>NC_135581.1:48256841-54086841 GCF_965152235.1 Eretmochelys imbricata
AAGCTGAGCCCTGATTAGGGGGCGGGGCTTCACTGACTAGGGGTCCTATAAAGGTAGCAGCCAGTCAGGCAGCGGCACAGACAGCTGCAGCGGCACAGGAGCCAGCAAACAGAGCTGTAAACAGGGGAGTTTGAGTGGGAGTTCTGTTGGAGGAGAAGGTATTGTGTGTGTGCTTGGTTTTGTATTGGTAGTATTTGTATGTGTAGAGGTTTGTAGGGGCTTTGTGCTGGGAGAGAAGCTGAGCCCTGATTAGGGGGCGGGGCTTCACTGACTAGGGGTCCTATAAAGGTAGCAGCCAGTCAGGCAGCGGCACAGACAGCTGCAGCGGCACAGGAGCCAGCAAACAGAGCTGTAAACAGGGGAGTTTGAGTGGGAGTTCTGTTGGAGGAGAAGGTATTTGTGTGTGCTTGGTTTTGTATTGGTAGTATTTGTATGTGTAGAGGTTTGTAGGGGCTTTGTGCTGGGAGAGAAGCTGAGCCCTGATTAGGGGGCGGGGCTTCACTGACTAGGGGTCCTATAAAGGTAGCAGCCAGTCAGGCAGCGGCACAGACAGCTGCAGCGGCACAGGAGCCAGCAAACAGAGCTGTAAACAGGGGAGTTTGAGTGGGAGTTCTGTTGGAGGAGAAGGTATTTGTGTGTGCTTGGTTTTGTATTGGTAGTATTTGTATGTGTAGAGGTTTGTAGGGGCTTTGTGCTGGGAGAGAAGCTGAGCCCTGATTAGGGGGCGGGGCTTCACTGACTAGGGGTCCTATAAAGGTAGCAGCCAGTCAGGCAGCGGCACAGACAGCTGCAGCGGCACAGGAGCCAGCAAACAGAGCTGTAAACAGGGGAGTTTGAGTGGGAGTTCTGTTGGAGGAGAAGGTATTTGTGTGTGCTTGGTTTTGTATTGGTAGTATTTGTATGTGTAGAGGTTTGTAGGGGCTTTGTGCTGGGAGAGAAGCTGAGCCCTGATTAGGGGGCGGGGCTTCACTGACTAGGGGTCCTATAAAGGTAGCAGCCAGTCAGGCAGCGGCACAGACAGCTGCAGCGGCACAGGAGCCAGCAAACAGAGCTGTAAACAGGGGAGTTTGAGTGGGAGTTCTGTTGGAGGAGAAGGTATTTGTGTGTGCTTGGTTTTGTATTGGTAGTATTTGTATGTGTAGAGGTTTGTAGGGGCTTTGTGCTGGGAGAGAAGCTGAGCCCTGATTAGGGGGCGGGGCTTCACTGACTAGGGGTCCTATAAAGGTAGCAGCCAGTCAGGCAGCGGCACAGACAGCTGCAGCGGCACAGGAGCCAGCAAACAGAGCTGTAAACAGGGGAGTTTGAGTGGGAGTTCTGTTGGAGGAGAAGGTATTTGTGTGTGCTTGGTTTTGTATTGGTAGTATTTGTATGTGTAGAGGTTTGTAGGGGCTTTGTGCTGGGAGAGAAGCTGAGCCCTGATTAGGGGGCGGGGCTTCACTGACTAGGGGTCCTATAAAGGTAGCAGCCAGTCAGGCAGCGGCACAGACAGCTGCAGCGGCACAGGAGCCAGCAAACAGAGCTGTAAACAGGGGAGTTTGAGTGGGAGTTCTGTTGGAGGAGAAGGTATTTGTGTGTGCTTGGTTTTGTATTGGTAGTATTTGTATGTGTAGAGGTTTGTAGGGGCTTTGTGCTGGGAGAGAAGCTGAGCCCTGATTAGGGGGCGGGGCTTCACTGACTAGGGGTCCTATAAAGGTAGCAGCCAGTCAGGCAGCGGCACAGACAGCTGCAGCGGCACAGGAGCCAGCAAACAGAGCTGTAAACAGGGGAGTTTGAGTGGGAGTTCTGTTGGAGGAGAAGGTATTTGTGTGTGCTTGGTTTTGTATTGGTAGTATTTGTATGTGTAGAGGTTTGTAGGGGCTTTGTGCTGGGAGAGAAGCTGAGCCCTGATTAGGGGGCGGGGCTTCACTGACTAGGGGTCCTATAAAGGTAGCAGCCAGTCAGGCAGCGGCACAGACAGCTGCAGCGGCACAGGAGCCAGCAAACAGAGCTGTAAACAGGGGAGTTTGAGTGGGAGTTCTGTTGGAGGAGAAGGTATTTGTGTGTGCTTGGTTTTGTATTGGTAGTATTTGTATGTGTAGAGGTTTGTAGGGGCTTTGTGCTGGGAGAGAAGCTGAGCCCTGATTAGGGGGCGGGGCTTCACTGACTAGGGGTCCTATAAAGGTAGCAGCCAGTCAGGCAGCGGCACAGACAGCTGCAGCGGCACAGGAGCCAGCAAACAGAGCTGTAAACAGGGGAGTTTGAGTGGGAGTTCTGTTGGAGGAGAAGGTATTTGTGTGTGCTTGGTTTTGTATTGGTAGTATTTGTATGTGTAGAGGTTTGTAGGGGCTTTGTGCTGGGAGAGAAGCTGAGCCCTGATTAGGGGGCGGGGCTTCACTGACTAGGGGTCCTATAAAGGTAGCAGCCAGTCAGGCAGCGGCACAGACAGCTGCAGCGGCACAGGAGCCAGCAAACAGAGCTGTAAACAGGGGAGTTTGAGTGGGAGTTCTGTTGGAGGAGAAGGTATTTGTGTGTGCTTGGTTTTGTATTGGTAGTATTTGTATGTGTAGAGGTTTGTAGGGGCTTTGTGCTGGGAGAGAAGCTGAGCCCTGATTAGGGGGCGGGGCTTCACTGACTAGGGGTCCTATAAAGGTAGCAGCCAGTCAGGCAGCGGCACAGACAGCTGCAGCGGCACAGGAGCCAGCAAACAGAGCTGTAAACAGGGGAGTTTGAGTGGGAGTTCTGTTGGAGGAGAAGGTATTTGTGTGTGCTTGGTTTTGTATTGGTAGTATTTGTATGTGTAGAGGTTTGTAGGGGCTTTGTGCTGGGAGAGAAGCTGAGCCCTGATTAGGGGGCGGGGCTTCACTGACTAGGGGTCCTATAAAGGTAGCAGCCAGTCAGGCAGCGGCACAGACAGCTGCAGCGGCACAGGAGCCAGCAAACAGAGCTGTAAACAGGGGAGTTTGAGTGGGAGTTCTGTTGGAGGAGAAGGTATTTGTGTGTGCTTGGTTTTGTATTGGTAGTATTTGTATGTGTAGAGGTTTGTAGGGGCTTTGTGCTGGGAGAGAAGCTGAGCCCTGATTAGGGGGCGGGGCTTCACTGACTAGGGGTCCTATAAAGGTAGCAGCCAGTCAGGCAGCGGCACAGACAGCTGCAGCGGCACAGGAGCCAGCAAACAGAGCTGTAAACAGGGGAGTTTGAGTGGGAGTTCTGTTGGAGGAGAAGGTATTTGTGTGTGCTTGGTTTTGTATTGGTAGTATTTGTATGTGTAGAGGTTTGTAGGGGCTTTGTGCTGGGAGAGAAGCTGAGCCCTGATTAGGGGGCGGGGCTTCACTGACTAGGGGTCCTATAAAGGTAGCAGCCAGTCAGGCAGCGGCACAGACAGCTGCAGCGGCACAGGAGCCAGCAAACAGAGCTGTAAACAGGGGAGTTTGAGTGGGAGTTCTGTTGGAGGAGAAGGTATTTGTGTGTGCTTGGTTTTGTATTGGTAGTATTTGTATGTGTAGAGGTTTGTAGGGGCTTTGTGCTGGGAGAGAAGCTGAGCCCTGATTAGGGGGCGGGGCTTCACTGACTAGGGGTCCTATAAAGGTAGCAGCCAGTCAGGCAGCGGCACAGACAGCTGCAGCGGCACAGGAGCCAGCAAACAGAGCTGTAAACAGGGGAGTTTGAGTGGGAGTTCTGTTGGAGGAGAAGGTATTTGTGTGTGCTTGGTTTTGTATTGGTAGTATTTGTATGTGTAGAGGTTTGTAGGGGCTTTGTGCTGGGAGAGAAGCTGAGCCCTGATTAGGGGGCGGGGCTTCACTGACTAGGGGTCCTATAAAGGTAGCAGCCAGTCAGGCAGCGGCACAGACAGCTGCAGCGGCACAGGAGCCAGCAAACAGAGCTGTAAACAGGGGAGTTTGAGTGGGAGTTCTGTTGGAGGAGAAGGTATTTGTGTGTGCTTGGTTTTGTATTGGTAGTATTTGTATGTGTAGAGGTTTGTAGGGGCTTTGTGCTGGGAGAGAAGCTGAGCCCTGATTAGGGGGCGGGGCTTCACTGACTAGGGGTCCTATAAAGGTAGCAGCCAGTCAGGCAGCGGCACAGACAGCTGCAGCGGCACAGGAGCCAGCAAACAGAGCTGTAAACAGGGGAGTTTGAGTGGGAGTTCTGTTGGAGGAGAAGGTATTTGTGTGTGCTTGGTTTTGTATTGGTAGTATTTGTATGTGTAGAGGTTTGTAGGGGCTTTGTGCTGGGAGAGAAGCTGAGCCCTGATTAGGGGGCGGGGCTTCACTGACTAGGGGTCCTATAAAGGTAGCAGCCAGTCAGGCAGCGGCACAGACAGCTGCAGCGGCACAGGAGCCAGCAAACAGAGCTGTAAACAGGGGAGTTTGAGTGGGAGTTCTGTTGGAGGAGAAGGTATTTGTGTGTGCTTGGTTTTGTATTGGTAGTATTTGTATGTGTAGAGGTTTGTAGGGGCTTTGTGCTGGGAGAGAAGCTGAGCCCTGATTAGGGGGCGGGGCTTCACTGACTAGGGGTCCTATAAAGGTAGCAGCCAGTCAGGCAGCGGCACAGACAGCTGCAGCGGCACAGGAGCCAGCAAACAGAGCTGTAAACAGGGGAGTTTGAGTGGGAGTTCTGTTGGAGGAGAAGGTATTTGTGTGTGCTTGGTTTTGTATTGGTAGTATTTGTATGTGTAGAGGTTTGTAGGGGCTTTGTGCTGGGAGAGAAGCTGAGCCCTGATTAGGGGGCGGGGCTTCACTGACTAGGGGTCCTATAAAGGTAGCAGCCAGTCAGGCAGCGGCACAGACAGCTGCAGCGGCACAGGAGCCAGCAAACAGAGCTGTAAACAGGGGAGTTTGAGTGGGAGTTCTGTTGGAGGAGAAGGTATTTGTGTGTGCTTGGTTTTGTATTGGTAGTATTTGTATGTGTAGAGGTTTGTAGGGGCTTTGTGCTGGGAGAGAAGCTGAGCCCTGATTAGGGGGCGGGGCTTCACTGACTAGGGGTCCTATAAAGGTAGCAGCCAGTCAGGCAGCGGCACAGACAGCTGCAGCGGCACAGGAGCCAGCAAACAGAGCTGTAAACAGGGGAGTTTGAGTGGGAGTTCTGTTGGAGGAGAAGGTATTTGTGTGTGCTTGGTTTTGTATTGGTAGTATTTGTATGTGTAGAGGTTTGTAGGGGCTTTGTGCTGGGAGAGAAGCTGAGCCCTGATTAGGGGGCGGGGCTTCACTGACTAGGGGTCCTATAAAGGTAGCAGCCAGTCAGGCAGCGGCACAGACAGCTGCAGCGGCACAGGAGCCAGCAAACAGAGCTGTAAACAGGGGAGTTTGAGTGGGAGTTCTGTTGGAGGAGAAGGTATTTGTGTGTGCTTGGTTTTGTATTGGTAGTATTTGTATGTGTAGAGGTTTGTAGGGGCTTTGTGCTGGGAGAGAAGCTGAGCCCTGATTAGGGGGCGGGGCTTCACTGACTAGGGGTCCTATAAAGGTAGCAGCCAGTCAGGCAGCGGCACAGACAGCTGCAGCGGCACAGGAGCCAGCAAACAGAGCTGTAAACAGGGGAGTTTGAGTGGGAGTTCTGTTGGAGGAGAAGGTATTTGTGTGTGCTTGGTTTTGTATTGGTAGTATTTGTATGTGTAGAGGTTTGTAGGGGCTTTGTGCTGGGAGAGAAGCTGAGCCCTGATTAGGGGGCGGGGCTTCACTGACTAGGGGTCCTATAAAGGTAGCAGCCAGTCAGGCAGCGGCACAGACAGCTGCAGCGGCACAGGAGCCAGCAAACAGAGCTGTAAACAGGGGAGTTTGAGTGGGAGTTCTGTTGGAGGAGAAGGTATTTGTGTGTGCTTGGTTTTGTATTGGTAGTATTTGTATGTGTAGAGGTTTGTAGGGGCTTTGTGCTGGGAGAGAAGCTGAGCCCTGATTAGGGGGCGGGGCTTCACTGACTAGGGGTCCTATAAAGGTAGCAGCCAGTCAGGCAGCGGCACAGACAGCTGCAGCGGCACAGGAGCCAGCAAACAGAGCTGTAAACAGGGGAGTTTGAGTGGGAGTTCTGTTGGAGGAGAAGGTATTTGTGTGTGCTTGGTTTTGTATTGGTAGTATTTGTATGTGTAGAGGTTTGTAGGGGCTTTGTGCTGGGAGAGAAGCTGAGCCCTGATTAGGGGGCGGGGCTTCACTGACTAGGGGTCCTATAAAGGTAGCAGCCAGTCAGGCAGCGGCACAGACAGCTGCAGCGGCACAGGAGCCAGCAAACAGAGCTGTAAACAGGGGAGTTTGAGTGGGAGTTCTGTTGGAGGAGAAGGTATTTGTGTGTGCTTGGTTTTGTATTGGTAGTATTTGTATGTGTAGAGGTTTGTAGGGGCTTTGTGCTGGGAGAGAAGCTGAGCCCTGATTAGGGGGCGGGGCTTCACTGACTAGGGGTCCTATAAAGGTAGCAGCCAGTCAGGCAGCGGCACAGACAGCTGCAGCGGCACAGGAGCCAGCAAACAGAGCTGTAAACAGGGGAGTTTGAGTGGGAGTTCTGTTGGAGGAGAAGGTATTTGTGTGTGCTTGGTTTTGTATTGGTAGTATTTGTATGTGTAGAGGTTTGTAGGGGCTTTGTGCTGGGAGAGAAGCTGAGCCCTGATTAGGGGGCGGGGCTTCACTGACTAGGGGTCCTATAAAGGTAGCAGCCAGTCAGGCAGCGGCACAGACAGCTGCAGCGGCACAGGAGCCAGCAAACAGAGCTGTAAACAGGGGAGTTTGAGTGGGAGTTCTGTTGGAGGAGAAGGTATTTGTGTGTGCTTGGTTTTGTATTGGTAGTATTTGTATGTGTAGAGGTTTGTAGGGGCTTTGTGCTGGGAGAGAAGCTGAGCCCTGATTAGGGGGCGGGGCTTCACTGACTAGGGGTCCTATAAAGGTAGCAGCCAGTCAGGCAGCGGCACAGACAGCTGCAGCGGCACAGGAGCCAGCAAACAGAGCTGTAAACAGGGGAGTTTGAGTGGGAGTTCTGTTGGAGGAGAAGGTATTTGTGTGTGCTTGGTTTTGTATTGGTAGTATTTGTATGTGTAGAGGTTTGTAGGGGCTTTGTGCTGGGAGAGAAGCTGAGCCCTGATTAGGGGGCGGGGCTTCACTGACTAGGGGTCCTATAAAGGTAGCAGCCAGTCAGGCAGCGGCACAGACAGCTGCAGCGGCACAGGAGCCAGCAAACAGAGCTGTAAACAGGGGAGTTTGAGTGGGAGTTCTGTTGGAGGAGAAGGTATTTGTGTGTGCTTGGTTTTGTATTGGTAGTATTTGTATGTGTAGAGGTTTGTAGGGGCTTTGTGCTGGGAGAGAAGCTGAGCCCTGATTAGGGGGCGGGGCTTCACTGACTAGGGGTCCTATAAAGGTAGCAGCCAGTCAGGCAGCGGCACAGACAGCTGCAGCGGCACAGGAGCCAGCAAACAGAGCTGTAAACAGGGGAGTTTGAGTGGGAGTTCTGTTGGAGGAGAAGGTATTTGTGTGTGCTTGGTTTTGTATTGGTAGTATTTGTATGTGTAGAGGTTTGTAGGGGCTTTGTGCTGGGAGAGAAGCTGAGCCCTGATTAGGGGGCGGGGCTTCACTGACTAGGGGTCCTATAAAGGTAGCAGCCAGTCAGGCAGCGGCACAGACAGCTGCAGCGGCACAGGAGCCAGCAAACAGAGCTGTAAACAGGGGAGTTTGAGTGGGAGTTCTGTTGGAGGAGAAGGTATTTGTGTGTGCTTGGTTTTGTATTGGTAGTATTTGTATGTGTAGAGGTTTGTAGGGGCTTTGTGCTGGGAGAGAAGCTGAGCCCTGATTAGGGGGCGGGGCTTCACTGACTAGGGGTCCTATAAAGGTAGCAGCCAGTCAGGCAGCGGCACAGACAGCTGCAGCGGCACAGGAGCCAGCAAACAGAGCTGTAAACAGGGGAGTTTGAGTGGGAGTTCTGTTGGAGGAGAAGGTATTTGTGTGTGCTTGGTTTTGTATTGGTAGTATTTGTATGTGTAGAGGTTTGTAGGGGCTTTGTGCTGGGAGAGAAGCTGAGCCCTGATTAGGGGGCGGGGCTTCACTGACTAGGGGTCCTATAAAGGTAGCAGCCAGTCAGGCAGCGGCACAGACAGCTGCAGCGGCACAGGAGCCAGCAAACAGAGCTGTAAACAGGGGAGTTTGAGTGGGAGTTCTGTTGGAGGAGAAGGTATTTGTGTGTGCTTGGTTTTGTATTGGTAGTATTTGTATGTGTAGAGGTTTGTAGGGGCTTTGTGCTGGGAGAGAAGCTGAGCCCTGATTAGGGGGCGGGGCTTCACTGACTAGGGGTCCTATAAAGGTAGCAGCCAGTCAGGCAGCGGCACAGACAGCTGCAGCGGCACAGGAGCCAGCAAACAGAGCTGTAAACAGGGGAGTTTGAGTGGGAGTTCTGTTGGAGGAGAAGGTATTTGTGTGTGCTTGGTTTTGTATTGGTAGTATTTGTATGTGTAGAGGTTTGTAGGGGCTTTGTGCTGGGAGAGAAGCTGAGCCCTGATTAGGGGGCGGGGCTTCACTGACTAGGGGTCCTATAAAGGTAGCAGCCAGTCAGGCAGCGGCACAGACAGCTGCAGCGGCACAGGAGCCAGCAAACAGAGCTGTAAACAGGGGAGTTTGAGTGGGAGTTCTGTTGGAGGAGAAGGTATTTGTGTGTGCTTGGTTTTGTATTGGTAGTATTTGTATGTGTAGAGGTTTGTAGGGGCTTTGTGCTGGGAGAGAAGCTGAGCCCTGATTAGGGGGCGGGGCTTCACTGACTAGGGGTCCTATAAAGGTAGCAGCCAGTCAGGCAGCGGCACAGACAGCTGCAGCGGCACAGGAGCCAGCAAACAGAGCTGTAAACAGGGGAGTTTGAGTGGGAGTTCTGTTGGAGGAGAAGGTATTTGTGTGTGCTTGGTTTTGTATTGGTAGTATTTGTATGTGTAGAGGTTTGTAGGGGCTTTGTGCTGGGAGAGAAGCTGAGCCCTGATTAGGGGGCGGGGCTTCACTGACTAGGGGTCCTATAAAGGTAGCAGCCAGTCAGGCAGCGGCACAGACAGCTGCAGCGGCACAGGAGCCAGCAAACAGAGCTGTAAACAGGGGAGTTTGAGTGGGAGTTCTGTTGGAGGAGAAGGTATTTGTGTGTGCTTGGTTTTGTATTGGTAGTATTTGTATGTGTAGAGGTTTGTAGGGGCTTTGTGCTGGGAGAGAAGCTGAGCCCTGATTAGGGGGCGGGGCTTCACTGACTAGGGGTCCTATAAAGGTAGCAGCCAGTCAGGCAGCGGCACAGACAGCTGCAGCGGCACAGGAGCCAGCAAACAGAGCTGTAAACAGGGGAGTTTGAGTGGGAGTTCTGTTGGAGGAGAAGGTATTTGTGTGTGCTTGGTTTTGTATTGGTAGTATTTGTATGTGTAGAGGTTTGTAGGGGCTTTGTGCTGGGAGAGAAGCTGAGCCCTGATTAGGGGGCGGGGCTTCACTGACTAGGGGTCCTATAAAGGTAGCAGCCAGTCAGGCAGCGGCACAGACAGCTGCAGCGGCACAGGAGCCAGCAAACAGAGCTGTAAACAGGGGAGTTTGAGTGGGAGTTCTGTTGGAGGAGAAGGTATTTGTGTGTGCTTGGTTTTGTATTGGTAGTATTTGTATGTGTAGAGGTTTGTAGGGGCTTTGTGCTGGGAGAGAAGCTGAGCCCTGATTAGGGGGCGGGGCTTCACTGACTAGGGGTCCTATAAAGGTAGCAGCCAGTCAGGCAGCGGCACAGACAGCTGCAGCGGCACAGGAGCCAGCAAACAGAGCTGTAAACAGGGGAGTTTGAGTGGGAGTTCTGTTGGAGGAGAAGGTATTTGTGTGTGCTTGGTTTTGTATTGGTAGTATTTGTATGTGTAGAGGTTTGTAGGGGCTTTGTGCTGGGAGAGAAGCTGAGCCCTGATTAGGGGGCGGGGCTTCACTGACTAGGGGTCCTATAAAGGTAGCAGCCAGTCAGGCAGCGGCACAGACAGCTGCAGCGGCACAGGAGCCAGCAAACAGAGCTGTAAACAGGGGAGTTTGAGTGGGAGTTCTGTTGGAGGAGAAGGTATTTGTGTGTGCTTGGTTTTGTATTGGTAGTATTTGTATGTGTAGAGGTTTGTAGGGGCTTTGTGCTGGGAGAGAAGCTGAGCCCTGATTAGGGGGCGGGGCTTCACTGACTAGGGGTCCTATAAAGGTAGCAGCCAGTCAGGCAGCGGCACAGACAGCTGCAGCGGCACAGGAGCCAGCAAACAGAGCTGTAAACAGGGGAGTTTGAGTGGGAGTTCTGTTGGAGGAGAAGGTATTTGTGTGTGCTTGGTTTTGTATTGGTAGTATTTGTATGTGTAGAGGTTTGTAGGGGCTTTGTGCTGGGAGAGAAGCTGAGCCCTGATTAGGGGGCGGGGCTTCACTGACTAGGGGTCCTATAAAGGTAGCAGCCAGTCAGGCAGCGGCACAGACAGCTGCAGCGGCACAGGAGCCAGCAAACAGAGCTGTAAACAGGGGAGTTTGAGTGGGAGTTCTGTTGGAGGAGAAGGTATTTGTGTGTGCTTGGTTTTGTATTGGTAGTATTTGTATGTGTAGAGGTTTGTAGGGGCTTTGTGCTGGGAGAGAAGCTGAGCCCTGATTAGGGGGCGGGGCTTCACTGACTAGGGGTCCTATAAAGGTAGCAGCCAGTCAGGCAGCGGCACAGACAGCTGCAGCGGCACAGGAGCCAGCAAACAGAGCTGTAAACAGGGGAGTTTGAGTGGGAGTTCTGTTGGAGGAGAAGGTATTTGTGTGTGCTTGGTTTTGTATTGGTAGTATTTGTATGTGTAGAGGTTTGTAGGGGCTTTGTGCTGGGAGAGAAGCTGAGCCCTGATTAGGGGGCGGGGCTTCACTGACTAGGGGTCCTATAAAGGTAGCAGCCAGTCAGGCAGCGGCACAGACAGCTGCAGCGGCACAGGAGCCAGCAAACAGAGCTGTAAACAGGGGAGTTTGAGTGGGAGTTCTGTTGGAGGAGAAGGTATTTGTGTGTGCTTGGTTTTGTATTGGTAGTATTTGTATGTGTAGAGGTTTGTAGGGGCTTTGTGCTGGGAGAGAAGCTGAGCCCTGATTAGGGGGCGGGGCTTCACTGACTAGGGGTCCTATAAAGGTAGCAGCCAGTCAGGCAGCGGCACAGACAGCTGCAGCGGCACAGGAGCCAGCAAACAGAGCTGTAAACAGGGGAGTTTGAGTGGGAGTTCTGTTGGAGGAGAAGGTATTTGTGTGTGCTTGGTTTTGTATTGGTAGTATTTGTATGTGTAGAGGTTTGTAGGGGCTTTGTGCTGGGAGAGAAGCTGAGCCCTGATTAGGGGGCGGGGCTTCACTGACTAGGGGTCCTATAAAGGTAGCAGCCAGTCAGGCAGCGGCACAGACAGCTGCAGCGGCACAGGAGCCAGCAAACAGAGCTGTAAACAGGGGAGTTTGAGTGGGAGTTCTGTTGGAGGAGAAGGTATTTGTGTGTGCTTGGTTTTGTATTGGTAGTATTTGTATGTGTAGAGGTTTGTAGGGGCTTTGTGCTGGGAGAGAAGCTGAGCCCTGATTAGGGGGCGGGGCTTCACTGACTAGGGGTCCTATAAAGGTAGCAGCCAGTCAGGCAGCGGCACAGACAGCTGCAGCGGCACAGGAGCCAGCAAACAGAGCTGTAAACAGGGGAGTTTGAGTGGGAGTTCTGTTGGAGGAGAAGGTATTTGTGTGTGCTTGGTTTTGTATTGGTAGTATTTGTATGTGTAGAGGTTTGTAGGGGCTTTGTGCTGGGAGAGAAGCTGAGCCCTGATTAGGGGGCGGGGCTTCACTGACTAGGGGTCCTATAAAGGTAGCAGCCAGTCAGGCAGCGGCACAGACAGCTGCAGCGGCACAGGAGCCAGCAAACAGAGCTGTAAACAGGGGAGTTTGAGTGGGAGTTTGAAAGGGGAGTTTGTCTTGCGGTGCTTGTGTTGGGTTTGGTTTTGCTGTGGGTGGTGGTGTTTTGGTGTGGTTTGTGTTTCCCAGATTAACAGGATTTAGGTGGGAAGGATATGACAGATACAGAGGTGGCAGTGGGAGTGACCCATGTAGCAGAAGACACAATGAAGATGACTGGATGTGGAAGCTGTGGTATGTACATGATCCTGGAGGGGGCACCTGGTAAGAGTTTTGTCTGCATGAAGTGCCGTCTGATAGAGCTGATGGAGGAAAAGATCCGAGGTTTGGAGATGCAGGTGGAAAGTCTGGTAGAGTTTAGGAAGGGGTTTGAGCAGATTATGGAGCAAAGACATGAGGTATCTGAAGGGAAAAGCTCAGACTTGCAGATGGAAGCAGGACTAGGGAATTCTGAGGGGAGACTGGGTGAGGAAAGTGGTCAGTGGAAGCATGTGACTAAAAGAACTAGGCAGAGGAAAAGACGGGCTAGTGAAGGAGAAATAGAGCTTAAGAATAGGTTTGCAGAGTTGGAAAATGAGGAAGGGGCTCAGCAGGTAGTCACTGAAGGTGACAGGGCAAGGAAGAAGAGAAGAGAGGTTAGTCCTATAGGAAAAGGGGAGGAGTTAATGGAGATTACACCAAATATGAGCCCCAGGAGGATACAGGATGGGTTAAAAAGGATTACAAGGGAGAATGGGAATGGAAAGAACTTGCAGCCAGAGGGAACAGGGGATAGACTGGAGAATAGCACAGTCACTAGGAAAAGGCAGGTCTATGTGATTGGGGACTCTTTACTGAGAAGAATAGATAGGCCTGTAACCAGAGCTGATCCAGAAAATAGGAGGGTGTGCTGTCTTCCGGGTGCTAAGATACGGGATGTAGACCTGAGGTTGAAAAGGATTCTAAAGGGAGCGGGAAAGAATCCCCTAATTATCCTTCATGTGAGAACAAATGATACGGCTAGATTCTCGCTGGAAAGTATTAAGGGAGACTATGCTAGGCTGGGGAGGACGCTTAAGGAAATTGAGGCTCAGGTGATCTTTAGTGGGATTCTGCCTGTTCCTAGAGAAGGGCAACAAAGGTGTGACAAGATTATGACTATCAATAGATGGCTTAGGCAGTGGTGCTATAAGGAGGGCTTTGGGATGTATGGCCATTGGGAGGCATTCATGGATAGGGGACAGTTCTCTCGGGATGGACTTCATCTGAGTAGGGAAGGAAATAGACTTCTAGGATGGAGGCTGGCACAACTGATTAAGAGAGCTTTAAACTAGGAATTTGGGGGAGATGGTTGGGAGATGTCCAGGTAATCTCCACGCCAGAATTAAGCATAGAGTGGAAAGAAAATGAAGTAAGAGTGGATACAGCTGTAGGTAGGAGGAAGGGCAGTGTAGATACAAGTCTAATAGGTTATACTGGTAGTAAAATAACCGTGCCTAATAGGGTACAGAATGTGAGTGAGGCTAAACAGCAAAAATTAAGATGTTTGTACACTAATGCAAGGAGCCTAGGTAACAAAATGGAGGAACTAGAGTTACTGGTGCAGGAAGTGAAACCAGATATTATAGGTATAACAGAGACCTGGTGGAATAGTAGTCATGACTGGGCTACAGGTATTGAAGGGTATGTGCTGTTTAGGAAAGACCGAAATAAAGGTAAAGGTGGTGGAGTAGCACTGTATATCAATGATGAGATAGAATGTAAAGAAATAAGAAGCGATGAAATGGATATGACTGAGTCTGTCTGGGCAAAAATTAAATTGGGGAAGAAAACTATTAGAGCCTCCCCTGGGATAGTGCTTGGGGTGTGCTATAGACCGCCGGGATCTAATTTGGATATGGATAGAGCCCTTTTTAATGTTTTTAATAAAGTAAATACTAATGGAAACTGTGTGATCATGGGAGACTTTAACTTCCCAGATATAGACTGGAGGACGAGTGCTAGTAATAATAATAGGGCTCAGATTTTCCTAGATGCGATAGCTGATGGATTCCTTCAGCAAGTAGTTGCTGAACCGACTAGAGGGGATGCTATTTTAGATTTGGTCTTGGTGAGTAATGAGGACCTCATAGAGGAAATGGTTGTAGGGGATAATCTTGGCTCAAGTGATCATGAGCTAATTCAGTTCAAACTGAATGGAAGGATTAACAAAAATAAATCTGCAACTAAGGTTTTTGATTTCAAAAGGGCTGACTTTCAAAAATTAAGGAAATTAGTTAGGGAAGTGGATTGGACTGAAGAATTTATGGGTTTAAAGGTAGAGGAGGCCTGGGATTATTTTAAATTCAAGCTGCAGAAGCTATCGGAAACCTGCATCCCAAGAAAGGGGAAAAAATTCATAGGCAGGAGTTGTAGACCAAGCTGGATGAGCAAGCATCTTAGAGAGGTAATTAAGAAAAAGCAGAAAGCATATAGGGAGTGGAAGAAGGGAGGGATCAGTAAGGCAAGCTACCTTATTGAGGTCAGAATATGTAGGGATAAAGTGAGACAGGCTAAAAGTCAAGTAGAGTTGGACCTTGCAAAGGGAATTAAAACCAATAGTAAAAGGTTCTATAGTCATATAAATAGGAAGAAAACAAAGAAAGAAGAAGTGGGACCGCTAAAAACTGAGGATGGAGTGGAGGTCAAGGATAATCTAGGCATGGCCCAATATCTAAACAAATACTTTGCCTCAGTCTTTAATAAGACTAAAGAGGATCTTAGGGATAATGGTAGCATGATAAATGGGAATGAGGATATGGAGGTAGACATCACCATATCTGAGGTAGAAGCGAAACTCAAACAGCTTAATGGGACTAAATCGGGGGGCCCAGATAATCTTCATCCAAGAATATTAAAAGAATTGGCACAAGAAATTGCAAGCCCATTAGCAAGAATTTTTAATGAATCTGTAAACTCAGGGGTTGTACCGTATGATTGGAGGATTGCTAACATAGTTCCTATTTTTAAGAAAGGGAAAAAAAGTGATCCAAGTAATTATAGGCCTGTTAGTTTGACATCTGTAGTATGCAAGGTCTTGGAAAAAATTTTGAAGGAGAAGGTAGTTAAGGACATTGAAGTCAATGGTAATTGGGACAAAATACAACATGGTTTTACAAAAGGTAGATCGTGCCAAACCAACCTGATCTCCTTCTTTGAGAAAGTAACAGATTTTTTAGATAAAGGAAACGCAGTGGATCTAATTTACTTAGATTTTAGTAAGGCGTTTGATATGGTGCCACATGGGGAATTATTAGTTAAATTGGATAAGATGGGCATCAATAGGAATATTGAAAGGTGGATAGGGAATTGGTTAAAGGGGAGACTACAACGGGTCCTACTGAAAGGTGAACTGTCAAGTTGGAGGGAGGTTACCAGTGGAGTTCCTCAGGGATCGGTTTTGGGACCAATCTTATTTAATCTTTTTATTACTGACCTGGGCACAAAAAGTGGGAGTGTGCTACTAAAGTTTGCAGATGATACAAAGCTGGGAGGTATTGCTAATTTAGAGAAGGACAGGGATACCCTACAGGAGGATCTGGATGACCTTGTAAACTGGAGTAATAGGAATAGGATGAAATTTAATAGTGAGAAGTGTAAGGTCATGCATTTAGGGATTAATAACAAGAATTTTAGTTATAAGCTAGGGACGCATCAACTAGAAGTAACGGAGGAGGAAAAGGACCTTGGAGTATTGGTTGATCATAGGATGACTATGAGCTGCCAATGTGATATGGCTGTGAAAAAAGCTAATGTCGTCTTGGGATGCATCAGGAGAGGTATTTCCAGTAGGGATAAGGAGGTTTTAGTACCGTTATATAAGGCACTGGTGAGACCTCACCTGGAGTACTGTGTGCAGTTCTGGTCTCCCATGTTTAAGAAGGATGAATTCAAACTGGAACAGGTACAGAGAAGGGCTACTAGGATGATCCGAGGAATGGAAAACTTGTCTTATGAAAGGAGACTCAGGGAGCTTGGCTTGTTTAGCCTAACTAAAAGAAGGCTGAGGGGAGATATGATTGCTCTCTATAAATATATCAGAGGGATAAATACCAGAGAGGGAGAGGAATTATTTAAACTCAGTACCAATGTGGACACAAGAACAAATGGATATAAACTGGCCACTAGGAAATTTAGATTAGAAATTAGACGAAGGTTTCTAACCATCAGAGGAGTGAAGTTTTGGAATAGCCTTCCGAGGGAAGTAGTGGGGGCAAAAGATCTATCTTGCTTTAAGATTAAACTCGATAAGTTTATGGAGGAGATGGTATGATGGGATAACATGGTTTTGGTAATTAAATATTCATGGTAAATAGGCCCAATGGCCTGTGATGGGTTTTAGATGGGGTAAGATCCAAGTTACCTGGGAAAGAATTTTCTGTAGTATCTGGCTGATGAATCTTGCCCATATGCTCAGGGTTTAGCTGATCGCCATATTTGGGGTCGGGAAGGAATTTTCCTCCAGGGCAGATTGGAAGAGGCCCTGGAGGTTTTTCGCCTTCCTCTGTAGCATGGGGCACGGGTCACTTGCTGGAGGATTCTCTGCTCCTTGAGGTCTTTAAACTACAATTTGAGGACTTCAATAGCACAGATATAGGTGTGAGGTTTTTTTGTAAGAGTGGTGGGTGAAATTCTGTGGCCTGCGTTGTGCAGGAGGTCAGACTAGATGATCATAATGGTCCCTTCTGACCTAAATATCTATGAAAACACCCCCAAACTAAGGGAAAGTTTGGATGCAGGTATGTGGCTTATCTCATCTTTTGTTTTCAAACGGATCAGACAATGGAGCTTTTTATCTCTTCCCCTTGGGAGACTATTCCTCAGACCTCAGACATTTTGATTCGTGGTCAATTTTCCTTTGCTCGTCTTGGGTGCAGCACAGGGAATAGGCAGGGATGTGGGAGGACATGAGAGAAGACAGATAGGAGGCAGAGATGTGAAGAGCCTTGAATGTAAGGACAAGCAGCTTTACTTTGATGCAACAGGGGATTAGGACTCAGCAGCTGCAGTTCCAAGGCATGCTCAGTCAGAGCAATGGGAGATCATATTGCCAGCAGCAAAATATAGACTATATGGAGGGAGCAGATAGGAGATATGATAAGTCCACAGAAGAGGAAGGATCAGCTGTAGGTAGCTTCACCGGTATCCTAAGGCAACTGCTCCCTTGGCCAGCAATGCGATGCCTCAGGATATATACCCCAAACTGCATTGGCAGTCTTTGCTACTGTATCTCATGTCCCCCTTGCTTCCCATTATCGTGCCTAGATCTTGCATAGCATTGCCACCTTCCAGGTGTCTCCTTCCCATTGAATGTGTATATTTCAGATTGTTTCCACCCAGATGTTTTTCACTGTTGAATCTCATTCGGTTTATTGCTAACATCGTTAGGACCCTTTGTGCAATTTCCCTGTCTTTGGGAGTGCTCGCAACACCTTCCAGCTTAGTATCATCTGAAAATTTAATCAAGGGGTTGTTTACTCTTGCTTCCAGATCATTAATAAAGACATTAAATAAATCTGGTCTATGCCTCGTTCTTCATGACTTTTTATGAGTAAGTCCCAGTGGTTCAGTAAATTCATTAGCTGATTCTATTAAATCCCTGGGTTACATAATATCCAGGCCTGCTGGTTTATACAGAGTCAATTTTATCAACTGTTCCCTTTCCTGGTTTTTATCTGAAGCTCTATTAACAAGGTCTGCATTACTTTGCCTCCTACTTGTCCTCAGCCTTTTCCCTGTATTTTCTTTGTTTAAAGATTGATTTAAAAAAACAACTTAGTGGCTGGACTATTCCAGCTCACCCCATCTTGATTCCATCTTTATTTTTGTGTAACAGGCTCCCTAAATGTGTACTGGCCTTCTCTCCACAGAGAGGACAAGAGCCTATTACTACTACTGGAAAACAGAGTTACCACTTGAGATAATAGAGTAGAGGCCTGTGCTTTGGTGTGGGAGATCCCAGGTCCATTGCCTGCTGCTGATTTCCCTTAATAACAGTCTCTTTTTGGCTCCTTGTGCTCAGGGAGCACAAAGATGAGCAAAGATCTGGCCCCTGTCAAGGACTGCAAGGTGGGGAAAGGCTCCTTACATTCCATACATCATCTTGTGTACCCTCACAAGGCCAGGCCCAATGCAGCTCCAGAGAGCCGCCCCTTCACCTCTCCTTCTTTCTCTGTCTCTCCTGAGTATGTTTTGCACACCTCAGGACTAACAGTCTGCCTGTCACACCCATCTCTCCCAATGTCAGGAACACCTGCTAGGTCACACTCCCCATACTTTGTTATCACTTCCAGCTTCGTTGAGCTTATTTCCCACATCCTTCCATCTGGGCAGAGAAGCTGAGGTGCATTTACCACCCCTTTAATATCCCTTTTACTGACCCTTTGCTACAGAACGTCTCTGGCTTCTTTAGCATTATTCAGACTGGATGCTCAGGGAAGATTTTAGCTAAGAGAAGGCTAAAGTGTGCCTAATAAGGCCTGGAACTTCTCAACCCAGGGTCTGTTTGCTCAGGTGGAGACCTTAATCCAAGGTCTGCTTCTCATTGCAGCAGGTGAGGTGTTCCAGTGCCTCAGAAATCCCAACCCTCCTCTCTCAGCCAATGGCACCACTTGGTCTGCAGCTTCAGCTTTCATCTTTCTGTATTCACACTTCGCATCAGAAAGATGAGCTCTTCCCAGGGCTTCTCAGCTGTTTCTGCCTCTCCTCCTGATTCCCTTGTGGGGCACAATAAACAGAAGTTCTGCAGCATCATTCTAGCTGTCCGTTACCATTCTTATCACATCTCTTTCCTCGGCATTCAGGAAGCATCCTCATCCTATTCTGTTCTCTTTCAGTGGGTCACAGATAGCCCTGGACATGACTGAGTAATCAGCAATGTCCACTAGCCTGACCTCCCTCCTTTCAGCATTTTCCTTTTGATCGCATCATTGGCTGTTACTCCCCTGAGTCTGACCACTCGCTAACCTGCCCAGGGAGGACTATCTCTTGCCGGAGTCTAGGTTGAATGGCTTCCCAGGGGCTTCCTTGCCTTGTCACATTATTCCAGTTTCATTCGTCATCCTGTGCATCTGTCACGCCTGAGTGTGTCTCCTCAGTGTGCCTCCCTTCATGATCAGCTTGGATTCTCTCACCTAGTTTAGCTGCTGGCTCAGCCCCTCCAGGATGGAAACTACCTGACTCCATGGTCTCACCTGCTCAGTCCGACCACCAGCCGAGGTAAACTCAGATAGACATATTTATTATTGTTTATATTATGGTAGCACTTAGAGTCCCCAAGCAAGATCAGGGCTGCATTGTGCTAGGTGCTGTACAAACAGAGGATAAGAGCATACCTACCCTGGAAAGCCGACAATATAAAAGCCATGACAGACTGTGGTGCAGGTAAAAGGTGTGCATGAGGGTCACTGGCAGTGGAAGGATTGAGTTACTGGGTGTAGCAGCAGGCATAAAATCCCAAAAGGTTTAAATTTAATTTGTATTTTATATGAACCAGTTTCCCCACTCTCCATCGCTACACAACAAAACACACATGCTCGCATAGCATATATTCATAGCAATACTTCCCACACCAGCCTTCTAGCCCCTTATCCCTTCATGTGCATGCCTGTACACACATGATTACACATCTTTCTACATAACCCCCCACACGCAACACACTCACCTCTCTCTCTCTCTCTCTCTCACACACACACTCACACTCACACTCCTCCCTTTAGAATTTACTCACCCCCACGTACACTCCATACACACAAGCCAACAGTCCCTCAGACACCTAACACACTGCCACACACGTGCACACACACACATGCTTACACACCTCTATTTACTCACACAAACACACACTCCAGCACCCCTTTTCACACCAATATACCCCTCCCACCCCCGCAGAGAAACACATTCTTCTCACACAATTCCACCTACCCAAGCACTCCCATCCACATGCCTGCTCCTCATACCCTTAGATGTACACTTCTCCCTCACACATACACCTAGTCATGGTGGCTGGGTGTCTGGCTGATTATTGGAAGGCTATGTAGACATGTCACCCCAGTGCTGCTGAGGGCTGCTTCTGTTTATACCATCAGTCACGCTCGCCCCTGTCCGAGAGTTTGAGATCATAAACAGAGCTACTGTGAGGTCTGACATCCATTCCTGGCGGGAACAAGCAGCCTCCAAATACTGTTTATTTGTAACTTGTACACAGCTCAGGAGCTAATGCAATTCCTGTTGTACACAGCAAGGTTTCCAAGGCAAGATGTAGCCAGGGCTGAGGCGCTTTGTATAATGGACGCTTGCTCTGGGAGCCATTTCAGCCGGGGGACTGGCCAGGTGTGATGCATGGCCAGAAAGAGATAAACATCCTGCAGAATAAATAACTCTCAAAAGACCTGTAGGGAGATAATATTTGTGTTTTTGTGTGTTTACATATGTATGAGTAGGGTCCACAATGTAATCAACAGTCCCTGTCTATGCTGTAATCTGATATCATTTAAATGAACTGTAAACACGGGATATCTCGATATGCATCTCTATGAATGTACTATGAATGGTGGAGGAAAAAAGCAAATACAGGCGCTGACTTCTTCTGGCGCCGGTTCGTGCTCAATCCCCCTTTGCTCCCATCCTCATCCCGACTCCACCCGTGCCCTGCCCCCTCCTGCGCACATTCCAACCCCTTCCCCAAAGTCCCCGCCCCAACTCTGCCCTCTCCCTGTCCCTATTCGACTCCTTCCCCAGATCCCCACCCCTGCCCCGCCTCTTCCCCGCCTCCTCCCCTGAGCGCGCCACGTTCCCGCTCCTCCCCCGTTCCTCCCAGAGCTTGCTACAGCTGTTTGGCGGTGGCAGGGAGGGAGGGAGGAGCGGAGATGCAGCGCGCTGGGAGGAGGTGAGGCGGAGGAGGAGGTGAGGCAGTGGGGGCGGGGAGCTTGGCTGCCGGTGGGTGCAGAGCACCCACTAATTTTTCCCCACGAGTGCTCCAGCCCCGGAGCACCCACAGAGTTGGCGCCTATTACAGCAAATGGCCTTATGTTAATTTGTATAGCTAAGTACCATTGGTGGACCTCCTTCAAAGTCATCCTAATTACCTTTTATTCTCCGAGGAAATCCCAACTTGTCAAAGAGGACATGAAATTGTATAAAAGATCTTTGGGTCCTGATTCTGTCATCTCAGGTCTGCTTAGGCTTCATCATGGGACGTTTGAGTCGCAAGACTGAGGTCCCAGTTATGCTGGTTTGCCCTGAATATGAGATTTGGACATTGGACCTATGAACTATTTCTAAAAGAACTCTTTGCAACTATGAAGCTCACCATCTGTGTTATGAATCTGCACCTCAGTGAACTGAACTCATGCCTGTATGTATATTGATCTTTTAACCATACTCTCTTGCTTTTGTTTTTTAATAAATTTTAGTTTAGTTAATAAGAATTGGCTGTAGCATGTATTTGGGTGAGATCTGAAACACATTCATTAACTTGGGAGGTAATGTGTCTGATTCTTTGGGATTGGTAGAACATTTTTTTTTTTATATGATGAAATAAGATTTACAGAAATTTTCATCATGTTTGACATGGGTATCTGTATGGAGGCCTGAGGCTGGATCACTTTAAGGGAACTGTGTTGTTTGGACTTCTCAGTAACCAGAGAGGTAATAAAGAAGCTGTTTTATTCTGGCTTGGTGAATCTAGGTACTGTATTGGAATATCCAGCAGCTTTATGGGGATTGTGTGCCCCATTCTTTGCAGTTCACCCTAATTGCGTGACCACAGCTGGCTCCCCACTAGGACCGTGGTCACAGTGGTGTAGTCGTGCTTGGATACACATCACCACAGGTTAATTGGGTTTTTGGGTACGAACCCCACACGCTTGTCAAAATTTAATTTTGATATTAGAGAGTTTAAGGGTTAAAAATCAGTTTCAGTGTGTGACCCATGATCAAGATCCTGACAGAAAAAGCCTGGAAGAATTGTGCTTACAGAGAGGGTTGCATTTTAAGCAAAAGGACCCAGAGTAGGAACCGAAAAATCTGTTAACTGCCAGTGATAAGGAAGCAGACCCAGCGAAAATGCTTGCAATGAGAAACTAGCAGCTAGAACTTGAACAAAAGCAAAAAATAGCTGATACAGAGGGAGAAGCTGCTGAAAGAGAACGCCTGTGTTTTGAACATGAACAAAAATGGCATATATTCAACTGCAGAAAATAGAAGCTAAGGCAAAAGTGGACAGACTTAAGCTCCAACTCAAGAGAATAAAGCAGGGGTGGGAAAACTTTTTGGCCCGAGAGCCACATCTGGGTTTACAAATTGTATGGCGGGCCATGGATGCTCATGAAATTGGGATTGGGGTGTGGGAGGAGGTACGGGCTCTGGGCTGGGCATGTAGGTTCCAGGATGGAGCCAGAAATGAGGAGTTAAGAGTGCAGAAGGGGGCTCCAGGCTGGGGCAGAGAGGATGGGGAGCGGGGGAAAGGGGCATGAGGGCTCCAGCTGGGGGTGCAGGCTCTGGGGTGGGGGTGAGGATGGGGAGCTTGCGGTGCAGGAGGTGCTCTGGGCTGGGACCGAGGAGTTTGGAGGGCAGGAGGGGGATCAGGGCTGAGCAGGGAATTGGGGCATGGGCGGGGCGTGGTTCAGGCTCTGGGCGGCACTTACCTCAAGCAGCTCCCAGAAACAGAACATGTCCCCCCTCCAGCTCCTATGCAGAGGTGCGACCAGGTGGATCTGCTGCGTGCTGCCCTGTCCTCAGGTGCTGCCCCTCCAGCTCTCGTTGGCCATGATTCTTGGACAATGGGAGCTGCGGGGATGGTGCATCGGGTGGGGGCAGTGTTTGGAGCAGAGCCCCCTTGCTGTCCCTATGCATAGGAGCCAGAGTTGGGACATGCCACTGCTTCCAGTAGCTGCATGGAGCAGCCCCCGACCCTGCTCCCCGCGGGAGCACTGGAGCGAGGCAAGCCCCAGACCTCGCTCCCCAGCAGGAGCTCGAGGGCCGGATTAAAACAGATGTGGCCCACGGGCCATAGTTTGCCCATCCGTGGAATAAAGGAAAAGAACTATATCATCCTGAAAAAACAGTTCCTCTCAACTACAAAGATGGGGATAGAATCTATCCAGTTTGTAGCTATGTTGGTATGTTGTTTGACTCTAAGCAATTGTCTGTGTGTAACCAAATTTACCCCAACACTGCCACCTTTTATGAAAATGCTTTTACTGTGAGCTCAGGTGAAGGTAACCCCATAACTTGTGCAGAGAATGTAAAAGTCAATGGGAAAAGCTGTTTAGGGCAAATTACAGCTTCTAACATCACTCTTGTTAAAACAGATTTTGTCAAAGAGGAAGATTATTTACCAAATCAGAGTGTGAATATTGTAATCCTCTTACTGTATGTATATCGATCTTTTAACCATACTCTCTCACTTTTGTTTTTTAATAAATTTTAATTTAGTTAATAAGAATTGGCTGTAGCAAGTTTACTGTAAGTGTGCCTTTAGCCAGAATCCATCTTGAATGGAATGGTGCTAAACTTGAAGTTATAGCCGGTGTAAGGAAGTTATTGCCTAAGGATCTTTTGATTGGGGATGAAATTAAAACTTCATTCAGTCAAGCTGATGACATAAACCAATTACAGGAAAGAAATAATCCTGAACCTGTGTCTACTAGGGGAAAGGATTTGCCTATGGAGGGTTTCTCCAAATGTTTGTATGAGGAAGATAGTTGTTTGTCTGTGCAAAGAAGCAGTGCCTATGTGGAAAAAAATTCTGATTGTCTGTCTGGTATCTCAGAAGTGAATCTGGCATTAGATAAGGCTCAGGAAGATGTTTCTCTAGAGCAAATTAAAGTTGGTGATCAGGTTAAAGCCCTAACTGAGGAAGAAAAGGGTAATTTTTTTATGGGTGAAGGAATGTTGGCTAGCAAAGCTTGGGAAAGTGAGACTGACCCAGGTAAAAGTGATGTGCTTAAAGTAGCTCAGTGTAATAAGACACTATTTGTGGAAAATAGCAGTTTATCTGTTAAGGGAGGGCAAGGCAAAGAAAGTTTAGATGAGCATAAGCAGCCTTCTGAGCTGATGGCTTTGCCTAATCAGCAGTTTGGGAAGGCAAAGTTAGTGGAACACGAGTATCCCTATACCTGGGGTCTCAAACTCAATTTACCTTAGGGCCAGTGCCAGTCCTCAAATGTCACTGAAGATGGTGTTCGGAAAAGAAAATGTTTATATTGTATTTTTTATTTCAAATTTCTTAGAAATAATAAAACTGTCATACAACGTTCTACAATTCTTTGCCTGCCAGAGGGTGTTTAGTGTTTGCCAGACATCTGGCAACGTTTCAGTTCTGTCAGTTTGTTGATGTTTGGCCTCAGAGACTGAGCAGTTGAAACCTTCAGGATTGCAGCAAGGTGTGCGTCAGAGAGTTGTGTTCGGTCGTTGTGTTTGACTTGTTTATATTCATTGTGGAAAAAAGTGATGCTGCCTCCATGGCTGACTCTGTCCGGCAACTAATGATGCTGCCTCCGTGGCTGACTCTGCCCAGCGACTAGTGATGGTATCTCTGTCCCTCTCCCCCAGCCAATGGGAGCTGCGGGGGGTGGTGCCTGCAGCAGACATTGGGCAGCGTGTCTGCACACATCTCTCCTCCATGGGCCGCAGAGGGGAGTTCTCGGGCCGCAGATGGCCCGTGGGCTGGGACTTTGAGACCCCTGCCCTATACCTTACCTGTTACCAGTGTGTAGAATTGTGACAGTGAAGGAAATGTTCCTGTGTCTGTTAGGGATAATGACTGGCCCATGAAGGGAGCTACTCCAATCTCCAAGCAATTGCCTGTGAACAGCCATGCGTGCACAAAGGAAAGGATATCCCAAGCTGTTTGTCTGTTAAAGGGGAATGTTTCTCCAGCTTTTTTCTGTCTGTAAAGCAGACAGAAGAAGCCTGTCAGCCTATGATGGTTGAAGATTTATCAATTAACCCAGAGCTGATTTTGGATACAACTAAAGCCCAGGACGGAAGTGGAACTGAATTTGTGTCTGCTAGGGATGATGATATTGTAGCTAGGTTGCATCCAGTTGATGTCATAAATAGCTCCCGGAGACCAAGTGATTCTGGTGCTTCTATTTTGCCTGTTGCTAGTGTATTGCTATGTAAAGATATGACAACCTTGGCTGATCAGGGTGACATCATAGCCAGGACACAAGGAAAGCTATGAAGGTGATTTGACTGTTACCCACTGACAGAGTGGAAACTTGTAACAAGCTAATCTTTTGACTATGAAGTCTAGCAGTTTACCTGAAAGGGGTTTTTGTGAAAATCCTCCTGATGGGCCAGAGGTGATTCTGGATGTATGTGAAACTCAGAAGAAGTTTGGTGATTTGTCTGTTGTGCCAAAGTCGGTTCTGGACATAAATAAAGCTCAGAAAGAATCTGTTTCAGTGCATGATATTTCAAAAGAAAAGGAATTTCTTAGTGAGGTCTTTAAAGTCTGTGAGAAGGAATTGTTTCCAATTATCCTTAATGGGCCATCGTTGATAGTAAAGAGTTTCTCTTCTGGGGAAAGTGTGCTGGTGACTAGTGGCCAAAGTCTTTCAAATGAAAATGAATCCACGGAGTTTGCTTTGGAAAAAATCCATTGTGGATAGCTCTGAGGAGATTTCAGATGGAATAAAAATTTTTAGGGAGTTTAAACAGCCCTATAAGCTTAACTAGCTTGTTGGGGAGACAATGGTGTTGGGACAGGACTGTCTCCATATTGATTCTTTGAGTAAACAGTCTGTATCTCTGGTTCAGAGGGAAGACTGGACAGTTGAATCTTCAGAGCAGGAGGACAGTTGTGCAGTTAATCTCTCAGGAATATAGGGATGGCAGGTAAACTTTCATCTCTAGATAATTTGGATATGACTTGTAGTCTCTTAGTGGACTGGACATCTGATTCCATGTGGACGCAGAGGTTGCTAAGGGAAGAACAAAAAAACCCTGAGTCTAACATGCTAGTGGGAATGGATGGTATCTCGTTAAGACAGAGTCCAGCATTGGAATTGGTAAAGGTTGAGGATTTGAAAATGAGTAAACAAGCTAGTGTCTGTGTTGATGCAAATTACCTGACTGACTGGGAGGAGAAAGACTTGCGCATAGCCATTAGCAAAGAGACCTACGTGGGACAAAGGGTTAACTCATTGGGTTTCCACAGCTAGGTACCATACTTAGGGCCAAATCAGGCTGAGGTTACCAGTGGAATGAAATTGGGTGGGTCTAATCACCAGTGGAGATTTAACGGCATCACAAAAGCATCACGTTGTCTGGCCCAGCTAGAACCATTGTCTGTGAAAGGCATGGAACTAGAATAGCAGGAGGTGCTGCAGGTCCAAGCAGAGGTGCATGATCAGAGCAGGATGGGGGATGGATGATTGGAAGAGCAGGAGATGTTGTAAGGCAGAACTGAGATATGATGATGAAGCAGATTGTTTTCAGAAGACTGGGATGTCAGGGAGTGTAGGCAGGGAGGATTGGGGTTCATTGGCACAACTGCATGTGCAGTGCAGGACTCGAGGAGCAAGGGGTGCTGCAGGTGAGGAATGAGAGCCCTCAGCTACTGGGCATGGAAAATCCAGGGCTGGGCTAGTAGGGCATGTGGAGAATCAGGATTGAGCTGTTTGTGCAAAGCCTGCACTGAGCCTGCCTGCATCGCGTCGTGCCAGGCTCTGTATTAATTCCTCACTTTCACCAGCACCAAACTCATCCAGTTTGAAACAGACAAACACACAAATAGCCCAAACCAATGAATCATTCTAATGAGAAGACTCCGGCTGGTCAGTGAATCATCCCAGAGAGGCAGCCTTAATGAAGAAAAAGCCCTACTGTCTGATCGGTTAAACACAAGCCTTGTCAGGTGGTGCTCTGTCATATGAGAGGCTGGAAGAAGCATTCAAAGGGAGGTGGCCCTTGTGGGGGCGGGGGAGAAGCTGAAGTTGACTTGTGAAATATGGGCATCTGTTGTGCTGCGATAACTAGTGGGAACAATTCGATTATCCTGGCTGTGTGCTGTCATGGATGTTTGGCCTGCCCATGGAAGTGGGGCTCCCTTACTCTGTCCTACATTGCAGAAGGAGGGCAATTGATGTCAGTGGGAATCCTGGATGTCATCAAAGTGTGTGTCTGGTTGCAGCACCGGTGGAAGGCCAGCTGCCTGAGCTTAGACCCATAGGGTAGTGCGGGCTTGAGCACCAGTTGCTAGCTGGAGCCTCCACTGGTGCTGCAATGTCCACACAGCGAGTTTGAGCTCACTAGCTCAGGCCGTGCTAGTGCAGCTGCCGTGTAGACATATCCAAAGAGAGCATATAGCCCTAGGTTTGTCTCTTCCCCATTCTGTGGGGCAGACAGCACAGAGATCCATCAGCGCCCCTTCCACATTAGAGAGGCGCCCAAACCAAAACCATGCATCAGAACATGGCTGTGTCTGGTCTACAGCTGGATCAGAGGTTGGCAAACTGGGCCCATCTCTTCTCCAGACCAACAGCTGCAGAGGGGGCAGTGATAGGTTGCGTCCATTGCCCCATAACGTCAAAACACATCAGCAGCTCCAGAGTTCAGGTTGGCTTTAGATTTGCACTTTCAGCTGGAACAAAGTTCTGGAAGCCTATCTGTTAGTGCTTGTAAATCTATTCATCGCATGCCATTCATGCGTGAAGGCGCTAAAATCTAGTTTGTCATTTGCAGTGTTGCGTAATTTTTAGTTTAGTGTGGTTTCTAAAAAATGTCTAACCTCATCTGAGGCGCAAGTGAAGAATGATTGGTCTTTTTGGGTTGTGTGTATGGGTTTATGTGCTGTCCTGTGTAGCCTGTGTGTATAAACAGAAACTCACATGCGAGAACTTGTGTTTGCTAGCTAAGTGAACTCAACCTGTGTTTATGGGATGGGACTTGTTAGGGTTGTCTCATGGCAGGAAGATGCTGCGATCTAAACATCAGATTCTGCAGTAGCAGATCAGTGAAATGATTAACACTAAACGTGTGCGGAAAGCTAGCAACAAACAGAGCAAAGGATGGGTAAGCTGGTGGGAACATGCCTCAATCACAGCCACATACAACCCATCAATGGTCAGAGTTAAGGTTACAATTTACAGGGCCTGTGATGGTTCATTGTGCTGCACCTTGCATAGACTTTAAGGTCAGAAGGGACCAGCATGATCATAGTCTGACATCCTGCACACTGCAGGCCACAGAACCTCACGCAGCCGCTCCTATAATAGACCCCTAACCTCTGGCTGAGTTACTGAAGTCCTCTAATCAGGTTTAAAGATTTCAAGTTATAGAGAACCCACCATTTACACTAGTCTAAACCTGCAAGTGACCCATGCCCAATGCTGCAAAGGAAGGTGGAAAACCCCCAGGGTCTCTGCCAGTCTGATCCGGGGAAAAATCCCTTCCTGACCTCAGATATGGTGATCAGTTATATCCTGAGCATGTGGGCAAGACCCACTAGCCAGACCCTGGGAAAGTGTACAGCAATACAAAGTGTTAAACACTCACCTTGCACTCACTTTGCACAAAGTACGGGGGGATGGACGGCCAGGGAATCAGGCCTTGCATTATGGAGCTATGATGCTAATGTTTGCAATGTGTTCTGTGAGGAGCCTGCATTATTGGTGAGTTTCCTGAGGACATGTGGATTGCTGATGTTTTACATTTTTGTTTCCTTGTTTCATCATGCTTGTGTTGGTGATGCTGTATGTTAGTTCGTAACCTTCACTGAATTATTGTGTAGGATTTTTCCCTAAATGAATATGAATAAGGGAGGCATCAGGCATCTTCCAAGAGTTGTATATTACTGCTGCAGCATCACCCACGGTTCCCCTCTCTCCTCCAAACTGTGGGGTGTCTGAAATGTCCAGGCAGGTGGGGAGAGACTTTGGGAGCTTTTTTCACTAACAGCATAGATGTTGGGTCATTATTTTTATCGTTTATCATTTGCATTGAAGTGGTTCTGTTGTGTAGTGCTGTACACACAGCCAACAAACGGGATCCCTGCTTCAAAGAGCTTGCCATCTAAGTATAAGATGTGAAACAACAGGTGGATACAAGAAACAGAGCCATCAAGCAGAAGGTGTTAGGGAAGTTAAAACAGGGCTCTCCCTCATACCTCAAACCCCTTTGTATTCCACTCTGGTCAGTCTTTTTAGCACAATAAATAAAGGAAATAAATGAATTTGAGGCAAGGACAAAAATGCTGCCTCTGGATGGGCTCTTACAAAGAGAGACACAGCTTTTGCTGCAACTTCTCCCATCCCTATCCCTCTCTTTCAGCCACCTCATTCAAGTCCCCCATGTATTTATTACAGCTCTGCAGCCTGCTGTAATGTAAACTCTGGAGAAGTCCAGGGTATGGACAGCAGATTTGTTTCTCTTGTGAGGCTAGGATGATGGCTGTGGGTTTGTTTTTCTTTCATAGTCAACATCTGGATTGATGCAGAGGAGAGCAAACTGCAGTGGACCAGTGCCTCCGAGAAGCAAAGCTTCCTGTTCAACTGAAAACTACTAATTTGGGGCCTACCAGCTCTGCCAGTGACCCTTTAAGGGCGGGACTGCATCTTTCTGCAATGAAACCTCCCGTTGAGTGGCTCCTTGGCAGATTTCAGGGAATTTACATTCTCCTCTTGTATAAGAAACTTCTAAACCTGCTAGATTTCCCTTCCCGAGTACTCTGTGATAAAGATGCCAAACACAGCAGCACACGAGCAGTGGTGTAACTGCAGTACGTACACAGGTGGTACTCGTTAAGGGTGGTACTCGTTTGCTCAGCACAAGGACAGCAAGCAGTTCTGCTGCTTCCCAACTAGAGGAGAAACAGTTAAGTACCTGGGGGCATATTAAAATGCCCCTGTAATCTCACTGCTCTCTGCTTTTACAATTCTTACTCTTGAAGAGGGTGTAGGGGTGGCCATGAGGTTGGCACAATGTGTGTTTTTAGTGTAATTTGTGTCCTTGTTTTATTGGAGACTCTCAAAGCACTTTACAAAGGTAAGGAAGTGTTATAAACCCTCTTTTACAGATGGGCAAACTGAGGCACAGAGTGATTAACTGGTTTGCCTAGGATCATACACATTCAGCGGCAGCGTGAGGGACAGAACCCAAGTCTGCTCACTCCCTGTCCCATTCAAACCACAAAGCCAGGATAGAATTATTAATTGTAATTAGTAACTGTGCCTAGAAGCCCCAGCCAAGACTGAGGTCCCATTGTGGTAGGCACTGTGCATACGCACTGAGAGACAATCCCTGCCCTGAGGAGTTTTCCATCGAAATAGGGTGCACAGGCAACGGGTGAGAGGGAAACAGGCTGAGAGTGGAGAAGTGACTTGCCCAGGGCCACAGCTGATCAGTGGCAGAGCCAGGGTTGGAACCCAGTGCTGAGCTCCCCATGGAGTGCCAGAGCCACTAGGCCAGTGGTTTTCAAACTTTTTTTCTGGTGACCCAGTTGAAGAAAATTGTTGATGCCTGTGACCCAACAGAGCTGGGGATGAGGGGTTTGTAGTGTGGGAGGGGCTCAGGGCTGAGGCAGAGAGTTGGGGTGCAGGGGTGAAGGCTGTGGGGTGGGGCCTGGAATAAGAGGTTCAGGGTGTGGGAGGGGGCTCTGGGCTGGGCGGGGGTTGCAGTGTGGGAGGGGGTCAGTGCTCTGGGCTGGGGGTGCAGGCTCTGGGGTGGGGCTGGGGATGAGGGGTTTGGGGGGCAGGAAGGGGCACGGGTTTGGGGAGGCTCAGGGATGAGGCAGGGGATTGGGACGTAGGGTTGGGGCATGGGCTTACCTCAGGCGGCTCCCAGTCAGTAGTGCAGTGGGAGTGCTAAGGCAGGCTTCCTGCCTATCCTGGAAGCATCGAGCAGCAGGTTTGGCTCCTAGGCAGAGGTACGCAAGTGGCTCCGCGTGGCTCTCACCTGCAGGCACCCCCCACCAGCTCCCATTGGCCGGTTCCCAGCCAATGGGAGGTGGAGCCAGTGCTCGGAGTGGGGGCAGTGTGCGAAGCCCCGTGGCTCCCCCACCTAGGAACCAGACCTTCTGCTGGCCGCTTCCAGGGTGCAGTGGAGTGTCAGAATAAGTAGGAACTAGCCTGCCTTAGCCGTGCAGCACCGCCGATGGGACTTTTAACGGCAAGATCGGCGGTGCTGACCAGAGCCGCTGCAACCAAGTGCCTTACATTCTGTGACCCAGTACTGGGTCGTGACCCACGGTTTGAAAACCACTGCACTAGACACCCTTCTTCTTTAGCTCGAGACAAACTATTTTGAGAGCTGCCTGGACACATCAGCAGCCTGCCCCTTTAGAGGAGTGCTATTGGGGTTTTTACAGACTACGTATTATTCTCTGATAACAACTTGGGCTGCAGGGCTCATAAAAGGTTTGTTTGTTTTTTTTACTAAATCTTTCTTTTACAACGGCAGCAATGGTTGGTAACATGATCAGCCTTTGGAGCCTGGCTAGACCGTGTCTCAGCAACTGCCTGTGGCTTTCTCCTCCTTAGTGGTCACTATGCAGAGCTAATGCCCTGGATCATATTGGGGGCTAGTCTGGCCCCCTTTGGCTCCATACACATCCTTCCACAACATTCTGCCAGCACCATGGCAACGTGGAAATAAACAGACCTTCCAGATTCCACACTTACGTCATCCCCTTGGCAACCAAAGGGCTAATCAGAGCAGGGGCTGCCATTTACGGTCCAAAAAAAGAAGTCGAAGGCAAGTTTGAGGATCTGGGTGTTTGGTTTTTTGTTTGGTTTTTTAAATTAAGCTTTTAATCCTTGGCCAAATTGAAGCGGCAGCAACGCGAGTCACGGGTCCAAACTGATGGTTAACGCAGAGCCCGTCTTTTCCCCACGTACGGTTTGCAAATGGCTGCTTTGACTTTGTCATGCCGCCCTTTCGGTTCATCAGTGCCCTCGTCCCTCTAGCAAGAAGCCAAGCCTGGGTGCCGTGGAGCTTTATTTATTGATTGATTGATTGATTGTTTTCTTGGTGTGTGTTTCCAGGGTAACAGCTGGCGACGGAGGCTATAAAGACTCCCCGAGGCCTCCCCCAAGGGAAATGTCCAAGTCTAAAGGTCCCAGCCGAGCTGGCAATTATGGCCCTAGCACCTGTAGAACCTCAGGCACAGCACCAGGGGGAGTCAAGCAGTACCCACCAATCAGTGCCAAAATCAAGGGTGAGTGAACTTCTCACCCGGGGAAACACATTGGAACTAAACCACGTTAGGGGAGAAATAGCCCTACTTGTCCCTGCTTTGCTCCAGCTAGAGTGAAAGAGTTGCCTCGATACCATGGGGACAGGCAGAGAGATAGACGGAAGAATACCTGGAATAAATGGGAATTACCCAGTACAGTATCCCAAGATGACAGATGGATAGATAGATGGTGCTGCTGATGCTAATAGTAGTTGATAATAGTTAGCACTTCTCATCCTAAGGCAGGCAAGTGAGCATTTTTATAGATGGATTTGCTCTAGATAGAAAGTCAGAAAGACAGAGCTGGGGGGTGGGAAAGGGACTAGTGGAGAAGCTCGTATGTATGGAGCCGGACTGGGTCCAGTAGGCCACAGCCAGAGTTCACAGGGAACCAGCATCTCTAGGTTGTGCCTGTCTTTGTGGGATGCCAATGGCTGCTCAGGCTGATGGAGAATTGGTTACATCTGGTTATCACTGTGGCTTGTGCAAAATCTGAAGTAATCGCATTCGAACCAGGGAGTAACTCCTATAGGTCATCTGCAGCCTGGGAGGGTAGGAAACAGAGGGGCTGGAGGCCTTCTTATTAGGTCAGTGAGTCTCAAATGATGGTCCATGGATCACTGCCAGAGCCCTGCAGAGACCTTCCAGTAGACCATAATTGACAGCCAAGCAACAGAGCTTGGAGTGTTGGGATTTGGGGGTCCATCGGGGAATCTTTCTCTTATGAAGAGATGCTTTCCAGGATGGAAAGGTGAGAAAGCTACAACCGTATGGGACAGTCACCTTTGCAGTCACATTCCCATCTGGGGCTGTAGGATACAGAGAGCAGAGATTATCTCATCTGTGCCCTGGAGTGACAAGGGGGAGGAGGTGATACCTTCCATTAGGGACGGTAACACCTACACCATGGAGTTCTGGAGAACAAGAGGCTAGGAACCTTCTGGTCAGGGTAACTCCTTCAGGGTAAACCTTCTGGTAACTCCCATAATTATATAACCATGCCAGGGAACGGGATACAAGGCCAGTGGAAGAATAAAGACCTTGTCATTAGAGGATGGTTACCCTCATTATTAAGCTCTGAAGAATGGGGTTTAGGGCAGGAGGGCTAGAGACCTTACGGGACATTGGTCACAAGATCGCTTCCTTGTCTTGGACTGAGATGATACATGGGTAGGAGGAGAAAGGAGCTTCACAAGGAGCATAGGGTGTGAATCTCTTCTGGTTGAACCTTTTATATAAGTTAAAGGGGGGGCTGGCCCGTTCCTCTCTTTATGTTAACATTGTACATTCACATTTCTGTTTGCATTCCAGGACCAGGGGCTGGAAAATATGGCCGGCAGCCTTGCACTGGCATCAGGAATCATGACTTCACCATGTTTGCAGAACCAGCCTACACAATGCGTATAAAACACACGGAGAAAAGTGAGTTACAGACATGGAGCCAGATCCTCAGCCCGTGTGAATTGGTGTCGATCTATTGACATCAGTGATTTACACCAACTGAACATCTGGCCCACAATGCCTTAGAATACAAAAATCCAAAATGAGTTTGAAACTCTGTAGTCGGAGGGAAAGACAACCTGACTAAGCCTCAAAGGCCCAAGGACTCAGCACCTGACGAGCATGTGGATAGTCTTAGTCCCAAGTGTCCATGGACTGAGCACCTAACTTACAGATGGTTACAGGATAAATTACATGTGCTACAGTCCCTATGGGAGAAATGCATTGCTTCTTGGATGTCTCCTACCCAAATGGTAGCAGAGTGCAGGAGTGTTCCTGTGGTGCTATCAGCCCATGGGCACAGAACCAGCCCATTTCTGGCACTTTGTCCTGGTTGGGGACGAAATCTTCAGCACAAAGACATGTGGTCATCATGCCCAGCCCCTCTAGAATCCGAGTTCTAAGGGCTCTAGGGGAAGCTAGAGGGACCAAAAATGTCAAACCAGTGCAAGATGGTGAGCTGAGGGTCAGATCTCTCAGCTTGGCTTGTGAGCTGATACTTCCTGAACTGAATTCTTCTCCATTCTCTTGTAGTCTTGGCTGACACAGTCAGTCCTGGTGCCTTCTTCATAGACCCTCACCTCTCCCGCTTTGGGTGGTGGAAGCCGTCGTCCTTCTGCATACAGAACCGAGAGAAGAGTCTAAGTGAGTAGCAGTAACATGGCTGGTCTGTTATTTCAGTGCATTCCATGATGGTTAGGGTATGATGGACAGATAGACGAGTGTAGTGTCACAGGTTACTTGGAACGCCTTAAAATTAAGTGAGGTACAGAACTCTGAGCTTTTCTGATCATGTCTGCACTGTGTGACTATCTGCCCAGCACTCCCTAAGCCCACAAAGTGCTGTCCCAGTAGGCTAAGTGGGAAAACTAGAAGGTTTCTCTGGGGGACTGTCTTCTCTGGTTGTTCCAGTTCTTGGGGCGGAATCTGGAGACTAGGTCCCCAGGACAGTGCGCCCGTAGGTACCTACAGTAACCCTGAGCGCTGGCATCACAGTTCCTGTCACGCATGCTGCCTACCTCTGTCCTGGTGCCAATGGCAGCAGCTCTCTCATCCATCTGACTGGCTCCCAGTCCCCTAGCCCCATGTGAGCTTAATCAGGGGCACACCCATGCATTGGGAAAGATCTCAGTTCAATGGGTTTTGGATCAGGTCCAGAACCACCTGCTGTTCCACCTAGCAGCTGTTAACCAGGTGGGGGACTGTTTCCTTTTTAAAGCAGGCTCCCCACTTGCTGCCATGGACTCTCTGGCCCTGAAAAGCTGCTTCTGTTGTGCTTCCCACCACACAAACCCTGGAAGGCAGCATGCATGGAATGTGCTGAGAACAATCACATACGCTCGCACCAGGAGGAGTTAGTTACTCTTTCATAATTTCTTGGCATACGACAGCCCAAGCCCTCTCGGTGCTTTCGAAAAAAATAACTAACACATTGGATCCAAGCAGGCCAAATTCAAACCCAGGGCAAGCCCATTACACTAGGGTGGAATCTGGCCCATTGATTCTCACTGGGCCAGCTCCTCTGCTGGTGTGTATTAGCCTAGCTCCATAATGGAGCTACATTGGTTTACACTAGCTGATGATCTGAGCCTGCATCTCCTCACCTAGCTGGAATTCTGATGACATTTATGAAGTCTCGACCTGCATGGGGATGAAGGAGCCAGAATGTAGTTAGACCTTCTAGGGACCTTGGTGTTGCAGTGGGTAAATGCACTAGTTTGTCTTCTCTGCAGATGTGGGTTTCAATATGACATTGACTGCAACTGACATGAGGTTGAAGGTCTCATCCTCGCCCTTAGTGGGCATTTGTTTTAGCATGATACCACCGGAGTTTGTCATCACTTCGGTATGCTCAGGAACATACTGCACACCTTCAGTGCTGTTCAGGAATGGCCCATGGCACTGGAATAGCAGCTCAGAGAGAGGTGCATTGGTAGAGCTGTGGGAGATACAAGACTGGAAGAGCAACCGAATTATTTTAGCACGGTGGTGCATTAGCGATGTTATTTGGGAGGACAGTCACTGAATAACCGGGCTATTGGAGGCCAGACTCCACATGCATTGCTACAGCTGCCGGTACTTCCCCTTGCTCTAACCAGGGCTATCAGTGTCTAACTTACGTGTCCCCAATCCACCTAATGTTTATTAAACAGACACTCTGCAGAGGGTCCCAGTTGCCTTGTGCCTGTTTAACAACACACCCACCATTTGGTAGATGAGCGGGAAAGACCTTTACCCTCTCCTCTTGGTGAATCAGGGGCTGATCTGCAGCCCTTTCAGGCCAGTGGAAAGATTCCCATTGACTTCAGTGGGCTTTGGATCAGACTCTAAGGTGGTTTGTTTTTTTAACATTATTTAGAGAGGGCAGACACGCCTTCTCCCATGTGACCTCCACATCCTCTTTGGGAATCATGGGGTGAGGCGAGAAATGTATTTAATGGGAGGAAAAAAGTTACATTGAGAAACTTCCTAGAGATGCATACGCTCCCTCCAGCCACTATCCAGGCTTACCAGACATACAGTGGATAACGAGCAACAGTAACTGGAAACCTCTAGCTTTCCTAAGCGCAGGAAAGACTACACGTAACAGGGCCACAAATAAAGTAAACTGGCAAAAATGCCAGTATTATTAATTATACAATCAACAATAATAATCGTGCTGAGGATCAGGACCAGGGAGGACCAGGACCAGGAGCATGGACCAGGACTCTTATTGTGTTAGGTGCTCTACATATACAGAACCAACAGGTGGTCCCTGCCTCAAGGAGCTGACAGTCTTAGCATATGTTACTTCAACTCGTGTTAGAGACACAGAGAGCGCGAGCGCGAGTGTGTACTTCTACTCCCACCCTCACAAACACATGTGGCTTGTTGACAGCAGCCACATCTGGAATTTTGTTGGCTCTATCCAGCTGCCTTCTCTGCCTCAGTTCAGGGAGCAGGTGATGGGAAACACTGTGGCTCTGTGTAGCCGTTAGAAGCAGCTGGGCAGATGTATAAATCCCTGTAGGGTTTGGTTTATGCAGACGAATGGGAAAGGATAACAGCAGGGGCCAATTTGGATTGTTCAGTAAATCCAGAACACCACATCGTCCTAAAGCTGGGGGACTTGGAGAGTCTGAGTATGTGACTGCCTGAATGAACAGACAGCAACGCCAGTGCAAACCATGTGGAAATAATGGCAAGGAATCCAAGAGGGTTATGTAGCTTTAGTTTCATAATCGAGAACTTTGGAGGTTAGCTATGGAATTAAAGATAAGCAACCATGAATGACAATGCCATTAAGGAGTTTAATGGTGATATCCTACACCACCACAGTGAAGCCCTCTGTTATAATAACTGTGGGGAGAGGGACGTGAGGTCCCCGTGCATGAGAATTGGCTGTCCTGCATCGCAAAGCAACTGCTGACAAGTCTGTCTCTGATGTCTTCAAATAGTTGTGCCCATGTGAAGGAGGAAGGCTGGTCTGCAGGGTAAGGCACAAGACTAGGTGCTGGGAGACTGGGGTTGAATTCCTGACTCTATCACAGACTTCCTGTGTGAGTCTGGCCAAGGCGCTCAATACCTCGGTTGCTCAATTTCCTGGCCTGTTAAATAGGCATCAGACTGTTATGGCAGGTGGCCCTGTTATATATATAGTCTTCCAAGTTCTTTATTGTTTAGCATGTGAACGAACATTTGGTCTTGTGAAGACATGCTATGTGGTGTTAGTTTGGGGTGAGGCAAGGTTCTGTGTGGCGGCAGCTTCTGGGGAGGGAGCCCTGTGAGCCACAGGAGAATTTGCTCTCTGAGTCAGTTCCTGTGGCGGTTACCCCCTGGGAACTGGGCACTGGCGTGGGGCTGATTTTCCTGGAAGAAGAGATTGCATGCAGTTTGTGACCACCTCTGTTCCAGGACTGACAGAGCCCCCCCACCCCCCAATCCATGTGGGCCAAAGACCAAATCTGAGGGAAGATACCCCAAGAGTTTCAGCTAAAAGGCCTCCAATTCAGGGACCCAGAGGGCACAGGGAAAAAATAGAACATCACAACTCATGATTGTGTAATTGAGGGATGCTTGTGAGTATGAGTCCAAGCCAAGGCTCCTGTCAGAATACAGCCTGCTGTTCCAGATGATATCATTTCCAGCTCCCCACAGAAACCACACAGCCCACAAGGGCACAGCTACTTCCCTGGGCGTAACCCTGCAAAGAGGAAGCCAGATTACCTCACGTCTTGATCAACCTCGCATCCAGGGAAACAGCAGGCTCCTGCTCTGCACAGAAAGCTTCGTCTACTCCTGTGCTGACAGTGCATGATGACATCTCCAGACACGAATATGCCTTTGGCCTGCAGGCAGATATGCGCTAAGTGGCATTCCAGATACCCATCTGTCACGTATGGGTTGGGATGTGGCAGCTGGTGTGCATTGATACAGAAATATAGGAGAGGGTATTGCTCAGGTTCAACTTCTTCCTTGGCTCCATCCACCTGAATTCTCAGCTCCATCATTGTACTCTGCTGGCCCTCCTCCTTTTCCCTTCTGGATAGCCCTCCTCTCCTATCCCCTTATTTCCTTGCTGGACTTGTCCCCTGAACAGACACCTTCTGGTCCTTAAACTCTGAAACTTGTCTCCACGTCATCCCAGCTGTACCACACCAATTTGTGCCTTTAGACTATAAACTATTTGGCGCAGGGACTGTAATTTGTTTGCCACATTTCCCTAAGGTCCTTCCAGGCCTGCAGTGCTGTATACACGGCTAATAACAACATGCAAACCAAGCAGTGCAGGAGCTGAGGACCTTCTGGACCTAGTAAGGATCTGGTAGCTTGCTCAGGGGGCTTCTGCTAGGCTCTGGCCACTCCTATTGCTCTTAGCCCCCTGCTGGGCAAGTAGTCCTCCTTCCAGTTCAGTCTGGCATCGGATGGGACATCCTCTGCCCCTTCCCAGCTGTCCAGGAGGAGAGGTTGCCAGCGCTGAAGGTTCTGCCATGCTGCCATGGGAGTGTGTGAAACTCCAAAGGGAGGTGAAGGATGTGCCACCATTGCGCTTTCTGATGTTCTCCCACCTCTGTCATGTTATCCATTACACGACCCGCTGTGTCTGTCCCAGCAAACCCTTTTGGGGGTTAATGGTCTGAATTACCAAGCGCACTGACTCATCTGGCCTGTGGCACATACTTAGTGAGCCTCTTAAAGGTCAGTGCTGAAGGGCTGGGATGCCTGTTTAAGGCAGGGTGTACAAATGTATCTCAGCCGTTCACTCGGCACCTATGACAGTCACGCCAGCACAGCATCCAGCCCTCAGTGCCTAATGTGGGCCTTGCTTAGAATGCCCTCCCTTTAGCACTGCTTGATCTGGGGAGGTCAGTAGCAATCAGGGCAGACGAGCTGCAAGCCGGAGGGGTCACCAAGAGAATGGAACTGTTCCTCAGGAGAAAACACGGCTCTTGCTGGAAGAGGCAATGAGGGGTGAAGACCCTGCTGCTGAAGTGAGCTGGGCATTCAGGGAGAAAGAGATGAAATCGGTCCCCTGGGGAAGTGAACAGAGGTGGTGGGCTCTGCGTAGAAGGGCTTTGAAGAGCGAAGATAAAGGCAGGAGGTCCCTGAGGAGAATAGACAGAGAGGCCAGCACTAGAGCCCCAGGGGAGATGCTGATACCCGTAATGAGAGCAGTTAGTGGCATGTCCCAGCTGGACCCAAGCAGCAATAGTTGCTCTGGTCCTTATTAACCAACTGGCAGCCGGGGAGAAAGATGAGCAGAAAAGCCGCCGTGCCAAGCATTGCTATTGCCTGTATTTCTGTGCAGCTGCTAGGGCCTAGAGGCCTGAGCTACGTGGGCTGCTGCTTTAGCTTCTTCACTTGAAGAGTTCATCGTCCCAGTGAGGGGGCGAGGAAATAAAAAGCAGCTGATGGCTTGTGCAGGTCGGGTCCCAGGAGCCCTTATGTTCCCAGTGCATCATTGTGTGGAAGAAGGGTACAGACAACGCTCTTCAAGAGCTCAGCAGCCTGGAGCCAGTTGACTCACTCACCACAGATGTCTCGGAGGGGCAGCCCATTCAAAGGGAGAGAGAAACAGAGGCAGCGAGCACAGTCTGGTCATGGCCTATGGGAAGTGCTGTGTTTGGGAGCTCCCAGATAATGGTAATGAGGGAATGTTGCAACCCTGATGATTTCACCCTGCCAGATACTCCCCAGTCTGCTGTACTGGACCCCACCCTGGGGGCTCACAGGCTCTTGCTTGTTGGGGATGGGCAGAGTTTAGGCACTGTTTGTGGGCCTCCAGGTGCAGACCCCACGTTTGACCCCATGGTCCAATTGCATGTGCTGGCCAGTTGTCTCCCGCTTCAGGGATGGCGTGACAGTGTAAGCAGGTACCACTCAGACACTGCAAAGGAGTTTCTGAACACACAGACACACATACACACACTTTACTCATAGAAAAAGCACAAGAGGTATACAGATCTGTACAAAACTAACAAATACCTGCATGTAAATCCCTCCTTCCAGTGTCCTCACCACTCTGATTGCCCTGTGGGTTTTGGGCCACCCTTTTAGGGATCCCAAGTCCTTCCTGCATCCCTCTCCTCCTGCTGAGCCTTCAGCTTCGGGTCTTCCTCTCCTTCTCTGAAGATGACTGGTGAGAGAGCTTCCTTTCATAAAGCTGCAGTCTCCTGTGTCAGGTGACCATCCTCAGTCACTTCAAGTCCCTTGTCAGGTGATCCATTGCTTGGTTTCCATCTCACCTGGAAGGATGGGTTTCTCTGGGCAGTAGCTAGTTCATTGTCCAAGGTGCTTGCCTTTCAGCAGGAGGCCCTCCAGGTTAATGACCCTTGATTGCTCTGCATTGTCAACACTTCTTGGAATCCTAGTCCAAGATGGAGGCAAAGAGACAACAGGGAAGGCGCAGGACAGTATCACAACCAAAATGGTGCTTACAAAACAAAATGAAGACATACGCTACAGATATAGATTAAATCGTTGTGATGCAGACAGGCCTGTGAAAGGAGAGGAGATGATGGAGAGTCATGGGGACAGGGCTGGGGCTATTTGTGTGGTCAAAGGAGGGCATATTGTTTCGGGCTTTCTTAGGTGAGAGGTAGGAAGGTAAAACTGAGGTGCTCTAATAAGGATTTGCCTTGGGAATCTGCCCATGTGGCCATTAGAGAGGCCCAGGGAGAAAGCGGAGATGAATGAGGGTGATAAGCATTCAGGTTCCTGACTGCCACTTTGGCTCTGCAGGCAGGTGCTTGGAGAGTCACTCACTGCGCTGGTCCCAGCTGTCCCTTGTCAAGCACCATGGGCAGAGGCAGGAGGCTTCCCTAAGGCTCAGGCTGCAATGGAACCAGATGAGCCTTGTACTGACCAAACCCTGCCCCCATTGCAGTCAATGGCAAGGCTCCCACTGGCGTCAGTGAGACCAGGGCCTGGCCTGTTTCCTCTGACCCTGCTGCCATGTGAGCGGAGGTGCTGAGGGCCTGCTGGCCCCTCCCTGGATCTGCTTGTGTTTGGGGTCGTTTGGCAGGACCCTGTTTAGCTGGTCACCTGGCCCAAGCCTCTCCGTGGCCTGTGCATTACTATGAAGATGGAATGAGGGCCGCGCTTCTGCTGCATAAATAAACAGGGATTTGCCAGCAAACCCGCATGTCCCCGGCCGTCGCCTTATTCCCACGGCCCAGCGGGTGTCTCCCCCTCAGCCTCATGCCCGTCTGGGCTGATGTGTCACCGCCCTGACCCCCTAGAGTCTGCTCCATGGCGACATTTACCCTGGAGAGCGGCAGGAGAGGGGGGTCTCTTACCGGGTTCACTGGTGATAGACAGTACCATGCCACCTGCTGTCTCTGGCCTCTGCAATGCCCCTGCCTGCTCTGGCTCTGAGCTGCCAGCCAGTCTTCTGAGCCTTGTTTCACTGTAACGCTGCAGGGGCCTGGGACGCTGGAACGGCTGTGAGAAAACCACAGCGCAGAGACTCGTCCAGGCCCCCACAGGGAGTGGAGATCAGGGCTGCTGTGTGTCCCCCTGAGCCCCTGCAGTCACTGCTCAGAGAGTAGGGCTGGGAATGTGCCATTTACCAATCCATCTCCTGAATGCCATGGCATCAGGACGTGACGCTGGGCACCTGGCTACCCCCTCCAAGAATGGCCCTCGGCCCTGAGGGAGGGGGTATGTACTGAAGGCACAAAGGCCAGTCCATGCCTGAACACCCCTTGTCTGTGCAGAAGTGTGTGTGTGTGTGAAACACTGTGCAGCTGTTTGCCCCCCAGAGCAGCAGGATGCTGAGCAATGTCGGAGGGGTCGGCATTGCCTGCTGGCGGTGCTCTCTGGCTGTGGGAAATCCAACACACTGAGATGGTTTCTTCAGAAAAGCATCAATAACATTTACAATGGGACAGCCCTGGCTGATTGGTTAATGCCTCAGTGACTCCTCCGAGGGTCGGAGCAGCCCCTGCACCCAGGAAGGCTGCAGTTACCTTGAGTCCTAAGGCAGTGCCTGGACCCTCTTGGTCTGATGTCCCAGATCCATGTCTTTGGAACAGCTCCTCTTTGTGAGCTGGAAATGGGGTTGTCCCAGGAGATGTCTCCTCCTCTTCTTGGCACAGGCCACTTTCCCTTCCACTAGAGCCAGAACAGTGGGCTGCTCCCAGGGATCAGCACACCTTTGGGTGGGCCCCCGTACTATATAGTGAGGGGACTTGCTTGGTCGTGACTCTCCATTGACTAAGGGATATGCTAGTATCTTCTTGGTTAGCCAGCATATGAGGAGATATTTGACTTGTATCACGGATGGAGCTCTCATTGACTTCAATGGGAGCTGGGCAGAATCCTTTATGGGCCCCAGGGAACACAAAGGGTGGGATTAGATTTCTTAGTGCATCTAAACCCTGGTGCATGGGGTTGGGGTGGTACAGGAGTGCATTGTCTTCTGGGCTTCTAAAATTGCTTTTGGACATGTGAGTCTCATTGAAAATGTGTTCTAAAGGGAATCACATGTAAACAGTGATGGCAGCATGAGATTTTCTTGGAGTCCCCAGGTGTTTATAATATCAGGTGGCAGGAGACAGCTAATGCACAATTTGCCTCATATAAGGGGATTTAGAAGGCATGAATCCAAAGAGAAGGCAGAGTGCTGGTGCAGCAATGGAGAGAGGGGATGGGGCTACTAGGGGAAAGGCAGGACAAAAGAGAGACCAGACTGTGCCAGAAGCTGTTGCAGGTAGCACAACATCTGACAAAGTCCTGTGACAACTAACTGTGATTTAATGGTTGAAAATGTCATTCAAACTTTTGAAATATGTGAGTTTTGCCCACTGCCAGGCATAGTGAAGGCAAGTGATCTTAAAAACTTTGGGCTAGATCCTCGGTGTAAATGGGTATCATGCCATTGAATGAAATGGAGCTGCACCGATTTACACCAGCTGAGGATCTGGACTGATTCTCAGGGCTGATGCACAATGCCCTCCCCTGTTAGCATCCCACCTCACAGCTCTACGAATGCACCCTCCTTTCTGACCGCTGGTCCCCTGCATACAGCTCTGCCAATCCATCTCAATTCTGTCCACACCATTTCGCCAGGCCAGAGACACCCTGGTAAGACAGAAACTCTTTTGAAATGCAAGCCACGTTTGAAGTGAGGTCTGCCGTGGCCAAAGGCCTGTTGCATGACCCCACAGCGGGCACCAGCCTACACCTCAGGGTGCAGCCAGCTTCGGAAGTAGGCAGAATCCAACCCTACCAGAGTAACATTGATACCAAACTGCCTCTTGGCTCCCAGGTTTGATGAGCACACCTGCCCCAACTGAATACTACACAGAGAAGGTGCATCCGCAGGGGGAACCCTACGCACCGGCTTATTCCTTGGCTGACCGCACTCGTTACCGTGAAAATGATCCCAACCCAGCTCCCAATGCCTATACCCTCCCAGGGATGCTGGGACCTAGACTTCCCATCAAGCCATCTGCCCCCTGCTACAGCATGGCCTCCAAAATGGACATGTGGAGCAACGCCAAGGAGCTGGCGAGAGTCCCTGGCCCAGCATCCTTTGTTGTGCCTGAACCGAATGTCTACTTGCACCGGCAACCTGCCTACAGCATGTGGAGAAAGTACAACTTCGTAAGGGACTCTACTCCAGGGCCGGCGGACTACAAGACCAGCCGTGTCACCATCACCAAGCTGAGGGCCCCGGATTTCAGCCTGGGGATCCGTCACTCCGAGTACCTCACCCCCCTGATTATTGATGTTATGGAGTGAGCCAGGCCACTACTCTGGGCTGTGGTCTTTTCTTTCCCTGAGGCCCCAAGCTGGGCCGTGACCATGTGACACCAGCATATCACTGCATGTTAGTCCTAGTAGGTACAGCACACTTGAGGCCTGATTCAAAGCCCTGAAAAGTCAATGGAAAGACTGCTGTTTATTTCAGTGGGCTATGGATCTGGCTCTTGGCTTGAGACTTTCTGACTTCTGTCAGTGACGTTCACAGCGTGATATGACTGCACTTGCCCAATGCTACCCCCTGCTACCCCCACGCTACCCCCACGGCTGGTCTTGTAGTCCCCCTCACGTCACTGAATGGTTCGCTCCTTTGTTTTATTTTTAAAATAAATCAATAAAGCCTGTTTATTTTTAGCCTGGTTTTAGGGTGTATCGGGTGAGGAGTTTAGCTGTGATGTTCCAGTATTATCGGGGTTTCCAGCCCCTCCCAGGCACGGCATTGGTCAAATAAGGACACCCGTTGTTAAAGCCAGATAAATATTGATTGATGTATTTTTAAAGGAGCTGGTTCCCGACAAGCTCTGAGCAGAGAGCTGCTGTGTGACCAAAGGATCCCCTGTGGGCAGGGCACGCACATGCTCTCTGGGTGGTTAGGTGGCACACAGGAGACTGTGTTTTGCACATCATGGGCTCTGTTCTCCCCTGTGTTCCAGCTTTGCTCAGAGGGGCCCTGTCAGGGAGACAGTTACAGCTCCCTGATTCAGCAGCTATGGGGGCCACTTTGACTTATGCCCCTGAGGGACCATATGCCAGTGGAGAACTGGCATATCAGAGCCACTGTCAGCCTGCTCCCAACCTGTCTCCCTCCCTGGCATGTCCCATGCTGGGGTGGAGGGGCAGCTATTGCAGGAGCTGCTCTGCCAGCTCCCCTGGCTTTATGCCTGCCGGGCATTTCCCCAGCACAAGGAGAATCCTCTGCTGGCCATTTCTGGCTAGAGACCATCCTCTTGGCACCTCCAAGCAGTGATGCTGCACAGCACAGAATGCGCCCTGAGTCAGTCATGTCCTGGACCCTACTGCAGGAGCCTCTGGCTGGTTTTCTGATGTCGCTGACACCTGCGGAGAGGCCAGGGACTGAGTGGGCAGGTCACAGGTCCCCTCTGAAGGGGAGTCCCTCCCTGTCAGGTGGAGGCCATCTGGTGGGGAAGGGAGGGGGCACTCTGAGGGAAGCTTGTTCTGCCAGCTCCCAGGCCTGTGGTGTTTATTTTGGGCATAAAGAGGGGCCTCAAATCTGCAGCACTGGGCCAGGCCACCATGGATTCACTAGCCACAAAGAAACCCCTCTTCTGGATCTTTGTTTGCACACAGTCCTTTGAGGCCCTTGCTCAATGATCTATTTTGAGGGGGGGTGAGGAGCGGTAATTAACAAGCCGGGCAGCCAAGTATATTATTAGGAAAAGGCTACGGCAGGTGACACGTCAGAACCAAACAGCACATCCTGCTCATTGCTTGGCCAAGGTAGGCGCCAGACGGGTGCAGGACATCTTGTTGTGCCTGCAATTCACAGGTAGCGCAGGCTAGGTGGAGCGGGGATTGGTTTTGTAATGGGGACTGGTGGATGGTGCTAAGTTAACATAGGGCATCAATGGATACATTCATGGGGAGGGTGCATCTGAGAGCCTCCTTGAGAGGGACACCAACCCTGCCTCCTGGGTGAGTCAGCTGACACCACTTACCTGGTACAAAGGCCAGCCTATCTGATCTAGTGCCAACATTCTCGTTCCCTACCATGGGCCTGAGCAAGAGCCCATTGAAGTCACTGAAAGACTCCCACTGAGTGCAGTGGGATTTGGGTCAGAGAGCATGTTCTGCTTAGACCTGTGCTCTGCATCTGGGAATTGAAGGCAACACGACCTGATGAGTAGGACAGACTGGGAGGTCAGCTTGTTGAGGAGAGAATGCACTGCAGCCGGGTAGAAGGAAAGCAGGTGGGGATTAAGTGCCAGGGGCTCAGAAAGGGCTGCCATGTCTGAGTTGAGATGTGTACATAAGCAGGTGTGTATACAGTGCATGTATGTACCTATAATGACCCCACCGACTTGGCTTTGAACCTCAGACTGTCAGCACTAAAAACATGACCCTCTACAACTTGAGCTAAAGGAGCAACTCCCTCAGCTGACAGTAATAGTGGGCTTGTATTTTCGTATGTGGGCCAGCTGCTAACCAGGGTACAGCAATTGCTGTGTGTTAGCGGGGTTGCACACATGGCGTGCATGTTGAGATCAGGGTCAGCTTTGGAGCTGTACGCCCACTTTGGCTGTCAGTGTGGCAGAGTATGGACCCATGGTCGACCTCTGGCCAAGGAAGCCATGCTAGCAGCACTCTAGGGAAGTGTGCTGGACCAAAGCTCTCGATGGCAAGGTGCTAACATGGTTTCCCCACCCAGGGCCGAAAACTCATGACAGCAACAGATACAAGGCCTGATCCTGAGGGGGGCTGAGCACCTCCTGCCAAGTGCTGAGCACCCACTGTGGGAGCTGCTGGCACTCAGCACTTGGCAAGATTGGGCCCCAGCTTCTTGGGCCTGACACCCCGTTTGCCATGCACTTTGCCCAGTCATTTGCACCAGGTGAAAGGGGGGATAAAATGCTACCGAATGAGAATAGCAGCAATTTGAACTGGGGGGAATGTCTGCTCAGGCTGCAGTGAAATGGATTCAGCAGGATGTGTTGGTGCAGACTAGGTAACCTGTTTGCCCGGGAGAGAGACAAAGGGTGGAGGAGGGGCAATGGGCAGGTCTGAGGTTGGGCTGCTGGAAGCGGGTCAGCTTTGTGGTTTGGGACTCAGAGGGGAGGACAAGGGTCTTGGTCTCTGGATTATTTCTCTCTCCCCAAGATGTACTTCACTGCAACATTCCTGATTTCTGTGCTAACAAGATCTGTTCTATGCTGTATTCCCAACAACTGATAAACCTTCAGTTTTACAATGCTGGCTGAGCATCACTTCTGACTGCGAAGTTGAGGTGCATGGCCCATTGGGGGCATGTAAGGCTTCTCCAGGTATTCTATCTAGGTGGACCTGCAGGGAGCCCACAGTGTGAACAGAGGGCTGAATGCTCCGAGGTCGGACCCAGGAAGAGCCGAAGCCGAGCAGGCTTCTTGCCCTGGTGAAAGTGTGTCCTGAGGAGAGACACACTGCACCTTATTCCTTGCTGAACTTCATTCAGAGCAGTTCCAGAGCACCGAGACTGTGACTCCATGGAGGATCAGGCCTCCAGAATTTTACGGACGAGACCTGAGCTGTCCTCCAGGAGATGGCAGCATTGCACCATGTTTTTCCTGAAGCTTTGACTCGCTCCCTCCCTCCCCTCCCTGTGTCAGTGCATCTCGAAAAGGCTGCATTGGGGGGTTTAAGAAGAGCGTGAAGATGCCACCAGCACCCTCTTCTAGTTATCAGTGGGGCTGAGGCTGTGGTGATTGCTCAGAGCCACAGGAAAGGTATCTAACCCCCTTGCATGCTTCAGCAGGGCCAACATTTCCTTTGGCATGTGAATGCTGCCAGCTCACAGTGAGGTTAGAGAAAGCCAGAAACTGCCTCTGCCTCCCATCTAGATGTAAGGCTCAAGACCTATGCATCTTCCTTTCCCCCCTCTCCCCCACTATTTTGTTCTGGATCACCTGCAGTGCTGGGCCTTGTATAGAGCCCCCCACTACCAGGGGACCCTCATCTGGGCTTAAGCATCCTCTATTGCCCCTGCCTCGAGGCACTAATTTAAAAGATTTCAATATCACTGTGCTAGAGAGCGAGAGCCTTGTGATTAATATGGGTGATGAATGGTTCCGGAGGGGTGGAGAGAAGCCAATAGGGACTCCAGAGGACAATGCCACATCTGCCCTGGGGGCAGAGAGTGTGCAACCTGGCTCTCTGACCAAGCAAGGCTGAGCAAGCTGCAGCCGTCCCCTCCCAAGGAGCGGAGCTACCAGGATGAACTGGTGGTGAGCAACTGCAGCTGCTGTGGTTATGGGCTAGTTCATTAAAGCAGAAATGAAGGGCGAGGCTGATCTGGGGTTGCAGTTTTTACATCTCCATTTGGCTGTCAGTGAGTAAATTTTGCATGGTCCAGAAGTTAGGAGCAATGCAGGGGACTCAGGAAACCTGGGTTCTAGTCCCAGTTCAACCACTGGCTTGCATGTGTCCACTCTGTGCCTCAGTTTCCCCTTCACCTCTTGCCTAGTAAGCTCTTTGGAGCAGGGCCTTGACCTCACTATGCGTACAGCCTGTATACTAGCCCTTAGCACAATGAAGATCTCAGTTCAGCCTTCTAGGCGCTATAATGATAAACAAAACACATCTTGGGGGCTGAATTTTATGAACTGATTTGACTCTATTTGAAGTGCCTCTCTATGCGCTAGGTACCTGTGTGGACATAAAACCAGAGCAAAGGGCTAAATATCCCTCAGAAAATGCACTCTGCCTGCCAAGCCAACTTGCAGCATAGCCTGCTTCCTTGCATCCTGAGCCCATATAACTGCTGCAAGCTCCATCATCAACAGCAACCCCCTACAGTGAAGGCCCTTGGCCCACTCCTCAAGGGAAAGCCTGGGGGTATGTCACAGCAGCCTGTTGTTATGCTGCTGTAGTGTCATAGATAGCGGAGACACTCCCTACACCTATGGAAGGGGTTTTTCTGATGATGAACCCAACTCCACTTCTCTGAGAGGTGGCAGCTGAGTGGACGGAAGAATTTTTTCATCGATATGTGTAGACCAGGCCTGGGAGACTCTATGGGACCAGATGCCCTGAATGTTAACAGAGCTGAGCTCTGGCCAAGAGAGTTCTAGAGATGAGGGCTTCTTACAGAAAATGCTGTACCCTTCCAAGCCAGGGTGCTGTGGTGCAGTGCGCTTGCAGCAACAAGCACCACCCAGGAAGCAGGCAGCCATTGTCCGCCCTGGCTGGCGTTTTCACCCCACATGGGGTGCCTTGCAGAGGCCTAGGCTGAAAGTGACAAAGGCCTGGCACCAAGAGGCCGCAGCTCAGAGGAAAGGTGCATGCTTCCCACCGTGCACAGCCGAAAGAAAGCAGACTGGGCCACTGCTACTGGCTGGATACCCCAGGGTTTGGACAGGCCCCCCAATTGCAACTGTATGCAACCCTGGGCAAGCTCTCCTTCTACTGTGCCCTTCAGTTTCTTCTCCCAGCCCACAGCCTCATGTTAGCCTTGCCTAGTCTGAGAGGCAGCTAGACAGCTTTCTTCCATGTGCCAATTTCATTTATGAGCTGGGTGTGCCATCAGCATATCAATGGCACCCAGTCTAGCCCTCCTCACTAATGCTGCTTAAGGCCTTGATAGACACTGAAATGGAAGGGAGACAAAATAGAGCCCTGTGGTACCCTGCCTTCGAGTATGTCTGGGGAGTTCCCTCTCAGATCACTCAGAGCTACTCTGGAGTGACTCTGCCTCAGCGAGGGAGTACAGTCCAACCCCTACCATCAGTGGTATGAAGGCAACTGAGGGATCTAATAGAATTATCATGGCTGCTTGAGCTTCATCCATCTCCTGCAGGCGATCATTAGTGCAACTAAAGCTGTTCCTTTACCGTGCCTAGGGCTGAAAGCACCTAGCCCCCTGGAGTGTGATAGCAGGTGTGGGGGCAACACACATGACATTGATCCGTCCCTGGCATCCAGAAGATGCCAGTTTAATTGTCAAGTAATGGCAGGGCTTGGGGCTGGAAGCCAACTTCCTCTGGTTGGCTGGTTTTGCTGTGAAATGGCCAAGTGGCAGAGTGAGAGGTGAACTAAATAAAGATTGATGGGCTGGGATTGTAAGTTAGTGATGAATCAGAGATCAAGGCAGATGATGATGGACAAGTGACCTTTCCCCATGATGCACTGGGCCTGAGAGCTTCTGCCATGTCACTGTGCTCTGCAAAGGGGTTGTCCTGCGGGGCATGGTGGTGAGTAGATTTCTGTTATAGGCAACAGATGTGGGTGTGATTGCTGCCATCCATCATGGGGGAACAGAGGAGAGAGGGAGGGTGGCATGAGGGAGTAAGGGAGGGGTGGTAGAAGGGAAATATGGTGGGAGTGAAAGAAAGGCGGAAAAGAGATTTGGAGAGAGAGGCAAAGAGAGAGATGGATGGAAAAGAACGAAAGGGAAAGAGAGCAGAGGGAGATGAGACAGAAGTAAAAAGGACTGAAAGGGAAGGAAGAAAAAAGAGGCAGGCAGGGAGAAAAAAGGGATGACTCATCCTTTCATGTCTCTGAGCTCATTAAACCAAGCTCCATGCAATTTACGGTGCAGGAGCCTTGTGGATAAGGTCTGTGCACGGGCAGTGCTGGCTGGCTGGCTTGGGCATTAAAGATCTCCCAGCACTTTCTGTGGGTTTGCCCCAGCACTCTTGGCCAAAGTGTCCTCCTCATTCCTGTGCTGCTGTGCCATGTGCCGGTCAGCTGCTGCCTTCCCAGCCTAGAGGAGGCTGCATTTCAGTGGCACGGTGCATGGAGATGTTTGCAGTGTGCCTCTGGATGCCAAGGAGTCTAGAGTCACGAAACAATAATAACCAGTTACATTTCCCCTCACAAATCCACCCAGAAAAGACCAATCAGTGTCCTCTGCACAGGGTCATCCCATGGACTGCAGGGCAGAGACCCTCCCAATGATCAGTACCTGACTCCGCAAAGTCCTAGTCAATGTGAATGAGTGTCAGAACCTGTCCCTTAGTTAATCTCCACCTTCTGAGTTTCACAGGCAAACTCAGGGAAGGAGCACGGGGATGATGGCAGAGCTGGCCCCACTGCGGAGCACTGGATAGGGGCAGGGGTCAATGTACAGATGGCTTTCCCTTTGCAAGTGTGCTCTCAGCTGCTGAGAACACGAAGTTTCTCTTTAGTTAAATCCACATATGTTTGGCTTGACAAATGTCGCTGACTTTTACATGGAAACCGGATTGCTGGGTCCTGTGCTGCTCACTCTTTTTCCGTGATATGAATGGCATGAAGTCCTGGTCCCTTTAAGCCACTCCTGCTGCTACCCTGACTGCTTGCTACTGGATCCGCATGGTGTAGAACAACTGGATGTGCCTTCACTCCATTGGTGTGGTGAAGGCATGAACATTGCACCAGAAATAAACCGCTTCACCTTGCCACTGGTGCCTCTGACTCCTGCTGGATGACGCTGGGACCTCCTCGTCCATGGACGGGTATCCTTCTGCATGCCCTACTGTAACCTGTGCTAGGACTGCTTCCGTTGTGACTAGTGTACTTGGGAGCTTCTCACAGCCAGGGCTCCTGGACCATTGCCTGCAGTGGGCCAGACCTCAGCTGGGGTAAACTGGCGCAGCTCCACTGACTTGCCATGGGAGTGAATGGAGCTACACTGATTTACACCAGTGGGAATCTGGCTGGTGCCTCTCCTGCATGGAGACGCTGGGTCTTGAGCACCTCACAAAGTCAAGGCTCATGTACCACCCCCTTCGGCGACCCCTGCTGGGAGAGGCCGGGAATGGAGTAGCTATGATTTCTCCCAGGAGACTCTGGGGCTGAAGAAGCTTAGTCATAGAGAAGCTCTGGCACTGTAGCAGAGAGGGATGACAAGAGCTGCTGGTTCAGAGGTCTCGGTCCATCTCTGGGTTCTTATACCCAGCCCCTCATCTGGATGAAAAGTGAAATGCTGAAAAAGACCTAAGGATGGATCTGGACAACTATTTAAATGTGAGTGGGATAAAAAGACCAAGGCAGAAGGCTTCAAGTCACAGAGAAGGGAGGTTATAGGTTCTACTGTCTGTGTAGCCGTGATATGACCTGATCTGGAGAGATGTATTCAGTTCTGGATACTTCATTATTTGAAAGATATGGACAGATTGGAAGGGAGTTTGGAAAAGTGTGACAAAGATGATCATGTGGCTGGAGGAATTGACTTATGGGGAAAGATTAAAAGAGCCAGTTACTTAAGCGGGTCAAAACATTTTGTCGATTTTTTATTTATTTATTTATTTTTTGACCAAATGGAAATTTTTGCCAGGAAATTCCTGTTTTCATTGCCGGGGAGGGTGGTGAGCAAAAAATGTTTGTTTTTTGACAATCAAAACCAAGAAGATTTTGCAAACCGCACCAGTTTGGTTTTCCAACATCCCCACCCCCCTAAATTTCAATGAAAACGGAAATTCCTTTGCAAAAGTAGCCATTTAGTCAAAATCAGAAACATCCTGCAGAAAACTTGTGACAAAAATGAAAAAGAACCAGGTTTTAAAAATTAAATTTTTTCAGACAATGACGTAGATTTTTTTGACCAGTACTGTTTAATAGCTCTAGCTTGGTGAAAGGCTGGCAAGTGGCGTGGGTGGGACAGACAGCGACTCTCTGGCAGATGGTAAGAATGAGGAAGGAGAGAAATTACTGAGCATGGCGGTCTGGGGGTATCAAACTACAGAAGAGACAGATTAGCCTGGATACTTCAGGAGAAGCTTTTGATGCTGTGATGTATGGCACAGCCTCCTGGGAGATGTGGGGGGAAACCCCAACCATGAAACATTAAAACCCATCTAGACAAAACACTGGAAGAGGTAGAGTAGGGAACAACCCTGCATTGCCCCCAGGGAGGTGGGTCTGGGAGGGTCTCATAGACCTGCTCCGCCCCTGAGTTCTGTGACTGCTTCCAGATCCTGGCAAGACACACCCAGAACATTGCTAGCGCCCAGTGGTGCAGGTAGCAAGCAGGAGTGGGCACAGCAGGCAGCATGCATGGACAGCTCTCATCAATGCCAGTTTTCTCTGCTCCTTTGTGGGGCCTCCAGCCATGAGCTGCAGGTCTCGAAGTCCCTTGGTATCAGCCAGGTGTACTGCAACCACCTGAGATTGGAGCAGCCCTAGCCCTACTAGGAGACTCCAGCCATGGCGGGGGTAGTGCCCCCTCCAATACGTCAGGCTGCAGTACACCGTCATGACACTGCTGCTGGGGTTGGCTCTGTCAGTCCCTAATGACCAGTTCCCCCTGCGAGCACGTTATCAGATCTTGTCGGCAAACTGATAGATCAGCACGTGCATCACCACCAGGTCTCTTGTGAAGTGAAGAGTCTCACTCATACAGCCTGGAGTTGCCGTAGCCAGGCTGGGTCTGCGCCATCCCTCGCCCCAATCTGTCCATCACAAGCCACTGCATTCACAGTGCATCTGATGAAGTGAGCTGTAGCTCACGAAAGCTTATGCTCAAATAAATTGGTTAGTCTCTAAGGTGCCACAAGTCCTCCTTTTCTTTTTGCGAATACAGACTAACACGGCTGTTACTCTGAAACCTGCATTCACAGCAGAACTCCTGCAAAGTGCAGCGACCAGGGCTGGTTTCTGGGCTGTGCGCTCTTGGAGCAAGCACCCAGGGGCTCCATGCTTCCTTGGCGAGTAATTATTCTTCTGATTGCTCCCCAACAGAGGCCCATTTAAAATGCATAACTAAATAAATACACACGCACACACAGAAACCGAGCCTCCCTGATTCACTGCCTGTTTTATTTGGTTTTGTAGCTTCTGTGAATTCTTTGCACCTGAGCAATTTTAAAAGCCCATTCCAGCAGGGCTCCAAGTCATGCTTTTCACTCCCATCAGACAGAAGCAGCCTGCTGCTGTTCAGAGCATGTGTGCACACACATACACCCCCCCACACACACACTTGTGCATGCACATGCATACACCCATGCCCTCATGCATACACCTAGCCACACACACCTATGTGCACACACCTATACGTATAGCTCCTTGTACACACACACATGCAGATACTCCCCCCCATACTCATGCATCCAGTTTAGCACATGCATGCACACACAGAGTTCTGAGCTGATTTCCAAAGGCACTGAGCACCCATAACGCGTCACTGGCTTGAATGGGATTTGTGGGTGCTCAGGCCCATGGAGACGTCAGTTCCCTTTCACTGGCTGCTCCCTGCACCCTCTCATTGTTGTCAGTATCATTATCCCCACTTCCCCTTCCCTCAGTACTTCCCAGAACAGCGGTCCTGGGGCAGGGGCAGAGGAGGAGCGGGCCTGGCCGTATTCCATGCATCCCTGCCAGTGCTGTTCACTGTGGGTCTGGGGGAGTCCTCACTCCTGGAGTGCTGCTCCGCAAGCGCAGCAGGTGGTGTGTGCTGCAGAAATGACACGCGTTGGTGGGGAGGGGAAGCAGCAACAGCAGCCAGTCTGGAGCTGGTTTGCCAGCAGGTGTCATTTAGATTCTCGAAACAACCTCTGCCCCGTCCCCTCTCTGCTTTCTTAACTCCCCTGTGTTCTGCTGCCTTTCCCCACTCAGCTCCCAGGAGCTCTGCTCTCTCCCCTTCTGCCTCTCCTCTCTGTTCTCCTTGGCTCACACAGACAGCCCCAGCAGGAGAGGGTCTGCAGAGTCCCTCATGGTCGAGCTGAGTCGGGACGTGACTCGAGTGTCTGACACTAGCTGGAAATGTCTTTAGTCCCTGTTGGGCTGAGCACCAGCAATCTTTGTGGATCAGTCTTTGGTTCTTTGATGAGATCTCAGTTGTCTGTTGCTTAACTTAGAAGCACAAGCGGTTCTATTGAAGTTAATAGGGGTGCTTGAAGTTAAGCAGGTGCATAAGTGCTTTGCTGGATTGGGGCCTTAATACTGGCTTACGTGACTTGGGCCCCGTAAGTATTTAAGGCAAACTCTCTACACTTACCCAGGTGCTTCGAGATCAAGTGATAAATATGCCACACTGCTATGTGGAAAACTAGTTACTGCCACTCTCAGTGGTTGGAGCCTTCAGAAATCTGTATGTCTTGAGATTGTAGGACCAAATTCAGACCTACTGTTAACTGGTATGATTCTGGATTTTCACCCATTTACACCAGATGTAACCTTCACAAGTGGGCTCAGAAAGGAGGTTCTTTCTCCACTCCGTGCCTAGTAAAGACTGTGGCCGGGATGGGGGTTTGAGTGAGGGTGAATGAGAAGAGATTGGGGGCTCCATTAGGGAAGAGAACTCCCCAGAAAGGGGAAAAGGCCCATGTTTCCTGCGTACTGCTATCTAGTGCTCCTGTGCGAATTTCACGTCTCAGGCCTTTCATTCCTCATAACTTCCTCCTGGCCTCCTTTGATGCACATCCACTCACTCAGCTGTGCTCTTTGCTGAAGTCACATCCCCTCTAAACCTCATCAGTCAACACAAGAATCACCCTACATGGATCAAACCATCGCTCCACCTAGTCCAGAACCCAGGCTCTGTAGTGACCAATACCAGATACTTCAGAGGAAAGTGACTCTCCATCCCATAATGCACCTACCCAATCAAATGTGCAATGTTGAACGTAGAGGCAAAATTCCTTCCTGATCCCAGTAGACCCTGAAGCATGAGATTTGATTCTGCTTATGTCTTAGCTGGTGAACTGATTCACTGATCAAAGTGAAGGTCCTGTTTCATTGTTGCAGACGAAATCAGAACTGGGAGTCAGCATATCTGGGTTTAATTTCTGTCTTGGCCACAGATTTTCCCAGGTGACCCAAGTTACTTAACCGTTTTGTGCCTCAGTTTCCCAATCAGTAAAATCAAAATAATAACAAACTCCCTTATCACTCAGGGATGCTGCGAGGATTTAATTACTGCAAGCTCCTTGCATGGGAAGAACTGGAGAAGTGCAATGTATTATCAATTGTTTTCAGACATGGTTAAGCTGTTTGGGGCTGGGACAAGAAAAGACAGAGCAATGTATAACACTCTCTCCAAAAATTAATCATGTTAAATGCTGTGACAGCCTCCTCCGTCCCCCGAGCCAAGGTACATTCCAGTTAGCGGGTGGTTTTCAGATACTCAGAGAGACAGAAGAAATATTTAATAGCAGATCTGAGATCATGCCTAATCCGGATCCTCTTCCTTCCTTCCTTACAAATTTCACCCAAGTTTTAATTGGAAGAGAAATAAATAAATAAATAACTGAACTGAAACACAAACTTCCCCCTCTCTTTCCCAAACTCCTGGTATCATTGTTTTTTCCCCACTCAGGCTTCACTGGTGAATTTTTCTCTCTGCAGTGGGACCCATCTGTCTTCTAGCAGATTAGAAAGATGTCACTTTGCAGACAGAGTCATTTATCATGGAGGCTGGAGAAATTAGCGAAGTCCAGGCGGTGCGGCTGGGTGGGAGAAATTGTGCATAACCCAATGGTTTACTAAAGGGTTATGGAGGTTTCACGCTCTCTCTTCTCCCCCCCCCCATCCCCCGCAACCACTCTCTGTCTGGGAGAGTGAAAGGTCGTTTATGTTTTGTGCATTACTGTGTCCTGACAAGAAAAAACATCTTGAACAAGGCAACCGATAAGGAATCCTTTTGCCAGCAGGGCTTTGTCTTGAAAAGAAAGATGGTGTGAGTGGGAACAGGGACTTGATGCTTGACCCCCATTGCCATTAAAGCTGGTGGCAAAGCTCTCCTTGATTTCACTGGGAACAGAGTTGAGTCCTTGGGGGTGGGGTGGAGAGTCTCACTTGCCCTCTGCCAAGAGGCCTTTCCCCCAGCCCCAAGAGACCCACCTTGGGCTCTGTTCCCCTCAGCATCCTTTGGGAGCACATTTATCTCAGAGGGTTGTGGATGAAGAGGTGGTCTTCAGGATAGCCAGGCCTAGCTCACTAAGGGCCTTGTGGAGGTGAGACTGGCTTAAAAATCATGAAATTTAAAACAAAAATCCCTTACACTAAATGGGTGTTTAAAAGGGTGTGCCTGCCCTGTAGCAACCCCTGCTGGCCAATTGTGGCACGGCCTTCCCTCCCTCAGTTTCCCCTTCTCTCAGGGCCCCTTAATAACTTCACACGGGCTTGTGTCCCATAACAATGCCCCATCTTGGGGTCTGGTTTAATAACATCAATTCAAAAAATAAAGTCTCTTCTGCCCCAGTCTCACACTGGGTACAATCCCTCCTTGAGTGGGTCACCTGGCCCTTCTCATTCTCCCCACCTGGGGAGGAGCGTTAAGTTTACCACAATTGATATGAAACCCATCTCCCCTCAGCAACCCGGTGACAATGGTTTTGGTTTTTTTCCCCCTTTGCCTTCTGAGCCTTTAGGCTGCACTTATTTCACATTTTCAAGCTTTTCTCCTCCACCGTGAGGGCTAGAAATGGACTGTTTATATAAAAGCTGAAATTCTTCTGCGTCTCTTAATTCCAGTAGTTGGGGCTTTAAGAACTCTCCTACATATCACAGGACTTGTAAAATCGTGAGCGTTGGCCAGGGCTGGCTCCAGGCACCAGCTTTCCAAGCAGGAGCTTGGGGCGGCATTCAGAGTGGGGCGGCAGCCCGTGTCCTGTGGCGGCAATTCGGCTGCAGCTCCGGCACTGTTGCAGCGGCGGCTGCTTGGGGCAGCTAAATTGGTAGAGCCGCCCCTGGCGTTGGCCACACCGCCCTGCCTTTAAAATCGGAGAGTCGAATTCATCGGGTCTCCTGATTCGAGGTGTAAAAGCTCTGCAGTTGGTCCACAGATTCCCAGCGGCTCTACAATATCACGCAGTACGTTGGAGGGTTCAAAGAGGGTTAAATGGATAGGGCTTCACACCGGATGGGTTAAATCCTGCCCTCGGTGGGAGGGGTAGGTGGACGTCTCCAGGCAAAGAGCTGCTGCAGTTCAGCACCTTTGTCCCCCTGCAATCTGCATTGCCAGTTCCTACCTAGAGCCTTCTTGCGTGCATATAAACAAGCCAGGCAGCGTGAGAAAGAGCGGTGCAGAGAGAAGGGGAGCAATCAGTAATTGCCAAATGGCCATGTTACAAAACCCAGGAAGGGGAGAAATTTTCCCAGCCTCGGAGAGTGAGGGTTGCAAACAGAGAGTAAAACCACAAATTAAACCAATAAAAATTAATTGACAGTGTCCCCTTTAAGCACCATAGATTTTAATTTTACTTGGGTTTATTTTCTGGAAAGGAAATTCCAAAGGGAGACACATTCTATGAAACCTGCCCGTCAGCTGCATGCTTGGATCTGTGTCCCACTTTTCCGCCTGGGGTTGGCTCTGCTGCGTTTTGTTACCTTCAATTTCATCACAGAGTGAGAAAGGAGAATGCAGTCTGCTAGATGGCCCGCTAGAAGCCAACGCTAGAGCCAAGCACCTGGTACAGGTGGGGCGCCAGTACCAGGATGATGGAGGGCAATGTGGACTGTTTCGCTACGTTAATTAATATCTTCTTATTAGCTAGAAGTCTGGAGGCTGCTGTGTTTCCCCATCCGTCCTGCTGGCCACCTTCAATGTAACCTTTCCTCGGAGGCCCTGGGATAGTGTGTAAGCCAGTGGTGATGATGGACAAAGTTTCCTAAAGTTCCGTGCCTCTAATATTTAGGTGCCCAGTTTGAAACGTCTTGGGCCTGGTTATCAAAGGTGATGAATGCCTCTATCTCCTCTTGACTTCCCATTGGTTTTGGAGGTGCTCAGCACCTCTGGGAATCAGGCCTATAAGTGTCCAGAGTTGGGCACTCAAAAAACAAGGAACCCAAAGGCCATGGCTATTTTTGAAAATGTTGGCCTACTAGTAACTCCCCTTAGTGGTCATTATTTAACAATCCCAAGTAATGGATAGGGGATTTCATCACTGGTTCACTAGGGAGGTCAAAAAAAAGTCTGACCACTGAGCATCCATTGTACTGAATCCATCCATCGATTCATCCATCCACAGACCAGTGCCAGTCCCCATAGTATCTAGACACTTATTCCTGGCTAAGATCCTACCCATCCAAATTAAATGGAACTAAGTGGTCTGAGCAGCAGAGGGAAGGGGGCAGGATTCTTTGGCCCCCAACAGTAGTGAGTAGTTCCTCTCCTCCCATCATTGCTTCCTCTCTGCTCCCAGCAGCCCCCACTAGTATTTTATTTTCTTCATCTCCGGCATGTCCCTGAGCTAATCTTCAGCCTCATTGCTCCACCATTCTTGACATTGTGGTTCCTTCCAACACCATCTGTCTTGCTCTTTTGCATCACAATCGGCCTGCAGCTGCTGAGTCGCAGATACCATATGTCCTGCTCCCGCCCTTTGCATTCGCTGTAATCTTCTGCGGATAGGGGCCTGATAGTACAGTGGCTTTAGGCAGGCAGCCCTCGTATCCTGAGATGGGAACTGACAAAGTGGAGGGAATTATTGCTGTTGATATCTGCCAGGGGAGCGCTGAAGAATGGTTTATCCATATAGGATGAAATTTGCCCTTGTGCACAGGACCTGCACAATGCCAATGTGCCACTTAAACCGCACTGTTCTGTGCTTGTGTGAAAGGGCGTCTCTTGTGCTGGGATAGTCTCTGGGGAGCCCTGATCCCTGCCTTGTAGCCCCTTTGGGTCCTCCTAGCAGGCATAAAGGGGCTGAAAGACAACAATGAAGGGGTTCCATTATTTTCAAAGCACTTCCAGGTCCAAAACCAAGATGGCATTCCTTTGGGACAGTCTTCGTACAGTGCCTAGTGCAACGGGGTGCTGGGCCAGGGCTGGGCTGCGAGGCACTCTGGTAATATAACGAATGATAATAGCGTGGGGTGGGGAGTTCCAGGGCACGGGCTGAAAATCCAGTGTTCTTAACTGGGGTTTCAAAAGTTTACAAATGTTGAGATTTCAACAAAAAATGTTGATTATCAAGAAATTTAGACCAACTTTTTAAACGGCTAAAAAAAAATCTCCCCAGAAAATGATCAGGGGAGGTTTCCATCAAAAAAATGACAATTGTTGCTGGAAAACGTCATTGAAAGGTGAAAATCTGGCCAATTTGAGCTCTAGTATCAAGGCGGGTGAACCCTCAGCAGGCCCATTTTGACGCAGTCTGTGGTATGTTGTGCCCCCCCCCGAGAAAGCCCTTGTGAGGAGAATGGTCAGAATAAGCCTCGAGGTCCTGAGGGAAGGTTCTGTAAGATACAGGACTGCCGTGGGTCAGGAGGCAGCCTGGCAGGCATTGCATCACAGCACCAATGATAATAAGAGTAATATTAAAAACGTCACTCAGAGTGGCAGTTCCCCTGATCCAGGGGCGTTGGGGTCACGCTCCTCCCCCTCTGCGCCCTGCCGTGGTCAATCTCATGTGCGCACCTCCCCATTCACAGCTGCACCAGCGCTTGCCAAGCCGCTGGGGGAACTAACTGTCAGCTGGTGACAAGGCACAAATAGAGCCGTTTCCTGAAAAAAATGTCCTCCCTGGTATATTTCTTCTCAACTTGTCACTGCTGTCGCACGGCTGAACCTCTTGCAAAGCAGGGCGCATGCACGGGCCTCCTGGATCGGCCTGGCGCATGAGAGAGAGCGAGTGGGGGTCCTAGAGACAGGTGGGTGTATAGATAGAGAGAGAAAAGGAGAAAAGAAAGGACTCCTAGACAGGTGAAAGATTTCTCTTCACAGGAGGAGGATCCCTCTGAACAGTTTGACATCTGGAGACAGTTCGTCCTCGGGACTGAACTTCCCACAGCAAATACAAATGTTAAAATAAAACCAACCCAAATAATCCCCCAAAGTCAATCAAAATAACCAGCACTCAAATACTCCCTCCTTGACAGCAGGAAAAACCCAGCATTGTGTCTGACTCCTGCTGAGGATTTTCTCCAGAGGGCATCTGTGAAAAGAAAAAAACCCTCGTTGCAGCCCTCATGAAAAAAGCAGATGTGACTAAATCCAGGGGCAGCCCACCCCTCTGCAACTGGCAGGGCTGGGAAAGGGAGGAAGGAAGGAGATGCCACAGAGTGGCTGGAGCACCCATGGGAAAAAAAAATGGTTTGGCGGCAGGCGCTTCGGAGAGGGGACAGAGCAGGGGCGGGAAGAGGCAGAGCGAGGGTGGGGTCTCTAAGAGAGGGGGCGGAGCGGGGGCAGGGCCTCCAGGCAGAGCGGGAAAAATGAAAGTCAATGCCTGTGTTGTGAACACTCCCTCCTACACTCCTAGTGTAGACACCCCCCGCATGGGCACAGCAGGCCATGAGACCATGCCACCGGCTCTCTGATAGCCCATCAGTGCTGCCCAGCTCCTATTCCTGGCCTCACCAATACTGCTTTCCAGAAGTGGGTATAAGAAATACAGCAGCACTACAGGCTCAAGCAAACAGGAGATACACATGATGGGCCCCCATACGTCAGAAGGTACCAGCTTCTTTGCCTGGATCCAAATTGTCTTCATGCCCCCTACATTCTGATCCTGGCATGCTCTGCATGGCAGGGCCCTGATGGTGCAGGAATCCCAAGAGGGGCCATTTGGCATGTGAAGGATCCCGTCCGCGCCCACCAAATGACTGCTGGAATCTTTGACCATTATAATTTGGGGAGGCCCAGATCCATTGAAGCTACAATAGGAATCCCTGCTTCCTGCCTTGAACAGGTGGAGACAATGAGTATCACCCAGTAGGACCGAAGCTGCATACAAAGATGTGGCATCTGCCTCACTGGTCCCATGAGAACAAGGGGAAATCAGCTCTCCAATTCCGCTGCCTAAGTGGGGCGGGTGCAGGGAATCAGACTGAGCTGCTGACACTACACTGGATGTCCCAAAAGCACAAGGTCCCAAGCAGCTGCTTGTCTGCTTGGTCTTAAGGCTGGGTCTGGTTAGATCCTCTGACAATGGAGGATGTCGGGAATCTGACTGGTGAAATTTAGCACCTACCAGTTGATGGCTCACTATGAAGAGGGAAGACCGCCCCCCCACCCCACGTGTAATATCCATTGCTTGAAACAGATGAGAATTCATGATCCTTAATGAGTTGGCTAATTCCACGTGTCAGAGACACATCACAATTCATTATGACTCAGATAAAATAATTGTTTCTGTTTTGCAGATCTGAGCTGACTGTCACACTTGCTAAAGTGTCCAAGTTAAGAATGGGAATTTCTCACCACCTTGCATCGTTAATAAATGGGGATGCATCAAGATAGGGGCAGGCAAATCACTAATGCTATGCAGAAATATATGGGCTGGATTGGTACCAGCCCCGTGAACGCATACCTAGGCTGGAGACACAAATATACTGGTGAAAAGTCCATGCATGCTGAACATAGACTGGGCCTGGGGCAGTGAAGAGTGGTGTTTTGCACTGAGTTGTTCTGGTTTTAAAACATTTTCAGTGAACTTAGTGCTGAGTTGACAGACGGTTGTTATTAGTTTGTTAGTTAGTTGTTATTAGTTATGAGCTTGGTGCTTCATTGTGTGAGGGTTTTTATAAGCCCATGATAAGAGATAGTTCCTGTCCTGAAAAGCTTAACTCTGAATAGCCAAAACAGACTGAGGGTTGGAGGAAGGAAGTTCCATTAGCCCCATTTTACAGGTGGGGAACTTGAGGCCCGGAGAGATGAAGGGCAGAGTTTCCCCAAGAGTTTGGTTTGCAGAATCAGGGCCATATTTTCTAAAGAGCTCAGCAAAAAAAAGGAAGTATTTCTTCACACAATACACAGTCAACCTGTGGAACTCTTTGCCAGGGGATGTTGTGAAGGCCAAGGCTTCTTGTTTTCGTGTACAGGAACCTAAGATAACTAGCTGATTGCCCTGCTTTCTCAGTATGAATCAGGAGGCTTCCCCGTTGCACCCTCCTCCTTGTGTTTCTTCCCGGTATCCCACTTCCACACTTACCTCAGGGCTTAGGTCTCCATCCCCCCGTGAACCTAGCTTAAAGCCCGCCTCACTAGGTTAGCAAGCTTGACTGTTAAGATGCTCTTCCCTCTTTTCATTAGGTAGATCCCATCTCTTCCTAGCAATCCTTCATCCTGGAACAACATCCCATGGTTGAAGAATCCAAAGCCCTCTCTCTGACACCACCTGCACAATCAAGCATTTATTTCCACAATTCGACTGTCCCTACTTGGGCCTTTTCCTTCAACAGAGAGTATGGACGAGAACGTGACTTGCACCTCAAACTCCTTTATTCTTCTTTCCAGAGCGACCTGCTCAAGGTCATTCTTGGCAGTATCATTGATGCTCATGTGGAGACGTAGGAAGGGGGCTTGATCAGTCTTGGCAGACACGCCGCCACATCCTGAATTCTAGCTCCAGGCAAGCAGCACACTTCTCAAGTTTCCCAGTCAGGACGGCAGATGGTTGACTTCATGATAGACTGTTCTGTTCATTCCCTCTGAAGCGCATGGCATTGGCCACTGTAGGAAGACAGGATGCTGAGCTAGATGGAACCTTTGGCCTGACCCAGTATGGGCGTTCTTATGTCAGGTACTGGAGCTCTTTGGAAAATCCACCTGTAAGCATCACAAGGAGATTCGATGGGCACGGAGAGCTTTTGAAAATCTGGCCCTGCGCTCTTTTGAAAAAGTCAGCCCCAATTAACGTACTCTGTGTCACACAAGAAGCTTGTGGTAGAACCCGGAATTGAACTTAGAGCCTCAAGCCACTGTCTGAAGCCTACAATCATCCGCCCTCGCCACTAACATCTTCAGTTTAGTCACACCACAGAGACAGCAGCAGTAGACACTCCCCACACACTGCCCCACCCAGCATGTGATAAACTTGACTTGACCTAGGGGTTAGAAAATAGTGTCTTCTCCAGGGCTCATTCAGCTGTTCTTCAGCTATTCTTGGTGCAGCACAAACAGCTGGGCTCTTTGCGCTGCCCCCAGCCCCAGGAAGTAATTGACAGAGGAGAGGGAGCAGTGAAGGGAGCCCAGTGCAGTTGGTGCTCTGCCCTGCCAAGTCCGGGATCCCGCATCCCACTGGGGAGCAGCAAGGGCTGTGGGGGAGCTGCAGGGTGGTTGTTCACTGTGCAAAGCCCCACTGGCATCTCTGGTCCAAGAGCAGCAGGGTGGAGCTGCAAAGGGAGTCTCCGCTGGACGGCCTATGCCCCGAGGAAGGAGCTGCAGACAGCAACCCACAGTCTCCCCCTTTGCCACTCAAACAGGGCAAAGTAGTCCTAATTGGCCAACTGGGACTCCTCGGGTGTAGGGGAGCTGGCATAAAGAGACATGGTCAGCTCCTACAGCAGCTGCCCCACACTGCTGGGTGGGGCCAGGACAGCGCTTGCCTGCCCTCTGCTGATTCACAGCTGGCGTTCAGTCCTGCAGAGGCCACCGACGGCTGGTGTGAATTAGAGCAGCCCCAGAGCTGCGCTAACTCACACTGATGCGCTGGTGCAGGTGCACCATGAGAAACAAGGTGATGTGCCTTGCTCCCTGCTGGCCTGCCCCCTCCTGAGCGGAGCATGTCACAGCTCAGGAGAGCATCCGGGCCTGTTTCCCAGGGGGCTGTGGCCAGAGGGGGCAGGTGTTTCTTGGAGGGGCCCTGAGAATAAGAGAGGAGGAAGGAAGGCGCATGCAGGAGAAGGGGAACAGCCCGATCAGAGAGACAAAGGCGGTGAGCGAAATCTACTTAACTGATTCCTTTAATGCAGCTGACAGCCAGGCCCGGGAGTGACATGGCCAGTGATTTTAATGGATCAATCAGGGCTGCAGTTCGACTGGAACCGGCAGCCACCCTGCAGGGGCTACTCAAGCACATCAGAGAGGCTCTGGGCCCACCACATCCCTCCTGCTGGTGACAATCCCCTTTCTCCCCTCCCCTCCAGGATTTGCAGCCCCTGAAACAGCTGCCGGGGGCCTCAGACCCATCGTCCCTCCTAACACGCCACGCTTCCCGTCGCGCAGAGAAATGGTTTTCAGCCATCTCTGCCAGCAGGAGATGGAGCAGCACTGGAGCAGAGCTGGCAGCTTTCAGGGGAGAGCCAGAGGGGACAGGAATGTAAATAGAATAGTTCCCAGAGCTCTGCGGGTGCCCTGCGGCTGTGCATGAATTGGGTCAGTACACGGCCCTTCTGAGAAACAGCACAGGGCCTCCAAAGCCCACCTGCTCTGTCCCGGCTGTACTCTCATGCGTCCTTGGCTCTGCACAGACCCAGGCGTGATTCCTCTTCCCTCCATTGCTGCAGGGGGCTGAAACATCCACCTTCGAGGCAGAGTTAATTTTAACATCCATGTCCCCTCCCCTGAGAGAGTTGGCTCCACCCCTCCCAGCTGCAAATACCACCTGTCCTAGCTACCCAGGCCAGTGGGCTGATCGCTAGCAATGCCACTGGCAGAGGGATTTACTCAGCATTGCTTTATTTAGTTCTTACTCCCCCTGGCTTCAGCAAGAATCACCTCAGGGTTTGTCCACTGGCTGTCACTGCTGGAAGGTGCCACTCAGACACTGACCATGGGGGTCTCTCACTCTGAGGGTGGTCGTATTGCCACATGGTGGAGGTTCGTGTCCTTGCGGAGTTGGCTGTGCCACCGTTACAGCATGTGGCTGAGAGGAAAGATGGCCCAGTGAGTAAGGTACGAGCATTTGGAAGACGGGGTTCAAGTCTCTGATCCACTGACTTCTTGTATGATCTCAGGTAAGTCATGCACCCCCTCGGTTCCTCATCTGTGAAATGGAAACGATAGACTTTCCCTACCTCCCAGGGGTATGACATGGACAAATATATTAAAGAGGGTGCGGTACTGGAAACCAGGGAAGTTCCTAAAATAGCATGGTTCAGTGTTACTGAAGGTAGATTGTGCGTCCCATTCCAATCCAGGTTACCAAGAAAAAAACACGTTCCCGTTGCTGACTGTGAACCATGTCCTCACCAGCTCAGCTCTCACGACGGGGCCAAACTTGGCCTGTGACACTATGCTAGGGACTGGGTCTCTATCTCCGTAATGGTGGACTGCCATGGTATGCCCCTGTTATGGCGTGTGGTCTGTGTCCTCAGTGTATTAACCATGATTCAGCACACTGGGAGCCAACGGAGAATGGCTGGGTTTTTTCACCCGTACAAACGTCTCTATTTCTCCTTCAGTGAGCAGCTTTCCAACAGCTCACAGACAGCCTGGGAGACAAGGGGAAGTCTGAATGCACCATCCAATGCGGGCTGAATGGAGCACGTAGCCTCTTCGTGCAGCTCTGTGACTTCTGCTAATCTTAGTGGTACCCATTCAGCAGCGAATCTCCCCCTTTGGCTGCGTCGTCACCACACCCTGGCCTGTCTCACTGCTTATTAACCAGTCCAATGGGACGGACCAGATCTGCAGCACAGGCATCGCTCCTCTGCTGTTAAACTGCTCTAACCGGCACAGGGTGCTAAGAAACAATTAACAGCACTGTCCTCCTCCCACCGCCCAGGGAGCTGGTTTAAGGCCAGCCCAGCAGTAGTGCTGTGGTCAGCCGAAGGGGAGCTCCAGATCCCCACCCTGGTGTAGATCTCCTGCTCCCCAGGCTGCCTGTCAGTGCTGTGGGGGGTCATCTCAACCTCCTGACAGACAGGCCGACCCGCAGGGCACTCAGCAAGCCCCTCCAGCCTATTTTGAAGCAGCACTGGGTTGGCAGCCCCAGTAGGTGAAAAGATGGTGGATGCAACATGTATTCTCGAGAGTAGGGGATTATGGGCTAAGCCGTTCTGGCCATGCTCATGGGGGCAGAGCCATGGGGGCTGTCTGTGTAAGGCCAGCGACTTGACCCTGAAGAGGGGGTTCCTCAGAGCTCTGACCATGACCCCTGCTGATAGATAACTGCCTTCTCTGCTCAACACGGAGCAATACGGCCCAATGGTTGGAAGGCTTCTGGGCTCTTTTAAGGAGGACTTGGTGGCTCTGGGGCTTTGTAATGGGATATGGGATGTTTCTCTCTAGGCCACTAGGCCCAATGCAGCTGGCAATCATTACTCTCTGATGCTGGGTCTGCAGCCTGTGTCACATCAGAGGCCTGGTGCTACTGTGGGGAGGGGGGTGGCAAAGGGGCCAGTGACCCCCACCCAACAGTTGTCTAGGGCTCCAAATTGTTGTCAGAAAGGCCAAAATTATAAATCACAGCAACATACTGACACAGGAACCAAATTTTACACATGTAAACTCTCAAAATCCAAGATTTTCTAGGGGTCTAACTAGCCCCTGGACTCCAGGAAGGTTGTTTTTTAAATAGAAACATCGAGGGCCCTCCAAATACCCTCTTCCTCCCCAATAATGGGACCTAGGACCAGCCCTGTGCACGTGGAACCCCGTGAACTCCGCCCACACAGCCAGTACTAAGTCAAATTCTTGCTGGTGGTCTCAGCAGAGACGGGACAGGCTGTGAGACCATCCTTCCCTCCTGGCCAGAGCTGAGACATGTTGCAAACGGGCATGTGAGAGGAGCTTGCCGAGGATGCCTGTCTCCCAGAGCTTTCATTCCGGGCCCTGCTGCAAACACAACGGGAGACCTGGGGGCTTTGCTAGGGGCAGTTCTGGCTGCACAAAGGCAGATACCATGAGACATTACTGCCATGAGAGATGTGAAAAACATGGTCCCACAGGGGTTGATTCACACACACACATGCTCATAATGCTATAATACAAATAATGAGGAAGCAGTGACCTTTCCATCTTTGGACACAAAGGGAGAACGCATCAGCCATCAGGGCAGACAGCCCCAGTGGGGATAACACAACAGGCAAGGTGATAATGGAAGGGCTATGTATGGCCAGGGGGATAAGGAGCCTGCGGCTTGTGGGTTATGGTGTTCCTACTGCCCCTGGTCCCCTCTCCGAGTAGAATAACAAAAGCAAGCTCCAGCCACAGTCCCCTCACCCCCAGCCTCCATCCCTTTCTCTTGCCTTCTGTGTCTCTCTCCTCGTTTGCACTGTTTATTCATGGGAATAAAGATGGACACTTTCCATTACAAACTAAATGACTAAACAGACAAAGCTCAGTGTGTCTTTGTGGCTGGGTGAGTGGACGCCCTTGGAGGGGGGGAAGTGCGCATGCATGTGTGTGTGTGGCGGGGGTGGGGGTATCCATATTCCTGCAGCCTCTTTGTTGGCATGTTTGATTTGGGGTTTTTTTTTTTCCCTTTCCTTCAGAGATTTTATTTCTTCTTGGGAAATGGCGAGTGCTCCCCTCCAGGGGAAGAAGAGAAACAAAGGAGAGACATAAAAGGGAAAGAACTGCTGTTTCCTTGTAAACACAGTGCACTGCTCCAAGCAGAGTGCGGTGGGTGAGAGATGCAGGTGGGGGGACAAAGAGAGACAGGAAGAGGGGAGAGCAGCGAAGAATCAGAGGGAGAGAGAGAAAGATAGAAGAGGTAAAGGATGAGAGAGGAAGTGTGGCGGAAGAGGAGCTAGCCCCAGAGAGGCAGAAAGAGAGAAGAGGTGGAATGGATGTGTGCATACATGCATGGGCATGGGACAGAGAGGGAGAAAAGGATGAAAGAAGGCCATGGAAGAGAGAAGAGAGAAACCAAGAGAAGGAGGGAAGTAGGGTAGTGTGAGGTGGATGAGAGAGAGCAAGGCTGGGAGCTGGTTGGGAATGTTTTTTTGTTGGAAAATGCTGATTCATCAAAGCCTTTCCTGGGCAGGGGTCGGTTTTGAAGAATTTCCCATTTTGAAAAAAATTGAAAAAAAAAGAAAAAGAAAAAAAAAAAAGAAGTTGAGAAGTTGACCATATGCCCTGTTTCAACATTTTCCAAACAAAGAAGTTTTGCTTTGCAGTACCAATGACTTTTCATTTTGAAACGGAAGCTGATGGACAGTAAAAGCAAATGTAAAGTAAAAAAGATCAAACCAGAACAAAACATTTTGACTGAGTAGATCCAAATTGTTTTCAGATTTTCGTTTGTGAAAATTTTCCAGATTCTGTCTCTTTGTCTGAATTTGGGATGGGAAAAACGTTCAATAGCTCAGACATTTTTGCGGGATGGGAAAACTCTTTCCTGTCTCACTGTAGTGAGGAAGAAAGCAAGCGTGGGAGGAAGGGGGAGGGTCAGAAGGAGTGAAAGCCAGAGGGGGGAAGAAGAGAGACGAGGCACTCAGGAGAAGCAAAGACGGGGGCTGGATTTGCTGCTGGCCCAAATCAGCAAAGCCTAGTGACTCCAGTGGACCGACGCCCATTCTCACCAGCTGGACCACAAGGGCTCGAACAACCAAGACCTCTTTGTGGAAGCTGGGGCAGGATTTCGGGGGATCTCAGCTCCATGCTGAGACTACACACAGGGGAGTGTGTCCCCACCAGAACCCCTGCCCAGGAGCTGCCCAGGAACTTGGTGCCCAGGGTCTGGAGAAGAGACCCAGGGCATTTCTCCCCTTTCCCTTCAAGGGGAGCTGCTAAATCCTGCTACATTTTAATAAAGCAATAACAAATCTTACCAATTTAAAGCACAGGGAAAACAATTGAAATGGGTTGGCAAAAGAGCTCCTCTTAAATGTCACCAATATTAATGTGGCTGAACCAAAGAGCAGCGAGGGCAGAGCAGGGAGCAGGCTATAACTCTCCCTTGTGGGAGGCAGGGCGTGGTGCACCTTGCCAATTCCATTAGAGCACATGGCAAATTCCACCGCTGGGCCAGTGCAGCAATTGGAGCTGAAGGGCTGGGGTCGGGGTACAGACGGCGAAGAGAGTGACAGAGCATAAGGGACGAGCAAACACAAGCTTCCGCTGATGAACGGCTGCTTTTTGCTTTCCTACCCAAATGCTGGCTCAGGGGATGGGGTACCCACTAGACTGCACTACACCCCACTGCTTCCTGCTCCTGTTCTACATCCCACCTCCTAGGCACTCTCCATCCCTGCTTGAGGCAGGCTGCAGAGGCCTGAATGTCAGAACACAGGGAGTTAATCCTGGCTCAGCTTACCCACAGGTGGGCAGGGTGAGGTAATGAAGCAGGGCTGGGGGCTGAAGGCCCAATCCAGCGCTCAGAGGGAAGCCAAAGACATCTATAAATACAGCTCCTTGGGAAGGAGAGGAGCCTCCAAAGAATCAGAATTTTACACTGATGGAAAGGGGGAGGGGGCTGAGCATTTCCTCTGGAATCCTTTTATTATAAGCAGTGCATCTTAAGCTTCAAGAACAGAAGCAAGGGTGGACAAAAATTTATCTGCCTCCAAGCCACCAGGGTCTGGGGTACAAGCTCTCAGATGCAAGGGCTAGCCAGGCAGTCGATTTAATCTCAGGGTGAGGGTCCCAGACCTGATTTTCAAGGAATGTTGCCTATTCATGTAGGGCCCAAATGCTGGATGAATGTCTGCCATTCCCTGTTATTTCCCAAGCATTGAGCCTAAAGACAGAATTTCTGTGAATTTTAGCTCTCTGCAGCTGCCTATGATCAGCGAATGCTGCCAGTGGCTCTAACTGAGCTCTCATACTGCCCCATTGATCAGGGATATGGCCCATCACAACCAGAAGTGTTTTCTGCATTTTATGATGGGGCCCCTCTTATTTTCCATCAACTCAATTTCATGGTCAGAGGTGGGTCCTTTGACCTGATCCACAATGAGCATTTCTGTTTGAGAAGAACTAGCCAGAATCAGTGTTCTCACAATCTGCCCATATCCCCTGTGTATAAAAGGAAGATTATGAGCTAAATTTGCCTCTAGGTTAACCCTGTTGATTGCACATGAGTTGCAGCAGTATGTAATTGAGCCGTTCTGAATGTTCTATTAGGCCTATTAAGAACAGTCCCAAATCAATCCCTCCCAGGAACTGGGTGCTTCTTGTCTGTTCGTGACAATGGCTGAGATACCAAACTCCTCCACAAGAAGAACGTAGGAAAGATGTTTGAATAGTTAGTAAGGAAGGTAGGCCCTGCTGGAACAGATCACTCTTGCTAATGAGCAGGAAATGGGATACCTGGAAAATCTGAATTTAGACAGCTCTGTCAGTTGGGATGGCATTTATTCAAGGGCATGAAGGGAATTTAACACCCTCAACCACTGGCTATTTGAGGAAATCAAACTCAGCTGTGGAAATGCCAGACAACTGTAGGAAATTAAAAGGCAGCAACTTTCAAAGCTGAAATTTCAGATATGTTTTCACCCAGTGCACAAGATTAACCTATGGAACTCACTGTCACAAGATGTTACTGGGGCCAAGACATAGGGGGACTAAAAAATAATCCAGCATTTATACGGCTACCAATCCTCATACGTATTTCAGGACATAAGCCAACCATTAACTGCTAGGTTTAGGAAGAAATTTCTCCCTCCATGGGCAAGTTATCGCACTATTTTCCATCGTAGCTTCCTTTGAAGCAACTGGCACTGGCTGTTGGGCTAGAGAGACCATTGGGATGCTGGAGTGAGACATTTCCTAGCTTGTGTATCTTGGTAAAATGACAAGCAAGGAGAACATGTAACTGCCTATAGACATTTGAAGGGTTTGGCCACCAAGGACAGAGAGTGCTTATGTCGGTTGCTGGGTGGCAGCCTGACTCTGAGCAAAAGGGATGAAATTAAGGAAAGGGAAATGGAGGCTGAGCAATAGGAGAGCCTCATTGATGTAACAGGCAGTGGAGCAGTTTCCGAAAGGAAAAGGTAGAAGTTCCCATCACCTGAGACACCTTTAAAGCTAGAACAGACATAGTGCTAGATAGTGTCCTGTAGGAAACAATCCTTCGTTGGCCCTAGGGAGATGGCCTGGAGGGTCTAATGTCTTTTTCATCTCGAACGTCCATGATTTCGTGATAGGTCTGTAACACTGAAAAAGGGCCTGCTCCAAAGACGACTGAGATGAATGGACAGCCTCTAATGGCTCAGGTCCCAAATGATCAATCAATCTGTGCAACAGTGACTCAGGATCCTCTGTGTCAACCTTCCAGGAACAGGGGTTCCAAGTCACTTTCTTGTCACCCATGGCATTTCCTCCACCACAGTGTTCCAGGCAACAGAGAAACCTGATCTGACAAGATGCATGTGAAATTGCGCAGGCCAGATGAATGCACCTTCTGGCAGATTTGGCACTGGCAGTTGTGCTGTTGTCTGCATGGTGACCCCTCCTTGCTGCTTTTCCACAGGGGTATCTCCACCCCTGAAGAAAAGGCCAATCTTGGAGTTAGATGTTTCTGATGAGGACAGTGATCAATTGTTCTCCATGTCCACCGAGGGTAGGACAAGACAGAATCGGCTTAGAGCGCAGCAAGGGAGATTTAGGTTGGACATTAGGAAAATCTAACTCTAAGATAGTTAAGCTCTGGAACAGGTTACGTAGGGAGGATGTGGAATCCCCATGGTGGGAGGTTTTAAGAACACTTACTTCTCCAGGATGGTCTAGGTATACCCAATCCTTCCTCAGTGTGCGGGGATCGACTAGATAACCTCTCGATGTTCCTTCCAGCTCTACATTTCTATGATGTCCGAGGTCCAAGCACCTTTTCACCTTACACTCAGTTTCCTTCTGGGGGAGGGAGAATATTCCCTTTGTCCAGTTGTCTGAGCCTGGTCAATGTTCCAGGCTGTTTCACCTCAATTTGAGCCATGTTGCATTGTCACACAATGTCTTAGCTATCACTTTGACAGCTTGGTGTGTCTGGTTCTAGGAAAACTTTGGGTCCATTGTGATCAGCACCTTCATTAACTTTTCACGTTCTCTCCTTCTCCCATTCCGTTGCCCCATTCCTGGCTTCACTCAGGCTCTAAGACTGGCTCGATGTGTGCATGAACTCCGATTTCCATCTTGTCCCAGTAGTCCCAGGCCAGCCAGCCTCGCCTGGCCTTGCTCATTTTCTTTCCCCATCAGGCAGCGCACCTCAGACCAGACACCCTTTGCCAGCTTGATGCTTCCTTTGCACCAGCAACACATCCTGTGCACAGTGTGCATGAACGGTCGGTTCAAATGGTTGCTTTAATACATATTTTAATTTCTAGTTGTCCCTTCTTTCCTCAGGGGGTAAAGCTGTGACTGTCCTCTGCATTAGGAGATGGAGATCATCTTCATTCAGTCGATTTGCTTTAACAGTTAATTCGAGCTGCTCTGCCCGTGCAATCCATTTTGCTATCCATTCCTCTGAGTAACTCTCGCATAAAGGGAGTTGGCTTGATCCTATCCCAAGTCCCAGCATTTGTGCACCCTCTGCGCTAGCTGTGTCAATGCTGATATTCCCTTCTGCTGGGAATTGCAAGGGAGTCTAAGGAAGCCAGGCGCCCAGTTCCCAGCGAAAACACAGCCGTATGGATGCCCTTCCAAGAGATGCTTAGCTGGTCTGTCGTCCGTCATCCCAATGATGTGCCCTGCCAATTGGAATCATTGGGATTTCACTGCATTTTCTATACTTGGTTCTCCACAGAGCTCCAGCAGTTCCCTCTTAGATATTCTTTGACCCACCTCATTCTCCCTCACTGACCCAAAAATTCATCTCTGCACCTTACGTTTGAAGCTGTTTCTCTTCCTTCTTAGCAAGTGGCCAGATCTCTCCACCATATTAAAGCAATAGAACTTCTCATGGTCTTGCCTGTTTGAAGGTTGGTCCTCTTCAGTTGTAGTTTGGAGCTGAGCTTCTCTACAGGCGTTCCTGCTCTGTAACCATGCCTTACCTTCCTCCCTCACCAAGCTGTTATATAAAATGATGAACAATAATAATGTGTGAGTAGGAAGTGCTGATTGCATTGGGTAGTATTTTACATCTGCTCTGCACTCATTTGCGTGTGCCAGACACTCCCCATTTCTTTTAAGCACCAGGGGTCTGATCTCCCAGGCGAATCAATTTCCAGGTGGCTATTTTCATTTTTACTCTGCTTTTGTGAGTACTGACCGCCTCACTAGTCGGGCGAGTTCCCTATGGATGGTGATAATGATATTAGCACTTACAGTTTTGGACTTTATTCCTTCAAAGCACTGTACAAACATTAACTAATTAACCCTCTCCCACTTAGCAGTGAGATGGAGCAAGTATTCTCCCAATTTGACAGACGAGGGAAGCTAAGATACAGGAAAATTGGGGGTCTGTCTACATTGCACACTGAGCCTGAGATCTGATTCAGGTTTGAATCCAAGACATAAATATCTAGTGCCTAGTATACTAGCAACAACTCTGCTCAGTTCATGTACCCAAGCCCCACATCTGTCCACATACAAGTCAGTCTGACTCAGGTCAGCAAGCACTTAGGACTCTGCTAGGGAGGTGGGTCAGAGCCTGAGGCCTGCTGAAACTCAGGTCCAAGCCCTGTCGTTTTCCAGTGTGGACACAGTTCAAGCTGCAGACCTGAGTCAGAAGGTCTGTATAGTGCAGTATGGATTCCACGGCCAACAATTGTAAGCCAAGGTTTACAATGCAGTGTGGACACGGTTGTATTAATTTAGCTGGAATAAGTGGCCAAAGGTGTTAATATGACACATTTGCTGTCCTGCATTAAGCAGTTTTAAACAAGGTCTGGGATTTGGTCTACACGGACCTCAGCCTGCTTAGTCCCATGGCAAACACACCATTAAAAATCTTTTGAGCCTTTTATTGAGGAGACAGAAAAGAAGGAAAAGACAGTTAAAGTGTTGGAAATGTAAAGGATTAAGTGAGGCTGTCATTTTAACATCCCTTGTTCCCTTTCCCTTCAGCTGGAGAGAGTTTTAAGAGGAACCCCCCCTTGTTTGACAGTCTCTTGGGTGGTATCAAAGGTGGCAATAACTGTGCTTTTGGAGAAAAGTGACAAAGTTAGTTGAGATGGGCTGGAGCTGTTGTTGTTCAGGTCTAATTTTAGAAGGAAATGCAGGCCAGTTTGACGGTCTCTTAGCTGGCATTAAAGATGGTAATCTCTGCTATCCCACGGCATGGGGGCTGGGATTCAGCTGGAGCAGGTAGGGATGGTGGTGTCATCTGGGTCCCTCTCTCTCTGGCCCGTTCTGGCCAGGACACCTCTCAGGATCAGGATGGTGAAGGCCCGGGGCCTGGAGAAGTGGTGGGGGTGGCAGTCATAATGTTGAAGCTGCACCTGTCACCTCTGTCTGTTCTCCCTCTCTATTCTTTTTGTTCTTTCATACTTTTCCTCGCAACATCCCTTTCTTTTAAGGACCCACAAAGGGAGCGATGGGTGGAAGAGTCCTTCCCCTCAATAGTTTGTCCACCAATTAGGCCTAGTATCTGATATTCCAACTTTGGCTCATTAACTTTTGACTCCACATTTGTTTTGAACAAGCAGAATTTCAGTGCAGTCTTTAAATCATATCAAGTTGGTCTTTTTGTTTAGACTAACGCAATTATTCTGTAACCCCTTTGGACCTATCCCCATCAAGCTTTGTTACTCTAGGCCAGGCATGGCCAAACTGCAGCTCATGAACTGCATGCGGCTCTTTTACAGTTAAAGGGTGGCTCACAGAGTCCCCCATACCCTCCCGCATTCTCCTTCTACCCGATTGGGTGGGGGAGCCCAGGGCTTCTGCCGTCCGGTGGGGTGGTGGGACTAGGGGCTTCTGCCCTGTGGAGAGTGGGGCATCAGGCCAGAAGTCCCATGCCCAGGCAGGCACTGCCCTGCAGGACAGGTTGTGTGTCTCTTGCAGCTCTTGAACTTCTGAAGATTATCATATGTGGCTCAGAGGGTCAATGAGTTTGGCCACCCGTGCTGTAGGCTACTGTATCATCTTATGAACTTTTACATACTTGTTGCAGCTGAGCTCACAATTCAGGTAGATCGGTAGGCCCAGTCGTCACAATGATATTCAAGTGTGGGTTTAGAAACATTGACTCCACAAGCGTGGGTCCCACAGACTCTGGTTTACCATGCAGTGTAGACATATCCTACGTGAGTTGTCTGGGTCACACAGCAAGGCAATGCCAAACCCATCTTTATATGGGAGAGATTCCTGGACCTGTTTACAGGTAGTACAGACTGAAAACTTCTTAATTTAAATATAAAATCGGCAAAGAGATCAGGAGACATCTCCAAAGCTTAGCTTCTTATTTTAAGTTGGCACATTGGCTGGTGGTAGCAAGATTGTCTAACAAAGGTTCTTTGCATTATGAGACACTTTTAATTCCCCTGTATCCCCTTTTGCTGGGGCTCCAAAAATTGGGTACAGCAGCAGCTGCAAAATGGCTCTACAGCCTGTGGAGATGGTTTCATCCTTCCACCTCCTCTCAGTCCGGCACAGCATATCAGCCAGTGCTTGAACTATGCACAGCGGCCCGGGGTTTGCACCTCAGTGAATTGTTCTCTAGATGCAATTGTGAGGGTCTAGCTGAGAAAATTATATGTGATCAAAGAGCTGAAATGACAGATCATTCCAAAATTAGAGACTGCCTGAGATGAAAGAGATTTAACTCTGGGTAAGACTGCTGAGTGAGCTACAAATATTGAAGCAGCCATTAAAGATGAAAAATCATTATCTCCACAGCAGTCCAGTGGTGCTCCCCAGGGCATTAATGTCAATGGAGTAAATCGAAATGATGAAGGTGCGTGGACGAGCGAGAAGCCTGCATTTATAAGTGGACAATAATACAAGCGAGATTACAAATTATAGACACGGAACTGACTCTCCAATATGTCCGGAAAAGAAATACAAAGTGCAAACAGCATAATCAAATTAGGACATTTTGAATGAAACTGGCAGAGGCGATTTCAAAGTAGAAAGTGTTGTGGCTGGTTGTAAAGGTTGCTGAGGTCAGGCAAATTAAGTTGGAAATAGTGTCTCTGAGAAAGACGTCGTTAGTATGACTTTGGGGTTGTGCATCGCTCCTCCACTTATTGCTGGGACTGGCCGTTAAACTTTTCATCAACTAAATATGTTGCCATGTTGTTCATTGCTATGAGGCTCAGCAGATGCCGGGGCTAGGATTTGCAGGGTGCTCACCAAAGCTAATTGAATTGGACTTCCAGAGAGGGTGTACACCTGACATGATAAAACCATCTTCCACGACCGTCATTTCCACATCACCAGGGCATGAGCCAGTGCTCTAGGGGCCCACTGGGTGCTCTCCCTGGTTAGAACAGATACAAGGGGAGCTAGCGCTCCGATGCAATTTGAAGAGGCATCTGAAAAGGACTCTGCCTTTACTGCAGAGAAAAGCCTCTGTGGGATCCCGCTGGCCACAAAAAGAGATGGCTGCTGCGCAAATGACCACTCTTCTATCATGCGGCTGATAAACTTCCCGTCTGTGGAGAGCTGCTGATGCCTGGGCAGTGTGTAGTTGGATCAGAATCCCTGGAAATGGCTGTATATTCTGTTTGCCCATAAAGGAGCTCTTGCAATGGTATGTCTCAAAGCCGTGCTTCAGACAGGAGTTCTGGTGGCCAGCTCATCGGCATGGCAAGTCCTAAGGGGACGTAGCCTACTTGCAGATTGAGCAGGATAGTCACTTTATGTCCATCACTGGATGCCTTGCTGGTGGCCAGCTAGGGATAAGCAAATAGAAAAGTGAAATTGCTTCCCTTTGAGAATTCAGACTCATACCCAGGAACAGTCCCAAGCAGCTGGGCCGTGCACTGGGCAGGTGCACTGGGGTGGTGCGAGGTAGAAAGAAATCTTCCCCTCTGTAAGGTTTAGAGCAACAACAGACACCTCAGTAGCCCCTGTGGACTTAACACAGTGCCTCTCTTCTGGGAAGGAAGGAGGGTCCCCATAGCAATGGACCCTCTGATCAGCCAACCTTGCTATGCACTCCCCTGGCCTCTGTACGCTGCTGAACTTTTGACAGAATAGGACCATTTGCTGATCAGTCAGTATTCTGGAGATGTGGACTGATATGAGTGGGTTATTATTCAAGACCACCCAAGCCCATGTTCTCACCAGAGATAGTCACGGGATCAATTTTTCTCATGCAACCCCATTGAATTGGGTGGAAGGGAGAACAGACTTTGCTCCATAACCTTCTTCACAAATGTCTTTGCCAGAAGTATTTGGAATAGTTAATAGATTACAAAAGACCTCCATGGGAAATGGTGAGCTACTTAACGATGAATGGGGTTAGCTTCTTCGGTGGTTACCATGCAGCTGGAAATGAGGAGAAGCAGCATGGTGTGTCCTTTATCAGCTCTGAAGACCAGGTGCAGTGACTTCCTGGATCAATGAAAGTCCTGTTGAGTGTGGGAATAGGAGTCCTGATGTGGAACTGTAGTTGGCACAGAGACAATGGCAGTTCTTGTAAGGTACTTTGACATTCCCACTTTCCTCTTGGCATCACTGCAGGCACAGAATTAAGGTGGTGTCTTGTGCATGAAGTGTCATCTTAACTTACTAATTTTACAACATTTGAGTGCAGGCATTTGAAATCTCCCATTCTGGAAGGATGAGATGGTCACAAACCACTTTTAACCTTAACCTTAACTCCACTGAAACGAAGTCTGGAGAATAAGCAGAACAGGGGAAACAGGGCAAAAATGTTTCTGGGCAAATTTTCAAAGGAATTTGATCTGACTGCATTCATCCTCCTTTAGTAGACAAAATCACTGGTGGGAACACTTGCCAAAACACTGGGTTTTAAGTGAATATTTTACACTGTTTATAGAAAGTAATTTCAAAATTCATAAAGCAATGAATAGCACCCAAAATCTAATTCGCTGATAATCATATTAATCCAATCCAGGAACTAACACTGACCTATCAAGACAGTTCAAACTGTGAATTACATTCTCAGTGCAGCAAACAGTTGGTGAGTGATCCCATGGTTGAAATAAATTGGAACAAAACATTTGCTGAATAATTTCAAAACACTGAATAAATTCATGGAAATCATGGTCTCTCCATGGACGATTTGCAAAGGGATGTCTTCCATTGACAAATTGGTCCCTTCAGATAGTTTGTCCAATTCTAGGATCTGTGGAATGAATCCAAAGCTCATTAGAAATCAAAGGGAGTCTTACCATAGACTTCAATATTCTTCAAATCAGCATCCATGCATCCAAGTTTTTATACTGACCACCTCCTCAAACTTAAAATTGCAACAAGCAGCCATGAAGGAACTTTTCTTTGCTACGCAAAAGCACAGGACAACTAGAATGTATGACTGCGTTGATCAAGGAAGTAGCCGGCACTGAATCCAAGTCTTGGAATGAAGTCTTACAGAACAAAGACCCACTTTTCAAGTGGTGGTATTTGAGCCAAGGAGGGGCTGACAGGCTAACACCTATCTCTTGATGCTACTCACAGCCAAAAACAGCCTGGCTGATGACAAATGCAGGAAGTAGTAAAATTAAAATTATCAGGCCACAAACAACATAAGAAACAAGAATAAGCACATTCCTTCTAAGAAAGAGCGCGTACCTGAACAAAAATTCATTCTGTACATGCAAAGGAGATTAGGAGTTCTCTAATCCTTTGATTATAAAAGATCTGAAGGGAAGCTGTACTACTCTTGGAGATGGAAGAAAATGGAATTTCTCTAAACCCGTGGTTCTCAAACTTATTTGATCGGCTACCCTTTTTTGTGTCTGTGGTCATTTATGCTCCCCCTCCCCCCAAGTACATATACCACCACCCAGCACTGAAGGCAGAGCGGAGAGCAGCGGCTGCTGGCCGGGTGCCCAGCTCTGAAGGCAGAGCGGAGAGCAGCGGCTGCTGGCCGGGTGCCCAGCTCTGAAGGCAGAGCGGAGAGCAGCGGCTGCTGGCCGGGTGCTCAGCTCTGAAGGCAGAGCGGAGGGCAGCGGCTGCTGGCCGGGTGCCCAGCTCTGAAGGCAGAGCGGAGGGCAGCGGCTGCTGGCCGGGTGCCCAGCTCTGAAGGCAGAGCGGAGGGCAGCGGCTGCTGGCCGGGTGCCCAGCTCTGAAGGCAGAGCGGAGGGCAGCGGCTGCTGGCCGGGTGCCCAGCTCTGAAGGCAGAGCGGAGGGCAGCGGCTGCTGGCCGGGTGCCCAGCTCTGAAGGCAGAGCGGAGGGCAGCGGCTGCTGGCCGGGTGCCCAGCTCTGAAGGCAGAGCGGAGGGCAGCGGCTGCTGGCCGGGTGCCCAGCTCTGAAGGCAGAGCGGAGGGCAGCGGCTGCTGGCCGGGTGCCCAGCTCTGAAGGCAGAGCGGAGGGCAGCGGCTGCTGGCCGGGTGGCCAGCTCTGAAGGCAGAGCGGAGGGCAGCGGCTGCTGGCCGGGTGCCCAGCTCTGAAGGCAGCGCCACACCAGCAGCAGCACAGAAATAAGGGTGGTGATATTCATCAATATCACTTTTCACAGCAGACTTAACGTCCCATCACTATCCTTATTTCTGTGCTGCTGCTGCCATCCCGGAGCTGACAGCCGGAGCCCCACCACCTGCAGGTGAGGGATTGGGGTGTTTGAAGGAAATGCAGACATTGTCTTTACCGAATTTCATCTTGTTGATTTCAGACCAATTTGTCAAAGATACTTTGAAATCTAATCCTGTCCTCCAAAGTGCTTGACACCCCTCCCAATTTTGTGTCATCTTCAGATTGTACAGGCATTGTCTGCAGTCCTCTATCCAAGTTGTTAATGAACACATTAAATAGTAGCAGACCCAGGACTGACCCCTATGAGGCCCCACTAGATACGTCCTCCCAATTACCATTGATAACTACTCTTTATGTATGGTCTTCCAACCAGTTGTGCATGCACCTTGTAGTAATTTCATCTAGACCACATTGCCCTAATTTGTTTCTGAGAATGTCATGTGGGAATGTGTCGAAAGCCTTACCAAAATCCAGATATATCACACCAGCAGCTTCCCCTGTCCAGTAGGCTAGTAAAGCTGTTGATTGAACCAAGCTGCCATTTGGAATTGGACTCAATATCAGTGATCTGTGTCCATGCGACTGGACAGCTTTCGTGTAAAATGACCCCTGAAGGGTGTCACAGACTGAGAATGGAGTTATCCATTTACACTGAGAATATTTGCATTGGTTTAGCTACACCAAAGTAATGATGCTGGTGCTGAAGTAGGGTAATGTGGGGTTTGCCCTGCTTCTTAACGATGTGTGAAAGGACATCTTAGCTGCATCTTTGTCAGCCCTTAGTTGAGCTGCTGTCTAATTATTCTTTTTGTAAAAGAGTGGAGATGTGCAGGGTGCAAGGCTAGGGGTCTAAGAGATGATGGGGTGGTTTGAGGCTCTGCCACTAAATAAACTCCACCCCCCACTGGGTCACTTGATTGTGCAGATGTTTGAGATAAGATTATGCAGCTCTCTCAGTTTCATTGGGTTCCTTCATCTTGGAGCCCTCTCGGTGGGGCTTGAATATGGCCAAGGGCTCTGCAAAGCTCTTTGGTTTAGCTTCTCCTGAGTGATGATAGTGGGGCTATCTCCCCAAGGCAAAATGAGATGTTACTCACAGTAAACTGTGAAGAGTTGTGACCCTCCCTCTCCTTTCTGACATGGAGAATGAAATAGGTAACAGTGTGGGCATTGAAATGATCATTGCTGGGCATCTGATTCACACCTCCCTGAGCTGAATAGGGCAGTTTGCACCTCTGAGCTATTGTTCCTGGCTCTCTGCTTCGGTTGCACTGTTCACCGTTTCTGAAGTTTCCTTTGCGGCCGTAATAGCTGCAGACTTGAAAGTGGAGATTCTGGAGAACAAGTTAGCAGCTTGAGAGAGGTGCTGGTACACTGCTCTGCTGCACACCAGCGCTGCATGAAGCTGATTAATTAGCTCCACATGCACAGTATGTATGTGTATTTCATGTTTGCAGACAGTGCACCAGGAAAGTTTTCTGTATGTTTGGACCACTGTGCGATGGCTATGCAGGAAGGAGCTGGCCGATGATGTGGAACTGGTGGAGCACCAATGATTCACCACAGGTCAGAGGTCCCCTATAGGAGGGGAATCGCTAGCTGCTTATGCAAGGGACCAGTGTGTGTAGGGGGTGGGGCCCTATCCTTCATCTATATGTGCCAGCTACACTGCATGTTTAGATGCTAGATAGAATCCTGGGACACACAGAGGCCAGATGCAAAGGATTTTAGAGACAGGATTTTTTTCTACATCAGAATTAATACATGAATTAAATAAAGCAAGTGATAAACTGATCAGTTCTCTACTTGGACCACTGCTTCTTGCATTGCACTGGGTGCTACTAATGTGGCTTCTCCATATCCTTGCAGCATCTCTGCTCTGTAGGGTGCTGTCCTTTCGGATCCTCAACCTGTGGGACAATGCCCCCTGAAACCACCCTCCTACAGTCTCATTAATACATCAGTCAATGGGGTTCTTTCCCGTGCAAAGTATAGAATCCCTTGCATAACACGGCCTGACCCTCTGATTCTGCTAGTCTCTGAGCCTCTGCCTGTCACAGCAGCCCCGATCTGTGATTCCTTCCCCCATTACTGGCAAAACACCCCCGGCTACTTCTCTCTTATTTTTCTCTGGCATCTCCTGCTTTTTCAGCAGTCTCTTGAATGTCTCAATAAAAAAGAATATGTAACTATTTACTTCTCTTTCCCATTACTTTCTCGAGACTTTATAGGTCACAAAGATCGATGCCAGAGTGTTATAGATGCCCAGGTACTAAAATAAATACTAGCTGTGTCAACCTTGACATTCAATTATCTGCCACTTCAGCATTTTCTACCAATCCCCCCCCCCCAACCCCACCCTGTCACCCCTCTTTTAGGAGTGAGTGGCAAGCTGTCACGCAAATGCAGCCTTTCCTTGTGTCAGCTGTCTGCACCAGCTGGAAGGGTACTTGTTAACAAGCCAACAAAAAATAAAACTGGGGGGTGAAATTTTCCCTTTACTGCTGACAGACCAAAGCTCTAAAGCTGTTAGAGGGGAAAACACAAGCAGCCTCGTTCAGATTAAGTGGCAATGGGAACATAAAGTGTCGGCTGATGTTATGGAAAAGCACTGCAGGATTCTGCAGGACTGGCTCTGGACGTCATAGGGGATGCCATGCCATTATTGCAGCATCTTGGGTCAATAAGGGACATCTCCCCACCCGCACTGTTCTCCCTCCTCTCTGCTGTGTGGGGTCCTCCACTTGAACCTGGCACGCTGCAGGCTCTGCATCATGGCTGCTGTCCCTGGTGCTAAAAAGGAGCAGCTGCAAAGGCCATTCAGTACCTCCATTTTTGTGCTTTCATGGTGCTGACATGCTGCTGTTAAATTGGCCCTGGTAATCTGTAAAGAGCTTGCTTGTGACATGTGCTGATACCTCCAGTCTCCGGGACTTTGCCCCTCACAGCACAACCACCTCAAAAGGGTTCTTTGTAGGCTCAGCTTCTATAGGTGCTCCACTGTCAGGGGACCAGGTTGTAGGCAGTCAGGCCTAGTGGTCAGAGCAATCATCAGGCCTAGTGGTCAGAGTCCAAATGCCAGAGTCTAGGGACAAAGCAGAATCAGAGCTGAGATTCAAAGCCAAAGGTCAGAACCGAAGTCAGTGTCCCAGTGCCAGATCCCAGGGTGGCTTACTCCTTCCGAGTCGTCCCCTGTCAGAACCTCACTACTCAATGGGCAGGGGAGGACTCGGAAGGAGTAAGGTGGTACCTAGAACACAGCAAGTTTGATGTGTGGGGGGGCGGGGACTTACAGAGAGACCAGCTCCTGAAAGAGGACCTGTTCGTCGACACCTTGAGGGCCAGCGGACAGTCAGAAGCACTGTGAGGAATTGAGCTAGAGAATTAAGTATGATTCTAATATTCCAAAAGCACAAGCACCTATCTTCTAATGAATCTAAAGCAGAATCTCCTTTGATGGTTTGCTGTACAGAGCCTATGGCACAATTAAGCAGTTCCAATTCCTCCCAACAGAGAGCAGTGGTACGCAAACACCCATGTCAGCTCATTGCAACGGCTTTGGCAGTTCTTACTCTTGTGGACTGTTCAGCCTGAATAAAGAATATTCAAGCCCCAGCCTTCATGTGACAAGCAGGAGTCCTTGCAGCTGGCATGGGGCTGATAGGCCAGTACATGGGACTCAGGTGGCTTTGGATTTTAACCCAGGGTGTGTGTTAAGAAATATCAGCAAAGCGTGTCGGCCCACAGCAGCACTTCCTTAATTCACACTGGAGAGAGAAGCACGTGAGGAGCTGATTGTAGGATTTCACCTGTAGTGGAAAAAATTATTTGTGTAATTTGTGTAGTCACAGCAGGGCCAGCCTAATCCACATCATGCACACAAAGCCTGGGATGTGCAATAGTAAAGGCTGTTGCTAGCTGCCACAGAGTACTAAGCTGCTATTAGTTTTATAAGCTAGACTACAGACCAGTCCCTGATATATTAAGGAGCATTAGCATAAATAATGAATCCTGTCACAGCAAATGAACAAAAGATTGTTCTGTTTCCCACATGTGAAGAGCAAACCACGCCCTTTCAGTCAGCTGGAATTTTGTTGCAGATTAAGAAAAGCAACAAAGAAAGAACTAATATAAAGTATCCAGGAGGGCCTCTCACTGATCGTCCATGCTATAAAAGCCGCATAGTCACTGCAGACAGAGAGGCTGTGACCTTATATATTTAAAGGTGCAGTGCATTGAAAATAAACCAGAGCAATATACAAGGATGTGCTATTGGAACGCAGATACTACCAGACTGCCTCAGTGACATGCAAGGCAAGAACCCTTGCAGTGATGGGCGAACATGCCCCCTAGGAAGCGTTGCCAATCCTCCGGTAGTTAACAGTGAAGGTTTGACTTGATTGTGTTTTTTCACTCCCTCGCTCCCTAATTTGCTTAAATCCCCGACTTCCTAGTGGGACTGCCAGTCGTTAGTGCAGATTAGCAAAGTTCCCCTGGCACAGTCAATCTAGAAAGTTACAGAACCAAAGGCTTTCCCTGAACACTGCGTGCGCTGTGTGTGAAATTGCAGACATAATTGTGTTCCACCCGCCTGGGTGAAGGCGATTTAACTGGGAGGATAAGAAACATGACTGATGTTAATTTATTTGCAAGGGTGTAATTGCACAAAGAGCATTATGAGGGTTAGACTCAGGGCCTGTTGAGTATCTGCCAATACTAGTGTTTTGTAATTGGGCTGACCTCGTCACTTTCCTCTGTGTGATAAAGTATCTAATTTAAATGGACATGTAGTTTGTAAACTAACTAGGCACAGCACCGGCTGTAGGCACTCGCATTACTCAAGGATAAGATGCCATGTTGCCACCCGGGCCAAAATCGTGGGGACATGCCACAGGGCAGTTAAAGAGTCCAGGATGTAGGGCTTCAGCAAAGCACTGATACACTGGCATAACTTTAAACATGTGCTTAATTCCGTCCCTATTGACGTAAGCACTTAAGCACATGTGTGAGTTGCAGTGACGCACCCTGCACATGAATACATAACCAGTGCAGTGTCAGACCCATGAGGCTTACATGTGTATTTAAAGTTAATCATATGCTTCAGTGTTTGGCTCTCAAACTGAGGATCCTACGGTGCTGGGAGGAGAAAGAAGCACATTTAAGAATCTCTCTTCTCCACAACGTGATCTGTAGAACAACATCATCAACCTCCCACCTCCAGCCCCGGCGATTTACTTGTAAGAACTTGGAAACGTTCCTGACCAGGACCCTGGAACAACCAAATAAATTCCCCATCTCCAGAGGATCCACCCCAGATTTTGTACTGAGCCCTTAGGATGCTGGGCCAGAACTTTGTGAACTTACTCTGTGAATCCTCTTCCAAGCTAATTGCCTTGCTTTAATGAGCTTCCCCGTAGACAGAATGCTCCTGATTGATGCTGTTGCCTCTCCACCTTTTCACATTGCTCCCTGACAAGGTGACGCTGTAAAATGTTTAGCCAAGAAACATTTTGCAAAGCCCTTTGTGTCTCACCAGGCCAGAAATGTCCCCAGCACATTCGCATGGTTAATCAGAGAGCTAATGCACCTGGCCTGACCTCTGCGGTTTGATTGAGGGAATGCCTAACTCTCCGTAATTCCACTTGTAAGCGGTAACCAGACAGAGTCTGTCAGCAGGAATGGGGCTGCCTCTAAAGGTCTAGCAATAGATTCAGTGAGCACAGGGTCATCGATCAATCTAAATCGGGGTAGCCAACATTCAGTCCAATGAGAGCCTGGCTGGCGGTAGTGTAATCACAGGCTCCTTAGCACATTACGGATGTGTGAGGCTTACGTGTTTCACCTATTTATCTTTAGGAGCTGCAGCTAGTCCAGTGCAAATGGGGAAGTTAGTGTTGGTCTGATCCCTAGCGCGTGAATGAGCTGTCAAGAGGAAGGCAGAGCGCCAATGTGGTGGGAAAGGGAGAGCAGAGACATAGCAAACCCAAACCATGTGCAGGCCTGGCTACTTTCCTCAAAAGGGGCTCTGGTGTTTTAGTTTACATAAGAATGGCCATACTGAGTCAGACCAAACATCCATCTAGCCCAGCATCCTGTCTTCCAACAGTGGCCAATGGCAGGTGCCCCAGAGGGAATGAACAGAACAGGGAATCGTCCAGTGATCCATCCCCTGTCACCCATTCCCAGCTTCTGGCAAACAGAGGCTAGGGACACCATCCCTGCCCATCCTGGCTATAGCCATTGTTGGATCTATCCTCCATGAATTTATCTAGTTCTTTTTTGAACCCTGTTATAGTCTTGGCCTTCACAACAATTTAGATGGAATCTATGGGCCAAAGGTTTTAACATAAACTAGTCACTGTCCAACATTAGGTGGTGTTAACGTAAGGTTCGGGGTTTGGTATCCAGAGACCTCCGCCTGCTTAGCACAGTGGCCAACACACCACTGAAAATCCTTTTATTAAAGATAGAGAAAAGAAGGAAAAACACTGCAAGTGTTTGAAATGTCAAGTATTGAGTGGGGCTTTCATTTTAGCAGCATGCCTTGTTCCCTTTCCCTTTAGCTGGAGAGAGCTTTCAGCAGGTAAAACCCCCCTGTCTGTCAGGCTCTTAGATGGTATCAAAGCTGGTAATAACTGTCCTTTTGGAGAAAAGAGAGGAAGTCAGTTGAGCTGGGCTGGAGCTGTCGGTGTTGCTGCTGCTGTTAAAGTCCAATCCTATTTCCTAGAAGACAAAGCAAGAGAAACACACACGAAAGGGGGAGAGAAGAGAACAGCATAGAGAAAATGCAGCTTCGGACTCTAGTGCTGATGCTTACTTGCAACTGCACGGCTGGAAAAATACAGGCACAGCACATGGTCTGATCGGTCCCTCCAGGCCCGGCAAACCCGTACCGGCGTTGGGCTGTTCAGGGCACTGCTTTTAGCTGCTTCTCTCTGGTCATAGGCTAACAGTGTTGTAAAATATACTGTTTGGGCCAGCTAAGCCAGACTTTTATTAGACAAAAGGAAAAAGGAGAGAGAGAGAAGAAATCAGGTAAGGAAGGGGGAGACAAAGTCTCCCATCCCAGGGGGTGGTTGGGATTCAGTCAGAGCCAGTAGAGGTGTAGGTACCATCTGGTCCCTCTCTGTGGCCCAGTCTGGTTAGACCATCTCAAGAAGACAAAGGCCCAGGGTTCCAGGAGATGGTGGGGGTGACAGCCATGATGGCGAAGCTCGTTCCAGTAGCCAATTCCCCCCGCCACCAAGTCTTTTTCTTTAAGGACCTACAAAGGGAGTGGTAGGTGGAATAGCCCATCCCCTCATTATTTTGTCCACCAATTAAGCCTAATATCTGATACATCAATTTTGTTTTTTTAATTTTCAGTCCTTAGTTCTTCTTGTTTACGAGGCATGATTGTAACACAGTGCTCTAGTCATCAGTAGGTCCTCGCCCTTGGACTAATTCTGTCTCCCTTTCGTACCTGTCCCCATGCCCATTTGTTGTTATAGATCATTGTGACATGAATGTACCCTCCCTTTTTATAGTGGAGCTCACAATTAGGGTAAATTTGTAGGCCCAATTATTACAAGAGCCCGTTCCCTTCCTGGCTAAGGAGTTCCCTGTCTGCTTCAGTTAGCTGCTGGGATTGAGTTCATGACTTGCAGTCCAGACAAACATATCTGTCATATATTAAGGGCACGCTCCAAAATATAAATGTACATGGTGCAACATCCACCTCCAACAGGATGGCCTAGAAACCCAGCCCCTCTCACCCCACCGTTGCAGGCCAAGTCTGAAGTCACAGGCCAAAGCTGCAAAAGGTGAATAAATGAACCCATCTTTACTACTACTTAATTGATTCTCTGATTTATGGACTATCTCCATTATCTTCCCTCATTTGAGAGTCCAGGTGTGGCGGTCAGGTCACAAAAAGCAGCAGGGCTTTGGGGCACCAAGGGATACTTTTCAGGAGCAGGCCAGCTTATCTGCTGCTGCTACTTTGCTCTGTGTCATTCTAAAATCTCCCTCTCCTTTTGCTCTGGCTTCTGCCTGACACTACTCCCACTGAGCATTGTCTGCCTGGCCTGCATTCTGTCAAGTACGTTGGTCAGACCAGGGTGTGTGTGTGTGAGGGAGTGCTCCCTGCCACGGCAGGATTGTTTCTCCATCTGTGTCTCTCCTCCACTCTCTTTATGCCTTCACCCCACTGCAGCTGACTGCTTTGCAGGTATGAATGAGTGACGCCCTCTAGTGACTGCCCCCCAGGGAGGATAAGGGGCCGACTACTGTTAACAGCCATGGGAGATCTCCTTTAGCTCAAGTGATAGAGGCCTGAGTTTTCTGGAACTGAAGCATCATGGAGGCAGTGTGACCTAGTGGCTGTGTTGAGACTCCGGATACCTGCGTTCTGTTCCTGGGGCTGCCACTGACCCTCTGTGTGACTGTGGACAAGACATCTCCCCTCTGTGCTTCCATTTCCCCTCCCATCTATCTAGTATCTTTAGACTATAAACTGTTCGGGGCAAGGACTGTCTCCCACTGTGTGTGTCATAAATATAAAGGGAAGGGTAAACCCCTTTGAAATCCCTCCTGGCCAGGGGAAAGCTCCTCTCACCTGTAAAGGGTTAAGAAGCTAAAGGTAACCTCACTGGCACCTGACCAAAATGACCAATGAGGAGACAAGATACTTTCAAAAGCTGGGAGGAGAGAGAGAAACAAAGGGTCTGTGTGTCTGTCTATATGCTGGTTTCTGCCGGGGATAGACCAGGAATGGAGTCTTAGAACTTTTAGTAAGTAATCTAGCTAGGTACGTGTTAGATTATGATTTCTTTAAATGGCTGAGAAAAGAACTGTGCTGAATAGAATAACTATTTCTGTCTGTGTATCTTTTTTGTAACTTAAGGTTTTGCCTAGAGGGGTTCTCTATGTTTTTGAATCTAATTACCCTGTAAGATATCTACCATCCTGATTTTACAGGGGGGATTTCTTTATTTCTATTTACTTCTATTTTTAGTAAAAGTCTTCTTGTAAGAAAACTGAATGCTTTTTCATTGTTCTCAGATCCAAGGGTTTGGGTCTGTGGTCACCTATGCAAATTGGTGAGGCTTTTTATCCAACATTTCCCAGGAAAGGCGGGGTGCAAGTGTTGGGAGGATTGTTCATTGTTCTTAAGATCCAACGGTCTGGGTCTGTAGTCACCTAGGCAAATTGGTGAGGCTTTTTACCAAACCTTGTCCAGGAAGTGGGGTGCAAGGTTTTGGGAAGTATTTTGGGGGGAAAGACGTTTCCAAACAGCTCTTCCCCAGTAACCAGTATTAGTTTGGTGGTGGTAGCGGCCAGTCCAAGGACAACGGGTGGAATATTTTGTACCTTGGGTAAGTTTTGACCTAAGCTGGTAAAGATAAGCTTAGGAGGTTTTTCATGCAGGTCCCCACATCTGTACCCTAGAGTTCAGAGTGGGGGAGGAACCTTGACAGTGTGTTTGGACAGTACCTACATATGGGTCCTGATCTCAGTAGGGGTCTGAAGACATGATTATAACCTAGCACAATGGGCTCCTGGTCCATGACTGGGTCTAGTGGACCCTGCTGCAGTACAGGCGATAATGAAGGGTTCGAGTTCTGCCTCCCCAAGGGTAGGTAATTCCAGTGTCTGTTGTCTCCAGCGTGTAGCTTTGTTCCGACACACAAGAGAAACATCAGAGATAATTGTTGTAGGGTTTCCACTCACAGGGCCATAATGTTTGGAGCAAAATGTGTTTTCTGATGCTTCAAAACAAAATAAACTCCCTTCCCCCAAATCATGCCTAGCCATGACACTTCAGGGGCATGGCATTGCTGGAGACAAAGTGGTGATGATTTCCCAGCAAAGTCGGATCCCAGTTTGATCAGTGAGCTCCAACCCCAAACCGAGCAGGGGACGCTGGTAACACCTCGTGTACTGCCCACATGAGAGGAAAGAAATGGTTCCCAAACGCCATCACAGGGTTATGAGGCAAAATGTTTTCAAAGGGTAAATAATTCAACAGGACTCATAAAAGAGTCAATCAAAGCTACTGCAGGATTTAACTAACGGGGTCTCGGTTCAGAGGGGCCAATGCTGCCTTTCTGGTGCGGAGCAGTCAAGACAGAGGAGGAGGATGGCTGCAGCTCTCATCCCGCATGGAGGTGCAGGCCTCCTAAGCCCTGCAGTCAGAGAGGGCTTTGGCGAGAAATAAACAGCCCAGTTCATTCTACTTGTTCTGATGAGCAAGGCAGAAATTTGTCATTTGCAGAATAGGTCCCCATGGTGGAATCCATTCGCCGGCTGCCCGGTGCAGGGGGTGTTTCTCTTGGCAAGATCCTGGCTCGGTAAATAACCCAGAATTTGTACTTGATGGATGTTCGCTGCCCGCCAGCTTGTCTCCTGAGAGAGACATATAATTCCCTTTCCCACGGTTCGGCTATAAATTCAGAGTGATTCACAGCGGGTCCCTCTGCCAACAGGGGAAGGACAGGGCCCTGCAGGGGCAGCTGCTGTGTGTGGGTTCTGGGGAGCAGCAGGAGAGGCATGGGAAGGTGGGAGGTCTCTATGGCTGCTCTGAATGGGGCAGCGTGTGTCCATTTGTCAGAGGTTTCATGTGGCTAAGTGGCCGAGCTCTGTCGCAGGCCGAGGGCATGGCCCTCCAGGTGGTGGAATGGCTGGAGCTGTGCCAATTCACGACAGCTCAGGATCAGGCCGCCAGCGGGCAGTGGGGTAGCAAAGGAGGCAGGGCAGGGAAGGGCAAAATCCATTAAGAAGATAGGAAACCCCTCCCCGTAACAAGGGAGATCCCATTTGTGACAGCTATGCAGGTGGGGACCCCCTCGCTGGGAGCAGGTCCAGCAACATCCCCAAGGGAGCTGTGCCTGGAGGGGCAGGGTTTATTGGAGTTCTGAGTGACACAGTCCCACTTGCTGCAGCACTGCCTCTGTGGAGAAGCAGCTCTCAGGAGAAGTTACCAAGCTAAGCCAAGGGCCACGTGTATGGGGGATAATACATCCTCTTCCCCCACCACTGCTGAGCTTCACCAGTGCGCACAGCATCTCCCAACCCACTTTCGGCCTAATTCTGTCCTGCGCCTGGGATCCACAGGGTGCCAAGGGAAGAGAGGGGCCATCGGGGAGAGCTGACAGGGGCCTGTACCACCCCAGCATGAAAGCAGCCGAGGAGTTACTCTGACTTATCGCATTGGTGTGAAAGCCGTACGGAACATTCTGCCGGTGGAGAATTGGCTCAGCAGAGCTCTGCTCTGCCATACCCCTGCCCACTTGTGTAACGCGGACAGACCCTGGTCATCGGCAGGTGGGACCAAACCCGGGACCTCTGGAGCTTAGTGCATGAGCCTCTACAGCATGAGCTAAAAGCCAACTGGCAGAGTTGGCAGCAACAAGGGCCGGGTTCAATATCTAGGGGATCCATTCCAATAACACAATGCAAACCGGCTCGAGCCCCCACCCAGTGACCTGGGACAAATATATATCACCCCTGCTGGGCGCCTCCAAAAGGCAATACTTCCCCTCTCGCAAGCACATAGTCTGAGTGTAGCAAAAAGCCTTTTAATAACAGAGAGAAACAATGTGGCATTATGTTGGGGAAACACCACCAACAGGATTCATAACACAACCCATGAGCAAAAAAACCCACCCAAAGCAAATTGGGGTATGCCCCTTTCCCTTTGGTTCTTGAGGCCAGCAATCCCAAATCACCCAAAGTCCCAAAAGTCCAATGACCCAAAAGTCTCTGTCCCTGGTCAGGGCAGCCCGAGAGTTCGAAAGTTTATCTGCGGAGCTTTACCTCCCAACCTGGGTGGAGATGGGACAGGGGTAAGAGGCACCTTACATGATCTGAAGCTGACCGCCCCACAGCTCCATAGGCCTTCGCTCCACCAGCCGCCCCACGAACTCCTTCGCTCAGCTCCGCTCTGCACAAGCAGCTCCCGCCGTCCCACGAACTGCTCCACCAGCTGGTCCACAAACTGCTCCGCATCCCACCAGCAGCTCCTGCCATCCTACGAACTGCTCCACCAGCCTGCCCACAAGGCACTCCAGCCGTCCCGCAAACTGCTCCACAATATATCTTCAGGCTCCCCCACTACTTAACACAATGCTCAGTGATTTCAGCTCTTAGTCAGTTCAGCTCTTTGGTGAATTCAGCTTGTAGTAGGGGAGCCTCAGTGCTAGTGCACTATTAGCCCAAAGTGAGCTCAGCAGCCTGTAACTAGACTTCTAATGAAATCAAAATTAGCTCTGATATTCCACAGTGGAGAGAGGAGGAAGTGCAATTAGCATGTAAGACCCTCACCCAGGGGCCCATACCACCAAGTATTAATACTTATCCCCAACCTCCCTCAATTCACAGAGTTTTGGAACCCATGACCCTTGCCTAGCGAGTGCTACTTAGTTGATGGTGAGTCCTTCCATCATAACAAAAGGCCAAGTACAGATCCAAGCACAGTTCCCATAATCAGGGTAATAACAATTTATTCTTCCTGCCCCAATAACAGAGACACTGGGGATCCCACAGCAGCCAAAGTGACCATTTGGGCAGCTATGGCCTCATTCTAGGCGGGGTGGGTGTGCCTATGCAAATGAGATCGGCCCCTGAAGTTCTTTTCCACAACTTGCCACACCTCACCACCAGATGTCAGGGTGGAGCTCATCCAGACACTGCTTACATCAGCTAAGGCTGTAGAGCAGACTTTTATCTCTCTCTTTAAGTAGTCTAGATGGGACAGAACACCACATACAGAAGGTGTGTGGGTTACACTTGCACACCCCCTCCTGCTCCACACCTGCCCCCTACACTAAGGGTGGGGTGGGGCAGCTGGTGCAGAAGCTATCTCCCCCCACATCAGTGAGCTCCACACCAGTGGAGAATTTCCCTGCACAAGGGGGATTTGTGCTCTCCATTTGTGGGTGCAGTCTGTCCTCCTTGCACCTCTGGAGCAGCGCAGTGCAAACAAAGCTGGCCAGAGAATCCAGCCCTTGTTCATCCCCCTGGCCACATGGATTCTGGGCATGTGTCCTAGCCAGCCTGCTCCCACTCCACATGTGGCAAGGCATGAGATGCATGTGATGCCTTGTATAATGATCTCAACTTACTTGCGTCATCAGCAGGGTTTGAACTTTCCACATTAAACCATGAGCTTCTACTGCTTGAATGAAAGAAGTCCCCTAGCTGATAGCTGTGATAGGCCTGGTCTACACTTAAAATGTAAGTCGACATAGCTGCAGTGCTCAGGGTCCACAACTCTGAGCACCGTAGCTATGCCGAACTAACCTCTGGGTGTAAACACAGTTGGGTCAACAGAAAAATGCTTCTGGCAACCTAGTTCCCATCAGGGGAGGTGGAATTCCTACAGGAATGTTGCTGTAGTCTGTCTCTATGCTATGGTGCTGTAGCTAGGCCACTAAAGCACCCATAATCTAGATATGGCAGTAGGCTTATTTTTAATCGGACCAGCCACTAGATGGGGACAAAGACATTGCTGGTGTGGGTCGTCCACTAAAAGACGAAGTTTGGACTACTCGTAAATATCATAATCATCTTGCACATGGGAATAGGCCGAGTGGATCAGACCCAAGGTCGGTCTAGCGCAGTACGCTATCTCTGACGATGGCCAGCACCAGATGCTCCAGAGAAAGGTGCAAGAAACCTCACAGTTGTGAGATAATCTGCCTCCTGTCTCATAACCTCTAATTAGAGATTGGCTAATGCTCTGAAACATGAGGTTTATTTCCCTTCCAAAATTTGTATTAGCATTAACCCTTATTCTGCATACTCTTGTTCTCTGTATAAATGTCCAATTACTCTTTGAAGCTTGCTATGTTCTTGACTCAAGCAGTGGGTTCCACAGTGGGATTATGCATAGTGAGGAAACACTAGTTCCTTTCTTGTACTGGGAGAAGCTCTGATTCCTTTCAAGGGTCTCACAGCAGGATGTGATAAGGACTTGAGGAGAGGTGGTAGTTGATCAGGAGTGAGCCAGGGAGGCAGAGATACCATAGAGTCCTGGAGAGAGGGGAGTCAATTATCCTTTCCTGCTTCACTAGTTACATGAATATGCCTGGCCATTTATGGTGGTAACTATCCAAGGATGGGCCCATGTCCACAAACATAACTTCCTCCAGGGCTTAGTGCTCTTTGGGGGAGTCCTGTGTAAACACTCAGCAGGCCCAATGGTGAGATGAGACCAGTCAGATGGAATCACAGTACAAGATGGCCCAAAGCCCAATCTGTAATCCATACGTGTTGGATCCCATGTGTTATTTTTGTTTGTATGAGTATATCCGGAGGTGGTCAGATCCAGTCAGAGAGTCAGGCAGGGAAGGATGTGCAACTGTTTCCAAAATCGCTCTTCAGCAGTGCTTAGTCTTCTTAACATTGACCCGTAAACTAGTGTTCCTACAGAAACAACCTAAAATCTCAAGATTTTTAATTATTCCCTGATAAGAACCACTTAAAGTTGCCACGTGATTAGCAAATACCAACAACATGATACTATTCCCCTGAACATAAACCCAGAGCCCTCAGATTCTAGTTTTACTAACAAGGGCTCCATAGCTATCTTAAATAAAATTGGGGACAAAGGCTCCCCTTGTTTAACCCCACTTCGTATAAATATGGATTCAGTTCTATCATCACCAACTCAAACCCTAGTAGTGCAATCGCTATACAAATCCCTAATAATTTCTGTAAAATGTTCATCAGTCCCAAACCTCTTAAGGCCGGACATATTATGCCCATGTCCTCTAGAGTCAAAGGCCTTAGCCAAATCAACAAAAACAATGGCTAATTCGTCCCCATTCCGCTCGCTCCCCTAATCAAATTATCTAAAATCGAGATATTTTCTTCACATCCTGGATCTGAAATAAATCCTTTTTGTCTGTTGCATAATTTAACTGTAGTCATCAATCTTTTAGCTACAATTTTTCTGTACAGTCTAACCAAACAGATCCAATAGTCAGCGGTCTCCCAGAGGTTAGTTTAGTTAATTCTTCCTCATTCTGTACCTTAGAAATATTTTAATCCCAATTTTCTTTAAAAATGTCTGGGACCTCCATATTTAAAAACCATATATTAAAATTTTTTGTAAGAATTTGAGAGTCCACATTAAAAATTTCCCATAAATCATTAACAGTTACTTCATTGGGACCTGGGGCACTATCTTTACAAGTATCTTTCAAGGCCTCCCTAACTTCCTCCATCGAGATCGGACTCAGTAAAAAATCATTATTCACATTCTCAATGGCCGAAGGCCAACCTATCGTACTTCCATGTCCAATATTATCTAGCATATCTACATAATATTTTTCAATCACAGTAAGGGAATACTGCATTTAGTTCTATCAGGTTCTCCCATAATTAACCATGCTAATCTTTTTTTATCTTTAGCAAATAATTGTTGATAGATTTATAGCGAGCCTTTTTAGTGACATACCTTCAAATAGAAATAGACTGCCTCTTCCTATCTCCATTCCCTTTATTCCTTATCCTGTTTCCATTCCTCAACTCCTGTTCCTCAACATCACTGCTCAAATCAACATCTATCAAAGATTTACATAATTCCTCTACCATTGTTCACCCAACCAAAGCCATATGATCTTCTCTCAATAAGGTTTCAATTTCATCTAGACTATTTAAGATTTGTCCAGCCTTCCTACCTTGTCTACCTTGCCTACACAATATACCCATATTATCCACAGATGGATGCACTCTTAATGGCAAAAAGTTTTCCCTAGGGGGAGGAACCTCCAATACGCAATCATCACCAAGTCCTTCATTACTCGATTAATCAATAACAATATCCTTCTTAATCCTCTTCTTAGCCAATTTGCAGCTTTTATCAGAAATTTGTTTGTTGGTTTTCATCCCTAATCAATCTCTGTGCACGTATTTATGTTTCTCTTGCCTGCATATTTAATCTCTAACTGGGTAAGAAGTTCAACTTCTTGTTCAGTCCCTACACGAGATCGAGTAGACTCCCTAACACCCTTCCTAATCACCTTGCTTTCTTTAAAAAGACTGCTGAATGTCTGTGTCTAACATGTTGGCTCAATCCCGATCTAGTGTGGAAAGCCATCCCACAAATCGAACAGGCTTAGCCCATCTCCGGGATAATCACTTCTCTGTGCACACACTTGGGGTCCTGGCAAGCTATATTGTGGAACTGAGAAAAATTTACCACACTTTTTGGATACAACTCTGATAGCCTTGCTCTTCTGGACCACATTTATGTGTTTAGCCCACTTTCCAAACGTAGCTAAGATCTGTGTGCAGCTGGAACAATTAAAACAATCAACGGGATATTCTAAATAAAAAATTCCATCATTCCATGAGCTGCTGTTTGATAAGTTATCCATGTTATTAAAAACAGTAGTTAAATTAGTACTAAAATGTCCATTCTCACTAAATAATGAATCATCCAAAGTATCTAAATACTTAAAACTAGGATTAAAATTGTCCATATCTAAATTATTAAAAGTGTTATTGGTAAAAACCTTAGGTAAAAATGATAAATCATTATTGATCTGGTCCTCACCTATCAATCCAAATTCTTCCACTACCATATCCTCTCTGACAGGGAGGTCACCTATCTCAGTCTTGTGAGATATCCACTCACACAAAAATGTTTTGTACGTAGGTCCAGCAATCCAAATTAGTCCCCTAATATATTTAACTCTGCCAGCCAGGGCATCAAAGCTGGCAGCAGGGGCGTTGTTTACCCGGTCCAGCGCCCTTCCAGTCTAGTGTGGGGTGGGCACCCCATCACAATGGAAATATTTCAACCATCTTTAACAGAGAAGTTTTGATAAACTAACTGGGATAATTTTCCTCTTCCAGCTCCCTTTCCTTGAAGGCATCCATCCACATGTTTCCAAGTGTGGGGAAGGCTAGAGTTCCTGTTAAGAGACTTCCTATCCTGGATGATCAGGTGAAATAATTGGGAAAAAATACCTTCCTCTACCTGGCAGCTTGCTAAAAAATATTTCTCCTTCCACCTTGAAGAAGATCTGGCCATCATCACCTCCAGATTAGATGTCAGTAGCTCACTGCAATGGGGGATGAATGAGCATGTAATGCAGAGGGTACAGCATGCTGCAAGCCTGCCTTCTCGTTGGGCCAGGTTGCCATGAGCCATTCCCCCTGTGCTTTGATTCCTCCATTGGCTCCCAATCCACAGCTATAGTCATGATCCTCAAAGTCACTGCAGGTCTGGAACCAGCTACGTCCGTGGGTGCAAGGCCCACCATGACAGCCAGGAAAATGCAGCTCACAAAGCCTAGGATGAAATGCATGACAGCTGGAAATGAAACGTTCTTGGTCAAGGGGATTTGGCTTTGGAATGAACTTTCAGGGGAGATGAGACTAACCTGGAGTCTGGCCACCTTTGGCTCATGCTGCAAGTCTCTCCTGTTTGAGAGAGCTCTTCCACCATAACTGGAGTGAATTACTCCACACACACCCCTTCCCTAAGCAGGGCCTCCTATAACCAGCGGAAGAAGGAGAGCAGAAGACTCCACAAAGTTAACTAGTGACTCCCGACGGAGATCTAATTAACTAGGGAAATGTTTGGCTCCAGTGGTTCTGGGTATTATACAAACCCCTAAGTTAGATACAGAGATAACCGGGAGAGTCACAAGGGAAAAAAAGAGAATCTGTGTTCTTTGTTTTGTATTTATATTGTGCCTAGCACAGTGTGGCCCTGGTCCATGACTGGATGCTATGAGAATGCAAATTAAGAAGAACGTACCAGCCCTGGTCTCCTGCCTCCCAGCCTGGATTCCCTCACAAGGGACCTGTGATGGAGTGTCTACCCCACCCTAGGGCTGAATAGGTAGAAAGGGCCAATGAACCCTTGGCCAGCCTGCCCCTGGAGGAGAGTCAGGGTTGATGAGCTGTAACTGGTGATGAAGCCCAACTGGGCAGAGGCAGGCCGAGCTAGTATAAAACCAGGAAGTGGAGTGCCAGAAGAGGCTGGTTGGGGCTGAGGTGGAACTTGTCTGAGCAGAAGAGAGCTGGGCTGGGCCTGGGGTGACGCTGGCCAGGTTGCAGGCTGGCTGTGTAAACTGGGAGAGGCTGGGAGCTGGGAACTCAGGGGTGGCTTAGGCTAGTGGCTGGCTGGCTGGCTGACCAGAGCAGATTAGGAAGCAGGAAAAAAGAATAGAAGTATCTGTATTTGGAGAAGAGGGGGCAGACAGGGATGGAAAAAAGAGTAAGGAAAAGGATTGATATCCGATACTTATCCAATCACTAGCTGAAGATGTAAGGCTGGGAGATGTTAATCCCTTGAAAACTGGAATGGATTACGCGGTGTATCGGAGACATATTAAGAGCTAAAGGAATACAGGGTGGAGTGGTATTAGCAGAACATGCACATAAGGAACAAGCAGAGAAACGTCTTAAAACAGCAATGTTAGGGAAAATAAAAGTAATTTGCTTGCTACCTACATTTATGACAGAAGCAAGAGGGGTCATGTATGGGGTTCCACTAGGCATGACTGAGGATGAAATTAAAAGGGGTACAAGTGAGGACAAACTGCTGTTTGTTAAGCAACTGATTAGCAGGAAAGGGGGAGAACAACAACCATCTGAGTAACATTTAAAGGTACAACACTACCTGACAGGGTTATTACAGGAAACAAACTCTTCTGGGTTAAACCATATAGCCCGGCTCCTTGGAGATGTATTTGTAAAGGTCAAAGGTTTGGGCATATGGTGGCTGTCTGAAAGGGGAAAATGAGGTGTGTAATTGTGGAGGAGAACTGCATGGAAGGAACAGAACTAAAATGCAGCAATTGTGGACATAAGCATGGTGCAGCATACAAAGGGTGTGTGGCAGTGGAAGGAGCTAGAGAGATACAGAAAATTAAAACTATCCATAAAATATCCCATGGAGAAGCTATGAAAAGATGTTCACAGCGGAATGAGGAGTAGGAGGAAAATGCCACTGAGGGCAAAGAGCTCCTGGTACACCCCCATCCCCCACTCCCCTAGTTCAGGGTAGGAAAGATCATATAAGGGGAACTGATGAAGATGTACTACTTGTAGGCAAAGAGAAATTTATTGCATTAATCACAGAGAAGATTAATTGCACTTTACAGACAGGGAAGACGATTGAAGGAATAAAAATTATAACGAAAGCCGCAGAAAAGTTTGCATAGACCTCGATAGACCTCATTCATGCAATTTTAAATGAAAGTAATAACATAGTTTAAACAACATGGTTCTAATGTTATTTTTTGCTGGAATGCACATAGTTTAATAACATATGGTCAGGAAATAAAACTGTTTTTGAAATGGAAAACAACCTGACGTGCTATGTGTACAAGAAACAAGGTTAGTAAGAAAACTTATGTCTAGACTTCCAGGATATGATGTAATCAGAGGTGACAGAGAAATAAAAAGAGAAGGAGGGGTCTGTAGATTTATAAAGGACAGTCTTAGTTACAGTGAAGAAGAGGTGCAGAGGTAAGTTTTGAGTACAATGCTGTTGAGATTCTTCTGCAGAATAATAGCAGCCTTATACAAATCTTATAATATTTACAGCCCATGTAAAAAACCAACAGCTAGGCACTCTAGAATTGGAAGAGTTAGCTAACGGTGTCAAAGGCCTGAATATAATTTGCGGAGACCTTAATAGCCATAACAAATTATAGGGAAGCAGGAAAACTGATTATAATGGCAAATGCCTGGAACAATTCATTGACATGCACAACCTGGTATTGCTCAATACTGGAGCACCTACTGGGTTTAATTCAGTGGATGGAACCTTTTCATGTTTAAATCTGGGAATTGCAACAAGCAAGATAGCAAGTAAATGCAGCTGGGAAATCTATAAAGAATCTGGAATGGGAAGTGATCACTTCCCTATGGTAATTACAAATCAAGACCAAGGTAATGTTGAAGGAATTCCTACCTGATGCATTAGAAAAGAAAACTGGGGTCTTTTTAAGAGTAGATATGCTGAGTAAGTACCAATTGTGTAAGTGATAATTCAGCAGAATTTCATAATAATATAATAAAGGGTGTTGAAGCAGCTATATGTAAGAAATCGAATTGCCACAAACTCAGAAATCCAGTTCCCTGGTGGAATGAAAACTATAAAACAAAAGCAGCAGTTAAAAAAGGAAGAAAGAAGGCATACAAATAAACAAAACATACAATGAATAGCAAGGGCTTAATGAACTGTAAAAGAGGTAAGGCAATGGCATAAAGAATTATTAAAAAGCCAAAGAAAGAGTTGGAGAAAGGCTTGTGGGAAAATGAAGAAAGATTCCAAGGTTTCAGAGATACATAAACAGATTAAAAGAATGAATGGGTCATGGAGTGAAAACAAATTTATCCCTGGTCTTACAGCAGAGGTGGGCAAACTATGGCCCGCGGGCCACATCCAGCCCGCAGGACTGTCCTGCCTGGCCCTTGAACTCCTGGCCAGGGCGGCTAGCCCCCGGCCCCTCCCCCGCAGCCTCAGCTCACTACGCTGCCAGCGCTCTGGCCTGCTGCTCTGGGGAGTGCGGCGGGGTGGCTGCGAGTGCCGGCTGCTCTGAGTGGCATGGTAAGGGGGTGGGGAGTGGGGGGGTTGGATAAGGGGCAGGAGGTTCTGGGGGGAAGTTGGGGGGGTTGGAAAGAGGGTGGAATGCTGGGGAGTGGTTAGGGGTGGGGGTGTGGATAGGGATCAGGGCAGTCAGGGGACAGGAAGCAGGGGGGGTTGGATAGGGAGTGGGGTCCCGGGGGGGCGATTAGGGGCAGGGGGTCCTGGGAGGGGGCAGTCAGGGGACAAGGAGTAGGGGGGGTTGGATGGGTTGGGGGTTCTGAGGGGGGCAGTCAAGGGGCAGGAAGTGGGAGGGGGCAGATAGGGGGCGGGCACCAGGCTGTTTGGGGAGGCACAGCCTTCCCTACCCAGCCCACCATACAGTTTTGCAACCCTGATGTGGCCCTCGGGCCAAAAAATTTGCCTACCCCTGGCTTAGACTAAATGATAAAGTTGAAAGTTCTAATTTAAGAAAAAGACGTTTTAGCAAAAGAGTTCCAAAAAGTTGATAGGGGTACACACATCAAAGTAAAGAGTTTTGTGAGCAGAAAAGAATGTTTGTTGAAGAAAACTGTGAGCTCTTACATGGCTGGGTAGAATATAACGATGACGTACTGAATGAAAATTTCCACATACAGGATCTCAAAAAAGCTATAGAAAATGTAAAACTAGAGCCCTAAATGAATAGAAGAGAACTGCTGGGAATTAAGTAGACAAGAAGTAACAGGGCGCCACAAACTCCCACATGCCAACAGGGTCAAAAGGTGGGTAAAAGACTTGGATGAAAAGGAAGGTCTGGAAGAAATTAAAGTCTTTAGTCCTGGGAAATCAAACTGCTGCTGGACAGTTGTCTCTCCTGTTGTGGATTTGGAAATCTATGATGAAATAAAAGGGAAGAGCAGGACCATCAAACATGACAACTTATTTATGAGTTTATCCATGGCAAATGGGGTCAGCATTGCCAAATCTATAGTGATCGCTCTAGAGGTGATGACACAGGCAAAGTGGGAACGGCCTTTTTTATCCCTGAATTTGGAATTAAGAGATCTCTGAGATTATCCAATTTTGTGACCAATTAGGATGGCTGAATTGATGGGCACACTGTTGGGACTGACCTGAATAAGAGATGTACACCCAATTATGACTGCTATCCTATCTGACTATCAGGTATTATGGTGATCGGAAAGGGAGCCTCAGAAAGCAGGAGTGACTTAGTCAATGAATATTTTTCTTTAACTACAGAGATATAGTAATAGTGTGGATTCCGGCCTATATCAGGATACCAGGCCAAAAACGCAAAGGCTGATATACAGATTCCTCTGAGTAAACAAGACTTCAAAAGTTTGGTTGAGAGAACTTAAGTAATGAAAAGAACTACGGATCAAAGAGAAAAAAAGCTTCCATGAAATACTTCCTAAAGTTGAGTATAAAGGTGTAATTTATAGCTATAAGAACGGCCATACATGCATTCAGATCTAGAACTGGGCAGGTCAGGGATCTCTCTAGCCCCGGTTGATTCCCAGTCATTCTGTCTGGTTTCTCTGTTTTGTTTGTAGCTCACCACAGGGCTTCACTGCCCAGTCCGTTCCTGCCCCAGGAGCAAAATTACTTACTGATTTTCCGAGGGAGTCTTCCCTTATTACTCTCCATAATCTTCCACCTGCTTGTGAACATGACTAGGGCAGCAGGCATTCTGGTGGCCAGTGATCTTTAGGCACTGGAGAAGGTAGAGTTTGGGTACAGATCAGGGGTTTTTGGATTCAAGGGTTCTAGTTTGACTCATTACAGATACTGCAATGAACTTTGGATCTAGATCTGGATTTAGATGCAAACCTCCCCAAAGTTTGGGTCTGTTTGGATCATGGGTTTTGGGCCTACCCCATCTGTAACAGAAACCCGGGCATTGCCACATCAGAAAAGCCTGGTGCTCTATCTAGTGTGGTGTCTTGTCCCTGGGCCTGATCCTGCAATGTGCTGAGTGCCTCCTATACTGTGCTAGGCACCCTCCCCTCCCACCTTGCAGGATGCTGGGTGCTGAGAAAAGAAAATGATATACCCCTTGACTTCCCTCACATAAAATATCTTTAGTTCAATACCATTTCAGGAGGCAGTGGGCATATGTCTTCCTGACCACAGCTGGTGATGATCTTTTGCCCTGAAGCATGAGGACTGGTGATTGAATGAAAATGGATGCATGTGCATGTGTGCTCTCCAAAGGGACTGATGGATTCACCTATTTATTTATTTAATGCAATTACTGGGCACCTATTGCAAGGCATCTAAGCACTGTACAATAACTACTTTTAAAAAAGAAAACCCTGGACATCACAAATGTTGAAGAAGAACCAAGCATCCCTAATAAACTATCCAAAAACATCAGAAATCTGGCACTAGGGCTAGGCACCATTGCTCACACCAGGGAATCAATTAACATGTGTAATGCAGGAGGTCAGATGAGATGCTCTAATGGGTCCTTCTGGCCTTAAAATCCATGAAACTCTATGAACACGAGGAACACAGAGAAAAGGAAACAGGTGATGGATGCAAAAGGCTCAGTGGATCCCCAAATAATCAGGAACAGTCGAGCTGAAACATAGGGCTGACTGGTTCTTTTCTCTATAAAGGGACATTGTATGACCCTCTACACAGCACTATCTGGGCAACTCAGAGTCAACAGTGGCTTCTTGTCCTCACAGACCCCAGGGAGGTGGGAAGTAGAATAGGGTGAAAATTTTCAACTGAAACTTTGTAAAGTGAAAAATGCGGATTCGTGTTGATAGAAACATTTTGCATATTTGTGTTGATTTTGGCAAATTTCTGAAAAAGTTTCAACTTTTAGATTCAAAATGATTATTCATGTCAAAAGTACAACAGCAACACATTTCGTTTGGGGTCAAAAGGAATGGTTTGTTTGATCTGAAATGACTTTTTGATTTGCCAGTCATTTTTTAAAAAGTCATTTTGGGGTTGACCTGAATTGAATTTTTGAATTGTATTTTTCTGAATTGACAGTGAACCAAAAAAACCCCCATTATTTGCCCAGCTGTAGCAGGAAGTAGTATCCCCAGTTTAGAGATGGAGAACTGAGGCCTCATGTACATTAAATGATTTGTCCCAGCTGTGACCCAGGGACTTTTGTGCCAACTGGCAGAGGGCCTGGAGTGCATAAGGGTTTGTAGGGATTCCCTGGGTCTGTAGTTGGCCAAAGAATGTAATGATAAGTCTCTAACACAAGTCTGTGTCACACTGGTCATCAGAATAATTGTAAGATGTTTGCATGGAAAATATGTGAGGAGTTATGTTCTCTAGGTCTGTGAGTTAAGGCAGGTCACTGAAAGGTGATCCACATTCCCCTGTCAGGAGGTGGGAAGAGAGGCTAATGTCACTCTGGTGGGTCAGGTGCATGCTGAGTATTCTGTGGTTCACAATGGACGTCCACTTGCAGTCTGTGAAACATGCTAATCAATAGAATGCGGGGGATGCTGGAAAAAGCAAAAGCCAGGGTGATTCTGCTTCAGAGTAAAAACAATGAACGTTTGGAACTCTGTCTCGGGTGCAGATGAAGCCCTAGCTGCTCTTTCTCAAGAGGAGGCCAGTGGCTAGCAGGCTTGGGCTCATGAAAAAGGGGTTTCAGCCATGCTGGTGGGAAAACACAGTGAGAAGGAGTCTAGGGTCAGCAGGACCCTATTAGACAAGAGGGTGTCTCGTGAGCTGAGTGTAGACCCTAGAGTGTGTGTGATTCTATTAGATATGTGACTCTTTGCTTCCAATAGTTCTGTTGGCCAGCCTAGGAATCTCTGTTATTTGTTAAATAACAATATCCTTGCTTTCTCTATAACCCAATGGAAGCACTGTGTAACGAGGAAGCTGGGGTGTACCATTCCTTTGGGAACTGCAGGCCTGTGTGTGTCCAGTGGAATGGGGGCTGGATGCCACAGGGAGCCACTCAGAGGACGCAGGAGTTGGAGTCTGCCTAGCATTAGCCCGCATGAGGCAGTTAAGTGAAGCTGTGTCTTATGGTGTAACCAGCATGGGCTGGGAGGGGAGTGCTTGTGTCACCAGAGGCTGGTGGAGTCAGGGGGCTGACCCCTGGCAGGCACAGACAAGACTTCCTCACGCTCAGGGTGGGAGTGAGGTGCTTCACATCTCTGGGTGCCTTGGGAAGCATCCCACCAAGGTCACGCAGGAAGGCTGCAGCAGAGCTGGGTTCGGAGTCCCAGTCTGGTGCCCTCTGTGCTCTTAGAGCCTCCTGTCACCTCACACCAGGCTAAGTCCATATGAGTGACACGAGATTTGCAGTCGGTGAGAGAGCCCAGTGCCCTGGGGTCCCTAAAGGCAGCAAATCCTCTTCCTTTACCAGCACTGAGGCCCTTCCTGTGAATGCTGAGGGTGAGAATCCCAGCTGAGGGCTCTCTGTGCTCTCCTGGGCAGTGGGCTTGCCAGTGCATTGTCAATAGTGGAGGATTCAGAGCAAGCCCAGGCACATTCTCTCCCCAGAATGGCCCTAGAGCAGCAACTGGCGGTTCAGGAAGGTTTCTGGAGCTGCAAGGATCCTGCCCCTCTCCTCCCACCTATCCCACAGCTTTATTCCATCAAGAACAATTTACTAAGGGTCATGGTGGAGTCTCCATCACTGGCCATTTTTAAATCCAGATTGGCTGTTTTTCTAAAAGATCTGCTCTGGGAATGATTTGGGGGCAGTTCTCTGGCCTGTATGCTGTTGTCCGCTGGCTTGAGTGTTTGTGGGTTCTCTCCATGTGCTTTCCCAGCGCTGCCTAGGCAGCTGGTTCAGCAGATCTTGATAGCACTACCCAGTGTGGTTAAGTGCTGGAGGCTGGAATGTTGTTGCCTCGGTAGCGCTGTTTAGGCTGCTGAGTGTGTCTCTCCTTGGAGCTTCCATGTTATTAGTAGATAGCGCAGCATGTTAGTTCAGCAGACTCTGGTGTTACTCAAAGACCACAGGCGCGGTTCAGCGACAAAGGCACTTGGCCCTGTTTATTGCCGTCAAGACACAGTCCTAGAGCCCTGGCTCCGTGGTTACAGGTACACTAATATGAGTGCCCTGTGGCAAGGAATGGCTCAGTCAGCAGCGGGACTGTCCTCTGTCCCCTTGGTCAAACAAAGAATTATGGTGAAGTACTCGGACATGTATAGACTAAAACAAACAACTAACATACACAACTTCCATACCACCGCTTCCACACCACATATACGTATCTTGTGGCATCTGTTTGTCACCTCCCCTTCTTTCTGATATCTTGAACAAAACATCCCTATTCATTGTTTTATCAAACCATCTGATCTTGTACTAGATTGGGGTGTATCTGTCCTAGCTGGAATATATTGACGTAAATATCTAGTGCCTAGTACATTAGCAACAACTCTGCTCAGTTCATGTACTGGACAGTGAACTTGTGAGCATCTGCTTTAATACATGGCCTGACTTTGGTTTACAGCCTCTGGTTCAGGCCTGAGATCCTGCACCAAGCCAATGCTCCAGGATCTCTCTCTCTACTACATGTTCTACGGGAGGTCAGACTAGACTATCACAGTGGTCCCTTCTGGCCTTAGAAAGAAGCAATCTGCTAAATTCATCCCTGCAAACTTGTTACCCTGGACACAGGACGTTCATTGTAAGGACAGGTGGGTCTGCGAGGGTCTGGCTTGGTGATGGGGCTTGGAGTGGGTGGCCAGGCCAGGATGTGGCTGGACGTTCTTGGGAGGAACTGGGCTGTGTTCTGCAGAGCTTGAATGCTGACGTTCCGAGAAGCCCCTGCAGGGTGAAATGGTGGCAGGATCAGCATCTCTAATACGTTTAGTTGGTTCCTAACTGCCAGTAAAAAACTGCCAGGTTTGAAATAAAATGCCCTCATTAACTCTGCAAGCCCGACTGGCTCCCCCTCCCCGTTCCCTTCATTCCCCAGCCCTATCCGTGCAGCTCATTTTAATCATAATTTGTTAGGCTATCACCCTGGAGTGCATATATGGAATATTAAGACACGTGTAATGGAGTACACATAGATATATATTTCCCCACCCCTGAAATCAGATACAGCCCATAGTGGAAGTGGCTGATAAATCCTGCAGGCTGTGGTGAGGCAAAGGAGAGGTGGACCAATTTAATTAATTCTTATCATTTCTGACAGAGGCAGAGTGTGCTGGGGCGGGAGAGGGATCTCCTCGGGTTAGCCAGCAAACCTGTCTCCATTACTGCCCTCAGAGCAGGGAAGAAAACAGCTCGATAAAAGAGGTGAAGGCTGCAGGCTCCCCGCCCCCCTCCAACCCCCATGCCAAATGTGTGAAATTGACTAGGCGGCAGGAGGGCTCACTGGACACAGCCTGCGGCCCATGGGCTGGTGAAAGCGCTGATGTGGGTCCCATACAGAGAAGAGGTCGTGGTTAGGATAGGAGGGTGGCTGGAGCCCAGGGCTGGGATTCAGGTGAGCTGGGTTCTGGAGCTCACCTGCTGGGGTGGCTATGGGCCATCTTCAGAGGTGCTGTCATGGACTGTCAAAGTGAAGGGGAGCTGTGGCTGCTGAGTGTCCCTGAAAATCAGCCCCACTAATCTTTGTGCCATAGCTTCCTCTCCCATAAAATGAGGCTAATGCCTTTTCTCTGCCTCATTGCAGGGGCTGGGAGACGTCGTTCATTTGTGTGCATGAAGCATGTGGAGAGTACGAGGTTGGAAGGTGTTTATTAAAAGGCACAGGCCCAGATCCTGAGCTCTGGAGGGGTCTGGGTAAAGATGGCATTATGCCACCTTTACTTCCCCTGATCCTGGGTCTGGCCAGGGACCAAGCTGGCCTACAATGTAGGTTAGACCAACCTCAAGGCTGTTCTAATTTCTACTCAGCCGTTTATAACCCCAACGGGCTGTTCCAGGAGTAGGGATCATTGGCATGGAGAAACACCCTATTCTCTGGACACATCTCTGTGCTAAGGGTCAAGAATGGTGGTTCATTTGAGATACTATGTCATGATGTCTCTTTGCCATCCAAGCGTTCCCTCATGTTGGGTGAATCCTCCACTGACCAGCTAAGCCAGCCTGAATCCATAGTGGGCTCAAAGTTCTGACTCCACTGTTTTGGAGACACCCACCCTGCCTCTAGCAACCTCTGCTCCTCCCTACCCCCACTGGGCTTCCAGCTCCCCATGAGCCCCACAGTACCTCACAGATCAGTCTCACCAAATGGTGCAACTTCTTATTTTCATGTTTAGGAACATATATATTTTAAACCGGTGGCCTCACTTGTACGTGCAGCCCCTGCACTGGGGCGCACAAGGGGGGTGGTGCTGATGTGCTTGCAGCCATAGTACCGTGTGTGTGTGGGGGGGCAGCACCAATGTGCATGCAGCCCCGGCACTCAGGAGGTGGGGGCTCCAAGTGCACAGAGTGAGGGACAGATCAAGTTTCAAGTGCCCATCTGCTTGTGCAAATGTAAGGCTTGCACACAGGTTCTGAGCCCTCCTGCCCTCTCCCACCCCTCCAGAGAGGTGATAAACCCAAGCTGGCCTCAGCCCTGCATCTCTCACCCTGGGAGACATCCTGTCCCCAGCATCCCTTCTCCCCTGTCCTTATTTCCTCCTTTGTTCGTCTCTTCTCTCCTCTCCTCTCCATCTGCATTCACTGCTCCCCTAGTCTTTCATCTCTCTGCGTCTCTCTGGCTCCAGTCACAGCCATGGGGGCACCAGTTGAAGTGAATTATAATGACAGCCTGTTTGCTGCTCCCTCTGGCTCAGGGCCTTGCCATGCGTGTGTGTGGGGAGTCCTTCCTAGCTGAATGTCCCAGCCCATTAGCTCAGTGTTTTCCCACCAGATGACCCTCACTTTGCCAGGCCTTGGAGCTCCATCTGCTCACGGCTGGGAATGGAGTAATATCTGGAGAAACACCCAGACATGTCCATTTTGGCCTGAAAATACCCAGTGATTTCAGAGTTAAAATGCTAAGTGATTGGTACCGAAAGTTATGAGGAGGCCCCAGAGCTCGGCAGAAGAAAAATCATCAACCTTCAGTTTCCTGCTTAGAGGTTTTGATCCATCAGAATCCAGGCAGCTAAATGAGTCAAAACACCGAAAAGAGATAAATATTCATTTGTAGGTATTTGGAGTAAATATAAATAAAATAAACTAGACTCCTCCACCTAGTCCAAGGCTATAAAGGCCTGAAATTTATCAGGCTCTCTCAGGTACCCATGTCGTGTCCTTACCAAAAATATTTTCAAGATCATTTGGTGGCATTTATCTTAATGCTCGTTCTGATCAGCTTTGCAGCCAGAAGAGCAACGCTGGGTTAGTCACTGAGACACCATGGTGATGGGGCCAGCAGGAGGGTCCAGAGAGATAAACAGGTGGATCTCCATCTGGGGCTGGAAATTGTGGCAGGGAGCAGCTAATGTTCTCGTGTGGAGATCCAGCCTGTGTTAGCATCATTCGTGAATTTCTGCCTCCTCCAAGGCCCAGAAACTTGAGAGCATCCTGAATTGTGTTTTAAACCCAGTGCAGTGGCAGGGTGTCATGAGGCTAAATCCTCAGTGGCTGCTGATTAAAAACTACCATGGATTTTGCCCAATGGAGTTAAGTCACGATGGAAGGATGCTGCGTGCTGACACGGTGTGTTTGCTTGGAAGGGCAAACTTTTCAAGGTGGCCACCCTGCAGCCATACAGCCAGCTTTTCTGTCAGCCTGGGTTATTCACCCAGCTTAAAGCGGCGCTTCCACCAACCTGGCGTTTCTCCAGGTGTCTCAGGAAAGGAGAGAGGGCGGGATGGGGAAGAAGAAACTCTCCTCATGGCAGTGACAGCTTGACAGCTCTGCAGGGTGGAGCGCCGCCATATTGTCTGCCTTGCTCTCTACACACTGGGCACCCTCAGATTAGAGGGCACCCGCCAATAACACAGGGCATCCCTTGCAGACAGAGTTCATCCACAGCTCCCATCAGGCACCAGGGGAGATTCCCCTCGCAGCCTCCTCTCCCCCTTGGTATAAAGCTGTTTGGGTCAAAGGTTCACTACTGGCCTCTGTTGTTGCATGGGCAGCTGACTGTGCCTTCCCAAGTGGGCACTGGCCTATTTTGCACATGCTCTCACCATTTGTGGGCCAGATCCTGGCCCCCTGCTTGGGTAGCTTTGCGTGACTACGATGGCCCAAGACAACCTGGCTTTTCCAGCTACCAGAGAATTCCTCCTATGTAAGGGCAACCCTGGGGTGATTTTGAGTTGATGGAGCAGCTGTACACCGACCCTGGCCTCAAAGTAGGGGTAGACCAAGCAATGGGGCATGGCCAAGGTAACTCTGGCTATTCATAGCTGCCAGAGTGGACTATTGGGACCAGGGGCAGCCATGCCTGAGTTAGAGCTGCTATAAATGATGCTGGGGACTGGACAGGTCCCCATGTGGACCGAGAATCTGGGGGCCACAAAGATTATGTAAACCTGGGAGTCTGGGGCTGCCTGCACCGACTGGTCTGTGGGGTGGCCAGCAGTCAGGCTGGGCTCAGCTATCAGGCTGACAAGGAGGGGCACAGCCACTTTCTCAAACACAATCACTTCTACGTGCAAACCAGGCAGGACCAAAATGGAGGCTGGCCTGGGCCTGGCCTTTGGTCCTTTGTTTGGAGCGAACACATCTAGGAAAAGGGGCTTGTTTTTGACGGTGATCAAGGTGTTCTGTCCCTGTTTCACACTCTGGTGCACTTTTACTGACAGATGGGCTGAGCCTCACTGACTGGGACTGAGACTCGCTACTTTGGGATGCAGCTAAAAGTCTCTTCCCTCTTGTGCTAGCTTGGCCATGGGCTTTTTTTTTTTTCCAGCCCTCAGCGATTTTGAATTGCTCCTCGAAACCACTGTTGTCTGAGTCACTGCTACTCCTCTGGCAGTCCTCCCTGAACAAGGTGGAGGAAAGCTGAGCGTCTTGTGCTGACAGGCTGGACGAGGGAGAGTCTCTTAGCAGATGGATGCAATGAAGATCCTTCCCTCGCAGCTCACGCTCCTGGCTGTGAGTTTTATAGTTGGAACAGTTGTTCTCATAAAACTGCTTGAAGAGGCACTAACGTCAATCTGGTGGCTGACATCAAGAAGCGTGTCGGCCCGTGCGTATAGTCACGAGTGTGTCTGTGTATGCGGGCGTCTCTTGATGGAGATCTGTATGTGTGTCGGCTATTGGTAAGGAACACAGGTTGGAGAGCCTCAGAAGGGTTGCAGAGCTAGTTTGGATCAGCATCCAAAAATTTAGATGCATCCCTGTTAACTATCTGAACCATTCTGAGGATGCAAAATTAGGCTAGAGATCTGAAAGAAGAAGCTTCCTTGTGAGATTTCTGGTGGTTCTGGTACCAGTCCCAGCCAGATTTCATTGAGAATTTGAGTGACTTTGGAAGTTCTGGTTTGGGGCTGAAATCTGAGGTGCCAAGGCTCACAACAATGTGAATAGCTGGATGAAAATCCCAGAAGCTCCATAATTTCATTTGAGTTCCTTTTTGGAAATGGAGATTTGGCAGCATTTATGTTTCCCAAGATCATCCCTAGTAAAAATATAAGAGCTGCTAATGTAAGACAGTGATTCATTGGCTTTCTCACCCTCGGGCTAACTCAGATGGACCAGGATACAGAAAGGAGGAACACAGGCATCTCTGGGATTGCTGGTGCAGGTTCCTTCATGCAGGCCATTTATGGTGTCTGCAAAATCCTTCTCTGATATATAGGATAGGTACAGACAGCAGAGGACAAAGGGCCATGAATGATTTGATGTCTCCCTAGAGGGCTCTGTAAATGTACTGTAGAGATGAGATTTATCACTCCATGTGCAGGTGAGGATTCATTAGTGGCCCCTAATGAAAATGTACCTGTTCTGGAGGCAGCCTTTCCCTGTCCGAAATATACTCATCTGCCCTGTTTGCCTGAGATCCACAGATGGCACAGGAGAAGATCACAGCTGGGCAAGAAATTCATGCAGAACAGAAAACACACAGAGACTTAGACCCTCCTCCCTTGACTGCAAAGGGAGCTTTGACCAACAGCAACATCTGACCCTCTTGTAAAAGTGGGTTATTGCACATGAGTGTATAAACACAACTTTGGACCCCATTCTCCTCTCACACCAACCTGTATGCCGTATAACTTCTGTGGAGCTGCTCTGGATTTAACATGCATAAGGAAGAAAATAATCAGGCCATTTGTGAATATTTTTGCTGTACATACCACAACATTTCTGCATTAAGTTAGATGAAGATCAGTGACTCAGGTCCTACTGTTCCTGGCCTCCTGAGCAGCTTGGGTTGTTTTTTTGTCATTGGCCATTGCATTTCCATCTAAATCTGCCCATAGTTCATTTTCACTTGACATCTTAATCTATGCCTCTTCTTGTAAAGCTAATTCATCCATGTGTGATGACAATATTGTATAACCTGCACCACACCAAGAATATTTTACCTACCTTTGAATGGCAGTGGATAACATGCCACTAGAGTTAAGATGCCCATCTCTGTCTGTGACTATTTAGAGTGTTCTAGTTAGCTGGGATGCAGTTTGGGGAGTGAAACAGGAGTCCGTCGCTAGCTTTGCAGGGACTAAATGCTGTCACCTGAGAGAGATTAATTTTAGGCCATTAGTTTATTACCAGAGGGGAGGCATGCCGGAAAGTCATGGAAATGACCCAGTGGGATCAGGGGTTTTCTCCAGTTTTACATGACTCAAGCAGTTGGGCTTCCACAGTTTACCACATCTCAGAATCAGGGTTGTTTCCTTCTATCCAGTCGAAATTTTCCTTTGCTCAGTTTTACCTCGTACCTTTTTAACGTATAATGATTATTGTTTGTATTACAGTGATAGCTAGCCAGCCCAACTGATATCAGAACCCCTTTGTGCTCGGTGCTGGACGCACACACGGAATAAGAGTCAGTTTCTTCCCTAAAGAGTTTGCAATCTAAACAGACCATGGGTGGGAGGGGAAACTGAGGCACGGTGTGAAGAAGTGATTTGCCCAAGGTCACCCATCAGGACAGTGGCACAGCTTGGAATAGAACCCAGGTCTCTTCATGCCACTCCAGTGCCATGATCTGCTAATGAACACCTCCACTGCTCCCAGAAGCAGAATATGGGACTCAGGTGATATGTATCAGACCTGCCTTCATAGGTGAGCAGCCACATTCAGCCCTGCCTGGAGCTTCCAAACTGACTTTAAAGGTAGCTTTATGCAGCATGAACTGGCTTCCCTGGGAGGGTATGGAATCCCCATCACTGAAGGTTTTTAAGAAGAGGTTGGACAAACACCTGTCAGGGATGATCTAGGTTTACCTGGCTGTGCCTCAGTGCAGCGGGCTGGCCTAGATGACCTCGCAAGTTCCCTTCCAACCCTCCATGTCTCTGAATCTATAATTAGCCCAGCCTGGAGGGATGAAGGATGATGTTGGAAGCCCTGCTTCAGGCAGGAAAGACTGAAATCTCCAGACCAGCCAAAGATGGTGAAGGACATCTCAGAGCGCCTGGGGATCTAGGAGCAGCAATAGATTCAGGAAGCCCCCCGGACACTGAATTACTGAGGCAAAGGTGCTGCTCTGAGGGAACCTACGTATGGCCAGATTGATGTGCTTTGCGGTGGGCCAACAGCAATGTTGTGTGCAGTGACTCAGGGGCAGTCAGCACAGATGGGAAATGTGCAGCTGTGTGCCAGGAAACTCTTATGGGGTGTTGTTAGGATTGTATATATCTTGGACAACTGAAATGTGGACTGGCTCTCCTTAGAGATGTGCTGAGAGTGTAACCCTCGAGCCAGTGTAACCCTAAACTCAGGGACGGCATGGATCCGGACCTGGACTTCGTGGTTCAGACCCAGTCCCTGTTCTCCTGAGAATAACATCAGGAAGTTGATCTGGGCTGTGGAATGTGGCTGGTACAGGGGCAGGGGTGTCTGATAAGGTTTTGGGAGTACTCTGTTGTCAGGCAGCCCAAGAAATGGTCTAGTAGGACAGGACAGGGAGTAACAACTCCTGAGTTCTTAGTACAGCTCTGACGCTAGTAGGCAGGTCACTTAATCACATCTGTGCCTCGGTTTCCCCATCTGTAAAATAAAGCTAATAATCCCTCCCTGGCGAGGATATTGGGAGGATGTTTACAGCTGCAGGTGCTGTATAAGGGTTAAGTGGGATTTAGTATGGCCACCTGTAGCTGAGGCACCTGACTCTCCAAATCCAACAAAGGGTTAGTGAGTCCGGTGGTGGGAGCAGTGTCCCTGGCAGACTGATCCGTTGGACAGTCAGGAAGCTAATCCCCCTGCTCATGTGCCTTGCGTGCTGGCTAGACTGGCCTTCTCCCTCCTCTCCTTTACAGCACTCCAAGAACAGACTGTTTCTAGCACAGCCACAAGCTGACTGTAGCCAGCCCTCAGGTGGTTGCTTTGTGATTGTGGGGAAGGGCACAATTCAAACAGGAGGTGCTCCTAATTGGGAACACATACAAATTTCCCTGTCACTGCCCTCATTCTGCATACAGCCAGAAGATTACAGTGGCCAGTAATTCCACAGACATGCTGGTAGGAGACCTTGTCTCTGAGCTGTCCAGAACAGGCCCACTAGTCTCAGGCCCTGTTAAGAGCTCCCTGTTGAGAGCTGCTTTCAGATATCTGTGGGAAGTTAACTTTTTGGTGCATGGGGTGAATGTATATCAGGCTCTCTTTACATGTGCAACATGGTGCAGATCCTGGCCTTGGCATACAGCCTTTATCAAGGCAGTAGAGGCTGTGACTGCTATTCCAGACCTATGGCCTCTCTATAGTGGGGACTGCCAGTGTGTCTGTTGTGTTCATGGCACACAAACAGAGCAGTTAGATAAAAACATGGAATGCTCTTTTTGGAAGGTTATAACTGTGATGGATTGGATCACAGAAACCCCCATGGGGACTGCCACATGATGTGCTGAGACTACTGACCCTGCTTTCCCTGCCAGCTTGGGACTTCAGTGCCCTGGCCTGGTTTGAGCCAGACACGCTAGCCTGCTGAACACCCAGACCGAGGTCTGAACAACGTCCCCCAAAACTGCAGGCTTAACTGAAAACAGGTTAAGAAGTGTTCCTTTCGCCAACACTCAGATGTCCAACTCCCAATGGGGTCCAAACCCCAAATAAATCTGTTTTATCCTGTATAAAGCTTATACAGGGTAAACTCATAAACTGTTTGCCCTCTATAACACTGATAGAGAGATATGCACAGCTGTTTGCCCCCCTCCCCAGGTATTAATACATACTCTGGGTTAATTAATAAGTAAAAAGTTATTTTTATTAAATACAAAAAGTAGGATTTAAGTGATTCCAAGTAATAGAACAAAGTGAATTACCAAGCAAAATAAAATAAAACACACAAGCCTATGCCTAATACAGTAAGAAAGTGATTACAGATGAAACCTCACCCTGAGAGATGTTCCAGTAAACTTCTTTTACAGATTAGCCTCCTTCTAGTCTGGGTCCAGCAATCACTCACACCCCTTTGGTTACTGTCCTTTGTTCCAGTTTCTTTCAGGTATCCTTTGGGGGTGGAGAGGCTGTCTCTTGAGCCAGCTAAAGACAAAATGGACGAGTCTCCCAGGGGTTTAAATAGACTTTCTCTTGTGGGTGGACACCCCTCCCTCCCCCTGTGTAGAATCCCAGCTACAAGATGGAGTTTTGGAGTCACATGGGCAAGTCACATATCCATGCATGACGCAGAACTTATAGGTAGCAGCCATAGTTCACATGCTACCTTGAACGTCCTCAGGTAGTCTTCTTATGTGGATTGGAGCCTTCCAAGGTCCATTGTCCGTTAAGTGTTTCTTGATTGGGCACTTAACTTGCAAATTCCTTTCTAAAGAAGCTGCCCAAATGCCTTACTAAGGCTAATTAAAATCAAACAAGTACTCAGCCAATATTCATAACTTCGAATACAAAAATGATACATGCATACAAATAGGATGAATATATTCAGTAGATCATAACCTTTGCAGAGATATGTTACATGGCATATGTAGCAAAAAACATATTCCAGTTATGTCATATTTACATTCATAAGCATATTTCCATAAAGCATTATGGGGTGCAATGACACAATAACATAACACTATTTTCTTATAATCCAAATCCCTAACACAGAAGAACCGAAACCAGAGAGAGACAAAGCAGGCTTCTCCCAAAGGCAGCGAGGCAGAACTCAGCCCACCTTGCTCTAGGCTAGCTCTTTACAGATTGATTGCTGAAGACTCTGATTGCACGCTTCCCTACAGAGGCCCCTAGCCTGTAAGCGGGACCAGAAAACTCCCTGAGAATTTGAAGTGACAACTTATAATTTTAACACTGTTTTCAATACAGCTCACCTACCCCTGCCTCTCCTCCAGCATGCCCCCAAATCTTCACAGCTCTGCAGTGCTCAATGCTCAGGGACCCACAGCAGAGCAGCATGGGAGAAGGATCTTGAATGACTCTAGAGAAATCAGGAGAGTGTCCAGAAAATACTGCATCATCCAGGATAGAGAATGAGCTGGGGAGAAGGAAGAAGTTTGTGGGGGAGGAAAGGGTGGAAATAAGCCCACAGGGGAGATGGGTGTGTGCGTGTCAAATTCTCTTCTCCTTTACTGTGGAGTAACACCATTGATTTAAGTGGAGTTGCTCCAGATTTACACCAGTGTTGATGGAAAGCAGAATTTGGCCCTAGGTGAGAAATTTTTGCCCTGGCTGCTGGAATGCTGGGAGAGTCATTGGAGGAGCTTTCGGAGGGTAAGGTGGCATGGGCCCGTTCCTGGGGGGAGCCGTCGAGACGACACATATTTGGCAGATGGCAAGGGGAAGATTTGAGGAGCTGGAAGGGAAGTGTTTCCAGAGAGGGGCACGGGGCCCAGTTCTGAGGTGTTGTGACGGCGATGTGAGTTTGAGCCCCACAAGCTCCTTGGCAGCTGTTTATACCCACCCTAGCCACGTGTACTGCTCATATCCCACGCTGCTTTAGCTTTCGCCTTCTTCCAGCTCCTTGGCATGTAAATTACACTCACCTAGTCTCCCATCCACATTGGTGGAACGGGTGTAAGTGGGTCTTGGGGAGGGAGCCTGGCACATAGAACGAAGAGATGTCAATATGCCACCCTGATTCTGGGCCTGCCAGGGGCCAGTTCAGCTCTCAGCACAGGCTAAAGCAGCCTCAGGGGTGCCCTGACTTGCATCCAGGCTGCCATAGCTCCAGTGGGCCATTTAGATAGCTGGGAATAGCAGCAGGGGCAAAAGAATTTCCCAGCCCTTCCTCCTCTCCCACAGCCTATCCCTGATAGGCAGCTGACACACCCTGCACCAAGGGCTCCAACTGATGATAACAGCTCTGCACCAGCCAGGTCATCCCTTACACTGGAGGCCTTCCCTGGGTGGGCCTCACACCTGCTTTGTGCCAGCTCAGGTGGTGCAGAGAGTCCATAGCCCCTCGGTGAACTCCCCGCACAGGGAGTATAAGGGAAGGGGGTGTGAATTACACCACTTTATACATCCCTCCTGAATTTGGGCCCCAACCTGACACATGGCTGCATGTTTTGAGAGCAGCGGCTTTCTGTTCCCGTTTCCTGGCCTCGCAATGTTAGTTCTGGAGTTTGGCCTGTTCCGCTTATTTTAATTTATGACCCAGCATCAAGTAATTTGTTTTTAGGTTGCGATTCTCTCAGCGCTCAGTAAGTTGCTTGTATAACCTGGTTCCCACATCCCCGGTTTGGTGCGACAGCTTTTCTACTAAAAATACCCTGCTGAGGAGGAGGGCAGGAAACCTGGAAAGGAGTTTGCTTTTAATTAAAGACATTGGGTGCGTGTATTCTGGAGTTCGGTGGGATTGTATTAAACCAGAACAGAAAAGTTCTTTACTTTCTGGCAGCCAGGGTAAGGTGCAGAGCTGTTCAGATCAGTATCCCAGGCCTCGTTAATTCCACTGCGTACCCCTCATCAAGCACTGCGCACCACAAGGACTATGGAGTGAGCCCAGAGACTGCAGCTCCTGGGCAGGGGGGCAGTTCTGTATAGGGAAAGGACCCGTGGCAGCAACAAGCCAGTATGATGTGGATTTTAAGCCCAGGTTGCCCACTGCCTGCTGGTGGAGCAGTGTGAGGAAATCCAGGAGCCAGACAGCACTGGGTATGGACTAACCTTCCTTCTAGAGTCAGGCATTGTTAGGATATAGATATGCAGGCCTGCCTGTAAAGGCCTATACTTTAAGAATTTAGGTATATGTTTATCATTTAGCTAGTTATAGAGGTATAAAGAGAGAGAATCAAAATCATTGTCTGCCTGTGTAAGAGCCTTCTCTCACTGTGACAGTCTGAGCTAAGCAGCAGAGGCAGCCATAAGCTGGGAAGCGACTGGTCACCTCCTCACATTCCAAACTAGTCACATTGAAATAAGGTGCTATTGGGCTGTTAGGAATACAATCCTGTCCTGATAATGCCTATCACCACCAGATAAAGATGGTTAAAGAAAACTTAGTTTGATAGCATCCTGTCTGGCAAGATATCGCTTCTCAATCGTTGTGGTTGTGAAACCCTCATTTCTGTATGTTTTATCTTTTATGGCCCCCACTTTTCTATTGTTGATCTGTCTGGTTCTCTAATTGTGTCTGTCTGTTGTATAATTAATTTTGTAGGTGTAAGTTAATTAGGGTAGTGGGATATAATTGGTTAGAGAATTATGTTACAATATGTTAGGATTGGTTAGATAAATTTCAATAGAATGATTGGTTAAGGTATAGCTGAGAATATTACTTTATAAATTAGGGGAAACAGGAAGTAAATTGAAAAGGAGTACTTGTGGCACCTTAGAGACTAACAAATTTACTCCTTTTCTTTTTGCGAATACAGACTAACACGGCTGCTACTCAGGAAGTAAATTGGGATTCGAAAATAAGGAAAAAGGAACTTGGATTTAAGCTTGCTAGAAGTTCACCCCAATAAACATCAAATTGTTTGCACCTTTGGACTTCAGGTATTGTTGCTCTCTGTTCATGTGAGAAGGACCAGGGAAGTGAGAGGGTGAAGGAATAAGTCCTCTGACAGGCATGAAGGGAACGAGGCCCAGTGGGATTCTGTGCAGCATCCTGGCTCAGAGCAAACCTCGGCTCCTCCAATATCCAGCTCTGGTTGATCTGCTGTGCCCAGGAGGGTGTGTCAGGGGATCAGGTGGTCTTGTTGTTAGGATGCTGGACTGGGACTCGTGAGACCTGAGTTCAGCTTCTGCCCTGCCCAGACTTTGTGACCTTGGGCAAGTGGCTTCCTTTCTCTGCACCTCAGTTCCCCAACAACCCTCCCTCCTGCTACTGCAATACAATGTTAATAAGTCATTGCTTGCTAAGCCCAACTCTGCCTCCTGTCTCAGAACTAGAGAGAGCCCAGCACCCTGATTCCTTTGCTGGCACTGCAGAGAGGAGGGCTGGGCTGGGGGTCTCCTGGGATGCTGCTCCTGAGCTGACCAGAGGATGTAGCTCCAGGGACAAGTGCCCCCCAGCCCCTGTCAGCCTGGGAGCTCCGGCCTGGGATGCTGGATTTCCCCATAGGGCAGCACAGCACATTATCAGCAGAGCGCTGCACCCAGCCCATCATGGGTTCTAGCATCTCTGCTGTACTTCCCCGCTCTGTGCAAGTCTATAGGTTGGATTCTAAACCCACCGAAGTCAATGGGAGTCTGACAAATCACCAATGGGCTGTGGATCAGGTCCTGTGTGGGGTGAAGTGTCCCCTCTGCTCGCTACAATAATAGAGAGGCTACTGTGTCCCAGATCCTCGTGTCCCTTTCCCATCCCACCACCTTTGCATACCTTAGAACTTCATTTATTCCTCCCTCCCCTCTTTTTCACTCCCTTTTTTTCTCTTTGCGTGTTTTCCTTCCAGGTTTGGCTCTGGCTCTGCACTGTGCATCTCTTGCAGTTCCTCCCCTCCCTCTCGAGCCAGCTTTGGTCCCGTCCGTCGTTGGCACTGGATAAATTTATGGGATACCGTTTATCAGTTTGGCGGCTGGCTGGCGGGTTTAGTGCTGTTTATATAAGCAATGCCATCAGTGTAAGGCAGCAATTATTCCCATATAAATAAGAATATTAATGCTGTCAGGGGGCCCAGCAATAGCCCATAATGTGGTTCCCTCCTCTGTGTCTCTCTCTCTCTGTAGCCTCTCTAGGTCTGATTCTTCTCTCACTTGCACCATTTTGACACTGGTGTAATTCATTCCCCTGAATTTACACCAGTGTAAGAGAGAGGAGGGCTGGATCAGGCCTATTCTCTCTCTTTCACTCTTTCTTGCTGACAAAACTCCCTGAGAGCCAAGTTCTGAGACCCTGTTCTCCCTCAGCAGGCTCGGTAGAAGCCACTGAGAGTCACTTATTATCTCACGGGGAAAGGGATCAGGCTCCTCAGGTAAAGCCCTCGAAGTGAGTGGGAGTCAAAGCCTGAGACAGGACTGAATAAGAAGTGTAGGATTCAACCCCCCTATTGCTATAGTTCTCTCTCCCATGGGGCACTTTCCAGCACCAATAGCCTGAGGTGCTTCTCCCATTGCAGGATGGGAGGGGACCCTGTATTTGGGCCCCTGTGGGATTCCCCAGGAGCGCCTTTCCCCCAGCTGTGTTCTCAAGCAGCTGCCGTGTCCTGAACATAAACCCTAAGTCCTGGCTTCCCACCTCCTTTAATCTTCCTGGAGTGGCACCAGAACCTAATGAAGGAGCAGTAATGATAATAAACCTAGGCACTGAGCTGCTTGCACTCAGGGCCGCTGGAGGATTTGCTGCTTTCTCTGCTGTGGCACTTGGAGAGGAAGGTGCTCGGGATGAGGCTTGTTTACAGCCAGTGATTTTCATGCCTTTCCTAGTGTGCTTAACAAGTCGCTCATTAGGCTGAGCTCCTGAAGGAGGTGGAATTCTCCAAAGGGCTCATCCCAGCCCACCAAACTGCCGCTTCTGTACTCGCTTCTTGCGCTCTAATGGAAGCGAGCTGAGGAAGGGGCTTTGGCATATTTGGTAGCTGGGACCATGTGCTGCAAGCAGTCGGCACCCCAGAGAGCTGGGTTCTATTCCTGGCTTTGCCACTGACCAGGTGTGTGACCTTGGGCAAGTCACTTACTCAACCTGTGCCTCTCTTTCCCCCCCACCCTTTGGCTGTCTGGGCACAGGTACCATCTCTCATTATGTGTCTGAAGTAGCACAACAGAGCCTTGATTGTGGCTGTGGCCTCTAGGTGCTATTGTAATACAAACAAGAATGCCAAACTTTTTGGAACCAAAAGATGCCTTTGCATGTAGCAGGAGGTCTGGGGGCATGAAGCAGGAGCTGGTGAACGTTCTTCCCCCCGCCTCCCAGTGCAGTTCAGCACCGCTGGGTCAGGAGAATAGGCATCCAAACTGGCATTTAACCAGGATGCCCACGCTAACCCCCCTGCTCTTACGAAAAGTGTTCTGTGAGGGTATTTCATGGCTACTTGTTGCCAGGATCTTGCTTTCACCTCTCTGCACAAAGATGTCACCTCTAGCAGCAGCTGGCACACGGGTTCAGTACTGACTCAGCACTTGTTTGTTCCTTGATGGTCAACCTTCCAAGTTCAAGAGCAGGCTGTAGGCTGCTTAGCTTCCGAGAAAATGGCAGCCCCTGGTGGCATGGCTGACATCCTGCTGCTGCACTTTAGTTGGTGGCACTCTAGCCCTTGGGCACAGGCCAGGGAATGTCCTGCCAAGTCAGCATGTGATTCAGTGTCTACAACAGAAACCTCGGCAAGACAGACAAACCCCAGATGTCAGTCATTCTGCCCCTGCCCCCATGAACACATGCATTTTAGTCATGATGGTTAGTCGGTGGTTATGGGCGGGGAAGGCCACATCTCAGCTCTGATGGAAAAGGCAGCACCTGGAATAGTGAATAGCTGCCATTTAGGTTCCAATAGCCCGTGGTATGAAAATGTTGGTATGGCTGTGACAGAGATTATTGGTACCAGGAGGTCCAAATGCAAGAAGGGATGGTCTAATGAAAGCAGCGTGATTCTCCTCCCGCTTACACAGTTTTCCACTGGTGAAACTCTCTGACCTTCACCTGAGTGATTCCTGATTTCCCTTCACTTACACTGGTGCAAATCAGGCCTAACTGATTTTAGAGGAGGCTGTAACTAGATGGGGCCAAACCTGCTCAGATGAGACCAAACCTGAACTTTTACCTGAATTTCTAATTGAACCTCAACCATTTTTAAGGTTCCAAATGTCCAGGTCTCTACATGCATGCAATTGCACCTTTCTGCGCCAGTCTAGGGTGATTTTGCTCCCTGAAGGTGAGGGCATGAAGGAGTGTGTACAGACCGGCTCCCCAAAGTGATAGCTAGAGAGTCATCTTTCAAAAAAAATTCAAGATACCTATTTGAATAACCCAGTCCCCGCCTAGGTGAACTATGCAAAGCACATAGCTCCGAGGATGCTCCTGGTGCTGTTCCTTAAACACATAAAAGGACTCCATCTGGTTTTAATTATTCAAATGAGATGACAGGGTAATCAATATAAATGGTTAAACGTGGCCGGGATTAGTGTCAGCTCTGCTGCGGCACTGGATAAAAGCTATTGAGATGGAGGATTAACTGCTACTTACAGGAGGGCTGGCTGTGGCTGCAGTGTTGCATGGAAGGTCAGATGGCTCTGAGAAGCTCACCTCCCCAGAGGGCGGGAGGGCATGGCACTCAGCAATTAGGGGAGGGTCAAAGGGCGAGCAAGGGGTTATGGTTAAGGCATGTGTCATCCGTCCATCTAGCATATGCGCTATTAAAGGTAATAACCGCAATATTTCTGGCTCCGGATGCCTTTTTATTGCTAATATATTGCTAATTGTGCTCGCCTGTGAGGTAATACTCATGAAATAAGATTTAAAAAGCATGAGGCTTAAGAAAATAAATCAAGGCTACCGCATAGCCACAATGATCTGCATCTCAATTACCCAGAACTGCCCGGCATCTGAAACACTGGGTCACCTCCCTTGGCATCTTGTTGCCTTAATTACTGGGAAAGTTCCCTCCTCTGTCCAAACTGCTTCCCGTGGGGCTGTCTGATGATCCAGGTTCTGCTGCATAATAAGGATGGGGAGGGGAAGAGATAGCACAGTAAGACATTAATGCTCTAGGCAGCGATGGGCAATTTGGATCATGGCTTTGCAAAGACCAGAGGCATCAGCCATGTTGGGCCAAGCAGATGTTCCGCCATATATCTGCTGTTGTGCTTATTCAGGTCCTTGGCTACCCATCATAAGAACATAAGAACGGCCATACTGGGTCAGACCAAAGGTCCATCTAGCTCAGTATCCTGTCTTCTGACAGTGGCCAATGCCAGGTGCCCCGGCGGGAATGAACAGAACAGGTAACATCAAGTGATCCATCCCAGGTCACCCATTCCCAGCTTCTGGCAAACAGAAGTTAGGAACACCATCCCTGCCCATCCTGGCTAATAGCCATTGATGGACCTATCCGCCATGAATTTATCTGGTTCTTTCTTTGAATGAATGCTGTTGAAGTCTTGGCCTTCACAACAGCCTCTGGCAAAGCAGTCCACAGGGTGACTGTGCGTTGTGTGAAGAAATCCTTCCTTTTTGTTTGTTTTAGACCTGCTGCCTATTAATTTCAGTTGGTGGCCCCTAGTTCGTGTGTTATGAGAAGGAGTAAATAACACTTCCTTATTTACTTTCTCCACACCAGTCATGATTTTATAGACCTCAATCATATCCCTCTTTAGTCATCTCTTTTCCAAGCTGAAAAGTCTCCCAGTCTTATTAATCTCTGCTCATACAGAAGCCGTTCCATACCCCTAATAATTTTTGTTGTCCTTTTCTGATCCCTTAACTGGCTGTTGTCTGTACCCTGCTTTTTACTGGGCAACAATCTTTCCCAATACCACAGTGCATTCCGGGGCATCTTAGCCTCAGGATGAAGTTAAAAAAGGCCAGGACTGGAGTAACAGACATTGGCGTAGGCCTGGATTGAGGCTTAGCGGCAGAGCTGGGAGAGGACCCAGGACTGAAATAACAGGGTGTATCGTAGGGCAGGAAAGAGGTTCATAGCAGAGTGTTGTGGGGACCTAGGGACTTGACTGGACCAGGAGATGTTGCAAGCTGGAAGTAAGACCCATTGCCCAAGCTGTGGGGGGGGGAGAGAGAGAGAGCCCTGAAAGATGAGGAGATGCGGCTGGTCAGGAATGAGACACATGGATGGAGCCCAGCTCTGAATGGGGCTGCTGTGGTTAAGATCGAGGGGCTCTGGGAACTTTGACTGACACTTGCCATTGCTACCAGCCTCTTTCTGTCATGAGCATTAAGAATTAAACAGTAGAACTAGCTGAGTCCAGCAATATCGAGTCTCCGAGAGAGTTGTTTCTCATGCTTTGTGTCAGTGTCCTGGGTCAGGCTGCAGCCAGTCTGTGGTTTCCATGGCGATGGGACTGGGCGGGCAGGAAGAGGGCAGGGCCCCTGAGTTTGTTCCAAGGGCAGGCGCCAGCCAGGCTGTACAGAAAGTTAGTCTCTGACCTGTTTCTCCTTTTGCTCTTGCTCCAAAGTTTTATTGCATCGCCTTCCCTGCTGTTGCTATGGAAACCCCTGTGTCGCTAACCCTGGTGCTCCAGTAACTTAGAGTGACACCAGCCATTTCCCTCAGGGAAGAGCTTAAGAACTCAATTTGGGTCTTTCCGTGGGTCCACTTGGCCCACATCTTCCATCCTCCCCTGTCTCTTCAAACACTCGATAAAACGTTATTAAAAAAGCAAGATTGACACCTCCTGGGTTATTTAATCTATCTCTGCCGGTCCTTTATTGAAGTTCTTGGTGCCCCTGGCCCCTTGGTGTGCCACATCGCAGGTGTGTTTCATCAAGTCAGTGACCATCTTGTTTAGGGTCACCTGGAGACATTGATAATAATGAGAGGAGATGAAATTTCAATCCTCATCAGACGAGAGGAAGAGGAGGAGAAAATAAAGGCATCTTTGCAGTCACGGCTCTTGAGTTCCAGCCTCATCTCTTGGCCTCCTACAGTCTGACCTTGACACTTAGAGATCATGTTCTATTGGACGAAGAGGATAATATAGTCCCAAGGCCAATCTTTGACGTTCTTCCTCTCTTTTTACTCAGTGCATACTCTTGGGAGAGGTTTTTTTTTTTCCTTTTCTTTTTTCCCCCAGAATAAGGACTTCAAGGTTTGGCTCTATGGCTAGGATTTTCAAAAGTGACTAGTGATTTTGTGGGTGCCTCAGTTTTGGGGTATCCAATTTTGGAGGCACTTTTGAGAGGCCTAGTTTGCAGAGGGAGGGGGTTCAGCACTTTCTGAAAATCAGGCCTCTAAAATACCTAGATTAGTACACCCCAGAATGGAGGCATCCCCAAACCACTCACTGCATTTGAAAATCTCTCTTATGATCATTCAGCTTTGGGATGTCTCGGCCTGCCACACGTTGACATTAGCAGTGGAATGCTCAACAAAAGGGATATTTCATCTCCATGTTCTTCTTGTACCCTGACTTTAATTCTCCTGCATTATAGGATGAAAACATTGAATTTTACAGCCTTAGTTTATACCCCAGGGAAGTAACACACACGTGTTTTGTAAGTGTTGAAGCTATATTTCTTTCTGATCATTTAAAAGATTTATTAAGTTCTCCCACAGAAAAAGAAAACTGCAGCAAATAAGATTCTATAGTATACCCAATGAATAAAAACAAAATATACATACACTGTTTAGAGACTTGGCTGTGCTTCAGCCTGGGCTGACTTTTCTCTATAAACATGTCTCTGTAACGCCACAGCAAGTTATCCTTGACTAAATACACTTCAAAGTATTTCGATGGTAGAAAATTTTAGTCAGAGGTGTTCATAAAGTGGGATCAGGTTTCTATGAAGCCATCTGTATTGTGTGTCTCTCTGAAAGTGACTCCTGTCCAATGCAGCAAAGTCTGTAATCCAATTTGACAGAAGGCTACGGTTAGTACAGAAAGTGACTTGCAAGATTAGAGTAACAATTTCCTAGCCACTGCTGGTGCTTGTTGCTACATCCCTTTCACAAATCCCTTTCGTGGTATGAGCAGAAAAGAGGAGATTTTTTTCCCCCAAATAATATATTTTTGGACACATGGGTGCTAATCTAAGGAAAATTAATATGATTGCTAATCACAAGAGCAGGCTAGCTGGCTGATGGCTACAAGAACAGTGCTGTAGGACACTTGCTCCCATATTGAATGGCTTTTCAACTTAACCTTGTTCATATTAGAGGTGAATGTGTGAGAGGTTTTTTTCCGGCATATGGCAGCACACAAACATTTTCATTCTCATGCATGCTCATGGACTGACTCACACAGTGGCTATTGCAGGTTGGTACAGGTCATATCCATCCACCTGTGTCACCATGCATGTGATCCTGTACGTCTCATGTACATTTCATCACCTTCATGCTCATTCATGCCCATGCAAAAAGGTGCAGCCTCTCATCATATGTCTGCATACCCTTCAACATTTGCAAAGGATTGGCAGTACTACCCAGTGGGTAGTGCACTGGATTAGAACTAGAGAGACCTGGATTCTATTCCCAGCTCTGCCATTGGCCTGCTGGATGAATTTAGGCATGTCACGCCCCTCTGTGCCTCAGTTTCCCCATCTGTAAAATGGGAATAATGATGCTGACCTTCTTTGGAAAGGTCTTGAGATCAATGGGTGAAAAGTGCTATAGAAGGGATAATAAATTATTTGTCTTTTTGGTGGGAGAGTGGCTGGTTATGAACTAATACCTGTATTCACATGCTCTTTTAAAAAGCTGTTATTCATTATTCTCCTGTTTAAAAAAAGTTTCATCCATCCAATCAGGCCACAGAAACAATACCCAACCATACAGTGTACAGTGAAGAAAGGTTGTAAACAGTTCACATTCAATGTGCTAAAACCTGTTTATCCAACCTTCTCAGCAGAAATTTACAAAGAATAAGTACACTCAGTACAGAAATCCAGAGCAGTTCACAAATGATTTGGGAACACGAAAGATGGGCTCAGTTGACTGGGTAATTGACTCAAAATGAATTAATTGACCAGGTCTATTAATTTGCTCCCAAACACAGTCACTGTGGGATGAGGCTAAAGCTGGCATGGAAGTGCCAGAACAGCATAGACTTTTCTGCAAAGTGAATAAACTGCATTTAATATAAAAGGAGTCCATAAAGTAGCTAAAAGTCATGGAGGTCTGGAAATTGGGCAAAGCTGAGAGCTAGAGTCAGATGTGAATTTTGTCATATCTGAGGATGTTTGCATGGTCCTTGACAGGGCAAGGGGAAGCTGAAATGAAGCCAAACTTCAGATCCAAGGTTTTGGTTCTATCCCATCTCCATTGGACCATATGGAAAAATATGAAGCCCAATCTGTTTGGGAACAAGTGTGACCATGTATCAGCTATTGGCTGGGATGTTACCCCCTTTGTTATTAACTGTTAGGAATATTTGTATAGAAACTCAGGGCTAGATCGTCACCTTCTGTGACTGTAGCTCCATTAAAGTCAATGCCAATTTCCAGCACCAGAGGGTCTGGTCCAGAATCTGTGTTGCTTCTCAGGCTTTCACCAGTTTCTTCTTCCCAAATGGATCTACAATCCTGTGTGGGACATCAGAAACTCAGGGCCAACCCCATCCCAGGTAGAGCTCCACTGAAGTCAATGCAGTTGACCTCCTTCCACTCTGCAAATAACAAATGAGTCATTTGTCCATTTCTTCCACTACCATCCCCCTGACTTCTTCTGAGCCCCTGCTACGCATGACATGCCCTCAAAATTCCAGTCTGCTAACCCACTTACCCAACGCTCTTCAAGTCAAATCCTGCCATACAACTCCTCTGTCCCTTGCAGCCCATGTGCAGTGAGTCAACTAAATGAACTGGGACTGACTGCATGTTGTCAGTGCTAAGCAAATAATAAATAGCAGTGATGCTAACCATAGCTACTCCAGGATGAATTTGGCCCTCTGCCTTTAGGTGAAGAATAAGCAGCAAGAACAGATGAGCTCCTAAGGATCAGCAATCCTATTGTAATGCAAATGTCCCTAGTATTAAAAAAATAAATAAATACAGGTGAAGTAATACAGAAAACCTGCAGTATCAGCAGAATTCCAGGCCTATGAGGCGTTAGTGGGTTGTCTTTAATATGGTTTTTCATGCTGCTGTATTAGTCTCACTTATGAGCATGCCAAGGAATCAGCAATGTCATTACAAATACGAGGCAATTGATTTTCGGCGAGTTTCTCAGTAGGTCATTATGCCAGATTAATCTGAGTATCTCTTTCAGGGAACGAATTTTCTGAGTGTATATTGTGCACATGTGACTAGGCCGCTCTGAGCTAGCCTATGGGAGACTTGTCCCATAAACGGATAGCAAGTGATTCGATTTGGGTGGGCTCTAAGTAGAGCAGCAGGAACATCAGCAGTTTTGGCCCTTTGGGTGGAGAGAAATGGGGTGAGCAAACTTTTCTTTTCTGACTTTAGTACCCAGTTCGACACGTGCCAAAGAATGGGCCTCGCTCTATGTATGTGAGCTGTCTCCTTGACTTCAGCAAGATTACACACGAATCGCTGAACTGGGGCCTTAGCTCCCAAGCATTTGCGCCTTCTCAGATTCACATTGAGGTTTGGGTTCAAATGGAACCCAGGTCTAAGAGTAAAACTCAGCCCAAATGGACAAGCTTTGCTGGGGTTCAGGAAAAAGTGAGTGGAAATCACATGGAAACTATCACGTTTCCACCTCTGGGTTCAGGAACATGCAAGGTACAGCTACACTTGCAGTGACATGTAGAGTACAGATGCTCAGCTAGCATGGGTATAAATAGCAGTGTAAGCGGTGAGGCATGGCTTAGGCAAGTAGCATGCCCTACACACCTGAACCTGCAGGGTATGTACCCTACATGGCACTCTGCATGCCCAAGCAGGGCCTCCCACATCTACACAGCTACTTTTAGCAGTGTAGTGTCCCCGTGCCAGAGGGGAAAGTGGGAGGCAGGCAGAGGGGAAAGACTCTGGCAGTGGGAGGCTGGTGGGAGCTGCCAGAGTCTTTCCCCTCTGCCTGCCCCCAGCAGAGCTTTTCACTGCGCGCGTAGCTACACACTGCAGGAACGAGTGTGAACACAGCCTGCCTTGCACTGTGGTGTGTAGCTACATGTGTAGTGCCTGGACTCTACACATAGACAAGGCATCTGAGAGCTAGCCCCCCAAGAGTTCATGGGAATTCAGCATCACCTGTCTGGGGCTGTTTTTTCAGTGCATTTTGAACAGCTCTGACCCTGCACCTCCTCCATGCCACAAAGCTCAGTTCTGCTACCTCTCCTCTCTCAGGAAATAGTGGAGGACACGGCCCCTACATCACTCTGTTCAGTGTTCTGAATGTTTGCCATCACACTTAGTCCTGCAAGGTGCTGAGTGCCCTTGCCCCCCACTAACTTCAGTGCCAGTTGAGGGCACTCACTATCTCTCAGGATAGAGGCCAGAATTACATTTCTCATCGAAAACCAAGCCCTCGATTATAACTAGTTGTGGTGGCAGGCGGCCATCTTGCTAATCCTTCTTGACTGTCAGTATAGGAGCTCCGTGCAAGAGACTGCAAATGCATCCTGCTTCACGCCTCGTTTCACACAGAGCAGAACTTTACACAGTGTGACCATATGTCCCATTTTTACCAGCACAGACCCAGTTTTTCAGAAGATGTCCTGATGTTCCAGGAACTTCTTTCAAGACATCTGAAATGTCCCCTTTTTTTTACTTCATCAGTCGAACTGGTTGTTCAGAAAGCATTGCTGTATGAAGCAGGATTTACTCCCTGTTTTCCAGGAACAAACAGTTCACTGGAGTGAGTGTTCAGCATGGAGAGCAGAGGCTGGAGTATAGAGAAAGGCTGAATGAGTATAAATGCCACAAAAGCTGCTCTTTTGCTTAAAGTGAAGGTTAACAATGCTGGACCAAGATTTCATGATGGACTTGTTCCAAACAACACATTTCTGGAAAAATCCACCTTTCCAAGAAATAGGCTTGCCTTGCTGTCATGTCAGAACTGATCTCAGCAAATGTTAACAAATATATGTACTTGTGTCTTGGACTATGTTGCCAAAGGTCAGGATTTTATTGTTAGGCAAACAAAATTTGTAGATTTTCTTAATGTCCCTGCTGCAGGAAGCATGAAATTTCACAAGCATTTTAGCTTACTTTCCCTCACCTCCCAAATAAAAATTCCTACCCTGCATGGTTGCAAAGAGGTGCAACAAGTGCCTGTTTTAATTTGGAAGCTTTTTCTCAAACCTGCTTCCCAAGTTCCACAAGGTATGAAAAACGTTTTCACACGCAGTGAACTTTCCAGTTGGTGGGCAGAGGCAAATGCATACTACACCAACACTAATGCCTAAAGGAAAGGATTTTAAATTACTGTCTCCCCAGATAGATGTGATAGGAAAGTGTGAGATTATTAAGGATAGATTAGAGCAGGTTAGACAAACACCTGTCAGGGATGGTCTGGATAATACTTAATCCTGCCTCAGTGCAGGGGACTGAACTAGATGACCTATTGAGTTCCCTTCCAATCCTACATTTCTATGATTATATTGATTTTAAAGGATTTCAAATAAGCAGAAATATCCTCCCTTGTCAAAGAAGAAGCTGAGGTTTTGAAGACAAGAAGCACAAAAATAGTTCACTCTTCCTGTAGATGAAGCATATTCTTTAGAATAAATTTAACACAGGTTGACAAGTCCCAGAGACCTGAAGTCTCCTCCTTATCTACAGGCTAGGGCAAACTTCTCCCATACTAGTCCAGCAATAAGCCTCAGCCTAGATCAGGAGAACCATCTCTAGATGTGGGACTACAGCCCATTTAGCCCTCCTCTTTGACTTCTCTGATGATGCTACCAACGTCAGGTCCGGTTAGTGCAATTTGTGGTGGAAACATCTGTCCTTTAGGAACTGGCTGATGATGCCAATTAATTTAATGTGAGCTACAAAGCCCAGCTGGTAATGAGACATGGCTCAGGCACTACTGATTAGGACTGGATTTGAACCAGTAATTTATAGGTGAAAGGTTCTATAGTCCATTACCCGTCCTCTAAATCATGGAGGAGTCATCCTTTGCTTTCTGTTCAAAAATAGATCATTATTCCAGACACAAGCTGTGGTGAAGAGGAGAAAGTCAATGTTTTTTTCCAGCATAGGTTATGATGTTATCGAATGCTGATGCTAATGTCTTTATAAAGTGCTTCTCATCCATAGATCTCACAGCTGTATGGACATGGGTAAGTATTATTATCTTCATTCTACAGCTGGGAAAGGGAGACCCGGTGACTTTGAGGTGAAATCATTTGTCCTAGTTATGGTTCACATTGTAACCTAGAACGCTCAATTCCTGATGCCCAGTCCCCTGGTTTAATATTCTTCCCAGAGCTAGGGCTAGAACCCAGGGGCCTTGATTCCCAGTCCCTCTGCTCCAGTCACTAGAACCCACTCCTCTCCTTGAGCTGGGAAAAGAATCTAGGAGTCTTCACACCCCTAGTTCCCTGCTCTAATCATTAGACACCACTTCCCTCCTGGAGCTAGGGCTAAAATCCAGCAGTCCCGACTCCCAGTCCAACTGTTCTAATCATTAGGTCCCACTCCTCTTCCTGAGCTAGGGCAAGAATCTAGAGGTTTTGATTCCCATCCTACTGCTCTAACAATGAGACATACTGCCTCGTATTCTGAAACTTGACAATCACAACACTGGGCAATAACAAAGACATCAGAGGGCTTGAAAAATCTAAAGGGCTATTGGCCAAGCACTCCAGAGCTTCATGATGTTGGAAAGCTCTCTGAAACCAACAAAAGGGGGAAGTTATTGAAGACAGCGTCTGGGATGAATAATTTTTAATCTCTGCTCCATGTACATGAAGTATAATAGATCTGCATGTTGTTCACTCGCTCGTTTGATGAGCTGACAGGAAATAAAGTAATATTCCTTCTCCTTGTCTCTCCCTGATTCCCACTCCCCGTGTGCCGGCTGCTGGCTGCCAGCCTGCGTTTGGGTGAGTGAAGTCTCGGACAGATGACTGACACCTTCGGGGAATGGAGCACAGATGTCACTTGTATCAGAGTGGCGGTCTAGGAGCAGCAAGACAAAACTCCCCCAGGCCAAAGAGCTGTGGGGCTGCTTTTCAGAAAACAGGAAGAGAATTCAATACAATTAGAATTTATGTTTAAAAAGGAGATTGGTTGTCATGGGGGTGGGAAGGCAGTGCCAGCGACAAAGGATGGCACTGTGGTTAAAACGTTGGCCTGAGACTCAATTCCCATCTCTGACACAGATTCGATGTAGGATCTTAAAATCGCAGTGACTCAATTCCTTCTTTCTCTGTTGTTTCCTTTCTCTTGTGCTTTGTCTGTTTGGAGTAAGCTCTCTGGGGGCATGTTCTGTCGCCCTGTAGGTATATACAATGCCCTGTAGAATGGGGGTCTGGTCCCATTGGGTACTTCCAGGTACCTAGAATAATGATAACAAGATTGAGGGAGCTGGCCCTTCACTCTGTGTCCATTAGGAAGCCTGGATGGCTTGAAGTGCATTGGGAATGCCAATGTGCCAGGCAGGTGGACAAAACACTAGAAAATGAACATTAAGGAGCAGTTCAATGCCCCAGGCTATCGCAGGCATGGCAATGCTGACCCTCCACCTGCAATCTGAAATCAGCCCCAAGCTCCTCCCAGCCCCAGCTGGGTTTGTACTGATTTTAATGGAGACAGTGATGCGTGTTGGGTTGCATGTGTCTTTTGTGGAGCCAGAGAGGCAGAAAATTTCCCACGAGTTTCCCCTTTGTGGGGTTTCCTGCTAAGTCCTCCCTCCAGGGGGAGCTCTTTGGGACACTGTGGAGAGGCTTGGGAGCTTCCCCATCCAAAGGATCCTTGGAGATCTGTAGGGAAGGACAACTTTGTGAGGGCAGGAGCCCCACACAGGCAGCTGACCCTCCCCATGGTCATTAGCAGCTGAGGAGGGGAACCAGAAGTTGCTAACACAGCTCCACTCTGCTAACTCCCAAATGCCACACAAGGGGTGGCACTGCAGGGAAGGGTGGGTCCCCAGCCTCACCCAATGCCCCGTAGAATCCCTTCTGCACTGGGTCCTTGTGGGGGAAGGATGTGCAGCACTCCCAACTTCCACATGGACAGAGAGAGCTCCGTCCATGGACAGTCTTCCATTTTCTGTACCAACTCAGGGGTGCCCCCAGAGAGAAAGCAGCTGACTCTTTACTACATGGATTCCCCCAGGCTGGCAGAGGGCTAGGCTGGCACAACTGCACAAAACTCATCAGGATGTTACCAGCAGAGCTGGGAAAATGTCGCCAACAGGCCCTGGTGAGACTCGGAAGCCCCAAAGCCAGGCCAAGTTGGCTGGAAGGTTCCCAAAGGAACAAACCACTTGTCTCCAGGAACCTTGTCAGTTCCTGGAGAGCCCAGCTGGAACCAGGAGATATGTATGTCCAGGATCAAGGAGGAGGGTTTGGGTGTGAGACTCGGGAGCCCCTGGACCTGTCCCTGAGGTCTGGCTTTTGGATTCCCTCAGTTCTGACAGGGGAAGGAAGTCACAGCAGCTATTCTTGTGAGATACACCATGGCTGGTGCTCTCTGCCTCCACCCAGCATAGAGAGGCTCCCCCAGTTTAGTGCAGATTGCACTGACTGCTCCTTGGTTCCTTCAGTGGGGGGCATTGCCTGTCAGCCAGTGATGCTGCTAATAGCCTGAAACAACAGCAGTACCCTGAGGCTGAAGGGCATCCATTCAGTCTCCCTCTGAAGCAGCTTGTGGTTTGCAACCCTTCAGCAATGGGGAGGGAAGAGGAAGCCTTTGTAAGCTCACCTTTCACCCCAGCCGTTTCCTTCCTCTGATCTACTTTGAGCTGTTCTGTTTGAAATAGTCTGGATTTTCATCTGTGCGAGGTGAGCTCTCTGCAGCTGCTTCTGAACTTTCCCCAGCCCTCCCCCCTTCCTTTCTTCCTGTCCCTTTGCTCTCGGAAATGACGCAAGAGGGAGAAAGGAAAGGACTTGCAACGTAGGAGCAGGTCTGGCTGTTCTCTCTCTCTGTGGCCAAATGGATGTCTGTCCGTGGGACTTGTGGCCTCATCATCATAGCAACTCAATCTTTTACGTATTTATCCCCCCCACACCCCTGTGAGGGAGGGCAGTGCTAATATCCCCATTGTATAGAGGGGGAACTGAGGCACAGAGCGGCTAAGTGACTTACCCAGGGTCACCCAGGAAGATGGTGGCAGAGCAGGGAATTAAACCCAGGATTCCTGCGTTGCAGGCTAGCAGTACCCTGGCCACTGGGCCATCCATGGAAGGACAAATTGTAAAGACAGGCAAGGAGGAGATGTCTTCCTCTGGCCATGTCTCTGCTACTGTATGTTAGGAAGGGTTGTGTCCACTGGTGGGAGGCGGCGTGTAAGCATCTGGAGCAGAACCCCAAAATTGTGGCTCTGGTAACACGTTGGAAGTTGCCGTGGTAGCTGGGGTTCAGGGCGGTGCTAAGTCCATATGGTCCCCACAGAGAGCAATCCCTGGGTGTGTTTCCTGCTGGAGGGCTCCAGCCAGTCTCCCCAGGCTCTTTCTTCTGCAGAATGTCCCACTGCTGGGTCCTCACCATGGGGAAGCAGAGTGGAGGGGCCACCACCAGGGAGGGGAATCCCCCACTGCCTCCGCAGCCATTAGCAATACCTCTCCCCCAGTCACCCTGCCCCATACTGCTAATTCTGTCACCTCCCCTTACTGGGAGGAATTGGCCCCATGCCTCTATCACCCCATCCCTCTGCACCATCCTGTCACTCCGTTTGCTGCCGATGAAATATAGCATGCCTGCCAGTAAGGCGCGAGAGATGGGAAGGCAGCAAGATAAGGAGATGAAAGGAGAGAGATTTAATGTGTGACCCAGAATTTTGCAGTCACTGGCAGCTGCTTTCCAAAGTGGAAGCCGTGTACAGGGCTAGGGGCGGGGCTCTCTGGCTCCCCCAGGTATGAGGGGAATGCTGATGGCCCACAGCGTCCTGGTTAGAATGCTAGGAGCGCCCTTGAGGTCACAGCAGCTCGTTTCCAAGGGCATGCTGGAGCAGCTGCTACCGGGGCTGCGGCAGCCACCATCCTATACTGAGCTGGGTGCAGGCTTATTAGTCACACTATTAAGGGAGTCTCTGGTTCTGAATTGCTACTTTCACTCGCCACTGACCGCCAGGCTGAGGCTACAGCATCCTGCTCTGGGGAGAGCTATGGACAGCTCAGACAATTGGAGGCCGGGCTGGCTGTCTCAATGGACAGAGTCACTCAGCTGGGGGAATGGGAAGGTATGTAGGGGGGTGCTGACTTGTCTAAGGAGCCGGAAAGCCAAGAGGGTATTTCTGTATAAAAGGAAGGAGCAATGGGCATTGAGATAAACAGAACCTGTGGCCTGCTTTTTCCTAACAGTATGGGTGACGTGATGTGTGTTCTCTGTCGGGGACTGTGGGATCCACACACCCAGGCAGGAGACACCCACACCTCGGGGCTGTGGGGCATGGCTCATCCCCTGAGGGGTACTCTGCTCTGTTTCTGGTAGCACTTTGTGGTCACATGTAAGGCCTGGCACATGCGTTGGCGTCCTTTGCACTGTGCATGTAGGTATGCATAGCATAGATGTGCTGCTGTGTGGCGGGGGATGAGGATCTGGTTGTAATGCCTATGGAGGGGATTCTTTACCCAGGCTGCAGGGCCCAGACAGGCCTGAGGGGTTCTTCTGCTCCCAGAGTGACACAACCTGCGCACCACACCGGACTCCCTGAACCTGGCCTGGTGTAAGCAGTCCCAGAGGGGAGGCTGCCTGCACGTCAGCTTGGTGGTTATGGATCTAGCAGAGGTCAGAGCCTGGAGCACAACAGCTGAGGAGAGTCCCTGTGCTTTGGGCCAGCACTATTTCTGTCTATCTAGGTACTTACATGGCCCTCATCCCTATCATATCTGAGCACCTCACAGTCATTAAGGGCAATGCTATTACTTCTGTAGCCCAGATGGGGACCTAAGGCACAGAGGAGAAAAAGTGACTTACCCAAGGTCACCTGGGAAGTTTGTGGCAGAGCCAAGAATTGAACACAGGTCTTCTGAGTCCCACCGCCATGGTCGATCTGCTAGACCATCCTCCCTAGAGCAGCTGATTGGCGATCTCCTCTGGTGATGGATGAAGACTAGGTGTCCGTGTTGATCCTTTCAGACATCGACTGCCTTTGATACCATTAACCAAAAAGTCTTCCTGACCGATTTGTGGTGGCTGGCAGGGATAGAGGGATTTGAGCCAGAGGGGCTCCAGTCTCCCATGTCAGCAAAGAGTTGGAGGGCAGTGCTGGGCGATTGTTCTTTTCTCAAGGGCTTTCTTGTGCAGAGTACCAGAGGGCTCTGTTCTGTCTCTCTTGCTGTAGTGAGCCAAGGCAGTGTGGGTGGGGCCACCCTAAGCCCCCCCTTTTGGCCAGGCTTGGCATTGCAGGTGAATCCCACCTTACCTTCCCCCAACTGGGCATCAGCTAATCTGCTTACGCACATCAGGGCAATGAGAAGCCAAACCAAACAAGTCCCAAGTATCTCTCCTTTAATGAAGCCCCCGGGAAGGAGCACATGGAACAATTCAGGCCCCCCGCTCCGATCCCCCAAACAAAGGCTGTGTGCCTGGTTCGGCTGACCTTCCAGGGGGAGGGGGAGCGACACCTCCGGCAAGATGATCAGTTTCGTCATGCTCTTCCTGTTTAGATAGGGCACTAAGGCCAAGTAGGGAGTCTCCTTACCTGCCCTCAGGCTGGTCTCCTTGTGAGCTCCGGACTGCTCAGCCTTAAGTAGGGTTGCCAGTTTTGGTTGGACGTATTCCTGGGGGTTTCATCACATGACATAATCTTTAATTAAAGATTAATCTTTAATTCCTGGGGACTCCAGCATAATCCTGGAAGCTTGGCAACCCTAGGGTCATGTGGCTGTCATTCTGAAGATGATGCTCGTGTGTGGGTCTCTTTCATCTGATCTGACCTGTGAGGCTACCTGAGTTTCCCAGTACTTAGCAGACATTTGGGCTTGGAGGAAAGGTAGATGAGGGCTCAGACTGGTGGTGGAGACTAACCAGTCCTTTCCACTGCAGAAATATGCCTGCCTTTTATTTCTATGCTTCCCAAGCTGCTGGTTTCCCATCTGGTTCTGGGTGGCCTGATCACTTTTCCCATCTGTGCTTAGCTAGAATGTTGTGATTGTGCCTTTCAGTGGGGCCCTCCCCAGAGTTAGCCGGGCTTTAACCTCTCCACATTGTGACTGCTTTACAGTCTGATTTGGGCTGCACCTGGCGGACCACTCATCAGCTTTAGCTAGTGCTGAATGCAACTGGCTACTGGCTTTAGCAGTGTGCATGGGGTAGATGGCACCTATGCTCCCAAATCTGCACTAGCTTCCAGTCAGTATCCAGGTGTAATTCAAGATGTTGTTTCTAAGCTACAGAGCCTTTCATTTTTAGGGTCTTTCCTATTGCAAAGCTAGCAGTGCAGAGCTCCATAAGGCTTTCCATCCCTGAGAACCACTGGAATGCATGAGCTGAGGCTCTGCACATTAACACATCTGGGATCTGTCCTCGGTGGAGGGTCTTGGACTCTGGAGTTCACGTTCTCCATTGGCCCAAAGGGCCCTGGGTGTCTCGATTTCACAGCCAGGTTGTAAGGCCTGTCTGTTCTTGTCCAGGCTTTTATTGAGGAGGTGTACTGAGTTTGGGAGGGCTTTGGTTTTCTATCTCCATTTGCCAGGTGGTGGAATTCTTTGCCTCACATTGGGTTAACTTGTACCAACGTGCTGCATGTCTGTGTTGACTGCTGTACCGTGTGCACCTAGTGTGCAATGGTAGCCTGATGAACCAATGAAGAAATAAATTTGAGTCTGCCCCAGTTTTGATTTTGATCTCACGTGCACCGGTGTAAATCGGACACAGCTCCACTGAGGTCAGGGGGGGAGTTACTCTGGGGTAAAAGCATGGACATGGGATCAGAGTGGGCTTAGATCTATCTCTATGTGTGTGTGTTGTTTTTCAACGGGTGGCAAGATGCCTTATCCCTGAACTCCTCTCACATTTCCCAGCGGCTTCCCAAGACACAGCCCATATGGCCTTCTATCCCAGCTCCTGTCTATCACTCACTCCTAACAAGAAGTGGCAGCTGTGGGGGAAGGGCAGGGAGGCACGGATATGCTGAACAGTAAGATTTACTTTAACCCTTCAAGGCACTGCCTTTCTTGGCTTTGCATTCCAACACTGTCCATGTCAAATCAACATGCTGCCTGGCAGAGCCTCAATGGGTTTCCATCTGGCCACAAAGGGGAAAGACTGTAAACCTGGGGAGATTAAGGATGAGGTTTTTTTTTCAAGGTGCCCAAGGGAGCTGGACACCCAAGTTCCATTAAAAATTAATGGGAACTGAGCGTCCAAATCTTTTTTAGTTTACTTGGAAAATCTCACCTTTAGTCCATGCCTTAAAAGCTAATCTCCATGCAACCTTCGCTATGGAATTGCTATGGTACCCCCATAATAGAAGAGAGCTCTGTCCAGTGCTGCACCTCCCCCTTAACTAGCTGGCAACACACCCTGCTGGCACCAGGCAGGCATTGCAAGTTCTTCCAGCTTTTAGACATGGACGCAGCTGGGCAAATCAATAATAATATATTATTTGGATCTTGGTAGTAACCTGTTGCCTGGGAATCTCTGCTCCAGATGTTAAGTCCATTACCTCCAGCTAGATTCACGTCCCTCTTGAGTTTGTACTCCACACATCTCTCTGTGATGGCATTTCACTGGCCAAAAAGTCCATGAGAAGCCACCTATCAAAGCTGCAGATGGAGAGTTCAGAGAGAGTGAATTTTGAATTCACAAGTATTCATGCCAAAAGTGCTTGGGCACTCAGCCCCTCAAGGAAGAAAGACAATGCCACATGATTTATCTGGCTAATTGTAATTTATCTAGAATGGTCACGATCATGCTGTAGACCAGTGGTTCTCAAAGCCGGTCTGCCACTTGTTCAGGGAAAGCCCCTGGTGTGCCAGACTGATTTGTTTACCTGCCACCTCTGCAAGTTCGGCCGATCGCGACTCCCACTGGCCACGGTTCGCTGCTCCAGGCCAATGGGGGCTGCGGGAAGCAGCGTGGGCCAAGGGACGCGTTGGCCGCCCTTCCCGCAGCCCCCATTGGCCTGGAGCGGCGAACTGCGGCCAGTGGGAGTCGCCATTGTCCGAACCTGCGGACACGGCAGGTAAACAAACCGGTCCGGCCCGCCAGGGGCTTTTCCTGAACAAGCGGTGAACCGGCTTTGAGAACCACTGCTGCAGAGTAAAAAACATTCACTGAATAGATGGGAATAACACGGGACTCTGAGGGGCTACTGATCGGCTCAGGGATATTCTGTAGGCAAGAAAGGGGACAAGTGAAAGATACGTAGTGAGCTATTGACTCATTGTCAGTCTGGGGATTCCTTTCCCATTGTTCTAGTGCAACAGTCATGGTTGTGGTCCCTACCCAGGATTTCTGGAGGTAGGAATGTTAGCTGCTATATATTCAGCCAAAGGACTAACTCCCTTAACTAAGAGCTGTAGCAACCGCATCTCCTCTGTGGATGGGAGGGGAACATATAATACATACCAGACGGTGCCCCTGCAGCACACATGTGGGGAAAGCCCCACTGCTACCACCAACGAGCCATTTCCAGTCTCCATGCTCTGAGGGACCCCCCAGCATTCTCAGTTCACATTTGGTAAAGTGCCTGCTGCTGGCACCAGCAAGATATTTTCCCTTCCAGTAAGTGTCGCCACCAGGGCTATAGCTGCTGTTTTAGCCTAACGTGTAAATCACAAGCCTTCCCCCTGTAGACAGGATTCATTCCCCCGTCACGTCTCCCAACACCCAGTGTCACACACGTGCTTCAGCCTTCCAAGGGCTTTTTAATCGCGCCTCGCTGTTTCCCTAGTAAAGCCCGTGAAACCAAACAAACCTGCTAGAAGGGAGACCGGGGGCTGTGGTGCAAACAAATTAATGTGATTGTGGGAGACTGAGGCCTCATCTCACTGAGGGCAATAGAGATAATGCATCTGACAGCTGTCAGTTTGCATAAAAGGAAGGGTGGCTTCAACCCAGGGATGCTGTGGAGAGCAACATCCCCTTGGAAAACCAGTGGTTGGGTGGACACAGCATCTGGGCCTCTCTAACTGCCCGGGCCCTCTCCATGGGCTGCTTTTCACCCTCCTTTCTCTTCTGCTGTGGTTTGGCATTCCAGCTGCAGTAGAGGGGCTGGCTGGGAAAGGGTGGATGGTTCTTCAGATGCAGCCTGCTCCTCTCTGCGGGTTCGTGTCACCCTGTGCAGTGGGCTAGGAGAAGGCCCATGCAGCGTGTGTGCCTTCTTTAAGAGCATAAGTGGGACACAGCATGTTCCCAAAGTGCAAGGGTGGATGTTCTATGTGGCACAAGGGTGAATGTTTCCCCATGAGAGACGGAAAGTCATTTGGCATAGTGAGCAGTGCAGAGAAGCAGGATGATCCAGTGGTTGGGGACTAGCCTTGGAGTTGGAAGACCCTAGTTCAATTCTCTGCTCCATCATAGACTTTGTGTGACCTTGGACAAGTCTTTTTGCCTCTCTGTGCCCTGATTCTCTGTCTGAAAGGTGATAACAGCCCTGCCCTACCTCACAGCAATGCTCTGCGGATGAGCACATTAAAGATGGTGAAGCACTCAGGTACAGTGGTAACAGGGACCAGACCAGTAACTCAGCTAGAACTACTGTGGGGAGCAAAGGTGCTGGGTTCTTTGCTCGCAGGAGATGATGAGGAGTGAAAGTTGTGTCCTGTGCCCCAGGTCTGCAGTGTGGAGAATGGTGGCAGGATCATCATACTGCAGTGTCTAGAGGTGCCCATGTAAGCTGATGGAACAAGCTCAGGAGAAGAAACAGTCCTAGTTGCTGGCAGGTCTTTCACTGATGAAGCAAGGGTCCTGGCTCTCAGAGGTGTGAGTGCCTGCAACATGGTTTGTGAGTACCCAGCACCTCTGAAAATCAAGCCTTTTCCTAACGAATTAATGAAAGCTTACCATGACTCAGTTTCTCCCTCCCCATTCCTTTAAGAGTCCAAAGGCCGCTCAGTGTTGGTTACATCCAAAATATCAGTACAAGCAAATACCCCTTATAGTCTATAACCTAGAAACAATACAGTCACAAGCGTTGGCCAAGTACAACAGCATCAGGCTCGGGAGACACTTTCCCATAATGACTCGACTACAGAGGGGCAAGGAGAAGCTCTGATAAAGAACCTCTTGAAATCTTGTCTTTTTCTACACTATAACAAACCAGTGATGTCATTGCTGGTTTTTGGACCTTAGTTAAGGCCAGATGAGGGCATGTAGGGCTAAACTCTGTCTTCTGGCCCGAGCAAGACAAGATTAATGGCTGGGCCTCTCTCTTGTCAAGGTTTTTTTCCTTATCTTGTTTTGCCATATTTCTTCCTGTACTAAGCATTTCTCTATAATAAACTAAACAAACCAATTATTTACAGCACCTGAGATCCAATTAACCATATTTTCTTCATTTCTATTCCCTCAGCCCAAACCTTCAATAAGATAACACTGGTAGTTCAAGGGTCACTCCAAGTTGAACACAAACCATCCTTCTTTCTCGTGACCTCACTCTTTTTAATTATCTGCTTTGAGCCTCTCACTTGTGCTAATGGTAACACTCAATTTAAAACCATAGGACACCCAGGCCCAGTGTGGGCCTGTATTCCTACAACACCCCAGTACTTAGAACAAGGCACTCCTCCGGAACGGGCTAGACCCAATCTCTGTGACCACTGGTGGAGCCCTATCTCCCCAGAGGCAGCCATTCTCCCCTCTGGCAGCCCAAGCAGTGTCCTTCTCCTGAGCATCTGCACAAGGGAAGAGAGGGGGTGCCTGAGCTGGCGTTAACCCCTTGTTCTTTGGCAGTGACCTTGCCTCATCACAGTTCATTGAAGGGGAAGATGCTTGCTGGATAGCAGTAGGTGCTGGGCACAGATCAGCATGTTTGTTCACACAAACATTCTGTTTGCTGTTGATCCATCTTTGCCCCATCTGGTGCCCTCACTGAGCTCTATCTGTCCACTTTGCCCTGCTAAGTTTCACTTTGACCTTCACCAGAACACCCAAAACTGAATGGGAAACCAGAACTCCAGCCAGATTTGCTCAAAAGGCCAGTGACCTTTCAGATAAACCTGGGCTGCTTTAGGGAGGTCTATGCCGCAAACAGGTAGGTTTCCTATGGGTTGAGGCTCCTTTGAGAGGCTGTGGAGGTCATCATAGCCTTTGTTATTGGGCTGGTGAGGCAGCCTCTTTTGGGCCACTGTGGAATCTGAGAGATGGGACAGACCCCTGCGGTCATCCCGTCTGCGCTAGCCCAGCATTGTCCCTCATTCCGAGCTCACTCCCAGCAGCCCCTTAACTCAGGCAGAAGTTAACAGGTGCTCTGCCTGACTAGTGGTTGCTATGAGCTGGTTTTGAACGACTTGCCACATCCTTTGGGAGACTTTTCCACAAGTCAGTTGATTGTACTGTTGGGAAGAGTTCAACCTAAACTTTCCTTTGCTCAGTTTCATGCCATTAATTATAACTCTACTCCCCTTAGCGACTCTATTTGCTTACTGTAGTGTAGCAATGACCCCAACTGGGAATGGAACCCAGGATCCTCTATGTCTGAAAGCATAGCTCTTTGCTGCTTGATCTGAACAACCAGCTCCGTTACTGAATGGCAGCAGTGGATTCACAAACCTCTCTATGTGACCTAGTCACTAGAGAGAGGGGGGAAAGGAGCCACATTGTGTTACTGTGGTCTCTACGAGTACTCATCACTGTAGAGTCTGAGTGCCTCTCCCCCACCTTCAGTAGACATATAGGGGTTCCCATATCCTCCTGCTGATCACTTAACCAAGCTGCATGTGTTTGGTTCTTTGAACCTTTCCTCTAGGCCAGAGGTTCTCAAAGCCGGTCTGCCGCTTGTCCAGGGAAAGCCCCTGACGCACCGGACTGGTTTGTTTACCTGCCGTGTCCGCAGGTTCGGCTGATCGCAACTCCCACTGGCCGCGGTTCGCCGATCCAAGTCAATGGGGGCTGCAGGAAGGGCGGCCAGCACGTCCCTTGGCCCTCGCCACTTCCCGCAGCCCCCATTGGCCTGGAGCAGCGATCCGCGGCCAGCGGGAGTCGCGATCGGCCGAACCTGCGGACGCAGCAGGTAAACAAACCAGTCCGGCGTGCCAGGGGCTTTCCCTGAACAAGCGGCGGACTGGCTTTGAGAACCACTGCTCTAGGCATATACCAACTCCTTTCATCGTTGTTCCTACTCATCCCCTTCCCTTCTGTTGCTGTCTTTCTGGTGCTGAGATGCCCAAAACTGAGTGTGGTATTCTAGGTGTACCTCATCAGTGCTGAATACAGATGGGACTATTACTGGTCTGTGACATGATGTTTCTGCACATACCACCCAACATGACAATGGCTTTGTTATTGTTTGTCGCCAGCCCATTCTGCAAGCTTGTATCCAGCCTGCCGTCCACGCTCACCTCTAAATCTCACTCGATCTCTTATTCAGAGAGGATAACATCTGTGATTAATTAGGTAGCCACATCGCTCGAGCAGACCAGAGTACGGCTCAAGGCAATGGTGCTGCGAAATCACAGGCTAATCTATGTGTGGTACCAAAAGAGTCAAGGAGACCCACAGCCTCTGGATAATTGTTCATGTCAGAGGCAGTTTGTTTTTGGAAATCCTCCATTTAGCATCCAGAGAGCTGGCGCTTTCTGAGTGGATGGAGGAGCTGAACTCTCTCTCATTCCTCTTGTTTCAGAGAAAGCAGAGTGAGGCCAGTGCTGGTAACATGACCCTGCGATCCTTCATTCCAGTTTTTCCATAACTTCTTTGTCTTGGCTTGCACTTATTTCATGTTTGCTTGGGACTGGACTGAGACTCGGCAGAGCTGGTTTCTTACTCTCAGTTCTGTCACAGGCATCCTGTGTGACCTAGGGCAAATCGTGTAAGCTCTCTGTGCCTCAGTTCCCCATCTGTAACAAGAGAACCATGATACTTTCCTACCTCCCAGAAGATAAAACTGATTAATGTTTGTGAGGTGCTCAGATTCTGTGGCCCCAGGGGCCATATGACTACCTGGCTTCAGGAGAGCACCAATGAAAACAATGAACTGGACGTGGTTGTTAAATACATAACCACGAGCCCTTGCACCATTAACTTCATTCTAAGCAGCGCGCTTCCCAGGGAACAGAAAACCACATCATGTGATCTGCCTCTTGTGTCCAATCAAAACTAGCCAGCACAGCTTGAATGCTGACTGTCGACAACGAGTGGCCCGGGAATAGGCTGCGGCCCAAGAATGAGTCATGGAAATTATTCAGCAAGTAACGAATCCCTCTGAGAAGATGGGAAGCTGCTCGCAGACAGAGAAATAGATGAAATTCATCAGGCCATTGATTCTCTGTAAACTATTGACTCGCCTCTGAGAGCCAGGCCCAAGGATTGTTTTTCAAATGGAAGCTTCCTGAAAGCGAGGCAGAAGGGGGATGTCCCAGGCTTCCGGCAGCGCTCCAGCGCCTCGCTTTCTGTCTCCATCCACATCCCAGCAACTTGGCTCCTGCTGCCATGTGTTCCAGCCACCCAGCCTCAGCTGCATTCTAGCAACACAGCTCCTGGCTCGCTGCATCGCAGTGCTCAGATTGCTTGCATTCCAGTGTCTTGATTCCCTAGGCTCAGCCGCATGGCTCATGGTCTCAGCTGTATGCCTGTCACAGCTTGTCTTGCGCTCTAGGCTGCATTCCATGGAGTCCTTGGCTCAGACACTGGAGAGTGAATTTGTTAAAGATTTGTCTTTTTGGAGTGTTTAGGAATCATTATTCTTCACCTGAATCTTAACTTGCGACTTGTAATTCTCCCAGCTGTATTTTGTAGTGCTCCCTGTGACCTCCAGAGGGGGCTGCAAATCTGCTAGGTGTGCCAGTTCAGACAGCTGCACATGCATTGATGAGGCTGCTGGGGGTAGATGGGGCTGGAGCTGGGAGACAGGTATAACAACAAAGCTGGCGTGGCTGAGCCCACACAAGGATCCAGGGCTTGAAAGATCAACTGCTCCGTTGTTTGTGTTCAGTTTAGGAGAGTGTGAGATAGGGAGCAGAGTGAGACAATGGAAGGGGGAGAGGGAAAAATCCCCCTGAAAATATAAAGCATGGCACAGCCACATTGTGGAGCAGTTGTGCTGCCTCGCTTTTGGTCGAGGGGGGGGTCTTCTAGCTTCAGCGCAGGGATGGAAACCAAAGAAAACTGAATTACCCTGGGAAGGACCCATGGGGGGAGGGATAGCTCAGTGGTTTGAGCATTAGCCTACTAAACCCAGGGTTGTGAGTTCAGTCCTCGATGGGGGCCATTTAGGGATCTGGGGCAAAAATTGGGGATTGGTCCTGCTTTGAGCAGGGGGTTGGACTAGATGACCTCCTGAGGGCCCTTCCAACCCTGATATTCTATGATTCTAAATTAATCCTACAAACCCTGTGGTGACCAAACATATACTTGCTGAGAGTTGGAAAGTGGCATGCACTATGGGTAGAAAGCATGGGCTAGTGGGTGGGGTTTTGGCCTGTGGCTCAGGAGGTGAGCGTTCAACTGGCAGCTCAGCCAGAGACGTGCTGTGTGACCCTGGGCAAGTCCCCTTTTCTGCCCAGTTTCTCATCTTTGCCTCCCAGAGATATTGTGAGGCTACAGCCCACTACTGATTACCAGTGAGGAAGGTCAGGTAAGTACCTGAATAGACAAAATTCAGGCATTCCTACTTCAAACCTCACACTTGTAGCCATTCATGGACGCATTATCATGCTACTCCACTGACTACAGCTTAGGAATCTCTGATTTATGCCCTACCCATAAGGAACATACCCATAAGACTAACCTCCTGCCAGCCAGTTAACTATGCTTCAGAGGAACTGGGTTACATTCCCTGGGACACCAGCAGTCTGCACCGGGATCAGTCTACACAGACCTGTGCAGCCTTTAAGCAGAAAACAAGGCCTGGTATTTATTGCTATGTGGACTAATCATAAAGAGCTATTGTCCCACACTGAAATTGGTATCCAGACCTGAGATTTCCATGCACAACTTGGGGGGTCAAGTGCACCCAGCAGCGCTCTAGAATCCTTCCCTTTGCTTTGATTCCAGTGGGGGTGGGGGTGGGGCAAAGCTGATCAGCTGTGGGGCCAGCAATTGCTCCCCATTTTTTGAGGACAACACCGGTCTGAGCAGATAGCCTGTTGGCGTGTGCACAGGGAGGCTCAAGCAAATTCAAGCTTCAACCTGAGACTTGCTGACTAAGGGAGCTGTGAGTGCTCAGTAGCTTTCAATAGTCCTAAGTGGGGTGCATTCACTTCCCTGAAGGTGCAGCTACACTAGCCCCAATTTTGGCATCATAGTTGCTTGACACTGTCAAATAACCTGATTTAACCCCCTGCCCCGAGTTCTCACGTCCTTTCTGCCTGTGTTCTGAAAAGGATCAGCTGCCTTTGTTAGCACCTAGGAGCCTGATCCAGAAGTTGGATCCAAGCAGAGCTGCTCTGGTGTTGGCTGTGGCTGCTCGCTCCCTCAGGGGCTGGCACGCAGCATGTTCAGAGTTCCGGTCGCAATCCAGCATGTAGCAGATGGAAGCAGGAGCAAGGCAGCTTGCCTTTAAAATCCCTTCCCTCCAATATAAAATAATCCAGCGCTCTGCTTTGTGCAGGGAGCTCCATTCCCTAATGCAATAGTTCCACCTTGGTGGTGGTGGTGGGGCTAGATTTGTCGCTCATTAGCAATGAGGTGTATCGCTAATTGGAGCTGTTTGGAGTTCATCCAAAGATTCACATGATGGCCACAAGGAGTGCAAGTGTCTGACGGGGCTTGGGGAGTTAGATCTAAACCAGGGGTGGGCAAACTTTTTGGCCTGAGGGCCACATCGGATTTCCAAAACTGAATGGAGGGCTGGGTAGTGAAGGCTGTGCCTCCTCAAACAGCCTGTCCCCCGCCCCTCCCACTTCCCCCACCCTGACTGCCCCCCTCAGAACTCCTCACCCGTCTAACGCCCCCCCCCACTCCTTGTCTCCCAGGACCCTCCACCCCTAACCGCCCCCCCGGGACCCCACGCCCTCTCCAATCCCCCTTGCTCCCTGTACCCTGACTGCCCCGACCCCTATCCACACCCCTGCCCCTGACAGGCCCCCCTGGACTCCCACGCCTATACAACCCCCCATTTCCCATCTCCTGACTGCCCTCCCCCCCAGAACCTCCACCCCATCCAACTACCCTCTGCTCCCTGTCCTCTGACTGCCCCCTGGTACCGCTGCCCCTTATCCAACCCCCCGCTCCCCACCCCCTTACCATGCCACTCAGAGCAGCATGTCTGGCAGCTGCCTGGCCAGAGTCAGCCACGCCACCGCACTGCCCGGCAGGAGCTCGCAGCCCAGCCACCCAGAGCTCTGGTGACACAACAAACTGAGGCTGCCGGGGATGGGTGACAGCAGTGGAGAGGCCGGGGGCTAGCCTCCCCAGCTGGGAGCTCAAGGGCCAGGCAGGATGGTCCCATTGGCCGGATGTGGCCCGCGGGCTGTAGTTTGCCCACCTCTGATCTAAACCATCTCAGGCCATAGGGTTACACCTGGTTAAAATTGGCACACAGTAAAGCAAAAGGCTGTGGCCCGCAGAAGAGGTATATAGAGGCCACCTATAGAGTGTATCCAGTCAGTGCAAATTACTCTGACTTGGCGCTTACGCAGATTTTCTGGCCAATGCGTAACTTCCCTCTCACTGTGTATTTCACTGCCGAATTGGGTTGGCCGACTCTCCTGAGAGTTGTCTCTCCGGACAGCTCTTCTCATGGTCTGGATTGCAGGGAGCCTTTAACTAACACAGCAGCTTATGGAATGACACCAGCAGGGTTGGCATTATGCACAGCTCTTGTTTTAAAAACTCCTGGAGTCCTTAACCAGCACATGCTGAGCCCGGCCTATTAATTGGGTTAGACTCTTTAGGAGACTGTCTCTACTTTGTCCAGACCAAAGTCCTGGTAAAAAGCATGCAGAGCATCTTTCCAATATGTTAGCGCTATCTTTTACAGACAGATACACAATGCCATTTTCTCTGTTGGTATTCCTCCACTGAAATCAATGCTATTACACCTCAGTGCCTTTCTTAAAGCTATTGCCATTGCTGGGCTCATCGTAAATAAGTCCCGTACAAATGTTGCTTTATTTCTTTTCCACTTACATATTTAGGTATTTTTTCCCCCATCCAATTAATTCAACAAATACAACTGAAGTATCACACTGCTCTATATATCATGGCTTTTATGACTGTGCAATAAAGACATCTTTTGTTAGAGTAACTGTCAAAGACTGTTTTTTTTTTTAACAAGGCTTGTGTAAAACATTCACAGAATCTATTATATAAAAATGTTCATTATCCTCCTCTACAAATCTTGTAGCTGGAAAGTGACGGTGAAGAGATTTATTATGTTCTTTCTAGGTGGCCAGAGTATGGGACACCTAGACTAAAGAGCGAGAAAGGAGAAAGAATAGGGAAGCTCAAATATTGCTAGGGCTGGTTAGAAAATGTTTACTAGAAAAAATATATGAGGAGAAAATGTTCATGAAATTTCCACTGGGAATTTTTGTGGCAATAAGGTCAATTTTTCTGAAGGTCGCTCACGTTGAGGGGTTGTTTGGAGTGGAAGCTCTGTAGAGGTTGTGCTGTTTTATGGCTTGCTTTTCAGCCCTACACTACACAGATACTAGAATTATTCAAGTTCGTAATTACAGGCTACTGCAAAGACAGAGCCACATTGTGAAGTTCATATCCAAGGCTATGGAAAGGCAGCATTCAGAGCTGGTGTTCTGGATCAGGCTCAGCAGTAGACTAATCTCTCACATGCATAGACTGCCCATCACTGCAGTGTCTAGGTGCCATGTATTCTAATGAAGGCCAAAGACAGAAAGGAAAGCTGCCTTTGAACCCAGGGATCAACTATGTTTCAGACAAGAGCATCGCTAATGAGCCACAGGGGAGAGGAATGTTTCCTGAGGTAGAGAAAATGTGATACCAGAGGCTCATGGTGATTTAAATGCATAATATGTGCACCTGAAAGGCTCCTGGGCTGTATTTACTGGGAGGGTTTGGGCTGGTAGTGTCAGTCCTTAGATTGTAAGCTCTTTGGAGAAAGGGCTGCCTTCCTGTTCTGTGTTTGTACAGCACCTTCCACAGTGAGACCCTGGTCCATAGCTGGAGCTTCATATTTAAGCAGAACATTGTCCTGTACTTGGAAAACCCCTGAAAGGGTTTCTCGGAGGCTCTAGGCAATACAAGGTGGACACATACTGTGCTCACCATGGCTGCCATTTTTAAACCTCTCAGTTGATGGTGGGGAACCAAGCTTTTCATGCACACTTTCAGGGGGTTATTTTTTGTTCATCCTAAGGGCATTTATTAACATTCGACTAGCTCTGTCCATCTAAGTGCACCCTTGACATGAGGCCCTGCTCCAAAGACTACTGAAGTCAGTGCAATGGGATCAGATAGGATCAGACCCTTGGGCCCAGATTCAATGAAGGACGTAAGCCCACGTTTAACAGTAAGCATATGAGTAATTCCACTGAAGTCAGTGGGTTGGTTCATGTTCTTACAGCTAAACACAGGCTTAAGTACTTTGCTGGACTGGGGCCCTAGTGATTATATTGGTTGTAGTAGCAAGAGGTAAGCCAAGGCCATGATGTTTGGAACCAGATCCAAACTTTCACAAAATTCCAGGTTGTCTGGAGGGGAGGTTTTGGCCTGGACCCATCACCAACAGTGTCAGAAGATAGATGATGGGTGGGGGCAGGGAATGGAGTGTACAAATTTCGGATGGAAAGCTGCACTCCCAGTGGTTGCTGATTGGACAGGATGGAGGGAAGCCCTTCCCATGAGTCTTTTCCATTGACTTCAGTGGGCTTTGGCTCAGGCGCCATATGAGTAGGTGTGCCGGATGCACTTGAGGGTGATGGCAAGTACTTGAACGGAAGGCACCTTCTGGCTGGAGCTCTCCACCATCGAGGCAGCTGCTCGCCAAGACACACCTGAGAAGAGCCTTGCTAGGGATGAATGTTCCCATGAATGTGATCTACTCCCCCTCCAGCTGCAGGTGTGACAGAAGGGTCCACTCCCCTGCCCCGGCCGCAGGCCTGTTTCTCCTCAGCAGGCCTGCGTGAGCTCTAACAAGGCCCTGGAGTGCAGATAACAGGGATATAATACAGCAAGATGAGACAGAACCCTCCAGAGTCTCGTAGCATTTCTTTAGCCTTGGTCGCTTTATTACCATATCGTTGAGTGATGGGGCTCGGGGGAGCGGTGGTTTAAGCCATATCTCTCAGTGCCGCCGCGCTCACTCCTCCTGCAATTGATCAGGCTACAACCGGGGCTGAGTGAATTTGCACTTTTTCATTGCAAACTCTTCTAGGTAATGGAAATTTTTCCACTGACGATGCGTTTTATTTCGGTTTCCCCCCTCCTCCCCTCTTCTCTCCCAGCCCAGCAATAATAAATTCAGCCCAGCTGGTTAGAGCATTTTCAGGGGAGGGAATTATGCTGCATGCTACATCTAGTGCCTTCCTACTACAGGTTGGTCAGGGACTGTGTAGGGGCTCCAGTCACCAGAGGCTAGAGGTGATTGTTCATGGAAACAGACTCGACTGGCCCATCGTTGTGAATCTCTGCAAGGCTCTTTAAACCAGGAGATCTCAGCAGTCCTATTGTATTGCTTGTGATAAAGGCTTGCCCTGAACCAATACTACCGCTTCTCAGGGGCACCTCTATGCATTTTCTGCTTCAGGCCTCAGACCCACAGAGAAAAGGAAGAAAAATGCACCCCCCACTCCTCTCCCAAAGGGAAAAGCCAGCACCTCCTGCTTACCTCGCCCACAGCAGTAAATCACCTGGTTAAGGGCTGTCCCGCTTACCTTGCTAGAGACCTCAGGCTGGGGTGGGCAGTGGAAATCGCTCCACTGCATGAGCTGGTGGCCCAACATCTCTGCCCTTCTGTGGGAGTCGTTCTACCCCCTCCCTGCATCATTGCACATGCCCTCCCACTGCCAGAGAGATTGTAGAGCTGCCCATCACCCCCGAGCCTTGTTAATACTGTGTCCATCTCCACCTGCCCTCTGCATGCAAGGGATTGAAGATGTGCACCACAGAAGATTGGCTTCCTAGTTTGTTTCATACCTACACATCTCTGATACAAAGTATGGTGATTTGCCACCAAACTAGCTTTTGTTCTTTTCATACAGATCTGAGCATAAGGGGGTTGTAGTAGAGACACGCTCAGTCTGTGTCTAATGACACAACTGGAGAATTGGTGCTCAAATGGCATCATAGGACCCAAACTTGTGAGGTGCTGAGCTTCTGCTCTGAAGACCTCTGTGCCTTAGAGGGCCTTCAGTATGCTATTTGTGTAATTAGGAACTTGAATCTGTGTAGTGTAGGGCTGTAAAGAAAGCCATAAAACAGCACAACCTCTACAGAGCTGAGTCTGAGCTTTTATGATCAAAGATAAAATGAAACTGTGTCTTGTGGATGGATAAGGCAGTACGTTTCTCTGGTTACTTTTTCCCCTGGGCATTATTGTGGGGTAGAGTTACGGTTATTTGAGAGCTTTGTTTGAGAAGTACAATCTCGTAAGTTTCTAATTTTTAAAAAAACTCTAATGATGGTCCTGCAAGGTCACAAGCATTCAAGATGTCGATATGCGCCTGTAATTTTGACTGCCCCTTTGTGAAGTTTTTGTGGGTGGGAATTTCCTTCATTTTAAATGAAACGGTCCTAAGGTCAGTTGGGGAAGAGTCTATTTCTTGCCAACATTAGCAGATCTACAATGGGGAGGCCCAATTCAGTAGACCCTAGGATTTTCAAAGACAGGATGCCCCCTTCGTTTGCTGACCACAGACACCTCCTGCTCACCATGGAACCTTTGTTATAAAAAACTTTCTTGGCCCTAGACCTAACCTACCAATTTTGAATCTATGACTTCGTATGTGTGTGGATTTTGGTGAGGAAGGGGGAAAACTGTGTTCACCATGGAAATTCAATTACAACCTTAACCAGGGGCTTCTCATCCATAGAGCTCAAAGCATATTGGAAAGGAGGATTCAGTATCATTATACAGGGAAATGGAGACACAGAGAAGTTAAGTTATTTACCCACAGTTTCATAGCAAGTTAGTGGCAAAACTGGGACTATATCAGGTCTCCGGATTCTCAGCCCTGGACTCCAGCCATTAGCCCAGAGATGCCCCCAACAGGCTACTATGTGGCCAAAGCTACCATATAAAAACCTAAGATAGCTATAGACAGTAATTCCACATTATTCTTCAGCTGAACAGTAAGAGCGAGCTGCTAGATAACCCAGATGCAGCCCCCTTCAGCAATGACCTACATAACCAGCCTCAGATATCTTGCATGCCAATGTCTTGCATGGGGACGTGTTGGTTACTCTTCTCCTGAGAATCCACAGCTGAGCTTTGTGCCTACCTGTCTTAGGGCCTGAACGTGCCTTTGCTGGATCCTAATCAAGCCACATGCTACAGGAAACCTGTTTTGAGGAAGCCCCCAGCACTGGAGTCCTGCTAGGCCCTGATGTGAGAGAGCCCACAGCTAGAATCATAGCTGGCACCCATGAGTCGCTGCCATGAAGCTGCTCCCTACATGTTTCTGGAGTCCACCTAGAATTAACGAGTCGTTGCGATGATGTCATCAGGCATCCTAGCACCGTGGGGTCTCTGCTTTCTCCCAGCTGGAGACCGACCGGCCCTTCAGAGCTGTGAAGACGCTCACACTGCCAGAATCTTAACTAGCAGCAGTGGATGTTCTGAGGTGTGAGATCTGGATGTGTGCTGTTCATAAAGTAAAGCAGCCATATACACTGTGTACTACGGTAAAGATCCCCCCACTACCCAGAGGCTGGCTCTGGAGGATACATTGTCAATTTCTTGCCTCTCTTTTCTGTGCAGCCCTGGCACTTAACATGGCACCAAAGTGAATTCTGCCAAAGATGCACTGTGCAGCATCAGCAACAGCTCTGCCTCTGGGGACCGTGCTAATTAATGTACCTTCTGCTGCTTAGCCTCCGAGGCCAGGCTTGCACCCCGAAAAGTGCTTACCCAAGGCTCTCATTAATCCAGTATGATGCAATGCTGCCTGCACCGTTGCCTCTCCACTTCAGAGCAGTAAAATTATCATACCAAATAAAACACTTCATTTCTTTAGAGCACAGCGGCTGGAATTTCCGAGCGGCTTTTCGTCTCTGGCTCCAGACGTCTACAGGTTTTTACTTCTGCAGTAAGGTGAAGAGGAGGAGCTAGGCTGAGAAGAGGGGTCCCTGGGGGGTTATTTTTATGTGGCACCCCTACTCCTAGTAACTTGGGTCTCCAAGCAGCTCTGAGGGCCTGAGTCCAGACCTGCAGCGTTCCTGCAGCTCTCCTGTGCTGGGACCCCACATAGTGTTCTGCCGTTGCCCCTCAGTCCTGAGCTGCAGCACCCCCTCATATTCCACTGTTCCAGTCCTGGAAACCCCACATGTCTCTGCCAGTGCACGTCTCACCTGCACTTCCTGTGATGGTGATTCTGGGTCACCATCACAGCTTGGCTAAGTCGTTGGAGATGCATGTGGTGTGGTTTTTACTCCTGATCTCTCAGTTGTGACTTGCAGCATCCCCTGCTGTGGCAGTCCAGGACCCCACCCAGCTCTACCAACGCACCTTCATCCTGCAACAGTCCAGCTCTTCTGTGGTTCCAGTTCTGGGTCCGCACAGAGCTGCACTCATGCACCTTTTCACTCACTCCTGCTCTGCAGAGTCCCCTGCCAACTCCAGGATACTGGACTCTTACTGGAGAAGGGGCTGAGGCCAAGTGTGTGCTAGAGGCCTGGAGGACACACAGCCAGTTGTACTCACCGAGCTGTACACTGTTATCACTTTGTGATGTACAAGAGATGAAACAAACACATTTCACTTGTGATGTGAGGTGAATCTGAGCATCAGTTCACAGGGGTAAAAGGAGAGAGCAATAACCCGCTGCAACAGCACCCTCTTCAAGGAGGTCTGTCCCCTTATTAGGTGCAAGGGGTTTAGATACCGATTTCTACTGGATGAACTGATCTGCAGTGACTTGAGGCCACATTTCTCATATTCTTCTCAGCAGGACTCCCCTACTCCACATGTGGCTTGGGGGAAGGTGAAACCTTCATTTCTCGGCATCGTGCCAAGGGAGAATCAGTGTTTTTTTCTAGTGAGAGGTGCCAGATTGAGAGCTAAGGCCTCCGTTTACCCTCACAGCAGGTACAACTGCAGGGTAAATACCCTTGCCATAGCCAGCGTGCCTCCACCCTGACCTGCTAGAACTGTGTGAAGTGTTCTAAGTGAGTGTCCATGGCTCAGTTAATAACTCCGTTCAGCTGTTACCAGTGAGCGCCAGTCGTCAAGGAGCGCTGGCAAAACTGCCCACCAGCCACTGGCCTGACATCACTCAAGCTCATTTTACACAGGGCACCCAAGAGCAATGACTTTCAGCTGAGGCAGGATTCGAACTGGTGAGCTAGAGTTGAAAGGCTTCATATCTGCCTACTACCCGGAGTTCTCAAGTCACCCTGCACTTTTAGTTTCTTGCTTTACCCAGCATGTTTCCTAGGATGCCCCACTCTAGGGTTTTGTAAGATCCCTGTCTCTGCTTCCTCAGCAGCTCCTTGTCCATCCAGGAACTCAGGGGCTGTGGTGCCCCCCAGCAATGAGGTTTGGCTGGGGAGGAGGGCAGAAGGTGCGGGGCTGGGGGCTAGCCTCCCCCAGCCGGCAGTTCACATGCTGCCCATGCTCCCTCCTCCTCCTCCTTGCAAGGGAAGCCTTCTGGCTGAAGGAAATTCAGAGGTGCTGAGCAGCTGCTGGATGGGGACTTAGGTGGAATAGATCAATTGACTGGCACAGATCTGAGGCTGGGAAAGAGCTGGCTGTACAGGATGAGGGGACAATGGAAATATATCAATGGCCCTGCTGGCTCTGGATGATGAGCAGCTAGCCTAGGGATCAATTTGGTGAGGGAGAAACGTCAAAGGGGTTTCAGCCTCAAATAGCGAGGAAGGCTGGTCTTGTGGTTAAAGCACTACAGTGGGACTCGGGAGATCTGTGTTTCATTCCCAGACCTGTCACATGCTTCCAATAGTCAAGTCGCCGACTCTCTCTGTGCTTTCACTCCCCGCATGTAAAATGGGATTGAGGATGATACTCCTCAGGCCTGACGTGATTAACAAGGAAAACATGACCTATGAGGAACAATTGAAAGATCTGGGTTTGTTTAGTCTGGAAAGGAGAAGACTGAGGGGGAACACAATAACAGTATGTCAAAGGTTGTTATAAAGAGGAGGATGATAAATTGTTCTCCTTTTCCGCTGAGGGCAGGACAAGAAGCAATGGGCTTTAATTGCAGCAAGGGAGATTTAGGTTAGACATTAGGAAAAACTTCTTAACTGTCAGGGTGGTTAAGCACTGGAACAAATTGCCTAGGGAGGTTGCGGAATCTCCGTCACTGGAGGTTTTTAAGAACAAATTAGACAAACATCCGTCAGGAATAGTCTAGATCAGTGGTTTGCAACTTGTGGTCTGGGATCCGCTGGGGGTCTGCAATTATGTCTATGATTTTCAAAGGGGTCTGCACCTCTGTTCAAAAATTTTTAGGGGTCTGCAAATGAAAAAAGGTGGAAAACCGCTGGTCTAGATAATAGGTAGTCCTGCCTCAGAACAGGGGACTGGACCAGATGACCTCTTGAGATCCCCTCCACTCCTACATTTCTATGATTAAGCTTGTTGGGGCTGTGATTATTTCCTACTTTGTATGGCATAATATATAGTTCTTCCATGGTGTTTTTCATCACTATATAGCTCAAAGCCCTTTACAATGGAGCTCAATATCATTATTCCCATTTTACGGATGGGGAAACCGAGGCACGGAGCAGGGCCGTTACTTGCCCAAGTCACCCAGCAGGTTGGCAGCAGACCTGGGAATAGAATGAGCTCTCCCGAGTCCCACACTGGAATGGGTCCTGATTTCAGTGGGAGCTTCTTGGTGCTACCATGGTAGCAACAAAGAGAGAGGAGGTGTTTAAGCTCAGACAAGGGGGTAGAACTAAGAGGGATGGAATGAAATAAGTAAAGGAACAAAGTGTGCATGATAGGAGATGTCCTCCTAACTGCAATACCCATTAACCTGGGCAACAGCCTCCCTCTCCTGGGTTGTTGTGGTGAAAGCCCCCTCACTCCAATCCTTGATAACCTAAAACACACAGACCCCCTGGGGAAGGTTACACAGCTCTGTCTTGTTCTTAGGGCTGTACAAATGGCCTATCACCATGATACCCAAGCACTGATACTGCAGAGAGCTACCCTGTTCGGGACTTAACCCCTAATCCTGCAATCCTTTATGCCTCCCCAGAATCCCAGTAGGGCTCTGGATGGGCACAGAGGTCTGCCCACATGGATGACACTAAACTGGGAGGAGTGGTAGATACGCTGGAGGGTAGGGAAAGGATACAGAGGGACCTAGACAAATTGGAGGATTGGGCCAAAAGAAATCTGATGAGGTTCAACAAGGACAAGTGCAGAGTCCTGCACTTAGGATGGAAGAATCCAATGCACCGCTACAGACTAGGGACCGAATGGCTAGGCAGCAGTTCTGCAGAGAAGGACCTAGGAGTGACAGTGGACGAGAAGCTGGATATGAGTCAACAGTGTGCCCTTGTTGCCAAGAAGGCCAATGGCATTTTGGGGTGTATAAGTAGGGGCATTGCCAGCAGATCAAGGGACGTGATTGTTCCCCTCTATTCGACATTGGTGAGGCCTCATCTGGAGTACTGTGTCCAGTTTTGTGTCCACACTACAAGAAGGATGTGGAGAAATTGGAGAGAGTCCAGCGAAGGGCAACAAAAATGATTAGGGGTCTGGAACACATGACTTATGAGGAGAGGCTGAGGGAACTGGGATTGTTTAGTCTGCGGAAGAGAAGAATGAGGGGGGATTTGATAGCTGCTTTTAACTACCTGAAAGGTGGATCCAAAGAGGATGGATCTAGACTATTCTCAGTGATAGCAGATGACAGAACAAGGAGTAATGGTCTCAAGTTGCAGTGGGGGAGATTTAGGTTGGATATTAGGAAAAACTTTTTCACTAGGAGGGTGGTGAAACACTGGAATGAGTTACCTAGGGAGGTGGTGGAATCCCCTTAGAAGTTTTTAAGGTCCGGCTTGACAAAGCCCTGGCTGGGATGATTTAGTTGGGATTGGTCCTGCTCTGGGCAGGGGGTTGGACTAGATGGCCTCCAGAGGTCCCTTCCAACTCTGTTATTCTATGATTCTATGAGCTTGCAGGATTGGGAACAGTATGACCTAAGAGGTCTCTTCCATTTCTATGATATGGTTTAAAACAGCATCAGGTGAGAGCAGTGAAATAGCCCCCTCATTGCTGTCATATCTGCCCCACATGCTCTCCAAGTCCTTCTCCTCCTTTCCCTCAGTATGTGTGCCAGAAATGCTGACCTAGATCTTCTGATCACACCATGTGATTTAACTGACCAACCACACAGCTTGCGTAGTGAATTGCAAATACTGACTGCTCTAAGGTAGCTGTCATCAGAGGAGTGGAGAGTGGGCTGCTCCTCCTATTTGTCAACTGCTAAACGACATGCGAGACCTCAAAAGACAATAAATACTTTCCTGTTGTTGCCTCCCCCATGCAAGGAGTTGCTATAGTCTTTACAGCACTGGCATGCGATAGTGAATAGGAGAGGGGCTGGCCCAATGAGAAGAGAGGTGTCACTGAGACAACCTCTCCCTTAAGACATGCTCGCCAACATGAAAATGTTTGAGAACCCACCGGGCCTTTGCTTTCACCTGCCAGTGCCTCCAGTTAGGCTCCTAAATCCATATTTTGGCAAGTACATAAAAAGCAGTTTGGTTTCCCACGGGCCGAGCCCCTGCAGCTTCCATTGAAGTCAAAAGGAGGGAGAAGCTGTGGCAGAATTGGACCAAAGTGTCCTATCACGGTGCCTCTGCTTTCTTAGATACCACATGCAAAAAGAATGAGCAGCGACAGCTGTACTGGAGAGAGAGAGAGAGAGGACAATGCTCCATTAGATCCACAGTGTTCTCACCAGTCAGTGTCAGGGCAGTGGAGAAGTGCAGAAAACAAACAGCAGAGTCAGAAAGGAAGGCATGACCCTGTTCCCCCTACCCCATCTGTAAAGCAGTCACTCTGCTGTGGTGGGAGAGCCATAAGGACCAGAGCAATGCTGCTGGATTTCCTCTCTGATCGATGTAGCACCATACCAGCTTAGCACCAGTGGGTCTATTTGAAAAAAATAAAATTAATTAAAAATATTTTTTTTGCTTTAGTGTCTGGGTCTGGAGTAATTATTCGCTGCTCCGGGGAGACTGTGCTTTAGGAAAATTGTTGGTGGTACTGCAAAGGAATTTATCTGATTAACTTCAGCTTTCAGCCAGGGCTTCCTTGGGGAGGGGAGACAAACTCTCCTTCACCTGCTCCGCAAATTGTTTAATTATGGTAATCTGGCAGGGCTGATTTTCCACAGCAGACATGGCGTGGGAGAAGAAAACAGAGTGCATGCCAGCCAGCCTAGGCTGGATGGCATGGCTGCAGCGTAACGGCACCTTGCCACCTGCCATTTTGAATTTCAGGTCATGGTGCCTGGAGTGAGAAACTTGGGTTTCCTGTCACCAACCCTGAACGGCAATGGGTTAAAGGAGAGTGGACTAGAGGGAACAGGATGGGAGAGAGACAGAGTCATTGATATTCTTGGCTGGAATTGGGCAGGGAGGAGCCACCCTGAGCAGAGAGCAGAGGACTCCCAAGTGGTGGAACTGCACCCCCTCTTCACCTGTCCCTCCGCACCTGAGAAATTCTGCATGCATGGTAATCCCATCTCCTCCCTTCTGCCTCCCTTCCTCCAGCTGGGTCCTGCCTGGCCTAAGACACTGGAATGGTTACTGCTGCTCCTGGGCACCTCTGTCCTCTCCACGGCCCTGCATAGCTAGAGGAGGCTGGCAGAGAAGAGAAGAGCAGAGCATGGGTGGGGAACCACTGTGGGTGGCAGCCTTGTCCCTTTTATTGGCATGGCAGTAGGATCAGCTCTGCCTCACCTCCCCTAGCCTTGTTGGGCCAGTCTGAGCCTACCCCTCTGCTAAATCTTGGTATTCGGGTAGTTATAGCTGTTGGAATTCCTTTGTATTACAGTAGCAGAGAGATTACACTGTGTGTTTGGACAGTGCCTGGCATCATGGGCCCTCATCTCGGCTGGAGCCTCTGAGGGTTACCCTAGTACACAGACAATAATGGGAAGCTTTCATGGGTTTTAGATCAGGCCCCAAGTGTCAGAGCTGGGATGAGAACACAGCAGCTTCTTACTCCTATGCCAACTCCACTAAATCACGCTGCCGCTCATGCCATCGAGCTGTCTCTCTGGCCTGCATAGTGGGAGGTTGCACTGGGTGCTCAGCCAAGGAACCAGTTCAAAGGCAGGCAGCTGGCTGGGAAGGAGTTTGCAGTAGCCCTAGCATCATCAGTGATAGCATGGGCCACTCTACCCTGCCCCACAGCCATGACGCAGTTGGGGGATCCCATATACATTGGCAGGACCCCATTACAGGCCCCCAAAAGCCAGAGGGGGCACTTAAAACCTTTGATCATTCAGGGAGATGAGAATGACAGAGCTGTGTTTTTAGTGACATGAAAGCTGAGATTATCCTTGATGTTTAGACATTCCCCAAATTGGGATGGTGGCAGCGGTGAGGAGTGTTGGGCACGGTACAGATGTTGTGGGACCAGAGGCAAGATCTGGGTGTGAACAGTGAGGAAAGGATGGGCTCCCACAATGACACAGAATCATGGTCTGATGGAGAATATGGAATTGGTCAGAGTGTCTGGAAGAAGACAGCAGTGACCAAGATAGAGCTAATTCTGCAAACCCCTGGGCTATAGGACCCAGAGGATGTAGCCAAATCCAGAAGTGAAATCCTGTCCCTATTGAAATCAGTGGGAGTTTTACAGTTGTCTTCAGTGGAGTCAGGATTTCACCCCAAGAGAATTCTTCCTTGTAAAGCTGTTACCCCCAAAACAGAATCTGGGTGCCTCCAGAATAGCTAACCTATTGCCCCCTCCTGGGTTTTCCAAGGGATCCCCTAAAACAGTGCACCTGTTATAACCAATCTGTTCTCATTAGGGATGGGTCTCCATAGTGGCCAAGGAATATCTTGGGCTTGCCTAGGGTTCTCTGTTTCAGAAGCTCCCCAGAACATCTCAGACCTGTTACCCCCAGAAGACATGGACACAACCACTAAATGACTGACGCAAGCAGTATGCTTTTCTAAAACAAGACACCTTTCTATTGGTGCTAACCACAACCCCTGAGACAGTAACAATCTAAAACACAAATCCCTTACAACATGTTAAAGAGCACCCCAACCCGCAATAACATAGAGTCGAGATGATCTTAGGTGACTTCCCCCTGCTTCAAATAGCCAGTCTTCCACAAGGTTGCTGACAGCAGTTTGTAACAGTCTTTAGGTGTTCATTAGGGCAGGTCTTATCTCCCTCTGGTCTTCTTTCTCTCTTCTTAACTGTTTCCTCAACTGACACGCTAACCTTTATACCATTTTTCAATTCTATTTTTAGACACATGACATCATCCTACTTGTTTACCTTCTTTTGCTAACTGCCAGTTCTATTTTTAGACTCACAACCATTATTTGATCTGCTGAGTCATTGTTTACCACCTTTCCCTCACCAATTCTATATTTAGCATTATGTGACCTGCCGCTTCCATCTGGTGGTGGAGTGACTCTTGCTTATTCAAAATGGAAGCCAGGGATATAAAATGGAATTTGGGGACTTCAAAATGGAGTTTCTCTGGTATTCTTCTGTTGAGAAGGAGACACAATGTAGTTATTCTGTCACGGTTGAGGAGCCAGAGGGCAGCAGTTTTGCCTGTGTATCAGGGGCAGTGCTGGAGCAGATATGCCTGATGAAGGGCGGAATGTTCCTCTCGCTATTCCTTTACAGGAAGAGCCCAGCTCTGCTTCTGCCTCTTGCTGAGCCGCTGGGTTGCCAGCTCAATGCTTTCTCGGGGAGAGAAGAGAGGCTGCTCTCCCAGTGCAGGTGGCTCAGACCTGCAGCTGCCTGTGATGTATCTCCTTTGCAGTGTAGCTGATGGCCCTGGGGAGCAGGTCCGCCTGGTGATGTCGTTAATTTCCCCCCCACTCCACCTCCTTGAACGTGGTTGAATTAAATAAACTAGTGGACTTGGTGGACATAAAGGTCCCTGTCTCCTCTGGTACCAGGCTGGGAATGGCTTGGGTTCAGAGTCTGGATGTCATTGGCAGCACCAAACTGAAGATGAAACTTTGATAGAAGGAGAGAGAGGAGGGCATGCTGAATGCAGAACAATAACATGTTGCCTTTCTATACAGCCATCCATTCATCCACCCAAGGATTGCTACATATATTCTAAATGCTAATGGACTGAGCCTCCCAGCAACCCCTGTGAGCTGGTATTATTCCAACTTTATAGATGGGGAAACCGGGACACGGAGAGCCTGTGACTTGCCCAAGGTCACCCAGTATGTCCAAGCAGAGCTAGAAGTCCTAACTTCCACTCCTTGGGTTTAGTCATGAGTCACGTATACAGCATGGGTTTAGGAATATAGGAATTGCCTGACTGGATGAGACTCACGGTCCATCTAGCCCAATACCCTGACAGAAGCCAAACCAGCTGCTTCAGAGGAATGTGCAAGAAACCCTGCAGCAGGTGGATAGGAGATAACCTGGCCCCAGGGAAAGTTCCCTCCTAACCCCCATTAGTTAGAAGCTCATTATGCCCTGAAGCATGAGGGTTTAGATTCCTTCCAAAACGTTTTTTTGCTATTTTTTGTTAATCCTTACTATTATAACTCCAGCTGTTCTTGTGGATCTGGCTTTAGGCTATAATGAGCCTAGAAGATTAGCTAGGAGGTATTTAAATGACCTGGCCATTGCCAGCAAATGGAAATATTAGTGGGTTGTCACTTGTTTGTTCATACAAGAGCTATACATAAATCACTTACCTGTATCCACTGGTACCATCAGTTCAAACTCATTTCTCATGTACAGTGCCTAGCACAGACCTGGCTGGGGTCTCTAGGTGCTATAATGCAAACATTAAATGTAATGTAAGGATGTGAAAATAAACCTGTCTCGTACTCTTGGTGATGAGGGCCATGTAATTACCTGGCTGGGTGGGTGGCTGGCTGGCTGGCAAGACTTCCTGAAACAACACACCCATCTCTGATATTGTGCACCATCACATGGAGCACTCGCATCTAGCCTGTCGGCAATATGATTTCCTCTAGCATCCCCAAGGAATGCTGAGATGGATTTAGCAGACAGAACAGTAATTTAGACCTTTTCTCTCCACAGCAAGTTGATTCGAAGCTGATAACCCCGCAGATGCCGTCACCTCCCGGTGAGCTGGTCAGCCGCGGGATTTCAATCTCTTATTGGACTATTTGACCACCAATTTGTTTGAACCTAATCACTAGGCCAGCCCTGGTGGCGTGCATCCACTCACCTCCCCCTGAAACTGTTTCAAACTAAAGCCTCCCTTGAGGAGTTTTTTCTCTTCAGATGCTTGGAGGCTGCTTCGGATGTACTTGCAGCTGAACTGGGACATCACTCTTCCTCTCCGACAGTTTCAACACCGAACACAAAACAGGCACCATTAGCACTGAGTGCACCAAGCTACGCGCCTTGCCTCCCCCTCTCCTCTGCCTTGTGCATGAGTGGGAGAGAGATAAGTGCTTACATGCTGATAAGATGAATAGGTGCTGTTTAAACAACAATGGATGACAGATAGCAAGATGGGTATGTGCTGTAACAGCTGGGTAGATGGGCTTGTAACGCAATAGAGGGGTATTGATGGCAATAAATAAGATGGACAAATGGATGGATGTATATACAGGGAATAGATGGATGGAGACTGAGAGGGAACTCGCAAGAGACCATCACTTCACATTTCACTGTTCAATTCAAGCATTTCCCCCCCGCCCCCCAAATATATGAAGGGTGAAACCGCAAGGAAGGAAAAGAATTGTTTATTTTGTTCCAAGCTTTGTTGTAATGGCACATAAGTGAATAAAAGAGAAATCAGAATATCAGGGGAAATGTCCTAATAGTCGGGCGGACTGTGGAATGGACTCCCAAAGAGAGTGACAGAAGCTCCATCCCTTGGGATATTTAAATTTTAAGGCTTCAAAATATGCTGGAGGGAACAATCCAGCACTGGCAGGGAGATGGATAAGATAAGCCAGATCCTCAGCTGCTCTACATTGGAGTTGCTCCATTCCTCTTCTTTTGTATGGCAACTTGAAAAGCAACGTTAAAGGTGAATGTCCAGGTTTGTCATCTGCTCTATGGCTTCTGGGGACATGGAATGAATCATGGTGTCTGTCCGGAGAAGGATCTTAGAGGGCAGCAGTTCACAAGGTTTCTCCACGTTGACATATTGGGGTGCCCTTCATGTTCCATTTGTGTAGTAGGTAATTACAATGCCCATGTAAGCTTCTGATGTGGTTTTCTGTGATCCATTCCTTACGGGGCATGGTGAAGCCAGGTGGTTGATCTCCAGGATCTATAATCAGATCTTGAGTCTTGATCCTGCTATTTTGCCACAGACTCTGTCACTTGTCTTTTGGTGACAGTCCTGAGGTTTTAAGGTCTTTGGCCACTAACTAGAAGGGGTTCCTAGTCTTAAAACAGCATCTTGGGGTTGGGAATATTTATAGATGGGCAAGTCTTGATTCATTGTTGCATGGTTGTATTCTTGTATTATTGCTGCTTTAACGTTTGCATCGAAGTTACCAAAGTGACAGCAGTCTATGATAGCTGTGGATCTAGTCCCTAGATTATCTCAAAGGTCTTTTTCCACCTCTAATTTCAGTGGCTTTGCAATATGATTCTCCCAGCGACGGTACTAAAAAGCACAAAGAATACCTTGTTCTCACCTCTTCCTGCTTCCTGCACAAGGCACCTACTCCTCGCAGCGCTGGATTTACCCAATTTAATCCGAACATTATCTGTTGCTTCCTTAATGGGTTCTGCAGGCTCCAGGCAAATCCTACCCTTTGTGCTCAATTAACAGCCTATACCTTGGAGAGTGGGAGGTAATATAAATATTTTCCATGCAGTAATAGGACATTGTTCTGTGGTGCTGTCATTATACTATTGATTTGACATCCAGGTGTTAGGAACAGCTGGATGGCAGAAAAAATTTCAACTTTGTTTCATTTTTTCAGGCAGGGGAGGTGGTAGCCTCACCTCTAGGCCTTTCCATCCCTCTCTGTCCCACTTCACATACCATGTTCCACCCCGACAGGGACATTTATAACCTGCTGCTGTAGGCAATATTATGAACAGCTGGATTCTTTAAAGAGGCAATTAATTCTTCACCTGCTTCCAAATCAGTTTAAGCTGCTTTTAAGCTGCGGAGTAAATACCGCGCCCCCCCCCCACTTCCGCAAATAGCACATGCCAAATTCCAGCATTTGCAAAACTCCTGTTGCATTTTAGTCATTTATTTATGTCAGGTCAGGCAGTAAATTCATGAAGCCTCATTGACTTCAGGGGAGCTGTGCTGAATTACGCCAGCTGAGGAGCTGGCCCTTAGTAAGGGACCATCAATATTTTCTTATTTGTCCATATTTTTAGACTGTTTCTGCCTGGTTTGTTCATAGTGTTGAATTCCTCCCGCTTCTAATGCCTCATTCCTTAAGCCCACTCTTCTGCTTGGCTGTTTAATAACCAGGTCCCAGAATTATGCTCCACTGTAAAGTGAAGGTTAAGATGCCATTTTCCCCTTGGAGAAGTTCTGATTGGGTCTGACTACCCCTTTTAAAGGAAAAAATATGGTCTGTATTCCTTGGGGCATCCTTTAGTAAATGCATGCTGTGTAAAGGTGTACTACCTTAACACTACCCTGGTTGTAGCTTCCATTCCAAAGGCATCTTGATACATAGATTCTTACATGGCTGCCATCACCACGTTGTATGAGCATCTCCCAAGAGTACATGTAATAGCATAGTTCATTTTCTTCTCTCTCTTCCCTCCATACAGCAGGGAGTGGACTTGGTCTTGGACGTTCGTGCTTTTAACGTGGCCTTGCTGTGGGAATCATAGAAGATGAGGGTTGGAAGAGACCTCAGGAGGTCATCTAGTCCAATCCCCTGCTCAAAGCAGGACCAACCCCAACTAAACCATGCCAGCCAGAGCTTTGTCAAGCCGGGCCTTAAAAACCTCTTAGGATGGAGATTCCACCACCTCCCTAGGTAACCCATTCCAGTGCTTCACCACCCTCCTCGTGAAATAGTGTTTCCTAAAATCCAACCTAGACCTCCTGCACTGTAACTTGAGACCATTGCTCCTTGTTCTGTCAGCGGCCACCACTTTGAACAGCCTAGTTCCATCCTCTTTGGAAACCCCCCTTCAGGTAGTTGAAGGCTGCTATCAAATCCCCCCTCACTCTTCTCTTCTGCAGACTAAATAACCCCAGTTCCCTCAGCCTCTCCTCGTAAGTCATGTGCCCCAGACCCCTAATCATTTTCGTTGCCCTCCGCTGGACTCTCTCCAGTGTGTCCACATCCATTCTATAATGGGGAGCCCAAAACTGGACATAATACTCCAGATGTGGCCTCACCAGTGATGAAAAGAAGGGAATAATCACTTCGCTCGATCTGCTGACAATGCTTGTACTAATGCAGCCCAATATGCTGTTAGCCTTCTTGGCAACAAGGGCACACTGTTGACTCATATCCAGCTTCTCAACCACTGTAATCCCCAGGTCCTTTTCTGATGAACTGCCGCTTAGCCAGTCAGTCCCAGTCTGTAGCAGTGCATGGGATTCTTCCTTCCTAAGTGCAGGACTCTGCACTTGTCCTTGTTGAACCTCATCAGATTTCTTTTGGCCCAATCCTCCAATTTGTCTAGGTCACTCTGGACCCTATCCCTACCCTCCAGTGTATCTACCTCTCCCCCCAGCTTAGTGTCACCTGCAAACTTGCTGAGGGTGGCAGTGCAATCCATCCCATCATCCAGATCATTAATGAAGATGTTGAACAAAACTGGCCCCAGGACCGACCCCTGGGGCACTCCATTTGATACTGGCTGCCAACTAGATATCGAGCCATTAATCACTACTCGTTGAGCCCGAAGATCTAGCCAGCTTTCTATCCACCTTATAGTCCATTCATCCAATCCATACTTCTTTAACTTGCTGGCAAGAATTCTGTGGGAGACTGTATCAAAAGCTTTGCTGAAGTCAAGGTATATCACCGCTTTCCTCATTGAAGTGGGTTGAAGTGGATTTTGCATCATGCTTTCAAGGTCTTATTGTGGTCTCTTAGATTTTGCATCATGCTCCAATCTTGATCTCTTCCTGTAGAGAACTCCAGATTCTTGAGCCAGCTGGGAGATCAAAAAGACAACCTATCTCCATAGATATATAGATATATGCATATGGCATATAACCACTTCACTCATAAGCATGCCACACACATACACATGGGGCTGGGAAGGAATTTTCCCCCACATCAGATTGGCAGGGACCGTAATGGGTTTTCTGCCTTCCTCTGCAGTGTGGGGCATGGTTGTTTGCCTGCTGGGATCATCTGGGTATCTCTCACTAAATTCCTTCTCTGCCACTGCAGAGGCCTCTGGCATTGGTGCACCTCTCTCCTTCCTGTTCTTTGCCTGGGGCATATACTAGTTCGGTCTCCAGAGGGTTGTCATGCTTTAATTTAACTGAGGTTCCTGGACTCTACGCAGAGGTAGCTGCGTGGGGTTTAGGGGCCTGTGATATACAGGAGGTCAGACTAGATGGTCCCTTCTGGCCTTAAATGTCTTTACTCTATGCCTACCTTCCTCCAGCTCAGTGTCCAGCCCAGGAATAGCAATACACTCTGCACACAGTACAACACAGTGCTGGGTACTGCAGCCGGTGGAAATTTTTTCATCAGAACGCTTTTTTGACAAAATATTTTTTTCCAATCAAAACAAAAACTTGCAGTGAAAAATATTCACTTTGATCAACATTTTCTTTTTAACTGAAAACTAATAAAGTTTTATTATTATTACTTCTCCTAAATTAAACCAGCAAAGGGGGGAGGAAATGCCTGTCTGTAAAGAGGCATACCTGTTCTGCAGCACCCCCTTCTGGCCTTGGGTGGTTCTGCAGCACCCAGCCTCAGTTTCCCTTTGCCCTGGAGCTCTTTAATAAGTCCACTGAGGCCTGAGTCACAAAACAATTCTACTTCGTGGGGACTTATTAACATAGCTTCAAACACAGTCTCTGTCACCCCAGTCTCCCACCAGGCACAGCCCCCCCTTTCTGAGGACTCTATACTTTGCAGCTTCAAACACAGTCTGAGGTCTGGCTTCAGTTGTTCCCAGCTAAACACAGGATTTCAGCCCTCCCTGCCTGCTCCTTGCTCTCTCCTCTTAGAGCCATGCGGTTACAATAGGGGCTGGTCTTCGTGAACCTGTGCCTCCTAGACCTTCAGGACTCTCCTTTCTGAGAGGTTTCAGAGTAACAGCCGTGTTAGTCTTTATTCGCAAAAAGAAAAGGAGTACTTGTGGCACCTTAGAGACTAACCAATTTATTTGAGCATAAGCTTTCGTGAGCTTATGCTCAAATAAATTGGTTAGTCTCTAAGGTGCCACAAGTACTCCTTTTCCTTTCTGAGAGCTTCCCCAACTGCTTCCCTCAGGGGCTTTACCCCAGCTCCTTAGCTGCTTCCTCCAGCCCCTCAGGCACTTTCCCTTTAGCTTAAACCATTGCCCAGCTGCTTTCTCTGTATCCAGCACCCCTCCTGTGTTTTCCCAGGAAGCTCTCACACCACCTTTCCTGCCCTCTCTTCCCTCCTTACAAAGCCCAGCTATGTTCCCTCCCTAGCAGCATTGGGCAACCAGTCACAGGGGCCTTCCCTTTCACTTGTGACAGCCTCCCCTCCCCAGCCTGTCCCTGGGGGACTGCCAGCCAGCCCTTTCACTTCTAGCTTTTCAGAGTGAAATGAACCACTCCTAAGAAGTGAGAGAAAGGGGCTAATTGGTTTAATACTGCTATTAATAGTCAATTACAAGAGTGTGTTTCTCACCACGATTAGCACATTGAAAGACAAATTGCCCCAAATACTTCACATTGATTTTTGGATACCTAGGAAACCCTGAGAGCTCCAGCACAAGAAACCAGTCTTTGAATTCTTTCCTCCTCATGACGGGATGGGAAGAGGTTTGTCACTTATTTTCATTCGGCGGTCCTGTACGTTCTCTCTGGAGTCGCTAACCACCAGACAGCACAGCCACAAGCCTTTCTGCTGAAAACGCCTTGGGAGTCCATTACTGGCTAGCAGGACTGCTAACAAGGGTTTCCTAGGTGATTTTTGGTAATTTTTGGATACCTAGGAAACCTCTCCCTACCTACTCCTCACAACCTGGAGCTAACTACTCTGCCTCCATTGCATTCCTAGCTCCTAGATCACAGTGAGAAACAAGGGCTGGGAATTGAGTCTAGGTCCTCATGCATCAGGCCATACGCAGCAATTAGTCACGTGGCTATAGATCCCAACTGAGGACTTTATACCGAGGACCTAATTAATACTCATCCAAACAAACCAGGGAAACTCCCAATCAAAAAAATGTGGAGAAAAAAGAGTGAAGGTTGAAAGTGTGTGTCATGGTGCCCAGGCAATATTCCACTTTCTTTACAACAGTTTTACACCTTTCACAAACAAACAAATGCACGAATATTAAAAAGGCTGAAAACAAATAGTAAAGGGATCCAGTCACTTCCACAATGCTGTATAATGGTTTGTCTTTCACTATCATTCTATACCACCCACCCCATGTAACCTACACTGCTAACCTACGCCACCCACCCAATCTATATTGCCAACCTACCCTACATCACCAACCCAATTGTAACTTTGCCCCCTAAAACTTGAAAGAAATATATACAAAAATCCAAATAACAAAACCCTAGGAGATTATAAAATCCCCATTTCCTATTCAAAGGGGCCATTTACAATACACTGTAACTCTAACATAATTGTCAACATTACCCACTTAATAAAAGCCCCAAACAATCCCCTGTATATGTTGGTTGCTATACAACATAGTTCATTTAGATAACAATACAGATTTCCTAGGTCTACATTTTTGTATGTGTATACAAACTTACACCACCATATAATCATCCCATTTCATACCAGCACAGAGAGCAATCATTCCAAGTCTAATAATAAAAACAATCAGCTACTCCACCAACACATCGCACTAGGAACAAATGTATAGAACTCTAACAAAGCTTTAATGTTCCCTAGGACAACATTCCTTACAAAACCTTTACTGCACATGGAGGAGAAGAATCTACCAGCTTTACTCACACTGTGAGTATCTTATTCTGTGAATGCTATTCTTAAGTGTCCTGCAATAGCATCTCGAGGTCCCAGGCAAGGATAGGCCTCCGTTGTGCTATGTGATGAACAAACACTTAAGGAGAGACAGGGCTTGCCCTGAAAAGCTCACAGTCAGAATTAGTAAGACAGACATGGCATGCGAGGAGAAGTAACTTGACCAAAGTCGTACAGGTGGTTAGTGAAAGAGCTAGAAAGAGAGCCCAGGTCTCTCAATCTAGTGCCTTATATTCTGAACTGTGCTGCAATTGATTTCTATGGGCTACTCATAGATTAAGCTGCTACTCAAGGTGAGTAAGATGCTCAGACTCTGGTCCTTAATAAACAATGTATACAATCAACAATAATATACCCAACAGGCCTTTTTTCCATTACAGGACAAGTCACTGACCGTGAGTGATGAAGTCTAATCCAAACTCATTCACTGAAGTCAATGGAAGGACTCATATTGATTTTAATGGGCTTTGGATCACGTTCTACATGGAGCACTAGCTGAATCTTCTATCTGCTTATACCCGACATAGAAATATTAGGTTGTTTTAAGGTTGTTGAATCTTTGCACACAAAGGAGCAGTGTGGCTCAGGGGTTAGAGCACTAAATTGGGACTTGGGAGACCTGGGGTCTGTTCCAGGCTCTGCCACTGGCCTGCTGGGTGACCTTAAGCAAGTTGCTGCTTTCCTCTGTGCCTCAGTTTCCCCATCTGTAAAATGGGAATAAAGATACTGACCTCCTTGTAAAGCCTTTTGAGATCTGTTGGTGAAGAGTGCTAGATAAGAGCTAGGTGTTGTTAATAATGATGTGGGTTGGACACCACTGAAACATGCTTTCAACCTTAACTCTTTTTTTAACAAACTATTTTCTGTGAATAGATTCAGTTCCCTGTCTCAGACTGGCTGCTCTTATTACTAGCCATTAGCTCAGAATCTTGGCACCCATTCCCCTCCTGACCGTGTTCTGGGCTTTGCTCATTTCAATTCTCATGCTGTTCTTTTTTAAGGAACAAAACTGGCATCAGGGAGAAAGGAAGGAGACAAGTTGCTATGCTCCTTCCTCATATCTACAGCAGAGTTTTCTTGCTTCATGCCAGGGCTTTCTGTAGGGTGCCTTGATTTTATAACCCTGGATTTTATAACCCAGTTATGGTGAAGCCAGCCAGAGCAATTCCTGCTCCCTGGACTCTCTCAGCTCTCAGTAATGCTGTATTAATATGCCCCATCTTTTCTATATTGGCTCTCCCTTCCAGCCAAAGGACCCACTGCCTCATAAATGCTTCCTCTCTACACAGTCTTCTCATGGTGAATTCAGACCTTGAAGCTCTCCCTGTCTAGTTGGCCCTGTGTGGGGAAACAGTAACATTTCAGAGAAAGTTCTGATAGAGGCCTTGGGCTCAATCTTCCTTCATAATATGTAAATGTGGCTTCCAGGACTACTCTCATACTCCTTCCTATGTCACTGTTACCAATATGTGACCTGAGCTGTCTCTGTTTGTCCAGAAGGCCTGTGAGGCCCACCATTTCCACAGCCAGTAGGCCTGTCAATGAAGGCTTCTCAGACTACAATATTTCTACAACCCAAAGCTTATCCCTACAGCCTGACTGAGTCTCAACACAGTCTCCTCATCTCCTGTAGGAGTCTTCTCTGTTGCAGGTTGATCCTAGAGCTGTGAGAAGAAAATTGACCAAACCTTTTCAGTGGAAAATGCAGATTTGGTAGCACTGAAATGGCTCACAAATTCGTGCCGGTTTCAAGAAACCCCAAAAGTAAAAATTCTGAAATTTTTTGATATTTTTTTTTGGTTCAAAATGACTTTTCATGTACATAGATCCTTTGATATTTAATTTGACCCAAAATGGGGTTTTTTTTGACTTTTTGAAATTACCAGTAACCAAAAAATCGTATTTTTGACCAGCTCTAGTTGATCCTTTGCTGCTACCTCTCCAACTGCCTGGAAAACCCACCTGTCTCCCTTAGTGTCATTCACTCTGCTTTTTAAATTGCAACTTACCACGTACCTCTTTTCCATTGCCTTCAACCTGTATTTTTACCAACTTTGCATGCTCCTTAGAACACAACCTTTCCAAACTGAGGTGTATAATACTGATGTCACTCCAGTTTCTGCTCCCAGCAAATCTGCCTCTTGTTCCACTTAGTACCTCACGTGCTGTATAATGAGGACCCCCCAAATTTGTCAGCCATAAACTCACACTGGGAAGCTGACAGAAGCTTAGATCAATGTGAGTTATGAAGGAGATGAGGACGGGTAGTATCTCTCTGAAGTATGCATGACTGCAGTAAATCAGCAGACATTAGGAACAGCTGAGGCTAGAACCCCCTGCCCTCAGGAAGAGCCTGCTCCAGTGTGGATGGAAATAAACGGAAAGCTTCCCATTGACTCTAGGCGTTTTTGGATCAGGCCCTACATGCGATGTGCAAAGAGTGAGATGCATTTGCCTGCAGTTTAGAGAGACCCTACTGCTGTTTATGAAGAGCACAGACTTAGAGGGGGGACAAAATGGGCAGTTGCAGGCAGGGCATTCTGGGCAAAGTTGGGGTATTTAGTTACAAACCCCTATCATGTATCTTGAGGGAGACCCATAAAGTCTTGCATCATTGATCACCACAAGGGGGCAACCCTTATAGTCACTGGGATGTTGGCAGTTACCCCTCCCTGCACCTACTTCACCTGCTCAGAGTAACTTGGCGTTTCAACAAGGAGGGACACTCTCCATTCACCCTCTTTTCCAGGACACAGCACAGCTCCTGCCAATGGAGAAAGAAGGAGCCAGGCAGAGACCCAAGCAAGCAGACCTAAGACCCCAGCAGTCCTGAAGGAGCTGCCATATGCTCTTGGGGGAGCTGGTGATGGAGGCTGCGGGTGAGCTCACGCTCAGACATCGATGACACACAGTAGGAACAACACTGAGAAAGTCCTCTAAAGAGGCTGCTTTTCTGATGGGGGGTGCTGTAGCTGCTCGCTGCAGACGTGATCAGTGCTCCTGGAACCTGTGAGTGACTGGCTCCCTGAACGACCAGGTCTGTGAGCTAATATCTTTCATGGGACCAACTTCTGTTGATGACAGAGTCAAGCTTTCCAGCCTAGCTTGTCTCTCTCACCAACAGAAGTTGGTCGGTCCCATAAAAGATATCACCTCACCCACCTTGTCTCTCTCACATCCTGGGGCTGACATGGTGACAACTATACTGCTCCCTGAGTCACTTGCACTGGGCAGTTGTGAATTTAGCACAGGACTGTCGGGCCTGCTGTATCAGAGCATTGGTCAGCACCCTGCCAGCTGTGTCTGGTTTTAGATGAAGAGAGACGAGGGTCAGGAGAGAGAACCCCAAAAGATGGATGAGATGAGATGAGCCCCCTCCTCCCCAGGACTAATTGTGCAGGTGGTTCCTGGCAAGCTAAGGGCTACTTTGGGCTTGGCAGCCACTTCCCCGCCCATCTCCATCCTGTGTTTTTCTCTCTGCTAAGTGACAGGCAAACAGATTGAGAGCTGGGAGGAGGCCCCAGGTGCTGCTGGAGCTTCAGCTGCTTCCCCTGGCAGCGCCTGTCACTCATTATCTGCATAAATTAGCCATTTGAAGACACTCTGGGGTTGGAGAGAGCAGGGTATGTGGGAGTGAAGCCGGCACTGCCTGTAATTCTTTATCCTCCCTTTGATTCAGGCACAGACTGTCTCTGCTCCAGACAAACCCACCTTTCACACTGCATTTTTCTACTGCAGGAAGCAAGCACCTGGGGGCATTTAAGCAAAGGGGCTGCTGGATTGGTGGTGTTTTCTGGAGAGGGCCATTGCCTTATGCAGTTGAAAGGGCCAGTGACTGTTCCACTATGTCGGGGAAGCACCCATGGGTTATACTCACATTAGTGGGCGGGGCAGAGATATGTAAATCAGCCAGTGCATATTAAATAATCCCCTTACATCTCATAAATCATCATCTAAAACACCAGCTGTCAAAAAGTTAGGCAACATTTCTGAGAAAATTCTGTCTTTTAAAACCATTTTTTGTAAACAAAATTCAAACTACTTTTGATGAAAAAATTCACCAAAATTTGAAAAATTTTGCCCACGCGATCGAAAAATGACGAAGAAGATTCACCAGAAAATGAACTGCATTTTTGTTCTGTTTCCCCTTGACTAAATCTAGATGGAAAATGTCATCAGAAAATTTGAATTTGGAAAATTTCAATAGCTCTAATCTAAAACTACGAGACAATTAAAAGATGAATGATGATAATTATTGGCATGGTAGTAGCACCTCAGACCACAAGTCATGGACCAGGACCCTGCTGTGCAAGGTGCTGTACTCAGAACAAAAAGACAGTCCCTTGCCCAAAGAGCTTAGAATCTAAGGATGATGCATTCATTCTATGGGCCGTCCTTAAGGTATTGGTACCGAGAAGAATAACAGTAGGGTTCCCTGAAGCAGCAGTGCCCTGCCTTGAAAATGGATTCTGAAGTGTTTTGTTGGGAGGGCATTTCTTCAGTACCAGCTGGCTCACCTTATCCATTTTGGGTACAGCCCTTGGTAGGGGAAGAACCTGAACTGGATTTCTGTGCCCAGCTGTTAAAGGCTCAAGGGGCCAAATTTGCTTAGCACTTAGTCTTTACCATTGAGAACAATCAGAGCTGCAATGCTCTGAGCTCTCTTGAAAATCTGGCCCGAGATGAGTGGTGTACAAATGTTTTAGTCTGTGGGAAGAATGTATTTTTTCAGGAAGGTTAAAGGGGGCCTGTTCAATGCTTCATCTATTTCTCTTAAACCCTATACAAAGCAATTGTCTCTCCTTATCAGCCTCCTATTGTGACTTTTGGAATTGCTTGTATCCCACCAACTGGCTGATTTTGGGTTGAATCTGAGATGTTGCCAAGTACATCAGGTTGGCTAAGTTTGTATCTGAGAGGAGCCCCCTACTACTATAGTAATGGGCCTGGTTTGGAGACTTCAGTTTAAAATTTCAGGGTGCAGCTCCATAGGGGAGATTTTCAATCCATAATCCAATACAAATTGACTTCTTAACACACTGGCCTGGACAGCTCTGGGGGCCATACCCCACATATACTTATGGGGAGGGGGGATCATATGAACTGAATTTCTCTGGTCACATGGTACGGACTCGTGGTCTATCCAGCTGGAATGGAGTCTGGAACTGCAATATGTTCTGGAGTTCCTTGCCCATGTGGAATGGAGCTGTACGGTGTGATACACGCCCATGAGAGTGTTGGGAACACTGGGGCATGGCCACTAGGTAACTCGAGGGGATGGAAGACCACGAGTGTCGATGAAGCCCCCTCGCACTAGGACCAAGTGTCCTTGGCCCCCCCGCCTGGAGGCACTCACAGCAGTTATGCTAAGGATCTGCAACAATATGTTGCAGAGTCAGACAGCCTGAAACTAAACAAGGCCAAACAAGGCAAATATGGAAAAAAAATGCTGAATAAAGCAGCTTTATGTATAGTTTAACAAATGATACAAAAAACAAGGGAACTAGCTGGTAACTGGATTGGCTGGCTATATGAATACTTAGGGCACCTTGCTATTGAATAAGTATGCTGAAAAAAGGATGTATAAAAGCCTGTGTAACTTCCTGCTCTGTGTGCAGAATTTGAAATTCTATTCTCCCTGTACCTTTTTGAAGCTTCAAATAAACTTTTCTGCTTCTCCACCCCGTTGTAATTATTGGGTAAAGCATACCGGGTAGCGAACCAACCCCTGCTGTTGTTTTGCCTCTCGGCACTGGGTGCCGGCAACAGGAGGCAATCCCAGGCCCTAATATGTCTGCCCAGCTGTCCATTGTGTCCTCTTCCCCCAAGGAGAGAAAGGCGTAGCCATGAGATTCTCCTGCTGCTCTCAGATGTGAACACTCTAACTTTCATGCTTGCAAAGCCACAGGCTGCAGAGCCAGGGAGACCACCCCGACCATGGCCCAACCACTTTTAAGCAGGTACAAGGACCTTCCATTCACCTTATGCCAAGGGGACCTGAGGAGTGTGCTGTGATAATCTAGACTTTGTGACATTTTGCAAGGTCAGAACCTCTCATCAGGGCTGAGCTCTGCATTGGGCTTTATTTGGGAGACAGTACTCGAATTTGGACTGGGGGGACCCCTAACAGGGATGGCCAAAGCAGAAGGGGCCACATGGGAGGGAGGTGGAAGGGCCTGTACTGTGAAGTACCCAGGGGCAGGTGGATATATTCCTGTGAGCAGTAGCTGAAGCAGATTGAAGGAGGATGCGGAGCTTCGGCCACATCAGCCAAACTTTGCTGCATTCTCCCTCTCCAACTCCCTCTTTACTTTTCCTGTTGCCTGGGAGCTGGGGTTAAAGCTCAGTTGACCCCTGTCACTGAGCACTGAAAATCTCATCTCATCTGTGGCCTTGGGCAGCTGTCATAGAGACATGTTGCTAGATTCTCCTCCACTGGGCCGCTGCTTTACACCCAGTCTGCAGGAGTCTATTTGGCTCCCAGCTGGAGACTCCTTCCCACCACTCGAGGGCTGCTTACTATTGCCTGCCTGAAGCCAGTGCATACTGCTTTCCCTGATGAAGAATATTGATGGGCTCTGCGAACAACTGTCACCTTCAAAGAGAAGAAATCAGACTGAATCAATCACTACCGCCCTCCATAGGCACTTGGCAGGGCTACCTCGTAACCCTTCGGCACACAGATTCCCTCCTATGCTGACCTGAAACAGCCCCCCTGAATTCACTCCTGCATCTTCCCCACCAGACCCTTCCATCTCTCTGTGTCCCCGTTCCCTCCCACACATATGCAACTGTCAGGTGCCCCCACAATAGAGCACTGCTCAGTACCGTCTCCAGAGCAGTATCCTAGCAGGTATGGGACACATCCACCTCCATGGCTCTATACACACTTCCTGTCCTTGGGTTGGCTCAGCAGAGACATGAGCCAGAGCCAGCAGGCTCTGCCCTTTGTATAGAGCACCTCTGTCCTCTCTGTGTGCTATGGGCCACTAGCTTTGTTTTATGAGCAATGGGATGATAGCAAGAGCCTGGACTCTTAGGATAACCTCTGACCATTAAAACCAAGATTGCACCTCGCTCTTGGTTCACAGAATCATAGATTCCAAGGCCAGAAAGAACCATCGTGTTCATCTAGTTCTGACTCCCTGCATAACCCAGGCCAGAGAACTGCCCCTAAATCATTCCTGTTTGAATGAGGGCAGATCTTTTATCAAAACATTCTGGCTGGATTTTAAAGGTGCCAGTGATGAAGAATTCACTACAGCCTAGATGCATGTTATTGGTGGGATTGGGCAAGGTGGCTCCAGCTTATTTATACTGGAGCCAGGAAGAGTTCTGGCCAGTGAACTCTTGGCATGCAAAGGCAGGGTAAGTCTAGTGGTACCAATGGTGCGAGATTGCCAGAAGGAGGTGGGAGCGAGTGTAGAGGAACACATGCATCATACCCTGTAGAAGTGTACACTGGTATGAGGGGCTGCTAGTTATGCACACATATCCCGCGCATGCCCCCTCCTCAGTGTAACCATGGCTCACAGTCACAATCTTGTCCAAGTATGTGTGTGTGTGTGGGGAGGGGGTGCACTGAGGTCAATGAGAGTGTGGGGGGCGAAACTTGAATTTTAAAGGGAGTGATTCTTTTCCTTTTCCATTTGTTTCTTTTATTAGTCAATTCTCCCACTTTACACACAGCAAATACCATTGCAATGCATGCATTCTATTGGCCACTCTGTTACTGACCCGCTGGGTGACCTTGGGCAAGTCTCTGTGCCTCAGTTTCCCTTCCCACCCTTTGTCTGTCTGGTCTGTTTAGACAGTAAGCTCTTGAGGGCAGGGCCACCCAGCGGGGGGGGGGGGTGGGGCAAGAAGGGCCCCCATGAGAGTTTTCGGTGGCACTTTGGCGGCAGGGGGTCCTTCGGTGCTGCCGAACACACCCGGAGTGAAGGACCCGCTGCTGCTTCTTCCGCTCCGGGTCTTCGGCGGCAATTCAGCGGCGGGGGTCCTTCCGCTCCATGTCTTTGGCGAAGTGCCCCGAAGACCCGGAGTGGAAGGACCTCCACTGCCAAAGACCCCAGGTCCCCTGAATCCTCTGGGCGGCCCTGCTTGAGGGCAAGGCCTATTTCTCACTATGTGTCCATACAGCACCTAGCGCAATGGTGCCCCAGTCGCAAGTTGGGGCCTGTCATTTAATAATAATAATATCACAAGTTATTAATGATATCTAGACAGAAAATAGTTGGATAAAGAAATGAGTGATCCGTTTGCTATCATGTTGTTATTTTACAAGGATAAACTCAATTAGTCAAATTTCTTAATGTCTTAACAAGCATATATTTATAGCTATAGCACTCTCCATTCTTTGGGCAGGCTGTTTCCCTTATAACTCAGGCAATATGATGAGTGATGTAGTCACTACAGGCGAATCTGAGTGGCTAAGCTCAAACTGTGATACCCAGAGGCAGCAGAGGTGTGAGATCTGGGGCTCCATCTAACGTAGTCACACAGGCAGGCTATAGTAGGTTTTTATCCTCTTCTGTGGACCAGCTGTTAGACAGACCAAGATCCAGGGTTTCTCAGTGCGGGTTGCATGCACAAATATAGCTCGCACGGAAGAACCTTGTGCTCACACTGCCTGTCAAGTAGCCAATCAATAAATATCGCAAAGCAGGCACTGTATTGCCCTGCAAGGCATTGCTTCTAGTTCAAATCAAACTCTCCTCAGTCGGCTAATTCATTTGGCCCACATACCAATCAGGTGATGCCTCCCTTCTTTCACCCCTGGCAAACACATCCTTCACCCTGTCCCCAAACCAGGGAAAACACCCTATTATCCTGGTGGAAGCTGTCTGGGCTCTATGGTGACCCCAACTGCCACAGGCCCAGCCGGTGAGCGTGTGCCATTGACTTCCCCAGGCAATGAAGGCTTAGCACAGATTGGACCATAACATGAATCTGCAGCTCAGTACTTGCTAGCAGCTGCCTCTGTTGCGAACTGCTCAGTCCTGCTGGAGGTGCTTCCAGAGTCCATGGTGAGCTGAGGGAGCCTCAGGTCCGAGCAGGATCAGCTGCTAACTGAGCATTGCACTCTCCACCCAGCGTTCCACTCAGTGCGTTCACTCTTAAGGCACAGGCATCCTGCAAGCCCAATATACAGACCATGGCCAAAGAGAGAGGGCCAAGCCTGGAGAGAATGAGCCCCTCACTGTACACAGGGCAGAGCAGCAGAAAGGGGACAGGAGTGCTAAAGAAATAAGGGCACCTTTACAATAGGGCCCATTATCCTCCTTCCCCCGGCTTTAGCTTGCTGTTATTTCCCGTCAGCTGGGACCGGGTATTAAGAGGAGCAGGATGAAAAGGAAAAATCACGTGCATTTTTTAATGGAATATTAACGATGCTGGTGCATTTCCCTTGTAGCTCCTTTCATCCCCACTGTTCTAACAAGCAGCTTTTACCCTCATTTGTCACCGAGCGGAGTTTGCAGAGATTCTTTTTGGCTGCGTGGAAAGCAGCAGGGTCTTCCTAGGCTGTGCTATTGACGAATGCGCTGAGTGAAAGGCCGGGGTTTGCTGGGTGTTTGTTTGGTGTGGAAATGATTTCTCTTCCATTGCTGAGAAATATATCACTGGAGAAGTGAATGGCAGAACTGGGGAAGGAGCTCGCTGATTACATTCCTGGGGAATGGTCCTCACACCCACCCCTTCCTACCAGGAAACGACTGAACTATTTGCTTGGGCTAATGAAAGGAAAAATGAGGAGCTGGGGAAGGGGGTGTGTGTCAAAGGTATGAAACGAAGGAGCCAGATACTCTGTGCAGAGAACCCCAGACAACGCCCTCTGCTCCTTGAAGGAATCCAAAGGCGTTGGCTGTGCCCAGAGGAATGCCACCTGGATACCGATGATTACTAGGGAAAAGAGGGGGAAAGGAAATGGCCTATTTAATTCTAGGAGGATGGCCCCACCTAGGACAAAAGACCCCACCACCAACAACAACCTAGGAAAGGGGCAGCAGAATCCAGAAAACAGCTACTTGAATGGGACAAAAGATGAAAAAACAGGAACAGGAGTCGGGAGTTCAAAATAAGGAGTCCAGACTGGGAAACTGAGCAGAGAACCCCAGACAACAGGGAGTCCAAGGAGTCAGTGGACGCTGCCCAGAGGAACTCCGCGTGGACACCTGACTAGGGAAGATTGGGGGAAAGGAGCGGGACTGACAGCTCTGGAGAGTGAGGTCTCAATTTAGCCACAGAGCAGGACAGCGCTGGCAACAGCAGTACAAGTGCACACCATCAGGGCCGGATTAAGGCATTGGCAGTCCAGGCCCATATCCAGGATCCTGATGCTGGAGTCACGTGATGACATCAGAACCTCAGCTTTCATTTAAAAAAAAAGATGGCTCTAGCCCTCCTGAATATAAAGAAAAGCTCGAAAATGTGACCCCAAGGGTGCAGACAGCCTGAATCAAGTCATGCCTGACCAACCTGATTGTGATGAGATAACTGGCTCTGTGGATATGGGGCAAGTGGTGGATGTGATATATCTTGACTTTAGCAAAGCTTTTGATACGGTCTCCCACAGTATTCTTGCCAGCAAGTAAAAATAGTATGGATTGGATGAATGGACTATAAGGTGGATAGAAAGCTGGCTAGATTGTCGGGCTCAACGGGTGGTGATCAACAGCTTGATGTCTAGTTGGTAGCCGGTATCAAGTGGAGTGCCCCAGGGATTGGTCTTGGGCTGGTTTTGTTCAACATCTTTATCAATGATCTGGATGATGGAATTAATTGGACCCTCAACAAGTTCACGGATGACACTAAGCTGGGGGGAGAGGTAGATACACTGGAGGGTAGGGATAGGGTCCAGAGTGACCTAGACAAATTGGGGGATTGGGCCAAAAGAAATCTGATGAGGTTCAACAAGGACAAGTGCAGAGTCCTGCACTTAGGAAGGAAGAATCCCATGCACTGTTATAGGCTGGGGACCAACTGGCTAAGCAGCAGTTCTGCAGAAAAGGACCTGGGGATTACAGTGGACAAGAAGCTAGATATAAGTCAGCAGTGTGCCCTCGTTGCCAAGAAGGCCAATGGCATATTGGGTTGTATTAGTAGGAGCGTTGCCAGCAGATCGAGGGAAGTGATTATTCCCCTCTATTTGGCACTGGTGAGGCCACATCTGGAGCATTTGCGTCCAGTTTTGGTTCTCCCACTACAGAAGGGATGTAGACAAATTGGAGAGAGTCCAGTGGAGGGCAACAAAAATGATTAGGGGTCTGGGGCACATGACTTACGAGGAGAGGCTGAGGGAACTGGGGTTATTTAATCTGCAGAAGAGAAGAGTGAGCGGGAATTTGATAGCAGCCTTCAACTACCTGAAGGGGGGTTCCAAAGAGGATGGAGCTAGGCTGTTCTCAGATGACAGAACAAGAAGCAATGGTCTCAAGTTGCAGTGAGGGAGGTCTAGGTTGGATATTGGGAAACACTATTAACGAGGAGGATGGTGAAGCACTGGAATGGGTTACCTAGGGAAGTGGTGGAATCTTCATCCTTAGAGGTTTTTAAGGCCCGGCTTGACAAAGCCTTGGTTGGGATGATTTAGTTGGTGTTGGTCCTGCTTTGAGCAGGGGATTGGACTAGATGACCTCTTGAGATCTCTTCCAACCCTAATCTTCTGTGATTCGATGAATCCACAGCTCCCAGGGGTGTGAACTGCATCATTCATCATACATCTGCAATCTGCAGCCGCCTCAAGCAGGGCTGGGGCCAGGATGTGCCGGTGAGGCCATGGCCAATGATGACCTGATTGTTGTAATTTATCTCTGACACCAATGGATCTGAAGGTGCTGTGATCCAGGCTCAGACAAGGAACATGGACAACAATTTAAGCACTACCAAACTGGGTTAGTGTTTTAATGCCTGTGGTGTGACTAGGTGGGAGTAGGGCTGAGCAGGTTCAAATTCCAGCTTTGGGCCCAAGGGGGTCTCATCATAGTTCCTACATGTGGATGTTAGAAACCCACCACCCAAAGTGGTATGATGAGCAATCTCTGCCTAGGGCAAGCCTAGGGCTAGAACAGCAGGGAAGGGCTGAGTTGAGATGGGCAAGATTTAGTTTGGTCAATGGGAATTATTGTATGTCAGCGGTGGGTGTCAAGAGTAATACGTTAGGTGCATAGAACCTTGGACAGGCACTTTGTTATTAATCCAAATCAATGTGTTGTTGCTATGAAAGGATATAGTCTATAGATAATTCTGCACAGTTCTGTTCTCTAAGGGCCCTGATCCAAAACCCACTGAAGTCAAGGGAAGTCTTTCCATTGACCTCAGATTTCCAATATGGGCTCCAAGTTGCAGTCCCTGAGCTTGGATATACTCCTTGGGCAGAGGTTTGGATCTTGCCAGGTGGATACATCGAGTTTCAGGCTATGTCCCTACATGGGGTTCTTTTGGGCAATTAACCAAGGCTCTGCATGCACATTGCAGCTGGCTCCTGTGTGGATGCCTGGGCGAGGGCAGAGAATCTGCAAGAAGCAGCCCCCCCTTGTATGCTCCATATGGGTGGCACAAACGACCACAATTGCAGTTCCTGTGCTCTCATGAATTCAGGAGCTGGTCCCTGCAAACCACGCCAAAAAGGGGCAGCCATGCAGGGGAGCATATGCTGCAGCTCCTTTAAGGTGTGTAGCAGATGGCATGCTCCCTTTGTGCCCCGAGATGCTGCCACGCTGCCCCATGTGCCTTAATGACGCCATCTGGCCCTAATGATGCCATGCCACCTTTCTGAAGGGTAGGGGTTTACTCCAGTGCCCTTGGCCACAGAATTACAGCCTCCCTGCTGATACACAGCAGCCCACGTGCCAGTCGTCTGCCCACCCAAGAGAGACCGCGGCTGCATTTCACTTGGGATACAGCATATCCATCTGTAGCTACAGCTTGAGAAGCAATTTGTGCTGCAAGGTGCTACAGAATCTGCTCTGAGAGCGTAGGAAGTGAAGAGGGAGGTCCCCATAGAGGAAGAGATTTAGAGGACGAGAGCTATTCAGTTTAAAGAGGAGATGTGTAGGAAGTATCATAAAAGAGATTTATCCAGTAATGACTGGGATAGACGAGGCCGCTGCCTTTAACCCACTCTCTCCGTCAAGAACAAAGGGACACACATTTAGAAGAAATGCAACGAGGTATTTCTCAGCAAAATCGATCACTTATATAACTTTCCACACCCCCCCATCATTTATTACAGTTTGTACTAGAGAAGCATCAATAGCCCCATCTGAAATCAAGGCTCCGTTATCTAAGCACTGTATATACTCATGGTAACAGCCAGCCGCTGCCCTGATGCGTTTACAAGGTAAACAGGGAAGGCAGGAACAGGGAGTGAGGGGAAACAGAGTCCCAGAGAGCTGACATCAGCATCAGAGCCGGGAATAGTCCCCAGGTCTCCTGATGCAGTCTAGTGCCCTAACCACTGGCTCACACTACCTCTTCTCACTAGTTTGAGAAACATGGGAAACACTGCAAAGCTAACCTGCTGGGGAGCATTTACTTTAGGGGTTTACTGACAGCAGGGTGGTGATCCTATACTGCTCACACCACACTGGCTGAGGCCACGGAGTCAGAGGAGAGGAACTGGCCATCTGCTCATCTAGCGCTTCCATTAGTTTCTGCAATAGATTCTGGGAAGTATCTGATTGTTTGGGAACCGCCCCGAGCAGTGTGGCTTCCTGCTGGCTGGTGCTGCAATGCAGTGGTCACCCTTTCCCTTGGTCCAGTTTCCCTCCTCCAATGCTGGTCAAGTGGCTTCTCACACACTGTGTCCCTGGTCTGCGACCTGGATGATCCTGATGTTTGTTGTGGGAGTGGAACCCACTGGCTCTTGTGTTATCTATCGCCCATGGTGCTCACTCCACTGAGGACATGGGACTGTTACGACTCTCAGCTTGAGAGCCTGGCTCTTTGGCTCAAGCTGTGGAGATTCATTCGCCCAACTCTGGGGATCCATGGTCAGCCTCTAGTGTGGAGATGTCTTACCCTGCAACTGCCCCACTCAGCCAATGAGACTGCCAGCAAATGGAGTGCAGTGCTTAGGTTCAGCCAGGCTATGGGGAGGACACCTCTTGGAGACAGGTAAGCAAGTAGCATTGTTCCCATTGCACAGATGGGGAAACCGAGACACAGAGAGCTCTAGGTCCAGATTTTCAGAAGTGGCCTGTTGTTCGGGTGCCAACTAGAGATCTTGGGGCCCCGACTTCCAGAGGGGATGAGCCCCCACAAATCCCCTTGGCTCAGGCTGGGCACCCAAGATCAGAGGACAGATTTGTTGGCACTAGCTCCCTGCCTGGAGGACACTGGGATCTAGTGGGTGAGTCAGGGGCTGATTCTGACGCTGATGGGCCCTGTGACCTTGGGAAGGTTACTTGCCTTCCCTGAGCCTCTGTGAAAGGGGTTATTGATATTTACATTGGCAGGACCTTGAAATCCCTCCTGCCTTACTGGGCACTGACACTGAATAACACTGATCTCCTGCACACAAGTTGCTCCTTTTCTGCAGGGCAGGTGGAGGCTTAAGGCTCAAAGACTACGCCTACATCTTCAGGTTGCTGTGAAGCCCCAAAACCTTTGGGAAGTGCTGTATCCATGCAAAAGACAATTCAGACCAGGCAGTGGGCCATGCAGGAGCAGAATCTTGGCACTTCGGGCTGCCAGCCCTCTGCTCACCCCACTAGGCCGGGCTGTCTCGTTGCCTCAGCCACTTGCCTGAAGAGCTCCTGAAACCAGGCCTGGGCTGACTGATCCTCTGAAGCAAGCTGGGCTCAGCCTTGCCTAGGGCTCAGCAGCTCTTCCTCAGCCTCACTGAGCAGCATATAGTATGTCTACACTGCACACTAAGCCTGGGCTCCGACACAGGTTTGAGCCCAAACCCTGCTTCCATCCACACACAGATCAGTCTGACATGGGGCAGCAAGCACTGGGATCCTGGGACCCTGCTGGGGGGGTAGGTCAGAGCCAGAGTCCCAGGTCCAAGCCTTGTCATTTATGCAGTGTGGATGCAGCTCAAGCTGCAGACCCGACTCAGAAGGCCTGTGTAGTGCAGCATGGACCCATTAGCATGGCTGTGAGACCCAGGTCCAGCAGTTGTAAACCCAGGTTTACAATGCAGTGTGGATGCTCTAGCACAGCCCTGGAAATGCTGAGTACATAAGCCCAGGTCCTACAGACCTGGATTTACAATGCAGTGTATGCATACCCATAAAGGCTAATTAGTGACCCCAGCTCGGTGTAATGGGGCTTAATTAGAAAGACTGACCCCAGCTGTGGTGGTGAAACAGGGAGGGTACTACTTAAATACAGCTGGGAAGGGAGGGGAGTGAGGAAGATTCTGAAGTATTCATAGTGAGCAAGGTAGACATTTGCGGGAAGTATGGAGTTAGGGCCCATAGAGAGAAGCGAGAGCCTCAGAGGTAAATTGCTGGGGTCCTTGCTGAAGGGAAGTAGTGGGGAATCCTGCTGGGGAAGAGGCAGTTCAAGAGAACTGATGCAGGGCCAGGAAGCAGGAGATTTCAGTCAAGCTCGGGGGTAGGAGGAGCAGAAGAACTCTAGAAAAGTGTGAACTTTAAGTTGGCCCTTTGATCATCCCAGAAGAGGAGAGTTATGTGACTTGGCTACAGGGCAAATCCCAGGGAGGGCTGGGCCTGGCCATTGCAGGAAGTGGCCGCTGGGGGGGCATGAGTGGTGAAGTCCCCTGTAGTGCTTTGCCTAGGCACAACCAGGTGCCTTAGCGATGAGGATGCCCCTCATTGGCCCCTGGAATGACGAACTCTTTAGTGAGGATGGAAAAAACAGCGGCCCGTGCAGCTCATGCCCCTGGGCCTAGTGGCTGAACGGACATACAGTCCACAGCAATGCTGTCCACAGCAGCTTTTTCTCCTCGGTGCCCTCCCTGTTTGCCTGCTGGGAAAATAAGGACCAGAGCAACTATTGCTGCTTGGGTCTAGCTAGGAATCAGTGATGCCCAGCTCTGCCATGCCACTACCTGCTCTCAGTAAGGGTATGGGCATCATGGCTCCCTGGGGTGGGAGCCTGCGATGGCCACTCCCCTCGGATTTTCCTCGGGATTTTCTTTGTTCTGTTAGTCTCTTTGCATCCCTCTGGCGCAATCCGCACCGCCTTGCCTTGATTTCTTCCTTATGGCCCATTCCCTAAGGTGTTTACTTTATCCAGCATGTTTCTGGCTAAGCAACCTAGATTTCTACCTGTTTGCCTGTCTACTTCCACACTGGCCCCTGGGAGGTCCCTTTCAGATGCATTGGAGCCCTAATCAGACACTGAGTTATCTCATGGGGTAACCCACAGCAGAGGGTGGAGAACTCCCTGGGAGACCTAGGGTGTGCATGGCCCAGAAGCTGTAAATATGCTGTGCTGGCCCAAACTATAAGTTGCTGCATTTCAGTGAGAGTGCAGTGGGTCTGCTGCCTCACTTGGGCATGGAGAGCAATATGGTCATGCAGACGTTGACAGACACATCTCCGCTGTGGGGCTGGCAGACCATGCCACCTTCTGACAGATGGGGAGGGGGTGGCTTGTGTCTGTGGCAGAAGAGTCACCAAAGCCTTTAAGGGAGACCCAAAGGAGTAGCCCTCCTGCCCTGAGCTGGTGCCTACTTTGCACCGCTTTCCTCTATAATGCTTTGTTTGTGGAGTTAAGGTTTGCATTTGGCAGCTGCTCAAAGCTGCTGGCTTGGTGCGATGCAGGACAGCCACGGGAGACTGGTGGACACAGCTGGTGCAGGCTCAGGGACTTGGGCAGCATTCACACATGTCTATTGACATGGTGGTGAGTCACCGGGCTGGGATGGCTAGGGGGCAAAATGCATCGGCTCATGCTGCCGGGTCTGCTCCATAGGCATTTCCCAGGGGGGTGGGAACCCACAGCTGATCTGCTAGCCCCTTCTGTGTGATAATGTCATTGTTCAGGGCAACTGCACCTGTATTCCTCCTCTGTGGTCCCGCAAGAATACCCACTCTCTGGCTTCTGACTGCCGAGCCATCGCTTCCCTTGCGTGGAGACCCGCATCTTTCTCCCTCCTGACTGGGGGATTTCCAGGCTGCACAAGTCCCTGCCTCCACTGTGATCCTAAGCGAGCCAAGCTGCATAAAAGGCCAGAGTCTATGCTTTGCTTTCTCTTCAAAAGCTAATAGCCTGTGGTTTTCAGGTACCCCACGCCTCATTCCAAGCAAGCACATTTATTCTTAGGGTAAAAGCATACAGAGACTACATATTTCTTTGTCTGTTGGCCTCTGGATAATCCAGTTTGCAGCAGCATATGCCAACCTGCCCAGGAGCTGGAACTCCCTGGAGGTGTTACAACCTGAGTGAATTTGCCAAATCAGCCCCATGGTCCTTAGGTCCTGGTGGAGCTGTGGTCATCCTCCCCCATGGAGTCCCACGCAGTCCTGGTCCACATGGTACAGACGCTTAATACAGTACGATCTCCCAAAGACATGGCAGGGAATTGTCAGATCTGTCACAAAGGCCACTTCCCAGGTGATTAGAGCCATCTGTACCAGTTCTCATTTCCCATTTCATTGGGCCAGCAGTTGCATACATTGTGGGGCTCTTTCATCCATGCCAGGAATTGGTTCTGACTCAGTAATATTTAATGCTGATGTACGGGGGGGAGATAGCACCTCTGTGGCCTTGTGGGTGGGGGGGCAATCCCCCGACCCTACCGGGAAGAGGGGCATGCCTGGGCCTTGCTAGAGCAGTGCTCTCTCCTCCCCCCACACCCTCCACCCTGTTACAATGAGCTTCTTCCGTCTCCCAGCTGCTGCTGCTGCTTGTTTCCCACCCCCCCCTTCCCTTGATTGTAGCGCCAGCTCATTAGTATTATATCTCCCGGAAAATTGGTAAACAGAAGCTTGTGAATGAGGTGTTGATTGCAATCAGCAGGGAGACGAGGCTGAGAGAGCTGGAGCGGGGATGGCTGCTACCCAATCAGCCCAGGTGGCATAGCAGTGGCTGTGTGGAGAGTGCGCTCTGCTTCTGAACCTGAGGGACCCGTAGGAAGCAGGCTCAGGAGGTGAGGGGGGCAGGTGTCAGCCTGCCAGTGCCCACAGATGTGGCTGGTTATTTAATGCCCCCCTGGACAGGAATGGGAAGTTGGTCCAGAGACATCTGGGGAGAGGTGTGAGCCAGCCAGTCGTAACCAGTGGGATGGCAGTGATGCCTATCATCTGGGCACAGAACTAATTGTGACCTGCTTGAAAGAATAAAGGATTCAGAGGCTAATGAAGCACCTAAGATGCATGGTCTTGTTCTTGTCCTCTGATTGGAGGCCTAGCTTTACAAACAGCCAAACTATATTATTTTCCATCTGCACCTGCACATGCCGGGCCAGACTGTCCTTGACCTACACATGCCTCTGGCAGGGGACAAAGATTCCTCCTGCTCCACCCCCATGTGGACTGCTCAGAGACCAGCCTTCAGAGATGCAAGTCACAGTAGAGCGTGGGGCGAGAGGTGAGGGCCATGTCCCCTCCATGCTCACCTGCCTAACTGGCACAAGGTACTGGCTAAGTGGGAGGCACCAGGCAGGCTTCACCCTCCCAGCTGTGATTTTTGCCCCTGTGATTCCTGTGTGCTCAGAACACAGTATAAATGGTTAGATTAGAGCAGATAGGGAGGGCGGAGTTTTGTGATTACAACACCGCACTGAGCATCAGCAGCACTGGGGGGGGGGTCTCTTCCTGGCTCCGCCACTGACTCACTGTGTGGCCTCGGGCAAGTCACTTAGCCTCTTGGTGCCTCAGTTTCCACTTCTGTAGAACAGTGATAATAATGTTCACCTGTCCTCCCCAGGAAAAGTGATGGCCACCTCACCAGGTGGACGGCAAGTGCATGTCATTACTGTATCCTACACGGCCAATAACATTAGGAATCCAGTGTGTATGTGACTTGCTCCACCAACTCCAAGCTGCTGCGTACTGTGCCGCCTCATGCTGTCAAGCAACGCCAGGGCGCAGCCGGTGAAGGTTGCGTGTGTTCTCGTTCCTCCCCGCCATCAGTGCCTGGGTGAGCAGTGGGGGTACGCGGCTCGCTCGCTGCCTCTCCCCCCAGTTGCCATCACGAAGCTGGCGGAGTGCGTGTGTGGCTGCAGCATGCTTTGGTGGGACTCAAAGCCTGCTGCGTGCACCCAATGCACAGCGCCACTTGGCAGGGCCAGCGACTTGGCTGCCAGCCGTCGTTCTCAGTGTGCAGAGTATTAAAATGGAATGAGGATGCACCTCGGGTGAATTTTAATGAGATAAAATACCTTTTCCCAGGCCCAGGCTTTCCCATGTTCTCATGCATAATGTTTTCTATCTCCTTTTACAACCAAGATGTCTTTATAATTAACTCACAGGCCACTCCTCTCATCGCTGGCTGCCAGGGAAGGGAGAGAGGCTGCAGCAGGGGTAAGCTGAGTAAACAGCAAGTTGGGTGTCTGGTAGTTGCCACAGCTCCTTTGTATGCCCGTGGGGAAGAGGTGGGGGAGAGGCAGCCATGCTGGGAGGGAAGGAGGAGGTAGAGGAACCGGATTGAGATCTGTAGAAACAGTGGAGTGGCTTCTCTCCCTGTCAGAACCGCAGCCCCATTGCCCCATGCAGGGATACAGCAGGGCACAGGACGCAGTGATCTTCCTAGAACAGCAGCAATGCATGGGGCGCAGAGCTCCTCATGGGGACGTAGTGAAGGACTGCATGGCCCTGGTGGGATTAGCCTTGCTAGTGAGAGATGGAGGAAGCCAGAGCAGAACGGTGTGGCAGGAGAACGTGTGACTCTTTCTCTGAGAGCGGGTGTGGGAGCTGGCTGCAGACACCATGTGTACGGACGAGGGACAAGGCAGTGTCACGCAAGGGGCCAGACTTCCAGCCTGCATTATTGTGTGTGCAAAATCTCAGGGGCAAATAATGCAGGGGGGCAATTCTGCACCCACAATTATTCATCCAAACAGTTTAGCTCACATAGACATTTAACCCTGTATGCCCAGAACCCGCCGAGCATGCTATGAAATTGAACAATACTCAGGGACTTAGGCAGCTTGAAGTAGAGCACAAGTAATGGTACCCACAGTGATTTGTGCCCGTATAGGTGGAAGCTAGTGTCTGAGAATCTGGCCTGCTGTGCATATCTATGTACTGGCTATAAACAGGGGAGGATCAATGCACTGGAGCTGTCAGCTACTACGGTGCCAGCAGGAGGCAATGGTGTAGGCATGCTAGGTGCAGAGGAGCTCATGGCAATTGCAGGCCCCACCCCACACAGCAGGAGGCACTGGGGGGGATGGAGTGGAGCGCTCCTAGCACTTCACCCTCTTGCAGCAGGAGCTGCTCTCGGGAACGATGTCACAGCATATAGGAGAGGGACTCAGGACGCCCAGAAAATAAGAGTTTAAGAGGATAAACGCGATTAAAGCGCATCCTGTTACTAATCCAGTCATATTGCAAGTGAATTGACTTCCCAAGAATTAAGCCTCTCCGTTCTTTCCAATAACAACACCATGTGGCATTCTCACCCTTAGCCCTTCCGTGGGGATGGATCCCAGCACCATACAGGGCAGGGACGGGAGAGGGAAGAGAATGGAGTCCCTGTGGCTTCTTCTCTTAATGGATTGGATTTCTCCAGCTGCCAGGAGAATTTCCTCCCAATCTGCGTTGTTTGTAAGTGGCTTTCCAAAGGGGGGGATAAGGATGAAGACTTGCCCTCTGCTTTGCAGCTCAATCCTAGGGCAGCTGTGACCTTGACTGAAGAGTAAACATTGGCTCAGGAGACAAGGGCCCAGTCCAATGTACTGGCACGGAAAGCTGGTTTTGTTTAACATGGTGCGTGGTTATTCATAATAGGAAGCAGACGTAGCCTGCTGGCATAATGCACTAGGCTGTTTAACTCTGTTTGCAGGACAGAGGGCCCAACCACAGTAGCTCTGGCCAGGATGTGAACCTGTAATAACTTGCCTGCAAAGCAGGACCCTGTCCCCTGTTCCACTACAAGACTGCAACAGACGCATCAGTCTGACTGATCCAGAGACTGAAGGCAGCAGCAGTCGGCTCTTCCTCCAGCCTGCCCCATCAATGCCTGCTCTGGAGGTCCCTGCTCTGGGGTGAGAGAGGCCCCCAGTCTCCATGTCCAGCTAGCCCCTGCTCTCTCTGCTGAGGCTGCAAACAGAGGGGCCAATTATGGCCCACTGTGATCCCGTCTTTTGTGGGATCCACAAGGCGCTGGGCTGAGACGGAATTGTTTCATACTGAAGAAGTGGGGCCCGACTGTGGGTTTAAGTTGGAGGTGCAGAGGGACCCATTGCAGGGAAAGTCATGGATGGAATCTGGAATGCCTTGCTCAGTGCTCCACCCCAAGGTGCAAGGTGTAAGCAGGGGAATAGTCCTGCTACTGTGAGGAACTTTTCTGGCTTCTGCACTACCCCTGTGGAATCAGGAAGACAAAGGATCTGCGTCCTCGCTCTGAATCCCTTTACCCAGAGGCCTGCCTGACGTTGAGGGCTCCCCTTCCACTTCCTGTGTGACAGAGTCCTCGTAACCCCGACAAGGCTGGGCTCAGGAGTCCTGGCAGGCTTCACCCCCAGTCTTGTCATGGTCACTTAAGACAGGGGCTAGCGTGTCCCCGCTCTGCACCAGCTGCTTCCCTGGCCCACTGATCGCTTTGTCAAGGCCAAAGCAAATGCAATTTATTAAACAGAAACTGCAAGAAAAATAAGGAAAAATGGAAAAGGCTAAAGGAACAAGGAACCCCGCCCTGTGGGCATGGGGACATCACAACCAGCCATCTCTGGGACGTGAGACAAGTTCACAGTCTGTTCCTCACACGTCCCAGGCCTCCCTCCCAGGCGCTGGCTGTGCTGTGATTATACCATGGGGCAGTCACCTGCTGTGACGGTGGCCACATGCCCTCAGACTCCAGGTGGCAGGACCCTTTGCCCTAATATCGTCCTCCCCCCTCCCCCCCGTTGGGGTCACGTCCTGCCTCTGAGTCTGGCCTTCAAGGCCACTTGTCTGGTGACATCTCCCTACACTGGGCCCACTGCCTGGGGCCCCCATCTCGCTCTCCCCAGCTGCGGGGCTGCCAGCGCCCGCTGTCCCTGCTCTGGCCCCACAGCTCCCCACTGCAGCTCAGCCCTGGCTCCCCGTTGGCACGGCTGGTCTATGCTGCCCCAGCTCGGGCTCAGCGCTCCTGCTGCACTGCCCAGCTCTGGCTAGGGCAGCTCCAGCTCACACAGAGGACAGGCCCCCAGGCTCCTGACTCCCTCATTGGTCTGTCTTCCTTGTCAATCAGCTGACCTGGAGCATTGGCCTCTCCCCATTGGCCCCGGGGAGTGTCAGTCTCTTGATGATCACTTTAGATAAGCTATTACCAGCAGGACAGTGGGGTGGGAGGAGGTATTGTTTTATGATCTCTGTGTGTATATAAAGTCTGCTGCAGTTTCCACAGTATGCATCCAATGAAGTGAGCTGTAGCTCACGAAAGCTCATGCTCAAATAAATTGGTTAGTCTCTAAGGTGCCACAAGTACTCCTTTTCTTTTTGCGAATACAGACTAACACGGCTGCTACTCTGAAACCAGTCTCAGGATCCTGATTTCTCTTCGGCCCTTCCCCTTTCTCCTGGTATTGGGAGAGGGCCGACTGAAAACCCCACTGAGTTTCAGTGTGGGGCCCGCAGCCCCTCACACTGGCAAAGCGCTCTCTGGGCTGTGCGGTCTGTGAGGCACGCTGGGATCCTTCCCAAATGGCAAGCACACTAGCATTTCCATGATGAAGGGGAGGGATGTGCATGCAGAGGCTTGGACAATGTCTGGGAATCGTGCACGCAATGGCTGCTTCCTGCTCTTGGGAATTCGAGCTCACACAAGGAGAGGGGTGTCATGCAGGGTTTCGTTCTGCAGATGGGACTGGCTTTGCTCAGCTGCGCCCAATCCCAGCCCCCAAGCCACAGGCCTGATTAACTGGGGAAGGAAGCTGTGTACCATCGGCAAACTGTGGCAATCCCAGCCTTCTCTGTGATAGCTGCATCAAATGGGACTGATCGAGAGGAAACAAAGCAGAGGCACTTCAAAAAGGCCCTGAAACAAAGCAGTGGTACCTTAGCAGCAAGTCCTGGCTCTTAAAATTGCAGAATTTTAAGTGGCTGTTCGGTTGAAGCTGTAGCAGCCCACAGCAGCTCAGGATCTGCATATTTTGCCCAGTTGGCACTTACACTTGCACATATTTATTCTGATCCATCTTTATGTTCCTCTCTTATCAGGGTTTTGATCATCATTAATGGGTAATAATCTCCCCCTGAAGTCAGGGAATAGTTAACCCATAGAGGAGACCAGATTCTCCGTTAGAGCATCTGGTTGCTATTATCACAGGCACAGCGGAGAGAGGGCAGGAGAAAGAATGATTATTTATTTGCTCAGTGCTGACAAAGGGTTCAGCGCTGTCCACAAAAATATAAAGCCAGGTTCTCTACTCTGAAGAACTGACAGCCTGGAAGATATCTGGAGATGGCCAGCGGCACTGGAAATGCAGAGAAGGGGAGGATTTAGTGGTTTTAGGGAGGAAGCATGGCCCTGTGGATAAGGCACTGGGCTGGAACTCAGAAGATCATAGATTCATAGATTTTTTTTTTTTTAAGGCCGCAAGGGACCCTTATGACTAGCATCTATCAACCCTTATCAACTAGCATCTATCTATAACACAGGCCAGAAAACCACACCTACTCATCTCTGCATCAAGCTGGTAACTTCTCACTCAGCTAGAGTCTCTCTTTTAGAAAGACACCCAGTCTGGATCGACAGACTTCCAGAGGTGGGAAATCCACCATAACATTCAATTCCCAGCGCTGCTTCAGACAGCCCTGTGTGACCTTAGGCAAGTCACTTAATTTCCCTGTCCCTCAGTCCCTCTCTGTAAAACCGAGATAATGATGATTCATTTGTCTCCCCGATTGCCTGTCTTGTCTATTTCAAGGACTGTTTCTTACTATGGGTATGTACAGCAACTAGTGCAATGGAGCCCTGATCTCAGTCAAGGCTTTTATTGGTACTTCAATGAGAGGAACAACCATTAGTGTCTTTGTTCTTTAATGATAAACTCCGTCCCTTTGGAACTCCTGGAAGAAATTGGTTTCAAAGAGGGACTTGAGAGGAGAGAGTGGTAGATGGGTGAAACTGGGCAGGGGGAAGGCAGTGTGGAAGAATGGGCAGAAGGAATCAAAGCGGGCATGCAGGCTGGCATCACAGCGAGACTGGTCTGGAATCACAGGACCTCTAGCATGGCTTGCAGTAGCTCTGTCCTCTGAGACAGGAGAGCCGGGTAGCGCCTGTCAAAATGCAGCTAGATGCGGCTGTGTGTGTTGGTGAGCCTGCAGCGGCCTTCCCCAATTACTAAGGAGGAACTAATGCTGGATTTGCCTAATTTTTCTCTGGGCTGTTGCAGCACTAAATGGCTGAAACCGTTCTCTCTGGGTCATGACGGGCTGATGAATGGTGGAGTCGTGCAGAATAGCTAGGGAGGAATAAAGTGCATTTCCCAAGCACACTTAAGGATGGTTGTAAACCTCATTATGCCTTCTTGGTTACAAAACGATAGACATCCAGGGCCCAGATTCAGCATCGGGTTAGTTTCATTGCCTTCACTGGAATTACTTACACAGGGTGAATGCTTGTTTGGCCCTTATTGAGTGGTTTGCAAAAGTGGGTAAGAATGATTATCCCTATTTTTAGATAGAGAAACCAGAGCATGGAGAAGTGAATACAGACTGTCCAGTATCATTTAACAAATCAGCGTCGTAGCTGGGAGCAGAGCCCAGGTCCCCTGGCTCCTAGGGTAAGTCTATGCTGCACTCACGGGGTACGCTTGCAGTTTGTACAGACATCCCCGAGCTAGCTTTAATCTAGCTAGGCTGGGTCCTGGAGCAGTGAAGCTGCAGCAGCGCTCACTTTGGGGTGGGCTATACGAGCCTGCATGGGACCCTGGATAATTGCTTGGGCACACTAACGCTTGTGCTACTGTGGCTCACTGCTCCACTACCCAAGACAGCTAGATCAAAGCTAGCTCAGGTGTGTCTGCTCAAACCGCAATCGCATGCCGTGCTTGCATATGCTTAGTCTACTCTCATATCCCATAGACCATGCTGCCTCCCAGCACTGACCTACAGCCAAAGTCTGGAGAGTGCATCTCTTCTGGGAGCATGGTCACTTATTGATGTGCCTTCGTTAAGCAGTGGGATAAAAGCATAGTGACCTTGAACCCCAACTCCACCCGGGGTTCCTTAGCTGGGATAGTGAAGAGATGAAATTGGCATTACGTTGCATGATTTGCTGTGTGACCTGGGGTGAGTTTCTTGTTCTCTCTGTGCCTCATTGGCTCCTGGGGAAAGGACACACAGACCTCACAGCAATGTAGTGATGGTGAATTAGTGTCTGTTTGTAATGGCACTTAGAGAAATGGCAAGCATTGTATAAGGGCTAAGGATATAGCATGACACATAGATCGAGGTTGTCACGTTAGGTCCGCTTCCAAAATTGAACTCTGGCCAAAATTTTCCAACTGACCCTACTTCAGTGTTCTGATTTTCAGCGGTGCTGAACTCCAAAAATGCTCTTGAGGTCAGTATTTGCTGTAGGCGTGCTGCACCTCTGAAAATCAGGCACTTAAATATGGATCTAAGTGCCTAGCCTGGGTGAGAAAATTTCGGCCTGCAGATTGAAATCTGAATTTGGAGGACTATCAGTTGGCCTGTTCTGATCCCTCCTTGAATCATTGTCCTAGTACTAGCATACTCAGCTCCCTTCTTGAGCCATTGGCTCAGCAATAGCCTATGTACACATCTCTGGCTGAACCATTAGCCCAGCCCTTACCCTCCCCTATCCATGCGCCACTATCATTATTACACATGAACATGTGGACATTAGCAGCAGCGTAAGGATCCTTCAGAGCAGTGAGAGGTGGTTGCCCATTTCTTTACACAATGTGAAACACACACCACTGCCTCTTTAGTCCTCTCCTGCCCTGCTACACTTAAACCTGAGCCCAGCAATGTATTCAATATGAGGTTTGTGTTATATCTCATCCTGTGTGCTCTCACCCCTTTCGTGCTCATGAGACTCTCATGGGGTGGGGGAACAGGCTTGGGAGGCTGCAAAAGTGACTCGGTCCCAGCAGCTTGGAAATACCCCATTGAAATCCCTTCATCTACTGGGGCCCAAATTTTCAAGACAGTTGCACACCCAATGGGCTTAGCTCTTCGGAAAATCTGGCCCTGATCATGAGTGCTGAACTGTTTGGAAAACTCTGCCCATAAGAGTCTCTGTGATGAGATCCCAAAGGATTATTACCCAATCTTCCTCTGCTGGAAGCATGACCGTCGGGGTTAAAGCAAGGAATTAGAAGAGGGGACCTGAAGACAGCAGTATAGACTTGAAAAGGACTCCCTGAGGAGGGACAACAAAACATTAGTGATTTCTTTGCTGCTGTGCATCTGTTAGTTGACCTTATAAAACTCTATTTGTGGAGGTGGTTATTTTTTAAAAAAATCTTTTAATCTAAAATCCCATTAGGCTTGCCACTGTATTTATTTGTGAGCAGAAGCAAAACAATCTGGTGTTTGCTTATTTCTGTATCTTCCCCACTCCAAACAGAGGCAATAAAATGCTTTTTTCCTATTTTCTTTTTGATCTTTGTTGCATTTGGAGGGGACAAGATGTTTCAGATTCTTTGTCTCCTCTCCCAACAATACATGACATTGTATGGCTACTGCCTGCTATGAATGGGTCCTGTGCACCCAAATAAGAACCTCATGATAAGCACGTGAGAACAGCCATACTGGGTCAGACCAATGATCTGTCTAGCCCAGTAGCCTGTCTTCCAACAGTTGCCAATGCCAGATCCTTCAGAGGGAATGAACAGAACAGAGCAATTTACAGAGTGAGCCATCCCCTGTCATCCAGAACCAGCTTCTGGCCGTCAGAGGTTTAGAGACACTCAGAGCATGGGGTTGCATCCCTGACCATCCTGGCTAATAGCCATTGATGGACCTGTCCTCCAATCTATCTAGTTCTTTTTTGAACCCCATTATAGTTTTGGCTTCCACAACATCCCCTGACGACAAGTTCCACAGGTTGACTGTGTTTTGTGTGAAGAAATACTTCCCTTTGTTTGTTTTAAACCTGCTGCCTATTAATTTCATTGGGTGACCCCTAGTTCTTGTGTTCTGTGAAGGAGTAAATAACACTTCCTTATCACTTTCTCCATGCCAGTCAAGATTTTATAGCCCTCTATCATTCCCCTGCTTAGTCATCTCTTTTCCAAGCTGAAAAGTCCCATTCTTTTTAATCTCTCCTCATACGGAAGCTGTTCCATCCCCCTCATCATTGTTGTTGCCCTTCTCTGTACCTTTTCCAATTTTAATTTTTTTTTTGAGATGGGGTGACCAGAACTGCACGCAGTATTCAACGTGTGAGGGTGCCATGTCTTTATATAGAGGCAATATGAGATTTTCTGTCTTAGTATCTATCCCTTTCCTAGTGGTTCCTAACATTCTGTTTGCTTTATTGACTGCTAGTGCACACTGAATGGATGTTTCCAGAGAACTATCCACAGTGACTCCAAGATCTCTTTCTTGAGTGGCAACAGCTAATTTAGACCCCGTCATTTTGTATGGGTCATTGGGATTATGTTTTCCAGTGTGCATTACCTTGCTTTTATCAACATTGCCAAGGTGCTGTATAGGGCTATTTGCTTTCACAAGGCCCTGCATTGTGACATGTGGATTCCAAGGCCAGAAGGGACCACAATGATCATCAAATCTGACCTCTGATATAACACAGGCCATAGAGCTCCCCCAAAATAATTCCTTTTGAACTAAACAGAGCTTTTAAAAAAACCTAGCCTTGATTCAGAAATATTCAGCGATGGAGAATCTACCATGGCCCTTGGTAAATTGTTCCACCGGTTAGTTACCCTCACTGTTGAAAAAATTGACGCAGATGCAAGCTCCTGCATTGTGATATATGGCTTGGGATATGTTGATGGAATTAGAGCTGGTTGATGTGTTTTGTTGTTCATAAATGGCCTTTAAAAAAAAAAGTGTTGACGGTGACTTTCTTAATCAACATTTGGTCAAAAACATTATCAAAATAATCAACGTTTCTGGTTTATCAAACCCCAGGTTTTCATTAATGTCCTTAAGCATTTCAGCTTTGACAAAAATGTCAACCAACCAAACAAGGGGTTAGTTTTGGATCTTTAAAAAAACCAACCAGCTTTGAAATATCAAAATTTGTTGCAAAACTAGATTTTCATTCCTTCATTCATGAATTGCACGTATGAATCTGGCTTGTGCCCTGTGGTTGCCCTTGTTAAAGAGCGCAAATGGCGTGGGAACACCTGCACTGCCTTCCCGTAATCGTTTTTTATTTGGAGCTCGCTGAGTCCGAAAGCACCTCGAATGGGAGGTTCTCGGGAGAGAAGGATAGCCGCTTTATTCCCCTGAGGGTAGCTTTGGATGTGTTTCATGTTTCTCTTTGTGCCTTAAGGGTGAAATGATCTGGCTTTGATGAACTAAAATCGGTGGTAATATCCATTCTCCACCTGTTTGGTGCTTTTCCTGTTAACAAGAGAAGAGACGAGGCCAGATTCCTCCACTGGCCAGGCTAGAGGGTTTGTTCCTCTGAGCATGCCTTGGAACGGTGCCTCATTGTGAGATGCACTGTTTAGTTCAGACCCATCCCCCGCAAACCTGCTCTTCGCTCTCCAATTATTAATGTAGATGATCACTTGAGTCCATTGCTGACCAGGCTGCATCTGGGTATGGCCAGGAGTGGAGGTTCAGGCCAGGCCCATGTCTACACCAAATCACCAAATTCCCTGGTGATTTGGGCTATGGATTCTGGGACCAAATTATTTTCACGTAACACATGGTGAGGGGCATCACTCAGCCTCCAGGGTGAGGTCTGTAGCCCTTGCTCCCCTCCTTCAGTTTCTACCTTGTGCCCCACCAGCTCTGTTCCATCCAGTACCTGGGGGCCAGCACAGGTACCTGAGAGGGAGACAATGATGGTGCGCAGGACAAGGCAGGCCTGCCAGGTCTGGGGAGCCTCCAGAAGCCAGGGAGAGCCAGAGGGTGGTTGTTCGAAGCCTGGTCATCGGGCCAAGACTCACACTGGAGAGGTTAGTCTAAGGAAACATTCACTAGATAAGTCCCAACGGGAACTGCCACGGAGCACTGCTGGCCGGGAGGTAGCTCCCAAGCCCAGCGGGTATTGACAGGACCCTGCCATGTAACTGGCTGTGGAGCTGGAAGCTGTGGAGAGTTCCAGAAGGGCATGGCACTGGGGAAGCACAAACAGAGGGAGTTCCTGTGGACATAACTGATGTGGCAGACAGCTTAGCTGGCATTGTCGCCTGGTGGCCCTGACAGGACAATGGATGCTGTGAGGAGGCTGGGGCTCCCAATCTTAGTGCAGCGAAGTCTGTCATGACGGGACGCTATTCTGAGCAAGATCCAGCGGTGGGGAGTCCCAGCTGGTATTAACAATGCACAGCAATAAGAAAGCTGAATTCCTACCTCAAACCGACAGGACGCCGCTGTGAGGAAAGCAACCGTGGAGTCCTGCTGGGCACTTAGCAGAGACTGCTCTGAAGTAACTCGCCTGCTGCTGGAGTACCAGCTGGCATGGACAGGGCACCACTGTGGGAAAGCTCACGCTGCAGGGGACTTGGCATTGAGAGGAAAGTTATGCAGCATGAGCACTGACAGGGCACTGCTGCGAGGAAGCTCACGCTACAGGTGCTCTGGCGGCCTTGACACAGCTCCTGCCACTGGTGCAAACGCTTAAAAAAATCCTCCACACTAGCAATTCTCAAAGCTGTGGAGCACACTGTGAGTTGCTGCTGTGCATTAGGGCTGTGACTTGGCAACTGTGCAGCATTGCACAGGACGCTGCCAGAAGAAAACCCTCCTGGAGGCCTATTTAGCCCTGATGAGGCACTGCTGTGAAACATCCTTCTGTATCACCAGGGGGCAATGTTTGCTGAACTGTGTCTGAGTGAATTGAACTGATAAGAAAGGGCCCAGAATCCTTTGCAGCTGTGGCCTAGGAGATGGATAGAGAAAAGCTGGTGATTGACTTCTCATTAAAACGGCCCTTTGGAATTTTTCCCCCCTCATCTCCACTGTCTTATTTCAGGAATCACTTAAAATCAGCGCTTGAATAATTCACCAGCAGTTTACAGCACACTCCGGCTGGTCTCAGTAACCGATTCTTCACAGCTTCCCTCTGACGTAAATAATTAACTTTCCTGATAGCAGCTAATGTGCTTTTCTTGTATGTGGTTTTGTTTAGATGCATGTTAGAGTCTGAGACCAAATTTGTTCACGATCAGGAGAGAAAAAGATTTAAGGACAAAGCAAATTTGTTTCAAAAATATATTAAATTTCAGACTCGGTTTGTTCTGAGCTCTCCTGTAGGGAGCAGCTGAGCACAAAGCTGGGGCAATGTTAAGGAAAAGGGGTGGCTTCATGGCAGGGAGGTTAATTTTCAGTCCCTGGGAGTTTCACACACTCCCCCTTCAGGATATCTTCCTTCTCTGCATTAAAGGCACCTGGGGGGCGGGGGGGTCTTTGGGGCTCATCCAGTCACAGAGCAAGAGATGCTGCTTTCTGGGATTTCTCTCTGTGAACAAACAGCTCGTAGGTTTTCATCATTATATTCTGTTGGGGTTCTTATACTGTGCCCATCACCACGGTATCTAATCTTTGGGGGAGGTTTAGGCTGGATATGAGGAAAAAACTTTTTCACTAGCAGGGTGGTGAAGCACTGGAATGCGTTCCTAAGAGGTGGTGGAATCTCCTTCCTTTGAGGTTTTTAAGGTCAGGCTTGACAAAGCCCTGGCTGGGATGATTTAGTTAGGGATTGGTCCTGCTTTGAGCAGGGGGTTGGACTAGATGACCTCCTGAGGTCCCTTCTAACCCTGATATTCTAGGATTCTATGAATCTGAGTGTCCAGTAGCAGCCCTCAAGCCATGGGTCAGAGTCTCTGTGCTAAGCTCGCTTAGCACTTTCAGAGAAGCACAAAGTGACCCAAAGGCATTATCCTAAGGAGTGCAGGGGGTATGTTGGGACTGGCTGGAGCGGAAGGGCTCATTCTGGGGGTGAAGCCGGAGGGAGGTATGCTTCACAATCCCTGCAAGGCAGAATGGTCCCTAGAGGACTATTCTAGTTGGTGTAAATTAGAGCAGTCCTGTAGCTGCTATAACTTGTGCAAAAGGCTGTATTCGCTCCTCCCCTGCCAGCCCCAGGATGGGAGGAGGCATAAAGTAGCCTTAGCCCTGGTTTACACTAGGAGTTGAGGTCGAATTTAGCAGTGTTAAATCTATTTAACCCTGCACCCGTCCACACAATGAAGCCCTTTTTTTCGACTTAAAGGGCTCTTAAAATCGATTTCCTTACTCCACCCCCGACAAGGGGATTAGCGCTTAAATCAGCCTTGCCGGGTCAAATTTGGGCTACTGTGGACGCAATTAGACGGTATTGGCCTCCGGGAGCTATCCCAGAGTGCTCTATTGTGACCGTCCTGGACAGCACTCTCAACTCAGATGCACTGGCCAGGTAGACAGGAAAAGGCCCGCAAACTTTTGAATTTCAATTTCCTGTTTGCATGGTCACCGGCAACTTGTCACGCTGGCCAGAGCTCATCAGCAGAGGTGACCATGCAGAGCTCATCAGCAGAGGTGACCATGATGGAGTCCCAGAATCGCAAAAGAGCTCCAGCATGGACTGAATGGGAGGTACGGGATCTGATCGCTGTATGGGGAGAGGAATCCATGCTATCAGAACTCCGTTCCAGTTTTCGAAATGCCAGAACATTTGTCAAAATCTCCCAGGGCATAAAGGACAGAGGCCATAACAGGGACCCGAAGTAGTGCCGCGTGAAACTTAAGGAGCTGAGGCAAGCCTACCAGAAAACCAGAGAGGCAAACGGCCACTTCGGGTCAGAGCCCCAAACATGCCGCTTCTATGATGAGCTGCATGCCATTTTCGGGGGTTCACCCACCACTACCCCAGCTGTGTTGTTTGACTCCTTCAGTGGAGATGGAGGCAACACAGAAGCAGGTTTTGGGGACATGGAAGATGATGATGATGAAGTTATAGATAGCTCACAGCAAGCAAGCGGAGAAACCGGTTTTCCTGACAGCCAGGAGCTGTTTCTCACCCTGGACCTGGAGCCAGTATCCCACGAACCCACCCAAGGCTGCCTCCCTGACCCACCAGGCGGAGAAGGGACCTCTGGTGAGTGTACCTTTTAAAATACTATACATGGTTTAAAAGCAAGCATGTTTAATGATTAATTTGCCCTGGCATTTGCGGCTCTCCTGGATGTACTCCCAAAGCCTTTGCAAAAGGTTTCTGGGGAGGGCAGCCTTATTCCGTCCACCATGGTAGGACACTTTACCACACCAGGCCGGTAGCACGTACTCGGGAATCATTGTAGAACAAAGCATTGCAGTGTATGTTTGCTGGCATTCAAACACCATCCGTTCTTTATCTCTCTGTGTTATCCTCAGGAGAGCGATATCATTCATGGTCACCTGGTTGAAATAGGGTGCTTTTCTTAAGGGGACATTCACAGGTGCCCGTTCCTGCTGGGCTGTTTGCCTGTGGCTGAACAGAAATGTTCCCCGCTGTTAGCCACAGGGAGGGGTGAGTGGTGAGGGGCTAGCCACGTGGTGGGGGGATGCAAAATGTGACCTTGGAAAGAAAGCACATGTGCTGTGTATGTAATGTTAACAGCAAGGTTTACCGTGAAAGAGTGTAGCCATTGTTCTATAAAATGTGTCTTTTTAAATACCACTGTCCCTTTTTTTTTCTCCACCAGCTGCATGTGTTTCAAGGATCACAGGATCTTCTCCTTCCCAGAGGCTAGTGAAGATTAGAAGGAGAAAAAAACGCACTCGTGATGAAATGTTCTCTGAGCTCATGCTGTCCTCCCACACTGACAGAGCACAGACGAATGCGTGGAGACAATGTCAGAGTGCAGGAAAGCACAAAATGACCGGGAGGAGAGGTGGCGGGCTGAAGAGAGTAAGTGGCAGGCTGAAGAGAGGGCTGAAGCTGCAAGGTGGTGGCAGCGTGATGAGAGGAGGCAGGATTCAATGCTGAGGCTGCTGGAGGATCAAACTAATGTACTCCAGCGTATGGCTGAGCTGCAGGAAAGGCAGCAGGAGCACAGACCGCCTCAGCAACCTCTGTGTAAACAACCACCCTCCTCCCCAAGTTCCATAGCCTCCTCACCCAGACGCCCAAGGACGTGGTGGGGGGGCCTCCGGCCACCCAGCAACTCCACCTCAGAGGATTGCCCAAGCAACAAAAGGCTGGCATTCAATAAGTTATAAAGTTTTAAACTTTTAAAGTGCTGTGTGTCCTTGTCCTTCCCTCCTCCACCACCCCTCCCGGTGCTTCTCTCCTCCACCACCCCTCCCAGGCTACCTTGGCAGTTATCCCCCTATTTGTGTGATGAATTAATAAAGAATGCATGAATGTGAAGCAACAAAGACTTTATTGCCTCTGCAAGTGGTGATCAAAGGGAGGAGGGGAGGGTGCTGAGCTTACAGGGAAGTAGAGTGAACCAAGAGGCTGGGGGTTTCATCAAGGAGAAACAAACAGAACTTTCACACCGTAGCCTGGCCAGTCATGAAACTGGTCTTCAAAGCTTCTCTGATGCGCACTGCGCCCTCCTGTGCTCTTCTAACCGCCCTGGTGTTGGGCTCCACGTAACCAGCAGCCAGGCAATTTGCCTCAACCTCCCACCCCGCCATAAACGTCTCCCCTTTACTCTCACAGATATTGTGGAGCACACAGCAAGCATTAATAACAGTGGGAATATTGGTTTCGCTGAGGTCTAACCAAGTCAGTAAACTGCGCCAGCGCGCCTTTAAACGTCCAAATGCACATTCTACCACCATTCTGCACTTGCTCAGCCTGTAATTGAACAGCTCCTGACTACTGTCCAGGCTGCCTGTGTACGGCTTCATGAGCCATGGCATTAATGGGGTTGGCTGGGTCCCCGAGGATAACTATAGGCATTTCAACATCCCCAACAGTTATTTTCTGGTCTGGGAATAAAGTCCCTTCCTGCAGCTTTTGAAACAGACCAGAGTTCCTGAAGATGCGAGCATCGTGTACCTTTCCCGGCCATCCCACACTGATGTTGGTGAAACGTCCCTTGTGATCCACCAGTGCTTGCAGTACTATTGAAAAGTACCCCTTGCGGTTTATGTACTCGGCGGCTTGGTGCTCCGGTGCCAAGATAGGGATATGGGTTCCGTCTATGGCCCCACCACAGTTAGGGAATCCCATTGCAGCAAAGCCATCCACTATGACCAGCACATTTCCCAGGTCACTACCCTTGATATCAGCAGATCTTTGATTGCATTGGCTACTTGCATCACAGCAGCCCCCACAGTAGATTTGCCCACTCCAAATTGATTCCCAACTGACCGGTAGCTGTCTGGCATTGCAAGCTTCCACAGGGCTATTGCCACTCGCTTCTGAACTGTGAGGGCTGCTCTCATCTTGGTATTCATGCACTTCAGGGCAGGGGAAAGCAAGTCACAAAGTTCCATGAAAGTGCCCTTACGCATGCGAAAGTTTTGCAGCCACTGGGAATCATGCCAGACCTGCAACACTATGCGGGCCCACCAGTCTGTGCTTGTTTCCCGGGCCCAGAATCGGCGTTCCACCGCATGAACCTGCCCCATTAGAACCATGATGCCTGCATTACCAGGGCCCATGCTTTGAGAGAAGTCTGCGTCCATGTCCTCATCACTCTCGTCACCACGCTGACGTCGCCTACTCGCCCGGTTTCGCTTTGCCAGGTTCTGGTGCTGCATATACTGCTGGATAATGCGTATGGTGTTTAATGTGCTCCTAATTGCCAAAGTGATCTGTGCAGGCTCCATGCTTGCCGTGGTATGGCGTCTGCACAGGTAACTCAGGAAAAAAGGTGTGAAACGATTGTCTGCCATTGCTTTCACCAAGGGAGGGAGGGAAGGAGGGCCTGATGACACGTACCCAGAACCATCCGCGACAATGTTTTTTGCCCCATCAGGCACTGGGATCTCAACCCAGAATTCCAATGGGCAGCGGAGACTGTGGGAACTGTGGGATAGCTACCCACGGTGCAACGCTCCGGAAGTCAATGCTAGACTCGGTACTGTGGAAGCACTCCGCCGAGTTAATGCACTTAATGCACTTAGAGCATTTTGTGTGGGGACACGCACAATCGACTATTTAAAAACGATTTCTAAAAAAACAGACTTCTATAAATTCGACCTAATTGAGTGACTTTTGCTTCCTCACCTGTGGATTGTGTCCCAGGACTTCACTAGTAATCATGCCCAGGGGCATTCTGCAGGGATGGTGTTTGTGACCATTTGCTCCAGGTCTTAGTGGCTGTGTGCTTTGTTCAGGTTGGTACCCCTTATTATTTGCTATTTGGGATGGGGATTTATCCAGGCTTGGGTGTTTGGGCACAGGCTGCTCATACAAATAGCTGTTTTTGCTTGCCAGCAAGAGTACTCATGCGTGACCAAGAGTGTTCAGTGTGTCCTCGTGGCTTGTGCACTGGTGTGGGACTCAAGAAAAATGGGTTCAAGTCCTGCTTCTGGACTTGCTGGGTGGCCACTTGCTGGGTGGCCTTGGACAAGTCATGTCCTCCCCTGTGCCTCAGTTTCCCCATCTGTAAAATGGGTTTAATGATACTGCCCTTTGTAACACACCTTGAGCTCTACGGCTACAAAGTACTGTATAAGAGCCAGATATTATTATTCCCCTGGTTATAAAGTTAGTCATCCAATCAGGAAGCAGAAACAATAGCACATGACTTATGGGCCCACCGCAAATAACAAACTGTGAGTGGTGGAAGTGATCGGTCCATGAACAGTCCATAGATTGTAAATTGTTCCTATAAACTCTGTGGCAAAGAGCCATGTTTTTTTCCGCACACAAAAAGCAAACAATACTGTGACTCAAAAAGATTTTTTGTTGTGTCTTAAGAAATAAGGAACAGGCAATAAAGGGCCACATTCGTCAGATCATTTCTTCACAACAAATATCTACACCAGTCCTAACTAATAACATTGCTTTAGAAAGTATGACCAAAACCAGCCAAAATTGTTCATCAGTGTCTGAGATCTCCAGTCCAGCTGATCCTCCTTGATTTCTGGAAGTAGCTCAAGCCTATGAATTCATCTTCCCATTCTTCTCCTACCCTACCCTGTTCCTGCTGAGATGGAAAAGTGCTGATGCACTGCTGGAGGGACTCTGCTGAGACATCTGCAGCCGACGGGGAGGGGTGTCTTTTGTGCTGCAAAGCAGAGGATGTTTTGGAATACTGTGAAGAGTGAAAATGGAATCACTTTTTTGGAGTGGGGCAGCTGAGCAGGGGCACTGGAGAGCCAGGAAAGGGAGATGTGAGGGAAATCTGTGCAGAGACAATCTTTGTCTGGAAGGTGATTCAAAACTTCTTTCATGGAGGAAAGAGTAACAGCTGCTCTCAGTGCAGGTGAGAATTGATCTCCGAGTACCACTGGGTCCGGAGCTAAACTGAGCTTTGTCAAAGATACCTGAGGGAGGGAGGCCAAATTGCTTTGTACGTTGGCAGCAACAGTGCACACTTGGGCAACAGTGGATATCCCCTGAGTGCTGCTCGCTGAAAATCCCATGCTTTGCAGTCTCTCCAGTGGCCTGCCATCTATGCGTGCCAGGCAGGCATTGCACGCCCTTTGTGTCCGACCAACTCTGCGCTGTCCAGTGGAGCCTCTGCACAGAGTAATCCCGCTTGCACCAAAAGTGTGAGGTCGTGTCGCATGGAGGACGCCTTTCTGGACTGCCTGTGGCATGCATAGGAATAGTTTCATGCCTTATTAAAATTGTCACAGCATGTCACTGAGTATCTTCCTCTGAGGAGCACTGAGACGTTAAAATGGCCTGAGAATTAAATATCTTCCCGGGGCAGCTGCAGTCTGAGCTGGCGTTTGTGGCTTATAGGCTCCATTCTCATCCCGGTTAACAACACAACTAACTCAAATACAGTTTAGATCTGGTCCCGGGCAGAAGCAACCCAAAGTCACCAGTAGCTGATGGGCCTGTATGAAACTGGTTTTGGTTCCAGAGAAGAGGAAGCAAAGTGGGAAATAGATTAAGTCAAATCAACACCAAGCCATAGCCCTGACCAGCCGAAGGAAGAAGGGAAGAGAATTAGACCTCAGGACTATTGAGAGTTTGGTTACTCCCTCATGGAAGGTGTGCAAATGCTGTTGTGAGAGGTGGCATTTAAAAACAAGAAAAAGGTGGATAGGCAGATCTCCTTGTCTGCCACTAAAATGCACCCCTCTCTGGGGTGGAACTCAGCAGCTGTTTACAGCATGCAGCAAGACTTCACAAAAGCTGAGGGCAGGAAGTGAAAAATAAAAATGCCTTAAATTCAAAGTGCAGGAGGACCTGAGGTAGGCAGAACACAATGGCCTGCATAGGTGTTTGGCTGAGATACCAGGCTGACTGCTCCTGGGGAGTAGAGCACGTAGGGAAGTAGACAGAGGAAGTGTGCAGCATGAAGTATCCTCGTTTTCTAGTGCCTCTGGGTTTGAGGGTGTGACACAGATTCCACTTCCCAGCCAGACTGAGTCCGAGTCCTCCCGCCTTTCAATACTTTTGTGTCTTTTGCTCATTATCACAACAAAAACTATATGAAGAAACCACACAGTCAGATTTGGGTCCCAAATAAGTGTTCACTGGCTATTCGCACACATGGATCACTACATACATGCTGCTGGCTTCTGGCAGCTTCTGAAAGCATAAAGCACAGTGAGTGCTGCTAGAGGGGTCACAAGTTATTTAAAGGGATACATCTGCCCCAAGGTACTGTTCTTTAAAAGGATACGCTCCAATATTGCTTCTGCCTGACTTCCCCTTACCCAAACTGGGCTGTCTAGGATTGATGGCTAATCCCCCTTGAACTAATATCCTTTGCCCATGCCACCTTCTCCATGTGGGCTTTTCTGATCTGTTTCTGCCCCTGAGTCCCCAGGGTCTGACTGGGGTTGGGGGTCTACGCTGCTTGTCAGGGAGGGGAGAATTTTGTTTTATTCTTCCATAAAGGAGCACACATGGTTTCTGTGGTTGTACTTTGTCCTGAGTAAATGAAATGGACACAGTTTAATTAGCTGGTGATGGCCAGTAAAAGGCAAATGAAGTTGAGCTAGAATATGAATCACAGGGAATCTTCAATCTTTCCCACCATTCCAGGCATCTTGGTGTAATTAGATTTTAGTTTAAGGGAAGTAAAAAGAAACCCATTCCCTCGTATTGACACTGTTTTGCTTGAGACTGAGCATTACATGCGATGGGAGAAATTGAAATATATAATGGACACACTGGTTTCAATGCAATGTCTGATCTAAAGTCTTTGTCTCTGTGGTGCTGGTAGCTCAGCAGCAGAGCTGGATGAATGCTACAAAAAAAAAAGGCATCCTTAAATATCAAACAAGATGAAAACCTCAGGAGAACACCTAGAAACTGGGAAAGGGGATGAGCAGGATCCATTATGAGGATACAGGCCTTGATCCAGCAAAGACTGAGAGTATGGCTACGCAGCAAGGGCTGTGCATGGGCTAGCTGGTCTGAGCTAGCTTGAACCTAGCTAGTCGAGGTAACAACAGCAGTGAAAACAGCACAGTGCAGACTTCAGCAGGGGCAGTGAAACAGGGCTAGCACCCCTGCGATGAAAATACTGTTTCCCCTCCCACCATTCTTGCAGAGGCAAAAGTGGGACCTGCCCAGAGAAGGGGATAGAACAGCTTCTGGCCCCCAGTGCAGGAGATCAGGCTGGCTGCCGGGGAGCGTGTAGGGCTCTCTAGCCCAGCCCTGGTCCTGCCTGCCAGCCGTCGCTGATCCAGATGGAGACACCTGGCCTGGGGAGGGGCAGAAGCAGGTGTGGCAGATGCTGGGGTAGGGGACAGGGCATCAGGACTGGGTGGGAAGTGAGGGGTGCACAGGGCACCGGCTGCCAAAGAGGGGTGTGGGAGCACAGGACACTGGGCATCAGCTGCCCAGGAACTACCAGGATGCCCTTTCCAAGCCTGGAGCAGGCTGCCTCCTCACCCCCTCCCCATCTCAGTAGCTCCTCTTGCTCTCCCTTCTATTCCTCTGTCTCCCTATTCACACGGAGCTTCTGCTCTCCCCCTCTCCTCCTGCTTCATCACGGATAGTACAAGCCCAGCATGGACCCTAGGCGTGTAGGTGGCTCACTAGCCCGCACTGCAATGTCTTCTCTTCTATTGCCTGCACTACCTGCCTTCAAGCTGACTTGGATCGGCCAGTCCTTGCTCAGCTTTCACTGTGTTTAACTTCATGCACTTGAGCCGTGCTGTCAATGAGAGAGCTCACGGTGTGTAAAGTTGAGTACATGTATGTATCTTTGCAGACGCATGGTCTGTACTAAGTTTGTAGTGGATTTCAGTGATCTGATCACCACTTAGCTACCACTAGCTGCTATAGAAAAGGCTTAGAAGATAGGGCCTCAACCAAAGCCCTTTGAAGTCAATGGAAAGACTCTTGTCAACTTCATGGGCACTGGATCAGGTCCACAGTGAGAGGCTGCTTTCCATAAAGACCACAGATTTGCCTCAAAGTATTTTCAGCCCCTTTTTTGTTCAGCTCTTTGAACACCCGCCAGGCCAAGCGCTGGCTGCTGGACAGGGAAAATGTTGCAGATGCTGGTAAAAATATTGATGGGCAAGAGCATTCACTCTGGCAACGTTAGCGCAGGTTTCTGTGAGCTGGGCAGTCAGCGAGTCACAAGAGCAAACAATCCCATGTGACTTAGCTGAGCCATCACCTAGCATGAGGAGGGAGCACTGGAAAGACTCACTGGTGGCGGCCCAGCTGGTGAGCAGCCCGGAGGCTGAACGGTCTGCCCTAAGGCGAATCACAGAGAGGATGAAGGTGCTAAATTCATCAGCTGAATTGTTCACTGGGACTAGGCCATGCAGTCGGGTCACCCTGGCATTGGGCTGACCATCACATCCTGCAGGGGAACTGGAAGCATGCACTGACTCGGAGAGAAAGTGAACTCAGGCCTTGGCAAGAGTGAAATGTCTTTATCTAAATCCATGGTATGCCCTTATATAAATCCATGGTACGCCCACATCTTGAATACTGCATACAGATATGGTCCCCTCATCTCAAAAAAGACATATTGGCATTAGAAAAGGTTCAGAAAAGGGCAACTAAAATGATTAGGGGTTTGGAACAGGTCCCATAGGAGGAGAGATTAAAGAGGCTAGGACTTTTCAGCTTGGAAAAGAGGAGACTAAGGGGGGTATGATAGAGGTCTATAAAATCATGAGTGCTGTGGAGAAAGTGAATAAGGAAAAGTTATTTACTTGTTCCATAATATAAGAACTAGGGGCCATCAAATGAAATTAATGGGCAGCAGGTTTAAAACAAATAAAAGGAAGTTCTTCTTCACACAGCGCACAGTCAACCTGTGGAACTCCTTGCCTAAGGAGGTTGTGAAGGCTAGGACTATAACAGGGTTTGAAAGAGAACTGGATAAATTCATGGAGGCTAAGTCCATTAATGGATATTAGCCAGGCTGGGTAAGGAATGGTGTCCCTAGCCTCTGTTTGTCAGAGGGTGGAGATGGATGGCAGGGAAGAGATCACTTGATCATTACCTGTTAGGTTCACTCCCTCTGGGACACCTGGCATTGGCCACTGTCGGTAGACAGGATACTGGGCTGGATGGACCTTTGGTCTGTCCCAGTATGGCCATTCTTATGTCTCCTCCTGGCTGGGTTATTTCACATATTCTCCAGGGGCCTAATTTGGAGTTCAGGGTGTCCCTCCCGTGCCTAGGTGCTTCTCCATGTGGTTACGGGTTGCAGACTCAGGCGTTCGGCAAATAGAGCCTCAGAGGCAGAGATGCCCCAGAGATGGGCGATGTGAGAGGAGTCAGTATATGAGTATCCAGCCCTCTGAGAATAAACACAAGGCTTGCGACAAGTACAAAGCTGCCTGGTGGTTGTGCAGGCTCCTCTGGCACACGTCTGCACTGAAAACTCAAGAGGTGAGTGTTTCCAAATTGCTGCCTGCTAGGCTCAGTTCATCCCCCTCCACCCCAGCCTGCCTCCCCACAGCCTCTACATGTGAGCTGCAAGACACGTGGAATCCAGCCGCCTGCCTGGCCTGCCTCCGAAATCGCAGCAGACTCCTTCAGCCTTCCCACACTGCTTTTGGAAACAGTTTTAGGAAGACGCTCCAAGGACGAGACCAGAGGAAGCAGCCCACAAACCGCACAGAGGCGAGCACGAAACAAGCCCATTTGCTGAGCTCCAGCTCTAGTCAATATGCTGCATCTAACGACCAGGAAGCCAATCAGATGAGGAGGGGAAGCCAGCTCGATAGCCATTTACACTGACCTTGCAATCCTCCCCATTCCACCAGGCCTTGAGGCAGCAGACAGGAAATGTGCACGGGGTGCCAAGCAACAGGAACTGGCCCCTGGCAGGCAGCGGTGGGAGAGGAAACCAGTCAGGACGGTTATCACCCAAGGATAGCCACATGCCAGAGTGCATGATACTCACCAGGGGAGGGGTGGTGGGGTCTGCATTCCTCTCTGGCTGATAATGAATATCAAAGCCCCCTTCACCCTGGTTTGCCAATGCACCTCAGCCCCAGGCACTCCAGGCCTGGGTTGCCCCTCAGTCTCACTCCCTGCTGCTCCAGGCCTAGGCCCACACCCAGCTGTGTTCATGCACCCCTGTCCTGAGTTGCAGCCCACCTTGCTAAGCATTTAGTAGCTTTATGCCCTGGGGCCATGTCTGCCAAGACACAGAAGAAGCACTTTCCCCTTAAGTTTCCATCCATCCCAGAGGTGAAAGGCCAGTGGCTCCAATCTCCACCCCCCCACCCCACTCCTTTCCCAGCCAGAGATTGCATGACCTGTCTGTCCCTTGATCCAGAGCCATGCCATGATAAGGAGGGATTTGCTGGGCTTGCTTAGTCCTGAGTATTCCTAATTGCCCCTCCCTCCCCTTCTGCAGGGGAAAGACACTGACATGAGCTGTGCAGACAGCCACGTTTGCTGACGCAAGATGCGCAGGTCGGGTTTCTTTTTTCCCTTCTGGAGAGTGTGTTTTTGTTCCTAGAGGAGGTGAGAGGGGCCCCCGCTGAGGCTGCTTTGTTTACTCTGGCACAGGCTGGAGTTTATTGTCATTTTCTCTTAGGGAATAGAGCACATTCATGTTGCAAAGGGATGGCAGGTGCTGTCATATCCTTGCTCTCCTTAGGCATCTGTCTGGCTCCAGTTCTGTGTGTTTGGGCCAGATCCTCAGCGGGTGTAAATCCACTTGGCTCCTATTGAGCTCAGTGCACATCAGCTGAGCCATGATTTTGTTTCCTTCAGTTGTGACTCAGCTTTAAAAGCACTCAAGCTCCGCGACTGGGCATTAGGGATAGAAAGGTCCCCCCACCAAAAAGCCAGCTTGGCCTAAGTTGGCACCCGTCGTATGATATGCAGGCTGTATTTATTGTTTGCATTAGAATTTTCTCTCCACCCTGCTCCCTTTTTCACAGCTCCCCCAGTATTGCTGACCCTGAGTGTTCAGAACTCATGAATAAGGCCTTAAAGAATCATGAGATTTTAAGAAATAATAATTTGGGGAGCTCTTGCTATTGGAGCCTTTAGTTGTTAGCCCCTTTTCAAGCTTCTCTCCACAACTAAGAGGGGAAGAAAGTTTTTTTTTAATGATAGCTGAAATTCTCAAAGAATTACATGACTCCAGGAGCTGGGGCATTAAGGAAAACACCTATTCTCATGTGACACGGGATAAAATCACACAAGTTGGTGAAGTGGCGGGCTTCTGACTCAGTCAGGCGAGAGTGTCAGTCAGCAGTTTAAACCCAGGATGTCTGAGTGGGTTTGGAATCTGGGAACATGAGCTTCCAACTGGGTGTGTACATCACAGGTGCCCTGGTCTGCAGAGAAACATTGTCTCTCTCTATTTGCCCTCCCCGCCCCTCCAGGTCCACCCACTCCAAACTCCAGATGACAGACCAGCCCTAATTTAGACTTGATCTCCAAAGCTGCTGAGCACTGCTTGCTCTGATCAAAATCAATGGCATCTGGTAGGATGCTTAGCATCAGGGGAAATCTGTCTGCGGTAGAGAAGGTGCAGGGAAGCTGAGAATTAGAGCTGCTCTTGGCATCAGATGCTGGAAATGTCAGCTATATTGAAAAAAATTTTTAAAAGGGAATTCTTTGGAAGAATTTTGGTCACCACCTGCTTGTCCAATCCAGGACTCGGGTTCTCTCCCATAGTTAGGCAGGTGCTGGTAACTGGCCGAGCTGTGGGGTGGTCGACACAGAAACAGCAGAGGTGCTGCATAGCCAGTTGTGGGGCACAGGCAGAGAAGAGTGAGAGCCCCAGAGTGGAATAGCAGAGGTCCTGATGATCAGGGATTGGCAGTTGGGCCGGGGTGGGGGAGGACAGGATTGACTGTGGATGCCGCGGGTCCAGATTGAGATGCACTGGTAGAATTAGGAGAGTGCATGGGAGTTGCAAACTTGCAGCATCTCTCACTATATTTGGTCCAAACTGATGCAAACATCCCCATTACACACTTCACTTACATTTTCTTCCCTGCTGAAGCCACCTGGGCCCTTGCAGGCTGTCAGATCCTGCTGTTGCAGGTAGTAGCAATGTAAGGTGACGGTGCATGAGGAAGATATTAGGAACCCAGCAAAAGGAAGGAAGGAAACACAACAGCTGGCTAGATGGTTTTCAGCACTAGTGACTTGAAATGTTGAATTGAGCCCAGGTCAGTGGCAACTGAGAACTGTCCTTCCCATCAGCTTGCTTTTTGGTGCTTCACGCGGAATGAGTTTGTGAGTCTCAGGCTGTATCCCCCTGGACAAGTATCCACATTACAAAACCTCCATCACAACTGGGACTGCTGAGTTTCTTTGCTTGGAGCCTCAGTTGAAATAAGGGCTCTAAATGAACTAAAAGACCTGGTCTTTCCAGGTCAAGGATGAAGCATGTTGGTTGATAACGTGGGGGAAGGCTGCACTGCACTGTCCGTGCTGTGGGATAAAGAGAAGTCTCCAGGATTGTCAGCTTGGTTCCTTCCCATTCTGGATGGTGTGGCCTGTCTCTCCTTTTACACCTCTCATTAAGTCCATCTGTTTGATTATTATTGTGTGGTTTGCTCTATGATTACCCGGGGTTAATTCCAGCAGGAGGTACTTGCATATCCACAGAAAATGGGACAACGGCTTCAGATTGCCCCATTCACTGATACTGAACGGGACAATGCAGGTGTCATGACCTTTGAAATTTACCTGCAACCATGCTCAGACCACCTGTGTGGTCGGTAACTCCTGTGGAAGATCCTAGGTTGTAACCATGAAGCGGGGGCCTTCAGATGGGGAACTAGACCAAGGAGCAGTGGGACTGATAACTAGAGAGCCTCTGGAGTGCAGTGGGGAGAGACTCAGGGACTGTGGGGAAGAAGACTGAACCCCAGGCCCTAGAAATGGCAGTGTCTGCAGAAGCTAGGCCAACCTAAGCCTTAGCTAAGACAGATATGCACATGGACTGTTTTGTTGTCCTTTCTCTTGCTATCCTTTTTTCCTGCTGTTGAGACTAAACAACACTTTGCTTTGAAAAGGCTGTTTTGAGTCCCTGTATCACTGATCACAGCTCCTGAAGAGACATCCTGCAGGTCGCCGAGCCCAGTCAGGCCTGCTGAATAGTCCCATCCGGTACAGGGGGCTGTAGCTGAGACCAGGTGTGAGTGGGAGACTCCCTGGATCCACTACAGCGGTAGTGCAGGCAAGAGGCCTAACACAGGAGGTTGGTGCACCCAGCAAGTCCCAGGAGTAGCTGGCCCTGAACCGTGACAGGGAGGAGAGGCTTTTGCCTAAGGTGGGTTCCGCCCACACTTCCCAGATTCAGATAGGCCAGTTCCTTTGCATTCGGGGTTCCATGGCCCCTCTCTGATCTGTGGGGGAGGGGGCTTCTGTTGTTTTGGTAGGCTCCTACCACCATCCCAGGATTTAAATAGGCTCCCCTCAGACCAGAGGAGGAAGTGTCTTCTTAACTCCCCTTAACTCTTAATTGTCAGTCAGTAGATATGCTAAGTACTACCCCTGTTGTCCTCAGTCGGGGCGGGGCGGGAGGGGGGGAAGGAGCTTTCAGGCTGGTAAGCCGTGGTGGAGGCACTGACCTAGAGACATTCCATGATACCGCAATTTTAATAGTAACAACTACATAACATCAACCACAGTTCATAGGCTGTGCAAACAGATCCCCCAAATCATCAGCCTTAAAGCTGACTCCTGGTGCCAGTTGCTGCAGTCCAGGAGCAAAGTGTGTGTGGCAGCTCCTTTCTTCTTCTCCGAGTGCTTTGCTGGTTCGGCTTCCACAGCACAATCCCCAGCTCCCACAAAAGGATGCTTGCCCAGCCCGCATGGTTATGCGTTGTTTGCTCTGTCAGTGTGCGTGCTGAGTCCCCCTCATAGTGTAGCCATCTGATCTTGTGTGTGTATGTCATCAAAAAGCACCCTGGAGGGGCCCTGTATGCCCTGCAACTGAACATCCAAGTAGTTCTCTGGGTGCACACCTCATGCCTTGGGTTATATCCATCGGCTCTGTTGCACATTAAAATCTAGGACGTGATTCTGCAGTTGTAATGGGTGCAGATGAGTAACCAGGCAGGAGGGTTAAGAAGGGCATCCACTGTCTGAAAATAATTTCTCCTCATCCGATCTACCAAAGCCCCTGGAGTTCTCCTGTGGGGGAGTGCAGACATTGTCTGGTTTTCTCATCTTTGCCTTAGACCCCAGGAAGCAGGGGATGCAAACCTAGAGAAGCGAGAGGCCCTGATGGTTTAGCCAAGGTTCGCCAGCATGTGTCACTTGTGACCTTGCGAGAGAGAGGTGAGTTGGACAAGCCAGCGGATCATTGCTGACTTCATCAGCAGGTATCAGGCACGACTAGGGTAGGGAGGGAAGGTGAGAGAGGCAGTATCTTTTACTGGACCAGTTTCTGTTGGTGAGAGAGACAAGCTTTCGAGCTCACACAGAGCTCTTCCTCGTGTCTGGGAAATGTACTCAGAGTGTCACAGCTAAATACAAGGTGGAACAGATTGTTTGGAGTAAGTAGTTAACACGTATTTCAAGGGACCATTCAAGGTGAAGCGGCCAGTTAACACCGCTGCAGTCTATGACAAAAAAGGGGGGGTTAGTGCAGTGGTTCTCAAACTTTTGTACTGGTGACCCCTTTCACATAGCAAGCCTCAGAGTGTGACCCCCCCCTTATAAATTAAAAACACGTTTTTATATATTTAACACCATTAGAAATGCTGGCGGCAAAGTGCGGTTTGGGGTGGAGGCTAACAGCTTGCGACCCCCCCTGTAATAACCTCGCGACCCCCTGAGGGGTCCTGACCCCTAGTTTGAGAACCCCTGGGTTAGTGGGCTACAGATTGTTGTAATAAGCATAAATACAGTATCTTTAATAAGTCCACAATTTTTAGTGTCTAGCAAAATTATGAATTTTAGCTCCCAAACTCATCCTTTGAAGGTATTGTGCAGGTTTCCTTTGAGGATGAGGCCTGAGAGGTCAGGTATAGAGTGATCGCTCTATGAAAAGTGTCCCTCCGCAGGTAATAGATTGTTTTTGTCTTTTATCATTTTTCTGTCTGAGTTTATTTGAGAGCATAGTGATTTTCTGGTTTCACCCACACAGTTGTTGTTGGGACATTTTAGTGCACTGGATGAGGTACATAAGAGCAGCCGTATTGGGTGAGACCAATGGTCCATCTAGCCCAGTATCCTGTCTTCTGACAGTGGCCAATGCCAGGTGCTTCAGAGGGAATGAATAGAACAGGGCAATTATCAAGTGATCCATCCCCTGTCACCCATTCCCAGCTTCTGGCAGTCAGAGATTTAGAGACACACAGAGCATGGGATTGTGTCCCTGACCATCCTGGCTAATAGCCATTGATGGACCTAACCTCCATGAACTGATCTAATTCTTTTTTGAATCCAGTTGTACTTTTGGCCTTCACAACATCCCCATGGCAATGAGTTCCACAGGTTGACTGTGTGTTGTGTGAGGAAATACGTCCTTTTGTTTTGTTCTGTGTGTTGTGTGAAGAAATACTTCCTTTTGTTTGTTTTAAACCTGCTTCCTGTTAATTTCATTGGGTGACCCCTTGTTCTTGTGTTAGGTGAAGGAATAAATAACACTTCCTTATGTACTTTCTCCACACCAGTCAAGATTTTATAGACCTCTATCATGTCTCCCCTTAGTCATCTCTTTTGCAAGCCTAAAAGTCCCAGTCTCATTAATCTTTCCTCATATGGAAGCTGTTCTGTACCTCTAATAATTTTTGTCGCCCTTCTCTGTACCGTTTCCCTTTCTAATATGTCTTTTCTGAGATGGGGTGACCAGATCTGCACGCAGTATTCAAGATGTGGGCGTACTGTGGATTTATATAGCAATATGATATTATCTCGTCTTATTATCTGTCCCTTTCCTAATGGTTCCAACATTCTGTTAGCTTTTTTGATGGCCACTGACCATTGTTGTGATGGAAACACTGCTTAACAATAGGAGCATAAAGCAAAATAACACAACCTGTTTAGATCTGTGTAAGGGCTTCAGAGTCCTACAGCACTCCCTGTCTAGCTGCGCATCTGTGCGACGTGAGCCGCACCAATACACTTGTGGACATAAGACTCCAAATGAAAATACATATCCCTATGTATAGTGGCCCAGGAACTTCAATTGCACCTCCCATCCACAGCTATGTGCGTTGGGCTCAGAGAGGGCCAAAGGTAAGAATGGTTCACCCCCACCCGAGCAAGCTTTGGGTTGGATAAAATAGGGCCTGGGCCTGAGCCAGCCCTGGCTGGGGTTGGTTTCCAAAATAAAAAAGCAACCTGGGTCCTTGTTTTAGAGACGGAGCAAAACCTGATAGCCAAACACTTCTCTTATCCCTGCTGAACATCAGGCGTTGGGCATTCAGAGCCCACGGGGCCGGGACCAGAAACTGCCCTGGGCTGGGTTTTAGGCACTCATATAATACAAACGGGTCGAAAAGGAATCTGGCTGAGGAGGTTTTGCAAAACGAAAACTGCTTGGCGCAACTCTTACAAGATTCTAACCCCTCATAAACAACCCATCCAGACTGAAACCTAGGGCCTGGTCTACAGTACGCGGTTATTTCGGAATTATCCGAGTTACCTCGAAATAAAACTGGTTCCGTCCACACAACCAAACCAGTTTTTTCGATTTAAAGGGCTCTTTACTCCCATTTCTGTACTCCACCTCAGCAAGTGGAGTAGCGCTAAAATCGAGATCACAGTTCCGGGTTAGAGGTACTGTGGACGCAATTCTACGATATTGGCCTCCGGGAGTTATTCCAAAATGCTCCCTTGTGACTGCTCTGGACAACACTCTGAACTCCAATGCACAAGTCAGGTAGGCAGTAAAAGCCCTGGGAACTTTTGAATTTCCTGTTTGGTCACCATCAGCACAGTCCACCATCACAGGCGACCATGCAGAGTCCACCATCTCAAGAGACCATGCAGTCCCGGATTCGCAGACGAGCTCCAGCATGGTCCGAATGGGAGGTACTGGATCTCATTGCATGTTGGGGAGACGAATCTGTTATGGAAGAACTACGTTCCAAAAAAAGGAATGCAAATATGTACGCTAAAGTTTCCAGGACCATGACGGAAAGAGACTACTCCAGGGACACAGAACAGTGTCGTACAAAAATCAAGGAGCTCAGACAAGCATATCAAAATGCCAGGGAGGCGAACGGGTGCTCTGGGTCACAGCCCCATACATGCCACTTCTACTGTGAGCTGCATACAATTATGGGGGGTGACGACACCACTACCCCACCACTTTCCGTGGACACCTGCAAGGGGGGGAGTAGCACGGAGCGAGGAGGATGAGTTTTTGGAGGACTAAGAGGAGGAGGAGGAGGACAGAGCACAGGCGGCAAGTGGGGAATCTGTTTTCCCCACTAGCCAGGAAATATTCTTAATGCTGGAGCCAATAGCCTCCCCCTACTCCTAAAGCATGCTCCCGGGCCATGACCCTGGAGAAGGCACTTCTGGTGAGTGAGAGCTTGATCGGAGCCACACGGTGGGGGGTGGGGGGAAACGCAGCCGCGCTGGGCTGTTCGCGTTTAGTTTAAAGGGCTCATCCCTGCCCAGAGCCTCATCGGAGCCCCGCGGTGGGGGGCGGGGAGGAGGGTGTTGTGTGAAGTGATCATCCCAGAGAGCCTGCAGGCTGCCTGCAAGCTGAATTCTGTTGCCTGGCTGCTGCCTGAAAGCTGAATTCTGTTGCCTGGCCGCGTGTGGTGGCTTACTCACACCAAAGTGGCAGGCACTTCAGCATAAGAGGCAAAATGAGACCTTGTACAGAAAGAACATGTGCTGTGTACTATGAATTGCCTGTTTCACTGAGAAACAGTGTCCCCTTTGTTCTCTAAAATGTATCTTTTAAAATACTACCCTCCCTTTTTCCCCTCTGCAGCAGGTGCAAATGTTTCAATGCGGCCCCATCTACTCCGTCCCAGAGGCTGGTCCAGATTAGAAGGCAGAAAAAAGGGACTCGGGATGACGTGTTTGCCAAGCTCATGCAGGCACTGATAGGGCCCAGCTGAATGCGTGGAGGCAAACAATTGCAGAGTCACGTAAAGCCTTACGTGAATACGAAGAGAGGAGGGATGTGCGCGATGAGAGCAGCCAGGATGGTATGGTCGAGCTCATGGGGGAGCAAACTGACATGGTCCATTGTATGATGGATCTAATGCAGGAAAGGCAGCAAGACCACAGACTGCCACTGCAGCCCTTGTATAACCACCCTCCCTCCTCCCCAAGTTCCATAGCCTCGTCACCCAGACGCCCAAGAACATGGGGGTGAGGGGGAGGGGAGGCTACGGGGACCCACACAGTCAACCCCAGAGGATTGCACAAGCAGCAAAAAGCTGGCATATCCTAAATTTTTATTTGGTTTCTGGACTTTTCCTTCCCTCCTCCTCCACCCCCCAGCCCAATACCCTCCCCTCCCCCATCTAGCTTCTGATTTCTCTCAATGTTTTGTCCAACAAATAATAAAGAAGAGTTTTTAAATAATTGTGACTTTATTTCCTTTCATATATATATATAGGGGACGGGTAACTTTAAGAGAAACAAACACAACTCTCACACCGTACCCTGGCCAGTCATGAAACTGACTTTCAAAGCTTCTCTGAGGTGCAGCGCACCCTGCTGCACTCTTCTAATCACCCTGTTGTCTGGCTGTGTGAAACTGGCCACCAGGTGAGTTGCCTCAACCTCCCACCCCACCAAAAATGTCTCCCCCTTACTCTCACAGATATTGTGGAGCACACAACAAGCAGCAATTATAATTGGAATATTGGTTGTGCTGAGATCTAACCGAGTCAGTAAACTGCGCCAGCGTGCTTTCAAACATCCAAACGCACATTCTACCACCATTCTGCACTTGCTCAGCCTATAGCTGAACTGCTTCTTACTACTGTCCAGGGTGCCTGTGTACAGCTTCATGAGCCATGGCATTAATGGGGTTGGCTGGGTCCCCGAGGATAACTATAGGCATTTCAACATCCCCAACAGTAATTTTCTGGTCTGGGAAGTAAGTTCCTTCCTGCAGCTGTTCAAACAGAGCAGAGTTCCTGAAGATGCAAGCGTCATGCACCTTTCCCAGCCATCCCACGTTGATGTTGATGAAACGTCCCTTGTGATCCACCAGTGCTTGTAGCACTATGGAAAAGTACTCCTTGCGGTTTATGTACTGGCCGCCCCGGTGTTCCAGGGCCAAGATAGGGATATGCGTTCCGTCTATCACCCCACCACAGTTAGGGAACCCCAGCGCATTAAAGCCATCCACAATGGTCTGCACATTTTCCAAAGTCACTACCCTTGATAGCAGCTGGCCAATGATTGCATTGGCCACTTGTAGCAAATCAGCCCCCACAGTAGATTTTGCCACTCCAAACTGATTCCCGACTGACCGGTAGCTGTCAGGCATTGCAAGTTTCCACAGGGCTATGGCCACTCGCGTCTCAACTGTGAGGGCTGCTCTCATTTTGGTGTGTTTGCGCTTCAGGGCAGGGGACAGCAAGTCACAAAGTTCCATGAAAGTGGCCCTACGCATACGAAAGTTTCTCAGCCACTGGGAATCATCCCATACCTGGAACACTATGCAGTCCCACCAGTCTGTGCTTGTTTCCCGGGCCCAGAATCGGTGTTCCACGGCATGAACCTGGCCCAACAGCACCATGATCTCCACATGCCACATGCCATGCTCTCTGTGTCCATGTCCTCATCAGTATAGTAATCGCGCTGTCGTCGCTTCCTCGCCCAGTTTTGCTGGTACTGCACATACTGCTGGATAACGCGCGAGGTATTTACAATGGTCAAAACTGCAGTGGAGATCTGATCGGACTCCATGGCTATGGCACCTGCACGGGTAATCCTGGGAAAAGGGCGCAAAATGTAGGAGAGCAGAGCGGCAGCGGAAGCTGTGCTGTTTGTTTCACAGTAGCTGAACAAAGGCTGAAAATGGTCGTCTGCTGTGGCTTTCACGGAGGTGGAAGCTTAGGACAGACAACATGGAGAAGCTCAGAAGCGTGGCAATAGCAGGAGAGCAGAGTTGGCGGCAGAAGCCGTGCTTCTGATGGCCAAGCAGAGTTGAGTTGGAGAGGTGGATTCATAGTAGCAGGAGAGCAGCGGTGCACCGTCTGCTGAAAGCAGCATGGCGTCTGCATGCCAAAAAGGTGTGAAATGATTGTCTGCTGTAGCTTTCTGACGACACACACCCAGAAACACCCGCGAGAATTTTTTCGCCCCATCATGCACTGGGAGCTTAACCCAGAATTCCAGTGGGCGGCGGGGACTGTGGGAACTGTGGGATAGCTACACAGAGTGCACCGCTCCGACATTCGATGCTAGCCTTGGTACTGTGGACGCAATCCGCCAAATTCATGTGCTTTAGTGGGGACACAGAAGACCGAAAATAGCTTCCGAAAATGCGAATAGAATAATTTTGAAATAATTTCGTACTGTAGACGTACTCCAAGAGGGTGCTTCCTACACGAGGTTCCCTGAGGACCCAGCTGTGAAGGTGGAAGCGAAAGGGATCTCATTCCTGTGGGGTCAGAGGTGTGCAGCTGACTGCTGGCTGATTACCCCTGCCTGCTTCACTGGAGAAAAGAGCTGGAACTTAATTAGCTGAGCCACAGAAAAGAGGGCAGCAGAAAATGGGAGGTGGGGGTGACTGAAACACCCTCCAGAAAGCTGAGGGGACAGGGGCTGTGCTCCAAACCAACTGCTGCTGCAGCTACCGCAGAGAGGAATTGCTCCAGAAACCAAATGGATGGAGGGGAGACTGTGCAGAGTCCTCTATTGCCGAGGCTCTGAGGTAAGAGCCAGGAAATTCGGGTGTGAGGGACAGACTTGGGGAAGGGGCTACTTGGCCTGTGCACAGTTTGAGGGAAGAGCCTGGGAGGCTTTGATTGATTTGTTCAAAGGCTCAAAATAAAACAACTAGTCCTGCTGCAAACTGCTTCCCTGCTGGATCCCTTGGGCCAGCTCAGGCAGAGCTCCCCCAGGGACTCAGCGAGAGCAAAACCTGGTCCAGTAAGAGGAGGGTGCTATCAGCTAGGCTCCACTCCTTTTACACCCTCATTTAAGCCTCTCCCCCTTCTCCCAGCCAGAAAACACTCACTCACAACTGAGGGATTGTTTCAGGTTATCCTGGAGGGTAAACATGGCCCTTAGCTCCCTGATATTGTCACTCTCTGTGGTGTGTGAGTTTATTTCCCCTAATACCTAACCCTTCTCCTCAGGGGCTTTCTAGTAGTGCCCTAGCAGGGGAGAGAGCGCACGCTACGTGGTTATTTTCCCTCTCCCACCCAGTTGTAATATTATTGCAGGTGGTCTCCTCTATTTAATTACAGTATGTTCTGTGGGGAAAAAAGACTGTTTCCCTTTTAAAGAAAAGAAGCTATAAACCAACTAATTAGCCACTTGACTCCTTCCCTAACCTTATGTGATAGTCTTGTACATTTCACACAATTTCCACACTGCTGATTAGGAGAGTCTCAAAGGCAACCACATGTAGTTGCTAAGGGTGCATCTTCTGTGGCTAGCTTCGAGGAGATGGCACTCAATGCCGGTGGTGTTGCAGCTACAGGAACATCAGACACGTTGCTGGTAATCAGATAATGAGGCTTCTGCCCTACTGATCGCTGATTGATCTTCAGTTAGTCTCTCCTTGTTCACTCTCTGGGGCATGTCCTGCCAGCTGCTGTTGCGGAGGGTCCTCAGTCCTGCCTCCCAGAGACCACCCTCCCTTAGTGGGGCAGGGAGAAGGTTTATTTTGGGCTGCTTCTGGGCTGTTCTGCCAATGAACGCTCAATGGAGCCCAGGCCAACCAAGTTTTTCATTGATTTCCCTTGGATCACTGTCCGTCCCTTAGCCCACGGGGAAGCCCATTTCCAGACATAGGTGTATAAATATGGCATCCAGCTCACCCAACTGGAGGGGTTAATTTGGCATTAGGGGCCTGATCAAAAGCTCACTGAAGTCCAGGCCTTAGGTGCATGGATGCCCTTTGGGCGTACCTAAAAAGTGCTGATTTCAATGGCCAGGTATACAGCGTAGACCTCCTGTTTAGTCACTTGCATTTGAAAAGTCTCCTCACCCTAGAGGGGGGAAAACTGCCTCGGGGCTCAGCTGTTTTGACAGAAACCAAATTACACGGAGTAGCGTCACCTCTCCCTAGTCCCAAACCCTGGATTAGGAGCATGGTAAATGGTCACTCTATCAATTGACTCGGTCCTAATAGAGGTCAGACCTGTCAGGCTAAACCCTGTTCACTGAAAACTCCCAATCAAACAAACCTCAGCCCCGTCCTAACCATCACTGCAACCCATTCCCACCTTCCCTGTTTGCATGGCCCCCCAGTGCTTTGGGGGAGACACTGAGGTCCAACAGCAGAACAGCCCAGAACATCTCCAGAACCTCTGTCCCCTGCAATGGTACTTCCTTTCCCATCCCAATTATGAGCAAACTTTCAGCCCAGCCTTCCCCAGGCATCCATTTTGCAGGCAGAAAATGTGGGGGCCGGGGGCAGAAAGTCTGGACCTTAGGACAGAGGGGAGGAGAGAGGCTGAAAGTGAGGCTAGAACTCAAAATGAGGTGTGTGGCAGGAATGGGCCTGTTGTCTCCCCCAAATCCCCTGCTACCTGGGCATGATAAGTGAGGCGTGTGCTCTTCCAGATAAACAGGTTGCCAGTACGAAAATATTCCTCCTCATTTGTCCATCGGACAAAAGCCGGCTTGTCGTGGAGAACGGGGTCCTGCTGCACCGAGCTGGGATGTGCAGGATACAGACAACGTAACAATGGGTGCTATTCATATGCATGAGCAGAGGAGATAGTTTCTGCATCCTGAGCTGCGACTCTGCCTCCCTCCCCCTGCTCCACTTGTTCTCTTCTCATTGTGGTGCACCAGCTATCAATTGTGGATGGGATCCCAGGCAGCAGCATTGGGACATCTTAATGACAGGGGCAGAGGGAGGTGAGGGAAGGCCCAGCATGCGCCCATTAGACACCGTCGCTCACATGACTATGCATCGCTCCTTGTTTGTGCTAACGAGATGGGCTCGTTGCTACATTGCCCACACTCTGTCCAGGATTTCATGGCGATCCTACGCACACCAAGACCATCCCTAGGTTCCTCTGGAGCTCCTTCCTCTAAGTACAGTAATATCTCCTGGCACGGGCAAAACTGAGAGCCCCGGGTTCTCCCCACCCAGGGCCACAGCGACACCTGCTGGTAAGTGAAGAGCTGAACGGTGGCAGGCTTCCTTGGTGTCTCAGCAGCTTCTGCTGAGGAAAGGCCAGGTGGATCTGCAGTTCCCCAGTGAGATGGGGTCAAATATGTTCAGCTAAAATTGGCCCTGGGCTGGTGAGTGTAACCATTTGGGGAGGGGAGCCCCTTTGCCTTCTCCTGAGAGATGTTCAGTTAAGGACACTGTGTAGGGCAGGAAGGGGAGAGTATTCCTGTGAATTCCAGCTCTGGTTTGCCCCAATGCCCTTTGCTCCCCATCAGTGACCGGACAGCAAGTCAGCCTGGATGGGCTAGGGATCTAGACATGCAGGGTGCAGTACTGGTGCATGGGCACCTGCAAGGAGACCTGGGGCCTGCCAAGGGAGCTCGGGGTCCTCCATCCCAAAAGGCAGAAGGGATGTGTATGTGCCACCTGAGCTGGGGGAGAGGGTAGCATTGGCCAGACAGACTCACCTTGGAAAGCCGTAACACCTCTTGCATTTCCTGCTGTCATCCTGAACTCGTGCAGCCGAGTGCTGTGCCAGTGGCCTGTTCCCATGGGGTGGCTGCTGACCATGTCAAACCCAGGCCTGGCAGGGCTTCCTCCCCTCCCAGAACCATTTACAGGACACAGACAATGCCATTCAAATCACAGAAGCCTGGACTGAAAATGACAGCTACAGGACTGGTAAGAGCTAAGGCTGGATTTGCCTTCTCCTGTCACCCCACAGCTCCAGAGGCTCCGTAGCCATCTTCCAGCAGTCTTGGAGCATGGCCAGCTCCAGAGAAGTGGCCACATCCAGACACAAAGTGCGGAGTTGAGTATGGAGCAAAAGGATCAAGACCTTGTGGCTGAGCTTCCTAGTTCTCCCTTTCAAGACTATGCCCACCAATGCATGTCAGATCCTCTCTCTGGCCCCTGCATCCACTTGGTGTCTATTCAGGTTGTAAACTCCTTGGGGCATGGTCCTGGCTTCTACGTCTGTGAAGCACTAAAACATAAGTGGGTTGCATGGTAATAAATTCTCGACCATCTCCTCCACCCTCATCCCTCTCTTTGTTGCGAGGTAACATTGCTGTCTCCAGCAACAAGAGCCTTTTCACTCTGCTTTGTTTTGGCCACAGGCTATTATTTCGGTCTTAACTGGCAAGTGAGATTTGGGTCATGGACAGGGATGAAATTGCCTTGAATCCTTGTTCCCTTCCCTGCCCCCTGTCTCTCTCCCTCTTGCCTTCTTCAGGGTTATGAAAATTTAATGTTTGTTTCTGTCACTCACAAATCATTTTGTGGCTTGAAAGGGACCACTTCAGAGCAGCCACTAGAAGAGGAAGGCCAAAGAGGCCTTGGGAGACGGAACCGGAGAAAGGTGAGCACTCAGGCTGTGTGAGGTGTGGGGCCAGATTCGTCCGTGCACAGCACCTCATGCAGGAGAGGTCACTGTCAGACTCCACCAGGCCTGAACAGCAGCCTGTCACACTCGCTTTGCACTGGTGTGAATGGCAGTGCAAGGTCTGAGGCACGGGGGGAGCCAGGCCTGTGGAGTTTCATGAACACAATGTTGGCTAGATCCAGACAAGGGGACCCCAAATGGCACATACACTACTGATGTTGGGGTATTTTCACGGGGGCCTAAGGAGGTTAGGGTGGTTCCCACTTCCACAGGAAGTCAATGAAAGTTGGGTGCCCAGTGCCTGTTGTCTCTCTCCGTTGGCAATCCCAGCTGTTTTGTCTGGGGAGAAGGGTGGGAGCACAAGGTGAGTTACAGGGAGAAAAGGCATCTGAATATACCCAGGAGAAGGCCAAGTTGGGCCTGAAGGTGCGTTGAGGAGGTTAAGCTGGTGTTGGAATAGATTCCCCTGGAGAAAATCTGAGAGGCTCAAGGAGGTAAGAGAGAGATCAGAGTTCATGCTCCATTTACACATCTGGATGAGTGCAAGATGTGGTTTTATGGCTAACCCAGCAGCCATGCGGACTCCACACCCAGTTCAAGGCTCAGCAGTCCAGTGCGGCTCATTTCAGGCCAAGGGCAGAGGGGCTGGGAAAGTCAGCTGAAGGAGAGGAACAATGGTCCATGCTTGATGGAGATGAATGCATGTCAGGATCGGACACTGAGCCAGTGAGCTGAAGGTCCAACTCTGCATCACTGGACCTTTGAGGAGATCTCAGGTCATGCTGACAGAGGGGCGGCAGGGCTCTGAATTTTCACCCCTCCTCTACCATGGGTGGGGTTGGGCCAGGAGGCTGTAGTGAGGAAGTGCCAGTCTCAAAGGTGAAATCTATGTGTGGCCTCGTGCTGGTGTCGTGAAGGGATCTGAGGGTTAGTTCCCATGGAGAAAGAGGGGAAAATCCCAGTGGCTACAGCTTCTGGACTTGTGGTTCATTATATTGGCCTTGCTTAGCGGGTGGGATATGGATCCAGCAGGACGGTGACACAGAGAGAGATGCACAAAGCTGTGACCCAGGACCAGGAACTCCTGAATTTTAACCCCAGCTCTGATGCTGCCTTCCTGTGGCTTTGGACAAGTCACCAATTACATCTCTTTGTGCCTCAGTTTACCCATATATAAAATGGGGGATAATAAGACTGACCTACCGTACAGGGGTGTTGAAGATAAATCCTTTCATGTCTGTGAGGGGCTACACGGGCAGAGAAATTCCTAGGCAGACAGATGCATGAATGGGAAATCAGCACTGTAATGACAGGTTCTCTGGTGCTAGGAGAGGGAAGATCAGACGCATCTATGGCCCCTCCCATACAGAAATTCACCACTACCCCTGTCCTTCATCCCCAAATCTGTTAAGCCCTGGGTTTCACTTTAGAAGCTGTCTGTTGCTCCCTTTGAAGTCCACACAATCATTCTGCCTCAACGCTTCACTGCTCTGACTCATTGAGTTTGCATACAAATGGGGAGGGGAGAAGGAGGCTGAAAGGGGAGGGGGTGCCAGGCATGTGCTAAAGCTAGGCATGTAAACCCGGCTTGCACACAGCTCTGTGAAATGCACCGTGGGCATAGGGAGCACTCTGAATAGCTTATTCCCATCTCTAATTTTGAGGATTGGGTGAGATATCCCTCTGCAGCCAGACTGAGGGGAAATGAATCAGCAGCTACATACTCTCTGTGATGCTGGTGTAAAACCGGAGTGACCTCCTTGAAGCTGATGGAGCTGCTCTGGGTTTACACCCCTGTGACTGAGATCTGCAGCATCCCGGGGGCAGAATTTCATCTTGGCTACAGCAGTGTGAATTGGTCGGGGGGGTTGCTTCAGATTTATGCCAGACAAGCTGAGATCAGAATCTGGCCCTTGTGCCTGTGGCCCTGAACATGCCAGAGAACCAAATCCTCTGAATACAGTGCTCAGACAGCAAGACCTAATCGAACCCACTTCATAAAAAGAAAATCTTTCCCTTGTTTTGTAAGTTTCCTTTCCTGAGGGGGGAAGCCTGGCTCTGTATTTTCTTCTTTTACCACCCGTCTCTTGCTTTCCTCATTTTTCTTCACTTAGGAGCTTCCCCACAACCTACTTGCATCCAGTTCATTTTCCTTTTTTTAGATAAAATCTGACTCCAGGCCTTATTTGGTAAATAGAGCTGGAAGAATTGGAGCTTGTGTTTTTTCTACTGACAAGCCTTTCAGGATCAGGGAGATGGAAGGAGAGAGATGAATGGAATGCAAAAGCAGAAAGGAAAATCAGACAAAACCAAAAAGCCCCAAAGATGAAGGGAGGGTGGAAGCAGAAATGAAGGACAAGGGGCAAGCAGAGAGTGAGAGAGAGAGGATGAGGCAAAGTCATGCTCAGGCAGTAAAAGAGAGAGGAAGAGGGCAAAGTAAAGCCAGAGTGGAAGAGAGATAGAGAGGGGCAGGCAGGGATGGGGAGGAGACTGCAGAGCTAGTGGAGCGAGGACAGAGAAATATTTGCTAATGCTGATCTTGCATCAGAAACCGTCATTGCTGGCCTGCATATCTGAGCATTTCTTCTCCCCCCCTGTGACATCCAGCCCTGTCTCCCATCCCCACCTCTCCCACTGCACATGCTGTTCCTTAGGCAGAGCCCCTGGCATCAGAGGGGTGGGACTCATTTTAAAAAAGTAAGTAAAAAGAAACCAGGCTTTAGGATTAGGAAAAGCTTTAACCAAACTGATGGAAAGCAGGCAGCAGACGGTTTCATACACCAGAATATGTCATAACACAGAGCTGTCCATTGCGGCCTCCTTTCCAGATTGTATTTAGTGCCTCTGTATCTTTCCTCCCAGCCTTGTCTACACTTCGATTGGGTTTGGATTTGGGAAGCATGAGTGAGTCTAAGAGATGCCGCTTCTCCTACCTCCCTGCGTCCTAGCAGCAAACATTGCTGTACATCCACATTTATGATGTGAGCAGGCAAGGAACCTTAACCTGTAGCTCCCTTTGCCTGTCCAAGACTGTAAATATCCTGGAGACAGTTAATGTATGGAAACAAATGAGGTATTTTAAACACAGTGCAAGAGCCAAACCAACCTATTGCAGAACTCATAAATATCCCTTTTGCATTTCTTTTCTGTCAAAAGGCAGTAATAAAAAAGGACCAAAGCCAAATCCATTGCCAGTCAGCTTGGATGATGTTTGGATGTATAAAACCATGTAAATGTTGATATATCTCTGCATCATTTCCTTTCCCACTTCCAGGACCTTAAACAACAATATCAAATCCAGATCAGCTGTGGAAGGGTAATGCACTGAATTACATTCTGGTCTTAGGTTACATCTGGGTTCTGCCACCTGGATGGAAGGATCGCTGGTATTCTCAATCCAGTGTCCTAGCAGACACATCAGTAGCAAGATGACAGTTGCCACTAATTAGTTCCCCTTGCTGGCTGTCTCTTAGAAGCAGAGCAAAGACTGAATAATTCACAGAGAAGGGACTGTGCTCACCACAGAGATCACAGTGTTCCCAAATCTCTGAATTTTAAAGTGAGTCTTATGTTAGTTCCTAGATGCCTTAAAGCACCAGCTCCTGGAATCTTGTGGTTATGGGAAAATCTCAGCTTTCACTTTAAAAATAAAGCAAATTTCTAGTCCTGCAGGTTGTAGAGAAAAGCCTGAAAATATAACTTCTAAGGGCCCGAAGTCCAGAAGGCAAATAAAAACAATGCAACTTTTTTTTTAAAGTCTCCTAATTTATTTTTTTTAAACCTGACTCGTAATTTTTTGACATTTGGCCTCTCAGGAAAGAGCTCGTGGAGTCATCGTGGATAGTCCCCTGAAAATATCTTCTCAATGTACAGTGGCAGTTAAAAAAGCAAACAGAGATAGATAATAAGACAGACAATATCATAATGCTACTCTATAAAGTCATGGCACACCCACATCTGGAATACCATGTGCAGTTCTGGTTGCACCAGCTCAGAAAAGATGTATTCGAAATGGAAAAGGTACAGAGTAGGGCAACAGCAATGTTAAAGGGATGGAGCAGCTTCCATCTGAGCAGAGATTAAAAAGCCGGGGACTGTTCAGCTTAGAAAAGAGATGACTGATGGTGGATACGACAGAGGTCTATAAAATCATGACTGGTGCAGAGAAAGTGAATAAGGGGGGTTATTTACCTCTTCACATAACATGAACCAGGAGTCACCTAATGAAATTAATAGGCAGTGGGTTTAAAACAAACAGAGGGAAGTATTTCTTCACACAACACACAGTCAACCTCATTGCCAGAGAATGTTGTGAAGGCCAAACATTCAAAAAAGGATGAGATCAGTTCATGGAGAATCGGTCCATCAATGGCTATTAGCCAAGATGGCCAGGGACGCATCCCTGTGCTCTGGGTGTCCCTAAACCTCTGTCTGCCAGAAGCTAGGACTGGGTGACAGGGAATGGATCACTCAATAAATTGTCCTGTTCTGTCTGTTCTCTTTGAAGCATCTGGCACTGGTCACTGTCAAAAGACAGGCTACTAGGGTAGATGGACCATTGGACTGACCAGTTCTTATATGACAGAGAAGCCTGATCTAATGCAATTCTGAATGTCCTCCGCTCCTATTTATGGTCCAAAGTTATTGGTTTTAATCTATTATTTGCATATTGCCACTGGGGTGGAAAGCCTTTTACAGCCATACAAAGCTATGCCCCAGATCTAAGGACCAGATCCTGAACCCATTGACATAAGTAGCTTTGACACTGACTTCAATACGGGGCGGGTGGAGCTCAGGCCTTGGTTGGATAGGTAACACATGGAGTGATATGAGGCAAGGGCTAAACCCATTCCTGCTCTAACTGCACTGAAGTGGATGGAGTTAAGCAAGGGATGAAATTGACACAATAGGAATCAGTAGCACTGAATGAAATTCAGAATCTCTGTCCCATGTGAAATTCTGACATTGTAACATCTTCTTTGGTCCCAAATCAGGACACAAAAAATGAAATGTTGAAATTTTTCATAGAATGGAAATCCCAAAAACGTTTGAGTTGGGAATGTTGAAATATTTTGCTTAGATCAAAACATTTTAATATTCCTGAAATTGAAATGCGTGTTTCTTGAAATGCCCCTAAAAGCTTCATTTTGAGTCATTTCAACATTAAACGCTATTTTCGCATTTCGGCACATTGCCTTATGGGAACTGTGCTTCAGGAGCCGGATGACCCCCATGGATTAAGCTGTTTGGCTGGACTACATCTCCCATGATGCAACCCACCATGTGACTCAGATAATACACAGTGCTTGGTCAGACAGAAATCTGCCATCTGTTATGGGTGATATAGTCCTCAAAGGAGCTCATCCCGGACGACAGAACTGGGGGATCTAAACGCCATCTCCTATAAGGCAGTGTGCTGATAAGGAAATGCAGGTTGACCTTTTATTGAACTGATTTGAAACTAAATATTCTGGGTCAGTTCAACAAAACAAAATGTTCGAAAGCAGGTTGAACTGACCCATAATGAAATATTTCCTTTGGATTTTTCCAGTGGGAAACTGAAAATTTTTGGCAAAATTAAGATTTTCCCCAAGGAACATTTCAGTTTTGCAGAAGCTACATTTTCCATCAGAATGATCGTCTGCTGGAAAATTTCCAGCCAGGTCTAGCAATTGAAGAGATGGGGATGGTGGAGAGAGAAAGCGAGCAATAGGAAGAGGATGAACTGCTGGGGAGAACACAGGTCCAGATGTACAGGTGCAATCTGGCACAGTGCCATTGCCTTCCGTGCTGAGGATTTGGCCCTTCGGGGTATAAGGGAAGCAGGAGGTATGAACTGTTTTGATTTCAGACTTTCAGGAAGTTGTTAGTGTCTTGCACTTCTGCAATATCCCCTACCCCTGCTGGGAAGCTCCTTCTCTGGGGACCTACAGCTTGGGTTCCTTGGGTAGGAGTGGACTGATCCCTCTTAGAGCTGGTCAAAACATTTTCAATTACACTTTTTTTCTGCTGGAAAAATGGCATTTCATCAGAACTGAAATGTTTTATGAAACCTTTGTCAGGAAGGTTTCTCAGGTCCAGGATGGAATTTCTGGAGAGGGTGAGCAAGACCCCAGCTTAGCCACTAGCCTAGTGGTTAGGGCAGTTACATGGGATGTGGGAAACCCACGTTCAAGTCCCTACTCTAAATTAGCTAGAACAGGGACTTGAACCTGGTCTCCCACATCCTAGGTGAGTGTCTGGACATAAGAATGGCCACAGTGGGTGGACCAACTCCATCTAGCCCAAGATCCTATCTTCTGACAGTGGATGGTGCCAGATGCTTCAGAGGGAACAAACAGAACAGGGTAATTATAAAGGGTGGGCAGGGGGATGCTCCAATGCTCTAGTGAAGAGAAGAGATATTTTCTGTTTCTTTTATATGGGGCTTCTTCTGATCTGAATCTGAGCCTGCCTGGCCTTTTGTTCTACCTCAGCTCTGCTTGCGGAGCACCATAGCTGGAGGACATTTTGCATTTCAGATTTTCTTGAGGATCAGGCCAGGTGGTACTTCTACACCAGGCAAGGGGCAGACCCAGCAAAGTCCATCTCCTGTAGTGAGATACAAAGGCCTGGATGGTTCCTGCGTCAGTGCAAGACTTCCCTGACTTCAACCCCCAGTCTTTCTGTGGTTACATGGTGGCTGGCATAGGTGGGGTGAGGGGTGCGGCCTCAGGACATTGATTCTGCCTGAGTGCAGTAAGCCAGGAAGATACGAACATCTCCCTGACAACTCTCTGCAGATTCAGGCCAGTCTATGGATGGGGATTTAAAGATAAAGGCCCATCTGGCAAATGAACTGGGGGCACAACAGTAGGGAACTTTAATAAGAGTTCCTCCAGGCTGCTCCCCAGGTAATGGGCCCAACACAGTTGGTATTACTCAGCCTTAGCTACTCCAAGAGATCCACTGCTCAGCTAAGAACATGGATTAAATAGAAATGTCTTTGACTTTTGAGCTCTTTGGGGGCACTGACTGAGTCTGTTAATATGGGTTTGCAGCATCTAGTACAATGGGGCCCTGATCCTGAGTGAGACCTCTGGGTGCTCCTGTAGACTACAGAATTCTGGGGAAAGTGGGGATCCACGTCCAGAATTGGGAACAAACTTTGCAGCTCCATCCCAGCTCTGTTTTTAATAATATGGCATCTCAGCTGGACCCTGTAGAAAAATCAAGAGAGGAACTTGATAAAGCAGTGGAAATACATGGAGCTAAATTGGCTGCCCTGCAGGTATCAGTTCAGACTCTGGTATGTAATAATATTCAACTCCACTGGAAAAAAATGACAATTTCAAAAATCCTTTGAAATAATTCTCTACAAATGCTGAAGTTTCTTAAAATACCCGGGGAAGATCCAGAAAGTACTTTTTAAAAAGTTTGTGATGGAAGTTTGAGGATTAAGTGAAGCAACCTTCCCCTGCTGTTGAAAGTACATCCGTCTACTTTTTTTTAACCAATTAGATTTAAAAAGGAACCTCACCTGTAGAAGCACATTACCTGCAAAGCAGCATCCTGGGATTTCGCACAAAGATTCTCTTTCTCCAAAGTCACTCTAATTTCACCCTCCTGGATCAGCTCTTCAAAAGGTCCCCCCTTGTGACATTCACATTGCCATACAATAGAAATCCTTAGTCTTTTATTTTTGGCAGTCTCCCAATCAACTATATTGTGGTGAGAAGATAAAGATGATATCCCCTGACATTTCAAGACCTGCTTGGGCTGGTAGCTGGAGACTTTTGATGTGTTAGGATTAAGGTGTTGAATTCTCACTATGAAATCTATGCAAATGTCATCTCAAGGAAATGTTTTTGCATGCTCTGATCTGCCTCGGGAGGAGAGGCTAACCTTCAGTAGAATTATTGTTGGCTGGGCTTCAACTGTGGTGGACGTTGATCCACTTCTTCAGTTCAATATAGAAGGCCATGTTAGGCCCAGATTCTCTCTGTGGAGTACAGCTGCAGATGGTGGAGTGCAGAGAAACCAGTTGTGCTCCCTTGATTCTCAAGCCAGCTCTGTGCTCTAAATTCCTCCTGCTTTTCAAAAGAATTGAGGGCCAGATTTTCAGTTGCTCGGCATCCCTCGGCGGGGAGAGCTCAGCTCTCAATTAGATATCAGACTAAATGGCCAGCTTGGCGCACATGGGCAGCACACTTGGTGCTGAACAGTTGTAGATGTGGCACGACTGGCAGAGGCTGACCAATTGGAAATCTGACCCCACGTAGCTGCCCCCCCACCGAGAACAGGCGGCACACAGTAGCACTCCAATGGCACTTCCTTCCACCCCAACCTGCCCTCTACACCAAGCCCAGGTAGCCCAGGAGCTGGCTGTGCCGGTTGGGCATTAGCTGAGGATTCCCCACACTGGAGGGAATTCCCAGGTGCTGAGTTGGACAGGTACGGCAACCCCATGCAATAGCTCTGTGTGTGAACCAATATCTGAATGGTTTATGTATCATTGTGGGCTAGGGATTATGCACAACTCTAGGGGGATGGGTTTACCACAGCTCCTCCAAGAATCAAAAACAATGTGTGTGTGGAGGGGTGATTAAGGTGAATCATTCAAGCTCTAACACCTCCAGAGAAGTACCACCCCTGGGGAGGCTGGCATATACTGACTCAATCTGGGTTTTCCAGAGATAACAGCCAAAGAAAGGCCTTTTGTTATAAACGGACTGGGTTTAAACTGAGCTGAAGCCTGCTTTCTGATGCAGCAAATGGACAGGACCTGCTGTCAAAGTGGGGAGTGGAAACCTTTGCAAAAGGGTTGGGAAGACTTTGACTTACTAGACTGATGGTGACTCCTGGTATGTTCAGTGTGTGTTAAAAATCTGTTTTATGATGTTTTTTCTCTGTAACGCTTTTACCTTAAGAGTAAGTGCGCTTGCTTAAAGGTGCTGCGTGACAACTTGTGGCTGCTGCTACACGCTGTCTGTAGCCCTCAGAGAGAAAGCAAAGTGCAGGAGCTTGCTGAGGATATCAGAGTTGTACAGCAGGGGCAGTGCAGCCTTAAAACCCCTAAAGTGGGACAAGGGTCCCTGCCCAGAGACAGGTGACTTCAGGAGTCCTGAGACCTGGCTGGATATGCCTGGAGTGGGGGAAATACAGGTTCCGTTCCCCTGAAAGTATGATAGTGAGACCTAGCCAGTTTCCACTGCCTTGGTGCCATGGGGATGGAGACTCTGACCCTTAGTCTGTACTTTAAGTTCTCTTTCTAGGCCAGAGGACAGAGGAAGAAAGAGAAAATATATATCAATAAACCATTTTCCTTTTACATTTTTCTTTTCTTTCCCAGCCTGTGCTCTGGGGCCCTTCCTTTCACTCTTCCAGGGGCAGATCTTTCAAATTAATTATGTTCTTTCTCTCTCGTTTCCCAAGAAGCCCAGTTTAAATTAATGAAATGTCAAATACTGTTAAGTTCTGATCATGCGTCTGTGATAGTGGTGGGCCTGATCTGTAGCCAGTTTATGATGCTGACACTTTCCCCCTCCCATTTGCCATGCTGATCAAAACTCCTTTTATTAGATTTGCTTTTTCATTGGCTTCCTATGGTGACCTCATGCCGGGGGATATGATTTTGTTTAACTGAGGATTTAAGGCTTTTCATTTATTAACATTTTTAATTTCATTATCATCTGACCTTTCCTACAACCGTTTCTTCTCATTATCAGTATGTGGGCTCCGATTTGGTGGGGGTTAATTGAGCAAAATTCTCATTGAAATCAAGATTTCTTCCTTGGAAGTACTGCTAAATTCGTTCCATAGGCTATAACCAGGGAAGAGGTGAGCAGGGCTGGTATGGAGGTTAGTGCTGAAAAGCTAGCTGGAAGAAGTGAGCACTGGGGAGAGATTTGAAGGAGGGGAGCAAGGTTACTTGAGTTCTGATCCAAACACCATTGAAGTCAATGGCGAGACTTCAGAGGGCTTTGGATCCGACCCTTTGGCCCCGATTCAGGAGCGCATGTAGGCATGTGCTTAACTTTAACCATGTGCTTAAGTTCTGTGTGTTTCCCTGAATTGGGACCACAGTGCCCACAGAGAAGGCACAGTGGCAGGATGGGAAGAGTGATCTGGCCCTGCTGTTGCTTGTGACATACCTGTTCTGGGGGTAAACAGACGATTGCCATCTCTGGGGCTACCCATCTGGCACCTTTTGTGTACTTAATTTTATCCCTCCAGTCTTTGCAGTCTCTCCAGCCTGCAGTGATTGTGCTGGCACGAGGAATAATCAGCAGACCTGGAAATCCAGTTTGAGACAGGGCTGAGCCTAATCAGACACCTGTGATTGAACTCCCAGCAGGCACGGAGTGGTTTTTATGACTCTCCAAAGCTAAGCAGGGCACACTGTTCAAGCATCATATTGCTGTTGCGTGTTTATTTTAAGCCTCGTCCCATTCCTCAAGGACCTGTTAGCAGTGGAGGGGCTGGTGGTCTGGTGAGCAGCACTAAGGGACTGGGTCTGTGCTGCCGCTGATTATAATGGTAGCAAGAGGAGGCCCAGTGTGTGTGCACACAGGAATCACAAACCGGGGTCAGTAGTCAGCTGAGGCTGAGCCCTGGGGGTGGGGAGCAGTGCCTTGGGAGCAGCTTGGCAAGCACATTGTGGCTCCAAGAATCACAATCTGCTTCCCAGTGCCCCGACTGTGGGGTAGAGGGAACATGCCTTGTGCTTAACTGATGCCTGCTGCAGTGTATGGCCCTAAGCACATTGGGGGTGAGGGGATTGTAACCACGGCCCTGCCCCTTCATCACCACCTGCATGGGAGGGGGGCTACTGGGGAGTAACCCCCGGTGCTACTCACAATTGGGTAGTCAGTGCAGTTGGGGGTGCCTTTTACTCCCTTACTTCCTTGCATAGGGGGAGGCAGAATCTGGCCTTTGGGCTGGCCGGGGCTAAGAGTCTAACCTGGCAAGGTGCTGAGGGCTGTGATGGGGTGCCTACCCCATACAAGGCCCAAAGGGGTGAATTAGGCCAGTTAACCGATAGGCTGCACCTGGAGGAAAGCCAGGGAATGCTAAGGTCTAATTTGCTGATGCAGTCCATTTCGGGGAGCAACTGGTCTGGGTTTATAAAGCCAGGAAGCTGGCAGCAGAAAGGGGCTACAGAGAAGTAGTCTGCAGTCCCTACCTGGGAGCAGGGACGTGTGTTTGAGGCTAGGGGGTTCAGTCGCCTGCAGTTACTTCCTGGGAGAAGGGACTTTGAGCTGGTACAACTGGGGTTGGGGGAGGGAGGGTTGGGGAACGGAAGCTGCAGAAGGAGCAATAGGGTCTGAGGGAAAGTGGACAACAGTTGGCAGGTATAGGATCCCTGGACTAAAACCAGAGTAGAGGGCGGGTCCGGGTTCCCCTACCAGCCACTGGGGAAGTGGCACCATTGGGGCAGTGCCAGAGAAGATTGCCTTAGACCAGTCAAGTGGAAGGGGTTTAGTACCCTGGAAGGGGAATCCATGCTCAGTGACCCGGCCAGAGGGCTGAGTCCTGATGAGGAGGCACTGCCTCCTGGAGCAAGAGAGGGGCCTCAGATGGCGAGAAAGAGAGAACGTGGTGGAGTGCAACCACAGGAAGGGGCGTCCAGAATGGCCAGGAGGGGGTGCCATCTGCAGTGAGTAGAGTGCCCCAGCACAGGGACCTTTTGTCAAAAGTCGAGCACTCTAGGGCCCTGATCCTGCAAAAACTGGTGCATGTGGTTAATATTTTGCATTCACATCAATGTCAGTGGAACTACTTGCAGTGCATAGAGCGAAACACATGCCTAAGTCTTTGCTGGATTGGGGCCTGCGTGCTCCATGGGTGGCCGAGATGCTCAAGTCCTCGCAGGACATACTCAGCACTGGAGTTAGGTAAATAACTGTGCAAACATACTCCCTGACAGTCAAATAAAATCCACCGGTATACGCTGGCACTAAACACACACCTTGGAACTTACTTCTAATGATTGTTCACACTGTTGCCGGCACAGAGTGCCCGAGGCAAGCAACAGCAAGGTTCGTTGCCCGGTATGCATCACCCAATAATCACAACGGGGTGGAGAAGCAGAAAAGTTTATTTGAAGCTTCAATATGGTACAGGGAGATATTCACCTCAAATCCTGTACACCGAGCAGGAAGTTACACAGACTTTTATACATCCTTTCTTCAGCATACTTATCCAACAGCAAGCTGCCCTAAGTATCCATATAGCCAGATACCAGCTAGTTCCCTTTTGCTTTGTACCATCTGTTAAACCATATATGAAGCTGCTTTGTTCAGTAGTGTTTTACCATATCTGCCCTGTCTGGCCTTGTTTAGTTTCAGACAGTCTGACTTTGCAACATATTGTTGCAGATCCTCAGCATAACTGCTGCGAGTGCCTCCAGGCCGGGGGACCAAGGTCACTTGGGCCTAGTGCGAGGGGGCTTCATCGACACTTGTGGTCTTCCATCCCCTCGAGTTACCTAGTGGCCATGCCCAGTGTCCCCAACAACATGAGTGTGGGTTGTTTGCACAAATGGGAGTTTGCACATGGTTTGATGAAAGAAGGGTTTGCTCGGCCGTCATGGGTTTGGGTGTGATAAAGTAATGAAGCAGAACTGCTCATGCAGCATGGGGAGTGAATAGCGGTGGGGAACAGATTGCAAGCTAACCACTAGGCAGGAACATGTTTGCACATACCATGGCAGGAGGAGCTGTGACTAATGCACTCATCTGGAATGATGTAAGTCTGCTCGTGATTCATGAACAGCAAAATGAGCTAAGTTCGTTAAGTACGTTGTCCTCTGGGGGATGAGATTCACTCCTGCCCAGAGGGGCTAGCACAAAATTCTGATGCGCCACTTCAGCCCTAATTGGAGGTCTTGAGTGGGACTCAGATGGAACACACAACTTCTCCAGGCCCATATGCAGCAGGGTAGGTTTCACCCTGACAGTATTTCAGCCAGAGCCCTTCAGTGCCTTACCAGATCTGATCCTAGGAGCACTTTGTCCCTGGGAGAAGGGGGTATGCTTTGTGTTGCAACCTCTGACTGATCCCGGAGTGATATTGACAGACTGCATCCGTCCTGAGTTGTGCAGGAACCAGGAAGGGAAGGTGGAGGAGATGAGAAGGAATATTAACTAACTGCCACTATTCCCTGACCTCACCAAAGCTCTAAGCACCAACTGATAGCTGTAAACTAAATCTACCCCTTTTTCTGCCTGACTGCTCCTGATGGGATTTGATCTCCAGCAATGTACCAGTTGGGATTCCCAGATTAAACCCTACAGGAAGCGTTGGGCCTTTTTTTCCTCTCTTCCTGCAGTTGGAAAACAATTGTGTTAATTAGTTTAAAAAGCCACATAATAATCAAACACGGCTGCACTCCAGTCAGTGACCTTGTAGGAAAGAACAGGTTCATTATCTTCCAAAGTGCCGCTTCGCAGCGGGAGCAATGGAGACAATTAGAAATAATATAAACAGGAGTAGCCAGTTAACCAGCCAGACAACGGGATAGAAATTGCCAGCCACAGCTGCAAGCGGCCAGGCTGGGGGGAAGAGAAAGAATTGTCTTTTTCTCTTGCACAAAGGGCAGCTTGGTCAACAATGGGCAGAGATCCTCTCACATACTGTGCTGGCAGGGAGGCAATGCATTCAGAATCTGGGAGGGGAGCACCCAGCTGCCACACCCCTGTGCAGGGGTGGCACCCAGCCATATTTGGTCACAAGGATGGCGACTGCAAAGTAAGAGATCAAGTACGAAGAGAACTGGAGTTGTTCCGGAGGGGGTAAAAACAGATCCTTACCCACTACCCCAAGAGACCCAAGGAAAGGAATGGAAAATATTCACTCCAGCAATTAGAGATGGGTGCTGACCAGATCCCAAGGTCTAAAGAACCCAGAACTTCAGTAACTGGACCCAGACTTTGTGGCAAACCCATCTCTGTAATGGCTTGAATCAAAACCTGCGGCACACTCTTAAACTTTGAGAGAGATTGGATCTGAACTATGTGGCTCCAACCCATCGTTATTAACAACCATAAATTGCTAATAATTGTCTGGAATTCTACAGGCAGGGAAGAGAAGGGGGAGCTGGGACTCAGCCCTAGATTTGGGCTCAGTCAGAAAGCATCAAGTTGGTTCTGTAGCCTCCCATGGCATGTAGCAGAGCCCCATCATTTGGCACTTTTAAACTTGTGCCTTGAAGACGACTATGGAGCAGGGAAGCAATCCTGGGTTTGAAGGGAAAGGGGCTGGACAGTCAAATCCAGCAGGCCTTTCCTATATCTAGCATCTGAATACCAGAAATACTCGGAGTGAAACGGCTGCTCTGGCAGAGGGACTGGTTTGTGATTGAGTGGCGATGTCTGTGCTTTCACTTCTGGATGTGGCTCCGTTCATGCGCTTCATTTTCACTTCTGCTTGTACATCTGGGGCTTCTGTTCTTTCTTTCATTTGTTCCCTCAGATATTTCCCTTGTGGCAGATTCTTCTCCACTCTTCTCATCATGGAGAGGCATTCTGCAGAGGGCAGAGCTCAGTGGTTTGTATTGTTCACCTTACTTTGTTAAGCAAGTGTTAGGGACTCCTTTTATGTAGTTTTCAAATCCTCTCTTTTCTCTGTCTATGGATTTGGCAGCTTTTTTATGACAGTAACACTCTGTGCTCTGATGGCACCATTTATCAGCAAATCTCACTGCTTTGCTAACACTGATTAAGGTCTGTTCTATACCAAAAAATTAGATCAACTGTGCTACATCTCTCTGGACAGTGAAAAATTTTACATCCTGGGTATCATAGTTAAGTCAACCTAACCCTCACTGTAGACACAGCTAGGTTGAGGGAAGAATTCTTCTGTTGCCCCAGGTACTGCCTCTCAGATAGGTGGATTAACTACATAAATGGCAAACCTCTTCCATCAGTGTAGGAAAAATCTACACTGTGATGCTACAGCTGTAGCTGTGCAGCTGTAGTTTAGACATACCCTGAGTCTCCCCAAACCCCTGGGAGCTAGTGTAGGCAAGAGGTATGCAGGGGTTACTTCACTTACCAGTGATATGCTTCCACCTCTGGAGTGGAGCCAGCAGCTGAATAATAACACTGCACAGTAGTTATACTATATCCATTTGAAAGGGCGAGGGGGAATTTACAGGGAGAAAACAATTTTCCCTGCTACAATTTATCCAGAACACCTCTGCTCTCTTGCGAAAGGAGCCTCGTGAGATCTTTCATGACCACGTGTTACATACCTGGATTTTAAAAATGGCACCTTCTACAACAAATTGATCCCTACTTCTGCACGGGGGCTTTGCACTGACTCAGAGGGAAAAGTGCCACCTACTGAATAAGCAACACCACTTCTTATAGCACATTTTGTTTTTCCATCCTACTCTAAATCAAGCAAGACCTTGTAAGGGCTGATAAGGTCACGTGCTGAGGGTTGTATAGCAGAAGAGGTCCATAGATGAATGATTCATAGATGGACAAATGAATGGACGTAGGTATAGGCAGCTAGACACACAGATTCGCTAATGGTTGGACAAACTGAAGACTGTGCATTGTTGCCAGCAGCATCCTCAGTGACCAATCTGAATTCAGCTGTGGATCTGAAGGGTTCTTCTATGAAGTGGAAGAGCTCCAGGGGTTAATTTGCTATTTCGAGCTTCGCACCAAAGATATAGTCATTGGGAGAGAAGAAAGCACCATCGAAGGCTTTGGGAAGTAATTTGCCTTGGCACTTTCTTATAAGTGTGAATTGATTTTTGCTGTGCAGTGTCAGGCTGAATTATGAATGGGGGGAAAGCAGGGCTGGATCTCCCAGAGGTGGTGGTGTCAAAATTGGAGACAGGGAGAGTGAGTGTATTTCAATGCCTGCCTGGATTTGATGAGCCCCAATGAAATAATTTAAAGAAGAGCAAAGGGGTCTGCACAAAGGGGCTAGAAATGACCATTTGACACCCAGGGGGCTGTCATACCATTTTGCTTCATGGCCGCAGGGAAGCCATGTAACTGCTCCCTGCCTCAGTTTCTCTCCCAAGGCCTTCCCTCGCAGTCCCATCGGTAGATCCGAGCCCTGATCCAAAGGTGTCATCCTATATTCTGGTGGTTAGAAAGAGGTTAGGCCTCTAAATTAGTGCAATCCTGACCCTTTCCCCCCTGTTCTACCTGTGGACCCCCAACTTTCCTGCCGGCTGCTGACTGGAAGCTCCAGTTGTTTGAGTATGAAAATGAGCTTTGATCGGCCGGCTGCAGGTGAGGTGTTTGGACAGGACCTTAACAACAAATGACAGCTGATGTTGAACTCTTAAGAGGGAAAGGGAAGCATCATCATCGTCTTGATGTGAGACAGGACCGTGCTGATGCGTGCGCAGTGGGGGCGGAGGGTGAACATGACCCTGCCCTTGCTGGGCCTGGGAAGGCAGCTGCAATACACCTGAGTAGAGAAATGTAGGCTCCGATTTCAAGGGGAATGATCTCGGCGGGTCAGTTTTGCAGGTGCAATCAGAGACCAAGGAAGAGCAGCAGGCAGGACTGGAATGTCAGGGGTGGAGTGTGGGCCTGGTCTGCACTTAAAATGTAGATTGATATGGCTACATTGCTCAGGGGGGTGAAGCGTCTTCACTATGGTGCTACAGTCAATAGCTACAGAAAAAAGAAAAGGAGGACTTGTGGCACCTTAGAGACTAACCAATTTATTTGAGCATAAGCTTTCGTGAGCTACGGCTCACTTCATCGGATGCAATAAATAAATAAAAATAAATTGTTTACACTACAGAGCCCTAGCAGTGCCTGTAGTGTAGACAAGGTAGCATATTGGGAACACTTCCCCCTAGCCAGGGCCTCTCATCTCACCTCAGCACCCTGGGACAGGGAGCACCGCTGGCAGGATTGCTATGCCCCATGCCACCAGGTCTCCTGGGGTCAGATTTTCCTGCCAATGGAGACTCAAAGTCATTGGGACTGGAGGACTCTGGTACCCACTGAAGGGAGAATCCACCTCAGGGAGGGTGAGTGAGCAGGATTTCTGATCCGGGCACCATTTGCTCTCCTGGCCAAAGGACTAGTGACTGGAAAAACGATCAAAACCAACACTCTGCAGCAGCAGACTGGCCCTTTGGGCAATTAGTCACAGCTTGATACTGAAAGGGTGAGCTTTTGTGCTGGATGAAAGGGCTGCGGCAGCGTAAAGGAGCCCCTGTAATGGGGGCCTGTAGCATTGTCCCCGTTATACAGAGGGAAAAACTGTGGCACAGAGAGAGGAAGTGACTTGCCTAAAATCAGACAATGAATCAGTAACTGAGCTAGGAGGAGAATCCAGGAGACCTGGCTCCCGGTCACAAGCTCTCCCCACCAGATGACTCGTCCTATTACATAGAGGATAGGATATCCCCTCTGCTCCTGCTGAAGTCAATAGAAGCTTCACAGGGTGCTGGGAAATCCCAGCCATTAAGGTTATGGAGGCGGGCGCTAGTTGATATAATGCACGTCACTTGTAGATGGGATGAATCAAGGCTTCTGTTTTAGTGATACCAATGGTGGAGGTTCATCATCATTATTACTGGGGTCAGAGCAGCTAGGAATACCAGTCCTTGCCCAGGACCCCTCTGTGCTAGGTTCTGTATAAGCACACAACAAAGATGTTGCACTGCAAGAAAAGGACCAAGATTCAGGCCTCGCTGACTTCCTTTGGCCTAAAGAAACAAAACAAAAGAGGACGGTAGAAAGAAGGCCCCTTTCTGACCCCTGAAAAGCCTCTGGCATTGTGTCTGGCCCTCAGTGTCTGAGCCTGGGGTCAGCTGCCTGCCCACATCCATCTCCATTCACTGAATGATGAGCTGTGAGGCTGCTCTGATCTCAAAAAGCTTTATCGATCAGCATGGCTGAATACACTTTTCCCAGGTGAGGGCACTCCCATAGGCTGCTGGGAATTGTAGTGCAGTAAGTATGTTGGTTAATAATGGAGACAAATGCAGCCTGTTAGCCAGCCACTGACCTGACCTGCGACATGCACGTGTGCACATTAGAGGCCCTACAGCAATAAACTGCGGGTGAAACATCCTCCCAGGAGAACAAAACTCCCCGGGAGAAAATCTCCTCTTTCCCCCTCCACTTAATTTCTTCAGAGACGGGATGATATGTCTCAAGATACTGATATTTTCCTCTGAGCCCAGGGGACAGACTGGGAGGGAAAAACAGGTTGTTGTTTTTTTCTGCTACAAACAAACTCCAGATCATGACTGAGACCCAGGAACAATTTGGCAATTAATTTTAAATAACAAATTCATCTAGAAAATCCTGGTCTGAACACCCACTTCACAAGCAAAGGGGCAAAATAGGTGGAGGGTGTTACATGTGAGGAATGGTTCTTCCAGCACTGCTCACAATGCCACCCCTGCAAGATACAGACATATCGTTCCCACTGGGGAAACGCACAGGCACAAAGACAGGAACTGACTTCCCCAAGAATCACACACTGGGTCCATGCTAAAGCTGGGAACAGAACCCACATCTGTTGACTCCTAGTCCTGTCCCTGAGCTACAATCCCATCTTCTTCCTTATCCCCACAGCTCATTGTGCATGCAAATGGGTTCCCATTTATATGTTGAATTGCCCCTTTTGCTGTCACAGATGAGCATTTTGCATGTGCAATTACCCATTTCTGCTTGTGCCGTGCATACACTGGGGGCACAGCTCACGTGCCGGGTGTGGAAAATCCAGCCTTCTGTATTTCCTGTCCAGCAAAACGTGTCCGTATGTGAGGTTTAGTGGCAGTCAAGCAGAAGCCGTTTTCCATACAAGGTTGCAGGCGGCATAAACATTTTTGAAAGCTTAGGAGGGCAATAAGTTAATTTTAAAAGTGCCGCCTTCTCTGGTGCATTAATTGACTCACTCTTACAGTTAATCCTTCACTTGCTACAGCTGCTTTTGCTTTTTACAGTAACTTTATTTTTTTAAGTGGAAATTGCCAATTTGTGGGTTAATGTGGAGTGAGGGGTGGAGAAAGGGAGAGGCTGGGAAGAAACAAGGGGGGTTACCAGACCTCTCCACTAGGGGTGCTACTGAGTTCACCTGCAACTCAGTGCTGGCGACAGGGCTCAAAAGAGCAGTATGGAGGTTGAGGAAGGCCATGTCTCTGGGTCGCTCTGCTGCAGTGGGGATTGAACCTGGGATCTTTGGATCTAAAACAGTGACTTTTGACTGCCTTAGCTAAAATGCTTCATCTAATAGTGCAGGCTGCAGTAGGCCCACCACCCTCAATATGTGGCCCAGCCACCGCTAGACAGGGATAGCACGTGACACCATGCGGGTCTAGGTTATAGTTACAGAGAGGCTGGGTTCTTCCGATGACACCCCACCCCGGTCTCAGAATCAGGAGGGAGATATTCACTGATTCATTGTGGGAGGGAGGGATGATTAGCTCCACCCTAGGTATAAGGGAGGTGAGCATGGGTCTGTGAGAGGCCCTAGGACAGAGCATTGGGCAGATTGGAGGCAAAGAACAGTCAACCCCAAGGAAAAGACAGGAGCTAGCATGTGTGTTGTGTCATTACTAACTGCCTTGTTATTAATAAAGCCAAGCCCCAGGCAGGGTTGAGGTTAGATTTGATATAGAATGGGGTCTGCTTCTTTCAGAGCAGGGTGCTGGCTTCAACGCTTGCGTCCCCCTGCAATCCCAGACTAGCTGGATGGTTCTGCTAAAATGATCTGCAGGGATTTCCTAGGTCTAAGGTCGACAACAAAAGCCGCCCTTCAGCAAACTGACCCTTATTCAGCAGAGCATGTGCTTAAGCCCCATCGAGTTGAATGGTACTTAACTAAGTCATTAAAAGTTAAGCAGACACTTGGTGCTTTGGTAAATCAGGGCCAATGTGAGGAATGCCCCATGAGCCGCACAGGAACAGCTCAGAGCTCTGGGAGCAATTGGCACAGTCTGCCTCGCACATGCCTACATAAACCCCCATGCTTCAGGGCAGCCTCCAATGGGCGTGGGCGCAGGCTATTCCCCTTGTGCACAGGTTATTCCATAATATTCTACTACCGGCATGCTTGTATCTTGCTCTGAAACAGCTGGTACTGGCAACTGTCAGAGCCAGGATACTGGTCTAGATGGCTTGCTGGTCTGTTTGGGTACAGCAGTTCCCAAATAGTTGTGCACTGGTGCCGGGACTCACACTCCAGCCAATAAATGCACTAACAGCAGGGTTTGCACATCAAGGCCCTGAAGGAGGTATGCTCCAGAGACTTGCATGCTTGTGTCTGGATGCACACTTCTTGCCCACATGTGCAATATGGTTCACCTTAGTGCACTATTGCCTGGAGTCTCATTCCCAACCAGTGAGCAGCCTCAGCATCTCCACCCACTAAAGCCCAAAAGCCAGGATCCATGTCCCTGGGCCCTGCGTGCCATAGTGGGCATGGGAACACTAGTGCAGGGTTCACACCTATTAGTGCCTGAGTTCAGCAGGATAATTTGCAGCTCCATTAACACTTGGAATCCGCGCAGCAGCCCTGCAATGTGTCCATTTGATAAGAGGGAAATTCCAGTGAATAATGAGCCATAATTGGATTTCAGGGTTAACCAGCTTGCAGCAAAAATAGAAAAGAAAGGAGAGCCATTGGATATTTCTGTTCTGGCTCATCAGACATTGGAGCTTTCTCTCTGCTGAGAATAGCACAGGAGAGGTAAAGTTATTAGTGACCATCCGAGCATGTTGAGACGATCTCCCTCTTGTGTTCAGTGGGATGAGTCTGTGCATCCTCTGTGAGGCTCATGTAAGGCAATGGGAGTTTATAACCCTCCCTGTGGGAGATCCCCTCCCCCCCCGCACAATTTCAGTGCAGCAGAGAACAGTGTAATCAGCCCGATTTAGCATGCAGTGAGTTGAGTCTTTGTCACCATCCTCCAAAGTGGCAAGAGGATATAAAGGCCCCCAATATTTGCATAGCTTCAGGCCAGCAGAGTCCAGGGACATGGCCCCCCTGACAGGGTCAGAGAGTCAGTTGGCATAAATGACCAGGGCTTTGCTGAATTCCATTTGCACCAGCTGAGGACCAGGCGCTGATAGAGAGGGATGTTAGCACACGGTTAAGGGCAGTGAGGAGAATTCTCCTAAACTAACCGTGGTCCCTGGAAAGGGAGTATGGGGGATGATGGAATCTCACCCTGCCCTTCCAGTTCTATGCCCATGGCTGTCTAGCCTGTATCACTTTGAGAAACTCCAGCATATTCTAACTGCACTTCTGGGACCCAGGGGAGCTGGACACAACTCCCTGACACAAGTGGGTGAGACAGATGGGGATGACATCTCAATCCAGAGGGATGAGTTGAAGGGTGCAGCGGGGGAAGCGTGATGAGGTAGGCCAGGACAATATTCTGTCTGTCACCAAGTAAACATCTGTGTGGGTACTGTGATCCTATGTGACGTTCAGTGTAAAGCTCATGTGCATGTCTGAGGAACTGATCTGAAGAAACAGCAGTAGCCCATTGTGCACGCCACCATCTGTTATCAGGAAGGTCATGCTGAGATGAAGCTATGCGCATGTTTGCTCACAGGGAGAGGGAAGGAAGCAACTTAACCACCCATCCTGACCTCCCTTGCCCCTTGTTTTTGGACCTCAAGTGATGGAATGATCATGCAAACCAACTGCTTCCAGGTCTCCCCTCTCTCTGGGTGATGCTTGACCTCCATTGGTGGAATGATGTGAAGAAACCCCAGGGTTCAATGCTTTGAACGCTCAAGGTCAGGCCCAACGGGGGCAGCTATGTGAGTCACGTCAGGATTTCATGAGTTCAGGACTGAGTGAGCGCGGAGGCTGGAAAACCTCTTCCCCCAGGAGTCCCTGTGGAGGTAGTAAGACAGTAACTTGTCCTGTGTTACTGCTTCAGCTCCTTCCTGCTCATGATGTCTGAAGTGACAATTCTGTCCCGCAGCCTCTGGGGACTGAGAGCTTCCTTAGCCAGTTCCCTCAGCTGGAAGGGCGAAGGAGGTCGGTGACAGTATGTGATGGGTCTGAATCACACTGCGCACTCTTTTCTGTTCTGTGCTGTGTGGGAACACTGGACACTGGGACTGCACCAGCCCAAAGAGAGACAAGGTGGGTGAGGTAATATTTTTTATTGGACCAACTCTTCACCAACAGAAGCTGGTCCAATAAAAGAGATCACCTCACCCACCTTGTTTCTTTAATATCCTGGAACCAACACAGTTACAACACCACTGCAATGCACAAGCCCAAAGACAGCCTGTTGTACTGCATTACAGACTGGCTGCTACCCCACCCAGAAAGGTGCTTGACACCTCCTTGAAGGACTAACTCGAAGGGTATGTCTACACTGCCCATGTTACAGCGTGGCAGCACTGTGACACAAGCAGTATAGATACACTTTATCGCTGGGAGAGAGCTCTCCCGGCAATAAAAAAAAAAACCCACCCCGAATGAGCTGTCTATACTGGTGCTTTTCAGTGCTAAAACTTTTGTTGCTCAGGGGGGTGTTAATAGACTCTACCCAGAACCAGTTAGCTTAGAAGGCTATGGGACTCAGCGACTGGGTCCTCTCGCAACAGACTGGTGAGTGGGAAGAGAGACTGGGCCAGTGTGTGACAAGGGCAAATCCTGGATCCTTGTCCCAACAGTCAGTGGGGTTTGCTGGGCCATTACCCAGTCTGGTATCTGCAATGGCAGGACACGAATACTGAAACTGCAGAAGGCAGTGCAAGTATCACACACAATGGGAGAAGTCTCCCTCTTCTCCTAACCTGAGCGAGGATGCTTCAAGTAAGCTATTGCCTCCATCACATGGATTGGTACGTCTGTCAAACCTGGCAAGCAGCCCTGCAGCCCAGGGGAGTTTCCAGAGTCACCCCTCACCTCCGCCCAAGATGTGTGTTGCCCCTCTCCTATTGGAAACACTCTGGGACAATTCCCTGGAGAAACAAAAAGAGCCACTAACACTTAGGCTCAAAGTTATTTTTTGGCAGATGTTTCTTCTAGGGTCAAACATATTTCAAACATTCTTGGGAAAAAGGCTCTGAGAGGCAGTGACTGGAAGTTTTATCAGTAACTCACTGACTGGCCTCCAGTAAGTCACTTAGGCGGAATTTCAAAAGTAGCCTCTCATTTGTTTTGTGCCTCAGTGTTTTGGTTCCCACTCTGAGACAATTGGGCCCTGATTTCTAGAGACGCTAAGACCCCTTGTGTTTGCTTCCTGCAAACATCCCAGCCAATGAGCTTTCTGGCAGGAGCATCCAGAGAAACAGCCAAATTGAAGCAAATTTTGGAGAATATTCATGGAAAGTGAATTTTGTTGGAATAATTGTGAGGATTCCCATCAGAAATTGGACTCTTCATTGAACTCATCCAATCAGGGAGCAGAAAGATACCTTGTGACCTTCCACATGTCCAATCAAAACACACCAACTTAGCTCACGCTTTCCAGTCTGGAAAGCATACAAAAGCTATACAGCCCAACAATTAATCGAAGTGTTGTAACGGTGCTGGTCCCACAATATTAGAGAGACAAGGTGGGTGAGGTGGGATCTTCTGTTGGACCAACTTCTGTTGGCAGAAGAGACAAGCTTTTGAGCTTCACAGAGCTCTTCTTAAGGTCTGGCTTGGCACAAATTAATCAGAAACTCTTCAGTGACTGGTTTGGAATAAACAAGTAGACCAAACAAAGTCAGGAAGCTGTGAGCAGACAAAGAAGTGAAACACATTGAATGAATTATTTGCCATAAATTATTTGCCAAGCTCTAGAACTAGTTAAAAAGACAGGAACTGGGATTTAAAGAGAGACAGAGCTGAAGGAATTTGAAGGAAGGAAAGGTAATGAGAGATACAAATCCAGGAAGAAAAGGAGTACTTGTGGCACCTTAGAGACGAACCAATTTATTTGAGCATAAGCTTTCGTGAGCTACAGCTCACTTCATCGGATGTAGCTGTAGCTCACGAAAGCTTATGCTCAAATAAATTGGTTCGTCTTTAAGGTGCCACAAGTACTCCTTTTCTTTTTGTGAATACAGACTAACACGGCTGTTACTCTGAAATCCAGGAAGAAACACATGGCCCCATTTCCTGCTCCAGTTCTATCTTAAGTACATATCTGGTCCCCATCACTGTGGTATCTCTGAGCACTCACAATCTATAATGGATTTGACTTCACAGCACCCCTGGTCGCAGGGCTGAACTATCACCCCCATTGCACAGAGAAGCTAAGTGATTTCCCCAAGCTCACACAGGAAGTTTGTGGCAGAGCAGGGATTTGAACCTGGATTTTAAGTCCTAGCCACTGAGTCATCTGTCCTCCCTGCACTGCATGCACTGCTCCCTGTGTCATTTTTGGACTGCCAGTCGGTGCCAGGCAATGGGCTATGAGCCTCAGGGACATGCCCACACACCTCTTGGCGATAGCATTAGTATTAATTATTATTTGTATGACAGTAGCCCTTAGAGAGGGTGCCATTGCGCTAGGAGCTGGACAGACACACAACAAATCAATGATCCCTGCAAAGTAGGGGTGGATAGTTTCCCTGCCAGGAACAGGCCTCCTTCATTGATTCCGCAGGAGGGAAGGATTCCTGGTGTCCCGTTTCCCCCTGGCACAGCAGTGCAGAGGCAGGGAGAGTCAGAATTCATACAGAGCAGTGTTGTGCCACCCTGCCATCTGAGTGACTCTCCAGAGACAGCGCTTCACGAGCCATCTCCCATATCGGAAGGGAGGAAGGCAAAAGTGCTGCCAGAAAGTTATCTCAAATGTTCTCATTAGCTGGGAGAGAACAGGAGGTTGAAACAAACTTGCCAAGTGGTTCCGAAAATGAAGGGCGAACGGGGAAGTAACAGATCCTTGGGCATGCTGCAACACTGGCATTGATTCACAAGAGAAGCAGCATGGCGGGCCCCCTCGGCCCAGTGCCTGTGTGATGCAGGTGGAATACACCGTTAAAAGGTGCAATGCTGTGGAGCAAGTTGGTAACTGGACAGTGGGTGAACATGCTGGGGAGAGAGAGCACAGGGCTGGGTGTGGCAGGGTGCTGCTGGAGATGCCCTTAATCAGCTCCTGCCACTCCAGACCCAATCAGGGAGAATGGATTGGGGCTGCGTGAACCGCTCTATGTTTGCCTGATAACTGACCACCCCGCCAGCCTCATTTAGGCGCTATAAGGCTGGAAGGAAGGAAGAGGAAGGGGAGGGGGGACTGGACTGGACTGGACTGGATTAAGAGCAGGCGGTCAGGCTCAGAGGGCATAGGAGCCTCCTAGCCTGTTGCTGGCCAGGCCTGTGGTAGGCCAAACAGCCTGTAATATAGTTGGAAACTGGTGGTGGGAAACTGGTCACAAATAAAGAACACTGGTGTTGCACCAGACTGAAGTTCACGGGGGAGAGGGGCCAAATCCAGAGGCGCACAGTGGGTTCCCTGTTACAGGGGGCTGTACTGGGGAAGGAACAGCGTGAATGCTACATTCTCCTAACTGGAACACAGGCTTCAGGAGTCAGTGCAACATCAGGGCATGGGTCTAATGCCTGTTGATCTGAGGAGTCCAAGCTGAGACACCCAGATATTCAGGGTAAGCATTTTGCCTTAAGGCACAGCCAATTTGTATCTGACAACTAAATGGCTTTGATTCAGTCATTACATAACAGGAACACTGCAGCAATGAGATCCTGCCCCGAGCTGCCGCTTGCCACAGATTTGTCCTGCTCCTGGCTGTCCAGAGCCTTCCAAACCTTGGGGGACTGAAGCCTCCCCCAATATCCTTACCCAGCCATGGCAGCTGTGCCACTCAGCAGGCGGCCAGCATTGTCCGCACTGAGACACCCCAAATCAATATTCCATTGGTCCATAAACTCCAGAGTCCTCCTGCTGAAGTTGCAGAGCCTGGGCTGTGTAAAAATGCCCCATAATGTACCCAGGGAATTGTGCAATGCTATACATGTGCGAGGGGCCTGCTTTCCTCCCTGACTGCTTTGGCCATCAGCTGAAGCCTAAAAGCATAAGATATGGGAACGTATCTTCTGAAACATTCAGACATGTTTGTGCTGCTCTGCTGGTGCAAAACAGGTCTCAAGCCAGCTGATTCCCCATAGGAGGATCTCTAGGGCCCCTTGGTGGCATGAAGCTGGCATGGAAATGCCGGGCCACCACCTCCCCTTGCAGTGATGCAGCCAGTCCTGAGGATGTGTCTGGGGCTAAGAAGCGCCATAGTGACCCACTGTAGCTGTCGGGCTCTCACTACTCCTGAGCTGTGCGTAAAGCCCCTCAGCCACTGCCGAACTATCCCTTGATTCCTGCCATCATCTTGGCATACCTCATTATCGATCATATACGTGTATTCAATCATCCTGAATCCCCCATATTTTATAGCATCATCCCAAAAGTGCTGGCGAAGAACCCACCAGGGCTTTAATCTGCTGCCAGTGCAGGTGGGATTGATCCAGAGGTAATTTCTCAGCCACCAATCATCTCGAAACAGTAAATCAGATTCAGGAGATGGCTGCTTTCTGCATGCCACCAGAATGGACTTGGGGAAGGCTTGTTGGAATAATCAGTTGAGTTGGAAGTAAAAGATGACTATTGATATTATGTCTGAGTTGTTTTAGGGTTATTTTACCAGGTGGGCGGTCCCAGGGCACAGAACCTCAGATGATGATTGAATGTGAATAATTATGGGCCCGATCCAAACCAATTAAAGTCAATGGAAAGACTCCTATTGATTTCAATGTGCTTTGGATGCTGCCCTATATTTGGGATGAAAGGAGGGAAAGGTGAAAAAAGCAGTGTCATCCAGTGGATGGGAGACTAGATGGGGATGCAGGAGGCTCTGCCAGTAACTTATGTGACACTGGGCAAATCATGGCATCTGTTTCCTCTCCCACCTTTGGCTGTCTTGGCTACATAGACTATACATTCTTTGGGACAGGGATTGTCTCTTACTAAGGTATAGGTACAATGCCTAGCACAATGAGACTCCAGTTTCAATTGAAGTCTCCAGGTGCTACTGTAATGCAAATAATAATAATGTATTAACTGGGGCCACTATTATATTGCCATTGTCTTTCTCAGTTCTGTACAACAGAAAAAGTGGAGAGTCTTATAAACCTAGGGAAATACATAATTTCATTTTGAAAAAGCACAGAGAGATAACGTAGATGTGTGAACAGATCTCAACTTCTGTCTAAACAATCAAGCATCTGACTCGTTCTAGAATAAGCATGAATATCATTTGGGATGAACAAGTGTTTTATGATATTTTCATGCAAGAATTTTGCATGTTTGAGGGAGGGAGGGGAAGTTGCCTGCCTACCCTAGCACTCGCCTCTAAAAAAAGCCAGTGTCAAAATGAGCTCCTGGGGTAGCCCCACATTTTTCCCCTCCTTTCCACAGGGCAAGACCAGCCCATGGGATTATAATAGATCCTGGAACAGAACAGTGCACAATTTGGTCATCTTGTGACATTGCAGCCATGAAGTTGGGTTGTCGTGTACTTTGGGTGAGTGTGTTTGTATGTCCCGATATCTGTTTGTAAGAGAGCCACTGTGGTGCCCTCTAGTGGTCGGGCCTGTAGAAAGGATAAGGGATTCGCTAAGGGAGATTGCCTAGCTGAAGCAAGAACCCTGGGCTTTTGGAGCAGGGAGGCTAGAGTACCAGTCCCAGCAATTTACCTAGTGATTGTGTCTGTTGGCCACAGTGCACGGGCCCATTACAGCGTTCCACCAATGGTGTTGCACCAGTGTGCTCATGACATGGCATGAGTCTGTCATGTAGTGGGACAAACGGAAGCGGCCCCCCTTTGGCAGTGAAGCCGGATGAGCTGGGGCTGGCACAGATCCCTTCAAAGCCTGTCAGCAGACATCAGTCAGAGGGGGGCACCAGTGAGTGACGTGAGGAACTTACTCCCCCGGCCACCCTGGCGCTGGGCAGTTTAGGACTGAGCTCAGGGCCTGAGGGTAGCAAGCCATTAGGCTGGCACCACTATTTCCGGTGCTATATTGTATCGTGTTCCCCATCTCTCTCTCTCCCTGGGCTGCAGACGGACTGTTAGCATTGAGGGATGCTTCTGTGTCCCCCCAACATTGGCCTAAAAGTCAAATGTACAAAACCTTTCTTTAAAAGACCAGGAATCTGGAGCGGGGACGGGACTGGTGTAAAGCTCCCCTCCCCATGCACCTACCATCACCATTATTGCAGAGGTGACACCTTGTTCCTGGACACACTGCCAGGGGGTCCTGTGCTTGGGGGAATGTTGCGGGGCCAATGAGACATAAGGCTGAGTCAGAAATATGCCTCGGGGTCTTTCAGGCATTGCATAAAAGCAAGGAGGATGGTTATTCATCTGCATTACCATGAAGAGTGCCCTGCCCTGCTCCCTTGTGTGTCTTGTTCCTTCATGGGTTTGGTCTGTTCCAAAGCCCAGCTAGACATAAGGAACTCCAGAATGCTAGGGATGAAATCCTGGCTCTACTGAGTCAAGGGAGCTTTGCCATTGGATTCAGTGAGGCCAGGGGTTCATCCTAAATTCCTGAAAGGGCTTGGGTCTGGAAGGAGGGAAGTCTTTCGAAACCGTGTTGTGGCACATGAGGGACAGGTTGCACTGGGTAAAGTCAAGCATGCCATGGGCAGGCAAAGTGCGTGCTCCCCCCACCCCATTTTACCCACACACCCTCTTCTCTATTTTGTCTTTCATTCAATCCCTGGTTGCCAGTGTCCCTCAGTCCTGATTTGTGGAACACCCCTCCTCCCCCCCATCTTATCGCTCCCCATGCTTCCTGCTGGCTGCCCAGTGCCCCTCATTTCTGATGTGCCCCTCCTGTGCTACCCCGGCTCCCAGCCTCCTCCAAGAACAGACTGCTGCTGTGCATCCAGCATTGCATGTTGGTTCTGGGCTGGGCACAACTGTCCATGAGGACTTGGCTGAGACCATTCGATCTCGGGGCACTGATGACTCGAGTCCGATTCGGGGCCAGGCCTCCAGAGCTGAAGGGACACGTGTACAGACTCTGGCTACCCCGGGCTCTTCTAGTAAGCGAGGAAAGGCGGAAGCACCCCGAGTCGCAGCCAGCCCTGGTAAGTGACTAGCCCAGCAGAACGCCCCGCAGGGGTGGATGGCCCCAGGCGCCGGAGCGCAGCTGGGGTGCACAACCGCGGCCAGCTGTGGCAAGGAGCAGCGGGGAGGGCGCAGCTGAGCCACCTGCCCCCCGGAACAGCCCCCCGCCAGAGGACGGTGCTGAGTGGAAGTGGGTGGGCGCGCTCTCTGGGAAGCCGGGCTGGCCAAGGCGCCTGGTCACAGCCTCTCAGCGGCGCGATTTGCCCCCGAGCCTCGGAGAGCGCCCCGCGGCCAACGGCTCGGTTCCCGTCTCTCCCCCCGGGGGCTGGGGCGCAGCTCGCCAAGGCGGCAGCCTCTGATGTCATGCGGGGAGTGTGAGGCGGCGGCGGCGGCGGGCGGCGCGGGGAGCGGGCGGCGGGAGCCAGAGCGAGCCCAGGCGAGGGACGCGTGAGGAGCGCTGCGGAGAGCGGCTGCGGCTGGGCGTCCCCCGGCCCCCGAGCCAGCGGGCAGGCGCAGGAGGGCGGCGGGCACCTGGCGCTCGGGGAGGGGATGAGCTCGCCCAGGCGGCCGCGGGAGCGCTCCAGCCGGAGCGCCGGGAAGGAGCAGTAGGGCGCGTCTCCCCGCCCGGGGAGCGCAGAGCCGGACCGCGGCGCTGCGAGCTCGCCCCAGCCCCGGGGCCGCTCGGATCCGGGCGCGTCTGTCCCGCTGCCGCCCAGCGGGCACTGCCAGGGGCAGGGTTGCGGCGAGCTGCCCCTTCCAGCCGGGGCTCCGTGATCAAGGCGGAGACCGAGCCAGGAGCTACCGACACGCGGGGCGCACCTGCTCGTGGGGGCCGGTCCCCAGGGCCAGCGCGAGCAGGGGATCCTGGCAGGGCAGCCGGGCACCGCGGGTGAGTCTCTGGGCAGCAGGGAGTTGGCAGGCCGGGGATGGGGCTAGCTGGTGGGATTGCTTGGCTGGAGGGGGATATGTGAGTGTGTGTGTTTGTGTGCCGCACGCGGGAGAGGACTGGGAGATTTGGAGAGACGGAGGTTGCAAGCTCCTTGTAGTCCTCAGCAGCGGGAGCACGTCTCAATTTGCTCGCTGCTGTGCTGGGTTTGTGGAAGGGGGGGGGGGGGAGGTGTAAACACACAGCCCAGGAGCAGAATTGGCTGCTTAGTCTCTGGTTTCTGTGACAGCACAACCAAAGGCAGCAGGCAAAGCAAGTCTTGCTAGGTCCATGGAGAGGGGTGGCTCTCCTTAAAGCCACACTGGTTTCCTTTCTTTCCTAGTCCTGCCATCCTCCTCCTTAACCATCTCCTGGCTGGATACAGCTGGGATTCTGGTAACGCTGCAGAGCATCAAAGGCCTGGCTTAATTATTTTAGCTTTCACCTGCATGGACAACAATGACCTAGGATAGGTAGAGGCCTGTAGGAGGGGAATGGGACAGAGTTGTCACATGGGCATGTCCCATCAGACTAGCTGAGACCCCAAACAAATCCACAGCTTCAGGCTCGTGGCATGGGCTGAGGAATATAGTTGTTTGCTCTGTGACAGCTTGGCATTCACAGCATCCTGATTCAACAGCGCTGCATGGCCACCGGACAGCCTGTTGCAAGAGGCCCTGACTACAATGGTGTGGGATGCTCGCATCCAACCTTGCAACCACTCCATTGGAGCCTGGCATTTGAGGTTTGATGCCTTTGCTAACCTCAGTCCCTGCTCACGAAAGCTCAGTGAAGCTGGTGAGATCTCTTCCAGCTGGGAAACAGGCCAACTGCCCTCCTCTCCCTCACAGCTGGCCCCCATCCCCCTGCAAAAGCCACTCTTTCCCCTGCCCCACAAACCCATTTTTGGTTTGGGTCCAGTTTCAAGGTGACCTGGGCCAGCTGACAGAGCTGGGTTGCCATTTGGACCGGTACTGCCACAGGAACAGGTGAAACAGAGTGGTTTGACTACAGTTTGGCTTTGAACCTCAATGGCTTTGAATTCTCAAAGGAACACATAGACTGAAAGCAAAGGCAACATCTGTGTTACGATGGTAGCCCCTACTGAGATCAGTGACCTGCTCGTGCCAGGCACTACACATACAGGGGAAGAGAGAGGCCCTGCCCCAGGGAGCTCACAGTGTGGGACTATTATACAGCTGTGGATCTGAGGGGACTGTGTGATTTGCTCAGGGTTATAAAGGCTGTCTGTGGTGGAGGTAGAAACTAAATCCAGAACTCCTGGCACCTTAAGCACCAGGTGATCCTTCCTCCTTTGGAAACCCATCCAAAAGAAGTCATCCACATGTTTCTTGTTTTGACCAGCACAGCATCTCCTGTCTTTGCCCCATGAGACCAAATTGCAAAGGAAGCTTCCCAGTTACACTGTTGGGAAACTGTGTTCTTTCCTCCTTTTGCTCAAGAGTCCCGGAGTCTATATGCGAGTAGGGTACCAATGCAATGACACAATGGCTCTTCCTCTCTTATCAGCTGTGCTATGGGTGATAGATTACCCTCAGATGTCTGCTCAGGATAAATCCACTAGGACAAAGGTCTTGAAAGGTGCAAAATGACAAATAATTTTCAAGTACCGGAGACTGAGTTGAAAACAGTTAACTGTCTTCATAGGTGGTGTGCATGAAGGATTCATGCTAGATTACAGAAAATGCATGATTCAGAAAATTCCAAAATTCACCAGTAGACTTGTGTTGGACAAAAGGCCTGGTGGGAGTTGCCTATTTTGCATAGGTCATTTGCTTTGTTATGGAGGGAAGTAGGCACTGAAGATGCGTTATTCCATCCCCACTGACCTTGTCCCTGCTACCGAGTTGCATGTGTTGTCCCTGCTACCGAGTTGCACGTTAAAGAGCTAAAGGCTTCATTGGTGTAATTCCTAGGCTGAGGGCTTTGGAATTTGATGGCTTACCTTTCAACAGGGATCTATGTGCAGGAACTCTGTTCTGGGTAGGGATTTAGGAGCAGAACCCTACACCCATGGCCTCTCTCTAAATGGCTTGGCATTTCCAGGTGCATAGCTTCCTAGACACTCCCTTTTGCTGGATCGTGTGGGTTGCTAAGGTATGGAACAGGATCCTGAGAGAGTCTGGGCAATGCTCTCATTAGAGAAGCTGCATTTTGCAAGACACACTGGTCAGATAGTTACATGCAGGAACAGGGTGTTCTGGAGACATCTTCCAGAGACTCTTTGGCAAGTGGGCCTTAGTTTGTGTTCAGTAGCTCTCTTTCCCTGCATTTCTCATGTAATGAGCTCCCTAGGTAGAAGCTGCACAAGTTTAGGCTCACACCCCAACTACTGAGAGACCTCTCCATTCCAGTAGCTGCAGATGAGGAACTCCGGGCCCATAAAGGGCCCTCCAGCTCAGCTAAAAATGCAGGATTGGAGCACGCACAACATCTGTCTCCTCTCCTCCGTGTCTCAGCTGCAGCACATTCATTGAACTCCAGGGTCTGATGCTGATCAGATATTGGAAGCATCCCCCAGTGAGCTACTCTCCAACTGTGGGATCCAAAGGTGGTTATCCAGTTACAGCAAAATTAGGTCTCTCTGCAGCCTGTGCTCATCATGAGTTTGTCTGGGGGCAACTTAATGAAAAGGAGAAAACTTTGTTTATTGCTCATCCAGATGTGCCCTACGTCGCTCTGTATTTCCATTCACAGGCCTTCCCTGGCAGTGAAGGGAATAGATGATTTAAAGAGACAGTATCTGATTCTATTCCTGCTGGCTTCTAGGAGCTGAGTGCAAACAAGTTGGGTCTGGTGTCACAATAGATAGAAACTGGGGCAGTGGGTGGCGGGGGGGGGGGGGGAGGGGGAGGTTAGTTATAATCTCTGCTTTAGGATCTGGGAGGTAGAAGGGCCCTAAAGGTAACAGGCTGGTGCTTTTCTACTGCAATAAGTTTCTTTCCTGGCTGGTACCTGCCCAACAGGCCTTTGTGGGGGTCCCTCCCATGGGAAACCTGAATGGGTATATTTATTTAAAAATACATACATGAGGCTCCTATTCTAAGATGAGTTTGCACCGAAAAGGCAGGGTTCCTGTTGGGCTAGTAGATCAGAGCATGGAGATCCTGCACAAAGGATCCCCTACAAGCTGTGGAGAGGCTTCCTCAGTGGTGATGTGTACAGCGGTGCGTAGGGGATAGATGGCTGTACTGGCGGCATGGCTAATGGAAGTGCACAGAGAATAGATCCACGAGGACTATACCCCACGTTGGGTGGAAGCAGTGAGCTGCCTCCATTTGTGTCTTCCCCCTCCCCCCCCCCCGCCCCCTGTCCTGCTGTGTGGTCCAGCTACAGGAGTTAAACAGCCCTGAAAACACATGTTGTGAGCGAGGATTGTTTCCTTCATCCACACTATCTCCGGGCATGTTTCTCTCAGAGTACAGGCCCAGGGTCAGAGGAATGACCAGATTCATCTCACAGACCCTCAGAACTTGATGAGGTTCTCCCATCACCAAGTCACTAAAACAGCGCCGTCACTTTTTGGAATGTGTGAACACCTGTCTCTCTGTGGAAATGTGGTTGAGAATTTCTATAGGTTTATGGTCTGTTCCAGTGCCTGTTGATGACAATGGAAAGATTCCCTGGACTCCAATGGGCATTGAGCCCAACACTTTGCGTGGAGTGGCCTCCAGAAAGTTTGGGTTACCATCTAAAACTTGTATAAACTTTTCTGAAGCTCCTCCTACCAAAAGCTTCTCACAGGCCCCATTCCTCCCTCTTTGCTTTTGGCCCCAGATACTCTCTTACATAAGAACATAAGAGCGGCCATACTGGGTCAGACCAAAGATCCATCTAGCCCAGCATCCTGTCTTCTGACAGTGGCTAATGCCAGGTGTTTCAGAAGGAATGAACAGAACAGGTGATCACCAAGTGATCCATCCCCTGTCGCCCATTCCCAGCTTCTGGCAAACAGAAGCTAGGGACACCATCCCTGCCCATCCTGGCTAATAGCCATTGATGAACCTATCCTCCATGCACGTATCTAGTTATTTTTTGAACCCTGTTATAGTCTTGGCCTTCACAACAAAGCATTCCACAGGTTGACTGTGCGTTGTGTGAAGAAATACTTCCTTTTGTTTGTTTTAAACCTGCTGCCTATTAATTTCATTGGATGACCCCTAGTTCTTGTGTTGTTAGAAGTAAATAACACTTCCTTATTTACTTACTCCACACTGGTCATGATTTTATAGACCTCAGTCATATCCCCCCTTAGTTGTCTCTTTTCCAAGCTGAAAAGCCCCAGTCTTATTAATCTCTCCTTATGTGGAAGCCGATCCATACCCCTAATAATTTTTGTTGCCCTTCTCTGAACCTTTTCCAATTCCAATATACATTTTTTGAGATCGGGAGACCCACATCTGCATGCAGTATTCAAGATGTGGGCGTACCATGGATTTACATAGAGGCAATATGATATTTTCTGTCTACTTATCTATCCCTTTCCTAATGATTCCCAACATTCTTGAGTGGTAACAGCTAATTTAGACCCCATTATTTTGCAGTTCAGAACAAGCTTTCTATACAGATGGAGTAAAACTGAAATTGAATTGATATGACATTCTCTTAATCTGATCTAATAAAATATTAAATAGAGCTCTCTGTTTTAATAGGACAATCCCATGAACATGGTATCTGTGCACATCCCAAAATTATAACATACACGTAAAGGTCTATTTCTCTCTCCAGGCTCTGTGGACTGGCTTTTGTCTGTTCACAGGCCAGTCGCTGAAGAAGCTACACTTCTGGCACAAGTGACCTTTGCGCTTGAGGCTGAGAGTGCTGTGGTTCCGGTGGAAGGCAACTGCCCTGGGAAGACTTGACCCCCTAGTCTGTGGGACCCCTCAGGTGGTCTGAGCTATTCCCATTAGCATTTAGCGATCCATTGCTGTTGATGGAAAGAGGCTGATTTGTGTGGCCTCAGTATCTGGCCCGATATGCTTAAGAAAGAAGGCACAGCAGTCTCCTTCCACTCCCCAGGGGCATGCCTTCAGGAGAACTATGGATGTGCTTTTGTTGTTAAAAGGGGCAGCTGGGAGTGAGGATTAGGGTAGACTGGTAGGTAACAATCTTCAGCACCAAACAGGGCTGTTTGGAACAGCACGCTGAGGAAGGAGGGTGAAATTCCCATGCATAGGAGCCTGGAGCAGATCATCCCTCCCCTACTCTAAATATTAACTGCTAGCAATTTGCTGCTGGTTTTACCCATGTCATAGTGGAGCAGTGGCCTCATGATGGACAGTTTTGTACCCATAGCCAAAAGAAAGTGCCTCATTGGGTCAAAGAATCAAGCTCTTAGACAAAAGCCTAGTGACTTGGGAGGCCAGCATTGACAGGTACCCTAGGTGCAGATGCTGCAAGAAGAGGGGTGAGATTTGGGAAGGAGAAAGGGAAAGAGGCTTCTCTTTCAAGGGGTGTCCAATGAGGATATCTGGGAATAAAAGAGCAACCAGCAAGAACTGCCAGCCATCCCAACACCTCCAGGATTGTCCCAGTTCAGCTGGGATGATTTCACATTCTTTCAGGAGGTCAGAGGGTCCCAGAATAACTTGTTGTGATGTGTAATGTTGTGTCACAGCATGCTGGTGCTGCCTCTCCTGCCCTGGGGATGTTACACTCTGACTTGCCAGCATCAGATTGTGAGGTTGGAATGTAAATGTCGCGCTGTTGTGACTTGCACTGGACAAAGAAAGGACGGGGGCTACACTAATGTTGTCCACTGCCGGGTTTTGAAATTGCTTGTGATGTGAATTTATTTTGATTTGATTTATATTCCAAATAAAAAAGCACCTGCCAATGGGCTTTGGATCGGGCCATAAGGGCTTTTGACAAAAATTACAACTACAGGCCTTAAAATATCTGCAAATCCAATAGCTTATCCTCATCCCTTGCGGACGAAGTTAATCAACCATGGGCTTAATAAATCACAAAATAAGCTATTTGCACCACTGAGTAAGAACTGAGGGCCAGATCTTCAGCTGGTGCAAATCAGTGTGGCTCTGCTGAGGTCAGCATTGCTACGCTGATTTATGATGCGGGCACTGGACAGTGTTTGCAGTTCAGGATTGCTGGGAAGTGTCAGTGTTTGTGACTCTGGGGGTTCGGCGGGGAAGCAGATGTCAGAGACTATAAACCATTCCCAGCCTGCTTTGACATTGGCATGACAATCAGAAATGCCACCTGCATTCTCTATGCACTAAACATTTGCTTAAATATTAGTAAAAGCATTCCTCTGGCTGTTAAAGCTGTATTGACATTGGACTCTCAGGTGGCCAGAAGGAAAGAAACGTGACATCCAAGTGCTCAGAAATGCTAGTCAGAGCTGTGCTGAGCTTGCCCTTTGATTTTGCATTCCCTATACTAAGGCACATTTAAAACCTGTGAACTTCAAAGCCCTCCTTGTTTTTAATAACATTGCAATGCGTGGCTCAGGAAGCAAAAAGGGTCTCAGCGAGGCGCTTGATTCTGCTCCAGATTGGACCTATGGAGTGGAATGATTTAACAAGCACCCTTTATCAGACCGGAATGTGACTGGCTGTGAGAGATACCAAGGGGACAAGCTGAGTGAATTCATTAGCCTGGCTGTGGCACAGAGGCAGAGTGAAGTGGGGAACTGAACGGATTAGTTGATCCAGGCCACCGCATTGTCGTAGAATCCCCAATCTTATACCTCCCCCACTACCTCAGGAACGCACGACTGAGCTTCATCGTTTGTGGTAGAACTGCAGCATGGTTAGCCTTGATCCAGGACTACCTGGCTCTTGATAGAGACCAGCACTGTAACAATCAACAAAGTATTGGTCTTTCTGCCATCCTCTTGCCTTATACACACACTGCCATCATTTTCCATCAGTGCTGGCCTCATGTAGCTCTAGAGGTAGAGTGAGAATCATTACTCTGTTGTTGTTTTTTTTCTCTCTCTCTCTCTCTCTCTCTCCCAATCCCCCCCTCCCCGAAAAGAGCTACTGACCCTTTGGTGCAATCGGGGCTAAGGGGACAGAGGAGGGAGCTGAGTTTCCATTTAGCTGAAGAACAGCAAGGCAAAGTGTTACTCACTAGAGATGGACCTGAAGCAGGCTCCCTGATCCAAGGACCTCAGAGCATTGGGGGTGTTCAGAACCCAATCCCTGATCCAGACATGACTTCACAAGATGGCCTCGGATGGTTGGAATCCAGGTCCCAGTTCTGAGGCCCAAGTCCTTCTCCAGTAATAACAGGAAGTGAGTTGTCTGCAGTGCAGGGAGAACGAGAGGGGAAAGGCGACAGTGGGGCGGAGCCATGTTCTGATGGCGAAGGAGATCATGGGGCTCAGAGAGGCAAAGAGGAGGCTGGAATGGAGAGACGCATTGGGGCTGATGAAGGAAAGGCAAGGGTTTGTTATGCCAGATCACTCCCCTGCTCCACCACATCTGATAGTCTGCTGCCGAGCAGTGGCCAGTGCTAGCTGGTGCTTTGGGGAAATGGAGGAGATTTACTGAACAGCAGGAAGGGAAGCAAGTGGACCAAGCTGGCATATTAGCATCAGTAGCAAAGGACACCTTCAGGAAGTCACTGCCAGCCTCCTCAGTTGCGGCTGACCATATGTAACCCATATGTTTGTGAGAGGGGGTGGAGTGGCGGAGATGCCTCCAATCTGTAAGCCTATTCTTGGAGACAGGCAGGCATCTGCTGTTCAAATCCCCACTTCTGCCAAGCTGGAACCAGGCCAAGCTGGGACAGACAGCAAACGGGGGTCAGCCTGGGTCGGGTCATGGAAAGGAGATCCCCCTGCAGGTGGTCTGAATCTATTTGCCCTGTTTCCAAACACTTTGGTTTGGGCCCCATTAAAGATCCAGGCTCTACTTGTGAAATTCGCAGCCGGATCTGGGTTTGAATTTTAAACTGCCTCCAAATTCATGGATCTGTGGATTCATGGATAAGAACAGCCATACTAGGTCAGACCATTGGTCCATCTAGCCCAGTAGCCTGTCTTCCAACAGTGGCCAATGCCAGGTGTCCCAGAGGGAATGAACAGAACAGGTAGTCATCAAATGATCCATCCCCTGTCGCCCATTCCCAGCTTCTAGCAAACAGAGGCTAGGGATGCTTCAGAGCATGGTTTTGTATCACTGCCCATCCGCTAATAGCTATTGATGGTTCTAGCCTCCATTACCTTATCTAGTTCTTTTTTGAACCCTGTTATAGTCTTGGCCTTCACAACATCCTCTGGCAAAGAGTTCCACAAGTTGACCGTGCGTTGTGTGAAGAAATGCTTCCTTTTGTTTGGATCTAGGTGTGGTTCATCCCCCCTTTTAGTTTTAAGGGGTTATCTCTTAGCAGTTAATGGAAATGGGATTGTCTGAGTGACTGCCTGAACTGTGCTCCTGTAATTAATGAGCTCAATACAATGTATGGGCGGGAGTTGGGCTGAGGAGAAAGGGAACTTGCCAGCTGAGATGTAAAGCCCTCACATGACCATTTCTCATGAAAACATCATCCCCTGGTGCTTATCACAAGCACAAGGGTGTTGGTCCCAGTCTCCTGGTGAAATTCCAACTTGAGTAATTGCATTCTGCCTCCAGAAAACGCCTCCTGGTTTTTCCTTTGCATTCCTTCGCATCGTCTCCTGGGGTTTAGTTGTGATGTACACACTGGAGGTTTGCTCCTGCTCCTAGTAAAGTCAATGGCAATGCTCCCATTGACTTCAACTGGAAATGGATCGTGCATGTAAACAGCTACTGTGCCCAGCTGCTAAGGGGGATACTGTCTTGCAGAGGCACCTGCGGTTCAGGCCTTGGAGGGATGAGCCTTTATAAACTGCTTGGGGATCCTTTCTGGTGAGAGGCTGTATGAGATCCCATCCTCCAGCAACGGGATAACTATAAATACCATATTTGTGGGGGAGGGGAAGGATTCCTCTTATTGATAAAAAATTACTTGTTTGTTGATTTCATGGCTGGGGCACCATGCTGAGTGCCTCTGTTGCCATCTCTTTAGCTTTATGAGCTGCCCTGACTCAGAGAGTCCTTGCCACACTGGGAGAAACTTCTAAATGGATATAATATTTTACAGCCCTCCCATTAAACTGTCCTGTCTGTTTCCTTCCCCATCATTGCCAATTACCAAGGTGCTTGCTTGTGTCTGTACAAACAAATGCTGGCTCTTTTAGAACGAGCTGCTGCCTCTGCAACGGCTCCTTCAGGGATGCTGTGGCAAGTCCGTGTTTATGGTGTCCCCTTTCGGTAGTGCTGAAGTGATTCGGAGGTTGCCAGCGTTGTGTTACGCCTGCAGGTGGGTTGGAGCTAAACTCCTGCGGGCAGTTGCTTTGGGTTTGAGGCTTGGGCCCATTGCTGCAGGAATGCCTTCCAGTTGTGCCGTGTCATGTCATTTGTGTTACCATACTGCAGGGCGGTCCAGCTAAATGCACAAGGCAGACAAAGGGCAGTGGGAGGGGAAACAGAGGCATGGAGTGAAAGCGACTTACCCAAGTTCCCTCAGGAAGTCAGTGGCAGGTGTAGGAATGGAACGCAGGTCTCCTAAATCCCAGTCCAGCGCTGTACCCACTAGGTCCTGCTGCCATTTCAAACACTGAGGGCATAAAGAACTCAGCAGCCTCAGTTGCTCTAGCTCACCCTCTCCAGCAACCCGCAGTGTCCCAGGCATGATGCTGTCAGAGGCGAGTGGTGAGGCCCGGGGATTGGTACATGCGTTCTGCCGCCACGGTGAGCGGGGGACATCCACAGAAAGGTAAAAGTTTGAGAGACACATTTCCCCAGCCCGTCCCCATCCAACTGGCTGCCCCTGATGCTCTTCAGTCACATTAGCTCTTCAAGCAAGCCCTTGGCGACAGGCCTGCAAATGGAGATGTCTTGGGGTCCCCAAGGCCTCTGATAGGACCAAGTAAGATGGCTCCTCTCTCAGGGTACGCCTAGCAGCTCTCTTTCCCTCTGGTACTACAGGCCCTTCCATGATGGGGCCCTGGTGTCCATTTGGGGCCACATGCTGATACTTATTCCCCAGCTTTTCGAGGAAAGGGCCAGCTGGAAGGAGAGGGGCGTGGGTCCCCTCACTGCTTCAACAGCGCTCCCACCACGAATGCTGTTTCAATGTCAGAGAGAAGGACAGTCCAGTGCCTCCCTTCTGAAGCCAGTCACGGTGGCATTGTCAGACTGGCTCAGCCCTGAGCTCCACCTAGCTCCTGGGCCTGTCTGTGATGGGGGGCCAGCACCCTACTGCTGCAGAGGAAGGTATGAGAACCCCACACCAGCAGCTGCGGGATAATCTGCCACCCCGCAGTGGTCTCACCCTGCTCTCTAATAGAGATCAAGGCCTGAATTACAACATTTAATATCGCTTCCAAAATGTATGTCATTAATTGTAACAGCTGGGTATGCTAAGGGGTTTTAAGACTTCCCCAGTCCCCCAGCACAAAGTATTCCCAGCCACCCCTGGGAAGGGGGAGAACAGTGCTCTGGCCTGTTACCCAATGGCTCCCACTACTTCCGTTCCTGCACTTCTGAGGGTGGCCACATCCTTTCCCCATCCCCTGCTTAGGCCGGGGGAGAGCAGGAGACCCTGTCCTATTCTAGACAGGGTCTTATGCTGTGCCAGTCACCATAGTATCTGAGTGTCTCTGGGCTCATGAGCTGGTTCAGATCTCTGTTTTCCTGAGAGCGGAGGGAAAGCCCCAAGGAGCATTTGGCTGCCTTCGGATTAAAACAGGTTCTTTGGCTACAATCCGAGGTTTGGATCAGGAGACCTGGGGACTTACTAGCAAGCTGTTCTCCTTTGAGAGACTCCCCCCTGCTCCCAGCACTGGGAAGAAGTGAGTTCACGAAGGGGCCAGCTTTATTCTATTAGCCACTTGGCTGGTGAGATGGGTGGTAGCCCAAGAGTTTTAGAGATGACTGGATATTCTTGGCAGGAGACCTAGCCAGGCCCGGCAGCCGTTCTTTCCTTGCCAGGCCCTGTGGTCTAATCCGTATTGCTTCTGAGAAACATTTTGCCTGGACTCCATTCTTCTGACTCTAGCTTTAGTATCAATCTGTATCTTTAAGCGGGAAGCCTCTCTTTTCAGTTAATTGTTTTTTTCTTTTGTGTTTACTGTGGGGATTAATGAGGAACTGCAGCATAAGGAAAATCTGAAACAGCTTCTTGTTTGTTGTTTAATTTAGGAAAATGCTACTGAAGCGCGGGTGTTCGCCTGCACTGTGCTGCAGTTTGTTCTGAATCGCGAGAACGACTCACAGTGGGAGAGGAGTGGGGAGGTTTTTACCTCCCCCTACAGGCACTGCTTCTACCCAAGTCCTCACAGCGACTCCTGCTGGACGATGCTGGACTGGCATAATTAGGAACACGCTGACAACTGGTGCTCTTGTGTTGTCCTGTGCTATGGGAGACTCTCAGTGGAAGATGCTGTCAGTGGAGTAGTTCTGTCCCCCCACCCCCACCCAGAGGTCTTCCTGTGGAATTCCTTAGAATAATTCCTGCTAGAAGAACCTAGAGCAGCTTCAGTTGTGATCTCTCCAAAGGCACCAGCTCTTTTGAATGAAATGGGCAAGAATAAGCGGTCCCTTTGCTGCTCCAGGATAGCAGAGCTTTGCTGATGGCAGCATTGAGAGTGCTGTCTAAGCAAAGCGGTGAGCTTGACTTACCTTTTGCAGCAGACTGGCAATTTGGTGGCAGATTCAGGTACAATCCAAAATGGAGATTTCTATTCCGTTAAAGATGCGAGTAAATCATATAATCAGCAGGGTGTTTCATTTTCATTGTAGTTCAATTAAGGTTGTACTGCTTGTGAAATTTCATTTGCCACAGATAAGTGGCAAAGGGTGGATTTGGTAGCTGCAGAACATGCAGGATCCTTGGTGTAACACTGATTGAAAACAAACCTGAGCTGCTCTTGAGCAGCTCACTAAATTACGGCCAGAAAATTGAGTGTTGCCAGCCCTTTGGGATTCTGACTCCTCACAGTATCCGAGAGAGGAGGGAAAGCTGATGCCCTGATACCTTGGAAGTTTTAAAGAAAGGGAAGGAGGGTAACCTTATTTGCAGCTGTCACCTAGCTCCGCTGCCTGGTCCCCTGCTGCAGCATCAAAGGCTGAGAGGGAGCCATTCTCTGAAGGTATCACATGTTAGTTCCATAGAAACACGAGGAGGAGCAGAGAGAGGGAACTCTTCTACCTGAGCTGCAAAGGGGCTTGAAATCAGCTCTGGCTGGAGTCCACGTCCACCTGGGCATCATTCATGGGGGCTTCTGGCAACTGCTTTTGTTCTTTCTGGGTATGTGACACCTTTGTTTGGCTGCTGCTCCCGTGGTGTGCCTACGGCTGGATTTGTTGAGAGAAACCCTCTTGCCTCCCTTACCGGCAAGAAAGGCTGTACTGGCAATTGGCTCAAGAGAGGCTGTATTGATCAGCATTACTCTTATTATTTGTAGGGGTAGAGTCACTCAGGATCTGGGCACTACTGTGTTGCTGGGCATTTCAGCTGAGTTCTTATCCCAGCCCTGTGTCTGTGACTCTGACAAATGTAATACCCTGGCCACACCCCTTCCAGATTTCTGACCAGGCCTTTGGAAGAGATCACTTCAAATGTATCCATCATCCCAGGTTTTACTCTGGGCCTTTATGCTGGGATTGGACTTTGGGAATTTAGCCACAGCTGTGTGGATTTTTATGCAGCGCAGATATGATCAGTAGGGCCCATAACTATGTACTTCAAGGCACTGAGACTTTGATAGTGATTTAAGCTGCCATCCGTAGCCTGGTGTTTTGTTACGTGACCTTGTGGTGTGCTCATTGCTGGGCTGGGCTGGCACATGTAGGCACAGTCCCTGGAATAATGATGTAATCATGAGCTCAGTAAACACGAGAACCATGCTTGTGTAGTAGTGGGAAAGGTACAGAGGCAGCTCCCCTCCTGCTACTGGGGCTATGGTTACCTACCACAGAGTTTCCCTTTGTCCCTGAAACTCAAAGAACAGAACCACCCCTAAACTTCCTCTGGGTTTCTTTCTTTCCCTCCCATCTGGGACGAGCCAGACCCATTAGGGGACTAGGTGTGGAAACACCCACTCAGCCAGCCAACCCATTAACCCTTCTATAGTTCTCTTGGGGATTGTCTTCGCTTTACCTTTGGCCTGATGTAACGTTCTCCCCATCTTACTGGGGGAAATATACGGGTTTCATGGGCAAACTGAGCTCCTGTGGGTCTTAGATTTTCAGAGGTGCTGAGCACATTTGGCTCCTATTGATTTCAGCTGGAACTTGGGGTGCTTTCCCGCTTCTGAAAATCAGGACCACGTTCCAGGATGCCGGGGCTGCATGTTAAATCCTCCTCCAAATATCCCAGTCGGTGGGAAATGCTGTACGCTCCCATTAGCTTTGCTTTGGCGGTATCATCTGGCTTTACGTGGGGAACTTCCCCTGTTCTCGAGTTTCCTTGTACCAGCAGAGTGTGGAGAGTTGTTCTGCGAATGGGAGGAAGACTTCAGTACCACAAGACCCATTTCTTCTCTACCTTCCCAATCTTCCCATTTTGGTTTGTATGTGTATCTGACCAACCACCTGTTCTTGGTTGCTTGTTGCTCAGGTGAGTGACAAGGACCTATTTTCCCTGGAGTTCCTACTCCTCTAACTTTCCACATCACACACTGGAGCCATCTGTGAAACTTGCTTTATTCTCTGCAGTATCTCTGGTGACTCCCTACTGTGGACAAGGCCACCTAGTCCTCCTGCCTGACACTTCTATTTTACTCACCTCTTCAGTTCTGTGATTGCCCGTGCAGTGCCCAGTCCAGATTCCGTGGGGATTATAAAGAGTGAGATCCTCAGCACTTCCTGGTAATGGAGTGCTTTGTGCTACTGTGATCACAAGAGTGTTGCATTCGTGCAAATAGAAATAGGTTTACGAGTGTGCCACCTGGCTTGTGATTTGCACCTGCACCAGCCCACTGAGAACATTTGCAGGATGCTGTGCAAACCGGAGTAGGGAGGGTTTGCACAACTGTATAGCAGACCAAGTCAGAGGGCAGGAGGGGAAAGAGGGAGGGGAAGAGGCAGATTTCTAAAGGAGAACTGCTGGAGAGTGGCACTTGGTGGGTGCCGCAAAAAATCTCTGTGACTGCTCATTCCGCCTGTTAAACAAATTTTCTCTGATCCTGTTCATCTCCCTCCCCCCCGCCCCTTGGGTTGATATTCCACAAGTATCCATGAGCTTCACTAGTGCCATGGTTGGTGGAAAAACAAATACCAAGCAAGACTAGTCACAGAAAGTGATTTTTCTAATCACAAAACCGACAACAGTGAACGTTTCAAACCACAGGTGGCAAGCTTTCCACTTGAGTAGGCAATTCATGCTGGGATTTGTTAGCTGTGAGAGAGAAGTGGGGTGAGTAATATATTTTACCAGACCAGCTTCTGCAGATGGAAGGAACAAGCTTTTGAGCTGCGTGGAGCTCTTCCTTGGGTCTGGAGAAGGTAACCCCAGTCGGTTAGTGGTGTAAGTCATCCAGTTGGGAGTGAAACAATGCCACGTGAGTGATGTTTCTAAACAGCCAACCATGAATGCATTAGCATTGAACTATTTGCCAGCCTGCTGCAGGCCAAGAACTGGTCACTAATGAAACGTACGAGTAACTTTTCCTGATAAATACACTGGAGAACTTTGCAACTGGCTGTTGGAGAGAACAGTGGGTGAATTTTTCTGAGTAAACTGTTGATGACTGATCCTCCCAGCCCTGCTGGAGAAGGGCTGAAAGGGAGGAAGGCAGAGGCAAAGACAGCTGGGATCCTCACCGTACAGCCTTGCTGGTTTGAATCGAATACACTATCATCTTTACCTGGTGCTGTAATGGGCTTTGAGCTCACGTTCGTGTCAGTTTGCCTACCTACTTTCAGACACCACCAACTGTTATGGAGAGGGGGAGGAAGGAGACAGGCAGAGCAGGGGGAAACATGGGGCAGAGCAGAAGACAGACTGAGGCCTTGACTTCACTGCTAAAAAAGGTGGGTGTTTTTTTAACAACAGGCTAACTACGCATGTAAGGTCTCCTGAAGTGAAAGCACAGCAAAGACAGGGCACTTTGATTTTACTGTGCAGTAAACTGGGTGAGGTGAACCCCAGGTGGGAACATAGTGTTGACCTCACTGAGTTTACCTCATAGTAAAGCCAAAGTGGTTTATCATTGCTGTGTTTTTTACCTCAGGATACTTCACATGCGTAGTTACCCTGAGGTAAAAACCCCACCTTTGGAGCAGCGAAGACAAGGCCTGAGAGGGAGACAGATGCAGGAGAGGGCAGAAGGCGTGTAGGAATTGAAGCTAAATATCCTATTGCAGGGAAGAGGCGGCGTTCCTCAGGCATTGTTCTCCCGCCTCCACATTGCCAAGCCAACAGCATAAAAAACAAAGGCCGTGCGCAACCACAAACGTAGCTCACCCATCTATCCGATTTCTATTTAAAACAAAGCCCTCTGGAGTGGGGAAGCAACAGGCTTCCCTGTAGTAATATGTGCTAATGAAGGTGGCCTGCTGCATAACTTATGCAAAATGACTGCAGCCGGGGCGGGGGTGCGGAAGCTGCGTTTAAAGTTTTTACATTTTCCTGGGGCAGGAAAGAGCAGGATCGTGAACCCCGCAGGTGCTGAGATGTTTTACTCTTCTGTCTGAGACTGGGTTGCACAGCGGATGTTTCAGATTAACTTCTTTCCTGGGGCGGGGTGACAAAGGGGCCATCACCAATGTGTTCATGATGGGGACACTCTGTGGTATCAAGCCTGCCTGGTCCCTGACCTCTGTTTCCAGAGAGGGCTCTTCAGAGAGTTGCCTGGATTCCCCCCATCTTTTTATTTAAATTAATTAAAATGTTGTTTTCTTGTTATTTCAGTTCTGATTAATGAGCTGAGTTTCACTCTGACAACGTGCCACAAGCAATAAATCTCCCAAGTGTGGCCCTGCTGCTGGGGGTGCCCTCCGTTCCAGAGCTGAACCTGTCCCGCTGTGTCATGCCCACCTGTCACGCTCACGCTTTGACCCTTTTCAGTGACTTACAGCAGGGAGAGACTGGGGTGGCAAACCCGGGGTTAAAAAGGCCATGGGGTGAAAGCTGCCTTTCCCAGACCATGGGCTGGGTTTGGGATTAAGGGGCTAGTGGGGGTGAGAATATAAACCTGGGCCAGAACTTCAAGAGTGCTCAGGATCATAGAAATGTTGGGCTGGAAGGGTACCTTGAGAGGTCATCAAGTCCAGCCTCTTGCTCTGAGGCAGGATCAAGTAAACCTACATCGTCCCTGATGGGTGTTTGTCCAACCTGTTTTTAAAAGCTTCCCATGATGGGATTCCTCAACCTCCCTTGGAAGTCTATTCCATAGCTTAACTACCTTTAGAGTTGAAAAGTTTTTCCTAATATCTAACCTAAATCTCCCTTGCTGCAGATTAAGCCCATTACTTCTTATCCTACTCTCACTGGACATGGAGAACAATCGATCACTGTCCTCTTTAGAACAACCCTTAACATATCTAAAGACTGTTAGCAGGTCACCCCTCAGTCTTCTTTTCTCAGGACTAAACATGTCCAGGGTTGTGGGGTTTTTTTTTTTTTTTTAAACCTTTCCTCGCAAGTCAAGTTTTCTAAAACTTTTTATCATCTTTGTTGCTCTCCTCTGGACTCTCTCCAGTTTGTCCATATCTTCCTTAAATTGAGGTGCCAGAACTGGACACAGTACTCCAGCTAGGGCCTCACCAATGCTAAGTAGAGCGGGCCAATTACCTCCTTTGTCTTACATACAACACTCCTCAACACTCAGATTCTCAAGTGCTCAGCACTCGCAGTTGGGGCCACATTTTCTGAACAGGCTAGCTTCTATTTAGGCCCTTGAATGAGGACTAAATTTTCAAAGGAGTATCCAACATGCGGGAGAGCTCAGCACATGAGGTGCAAACCTGATCCCAATTGTGAGTGCTGAGTCCTGCTGAAAATTCTGAAAATCCAACGGGCTGGATCCTCAGCTGGGGTGAATTGGTACCAGCTCCGCTGAAGTGACTGGCTTACAGCAGCTGAGGATCCGGGCCAATAAACCCAAAAGAAGTGGAGCTGGCTGGAAAATGTTCAAAGAAGAGCCAGCATTTGGATGGAACAGTGTTCTGTTGTTGAAATGCATATTTGGCTATGTCAAAATATTTTATGGATATGTCAATTTCGATGAAAGTTTCCATGGGAAAAAGTTGAACTGTTTGACATTTCGATTAATTCCATTTAGACTTACTCTAATACACTAATTTTAATATCATATCAAATGTATGTCGGGAAGAGGTTTTTGCAATGTCAGGATTTCCTGTGGAACAGAAATTCCACTTTCTGATGGGGATCTAGTAAATAATGCCCAGCGCTTTCTAGGGAGCTGCAAAAATACAATAAAAATGGGAATTGTGCCATTTTTACAATAGAACTGTAACCAGGCACTGCATAAACCCCTGCCCTTGTTTCTGCTCTGGAAGGTAGATGAGCATGTGTTGTCTTCATACAGCGAGTGGGAGGGAGATGGATGGGATGGGGGAGGATTGTCTGCTGAAGCCAGCAGGGAACATGGCAATGAGGGTGCTATAGGGGCTCTCTTGAGCGGTGGCACTCCAGTTTCCAACCATCACCTCTAAAGTAAAGAGAGGACCACAGTGGCTTCATGCTCAGCAGTCTCTACCAGGAGTGCTGAGTTCAGGCCTGGATTTAAGGGTGACCATATGTGGTGCAGCCTGGAAGCTGGAGAGCTAGAGGGAACCACAGGGCCAGTTAAATAAATCAACTGTGTCTTATTGTCCCTGTAAAAATGGCGAAGATATTGAACAATTTTGCTTTTGCTGAAATATTTTTGCAGATTTTTTCAGATTTTTGTGGAAGAACTGAAAACCAAATCATGGTTTGGTTTTGGGCTGTCGGAAACTGAAAATTGTTGGACTTTTGCTTTTTTGATAGACCCTCCCCTCCCCCGAATTGCAATGAAAACGTTGTCAAACCCCATTTTCTGTTGAAGAAAAGGCTTGATGAAAACTTTCTGACCATCCGTAGCCCAGCAGCCTCCTTACAGAATCTCCTCTGGGTACAAGGCAGCCAAGGCTTGTTTGCCTTTATGATAAAGGACATTGCGGACACCCTCCTGCAGTTCCCTGCTCCCACCCCCCAGCATGCTGGCTGCCTGTAGCATTTACACCACTAACAGTGGGAAGCTCCAATCCTCTCCTGAATAGAGACATCTGCCGAATAGTGAGAAGCCACCACTCAGCCCAGAGGTTGGGGGTTGGGTGGGGGAAAAATCCTTGCAAGCACTGAGGCTGCTGTAGCGAGCAGTGAATCTCTCCTCTGATGCCAGGGGCATAGCTGGCTCAAGGAGGTGCATGGCTCGAGTTCCTCTGTCCCAGTTTTGCTACGTTTCTATATGTATCAGGGTGGGGAGTCAGCACAAGGATCCTAGCATGGAGAAGTCTGGGACCTCCGATGGCATTCAAAGCTTCCTGCTGTTCTTTCTTGTGCCTCCCATTGTGGGTCTTTGTCTCACCTTTGGTCTTGGGCAGGGTGAGAGGTGCAGCTGAAAAGCAGGGTAGATTTGCTCCATCCCAAGTATTGGGCTGTCGCTGATGCTGCTGTTCTGTTGAAGGGGAAGGGATGGCGGAAAGTCACGTGTAGGCTGAATTGAACAAGACACAGTCTTTGTTCCACAACGTGGGCTTCATGTTCCACCCTCTGGGTCCTTATTATTATTTGGGTTTCGATAGCGCATCTAGAGATCAGGGCCCCATTGTGCTATGTGCTGCACTTGCATGCACACGCACACACATAAAACCAGATTTTCAAACGAGCTCAGCGCCTAGCAGTTCCCATTGAGCTGCCAGTTGGTGTGCCGTTTTGAAAATCTGGTCAATAGTGAGACAGTTCTTGCCCTGAAGATCTGATATCTAAATAGAATAGACAGACCAAAGAAGGGAGGGGAAACTGAGGCACAGAGCAGGGCAGTGACTTGTCCAACATCACCCAGCAGGGCTGGGTACAGAAACCAAAATCTCCCGAGTCCCAGTCCAGTGCACTATCTGACAGACTACACTGCTACTGAAGACCACAGGCGCTTTGCAAGAATCACGTTTACTTGTCTTCCACCGGAATGAAAGCTGGGATAAGCTCTCAGCAGCACATTATGGACCCCTTTTCCGTAGGGGAGCAACTGGATGTCCCCTCCAGGACATGAAGCAGGTTCCTTGATGGATCCATGTGAAGGAAGCCCAGAAATGGATGATGATTTCCTCCATCAGCCCGGGGAAGGCTGTCCCTCCAGCGCAGTAATGGTGTTTTTTTGGTTGGTAGGGAGGACTGGATGAATGAGGGAGTCTGAATTCCCTTCTTTGTTCATGGGACACCCGGGTGGTCACTCATAAGTACTGCTGAGCTCTGTTGCATCCCTCCAAATTACATCAGATTCTCTGCTGCTTGAACACTGATAAAATGCAGATCCCATTGAAAGCCACTGCTGAGCAGAGATTGAATTGGAAGAAAAAAGCTTTCGAAGGGCTGAGGAGAGAAGTGGACTGTTCACCAAGGGAGGATGAAACAGGTGACGATGGTCCACAGATGGATACGTTTGTTACTTAGAGAAAACAGATGGGCTCAGCAGCGGGTCTCTTTGAGAGCAGATCTCTTTCTGTCTGAAAGAAAGGAATGAATTCATGATAAGAGAGCGAACCTCTCCATCTTGATGGGATCTGACCCAACTGCCTGAGCTGGATTGGATTCTGGTTTGGGAGATACTGGATGTCACAAAAGGGAGAGTCTTATTAACGAGACGCCATTTGCACTCTCTTCGTATCTCTTGCCTTCACCAGCCAACTTCAAAGGGGGCCCTGTCCTCTGCAAGACGTCTCCCAGAGTGTCCTGCCAGCTCATTCTCCTTGAAACCAAGAACAGAGGACGGGCACCACACCCCCTGCCTCTGTCAGAAGAATAGACACTTTCTCCTCTTCTCTTTACAAGAACAAAAATTGAGGAAAGAGGTATCCCCCTCCTCCCTTTAAAATAAAATACATCTTCTTCCAGACCACAGCTTTGTGAAACACTTACAGTAAATCTTCTGAGGAGGAGAAAAGTCCGCTAGGAAAAGAGGCCCCTTTGTTGAAAGCAAGTCAAACTTTTCCTTTTCCTTTAGCGTGTTTTTACTAGGGACAATCTCCCTTCAGAACTCCCACACATGAGTTTTAACCAAGGAAGTGTTCTTTAATAATTGCGTTTCTTCTTCTGAGAATGCAGTCTCTTCCTTGTTTCTCTTTCCTCATCATACTGCTGCTTCTCTAGAGAGTTTTGTTAAGCAGGTTGGACCCAGGGGGCTGTGCAGCTGCTTTGAATGTGTTCCCCAGTTTATGCAGCAAAGGGACAGTGAACAGGACACTCCCTGTTAACTACAGAATAGCAGAGAGGTAACGAAGATAGGTAACACTTTCAAAAGTGCCAAAGTGACTTAGGAGCAGGACTCCAATTTTTCAAAAATGACTTATCTGCTTAGGAGCTTGTCCGTAGGGATTTTTGCCCATTAATGTAATAATACCATCTAACTCAGGATGAAGGGGAGAGGATGTAATATACTGGTTTTGTGTGGATGAGAGATGCTGCCTTCTAGTGGCTGGCCACCAGAGAGGGTGAGAGACCTGGTGCTTCTAAAAGTAGAGGGAGCTCTTCTTCAGCTGAAGTGGTTTAGGAGCCAAAGAACCAGAGTTCTAATCTGGACTCCTAAATTGAGTGCATAACTCCCCATGCAGGTGTGTCTGTTGTTGGGTTCAGGATTCATTCCATTAGATCAGGGGTTCTCAGCCTGGGGGCACAACCCCCAAGGAGTAACAAACAGGTATTAAGGATTCTCATGGCACCATGCTAAAAGAGGCAGGGTGTTCTGGCTAGATCTTCCTTGAAGAAGAGAGGTCCCAGTTACCCCAAAACTTTCTCATACAGGATGCCACTAGGCTCTGTCTGATCACCCCTTCCTATTCATAGAATCATAAAATCATAGACTATCAGGGTTGGAAGGGACCTCAGGAGGTCAGTGGAAGGAGCCATTCATTGTGTCTGAGGCCATTAGGAGTGCGGAGCGAGGAAACCCTGGTTGTGCCACGTGGAATAGCCTGATGATGCCCTACTCTGTCTCCTCTGACGTGCCTGATGCTGTGTCCCAGTATCTGCATGTTCTTGGGATGTGATGAGGGTTTGCTGCCAATACAGAAAGGATTAGTGGAATGTTGTGAGGTGCAGCATGCACGTGCAGGTGATGCTGACCAGGTCTGCTGGGTGTTATGCAGGTGCACAGTCTAGGGGGTCGTAGAGACCCACCTGCTAGTCCTGGATGCACTGGTAATGGCTGTTTTCTAGCTGTGTCTGATGAGAATAGTGCAACTGTTTCTCTTGGACAGGGCTTGTGCCACAGTCATCCATGCCTTTGTCAGCTCCAGTGCCAAATTCATCTAATGCACCCTTCATGGGACTGCATCCCAGGGCCACTCAGGAACTGCAATTAGTGACGAGGGCTGAGATTTCTCCAGACCAGGCTGGTCAAGGCATGTCAGTGTTGCTAGGTTTGGCTGGAATTAGAAAGTAGGATGAAGAGAGAAATCAGTGCAATCTTTTGTGCAACACAGTGCGGATATGGGACTTGTTTCGAGTTTTGGGTAGAGCCCTATCAAATTCATGGCCATGAAAAACGCGTCATGGACCATGAAATCTGGTCTTTTGTGTGCTTTTACCCTATACTATACAGATTTCAGAGCGGGAAACCAGTGTTTCTCAAACTGGGGGTCCTGACCCAAAAGGGAGTTGTGGGGAGGAGGGGGATCACAAGGTTATGTTAGGGGATCATGGTATTGCCACTCTTACTTCTGTGGTGACTTCAGAGCTGGGTGACATACCATACCATGCTACCCTTACTTCTGTGCTGCTGCTGGCAGTGGCTTTGCCTTCAGAGCTGAGCTCCAGGCCAGCAGCCGCCGCTTTCCAGCTGCTCAGCTCTGAAGGCAGCGCTGCCCCCAGCAGCAGCACAGAAGTAAGAGTAGCAATACTGGAACCCCCCCCCTCCACAATAGCCTTGCAAAACCCGCCCCCCCCCACAAAACTCCTTTTGGGGTCAGGACCCCTGCAATTACAACACTGTGAAATTTTAGATTTAAATAGCTGAAATAATGAAATTTACCATTTAAAAAAATCCTCTGACTGTGAAATTGAGCAAAATGGACCATGAATTTGGTAGGGCCCTAATTATGAGTGAAGGGTTTAGTCAGATCCTATATCCTCTGAACCAGTTTGCCTACACCAGAAGAAAACCTAGCTTGGGGGTGGAGGGAGCAGGCAGCAGGATGATACTGGTATATTTGTGTCATTGTTTATGTACTTGATTAGCTCCTGCTGATCAATGACATTAATCCCATTTACCTGGGCATTGTTAGGGGATGGCTCTTGGTTTCTAACCATCGACAGGAAACACAAATTATTAATGTCAATTTCTCCTTGTATCCTTGATAGATTTTTTAGCATTGCCGTTACAGACTCTCTGCTGTTACCTTTTGTTTTGTCCTCAATAGCTTGTCTAATAAACGCTATTATCTTGGGCACAAATCTACTTCATGCCTCAATTCCACTTGGTAAGAGTGGGTAATAATAGCAGAACAATGATCCTTTTAAAGGGAGATCTTTCACAGGCCGCTCTGGATGCCATTTGTCCCGTGCTTTCCCGTGCTCTTCCCTGAAATGGATAAAGATAATGGAGCACGCAGGTCCTGAAAGTGCAGGTGGGAACGGCGCCCAGCTGATAGATTGGATGTCAAAGCAGCAGTCAATAGAGTAACTCCGGGGATGCCAATAGGGGATCTGAGATGCTTGAGGCCCTGCCACTTTGGTAATTAGAGAAGACCTGCTTTTTGGTCTTTTGATGTAATTCCAGCAGATTAGGATGAAGAAAATGGTCACGAGGGAGGAAAAAAAAGAGAGATCACAAAACGGCTCCTTATGGCTTCCAGGAAAGGTCTAGTCCAGAACCAAATAAAGATATTGCCTCCCTGTCTACATAAACAAGAGCTGGAAAAAGCTCTGCCTAATTGGTAGGTGGAGGGCTGCCGACAGATCCCTTGGTCAGCCCACGGTTTTTAAGAGAAACAGTGAGGCAGCTCCAGTTGAAAGATTTAATTCCCCAGCAAGAATGATCAAAGGTGTGTAAGCACAATAACTGGCCCTGATTCTTGCTGGCTGCTGAGACTCTTGCTCGTTAGCGTCTCTGCAAAGTGAGCAGCAGGAGTGTGAAAGCCTTGGGTGAATGGTGTTTAATTAAAGCAAACACAACCCAGCACAGCTGAGCTGCTGTATTGTCGGAGCCTTCTGAGCTGGATTTGCTGTGCCCACGTGAAAAAGGGGACCCTTTCATGGAACTGGGAGAACCACCCCCGGATGGCTGTGCAGTGTTCCCCTGGCATGAATGCAGGGTATAGACACCACCTGAGGACCACCTTTGTTGGATTAATGTCAAACTCTTGTGCCTGCAGTTATAGTTTGTTTAGCAGGGGAACAATGAAAGGGCCCTTCTTGGTTATTTTTGTCTCCATTGCTTTCAAGATGGGGAGATAGATTTCACCACAAACATGCCACCATTATACCCCCCTCTGGCACTCTGGGCAGCCATGCTAGCCCTGCCATTCTAGCCAGACCTGGATGTCTGCTGTCCCGGCCCAGGAGCAGGCCAGGGGAATTTCTTGCCCGTCATTCATTTGTAAGTGTATTCTAGTCAAGTAAGCATAGTCTAGTCTAGTCTACCCATGGCAATCCTAAAGGTATTGTCCAGGCCTCAGCTGCTATTTAAAGGCAGCACTGTGACAGTAAATCATTAGCTTCCTTCCCATGTTGCATTCCCTATGGTAGTCATGTTGATGCTGTGGGAAACACATGCGACATGGCACAGGATTTTGTTTTCACTGCTCCGTGCCCAAATGGAGTTCTGGACCTCTGGGAAAGAGAGGCTGGAAGGCACGAGGTAACAAACTCCCTGAGTTTTCTTATTATCTGACAACAGTCTGATGGTGCTTGCACTCAAAAGGCTCCAGGATGGGGCAGCCCCATGAGATGCATTGCAGGCCTCGTTCCTAAAGGGCATAGTCTCTGCTTAGCTAGTTTGTGCCTAAGTGAGAATTCCCTGTTCCCAAACTAATTTCGGTGATTGGCCAGGAGGTCACTGGCCACATGGTGTTGGCCCCTCCTCCTCCTTTCCAGCTGATCCATTGCATTAAAAGAAGTTGAAAGTATACTAAATAATTGCCTAACATCACTCTTCCAAATACACAATTACTTCAGTTGCCACAGGGTTACTAGGCGATTGCAAATGGGAGGACAGTTGCTTTATTGAGGTGTGATCCAACCTATGAAAATGTTTGGCAACATCTACCCTCTGGATCTTTCCAGGGGCCTGCCCCAGTTCTGATTGGTCCTGCTGAATGAGTCACTGTTGGCACCAAACTCACAGCCTGGCTGGCGAGCAGATGAACTGTAGAATTGCACTTCAGAAGAGGTAAAGGCCTGAGGGCTGACGCTGATGGGGGTGCCCTCAGAGGGACCCCAAGATGGGACAGTGATGCAGCCTACCCAGGGACCATGACAAGTGGTGGCAGTGGTGGAATGCTGACAGTGACGGGGTTATTTGCAGGAAGTGGCAAACAGCAGTAAAAGCAAAGTGGTGTAGTCAGCCAAGAGGCTGGGGCAGTGTTGCTTTTCTTGAGCGTCATCTCCCCCCTTCAGCATGTGTGTGATGGGTTTGGGCCCTTTGGGGTGTCACCTGATGTGCTGGGGTGACCCTGAGTCAGCCTATTCTGCCAGCCTGGATCCCCTTTACCTGACCTTGCTGGGCTAGGCTCACGAGCCCCTTCCAGCCAAGCACACAGGCAGGGCCATGCCCAGCTGCACAGAGAGACAGAGATCCGCTCTGGAAAGATTTGGCCTTAGCGGCTTGCCCCAACACTCTGTTGCCCACGCCCTTTAAGGGGTACAAACCCAGAGGTTTTATGAAATTCTCCCCCTCCCTCAATGTGGAGGGTGATTTATGCACAACTTCTTGCCCCCCCTTCCCCCATTAGAAATTATGTAAACTGGGTTATGTTATAAACGAGCAATAAGTTTATTAACTACAAAAGGTGAATTTTAAGTGACTATTAGAGATAACAGACAGAACAAAGCAGATTACTGACCAAATAAAACAAAATATGCAAGCTAATCTTAATATACTTAAGGTTACAAAATGTAAATTCTCACCCTAAATGTTATTTTAGGTAGGTTGAAAAGTTTCTGTGGTTCAGAGTTCCAGTTATATTCCTTCTCAGATTGAACCCCTGTCTCAGTCTGGACTCCCCGCGTGCCTTCCCTTCAGGTGGTTTTAGTGGTCTCTCTTTTTGGGCAGACAGGCCATGGAGAGGAGGAGTCCCGTTTGCCTTCCTCCCCACCCTTAAATAGGATTTACATAAGGCAGGAATTCTTTGTTTCCCAAACTTGACCCCACCCCCTTCCCTTCCAGTGGAAAGTTACGAGAAGTCCCAGCTAATGTTTAGTATCAGGTGACAAGACCACCTGACTCTGTAGTATCACAGCGTCCATGACTCAGTGGCAGTATGGAGAGTCCGCAGGAAGGCCAAGCCTTTTCATAGTCCATTGTCCTCGCTGATAGGCCATCTGGCTTTTCCGTTGTTGTACCTGAAGCATTGGCAGTGGGCGTCACCCAAAATAGCATAGTTGAAATACAGATACATAGTCAATATTCCTAACTTTAGATACAGAAATGATACAGGCATACAGATTGGATAATCACATTCGGTAAATTATAACCTTTCCAATGATACCTTACAACATCCATCTTGCATCTTAGTTATGTCATATTCATATCATAAGCATATTTTCATAAAGAATATGGAGTGAAACGTCACATTGTGAAACCATGCTGTACCCAACACTGCATGCTCCTTGTTCACACCTTCGGACCCAGTCTGTGTTATCTGCCTTAAGGCAGAAGGGACTCATCCTGCTAATCCGTGGGCCTTCGCTGGTTAAATGGGGGTGAGGGCTGGAGGGACACAGAGGTCGGATGGGGTTTAACAGCACATTTACCCCTACTTACTAACCCATGGGCATGCTTTGAATGGCACTGAGATGTCCACAGCTCCCTTTGAGGACTCACCCTGCTATCCTCTCTGTCTTCCTACATTTGCCAAAATTGCCTGGTTGGCTGCAAGATCCATCCTGCCTGCAAGATGGAAATATTTTACGTCCAGAGTATATATTGCCTTAAATTGCTGCCTTGCAAGCCCTGATTTGCTTTTACTTGGTTCCTACATTACAAAACAAAACAAAGAACACCCCACCAGGCACAGCACTCAGACGTTCTCACTTCTCTCTCAGCTTTCCCCAACTGAATTGCTTAAAAACTGTAGACCATTGATAAAAGCAATTTTCTTCCCATTATGGAAAACCCTATCAAGTCTTATTCTTCACTCTGACCTTTAGGTGTGCTTTTCCTCACCTCCTCTTTTTACTACCATGCAACTATTGGAGCGCCTGGTACCAGAGTAGCAATGGTCACCCATTCTCTTAGCCAGTGCTCCTACGAAGCAGTTCCTACAGGGACTCCTGTTGTGGGAGGATGGGACTGAAGAACCTGTGACCTTTCCCACTGCTAGTCCTCCTTCAGCACTTCCCCTGGGAACAGAAATACAGTAGCTGGCCCCTGTCCCTCCGCCACTGCTCCTGTACCGTTCTCTGTTGCAACTTCTGGGAGAGAGGATGGTACTGCAGCTGTGAACTCAAGTCTTTTCTCTTCACTATAGAATCATAGACTTTAAGGTCAGAAGGGACCATTATGACCGTCTAGTCTGACTTCCTGCATAACACAGGCCACAGAATCTCACCCACCAACTCCTGTAACAAACCCCTGACCTATGTCTGACCTATTGAAGTCCTCAAATCGTGGTTTAAAGATTTCAAGGTGCAGAGAATCCTCCAGCAAGTGACCTGTACCCAATGCGGCAGAGGAAGGCAAAAACCCCCCAGGGCCTCTGCCAATCTGCCCTGGAGGAAAATTCCTTCCCGACCCCAAATATGGCGATCAGCTTAACCCTGAGCATGTGGGCAAGACTCACCAGCCAGACACCCAGGAAAGAAATCTCTGTAGTAACTCAGGTCCCTCCCTATCTAGCGTCCCATCACAGGCCATTGGGCATATTTACCGCTAATAGTCAAAGCTCAGTTAATTGCCAAAATTAGGCTATCCCATCATACCATCCCCTCCATAAACTTATCAAGCTTAGTCTTGAAGCCAGATATGTCTTTTGCCGCCACTGCTCCCCTTGGAAGGCTGTTTCAGAACTTCACTCCTCTGATGGTTAGAAACCTTTGTCTAATTTCAAGTCTAAACTTCCTGATGGCCAGTTTATATCCATTTGTTCTTGTGTCTACATTGGTACTGAGCTTAACTAATTCCTCTCCCTCCCTGGTATTTATCCCTCTGATATATTTATAGAGGGCAATCATATCTCCTCTCAGCCTTCTTTTGGTTAGGCTAAACAAGCCAAGCTCTTTGTGTCTCCTTTCATAAGACAGGTTTTCCATTCCTCGCAGGGCCGGCTCTAGGATTTTTGCCGCCCCAAGCAAAAAAATTTTTGGCTGCCCCTGCTTTTTTTTCGTGCCCCCCCACCCCCGGCTCTGCCCCAACTTCGCCCCTTCCCAACCCCTTCCCCAAATCCCCGTCCCCGCCTCCTCCCCCGGGTGTGCCGCATTTCCCCCCCGCCATCGCTTCCTGCAGCTCCCCCCCACAACCCCCTGCCCTAGCTCACCTCTGCTCTGCCTGCTCCCCTGAACACACTGCCGCTCTGCTTCTCCCCCTTCCCTCTCAGGCAAGGGAGAGGCAGCGCATTCAGGGGAGCAGGCGGAGCGGAGGTGAGCGAGGATGGGGGGAGCTCAGGAAGTAATTGGGGGGGTAGAGGAACCGTTCCCCAACCCAGCTCACCTCCGCTCCACCACCGCCGCCTCCCCCGAGCGTGCCGCCGCTCGGCTTCTCCTTCCTCCCTCCCAGGCTTGCTTTCGTGCGCGGCAAGCCTGGGAGGGAGGGGGGAGAAGCGGAGCGGCGGCGGCGGAGCGGAGGCGAGCACGGGCGGCGGGGGCACATTTCTAGGGGTGACATGGCCGGCGCTGGAATGCTGCCCCTAGAAATGTGCCCCCCCAAGCACCTGCTTGTTTTGCTGGTGCCTAGAGCCGGCCCTGATTCCTCGGATCATCCTAGTAGCCCTTCTCTGTACCTGTTCCAGTTTGAATTCATCCTTCTTAAACATGGGAGACCAGAACTACACACAAAATTCCAGACAAGGTCTCACCAGTGCCTTGTATAATAGTACTAAGACCTCCTTATCTCTACTGGAAATACCTCTCCTGATGCATCCCAAGACCGCATTAGCTTTTTTCACGGCTATATCACATTGGCGGCTCATAGTCATCCTGTGATCAACCAATACTCCGAAGTCCTTCTCCTCCTCTGTTACTTTCAAGTGATGCGTCCCCAGTTTATAACAAAAATTCTTGTTATTAATCCCTAAATCCCTTGCACTTTTCACTATTAAATTTCATCCTATTACTATTACTCCAGCTTACAAGGTCATCCAGATCTTCCTGTATGATATCCCGGTCCTTCTCTGTATTGGCAATGCCTCCCAGCTTTGTGTCATCTGCAAACTTTATTAGCACATTCCCACTTTTTGTGCCAAGGTCAGTAATAAAAAGATTAAATAAGATTGGTCCCAAAACCGACCCCTGAGGAACTCCACTAGTTACCTCCTTCCAACCTGACAGTTCACCTTTCAGTAGGACCCGTTGTAGTCTCCCCTTTAACCAGTTCCTTATCCACCTTTCAATTTTCATATTGAGCCCCATCTTTTCCAATGTAGCTAATAATTCCCCATGTGGAACCTTCTCAAATGCCTTACTGAAATCGAGGTAAATTTGATCCACTGCATTTCCTTTATCTAAAAAATCTGTTACCTTCTCAAAGTTGGTTTGGCACAATCTACCTTTTGTAAAACCATGTTGTATTTTGTCCCAATTACCATTGACCTCAATGTCCTTAACTACTTTCTTCTTCAAAGTTTTTTCCAAGACCTTGCATACTACAAATATCAAACTAACAGGTCTGTAGTTACCCGGATCACCTTTTTTCCCTTTCTTAAAAATAGGAACTATGTTAGCAATTCTCCAGTCATACAGTACAACCCCTGAGTTTACAGATTCATTAAAAATTCTTGCTAATGGGCTTGCAATTTCATGTGCCAGTTCCTTTAATATTCTTGGATGAAGATTATCTGGGCCCCCTGATTTAGACCCATTAAGCTGTTCAAGTTTGGCTTCTACCTCGGATGTGGTAATAGCTACCTCCATATCCTCATTCCCATTTGTCATCCTACCATTATCCCAAAGTTCCTCATTAGCCTCATTAAAGACTGAGGGAAAGTATTTGTTTAGATATTGGACCATGCCTAAATTATCCTTAACCTCCACTCTATCCTCAGTGTTTAGCTGTCCCACTTCTTTCTTTGTTTTCTTCTTATTTATATGGCTATAGAACCTTTTACTATTGGTTTTAATTCCCTTTGCAAGGTCCAACTACATGGTTTTTGGCCTTTCTCACTTTATCCCTACATGTTCTGACTCAATAAGGTAGCTTTCCTTGCTGATCCCTCCCATCTTCCACTCCTTGTAGGCTTTCTCCTTTTTCTTAATCACCTCTCTGAGATGCTTGCTCATCCAGCTTGGTCTACAACTCCTGCCTATGAGTTTTTTCCCCTTTCTTGGGGTGCAGGCTTCTGATAGTTTCTGCAACCTTGACCTGAAGTAATTCCAGGCTTCCTCTGCCTTTAGATCCACAAGTTCTTCAGTCCAATCCACTTCCCTAACTAATTTCCTTATTTTTTTAAAGTTAGCCCTTTTGAAATCAAAAACCCTAGTCACAGATCTATTTTTGTTTATCCTTCCATTTAGTTTGAACTGAATTAGCTCATGATCGCTCGAACCAAGGTTATCCCCTACAACCGTTTCTTCTATGAGGTCCTCACTACACACCAAAACCAAATCTAAAATGGCATCCCCTCTTGTTGGTTCATCAACTACTTGGTGAAGGAATCCATCAGCTGTCGCATCCAGGAAAATCTGAGCCCTATTATTATTACTAGCACTTGTCCTCCAGTCTATATATGGGAAGTTAAAGTCTCCCATGATCACACAGTTCCCATTAGTATTTACTTCATTAAAACCATTAAAGCAGTCTCTATCCATATCCAAATCATATCCCGGCAGTCTATAGCACACCCCAAGCACTATCCCAGGGGAGGCTCTACTAGCTTTCTTCCCCAATGTGATTTTTGCCCAGACAGACTCTGTCTTATCCATTCTATCACTTCTTATTTCTTTACAGTCTACCTCATCATTGATATACAATGCTACTCCACCACCTTTGCCTTTATTTCTGTCTTTTCTAAACAGCACATACCGTTCAATACCTGTACTCCAGTCATGACTACTCTTCCGCCATGTTTCTGTTATCCCTATAATATCTGGTTTCACTTCCTGCACCAGTTCCTCCATTTTGTTACCTAGGCTCCTCGCATTAGTGTACAAACATCTTAATTTTTGCTGTTTGGCTTCGCTTGCATTCTTTACCTGATGAGGCACAGACATTCTCTGGCCAGTATCACCTATTAGACTGGAATCTACACTACCCTTCCTTCTTATGTCCATTCTCCTACCCATGGCTGTATCCTTTCTAGCTAAACGGTTCAAGCTTAAAGTTCCAAACCTACCTGTCTTTCTGGCTAATTTGATTAGGGTAGAATGCAACCCCAGCACCTTTGCTTTGCAATTTAGCCATCTGATCAATGTGTTAAAATGTTCTTTCTGTTCGCGGGACGTGTAGGGTTTTCAAAAGCATTAATGATAGAAAATAAATTGGAATCTGAGAGAAATAATCTTTAGGCATTCTCTGTGGGCCTTTCCTTTCCTCGCTCTTCTCAGCCATATTGAAGGCTGCAGCTGGCCTGGAATACAAATGAGAATGAACCCTGCATCCCTCTTAATCTACAGTGATGCCTTCCTCTTGCCGGATAACTCTCACCAAAGGGAAAGCTCTTTTAGATGAGACAGCTGCAATAACTGGGAGTAATAAAACATAAAAAATGTGTTTGGGATGGAGTCGGAGTATACGAGAGGCAGGAAAGACAGCAAGGCACAGAGTGCACAAGGCTTCCTGATTGATTTATTCCAGGGATTCTTAATCTGGGGGGCATGGACAGGTATTATGGGTCATGACCACCCTGCCCTCTCCATATTGCTAAATATGGGGGGTGGGGTGTCCTGGTATGGAAAAGGCTGAGAACCACTGACAAGTCCCATTAAGTGTTGCGTATTGTGGGTCCATCCGCCATCTGGGGTGATAGAGGCATTGGCTCTGCATGGGTTCTCTCTGCAGCCAACATCAGCAGTGTAGAAGTGCAGGTCATAAAACACCAACTCCGCTGGGCTAGCTGCTGTATACGTATGCCTGACACTTGCCTCCCGAAGCACGTACTCTTCTATCAGTTAAGTCAGGGAAGAAGGGCTTGTGGAGGGCAGCAGAAGCGCTTCAAAGACATACTGGAAGTACACCTTAAAAAGGGAGGCCTCAGCCCAACAAACTGGGAGGACTTGGCAAGGAACAGAACCCAGTGGCGCCACACCATATACCAAGCCACAGCCCACTTTGAGGAGAACAGACATGCTCATGAGACAGAGAAGTGACAAAGGAGGGAAGAAAGGACACAACAGTCCAGCCAACAACTGTGTCTCTTCCAAGATCACACTTGTCACTTCTGTGGGAAAATCTGCAGGGCATGAATTGGCTTCTCAGCCACTTAAAAACTCCAGGGTAACTGAGGCACAGAGAAAGTAAGGACCAGATTTTTGAAGTTAAGGACCTGGTGCCTAAAATTCATTGATTTCAATGGGAGTTAGGTTCCAACATACTTTTGAAAATCACACTAGGTGTTGGATTACTTCTGAAAATCTGGCCTAAGTGACTTGCCTAAGGTTAGGGAGTCTGTGGGAGAGGAAGGGATTGAACCCAGGCCTCTTGTCTCCTAGGCCAAGGCCTTAACCACTGGACCATCCTTTCTCTTGTAGAGTTGGTGCTCATGGCTCTACTTTTGTCTCCCATTGCTGACCTACTAGTACTGTTCATCCTGTGCCATGGTGAAAGAGGAACTCACTGTCCATGGCCATTGAGTCTTCCCTTGTGCAGTCTTACAGATTACGCCCTCAGCCAGGATTTTCCAAAGTGACTTATGACTTTGGGCACTTTAATTTCTCTCCCCCACCCCCAACCCTCCCAATTTGAGACACCTTACAGGGTGTGATTTTCACAAGGGGCTGGGCCTCAACCCTCTGAAAATTAGGTCCCTTTAAGATGTCCCTAGTTGGGCTCCCCAAATCATGAGTGACTTTTTGGAAGATCTTGGCCCCTCTTTCGGGAGTCCCTCCATTGACTGCAGTAGGCTTCGGATCAGGCTGAGTGGGAAGAGAATTTGGCTGTCAGGTCTGTTCAGTCCTGACTTGCTCATCTTTGTCAGTGATTTGCAACTTGCCTTGACAGGACACCCCACCTTCTCTCGGGAGAGAGGGATATTCATTCAGAGATATGCCTCTTATCTCTTTGTTTTCCCCTTTGTGTTTACGAGAAGGTGGTAGAAGCAGAGCTGGTTGTGTTTTGTTCTGTTTATACCACATGTGTCCCCTGATAACAGCTCCTGGCCTCTGATACACCAATCCCCTGTGTTAATGGCAGTGCTATCAGATGGAACCAGAAACTGATCCACAAAGACTTGAATGCTCTCGGAGAAATGGGGAGCTGTGCCTTGAAGAGAGTGTGCTGGGATATCATGGGCTCTCTTTGCTGTCATCTGAGTAGGAAGAAGATCCTCAGTTTAAAATGTAGATATTCTGGAAACAGGGGTTGTCAGGCTATACGATTTGTGAAGGGGACCAAACAGTTCATCTGATAGCGGGTAAGAAAGATGCCTCTGAAAAAGCGAGCCAATCAGAAAGGCCAAGGACAGTCTTGCAAACTCAGTGTGGGTTTGTAAAGGGCCAGATTCAGCTGTTGGTTTCACCCACCTCAGTCCAGAGTAACTGTTGATGCCAGTGGCCTAAACATGAGCAGATTCTGGCCCCCAGAAGCATTTGTATGAAGAACAACAGAAAACATACAGAGTTGCATTAAAGGGAGATTGTCAAGTGAAATCTCATCGAAGGCCATGTGCATGCATGTGTTTGTAACGTTTCTTAACTGAATTATTAATAACACTGCAGGTTATTCAAATGGGAACAATTTAAAAAATCAAACTAGTGTCTCATCACTGCGGCTGTGTTGTTTACATTTTGCATTTCCCAGGCTGGCACGGGGAAGCCATGCTTTTCGTTTTCACTTCCTTCTTAGTCAGGCTAACTTTCAGGATCTCACACACTGTTCTAGCCACAGCCCTTAAAATAACTATATGGTCACCTTATTTTAAAACCTGGGCTGAAAGCAGAACTGAGGTCAGATGAGCAGCTTTGGCGAGATCAAAGTTTTCGCTGTTGGGAGGCTGTGTGGTCTAGTGGATAGAGCACTGGATTGGGAATTGGATTCTGTTCCCAGCTCTGTCCCTTTTCCCCCATGCCTCCCTTTCCACTCCCAACCTGGGTCTGTCTTATCTATTTAGAGTGCAAGCGGGACTCTCTCTCTCACTATGTGTTTGCACAGCATTTAGCCCAGTGGGGCCCTGATCTCAGCTGCAGGTACTGTCGTCATAATGCTATGTAGCCTTTTCGTCCTCAAAGCACTTCACGCACTGGTCCTCGCATCTCTCCAGGGAATAGGTGGGTGTTCTCTCCATTTTTCAGAGGCGGGCAGTGAGGTGAAATGACTTTCCCAAGGTCACAGAGGGTGTAGGTGTCAGCATTAGAACGTCCGTGGTTCTCAGTCCCATACTTGGCCTGGTAGACCTCTCCATGCTAGAGACTGTGAAAGGCTACTGAGTGTGATTTAGGATCTTAGCTGCATTGCCTCCTCAGGCCTCTCCCCTGGCTCCTATCCACATGGACTTGGCTGGGGATAGTGAGCAGGACAGAAAACAGGGCTTGAAAAATCTGATTGTTTTCTCTTCCCCTATTCTGGAAATGGAGCATGTGGCTGTGAGAGGTTCTGGAATCTGCCGAGAGCCATACCTCTTGCAGGCCTCAAACGAGAGCCTGTTAAGGCACTGTTTCATACCTGAGTCTGGCCCCTGCGTTCCTTTTGGGTACAGACTAGCCTCATAATGAAATCTCTTTTTATTTATGTTGTTTTCCAAGCATCAGTTTAATGTCTGGAAAATCCTGTTGCTGTGGAGCCTAGAGTACTTAAAAGAAATCCCGTTAAAGGAATGGGCCTCTATAGAGACCCTATGTATAACAGGCACCAAATGAAATTCAGCCGTACACAGACATATAGAGTGCACCAGAGCGCTTGCAATGGCTTTGTTTCTGTATTCCACTGCTGCGTGGACTGGAGAGACAACAAGGATGCCGCAGACACTGCAGATGTGTTTTGATGTACTTACCTATTCTATTCAGGGTCTTAGGTCACACCCTTCACCATGGTATCTGAGCACCTTCCAGAAATGCATTAAGCAATATAAATGGCAGAGCTGGTCAAGAAATTATTTTTCCTCCTGGGAAAAATTTAGACTAAAATAAAAAAAATTAATATTTTGGTTTTCAGTGGTTTGAGAAAAATCTGAAAATATTTGACAAACATGGACCTTTTTTTGCAGAATTTCTTTTTAGTCTAAAAAGACATTTTCCATAAACAAAACATGGATGGAAAATTTTTGAGAAGCACTACTGATTCGAACTTTTCAGATTTGCTTGCCTCTTTCCTTCTTTCTCTTGCTTAGGGGAAAGAAATGCATGTGGATTTTCTCCTGTTATTATCACTGTAATGCATATTTATGTTTGCGAAGGCAGGTTAGAGGTGTGAACCTTGCACTTGCAGTGGCAAGGGGGTGAACTTAGTGATGATTGGTTGTGAGATCATGCTGATACCTGGAATTTGTTAAGTTATTGTGAGTTTTACACATAGACTTTAGAGGAAGAATGGAACCTGTTGTCTGTTCTGGCCCTGTGCGTGCTTATATGTACATATACCCGGATTTACTGTGAGGATTCAAAATGAACCTAAGCTTTGAACTTCCCCCTAACTCCTATATGGGCTTCTGGTTCTGTAATTCTCTAGTCAGAATACTGAAAATAAAACGACTACCCATCCTGTACTGGGCTTGGTTCAAAAGCCATCAAAGTTAGCGGAAAAACTCCCATTGACGTGATGGGATTTAGATCAGGCTTGTGTGAGAAAACCAGGATTTGCCTTGATGCAGTGTTGAGCGTTATATGGCAGCAGGGAGAATGCCTGGAAATCCCACTGTGTCAAAGCAGATTTTCCAGGCAGGGTGGATGAAAACCTGCAGTTCACAGACTTGACGTGTACCTGGGGGCAGAGGGAGATGCTAAGTACATAACAGAGGTGTGTTGAAACGTCCCTTCGCCCTCTCGATCTGGGGCGCAATTCTGCAAGGTGCCGAATAATGCTGAGCATGTTCAACTCCCAGTGATGTCAGTGAGAGCTGAGGGTGCCCCTCATCAACAAGAGGCACTCAGCACCTCTCAGGATCAGTCCCCCAGGGTATCCACAGCCTAATCACCTGGCTGTAACGTACCTTAGCAATTGTCTGCGACCGAATGAGTAATTTAACGGCGTGGTTTATAAACACTAAATGCCACACGCTTTTTATATTGTATTGTGAGATCCCTTTGAATGAAGCTATGATCTTGTTTTCATATCAAATGTACCTAACGAAGAGGGAAGGGGCTGAATAATAGAAGGATCACGCCAGACAGAATGGTTTGCTGGTTATTTGTTTCCAATGGGAAGTCAGTAGCTCTTTACAAAGAGTTATGCACAGTAGTTTCTATCAGTACTATTAAACAGTGGCACAAGCTGCCAAGAAGTCAACATCGTGGGATATACTGAAGGCTAGACTTGACAATTATCCATCAGGGATGCTTTAGGCACAATGAAATTTCAGCTGCTGTGATCCAAGGAGGGAATGGATTTAATGACCCAGTAGGATGTTCCGTCTACCCTAAATTATTCCACAAATGCACTTCAGGCCATCCTCACGTAAGGGAGTCCAGGCTGGGGAGGAAGCAGGCTTGGTAGCAGCCTCTCTGGCTGATGCAAGAAACAGTGAGAGGCTCTGGAAGGAACAGTGTCTCAGCCCTGTCTCTGCAGAGGAGTGCCGGAGCTTTGCATGATGGGTTTTATTTTAGTTCTTAAGTCTCAATCTGTTGAAAGATTTGATTGGAAAATTTAAACACCTCTACCTGGCTGGTTATGTTTTTTAGTTCCGAGAAGAATTGTGTCATGGGGTGACTGACCACTTGAAGGGGAGTCTGGGCCCAGTCTACTCACAAGATGCTTCTTTGAGAACAAACCCATCTTGGCCCACCTGTAAGCAAATAGCTGCCAACTAGCCACCTGGGCAGTTAACTAACGAGCACCTGGGCCTGAAAAGGCTTCCCAAGCTCAATTGGATGGGAGTGCTCCCAGAGACCAGGTGCTCCCAAGGAGAGCTCCTGGCCGGAGACACAGCTGTTGCCTGCTGTGCTCTCCCAACCCAGGGAGATGAGATCTAAGGTAAAAAGGGGCTAGCTGGGGAGGAGCTGGTTGGAGGCCACAGTTGCTGTGAATTAACGAGCACAGCCCAACAGGGAGGGCGGGGGCCTCCTGTGCTACGCAGGCAGGAAATCCCCCACGGTCGGCCCCCAGAAGATGGGCTGGGAACCGCTGGACCTTTTGGTGGAAAGCTGATTGAACAAAATAAGTTAGACCACAGGGAAAGTGGAATATTGTTTAGGCTCTGGGTATGAGTGGCTTATTTCTAAACCCCAAAATGGAGAGCTGAGTGAGCCTGCAGGGTCTGGCTGTGCCACAAAGGAGTGCTCTGGGGTGGCACCCTGCTACAGACTGACTGAAAAAAAAATTTCCTCAAAACATTGGGTTTGTGGTAAAAAGACAAAGTGTCTTCTGAATTTTCCAGAAAACTGAAAATATTCAACTGACATGTTTTGTCCCAAAACTTTCAGCTTTCCAACGAAATGTCAAAAATCTTCTGGTGAAAATTTCCTTGTGATTTTTATTTGGTTTTGTTTTCATTTCATTTTCTGCAGAAGCCCCCCACTCTTCTTGCCCCCTCTAGTTTTCTGACTAGCTCCAGCGCCTATTCTCCTTTGCCTTTTAGCTCTTTACATCGATGCAAAATAAGCATCAGATGGTGCACCCACCTGACATAGAACCATTTTACACACTTTGCGCCAGAGGAAATGACTCCACAAAGTGATGGGGTAATGAAGAACCAGGCCCTTTAAATATGGGAGAGAAACTTGCTTTCTCATTACCCCAAAGAGCTGGTGGGTTCCTCAGATGCAATCAGCTGGAGTGTGGCTTTTAGACCAAGCCCTGTGCTATGGGTGGTGTGGAGCAGTGGTTCTCAACCAGGGGTATATGTACCTGTGGGGGTACGCAGAGGTCTTCCAGGGGGTACATCAGCTAATCTAGATATTTGCCTAGTTTTACAACAGACTACATAAAAAGCACTAGTAAAGTCAGTACAAACTAAAATTTCATACGACATGTTTATACTGCTCTATATATGATACACTGAAATGTAAGGTTTCAGAGTAGCAGCCGTGTTAGTCTGTATTCGCAAAAAGAAAAGGAGTACTTGTGGCACCTTAGAGACTAACCAATTTATTTGAGCGTAAGCTTTCATGAGCTACAGCTCACTTCATTGGATGCACCCGATGAAGTCAGCTGTAGCTCATGAAAGCTTATGCTCAAATAAATTGATTAGTCTCTAAGGTGCCACAAGTACTCCTTTTTCTTTTTACTGAAATGTAAGTACAATATGTATATTCCAATTGATTTATTTTATAATGATATGGTAAAAATGAGAAAGTAAGCAATGTTTCAGTACTGTGGCACTTTTTTGTATTTTTATGTCTGATTTGGTAAGCAAATTGTTTTTAAATGAGGTGAAACTTATGGGTACACAAGACAAATCAAACTCCTGAAAGGGGCACAGTAGTCTGGAAAGGTTGAGAGTCACTGGTGTGGAGTTACAGCAACTTCTGGAAGAACAATGTTTCTGGGAGCACAGCTGCTCGACAGCACTACTCAGGAATTTTTTGATGAAACTTTTTTGTTGAAACGGAAACATTTCACAGGAATGGGTCAGTTTTGACATTTCTTGACTTGAAACATTTTTGGGTGGGGCTGGGGGAGGGGAGGGAAGGGTTAGAAATTGTTGAAAGATCCCAAAAATATTGGGTTTTTCGTTTGAACTGATTTTTTGTGTGTTTAAAAATGTAACCTAATTATAGTACATGTTTTTCATTTTAAAAATGGTCCAAATCAAAACAAAACACTTTGAATGACCTGAACTGCAATTTCTTTTGGATTTTTGGTTTGTGGAAAATTTTCAAAATTTTGACTTCTTGTCGTGATTTGGGATGAGAAAAATTTCCAAAATATCAAATTTTCATGGGATGGGAAAACCATTTCCCACCCAGCTGTACTACTGGAAAGGGTGTAACCCCCTGCCGCCAAAGAAGACAGACGACTGGTAAAAGGGAAGTGTAGGGATAGTTAAATATATGCTGTTTTACAATCCGATATACGTTTGCTTTTTATAGAAGGTGTTATAAATAAAGTAAGTGCCATTTTTCTGCCAGCTGCCCCTCAACCCAGTCAGAGTTAATGGCTGATTTCTTATAGGAGTCTCAACAGTGCTGGATTCGGAGGGGTTTGAAAAAGGAGAGAGTAATTGCTTGACTGAGCCATCATGGGACCATTATCCGGGCATGGAGGAAAACATGGAGGTGTTTGAATGGGGAGTTGACAAATGAACAGATGAGGCTGGCCTGAGGATGTGGTGGAATGAAACTGAAGAGGATGAGGAGGGATGGGCAGAGTTGTGAACGGTCTGGAAGGTGCAAACAAGAAGCTGGAGTCTGATTTTTTAAGGGGTTAGAGCTAGAGACTCCATTAAATCTACTTGGGGCTTCACTATTGCCAATCTGTTTTAAGAACATAAGAACGGCCATAGTGGGTAAGACCAATGGTCCATTTAGCCCAGTGTCCTCTCTACCAACAGTGGCCAATGCCAGGTGCTTCAGTGGGAATGAACAAAACAGGAAAACATCAAGTGATCCATCCCCTATCATCCACTCCCAGCTTCTGGTAGACAGAGGTTTAGGGACACCCAGAGCTTAGGGTTGCATCCCTGATCATCTTGGCTAATAGCCATTGATGGACCTATCCTCCATGAACTGATCTAATTCTTTTTTTTAACTCTGTTATAATTTTGGCCTTCACAACGTCCCCAGCAACAGCATTTTGCACTCCTTTTGCATTGATGTAAATGGCGATAAGGCCATTTTACAGGAAAGGTGCTCAGGTATTCTAGTGATGGGCAACAGCACAAACCCCACAGACAGAGGCTGTGAAAGAGGGGAAGCCGTTTAAGTGATTCAAAAGGGGGTGATGGAGTCAGAGCATGAGCAGGGAAGATGACTATAAACCTCTTACTGCCAACTGGCAAAGGGCACAGAGGGGGCTGCAAAGGAGTCACAGAGATCTCTGGAGTCTGGTATGTATATTCTAGTTCACCAAAGAGTGTTATGTGAGGTCTCAGATAAAAGCTGGTGTCACACTGGTCATGGATATCATTGTAAAATGCACGCATGGATGATGTGTATGGAGTGATGTGTGCAAACAGAAAATTGGGTTCCTAAGGTCTGTGTCTAGGGACTGGTGACCAGCAAAGGTGAAAAACAGGTTTTCTGTCAGATGAGAAATGTTTATCTAGCTGGCTGTTTACATGTCAATTCAGTATTGTCGAGTTCACAATGGTCTCCTCTCACCGGTCTGAGCAGAATGCTAATGAAGGATTGTGAAAACTTCAGAGAGAGAAAAGTAACAGGGAAAAATGAAGCAGTAGCGGTGCATGGGGAACACTATCTTGAGGCGCACGCCAGGGTTTGCTGTGGAATATTTAACTAAAAAGACACCCTGGCCTCCTTCACTGAGGCTGTCTATTTACTTCAAGTTTGCTTCATGAAAAAGGGATCTGTCTTGACCCGGGGTTTGGTTGAAAATGCTAGAGAAGACTCTGGGCAAGATGAGCTTCTTTAGACACGAGGTTAACCTGTTAAGTTTAGTCTCTAGAAAGTGTGTTATGATTTTCTTTCACTTGCATCCATTTGTTACCAATTCTCTCACTCACTGTTACTTAAATCTCTGTTCTTTGTTAATACATTTATCCTTGTTTTCACTATAAATATAGAGAAGTGCGGTGGTGTTGAGCAAAGACATGGCCCCGAGCTGAATCTTGCAAGCTAGTGTGCACTGTTCCTTTGGGAACAGCAGTCTGGGTAATTGTGTCCATGTCCAGTGGAGCAGAGGCTGGACTCTACAGGGAAATCTTGGAGGGCTCAGGGATTGGTGTGCGTACAGGCTACCAATGGACAGAGTGTTGCCAGAGGCTGGTGGAGTCAGGCAGCTGATCCATAGCAGGCACAGACCTGGCTTCTTCATGCTAAAGACAGATGGTGGGGAGGTGCCTCCGGGGAGTGTCCCAGGAGGTGATGGAGTCGGAGCCTGAGCGGAGAAGATGACCATAGCAGCTGTGTTTTGAGCAGACTGTAGAAGGGACAGATGGATGGCAGGAGGCAGAGGCCAGACAGGAGAAGGAGGAATCTGTAATGACCAAGACAGTTAACTATGAGGACCGGGACTGAGAGTTTCGGGCTGTCTGGACAGAGGGAAACCTATGAATCCTAGGAAGGGGATGGAGGAAGAAATGGCAGGATTTGGACACAGCGTGGATGTGCAGGGCAAGGAACTGAAGGTGGCTTCTAGGAAGATGGGGACACTGTCAGCCATGATAGAGCCTGGGGGAGAGGAGCAGGTGTTGGCGGAAAGTTCCCTTTTGGTCATGTACTGACAAGCTAAGCAGCATCATTTGAATGGTGAGTCTCTCTTGCAGAACAGCCAGCCCTGGCCTATACACCGCTCATGATGCTGTCATTAAATGGGATGGGGGGGAGCAAAGAGGTGAAGTTTGTCAGATAAATTACTCGTGGTGAATTGCTCGCTCAGCTCTAATTGGAGTCTTGATGTCTGAAGCTTCTACTCCTTGTTTGGATCGCTTGCTTTTCTGGGGAGTATGGGCCCTCTTTTTGCCCAGACAGGGTCCTCAGCATCCTGGCTGAGTGCTTTGGAAAGCCAGGCCTCAACAGAGGAAGCAGGATTTGCCATTTTATCACCTTCCACTAATCCCACTATTCTGATATTCTTCCTACTCAGCCGGCTTTCTACGGTCCTGAGGTGGAATTTTAACTTTTTATTTTCTAGTGTTGGAGAAGTAGCTATAACAAGTCCTTTATCCGACCTGGTTATTTTTATGGGGTATTTCATCATCATGCCTCAGCTTGTCAGCTCTGTCAAAGCCTGGAAACTCTGGTCTCTGCCCAAGCATAGACTTGAACGTCCTCTTATTTAGTGACATAGTCACTCTGGCTAACCTTTTCTCCTCTTAATCTTTGCAGGAAGGCCTGCAAAAGTCCCACTGAAGGGGAGCAAACAGAATTTGGTATGTGTTTGTGACATTCACCCGAAGGTGGACTGAAAACTATCACTGTTAGAATTTCTGGCCTTATTCTTTAGTAGACAAGATTGGGGCCCTGTTGTGCTGGGCTCTGTCCATATATCTGTACACACACACCTCTCTGCCCCCAAAGAGCTTATAACTGAAATAGACAAAGGAAGCATTGCTATCTCCATTTTACAGAGATTAAGGGACTTGCCCAAGTCACACAGGGTGTGTATGGTTGAACCCAGGTCTCTTAAGATTCACTCTTGTGCCTTAGCCACAATGCCAGGCTTCCTCTGACTTAAACCTCACCAACTGAGGACAGAGGCCACAATAGGCAAGGTGCTCATCTAGTGCTCCAAACATCAAGTAAAACACCATAAACTCCCTGTGGCCACAGGCTCAAATGCCAGCAGAGCTGACGCGGATTTTCATCCTTCAGCGGTAGGTGAAGGGAATATCATAGGGCCAGAGTGTCTTTAGGAGGTGACTTCATATTAGCACTGTGAAGACATCGAGGACCATATGATCATTTCCATAAGAGCGGGACTTGGGTCCCAGGGTCCCTGTCCCCGATTTCCCCTTCTTCCGCTCCCCCCTCAAGGTGGCTGTATTTCAGTGGTTATGCTTGTGCTCTTTGGCCTGAAAGGTGTTACAGAAACAATGGGCCAAATCCTCAGCTGGTGTAACACAGCCCAAAGCCTGTAGTTTATTCCTAAGTATTCAACTATTCACTGGAAACTGCCCTAAAACATAGCTCTAATAAGGTGAGTTTGGGATTTGCTGGCTGGTAAATTTCTATCCAAAAACTCTTTGAGGGAGGGGAAAAAAATGTTGGCAAAGATCTTCCTGGCTGTTTTTTTCACCAGCTCTTGTTGGTGGATTTCTTTAGCTCTGCACTGTCCTCCAGGACTTGGCTTGATTAGCCTGTCCTCCAGGGAGTACTGGGTGAGGATGTGAGATTTGCTTTCCCCACGTGAGGGGGAAGAGCAGGGAAGGCTTTAGAAAGGGGCAAAACCACCCAATCCACTCCGCAGACCTCCAGGGCAGCAGACTGGCGAAGGAAAGGAGAGAGCGAGAGGCAGCAGCTTACAAAATTAATATAAATGGCCTAATTCCTGTGTCAGAGGAGCAGAGAGCTTCTGGTTTTATTGCGTCTGGAGGAGGGTTGGGGGTCTGGGCCAGGCTGATCAGATCCATTAATATAACCCCGGCCTCACAACTGTTGCAAAGACAGACCAAATCGAGCAAACCCCCTCTTGTCCAAAGGCGCTCCTTTATGCTCAAGGGAGAAAGAAGTGATCAAAGAGGTTTGCCTGATCCTGAGACTGGACTGCAATAATCAGAATCCCTAGAGCCTTTAGAGCTGGGAAGAGGAAGAAGGCTACCTAGAAACTAACATGAGACAGTGAGAAACTAGAGAGACCGTAAAGGAACCTGTTGCAGAGTTGTCATAGCTGCGGCTGGGAGACCAGCATTTGGAATCCCATGTACTGGGACGGCAGTGTCAGGGGCTGGTATAGTTTTCAAACGGATTAACCCTAGGTCCCAGCATTAGCACAGCCGTGTCAGGGCACGCCCAGGGTGGATTTCAGGGAGCTGAGCCCTTGATCTCATGCAGCCCCCAGGAGGAGGCTGAATGTGTGGCTTTCTGGGAGATTAGCCCTCAATCCTTCAGTGTCTACAACTTGGACGGTGGCTTCAGAGAGCGGAACGGCTGGCTTTCTGCGTGCATGGGGATTAGCTGTTGAGTAACAAAGGAAATCAGCAACGGAGGGTTTGCTGTTGTGTTCTGAAGGTCGCTGCCTGCTCTGCATGCTGGGTATTTGCTGTCTGGCTACTTTGTTGCCTAAGGTGGACTCCCCCGTGGACGGGGAGGCTTCTCCAGGGTGGATGAGCATTGGAGTCGCCGCAGCTCTTTATGTGGGAGTCAGGCAGAAATAATTAGGGAGGTGAAAAGGCAGCAGCCATTGTCATGGGTGGGGGGGCCCAAGATACTGCAGGATGCTGTTAATTGCTCCTAGAGAGCCGGAGTCAGGTGTTTAAATAAATATTGAGGCCTGCCAGCTGGGGGAATGAATTCAGGCTGAGCTCGCTGCTGCCTGACGAAATGTGCTGCAAAGAGTCTGGCAGCGTCCGGACAATGCATCCAGCAGGAGAGATGGCTAATTTTGCTTTTGCTGGAGGCAATTATGCTTTAAATCTCTCCCTGGGGTGGCAGCTGCTTTGGCTTAAAGATCATATGACCAAACAACCTAGGCCTTTCCGCTCAGCCAGAGGGATCTGTTGTTTATAGTGACCTAGGTTCCAGCTGGAGGCTGGGCTCCTTTGTCCTTTAGCTGGCACATTGGGGGCAGCGGCAGTGCAAGCTTCCCCCCCACACCACCACACACACACTCAGGGTGAGAGGGGCTTTTAGTCTGCATGGTTCAGTCTCTGACCAGGCAGCCAGTCGCTCTTATGTGGAACTGTGCCTTAGGACACACCAGTTGATTACCCAGCTGCTGGGAGGTAGTGACCACTGGCAATCGATCCGCAGCATAGGTGAGGGTAGCTTTAATTTGTACCCAGGTGGCCCTGGTTCCTATAGGAACAGCCAACGACCCCTGTCATGCCATCCTGCCAGTCCTGGAATGCCCCTGTCCTGGGAGCTCTTGCAGGAGAGCAGGGTAGGCGCAGTGGCTCCCTGCACTAGGGGAATTTCCCTGGCAAGGGGGGCGTCTAGTGGCATTGTTACCCCTTCGTGCCCGCAAAGGGGCTGTATAGCAATAAAGCCCGCAAAGGGGCTGTATAGCAATTAATCCCAGAGGCTCATGATCGCCTAGGCCTGAGCCATCCAGACAGCTTTGCTCTGCTGCAGCGAATAATTCTCTGCAGCGTGGGTGTAATAACGTGAACCCCGTCCACATGAGCCCCTTATTCCCCCGCAGAGGACAGTGACTTGGCTCAGAGTACTGCAACTTCTGCCTGATGGAGAACTAGCTTTTTCAGGACCATTTGTTCTATTTAACAGCTTGATTTTGGAGTTGAGTGGATGTGTGTAGAGTTGACGCTGGCTCACCGACTCTTGTATAGCTTTTATTGGCGTGCATGCACACCCAGGGCTTATTGCAATTGGCGCTTGTAAAAACAATGGAAGCAATCATTAATTAGCTTTAACAGCAGGCTAGGTACAGGCAGGGATGGAGATAAAGAGATTTGTTTAGAGGACAAGCTAAGGGAATTGAATTGGGTGTAATTTACCTACCATGGCCTGGATGAGCTGGGAAATCTTGTGGCCCCTCCATAAGCTTACATAGTGCACTTTTCCTGAGCTGCTTTTCCTTTCCGTGTTCTCGTCCAGCCTCTCAGTGTGTCCATGGTGCCACCTAAGGCTGTCAGATCCAGGGGCCAAGTGCAGAACTGGTGTGTGTAGCAGAGGGGATGTAGGTTATGTGTTGGTCAGTGGTTATGAGACTTAGGGTATGTCTTCACTAGCAACATTAAAGCATTGCTGCATCAGCTCTTTAACATGGCAGTGTAGTCGCGGCACCAGCAACTATAGGGGTAAAAAAAACTACCCGCACAAGGGGAATAGCTACCAGTGCTGGTTCACTGTCTGTTCTGGCACTTTTCAGCGCTAAAATTTGCAGCGGTCAGGGGGTGTTTTTTCACACCCCTGAGCGAGGAAGTTGCAGTGCTGTAAAGTGCCAGTGTAGACAAGCTCTTAGAATCATCTCTGCATATGGCCCAAATATCTTGTCCTGGATTGTTTACAGTCTAAATAAGGCCCATATTGTAAGGACATGTTCTACAACAAAAGATACAAAGAGAGATTCTCTGTCTACAGCCTTATTACATTCCAGGCTCCCCTGGTTCTTTGGTTTTTAAGAGTATTTGATGAAATCCATATCTGTTTCCTACTTGAAATCATCATTCTCTTCTCCCTGTGACATCATAATTGTTTTCATAGCAACCAATTGTAAGGTGACAAAGGGAAGATTGTATCTTTGGGTGGGGTTGAGGAGGCGGAGAGAGAGTGCAGAGGCCAATAACTGGTTAAACACAGGTGCTGATTACATGCAGTTATCAATATCCTAAACTAGATCTTCTCTTCCACCCCTTGCCCTGTCTGCATTGAGGAAGTGCCCCTCCATTATCTAGTGAAATTAACAGTCAGGCATTAAAACAGCTTAGAAACAGATCCAGAGCACCTCGTGTCCCAGTAATTCAAGAGTTAACTACTCAGCCCTCACTCAGGTCAGCTGGATTCTCTTCTTCTTGGAACATAATCTTCCTGGCTGCATGTCCACGTTCTTGCATGGAATGGATTCTTATTCTTTGCTCTTCATTTGCCGCTCTGTGCAAGGACCACGATCGGCAAATATAATTGCAGCGACTGGATCACAGGTCTAGAGATTTGGGAGAATCCTTTGCAAATATTTGCAAGTCTCTGCACTGAACCTTGTGAATATGTTGTGAAACCTAAAGGCTGAACGTAATTGGCAATTTGAGCTAGGATACCAGACCCGGGACATACATTGCAAGAGGTTGTGCACACCTGCTACAAAATACCTACATAAATAGACTTCACTTACACAGGCTTGGATCAATCTCCCCCCTCCCCCACCCACAAAGCATGCAACCTGGTGGTTATGTTAAACTATGATACACTTGACTGATTCCATTCTTGGATCATATCCTTACCATTAAAAGGTGACCACAGATCTATTACATGAACCTGCAGCTAAACAGTTTTGAGGTGGTCTTATGTGCTAGGACAAAAGTGACTAAAGGAGGAGTTTGCATACTTCACTGTGGGCTACAAAACAGTCAAGCTGCCTTTTCTGTGAGAAGCTGTGGCTGTCTCCCAAAAGGGGTAAGTAACTCTCAAGGGCTGGAGGGTCAGCTGGTCCCACCTCTTGAATACAAAGGGCAGCCTTCCCAGCCTGCATCTCCTTTTACACCAGGAGGGAGGAGCTGGAGGGAGATTGTGAGATCTGTGGTGTTCTTTAGTAGCTCTTTTTAAACTCCCCTGGAAGTTTAGTCGTGAGTAGGCAACAGAAGACTGGTTTGTTCCTCTCGGCAGAATTCCTCTCATTGGCAGAGAGAGGCTCTATTCTACATAGCTGGGCTGCAGGTCCCCAAAGTCCTCTGCTCTCATTTCTGTGTGTGTGAGAGACATATACACGCACACGGTGCGCCTCTTCAAAGCTCCTCCCTGGATGGGAGCTTCATCAGCTTCCAGCCAGACCAGTCTGGTGACTTGGCCTAACCAAGGGACAGTGGACAAACACTGCAGCTGGAGGCAGCACATAACTGGAAAAGCTTTACCCTCGACAACACACCCTCTCATGCGGGTTCTGCATCTTCCTGAATAGAAGGATGGAGATGGCCGGCTGCTTGAGTTTGCCCCTACTTAGGAACCTGCAGCTGATTGGCTCTGTCCTTCCCTTGCTTTTACAAGACAGATGGTTGCAGGCTGATATTTTCTGGATCTCCTGGCCCTCAGTCCTTGGTGTGTTAACTAAAGGTCCGCAAGCAACCCCCTATGATAACTATATTACTTTGGAACTTTTTTTTTTTTTTTTGAGATTTTTCCCCTTCTCAATATCTTCCCAGCCCTGACTGTCCCTGCAGCCAATTCAGATGGCTTCAAAGAAATTAGGGCATATTATTGGGTGGACATTACCCTTCCCAGGCAGGCAATAACCCTCTGACTCTTCTTTTAACTATGATCCCTCTGTTTTGCTTTGTTGCCCTAATAATTTTACACTTTGTCTCTATTAAACCATGTTCTTCATTTCCAAATCAGGTCACTCGAGGTCCGAGGCCATCTGAATTTGTTAGGTTGGGCCTTGTTATTTGTTGAACTTCTAGTGCTGAGCTTTACTGGTGGTATGCAAGATCTCCGGTGTTATAAATGAGCAAGGGCCCCATACTGACGCCTTGGTAACTGAGCTAGAGACGTCCATTTTCATCTCCTTGCTGCTTGTTGGGGTTAGCCAGCTCCTGGCTAATGCACTGTCTTAGTCACGGCTCTTTAGCTCCTAGGCTGCTAATCTTTATATCTATTTAATGCTGCCTGCATCGATAATTTTTTTTTAAATGAAGTGAATACTGTTTGTGATGATGAAAGGCACTGGGATGACAGCATGATAATCTTCTAACTGTACCACCAAGGCAGGGGCAGTTTAATGTTCCTCAAACCATCTTGCCCTGGTTCTGTTGGGAGATGAGGGAGCTGTTTAGTATTCATGTCCACTTGGGTCTTGTCCACACATTGGGGTAGTGTGCTCTACTGGATGTGATTTATAAAACACACTAATATTTTGCACATTAATTGGTCTGTGTAGACCCTGCTGGTGTGCTTTAATGTAGTGCTGTTTCAAACAGCATTGTGTTAAAACACACTAGAGAACCTTTAGTGCACACCATGTTAGCGAGCTTAAGAAATAATCCTCTCCCACCCAGGGGCCGCAGGTTTGTATAAATTTTGGTGGTGCCCAGATGGGTCCAAGCCCCCCCCCCCAACCTGCCTAAGGCTCTGGGAGGGAGTTTGGGTGCGGAAGGAGGTTTGGGGTACAGGCTCTGGGAGGAAGTTTGGGTGTGGGAGGGGTGTGGGCTCTGGGATGGAGTTTGGGTGCTCGGTGCAGGCTGGGACAGGGGGTTGGGGTGCAAGAGGGGATGTGGGATGGGGTTTGGGTGTGGGCTCTGGGCTGGGACAGAGGGTTGGGGTGTGGGAGGGTATGCGGGGCATGGGGCTGGGCATGAGGAGTTTGGGGTGCAGCAGGCAGGCTGCCCCAGGGCTAGGGCTGGGGGCCAGAGAGGAGGACTCCCCCCAGCCCTCTCCCCTCCGGCAGCAGCAAGCTCCAGTGGAGAGGGTCCCCGGTCCCATCCCACCCTCCACCCCCCCCCCCCCCCCCCGGTTCCACCGGCAAGACACTCACCAAAGCCCCCCCAAGCTGCTGCTCAGGAGGTCCAGCCGGGATAAGCCCCCACCTTGGAGATGCCTGCTGGGGTGGTGGGGCTGTCATGCGCCACCTCCCCTCCTCCCTCCGCAGGCGAAGCAGCTGCCTCAGTCTCTCCGTGGTGTAGCTCCCTTGTAGCTAGCAGTGGCCAGTGAGGGAGTGCAGCACAGAGCGGCAGGGGGCAGTGGCCCGCTACCCCGGGGCAGCGGCCCGCTACCCAGGGCAGGCAAGGACACTTGGGGAAGGTGTGCGGGGGTGGCAGGCGGGGTCTGGAGATGCTCAGGAGGAGGTGTGCAGGGGTGGCAGATGGGGCCGGGGGAGAGACCCGGCCCAGAACGTTTTTGGAGCCAGGCCCCGGGCCCTGAATTTGCTGGAGCCCGGGCACCAAGGGCCTATACAACTCGCTGCCCCTGCTCCCACCCACACCCAGGAAAGCGCATTACCCCACGGCCTAGACAAGCTCTTGGTCTTGGCCTCTTTCTTGGTGCGTCTGGCAAGAGCTCTGTTTGTGATGATTTCTCTGAATCCCTGGTGGGGGAGGAGATGGAGCTTGGTTTTAATGAATCTAAAGAGGATTCAGTATTGCTAGCTCCAAGCATTCAAAAATCATGAATTGAACCCCTCCAAAATTAAAAGATTGGCTTAAAAATCATGAAAAAATCTGGGTTCTTTTTCTTTTGGTTTTTGAGCCTTTAGGGTGCACTTGGTTCATGTTCTCAGGCTTATCTGCTCCACCATGAGGGCTAGAAACTTGTATTTTTAAATGAAAGATGAGATTTTTCTTGTAGTCACATGATTCACAGATCTTGGGCTTTAAGAAAAACAAATACAATGAAAGGGGTCAACACTGAGGATTCCTTCTTGAGGGTACTGGATGTGGGCAGACCCAGTGGTCCTCTCTGGCTCTGCAGCTGCCAGACCAACTAAACAAAACTTGGGGTGCCTAATGTGACCAGCCTCATTCTCTGTAAACCATGACATGGATGAAACAGTTGTGGAAGGAACTCCCGGCTACACTGCACAAGGAACCGGGCTGTGCCCTCCAGTGTATTGCAGATAGGCCATCAAACAGCCATTGTGCAATGTCATTATGTTCCCTGCCTGTCAGACCCTATCAATAGTATCTCTGAAGAAGGAGATAGTTAATCTCCGTACCCAGGAGCTGGACTGTGTTTGTTTTATATGCCTGGACCATTAAACCTGAAGAGGTACCCCAGGCTATCTTTCCTAGAGCATGGCTGTCAGTGTTAATGGGTTACAACGTTAGTGTCCCTCACAAATCCATCCTGGCTGCTCCCAGAGCCAGTTCTAGGGGTGGGTGAGCAGGACAGTTGCCCTGGGTGCCAACTTCCTGGGTGTGGTGTACTGCTGAGCCGCTTGGAGATATAGATAGATAGATAGATATAGTTGCTCTGCTCTGATTGGCTGACTATTTTGGAGGCTTTTTCCCCCCTCAGCCATTAAACAACAATGTCTACAGAGAAGCTAGCTCAGGTTAAGTGACAGTCTCATCCCGTTGGAGCCTCCATCTTGAATCTCCTCACAGCCCTGCCCCTTCCCAGGCAGACTTTGTATACTGGGAGGTGAAGTACACAAAAACTGGGCTCCTAACTTAACAGGCCGGTTTGTATGTGGGTGCTAGGCGGACTTCTGTGCATGTACAAGTGTTGGTATGTGAATGTGTGTTTGTAGTGCATCTGCACAGGGTGCTGGCTGTCCTGTGCCAGGAAGGGGGTGATCACCCAGGGCACCAATAATACTAGGGACAGCTAAATGCTGTATATCGGCCTGTGGCAGCTTGCAGGCGGGGAGGAGCTGAGATGCCTGACTGTTTGCCTAAGGAAGCAGCCATGCTGGAGCTAGCCAGGGTGTGTGTGTGTGAGAGAGAGAGAGAGAGAGAGAGTGGTGGTTTTGACCTTCCTCTGCCTTAACTGAACTGGGGAGACGATCACATTTGTCCAGCATGAGTGACGAGGAAGGCCCCATGACCATTAGGCCACATTGCTCAGATTGTGCTGCTAAATTTTGTGTTTCCTTTCTCACTTCAGCCTGCTGTGCCTGAGGGCCATGAGCTGTTCTCAACATCTGGAGACCCAAAGGAGCAGCCCCACATCCTTGGGACCTCAGCACTTGTAGAGGACTCTGCTGTGCCAAGAAGAGCCTTGCTGAAAGGAGCCCACCACCAGGAAAAGGCCAAAGGCTGCAGTCTCCTGTAGCCCCACCCAGGGTCTCTTGGGGCTCTCTGAAGGTAAGACCCATATTCATTCTCTTTCCTTGGCAAACAGGCCTCCCTGTTGTTCCCCAGCTGAGGGCCATTTGCTTCTTGGTTGCCTTGTGTCATGTCACATCCCTCGCCTCATCCAAGCGGGAGTTTGATTCCTTGCACTTCAGTGACAGATGGTGGCAAGGTTTGGCATGCGCGTCTGCTGCTCTGTGATGTGTTGGCCTGTGGCTGTGCCATCCAGGACTTGCAGGGGATTGTAGAGGGGAGTAGGACGTGTGTAGATGGGTGAAATCTTCTGCAAGCAATGCAGGAATTCTCTCTCTCTGCTTTGCTTTTCAAAGGGGTAGAATCAGAGCAGAAAGGCCCCCATTTTAACCCATCTTCTCTGTCTGCAAAGTCCAAGCCAGTGCTTATATTTGTGTGTCTTTTAGAGTATCCTTTGGTGGTCATAAAATGATGCAAAATCATGGTGAGTGGGCAGAGAACAACCTGACTCTGACCAAGCCCGCAGTAACCGACCAGTGTAGTAAGCCCAACCCTCATGTACAGCCCTGCAGTAACAAACCAGAATGTTCAGGTAAGCTCCTGTAAGCAACCCGAGGAGGATGGTTTTCTATTCTGGGAGCACCGAGAGGCCCAGCCCAGATTGGCGCATCTCTGTGCAGGTGCTGTACATACACCTAGTAAGAGAGAGCCACTGCCTTCTAGACAAGACAGACTAAAGGTGGGTGGGGAAATGGGCACAGGGAAAAGTGAAGTGCTCAAGTCTGAAGTTTGTTAATATAGCGCCGTCGCCATGGGCCATTGCACGTAATACAATAAATAAATAAAAGGTGAAAAACAACACAACTTCCAAGAACAGATACAAATGAAAACAACAGGATTCCCCTTCCCTAAAATTAGTGACACCTTTCAAATCCGCACGGGAAGGTGAAGTAACTTGCCCGTGATCACCCAACGGAGGAGTGGCAAAGGCAGGAATGCAACGCAGGTCTTCCAAGTCCTGCGCTAGTGCCCTGTCTGCTAGCCTACACTGCCTCCCAATAAGAAATGGGGTTGAACAGCCTTATGGTGATGACCTAGTGCACTCAGTCCGGCCCCCATGAACACCTTGCTTCCTGCAGGTGGCCATGCTGGTACAGAAAGGGTTAACAATAAGCGCAGCCGGGTTAGGACAGAATGAAGCATAGGCCACTTGGATTCAAATGTTCCTGCATCCCTCTTTGTGCATGGAGTGGTGCTTCCACCACAGCAATCTCCCTCCTCATTAGACCCTAATGAGGCTGGGCTGGGGCTGTGGGAGCTGAATTGTTGTGATTGGTTCAGCTCCATTGATGTGCTTTCGATATAATTTTCTGCAATTTGTCTCAATAAAACCCTTAAGAGTTCCCAGAATGGGCCCAGCCTTCTCTCCCCCAGAAGAGGCCTGGAGGGCATAGAAAGAGGCTTTCAGCTGGAGGCGGGCTGGGGGTGCAGTGCCGCTGGAATAGATGGAAAACATTACCCTGACATTGTCTGGAGATTAGCGGTGTTCTTCTCCTAGCAAAGGGACACATTCCCCATCATTAAAGCACAGGGTGCTCCCATGTGCTTCTTCTCTCTCTAACCATTTTTCTTCTCTCTCACATGCTTCCAATCCCTCCCGTCTGCCCTCCGCACTGAGTAGATTTTAGAGGGGGTGAATGGATGCGCTTTTGGGGTGCTAATGCCTTGTCTTCATGAGGGAAAAAGGTGTTCTTAATTCGAGGCAAAATCTGGGCAGTTAACACTACTTAGCAGGTTGAGTTGAAGACTGTTTTCTTGCAATAGAGGATTGTTAGCCTATAGGGCAACCTAGTCTTCTAACTTGGTAACTTGTGTGCAAACTGCCATCTTCACTAGAATTTTACCTAGAGTTAAGAGCACCCCCCCTTTTTTCCTCCCTAGTGCCCATCCGTTGCAGTTCAGCCAGGGTGCCCAGTGCATTTATAGCCTAGCCCGCCTGCTTGCTCTGAGGGATGGCGGAGCAGAGGCACCCAGCCAATCCCTGAGCAGGCCAGTAGTTACTGTATGCTGCTGAGCTGCCTTGGTTTGATGCGGGCCGTGTGTGCTCACGCAGGGTGCACTGCAGGGCGGCGCCTGAAGGGGAGCTTCTCTGGGTCCGGTGTCGTGGGGAGCCTGAAGCTGCTGCCTTCTAACTGAGGGTGTGATTCTCCACGGCTGAGCACCTTGTGTCATCGCTTGCAACAGTACAAAGCAGCAGAGTGCCCCAGACAGGCTGCGCAGAAGCTGTGCCCAGGAGGAAGTGATGACACCAGCTGCAAGGCAGTGGACAAACAGGCCCCAAGAGGCTGACGGGGAGGAAAGATTTCAACAGCGGTGTATGTGTGCATGTATGTCCCGTGGGTGGTTAGGAACACAGAGATTACTAGACTGGATCACACCCTCGGTCCATCTTGTCCAGAGTCCTGTCTCCAGCAGTGGCCAGCACCATATGTTTCAGCAGAGTTTTGTGCACCTTCCTCTGTTGACAGATGTGGGATGGTCTACCCCAAGGAAGGTCTCACCTCGTAGTTAGGGACTGGATTAAGCTGTGAAGCGGGATGTATTATATTCCTTCCAAAAACTCTGGTCGCATTAACAGTCCTAAATCTGGATAGTCTCGTTATCCATTTCCATGTCCAGTCCCCCTCTGAGGGATTATTAATGTCCATGCACATCCTACAGAGAGAGTATCTGAATACATCTGTGTGTGTGGAAGCTGCAAAAAATCACCTCTGGTTTCCATGTTAAGGCAAATAATGACTGACTTACAGCTCCAGATCTGCCATGCACAGAGAGGGGATTTGGGAAAAGTGCTTCATGAGCTTGTGCAGTGGGACAGTGGGGGCCATGGAATAAACACGGGATAAAATCCCCGCAAAGTAGACAGCTTATCCCCTGGTGCTAGCCAATACATACATGCTACGCATAGTATTACTGGAAATGTTGGGAAGTGAAATTAACTGAATGTAGTACTATACTCTCCCCACAATTCTGTTCACCCAGGTCCAAAATCCCATGACCCCTCGGATTAGCTGAAGTAAACTTCGTCTTAAATAGATAGGAAAACTGCCAGGATCAGGACATATGGGTGTTTTACTATAGCAACAGGGAGGGAGGTTCTCTTGCAGGCTGGTACTGGAATGTCCTAAAGGAGAAGGACAAGACATAGGATTGTTCTACTCTGGTACAAAGCTAGGAGGTGCCTTTGTGCCCCTTAGTCCGTGGAATGCATGTGTTCAGAGCAAAGAGATAAGGGGTGCACCACGAATCCAGGGAAACAAGGGAGAAAGCTCACGGGTTAAATCTAGTTTTAGATGAAGCACATGGTACCTTTTTACATGTAAACAGGATGGGTGTAAGAAGGATCGTCTTAGGAGGCAGTGCAGGATAAGGATTATTATTTATTGTATGGATTGCAGTGCTGGCTAGGCTCCACCTGAGGGCACTGTGGTAGGTGTTGTACCAGCACAATGAGAGACAGTCCTTGCCTCAGAATAGACACGATGGAAAGCAGAGGCAGGGAGAGATGGAATGACTTGCCCAAGGTCACTCAGTAGGTCAGAGGCAGAGCCACCCAGGTGTGTGAGTTTTGGGAAGGAAGAGGTCTCTGCTTTGCTACTGCTAGATTGTCCCAGTAAGAACGCCATCAGCTGTTCTGGCCTGGGCTGGTACAGGAGGAAGGACTCTCAGTTCCTCCAGCCCCAGCCCCTCCTGGCTGTCAGGTGGACGGTGAGGGCAGTTCAGTGCAAAGTCTGGGAGCTTGCCTCATCTCTGAACATGCCCCAAACCCCTGGTTGGGAGTGGGGAAATCAGGGCTCCACCAGGTCTGACCTGTCTGAGGGGGATTGGCAGCTGGGGTGAGTGGGGGTAATAGGACTGCCCACCTGAGGCTGGCGTTTCCCAGGATCGTCTGTCTGCAGACTGCAGGGGATCACAGCTTCTCCAGATCTGGCCTTCCCCAGCAGTCCACTTCTACCTCTTCCCCTTTTCCTTGTTTTGAGAGTGTTTTTTAAAGAGTTATTTGACTCTTCTGCATCGCACCTTCCAGCCAAATGGCTTTTAAATTAAACCCTCTGCTAACTCATTAAGCCCCTGTCCAGGTCACTTCCTGTGTGTGTGATTTATAGACCTGCTTTTAACATTTATTAACTGCTAAATCACTGTGGCTGGTCAGTTGGAATCCTTCCCATTAGTTGCCTTGAGTGGTAGGCGGATGCCGGCCTTCTCCTCGAGTCTGGGGAAGGCTGAGGTGGGTCCTTCCTAGGTAGGTATCTGTCCAGCTGCACTCAGTCAGTCACATGTTGCTCAAAAATGGACTGAAAATGGGGGAAGGTGGAAAGCGGGTGGGGGGAGTGGAAGAGAGGAGGGGAAGGCTTCAGATAAAAGATGGAGAATGGAAAAATGAAAAGATTTAATGAGGGAAGATCTGACAAAGGGACTGGAGAGAAACAGCAAGGAAAGGGGACCCTAAATAACACCTGGGGAGGTGGCTTATCACATACCTTCAATGCATTCTTCTAGGATCTTATGCCCTGTAATGCAGGAAAGGAATTGTGCCTTCATAAGGCACTACAAGTGAGGGTCAGAGCCCCAGAGTTAGGGGCTGGATCAAAATGTCCCCCAAAGGGGTGTCTTCATCTGGGGGATTTTGGTGTGAACCCATCTCCATAAGTACAGGAGTCAGAATGAGACTGTTGCCAGAGCCTGAGAGCAAAGCAGAGTTCAACTCTATCAGACTCTCTGTGACCTTGAGCCCCTCCCTATCCATACGGTGGGGAGACTAGCGCTGCCCTACCTCCCAGGGGTGCGAGAGGATAAATACACTAGAGATTATGAGCCACTCTGAGGCTGCGATAATGGGGACCAGAAAAATACCTTAGATAAATGGACGGTAGTTTGGGCAAGGGGAAAAGACTTCAGACTGCTGAGGGGTGGGGGAGAAATCCTAATTAGAGGTAAAAAGCTGGTATGTGAGACCCCAGCATTAGCAGCAGCTTTGGTTTATTTCTGGTTTTTGTCCTTTTTTTCTGTGTGCACTTGACGCTTTCATTCGATAGGAATCGGCTGTGGTTTTTGCTGCACAATCAGGGCTAATGAGCACTCCCAGGAAATAAATTGCATCTTAAGCACAGCCTCACAGTGCAAAATAAACAGTTCCCTAGTGCTGAAGCTGCCTCGTCAGTGATCTCCGTCTCCCCTGAACTCACCAATTCAGGAGGTTGAGATCAGAACCCTGCTCTGCGGTATTCTGGGGCAAGCAGAAGGAACTGCCATCATGAATCTGACACAGACTCTATCAGGAATGGTGTAGCCCCCGATGGTTCGCCTGCTGGGATGTAATAGATGCCTATGTTTCACTTGTGGTGGGGCCCAAGTACAGCCCCATGTTGGTGGCTGCAAATCAAAGCAGTGATTCATCCTAGTGGCTAGAGGACTTTGTTATTTCTACTAGTATTGTGGAGCGTGCTCAGGTGGTGTTTGGGTTCAGCTTGGCCATGGGTTCTCTGCATGAGAGAAAGATAAAGGTTATTCCCCTGCCTTGTGTTATGTCTGGTATCCCACACATCCCTATCCCATCCTGGCTGGGGTGAGTGTCTGATGGGAGGTGGGCCATGTGGAGTGTGGAGTTCAAGGGGCATTGATTAGAAATGCATTGTCAAACAAAGGCTGAAATATTCCAACTCCTTGATGTAGAGCTGGGGGAGCCAGCAACTGGGCCATTTTCGAGGCCTGTCCGTGCTGCCTCTTTGAAAAATGCTTAATGATGCTAACTCACTTAAAATCAGGCAGCCGCGTTCCTACCTTACCCCGGGGTTTTGCAAAGCTTGTTCCAGACTGTGTCTGAATCGTGCTATGATCTTAAACCTCAGACAAAGCTCTGCTTTAAAGTGACTCACTGTCCCTCTGCGAACCACCTTGGAGCTGTAACTGGACCATCATTGGGACTTAAACCTGGGACTTTTGATAGTGGAGCTAAAAGACTAGTTGGATTACTGTAGCAAACTCTCAAACCTCTGGTATGAACCACCAGTAGAGGGCAGCAAATGCTCCTTCCTCTCCTAGGATTGGTGTGGGATCCTGTCCATTAGGTTAGCTCAATTGAGCTAATTTAAACACACTTTGAAACGCTCCTCCACACCCATATAGACATAGTTTGGCATATTTACAATGGTGTCAGCTGATTGCATTGTTACTTAGGTGAGTGTTAAGAGAGGTTTCCAGTTGTACTGAACTTACTGGATTTGGGGGTCCTCCCCGTTGTCTAGGCAGAGTCCTGGTGGATCTGAAATCCATACTTCTCCAGTTCCTCAGGGGGTAGAGTGAATCTGCTGCCCCTGCCTTTGGAAGTGATCTTGGTAACACAGTTGCTGTCACAACTGCTTTTGCATTCCCCAGTGGGGATGAGGCTTTAGATCAGCAACCCAGCCTGGACGTATTAGACCCCTGCAGTGTCCATAGGGACTACAACCCTCGTATTAAACTGTGGCTGTCACTATTGTCATACACACAACTAAATTTATCTAGCAGCAAAGCCAGCATCTTAAAGCCGTTGGTTCTGATGTACCCGTGATTTGCTGAGATCCGTGTCTCCTTTATCCCTTCCCCCTCTGTCTCTCTCGCTCAAATCCCAAAGCAGAGACTAGAAACTTGCTTGCAAAGGTTTTTTTTTCTTTTATGTTTCAGAGGTTGATGATAATCTGTATGCAAACACTAGCATGCACAGGATTGCAGCTAGAAAGCCAGCTAGCACACACAGACCTCAGCTGGAGCATGTATGGAGCATTGCCTTACCAAACACAATGTAGTGATCTGGCCAGTATGAAATGCTACAATATGGTGAAACTAGACACCCCTTAAACTGTAGGGAAAGATGACGCACTTACTGGCTGTAAAAGAGCCTCCAGCTGACAAAAGCCCAGCTTTTCCCGGCAGGGAATGGTACAGCAGTGCAAGGTGTGAGGGGATTCCGAGCTTTGGCAGCCCCCAGCTTCTTGTTGTAGGGGGAGGCAGTCTAGCCAAGTGGACCATCCCCAGCCTCTCCAAGCAAAAGGTGCTGTAGGGGAGAGTGATACATCAGGAAGGAAGTCCCAGCTGACCCTGGGTGTATACTGGGGCTGTGTTGAGCTTGGATGTTTTGTAGCTAGAGCCAAAGAGCTGTTAAACTGTGAATAATGTGACAGCTTTTTTCGGCAGGAGTTCAAAGTATTGAGGGGGGAAGCTGTGTGTGTGTGTGGGGGGGTAAATTTAAAAAAAAAAACTGAAAAAACGCCAGCAGAATATTTTACTCAATTCTCCCCAGACATTTTTATGTTGGGGTTAAAAAGAAAACAACTTCCCAATTAAAGGATTTTTATTTGTAACATACCCTGGGAGACCTTTCTAAATCAAGAGATTCTTCTGAATAATAAAAGTTTTATATTCAGGGGAATGGAGGGACTCAGGCAACAGGTGGTAGAGGAGCTTGGAAAGAGAGGAGGAGGAGAGCTGGGCTGTTGTGATGGAGGGGAGAGTGTGATATTCTATTCGTCGGCGCTCTTCTCTTCCCTGCTTTTAGAAATTTCTCATTTGACAGCCCTGTCCTGTCTTTGTTCTCCTGGCTGGTGCAGTGTGCGTGTCTGGGGTGGGATTTTATTGCCAGGGTTGCATTCACTGTGGAGATGTTTTACATCTAGCAAATGAAACTGGTAAATGCTGGTCCTGGGAGAGGGGGAGTGGAGCTGGGCTGATGGCTCAGCTGACATTTTAGCTCCTGCCAGCTGTCTGAGGTGACTCCCAGAATATCTCCCTCCAGATCAAAGTGGATCTGGGCAGGTACATTATAGTGGACAAAGCCTTTCCCCCCCACCATCAGGACTCTCACCACTACAGGGGCTTGCTGAAATGCATGGCCTGGCTGACTAAGTGGTCTGATGACCAAGATCCTAGCAATGCTGTATATTGTCAGGCTAAAGCAAATGGAGATCCATGCAGTCAAAGGCCACTGGTTCCCTGATGGTGATACTCAACAGAAGGAAGAACGGGTTTTGAAAGCAGGGTTTTCTGTAGCATGCATCTGGCAGTAGTGTTCAGCCTCATTCACATGAAGCCAGTAGACTCACTAGAGGCTTGAACCTGTGAAGTTCTGAGTGCCTCTTGCATTGTTTTGCTCAGCCTCTGAACACTCTCTGTATTACAGGCTTGGTCCCAAGAGCTGCAGTCACTTCAGTTCCCATGTGGCCCATGGCATCATACAGGGCATTCAGGACTGATTTCAGAGTTCCAAGGAGAATACTGCCTGTTTGGAAGATGCCTGTTGCTAGGGTGACCAGATGTCCTGATTTTATAGGGACAGTCCCAATTTGGGGGGCTTTTTCTTATATAGGCACCTGTTACCCTCTACCCTCTGTCCCGATTTTTTACACTTGCTATCTGGTCATCCTACCTGTTGCTTACTTTCTATACAAGGCCACTTTACTGATGGGTAAACGAGGCACTGAGATGCTTATGTAACTTGTCTAGGGGGTTAAGATGAGGTGTAGGAAATAAGATCTGTGTTCTAATGCTGGTCTCTCTTTTGGGAATGGGGACAGTGTACTTGCCCTCTCTGAGCCTCAGTTTCCCCATTGGTAAAAAGGGGGTGTAAGAGGGGAATTGGGCCCTTCTGTTGACCCACTCTGGTAGCAGGAATTCAAACCATGTGTAAAATCTGGTTTGACCACCTAGTGCTCAGCCCTATGCTTGATACACCAGCACAGGTGGCCAGTGGCTTTTCACACACCCCTTGCAACTGGAAAAGCATTTTGTCTGACAGGAAGTTCCACTTCCTCCCAAAAATGTTTCCGTCTTGAAGGTTTTATAAACTCCAAACCACACAAGTTGTCCCTGAAGACACTGCTGTGACGGCTGCTCGGTCTGCACCCTGCAGCTACAGGGCTTTGGTCTGTGCCACTGGGAGCTGGGAGAGAGGCCTCCCAGCTGGCTGTGCTGTGCTAAGCCCTCCTGCAAGAGCTATGGACACACGCAAGCTTCCAGCTGAGAAGTTTCCTGTTCAGAGTTGTAGGCTACAGCCTGCCTCTCAGCCTGCACTGAATTCTGGGACATAGAGCAGGTCAGCGTGATGCCCTAGCCAGAGTAAACAGTGCGTGTTGATCCCAGGGGGTGGCATGAAAAGTGAGGAGAGGAAGCAAAACCTCATACAAAAGTCATGTGGGAGAGGCAAGAGAGAGGTGGGACAGACACTTGATGGTATAAAAAGACAAAACTGCACTGGAATCAAAGGAGCTGTGCCCATGTAGGCCAACAGAGCATTTGGACGGGAGAGCGGTATGACTGAGGGGGCCATATGATATCAACTAGCTACGGTGTGTAGGTAGATTCATTGATAGGGCCCTACCAAATTCACGGCCATGAAAAACACATCACAGACCATGAAATCTGGTCTCCCCCCATGAAATCTGTATAGTATAGGGTAAAAGCACACGAAAGACCACATTTCATGGGGGGAGCCCAGCGTTTCTCAAACTGGGGGTCCTGACCCAAAAAGGAGTTGCAGGGGGTGACAAGGTTATGTTAGCGGATCATGGTATTGCCACCCTTACTTCTGTGCTGACTTCAGAGCTGGGCAGCATACCACACCATGCTACCCTTACTTCTGCGTCGCTGCTGCTGGTAGCGGCTCTGCCTTCAGAGCTGGGCTCCTGGCCAGCAGCCGCCACCACTCTCCAGCTGCTCAGCTCTGAAGGCAGCATCGCTGCCAGCAGCAACACAGAAGTAAGAGTAGCAATACCACAATCCCCCCTTACAATAACCTAGCAACCCCCCCACACAACTCCTTTTTGGGTCAGGATCCCTACAATTACAACACCATGAAATTTCAGATTTAAAGAGCTGAAATCATGAAATATACCATTTAAACAGTCCTATGACCATGAAATTGATCAAAATGGACCGTGAATGTGGTAGGGCCCTACTCATTGACTTTGAGGCTACAGGGGATCTTTATGATCATCTAGTTTGACCTCCTGCAGAACACAGGCCAGAGAATTGAACCCAGTGCCCAAGGTTACCTGGCCGGCCAGTGGCAGAATCAGGAATAGAACCTAGGCTATTGCTCTAGCGACTGGGCCACACTGCCTGAACTTAGCTGGCTGTATTCCCACATCCCCTGTTCCCCAGATGATGACACACCTGCCCTGCCACTGCTCTGGTGTGACCTGTCCAGCCTGCTTCTGCAGTGCCAGACTCCGTTGCGTGCAGTAAGCTGCCATACGTTCTCCCTCACTCTTTCGTTTATTTCTTTGTTGTTGTTTTTTCTGCCCTCCTTCCTTTCTTTTAATATTACTGCAACGTGCCCTAGAATCCCAAGGTCATTCAAGGGGACTGGAGCGATTAATGGGTTTGCTGTCCTCTGCTTGTGTGCTTTGTGTGTGTTTTATATAGACTGCACCTGTGTGTCTTTTTCTCCCCCTCTCTCTCCTTTCCTTTTATTTTCTTGTCCTACTTTTCAAATCAGACTGCTGCCAGTGCTCCAGTAAATAAATTGAATTCTGAGAGACTGGCCTCTTCTAAAGGTCAACTGACTTCATGAGCAACTCTCCTTGAGTGTGGGGCATGTGTGTTTGGAACACTAATTAGGATGAGTCGCATGGTGTGTGCATTTGGGATGGTGGGTGAGAGTTGGAGTGAGAAGACTTGGACAAAGTGGTAAAGAGCCTTGGCAGTGATCTGGCATGGACATGAACCTCAGGGCCACAGAGCTCAGGAAGGGAGGGACACAAGGTGGCTCTGTGCCACCTCTGCAGCACTTGGCTTCTGGGGACTGGTCTCATCCCTGGTGGAAATTAGAGATGCCTCAGGGCTGCTCCAACCTTTGCTCAGGCACTTATGGCCACAAGAGGACGTTTTAGCAGCAGAGAACAGCCAGAGTACAGAGGTGTTTCAGCTACGTCCTCTATACCAGGCGAGATTGTGACATGGGATGGCAACGGGTCTACAAGCCTTGAGGATTTCCCCTCTGGAGGGGAAACTCCTGTGTGGCTGGTGATCACTGGCTTTCCTCCTAACTCTGTGCTGCTGGAGTTTCACACAACTCCTGTGAAATGGAGAGGTCACTCTCACCCTTCCAGGTGAAGCTGGAACATGCAATAAATGCCTCTCTCACTGGCTGCTAACCCCCATCAGACTTCCACAGCTGGAGACACAAATCTACACACAGAGATGCTTGTGCTTTTTTCCCTCCTGCATATCTGCTCTCCTTTAGAGGTGCAGAGGCTTGGAGTTTGGGAGTGGGGAGAGGTGCATGACAGCTGGACTTGTGAGGTATCTTGTAAATGGGTGGGTTTTTTTATGCATCACTGCAAACAGCTAGGGAGTGAGCTCTAATACTAGGTATAATTCAGTTGGGGAATACCTTGGGGTTAGCAGGGATAGGGCCAAGAAAGGGAAGATTCTGAGATGATTTAAATAGGAAGATTCTCCCTTCTTTTCTAATGGAAATTAAATGCAAAAAAAAAACTAAGTTGATGTAACACTAATGCTGCAGAACTGACCACAAATGAGTCAGGAAGGGAAGGGATGAATTAAGGTTCATGTGGTAACTCACAAATTATATGCGTGGGGCCTAATTGTGCTCTCTCAGCACTGCAAGCCAACTGAAGTCAACAGTTTTTACACCAGTGTCAACTCGGCATGAGCAGGCTCAGAAATGGGCCCACTGTTTTGTATGTAGGTTACCACTAAGAGTCTAATTAGTGAGAAAAGCTCTCTCTTGGAAACGTGGGTAAGTTGAAGTTGCTGTGAGAAGGAACTCATTATTGTGACTTTTGGGCATTTGGATTTGTCGCCATTACATGGCATTATTCTAGGGTTTTTACATGTAACATACGGAGTGTAATTTAAGACTTCTACTGGAAACTCAGCATTTTTGGAAAGAGGCACCTCATTATCAGTTTTTCTGCTTTATCTTGGAGCGTCAGGGATTTTTATAAATGTGGCAATAAGCCTTTGTCGTGTTCTCTGTACAATAGGCTGTCCTCCTTGAATAGAATAGTCTGTCTATTTCTTCTGCTCTAGGTAATCCAGTCCTCGTGGTGGTCATTTATCCTTGCACTGTCTTTCCTTCAACCGAAAGAAAGGGGGAGATAGGTAACTGAGTGCATGTCTGACTGTTTCAGTTCCTCAAGGACGGTGCCCCTTCCTCCATCCACTATAATAAAGGCTTTCTGGCCATCCTTAAAGGAATAATCATTCACACCATCCCTGATGAATATGTGGGTATTAATACCCAGATTTTGTAATGAGCACAATGGTTTTGTGACCATTGTATTGATGGCACAATGAAATCCTTCCAGTAGGCGTCAATCAAATGCCAGTGATGATTGTGAATATGCCCCTATAGGATTTGCCTAAAGGAGGCAGTGGTCTCTTTTTGTACTCTTTCAGAAGGCTGGTGTTGGGATGCTGGCAGCAGCAGCCGATCTCCCTCCTTTGTCTTGATGGGTTGGGTCGTGCTTCTTGGGTAGCTAGTCTGATCACTGGTACTGTGTGCCATGGGCTCTTCTGACAGGTGGGGAGCTGACTAGAGACTTGCCCAGAGGCACTCAGGAAATTTGTGGCAGGGTAGGGAATGGAACCCATGTCTCATGAGTCCCAGCTAGCCTATCCTCCTCCCTGAGGTCTGTCCTGACCACTTATTGGCATTAAAGTTTCCATGGCACTTGCCAGAAGAAATAGGATTGTTAGTGTTCTGGCCAAATTCCAGCCGTGGTAGCATGCTGTATCCTTCAACCACCCACTCCCGTGGTCTGGAACTGAGATCCCAAAAGGAGGAGCTGTGAGTAACATGACCCCATTTGCAAGGGATACAGTAATGGGATCTCTTTCCCTGAAATGGATTCCTCTCCCTCTGTATCACTAGTACCGCTCTATCTCCCACCCTCTTTCAATTGCTTTCCCGTCTCTCCTTCTCTCTTCCTTCACGTTCTCCAGTATCCTTCTCCTTTCCACTTAGCTCCTCAGTGCTTCAAAGCAGTGGAAATGCAGGTTAAATTATCCTTGGTGTGTGCTCTGACCATGCTTCCATTTTTATTCCTAGAGGCAAAAATCTCCCAAATTTTTGATTTCACTGTCAAACCCTCCTGTGACACCATGGCAACTCACTTTATTCTGATCACTCCAGCTTGATCATTAAGGGTCAGATACTGAATACCACCTTAGCCTGCAATTAGTCCCATTGATTTCAATGGAATTACTCATAGAGGAGGCTGCAACTCACTGTGAACAATGGAATTGCAATCTGTTGCTAAGAATAAATGCCAGTTAATTAAATCTACGTCTGCTCGGAGTGAGAACCTGAAGACACTAAGATTAATTTATAAGAAACATGAAATGTTTAACTAATAAACAAGAGCCTACTAAGCTCTATATTAATTTAACCTAATGAAGTCCTGTAATAATCCATGATAAATGAGGAAAGCTCCCAGAACATGAGCAAGGAAAAGCAGCAGTTGGGTGTCATGATAAATTGTTCGTTAATAGTGAGAATAATTCATAACCCCTAAGAACAACAGAAAAGAAACATCAGATTGTTTGTTTGTTTGTTTAATAAGCTAATCGATAGCTGAGCCCCATGTATCTTAATTCAAGTTAGATTTACCTTTACGACAATAAATGGATTTTTCCTGAGAATAATCGTACCCGTTAATATCATTTTTCCCCTCTTGAGCCTGGATAATGGCAGGAATTATCCTCTTTCCAATCAGATGCATTTTCTTTCTCACTAATTAACAGAACAGTAGGAATCTATATATCTACACACACACACACGTATTTTCATCTTGCTTCTTCTGAGAGGCAGCAAAGAGGTTTATCCAAGGAAAATGGGCTTAGGGATACAGAGCCGTTCTGAACAGAGTGTGTGAGAGCTCCAAGGATCATCTAAAGTAATGAATGGTTTCCAACCAGGCATGTGTGTGGCAGGTACCCTGGGTCAGATTTATGCTTCTAATATTGCCATTATCCCCTTCTCTAGTAATACAAAACCTTATATGTGTACCCACTTCATCCAGAAAGTCCCAATGTGCTTTAGAGCAGTGGTTCTCCACCAGGGGTACGTGTACCCCTGAGGTTATGTGGAGGTCTTCCGGGGGTACATCGACTCATTTAGATATCTGCCTAGTTTTACAACAGGCTACATAAAAAGCACTGGTGAAGGCAGCACAAACTAAAATTTCATACAGACAATGGCTTGTTTATACTACTCTATATACTGTACACTGAAATATAAGGACACTATTTATATTCCAATTGATTTATTTTATAATTATATGGTAAAAATGAGAAAGTAAGCAATTTTTCAGTAATAGTGTGCTGTGAGATTTTTGTATTTTTATGTCTGATTTGGTAAGCAAGTAGTTCTTAAGTGAGGTAAAATTTGGGGGTATGCAAGACAAATCAGTCTCCTGAAAGAGGTACAGTAGTCAGGAAAAGTTGAGAAAGGTTAGAGGCTGTGTGCGTGCGTACATACGGGATCAATCGGTTTCCACCAGAAAGATGCATCAGAGTTTAGAAGTGAAGGACTACTCCCCAGGAAACTGCAGGGGTAGCTTGAAAGAGATGAGATGGATTCCACTGTGACACCAGAGTGGACAACCATTGTCTTACAAAAAGCAGCCGGGGGTATCTCATGATCACCCAGTGCTAAGGGAAGCCGAGTTTAAAGACCATAGGTCAGACCCTCAGCTGCTACAAATCAGCTTAGCTCTGACTTCAGTGGAACTGTGTCAATGTACGCCAAACAGGGTTTGGGCCATGCGTCTCCAGTGGAACAGTGCTGCCTGGCCATGCCTCAGGATTAGTTTAGAATAGTGAACACCCACGAAAGAATAGGGTTCCCCAGCACCGTTTATTGTTTGCAGGCCCCTCGGTTTTCCTTTGAAGTCTGCCAGGCCCAGCCCTGTGTAGCTTCTAAGTTGTGATGGGACCGTGGTCTGAGTGCGCTCTGTGGGAAGGCCACAGCGTTTAAAAGGGGGATCAGTTGTTGAGTCTCATGGGGTTAAATTGTGAAGAGTGCGCAGTCTGGTATCCTATAATTCCCTCTCCTAAGGCGGTGTCTGCCATGTCCCTTCTTTTTATCCCTTTCAGTCCCCTCTCCTCTTGTCCTCTCCCTAAAGAGATCTAGTCATTCCTCTTTAGGATCCCCTGTGAGAGGAATCTCCCACCCTTTGGAGTAGAAATTGACCTGAGCAGCAGAATTTGGATCCGTCTCTTGAGCACTGCAGTGTTCTGTGGGGCTTGGATCTGGGTTTGCACCCAAATGAGTGAGATCCTTAAAATTGATGGAGCTTATTGATTTACACCAGAGGAGGATCTACATTTCATGTAGCTCTGCAGGCTGCCACTTGTGCTGTAAACCAAAAAAACCCAGAGAAATTTGGTCCAAAGAAAAGCACCTAAAAATAATCTGCTAGGATCAAACTGTGGGCACTTTTTTAAGCACAAAAGTTCTGAGCCTGCAGTTTTTCTTGCCCATTGTTTAATGTAGACACATGCCTGGTAGTTATCCTGTCTACCCATCAAATCTGAATTTTCAAAACTCAGTCATGGAAACTGATAGGATCAGAAATGTCTTTGTGCAAAAGTAAACTTGTGGGTCATAGACTGGAGGTCAGGCTGCTTCCAACATTTGGGATGAGAGCCTCACTCCCACCCCAGCCCCTGGTGCAGTGTAAAGAAGTTCTAAAAGCCCCAGCACCACCCAGAGAAGGCCCTGTGGGAGATACCTGTGAGGTTGCCTTCTGAGGATCCCTTCACAAGCCATGGCATAGAGGTGTGCTGGGGATGAGACAGACTGGGCAACAACATACAGCACTGCCACCCATAGGGCAGGCTGGGGACATTGGAAGCTAGACAGGAATAGGATTGTCTAAGCTACACTGGGGCCTGCCGAGCAACCCAGCATGGAGAAGCAGCAAAGCCATCTTAGACTCTCCCACTTTCCTTTGGGCTGAGAGCTCTGTGCTGCCCCTCAGGAAGGCATAACAGCTAACATCTCACCCTTGGCATCATCACCCCTCCCCTTCCGAGGCAGGAGGAGCCTGTGTCATCCTGGAGCGACTCTTGGATGGGTGGGAAGGAGGTTGGCCAACAGTGAGACTAGTAGCTTGAGGCCAGCCTCTGAAGGGGATGAGCCAGTTGTGGCTGGTTGTCCATCTGTTTCCTGGGTTGGAATTTATTAATGCCATAGCACCCCAAATGTGTTAGTAGAGACCTATGATGAGATCATTCTTGTCCTGAAGTGTGGGAGAGGGATCCCTATATAAGAGAGGGGATAAGGGTGATGGTTGCAACATATCTTTTTAGTGCCATGTTTTGTCTGTCTTTTTTAAACCATCGCTAACTGCTGCTCTGCCAATCCACTGCAATATCCTTCTCTTGTGTTTTTCCTGCATGTGTCTCTTGCACTTGAAAATGACACCTGCCCTTTTACGTCCTATGTTGTCAGCAGCATGGTGCTAGCCCATGCCTGCCATCTGCACTAATGCAAATCCTGCCCTGTGTGATAGATTTTCTCCTTGGCAAATGCTGATCCAAATAGTTCCTGCCCAGCAAAACAGAAGCATGGCTGAAACCTTCCTGTCCAAACGAAGATTGTACATTCTATCCCATTACTCTGCTTGCCCAGACGGACATTCAGGACTGTCTGTCTCTGTGGATTCATCCCTGTCAAGTCAGTGCTGTTCTTATGTGGAAAGTGTCCCCTTATTTGACGTCATGCCTAGATTTTCTTATCCACCCTTCTGTCCATTGTTGTCTCTATTGTGTATTCATTACAATGCCCAGAGGCTCCTCCAAGCCCAATGTGTGTTGAATTACTGCTCATCTATTTCTCCCAATGTCCTCATACTCATAACCATGAGGCCCATATTACCCATGTGCACATCTGTCAGGCTGCATATTCCTTGGCTGTTTCCAGGGATACATAAAATTGCCTGTGTGTTTATGACATTACCAACACGTCCTTTCTCTCCCCGACCCCATCCCCCTGAGTCCAAGCCGCTGCCTCTCTTTATGAGGATTGATATTTGGGCTGTAAATATTTTAGAACCTCATCTTGCAACCATGTCTGTGTGCGCGCATACATTCTTATCTGACAACAGATGTTGTTGGAGCTCTCTCTCTGTAGGAAACGCTGCACATTTGTTTGTCTTTTTCCTGCTCCACTCCCCCCTTCGTGTGTATGTGTCTCTGTCTGTAAAGTGATGACCGTTTCTGTTGGAGAGGAGGGAATTGACAATCTAAAACAAAACCATGCAGGGGATGTTACATGAGTTGCTCAGCCCATGAAGGAACGTGTGAGCCTCATCTTAAAAAAGGCTCCTGTGACTTGGTGTTCATCAAAGAATCCCTCTTCTGGTCCACAGCACTTCATGATCCTTGCTGATTCATGTTCATTTAGATCCCCCCCATTCAGCAGCAAAGGGTGCCTGGCTAATCCTAATCCCCAGGAAAGTTAATATTGAACTGACTGACATAGCTCCGTTTGGCAGGACAGATTTGTTAGCACACGCGCAAGCCTCACCGGATAGGTTCACACTGCAAGTGGAGGCATTACTGTAGAAAGCATAGGCACATTAGCTTTAATCTAGCTAGCCCAGGTAACAATAATAGTAAAGACTTAATGGCATGGGTTAGCAACCAGAGTGCATACCCAGGGTCCCTAGCAGGCTTGTGCTCTGGTTGCCCGTCTGTGCTGCTGCCCACACCACCACATTTTCACTACCATTGTCACCTGTGCTAGCTAGAGTAAAACTCAGGCTATGTCTACACTACAGCCGGGATCAATGCTCTGAGATCAATCCACCGGCGGTCAATTTAGCGGGTCTAGTGAAGACCCGCCAAATCAACAGCAGATTGCTCTCCAGTCGACACCTGTACTCTACCCCCAACGAGAAGAGTAAGGTAAATCGATGGGAGAGTTTCTTCCGTCGACCCCCTGGCGGTGTAGACCCCACTGTAGCTCGACATACGTTATTCATGTAGCTGGAGTTGCGTAGTGTAGGTTGACTTATCATAGTAGTGTAGACATAGCCTGACATGTGTTTGCCTACCTGTCCTACAATCACACCTTCACTTGCCCTGAAGACATACCGAGAGGGGAGAAAGGTGTGTCCGACTCTTAAAGGCCCTGGAAGAAGGAACAGGGATACAGTAGCTGTGTATGTCAGAGCTCTGCTCTCCTAGCTGTGAGATATGACTAGAAATGGGCTCAGGTTTCAAAATTCAGATCTAGCTTTCAAACACTCTGTAGTTTAGTTGTTGTGTGAAGGGATTTGGTGTTGCTCACTAGAAAGAGAAAGACTACCTGTGAATTTCAGCTGAGGCTGTGGATTTGGGTTTTAAACGCCCCAGAGATTGCAGTTGTTGAGAATCCAGGGTATTGATTCAACTGTTTTTAAAGGATGAGGAAAATCCTATTTTAACCAATAGAATCATGGTATGCAAATGAAGGTAGTAATCCGATCTGCTCAATCACCTTCTGTGCTGCAGCCTTGTCACTCAATGAGTTTGTGCCTGTCTTGAAATTGAACAGCATACATGAAAATCAGCCACACGGCCCTTGTCTCTTGTGGGAGCCATTCTCAAAAGTGACCCATTTGACAAGAATGTACATCTCCTATACAATTTTAATTTCTAAAAAATTTGTAAATTTTCTGTATAATCTACATTTTATTGTAAAATCACAGTTTAAACAGAAGTTAGATAACCCCTTAACATGAAGGGCATGATCAGTACAAGAAGAAACACTCGGGGATTATAAGGATTGCCCAGTGGGTAATAATGTGGTTCTTCACAGCTGAATGGCTCTTCCGGTTTCAAGAATTATAATAGCCTTTAAACATATAAATTCCAACCCAGAAGATCAGTGACTATAACCACCCACATCTCCAGGTTCTAGTGATATAAAGAAGGATCAGTCAAGCTTTTTTCTCATTGTTACTGTGATGTATCAGCCTACACTTGATTCTTCATTAGATAGAATGATCCTTTTCTACTCTCAGTAGTAAAGGTTGACGCGACAAAAACCTCCACTCAGCCTTAATAATGGCATCGTTAGCACTTACCCATAATGACCTGGGGTTCTGGACCACACTCCCCTTCAGGAAATTATTTTTGTGTCCAAATTGGCAGGTGAGATCAGACAACCAAAGTTGGCTTGAAACGGTTTAGCCCAGGGGTCTCAAACTCAATTTACCTTAGGGCCAGTGCCAGTCCTCAAATCCTCCCAGGGGGCCAATAATGTCACTCATGCCACCTAGAACCCGCCCCCCAAAACTCCACCCCCCCCAAACTCCACCCCCCCCAAACTCCACCCCCCACCTGCCTAAGGCTCTGGGAGGGAGTTTGGGTGGGGAAGGAGGTCTGAGGTAGGGGATTGGGGTGCAGGCTCTGGGAGGGAGTTTGGGTGCAGAAGGGATAAGACGTTGGGCTCTGGGAGGGAGTTTGGGTGGGGGAGGGGATCTGGGGTGCAGGCTCTGGGCTGGAGTTAGGGTCATGGGTGCAGGCTCTGGGCTGGGACGGGGGTGGGGGTGCAGGAGGAGAGGGTGGGGTTGCAGGCTCTGGGAGGGAGTTTGGGGGTAGAAGGGGGTGTGTGGGAAGGGGGACTGGGTGCAGGCTCTGGGAGGGAGTTTGGGGGGTGGGAGGGTGTGCAGACTATGGGAGGGGGTCGGGGAGAGCAGCACATATCTGGGGCTCCAAGGTGGGGTGGGCCAGGGACCTCCGCATGCTGCTGCCTCCAGGCACCGCCCCTGCAGCTTCCCACTGTCCACAGAGTGCTCGGGGTGGGGGCAGCGTGTGGAGGCACAACCCCGCCCCGGGGTCACAGGGAGGGGCCAGCAGCCACGGGGAGCTAGCGTGCAGGAAGCCACTCAGCTCTGCTGAGCTGCTGGTAGTGGGAGGGGCACCAGCCATTTTAAATCGCCCTGGGGGGAGCGCCTGGGGGTGGCAGGCAGGGCAAAGGGAGAGACCCGGTCCCAAAATTGCTGGAGCCCTGTGGGCCACACTGGGGAGGTTCTCAGGCTGCAGATGGCCTGTGGGCTGGGACTTTGAAACCCCTAGTTTAGCCAGGGCAGACACTGAAAGTTCAATAACAGATCTAGATGTTGCCCAGTTTTGTTAATTTATCCTCAAGCTTTTGCTACTGTTCTTGAAGGGCAAGGCCTTGATGCTCCAATTTTGTGTTGTGAAGGCTTTTGCAAAGCACACTGAGCTTTTGCCATTTTTAGATACGTGGGGTACCTATCAGGGAGTCATTCGATAGCAAATTTGCAATGAACGGATGGTCCCTTTTCACACTTTCTCGTTTTGAGCTGGATTTTTAGACAATCTAGGGGTGCAGGTGGAAAGAATATCTAGGATTTAATACTTGGGCCTAGCCTATGCTTGAAAAGGTGTGCTGGTATGGCTCTGTCAATATGGCTATACCAGCAAACCTGCTTTGTGGAGATGCAGTTTACACAGGCAAAGGGGTTTTTTTGCTGGTATAGTTTATGCCACTTCCCCCAAACAAAATAAGCTATGCCAAGAAAAGGGCTTTTTTGATGGTATAACTGTTTACATGAGGGCTTTATAAAAATGTCATAAAGAAACAGCTGTCTAACTGACATTGTTATACCAGCAAACGTTGCTAGTGTAGCCCTGGCCTTACTTAGGAGTACAGTTGGCTGAAGTCAGTGGCGCTTTCAGAAAAGGGTACTCACTTGAGTAAGGATTTGCAGCATCAGGTCCCTAATCTGCATGTGCAGACACTGACTGGGATTTTCAAAGGAGCAGAAGAGAGTTAGAAGCCCAATGCTTACTGCATTTCAATGGGATTATGTGCCTAACTCCTTAAGGGCTTTCCTGAAACTCTCAGCCAACCTGAGTGCATGAGCAATAGGCATACATCCCCGTGGCCAGCTGGATGTATTTGGATGCCTGATGGGTCTGCTGAACTGGCCCTTGATGGCTACATTTTTTTATGTCAATGTAATGTCTATTTATTTATGGCTTCTGTGGGCAGTGCTTTGGCTGCTTTATGGAGCCACTGTGAGATATTTTGAGGCACAGTGAGATATTTTAAAAACATCTCACTACTCTGGAAATATACATAGTGTGCTAGATATATATTAGTCATTCTGAAAGGGAATGATTTCCATGAAGGAAAAAACATTTCAGCCCTTCAGAGCCTTTTTACTCGCATTCTGTGAGGCAGCTACTGTTACTCCCTTTCTCAGTTACTTGTTTTACTCGTCCTGAGCTTTGCCTTTATTTTATTTTTTCTTAAACAAGAAATAAAATAAAACCCTTAATGGATCCCCATAGACATTCATCAGTTGTCAGCAAGAAATTGCATTTTAAAAGTATGCAATAAAACCTCTTTCAACTGGATTACTTCCAGCAGGATTATTTTTCTAGCAGACTATCTCATCAACATGAGTAACTCCTTCAACAGGTGTTATGCCCTGAACAAAACACCCTGACCTGATTTATGACAATGTAAATTAGGAGGCACTCCAATGTAGTCACACCAGCTAGAGAATTGGAATTAGGCCTAGCGAACAGAGAAGAAGGAATGTTTCCCAAAGAAAGAAAGAACAAACAACAACAAAACACAAGACCAGGCACCATCTTGAAGGAGAAGTCCGCACAAATGAGTTCATAATATGCAAAGCAACTGAGCTGTATAAACCAACAGTGTGGTAGCAGAGAGTTTCGCTTAGAGAGAACCTATCATAAATCACTCAACACTCAGTTTTGCGGTGCCATTTAAGAAAATATTTTTCAAATCCTACTACCTGCCACTCTCTTTTCCACATGGATAGGTGTTTGTATTGTGACAGACCCAGACCAGTGGGATACAGGAGTCTGGTCTTATTGGGATCCAGGAAGTGGGCGGGCGAGGCTTGCCCACTGCTAAAGGATCCCCCCCCAGCCTAAGGGGGAGATCCACAGGACCTGGGAAGCCAAATAATTACGGGGGGACAACTCATGAAAAACAGGGACGGGAGTGCGGTCAAAGGGTCAAACAAAAGGAACCGGACAGGGACACCGATTAGAGAACCCTGGACAGCGCCCACTGCTCCTCAAAGGCGTCAAGGGAGTCAGTGGACGCCGCCCAGAGGAACTCTGCCCGGAGGCGTGAACGGACAGAGGATCGGAAATAGGCCCCGCAGTCGCAGGAGACTCCATCGGCCAACCTCCTCACCCTGGTTTTATAGATGGCCACTTTAGCCAGGGCCAGGAGGAGGTTGACCAGGAGGTCCCGCTACTTAGTGGGGCCACGGACAGGGAGTGCATAGATAAGAAGGTGAGAAAAGTGCAACCAAAACCTTAACAAAATATTGGTGAGGAGCCGGAATAGGGACTGCAACCTGGCGCACTCCAGATAGACGTGCGCCAGGGTTTCCCTCACGCCGCAAAAGTGGGAGGTGTCCGGGATTGGGGTAAACCGCGCCAAGTACATGCCCGTGTTCACGGCCCCGTGAAGGAGCCACCAACTGATATCCCCGGTGGGCCTCGGGACTAAGGTGAAATAGAGGCTGGCCCACCGGGGCTCCTCACCCTCTAGAGGTGGCAGGAGGTCCCGCCACTGTGTCAGGGCGGGACGCGAGGGTGAGGACATGAAGGGTGTGGAGCACAAGCGTGTAGAGATGTTGTTTTGGCACGGTCTGGAACCGGACCGGCTGCAGCTCGCGCAGCCGGCTCACGGTGAAGGGGCGGGGGGGTCAGTCGGGTCCACGGGGCAGGGACCTGATGAAAAGGTCCGGAGGGCCTGGGGTGGAGGGCGGGCGGGTGCGCCCTCTCGCAGGACCTGGTCGAGGTAAACCCGAGCAGCGGCAGCAAAGTGGCCCTCACCTCCTGAAGTACGCGCAGGGCAGTACGAGGTCTGGAGAGCCCCATGCGTTGAGCGAGCGTCAGGGGATCCAGCCAGTCTCCCCGGTCGTAGTCCAGGAGGTCTCTGACTCTGGTGACTTCTGCCAGGACCAACCTCTGGCGCACCGAGGGGGACTCCGCCGCCTGCACACGGAGGTGGGGGTTGTGTAGCAGGGGCTCAGAGAGGAGATCTTCCCCCACGGGGGCCGCCACAGACCTGGTCGCTGCAAACAGTTTCCAGGTCCGGAGGAGGTCCTGGTAGAAGACCGGCAGCCCGGAGAGGTCTCGCGGAAGACCCCTCAGATGGAGATAAAGGAGCCGCCGGTCATATCTGAGCCCTCGGAGGCGGCGCAGGAAGGCGTGCGCCAATATGCTCCACGCCGGACTACCTGCACCATAAAGGAGCCTCTGCAGGGCCTGGAGGCGGAAGACATGGACCTGAGTATGGAGACACTTCAGGCCCTGCCCTCCCTCCTCCAGGGGCAGATGGAGAACCCCTGCAGAGACCCAGTGCAGTCCTGACCAGAAGAACTCCAGAATCAATTTCCGGAGCTTGGCCAGGAAATCCGGGGCCGGAACCAGGGTGTTGAGTCGGTACCAGAGCATGGACAGGACTAGTTGATTGAGCACCAGTGCCTGCCCTTGAAAGGACAGACACCGGAGCAGTCCTGTCCATCTCCGGAGCCGCTCTACCACCTTGCCCTCTAAACCGTGCCAGTTCTCCGGCGGAGACGGATGCGTGGCAGAAAGGTAAACGCCGAGATAGAGCAGCGGACCCGCTCTCCACCGGATGGCTTGAAGCGCGGGTGGGAGGGAGCTCGCCTGCCGCCAGTCCCCTACCACCAAGCCAGAGCTCTTGACCCGGTTGACCCGGGCGGAGGAGGCTGTGGGTACACAGCCTGGCAAGCCTCCACCCGCGCCAAGTCGCCTGGGTCCTGGACCACGAGGAGTACATTGTCGGCGTATGCCGACGGGACCAGCCGCAGCTCCGGCTCCCGTAGCGCCAACCCTGTAAACCTCCTGCGGAGGAGACAGAGGAAGGGCTTGATCGCCAGAGCGTACAGCTGGCCCGAGAGGGGGCACCCCTGCTGTACTCCTTGCCCAAAGCTGACTGGTTCAGTCAAGGTCCAGTTGAGCCTGACCAGACACTCTGTGGAGGCGTACAGCACCTGGAGAAAACCCACAAACTGGGGACCCAAGCCAAACGCTCGCAGAGTGCCCAGGAGATGCCCGTGATCCACCCTGTCGAACGCCTTCTCCTGATCCAGGGACAGGAGGGCGAACGACAGACTGTCCCTACACCCGAGTTCCAAAAGGTCCTGGACCAGATATAGGTTGTCGAAGATGGTGCGGCCCGGGACAGTGTAGGTCTGGTCTGGGTGGATCACGTCCGCCAGCATGGACCCTAGCCGCAGCGAGATGGCTTTCGCTACGACCTTGTAGTCCGTGCTGAGGATCGAGACGGGACGCCAGTTTCGTAAATTGCGGAGGTCCCCCTTCTTTGGCAATAAGGCGAGCACGGCTCGCCTGCATGAAAGAGGGAGGACCCCGCTCTGCAAAGACTCGGCCCAGATGGTAACTAAGTCTGGGCCGAGGACGTCCCAGAACGCGCGGTAGAACTCCACGGTCAGCCCATCCATGCCCGGAGATTTATTGGTGGGCATGCGGCTGAGGGCTTCCGAGAACTCGGCCAGAGCAAGAGGCAGCTCTAGCCGGTCTCGGTCGCCCGCGCTGACCGTCAGGAGTTTGTCCCAGAGCACTCTGCAAGCGTTAGGATCGGTCGTATCCGGGGAGAAAAGGCCTGCGTAGAAGGCCCTGGCCCTCCCGCACATCTCCACCGGATCCGTGAGGGGGGCGCCATCCTCTGCGAGGAGGCAAGTGATGAGCTTCTTGGCCCCCCTCTTTTTCTCCAGGGCGTAGAAGAAGCGGGAGCCGCGATCCATCTCCCGAAGGAGGCGGATGCGGGATCGAACAAAAGCACCCCGGGACTGATGGTCCTCGAGGGCCCGGAGCTCCTCCCGGCACGCTCCGCAGAGGGATGGATCCTCAGGGCTGGCGGCCAGACGCCTCTCCAGCTCTAAGACCTCCCGTTCCAACTGCCCTATCGCCGCATCCCTCCGTCGGCTGGTGCCCCGGGTGTAGTCACAGCAGAAGAGCCGGGCGCGCACCTTCCCTAGGTCCCACCACCGCCGCACCGAGGGAAAGGCACGCCGCTGCCCTCGCCAGGCCAACCAGAACTCCCGGAAGGACTCCACGAAGCCCACGTCCTCCAACAAGCTGTTATTAAAATGCCAATAGGCCGGCCCCGGCCTCTCTGCACAGAGAGAGACCGTTACGGAGGCCAGGTGATGATCGGAGAATGGGGCCGGCCGGATGCTGGAGGAGTGGGCCTGTGAAAGATGGAAATGTGATAAATAGATCCGGTCCAACCGGGAGTAGCGCGACCGACGGGCCTCCACCCGGACAAAGGTGAACGTCGAGGTGTCGTCCGGGTGGCGGTCGCGCCAGACGTCCACCAGGGAGTGATGGTCGACTATCTCCCGGAGGACGTCTGCGGCGGCCAGGCACCGCTCGGTTCCCGAGCGGTCCTGCTCCTCGAGGGTTGTATTGAAGTCCTCGCCCAGGACCAGGCACTCGTGAGGATCCAAAGTGCCGAGGAAGGCGGACGCCTGCTGAAAGAAGTGTAGCCACTCCGGGCCCAATGTCGGGGCATAGATCGCTGCAGGGCGAGCTGCACCTTATTATGGGAGCCCCGGACATCCTCAAGGAACTCCTGCAGCTCCTCCCGCAGCATATGGGGGGCCGGGGCCAGGGCCACTAGCCCCCGGCTGTCCTCCGGAGGGACTACTGACACAGCCCTGTGGCCCACCGAAACGGGCAGGCAAGGGGCAGACCCCTGATGTGGCGCCTGATGGGCTGGTGCCATGCGGCCCCCCTCAAACCCTGGCTCGAGTGGGGGCGGCGGATGGAAGGTAGTAGCCCCTAGCGAGTCGGGACTAGGGAAAACAGAAGCCGCTCCCTGGGAGCTATCCTCCAGGAGTGAGGAGATGACGGCCCCAGGGGCGGCAGTGACAACACGGGAGGTGGGGGGAACAGGGGTGGGGTTGACATCAGGGGCAGGGCAGGGATTCAGAATAAGGGCAGGGCAGGGGTTGGGTGCAGAGCCAGGGAGAGGGGCATAGGTAGGATCCTGGGCCCCAGAAGCCAAGCCATTGGAAGATGGCCCCTCTCGATCAGGCTCTGGGAGATGGGGGTGGGGCAGGGGGCCCTCCATGATGCCGGGCTCTGGCACCATGGCCGGCATAGTTGCCACAGCACCTTCAGTGGGGTCCCCGCCCGGGAAGGAGGTCAGTCGCCCCACGCCCTCGAGGGGCAACCCGTGGGGCTCGGGTCCCAGCCGCAGTGCACCAGCGGTCGCCTCGGTGGGCTCGGCATCTAATAGCAGGGTGCCACCCACGGCCGGGCAGATGGAGGAGCCCTGGGAACCCTCGGAGGCGGGAGCAAAGGTGGCGGTTAGGGGAAGGGGATATGGGACAGGTGGGGCCGGGGTGAGGTCGCTCAGATCGAGGCTTGCTAGCAGAGGGTCGTCATTCCCCTGGGTGACTGGGGTCAGACCCAGGGCCTCGATCTCCTCGTATATGGAGGGGAGCTCTCCATCCGCCACCCCGGAGGTCTCCCCGCTAGTGCCCGGAGCGACACTCGCCCCGAGGCTCACAGGGGTTGTGGATGGTAACGTGGCAGGTGGAGCTCCATCGGGGTACTTTGAGGGAAGGGACTCTAAGGGAGGGACGGCACTGCCCTCCCATGCTGCCATGTTTTCCCCAGCCGGCACCAGGGGATGGTGTGCACCTGCGGGCAAGGCAGAGGGCGTGGCATCGGCGCCCCCTCTTCTGGTCTTCCGGGGGGCATCCACATTGGTAGAAAGGGGCGGAGCTCGAGCCTTCCGTTTGCCCCGCTTCCCCTGGACTAGGGACCAGCCCTCCATGGCATCATCGGGGGACTGGCTAACAGGGATCGGGTCAGGGGGCAAGGATGATGGCTCAGGGACCATGGGAGGCAGCGGTGGGGTGGAATAAGGGAGGGAAGAGTCCCCCTGGAGCGGGCCCTCTCCCACGCTTGGCGGCATCCCTGCCGCACCCTCCTCTGGGGGTCCCGCCGAATTGCAGGCAGCAGAGGCGGGGCTCTCCCGCTCGTCTGGGCATGCTGGGGGGAGCGCCCCTCGGGCCCGAGCGGGAGCAGTGATGGACTGAGGGGGAGGAGGGGCTGCTTCGGGCACCGGGCAGCCAGGGGCGCCGGCGATGACAGGGCCAGCGCCCTGCCGGGGCTCGGGGGTCCCGGATGCCTCTCCTTGCCAGGCCAAGGGGCAGTCCCTCCGGACGTGCCCCATGGCCCGGCAGAGGTAGCACCGGGCCTCCCCCGTGGAATAATGCACCTGGTAGTGGGCCCCCTGGTAGGGGATCAAAAAGGACCCCTCAAGCGCCTCTCCGTCACGCGCTGCCGGCGGCAGTTGCAGCTGCACTTGCCGGTGGAACGAGAGGACGTGACGGAGGGCGGGGTCCGTGCAGCCCAAGGGGAGAGGGCTCAAAACAGAGATGGGCTTCCCCAGGGTAGAGGGGGCAGGTAAGAGGGTGGCATTAGGAAGGAAGGGAGGGACGGAGGTCAGGACCAGGCGGACGCCCAGGTCATCCAGCGGCTCGAGGGGGACGAACACGCCCCCCACCGCCAGGCCCTTCTCCACCGCCTCCTGGGCGGCGGCCTCTGATGCCAGGAAGAAGACCACCTTCCCGTACATTTTGGAGGCCACCACAATGGCCGTGGGCCCCACCGCCCTCGCCAACGCCCGCACGTACGTCTCCACGTGGGGCGAGGCGGGCGCCAGGAGGCAACGGACGCCGTGCTTCCTGGTCATGGTGGGAAAGGGGCCCCGGCCGCTATAGCTGGTAGCGGAGGCGGCGGGCGGGAGAGATGACGTAACGGTAGGCGGAGGGGCTGCCGCCACCTGGGCGTACGCCCTGGGGGCCGGGGGAGGGACACCCGCAGAGCTGGTGGAAGGAGCAGCGGGGTGGGAGGCTGCGGCCGGTGGCGGGGTCGCGGCAGTGAGGGCAGTCCCTGCCATGGAGGGCCTGGACTTTTTAGCAGGACCCTTCCCCTTCTTTCTACCCTGGCCCTTCCTGCCAGCTTGGGGGACTCCCCCAGAATCTAAGTGGGGGAGGAACGTGGCAGCAACGGAGGTCACACCGGTGCCCGCCGCTGCCGGCGCCCCGGCGGGGGCGGTAACAGGTGGTTTGGCAGAGGCGGCTGAGGTAGAGGCTTGGGGGTGTGACGGAGGGGCAGGCGGGGGAGGGGTAACTAGGGCTGTTGGAGGGGCCCCACCCGTCGTATCCCCCGCCATAATGAGCAGGGAGGGAGGGAAGGATACCAGAAAGAGAAGGGGAAGGGGGAGGCAGGTCAACCACTCCTCCCCGCTAGGCTGCAGGCAGGGGAGGAGGGTGCCAAAGGGGATGGGCTGGACAGGGGGGCTTTCGAGGGCTAGTGGGGGACAGTTACCGACTCAGAGTAGAAAACTGGCTCCTCTAGTTGCACTAGGGGAGGGGGGTCATAACAACATTCGGGGAGTGCAGTGAGATCGGGGCAAACTCAAACGGGGGAAGGGCACAAGCGCATGGGAGGGGGCATGGGCGCACTGAATAAGGGGCCAATCGGGGCAGGGCTATCACATGGGGAGGGGGGAGAACCAGGCTGGAGGCAGGACAGGGAACCTAGGGGCTGACTTCAGAGGCAAGGGCGGAGCAAACAAGCAAGGGCTGCAGAGTGGGAAGGGTGGGGCAGGCAAACAAACTGAAGCCAGCAAGGTGCTGGGGTAAAGGGGAGGGCAGAAAGGCTGCAAGGGGAAAATGGGGCAGGAAGCCAGGGACAAAGCTGGGGGCTGTTAAAGGGGGTCAGTCCAGGATGGGGCGGGGGGCACGTGCGCTTGCGAAAGAGTCAGTGCAGGCTGGCTGCTGCTGCAGGCCCCAAAGGTGGTGAAAGGGGCAGCAGGCCAAGCAAGCGGTGGAATCCCAGAAGCAGGAGCTTGAGGCAGATGGTGAGTGTCTGCTGGGGGTGGTGGAGGGGACAGCGCCGACGGTGGTGGTGGGGGTTGGGGGGGGACACACTGATGGACTAGGGGGCAGGCTCCACACCACACCCCGTGTCCCCGCAAACACAGTCAAAACCCCCACCACAAGAGCACAGTCCGAAAGTTACTCTGCTTTCTGGCCCCCTCCACAGTGGTCTACAGAGTCCGTGTGCGCTCCCCCAGCAGCAGATGGCTTCGTCCCCTCCTCCTTTGGGGGCCGGCAGCTCTCAGGCAGCAGAAGCAGCAGCTCCAGGCAGCAACCCGGTGGCCAGGCAGGCAGAGAGGACCCCTCACAGGTGGTGTTGATGGTGGTATTATTCACAGCAGCGGTAGCGCCAACGGCTGGGGTAGGGGTCCCTCACTCCCCCCCCTCTGGGGAGCGGGCCAGCAGCCCTCCCCCCCCAAGGGGCTGTAGTTGGAACATAGCAACAGCACCCAAGGGTGGGTGGATGGGTCCAGCAGCTGGCCAGCAACCAGGTAGGGGAGATGGCGTCCGGCCCGGCCAGGGGAGCAGCTAGAGCAGGGGCAGTGGCGGTGGCAGCAGTAAGGGCCCAAGGCCCTACAGCAGGAGCAGCAGCAGTCTCTCTCCTCCCTCCAGACTAGAGGGGTACAGGAGTCTGGTAGAATGCAAATATATTGGCCACTGGATGAACAGTTTTCTGTTCCCTGAGTGATCAGGGCAGAGACTGCCCTAGAACAATCAGGAACCTGCCAGAACAATTAAGACAGGCAATCAAGACACCTGGAGCCAATTAAGAACTTTCTAGATTCAGTTATGGCAGGTGGGCTAATCAGGACATGTGGCTTAAAAAGGACCTCCTGTCAGTTAGTAGGGGGGCGTGCCAGGAGCAGGGAGTGAGAAGGTGTGCTGCTGGAGGAGTTGAAGAGTTCAAGTGTGATCAGGCTTCAGGAGGAAGATCCTGCAGTGAGGATAAAGAAGGTGCTGGGGGGAAGGAAATGGGGAAGTAGCCCAGGGAGTTGTAGCTGTCATGCAGCTGATACAGGGAACATTGTGGACAGCTGCTAGCCACAGGGCCCTGAGCTGGAACCCGGTGTAGAGGGTGGGCCTGGGTTCCCCCACATTCCCCCCCCCCCACTCCTGATTGGACACAGGAGGAGTTGAACCTGGTCTGTGAGAAACACCAGAAGGGAAGGCCTAAATTAGAAAGGGATCTGCCCTGTCCCCGACCGACTAGGTGGGACACAGAGACTGCGGGGATTGTTCTCCGTTTCCCCAATGCTGGCCAGTGATGAGGTTAGCTGAGTGGACGGCTGGTCTGAGCCACTAGAAAGAGTGGCCAAACTGAGGGCTGCCGTGAATCTCTGATGAAAGCAAATACGCCAGTAAGCGCAGGACCCACCAAGGCAGAAGAGGAACTTTGTCACAGTATGTACAGCAGCTTTGCAGAATTCTACTCTTCCAGGACAAGTTGGGTTTTTTTAATGTCAGATATATCATAGAATATTAGGGTTGGAAGAGACCTCAGGAGGTCATCTATCCTTAGTTATTTTTTGTCAAAATAACTTAACCTACAATAAAGCTAAGTATTACAATGCTGTTACAGAGTAATTACAATAGGGTTTTGCTTTTCAGTATGCCATTACCACTGGTTCATATAATCAGAAGCTGACTACATGCTTGATTTACTTCATACCATCCCATTGGTGTTCTTAATACATATTGTGTTGGAAGCAGAGTCTGGAAAATACAATGTACTAACACTGTGACTTTTCTCAATGTAGTTTGTAATTACATTGTAATTACACTGTTTTTTGCTATGTAATTACAGTTAGCCTTTAAAGTTTGATCGTTTTATCCATTATCCTGAGAAAAGCTGGGCAACAAGTGTGTTGCTTGGGCTGCTAAGTTTCATGTCCGCTCAGTCTTGCCAGGCTGCTGAGATTGCATACAAACCGAGAATGACAGCTTGGAGTAGGGTGTCATAATTGCCCCTATTGCCCTGAAGTGAGGATGTTTTCTGTACTAGTAGTTACTCAGGTCACCCCAAATGAGTGCTGTTGTAACCTTGTTTCTGTTATGAACCATCCATGTATTTTCTTTATGGTACTTTTAGAGAGATGCTATTTTGAGGAGTTTTCGCCAGTTTAAAATTTGGTTTTATTTATATTCTGTCTCATAGCCCTCTGCCTATAGAAGCCAGGTTTCCTTAGTTACCAGGTGCAAGATTTGGAGTAGTAGGTTTAAAAATGTATTTTTTTCTATTAAAAATTATCTAACCTAGATTTCCTCTACGCTGTGGTGCTGTGATAAGGCCCAATATCTTGGGAGTTACAGGGTCTAGAGACTAATGCTTTAGGCCATTAGGAAGCCCAGGTCCCCAGTGGGATGAAGCACACATGTCTGTTTTTCATAGGTGACCCGGGCTGAAGAACAGCCACTGACCCACGGTTTGCTATAGCAACTGCAGTTGCCAAGGGCAAGCTTCAGACACAACATTCCTCCCAGGTTTCTTCAGATTTGGTGTAAGGCTGATGCTTCCTTAGCTTAACTCTTAAAACACCACCTCCTTGTGGTGGTATGTGGCTATTGTATCACCAGGCTCACACTCCTCAGGCTGGCAGCTGGAGGCCTCAGCCTGTTTTCTCTTGGCAGTACCTGAGCAGCCATTTCCCTTACGAGTGTGAGTGTGCACCTTGAAAGATTATGTGACAATGTCCCAGCCTGGCTCTGCCAATTGCTCCATCTGAAGTTGGGCTTTCTGTGTACCTCTGCGGTGCCCCATCTCCCCTATGCCTTTGTAGAGTCCTGGAATGGCTCTGCAGAAAAAAACACGAAGGCTGCGGCTACACAAGTCACTTCCTCAAGGGATAACAGGCTAGATCCTCAGCTGGTGTAATAGGCACAGCTCTGTTTTCCTCAGTGGAGTGGTTCTGATTTATGAGCTGAGGGCCTGACCCAGTGGTTAGTGCAAGAAGAGCAAAATGAGTGAACGTAAATAGAGAAAACTCCCCTGTATGGGGCTTAGCCTAGTTCTGGGCATGCTGCTGTTAGCCATGTTTGTTATGGCACTGCCTAAGGCCTATGGTGCTGCATTGTGCTAGGTGCTGTACAGACACAGAGTAGTGGACGATCTCTATCCCAAAGGATTTACAATTTCAATACAACAGAGTGATGCAGGGTAGGGGAAAGGCTCTAACACAGAAGAAGAGTGACCAATGTGATGGCAGCAAATAGCATGTTAATGATTTCTGGGGGTGGGTTTAGGTAGGAGGGGAAGAAGAAAAGGGGGGCTGGAGTGGAGTGAAGCTGAGGTGAAGAGTCTGTTGGGAGGGTTGGAGCAAACAACCAGTTGGTGCGGAGGAATTCAGAGTATTCTATGCTTCGGACTGGACTAGCTGGAGGTCCCTGCTTTGGCTGCTGCTGCCCCTACTGACTGCTGTCTCTGCCTGGCTAGGGTGACCAGATGTCTCATTTTTATAGGGACAGTCCTGTTTTGGGTAACTTTTTCTTATATAGGCACCTATTACCCCCCACCCCCTGTCCCGTTTTTTCACAGTTGCTGTCTGGTCACCCTATGCCTGGCTCCTCTGCAATTTCCCCCCAAAGGCCACGTTGCAGAGTAGAGGCACCACCAGTGTGTGTGTGGAATCTCCCCCACACTGTTCTCCGTCTGGGGGGAGGAGTGGGTCTGGCTGGGCCCCATTTTACACTTGATTCCCCAGTCCTTCCACTGGCTGCTCCTTTAGGCATGGAGCTTACCTTCCCAACCAGCCACACATGCAGCCTTTGTTAGGAGGAATTTAACCCCTCATTTACTGAGGAGCACATGTAATGCCTCTACACCTTGTCACATGTCTGTAAAGCGCCTAGCAGAATGAGGCCCCGGGCCATTGACTTGGCACTACGATAATACAAGTAGTGAGTAATACAAACAAATGCGCACCCACACTTTCCTTTTGAGCCGCTTGTTATACCTGCACTACAGGTGTCCCAGCATTTACTGAGCAGTTTGCTTTTAATCCCCAGAGAAACCATGGCATGCCTGGCATGTAACAGTGCATGTCTATTCCTATGTTTGACCTGGGAGCTCTCTATCTTCAGGGACCAAGCTCTTGTCTCCTCCCATGCTAGGGTGGAAAAGAAGGTAAATGGACACTCGTTTGGGTGGCAAAAAGGAAACAAAATAACTTAAAAGGAAGGTGAAAGGGTTTTTTGTTTGTTTTGGAACATCTTCCCATGGGCTCCCAGGGGAGCTAGACAAAGATGGGGCTGCCTACAGGGAAGGAAAGCTGAGGATGGTATGGGCCACAATTCAGCACTGGAAAAGGGACAGCTCCTGATGTGCTTTGTGCTGTGGTAGCCTTAGGCCTATGCCAGGGGTTCTCAAACTGGGAGTCGGGACCTCTCAGGTTATTACATGGGGGGGTCGTGAGCTGTCAGCCTCCACCCCAAACCCTGCTTTGCCTCCAGCATTTATAATGGTGTTAAATATATAAAAAAAGTGTTTTTAATTTATTGGGGGGGGGGATTGCACTCAGAGGCTTGCTATGTGAAAGGGGTCACCAGTACAAAAGTTTGAGAACCACTGGACTATGCGGTTCTTTATGACTCTGCTCAACTAGGACACACACACACAACTGTCCAGCATCCCTGTTCCAGGTGACAGGAGAACTACCCCACAAAACCTAGTGCAGCCATCTTTGCCCTGCCTCCAGTGTCTTCACCTGGGTATGTCTGTATTTCCCTGCCTGGGTGCAGCAGTATTGCCCAGCCTCTGGCATTTAATCTTTATTAAACTCTTTGCTCCCAGGATGGCCCCATGGACTCCCCATTTAGGAGGGAGAGAAGCCATCACACAATTTCTGCATGCATGTGTTTGTGCCTGCAGTCTGCTTTGGGCACTAATCTTTCTGCTTCCGGCAGCACATGGGGTTGCTCTGTTGTGTATGCACATGCACCGGCAAGCATCCACGTCTCTGCTGCGGAGGTTAGAGCTATTATACCAGGAAATCTAAAATAGAGACTCTTAAATAAATAGCAGAGGAGGACAAGTGTCTTTCAGTGGAGAAGAGACACCTGTCTGGCTCCAGGAGGACGGGGGCAGCAGTAGCAAGGCGAGAGAGAGGCTGCTTGACAAAGGCTGTAAATGCTGCCTCAGCGGGAGCACTCATGTTTAACACAAGTTTGAACGAAGAGGCAACCTGTCAACACACAGGCTCCAGGAGGAAATGTCAGAGCCAGAGTGAGCACTGATCCCTCTCTGCTCTCTGAGGAGCACTTATTAATCGACAGACCAGCTCCAAGCTGCTCCAGGGCCTTGGTGTGCTGGAAAAACTCCAGGCCTTGCAGCTTTGTCACCTCACAAGAGGTGAGCAAGATCTCTGAGCTTCAGGCCAGGGCATTGTGTTTGCACATGGGCTCTGGGCAGCGCCTGTCAGCCTGGGGCCATCCTATGAAAGCCATGTTTTCTAGCCATCCTCTGGATTGTTTACTTTCCAGAAGTGCCTAGATGCTTCCATTGAGATGGGGTCTTCGAGCTGGGTGCTGTATGTGCACATAGTGAGAGACTGTCCCTGCCCTGAAGAGCTTAGCCTACATATGTAAAGGGACAAAGTCCCTCTTTTATGGAGGAGAAACTGAGGCACCAAGAGATTAAAGCCAAGAACTGAATACAGATCTTCTGAGTCTCAGTTCAGTACCTTAACCACGGGACCATCTTCCACTCTGCCGTCTCGGCAGGTTGCTTTTATTCTAAGTTTCCCCGGGGGGAAGATGTCAGATGAGGCTGCTTCAGCCCTTGATTCCAATCTTTTGTCAGGGAAAAGCTGTAATCCCCCTGGAGCCCATGAAGGACATGGGGCTGCTCTGTCATAAATTATGAACACTGTATGTGACCTGGTTATTGGGATGATTGCTGCATGGGCTACGCTGGGTTAAATCAACAGAGCTGTTGGGGAAACAGAGAGGCAAATCCATGACTTGTGATAGGACCCTGGGGGGTTGTTATAGGGCAATAGGAGAGCAGTTGCCCCAGGGGAGGTGGGCAGAACTGCCCACGGAGCCCTCCGAACTGGTTTGGAATTAGCTGGGCCCAAAAGCCCTGGGCACTGAAGGTAAAAAGAACCCTGGCTGTCTGGAAGTGAGTCTCTCCCCTCGGGGGGAGGCAGTCATTGCTGAGAGAGCCATGGGCTGTGAATGTCTGAAATAACTATGCTTGCTGGGGTCCCCATTGCAGGGGCCAGGACCTGAGGTAAGACAGTTATGCATACAGACTGTTTGCTGTTCTAAACGCCCTTTTTTCTTGTGTTCTGTTTTGTGCCTACTGTTAAGACTAAACAAGGCTTTGGTTTAAGCAGGGGGGCTGCTCACTATGGTCACCACAGGCCCTCAGTCAGCAATGGCCAGTGGGTCAGTATTCAGTGTACTACAGCCCAGGGCTGGTCAGGGAGTGGGAGAATTGTGGGATTCCATCGGGAGGAGTGGGGGTGCTCTCAGAGGGGGGTCGTGTGGCTAGCCCTGTAACTGTGATGGAGCCATCTACCTTTGACACTGCCTCTCTCCCTTTGGCCTTCTACCCCCTATTAACTGGCCTGCTCTGACCATCTTCCTTCCTTGAGCAGCTCTCAGCAAGTGGGGATGGCAAGGTGGTGGCGTGTCACCTGTGTTAACGGTGCTTCTACCGAGCCGTTCCTCCTCAGCCCATGTTGTGTCCTGGGGTATGCGGGTGAGGGGCTGGGAAATCTATTTGTCTGTTTAAACAGAGTCTTTCTTACAAATATAGGGAGGGAGGGAGCACCACTTGGCAAACAAGTATATTAAGCAGCTCTTTGTGGGAAATGTTTGTTCTTTGTTCCTGGAAAAAAAGCATCTACTGTGTTGCTGGAAGAGTGCGGGGTCCAACACTTGTAACTGGTGGCACAGTGGGCAGGTGAGACTGTACAGGGGCGGGGAGGGGTTTGAAGCATCTTCCTCTGGAAATATTCGTGGAAATACCTGCTGCCTGTAGTGCAAAGTGGGGCATGTCGCAGGGCAGCGACTGCACCAAGGGAACACCCCCCAGATGAAATGGGATGGGAAGAAGCGGGTCTTGGTGAGATCCCAGCTAGTTGGGAAGGGTGGGATCTGGTTAGGGGGTTGTGATCATTCTGCTCTTTCTATATGGCTAGATGGGTCCTTGATTGGGCAGGGGTGGGGGTGGGAGTCCCACTAGGTTGGGGCTCTCTGGCTTAGCAGTGTCTGGAGAATTGGTGACTTCATCCAAGATGGGAAATCTCCCCAACCTTCCCTTCAAATTGGTGGTAGAATGATACAAGGGACTCTCCTGGGTCTCTGCCAGCATGTCACCTAGGCAGAGCACTCTCAGCAGAGCTGGAATCTCCTCCTCTTGTTGTTTCCCAGAGCCGGAGTTTGGCCATTTTTAGGATGGCATGCAGGATGGCTCAATCTGGATATATTTTTTTTAAAGAGACAGGAGGGTATTTACTGAGAGCCATCGGTGACTGACTGTTGGCCATGGTTATTGCTGATGGGTTTGTAGATGCACCCACATATGTCTCCACATTATCCCACCTCTGGGATTTGGCAGCGCTACCCTCACACAAGATACTGCTACAGTGCCAAATCTGTGAATCCACATACTGGAGAAATATGCTGTATCTTGGCATTGTGCTGTATTCTTCCCATCCCCCTCTCAGCACCTTGCAAGATGGGAGGGGGAAGCACATGAGGGGCCATGTAGCCTCTGTGTTTATCTCTGAGAGCCATACAGGGTGCGCTGCTGCTGCTAGCATTGGCTGTGGGTGACTGCTGTGTGACAGGTGAAAAGTGGGGGTAAAATGAACCAGCCACGGGGCGGGATTATGAAAAAACAGGTGTATTTGCATTTACTGTATCTTAAGTCATTTAGCTCAGTTGTCATTTGAACTTGTTGGGTGGCATTTAGAATTCAAATAAAAATGCTTAGCACTCCGAGAGCACCTTTCATCCCTGCCTCACAAAGCACTTTACAAATTAACATTAATTACACCACTCGACAAAGCCCAGTGCTACATTGTTCAATGTTGTTTTCTTTAGAGAACATTTATTTGTGGCTGGAAGAATGAAGGCCTCCATTTAACCACACAACAGACAACGTAAAAATCCCTTTGTACTCATCCCATCTATGGGCCTTGTCCTGGCTTGGAAACCAAGGAGACAGTAAGAGCATCTTAGTCAACAGGGAGTAGAAAGCCAAAAGGGGAGAGGCAGCCTCAAAGGCAGAGGGCTCCAGGGTGTTTAGGGTTTTTCCCTAATAGAAGATGGGAAAGGAGGGATGAAGTGTCCCTGACTGGCACACCGTCTGTAACCATCTAGGCTAGCAGTGGCTGCAAAGTGGAAGGATGGTCCTGTGGTTAAGATACTAGCTCTGGGACCTGAGTTCAATTCCTGTCATTACCCCAGACTTCCTGTGTGATGTTGGGCAAAACACTTAATCTGTGTGCCTCAGTTTCCCCATCTATAAAATAGGGGGCCTTGTCTATTAAGATTACAATTTTTTCAGAGCAGAGGCTTTCTGAGGGCCATGATCTTAACTGGGGCCTCCTGGCAGTGCTGTAATAACAAATATTGGAGGAAGGAAAGGGGAGCTTGATTTCTGCAGTATTTCCTTCCTAGAGCAGGGGGCCAGGGAAAGGCGTGGTTGGGTGGAGCCTTGGCCCCTCCCCATCACTTCCTGGAGGTATAGCTGAGTCAGCACAGGGGAGTAGTGATTTGCTACTGGAAACCAGCAGTAAATTGGCCACAATTCCTTCCCTGGGTGGCTGCAGGGCTGGTGCAGCACAATAGCATTGAGAGGTACTAATTTAATGCCCATTTTTGTAATTGGTGCCCTGCCCCAAGCAAAGCCCCACCCACACCCCAAGCTCCACTCACTTGTGACATCAATATATGATGCCTCTTGCAGTAGATTATTTCGCTGCTGAACAAAGCATGCAAGAGAGAAAATCACCAATATCAACATTTACACTGTTATAACTAGGCTTCACCAATAACATCCCATTGCTGTGAATGCGCCAGGTCACATCTCTCTGAGTTATTGTTTCAGGCTCTCTGCAGACTCAAGCAGGCCACAATTCATTGTTTTACACCTGTCTCATGCTTTGAAGGTTACAAGGGCCACAGACTTTTATTAACCATGAAAGCTGAGATTCTGAAGGTCCAGATGGCAGCTAGGTTGGATGATTATTATGGCCCAGTAGAACTCCTATTCCACTAAGAAACTGACTGAATTCCCTACCTCAATTCACAAAGACCAGTGAATAGAAGAGAATGATTTATGGCCACTACAGACATCTGAGATGCATTTGTACTAGTGACTCAGAAGTGAATGTATCCATATTCCATTACCAGTCCTTCTGAGAGATCCAGTTTTCTCTTCTGTTTCTTTATATCATTGAAATGCATGTCAAAGTTCAAGCTGCTCCACTTCTCAGGTGAAGTAAATGCATTGTATACTTTCTGTTCACCTCATAACACATTAGACTTTGGGGGCAATTTCCTCTCATGTAGCTTGTTTCTAAGAGCAACACCCTAATTTTACAAGTTTCAAGGGGAATGATTCTGCAGTATTTTATTGCTGTCGGGCTCTTGTGATTTAAATTTCTTAACAATATTAAAGCAGGTGGGAAGTTGCAAAAGATAGTATATGGATCATGACTAACAAAATATGCCAGGTAGGCTGTTCAGCTGGAGATACTTTCAGGAATATAGTCACTTTCACACTTCATAAATTTACAAACGTGTAAAATTTTTGCACCCCGTATGGATCTGAGTAGGTGCCTCATGCTATGGCTGTTGCATGGGATTTTAAATGCTGTTCCTTCTTTTTTTCACAAGCAGTGGTTGAAATAAACGTTTTTGACTCAAGTTCCCAAGTACTACTGTTGTTGGAACAAATGGAAGGTTCTTTTTGCCTCTCAGGGTACTTTTACACTGTGATAAGAGACCTGTGACATGCCTGCAGCTGGCCCAGGTCAACTGACTTGGGCTTGCAGGGCTCAGACTACAGGGAAAACCCTATATCTGGAAAAGCCAAGGGCTGAGTGGGTTTGGAAGCTGAACTACTCTCTCTCATCCATCCAAGGCACGTTAGTGGAGTAGGGCAGATTTGGTTTCTGTAGAACCATACTGCTTTACTCTGCAATTTGATCAGATCTCTCAAGCTAAGCATGGTTGGGCTGGATCAGCTTGTGCCTGGGAGACCTCCAAGGAAAACCCAGGGTGCTACAGGGAGTACTGTAGGGTTGATCAGTAGCTTGTACTTCAGCACTAACTTTGTACTAAACCAAAGCCCAGCATGGGGTTTAGTGTAGACAAAAGAAGCAGCTACTCAAAATGTAAGTCAGATTTTTGTGTTGGTTTTTTGTTGAAAACTTTAAATGAACCCAATTTGCTGCATTTTATAAATCTTTTCATTCAAAATCTGGGCCCTTTTCCAGGAAAAATGAGCCCTTTTGTGAGCAAAAACATAAGCACCTTCCAAACAAAAGCTGGCTTTGAAATTCGACATTTTTTGTGTTTGGAATTTCAAGTTTTTGATAGGAAACATTCAGTTTTGAAGAATAGTGAGGGGCAGGGTACAAATTGCCCAGAATGAATCAATGAACCATTTTAAGGCCATATTGCATAGAGAAACTGTCACTAGTTCTGCAAAATTTTTCCTGTAGACCATTGCCCTCCTGGAAGTGACCTCCTCCATGCCCATTCATTTGCATATAGAGGGCCACATCCTTAGCTGGCCTAAATTGGTGTTGCTTCATTGGCTGCAGCAGAATGACACTGTCTTATACCAGCTGGGATCTGGCCTGATATTTGTAGTTACTTGCTGTTCTAAACTGTTGCAATGTCTGACACCTTTCACCCAGAGGTGGCTGCATATCGTAGGTGAAGTAATCCCCATCGGCAGTGTGTTTATGTGAAAAGTTTGCTGAGCCCTCCCAGAGCAAGAAGCTTCTCTCTAGAAGGCTTCCCCATTCAGAACAGTTTGACCCCGGTGCGTTGCTAGCTGTGCTGCTGGGTTGAATGTGTGAGGTGGCTTATCTCTGGAAATGCACAGCACCATGACCAGCAGCGCTGGAGATGGGGCGGGGGGGGGGCTGCAGGTAGGTCACTCTTAGCAGCATGTACACACGAAGAGCAGATGGTTTGGGCATGTTCCAAAACCCAGCCCATGCCCTGAGCTTGAATTATAAGAAGCTTGGGGCATCTGCACATTCTACATGTTTAAAAAACCAAGGCAAGCAGAGCACCCAGGTTGTCAGTGCTCAGAAGGGGCAAGCAGCGACTGGGGACTTGTTTTTTGAAGGGGAGCTTGTTTCAGAGACAGTGACTTGCAGAGCTGTTTGAAAAACACCTCGGACTGTGTGTGCCGCTCTGACTTGGGGCGGAGGGACAGGAGAATGAGTGGGACTGTGAAGCAATGATCTTCAGCTTCCCTCCCTCTTTCTCTTACACTAGGTTGGTCTTGATTTTGGCTGGGAGGAGAAAACAGGGACAGGACCTATAGTGTGCAGAAAGCACAGGTGTGTTCCTATGCCTGCAGTAGGTAAGGTCGTTGTCAGCTGAGGAACAGATCCCCATGCAATGCCTCTGCTGTATTGTGTGCAGGTTCTAACAGCCATGAAGGAGCTGTGAGGGCCTGGGTGGGCCAAACCCTTCCATCTGCTCTGTAGCTCAAGTAGGAAATCAGCCCAACGCCCATCTCTGTTGCTGCTTCTGGAGGTGTCCTGGCATTTTCCTCTTTAAAAATAGGCAACCCAGCAGTCTGATTGTGTTTGAAAGCTGGAGGGATCCTGCTTGGCCCCTGCCACCCAAGCTATTACCTTCATTGGCCTTCTGTATTTGCTTGAAGGAGCTAATCCAAGGAGGCAGAGTCAGGGGTGGGAGCTGTCACTGTGAACCTGAAAGACAAATGCACCTAAATTGGATGGGGAATACATTTCAGCACCTTAGGGGAGGGACAGCTCCCTGGGGAGGCTGCAAGCTGACTGGGCAGAAAGGAGAACCTGAGGGAGATCCAGAGCGCTGCCAGATTTGTGTGGGAATGTGTACATGTGGTGCTTGTGCCTGTGTGCTCATTCTTATCTTTGTATACCAGGGAGTCAGTATGGTCAAGTGGATACAACACTGGAGCTAAGAGACCTGTTTTCTCTTCCATGCTCTGCTGGTGAGTCACTACATGGCCTTGGATGGGTCACTCAGGGCCATGGTTTTTTAAGGGCAGAGGCTTCTAATTTTGGGTGCCCAATTTAGGACAACCTGGCCTGATGCTTATAGGAGCTGAACACCCCCAGTTCCTGTTGCCTCCACTGAGAGCTGTTGGTGCTCAACACTTGTGACAATCAGGCCCTAGATTTCCTAGGCCGGACCATCAGAAAATGAAGCGCACAAAATCAGAGGGCACATCTGGAAAATTTGGGCCTTACCTCTTCATGCCTTGGGTTCCCCAACTATCAAAGGCCATAATGATGCTTCCCACACTGGGTACAGCACCTTGAGACCGAAGGATGCAAAGTGTTTTTGTCTGTCTGTCTAATCATCCAAGGTATGACTATTCATGTTACATTTGAAGAAAGCATTGTTGTAGAACATCATTGTATAAATGTCAGCAATAATTATAGGCTATATTGTGGACAATTGGAGGGGGGATGCAGAGTCAGATCAAAGCCCTCAAGAAGCCCGTAAAATTAATATGTCCTCTGGACCAGATATCGATAAACTCTACTTCTAACACTTAGCAGTGCATGCTGGGCATTCTGTCTCCCTGTTCCTCTGAATGCCATTCTTGCAATAGTGTGATACACACCATGCCCTTTTACAAACAAAGCAGGTGGCTTATTGCTTTATTGTTTTATTTTCTTTAATAGCCCACAAAACTGGCCGGCATCCAAAATGCTCTGGAGCCCTCTGGTTCAGAGCTGAGAAGTCCGCAGTTCAGCAGGCAGGTGCTAACGTTTGTACTTTGCTGGCAGAGGGGGTGTGTGGATGCATGCTGGTTGTACTGACTGCCACTGTGGCTGGGCAGATCAGGATTGGGAGGGTGTCTTTGAGGGTGAAGCAGGAAAAAGAGCCCCTGCCCTACTCCTCCCACCCCATCCCCTCTCTTTGCATTATAATCATTTTAGGCTACAGATGAGCACTGACCTGGAAACCAACACATTCATCCCCTATTGTTGACACAAGGGCCTAGAATGGCTGGATTCATGCTAAAGAAAGAGATGCTGTGAAACTAGCTGGTGCCAGGGCTCCAGGCTGTGCAGGACACATCTTACACTTCCTCTGCTGAGGTCAAGAAAAGAGGGCCTTGACATGACCTTGCACAGAACATTTAATTTGTGCACTCCAAGCCCCTAGCAGCAGGGCTTCTTTTCTAATTAACTCAATGCAGCAAGAGAAGCAGCAGCCACTGTCCAAGAGGGGGAGAAAGAAATGCTGGTGAGGACTGAAAAGAGGACTGGAGACATGAGAAATGGAGGCTCATCTTTTCAGGGGATTCAGCCCCTTTAACCCCAAAGTCTCCTGTGCTGCTACGTGTCTGTCTCCAAGTCCTCAGTCACACATGGACATTCATAGTCCATTTTGGTCAACTTCACGGTCCTAGGATTTTAAAAATGGTAAATTTAATGTTTTCAGCTCTTTAAATCTGAAATGTCAGGGTGTTGTAACTGTAGGGGTCCTGACCCAAAAAGGAGTTCTGGGAGGAGAGGGGGTGTCGCAAGGTTACTGTAGGGGGGGGTTGTGATACTGCTACTCTTACTTCTGCGCTGCTGCGGAGGCAGCGCTGCCTTTACAGCTGAACAGCTGGAGAGCGGCAGCTGCTGGTCGGGAGCCCAGCTCTGAAAGCTGCGCTGCTGCCTGCAGAGCGGGGCCCTCAGTCAGCAGCTGTTACTCTTCTGCTGCCCAGCTCTGCGGACAGCAGCGCAGAAGGAAGGGTGGCACGGTAAGGTATTGCCACCCTTACGTCTGTGCGGCTGCTGGCGGCGGGGTGCTGCCTTCAGAGCTGGGTGGCTGGAGAGGTGTGGCTGTTGGTTGGGTGCCCGGCTCTGAAGGCAGCACCCCGCCGCCAGCAGCCGCACAGACGTAAGGGTGGCAATACCGTGATTCCCCCCCAAATAACCTTGTGACCCCCTTGCAACTCCCTTTTGGGTCAAGACCCCCAATTTGAGAAATGCTGGTTTCCTCCATGAAATCTGTATAGTATAGGGTAAAAGTACACAAAGACTAGATTTCATGGGGGGGGGAGACCAGATTTCATCATCCGTGATGCATTTTTCATGGCTTTAAATTTGGTAGGACTCTACACGTGGGACTTGACTCAGCCCCACCAGCCTCTCAGTCCCAGGAGGGAGGAGGCTGTCTGTGTAGTTCTAACGCCTTGAGGTCTTTATATCCTGTTCCCAGGCCCCTGTCCACCAGAGCGCTCGCTCTCTTTTCCATGCTCTTCATGTCACTAACCCACAGAGCTTCTTCTATCCCCCTCCAGGGGCTCGTCTCCAAATTCTGACCCTCAGAAAGCCCCCTACACTGGTGATGGGGGGGGGGTTCTGTCCATCGCAGTCCCATGTGGGAAGGGGATGTCTCCATCCCTCCAGCCCAAGGGGTCTTGAGCTGGAGGGGTTTTGCAGAGGTGTCAGGTGGTCACAAACACTTATCCTTCCTGTTGCGCTAAAAGGAAGTGGTCCCTGTGTAGAAAAGCCTGAGAATCACTGTGCTAGCCCAGAGGGCTCCCTCTGGTCCACACTGGAAGAAAGCTGTCCCCAGAGCTGATTTTCAGGACTGGTATCCACCTAGTTTGGGGTGTGGCACCCAGACTGAGCTGGTTGGATGGGCTGATTTGGTGGATTCGGGGGGAAGGTAGATGGGAACACGTGGTGTGCTTGCTTCCATTCTGTCCTCACAACATCTCTGCAGAGAGCCCTGCTTTGTCCCGGATCTGGAGGAGGCAGAGGCCAAACCCCCTCTGTTTCCCACTTGAAGGTGGCCGACTCTGGTACCACCTAATTCTCTCTGGCAGCAATTCTTTCCATTGGGCCAGAACTCAGGGGTGCGGGGAAGTTTTGGGGTTGAATTGGCCGGCCTGTTTGAAGGGTTGTAGGAGTTCACAGACCTGCCTCAGATCCCGGTTGCTAATTGCTTTCCAAATAAAAGCTAAGCAAACAATGTGAGATGTGGGAAATGAATGAAAAGGGGGCGGGAGAGAAGGAGTGGGAGTAAGGCAGAGCAGGGTAGGATTGTGACAGCCCAGACTGCCCCTCCAGCACTGGTGTTTTCTTCTAATTAGCTCCGTAACTAGCCAGAGGAGAGGTGCCTCTCTGACCAGGGTTCCTGGTGGATAATTACCTCAGTTCATTCGGGAAGGGGCTGGGGAGAGAGTTGAACTGTCTGTCGGGATTTTCCAAACCTACCCATTCTCGACTCATTTAAGGAAGGGAAAAATGTGCTAATGGAGCTATTTCTGCCACAGAGCAGGCCAGTTTGGTACCCAAGTGACAAACTTCATTTTAACGAGAGGTAAATGGGTTCAGCAGCTGTGGGAGTGTCAGGGTGGCAGCTACTGAACCCATTACGGGGACACTGCTCCTGTAGGAGCTCATCGGGGAGGGACAGGATGCAGTGCTGAGGAAGACTGCCCTCCGGGGGCATGGCCCTGAGTTCTGCAGATTTCCCCAGACCCATATGGATCTTGGAATGTACGTTCTTCGGGCAGGGACTGTCTCTTTGTTCTGTGTTTGCATGGTAGCAAGTACATTGTAGCCTCCAGGAGTTACTGCAGGGCAGATGAGGAAAAGTATGTGGGGGTTGCACAGGGTTCGGGGCCCCTATGGTTTAGGGATGACACTGGTGGTCCAAACCAAGGAGCTAATCCTGGTTCTAACACTGACTTTTGTGTGGCATTGGCCATGTCGCTTAACTTCTCTGAGCCTCCATTTCCTTACCTGGAAATGGGGCTAATCACATTTTCCTCCTACACAGTGTATGCAAGGTGGTGTATGTGTGCAAAGTATAACTGAGGCCGGTCGACAGCAGAGCTGGGACTAAAACTGGGCTAGCAGCCTTTGTCCCTGTGCACAAGATACTTGTGCCCTACAGGTGTGAATTTTCCCCAGCAGCCAGGAAACAACAGAATATTTTGTACAATGTGTAGTGTTTTTAATATGCTGAGTATATCTCCCACTCATGGTCCTAGCCCTGCAACCCATCGCTGTATATGCTGTTCCTACCAAGATGCCTTCGGGGAGGCTGCGCATCCATTTGCAATTAGCAAGGAGGAGTTTTTAACTGCAGTATAAAAAGAACAGACCTGCTTGGTCCCTTGAGTCAGAATTCTCCTGCATTCAGCTGTCGGAGGAGGAGCTTGGGGGGAAAGAAGGCCTTTGAGCGCAGTGTGCAAACCTCACCGATGGCCATGGGAGCTGTGTGACAGCAGTTAGTGCCACTAGAGCCCATAGCTCCAAGAGATCACATAGGCCCAGAGAGACATGCCTATAGCAAAGAGGCAGTGCGCCAGCTCCTTAAATTCCTGGGATGCTACCTGCTACGCAGCTGTTTGAGGATTACCCCAGACAGGTTGCAAAGCCCCACACCACCCTCAATGGGCTCACAGCTGACTGCCTTGGGGGTGACTCCGGATACCCCCATTTTAGTGATGGGGAAACCGAGGCAGAGAGTGGCAGCTACTGGCTGAGGGCCCAGCCCTGCAGAGAGCAGTGCAGAAGTAAGTGTGGCAATGTGACTTGCCATAGGCTAGTGCGTCATTGGCAGAGTGGCCAGTACAACCCAGGAATCCTGACTCTCAGGTCCCTGCTCTAAACACTAGACTCTCCCCTCCCTGGCCCATTCTTAGCAAAGACTCCTTTAAACTTGTTGCCCTCCATTTCCTGACCCTACAAGCCCTCTGCTGCTGACCTAGCCTCGTTAATGCTGCATGGTCCCTGACACTCTCCCTCTCTCTGACTGTGCCCTTCAGGCACAATTGCTTTAGGCCAGTGTAGCATCTGTGCTCTCCTCGTACCTCACACAGTGGCTGGGATCTCCTCAGCCACCTCCATCCTCTCTCCCTGTTTATCTCAAATTTTTAAATGGCTCATCTGATTTTTCGCTGGAAGGGAGATGGCTGCGTGAGTCGTGAAGGGGCCTGACAGCTCCCTGTGCCAAAGCGTGCCCGGGCCAGGGGGCCTGCGGGGGCTCTTGGAGCTGACTGCCTGCTCGGATCAGATCAGAGAGGTGGGAGAGGAGCTCAGTCACACCACGCTGGGGTCCCTTTGGAGAGGGGACCAGCAGCCCCCTCCCTTTTATCGCTTTCCCCAGCATCATTCTGCATAAGGCAAATGTGATGGGGAGTTTGGCAGAGTTCACCCCTGTCTCGTGTGGTTGGCACCCAAGTTCCTGTCAGGAGTTTTGTGTGTGTAGGGGCGGGGGGCATCAGGGTTTCAATGAGGTGAGGCTACCAGAGAGACCCCAGCAGTAATGGGTTATAAGTAGAGCTGGACAGAAAGGGTCTGATTCAAAGGTCATTGAGGCCAATGGAGGAACCCAAAACAGGAGGGAAGTGTCACCCCCTCCCTGGGGTTTGTGTTGGGGAATCAGAGACGTTAGCGGTGGAGAGGACCTACCGGATCATCCAGCCCAGAGCAAGACCACTCCTTACAAATGGGGCTTCCGCTCCGTCCCTGGAGACACTGCCGTATGGCCTAGTCCATCTCGGCGCTGGGGAGCTTGCCTTGGTGTTCAGCCAGCATCTTCCCTTTCCTAATGTCACCCTGTTAATCCCCTTTACAGACCCCTGCACCCAACCCCCAGTGCTAAGTGCCCTTAATTGCCAGGCTCCCAGAATCCCAGCCTTCCTGAGGTCACTGGTTTGGCATGGGGAGCTGTCTAGGGTCTCCACTCTCTGCACAGGGCCAGTGAGGGGACGTGCCTGTCCTGGTGAGCAGGTTTTCCTGATCTGTGCAGTACGGAGACGGGGGAGGGGGATGCAGAGATGGAGGTGGCTAATCAACTCAGGTCTTGATATAGTGGCCATTTCCACGGTATCTGGGCAGGATCTCTTCTGCCTTCCACAGCCCTTCTCTTCTCACTCTCTACACCACATGCTCTGAAATCTACTCACCATTCTCCCCGCAGATCCATTCCCACTTTAGTGTTCACCTCTCTTTCCTACACCGGTCACTATCCATTTTCTCCCCTTGATGCTTTGAAGGGGGAAAGACAGAAAGAACGAGAGTGAGAATACCCGTCACATCTCCTCTAAACAGAGGAGACAGACCCCCCCCACTGCACTACCAACGTCCCCTCCCCTGGAGCCCCACCTGCAGAGGGAGGGAGGGAGGGAGAAGAGCTGGGCCCAGCTCCCATACCACTGGCATCTCACACACCCTCTCCCTGCCCCTCAGCCTGTGAGGGGAGGGGCCAGTGTGTATGCCTTATGCCATTTGGCACTCCACCCATGCCAAGGGACCGGTGCTGGGAGCCGCGCCCCATCAGCAAGAGTATGGCAAGGGTCTGCTCTCAATGTTAGTGCTGCGTGTCAGCCAGAAGCTGCTGGCCGTGTGATTTCACCTAGCCTAGCTGATCTGTTTATATTCACATTGCCCATGTTTTATTCTCTGCCCTTTAACAATAGCTGTTTTTACGGGTTCTTCCATGCCCCCTAATTGCTCAGATTTTCCTGTATTTTCTGCTGTAAAGACAGATATAAAAAAAGGGGCCGAGCATCTCAGCTATTGCTTGTATCATCTTTAATTTCACCCCGCTTCTCCTCTCGCTCGTAGACCTACTTTATCTTCCGTGCTTTGCTTTCCCAGACTGTATTTATAAATGCCCTACTTGCTATTACCTGGAGCCGGGTCTAGCATTACCTCATTCTTCTCGTTCCCTTCCACGCTGTGTGTTCTTGTATGGTGCCATCTCACTTCTCTCATTTCTGTAGTTGGAGTTTAAACTAGAGCTGTGGGAAAGGTTTCCCATCAATAGTTTATTTGCCCCCAAAAAACCTGCTCTTTCAGTCAACCCGAAAGGATTGGCAAATTCCTGTCGAGTTCCCCAAATAGTTTTGGCCAAACCAAGAAATCCAAATGTTCAGAACAGTCAAAAGGAAATGTTGTGTTTTGACCGAGCTCAAAATTTTTTGTTTCCATTTCAGGCATTTTGACCAAAGCAATGGAGGATTAGATTCACACAGTACCTGGGAAAGAGTTGGAGGCCTCCCTTTTACAAATCTTTGCCTCATGGTTAAGGTACTCACCTGGGATCTGGAATCCCGGGGGTCAATTGTCCCTTCTGCCTGAAGAGGAGGGATTTGAACATGGGTTTCCTACTGCTCAGGTGAGTGGCCTAACCATCGAGCTATGAGTCCCTGCCAAATTTGTGGTCCATTTTGGTCAATTTCACAGTCATAGGATTTTTAAAATAATAAATTTCATGATTTCAGCTGTTTAAATCTGAAATTTCACCGTGTTGTAATTGTAGGGGTCCTGACCCAAAAAGGAGTTGTTGGCGGGGGGAGGGGGGAGCGCTGCGGTACTGCTACCCTTACTTCTGCACTGTTGCTGGTGGCAGCGCTGCCTTCAGAGCTGGGCAGCTGGAGAGCGGTGGCTGCTGGCCGGGAGCCCAGCTCTGAACGCACAGCCACCATCAGCAGCAGTGCAGAAGTAAGGATGGCATGTTATAGTATTGCCATGCTTACTTCTGCACTGCTCCCTGCAGGGCTGGGCCCTCAGCTAGTAGCTGCCACTCTCTGGCCGCCCAGCTCTGAAGGCAGCAGCGCAGAAGTAAGGGTGGCCTGGTAAGGTGCTGCCACCCTTAGTTCTGTGCTGCTGCTGGTGAGGTGCGGCCTTCAGAGCTGGGCCAAGAGCTGCCGCTTTCTGGCTGCCCAGCTCTGCAATCAGTGCAGAAGTAAGGGTGGCAATACTGTGGACCCCCCCTGCCCAATAACCTTGTGACCATGCCCCCCAGCAACTCCCTTTTGGGTCAGGACCCCCAATTTGAGAAATGCTGGTCTCCTCCCCCGTGAAATCTGTATAGCGTAGGGTAAAAGCACAGAAAAGACCAGATTTTACAATGGGAGACCAGATTTCGTGGGCCATGCTGTGTTTTTCATGGCTGTGAATTGGTAGGGCCCTAGCTATGAGAGATTCCATTGTGGAGCTCCCTCGGTCTGTCCTGTTGAATCTGTTCCACTGTGTATAAATAATTCGATAGTTACTGGAGCAGGGACTAAAGTTGGGTCTCCTATGTTCTAGGGCAGTGGTTCTGAACTATGCAACCCCTGGAGGTACGCAGAGGTCTTCCACGGGGTACATCAACTCCTCTAGATATTTGCCTAGTTTCACAACAGGCTACATAAAAAGCACTAGTGAAGTCAGTACAAACTAAAATTTCATACAGACAATGACTTGTTTATACCGCTCTATCTACTGTACACTGAAATGTAAGTACAATATTTATATTCCAATTGATTTATTTTATAATTATATGGGTAAAAATGAGAAAGGAAGCAATTTTTCAGTAATAATGTGCTGTGAGACTTTTGTAAGTTTATGTCTGATTTTGAAAGCAAATAGGTTTTTAAGAATATAAGAACAGCCATACTTGGTCAAACCAATGGTCCATCTAGCCCAGTATCTTATCTTCTGACAGTGACCAATGCCAGGTGCCCCAGAGGGAATGAACAGAACAGGTAATCCTCAAGTGATCTATCCCCGGTCGCCCATGCCCAGCTTCTGGCAAACAGTGAAGTGAGGTGTGACTTGGGGGTACATAACTCAAATCAGACTCCTGAAAGGGGTACAGTAGTCTGGAAAGGTTGAGAGCCTCTGTCCTAGGTCAGTCCCCTGACCACCAGACTACACAGTCATTCTCATCCTCTTTCCCTGGTCCAATGACTGACTACCCACTGTCATGAGTGACAATACAGGTATATAGACCAACCCTTCGTGTAGGACAGAGAGAGCTCTGGGGTCAGGCATTCAGAGTTTGCCCCACCCAAAGAGGGGACCATTGCCACACTCCTTAGCACCGGAGAGCCCTCTGCCCCACACTGAGAGGGGACTGAGGGAGCTCTGGGGTTAGGGCTTTGAAGGAACACTGGGCACAGGGAGCTGCTGCTGAGAGTGTAGCTAGGATGTAGCATTGGTGTTTGAGGAGCAGTCGGCAGAATACAGACACTGGACCAGGGCCAGCGCTGGAGTGCCGATGTGCAGGCTGTTGTCACAGCATCTGGGTGAAGGATCAGGTGCAATTAGGAGAGATTTGCAAGTTGAGAGAGGGTTATTTTCCCATTTACCCTGGAGATAATCTTCCTCTCGAGCCAATCGAAGTGGCACGGTGAGAGGACCCTTGTGCGGGGCTCCGGACTGCCGGAAATCAGGCAGCACTCCAAGCACTTAACGTGGTTTTAGAAATAAAAATGAGACGAAGCCGCTGTGCATTGTGTAGAAGGGTCACGTTTTGTGAGCAGCCCATAGCTCTGCGTGAGCCTCCGGGGCCTCTGCCTATTGATTTAGCTGCCCATGGAATGATGAGGCCCTTTGGTTGGGGCTCCAGGGCACATGAGAGACTGAGCCAAAGCATAGCCCCATGGTCTGCTCCTTTGTCTGAGCCCAGAGAGGGCTTGGGTGCCCAACAAATGTGGTTTGGTACAATTATTACCCATCCCCCAGGTGTGCCCTGGCAGAAAGGACAGAAAGAAATCTGCCGTGACTCCCAGATGCACCCCCGCCTCCCCCTCCAGTGCCTCATGTGAGAAGGTGCAAATGGGAAACCTGCCCCTGGCAGAGGTAAAGGTTGTGGGGAGAGCCTCCCGTTCCTGCTGCTGGATACACTGCGATTCCACCCTGCCTGCTGGCTCAACACCTCTGGAGCCTGAAGGCCTTTGTTTCCCCACTGAGCGGGTGCAGCCCAGGTTCCACCCCTGCAAGCTGCCCACCCCCATCCTGATCCTGAGGGACCACCTCTAAGGATTACAGGGGTCTCCATGCTCAGTTCCATTCTTGGCCCCTCTGCTGAGCTTATCGACAAGGACACCGCAGGGCTGTGCGTGAGGTGAATGCTTGTTCACAAAAGCCTGGGCTGAGACCACTTCAGCGAGGAGCCACCAGTTGTCAGGGACTTGCATTCACGACTGACCCAAGGCGAGTCGGAATGGATGACCCAAGCTGCCAGTGCGGGGGCTGATGTCTGCATGGCATCAGGATCTTTAATCACTGAGTTGCCTAATTCTAGATGAAACAAGGGTAGGAAAGCAAGCAGTTGCCTTAGCTCCATGGACACTAGCGCTCCCCGTTGTTAGTGGCCATGCAATGGTGGGAGAGTCCCTGCAAAAGCTCATCCTTCTTTATAGATCCCTACTCCTCTCTTCTCTTGGTGGATTAAAAATCCTCACAGGGGATCAGGTAAATCTTCCATCAGTAAATGACATGTCCTGTCTTTAAACCCTCTCTAGGATAGCAGTGAACCCAAGTGGCTTCTTTCTTCCAGTGACAGGAGGTCTCCTTCATTAGCATGGCTTCCTCACACCATTCCTAATAACAGGGAGTTCTCGGTATCTTTCCAGTTTGCTTTTTACTGAGCTGCATCTTTTTGTTTCAAGGTTTGTGGGTTGACCTAGATACAACAGAGAGACATTTGGGGCTCAGCTTCTGTTTCCACCCCCAGGTATGAAGAAAGCTACTTCTTTACATCCAGAATGGCTGGATCTGGTTTAGTGTTTACATCCACAGTGAAAAGGTTGCTTGTCGTTCATGTTTGTGTTCAATACACAGCCAGCTCCGCTGCAAAGGGTGCTGTATGCATTTGTGCACTGTATTATTATCGAGAATGGACTTCAAACCGTTAAGACTTCTCAGGAGCATGGACTATTAGGGTCTCTGCTCGGTGGGCATTAATTTCAGTACATGGGTGTGTTTGCTCCCAGATGCTGTTCTGCAGGGATGTGACTAGAATAAATTAACATGCAGCAAATTTCTGCTTCTTCTCCCTTCCCCACTGTCCCTCCACTGCCCTTTAAAGAGATTCAGGTCATTCCTGGAATTAGGGCTTCCTGAACTGCCGGGGAGTAGTGTTTAAACTGCTTACAATCGATTAAGCAAAGTGTATGTTTTTCCGAGGCTTTAGATAGGTGGCCATGGTGCGGCGCGTTAAACCCCAATAAATACATTCTCCATAATGGGATGGTCTCTCACATGTGTATTTGAGTCTGAGGGAAAGCAGGGGAGGCGTTTTGGGGAGTGTCCAGGTTTATTTCCTGGAAGTAGCCGACTGCTCTCGACAGAGAGACCTTGCAGGAAGGCATTTTACTTAGCTGGCTTCGTTTATTGTGGGACTCCAGCTGGGATTAGACACAGTTAAGACGATAGATAAATCCTCCTCTTGGCTGAGAGATGCTATGAATTTTTCAGGGAAGGGGGTGTGTGTGTATAAAGCCTGTGGAGTTCATGGAAACAGTGTGTGTCCATCCCATGTGTGCCCCCCGCCCCATACATACACTTCCTTTTTCTTCCCCTCCATAACAGCCAACGCTCGTAGACAGAGATTGCCAGCCAGAGCCCCCTCCCAGCTGGCAAACTTGAAATCAAGCGGCTGATTTATAACAAAACATCTGTACATGTTAGAAAAGACAAGAAACCCCGCGCTGCTGCTGCCTGCACTGCTGTGTCTGATAATGGCTCTACCACGGGGGAAAGTAGGTCACTCTGTTCTGCAGAGCCGAGTGAGTATGCAAAATCAATGCTCCTCATGGACTTCCCCCTCCAGACCTCGGAGCCAACTGTATCCTCCTTGGTTCCAACCCCTGCCCCACCGGACCTCCCCCAGGCCCTTTACCCCATGGGAGAGGGACATATCCTGCAGGGCAGCTGGGGCTGGCTAAGAGAGGTGGAAGGGAATAAGTTCCAGATCTATTAAATAGAATGCTCTGGTGTCTTGGTGCTTTCATTCTGTAGGATCTGAGCTCCTCCCGCAATGGGCCATGCTCCGCTATGTCCCACCAGTTACTCTATTGATGTCAGTAGAGTGTCAGCCTGGTGCAAGAGAAGGAGCAAAACCCAGGCACACACAGAGCCAGCAGGAGGTTTAATAAATAGAGGTGGGGGAGGAGACATCATGGAAGGGACGGGGCAGGTGGGAAGAGGTGCTGGTGTGGGGGAAGGGCTCCCTGGTTGTCTGACTGTCCAGGGAGCAGTTTAGTGCTCACAAATTTAGGTGCAAGGAGGCATGGCATGGATGAAGGTGCATGTGTGAGATTCTATGGCTCAGCAGGCGGGCGACCTGAAGAACCTTTGGGGAAGTTTCTCAGAGGAATTACACCAAGTCTAAACATCTCATAAACCTTGGTCTCCCTCCCCTTCGCCCCTTGCAATGGGCTTGGCTGATCAGAACAGAGACTCCGGTTAAAATTCTATGTATGTTGCCTTCCAATGCCCCCTGCTGGCCAGCACCAAAGCTCTGTATCCTGTCCATGCCCTAATGGCTGAGAAAAAGACCATTATACCCCTTTATGTCCCATGCCCTTCAGTGCCTCCTCCTTGCTGGTCCTATGGTCTGTAGATTTCCCACCCCTTCATACCCCACTTTCTGCATCAGCAAGGACTGATTTGTCAAAACAAACAGCTCAAGAACCAAATCTGGATAAAAGCCCGTCACTCGTTTCCTGGGAAAACAGACAGGTGCTACTTGTAAAGGAGGAACATCACACTTTGAAAAATAACTCCTTGAAAGAATGCAGCATCCCTTAAAACCTCCGTCAGCCTCTAGCTCCATATGCTTGTCGGCAGCCTTTGTAATAATATCCTTCTGAAATGTTCTGCTGCAATCCAAGTGCCTGCTATGGGGGGACTGGATGGTTCTGGGGCTTGAGATGGCTGACTGGAGCTTTCCTTCTCTGGGCTGCTGGTTCTAGGTTAGGAGTGGCAGGAAACAGTTATTATTGGACAGTTCTAGAGGGCTCTGTGAGTCAGTGGCTCCATGCTGGCGGTCTCCACATGACAAAGCCCATGGCCATAGGTGATGGTAATGGTAATGAGCGTGGTTGGTTGGATGAGAATCTAGGCAGCGACTGAGCATGGAGAATGAGCTAAACTGCTTCCAGCTTGGGATTGAAGCAGGCCAAAGAGGTGGCATGATGGAAACTGGGCAGGCCATTAACCACCCTGTGCCTTTGAGGACTTCGCTCTACTGACACTCTCAACCCAGTACCTTGCACTAGCTCTGAAAATCCACACTGCCTCTTATGGGCAGTGAAGGAGTGAAATCTGATTGCCCATTGCAAGGGGACAGAGCAGAGCGTTCCTTGCTGTAGAGAAGAGAGTCAGCCAAGCAGCATCCCCCAGAAAAGCTGTGCTGTTGCTCAGAGAGAGGAAGTGAAGATGTGCTCTCAAGAAAGAGGTGCTTTAAGTGCAGAGCAGGAGTGTTTCCCTGGGGGAGTCAGAGAGCAGCATTTCATTATAGCTTTGGGCACCTGTTGCGAAAGGGACGGAAACTTGGAAATTGGCTCCATTCCTTTCAGGGCATGTTTGTGATCTCCCTTCCTTTGCCCTCTGTCCTTGTCTGTTCTGAAAATCTCCAGACACATGATGCCAGGGCAGAACCTGGTGGTAGTGACAAATCAGACAGAGGGTGAGTGCCATGCCCATGGCAGGGGAGCGCTCAGCCTCTCTGCACAGGCACTAAGCTGGGGTGCATGGTGGATTACAGGTGCAGGTGGAATACAAACTCTGTAGAACGATGGCAAGGAGCACATGGTAGCTGGTATGAACTCCATTGTGAGCACTTGACTATGGAACTCCAAGATGTGCCACCTGCTTGTGAGCTGGGAAAATCCCAGCAGGACAGGAGATATTTCACCCCATCGGGCTGGCCGTCATGTTTCTGAGGCAGATCCTGGAGCGTGGGGTTATGACTTCTAGATGGATGTGTTTTGGGAACAAAGGCAGTGCCCTATTGCATCAGACCAGCTGTCCATCGGTTGTCAGGGGCCACTACCAGATGCTTCAGAGGAAAGTGCAAAAAACCTGCAGTAGGCAGCTGGGAGAGAACCTGTCGCCAGCATTAGTTTCCTCCCAACCCCCATTAATTAGGAAAAGAGTGTGAGAATGACTCTGCAGCCTGATGGTTGGGGTACTCCCATTGGAGGTGGGAGGCCCAAGTTCAAGTCCCTGCTCCAGTGTTTATATAATTATTTACACGCAGTGGAACAGCTTCAGCAGTTCATTCCAGAGTATCCCGTAGCCCAGGCACCAGGGCGCTCTCCTGCAGTGTGGGAGACCCTTCTCCATATTGGGTTGGGGGACCATACTGGGTCTGCTACGTTCCAAGTGAGCATCCAAAGCCCTAGACTAAAGCTTATAAGGGAGCTGCTGCCGCCGCCTCCTCCTGCTGTTTTGGTGAGCTCGTCTTCCCTACCTTTGCTTTTGTCAAAATGCCTGACAGCCTGAATGAAGCTCTTCAGATCAAGACACGACATTTTATTTCAACTTTTTGATTTTAGTCCTGAGGGCATTCTGTGCCAAAAAATTAAAAATTCTGTGCACAATATTTTAAAATTCTGCTCATTTTATTTGTCAAATAAACGCAGAGGCTCCAGTATGGCAGTGGGGAGCACAGGCCACTGGCTGCACAAAGGTGAGAGATCACCCTGCAGCCCCCCTCACCCCTGAGATACTCAGCGGTGAGGCTGCACCCAACCCTGACACAGCACAAGACCTGGGCCTGCCCCAGAAACACCCTGGTGCCTTGCCCCTCTGTGCCAGGCATACCAGGTATGGGGCAGGCAGGCTCAACCAGGCAGGATCCAAGTGTGGAGGGGCTCAGTGTCGGGTGAGAGGGTTCTGTGGGAACAATCTGGGTGCAGCTAACTCAGTGGGGGAGGGTCTAGGTGTGGGGGGATCTGAATGCACAGAGGTTTGTTGGGGTGGTTCCAGGTGCAGGGGCAATGGGACCCTACAGGGGCTTCCAGATGAAGGTGGTTGGGGCTCAGCGGAGTGTCTGGGTGTGGGGGTCTCAGTGGGGGGGGTATAGGTGCTGGGGGTGTGGGGCTTGGTTGGGGGGGGTCTGGATGTGGAGGCTCAGGGTGGTACAGGGGGTGGGGCATCAGGGTGGGGGTTTGAGTGCAGGGAGTTCAGTGGGCAGTGATCTCGGTGCAGGGGTGGGGGTCTGGTTGCAGAGGGGCTCCAGATGCAGGAGTTGAGGTTCAGTGGGGTGGGGTTTGTGTATGGAGGGCTAGGGGAGTTCTGGAGGGGTATGGGAAGTCCAGATGCATGGGGGTTGGGTAGATGGGGGAGCAGCTCCTTGTACAGTGACCTGTCCCCCCACAGTGATGGGGGCAGAAAGCAGGGGAGGATGCTGGGGGGAGGGGGTCTGAGACAGCCCCAGTCACTCCTTGCAGGGGAAGAGGAAATCCTAGCCCAGATGGGACTTGCAGCTGATTCCGGCTCAGGGTCACTGGCTGGGGTGTCCCCAGTCCTGCAGTGATTTACCTCTCCGCTGGCTGCTCTGGGTGCCTGAAACGATGTACCCGCACTACTAGAGAGTGGTGCGTGACTGCTCTTGCAGCTTCCCTTTGCTTCCCTGTCAGAAAGTCACTTTTCTGGGGGAAGCAAAGAAATCGGCATGGGACATGAATTCTGTGCACGCACAGTGGCGCAAAATTCCCCTAGGAGTATGATTTATCCATATATTTTGGAAAATGTTGTTTTCAATGGAACTTGTTTGGAACTTTTGAAATTGCCAGAGAACTAAACAAACTAAGTTAACTGCTTCCTTTTCACCCTCGGTGGACCCGGAGAAGAGTTTTAATCACCAGCCTCTTTATAACAACCTTTTATATATTTGAAGACTGTTATCCCGTCCCCCCTCAGCCTTCCTTTCTGTAGACTAAACATGCCCAATTCTTTCAACTTTTCCTCATAAGTCATGTTTACTAAACTTCTTATATTGGATGCTCTCCTCGGGATTCCCTAGTTTTGTAGCAGTGAGTTCCACAAGCTAACAGTGTGTTCTCCCAGAGTTATTCCTCATGAAAACAAGTGTGGGGGAGATTGTCCTGTATTTAAAAAGTAAAAAAATCCTACAGTATTTTACAGTAATAATCCCTAAATACTGCAGTATTCCAGAGTAATAGCATACATACCTTGAACGATGGCACGTCTGGGCTTTATAGATTTTCAATGAAAGGCTGTGTCATGAATTTTTCTCTTCCACTGTATTTGCTGCAAAGCTGCATCTCGGCTCCACACATTAGCCACTAACTAGAGAGTTCATTTTTTCACCCCTACTTAAAAAAGAAAAGAAAAAAAAGGCAAGTTTTGTGTACGTTGGTTTTAAGAGCATGATGGATGCAGTGGTTTTGCTAATCCAGCACCAGAACAGAAAGCTTGTATTAACAGCGGAAAACATTATACCCAGAATTTCAAGTGACTTATCGCTAATGGGCTGCATAGGGAATGCTCCCTATTTGATAGTCTGTGCTACCCTTACTCCAGCCAGTGCATGGAAAAGAGGCTCTCACTCTTCCATAGATGCTGACCTTTGGAGAGGACATCACATCAGCTGTAAGAGACTATGATAGCCTGTGTGATGAGGAAAAAGGTGCTAGGAAGTTACCTTTGTTCCTTCCCCCATTCAGAAAGGCCTGTCAGACACTCTAGGCTGCTGTTAAGATATACAAACTAATTAGCAATGGACTCAAGCTACAGAATTTGGCTCCTGATCCAACTTCCCCTAAACTTTGGGAGCATCCAGATCTGGGTGCATTGGTTTGGTTCATTGTAGCGAAAGGGGAGCAGGCAGGAAGTTAGGATTGGAACTTTCTCAAAGTTCAGCCGTAACTCGTGTCTGTTGGTAGCTGAAGAGAGGAATGAGTAAATGTAGGGCTCACTCAAGAGCACTAGTGAGGGTCAAATGTCACTGACTTGCTGCTTTGTGCAGGGTGGGAGGGGGCGGTTTCCTTTGGGTGCTCTCATAGATTCATAGACTCTAAGGCCAGAAAGGACCATCATGATCATCTAGTCTGACCTCCTGCACATTGTAGGCCACAAACCTCACCCACCCACTCTTGTAATAGACCCCTAACCTCTGGCTGAATTACTGAAGTCCTCAAATCATGGTTTAGAAATCATAGACTATCAGGGTTAGAAGGGACCTCAGGAGGTCATCTAGTCCAACCCCCTGCTCAAACAGCCCAATGCTCAAACCACTGAGCTCCCAGCTCCTAGGCAGGGTCCTGTGTAATGGGACACATGCTTGCAGGAGAGCTGTATGTCTAGTTGTTAGACAAAGGACCTTCTTCCTCTAGCAACTACAACGGCCGAATTGCCGTGCTGTAAAAAGTGACTTGTTGGAGACGCCTCAAGATTGATCTAGTGTGAGCAAAAATTACACAGGGATCAGACTGGGGGCAGGAATTTAGGGCTGGTGATGGGTTGATGGCCCTGAAGGCCGTTGCTCTATTTTATCCATAGAACAGCGCCAGCACAGGTCACTACAGTGTGAGCTTCCCCTATGCTGCCCCATCCATGTGCCGTGATCCTGGAGGGGCCACTCCTGGAGCTCCACGGCTGTGGCCCCTCCTCCTGTGCTGGCACCTCTTCTGAGATTGCCGATCGCAGTGAGGTGGGGACACCGGTGTCCTATCCCCTGGGCTGTGGCTGGGAACAGCTTGGCGAAGCAAGTTCAAGGATTAGAATGCTGGCAGGGATGGAAGAGGGAGGACCTGACATGGTTTCCCTTCTCTCTTCTGGCTGAGCCTAGAATTCCATTTTCAGTTGTCTCACATCATTCCTTCCTCTTCCTCACTTCAGTGAGGGCGTGGTGGCTGTGCGGCTGCCTGACATGGCCACTCCGAGCCTTTCCTGTTCTCCATCCTTGTTCCTGGCACTAGTGGAAATGAAGAGCTCAGGTAGGTGCTGCAGAAAGCTTGGAAATATCTATGGCTGAGCCATCTCTGCAGGAACTCAAGTGTCTCCACCAGCTTCCAATCCGCTTCAGATGCCAGCATAAGGCCCTGGCCCTAACTTTTAGAGCAATTAGTGGATCAAGCCCCAGCGACATGGAAAACCAGATGTTGATCTATGAAGCACAATGCAGATCTCAAAGCCCAGGGAGACATGTGAGGGCTGGGGATGATGCATTCTGGGTTAAGTTTCAGAGTAGCAGCCGTGTTAGTCTGTATTCGCAAAAAGAAAAGGAGGACTTGTGGCACCTTAGAGACTAACCAATTTATTTGAGCATGAGCTTTCGTGAGCTATAGCTCACTTCATCGGATGCATAAAGATATGATATAAAGATATTATGCATCCGATGAAGTGAGCTGTAGCTCACGAAAGCTTATGCTCAAATAAATTGGTTAGTCTCTAAGGTGCCACAAGTACTCTCATTCTGAGTTAAGGGGATCTAGCTATGGAACAAACTTCCAGAGGAGATCAGTGTTAGGATCTAGATATTCAGGCCTGTCGGTAAAGGCGTGTACTCGAAGAATTTAGGTGTATTCTTTATCACTTGGCTAGTTAGAGGTATAAAAGAATCAAAATCACTGTCTGCCAGTGTAAGGTCCTTCTCTTACTGTGACAGTCTGAGTAGATTAAGTCCCTGTTGTTAGATTAAGGCCTTTGGCTAAGCAACAGAGGCAGCCATAAACTGGGAAGTGAACGGTTACATCCTCATATTCCAAACTAGTCACATTGAAATAAGGTGCTATTGGGCTGTTAGGAATACAATCCTGTCCTGATAGTGCCTATCACCTCCAGAGAAAGGGAAGTGTCTAGAAAATGTAAAAGGAAACTTAGTCTGATAGCATCCTGTCTGGCAAGAACTCACTTATCAATAGCTGGGATGTGAAATCCTCACTTCTGTATTGTTTTGTCATTATAGTTCCCACTTTGCTATTGTTTGTCTGTATAATCTCTGTCTGGTTCTGTGATTGTTTCTGTCCGCTGTATAATTAATTTTGCTGGGTGTAAACTAATTAAGGTGGTGGGATAGAATTGGTTACATAATCATGTTACAATATGTTAGGATTGGTTAGTTAAATTTCAGGAAAATGATTGGTTAAGGTATAGCTAAGCTGAACTCAAGTTTTACTGTATAGTCTGCAGTCAATCAGGAAGTGTGGGGGTGGATGTGGGGAGGGGAAATGGGAACAGGGAATGGGGGTGGGGAAATTGGAATCATGTTTGGCTAAGGGCAGGAATGGGGACAGGGACACAGGTGTAAGGCTCTGTGATGTCAGAGCTGGGAAGGGGGATACTAAGGAAGGAAACTGGAATCATGCTTGCTGGAAGTTCACCCCAATAAACATCGAATTGTTTGCACCTTTGGACTTCGGGTATTGTTGCTCTCTGTTCATGCGAGAAGGACCAGGGAAGTAAGTGGGTGAAGGAATAAGCCCCCTAACAATCCGGCCAATCCAGAGTCTGACCAGCTTTAGGATATGTTTCAAAACTGTCCTGTTTCCACAGACAGAGTAATGCTCACAACATTGAAGCCCCTTTCTACCCCATAACCCCGAGCAACCCCCAAATAATTCCTAAATTTAATATAAACCACAAACCCTGCCCCAAGCAGAGTTCTGACCCCATAACAGGAGAAGTGCCAGAGACTCCATGAACTCCACTGCTATTATTGATTTTATGTGCAAGGCGCCAGATACTACGGTGATGTGCAGGTGTAGAAAACTCTGAGCTAGCGAGAGAAGATAGTAACCAGCTTCTTCAATGGACACATTTGAATAGGAACAGCCTCTGCTAGCTCCATTCTATCCATGCACCTCAGTCCTCACTGGGAGGACACACCCCTGCTATTTCAGTACTAGGCCTGTTCTGAGCACATGGTGGGCAGGAATGAAGCAGTTTGGGTCCATAGCCATCTTCTAGGGAGCAGGCAGAGACCAGTGAACTCCCTTCACTCATGGACAGAGGTGGCTTGGAACCCAGATCTGCAGAGGTGAAAGGCCAGGAAGCTTACTGTGAGCAGCTAGACTCCTCACTACGGCTCCAGTGAGAATCGAGCCCACACTGTAGGGTAGTAATGGGGCAGTAGGATGGGTAGGGAGTTTGCAGGTGTAAAAAATTCCTTTCCCAGCAGCCAGTTTTCCATCTTTCTGCCTGTCTCAGGAATTTCACCCCTAGCTGTGGATGGCAAATGGATGGCTGTTGCTTCCCAGAGGAGACAAGGTTGTGTTCCCTCAGAGTTGTGTGTTCAAATCCCCGCAGGTGGAGGCGAGAATGGATCTGTTCTGGGGTTTCTTGCAGCTGTGTTGTTGTACAGTCCACTGGAAGGAGGTTGGTATGTGGTCCCTAGACAGCCTGGTGGATGGTACTGGGATATGCTACATGCATAAAAGAGTTAATTTTAATGCTTGTATAGCTGAATTCACTGAAGCTGAAGTGGAGCAGTATGTAAATCCACCCACTTTCATAAACTGCTTAATTAGGCGAATGTTAATGAGACGTTAATTACTGTTGTGCCGGCGAATCCCACGGAACGGAGATTATGTTTCTCTTCAAACATCCAGTCTTAATTATAACTTGCACTTACTTCTGCTTCCTTGCCCGGGATGCGATCGGGTAGGCTGGGCCCACCGCCGGCTTCCGAGGGCCCTCGACTGCGAACGTGTGTGCATGGAGCCCCTTCCATCAACGGCTCCGCATGACACCATGCAGGCAGGTTGAGGGGGCACCAATGAATAGGTTTGCAGATCCATCCCTGGGACTGCGGCAGGCAAACTGCTTTAATACAGCTTCAGAGTCTCCACTGCTTCCTGTTTAGCTAGGAGACTTCACTCTGGCCCAGTGCAGCTGCTGACATCGCAAGGGATCACCTACATTGTTTTGCTCTTTTCCTGTGCTCTGTTCAGGGTGGGGCTCCCTATGTCTTGTAGAGCTGCAGCTACCAGGTAGGTCCACCCCGTCCCTGCCTGCCATGCCTGGAGCCTCAGGGAGCTCCCCCGTCACTTCCCCTACACCGTGCTGGGTAAGGTGCAAGTTGCCTCTCTCCCCAAGGGCTGGAGTTCCAGGTAGCAGGTGTGGTTTGGGAAAGCTGGATCTGTGCTTTGCCAGAAGAGAGCGTGCAGGTGGGGAGCAGCCCAGGCCTGCATATTCCAAGCCCAGGATGGGTGTGTGCACCAGGCACAACTAGTGTGTGCAGGGGTGTTCTAGTCAATGCACTTGCTCTAGTCCCACTCCCCAAGATGATGGAGAGAAGTTTTCTTGGTCCTGTCCTTCCAGCCTGATGTTTCTGTGATTGTATACGATTCTGTGTGGGCACATTCATCTCTCCAGGCAATAGACCACTCCTAGGAGCATATCCTCTTCTGATCAGCTGAGAAGGCCTAACACGGCCCGGTGAGCCTGTGACACTAAAGGGATTTCTTGTGAACGCTAAATAGCAAACATGTCAAAGGTGGAAAATCCACACAAATAACTGAGAGAGAATATAGGCTCCTCACTGAGGATTTCCTTGTAATCTTCCTGGGTGAAACGATTTATCGATGGAATCTGCACGGGAGTTAAATACTGTAGATAGACAGGGATGCTTCTGTTCATTCACAGGGAAGAGTCATGAATTAGTGTCCAGGTTTATTTCCTCGTAAGTGAGAGCAGGTGGGGGCCCAGCAGGTCAGACAGGGAGAGGGCTCCCTTGGAGAGTTGGGTCTGGATCCTGCACCCATTGATGTTAATGGGACTGTTGCTGTTGACTTTGGTGGGTGTTGGTGCCCCCTAGGGATGGACCCTGTAAAAGGACCTGTACTGGTTTGCACCTGGAATAGACTCAGAGAATGAACCTGAACTAGGTCTCAGCTGAACCAGTTCAGATACACTATGAACCAGCTTGAATTTGCTTAAAGGCCAAAGTCTGGATAATTCTCCCAGATGCTTTTCATTGTTGCTTGCTCCCTGCATGTCAGGATCTAGCAGGACTGTGAGCACAAGGTCCTGAGTCTTTCATAAATGATCGCTTTCTTAGGAGACTTCCAGCCCCCTTGTTCAGGTCGTTTGGATGAGCAGCCACATGTGTGGGTGTTAGTCTGTTCACAGTGCCCTGGGTCTTTGAGAATTTGCCCATTGTGAGTTTTTGGGCCTATCAGGAATGGGCTCTGAGGATGGAGTACCCGGTACTCCAGCCAAACTGAAAATCTCTTCTGCAACCCATGCTTTCTATTCCCTTCCGTCTGTATTTTTAACTGATGAAAGGGTGTGAAATGTGTTCCGTGTCGTTCTGCTTCCACAGCACTCTGTGTTTTTCAGTGTCTCAGCTACGTACATGTAGGAGTTGGGAGTGGGGGGTTAAATGTGGGTTTCTCTTGTAGATCAGCAAGATGAGCAGGGAAGTGGAATTGGATTTTTTGTCTCTTGAATAAACCTATTATTTGGTGTGTGGGGGGGCTTCTGTTAATGTTCAGGATAGTGTTACATACAAGAAGGTTTTCAAATGAGATATTAGTGGGCCATGAAATCTGCATCATCAGGGTTGTTTTTCTTTTTTGGGATCTGTCTGCAGAGAGTGGGTTTTCCTCTTTAACAGTGTGATTTTTCTGGGACTTGTCTGGTTCCAATGAGCCAGGCAACAGAGTGTACTGTGAATTCAAGGAACTGCAGGAGACGGCGCTTTTTAAAAGGAGATGTGGGCGTGAACTCCATGGCTTGCCCCCCTACCCTACACAGGGAGAAGGCAATTAAACTATTGTTTTGTACTGCAGTAGGCTCTAGAGGCCCTCCCAGAGATCAGGGCCCGATTGTGCTAGGCACTGTACAGGCACGTAGAATATGTCTACATTGCCCGTGGAAGTCAGCCTCCCAGCCCGGGTCAGCAGACTCGTGCTAGCTGGGCCTTGTGCTAGTGCTCTAAAAACAGCTGTGTAGACAATGTGTTGAAGGGGAGAAAAAGGGGTGAGCTTCAGAGCCAGAGCTCCAACTTCAAAGCCCTGTCCACACAGCTAGTGTGAGCCCCGCTGACTCGAGTCTGTTGACCTCGGCTGGGAGGCTTGCTTCCGAGGGCTGTGTAAACATACCCGTCATCAGAGCCAGGGCCTCCCCTGAAGAGCCTTGACAAAGAAGGGCAGGGAAACTGTCTTTTTGGCACATGGAAAATGGTAAAGAACAAAGCTGGCTGTAAGGTGACATGTATGGAAAAAGTTAGTAGCCTCATTCTAGTTCCTAAGTCCTCTGGCCCTCTCATCAGAAGTGCTATTTTGGCAGTCTCGGCAGAGAGCCTGAGGACTGACCTGGCTAGCAGCTGGGCTTCCTTTGCACACTGGAGTCTGGCTAGGGGCTAACAACCCTTCTCTTGAACAAAGCGCTGGGGGAGCTTTAATGGCCACAAGTGGTCAGTTTGGTTCTTGGCTTTACTTCTCATCTAAAGGGCAACAGTGCTTGGGAATTAGCTCAGTTTGGATTCGGAAAGAACTCATCCTCTAGTGAATCAGCATCAGTCCCTCAGTGGTCTCCCATCTGGCTGCTGACCAGGGCTGATCTTGTGAGAGCTGAAGAAAGACCCACCTCAGCAAGGCTGTGGTTCAACCTTGCTAATACTCTAAGAGCTATTTCTGCACTGACGCGGAGACATTCCTAAGGGCTGCTTCAGTGGTGAGTGGTGGCCCTTCCTACCAAAAAATAAATAAGATGTAGAACTTCTCTGTTTGTGGCAGAAAGAAATGGGACAGAAGTTCCCACATTGACCACTCCCATATGGTGCTGCTTTGCGTTCACCTGGAGAGCAGAAAGGGCAGTCTACAGCTGTGAAAGGAAGTGCGGTTGTTGTACAGGGACCCAAAGACCTCTCAGGAAGAGAGATGATGCTCCTCCCCAAGGGTGGGAGTGGGCCATTAGTTAGTGGTCTCTGTGACACTATTCTGTAGCTTGTAGCAGTGAGGAAAGGGTTTAGTCTTCCCTCAACTACCCCTAAACAGCTCCACTAACTTCGGAGGATGGAGGGGAAGAGGACCTAGCAAGCTTCCCCCAGGACTGTAGTCTCTAGAGAGGAATCAGTCCATACCATTGGTCCTGCTGTTGGAAGAGCTGGTGGTCTCTGTCCAAGGACTTCTACTGGATTAGAGCTTAGGGCCACATACCTCCTCAGCTATGCCTTGTACAGGTGCTGTCTCAGGCATACTTGTTCAGGTCCCAGCAGTGGCTGCTTGTTTGTTCTGCAGATGGCTTTCCCTTAGCGTCCAGTCAGAGAAGCATGGCTGTGTTTTTCCATCTGAATTTATGGATTGCCTTGTGATAATCCCATCAGCCTAAGGTAGGAATATAGTGGTGGGGGACTGTGACAGGATGTACTAGGCATTTGCTGCCCCCTGCCAGGGACCCCCTTGCGTTGGTGCACCCCACGCCAAGAAACAGCCCTTTAAGAAGAGAAGTACAGCGAGTTTTGGACCTCTGGAGTTGCCTAGAAAGCTCTCACAGAGTCAGCTGCTGATGGAACCAGTGAGACTTAGTCCTCCAGAGCCAAGAACTGCTGGGGACAGGAAGCAGCCAATCAAGACCCAACAGGCCAAATAATATGGGCTGACAGCTTTTATCAAACTGTAGTTCCTAGGTGAAGCCAGGGAAGGAGGGGTCAGGAAAAGCTCTTCCCTCTACCATAACCCAAGAAGCCAGGTTGGATCAAGGCCCATTGCTGACCACACTTTTTGGTTTAGGTCACTAAGAGTCTTTGATTTGTGCGAGTGTAAGACCCTCGCAGGCCAACCTGTTGGTCAGACTATCAAAAACTAGGTGTGCTCACTTCACGAGACACCCACTGGTTCAGGCGAGCTGGTGACGGGCAAATGCTCTCATGCTACTGAGATCAGCCTTGCAAATCTTTATTTAGAGGTTGGTTACTGGAGGAGAACTCTACAGATTGCTAGGGAACAATGCAGGGCAGGAATTAAGGGGATCTGAGTTGAAATAATGAGTTTGTTGATATATTCCCCCCTCTTGACAGCCAGCTGCCTCCACTCTTCCCCCACTTTCTTTCCCTGTTAGATCAAAAAAGACCTGAGGGCAAGGAGGTTAGTTCCTGAAATACACTTCAAGCTGCTGGCTTGTGGCATGAAGCACTTAAGGAATACATTTACTAGTAAAAGGAGAATGACTCACTGACTCATCTCCATATGCAGAGAGAAATCTTGTCAATTAATCATTACATGTCCCCGAGTCATCTTTCAACAGATTAGTGCTTCTTTAACCATAAATGGGAATGTGTAATGTATATAGACTGTATATGGCGTATAGATACCGCATAGGGAACTGAACTAAGGGGAATGCACACAGACCCATCAAGAGGGTCAGAGGCTATCATCGTACCCAGAAGCATGAAGCTGAGTAACTAGAACCCAGAGGTGCATGTCCAGCACCTATACCGAGCCTTGTTGATGTCAATAAATCTGCAGAGGTTAGTTTTCATGGGTTGTGTTTTGGAATCTGCACCTGCGTCAGCAGCCCTGGCTCACCCAAGATTTTAATAAGAGGAAAAAACCTGCTTTAAAAAAAAAAATTAAAACCCATTTTTGAAATGTCCATTTGCCCTCCTGCTAATTTATTTACTGTTGGTTTGGGATGAGATTCTCCTTATTGGAGATTCAGTTATAGAGGATGTTGGCTAAGCTTCTTACGTTATTTTTCTTTTTTACACTCGGCTGTTTGATTTCCAGACAGTTCTGAAACTTTGTTCTCTTAGCAAACCCTGGGGATTTCTGAAGACATCTCACTACAGTGGAATCGCGCTGGTTCCTTTTGAAAGTTTAGAGTTCTAAGTGTGACATTCTGCGGTGACACACTGTATTGTTCTGCTAGCTGACAGACAACATAGCGTGAAGTGTGAGGCTGTAAAAGCCTGTGATTCATACAGCTCTAGGAGGCCACGGCTGTAGTTTATAGTGCTGTGAAGGGCATGGCTCCATTTTGGATTTGCTCTTTCTCAGGGTTTGAACCTGTGCACTCACTTTTTTGACACATTACATTTTGAAATACGTTGTTAATAGGGCCAGATCCTCAGCTGCTGTAAACTGACTTCAGTGGAGCTATGCCAGTTTTCACCAGTTGAATATCTGGCCCTTGAAGGGCAGATGAACTTGCCCCTTCAAATGGTCTAGTTGTTAGAACATAGGTTGGGAGTTCCACTCCCTGTTCTGTGACTGACTTGGCTGTGTGACCATGGGCAGGTTTCCCTGTCTGTGACTCAGTTTCCCTATAAGGTTTAACTAATGTGTGTGTAATGCTTTGTGGTGCTCTAAAGGAAGATGGTACAGGAGGTCAAAGCTGCTTATTTGAGATATTAAAGTATTTTGAACATTTTTAGCCAAAAAAGGCCTTTTTTGAAAATGAAAGATTTTGCTAAAAAACTATGGCTTTTGTCATTTTTTCTTTGATTTTGTGCACTGTATTTCACAACATTTTTTAAATGTACACTTTAATTTTTATCATAATTTTTCAAAGTTCAGACTGGAAATAAGGTGTACATCTTTAACAGTGAGGGTAATTAACCATTGGAACAATTTATTACAGGTCATGGTGGAGTCTCCATCATTGGCAATTTTTAAATCAAGACTGGCTGTTTTTCTAAAAAATCTGCTCTAGGAATTATTCTGGGAGAGTTCTTTAGCCCGTGTTATACAGGAGTCTCTTCTAGCCTTGGAAACTATGAATCTTGCAAAATGAAATTTAGATTCTTTTTATGTTTTTTTTTTCAAAAAACTTGAAATTTAGAAATTTTTTATGGCTTTTAAAAAAATATGTTCAACTAGCTGTAATTGTTTTTGTTTATTTGTCTATCTACCTGCTATTTCGGAGGAGATCAAGGCAAGAGTCTGGGAGTGGGCTGTGCTCATGGGAGCACCTCACTTTTCAACTCTTTGCATTCAGTGTCCTAGTGGTGTAACATTACTATATGAGCTGCAGGGCACCTTTGCTTCTCATGAAATGTCAGTGGGACTTGGAAGGCACTCAGCATCTCATAAGAATGCGCCCTTCACTTGACTCTCTGAGGTCGTTTCATCCATGAGAACTGCAGAAGGCAAAAGAGCTCAAGTCATCTCTGTGCCGACTGGCTCTGTTACGTGTCGGGTTGTGGCTTCTGCATCAAACGTTCAGCTGTTCCACAGCTTCCTTGAAAAGGAAATGTAAAACCCAATGGAAAACGGTCTCTCTCCTGGTAAGATCAAATCTTTAACAAAACAGTCATACTGGAAAATAAACAGGTGTGTGGGAGGCAAGAGGAGCGTTTTGCATTCAATTTCAATAAAACACAATGTTTTTGTGAAACATCAGATATGTCAAACACAATAGGGAAGCCGTGGGAAAGGCTATATCGCACATCTCAAGGGTGTGCGAAGCAACTGTAAATGATTCATGCTTTGGTCTCTTGCAGGAGCTACCAAGATTATTTTGGCAAGATACCATCAGAGCCTCATGAGCAGTGTACGTAGCCTTTGTAGTCTGCCCTTCCCCTCTATCTCCCTCAAATAACACAGATGGGGAACTGCTCAGGTAACTGTGACCAGTGAGGGTTACAAGCCATATTAAGGGCTTCTGATGATACCCTGAGACTGAAGCATTATTCATTTATGTGTCCTCAAGTCCCAAGATAGGTGTAGAGTTTTATCACACTTCTGCCACATTGTGATTATTCAGAGAGCACCTGATATTAGCCAGGAGAATATGATGGCCCCAGTTCTGCCCTCACCCCCCAAAGAAACAGGATACCAGTTCAGCAAAACAATTAAGCACATACGTAACTTTAAGGATGTGCACAAGTGCTTCCGTATTCAACAAAGCACATAATTTATTGAAATCAATGGGGCTTAAGCCCATGCTTTAAATTCAGTCTGGTAAACATCAACACATTGAAAGGTTCAGTTTGATTAAGTGCCAGTGAAGCTTGGCTGCTTTGCAAAACATCATCTCAACTCATCACTTTTTTCCGATTCTCTTGCTTGAGTCCACAAACTGGGCTGCAAAATTCATGCAAACAGGCTACCTTGTAAGATTCCTGACCCTCACTGCTTTCATCAAAACTGAAAATACCACAAACTGAGAATATATTCTCCCCCCGCCCCCCCCCTCCCCCCCCCCCAGTGGAGATGCACAAGTAGAAAAGCCCCTCGGATCCGAGTGCTTTCATTCTTTGGGGAAGGTTGCAACTGGAGCTGAACTTGGGATTCAGTCTCGCCAGGTGCAGAGAACTACTGCAAGGTTTTGAGCTATGCCCAGTTGCCCTAGATGTCAGCTGTGTGCGCGTGTGTGCACACGCAGAACCTCACAGGAGTGAATGTTCAGGTTGTTGGGACGTGCAAGCCATGGTGTATGGAATTGAAAAATACCTTTTTTTAAAAAAAAAAAATACCAACCTCAAAAGGTTTGGATCAAATTGTGGGTGAAAACTGTCTGTTCTCATCCTTAGATCATGCCCATTGCCATGGTACCTGGGTGCCTTCCAGTGATGTAACTATCATCTGTCATATGTGATTCTCCCTTTCTTGCCCTCCCAAGAAAGAAACATGCATATGGACTTCTTAACACTGGAATTCTATGCATGACATGGTCTGTTTTAATCAGCAAAGGGAAGCTCGAAGTAATGCTCCATGCACCCAGAACAAAAGGTGGGAAGCTTTGTGGTGGCTCTTGGACACTGGGAGAGTTTGTTCCAACCTCTTGGATTAGCCCTCTAAGGAAGCTCTGGCTTCTGCACAGATGAGGTTTCTCCTTGTGGCGGATACTTCCATGGTGCCTATGGAGAGGAGTTTTCAATTGAGTGCCTTATCTTGGTGTTCCAGGTGATCTCCGAGGTATCCCAGGCCCAGAAGATAAGGACCGAGATCTTGAACTTGCTGTGATGTTCTGCGGGAAAGCAGCGTAGAGAGCAGAGGAGTGGTCTGATGTGCTTGCAGTAGCCTGTGTAACTGCGGGCTGCCCTACTGCATTCTCTACCATTGCAGTTTCCTGCGGGTTTCATGCCCAGATACGTTGCATGCTGTAGACCAGCCGCTTAGCAACAAAGGCGTGTTGCTGTCTTCGTTATTTATTACTTGTATTATGGCAGAGCCTGGGAGCCCCAGGCCCGGCAAAGGATCCCATTGGGTAGATGGTGTACCAACGCTGAACAAAATGATGGTCTCTGCCCCAGAGAGCTTTCAAACTAAGATGAGAGACAGCAGGTGGATGCAGACAGACAGAGATTGGGGAGTACAAGGAAATGAGGATCCAGTGCTGGTCTGCATGATCGGCAGGGGTCTAGGCACACCAGCTGTCGAATGATTGTCCACTTTTTTGCTGGCATCATGCCAAAGAAAAAAACGATCAGCCCTTATTTAGCCAGAGCAGAAGGCCCATTCGTAATGCCTGCAGTCCTTTACCGACTCCGTCTCAATGCACTGGTTTGCATCGGGATATTTCTGTGGGTTTCACTTTGGCCCCAGCAAAGCAGCTCAGGCTGCTGCATTGTTTGGAGAGAAAAGGAACAGCCTTAATCTGAATCCACGCTAAAAACAACAGCAACGGTGTTCTCGCCGCAGTCGCCTGTCATTTCTAATTGCCCAGCTCGGCACCTGCAGTCTTTAAAATAAAATAAAAGGAGAAGAGAGAAGAAAGGAGATTTGACTCAAACGTGTGTTTAAATTAGCCTCATTGTGCTGAGAGCTGGGTGTCAGGATAAATCCATTTCTACAGTGCTGTATATCTTTACTGAGTGGGAAGTTGGAGAATAAATGAATGTTCTTCTTATATTATTACGGCCTGACAGCGTTGAGGCAGACAGAGGCGATGCAAAGGTGATTAATGAGAAAGTTTGAGTTAACGAAGTGTAGTCGTCTCTCATTACAGGAAAATGAGTTCCCTTTACCACCAGCCGTAGGGCCTGTAAAGTTGAGCATGCTTTCTCTCTCTCTTTTTTTATTTTTTTTAAAAGCCAGATAATTTATTTCTTATTTACCTCCTCATCCTGCTGCTCATCATGGTGACTGGATGTTATCACTCATTCACTTTGGAGTTCATATGGTGTATTTTGGGCATATTCTTTTCTTCCTTTTATCACAGTAGCATAAAGAGATCTTAACGGAGCCCCGTGAGCTAGGTGCTGCAGAAACACAAATGCTGGCCCGTGCCCTGGTGAGCTTACACTCTGACTAGATGGGATAGACAAAGAATTAGAGGGAAGAGAGAGTGATTCACCCAGGGGCATACTGGGAGCCTGTGGCCAAACCAGGAATTGAACATGGATCTCCTGAGTCCCAGTCCAGTGCCTTAACCACAAGACCACCCTTCCTCTATGTTGTCAGACACCCCCCCCTTCTGCCCTGTCACTGTAAAGTAAAAACTGGACCAAAGTGCCTAGTACTTCGTGCGCTGGGTGTTGAGTGGTGTGGTGGGATTGACAAAAATGTATCTTCCAGGAGGGAGCGTGGCTGAAGGATGTCAGCCTGCCATGGGGGAGTCTACTGCTTTGTGTCTCAGTGTTGTCCAAGCAGCAGCTTTGCAATTCTCATCTTACTGTGTACCTTAATGGTTGCCTGTTGAAATGTTCCGCTGGGCTCCAGCACCTGTAATGGGTCATGCAGCTTCTTACCTCTGTTTGGAGCTTTGTGTCTGGGCCAGGTCGGTCGCATCTCCTGCCTGCCAGCCTGTGGAGATGAGCTGGGGATGAGCGTCTCTGGTGTGGTGAGACCTGTGTCCATCACCAGCACTGAATTCAATTTGTAAGTGGCCTTGTCTGACTCTTTTTTTTAATGTCTTGGATGTGTGCTGAGGGAGCGAGATCCTCCTCTGTGCACTGCTCCAGCTATCTGGGGATCCCTGTACATAGTGGGAATCTCTGGGTGGTATAGGGTCAGCAGGGTGGCTCTATGCCATTCTCTTTCCTGCCCCCAAGGAAGACCTGGCCACAGACAGACTTCATTCTGGTAGTCCCTAGCTGCTCCGTTCTGGTAGTCCCTAGCCAGGGTCCCTTGGTTGGGCATAATTTATTGCAGCGCTGGGGCCATTAGAATTGAAAGAGGAGCTGAGAAGTGTGTGGGCCGGATTATCACCTGGTGTAAATCGGCAAAGCTCCACTGAATTCAGTACAGCTCTGGGATTCACACCAGCTGAGGCTCCTGCCTACAGGTGCATTGGGGGTGTTAGGATGAAGGGAGGCATTTTGGTGAGCGCTGTTACCCCTTTCTCCTGAATTTGAGCCCTGCATGAAAGCCATGCATTTGTGTGATTCTAAATAAACAGCTGCTGCCCCAAAATATCATGCATGAAAGAGCAATCTATCAGGGGCACCCAACTGCCTCAGACAGAGAGGAGAAATATTTCCCCATAAAATGTGGTGGAAAATTGTCCTTCCTTTCACACAGCTCTCACCAATTCACTTCCCCCACCGTTTGGGAATGTACAGTATTTTCATTTATATTGGAGTAGCACTTAGAGGCTTTTACAGAGGTTGAGACCCTGTTGTGCTAGATGTTATCCAGACATGTAGTGAGAGAGACTCCCTGCTGCAAGGAGCTTACTGGTCTGATGAGGTAAGTCAGACAAAAGGTGTGGGAGGGGAAAGAGAAATGACTTGGACAAGATCACATGGTAGGTCAGTGGAATAAAACCTGAATATGCTGAGTTCCAGTCTAGTGCCCTATTTACTAGGGCATGTTGCCTCTTGGTTTGGTGCAGCTGGCTAAGTAAATCCAAGTAAGGCTTTGTCGTTCTTCAATTCAGCACAGCAGGGGTTTGGGTACATCTGAAATCTTCTCTATTGTTTAGCATTGCCGTTAAATTAATTATGAGCAAAATTGCAGATGGCTACAACACAGACATCACGTAACTCAACAACAGGACACTAGAAGATGTGGATTTTGCTGAGGACATAGCTCTAAGTGGCAGTGCAACCAGCAGGCAAGTAAAAACTGAAAACCTATCCAGCCCCACAGAAGAGACAGGATTAATAATCAGTTATGGAAAACAAATCTAATGAAAATCCCAGCAACTCCCAACTCAAGCAGTGCTTTAGAAGGCAAAGGAGTAAAAGAGGTGAGACAATTAATGTATCTTGGCAGTAACATTCCAGCCAATGGGGATGTCCAGAAGGAAGTAATGTCATGACTTGACAAGGTCGCAGCTGCATTTACCAGCTTAAACAAGATTTGGTCATTGGAAATCTACAGCATAAAGATCAAACTGTGAATCTTCAACTCAAATGTTATTTATTCCCATCTTACCATATGGGTGTGAGAGCTGGAAATCCACCAAAGGTACAGACAGATGTCTAAATGCCTTCCAATGCACCTGCCTCAGGAAAATAACTAGGTATTAAATAGAAAGAGTTTGTAACAAATGCTGAGATTCATCAGAAAGTTCCACAACCCCTTATCTTCAAAGTTACCTCGAAAAGAAGATGGAAATATCTGGGCCATGTGTTAAGAGTGAAGTCAGAGTGTCTTCCAGGGCAGGTTTCCCTGGGGCAGCTGGAGGGACACACAAAAGGGGACAAGTGAGAGAATCTTTCTATCAATGCTACTCTGCGGGAAAACTTTATGGGACTTAACACAGAGGACACGCCAAGAGCAGCTCAGGATGGGCAGGGATGGTGGAGTCTTGGTCATGACCTAAATGAGGTCCAACAGCATGGGAAGGATCCAGGAATCTCTGTGAGTCAGGCGCTTGGTGGAGTGGAATGGCTGGAGACCGAATGTGCTATGCTTGGAGATGGCCATCACTGTAATGAGACTAGAGCTGGCAGTTACAGATTCAGCAAACCCAGAACGTTTTGTGAAGTCATGTTGGGTTTGCCAAATTGTTTGTGTAGGGAAAAATAAAACCCAAATTCCCCAAGAGTTAAAATATTTAGTTTCAACCTTTTAAAAACAAAATATTTTGATTTTTTTCCACTCGCAATGACCTTTGGTTTCAAAATGTTATTTTATTTAAAAGAAATGTTTGAAAATGGGTTAAAATGAAAACTCAATGTTTTGTTCAGCGGAAATGAAACTTTTTCAATTTGCTGAAAACTCCCAAAGCCTTTGACTGTGTTTTTCTGGGGTTTGGAATGGCCAGCAAACCGAAAAATCTGTGATTTGGTGAGCAGTAAATACAACAGCAGCCGAGCATGGCAGTCAAGCGCCATGCCACTGCCAAGCGCTCATCCAAGAGAAACTCTTCCTTATGTCCCAGCTTTCCCCCTGCATGTCAATATGACCCTCGTTCTAAACAAAACTGTTTGCTTAGCTATTTGCTAATTAAATCTCACATATGGAATAACTTATTCCACTAGACAAGGAAATATACCTCTCGAGAGTAATGCAGGAGGAGAGAAAAAACGGGACATTGTATTGATATAAGCTCTACGGTATTCTGTAGTAAGTACTCCACATACTGCAGTAAATCCAGTGGCAAATATGGTGTTTAGGATCTACTTTTTGGGACTCTTTTTGGTCTTGCGTAACAGATTCTGTTCTGAGCCTGGGTCTGATTCCATTGAAGTCAATGGAAAGGCTCCCATTGAAATGGATTGGGTCCTAAACACTTAGAAACAAGTAACTTGAGTGGGTTTCGTAACAGCATTTTGTCCTCTGCCTGATTAGGGGCTGTACCAGCAAGGTTGGGCTGCACCCGGCTAGTTGATCTGGCAGGAGAACGCCCCTTGCAGGCCATTATCTGGGGAGACGAGAACAGCGAGAGCAGAATGCAAGGAGAAGTGCACACGTACCCACAGAATGGAGATGAATAAACATTAGCCATTTTCGAGCCAGCAGCCCTGTGCCGCATGCACAGAGGTGGGGGAATGAAGAAATAGCTCTCCTGAAAGCAGTCAAGCCAAGGAGAACCGCTCCAAAGCAGGAACCTACAATATTAAAGGAGTCTTTGTTTTTTAAATTAAAACGGTTCCTGTTCAGATATCCTGTGGACCAATACATGGACATACTTTTCACTCAGCAGTCACTGCTTTGGAACTTATTAACCCCTTGAAACAAAACCGGAATGTGTCTATATCTATATCCATTTTAATTCCTTCCTCCTAAACAAAAATACCCTGCTCTGGGGCTAACCTTAGGGGAGCTCTCTGCAGACAGCATGGCTAAGAGTTAGAGAAGGGAACAAGGAGTCCAGAGACCTGGGTGGTATTCTTTACTCTGCCACCGACTCGCTGCGTGGCCTTTGGTGGGTCATGCTTGGATGAAAAGGTGCTATGTTAGTGGGTGGTGGTGCTGGTGGTGGTAATCCTTCCAGGCATGCTGCAGATAGGATCACCTGAGTCCTAGGATGGAGACTTCAGCCCAGCTGCAGTTGACGTATGCATAAACAATAGAAAAAGTTAGCCGGCATTACCCTATTGATCTGTTAAATCCCAAGCAAACTCAAGTCGATTCTGACTCAGGTCTCAGTGTCGAACTAGATTCTTCACACAGGCCTTCTGCGGCTGATCTGAGCTTCTCTTTTCAACGAAATGCCTTCTGCTGCTCCCCTGCAGGCTGGCTCACAGGGGACGTGGGTTGTGGTCACGGGGCGGCCTTGCTTGCTTACAGGCAGTGAGGTTTTGCTGTTGATAAATGCTGTGGGTTATTGTGGAGGAATGGCAGCTGCTCCATAGCTGAGGTTGCATCTGAGTTTGCATTGTCTTTCTCATTTGGCCTCACCTCTAAAATCCACAAAAGTAGTTCTGGGGTGTTAAATTTGGTAGCTCAAATCTAGGGCCAAAGCAGGATTTTTTCTACAAACTGTGAAGAGAATTGGAGAGGAAGTTCCTCAGTTACGACCCCTTAGATTGCTAATTATTTTGTTACAGTAGCTCATTCCATGATCAGGGTCCCAGTAGTTGGCTCCTACAGATTGCTTTCAATCCATTGCTCTCCAAGTGGTTTACAAAGGAGGTCAGTGCCATTATCCCACTTAAACAGAGGCAAGGGGAGTAGAAATGACTTGAGCAAGGTCACACTGTAAATCAGTGGTACAGCTGGGAGCAGAATCTAGGTAGCTTGATTGCCATCCTGTGCCCTACCTGCTAGACTAGACCATGCTGTTTTTTAACCACACTGCCTCTTCAAAGGTGAAGTAACATGCACTTCACCCCCTGATCTGTTCCTGTATCCTGAACTTAGTCTTAACCAGGTTACTCATGCAAGGCATACAAGGAAACGGCAGATGAGAGCAGCTCCCAACCCCCATGGTACCTGATGCCCTGATGATAAATACCTTTGATATTGCAGTGCAGCCCTTCCTGCCACTGATCCTGACTGACCTGCAAAGCTGGAAGCAATCTGCAGTGATGTAGGATGATGGCTGGCGGGCCCATTTGCCTAAAGAAAGAAAATAAAGAAAGAAAGGTGATGTGAAGCATGGTTATAAAATAATAATATCTTAGTAATCTACCTCCTTTAATCTCAGAGCACTTTCCTAACCGTGTATTGCTCCTCATGTTTATTGGAGAGAGATGCGTTTTGGAGCATAAGTTCAGCTGTTGTTTCCTTTCATGTATAATGCAGGCTGGAAAGCCTGTATATTGCCAACACACCGGATGTGCAGCCAGCAGCTGCAGAGTTTTCTCCCTAGTCAGCCCTAGATACAAACTGACTGGCTTACATTGGGATGGGGCCCTAGTCCTCCTCCGCTCCTCACGAGGATGTAGTTGTGAGACAATCTGTTTCCCTTTCCCAGGCAGATTCCTCCCAATCCCTTCAATAATACAGCATGTATGGTTGGGCTGAGGGGATGTGTGAAGACCCAAATCGTTCACTGGGGTTCAAAATAACATGGCTGATGTTTGGGGCCCTGCTCCCATGAGTCTCTTTAACTGTTTTTAATTCCAAACGCACCCACGTGAACATGCTACTAGGGCCTCTTCCAGGCAGACAACAGCTGGTGGGCCATGCTGGGACAGCACGAGCAATACTCTGCTACCTCTGCCACAGCGCTTCATCTGCCAGGCACAACTGGTGGGCTGCTGCTCAGAGCACTCCTGACTCTGTCCAGAGACCCAGCTGCTTTTGAGTATCTATTAAAGGAGGATAGGACCCAGAGATTCTCCCATACAGGGGAGAAGGAGAAAACCTGAAGCCACCAGCCAAAGAGCTGGTTGCCTTTTCCTTCATGACAGGCTAAGGCCATGTCTACACAAGAAAGCTTACAGCGGCACAGCTGTACCGATGCAGAGCTGTGCATAAATTACCTGAAGAAGCGAGAGGAAACTCTAGCCCTGTCTGTGTGTGTCATTGTGAGTGTAGACCAGGATCACCAAGGGTCACGAACCTGCTGTTGGTGGACGTGAGCATGGGCTGGTGCACAAACTTGGAAGGGAGCTAGGCTAAACTTGGTAGTCTGGGCTGGGTTTGGAGTATTTTGCTCAAAGCTTTAAGAGTGACCATCTGCAAACTGAAACCACATTTTTACACATCTTTATAAAGGATAAACTGCAGTGTGCTGAATGTGGGAGAGCCTTCAGCCAGCCTCTGGGGCTGGAAGTCTCTGTTCTGGGAGCCCCTGGGGCACAACTCTCTTTCTGCACCAGCACAGGAACACCAGGGGAAATAGATGTTGTGTAGGAACTGGATTTACACACACCCACAAGGACTGTGGCCTGAGTCCTTGCAATCCAGCCCTGGAACACTGCACCTTCAAACTGGATGCTGGGCCAGGCTTGGGAAATATCCATGTGCGACCATTTCTCAATGGTTACCTGGATAGTTCTCTCCTGGGGTGGAGATATAGACAGTCAGTCAGGGATTCAAGGGCAAAGTCTATCTCCCCGAAGAATTTGGCTTGGGACAGGACATTTTAAACACCACTTCTTCCCTGGGCTGTGGTGGCCGATGGGCCCACAGATCTATGTCCTAGACACACTCTGGCTGCTCCTCTGCCACGGGTGGATATCCGTCATATGTGAACGGGGCAGTTACTGGCCACACTAGGGAGCGGATGCAGGACCTGTCTGCACCAGGGCTTCGCAGGCTGTCTACCCAATTCTCAGTGGGTCTGAGAGCTGACAGGGATAAGCAGATTGACAAATGACATTTGAAAATAGAGCTGCACACCAAATATCCGAATCACCTGCTTTAAAACAAGCCCTGGCACCGATACATGGCATATGGAGAGGCACACAGGGCATTGCCCTTCCCAGGGGGTGCAGCGCCAGCTTCTAGCCTCAGGGGTAAGGAGCGCTGGTTTTGCTTGCTCCCTGTCTAGCGCTGCAGTAGGAGACAAAAAGAAAAGGAGGACTTGTGGCACCTTAGAGACTAACCAATTTATTTGAGCATAAGCTTTCGTGAGCTACAGCTCACTTCATCGGATGCATGTAGGAGACAGATTACCTCTCTCCTGTGGTGCAGGGCTTCTTCCTGAACTCCTCGGGGGTCCCAATGCCTGGGGTCCCTTCCCCAGAGCCTGATGGGGAGACCAGTCCTCCTGCACCCGCAAGGCGGGGCAGCCAGTCTCAGCTGGGAAAGAGGTCAGACTAGAGGCTCCCGTAGCAGACAACAAGAGGTAAGGCTTGGGGGTGGTCCCAGGGCCTGGGGAAGAGTGGCAGCTGGAGTCAGGGATGCCCTGGAGTGGGGAGGCAAGGGGAAGCAAACAAGGCTCTGGTATAACTGCATACCTCAGGGCTTCTACCACGGTCAGCGATTCCAGTGAAACCAGAGCTGTCTTATGAGGAGTGAAGGATTTGCTGGGTTCCGAGTTGTATATTATTTACACGTGCCTGGGGAATGGCTTTCTGGGTGGTCCCTGGCTCTGCTTTTTCTATGCTAGAAATAACACCCAGGCTGGGAGAATAATGGTTTTCTGTTCACGAGGTTTCCCGTGCATTTCAGAACCGGTTTGCCTCTTGGTGCTTGATCCCGAGGCAGGGGCTGAAGCAAGATGCAGTGTCCTGTTACTCCATCTCTTTGTAGTCCCAAGGCCCAATATGATTATGTGATGGCCACCATCTGTGCTGACAAAGGATTGAACTGGCGATCTCGACAGCTGTAAGCATGAGTTATTACAGCTTGAGCTTAGCCATGGTCTATAGTAGGGAGCTGTAACAGAACCACTTCCTCTGTGGGCCAGGCACAGAGGGGGACACCCCGCTCCCAGTGCATTATAATTACACTGGATTGATCAAAGCCGTGGGGCCAGATTCTGCTCTCTGGTACACAGCATCACTCTGGAGTAACTCCATTGTCTTCTACTGGGTTACTCTGGATTTGCACTGACATAAAGAGCACAATTTGGCCTGATATCTTGAGTTCTGGTGGAGATACAGGAACTAAGAAACAGAGGGCTCAGAGGATAGCAAGGCATAATAAAAATGGGTTAACCGTTTACAAAGGGTATCCTGGGGTATGTGGGGGAGGGGGCTGTGCTGATGCTCAGGCTGTGCCCTTCGATATCTCCGCAGACAAAGTGATCTCTAAGGCATGTATTACCGTTTTGGGAGGGGTGACAGTACGGAATATCAGCTGATTGCAGGTATGACTTTGCTGAGTCAGCTCTCTGTGCGGTGAAATATGAGGCCAAACACAAACTGTCTCCATCACCAGAATAGCAGGTGTGTCTAGATGAAGCTGCATATGCTGGGGTCCTGTTATTTCTCTTATTAGAGGAGCGAATGGGAAAGAGGGAGGGTCTAAGTGGTGGTGTGAGGGTCTATCGGGATGGGTGCTTGTAGCATGTAGTAGATATATGCGAGCTAGCTTTGATCTAGCTCCAGTAACAACTGTAGTGAAGCCGTGGCAGCGTGGGTGGGGGCTGCTTGAGTGGGAATGCAAAGTCGGGGGTGGGTGGGTGGGCGGCTATCCCATGCTGCCGCGGCTTCAGTGCTATTGTTACGTCTACACGTGCTGCAGTCATACTTCTCAATAACTGTGTCGATATACCCTAAGAGAGACGGCTCATGCAAAAGCAATGAATGAATCCATGGATCACAGGCATTTAATCTGAGAGGTGATGGAAACTGCATGGCTAATCTTGGGTCACATCCAGGGATGTGTTGAGCACCCTCTTCCTGCTGAAATCAATGGGCCTGGTTGTGCTTCCATTGTAGTCAATAGCAAAATTCTTGTTGATTGCAGTGGTGTGTGACTCAGGCTCCAATGAGAGTGGTAATGCTCAACACCAGTCAGGATTGGGTCCATACTCAAATAGCCCTTTCAGTAACTGATCCTATTTGGTCAGAGTTCTGGGTGCCATTATACCCATATGAAAAAGAGAACCAAACCATGAGTAGGGTTTTCATTTTCAATTATGTAACTAACTCTTAACAGCTGGGTCGGGACCAAAGGTCTAATTTAGCTCCCTTTGGAGTCATAGACCCCTAAGGCCAGAAGAGACTACCAGGCCATCTAGTCTGACCTGATTATCACAGTCCACCAGCACCACACACCAAACCCAACAACTGAATTTAGACCAAGGTATTGTAGCCCCTAGGAGACTAACATGTTATATATCACAGGCCCCTGCAATGGCAGAACATTGTTTAAGTGAGATATACCCAGATAATCCCAACAAGTGACTTACACCCACATGCTGCAGAGCAAGGTGAAGAAACCCCAAGGTCACTGCCAATCTGACCTGAGGGAAGTTCCTTCCCAGCCCCACATATGGGGATTAGTTAGACTGTGAGCAAGAACAACTCCGTTACCTGAGTCAATGGAAAGTGTGACTACACTGGGAGTTGAACTGAACCCTGATATAGAAGCCAGTATAGCCAGTTAGCATGTATTGCCCTCTGTATGCATGCAGCATCCTATTTATATCCATGTAGTCGCCTTCCTCTGTAATCCCAGCCAGGGTGTTTATGCTTGGTGGCCGACTATTCCCAGCATCAGTTACATTTTGGTGGAGGAGGATCGCCCTGACTGAATTTAACCCAGACTTTATATTTTATTTGACACTGGCCAGGAGTGTGTCCATCTGTCCTCCTGTTGTTTAGTTCAAGTAGATCCATACCTCAGTCACCATGATCAATACACTTTTAGGTACTTTTGCTGCACAAGGAGATCCTTCCTCCCGTCGCATTTTCCCTCTTTCATTCTCCACGTTGTTTTCATGGCTCGGAGAGCTTCTGTAGCAAAACCTTTTATCAATGCAGTAAGCCTCCTCTGGGCCCAGTGCTGAATATGCACCTCCCCATGGAGATAGGCTCCCCGTAACTGGACTCAGGACAGGTGAGCTCTCCCCAGTGTCTAGTGCAGTAGCAATGGTGGTTGTCCCCTGTCTGATGCAGATTAAGGTCCTGCTGGATTTCTTTGCTGCAGCTAAGCCTCAGATTCTCATCTCAGTGTTGCTGTTAACAGAAATCCCAAATCCTTTCCATGTTGGTCCAGTCCAGTTCTTTAGCCAGCAATGGAAAGCCACTTTTAATGGTGGTTTGCATTAAAATCCATCAGCCATTTCCTGGACCACTATGCTAAGGATAAAGAGCTAAAGGAGGGTGGGGAGGAGAAAGATTCCATGCGGCGAGACAGAGAGATTAGAGGAGGGCGAGAAGAAGACCCGGATGATAGCTCGGCGTTTGCTAGCGGAACTAGAAATGATAAGTGAAGGGAAGAGACCTTGGCAAAGGTTGAGGAGGTTAGAGCACGACAGTGCAGTCAATTCAGAGCATGCCCCCTCCTCCTGAGTATGTACTGCTCCTATGGTGCTGCAGCTGGTGCTCTTTTCCCTTAGAGCCTTGCACGTCCTCCATCGGCGCAAAGACGTTAAGGGTGGGTCTAGAGAGGCCTGGCCAACGAGGCATCCTTCCTCCCCCAGCACAACGTTTGGTGGTGGGATGGAGGAGGGGGCAATGGCATTGTGTATGGAAATTCTCAACCCAGGTGAGGATATCGGGGGGTGACATCCTAGGGAAGAACTCAGTGAAGCCAATATACACATGGGGAGACTTTCAAAGGCACAAATGGCACCAAAGTGCCCAGCTTCTTTAGGAGAACAATAGGAGTTGGACACCTAATTGCCATTAGTGTCTTTGAGAATATCCACCTCTCTGTTACACCCCGAGTTACACCCAATATGTAACCCACCGGATCCCCTCTAGTAACTCCACCAACTGTCAGAGATGTGGCGACACCCTTTTCACCTGGGCAGTGGTGCTTGGAGACTAGCTACCTCTCCCTTTAATCCAGCAGAGATCCAGTGCCTGGAAACTGAAGCCAGACACACTCAGACAGAATAAGGCACAACTGTTTAAGTGAGATAACTGACCATTGGAACAGCTTACCTAGGATGTGGTAGAGTCCCCATCACATGGAGTCTGTCAGTCAAGACTGGGTGTCCTCCTTAAAGAGGTGCTCTAGCTCAACCAGAAGCTCTGGGCAGAGATCCTTGCGTGAGGCGCTCTGGCCTAATCTGTGCAGCGGGTCAGACTAGATCAGGGGTAGGCAACCTAGGGCACGCGTGCCAAAGGTGTTACGCAAGCTGATTTTCAGAGGCACTCGCACTGCCCAGGTCCTGGCCACCGGTCTGGGGGGCTCTGCATTTTAATTTAATTTTAAGTGAAGCTTCATAAACATTTTAATAACCTTATTTACTTTACATACAACAATAGTTTAGTTATATATTAAAGACATATAGAAAGAGACCTTCTAAAAACGTTAAAATGTATTACTGGCACGCGAAATCTTAAATTAGAGTGAATAAATGAAGACTCAGCACAACACGTCTGAAAGGTTGCTGACCCCTGGACTAGATGATTGTAATGGTCCCTTCTGGCCTTTGAATCTCTCCTTAACATTGTCCCTGTTCCAGATAGAATTGCCCCTTTTCTCCCCTAGAATAGCTCCTGCCCTGTCTCGCTCACATGAAAATCTTCTCTTCCCCCTAAATAGCTACCTGCCCATCCCTAGTCCCTCTGCGTCCTATTGTTCTTCCTGTGCCCCAGAGATCTGGAGCACTCCCCTCTCCCTGCTTGATTGCAACAGTGCAGTTCCCCCCCAGAGAATGTTCCCTCTGTACTCGAGGTGCAGTACAGCGCTGCTTCCAGGGGACAGGAGATGGAAAATAAACAGGCTTAGATCAGGAGCTCTGGGGATGCGAGCAGGGCTGTGGGGCTGGTGTGCGGTGGGAAATAAACAGAATAAAACAGAGAAATGCCTCTGATCATCTAAGCTTTGCCCTAGGAAGGAAAGCCTGAATCCAGGGAGAAAATGCCCTCGTCCCATATCACACCCCTTGGAGACAGGACTGGCTCACGCCAGTTGGTGCCTCTCTTTCCTCATGGATAGCCCTCCTGTACAAACAGTCTCTCCATTTTTCCTCCTCTGTTCAGATCTGCTTCTTCCTGGAGGCCTGTCTCTCCTGTGAACTTAGGATCTACCCTTCCTAACAGCTGCTGTGTCCTATTACGCCTGTCCCAGGAACATCGTTGCAGGCCAAGCTGTTCCCCCAACCCTGTGCTGGTTCCTTCACGCTCTGTGGGATGCCCTCTGCCCTCCCACAGGCAGTGCCTTGAACAATTATGGATTTGAAATGAGCAGCGTGTTTGTCTCTCGTCTCCTCATTGCACGTTCCGATATTGTTGCTCACTGCATGTCGGGGGATGGGGGAGTAGAAATAATTTCAGCATTTACTGGTGTCGTGAAGGCATGTTTATTCCCCAGGGAGGAGATGAGTGCTTCTGCAGAGGAAAAAAAAACCCAGGCAAAGGATAATAGACGATTAGGCAATTTCCTGATTCCCTCCCTCTCTCTGCTCCTTTCTCATTCCTCTATTCTCCAGTTCTTCCTCTTCTCCCTTCCCCACTCCCCACCACCTTTCCTCTCTGGAGGTGAGATCCTGTTCTGTTCTGACGGCCAGCACCAGGGTTTGGTAAAGGCTAGACCTTGTGCTAAGCCCCCTTGGAGAGGTGGATTTTAACCTGTGTGTACAGGATTCATGCCAAGGATCACATGTGCATTGAGATATGGACCCTCTTCATCCCAGCACAGGGTAGTGTTCCCTGGCTGTCAGAGTACATGTCCATACATGCTGCATGTATGTAAGGAGACAGTCATGGAATAGAACTGCAGGGAGCAATTGCGGCCAGATTAAGGCGTTCTAGAACCCATGGCACACAACATGTGACCCCCCCCCCGCAATCTCTGCCCTTGCACCATGGCCTGAAGTGGCAGTGGCCCCTCACCATGGAATCGGGGCATCAATGTGGGGGTCCCCCAGAGCAGTGAATCTTGGAGTTCATGTCGCAGGAGATGAATGGATAGTTCATACCTCTCAGAGCTATTGTTTCAGGCTTTCTGCAGACTAAGGCAGATGCTCAGTTCCATGTGTTCTTTGCAATCAAGAGGGTCAAAACCTTATTTTTTACTGGAGCTTTTGCTGTAATCTCATGGCTTCAGGAGCTGGAGCCCTAGGACTGGGACTGCAGTGTCTTTGCTTTAAGCAGGGCCTTGGGGCAATCCATGAGTGAATTAAAATGATGGCTAAAGTCTTCTGATCTTTGGCAACTTATTAAGGTTAGGGGGAAATACCAAATAAACCCACCACAGTAACATTTCACTTCAGAAAGGGGAACTACACAAAAGTGAAGAGGCTAGTTAAAAGGAAATCAAAAGGAATGGTCCCAACAGTGAAATGCCTGCAAACTGCCTGGCACCTATTTAAAAACAACATATTAGGGGCTCAAACTAAATGTCTACCCCAAATAATTTAAAAAAACAGCAAGAGGACCCCAAAAAAATGCCACCATCGCTAAACAACAGAGTAAAAGAGGAAGTTACTGGCAAAAGGGCATCCTTTAAAAATTGGAAATCAAATCTTAGTGAGGAAGATAGAAAGGAGCATAAACTGCGGCAAGTCAAGTGTAAAAGTATAATTATGCAGGCCAAAAAAGTATTTGAAGAACAGCTAACAATTAACAGCAAAACTTTTTTTAAGTACATCCGGGTATGTCTTCACTGCCCACTTTACAGCATGGCTGCGGCAGCGCTGTGATGCTGGCAGTGAGAGTCATGCTTTATCGCAAGGGCAGAGCTCTCCTGGCAATAAAAAAACCCAACCTGCCCCAAATGAGGGGTGGTAGCTTTATCTGCGGGAGTGCGGCTCCCGGAGTTAAAGCACTGTCCATACTGGCACTTTTCAGGGCTAAAACTTTTGTCGCTCAGGGCTGTGTTTTTTCACACCCCTGAATGACTAAAGTTTTAGTGCTGAAAGTGGCAGTGTAGACACAGCCAAGCAGGAAGCTTGTCAAGCAATCAGTGGGGCCACTGGACCATCAAGGTGCTAAAGGAGCGCTTAAGGAAGACAAGGCCGTTGTGGAGAAGATAAATAAATTCTGTGCATCTGTCTTCACTCGCTGCAGCGGATGTGAGGAGATCCCCACACCCGAGCTATTCATTTTAGGTGACAAATCTGAGGAACTGTCCCAGATTGAGGTGTCAGTAGAAAGAGGTTTTGGAACAAATAACAGTAATAAATCACCAGGACCAGATAGTATCACCAAGAGTTCTGAAGGAACTCAAATATGAAATTGCAGAACTATTAACTGAGATATGTAACCTATTGCTGAAATTAGCCTCTCTGTCTGATGACTGGAGGATAGCTAATGTAATGCTGATTTTTTTTAAAAAAGGCTCCAGAGGCGATCCTGGCAATGACAGGACAGTGATAGGCAAATTGGTTGAAACTTTAGTAAAGAACAAACTTCTGAGACATGTAGATGAACACGATATATTGGGGAACAGTCAACACGGCTTTTGTAAAGGGAGATCACACAGCACCAATCCATTAGAATTCAATGAGGGTGTCAACAATCATGTGGACAAGAGTGAGCCAGTTGACAAGGTCCCACACACAAGACTCTTAAGCAGAATAAGCAGTCATGGGATAAGAGGGAAAGGCCTCTCACGTGATTAAAACATAAGACACAAAATATAGGAATAAATAGTTTTCAAGTGGAGAGAGGTAAATAGTGGAGTCCCCCAAGGATCTGTATTTGGACCTGTTTTGTTCAATATATTCATAAATGACCTAGAAAAAGAGGTAAACAGTGAGGTGGCAAAGTTTGCACACTCTGCAAAATTGCTCAAGATAGTTAAGTCCACAGCTGATTGCGAAGAGTTACAGAGGGATCTCACAAAAGTGGATGACTGTGCAACAAAATGTCAAATGACTTTCAATGTTGATAAATACAAAGTAATTCACACTGGAAAAAATAATCCCAACTATACATACAAAATGATGAGATCAAAATGAACTGTTATCACTCAAGAAAGAGATCTTGCGGTCATTGTGGATAGTTCTCTGAAAACATCTGCTCAGTGTGCAGCGACAATCAAAAAAGCTAGCACAAATTAGGCACCATGAGGAAAGGGGCAGATAAGAAGATAGAAAAAAACATAATGCAACTATATAAATCCATGGTGTGCCCACATCTTGAATACTGTGTGTAGTTCTTGTTGCCCCATCTCAAAAAAGATATTAGAATTGGAAAAAATACAGAGAGCAGTAAGAAAAATGTTTGGGGTATGGAACAGCTTCCATATGAAGAGAGATTAAAGAGACCGGGACTTTTCATCTTAGAAAATAGATGACAGAGGTCTATAAAATCATGCATGGTGAGGAGAAAGTGAATAAGGAAGTGTTATTTACCCCTTCACATAACACAAGAGCCAGGGGTCACCCAATGAAATTAATAGGCAGGAGGTTTAAAACAAACAAAAGGAAGTACTTCTTCACACAATGCACAGTCAACCTGTGGAACTCGTTGCCAGGGGCTGTTGTGAAGGTCAGAAGTATCAGTGGGTTCAAAAAAGAATTAGTTAAGACTAGGGAGGATAGGTCCATCAATGTTTGTTCAAGATGGTTAGGTATGCAATGCTGTGCTCTGGATGTCCCTTAGCCTCTGACTTCTGGACGCTGGTACTGGACGACAGGGGATGGATCACTCGATGATTGCCTGTTCTGTTCATTCCGTCTGAAGCACCTGGCACGGGCCATTGTCATGATAAGGATACTGGGTTAGGTGGACCATTGGTGTGACCCAGTATGGCTGTTCTTATTGAGACTTTTGATAGGGTCATCACAGAAAAATCAAGTTTGAGACTCAATTTTCCTCCGCTCAGGTCATGATTTATCACCTGCAGTTATACTAGTGGGATGAGATGTTGCAGTTCAGCAGAGGAGGAAGGTCCCATGATCACCGGGAGGTTGGTTGGTTAGGATTGAGGCAGGGTAGGGGACCTGGCTAGGAGTGTGGTATTCTGAAAGAAGTTGGCAGAGGTTTATTCAGATCCACTGGGCTCATAGGGCCGAGCAGCTGAAGTGCCTTAAATCTTGCCTGTGAGTCATGGCATGATAGTAATTAGTGTATCAGGATGGTGTCCCAAGGCATTTGGGGTAACGATTACACTAGCAAGGGCTATCAATCCTCATGTATCAGGAATCTGATCACCAACCAGCAAGGGCAGGAAGAAATTTCTGTAATTGGCATGGTAATTATGGGGCTCTTATACCTTCCTCTAAAGCATCTTTAAAGGAGACAGGATGTCTGTCTACAGGGGACCATTGGTCTGTTCCAGGACAGCACTTCCTATGGGATGGAAGAGTGTGAGAAAGCTTAGGATGGACTGAACAAAGAGCCTAATTTCCTCGCCAGACCCCAGGAGAGAGCAGTCACTCCAGGTCCAGGGTTAAATGCATTTACAGAGTGGTGTGTCTGTCCTGGGGAAAGCCCAGAACTAAACGAATGTGGAGACTGAATTAAAATGCATTAAAACCACTTCCTGCTGAGTTCTCCCCCTCATAGCGAGGGAGAGAGGGGTCATGCGTGAAAACTACAACCCCAAGCTGCCTCGAACACTAATGACTTGCATTTGCCAGAGAGCTGGAAACAACCTGGTTAACCAGCTCAGCAAGAGCATCCTCTGAGGGACTGGGAAGTGCTGATGCAGGATGGTGGGGTGCGGGGCGAGGAAGCAGCTGAGGTGGCCGGGAGTGGCGTACAGCTCGGGGAGTCTTTGGGTACAGGCTCATCCATCTTTGCACATTCCCTGGGACTGGGTGAAAAGTGGCTTACAGTTTATGGCTGAAGTTGTCCTTTTTTGACCACCCCTCCTCCCTCCCCTTGACATTATTAAAAGTAAAGAAGAAGAAAACGCTCGGAGAGGGTGGAGATGATATATAGTGTGTGTGTTTATACATATATATGTGCATGTGTATGTATCGCTCTCTCTATGTATGGTGTGTATCTGTAAACGTTGTTCACTAGATTCTCATTTATACTAATGTCATTTGTCACTACTCTGGCAGTATGTAGAGGACTTAAAAGTGGGTGTAAATTATATTTATATTCACTTTAAGGTTCCTTTAACAGCCAGGCTGGTACAAAGGGGGCTAAATGAGAAACGTGCTGTGTGTGTGTGTGTGTGTTTATTACATGAAAAGACCACTATTTAATTTGCATAATCAAGCACTCAAAATTTAGCAAATGCTAGATTTATGGTTGCCCGTACAATCTTAACTCCGCCCTCCTCTGCATCCACCCTGTGCGCTGAATGAGGCAGGGGTCCTGTAGAAAAAATAGGATATGATCACGTAATTAAAGATTGGATCATAAGGCATCTGTACAAAAGGGCTGACTTAAGGTTGCATGGGTTATTTTCTTTAAAAAAAATTAAAAAGGGATTTTTGAATGATTTTTTAAATGAAGTAAATAAAGGGATAATAAGAATCTTTTATAATGGAAAGTTTGGCAACCTAAATATAGGGGTCGCTACCAGCTCCACCTTTAGTATCTATATTCATGTTAATATGTATGTATATATAACATAACAAGACAGAAATTGCTATTCCATATTAGGCTAGTGGTCTTTCTACACCAGTCTCTGAGACCTGCCGTCATCAGTGTCCAGTATCAGCTGCTTCTGAGAGGTAAGCAAGAACCCAGTAGTGTATACTGTGACAGGGTCAGGCCAGATAGCTACAGGAGAGTGATAGAAGGCAGACATATTAGCCCCAGGTTAAGTAGGTCCCTTTTCCCTGGGTAAGGTAACAGGGAAGGTTCCAGAACAATCAGGAGCCTTCTGGAAACAATTAAGACAGGCTGATTCGAACACCTGCAGCCAATCAAGAAGCTGCTAGAATCAATTAAGGCAGGCTAATCAGGGCACCTGGGTTTAAAAAGGAGCTCACTTCAGTTTGTGGTGTGTGTGTGAGGAGCTGGGAGCAAGAGGCGCAAGGAGCTGAGAACGTGTACTGTTGGAGGACTGGGGAGTACAAGCATTATCAGACACCAGGAGGAAGGTCCTACGGTGAGAATAAAGAAGGTGTTGGGAAGAGGCCATGGGGAAGTAGCCCAGGGACTTGTAGCTGTCGCACAGCTGTTCCAGGAGGCACTCTAGACAGCTGCATTCCACAGGGCCCTGGGCTGGAACCTAGAGTAGAGGGTGGGCCTGGGTTCCCCTCAAACCTCCCAACTCCTGGTCAGACACAGGAGGAGTTGACCTGGACTGTGGGTTCACGAAAATGGGCAAACTGAGGGCTGCCGTGAAGCTCCGAGGCGAGCAAATCCGCCAATAAGTGCAAGACTCACCAAGGTGGTGGAGGAACTTTGTCACAATACTTATATAATAAGATGCCCATAGGGGAAGTTTCTTACCAGCTTCCTTCAGTCTATAGTTGTTTGATGTCTTGAAGCATGAGGAAGCAGCACTGTGGAAAGGGATCACAGTGCATCACAAGCTAAATATGAGTCAATGGTGTAACACTGTTTCAAAAAAAGCAATCATCATTCTGGGATGTATTAGCAGGAGTGTTGTAAGCAGGACACAAGAAGTAATTCTTCTGTTCTATTCTGCGCTGATAAGGCCTCAACTGGAGTATTGTGTCCATTTCTGGGCGCTGCATTTCAGGAAAGATGTGGAGAAATTGGAGAAAGTCCAGAGGAGAGCAGCAAAAATGAATAAAGGTCTAGAAAACATGACTTATGAGGGAAGACTGAAAAAATTTGAGAAGTCTGAAAAACAGAAGTCTGAGAGAGGACATAACAGTTTTCAAGTACATAAAAGTTTGTTACAATGAGGAGGAGGAAAAATTGTTCTCCTTAACCTCTGAGAATAGGACAAGAATGGGCTTAAATTGCAGCCAGGGAGGTTTAGGTTAGACATTAGGAAAAACTTCATGTCAGGGTAATTAAGCACTGGAACAAGTTGCCTAGAGAGGTTGTGGAATCTCCATTACGGGTGGTTTTTAAGAGATGGTCTAGTTCTTACATAGTCCTGCTTTGAGCTGGACTAGATGAACTATTTAGGTCCCTTCCAGAACTATATGTCTATGATTCTGTGAGGGTTTACATCACTTATGAATTGTTTATCCTATCTAATGGAACTGGGATGTCCTCATTATCCATATAAATATCTGATCCTTTTTGTAATCCTTCTAAAATCTTGCCTTCAATTATAGCTTGTTACGGCGAGTTCCACAGGCTACTTAGGAATTTCCAGACTAATTTCCATGGGCGTTTGGAACTTGCTTTCTTCCATGATCCATACAACCCTGTGTTTGTTAACCTTCAGGGTATGCTGTAAGGACCCACCTTCCTTACCTGGCTAGTAAGGAGATAGGTATTGGAAAGGGGTGATGTGGGGATCTGACGGAGAGGTTAGTTAACGTAGTTGTCACTGGACAATTTCATGGATCTTGCTAGCATTTTAGTTACGGGCATTGTCTTTTCGAAGAGGAGTAAAAATCCAAACATATCAATAATGCCCCATGGGACAGACTGAAAACCCCTTACTCACCTTAGTGAGGCATTATTTACCTGCGTAGTCCCCTTTAAATCAGTAGAATGGGAGGCAGTGTGGTGAGAGCACTAGAATTTAGGAGACCTGGGTTCTAATCCTGGCTCAGCCACTAGTCTGCTGGGTGACCATAGACAAGTCACTTCCCTGCTCTGTGCCTCAGCTTCCCCATCTGTAAAATGGAGATAATGTTACTGCCCCACCTTTTCTATTGATGAAAAGCTCTTTATAAAAGTGAGGTGGTAGTTTTATTATTTATTACTCAGGGGTGTACGTGTTCCCCGACATAAGTAAAGGTTGCACGATTTCTAGTACTGGAGGTAGGGGGGAGATGTTCCTTTTATCAATTCTAAAAGCATTGCCTTTCAATTTCATTGACTGTCCGCTTGTGCTTGTATTATGACAGAAGGTAAACGAGACCCTTATTTACCCTCTTTATGCCACTCATTATTTTATATGCCTTTATCACATCCCTTCTTATTCATCTCCTCCCTAGATTAAACAGTCCTAATCTCCTCCCTCTCTTCTTGTGTGGAAGCATTTCCATGCTTCTTATCATTTTTGTTGCCCCGTCATTTTGTTTGGTTTTTTTTGACTGCTGCTACACATTAAGCGGAGGTTTTCACTAAGCTGTCCACAGTGACACCCATGCCCTCTTCCCCCTGAGTTATTACAGTTAATTTAGAACCCAGCAATGTGTATGAGCCACTCACATTATTCCTGCCAACCTGCTCTGTGGTGCATTTGTCAACAGTGAACTTCATCTGCCATCTTGCTAGTGAATTATCCGGGTCATCTCACATGAGTGGTGATAAAGCCTTTTATCCAGCACTAGCATGTATCCTATGTATACCACATACATTACAGGGGAAGAGGACAAAAGAAGCCTTCTTTAGGAATGTTTTATAGAGGCTGAAAATGTTTTTGAGGACTTTTTTTTTTTTTTTTTTTGGTATCCTTCTGCTTGTCAGCCAAGGGCTTTAGTTGCCATGAGTCCAACTGTACAGGACTCAGAGGGTACCATCAAAGCCTTAAAATAGCTTTTCCATGCCTAAAAATGCCATGATTATAAATTCTGGTCACTGGACCTTGCTGGGCTTGGCATGCTGCTTGTCCCCTTGGGAAGCTAAGGATCTCCTCTCACCAAGGAGATAAAGCTCCCATTTCCAGACCTGTAGGGCTGTGTGTAGAAATGCTCCCACTGGCCTAGGGCTCAGTATTGCCCATCCTGAGCTTTTGGCCGGTGTGATTTGTATAGTGGAGGAGAGGAGAAGGAAACATTTCTCTGGCAGGTAGTTCAAAAGAAAAGATTTCTGCTGGAAGCTGCTCAGGGGTTGGAATGTGGGAAGAAGGCTGATGGGAGCTGGATTAGCAGGCAGATGAGGCAGTCAGAGATGCAAGGGAAATTGATTACGTGACTCTGCAACTTATCACGTGTATAGCTCCTCCACTCGTGTAGAGGGTTCATATTTCTATGCGTTTGTGTGCATGTGTGTGCAATATACACATACATACGCTCTGTTTAATATATAAATGTTATTTGTATATAACCTGCTGGTCAGCCTGTGCCCTGATTCAGAGAAGATATGGGTTTGTAACAGGTCTTTAGTTCAAGCATTAGCGACTTATGCTTTTAGCTTCGGAGCTCCCCAGTTCAATCCCTGGCATCAGCCAAGATAGCAGCCATAAGCCCTTGAAGCCACAAGGACCTGTGCTCCCAAGTCTCTTGAAAAAACTCACCCAAACCTAACCTCAAGAAACACGCTGGTATTAAACTAGGAACCAAAATGAAAACACTAAAGTTCCTCTTTTTCTTGGAAGTGACTATAAAAACAGCATTGTGGGGTTCTGTGTTCATGGTCTTTCAGTGATTCAAGATCAAAATTGGCTCCATTTACATGTAATATTTCTAACTACCAGCCCCGCAATATTCAGTCTGGGAATTGAGAGTCAAGATGGGCTTTTTTCATCTGTCATATCATCACAGGGAGAGCTGCTCCACATTTTTCACTGAGAAATGGCCTTTTCTTCAAAATGAACTTTTTTGTGGAAAAACTCCGTTTTAAATACGTTATTCCATTTTGGTTTTTTTTCTTTTTTCCTTTCCTTCACTTTTTGCTTCTTGCCCTCCCCTTCCCTTCCCCCCCCCATTTTCTTCCCTTCTCCCCACACATTTTCAAGCATAATTTTTTTCTGAGAAAAGAAGGGGGAAAAAATCCATAAATGAATAATAGTAGAAAAATTATCTTACGAAAAAATTTGGAAAAAGAAAAACTAGTCCATTCTGAACTCTGCAACGTAAAAGCAACTTTTGTTTCACCAAGTTGTTTTATCGTTTTTTGATCCTCTCTGACCACCAGTGATAAAGGTTATTCTGGTACAGCCCTGCTGTTTTCAGTGACTTTTGAAAGGTGCAATTTATTGGAAGCTAGTAAACAATTCTGTTGGAGACGCGTCTCCTCTTAGCTGTGTTGGCTCTGCAGGGCTGCCAAGAGTAAAAAGCAGTAAAAATGGATTCTTGGTGCTAATGTCAGCAGATCTGAGTACGAATCAACACAGGGAGCACATCCATGGACTGAGTTGATGCCACGTACATAGTCACTCATGAATAAAAGTTTTTGACCTGGATTCCTCAGCCTGTCTGGAATGGACTTGCACCAGAGAAAGGAGATTTGGGCCCATATGTCCCACCCTCACACCCACACTCCTTTTATTGTAAACCTTTAAGAAGGACCCTGGCATTAAACATTAGCCTTTACATGTCCTATCGCTGGCATTTTGCCTGCGTCCAAGCCCAGCCACTTACCGGAGCCTGGCACTTTGCACTTGTGGGAGGGTGACATTTCATGCATGGCATTTACACATTAGAAAGCTGGCATTTCACACCTAGAGTATGCTGGTATTTACGAGCTAGGGCACTGGTATTTCATGCGTAGTTACCATCCAGCAATTTAGACAAGGTCGTTCAGCCAGAAAGATATGATGGACTTTTTTTTTATAGGGGAAATAGGGGACAAACAAAAACAAGCACCAAAATAATTTATTTGATTTTTATTGCACTGCAAATTAATGTATTTATTGCTATATGGCAAGCCAAACCCCATCATCCCTTCTTGCTATTAGCTAATTTTTAAGTTACTTATTCTTTGCTTTGAATCTCTAATGTCCCCTCCCTTCTTTCAACAACACTGTACAGGTCAGTTGCCTCTTCCATCCCAGAAGCAATCAAAACAGTTGACAATCTACAAGAAACACTTTGCCTACCACTGAAGGACGGTCACATCTGCCGTGGGAATTGTCTGTTGACCACAAGCAATCAGGACCTCAGCATTGATGGTGACATCAGCAGCTCAGCATCTGTGCTGGGGCACTGGCATAGGTGCTAGAACTGGGGGTGCTGCCGCACCACCTGACTTGAAGAGGTTTCCATCACATAACAGGGTTTACAATTTGGTTCTATGGCTCTCAGCACCCCCACTATACAAATTGTTCAAGCACCCCTGGGCACTGGCTCTGTGGCACAGAATTAGATGCTCCACCTACTCAACCATCACAAAGACCTCCTGCCATAGGTGGGTGTTCCCTGGAGAGCTCCCATTCATAGAGTGACTGGCCTTGTTTGGGAGATCTTACAAGACCAAGACTGAATGCTTTAGATACCATAACTTCATAAAGCTATGGGGATGTGGATAGGAGTGGGCAAGGATTTCCCTGCCCGCTCTGTGTCCAGCCAGAGATGAGTTTGCTGCTTTAACAGGGAAGGGAACTTGGTGGATCCCTGTCACCCCATGATGCACCCCCAGTAGTTTGCAGAGTCCAGAATGCTCTGCCCCTAAAAAACCATCAGCTCTGGAGTCACAGCTGGTGATTCTATGGTGATTCTATGCCCAGGTCGTCATGTCACGTGGCTCTCCCGTAAGCACCACTGAGATCTTGCTGGCATGGATCTTTCCTCCTCTTCCATCCGACTTCTGTAAACTCCACACAGTAGCGGCACTAGAGCATGGTGATGAGGCAAAGGGACATGCCCACAGCATTTGATTTTGTTTAAGGCTATGGCTACGCTACAGACTATGACAGCATAATTTATTTCGCTCAGGAGAGCTCTCCCATCAGCATAGAGCATCTTCACCAGACGCGATGCAGGTGCACCCCTGCAGCACTGTAGATGTAGACATGCCCTTAAAAACACTGTATCCCTTTCTCTGCTCCTGTCCGGAATACTTACATTGTGCTGGCTGTATAAACCCAATGGGAAGACTCCTTGGCACCCAACCCCCTATTCCTCATCTGTAGGCTTGGCAGAATTCGATTTTTATTTTTTCATAATTTCAGTGGATAATATTGATGTTTGTTTTTAAGCACTTTTTTTATCCACAGTTGTGCAAAATTAAGGGATTTAAGCATTTTTATGTTATTTTTATTGACTTAAATTTTCACAGTTGTGGGAAACGGGGGGGGGAGCAAGCAAGGGGGGGGGGTCAGACGGTAATCATTTAATTATGGTAGACGTTGAGATTCAGAAAGTTAAAGCTTTATAACTGTTAAAACACAATTTGTCAACACCACATGTCAAAATGCACACAGTAAATATCCTTAAATCAAACTCTAATAAGTTTTCAAGCAGCATTTGTCTTACTTTGTCTGTCTGTAACTTTTGATTATTATGGATGGAAATATTTTTTCACCTGTTTGTGCGCATGGAGTGAAATTGATGTTTACCAATCAAAATCGAAACCTTCCAAGCCTATCCATCTGTGATCAGGAAATTAGGAAAGACAAGGTGCGTGAGGTACCATCTTTTATTGGACCGATGTCTGTTGGTGAAATTAGAGAATTAACAGGCCCTGGATCCTCTTGTGGCTGGTAACATGCTGCATGATTTTCTTTTCCTCTGAGAACTCTCAGCCAAACAATTTGTATTGTGGCTTTTGGCCAAAATGTTGGTGAAACACCAGCACTGGTAGTGGTTGATAATATAACAATCTGTCCTTATGCAGTCCATTGCAGGGCAGGGCATGGGTTGCAGGGAGAAGCAGAAATGCTTTGGGACAATGGAGAACACAGCATGAGGTCACTGTATATGCTCAGATTGTAAACTCCTTGGGGCAGGCGCTATTTTTTTGTCCTGTGTTTGTACAGCACCTAGCACAATGGGGTCCTGGTGCATGATTTGGAGGGCCTCGGTGCTACCACAATAGAAATAATAATAACAATGATCCTCTGGCCCTATAGCCTGGCTCTTCCTGTGTCTGGAACCAATCTGATGCCAAAGCTAGGGTGTGGATAAACTGGCCAAAATCTGAACCTTGGCCCAAAACATGAACAGAATTGTTTTGGGGCTTCAGAAAAGATTATCATTTCTTTTGTGCACATCGCTGCTTTCCTGGCCCAGGCAGAACATGAAATAGAAATGCTAAAATACCACAAGCAAGGTGGTTCCCATGTTATTCCTGGCAGGGGTGGAAGCAGAAGTCTCTGGATAGAGAGAAATGCTCCAGCCCAGTTTATAGACCCACGTGTTCTGGGATCAGCATTTGAACTTCTGGCTGTATTAGGTGATGAGAGAGCCTCAGGCAATGGATAAAACACAGATGGAAGCATAAGGAGATGTGAGTTCTAGTCCCTGTTCTGCCATCAAGTTGCTGTGTGATTTTTGAGAAGGGAATCTCTGTGCCTCAATTTCCCTCTTTGGAAAATGTGGATAACACATAACCTAGCTCACACAAGGGAGGTGAAGCTCAGTGTTTGTAAAATGCTTTGAACTTCTCAGCAGGTGATTATGGAGTATGATTATCTCTGAACCCGTTGGGTCAATGCTTCTGGAATAATGGTAGCGGTGCTAAGTAGTTACTTAGCTGTTCTGTAATGTTTTTCATCAGCAGCTCTCAAAGCGCTGTACAAAGAAGGGCAGTATCATTATCCCCATTGTACAGATGGGGAAACTGAGGCACAGGTCAGTGATGTGACTTGCCAAGATCACCCAGCAGGCCAGTGGCAGTGCTAGGAAGAACTGTCCTGAGTCTCAGTCTAGTGCACTATCCACTAGGTCACATTGCTTTCCCCTACAGGCACGTCACTTCTGAGGGAGTGAGGAGCAGGAAGGGAAAAGCGAAGATGAGCCCTTGAGGCAAAGTGAAAGAGGCTCCTTTGAATCATAGAATCATAGAATATCAGGGTTGGAAGGGACCTTAAGAGGTCATCTAGTCCAACCCCCTGCTCAAAGCAGGACCAATCCCCAATTTTTGCCCCAGATCCCTAAATGGCCCCCTCAAGGATTGAACTCACAACCCTGGGTTTAGCAGGCAATGCTCAAACCACTGAGCTATCCCTCCCCCCTTTGGGGGAGAGGGGGCAATAATAGACACTGCCAGGGCATGGCAAGCGTAACTAAAACCCGCCAGAAGCCGTTCAATTGTGCCTGAACTTTGCGAGTCACAATGAAGGGCGCGCTGGCTGTGGAGATCTATCTGCTGCCAGTCTGCACACCGTGGCACATTCATTAAGTATCTTTAAGATGGATACACCCCCCAATTCACCTCATGCGAGAGCCTCGGAATTTATTTCCTGCTGAACTGCACCATCAATCACAGCCCGACAACCCAGCCGCAGCTGCGTGCAGCTAGGGGCCTGCTCGGCAGGCATGTAGCCAGAGAGACGTGGGACCGGCTGGGGAGTTTAATTACTCCCCCATCAAATGGAATAGGCAATGAGCCTGGCTCAGAGGGCCCCTGTCCCCAGGGTGCTCGCAGCTTTCCGCCAGGAGGGAGTGCCATTCAGACCTCCGTGGTTCTCTCTGTCCCATGCTGAGTGGCGCTGGCTTTGTGCCTTCAAAGTGCAGAGTGGTCTATGTTGAGTGGGGACTAGCTCAGCTCTTCTAGGCCCCGGGCGCCCTTCTTGGGAATAGGTTGCCTCCATTCCTCTGATCTCAGGTGCCCTGGCTATTGCATGCTTGGGAGAGGAGGCACTCTTCATACCTCAAATGCCCAGAGGGCCTGCTGCCCCATACTGACAAGGGGGTGGTCTCCATGTGCCCTAGAACTCCCTCTGCTCCACCCTGGGTTGGGACTGTCCCCTTGCCTGGAGCTAGTGCTTATCTGGTAGAATATCCTTTTGGAGCACAGGTACCTAAGTGAATACATGTCTGCATGACAACAGTAATCCAGTTTGTCTCTGATCTATCGCTAATCAATCCCAGCTGCTGTGGAGCTGGCTAATTGTGGAGGAATAAGGATTCACCTTGAGCAGTACAGGGAAGGGGAAACAAGGGGGTGAAGATGGAAGCTGTGTGTGTTTATTGTTCATTGATTGAAAGCCAGGGTCCAGTTTCCTGAGTATTACCCCAGAATAGCTATTCAATATTTTCCCTTTCTACTTAATGTTAACTCGCTTGAGCCATGCTGGGGGGAAACCAGGAAGAGACTGTTTTCTGCTAGTGATTGACTCGGGTAGCAGGGCTGGAAGGTAAGTGAGTCAGTGTCCCTGAGCTCTATGAATTGGGGAGGCACAGTCCCCTCTCATGAATTCTGCCCAGAAATGTCTGCCCTGTCTGATTTTAGGTTCCTGATGATATATCAGATTGACCAGAGCTAATTAAATCACCCAGCGTCGGTTTGTACAGCCCATGCTGTCACAGCTTCACTGCTATTGTTATTGGAGCTAGCTAGATCAAAGCTAGCTCGGGTGTGTCTAGACCTGTTGGTGTTACACCTCCGACTACAGCCTAGACGTACCCAAAGCCTGAGTTGTTTTGCTTTTCTTTCATAAGAACTGCCATATAGGTCAGCCGAATGGTCCATCTAGCCCAGGAGCCTGTCTCCTGAGGTATGAACAAAACAGGGCAATTTTGAGTGATCCATCCCCTGTTGTCTAGTCCCAGCTTCTGGCAGTCAGAGGTTTAGGGACACCCAGAGCATGGTGTTGTGTAGCTGGACCATCTTGGCTAATAGCCATGGATAGATCTATCCTCCTTGAGACCTATTTAATTTATCTTTGAACCCAGTTATAATTTTTGTCTTCACAACATCCCCAGGCAACGAGTTCCACAGGTTGACTGTGCGTTGTGTGAAAAAGTGCTTTCTTTTGTTTGTTTAAAACCTGCTGCCTATTAACTTTGCTGGGGGCCCTCTGTTCTTGTGTTATGTGAAGGGGTAAGTAACACTTCCTTATTCACTTTTTGCACACCAGTCACAATTTTATAGACCTATATCAGATCCCCCCTTAGTTGTCTCTTTTCTGAGCTGAAAAGTCCCAGTCTTTTTAATCTCTTCTCATATGGAAGCTTGTTCCATACCCCTAATAATTTTCATTGCCCTTTTCTGTACTTTTTCCAGTTCTAAGATATCATTTTTTGAGATGCAGAGATGAGAACTGCATGCAGTACTCAAGGTGTGGGCGTACTATAGATTTATATAGTGGCATTATGGTATTTTCTGTCTTCTTATCTGTCCCTTTCCTAATGGTGCCTAACTTGTATTAGCTCTTTTGATTGCCACTGCACATTGAGCAGATGTTTTCAGAGAACTATCCACAATGACTGCAAGATCTCTTTCTTGAGTGGTAACAGCTAATTTAGACCCCATCATTTTGTATGTACAGTTCGGATTATGCTTTCCAGTGTGTATTACTTTGTACTTAACATGAAATTTCATCTGCCACTTTGTTGCCCAGTTAAGTGAGATCCCTTTGTAACTCTTTGCAGACAGCTTTGGATTTAACTATCTTGAGTAATTTTGTATCATCTACAGATTTTGCCACCTCCCTTTCCAGATCATTTATGAACATGTTGTGAATAGCATAGGACCCAGTACAGATCCTTGGGGTCCCCCCACTGTTTACCTCTCTCCACGGTGAAAACTAACCGTTTATTCCTACGCTTTGTTTCTTTTAACCAGTTACTGATTCATTAGAGGGCCTTCCCTCTTAACCAAACCAAGCAGTCATGGGATAAGAGCCTTTGGTGAGGGACCTTGTCAAAGGCTTTCTGAAAGTCCAGATACGCTGTATCGACTGTATCCCTCTTGTCCATGTGCTTGTTGACACCCTCATAGAATTCTAGTAGATTGGAGAGGTATGATTTCCCTTTACAAAAGCCACATTGCCTCTTCCCCATCATACTGTGTTCATCTAGGTGTCTGACAATTCTGTTCTTTACTATAGTTTCAACCAATTTGCCTGGTACTGAAGTTAGGCTTATCAGCCTGTAATTGCCAGGATTGCCTCTGGAGCCTTTTTTTAAAAATTGGTGTTATATGAGCTACCCTCCAGTCATCTGACACAGAGGCTGATTTCAGAGATAGGCTACGTACCACAGTTCTGCAATTTTATATCTGAGTTCCTTCAGAACTCTTGGGTGAATACCATGTGGTTCGGGTGATTTATTATTGTTTCATTAATCAATTTGTTCCAGAACCTCCTTTGCTGACACCTCAATCTGGGAGAGTTCCTCAGATTTGTCACTTAAAAAGAATCTCTCAGATGTGGGGATCTCCCCCCACACATCCCCTGCAGTGAAGACGGATGCAAAGAATTCATTTAGATTCTCCTTAGCGGCCTGGTTTTCCCTAAGTGCTCCTTTAGCACCTTGATCATCCAGCGGCTCCACTGATTGGCAGGTTTTCTGCTTCTGATGTACTGAAACTATATATATACACACACACACACATATACACACACACACATATAAACTATTGCTGTTAGTTTTTGTGTATTAGTTTAGTTGCTCTTCAAATTCTTTCCTGGCGTGTATAATATTTTTATACAAGAGTTGCCAGAGTTTATGCTTTTCTCACTAGGATTTGACTTCCAGTTTTTAGAGGATGCCTTTTTGCCAGTAACTTCCTCTTTTACTCTGCTGTTTAGCCATGGTGGCATTTTTATTTTTATTTTTTATAAACCTTTATTATGGTGTTTTTAAATACTCTCCATGCAGTTTGCAGTCATTTCACTGTTGGGAGTGTTCCTTTTAATTTCAGTTTAACTATCCTCCTCATTTTTGTGTAGTTCCCCTTTTTGAAGTTAAATGCTACCATGGTGGGTTTCTTTGGTATTTTTCCCTCTACAAAGATGTTAAATTTAATTACATGATGGCAGCTATTACCGAGCTGTTCAGCCTCTTCCCCTATTAGCATCAAGGTTGTTCTAACTATAGAAACAGATGCTTTGGTTGGGTTCCAGTAGGGGATTGTAGGAAGAAGAGAACTTAAGGGGAGAGTGAGTTACTCATGCCCCAGGAGAAAGGTAAGGTTCCTCTCCCAAGGCAGGATTAAGTTAAAATAGGTGAAACACTGAACTGGAAGCCTCTAGTCACAGGCAGAATTTCCCTGTCCTGCTCACTTGCACAACCAGAGACCTCAGAGACAGGCCAATTGTGGAGCTTCTCATATGTGTTATGCAGGAGGCCAAACTAGAGGAGCTGGTGGTCTGTTCTGCCTTTAAAACCTATTAATCTATTGATGGTGAAAATAACTGACCTGAACATGCACCTCAAACCTGAATCAAACTCAAAACAAACACTCCTGAGGTTCAGAAACGTTGAGGTAATTTCCGCCCTCCCCCCCCTTCATATGTCTCTGGATCTGAATAGAAGAAGCAGCATGACATTAATGGATTGTGGCATTTCCAACCCATCCAGAAGCAGAGCCAGACATTCAGACCTGTTTGGAGAAATCTTCTGGATATTTTTGCCAATAGGTCCAGGGTGATAGACCATTTGGCAAGATACAAAGTCTTTCTATTGGGTCAAATATTCAGTATTCTATGAGTTAGAGAAAATCCCTTTCACTGGCCTACACTACCTATGTGTATAGAAGTGAAACCACCACCTCGAAAAGGTGGTCAAGGCAATCAACAGGCTAATGAGGCTTTGAGGATCATCTACATGCCACTCGTTGTCTGTAGACTGTGGCATTGGCAGGAAGTTCAACATTTTATTATGTGCACCTCAGGATTCCTGTAAACACTTAAACAGGAAGAGAAGCAAGAATCTAGGCCTACCCTAATATGTCTGGAACACCTGCATGGGGATATGGAAATGCATTTTGTTACTGTGGACCAATTCATAGGTGCCAACTCCGGGGCTGGAGCACTCACGGGGAAAGAAAAAAAAAAGTGGATGTCAGCACCCACCAGCCACAGCTGTTTGGTGGCACCCCCATTTAGCTGATTAGGGAACCAACAAACAGTGCTTTGGCAGCTAGGGGAGGGTGGAGATCACCAAGGGGGTGGGGGTATCAGGGAAGGGGTGGAGTGGGGGCAGGAAGAGGCAGAGCAAGGGTGGGGCCTTGGGGGAGTGGACATCGTGGGGGTGGGAAGAGGTGGAGTGGGGGCAGGGCTTTGGGGGAGGGGTGGAGTGGGGCGGGGCCTCAGGGCAGAGCACGGGTGGAGCACCCTCAGGGAAAATTAAAACTCAGCGCATATGCGCCAATTAGTGAAAAAAAAACCTCTCTCCAGAGCTGTGTGTTGTGCTAGGGACAACCCCTCATGTACACCTCAAAACAAAGGTGATTGTAATAAAAGGGACTTACCATAACAGACACCACCCTCCTTCTGTGATCCAAGCTGCACACGAGCAGACTGAGATAACAGCAAGAGGCAGCCTGTTAAACTATGAGGAGGAGAGACATGGATGGTTACACCGTGCTGTTGGTAATAGTTCCATCCTTCAGCATTTGCTCTGTGCCCGTAAACCACAGCTTTCCATGGTGTTTGTAAAGTGCTAATAAATGGACCTATCTTTCACATTGGCGATTGGCTCTCCCTTTTCTGCCCTTTGCCAAAGGGACTCTGCTTTTGTTCAACAACTGGAGTTGGATGTGGAACTAGTAACACTGGGATTACCACTGTTTAGGGCACCTTGGGAGGATGCGGGGGGGAGAGGGGGGGAAGGGTGCTGAATTCTGAGCTCAGAAATGACAGTGCCAGGATTGAAGTATTGACTTGGGCACTGCATCTGGAGCTGGGCAGGGAACAGGTTTCCCATCCTGCAAATATTTGAGAATTTGAAATTTTTTCACATCTTGATTTGGGACAAAAGGTCAAAAACCTGATTTGTTTCATTTTGGATCAATCAAAACATTTCATTGAGAGACTTTGGAAATGTTTCATTTTGATTTTGACCTTTTTTCTTTGACCTTTTTTTGCTCTAATCTATCTTACATTTCTAAATACAAAGTTGTTCGGAACCGGAAAACTAGAAGTTTTCATTTAAAAATGCCAAAATAAAAGTTTTTGACAATTTCAAAACAGGATTCCTTGGCAGTGTTTTGAGTTGAGAAACTCATTGAATCCATTCTTGTTTTGCAAGCCGTTTCAGTTTTGATTAATCAACATTGTCAAAAAATTCTCAACCAGTTAAACAGAATGGTCCGACCCAGTATGGCCAAAGGTCCATCTAGCCCAGTATCCGGTCTTCTGACAGTGGCCAATGCCAGGTGCCCCAGAGGGAATTAACAGAACAGGTAATCATCAAGTGATCCATCCCCTGTTGCCCATTTCCAGCTTCTGGCAAACAGAGACTAGGGACACCATCCTTGCCTATCCTGGTTAATAACCATTGATGGGACCTATCCTCCATGAATTTATCTAGTTCTTTTTTTAAAACCCTGTGTAGCAAAGCAAGACTCACCACCGCAGCGCCTCCTGCTGGTCATCCTGGGAATTAGCTCTCCAGCTTAAGGAGTGCCCTCTGCAGGCCGGTGTCTCACCTCTCAGCTGGCCCCTGTGTCCCTCCCAGACCCAGGTACCCCTCTACCTCAGGGTTCTGCCCCCAGCAGTAACCCACAATCTGGGTTTCCCGCCCCCCAAGGAAACCCCAACCCTCTAAAGCCACCTTGCCTCAGTGGCTACTGCCAGTCATCATCTAGCCCCTGCTCACTGGGGCAGACTGCAGTCTATAATGGCCATTCATCACTGGCAAGGAGGTTGGACCAGCTGCCTCTGCCTATCTCTGGGCTGCCCCAGTACCTTTCGGGCCTTAAACAAGGCCTACAGCCTGGGAGTTTACCAGGCTGGAGCTCCCCAGCTCCCTTGCCGTATTCCTCTGCTCTGCTTCGGTACCTTGCTTCCAGGCAGTTAGCCCTTCCTACTCCAGGGCTAGAGTGAGACTCCTCCAGCTTTTGGCCCACAGCCCTCTTATAAGGACCAGCTGGGCCCTGATTGAGCTGGCCACAGCTGTGGTCAGCTACTCACTCAGCTTCCCCCAGCTGTTCTCCCCAGGGCAGCCCTCTCCCAGGGCTGTTTTAACCCCTTCAGGGCCGGGGCGGGGTGACCACCCTGCTGCACCCTGTTATAATCTTGGCCTTCACAACATCCTCTGGTAAGAGTTCCATAGGTTGACTGTGCGTTGTGTGAAGAAAACTTCCTTTTGTTTGTTTTACACCTGATGCCTATTAATTTCATATGGTGACTCCTAGTTCTTGTGTTACAAGAAGGAGTAAATAACACTTCCTCATTTATTTTCTCCACACCAGTCATGATTTTATAGACTTCTGTCATGTCTCCCAGTTGTAATTGGGATCTCCTGCCATGGACACCAAACTTCTCCTACATATGAATCATTCTCCCACATGTCAAGTTTCAGTCTCATATTGCCATGGGATGCCAGTCCTTACACCCATGTGGCTTCTACATGTTGTGTCCTTTCAGCTTCTGATAAATTCTGCAGTCAGACAACTTGCAAATTATTTATATTTATGCAGAGACCTGGGTTTTTCTTCTTTAATTTCTTCTTATGATTTTTTCCTTCTCTTTTTTTTTATCCCATGTCAGCTTGGTTCCTACAGATTATCCTGTAAGAGTAAAATAAGGACTTGTCAACCCTTTTTAGGCATTTGTTAAGATGAAAATAACGTTCCTAACCTTTTTTAATGCTTTATTTTCTGCTTCCTCTGCTGCGTCTTGATATAATTTGACTGTCTAAAGGATCTTCAGCCCAAAAGAGAAAAGCAAGGGGGAAGAATAAGAATAATAACGTATTTCTGACAAGATGATAAGGGTTTTAAGTATTACAGCGTAAATCCTGCCTTCAAAGGTGAAATACCATGCCTGAACCCCGGGCTTTTGTTCAGCATTCCTTGCCAGCTGATAATCCTGTGTCCCTGTCTGTGTTGGAGTGTAGGGAACACCTGTCTCTTTAAGATGGGAAATTTCAGTGAGAAGAAAGGAAGTGTGCCACTTGTGATATTGAAATGAACGGCGAGGTGAGAGCAGAGAAGAAGAGGATTTTCAATGGTAATGAGGCTTCGCCTGGGTTGGGATAATTTTTTTTCTCCCCTTCTTTCCTTTCAAGCATAAGATGATGTTTAAAGGGCTGTTTCTTTTTATCCTTTCCCTTCGTTTGTTGGTTCTTTTTGCCCCAGCTGTTGTGTTTGCGCCGCAAAGAGAAAACCGGGATTTGTAATTAAGATGAATTCTGGAGATGACAATGGCTTGCTACCATAAAAGTGATAGTTACGAGGTTAATGGATGCTGCTGGTGCATGGGCAGTGAAAGCACCTAGCCAAAGCTAGAAGGATCTCAGGAGCATTTCTCTTCTACCACATGTGCATGTGCACACGCCCCGCTCCCCAAAAAATTAGAGATGGGCCCAACCTGCCACATTTGGATGTAAACCTTAGGTGAGATTCTGTGCTGCCCTTCTAAGAGGCCAGATGCTGCTAAGACTTTGCTTGCTGCGACCCTGCTCCCAACATTTCCCTTCCCCATCCCTGCCCTGGCATGCCTTCTATGCCAGGATTTGCAAAGGGGTCCTCAGAAAGCAGCCGTATGGCTGTCTTCCTCAATTTCTACATTGGAGAACTCCTCCCGCAGATCCTGGGCTTTTAGGGATCCTTTATGCCCTTCTGGCCCTTTTATCCCATGTAAAGGGGCCAGGCAGGGGTGAGATCTCACCCTGAACTGTCACAAGCTTTGAAGGAATCTGAATCCAGGCTGTTGGCTCATCTGCATTAGAAAGATGTGGCACTGGTCAAATTCACTCCCGGATCTTTGGGGTGACTGAGGTCACAGATTTTAAGGCCACAAAGGATATTGTGATAATCTAGTCTTGCATATCACAGCCAGAGAACCTCACCCAGTGATCTGTGCATCAAGCACATAACTTCAGCTTGAGCTAGAGCATCTCTCTCAGAAAAACACTCAGTCTTGATGTACAGACTGTCGCATCCTTATGTAAAAAGAAAAGGAGTACTTGTGGCACCTTAGAGACTAACCAGTTTATTTGAGCATAAGCTCACGAAAGCTTATGCTCAAATAAATTGGTTAGTCTCTAAGGTGCCACAAGTACTCCTTTTCTTTTTGCGAATACAGACTAACACGGCTGTTACTCTGAAACCTATCCTTATGTAAGTTGTTCCAATGATTTCTACTCTCCCTGTTAAAAATTTGTACCTTATTTTGAATAGGAATTTGTTTAGCTTCAGCTTCCAACTGCTGGATCTTGGCATACCTTTGCTAGATTGAAGAGCCCTCTGCGATTTGAAATCTTTTCCTTATGTAGGTACTTGTAGCCCCTGATGAATAAGACTCATTGAATTTTTTGATAGAAATGTTTTTTTGACAGAAAAATGTGTTTTTAACAAAACAAAGCTTTTCACATGAATGTCTGCTTTCCGTGGAACCTTTTGACTTTCCATCAAGAAAACAAACCAAAACATTTTGGCTGAAAACCAAACATTTCGATTTGGAAATGGTGCCATGGTGCCTCATGGGAATTATAGTTCATGTTCTTCATTCCCTCATTCTTTTCAATGGATCATGTTCCCCAGCTGGACTACACCTCCCATAATACACTGCAACCATGAGACTCCCTTGATGCACTGCGGAGGCTCAGAAAGAGCAGAGACTGTGATTGATGTAACAAGAGAGACATAATCCAGCCAGGGAGTCCCCATTTACAATTACTTACATCATGTAACTAGTTTTTAATTCATTTAATATGGGCTGCATTGATTTTGTTTGTCCTGAGTTTTGGGGGTTCATGCCCATCGCTACTAGAAATGTTAATAAACTAGGATCAAGATACTGAGCTTTTTGTCACTCTGAGGTTCCTACTTTTTCATTTGGATCTTATGAATATTATGAATAAGAACTTCGTGATGGGCAAGGTGAAAACTAACCCGTGTTTTCCCCCAAACAAAGATTTGCATCCTAATCTAGGTTCAAAATTTTGGTTAACTTTATATTCCCGCATAATTTTCCACTTATGAAGCTGCCTCTACACTTCTTGTCTCTGGCCAGGCATACAAGGAGAATAGCTGAAATATACAAAAGAGGCAATATGGAAACTATTATGGAAAGCCAAGAAGTATGGGCAAATTTCCTGGAGAAGCATCTATATGCTAAGGTGCTTCTCAGACCCAAAGTGAACCAAAAAGCCTTCCAAAGATCCCCCACCACTGATAAGAAGTGGCTCCAATTTCAGAGTGATTTAGGCTGAAATCTTTTTGTTCTGTACAAAAAAAGAGTTCTGGTAAGAGTTCTAGCCCATTAGAATCTTAAGTATTTATGGTCGTCACCCATCATTCATTAAAAGACCTTTATCAAAATTCTGTGGGCCTAATCCCTATCTGGTAGAAATCCATGAATCTCTGTTGACTTTAATAAAGCTGCATTGATTTACATCTGGAGAGGATCTGGTTATTCATCGAAAGTGCCACATCTTCCAGTTTGCTTGGCCTTCGCTCTGGCGAAGAAGAGAAATGCTCTCTGTCTCTGGTTAATTGCAGGAATTGCTGACACAGGATGCTGCTGCTGTTTTGCAGGGTTCATTTGGGTCAGAAGGGTTCCGAGTTCAAATGTGCTATCCGCTTGGGAAGTATAAGCAAAGACGGTACACATTCAGCTACTCCAATATTTATTCTGGGCCTCCCTTTTTAACCAAACCTCTTGAGTCGCCCTTTTTTTCCCATCAAACATTGTTTGGCTTGGTTTTTTGATATATATATATATTTTATTTTCTCCCTCTTCATTGTACAAGATGTGACAGTAAATCTATCATGTATGCAGAGGATTGTGCCGGGTGTTCTAACCGTCATTTGCATCCAGATGTGTTAATGGCTTTGGGGTATCTCCTGATAATGTTGTTTTTTTGTGCTGCATATATTACACCATAAAAAGTTAATGTGCAGAATCTGACTTTAAATTCACGAGAGTGAAAAATTCTTCAGAGCTGGGTCCTCAGCTCCCAGCATTGTGTGTCAGGGACTAAAGCACAGACAGTGTGTTTGGGAGAGTGGCACAGTACAGAGTATCATCGGCCTTTGTTCTGAATGCCCTCGCTTTGGGGAATTTAAGACAGAGCAATAAGGTGGTTTAAATATGCTCTAGCTAGGGCTGCTTGTGTCTGCCTCAGTGAGGCCCTGGACTAAGGTCAGGTTGCCAATCTTCATATTTTTTTTAGCTGAGCCAGATGGTAAGCACCTGTATTCTGTGGGAGACTGGAATAATGGTGGTGGCTGCAGGGAAGGACTGAGGTGTACCTGCTGAGATGGGGGAAGAGCCCTTACAGTGGGAGGCAGCTTAACCTATTTTTCTGGCTGGAACGATAGCCTGGCTGCTGGGAAAGCCTGGATCTGAGTCCAGGTTCAGACGAGAACTCACTTTGGACACATCATTTCAGCTACGTTTGTGAAACCATCCCGCCTTTTGGGTGCCTTCATTTTTGCCTGCCCAACCTGAATCCCTTAAAGCCTGGCTTCTCAGAGGGGCTGGGCCCCCTCCAGCTGCCACTAGCTCCTGGAGGAGTTGGGGGTGCTAAGCAGTGCTGAAAATCCAGGCCCAAGTGTCCCAGATGGAGCACCAAGGCACCCAGAATTAGAGGACCCTTCTGCAGACATGGGTCTCAGTCTCTCTGCCTCTCTCTCTCTGCACAGGGGTAGTGTGAGGCTTAACCAGTGATGCACTCTGTGGTCTTGAAATACAAGGCACTGTATGAGGGTAAAGCATTATGTCAGGGGTGGCCAACCTGTGGCTCCGGAGCCACATGCTGCTCTTTAGAAGCTAATATGCGGCTCCTTGTGTAGGCACCGTCTCTGGGGCTGGAGCTACAGGTGCCAACTTTCTAATGGGCCAGGAGGTGCTCACTACTCCAACCCTGGCTCTGCCACAGGCCCTCCCCCCACTCCACCCCTTCCCGCCCCTCTCCTGAGCCTGCCGTGCCCTCATTCCTTCCCCCTCCCCCCCAGAGCCTCCTGCCTGCCACGAAACAGCGAACTGGGAGGTGTGCGGAGGGAGGGAGCAGGAGGCGCTGATTGGCAGGGCTGCCGGTAGGTGGGAGGCACTTGGAGCGGGGGAGGAGGAGCTGCTGGGGGGCTGCTGACGTATTACTGTGGCACTTCGACAATGTCCATTGGTAAATTCTGGCTCCTTCTCAGGCTCAGGTTGGCCACCCCGCCTTAGGGTTTCATTGGAACATTGGAGTACTGAGGTGGCGGGCAGAGCGATGCTGTGCCCTGGCCTGCAACAGCAGAAGAGGCTGCAGGTTGGGCATAAGGTGCTTGGGCAGAGCATTGTTGGTGAAACCTGCAGTGCTTCCTGTGCTCCTTCTGGCTGTAACCAGTGGACTTTCTCTCCTTGAAACGACGGCCTCCCTCATTCACAGTCCTTGTCATGTATTCCTCTGCTGCTCGCATGGACATTAGAGCCAGAGTGTGGAGGGAAGAGAACAGCACTCCCATGCACAGACAGGCCCAGAAAGGGGAGGGTGGGAAGCAAATAATCACACCCTGAATAGGAATAAGTGTGAGTGTGTATGTGGGGACAGACAAGAGAATCTCACTCCTCGTGCCATCTGCTGCAGGGTTGATTTTTTTCTGCTTATTCTCTCTCTCGTGCTCTCTCTCTCTCTCGTGCTTTGGGGTGTTATAGCTCCTCAGCCTAGGCAAGTGAGGAATGTTTAGGGGAATCAGCAGAAAACCAGCTCTCCAGCATGCTTGTAATAGAGTGATGGGTATAAACCCTAGCTCTGGATCTCCAGCCCTTGAACTGTGGGGAACTTTGGGTCTGCATCCAAACCTTATGACTGGAGCCCTTCTCTGGTTGGAACATAGTTCAGTCAGGATTCGTTGTCTTTGCTAAGAGGAGAGCTGAAGGCATAATGGATTTTTCAGCTTGCTGGCAATTCCAAAAAATCAGGAAAAATGTTATTTCAAGTCTAACCAAAAATGAATTGTGTTCAAAGTGTTCAGCACACGGTAAGCATTGCCGCTTGGGTTTTTTAAAAAAAATACTAAAGGAAATGTAGAAATGAAAAGTGATTTCAAACAAAAAAAAGTCACAATATTTCATTTCAAAAATGTCAAAATGAAACATTTAGATAATTTTTTGGAAATTTTTTAGGGTTTTTTTTTCACACCAAAACAATTCAGTGAAACTGACTCAAACTTGCAAAAAGTTTCGGTGTTACCAAATCTGCACTTTTTGCTGGACAAAAAGGTTTAGCTGAAAAATTTCACCCAGCTCCATGAGAGCTTTACGAGAGGCCTTTACCTGCCAGGGAGGCTTGTGCCATTAGGCACATGGGGAAAATGCTCCAGAAAGGAGAAACTCAAATCCACGTTGCATGTGCTGCTAATGGCGAGTCTACACTTCAAAATTAAATTGACTTAGTTATGTTGTCCAGGGCTGTGGAAAATTTAGCTCCCTGACTATTAGTAAGGTCAACCCTAACCCCAAGTGTAGACATGGTTAGGTCGATGGAAGAATTCTGTTACCTAACAGAGAGGTGGATCAGCTGCATTGATGGAAAACCCCCTTCCACTGAGGCAGGAAGTGTCAGGCTTGCCCAAGCCTCTAGATGGGGAGCCATCAGTGCTTCAATGGCGTAGCTGCAGTGCCCTAGCTGGGTTGCTGTAGGGTTTGTAGTGTAGACACAGCCTCAGACAGCTGCAGTGCTTGGCATTGTGAGTGGCACCCCAGGAGCATACACCTCGGGGGCACTTGGGAACCCAGGGAGAAGGGAAAGTTAGATTTTACTGGTGGTGCCAGATGACCCCACAGAGATTTCTCCTGAGGCCCACCTGCCTGACCCTCCTGTGCCTTGACATGCCTGTGGGGTGAATAAATACCATTCTCTCTCCCTTCTCAGTGAGTGGATGTGCTTGATTGGTTAATATGTTAAAGGATTTACTGTTCCTTGTGGGCACTCCCCATGGTAGAGGCAGAGCTGAGCCGAACCACCCATGGAGAGCACTGGAAGGCTTTGAACCCCAGGGAGGCAAAATACCTCGTAAAAGGCAACCGGGGATACCAGGCTTGCTGCACCACCCTTCAGGAGTGTGTGTGTGTGCGGGGCAGGATTAGGATCTTGCCTCCTTTCCTCCCTGTCTGGAGGCATTTGTGCCTCAGGGGTGCTATGAGAGAGCAGCCCCCACACTTGGCAGCACACCAGGACTGCTGTTGTGACTGGGCCCTGGGCTGGGGAAGGGGCCTCACTTTCTCCCACACATCCCCTTCCAAATGTGCCAGCCACAGCTAACCCTGATGGTGGCCAGTGTGATATCGAGAGGGATCTGGCCCAAGCCCACTAACGCCTTTCACATAGGCCACTGAAGAGCTGTCAGATGGCAGTGACTGCTAGTCACCACCCAAATGGGCCAGATTTGAGTAAGTGACCTAGAATGGACCCCACTGTGCCATATGTGCCATTGCCAATCTCCTGAGCTGCCCAGTTGCCTGGAGCTTTGGATCTGTTTGGTTTTAGAGACAGGCTATGTCTACACTACAAGTTAGGGGCATGGTTTCAGGTGAGTTTCTGCTTGGCACAGCTGTGTCTCTACTGCCGCTACCAGTGGCTACACGGCTATTTAATACTCAGGAGAGAGCTAACACCAGTACGTGTACACAAGCAGGGGACTCGGACCCATAGCTCGCAGTGTAGCTATTGCCTAAAGAGGGCAATGAAGGAAATTCAGAGTTCTTCAGAAGCCAAATTCAGCTAAGGTATTAGGACGGGTTGCACTACTGACTTCATCAGAGTTACACCAGCTTGTCACCAGGGCTGGATTTGGTGCCTAGAGTCTGGTATCAGGGCAGTCCCTTTCCCTGGCTCATTCGCTGAGTGTGGCTGATGTGGAAGTGGGTGGCTTGCTGATGACCACAGCCCGTTCGTAGAACTCACAAAACTCCCTTTGACCTCTGTGAAAGGGTGCAGAGTACTCACCTTTGGTGGGTCCTTAAAATGCAGCCAATTCAACAGGACAGGAAAACATAATCCCAGCAACCCTCTGTGCTCCCACAGGGAAAAGCCAACACCCATTAGAGCCCTTATGTGATGGCAGGGATCTGCTCCAATAGCCATCGAAACATCAAGGAGAAACTGTTCCATTTCTGGAGGTCAGTCTGTAAAGTCCGCCTCTCTGCAGCACAGGGGCCTGAGGGCTGGGAGATGATGGGGCTGGGGGGCAGGGGTTTGCAAGGTTTTATTTTCTATGTTCAAAGAAAATATAAAAGACTCTGTGTTCTTCTTCCATCCCTTCCTTTGTTCCTCCATCTTCAGGCAAAGCTTGTCCGTTCCACACCCCCCACACACATCCCCAGCTTTATTTCATTGGAATTTTCTAAATCTAACATTAGGAGGACAAAGACCTATTCCTGAACTGGTACTGCACCTTTGTCCACCCCAGCATACCTGCTAGTTAACTCTTCAGATGCTAGAGCTGTGCTTTCCAAGCATGGTTGTTTAGGGATACCAAACTCAGTCAGTGTCCATTGCAATATAGAGGCATGAGTCATAAATACAGCTTTCTTAGAATGTTCATAGTCTTCATTAACCCGGGAGGCGAGGGGGTAAGTGACAGGAGCAGGCTAAGGCCAGGGCCCAGAAAATTAAAGTTCATAGGAGATTAATTGAAGGTCAGATCTAGATGCTTGCAATACTTTGGGGGCACTTGATGCCTCCTAGCCACTATCCCAAGTTCTAACGTAGCAAACGAATCACAGTCTTAACTACAGCTGAGCCAGATGGATCCTGGATGGTCTGGAATAGTGGAGTCTTGCATGTCAGGACCAAGGCTGCAGAAGTGGAGCGGTAGAGTGTGGGTCAGAGCGGAGGTACATTGACAGAGCTGAATGGAGAGGGACATGGAATAGCAGGGAGTGTTAGAGGGCAGAGATGGACAGAGTAAGTTTGGCCTCAGAAAGTTAAAGTAGCTGGTTCTTGCTGCCGCAGAATCTACAGCACCAAAGAAGGTGTCCGTGTGCAGACTCCTGGACAGAAATCAAATTGGGAGGGAAAGGGGGAGGGGGAAGTTCAGGGTTAATTGAGCACCAGTTGAAACGCTAAAGATGTAGGAAGCCCTGGTGAAGCAGAGCAAGGAGCGGCATACGGATCTGATCACCACGTGGTGCATGAGAGCATCTGAAATCTTCTCGCCCACCCACATGCACACGCGCTGCGGAGGCCCCAGCAAATGCCACCGCACGTGCCAGTTCGAGCTGTTAGTGCCAAAGGACCCAATGCAGGGCTGGAAGAAATGGAAGCTACGCCTTGGTGTGTAGGTGGCAGCGAGAGGCAGCTGCTGTGAAGTACGTGCTGAGGGGGTGGAAGGACTGCAGTAGGGAAAGCAGCCAGCAGGGGGGTGTAATAAGCAAAGCAGGAGGGCTAGTTTATCAAACACCATCTTATAGCAACTAGTTGCTGTTGTAACCCCATCAGTGCACTATAAGTTACACTGTGCTGGCTCCCTGAGGTTCAGCTTGCATCCTGTTTGAATCTGGCCCTAAACTCAGTTCCTTTCCCACCGACTGGGGGAATTGCCTTGTGGTGCCAATACCAACTTCTCTTTCTTGACTGGCAGGCCCAGCCTGCCTGGGTGGGTTCTGTTCAGTTGGGCGCCAGAACACAAAGCTTTCCGAGGGTAACGCCTGCCAGGACTCTGTAGACTGGCAGTGTTGAGGCATGAGGTTCTTCACCTGACTGGGGGCAGGTTGCCATGGTTACTACACTGCCTGACTTCCACGGCAGTGGGAATTTTTCTGCTGACAGTTACAATCCATCACCTTGGAGGCCTGCTGACCCCTTTCCCCTCATGACTACTTTTCATCTCCTGCCTAAACACAGTGGCCTCGGCTGAGTCCTCCCCATCCCAACATGACTGCCCATCGCTCCGCTTCCAGCGCTGCATGTGGAAGTGTCGCCAGCAGTGGTGGAGTATTGCAGACGGGTCCTGCTGAAGGTGCACAGGCCCCAACTAGGCCCACTGAGAACAGCAGCAATGCAGAGTGCGGAGCATGCCCTCTTGGCAGCATGCTCCCATGTAGCTCCTTCCTTGGCTATCTGGTGCAACCGAGTGCAGCTACACCATAAGGGAGCAGCCTTGAGTAATGTGTTGGTTTGGGTGGCCATGTCTCCCACTAGTGGCCATTCCCTGTAAACTCACTAATAAACCTGTAATAAAAGGAGGTGAAAGTCATGAATTTGATCCCCACTGGTGACTGTCGTGTGTGCCTATGCATGCAGCTATGGTGCATTATGCTGGGACCTCTACAATGCTGATTGTAGTGGAAGTAACAGCCTCTGAGCACATGTTCTACAGGGGAGGCTGGGGTTAGCTTGTAGCTATCTTACTGTTACAGTGAATGCTGCAGGTATTGAATACAGGGGTATGTTCCATTGGAGACATTTTTAATAAGAACTATAATCAAAACAGAGAGGGTTTTTTTTTGCTACTGTGGGGCATGTAGTTTTGTGTCTGAGCTCATAAAATGTCTGAATTGTTTTTCTTAAAAGACTGTTTAATGTGAAATCCCTCCTTTCACTCATTTCACCTTGCAAAAACCTTGTGTTTTGCTCATTTCAAATTATATTGATGTGGAGGAGATGGAAGATGATCTCCTTGGCTTTTCCTGGGGGATTGTGCTGTTTCTGGGAGGCTCAAGTTCCCAGCTGGAAGCTGGTGGTGACGTGGAAGCTCTCAAAGAGGATGGTTAGTTATGAATTAGAGATGAGAGCCTGATGGGGCCTGTCCCTCTGTGAATGAGGAAGGGTTTAAACCCCTTACCTGGGCAGAAGGAGGAAGCTAGCCCCTAAATACTCCCTCAGCTACCATACCTGGAGAGAGGAGCTCTGGCTTGTTATTTGACTGCTGGAAGCAGAGCTTACAGCTGCACCTCATAAATGGGGAAAGGCCATAAAAAAGGAAGCAGAGGCTTCTGGGAGGAAAAGCATTGCTGAGAAGGAATAGGAGCTGTTCTCTGGTCTTCTCCAAAGTCAGGAGCCTCCTGAACTAGGGCAAAAAAGGAACTAGTGACTGTTTGCCTGCCTTGTTCCAGTGAAGGCTCTGCTATACCCAGAGTCTGTATCCCTCGTAAGAGCTGCCTTTGGTTGCTGTCTCCATCTGGACCATGGGCTGAAGGAAGGAGCTCTGTGTAGTGTGTGGGCACGGGGATTTGATGGAAGGCAGCCACCCTGCCTGTGTGCTGTTTGGTTTGTTGCTGTGGACAAAGGCTGTTTGGTTTTTCTCTGCCTGAGAGTGGAACTCTATTGGGGGAGCCAGGGGGTTTCTAACAGAAAGGATCTGTGACCCCAAGCCTTGGGGTAGGGACAATGGCCTTGTGACAGGGTCCAAACCCCGCAGTCACAGCCCTGGATGCTCCCTAACCTGGGTGGTTGTAACCCATGTGCAAACATTCTTGTTGGGGTGCGCAGATTTGGCCCATTAGAGGGGTTTAGGTGGGAACTCTGATTCAAACCTGCATCTAGATTCATTATTTCCATATGGGGCTTTCTCTAGCCAGGATGAAATGGGCTTTCATGTGTAGTCTATTGCCTGAACCAAAGGAGAATTTTCTAGTATTGTCATTAACTCTCCAGCTTGGAGATGAAATCTCATATCCTATTGCCTTGAGAGCACTCTCTGCAGCAATACCCTGACAGCTTAAGTCCTTCCCCGTTTCCAGTGTATCAGCATATCAGCTGTCCACTTGAAACCACTGACAGTGAGCAAGGCCAAAGCATACTGCAACTGTCCTTTTGTCACAGGAGCTGCTGGCTATACTGTGGGGTTCTTGATCCCATCCCCCTGTTGCAGAGCTGGATCTGGGATGGGTCTGGGAGCAGATGCTGCAGGCCAGTCTGTGGGGTTTCTTATTGCATTCCCATGGCACAGAGCTGGGTCTGGGAGCAGGCGCTGCTGGACTTTGCTTCAAGGGGCCAATGTTCTGTCTTTTATGTCTGATGCTCAATTCTTATCCTCGTGGTGTTCCCTGGCCTGGTGATTTTATTGGTTAATAATCTCAGCCCTCTATCATTCTCCTTGTTATGCAGATGATACACCGATTTACTGTCCTCCCTGTCAAGCCTCCTCTGTAGAGAGAGCCAGCAGTAAACATCTTCTAATAAACCAGCGTTGCATGTTCTGTGGTCAGAGTATTAACCCCTGGTATTCAGCTCAGATTATTTGGGCACTGCAAAATAATGGAATAAGGAGGTGTGGACGAAATTCATTCGCTATGTCTAGTCTGGTCTCTTGTGAGCTAAGAACTCCTTGGCTGTCACCTCCACATTTCCCTGAGACTTGGAAATTCCTGGGGAGCGTTAGCAGGTTTCCTGGCCCTGGGCTCAGATGCCTGCTTTTCGGTAGCAGTCTGACAACCCTGCGGAAGCCTTGCAGGAGCCAGTCGTGCTGGGGTTTTGGTAAATACCCAGCTTTGCAGTGGGTTCTCAAATAACACCAAAATAACTTTCCCTGGTGTGTGGCCAGTTCTTGGAGTGGCTGTGTAATCCCTCTAAATGAAGATTCAGGATTGCTGTTGCTGGACCATCAGCCTGGAGCCCAGAATTCAGTTCCCTGGAGTCAGATGGAAATAACTCTGCAAAAGCCAGAACAGGGTTAATGTTGTATCTCCTCCTAAAAAAATGTCGTGGACTGCAATTGTGTTACAGTATGACTTTTTTTTGGTCCCCATTGAGCTGAAAGTTGGACTGTTCTTTGAACCTGTGTGTGTTTGAGTCCAAATATGGCAGTTCCCTGTATCCCAGCCCTTCGCTCCCCTCCTCCTCCTGTTGGTTGGGGAAGCCATCCTCCATCCGCCTCCACTGCTGCATGGAATTGCTTTCCAAGCTGTGATGGGACCAAACAAACAGAACTTGTTGCTCACTGTGACTGATTTAAAGTAACAACCCCAAAGAGCCGGTGACGTAATGACCCAGTCTATCATCTTTACAGTCAGTCGTTTGAATACACAATGCCCATTCCCGTTCCTATTACAGAGCCAATACCCGGTCACAGAGAGTATTTCATTGTCTGAGGAATACTTATGCAAACTAACACAATGGCTTAATAGGGAACACCTGGAGAAATCTCCAAAGAAAGTGCTGTAAATTTCTCCTTCCGCTGTATTTATGGGAAAATTTTTCACTTATATTTATAGTTTCCCCGACACGTTGTTGTGGCTCTTTTGCATAGATTTGCATAGAGTGTTATATGAGTTAAGGAGGTGTTGGAGGAGGAGGTGTTAATGGGCAGCCCTGTGTTTCTTGCAAAACAGGTTCCCATGACAAATCTCTTACCCTGTTCTCCAACAGACTCCCAACTTCCTGCTGGGCACACAGGCTTGCCCAAGCCTCTAGATGGGAACTTTAATTTAAGGTTCAGAACATTGGAAGATATTCAGCCCTTCTCCCTTTAATGAATCCAGACCAGTGTGAGAAATCAGTCACCTGCTAAATCCAGCTCCAAGTGAGCGATCGGCCAAATCCAGCCACAGAACAATAGCTAACAAAGGGAAACATAGCGATTGCTCGGTTATCAGAGCAAAGAAGGTTGGACACTGAAAAAACATCATTTGATTGCTGGATTTGAGGGGGCGCCGTGGGCTGGGTTTGGTGGCTGCCCACAGGGGCACTGGATTTTGCAATCAGTGTTATGGAGCACGCTTGGATGGAATTGGCAGGTGGCAGTGAGGGGTTGTGATGGACCCCTGAGGTACAACCTGGATCTGTGGAACTGCTGTGCACCCTTCACTCTCCAACTGGGCTGTCTCTCCCAGTGCTGTGCTAGTGACAAGCAGCCAACCCCTCCAGGTGCTGTTATCACTCAGCCACCAACATGCAGAGACACACCCAGCTAAGTCGCATGAATGCTCTCTAAGCCACTCGTGAACTGCACATAAGAGACACCTGCACATTCCGCCCAGACTCAGCCTTGCACCGCAGAAGTGCACTGTCTTATACTGCTCAAGACCTTCTCTTGAACAATGCAAGCGCATTAATTAGTTTGCCACTTCATCAAAGGATAGTGGATATGCGCCAGCCTCTGTAATCTGGGAAGATTTCCCAAGCACTTTAGACAAACTCATTGGTAAAGATAAAACATTAAAATAAGTTTATTAACTATAGAAAGACAGGTTTTAAGTGATTATAAGTGGCAGGCATGAAGGTCAGAGATAGTTACCAAAGAAATAAAAATAAAATTGCAGTCTAAATTCTAAACCCTATCATAGAATCATAGAATATCAGGGTTGGAAGGGACCTCAGGAGGTCATCTAGTCCAACCCCCTGCTCAAAGCAGGACCAATCCCCAATTAAATCATCCCAGCCAGGGCTTTGTCAAGCCTGACCTTAAAAACTTCTAAGGAAGGAGATTCTACCACCTCCCTAGGTAACGCATTCCAGTGTTTCACCACCCTCCTAGTGAAAAAGTTTTTCCTAATATCAAACCTAAACCTCCCCCACTGCAACTTGAGACCATTACTCCTTGTCCTGTCCTCTTCTACCACTGAGAATAGTCTAGAACCATCCTCTCTGGAACCACCTCTCGGGTAGTTGAAAGCAGCTATCAAATCCCCCCTTATTCTTCTCTTCTGCAGACTAAACAATCCCAGCTCCCTCAGCCTCTCCTCATAAGTCATGTGTTCCAGACCCCTAATCATTTTTGTTGCCCTTCGCTGGACTCTCTCTAATTTATCCACATCCTTCTTGTAGTGTGGGGCCCAAAACTGGACACAGTACTCCAGATGAGGCCTCACCAATGTCGAATAGAGGGGGACGATCACGTCCCTCAATCTGCTCGCTATGCCCCTACTTATACATCCCAAAATGCCATTGGCCTTCTTGGCAACAAGGGCACACTGCTGACTCATATCCAGCTTCTTGTCCACTGTCACCCCTAGGTCCTTTTCTGCAGAACTGCTGCCTAGCCATTTGGTCCCTAGTCTGTAGCTGTGCATTGGGTTCTTCCGTCCTAAGTGCAGGACCCTGCACTTATCCTTGTTGAACCTCATCAGATTTCTTTTGGCCGAATCCTCCAATTTGTCTAGGTCCCTCTGTATCCTATCCCTGCCCTCCAGCGTATCTACCACTCCTCCCAGTTTAGTATCATCCGCAAATTTGCTGAGAGTGCAATCCACACCATCCTCCAGATCATTTATGAAGATATTGAACAAAACCGGCCCCAGGACCGACCCCTGGGGCACTCCACTTGACACCGGCTGCCAACTAGATATGGAGCCATTGATCACTACCTGTTGAGCCCGACAATCTAGCCAACTTTCTACCCACCTTATAGTGCATTCATCCAGCCCATACTTCTTTAACTTGCTGACAAGAATACTGTGGGAGATCGTGTCAAAAGCTTTGCTAAAGTCAAGAAACAATACATCCACTGCTTTCCCTTCATCCACAGAACCAGTAATCTCATCATAGAAGGCGATTAGATTAGTCAGGCATGACCTTCCCTTGGTGAATCCATGCTGACTGTTCCTGATCACTTTCCTCTCATGTAAGTGCTTCAGGATTGATTCTTTGAGGACCTGCTCCATGATTTTTCCGGGGACTGAGGTGAGGCTGACTGGCCTGTAGTTCCCAGGATCCTCCTTCTTCCCTTTTTTAAAGATTGGCACTACATTAGCCTTTTTCCAGTCATCCGGGACTTCCCCCGTTCGCCATGAGTTTTCAAAGATAATGGCCAATGGCTCTGCAATCACAGCCGCCAATTCCTTTAGCACTCTCGGATGCAACTCGTCCGGCCCCATGGACTTGTGCACGTCCAGCTTTTCTAAATAGTCCCTAACCACCTCTTTCTCCACAGAGGGCTGGCCATCTATTCCCCATGTTGTGATGCCCAGCGCAGCAGTCTGGGAGCTGACCTTGTTCGTGAAGACAGAGGCAAAAAAAGCATTGAGTACATTAGCTTTTTCCACATCCTCTGTCACTAGATTGCCTCCCTCATTCATTAAGGGGCCCACACTTTCCTTGGCTTTCTTCTTGTTGCCAACATACCTGAAGAAACCCTTCTTGTTACTCTTGACATCTCTTGCTAGCTGCAGCTCCAGGTGCGATTTGGCCCTCCTGATTTCATTCCTACATGCCCGAGCAATATTTTTATACTCTTCCCTGGTCATATGTCCAACCTTCCACTTCTTGTAAGCTTCTTTTTTATGTTTAAGATATGCTAGGATTTCACCATTAAGCCAAGCTGGTCGCCTGCCATATTTACTATTCTTTCGACACATCGGGATGGTTTGTCCCTGTAACCTCAACAGGGATTCCTTGAAATACAGCCAGCTCTCCTGGACTCCTTTCCCCTTCATGTTAGTCCCCCAGGGGATCTTACCCATCTGTTCCCTGAGGGAGTCGAAGTCTGCTTTCCTGAAGTCCAGGGTCCGTATCAGACTAAGAAATATTTGAATCAAGCAGTTTTTCTTACCCTGCTAGGTGTTGTAAGTAGTTCACAGTTCTTAATACACAGACTGAATTCCCTGCTCAGCCTAGGACCAATTTCCCCAGTTCAAAGTCTTTTCCAACTAAACATTCTTGTTGCCTTCAAAGTAGGTAGGGGAAGAAGGAGGCCAGGGGCTGATGTCAGAGTCCCCAATTTATACCTCCAAATCCATGGGCATGGAAAGATACTGCCTCAGACATGGAGTCAGGGGTCACATGTTCTATGTGCCCTGCTGAGGGACTGGGCCTCCATTGTCTGTGTGCTTCAGGAGGGACCCACTGGGAGAGTGGATTCTCCTTAATGCGCTATCAACCTATGACTGGCTAGTCCTATTGTAAATCCATCTTGGGGGTGTTAGTTGCTCCTTTATTGCCACCGAAAGGCCAGCTGTGGGTGTCTCCCAGGCTCACAACATATTTCAGTAACACACACACACAGCAAAACTTCCTAACTTCAGATACAATGGTAACACATATAATTCAACAGGATAGTAATGTTCAACAGATCATGACTTCTCAGATGATACCTCACAAGGCATACTTTGTACAAAACATATCAAAATCATACCCCAGTGATGAATGTGGAGGTACCGAGTGTCACTGGGATGTGTGCCGGATTTGGGCAGCGATACAGGATGATGTGTGCTGGATTTGGGGGAAGGCTGCAATATCTTGGTTCTGATTGACTGTTGCTCTCTAGTGGCTAGCCCATAGATAAAATGAGGGATCTATTACTTGAGCTTGCTGAGGGAGATCTTCTTTAGCTCAAGTGGCAGAGGCCTGTGTTCTTGAAGCTCAAGGAATAGGGTCCTGGCCCCAGCTATATTTGTGTGCCTGTTGCCTACAGCATGTGGTAGGGTTATAGAATTCTATTGTTCTGTGGCGGGATTTGGCCGATCGCTCGCTTGGAGCTGGATTTAGCAGGTGACTGATTTCTCTCGCTGGTCTGGATTAATCAAAGGGAGAAGGGCTGAATATCTTCCAATGTTTTGAACCTTAAATTAAGGGCCTGGCTATCTACTGACATTCCGAAGGAGATCAAATTAAAGAATTTCAGTGTTGATAGTTAAAGATGACAGGACGATAATGGCTCCCGCCAGTATTTATGAAGTACTGTTTTTTTAAAAAATATGTTTTCCTCCTAAAAATTAAGTGAATTTGATGCCAGTGCAAGGTACCAGCTTGACAGCCCCAAGGCCTCTCTCCATCCATATAACAGGTACCAGCAGTGGAAATGTCTTCCACACTGCCCCCTACTGGTGTGTTTCAACCCTTTCCAGAGTACAGCTATCTCTAGGAGTGAGGGGGAATCCAGCTTCCATTCCTCCTTCTTAGTTCTCTAGTGAGATTGCCAGCAAGGAAAGGAAACCAATTGTGACCGTGGCACCTCGTCTCCAGCAGTCGCAGAACTTCAGCAGGTGACTGTGTTTGGCCTCTACCAGCCTGGTCCAGAGTCAGACCAGGCACCTAGCTATCTGAGGCCATGTTTTCAATCATCACTCCCTAAGCCCTCGTGTGCTTGTGCCATCTCCCGGAATGTTTGTTCTCTTTGTGGCCGAGTGAGCACTTGCATGGTGGCCCACTGGGTGGCCCATTTTTGGAGGGAAGGCAGCCTGTTCTGTCCCCATGCTGCACACTCACTTGGTAGATATCAGCATGCGTGTAGACATGGATTGTGCAGGGTCTTCTAACCCTGTATTTTACCTACAGCATGGGTTTCCATGCCAAACCAGGCAGTGCCATGTGAGCCTGAGGAAGGGGTAGGTGGCCAGCACCCTAGGTAATCAGCTGCCTTGGCGTCTTCATGTTGTACCTTCAACACACAGCCGCACCTTGGGCTCTCTGAGTATTTGTAGATTGTCCCTAGTGCAATATCGCTGCAAAAACCTCCCTCTACCCATAATATCAAATCTATTAATCAGCTTCTCAGTCTCATGCTGTAGGGTTTATAACCAGCTAACAAAAGCAGCTTTGGCAGCCGCTCCCTTAAATGCTCTCTCTGGAAACACATCTGGATCAGCTGGGCAACTCTTCAAAATTGGGAGAGCATATGGGAGGGGATTGGCAGCGGGGTGGGGGAGGGGATTTGCAGCTGCATCCCCTGCCTCTTGGAAACTCATTTTGAAAATTGCATTGGAAGCCGATAAGTTTAATGTCTGTTTAATCAAGGTGAGCTGTAGCTCACGAAAGCTTATGCTCAAATAAATTTGTTAGTCTCTAAGGTGCCACAAATACTCCTTTTCTTTTTGTTTAATCAAGGGAGCCCGAGAGGAAGGGAGAAAGAGCTCTGCATGCGGTGTGTGAACAGTTTCCCTTTATAGTTAGGGGGGAAGGAACTAGAAGTGCTATGAAGAGCTATTTTTTCCTCTTTTAATTTTTTAAAAGCTCCTTGCCTGGTGAGAGGGAAAGCTGAGTTAATTATATTGAGTTTATCTCCTCCGTTTTGGTCTGAGATCAATCTTAACAAATCTTACAGCACCCAGTGTTTGCAAAAGGCAGGGGGAGGCAGCGGGTGAGAAAAGGCCCAATTTCCTTTTGCTAATGTGATCACACTGCCACCTGGCAGGAGAACTGGCGCTGGGCGCTCTCCCTCTGCTGCTCGCTCTGTCTGGCAGCATGCCGAGCAGGCTGGGGCAGGACTTTTGGGAAAGCCTGGCAGGTTTGCAGGATCCCAGAGAAGCCGCGCTTCTGCCCAGTCTCCTTTTAGATGCTGCTTAATTCCCAGCAGTGTTAACTAATGCAGGCAAAAGTGGTGGAGGAAGAGAGAAGGAAGGGATGTCTAAAGCAGTGGGTTGGTGGCAGTTTTTCCTTTCTCAGGGCTTGTTAAGGCTGTCTTGCCTGGGTACCTGGCTGTCAGATTTGTGGCTCCTGACCTGCGGCTGTGGGTCGGTGCTATATGGGTGCTCTAGGGAGCCTGGTTTCCTACTCGCTGAGTGATCTTGGGGAAATGACTCCCCATTTCCACCTTGGTTACCTTTTCTGTGAAACAGGGAAGCTTCTCTGTGTCCATCTCGTAGGAGATGGCGTGGCTCAGTTAATCTGTATGTGTAGAGTGCTTTCAGATCCCTCCCTGACAGGTTGATTTATTGTATTGAGCTGATGATTCCCAGCCACACCGCTGGTTGCAAAGCCAGTGGTTGCCACCACATGCATGCGCTGCACTATGAGTCCACCCTCTGCAGGAAACTGGGATGGGAGGAAGTAGAACAGATATCCCAGGAGCGTGTGAGGATTAAGGAATGAGAGGTTTGAAAGGTACACTTGGGAGATGAATTTCAGGAGAGTTGGATGTCCATCTGTATTCAAGCTGGTTCTTCAGCACTCTGGCATAAGGCTCATAAGAGGCCTGGATGCAGGATCCTATTCTGGGTCTGATTCTGACAGTACTACATAAAACTCTGATGTTCTTCTCAAGACATAAACTCATGCTATGAGATTTTCATGGCCATGTTTGGGGAACTTCCTCCAACTGTGGACATAAGTTGCATGTCACCTTATCCACCCGACGCCGGGCTGAGACTATACATAGCCTGCCTCAGGAAGCAACAACCCACTGCACTAAGGTCCCTGGCACACAGCAGAGTTAAGTCTGAATGGTGTTCTGTCTCCTCCGGTTTCCCTGTCCCGAGGGGACACTGTGCCATTGCGAAGGTTCATCACAGGTGGGGTTTACACATGGAACCCTGCAAGGGCAGGCTCAGGTTGATCTCTATAGCCTGGCAGAAGAGCTCCTTGCAAGTGGAGAATTCTCTCCCCGGCACTTGGAAGCCTAAACCTGAAGGGATCTGCTTGGAGAAGGAAGTGAGAAGGGACTTCTTGGTACAGCAGGCAGATAAGCTGGCCCTGGGGCAGAAGGTTCCATAGGGCAGCAGTCCATGGAGTGCAGTTGGGTTGTGGATGAGGCAGCAGTCTGCATGGTAGGCTGGTTCCCCATCCCATTGGGGGCTTTGTAGACTAGGACCAGCATATTCAGTTCAGGATGGTAGCAGAAGGGGGGGCTGTTGGGGGGTAAGGAAGCAGAGTGGTGATGAGCTCACATCACCTTGGAGTGCTTCTGAGGCAGGGTGCTTCATGCTGCACCAGCTGCAGCTACTGTGTATGGGTGGAGATCAACCCCATGGAGGGAAAATCGATGGTGAAAGTATGGATCAGAGTAGCCAGGTTCTCCTTTGTGAGTAAGACTCATTATAGCACTATCTGGAACTTCTCTGGAGCTTTGAGGGAGGTGCCTGTACCATCTCTGTGCAGGGTCTGACTTTTAAATAGTTGGCTTCTGAAGAGCTCCACCCTGGACTCCCTCTGCCCCTCTCCCTTCACTACCTGCATCATCTCAACCTAGTGCTGCTGTGTCCCGGGGAATTATCTTTATTGGAAAGAGCTGTCTGGGCTGAAGATCTACGTGGAACTGGGTAAATCCTCCCAGAATGTCCTGTCTTGACATGCTCTGAGATTCCTTAAAGTCTGGCATACATGGCATAGATTCTTTGGAGCCTGCCTCTGCTATGCCCAGGACTGATGAAGAGGACTGACCCAGCAGGGCTGGTCCCTGTAAGGGGAGATGGACCCGGCCCCACCTCTGGTACACTTGGCTCACCTCCCCAGGTGGCAAGAATGAAGGTCATGTGGTTCAATCAGACTACTATCTTTCTTAGCCCAGAGGCCCAGGGAGAAAGGGGCAGTGGCAGCAGCAGATGGCTGCAGAGATAGAGAAGGCTCATTTGGATCCCCTGAGATAGCACGGGAGAAAAGGACTGCAGTGAGGTAGGGCTGGGGTGACCTGCCAAGGCAGAAGAGAGACCAGACTCCAGGAAAAGCCCTGGGAGTCCGAGCCCTGCTAAAGAGTGAGACAGACTTTCATTAGAGTGTGGAGGACAGAGACTGTTTTGGTTTGTGTTGTACTTTGGCTCAGAGTGGGGAATAGCCCGGAGAGTCAGCACTCTGATAAGAGGGAGAAGAACTGCGAGTTGAGCCCAGGAGGGTGGCAGACCATTGGTTTATGTTAATTTGGGACTGTTGTTGAAGGTGGTGTGTCTTTTGGACGTGGAGTACCCTGAAAGGGGATTGAACTCTGAGAGTGACCCAGCCAGAGGGTGAATCTCTGGGAGAGTCAGAAAAACCCTGGTGAGGGGAAACTGAGGCAGGGCTACTGCAGGGCCCCCCCATGTCACAAGGGGGACCTCTGCAGGTGGCGACTCAGTTCGAATGAATTAGTGGTAAAAAGGCCAGTGGCTGGCCTACTCTGTCACACCTGCCCAAGCTAGCCATAGTGCTAGAACAGTAGGAGAAATGTGGAGAAAGCAACAGAACAAGAAAGGAGAAAAGCAGTGTCCATGAGGGAACTCGGTGTGTCTCTGTAAGAATTTGCTGCCATGGCTGTCTCACACAATTGCAGCAGATTCCCAGAATTTGGAAAAGTGCAGTACTCAAAAGAAAGGCAATCATCAATTACACAGCTCCATGAATGCCAATACCCAGCTGAGGGGGTGGCTCTTTCTCACAGCACAGCTAACTGGCACCAAACGTGACCAAAACAACATGTATCTTCACGCGGTGTTCAAAGGCAGGACTGGTTTGCTCTCTGATAAGCATCCCTGAGATGCTTTTCGATACAGAACTGCCGGGACACCCCTTAATGATGCAATCCTCTGCTGAGGAATGTTGGGGGCCGCTGGGCCTGATCTCCAGAACCTCCTGGGGTAGCCGGCACCATTTCTTACCATGGGGTTGATGGCATAACCGGGTGGCTGTTTAGGAAGCAGGTCTTGCACACACGGAGCAAAATCTGTTCTTTAAATGATAGCTCAGCCTGTGGGCCTCTCTCTTGATTTTTCTTGCAGTGACACTTGGTATTCTGAGCTTCAGAACAAACTAAACTCCATGTTGGAGAGATGGGTTTTTTTTTGTTTTGTTTTGTTTTTTGCTAACGGCAGAAAACAGAAGCATTTCAAAGTAGTGCCAGATTGCAAATGACAAATACACAGTCTTCTTTATTCAGAGAACTGAGATGCTCTTCTTATAAATTAAAAAACCAGTGGATATATAGGGGAAATGTTTTGGAGGCCACAGTGCTGCTGTTATATACACACACACACACACACACACTATTTATTTATGTTCTAAATCATTGTCACACGCCTAGAAGGCTTTTTACCTGCAGTGGCTGGAGTTCAGGGTTCAGAATTTCTCCTACAATAGCCAAAGACCTTGCTACTGCCTAAAGCATTGCACAGGAGTGGGCTGAGTTACCTTTCCAGTACTGCACTAGATGTTAGCCAATTCATCAGCTGTCACAGGAGAAACAATGAGCGAATGCCACCCGCTGCCCTTCACTCATTGTGGGCTGGGGCTGGCATCTTGGAATCCTGATACATGTGCCTTGGTAGGTAACCAAAGGAGGGAATTATTTTCACCAACATTCTTGCTTCTAAACATAGGACCCACTACTGCAGGCCACACAAACACAGGAAGCCCAGTTGAAGTCAATGGGACTCCTTGCGTGTGTAATGGGTGAAGTTGGCTTTTTTGCGGCTGAGTGTCTAGCTGGATTCTGACTCTGCTCATCTCTGGGCTACAAAAACAGGCAGGCAAATCCTGGTATTGGAGTGCATATAATCCTACAACAGGGCTCCTAGCTGTCTGACTGGTGTATGCCAATGGCCCCCCCGACCCTATGACCACATCGTAAAATTGAAAAAGATATCAGGATCTGCTCTCGTCTAGCCATAAATAAAAGGAAAGTAGTCACAGCCCCATGGGACCTGCTTGTATTCTCTCTCCGCCCCATGAAGATTATAACCCCCAGGCTGAGAACCCACGATGGATGCAAAATGGGGACCTGTCCATTTCTGAGAATCCTTGGTTAGGTTCACAAACGTGTGCAAAATGGGAAGTCATGGCTGAAAAGATGGCCATTGGTATTTAAACCTAAGCATGTTCTGCTATGTCTGGGATCTTAACCAGCTTTAATTATTTAAGACATGCATAGAAATTCTGTAAAACTCCGTAAAAATCTATTGCTTATCATAAGAGATCCCAGCGTCTTTGCAGAGTACGTCCTTAGCAATTAAATGACAATGCTCGTTCTCTCCAGCCATCTTGAATGACTGTACTTGCCTTTTGGAGTAGAATTAGCCCGAGGAGCTAAGAGTGCATGTGTGTATCTAATTCATGGTTACTCAGAGTATGGCGGTGTCATTTCCAGTTGGGGCAGACACATCAGCGCTAGCTCTGCTTGAGCTAGTGTGCTAAAAATAGTGGTATAGCCTCAGTGGCCCAAGCAGTGGGATGGGCTAGCCACCTGAGGGCATACCTACAGTTTCAGACACAGTTGTACTCAGGGTGGCTAGCCCATTGCACTGCCGTGGCTACACTTCTCCTTTTTTGCACGCTAGCTTGGTCAGAGGTCGTGTGGATAGTTCTAGTCGAGCTGGCAATGACACCGTCCAGCTCCAGGAACTACTTTGGAAGTATGCTGCCAAAGTGGGGTCACCCCACCACCAGTGACTATGCACTATGGCGTGTTCAGATGTGTCGGGGGGCGAATGCGCCCCACCTGTCAGGGTGGAATATCATTGAAACAATAATTCTGTGCTACCCCATTTCTGAATCATAGAAAGATAGAAATGTCAGGCTGGAAGGGCCCTCAAGAGGTCATCACGTCCACTCCACTGTGCTGAGGCAGGATCAAGTAACCCTAGACCAGGGGTCAGTAACCTTTGGCACACGGTCCATCAGGGTAATCCGTTGGTGGGCTGTGAGACATTTTGCTGACTTAGACCATCCACAGCTCCCAGTGGCCGTGGTTCACCTTTCCCGGCCAATGGGAGCTGCGGGAAGTGGCGTGGGCCGCAAGGACGTGCTGGCCGCCACTTCCCGCAGTTCCCATTGGCCAGGAAGGGTGAACCACGGCCCATCAGGAGCTGCGGGGGGCTGTGCCCACGGATGGTCAATGTATACAAAATGCCTCGTGGCCTGCCAGCGGATTACCCTGATGGGCCGCATGCTGAAGGTTGTTGACCCTTGCCCTAGACCATCCCTGACAGGTGTTTGTCTGACCTGTTCTTAAAAATCTCCAATGAGGGGATTCCACAACCTCCCTTGGAAGCCTATTCCAGAGCTTAACTACCCTGATAGTTAGAAAGTTTTTCTTAATATCTACCCTAAATCTCCCTTGCTGCAGATTAAGCCCATTACTTGTCCTACATTCAGCGGACGTGCAGCACAAACAATCACGGTTCACTTTATAACAGCCTTTAGTATTACCCATCAGTTATCTTTTCTCAAGACTAAACATGCCCAGTTTTTCAACCTTTCCTCGTAGGTCAGGTTTTCTAAACCATTTTTTTATCATTTTAGTTGCTCTCCTCTGGACTCTCTCCAAATTGTCCATCTTAAAGTGTGGTGCCCAAAATTGGACACCCTATTGCAGCTGAGGCCCCAAAGGTGCCGAGTTGAGTGGGACAGTTACCTGTATCTTATATAGGACACTCCTGTTAATACACCCCAGAACCATGTTAGCCTTTTTTGCAACTGCATCATGGTGTTGACTCTTACTCAATTTGTGATCCACTATAAACCCCCAGCCCTCCAATGCTTCATGCTGCAAATGGTCTGCCTGCTGAACCGCAACTCTCTGTTCTTTTGCAGGTCTTTAGTTGCAGAAGAAGGTCTTTGCAGGATTTCTTCACTGGTAAGTGCTGTGTGGTTTCCTTTAGTCCAATTACTAACTAGTGTTGAAGCATCTGTTAGTTATTCAGCATTGCTCTGTGTGTTTGTACGCATGATGGCCTTGATTGTTCACTTCCCTACACTGGAGTAATACTAGTGAAATGAACAGATTCGCACCAGTGTGCTGAGTACAGGATGAGGCCCAATAAGTGTACTGTTTGGCACAATGCAGCCCCAGTGATTATTGGCTGTTGATGGGACATTCACTCTGGTTCATTGTATCTCAACGGTCGGGTCCAGAAATTGACATCTGTTAGTTCTAGGGTTTTTTAAAGCAATACAGAAAAATATTGAGGGTCTGATCTTCCCCTTATGTGCAGGAATTCTGTGCTGGTACGGCCACTGACTTTGTTAGGGCTGCTCTTGACTCATACCTGTGCCAAAGATTCCTCCCCCGTGACATTTAAAATGAGCACAGAAGTGTGCACCCATGTAGGTGCAACAATTTATGTGCCATGGAATAATGGGCTGTTACCACTATTATTGCATGTCTGTGTAATCTTCAAAGGGAAACTGTGGGCATCTTCCGTTCTGCCTCGCTACATTTTGATGGATGGAAACTGGAAACTTCAATTCAGTAACTGACATGATGGTTTAAATAAAAGCCAGGATGCCTCTAAATCATCGTAGTAGTGAGGCTGTCCCTAAGGGCTAGGCTTGGGAGGACCTTTTCAAAGATCAGAAGGCAAAGTGTTCTGTAGGCGTAGAGCAGCGGTTCCCCTCAGGACCTTGCAAAGGAGCAAGGTTTAGATAAAGCACAAACAGAGCATTTTGGGTCGTAAGAAAATGTGAAAAGTCAAAGAAGCAGGAGCTCCGGCTTTACCTGTGTTGGACGAGTTGATTTTGTCATCTGTAACCTTTTCAGAGACGGGCTTATTTCAAACCTTCCCTTACAGATGCTGTTCCGTAGCTACCTAGTCACTGTATTTGTTTTCCATTTGTTATACAAAATGCAGTAGCAAATCACACAAGAAGTGTATTAAGCCTGGCTACTTTCCTATCAATTCTAGGACTTGTCGATTTCAGCCAGAGAGGGACTTGGCTCAACTTTCAGAATGAAAAATCACTTTATTAAAAAAAGGGAAAGCATCTCAGTTTCTTAAAAACACAGAAATGTTGTGGGAAATGCTGCAATTTCTATGAATGGCAGAGTTTCTAATACCAAATGTCCGAAGTTAGATGATATTTAGAAACTACTGGAATGCAGGCAAATGAAATCTAGGTACATTTTTAATCCACAGAAGTTCTTATAGTATATTTTTAAGTATCAACATTGTTTTATTAATAGCATAGACTGTAATGAGGAGTTCTGGCTAACATGGAGGGTTATTTACTTTGCAGAGTAACTAAACCTAATGACAGTGCAGAGCAAAAAGAGGATGTTTACATATGGGAATGACCTCCCTGTAGAGAAATGAAAAGATGAGGGAAGGCTCTATTAAAGCACATTTCTGTGCTTTGAAAACTAGCAACAGGAAAGATGTGCACTTCTGATGTGGGGCTCGTATGTGAGAGGGTGCATGTCAGTCACTCCCTGTCCTGAATGTTATGGTCTGCATGTGAGCAAAGTGAATACATTTAGGAAATTCAGAGGAATATTTGTGTGAAATTTCTTGCTGGTGATCACCTAGTTGACAACTAGAGTAGATGGGCCACTGGCCTGTCCATATGTAAAATTTCCCAAACCTCTGTTCAAGACTGAAAGGAATCCTAGAAGACTGAGTGCGTATTCACACTGTATCTTATCATGATGGTCCTGCAGCAGTGTGTATATGTAATCACTGACTAAAAGTGATCTCTGCTGGGCTGAACTAAGACGAAGTGGGGCCCACATCAAACAAAACATTCCAGCCCCCCAACATCTCACACAGCTCACTTCAAGCTACCTCCTCCCTTCCAGTCTCACTCCATTCTATGTCCTATCACTCAACATGGGAAGGGATGGCAGGGCTTTCCTGGTCTACTGCTTTGCCTGGATTAAGTGGCCTCCTTGCAGGACCTCTTGTTTCTGCCCTACTCTGCTGGCATGCTGGCTCACCCGCCAGCTCCCCATCAGTATTTTGGTGTGAAGCCTGCAAAGGCTGATCCACTCCAGTAAAACTACCATCGCCCACCTGCGACTGGCCAAGCTGGTGAGGGCCTTGCACTCAACTAGATGGCATTGCTCTGTCTCTAATGCAATAACTTTTGAACAGTACCTCAGATCCATTCCAAATCATCAGAGAATTTTCTAGGCATCAGTGGCCAGAATCCTACAGATTTGAGGGGAAATCAGAAAACTGAAAGGGGGAAAACAGGAGACACATGGAGTCCCTTTCAGCTGCTTAGCACCGCTTCAGCTTCAAGCACCTGTGCAATTGTCTATAGATCAAACAACTGTCTGATGGCACCCATGAATGCTTTCCAGCCTAACCAAATCCCTAGTTCATCCCTGCCCATTCTCCTAGTAAAGGTTAACACATTAACATCTTGAATGATTCATCTCCCAGACAAAAAAAAAATAATAATTGGGGGAGGGGGGCATGGGTAGTGTGCACAGCCCCTAGCATAGAGGGAAATGGAAGACATTGATATGGGAGGAGGAGAAAATTGGACACACAGAGTTCCTTGTGGGGGGACCCTAGAACGGGAAAGGGGGGGTACTCAGAGCCACATAGCATGTGGGGGAATGGGGAGACTCTGGCAAGGGGAGGGAATGGGAGAAACACAGAGACCCTGGCATGAAGAAGGATATGGGGGGTTGCAGAAAGTTCCTGCAATAGACGGGGTTGGGGGGTGGCACATAGGGAGCTTGTGGGGAGATGGAAGGATGCAAGGAGCCCCTAGCATGTGCTGTGAACTCAGTGGACAGAAGCAGCAAAGAGTACAACACTCCCCCATCTTCCAGTTTAGCTGGCCTGTAAGTATGTCAGGATAGACACTGTCTTCTGCAGCAGCAAACCGGCTGTCAGCAGGGCTGGATTAGCACAAGCAAAGGAGGCACGTGACTGGGGCCCAAATTCGTGGGAGAGAGCCCCAAATTTTGCATTTTCTTTAACCGATGCACAAACAGAAAGAACTTCACTCCCCTGCGTGAGTAGCGTTGCTATGTGGCGCACGGGCCTGCAGTGCCACTCAGATCTGGTCCAGCTGCCCCTGTGTCATGACTCAGTCTCTGCCCACTCATGACGGAGGGGCAGCTGGGGAAGATTTGAGCAGCATTGCAACCCCGGGCGTGCCAGGTCACAATACCACCCACTCTGGTGACCGAAGCTCTTTCTGTCGGTGCACAAATCTGCCCCCATGGATGAGGGCGCGAAGTTAGTCTTCGCACACCTGAGATTCACTTTGTCATTCCCAACAGAGCCGAGGGAAGAAGAGCCCCGCCGCCCCAGAAGTGTGTTTCCCTAGGGCCCAGTGATGGGTTAATCTAGCCCTGGCTATCAGCGCGTCATAAAGGCTGATAGCCGGTGAAGAAGCTGTGCTGTGTTGCAGACAGGCAGGTGGGGGGAGTGTGTCGAAGAGTGGCAGGGCCTGCCGTCTGGCAGGGCTGAAGATGGAGGTATCCCTCCAGAGTGAGAGAGGAGGGCTCCAGGTTGTGGGTGGGGGGGATTCTGCAGCCAGCAGCTGGAACTGGCTCGGCTAGAGGCTGTTGGCACCATCCTCTGCATGCGAGAGCCCCCTGCTGCGGTGGGGCCTTGGATCTCTGTGTTTAAGAGGATCCAGTTTTAATCTGCCACTGAGTCTGCTTTATTCAGAAAGCCTGTTAGAGGCAAATGATAGGTTTGTTAGCTAAAGTGCCTGGCTTGTTGCGCTTTGATTGTCGTCCCTTAAAAATATATATTGCAAAGTACTGCCTAATGAAAGAGTGGGTAAGGCAGGGGACTGGCAATCAGGACTCCTGGGTTCTCTTCCTGATCTTGCCACTGACTCACTATGTGTCCTTGGCTAACTCCCTAAAGACCCATTTTCAGCAGGGGTGTGTCCAAATCAAGGTACCTAAATAAATGTCCTGTCTCTTCCAAAGTTGCTGAGCACCAGCAACTCCTAGTCCCTTTGACCTCAATCGAGTTGTTCTTGACCAGGGTAAATCCTGTGGCTGATAAGCTACTTGCTAAAACACCTTCAGTAGGTTAGCTCTGTTGCCTTAGCTTCCCCCTAAATAGAAGAGGAACTTGGTGCAGACCGATACCTGTGTCTTTCCCTATGGGACATTATAAACATTATTTTCCCTGAAAAGAGTGCTAATATAGTAATATCAGATCAGCAAACTACTAAATAAGATGCCATTCACTGGTGACGAAAAGGCACCTAATGATGGGTTTTAGCAGGGTATGCTATCTAATATCTCTGTCTGTTTCAGGGGAGGCCTTTTTCCTTTTTCTTTGTGATCAGGTTGTTCCTGCTGTGGAGCTGAATACATCATCTTTAAACCTAGTGCACGGCCTAAAAGGTTTGGAAAGGGGCGGGGCAAGAGTATCGAAAAGAAGATCATGTGGCGAGAACATTACCTTTGTTAACAAGATCCCATTGACACTGTAACCCTCGAAATAAGGCCATGGGCCAGATTCAGATCTCTGGGTAAATCTGGAGTTCACTGATTTCTGAAGTCCACTGACTTCACTAGTTACCCTAGATCTACTCGTGCTTAACTGAGGTCTGAATTGGGCCCTCTATATCTGCAGAAGTCTATGATACCTGGGTGCATAGCTGTTTCTGATCCCACATGGTGACGTAATGTCTATTTTAGTTCTGACTGTATCCAGATTTGAAGATAGCCATGATCCCAGATCGTGTCTGACTGAGACACTGACAATGCAATGATGTCTCCTCCTCCTCTGAGAGTCGACTGTAGGGTTCTGAAGGCTCCAGCAAGGTTAGTGTGGAGAGTCTTCCCCACGCCCATTCGCTCTTATGCAGCACAGTCGCACCGCTTTCGGAATGAGTGTGAACAGACCCGGAAAATGATGTTCTTTCATCACAGTGAAACAATCAAGAGGCTCAAAACATATTTACAGCTTGCTCCCAACATTGGCAGCCACGGCACATCGTCGCTTTCAATCCAATTTACTGTCCCCAACGTGACTCGGTGTTTCAGTGGGAACTTTCTCACCTCCTTCTGATCGAATTCATTTAGGAGGCTGGCTGCCTTGCGGGTACTAGCCGGTTCCTGTTCAGCAGAGACGGTGGCATGCTCGTGATGAGATTGAGGAGGGAAGGTCCCACCCTTATTTACACCTCAGGGCAAAGCATGGATGTATGTCCTACAGACCACACAACACGGAGGACCAAATTCAGAAATGGATGAGTGGAAGTTAAACACCAAATGCACAGATGGAGGCAGATAAAATGAAGGGCTGGGGCTACTTTATTTTCCATCCTCCTGTTAGTTGGGGATGCTGGCACACATTAAATGGATTAAAATCTGGCTAACTGATAGGTCTCCAAATGTCATTGTAAATGAGGAATCAGGATCAAACGGGTGTGTGTCTGTGGGGCCCTGCAGGGATTGGTTCTTGACTGTCATAAACATAACATCATCACCGGTAAAGTCTGCAGATGACCGAAAAAAACGGGGGAGGGAGGGTAGCTAATAATGAAGAGGGCAGGTCACTAACACAGAGCAATATGGATTGCTTGGTAAACTGGGCACAAGCAAACAATATGCATTCTAATATGGCGAAATGTAAATCTCTATATCTAGAAACAAAGCATGCAGGCCATACTTGCAGGAAGAGGGAACTCTGATAAAGATTTGGGGATCATGGTGGATACTCAGATGAATGTGAGCTCCCAGTACAAGACTATTGTCAAAATGGCTAATGCAATCCATGGATGCATAAATCAGGGAATCTCAAGTAGGAGTAGAGAGGATATTTTACATCTGTACTTGGCACTGGTGAGACAGCTGCTGGAATACCATGTCCAGTTCTGGTGTGTTGCCCATTCAAGAGAGATGTTGATAAATTGGAGAGGGTTCAGAGAAGAGCCCTGAGAATGATTAAAGGCTTGGAAAACCTGCCTTATAGTGATAGACTCAAGGAGCTCAATCTACTTAGCTTAACAAAGAGAAGGTTAAGAGGTAAATTGATTACAGTCTGTAAATACCTACATGGGGAATAAATATTTAGTAGTGGACTCCTCAATCTAACAGAGAAAGGTATAACACAACACAACGGCTGGAAATAAACCATAAATTTTTAACAATGAGCGTAATTAACCACTAGAACAACTTACCAAAGGTTGTGGTGGGTTCTCCATCCCTGACAATTTTTAAATCAAGATGGGATGTTTTTCTGAGAGATCTGCTCTAGGAATTATTTTGGAGATGTTCTTTGGCCTGTGCTATACAGGAGGTCAGACTAGATGATCACAATGGCCCCTTCTGGCCTTGAAACCTATGAATGGGAACATTGGAGAGAGAAGCTGCTGTGAAGAAAGAGGGAAAGGAGATGTTAAGAAGACAAGAGTGAGACTAGCTCAGGACTATGAAAGGAAAGGAAACCACACAGATGGGTGCCTCAGAGATGGCATCTCATGTGATGTCTTGCAGTAAAGTTACTGAATAAAAGAGCCATGGTTCAACATCTCCTGCCGTCCTTCTGCCTATTTCAATCTTCCACATCTACCAACTGGGCAAAGGCCTCTCCAGAACTTCTCTCACTCTAGACTTTGGAAAGAAATTAGAACTTCAGCATCAAGAGACTGCTACCGTAGCTCATTGTGCCTTTCCACTAATATTACTACCACAGGTGAACCTGGTGGGGACTTTTTTTGTTCTCCTTAGAGTCAATCCAAAACTGGTTGCTAGACCTGTGGACCCAGCAACAATGAGCCCATAATCTCCAATAAAGGGACATCACCCTCCTGCTTCCCTTCGGTGCCTTGCCACAGACTTGAGAACAACCAAAATAAAGACAGGTCCTGAAAAATCCATTCCAGGCAATACACGAGACCCACATCATGTTGGATCAGGACTCTGAGAGGTTTTCAGTGTATTGCTGACATTCAACATAAGTGAGGGTCCCCAGTGAAACTGGAAACTTTTTCCATTGGTACTTGGCCACAGCTTAGAAGGCAGCAGAAGGCTCCCAATAGCTGCAGACCTCAGTGACAATTGAGTCTAGCCTTTGGTGTTTGGTGTAACAGGGATACAAGTAGCAACTTGGAAATAGAAATGGGACTCCAAAAAAACCAGATCCCAAGATCACCAAACTCTGGAGAACCGGGGATCTGGGTCTGAATCCCAACTCTACAAAGGACTGAGGCTGCAGCTGTGGAAGAGTGCAGATCCTGCTCCCAATCAGCAAGCTGGCTGGCTTCAAGATTCCAAAGAGCTCAAAACTGCAGTCCTAACAGCTCCATTAGGTTGAGATCCACGCCAGCGAAGCCATGTGGAGATACACCAATTTGTGAGGGAACACACAGTCTGCGAGTGGATGGTCTCCACCTCAGGACTGAGGTGCACTAGGAAACCCAGTTTTGAATGAACATTGAGCAGGTTTATGCACCTTTCATAGAGATTCCTCCAGGGCAGACACAGTGGTATAACAGAAGTTTCGTATTGTTCCATGCAGTAGCTGGCATGTGAACCTTCAGAGGCCTTAAATCTCAGATTCACTGTGTCCATAATCTCCGTAAACGCTTAGGGCCAAATCCTGCCCTGATTTGCACCTTCTGCCACTCCATTGACTTCAGCAGAGTAGCACATGGTATAAGGCCAAAATCCGGCTCCTCCTCTTGAGCTGGTGTTTGCCTGTTGCAAGCTGCTGCATAAATGAATTGGAAGCAGTTGGAAGTCCTTCGGGTACTGGAACTGGTTCAAGGGAAACCTCATGCACAGCAGCAGTGAGGAGTTAACTGTGGAACCAGGATGCTTGAAAACTTGGAGTGCTCTGGAGCTGTCTCCAGTCAGGGTGAGAAGAACGCATGTGTGTGCGCATGCGTGTATTCAAGAGGGGCGGGAGAAAATGATAGAACATTCTCCAAGAAAGAGGAAGGGAAGAGAGGCAAGGAAGGGAGAGGGTAGAAAAGACAATGAAGAAGGAAGTGATGGGGAGAGTCACAGGTTCCTCCATCATCTCTTCATGTTCCTCCCTTTCCCCAAGTATGGTAGTCAGCTCACTGCTTCTATCTCCCAAATCCTCTTACAGTCCTCCTATTTCACAGCTCTTACAGGTCCCACCATGTGTGTTAGCAGAGATAAAGCTCCCCTCCCACACTGAGCTCTTTCCCTAAGCATAGTTAACCACAGTCTACTGTGGCAAACAGTCTTATAGGGAGATGCCTTGAATTTGGCTTTCTTCTCTCCCTAGGTGGCTCCTGCCTTTTTTTCTTCTCTTGCTTCCTCTCAGCCCCTTTCCCTCAGTCACTCTCTCTTTCCTGCAGGCTACATGGCAGTCTCATGGCTGTGATAAATGAGCTTAATCTGCACTGCAAATTAATCACATTGTCATGCTGGCAGAGGGAGAGGCAGCTGCATGAAATGCCTGAATCTCTGGCTAATTTATCACAAGGCCGAATGCAGAACCACTCCAAGGTTTAACACTTCTTCAGCCACCCTCTGGGTCTGGGCATGCTCAGTAGAGCAAGCTGCAGCCAAAGACACTGAAAAACTAACTCAGGGCTGGGCCTTGAGAGTTAAACACCTTGGAACAGGAGTTCCCTCTTGCAAGTGGCCTGGAAGGACCTTTTGTGTCTTGCCATGCTTTGCAACAGGGAGCAACTAGGCATGCTGGGAACTTCTTGCTTAAATCTGAGGATTGGAATTCATGGGCCCTGGTGTGTCAATGAAATATTATGCCTGCAAACCATGATTGTGGTCTCTTGACGTGGCAGATGGGCACATCAGGTTGTGCCTATCTAGAGGATTATCACATCCCAAGCATTTAAAAATACAGATAGACGCTTCTGACAATAAAACCTTCCCAGCTGTTAATACGGTTTTCACTGCTGCTTCCAGCATAAGGTTCAACACCAACTGTGCTGCTTCTGCTACTCATCCCATTGCCCAGAAAAGCCTGGGCCAACAGGCGAGGCTTTCATGGTTAGCTGAGATGCTTGCATGCAGCTCTAGGTATGCTTACCATGAAATCAATCCCGCTGAGCCCTGCACTTCACCGCTCTGCAGCAAACTGCTCCCTAAAGTTATGGGTCTGAAAAGCATTTTCTCTGCAAGGAATATCATGCAGGCAGAGCTATCTATGGCACTTGCTGATTTAACTGCTGTGGGGTGTGTAATGGGCAAATCAGAAAAATAGCTGTAGTGACAAGGATTCTAAGACTTCCAAAAATGTGGATATCTGCCAATGGCGTAAACTGGCGCGGTCTAGCTAGACCAGGGGTTCCCAAACTTGGTTCAGGGCTTGTTCAGGGTAAGCCCCTGGTGGGCCATGAGACACTTTGTTTACCTGAACGGCCCCGGGTACGGCTGCTCGCAGCTCCCAGTGGCCGCGGTTCGCCATTCCGGGCCAATGGGAGCTGTGGGAAGCAGCACAAGCCGGGCCACCACTTCCTGCAGCTCCTGGTTGGCTGGGAACAAAGCGTCTCGCGGCCTGCCAGGGGCTTACTCTGAACAAGCCGCGAATCAAGTTTGGGAACCCCTGAGCTAGACTGATATATTGTAACCTTGCCCCTTAGCTGGGATGCCATTTAGCTGAAGATGTACTTATTATCCAATATAGTCTTCAGCATACTTGCATGGCTCTGAGACACTAGATAGTTAAACCCTTATGACCAGATCCTCAGCTGGTGTAGTTAGGCTGCAGCTCCATTGACTCCTGGGAGCTTTACCAATTTACACCAGCTGAAGATTTGAGGTCACAGTTCCTTTGGTTGCTCCTAGAGGTGCATCAAGGCTTGAGCTTAGCTAGGTCCAAGTTGTCGGTTCTAAAAATCTAGCTTGTTCAATGCCAACCGTTTCCCTCCTTTTTAACACAGATCTAGTTGGATGGGTCTCCTTATGTTTCCCATATAATTTAAATTCCTCATGCCAGATTCTCTGCTTGGTAGTGTGTGCTCACAGAGACAATTGCTTTAGCTTATTTCTTGCTGATGTCTCCCTGTGACAAGAGGATCTAGGATTGCTATCTTGCAGATGTCTCCCTGTGACAGGAGGATCTAAGATTGTTATCAAGAAGCTGCTCTGTCTGATCAAAAGGATTTTTGCTGAATCTGCTGGTGAAGCAATTCAGCCCAGCGTACTGACTGGCCAGCCAGTGTTTGATGTGTGTGAATTTCCAAAGATCTAAGATCTGTCTCCTAGAGGTCTGAGTCGCTAGCTAACAAGATTGTATCGGATATTAACCAGATCCTCCCAAAGATCTGGATTCTTCTGAGGGCTGGTCAGGGGAAATGTCAGTCATACACTTAGGCCCACATCCTGAAAGAGATTTAGGTGCTTAAGTCCCATTGATTTCAATGGGAGTTAGGTGCCTAAATACCTCTGTGAATCTGGGCCCTAAAATAAATACATAAATTTAAATGTTTTAAGAAGTGGTTTGAGAGAGCTCTGTTGTCCAGTCTCTTTCCACTGAAAGGGCTTGAGTCTCAAGATGTTAAATAGAGCTGCACAAACAGCAAATAATTAGAGCCCTGCGCTGATACAAGATTTGTATCTACATCCGATCTGCAAACATGGCCTGTGGAGATAAAGTGGATATCTGCAGATTTGCAGGGCTCTACAAATAATTTGTTTGACTAATTTAGTCCCTTTCGTTCTGTTCATAGCCTACAAACAGAAGTTAGATAAAACATAAACTTACTCTATCTGGAAGGTTTCAGCGTAACATTATTTCTTGAAATCCAGAACCTTAGCACAAAAGTACCAAAAACAATGAGAGAAAGCAGTCTGCTCACAAAGGCAGAGAGAAACAACTCAATCTACCTTGCTGCGTTAGGCTTTGTCAAGGTTTCTTCCCCACTCTGAACTCTAGGGTACAAATGTGGGGACCTGCATGAAAAAATCCCTAAGCTTATTTTTACCAGCTTAGGTTAAAACTTCCCCAAGGTACAAACTATTTTACTTTTTGTCCCTGGACTTTATTGCTGCCACCACCAAGCATCTAACAAATATAACCACTTGGAAATGTCTTTCCCCCCAAAATCCCCCCAAGACCTACACCCCCTTTCGTGGGGAAGGCTTGATAAAAATCCTCACCAATTTGCATAGGTGAACACAGACCCAAACCTTTGGATCTTAAGAACAATGAAAAAGCAATCAGGTTCTTAAAAGAAGAATTTTAATTGAAGAAAAAGTAAAAGAATCACCTCTGTAAAATCAGGATGGTAAATACCTTACAGGGTAATCAGATTCAAAACATAGAGACTCCCTCTAGGCAAAACCTTAAGTTACAAAAACAGAAATATACATTCCATTCAGCACAACTTATTTTATCAGCCATTTAAACAAAACAGAATCTAACACATATCTAACTAGATTGCTTACTGACTTTTTACAGGAGTTCTGACCTGCCTTACTGCTCTGGTCCTGGCAAAAGCAACACACAGACAGAGAGAACCCTTTGTTCCCCCACCTCCAACTTTGAAAGTATCTTGTCTCCCCATTGGTCATTTTGGTCAGGTGCCAGCGAGGTTATCCTAGCTTCTTAACCCTTTACAGTTGAAAGGATTTTTCCTCTGATCAGGAGGAATTTAAAGGTGTTTACCCTTCCCTTTATATTTATGACAAGCTTGTTCTTTGTAGACTGACTGCTGAAAGAGCCTGATTGCACACTTTGCTACAGAGCCCCGCAGTTTGCAAGCAGGAAACCCCTCACATTTAAAGTGACAGCTTGTAATTTTAACACAAGTTTTCAATTTCAATACACCTTTTCCTCTTTGATCTATCCACCAAAGAGCCAGGATTTTCTCAGACTTGTTCACTGTTACTAATTGTTCAGTGAATCATTTTGTCACAAACTAATCGGTTCAAGTAACTGTGTGGTGACCAAGTCATATGATCATTGTTATCTGATTGGATTGCCCAAGTTTATAAATAGGAGGAGTTTCTGAGGAAATCACAGGGGCTTTGATTATCTCAGAGAGAGCATAGATTGTGGAATGGGAATGTTTGCAAATGGAAGAGCAGGAGATAGAAGCCTGATGCATGTTAAGCCACTTGGAATCTTTTCTAGCTCTCTCTTGCACAGGCAAGGGCATTATATTTGGGTATATGCAGATTGTAAAATGGCTGGGTTCCTTCCTGGGCGAGGACAAGGTAGGGGTGTATGTGTAAGCAGCTCAGACTTCTTTGCATGTAAAGACTGCTAGACAGCAGTTTCCACTTGTCACAGCTTGCATCATCGATCATGTGTGCACGTACATGCATGGTCCTGATGGTAAAGGTTATGGCCAGATCCTTGACTGGCTCATTTAATTGTCTCTGCCAGGGCTCTGCCCAAAGGAGTATTTCACCTATTACATGCAACACAATACTGTTTTATGTATATTGTCCAGTTAGGGTGACCAGAGTCCTGATTTTATAGGAACAGTGCCGATATTTGGGGCTTTGTGTTATATAGGCTCCTATTACCCACCAGCCCCGTCCCGATTTTTCACACTTGCTATCTGGTCACCCTTAGTCCAGTGGATGGACTGAATACGTTGGCTTCCATTTTGTCACACAACTATCTACTTTTCACCCCGGTCATTAATCTTATGTATTTGTACAATACTGTGTGCAAAGGGTTCCTCTGCCTATCTTTGTCAGTCTTATTATCTGCATTATTCTCAGGTTCCTGGACTGGGATTTTGCAGAATGCTGTTTCATTGCTGTGTTTTGTTAAATATGGCTCCATATAAGGCTGGACACTTATCTACCTGGTACACTCATTTCATTTACTGGCCTTGCACTTTCTGTCCTCATTCAGTATAGTCACTGCCAGCCACCGAGTAGCGGTGTTTGTCCTCAGCTCTAGTCACTTAACATTGTGCATCTTTTTTGTTTGATTGCCAGGATAGTTTTGTAAGAGTCGTCTTAACTGTGTCCCATTCCCAACTCGTGTGTGTGTCTGTGTGTAACAGCACCCTACATGTATTTTTCAAGTTCAGTTATTCAGAATACTGGTATCCACCTTCTGTCACAATTAATTAGTCACATGTGCATACTCTGCTACAAAGACTACTGTCAGATGCCTATGTCGACCTGTTCTCCACAAATCACCAACAAGTCCTCTGGACCGCTGCTGGTTCACAAACTGCAGCTTTGGACCAATTGATCTAATGGAAGCTTCTTCCCACTCTGTCACTTCCTATCCAGAGACTCGTGCCAACTAAATCTGGGAAGAGCTAAAACCATATACTTGGGAGCTTGCAAAAATACAACCTACAGTGGGGAGATGGCTTAACTCTCTCTGTGTCATGCAAGAGCTAGCATGATTTCTGGTGAGAGCTTTTCCAAACTGTGAGGGCTGCAAGAGGGCATTTGCTGTGGGATGCAAAGTAATGGAAAACCCAAAGTGCTGTGGTGGGTGGTTCAGTATGTGGCATTTCTCTGAGCCATTGCCTCAGCATGGTGCTAAGAGGAAGTGTACTGCCGGAGGCGTCATCTCCTGGATGAGATGAAAAACTGAGGTTCTGGCAGTTTGTCACTGGCCATCAATAAGTTTAGGCTTGAAATTAAAGGGAGGTTTTTAACCATCAGGAGTGAAATTCTGGAACAGCCTTCCTATGGAGAAATAGGAGCCAAAAACCTAACTGGCTTCAAGACTGAGCTTGATGAATTTATGGAGGGGATGGCATGATGAGGTTGCCTACAATGGCATATGGCACATCTGTGGCTGCTTTTAGTAAATATCTCCAACACCCGGAGGTGGGACATTAGATGGGGAGGGCTCTGAGTTACTACAGAGAATTCTTTCCCAGGTGTCTGCCTGGTGGGTCTTGCCCATATGCTCAGGGTCTAACTGATCACCATATTTGGGATTGGGTAGGAATTTTTCCCCAGGTCAGATAAGCAAAAAGCCACCAGGGTGTCTGCTATCCTCTGCAGAGTAAGGTATGGGTCACTTGCTGGTATGAACTAGAATAAATGGTGGAGTCACTGTGACTGGAAGTCTTTAAATTAAGACTTGAGGACTTTAGTTACTCAGCCAGAGGTTATGGGCCTATTACAAGAGAGCATGGGTGAGCGTCTGTGGCTGCAATGTGCAGGAAGTCAGACTAGATCAGACTCAGAGATGTGCAAACTACGGCCCACGGGCCACATCCGGCTCACGGGACCATCCTGCCAGGCCCTTGAGCTCCCTGCTGGGGAGGCTAGCCTCCAGCCCCTTCCCCGCTGTCCCCACTGTCCTCCCTTCCCCTCAGCCATGGCACCGCACGGGCAGCTCTCTGGGCGGCGGGGTTGCGCACTCCTGCAGGGCAGCGCAGCAGCGTGTCTGGCTCTGGCCGGGTGGCAGGGCTGCTAGACATGCCACTCTGAGCAGCGTGGTAAGGGGGCTGGGGCCGGGGCCGGTGAGTCCCAGGGGGCAATCAGGGGACAGGGAGCAGGGGGCGGTTGGATAGGTGTGGGAGTCCCGGGGTCCTGTCGGGGCGGTTGGATGGGGCGGAGGTTTTGGGGGGGCCGGTTAGGGGACAGGGAACAGGGGGGTTGGAAAGGCATGGGAATCCCGGGGGGCCTGTCAGGGGGCGGAGATGTGGATAGGGGTCGGGGCAGTCAGCGGACAGGGAGCAGGGGGTTGGATGGGTGGGGGGTTCTGAGGGAGGCAGTCAGGGGGTGAGTGGTAGGAGGGGGTAGAGAGGGGGTGGCGCCAGGCTGTTTTGGGAGGCACAGCCTTCCCTTCCTGGCCCTCCATACAGTTTTGCAATCCCAATGTGGCCCTCAGGCCAAAAAGTTTGCCCACCCCTGGACTAGATGATCATGATGGTTCCATCTGGCCTTAAAGTTTAAGGGGCTGCGTCACCAAAGAACTTATGGCACTTTTTCAAGATTTATTTGTACTTGATGTGTTTTGTCAGCACCCAGACTTGTGCTAGGTGCTCTGCACAACCGCTAGAGCAGACTCGACTTGGGAGTTTGCAGCCTAATGTCTGGTATGACAGAATGAGTATTAATGCATCCGATGAAGTTAGCTGTAGCTCACGAAAGCTTATGTTTAAATAAATTTGTTAATCTCTAAGGTGCCACAAGTCCTCCTGTTCTTTTTCAAGACTAACACGACTGCTACTCTGAAACCTGTAATACCTACAGCGAGTCAAAAACTTTCAGAGGGCAAGGATTTTTCATCAAAAATGGGCTTTTTACAAAATGAAGCATTTCATACAAAACAGTCAATTCTTTTGTTTTTCAAAATAAAAGTTATGTTCTTTAAAAAAACAAAACCCCAAAACAAACCCAAACTTTCTTTTCCCTTTTTTTTTTTAATATTGAACTTTAACTACATATGGTTACCAAAATCTTGTTTACTCTCAAGCAGTACAGCAAACTGACTTTGGTAAACCAAAAAACATTAACATGTTTTGGGGGAAAGCTCAAAATTCTAGAAACACCACAAAGGGTCCATTTTGAACATTTGGAAGCTAAAACAATTTGGAATCGCTGTGAGAAGAGGCTTTCATTTTTGACAAGCTCTAGTAATGACCGAGGAAGGGAGAAGTAAAGTTCTGACTTCCAGGGTTCTAGTCCAATTCTAATCTAGATGATTGTATTCTACCTAGGAGTATGCATTTTCCCCATGCAGTCTCAGCTGAATATAGTGTCCTCTTCACTTCCTAACCCTAGTGCTGTGTAGTGCTGTTGCATGCTATGCAACAGCCACTGTGTGCTATTCTGTGGCTTCAGCTCTGTGATAGATAAAGTGATTCTAATCAATAAAGTGTCATTTTTAAAGTCCTTTGGGATAAAAGGCTCTTGACTAAATTTACCACTCAGAGGAACAGGACTAGCTCAATCTATGTTAATATAAATGAGAGCCTGACACACAACATTCTTCAAACTAGACCCATTAAATGCCCCCACTGATAATCTTCCTGCTCGGGGCATTTCTCAAGGGTTTATTAATCCAAATGGTGCCCTGGCTCGGAAATCTTTTCCAACAGAGAGGAAAGGAATGAAATGTTAAAGACCGTGGAGGCGTGTCAGAAGCAACCTTCATAAATTGCTTTTAATCCATGCACTGCACCACCATCTTCCCTTGGACCCTGCAACATGTCTGTTTTAAACAGTGGACTAGTTATATTTCACAGCACGCAGGAGAAAGTGATTGGTAGGGGGAGAGGAAGTCTCTGTATTCTGTGGAGTCCTGGGAACTGTAGTTGACTACTTGAGGGAGACGCTGGGACCAACAAATTAATTTTCATTAACGTCTCTCCTGGGACTTCAGGAGAGCTAGCTAATAGCTCCTTGCATTCCCATGTGCTTTCCACACTGGGTGGAGGTTCTTCAGAGCCCCTCATTAACCTTTCTATGCCGCAAGCTATGATGCGGCCTGCAATAATGCAGAATAGTGCAAATACTCCATTGTAGACCAAGCCTCATTCTAAGATCCAGGTCTCTGTTGCAGAGAGCACTACTTCCAATAGTGTCATTGTCACAGCTGCAACACAAGGGTAGAATATTAATGGGTGCCAGTGTCTACTGGTGTACAGCCTCCTAGGGTAAGTCCCATGTATGGCCTCTGTACTGTAATTTTTTTAATAGTATGTCAGGATCAGAGCTGATTGAAAAGTTTTTTTTTATTTTTTTTTCTGCAGAAAACTTCAGTGCAAATGAAAGAAAAAATAGGTAAAAAATCAAAACCTGAAGCATTTTGATTCTGAGAGGTCACTGCGGTTCGTCATAGGAGTTGTCATTTGGGCGCCTCATATTCCCATTCTCCTCTATGGTCTGGGGCTTCCTGGCTGGACTACATCTCCCAAGATGTATCACAGTCTCATCTCTTCATTAGGGGAACATGGCAGTTGCATGGCTGCAGTGCATCATGGGATATGACCTCGATCCGGGGACACATACCAGGAAAAATGTTGTTCAGGTGAATACGCAGCTTTCTGTCAAACCTGTTTAGCTGGAAAATGGCTGGCTCCAGTTGCAAGACTGATACTTGCTGGCATGTGTCTTTATGTACATGCTTCTGTTGAAATATAATGGACTCGTTCATGCTGAAAATTTAGGAGAAGTGCTCCTTCTACTACAACTGAGTAGGACCAAGCTATGTGGTGAAGCTTAAAGTAGTGAGTTTGAATCATGTGATACTGCCTGTATGGGAAATGATTAGGTAACGGCATCTGAATAACCACACAAATCGCTACAATGCACACAGAGAGAATAACGAGTGGTGTTACTTTGCGTGATTGTAGGCACAAAAAGTTGTGCTTCCCCCCGACTCTCTGAGGTGTGTTTGAAACTTCGTTTCACTTTAGGTGGAAGTTTAGATCAATCCTTATTCCTTCCAAAGTAGTTTTTCCAGTCCTAGCAGGGGAGCAGTTCTGAGACTTGAACTCAAGACAGGAGCCTGACTGCAAAAACTCTATTTGGGTGCCATCTTTTCAAGGCACACACGAGGGCAGGAGAGTTTGTGTCCATGCTTAGCTCCTGTGAGCACTGATACAGCATGGAAATTCCCCGCAAATACAGGCAGAACCAGATCTCAGTTCTATCAAGCTTTCAAATAAAAAACAGTACATAAAAATAAATCCTGCTCATCAGCTATCTTGTAGTCCCATTCCTCAACTGTCTTTAAAGTTTCCCAGTAATGCTTTCTTCCTTCCACTATTAAAAAAGTTCACAAGCTGGATTTGCCATTCTGGTATCCAAATGAAAAGCAGGTTCTCCCTTCCATTCTCATGCTCTGTACTGTAATAGATGTGCATGTGCGTATCACTATTGCTCCCCACTGCAAGGAACACCAGACCTATACATGTTATGCCACTATGTCACTTTTCACGGCTGGAGATATATAGTGTCACAGATGATATAAGCTTGAAAATGGAAGAGTGCAAACAAATCCCCCTTTAGCTGAGGTGGTTGATGTTTCTTAAACATGAGCCAAAGGTCTCTTAGTTCAAGTTTCCACTATTCATAACAGTGAAGTAAGTGGGGCATGATGTTTCACTGACAGTCCTGATACCTGTGCACCATGGGCCTGATTCTCCATCCACTCTGATGTAAGTCAAGAGTAAACTCCATTGAAAGCAATGTGCTTACACCAATGCAATTGAGAGGAGAATCTGGGGCCACAGATGCAGAGTGGCAGGGTGTAAATTCTTCCTACGTGGGTAACAGAGCATGAACTCCTGCTGTCTTTCCTGACAGTAAGGCCTCAGTCCAGGTTTCAGCCTGTCCGACACTTCCCGTTCTGTGTAGCTAAGCATGGATTATGTCCCCAGGAAGGAGAGGACATTGACGATGCCAGTTTCTAGCGGGATGTCAAGTGCCTGGGGTCTGTCCCAAGGTGTTCACCCTTGCCTTGTAAGTGCCCTCCAGCGTTAAGGGCTAAGGGAGATGGCAGGGGCCATGCAGTGCGTGAACAGGTGCAGCATGCTGTGAGAGCACTGATTGATCTCTTCAGAGGGCTCAGCAGCCTGCTTACTCCACAGAGAGAGTGTTTTCAAACGTCTGTCAGAGCCTCTCCAGCTGCTAGAGCTTGGGAAAAGCCAGCTAATTGTAGCTATTTTCAGCCACTTTGCTGCAATCTCCAGTGATTGCTGCTGCGGCTCTTGGGCCTTTTAGGATTCAGAATTAAGTTTCCATAAGGATATGCACTCTAGGAATTCATTTGTTTAAATCCTCTCTTTGCAGCTGCATGTAGACATGCATACACTGTGGTACGTAGCAACATGGCATCCTGCTAATAGAACAGAGATTGCAGGCCTGACAGCTAGAAGCCACCTCTTAATCTGCCACTGTGTTATTCTAGGTGCAAGGAATTGTGGCCACAAATAATGTGATTTTTTATGTTTAACTGCCTATTTGCACACGCACATCAGAGTTTGGGGTCTAAATGACCCCAATAGCACCTGTAATTATCTGGGTCGATAAAACCAGAGGCCCATTTGAGGCCCTTTGTGTAAATATAGAGTTGAGGGAAATTTAGAATTTCTGTCCCATGGGAAATTTCAACGTTTGTTTCATCCCAGAAAGGATGAACAATTGAAAGGTTTTGCGGAACAGGAATTCCTCCCCAAAATCTCGATTTTTTGGAAATATCCAAGTTTCATGTTGTCATTTGCAATCTAAATGAAAGGTTTTGACATTTTTGAAATCAAAATATTGTCACCCACTGGAGGTCTCCTGGTCAGTGCATGGGGGGCTGAGAGGTTGACTCAGAAGGCTGTATAGCAGCTGCTTTTAAGGTGGCTGCTTCTCTGAACCAAACTCTAAATTCTCTGAGGCTTGTCCATCACTAGCTGTAATATACAGTGCGTTAAACTGTCACTTAAAAAATTTATGGGGAAGCTGCCTTACTAGTCTCCTTTTAAGGTTATACTAAAATTTAAACTCCTTTTTCCCCCCAAGGGGAAACTGCAGACTGTCATAGTAAAAAAAAATGTCCCTGTGTATCAAACACCCACATATATAAAAAGCACTGGGATTGAAACCTCAGGCCACCACAAATGGCACCGCTCATGTAGCTGTTGATCGGAGGGAAGTCTTTATTTCTACATTTTATTTATCATAATTTCCCAGTAGCATAAAAGTCAGATGGTTACCCAGGCTGAGAACAGACGTCCTGGTATCAACCTAGAAGCCTGGTACATGACTTATTTAAGCTGCAGTGAATAAACTGTTCCCCTCTTCCCCTGTCTCCAGCCATTTTGAAGTGTAATTATGATTATGAAGCATGACATTTGGGAGAGGGCTTTCCGTCTGTTGCAGGCAGCCTGGCTTCCTGAAGGAGGTCTCTCTAGACCAGCTTCTCATCTCGCCTGCATGATCCAACCTTCCTGTTCTTTCATGTTGTTAGGAGCCTGCTTCTCCACATTGCCCCATTCCAAAAGCTTTGGTCTGGATTACTCCCACCAGATGCGTGGGGAGAAGCTCAACGTGCTCTGAAGGTTCAGCATCAGATGAGCATCCAAACATAGGTAGTTGTGTACTTGTGAGTGGAGAACACTCGCATCTCCCCCACCCTTGAAGCTTTGGTTCAGTTTAGTTACATACCTGAATGTGTGGCTGATCATCTAAACTATCTGAACCCCTTAGCTCTGCAAAATGGGCCAGGAAGCCTCCCAAGGAAAGACTTTTTCACAGTACGTCCTGCTTCTGGTCTGGCCAGATAGATCAAGAGACCTTCCAGTTCTTGGCAGAACCAATCATTTTAGGAACCTGTGGCCCTAAAGAAGTGTTCAGTTTCCGCTGGAGTCTGGAGTCTGGTTCTGACTTTACCCAGAGCTGGATCCTTTCCCTCCCCCTCCCTTCCCTGAATCCCAACTATCATGTAAGCTAGAGATGGATCAGAACTATTAAATCGTGCTCCCATCACCTGGGGTCAGCGCAGGACTGTTCCCTGCATAGTCTTGTCCAAACTAGCATTAAATGTCCTAAGCCAGCAGTTCGCAACCAGGGATCCGGGGCCCCTGGGGGGCCATGAGCAGGTTTCAGGGGGTCTGCCAAGCAGGGCCAGCATTAGACTCACTGGGGCCCAGGGCAGAAAGTCGAACCCCTCCACTCAGGGCTGAAGCCAAAGCATGAGCAACTTAGCTTTGCAGGGCCCCATGGGGCCCCAGGCAACTGCCCTGCTTGCTATCCCCTAACTCTGGCCCTGGCTTTTATATGCAGAAATACAGTGGTTGTGGTACAGGTGGGCTGTGGAGATTTTATAGCATATTGGGGGGGCCTCATGAAGAAAAGGGTTGAGAATCCCTGTCCTAAGCCATAGGGTATCTAGCTCTTCCTTTGGGCAGCTGCCCTGGAGCCTAATGAATCCCATTGTTGGGAAGCTGCTTCCTGGTATTCAGCCTAAACGTCCCTTTTCTTAAGTCTTCCTGTTACTAGAGCCCTGCATGGATACACGAATGTGTATCCACATCTGATCCGCAAAAATTATCTGCAGATATCCACGGATTTGCAGGGCTCTACAATGGAGGCTGGGCTGAGGCTCCAAGGCACACACCCTCACCAGAGCCTGATCAGGAGAGCTGCTGGCAGCTGTGGGGAGCCTGCGTGGACTCGCAGACCCTCCACCTGTCCTCGGCCATGAGTAGGGAGCCTGGGGGGTGGGGACATGGCTGAGGGCTGATCTTGCTTGCCCCCACCTCCCACACCATGGGCAGGTGGAAGGTCTGCCGCGGCTCCCCACGGCTCCCCGGCTAGGCTCCACACTGGCCTGGCCGGGGAGGGGGGAGACCTGTGGGGCTGCCCGGGGGCTGCTCGGGCCCCCCGCCCAGGGCAGAAGGAGGGTCTGCCGTGGCTCCCCACAACTGCCCACCTGGCTCTTACTGTGGCTGAGCTGTGGCTCCAAGCCGCCCCCGTCCCTGGCGCGCCTGAGCAGCCCCCAACCTGTGTCCCTGCTCCCCTGCCCACTGTTCCAGCCTCCCTGCCCAGCGTCCCTGCCCTCCGCCCAGTGCCCCTGCCCCCCAGGACCCCCGCCCAGGGCAGGTGGAGGACCTGTGCCGTGGTTCCTCACAGCTGCCCACCCAGTTCCTACCATCAGAGCCCTGTGCAGATATACAAAATTTGTATCCACATCCACCTGCTATCCACAGAAATGGTCCATGGATAGCCACATCCGTGGATTTGCAGGGCTCTATCCATTACACCCTCCCTTGCACAGACCCCCCAAAATAACTCCCCACTGTCCTTAAGACTTCTGCTCTTCAGATAGCTGGAGACTTGCATCACCCTCGCAGATGTCCTTTAGTCCTCAGATTTCCAGTCTCCAGTTCTATCTTCCTAGGATGTCCCCGGCTATTGTACAGGCAGATGAGATTGCTCTGTGCCCAGGCAGGGGAACTAGGTTATTATCTGACTCCTACGGGACCCAGCTGTGGTGTTTTACAGTGATGGGTTTAGAGAACTGCTTCCCCAGTCCTCCTGTCCTCTGCGGGCCAGGCTGGGAGGACCTCAGGTGATGTCACTTAGCTCTGTGAGAAGGACAGCTGGTCCCTTATGGAGCCTGAGAGAAGGAATTTGGTATGTCTCTCGAGCCAGAGAAAGATCCTACAAGAGCTGTGCCATTATCCTCTGCTGTCAGTATAACCTCCCCACACCCCTGGCAATGTCTCACTATAGGGATGAAGGGAAGACAGAGAAAGAGGCTTAGCAGAGGGTCCAGCAGCAAGTTCCAGGCATGGTAGCCATTCGATTGGACTGTGATATGGGGTTTGGGGGCGTTTGCCAGCTCTTGCAGTGTAGATAATGCAATTAAGGGCTTTTCTCACCTTCCACTCGGCCATTCCCCTCTTAAGCAGTGCTGTCATTTCTGCCTTGCTGAGGTGAGAGCACCTGGACTATCTGTATGGGGAAATAGTTTCTCTGAAGAAGACTGGGGAGCCTCTAAACCCTGCCCAGTACTGCTGCTGGATTTGACAGTGGCGGGAGGAAGAGAGGCTGGAGGAATAGCCATTGTCTGGTATGTAATGTTATCAACCTGGTTGTCTCTTTCTAGGAAAGAGACGGGTTTATGATGGGGATTAAAGAGCTAGTGGAATTGCAAAGCCCTGCATGAAATGAGAGACACAGATTTATATATAGAACAGACAAGAAGGAGACTGCACAGCCCATCCCACATCTCTGTCCTGAGTGGGGAAAGCACCAGGGGAACAGAAACCAGGCCCAGTCTCTATGTAGCTGTTCCCCCACAGTGTCTTGCCCCTGTCCTGGGCAAGATAGAATGGGTGAAACAGGCCTCAGGAGTCTCCTCACCAAGGCCAAATCCTGGTCCTGACCAAGTCTTGCTATTTGGTCCCATTTAATTAAAAAGACCCCTATCATCCCACACGTGCTGGTAAGATCCCCTCACACACCACGCAGCCCACTTCCCTCTGCTGACAGAGAGGCTGTGCACTACTTACACATGCTCTCAGCTCCAGAGTATTGTACTCTGTTCCATTGCCAACAGACTACATAACCTTCACTTCACTTACACACACACCCCCTCACCCTGCCCCTGCACACAACCCCTTCTCACATGCGCACACAGCCCCTTCTCATACGCACACTCAAATCCAGCGCACCAAACACTCTCCGTTATCCACCCCCCCATCTCTGTCACTCACGCGTTTGGTCCTGAAGCTGAAGAGCAGTAAGGGTATCTTTCCCTCAGTGGGATGGGGTCTGTGTGAGGGCAGTTGAAGGTGTAAATAATAAGGTGTATTAACTAGAGATGGGCTAGGGAGGTCCATGTTCAGATGTGGGTCTGAAATAGGTTTGGGTGGGGGTTGAGAGTTTGGATTCAAGGTTGAATGAGACCAAAGGCTAGCATTTATGTTCAGTGGTATCAAAATCTTGCTAGCTGATCTTAGGGTATTTCCACCATGTTGGGCTGGATCCAGACACTGGACACTGGGGTGTTTGTAGCAATTAATTTGCAGTGCCTTTGTTTTCTCTTTCACCAATAAGAACTTCTCTCTGCCATCCCACTGCATCGCAGCCTCTTCCCAGCAGTCTCTCGCTCCCTTGGACAAGTCAGTATCAGGCAGTCTTGTAAGAGTGTGCATGAGAGATGGAGACCATCTGCCTAGGACGTTATTTGATATCTCCAGAGATTCCCCTCCAGGCCCTCTCAAACAGAGCTGGTTGAAAATTGGAATTTCCATCTCAAGGGAAATTCTAACTTTTTTTTTGTCCAGGTTTTGGGATGAAAAGTCAAACTAGCGACATTTTTCATGGAATGGAAAGTTTTGAAAAATTTTGATGAGAAATGTCAAAGTTTCATTTTAGTTTGACTGTGTCCAACTGAGCTGCCATGATGACTCAGACCCCCATTGTCCTTTATGGTCTGGGCTCCCTGGCCAGACTACATCTTCTATGCTGCACCTTAGTAGGAGGATTCCCATGATGCAGTGCCATGGTTCAACCGGAGAGGAGACTGTGGTGCATCATGGGAGACAGTCCTCCTAAGGAACCCAGACCTTACTGGGGAATGCAAACATGAGGCAACACAGCAGCTCGGGGATTGGGAACAGTTCAGTGTCTAGCTGACCCAAAATCAAATGTTGTTGTAATCTGGCCAAACAAAGCCAAGTGTTTTGGGTTGACTCAGCCCAAAAACAATTTTAGATTTTTTCCCACTGAAAAACCAAATAAATTCAGCAATATTAATTTCCCCTAGAAACTGCATTTTCCATTTAAAAATAATTTCTTTGGAAAATTCCCAACTAGCTCTACCTACAAAGACTTGGAGTTGTGCTTTCCTTGACATTTTATTTGTGGAGAAGCGTGAATCCCAGCTCACTTCTGTAAGGCCACGATCTCTGACATCTGCCAAGCTAGTATCATGGTTTGTATCCATGCACAATACTGTTAATCACCATGAAAGCTAACCATATTGTACCCTGCAAGCAGCCCAGTCTGCCACCTGGTTGCTTGCCTCTCTCCCCCAGGCATAGCACTGTTCTGCTGTGTGGCCAGGACTCCCTAAGCAAGTCCCTTTGTCCTCTGTCTTCCCAGCAGTCTGTGTGGTAGAACATGCCACAATGCATTGCACCATGACTTTGTGACACTTGTGTAGTGACATTGCATCAGCATTAATGAAATTTCATGAACATTTTAATGGCCCTTCACAATGCAGGATGGACCCATCAAATCAGAACCATCCTTTAAAAACAAAGGAGTTTTTAATGACAAGTATTATCAATTAGCAGTCTATTATATTGCACATTAAGTTGTGATATTAATAGTGTAACATAATACTCATTCAAATTTCACATTAAAATACTAAAACTGGATACTTGGAGACCTTAAACTAACTTAAATCCCCAGCATGTGGCAGTTCAATGATGAGACAGAACACAGCTTTATGCAAGCAAGCAGGCTGGTCAGCTGAGATGGGCTGTTCTGCCCCCCGCCTTCCACCTTCTCCTTTTATTATATTTCTCCCCCCTAAGCATTACACACTGCTACCGCAAAAAGATACACAAAGGAATGTATGACGTTGATTAATATACTTATTTACCATCTTTTATCTACTACAATCCTGGTTCTCAGGCCTTGAGCCCAGGCTAAGAAAGCTTCCCACAGTCACTGTCCCAACAATCAAGTTCTCATGATTCATATCTAGCCCTTGTCCTTGGATAGAGCAATGTGTGCATGGCTTCTACAAAACAGTCAGGGTGTGCCCTGCCTGCTTCCAGGTGGAATAACTAAACATGAACCCTTCACCAGCATCCTGTCCCAACATGCACTGGGGGAAGGATAGTCTTGTGGATAAAGCACCAGATTAGGACTTCGGAGATCAGGGTTCATTTCCTAACTCTGCTGTGAGGTGAGACCTTGGACAAACCTCTTAGTCTCTGTGCCTCCATTCCCCATATGTAAAATAGGGGTGATACTTCCCAACCTCTCATGGGGGCTTATTAGGAATAATTAATTAATGGTTGTGAGGTCATCAGATGCTATAGTGATGGGAGCCAGAGAAGGAGGGAGAGAGGTGGACCTAAAACGAGAGCTGGGTTTCCGTTTGGATCCAGATCAAGCTACTGAAGCTCTGCAAAGCTTGGGTCCAGGGTTTTTGTTTCAGCCCTGTATGGAGATAGGCGCTGGCTGTGACATTTGCAGCTAAATCTTGGTTTGGATTGTAAATTCCTTCTTCCCCATCGCTGGCGTGGAGTGAATGTAAACACACCTGGGGCGTTGGTTTGGCCCTGTGTTTATGTAAAAACTGGGATGCCCCTGTTTAAATTACTTCCAGGCCTTATCCAGGGAAATAGCTTAGGCCTTCCAGGACACGGAAGGAGGAAGGGTGTGTCTGGACATGAGATTTGGGCAGGAGGGATAGCTCAGTGGTTTGAGCATTGGCCTGCTAAACCCAGTGTTGTGAGTTCAATCCTTGAGGGGGCCATTTAGAGATCTGGGCCAAAAAAATTGGGGATTGGTCCTGATTTGAGCAGGGGGTTGGACTAGATGACCTCCTGAGGTCCCTTCCAACCCTGATATTCTATGATTCTGTGATCTTTTCCTAGGTCACAGCACTGGGCATTCCAGAGAGTCAGACCAAAATGGAAAGTGCATTGGGCATGGGCGGCAAGAATGGACTGGTGCCTTATCTCCAGCAAGGAGAGCAACATGCTCTGCAGTTGCCAACAGCAGCACTGGACCAGGCAGTAGCTAGGGCTGACTGCTGTGAGCTGGATGCTTGCTGTCTTGGGCTGAAGCTTGGTGCTTTGAGCTCCATCCCCAGCCACGGCTCCATCCCAAAGGGGTCCTGAGCATTCTAGCAAATCTTAATCCTCCAGGTGGCAATGTTCCATTCTGCCCTGTATGGCTGACTGGTGGTCAGACAAATTCCAACCCTGACCTGCACCTTTATGGAAAATCCCTATAGAACTTAGCAGAGAACTCTGTCCCTGCTATAGAATTCCCTGTGCGATGGGCATTCAGAAAAGGTTCTAGACTAATTTCTATAGAACTTGGTCTTAATTCTGTTGGACTCAGACCAGGCTCTCCTGGGAGAATTTAGCCTTCATGTTAATTCAGGCTTCGGCTTCCCGTTACTGCTCCAGCAATGAAATCTAATCAGGATGTAGAGGGTCTGCCCTCTCTTAACAGAGTAAGAGTGGGGAAGGAAACCCCTATGTGTTTATTCACTTTTGAGCTTTCCAATATGCTCCACCGGTGGACATAAACCCTATCCTGGAAGGACCAGTCTTGCCTGGATGAGAAGGGAATTTGGCTGTTATGTTGATTCAATCCCATCCGTATCCTGTCTGGAGAGATTACCCTCCCCTAAAATTGAACGGGGATAAGGCTCAATGTTCTTTGTTCTGGATTTCTTGTCATTGCACCAATGCCTTGAATGGGTGGGGTTTTTTTATTGTTTTCCCCTGGGTGAGAGGGGAATTCATTCTTCTTGTTGATTCTCTTCTGGCCTCTTTTAAGCAGACCCTGCAGGTCATATCCTCAGTTGGTGTAAATCAATGTAATCGGTGCAGCTGCACAGACTTACATCTGGCTCTGAGAGCATAAACCTATCCACTCCACTTAAAACTGACCATCCTGCAGGCTTCCAAGGTACAGAGAGGCTCCAACATTCGCCATTTTAAAATCAAGTGCTCTCCCCTGCAAATCTGCATCCTCGGGCCATGTTGAATAGGGGAGGGGATGGCAACAGGTTGGCTTAATCCCAGCGGTAACAGCCATAACAAGGCACCTTCTGTTGCCTTCCTGCTTAGCACTTATGTAATGCCTCCCGCTGCGAATAGCAGAAGGCAGGTAGCGAAAGCAAATCGGAAGTAGGAGTCCATCCGCAGCAGACTGCAGTATCCCCAGCAGGCTTTCTGACCTTACGGAAACTGGTTCAGGCCTGTGACGCTCAGAGAAACCCAGACACAAACACAGCTGCCTCCTCTCTCTCACGCTTGTTGCCGCTTATTTTCTCCCCTCTCTCTGGCTGGTGGCCCAGAGCAAGGATTTTTTTGGTCTTTTTCAAAGGGAATAAATCTTTTATCTGTTGACTACAATATCACATTGGCAGCAACGGCCTATAAACCGTGTGCTTTTTTGGGGGCACTCCAGTCTCTCTGCTGGCTTGCTGAGGCCTGCCTCTGTCCCACATGGACCCAACTCAGCCAGCCAGGCAGGAGTTTAACCCCCAAAGGGGAATGTGGACCCAGACGCACTGCAGAGAGACTAGTGCTAACAGCCCCAGGTGTCTGTGGGAGAGGGAAGCACCGGTGGGTTTGCCCTTAGTGCTGGGGAATCAGGGAGAATCATGGAAGCTGTATTGCTCTTGAAGCTTTTCATAAAGCTGGTGCTGAGACCAGTCTGTGGGTGCTGAGTGGAGAGCAGTCAGCACTGAGCTGTGGTACTCAAATGGGTAAAAGGCAGCAATGTAAGAGGCTGGAGAGTGGGGGCATGGCAGGAGCTGGAAGCGGCTGACAGAATACTGGGGATACTGGAACAGCTGACAGAATCGTGCAGGGCAGGGATGCTGTAATGGGCATGGTGGAGGTGGTTGCCCAGGGTCCCATGTGAGGAGATGTCTTGGACCATGAAGGTCCCAGCTTGTGCCAGCTCTGCAGGGAGTGTTGTGGGTGAGAGCAGATCTCTGTTTCAGTCAGGGACCCTGCTACTCACTGCCTGTAGTCTGGCGGGTGGGTTCACGAGATACCCACCCATCTGAGCGGTTCTGAGGCCATGCAGTAGAGGACAGTGGTGTGCATGGTTGCATTGTGGTTGTTAGTTCATATGATGCCATCACACCTGAGTTCTGGTATCTTCTTGGAGTTCTGATGCCATCACACCTGAGTTCTGGTATCTTCTTGTGATTTTCACACGCTCCCCATAGCCATCCCTCATGTCTAGGGGGAGGGCTGGGAGAGCCACCCTCCAGCCCCTGAACAATATAGAAGCTGTGCAGCAGAAGGGGGCGTCCTGGTGCAGCAGAAGGGAACTTTGTTTGAGAAGGAGGAGAGGAGGCCCTGGAGGAGCGGACGTAAGGCCAGGGTATGGCATCTCACAAGCAGAGGAGCCAGACAGATGGACTTGGGGAGGGTGAGGCTCTGTGCCCCACAAAGAGAAGGAGGGACTGTGTGTGAGGGAAGGGAGGGGAGGACGTGGCAGCCACGTGCATGGGAAATGTACCCTGTGGTGCTGTAGCATTGCCAAGGCCCAAGCCCACTGCTCAACGCTAATGCCCGCCTGCTAACAATCCATCATGTGGAAAGCCTCCTTGCAATTTATGGCATCTGGCTTTGTTTGGTTTCCTGCGTTAGTTTGGGAGAAAAAAGGGAAAAGGCATGGCGGGGGGAGGGAGGAAAATGGCTCGCTTTACTTAATTATGACTGATTGTGACAGCTTGCATCTTTAGTCTGAGAAGTATCTATGAGGTGAGGGCTGCTACTCTCGATTGGGATAATTATGTTAATTAAAATGCTTTCTTTATAGCGGTTCTGATTAATAAAAACAGTTCCAGTGCTCTCTTTAAACACTCTAACCTTCTGCTGTGCAAGAAAAGTGGCTTTTCTCAGCAATTTATGACTTTTAGAACAGATTACAGTGGGACAGCCTGCTGCTTTCACGAGGCAACGCTTCCTACGCCACAGAAAGCACAGCCCTTCTCCGTAGAAAACTGGGGGAGGGGAGGGGAAACAACTCAGCTATCAGAGCGGGAGCGGGTGGGAGCATGTGTGCATGTGGGCTGTACGGAGGGGAGGTGTCGGGGAGTCAGGCATTGCCGCTCTGCTGTGAGATTGCCAGGGAATAAAAATACCACTTATTTCTCTAATTGCTGTTTATTTCCTCTGCAAAGTATTGGGATAATTAACAAGCTCCCAATTAAGAAAAATTACATATGGGGGGAAAAACAGGTATCTGTGCCAAGTGAGCCTGTTCTCCCCGTGGTGGAGTAGGGATAGTGGAAGGAGGCAGCTTCTCTGAACGCTCTCCTGGTTAGGGCTGAATGGAGAACCAAAGCTGCGGTGAGTTGGACAGGGTTAGTGCCTGTAGATCTCCATAGATCCTCAACTGCTGGAGTTCCCAGAATAACTATACCCTTCACGGGTTATCTCAACAGCTCAGAGGAGTCTACGAAGGTGGATAAACTTTGTTATCTTCTGGGGAAATTGAGGCATCACTTTTAAAAGCAGCATTTTCAGCAGTAGCCATGAATTTTGAGGGCCTCACCTCTTGATTGCCCAACCTTGGAGACCTGGAGCCTGGCTCTCAGAGGGGCTGAGCACCCAAGTCTAGGAAGTATGAGTGCTTGGCATCTCTTTGAATCAGGCTCAGGATGGGCATGCAGAATCCAAGGCACGCAAAATTGGTGGCTGTTCTTGGGAAAACTTGCCCCTTCCCACTTTTTCTACACAGTGATTCAGTGGCAGAATGGGGAATCCCAAGCCCTAGTCCCCGGCTCTAACCACTCGACAGTGCAGCCTCCCTTGGGGAGAGTAAGGAGTTCTGACCTATTTTCCAGTTACTGAAACCTCTTCAGTTAGTCTGGGACTCTCCTGGTCATGAGGTTCCTCCTGAGAGTCCAGCACTCCCATTGAACACCCGAGTGCATACGAAAAAGTTAACCAGCTGTGGCTGGATAAGTAAGGAATCAGTCTGATTTGTTCACCTCACCCTAATTTGCTGCTTGTCACCCTACATTCACAGGGCAGTCCTAACCCTCACTGACCTATGCTCTCCCCCAAGTCACTCTTTGGCAGGGCAGGTAAGAATCATGACTATTAATGGCCCTATCACCCTGGAATGCGTTACCTAGGGAGGTGGTGGATCTCCTTCCTTAGATATTTTTAAGGTCAGGCTTGACAAAGCCCTGGCTGGGATGATTTAGTTAGGGATTGGTCCTGCTTTGAGCAGGGAGTTGGACTAGATGACCTCCTGAGGTCCATTCCAACCCTGATATTCTATTATTCTAATGGCACTGGGTCCTGCAACACCTATGCAAGTTAATGCAACACCGACATGGAGGCATCTACACCACAGCAGTTGTTATGGAAGTACCGTGGGATGTGAACTGTACAATGCTATTTATGGGAAGAGGAACACCTGGTACCAGGAGTGGAGCCAGTAGGTGGTAAAGGGATCACAATGTAGCTGGAGCTGTAACATCAGTCTCCATCTTGCTGCCCTGGACCCAAGACCTGGCTGGGGAGTTTTTCGATCTCTCTGTCTATATATAGGCCAAAAAATGCAGCTTCATGAAAACCAAGCTGGTTGGTGGGGGATGGTCTGGGGGGGTTTTATGAATTTCTCATCTAAAAAAAATTAAAAGTTTGAAAATTCTCAAAATGTCATATTCTGACATTTTTTAATGAGAAATTTATGTTTGAAATGACGTTTCATTTTGAAATTTAACTTTATTGTCACTAAAAAACTATTTTAAAAAAGAACGAAAAAGATCAAAAATAAAGAAAAAAAATATTTTTTGACAGACCTGAACTGAATTTTTTGGTTGGTTGGTTGGTTGATGGGTTAGTGGAAAATTTGAGACTTTTGTCTTTTTGTCGTGACTCAGGATTGGAAAATTAACGAATTCTCGTGGGACAGGAACATCATTTCTGCCCTACTGTGTCCAGACTCCAGCCCCTCTCTGTGCAGGGAAACTGGCCAGGCACCATCTGCAGCTGGCAGGTCTGGATGGGACAGGGATGACTCCTCCCCATCCTCCATGTTTAGGGGATCTGAGGCATAGTGACTGACCCAGGAGTGCAAGGAGATGGGCCTGATTGCCGATTCGGCAGCGTTATGATGTCTTTGCCCATGGCAGGGTGGAAAGGAGAGGCGTGTGTGCCAAACCTGGGGAATGGGGAGAGGGTCCTCACCCAAAACTGCCCAAGAGGCCTCCGTTTAGAAGGCTCACCCAGATGCAGCCTGTAGAAGCTTGGGGCCTTTACCTTGGGCCCTTTCCTATCACAGCAAAGCCCACTCTGTCATTCCAGGCAGTGCCCCTGCTGGCCTCTGCTCCTCTGGTGAAGCAGTGCTTGATGCCCACTCCTCTGGGCACAGCCTGCATGACAGGCCTTGGGCCTCTCTTCCCTGCCTCAGTGGGCTTTCATCCCTTTGTTGCAGTTAACTGCCTGTCCGCCTGCCCTTATCTCTCTCTCTCCATCTGGTTTGCTGTTTAACCGATCTGTCAGTCTCCCTCCACTATCTCTGCGTTTGCAATTATCGGTTCATATTTTGCACTCGTTTGCTCTCTCCTGCCTGTCTTCTTCTGTCTCTCTCCACTTCCAAGCTGCTGTGTCAGATGCTTCATGGTAGGACTCTAGCTAGTGCAGAGAACTGAAGCGCTCGCTCCGTGCTAGGGCTGGGCAAATAATGGATTCTTCGGCTCTCTGGCAATGTCAAAGAGTGAGGGGAAAACATCCGTTTCTGGTCAAACCAACCATTTTGCTTGGACACAATCAAAAAGTTTGGTTTGATCTCAAGCATTTGTTTACTGTTTTTAAAATTTTTGTGTGTAAAAAAACAGTTTTCTATGAAAAGTCACTTTGCCCTGAAAAATCAAAACATTTTGGTTTGAAAATGTGAAAGTGAAACTCTTTGATTTTTCCCCCCTGAATTTTTTTAGGGTTTTTTCAACTCTAACAGTTGGGCGATATCACAATGAATGCAAAACATTGCAGTGTTGTGGTAATCTGTAGCGTTCACTGAAAAAGGTTTTGAGTGAAAACATCTCCCCCAGCTCTATTGTTCATCTACAGGGCAAATCAATTATAGGGAGAGAGGAAGGAAGCATGGCCGTGAGGGTAAGGAACTCACCTGAGACACAGGAGATCTGGGCTTACCTCACAGTGCTGCTACTGACTCCCTGTGTGACCTTGGTCTCATCCCTTAATCTCTCTATGCCTCAGGTCCCTGCCTGTGACGTGGGGATTATCCTGGCAGCGCCCCACAGGGATGTTGTGAGGTCACATTTCTCGGTGTTTGGGAGGCTCTTGCTTGGATTACGTTGTTGGGGCTGTCAGAGTACCTAGATGGTACAGGCCGAAGCCCAGCTACCTTGGCTGAGAACACTTATGTCAGCAGGTCTGTCTATGCCGCTACAGGGCAGCGATGCCAGTGCAAGCCACTGCAAGGCAGGAGAAGTAAGTCAGTCTCCCCTCACTGTCAGGTTTCTCCTGGTTCCCTGCCCCGGCTGCAGGTTCGGTTCCATGCTGGGCATGATGCTTGGTGCCATGCGCATGGATTGCAGATTCTCACAGCAGCGCTGCTACTCAGGATACAGAACGCCTGTAACAGTGAGGTTGCCCAGGAAAGCGGCAAGCTTTGAAAGCGGCATGGAGGGCACACTAGTCTGACTCTGGCTGCCTCTGGCAGTGAGTTCAGCCAGTTAATGCCCCCTCCTCTTTCTTTCTCTTCCTGCTGCTTCCCCTCTCCCTCCTTCATCCCATCTTTCTTGTCCTGTATCCCTGATCCCTGCACTGTATTTCTGTCCACCAGCCTCCCTGCAATGTGGACATAACTCAAATGGTGGAAGACACCAGTAATTTATCTTCCCTTAGTGAAACTGAGCACCAGCATCCGTGCCCGAAGGCAGGAGCACTGTGCAATGCTGGTTGCTTCTAATAAAGATACAAGCACCATAGATTTGTCCCCAGACACCACTCCACAGCCTGCTGTAATGAAAAGACACTTGGAAATGCTGCTCTCGATACTGCCGGTCCCCTCTGCCCACCTAATCCAGGGAAGCAGCTGTGGGCCTCCAGCTGGCTTTCAGTCATACTTTAGCAAACATGCTGCGGCTCCTCCTGGTCTCCCCCTCCCCTGGGATTCTTTATCCATGTCAACCTAGTGAACAGATCTCCCCGGGCGAAGACGGATGACCCCAACGGCAGCAGCAGTCAGACGCCCATGGCATGTTCTCCAGCCTCCCTCCCTGATAGGGCTGGTCAAGCAACGTGGTCCGGCAAGCCATGGGATGGCTGTATGCAGTGGGCACAGACAACCAGTGAAGTGCCAGACTCCCTTGTGCTACTTAGACAGCACCTACTCACACCCACCTCCCCATGGGGGGGCTGAGGTCTGAGCCAGACAGAGGCATGAGATAGAGCAGAGTAGAAGCTACCTTCGCCTAGCTCCTTGGGGTGAAAAGTACCCATTCCCTGGGGAACCAAAGCACTGGGATTTTTCTATTGGCTCTTGATTCCCACATGCCACCCTTAACCTGGAGTTCCAGCAGAGAGACCGTCTGGCCAGTTCTGTGTGCCTCTCTCAGATAGCAGTCCTGTTCCCATGCGTATGGACAGCAGCCTGTAGAAGAAGCCACTTGGCTGAAGAAATGAACTCGCTCATTGAAGGTGAAAGATCTCAGGCAGCAGAGTGGAAATCCCCGGTCCCCAAGGGCTGGAATCTTGGAAGGTTTGGGGGAGGTTGAAGTGGTTTTCCCTCCACTTGTTTTCATCAGAGCTGAGCCAGAACTCACCCCCCACCCCAGTCTGGCCACTCTCAAACTTTGGATCCAGATCCAGACTTGGCAGCTGTCCCCTTCTGTGTGAAGGGCCAAAGCAGATCCCTGGCTGTACATGGGCTGAGACTCGGACTTGGAGCGCTGTCCTCAGGCCCATTTCTAGCAGAGCTGGGTGAAACACACTATTGCGAAACACACAGGTCCTTTGTGTCCTGCAGCATTTGGAAAAGATGGTTTTCATGGACTCAGAATATTTCACACACTTCTACTGAAAGCGCCTAGGGGCTTTTCTTCCTCCTTGGCCACTGGAAAAAGGGTGGGGAAAAAGGAAAAACAATCAACCGTAAATGGACTAATCTTTGTTTCTCAATCTTGTCAAACAGAACCTTAAAAACTCTGAGATGTTTGATTTTGGGAAAAGTTCTGGGTTTTTCTAATTTGTTGCTTGAAAAATTTTTGACCAGTTTTAATTTCTGATTTTAATCAGAGGAAAGTTTCCAGAACCCCTGCCAGGGAACTGAGAGAGCTACCAGGCAACGCGACTTCCAGGTGCTTAAACTGAGCCTCTTCTGGTAATGACTTTCCAGTGGAGCTGGACTTGACCCCACATGCCAGTCTGAGCCTTCCTGAGCTTTGGGGTTGTTTAAACTCCAGATCTGGATCCCAGTTTTTGTGAATTGCCCCCTACTTTATGACGGGCGACGTCAAACCTAGGCTCCAAACACCCCTGAACTCTGAGCTGTTTGGAAGAAGCTGGAGCCCCCTTTGCTTTCCGCTCTTCAGTTGCTGTCTCTTATTCCCTGCTGCATTCCTTGTTGACTCCGTGTGTTTCTTCCTCCATCCTTTGATTCCTGCTGCCCTTTCTGTCTACTCTGCCTGTTCTGTGACGTGTGCTTAGGGTCCCTTGTGGCTGAACGAAGCTCTGCACAGCACCTGCTGGCTCAGTGGAGGAGAAGGTGGCATCTCTGGAGCTCTCCCATAAACCACAGGCGCTGTGCATATGTAATGAAAGGGAACTAGTGGCTGTGATGATCAGGACCGGCTCTAGGCACCAGCAAAGCAAGAACGTGCTTGGGGCAGCATAATTCCAGGGGCGGCATTCCGGCCCCCCCCACCCGTTTTTTTTTTTTTTTTTGCTTGGGCAGTTGTGCTCTCGGAGCTTTGGGGCGGCAAATTTTTTGCTTGGGGTGGCAAAAACCCTAGAGCCAGCCCAGGTGATGTTGGGGCTCATTGATGCCTACAGGTCAAACAGTGGGTCCAGTTCAGATCTGGTGGGAGTGTGTGGACTTCTCCCTGCTCTGGATTTGACCCACCCCTGGCAGGTACAGCTGCTGGAGGATTCTCCAGCTGTTCACGTCCACTTAGAAAGCTTGTGCATCAGTTTTTCTCTTTCTCTGACTTCCTCCGTCCTCTTTCAGTCTCTTTCTCCTTGCTCAGTCAACATCTCTCTTCTTCCCTTTGATGCCTCTCTGGCACTTCAGTTGTAAACCCAAAGGAATGAGCTGCTCCCCATCCCTGTCTTAGTCAGGAGGCTCCAGTTGCTCTGAAAAGCTACTTACAGCTTCTCCTTGGCTCCCTAGTGAGACGTGAGGTCCTCATCACCAGTCTCCTGCTGCCTGGAGCTGCCACGCATCCGGCCCTGTAGCCAGGTACCAACCCTGTAACGCACTGCCGTCTCCATGCCCTGCAGGCCCGGGTGCGATTGGCCGGCTCCCTCTTCTCTCCTCGCTACCCCACTTGCCTTCACTATATTTACATGTCTATTTTATGATTTCAATTTTTAATGCTTCTGCTCTTTTGAATACTCTGAGTGCTTTGGAGTGGAACACCAAGTCCTGAGCGCCAATTGAGTACAGAGCAATAAATCAACTAATAACTGGAACCTTGTTTTCTACTTCCGTGGTTGAGAGTTAACCCTCCCCGTGCTGCCTGGCTTCTCCCACGTGCTCAGCCAGCATCCGCAAGCAGGAGTGGGTCCCAGTTAATGTTGGGGAAAGCACTGACTGTAGCTGGAATTGCCGGGTGGGAGGCTTTGATTATAACCTGTGTGGGATGAAATCCTAGAAGTCAGCGTCCCAGGATTTGTATTCAACCTGCTGTAAAAACAGGGGACATTTGCCAACTTCTCCTCCAGGTTTTGAGCAGCTTCAGAGGTGGGTTTGGGGGTCGATTGCCTTTGATCTGGATCCATTTCTAATCTATGTGAATACAGCACATGGCAGGGTACTCCAAACTTTTTCCTGGGGAGGGGCAGGGATCTGCATCTTAATAGAGAGATGATCTCCTGAGTCATCTCCCCTCTTGGCACAATCACAGGACCCACCTGCCCTCCATACTGCCACTATCCACCTTCCTTCCCAGACTAACGGCCCTGTGCCAACTACACCAATTGCTGACATGGAGAAATAATACTAGGAGAGTAGTAACAGCTGGGAACAAGAAGGAGGAGCCAGCAGCATGTGACCAGCTAGATCTTTCTAGGCCACCGGCAAGTTGTCCATGGACCAGAGATTGAGACTCCTGGTGAGGCAGGATCACATAGCCTGGTTCTGCACTACTGCCCTGCTTGGACAGGCAGTAGTTTGTAAGCTGTTGGCTGGTTGTCACCTGGCTGAGACACGGTCTCCTGGCTTTGCGAGGAGCATGGAAAGCTTTGGCTGCGTGTGCCATGTCTGGCTCCCTGAGGCCCTCCTGCTGTTAGTAAAAGCAGTAACGTCGCATCAGGCAGCACTCAAATGTCCCAATATGGCAGCACTGCAAACACAGCGTAGCTGCATTTGAAACTCTCTCTCAAAGACTCACTTGCCACATGGAGCCTTTGCTGACAAAGCAGGAGTTCTTCCTCTGGGGCATTTCCCTTTGACTGATACTGAAAGAAAGCACAGTATTTGCCATCTTACAGCAGACTGCTGGGCCACCCAGTCTTTGTCAGTGGCCAGTCCTAGATTTTAATACCCAAAGGGACCACAGTGACCATGTAGTCTCCCCTGCAGAACACAGGCCTCAGAACTTCACTCCACCTCCTGCTGTGTAAGTGAATGCTACTGAGTCCCATCCCTTGTGGCTGAGCTAGAGCCAATCTTTTAGAAATGTCTTTAGCCTTGATTTAAAGATTAAGAGTTGGCCCGGGGGGGGGACTTTATACCCTGTGCCTCCATTGTGGGATCGTATACTATAGTGGAGGTGCCAGGCATTGGGATTATTTCTTTCTGCCCACCAGTTGGCGCTCTGCCTTTGTTGTGAAATACGAGGACAAGAACCCTCAGTGCTGACCTTCTATTTTGTGTGACCGCGTGTGCCATTCTTATCAGATGTGTCTAATCCTTTAACAAAAAATACCCGCCTCAAATACATTTTGTGGCAGGGCGTTCCACAGGCCAGACATGTTGCATGAGTGTTTCCTTTCATTGCCTTTTAGTTTTATCAAGTGTCCATGCACAGCTCATTTAAGCATGTGGACACCACTCCTGCTGCTATGTTCCTTTCTTAAGGGTTACCCAGGGTGCACAGTAGGTAGACTGCTGGTTTTAAGTTACAGTGGAAATCCATTGCCCCTTGAAGTGTAAAAGTGACCCTTACATTAGCTTCCAATAATGCCCACAGTCTACATCACAGTTGCTTTTCAACTAGCAGGTGGCAATGATTTTCCTCTATTAGCCTCCACTCCATTAAACAAAGAATATAAATTCATGCCACCTTGGGCTGTGATCTTGTCTCCGAACAGGTCTAAAAAGCTAAGCAGGGTTAGGTTTGGTTGTTTTTGGGAGGCCTCCAAGGAAATCCATATGGTGTAGAAAAAGATGTTAGTGATTGCAGTTTCAGCTACCTAGGTTGTCCCTGCCTTACGTAGTGGTGCTGTGTGCTGTGAAACAGCTGCAGCATTCCAAGCCAGCGGTGGCTGCACTTGGATGGTGAATGAAGCAATTTGTGTATATAAGGCCCTTTGTGACGAAAGATGCTATGTAGATGTATGATGATGATATTCATACCCATGACACGAACACAACAGATGGCCAAAACCACACAGACATGGGCCTGTGCTCATATTCTCACCAACTGCCACCTAGTGGCCCATCAGACTCCTGACATTATGCAGTGTGCACACCCTCTTAGGGGCAACTAGAAGAGAATAAAAGACCATTTTGCTCTGTAGATGTCCATTGGGCAGCTAGAACTGTAGAGAGAGCAGTTGGAGGAGGTGTGGCATGCAAGTGGTGTGTGCAAAAGGGCAATGCATGTACATGCATGTAGCTGTGGACTGAGCATAGATCACATGGTCCATTCTTGGACATAGGGCCTTCAGTGCTGCTCACCCCTCTGCAGAAGGCCAGCAAAAGTCTGTTCACTGGGACTTTTGGGGGTTTATGTGGTGCATGAGCTTTGCGCAGGCCCCCTGCATGAAGTGAATTTAACCCTTTGTGCCTCTGTTTCCCCCCACCTCAGGATAGCAATTCACACCGGCCTTTGCAAAGTGCTTTGGGATCTGCAAGGAATGATGATGATGATGATGCCTTATTTTTTAGCACTACCACCACACTGGGGAGAGAAAGTATGTTTGTGAATCTCAGAGACTATTGAATGCTGTGCTGAGGCTTCATTAAATGGTCGCTGAGACAGGCCCGTGCTCCCCTGATACCGTTCCGCTGCTATGAAAATACCAGGCCGCATAATAATAATAATAGGAGTCCACTGCAAGATTATTTTTTTATGCTCATCTGAAGGCTGTATTTTGTACGTGGCTGCGATAGAGATTGGAACCCTATAAATACTTCTGGATTGATAGAGACTAATGAGGCAGGTAGTGCATTGCTTCAGGTACTTTTCCCCATCGGGTGACTTAGTTCAATCAGTGTTTGTTTCACACCTCGGCTGTCAGAAAGAATTACACTTTGTTCTCCTTCTGTGGGCTCCATCCCAGTAGGTGCTGAGCATTCGGGCCCTGACCCCGCAACGCATGCAGAGTTTTGAGCATTCACATCGTCCTTTTGTCTTCAGTGGAACTGCTCTTGGGCTTAAAAGCGAAGCAAGTGCTCAGGTGCTTTGCTGGATCAGGACCAGCATGCTCAGCGCCTCGCAGGGTGAAGCCCGCTGGCTGAAATGTCTCCACCATTCTGCTAAGCGCTGGGGGAGGAAGGGTGAGCTGGGTCCACTCTTCTTCACAGCCATCTTCCTCCCGCTTCAGTGCGCTCCAATGGGCCGCATTGTGTTTATCCATAATTATAATGGGGCAACTTGGTTATGCTTGCCGAGCCTGTACACAAATGCTTAATAAGCCACGGTAATGCTTTCCTGCTCATTAAGTGACACGGACAGGAGCTTCCCTGCCTCCGTCTAGCCCCTTGACAAACCAACTAGCAGCACAGTTAGCGCCGCCCGGTGCTCATCTGAGTCTCTCTATTGGCATCTTAAATTTCACTGGGGGAATGAGGTACCGCTCGCACCTCTGACCTCCAGGGCCACCATCTCTTTCCACAGAGAACGCCCAGCAGCCCCTGTTAAAGGCAAGGGAGTGGCCCCAACATTCAAGCAACATATTTAACGATTAATTGTTTCACTATTCAAAAGTGGTATAGCACCAACCAGAGCCAGCTGCAGTCTGCCATTCCCCAGTCTATCCCGGCCATCCCGCCTTCCAAAACAGAGGATAACTTTTGGTGTCTCCAGCTACATCCTGGCAACAACCGCTGCTCCACACACTCCTTTCTTCCCTGAGAATCTGGGCTAGAGGAACTTGGTATTGGATCAAAAAGGGAGCTGATTTAAAAAGTGTCAGTGGAACAGTTTTCCACTGGAAAATGCAGCTTTGTCACAATCAGAGTGTTGCACAGGAACATGGCAATGTTGGTGAAAGTTTTGATGGAAAAGTGTCAGAATAAATCATTTCCGCTTTCCCAGTATTTGTTTTGATGATGTCAAAATGTTTCATTTTTTTTTTTGTTTTGGTTCATTTTGTTGAGACTTATGTTATATTAATTTGAATATATTTATCTATATAAATGTATATTTTGACCATATCACTGGGAATGTTGCGATGTTTCCTAACTGAAATTTTTTTAGAATTTCTTTTCTCAAACAAATTTCTAAATTTCTACTTTTTGTTCTGATTCACAATGAAAACACATTTCAGAATGCCGGGAATTTCTCCTGGAACGGGAATTCCAGTTTCTGAGCAGCTCTTCTGAGGATCTTGCCCCTCGATTATGCCAGCTATGTAGCGAATTGCCATACATCTCCAGTCCTCAGACATAATCTTAGCCAGTGTGGATCAAGAGAATTACAAATGGGTTACAAAACTAGCTCTGAGAATTACAAATGGGTTACAAAACTTTCCCCCTCTAGGCCAGCATCAGAGGGGTCAATCCAATGCCCATTGGAGTCAATGGAGTCTTTCCATTGGGCATCAGTGCTAATTGGATCAGGCCCTAGGTGCATCGATACACAACAGGATGATAATGAATGGACCCCCCCCCCCCCCGGTGCAGTATTGGGGGTTCATGGCACTGGTTTTCTCACCATGCAAGGCCGCTGGACTTCACAGTGTGTAGCTATGCTGTCCCACACACTGCAGTCATTGCTGGTTGTCGAGTGTGTCCTCCGACTCATTACACCAAGCCCCCAAATCCTCTGTGCACAGTCCGATAGCTCCACTCAAGCCAAATAAAAGGAAGCGATACAAACCCAAACAGCGGGGCCATTATTCCCAGAGGGACACAGTTCAAAGGAGTGACCCTTCCGCCCACAGCCACTCAGTTCAGCATCTGAGCTTGGAGAATTATAGGCCATCAAATTCCTCCTATAAAAACAAGAGCCATAGCAACCTTGAAACCCCGTAAAAATATGTGAGAATAGTAGCAATAAAAGTACCACCAGGGGGCTGCCACAGACCAGACCTGTGCAAGGAGCAGCAAGGAGAGCCTGTGTGTGGAGGTGAGTCCTCTGGCAAAGGGAGGGGGAATTCCAGGTTTGGTACCATTCATTCCAAACCTCCAGAGTGGAGCAGAACTATCATGCCTCCAGGGGCAAGTTCTGAACCAGGGATGGGCATCTCCAAAGGCCTGAAGGCTGAGCGCTGGGCCTGATTCTTCCCTCACACCATTGTCACTGCTGGCATGCCTTTGACTCCAGGAAACTATTCCTGATTTACGGATGAGATCGCTGTGAGCCCCATGCTGCATCTGAACCACCTGAGTCTGCTCAGCTGAGCTGGGAATGGCACAAGAATCTGCATTGTTAAACGTACGGCCCCAGATCCTTAGCTGGTATGAGTTGGCATCGCGCCATTGACTCCAATACCCATGGTGTTTGTTCTTCCGTTGGGGCTGGGAATAGCACAGAGATGACTCTCCCCCAGTATTTCTGGGAGGTGCTTGGAGGAGCAGTTAGCCAGGTCTTTCCATGGCAGACATAGCACCAATAGACAATGTAGCTATGTCCTAGTAGCTGTTGTATACTGCAGAGTGTACATAGGAGTTCAGAGCCAGGGATTTGGCTCCTCTTCAGTGTTATAACCAGCTTCTTGGAGCAGCCACTGTAGCTAAAGATTCAAATGTAGTTTAAATTGCATTATCTTTTCACACAGTCAGAGCTTGACTTATCAATCAAATTTGGGACTGAAATTTTCCATCAGTGAAAAGGTGATTACTTTGATAGAGTTTCAGCAAAATCTCTGAAACTCTTTTGAATAATGCGAACGTGAAATTACTGGCAGAACTGGTAGTGCCACCTTTAGTTTAGCTTGCCCGACGCTTTCTGTTAGAAGACCCTGTTATCAGTGGTGTGGGGCGGGGGAACCAACACACCAAATTCCTAACTCCAGGACTGCAACGAAACCTGACAGGGTCTGAGGAGTAGAAATTCTGCTTGGGGTATGGAGGATGCAGAGAGTGAAAAACCTCATAAATACATTGCTAACAGTATAAATCCACCGTGTGTTCCAGCTTCCTCTTGCAGGTGGGGAAAGAGGCATCTTACCGTATGTATGTATGTTTCAGCCCCAATTATCCAAGCCTCATTTAGACTAGCTTCCCAAGACCATGTCCCATGAGATCTATTAATTACTTTAAAAATTCTCTCATTATCCCAAACCTCCAGGGTAGGATATGGGTCAGTCCCAGATTTACAGAAGTGCGTGTGCATGCAGCCATCCTTCCCTACAGGTTGTCAGTGGGGCCTGAACCCAGGGCCTGTAGCACCAAAGTAGGGTTACCATAGGTCCAGGTTTTCCCGGACATGACCTCTTTTTTTGGTCCTCGAATCTCTGTCTGGGCAGATTTTTGAACTAAGAAGAGATTCCATGATTTTGAGCTGGGCATCCAGAGAGTAGCAGCTGCTAGCCCTCACTTGTGTGCTGCTGCTGGCAACAGCGCTGCCTTCAGAGCTGGGTGGCTGGAGAGCTGTACCCCTCCTCCCATCTCCTCCTCTCCCCGGCAGTATCCTCTGTCTGGGAGCTTGAGATATGGTAACCCGAAAGTCCAGCAGCGGAGTCTTGTGCTCAAACTAGTTGAGATGCCTGCCCGTTTTCTAGAGTAGGTCTCGGTGTATTCCCCAGACACGGGAGTAATCGGGGTCCTACTGTCCTCATACCATGGATACACGCTTTCAGTGGCCCCACTGCAGGTTAATATGAAGAGCCAGGGGAGAAGGGGTTTCAGGAGGCTGGAGGTTCAGAAACAAGCAGAGTGTGTTGGATTTCAGCACGTTGCTCTCCAGGGCTGATTTACAGCAGGCTCTGTGCTAGAGGACTCTGGGGCCTGGTGGTTCCAGCAGATTGCAGTAGGGTAGGGAGCTCTTACTGAAGCAGTTAAGGAGGAGGGGTAGCTGTGGGGTGGGGGGGGGAGGGCCTGCAGGGACAGGAAGAGGGGAGCTCTGCCTCTGTGTTTTTGCTATGCTCCTCCCTCTCCTCTCCTTTAATTCCTGAGCCTTTCCCAGGTGCCAAGCCCCAGTTCATTCAGAACAGAGCAGCACGGAATAACCGGAAATTAGCCCATTCTGCACTCGCTCAGCCAGGCAAGTCTCTTCCCACAGCTTCCTCCTGAGCACAGTGTGACCCAGCTGCTTTCTGCCTGGGCCCACACCCTGTGATCACAGCCCAGCGGGGGAGGCTGCTGGGCCTGGGTTACCCCTTCTGGCAGCTTCCTTTCCCCACACCTTTGCTAGCACGGCCAGTGACAAGGGCAGGGTACCTCTAATGCCTTCCCAAAGGGCCTGCGTACCCATCAAAAGGGTCCTGTGGGGGTGGCTCCCTCGCTCGCTCTCACGGTCTGATTCTGCTCCCAGTGAAGCTAGTGGCAAAACTTCCATTGGCTTTAATGGAGCAGGGTCAGGTCCTCGCAGGGGCAGTGCCCTCTTCCTGGCTAAATAGTGAGAGACCTGGTACGTGCTCAGAGATTCTGGTCCATATGGGCCTGGGCAGCAGGGGGACTTGCCGAGCTTGCTGGCGGAGCTGGCATTCCCGTCTGAGGCAGTGAGCTCTGGTTTACATCCTTCCTGGAAGTAGCCCTCTGCTTCTAAGGACAGGCTCTCTGGCCTCCAAATGCAAAGTGGCAGGTGCTGTGCCCTACAAGGGCTACTGTATATTTCTCTGTCCTTTTTCCAGAGGCCGCACTAGCAGTCAGGACTCCTGGGTTCTATTCCTGACTGTCACTGAATAGCTGTGTGACCACTGGGACAGGACGCGTCACCATCTCTGTGTCCTCCCCATCCTCATAACGGTAGCACGGTAGCATTCTTTATCCCGCAAGGGGCATCCTGGTGCTCGATTCACCCGATCTCCGCAAAGCACTTTGAGATCTTGGCTGGAAAACACCAGCAGGGGACACAGTTTGACCCTTTCTCCAGCAAAGCGAGCCGGTCGCACCCGGGCACAGCTGCCTGTGTGGCACCAACACTTCCAGAGTTATCTGTGGCAGCCTGTCTTTGTCAGAGACCTCTCTGCCCCTCTTCCAGCTGATCAGCATTAGCAAGCATGCACAGTGCACTTTGTGTAGGCAGGGAAGATGGGGGGAGGGATACAAGCAAAGCCCTCCCTCTCCCTCCCAGCAGCAAAGCGAACCACATGAATTACCAATGCAGCTGCACACGTAGCTAATGTGTATTTAAAATCCCCCAGGTAGCGGTATGAAAAGCGGCTGTGTGCTGGGCTGGGCAAGAGCCTTTCTCCCAGCGCTCTCCACCTGCCTGTCACGGCAATGTCAGGCCGGCAAGCTTCCCTCGTTAATGTCAGGCCGTTAATTGTGAGTGAGGCTGTCACCGCAGCATGTCATATTCCACTGAGCGGGTCATTTGCATTCTCCGCGCCAAACTCCCGTTGTTACAGCTTTGAACTTTCCAAAGGAGCTATTTGTCCCAACTCAGACATAAATCTTTAATTATTTCCTGATTATATTTTTTAATGGGGAGTGAGGGGTGGGGAGAGGAAAAGTGAGGAAGGTGCGGCAGGCAGCGTGCTTTCCACATGCTGTCAGCCCTGAGAATAGAGTGTGTAATGACTTTGGGACTGATTTTCACCACTGCCGTGGTGTTCCTGTGCATAGATGTCATGAGACTTCATGTGCTGCTGAGAGGGTGGTAGCCAGAGTTTGTTCCAGGTGGGCATGGAAATCCAGCTCTGGGTTTTATTCTTCCTAGGGAGCATCGCCATATTAATACTGTGACCTAGCTCTTTTATAGCAGTTTTCATCTGTCGATCTCACTGCGCTTTACGGAGATCAGGTGAATCGAGCACCAGGATGGCAGTATCATTATCCCCATTGTACAGATGGGGAAACTGAGGCACAGAGTGGGGACACGACTTGTCCAAGGTCACCCAGCAGATCAGTTGGCAGACCCTATTTCTCCTATGTCCCACTCCAGTGCGTATCCTCCATCTAGCAGCAAGAGGCCGCCATCGGGGGCAAAGCCTCATTTTGTGCTAGGTGCTGTACATCCACATGTAACAAAATGACAGTCCCTGCCTCAAAGAGCTTACAATCCGTAACATTAATAACCCCTTAACCAGGTGTTGCTAGCCAGGCAGTTACTACCCAGCACATCACAGACACATGACATATGCTCTGCTAAAATCCTCACTTCACCCCTAGGAACTGTGTAACACAGGGCAGCTCCTGAACCACTGAAGCTTCACTGAAGTGGCTGTGGTTCTGCAGAACAATGGAATGCAATTCTCAGGTGCTCCCCTTAGGGCCCCGCCCCCACACTGCATTCCCATCAAACTTTTCTCTCGTCATTTAGATGCTCTCCCAACACTCCCAGCCCTCTTTTGTGTTCCTAGCTACATAGGTTGCACTGTGCCAATGGTCCATATCCTCAGCATTGCCAGCTCTGGCACTGTGTAGTGCTGTTTTAAAAGTCCTGACTCCTGGAGTCAAGTGATTCCATGAGACTCTCCACTTCCGTTTCAACATAAATAAACTTTCTAGCTTCATGGTTGCAGGGAAAAGCTTGACAATGCGACCCGGGTGCACCATATAGGGGCAGAATCTAGACGGCTAATAAAAAGAACCCCAAATTTATAATATTTAAAGAATCTCATGACTTTTAAGCCAATTTCAGGATTCTGTGGAGGGCTGGGGTTCACAATGCTCTTGTCTCTGTCTGTGACCTTTCTGGAGATGTCAGAGCAGGGACAATCCCAGCCCCTGCCCCAGGATTTTGCAGTGGGCCAGTTGTGAGTGCTTATTAGAGGGGTGGAGGGAGGTGCCATTCTGTCCCTGAGAGTGATCAGATGACTTCTAAGGTTTGCTTTCCTTCACAATAAGTCTGAGCTTGGACGGACAGATCCTCAGTGGTGTAAATCAGTAAAGCTCCATTGACTTTGCACTGGCTGAAGGATCTGTCCCACAACACCTTCTAGCTGTAGGTAGCAGTGCTGCATCTCTGTCCTCTGTGTGTGTGTGTTCGCGTGCGTGCACGCACATCTCTCTCTCTGCTCCCTTGCGTACGAAAAACACAGAGGCAAGGGGCTGGCAGGATCAGCGTATGCATGTTAATGGAGTTATGACTTATTTAAATAGCATATGCCATGTTAGTCCAACTAGAGCCCCAATCAAGGTGAATTAATGAACATAATGAACACAGCTGGGAAGACTCCATAGCAGCCTGTGAGGAGCAGAGCAGAGGCACACTAGGGCATGGCCCCACATTATCTGCCAGTTGTACCTGTCCTATGAAGCAGTACTTTGTGAAGGAGCCCAGTATCACCAAATGGAATTGTGTGTGGCACTGGTGGGTCTCTACTAGGAACCCCAAAAGCATCTTGGGAGAGAAGTTGGCCACTTCTCCTGTGTGTCGCTGCACCCTCTGCAGGAGGAAGGCAATCCAACATGAGCATAGAAAGTCTCTTTGCTAACTGAGCTACGCTCCTTCATCAGAGCAGAAGCTGTGGATTGGAGGTGTGGGTCTTTAATCCAGATCCCAGTCTTGTAGTTGAATGCAGGCAGCATGTGAAGGGTTAACAGTAGGACCTTTACAAAAAAGGGCTGCCGTATCCTCTGGTTTAAAAGCATAGAGCTTCCAATATTGCTCCTGGGGCAACTGCTCTGGTAGCCTTTTAATAAGGGGATTGTATTAAGAACACTGCTACTGCTTAGCACTTCTCCTGAGTCTGTACCAGCCAGACTAGCCAATGCCCTGTGCCTCATGCGGTCGTTTACACTGGAGCAAAGTGGGCATCACCGCTCTGATCTGCACAAACAGACTCAAGTTGGCAGGCGAAAGCATCCTTCCAGATCAACCCTTTGCACTTCCTCCAGCTCCAGCCATTCCCTCCCTCTATGCCCTGTCTCTTAGCTCTGGATATTGTTTATCCAGGAGCCACTTGTCAGCACAGCCAAGAGCAGTAGGTTTTAGCAGGCTGCTCAGCTCAACACCCAGCGTGTGTGCATGTGCACACAGGGAGCAGGGGAGGATGGTGCCAGCCATGAGGAAATGATGAACTGCTCAGACACCCCCGGGAAGACAGACAGCAGCCATTTAACCCCTGATGCATGGACTCTGGGTACGGGCGAAGATGAGAAGGAGCAATGCTACAGTGTTACTGAGCCGTGGTGCACCTGAAAGTGGTGGAAGGTGACCCCCATTTACACCCCTTCCCTCCGTCTTCCCTGCACAGATGCTGTATGTGTGGTTTCAGTCATACCCACAAGACAACGCAGGCCCCTCAAAGAGCGGTAGGGCTACTGTGCACTAGGAAGGGTCTGCTATGTCCCAAGTGCATCTTCAGGATGGCACGCAGGGATTTCAAGTTGATCAAAGAAACTCTGGAAAGCAAAAGTTAAACTTTGAATTGGATCCATTTGGAACAAATTGTCTAGAGGCATGGTGGGGCCTCCATCGCTTGAAGTCTTGAAACCACGACCAGATATATTTCTGTAAGACCTTCTCTAGCCCAGCCATAACTTACAGTGGTAACTGTCTTGGTGAGGATGCAGGAGGTCAGACTACGGTCTCTTCTGGGCTTAAAATTCACAATACTTCTGGGGATGGAATCCAACATGGCCACTGACGTGAAGGCTGGGCAGCAAGCAGAGGTGCCGGGGACTCTCTGCCTCCAGCAGACAAAGAGACAGATTCTGGTACTTCACTCATGTGCACTGGAACTTTTCAAAGCATAAGGCAGTACTCTGGTGTGGGGCAGGGGGGCAGGCTGGCCGACCCATTAGCCCAGATTCTACCCGTGTAGTCCTGCTGAGAGGTACCTTCTAGAGGGAGGAATAAACTACCTTCCCTTTCACAATTCAGCATGAATAAGCACCCACCCTTCCCATAGACTTCAGTGGGAGTTCGAGGCACTCAGCCCCTCTGCAAGCCAAGCCCTTCGTTGTTAGCACTTGGCATTTGTACTTTCTCTCTCTCTTTTTTTTACTAACTTGTTCTTTATTGACATTTTTCTTCAGAACACAGGAAAAAATGCCCGTACAGTAATTGCAGTGCATGTAAAGCAAAGCACTGTGCCGTGTCGGTCAAATAATCTCCTTCCCTTTCTGGAGCTTGTATGGAACTATCTCAAGTGACAAACGGATCATGCCAGGTATCATTCGGTGTCAGGGGAAGGGCGAGGATTGGGACGTCATAAAGCCATTCCCATTTATACAGTGGGGAAAATGAAGTCCAGAGAGGTTTAATGGCTTGATTTTTACAGCAGATGCCAAGCACCCGGATCTCACATTGACTGCATTGACAGCTGTAGGTGCTGCGTCTCTCTATATCAATAACTTGCTTAACGTTACCCAGAAAGGTGGTGGCAGAGTTGGGAGTAGAACCCAGGTCTAATTGCTACTTTACCCACTAGACACACTACCTCCAAGAACACTTATATCTGTGGCTATCTTGGGTTTCTAATACCGACAAAAATCCATCTTGCTCTCATGTCTAGCAGCTCGCAATCACAACCCCTTGATGTCTGCATAACAGCCTTCTGTCTCCCCGGTTCTCTGTGAAGAACGACACAGCTATAGCAAGCTGGAAACAGGCAAACAAGCAAAACACACTGTGTTCCAGGGGATAATCTGGATTCCACAGGATGCAGATCAGTCATAAAAAACTGAACACACACACCCCCGCCCGCCAGAGTATCCAATAAACAGATAATGTCAGAGATTTATAATTTTGGAAGGCCATAGCATCCACCTTTCATCAGGCAGTAAACCAGAAAATGTTTACTACGTGTGCAAGGTAGAAAGTGTAATGTTGCAAAACGATAATACTAAAATAGAGAGGAATAGTCTGTTTATTGGCTAATGGCTGGAGGAATGTGTGTGTACACTATGGTAGAATGTATGTACGTGTCTGTAATACATGTATTTGTGTCTGTAATATATACGCATTTTGGGGGACGGGGGCATGCATGTAAAACCAGATTGACAATCTTACACACACTGAGCAGTGCCTCCAATGGGACTGCTTGTGGAATAAGGTGCTACTCAACATAAGGACGATAAAATCTGGCCCACTGCCACACACAAAACTTTGGGCTAGATGATGCACCCATTGGACTCTTCTTGTGAGTAGCTTTTCACCATTGTGAGTACACGGTTCACAATCCGACCCTTTGTTAACGTAGGTCTAGTGTGTGCAACCCTTACTCATGTTGGTGAGCACTTACACCGGTAGTCCTACTGACATCATCAGGGTCACTCATGTCTGTAACTACTACTGAGGGAGAGTAGGGGTTGCAGAATCTGCCTCCTAGAGGTTAGGCTGCTAGACTGCAGAGCTCACCAATGCAAATGCTAGAAAGCAAGTGGAGTAAGCTGTTAACTCATTCATCAGCTCTTCTATGCTCCACTCATCAGTTCTCCTTCCCAATCTCCGCTGTTTCTCAGTCCCGCATATTTCCACTCTCACCCGGACTAATTAACTCAAACCCTTGAGCTCTGCCCAGGTTTGTTGTTTATTTCTGTCTTTTGATTATTAATAGAGGAATGTTATGGCTCTTGTAAATTATATTGTGTGTAATTCTGTGCAGGGCTTTGGCTTAGGGGGTGCATGTAAGTGACCAGGAGGCGGTGTGAGATTGCAAATGCTGATGAGAGACGTTTTTCTGTAATGTTTAGGAAAACATGTCCGGATGGGCAATCTATGTTGTTAGCGATCATTCTAAATTCAGCATAACTGATATCTGCATGTTTGTGCATTGCCGTTTTGTGTTTAATGACTGGAGTTAAGGCTGCACATTGGTTGGAGGTATGTGGGCTATGGATGGGAGGTAGCTGAGGTCAAACAGTTGCATTTTTTTCTCTGCCTCAGAGTCGTAGCAGGTACAAGTGCTGCTGGTTTTACAGGAAATGGACCCAATAAAACATAAATATCCTAAACCATTCTTTATATAGATTTTCAGTAACATGTGCAGCATGAGCTGAAGACTTACTGGTACAGTGAGGTATAAAGATATTATCAATGTGACACTCAGATGATCTGCATAATCCATTCATGGGTTTGCTACTTGTGCAACCATTCCAAACGCCTTCAGATGAAACCTCTAGAACACATCAGAGTGCATACTCCTGTATTTAATTTGGGGATTATGTATGTAAGAGTGGTTGGCACTGAACTCCTAAACTCTTCAGTTTCTGCCCTGGAATATGTGGGCATGAGTCTTATTGAGGTCAGTGGGATTTGTGGCTGCTTACCACAGGGCTGAACCTGCCTGTTCTCCTCTTGCTGAAGGTCATGCCAGTGTCTCTGGATTGGTAGTATTCCCTAGCAGAGTTTCAGTAAAATCTTGGATTTAACCAATAATCTCAATGCTGAAATAATCTAGCTGGTGTCAGGATACCTATTCATAGATACTCATACATCTCTCTATAGTTGTGAGTCTTATTCACCACTGCACTCCTGTTTCATATTGCTGTACCTCCATTGAAATTAATGGTATTGAACAGGAGTAAGAACAACAGTGAATCAGGACCTATGTACATATACATCAGTGCTGAAAGTGCAGCTCCATAGAAATCAATTTGTGCATTTCCGTTGCAGCGAATGTTGTCCATAGGACAGCTTTTGTTTTGATGACAGGAGTGGAAAAATATCACCCAGGAGTTATAAACGATACCAAAATTGTGATAGTGCCCTTTGGAATTGTTTCATAGTCAAGGTGGCTTTTCGGTCCTCTTGGTGATATTTACCCAGGCGGTGCTAAAAGCATCACTGTCTTGAATTTACCCATTTCTATTGATGCATTGAGTAAAATGCTATATTCCCCCTAGCACTGGTGCTATCTATTTAGTTTCCAAGCAGCACGCCGCCTCTGATCATGGGCAGCAATCTGTTTGCCTGCTGCTGTGAATTATAGCCTGATATTGCAGAATATGAATGGTCACATGGGGCAGTTTCACTCAATCATCCGCTCTCACCGACCTATTATTATTTTGTGATTGATAATCCAAAGGGAAATTATTATTCTGTATATAAATAGAATTTGAATTTAATATTAAGATCACTATGAAGTTCAGCTCTGACTTATTCTTGTCATTATTATTATTAGCACCTTGAAGTCCTGGCTGAGATCGGGGTCCCATTGTGCTAGGCCCTGCTTAAACCTGTAGTAAGAGACCGTCTTTGCCTCAAAAATGCTCATGCTCGGGATCCATATCAGAAGGGTGGAACTTGGGCCCAGCTCCAGATAACAGAGAGGCCGTGGCTGCCAGTCTCATCCCCCTGTGCGTGCATGTGTCTGTCATATACGATACGTGGTATGTGTATGTACATGATCAATACCACCCAAACACTCACACTCACAGGACTTCGGCTCGTCTCACTTGTCTTCAGACAAGCTGCACCGTTTATGCTCACTAAAAGGGGAACGGCAAGTCTGACCACCTGATGAAGTTGTGTGGAGCTGTCAGGATGTGACTGGAACACAGTGTCCTCGGGTGTGGTTATTTATTCATTATAAATCAAGCAAAGACTCTGGCTGGTTACTGTAGCAGTTGGAGGCTGCTGTTTGGTTTCTGAAGATATGTGTGTGTGTGTTTGTTTTCTGAAGATGTGTGTGTGTGAAGGAAGGGAGTCAGAGAACAAGGTAGGATCTGTCTGTGAACTGACACGTAGAACAAAATGCCTGACTTAGTTCTTTGAGATCTCTCCCTGTCTGACTTTGTCTTTGAATCACAGTGCGTAGCTCTCGCTCACTCTCTCTGCTTGTCTGCACCCATCCTGCATGCTCTCTCCTCCTGTCTCTTCCTCTCTGTTCCTTTTTGACCACACTTGTAGAATTCCAGATGCTAGCCCTGTTTGGGCAGAGATGCCAGGGCATCACATTTCAGAGAGGTCACCTAATGATGGATTGGTGCTTATTCAGGCTGGTTCAGTGCAGTAAACACTAGACGGGCCGTGGCTATTCAGGATAGTCATGTACAATGGACAGCCATGATTTTCAAAGCTGATTAGTGATTCTGGGTGCCTCGGTTTTGATACCTTTAAAATGCTCCTGATTTTCAGAAAGTGGTTGCTCAGCACTTTGGTCCTGCACAAATTGATGTCCGTGGCAAAGCTCCCATGGATTTTAATGGTGCACAAATAGAGTCTTTTTGAAAATCAAGCCCCTTAACGTGTCTCACCAAACTGTGAGTCTCCCCAAATCACTAGTCACTTTTGGTCAGACATTGTGACTTTGCAGATTGCAGGGTGCATTGGTAGGCATCTCTCAAAGGCATTTTCAGAGATTCCAGCTGAGCCTATAAGAAGAGTCCTGAGAAGGGGCAATAGGGAAAAATGCCTGTTCTCTGTTTATTTTAGATTTAAAATAAAAAATTATATAATAATTTCCAGAGTTTAGATCTTGAACGAGTATATTCCACAAATTGCCAGTGCAATAAAATAAACATAAGTTCCTAGCCAGCTCCCCTGAACACGTTGAAAAATATGTACCCATTAGACAGGTTAATAATACAGTTCACAGATTATATAGATTTTAGCCTATGATCATCTAGACTGAGCTCCTGCATAACAGCCCATAGCATTTCATCCTGCACTGAGCCCAGCAACTTGTGGTTGAGCTGGAGTGGTCATTGAGAGAGACTAGAAATACGACCAACTTTTATGCCAACACATATAAATTTTACACATACTATAGAACTAAGTCAAAAATACATTTTTTAATCAATCTTATTTCCAGTTCAATTAGAGACTTAGGGACAGATTTTTAAAGGTATTTAGGCACCTAAAGGGGCCATTGAAGTTCAGCATCTGGGCAGTTTTGAAAATCTCACTAACCACCTATCTGCATCTTAAAGCGTTTAAATACCTTTAAATATCTGGCTTTCAGAGCCAAACCCTCCAAGAGACACAGGAGTAACATTACTTGTGTGTGTGATCCCATGGACTTCAGAGTTACTCCTGTAAGTGTTTGCAGGATCAAGCCCCTAGTTATTCAGTGTGAAAAACTGACAATAAGGAAATACAGATTGGTCTTCAGATCATAGCATTTTAATACCCCCAAGCTCAATAAAGAGCTAAGCCAAAACTGCTTTTTAGATTCAACAGATTATTCACTAAAAAGCCAAAGACAATTAGGCCTCTCTTGGTATGGTAATAAATAAACATAAATATACTGCTTTTCAAATCACAAAGTCTCAATACAAAAGATCAGTAGAAAACTAAGTAGAAACTGCTTTTTATAGGATTCAAATTCCAATTAAATTATAGCAGATTATTCAACAAGTAAAGCCTACAGAAGGAAGCCTTGCTTTATGTATCAGAATGTAAAATGCAAATCTGTTGCTTTCCAGGTCACAGAGTTTCAAACCATAAGACAAACTTACCATAAGTAAAAGTGATTTCATTCAAATTCTAGGTGAATCGATTAAAGTAACTGATCCTCAACTGAATTATTCATTTTTTCATCAACAGACTTATTTCTTCCTTTCTTTTTCCTTAATTTGTGTATTTGGAAATATCACTGCTTTGTCAGTCATGAGAAATACCTTTTTAGTATCCTTGACGAAGCAAAATTTATCAGGGAAAAGAACTGACATAGAACTCTGAGTAGAGAATTATTTTCTTGCAATGTAAGATTTTTTTTCCATCATAAAATAATATATTTTAAAGCCAAAAGGGACCTTTGTGGTAATCTAATCTGACATCCTGCATCAAACCCATTTTTTTCATCAAGCACGTTAACTTGTGGTAGAGCTAGAGCATATCTTTTAGAAAGACACCCAATCTTGATGTAAAGATTTCAAGTAATGGAGAATCTGCCACATCCCTCCATTGCTTAATTGCCCTTGCTGTTAATTGGCATCTTACTTCATTTGAATTTGTCTAGCTTCAGTTTCTAGCCACTGGATCTGATTGTGCCAGGCCATGTGGGTCTGGATATTTCGGGGTAAAAGACCCTAATAATAAATCTTTCCTTTTGATGTCTCAGCATCAATCTCTACTGATCTAAGGAAGACTCAAAGGTCATGAAAATAATTCAAGTCAGTGGATTAGAACTAGCTAGAAATACTGATACTGAAATTTTGTGATGAGTCTTGAAATGTTTTAATGATAGGATTAAATACCTGTAAATACAGAATTTAAAAAGAGAGGGATCTGTTCAGTCTACACACTGGTGAAATTATAGTATCTTGGAAACAATTTGTAAAACCTCAATGTTTAAAAAAAGTGGTTCCATGAATTCATCCATCCTTCTGTACTAATGAATTTGAACTTTCTTCTTTAGGTTATAATTCCTATAATATATAGGAAGATATTTTCTCTTGCAGCTGTTAAAAAACCACCTCCTTTTACAACCTTTTCTGCCCTAGATTAGTGACATTGGACCCAATCTTTCAAAGGTTTACCAGATTGTGATGCCAGGAGTTGTCCCATCAACTTCAGGGAGCCTACACATAGGAAGAGGCACTATAGACAGTAGTAAAGGTTTGCAGAATTGAGCCCCTTCGTTTGTAACTGAACCTATCTCAGGATCAGGCTAGTTAAATGTCCCACCTAGTGACTGACCTGCTGCTAGGGCAGCCTTTGGTAACCCAATAACATTAGATGGGCGGAGGAGGGAAAGAGATTTATTAGCTAGCGAGTGGGGATTACGATGGGGGTGGGAGAGAAGAGGTTTTCTTCTTGTCAGACCTCCCTGCCCTATCAATGTTGCTGGAGTGGTGACTGCTACGTCTCCAGTGCTTCTTGCTCTTTCATCGTCTCTTTGGAGACATCCTGAAAGAATGCAAGAGAAAATTAAGTTATTCCGTTCTCCCATATCTAGAGCATGAGGCTGGGGAAGAGGAAGGCGAGAAGAATGATGGTGCTACAGTCGTGGGGCTAAAGGGGAGATGGGGAGGAGAAGAGGTCTAGGAGTAGATCTGCTTGGGACCACACTGTGCACAGGGACTAGCTTGGGGGTAAAAGTGTGCTGGAGACACTAGGCAGCATAGTCTTTAAGGAGTCATGAATCATGCCAGCCACAGCATTATCTGGGAGATAACCCCACTGTAATAAACACAACAACAATGGAATGAGATGCAAGGAGCCTGGAACCCTGAATAGCATCTCCGACCTCAGCAGAGAGACTTTGACTTGAACCATTCTGGGTCTGGACTGGACAACGAAACTCAGGTTGGCTGTGTGTGAGTGAGGGCTAATCTCCTTCCAATCTGCCTGCTCTACCCCAGAGATCTCCGAGTGATGGATGCTTTATGACTGAGGGCTAAACTCTCTGAAATGTACCCACCTGTCTTTCTGAAATTCCTCTCCTGTCTTGCTGTAACTGTGTGTGTGACAGGGAGGCTATATTGGGCCTGAAATCTGCCCTTTCCACCCTCTAATGCTGTCGTTCTGGGGAAGGATGGTCCATTATTAGTTTTCACTCTCCCCCGAATCCACCTTTACTTTTGCACCACCTGTGTGCCCCGTCAGACCCTCTGGCTTAGCATGTGCATTCAGAAGAGAAGTTTGATTCCCACTTCCAAGTGCCAGGCTAATGCACGTTGTCATTTCACATCAGAGCCAGGTTGCAGGAGACAGGCTCACGCAGCCCCAAACCTTCACCCCCTACCTTTCTTCCCCCTGCCACCCGTCAGAAAATGCCAAAGCCATCAGGCTTTATGGAGAAGGTCAAGCATAATGCTCGCTTTAAGAGCCTTCTTTGCCTGAGAATGCTGAATCTTAAAAGGATGGTCCACCAGGGAGGGTAAATATGTCACTGAGATGCTGGAATCATAGACTGTCATACTGTTAAATGGCATGTTAGGCACAGCAGATCTGGACAGTTTCGGTGTGTTGTTATTTCTTCCTGGCTCTTCTGATCAGTTGCAACAGTGCAGCCGAGTGTTGGCAAGATCAGACCCAAGGGAGACAAGGAGAAACATGCTGAATAGGGCTGTCCCCCCTTGACACACACACACATTTTGCAGCTCCGTTACTCCACATTAACCGGAGTCAGATTACAGGAACACGTTCAGTCAAGGCCCCGTGTTCAGTGCAGCACATTAGACCTAAATTAGGCAGCAGGGATCCTATATTCATGTGCTGCAGACCCTTATGGGGAGGCCCTGCCACAATTGTCAGCCTCAGCCTTGTCCCCTGCCCCAGTGCACTGCAATCAGGATACACACCCCGTTTTGTTGGTTATTTGGATATTCATTCAGTTTGTTCTGTGCGGGCCCCAAATGGTCCATGTGCTGGAGATTTTTGTATAACTGCCTCCTGGGGAGTAGTCGGGGGAAGCTGGAGGTTTTGGCAACCTTCTGAAGAATAGCTGGGGTTTCTATCACCCAGGAAGATATTGGACATGGCTTTGGTGTTTAGGAGACTGCTGCAGCTTTTGTGCCGGGGAGGAAATGCATCTTGTCTTTCTTCCCTTTGTTCTTCCCATGGGCAGTCATTACTGTGTATTATTTGTACGGCAGTTCAAGGGTGTCTTATGCACCAGTGCAGGGTGAGATGCGTCTCAAGTTACGTCTGTGCTGCCAAAAACAAAACAAAACCCAAGATGCGGGTTTAACGCAGGTTAAAATAGTGAAGACACAGCAACGTGGCTTTTTTTGGTGGTGTACTTACACCCTCAGATCTGCTGGTGGGATGTGCCCTGCTCTGCTTTTCTAGCTACTATTCTGCCTTGTCACATTGTGCCCGTCTCTCCATCCTGCTGTCAGCTTATGTTCAGTCTTCTCTCATCTCCAGTCAGCGCATCCCTGGACACTTCATGCTATTGCCGTTCATGTTAATTGGCAGCTGCATCAGGAGCTGGTATGGAAGATGAGAGCCCAGGGCAGAGCTGCTTCCCAGATCCTCCGGGCCTTTTCAGCTCCTCCCGCAGGGATGTCCACTCTGCAGGCTGGATGGGGGTCTGAAGGGAAGAGACGTGTGTCTGCATCTGTGACACTGCTTATACAGGCCCCCTCTAGGAATCTAAATCCACTCCATTGCTCTGGATTGGGGCTGGCTGCCCTAATGAAATGGGATTCCCCTTCAGTGGGCAAAGTCAGCACTATGGGCATTCCACATGCACAGACCACTCCCCACCCCAAGCAAACAGACTGTATGAGGGGAAGGAGAGCTGCTGGTTCCTGCTGGGAAGCAGCTGGAATGAGTGGGAGCAGACCAGGGTAAGAGGGAGCCGCAGCTGGTGTGAGGGAAATGGGGATCAGCCCCTTGGTGAAGGAGGAGCAGCCGCTGAGGGAGGCTGGCGAAGAAGAGAGTCGAGTGGTGGTGGGCGCAGTGGAGGGTGGAGAGCAGGCAAGAAGCCAGCCCTTGCACAGAGGAGGGAAAGCAGTCCAGTTTAGTGCAACAGAGGGAGGAGGAGAGAGAAAGGGAGCTGGTGTGCCCTACGTCACCTGTCTGCTCAGGGAGCAGGTGAGTGGGGTGCGTTTTCCCAGAGTTGTGCCTTTTATGAGGTAGCTGGCCTGGGAGATCTGGAAGGGTGCTCAGTGCACACTGCCAGCTGGCCTGTTTTGTGGGCTCAGGATCATTCTGGATGTCCCGGGTTTTTGTACCCCTGAGTCGGCAACCCTCCTGAAGCACCAAGGATGAGAGAGCAGAGCGCCCGTCCAGCCAGTGAGACTCTGCGGCCCCGGCTAACAGTGCTCTGCAGTGGCACAGAACAGCCAGGACTTGGCATGCTGCAGTTTCCCCTCCCCCTCCCCCCTCCACCCCCATTCGTGAGTGGGGTTTGTAACCAGCCCTGCTCACACATGCCTCGCTCGGTGGGGATGTCTCCTCCTCCCTCTGTTAGGCCCGTTATTTCCTGCTGTTGTGCCATGCCTTCAGCGAGTACGCTCGGTGTCAGGTTGTAATGGCAAGACTCCCTTGCTCCGGAGAGCAGAGCGCGCTCGTGTGCACTGAAGCAGCCAGTCGCACTGGGGCGGGGGCAGGCAATGCCCAATCTCTAGCCTGGTTCTGACCCAGGCTAGATTATGTCATGTTCTTAGGGGACAGCCCCAGGGAGATCCTGCCAGTTCTTTGCGCCATCGTTCGCTTTAGACATGACTCTAGCCTGTCTGCTTTGTGGGGAGGGACTTGCTGGCAAAGGGATTGAGAGTCTTGCCCATAAGGTGAATGCTCGTGCTGCTGAAAGGTGCTAGGTTGGCTGCCTTGGGAGCTGAGGCCTTGTCTACACTGGCATTCAGCCCTGGGTGGAGCTGCTCCCGTGCAACCTCTGGTGTAAACCTGATTTACACCAGTGCAGCATGACTGGCGCCAGTGCAGCGTCGCCAGATTTCAGTCTGGGGTAAACTTGTGTTGGGGCGGCTGATGGGAATCCCCCTGAGGGGCCACGTGGTGGTGGGAAGAGAAGCAAAGGAAACTTCTGTTTCAAAGCCAGAGACTATGAGGATGGGAATGGGCCATGCAGCGCCCGAGCCCCCCCAGCCAAAGTGTAGGCTGCCAGAGACACTCAGCCCGCCATGGTATTGTTCAAGTATCCAGCCGGGGACTGGACAGTCCTGCCTGGGCACAACGAAACCTTGGCTGGCAGACCAGATGGAAAGTGGCACAGTGATTGACTGAGGCTCAGGAGAGATGGGATGAGCCTGGAGCCTCCTGGCAGGTGTGGGTGGGATGAGACAGGACGGGAAGAGAAATCAGGAGGATACAGAAGAGGAGGAAGGAAGGAGGGAGAGAGGAAGGGGAAGTGGGGTAAGGGTTGAAGAGGGTGGGAGGAAGGAGAAGGGTAAGGTGGAAAGAGGCAGAGGGAGGTAAGGGGAGGGGGGAAAGGTAAAGGGGGGGGCAGGAGGGGAGGTTTTCCCCTCTCTCTGTTTTGTTTTTCATGGCAATGGCTGAGCTTGCAGCCCAAGCTGCCCCCTCCCAGGGTAACATGCTGTCTGTGGAGCTCTGCACTCCATCAAGAGGGAATGGGAGAGCAATGTCACATACCTGTCGGAAAGGTCAGTGGAAGGGGCTGCCGGATGGACTGCAGTCTCGTGAAATAATGATTTCTCTCTCTCTCCTGATGAAGACAGCCCTTGGCCTGGATGAAAGATTTATGCCTGAGACATGCACATGGGGGATGGGGTGGGGCAGGGGCTCTCTTGCCACCTACCCCTCGAAGGGTGCTTATTCCAGCTGTCTGCATGTTCCTCATCTCTGCAAGGTGGCTGCCGGTTCGTTATCTCAGCCTCGTTTATTTCCATTGGTATATTTCCTCTGTCTGGTGCCTTTATATCTACATGGATCTCCCTCAACAAGTGTCTGCCTGCCTGGATCTTGGCGCAGCCAGCAGTGAGGCCGGCCACCAGCCCGGCAGCATGGAGTCTAGGCCAGACTGAGGCTGTCCCCAAGCAGGTCTGGGTTAGTGCCTCCCATGCCAGAGCTGTTTGGGGGCAGGAGAGAGGTTTGGGCCAGTGAAATTTGCCCTGTGTAAGATTTCAGCATGTAGCAAAGACACCAGTGGAAGGCTAACAGCGAGGGGCTGGCATGTGGGGGACCAGGAGCATGTGGGTGACTTCATGCAGAAGCACCAGAATGGAAGGAGCGTTTCATGTCTCGGTGAAACCAGTGCTTGGACTGGTGCAGGTGGGCTTTGAGGGAAGCTATGTCTAGCCCTCCTTGGCCAGGAGAAGGGGTACTGCCGTGGGCCCCAGGGAGAGGGGGTATTGATGAGGCGCACCAGTGAAGTGATGCTGGAGGAGGGCCCTGCCCCAGAGTACCTGTAATGCCAGCAGAAGCACATCTGTCCCCGTGGGCACTCAGTGGAGGGTACATCATTATTCTGTATATGCAAGGAGCAGGAGGTGGGGAGTTATGCCGCGGGCACTGGCTGTGACATGCAGGCACAGAAGGGAGAGGTGACTCCTCGGTAGGAGTCAAACGAGCCCACAGCTCCCCTGTACCCAGGAGTGCCCCATGGGGCTACTTGCTCTGAGTGCCATGAAGGCTACAAACCCATCCCAGGTGTTAAAGAGACAGCATTGCACTGCTTTCCCCTGATCAACCCAGTAAGGAAACGTATGGATGGTTTCTCCTTCTGGAGGCCATATGAAATATTCTCCCCACAGGATTTCTGTCCTCTTGATAGTGGGAGGGACAGCTCATGCCAGCTCTTAGACCAGGAGTTTTCTCTCTCCCCCAAAGACCCTAGACTGGAAGCATTCCCAATCTGATCTCTGGATTTGGGGCTATCTGGATAAGTAGGATTCCCTCTTTCCTCTATGGGCAGAAAGTTATTGGCCACACCAACACATGGGGCATCAGAACAGGGACTATAGCTTTCCCTCTCAGTGATGGTCCAAGAGCATACATGGGGGAGCACCTATCTGGCAGGAAATGAAAGGGACGGTACGTCCCACAGCTACCAGCCAGGTCCTATTTCTTCCTGACTCTTCTGACCTCCATCTTACCAATTGGTCAGGAAAAGGGAATGCAAGGAAACCTCATTTGCTACCTCTTCTCAGAGACTCAAACAGCATCCAGACCCGTTCACCGTCCTTGCTATCTGTCCATCTGCTATGGTGTGCTGAATGAGGGGCCTAGGAATAAACAGTTTCACACATCAAGAGAATCAATCTGGTACCTTGTGTCACGTCTGTATTTAAAAAGTAGAAGGCTCACCATAGATTGAAATGTCCACAAGCCATCTCTGCCCTTTTTTGGCATCATGTCATGCCCATCGCGGTTGGTGTTAAGGATCTGCTTCATCAAAAGGTATTGGACTTATTTAGTAAAAATACAGTGGGTGTCTGTAAACATGAGTTGGAGATCATCCTGATTGTCCTGCAAAGCTCTGGTGCCAGAGAGCTTGGATGTAACACTGAAGGAATAGGGGTAACGACTGATGGTATTCTGACGGAGAAACATGGAGGAGGCAAATTGCCGGCCTAGCGGACAAATGTATTAAAAAGCCTTAGATTGTAGGGCTTATGAAGAGGTGTGTTGAGAGAATGTGAGTGGAAATCAATCTAATTTGAACTGGGATGGGGGATGGTTGGGCCGGGTTCTTCTTGTTCTTAAAATGTTTTGGGTGAGGCAGATGGATCGCTGTTGGTCATCTTGCCCTGACCAAGTTCTACAAAGGCGGAGGTTTGTGAAGGCACAAGGAGAGGGGAGCAACTGAGGATATGAATGACACTGGACTGTGATGGTGCCGTGCATTGATATTTCTGAATTCCCTCTATGTGGTGTTATGATGTCATATTCCTGGTCAGGCCAATCAGGGAGCACTCCGGGCAGTGCATGGGGAATGAGGAATGTGGCATTGAAATGTCCAGCCATATCACCTCATTCTGGGCCACATTCCAATACCTTTACTCATGTTGGGCAGTAACTTACTATGGGGATATTGCCATTGAGAGGCAGTGTGATCTACTGGATGGGGGCTGGACTGGCAGTCAGAGGACCTGGATTCTGTTCTGTCCTACTGACCTACTGTATGACCTTGAGTGCCACTGCACCTCTCTATACCTTTGTCTTCTCTCCTGCTCTCTGTCTTGTCTCTTTGGGGTAGGTAATGTATCTTACCATCGAACCTCCTAGCACAATGGAGCCTTGATGTCAGCTGGAGCCTATAGGTTCTTGGTGTGAGGCAAGGACATTGGAATCTGGCTCTCTGCATGATCTCAGATGGTCAGAGTTAAGCAGATCCAGGGTTGGTACTTGAATGGGAATTCAGGAGTGTGTAACAAGTGTTAGTGATTCAGTAGGTGGCGCTCTCTCCAGTGAGAAATCACTGACCCAGTGTCCCAGCCTGGCACTGGGGTGTCCAGTGCAAGGTGAGACCATGTCCTCAGTGGCAGCACACCGGGGTAGAGTCCAGCGCAGTGATCCATCTGTCCCTGTGGGGATGGTTTAAATGTGTGTGTATTTAGGTGGCCTGCTTGACGGAGATGATCTCTCTGTTTGCTCACTCATCTTTTTGGTTGCTTTGGGTTGTTTTTCATAAACATTGTTTTTGTGCCATGGTGCTGAGCCGTCGTGGGTACTGCGGCTCTGCTGGCGTTGGTTACAGGTGCTCCTTTAGTGCCAGGGGTCTCACCTGCAAATGCCAGGGGTCCAGGTTCTGTGTCCCACTCCTGGCTTCTCCCTGCAAGTTAACGGGTCTTCTCTTGTTTGTTTGAACTGGTTTTAGGGTCACCGGAAGGTGCCAGGTTGATACTGAAGGATGGCAAAAGCCTCTCTTCACACACCAAAAAGGCACAGCACAGGTAGCGGCAAACCCAGCTTCCTTCTGTGCTCGCTCAGCAATCCTCCATCCTCAGTCAGCAACCCAGAGGGACGACCTCTAGAAAAGACAGGCTAATTCAGTCTCCACGGCAGCCATGGGCCTCCTGGTGAGACGGCCGACAACAGTGGCTCTTAGTGATGCTGATCCCTGTCCACTGGAAATGCGGCTGAGACCCTGGCACCGATCATACAGGGCCAGAGAGCAGCCATCAGATGATAAAGACTTTCAGTCACTGTCTCCCTGGGCCAGATCTGAAGCAGTGACCTAGAGTTTTGTATCCCATTTCCCAATCCTCTGAGCCATCCTGTGCCCCATCTTGTTCTGTGTAATGAGGTGGTGGCGCAGGTGTGCGTAATAAAGCAACACATGGCAACCCACAAGTGCGTGGCCCCCTCCGGGAGACTGCACTCTGGGCGCTGCCTCCCCTTCCGAAATCACACACGTTTGCGTCACTGACATCCGAGCTGCTCTGCTTGCTGCAGCGTTAAACCTTGATAAATGCCTTTAATGTTTAATTGGTCTTTAAAAAACATAAATAGTTGTGATATTAAATCCAGCTCCTCCAACTGAGTGAGGCAGATAATGTATGTTAGCTAACCACCAACGGTGATCTTGCAAATACAGGTTTCAGAGTAACAGCCGTGTTAGTCTGTATTCGCAAAAAGAACAGGAGGACTTGTGGCACCTTAGAGACTAACCAATTTATCTGAGCATGAGTTTTCGTGAGCTACAGCTCACTTCATCAGATGCATGTCCGATGAAGTGAGCTGTAGCTCACGAAAGCTCATGCTCAAATAAATTGGTTAGTCTCTAAGGTGCCACAAGTACTCCTTTTCTTCTTGCAAATACGTAGTGTGGCTTGAAAGCTAGGATCTGGGAGGGGATTTTTATTTTGTTGTTTACACTCATGAAAGTGGGGAACTGATAGCCCTGACCTGACCCTGCCAAAGCTCCCCCAACCCCCTTGCTCTTGACCTGCAACACTCCACTGCTATTACAGCCATCCCCCCCATCCCGAACTGCGGCACCCCAGCGCTATTACAGCCGTCCCCCCCCATCCCAAACTGCGGCACCCCATGCTGGGCCTGGCTGGAGCAGGGGGTGACAGTTGTGCCCGATTGCGTGGCAGCATGACTACAATTTTAGAAGTGGGAGTACTGAAGGTCCTGGGCGCTTTGGTGCCACCCTTGGGGTGTCACCACACAAATTGAAACCCCCTGGAGTCCGGGCAATTGACTCAGGTTCCAGGGCTAAAAATAGCAGTGTAGATATTTGGGCTCTGAAAGCCAGGACGGGGAGAAGCCCCATGAGCCCGAGTCAATTGACCCAGGCCCTGCGACTTGCTGCCATGGGTTTTTCTCTGCAGTGTAGATGTACTCTGGGAGCTCTCTTGGCAGGGGACACTCCTTCTGCTTCCTAGCTAAAATTGCTTGAAGTTCTGGGGCCATTAGACTCTTTGCCTCCATCTCGGCTAATGGATTGCAAATCTCGCCAGGTAGGCGGATACAGCAAAACAAAGCATTTGTGACTATTCATTTGAATGTAAAACATGAATGCAGTGTTGTTATTGTGTATGTTAAAGTAGTGCCTCAAAAACCTAACAGAAATTGGGTCCTCGCTGTGCTAGGCGCTGTACATACACCTAGTAAGAGAAAGTCCCCCAAAGAGCGTATAAGCTAAATAAACCAGCTGTCATAGGGTGAGCTGACCTTTAAAGGGGTTGGGGCTCAGCAGCACCTGTGCAAGCCTCTGCTCACCTCCCCAGAGGGAAGAGATGTACGACAATGGGTCAGATGACTAAGAGCAGTCTGTGATTAGAGAGACAAGGGAAAACTTCCAGGAGAGCAGATCTTGGGGAGACAGAGCTCTGCCAAGAGAGGGTTGGAAGTGCCTCGGAGGAGGCCCTGGGAAGAAGCAGGGCAGTTTTGCATTATGACGGCAGAGAGCCCAGTCATTCAGGGTTCCCAGGTCTGGGGACACATAGTGGAGGTTGGGGAAGGGGGTGCTGCCACCCTGTGAGGGGGTGCAACACCCCCTCCTATTAAGAAGAAGACTAAGAGACTGTTCATGCTGCCATCTATCAGTGTAAGGGGGTGCAGGGACCCCTGCGAACAAGAGGAGGAGGAAGGGACTGTTAAGAACCCAGGTGGGCTTGAAGGCCAGAAAAATCAGACAGACCCTCAGGGGGAAAGTGTTGTGCCCAGTGTGAGACTGGGCAAAGGGTTGTGTGTTTGGACTCATTGGTTTAGAACCTGGCCCTTTTGGACATTAACCAGGAGGCTAGTTCGCTTCAGACATAGGACAGTGCTGGGAGCCAGGATTGCTGGGAGATAGGGAACAGCTGAAACTAAATGGAAATTGAGTCAGGGTGTGATGTCAAGTCTGGAGGGGCCTTGCTATAGACCAAAGGATGAGAGAGGATCACTAGAGATTGCTGCCTATCACGCTGACAATTACTGTTGTCTTTTTTCCTTGTGCTCCCACATCTGTAGGCAGCCACCTGTCGTCTCTTGGCTTATCCAGTACTTAGACTGGCAGCTCTTTGGGGAAGAAGCTATCTTTTTATTCTTTGTCTGTACAGCACCTAGCACAATGGGGTCCTGGTCCATGGCTGGGGCTCTGTGGCACTAACACAGTACAAATAATAATTGGGAACAAAGGTACAGGGAGGTGAAGTGACTTGCCCAAGAGCTGGGATTAATCCTAGGGCTCCTGAGTTCTATCCAGGGCCTGCTTTGTTGGACTACACTGCCTCCCCAAGCTGTCTGTGCTTTGAATTTGCCTCAGTGGTGTGCATGACCCTTTTTACTTGTGTTCCACAAACACTCCAACGAGCAGTGATGTTGTTTGCGGAAAGCCTCGTCCAGGAGACTCCTCCCTGGAACACGTATGTTGCTGGAAGTGTTCGTGCAGCTGTCTTGACCTCTCTTTGATTTCCTTCCTTTCTGTTCACAAAAGCTCTGGTCCAATTCAACATGACATAGCTAATAGTTGGAGCGGATCACAAACAACCTCTAGGCTGATCTCTTTTCATAGGTAGTGTTTGGACTGTTGCAAATCATGCATGAGTTTGTGTAAACTTGGGTGAGTTTGTGGATAATTCATGGACAGAAAAAGGGGCCACGTTGATTGAACAGACTGATGGCATTCCTGTGGCAAGAAGTCTGATGTCCTCTGCCCTCCAGGAGCATGAGGGTGGTAACAGGTGGGCTATTGTATTTGCAAGAAGAGGGGCTGGGAATGGAAGATTTATGGAAGATGTATGCTGAGGTGTTCTTAAACCCTGGCATTCTCATTGGAGAGCTGGTGCAAATTTGCTGTTGTTAGGGTAGAGGCTTTAATGATTCAGTTATAGAAGTAATTGACTCAAACTCACTTTGAGGATTGGAATCTCTTTCAATTAAACGCCCTGCTCCACCCCTCCCCATGCCTGACTTCACAGCTGCCAAAAAGTGGGCATCATGCTGTCTCCATAAATAAAATCTGGACATAATCCATGCATCCTCCACTATGCTTCTGAAACTCTGATGCCTGCAAATGAGATCCCCACACTCACGTGTGCCAACATGAAAGGCTAAAGCACTTCGCCTCGTGGTGCCTTGACTGACCATCTGGCTGTTAATCCTTAGGAAACAGGGTTTTTTTAAATAAACATTATGTAATTTACCTGAACCTCCCAGACACAGGTACGTGTCTGAGACATGAGACATGGGTCTGACATGAGACATGCGTCTGACATGTGGCTGTAGCCAAAGACGCATGACTGACGACTGCCCTCTGACCAGATTTGATGGTGTACTGAGGGCTCTGCACTACGATGATGATGCTGCCCCACATATTGGCTTGGCAAACTCTACATCCAGTAAGCAGGAGACCAAAATCCTGGATCAAAACACTCCAGAAAATTCAGAAGCAAATCCAGCTCCAGATCCGAACGTAAAAGCTAGTGCTTCTGGGCCAGATCCTCAGTGAGTGTAAATCAGTGTAGCTCCACTGACATCAGTGCAACAGTGCTAATTTGCACCAGTTGAGGATTTGACCCAATGTATATAACAGGAAATCCTAGATCCAAACACACTAGAAGAGCTGTGTGAATAACTGATTTTCCTTTTCTCCCAGTTCTTTGGCCATTCCAAAAAATCTGGGGGGAAAATTCGTAGAATCATAGAAGATTAGGGTTGGAAGAGACCTCAGTCAGTCATCTAGTCCAACCCCTTGCTCAAAGCAGGACCAACCCCAAGTAAATCATCCCAGCCAGGACTTTGTCAACCCATTCTAGTGCTTCACCACCCTCCTAGTGAAACAGTGTTTCCTAATATCCATCCTAGACCTCCCTCACAGCAACTTGAGACCATTGCTCCTTGTTCTGTCATCTGCCACCACTGTTTTGGGTCAACCTGAAACCAAAATTTCTGGAATTTTTGTTGAATTTAAAAATCAGGAAATTGTTCATTTTGGGTTGAACAAATAGTTTGGGTAATTTTAAGGCAATTTTAACTATTTGTTTAATAAAAGCAAAGGAAATTTGGAAATGAAGGGTAGGTTCAGAAGGTGAGTCAGGTGCTATTAAACAAAACAAGGTGGTGTCTCCCTTATAGCCCAGTGGCCAGGACGCTCGCTCAGGAACATGGGAGACTCAGGACTGAATCTGTACTCTGGAGCTGGTGCTGCTGGAGGGAAGACCTGGGTTCATGTCCCTGCTCTAGATCAGTGATTCAAGCCTGTGTGTCTTGCGTCCCACAGTGAGTGCCTTACTCACTGTGCTATTGGATACAATGGGGGACCACCCTCTGTTTTGTGAATGGTCCTTAAGTCCCCTTGTGACTAACTTACCAAAGTGAAATGTTTCATTTAAGAAATGTCAGCACGAGCCATTTAGACGTTTCATGACTCTTTTTTGACTGAAACGATTTGCTGAAATCGACGCAAATTTGTGAAATGTTTTAATCAACCCAAATCTGCATTTTTTGGCCAAAAAACAACAACATTTGTTGGGAAAATGTTGCCCAGCAATACGCGCCAGACTTTGAAAGAGTTCAGCTCTAGCCCCAAACTTCCTGGTGCAGATCCATCTCTTGGAAAGTGAGTTATATTACACCAGTGTGATTGTGAAACTAGCAAGAGATAACAACCTAGCCCAAAGATTGTACCTACTTATAGTTCCAACGAGAAAACTGTGGAGAATAAAACAGCGATGTGGGCAGAGGCATCGGTAGATTGAAAAAGAAAGAAAAAACTACCCATACTTTTTGGAACTTCATATTTTAAGTGAAAGTTCCATTCAGCTTTTACTAGAGCGCCTGAGGCTCGTGTCATCGCCTCAACTGCTTTGGCTGGGAATGCATCAGCAGGGCATCATCCTCTGTACTCAGCCGATATCCTCTTGTCTGATCCTTCAGTGATGCCGGCATTAGTGTTGGGTGAACCTCAGCATGTCTAGAGGTTCAACTTCAATCAAATCAGCACTTAGCACCCAAATGTTCAGGTACGTCTCTATTAACCTGTGTTGCCATCTCTTCAGTTTGTACAAGTGGGCTGGAGATCTGGAGAGAACAGGTTTTATTATGAAATTTCCGGTGTTACTTATTTTCAGGATGGAGATTGCCTATTTTCGTGGCTGCTCATATACCCATAGTTCCCACATAGTGGTGCCTGAGCTAATTATTTCTTATTCCAAATATGGGGAGATGCTGCAAAACCTCAGACAGCACTGTAGGATAACTGTTCACAAATGCTTTTGAATAACACTCATGTCTGCTTCCAAACCTGGTCAGATCTTGGATGAATAAAGGCAACTTGATAAATGGAGAGTAACTTTTTTGAAGGAGAAAACAACCCATCATTCAAAGTTTTTGAGCGTTGTGGAAGGTTCAGTTCAAGTCCAGTTTGGGTTTTATTAGAGATGGACTGAGGAGGGATCAGGATTTGGTGCAGCTACATAAAAGCAGGATGAGTCTGGATTTGGGTTCCATTTGATCCAGATCAGCATAGTTCAGAAATCTTTCTGAGGGGGTAGATATTCAGATGTAACTTTCTGGTCTTGCGCTGTCTCTATAATGATGGACCAAGCTGGGTTTGCCAGCCCTGCTCTGTCAGATATTTTGTTTCCGTTTTACCCAAAGCTCAGGCCAGTGCAGAGAGGATAGCTCAGGCATGAAGCTCCGGTTTTGATCCATCTCTGGTTCTAAGTCTGATCTGAACAGGGAAGTCCAGCCTGTGTCTCTATCCACCGCCTGCTGACCAAGCGAAGAGCTGTGTTGTCAATAACTGCCGCCACAGTGATGGAATGGTGCAGGAAGATGCACTGGCCACGGTATACAGCTCCACTTTTCAAAGTAGGCTGGTGCTCAACCACGGGACCTGTCCACACATGCATACATCTTCTCCTGCCCATCCTCTTCCTTTGAGAGCTACCTACAACACCCTGCAAACTGCTCATTACTTCAGCAGATGCTGACAACTTTCAAAACTTCTCTCTCCCCCACTTCTTCCCCCCCCCCCAACCCCTTTTCAAGAGGCAAAACATTTTGGAGACTCTGCACTGGCCTATTATTCATTAAGCCTCCTATCTCCCCGCTTCAGGACGCTGCCTGGATCCGACCAATTACCAGCTCCCTTGATGTATAACACCATAAAACCCTTAACCTCATTATAGAAAATTTCTTTTGAATGGCCTTTAAAAACCATCTCATTACACGGGAAGAGCTGTAATTACCTTTAACAAGACAGAGATATTGCGAGAGTGAGTGTGTTTGGGCTGTCAAAACAGCAGCAAGGGGAGTTCGTCTGGAGCTGGTTTTACCAACAGGGTACATTCTCTCCCCTCTTCGTCTCTTGCCCTCAGACTTCCTTCCTGCCCCCTTGTGAATGTATCTGCTCTGGACTTGGCTGTTGTTTTTTCTTCTGCAGGTGTTTTGCTAGCGTCGGTGCCCTATTGGTTTAAAGATGCGTGCGAGGGGAGAAAAAACTGTAATTACTTAATAGCATGTGACTGAGCAGTGCAGGAGTCATTAAGATCTGGGCTGGCTAGAGGGAGAAATTGATGATAGTTTCTGATGCGTGCCCCAAATAGGCCTCAGTAGCTCCGGGAGAGGAATGAGTGGGGAATGCAGAGCTGAGCTAGTAAAGTAGCTACTGAGGCCCGGTGGCGGGCTGTGCTAAAGTCAGACCTACAGGTGGAACAATGTTGAGCCCTGGGTTGCATCAGTGGGGTGGTATGGGTGCCATGTGGCCACCATGCCCAGTGTTCTTTTGCCCACCCGTAAAGGATACCAAGCCTAGTGCGAGAAAGGGGAGAATTCTGTGGGGCATTCTGCTCACCCGGGAGCCCAGCTAGGAATCCTTAAATGTGAAACGAGTTGGTGTGGAGGGGAGTGTGTGTCTCAGTTCAGTGTCTAGTGGGCATGTGCCCATAATCACCAAAGGATGGGAGATGGTCCCGAGCCACAAACTCTGGATCCACCCCCAAACTTCCTCAGTGTTTGGATCCAGGGTTTCATTCTGGGGATCCACCCACCGCTGCCTCCACGTCTCTGCTTTCTAGAATGGGAAATGCCCTCTTTTCCCCAGGCTTCTGCTGTCCAGGATGTAACCTCCTCTCCCCTGCACTCTGCTCTCAAATGCAATGCAAGCCCCTGCCCCAGACCCCTGCTGTCTGAGATGGGCCCCTCCTAAGTCTCCACTCTGTGAAATGGCTTGTAACCCCTACTCGCTAAGTGGTGTGCCCTGGGCCTCCATCGTTATTGGAATGTAGTGGTGATGCTTGGCCATGTGATTGTAGAGGAAAGCCCCCTTTGGGGGAATGATGTAGTGACCGAGTTTTTGCAGCTAGCTCTTGCCAAAATGGCTTCCTGGATGGGGGCACTAAAACCTAATGAACCCACCTCCCACTGGTGAGAGACTCCTGGTTTGGGGGTTGAGATGCCAGACTGCCTCATCATCTAACTATCTAGTACTCCCCTTGTGCTTCCTCCAGTTGCTGGCCGGGTATAGAGGAGCTCCAGTGCAAAGACCCCAGGAAAGTAAGGCCAATGAGAGGATGATTCTGACATGGAAGCACTGGGCTCCCAGATGAGCTGTCATCCAGAAAAAGAGAGCAAGCAACTCCATGAAGCCCACAAGAAACTGTTTGCTGTGGAAGGTGCCTGGGTATGACACTGACAGGTGGCAGTAGAGAACCCAGTGATGGATGGCATGAGGGAAAGGGCCATCCCTGTCTGTGGGCACCAGAGGCAGGGCATTCATGACTCTGTAAATTAAATGCTGGGTGATTATCACATTCTGGGGTACAATCCAGACTATGGAGGGGCTGTGTCACCACACTCCCTTCAAACTATGGGTGCCTCACAATGCTTTGCTGTCGGAGCTCCCAACCTGGGCCCTTCACAAACAGCCTGCCAGCATGCAGGTCACACCCTGAGAGTCTGTGTAGGGCTGCAGCCTTGGTCCAGCAGCTCTGACCTCAGTTGTTAGCAGCACCAACCACACTCTGGCTCCCACTAGCCTTGGGACTACCCACAGGGTGACCCCAACACACTCCTAGTCTCAAATTGTCCCCAAAATGTGTGTTCTGCACTGTCTGGCCCTCTCCTAGGTAGTTCATATATTAAAGGTCCATTTTGCCGGTAAGAATCATAGAATCATAGAATATCAGGGTTGGAAGGGACCTCAGGAGGTCATCTAGTCCAACCCCCTGCTCAAAAGCAGGACCCATACCCAATTAAATCATCCCAGCCAGGGCTTTGTCAAGCCTGACCTTAAAAACTTCTAAGGAAGGAGATTCCACCACCTCCCTAGGCAACGCATTCCAGTGTTTCACCGCCCTCCTAGTGAAAAAGTTTTTCCTAATATCCAACCTAAACCTCCCCCACTGCAACTTGAGACCATTACTCCTTGTCCTGTCCTCTTCCACCACTGAGAATAGTCTAGAACCATCCTCTCTGGAACTACCTCTCAGGTAGTTGAAAGCAGCTATCAAATCCCCCCTCATTCGTCTCTTCTGCAGACTAAACAATCCCAGTTCCCTCAGCCTCTCCTCATAACTCATGTGTTCCAGACCCCTAATCATTTTTGTTGCCCTTCGCTGGACTCTCTCTAATTTATCCACATCCTTCTTGTAGTGTGGGGCCCAAAACTGGACACAGTACTCCAGATGAGGCCTCACCAATGTCGAATAGAGGGGGACGATCACGTCCCTCGATCTGCTCGCTATGCCCCTACTTATACATCCCAAAATGCCATTAGCCTTCAAAAGTCCAAAAGCTGGTTCCTTTGTCTTCTTAAGTGAAAGAGAGCAACAGAGAGAGAGGGATAGGGAAGAGATAACCTGGGGTGGTTTTGCCCCTCGTTGATAGTCCAGTCCCCCTTTGAAATGCATCTTCCTGAGGGTTACCCCTAGGTAGAGTTCCTTCCTGCTGTGCAGATGGAGACATGGAGTCTTGTGGTGAAAGAAGTTCCATATGGTTGTTTGCGAAAATGCAGATCAATCAGTTCCTGACCCCCTTTGTTGCCAAAGGATGGCCACTTGATAGGCAATTGCCCATTAACTCTGATGACACCTGGCTAGAGGCGTCAGCTTGTCCTTTGTCTTTGAGAAGTGGATTTACTCCTACCGAGACTTGGCTGGTAAACACATTTCAGTCACCGTTTCAGCTTATGTTCATACTTTACACACAATGCTGCTGCATGCATTTCACTGTGATATTATTGACCAGTGAGCTATTCATTTTCAAATGATACCTCACAAAGCATATATGGTACAAGGATTATCACAATAGCATGGAGGGTGTGGATAGAGGGGTGCATTCGGTCACATTGATGAGAGTCAAAGAGCCAAATCCCCTGCCCCCTGAGCTCTCATTTGCAGCAAGGGTTCTGCAACAAGGTGTTGTGGATCCAAGCGCAGTGCCATCCGTAATGACCATCACTAGACCAAAGGGTCCCTATTGTGAATTATATCCTGATATTGCAAATATGAATGGTCACATGGGGCAGTTTCAATCAATCATCTCCTCTCACCGACCTATCATTATTTCATGATTGATAATCCAAAGGCGAATTATTATTATGTATATAAATATTGTCAGTTTCCTCCTTTCTGGGGTGTTCAGCTCAACCTTCAGTTCCAGCTAGAGAGCAGCCCAAGCCAGCACTCCTGAATTCCTGGCTTAAGGGTGCATTGAAAATCTGGATCATAATACTGGGGCTCATGCCTGTCATTAACCCTAGAGCTGTGCATATCTCAGCAGGCTGCATTCCCAGGGACATACGTGTGGCATGGCCTGGTTGTGGGTCAGATTGCTTGAGTTTTACTCAGAGTGGACCCTAGAAAGCTCAGAGGGGAGCCCAGCTGACAACTCTGAGGACTGCCTTGTTTGGGGGGTTGTTAGAGAAGCTCGGAAGGGCTCTCTCAGTGCACAATTTGCCGTCCTGTAAAAAGGATTCAGACTAGGAGCTCAAGCTTCTTTGGAGAGCACAAAGGCAAACTGCTTGGCTGGCTCATAGCCTATTCACCAGACAAAACATAAGATCATTTTATCCTCGACATTTTAACCCTTTCTCTGCTAGTGCCCGATTTGGCCTGTGCAGGAGGAAGGGGCATGCATTGGAATGTCAACTGCACTTTGAAAAGTGAACCTGGGAGATGGGGTAGATCTGAAGAGGTTAAGTTGCTTTTTATTTCTGCATGTGTGTGACTCAAAAGCAGATTTTTTTTTTCCCAGACAAAATGTTTCCATCCCATCTGTCATTAATGTCAACTTGCTCCTTTGCCCAGATTCACTTTTTAAAAAACCTAAAAACTAAACATTATTTTAGAAAAATCTTAATATTTTTGCCAGAGCTGTGATATATTCCATCTCTCAGAAAGCACCAGTAATAACTTTTAACCCTTGCTTTTCATCCCAAAAGATCCCACAGCACTTCACCACCTACAGACAATTATATCTAGCTATCTGTATAATATCTTGCATCCTTTCTTTTCTGCATCTCACTGTCTTCTTTTCTCTCTTATTCCTCCTGTTTTCATTTCACACTGATCAACGAGGAGCTAATTGCATATTATTACCCTGCTCTCCCGCATGATACTTGGGTTTTTAAATTATTTCCTTAATTTTATTTCCCTAAATAACAAGAAGCACTTTGCACCAAATGGAAACTTTAGGAGCCTGATGCTTATTTACCCTAAGTCCCCTTTCCACCACTGTACATTGCACTCACCTGAAGACCCCTTTACACAGAGCACTATAAAAGGCTTCAGCATAAATGAGAATCTGGCCCTACCTGTGCCTCTTCAGTTTCCCACCCATTGTTTGCCCTTGTCATATACTGAGTGAAGTTTCTATGCATGGATAATATTTTGCCTGTTGTTGTATGTATAGGAAAATGGACAAATGTTTTTACAAATAAAACAACTCTACAGGAGAGCCTCAGACTTCCGAACCCCTCAGGAGTGGCAGTTGTTCGTAACTCTGAACAAAACGTTATGGTGGTTCGTTCAAAAGTTTACACCTGAGCGTTGACTTAATGCAGCTTTGAAACTTTACTATGCAGAAGAAAAATGCTGCTTTTAACCATCTTAATTTAAGTGAAACAAGCACAGAAACCGTTTCCTTACCTTGTCAAATCTTTTATTTAACTTTCCTTGTATTTTTTTTTAGCAGTTTACATTTAACACAGTGTACTGTACTGTATTTGCTTTTTTTGGGGGGGGGGGTCTCTGCTGCTGCCTGATTGCATACTTCTGGTTCCAAATGAGGCGTGTGGTTGACTGGTCAGTTCATAATCCTGGTGTTTGTAACTCTGAGATTCTATTGTATGTGGAAACACACAACCTCCCCTGTAGGTACAACCACATGAGGAGAGTTTGAGGGGAACAGGTGTAAGAATGAACTGTTCTTGGAGCTTTGCTGCAACAGGGGACATCAGCGGGATACTATAAAGTGGGATGACGTGTTTCCCCAGAGATTGCACCCAGGGCCATATTTATTTGTGTAGGGCTACGTCCTCAGCTGGAGTAAATCAGTGTCATTCAACAGAGGTGAATGGAGCTTCACTGATTTACTCCAGCTGAGGACCAAGCCTCTGGTGACCGAGACTGCAGATGTGAAAGGGACAGTCGGAAGTATGGGTGAAAGTCAGCTGTGTTCAGAAGGTCAACACTTATTCACCACATAAGTCCTTAAAACAGAACTTAAGTGGAACACAGGCAGACAGGACCACAGGTTTTTTGAAAAAATGACATGGAACCCAGCTGACCTCATTGGAATGGATGGAGGGCTGAGTCACCCACCAAGGTTTGCGGCTGTGGTTCTGCAGAGTTTTGGCTTCCTAGAACTGAGGCTCCGACCTCCAAGGCATACACAGAGCTGCCCTTCAGCAGCCCAAGCAGCCATGATGTGATCACATGCTGGAGGTAGTAAAGTTTAGTCCACAAGGACCCAGGGTCACACACCTCAGCTTAATTGAAGTAAATGAGGATCTGGCCTACAGATTTCAGGAGACCAGCTTCTGGGACTCTTGGCTTGTTGGTTGTGTCACAACACAAACTTGTGAAGATACTTAGGTGTTGTGGAGCCATAGTTAAGAGTTTCTACTCCCCTGCGGAGCTAATAGGCAATGGTCTGGATAGTGAGGACTCCAGACATGTGCCAGTTGATGGTTAATCATTCGAAGCTTTTCAAGCTGTATATTTATAATTGGATTATTATTTACTGTTCTCTGTACATATGACTTTTGAAGAGTCTAGCACAGAGCCAGGAGAACGGCCTGAGCAGAGAACCAAACCTGCTGCATTTGAGCCTGCCAGACTCAAACCCAAGTATTGCCAGCACCAATGCTGTTGCATCACAAGAATGTGTGGGTCGGATTCAGGTTCGCCAAATCTTTTTGACTATATCAAGGGCAGCTGGGTGACTAACATGTTCCATTTTGCAAAGAATTTCAAGATTTCAAATTTTGATTTTGTTCCAAATCAGACTGAAAACCAAACGTTTCAAAATTCTCCACAAAAGAAATTTCCAAAAATGTTTTGAATGGATTGAAATGGTTTGGTTTGTTTTTGACTTTTTAAAAATGTCATATTATAATATATAATGTAATACAAAATGGAAAAACTGAAATAAAAAGTCATTCAAAACAAAAAACCCGAATGTTTCATTCTGAAAAGTCAAAATGGGTCATTTTGACGTTGTTGGACCTTTTCTCTGTTTTATTCCTAACTGAAATTTTGGAAGTGTCATGATTTCAAATGGCTGAAGTGTTATGATTTCAACAAACTGTATAATCTGATGAAATATTGTTCCGTCAAAGTTTCTCTGACGAGTTCTAATTACATTCAGAATCCAACCTTCTTGGGGGTTTGTTCTCTCTGTTTTTCCTGCCTTTCTGTCTGTCCATTTATGTGACTTGGTATCCAAGAGTCGAATTCTCTCTTTGATGCATTTATGCACACACACATCAAGGGGAGACTAAACCATAAACAGCTGCCTCTTACAAGGCAAATAGTAATCTCTCTGGCCCAATTAATATTTGTTTAATGTGCTTTGTCATGCCTGATGCTAGGGGACAATACTGTCTCCTATCCCCATTGAAACTCTAGTTAGTTGCTTTATGACTTGCTGCCTCAACCTCATTATTTAGTAGTATTATTCCTATTTCAGTGGCACCCACCATGTGTCATGCTCTGTCCATTCACAGGGGAAGGCAGCTCTTGCACCAGGAAGGTCACAGATGAAGGACAGAATTATGAAATACCTACATTGGGAAGCACAGGCTCCAGAGGGTGGTCCCATTTAAGTCAATTGAAGTAAGGTTTTCACAAGCTACCCCAACGAAAGCAATGAGCCTTCTGTATAGTTTGGGGAATGCAGATGCTTCAGAGACATCTCAGTTGCCAGGTGGAATCCCATTGCAAGAGCCCTGTGATATAGTGTAATGTTGAATTAGTACCAGGAGACTTCTTCTCTCTTCCTGCAGCCGGGATTGGCTAAAGGCTCTTTCCCCATCTTGTTACAGCTGTCCTCCCGAGAGCAACTTCATTAAGCTTGTATGTCTTTGACCTTTTCAGTGTTCTACAATGGGATTGGCTTCCCGGGCTGCCTTCAGCTCCTCTTGCAGTCTAATTAGCCTGTGGGGATTGAGGGAAAATGGGCAGCCAATCATAATACAGAATATTGAAAAGGTCAGATCTGTGCAGCGTGACGCCGTAATTCACAAAACTTCTGAGGCATTACATTTCTGAGCACTGTTATTCTCTTGCTCTGGATGGGGGAAAAATGCCTCGCACAAATTCAGCGTGGATAGAAAGATCTTTGTGAGTTTGTTAAAAGCCCCTGTTGGCCTGATTACACACACACACACCATTGGTATTTTTGTTTCCCAAGTCTGCACCACAACCGACCAGCCTGCCAGGTTTGCTGGGGAGGATAAGCAGACAAGCTGTTATAAATATAAAGGGAAGGGTAAACACCTTTAAAATCCCTCCTGGCCAGAGGAAAAACCCTTTCACCTGTAAAGGGTTAAGAAGCTAGGATAACCTCGCTGGCACCTGACCAAAATGACCAATGAAGAGACAAGATACTTTCAAAGCTGGAGGTGGGGAGAAACAAAGGTTCTCTCTGTCTGTGTGATGCTTTTTCTGGGGACAGAAAAGGAATGGAGTCTTAGAACTTAGTAAGTAATCTAGCTAGATATGCTTTAGATTCTGTTTTGTTTAAATGGCTGATAAAATAAGCTGTGCTGAATGGAATGTATATTCCTGTTTTTGTGTCTTTTTGTAACTTAAGGTTTTGCCTAGAGGGAGTCTCTATGTTTGGAATCTGATTACCCTGTAAGGTGTTTACCATCCTGATTTTACAGAGGTGATTCTTTTACTTTTTCTTCAATTAAAATTCTTCTTTTAAGAACCTGATTACTTTTTCATTGTTCTTAAGATCCAAGGGTTTTGGGTCTGTGTTCACTTATGTAAATTGGTGAGGATTTTTATCAAGCCTTCCCCAGGAAAGGGGGTGTAGGGTTTGGGGAGGAAAGACATTTCCAAGCTGGCTCTTTCCCTGTTATATATTTGTTAGACGCTTGGTGGTGGCAGCAATAAAGTCCAAGGGCAAAAGGTAAAATAGTTTGTACCTTGGGGGAGTTTTAACCTAAGCTGGTAAAAATAAGCTTAGGGGGTTTTCATGCAGGTCCCCACATCTGTACCCTACAGTTCAGAGTGGGGAAGGAACCCTGACACAAGCTATGACATCGCATAAGACATGAAGGTTTGCAGTGAGCTGAGACCTGTGGGTTGAATGAAGGGCTCTCAGAATATGTGGTTCACAGCTGGGTCATGCAATGCCTTTCAGGACAGTGATAGCAGCTTTCAGAGGATAAAGTCCCTCAGCAATTACCCGCATGACAGTGGATGAGAGTCACAGGCTTTGACAGTTGGCCTGAATAATTGCCTACATACTAACCTCAACTACTTGGGTTATAGACTCCTAGAACTAGAAAGACCTGGTAGGCCAGCCAGTTATCTCCCTGCTGGACTGTTCCCAATAGTACATTCTCCAGGGTTTTCCCCAGACTAGCTTTAGATATCCCACCACTTCTCAGATAATTCCACAGTTTATTAGAGCTAGCTGTGTCAGGAAGTGCTTCCTGATGCACATAGATTATCGGAATTGAAGCCCCGTGTGCCACCCTAAATAATGTTCCTTTTCCTCTGGAAATTCCTCTGTTTTGCAAATCCATGGACATTTCCAACACTCCAGCTACAAACCCTCCCTGCCAGCCTACCTCTGGCATGCCCCTTCCCCACTGACAAGTCTGCCAGTTCTACGCCAGCTGGGGATTTCCACCTCTTACTTGCCCATTTAAAGTATCTTTAAGGACTCTTCGCAATGCCAGAGGAGTGCACAGGCATCTTACTATGGACCTGGGGTTGGAAATGGGCTTTAAGGTCTGCAGGACATACAGGGAAGAGGGTAAGAAACCAGGACAAACAGGCGGAGCAGAGAGGAAAGAGCTTTAAAATGGTTTATTTCAACCTGGCAAAATTGTCATGAAAATTTACCATCTAGGCTACAAATCAAACTTTTACTATGATGATAATTAATGAAAAAACCCGAAAACAAATGATACTTCACAATGTTTTGTACACGTGGGCAAGAAGAAGTTTGAAAGTGCAATTTATTTATCATAGAAGTGAAAGTTTCCCAACAATGTAACCTTAAGTGAAGGAAGGGAAAACAAAGGCGCAGAAAGGAATAGGGATTGGTGCCAGGTAGCCAGCAGACACCAAGTAGGGAAACAGCCATTAGTCATGCTGTTAACTAGCATAGCAAACAGTTACCCACTCTGGTGGCTGGATTCTAAAGCTGGGTGCTAATTCCTCTGCACATTTCTGACTTACATACTATGGTTAAAAGGTTTCAGAGTAACAGCCGTGTTAGTCTGTATTCGCAAAAAGAAAAGGAGTACTTGTGGCACCTTAGAGACTAACCAATTTATTTGAGCATAATCTTTCATGAGCGACAGCTCACTTCATCAGATGCATGCAGTGGAAAATACAGTGGGGAGATTTTATATACACAGAGAACATGTAACAATGGGTGTTACTGTACACACTATAATGAGAGTGATCAGGTAAGGTGAGCTATTACCAGCAGGAGAGAAAAAAAACCTTTTGTAGTGATAATCAAGGTGGGCCATTTCCAGCAGTTGACAAGAACATGTGAGGAACAGTAGAGGAGGAGGGGAAATAAACATGGGAAAATAGTTTTACTTTGTGTAACAACACATCCACTCCCAGTCTTTATTCAAGCCTAATTTAATGGTGTCCAGTTTGCAAATTAATTCCAATTCAGCAGTGTCTTGCTGGAATCTGTTTCTGAAGTTTTTTTGTTCAAGAATTGCGACTTTTAGGTCTGTAATCGAGTGACCAGAGAGATTGAAGTGTTCTCCGACTGGTTTATGAATGTTATAATTCTTGACATCTGATTTGTGTCCATTTATTCTTTTACGTAGAGACTGTCCGGTTTGGCCAATGTACATGGCAGGGGGGCATTGCTGGCACATAATGGCATATATCACATTGGTAGATGTACACCTGCTCGGGTACCGGTTTCTGACTTCTCTGGATACTCTGTATTTGTGAGAGCACTTAGCACTGTCTGCTCAGGGCAGTCTAGATGGTTGCTAAGTCTGTGTTTTTTATAGTTGCGGGTTATTCTAAAGCCCTATTTCAGGATTTTGTGTGATGTCACAGTGACTGTCTTCAGGGTGACCCCTGGTTCAGTAAATATGTAACCAAGCTGGCAAATACTGGATACATGATTGTTTTTGGCTTTCATGTATTTATGCAGCACTAATGTAATGCTGTTCACAGCACTTCAGCACTCTTTAATAGCCAGCCCATTAAGTGAGTAAAGTGGAGCAAAGGCAGGGTGTTATTCCACATTTAGACTATCGTCTTTCCCTCCTGATGACTTCAGCAAAGATATAGTGGCCTTAGGAGGCAACTCATCTCTAGCCCTGAAAACCTTCCTGGAAAGTTGGCAGCTGGCAGCAGGAATGAAGAAGGGAAGGCAGGTGACTGTGCCCTTTGCATTCAGAAGAGCTTCCTTTTTAAAACCATGTTTTCTAAGAATCTTCCGTATTTGGCAAAAACGTGTTAGAGTTTAGACAAGCTGTTTTCCAGACTGCTTTGCTGCCCTTTTAGATGCCAGCCATGCAAACATTTATATGTGTGAGCCCCTTTTAGAACTCCGGGGAACTACTCACTTGCATGTAGTTACACACATGCACCAGTGTTTGCACAGTTGGGAGCCATATCATAAGCTTTTCGGGGCATGGGCCATCATCTTGTTTGTGTCTTGAACAGGGCTGAACACATTGTCATCCAAGGGCCCCCCGATTCAGGGCAATCAATTTGACTTCTGTTGCACTTAAGCATGTGCTTAAAGTTTCCTGGATTAGGATGCTTTCCTGAAGCAGGGACTTAGGATTCGATCCTGCAAGGTGCTGAGCACTCTGTTCTGATCCAGAAAAGCGTTTTGCTGCTTATCTTAAAGCATTCAAGTGTCTCCATGGATGTCCATGGTATTACTAGTACATCGATGCTTTGCTGGAATGGGACTGGAGTGCTCAGAATCTCAGAGGATCCAGCCCTTCACACATAATCATTAAAATCCTGCATTTTAGTTTAATGGAAGTCATTCAAACTGCAGTGCCCAGAATGTGCTGCGACTGACATGTACAAAAGTTACACAGGAAAAGTCATGGTTCTGGTGCTCGATCAGTGGATTATAACTTGTTGACATTTCAAAATATGTCATCTTGGCAGTTCTGACTTGGGTACTCTCCACATATTCTGACAAAATCCCATCCTACAGAATTTCTGCTTGCACCATTGCTGAGGGCATTTGAAATTTCTTTGCAATTAAGTGGCTTGCACTTTAGGGCTGGTTTGTTAGTCTGATATGATAGAAAATAAATTCACCGAACAAGAGAGACGAAGAAAATAATATTGGGAACTATAGTACATAGCTCAGATTGCTTTGGCCAGAAGTCATTTTTACCTGGATAGTTGGTTTATTTAAGGCATTTTAGTTAATAATGATTAAGGACAAGATTCTGTCTCCCTTACACTGATAGTATTTGTTCTGCATATAATTCCTTTGAAATCAGTAGGACTACTTGTGGAGTGAGGTCCTGCTCTGGCTAGCAAAATCTGGTCCTGTGTAATGGCCACCTGTTCCTCTGAGCCTGTTCTGTTTCAGCCTCTGTCACCCCTCCATCTGCGATGCAGACCTACCCTTGGTAGTTTCAGTCCAATTCCTGTCTGAATCACAAAATTAACATCACTGCTAAGTGGTCAGTCTGAGCAGAAAGGCCAGGAACTGAACAGGCGTGGGGCCTCAAGTCTCCATTCACCTCTAAGTAAGGGTAGAGGCACTTTGGAAGGGCAATGTGGGGGAAGCTTACGCTGCCACTATGCTGTGTGGCTAAGTGGAGGCTTTCTGCTCCAGGGCCATAATCCAGCACCTTTCGCCAGCACGACATTCCCTTTAAACACCAAAAAAAACAAGGTACAAGACTCCTGTTGGCCATGGAGTGTATTTCTGAGCCTCTAAATGATCCTTGTCTGCAGCAAAGGCAGGAGGATGGTCTGATTGGGGACAGACCCTTGTCGGCAGCAAACCTGACCTTTTCCTCTATGCAAAGAAATGGAGGCAAGGCGTCGAGAACGAGGAGGTGTCTCCTGCTGACTATCTCCAGTCCTCCTCCTGTGTGGGGCCTCCTAACAGAAGTTAGACAAACACACACACACACTCTCTCTCTCTCTCGTTATGGGGAATCTAAGTTTCTCTGGAGCTCATGTCCAGCAGACCATACTAGACTAGCTGTCGGGTCCACTTTCTGTGCTGGGGAAGCAGGTGCTTTAGAGCAGTAATTCTCGACCTTTTGGATACCAGGGCCTGGCTTGCGGCCTTCCTACACTGTATCAGGGAGATCTCAGGGACCGGCGCCGGTCCATGGACCTGTCGTTGAGAAACACTGCTCTAGAGGAACTGCCCAGATCAGAGGTTTGGCCCTTGGGGGGTTGTCCAGCTCCCACACATGACACCAACTTCTGTAACATCGGATGGGATATGTGGAGCGAAGGTAATTCAGCAATAGTGGGGTGTGCCAAAGAGATGCATCTACCTCCAGGCCCTGGAGTCAGCAGAACCATGCTTGGCCTGACTCAAATGGAAGGTACTTGTGTGCACTTGAATTGATCCTAGTTTCCCATTTTGTGTCCACTGATTTTTACCAGTGTCCCTCTGGAAATGGATTATGTGCCCCAAATAAAGACCCCTATGTTCTGTGTTCTGAGAGGCAGAGCCCGTATTAAGCCACATAGAAAAACACAATGTAGCTTTTCAGATGCAGGCAGTAACTGAGAAATACTATACAGGAGGAACACACTCTTGTGGCTAAAGCAGAAGGCAGGGCACTATCCCTATCCCAGCCCTGCCACAGATTTGTTATGTAGCACTGGCAAGTTACTTTCCTCCTTTTGTGTGTCTTGGTTGCCTATCTGTAAAATGGGGGTAAAATACCAACCTCACAGAGGTGTTGGGAGGCTGAGCTTCATTGTATTTGTATAGCACTATGCAATCCTCTGGTGGAAGGAGCAAGGGATAAGCAGAGTAGGATTGTTGGGGGAGGTTTTCAGAAGTGCTAGTCTTTTAACTCTGCTCCCATTGAAATCAATGGCCCAGCTCCCATTGGTTTAAGTGGGATTGTAGAAATAACCTCACAGGAATTCCTGCCTTCCATGCCCTCACTCTGCTGTAGCCAGTCACCTGGACAAAGCAGCTATCTTTGTCTGTCCTGCAGAGACACGGTCTCCTCCAAATTAAATGAGGAACATTATCCCTTTACATTCCCATCCACCAATTCCAAATTAAAAGGGAACCTATGGGATAAAACCAAAGTGAACCCTATGCCCCCTTTGGGGATTTTCTTCCTGTTTATTTTTATTCTATTTTTTTTTAAGCAGGTCGATAATTCCATCATGATCTCTCCTGTGATGCAGTGGTAACCCTTGGATGAGATTACAACTGCATCATGGCCCCATGGAGTGCATTCATTGCTGCCTAATTGATCTAAATAAGTTGGGAATGATGAAATTAAAGTGCCATTGATATCAGCAGGCCCTGGCATGCTGTAGTTACAGACACATGAGGAGAGTGGACAGATGGGGAGATGTTAGGATAACAGGTATTAAATGCAGACTTTACCTGGTATGGGATGGCAGACTAAGCATAGCTCAATTTCCCAGAGCAGCAAGTTTGGCAGCCTCTGCTCAGCTGATGTTCTAATGCTTAGGCACAGAGTTTGACACAAGTTGGTTTCTTAGGGGACATGTCATAATGCCTTTTGAATTATCTTTCTGTTCCCCTTAGATGAAAGGATGCTGGTCTCTCCGGGGTCTGGATACCAAAAGCATCCATCGTGCCATTCTCAGGACAAAAGTTTTGGTGGCCTCAGAGTGTGGCCACCAACCCTCGCTGGTGACCATTCTTACACTTTTTCCTCAAATACTTGATTAGCTTTAGGAAAAACAAATAAAAATGTGCACATACACGTCCAAATTAGTCTAATTTATTTATTGCTAGCTAGTAAGTTTGTTGTGAAAAGTGATATTAACAAACATACAAGTATCACTTTTCACAGCAGACTTACTCATCCCTGACAAGCCTGGGGACAAATTAAGCCCTGGATGGGGGAGTCAGGGAGGCAGCGGGGTTAGTGGTGCTGGAGTGGGTGGGTGGCCAGGGGAGGCAGCAGGGGGCTGGAGTCTGAAGCTCTGTGGCCAGATCCCAAAGCCCCATGGATGTGGGACGGGGCCTGGGGATGGAGCCTGAAGCTGTTCGGCTGGAGCCTGTTGCCGCACCGCCAGAGCTAGGGTGACCAGACAGGAAGTGTGAAAAATCGGGACAAGTGGTGAGGGGTAATAGGAACCTATATAGGAAAAAGGGCCAAAAATCGGGACTGTCCCTATAAAATCGGGACATCTGGTCACCCTAGCCGGACCCCAGGGCTGGAGCCCAAAGCCCCACAGCCAGAGCCTGCCACCCTGCCTCCCCAGGGCTGAGGCCCAAAGCCTGAGCCCCACCAACCCTGGGAAGGTGGGGAACTCACCAGCTGCCTGCTCCTCCAGCATTGTACCCAGGTGTCTCTGGAGGGGGGCAGGGTCCAACCCCTGCTGGCAGCCCGAGCAACCAACACCAAGGCGGTGCATCCAAGAGCAACAGGGAGGGGTCACTACTTTGCCATGTCTCCCCCATCACAGCACAGGAGGCTGTGGCAGCAAGAAAAGCCTCTGGTGGCTGCATGTGGCCGTGGTGGCCACATTTGAGAAACACTGTGAGTCTGCAAATCATGAAGAACTCAAGAAGTCCACCAGGGCCATACTCAGGTCACACAAAGCTATTTCCAAGAGACCATCCTAGGAAGTGACTATATGTGTCGGACAGAGAAAGCCTGATTCCGCTGTCATTGACCCTTAGGAATATTGGTTATTTGTATTACAGTAACATCTAGCAGCCCCCACTAGAGACCGGGCCCCCATTGCACATGCACATAGTAAGAGACAGTCCCTGCCCCAAAGAGCTTACAGTTGTACATGGTAGACAGGTGGAAGAGGAAATAGAAGCACATATTAAATGTTACTTGCTCAAGGTAACACAGCAGGTCAGTGGCCGAACCAGGAACGGAATCAAGGTCTCCTGACTGAGTGCAGTGCTCTATCCCTTAGACAAGGCTGCCGCCCTAAGACTGATCATTTACTTGAAAGAAAGAGAAGAACCAGAATTCTGGTGCCCACTAGAAATGGACTAAATAAAACCCCACATGGCATGGCTAGCAGGTCCTGCAGTCTCTAGGGGCAGATTCTCTGTGCACCTAGAAAGAGACTTGGATACAACTCCTAAAACAAGAATCTAAACTGGATTTCTGTTCCCATCCAGAATGTGCTACTGATGTGACCGATAGACAAAAAAAAAAAAAAAACCCACAAACCTGATTTCTTAGCATCTAACATGGTTCATGTGATTTTCTTGCCTATACCTTTAATAAGAACTCAGTCAGCATCACGGAATATAGTAGCATTATGTCCTTGGTGAGTGGATTTGAAAAGTGCCTCTTTCATGCAGCCTTTGGGGAAAAACGAGCCATTGACAATGGCTTGCTGCAGAAGAGCTCAGGCTTGGATACGTAATGAAAGACCAGTTTACATAGATTTTACATGAACTTATGTAGAGTAGAATGGGTTTGCTGATGTGTCCTGTTTTGCAATCATGTCATTAGTAGGTTTATGGAAAATGAATGGCAGGTACAGAACATCAATTCCATTTCCAAAAAAGTGCCGATCATTCACCTAAAGTTTGGGCTGTGTCCAGCCATCTGCAATTGGGTAATAGCTCTTCCCTGACTTCTCAAGCTAGTCTTATAAACCTTCAGTTTGATCAGTAAACTTGAAATGGATGGTGTGCAACACTGACATGGCAGCCAGCTGTCTGGGAGAATGGACAGTGGGTTGCAAAGTGATGGGAAGTTTCACTTGATCGTGACGAACCAATTCTGTTCTTATAACAATCTTAAGACCTTGACTTAAGGTGTCACATGACTCATCAGAATCACACCCAGCTACAATGATCATCAGAAGCTCAGTCACACAGCCAGACTAGGAGTGACAAAGCAGGATCCTCAGCTATGGGCTGCCCCACACACTGAGGGGCTAACCTTGCAGAACCTCTACGGTTCACAGACATATAGATTTTAAGGTCAGATGAGACCACTATGATAATTTAGTCTGACCTCCTGCACAACACAGGCCATAGAATTTCACCCAGTGATTCCTTCACTGAACCCAATAACTGCATATATTTTCCAAAGACATTCACACGAAGTCAGTGGGAGCTGCAAGGGCTGACAATCAGGTCACGTGCTTCTAAATTAATCTTCCCAAAGTTGCAAAGCAGCAGCAGTTCAATTACTACAGGGTTCATTGGTGCAAACATGGGACATTCAGAGCAATTGGTCAGGCATTGCTTCTGCAGCAGCCTACGAAATATGCAAGCTGGCACACTTCCTGCCAGTGTGCTCTGCTTCCTAGCTGAATAGGTTGTAGAAGTTAGAAACAATCCATTTGAATACTGAAAAACACAGAAGTCACACAAGCCTGATCTCAATTATTTAGATTTGAAATACCTCTAAGTTCCAACTAACAAATGTATCTTCTAAACAAATATTTAGCACAGCAGGAAACATACTTACACACAGTGAATCTAGATTCCTACCAGGAAAAAGCAGCGACGGTCATCTTTTGTAAAGTTAACTCGGCTAAATTGATTTACACAGATGAATACCATCCCATCTGTAATGCCATTTATGTACATAAACCAGAGGATGGATCGGATTTCACATTGCCCTACACTGACTGTTGTCATTCATACCAACACAAAAGGGTCCCGTCCGACTTGTGCCCACTTTGCACGTTCTTTAATAATAATACCTAGCTCATACAGTGTTTGTCTCATCAGTAGATCTCAAAGCACTTTACGAAGGAGGTCAATGTCTTTATCCCCATTTTACATATGGGGAAACTGAGGCACAAGGAGGGCGGTGGATAAGTGCACAGGGTGCCAGGCAAAATGGAGAATCCTACCCAATGACTATAAATACCATGAAATCTCTTCAGTATTCCTCATTTCCCAGCTCTTAACTGGCTATCCCACACATGTTAGCAACACACCATTTTTCCTAGTATAGCCATTGCTAGGGGACCCAGCAGAGGAGGCATTTTTTTGCTGTGTGGGTCTGACTTGGGAGGCAGCTATTGTCTCTGAAGTTGGGTGGGGATGAAGGGCCTTGGTGCTGCTGAGGCTCATGTTCCGGTTCGAATGGGCTGCCAGATGAGAAAGGTGGAGCAGGGACTAGAATAAAAGCTATGCAAGGCTGCAAGAGATAAAGATTTGGCTACACCAAGGGTTCTGAACCCAGGGGATGCAAATAGGATTCAGAGGATGGCAACCACCTCTCTTTGTGGCTAGATGGGAAGGGATCCCAAAATTATTCTTCCATTGTAACATGGTGTTACAGTATGGAAAAAGCTGAGAAGCACCGAGCTCCAGTCCTTACTGAGAGACAAGGTGCAGCCAGCATAGCTCAGGAGGGGGGTAGGATGCAGCAGGTGTGAGGTTCCCTTCCTCCACAAATGGTCCTCAGTTCCCTCTCTGTGTCATGTGGAACCAGGAGAGTGATCACTACGTAGAGTATTTGGAGATGGAAACGGTTCCCCTTTCAACCCTGCTAGCTTCCAGCTCATCCTCTTAACTGCTCAGAAAAGTCTGCTTGGGGTCGATAGTCCATCATTCCATCCTTTGCCAGAAATGTTCCTTCCCCCATCCAGCGTTCCTGGGCTGAGGGTTTGGAGGAAGCCTTGCCAGGCTGGAGCCTCGACACTAATGCCTCTTCATTCCTGTGGTACAATGGGAGAAAGGCAGGCTGGATTCAAACTGGCCCCCAGCCACTTGCCTCCTCTGAATGAAGCCGCCCTCCCCTCAGCGGAGACCTCCTCCAAACCTCTGCTCGGCGACCCCTGCCTGCTGAATTATTGACGAGAGCTAATGTGTGCGTAGGTTGGCACGGCTCACTGTGACCTTGATATCCCATTTCAGTGTGGCTTTCCCTCGCTGCTCCTGTTTTATGTGTTGGGGCCAAGATAACCTGTTCAAGCTCACTCGCTCTCTCCCTCTCCATATCTTCTTCCCACTGTCCTTTCGGCTCAGCGACTGGCTTCTGGGGAATGAGTGCTACGAGGGGAGAGGACCCCAACCAATGGCAAGGGCGTGGGGAAACAAACGGGAACTTACGGGCAATTACAATATGCCCCAGGGGCCTGGTTCTGCTCTCACTTACACCAGCCTTCCACTGGAGTAGCACTAACGTGATTATTTCAATGACAGTAACACCAAGAGGCCCCATTGTGCTCGGTGGTGTCCAGTCAGGGAGGGTTCCTGACTCAGAGAGGTTCCAATATAAATAGACAAGGGGTGGGAGAGGAAACCGAGTCACTGAGCAGTGAAGTGACGTGCTCAATGTCTCACACAACAGGCCAGGAATAGAGGCCAGGGCTCCTGGCTGCCAGTTCAGTGCCCTAGCCACTGGATGGCAAGTTCTTCTCTTACGTGGTTGCCAAGGAGTGAGCAGCCTAGAGAAACTTCTTCCTGCCTGACGCTCGGCTTGTCAGCCTGGATCTCAGGATCTGCCACGCTCTGCCTCCTGGAGTGAATTCCGGTTACATACGCCTCTCTCTGAGGATCGTTGTAAAGTTCCAAGAGAAATGAAAAACAAATAATAATCATTAGGAACCACTGCAGAGTGGGGTGAGGGAGAGGAAAGGAAGAACGAAAGAGATGGGGAAAGTAAAGGAAAAAGAGGGGAAGGAGAGCACTGGGATGAGACTGGATTCTGACTTAGGGGACAGTGGTTGCAGAGAGAAAATCTCTTGTGTCTGCTTTAAACAAGTGCTCCCCCAGCGTTGCGAGGGGTGGAGCGGCCTGGGTGATCATGCTATGGCTACAAAAGAGCTAGTGTGAACCCAGCCTCAGAGTACTGCAGGGGAACTCATCCCCTTGGAGTTCTGGGCCAAGTCTCCGAGACCTCTCCGGGTGCTGAGCTGGGCCCTGATTTTCTCTTGCTTGCCCCATGCTTAGAGAGCTCCTTGTGTCTCCCGCTCCCCTCCTCGTCAGCTGCTTGCTCTGCCATCCATCCCCTGCTCCTCTCAGGGAATCCATGGAACCTTTCACCCTGAGCTGAAGCTGCTGAATGTGTCTGTCTCCAGCAGCTGCTTTTTTGCACCGTTGCTCATAAACGTCCAGGTAATTTAGTGCCTGCAGTGCACTAAAGCAACAGCCCTGTCAGAGGCTCTGCTTCGACACAAAGGAGTCTTGGCCTCCCACTCTTATGTCACTCACATGGCCTATAAGTCTCACTAAACAATGAGAACCTGGGTGCTTGTCTTAGGCTCTTAACATCTCATTTTAACCCCTTCAGTGTCTCTTGTTGCCCCCTGGCTTCACCCCAACTCCTGCCCTGCTCCTGCATCATGCTGTATTGGGGTTTCTCCCAGATGTGAATGGGGAGCCGGTGCTCTCAGTCCAGTTCCTAGAAGGCAGCTGCCAACATCACAATCAGCACTAATTAGCCCTCTCTTCAGCTGTCTCAGTAGAGTGTGGCTCACAAGTGTCCCAGAGCAGCTGCAGCAGCCCTACAATTAATCAAGCTGTCCCATAATGGAGATACTCTTCTCTGTGGTCTCACAGCCAGCCACGCCCTCCATCTGCTTCTCTTCTCTGGCTTCCTCTGCCTCTGATTGCGTCCTGCTCAATGCTAGCTGCTGTCTTTTGCTCCGCTCTGTTCTGCGGCAGGCATCTTGTTGGTTCCTCCACGGGGCTGCCTGTTTGCTGAGTGCTGAGAGCGAGGGTGGGAGAATGCATTAGAGGTGGGCACAGAGAACCGCAGTGCTGGGACAGTGTGTGTTCCCAAGGCCCGTTCCCAAGTGCAGGCCCACACACACAGCTCCGAAGTGAGGATGACAGACAGTGCATTAACCCCTGCGCAAGTCATCCTTACCAAGTCATGGCTGAGTCATGCCTGACAGCAAGCACTTGGTCACCAGCTCTGCCAAGAGACCAGCCTTTCTCCTGGCCCAATGTTGCCCCTGTGCAGTGTTGCCCCCTCTATGCCCAGCGACAGTGCATGGCATCCCCTAGGGTGACTGATTTCTGCTAAGAAGGAGTAACCCTTCTGCCCGTCAGAGTTGGCAGCAACAAGGGCCTGGTTCAATATCTAGGGGATCCATTCCAATAACACAATGCAAACCGGCTCGAGCCCCCACCCAGTGACCTGGGACAAATATATACCACCCTGCTGGGCGCCTCCAAGAGGCAATACTTCCCCTCTCGCAAGCACCTAGTCTGAGTGTAGCAAAAAGCCTTTTAATAACAGAGAGAAACAATGTGGCATTATGTTGGGGAAACACCACCAACAGGATTCATAACACAACCCATGAGCAAAAAACCCACCCCAAGCAAATTGGGGCATGCCCTTTCCCTTTTGTTCTTGAGTCCAGCAACCCCAAATCACCCAAAGTCCCAAAAGTCCAATGACCCAAAAGTCTCTGTCCCTGGTCAGGGCAGCCCCAGAGTTCAAAAGTTTATCTACAGAGCTTTACCTCCCAACCTGGGTGGAGATGGGGGCGGAGGTAAGAGGCACCTTACATGATGTGAAGCTGACCGCCCCACAGCTCCATAGGCTTTCGCTCCACTCTTCCAGCCGCCCCACAAACTGCTTCGCTCAGCTCCGCTCTGCTCTGCTGCCCACACGCAGCTCCCGCCGTCCCACGAACTGCTCCACCAGCTGATCTGTGAACTGCTCCGCATCCCACCAGCAGCTCCCGCCGTCCTATGAACTGCTCCACCAGCCTGTCCACCAGGCACTCCAGCCGTCCCGCAAACTGCTCCACAATATATCTTCAGGCTCCCCCACTACTTAACACAATGCTCAGTGATTTCAGCTCTTAGTCAGTTCAGCTCTTTGGTGAATTCAACTTGTAGTAGGGGAGCCTCAGTGCTGGTACACTATTAGCCCAAAGTGAGCTCAGCAGCCTGTAACTAGACTTCTAATGAATTAGCTCTGATATTCCATAGTGGAGAGAGGAGGAAGTGCAATTAGCATGTAAGGCCCTCACCCAGGGGCCCATACCACCAAGTATTAATACTTGGTCCCCAGTCTCTCTCAATTCACAGAGTTTTGGAACCCATGACCCTTACCTAGCGAGTGCTACTTAGTTGATAGTGAGTCCCTCCATCATAACAAAAGGCCAAGTACAGTTCCAAGCACAGTTCGCATAATCAGGGGAATAACAATTTATTCTTCCTGCCCCAATAACAGAGACACTGGGGATCCCACAGCAGCCAAAGTGACCATTTGGGCAGCTATGGCCTCATTCTAGGCGGGGTGGGTGTGCCTATGCAAATGAGATCGGCCCCTGAAGTTCTTTTCCACAACTTGCCACACCTCACCACCAGATGTCAGGGAGGAGCTCATCCTGACACTGCTTACAAAGGAATAAAAAGAGAGTAATTCTACATGAGCGAACAAAACCGAGGGTCAGAAGCAGGCTGGAGGTGCCGTAGTTGTGGGCGTGAAGCACATCCATGGTGTTAAGGCTCAGAGTGGGATGGTGGCATGTAAACCACTGCCTAATAAGGTAATAGAATGTAGAATTTAAAGCCAGAAGGTCCACCGGCTCATTGGGTCTGACGGCTTGTCTCCCAGGCCAGGAACCCAGCCAGCACCCGCCAAACCAACAGCTGAAATTAGACCAAGGTATTACAGCCCACAGGAGACTAATCTGTTATATGCCACAGGCAAAGAGCAGGAGGGAGCAAGATGCACCAAGGCCCCTGCAATGGCAGAAAATTGTTCAAGTGAGATATACCCAGATAATTCCACCAAGTGACCCACACACCATGCTGCAGAGGAAGGTGAATTCCTCCCTCCCCTCCCCCCACCACACCCACCCTCCAAGGCCAGTCCAGCCTGGGGGGAAATTTCTTCCTGATCCCACATTCAGCAACCAGCTAGACCCAGCTCCACACCAAGGGTGACTAAAGGCATCACCCCTCATGGGAGTGCGCAACAGAGCAGTGTCTACAGCACCCTGTGACGGTACAGCTTATGCTCAGCTCTGTGGGAGGGGCTGGACACATGGCCCCAGGCCTCCTCCTTTGGGACTCATGCCAAAGTGAGCAGGAGGCTGCTTGTGCCTTTTTTCCAGTGCTCAGAGCTAGTCGCCAGCTAGTCCTTAGCATAGGGGTATTTTTGTGGTGACAGTGCAATTGTCAGCGGTGCGTTTGGACTCTGTCTGCTGTTACTGTATAGAAATTCTTCTGAACATTGCTGTAAGTCACTGAAGTTTAAACAAGGAAAAGCATTCTCAGGTAGTGGTGCTGGAGAGAGGGGGGGCTTTCTCTGTATGATTCCCATGCTAGGGTGGAGCGGGAGCTGCCAGGTCTGTCTCTACCGTAATGCTCTCATGACTGTATTGTATTGGACCTCACTGTGACTGAAGCTGGCCCTCTCCTGATGGTCTGTAAAGCTGTGATGGATTTCTCTAAAGGCAAAATAAATTAAGGGAAGCATCTTACTTGGATCTGGATCAAGGTTTAAAGTCAAACAGGTTCTCCATTGAGCACCGTCTCTGGCCTGGTACTATCCACCTGCACCGTTTATGACTGACTAATGACTGTAGTAGCATGTCAATTCTTTATGTTGTGCTATAGAGGTGGGCAAACTATGGCCTGCGGGCCACATCCGGCCCACGGGACCGTCCTGCCCGGCCCCTGAACTCCTGGCCTGGGAGGCTAGCCCCTGGCCCCTCCCCCACTGCTCCCCCTTCCCCTGCAGCCTCAGCTCACTGCACCATCGGTGCAATGCTCTGGGCTGCAAGATCCTGGGGAAGCACAGCTGCAGAGCCGCGGCCTAACCCTGTGCTCTGTGCTGCATGGTGCGGCTGCCTGTCCTGGTACAGCCACGCTGCCCGCCACTGGTGCTCCAGGCAGTGCAGTAAGGGGACAGGGAGCAGGGGGTGTTGGATAGAGAACAGGGGAGTTCCGGGGGTGGTCAGGGGCTGGGGGTGTGGATAGGGGTCGGGGTGGTCAGACGGCGGGAAACAGGGGGGTTGAATGGGAGCAGGAGTTCCAGGGGGGCAGTCCAGAAGGAGAGGAGAGGTTGGATGGGGTGGCGGGGGGCAGTTAGGAGTGGTAGATCCGGGGGCAGTCAGGGAGAAGGGGTGGTTGGATGGGGCAGGGGTCCCGGGGGCGGTCAGGGGACAGAGAGCGGGGTGGGGTGGATGGGGCAGGGGTCACTGGGGGGCCATCAGGGGGCGAGACACGGGGGGAGGGTCGGATAGGGGGCGGGAGATGGGCCATGCCAACCAGCCCTCCATACAATTTCAGAAACCGGATGCGGCCCTCAGGCCAAAAAGTTTGCCCGCCCCTGTGCTAGATGCATGTGGACGAAGCCTCTCCAGGTTGTGTGGGACAGATCTCCAAAAGCAAAGCACCCCTAGTGATTAGTCCGTACGTTCCCCTTATGAGCAGGTTCTATCTCCCTACAGCACAGCACAAGCCCAGGTAGTGCTGAGGATGGGGTCCTTCACAACCTAAAGATGGTCCAAGACTCCAACTGGAAACCTAGGAGAAATGAGCATACTCCATCTCTCTCCAGCCCCAAATGAGGCCTGGGGATGCGGGGAGCCTTTTCCTTTGTAACCTGGCCCAGCTGGTTCCACCCACCCTACAGCCCAGAGTAAGCATGCTGTCCTGCCCGACCTAGCGTGCTGGCTCCACCCCTGTGACCCAGAGTGAGGATAAGTGACGCTGAGTGTGCTGTCCTGCCTAACCTAGCCTGCTCCATCTTTCTCCAGGCAGCCCTGCATGGCATTAGTGGGTGCTATGCTGCGATCACTGCTAATCTGGACATGCTTCATTTCCTTACCCCCTAGCCTGTCATAGGAGCAATGTGCTATTCCTCACAGTGCAAACATTTCCTATCTACCACGGTGCTGGGATCCTTGTATAATTTGCCTTTTAAAATGATAATTCCCCATTAAACAGAGATATTTAGCCTAATATAAGTAGACAGATCAGTCAAGGCAGTAATGTACTCCAGTTCCCAAATGTTTAGTTTCCTTTGGCTAAACTTGCCTGTAAAAGCTCTTTTTCTCCTCCGTGGACGAGAATAACAGCTTTGACCTTGAAGGGAGGAAAGAGGAGGGTTTTTTACTGTTTTTCTTCCAAAATATTCAAGTGAGAGGGATTTTTGCTTAAACAATTTATGCCCTGTGGATAGATTTATTCCGTTCAGCTGCCAGCCACAAGAAAGCCCTGTTAGTCCCCAGGGCGTTTTTTCAGAACCGGTAAATCCTGCACATTAAATCTGCTCACAAACATGAGGGACCAATCACCCTGGCTAGAGCCAGCTATGGCACTGGCAGGTGTCAGGAGTCTCCCACACAGCTGCCCCCGACACCACCGCTTGCCACTCCACTGCTAGGCCCCTAGGCAGCCATGGGACTTGATGCAGCTCTTCCAGTATGCCCTGCAGCACCCCTGTGATTCCAGTCCTTAGCCCTCCTGCCGCTCTGCTAAGCAGCTCACCCACTCCTGGAGTACCAGTCCTGAGCTCCCCATACAGCTCTGCCAATGCACCCCACTCATGGCCTTCCCACTGTTCCGTATACCTATAATGACCTCTCACAGCTCAGCTGATGTCCAGCAATCCTGTTCTTTCAGCCCTGAGTCCTTACACATAGGTCTCTTTACCCAGGCCTGCATAGTTCTCCTACATCTCATGCTTCTGTCTTACATTGTACGGAGGTGCCTATTGCTATAGTACAGTGTATATGCTACTGATCGGGGCTCTTCTGCTGTTGCTCCTGGATTTATCCCTGCAATTGTAACTCGCTCAAACATTTTGGGATAAAGTGTGTGTAAAAAGCAAACAATGCCAAACACAACAAAGCTGCTTTGTACTGTGTTGCTGTCCATTCTGCCAAAGCCCCTCCTGACCTCTACCCGCAACCCCCATGACTAGCATGAACTTCTGCCCGGTCTTGCTAGTACACTTCTGTCCTGACTTTTAGCATCCCCACTATACTGCCCTTTGGCTGACCCAGCATGGTCCAGTGGATGGGGACCTGGGTTCTATTCCCAGCTCTGCTACTGACTAGCTGTGTGATCCTAGACAAGACAGCTCTGTGCTTCAGTTTCCCCTCCCACCCATTGTCTGTTTATATTGTAAGGTTTTGGGAGCAGCAACTGTGTCTCATTGTAGTGTGCTTTAGACACTAGAGCCCCTATTTCAGTTGGGGCTACCATAATACAAATAATAGTCAGCATTTTCTTTTTAATATATGATGTCCATTAGGATGATACTGAGATCTCCAAGCTCTTCCATTTGTGATCTGAGCCATATTTGAACCTATGGTATGTCTTCCGGGATGGGCAGCCAGTTTGCTTTGCCACACTGGTGCTTTTTATTTCCTTACTGCTTAGATTTTCTGTCTCCTTCTTCACTCCGATGGATGCCAGCACAATGCTTGAGGAAAAGATAGGCGTAACGTCTGATCCCAACACCTCAGAACCTCAGGGGAGGTTTGAGTTTGGCTCAAGGCCTGCCTCTGACTGTATGTGGTTTAATTTGATAGACTCCCCACTGCAGACAGCCAGTGTCTCTCGTGCCCCTATGGAAGTGCTGTGTTTCACCAACATCCTAAACAAATACTGCATCTTTGCAGGACCCAATGCCAAGGAGAGTTTTCTCAAATCATGTACTCCTCTCCACACACATGAATCTATCTCTATGTTACCTGTACAGTAGCTATATTCAGTTGGGATGTTTATCCTTAGTTTTATCTAATACTCTTTGGTCATGAAATCAGACTGGGGATCTAACAAGAACAGGATTTGTCACACAATTTCTGGTACTTCCTGGTTTCTGGCTGGGGTAGAAGTATTACAGTTTGTGTGGTATTTCTGCGACTGGATGGAATCAGGGAGCGGGGAGCTGAGTGAAAATGAAACGTACAAGAAACTATGCACACATTTTCTGGGCTTCATAAAAGTTTCGGGTCAAAGGTTCAGGTCTCGGTTTCTATTTTCATAGAAAGAACACCCAATTTTCAATTAATTGGTTTGCTCATCTCTAACTATAGCACCCATGTTCCACCTAAGTAGCAAAGTGACCTGCTGCTGTGCCTAAATTGTCTGAAAGCTTTTGACCCATGAATAGAACTTCCACCGTGCTCACCCCGTTAACAGATGTCTAACAATAACATCTTGCATTCCCATAGCACTTTACATCCCAAAGGATCCCAGTGTTGTTTGTGTATAGGAATGGCAGCTCCCACCCTGGAAATGGCGTTATCGGCACCTCTCAAGTGGAAGGTGGGAGTACACAGTCACAACACTGCATGACAATCTGGGACAGGAATTAGAACTAAGTAGAATGGAAGGCTTTTCATTCATCCCCCAAGTTACCCTTCGAATCTGAGGTTTGAACAAACCCCAAATTCAGAGAACACCGTCAGCTGCCAAGCTTCACCTAAGTTAATGCTGAAACCATGCAAAGCTGCTAGTTTCTATCATTTTGAACCATAAGTTGCCCCGTTTGCTCAAAACTGGTTCCAGATTTGTGCAAACCTCTCAACACGCTTATTGTTGTGTGTATTGCAGTAACACCTAGAGGCCCACCAGGGCCTGTTGTGATAAGTGGGCCTAAAAGTTTGCCCTAATTGTGAGTTCAACTGTAATAAACAAGTGTAAGTTCATAAGTTGTCACAATAACCTATAAGAACAAATGTTGGTGGGAAAAGGTACGAAAGGAAGACTGAATTAGTCCAAACAAAAAGGCCTCCTGATATAACTCAAGGACTGTGTTAAGTTCATGCTTAGTAAACAAGAGAAGTGTTGAACCAGATCAGTGAACCAAAATTGGGGTGTTGGAAACTAGGCCTAGTTGGCGGACAAAATAATGAGCGGCTGGGCTATTCCATCACCACTCCCTTTGTGGGTCCTTAAAGAAAGGGACTTTGGGGGGAAAATTGGCTACGGGAGCAAGCTTCACCATCATGGCTGCCATCCCCACGATCTCCTGATCCTGAAAGAAGTCTTGACCTGACCAGGCCAAAGAGAGGGACCCAGATAACATCACCACCTCTACTGGCTTCAGCTGAATCCCACATACCGCCTGGGATGAAATGGGATCAGACTTTAACAACAACAGCTGCAGCCCGTCTGAACTAACTTTGTCTCTTTTCCCCAAAGGACAGTCATTACCATCTTTGGTACCACCCAAGAGACCTTCAGTTGAGGGTTTTTTTCCTCTAAAGATTCTCTCCAGCTAAAGGGAAAGGGAACAAAGGGTCCTGTTAAAATGAAAGCCTCACATAATCCTTTGTATTTCAAGTGCTTTGACTGTTTTTTCCTTCTTTTCTGTATCTTTAATAAAAGGTTAAAAGGATTTTTAACGGTGTGTTTGCCATGGCACTAAGCAGGCTGAGGTCTCTGTAGACCAAACCCTGAACCTTGTTAGCAATGTTTACTGTTGGACAGCGACTATCTAATGTTAACATCTTTAGCCCATATATTCCACTAACCCATCATTCCAGGCAGTGTGGAGACCAAGTGACTTGTCCATGGTCCCACAGCAGGGCAGTGGCAGAGCCAGGAATGAAACCCAGATCTCCAGAGTACTCTCATGCCAATGACCCTATCCACTAGAACACACTGTCTCCTTGGGCTCAGGGTCAGGGTTTTGATGGAACATGAAACCAGGTGAGTTTCGCGTGGTTCAGGGGTTACTCCAGGAAAGGTTCACGCAGCTCTCTGTGACGAATCCTGTTTCCATGCCGGGGTGCTGGTTCAGTACTGAAGAGTGCCACGTATTGGCAAGAGCCCTTTGCTATTTGTAGCACATGTGCAGTACTTGGTATGTAGATGTTCATCATCACCATTGGCAAACAAGCCCTGACTACAGACCAGATGGAGCAGTGCACCTTGAGAAGAGGGTGAGACGATAGTAAAACCGTCACTGCAGAGAGAGAGGAGTTATCTAATAGACTGAGCAGGTGGCTGAGCGCCAGGTACTCACGAATGCTAGTCCTGGCTCTAACACCGGTTCCCTCTGTGACCTTGTGCAAATCACGTAACCTCCTCTCTGCTTCAGTTTCGCTTCATATGCAGAGGAGATTATAACCCTTAGCCACTCACAGGGTTGTCGGGAGGGTTACTCAGTTAATGTGCGGATAGTACTTTGAAGAGGGAAAGAGACACATTAGCGCTGATTATTATTTTATTACATCCTCCCTCCCAAACATACTGTCACCCACTCACGAATGTACCTTGCTCCCAGAGGCCTCCTGTCACTGTAGTTAGATGTTGCCCTTTCAGTCCAGGTCTAGAAGTGCCTCACAGAAGTGGGTGAGTCTCATTACCCCAAGTTTGCACCAAGGCACAGCAGTGACATGTTTTACCTAAGGTGAGAGAGCAACTGGTAGTCCCCAGAGATAGGATCAGAACCAGGTCTTCTAACTCTGCAGCTACTGAACCATGCGGTTGCCTATGGGTGCTTGGAGCACAGGAGTCACCCGGGTTCGTTTCTACTATGTAAATGTACTTTCCAATGGGAGCTTCCCCCCCACTGCCCTTCCTTCTGATACTTCATTTAAATACACGCTAGAAACACTGAAGATGGAAACAGCCTCCTGATATCGGATCATCTTGTCCGTTCCCTTCAAGACTATTCCCTACCGTAACCTGTCAAACTTTGTCCAATGGAGTTATAAAAGATGCAAGCAGTGGGGCTTCCGCTTCTTCCCATGAGAGGCTCTTCCCCAGCCTAATAGATCACTCTGATCACATCTTTGACATGTAGGAAGCCTATTCTACTTGTGCTGCATATAAACATGTGCTTAAATATCCTCTAAGCAGGGGAGGGCAATAGCCGGGGAGCCTTTTGTTGGGAAAGTAAAGAAGAACTTGTAAAGACCTTGACCCTGTCTGCATGTCTGCTTTGGCTTGCAGCCATTGGACCCATATATCCAACCACTACAGCCATCCAGGGAAACCCTCCCATGGTCCTTGGATGCAGGGCTTTCACAGAGGATGGCACAGTCCAGTCATGATTGCTTATTCAGCTAGATGTCTCAGTGGTCTTTGGTACCACGGCCCATGGGATTCTGTTCACCCTGTTGTCAACCCTGGGCTTGACTGTACCATTAAGATGCAGTTCTGGGTGGTGGTGGTGTGGAGTAGAGCTGCCTCGCCCCACTTGGAACTCTAAGAGGGATCGGACCAATTCCAACCACGGAGCCTAGGGTGGATGTGCAAGCTGCATGATCTCTCTGTGTGGTGCCGTGCACTCCCCTCTCTGCACAGAGATGAGTCATGTCCTCATCCCCTTTGGGGTCATCTGCTTGGGATGCTAGGAGAGAGCATTCCCCTGCATGCAGGGATTGGGGCTGGTCACTGGGTGAGACACAAACAGGGCTAGGCTCCATGCTTCCCACCATAAAAAGATCAGTCGCAGACTGGACCAGGCTAGATTTGAAACAGCCAGTGGCAATGGTTCCCCGTGGCCACAGGGCATGTATTTAAGGTGAACACTTGGATGGCAAGAGTCAATGAAGCAGCACACAATTGTTTTTAATTATTGAAATGAAGGTGTTCCCGGCAGGAGCTGCAGGGCCCCACGCGACCCCAGATGCCACAGCTCCTGTTTTAGCACCCTGCTGAGTGTGATGTTGCAAGCACAGCCAAGAGAGAGGTGTTTATTAAGTCCTGCCTTTTAGACTTGCTCCTGCAACTCCAGAGGTGTGGATTTCATACCAGAGCCAAGCCATTAGGGGACTCCCAGGTTTATCCCAGTGTCAGTGGGGAACTGCTAGAGGTCAAGCAGATTAGCTGAAATGCACTGGAAAAACAAGCTCTCTACAGCTCCACAAGGGAAATGGATTGCAGGTGGATTTTAGGGCCCATTTCTGCATCGTTTTCTAACTAATGTTTTCCCCCATGAGTTTGAATAGATTTAAACCCCAGATTTCTCTAATTCTGGTCAGTATCTGGGCCTTTGAACCAAGGAGTATAACTGGATTGACTTTCCAGCGGAACCACCATCTTCCTCTTTTTAATTCTCTTCCTCTTCTTTTGCGTGACTTTAGTTCTCCCTTCAGCTCCTGTTCACTCTTTTGGCATTGTCCTGTTTTGCAGGAGAGCATGTCCAGAATTGGATGAGTCACCCCAGATGCTGCAGCACTGTGAATAGGATTTCATGACACCCTAGGTTGGCCAGGCCAGTCCCATCATTCCAGCGTGAAACTTCTGGGCCAGAGCCGTCATCTTCTTCCTCCACCTGGGAGATTGCCTGAGGTTGCATGGCAAGGCCGTGAAGGTCAGTCAACACGGTAGATACCCAGTTTTTCTCATTTTCGCCTCCTTTCCATGTAGAGTTTCATGTGCGGCAGTGGGAAGGAATAGCCAGACCTCTGGGCAGCCCTGTACTTTCCTCACTAGAAATGAAAGCTCTTCTGAGAGCCAAACCCCATAATGCCTCTCACAGGCAGGATTGCCAAGTCCAGGCCTGATCACAGGAGTCCAGTTCTACCCCCTGAGATTGAGACAGAGGCTGTGGTGTCCCGAGTACCTCAGGGATAAGTCCAGGAATGGGTTGGGGAGAGGAAGATGGACTGGGGAGGATTAAGGCAGAATCCTTGAGGTCCCAGCTCAGTGGACAAAGGGAACCCCAAGGCAGCTGTGAGTGAAGGAGGTGACCTGGGTGAGGCTCAGCTGAATCCATGGTGAGTGCCTCAGGCTGTGTCATAATGTGACTGGTGAATGGGAGCTTCTGGAGAGAGAGGCCAGGTGTCATGTGGCTCTGAGTTAGGCAGCTTGCCCAGCACACCAGCCAGCTACTGAAGAGAGGGCTGGCAGCTGGTGGGGATAGTAGGAGGGCAAGTTTATCTGGGCCCAATAGAGTCAAATATTCGGAGCAGGGACATGAAACCAGGGTCTCCCACATCCCAGGCCAGTGCTCTTGGGGGAGAGGCTGTCCTTCAGAGGGCCAGAGGTGCTGTTGTGCAACGCTGGTCTGTCAATGAACTGGAACTATCTGGACCAGCCGAAATGAGGGCCAGATTGTGATACCCTGACTCACTCTTGGCCGGATCCCCACCTGGTGTAAATTGGTGTAGCTCCATTGACTTCACTGGAGTGACAGTGATCTACACCAGCTGAGGAGTTGACCCCTGAGTAGCATCTTAACTCCAGGAGTGTCAAGGTTCCTCCCACACTCTGAACTCTAGGGTACAGATGTGGGGACCTGCATGAAAAACCTCCTAAGCTTATCTTTACCAGCTTAGGTCAAAACTTCCCCAAGGTACAAAATATTCCACCCTTTGTCCTTGGATTGGCCGCTACCACCACCAAACTAATACTGGTTACTGGGGAAGAGCTGTTTGGAAACATCTTTCCCTCCAAAATACTTCCCAAAACCTTGCACCCCACTTCCTGGACAAGGTTTGATAAAAAGCCTCACCAATTTGCCCAGGTGACTACAGACCCAGACCCTTGGATCTTAAGAACAATGAACAATCCTCCCAATACTTGCACCCCCCCTTTCCTGGGAAATGTTGGATAAAAAGCCTCACCAATTTGCATAGGTGACCACAGACCCAAACCCTTGGATCTGAGAACAATGAAAAAGCATTCAGTTTTCTTACAAGAAGACTTTTAATAAAAATAGAAGTAAATAGAAATAAAGAAATCCCCCCTGTAAAATCAGGATGGTAGACACTTTACAGGGTAATTAGATTCAAAACATAGAGAACCCCTCTAGGCAAAACCTTAAGTTACAAAAAAGATAGACAGAAATAGTTATTCTATTCAGCACAGTTCTTTTCTCAGCCATTTAAAGAAATCATAATCTAACACGTACCTAGCTAGATTACTTACTAAAAGTTCTAAGACTCCATTCCTGGTCTATCCCCGGCAAAGACAGAATATAGACAGACACACAGACCCTTTGTTTCTCTCTCTCTCCTCCCAGCTTTTGAAAGTATCTTGTCTCCTCATTGGTCATTTTGGTCAGGTGCCAGCGAGGTTACCTTTAGCTTCTTAACCCTTTACAGGTGAGAGGAGCTTTCCCCTGGCCAGGAGGGATTTCAAAGGGGTTTACCCTTCCCTTTATATTTATGACAAGGAGTAATCCCGTTGAAATTGATGGGACTGCTCTTGCTAAGCAAGGGGATTCAGACATGGCCCTGGGGGAACCGGAGAAGCTGCTGGTGCCAGCTTCAGGGAGTTTCCCATCCTTGAGCAGAGGGGAGCTGGAATTTCCCCAACCATAGGCAGGGTTCAAAAGTCTGGGGGCCTCGTTTAAAATGAGGAAACTAGGAGTGGGCAGAGCTGTTTGGCACCTGGGGTACTAAAGGAGGGATGGGAGTGGCCATGGAAGGAGGCAGCACAAAGAGCATGGATGAGGTCCAAAAGCACCTAGATTTGTTCCTACTGCCATAGAGGCTTGAAGACGGTCACTCCCCAAGGCACAGACACGCTGGGCTCTCAGCCCCACATTTTGTCGTTCTTCTGTCTGGCACAAACTCCAGCCAGCAGGCAGGGTATGCCAGGGCAACCTCCTTCTTGAGCTGAGGCCAGCAATGGAGTGGGACAGGAGCAGAGGGCCAGATCCTCACAGTAACTAGCTGTTGTTCCATTGACTTCAATGAGGTGAGGCCAGTTACATCAGCTGAGGGTCCTAGCCAATTATGTGAGTCTATATCAAAATGGAGATGGGGCCAGAGGGTGCTAGGGATCTGAGCAAGCGTGGCGGGGACAAACAGAGGGAAGTGGCTAGCACAGCTGGGGGTTAGAACAGGCAGGGACACACATTAAATGGTGTCACTATGGGGAGGTGCAGGGGACCTAAGTGAATACAGACTTAGAGGCCAGTGGAGGTAGCTGGCTAGCAAGCAATTTAGTCAGGATGGCGGTGGGGTTGCCCAGTTTTATTTCTCAGCATGCTCCCTGCCAAGTGAGACATGCATTGTGTCTGCAGTACAAGCAGGTCTAGCTAGCTAGATGCCTTGAGAGCCTAAGGAATGGTTACGGAACGGGTGGATCAAGGACAGAGAGAGATTGAATAACTACAGCATACAGGGATGTAGCAGAGGTGGGACCCACCTCTCAGCTCATTTCCTCAATCCTTTATTCACAATGGAAAAAGGTAAATAGCAGGGTCCTCCAAGGATCTGTATGGGGTCTGTGCTGTTCAATATATTCATAAATAATCTGGAAAAGGAGGTGAACAGTGAGGTGACAAAATTTGCAGATGATACAAAATTACTCAAGATAATTAAGTCCACAGCTGATGGTGAAGCGTGGCAAAGGGATCTCCCTAAACAGAGTGACTGTGTGACAAAATGGCAGATGAAATTCAATGTGAATAAGTCCAAAGTAATGCCCATTGGAAAATATAATCCCAACTATACATACAAAATGATGGCGTCTAAATCAGCTGTTACCACTCAAGAAAGATCTCAGAGTCATTGTGAATAGTTCTCTGAAAACATCCATTCAATGTGTGCAGTGGCAGTCAAAAAAGCTAACAATGTTAGGGACCGTCAGGGAAGGGATAGATAATAAAACAGAAAATATCATAATGCCACTATATAAATCCAGGATCTGCCCATACCTTGAATACTGCGTGTAGTTCTGGTTATCCCATCTCAAAAAAGATGTAGTAGAATTGGAAAAGATACAGAGAAGGGCAACAAAAAGGATGAGGGGTATGGAACAGCTTCCATATGAGGAGAGATTAAAAAGACTGGGACTATTCATTTTAGAAAAGAGAGAACTTGGGGGTTGGGGAGAGTAGATAGAGATCTATAAAATTATGAATAGTGTGGAGAAAGTAAATAAGGAAGTGTTATTTACCCCTTCACATAACACAAGAACCAGAGGTCACCCAATGAAATTAAAAGGCAGCAGGTATAAAACAAACTTAAGGACTTACTTCTTTGCACAATGCACAGTCAACCTGTGGAACTCATTGCCAGGGGATGTTGTGAAGACCAAAAATATAAATGGGTTCACAAAAGAATTAGATAAATTCATGGAGGATAGGTCCATCAATGGCTATTAGCCAAGATGTTGAGGGACGCAATCTCATGCACTGGGTGTCCCTAAACCACTGATTGCCAGAAGCTGGGACTGGACGACAAGGAATAGATCTCTCGATATTTGCCCTGTTCTGTTCATTCCCTCTGAAGCATGTGGCACAGGCCACTATCAGAAGACAGGATATTGACTAGATGGACCATTGGTCTGACCCAGTATGGCCATTCTCATGTTCTTATGTTAGGAGACCAAGCAGGAATGGAAAGAAGGACAGATTCCTTAAAAGGCTTCCCTTCTAGGAGCAGGAGAGCCAGGCATGCTCAGTGAACAGGTTGTAGTGGTAGGAGGGAGTTTTGTCATTAGAAATACTGTGTAGATGGTTGGGAATGTGATGACAGTGAAAACTGTGAGGGTATTTGCCTCGTGGGTGTGAAGGTGTCAGATCTTATGAGCCATATACTATGGATTGTTTTTTAGAGAGCTCTCAGAAAAAGCCTGTGGTCGCAGTACGTGCTGTACCAATGACATAGGGGATTGCAGGCGAGAGCTCCTGGAAGCTAAATTTAGACAAGGCAAAAAGCTTAAGTCTAGGTCTTTGATGGTAGTTTTCTGTGATGGGGAGGAGCTCCAGGGACTGGAGATAGCAAAGGTACTGACAGGGTGTTACCACGTGCCTGTGTGTGGCAGGGCAGAGTTCCCAGAGACTGGGGAGATTGGGGTGAGAGGTGGGGGTCTGGCAGCACCCTGTGGGGGTATGCTGTAAGGAGCAGATGTAGCCATGTATCAGGTGGTCTGACCACACCTGAAGGTTGGTTATACCAGGTGATGCGTACAAATCAAGCGGTATTTAATCTGGCCTTTGCCTTGTGCATGTCAAGGGGGATGCCTTCAGCTATAGAGAAGACTTTCCCCCAGCCCAGAGGATACATTTGTGCTGCGGGAAGGAAAAAACAAAACACTGCATGAACGTGAGTCTGTTCCCCAGCACTCTCTCAGGACAATGCAGTGATGCTGGGCTCGCCAGGCCACGGCCTCTGAATGCACTGCCAGATGCAGCCACCTCTTCCCCAATGCACCCTGCCCCCGCCTAGACTCTAGCTCTTGAGGCTTCCCACAAGCACTTGCTGCTGGAAGTTTTCTGTTTCCAGGGCTCACATTCAGCTCTGACTTAAGTGGCTGCCAGTCCTGTCCCAGTCAAAATTACACCCGCTTATGCTGGGGCTTCAGACTTGGAAGGAATTGGCTAGCCTTGTTCGCTCCCTGAGGAGTGCAGATAACAGGGCACCCACGTGCCTATTTAACTCTTTGCCATCGAGCTTTCGTGAAAGTCACATCATAACCACCAAGTCAATTGCTGGCTTATCTACACGTTTTCAGCAGGCCTAATGCTTCTAAATCGTGTTAACCAAAGCCTGGCCTTCAGCCCGACCTTTACGCTCCCCCCGCCGCTGTGACCCTCCCTTCTCTGCCAGAGAAGTTAGTAGGGGAGGCTAATCTCCTCCTCAGGATCTTGCTCTGCTCTGATGGCAGGCCAGCACTCACTGGATAAAGAGCTGGCATAAAGCTGCGAGAGAGACTGCTGGCTCAGGCTCAGCTTACTGTTTTATTGCAGTGACTCTGCTACAAGGCATTTATGGGATTAGGGCCAGTAAGATCACTGCAGGCAGAGACAAAACAGTCTTGTCCTCTAAGAAGCCATGGAAAAATGGCTTGGCCTGTTTAACTCCCATGATCCTCCGAGTTTGGGTTCGTGGTCTGCTGAGGGAGGATTAGAGCCAACATTGCTCACCCTGCAACCAGCGTTGGTGGATGACCCAACACCCGCATCAAAGGTGGGACGGGCAAGGCACAGGCTGGATGGGCAGCCACTCATTGTGCCCCATGTCAAGACAGCACAGTAATGCTGGGGGAGTTTCACTGCATGAAGCACCTGTGCCTGGCCCGGAGGGCCCCACCCTCAGAAGCATGGGCCATCTGAGGAGACCAGCCATCCAGAAGACAAGTTCCATAGCCCATCCACAGACAGCTGTGGAGATCAGGGGCAAAGAGAGACAAGGATGCCTCAGGAAATAGATGTGGGGTCTGCTTTGCTGATGCATGGAAGGGAGGCCAAACAATTCATACCCTAAGGCACAAACACATCTAAGGTTGGGCCTGAGTCAGAGGGTATAGTAAGGTCATGGGAATGAGAAATTCCTTCACCCCAAAATGTCATTTGCTTTTAGACTGTTGTCATTAGAGAACCCCATGAGAGTCCCATCCAGACAGCCTCATGTGGATGAGAACGAACTGGTATTTAATACCAAAAGATACTTCGTTGGGGGCATGCAAATACATCGCGCTCTCCTCCTCCTGCAGCAATGACAGTGGCATGATCCAGAGTTGCCCATTAAGTAACGTCCCTTTTAGCTACTGGAATCTTCGACCACTCTGTCTGTTTGGTTGACTATCCAGGATTGCTTAATAAGAGAAGAAAGAACACAAATTATTTATCCGCTAACCTCCTCCCCCACTCCATCCCAGCCTCCTGCAATCTGAAATGTAACCATGTCAACATTTTTGCCACCTAAGTGGTCATGGAAACTGACACGCAAACTCCTGTGCTTCCCAAAGCATCTTATACATTGACATGAAATTCTTGGCAGATGTCACTAAACTCCTCTGCTTTTGGTGACAATATTGTTTCCACATTAACTAATGGATTTCAAAAGTGGGGAGGACAGGGGGAATCAGAGGGAACGTGACAGAGATAAAGGATTGGAAATGTGGCATAAATAAAATATGTGCTGGAATGTGCTGTCAAGATTTCATTGCCACTTGTTTGGGAGGAGCCACCCATAACTCACTCCTAGCTGTGCCACTTGCCCCAAATGCACAGTATTAAAAACCTGACAACACTCCCACCCTGGCACAGGCTGAAAATGTGATGAAGCTGACCGGTTGTCTTGTTATCCAACAACGTGATAGGACACCATAAGCATTTTACATCTGCTTTAATATACATCCCTCCCTTTCATTACCACAAACTCCTTCTTGAGGCGGAACGTGCTGACTCTCAGCCCCTGTGCGTGATGACCTGTTAAAGCTCAGCTCCGCTTTCAGAGCTGGTCAAGTCTGGAGGGATCAAATGTCCCAGCCTTGAGCCTGGGTTTGAGGAGCAAAGGCTGGCCAAAGCGAGGGGCACATGTAGACCCAATGTAAGAAGCTGCCCCTATCTATTGCCCAGCAGGAGGACCACATGGGGGAATGTGAGCCGGAACCCGAATTAGCTCCTTGTCCACTGAGCTGGTAGGAACTGGCTGCATCTCAGTCCATCCAGACCAGCGGTTCTCAAACTGTGGGTCAGGACCCAAAGTGGGTCGCGACCCTGTTTTAATGGGGTCTCCAGGGCTGGTGTTAGATTTACCGGGGCCAAAGCCGAAGCCTGGGGGCTTCAGCCCTGGATGGCGGGGCTCAGGTTATAGGCACCCTGCCTGGGTCTGAAGCTCCTGAGCTTTGGTTTTGGTCCCCCAACCCGCACTCGAGCGGGCTCAAGCTTTGGTCCCCGCTCCTGGAGTCATGTAGTAATTTTTATTGTCAGAAGGGGGTTGTGGTGCAATGAAGTTTGAGAACCTCTGATCTACACCCTTTTAATCCCATGAGGGATGGATAGGGGAGGGGGAGCCGGGGTTGGAGAGCAGTTAATTTTACAGCTGCAAGAGTGGCCCCTGCTAACCAGGGTGGAGAAGTGACCCTCAACAAGGGACCTCACCTCACTCCTGTCCGGAGGGTGCGGCAGAGGTGCAATGGACTGTGTGCATGTGTCCAAAAAGTGAGATCACTGCAGAGTGTATCTGGCTGCAGAAAGACAGGAGTTATCTCCCAAGGCACCAGCCCGCCAGACAACTCCTGAACAATCTGCTAGCCAGCCCCCTTCCTTCAGAGAACTCTCCTGTACTTCAGAGACATTAAACCGGAGCAGAGGGCGGCTGGGATTCTAACCCCAGTGGATCTCCCGCTTCGGTTAAGGATGGCGCAAAGCCAGGAGATGGTTGAGCTCTCCTCTGGGAAGGAGGCAGATTGGGGAAAGGAGGAATATTTATCCTTTGAGGAACCATCCCAGGCTTTTTTGGCAGCAGTGGGAGGTTCTTCCCCAAACCAGCTTGCTGAGTCCTCGCTGGTACTGGGAGCCTTCTGACTTCTGCTGAGTCATTTACTTCTGGCTTTCTTTCTCCCAGTCTCCTTTCCCCATCTTTATCAGCAGCTAATGAAATAGGCCAGGAGAGACCCAATCCGTACAGTAATTAAATTTACTTAGTGGGTATTCAGCTGGAGTAATGAGAAGTTTAATTCAATGATTAGTTTTTTCTTTCATTAATTAAAAATGGAACAATGGCGCAATTACACTGGGCTGAACTGATTCTTCTGTTAGAGAGATGCTGATGGGAGAGGGAAGTTTGTTCTTTTCTCCTCCCTTAAAAGAAATCTGTTCGGCTCCTCGCAGTCCTGCACCTATCTGGGCCCCTCTCCAAAGACTGCGATAGACCAGGGTGAGTGTGTGTCCTAGTGCATGGCTGATCTGAGGCCAGTGTTATGCTGTGCTGCCTGACCTGGCTGGAGGTGACTCAGCCACAGACAGAGGCAGTTAGAGGAGTGCAAGGAACAGCTCGTGACTGGGGCTGGTTCAGGGCACTCCAGCTTCAGGGAGCACTGGAGGGGACGAGAGCTTTCTCAAGCAGTGGGATCTGCTTAAAAAGATCATGGTGGACTGTAGCTGGGACTGAGGCCTGGTGCTTGGAGTTGTGTGGGACTCTGAAGTGGTGCAAGATAGCAAATGTTGGGGCTGCAGCCTGGTAGGGTGGTCTCTGGGACGATGGAGGGCATCTTGGCTAGCAGAGGGCATCTAGACATGTGGAAGTCACCCCAGAGGGCAGACTAAATAACCCCAGTACAACTGGCCCCTTTGTTGGAAGGATGAACAGAAAGGCCAAGGACCAAAAGGGCCTGGAAGCTGAGTTCCCCTCCCCTCCCTAGAGATGCTCCCTCTTGGTCACAGGTGGGTGTCAGGTCCCTCTGTCAGCCAAGCCCATTCACATGGACTGGATTCAGTTTGGAACAAACCCTGCCAAGGTCTGTAATCCCGGCTGCTGCCTTCCCTCTGGTACGCACATCATTGCCGGCCACCCCTCTAGAATGGCTGGGCTAAAGCTGGGGCTGGGCTAAGGCTGTGGGCCTCTGCCCCACTGACAGCCTCTGCAAGGAAGGGTTAGCAAGGAGGCTGCGGCAAGGCGAGGCATGAAGGCGCTCAGCGGTTCAGGGGTTTGAGGCATTGAAAAGCTGTGGAAAATTGTTTTCCAAAGGGCTCATCTGATGAGACTCAAGGCCTGCGCGCACGTCTTGGCATAGGGCAGGCCCTGCCAGGCTGAGTGCCTTTCTGCATGAGTGCATGTGTGTATGCTGCTAAACCTGAGAGGCCACTTGTTCCTGAACCCGAGGGGGGAACTCAGCTCAGCCCATCAGACTCTTTCATTTTCTCCTTTGCAAACAAATTAGTAGAGCTGCAAGCAATGCTGGAGCTGAGCGGACAGGTGCTCTGCTCTCTGTGTTTCACAGTCTCTCCTCTCCTTAGCCCTCCCTCCTCTCTCTTTCCTTTTTTTTTCTCCACCTCGGCCTTACTTCCTCCATATTCCTCCATTTTCTTTTTCTTCTCTCCCCAGCCTCAATCCTTTTCTTTCCTGGTCTTCGCCATCTCGTTCCCCTCTCTTGAGCTCTCTGGCTCCCATTTAAAAATTCAGGGCCTGACTCAATAACATTAATGCTGCTCTGGAAATATGAATGGGCCTTGAAGGGGCAGGAGATGGTTTTGAGATAAGGAGGGAGTATGAGAATAGCTGCTAAGAATAACCTCTGTGCAGGAGCCTTCCCCCGCTGGTATAGAAGTGGCTTAATGGCTCTCTATCAGCCCAGAGCAGGGAGGGAGAAGCGGATGGGGCCGGGGCCAAGAGTAGGGAGGGAGGAGATGATGAGCCACGAGTAAGGATGGCCAGAGCACGCTTCACTACAGCTCGTCTCTGTGGTGGGTCTGTAGGTAGTTACAAAAGGCAGAGCATGAGACAGAGTCACTCTATGGCTGCTCTAACTTACCCTGAGCTGAGCAAGCCCCCCAAAAACAGAGCGCAGAGGTCTCTTAAAGCCACCTTTGTGCTGCTCCAAGATCATGAGTAGCTGAGAATCGGAGTGATGGATTTCAACGTGGAATAACAGTTAGAGGGATTTTACTTGTATTATTTGGTTGCTAGGCTTGGAATTTGATTGGAAAATAAGTTGTTGGGTTGTTCCCCCATGGTAATAATTATTTTATCCTGTTCAGGGCTTTTCTGAAAACAAACAACTCCCCCCAAAACCAATGAATATCTGCATGCACATTCATCTGAGTGAGCAGCAATCACCTTCTACCCGATCTGCTGTTCCCTGCCGAGCCCTCTGGTAACAGAAATGCGCTGTGCCGCCCCTGAAGTGACTAGGCAGGTGGAGAGGCAGAGAGCAAGGGGATTAATGAAGGGAATTTAAAGCAGTGCATCTGGTTGGTGAGGCCTGTGGGGCTGAGGGCGAGAAAGAGGGGAGGCAGAATTGTGGATGTGCTTGCAGAATTACGCTTGTGCAACAAGTGTTACTTTAAACAGATCAGCATTTCTGAGCTCCCTGGGATAGATAACCAAGGGCTGGGGAAAGGACCGAGGCTTTGAGCAGCTATGAATAAACATATGCGGTGCTTCAGCTGCAATTCTGTGAGGGGCTCACTAATCGGCCTTTGTTCTGTTGGGTTATTTATTTAGACCTCTTGATGGTGCCCCTTAAGGGTCGCTAGTAGGTACTGGCCAGGGGAGCACAAGGGGGCTACAGCCTCCGAATTCCAAGGCAGCTGTGCTGTGGGTGGCACAAGCCATCAGTTTGGGTGACAGCTTGGAAATTCGATCAGATCCAAATCCCAGACAGCGGGTCTAAAAGTAAGAGCCTTTATTTTTACTTGTAAACTGCTGAGGAATTTGGCTTTTATCTCCTCCTTTGCTGGTCGTTTGGAAAGGTCCCCCCAGCCTCCAGCCAGGGATAACAAATGGACCTTTTGGAGGACAGAACTTATATCAGGGCTTCTCCTCCCTCTTGCAACTTATTTCTTCTGTAAGATGTTTCTGCCACTTGAGTGCACTTGGATGAAAGGGGAGTCCCTGTGCTACGAGGGAGCCGTCATAGTAGGGAATGGTGTAAACTCTGGGCATTAGGGAGCTGCCAGCTAGAGCAGTCCCAGTCTCTGCCAGCAGGAAGCACGGTAGGAAGGAGTATAGCACGCTGCTGTGTGGGAGCTGCCGACTTTTCAGTTCCACCTGCCACCAGAAAGAGTCAACTAGGGATAATTGTAGGCGCATTGAGTGAGGAGGTTCCGAGCTGCTCCAATCCCAATCTCTCCCAGCAGGTGTCATTGTGGAGAACGGTGTAGGAGTGCTGTGTGGGAGCTCCCAGATAAGAACATCCATGCATTCTTATTGTACTCCCCACACATACTCTGTGCGGTTGTAGGAAGTGGCCTTTCAGCAGAAAAGGGATTTGAAATTTGGCCATAAATATTTGGTGTGGGTGGAAGATTGAAATGCAGGTCCCTGTTCACAGTCAGTTTCCCCACTTCTTCTAGAGCTGGATTAAATAAGTAAATAAATACAACTTTTTAGCCCTTTAAAGTCATAGAATTGTAGAAATGAAAAACGTAATAAAGCAGATAAAGAAGTTGTTTCCCAGGTTTTAGTACTTTCCCCAGGCTCCTCCAGATGGAAGACAACCTTACTTTGCTTTTTAAATACAGTTTTGCAGGCCATGTAGCTATCAAGCGGGCCTTTTGGTTTATGCTGGATTTTACTTTAGGGTTATTATGGTATTTCTGGAGTCATTATGATATGCACCCGAAAGCATCTCTGTACTCTGTACTGGAATGAGACCACATAAGTTTCCGTGCCCATTTGTACAATAATGCACTAAAGAGGCCTGTTGAGTGAATGATTTGAGCTGTAAAATTTCCCCTGGTTCCATATTTTAAAACTTTGCTAATTATATATGAGTTCATAAAGAAGCCAAGTCAATAATATGCCTGTAAAGAAACTCATTCAGTGTATATGTGCACAATAGATTCTGTCAGCTTGGAGAAATATTCATTTAGCTCTATCACAAATTTCCCATGTGACACTGAACAAGTTACTTCCCCTCTTCGTGCCTCAGTTTCCCCATTTGTAAAATGGGGGTAGTCCTTCTTTCTCTTATGGAAAAGTACCGTCTGCCCAAGGTATCTTCAAAATCATCCATTTTGGATGCCTCAATTTTGGGATGTCTGATTTTGAGACGCAAGTCAAATGACACAATGTAATGAACCCCCACGACCCCATTTGAAGTCAACAGGAGCTGCAGGAATAGGTGCTGGAGCACCCCCTGGCTTAGAATCATAGAATATCAGGGTTGGAAAGGACCTCAGGAGGTCATCTAGTCCAACCCCCTGCTCAAAGCAGGACCAATCCCCAACTAAATCATCCCAGCCAGGGCTTTGTCAAGCCTGACCTTAAAAACTTCTAAGGAAAGAGATTCCACCACCTCTCTAGGTAACGCATTCCAGTGTTTCACCTCTCTCCTAAAAAGTTTTTCCTAATATCCAACCTAAACCTCCCCCTCTGCAACTTGAGACCATTACTCCTTGTTCTGTCATCTGCTACCACTGAGAACAGTCTAGATCCATCCTCTTTGGAACCCCTTTCAGGTAGTTGAAAGCAGCTATCAAATCCCCTCTCATTCTTCTCTTCCGCAGACTAAACAATCCCAGTTCCCTCAGCCTCTCCTCATAAGTCATGTGTACCAGTCCCCTAATAATTTTTGTTGCCCTCCGCTGGACGTTTTCCAATTTTTCCACATCCTTCTTGTAGTGTGGGGCCCAAAACTGGAAACAGTACTCCAGATGAGGTCTCACTAATGTCGAATAGAGGGGAACAATCACGTCCCTCTATCTGCTGGCAATGCCCCTACTTATACATCCCAAAATGCCATTGGCCTTCTTGGCAACAACAGCACACGGTTGACTCATATCCAGCTTCTGATCCACTGTAATCCCCAGGTCCTTTTCTGCAGAACTGCTGCCTAGCCATTCGGTCCCTAGTCTGTAGCGGTGCATGGGATTCTTCTGTCCTAAGTGCAGGATGCTGCACTTGTCCTTGTTGAACCTCATCAGATTTCTTTTGGCCCAATCCTCTAATTTGTCTAGGGCCCTCTGTATCCTATCCCTACCCTCCAGTGTATTTACCTCTCCTCCCAGTTTAGTGTCATCTGCAAACTTGCTGAGGGTGCAATCCACACCATCCTCCAGATCATTAATGAAGATATTGAACAAAACCGACCCAAGGACCGACCCTTGGGGCACTCCACTTGATACCGGCTGCCAACTAGACATGGAGCCATTGATCACTACCCGTTGAGCCCGACAATCTAGCCAACTTTCTATCCACCTTATAGTCCATTCATCCAGTCCATGCTTCTTTAACTTGCTGGCAAGAATACTGTGGGAGACCATGTCAAAAGCTTTGCTAAAGTCAAGGAACAACACATTCACTGCTTTCCCCTCATCCACAGAGCCAGTTATCTCATCATAGAAGGCAATTAGATTAGTCAGGCATGACTTGCCCTTGGTGAATCCATGCTGACTGTTCCTGATCACTTTCCTCTCCTCTAAGTGCTTCAGAATTGATTCCTTGAGGACCTGCTCCATGATTTTTCCAGGGACTGAGGTGAGGCTGACTGGCCTGTAGTTCCCAGGATCCTCCTCCTTTCCTTTTTTAAAGATGGGCACTACATTAGCCTTTATCCAGTTGTCCGGGACTTCCCCCGATTGCCATGAGTTTTCAAAGATAATGGCCAATGGCTCTGCAATCACATCCGCCAACTCCTTTAGCCCTCTCGGATGCAGCGCATCCGGCCTCATGGACTTGTGCTCATCCAGCTTTTCTAAATAGTCCCGAACCACTTCTTTCTCCACAGAGGGCTGGTCACTCCTCCCCATGCTGTGCTGCCCAGTGCAGCAGTCTGGGAGCTGACCTTGTTCGTGAAGAGAGAGGCAAAAAAAGCATTGAGTACATTAGCTTTTTCCACATCCTCTGTCACTAGGTTGCCTCCCTCATTCAGTAAGGGGCCCACACTTTCCTTGACTTTCTTCTTGTTGCTAACATACCTGAAGAAACCCTTCTTGTTACTCTTAACATCTCTTGCTAGCTGCAACTCCAGGTGTGATTTGGCCTTCCTGATTTCACTCCTGCATGCCTGAGCAATATTTTGATACTCTTCCCTGGTCATTTGTCCAATCTTCCACTTCTTGTAAGCTTCTTTTTTGTGTTTAAGATCAGCAAGGATTTCACTGTTAAGCCAAGCTGGTCGCCTGCCATATTTACTATTCTTTCTACACATCGGGATGGTTTGTCCCTGTAACCTCAATAAGGATTCTTTAAAATACAGCCAGCTCTCCTGGACTCCTGGAGTGGTTTCCACCATATACAGGGTTCAATGGCTCTCAGCACCCCCACTATACAAATTGTTACAACATGCTGGCTGCAGGCGCTCAGCCCCTTTGAGAATCAGGCCCATCTTGGTTCAACTTGTGACCTCTAATCTGAGATATCCAAGATGATATGCCACTCTTGAAAATGTAGGCCTTACTGACGCGGGGGCTCAAATCATCATTTTGAGTTCAGTGGAGCTGCATCAATCACACCAGTTCAGGATCTAGTGCTCTGTCATCTTGCGAGGTTTCACTCATCAATGTTTGTGTTTCATTTTTAGATACTGGGGTAGACAGTGCTAAAGAAGAGGAAAGCACTGTTGTTAGATAGAGAGCACAGGAAGGTTTCTCTTCCTTTCTTTCTTAATAGTAAATGAAAAGACTAAAAAGGCAAAACAAACCCACCCACACTCATACAAACTACCTTATACAAACATTTATGGGCTGTGGAAACCTAGGAAATAGAAATTGACATTGGGCTCATCCTCTGCCAATGGGTTTCTTCTCCCGCTGTGAACTTTAAGTACCCTGTGCTGAACAGAATGGGTATCACTTCCTTTTACTGCTGCAATGTCCCCCAATCCTACATACTCAGGCATTACAGCTTCTCGAGGCCTCTGTCAGGGAGTCCTTGACCTTCACCCCCATCCTGTTTGCGCTGTACCACTCTAGGCACCAGTGGGCTGAGTGGAGAGAGCTAGAAACTTGGACCTGCTATGCTTCATCCAGACTCAGAACGTGATTTGAACGTCACTTGGGATGTGTGTTTGAATGGAGATACAATTCCATTATGCAGAGGAGAGAATTAAGTTGTATGTCTCTCTTGTGGGGAAGAAGATACAATGGCTTTTGCTGTTTTTGTTATGCAAACATACTAATGTATGTTGTGCAACATTTTGCATTTATTACCTGCCATCCTGGAGACTGTGGAGAGCTTCTCAGCTTCAGTTTTGGTTGCTAATTTTGTGTTATTGTATCCTGGCATTTATTTAAATCCGGGGAGCACTTGGTATTGAGTAAAGTGTGAGAGTGGGTTCTGTATGTGTTATTGAAAGATGCTTCCTGTTTGGAGAGCTCTAAAGAGACAGCTACCCCTGTCCTCACTTACAGACATGCCTTAGCTAATATAGGATTGATAAAGGGCCAGCGCCTCTGGTAAGAAGATTGCCGCCTCTCTGCTGAGGTTCAGAAGGCGGTCAGTTCAGTCTGCTGCATCTTGCTAGAATTCCCAAGCTAAGCATGCTCAGGAATGGTCAATGTTTGGCAAGCTACTAGGATATCTCCATGTGTAAGAGGGGGAATGGTCCCGCTATTGTGGGGAATTTTCTTGGCTTAGACACTACCCTGGTGAAATGGGCTAGCGAAAGGATCTGAGTCCTTGCTCCCACTCCCTTTACCCAGCGGCCTGCCTGACCTTGAGGGCTCCCCTTCCACGCTCCTGTGTGACAGAGGCCTTGAAACCCCAACAAGGCTGGGCCCAGGAGTCCTGGGGGCTCAACCCCCAACCTTGCCATGGTCACTTAGGGCAATGGCTAGGGTGTCCCCACTCCGGGGTACTCTCTCCGCACTGGACACTTTCCTGACCCACTGATCATTATATACAGTTCAAAGCAAATACAATATATTAAACAGCAATCAATTTTAAAAAATAACGGAAAATGGGAACGGTTAAAGGAAAACACATCACCCCGCTCTGCGGCACGGGGACATCACAACCAGTGTCTCTGGAATGTCAGGGCAGTTCACAGCCTGTTCCTCACAAGTCCCAGGCCTCCTACCCAGGCCTTGGCTGTGCTGCAGGGTTGCCCTGGGTTGGACACTCACTCTGGCAGGGGCCAAACACCTTCAGGCTCTAGGTGGCAGGACCCTTCCCCCCAGTGTCACCATCCACCCACCGTCAGGGTTATGATTCCCCCCAAGTCTGGCCTACAAGGCCTCTTGGCTGGGGGAATCTCCCTGCGCTGGGCCCGCTGCCCAGGGTCCCCCTCGCTCTCCCCAGCTGCTTATCACACCCGACTCTGGACTGCTTCAGCCCCAGCTCCAGCTCCACTCTGCCTCAGCACTGCTGCTGCTCTGCCTCCAACTCCCTGGGCTGCTTCTCTGGCCTCTCTGGTTCGGGCTGCTGCAGCTCTCCTCCCAGCACAGGTCTGCTCCCTGGGCTGCTTCTGTGACTCTGCTCCCAGCACGGATCTGCTCCCCCTGGGCTGCTTCTCTGATTCTCTCCGGATCTGGCACAGCTCTGCCCCTCAGCTCAGCTCGGGCCCCTGCTTTCTCCTTAGCTCGGCCCCACTCTGTCTGGCCCAGGCAATTCCAGGTCACACCAAGGACGGGACCCCTCTGGCCTGCTGCCTCCCTGATTAGCCTGCCCGCCCTGTCAGTCAGGCTGACCTGGAGCATTGGCCTCTCCCCATTGTTCCTGGGGACTGTTAGTCTCAGGGTCCTGATTTCACATTGACCCTTCTCCTTTCTTTGGTACTGGGAGCAAGCCAACCAAAAGCCCCCACTAAGTTTTAGTAAGGGGACAATAGTCCCCTTACACATGCAGGGCATAGGATGCTGCAAGATTGATGGGGAAGTCTCTCTTTCTGACCTTTCCATTCCTTGTCCTTGGATTCAGCACTGATGTAAGGAAGTTAAATCCTAGTGAGGAAAATAGAAAGGAGCATAAAGTCTGGCAAATGAAATAGAAAAATATAATTAGGAAGGCCAAAAAAGAATTTGAAGAACAGCTAGCCAAAGACTCAAAAAGTAATAGCAAAAAAAATTTTAAAAACATCAGAAGCAGGAATCCTGCTAAACAACCAGTGGGGCCACTGGACGATCGAGATGCTAAAGGAGCAAAGTGCTGAGCAGAATGGATGTCATTACGGAGAAACTAAATGAATTCTTTGCATTGGTCTTCATGGCTGAGGACGTGAGAGAGATTCCCATGGGCCTTCTTTTTAGGTGGCAAATCTGAGGAACTGCCCCAGATTGAGGTGTCATTAGAAGAGGTTTTGGAACAAATTGATAAACTAAACAGTAATAAGTCACCAGGACCAGATGGTATTCACCCAAGAATTCTGAAGGAATTCAAATATGAAATTGCAGAATTACTAACTGTAGTCTGTAACCTATCATTTAAATCAGCTTCTGTACTAAATAACTGGAGGATAGCTAATGTGATGCCAATTTTTAAAAAGGGCTCCAGAGGTGAACAATTACAGGCTGGTGAGCCTGACTTCAGTACTGGGAAAACTGGTTGAAACTATAGTAAAAACAAAATTGTCAGACACATAGATGAACATAATTTGTTGGAGAAGAGTCAACATGGTTTTTGTAAAGGGAAATCATGCCTCACAAATCTACTAGAATACTTTGAAGGGGTCAACAAGCATGTGGACAAAGGGCATACAGTGTACTGAGATTTTCAAAAAGCTTTTGACTAGGTCCCTCATCAAAGGTTCTTAAGCAAAATAAGCTGTCATGGGATAAGAGGGAAGGTCCTCTCATGGATTTATAACTGGTTAAAAGATAGGAAACAAAGGGCAGGAATAAATAGTCCGTTTTCAAAATGGAGAGAGGTAAATAGTGGTGTCCCCCAGGGGTCTGTACTGGGCCCAGTCCTATTCAACATATTCATAAATTATCAGGAAAAAGGGATAAACAGTGAGGTGGCAAAATTTACAGATGGTACAAAATTGCTCAAGATAGTTAAGTGCCAGGCAGACTGTGAAGAGCTACAAAAGGATCTCTCAAAACTGGGTGACTGGGCAACAAAATGGCAGATGAAATTCAGTGTTGATAAATGCAAAGTCATGCACATTGGAAAACATAATCCCAACTATACATATAAAATGATGGGGTCTAAATTAGCTGTTACCACTCAAGAAAAAGATCTTGGAGTCATTGTGGATAGCTCTCTGAAAACATCCACTTAATGTGCAGCGGCAGTCAAAAAAGTGAGCAGAATGTTGGGAAACATTAAGAAAAGAATGAATAATAAGACAGAAAATATCATATTGCCTCTATATAAATCCATGGTACCCCCACATCTTGAATACTGTGTGCGGATGTGGTCGCCCCATCTCAGAAAAGGTATCTTGGAATTGGAAAAGGTTCAGAAAAGGGCAACAAAAATGGTTAGGGGTATGGAATGGCTGCCGTATAAGGAGATATTAATGAGACTGGGCCTTGTCAGCTTGGAAAAGAGACAACTAAGGGGGGGATATGATTGAGGGCTATAAAATCATGACTGGTGTGAAGAAAGTAAAAAAGGAAGTGTTTTTTACTCCTCATAACATAAGAACTAGGGGTCACCAAATGAAATTAATAGATAACAGGTTTAAAACAAACAAAAAGAAGTATTTTTTCACACAACGCACAGTCAACCTGTAGAACTCCTTGCCAGAGGATGTTGTGAAGGCCAAGACTATAACAGGGTTCAAAAAAGAACTAGATAAGTTCATGGAGGATAGGACCATCAACAACCATTAGCCAGGATGGACAGGAAATGGTATCCCTAGCCTCTGTTTGCCAGGAGCTGGGAATGGGCGATAGGGGATGGATCACTTGGTAATTACCCATTCTGTTCATTCTCTCTGGGGCACCTGGCATTGGTCGGAAGACAGTGTACTGAGCTAGATGGACCTTTGGTCTGACCTGCATGGCTGTTCTTATGTTCTTATGACAGTCCTGGGAACTGAAGTGCCATGGTACAGCACAGGCAGTGACACTGCAGTCTTGCCTTTGAGCTGAGAGGGGAGTTTAGTGTCCAGGCCCATCTACTGTACTTCTTGGTCTCACTCTGCTGAGGCTGGCAGCAGTGTTGTGGACATGTGCCCTCTAGGAACTGTGCTGACGGCTCTATGCGCTAACAGCCCACACGGCCAGCATCAGATGCTCCTGACATTTGGTCTCTACCGACCCGGGCTGGATTTGAGCCCATTCCCCAGTGGTGAGTGGCTTTGGCTGCATCTCATCAGTGTTCTGAGCCATATGGTCCCATGTCCAACCTCCGTGGGTTTTTCCAAACACCTCCGTCTGTCACTGACCAGTTTAAAGGGAAAGACTCCTTCCCGCTCACCACTGCTATCAATGACCATGTACAGTCTCAGGACCCTAGCCTGGGCGGCACAGCACACCCCCAACTCCTACTGGTGCTGGAGAACATATCAACACAAGCTTCCAAAGGAGGCTCTCCCCTCAGCTCCTTTGCACTAAGAGGCTTCCCAAGAGTTATCCAGTTGCGTCCTGGCGCCGGAGAGCCACCGCCGAATGCTTTTAATCTCAATTCTCCAAACTCTGCTAAGCTCACAAGCCTGATGCAAAGATGCTTTTTGATGAGCTGGAAGGGCCGTGTCCTCCCTGACTGCGCCCATGACACTGAGCAATTAAAATACAAGCTATAATTGGGGAGAAAACGGGAGGGAAACAACATCTTTGTGCACAGTCATTTACTGGACTGGAACTGCCGATGTCACGCAGGCCATAATCTTTGCTCTTAGTTGGACCCAGACCAAGGAGTTCCAGGCTGAGTTCACTGAAGGGTCATTGTTACACTGCTCCTGGCTTTGTCAGTGCGCTGAGCCTGCTGGCTGCTCACTTTCCAGATTCTGTCTGTCCATCCATCCATCATTTGCTCCTGCCCCCGGCCCCTTGACATTGCTCCTTTGGGACAGAAGGGCAGGAACAGCCCCACAGAACACCCGCAGAGTAAGGCAGCTCCCTTGCTGGCACAGAATTGGAGGAATGGGGGAATACAGAGCATGGGGTATGTTGGGAATAGGGAAGGGATGGGAGTGGTGGTCACCAGTGCTGCTGCACCCTAACCATTCTCTGTGCCATAGGGGACCAGGGAAGTGGGACATAAGTTAGGGCAGTCATGAAGCTTCCCTGAATTACACCAGCAGCTGGGCAGGCCTGTGGCATGAAGGTGGCTTGAAACAGCTGTGTCCCCACCTCTGCCTGCCTTGCATTGCAGTACCGAGCACAGGCACAGAGTAACAGGATCAGGCCCATGGTACATTACACTCCTTAACTGCAAAGCTCTTCCTCTTGGGTTTGGTTTAACAGCAGCCATTAGGCAGCAAAGATGAGGCCTGGCGCCCATTTGTGTATCTGGGAGCTTAACGTCTCTGCTTCAGGCTGAAGGGGAAACTGCACAGAGAAATCCACAGGCGAGAGGAAATGCTGGGCATTGTAGGCTCTGGGCGAGCTGCCCCTGGGGTGGGGCAGGCAGGCTGTGCAAGATGGCATCCTGGTCGGAGTGAAAGAAGGGGCTCTGTGCTGGACTGACTATGCAGCTCCCGCACTCCTCCCTTTCCTCCTCCCTGTCCCATACTTTCCTTTGGATTCCCTTTTCTTGGCAACTTCTCCCATCAGCAATATTTTCTTCCTTCCTCTCATTTTCCCCCATTCTCACCTCCCTTCTTTAGGACTCTTCCACTCCCCAGTTTTGCACCTTCCTTCCTGAATCTTTCTCTTTCCATCACTCTCTCCTTCCTCCTTTCTTCCCACCTCTCTCTCTTTCATTTCCCCTAGCCTGCCTTTCAAAAGGAAAAAACCCAGACAGGAACTGAACCAGCCCAATTTAGCACTGCTGGGGTTGAAAGTTTATCATCTGTGATTGAAGTATCTGCACTGAGGCCTTGATGTGCCACCTGTGTGCGATTTTGAATTCGAGTTTGCATGCTCCCTGCGACTCATGTAGGTTCGCACAAGCTGTGTTTCAATTTATATCTCTGTCTCTCTATATTTTTAAAGCCGCAGCTAATATTGATTTAGTAACTCAAGTGTTGGAATTTCATCATGCCAGGGAGAATGCATCAAATAAGACACAGTAGTTGTTTAACTCCAAATGTAGGTCCTGGTCTATGGGGTGTATTTTGCTTTAAGAACTGATTTGGGGGAAGATAGATACTGAAGGACATTTGCATTGGGGTGATGGTCGGGGTTGAGAAGAAGCACTGAAGTTATGAGTAGGCTTTCCCCAAGTTCCCTGAGAGTATCCTCTCTGCTCCCCAAGCCCTTTCCTTGGTGGCCCCATCAGCCCTGTTTCATTCAGTACTTTACACAGCTCACGCAAGAAGTGTGGTCTGGGCATAGCCTTGGAGACTCCTAGAGCAGCGTGTGCACTGGAGCACAGCTTGGAAAGCATTCCTACCAGTGCCAAGCAAACCCCAAATGTTTGGATGTTTCAGTTGTTTATTAGGGAAGCCCCCAAAGTAAGATGTTTAGCTACACCTCTCAGGGCTGCAGACCTGAGCTTGGAGTCTTGCACCAACAAACTTCCTTGGGAGACCGCAGATAACTGCTGACTCTGGTCAGGCTTCACATGCACTTTTCTCAGGAGCTTTAGCCTTCCTGGGGCTGGGATTGGAAGAAGGAAGGGCAGGAGCAAGTGCACAGAAGCATCACAGATAGGCTGGGCCCATCTGCCCTTAAAGGAGCCAGTCCCACCTGTGGCATAGTTAGGTCACCTCCCCAGGTGGGGCAAATGAAGGTCATGTGACCCAAACAGGCCTTCTGGGGAAGAGATAAGAGCAGAGGCCTGTGGCAGAGCTTGGGGAAGTTTGGGTAAGAAGTATCAGGGTGGTAGGTTATAGAGTAGGGAGACAGACCTTCAGACAGGATGGGCCTGGTCCAGCCAGAGATAGGGGAGAAGACTCTTAGTTCTGTTTGTTTAGGGCTTCTAGGGGAGAGACATCCTTGAGTTCTGTGCTTGAAAAGCTTTGTTGTCCGCTTGTGTGAGCTGGCGGAGGGAAAGTCAAAGGGACTGGGGCAAAGAGTTTATTGAGGAGCCCTGAGAAAGGGAAACTGAGGTAGTGTTGCTGCAGAGCCACCCCATGCCGGGAGGCAGCACTCTGGCCGTGGCTGCTGTGTTAGAACAAGAAATAATCTTTAGAAATATGTATCTGAATGCTTATACAAAAGGTATCAAGACTAGTTTGGTTAGGAGTGAATTTGGGACAGAATTTCAAGTTGGATCATACTGGCTCCAAAGCAGTTTGCTCTGCAAGCTCTGTCTCTAAAGCACGTAGGAGAGCGGAGCCCAGAATGCAGGATAATGCCCTCCCCTAACCAGAGTTTCCTGGGTTCTTGGCTCTCAACCAGAGCTTTATACCCCCACCCCACCTCCGAACCCTGTGTGCTATGTCTGTAGCAAAGTATCCAGCTTTGTGTCTGGGGATCTCCAGTGATTCCAGTTCCTGGGTTTCATGCCAGCCTTTTACCTGGTGTTGTCACCTGGATTCATGCCCCTCCCCTGGAACTTAGTGCTCAAGCAAACTCAAAATCACAAAGCCACACTCAAGGGAAGCCCCTGAGTTTAACCTGGTTTAGGTACTAACTCACAAATTAGCCCTTGTTCTCTGGGATGGTTTGAGAGGCATGGGGAGCACTGGGTGAGCTGAGCTGCCTTGTGTCTGTAATGACACTTATAGGCAGAAAGAAAAGGAGTACTTGTGGCACCTTAGAGACTAACCAATTTATTTGAGCATAAGCTTTTGTGAGCTTTATGCATCCGATGAAGTGAGCTGTAGCTCACGGAAGCTTATGCTCAGATAAATTGGTTAGTCTCTAAGGTGCCACAAGTACTCCTTTTCTTCATGGGGAGATAGTTTTACTTTGTGTAATGACCCATCCACCCTCCACTGTTCCTCAGATGTTCTTGTCAACTGCTGGAAATGGCCCACCTTGATTATCACTAAAGGTGTGTCGTCGTCATCCCCCGTCCCGTCCCCCCCCCCCGCACTCCTGCTGGTAATAGCTCACCTTAAGTGATCACCCTCATTAGAGTGTGTATGGTAACACCCATTGTTTCATGTTCTCTATGTATATAAATCTCCCCACTGTATTTTCCACTGAATGCATCTGATGAAGTGAATTGTAGCTCACGAAAGCTTATGTCCAAATAAATTTGTTAGTCTCTAAGGTGCCACAAGTACTCCTTTTCTTTTTGCAAATACAGACTAACACGGCTGCTACTCTGAAACTTATAGGCAAGCAAGTTTCACGTGGTCATATTTTGGGATTTTGCAAAGCTCCCTAGCACTGTTTGCAAGAGGGGGCACTCCCCTTATGCCATGACTATCTGAGCAGGGAGGATACCCTGGTTGCTCCAGTGTTTTCTATGGGAAATGTTGTTTCCAAGAGGATTCACACATGCTCAAGGTCCTTACAGGAAGGACAGTTCTTAGTGTTTAAATACAGTGAAACTTGGGCAAGAAATCGCCCTTATTGCACAATTGCATATTTTAAGAGCCCACCCCAAAGTATGCTGGGCCAAACCTGCCCTAGGTGTAACTCCACAGGGGAGGTGACTTTACCCCACTAAGTACTATTCTGCTCCACCTGGATTAGGAAATTACTTCTATTAAGTAACTGTTTCTGGTTGGTCTTTGGAGTGGTCACTTAAGACAGCCTCAGCTGTAATATATTTGCCATTTTTCTTCTCACTCAGCTCCCTGATTCTGTCTTTCTGTGTCCCTGTTTTTCTTCCCATACAGCCCTATTTACAGCATTCAGATATCAGCCTGGGTGAGGCTTATGCTCAGTTCAGCTCATGTTTGGTGAGGGGAGGAGAAAGTTATTTGAAACCTGTTTAACTTTCCTGGTGCTTAATTTCGCAGTCTAATTTCCCTTTAACAGCAGAAGCCAAGTGTCTCTCTCTCTCTACTGTTAAATGCAATGCAAGCTCTGATTGTGATATCATTTCCTTCTCAGTGCATGACTGGAAAGCAAAGGAGAGGACGACGTCCATTGAGCTTCTGGCAGCCAATTGGCCTGCATCCTGACACCATCTGACTTGGGTATGTGTGGGTTTTGCCCCCTGACATGGGGGTTTGATGCTATTGTGTTGCAGAATGCATAACGCTCAATGATCTGTTGCTAGACACAAACATGGGCTTATCTGTGTTGCTGTAAGATGGGCAGAAATTCCTTCCTGCTATAGTCTGCCATCAGTCCCCAATTACTTGCGTGTTGAGGAAATGTAGAGTTCTTCAGGAGGAATGCGGAAAATTCCATTCTTTTGGCTGAGGGTGGGAAGCTGCTCCTCATATATTTCACCATAAGTGGGGGTATCTGGGAAGTTGGCGTCATGCTTAGTTGGGATGGATCTCCAATGTGTCTGATATTTGGACAACTCCTTGAAAAATACCATCATTACAATCTGGTTAGATTGCATATTGGGGGAAACTTTCTAATGATAAGGATAGTTAAGCACCGGAACAGGTTCCCTAGGGAGGTTGTAGAATCCCCATCACTGAAGGTTTTTAACAACAGGTTAGACAAACATCTGTCAGGAATGATCTAGGTGTACTTAATCCTGCCTCAGAGAGCTGGACTAGATGATCTCTTGACGTTCTTTCCAGCCCTACATTTTTATGATTCTGTCCTATCACCTGTAGGATATTCCTCCATCATTAAACAAGATTGGTTCTCTATAAGGTCTATATTATGCCGATCACAGAAACGGCTGCCCGCTGCCTGAGCTAAGTGTAGATCCCCCCTCCACTGTAATGCAGGGGATGTTGGCCAGACAAGCTCTTAATTCTGTCTGAGGGCAAGCAACAGTGACCTCAAACGACTGTGCTTTGTGAGATGTCTCTATTACAGTCATACGACATCGTGACGACTCAGCCTGCTTCCCAGCTTTCTCTCTAGGACAGTCGAAAGAGACAGGAGCAGGTTTTGGCTTGTACTATACATACAAGATCCTAGACTAAAATCTGTGAACTGTCAGTTTGATATAGGCAATGCGTGAGACAGCAAACATCAGAGCTGACTGGGTCTAGGCAATTTCCCAGCACGACAGTCCTCTGGAGAGAACAAAGAGATCGTTCACTGCAGAATGGAATTTAGTTTCCTAATGGGGAAAAAAAAAATCAGGATGATTCAGGCATCTCTTTACATCGAGCTGGGGGAAATCATAATTCAGGTTGGATCTGCCCTAATCTGAGGTGAGCTGGTGGGAAGCGCTCTGATCTGTGGCTGCTTTCGAAGGCAGAGCTGTATCTGTACCATGGGTTAGCCAGTGAGGAACCATCTGCTCAGGCCTGCTTCAGAAGGGGAACTGTGTTGCTAATCTGGGGCTGGCTGGCAGGCAGTGTCCTTCCCCAGGCCTGTTTTAGAAAGGAGGGAACATGAACAATGAACTGGTGCTGGCTGTCAGGTTTGTCACACGTTTGGGGTTTTTTTCCTTCTTCCCCCATGTTCTTTGCTCAGACCAAAGGGCAGGATTCATGGATCCGCTCACTGCAGGCAAAATGGGGACACATGCAAGGACTCCTCGTGCCCCACCGTGCACTCATGTGGATGGCTCCACGCTGTCTTTGAGGTTTCCTGTATCATCATCTATACCATGGTAGCATCTAGAGTCCAGGTGCTGTACAAGCACATAGAAAGGGACAGTCCCTGCCAAGAAAGAGTCTAAACAGAGGAGATAAAGGGAATATTATCAACCATATTCTACAGAGGAGGAAAATGAAGGACAGGTGTCTGGGGTTTTCAGTGGGAGCTGGGGAGCTAACATCTTGGCAAACCCCAGTCATACAGATTAAGTGATTTACCCAAGGTTTGTGGTAGAGTGGGGAATTGAACACAAATGTTCGTGTCCCAGTCGAGAGCCTTACCCACAAGGCCATGCTTCCACCCTATTGCTGTGTGCTCTGCTTCCTCTCTAAATGGACTAAGATGTGACACGTGGCCTGGACTGACCTAAAGCAGGGGGTTGCACTCCGTGTGTGTGGGTGAGCTGGCAGATATATATCTGTGTGTGGCTCCTTCAGAGTACTGGGTGGGGAAGCCTGGGCATGCAGGGAGATGGTTACCTGTCTGGACAGGGGAAACAAAAGCCCCTTGGCTGTGTTGGTGACCGTCTTTGTGGCACAGGGCAGGGACTGACCAATGTGGTCTTGCTCAGTTTCTGGTCCCTGGGGTGCTTTTTTCTGCATTAAACCTGTCCTATGGCTCGGAGCTGCAAACTATATTCAGCATCAACATGCTGGGATGAAGAGAAATGATCAGTCGTCACCCTCGCACTTCATCATTATGATAACGTTAACAGAAGGCTGATTACTGGGATCATTTGTCAGCAGGCACATGTGTCTACCAATCCCGGATCGCAACAAGGTGTGCCACTGCCTTGGTGTCATGCCGAATGTTTAAGGGGAACTCCACAATGGGAGGGGTTGGGGGAGAGGGTGACTGTCCATCCATCAGTACTGAATGAACAAAACATGCAGATGAACCAGCATGTAGAGGACTTGGGTTGACGTACGGCAGTCATCATATTTTATCATACTGGTGATTTAGGATTTGGAGCACCAACAGAGCCCTGCTCTGGTAGAGCCCTTTGGCTGCTCAAGGTTGTAAGCTACTGTATCGAGATGCACTGTCTCTTCAGATTAAGGATGGAGATGCACACTGCAGAGAAGCCCACAGAATTCGCACAGGCACTACATTATACTTTAACCCTAAAAGGGAGGGAATCCTGCAGGCTGGGTTTTTTGGAATGCCAAGGAACGAATGAACATATGGATGGAATTTCCTTCTCAATCCAATAGAGAATGGCTCCCTCCCTGTCTGGGTTGGGGTGAATGTGGGCTGACAGTTCTGCATGGAGCCTAGTAGAACTGGTCAAGATTTTTGGGGCGGGGGGGGGTCAAAGCACTTTTTCGAACAAAGAAATATTGGTTTGTTTTACTAAAATGGAAAATTTCCATTTTGGCCAAAATTTTCCAATTGTTCTATGAAAACAATGAACACCAACAACGTGTTGGTTCTATGTTTGGGGGGTTTATATCTTTTTGTTTGTCTAATACAGAACACTCTCTTTACTAAACACTGACAATGTTTACCAAAAATGGTTTTCAAAAACAAGTTTTTCGGTTTCAGTTTTTTATTGAGGGGAGGGAACATAACAATTATTTGTCAAGAGAGATTTCAAGAAAAATATTTGGCAGTTTTCAACTCTGCTGTATGAAGCAAATTAATATACCCCATATAGTATGACTAGATTCCTCTTAACTGCTCCTGAAGAGGAGATACACTGGATATTGCCCCTGGTTGCCTAGCACTAGGCAACTTTCGTATCTTCAATCCCAGTCATACAATTAGGCCCTAGGTGGAACTTCATTGACCTCAGGGGGATTGGCAGCACTTCTCCAAGGCATATTTAAGTTCATGACTGTTCACTGAAGGAAGGGCTGTTCTCAAAGGCAGCTCTCAAATTCCAAAATGGCAGCAGCAGCGTTGAAGGCAGGGCCCTTCTGGGCTAGGCCTGTGGCTTAGAGAGACAGTGCAAGGTGCTGCCCTGTAGTGGGGGGGTCTGAATTTGGGTCCTGGGCATTTACACCTGCTCTTTCTCCCTCCTCTACCCAAGCCAGCGTTGGGAGGGAGGATGCGGAGGGGTGGGCAGGGGCAACAGGAAGCAGGCTGGGCGATTATTAGTTCAGTAGTGTTTTTTTCTAAATAAATGCTAGAAAATACATATATTGCTTCTTTGAACCAGGACATGATTTACAGGGACCTTTCTTTTTATTATTATTATTAATTATTTATTTGTATTGTAGGGGCCTAAAAGCCACAGTCCTAGCCCAGCACCCCATTGTGCTGGGCACTGTACACAAACAGAACAAAAAGACAGCCCCTACCCCTCTGTCCTCTCTGCACATACATGTCACCTTGTATTCCGCCCCGCAGTGTTACCAGGTCCTGCAGCGTTAGCACAAGCCACCTGATATTTGGTGTTTTTCATAAAGCCCCAGCTCCTGGATTCATGGGGTTACAAGAGAATCACAGCTTTTGTTATTTAAGAAAAGGAAGTTTCTAGCCCTTGTGGTATGGTGGATATTTAAAGCCTGTAAACATAAACTGAGCTCACCCAAAAGGCTCCGGACCCAGAAGGCAAAGTGTCTACTTTCTTTAAACCTCATGATTTGGGGGACCTGGCTCATGCTTTTTGAATGCTGACAGTTGGCAACCTAATGGTTCCCATCCGTCCAAGCTCTGCCTGGGGGTGAATTGGCCTCTTCCCTGTTGTTTGAACAGCTCTATCAGCAATCAAGTTTCATGCAGTTAATGTGGCAGGTGATACCACAGCCACACTCCTACTCTGTTACCAAACACTTGTGGAATTCATCCCTAGAGACCACAGAGGTATACAGGCTGCTGCCCTTCACGCTCCTCTCACACGCACATGGACTGACATACAAACCTGAATGCAGAGTGACACATGCACAAACATTCATCCTCTTTGCTCAGAGGCATATGTTTGATCACAAACCGCCCCCCAGCCTCTTACTGCTACAGCTCAGCTGAGCGATTAAGGGGTGCGTGCCCCCCTCTCCATCCCCAAGGCTCATGTTAAATTCACTCCTCACAACTCTGTCAGAGCTGCCTACAGGTAGGACACAGCAGCGGCGCCATGCCGTGTTCCCTCCCTATCCTAACGCGGCAGCTTTTTGAACATCTTTTCCTCCTCCAATGGGAGGAGAGGTGTCTGGGCATGGGATCTCAGAGCCAGATCCTTGGCTGGTGTGAATTAGCTCAGCTGTGCTAACTTAGTGGGACTACACTGGTTCACACCAGCTGAGTATCTGGCCCTCAAATGTCAAACAAGAACGAGGGTTTCAAAGGGCTTTACAAGCATCAATGTAGTAAGCCCTTCACAGTGCCCAGTGAGGTGAGTGATATCCCCATGGGAGAGATAGGGAAAGTGAGGCACGGGAGCCAGGCAATGACTTGCCCAGCAAGTCAGGAGCAGAGCCAGGAATAGTCTCCTTGCTCCCATCCTGGTGCCCCTTCATTCCTGTTCTTCAGTCTCCTCTCTCCTGAGATTCAGTGGAACACAGTCTTTCCGCTTCCACTTTGCTGTAGTGATAGGTGGAAGCTGGCACTGGCTTCCCCACCCGCCACTTGCTGCCCAGCAGGAGATTCCTGAAGAGCCATATTTCATGACTGGTGGGGCAGAGGGCATAGCGCCTTGCCAGGCTGCTGCCGCTAGTGTCAGCATATGGCCAGAACGGAGGGTGGACCTTGATCAGAGAAGAGGCTGCAGTACCCTGCTGCCTATCTCTAGCCGGCACTAGGAATCCCCTCTGCTTTCCATGTGGAGGTGCAGCTGCCATGTATCCCTGCCCATCAGCTCCCCGTCCACTTCCATCCCCTTCTGCTCCAGCTAAGCCCTCCCACCCTACCCTCTCAGGGCCCCATTCTGACTACAGCAGGGTACCAGCAGCTCCCAAAGGGGCTCTGGGAATGTCAGCAATGGGAGAACCAGTCCACAGAGGGAGAGGGCCGGGGGGAAGAGAAAGGGATGTGGAAGAGGAATAGAAGTGAGAGAGAAAGGGATGAGTTAGAGATCTTGGCATGATACAGCACCAGGATCAAAGGCGAGGGAGGGGGAGCGCCAGCTCCTTTACAGAAACATGTCTATCCAGGGATCGCACACCATTGTGCAGGTCAGCACTTTGTTTGAGAGAGAACAATATGAGTTGTCAGGCGGAGAAAACATTCCATCCAGCAATAACTTCATTTTGCTGAACAGTCTGCTCGCTCCGAGAGGAAAATCAATGAGAGCAAACCCAACCTCCATGCCTGGCAGGAGACACCAGCCCGAGCCCAGTAGTCCCCTCAGAGTGCCAGCCACCCCTATCCAAGTCGGGGGGGAACTGGCCCAGAGGACAGAGGTGGGGGAGAGTTCCCCCGGAGAGGGGCAAAGTGTGGGACTAGGGAGTTGCTGCCTTCTGGACTTTAAGAAATGATGCGGTTGGAGGGGCTGGAGGAAGAGAAATGAGGCGAGAGCCAGGTGAAAGAGAGGAGGGAAGGAAAGAATGTGACAGAGGAGAGAGCTGCTGTAACCTCCCTTCACAGTTTCTGTTAATAGAAGTGCTGAGGGCTGTGAGGAAATGGCCCAAATGTTATGGAGCACGTGGGTGGGAGGGGGCAGGAAGGAAGGAAAGCGGAGACAAGAAAGCAGAGAGGGAGAGGCAGCAATAGGCTCAGCCCAGCTTCATGGGGGAGGGCGTAGTTTGAGAAGAACAGGCAGTTTCCTTAGCTGTTATACTCTCCTCCTCCATTTATTATTGTTCATATCACAGTGGTGCCAACCAAGCTGAGGGACCCTCTGTTATGCCCTGTAGCGAGAGGCAGACCCTTTCCTCCAGGGCTTCTGTTCCGTGAGACAAGACGGACAAAGGATGGGAGGGGCAGTGACTCTGGCCTTGCCCGACTCCCACCCGCACACAAAGCCCTGAACTCGGGGCAGGCAGTGCTGTCACTCCAGCTGGCTGGCCTGAGAGGGGACAGAGGTAAAGCTCTGGTAAGCACAACCCGCCAGCTCTGTGTACTTGAGGTGATGTCATGGGGTGGCCACTCTCCCTGGAGCTAGGCTAACTAGGGAGAAGTTAGCTCTGCGGTGAGTGAAGACAGGCCCTCAGTTGAGGTCACTCAGCCAGAGGCCCAGTCTAGTACCCAATGCACTCAGCCATACTGCCTCCCTTTCCCCTCTCTCATTTCATCCTTCCCCACTATGAGACATATCTCCCCACCCTCTCCCCAATATCCCAGAAAGAAACCTAGCTTGAATTTCTTGCCTGTTACTTTTCTCTGTCCCATGCTACTTTCTAGGTCAAATCAGCACCAGGCATGAACATGAGACCTTTTTTTGGTATCACATTAGCAAAAATGAATATTAATAGTGCAAAATGCTAATAGGCAGGTGAGAGAGACAGGTCGCACAATCTGATAGTCACATTGTGTATGCAACGGCTGTCCCTCAGCATGAAGGTGAGTGCTAACAAAAGACCCAGTACTGCTCAGGTGTCTGGGAGCTAACAGGATTAGTAGCACTGTTCAAAGACACCCCCCCCACCCCGACCCATGAATGGGGACTGGATCCAGAGGGGTTGGCATCCGCTGCCATGGGATGTTTTGAGCCAGATGCTCTGGGTGACCCTGCCTGGTGCTGGAGTTTCAGGACAACTGAGAAATGTGCTGCTCTGAAAAAATGCAGCTGTGTTAATGCTGCTGAACAGGAATGCCAGCTCCTGAGGGCCCCCTCCCATCCCCCCGCCGCTCCCCCCCCCCCCGACCCCAGGCGCGAAGTGGGGACGGGCGGCTCAGTCTGGAGCTCCAGGTCTGAGCTCTGGCTTGGCCTAGTGGGTGTCAGAACCTTCTCTTCCCAGGAACTCGCTCTGTGACAGAACCGTTTAGGCTAAAATGGGTGCTTAAAGGGAGGTGCCTAAGGTACCAGCTCATATCCAGGGCTCTGAGAATTGGGATGTTTCTATCTGGTGCCTACAGAGGTGTGTAAACACCCATATGAGGGCACCCAAGTTTGAAAATGGTGGGTCAGATTCTTGGAGCTTGGCTGATTTACACCAGCTGAGGACTTGGCTCATTGGCACTGAACCGCTCCGTGCCTTGGTTTCCCCAGCTGTGCCATGAGGATCATAATACGACCTGCCCAGAGTGGGATGTTGTGGAACTTCTGGTAAACGGCTTGAGAGCTTTGCATGTGTGACACTTTGGAAGCCCAAACGATGCATGATAATAAGCATTATTCTAAAATCCCCTAGCACTAGGCACCACCATCAGCTGCAATGCACAGGGCCATGACTGCAGAACAACATGCTGTTATTTGAGGGGTAGGTTGTGGCTTAAAGGTGCACCGCTGAGCCGCCCCACATGGGAAGGGCAAGGGGAGGTTAGTCTGTGAGCTTTGGGGCAGAGACTGTCATTAGGTGTGTGAAGAGCACCCCATGCAGGGCTGTCATGCTCTCCACCTGGGCTGTCTCCTGTGCCAGATGGAGCAGGTTCATCTCCCTAGTGCACTGGCCCCACTGTGCACTCCCCCAGCCTGTCACACTTCTCCCCTTGCTCACTGAGCAGCCTGCACCTCTCTTTGGCCCTGAGCAGTAGCTCCTCTGTCTAAAGGACATGATCACTTGCCCCTCTCCAGAGGTGGAGTTGGAAATCAGAGCCCTGCATCTCCTACATCCTCTCTGCTGGTCCCCCTACACCCTGGGGCTCAGTACCCTGTTCTGCATGGAGAACCCCAGAGCACTTGAGGTCAGGATCCAGCAGAGAGACTGCCAGAGAACAGTGCAATTGATGCAAAGTAAAAGGAGGGGCAAACCTCTTAGGCCCCCCTTCCTCTGTTTTGCCAGGCATCTTGCTTTGGAGCTAGTTTCGGGGGGCATATCCGGGCATATCCAGCCATCCTGCCATGCCACTGACTGCTCTGCACATGGACAGCTGCCCACAGAGCTGCTGCAGCCAGGTCTCAAAGGGGAGCAGCTTCTCCCTTCTCCTTCCACTGCTCCCCCAACGCCCTGAGGGACAGGGTCTGTGCTGCCTGTCCATCCGCTGCTCCCTGCACTGGTGGAGGGGGGCATGCAGGGGCAACGGCTGGAGAGAGGAGAAGGTTGAGGGAGAGAGGGACAGGAGAAAGGAGGAGAAGATTTTGCAAAAACCCACCTTAACCCCTCTTATTCCCTCTCCCAGCCCAGACAGCTAAAGGACTCGCAGGCTCCCAGTGCCAACCACCGGTGCCCCAAACCGTGCGGCACCTGCACTGCTCTTCCCCAGCAGGTTGGTGTGGTGGGAGACGTTAAATCTCAGGCATCCATGACGAAGGGGAATGTGGGTTAAAAATAGGCTAGAAGCCGCTGGAGGTTTTTCCAACCATCGGACAGCGACTTCCCGACTCTGAACGGGAGATGGTATCTTGTATACGCAGCTCAGAATGTCACATTAGTGTTAAACGAGGGGAAAATCCAGAGTGGAAAAGGGAGTGTGCGAGACAGGGCTGCGCTGCAGTTTAGTCCTTTTGGTTTACGCTCTGATACTTTATGGTTAATTACACCCTGACATGCACAAAGGGGAAAAAAGGATTTTAAAAAAGCTTTTAAAAAATTACCTTCCATGAAATATTCAGGACATGCTGCTCCTTTTTTAAAAAACTGGCATAATTACTCCTGCAAGGCTTTTTCCAATTCTCTGGATTTCATTGCATTTGGAGAGAGGCAGCAGAAACATTTGTCCTTGTTAACACAGAGAGGAGCTGTGGGGGGGGGGGGGGGGGAAGAGTTGTACCAGTTAGGAGAGAAGTTACCATATTAAAATAATGTAAATGGGGAGGGGAGGAGTTGGTGCCAACATGCTCCACGGTGTCTGGGAATCTGGATTGTGGTGTGGCTGGAGGGGGAGGGAGTCTAGCTGTGCAAAGGATATTTTACCATCTGAGTGCACTAGGATCTGCACTGGTAGTGCACTGGTGATGGGGATCCCATCCCACGAGTGCACTAGGGTCTGCATTGGCAGTACACTGGTGATGGGGATCCCATCCCACAAGTGCACTAGGGTCTGCACTGGCATTGTCCAGTTGTGTAGCACAGTGTGTATGATGGGGACGCACAGAGGGGAGATGTGCAGGACACAGAGCTTACATTACTAAGAACCAAGGGCTGTTTTACTATGAGGAAACACTTGACATTTAATTGGAGACCAACTGCTTGCAGATCCCCTGTGTTCCTGGGTGCACTGTTAATAGCTTTAGGGCCACGGCTGTGATGGTGTGCTCCCTGCATTCCCACCCCCTCAAACAGAATGGCAGCCCCTGAAATGGCAGGCCACGCCTCCAGATGTTACCTCAGTCAGTGCTGTGTATTTCTAGAGCACTTTTCAGCCGAGGCTCTCAAAGCACTTGGCAGAAGTGGGTAGCTGTCATTATCTGTGTGTGATAGGTGAGGGGAAGCTGAGGCAGAGGAGGCCAGATCTAGAAGAGTAACAAGGAAGTGTTAGCATGAGTCTCTGCCATGGGTAGGAGTGTGGGGTTTGATTGCAGTGGTGCTGTCACCATGGTAGAGAGCAGTCCCGTCATAACACCAATACCCGAAAGCGTGGGAAGGAGCCATGCTAAGTTAGTGTAGATGGGCCTGGAAATATGAGGGTCCTGTCTCCACTGAAACATGCTGCTAGAAATGGCATCTGGGGGGTTCCCATTCATTGCTCACTCTACAGGTACAAGGCTGGGTTTTCAGGCTGACAACACTGCAGACTCACTCCAGATTCAGAGTTGTCTGCCTCAAGCATCAGCACCCCTGCCACCAGAGGTGGGTGAGAAGGGTAGGTAGGACACCACTGAGATGAGCCACTGTGTACGCCCCAGCTGAAATGGTCTTCTGTTGGAGCTATTCCCTTGGTGCTAAGGGAGCCAGAATTAGAATTGAGTTCACTCTTTCTTAGCTGTACTGGTGCCACAGGGCCAATTGGAATAGAAACAACTACTTTTGTCACTAAATTCAGCAACTGTGACATGAAGGGAGCAGAATGCTGAATGACAAAGTGCTGTCTTTACAGTCACTTTACTGACCACAACCATGCTTTAAGGGACCGCCCCAGGGTCACACAGTGAGTCATTGGAATAGACCCCCAGTCCTCTGACTCGCAGCCTCTGGGTCTAGCCACAGCATTGCCTTTCTGAGGAAGGCAGGGAGAGTTAAACACCCAAATCAGGGAGCCTTTTCAGTACCACAGCACATCCCATGATTCAGCCTGCCCCCCTCCGTATGCTGGAGTGGGGGAAAGGAGGTGGCTGGCATTTTATGAATTAATCAAAGACAATGGTGTTTGGTAGAGCAGTTGATTTAAAGAGCCCTTTGCAAGCATGTGTGTAATATGATTTCTTATCCCAGCCTGGCTCTGCGTGCTCCTGCCAATAGGAACTGTTCCAGCTCACAGCCACATCCTGGGGAGACAGGCAGAGTGTTCTTTTCATCTACAAATAAAACAAACAGGAACAAAGAAGACAATAATATTGACTTTTATCATTGATATTCCCATTTATCTCAGTAATAATTAGTAATTCTATCGCCATGAAGGCATAGCTCATAATCTCATTGTTTCATGGGAGCTTTTTAGTGTCATCTCAGACAATACAGACACACACAGCTTTGGTGGTGGGGGGAGAGAAGGATGCGGGCAGACAAAGGGGGAGAGGGAGACTAGAGGGAGGGGAGGATGGAAAGGAGACAGGGATGGGAGATGAGCTGCATGAGTCTTGACTGCAAAATCCACGCCAGGGGGAGAGACTGTGCACCCAGCAGAGGAACAATGGCTGAGGGAAAGAGAAATAGACTCAGGAGAGGGGGCGAAGAAGCCAGCAAGGCGGGGAAGGGAGAGCCAAGGAGGGAGCGAGCGCTAGCTTGGTAAGAAGTTGTAGCTGGGGGAATTCGGAGAGGCTGGAGCAGTCTGTGGAGACTTCTCTTGCTCTCTGCTTCCCTCGAACAACTAAATCCGAGCTGACAGCTGCTTGTTAAGAGAAGCTGAAGACAGAGGGGCTCATGGGGAGCCATGTGTGCTGACAGTGCCCAGGAACAGGTGGGGAGAGGAAGGCCCATGGCCACTGCTCCTTCCTTGCTCTGCTGTCTGCAGTAAACACATGGGTACCAAAGAGACCTGGAGAAAGGGACCGCGGCGGCTTCATCCTGTTAGCGCTGGCTGTGGCTGTCATCTCCCTTGGCCAGCAGGAGCCTTTGAAGTGAGAACCCCCAAATCTCGAGGTACAGTGCAGGCCGGCTTTAGGGGGTGTAGAACACAGTGCTATGGTGTGAGGGGCGACGCCACAGGCCAAGTGCAGCCTTGGGCTCCTAAGGGGGTGACATCGTGGGGGGGGAGGGGGATTTGGCCCAATGGGTGCTGCATTGCTGTGGGCTGTAGCTGGGATTGCAGCTCCTATAGCTGGCGGAGACAAGGCTGTTATGGGAACCCGGGCACAGAAGGGCTGAAGGCCAGAAATCCAGGAGGGCTCAGCATCTGCAGTCAGAGCCAGGGTTTCCAAAGAGCTCTGCTCCCATTTGGACTCCTCAGTGAAGGGACCTGATTTCAAAGGGGCTCAGAACTCAGAAGCTTCCTTTGTTCGCCTGAGGGAGAAGGGCTCCCCATTGTTCTCAGGGGGTCCAAGAGGAAGAAGTCTCCGCTGTTCTCAGCGGGAGCTGCTGGGTACTGAGTACTTTCAGAAGTCAGGCCCTGAGTGCCCAAGTGTTTCATGGTGTTGCTACCTGGCTGTTCATGTCATGGCTCCGTGCTACTGTCCTGATGCTGCATTTAGCATCAGGGTGCTGTGAGCTGCTCTTGTCAGGGGATTGCCACTCCCGAGTCCAGGTGCTGTAGGGTAGCCACGAGAGCTGTGAGTTCAGCTCATTCTATCCCTAGAGTTTTGCTTCTGAGATTTAATTTTGAACCACCCCCAAACCTCATCCCAAAGCACCAAGTTGGGTGATTTTGGAGTTTGTAATGAAACCTCCAAGCAGGCAAACCTGGAAGCTCTGCCCAGCTGTGATGACAGAGAGGGGCCCCAGCCTCAAAGTTCACAGCCGGATGCAAATTTTCCCTAAGTTCAAGGGTGTTTGGATTCAGGGTTTTGGGTTGTTCTAGTGTAGAGATAAGACTTTGTGCCAACTTTCTCCAGCTGTCAAGGGTTGTTTTGATTCCGTCCCATCATTACGGCATTTAACATGTACCAAATAAGAGGCTGTACAGGCATTAACAATACCCTCCCAGCCCTTGTCTGAGATGAGTACAATGATTATTTTCCAGGTTTCCGAGTAGCAGCCGTGTTAGTCTGTATCCGCAAAAAAACCAGGAGTATTTGTGGCACCTTAGAGACTAACACATTTAGCGCATAAGCTTTCGTGAGCTACAGCTCACTTCATCGGACCCCCATTTTAAAGAGGGGGAACAGAGACACAGAGAGGTTAAGTGATTTGCCCAGGGCTACATAGGGCATCAGTACCAGAGCCAGGAATAGAAGTCACCTCCAGCTCCCAGTCCTGCACTTAATTCCTGTGATGGGGTGTTTGCCCCACACCAGCCCTGAAAGGGTTAAGGTGGCACAGCTAGAGCCAATTAACCTCAGAGTCTGCCCCTGGTGGAGAGTGGGCTTGATTGAAAGTGACTAGTGGCTGATAAAGATGGGGGAGATGCTGGCTAAGGGATAAATCCAGGAAGTTTGCAGCAGAGGGGGGGTGCAGTAGGGAAGTCAGCAGTTGCTCTCAGGCCCTGATGGAAGGGTTTACCCAGAAGCATGGAGAAAAAGCCTGTGGGAGTAGAATAGGAAGCAGCCCAGGGAATGAGTGGTGAGGTTAGAGATTATGTAGACCTGGGCTGCTGATTGTAGGGTCCCTGGGCTGGAACCTGCAGTACCAGGCGAGTTGGGTTCCCCTACCAGTCCCTGGGAAGTGGTACAGGATTGTAGGACACACCAAAAGGATAGCTGATCTGGAGGGACTTTGGTACCCCAGGAAGGGGGAAGTATATGGTGAGGGCTGAGTTGCGAAGAGAGGGAGCATCCCAAGTTGAAGAGAGACACAGGCCACCGTGTGAGCGAATGATGGAAGTGGGTGCTAGATCAGACAAGAGTTGCTTCCCCAAATACAGCCATGAGGGGTGCCCCAGCAATGAGCAGAGAACTCTATTCTAGCCTGCCTCTCCAGCTAGCCCGTCTCCTGATTTTGAGAAGGTTGTATCATACGCTGCAAGCAAAATTTTCATGGCTGTGGAAGCATCAGCAGTTCTCTGCAGGGACCTGCATCAGCATAAGCTTGTGAAGCCATGTGATTGCCTGCCACAGTGCAGCAAGAGTCTTGCAACAATGTGATGCAAATGACTGTGTTATGATGTCACTACTAGTTTGGCTCAGAGAAGAAATGTACATAGGTGATAGCAGCCCAGGCGTGAGCCCAACCATTGTCAGGTTTGTGGGGTGAGCTGGGAGTTTCAGAGGAGATGGTGTGGGGTGACTCTGAGGGAATAGCCAAAACTGAGTAATCAGGGTTTCCCACAGCTTCCACTCCATTTCGGCTTCCAACCAGCCCGTGGTGAAAAATGTTTGCTGTGCTTCTCCCTTCCTCGATCTCTGGCTTCTTTATAAAAAATCCTTTCTGTGCTTTCTAAAATAAACTCACTTTGCACTTGGAGTGAACAATACAGAGCACCCAGGCTGCAGAAGCAAGGGAGCCAGTCCTGCGCCCCCTTCTGTATGGCCATAGAGGGGAGAAAGGTAATCCATTAGGGAATGGGGAGAGGGCTTGGAAGAAGTTGGCTCTCCTGGTTGTTTCTCTATTTGCTCCTGACTGCTCTGTGCATCATCCCAAATTGGTCTGGGGGCCCGTTTCCTGCATCTATTTTTGTGTCGCTCCATTAAATTCAGATCCCTACCTCGGGTTTGAAAGATGGTTTCCGGTACACAAAGTCCCAAGCATTATCAATTCCACAGGAACCGCTGTCACGGCAGCCACAGGGACCAGCGAGCAGCGAATGCAAATGCAGGGCAGTGTTTTTATTAGGATTTAAATGAGTTTAGGGCTGTTTAGAATTACAATGTGATTTGAGTCAGGAGGGGCTTATAAAACTGGTACAAGTTCATATATTATACAACAAACGTGCTAAACCCCATGACTCCAGCCCGAGTGCATTTCTGTAGCAAGCTAGGGAAACAAACTTCTGTCAGAATTCCAGCAGATCTTCTGGGCTCAGGGATTTGGCCCTTCTCTCTTGGGGCCAAGGAAGTGGCTGTTCCGGGTGAGGGCAGTGCTAAGCAGCCCAGCCGCTCTGCCTGCTGAAGGCAGTGATGGTTCCAAGCATGGAGCACATATAGAATGGGGCCTCAATTTTGTGCATACACAAAAATAATAACCACCATGCAATTCAGCAGGAGCTACGGTCTGTGCTTCACAGAGCCCTAGAAGAAGAATAGCAAGGAGCACTCCAGGCCGGGATGAAGGCACAATGGCCATGCTGCAGCGGGGTTGGCAGATTGCACAATACCTGCTTGTATTATGCCTGGCCCAAGCCGAGCAATTCTTCCCTCACTTATGTGAGCATGAAAAGCTTTGTACAAAGCCCTCAGGAGTCAGTGGAAAGTAGGGTTGCTGATCTGGGTTGGATGTATTCCTGGAGGTTTCATCACGTGACATAGTCTTTAATTAAAGATTCATCTTTAATTCTTGGAGACTCCAGGACAATCCTGGAGGGTTGGCAACCGAAAGGCTCCCAGTGATTCCAGAGAGCTTTGCATCAAGTGTTATCTTCATACCCTCTCTGTCTCTCTCGCAAACACACACACACACACACAGAGGTTTTAGAAAGGAAGGGGAAGGTTTTAGATATGCAAAATGTCAATGCCATGGTGGGGGTGGGCTTTGCTGCACCCCAGGGTCCTTTCTGTGTGCTGCTACATTGTCTCCTTTGAAGACAGACCTGGGGTGCATCGGAGCCCCAGGGAGACTGATTGCTGCAGCTCAGCAGTGGGAAGTCTCCACCAGGTGAGAGGTAAGCTGAAGAAGGGCCCCTCAACAGGCTGTAGTTAGAGGAGAGCCGGGGGGGTGGGGGAGTGTGGGGAGGACGTGAGTTGAGCTAAGGAGCTGGGATTCTCTCACCTTCAGTTTGGATGAGTGTCAACTGTTGCCGTTTGGGTTTGGAATGTGCCCTCCAGTCAGCAACGCCCAATGCTGCATTTCCAGCCTATGGAGTGAGCGCTTTCTACCACCACAGCCTCATGTTTCCATGCCCAAATTGCGTTACCGGCCACTGAAATGCAGCCACCTCTGGGGTGGAACATGTCAGCAGCTGCTATTTCACTGTCAACAGTCCAGTACACCACAGTGCAGAAGACTACTGTATCCCACTGAAAGTGCAGGAGAAATTTGCATAGGCAGACTGGCGCAACTCAAACCCAAACCAGGAGGGCACTGGGACGGTGGGTCTGACACCCTTGCAAAATACCTTTGCATCTTCCAGAAAGATGGGAATCTTTAATACCCATCTTGATTTTACTCCTTGCCCCAAACTAAGTATCCCTAGTTGTCTTCTCATAACATTACACTGATCTCTACTGGAGTCACTCCTGATTTACACCCCTGAGAGAAGAATCAGGTTTCCAGACCATTGATTTGGAAGGAAAGGTATCACCTATTGAAACTCCCACACCACTTCTGGCAGCTGCTAAGATTTTGGTGGCTTCCCATCCAAGTACTGACTAGGCCCAACTCTGCTTGGCTAAGGTGGTCGGATGAGAGCACAGCCCAAGGGAATAAGGTTGTCATGTCATTGGTGCTATTTAATAAAAACCTTTGTATAATAAACGGGGCTTATATGTATGGAGGTAGGGGTGAAAGAGAGAGCAAATACTACAGGCATAACTGGGCTGTACACATTGCCAAAGAGTTCATGATGCCTAGATACAATGGTGATGGGGAAATTAAAAATGCCTGGATCCATTCAATTAGCGAGTATAAGAAGGAAAGGGAAGTTTTAGTCACTAGCTCATTGTGGTGTTTTTGCATGGTCTCGGTCATGGTACTACTGTGTTAGATTTTTGATCTCTGAATGATATAGCTGAATATGTGAATGAGGACAATATGGTTGTATTGAAATCCTAGAGAAAAACTCCTTTATGCTCCCCTGCATGTATGTTTGTGTATGAGGCTGCTTTGTTGGAAGAAACAGAGGAGAGAAACATGGGAGGGTGGGAGTGAGATAGCTTTGAAGCTTACAACGGAATTTCAGGACTGTTATGAACATCTTGTCAGTGGTGAGATAGCGACATTAGAGGCAACTCAGCCAATCATCTGACACATGGTACCTTAGTTCTTGTGCTTGCTGGGATCCCATTGGTTAACTTCCTGGGTTTGGCCTGAATTTTATAGCAAAAAAAAAAAAAAAAGTGTGATTTCCCTGTGACCTTGCAGGCGTGAGATAACGTCTTCTGCCTACATCGGGCCTGGGAAATATGCTTTGCCTCTGTAGCTGGATTGCTGCTTCCTGCCTGTTACATCAAGTTGAGTTTAAGAGTTAAGCTGGCCCTTTCTCATGTGTTGGGAACTTTCCCAAAGAACCGGACTGACCCAGCCACAGAGACACATGGAAGGTTTGCAGCGAGAGGCAAAGTCACCTGAATGGGAGGTTTTCCCATGTCATTAGGAGCTCACTAATAAGGCACGTTTCACAAGTTATGTGCTTCCCCATGAGGCCCCTTTCCCAGTGGAAGAGGAGGCTCTTGCCCAGCCAGAGGTGAAGGTGGGAATTCATCTTCTGGCATGTTTCTGATACAAAACAGCCATTTGATTTAATTTCACAGATGAGATTGGATTTGAGGGGCACAAAATCACCCAGATGTTTGTGTGAAATGTCATGAGAAGACTGTCACTGGATTGGAACGGTTCTGTGCTTAGAACAAACCTACCTCTCATCACTGGAAAGATCCCCTGGAAGCTAAAGGAAGGTTGGTCTTGTAGCTAAGGCATTATACTTGGAGTCCTAGTTCATTTCCCAGTTCTGCCTCAATCTTCCTGTGTGACCTTGGATGAGTCACTTAATTTCTGACTCAGTTCCTGTCTGTAAAATAGGGATAATGCTGCTCCCCTGCCTCCAGGGGTGTTCATTAATGTTTAAGGTGTTCTGATACTGGGATAATGCGGGCCATATAAATAATGAAAGTAGATAGACCAGAGGAGAGTGCTGATGAGAAATTCCCTGCCCAGCTCTATGAGATAAACAATCTTCCCACTGTACCAGGGTGAGATCAGTCCTTGATGTTACATGCCATGTTCTATGTCCTGCAATCCTCAGGCACTATGGCACTGTATGTTACTGGTGAATGTCCTGGCTTTCAGTGCAGTCCCAGGGTAGGGGTTGGACACACTGGCTAAGCATTTAGCGGGGTTGGAAGCACAACTCCCATTCACTGTGCATCCAAATGCCAGCCTGAGGAACTCCCACCCTTTAAACAACAACTGAAGTAATAGCTCTCACCTTTGCCAAAGGGAACCCATGTAGAAGACTCTGGGGACAGGCAGAACAGCGGGGCAGAGAGGAGATTTACATCGCATACACAAGTCACCTGGATGAAAGGGACCCCAACAGGCAACATCCAGCAAACAACTTTTAAATACGAGCCCTGGAGCAGGGAAATGTGCACAAGAGAATAATTTTCTTTCAGGATCAGCCCTTTCATAACCAAATGTGTCAATCTGACATTCAGGAAACTTTATTTAACACTTTTGTATTAATTTAACAATTTGGCGAATTGCTGCATTTTCTAAATACCGTTTTTATGCACCCAAACTCTGTCTTTGCTCTTTGTTCTTTTAAAATGATTTCATTAGGGTTATTTATTTTCTCTTCTGTCTCTCTGGGAGGATTTGGGGAGCAGGGTGGAGCCCCAGTGAACGTACAGCTGTGGGCATGTGTGCATGTTTGTGGAAATGGGTGGGTGTATGTGGACACAGGTATGTGGGGTTGTACACATGTCCATACCTGTGTATGTATGTGCAGCACCTGAGTGTGATGCAGGTGCATATTAGCATAGGTGCATGACTCTGCGTGTCCCATTTGCACGTGTGCCTGCGTATGGGTCTTTGAACACACACGCGTTTAGAGTATGTGTTGGATGTCTTGCTTCTTCAGTGGCGTTAGCCTCATCCATGAAGCACTGTAAGGCCAAGGAAGGTACTTTGGTTCTATGGACTTAGAAAGTCACAGGTCCCCTCATTAGGTCTTTTGTCTCCAAAGACCCATTTGAGCTCTGCAGTATAGTTGGGGTGATGGGAGGGGAACCCAGGAGCACACATATTGGGACAAATCCTCAGCTGGTGTAAACTGACATTGCCCCATTGAGGACAGCTGAGGATCTGCCCCCTGGAGTATCTTTGTGAGGGCAAAAGCCTGGTCCAGCCTCGCTGTTTGGCTCTGAATCTGTAAACCTGCTTCTTTACCCATGGAACTGGGAACAATGCACCAGCCTGGGTTTTTCCCTAAGACTTTGGGCTCGGCTCGTGTGGTCAGCAGAAGGGGATAGTTCTGCTTGCTCAGGGGAAGTCCCAAACCGTGGTTTCCCCAGGGCTGGGTGTGCCGGCGGTATCTGTTGTGGAGGGTGCCTTCAGGGTACTGCACATGAGGGTCTCCGGGGTACGAACCCTGTGCCTGAGCCAGTCGTAAGCAGCCTTAGCCTCCTGAATCTACCTCTTGTCCAGCCATCTCCTCTGGCGGCAGTGCTCAAACCATTGGGAAAGGCCCCTTGATAGTGAAATCTCCAGCTCTCATCAGCAGGCTGGCTGCCTCCTCTCCCATCTGGCATGCCCTTCAGATTGCAGCTGCTTGGGGCTGCTGCATGTGGTGGCTTGTAGGACTCGCTCACCCAGCTGCTGAGCCTGTGAATGAGAAGAAAATCGAATGCCCCTGTGAACCTTGTGGCTCTGGCATGTAATGCAACAGCGTGCTTGCCACCTCCTGGGTGCTAGGGGTACCACACCCAATGGGGTGAGGTGTTGAGCTGGGAAATTTACTGTTAAGGCACAGAACACCAAGGAGATGGGGGCCCGGGAAAATGAGTAGGAGACAGAGGTGGAAAAAGGAGTGGGAGAGGTGGGGACCCTGGGAAATGGGGTGGGAGAAGCACTGGAAATAGCAGGGGGCGTGTAGAGACAAATCAGGAGAAGGGGGAGACACGGGGAAGTGGATCTGGGAGCAGGAGGAAATGGAGCTTGGCTTGTTTAGCCCTAGCCACAAGAAGGCTGAGGGGAGATATGAATATAAATCTGTCTATAAATACATCAGAGGGATAAATACCAGGAAGGGAGAGGAGTTATTTAAGTTGAGTGCCAATGTGGACACAAGAACAAATGGATATAAACTGGCTATCAACAAGTTTAGTCTTGAAATTAGAGAAAGGTTTCTAACCATCAGAGGAGTGATGTTCTGAAACAGCCTCCCAAGGGGAGCTGTGGGGGCAAAAAACCAAACTGGCTTCCAGACTGAGCTTGATATGTTAGGGAGGTGATGGTATGACAGAACTACATACAGTGGTGTATAGCTGATCTGCGACTGGTAGTTGCAGTGATGGAATGACCAGTGATGGAATGACCCAATGACCAGCGATGGAATGCTAGATGGGCAGGGATCTGAGTTACTACAGAGAATTCTTTCCCAGGTGTCTGGCTGGTAGGTTTTGTCAACATGCTCAGGGCAATGTTCCCTCTAATTTTTGACAGGCCGTGTGCACAAAAACATTCTTCTGTGCGAATTTCTGAAGCAGAGTTCAAATTTGTGCGCCATGAGGCAAATCCGCCCAAGTGAGTAAAATGCTTATACATTTAAAAAGTTTTACTTTGCAATTGGTGATAATAATAGTTTTACACCATGTTATTTTATAAATGTCATTTTTAAATACTTAGAAAAAGGACATTTAACCATTCTTCATGGAGCAGAAGTTAGTTTTAAGCAATACACTTTATGATCTTTTTTATAGGACAATATCAAGCACATATTAATCATGATCATTATCAGTCCATAGGCTTCTGCACATTGGTTTCCACTTTCACCTTTCATTCTATACACATGTCCGAAAAGATTTTGATAAACATATAATGAAGACAATTTAATAAGTATGCCATTGTGTCAATTTATATGGGTTTTCAGATAGAGACATCATACGTAAGAAAAGAAAAACAAGAGTTTGTGTTTTAAATTTAAAATTTTCCTTAAAAATATCAATAAATGATTATCAGCCAAGAATAAGATATGTACTGTAATTACAAATGCATTTTAATTTCCTTATTGGTCAAAATGTCAAAGACTGCTAAACTAACCTTACTGTTTTTCCCTGCAATCTTTTTCATTTGCCCATTCAATATAAACTCTGTCCAGATCTATCAGTCCTCCATCCAGCTGGTAACTCTTAATACACACCAGCATGTCCAAATGATCTACTTGTAAATGATTCCGTAGTTTGTTTTTTAGTGAGTTCATTAAGCTAAAGCCACGCTCACAGTCTGCACTTGATGCTAGGAATGTTCCTCCAATATCCATCAGCTTTACAAGATCCTGAAACTGTTCGTTCTGGTGAGCAAATGTCACCATATCTTGGAAACTTAAAACCAATTGGCTTTTGATTCTTTCGGCTACTGCAAACTTGAAGTCATTGTACTGACTGACTATAACAATCTCTTCAGAAAGAAAGTCTTTGTATTTTGAACATAGGGATCTAACAGATGACACTTTAAGAAATCCAATGTCCATACATCGTTCCACATTCTTCCTGTTGAAAACTCTCCCAAAGCTCTGGCATCTCAACAATATACACAAACCACGCCGTTGTCCTCATCATTTGTAAATATTTCACAAAGTTTAACAAGCATTACACTATGTGACTGTGGTGTAACCATCTCTATAGTCTCATCCAGATTTAAATGAAGTCGGTGTTCTTTTACGCTTTAGACCTCTAGACAGTGACATTTTGGGATTGATTTTTTACCAGATTGGTTTATTTAAAATTAATACTTTTATTATATGGCTACTATTTCAATGCGCTTAACAGCATGACTCGACAAAAGGGCAAACGGGAGATCATTCAGATCAGGATACCAGAAGTTTGTGAATAGCTCCGATCACGTCCATGCATCTGCGGAAAAAAAACACAGGAAAATGGAGATGTGTGGATTCCAACACCCCCAACATGATCAACGTTCCATGTTTGAAATGCTGGCAGGGAGGGGTACGATTCATTGCCCTCCTTCCCCCCCTCATCCACCCTCCCCCCGCCAGCTAGTAGAATCTGGCTGTGTTGATAGATGGTGGGCAAACAATGTCAAAAGTCGCCCATAAAGGATATTTTGGCCTGGCTCCGATGTAGTATTTTATTTTTTGTGCGCGTGGTGTTTAGGATCTTTGTGTGCGTGCACACGTGCACAGCTTAGAGGGAACAGTGGCTCAGGGTCTAACTGATCACCATATTTGGGGTTGGGAATGAATTTTCCCCCAGGTCAGATTGGCAGAGACCCCCTGGGGGGTTTCACCTTCCTCTGCAGCATGGGGCATGGGTCACTTGCAGGTTTAAACAAGTGTATATGGTGGATTCTCTATAACTTGAAGTCTGCAAATTGTGATTTGAGGACTTCAGTAACTCAGCCAGAGGTTAGGGGTCTATTAGAGGAGGAGCTGGGTGAGGTTCTGTGAACTGCAATGTGCTGGAGGTCAGACTAGATCAGCGGTTCTCAAACTGTGGGTCGGGACCCCAAAGTGAGTCACCATCCCTTTTTAATGAGGTCACCAGGGCTGGGTTACACTTGCTAGGGCCCGGGGCCAAAGCTGAAGCCCGAGCCCCACCGCTCAGCCAATGCCCAAGGGTTTCAGCCTGGGGTAGAAGGTCTCAGGTTACAGGCTGAAGCCCTTGGGCTTTGGCTTTGGCCACCCTGACCAGGGCAGTGGGGCTCTGGCTTTGCTTTGGCCCCTTCCCCAGGGTGGCGGGGCTTGGGTGGGCTCAGGCTTCGGTCCACGCTCCTGCGATCGTATAGTAATTTTTGTTGTCAGAAGGGGGTGGCAGTGCAATGAAGTTTGAGAATCCCTGGACTAGATGATCATGATTGTCCCTTCTGGCTTAAATTCTGAGTCTGAGACTGTAACTGCACACCCTGTGTGTGTGACTGTACCTCCACGTACATACCCTGTGGTGTGTTGTTATACTGAGGGGGGTGTGAGAGACTGTAACTGCACACCCTGTGTGTGTGACTGTACCTCCACGTACATACCCTGTGGTGTGTTGTTATACTGAGGGGGGTGTGAGAGACTGTAACTGCACACCCTGTGTGTGTGACTGTACCTCCACGTACATACCCTGTGGTGTGTTGTTATACTGAGGGGGGTGTGAGAGACGGTAACTGCACACCGTGTGTGTGTGTGACTGTACCTCCACGTACATACCCTGTGGTGTGTTGTTATACTGAGGGGGGTGTGAGAGACTGTAACTGCACACCGTGTGTGTGTGTGGCTGTACCTCCACGTACATACCCTGTGGTGTGTTGTTATACTGAGGGGGGTGTGAGAGACGGTAACTGCACACCGTGTGTGTGTGTGACTGTACCTCCACGTACATACCCTGTGGTGTGTTGTTATACTGAGGGGGGTGTGAGAGACTGTAACTGCACACCCTGTGTGTGTGACTGTACCTCCACGTACATACCCTGTGGTGTGTTGTTATACTGAGGGGGGTGTGAGAGACGGTAACTGCACACCGTGTGTGTGTGTGGCTGTACCTCCACGTACATACCCTGTGGTGTGTTGTTATACTGAGGGGGGTGTGAGAGACTGTAACTGCACACCCTGTGTGTGTGACTGTACCTCCACGTACATACCCTGTGGTGTGTTGTTATACTGAGGGGGGTGTGAGAGACTGTAACTGCACACCCTGTGTGTGTGTGTGGCTGTACCTACATACCGTGCGTATGTGTGCGCGCATGTGTGTGACTGTGGGTGTGGTGTTATACTGAGGGATGTGTGAGGGGCTGTAACTGTTCTCCCTGTGTGGGGTAGGGGTGTGTGTGTGCGCACATGTCCACATGTGTATTAGAGACTGTAACTGCACACCCTCTGCTGTGGTGTTGCACCATGGGGTGTGTGTAACTGTAACCACACACCCCGTGCATAGTGCTCTTGTGATAACTGGCACATCTGCAGTTCCCTGATGTGTGGAAATGCCGTCATTTTGGTTTGAATGTTTTACCATCTTTAAATATATTTGTTGTCAGTCAGACAACAACAGACAGCTCTGGTTACGAACTCCCAATGCTGAATTATTCCTGTAGGGCCTTGTCAGTCCCCACCTCTGATCTGGGTTAATCAAGGGAGCTGGCAGCTGCTGCATAGCAGCAGGCTTTGATGGGGTTTGATACCACAACTGTTGTCACCCTCTCTCATCTCAGAGGGCTGTAGAGTCTCTGCTACATCCTCTTCTTCTCCCTCCCTTCATGGGATTGATAAATCAGGGCGGAGGGCTTCACAGAAAGATAGGGGCCTTTGTTCTTTGCTCAGACTCCCTGCATCACGCAGAGGAAAACAGCTTTTCTTCCCTCGGGATTGTCTGTGCTGGACCCGTCCCCTCTCTTCCAGCAGTGGCACCTGCCAAGGTCAGGCCTGATCTGCTTGTTGTAGGAGCATGTTTTAGTTATTCGAGATGCAAGGAGATAATAGCATGAGGATTAGCGCTGGATCTTGGCTGAGATTTCAGCTGGAGCCTGCTGCCAGGCAATGAAACCCCTCCAACTCCACTAACAATGTAGATGGGTGTGCGTGTGGTGTGTATGTGTGTGTGTGTGTGTGTGTGTGTGTGTGTGTATGTGTGTGTGTGTGTAATGGGCAACAGTGGCAGGAACGGATGCAGGGGATCACACCACAGACACATTGCATAACGTTGTCTGCAGTGAGTAATATCTTAGGGCTCTTATCTCTTTCTTACACTTTGCCAGCACTTGCAGAGCTTGTCATGCCAATAAAGCTTCCTTGGATTCAGTTGTGTGTGAGATCAGGAGAGATCTTGGTTGTCTCCAACAGTGTGGGTAACTGCCGCGTTTCTTCGCTTAGGAGCCAGTGCCACCACCATCACGATTAAGGGGGCCTCTCCCACTGGCTTCAGGAGGCCTGGCAGCTCTCCTGAGGCTTTGGCACCATGAACAGTTGTGCTACTGATACGGAGCTAGTCCACCCTTTGTCATTTTATTAATTTCTGGGAGCCAAGGAAGACTCTATCCCAGCAAGCAAAGAGTTAACGCCATTCTACAATGCATCCCCCCGAATCCACAGCTTCTCACAGCATCCATCTACCATATCCAGCTGCCTGCTATGCCCCAAGCCCATGCTGCATGAAACCTCTCCTCCACTGCTGCACGGAGAGCCCTGTCTGGGCCTGCAGTCTTTACACCTCTAACTGCACTCTGTAGTTTTCCCTGCGCTGTACCAATCCATCCTCTCTCAACATGTCATATCTTTCCCTGGCTGCTACCATGCTAAAATACTCTCGGGCCAGCACCTTACTGTGTTGGTACCGAACTGAAGAGCATCCTAACCCATACGGTAGCAAAGCAGTCACCAAACCCAGTAGCATCTTCATTCACGCCTTGCCTCAGCTGTCTCTGACTGCGACTTTGCCCTGTACACTGGCATGTTTTGAAAAGTAGCTAACCTGCAGCGTAGCACAGCCATTGCCTAACTGCATCCAGCCTGCATCTCACTACCGTGTCTAACACACAAACACCAGCCTGCCGCACAATTTCTGACAGCCTGGGCTCTAACTGCACAGTGCAGCATGGTCTCTTCCATGCTGAACTAAAGGCGAACCTCCATGTGGTTCTATATCGTTGCTAGCTGAAATTCCAGAAGCCCCAATCAAGGACCCCATTGCGCTAGGTGCTGCACACACCACAAGAATTAAAAGACGGTCCCTGCCCCAGAGAGCTTGCAGCCCAAGTATGTGATGAGAAACAACCAACAGGCAAGGGAGCCGCACGGTAATGGTGAGGGGATTATGATTAGTATAAAAAGCAGCAGTCACTTCACCAGCTGCCGAGCCACTGTCATGGCAGAGGTGAGATTCCAGAGGCTAATGTAATGCCTGGTGGATTTTTACAGGGTGCTTCTTCCAATCATGAGGGGTGACAAGGGAGAAAGAATGAATCAGTCTGATGGGCAATAAAGACATATAATAGCAGAGTTTATATCCTGCAGAATTCTTACGCCCATATTCCCAAGGATGGTCTCATTCAGAACCTGACTCAAGCCACACTTTCCCATCGCTGCTGCCATATCACTAACTCCCCCATACAGGTATCCATGGATTCACCCCTTACTAAAGGCCCTTCCCCTCTGACTGCATCTTAGCCCACAGTCACTGTGAATCACCTTTCACAGCCTAGCATGGCATGTTCTGTACATTCTCTGACTCCGCTTTGAATTGCTGGTTGGTGCCACATCTGACTGCACCAGGGCCCACGGCGTCCTACTCAGTGCTTAATTTGTGCCAGCACTGAGCCCCGGCACCTCTAGGTTTGGCAGTCCATAGGTCCAGTACCTCTGGGCTGGCCGCATCGGTTATAAATGTAAAAAAATTGCTTGAGCCCCAGCACCTCTGTCATTACAAATTAAGCTCTGATCCTACTGCTGATATTATGGCTACCTTTGTTCTCCTCCACATTTTGCTATGGACTCATGTTAACAAGCCATCCCAGTGTTGTGACTTGTGCACTACACAGTTGCCAACACTAGGGGGAGTTGAGGTGAGGAAAGATGTCAAGAGCTGTTAAAATTTGCGAGTGAGCTTAAATGAGGGATCCATTTTAATTCTCCTGCCTGCCTGCTTCAGTGAAAATACAACGCCGCAACTCAGAATGGCTCATGTCATGTCTGACCACATCCAGCTAATGCACAGGTTGCTGCGGTGTGTGCTGCATCTCTCTGCACCACAACTGTCCTAAGCCAGGACCACAACTTACTGGAGCTGGCCCCCAAACCCACAGCTTGCTTCAATATGATTCATACCTTCCCCCTAACATGCATCTTCTCATGGACTGCACAACATCTGTGCTTTAAACCACAACTTAGCAAGGCCTGGGCCACATCTAACTGGAGCCTAAACCGCAACGTACCACACTGTCTTCATCACACCTAGCTTGCCCTGTGGCGTGCCCCGGAACATGTCTAATTGCATTCTATCCAGATCTTACCATGCTCTCTACCACAGCTGTCTGCTCCTTCCACTTCATCATGACCTCCACCCCTCTCTCAGTCTAATCTACAGCAAGCCTTGTCCTCTACAGCATGTGACCGTACCCTTGTAGCGATGCCTCCACTCAGGGGTGCGGGAACAATTTGTATAGTGGGGGTGCTGAGAGCCACTGAACCAAACTGTAAGCCCTGTATCTGATGGAAGCCACTTCAAGCCAGAGGGCATAGGTGCCAACTTTCCCGGGTGCCGGTGGGTGCTCGCACCCCCCCACCCCTGGCCCTGCCCTGACTCCACCCTTTCCCTGCCCCGCCCCCATTTCAACCCCTTCCCCCCAAAGTCCCCGCCCCAACTCCACCCCCTCCCTGCCCCTTTTGGAACCCTCCCCAAATCCCCACCCGGGCCCCGCCTCTTTCCTGAGCATGCTGCATTCCCCCTCCTCCCTGCCGGGCGAAACAGCTGTTTCATGGCGCAAGTGCTGGGAGCTAGGGGGAAAAAGCGGGCACGCGGTGTGCTCCCGGAGGAGGCGAAGCAGAGGTGAGCTGGAGTGGGGGGCGGGACGGGGCGGGAAGCTGCCGGTAGGTGCAGAGCACCCACCAATTTTTCTCCGTGGGTGCTGCAGCCCCGGAGTACTCACAGAGTCAGCGCCTATGCCAGAGGGTGCAGCAGCACCCCTAGTTCCAGCCTCTGTGTGTCCACTTGGAAAACCCAACACTCCAGTTACAAGCCAGAGGCGTGGCTATATGTGGTCTGAATCAACATTTCATAAACCTCTTTGGATTTTCTCAGACGCAAGTTTCCTTGACCTTTTCTTCTCCTGGTGAATGTTATGGTGGCAACATATTCAAACGGGGACGTTTCCGAAGACACAAAGGGCAGTTAGGCATTCAGATCCCATTAGTGCCTTTGAAAATCTTCCCTACAGGCATCCTCTTCTGCCGCAGAACACAAAGAGTGCATGAATGGTTAGCCCAGAAGTGAGCTCCCATCTGTGCTCGTGAAAGCAAACTAGGTACATCACTAAATACCACTCGCTGCTCTCTGGCCTCCTTAATTCCCCCTCTTCATCCCCCCTCTGTTCTGCAGAGGTTGAGTGTAGGTCACTGGACAAATGCTCCAAAATTAGCACTGTCCTGAAATGCTTAGGTCAGGCAGTAACCGAACTTTTTAACTCTCACTTCAGCCCAGCCTAACCCACAGCAATACGTTTGGATCAGTTTTAGTATTATTATTGCATATTACCATACAGCCTAGTAATGGACCAGAACCCCAGTGTGCTAGGTGTTGTACAAACACCGAACAAAAAAACTGACCTTGCCCCAGAGGCCTGGAGACAGACAATGTATGGGGGACTACAAGGAAACAATGAGGCAGTATCGGACAGCATACCAAGGCGTGGTTTCTGTGGCAGAATGATTGTCAAGTGTTTTGTAGGCATCCCAGAAAGGAGAGTTTTAAGGAGGGGTTTGAAGAAGGGGAATGCGTTAGTTCTGCAGATGTTTACAAGGAGTGCCCCCCTCCCCCATGTCAGGGGCAGTATGGGAGAAAGCACAACAGGGCTGGATGGAGGCCGGCATCGCAGGCTGATCCGAGGTGAGTGTTGAGATCTCCCTAGTGAATAAGAGGTAGTAGGTGAGGTGGGGGTTGACTGAAGGACCTCGAAAGTGAAGTGTTGGATACAGTAGAGAAGAGGCAGCCCAAGGAAGGATGCAAAGAGAGAGGTGACCTAGTCAAAGTGACAAGCTAGGAGAATGGCCTTTGCAGCAGTGTTCTGAGTGGAGATGAGTGGGGCAAGATAGCACTGGTCAGGGCCAGAGAGAAGGATGTGGCAGGAATCAAGACATGAGAGGATGAGAGCCTGGAGGAGAGTTTGAGCTGGGTAGGGAAGGCCGTATCTTAGAGATGTGATGCAGAAAGCATTGGCAAGATTTAGACACAGACTGGATGTGGGGCCCAGAGAGAGGCCCAAGTTGACACCCAGGTGACAGGCCTGAGTGACAGGTGGGAGGAAGGAGAAGGCTTGGGAGAGAAGAGAAGAGCTCTGTTTCAGCCATGTTGAGGTGACTGCTGGACATCCATGAGGAGGTGTCAGAGACAGGCTGAAATGGACTCTGAGGATGTTTGGATCTCAGGTTCTGGTTTGGGCCTGTCTCTAAAGAATCGCCGCTTTGCATTTTCTGGGCCTGACCAAAGCCTACTGAAGTTAGTGGGAGTCTTTCTATTGGCTTCAGTGATCTTTGAACCAGGCCATTGACTGACTATGCCTCGTAACACCCCAACTGTAGCCCTATCACCCCCATCTGCATCCTGGTCCCCTGCATCTTACCTGTGCCGATACACTATGACCCCCATGCTGACCACCACACTGACGGCTTACTGCGGCCTCTACTGGCATGGGATGCCTGTTTGCCATGCCGCCGACACCTCGAACAACGTCACAGCCCAGTTTGCCGCCACCTGTAAGACACCGTAGCCCCCAGCTTGCTGCATCTCATTGCCTGGCTCACATCCAGCTACATCCTCCTAAGCCAGCTTCCGCTCCATGGCACTTCCCCAGAGCCTACAGCCCAGCCTGGGCCCTGACGCATCCCTCACTCCATCCTGTGCACTGTGCATCCCTCTGCTGTTACTCTGCTGTTTTTCTAAGGACACTATAATTATCATCTTCGTTGCCTCATAAGATTATATTGCTACTGTGCTCTTTCTGCTTTAGTGGAGAGACACACACACACACACACGCCTTCCCTCTGAGGAGCAAGGAGTACCAGTGCCCTTGAAGTGCCTGGTGTCTGATATCTTCATCTTTATTATTTAGAGGCTGTAAAGAGCGGCTCTGCTTGCCTGTTCCTCTGAGGACATGAAATGGAGCTGCTGGGGATGGCTGTGTGACTGGAAACAATCTGGGCAGGGACCCCCAATTACCACCCTGCAAGAAGGGTCATGCTAGTTCAGCCAGCTGCAGGGGGCTGCAAGTTAAAGGGGGTGTTAGCCCACCAGAGACGGGATGAGGTTTACTGAGCATGCTCTACTCATGCTCTAGAGAAGAGCCCAGGTTGTTGTGTGCTGAGAGCTCTGTGGAGATGTGGGAGCCCCCAGAGAATCACATCTTACCCCTCCCCCTCATCCTTTACGTTGACACGGGCTGAAGTACATCCCAGGTTTGGCTTCCTTCTCTTTAGGAGGAAATCTCCACCCTGTAAACACCCCCTCTTTCCCAGCACCCCACCCTCAGCAGAGCTAAGTGTCCTGCAGCTGGCATGGCTGAGGGGCAGGAGTGTGGGTGGGTGATAGAATGGCTTTTCCATGCGCTGCCTGTGAGAAGGGACATGTAAATGTTGAATCGCATGTATTACCAGAGCTCCCACTGCTAGGAAACAAGTAGCCTTTCCTTCCCCTCTTTAATTTCCTGCCAGCCCCAGGCAGCTGGCCCAGTGGCGTCTGTTTTCACCTGCCAGAGCCTTTCTCCAAACGGCTGCTGGCTCCCAAGTGCCAGGCGCTGCCTGCTCCAGTTAGCAGGCTCAGCATGCTCCTTGCTCGCTGTGTGAAGGAGTCGCCTCAGAGAGGCAAAGTAGGCTGGGCGTTTGATCCGAGCACAGCTGCTTTAGCCACCTCCGGAGACAAGCTGGAGGCCCGCTGCTTGTTTTTCCTTCCTCTTTAAAGTTGACACCATGTCTGTTGGATCCCAAGTTGCTGGGATCTCATCGAATCAAACAGCTGGGACTTGATAGGAGGCTCTTTGCCAAAAGATGTTTGCACAGCATGGGCTAAACTCCGCATCACCCTTATGAATAAAGCGCTGCAGAATCTCCAGTAATGGTCCCAAACACATCCGCCTCCAGAGGTGATACCGCAGGGTTCTGAGCCCTTGTGGTAGAACAATGTCATATTTATTCAAATTCAAGCCGCCCCAGCATCCACTGGACCCAGTGCAACACTTGGGATTCGTTACTACGGGGGGCTTCCTCTTCATGAATTCTTCCAAAGACCTGGTGAGGAATATGGATGGGATCTTCCCAGATTGCAATGCCAATATAAGTGAAAGTATAGCACTGGGAGCGATTTGCAGTGCTATGTTTCAGGCTGGTATAAATCGGGTTTATGACAGCAGTGCCTAGGGACCGACCTAGATCGAGGGCCCATTTTGCTAGGCATTGGACACTCTGCTAGCTTTCCCACTCTGACCCTCTCTTGTTTGGCGTCATATCAGCCTGGCTATAAAAATCTCCACATAACTGTGACTTGCTGCTTAAGGACATAGGCTATGGAGCTGGAGGATGTTGTTTGGTTACATATTTTCCGGTTGGGCTGGCTGGATCTGCCTATGTGTCTGTGCTGCTTAGATGAGAGAGAGACACAGTGGGCATAGGTGAGATAATACCTTTTATTGGCCCAACTTCTGTTGGTGGAAGGGACAAGCTTTTGAGCTTCCTGGAGCTCTTCTTCAGGTCTGGGGAAGGTAGCCAGAGTGTTAGAGCTAAATATAAGGTGGGGCAGATTGTTAAGCATGAGGAGTTCACACGTGCTCTAGGAGGCCTCTTAAAATGAAGAGGGCAATTAAGGGTTAGCAGACAGCAGCGGTACAAATTGTTGTAATGGGCCATAAAACCAGTGTCTCTGTTAAGTCTATGGTTTTTAGTGTCCATGTGAGCCTGGAACTTAAATTCATAACTCTGCTGGTCACTAAAAACCATGGACTTAACGGAGATGATGGTTTTATGGCTCATTACAACAATGTGTAGCACACCCTACTAACCCTCTTTTGCCGAGCAAATTTAGAGGTGTTAATTGCCTACTTAATTTTAAGTGGTCTCCTGCAACATGTGTGCACCTCTCCTGCTTAACAATCTGTCCCACCTGGTATTTCACTCAGACCCTCTGGTTATCTTCCCCAGACCTGAGGGAGAGTTCTTGTCCCTTCCACCACCAGAAGTTGGGCCAACAAAAGACGTTCCCTCACCTACCTGGTCTCACTCATATCCTGGGACCAGCCCGGCTACAACACCACTGCAAACTACTTAGAGGATATTAATTGAACTGTACGCAGTTTGTACAGCGCCTAGCACAATGGGGTCCTGCTCTACTAGCTGGGCTCCTAGGCAGTTCCGCACCACAAATATTTAATAAGTCCTCAGTATAGCTGACAGGTCTCATTAGATAATTTCACACCTCCCCTCCCTCTTTCCCCCTCCTTTTTTCCCCCCCATAAGAAAAAGCATGAAGACAAATCACTTGTCTTCAGTTCAGGCTCAGCACCAGGCCCAGTTGTTTGCTCAACTAATGCTGTGCAGTTGACTAGCATGTCAGACTGTAGGCTGCCAATGCACAGCCGGCATGAGGCTGGCAAACTCATTTCACCACAGGCTGGTGCTAACACCACCAAGGTGACGAGCACACTCCTCAGCCCTTGCCATCTCCCTTCTCTCCCACCCCCCCAAATGTCAGCTTACTTTCACTGCACTGGCATTTTAAAATAAGAATAACCGGCTCCAGGGCTCCTTAAACCGTGGAATTAAATATGTGTTTGGTCCCTAGGCAGAGTCTGACTCCTTGATTCTAAATCTGCTCAGTCAAGCGAAATATTACAGGGGGGAAGGCAATCGATATTTCTCCAGCCGAGCAGAGGAGAGGAAGCTGTGTGTCTGCAGGCATGTGCTGGTGAGGATGGGGGGGTGCAACTGGGGGAGAAAGGGTGTGTGTGAGGTTCTTTATGAATGACTGTGTGCAAGCATGTGGGAGTGAGACTGGGGGTGGGGATGAGAGATGAGGGCGTGAGGGAGGGAGGATGAGTGGAGAGAGGAATTCTTAATGAATGAATATATAATTCTGAGGCAGTTCAGTGTGGTGTGTGAATGGGGGTAGCGGAGAGGGATCGTGGGGGCTGCATTTCTCTGAGTGGGGCTAATGGAGATGACCTGGATGGATCTCAGATGTAGTTGTCTCACAATGAAATACTCCTTTTGCTGTTTCATTAGCTGTATTTTTGGAGCCAACCTTTGGTTTGGAGTTTGCATCTAATGACCCTGTATTGTTGGGATGTTTGCTTGATTGCTCCCTACTGGTGATCTGACCCGGGCATGAAATACCTAGGGACATCAACTCTCCTGGGAGACCAACCTGAGCTGAATGTGAAAATTCCCCCTTTGCCTTGGCCATGCTTTGCCGCCACCTCATGATAGCCATGCCCCGGGCCCCATTTGGGGAAAAGTCTGACACTCCTGCTTTTGTCCAAAGAGCAGAAAGGGTGGAACTGACTGAGCTGGGCAGGAGGAGGGATTGGGCAGGTAATTTCTTCTGTTTGGAGGACATTTACAAGACAAAGGAGGTGGGAGATCAGTTCCAGATGAGTGAGCTGGTCTGTCAATGAATGCAGGCTTGTTAATGCAGGTTAGTATGGGCAGCCGGCAGGAATTATCTCATTTGTCTAGACCAGGCTTTCAGCTGTTTCTGGGTTTCTGGATAACAGGATTTTTCCTAGCCTGGCCATGTGAGTCTAAGCATGATAGTAAGGGGTTGTATGGCAGGCGGGAGATTTTAGTGAGTCGAGTGAGTGTATATACCTGCAGGATAGATGTGTGGTAATGTAGGTGTGTATCTGAGGTGTTAAGCATATTACAGAGACACGGTGGGTGAAATGAGGCTATGTCTACACTACAGCTTATGTTGGCATAACTTATGTTGCTCAGGGGTGTGAATAACCCCCCTGAGTGACATACATTACACCAACGTAAGCACTATGTCAGCAGACGGCAGGAGAGCTGGAGTAGTTAAACCAGCAGGAGAGCTCTCTCCCATCAGCTTAGAGAGGCTACATCAGAGAGGTTACAGCAGCACAGCTGCACCGCTGTAAGGTCTCAAGTGTAGCCATAGCCAATATCTTCTGTTGGCGACAGAGACAAACGTTCCTCAGGTCTGGGAAAGGTACTGAGAGAGTGTCACAGCTACACAGAAGATTGAACAGATAGTTGACCATAAGTAGTTAGCACATAATCTAATTCTAAGGGACAATTCAAGGTGAAGTGGCCCATTAACTGAAGAAGAGCCAGTATGAAAGCTTGTCTCTCTCACCAACAGCAGTTGGTTCAATAACAGATGTTACCTCCCCTGCCTTGTCTTTCTGATATCCTAGGACCCACACGGCTACAACAAAACTGCATGGTTATGCATAGGCATGTGTGTTGTGCATGGATATGTCAGTACAGAATATGTAAGTGTGTGTGTGTGTACATACAGTGCCATCTTGAGTATCTGAACATAATTGGGCCATTGGATAATCGGGGATAATCAAGGTTTCTGATAATCTGCAATGAATAGGCATCAGGACTGTGTTTGGGGATTGACAGTGGATCTGATACTGAGTGTGAGTGTGTAATGTATCCCCAGGTGGACGCTGCCTAGCTAAGGCAGAGCTGTTCAAGTCTGAGTGTTTAAAATGCGATAGGGCTTGCTCTCTCTCTCCACTCACCTCAGGGTGGCTCCACCTGCCCAACCCCAGGCCTGGGATAGGCCTGTTAATACAGCTCTTTAGCATCCATATGTGGTCTGCTGGGGGTTGAATCTTACAAGGCTGAGGAGGGAATGGTCTACTGCTGCTCAGTTGGATTCACTCAGGTTTTTTCTTCTCCCTGCAAAAAAGAGAGATGGGGAGTCATTGATTACTGGACACTGTCAACCATTAGCATCTTTAAGAGCCCTTTGTCCCCCAGGGGTTAAGCCCACCTTGGAGAGGGTTTATATAGGCCCTGCAGGCCTCAGTGCCATGATCGTTTTGCTGGAGCTGGGTACAGACATAATTTCTGGATGGTTAATCAGGCCCCAGGAGTTTCCACACTGTATACAGTTTTGCAAAGAAATTAACTGGCTGGCATGAATTCTGCAGGAGGTTTTTTTGTTGTTGCTGCTGCTGGTGTTTTAAGCTCCCATTTGGAACGTGGCTGTGATATTTCTTCCTCCACCTGCTCCCAGCGCCAGGCCCGTGGGCTGCATCGATGCCCTCCCTTCCTTCCCAGCTGCTGAGACAGGCCGTGCAGCCAGATACAGACTACAAGCAGCTCACAGCCCTGCTAGCGGAAGATGTTTCTTGAGGCCAATAGAATGGAGCGGGCTGCAGCCAGGGTGGGAAAGGAACTGCCTTTACAGCATTGAGACGCCAATGGCAGTTCCTCCCCAGCCCTCATGTTGTCTCTGAGTTCCACGTGTGCTGCATTTCTGCAGCCTTTCTTCTTGAATCATGACTGGTTGGGAGGAAGAGGCAGGTGTGCACGCTGCTTTAGGTCAGGACATAAGGGAGATTACCCGCTGCAGGTGGAAGGACAAGGGCAGCTCAGGGAGGCAGAATGCGGTTGCTGGATTAAGAACTGGGTCTGACCATCTGACACCCAGCTGTCGATGCTCAGGATCTCAGCTGCACCGCTTATAAACCACTTCCAGCAACACAACGCCCTCTAATAGTGTGCCAGGGTACTGCTTCAGTACTGACTCAGACAAATGCACCACTGCCCACTGGAGCTTTGGCTAGAGCTGTCCAGACTGGACAAGGACTGACCAAGTCCGGCTCTCCTTATCTGCACAAGAGCTGAAGATGTCACATCCTGAGGGGTTACAGCAACAAGCCCGGTGACTTAGAGACACTGAGCCCAGTTCCTGGGTCTGAGTTTCCGTCTGCTTCACGGGTTAACGTGGCAGTGCATCCTGCCTTCCCAGATGGGTGCTCGCTGTGTGGGGAAGAAGTTACGCCTCAGATACATGGTGATGGGCACTGTAATAAACTCCTAGTTGGTTGACTGGACAAGGAGATAAAGGGCAGGATATCCATTGAAAGACAGGAAACCGTTCTTGGCTCAGGTGTTAGAGGAAGATACTGGGGGTAGGGGAAGAGGGGTGGTATGTGCAAACTGAAGAACAAAAAACCTTCCTAGCTTCTTGACTCCTGCTGCTAGGAAATCAGAGAGTCCCAGCAGACTCCAGCCCTACCAAGACAAGCCAGTAGCATGTGTACTTGCAGCAGGGGCTTGTGAGCTGTCAGAGAGGAAATCTCTATATCAATGAGCAGCATGCTGAGGTGGACTTGAAAATAAATATTTGAAAAGGAAATGGTCATCTATTGCGTCCGATGAAGTGAGCCGTAGCTCATGAAAGCTTATGCTCAAATAAATTGGTTAGTCTCTAAGGTGCCACAAGTACTCCTTTTCTTTTTGCGAATACAGACTAACACGGCTGCTACTCTGAAACCTGTTTTCAGTTGTTTCCCTTCTCTCTTCCTCTCCTCCATCCTCACTTTATGTTCTGCTGAACATGAGAGTTCATTGTTAAGGGGTTTGTTTTTCCTTCCTTCCTTTCTCTTCTCCTGACAAGTAACTATAGTAGTTGAATTATTAACAATTCAAATCAGTACAGCAGGGAGGGCTGTTTTAATGCTGGGCTTGTCCGTGTCCAGGTTGTTGGGTGCTTGTTTTTCTCCCAGTTGCTTTGTTTATTTGCTGTGGTAAAACACTTCCAGATGGCAGCTCGTTTCCACGGGGAACAGAAAATGATGGGATAAACTGTCCAGAAAAACCACGCTCTTGCTTAGGACAAACACGACACAAATTCTCCCCATTCTCAGCTTTGGCTGGAGGTAAGATGATGGGAGCAGGGAATCGCTATGAGAGATGAGAAGAAGCGGTGGGGACTAGCTCACTATGTCCAGTGGATGTGGAGAAGGGGTCAGGGTTTCTCCCATGCTGGAAGAAGTGTGGATGAAGATGGGTGTGGTGAAGGCTAGACCATTGTGATGCAGTGAAGGAGGAAATGCAGACAGAAGGTAGATCTAGATCCTGAGTTCTCACCCCACCCTTCCTTTATTGCTACCTGGCTAGATCCCAGTTAGATGGGAGGGTGGGCCTGGGACAGAAAAGACATTGAAACAGGGGGGCCCAGTATGCAAAAGGTTGAAACCCAGTCTCCGAGACACATCCATTGTGAACTGGAGGTGGGGCTGTCTGGTAGCCCCCTGCAGGGTGGAGATGCTGAGGAAATGCAGTGCACAAGTCAGTTCTGAGCTGGAGAGATGGGGTGCAGGGTTTGCCCATCATGTATACGTTTAGTTATCAGCCTGCTATGGCACGGTGGGGGTCACTGGGAAGTCTGTGTGGGATGGGGTCAGTGTGGGTGGGATGGGGGTAACCAAGTGAACCTGTGGGAGATGTTGAAGGCTAACCCCATGGAGACAAGGCTGGGAGGGGGGGTTTGTGGATGAACTGCTCCAGCAGGAGGAAGATGGCTGGCTGCCACCCATTGGAAACACCTGGCAATGGCGTGTGAGCCTGTTCTGATGGGTAGGGTGGAAGGCTCTGAGAGAGCAGCTAGCAGGCTGGGCGAGGGATAGGGACAGGAGGAGTGTGCATGTTACACTAGGCATGGCAGACTGATGCTGGCATAGGTGAGGCCTCATGAGGCAGAGAGAGCCTTGCGGTGGCAATGGTCTCTCCCTCCCCCTATGCCCAGATACAAGTTCCCTCCCATGCAAACTCCCACACCACCCTGTCTGGGTTGGCCATGATTAATGCCACCCACTGGCACAAGTGAATTGGCACCAACACTTAGGAGGAAAGAGGAGCAAGGGGGAATGAGTCCATTAGGGCACAACACACCTCCCCCACCAGTGCGGATACATTGGGCAGCCCAGACGCCCACTGGGGAAGGGTGGCCACGCTGAAGCCTAACGCGGACCCAGATATGCTGACAAAGAGAGGGGGGCCTGGGGGTGGCAGGAAAGCAAGGAATGGAGCAGCACAGCCTGTGGGGACTTTCCCCGTGATGTTCACAGCCGTGGCCCCCTGGAGCGCTCACAGAGTGATGGGATGATACAGGGCCTCCCTCATCATCCCGAACTCTTCACTTGAAATCTCAGGCAACATATAAAGGGGAAATGGGGATGGGGAAGGAGGGGGAGAGTGGAATGGAAAGAATCTGAAGAAGAGGAGGGAGTGAAAGACACTGAGGTGATTAAAGGTACCAGGGAATTCACAGGCAAAGGAGGAACGCCAAGGGAAGGTGTGAGATTGTGAGAGGTCTTCTCAGCCTGGCCATAAATGTTTGATGAACTTCCCAGCTATTTTTAGATGCCTCCATGCTCTGTGGAGAGTTCTCCAAGCAGATGGCACAGGAGCAGCCTGCCAAATGGTGGCTGCCGTGCTGCGTTGGAAGGGGGTGCCCAGCAATCCGGGAGAGGAGTTTTAACGTCGGCGTCACCCTTTCAGCAGAGAGAAGCCAGACGGTTCGCTTTGCTGCCCGGCTGATGGGGCTGCCAGATGGCCAAATATTTGCTTGTACATTAGGAATGGGAAACATCAGTTATAATGTCTTAAATTGAAGAAATACGGATGCTGGTGTCTGGGACTCTTGCTCCAGCAGAACGTGGCGTCTGCAGACCTAAAACTAAAGCAATGTGAGGAGACTTTGGAAGGAATGAGTGTGAATGCAGCGTTGCCATCTCTGAGTGGCTAAGTCTGAGGTCAATCCTGGAGCAGGTGCCCTTAGGCTCTGTTTGTTATAAACCATCATAAACAAGCCACTCCTAACTTTTTTCACTGTGTACAGCACCTAGCACGGTGGGGCCCTGATCTGAGGCGGGGTCTGTAGGTGCTAGTGCAATGCAAATATTCATTATACGCGTGTGCATGCATGAGTGTTACGTACATGTGCCATGTGGTCATAAAGCGTATCGCATAAACTCAGGCATTTCACAAGCCACATGGCAAAGTTCAAGCCACTCTGTGAAATGACTTTATACCTCACATGTGGCCAGCTGTGCCTTCTGCCTGTACCAGTGACAGTATGTCCAGCATGGCCAATGTACTTCAGAGGAAGGGAATGAGGAAGGAGGGGTGGAAAAAGCCCAAGCCAAACAAAACATACATGCGTGTGCGTGGCTGCAAGCATGTGTTATAAAGCTAGTATCTCCAGCTCCAAACATTCACAAATGATGAGCCAGACCCTAGAACATCATGAGATTATCTTAGAAACAATGAGATATTAAAACAAAGGTTCAGTTCCTATTATTTGCCTCCTGGCATTTGGGCCAAGGTTTTCTCTGCAACCAGGAGGGCTAGTCATTAACCCTTTTGTAATGAAAGCTGAGATTCTCACATAATAACTTGACTCCGGGGCCTGGGACTTTAAGAGACAAAACAACTATTATGAGACTCCTGATGATGAAATTGTGAGAGTTGGCCATACTGTAAAACTTTTACTGTCCTCGGTAGAGAAAGAGCTAATGCCTGCCCCGCCCCATACATGCCTTCCTAACCCTCCCTCCCTCCATCTCCTCCTCCCATTCCTGTTTCATTCCTTTGTTCATGGGGCGGCATGAGCAATCTCCTACTTCCACTAAATGCTCCTGGGACAGATGTGGCAATTTCCTTGAAAAACTTTATTGAATTACATTTAAGGATCTTTGGGGTCCATTATATTAAATTCAAAGTATATGGATTATCATGGGCCAGGATAGTGTGTAACCTCGCCACGGGGGAGATGGGATGTCATTCCCTCTGAAGCACTTGGCATTTGCCACTGTTGGAAGACAGGATATTGGGCTAGCTGGACTGTTGTTCTGGCCCAGTATGGCCATTCTTATGTTTGATGTGTGGCCTGGGAGTTCAAAGGACTATACTGAAATTATGCCAGACAAGCATGGACTTTGTGTGAAGTGGATTTCCTGGGGAATTCCTTAGGAGGAGGTTAATGCAAATTCCCCATCTCTGATTGTGCAAAATCCCTTCTTTTGAAGCTGAGGAGAGGGCCTTTATCTGCCAATTACAGGAAATCATAGGCCTGAGCTGTATGAAGAAGTGGATGAATTCCCTGTGAATCTAAGGCAGTTATGCACTTGTAATCACAGGGAAACTCCAGTTGTGGGTTTGGAAGGACTGACAACTACCAGAGCCTGAGGTTGGGGTTGGGGGTGACCTCTAGTAAGAATTTTAGCATGCAGGTAGGTTTTTATTGTTTTAATGGGATTCCTCTGTAGTGCTTTTACCCTACGAATAAATGTGCTTGTTTAGAAAGAGCTGTGTGATAACTTTTATCATGGTGGGCAATATGCTGGGCACAGCTTCTGGAGAGAAAGCAAAGTGGAGAGGTTGGCCTTTCAGGCAGTCCGACTTGCTGGGATATGACACTGAAGGCAGGGAATGGTGCAGCCTGGAAAAACCTGATGAAAAGGGAGTGAGGCGCAGGTGTCTGCCCAAGCGAGGTGACAGCTGGGATCCTGAAACCTTTAAGTGGGTGCCCCTGGTGCAGCACGGAAGACGAATACAGGTGCAGTTGCCCTGAAGCTGTGATGCCCCTCTCTCCCCTCCTCCAAATCCTTCCTTGAAACCTGCTTCTTCCAGGAATCACTCCGACATCCATGCCCTTCTTTGTCAATGCTCTTATCCTGTGCCTGGTCTTGTCCTTCTCGGTTTCTCTCCTAACCGTTCACGACAGGGTCCGTGTATCACTCGCTCTCCATTTGCGGCATTATATACATGACAAGAGCTATAACAACTCTCCTTGTGGTCTTGCCACTCAGGCATATTGAGTTTCATGGCACTAAGACCTTTCTGAGCATCCCCCACCATCCTCTCCTGTATTTATAGATCACTGTGGTATTGGCCAGGCGTATGGGGGTGTGCGCTGATTTTCTATAAATACAAATGCTCTGTAATTATCATTAGAGGTATTGCTTCCAATTCAAAGGTAGATTAAATAACCACTGTGCATGTGATCCTCCTGTCAACATCCAGCAAAGAAGAAATAGCAGCTCCTGCCTGAGCGGCTGGGAATCCCGAGGACCCCCACCCCCAAAAAGGAAGAAGATGGGGGGAGGTTGCAGGGAGGAATAATTCACTTCCAGATGTGTTCCAGAAACACCCTTGCATCTCTCCTGCTCCCGAGCCAGTGGAGGACTCTCGAGGCTGGCAGGTACGTGGGAAGCAGAATGCTTAGGAGGTCCAGCAGATTTTATATGCCATGGGATGGAGATCGAACAAAGAACTTTCATACAAGGAGACAGAGAGGTTCTGAGCCAGGATTAGAGTGTATAGAAGCAGCTTTCCATTCTCTGCTGCCCACCCTCCCTTTCCTCCCCCCATTTTCATTGTACCACAGGAACATCAGGTACATAATTTCAGGCTAGGCTGCGGATGGAGTGGAATCGAAGGCATATGATAAGGCTCCCCAAAGCCTCTTAGATGCTCATTTGGTATGGTAATTGATTTTCTTGGAGGCTGTGCGTGCCCCGGTGTGCTTCCTTTCTGCCAGTCTCGCTCTCGCCGCAAGCCATCTCAATGGCAAATCAGGGGCCGGGCCCAACCTGCAGGCTATTTGGACTTCTCCTGCCTCTTTGGATTGCACTCCTGCCCATATACATTATATATGGGCCAATTCAGTAGCGCAGGCAAACATCCCCCCAGAAATTGGCTCATCTTCCCAGTACATTCCGCTGAGTTAATTTGTAGCTAATGGTAGAAAAATGGCCCAAGCCCTGTTCTTTTGCAACTATATTGAAGCTATCTATTTCCATGTCCATATGGGCAATTGCGCTGCCTGAGCGGCATTTTGCTTCCCTGCTAGAAGAGCCAGAACAGAGGCATTTCCTTGCTGTCAGCCCGAGGAGGAGCAAAGTGGGGGGAGGAAGTGAGGAATTAGGGATGCTCTCTGATCTGGGAAGCTTTACCACATCCTGAACTGGGGACCCTTTTTGAGGGGGCAACATTGTATCCTGGAGGGATTTAGCAGCTGAGTCAGCCATGCAGAGCTGAGCTCTCCCCACTCCCCAACCCCCCCAAACTTATTACCCTGGAAAGATTATGTCCAGCTCCAAGTGGTGGGGGAGAAGATGCTGCAGACCAAATGCACCATGTTTGCTCCACCAAGGCAAGTGGCTGGAGGAGACGGAAGCAGCAGCCAAGGAGGGGGAGCGCTGTGCCGCCACACCAGGGAAAGAAAGGAAGGAGGGGTTCCCTCTGCTTTCAGTGGGGGTGGAACAGCTGTGCTCTTGCCATTCCCTGCCCTCTCTCTAACCCCCAACTGATCCCATTAGCCCCTTTTGTCGCTTTCAGTCCCTGCTGTGCCTGCTGCCTGCCTGCCTACAATGCCCCCTGCCCCTTCCCCTCCTGTAGCCAGGTTGATCCCAAGCCCTCGCATCAGGGCGGTGGCTGGCAAGTGCGGCTGGGCTGGGAGATGGGGCGTTCTGTCACAGTAACTAATACCCACCCGCTGAAGGAGCCCTCTTTCAGTTGCCTACACTATTGATCAAAGAAAAGGTTTGTTTTTGAAGTTACAGTTGCAATGTCCTGGGGGCTTATAATGAACTAAAATAAGACCAGGTTAGCAAGAGAATCGATCAGCTGTGGCAGCGGGAGCGTGGGTTTGTCTCATAACTTTAAATGGAAGTGGCAGGGGAGATGTCAAACCCTGAAGCAGTGCAGTCCCTACTCTGCTGCTATCCAGGAGCTGCTCAGCCTTCTCTCTTAAGGCAGGGGCTGCGTCCACCTCCAAACGTCCACTTGTCCTTCTGCACGAGGCCGCGCTCATAGAATCCTAGAATATCAGGGTTGGAAGGGCCCTCAGGAGGTCATCTAGTCCAACCCCCTGCTCAAAGCAGGACCAATCTCCAGTTTTTGCCTCAGATCCCTGAATGGCCCCCTCAAGGATTGAACTCACAACCCTGGGTTTAGCAGGCCAATGCTCAAACCACTGAGTTTTCCCCAGAAATGTGCGATAGGGAAGGATTGAGGGAGGCTTGGAGTGGTTGGGATGAGTCCATCAGTGCAGCAATGTAAGGGGAGCCCAGCGCTGCATGAGTGCGGAGGCTGGTGTTCGCCCCTGTGCAGAAGAGCCAGCACAAGTGAGACATAGGCCTTGTGCGTAGGGGTGGATTTTAGCCAGATTGCATTGCCTTCCCATCCCACAAGGAGGCAGTGTTGCAGTCCCAGACTGCCATGCAGGCCAGCGTGGGCTGAACAAACACATCTCCTGTCACCCCAGGATGCTCCTGTGGGAGCAGGTTTTGGGGTTCACTGGTGGAGCAGTGAAGGAAAACATGAGCTGGATGCGTCTCCCACCGCAGGGGAGGATGGGCTTGCTTGGTCTTGGGCTTGGGCTTTCTGGGTGGAGCAATGTAGTGACGCTGACCTGCCCATGAACACGTGACAAATTGTTAGTAGTAGTAGTTAGTAGTAGTAGCCAGCTGAGATGAGGGCCCCAGTGTGCTGGCTGCTGTCCAGATATGCAGTAAGAGACAGTCCCTGCACCGAAGAGCGTACAGTCTAAATAGACGAAGGAAGTGTGATGACCCCATTTGACAGATGCAGGCCTGATGGGGCACTAGGAACTTCCCAGAGGGAGACTGGCCAAGCCAGGGATTGAACCCAGAACTCTGGAGTCCGTGCGTTACCCACAAAGCGGTTCTCCCTCTTGACGGAGCTGCCCTCATGACTTGAGAGAAGCTGTGGCCCATGCAGGGCGGCCCTGAGTTCTCCCAGGATGTCTCCATGTCTGTCAGAGGGCAAGGGCACCAGGAGCAGCAAAGCCAGCTCCTCTGCCGGTGAGTCCACAAGGAGCAGGAATTGCCTAGTTGTGGGCTGTGGTTATTCCAGTCCAGGCGTCGCCTGGCAGGAGTCGTCATGAGCGAAGTTCGGTGCTTTTGGAGGCTTGTGTTATAATTGTTTTTGGCCGGAACCCAAGCGGCACCACAGGAGTCCTGGGGTTGAACCTCGACTCGCGTGAGGCTCTCTGCCAGCTGATCTGGCTCGCTCTGGGCACAGCTCCCTCAGGCTGCTTGTGTGAGCAAAGCTTTCCCACTGTGTCCTACTCCTCACGGCGCTCCCCTCTGTACAGTGCAGCCCTGGCCGGGGCGGAGGCGCATTGGGAAGCATCCAGGCAAGTGCACACACAATGGGACGTCGGCAGCTATTGGAGTGAGGGAGCTCCCAGCCGAGGAAGGGCGATGGTGCCTGTTCCCAACCCCACTGTCGGGGTTTGGCGGGGAAAGGGTGAACTCAGTTACACCAGCGAGGCAAAGGGACGAAAACCCCCTCAGCCAGATGAGAAGGACGGATTGGGAAAAAATACTTTCCAAAGGGTTGCACTTAAAGCACATGACCTTCCTCCAGGCCCTGGGAGCCAGGGAAGGACTGCAGCCCACTTGACACCCAGACACATCCATTTCCTCCCAGGAATCCCCTCCGTGCTTCTGCAGCCCTGATTTGAGCTTAGGGTACTGGAAATGTCTTGCCCATGTATTTGGGGAGCTGATAGTGTAGCTTTAGTCCATGGGTGCAATTCCCCACTAGGGCTTAGGGGTCGGGGTTTTCAGCACAAGTGTTAGGCAGCGCTGGGGAAGCCTCTCCATGGGAACGCGGGCTAATGACCATGGAAATCTGACAACAGAAGTTGTTACGGGCTCTTTAAATTATCCCCAATATCCTTTATTTTCCCATTTTTTTGTTAGAGACAGGCCTGCTCCAAAGCTTGGGGATGTGGAGAATGGGCAGCCAAATCCAGATTTCACACATAGCCCGCCGATCATTGCAATGGACTGAACCAACCAGCCAGCCCCCTGAACCGGACTATCCCACTCCCTTGAATGTCAAGCTCTACTTTGTGCCTTGTGCCCCACTCTGATGAACTACGAGCAGTGTGTGTGCTCCTCTAGGCCCTGATTCAAGGCAGCACTGACACACCTGCTTTGTTGAACCAGGGCCGCAGCCATTCCAAATGGTGCAGTTGCCGTATGGGAGCAAGACATCGGCCCGTCAAAGCCAATAGCCTAGACCCCCATGATGCACCAGCTAAGGCACTTCGACTGCACAGTGATGGGCCCTGTAACAGGGGTGAAAGTAAATTAAAGGACTTCCAGGTACTGTGGAGTCCTTAGGAGGGGGCGGGGCCTCAACCAGAAGAGGCGTGGCCTCTACTGGAAGAGGCGGGACTTTTACATCCCTGGGCCCTTTAAATCAAGATTTAAAGCACCCCGGGCTGGGACTGTGGTAGCAGCAGCTGGGAGCCCCGGGCCCTTTAAATCACCCTGGAGCTACCAGTTGCCGTTACCACTGCGGAGCCCCAGGCCCTTTAAATAACCATCAGAGCCCTGGGGGCTCCCGGCTGCCACTGCTGCCCCGGGCTCTGGCGGAGCTTTAAAGGGACTGGGGCTCCACTGCAGTGGCAGCAGTCGGGAGCCCCTGGCCCTTTAAATCACCGCCGGAGCTCCGCTGCCACTACCCCAGGGCTCCAGCAGCGGGGCTTGGGTGGCGATTTAAAGGTCTCCGGAGGGTAGAAGTGGCAGCTGAGGGCTCCGGCGGCGATTTAAAGGGCCAGGGGCTCCCAGCCGCCGCTACCGCAGCAGAGTCCCGGGCCCTTTAAATTGCCGCCGCGACCCCTGGGGCTCCAGCAGCAGGGCTCGGGCGGCAATTTAAAGGGTCCAGCGCTCCGGTTGCTGCTACTGCCCCGGGTCCTTTAAATCTTCCCTGGAGCCTGCCGGAGCCCTGGGGTAGCAGTGGCTGGGCTCAGGCGGCTGTTTAAAGGGCCCAGGGCGGTAATGGTAGTCGGAGCCCCAGGCCCTTTAAATCACCACCTGAGCCCCGCCACCACTTCCCCAGGGCTCTGGCGGCAATTTAAAGGGCCCGGGGCACTGCTGGGAGCCCCAGGCCCTTTAAATTGCTGCCTGGGGAAACCAATCCACCCCGATACGGCACGCGGGCTCTTGCTGGTACGCTGTACCGGGGCGTACTGGCTTACTTTCACCTCTGCCCTGTATCAAACCCATAGAGAGATCCATTCACCCCACCGTACACCCAGAACCCACTGGGTCAGAACCCACGGCTTCTCATGGAAAAGAGACATGAATCTATGGCTCTCAGGTTAGCTGTGTCTGAGGTTCCAGCTCTCATATACTTCCAGTTCTGTACTGTCTTTCTCTAGTTCTCCTTATCTAGGTACGTGTGTGTAAACAGAACCTTGTCTCTGGATAATCAGCCTGCTGCCCTCCCTGCTTGATCCTTCAAGTGATAGCGTAATCGCTTCCCAGATAGCAAACTGGAGAGCTCTCTCTCGCACACTCACAGCGCTGCTGCAGGAGCCCACTTGTTGATGTTGGTTAAATGAGGGCTGGAGAGGGGGGTGCTGGGAGCAGAGAGGTCCCCAAGTGAAACCCTGGGACTAAACCTTTGGGTAAGTTCAGACACAGATGAAGTGAGCTGTAGCTCACGAAAGCTTATGCTCAAATAAATTGGTTAGTCTCTAAGGTGCCACAAGTACTCCTTTTCTTTTTTCAGACACAGAGTTGGACTTGGGAGTTTGGCCCCATCTCTAGCTGAAAACTGTTTAGGGCCCATGGGATCCAGTGACACCTGGCAGGGAGTTACAGGCCCCGATTCAGCAATGCACTTAGGCACATGCTTCACTTCAAGCCTGCGCTTCAGTCCTGTTGATGACTTAAGTGCTTTGCTGAATAGGGGGGAATGGGCCTATGCTGGCTTAATTTTAAGCATGTGTCCCAAGTGCTTTGCTGACCAGAATCAGATACTGGCAATACAGAACCAAGTCAGGGTGGGAAAAGGAGGCAGCAGAAGAGGTACAAAGGGAAGTGGAGCTGGTGATGGGTGTTTGTTCAGGGGAGTGGACTTCAGTTTCCTTTTGCCTTGCCCAAGCAAGGCTGTTTCTTTAGCTCTTCTCTGAGCAGCTCCTGGGGCCGCGCTAGTTGCGAAGGACAGCACAGTACCCACTCAATGCTGCGCTAAGGCGCTGGTGGCTGGTTATGAAGGATGGCACCTTCAGCAAAATCGCCTTTCCAGCATCGTGCCAGCAGAGAGAAGGGCCAGTCCCCCATAACACAGTGCTGGGGGCTGCGCAGCCTCCAGCTTTGACTCCGTGGAGCAGAGAACCTTGGCTGTCCCGCCTGCGGATGGAGAAGTTCTCAGCAAGCGTAGGCCTGGCTGCATGACCTTTCCTCCGGTGCTGCCCTGCTTGAGAGTCTGTCCACATCCCGTGGGGGATTAGCATTCCCATCACAATGTCACTCCATCACCATTTCTATTAAACTCATTTGCTATCTAAAGGAATTCATTTTCCACTTTGTTTGCCCACAATAAGAAAAGAAAAAAAAAAAAAATCCTCCAAGCTGGGGCCCTCCTCCAAGCTGAGAGGGGAGAGACTGAGGTTGGCTTGGGAGCTTAGCCATCTGCTGGGAGAAGGTCAGCGTGGTCCCGCCATCAGTGCACTGATATTCCCAGTCTCAGCACACTGCCACCAGGCACTTGAAAAGGAAAGGTGCAGGGTGATGAGGGGAGGGATGGAGGGAGTTAAAGCAATCTGCCTTTATTGGTAGCAGGATTGGACATAAAGACCAGTTGTTGATTGTCCGGGAGGTACAGCATGCGGAAGGAGGCCAGGAAATGATGCTATTTCACCCTGGATCTGGGCTTTGGTGACCACGTTTTTGATCAGGGTGGAATTTCAAATGGGTTAATTTCCATGCTGATCAAAACCAAGTCATGTTTTGCATGTGAACCATCCTGGAGCCATGATGCATTGTGGTCTAGTGGATAGAGCACTGGGCTGGGCCTCAGGAAAGCGGGGCTCTATTCCTGACTTGACCCCTGACCTGCTGGGTGACCTTGGGCGAGACACTTCCTGACTCTGAGCCTCAGTTTCCCCTCCCGCCCTTTGCCTATTTAGATTGTGGGCTTTTCAGGGGCGGGAGCTGTCTTTTACTAGGTGTTTGTACAGCACTTAGCACAAAGGAGTTCTGATCTCAGTTGGGGCCTTTCTGTGCTTCGTGTTTGGCAGGAGTCCTTTCTGTGGGGCATGCCAGTGGTATTTGGGAAACTTGCCCCATTCGAAAAGTGGGGATGTAGGCACTGATCCAACAGAGCTTACCAGGACTCCCAGGGAAGTTAGAGGTTATTTAAGACCCCCAGGTACTTTCTGTTCCTCCCTGGTTCCAAAATTCCAAGCGTTTTTGTTTTGTTAGCCAATTTACAACATGCTCTGCCGCTCAAGTTCTGCATGTCTGTCTCTTGCTCAGAGGCAAGGGCTGTGTGTGTGTGTGTGTGTGTGTGTGTGTGTATGCACGCACATGCATTCCAGAGATCACATAACAATCTTGTTTACAGTCACTCCCTGCGGTTTTATCAATAAACCTCCTGGCGAGAGCACCTCCTGCTGGAAAAAGGAGTAAAATCCTCTCCATCCCTCCCTTCCTCCCCAGGCTGTCTGCTTTCAAGGTCAGGGGCTGTTGGTAATTGATCCACAGCTTCCATTATAAATCTTCTAACCAATGAGAGCATCCCCTGCTGGCTTTAGACAACAATATCCATCCAACTTGGCTCTGAGACAGCCTGAGATGAGAGAAGGGGAAAAGGCGGGGGAAACTTTAATTATTCCCTGCCTCCGCTAGACTGTATTTGGGTATGTGACAAGCCTCGTTTTCTTGCATCTCTCTCTCTTCCCACATCCTATATCACTTGGCACTGTCCTGTGGCTGTGTTAGCTGCCTGTCATCAGCTGACTGGATCTGGCGTGTGCACAGGCAGCATGAACAATGAAAAGCGAGAGACCACCCCAGCCTCTCCCGAAGATTCCTTTTCCAGATAGCTCTTATTTATCCCCACTGGCTCATCCATCACCCAGGGCTAGTGCTGTCTGGCTGTCTTCCAGGTCCATGCCACTGCTTCTGCCCCTCTCTCGGTGGCACCTCCGCCGAGGTTTGTGAGGGGCAGAGAATCGGTCCCATGTGTTGGCCCTGATATCTAGGGGACAATGCTTTGCCCTTCTTAGATGTCTTCCATCCAAGAATCTAAAGATGCTTTACCAATGCTGATGAATTAAGCCCCCCTGCGAGATAGTAGGGGAGTATTGTTAGCCTCATTGTAAACATGGGGACACTGAGGCACGGGGAGAACAAGTGTCCGGCCAATAAGGCATCGGAAGAGCCAGAAACAGGACTCAGGGCTTCCTAACCCTGTCCAATAGACTGGCAATGCCATCTCAGGCTAGATTCGCAGACCACTCCTAATAGACAAAGTAAGCCCAAACGAGTATGCCAGCCTGGCTGCTTTGTCTTTCTCTCGAGGGTAACAGGAGAGGATGGCTCCGTGGGGGAGGTGTGTTCCCTTGGTTTAGGAGCTGTCTGTGATGTGTGGCTGTAGGGTCACAGTAGAACAGAACCATGTTAAACTCACCATTCACTTGGCCATGGAAACAAGGGACTCTGTGAAGGACTGCAACCTCCATCTCTGAAATCGGAGGGCAAGGCTAATGTGGGACACGCCTACCTAACCCCAATGGATGGTCCCTGCTCAGTGCTATGAAGGAAGCTAACAAAATCCCAGCCTGCTCTGGGGAAAATACCTCTCTCACCCCAAATGGGGTGACTCATTGAGCCCTGCGCACGTGAGCCAGGGTCTCCATGACTACTCTTGAGCGGGGAGGGAGGTTCCACATAGCTAGAGCACAGGACTGGGCGCCAGAGGGTTAGAGGTCTTAAGCTGCTGTGAATGGCAGGCTCCGTGGATGTGCAAGCCATTAGTGTCTAACTCCATGGATAGCCTGCGTCCGAAATAGCTGTGTGCGTGCAGGTCACAGCCCACTAGACGAGCTGACATCTTCACATCTCATCACCCTCAGGGACTGAATTCTTCGTATGCTCTGCCCCGGCAGAGCCACAGGGCAGAACCTGTGCCACTTCCGAAGCTTCAGTTTGTTACAGCTGGGTGAGTGGGGGGTAGAGGATGACAGCACTTCCTGCCTACTCCTCCGAAATGCCGCAGAGCAGCTGGGATTCCCTCGCATGAGGGGGACAGCAGGCGGGAATTTGTTTTTTCTTGTTAATTTGACACATTTTGTCGTGTTCTGATGCTTTGGAGCATGGAAGAGGGTGGGCAGCCTTGAAATGTCTCACTTTTCAGTTTGTATGCGTTCTATTGCCCCCCACTTCCCCTCCCCATGCACACACATAGTCCCTTCCCTCCCCTCTGAGCGCCCCCAGCCACAGTTGAACCCAGTGGGGGGCGAGGAGGACCAGCCCCTTGCCTGCTCAGATGCAGAGAGAGGGAGAGCTGAGTTGCAGGAGAGGCTGGCAGGTGGCAAAGGCCAGGTGGCAGCAGAGGCGGCGTGTAGGGAAGTGGGCGCTCTGGGAGGCTGGTAATGAGGAGGGAGTGCAGTTCCTGTGGGATCAGGCAAGCAAGGTGAGGAGAGCTGTTAATTTGATTCTTCAGCTTGGCGGGGTCAGGAATTGAAGATCACAGAGCTCCCCTCCCCCACCCCACACTTCTAGAGTTTGATTTTCTAGGCTCTGTGAAGAGTCGGCACGAAGAACAAATGACCCACATAGCGCAGCAGATGTGCAGGCGGGCAGCCTTATTTACATGCAGCTGGAATCACTCTCTCACCGGGCCGGCTGCACCTTGCGCAAGGCACCGTGTGAGTACACCGACAGCCATGTGCACAGCCGGCTGTCTGCAGGGCTCGGAGCCCGCAACACTGGGTGTGGGGCAGAGAGGTCTCCGACCCAGCGGTGATGCAGTCTCACCCTCCTCCTTCAAATAACAGTGCAAATCAATTCAGCAAGGGGGGCTGGGCCAACAGCCCTGGAGCTGGCCATCCTCTCTCCACAGGGCAGGGCTTCCCAGCTTCCCCCCAGGCTGTGCTGCAGCAGTGTGACAGCCTGGGAGCGAAATGGTCCTGAGGATTCCATGCCAGCTGGGTCCTAATTGTAATGCTGATACCTGCTTTCATGGACTGTGTCTTGTAGTGCGCCTGCTCCGTGTTCGAATGAGGGATGGCACCCTCGGGTGGCTGGGACCACAGAGAGGCCATAGGGTCCAGTGCTAGCTAAGGATGGGGCTGGGACTTATGCTTTGGGAGTTGAAGAGCCCCAGTTCTAGTCCCACCTCCCTAAAAGTATATATCTACATATGTGTGTGTGAGAGAGATGTATAGAGAAAACGTTGTCTATCCTACCGCCACCCCTGTGGGGCAGGGCTGTGCTATAATCTCCATTTCCAGATGGGAAGCTGAGGCACGGAGAAAGTAAATGACTTTGCCAACTCACACAGGGAGTGTGAGGCAGGGCAGGGACTTGAACCTACCACTCTCAAGTCCTAGGCTAGTAGTCTAACCACTGAAGCACCCTTCCTCTATTAATTGTATACATCATTATTTAGTAATTGTGTCTGTTATCTACAGCATGTAGATTTGTTACAGTAGGAGCTACGTGTAGTTTGCAAATCATTTTGGGGCCCTGCAGAACGACAGCCCCATATAAATGCAAAATATTCTTGTAGTGAATAATATGTAACTAAATAATGCAATTGTTTCTGGACCAGGCAGCATTTAGACCTGGAGTGAACAGGCACATCTGCCATTGACTTCAGACCTGCCTTACGCCAGGGCTCTTTAGCCCAGGGTGGTACATTTGCCAGCAGAACAAAGGAAGAGGGAGGACAGAGGAGCTAAATCAGTCCTTGCCTCTAGGGGAGGCAGCAGAGATCCCCTTGTGTTTCCAACTGGCTACACAGTCGTGTAGCTTCACTGGAGTCAGGTGGCTCAGTCTACACCCAGTGATTTGAAGAGGTAGAAGGGCATCCTGAGGCTGCAGTTCCTACCAGGGGTCGTTTAGCCAGGACATCAGCTGATGAGTTGTTCCTCTCCATTCTCCCTGCTGCTGGCAGTGCTGATGGGGAAGGCAAGTCGCTTGCTCAGACAGTCATTTGATAGCCCCAGGGCTTGGGAGGTTGGGTAGCCTGCTGCAGCCTTCTCCTTTCCTTCCTCAATCCCTCCACCGAGTAGGCCAGCTCCCCAGCTCTGCCCCTTCCCGGCCACAACCACACACGCATCTCAGCAAGGGATTAATGGAAACCTCCCTCTGAACACCCCACCTCCCTGTCAAGCGCGCACGGTTCCTGGCCGTACCAGACAGAAGACCATTTCCTTCTCATGTATCCTTTTTCAGCAGCCGCTGCGCTAATGCAAAAGAGAAGTAACAAAGCCAATTTAACTCCCCCAGTTACCTGCAGCTTCCAGCTCCAAGTCCTTTAATGAACTAGCTCAGGTAGTGCTAATTACCCTAACCCAGGCTGCTTCGACTAGAGCACCAGCAGCTAACTCATGGTCAATTAACCCCTGAGGGCTCGTGCTAATTTCCCCCTTTCCAGCTGCTGTCGGAACCATCACCATGTAAATATCACCAGGAAGAAAGCAGATAAATCTCTGTTCAGCCGGGTGCACTGGCAGCCTAATACCAGCCTCCCCTGCATGGCAGCTCGCTCCCGTATGCTAGCAAAGCATGGTAATAGCAGACTGCTCTTGTATGCAACTGGGTTGAGTCTGCAGGGTCCTTATTTAAGGCAGTACAGGAGTGTCAAGATCTCTGGCACTCCCCCAAGTCTGATCCCGCTGTGTGCAGTGCTCCCAGCCCCCTGTTGTAAGGATTGCATTCAATGAGCCTGGACAGTTTGTTTTGGCTAGCAAGAGCATATTCATCCTACCCACCACTCTGTGGAGCCAGGAGCTTCCCTCATTCTGGACTGGGTTTTCTCCTCAATTTGCTTATTATTATTTGTGGTATGGCAGTTCCTAGAAGGAACAGCTAAGATCAGGGCCCCCCCAGTCCTGTGCAGACACTTGGAAAGAGACATCCCTGTACCAAAAAGCTTACAGTCTAAATAGACAAGACAGACACAGGGTAGGAGAAGAGACAGAGGAAATGACTTGTCCATGGGCACACAGCAGTGCAGTAGCAGAGCCAGGAAGAGACATCTCCCAATGCCCAGTGGGCCACTATGCACATGGGCCGCGCTGCCTCACGTGCTGGCTCATGGAGTAACTGCATTTGTTTGCATCAATTGGCTACTTTGTGTAGAGGCTACTTTGGAACCCTAGCTCTTTGCTCCCCCAGAAGACAGGTACATCTGTCCCTTCTTGCCATCAACAGAGCTACATCTGTGCAGCCCTCGTTTAGTGGAATTACCGCTCCATCGAACAGAGCAGAGAGAATATTTTGCTGTGCGTACTTTGTCTGACAAATGGAGCCCCTCCTTTTGAACCATTCCCAGGCAGGTTGCAACCACGTCAAATTTATTCGTGATTCTACGTGATTCACTGATTTCTTCTTTCAGCCTCTTGGTACTCTAGAAGGTGATTATGGACAGTCGTCTGCTGTAGTCACTGTTTGCTAGTCAAGCTGTCTGTCTAATGTGTCTCAATCGATCTGATCCATCCGGCTCTCTCTCTCTAGTTGCAGAGAACCCATCACACCATGCCCAAGTGCTGTTGAGCTGTGCTGGTTAGCTGTGACTGAGCCAACAAGGACATCCTAGGGCTTGTCTTTCCAGATTGGGTGAGCGTGGAAATGCTTCCAGCCCTTTGCGAACCTTCACTAAGCTCTAATCTGGAGGCCCTGTCCCTCTCCTCTGAGGGAGCTGCCCCCAGCCCAGGGATGCAGGCCCCATCCCTCACAGCACAGGCCCAGCAGCCCCCTCCTTTGTTCAGTGGCCCGGAGTGGTGGGCTAAAGCGGTAGCCCGTCCCCACTCGTGGGTTTAGCCCCAGCTGGGTGTTGTGTAGCTGTCTGTATACTTGCCCTTTGGTTGCTATGGTGACACTACCACTTCTTACCTCACAGGGGGAAAAAAGCCTCTAAACATCTAATTCTTCAGCCCACCTGGGAGCCTTTCAAACTCCCCACTCGGTGTTTGACATGTAATAATTTTTCTGCTTTTAAGATTATCCTAAAATGCTCGTTCCCTTTCTCTCTCTTTAAATCTCAGCAGTGGAGCCTAAAGAGAAATAAGCATAAAAAATAATGATACGTGTTTCAAATAACAATTTGCCACCCTCTGTGGGAACATGCAGTGGCAAGCATTTAGGAAACTAGAAAGGGACACGACACCTGTCTGGAGTGACCACTCGCGGCACTGGCGGAACACGCTGCCAAACCCCAGTGGCCTCCGGAGCCAGGGGTGGCAGAACTGGACTCACTGTGTTAGAGGCTTCTGTGCAACTGACTCCTATGGAGCAGAGATCGAGAGCCAGTTTAGATGTCCAGGCTTTGCCACAGCCTCCTGTGTGACCATGGGCAAGTCACTTAGTCTTTCTGAGGCTCTGTTCCCCATCTGTACAATGGGGATAATAGCACCACCCTGCCTCACAGTGAAGATAAAGATACTTAGATACACCGGGAATGGGGCCCAGAGAAAGACCATGGATAGATCACCATCAGATGGTCCTGCTCCAGAGCCCTGGGATCTGACATGCCCATGGAGCGTAGGGTGTTTGTTTTCCTGGCCAGCCATGGAATAATTCAGTCCTGCTTTCCTTGTGAGGGTTTATTTTGAGCCAGCCACCTGGGGAGCAGTTTAATCCCACAGTCTACAGAGTAATGTAAACCTCTCCCCGGTGGGTAATTTAATCCTCCATTTCCAGGGTAATTTAACCCTCTCCCTGGGGAGTAATTTGATCCTCCACTTCCAGAGTAATTTAATCCTCAATCTACAGAGTTCAGTACTTGAAACCAGCCACCTGTAAAGTTATTTAAACTCTCATCTGTAAAGTATTTTGTTACCTGCAGGGCAAGCTACTTTGATTTCCTGCAAAATAATTTAATCCAGTTGCACATAATATAACAAAATCCAGTCAATAAATTAATACAAACTCCTAGTTGGGTTTAATCTAAGTAGATAGATCTGTCTAATCCAGCACTAAACCCAGTGCTGCTTAATTGCTTGTTTAACTCAGGTTACTCCTTAATTGTTTAATCTGTTTGCTCCTGGTTTAGTTTAATCTGGGTGACCCACAGCTGCAGTTGTTTAGCTTGGGTGAACTCAACCGCAGAGCTGGTGAATCTGCATGGTGTGGTTTATTACCTGGAACCTGTAGTCCAGCAGGAGTGTAACATGCGAGACAGCATTTTACAGGCTGAACAGCCATGACTTCTGTTTGGAATGGAAACTCTCCAAGTGTTTCTGACCCCTCAAGTCTCTGTCACCCAATGTCCAACCTTAATATCCATGCTCCGAACCTGGGACACTTTGGGGCATCATGCAGATACCATCACACATGCCCATAAATCTGGGGTGCTGTTGGCTTCACTTTCTTTTTTTATTCTGCCTTTTCCTCCATCGTCCTGTTGTTCTTCCCTTCATTTTCCCATTCCTCCCCTCTTATGAGATATTTATGAGCTGTCCTTTGGAAATGATAGGCGATCCGTTTCCCTAGCGAGGAGGAGGGACATGCAGGCTACTTCGGGGCTGAATGCAATCTTTCCATTGATCTCGAGGTGCAGCACCATGATTCTTCACACATTCCTATTGAAATCGACCTTCTCTTTTTACCCTCTGACAGCCTCACTGGTAGGAAGAGTCACTCCTCAGCAGGACAAGATGGCTCTAGACACCAGAATCTTTCATCCCTAGATCCCCAGTTCAAATCCAAGCCAAGTCAATAGTGAGTGAGCATCTCTACAATTCAATTAATAATTGTGAAATGAATCAGTGGTTCCCAGTCTATCTGCTAGGAGACAGATGTTCAGTTCCCCCAAAATAGCACCATCAGTATTGGCAGGCTCATCAGAGAGGTCAAGGACCGCATGGGCCATGGAGACTGAATGGCCCTCTTCTCTCTCCCCGGCAGTGATCCCTCCAGGTCAGAGATGCACGGGGGGGATCTTGCTCTGTTACTGTCTATGCTATTACTCCTCTATAGATGAGCAGAGAACTGCATTCTTTTAGGCATGTCAGGCACCTTCACCAACATGGAATTCAAGTTGAAAGAAAGAGAGACCTAGGGGTAGAATGAAAGGGATATTCACTGCAGGAGACCTAGCAAGTTTGTACCAGGTCCTCTCTTTTCATTTGTGCCATAGCAAAGGCCCACAGTTGATAGCAGGAGTTGTGTGTCTTTTAGCTGAGTGAGGATGAAAAAAATAATATTAATTATAGTGTCAGTTTCCATATAGAGGAGGATCTGCAAAGTAGTCAGAAAGGAAATCTTTCCCCTGTGCCTGTGAACATTGCAGCTGTTGGCTTTCAGGAGAGCTGATAAAGAGCTGAAAATGAGGTAAAGAGCTTAAAAACTGTATGTGAAAGAAGCATGGGACGGGGAGGGAGCAGAGGGGAGAAGAGATGGGAACGGGAAGGAGACAAGGAAGAGGGAGCTGTAATGAAAGGTATTGACCCCAGTCTTAGAAAATCAGCTGTAACATTTTGAAACCATAGAATAGTCTTAACTATATGGCCCTGTCCACACTCTGTGCAAGCCCCTGGCTTGAAAGGACTCTTTTCACACCACCCCCAAGGCTCCTTGAAGGAGATAGCTATTTCCTGGCTGCTCTCTGAGTGCTTAGGAGAAGGAACCCTCACAATGTCAGTGGTTCCAGATGACCCAGATGGGGTGTGTCAGGGCCCCAGTGGCCACAATGTGTTTTGCACAGACTGGAGATTGATGAAAGGAATTACTTTTATACTCAACACGTAAATAGAGTACAACTCACTGCCACAGGAAGTCATCGAGGCTGTGGCATTTCTGTGAATAACAAGAGTCTCCAGAATTGTAATAGCAAATGCTAACGAAGAGTTTTGGAAGGGATTTTAAACCTCAGGCATCAGGGCTTAAGCCAGTTTCTCATTATTAGAGATTAGGATGAGATGTGTGGGGCAAATCCTAAATCTGCCCAGTGTAGGTTTCTTATGCCTTGCTCTAAGAAGTCCGATGCTGCCACTGTCATACAGGAGACTGGGCTAGATGGACCTTGGGTCTGATCCAGTCTGGCAGTTACTGTGTTCTTCCCCACTCCCATGTGCACTGGACAGTGCCTGAGGGCCATGCTATGGAGAACACATGCTACACCATTTCACGAGGGCCATTACTAAGCTTGCTCTCCAAGCATGCTTTGAAGCATTGTGCTTCCTCCTCACCTCCCTTCGCAGGCTGATGCCTCCAGACCGCAATGCTTGTCCCCTCCCCAGTTCAGCCAGCTAGGATCCCTGATTTTGAACCTTCCTGTCTGTTACAGTTTACATGTCAACTTGCAAGAGAAGACTGGTCTGGAGAGCTGAGTGTAGGACTAAGAGCCAGGATCTACTGGCTGAAACTACCTGAAAGGGGGTTCCAAAGAGGATGGATCTAGACTGTTCTCAGTGGTAGCAGATGACAGAACAAGGAGTAATGGTCTCAAGTTGCAGTGGGGGAGGTTTAGGTTGGATATTAGGAAAAACTTTTTCACTCGGGGAGTGGTGAAACACTGGAATGTGTTACCTAAGGAGGTGGTGGAATCTCCTTCCTTAGAAGTTTTTAAGGTCAGGCTTGACAAAGCCCTGGCTGGGATGATTTAGGTGGGGATTGGTCCTGCTTTGAGCAGGGGGTTGGACTAGATGACCGTCTGACGTCCCTTCCAACCCTGATATTCTGTGGTTCTATGATCTCCTGAGTTCCATTCCCAGCTGTGCTGCTGACTCACCGTATGACCTGGGGCAAGAAAAGTCCTCATTTGATGCCTCATTTTCCCATCTGTAAAATGGGGATAATGATCCTGATCTACATGCTATTCTGTCCTGGGAGCTGACTGCATGCTGTTTTGGCCTCTGGAATATGTTAGAGCAGCCTCAGGGCTTCCCTAATTTGTATCTGAGTACTTATGCCCCCTGGGGCTTTTGCAGCAGCTAACAGTAACTGGATGTCAGTGATGCTTTTGCCACACTTCCTTTTCCATGGCAACTCCCCCTCTCTCAAAGACTGCATGGGGATGGTATCAAGCTGTTATGCCAGTTTCAGATGATAGTAGAGGGTTTCCCCCTGTGTCAAGGGAATTCCCCAGCTGAAGTTGCTGACTTTATGGCTTCTTTGCAGTAGCACATTGCGTGGAAAGGTGCCCAGAGAGACCATGAACTGGCCCCTTTGGTTTCACCTGAAAACGTAAACCCCTTAAGAAAAGCTTGTCTTATGATATCTCTAAGGTAGACAAAACCAGAAAGGATTTGAAAGATCTCAAGAAAGCCTATTCCTATGTGGTTCCTCCTGAATTTCTGGATCAAAGAATGTCAGGCCAGCGTTCTTAGACCTCTTGCAGGTAGGATGGTAGAAGGAGAGGAAGGAAGGGCTCGTTGGGCAGCACCCTGGGTTCATTTCCTAGCTCTGCCTCAGACTCCCAATGAGACCTTGGCCAAGTCATGTCTGAGAATTTTATCCTTAGGCTCTGATTCAGGAAAGAATTTAGGCTGAAGTGACTTAGGAGTCCCATGGACTGGCAGCAGGATTTAGGCAGCCCTTAAGCAAGTGCTTAAGTTCTTTTGAAGTCAACAGGGCTTAAGTACTTTGCTGAATTGGGGCCTTCATCTCTCTGTGCCGTAGTCCCCCATCTGTAAAATGCAGATAATAACTAGGGCAGTTAACTCACGCGATTAACTCAAAAAAATTAATTGTGATTTTAAAAATAGCAATTAATCGCACTGTTAAACAATAGAATACCAACTGACATTTATTAAATATTTTGGATGTTTTTCTACATTTTCAAATATATTGATTTCAGTTACAACACAGAATGCAAAGTGTACAGTGCTCACTTTATATTATTTTTGATTACAAACAATTGCACTGTTAAAATAATAAACAAAAGAAATAGTATTTTTCAATTCACCTCATACAAGTACTGTAGTGCAATCTCTGTATCGTGAAAGTGTAACTTACAAATGTAGATTTTTTTTGTTACATAACTGCACTCAAAAACAAAACAATGTAAAACTTTAGAACCTGCAAGTCCACTTAGTCCTACTTCTTGTTCAGCCAATCCTTAAGACACAAAAGTTTGTTTACATTTGTGGGAAATACTGCTGCCTACTTCTTGTTTACAATGTCACCTGAAAGTGAGAACAGGCATTCGCATGGCACTTTTGTAGCCAGCGTTGCAAGGTATTTACATGCCAGATATGCTAAACATTTGTATGCCCCTTCATGCTTCGGCCACCATTCCAGAGGACATGCTTCCATGCTGATGATGCTCGTTTAAAAAAAAAAAATGCGTTACTTACATTTGTGACTGAACTCCTTGGGGGAGAATTGTATGTCTCCTGCTCTGTTTTACTCACATTCTGCCATATATTCCATGTTCTAGCGGTCTCAGCTGATGACCCAGAACATGTTCATTTTAAGAACACTTTCACAACAGATCTGACAAAACACAAAGAAGGTACCAATGTGAGATTTCTAAAAATAGCTGCAGCACTTGACCCAAGGTTTAAGAATCTGAAGTGCAGTCCAAAATCTGAGAAGGACGAGTGTGGAGCATGCTTTCAGAAGTCTTAAAAAAGCAACACCCAGATGCGGAAACTACAGAACCTGAACCTCCAAAAAAGAAAATCAACCTTTTGCTGGTGATATCTGACTCAGATGATGAATATGCATTGGTCCGCACTGCTTTGGATCGTTATCGAGCAGAACCCATCATCGGTATGGATGCATGTCCTCTGGAATGTTGGTTGAAGCATGAAGGGACATATGAATCTTTAGCGTATCTGGCATGTAAATATCTTCTGACGCTGGCTACAACAGTGCCACGCAAATGCCTGTTCTCACTTTTAGGCAACATTGTAAACAAGAAGTGGTCAGCCTTATATGCTGCAAATTGTAACCAAACTTGTTTGTCTGAGCGATTAGCTAAAGTAAGACTGAGTGGATTTGTAGGCTCTAAAGTTTTATATTGTTTTATTTTTGAATGCAGTTATTTTTTGTACATAATTCTACATTTTTAAGGTCAACTTTCATGATAAAGAGATTACACTACAGTACTTGTATTAGATGAATTGAAAGATACTATTTCTTTTGTTTTTTACAGTGCAAATATTTGTAATCAAAAATAAATATAAAGTGAGCACTGTACACTTTCGATTTCAATTACAACACAGAATACATATATTTGAAGATGTGGAAACATCCAAAATATTTAAATAAATGGTATTCTATTATTGTTTAACAGCACAATTAATCACAATTAATTTTTTTAATTGCCTTACAGCCCTAATAATAACACTTCTCTCCCCAAGCCTGTCTATCTTTTCTATCTAGATTATAAACTCTGTGGGACAGGGACTGTCTCTTACTGTGTCTGTACAGCACCTAACACAACGGGACCCTGATCTCAGCTGGCTGCTATAGGGACTACCATAGTACATATAAATAGCAATACTCTTTCACAGGGTTACAGAAAAAATTCATTTGGGGGAAAGGCAAATATTAAGCAGAAATGTAGGAACATTGCTGATACTTTCACTATATACTTTGCATGTTCTGTTCCCTCTTGAGATGGCTTAAAATCTATTTTTGGTTATTTCCTAGTACCTGGATCTTACCCCAGTGATGTCATTTCACATTCTGACATATGATATATTAAATTCTTTACGGATAGCATTTTTCAAAAGCATCTAAGTGTCTTTTGCGCCTAAGATGCTTTGGCACTTTTAATAATTTTGCCCCATCTCAGATTTATTCTTGACCAACAGTCGTCATTTTTCTAAAATGGTGGCTGTGGATTGGATTTAGTTACTGGATATTGCAATCTTGTATAGGGAGAAGAGAGGTGGAAGAGGAGGGGCAAAAAGACCTTCTGTGTTCCTTGAAATGTGAGCTGTTTTCTTTAACTTGTCTTGACGTTTACTCACCTCTTTTCCCTTTTAATAAGTCAGTTTTTGTTCTCTCGTATCACGTTAGAATGCACATTGGGCATAATTGATGGACAGGACCCAGCTTCTGAAAGCTATCAACGTAGCAACTGTGAAATCACACGTCCAAATATGTTTATCTTCTCAGCTTTTCTGGGCTGCGTGCTTTTCGGACATGGATTTTTGTGCTTCCAGAGGGACAGTAAATTTCCTTTAAAATGTCGATGTAGAAAAGGAGAGATAAAGAGAAGACGTAGATGTGGCTTAGGCTTTGAATTCAAAACAAAACAGGGCCAGCTGCCTCAAAGAGACACTGGTGACCAGCAGATGTATTAATACACGTTAGGGAATGGAGCTCATTCTTACTGCAAGTGAATTGCAATTTCTTTGGAGGACTTTAAACGGCAGCTGCAGGGCATGCAGGGTTGGAAATCATCTCACCAGCACTGTCCTGCCAGCGTGCCTGCCCTAGAGGACCCATCGTATCCTAGGAACGAAGAGTAAATTAAGGGTATGATTCTCAAAAGCACTCGGTTTTGCCCTAACTTTGCTCCCAGGGAAGTCAATGAAGAGTTAATCCTATCCTCAGTGCTTTTGAAAATCTGCCTCGTAAAGCATGTTCACCCCACTTCTCCCGTAGTACAACAGTGTCAAGTAAGATCATGATGAGCCATTTGGTCTTCCATAGGAGCCCTAAGAAGTCACTTCATCAAGTGACCCCGCCCCCCCCCCCAAAAAAAAAAAGAAAAAAAAAAGAAGGAAACTGTTGCTCCTCCAATCAGGAGGGAAACTGTTGCTTCTCTCACCAAACTGCTCATAGGGTCTAAGTGATGAGGTAACATGGTCCCTTGATGCTCACTGGAGAAAGAGGATAGTGCAGTGCTCAGGATGCTAAGCCGACACTAAGCATAACACAGCTCTCTCAGAGGACTTCCCTGGATTAATTCCTGTGGGGTTAAATTTCCTGCTCTGCCGTGGACTGCCTGTCTGACTAGATCTATTCTGTGCCTGCGTTCCCCATCTGTACAAGGGGATAACAGCGCTGCCCTGCCTCACACAGAGGTTGTGAGGTTAAATACATTAAAGTTTGTGCAGCACTCAGATACCGTAGTATTGCGGGCTGGATAGTGCCTTTGATAGCTAGGAGAAAACACCTAGGAGATGTTCTGGGGCAGGGGGATGATGATAAAGGTTTCAGGCACAGTTCTTTTCTGCTTGTATTTTAAGCGAATGAATTTAGAGCTGGTGAGCGATGCTGTATTAAAGGCCTGATCCCAAGCCCATCAAAGTCAATGGACAGATTTGCATTGACTTCACTGGACTTTGGACCAGCACCTAACTGTCCTGGTAGCGTCATTCACACATCCAGCACAGTCGTAACTGTGCTGCCCCATTACAGTGTCTGAATCCGTAATTGCTGGAGGTAAAGTCTTTAAGCCCCATCTACGCAGGGATAATTTCTGAGTTTCTCTGCACCAGTGCTACAAATTCGGCTGCTGTAGTGTAGGTGGTGTGCTGCGCTCACATGGTACTGCAGTGTCATGTAACTTTGTTGTCTCAGAGATGCACCAGGGCAGAAGAAGTTTGCCTGATGTCTCCCATTTAGACACCACTCATGGAGGTGAGAGGGTCATTCATACCTCATAGCTCTGTCAGTCTTTACCTCTCTGCTGCAGACTGCCAGCCGGGGGCCGGTTAATGCAAACTACAATGCTGCTTTTTGGTGAGGCAGACACTGGTTCGCTAAGAACAAGACTGCAACCATCAACATGTGCCACTGAAGAGCCTTCAGATGCCAGCAGTTTTCAGTCACTTGCCTGAATTTGACCTGAGCTGAATTTAAACCAGTGACCTAGAGGTGAAGGGTATTAGCTCATTACTATCCCCAGAGTCAGACATAGCTCTTAAGTGCAGTGTGATTTGTTTGGGAAGCAACCAGAAGTGCAGGGATTACAATACACACACAGGATCACATAGTAATAATAATAACTAGCAATTTTCTTCTGTAGATCTCAAAACACAGTACAAAGGAGGTCAGAATGGGGAAACTGAGGCACAAGGCAGTGACGTGACTTGCTCAAGGTTACCCAGCAAGCTAGTGGCAGAGCTGGGAAATAGAACCCAGTGCTCTATCCACTAGGCAACCGTGCCTCCCAAAACAATAGCACTATCTCAGGACACCCATGGTCTCCAAACATATTGATTGTTTTCATTTGGCTGCTGGCCCTCCTCCTCTCTTAGCCCGCCAGCTGATGCCTTGGCCAAACTTGCCTCGCAGCAGGGTCACCCACAGGTGGATTTTGGATGAATCCCCAGAGCGAAGAATTTATGTTAGAGATCTGTCCCATTGCAATGTAAATATCAGCCCTTGCTCCACCCTCACTTAGCCCCATAACACTGAGCTGAAGGGATAAGCCTACACAAGTTACGTCAACTAACAGCCACCGCAGTAATTGGATCCATTTTACGCTTCCACACTACACTCCTTGCATCCTCACTTAAATTGCACCAATTTAACTGCCAGTGTCGGGTATTGTGGGATGGTTTCTGAAAGGCAGCAATAGTAGATGTAAGAAACGTGGTGTCAGTGTAGACACTGTATCAACTGAACCATATCAACCTAAGCATGACGCCTCTCGCAGAGGTGAAGTTATAAAGTCGGTGTGGCAGGCGAGTTACGTCGGTGGGAGCGACATTTTAGTGTGGACGCTCACAGAGTTAGGTCGACATAAGCTGCCAGCCTCTCCTGGGGACGAGAGAGGATGTCAGTCTCCTTGGTACTCATTAAATGCCAGGGCCTCCCCAAACTCTCTGCCCTTGGCTGGGGTCTCAGTGGAGTTCTGCTCAGGCTCGGCACAGGGACTGCTTACCCTGCACCTAAGCTGGCTGCAGCATTGTTCTCCCCTCACCCGCTGCTTTGTTAATCTCTCAGGCAGTCTCCTTTGCGAAGCAGCTGGGGGATGTTGTGATGGATCGGAGATGGAGATGGAGCGATACTGATGCACTCTAGGTGCGCTGCTGATTGATAGCAAGAAGCACAATCACACATCTTGTTTTCAGAAATTTCAATTTTGGGGTTCACAAAGCTTGGCTCATACTAATGACAGGATCTGCCTGCGGCTGTCAGCAGCGTCTCTCCTTCCTCAAATCCTCCTAACTAGGCCCCTGCAGCCTGGTAGCAGTGCCTCCTGCTGGAAACAAGACACATTTCTATTCTCCACACTCAGCAATGGGGACTCTCTGCCCCTAGGCCTGTGGTTCTCAACCTTTTCCCTACTGCAACCCCATTTTCCACACCAGCATCACCCTGCACTCCCCTCTCATCCAGCCAGGATCTAGCTGGGATCCTCCTGCTCTTGGCCAATATAGGAAGGGCAGGGTGGTCACAACCCTCTGACACCTCTTTGCAACCTAGCGGGGTTGAGAGCCTGGCCCTAGGCTATCAGGGCACCACAGCTCCAAGCTGGTGAGAGCATCCTCTGCTGGTAGCAAGCAGATACTTTGTACTGGCCCTCTGCTCACTGCGCTGATGGTGACACGGAGCATCTGACACACACATTTGGGACAAAACACTTCTATTTCCAGGGCTCCTGGCATCTCTGACCCCTCTTTCTCTCAAGCTTCATTTCACAGCCCTTGCTGCATTGCTCTCAATCTAACCTTGGGGCCTGCTAACTACGCAGCCTGCTATCACCAGCTGGGAACATACAGGAATCATGCATCTGTTCGTAGCTGCTACTTCATGTTTGTTTCTCTCTCTGCCAAGACACCAGCACCCATCAGCAGCAGGCAGTTCTGAATCTGGCATGCAAAGGCAAAACTGCACCCCTATGCCAGCTCAGTGACCAGAAAGCATCAACCACATCTGTAGGGAAAAGCTCCTAATTGCCATATTCTTTACAGGCTTTACTCAGAGCTCACTCTTTTCTTGCTTATCAACCAATTCATTGACACTGAGAGAGAGGAACGAGGCTGGGTCTCCTGGCATGAGAGACAGGCATCTTGGATGTGTGTGGTGGTGTCGGTCAGGGACAGGAGAGTAGCTGATGTCTTTCTGGATTCTGCCAGAGGTGGTGCTAGAGATAATCACTTGTAGTCTTTAAGTCTAGACTGGGAGCCTTTCTAAAAGAAATGCTCCAGCTCAACCAGATGTTATGGGCTTCTTGCAGAGATTCTTGGGTGAGGCTCTCTGGCCTGTGCTATGCAGTAGATCAGACTTGATGACCACAATGGATCCTTCTGGCCTTCAAATCTATTAATCTATAATCTCTTCATGAATACAAGCCAATTTTGATCAGAAGTAAGTTTCTGAACATGGCTTCCCTCTATACCACGCAACTGGGGATGGAGTAGAGCCTTATGGAATTGGGGATGAGCCACAGGAGCAGTGCTCAGATCCACCTGCTTGGATCTAGGTTTGAGATCAAGTATGTGTTCTGTGGTTCAAGGAAAGATTCCATGGCACTGAACTCCCGCAAGCCGTCCTAATGAGACGTCAGCCTCAGAAGTAGAGACCCCATAAGATCTGCTGACTTTGTAAGTTTTCTGCCCATCTCAAAGGGCAGAAGTCTCATTAAAAGAGCTCTTGGGCCAAAATTCCATCAGAATGGATTTTCTTGCAGGATTCTGACTGCATTCAAGTCCAAAAATTGGGCCCTGGTAGGTCTGCATCTGATCTGGAACCAAAACATTGGAGACGAATTTGGATCTAGGAATTCAAATATCCACCTGCTTCCCCACCCTGAAATCCGAAGGATTCAGTCTTAAGGTTCCAGTTTTGGATCATCTCTACATGGAACATATATTGTAAATCCATTGCCCCACCTTATCCCCTTTGTCCTGTTGCATTCTATGCTGGGAACCTGCTGTCGGGAAGCAGGCAGGCCTGCCTGTCTTGAGTTCCCAGGCTTCGCTCACTGACTCTGCTGCTATGCAGGGACCTGACAGCAACACGGAGGAAGAGGTTTGTAACCCTGCCTTGGGATGACAGATGTTTTCAAGCTGCTGCTAAGCTTTCAGACTTGTCCTGCCGGGATGCAGAGATGAGCATCAGAAGCTATTGTATGGCAGAGCCAGGGAGCAGAGGAAAGCAGGGGCATGCGTACATGCTGGAGTGTAAGAGCATGCAGGGACATGCGTGGGCCCAAGAGCTCATGGGTGGAGGCTGGAACACATCATTGTGTATGGTGTGGGGTGAACCCAGCCTGTGTGTGCGTGGCTGCATGCGTCACCAGTGTGTTTGTATTCTTGAATGAGTATGGATTCTGTGATTCCTATCTCAGGGGAGCTGGTTACTACAGGATTGTCCCCCAACAACAATGAGGCACTGTTCCATTTTGTAATTATTATGTTGATTAGGGTAGTGCCTAGGAACCAACCAAGACCAGGGCCTCACTGAGCCAGGCACTGCACAGTTACAGAGTAAATAGTCCTTGCCCTGAAGAACTCATGGAGATGGGTCCTGAGCCATGGTCCTGAAGCATGTGAAAGCTTTGGACTGTCCGCACGGTTGTCTAGCTGGGTTCCCTGACATGTTTGCATTTGTAGCGAAGACTGACCTTGTGGCTGTGTCCATAGGACTGAGTGTGGAGTATGTGTACACACGCAGACGTGTGCTTGGCTTGCCGTGGACTCTGTGTGTGCCCACGCACATGCATGTGTGTGTACATGCAGCAGTGGGCATTGATTGATTGGCTGGTTGATTGATTGATTGATTGATGAGATTTGACTCATAATGTAACTAGATAACACAAACCAGCTCCGAGGGAACTCCCTCCCCAACACAGCAGGGAATAACGGAGCATCAATAGCTGCTCTGTGGTTAACAGGGAACTAGCTGATTTTCAGCCCTTCCTCCGGCCCATTTGTTTCTCCAAAGAAACCCTGAAAATTCTAGGTGAAAATGGGCTCTCCCCACAATTTTCCACTTTGTCCAAACCCATCTTTTGTCCGAGAAAATTCCTGCAGTCATATCTCCCTTAACCCCTTCAGCGCCGATTGATAAACGGCCTCTGCTCGGTGTAAAATCTGCTGCTTTACGTGCAGAGTCTGGCAGAATTATTTAAAGCAACGTGACGCGTCAGCTCATCTCCCCCAGATGGAACTCCAGGCTGTAAACTAGATGAAAAGATCTGTCTTTAGCCATCAGGTAGGTCCCCGCTGGTTGCTTTAATACCATCACTTGCGCGGGGCTTTGGGACCTTTGTGTTAGGTTCTCTGTAAACTCAATTACTTCATGGTAATAGCGTGGTATTGACTCAGCGGCCTCGCCAGCACGGGACTCTTGCTGTTTATTAGTTGTTTAATTATATGGCACATCAGGCCAGAATAATGTCATTATCTCATTATCGTCTGTTGGGGTTTTGTAATTTTTCTTAAGTGAGTGATAGCGGTGGGGTAAAGTGCCGAGGGACAGCCCTGGAGACCGGAGTCCTGTTTATGCACAGAATAGGTGCATCACAGGAGCTTTTTGCCATACCACCCTGCTAATACACAGCCCATAACAACCCACAGGGAGTAACTTCTGGGAAGCACTGGGGTAGCTGTCCCCTTGGCCTCTTTGCAAAGTCTGGGCTAATGAGTTGTGATGGGGTCCTCTCCGTGTGTTCCTGTGTCAGTTGCAACTATACTGAGACCCACCAGCAAACTGGGCACACTGGGCACCAAGCAGCCTGGGACTCATTCTGTCACAGCCAAATCGAGCCGGATGTGAACCAAGAGTGGCTTAAAGGTGAATAGAAAAGGAGTACTTGTGGCACCTTAGAGACTAACCAATTTATTTGAGCATGAGCTTTCGTGAATGACTCGGTATCCTTTTACTTTCCACCTCATTCATCCTGTCCCCCAGGCCCTGGCTTTATGGAAGAGAGATTTGTTTTGCTAACTAATCTTACTTCTTTGTGATTCAGGGAATAAAACTGGGCTATTGATAGAGAGTCACTGATGTTGGAGGTGGAAGAATTGCAAGTAATGTGCATCTCATACCAAACAGTAACTGTTGTCTGCCAGCTCCTATACACCCGCCACTGTCCCCTTCTCAGACACCAGAGTGATTACACACCAGCTCTTCACAAGCAAAGCTCTGCCAACTGAAAAGAGTGTGTTAAGATGCCCGGGGCATGTATTACATTTATAACCCACCAGAGGGTGTGACAGCAGAGCAACAATAGAGCTAAACCTTTTATTATATACCTCTAGCTTCTCATGCTGTTCGAACTGTTCAGGAAATAATTAGAGTTCCTTAGTGACGTTTTTACTTTCCATTGTATGCTGGGGTGGGGGTGTTGACAGAAAGGGGCGGGAGGTGTATGACACAGAAAAAGGGAGAGTTTGTACAATCTGTTTGTGTGTGCAGTCTATTCAATTACAGTATTTAGGAGCCAGGCTCTTGGGCAAATTTACAGTAAATACATTATACAGTGTGTGTTTACATGAACTTGTGCATGTGTATATATGTAATATCTGAATATCTAGAGATACAGGTATACATGGGGTATCTTTAAGTTATATTGTAGCAGTATACATGCCCAGACAACAACATTCATTAATATGGAGTCAGGATTATTAACACACCTCAAAAAGATCAGCCTTAACCCTCACCTCATACCCTATTCCACCATGTCATACATAAATAAAATAATGCTGAAATAAATACTCCAATAGTTTACCTGAAGGTACATAGGCTGTTTCGATGTATATATGTGAGTTCGAGTTCCATATAATAACTCTATTTACAGTGCGATCGCTGTGACTTTTCTCAGGAGGAGACAGGTATAATATGTAAGTGGCTTACAGTGCAGTGAATGTGGAAGGTAGAATATGATACCACATTGCCTTGCAGGGTGGATTAGGTATCTCTCTGGCTGGCTCATAAGGTAGCAGTAATCTATATTTGAATGAAAGGCAGTATGAAGAGCTGTGGTTACAGTACAATAGGTAAGACTTTGCAATCCCCACTGGAAATGCAGAAGATCTTAGTGGAGTATGACAGTATGGTGGCTGGCCATAAAGCGATTGTTGGTAGATAGGCAGAACCTAAGTATTGGGATGAGGTCAGAATTAAGGTTATTTGTGGAACCTGACTTTCCAGATTTTCAAATGTTTCCTCTTCAAAGTTTTAACCATAACTTAGTAATAATATCTTGGATTTAAAACGTTCTTATTTAGAACATCTTATGTAACTGATATGTATTTACAATCTTAACTTTCAGCTTTTGCCTAGGAATTTCCTTAGTTATTTCCAGAAAACTCTCTGGAAAAATGCTGGCACCCCTGCTATGTGGAACTATTTTTCTCTCCATCAGACATGTAAAGTTGATGACTTCCCAGGGGATGTTTTTTTCACTAATTAGCATATCTTGGTCTCCTGCTTTCTAAAACAGCACCAAAGATTCTTCAAATCTATGCCTCCTGGCTTCTGAAAGTCCTTCAACCTGGCTGTTTCAGGTCCACAATTTCAGAAGTGTTCATGCTGCCCCTGCAGACTTCTTAGAGTAATTTAAAACAGACAGATCAGCTCTGGACTTTATAAAATATACTCGCTGCCTCTAGATTTCTTAATGTCCTTCAACCTGGCTGTGTCAGTTCCAGATTTTAAAAGAATCATCAGGCTTTTGCAAGCCCCCTGCAGATGTCTTAATGTCCTTGAAGACAAGCATTGAAGACTTTCTAAACTCCATGGGGAGCTCGTGGACTTCTGAGAGGTTCAAAAGTCTGTAGCAAATAACTTCAAAATTAACCATGCAGTCTTTCCCCAAATACTCAAAGGCACTAGTACAGATGAATAAAATAAATTTGGAGTTAATAGACCAAGCTGTTTTTGAGATATGTCTTTCCAAAAAGAAAAAAAAAGAGAAGACTCTCTCTTGCAAAAGTGAAAAATCTTTCATTTTTCAAACACTCCTCTCTCCCAAATGCCGTAGCTGATTAATCTGAGACTTTCCAGAATCAGACTCCTCCGGCATAAGAAAACTTCAGGCAGACAGATTTATTTTATATATATATATATATATATATATATATGCAGTTGGGGTTGAAGAAACAAAATTGGACTTATAAAGGAAAACTAGTTACAGCCTTAATTTGGAAGTTGCTACCCCCGTTCCATAATACTGCTATGAGATAATCACTCATCCTCTCCTAAGTTATGCAGCTCTTCTTAATAACTCACCTAGGAGTTTATGTAGTGGTTTACATGACTTTTGTGAGGCAGTCTGAACTCTGAGGCATCCAGCACTGACAACTGAGACTGAGTCAAATCTAAAATGTTTCAGTGCTCCCCAGTGTTTGAAACTGCCATAGGTTTGAGTTTCTCTCAAACAATACATGAAAAAGTTGCAACTTAGTGAGCTCAACTATTCATAACTTTATAACTACTGAACCAGAGCCCTTCAAACTTGGCTTGCTTTTAGATCTGAAACTTAAAGAAATTAAGCCATGTCTGAAGACTGTATGTACTATATTTTACCATAGGTGAGGTAAAATTGGGTAAAATAATCTAGTTGCCATTATACAGTGATTAACTATTTATAATGCTATAAGTGTAAAGAGAGGAAGGATGGTCTAGTGATTAGGCCACTAGCCTGGGTCTTTGGTGACCTTGCTTCAATTCTCTGCTCTGCCACAGGTTTCCTGTGCGACACTGGGCAAATCACCTAGTTTCCCTTTGTCTCCATCTCTGTACAATGGGGATAACAGCACTACCCTGCCTCCCAAGGGTGTGTGAGGATAAATACACTAAAGATTGTGAGGTACTCTGGTATTAGTGCCAAGATACATAGCTATCCTAATTTAAACAGATATAGGCTCCAGGAGTACAGCTAAACTTCACCTTAATTGTGTATTTCCTGATCTTTGAATGATTTCTTAAAGATGCCTAGTTTTTTATATTGACTAAATATAAAGATGTGTATCTATAATCAACATATTTATTTACCTCTGTGCATCGTATGCACACACAGCACACCACATCACACCACCTATGTAGTTCTGCAAATCATGCAGATAAACATCTGTATTTCACAAACCATGGGAAACTATCATATAATCTAAGTTGACACTACTTGCACATGTCAACATCACTTCCTCCTCCCATCATTTTTCCCTGCTCATGACAGTAATGTGGTTCCACTGAGAAAAAGTATAGGGAGCAAACCAAAGGAGAAAAACAACAGAGGAAGTGGGACAAAGGTCATTCCTGTTGGGGTCGGGGGGTGCTGCTACCGGTATAAGGTTTGTGTTGTGGCTTGTCTGGGAACGGCTGCCTAACCCATGATTGGTGTGGCATACATCTCAAACTCATGATGGAATTAGCTTTGTAGCACCATGGCTTCTTTGGTGTTAACTGGATCCTCAGTAAAGATGGGTTCCAGGAATAATACATAGCTAATTAACAGACAGGAGGGCTGACATTCTCAAAAGTGGCTGTTAGTTTTGGATGTTTGGATTTTTGAGTGCCCCTCTTGTGAGACAACAATAGGATTTGGAGGAGCCAAGACCTCTGAAAATCAGGCTTAAGGTGGACAGGTTCGGCACCAAGAAATATAGGCACCCAAAATCAATAATTTCAGCCTAAGCTTTTCTGAATTTACTGCGAATAGGCTGTTGGGAAGCAGCGTGATCCCACTGAGCTGTAGGTCTGAGAATCTCCCTTGCACTGGCCTGCCTCTAAAAGGCAAGATAGGTTAATATGATCCCAGTGCATCCCTGATCCAGTCTCCAGGGCCAAGTAGGACTATCCATGACCCTAAGAGTTTTCTGTGTTGCCCGGCATATCCCTCTGACCTTAGTGGTGAGTCTGTGAAGAATAAGTGTCCTTTCCACTCAGCTTGCTGTCTAAGGGCAGCCCCGGAGGGCGGGGCATGAAGAGTGGTTGGTGGTAGATTCTCCCCCCACCCCAGCAGCTAGACAGATCTGAATTGCTTGATGCCTACAGGTATCACTCAAGAACCACTGTGGTCTAGTGGGCTGGGCCTAAACCTAGGAATAGTTGCTCCCACGTCCTAATTCTGGCTGCACCTCTGACTGGCTCTGTGACTTACAGTAACCTATTTGGGCTTGAGTTACCTTCTCTGTCAAATGAGGATAATGGCGCTTCCCTAGCTCGCAGGGCCTTGTGATCGTTGATTAGTTAATGTTTGTACAGCGCTCTGAAAATGTAAAGCACTATGTAATTACATATATTAGGACCTTTTTTTCCCCCCGGGGACTAAATTAACCTTTAAAAAAGGGAGACGCATCTAAGCCATTATCCCATCCCCAAAGGAATCTGTCTTGTTTCTCTCCTTCAGAAAGCACCAGTGCAACCGTATTGGTGTTCTCTCTGATTCACTGATGAAAAATCCTCATGGAGGGTACATGGGGAAGTGAATTTCGGAGTTTGTACTCATCTGATGAGGAAATGGAAACACTACCATGTGATGTCTACTGAGAGAGCAAGGATGGCCTTCTGGTTAAGGTCTTGCATTAGTAGTCAGGAGACCTCGGGTCAGTTCCTGGTTCATCTGCAGACTCCATAGATGATCTCAGACAAATGACCTCGGGATAGATCCTGTAAGTAGTGAGCACTCTGACCCCAGTGCATCACAGCACTTGAACATGTGAGTAGTGTCACTGGGACCACTCGTGTATGTCAGATTAGTCATGCGCTTAAGTGGTTTGCTAGACTGGGGTCTGAGCATTTAGCAGCTTGAAGAACTGGGGCCTTAATTTTCTGTGCCTCAGTTTCCCATCTGTAAAATGGGGATAATCCTTCCGTCCTTTCACTCTCTGTCTGTCTTTGTATGGACAGTGCCTAGCACAATGGGGCCCTGATTTGAACAGGGGCTCTAAGCACCACCGTCATACAATGATTATGTTGGCAGTAGCTTCATGAAGTCACTTGGCTCAAGTTTAGACTATCCACCCATAGAAAATGCAGTCTTATTCGGGGAATAAATCTGATTTATTTAGACATACATTTATTTATAAAGACATACATGGGAGGAAATCACAATCTGCTCAGAGATATTCTATGACTGGAAAAAGGGGGTAAACTCTTCAGATAAATTGACCTCTGTGCATTATTTGTTCAGCTCTTCTGATAAGCACATCATGTAAAAGAGCAGGAGAGGGTCAGGAAAGCATACAGGAGAAAGGGGGCTTGGTTCGGGGGCAGATACAGAGAGATTTAATTCCTGTAGATAAGGAGGAGTCTTTTCCTTTCCGTAAGGCAGCTCTTGGTGTCAGTGACATTACTAGTGTCGCTAATGGAGAAAATCAGTCACTTCCAATGAGGGGGGAAATAATTGGCTCTTAAGGTACCACAGGATGCTGTCATTTTCCGGTGAAACACTCCATCAAGTTCAATTTCTAGAACAAAAGCTCTTAGGCCTTGAGCAGTCGTGTCTAATCCTTTGTGCCAAGCACCAGAAGCTCCTTCCTACCATGAAGGAAGAAGCACCACAAGGGCAGGCTGATACCACAGATGCCCAGATCTTGATAACATTTGAGGGACACAATCCATTATGTTGCATGGAAGCTGGCTTGGTGAGTAAGGCATTGGGTAGGGCTCAGGAGATGTGGGCTCAATTCCCTGCTCTGCCACAGACTCCCTGCGTGCTTCGTGTACCATCACTTAATCTCCCGGGTTTCCCAGCTGAAAGTGAAGCTAAGCATACTCCCCGGCCTCAGAGGACATGTTTGTTAATGTTTGTGCTGTGCCCATGCGCTCCAGTGATGGGAGGAGTAGATGGAGATACTGCCCATAGCAGAAATACCCAGAACGGACTCTGTGGTGGGCAGTCCCAAGGTGGACTCTTGTATGAGTGTGTCGAGCCCTCTTCCCACAGCATCCATCACCCTGTGTGGAGCAAGGACTGGCCAGTTGTCTATTTAAGTGACTTATATAGGCCCTGTTACCGTAATACCTGAGCATCTCACAGCTGTTCACATAGTTATCCTCATAACAACCCTGTGAGGTCAGGCAGAGCTGCTATCCCCATTTTACAGATGGGGGACTGAGGCACAAAGGGCTTGTCTGCATGAACACTTAGTTTGTGGCAGGCTGGGGAGTCAATCTAGCTTGCTGTGTGGTGAAAGCTTCATAGCGCTCTACATGCGGAGATTAAAAGTGCACCATGGAGCTTTTAGTCCACAGCCACAGAGTCCACACAGCAGGCTGAATTTACACCCCAGTTTGCCCCAAACTAAGCATTTATGTAAACAAGCCCTAAGTGACTTGCTGAAGGTCACCTAGGAAGTTTATGGTGGAGGAGGGAATTGAACCTAGATCTCTCTCCTCTGAGGAGACTAGGCTGACCACTAGACCATCTCTATAGATGGCAGGGCCAATGGCACAAATCTTAGAATCTCCCTGCAGCTTTTCATGCTGTCTGGATTTCCTAGCACCTGATCCATAGCCCAGAAAATTCAATAGAAGCACACCTATTAATTTCAGTGGGCTTTGCTAGTCCCCCACTAGTCTACTTTTTTTAATGCTCTGGTAGGACGTGGACAGGTTTCAGCAACAATCATCCTTAAAACTCCTTTGCTATCAAAGACTGTGGGGACACAGGGGCAGCTGCTCTCCCCCAGGCTCTTGCAGGAGAGAAGAACAGGGGTAAACTGGTGTCATTTTTGTGTTTGCCCCTTGCTGAATGGCTCCAGCCTGCTGCTGCTGGGTATTAAAGCTCCAAGGAGGAAAAAACATTAATCGGGGAGAGGAACAGGGGCATGGGGTGGAGTGGGGAGAGATCAGCACATGGACCATCTTCCCCGCTGCTGAGTGAAATTGGATGTGATCAGTGATGTATCCCAGCATCTCAGACTGGAGAGCTTCCTTATCAGAAATTGAAAGAGGGAAATTTTTAAAAAACCTACCTTACACTGGAAAGCTAATGATGTGTTTGAAAGCAGAGATGGTATCGCTCACGAAGCCCATCCCAGTTAATTATACTAGCACTGTTCACGGGAAGAATTCTTTCCCAAATGGTATTGGGTTTGTTTTTCTCAGCTCCACCCTACTTCTCACCTTGATTCTTTGTTAAACTTGTTAGCAACCCTGCCTCAAACTACAAACCTAGTAATCATGGAAGCCAGTCCCGCATAACAGAAGCTGAACTCCCCCAGAGAGAGGGGAATCCCTTCTCAGAGTCACTCACACAGATTGATCAGGCTTGATTCAGCTTACACTTAACATTGACGCAAATCGGGAGTGTCTCTATTGAAGCCAATGGAATTGCCCCATCCAAAAAATAGTATAAATGAGAGCAGCCTGAGGCCTATTGGCTTTAATGGAGTTGTACCTGAATGGAATCTGGGGCATTTTCTTCCCTTGACCAGCGATGGTACCCAACTTATTTTTCATTGCACCAGGGCACACTGCAGTGGAGGAAAGCTGGGGCCAGTTCCTCAGCTGCTGCAAATTAGTGTATTGACTTGAAAGGAGCTATGGCTATCTCTACCGGCTGAAGATCTGGCCTCTGGTTGTACCACGGGTGTAGGAACACCAGAAACACCAGAGGTCCCAGAAACCCTAGATCTGGCATAAATATTGACCTCCCTATTCACGCAAAACACAAGGGACAGCAACTCCACATGCCTCTAGTGGAAGACACATACACACTCGTCCATTCCCAAGAAACCATGGGAACACCAGTCCCCTCTCTAGAGAGGCTTCCCTAAGCACTGTCTGATATACCCTCTGGCTTAGCCACACATGTGCTCTCACTCAGACAACCCAAAGGAATTTCAGCCCAAGAGAGTATGGTGGTTCTCTTAGTCCCCCCACCCCCCATTTCTTGTTTCCTGGGAGGGTTGAGTTTCTGCATGATTTGCCGCTTGCAGTAACAGCTAGACCCTCGCTCTCTCTTTCCAAAAGTAATCCTGTATCTCTAGCTCAGGCTCTGTTCCTCCCCCACTTTCCCTTCCTCTGGCCTTGTCAGAACCACACTGGCCTTTCCCCACCTGTGCATTGCACACACGCTCTGCATCCCAACTGCACCGCCTTCAAACCCTGCAACCAGGGGTGCCCGAGTGCTCTCGCTAGTGAAAAGCTTTTCATGGAGCTGTAATCTTTCCCTCTGTTTCCGCGTGGAAGATCCCCTCCCTCCTCCCAGCCCGGTCTCGCCTGGCACTATTTGGCTAGCAGCGGAGGTGGCGGGAGTTGAGAGACACCAATTGTGCTTTTGCATTAAAAAAAAAGATTCCAGGTGAAACAAACAAAGAAAAGAATTACCCGGCCCAAATACATCCTGACTGGTTCAAAAATACTCGCACACACCCCCCAGTGCAAAGATGAGCACCTGTCCCTTTGGGGTCCACACTTCAGGAGAGGATGAGGAGTTAAGCAGCATTGCAAAGCCAGCTATTTATGGACGCTGCAAACTCCTTGCTCCTCCCCAATATCCTATTTCATCCTTTAATTATCTTCAGTTATTTTATGCTGTGTGTCTCTTGGGGAAAGCACCCAGGCCTTGCCAGCAGCGTTGGGAAAATTCCACCCCGTGTGCCAGTTGGCACTGATACTCACTTCCTATGTCCAAGAACAGGGTGCTGTGAGCTCACAGATCTACTGGATCTGCTGGGTTTGGTCTTAGGAGGGGCAGCAGATGTGGCCTCTGGGGACGGGGAAGCATATTCAATGAGGAGAACCCCTCCAAGGGTTACTTTCTTGGAGGGAAATGGAGGGCAAGAATGAATTGACTGGCCAGCATCCTGTTTTCTCTGGCACCCTGACCTCTTCAGAGATAGTGTGCATTGCCACAAATGCATGTCTCTTGTTACTCATCTGACAAGTTCTCCCAGCTGCAGACTTGCTCCCGGGTAACACGAAAGTTCCCCTTATGCATCGCTAAAACCCCCATAAAGATGGTGTTCTGGCACTATAAGAACTTCAGTTAATCCACTAATAGTCTTAAAGTAAGTCTGCCAAACAAAAAAAGAGCTTGGAGTAATCTCAGATGCCTCAACCTGCCTGGTTGTAAATGAAACCAGCTCCCTCCTCCATACAGTACAGCCTCCATCCCCACCCTTCCTGAAAGCTTTGCACTCAAGTCACCCACTTCTGGTACTTTTCCTGGCCCTCTTGGGGCAGAAGTAGATGGTTTTTGGAGACCAGAAGAGAAGTGCAACCCCCTCTTGCCTCCCCACTGCAAAGGAAAACAGAAGCTAAAAGAGCCAGCCACACAGCTCCATGCCCTTCCCACCTGGAAGCCAACTGGCTGGCAGCCAGGCTAGGAGGACTAGTAACAGAAGCTTTTTTCAGACCTCAGCTGGAAGCTGCATTGGTTGGTTGGGATGATTTAATGAGAAAAGGTCTCAGCATTGCCCAGCATTATTAGGCAGATAAAGAAAAGCAGAGACAGCATGAAAAGATCCAGGAAACCTTCCCAGCTCATTCAGCCCCTGTATCTCAAACTGCAACCCCCTCTGCTGAGTCTCCGGGCCGCTTACAGCTCTGCCCATGCTGGCTTGCAGCAGGAACAGTAGGAAGCATTTCCAGAAGGAGAAGTTACTGTTTGTTTCTAGGAGGCAGTGTGGTCTAGTGGTTTAAACAGGAACCGGGGATTCAGGTTCAATTCCTAGCTCTAGTACTGACTCACTAAGTGACCTGGAGGAAGTTACAGTTTCTCTGTGCCTCAGTTTGCCCATCTCTAAAGTGGGGATAATAATACTTTATTTACTTCAAAGGGGTGTTAACTAAATGGTTGCAAAGCACTTTGGGTGAAAGATGTTAGAGGGGGGGCAAACCTTCACTGGATTCATTATGGTTGCTTTGACCATCCCTTTGTCCTATTAAACGGGGTGCAGATCATCAGGTTGGAAGCAGGTTATTTCTATGCAGAGGCCAGATATGACCTGGGCTGTACTCCAGAGCCTAGCTCGTCTCTACAGGGCATGTAGTGACTGGATATGATCCAATGCCAGAGATACTATCGAGTTCCCCTATAGAGTACCCGGGCTCGCTTCCCTGGAGAAGCCATTCACAGCAGCAAGCGAGGTTGACCTCAGACACGCTGGTATGCTGCTTATGGGGTCTCAAGGACGATGGATTTCTGAAAGAATTCAGGCCTGTCACAGAATATGTAGGGCTGCCATCTTACCTGGTGGCATGTCCATCCATGTTTGCTCGCTGCTCTGGCTTACTGGCCGTCTGTTACCAGCGTAGGAATGTTTGATGCTGTTGGCTGGCCTAGGGCCAAGCTCTCACAGTGGCATAGGGCAGCGAGGGGGCACATAGTGCCTCTTTACTCCTTTTTCCCCAGCTCAGGCTGTGCTGTGAGTCAGGAAGCAAATTCCACAGATTCACTTGGTTCCCTCCCCCCAAGCTCTGCACAGGTGAGCAGAAGGGAGCAGGGCTGGCTCCACCCCCTCAGCACGCAGGTAGGCAAGGCTATGCTGTGATAGGTATAGGCCCGGTGCTGAGCAGGTTGGAGGCCAGGAGGCAGATTGTAACTCTCCAAGTCATGATTTGCTTCCCCGTCTGCCCCTGGGCCTAGGCTGGTGGCTAAGTCGTGGCTGAGCCCTGAGTGAATGTGTTCCCTGTGTGTGACCGTTCAAAGATCACTGCATCAGCGTATGATTCATTGGTTGTTAGGGCCCCTCGCAGGGTTCAGATGAGGAAGTTCTGATTGTTAGACCCAAGGACATGGGTAAATGCCCCTCTGCCTGTCTGAGGGAATGTATTGCCCAAATCATCCTCTGTGCTCTCAGGCTGCTTCTACATGCACTACACAAAATCCAGCAGAACAGAGAGACTGTCACAGAATGCCTGCATGGCCTACCCTCACGGCAGCCATCACACACTGCCAGATGCCCTCCACCTGCTGCTCTCTATAGCAGCCAGCAGGAAGGCACATGATGCCTCTTCCCACCCAAGCTAGGGGTTGGTCCAAGCCTTGGCTTTGAGTTCTTCTGTGTAATTTCTATCTAGCTCCGTTCCCCTGCTCTCCTGCAGCCCTGTTCCTCTCTCTCCCAACTCTTGAGCTCTTGGCCTTGTCTCCCAGCCTACCGCTTTGCCTACCCCCTGACTGAGGGCTGTAGCTGCTGGAGCCAGGCTGTTTAGACTATGTTTCTGTTCCAGCGGTCGGGGAATGCATGGGGGTTTTGACGGATCATGCAATTTCCTCGGAAATTTCTCTGTGTTTAAAGTGCTCTTTCAGGCGGAGACATCACTTTTAAAAAATGACTGGATGCTGCAGCTGTCATATTTTTTCATCTTAATAGTCATAACAAGGTGAGGGGGGGCTCCTCCCTTTCTCTGCTCTCATGAAGGCAGCTGTGCTCTATTTTAACTCTGAACATCCCTGGGGAAAACACAGCCACCGCTCACCCCCTCCAGTATGTTTTTAAATAGTAGAAATACCCTGGGGACAGAGCCAGGGAGGCAGCTGAACAGGCTGTAGGCAGCAAGGATAACTGAGTCCCCTAAACGGTTTGGAACCCACACACCATCCCAGGGTTTGGGTTAAGGATGGACCCCCAAATGGCCAGTATCCTCATGTGAGGCTTGATGCTGAGGGGTGCCGAACACCTGCCAATCTTAGTGAAAAGTTGGTGTGACATCTGGGTGCTCAGAGTGCCCCTAGTCTAGCCCTCATTCAGCCAACAACTGGTGTAGCTGCAGCAGTGCACACCCCTAAAGTAAACAGGGGAAGCTGCCATTTGCTTCAGGCAGGTTCCCCTGATTTCAGATAACTCCATCAGTGCAAGTAGCAGCTTTACGCTGTCTACATTAGGGGACTTGCCCCAGTTCAGCTAGACCAATGTCTGGAATTGGGACAACTCCATCACGGAAACGATGCCTTAGAAATTCCTTCTCTTCCAAATCCTTTTGATTTAAGTCAGTATCAGAAGTCAGCCGCAAAATTCCAGGACCAACAGCTCCTGTCCCAAATTTTCCATTGGGCCGGGTTGTCATTCTCTGCTTAGCAAAGGCAGAGGGAGCTGCAGCTCAGGATGGAGATGCATTTGGGTCTGGCACTCAATGAGCAGGGACGGCTCTGGGCAGGGTTCAGGTACACTGGCAGGGGTGTTGGGCCAAAAGGGATGCAACGAGATTGGCATAGCCAGAAATGCTGCAGGCCAGGATCAAGATGCGTTGTCTGAGTTAGCTAGGTAGGTTTGCACCAGGCTCTGTTCAGGCTATTTCTAGCACTAAGAAATGCTCTCAGTCTCTCATTTGCATGAACCCTAAATTTTTGCAAAACAAAATGCTTTATAATTACTCACTCAAAGCCCCACGGGATTTTTACATGTGGATGTATTGCCCTTCCACTTAATTGTTCACCCACTGATCGATCACCTCTTCTTCCATTCAGGAAGATTCTCCCCTCTCTCCCACACCTTGTCTCTTAATGAGTTCGCTGTACTCTTGCCTGATTAGCGGATTTGAAATATAGTCTTCAGCTTCAAGACCCAAAATAGACGTGGGATTTCTTTGCTCTGCTGGCAGCTTTTTAGTATGTAAATCCCCTCTGAATCAAATCCAGTGCAGCATCAGAGAGTCTTAGAGGGAACTACTTTTCCCGGGGGGGTGTAAGCATTTTAGGGGCAATCCTGGCCCGTCTTGGTACCTGGCCTCAGTATCTGCATTGTTTTCCTCATCACAGAAATCCTCTATCCTGGACTTCCTTCTTCCTCTCTGGTGACCTCCTCTCTGCACTTCCTTACTCATAAACAGGGAGCTTAATTTTCTGTGATGAAAAACCAAAATTCTCCAATAAAAAAACATAAGAATCTGTGTTTTTCCATGATTAAAATGAAACTCTGAACTTAAGATTCTCCAGCCATGATATACACAGGTATCCATTGAACACAGTGTTTTACTGATATACAGTTTATCTGAGCCTCCGTATTAACTGTATTAATCAAACCAGGGCTGACAGCTCTGGGTGGCAGGGCTCGGGCTGACAGCCCTGGGCAGCTCTGGCTGAGAGCCCTGGGTGGCGGGACTTGGGCTCTCAGCCCCGGTTCGGTTCATATGGAGAGCTGGATAATGGAGCCTTGGATAAATAGAATTCTCTGTAAAAAATGCAAATTCTACATTTTTTTCACGGCAAACAGATTTCTAGGTTCCCTGCTCATAAAGCAGGTCACCTTTCTCACACTGTCCTCTTCCTCTCTGACCACCTACGCACCTGACTCTCCTCCTTCATAACTTCCTCAGTACTTGCACTTCGCTCTTCATTGGGAGGGGTGGATAGTTTCCTTCCTCACACCTTCCTCTTTGGTTTTCTCCGTTCCCTAATCTTCCTCATAATGAGATCTCCTTCCTTTTCCTCCCTAACCGCTCCACCCAAGTTTGCTTCCTTACATGGAGTTTCCTTCCATGTATCTGGCTTTGTCTTCTCTCTCCTTTCATCAGTACCCAACTCACCTTCCTCACACCGTCCTCTTCCTCTCAATACCTGACACTCCTTCCTTACACCACCCTCTTCCTCTCTCTCCTTCCTTCAGAACCTGACTGCCTCAAAGGATTTGTGGAAGTAGCGAGTCCCATCTCAGGGGCAGCAGTTTATGGATGATGGAACAGCGCTGGGCTGCGCCTTTCCTGCCCTCGTGGTGGTGAGGGGAGAAGATGCTGTGAGCATCCAAGATTCAGGGCTTCATACCAGTGAGGGTCTTTACCCACCGTGGGGGGAGGGGGGAACTGTTGCCTGGAGCACACTGAGTGTGGGGCAGGGGGAGAAGGCTGGTGCTGGGTGAGCGGAGATGTGTGGCACTAAATTCCCCACAGGACACTGGTGGGGTAACTCAGAGGAAAGTGGTGCTGTGCTGCCAAATGGGGAAGTAGGAGAGCAGTGTGTGGGACGCCTCTCTCCAGAGCAGGGACGTGCTCAGGGAATGCTGGGGGCTAGCTGAAGAGGTTGCTGATACTGGGCGAGCAGGCACTAGGTGTTTGGAAAGGAATTAGATCAGTGTGTGACTACAGAAGAAAGTAGCAGGCTTGCAAGCTGCCATCACTGTTAGCGCTGGGATCATGTCACCCGTGACCCAGGATGAGGCGGGCAGGACGTGAAGTGCCACGCATTAGGGCTTGGTTTGCTAGGAGGATGCAGGGAGGAAATATTGCCTGTGATAATGTAAGAAGAAGTGCAGCAGGCACTGGGCCAGACTCCACACTCAGCTGCATTGTGTGACTCCACCGCCATCCTGGGGCAACCCCACATCTCTCCGAGTGTCACTGAGCTCTGGGGGGCCCCCGCACTGAGGCGAATGGCACAGTGAGGGAAGCTGGTTGTGGGGAGCCCTGCCGAGGAAGCGCTCAGCTCTTCGGTTGGGGAATGCCTTGCCTTGCTCACCAGTGCCCCCTTCTGGCTGATTAAGGGCTTTAGGGGCCCTGTATGATCTAACACGCGCAGGGCCTCAGCTAGAGCCTAGCTGTGAGGATCCACAGCCTCCTAAATCCAGAAGTCAGGAGGGGATGCTGAAGTGTAACTTTCCAAGCCAGTGAGGGAAACTGGGGAAATATCTTTCCAGGCTGCTGTGACATCATAAGAGGAACAAGCTGTACGAACTGGGAATCAATCTGACACTGGTTTCCACCTCTGTGCCGTGGTGCCAGCACAGTGAGCGTGGTGTTGTGATGCAATGGCATTGTCCCACCAGACGCCATCCTGTGCTCCCAGGGATGAGTATTCATCCCCCAGCCACACAGGCTCCTCAGCCCTCGGAACGAGGAGGAGATGTAAGGGATTCCTGGGGAGGGGTGTGGTCCAGAGAGTATTTTTATTTATTTTGTTTCTTTAGATTTAAGTCGTAGTTAACAAATAAATGCCTGCACAAGAGCTCTACACGTCCTGACACTTAGTCTTATGCCAGCGTGATACGCCCAGCAGCGTTAATAAACAAACACTCGATGGGAACAAATTAACTCCACACAGCTAATGAATCAGCTGCAGCAAATCTCCTTTCCAGCGTGCCTCATCTCCAGCCACCTACCCCCAAGCTTAACCAGGAACCTGTCAAATACGATAGAGTCACAAGGCAGCGGTTCTAGTCCCGATTCTTCCACTCCCTCAGTACATGACCTGGGGCTAATCACCTAGGCCTGACTTTTCCTAAGAGGCCGTTCATTTTGGTTGCTGACACAACCCTACTTGGGAAATGAAGGCCTTACTCTCTCCAGCTTGAAAAGGTTGGCCTGACCCTTGCCAATTTGTGCCTCAGTTTCCCCAGCTATAAAACATGGAGAGAGATACTCAATGCTTTGCGACCCATGGCAGGGAGGTGCCAGGAGTGGAGTGCTAAGTAGGATTGCTGCTGCTGGTACTACCACTTGGAACAACGTGGGAGGGAATTGCCCAGAATGCTGCATTGCTGTGGGAAGGATCAGCTTGGCCACCTGGGTCTGCATGGAGGAAACGAGAAAATGGGGGGGTGTCCTTCCTGAGGTGCTAATTGGATGGCCAACTTTCTCAGTTGATCCTAACCTGTAAAGATTGAGTCAAAAACACCGCCTGGAGGAACCGATGTTCATTTAACCGACTTTGTGCTGCCTCACTGAGCCTGTGTAACTGAAGGACTTAATTGATTATCAATAGCTTCAGTTCCCTCTTCCCCCACCTGCGAGGCCCAGCTGGGCCCTCCTAGGGGACAGTGATCAAGTGACTAGTCAGTGATCAAGTGACTCAGGCTCACCTGTCAGATGACAGGTACTCGAGGGACACTAGATACAGGGCAGCCCTGTGAATGCTTTGTATTCAGAAAAAAAACGGTGGTGTTTCTATGAATGCCATTACAGCAGTGCCCTGGCATGGCCAGCTGGACTCTAGCAGTATGAGCTTCCCCGCAGCAGTGCCCTGTCAGCTCTAGCTTTGGGGTGTTTTAAGCATCAAAGGCAGTTCTTGTTATCCTGCAGTTAGCTGGTCATGTCCTGAGCTGTTTTGATTTCCTAAAGCACTAGGGAACTTTGGTTGTCTCTGGTTTCCTCATCCGTTGCTTTTGCGTGTGCGCTTTTTATTGGTGTTTTTCTTTCGTATTTTTGCTAATACTCTTGAATGATTCTTTAATGGGTTGTGAAATTCAAGGCTCAGAACAAGATGCTTCATTAGTCCCAATGTAATCAAGGATTTCTGTATATCCCCCTGCCTGTGGGTGCCTATCCTTGGGCACATGCTCCTGTAAATGGGGGGCGGGAGGTGCACGCCTGGGGACAGATGAAGGTGTATGTGAGTGTGTTCATGTGTCAGTACAGGCTGCAGGGTGCATGCTCATATGTTGATTTCTCCCTCTGGAAGCATAGGTGCCAGACGGGCTGCAAAAAGTGGAGGGCACCAAGCAAGCACAAGGGCCCAAATCGGAGTGATGTTGCAACCCCGTGTGCCAGGTGCAACGCCATTCCCTCACATTTAGCCCAGGTGCTTCTCCATCGTGACGGAGGGGCTGCCAGGCCAAATTTGCTTGAGCAGCATTTGACATGGTGCACGGGGTCACAACACCACTCACATTTGACCCAGCCTTCCCCCCATCTTGCCAGCAGGGAAGGGGCTCTGCCATTATGCCACCCAGCTCTGGTCAGGGGACAAGGTGGGGGCTGGGCCTTCTGAGCCTCCCTCCCTTTGTTGCATCCCTGCTGAGTTCAAGTTCTCAAAAGTGGGGGGCTATGGCCCTTCCCCCCATAACCCCTGTCTCAGGTACCTACATGTGGAAGGCCTAGCCTATGTGTGTGAGTGTGCTCTTGGCATCTCACACAAACATCCACACACTGACTCACATTCACACCTCTGCTGTAGCTCACCTGTTGTTAGACCCTGTGTTGTGATGCCCTGTCTCCCTTTAATAATGCATCACGGACATTCACGATGCCAAACTCTTCTGGGACTAGAAGCACCCTGGGAAACCTATTCTCGAGAGTTTGGGGGTTGCAAGCAATGCAGGAGTCCATAATCTACTCCTAAGGCCCCTCAACAAGATATGTGTCCCCCTGGTGCAAGGTCAGTGGATGTGGTTCTTAACATCATGTGGTTCTTTCCCCCAGGGTGAGTATTGAGGGTGCTGTGTTGTTGAAGGTGCCATCCCTCAAATTAAGTCCTGACCACTTGTGCTCACTAAAGATATGGTGGCAGCTTTGTAAGAATAGGGTCATTAAACCTTGTGCCCTGGCCATATTCCACCTTAGGCAGGAGGTGCTTGGCAGCCATGTAAACCAGCTAGAGACAGAGAACTATATTCTGCCTCCTGCTGCCTTCCCCAGGCAGTTTCAACTAGTTATTGAATTCTTCATTTCCTATTGTCCCATAGGGTGGTGTCATGTTGTGCTCTGCTCAGCAGCTGCTGCACTCCACCCAGAGGTGGCTGCATTTCAGTGGTGAGGGAGGCAATTCTGCTGCTGTGTTTGGCTTTCTAGTATTCTGCTAGGTTTATTTGTGACGTATTAGGAGGATTGTATTCTAACCGGTGGTCTACCATCTTCGTGGGGCTTGTGGGAGCATTGCAAACACACTCATGTTAATTGTGATGTCGTTTGTTACATTTCTGACCTGCTTTGGAATTCTTCTGATGAAAGACCCTGGGCTAAATCCTGTCCTGCCTTCGGCCCATGTGCATCCCCACTGACTGTCAGCCTGCACTGAGATTCCATGGGGTTGACTTGAAAGGTGGATTTCACCCACAGTGTGTAAGTCTCTATCAGTATCAGGAACAAGTTTCTAGCCTCCTTCATTAATGCTGGAGAAGAATCCTGCTTGGAAGTGATGGAACTCAAATGGGGTTTTGTTGAGTCAACTCATAACCAAGCAATGTGAGAATCTCCAATGGTCTGAAAATTCAGGACACCTTGGTTTGCGCTGAGTATCTGGACTTTATCCAAACTACCTGCACTTCTTGGATTTGGCAAATATGGCTTGAGAAGGGGCTTTCTTCCCAAAGTGTGGGGTTTTTGGAGATGCTGTGGTCAATGCAATACGCCCTTTGTTCTTTCATTGAGCTCCTGTCTCAGCATGTTTGATCCAGCCCCTAGCCAGGAAGTTCAGAGTAAAGCTGGGCAAAAAACAGCTTTCCCAGCCCACTAATATTTTCAGAGTTTGACATTTTTCCCATCTTGCATTGGCACAAAGAGTCAGAACTCGAAACTATTAGCAAACAACTACTAAATGAAATCATTTGGGTCAATCAGAATGTTTCAAAACATTCAAAACCTCTGTCTCTTTTTGTATTTTTTTCCCCAGTCTAATCCGCTTACATTTCTAAACGAAAAGTTGTTTGGAACCAAGAAGCTGGATGTTTTCATTTTGGGAATGTCGAAACAAAATATTTTGATGATTTTGAAACTCTTTTTTACACAATGATTTTTGGGGTCAGGAAATTCATCAAACCCAACCCTATTTTGTGAACACTTTCAGCTTCGACAAATTGGCATTTTTCAATGAAATTCTTGACCAGTTCTTGCCCAGAGTTACCTTGAAGAGGAAAAACAATAGAGGGGGAGGAAAAGATTAGTGGAGCTTTTTTGAATCTCATAAAAGCTTCAGGCTAGTACTTTCTATATCCAAATCAGTTCACCGGCCACTATTGACCCCCCAGCCATGTGCTTTCTAATGCTGCTTCCCTTGGGTTCTACTTTCTCCAGCTAGCCATGGGTTTTGGAACCCCCAGGTTTGTGACACTCCCCATTGTCACAGTATCGGAGTGAACATGTTCTCAAACCCACTACAGTGTGGGAACCAGTTCCACTCACCGAAGCCTTGCTGAGCTGGTAACTGTACAAACAAGTCACTTAGCACCCACATGGCTCCATGCGCTATATATTCAACTCTGAATATACCAATAGAGCCTCAGAAATAAGAGCTCAACAAGGAATATTTACTTTGCTGTTGAATTATTTAAGCAAACAGAAAAGGACAAATGACTCAAAGAGATTCTGGCCCAGCCGGGGCCTTTTACTGAGGTTTAGCCAGATGGGCCAAAATGCCAATGATTCAGTTTGTCCTCTCTTGTTTTCTTAAATCACTCACCAGAAATGTAAACAGTACCTGGTGATGGCTTTATTCTGCAGCAGCAGCCGAGTGCTCTGTGGTACCAGAGCTTCTCAGAATCGCTCCTTCCAACACAGCTGAGAAGTCAGGAAGTATCGTATCCATGGAGAACGGAGGTACAGAGGAAAGTACGTGACTTGGTCAAGGTCACACAAGAAGTCTGTGTCAGCAGACATTGACCCTAGTATGGATGGGTGCCTTAACCCAGCATTGCCCTCGTTCAGCTAGCTCCTGCATGCAGGCTCTGTAGACATCTCCAGAGGGCTCTCAGGAACCCTCTGTTCAACTGGGACCTTGTCTCAGGGGTTTGTGGTACAGCCCACCACCATAGACTTTCTGAGTACATCTGCACTGCCATTAAAAACCTGCAGCTGGCCCAGGGTCACAGAGCTCAGGCTAAGGGGCTCTTTAACTGCAGTGTATTTTCAGGCTTGGGCTGGGGCCCAGGCTCTGGGACCCTACAAAGTGGGTTGCAGCCCAAGCCCGAATGTCTCCACTATAGTTAAACAGCCCCTTGGCCCGAGCCAGCTGTCATGGGCCAGACACACTCTCTGGGACTTATTTTTTGGCAACCCCTTTGCCTTCCTCACCCTGGGACCCCCTCATGCCATGTATGCTGGCAGTAACAGCCAGAGGGGAGAAAAACAAGGCCGGGGGAGGAGGCCGTTGGTCTCTACCTACGTTAGTTTTAGCTATTGAGCTCTTTATAGGAGTGACATGACACCTGGTTTCCTCTTTATAAATTCAGTAATTTATGAAAGGTATTAAAGACAAAACAGCCTCCTGGATAAAGTCCGTGATGCGTGCTCTCTGGGTATTAGCCAAACAGGACAATGAGTTACACTTGAATAACACACAAAGATATTTACTCTCTCCCTCTATAAATTATTGAGGGGCTTTTTGCACATAATTACACGAGCTTTTATGTTTCTCACTCCCTGCTTTTAATCCTTTTTGGAAAGGTGCCAGTCACTTATGACAGGGGCTGAGCAAACAGTGAGTGTTACAGCTGGGTTTTAGGGTCGTTAAAGAAGGGAATAGTTACAGGGGAGAGTGCCGGCCGCAGTTGAACCTGCCTCGCCTATGCAGGGCACAATGTGCAGGACAATGGAGCAGGTCAGCCGTGGGCTGCTCCTGAAGGGGGAAGAGGGTGTGTTTGAACTGCCCCTGCTGCCTTTGGAGAATGTCAGCAGCAAATGGGCTCTTGAGCCTATAGAGCAAAAAAAAAACCCCAAAACCAAAAAAGCCAGTCTTTGTGCCAAAGAGGGAAACCTGGAACAGCCAGGGTTGTGGTTTAATAGCTGAGCCGGGTGAGGTCCCTGGGTGTGTAATAACAGAGAATGCTGCACCTCTAGACCAAGGTGCGATAGGCAGTGCTCCGTTTTGAGTCCCAGACCTGAAAGAACAAGGGGTGATGCTGTGGGCATGCCCAAGGAGTGCAATAGATTTTAAGGCCAGAAGGGACCATTCTGATCAGCTAGTCTGACCTCCTGGATAACACAGTGCACTGAATTCCCCCGGATTAAGCCGATAACTTCCAGCTGGGCTAGAGCAGATCTTCTTGAAAGAGATCCAGTCTTAATGTAAATAAAGTCTTCAAATGATGAGGAATCCACTGCACCCCATTACCATCCCATCCATCACCAAGTCATGAGCAGGGATTAGAACCCAGCATAGTTTTCACCCTAATCTTACCCCTACACCAACAAGTCACTTGCTGAGTTTTGTTTCTACCTGCTGGGCTTTGAACTCTGATTTGAATCTGGGAGCTCAGCACTATAAGTGGAAACCATGCCCATACACCATCCAAAGCACCTAGCCTTTGTTAAGGGATGCTACAGGTTAGGAGTGTGGTGCCTTGGTAGACCTGTCTGGGGCCCCAGGAGTGAAAGAAGAAGAAATGCTGCAGGTCAGAGCATGAGATGCATTGGCAGAGCTGGGGGAAGGAGAGTTGACACGTTAGGATTGAGGTTCATGGGCAGATCTAGGGAGTGGGGTATTGTTGCCCTGGGATACATTGGGTTGGGATTGAAATATACTGGCAGAGTTGCGGGGATGGCACATTGGGGATAGTAGGGTATACCTTGGGTTGGGATTGAGGTGCATACGCAGCTCTGGGCAATAGAGCATTGGCACATTGGGATAACAGGGGATGCCTTGGGCTGGGATTGAGGTGCACTGCAGAGCTGGGGTGTTGGCACACTGGGATAGCAGGGAATGCCTGGGGCTGGGATTGAGGTGCCTAGGCAGAGGCTGAGTGCTGGCAGAGTGAACTAATCTAGCCCAACCATAGCAATAAACCTTTCCCCCAGTGGGGTTTCTCCCAAAGCATTATTCAGGTTTTAGGCTTCCCCAGCTGTAGCAGAAAAAGGCAATAACATGTTTTTACATCAACAGAAATCAAAAAACAAAGGTCCAATACAGGCTACAGTCCCGTCCCCCCCGCACCCCCCTCCCCCAAACCCCCAAAGCAGGGCTCTGGCTACCCAGAGACTCTCCCCTTTCTGGCTCCCAGGAGGTGAGGTTTCTCCCAGAATTCCCAGTGAGTTGCTGCTGGGGCCTTCAGCTACCAATCCTGCCCTACCCCTGCAGGGAAGTTAAGCGAGGTGCTAACTCCCTGTCTGCTGCGTGCAGGCATGAACATTAGCAGCATGCTCCAGAGCAAGCTTTGGGGGCTGCCTGGGCAAGGGTTGGCTCTACAGGAAGGGGCTGCTGCTCTTCGTATTGCCTCTGTGGATTTCACCGAGGTGGCTGCGAGAAAGAAAGTACAAAGCAGACTCCTTTTTTTTAAATTGCTCTCCCGTTGTGCATGTGAATCAATGATCTACAGGTGTAATTGGGCATGCAAATGTCACTAAGCAGCTGTTTACATGTGCAGTGTGTATTAAGTGAGCATGTCTGTGTGTGAAGTAACAATAACTATGGTTATTACTAAGATTTATTGTAAGGATCTGAAAGTGCCTTGCAACTGTTCATGGGTATAGCCTCACAACATGCCCTGGAAAGTGAGACATGGGAATATCCCCATTCTACAGATAGGAAACTGAGGCATGGAAAGGGTCTGTGACTTAGCAAGTCAGTGGCACAGCCAGATCTGACCCCAAATTTTTCTGGTGCCAAATCCTATCTTTTAGCCATAACAGCGACCCAACCTTCCCATCCCCCCACCTCTCTTCAGTGCCTTTGACGAGTCCATTAGGAGAAGAGCCAGCTGCTCAGCTGGATTCACAGGTTCACACCTGCTCAGAGCAAGATCTGATATTAACAAGCAGCTGACACCCTTAATCCTGGATTCTGAGCAGCACAAAGCCCCACCTTGGCTCTGCTCCTAAGATGGCAGCCACAGGAACTTCCCAGCAAATTCTATGAACATCCCCTTTCAGAGGGGCTCCAGGCCAGCCTCTCCATGTATTTGGCAGGATCTCCTGGCTCCCCCGGGGCACAGCAAAATCCTACATCCTGGGCCCTGCGGGAGTCCATGATGGTTGAGGCTGCTGTTCTTTTGCCCAGCAAAGCCTGTGGATTTTGGCAGGAAGCAGGATGGGGAAAGTGGCCAGGCTCAGTCTCTGGTCACAACAGCAAAGGTCTAGGGAGTGGCCTGTACCAGCTCGAGGGCTACTGCTCCTCTGGTTTCCTCACTCATGGGCAAATCCAGCCCCTTTTGGCGCAGGCCATAGCTCCCGCAGAAGCATAAGACATATTGGATCAAAGAGGGGGTCCTCAGAAGGTTTGCACCCCTCTCTGGAATGGAGCCAGCTCCAGGGGGTTTGCCTGTACGGTGGCAGACAGTGTGGAGATAGTGGGATCTGAGGCTAAGCCACGAGGTGGGTTGTCCAGACCTCCCACTGCAGAGGGGTTGTTCTGTGGCCTCCTAGGTTACTCCAGCCAGTAGCCTCCACAAAGTGGCTGTGGAGCAGCTCCAGTAGCTAGGGAGAAGGATTTTTCTACATGCCAGCTCAGCCACTATGGCTGGGCCATGGGGGTGGTGTTGGCCCTTAGAGAGAAAGCTAATTTCTAGACAAGCCCTACAACAGGAGCCTGCCTCCCAGTCCTTCCCCTCGTCACGGTCACATTTTCACTTCTGCCTCTTCTCAGCCTTCCAGCCTTGCTTTGTTCCCACCCATTCTCCTCCTCTGAGCAGAAAGAACGAGGAGAACTTGTGGCACCCTAGGGACTAACAAATTTATTTGAGCATACGCTTTCATGGGCTAAAGCCCACTTCATCAGATGCATGCAGTGGAAAATACAGTGGAAGAGATAGATAGATATAGATATATACACACAAAGAACATGAAAAAATGGGGGTTGCCATACCAACTCTTAACGAGACCAATCAATTAAGGTGGGCTATTATCAGCAGGAGAAAAAAAACTTTTGTAGTGATAATCAGGATGGCCACCCACAGCCAGCTCTTGCTCCATCAGCTGGGCTTTGTGCCCACATCTCTGACCAGCTGTGACCGGTGGAAGCCACACCTCTTATAAACAGACAGGTGAGGAGGCTCTTTAATTCCAGCGTTAACTCTCCAGCCCCAATCAACTCTTTGCTCTTTCCCTCAGCCACTGGGCACTTGTTAGCTGGCCCAGTGAGACATTTCTTTTACCAGCTTCTAATCCTTCCCCATCCAGCACGGTCCTTTCATTTAGGGCATTAGCATGTGATATGATTTTGATGTTCTCAACACATTTGTTCTAATCCCCAGCCCTCTTCTCTTTTTGCTCAGAACTTTAATCATTGCTCCTTTGTCCCATTGCACGGTTCCTGTTCTTACGCTGTGCAGTTAAAAAGCTGTCACTCTCATAACTTTCTTGTACCAGAAATTATCTTTCATCTACTGCATGTGGGCTACAATAGACACTGAGATCTTACTGAGATGTTATTCATACCTTCTGTATGTGTGTCAGTGAGCTTAAGAATTTAATGGAGCTTTTCTCCCCAGACCCTCATGCAGCATGTTGTTGGCCAGTTTGACTGACTGTATGTTCTGTCTATCCATTGAGCAGCAGAGAGAGGCTTGTATTAGCATATGCCATTTCCTTCTGCTGCTGATTCTTTCATAATTAAGGCCTTGGTCCCAGACACTTGGGCATCTGCTGAATTCCCCTTTGAAGTATGTCAGATTTTGTGCACCTGACATTGGGCATTCAGGCCAGCCGTTGGGTAATCTGGATGCACTGAGTCCCGGTCACACTCCAGCCCCTAATACACATCCCAAAAGATGCTCTGATTGACACCCTTGCGTCGTGTTGGAGAAGAGTGGGAAGGAGAGAAGAGAGCTTTGTGGTGGGTGTTCCTCTTTTGTTTTCACCTCTTGTCTAATTTTCTATTCGAGTCATATCACCACTGGCATAACAAAATACACTTATCCGAGCAATGAAAGCAAATATCCCTCCCAGGGGTGATATCCTAGAGTCCACAGTGGTTAGCCAAAGGATTTTCCTACATTATCCCATGATTTTCCAGATTGCACAGATCACCAAGGCAGGGACCCATTAAAGGGGGCATGGGGAATGACGTATTAGCTTTATTGTAATATTTGATAATGACCCTTGATTTAAATAAGAGGAGAAACCATACAATACAGTAGTTGGATTCACTCCAGTAGGCGATGGGAAGCCATTGGACTGACTCACTGGGCTCCTATGGGGCGTTGGTATTTGTCCAGATGGACATGGGGAGGTGATAACAATCAGATTATCTTCCACTGCAATTTTCATCCCACCCCGCCTGCCACCCCCATTGGAGATGAAAAACAACAGCTGCTTAACAATGCATTTCTTCGCTGCCTACCAGCTTTGGGCAGGAGTGAAGGAGAATACTGCCTGTGATTGGCACTCTTCTGAATTTAGGTGGGCAGAATCACCAGGGTTGAGACAGAATCATAGAATATTAGGGTTGGAAGAGACCTCAGGAGGTCATCTAGTCCAATCCCCTGCTCAAAGCAGGACTAACACCATCTAAATCATCCCAGCCAGGGCTTTGTCAAGCCGGGCCTTAAAAACCTCTAAGGATGGAGATTCCACCACCTCCCTAGGTAACCCATTCCAGGGCTTCACCACCCTCCTAGTGGAATAATATACAACAGCATTGGTCTTTGACTAGGCTGCTGAAGTGGTATCTTCATTGGACCATCTGGCTATGATGAGCCCTGGAATACCTTTCGTAATGTGGCAGGAGCACCTGGTTCCTATGATGGAATACATGAAGTGTGGGGTGGATGTGGCCACATCTAAACAGGCTTCTGAACTGGGATGGGATGGAAAAAAACACCATACCAGAATCTGTGAGCAATGTGGAAGTCATGTCATCAACAACTCCTGACCGAAGGGTAGCGAGGAAAAGGTGCAGGTAAATGTCTCTGCCTGGGCAGCCTCTGTCTGTTAGGGTGGCACTATACCATTCAGAGTGTGAGGGGTGGATACCTTCATTAGAGATATCAATCTGCCTTAATGCCTGCCACGATTTTGGATTCGCTCCTCTATGATTTTGGACACCCAAATTTATAGGTTGTCCTTTACTTTTCCTACCCTCCCAGCCTCCTCCTTCGAGAGAGCCAGTGAGCAGGGACTGGATGATGGAGAGGGAGGGATACCCTACTGGAGTTGGTTTTGCGCCTTTTAGACACAAAAAAACCCCTGCTAAGATGCTAGATGACCCTCGTGGTCCCTTCTGACCCTGTGGTTCTAGGATTCTAGGAGACAGCGTTCACTATAGCAAAGCCAAAAAAACGTTGGGTCGTTTTGTTTTCATAGAAAGGATTCAGAATCAAACATATGGTGTTTATGTGATCACATGTCGGGTGACATGGCCGAAAAATGCACAAGCAGGGAGTCCTTAATCTGAAACACTCATCCTTGCAAAGTCCTCTGGCAAACACCTCATTGTAGACCAGGCGCTATTGATATGCGAGTACACGAGGCAACCTTTGCTATCCCTGCCACCTCCATATCCAGTATCACAACACCCCGGCCTACTTGCTTGCCTGGGCAGAGCAGCCTGGCAGCCAGTGGGTTACAGTACTCTTTGGTGGACAGCTTGCTCTTCTAGTTCATGTCATACACAAGTCAGGACTCAGTGGCCTGCTGGCTCAGACTTGTAATTTCAGGCCATGGTTAATGCAATGCCGCCTCCATTGCTGAGTCCCAGCCAGCCGAGCTGATGCTCAGGCCCCCACCCCCAGTGACAAAGGAGAAGAGGAGAAGGAGGCAGGCTGCAGAGGCAATGTTCTCCTCAGATTTCCAAGTTCTGAGGGTGGGAGCCTGCATAGCTGCAAGGCACAGCGCATGCTATCTGAGCCTGGTATTTGTAGATGTTTCCTCAGCCCAGCATGTTCCGAGAAATGTGTGAAAATTTAAAAGAAAAGGAATTATAATAATAATGGGAATAATTAAAATCCATCCAGCTCCTGCCAACTTGGCCCTTTCCAAACCACCATGGGATTCCTCTGTGTGTGTGTGTGTGAGAGAGAGAGAGAGAGAGAGGGACTCATTGGGAAACAGCCAGGAAGATACCAGTCCAAGGCCAGGACAGCCCCTGCTCAAAGGGGGATGGCACATGAATGTGGAGGTCTCAGCAGCTCCCGCCGTCCTATAGAGTTTGGATTTAATCTGGGTGAGGAAATTCCTTTCTCCCGCTTCCTACCAAAACGAGGACACTGCCTGTGCCTGGAACAGCCCAGTCTCACCTGAATTCCTGTAACCCTCAGTGACAAAGAGGTAGAGCCCCTGTCTTGGGGAGAAGCCCTCAACTCCAAGGTCAGCTTCTAAAGAGGAGGCAAACAATGAGAGGTTAAAAACTTGGGTACCTACCTTAAAACTTGCCCAGGGTTAAGCTCTGTGGCCTCCTGTGCACCATGGGGCTAGACCAGGGGCGGGCAAACCTTTTGGCCTGAGGGCCACATTGGGTTTCCAAAATTGTACGGAGGGCTGGTTACGGGAGGCTTTGCCTCCCCAATCAGCCAGGCGTGGCCTGGCTCCCAACCCCTATCTGACCCCCCCACACTTCTTGCCCCCTGACAGCCCCCCGGGACCCCTGCCCCATCCAACCCCCCCCCATTCCCTGACCGCCCCCAGGCTCCCTGCCCCTGATTGCCCCCCACCGTCCCATCCAACCCCTTCCTGACTGCCCCCTCCGGGACCCCGTCCCCATTCAACCCCCCTGTTCCCTGCCCTCTGACCACCCTGACCCCTATCCACACCCCCACCCCCTGACCACCACCCCGAACTCCCCTGCCCTCTATCCAACCCCCCTGCTCCCTGCCCCCTTACCGCGATGCCTGGAGCACCGGTGGCTGGAGCCGCTACAGCCATGCTGCCCAGAGCACCAGGGCAGGCAGCTGTGCAACCCAGCTGGAGCCAGCCACGCCACCGCACAGCACAGAGCACTGGGTCAGGCCACGGCTCTGCAGCTGCGCTGCCCAGCAAGAGCTCGCAGCCCCGCCAGCCAGAGCATTGCTCTGGCAGCGCAGTGAGCTGAGGCTGTGGGGCAGGGGGAATAGCAGGTGAGGGGCCAGGGGCTAGCCTCCTGGGCCAGGAGTTCAGGGGCCGGGCAGGAGGGTCCCGCGGGCTGGATGTGGCCCACGGGCTGTAGTTTGCCCACCTCTGGGCTAGAACAAGATTGGGACATGATGCCAGAGCTTGGAAGTACAGCTATAATGGTCAGCTGTCACTTCAGTGATTTCTAGTAGTAGAGAGGGGGGTGAGCCAGATGGGTTGGGCTGGAGAAGCACCAACAGCCTCTCTACCCTCCCCCAACCTCAGGAACTGCACTTCCCAATGTGTCCCAGGCTCATAGAAGGGATGGCCCTTTAATCTGATAACCCTGAAGGAGGAGTACAGTAGGCAGGTAAGAGTTGCAGATGCTAGTTCCTCTTTCCCACAACAAATGCTAGTAAGTCAAGAGGAAAGGGTGAGTGAATCCCCTTTCTGTGCAGAGGAGAAGCTAATGACTACCTCATAGCAGTGTTTTGGGGTCAACTATGACTTGGAAAGACCCTTTGGAGTTCCTTGCATGGACGGTGCTGTGACATAAGGCAAATGCAGACCACCATTTAATGTCTCCGCCAAAGCCGTGCTGCCCTCCCTGTCCCAAGCTCACAGGCTCATCTTTAGGCCCAGGCCTGAATCCAGGCTTGGCTTGGAGGTGAGAGTGCTACCAGATTAGCCTTGCTCATGCTAAATTTATCATTTCCTAGTGATGCATGCACAATATTGGCCAACCACAGTGGGGGAGTGGAGGAGTTGGGTATGTTTTGGATAAGGTGTCATGGGTGTACCCAGCTCCCCTGCCTCATAATGCTATACCTGGGGTCATAACTATCAAGTTGGATGAACTATTTGTTTCCAGTATCAGGCATTACAAAACTAGCCCTTTTTAGCTGGCTTGAATGGATTATCATTCTCTTCCAGTGTATCCATGAAGGATTCATGGAATAATTTGACCCGCTCATTCGCTGTTTGTCTTTGGTGGTGTGCTGTTGGCCAGGTGAACCACATGGTATTGGTTCTCCTCCTGGATTGGACAACTGAAACATTTTGAGAGAGGAGAATAAATGAATAACAAGTTCCCAGGACAGAGTTAAACATGAATAAGTTCTAAAGGTCATGAAGCTTTTGGGATTCATGCACTTTCCCACCCTCCCCCGGCAACGCTCACAAGTATTGCCCCGCCAGTGGGAACCCACTGATCTCTCGTGTTTATTTGCTGAGGGCCAGGTTCTGATATCCTCACTCCGGTTTAGCAGCACCTCGCTCTTCTGGGACTGCTCCTGAAGAAAGGCAACACATGCAGCAGGAGTAACGGGATCCGAGTCTGGCCCACAGCAGTTTTCCAAGCAGCTCTCTTCAGAATCAACTGCATTTGGAGAAAGAAAACCCTGTTCTTGAAACACTGGGCTGCTGTTTGAGGCATGAGCAGATGTGTGGGGATTGTGGGTAATTGCGCCTCATTAAGTCTAACACAGACCTTTATATATTATGTATATTTTTCTCAGAAACATAAGAGCCCCCTTTTTTCTGGAGAGCTATGGCACTGCTTCCTCCTGCCGGGAACTAGACCCAGCACTGTCTGCACATGGCACTTCCATGGGATCGAGTTATGATCTGCATGGGGCCTGCCAGGTGTGTTAACCCTGGCTGCTCTGTATGCCACCAAGTGTGGAATACGTACCAAAAGCGGGACATTGGGAGGTGTCACTAAGAATTAACCCTTTAATAACTCCCTGCTTTTATGACATTGATGCGGGGTGGGGGATATCGACAGTGGTGAGGGTCCTCTCAGCCTACGGACCTCAGCCTGATATGGCTGAGGGTTTTCTAGCCCCGTCTGGAAGTCACTTCCAAAAAGCAGCAGCACAGTCACCTGCGAGTCATTGAAACTGGCCAGCAATTTCTCCCAGCGTGAGATCTGTTCTCGTCCCCCCGCAGTACCAATGCGACGAGCCATCATCCTACCGTGGTAAGGTGTGTGAGACGTGCTGCTCTGGGGGACAAGTGGGGCTCGTCAGGCACTGTTGAAGATTCTGGGTGGGGCTCATTGGGTGCTGCCAGGGTTACACAGGGCTTGTTGTCAGTATCAGACTAGGGCCTGGGTTACAGGTGGCTTGTTAGTATCAGTTGCTGCCAGGGATATTGCGCAGGGCTCAGCACAGGCATCAGGTGCTGCCATGGATTACAGACGGGGCCCATAGGGCACTGCCACTGGTACATGTGAGGCTTCTTGGGGATGTTGGGTGTTACTGTGGGTAACCAGCAGGGCTTGTTGGAAGCATCACGAGTTATAATGGGTTACCAGCAGGGCTCGTTGGAGGTTACCGTGGGTTGGCTTGTTGGAGGAGTCGGGTGTTACTGGGGGTTACCGGCAGGGCTTGTTGGAGGTGTCGGGGGTTACCGTGGTTTACCAGCATGGCTCATTGGGGGTGTTGGAGGTTACCGTGGCTTACCGGTGGGGCTCATTGGGGGTTACCGTGGGTTACTAGCAGGGATTATTGGAGGAGTCGGGTGTTACCATGGGTTACCGTCAGGGCGAGTCGGGTGTTACCATGGGTTACCGGCAGGGCTCGTTGGGGTTACTGTGGGTTACCAGCGGGGCTTGTTGGAGGAATCGGGTGTTACCGTGGGATACCAGCAGGGCTTGTTGGAGGAGTTGGATGTTACCATGGGTTACTGACAGGGCTCAGTGAGGGCATCGGGTGCTGCCATAGATTATGGGTAGGATACTTGGACACCGCTAGTTGTGTGCTGCCATGTATAACCCCCATTTCTTTTTTCCTTATTTCCTGGTGTTCAGCCAGCACATGAGCTATGGGTAAAGCTTGGCGTGGATGTTGGGCATTGCCACAGACTATGAGTAGGCTCACTGTGAGCTGTGGGGGAGCCCAGGCTCTGGGCATTGCGGCAGGTTACAAGCAGGGCGCAGTGTAATTGCTGGTCCCGCCGCATGTTGTGGGCCAGGCTGGTTGTGCTCTGTATCACATCAGGGGCTGTCAGGAGACACACTCGCCTGGGGAGCTAGTTCACTGTACTCTTGTCACCAGCTGGCATGAGAGGGGCCTGACCTTTCCCTGGGCTGCTCCCTTCCTAAGCTGCTCCCAGCTCTGCTTCCCCGACTGCTCCAACCATCCATCATGGGAACAGCCTGTCTGCTCATCCCAGCCTGGCACCCAGCAGGTGAGCGACACTCCAAGCACCTCCTGCTCCTGGGCACGGGCTAGCCTGAGTTCGTATCTCTCCAGCTCAGCCCGTTCCAGCTCTCTCCAGTCAGATTCCCCCCACGTCACCCCTGACGTCTGGCTCTGACAGTTCAGTAATCAAAGCAACCATACCCACAATATCAGCATAATCTAAAAGAGGAAGCCTGGCTGGAGGTGATGCTAATGATAGCCTGCTGTGATACAGACAGTATTTACCTCCCTCCCCCAGCATCCGCACCTCCTTGCTGGAGAGGGTTGGCTCCTACCAGGATCGATGCACTCTGTGGGGTTAGGCCAGTGCTAGGATTAGCATTCAGAGATGGGCCTGAACTGAAACCCTGCATCCAAATGACACTAGGCTGTGAGGTGGAAGCGGGGAGGAGGGATTGAACTTCAGGTCTGGCCCTGGTACATAGGATTCAACACGACAAACCAAACCCTAGGTCTGAACATCATCCCCAGCTTTAGGGGTGGGTAAATCATCATGACCTCATCATGAATAGCTCCATTAGACCTGAATAGACCTGAACCCTCCAGCCTCCGAGAGCTGGAAAATGTGGGTAACTACCTTGTTAACCTGTAAGCCTATAGTCGAAAGCTTCAGAATGGAAGGAGCACTCTGCACCCTGGGTTGTTGGAAAGGAAAATAATGTCTATAGAGTGTCTCATTGACATATGTTACATACCCACAATGGCACCAGTCACACTTGGAAATCACCCTAACTGATCTAGACTAAGGCCATGTCTATGCTATCACTTATTTTGACAAAACTTCTGTCACTCACCCCCCTGAGTGACATAAGTTTCTCCGGCCTAAGTGGTAGTGTGCACAGCAGGAGAGCTTCTCTCGCTGATATAGCAACCGCCACTCATGGAGGCAGTTTTATGATGTCGATGGGAGAGCTCTCTCCCATTGGCATGGAGCGGCTACATGAGCAATCTCACAGCGGCATCGGTACAGCTGAGCCACTGTAAGCTTGCTAGTGCAGACATGGCCTTAGACTTTGGTAGGGACATGAAATCTGAACTCCAAGGCAGAGAGAAGGAAGGCGTTCTCTTCTTGTGGTAGGAAGTACATCTCCAGGTAGCAAGGACTCTGCCCCAAGGTCCTAGATCCTCTTGGCTTCCCCCTCCTGAGGATCCTGTGACACAGAGAGGACTTCTCAGCGGAGACAGAGCAGGGTGGGTTCCCCAGCAGAGACCCATGGGGCAGTAACAGAGCTGGGACAGTTTCAGTGAGGTCCCTCCCTATCCAGCACTTAAATTAAGCTGAATCACAAAGCTGGGTCAGTTGGTGGTGCCTCAGGGTGGGACTAGGCAAACAGCTTCAGCAGTGCTGGATCTGGATCTTCAGAGAGAATTGCCCTTAGCAGCTGGACTACTGCCATTCAGCAATCTGAACTGTGAGTGGGATTTGAAGTGGGTGGATTGACGTGGCCAGGGAACTCCTGCCTGATGGCCATTCAGAGAGACTGGTGGGGAGGGAGGAGAATGGACTCCTGCAGATTTACAGAGGCCTTTAATCCTTATCTGAGTGTTATAGTGTTGCTGAATTTTCCTAGATTCCCTAATAAATATCCCCTTGTTTTGAGAATGTGTACAGGTGGGCGGGTACGGGGTGTTCTGCCTGCTAAGGGCAAATTGGAGGAGGATTTACTTATTTTTTCAAAGATCCAGGTGGGGGCTTGAGCCAGTTTTGTTGCTCATCAAGCAGGACCATAGACATATTCAACCCAGCCCTTCTTGCTGTAGTTAACCACCTGGCAGAAGAGTTACAAAATTGTTTTCGCTTTTCACCACCTCGTTTTCTCCCAGCTATCCCTAGCCGTGTCATGGACAAGGATGGCCCTGTGATGTGTGAGGCCCAAGCTGCCCAAGGAGAGACTCAGGCCATGACATGTCCTGGTGCTAAAGGGGAAAATGGTTTCTCACAACACATCTGGAGGGAGAAGTAGGTCTGACCCCTGAGCTGCAGAGCCTGCATGGGACTATAGAGCCCTCAAAGTATGGGGACCTATGGCCAGCTCTGGATCTGGACCAGAAGTGCTGAAATGCCATGAGAAAGAAGCTATTTTCAAGGTATTTCCAGCCTGTCTGGAAGCAGAGGGAACCTCAGCAGAAATTTCCAGGCCAGCTCTGCAGAGCTCAGTTGTTTCAGATAGTTTGGATAACTGGCTTCTGAACTCACCATTGCATCTCTGAGCTGAACCCAATTTCCCAAGCTCTGGAACTTTGCCTCACCTAGCAATAATGGGTGGCTTTGAAGGGGAGGACTTGGGTGCTATTTACATATGTGTGGGAAAATAAAGGCCAGATAAGCTGATTTGGCTTCTATGATACAGGATGGGTCTAACTGCAGCAAAGCCAGGCTATTCACTGTGGTGTGGATTATTTGCATTTCCTTGGCTGGACAGATGTCATGTGCACCCCCATGCCAATCCCATGGAGAAATTAGGTGTTGAAGTTTTGGCCACAACTTCTAGCAACAACTCACCTGCTGCAGATCTCATGAACTCCCCTGGTGGACCTTTGCAATAAGTACAGGCTAGCCTAAGTAGCTTCCTACAGGCCTTGCCTGTGGGACTTCAGAGCGTTCCCTGAGAAAGGGGAGCTGCTAAATAAAGGGACCTCCATCAACCACTATGTGCTGATCATGGGTTAACAACAAAGCCAGTCCCTTCACTCAGCCTCCACAATGATTCACTCTACTCCTTAACACTGCCACCTAGTGGGCAGTGTTGAGGCATGGAGTGAGGCTGCCTTGGTATGTGTCTCAGTGAGTTTCAGACTACATCCTCTCAGCTTCCGGCCCATGCTTCCTCATTAGGGGCCTGATCCTGCTACCACTCGTGTCAGCAGTAAAATCCCCACCCATCTGAGCAAGAGCAGGATAGAGGATAGATTGTTTTTAGATTCAAATTTACCTCCATCCCTCATGTATGTTTTCTTGCTTTTCCCGCTGTGTTATTTTATCAACGCCAGAGTCATTAGGAAAATCGCTAGACTGAAGTTGTAGAAAAATGGGATTTATGCAAAGGCAATTGATCCCACATCATTTCCAGCTTCCGGTGCTAATATTGTGAGGCCGGGGCGGGGGAGCATTTTGTCTCAAGTTTGGCAGGTCAAAAGCATTGATGCAGGATGCTCCATGCATCCCCATTGATCTCATTTCCCTGACACCGTACCCCCCCCCCACCTCGACTCTCTTTCTATCCCTCTCTCGCCAACACATTTCTAAATTACAAATACGCACATATCCTATTTCTGTTTATGCTCCAAAGTATCTTACCTCCTAAAACCCGCCTCTTCTCATTACGAAGCCCCAGACCCCCTCTCTCAGAAGTGTTGTCATTACTATTAAAGATGTGTTAGGCGTCAACAGCATGTTCTGAGCTGTGCAAGACAAGTCAGCCCCACCCCCAACTTGGAAGCACTATAGGAGCAAATGATGGTGGTAATACAGTATTGTCTTGGTCATCTGCTAGCAACAGTATCATCCTGGTAATATATATACAGGGTGCGCATATTACATCTTTTGGTGGATCAAGATGAATTAGGTGGTGTCTTCTCTACATAGGTCTCACCCTGCTCTGTAGAAAATACAATACCGCGCCATCCATTTCAATGGGGCTTGTAAAGCAAATATCAGACTTTTTTCCCACCCTGAAGAGCTGGCAATCTAAACTGTTGTTTGCCATGGGTTTGCTTGGCTTGCATAATTCAGATTGTCAGCTCTTTGGAACCGGAAGCATGCTTTGTCTATGTTTGTAAAGGGCCATTTACATTTGTGGTGCTGTTTAAATATGCATGACAATAATAATAGTAATAGATGTTGCTCTTGTGTAAAGATCTGGGACCCACTGAAAAAGACTGCATTGAGGGTCCCTTGACCTCAAAAGTGAAAGGGTTGGGTGTGCATGCACATACTGTATATACTGCAATGGTGATCTTTGGTATAGCGAGCACATCTGTGCTTCATTTGATCTGTATTCTTATATTTATCATCTGTAATATCCAAAGAGGGTGGATCATATGTAAGAGGAGAGAGAGAGAGAGAGAGAGAGAGAGAGAGAGAGAGAGAGAGAGAGAGAGAGAGAGAGAGAGAGAGTGTGTGTGTGTGTGTGTGTGTGTGTGTGTGTGTGTGTGTGTGTGTGTGTGTGTGTGTGTGTGTGTGTGTGTGTGTGTGTGTGTGTGTGTGTGTGTGTGTGTGTGTAAGGGCACAGAGCTCTGAGCAGAAATAACTGAAGTTATTATAGGTGATTTAAACCTAGTCTGGCAAGTCTTGTCTTCTTCCCTTTGTTTATTTCATTTCAGTTTGCAGGGATCCTTTGGGAACACACAGGAGGATAACAATCTCTATCTATGCTGGGTCTGAGGGTGACTCCTGGGCAATAAGGCTCAGCCCATTTTTCCTGGGAGCCAACCAGGGAACGCCTTACAATTTGCAGGGACCTAAGTTAGTTGAGGGAGGATTGAGGTGGTAACCTCTGACTCGGCTGCTGGAAGGAGTGCTCAGCCTCCCCTCCTGTCACACTGGAGATGGGACTGGTGCCGGGATTCATTTCCACTCTGGTCCCGATGTCAAAGGAGGAGTCTGGGTCAGCAGGTAAGATTGCAAGTTGTTGCACAATGGCACAGAGCCCTCATAAGGGCAGGGCCCCAAACAGTCACTTTGTTTGCGTTTGCTTGAGGGAAGCCTGTGTGGAGCACCTCACTGTCTGGGAATCTTAGCCCTTTCCCATATCCATCAGTGGCTCACTTACATGGCTTGTGGATTAAGGCCAGATGATTATCGAAAGCTTCTGCAGGCAGAAATAGCCATCCAGGCCCCATCTAGAGGCTCAAGTGGGAGTTGGGTAGCCTGGCAAGCAACTTTGTTGGCCAGTGCAATGGGCAGTGGTAATGGATTCTGAATGCAGCTGCCCTGCCTCTGCCCCTCTTTGGCTGGAAGGAAGGTTGCTGTGACTGGGGATTGTTACAGGGCAGAGGGAAAGCAGAATGGTAAAGATCCCCAAAGAGCTCTTCTGGAGGGGAACAGGAAGTGAAAGTGCACATTAGAAACAAAGTTTGTATCCATTATCGCTGGAGAAAACTGCCTCGTATGGAAGAGACATCATTAGACAAATCCATGAATATTGTTATAATAAGACATTCTAGCAGAGGGCATATAAGCAGAGGGCATTGCTATGTCCACTGAAACCCATTCTTTTTAAATGTAGCAATGGACAAAAATCAGAACGTTTGGACATTTGGTTCCAGTTAAGAAGCCAAAACCTGGAAGCTTATTGAGACCTCTGAAGCTTTGGAGTTCACAACAGTGCCCAGATCCCTCCCTCTGCCTTGATTCTGCCTTTAATAGGCCCACTGCTGGTGATCAGTTGTTCCCATGTCTTCAGTGGGCTGCTCTCGTCTCGCAGCAGGAAGAAGGGAGATGCCCCCACAGGCAACCTCACGCTGGTCTGAATGTGCTGCGTGGCTGTAGAGAGCTTAGCATGAAAGGTTCAGTGGGGGTTGGAATTGATGCAGAGGCAAAGGTCACCCCACATTTTAGTTTGTCGTGGCTGCCTCCCCATTTCTCACAATGACAAACTTAGCATGCTACATTCTATGTAACACTCACATCCACTGTAAGCAGAGGGTGTTGTACTGGCTTCAATCCATTCTCCATTACATGTGTCAGGAGACAGTATGCTCCAGTGGAGCCCAGGAGTCAGGAGATGTTGATTCTGTTCCTGACCTGGACACTAACTTACTGTGTGGTATTGGAGCAGGTACTTAGCCTCTATGTGCCTCAGTTTCCTCACCTGTAAAATGGAGGTAATGATATTCCTCCCTTTTGCAAAGTGCTTTGAGATAGCTGGAACATAATTGCTAAGGAGGGCCCAGTTAGTAGAGCACTGCTCTAGGGCAGAGGTTCTCAAACTGTGGTCCATGGACCACGAGTGGTCCACGAGCTCCATTCAGGTGGTCTGCAGATAGTTCTCTCTAAGGTGCACACCTGGGCGACCACACACAATAGAATGAAGGGCCACCCACCTAATTAGTGGAGCCATGCAGGCGTGGCTCCACTAATTAGGTGCCTGGACCCTGGAGAAGACGCACATGTAAGGTGAGGGGGTGGCCTTGGGGGGAATGGGGGGTAGGTGGGAGAGGGCAGTGGGGTGAGAAGAGGGAGTGGGGGGAATTTGGGACGTGCAGAGCTATGGCGGCCAAAGAAAGAGGCGACTTTCCCCAGCTCCAGGGCTGTGACTGCTGGGGAGAGACCCCCCTCCTTCCCAGGCTCAGCTCTATGGCTGCTCTGGTGGGGGAGAGACCCCTCTCCTTCCCAGCCCCAGCTCGGGGGCTGCCACGGAGGGGGAGAGAGGGCACATCCATTGCATTAGAAAGATCAGACTACTGATATTAAAATATGAGTTGTGTGCTTTTATTTGTAGAACAAAAAAATGTTAATTATTAAGGTTTTTTATATATAGCGCTTTTATCCAAAGCGCTTTACAATAGTTAGCTAACGATACAAACAACATTTGGAAAGGTCATTAAGTGGTCGGCTGAGACCCTCAGCCATTTTCAAGTGGTCCACAGAAAAAAAAAGTTTGAGAACCACTGCACTAGGGCTCAGGAGTCCTGGGTTCTATTTCCTGCTTGGCTGACCTTGGGCAAGTCTCTGTGCCTCAGTTTCCCCATCTGGAATATAGAGCTGATGATCTATTGACCTCCTTTCTAAAGCATTTTGAGATCTATGGCTAGAAAAGTGCCATATAAGAGCTGAGTATTATTTTTCCTACCCTGTGTTATAACCCATTTGTCCATTATAAATGAAAGGTACCATATCAGATTCAAAGCCCTGCTCATTGCTGTCAGCAGAGCCCTCTCTAGTCCAGGTTTCAGAGTAGCAGCCTGTATTAGTCTGTATTCGCAAAAAGAAAAGGAGGACTTGTGGCACCTTAGGAACTTGTCAGAGTCTGGGATCTGCTGGGCAGTTTCTCGTACATGTGATCTTATGGGGGTGTTTGAAAGATGTCAATTCCTACATTTTCATTCCTCTGACTGTTCTTCCCTGATCTCTGCTCCGCCTCCCCACAGCCTCGCTGGACTGTGCATACACCACATTAGCACCCTCTGTTGGAAAGCAGAGACAAGGCCGATCACTTGTGAAGCTATAATAAGACAGTGCCCGTCAATTGTCAAGGAGGACCGGGAGCTATGAAACTTCTTAGCTCCCAGCGATGTGACCGGCATAGCCATATCAGCCCAGCACTGGCCGGAACTCTTGGGACGCTGGTCTCGGAGCCGGAATCCAGGGAGAAAGCCTAGCGAACATGGGCTTTGCGGTTGGCCTACGTGCCCAAGAAAAGCTGGCACCTCCTGGTGAGGTGACGGTGGGAGAATCCTAGAGCCAGCACCCTTTCCAGGTGAGGGGTGAAGAGTAATGTCCCACTCCCAAAGGATATGTCCCCTTTAACCCCCCACCTCTGCTATCTTCTGTTGGCAGAGTGAGCATGCCCCTGCAGGGCACCCCTCACTGCCACCCCAGAGGGGGAGCCACTACCAAGCCGGCAGGAGCTGCCCGTGCCAGAGCCCGGATCTGGGCACGTGCGCTGCAAAGCTGCAGGCCAGGGCTGGCCCAGGCAGAAGAGTCTCATGGCATCGCCCCCAAGCAGCCAGCCCCCCTGCCTCTGCCCGCACCCTGCCTTTTCCGCCACTCGCCGCCTTGGAGTGGGAGGGGAGGCTGCTATTGATTGCGGGCGCTCAGCCTGGCTCCGCCAGTCCTGCCGGCAGCCTCGGGCGCTCTCCGGGCTCCCAGCTGGCCACGCCCAGTGCTCCGGGGCCCCGCCCCCCGCTCTCCGCCCCCGCTGGAGCTGGCGCGCCCGCTCGCGGTGTGTCCGGGGGGCCAGCCCCAGAGGAGGCTCGCTTCGCCACAGTGCTACGTTCCGTCGCCGGCTCATCCCCGCCCCGCAGTAGCTGGGGCCGGAGCGCGAGTGGCGGAGGAGGAGCAGTGGGGGGGCCGCTTATCCCGACCCCCCCTCCCCCTGTGTCTGGGTTTAAGGGAGGAGATGCCTCCCCCTTCCCCCCGGAGCCTCAAGCCCACCTTCCCACCTGCAGGCGCCGCGCTGGGGGTGCGGACAGCAGCTCGCCCTTAGAGCCCAGCGGGCTGCCCGGACCCCAGCGCCCCCCACCCTGGACCCGGCTCTCGGCCCGGGAGGGGGGCTCGGCTCGAGACGGAGCCCGCAGCCTGCGCGTGCTGCTGCCTTTCGGCGAGGAGAGGGGAGCTGCCTCGCTGCAGGTGGATTTGGGGGCCGGGGGAGATGCCATTTCTAACCGAGAGAGACAAGCGGCGAGAATGAGATGCAGGTAAGAGCTGGGGCTGGGGTGGCCCGGGACTGACGGGAAGGCGCGGCTGGGCTGGTCGTGCCCAGGCTCTGGGAAGGGGGAGTTGGTCTATTTCACTTGCCCGGCAGCAAAGAGGCGAGCTGCAAGCCTGGGGTCCGTGCCTTGGATTGCAACCTTCCGCTGGGAAGTTTGTACGTGTGTGCTGGGTTTGGATGGATGGGGTGAGCTGTGTGTGTCAATATGTGGGGGAGGATGCCCATTGAATGGGTGTGAGCCGCGAGCGTGCTGGGTTTTTGGTTGGGTGTGTGTTGCTTTTTTACTCAGGGTGTATGTGTGTTATGGAGGGCTAGGAGTTTGTGTGGTGGGTCTTTGTGTGGAATGTGGGAATGTGCGGGGCTGGATCGTTTAGTGAATGGGTGTGCAATTGTGTGTCTTGGCCCTTTTCGTTATAGAGCTGTGTGAGCAGGAGCGCATTTTCACAGGAGGGCTGTGAGTTTTGTGTCAGTGTTCTAGGAAGGGTGTCAACTGGGGTGGGAGAGAGGGGTTCTTTCTCCCAAGGGTGTGAGTTGGGTGTGTTGGTCCTTTATGTGTGTGAGTTGTGTGTATGCATGTTGGGTTGGGTTGGGTTGTGTAGTGTGTGCTGGGTTCTGGGGCTACAAGGGTTTGGGTTCCCAGAGCCCTGCCAGCTGCCTCTGCCCTTGTGCTGGCTACCTGGCAGCAGAACTGCTCTGGCTTTTTCTGCTGGCTCTGCCCTCATTTTTCCTTCTCTTCTCTCCCTCCCCCCCGCCCCTTCCCTTTCATCCCCTCGCCTGTTTCTCCATTGTCCTGCATTGCTGGGCATTTAATTTCCCATATTGTTCCCTTCCCCCTTGTCCCCACTGTCAATCTTTGGGGGTGCAGCACTGGTTGTGCCCAACTCCCCCACCACCACCACCACCAATGCACCCTCGCTGGCTAAGGAGACTGATGCCAGCAGCCATCCTGAGCCAGGTCCCAAGATACCAGGGTGACAGGCAACCTTATAAAAACCTGGATAGACAGACAAATGGATGGATGGGTCAATGAGGCTCAGCTGCTAGCCGCTGTTTTCATCCTAGTCCAGCTAATAACTGGTGCTTGGCTGTGCTGGGGGGTGGGGGGAATGAGATGCTGGGTTGCATGGTAATATGGGAAGCCTGTCTGGTCCAGCTAAGCAGATGAGTTAACTGGCCTGGAACAGATTACACATTCAGGTGGGGTGTCGTTGGGACAGCGCTACCAACCAGGGATCAGCAGAGGCTGATACCAGGGAGATTAGCCTGCAATCAGAGACAGGCAGTGCAGTCTGACGCATGAAGAGTTAATGTCAGGTGGGATTAGCCTTCAGTCCCAGCTACTTCAGCTCTGGGGCAGGGCAGTCAGGGGTGTTCATGGTTAATTTCAGCCTGGATTAGCCCTCAGTCACCGAGAGCTTAATACTGGGGCAGGATTGTTGGGGGACAGAAAGGGTTAATTTCAGGAACTCTAGAACTGAGGGCTAGCTCAGCAGGGTGGAAAGGGTTAATTTCAGGAGGGTTGCCCTTCAATTCGAAAGGCACCAGTGTTGGGGAAGGGGTTGGAATTGTTTTATGTTAGGAAAAATAGCCAGCCCTCAATCATGGTCTGATGATAGTGTCAGGGGAGAGAAAGGGTTAAAATTAGAGGGGCTCAGCCCTCCGTTCCGGACAGCCCAGCATCAGGGAAGGGAGGGCTGCTTGCAGGGAATTCAGCCCATCCGGGATGGCTTCTCTAACTTAGGGGCGTAGCTGGGATCTGCCATGCATGGACAGGGGGTCCAGACTCTGGTGATACCAAGGGGAAAAGACAGTAACCCCAAGGGAGGAGCCCAGCCTGGCTGCCCCCTGAATAGAATTTTCCTTTGTTGTTGCCTTTTTACATTTGTGGTGCTGATCAGATTTTTTCACCTTTCCGTCTCAGGGAAGTAAAAATATTCCAGAGCCAAAGGTGTTGGCCACCGCGTGCTCAGGATGCAGGAGCTTGTGGGCTCAGAGAACAAACAGGAGGTTTGCTATTTCGGGGAAGGCAACTTACTCGTGGGTGGGGTGGGTTTGTGCATGGGTGGGGTGAGAGAAACCGCTCAGAGTCCTTTCACGGTACGTGCTTGTTGGATCACAAAGACCTTGTTCTCTTGCCTCCCTCTGCGTGTGTCTATCTGAGCCAGCCATCTAAGCATTTTTAGCGCCCGCATCACCACAGAAGCTAGACATCCTTCAAAAGTAACATCCCCTTCCTTCCAGAAGCAAATGGCTTTGTATTACAGTTCTGCAGGACGTGTTTGGGCAGCAGCACCGGGGCATGGAGCAGAGTGGGAGCCACCGGCCCTGTGCTATAGTCATGGCAGATGCTACTCTCGCTTTCTGGAATTCATGCACTTGCCCAGAGCCTGACCAAGGAGAGGAGCTCTTGCATTTGATCAGCAAAGTTATGGTGAAACACTGGGTGGGTCAGGAAGCAGCGTGAAATGCAGGAGCTCTGTAGCTCTGCCCAAGATTGGCCTCATCTCCTGTCTCCCCCTTCTCAGTTTTACTCCCCCGTCTCCAGCTGCCTCTTTCCCATTCTTTCTATGCAAACCTCAAAGCCAGCCCTTAGACTGGGATTTCCACAGCTGTTTGTACATCTCCCTGCCGAACACCTTCAGTGAGGATTAACCCTGTCCTCCCCATCCAGCCTGTTGCAGGAGCAGCAGCTCTGAGCTCTTTACAGCTCTGACATCTACATACAGCAGAAAATACAGTGAGGACCACCATCCAAATCACTGCCAATAACTAGTAACTGGGCAAAGATGGGGGGCTGGAATGATACACCTGTGGACTTCAAGGTCGTGACTCAGGCACCCCCATGCTCCACTCCTTGAACAATGGGATTACAACACCTCCTGAAAGATCCAGGTCCCCCCAACATCTGTTAATTGCATTCCTCAAATATCTGAAACTCCAGTGATCCAAATATATTCAGTGTCGCTATCCACACGCTCCTGGCATTCCGATAATCAAGGCAGGTATCATCTGAGCTCCAGCGATGGGACCAGTGGCCCTTAGGAGCATGTTCTGTTCTCCCTCCCTCCTACCACAGCTCATACCTATCAGTACAATGTTGCTTGAACATCCCATGATGCTTTACTTCTAGGGCTATAGGAACCAGTTTCACCCATCACTTGAGGGCGAAGGGTTTGATGGATTCCTGTCCTTTCCCCCAGGATTCATGGTCTTCCTCCTGCTACCCAGGGAGCCTGTCTCCATTTAGAATGTCACAGGCCTACATATGTGTACATGTGCAGTGGGATTGTCTTTCTTTTAGGTGGTTTGGGCTGGGGACAGGACTGGAGGAAGAAAAGAGCAGGCCTGGTGGGACTGGCATGCCAGAAGGCTTTTCACTCAAGATTAGCACTAACCCTTCCTCCTTTGCCTTCTCACATTCTCCTTTCTGGAATGTATGATGCTGGGAGTTCTCTGGTTGTCTACAACTGTGGGGAACTGATTTCGTTCTGAAGCTTTGAAACTTCTCTCAGCCTTTGCTCTCTTTGACCATGTCTACGCTGCAGGTGCTACAGACTTAGTGTAGATGGTTCCTACAGCAACCGAAAGGTTTTTCTGTCAATATAGGTAATCCACATCCTCAAGCGGCGGGAGTTAGGTCAACGGAAGAACTCTTCTGTCAACCTAACCACTTCTATGTTGGGGGATTTCACACCCCTGAGCATCCCCATTACTTAGGTAGCAAGTATTCTGCATGAAGCTGGTTCCTTTTCTCCTTGCTGTGATTCTAATTAGGCCTAAGCAGCTCTGAATTGAAGGAAAATGTGGAAGCAGAGGTTGGAAGGTCCTTCACTAGTACTGTAGAAGTGTTGGAAGATGTCTGGTTGGAAGCTGGCCTTAGTTTAGTTGTAGGCTTGGAGGACACCTGCCTGAACTGGAGGATATTAGACTTGATGCAGTCAGAGCACACGTAGCTGGAGTTGTTTAGAGGACTTGAGGAGGAGTGAGGTTTTCCAAGCCTCAAGAAGAGGAATTAATTACAGAACTAATCATTAAAAAAAGTCTAATACAGTTACTGTAATTACACTGTAGTTATACTGCAACTATAATGTAATTACTTTGTGGTACCTCTAATTACCAGTGTTTTATATGACTGGAAGGTTAACTGCATGACTGAATTACTTAAAACTCCTTTCGTTTCATACTTAATCCATTTCACTGTCGTACTGCTGAAGTCACACTGTTTGGTACATGTAACTAGTACAAAATCCTATAACTTGAGGTTTAATTCTATAGGTTGATAAATCATTTTATAATTGGGCTATAATTGCAGTGTTATAATACCATAATTACAGACATTGTATTATAAAGTGCAACTGAACTGATGAGGGTTAGATTAGGATTAATACATTTCATCCGGTATTGCCTTGTGTGTATGCCTGTCCCTGCTCTCTTATGGAGCTGCTCATGTATAATGATTCCAACTACTGGCTAGGCTTGTAGGGCTACTGTAATAATCCATATGCTGTGTACATCAGACACAGTTGTTATATCTACACCTGGGGAACTGGGGGTAGAATCCTACTCCTTCAGCACCAGAAACTCAGGTCTCTGCCACACCATCTAAGGACAGCTCCTTTAGGCACCATTCGTTAGGCCCCTTGCAATCTCAGTGGGATTGACACCGTGCACCCTCAGTCTGCCATGGCGTGGCTCACGTGCCGCACAGACACCCATGGTGGGTTTGGAAAGCGTGGACGTGGCCAATTTGGATTTGATCCATATGTAGTGACCCTGTGCTGTACTAGTCTGTGTATTATTGCTTTCTACTACAATACGATCAACCCATTGTCCTCTGACCGTTCTAAGCCCTCCCTCTCTTTAGAGGCCTGGGTTTGCTGTGGCGTAAGTCCCAGTTCCTTTGTTTTCACCACGATGAGTGGCGCTGCCCACTGTTAGAGTGAGACAGCAGTGATCCTGTGCCTGGCTGGACGGGGCGAGTTGCTCTTTTCATTTACCAGGAAGTGGCCTGGGGTTTTTTAATATCATGACTCGCTCTTGACAGTTTTGTGATATGTGTGCAGATGGCTCATGTTAGCCACAATTACATAGGTGCCGACTCTGTGGGTGCTCCAGGAAATTAGTGGGTCTTTAGCATGGGCACCCAGCTCCCCTTTTCCCCCCCAGCGCCTCCCACCTGTCAGTGGCCTTGCCGATCAACTCCTTCCTTCCCTCCAAGCACCTCCTGCCTGCCACAATCAGCTGTTCTGTGGCAGGCAGGAGGTGCTGGGAGGGAGGGGGAGGAGAGAGGGCTGGGAGCAGAACTGAGCGGAAAGAGGTGGGGCAGGGGTGAGGACTTGGGGGAAGGGGTTGAGTGGAGGCAGGGCCTGGGGCAGTGTTGGGGGTTCAGCACACCGGGGGCCCAGAAGAAGCCTGGGTCTGTGCAGTTATATGCTATATGTTGCTTGTGGGGTTGCCAAAACATGTCCACCCCTACAGCTCAGGTTCTCTTCCACTTCTCTTTCATTCTTCCCTCCTTCCATGCTCTCATTTGCGCCCACGTCTGCCTCTGCTTGCTGGGAAGGGTTGCCAACTTTCTACTCACGCAAACCCAAACATCCTTGGCCTGCCCCTTTCTCTGAGGTCCCACCCCTGCTTGCTCACTCATTTTCACTGGGCTCGTTCGGGTTGGGGTACAGGTTCTGGGGTGGGGCCAGAAATGAGAGGTTCAGGATGCGGGAGGGGTTTCCAGACTGGGGCAGGAGGTTGGGATACAGGGGCAATGGAGGGCTCTGGCTGGGGGTGTGGGCTCTAGTGTGGGACCAGAGATGAGGATTTGGGGTGCAGGAGGGGGCTCTGGGCTGAGGGGTTCAGAGCTGGGGTAGGGGATTGAGGTGCGGGGGGGGGAGGATGAGGACTCCAGCTGGGGGTGCAGGTTCTGGGGTGGGGCTGGGGATGAGGGGTTTGGGGTGCAGGAGGGTGCTCCAGGCTGGGATTGAGGGGTTGGGAGGCCGTGAGTGGGATCAGGGCTGGGGCAGGAGGTTGGGGCACAGGAGGGGATCAGGGGTGCAGGCTCCAGGCAGCGTTTACCTCAGGCAGCTCCTGGACACAGCAGCATATACCCCCTCCGGCTCCTACATGGAGGCACAGCCAGGTGGCTTTGTGCGCTGCCCTGTCCACCGGCACCACCCCCACAGCTCCCATTGGCTGCAGTTCCCGGCCAATGGGATCTGCAAACCTGGCGCTTGATACGGAGATAGCACGCGGAGCCCCCTGGCTGCCCCTATGCCTAGGAGCCAGAGCAGGGACATGCTACTGCTTCCAGGAGCCGCTCAAAGCCACGACAGGCAGGGATCCTGCCTTAGCCCCACTGCACCAGCGACTGGACTTTTAACAGCACAGTCAGCACCGCTGACCAGAGCCGCCAGGGTCCCTTTGCAACTGGGCATTCTTGTGGAAAACTGGACACCTGGCAACCCTATTGCTGGGACACCATTTGATCCTACAGCGTATGTGCACAAAAGGTTTCTGCCACTGCCATCCACCGGGTTCTAGAGTATTAGTAATGAATAAAAACCTTTCCAAGTCACACAGAGTGCACAAGCCACATGCATCCGATGAAGTGAGCTGTAGCTCACGAAAGCTTATGCTCTAATAAATTTGTTAGTCTCTAAGATGCCACAAGTACTCCTCTTCTTCAAGCCACATGGATGTGTGGCAGGGCCTTTCTGTGGGTTCAGCACCCTTTTATTGTGTTGTGTTTTCATTCTCCTGCGTCTCTGTGTACAGCTCCCATCCAGGAGTGGATGTACCAACCTACCAGGGCAGAAACTGTTCCTGACCCAACCAGAAGCAAGAATCACTGGAAATATGCCAAGAAAGCCTTGTCTCTTGGATTTTCTGGTCTAGTTTTGCAAATTCAGGATTTAGATCATTCAGATGAGCTGCTGATATTCCTGAATCTTATCCTAGCTCCTACACCTTAGAGGAGGAGCCAATATGACAAAGAAGGGAGGTAGGTCATCCAGGGCATAAGATGGTCCAGGTGGAACATGCGTTGCTGGCACATGATTTACTGTAAATCCTGGTTTTGCAACAGATCCATGCACAGAGCTCCCATTGTAGTCAATGGGAATTCTGTGTGTGGAACAACTGAAGAATTGGACTCTTGATCTGTGAGTCAGCTCATTGCCTGCTACTCAGGTGTTTAAAATGCTTCCTCTAGATTATCCTGGGCTTGTCTGTAAACAGTGAGGCTGTGGTCTCCCACCCCTAACATAATCATTGCAATTTTCTTCCTCCCTTTCATCCCACCTCCCTCTATGATAACAGCTCTCAGGATGTACCTAGACCTATGGCCCCCAGGCTCATCTATGGGTGAGCATCTAAAGAACTGGCTTCATATTCAATGGTCCTGAGCACCCATAGCTCCCATGGTGTCCCTGCCCTTCAGTGGCAGTTGTGAGTTCCCAGCATGCCTGAAAATCAGGGCATGGATTTAGATGCCTAAATAGGGAATTAGGCACCAAGTTTGGAAATGTTGGCCTCTGGTTTTAGTTTGGGGTCGAAAAGCAAAATATGTAGGCCAGCGTTCTGCTGTTATGATTTGGGGAGCACCCACACAGTGCAAGAAGACAGAAGCCCTCCCCCAAAGAGCTGACCCTCCATATCCCCCCTGCCCATGTGGGCTCTCTGCATCACGGATCACAGCACAGGGAAGAGCTGCCTTGCCTGGGCTGCTATCCCTCCTCCCACACAGGAGTGGAGTGGGGAGTAAGCTGCATTACCGGTTACTTTTCTGCTGGAGCAAGAGGAAGCAGTGTCCACATTGTGATTCTGCTGCTTTCTGGGACAGCACAGCGCTCCATAGTAGCTGCAGCAGAGAGGGCAAGACGGCTCAAGAGGAGAGCGGATGAGCAGGAAGGGGCAGGGTTGGGAAAGGCCTTGAGGGCAGAGACAAGGAGTTGGAGCTCTGGGCCTGACTCTGCTCTCATTAAAGTTACCAGACAGATGGATCAAGGAAGGGCTCAAACGTGGCACCCAGGTTACTGCTGGGTAACGCGAAGGTGATGGGTGCTGTTAGCAATGACAGGGGATGGGGTCTGGGGTTGGGAAGAAAGACTGGGGCTTGAGTTTTGTCCATGTTACGTTTCAGCAGATGGTGAAACCTCTAGGAGCTGATGTGCCATAATGTGTGATGTGAGGGTCCATCAGTGCTCCTGGGCATTGCCATTATTGGCCCATTCTTCAGGGATGGGAGAGGTGGAAATCCCATGAGCTGCTGAAGCTGAGTGGGCCCAGCCCTCTTGGAATCCAGTTCAAGTCTCTAGCAGAAGGTGCAAGCAGATCTCTGGGGGTTTCAGCTGAGTAAGTGAACCAAGCAACCCAATCCCTAGTACCCTTCCTGGAGGGTTAGCCCTCAATTCTGAAAGCAGGCACTCCCGTGGCAGAGTCCCTGGGTGTACCCTTCGTTTTCCATCCTGGTCCACTTCACAGAGGGGCATTGTGGAAGGGGAAGAATGGAGGGGGTGCAGGGAAGCTCAAGAGAGGGCATCCATCCCCATCCCCTACTATTTGCTCACACCCTCATACATACTGTATAAAGCTAGGGGAGGTGTCAGGCAAGAGAGTTGTCGGTAAGAGAGTCTCAACTCATTACCTGCAGGTCTTTGTCCCATGACTCTGGACAAATGGGACGCGCTCAACAGAGGACACCCTACTGCAACATGCAGTTATTCTCAGCTAGACCTGCGTCCATTAGAAAATTGTCCCCCTCAACTCCTGGGACTGGCATGGTGCTGGCTTCTCTTGCAGACGGAGAAGGGGTTGTGGGGAGCAGGCCATCAATGTGACACTCTGTGCTATGCCTCCCCCAACCCCAGGAGTTTTCTAGATGTATCTTTCCAGGAGAATTTCTAGGGGCAGGAAGAGAACATGTCCGAATGCCCTTTGGGCTGGCACTCTTTTGGCAACGTGGCCACCATGGTGAGGCTCAGTATTCAAACATTAAATGCCAGTCTTGAGGTCAATGATGATGGATATTGGTGGGGTGAGGTTTGGGGTTTTTTCCTCCTGGCCCTTTGACCAGCAGTGTGTCCTTCCAGAATGAGCTGGCACTACTCAGCTCCCATTTTGGTGTCACTGAGGCTGCTTTGAGCGTGATGGTTTGTGGGCTTCGGTTCCTGCTGTGACCAAGAGCCAGCCTGACCCTTTGGCATTCAGAGATCAGTTTGAGTTCTGGGCAATCATATTTTTTCAGAAGTTCCACATAGTTAATTTTCCCTCCTCATTATTCTTCTCTTATTTCTTAACTACATTCCCTAGTTCTGGAAATGCGTCTGGTGCTGCCAGAATGTGCTGAGATTGCCCTGGCTGGGAAGTACCAGCAATCTCACAAGAGTTTCAGCCCAGTTTTGCTGGCCCATGAAATTCTGAGGAGGCTCTTTCTAGGCTGTGATTTTTTCCAAAAGTGCCTAAGTTACTTAAGAGCACAAATCCCATTGATTTTCAGTAAGACTTTTGCTCCTAAGTAGAGCTGGTTGGGAATTTCTGTCAGAATGATTTTCCGAAGGCAAATGCAGTTTGCACAAAATCAAAATTTCCCCAACATGTTTGGTTTTGAATTCAAGAAAACATTAAACTGCATTTCTCTTGTGGTGCAATGCCTTATGGGAGTTATTGTTCAGGCCCCCATTTTCTCCTATGGGCTGGACTCCCTTGAAGACTACACCTCCCATAAGGCAATGCAGGTCCAAGCTGTGTGGTGTGTCATGGAAGTCACATGACTTGGGGTGCCTTATCGGAGCCGTAGTCCAGCCCAGGAGCCTGCCCTACAGGGGAGAATGGGAATGTCTGTCTCATGAGCTACAGCTCCCATAAGGCTGTGGGGAAATGCAGTTTAATATGGCACTGACTTGAAATTAAAAGTTTTGGGACAGTTCAATAAACCCAAACTAAACATTTTGATTTCGGAACCTTTTTGACATTTTTCAATCAAAGTTCTTTTGGAATGGAATTTCTATTCTGTGACATTTCAAAATTTCAACATTTTATCCTAATTTGAGGTGAAAACAAATGTTAAAATGTCAGAATTTCCCACAGGACAGATATTGCAAATTCCCCTCAGCTCTCCTCCAAAGTCATATCATAGAATATCAGGGTTGGAAGGAGGTCATCTAGTCCAACCCCCTGCTCAAAGCAGGACCAATCCCCAATTTTTGATCCCTAAATAGTCCCCTCAAGGATTGAACTCACAACCCTGGGTTTAGCAGGCCAATGCTCAAACCACTGAGCTATCCCTCCCCCATAGGTGCTTCAAAATACCCCATCCCTAAACTTTTAGATACTTACATGAACTGACCCTTTAAACCTTGTGTGGGCTGCCCATGCTGTAGAATCTGATACCCTTGCATAGAATATTACGTTCCTTCAGGCCTAGTCCCCTTGCAGTTAATGGAAGTACCCGTGGAACAAGCGGTTACTCATTGTGGATAAGGCAGAAGTGGGCAAACTACGGCCCGCAGGACTGTCCTGCCCAGCCCTTGAGCTCCTGGCCCGGGAGGCTAGCTCCCGGTCCCTCCCCCGCTGTCCTCCGTAGCCTCAGCTCACCATGTCACCAGCACCCTGGGCAGTATGGCTGGCTCCGTCCAGGCTGCATGCTGCAAGCAGCATGGTAAGGGGGTGGGGAGCAGGGGGGTTGGATAAGGGGCAGGGAGTCCTGGGGGCTAGTCAGGGGACAGGGAGCAGGGGGAGGTTGGATAGGGCAGAAGTTTGGGGTGGGTAGTCAGGGGACAGGGAATGGGGGGGTTTGATGGGCGTGGGAGTCCTGGGGGGCCTGTTAGGGGGTGGGGGTATGGATAGGGAGCAGGGGGGGTTGGATAGGGAGTGGGGTCACGGGGGAGGCAGTTAGGGGCGGGCTGTCCCGGGAGGGGGCTGTCAGGGGACAAGGAGTGGGCTGGGAGGCTTGGGTGGGTTCAGCGTTCTGAGGGGAGCAATCAGGGGGCAGATAGGGGGAGAGGGCCAGGCTGTTTGGGGAGGCACAGCCTTCTTACCCAGCCCTCCATACAGTTCATAGAATCATAGAATATGAGGGTTGGAAGGGACCCCAGAAGGTCATCTAGTCCAACCCCCTGCTCAAAGCAGGACCAATTCCCAGTTAAATCATCCCAGCCAGGGCTTTGTCAAGCCTGACCTTAAAAACCTCTAAGGAAGGAGATTCTACCACCTCCCTAGGTAACGCATTCCAGTGTTTCACCACCCTCATAGTGAAAAAGTTTTTCCTAATATCCAATCTAAACCTCCCCCCCTGCAACTTGAGACCATTACTCCTCGTTCTGTCATCTGCTACCATTGAGAACAGTCTAGAGCCATCCTCTTTGGAACCCCCTTTCAGGTAGTTGAAAGCAGCTATCAAATCCCCCCTCATTCTTCTCTTCTGCAGACTAAACAATCCCAGCTCCCTCAGCCTCTCCTCATAAGTCATGTGTTCTAGACCCCTAATCATTTTTGTTGCCCTTCGCTGGACTCTCTCCAATTTATCCACATCCTTCTTGTAGTGTGGGGCCCAAAACTGGACACAGTACTCCAGATGAGGCCTCACCAATGTCGAATAGAGGGGAACGATCACGTCCCTCGATCTGCTCGCTATACCCCTACTTATACATCCCAAAATGCCATTGGCCTTCTTGGCAACAAGGGCACACTGCTGACTCATATCCAGCTTCTCATCCACTGTCACCCCTAGGTCCTTTTCCGCAGAACTGCTGCCTAGCCATTCGGCCCCTAGTCTGTAGCGGTGCATTGGATTCTTCCGTCCTAAGTGCAGGACCCTGCACTTATCCTCATTGAACCTCATCAGATTTCTTTTGGCCCAATCCTCCAATTTGTCTAGGTCCTTCTGTATCCTATCCCTCCCCTCCAGCGTATCTACCACTCCTGCTAGTTTAGTATCATCCGCAAATTTGCTGAGAGTGCAATCTACACCATCCTCCAGATCATTTATGAAGATATTGAACAAACCGGCCCCAGGACCGACCTCTGGGGCACTCCACTTGACACCAGCTGCCAACTAGACATGGAGCCATTGATCACTACCCGTTGAGCCCGACAATCTAGCCAGCTTTCTACCCACCTTATAGTGCAAGCCTGATGTGGCTCTCGGGCCAGAAAGTTTGCCCACCCCTGGGATAAGGGAATCAGAATTCAGCGTTTTGCTGATCAGATGCCTGGCTGACCTTTTCTGGGAATGAAGCTCAGGAGAAGGTGGTAGGGAGCCATTAAGTGAGCAGAGCAGAGAAGATGGCAGGTTCATGAGGCTTGTCTCAATGACAGGTTGGGACTGGTTCACAGGGAGAGTCCTGGTTTATATTATTCTGATGCAACCACCTCCTCTTATTCTGTCTTCCTTCCTTCTTTGTCCCCTGTCCCTTCCTGCTCTCTGCTGCTTCCCCCTACCGCCCGTCATGCAGTTCCCACTGATCAGCGCCCCTCTGCTTCATTTTCCCTCTCTCTGAAATGGGGCTAATCGTACCTTCCTGCTGAGGGGAGAGGGTATGCATGTACTGAAGTGCTTCGAGATCTGAAGATGGAGGGTGCTATGGAAGGGCAATTAGTACGTCTTATATTAGCTCTGTCACAGCCCTTCTGCAGGCTTTGGCTTTTACCGGAGTAGTGGGGAAGGCTCTGTCCAACCCCATCCCCCTGGTCCTGATGCATCTAGTCAGTGCCCGGGGATTCCCTGCTTCCATTTTCTACTCTCAGCAGGAGCCCAGGGGAGGCTGGCTGTGTTTTCTAACCCTGTGGGTTTGTAACCACACTTTCTCCAGCCAGAGTAGAGTGCAGAGTCGGAGGGTGGGAAGAGTTGTCTCCTTTATTTTGCAATCATTGAAGCGAATTGTTAGGACTAATGATGGAACCAGATGAAGTCTTGAGCCCAGGGATCAGATTCCATTCTCCATGTGTAACTGAGATTAGCATCTGGCGCCCTAGGAATTTTAACTCTCTGGTGGGTCCCTCCTGACTTCCACGCGCTGTTCATGCTAGAGGGGTTCCTGTGAAGCCAATGGCATGGCCAAGAAGGTGGAGCCATTGAACCTATTCAGCAGCAGGGGAAAAGAGGAGCTATGTCCCTCGGTCCTGCCTGGTGCTTTCATAATATGGAACCATTTTATGAATCAGACCAGACAAAAACAAAACAGATGTTCCTCAGGAGGAAGAGCAGGGAAGCAAAAGGCAAGTGAGATGCACACTACAGCAGCTTCCTCTCCTGACTGAGATAGGAGATTCCCCACCTGTGTCCTATTATGAAGCCTTATCAATAGTCCAGATGAGCAAGCTGATGTATTAGTGTGTATCATACTGTCTGTGCCCAGCACTCCATGGTCACTGCAGGACAGGTCTACCCTGTTCTTGCCATAGATAGGCTGTATGAGTATAGGCCATCATGCACAGTGAGTGGACATGTGCTCCATACAGCAGAGACCGCTGTGGGAAGAATGCAACCCAGGGTTGTCTCCTCTACTATGAGACCATAGCACTTCCAAGGAGCAGGAAGAGAGTGTGGGGTGGGTATGTGTACGTCACTGATGCCCCATTGGCAACCATGGGACAAAATCCACAGATATGAGATCTATGAGACTTTCAAGTGTCCACCTGAAAACAAACCTACAAATCTCTGGGGATGCCAGGCCCAGGGAGGAGAAATGGGCACAGGGGTGTTGGGGCAGGAAGGCAGTGGTTAGGAGAGAGGTGTAAGGGAAGGGTGCAGCACAGATATGGAGCGGAGAATAGAGAGAAAATGCAGAGAAGTCAAAGGAGGAAGACACAGACCATGGGAGGAGAGGGCAGGTTAGAGGAAGATATAACATGGGGGACAAGACCCCAGGACAGGGAATGTGTATGGAAAGAGCAAGAATGCAGAGACAGGACAAGGGATCCAGGAGAAAGGAGGTGGCAGGTGTGGGGCGGGGGGAAGAACATCCTAAAAACACCAGAGCATAGGAGGACAGGTCCCCATGAGAGACTAGCAGTGATTATAGAAAGAGGTGGGCTCTAAAAATGAACCTTCTCCACTCTCCTTTGCAGGGTTTCTATAGTTAGAATGTTGTTTCAAAATGGCAATGTTAACCTGTTAAACTGCTTGGTTTATCGGCAGAGGGGAGACTGGAACTGGGGCAAAGGGGGAAGTGTTCTATCAAGGGCCAAAACGGTGCTGCAGCGCACAGCCCTTCGCAGGCCCAACTCCCAGCAACAAGGGCAGAGAGACTGGGCCCTTGCTGTCCTTGCAGAACAGCATGCACAGTATCTGTAGTGTTACCCTCAGATCTTCACCTGACCCTGTACTCCTGATGCAAAGCATCAGACTGACCCATACCTAGTGCTCCAGCCTCTGTCTGCACCATGACCAGCATCCTAGTGTCCTAGCCTTCACCTTCTTTGCTCACTAGCATGCTAACCCCTACCCAGGGTCAAGCCAATGGTGCCGTACCCAGTACACCAACCTCTACCTACCAGCCCAGCTAGGAATATAGATGGCCAAACTGGCTCAGAGCTGTGGCCCATCTAGTCCAGTATCCTGTCTCTGACAGTGGCCAGCACCTGCTGCTTCAGAGGAGGTGCAATTAACATCCCCCGCTATCACCAATAGACAGTTATGGAATAACCTGGCCACAGGCAACATTTCTTCCTGAACCCCCTTTGTAAGAGGCTGGTTTCATGCCCTGATGCATGAGGGTTTTTGTTCCTTCCAAAACTCTTAAGTGAACTCTGTTATAACGCTGTATAGTCTTGTTATACCTATAAATGTCCAATCCTTTTTTTTTTTTTTAATCTTGCTCTGGTCTCGTCTTTGAATCGGTGGCAGAGTGTTCCACAGGGTAATTGTGCATTGTGTCTAAATGTATTTTCTTTTATCGGTTTTAAAGTCCCACCACAGAGCTTCATTGAATATCCTCTCTTCCTTCTAGTAAGAGAGAGGGGGTGAATGAGTATATTTATTTTGTATATGCTATCCTGTCCTCTCTTATTTGCCCTCCCTGTAGAGTTAACAGTCCTGCCTTATTAACCGCCATTCATAGGAGAGTTTATCCCTCCCTAAATCAGACTCCTCTCCTGTCTCTGATCCCCTGCTGTAGCCTTTTTGAGATGGGGTGATCCCAGTGGAACACAGTATTCCGGCTGAGGACTTCCCATTGCTTTATATAGTGGAATTATAATACTGGCAGAATTATTTTCTGTCTCATTCCTTATGCATCAGAGCGCCACACTGACCCCTCCCCAACACTCTGACTTCCACCTGGTGCCCTGACCCCAAACAAGCTACACATCCTCACCAAGCCCTCTGACTCGTCCCCCAGCACTAAGCTGCCCCTACCTGAATAGATGTTAATGTTTAAAAGTCTCGGTCTTAAAGCCTTAGCTCACAGCGGGGGCGGGGGACAAGGAACTCTGCATGTACCAAAGGTGGGGAATAAAGTGTGTTTACCTGGATCTTGAAAGTTCCAATTCAGCAGCTCCTGCCCCTGATCTGATAAACCTGGGAACCAAAGAGAGTGGTTTTTTTGTTTGTTTGTTTTTCATCAGGGTGTTGTCAAAATAAAGTAATGCTTGCGAAGCACTTGACCACTACAGAGGTGAGTGCCATAGAAAAACCCATGAGGAAATGAATCATTCTGTCTTCGGGGCAGGGTTTGAATAGCGTTTGAATAGCGTGTGGTAAATAAGGCCTCGGGGGAGGGGGGGAGAGGACAAGGCACACCCACTGTGCTAGGTGTTAGGTGCTGTGACACCACAGTCAGGAGTGTGATGGAGACAGAGATACAGATCTATGCAAACAGGATCTCTAGATTTTCAGTACCCCTTGCTTCAGGAAAGGAGAGAGACACTCTGAGACAAGCCTTTCTCTTGGTATTTGGGTGCTTACAGTCAAAACATGATCCAGGAAGTGGTCTGAGTCACCCTCTCGAAGGAAACATGGCCAGTGGGAGAAGATGGAGAATTAAAGGAACCCCTAAAGGTTTGGTTTGAGTCTTGAGCAAAGATTTGGTTCTGTTCTTATTCTGTCTGAATCAAATTGCCCTAATTCGCACGCCATCTCCTTCAGGCACGCCATCTCCTTCAGAGATTGCATGTCTTTTCTTTGACCATAGTACCTTTGATGGTACAATATCTGGGACAGGTTTCTCTGAGTGGGGTGGGGGCTGGGAAGGGCAGGTGGTGCCCACAGGCTAGGGAGGCAGGGATCAGGTCCACAGCCTTGTGCTGGCTTGGTCAACCAGTAACACCACTGAAGACGAGCACTGGGGAGGGAGGCCTTGGTGGTTTGCATCACTGTTGAGCATACAGGGAGGTAGCAGGAGAAATGGTGGCCTGATACCCGCATTTGGGGCCTTGCTGTGTGTGAGGTGATGGTAGATGTGTAAAAGGGGGACATGTATATGTGGGGACGTGGGGTGAGAGTCTGCATGGACATGCCCTGCACTGGACTGGACGTATTTGGGTGCTCTTCAAGAATGCACACTAACAAAAATAACCCATGATCAGCCTCAAACAAGCAAGCCTCCCTGTGGCAATTTATCTCCTCAGTCAAGCACACACAACTCGCCAAGTTGCACATGCATAACAGATGGGCTGAGGACCCTTGTACTGTAGTGGGTTTGTGTCAGGTTAAGAACACTGGCTAAATGTGTGAGTGCCATTAATGCCAGTTGGGGCAGGGGAAACACAACCCCTCCAAACTCCTGAATATGAGCCAAGAGCTCCCAGTGCCAGAGAGGTGACTGTGAAGCACATGTGCTTCTCAGGGATGCTTTTTCTTTCTCTCCAACTGTCCGCCTTTTCATTCCCATCAATCTCTCTCTCTCTAGCTCTACCATCTTCTCTGCCCCCCTCAATTTCTCCCTTACCCTCATGCTATCTCTGCCACTCTCTCTGCTCCCCATCTGCTAGGCCAGCTTCTCAGCTGGTGTAAATTGACATGGCTCTGTTGAAGTCAATGGAACATCTATGTTGGTTTACATCAGCTGAGGACTGGGTCCTCTCTCATTTTCTCTCCTCACCCAGCCCCCACGGCACTCTCTCTCTGGGTCCTCCCACTCTCCTGGTTATTTCTGTCTCTTCTCCCTCTCCATTTGTCCTGCATTTATCACCTGTCAAGGAGGCTGCGAGGAGCAAGCCTTGCACTTTTGCGCTGGCTCCCACAGAGCAGTTGCTTTCCAGCAGCAGAAGGTCCGTATGCTTTTGCAGACAGGTCTGGGGCATTCTATTGATAGAGGGTAAACAGGGCAGAGCAGGGAGCCCCTGGCTAGTTGCTGGCTGCAGGGGAGGAGATAGCGCTAGTGAATAGTGCAGACTGGAGGGACCAGCATCCCTCCTGGAGAGCAGATCTCAGGGGTGAGACGGGAGTTGCCATTAGAGGCTTAGGAGAGGGAAGTAGAGACAATGAAAGCACCTGACCCCCTAGTTATTATCTCAGTTAATCACAGTCACTATTAACCCAACATACTGCTCATGGATCATCAGAGAGAAACAACACGCCTGGGAGGGGGGGCCTTTAACCTGTTACAAGAGCTTTGCCCCCATTCCTGACCGGTGCTAGTAGGGAGGGGCAGAGCTCAGCTTGCCCATGGTGATGGATTGGCCTCATGTCGGAGCAGCGTGACCATCGCCCCTGTGCTCAGGAGGTGTTTCAAGCAGGGAATGGCTCTAGTTAGATGGATTGCACGGCGGTGGATGTACCTGGGTAGGTGCCATTAATTGTCTGCTTGACCCCAGTAATTGAATAAATGCTAATAAACGCCATGAAAGGCCCCGTCTCCTCTTTAGCATGGGAAGGTAGTGCCAAGAATCATTCATCACTGACAATAGCAGGATGAAGCGGGGGTCAGGCCACCTGGCCCAGAAAGGAGTCAGAGCTCAGACGGGGGGTACAGGGAGCAGGCAAAGGGCCCAGACCTTTCCCCTCTCTGTGCTCCAACACAGGCCCAGCTATTGTGGGCTCTGCTGGGAGGTAATTGGCCATGACGGGAGCTAGGGAAATGCCCCAGACTGAGATACCATCCAGCATCGAGGAACCATCCACTAATGGCCAATAGCCCCCGCCGCCTTGCCCTGTGGAGGGAGGATGTGGCCCTGAGAACACCTTCTTACAGCAACAACACAGAGTGGTTTCCCTGAGACTATCCAGCCATGTGTCTGCTCACAGACATCTCCAGTGCCGGTGGAAGGGGCAGGAGGGACTGACAGTCTTGGAGACCACAGCCCTATGTTACCCATAGAAAGGAGAGCAACAGTACAAGCTTCCCCCATGCTGCCCACCCCAATAAGCCTCAATCCTAAAGGGACCAACTTGAGAGCATCTGCAGGGCTCATTCACATCTCCAGGGCCTGTTCAGTCCTGGCCTCGCCCCTGAATCTGCCACCAAAGCTGCCATTTAGCACCCATACTGATATAGAGATCTGTGTTCCTGTATGGGCTGAGACACTGTGCTGCTGGGTAGCCATCTGGGAGCCACTGCTTTTGTTTGCTATTGATCAAGGATGGATTTTCAAGGTGACCACACAGACCATTCATAGAGCCAGTGTACCAAATTCTTTGCTGGTGCCAATGGACAATGCTCCAATGAAATCAAATGAACTGCGCTGGGAGAAAACTTGGCCCAGTCACTCTATAATGCTGCCAAACAGGGAGATAGAAAAGGGGGTAAACTGCAGCTGGAAGAGAGGATCTATAAGGGGGCTGCCTGCACTGGGGTAGAGATGGGTGAAGGAGGCTGGCTGAAAGGAGATGTCTCTAGGAGCCTGGAAGAGTGCATCTATAAAGGTAACTCACAGCTAAGACAGGGGTCTACTGGACTGTAAAGTGGCTGCCTGCACTGGAGTAAGGGCTGAGTGAAAGGGAGAAGGGGGCTGCAAAGCTAAAACTGCTGCCCTGATAAAGGCGCTCAGCAAAACCGCCCGATACTTCATGAGTCACAAACCCAGCTTCTTGCCTCACGCTGAAGTCTCCCTTATGGGGTCTTGGAGGTGGCTGGGTTTGTTTTTCATTTCTCCTTCCATTTGCACAGACTTTCCATAGCATGGCTGACTCCTACTTCTCCATCCCTCCCAATCCCACAATTCATCTCCAGAGTCCGGATATCCAGCGGAGAGCGCTGACCACTAACCAAAAGACATAAGGCATTTTAAACCAGCGACCAGACAGAGGATAAGCAGGTGATGGGTGTCTTTGCCATCTTTGGAAGAGGTGGTAAGGGCCACCCCAGGAATTATCAGCCCAGCCTTTCTTCACTACTAGGAAAACTGGCTGCAAAAAAAAAAAAAAGATAGAAATGTCATTGGAAATACATACACACGTGGGTTGTGATTTTCAAAGCGACCTAGGCGATTGAGACGCATGCCTTTCATTCATTTCAATAGCAGATGTGTGTATCTAAATTCTCTGATCTGCTTTGAAAATCTGAGCCGTCATGGGGGCAAACTAGCACAGCTATGGTAAGGGCCAAGCACGCCTCTCTAACCTATAAGAATGCAGTGAGGGAGTTAAACTCTTAGCAAAAGTAAAGCAGGTGACTGTCATTTCTTTAGACTTTCAGATGGTTTAATTATTAAAGTCCCACAAGAGAAGGTGTTGAGGAAACTTGGCAATCTAAGTGTGAAAGAGAAAGTCCTCCCATAAGAAAAGGATCAGAAAAGAGAAGAAGCAAAGGTCAAGAGTGAATGAATAATTTGGGAACCCTGACATCAGTGCTAGGACTCAAGTTGCTAAATATGCTAATTAACACAGTCCTATTGGAAGTGGGGTGACAAAATTGCCTAATCCAGCCAAATTACTGGGGTTAGACCAGACTACGGGGAGAGTCATGACCTATCAAAATTGGGGGTGCGGGGAGTCAGGGAATGACCATGTCCTTTGCTGCCATCACATAGATCACTCTGGATGCATGTTTCTATCCCTTTCCCCCTACCCTGTGTCTGTCCTGTCGATTTAGATTGTAAACTCTGGGACAGTAGTCTATCTACTACTCCATGTTTGTACAGCACCTGGCGTGAGGGGGCTGCAATCTTGGTTGGTCCCTAGGCTGTAATAGACAGGATTAGTAAGAGTGGGAGAGTGGGCCATGCAATGGCCGATCAACCTAAATGCACACAAGTGCCAGGTAGTGCACATTGGAGGGACCCATTTAAGGACCTGTATGAGTCTTTTGGGCTGGGAGGAGGAGTGGGGGGGCGGTGGCTTAAGGAAGATGTCTGCTCAGTGCACAGCAGTGGTTTAAAAATGAATAAGATTCACTAGGGGACAGAGAATAGTACAGACAATAGAGGGGTTGCCAATAGCAGAATCCACAGCTCCTTGGTAAGGAGTGGTTGAGTGGTGCATTCCCAGCTGGAAGTCCAAGAGATATTGTGCATGAGAATTATGGCTGATGTGCAACCCTTTCATGGGAGAGAATGAGACAGAAAAGGAACTGCACGTGACAGATGTTGGCCACATCACTTAATGCACTGCGGGCAGGCATTCCAGTGCTGTGGTGATGAGGGCAGTACTAGAATAGGATGCTCTGTGTGTGGTTTCTACGTGGTCTTGTGATATCCAAGTCAATTCTTGCTAAGGTGCTAGTCCTCAGTGAGGGCTGTGTCCCGGACAAGGTGCACATCTCAGCTGTAGCCATGTAGGAGAAATTATAAGAGCCCTTTAAAAAATGGGGAAGTGCATGTTTCCCTCTTTCGCTGGACTCAACCCCAACTGATAGGGTTTTTGCAAGCTCTAGGGAAAGCATTTGCTTGAGGCAGAATTAGTGAATTTCAGCCCCAAATGGGAATGTTTTGGAAAGTTATGCGCATATTAAAAATAGGGGCTTCTCACTGAATTTATCATGTAACCTTAACCGTAGCAAACTGTAGCTACAAAGGTGCCTGCCTTCATCCGAACAAGGAAGAGTATCTGCTGTCACACTAGCTAGGCTCTCAAGTCTCATGCTTCAGGGTATCAGGACAGACAGCCTGTTGCCCGGTTGGCCCCGTGTGGGGTAGGGCTCGCAGTGAAGAATGATGATCTTGGGGTCTGGCCTGCAAGTCAAGAAATCTTGGTTCAGTTTCTGTCTCTGCCGCTGCCTGCCTGTATGAGCTAGGGCAAGTGCCTTAATCTCTCTGCCTCAGCTCCCCATCTGTAAAACATAGAGGGTGATGCTCCCCTACTGCACAGCAGTGCAGAGGGTGAGTTCATTGTGTGTGTGGCACTCCCATCCAACAGCTTGGGAGGCCAGAAAAATGCCTGGCTAAAACCCCTACCTCTGAAGTATGTAAGGCCGGTGGTTGTCAGGGACAGCAGACCAGGCTAGTTAAATGACTGCTTGGTTCCTATATGCTCATCCCTAAGTGCCCTTAACTACCCCAACTCCCTGGTGTTCCATCTTCAGCTCCTTTAACTGCTCTCCTGTCTCTCCATTACTTTCAGGATCCTCCGCCCAGTCCTTTAGCCAGCAATTTCCTGCCGTGCTGAGGTTTCCTAGCCTGAAGGGGTCTAAACGGGACTCAATCGTTATAAATATCCCCTTGAAATGCAGGGCACTGTTAATCTTCTGCTTTAATGAACAAGACGCTCGGCACCTTTGCTACAGAGATTTGTACGCGTCTCCCCTCCCACGTCTTTCTGATTCCCTCTCCCCCCAGCTCCCATTCTCTTAATCTCTATCTCTTCACCTCTCCCCTTCTTTCTCTGCCATTCCACTGCTGTCGTTTTCCTCCTCCATTTCCCTCTGTGCCTCAAACCCTTTGCTTCTCTCTCTTCCCCTTGCTCCTGTCTATCAAGGCTTTTGCTCTCCACCTCCCTCTCTCTCCCTCTCCTACGTTGCTCAGTTTTACCTCAAAAGGACCAAATCATTTTTTATTATTATTATTGCCATTCTGTTTCTTCATCAGAATGCAAAACATTACATCTCTCTCTCTTGTAATTATGGTTAATTTCATAACCAGCACCTTAATTGGATTGGTCTCTGATGGGGAATTCCCACAGGAAGGCAAGGCAGAAAGATTGTGGCATGATCTGTTCGTTCAGCTCATTGTTTAGATTCAAGATTTCTTGCATGAAATGGGAAGCAACTAATAATTCAGACCTGGGAGACAAGCTGGAGGTGACTGGGAAAGGCTGAGTACCTTACGGGGAGGCTGCTTCCCAAGGGCAATGACTCTCTGCAATGCTTCAATAAATCCTCCTCTTCATTGACACTCTGAACCTGTCTTCCTTTCTCCCCCTTGTCAATGAGAGAGGAACATGCAGCTAAGAGTGTGGACTGTCCATTTCCTGCAGTGCGGGAGAGCCAAAGAGATGGGATCCCATGTGAAACAAATGTTGCAAGTGGTTCCCCCTGGGCAAGTAGCCCCATCCCAAGGCCCTTTGTCAGTGCAGGTGATGGTTTATTAGCACTAGGAATCGCAGTGGTTTCCCCTGCTGTTCGGAACCGGAATGCCCTTCTCCAATGGCATCTCCCTTTAAGGGCAGTGTGACTTGAGCACCCTGTGTTTATCTGCTAGTAGCTAGCACCCCTTGATTCGCTGAAAGCTGCCTAAGGGCTGCCTTCCTTCCTAGATGCTGCCACCCCCACTATTGCTGGAGGAGCACCCCCTGGGATCCCCAGCAGTCGGCAGCTATGCCATTGCGGGCTGGGATATAATCAGGTCTCACCAAGTAAGTGGAGTCCAGGCTGCCCAGTCCTTGGTGTACAAGGAAAACCCAGGGCTCAATTCTCCTCTGCCTTGCGTCACCATTGCCAACTCTGGCACCCCATCAGAAACCCCCACTTCCTCCCCTTAGTGGTAGGGTTTTACACCCATTTTGCACAAGTGTAAATGATTGCACAAGGTACAGGGTTATGGAGAATCGTCCCCCCAGGGTGCTACAGGCAGTGGATGGCACACATGACTCAGCAGCTGACACTCTTCCCTGGGGGTCACCCCGAGCTGACACCCCTGCATGGCATGGCGTTAGTGGGCATTGTATCTCTGGAGATGCTGTCTTCCAGATGAGATGCCCAACTGAGGTCCTGGCCTCATGACATTGTTTCTGCAAGAATAGGGGGTCTTAATCCTTGAACTGTACCCTGGTCAGATGCCAGATCAGGCAGTTCCATTCTGCCTGTTGCCCATTTCATTTGCATACAGTTTTCTTCACTTCCTGTCCTAAACTGTTGTTTAGTGTTGTCGTGTGCTTTTAAAGAGCTGCTCTATTTCAGGAGTTTGCATTACAAGCGGGAATCAAGTGAATGTTCTATCCATTTAGGGCCAGAATCTGAGCTCCGTACTCCATATCTCCTGAGCCTCTTATGGTGTCTAATGGAAATGTACCCAAATAAGGCCCTTTGGACTTGGCCTGTGGTTCATTAAGTATTTCAGGAAAACACTGAAATTATTATGTACAGTGTTATTGTTGTGAAACCGAGTGGTGCTGTCTATGTGGCCAGCAGTTTGTTTCTTTCCCTAGTATCAGCTGACAAGAGGCCCATGTAGTTGAACATGGAGAAATAAGAAATAATGAGGATTAGATCAAAAAATGTCAGGCAGCACTATGCCTTAAATGAATACGTGCTGCTAGAGGCCGATGAAGAAAAGGAACCGGGGCTATGGATGAGGGCAACTTAAAACACCATCAGCTCAGTGCCTGGCAGCACTTAACAAAGCAAACAGAATCCTGGGTGTATCAATAGAGGAGCAGAACAAATCAGAGACTCATTCCAGCTCTTTGTACGAGGCCGTCGAGAAGACACCTAGCACACTGTGGGCAGTGTACAAGAGGAAGCATACTGAAGGCTTGGGGAAGATACAGGAGGATGAAGGATCTTAAGGTTAGAGTCACAAGGCCGGGTTAAGAAAATTAGCCTTGAAGTCATCAGACGATAAGAGGTGAGCAAGGGGATGTGATTGAGGAGCACAGGAGGGCTGGGGTCTACCTGGGGGGCTGTTGGAATAGACTGAGACATTATTTTCTGGACTGGGAAAGAGGCTGGAGGATTGGCACAAACAATGGCCTGCGATGGGATATTAGATGGGGTGGGATCTGAGTTACCCAGGAAAGAATGTTCTGTAGTATCTGGCTGGTGAATCTTGCCCATATGCTCAGGGATTAGCTGATCGCCATATTTGGGGTCAGGAAGGAATTATTCTCCAGGGCAGATTGGAAGAGGCCCTGGAGGTTTTTCGCCTTCCTCTGTAGCATGGGGCACGGGTCACTTGCTGGAGGATTCTCTGCTCCTTGAAGTCTTTAAACCATGATTTGAGGACTTCAATAGCTCAGACATAGGTGAGAGGTTTTTCGCAGGAGTCAGTGGGTGAGATTCTGTGGCCTGCGTTGTGCAGGAGGTCAGACTAGATGCTCATAATGGTCCCTTCTGACCTTAGTATCTATGAATCTATGAATCGGATTAATCATGCGGGAGGCTCTTAGCCCTGGGATGCCCAAAGCAGCAGCCCCCAACCCAAACCTCTGTCCACAGCAATGCATTATAATTAGTGTCAGTGTCAAAAGAGGGAGCCCACACTGCTATCACTTTGACCTGTTGGATGTTTTAATTCTTCTCCTGCATTTGGGGAGCTGCAGTTTTTCTACAGAGGACAAGATCTCTATGCCCTTTCTGGAAATAGAAGAGGTGGGAACGTAGAGCTAGATCCTCACAGCTGGGCGAAGCTGCAGAGAAGGGCCACCTTTGCACTTCCTTGATCCTTGGTGCCTGGTGCCAGCCTAGCCCCTCGAGTAACTTAGAGTAGCCCCTGGGCCGCTCTAAACTAAACTGGCTTGTAATAGTTCCCAAAGGACTGGCATGCAGGCTGGGAACTGCCAGAGCATACTGAGCTTTGGCCACCTTCTCTCCCAATCCCACCCACTATGTTGATGGGAAGGTAGTGTTCTACACCAGCCAGAGATTCCCTTTCTCCAGGGTCAGTCCCAGGTGCCTGTGTAGAGCAGCTTTCTGTTCCCTTTTCACCACCTTAGCATGAGTTAGAACATGGACTGTCAACTTTTGGGGCCAGATACTCGGTATAAATCAGCATTGCGATCAGCGGAGCTACTGTCAAAGAATCCAGCCTGTAAGGGCCTGGTTCTTTCTTCTTTTCGGAGCTTCTGCCTCATGTCACCATGGGCACTAGTGTAAAGTGTTCCCATTCTGATTTGTTTGCGTATTGTGCTCCCTTTACACAAGGAGCAGGGCAGTGAAGAATTAGTGCCAGCGTCCTAATCCCAGTTTTGCAGCTCCTTGCTTATGTTCCAGCAATGTCTTGTCTTGTCCTCATCCCATGCAAGACACTCCTACTCGAGTGCTGTGCATGGAGGAAAGTGTCAGATAGGGGAAGAACTGCAGTGCAGACCCTCAGCTCGGGTAAATTGATAAATTTACTTCAGCGGAGCTACATCAGCTGAGAATCTGGCCCTGAGTTCTTTGGGACAGGAGTTGTCTTTATTTGTAGATCTCATGTAGTGCTGAGCATGCCAAAGAAATAATCACTGTGAACAGTAACTTGTGGGAAACGGAGAGTAAGAAAGGAGCTGGCATTAGCAGAGGGTAGAAGTTTCCTTATGTAATAGGGCAGGGGTTCTCAAACTGTGGGTCAGGACCCCAAAGTCGGTCTCAACCCCATTTTAATGGGGTTGCCAGGGCAGGTGTTAGACTTGCTGGGGCCCTGGGGCCAAAGCCTGAGCCCCACTGCCCCATGTCGAAGCTGAAGCCAGAGCCCCACTGCCCAGTGTCGAAGCTGAAGCCTGAGGACTTCAGCCCTTGGTGGCGGAGCTCAGGGTTACAGGCCCTTTGCCTGGGCTGAAGCCCTTGGGCTTCGGCTTTGGCCCCCCTGCCTGGGGTGGTGAGGCTTGGGCAGGCTCAGGCTTTGGTCCCCACTCCTAAGGTTGTGTAGTAATTTTTGCTGTCAGAAGGGGGTCGCGGTTCAACGAAGTTTGAGAATCCCTGTAATAGGGTAAATGTGTGTGGAAGAGACTTGACCAGTTTCAGCCAGGAGTATATTCAATAAGAAGAGAGGCCAGCCCTTTGAATCCAAGTAAGCCACAGATTCTAGCTTGGTGAGTGGATGAGCCTAGAAAAGAACACAAGAATAGCCATACTGGATCAAGCCAATGGTCCATCTCGCCCAGTAGCCTGTCTTCCGACAGTGGCCAGTGCCAGGTGCCCCAGAGGGAAAGAAAGAACAGGGCAATTTATAGAGTGATCCATCCCCTGTCATCCAGTCCCAGCTTCCAGTAGCCAGATGTTTAGGGACACCCAGACCATGGGGGTGCGTCTCTGACCACACTGTCTAATAGCTATTGATAGACCTGTCCTCCATGATAGGTGAGCTGTAGGGAGATGTGGCCAATGATTACAGCTGGTTAGAAAAACTTCAGTGGAACTATTTTCTACTGGAAAATGCAGTTCTGTCCAAACTGAAACACTTCGTGAAATCTGATGATTTTGCTGACATTTCTTTTGGTAAAATAGTTCCAAGAATGTTGAAATGTCCTGTAGAAGGAAATGTTTTGATTTTTTGTTTTGAAAACTTTTCATTTTGGTGTTTCCGTTTTATATTATAGTGTGTATTCTACTGTTAGATACATTTTTTTAAAAAGTCCAGATCAAAATGAAACATTTTGAGCTATCTGAAACAGTTTTTTCCTGCAATTTTCCTTCGGAGGAGGATTTTGAAATTTTCAGGGTTTGTTCCAATTTGAAAGGAAGCCAAATTTCAAAATCCTTCTCACAACAGAATTTCCATCCTCTGCCCAACTCTACTGATGACATTTGCCTGAGTCCTCCCTCCCTGAATGAATCGGACCTGATTCTTTGTGGCCAGCCACACTCAGAGGGGAGGCCACTCACTGGTGAACGTCTCCACTGTTCCAAGCAGGGCTGGGTGAATTTCAGCTGGGGTGTCATTCTCATGTTCACATCAGCATGCCAGCTTCTTCACGCTGCCCCTTAAGGGCATTGCTCCAGAGACAGAGCCTGGGTTGCAGGAGAACGACCCACCAAATGGGAAAGTAGCCAACCGCCTCCTTGTGCTTCAGAGATGGGCTCCCTGAGCAACTGGCTGTGCCACAGTGGAGTAGCGACCCAACACCATTGAGATGCTCAGACCTGAGCCCCGTCTGTCCTGCGCAGGGCAAGCCCCATACCTGTTTGTACACTGCCCTAGCTCCTCTTTCCCAGCACTGCTGCTATGTCTTGGATCTCCCACTGTCCCTTTGGCTTTGTGTTATGACTTGCTCTGAGAAACCATTGGATTTAGCTGCCATTATTTGTTGCCACTAAACTGTTGTACTCAGTCTGTTTATCCTTTTCAAGATGAAATAATACAGAAGCTGAACTGAAATGGAAACCCTGGCCTTCCATTTCCATTTTAATTTAAACACACAGTATTTCCCGGTGATTACATGTATTCTCACGCAGCCTAAGGTGCATTCTCTTTGTTATTATTTATAATCATTGTTTGGGGTGTGGAGAAATCATCCTCTTTCATCCTACAGAAAAAAATCAAGGGCTGGCCAGAAGTGAGCTCCTTCTCCTGGGCTCCTGCTTCCCTGCATCTGCAGGCTTCCTGCATGAGTGGCTGCTGAAATGTAGGAGGAAGGGATGGAGAATGAAGAAAGGGGCACCCCGTGGTGGATCTGCTGCTGGGTGAAGCTGCAAACGTGTTTTAAGCCATTACTGAAGACATTAAAATTATCATGTATTTCATCTGTAATCCGACAGCTTCCTGACCATGCTAAAGTGCTGCTCCAGGGAATTGAGCCTTGTCCCTCACTCCTTGTGCAACACAGTGCAAACAGGTTATACTGGCTGGATGCATGGGACTGCGTTTTCAAGAGCTCCGGGCGCAGATTTTCAGAAGCATTCAGCACCCAGCATCAGCGTCATCAACGCCAAGCATTTGAGAATCATGAGCCAAGCCCCAAAATTCAGGAGATTGGCTTAAAAATCATCGGAATTTTAAAATGAACAAACCACACCCACTTTTGGAGTTTTGGTTCACTCCTGGCTTTTTAACGTTTAGCACTGAGGGTTTCCAGCTTCTCTCTCTGACCAGGATAGCTAGAAATTTACTTCAGTGAAGTAGAGATTGGGTGTATCCCCGTGACTCCTGGAGCTCCTGCTTTGAGCAAAACACCAAATATTGTGAAAGCTGGCAATGCTGCAACGTGCACCCTATGTGCTGAGCAGTTGAAATCCTGGTCACTTATTTAGGTGCCTAATGAGAGCTGAGTTCTTTGGAACATCTGGCTGATAGGGTCTGAGCCAACACCTATTAAGCCCAGTGGAAAGATTGCCATTGGATTGAAACCCATTGATTTTTCCCCATGTTGTGCAACTGTAATGCCGATAGACCCTGGTCATCGGCGGGCGGGATCAAACCTGGGACCTCTGGAGCTTAGTGCATGAGCCAAAAGCCAACTGGCTGTTAGCTAAGGCTGTAGAACAGATTCATTTTATCGCTCTCTCTCTCTAGGTGGTCTTGGTGCCACTAGATGGGACAGAACACCACACCAAGAGGGTGTGTGGGTTACATACTTCCCCTAGCTCAGGAAGCACACCCTGAGCTTCAGAGTCTTCCCAGTTGAAATCCCTTGAGAGCCCCCACTTGTAACATCGACAGACCCCGGTGGTTGGCAGGCGGGATCGAACCTGGGATCTCTGGAGCTTAGTGCATGAACCTCTACCGCATGAGCTAAAAGCCAACTGGCTGTTAGCTAAGGCTGTAGAACAGATTCATTTTCTCTCTCTCTTTAAGTGGTCTGGGTGCCACTAGATGGGACAGAACACTACACTCAGAAGGTGTGTGGGTTACACAAGAATGGAGGGTTTTGGGGAGAGGAGAAGAGAGAGCAACTTCAGCAACTGGGTTGGGGGTGATCATTAGGGAGAAATGCGGCTCCCCTTTCCTACGTCAGCAAGGACAATGGGTATCTGTGCAGAACCCTACGTGCCTTTGAAAAGCCTGACGGCTCTGCAAAGCAGCTGATTCCTGCAGAGCCCTTCAGTCCATTGCATCACGGACTGGAGGACAAACCGATCCAGCCCCAGCTCAGCACAGTTTGTTTTTATCTAATCTGTTTTATTGTCGAATGAAACAATAACAACAAACACTCGCCCTGAAGACAAGCCATAAATAATGCAAAATCAAACAAGCGAGAGATGGGGGAAAGAAGAATTATACATGTAAAAACAGCCCGAAGATGGCAAGGCTGCAAGGAGGCTCTTTCTCTCCTTTGTTCTTTTTCGTTCTTTCTTTCATTCATTTTTATCTCCCCTTTCTCTGGAAATTCCTGGGGCAATATTTTTGTTACGGGAAATAAACTTGATGATAACCTGGAGAGAGATAGAGATCAGGCTGGTGGCAAGGAGCCCTGCGATGAGATAGGTAGACAGGGCTCAGGCGTTTGTCTCTTGAAATACACCAGTGTCACCTTCAGAACCAAAGTTCCAAATCGCTGCCTGCTCTCCGGCCCATTGAATCCCAACTAGAAATGATGGCAGGGCTGGCCAGTGCCCTGAATGGCTGCAGACACAGAGTGAGAGAGGAAATGTCCCAGTGACCAGGACAAGGGCCCAGACAGGGAAAGCGTGGGACATAGCAAAAAGTCACAGTGTTGCAGCTGGTGGGAGAGCAGCAGGACGCCGCAGTCACAGGACCCTCACCGCGGTAAGACTGCTTCACACTTATGCCCTTGGGGCCATGAGATTACCACGCTGCCCTCCCCACCATGAGAGAGCCAGCCTGGCACCAGCCTTTGCCACTAGGAGACTGCTGCATGATCTGCCTCTAGAGCAATGCACCGTCGTCGTAGCCTTGCCACTGTGCGGTCAAAGCACAGCCACCGTGAGAACAACATAACACCACGTAGCTGCTGTACCCTCACTGCAGGCACAATGTACTCGCCACTGTCAGTAAACCACACTGGCAACACAATCACAATGCTGTGCGTGGGCTGTGTAGACTGCTCTAGCTAGCTAGTGAGCCAAGTTACCCATCACCTTAGGATCTAAGCATCTAGGCCATGCCGTGCTCTGTGTGGTGATATACAATAATACTGTCCATGTGACATCCTGTGGCTTTATGACGTCATCACAGGGATAATGGTCCGACTGTCTGATGTAGTATTACTGTCTGTCCTAGCATGCATTGCTATCGCGTTGGCATTGCAGTGTCGACTGCTGATGGATTATCTTAACGTCATCCTGGCTTCATGGTGATACATTGCAGTCATAGCGCTGACGTTCTAGAAAGTCTAAGGATACTGCGTATTTAACGATGCCAGGCCGGATCCTTAGCTGGTGTACATCAGCATAGCTTCTCTGAAGTGAATGGAGCTGTGCTGGTTGACTCTAGCTGAGCATCTGGTCCGTTGTGCCCATTCCTGTTTAATGATAGGAGAACATACCTTTATGTAACTAGAATAACATCACGTTCATTGTCAGGTTATTTTAGGGAATGTGCAGCGGGAACAAAAACATTGCCAGTAGGAACATTCTAACCTTAAATTAAACATCGGACATGTGAACCAATGTCACTGCAAGAGACATCAGCTCGGATTGCTGGAGACTCAGGCTCTGTGCTCTGGCTCATGACTGTCAGAGATGCGCAGTAGAGCGGTGGTGGGGTATGGTGTCTCAGCTTGAGACAGCTGGAAATATCCAGCCCAGCGTGATAGGGCTGGAAACTCATTACCGTCTCACAACTGGTGTGAATAGAGTCTTACTGCCGTGCCGAGGGGAAGGCATCCACCTCAAAAACCCACTACCAGGTATGGTAGCCTTCCATACACTGAGGAGGGAAGGATGGTCTTTGTGGTGAATACACTTGTTGGTTAATTGAATAGTCAACTGCTTGACCACACTTTGGTGCCTTATGAAATATACTCAAGAAATTAAATACTAAGCGTCAGTCAGGTTTAATAACATAGTGCAAGGAAAAGGTTCTATACGATACCAGTCTCTGAGCTCCCATCTCATGCAGCGATGGTACATTCACCTTATGCAGAGGGGGAGCTTCCCAAGTTACACATTTCTGCTGGTATTATTTATGTGATGATTTTACAAGTTACACGTCAGTCTCTTTTACACATCACTAAAATCCAACCCCTCTGACATGTTCTGGTTTGGATACTAGCATTACGGGTGCTTGTCTGTGAAGGTACTTCCTAGCTTGTAGTAAGACATAGAACAACTGTATCTTGATTTTGACACATTTCCTCCCTGCTTATGCCAAACGGTTACTTCAGCAAATGCAAGGAGTTATGTGATACTTAGCATAAGTGAACAGGGCTATGGTGGAGGCCAATTGAGGCCAGAGTACTGTTACAGTATTTGTGCTTAATGTTACCAGTGCTTAATGCATGCCAATATCTATATGGGGCAGATAATATATATTGTTAATATGATATATATGTTAGCCAGCATATATTAGTCAACACGCTGGACTGGGACTCCGGAGATGGAGGTTCAGTTCCTGGCTCTGCTGCGGACTCTCTGCATAACCTTGGTGAGTCCATAGGCCTCACTTCAGCAAAGCACATCAGTGCGTGCTTAACACTGCCCATGTGTGTGGTTCCCTTGCGTGGCCTCGGGGCTTCACTTGCTTACACTTAGACCTTCCCATGCCTGCGTCGCCCATGTGTAACATGGGGATAATGGTACCTCCCTGGGTGTTGGGAGGATCAGTTCATCAGTGCTTGTGAGGTAGTCAGATATCACAGTGTTGGGGCCATGTAAGTGGCAGATATCGATATGTCTCAGCCGACAGGCAAAGGGCTCGGTAGCATGGCATGTGGAATGCCACCTCACACTTGGCAGTGGCCCTGGCATGTTCGGGCACATTGATGGGGCAGAGTGGGGGTCGTTTGCATCGCTTATGCTGTTACTGCACCTATCCTCCAGGTGCTACGGAGCTGACACCTGCTTGGCTCCCATTGGCTGATGCACTCAGCACTTTTCTGCCTTTAGCACTCAGGTTAACTGTCAGGCACATAGACCAGCTCAGAGTGAGCAGATCCATTGGGTTTGAGGCCGTCTCTCATTCAGACCAGAGTAATGGACTTGTGCTTTATTTAAAATTGCGATACCCTCCAGTCACAGTGCCAGAACGCTCGGGAAGCCTGAGCATCAAGCAGCATGATGGGTAATAAGTCAGGATCCAAACGGGGAGCTGGGCGGCATAGACACCAGGGAACTCTCCACTCCTCTTGCTCTTCTCCTCCTTTGGAGACAGCCAATGGGGCCTTCCAGGCTGAGGGGAAATGGAAGGCACACACGGTAGGGGTTGGGGGAGGGGCAGTTTGGGCTGTGTCTGCATATGGGTTAAATTATTCCTCTGATCAACCAGAATTAACAGCAAGGAAAAAAAGCCAGGAACAAAGCAAGATGGAGAGTGGGTGGGCTAAGGAGGATGAGAGAGAGCAAAGAGAGAAGGCAGGGCAAGGTTTAGAATAGCAGAGTTAATTCAGGGTGTACCGTACGTTACGCCTTGCACTGACTTTGACGCCATCTAACCCACTACTTCCCCAGCCAGGATGCGTAAGGGAGTATGTGGGTCAGATCCTCAACTGGTGTAAACTGAGGAGGCTCCACTGACTCCAATGCCCAACTGAGGGTTCAGGGCGCCAACTTCTGTTCTCAGTTACACCGGGATGAATCCGCCCCAATTCCAGGGACTGGGAAGTGTGTAAGGGGTGTGCGTGTACGTTACAGTTTTGTAAGTGGGTGGTAAGCTGAGCTAATGGAACATACACACTGTGGGAACTAGCAGATGTGACACCAACTTAGACCCGCCATTAAATTTGGCCCTCACTGTTTTATCCCCTCTGTGCTGGTGCTGCTGGCCACATGCCGTTTCTGAGATTGGTGGTAGGAGGCCTTTAAGGATGTGCTTTGAAAATCAGCTGGACCTGAGAATCCATGGCAGAATTCCTTCTTTGTGGTTAGGGATGGTCTTTTGAGACCTTCTATTTTCTGGACAGATCCTGGAATCTGCTCTATCCTAAAGACTTTTGCATGGAAAGCTATTTGTGGGAGTATCAGGGTTTGAGTTTTTTGCCCAACACCTCATTTTGGTCCAGTTTGTGCCCAAGTTTCTTCCTCTAGCTCGCTCCTTCTGGCAGTTTACATGCACAGTGGCTGCCTGCCATCTATGAGGGGAAGAGAGGAATGCACAAACCCGTCCTTTGTGAGGAATCCACAGCCCAACTTTCTACCCCCTGAAGAACAGTATTCCTTTACCCCTATGAATCTACGTTGGTGGAAAGATCAAGACTATGATTTGGTTCTCCAACCTGGGTCACACTCAGAGCACAGCAGAGCAAGTGTGCATTGTACCAGCCACTTCCACGGAACCTAGAGCGAGAGAGATTTCGTTGCACCCAACAAATACTCGTTTAGACAGTCCTCCCTGCAGTGTACGATGGGAAATGCACAGAGCAGGTAGAGCAGAGGGCCAGTTTTCCATGGCAGGCACATTGTGCCATGAACAGAAGATGGTTATCTTTCATAGTAGCATGAAGGTGACAATAAACTCAGTTCTGGTGGCTGGGGATTCTCTTCTCTTCCAAGAAGACCTGTTTGCATTAGTTGCATCAGAGAAGGCTTCATCCAAAGATTTGTCACTGGCTGGCTCTGGGCATTTATCTGACACTATTCTGGGGTTGCATCTGCCCTGTCACATAGACCAGAGGCATCTCCTTTGATAAGCCTCTCTCTCACTGCCTTACTGTGGATGCTTCATGAGCACAAAAAGGAGTTTCCCTGCCTCCTTTGGCAGCTGGAAGTGGAATGGGGAAGGAAACATCCCGATGCTACATTAGAGTCTATTCTTGGGCTCTCAAATCTCGTTCATGGCTCTCCCAGTCCTCATCTGCCCATTGAGCAAGGGTCCCTTCAAGCAATCTACTAAGATTTCTGCTGGCCCAGCCCTTACTTCCAGAGAGTCAAGAACCTAATTGACTCAGAGGAGTCAGTGAAGTCTGAGGAGTTGAATAAGGAAAAGACCTAGTCGACTACTGGAACATGTGCCTGGCCAATGGGGGACTTTCCCCTATAGTACATCATTCTCCAGTGCTTTGTCTAACTTAATTTTGAATGTCTCAAGTGATGGAGTTTCCCTTGGGAGATTATTCCACAACTGAATGGAGCTCTCCTATGCTTTGCCTTTACAAACAGAAAAATCCTGTTCTCCAAACCATTGCCCAATGCAGAAAATACTGACCCAACAAATGATGCTAGCTTTTGTGGGAACCAGGGTTACCTGATGCTGAACGGAGCTTTCGCTCTCCTGGATCTTGGGACGATGGGGTGGGCGGCTCGGTGCCCACTACACCCTTTTCACGTGCCATAGAAGTCTCATTTCTCTCTCACCCCAGAGGTGGACACAGCTGCCTTCACAATTACTTATTGATCGCTTGTCAGGATGTTTTCCTTGCTGGTGGGTCACTGAAGCATGAGCAGCAAAAGAGATGATCTCAGTGAGGGAGGAAGAAGGGATCTAAGAAGAGAGTGCGCCTCTTGCACCGTAATGTTAATTAAAAACACACAGACTCAGGCTCTTCACAGAGTGAGGCCAAAAAACCACACTGAGGTTAAGCGGCTTCAATGTCATGCTTGTGAGAGAGAGTTTTCTGCGGAGCAGGCTCCTTCATGGAACCATGATCCTGATGCCCCACTTGACAGATGATTGGCTCTTTGCCCTCCTTGTTTTAAAACCTCTCTTTGGGCTGGCTCCAGCCCATTACAAAGCAATTGACCCTTTGTGCTACCTTCCCTGCCTGCATCACTCATCTAGCACTGGCCCCCTGCCCATCCCTTCACACGCTGGGCCAGATCCTCAGCAGATGTAAAGCAACAAAGCTCCATTGACTTTCATGGAACAACCTTGATTTGCACCAGCTACGGACCTGGCCCAGAGCTTCCCCTCTGTAGCTCTCACCCATCTGGCATCTCTCAACTTCATTGACTTCCTATTCCATCTCCTCTTGTTCTCCTTGTCTTGCCGGTGCTTCGTCATTCCTCCCTCCTTCTGCTCTTATTGATTTTTCATCCCTGTGACTGTGTTGTTTAATTCAGCCAAGTGTTTTGGGGAGAATGTCTGTACGGAAGGAGCTTGGCAAACTAGAGTCGTGCTGTGTTTCCATAGCAGTCTTGCAACAGGTAGGGTAGTAGTAGTCTGGCAGTCGGGAGAAGCTAGCTAGAACTGTGCTGACAGTGTGGGGCAACCCATGCCATTTAGCAGATACAGCTTCTTATCGCATATGCCAGAAGGGGATTGGTATCTTAAATACATCCCCTTGATGTTTTATGGCAACATGTGCCTACTCTGTGCATGTGCCTACTGATCAGAAGAGGTCCTTTAGCAGAAGCTGTAGCAGCTCAAGCTTTTAGCTCTGGAGGCCCCTGGTTCAATCCTTGAGATGGCAGCCTCACAATAGCCATTACCATACCAGATCAGATCACTGGTCCACCTAGCCCAGTATCCTGTTTCTTACAGTGGGCAAAACCAGATACATCAGAAGATTGTGCAAAAATTCCATAATGGACAATTATGCAAGAACGTGCCTCTGGGGGAAGTGTCTTCCTACCCCATGCCGTTAGTGGCTGGCTTACAACTGAATCATGAGTGTTGCTGTCTCGTCTTATCATGAACTTCCTTTGCACTGTTCATTATTTTGTGTATCTTTGTTGTGTTCCCTCTTATTCATCTCCTTTCTAAAGTAAAAACTCCTGAGCTTTTTGTGCAGAACCATTTCATGCCTCTGAATCTTTTTGTATTGCTGGTTTCTCAACCTCTTCTGTATCTTTTTTTTTTATTCGAGCTAATCAGAACTCAGCATTCTGATTGGGTTCCCATTGATTTCTATAGTGTGTTCTATTTGCCATCCCATTCGTTAAACATTTTGTTTGGGTTTTGACTGCTGCCACACATTGAGCTACTGACACTTATTATTGTTTGAATTATAGTAGCACCTACAAACTTCAACGGAGACCAGGGCCCTTGTGCTAGGCACTGTACAAACACAAAGTCAGAGACCATCTGTGCCCCAGAGAGCCTCACAGTCTAGTAAACAAGACAGCCAAAAGATGGGAGGGGAAACTGAGGCACGGGGAGGGGAAATGACCTACCCAAGATCACCGGCAGAGCTGGAAATAGAAACCCTATCTCCTGAGCCCCAGTCAAGTGCCTTAGCCACAAGACAACCCTTCTTCTCACCTCTTGTCACCAGATCTTTCCCTTTCCATGGTATGGGCCTGTCTCTCTGCCAATACTGAGACAGTGCTGAGGAGTTCTGGGTTTTTGGTTAGAATTTATTTACATTTTCCTTTTACATGAGAGATTGTTAGATACAAGGTGATAATGGAGGGACGTGGTGAAAGCAAAGGATCCTGATTCTCCGTTGCTCTGCATTCATCCACCCCTGTGAGGATCTTTACCATGGGGGCATTTTACACCCTTTGGGCATTGGGAGACTAGGGGGAGGAAAGACGGGATGATATAAAGGTGAGATGGGTGAACAGTGGAGGCTCTCCTGGGCGGGCTGTATTCTGTGGACTGCTGGCTAGGAGAGCAGCATGGGGGTGAATGCAGTATGGACTTTGGAACACCAGGGTGTGGGTGTCGGAGTAGAAGCGGTCAGCAGAGGAAAAGCAGGCTAGTGGGAGCTGGGAATATGCTGAAAGGCTCCAGTTTAATCCTATAGAGCACTGGCTTTCTGCAGCCTAAATGGAACATTTAGCCTACCCTGTCTGGAGTCGGGTGCAGTGTGGTCTTCACCTGCATCTATTAAGTGACTCCAAACACACCTTTTGGGCTAGCTGCCTGTTTTCAGATGTCAGCCGGCTATATATATATATATATATATATATATAGGATGGAAAAGGAGGCAGGAGAGAGAGAGAGTGAGCAAACAAATGATGGAAGCAAAGCGAATGATGGAGAGAGAAGGAAACAGATAGAGACGTGTTTGGCAAATTAAAGCTTTTCCCTTGTTTTGCTGCTTTGCAGTTAGCTACAGGAACACTTAGCACTGAGCCCAGGGTCTCGAGAAGCAACTCTCTTACCAACAGAAAATGTTGTTAAATATTTATTTGTAAATCTGGAGTCTTTAGCTCTAAAACATAGTCAAGTGCAATAGAATTTGATTTAGTTGGTGCAGCTGGGAGGAGGCGAGAGGGCTGAAGCCGAGACCCTTGTTTGTGGGGTTTGTTTATAAACCCAAAATCCAGAGACCAGGGTTAGTCCCACAGCTAGGGTGACCAGATAGCCAGTGTGAAAAATCGGGACAGGAGTGGGGGTGGGGAGTAATAGGAGCCTGTATAAGACAAAGCTCTGAATATCGGGACTGTCCCTATAAAATCAGGACATCTGGTCATCCTACCCACAGCCCTGGGTCCAGGTCAGGACTCTGTGCACTAGTGTCAAGATTCACACTCCCAGCACAGTGGGATCTGCTCACCAATGTATTAGGTTTCAGATGTCCAGCCCCTCGCTGCAGTGGGATTGACCAGCCCACCCCTGCGAGCTGTAGGACTCGTCCAGCTGTGCCCCAGCAAATTCCAGTGACTTTGATGCATTATTTTCTTGCTCAGAAAATGTTTCCCAAAGTCACTGGAGATGCTTGGAGAGTCTCTCATGGGCAGCTGGCTCAAGGGTGAACGTCACACACTCTATAATTTATGATTACCAGATGTTTTTACGAGCTGACTCAGAAATTTCTGTTGTTTCTTTTTTTTTTTTTTTTTCAATAATCTTGCTCTGTCAGCTTATCTGAAACCCCATTCCAGATTCCTCCCTGCCTAGAGAAGGCCAAGCTCCTGGCTCCAGGATTCTGATTGCAACGAGCAGTAACAATACGGGGTTCCGTGGCTGGGATGGTACATAGAATAACTTGGCATTGTCTTCTGCAAAAAAAAAAAAAAAAGACTAAGTCACGTAAACAGGGATGGGCAAAACTCCAGGGAGCCTGGGGACTTATGAACCTTCTAAGTGCACAAACTGTGTTTCCCTGGGGGTTTAAACCCTTGTGTTTTTGTTTTCCCTAAGGGCGATTTCAGTTGGTTTATTTTTGCTACATCATGTTTACTTCTTTAGCTACAGGGTAGTCCGTGCTTTCATTATGGAGACCATCCTGCTGACTTAAGTGCTGTTATTCAGTGTAAATGCCAGCTCAGAATTAGAGCCACCACTTCCCCACCCCACCCAGCGCAAAAAATACCTCTAGGCTGGCCCCAGTGGGGAATTATTGATACTACAGGTATGGTCCAAGTAGAGCTATGCAGATTTATGCCATCCGAGGAGCAGGCCCATTGTTCTTAATTTTTCATTTTCATTTTTCTCCCTCTCTGCAACTTTTTCCAAATCGCTTCCCTTTCCAATCTACTTTTACCGTATTTTTCTCTTTTTTTCCCCCCATCTTCTCCCATTCTCCCCTTTGGCCCAGCTCCTCAGCTGGTATAAATCAGTGTAGCTGCATTGGCATCTGTCTACCACACTGATTTACACTCAGCTAAGTAGCACCCCCTTCATCTTCGATATAGAGAGGTAGAGGTGGGAATTTTCTCTCGGCTCCCTTTCTCCTATGCTTAACATAAACCCAATACCATTCAAGCTTGACCTGTGGACCCAGGATGGCCAAATGGGTTTGAAACCAGCCCTGATTGTAACACTGACACAGACAATGGTGGAGGAGGCGTTATGTGTGCAGAAATTGATGTCATGCTGACATAATAGTGCTGACATAAAAACGTGCACAACGACACAGCATAATGGGCCAGGGTTTTTCCCTCCCGTACAGTTGTATGCTGGCGGCTGTGAGCCTGCTTCACTGCCACCTGCTGCCTCATTGTCAGTTACACCTGGGGAAACTGTACCAGACACAACCAGATCAGAAGCAGGGTGGTACTTTATTCCCACTTTGCACAGATGTAAGTGACGGTGCGCGGTGCCATTTTCCCTCTCCCTGAAGCAGCGTATTTATTCGGCTTTTCAAGGTACGTCTACATAGAAGGTGGCAACCGCAGCAGCGAGTATCAGATTGGGGCTCTCAGACATTGTGCTGCACCTAGCCATGTCGATGACTGGGCTCAGGCTGGAACTCAGGCTCTGAACTCAGGAACTCGGGGGTGGGTTTCAAAGCCTGAACTCCAGCCTGAACCACAACATCTACACAGCTGTTTTTAGCACCATCATGCAAGCCCAAATCCTTCAACTCGGGCTCTGAGACTTGCTGCTAAGGCTGTGTAGACCTACCCTCACAGAGCAATTACACAAGAAACAGCAAAGGCCTCTCTCTAGGCCTGCAGTGAGGGAAAGGGGAAAAAAAGAAACCAGTCCAAACCATGGAGAAATCCCCATCTAGATACCTGGACCAGACTCCTTCCTTGGAGGTGCTCTGACCCCTTCCCAAGAAAGGGCAACATGTTATACACCTCCTGCTAGATTAACCGCTACCTGCCAAGCAAACCCAGCTGCTCACCCCTGCTGATCCAGGAAGCATCACTTAGGAGGAATGGATCTTATCTCCAGGGCCAAGTTATGGACAGGGTCACAGGCCGCCCACCAGGGCAGAGCCATGTATTGGGCAGTTATCTTCTTGGGGGCGATTCTCCAGCCCTCACACTGGTTTTACTCCTGTGGGTCCCAGTGATTTCAGTGGAGTCACCCCAGATTTGCACAAGTGTGAGGTCAAAGTGATTGGATCCTGATTCTCCGTTGCTCTGCATTCATCCACCCCTGTGAGGGTCTTTACCATGGGGGTATTTTACACCGTTTGGGCACTGGTGTAAGTGACTCACTAGGTTCAGGGAAGCAGGGGTGTTCCAGATCAGAGGGTACATTTGTTAGATCTCATTTTCCCTCACTGAGCAAATTCAAGAGTGCTCCAAACTCTGCCAGACATTTACCCCTTCAGTGATTGCTGCATGATCTGAGCTAGGTAGTCAACATCAGATCATGCAAAAATCTTGATTTTTAGAAGGGAGTTTCTATCGTCAGCTCAGCCTTGGAAGAGACTTGTTTTGCTCTGAAATGTCCAAAGGTAAATGGGAAACGGAAGTGATTTAAAGCTCATCTTCACACTGTATTTTTCAGTGTATTCGTTGTCTTTATCCTGGGCCTTTTATGTGGCTTCAGCTATTAGCATTACGGATGTTTTTGTCAGGGCTTGTATTTATCATGGATTTAAATTTAGCCCAGAACTCATACTACGTGAGGTGTGTCTAGACTTTAATTATATGCAAGTAGGTTTGTCTAGTCTGTAATAATATGCAGATTTTGCTTTGTTCATTTATCATGTTTGTTCATCTTTTTAACTCTTGGCCTCCAAAGCCTTAAATTCTACCACTGAAGGCTTATTTGGCTGCTGTTGTTTTTCATGGCTACATTGTATTCTGTGCAGTTACTAGAAGGCTCAGACAAAGAACATGTAATAATTCCACAATACCAGGTGTATTTCAGCCTAACCAGGCAAATTATCCCCTTGTCACCATGTGTGGCATAGGGCCAGATCCTCAGCTGGTGTAAATCAGCTCCAATGGATCTCTGCTCGGGAGAAGCCTTGGGATGGTTGAATGGTGGAGTTTGTGGAAGGTCAGTACTGAGGTGCACTGCAGGATGTGTGCCTTTGCACAGGGCTCAGGTTAGAGAATAGTGGCTAGGTTGGAAGTCTGAACTAAGCGCATTGGCAAAGCTCTGCTGGGTCTAGGAGTGGAACAATAGGCGGTGTTGCATGCCAAAACAAAGGTTGTTGCCAAAGCTGTTTGCCATATCAGAGCTGTTGCAAATCACGATGAAGATAGAGGGCCAAATTCACCCATTGATGCTGGTGGAGGTACACCAGGGAAGAACTTGGCAACTATTAGAGGAATTCTTGGGGAAGCTCAGACTGTAATATCAAGAGAGATACCACAACAACCCCCCCTATTTCTGCACCTGTCTGAAGCCAGTATTAGCAGTTGCCCACAAAGGTGACGAGCACGGAAATTTCAGCTAAGAACACATCCAAATAAGGCAGGCTGTTTTTCAGCATCATAAGGTGAAGTCTTTCCAATCTCAGTGCAATTAGACCCTTTCGACTGTGTTTTGTTTTGCATATAATGTTTTGCTTTTTTATGTCTTTCTCAGCAAGATCGTGAGTATAGGGAATTGGATTCCAAGAGAGATTAACAGAGATGACGATTAAAGAGAAAGCGCATGCATTTTGAAAGCATGTGCTCTGAGCGACTGCACTGCAAAACGTTCCTTTCGCTGCATGTAATGTGATCCAACGAAGAGTTGAGAGTGGTACCTGCTGCCCCATTTCCAGCAGAGTCGCAGCACACTAGCAGGGATTTCTACATCTTCCTGGAAGACATGGTTTCAGAGGTGCAAAGTTTACTCCGGCAGTTGCAAAATAAATAGCACTTTTTGCCTGATGGATATTGCACAAGCAAGAAAACAGCTTGTTTAGCCTCCTTGAAATGGCTCTGGGTGGAAGACCTGCTCTGGCTCCCACCCATGTGGGAAGAGCCCTGGGGAGGTATTTAGATAGCCACTCACCAGCTGGACATGGCTCCTTTTGGCTCCCTGGATACCGTTGCTGCCCACTCACTCAACAAGGGTCCAAGTTTATCTTAATTACAGGAATATGCTGGGCAAACACACAAGTGGAACTACCAAGGACTCTACTAATTGGTTATGTCCACCCTAGTGTCTGGCCACCAGTTGGCAGAGGTAGCAGGCCCCTTGGCTGAGACCTTGACGTCTCTGGTATTGTCCCAGCCTCAGAAGCCAATTATATCTTTCAGAATAGATTCAGGTCTCATCTCTGCGATATCAAATACTATGCCAGTGAAACTAACATGGCAGTGTTCATAGAATCATAGAATATCAGGGTTGGAAGGGACCTCAGGAGGTCATCCTGTCCAACCCCCTGCTCAAAGCAGGACCAATCCCCAACTAAATCATCCCAGCCAGGGCTTTATAACTGTGATCAGCATAGTTGGCAATATTGATGTTATGCCATGAAGGATGATTAATAATAAATATCCTACATTCATTTAGCACTTTGTGGCCTGATCCAGTTAGTGAAGCCAATGGAAACCTTTTCACTGATCTCAGTGAGCATTAGAACAACCCGTTAGGAATGATTGTGACGGTGTTTACAAATTATGTACACACAGGAATCACTTTGCACACTCCTGAAATGCAGTCACCTCTGGGGTGGAACGCACCAGCTGTTCACCAGCAGCCAGCAACACTGCACAGCAATCTAGGGCAAGAGGTGAAGAATGCCATATCAAATTGAAACTGTGGGAGGAATTCTGTGCAGCAGACTGTAATTAATACCCCAGTTTGAAGTGGGCGAGGACATTACTGTTCTGGTTTATGAGATAGCGAAAACTGATACATTTATGGATTGCACATCACTTTTCATCCTTGCATTTTGCAAAAAATGTTCAAATAATCTTTTTTGGAAGGAAAGTAAGTTATACATGGGACATCTATCTATATAAAATGATGGATATAAACAGACGCAATGAAACTAATGCACAGAGTATATCCAAGAGCCATAAATAGTGCGAGGCAAAGTAATGCACAGGATATATATAATGATGGATATAAACTGAACCGGTGAAAGTAATGTGTGGAGTATATTCAGCGATAGCCATAAATAGCGTTAGTGAAGGCAATGCAGAGTGTATATGTAACAATGGATATAAACAGAGCCAGGGGTAGTTGTACAAATAATGTACGATATTAATGTGATTTGATCCTTCATAACAGCTTGAGCAACATAAAAAATAAGTACACCAGAAGCAATGTGACATGCAGCTTTAGCATCCCTCTGACAAGGGGATGGGATTGTTTATGGTTTGAAGGTATAAGCTGCCTTTGCAAAGCCATAACTCCCCCGGAATAACTTTATATAGTGCTCAGTGTCTCCCCATTCCAAGTTTTTCACTAGCTCAGCTCCCTTCATTCATTTAACTTTCAAATTGCCTCTTCCATTCCAGAGCAGGGAGGGCTGGGGATGAGGAGGGAAGAGCCACTAGACTAGACAGAGTCCTGGCAGGTGGTGGTGGATTTGGGGGGGTGTCTCCTGCTAACCTGGCGTGGGAAGAGTTACTGCATTCTTCTTTTCAGAAGAAAACTAGGGTTCAGTATCCTCCAAATCCCAGCCTGGTCTGGCCCCCACTTAAAGACAGTGTTGACTTGGGGTGCAAACAAGGAACAACTTTCTGGAGTGCAAATGGTTGAGATGGCTACTAGATCAACCCGCCTACATTAGGACAAAAGAATAGTGCCATTTGACAGGTTTCAGAGTAACAGCCGTGTTAGTCTGTATTCGCAAAAAGAAAAGGAGGACTTGTGGCACCTTAGAGACTAACCAATTTATCTGAGCATAAGCTTTCGTGAGCTACAGCTCACTTCATCGGATGATGATTGATGAGGAAGCTGGGGATTGCTTAGGGGAAATAACTGGGGGAGGAGGTGTGTGTGTTTGAGATAGGGACATTTATATCACTTCCACCTGAAATCACTTGAGATCAGATCCTATGGCAGGGATGGGCAAACTTTTTGGCCTGAGGGCAACATCTGGGTGGGGAAATTGTATGCAGGGCCATGAATGTAGGGCTGGAGCAGGGGGGAGTGCAGAGTGTGGGAGGGGGTGCGGTGTGCAGGAAGAGGCTCAGGGCAAGGGGTTTGGGTGCAGCAGGGGGTTGGGGTACAGGAGGGGTGCAGTAGGGGTCTCAAAGCAGGGAGTTAGGGGGCTCAGGGCAGGGGGTTGGGGTGCAGGAGGGGTTCAGGGTGCGGGCTCCAGCCCAGCGCCACTTACCTCAAGCAGCTCTGGGGTAGCAGCAGCATGCAGTGGGGCTAAGGCAGGCTCCCACCTGCCCTGGCCCCATGCTGCTCCCGGAAGTGGCCAGCCTGTCCGGCAGTGGCTCCTGGGGGTGAAGTGGGGCAAGCAGCTCCGCACGCTGCCCTCACTTGCAGATACCACTCCCAAAGCTCCCATTGGCCACAGTTCCCCATTCCTGGCCAATGGGAGCTGCGGGGGGCGGTGCCTGCAGGCAAGGGCAGCCCTTGGAGCCCTCTCCCCACCCCACCCCACCCCGCTCCCCAGGGGCCACAGGGACGTGGTGCCGGCTGCTTCCAGGAGTGGCACGGGGCCAGGGCAGGCAGGGAGCCTGCCTTAGACCCACTGCACCACGGGGCTGGCAAGCCCACAGGCCGGATTGAAAGCCATGATGGGCTGTAGTTTGCCCTCCCCTGTCCTAGGGACAAAGTAGTTAACACCAGCAAAGCCCATCCTTGGAAAGCTCTGACCTGCCCTGTTACAGGATCCTTGGTGGTTGTGTTGTCATGCTGATGGTGTTTCAGTATTCAATGCTGGCATAAATCCTCAGCCAAAGCTACGTAAGGGCTGGTTCCAGGAGGAAGGCCAGGATGGTAGCTAAAACAACTTCAGATTGACACAAAAAATCACTTCCCATGGCCTTGTCCCATTGCGTTCCTGGCAGGCCCAGAAATCAGTACCACATCTATCTCTGATCAAAGACTTTTTCCAGGGCCCATCCCACATTGGCCAGGAAATCTATCTGAAATTCTTCTCTCGTGGACATTTTTTGCTTTAGTGAGGCGATCTGGTTAGGTTTTTTCATCCTTTCCCTAGTGAATGAAGGGAACAGGCAGTTTTTGTTAGTAAGAAGGCCCCAGCAGTGGGCTCACAGGACATTCCCAGATCCCATGCCTATAGAGTAGATTCTGTTTACACTTCCCTGGTGTTTCATTTGCTGGTGCAGTAAAACCAATTCTGCTGCCGGTTTGGGGATGGAAATTCTGAGCCCCTCTTTTGCACCTCGGGGCTTCTACCCAAGGACTTGCCTTTGCATGTAAATACTCCATTCAGCGATCAGTGGTTTCCCCCACCCAGGACCTCTGTAATCTGATACAATTAAAAGCAACAGGGAAAAAAGAGACTTAAGTGTTTTCACTTTGGATTCCAGTGGCAACAATGGATGCTGAGAGCCATATAGTGTTTACCTCCCGCAGGTCGAGACATGGTGATAAAGAAAAGGGGTATTGGGGCATGCTTGCAGACAGGCATCTTCAAGACAGCGTAATGGATCTAGGTGCCCAGGTCCCCAAAAGCCCAGCCTTTGTTTTTAAAAGGTTAATGGTAGTTTGTAAGTACAATATTCCTTTTACCCATGATCACAGAACACGTTGCAAAGCCAGGTAAATATCGTTATTGCCTTTTGGCCGATGGGGAACTAAGGCACAGGAGGGGTTAAGTGACTTGCCCCAGGACACAGAGAGGGTCAGTGGCAGAGACACGAGTAGTCAGGGGTAACTCCACTGGAGTCCATGGGGTAGAGGAGAATCCAGCCCCGAAGAGTATATTGCTTTCTGCTCTAAGTGGAACCTGTTCCTTTCTGAGCTGCCATTCTCTGGCCCTCGACACAATGTGGGCTGCTCCACTGTCTGGGTTTTCCCTGTCTCTCTAGTCTGGGCTGAATTCTGCATTCCAGTGCCTCTGCATTCAAAAGGCAGTTTTTGTATTCAAGTTCCATCTAAAGGGAACTGACTCATTTCAAGAGCTTAAAGTGTGTGTGTGTGTGTAAAACATTCCCCATTCAATCATCAAAAGTTGGGGGATGATTTTGCCCAGGAGTGGCTTTGGACAAGTAAATGAAGGCATCACCACCATGGCTTCACTTCTTCCTCCGGCACCATCTGCACCAAGCCCCCGCCTCTCCCTTTCTTCCCAGCAGATGATGGGATTGGTGGGGGTTGCTGCACCCCTGCCAGAAAGCTGTGTCAGCGGGCGGGATCACGCTTCCTGGTTCCTCAGCACCTCATTATGGCGCTGCTGGCCGAAGTGCAGGCTCCTTCCTTTTTGTATGCACCTCACCTCCGAACTCTGACTTCATTAGTGGAGACTGTTCTCCTGGCTGGCTCTGAGCAGACTGCAAAGCAAGCCGTTAACATAGAGGCGTCTCAGGCCAGGTCTCTCAGGGATCCAGTTGGATCGGGGGATGGGACAGAGACAGGTTTCAGCCAGTTAATGCCTAAATAATAGATGCTTTTTCAACGTGGATGGTTTTTTGTCAGATTGCTTTGCCGTGAGAAAGTATATTATAAGCTTTCAGGCTTTGTCATCGCTCGCAGTCGTACAGCATAACTGGTTTACTGAGAAATTCCCCTGTGGCCCCACCATACCCATCTACAAGAGCCCCAGTCTGAGCAGCAGCGTGGCCCACTGGTGAAGGCACTGAGCAGGAGACCTGGGTTCTGTTCTTCACTCAGCCACTGACTTGCAGCGTGACCTTGGTCAAGTCACGTACCCTCTCTCTTTCCCCTTCAGCCCTTTGTCTGTCTGCTTTAGATTGTAAGTTCTTTTGGACAGCCATTGGCTTTTACTGTGTGTCCATGCAGCACCCAGCAGAGTCGACACTACCATCATAATGGGCAGCCCCTGCCCTCGTCAGGTCAGCTTAGTGACAGGAAGCTGGACTAATTATTGTTTGTTAGCCTCTATTGCCAGCCTTGGGGGCAGAAACATTGACTTCCTTTGCCAGTCCATGTGGATACCTAAAGATCAGTGTGCAAGGGAATTCCCTGCCCAGAGACCCTGTGAATTCGGCCACATGGAGCTCGCTATTCAAACCCACTGTAGTGGCTGAACCACATTTGCAACTGCCTAGGTGGTAACGATTGAGACCGCAATTTAGTAATCTGTCAACAGGAAAGGGAGTCCCAGGGACAAGCCCCCCGGGGGATGCTGAGAAAACATAAGGAAGAATCTAGGTTGGGGGGCAGGAGTCAGTCTGTGGAGAAATACAGGACCTGGCAAGTGCTTAGGCATCTTTGCCCCATAGCTAGTGGTAAATTCATGGTGAAGCTGTAGGCCTAGAAGCAGAACATACCAGTTCTGCTACTCATAGATCCCCTGATGGCCACTGTCCCACCCTGTGTGAAATTGGACACAGCTGCTAGGGCAAGTACGAAGACCAAGCAAGGAGGGGAGGAAAAATGATGGGCGGGGAGAGGAAGTCCAAAGATGACTAATAACTGGATAGACCGCTGGCTGGCTAGTATGGGGACGGACATTACCCCAGCCAGTGAAATGCTGTGCTCATGCCAGCTCTACCTGCAGCCCTTCAAGTGTGTGTGTTCTGCTCTCTTAAATGTGCTTTCCTACCATCTCTGCAGCACAGGTGCGTCTGGCTGCATGTGTGACACTGCAAATGATAGCATCATGGTGGCTACACTGTATATTGAAATAGCAGGGATGTATCGAGCAGACATGTCTAATATTGACCTGGTATTTCCCCTTTAGTTAATATCAGCACTGGCAGGTCAATGAACTTTGACGCTGACTTGAACAGAAGTGACTTTTGCCATTCCATTGGCCTTTGTTCGCTAACCTCTGCTGTTCTTTCCTCCCCTCTTTGTTTTTGTGTTGCTTGCAGGTGAGAGATAGGATGATAGCTGGGGAGGTGAGCATGCATAGCCCAATTCTGGCCTGCTGGCAGCCTATCCTCCTCCTGATGCTGGGATCCGTCCTCTCCGGCTCTGCCACGGGCTGCCCGCCCCGCTGCGAGTGCTCTGCCCAGGAGCGCTCTGTGCTGTGCCATCGAAAGCGATTCCTTGCTGTACCCGAGGGGATCCCTACTGAGACTCGGCTCCTGGACTTGGGTAAGAACCGAATCAAGACTCTCAACCAGGATGAATTTGCCAACTACCCTCACTTGGAGGAGCTGGAGTTAAACGAGAACATTATCAGTGCCATTGAGCCTGGGGCTTTCAACAACCTCTTCAACCTCAGGACTCTGGGTCTCAGGAGTAACCGACTCAAGCTCATCCCCTTGGGGGTGTTTACCGGACTGAGCAATCTTACCAAGCTAGACATTAGTGAGAACAAAATTGTGATCCTTCTAGACTACATGTTCCAGGACTTGTACAACCTGAAGTCTTTGGAGGTTGGGGACAATGATCTGGTCTATATCTCCCACCGGGCCTTTAGCGGCCTCAACAGCTTGGAGCAGCTGACCCTGGAGAAATGCAATTTGACCTCCATCCCCACAGAGGCGCTGTCTCACTTGCACGGCTTGATTGTGCTGAGGCTGCGCCACCTGAACATCAATGCCATCAGGGATTACTCATTTAGGAGGCTCTACAGGCTTAAGGTCCTTGAGATCTCCCACTGGCCCTATCTGGATACCATGACGTCCAACTGCCTCTATGGACTGAACCTGACGTCCTTGTCCATCACCCACTGCAATCTGACTTCCATCCCTTACGTCTCTGTCAGGCACTTAGTTTATCTCAGGTTCCTGAACCTGTCCTACAACCCCATCCTCACCATTGAGGGCTCCATGCTGCATGACCTGCTCCGGCTGCAGGAGATCCAGCTGGTGGGTGGGCAGCTCACCATTGTGGAGCCCTACGCCTTCAGAGGCCTCAACTACTTGCGCATCCTGAATGTCTCCGGGAACCTGCTGACCACACTGGAGGAGTCAGCCTTCCACTCGGTGGGGAACCTGGAGACGCTCATTTTGGATAACAACCCTTTGGCCTGCGACTGCCGGCTGCTTTGGGTTTTCCGACGCCGCTGGAGGTTGAACTTCAACAAGCAGCAGCCCACCTGCTCCACCCCTGAGTTCGTCCAGGGGAAGGAGTTCAAGGATTTCCCTGACGTGCTCCTGCCCAACTATTTCACCTGCCGCCGGGCACGCATACGGGACCGCAAGCCGCAGCAGATCTTTGTGGATGAGGGCCATACGGTACATTTTGTCTGCCGGGCAGATGGGGATCCACCTCCCACGATCATGTGGCTCTCTCCCAGGAAGCACCTCATCTCTACCAAAACCAATGGGCGGCTCACTGTCTTTCCCGATGGCACTCTGGAGGTGCGCTACGCCCAGATCCAGGACAATGGCACCTACCTATGCATCGCCAGCAATGCAGGTGGCAATGACACCATGCTGGCGCACCTTCACGTGCGGAGCTACTCCCCAGATTGGCCCCACCAGCCCAACAAGACCTTTGCTTTCATCTCGAACCAACCCAACGAGAGCGACGCCAACAGCACGCGCGCCACCGTGCCTTTCCCCTTCGACATCAAGACTCTCATCATCGCCACCACCATGGGATTCATCTCCTTCCTGGGCGTGGTGCTCTTCTGTCTGGTGCTTCTCTTCCTGTGGAGCCGGGGGAAAGGCAACACGAAGCACAACATCGAGATCGAGTACGTGCCGCGCAAGTCTGACGCCGGCATCAGCTCCGCCGACGCGCCACGCAAGTTCAACATGAAAATGATCTAACCCGAAGCAATTTGCAAATAAAAGTTTTTTTAAAAACAAAAAAAGAACGTTGCTACAAACATACCGACCTCTCCCCTCCTCTGAACCCCCCCTCCCCTCTCGTTCTGACCCCACCTCCCCGCACCACCACCTCTTCATACCAGGAGAACATTCTGCGGATGTCTCCAGGACTCCCATGTTTGTAAAGAAGTCATCTGATGGACGCCGGTGTCAGATCTAATGATGAGAGGGGAAAAAACAAACAAAAAATAAAATAAATCAATAAAAAGTTACGAACTTTCCTCTGTAACTTTGATTTAAATAATTACGGATTTTTATGAAAAGTTGAAATAAAAAAAACAACCTCCCTATTTGCTATAGATAGTTGGAATGCAAAATCTTGACTTCTTGATCTGTCCAGTTCTGTATCTGATTTTTATTTTTCTTCCTCTCCTCTGACTCTCCCCTGGAGGCGGTTTCTAGTGGTCTCAGACAGAAAAATCTGGGGCTTCCATCTACACAGCTCTGAGTGCGAGCCAGCACCCAGTTGCACTGGCGAAAAGCCTGTTGGCTCAGCAGAGAGCAAAGAACAAATTCTGCTGGGACTGATGCCCTCAGTTACACCTCTGAAAGGGCTTGCCAGGGGATAAGTCCAGCCAGAATTCAGCCCAAAGTGTTGGTGTTCCTTTTTAGATAAAAAGTAAATCACCAGTTAGGCTAAGGCCTTTCCCTTTGGGCAGCTCAAGGTTCAAAGTGCTCTACACCCTTTTTCCATTAGTCTTGGGGAAGCTAGTCAGTACCTGGATTTCAGCTCGGCTGTGTCTATATACCAGTAAACAGTCTGTGACTCAGCCCATTCCCTGGCCAGCAGAACAGCCTTTCTGGGCTTCTCCCCTCTGCTAATTGACAAAGGCAAGACTCAGTTAAAACCAAAGACTGGAGAATCTATCAGAGTTAGGTGCCACTGCTCTGAAATGTAGCCCAGCTGGGCCTTTCCCTGGAGGTATTTCAGGGAATGCTAGCCTGGGGTTTTCCTGTGACCAACAGGTAGAAGGGCGCCTGAGATTTAATTACTCCACAGGTGTTAGGCAGGGAGAGGGCTCTTTCTCTGCAGCTGTGAATAATGGAGTCGGTTGGACCTGCTGTCAGACAGGGGGCCTGATGCTGCTCTCACTCTGGCCTCATCCTCCCGTAACTCCCCTGCCCTCAACAGAATGACTCCTGATTTGCACGGCTCTAAGTGGGGTCAGAGTCAGGCACAGAGAGCAGGTTCCCAGGGCTATGACTAATGGCATCTCTGCTGCTGGCAGAGAGAGAATGGATTTCCTCCAGCTGGGACTGGTGAAATCAGACTGAGGAGGGGGAGGTTCCCTGAGCCAAACTCTGCACTGTTACAGCCACACAACCTCTCATTGACTTCAATGGTGCAAGGAGGGTAGAAGTCGGCACTGGGGCTGGGATGGAAAGGCTGCGCCACCTAACCCATACTCTGGTACCCGTACTCCTAGCCCCCTCTGTTCACCAGAAGGAAAGTGTTCGCCAAAGCATCCATCTATGCCCACCACAGCAGGGAATTCCTTGACGTTCTCTCAGGTTCCCGGAGCCCCATGCTGGTGATGGCTCTCGCTGAATTTTTTAACTCACTCTCTCAAGCCCTCAGGCATTTCCCTGGGACTTTAGCTTCCAAACAGGCAGGAGATCTTGGCTGGAAGATCCAAACGCTGGTGACAGGAGGGGGGCATGTGAGCAGGGTAGTCTGGGAAGTGCAGAGTGGCAGCAGTGGGGTAGGAGTGATGCAAGCTGTTTTCTAGCTATTTAACCTATGTATTTATCTCTGATGTGCCTAGCACCACAAGTAGCTGGGCACCTAATGGTTTATATATAGGCTTGGCAGAATTCAATTTTTACTCTTTTATAATCTTGACAGATGATATTGATGTTTATTTTAAGCCCTTTTTTAGATTTTTAAATTTACAGTTGCACAAAATTACAGGGTTTGACTACATTTCGCTATTTTTAAGTCATTTAAATTTTCAATTGCAGAGTCAGGCAATTATTTAATGTCAGTTGCTACTGAGATTCAAAAAGCTAAAGCTTTATAAGCATTAAAACAAATTGTCACAATATACTAAATAGCCTTAAATCAACAAATCCCACCTCTTTTTAACTGTCCATTTGCTAGTCCATTTGTAACAAGCCTTGTTCAAAACCTAAATCACTGGAGTTTCACTCTAGGTTCTCAAGCTGCCTTTTTCTTACTTTGCATATCTGTAAATTTAGAGCATCATGAATGGAAATATTGGTTTCCTCATTTTGTATGGGTCCAGTGAAATTGACGTTTACTGACATTTACAGATAAAAGAAATTAAATCCTTCCAAGCCTATTTATACAATAACATCGTTCCCGGGTGCTAGCATTAGCCCCATGGAGGTCTGAAAGAGTCTCTGTTTTCATTGGATAGAATTGGGTTATTTTAAAGAAGAAGGGGTGTTTAAGAGCCAGTCTGTGCTACAGAAGGTGTGTTCTTCCTCAAGTAATGGTCCCTGTAAGCATTCCAATAGCAGGTGCGGGTGCGCACCATACACGGGAACCAGAAGGCTTTTGTAGCTGTGTCCCTTGACCTGTATAGCCAAATCTTGCCCCCTTTTCTCTGCGTGCTGAGGTTCTATTCAGAGTGCCCCCTGGGGGACAGGTCTGAGATTTCTGCAACTTTACTTGGGTGCCTCTCATACAAGCAAAGTCCCAGAACGCTCAGCAGAATGGAATACTGTGTAGAGAATATGGTGTGAATTACAGCAAGCAGGGGTGTAAAGACATTGTATGGTGAATAAATTAAAACATCGGGTTAGAAGGGCAAAAGCAGAGGGAGAGAGAAATTAAGAGGCCCAGAGACAAGGAGAGAAGATATGTTTTAAGGTAAGCTTTGAAAACAAAGCTTTATCAAACAAGCTTCAGACCTTCCCCCATTCAGTTTATCCCAATATCTAGGCCTTTGGAGGAATTTATGATTCTCATTTGTACATTTCTGAAGAGACTGTCTGCATTGCTCGGCTCCCAAGGAGAGGGAAAGATTATTAATAGCATCCTGTCACTTTAAATGGGTATGCCATTGGAGCTGAGCCCTAGGTCAGCCATGGGAGCCATGGAGTGAGGCAACATCCACCCTTTTGAAGAATGAGTCCTTTCGAAAAATGTTTGGAGCTTTAAAGCTTTGAGGCTTCAGCTTTACAGTAGGTGGCAGCTTGCATTGCTGTGTGGTACCCATTTTGTGAATGAAGAGAGAATCTCAGTTCGTGATGGCACTCCACAATCAGAGCATGAAACAGACCAACCATTGAAAATTCATACATCAATAAATAACTTGTCCACTTTGTGGTAGTCTGCCAAAGAAATGTCCCAGAGGAGAACTGGCAGGTGTGGATGGAGGAGCAGAGACAGGTGGGAAATCAAATAGTGCAAACCTAGAGGACACAAAGGGAAGAGATGGAGAAACCAGCAGCACAGCATTCATTGACCAGAGTGACCGCAGGGGCTGTGCCCTGCATTTGATCATGCCAATGGCTAGGTGGGGAGGTATCAAACGGGGCTAATGAAATTTCCAACTTAATCCTTGAATGCAGCAGCCGCCAGTAGAGAGGTGAATGCAAGGGAGAAATATGGGAGCATCAGCACCGACCAAAGGTTTGAGCATAAGCAGAGCTTTTACAGTGTCCGTGGGGCCCCTCTGCTGGGTATAGAGTGATGGCTGGCAGCATGCTGTAAGTTTGCAGTGGGTCTTGCTCAATATCTGCATCTGATTCGCAGTTCTGCCAGCCACAGACACCACACCGCTCTGCCAATGCGCCAAATGCTTTGCCTGCAGTACCCTGCTATTGTAGACTCCTCGCTTGACTCTCCCAATGCACCTCAGCCCTACCCTGCACTATCCCTGCTGCACTGGTGGTCGGCCTTAGCACGCTTACGCTCCTGCCCTACCATCCAGTGATGGCTTCCACAGAGCTCTGCCAATGCACCTCAACCCTGCTGTGTAGTGACCCCTGCTCTTGCAGTCTTCAGCCTGCCCGACATAGACAGCGCCAACCAGGCTGAATTATTAGCTGGTTTAATGATCTGCCATGAGATTTCCAGTGTCACTCCGGCTGTGACCTAAGCTGATGGGAACCCAGGAGTGAGGTCAGTGCTGCCTCTCTCTCTCTCTGGCCCTTAGTCTCAAAGCCTCAGTCATTTCCCCCTCCCTTTGTTCCTGTTGAAATTGGCATGATGCTGCCCAGGGTGGGGAAGTTCATTATTTTATTCCCAGCCTTGCTAGGGCTCTGCAGCCTCCTGTGACAGATGAGTCCCTCATACATTTCAGCTCTGCCGTGAATGAGTATATTCTGGGTATCCTTCACAGCCAGGCTTTGGGGTGATCTCACTATGCTTCTACCACAACATAGATTCTCCTGCCATTTTTGCCTCTGACATTAAACGTTGGGCCATCACCTCACCCCAGAGAAACGAGGCAAAATCCAAAGAGTCCCGAGAAAGCCCAGACCTAGCACATCTTCCATAGATCATCTCAAGCCAAAGCACTCAGCACTCACCGTCATTAATGGCCCTTTCACAACTGGGAAGTTAAACCTGGTGTCCCAATCTACTTGCAGCTTGGAATATTACATTCTCCCTCCCTACATTCCCCATGCCATGTTGGATTGGTGCATTGGGTGTCCATACAAGCCAGGAATCACTAAAGGTATTTGATCCCGGATTGCAACACAAGACAGGGGATTATCTTCTATTGCCAGCCCTGCCACTGACTCGGCAAGTCACATCTTTCCTCCATGCCTTGGTGTCCCCCAGGTGGGAAATGGAACTAATCAGACCTGCCTGCCTTTGTAAACTGCCTTGAGGTCTATGGCTGAAAGGTGCTAACGTGTGATGTATTAATTCACTGTTGTTATTATTGTTATAGCTACGAAACGAGCCCTGACAGCTCAGATCTGGTAAATGAATCTTTACAGACTGCAGCTTGTCTTTGAAATCTTTCCTAGTCCTATGCTTGCTGTTTCCTGCCAGATGATCCAGTGTCACCTTTTTATTCCCAGCAGCACTTCCAATGAGCATGCAGCAAGGTGAATGGAACCGTCATTCCATGTCCAGTGCCTGGACAGTGCACTCCAGCCATTCAGCAATTGGGCTAGGCACAGGCTAACACACTGGATAGCTAGCATCTATACAAACGAAATTCAGGGGCAGGAGCCTTGGAATATCAGGACCTAACCCTAATTTAAATGCCCCCACAGTGCTTGGGACATGGGGCTGCAAGGATTCCTCATCCCTGGTCTGCGGGCAAGGCTGCACACTGGGGCAGGTCTGCCCCACTGCAGAGTGGTTGCTCAATGAACTGCTCCTCCTGCAAGACAGCAGACATAGGCAGGTCAGTAGCAGCAGCATCGTGGCCAATGGCAAAGGGACACCCCTTTCGTAGGGTTTCATTGGGCAGCTTTGCCTCAGTGGCAGAGACGCTCCTGGCAACTTCAGCTCCAAGGCCAACCGACAGCTCAGCAGCAATATTACATCCTTGCAATGTGAGCACACCGACCCTGGCAGGCCCATCGTCTGCACAGAGGCCTGGCAGAGCTGTGGGGCACCAGTGCTTCTCCCACCCTGGGCATATTCAGACCTCATTTAACCTTAATCCCTCCTAGAATCACTCTACCGTTGTTACTGTCCATGCTCCATTCTCCGGCCCGCACTGAACTCTGGATCCAGGCGTTCCGCCAAGGCCCTAGCATTCAGCAGCGCTATGAACAGGAGGTTGGCTGAGCCCATTACAGAGCTGGAGGCCAGATCTGATGGTCCGCAAGGTTAAGGGGTGCTCGGAAGCAGGGGCAGGGCCAGGGCCACATCTTGCTCTCCTTGTAATGCCAGATGATTCATGTCGGCAGAAATGGTACTGGTTTAATTGTCCCTCGGGACAATCTGAGCACAAAATATTCCCACACAATATAGGCCCGCTCCCCATGCCGTCAGCAGCTCAGCGCTTTACTTAGAGACAAAAATGTAACTGCCACCCGCGAGCCATGCTGTGCTAAAGATTTTTCTCGCCGTTACCGAATGGGAGGGTTTCAGCACACCTGCGCACAGAATTGGGGCCAATCTGCTGTGTCTCCCTGCTGCAGTTTCAGTCAGTGCTTCATTTCCTATTCTCAGCTGTTGGGTAGTGTTGCAGTACACTGCTAAGCTGCTTCCATGTCCCAGCCCAGACATAGCTGCATTTCAGTGGCAAATTAGCTGATTGTCTGCACGATTTGTAAAGCGCTTAGGCTCCTTTGGGGAAGAAAGGTGCTACCGTGTATAGAGGTAAGAGACACTAAGATTGAGAGGCAGCGTTTGATGGGTAGATCAAAGGATGGCGAGCCAGGACACTTAAGCTGTATGGGCTACACTGCCACTGACATGCTGAATTACCTCAGTCAAAGTATGTTGCCTCGTTGCACCCCAGTTTCCCCATTTTTCTGTTGGGGGAGGGCTGATAATACTAACTGAGGGTGTTGTGATGCTAAATTACTCAAAGCCAGATCATGACTGGCTTTTGCCTGAGTGCCCAAGTGGAGCAGGAGGCAGAGCTCCCACTCCTTTCTGGGGGTGTCCTTGTGCCCCCATGAGAGAAGAAAGATAAACCCAAACCTCTAGTCTGCCTGGAGTTGCCCCTTCCTTCAGGCTGTGGATAATTAAAGCATCAGCCCATCAGAGCAGCGGAATCAGACATTCCCAAGCAGATGCCATAGACTCCATGTTCCTGGTTGGCTATTAACATTGGCAGTTTGAAAGGGCTGTATAATTGATTTCCAGTTAGCCTTTTTAATACTGTAATTAAAAGGCCTAATTCAACACACACAGATTAAACCACCACCACCAAAGGTATTTGCTGCAGCTGGCATTTGCTGCAGATGGCAGTGTCCCGACAATCAGATAGCCTCAAAGTCTTTTGCTCTTCTTAAAAAAGCTTAAAAACAAATAACGGTTTCTTTGATGGCGGGGGGGGGGTGATTTGCACACTCGGACTTTGCAGGCTCGGCCTGGTACCCACCATTCCCTGGGCTTTGTGCTCAGAATGCTGGCCGGGGGGATCATGATCACAAATGGTGACATACCACATACACCACCAGTGGTGTGGGCCTCTTCTGTGGCTTTTCCATTCACCCGCTTTTGCACTCTCACCCATTGCAGGCCTCAAACCCCCACCACCAGCCCAAATGGCGGCTGCTCTTCCAGACAAATGCTTGCCAGATGGCTTTAGGGCTGAACAAGCAACTGGCTCATGAGTTGGAGCAGCGTCAGTTTTTGGGCACCCAACCTGAGAGCCCTTGAAAGGGCTGGATGCTCAGAAGTGTGACAAGCCATTTGAGAACCAGACCCATTTAAGGTGACTCAAGTTGGGCACGCACAATGTAGGCCTTTATTCGTCGCTGTAGACCCAGTTGGAAGAACCTAAGACTAATCTGGACTGCGCATTATAAATTACCAAGAATAAGGACAAACGCTCTTTACCAATTGACCCAAGCTCAGTGCTAGAACTGGAGTTATGCCTGTATGTCCCCGCCCCCCCAAACCTGAAGAAGGGGCACCAACCAAGTACCGCTCCAGCTGGGAGCACTGACTAACTGCAGCTGACTCTTGCCTTTCCTCGCGTGTTCCAGCAACTGCACATGTCCTTCCTGGGGGCCTGCCAGTGCAGTGTAGTAAAGCAGCAGCCTGTGAGTCAGGAGACCCATCTGCCAGACTTGCCAGGTAACTGAGGTAGGTTACCTTAATCACCCTGGGCCACCCTGTTCCTCCTCTGAAACATGGAGCTAAGAACACTGCCTTCGCGTGGTAATGTGCTCCGAGATCCTGCCAGAAAGATTTAGCCAACAACCTTTCAGGCACTCCTCTCACAGAGCAAACACAGGCACTGGGCTAATGGCACAGGCCTTTCCTAGTCACACCAGGGAGCCAAAACCTGACCCAACGAAGCATTCAGGAAGTGTTCTCCAGCTACTGGCAGATATTATACGGTCCTAGTCTAGCCACCCCCTCGCAACCCAAAGACTGTCTGACTTTGCATAACCAATGCCTGCGGCATGTGGGTAAGACAAATATCCAGGGGCATAAGCACAGCCCAGATATTTGTCAGCAGCTTCCCACGATAAGTGCAGTGCCATGGATGGGTGGCGGGGGGGTCCCAAGGTAAGCACAGTGCAGTGGCTGGGTGGGGGGTCCCAGGGGAAGTGCCATTTAGTGGCTGGGAAGGTAAAGGCCCTTCCCCATAAAGGCTGGGAAAGAGCATGCCATGGGGGGTGGCGGGGGGGGGGTTGGTCACAGAGCTGGGCTAGTAGCAGCCAGGGTGAGGGCTGCCAGAACGACTCCTTGTCTGCGAGGGCTGTGTGACAGCGTTGCTGCTCGCCCTTCTCCCTAGAGCTAGACTGTGTCGCTCGCATACCCAATAATTTGTTTACACCGTCTTAATAAAATCCTGATGCGTTGTTGAGCCAGGCTCTGATTTATTGTTCTGACTGGAGATAAACAGCACAGTCCCACGGAGCTGGCCACAGCACCGTCGCCTCCAGCAGCGGCAGAGGAAGTGCCGTGGGCCAGGTCGGCGGCACCACTGCCCCCAGGGGGCGCCCTTTGGGCCATGATTGCAATTCTTTGCCCCAGCACAATACCTAGTTGGGCACAGATGGGAGCACGGGGGCCTGAGTGCTGCCTCAGCAAGATACAAGACATGCCAGAGCTAATCAGCCCCTATCCCTGATCCCTACCAGAGACTGACTTAATTATTGATGCTTTTTGGGACTCAGGCTAGCTCCTGGAAAGGGATTAAAGGGGAAGGATGAAAAGCAATTCTTCCGTTCTCACTGCAGAGCCATGGGGAAAGACGCCAGCTTCCTTGAGCTCAGTGGAGAGGCTGGCGGGTCTGCCAATGGGGAAAGGAAGAGCCGCTTAGCTAGCTAGCCAGAGAGGGACTGGCCGGCGAAGGATGAACGTGGCACGCCACCTACACGCATGTGGCACATCGGTAGGCTGACCAGACAGCAAATGTGAAAAATCAGGACAGTCCCTATAAAATTGGGACATCTGGTCACCCTACACATTGGCTGGTTGTACCCTCAGATGGCTGTACACTTGCCTATAGCCAGTTCTGGGCCCTTGAAGCTGGGCTCCTGCCTTCCCATGGCCCCAGCAGGAATGCAGCGGCCTGATGAGGGGAGCAGCTGGGAAGATTGCAGTTGTTGCCAGCTCTGGACTGGAGCTCCCCCAAAATTCACAGGCACCATAGGGTCAGTGCTGGAGCTTGGCGCAGTGCTAACAGTAACACAGGGCTGGGGGTTAGCTTGCGATCCAGGCCCCAGCCCGCTCTCGTTAAAACGAGTCACCATTTAGGATGGCAGGGGGAGTCGCCTGCGGCTTGACCCAGCAGTTCAACAAGCCCCCCCCCGGCGCCAAGAGTTTTGCACAGGAATAAAATTCCTATTAAACAAAAACGAACAAAGCATTTGCCATGCTCGCCCCTCCCTCACACAAGCTGGAGGGTGAGGCAGCCTGGACCCTCCGAGACACCAAACCAGCACCGTGGACCAGAAACTGCTTCTTCAGTCACAGTGCCTGAGCCAGGCCCAACTCCAAACTCTGTGGCTAGGGGGAGGGATAGCTCAGTGGTTTGAGCATTGGCCTGCTAAACCCAGTGTTGAGAGTTCAGTCCTTGAGGGGGCCATTTATGGATCTGGGGCAAAGATTGGGGATTGGTCCTGCTTTGAGCAGGGGGTTGGACTAGATGACCTCTTGAGGTCCCTTCCAACCTGATATTCTATGATTCTATGCTAACGATGGCTCGTTACCAAGTTTGGCCAGTGGTCACTGGCTCTTCCCCCTGCCCCACCAAGCAGTTTATTAGCCCCGCTGCCTTTTTAACCTTCCAGACTTTGCGACCTGGATTTTTTTTTTTCCCCACAGGTGCTGCGTGATCAAAGCAGACAGAGGGAGCAGAAGAAAAGCAGGTTGGGGTGGGCAGGGCTCCTTCGCTTGGGCAATGTTCTTGGCTGTGATGTGAAGAATAAAACTCGCACCATTGCTGAAATCTACAATTTATTCTTCCTGACAGTTCATCAGGGCACAGAGTGAGCAGGGGGCTGGAGCCCAGGCTTTTGCATGTGGTAAAACTCATTTGTTGGGGAAGTTATTTGCCTGGTTAGCGAACCAAGACAAAATGTGATGCAGGTAGTGAAATAAACTGGGAGCTTGGAGGAAAGAAAACAAGGAATTTAGAGAGGCGTGTCCATTGCAGAGGTGCACACCTGCTGTGCACCTTGCCTTTGCTTCCTGCCAGGAGGCTGCCTCACCTTGCTGAGCATCAAGGTTGATACCAGAAAAACTTCTTTGTACCAAAAACGGGGACTGGGCATCTGAATCCATTGGAATGACATGACAAGGGCGTGTGTTGTGCTGGGCAGCTTAATTATACTGGGCTATGTTGGGCCCATGGGGTCGTCCCTGTCCCCCATCACTCTGGCCCTGGCCAGCCTGCCCCAGGCAGAAGGGAACCAAAAGCTAGACAAAGGGGCCAGCAGCAGACAGGGCAAACACCTACTCTGTCTGCCTCACAGCCTTGCTGTCCATAGACTTCATTTGGCCTTGGATTGGGGGAGGGAGGAGCCGGGGGCTGGCAGCAAAATCAGCCCTTTACAACCCAGTTCCCAGCTCACATCTCTCCCCTTACGCAGCATGCTGTCCTACCAGGCAGGCTGGGCACGTGCTCATGAAGTTTAAGGCCAGACTGGACCATTAGATTACCCAGGGTGCCTGCCTGTATGTCACAGGCCATTGAATGTTACCCATGTTAAACATGCCTTTACATTGAGCCCAGTGACCTCAGGGGGCAGCACTGTGATGTGCAATAGCAGGGTGTAAGAGACCAACAGAGGGCCACCAGTGCCCGAGAACCCTGTGATCGCAGGGAATTGATTATGTGAGATACACCTGGCAGATCTTAACAGGCATTCCAGGGGCCATGCTGCAGAGGCCTGCAAAAAAACCTAACTCCAAGCTCAGTGCCAAATCTGACTGGGGGTGAGTGGGAAATTCCTGGGGGGAACTGGTGGGGCGTAGACTAAATCCTCTTACCATCCCTCACTACACCAGCCCCAGAATATGGCCAATGGTGCGATGCTGCTGCTACTTTTGTATTGTGCCCAAAACAGCAGCAGCCACCGAGAGTGGCGAGGCTGTGCATACCCATTTCTCCCACTGACTCTACTGGGCAATCAGCTTCTGCACCCCCAGCTGCATTTAGCACCCCTGGTTCCAGCCCTATGGGTGCTACCACACCCCTCTGGCTTGAAATGGTTTCCAGCCTATACAGGGTTTACAGTTTGGTTCAATGGATCTCAGCACCTATTCCCCCCCCCCCCATACCATTTGTCCCAGCACCCATTAGCACCCTTCCTGCCATGCTCTGCAATCAACAGCAGTATCTACTGAGTTGATCAACAGGGCCAGAAAGCAGTATGCAGCCACCAATAGGTGTGCAGGGCTCCTCTAACCAGGGTGCTAGTGGGCGTGAAGCCAGGGAAAACTGAGACAGCAACATGGCAAAGGCTGGAGATTTGGTTCCCTGAAAGCCAGAAAGCTGGGGCTGCCCCCCGGGTATTGTTTATGGCAGCATGAGCCAAGGGGGCATGGGGCTGTTTGAGGGCAGGTGTCTTTCAAAGCAAAGGCTTAGCCTAGGCCAGCCAAGGCAGCCCCATTGTCTCAAGTAGCTCATTATTTCCCCTGCTTTGGAGACATTTATGTGCCTTGTAAAAAAAAAAGAAAGAAAAGGCTGTAAATTTCAGGCCATAATGCAGGGGCCGCCACCTCCAGCCGCATTGGCATGTAGAGCGCATGAGCCCGGCAGCAGCTTTCCGCAAGGTCATGGACGTGCACGGCTGAAAATCAGGCACTGGGGGCCAGTGGGGCAAGGTCTTGCTCGGTCCTTCAAGGAGGGCCCCAGACACCCCCCACATACACATCCTGGAGCCTTGCCTGCATGCTCCAGAGGCTATGCAGTGGGGCATTCAGGAAACAGGGCGGGGGCCAGCTAAACTGTTTGTGCTCATTGGCTTCCCCACTGAGCATGAGGCCTGAGCACATACCCCCTCCCGCATTCTGGTGTGAGGGGCTCCGGCTCCTTCCAGTCCCCGATCCCCCAAGGCAGTCCTCTGCCTCAAGCACCCTCTGCAGCAATCCTGCTCCAAGCTGCTTACCTGCCTCCCTCCACCACACAGAGAGCTTGGGCGCCCCCATGGGGCCACCCCGAGGGAGCAATGGAAACACTTCCTGGACCAATCACCACCCCCAGAGACCAGCTGATAAATCCTGCTCTCACATGCCTAGCGCTTAGGGCAGCAGCAGACACCAGAGCCCAGGCCTGCGAGCCAAGGCAAGGAGCACGTCAGGACTTAGCGGGGGGTGGTGAGAACTGCCCGGATCCCTGTGGCTGTGGGTACAGCCACACTGCAGTGCATAGTCCAGGCACTGCCTCTGCAGAGCACCATTCTCCTCCCTCCCCACTCAGGCCTGCCTGCCACACCAACGGCCCCTCACATCCATCTCTGCACTCTCCTGTGCTCCTACTTCACTCTTTTGTTCTCATTTCTCTCCACGACACTCTTCTAGCGTCTGCCATCGTCTGATCAAAAGCCCTGTGCCGGTGCAATGGGAGCCAGATCAGCCCTCTACCACCGGCCTGCCACTGCACACTGGCCCTCTCCGTTCGCTTCCCGCTCACTCTCCTCCTTTCCCCACTGTACCACACTTCCCCTAATACACATCCTTCTCTCCCCCCTCCAATTCCCCCCCACACCTGGCTTGGCCTGGCCCCAATCCCCCCTGGTCCGTGGCGGGAGGCTCTGAAGGAGGTTACGAGCTTGCCCCTTCCATCCTCAAGAGCAAACTGAAGAGTTATGAGCGCCATGCAGGAGAGATGTTTATGACTGTGGGCTTCTTGACCCACCCATAAATCCCTATGGCTGCTCAGTCTCCTTTATGATAACTGCTAAGGCCTGGAGGGCTCTCGGCGTCTCTACAGTTAGCTTGGAGCATTTACCCTCCTGTCATGGAAAGGCAAGCCCCCGCGTCCCCCCACTTCCCAGCCTGGCTGTGAAAATGACTTAGGGCCTGGAAAGCAGCAAGGCCGGGTTTAGAGCCAATGGCCTTAACCACTAGCATTGGAGCTTAATGTCCCTCACAGCTAAGTGCCCCTGAACGGAGCTGGGGTGACAGAGGACTTCTGTTCATGAACCAGGATTTCCCTGCGCCTGCTTCTCAGCCCCCAGAACCCCACGGGTGCGAAGGAGCAGGCAGAGGCAATGGCGTACAGAGCACTGAGGACACAGGGCAGGAGCCAGGGTCGGGAGGCACTGGTGCACCCATACTAGGCATAGTTCAGGAAGCGGCCTTGGCTAATTGTTCTGGGCATCCCTGACAGGCACTGCTGCCTGGCCTTGGCTAATGCCCAACTACACTACCCACAGGGAGGCTTTCCACAGGCCACGCAGCCCAGCAGCCTGTACCCTGACAACCTGATGCTCAGACACTCAGCTCCTGAGGTTGGGGAAGGGAGGGAAGGCAGCTCTAGTCCCCCTTTGCAGGCCCCATATTGTGTCCCCATTCCAGGGGCTGCCTGGCCCCTGTGCAGCTCACAGCTACCTCAGTCTGTCCAGCAGAAAACACCCATAATGCAGTTCAGACCTTCCATCCACCCCCCATGACAGGAGCTGGGGCATGGCATGGGTAGAGCCTTAGTGTAACTGGGAGTCAGGCGCAGAGCACTCCCGGCACAGCACCAGTGGGGCTCCAGGAAATGCCCACAAGCCCATGGCTCTGCTGGAACCAGGCCCCAGCCGTGCCCCTCCTGCTTTTCACTTCTCTGGCTGCATCCATTCCGGTTTGTTCCTTGTTTTCCTTTTCTGTCAGCACTTATCGCACTTAATTTTAGCAGTTCTCTCTCTAACTAGCCTCCTGCTCTTATCTCTGCTTCAGGGTCAATTTTTTCTTCTCCCTCCCATTTTTCCTCCCCTCTATGCTTCTCTCCCTCTCTCCTGCCAGAGACCATTTTCCATCTGCCTCTCTCCCCCTGGTCTCTTGAGCTCCCTCCCCACACCTCTAGTTCCTAGCCATGCCCCCGCCTCATCTCCTGTCTTTGGGGCCTGAGCCTGTTCTCAAAGTTAATGGCAAAAATTCCCACTGAGCTTCTTGGATGGAAGCAGGATTGGGCCCATGGCATTTGCTTTCTGTCTCAGTTTTATTATTTTTCTTTCCTCCCCGCTTTCTTCCCCCCTCCACCATCCCCAGAGCTGTATTCCCTTCTCACCCAGAAGCCTCTCCCAAACTCACATTTTGCCCGCTGGTACCAATGAGTCTTGGCACTTGGTCCTGTATCATGAGAGCTTTTGGGCTGCCAACATTTGTGTTCTTTGAAAGTCAATCTGTGCTACCAGCCCACTGGGAAGGGACAGAGAAAGGAGCCTGACCCCAGAGCAACACGGTGCTAAAGTCTAGGTGGAGCCTGGTGGGGGTGTAGATCAGAGCATGAACCGCGCTGCCCCGTTTTGTCCAGAGCCACCTTCAATGGAGAGTGAATCCACAGACAAGGACAAGCCCAGCCAGCCCTCCAGCTATTGCAGCACCTTCCCAGCCACAGGCCAGGAGTGAAGAGAGAGTGTAGCAATGACATCACAGCACCTGTCATGTCCTCACATGCTTTGCCAGGCACCATCATGCCATCGAACCTGTACTGAGCCTGACCCAGCTACTTTCCATCCAGGTCCCAGCTTCACTCCGAGATGGAGGCAGCCAGGGAATCACCATCTTCTCCTCTACAAATCCCGACCTGCTGAAATCGCTTAAGAGTGTGGGCACTGGCTACAACAGGACCGGAATTTGGCCCTATGCAAGTTGTGCAAAATACACAGCACTAACATTGCTTGCGTCTGGAGCACAAGAGCTGCTCTTAAGCACAGGCAAAGCCAGTGACCAATCAGGACTCTACTGCAGGGACTTTGCATCTCATGCCAACTTGGCAATTCACCAATCAGCCCTGCACCCGACTCCCTCAGCAAGAGCAGAGGGGCATGGAATACCTCCTTGCTCAAAACCCACCCCACTCAGCCCTGCCAACAGGGGAAGAAAAACATAGCCTGACTCCTTCCAACAGCTTGGGGCCTTGCTCGGCGTCCCACCCACCCACTTTGGAAGCCTGACAATCCAACCAGCCTCCATCATGCTGCACAAGAATGGTGGGAAGGGCCATTTTGGCCATGGGTGCCATGTTTAAGTGGGCCAAGCTCAGTCTGTTGTCTTCAGAGGAGTTACACAAGCTCAGCAGGCTAAATCATCTCCCTTAGGAGACAACCTGGGCTCAGTGCAAGAGAGAGAGCCCTGCGAACACATCTGCGCCATCAAGCGTGAGTGTGGACAGGTAGATGACTGAAAGAGGTGACCAGGGACTCGCTTGGGACTAGAATCTTTTCCGGGTCATGAACTTTGTGATGTTCTTTATGCCCAGCCTCAACATCCTCCGGTTATTTATTGTAAACATTGTTAACAGAAGAAGGGGGAGCCTATTGTTGTATGGCTGTAGCTAGTGGGTATGATAAAATTTCAGTAAATCATAAAACTATAGATTAAACCCAATACATTTTACTCGGCCTTTTTCTTATTTTCCATAATCCTCAGGATTCAAGGCAGCCCAGTTTTGACTGGAAAGGGGTGGATATGTAGCAATGGAATAGATCATTTCCTGAAAGATATCCTGCATTCCCTATAAAACCAGCATTATCTGAGCACTAAGCAATAAAACCATGATTAAAATATGGACATCCAGCTCCCATAAAGTCTTGTGCTTTGCAGAAGTACTTGGGGTAAATTTCAGCAACAGCAGTGTAAAGTCAGTGAAGTCAATGGGGGGTTGGACTTCAACCATGAATTGAATCCTGTGGAACTAAATGGGGAGGAGCAGGTGCTGGGTTTTGAAATGGTCTGTGAAAGCTGTGTGTCACAGCAGCTGTTGCCACATCACCTCCTCCTTTAACCCCAGCTCGGGCAAATCGACAGTTTTCTGTGATTTCGCCAGATGCCAGGTAGGAGCCAAGTAATAAGACATTTCACTCAAGTTACCAGATTTATTCCAGCAGCACTTTAATAGCTAAATCAATAAAACTACACTTCCCATCAGGGCTTTATCATATGCTAAAACTACAGCCCATCACCTACATATACTAAATTCTCTGCTAGAAATAAAGTGCAAAGTTTAGAAGACAGATGGCACCATTTGAGATACCAGTAGGGTAATACTGTAATAAATCTGTAGCCATCCAGGCACTTCACGGTTGTCAATATGCCACATTCCACGACCACTGGGAACATCTCAGGGACAGCTGGAATAGAAATGGGATGTGCTCCTGCTTTCAGAGCTCAGACCCATACCTGTGAGGTATAGGGCTTATGACACACACGTAAGCAGTTCTGATGCATCTAATAGGGAGTAGCGGCATACATGTGTACGCGCTCACCCCAGCCAGTTTGCTACAATATGTTGCGTACACAGGAACATGGTGGAATACTGTTATTAGTTCAGTGCAGGTTATTTTACTCACAGGTACAAGATTGCTGTAAATCAACATTTAATATTGGAACCAATGTACTGACCAGCCCCAAGCTAAGTATACCAGCCTTTCTGCATGGTCTGTGCTCAGAATGACTTCCTTCTGCATTGCTCAGTAACCTCCCAAAGGGCACATCACCCTACGAGAACAATTCGGAAGTTGGCTGGCATTGTGTTTCCACCAGTCCAGAGAGCCAGCTGTTCAAGGCCGAGTGGTCTCTGGTGGGTACAAAGGAAGGTCCCTTTCAAATGCAGTTTGACTGGAGCCTGGGGAGTCTTCTCCAGAAGCTCCACACGCTGCTGGCTTTCTCTCCAGGGTGCTGGATTACTGATTCTCTGCCCTTCCCTTTCATGGGTGTTCTGGTTCTGGCTGGGAAAGCCAGTTAACTCTGTAAACATGTTGGAAGGGGAGTCCCACCTGCCCATGACCTGTGCAACATAGCAGCCAGGCCTGATTCCCGGTGCTGTGTTGTGTCACTTCTCTCAAGCAGGCCCATCACCCTTCACCAACTTGCCTCCATTCCCCAGGTCATCTCCATTCCCCACCGCATTACCTCCTGCCACTTCATCCCCCTTCCCCATGTCATTACACTCAGCCAGAGGATCACCTTTACCCTGAAATATCACCTGTCCCTAGTCAGTCACCGTTCCCCAGTGCCATCATCCATCAATGTTCCAACATCTGCCCTAGTCCATTACCCTCCCCATTACAAGCCAATTACCATCCATCAGTTCACCATCCTCCAGACACTCCCTCCCTCCCTCCCAGCTTTACCACCTAGCCTTAGTTCCCAAGCCTATAAGGTTCCCCAGGCTTGATTGCTGCTAAACTAATTAGCTCAGTACAAAGACTGCAGGATAATTAGAGAGTCCACTGAAAGCAGGAAACTAGGGCAGCTCGCCTTAAATAAAGGCAAAGAAGCAGCTCTACACACTGCTGATGACCTTCTATTGGCCCTCACAGAGGATTACATGAATCTCTCCTCCCCTAGCCTCTCCATTTAAAAACATGTTTATCACAGGTGAGTGGGTCACCTGCCTCCATTGCTTTGGGCTGTTGAAAACCTGAAGACATTTTCTGGAAGAAGGGGAAAATTATCTCCTTAAAACTCACATCTTCTGACGGGTCTGTTAATCCCAGTTCCCTCCCTGAAGTGATGCTGAAGGGACGAGAGGAGAAATCATGAAGATAACAACAAGCCACTGACTGTCACCACTCATTCAACTCCTGCTTTCCCTGTGAATGAGCCTTTCTCCAGCTGCCGTCTGTGTTAAAGTGCTCTGCACACCGTGGGTGATACTTAATGAATTACTGATATCTAAGAGCCTGACAGTCAGCCTTGGAGTCTCATTCAGAGACCACTTAGCAAGAGCTGGCCTAGAACTCTGATCAATATTCCCCATCCAAGCATGCAGGATCTGGGGTCTCCTATGCCTGTTGAAGCCAACGGGAGTTTGTCCATTGACTTCACTGGGAGTATAGGAAGGCCTGGCATTAAATCCTTTAGTTGTGGCACCCTGCCTGGCAGAGGAGTGGACAAACCACCCTCCACAGAGCATCAGTGGCATTTTTGGTTTCAGGAAGGGGATTTGAGAGTCACACGAGGCGCTCTCTCCTGCAAGGGGCTGAAACGCATACTCTAAGCCGACAACCATGGTAGCTCAGACCCAAAACTTAGGTTCCCCACAGGGAAACTGTGTACGCCACCAGGCTGGCCCATTTAGAATGTTTCCCGCAGAGATGAGTACAGAGAGTGCTGGCTGTCCAATGGGGAGCCACTCCCGCATTCCATGGAAACAAGATCATTCATTTCCCTGACTCCATCTTTCCTTGTCCTCCCCTAAGGAGGAGGAGCTTCTCTGGGAGGCCATAAACCTGTAGCCTCTCTCACTGCCCTCTGCGAACGCCCATCATTGGGTTTTGAAGCAAACTTCAATGCTGGCAAATGGTGCCAGCTGGGCAGCCTCTGAGACTCAAGATTCAGCGTCTCCACAAAAGAAGGTACTTGTGTGACCTTGGACAAGTCACGTACTCTCTCTGTGCCTGTTTCCTCACTGGCAAAATAGGAGGTGGTAGAACTTCCCCATTTCATGGGGTGTTGGGAGGATAAATTCATTAATGAGTTTGAGGCACCATGTAGGTCTGAGCAGCTCCCATCAACCATAACTGCAGTTGCAGTGGCTGGGAATGAAAATCAGACCTGGGGTGTCTACACTGGCTCTCCAACAATAGACACACCCAGAATTAGTGGGTACTTTTGAAAATGTGGGGCACTGCCACCCTCCGCTATACTGGTTTAACTCCCCTTGGTTTGTATACCAGCTTGTAAGACTATCACATCAGATTGTGGTTGCATTTATACCTTCTTGTTCTCCCAACAGGCATCCTTTTAACAAAGATATGCCTTCCTCAGGAATTCATTTCAAAGGGCTTTGCAACTGGTTTTATGTATGATTTTGTTTGGAGTGTGGGGAATGCACAGTACTCTTAAGTATTATTTTGATTCATTTCAATGGATCCACCTGAAATGTAATTCTCCCTTTGGTTTTGAAGGGGGGTTTTAGAGGGGTTCTCATTGTAAGGTAGTGCTTTAACATGGCACTAATGAGACTTGACAATTCTTACTGTATTGTATGAAAGACAATATGTAATACTTGTTACAATGCAAACAAGTCTGCTCTGTTCAGTGGCTGTCATACCACAGGGCAGGCTCTGCCTCCACAGCTTCTGGGGAGCCTTTCTGGGAGTGTATCCCTCTTAGCACCAGATCCTAGGCCTCCTTTTCTCAAGGGAGAGCCCCATGACTCCCACACTGGGTCCCTGACTTCTGCACCTCTGTTTCTCACCCAGGCTTCTTCAGCAGGGCCAAAGGAACTTGGGCCACTGCTGGAGACTCTTGGGAGCTGTGTAACCAGCAACTGTCTGCGGCGACACAGGACACCCTTCCCCAAACAAGATATTATTTATTAGCCAACAGGCAGACAGTACTTGGGTACATTAGGTTCAAAAGGCAAAGCAAAGCTTAGACATTTAATTCTCCCCTAACCTGCCAGCTTGTCCTTGCTCAGCTAGGCGGATCCTTCTTGGCTCTGGCCTGGAAGGCAGACTGCATGCTTGCAGCAAGCTCCCTCTGACTCTGTGTCTGAGCCATCAGCGCCAATCCTCTGACAATGCACTCACCCCCTCCCTTCTTGCAAGCTAGCATCTAGAAGCGGTTACTCTCCCCTTTGATCTGGCCAGGGGAAAGTAAACTATTCTAGCCTGGGTGAAGCCAGACAAGCAGCTTCTCCATTGCTTCCTCCATGACTTGTCTGTGTCATTATCTTACCTTTCCTGCTTGATTCTTTTAACAGCCCCTTTTGATCCAACTTCATAGCAAGCAACCCAGACTAGACAGACACACAGAGAACTGCACCACAGCCATAAAGAAACAACACCCTTCTTTTCCAGTTCAACACAAGCAACCAATGAGTATCAACAGAATTTTCTGGTCAACAGAACATTCGTAGATTCATAAGGCCAGAAGGGCCCATTGGCTGACATCTTGCCTAGCACAAGCTAGAGAACCTGATCTAGTAATTCCTGCATCAAGACTATAACTTCTGACTGAGTGAGAACATCTCTCTTAGAAAGCCATCCAGCCCTGACTAAAAGACAGCACACAATGGACAATCCACTTACACTTGTGGATAGCAGTTCAACTAAAAAGCTAGTTCTTAAAGGCACAGTATTAGGATAGCTTCACCATGTTACCTATACTACAACTCCCAGCCCTTCTCTATCAACAGTGGCTTGCTTATTTTAACATCTACAAATACCTATGTGTAACAGGATTCACAAACCACCCCTCTTCCTAGGGCCCACTTGCCCTCCCCAATAAGGCTCAGAGAGGCCTCAGGGTTGTGCAACACCCATGTCTTTATTTACTTAATGTTGTCCCACCACCCATGTCCATCTATATACAAGCTTTACAAGTTTGGTTACCTCCTTTACAGGCAGAGCCAGCTTTCTGCTGAGTCACTCACTAGCTAGCTTCTCCCTTGCTACACAACACAACCCACTCCACCCCCTCCTAGCCTTTATAGCCCTTGGCTTGTCAGGTCAGCAGATGTTGCCAATCCTCAGGCAGGCATCAGGCCTTTTCCATCAGCCCCAATCTGCTTCCCTTCATTGGAGCTGACAGGGTAGGAACTAATTAGGTGCTTCTACACCAACACCCTGATACACTATGGCACCCATCACTGTGTGTATCCCATTCACAGCTCAAAAATAAACCATTTCCATTTTTCCCACTTCTCAAGGGTTAAGGATTTGTGGTAAAGGCAGCAGAATAAGGGTTGCAGACTAGCTGTGTGGTTATCAGTGATATCTGGACTGAGCTAATGGATTGGAACAGCTGTTCCTTTTTCCTTGGTGGCAGGTAAAGGGACACTGGCAAGGTTGATTAGCCCCAAAATTGGACCTTCCTTTTTTTTATTCCAGGGCTCTAATGTGGTGACAATCTAAATGAATGAGATTTAATAAAAAAAAAAAGAGTGAGATGTTCAAATGCCTCACCCTTCATTGCAAGAGGGAGTGGCTTGAAAAATGGCTTAAAGTGACTGCTAAGCAATTGATGCTTGAGAACTGGTTCTGCTCGCACATCACTTTTACACAGGGGTAGCTCTATTAACCTTGATGTGTTGCTCCTGATCTACACAGATGCAAATGAGAGCCCAATCAGGTCCTTGCACTCCACAGGAGTGAGCCCCATCAGGTCTGGTTTCTACCTTCTTGCCAACTACAGGAAATTGGGGCGTTTTGCTTTCAAAACAAATGCTTTGATGCTCTTTTCACTTAAAGGGGAAAAAAATCAATTTGGCTGGCTCGCAGAAGCAGCCGCTGAAGACGTGTATGTGACGGGGACTTATGCAATGCAGCCTCCCAGGTGTGTTCTCTGCTGCTTAGCATCACATTTTTGAATACAGCGTAGATGTCTGCTTGCTAGAAACAACCCCAAATAACACCAGACCTTTAAGCCCCAGCCGCCCTTTTCGTGCAACTTGGTGGCACAATTTTGCACCCACAATATCTGCAGGTACAATTTAGGTCATTGAGGGCTAGACTGTAGCTTGGACTATATGTCTATTCAGGGGCGTAATGGGAAATAATGCCCACCGCCCTCCCCCGCACACACCATTATGCTCTTGAACATGCAAGAGAGTAGACTTATAATGTTTGCAGACAATACCAAGATGGGTGGGTTCCAAATGCTATGGAAGGCAGGATTAGAATTCAAAACGATCTTGACAAACTGGCAAAATGGTCTGAAATAAAGAGGCTGAAATTCAGTAAGGACAAATGCAAAGTACTCCCTTAGGAAGGGACAATCAGTTTCACACATACAAAAGGACTGTCTAGGACTGCAGAAAAGGATCTGGGGGTTATAGTGGATCACAAACTAAATATGAGTCAATAATGTGATACTGTTGCAAAAAAACCAATCACTCTGGGATGTTTTAGCTCGAGTGTTGTAAGCAAAACACAAGATGTAATTTCAGCACTGATAAGGCCAGCAGGAGTCCTGTGTCCAGTTTTGGGCACCACACATCAGGAAAGATGTGGACAAGCTGGAGAAAGTCCAGAGGAAAGCAACAAAACAGATTAAAGGTCTAGAAACCTGTCCTATGTGGAAAGGTTGAAAGAAAATGGGTTTGTTTAGTCTGGAGAAGAGAAGACCGAGGAGGGGAGATGTGATAACAGGCTTCAAGTATGTAAAATATTGTTTAAAAGGTGATGGTGATAAATTGTTCTCCTTATCCACTGAGGACAGGTCAAGAAGCAATGGGCTTAAATTGCAGCAAGGGATGTTTAGGTTGGACATTAGGAAAAACTTCCTAACTGTCAGGGTGGTTAAGCACTGGAACAAATTGCCTGGGGAGGTTGTGGAATCTCCATCATTGGAGATTTTTAAAAGCAGGTTAGACAAACACTGGTCAGGGATGGTCTAGATAATACTTAGTCCAGCCTCAGTGCAGGGGACTGGACTAGATGACCTATTGAGATCCCATCCCGTCCTCCATTTCTATCATTCTATGCTCCCCAAACCTTCAGTCCTGGCCTGCAGAATAAAGGGTGTGACACCTCCATTTACTGCCTCCTAGAGCAGATGGGAAGGGCTGGTTGGAGGATGGTGGAGTCTTGGCTCATCCCCAACCAACCTTCCAACTAGCGGGAGGCAGGGTAGTGATTTGCTGTTAAGAACAGCCACACAGAGTCAGACTAATGGTCCATCTAGCCCTGTATCCTGTCTCTGACAGAGGCCAGTGCCAGAGCTGCAGGAGGAATGTACAATGCAGGCAATTTTGGAACAATCCACCCTGTCTTCCCCTCCTGGCTTCTGGCAGTCAGAGGTTTAGGATTGCCCAGAGAATGGGATTACAGTTGATAGAGTCCAGCAGCAAATTACCACCCTCCTGGAGCGAGGGGCTGTGCCTCCTCACATCACAAGTCCATTCCTGAGATGCTCCAGGGGCAATGGTCCCTTCTGTCCTTAAACGCTGTGAAGTTAGGTCTCCGGGCTTTATCTACTAGGCCATACGGTCTCTCAATACACTTGCCCATGTAGAGTTGTGCAAGAATAACCATTTTTTTCAGCTCGGTGGCTGAATGAAAAAATTGTTTCACAATGACTCAAAATTAAAAAATTTAAGTGAAATGAAAAAATAACCCCCCAAATTATTTGGCATCAAATTAAATATTGACTGGAAATGAAATGAAACATTTTGCTTTCATGGTTTTGGAGGCTTTTTAAACTTCTTTTTCTGAAGAAAATAAACTGGAAGTCAAATTCAAACCAAAAAGTCATTTTGACCAAAAAACAAAATATCTTTGGCGTTTGGGATATTTTCTTTGTAGCCAAAATAATCTGGTGAATTGCCCATGAATTCATGCTATGGTTCAGTTGACCCAAACATGCATTTTCTGGTGAAAAAAAGTTTCATCCAAAATATGTCAGCCAGCTCCACTCCCTAAAATTCGCATTGTGACTCTTGGAAGGGTCACTGGTAGACATGCTGCACTAACCTGGATCTAGATGATATTAACAAGTGCACAATCCATGCTCAATGCAGCACATGCAAATTCCAGCAGCACCAGTCTCCTCTACTCTGTGGGGAACAATGGCTTTGATCAACAGAAGATTGCTAAGTTAATTGTAATGATATTCTAATAAAGCTGGGGAGATTAATTATGGCCTTTTATCAGAGCTGGCACTCAGCCATGGGCTTGGAAAATTGTTTTCCTCTGTTTCTTGTCATTTGGATTTAGGAGACGAAAGAGGACAGGTGGGTGCTTTTCTACAGCAATCATGCTCATAGCCCTGTGCCGTTATCAAGGCTTCTAGATAAATGTGTTTATGGCATGAAAATCGGACGGGCAGCATGCAGGGAGGGAAGGCAGATAGAGAGATGGGGCAAACCAATTACGTACAATGCAGTGAGATTAGATTTCTCATCAGTAAGTGGCTCAATGCAGAGAAACAGCAGAGCATGGGGCTGCAGTGCCTGGACCACAGCCATAGCCCACAGTGGGTCAATTGTGAGGTGTTTAAATCCTGTCAGTGCTGGCTCGGTTCCAGGCCTGGATAGAGTGGATATGTGGGACTGCTCACCATGGGGTCTTTCGGAAGGCAGTGGGATGAGACTGAGCAGCAACCCTTCCAGGAAAGATTCATGAGCCTAATTCTCGGGTACATCACACCGGCTGCCTGGTGGGTGGCAAGGGGCCAGCCAAAGCAATGCAAAGACCCCTTGGTGAAACTAAGAATCAGGCTAGCCTATTTTTAAGTGATTAACAACCACTTCTTGCCCTTTAACAGCAGATTCACTAGGCACCCAACTAGGTGGGAGACTGTCACAGAAGAAGATCCGCTCCTTGAAAAGCTGGAAGGCAGCAGATCAATCAGACGGGAGTCGCCTATTTTTACTTGCTGAAAAGGAGAAGGGTCCAAAGGGCCTTCCTGCACCAGGGATGCTGCTACACGAGTCCTCAGCCTGCTGAGAAGAGAGACTGTGACTCAAACACCAGAAGGGAATTTGTTCCTCTATGAGCGAGAGAATAACCAGAGGATTAAAGCCGTGCATTTCACTTTCAAGCAGGCAGCAAAGCATCTCTAGGAAATTTCCCGCTGACGGGTCAGGACTCGCAGTAAAAATACTGTCCTTTCAGCCATAGTCTCGCAGCCCTCAGCTGGTGTGCTGCAGCGGCTGCTATCAGATGGGCTCTTTTGGGCCGCTGGCTGGGTGGGGAGTGGCCCACCACTGCTGCTGGTGAAGGGTGAAGGCAAAATGTGAGCCAAGCCCAAAGTTTTTTTTCTTTTTTTTAGTGAGGTTTGGATAATTTTCATTTGCTTGATCCCTCCCTCCCTGCTCCCTTCCCATGATCCGCTGCACTTCCTGATTCAATCTGGGGTAGATGTGGAAGTAAAGTAGAACAGTGCCGGATTATTTGGGATCAAACCAGACCCAGTCTGTCCTGAGAGGCAGTTCTCTCCAGAGCTGAGAGGCAGTTCTCTCCAGAGCTCCAGCCAATTTCTCAGGCAAAGGGGGCTGTGATTTTTGGATAAGCATCGGGGCTTTGCCAGGTCTTAGTGGAACTGAACTGCATGTCCATCACAGTTGAGACTCACCGGCCTCTAATACTGATCATGGACGTGCTATTTATCTCCAGCAGTCGCTGGACAAAGGGGACTATCCACTGCTACTGCTCCACGTCTGCTCTTCCTCCCTACCCTCAGCACAGGGGATAGCTGTTGATGTTACAGATGTTGCTGGCTGGTGGGGCTACCCAGAGCTGCTGATGTACCAATACAAACATGGTCTTCGGATGCCCAGGCACACCCACCCTCCGCACACCCGGGTTCATATACCCCCTACTCACCCAACCCTTTCCCCTCAGACCCACACGCCTCTCTCTCCGTGCACACAAACACTCCACTTGCATGCCAAGGGCTCACTCCTCAGCTGGGCCGGTGCATGGGGTGGGGAGGGAATGGTGACTTGACGCCACTTTTTTGCACCTGCAATCCTGGGCCAGCCTGGGTGTGAAAGAGCCCTTGGCGTACCTCAGAGTATCCCGAGGACAAAGTGAGCACAAAACCCTTCTGAATGAGAACAACAGCGTTCTGCACATACATTGCCCAAGTGCCAATGGTGTCTTGAGGGGCAAGGCAGTGGGGACTCAGGCCTAGTATCTATTTCCATCTCATAAGGCAGAAATTATACTTGTATCAAAGATGGCAGGTTAGGGAGGTGGTTTGAAACAGCAGATAGTGCACTGGCCTGGAACTCAGGAGACTTGGTTACTATTCCTAGCTCTGCCACCAGCCAGGTGGGTGACCCTAGGCAAGTCCCTTGCACTCTCTGTTGGGAAGGTGGGGCTTGCCCACCTTGGCAGGCAGACCATCTAGGAAAAGGCAACCTCCAGTTTCAAAGTGAGACTGTCAGGCCAGGCCAGCTGGTATGTAAAAGTTGTGCCAATCACACATGCTATATGGGTCTGCATGGCCAGGCCAGCACCAGTGACACCATGGCAATAGCCAGGTGTGTTTGTTGGTAGTGGAGTTGAACCGGCATTTGTGCAGGGCCTTTCAGCTGAGATCACAAACCATCCAACGGAGTACAAGCTGCATAGCTGATCTCCCACTGCTGAAATGCAGCCTCCATGCAGGTGGAACACAGCAGCCATTTAAGGGTGGAATTCACAAATACCTGGGCACCAAACATCCATTGGTTTAAAGGGGAGAATCAGGCCCTGTGCCTCATAATATCACAATGATAACAACATAGACGGCTTTAGGAGGCCCCCTTTGGTATTGCATGTCTTGCGGGTTCCACCACCCCACCAAACTATTCAGCATTCCCATGCATTACCGATCTACCACCGTGTTCTTTCCCCTGTCTCCAAAGCCACTGCCAGAGAGACAGGACACTGGGTGAGGGGGTCTGATCCAGGCTGGCAATTCCTATGTTTCGATGTAATTGTTGTCATCCTCCAGCAGGCCCCTCCCCACGCCATGACGCGACGAAACAGTTGCCCTCTGCTGCCTGCGCATTCCAGCCAGATATTTCCAGTAAATAAACATTGACGCTTTCCATATCATGTTAATTTCACAGGCTGCTGCTTTGCTGACAGTTTTCACACTCCGCTACCATGTCTTGTCAGTTTTATACTCTCAGGCCAACACCAGCTCACCAGCTCCGATGTATATACATAAAAATAAATGGCTCAGAAACCCCAATAAAGTGACAGATAACATAATGGGCCCTGGCTTCAGAAAATAAGCTTGTTTATGGAACCTCCGTGCCACCAAATTTGATTTATGGCAAAAGGGTTTTCTTGGTCGGTGAGGATTTGGGGTGGGGGGGGGTAAAGCTGAGTTTGTTTGGGCTGAGCTTGTTTGGGCACGGGTACAAGGAGCTGATTTTGTTAATAGTTGCCCTTGCAACAATGGGGAGGAGTGCACTGAGATGGCAATATCACCAGGTCATGAGTGGAGAGGAGAATTTTCACTTTCCTAGGTCAGGGCGCTTCCCACTGGGGTTTCTCCCAAGTGATCTTCAACCAGGCCAACCAGGAATTCCATCCTCACAGTAGGACCTGTCCCCAGTCCCTGTCCACCATCAGCCCACAAGAACTCCATCCCTCTGCCACTGGGATCTTCCTGCACTCATCTCTTGTCTGTCAGCCACAGGAATTCCTTCCACTGACTGTCCCCCTCTGTCTGCCAGCTGAAGGTCATTCAGAAAAAAGGCTAGGGACTGATGTGATCGACTGACTGTGCAGAGAGAGACTAGTTATTGTGGAAAGGTGCTGTCTTGAATCAAGACACTCTATTTATTCCCAGAGCAGGGTAACAGTCATGGACTGTGGCTTTCCTACAGTCTTTCGCTTGTCTTCTGAGGCTGCTGAGTAGGGTACCAATTAGTGCCAGTTGTGCAGTGGTTGTGGTGATTCAGACAACTGTCCACTAAGAACTGGCCTAAGGCCACCAACTCCCTTCACACTGATCATCAAAGCAGCTGCCACCTAGTAATGAATTTTGGTCAGTCACTACCAACCTGGTCTGGATTTAACCCAACAGCAAAGGTCAAACTCAACTTGGAGGCAGCCTGCAATGATGGACATGCAGCCTGGACTTCATCTGGAGAAAACTGGCTGTGAATGTTTGTTATGTGAACATTTAAAAACCATGCACTCCGCTTGCTCAGTACTGAACTTTCCTTGGTGATTGAATTAAGCACCTAAGCATGATGAAATTCACCTGTTCTTGTTCTTGGGTTTTATTTGTGCTACAGTGGTGTCCAGAGACCATGACCAACAATCTGGGCCCCACTGTGCTATGTGCTGCACAGACAAATGCATGAGAAATTCCCTTCCACAGAGAATCCCAGTAACACAGCTCATGGTCATGACAAGAGGTGGCAGGTGGAGTAAGCAGACAGGGATTGGAGGCTGGAAGAGGGTACCTCCTCATACCACCAGATATTCGAGTCAACTTTCAGATCAGAGAGCTGCGGGCTGAGGGTTGACTAGCCTTGGCCATATTTCAGAAAGGAACATCTCTCTTGTTAACATTCAGATTGATATGGACTGCATAGACCTTGGACTTTGGGAGTGAGCTCCTGGACTCGTTAAAGTCAATGGCAAAACAATTCACATTGATTTCAAAGGATCCAGGGTTTTACACCGTGGGAGCAAAGCTCAACCCCCTTGCACTGGTAGGGCAAATTTCCTTAACTTCTCAACATGTCGCCTGCATGGCAGTTTCCCAAATTGTAAAGCTAATGATATACCAAATGGAAAGAATGCTCATGGAAATTGCTCCTGGATAGTGCCGCTAGGTGATGAATACTTTAAGAGAATCATAACTAGTCACAACTGACAAGGCACTTGTCCTGATTCTCCCCCTTCAGCAGCCCAGCGCTGCCCTCAGGCCAGCTTACCTAGCCACCAGAAGATCCAACAAGTGCTGAAGGCTCCTTGTGTAGCATAGAGCCTCTCTAGGAGCTCTTATTCCTCTGGTATAGGGAGTGTGGCCACAGCAAGGGACATGGCCAGGGGCCCTTTATGCCCCACCTGATCCCTGGCTGCTGAAACAGCCCCTCATAGCAGTCATAAATTGGAACAGCCCTTAGGTTGCTCTAATTTACTCCAAAGCCTCGACCAATCCCTGAACAGCTAGAAATTCATGGAAGCACAAAGATGATGTAGAGTCAGTTTTGTACACCCTTCCTGAGCAATGTCAGCCATTCCTCAGCCACAGCTCAGGATCCAGCCCAGCATACAGCCGCCTGATAAAGCAGGGCTGCACCAATCTGAAAATGCCTGATGTCATCTAACTTCAGCATCAAGTGGGGTTTGGCTTGACATGCAAGACCCCTAGGAGGATAAAATAGCCCAGAGATCCTGTAGCATTGTGTGTGCCAGACTGCTGAATTCAAGTTCCAAATAGAATAAATAATGATGGCAAAGGCAGGTTCTCAAGCAAGACTCCATAGGTAGCCATCCTGCTTTTGTTTGCAGATGGCCCTCATTCAGTTTCTTGCTAGAATAGGCTCCTCACAAATAAGGATAATCCTTCATTTGACGCTTACTCCCCGGGATACCGCCACTGACATCGAGCCTTGCAATTTGTCTTGCCAAGACACACTTATTCCTCAGCTGCTTTGATGGTTATAGTTAGGGCTGGGATGGCATTTTCAGTCTAAGCTCCTGTTTTCAGTGGCTAATGAGGAATTGTTAAAGTGGGATACAGAAAAAAAATAACAGCCCCTCCTCCCCCCAGAAAGTGATTGGTTTTTCTAGATCCCAACCTACTTTAAAGGTTCTAACAGGTTTGTATCAGCTGGAAGTTACTTATTTCTCATCTCCAGTTTGAACTAGAAGTGCTAAGATAGCATCTATCCAGCCCTTTATCTGTATAGCACACTGAGAGATTCTCAGGGAAAAACTCTTTGGAGTAGGGACCTGCATGAAAACTTGAAGGGAGTACCACAGGTTGCAGGAGGGAAGAGTTTGGAGACGGCACCAGGAACCAGTCTGTGTACACATGGCTGGAATGTAACCTGTAGCTGCAATACCTCCGGACAGTTCTCTTCATAAAAAAAGAGTTTCGTTCTAGAAACATGGAGCCGTTTCTTGTTATTACCCAGTTTATGGTGCATGAACCATGATGGCAGCGGCCAGTCTACCAGACCCACAGCAAGGAAGAGAGTATGATTAACAGGCAAGAAAAACAGAACCTTGAAACAGAGCAAACAGGCAGCATGGAGGGACTTAGACCACCAGGAATGCTGGATTTCCAGATGGAAAACCTTGCACAAGCACAAAAGCACTGGAAGCAAGAACTGAGTCTATATTCAGAGCTGATTATGGAGGATAAAGATGAGAAAACGAAGGTAAAGCTTTTTTACTAACTCATTGGGGGAAAATGAGGAGAAGTGAGTGAGATAGTGTTGCCAGAAATAATGCCTGAAATAGCTGATAAAGGAGTTTGATGTCTACTGTGACCCCAGATAGACTGAGATGGTAGAGGGGCACTGTCTTTTTACCCAAAAGTAAGAAGCAGAAGAGGGTATAGATATTTACATTACAGAGCTGAGAACACTGGAGACCACATACAAACTTTGGAGACATAAAAGATTCCTTAATTAGAGACAGGGTCATTTGTGGGACACGTGATTCCAGCCTACAGCAGAGATGGCTTAGAGAACCAGATCTGCACCTAGGAAATGCATCCAAATAGCCAGGACAACTGAACTTCCAGGGACAGGGTCAAAATAACAACAGCCACTATGGCGGAACAAGTACACAGACTCAAGCTAAAGAAACCCAGGAAGCAGGACACAGACCGGTCAGGAATGTATGGTCCAGCATATGTACTGTGGAAAGCAGCAAGAAAAGCAGAAAGAATAACACCCAAACAATAGCGCAAGGGATGTGGGAAAGAGAAACCACACTTTGTGCCCCACTGTCACAGCTACCCCAGGAATAAAAGAAAAAAAGCAGCACCCCCTGCAGGGCTTGAGGGTGCAGAGACTGCTAGTGAAGAGGTAGGGATCTGCGGCATGACTAACTGATCCAAAGGCTCTCAATGTACAGGCACTGCAGAAAAGACCACCGACAGGCACAGAAAAGGGATACACCCCGATAGAAGGAGCCCTTGGATGTGCTCTTTGGAATGGAATGGTTCCATCAGTTCACCTTTGGGCACAAGGTGGACGTGCAGTCACATCACAAGCCTTTAGGAAGCATCTTGAAGAAGCGACTGCTGAGTGCAGCCAAGTAATGACAACTGTTATTGTCCAGGACAGTCACCACTGGTGGCAGCTATACTGAGCCGGGCATGCCTTGCAGATTCCAACACAGACAGCTCCGTGGAACATGAGAGAGCCCAGCAACATGTTACTATACTTTTGCATCTCTGATGGGATGCGCCAACAAAGCACCAAACAGGATGGGGGGCTACAGGAAGTGAAATGATTCATTCGCCAGGGTCAGGGATGAGCTGTATGCACAAGACAGGATTTGTTGAAAAGACATGGAGCATTAATCCCAGCAGATTTCGGAGCTGACACCATGAGACAATACATGCTTCGCACCTGGGGTTACAGGCATGCCTGAGATGAGCCAGGGAGCATATCTAGCCAGGCAAGAATGCCAACTGAGAGCATACATGGAACATGTGCTGAGAGTGCAACATAGACAAAGGAGAAGACTATACGGACTCATGAAATCTTGACCCCGGGAAAAGGTCAGAACAGACCTGCTCACTTTTAATAACAGCAGCTACATGGTCACAGCTGGTGGTACACCTGGACAGATGGGGCCAGAGCCAGGAGGACATAGCTTCACCATAAGCGGGTCTGACATGGGAGATTCAGAAGAAACAAGCAATACGGAGGACCAACAGGCTGCAACCTAACAGAATGAAGGCAGAAACAGAATGGAAGCAAAAGTGACAACACACACAAGAAGTGGGAGACTGGTTTGAAGATCAGCATACTTGAAGGACTCTGAGTCCTAACAGGCCACAATAGGACGGCGGTAAAGGGCATGTCCCTACAGTGGACCAGGTATTTGTAACTCCAGGCCCCAGCAAGTCAGCAAATGCTTGCACAAAAGATACAACCACAACAAAAATTGTTAAAAGGAAAGACGTAGCGATCAGCATGGAACTTGGAGGGAGGAACACAGGTTGCAGGAGGTAAGAGTTTGCAGGAGGCACTAGGAAGCCAGTCTGTGTTGCACACAGCTGGAGTGCTAGGTGCGGTTGCTGCATCTCTCTAAGTAGGTCTCAAAATAAAGAGTCAGTTTAGTTTTAGAAACCTGGAGTCCTCTCCTGTTATCCCCTAGCACGCAGTACATGAAGCCGGGGCTGTCTCTTATTCTGTGTACAGTACCTAGCACAATGGGGTCCCAAACTTGGTTGGGGTCCCTAGGCACTACTATAATACAAATAACAATGAATAAATCCCTGGTTGAAGGAAAGGTCTCTAACAGAGTAGGTACAATGGAACTGTCCTGCTGGGGGCGGGGGCTATAGTTGGAGTACAGGTGCCAAGGATGCTCCAAAGGCAAAAAGTTTCAGTGTGGTTCACAGATTTTAAGATGAGAAGGGCCATTGTGATCATCTAGTCTTGCTGCATAGCACAGGCCATGGAATTCCACCTTGCCCAATAACTTGTGATTGAGCTTCAGGGCATCTTTTAGAAAGACACCCAGCCACGCCTTAAATATTTCAAGTGAGGGAGAATGCAGCAGGTTCCCTGGTAACTTGTTACAATGGGTAACTACTCTCACTGTTAACATTTTGCACCTTATTTCCACTCCAAATTTGTCTAGCTTGAACCTCCAGCCATTGAATCATGTTATGCCCTTGTCTGCTAGATCAAAAAGCCCCTCCCCAAATCTTCTCCCTGCGTAGGTACTTTTAGAACACAATCAAGTCATCTCTTTACCTTACCTTCTATAAGCTTTGATTGCCCAGGTCTTCTGCAGATCCCATGGCTGTTTCAACAAGAGGCATAAACCCCATGGAATAACACAGAGGATTCTCACTTGCACTGTGAGCCTGAATCTCCTTTCACTTCCATCACTGTAAATCAGGACTACCTGCACAGAACGGAATTACACTGTGTAAAATGAGTGCACAAGGGAGGAGAATCTAACCCTATACGCTGTGAGCTCATATAATAAACGACTATTGTAATACAAAGGGGCAAAGTTAAGACTGCTGTCGATATCATGTGGCCTGAGCCACATCCCACTGAAATCAATGGAAAGATTCCTACTGATTTCAGTGGAAAACTGACCGTGCCCTTAATTCTGAATTTCCAGGCTTCTATCCCATTCAAATATTAACCAAACTTTACATTATTGTATCGTTTGTTTGTGGGCGAGGGGTGAGGATCTTGCTTTAGTTTTTTTGCTTATTTTTCCCGTTGGATTAAATAATTAAAATGTTTTCCCCAGGCTAAATAATTTTAATTTTTTCCCCCTGCAGACTCGCAATAATAAATATTTAACACGTTCTTGCTTCGTTGCATCCACCGCCTTGCCATTTAAAACATCTTTTTATTGTGTGTATTTTTCTTCTTTTAATTACAGTCACCCAGTATCAGCCAATTTGAATAAATAATAAAAATAAAGGAGATGTGGCAGCTGAAAATCTGTTCCTCGCGTGTTTAGGGGAAGCGTTTTGTTCCAATACAATGGCAAGGAGAAGCATGTTTTTATTGTTAGCAATTGCTCTCGCTTCTGCGCCGTGATTATTTCTGCCCTGTGCCTTATCTTTTTTCCCCACTTTAATTGGACCTTTCAGGGCTTGGACTGGGTCAGCGGGGATGTTATTTAAATAATGTCTCGCAAACAGAAGTCAGCTCCTCGTTGCTCCTTGTCCAGCCCAGCTGCCGATTTTCAAAGCTGGAAGGTTTTCTCCGATGATGAGATTAAAGCCGCCTGGCATTGGAGAGACACCCTGACTGCCCAGAGATCCTGTCGGGGATGGCAGTGCCCCTGGGCACAGACGTAAGGCCATGACAGGGTGTGCGCCTAGGGCCCCCCATTTGGAAACTCACTTTCCTCCATATGTGACATTCGCAATCCTGTTGATAAGAACTCGTTCATGCGAGAGGCCATGGGAAGTCAGTGGGACTACGTGCATGAGTGCTTATTCAAATAAGGGTTGTGCCATTGGGTCTTAACTAGGCACAGTCCCTGAAGCAGCCAGAGAGGGCTCTGCATTAGTGAAAGCATGGGGATCAGGGAGTCCTCCTTTGGTTGCTTCCAATAAATCTAACTTCAGTCTGCTCGACTTTACTTCCCGTTCTTCCCACAATTCCCCATCCACCTCCAACATTCCCTTCTAATTTAGTCCTCCTCACCCCAAGCTTCCCTGTCTTTCTGTGCCACCTTTATCCGACGCCCACAATGTGATGAAAACAGGCCTACATGCTGCGGATGGAGGCACTTTCCCTTGACAGCCTCGCTCACACTGCTTTAGAGCTCCCACAGCTGACCAGACCTAGGACATGCAGCAGCTCCCCACCCCACATGCAGCCCTTCGATGCTGTGCACGCCCATTGTTCCCAGCTGAGAAGGCCAGGATGCAAGGACTTCCAGCACCGTTCGTGAGTTGGCTGGGAAGGGTTAAATGGCTGTGAATCCCCCTCTCCCTCACCTGGGTTCTGACTTGCATCACTTAGCTACAAGCAACCATCATCGCCCAATGCCGGCACTCAGCGAAGAATGGGTTAACCGCTTGGAGAGACGCTATTGTAGTCCGTCTTGTGAATAGTATTAGCAAAAATGAATAGAAAAGCTACATGAGGCTAATGGGATCTGAGGGGAGCTCCTTAGACAAGTTGATTTCCAAATTGGACTGACTTTAGCCTCATATAAATAAAAATGAACGTGGGGGACAAATCCATAATGGCAGGTGAAGGCACCAATGCATTTTAATCTCTCCCTATGCTTACATTGCAGACAGATGCTCTGTGTCCTGAGAACACCAAAACCCCCACCTTGCACTGGCATTCGCTTAGGCTTGCCATCAGCAACGGCCTGGGATCCTCACAAAATCCTCAGTCGCCAGCAAGATGCAGGGTTAAGGACAATCAGCACGGCCACATTTGGAACCAGGGCCTCCCTCAGCAAGCCTCCTGGGGGGGCAAAGGGGAAACTATCAGCCATGTTCTGAGCAGCAGCTGTCACTGTGAGAGTGGCGAGGAGCCTGCTGCTGGTCAGCTTTGCCCTCACCAGCAGGTGGCATGGGGTGAGCATGTGTCACTCCGCGTGCAACGGAAGCTCACAAATAATCGGGCCTGTTCTTACCAGTAGGTGTGGAGAACCCAGCCGTTCTGCCCTCCCCAGCAATGGCACAAGGGATGACTACTGCACGTCAGCTTCCCTTGTTCTGTTAAATAAGCTGCGCTAAGGCTGTGCTTATTTAGACACAGAACTTTAGCTATAATGTAGAACAACGTCAGGGGCTGGAAGGGGGGAGGCGGAGAATTGAAATTCCATCAGGCTCTAACAGACCCAGCTCCTTTGCACCTTTGTTCTAGTTAATCAATATGTAATTAAACTTAAATCCCTGCTTAAGAACTTCCAGTGTCAAAATGAACAGTCTGTTCAAGGGGGCCGCCTGGGATGTTAAGGCTGGCCCCTGCGCTAGACCCTTGTGACTGTGCTCATTGGGGCCTGGGCCAGCCCGCAGAGCCCAGAGATTGCCTTTAGACACAGGGGTAGAAATGAGGGGCAAGCCACTGCTGGGATGAGTTTCGTTCAGTGTAGGGTTCCTGGGTGAGTCGGTAGTCACTTCATTGGAAGGAGCCTGCAGCTGTTCTAGTCTCTTCTACTCAGGTTTTAGCACTGTGCCCGTCATCATGGTATCTGAGCATTCATTGACTCCAGCTGATTCAGTCTGCCACTGGCACCATGGGGAAGCCTGCAGCTGGCAAGCTCTGCCCATCCGCCACCCTGCTGAGGTCCAAGAGTGAGAAGTAATCTCAGGCAAAGCCCTAAACGAGCCGGCTCAGAAACCACAGCCCTGTAGCAATGGGACTGGCCTTCAGAAAATAACAAGGGCAATAACAAGGCGAGGAGCTTTGAACAATGTGGAATCAATTTCCTTCGCATAAATAACATTGTCTATAACCTCAGCTTTATGAGTCAATATTTATGGGGCAGATAATTTACAATAATAAAAGTGAAATAACTTCAGGGCTGCCTGGGACAGAAATAAATTCTGGCCTAAAATTAGGGCAGTCCCATGTACCAATGTATGGTCCAGAGGTCTGGGCTTCTCCCACAGTAGCAGCTACTGTTGTGGCAGTGGGGGAGGCTTGCATCTGACCGGCAGGTGCTTTTATGACAGCACTGGAACAAACCTGTAACCCACCCGCTCCTCTCTTTGCAGCAGACGCAGGCCAGTCTGGGAGCAGATGAGCTTTGACTTTAACACCAGGCTCTGCTACAGCCGTGAGCAAGGAGACCACAGAGAGTCAGTGCTGCTTTTGCCAGCAGATGACACTGTGGTGGTGGGGAAGCCAGCAACTGGTCAGCTCTGGATTCAAGATCAGGAATCGAAATAGCAGTAGGGCAAGCTGCAGCTCTGACTACACCAGCAGCTGTCGCTGTGACAACAGGGGAAGCCTTCACAGCTGTGTATGAACCTACCCATCTCCAGTCCCTTGCATGGCCTGTAGACACATGCAATAAAAAAACAGCCTTTGCCCCCAAAGAGATTAAAACCTAAGGCCTTGATCCTACAGAGAGATCCATAGCTTTGTGCACTGTGTTGTCTTATTGAAATTGACGATCGGGACTCCTCACAGGGCATGAATTTAAGTGCATCTATAAATCTCTGTGGGATCGAGGCCTCGCTATATGATGAGAAACAACAGGTGGACAGAGCCAACAGATGTGGGGAAGGACAGGGCAACCATGAGATGATGGCAATTAGTGTAATAACCAGAGGTCACAGCAGAGCAGCTGTTTAGCCATTGTCAAGCAGATCAAACAAAAAAACACCCAAGCTCATTTTTCGGCAAACGCGATCATGGCTATTCCAAAAACAAAGCATCATGCAGTGTGATTCCAAGGGAAGGACCCTCCCTCTGCCTGGGGGAAAATCAGACAGTTGCCTTCATGTTTGGCCACATTTCTAAACACACTGGCACCTTGCATTCAAAAAATGGAACTTTCCAAGTAGATTCAGTACATATCTGTAAAGTGTCAACTAGACACCAGTCTCTGGGCATCAGTGTTCTCCCTCTGGGACACACAACACCCTCCCCTCCCAAGCTGAGAGCACAGCCAGGATACACAGGATAACTCAAGTTAACACACCTGCCCAGCCCGTTCTAATAAGGGGCAGCTAGATAAGCTCAGATAGCAACAGAACACACCCCAATGCCCCAAACTCCACCAATTCCTGTCCCGCTAGTCCTCACCTGGATAGAGGCAGCATCTGTGGAGAGCAGACTGTGCTTCCATAGAGCACCAGTCCTAGGGGAGTGAGGTGGAGAGACTGGGTGAAATGGACCTTGGTCTGGTGCCCACAGCAGGTATGAGATAAAGCACTGGGTCCCATTCACTCCAGCTGTGACTCTTTGGTGCAGTTGCATCAGGGACCAATCAGTTATACTATCTTTCCTCTCGTTATAATATAAGGTGCAGAAGAATGATTTACAGTCTAAGGGCTTGCCCCAAGAAAGGGGCCACATGTAGTTATGGTGTTCCAGAAGCAGACTGTGCCTCAGAGTGGAGTTTACTGCTTTGCATACTATCACTTGGGGTAAATACTGTTTATTTCCTGGCGATTTCCCAAGGGAGATATAAGGCACTAATTTAGAATTGAACCCATGGATCACATACACTAAAGCCCCATCTCCAATCCCAACAGCATAATACCTGGGGAGATAATGGCTGTAAAAGCTAGCTGAGAATTTTTCCACTGAAAAAATGTCAGTTTGTGGAAACCAAAACTTTTCGCAGGAACTTACCAGATTTGACAAAAAAACAGGAAAGAAGGAGAGACGCTGCCCCCAGAATGGCCAGGTGGTAGAAGCACTCACCTGGGATGTAGGAGGCAGGGGAGGGACTTGAATATAGGTCTCCTATAACCCAGGTGAGGTCTCGAACCACCAGCCCGCCAGCTATTCTAGCTTGATTTTCATGAACATTTCAAAAGGTCTCAATTTCAACCAGACACACAATGGGAACATTTTTGAAACCCTAAAAATGTTCCCGGACTGGGAAAACCATTTCCCGCTCAGCTTTCGTTGCTGCTGCCCATGACTGGACTCTCTGTGTGTATGCCCACATGCACTAGGGAAAGAGGAGCAGTTCTGAGCCCCGCTGTGCTCACCAGCATCAAGCAAATGGGGCTACGATGGGGACGAGAACTGCACTGATTTGATTAAAGAAGCAATTTGCCGCTGAACAAATGTAGCTACGTCCAAATCAAACCTTTAGTCCCAGAGACATAATAGCTCTTTCCTTTCTTCCCCCAGGGCTTGCCAACCTTTAAGGCTGACCAAGGATGATGTATTACAAGGGGAAATGGCCTTAAACAAGAGAAGGGCGAGTTTAGACTAGATACAAGGAAACCCTTATGACAGGTAAGAACAGGAGATGCTAAAACAGCTCCCGGAGGGAGGGAGCTGCAGGCCTTCAATGGAAACAGAACCAAGAGGGGCCTGAGCTGCCAAGTACAGATCCACACCCAAGCTTTCGAGGTGTTCACATCTGGGTTTTGGTTCAGACCATCTCACCGGATACCCAGAATTTGCCTGGAAAGTAAAATTCCTCCAGCCAGATGCCCCCCTGCCCTTGACAGAGGATGTGTCATTCTCCCAGCGTAGGGGGCAGCAGGAAGGAAAGGCTATTTGCCCCACTTGGTACAAATTATTTCCTTTCTTATCATGTTAAACCAGACCGTTGCCAGTCCCTTGGTCCTGTGTCCATAGAAGGCACCTGTTTTGGAGCCATAGTTCCACCCGGGCCATGCTACATGGCGTCACACCCAAGAGCTGACGAGGGAGGGGCAGGTATTAGTGCCCTGGGCCAGCTAAGGTAGGGATGGACAGCCTGATCCTAAGCCCACTGAAGTCAGGGGGGTTCTTTCCATTGCCTTCAGTGGGCGTTGGATCAGGCCCTGAGACAGCAGTCCCTCATGCTCAAGTCCCTGCTGTCTGCGTCTCTCCACTAAAGCCCATTTGGAATGCTGGCTGGATTCCGAGTTCTCCGCCTCCTTCCTGGCCACGCTGACCTCCAACAGCTAGCAGTCAGGGTGTAATTAGTGCTGTAATGTGGCTAGGACTGTCCCCCTGGGGCTGTCATTGACTGGCAGGACCTGCTCTCCATTAGAGCGCCACTGAATGTTAAACGCCCTCGTCTGTCCCCTTTTTATTTCTTACAGTAACGTAGTTCTGAGATCCTGCCCCGCACATTGATTGCTCAAGCAGACTTGATAACACAGCAACAAGCTGAGCAGTGATGATTTTTCAAAGGCGAGAGCATGGTCTAGTGGTTAGTGCAGGGGACTAGGCATCTGGGCTCCTTTCCTGCCTCTGACATTGGGTGCCCTTGGCCGAGTTACTTCCCCTCTCTACACCTTACTTCCCCAATTGTGATATGTCCCAATGGCACAGGAGGCTAATGCATGAGCTTGTAGCTAAAAATTGCAACCGTGAAAAATATCATTCACATCAACCCGCTGTTCCTACCAGTTTACACTGCTTCTCCGAGAGACAGGCCCACAAACCCACCAGGAAGAAAAGCACAGAGATGAAGATGAAGAGCTGACCCAACTCTCTGAGGAAACAGTGATTTACATTGCTGCGTAACGTTCCCGTAGCCTCAAACTGTGGGGTTTGGAAAAGCTTACACATCCGAGCCGCGTGTGTGTATTAGAGAACCACATTGCATGGCCGCTAGTTTACATTGGTAGCTAAACTTCATTTCCCAGACAGCAGGCTGCCTTTGCAGGACGTCTCCGTGAAAAGCAAGGCCGTTTGCGGGCTGTATTTATTTGAGGGAAATCTATCATGCCACATCAAAACCTTTCACTCGGGACAATTTGCTGTGTAACTCACCAAGAGAGGTTCCGGGAAACCCACTGTCTGGCCCAACGCACTGTGGATTGGCAATGCGGGAAGGACGGCTAGGTGAGAGGAATGAGGGATAGCTATTAAACATTTATTGGGCAGACAGGGCTGTAAATAGCACTTCCTGTCCTCACCCCGCTCCAGGGGGAGCCAGCCCAGTCCCTGGGTGCTGTATGCCAGCCCAGAGTCATCACTCAGGATCGTGGTTCAGAGAGAGCCAAGCCCAGGGGAAAGGAGAGACAGTGAAATTGATTATCCCATAAATCAGTCGTGGGACACTGATTACAAAATAAACCAGCAGGGCAAAGGTCAAGTGCTTCATTATATCACCCAGCCCACAAGATTTATTTACCGCTTGGGCAATCAGTCCCACTTGGCATCTATTATGAGGAGCTGCAGCATAGGCGGCTTGTGCGTTTCCCGGTGGACAAAGCCGGGCAGGCAGACAGGACAAGAGGGGGCTTAAAAAGAAACAGGGGTGGGACTCAAAGACTGGGGCTCAGGTTCCAACCGGGTAGGACCCGGAGTCCAAGGCACCAGCTCTCATAGCACCACGCAAGATCACAAAGTTGCAAGCGCAACTTCATGCTGATGCATGGCCCATCTAATCAAGCCCTGGCTGTGTGGTTAGAGCACAGGTAACAGTAGAGGAAGAGCCACAGAGCACACCTTGTAGATGGGCTCGTAAAGCACAGGACTCATCGTAGCCGGTCACTTCTCCAGGACACTAGGCTTCCCCTGTCCCAAGATGGACTGTGGCGTTCCTTTTGGTAGGCTGCTTCTCCAGACACCTAAGCATCTCCTTCACCTGCATCCTAGGCTCTGCTGGGAGGATTAACCATTCCTCTCCTTTGCCCCGTCCTCCTGGGAGGGGTTCTCAGCATCCAGGGCTCTCCTTGGAAGGCTGTGTCTCCAGCCAGCTTTCTTCTTCTCCCCCTGTCCCAGGAGGAGAGCATAGGGTCCTCTGGGCCCGCTGTGGAGCAACGACCAGTCCTCTCCTTCCCAGCCAGTGGGGAATGACACCCATAAAAGAAGGCTCAGCTGTGGAGAAGTTCTCTGCCCCCTTTCACTCACTGGTGAGGAAGGGCAGGTACCTGGAGCAGGGGCTCTGCTGAGCCAGCTGTGCGGGAAGCATAGCATGGGTTGAGCTCCAATAACATGGTCCCTTCTGGGGCTGCAGTAGTTCAGCACCTCTCCCACCAAGTGGGGAGGCTGGAACATGCCCTGGCAGGTTCATGCAGCAGGAATTAAGGACCATTTCAGTGCGCCTGCATTTTCCCTCCCAGCCCCAGGCATGACTGCCTCATGTTTAAGTGAGAGGCCTCCTGGGGCTGAACGGGGGGAAGGATGCTGGCTATAATCCACTCCAGAGAGGCTAGGCATGTGGAAAGCATATCCAAATAACCCCCTTGGAATTTATTTTTTTCCCTCCTTTCTTTCCAACTTTAGATTTTAAACACAGGCAGCAAAGAGCAAAATTCCTGGGAGCATTGTTCATCTGTTTCCTCTGAGCTGCCTTGTCACTGGCCAGGAGGAGATTTTCAATTCAGCTTCCAAAAAATAAAAATCCTAAAATGGATATTTCTGAATCCTTCGCAGAAGCTCCAGGGCCTAAGGAAAGTAATGTTAAGCCAATTGGTGTGTTTTGGGGCGGTGCGCATGGTGGGCATGTGCATGGATGGGTGTGAATTTGTATGCGCATGTGTGCTCTGTGAGTGTGTAGTGTGCATGTGTGTGAGTGCACGCGTCTGGTGTATTCATGTGGTGCGCATGGATGGGGGAGTACTTGTGCGTCTTTGTGCATGGGGCAGATTGGGAAAGGCTGGAGCTGCAGATATTGGTCCTCCAAACACTTCCATGCATGAGCAGACCTGGTCCCCGGGCTGTCCCCATTACTCAGTTATGGCTGTACCCATAACTCAGTAGGGTCACTCACACACATAAAGCTACTCTCACCCACATGTTGTTGCTGGATTGGGCTGGTGATGTGGAGTTTGGTTTTGCATGGCTTTTTGCTGAAGCCCGGAATGTTGCAATTCTTAACTTAGCCCATCCTTCCCAGGAGAAACCAGCATCCGCAGCTCCCAGACACCACTTCTCTTCTCTCTCCATCTTTGAAGGCGTGCTTCACGCTGCGTTAATATGGTTACAGTGGGCTGCGTGGGGAGCTGCTGCATGGAAGGAAACCAAAGCCGAGAGAACTCAAAAGTTCCCTTTGTTATTAATCGAAACGTCCCACATGTTTCATTCCCAGCTAGCTCAGGGATATTTAGCAACAATAAAAACAGAGCAAGGTGGGGGTGGAAATCCATTTTAGGCATGTCTACCAATTCTGACCTGCAGTGAAAAATGACTCTTTCCTCTCTGAATGGCTGCACCTGGCCTGCGTGCTCTCAGATCTTCAGCTGGGGTAAATCTCTGCAGCTCCACTGAAATCAACTCAGCTACAACAATTTACACTATCCCCGCTCATACAGATTGCTTCCTGGCCTGTGGCACAGTCCCTTCATCCTCTGAGGGTCAGATTCACTGCTCCCAGCACTTGCAGTCTCCGCTCCATCCCTGCGGAGGTCACCAACCTTGTGAATCAGACACAGTTCAACCTCAATTATCCAGACCTCAATGATCTGAGACACCCTGCTCTCCAATACGAGGTTGTGACCCCTGCTGTCTCTTAATTGCAATGAAACCTCTCTTGATTCTTCCATTTAGAGAACGGTGATTGTACTGTAGCTGCTCCTAGCCTTTGATGGGATCACACTGAATTTCTTGGGGGAAGGGATACTATATCCAGCACTGAGCCAAGCCCCCACTTTCCTTTCGGGGCTCTGAGTTCTCTGGGTGAGGTACATACTCCCCTGCCCTGATGTAGTCACATCTCTATAGAGATTAGGAATTCCAGCTGTAGGTATATTGCTCCCTGAGTTAGCCGTGGATGCTCTTTTCCTCAGAGGTGGGGTGGACCCCTCCGGACACTACACACATTAGGAAGCTATGCCACAGTCTGGAGATATAGTCATTGCCATGACCTCGCTGGACAGGTATGTGAGGGGGTGGATGACCTCACCTGAACTCTCCCACATTGTCTGATTCACTGCAATATGTTAGTCCAAGCATTTGGCTGCCTCATTCCTATAGCATCTGTGAACTCCTTGGGGCTAGCCATAGATTACGTTTAGGGCTTGACATGGCTGCTCCTTTCCCACAGAGGTTTTGACCGCCATGGACAGATCCGTTACTCCTAGCGTTTGGCCCAGCTCCTCCTTTCTGATGGTGGTAACAGGATGAGATCTGTGAGAGGGATACATTTCCCATCCCTCCCCTGGCTCTTCCTGGCAAATTTAGATGTTCGCATTTAATCTGGAAGAGGAGAGCTGGAAAGGAGCTCACCGCCACGTGTTTTGTAAATGTCAAGATGGGACTGAAATCTTAGTGAGTTCTATTAAACTATGCAAATCCACAGAGCACAGCCATGTGGTTCCAGGGCTTTTATTCTGCCATGGTAATCACAGAGGATTAAACCTGGGGCTGGATTAGACCAGGATTAAAACTGGGGCTGCCGTCAAAGGACTCAGAGTCTCCCTTCTCTTCTGCTTTTCTGTCCTCCATGTTTAGAAACCGTGTTACTGGAAAGGCTGAGCAAACAGAGTTGTGGAAGGGATTAAACCCTCATGCTTCAGGGTTTATGGCAATCTCTAGTAGCGATCAGGAAGAGATATTAATGGGGGACAGATTATCCCAGCACTGTCTACTGCACGGTTCCTACACCTTACTCTGAAGCATCAGATACTCACCACTGTCAGAGGCAGCATACTGAACTAGATGGACCACTGGTCTAATCCACTCTGGCAATTCCCATGTTCCTGAAAACTCTTCTACAGCCAGCCTTCCAACACCTGTTTTGATACAGGGCCTCCTGCTGGGACAAGTTAGCTCCATGGCACCAAATTTCCAATACCCCATTCTACGTCATATCACCTCCCACTGGGAGACAGCAGTAGTGGAGTAGCTGTGATCACCCCAGCGCCAGTCTTCCTACATCCATTCGTTGTTACACTGCCTTCTGCTGGGGAAAATTAACACTGCGGGGCCAACCTTCCTACACAATTCTCCACCAGATGCTGCCCTGAAGTAGCTGTGAGCTCTCCCATCACAGACCGCCCTTCAGCGCCTCCTCGTGGCAGAAGCCAGCTACAGAGTAAGCTCTACAGCCAGCCTTCTTGTACCACTCTGCTTCACAGCGCCGGAAGTAGCTGAGAGATCCCCACACATCCAGCCTGTCGTTTATTCTCTTAATTCTCCTGTGAGTGGCAACATTCATACAGACTAATATCAGTTGCCCTAGGAACTGTAAATCAACAGGATCAATTTCACATTACCTGTAATTTTTATTAATGGGTATGCCCAAAGCTTTACGATTTGTTGGTTACATCTGATGGGAATGTTATTCCCTGCCTCAACCCCCCGCCCCCCAATTCTTTCTCCCCATTACAGATTTCTGGAGATTTTACTGCATCAGTGTGTATGGCTGAAATGTGCGTCAGGCTGTAAATGAGTGTATGGCTAATGGTATGAATGTATGTGTAGCAATTTTGGGAGGCCCCCCCCCCAAGTAGATGCACGGCTGAGTGAATGTATGGTAGTGTGTTTATGGGGGTCCAGGTGCGTACTGCTGAGGCTGAGAATGTGTGCCTGGTGGCATATGTTTCGCATGGCTATGTATTTGGTGGGTGAATGTGGGTATGCGCACATGGCTGTGTGTTGTGCGAGGGCATGACCGTGTGTTTGGTACGTGGCTGTGAATGTTTCTATTGAGGCTGGCAGGAGGGGAGTCTCAGTGTTTCTAGCCCAGTGGTGATGGGGCGTGAAGGGTGAGTGTGTACAGTTTAGCATGTATGTGTGGGGCTGTGGCGATGTGTTTGTGTTGCTCTCCTCCTTTACATTTTTCTGCATCAAGGAAGATCCATCACTTTCCTTCCCTGTAATGATGTTGACCTGATTAAAATTTTTATTGGATTTTACAAAATAATTTCATACATACCATTCCCTGGAGCCCTGCAGGGAGGAGGTGGAAGGCGGGAGAGGAGAGTATATTAAGAATAAGGTGGAGAAGGAAAATATTTTATTTTACTCTGAAATGATTTTGCTGGATGAATAATATATTAGAACTCTTGCTTTTTTTAAAATAGCTCTTACAAGGGCTCTTGAAACAGTGCAAGCATGAAAAAAGGCATCACTTGAGTATTTGGGACTATTTCAGAAATAGCTTTTCTTTTTCTGCAATAGTTTCTAAGCCTTTTCCTTGCTGAACTATCTAGATGTCTTCCCTATGTACAGTAAGCCAGGAACTGGGCAGATGCCCATTACCATGGTACCTTGCCGTGGCATGACATGGACAGACAGCTAAGTAATCCAGCAACACTGGCCAGAGTCCTCAGTCAAACAAACGCAGCATCTCAGGGTTTAGCTATGGTGCCATAGTCACAGGGCAGGCTGTGCTTTAGAAATTTTTTAATCGCTCTCAAGCATATCCCTCAAGGCATAGGCTTCGCTTCCCGCACTTCTCAAAGGATGGCATCCCTTAAGCCAGCCACTCTTTGACTGGATCTCTGGGTGGCAGCACCCCTGTTCCCCAACCATGCTAACATGACAGACCCCATGGGTTTGGCTCCTGTCACCCCTTTTCCTCTGGGGCCCAATGATCAGCAAGCTGGTTAAAGTGGTTCAAATACAGATTCTGCAAAATGAGGCATTATTTATTCCCCAAAGATGCACAGCATACAGAGAGAAGGGATAAAACAACAAAAGGCCCATCTGCCTGCATCTTACCTACACTTGATTCTTTCCTTGCCAGTGTTGGGTAAGTTCCAGTCATGCCAGACCTCCCTGCCCCTGGGCAGGGAGCAACAGACCCCTGCAGCATCGTCAGTGTCTCTCTGTCAGAGATTCCTCTCCAGCAGCTACTGCCCATTCTACTTCCCTAGACCAGGATCCCTTTAGATCCTGGGTTCCAGCCTGGGAAGAATAAACCTTGCTAGCCTAGCTAGAGCCAGGCAGGGGCATTCCCCAATTAATAGCTTCCCCATTGTTTCCCCAAGGACCCTTGGTATTCTCTCTGGCTGTCATTGCTTCATTTCTTATTTGTTCCCCACCACCACCGTCCAACGTTCACCTTTGCTTTCACTCTTTGCAAGCAGGATAATATCAAGCAGATATAATGAGATGCATATGATGGTCATAAAAATAATACAGATATCTCCCTCATTCTCCACATCTTGGAACACAGGAATTGTCAGACTGGATCAGACCTGTCATCCAGCTAGCCCAGCATCCTGTCTCTCTGACAGCGGCCAGCACAAGATGCTTTAAGGACTGGACAAGAAACCCACAATAGGTGGAGGTTCGGTAATCTGTCCCCCATGAAAGTCTTGTCTTAAACCACCATCCCCATGAGCTGTTAACTTCAAAGATCAATAGGATCCATGGTACCTCACATCATCACAAAACTGCAATCAGAGGCCCTGCTGATGCTAAAAATCCCATAGTATTTGACACGAGGTATCAAATACAGCTCCACATCTCCCACCCCTCACCCACACACATAAATGATTGTTCAGTGTGGTTTTGTTCCCAATATGTGCAGAGTGAAGCAGTTGTTGATCTCATCCACACCAACGAAAGCTGAAGAGGTGCAGAGCCATGATGAATTTGACACACAATGTCAAACAGGAAAGGAGGCCCAGCCTCCAGCTGTCTTTGGACTCAGAAGAACAGCTAGCATCTTCCAATAACATAGTCAAGAGACATTTATTTATTATGTCTGTAGCGCCCCCTCTCCACCAGGTTACCTTTTTTTAATACCAATCTGCTTACAGGTTTTGCTGGACATGTCTGGGTTCTTCTGGATCCCGCCACCCACTCAGCAGGGTGTATCTTCTTTATTTTTCCCTATGAATTTATTTGGCAGTGCCTCCGCCCCCCTCGCTCTTTCCTGGCAGGATCACCAGGGCAACTTGGGAGGAAAATTCTAACCACAGGGTAATCCCCACTTACTTACCAGATAGTTGGAGACTTCCAAGAAATAACACAAACATATACAATATATTCAACACAATAATTATATTAAACAGGAGACAAATATAACAGAACAGGGTAAAACACTATTTTTAGGGTCACCGGTGCCCACGCTGGTAATACCTGTGAGTCTCCCCAGTCACGTGACCTGATGTAGCAAATGTAAGATTAGTGTATCATTGGTATGCATACTTGATGACCTATGACCACTGTTCCCTCTAAGTTGTGCGCGTTTGCGTGCGCACACAGATCCTAAACGCCATGCACACGGTAAAACACCGCGTGCACAAAAATTTGCACAGACTCACAACAATTTGCACAGAAGAATTTGTTGTGCATACACGGCCTGTCAAAAATTAGAGGGAACATTGCCTGTGACCATGATATCTTCTCTGCAGTGATTTAGCAGTGTGGCTGACGGGGTTCAGTACAGCCCAAAGGACTCACAAGTGGAAGAAAGTGGTAAGTCCCTCCACAGGTTTAATATGCAGCAGGTTATCAAATCCCCAAACCCTTACTCCCTGGCTTGAGGACGCAGTTCAGAGAGTAGGGGGTCTCCAAAACAAATTTCCTGACTAACTAAAAGATGGTGCACTCACAAACTCCATGAATGATTCTCAGGTTCAGAGATGACTCTGGACTCCTCAGGCACTGCAGAGGGGCTGATCTCTGCTGGCAGGGATCCTCTTCAGGCAAGAGTCAGGCTGTTTCAGTCCCAGGATTTCCCCTCACCACAAAGGAGTGCAGGGCTCAAGGTGCAGATTACACAACTGTACTAAAATCCAAACTAGTCTCCTAGCCCAGCATCCAGATACACTCCCAGCAGGCAGCAGCCCTGAACTAGCAGCCAGAGCAGAGCTGACCATGTGGTGACTGGTCTCACCTAGGGAGCTGGAGGGCTAACTCAGCCTGGCTGGGGAAGTTTCCCAGCAAATCTCTACAAACTGGGAATCATCAGTGGAGAAGGAAAAGCCCAGCTGAGGGATCTTGCTTTCAGGTCCCTAGAGGCCAGTTCTCAGGGGGAATCCTGCATGCAGGCCTGGGACTTACTACCTCTGCACACAGCCAGTCCTGCCCTTGCCCTGGCTGGCTCCAGACTGACTCAAAAATGGCTTCTCCCCTTTCCTCACTCCCTATTGGTTGCCAGGCAAATTCTGAGTCTGCCTTGTCTCCCCCTCCCTACCAGGGACAGTGTGCCTCTCTCTCTGGGCTGCCAGCAGACACAGCCCGAGGAATCTAGGTAATCTCCTTGGGGGTTACACGTCTATTGTGGTAACACCAGAAAGCCTCACGCAGGATTAGCGCCCCATCGTGTTAGGCATGGCACAAAGGTGGCCCCATTCTCGAAGAGCTTGCACTCTAATTTAAGACAAGACACAGCAAGCAGCTGTAACAAACAAAAGGAGGGGAGAGAGACAGAGGGAGGAGGAAAAGGAATGATAGGGGCACGACCTGATTTTTGACTCCCATCTCCCCACCCAGATGTGGATTCCCTGATGGATGCTTTAGAAACAAATATTTCTGTGGGCTCTGTATGGCCCTAGAAACCCCAGCTGTCACCCAAGCTTGTGATGAAAATGCGCACGTTTCCGGAAGATAATGCACATTCAACCTGAGGTTAGAATGTTCTGAATGTTAGGCGTCTAACAATACATATCGGTGCACTGTCTGCACCTCATCTTGCTCTTGACTTTCGTGGTGTTTGAGGCCATTTTCAAGGGGGTGTTGCTGGAGATGGGTAGGGCAGAGGTAAGATTATTTGGGTGACCGTAAGTGTCCGTGTCGGAATGGTTTTGTCGTCATTGAGTTGAAGCAGACCCTTATTTTAGAATTTCCATGTTTGATATTCCCCTGAAATGAGTGTTCAGATCTTTCAACCTAACTCCAAGTTAACCAGGCCATCAGCTTCCCAAGTTATAAGTTCCTGCCACATTCCCCAGGCTGGATATAGATTGGTTTTATGCTTGGTATTTTCCTTTATCTCTTTTTTATTCCCCTGTAACAGTTGCAATGCTGTGCCTGACCTCTGGGTTTCAGGATGGAAAAGAGCAGCTGTGCAAGCTTCCCACACACAGCTTTGCTAATGCACCTCAGTCCTGACATGCAGCAACTCCTCATATTTCAGCCCTGAGCCTCCCACGGTTGTACCAGTGCATCTCAGTCCTGACCTGCAATTCCACTCCTGTAACTTCGAATATGAATGAATGCATCTTGAGTCTGATCTCCAGTCCCCCTATAATTCCATTTCTGGGCCTCCTACAGATCTGTCAATCCATCTCAGTCCTAACCACCATGATGTCCTTGCAATTCTCACCCAGGTCTTTCATATACTTCTACCAATGCAGCTTAATCGTGAGCTTCAGTCCCAGCTGTTGTTCTAGTCCTGAGCAGAAAGTCAGAGCAGTGAAGAGCTAAACATAGTTCACACAGGTGCTGTGCAAAGTCCCTCCAGCACACACACACACTGAATCGTTAACTGTCAACAATGTTGAAAAAGAAGACCGGCTCTAGGCACCAGCAAAGCAAGCACAATTCCAGGGGCTGCACTCTGGGCCATCCTTTTTTTTTTTTTTTTTTGGCTTGGGCAGTTGTGCTCTCGGACTTGGGGCAGCAAAAAACCTAGACCCGGCCCTGTTTGGGTCTTCCCTGAATGAAAACTGCTAGGGATGCCAGACTGTGCAGCTGACTGAGAGTGCAGAGCATGGCTACTTCTCACTTAGAGTATGTACAAATAAATTTATCAAAAATTCCCAAGAGGCCAGAAGAGGCTAGCACAGCCAACTCTGATTGGCTGTCTCCCATTCTGACATGGACTGGGTACCATGCCAACCATTTTCAGCTATTTCATTAGCTATTCATCTCTAGTTCTGCCCATCCCCCCTCATGAACACACTCTCATAACCTTGAGCTGCTCAGTGGCTCCTTTGCCCTGTCCACCCTCTTACCATAGCTCCCTTACAACCTCCGTGCCGACGTGTTTCCACATAACATCCTTCCTATAAGAACCCAAAACATTTCAGAGTCTCTGCTTTATCCCCTTCTTTTCTTACACCATCCTCTGTCTCGCATGGCTTCAATTATTTACAAGTTTACCAAACACTCAGGGCCTCATCCTCGACTGATGTAAATCGGTGACGTGCTAATTAAATTAATGGAACTACAGTGATTTGCTGACACACTACCCTTGGCGGTTTGCTCTCGCCTCCATGGGGCATATTATGAGGGAGAGGAGAGACACCGCCTCACATTTCCCAGTGCACACAAATCTGTTAACACCCACATAGACACAGACCCCCACTACTGACCTCGTTTTCATTCATTGTGCTCGTGGCACATTTTCAGTCTCCCATGACAGTGCCCAGATATCAGAAACATGAATCCTGGTCTCAAAGGGGGTCTTCAGCAGTGCCCAATGCTCAGTACATGACTCGTGACCTTGGTCATCAGTGGAATGTCCATCAACACCATTCACAGGAGTGTAGATGTTAGAGATGGAAGTTACCAAGTAGGTCATCTAGACACCACCTCCCACCTCCTGGGAGCCAATGCAGGACCATTTCCTATTGTGACAGGACTTCTAGCACTACCCCTACAAGAGACTGTTCTACCCTCTAATAGCTTCCTTTGCTATTCAGCCTAAAATCTGTTTTCATTTTCACTCCTTTAATTCCTAGTTATTGTCATCATGTTCAGGTTAGTAATGGAAAAACATCAAAAAGTTCTGAGGTTCAGTTTGGGTGATAAACCCCAAGAGCTTAGATGCCCGTCCAAGTTATCTGCAAAACCTATGTCTGTAAAACTGGGCTGAAAATCTGTCAAGAACTTTCTCTCTCATGACACTTGATCTGGCCCAAAATGCCAACAAAAACAGCCTTATTAATGACATTTTGGTATTTGCACTTCCACTTGGAACCAGGAAGTGAAAATGAAAACTGATATTTTTTAAATAGCTACATTTTCTCTTTTCCATGAGCATGCTGGGAAAATCTCTGCCAAATCCTGATCTAGCGGGTGGTCCATTAGGAGATAACAGCTTACTACTACTTCCAGAAATGGGAGTGCTCCTTTGTCTTAAGTGGACCGTGCTGAAGGTCCCAGCTTCATACCCTGCCAATGACTCATGAGAACGGGCCATTATGTTCTAAACCAAAAGGCCCATGTATTCAGTTAAAGTCTGGGATGGAATGCACGTCAGTTCTTATTTATGCAAACCAGTTTGCCCCGCCATATGAACCACCACAGTGAAGAGTCCCCATGGAGCTACTCATCATGATTATGATGATAGTGTCCATGATTCTCTCGGAATTTCTTTTTTTAAACAAAGTGCAGAGACAAAAATAAATGAAAAAAAAAACCTCAATAGGAAAGTTGCCTAATTTCCAGTGAGATGGATAAACCATACTGAATGTAAACAGCTCAACTTGACCCAAATATTGTTGCGTTGCTGAGTAACCCTGCAAAAATGTTGTTATCTAGCCCACATCAGTGGAGATTAGAAGTGTAAGGGAATTTTAAACACACTGTCTGTTGTTTTAGGAATTTCAACCTGGACATGAAGTACCAGGATTGTTATTCTTTCATGGCATCCCTGACCCCTTGTCCCCAGACCCAGCAGGAGACAAGCCGAGGAGGAAAGGGGATTGTACAATTTCCAGCATGCAATAAACACACTGTTGACACGAGTGCTTACACAAAACATTTGCCTTTACAGCTTTCCAGTTTCTTATAACGAAGGAACTGATTCCCTTAGAGATACATAGAGTCTATAGGGGTGAAGAACCCCCAGAGGGAACCGTGAATCCACAAAAATAGTGAGTATGGGGGATGAGGTTTACAATGACTTTGGGTCACCGACAGAGGGACTGGTCAGGACTGACTGACATTGGGCTTGCTTCCAGAAGGGGATGAGTGACCTCAAAACATCCACCGACTCTCATGAGAGTTGAAGGGTGCTGAGCACTTACCACTCCCGTACCTTTCCTCTGCACAGCTCAGGGCACCAGGAAAAGGGGGCGGGGGGTTAAGCTTTATTAGCCCCATATCGCTAAGGCATAGAGAGGTGAAAGTTGAGATTTTCAAAAGCCTCAAGGGGATTTAGGAGCACAAGTCCCACTGAAGTCAGACACTTCTGCAAATCTTCCCTGGCATGACACAGAGAGTCAGTGCTGGGAATTTGAACCCATGACTCCCGAGTCCCATTTGCTTTCTCTAGCGACTCACTAGACCATGCAATGGGGGGTAAATCCCTTACTGTTTGGAGGTTTACTTCAGAGCTGGGCTGCTTAGTCAATCCTGCCTGACCTTCCTATGCCTCTAAAACTGGGGCTGGGAATTTCAAGGAAGCAGCTGCTATGGTGGGTTTGACACATCTTCTGAGCCCAGGCAGACCCAGCAAGGGCAGAGCTACCGTGCAAGGGTTCCGCTCAGGTTCATGCTGAGCTTTGGTTCTCATTTAACCTGAGCGGGATCACCCGTTCCTCACCATGACCTCAATAGCAGGCCAACCATCCAGAATCAGCAGATGCTATGACCTCACTGCTGGATGTGCCAATCACAGTTAGCCATGCTGTGAGCTTCTTGCTGAGAGTAGCAAGGACAAACATGACTTCACTCTCAGGCAAGACAAGTTAGAAATAGCCATGCTTCAGCCTTGCTTCCAGAAATCCCAGACAGTCCCAGCAGACACTAAATAGTGAATGCAACCCTGAGAAAAAGTTTCCCAACAACAGAGAAAGGGAGAGAGGGACCCACAAATGAACATGTGTAATGGGGAATGAGCACTTGTTTAGTTCCATCTGGCTGCAAGTGATGGGCTAGGGGAAATAATGCTCTTCTCTCAAAGCAGGGTCATGCTCCGTGCATGGGATAGACAGATAGCACATGTGGATCAATAGAGTACCAGAGCCATCTCCCCTACCAGTATTAACTCAGGTATTGTTAGTTAGTCTCAGAGCTCATCAGCAGATCCCTGTGTGCAGTGGGAGCCCTGCTATCCTGCCTGCTGCCTGAAAGGAGTTACTTTCAGGCGCTGCTTAGGTTGCTCCTCAGTGTGGATTCTCTGTGGATGTCCCAGGAATCTATCCCAAGTCCTGGTCCCTATTCAAACGGGGAGTGAACTAACCAGTTCAATAAGTGCCATTTCCAGGAGACCAGACACTAAACCCAAACTGATTAATACATCTCGCTCCTACTTCCACAGGTAAATACAATAGGCCTCCGCTGTCTTAGCTTGTGCCTTACAAAAGCCATGTTGTGAGTCACCATCCCCGCTAAGCTAGATCTCCACACCTCATGTGCTCTTGGGCTTCCTGGAATCAGAGGCGCAGAGGGCAAGGCAGGGCACCTGTGACAAGGGGAACTCCGAGCGTGTGAGATGGGATGATTCCAGCCATGCAAACGGCAGCTGTTCCAGCAAAGGCTGTCAGACCTGCTGAGACTCTCCAGCAGTGCTTAGCAAAAGGAGGGCGGGGGAGGAAAGAGAAGCATGCGGATGCGGAAGGAAAACAGGAATCCCTGACTCCAGGAGCAGTAGGGGAGATGGACAGCCAGGAACTGAGTGTAGTCACAAAGAAGGGGAGAGCACGTTAAATTAGTATCATTATTATTAGCATCATTGTACCTTACTGCACTTTTGTCACATGACCAGGAGCCAGAGCGCCTTGGTGGCAGTGGCAGAGAGGGATGCTTTAGAAATGAAATAAATAAAGGAATGATTATTGTCAGATCCGGGAAAGCTGGGTAAGGGCTAGATGGGACGGGGTGGAAGATCTGGGCACCTTAGGAGGAAGAAGAGGGAAGGAACACAGAGAAAGGAGCTCCCAGCTCTGGGAGGCAAATTCAGACTGGCACTCTGGATAGTCTGTGCCCTGGCTGGTGAAGCAGATGCCAGAGGATGTAGCCTCTGTGGGTATTCAGGAGACAATCTGTCCCACCCCCTATTTCCTGTGCTCAGACTCTGCAGTTTTAAAGCTGCTTGCTAACATAGTCTGACCTCCTGCACATCACAGGCCACAGAACCTCACCCAACTGCTCCTGTAATAAGCCCCTAACCTCTGGCGGAGTTACTGAAATCCTCAAATCATCATTTAAAGACTTCAGGTTACAGAGACTCCACTATTTACCCTAGTTTAAAGCTGCAAGTGACCCGTGCCCCACACTGCAGGGAAAGGTGAAAAACTCTGCCAATCTGACTAGGGGCAAAATTCCTTCCCGACCCCAAATATGGTGATCCATTGGACCCTGACCATGTGGGCAAGACCCAGCAGCCATATACCTGGGAAAGAATTCTCTGTAGTAACGCAGAGCCCTCCCCATCTAGTGTCCCGTCACTGGCTGTTAGGGATATTTGGTGCTAGCCGTCGCAGAGTGCATGTCCTTGGAGCCAGGATCCTGTTCACGTTCTGGCAGTCTAGCACTGTCCATGTGCCTCTCTTCTTCTGAAATTGCATTGCCACATGCATTCCCCTCTCCTGGCCCCATCTGTACCTGCTCTGCTCGCTAGATCCCTCTGGCACAGTCTCCCTCTGGGCAGAGAGTATGTATGCCTCTGGCCCTCCACTGCTGAGCTCAGTCTGCTCAAAGCACAGCGGCGCTAACTCCCAACAAGTTGAGAAAGAAAATCCCAACCCTCCTTGCTCTGGAAAGGACAAAAGCACTGGGTGATGAATTCCTCTGAGCTGGGCTACCATCTCATCAAATATTGCTTTGCCGAGACAAGGGAGGCTGTGTCAGGGAAAGACAACTGCAGGACAGAACTTTGGGCCGCAGTAGAGTTCCTCACAGGCACAGGGGTCTGCTCACTGAGACACTTGTAGGCTCAGGCCTTTAGACTCCCCAGAGCTACCAGTTTAAATCCCAGCAAGGGCAGCTCAGCCATTGCCCCACCTGAGGTAAATAAATTGAGCTCAAGGCAGTTTACAGTGTGAGTGTCCTTAGCCCTGCCCTGGCTGGTGTAGTGTGGGTCTTAGATTCCAGGGGGCTCCTCAAAAGAGTTGGCTGGGAGAGGTACCCTTCCGCCCTCTCCCTCCATTCTCCTGCATAGGGCCATAAGGAATTTTTGCAATTTTCTATTGCCCATTTTCACTTGAAATTTTGGATACTGGAACATTTGAGAAAGTAGCCACTCAGTTGCAAGAACATGTGCAATTGTGAAACTGGGCAGGTTTTCTGGAGCATAAAATAATTTCATTTGGCATGGTCCTGTTTTCAGTGTGAAAATGTTGCTGTGACCAGAGTCCCAGGGGAGCCAACTGAGGTCACTCAGTTAGGGTGAACTGCAAAGAATGGGGCAGGCAATCCCCAAAGCCGGTGGATATTCCAATACTTAGATTTACCAAGCCTGCACAAAACAACTTCTATAATACCTCGCTGGTTACCCAGAATCCAACAACACAGTTCCCCAAAGCAACCCAGCCTTAGGCCTCCACCCAGACACCCAAGTCAAATATGACGAGGATTACTGAAAATCTTATTCATCATATAAAAAAGTTCTACCACTCCCTAAGGATCAGACACATTACCTCCCAGGTCAAAGACTATTTCAGATCTTACCCAAATACACGCTTACCGCCAATTCTTATTAACTAAAATTTATTTAAAAGGAAAAGAGAGAGTATTGGTTAAAAGATCAGTATACATAAAGACATGAGTACAATTCTTGAGCTCAGATTCATAGCAGAGATGGTGAGCTTTGTGGTTGCAAACAGTTCTTTCAGAAATTGTTCATAGGTTATAGTCCAATGTTTATATTCAGGGTGGTCCTGTCATGGCTGGGATCTCAGTCCTTATGGTTTAGACTTCCCCTGCATGAAGCCTCAAGTAGATCTGAGATGACAGGATCAGGATCCAAGGATCTCTGACACAGTTTCAGGCCCTCTTGCGACAGCTCAGAGTCCTTAGGCGAACAATAGGCATTCATGGGGATTTAGAAGTGGACCCATTTCCTAAGCATCACAGGTAATTATCTACACAGATTAACATAAGGCAATTGCCTGTTTTTCTACCATTTTCAGATGATTTGCTATACATTTCAAAGAGAGATGAATACAGCAATATCCTATGTTTACAGTTCATTTAAATGTTAAGATGTCCTTTTGATCTCTGAATTAACAGAATATAGCATAGACAGGGACTGTTTGATTACATTGTTGACCTCTACCAATATATATGTAAACACACAAAAACACAAACATTATCTTTATGTCTTTAAGGGTTGAATTTGAGTAATTTCTCCTGAAGGATACTTAACCCTTTCTGGTCATGCGTCACAGTTGCCAAGCTCAAAAATGCTCCGATCTTGGAAATTCCTTATTTTGTTATAAATTTTTCCTATGCACACTTTGACCAGTGAGCCAGCCCCTCCCATTCATTTCAGAGATGGCAGCATTTCAGTGGCAGCTGAGGTGATCCCTTGACATGTATAGTTTGTAAAGCACCGTGGAGTGATGAAAGTGATTATATAAATGAAGGCTACTTAAGAATAGGCTATTGCAAAATTCCCAGTTTGCAACAGAATCCAGTGTAGCTCTGCTGCATAAATGAGAACTTTGTCTCCTGTTTCAGGTCTAAGCTGCTGTATAATACAAGGGGTGTTGGTTACACCAGTGCAATTCCAATTAAAGGAACATTTGACTCCATACCTGTGTTATGAGCTGGGTGAAATCTTGTTATGGGATTGAGATGGATAGGCACGAACTCACTCTTCAATTAACATAACTGTAAGCAGAAGCCCCACTTAAAACAAAAGGAATGTGTGAGCTCAGCCTTTGCTGAGTATTGTTTTGGGTAGGGGTGCAGGCAGTGGTGAGCTGGAGCCAGTTCGCACCGGTTTGCGCGAACCGGTTGTTAAATTTTGAAGCTGGTTTAGAACCGGTTGTTAAAGGGGTGGGCAAACTCCGGCCCGCAGGCCACATGTCCATCCTGTCCGTCCCGCCTGAGCTCTTGGCTGGGAAAGCTCCCCTGAGAATTTTTACTCACCCAGTGGCACTCTGGGCCTTCAGCGGCACTTCGGCGGCTAGTCCTTCGCTTGCTCCGGGCCTTTGGCGGCACTTCGGCGGCAGGTCCTTCAGTGCCGCCGAAGACCCGGAGCGACTGAAGGAACCGATTCTTCAGCTTCTGGCAGCTCATCACTGGGTGCAGGGGTAGAACAAAAAAGAAACTGGGTAGAGACAAGAAAGACAGAGAGAGAGAGAGAAGGAGCAGCTGAAAGCATGGTTGCTGACCCTGGAAGAAACCTGGGGAGAGATTTTTGGGTCAGGGCATCAGGCTGAAAAGACTGCTGTTGGTGCTATGAGCAAAAGAAACTGTTTCCTGCTCTTTGAGTCCTTCTGCATTCAGAGACACAGGACTTTGTATGCTCTTGGTAAGTAAACAAAACCACACCAGAGAAATACCCGACTACCAGTTGGAAGTAGAAATTGGAGGAACACACACACAGGGCCCCAGACTTTGACTAGCCACTCGGGCCAACACCTGCATTTGTAGTCCTGTAAAGTAAAGGCTTCCCTCTGATCTCAGTCTGCTAAAAGCCGTGGCTTGCTCTCCCCACCTGATAGCTAACACATCACAGCAAACTCCATAATCCCCCCAGCAAAGCAGATTTCAGATGCAATTTAATCTGAGCTCCAAGTGCAGCTTTCACAGCCAGCTTGAATAAAAATGAAAAGCAACTGATAAAGAAAACCTACAAAGCGAGGTAAGTGGTGGGGAGACCGGGAGGCAGAGGATGTGACTGGAAACAGCAATGTCATGGCATAGCTAGCAGTGCAAATACTAATTGCTTTTTAATTATTCTAAAGTTTTCCTTCCCGGGTGGTTGGTAGTTATGGCATTCCTGCCTGCCCTCAGGTGGCTAAAGAGAGAGAGCAAACCATGAAAGTGCCAGCCGAGCAGGTACAGGCATTTAGAGCTCATAGGGCTCTACATGGGAACTGAGGTGGAGGGAGTTGAGTGAATTTGCTTTCATGGGAGCTGCGGAGATTCTCAATGGAGACTTTGAGGTTGAGTCTGAACCCACCAAGCATTCACAGCATGCCCTGTGTGAGACTCTAAAGTTCTGGAGTTGGAATGCCTTGGTAGTGTCAGATGCCATCTGAGAGCGCATGGAGTAATTGTTCAGCAATTCTGGCGTCATTAAGCCATAGAACAACAGAGCCACACTCTGCGTGGACAACAGAGGGAGAGCCTCCACTGAGGATGACAGAACACTCCCATTTCTCTCCCTGCCTTCATCTCTTCCACTCTCATTCCTCCCGCTTATCTGGAGAAAGTGAGGAAGGTGGGGGCACACTGTGCTCTGTACATAAACCAGACGTGAAAGTATCGGCCAGCACACTTAGAAAACTAAGAAGATAAAAGGAAGCATGTCTTTCTGAAGCATGGAGTCAGCCCGTGGAAAGCAGGGCATCAGGAGGTCATCCACACACATACAGCAACTGGATTTTTCAAAGGGGCAGATATTTAATGATAATATTTGTAGCTGTACAGGCTAAGCTTGGGGGAACCCAATCTGAGACCATTAGCTGATCACCTGCAGAGGGCAGTAGCAAGTATTTCCCCCTCCAGTTCAGCATTGCACATTGGGGATGGGGTGTTCTTTTTATCTAAGCATCAGGTTCTGCCCAGTGCCTGAGGGCCTGATCCAGAGTTCACTGAAAGCAATGGGAGGCTTTCAATTCAGTGGCCTCTACTCTGGCCAAGCAACAGCATAAGAACTAACTAACTAGAGGTCCCAATCAAGACTGGTTGGGTTAGATGCTGCACATTCACATAGAGAGAGACAGTTCCTGCCCTAAAGAACTTGTAAACTAAATAGACATGGTAAAGTGACTTGCCTAAGGTCACATGGGGAGTCAGTGGCAGAAATAGAACCCACATCACTGAGTCCCAGTCAAGTGCACTATCCCCTGGCCACAGTGTCTCCTGCTGGAGCGTGGTACATGTCATGGGCCTACTGGGGGCTGGATGTGGAAGGCCAGAGATTCAGATTCAGCTAGCAATATGTCCTAGTAATAGTACTGCCTACTTGTCAAGCAGTTGCCTCGGGTAGATTTGGATGCTGTGTATCCCTCATAGGCGTGGTAAGGTTAAGTCCTAAGTTTCTTCTGATGCCCCCAGCACCACTAATTTCTGCCTGATCTCTTTACTTGTATGTTGTCCCCTTTCCCCCTACTCTCTGCTTGTTTCTTTTGCCATTTTAGGGGGTAAGTTCCTCCAAGCAGAGATCATGTCGTTGTGTTTGTACAGCACCTAGCACATTGTGGGTGCCACTAGAAGCAAATAATAAATAACAGCAGTAGTGTGACAAGGTGGGAGAGGTAATATCTTTTATTGGACCAACTTCTGTTGGGGAGAGACCGAGCTTTTGAGTCACATGAAGCTCTTCTTCAGGGCAGCTCTGTGTGACTCAATAGCGTGTCTCTCTCACCAACAGAACTTGGTGCAATAAAATATACTACTGCACCCACATTGTCTAATATCCTGGGACTGGCACAGCTACACTATATGAAGTAGGAGCGTTTCAAGATATGGGCACGTGGCTGCGACTCTGCCATGTTGCTGGCACTAGATCTCCTTGATGACATACAAATAATGGGCTGGCACTTTTGGCAACTGTACAGTTTTTGTCCTAGCTTGGCATGAGCTTCAGTCACTATGCTAGACTTCCATGCTGCATGTAATAAAAGAGACGGTCTCAGCGTGCTACTCCAATTGCACATGGTATAGGCTCTCCTCCTTGAATTAAGCAAGCTCCGGGACTATCCTTGCATGATTCTGCCTGTATAGTAAACCCTTTGCCTAGAGCTATAAAATGAGAGCACTGATGTCTGATAACATGTGGGTTTAGTTGTGGTCAGAGCTGGTCAGGAAGCAGAATTTCCATTCCATGGAACATTGTGACTTAAAAAAAAAATAGTTCTGAATTAGAACTAAAAGCTGAAATTTCAAGATTTCCCATAAAGTGAATTTTTAAAAGTTGTTTTAGGGCAATTGAAGTGTTTTGCTTTGATAACATCTAACATTTTGTTTGAGCTTTTCTATTTGATATTATTTTTAAATGTTATTTTACACTGTATTTGTGACCCAGTGGATTCTCACCACTGGCCCCAAATCCCACAGCTGTAAATGTCACCAAGCCATTGCCTGATGGGTCAGGATGAGCTGACTGCCCCAGAAAGGCTGAGGTGAGCAAGGACCCAGAAAGAATGCTGTAGTGCTTATCATTTTGGGCCCCACACTACAAGAAGGATGTGGATAAATTGGAGAGAGTCCAGCGAAGGGCAACAAAAATGATTAGGGGTCTGGAACACATGACTTATGAGGAGAGGCTGAGGGAACTGGGATTGTTTAGTCTGCAGAAGAGAAGAATGAGGGGGGGATTTGATAGCTGCTTTCAACTACCTGAGAGGTGGTTCCAAAGCGGATGGTTCTAGACTATTCTCAGTGGTAGAAGAGGACAGGACAAGGAGTAATGGTCTCAAGTTGCAGTGGGGGAGGTTTAGGTTGGATATTAGGAAAAACTTTTTCACTAGGAGGGTGGTGAAACACTGGAATGTGTTACCTAGGGAGGTGGTAGAATCTTCTTCCTTAGAAGTTTTTAAGGTCAGGCTTGACAAAGCCCTGGCTGGGATGATTTAGTTGGGGATTGGTCCTGCTTTGAGCAGGGGGTTGGACTAGATGACCTCCTGAGGTCCCTTCCAACCCTGATATTCTATGATTCTATGATTCTAAAGGGGGCATCAGTATTTAATTTATCATCATCTACCCAAAGTCTTTAGTCTCATTTCTCCATAAATCCTCTTACCTCTAAGGCAAGTCCAAAATGTCCTAAGACTCAGCCTGTGACCAACTCTTCCCAAACTTAGGATCTTCTTCCCCCAGGTGATTGCCTTTCCTCCTCCCCCTTTCTGGAGCTGTTTTTCCCCCAGCACTCCTTCAGCTTCCCAGTCTTCTTGGGTATTGCCTCTCCTCCCTCTGGAATGAGCTGACAGAACAAAGTAAGTTACCAAGCAAAACATGCAAGTCTAAGCCTAATACATTAAGAAACTGAATACAGGTAAATCTCAGAGATGTTCCAAAAAGCTTCTTTCACAGACTAGACTCCTTCTTAGTCTGGACCCAATCCTTTCCCTGGTATAGTTCTTGTTAGTTTCAGCTCAGGTGGTAACTAGGGGTTTTCTCATGACTGCAGCCCCCTGTGTTCTGTTTTTATGGCTTTGGCACAAGGCCAGAATCTTTTGTCTCTCTGGGTCCCCATCCCTCCTTCTAAATGGAAAAGCACCAGGTTTAAGATGGATTCCAGTACCAGGTGACATGTTCATATGTCCTGTGAGACTCCAGCCTCCATTCTTCCTGGCCTGACTCACATGAACACAGAAAGGCTTACAGGTAAACAGAGCCCTTTACAACCAATTGTTCTAGTTAATGGGAGACATCAAGATCCTAAAAAGAAAAGGAGTACTTGTGGCACCTTAGAGACTAACCAATTTATTTGAGCATGAGCTTTCGTGAGCTACAGCTCACTTCATCAGATGCATACCGTGGAAACTGCAGCAGACTTTATATATACACAGAGAATATGAAACAATACCTCCTCCCACCCCACTGTCCTGCTGGTAATAGCTTTTCTAAAGTAATCTTCAGGTTAGGCCATTTCCAGCACAAATCCAGGTTTTCTCACCCTCCACCCCCCCACACAAATTCACTCTCCTGCTGGTGATAGCCCATCCAAAGTGACAACTCTTTACACAATGTGCATGATAATGAAGTTAGGCCATTTCCTGCACAAATCCAGGTTCTCTCACTCCCTCACCCCCCTCCAAAAACCCACCCCCATACACACACAAACTCACTCTCCTGCTGGTAATAGCTCATCCAAACTGACCACTCTCCAAGTTTAAATCCAAGTTAAACCAGAACATCTGGGGGGGGGGGAGTGGGAGACAGGCCAGTCCTTGCCTACAGACAGCCCCGCAACCTGAAGCAAATACTCACCAACAACCACATACCACACAACAGAACCACTAACCCAGGAACTTATCCTTGCAACAAAGCCCGTTGCCAATTGTGCCCACATATCTATTCAGGGGACACCATCACAGGGCCTAATAACATCAGCCACACTATCAGAGGCTCGTTCACCTGCACATCCACCAATGTGATTTATGCCATCATGTGCCAGCAATGCCCCTCTGCCATGTACATTGGTCAAACTGGACAGTCTCTACGTAAAAGAATAAATGGACACAAATCAGATGTCAAGAATTATAACATTCATAAACCAGTCGGAGAACACTTCAATCTCTCTGGTCACGCAATCACAGACATGAAGGTCACTATCTTAAAACAAAAAAACTTCAAATCCAGACTCCAGCGAGAAACTGCTGAATTGGAATTCATTTGCAAATTGGATACTATTAATTTAGGCTTAAATAGAGACTGGGAGTGGCTAAGTCATTATGCAAGGTAGCCTATTTCCTCTTGTTTTTTCCTACCCTCCCCCCCCCAGATGTTCTGGTTTAACTTGGATTTAAACTTAGAGAGTGGTCAGTTTGGATGAGCTATTACCAGCAGGAGAGTGAGTTTGTGTGTGTATGGGGGTGGGTTTTTGGAGGGGGGTGAGGGAGTGAGAGAACCTGGATTTGTGCAGGAAATGGCCTAACTTCATTATCATGCACATTGTATAAAGAGTTGTCACTTTGGATGGGCTATCACCAGCAGGAGAGTGAATTTGTGTGGGGGGGTGGAGGGTGAGAAAACCTGGATTTGTGCTGGAAATGGCCTAACCTGAAGATTACTTTAGATAAGCTATTACCAGCAGGACAGTGGGGTGGGAGGAGGTATTGTTTCATATTCTCTGTGTATATATAAAGTCTGCTGCAGTTTCCACGGTATGCATCTGATGAAGTGAGCTGTAGCTCACGAAAGCTCATGCTCAAATAAATTGGTTAGTCTCTAAGGTGCCACAAGTACTCCTTTTCTTTTTGCGAATACAGATTAACACGGCTGTTACTCTGAAACCTATCAAGATCCTAAGCTACCATTAATGGCCCACACTTTGCATAATTACAGTAGGACCTCAGAGTTATACTTCATATTTCTAGTTTTAGATACAAGAATGATACATTCATACAAATAAGATGAACACACTCAGTAGATTATAGGCTTCGTAACGATACCTTACAAGAGACCTTTTGCATGAAGCATATTCCAGTTACACCATATTCACACTTACAAACATCTTTCCATAAAACATATGGAGCACAACGTCACAAGCTGCTCGGGTTTGTTTTTGTCCCCTCCTTCTGTCACGCTGTTATAATCTAAAATAAAATAAAGTTTGAAACAAAGAGTCATTTTGAAACAATAAATCAGAAGGAAGGCAGGGCTGGGTGGGGTTAAACTAAACTTCACTGAAATTGACACATTCCAGCAGAACATTTTTATTTGAATGAATCAGCATTTTCTAACAGAAAATAGTTCCCCTGTAAGATTCTCAACTGGCTCTAGTTGTGGTTATGCATGGCCAGGCTGGGAGCCCCTGTTGCCAAATGATCCTTTTTGCCTGGTCGCAGTCTGAATTGCATCTCCTGGGAGACACTGCATCAGTATCACACCATGCCTAAACCTCACCATCCCATTTAAGCGCAGTGGGGGTGGCAGCAAGTTAACTATGGCTTGTACTTTTCTTTTGCGCTGTCCTCCCCGACTGCCTTTAGAAGGAGCTTGATCAAGCCAGAAAGCTCCCACTGCACTGGCTTGCATGTTTACTGAACATGCCTGGGCTCTTCCGTGACCTTTCTTAGGACCTGGTCATATTCTTACTGTCGCCATGACAATCATATCATCTCATGACATGGAGACCTGCCCTGAGACAACCCCAGAAGTCTCACTGTTATTTCTGCTGTAACTCTTTCCTCAGTGACTTCATTCCAAAGGGGAGGTGATGGAATTTGACTCTGCTCTCCAGGGTCGTAGAAGTGCACTGTTCAAATGATGCTTTGTCTAATCTGACATGTCAATACCCATCACTCCCATCCAGAATAGCGAAGAGGATTTTATCAGCCTGTTGGCATTGGGCACTTTTGACGTTGGAATAATGCAATGCTGACTTTATTCAGCCTCGCAAGCATGTTTTCGTCTTGTATGGCAGCTTCCCATTTAAGTATCTCACAGCATGTGGGGAGCATTAACGAATTCATCTTCCTCACCACCCCTGAAAGGTATGTGTCACAGACCTAGCGAGCACCCCTTCCTGGCCACCTGCTAGGGAACTGCTAAGGGAATTCCCGCACATATACAGTCTAACAACATTCTGTTCATTACTTAACAGATAAAACACAGAAGAGTAAAGATCATATAGAAAACAATAAGAGATCCAAAACACACTGTCCCTCAGTCGCTCAACCTGCCCTTGGGGGACCGCCTGTGTGCCGTCCCTTCACCTACTCTGGCCCTGCAGCAGCCTCTCTCATCTTAACCTGGTGTAAAATGATACTCGTCCTTGTGAGTCCCTTTATCGACTCCTGCTGGGGTCCCCTGCTTCTTTTTTTCCACCTTTGGGTAATTTCCACTACCCCCAAACACGCATCCTTCAGCCAAGAGGAGGAAGTGTCTTCTCCCAGGCAGAGCAAACCTAGTGTCCCAAAGTGTTTTACTCTAGTGCTCATCGCTCACCATTGTCTCTGGCCTGGCAGAGACATGGTGCAACTCTGCTAACTCAGGGTGGCACCACACAGCTAGAGGCTTTCCATGAAACAGTCATTTATGATACAATTTCATAAACTCCTCCACAGTTCAGAAGCGGTAGAGACAGAGCACCAATTTGTCTCGGTATGCACAGCAAGTGCCATTATTCCTGCAATACACATGGGAAACGACTTCCCACCAGGTCAGTGGCAGAGCTGATAGAACGCAGTCCTTTGCGATGGCTCGTGGACAATGATCCCACTACTAGTATCTCTAAGATCTGTGCAAATCCACTGTTGCTTTGCCACCCTTTCCAGTTCTAATTAAACTGTTATCCTTAAGGGTGCTTCAGCTGATTCAATGCTCTATACATGGAAGGGTCTCACTGGCCCTGTGTATGTGTTGTGTGGTCCACAGAACTGTCCTAGCCTCCCAAAGTCTTTTGGATACTGTGACACTGATGTGGGGGGGGGGAATGCGGGGGGGGGGGGGGTTCCCTTCATGCTGGAAGCTTGAGTACCTTTTATTATGCAAACTCTATCACATTCAGTTCTGGTGCAACTCCACAGAAGTTAATGGAGTTACACCAGGGATGCATTTGGCCCATTAGGACCAATGTAGAGCTGACACACAGCTGTAGCTATCCTACCTTCACTTATACCATCACACCACTAACACTAAGGTGGCCCAGTGCTTAATGCACTAATGGGAGGTGCTCAGATACTACGGTGATGAGCACAGTGTAAGAACCTGTATAGAATAGAATAATCTCTGCCTAAAAATTCTTCTGTAGTTACCATGAGGATGAAGAGTTTAAGATCTTGCTGTCAGATTCTGTTCTTCAGCCATATGCAACTATCACAACAATGGCCTGCTTCAACTAGCCAGGACCAGTCAAATATTAATTGGCAGTACATTAAATTCAGCCCTAGGAGACCTAGGTTCTCAGATCTGACAGTGACTGGTGGCATGGTATAAAAACATAGATGGAAGAATAGGTTATATTCATAACTCTAGTGAACTTGGGGAAGACACTTAATTCCTCTGTACCTCAGTTTCCCCATCTACAAAATGAAGTTGATGATGCTTACTCAGTCCTGTAAAGCAATATGAGATCTGCAGATGAAAATCAAAGAGTTAAGTGTTATTATTTAAATAAATCAATGCCAAGGACAAAAGGCTAAAGGGTCTGATCCTGAGAAATGCTGAACCCCTGAGACACAGGTAACCTGAGCTCCTGGGCACGGCAATGGGAGTTTTGGTAAAGTGCAATCTACCTTGTTTAAGTTTGCTGGAGCCATAGTGAGGGTAGTTTGGAGAGAAAACAATCCTCTGTCTCTCCTTATGGATTACCGACTTTTGCTGGAGGCAAGTTCCTTACCCACCTCTGCTGATTTTCACCATGATCTTTATGCTTTATTTTCCTTCTCTGAGGTTTCCCAACCGCTCTGAGCATGTTGAAGGCTATCTAAACTCAAATTGTCATGGGCAGGCACCATCAGCGCTGAAGTGCTGCTGCTGGGCTGGAATTAAGGCAGCTCAAAGACAGTGCATTGAAAATATTGACTTTCCAGCTAATAAAACTGAATTCCATGAAAGCTACAACTTCAAACTTTAAGAAATCCATCAATTTCTCATAAATATTTGAAAGCACCAAACTAACTGTGGGAGGACTACAACTGTACAGGAGACCTGCAGCATGGTGGAGATAGGCAGAGGAGGCTGGAGGTCAGTATATTGGTGATGTATTGTACAATGGGATGCAGACCTCACCAGGTTCAGTTGTGAGGAAGCTCCCAAAAACCTGGCTATACCCTGAGAACATATTGAGGGCCACATCCTCACTGGATGTAAATTGGTGTAGCTCCACTGACTTCACCAGCAGAGGATGTGGTCTGCCAGTGGGATGCGTGTCCCGAACACTGGGTCTGTAAAATCGGTCTGGAAAACTCAGAACAGGCTCTGTTATATGATTTCCTGTGCTTCCTGGCTAGGCCAGAAACATCCTGGAAACAGCCTGCCTCAGGGTTCCCCAACACTCCCTGTCCCTGGTGGAGCCAGGAAATACCGAGAAGCACAAAAAGGGAAAAGAGAATACTTTGAAAAGTTAATTGAATTTTTCCTCAGATTTCCAGATCCATTCAGCTGAGGTAAAGTTAGTCAGGAAATGCAGATTCCATGGAACTGAAACATTCCACAGGAAAGCATCGATTCCATCAAAACAAGCTTGGCAGCTGCCTCCCTGCCTGGTTTCTGGCCAGCCAGCCAGTCAGCTGGCGGATGGGCATTCAGGGTCTCCAAGGTGCCTGGCTTCCCAGATGGCCAGTTCCCTGAGCTGACCTACTCCCCAGCTCCCCTGCTCCTTGGGGTACTCAGCAAGCCAGCTGACTGGTTCCCTGAACAGCTGGCTCCTGGGCTCCCCAGCTCCCCAGGAAGCTAGTCAGGCAGCCAGCAAGCCAACAGCTTCTATTCCAATTCTCCCTACCACAGAAAATATTACATTTTTTACTTTTCATCCTGATTTGGGGCAAAAAAAACCCATAATTTTCAGACTCAAAATTTTTCACAAGAAGGAAAATCCATTTTCTGTCCACCTCTAAGCTCAGGTTCAATTCTGGATAGTCCTCATTTAGTATGAGCTAGTTCACTAAGTCTGATCGGAAGGGTATTCATGAGAAGGCAATGTTATCCTGGCCAGAGTTCCACTCTGCCCTTCCCCTTCTGTTCTCTGAAGCGCCACCTGGACAGGTGGGAAGAGATGACCCAAGTGCAGGCTCTACTTCTGCTAAGTTCAGTTCACTTGCTATTACTGCCGCTTCTAGGCCTGGTTATTTTAAGCCCATGACTGTCAGGTTCTCCATATTGCCTGGCTTGGGAACAAATCCCAGCAGGGTTGTGAAACTATAAACTCATCTCTTGAAATCAAGAGGGAAAAAATTAGGGCCAAGAGATAAGGCAGGGAAACAAGAGTCTCTCTCTCTCTGCAACTGACATGACCACAGAGACCCACCAGGACTATGGGAAGCTCAGGAATTTCTGCATTCTAGAGAACCTAAGCTTCAGCAGAGACCCAACTAAGATGGATTCCACTGGACTTGGGGAAATGTCAGGGCGAGCTAGATTTAAAACTACAGGCTATTGATTCCATTCTGGAGGGCACTGTGGCCCAGTTCAGGTTTTCCTCCACTCAGAAGCTGTACCCAGAGCCTCCAGCCACACACGGGGCTTGTCTAGATGGAGAGTTAAAGCTGGACAAGTCAGGAGCTAAATATACAGAGCACTAGTCTGCTGCGCGCTACCTGGCCATGTGGAGCGCACTAAAAGTTGCCTAGTGCACTTTGATCTACTCCACTTTGAAACAGGAATAGAGCAAAGTGCACTAGGGAACTTGGGAATTCAATTTGCCGCACATCATCTCGCTGTCTGGACAAGGCCACAGATATGTTTAGGCTCTTTCCATTACAAGAGGGCAATTCCTCCCAGTCTGCCACCAGTCAGGACTTTGCTAAGTAAGTTTCCACTTATAACATTTATCTCACAGAGAAAACCTGGACTGGAATTTGTGTGCATTTGACCTGGATTTTGGCTACAGAGTTTCTATCTACAATCTCCCTGAGCTCCAATTCAGACTGGATTGCTCCAGCCCAAATTCACTTCCAGTCACCTATGGTGCAAGTATAGTAAAGAGAGAAAGCCTGGAGCACTGGGCCATAAAACAGTGTTTAGCCCTTGGGTCATTTTCAGGTCATACATTTTGCTTCTCCGGGATGATGCGTAAACATCCTCCGCATAAAAAGACAAAAAGCAGGGGAATGTAGCAGACAGAGACAGCAAGCTTGGAGCACTGGGTCTGGTGCAAGATCTGAGGCATGAAGCAGAGGCTGTGAACTAAAGTTAGGCCAGGTATTAAAGCAGATGCTTACAAATTCACTGCCAGTACATGAACTTGCCAGAGTTGTTGCTAGCATATTAGGCATTAGCTATATATGTAAATATATTTCAAGTCTAGTACAGATACATCCCAATCTAGACCAAGATAAGATGGTTTAACAGAACAATGAATAGGGATGTTGTGTCCAAGATATCAGGAACAAGGGGAGGTAATAAACAGATGTCATGAAACACTTAAGACTGTGTGTAAGTTGTGTATCCCAGTTGTTTGTCTCAGTCTATAAATGTGGGGGTACCTCGCCTTGATCTTTTTGTGTGGCCTAGGAGACAGCAGAAACTCCCACTGCTGACTGAGCCGTTCCTTGCCACTGGGCACTCATGTGTTAGTGTACCTGTAACCACAGAGTCAGGGCAGTAGGACTGTGCCTTAAGGGCAATAAACCTGGCCGAGTGCCTTTGTTACCAAACCATGCCTGTGGTCTTTCTTTATGAGAAACATTAAAGCCTGCTGAATGAGCAGGCTGCATTCTCTGCTGTTAGTACTGGTAACATTGGAGCTCCAAGGACAGACGCCCCTGAACAGCCTTGAACGGCATTACTGAGGCAACAACATTCCAGCCTTCAGCACTTAACCATAGCAGGGACTGCTTGTTTCCCTGAAGCTGTAATACTGAGGAAAGATGGACTGATAGGTTATGGTTCTCTCTCATGTCTGCCTAAGTTTGACAAAAGCACCTCAGGACTCTTGCTTGCTGGCTCAGTAAAAGTGAACATGTTGCATGGAGGCTGAAAAGGGTTCGTTTCCTGGTCTTCTGGAAAAGGATTTGCTGCTGCTTTTGAAGTACTATTGGCAGCATCCTCCCAGGCTGTGTCTACACTTAGAGGGAAAGTGTTACAGTGGCCACCAATATGAGGAGGGAAGACAACTCTATCCTTAAAGGGCCAGTATACTCCCATTACACTTCTCCAATGCGGAATGTGGAGGGACTGACATCCATTAGGAGGAACAAACCTCTATTTCCATGGGAATTTCTCCTCAACTATAATAGCTAAAATTGTACTTTTAAAAAAAATATAAGGAGAGAGAGCGCAACAGGCTTCTCACATATTCCCATGACTCTAGGAGCTAGGGCTTTAGAAAAAACACCAAATAGCTCAAGCCTCGCAATAACATTGCAGAAGTTGGCAACACATTATGTCTACTATGCTGTTAATGTAGTTGGTCACTGAAAAGTAAGGGTATGTCTACACTGAAAATTAATGTGTAACGATAGCTCAAGTAGGCATTCCTGCACTAGTGTTAATCTAGGTAACATGGTAACAATAGTAATGACGATGTGGTGGCCCTGGCTTCAGCATGGGCTAGCCACCCCAGTACAAGCCAGGTGGAGATGGGTGTGTACTCAGGTGGCTAGTCCATGCCACCATGTCTTCACTACTATTGTTACCCAGGCTAGCTAGCTTGAAGCTAGTGCAAGTATGTCTAAGGTGTAATTGTAGCATGGGTAGTCGGTGGTGCAGATATGCCCTTAAGAGTCCCACCTTCTGCAGCCATGCAGGGCTGCTTTACTGCACATAAAATATTGGTTATATGCAACCTTTTCACACCTGTGTGCAGGAACAATCAACTCCACTTTGGTTTGGTGCACATGTGTGCACATGCCAACATAGAGCAGGCACCCTAATAGGGGAACCAGTCCTCACCATTAAAAGAGTGAAATGGAAAAGCTCTTTTGGGCACAGCAATGGAACTTCCTCCCACCCATCTCCTTGGATGTTCTGCATTAGAGAACTCTGAGGCCAAGCCCGCACGTTCTCTCAGAGACCCACCTAACAAGCAGAACAGCTCCAGCACTCAGCCTTCCCTGACTTTTTAATACAATATCCCGCAAAGCTGACCTGAGAGGAAAAGACCCCCCCCACACACATGAAAATGAAACACACCAAACTGCAGTACTTATGCTAATGCTCCAAGTGCTGCCTGCACTGTGGAATAAGGATGGAATTCATATAGTGGCTCCCTTCTAACCACTGAAAATAAACCAGGAGCCCTCACCAGCAAAACGATCCTAGATTTAAAGAGAGAAAAACATTCCTTGTCCATAAATTCATTGGACCAAATCCTGCTGTCATTTACACTGGAGCATTTATAGCATAAAACCATCACCCTCAGTGGCATTGCTCCAGATTTACACCAGATTTACACCAGTATTGTGCTGAATAAACTTTGGCTCTTTACGTATTTAGCTAAATGATAAAAGTTTCCCTGGCCCCAAGGAGAAACATTAATTATGCTCATTTGGGGTATTTTAATGAACTATTTTAACTCCACAATAACAACCTGACAATGTTTGGTCTTTTTTTAAAAAAAATAACTTTTTTAACTTAAAAAAATTATTTTACATTATTTTATTAACTTTACACACACACATACACACCCTTTAAGCTCTTTGGATATGGACAGTCTTTTTGTTCTGTGTTTGTACAGTGCCTGGCACAATGGGTTCTGTGACTGGGACCCTTTGGCGCTGCCAAAATACAAATAATAATTATAATAAGCACACAAAAACTAATCAGCCCCTTGCCAGGGCCCTGCGCTTTAGCTCTGCCTGGCTTTTCAGTAAGCTCTATGGTACAAATGACAGTGTAGCATGCAGGCCAGGAGTGCGCTCTCAATAGGATCTACATAAGGTGGGGCTGGGAGTTGCCTCCGCAGCAACATCGGGACCAGCCCTTGGTATTCTCCAGCCAGAAGATCACGGTGAAAGCCATCTGGCTCTTCCGCCAGTTTATTCTCGCAGGACTTGCTGACCCTCTGCCAATACCCATGAAACTGGGCTCCTTCCTGGACCTGCTCCCAGCCCTCCGCAACCAGAGTAGCCACCCAGTGACAAACCACTGCTCTCATCTGAGCCATGCCGCTGCCAGCTAAAGCAGCAAGGCCCAGCACCTCACCCTGCTGAGGCCAATCTTCCTCTCTTGCTGCTTCTTGGTCCTCCATGGGCTTGCAATGTCTCCCCTCTGAGGCTGTTCTCCCCTGCGCACCCATGGGTAGAAGGGGAACAAGATGCAGGGCTACATACATCCCCCAGTGCCACACTTGCAAGTGGGGACTCTCCCAGTGGGTCTGTGCATGGCTGTTTCTCCAATTTGGAAGAGCCTCCATGCACTCCTCTGCACTGTGACAAGCTGGAAGTGGGGCAGGGTTCAGGAGAGGACACTGGGGCACTGGTTAGGCCCAGGTGCACTTTCCTCCCCAAGGCTGCCTGGTTTTCATATGCATTTTTAAACTCATGAAAATTGTGGATGGGAGTATTTTAGGGGGTTGTACTGGGCCACTCTTGTTTTCAGTCAGGCGTTTTCTATGGGGCCCACTTTTATTTTCTTGGCTGTGCTCCCCACTTGGGTAGGTGAGTACCCAGCCACCCTGCCAAAATAACTCCTGGCAGGCACCAGATATCTGCACACCCATTCCCACAAGTGCAATCGGTTCCTTCCACAAAATCACCAGCCAGGCCTCTGTGTCAATGAGGCCAACTTTAACAATGAAATGAGTTCTACATTTTAGAGTCTGTTCATGTCAATCAGTGAAGTGCTAGCAGATTACAAAACCATCCCCCAACGCACGTTTGTCAGTGATCTGTCTGGAGATCATTAGTAGCTCATGACATAGAGGTCATAAGTCAAATCCGAGACTTTATTGTCAATCTAGGAGAATTGCCTTTGCAGGGATATGGGGCTCAACCTGCAGCTCCTAACCAACTAGGAGGAACTCTCTTCCCTGTGTTAATACATTCAAAATGCCCAGATTATATATGTGATAAATAATACATTGTCTTCCTAGAGCAGATCTCTGGGAAGAGCATCCTAAGCATTTTTAAAAGAATGTAAACACAAACAGATTAGAAGACTAAAATACATAGAGGATTAAAATGACTGCTATTAAAAATCAGTATAAAAGCATAATAAAAGCAAGGCACCATGCCAAAGGGCTCCTAAAATTCAGAGATTTTTAAACACTGCATTTACAGGGCACCAGTTCCATGGTCCTCATAATTAGCCCCAGGAAGGGTATTCCATAGCCACAGAGTATGTAAGAGTAAGGGTAAGGATAGAGACCTGAAGCTACTATCCCGAGCCCCTAACACCTCCATCCTCTGGGGATGTTAGAGGACAGAGGTATGATGCAGATGGGAAATTGACTGAGGGGAAGAAGAGACTGATGAAATGCTGTATGTATGTAAATAAGACTATTACAGAATCCCATTGTGACTCTGCAGCAGTGAGGGAAGGATATTAATGGGGGATGAGGCAGGCAAACAGTTAGCCAGCAGTAATGAGCAAGCTCCGAGTGACTGATTCCACGTCACGGTTGGGCAGTATTCATCAGTTATGTACGGGTGCAGTTCTGCCACTGGAAAAGGACTACACCGCACTGACTGACTACCAGTGAGGAGCACCTCAGCTTAGCAAGCCATGGCAGCAGAGTCTCCCGAGACAGGCCAAAGCAGCACAATTCTGCAGGGTGACAAAGGGGGATGAGAACCAGCCCCAGGTCCTGAGCTTCCACCCACTACTAGAAGCAAATTTGGATCCAACCTTTCTGGAGGTTCTGAGATATTTCAGGAACATCTTTTCCTTTCCAGTCTATCTGGAACTGTCATCCGAGGGACCGAAATGCTATGGCAGAGCCTGTTTCACCAGCTTCCCAGAATCCTCTGTGGGAACATCTGAGCTGAACACCAGCAACTCTTACGGTTTTGAGGGTCACCTGTCACTAACCATGATGTAGAAAGGAAGCAACTGGCGAGATCATGTCTCAGCATCATGTGGGCGAAGGTTTTATGTCACACATAAACAGGGCTCGGACTGGGTCAGGTGATACTATGTTAGCCTTTTGGGGAGACTGCCATCTTTCTCTCCAAAATCTCAACCTTTTCTTTTTTTTTAATTAAGTCTCTAGCCCTCGTGGCCACAAAGAAACATGAACTGAGTGTACCCATATCTGCCGGTCTGCAACAATTGCTCTCAGCGATGAGAAGTGCCTCCTTCAGTGGGATGTTAATTTAGATGCCCAGTGATGATAACTCTAAGGTCATTGAGTTTAGCCAATGGGCAGACTGAGAGAATACAACTAGTACTGCTGCCTCTCCCCGACCCCAAATTTGAGCCTTGCACATGTAAAGATCAGTTATCTTGGTTACCCATGGGCAAGGGGAAGGAACATTAATGATTTCTGCTTCCAGCCCATCAGGGAAACTCTCAAGGCCCTGTAGAATTCAAAAAGCTTCCAGGAAAGCAGGGAAAGGGATAGGGTTATCACTGCAAAGACGGAGCCTAACAGCCTATATTGTCTCTGAGGTACTTTGTAGCTGACCCTCAGAAAGGATAAGAGCCCTGCTACTGCTGCTAGCTAGGGACACTGTCCTCCAGCTCAAGTCATCAAGGCATGCAGTTTTGGAGCTGAAGGGACAACTTTCTAGGCCCCAGCTCCCCAAGGGAGGTAGTTCATATTATAATGATGTCTGTTCGCTGTGATGGATTTGGTAGGGTATCCCATATCACTAAACCATTCTGTCCATCCTTGAATCAGAGAAGCTAAATAAACTAGTTATAGGCCACACGCAGATGCTCTGGTTGGAGGCTGACTTAGAAGCCAGAAGTTAATTTTAAACTAATTGACCTTAACACTCTGTCAAGCTGCTTAAGGAGGAGCCGGGAAAGGAGGGGTGCCCGGTAACTTATGTACACAGCACGTGTGTTTTGTCTCCCAGCTCTTGTTTCTCATTATTAATGTCAGAGAGTTTTTTAACAAAATTTGTCTTGGTCAATTAACTCAGACAGGATTGCTTGTAATGTTCTAAGTAAAACCAGCCACATCCTGTGCTCAGTAAGATGAGAAAACAATGCATCGAAAACAAGAGAGGATGGGAAGGACGACTTATGACTCACATCCGTTTAGTGCTTTTATGCAGGTGAATCCCAATGTGCTTCACAAATGCATGGGCCAAATTCTCCCATAGACGACACCAGTGCAAGACCTTGATTCCAGCAGTATTGAATGGGTGTAACTGAGAATGGGTGTAATTGACACTGCAATGTAAACATAGCAGGAATAAAACATTGTAGCAATGGTGTGTTTTACAATTCATGTTATCCGCGGGGGGTCATTCTTCATGTCCTTGAAATGGAAGGGGTCGTTTGAGGCTGCAACCAAAGTCTTGATGGGTGAATGGGAGTGTCTTGTCTTTTCAACTGTAAAAGACCTGGCCAGGCAAGCAAGGAAGTGATGCTGAGCTGCTAACTGCTGTCTGAACTGGATATTGCAACCCACCGATCCTTTATCAATAACAATCCTTGCGTATCTACAACATCTTCCATCCAGGGGTCTCCAAGCATTTTCCAAGTGTCGTGAAGCTCCACAGTCTCCCGGTGAGGTAGGCACAAATGGGAAGAACACGGTGCAGAAAAGGGTAAGTGACTTGCCCTAATTCCCATGGTCAGAGTGTGTCACAGCTGGGATTAGAATCCAAGTGGCTGGAGTCCCAGTTTGGTTCTTTAACCACAAAAGGTACGTCTACACAGGATAGAAGACCAGCAGCACAGCCGTAGCTAGGCTGGGGCAGCTGACATGGGTTAGCTACTGATTTTTTATCCCTAGATAGACATACCCAAAGCCATTCTCAGATTTCCTGGAGTAGCCTTGTTACGTGCAGTGTTACTGGGCAAACAGGGTAATGGTCTTTCCTGTTAAGCTAAGCTAACTTCAACAATACTATTTGTTAAGCTTTTGGTTTTTCTTCTTTCCCTTCCCTGGTATAAGTCAATCCTTAATGAAATATTCTCATGTGCCCAGGCCCTGCTTCTCTCTATAGTGGTGGCACCAGCCAGGTAAAATGAATGTAAAAAAACCAAAGGGATCAGGGATGTGAGCACCATGCTACTCTCTTGTCATATTGGTGGGATGGTCTCTTAGTATACATATTAAGACTGCTCCTGGGAATCCCAATCAGGGCTCAGGATCCCATTGTAGAGGGTGCTGTACAAACATGTACCAATGAAGCCAGGCCTTGGCCCTGAGAGCTCACAAGCATTTGTGGGCATTCCATTTGTTGATGAAAACTCAAATTTTCTACAGAAAGCAGATGCTCTTCGTGAAACAAGTTGTTTAGTCAAAACCCCAGTTTTCCTTCAAAAAACAGTGTCAAAGGAAACTTTTCAACCAGCCCTAGTTATTTTTCATATGGCCACCCATCTCCGTAGTGGCCAAGTGCCTTTGTGATCCCTGGTGGCTAGGCCTGTCCACCGTAGGAAATGGATTCTCTTAGAACCTAGAAATGTCACAATGACGGGGAGGGATAGCTCAGTGGTTTGAGCATTAGCCTGCTAAATCCAGGATTGAGAGTTCAATCCTTGAGGGGGCCATTTAGGGATCTGGGGCAAAAATTGAGATTGGTCCTGCTTTTGAGCAGAGGGTTGGACTAAATGACCTCCTTAGGTCCCTTCCAACCCTGATATTCTATGATTTCATAGAAAATGCAAAGCAAGAAAGCAGTTCCTGTTCCCAGAAGGAAGGGGCTCCCAGTAGCTTACAATACTCATTTTCAAACGCACCAAAATTTCTATATCTCATTCTCTGGTGGACACAAAAGGTGGGGATACCATGCTAGAAGGACACAACAGGGAAGAGATAGGAGACAGACAAAACACTGACAAAGGAAGTTATTAGAGCTGGTTACGTTATTTTTTTATGAATCAGATTCATTACAAAGCCGTCCTTAGCTACCATAAGCTGATCTGCATTTCCTTCAGGTGCGTTCATTACCCAGACACAGTGAATCATCTGCAGCCTGCGGGGCTGTCTGCAAACTGTTCTCTTTCACTCGTCCTTATCTGTACTCTGTCATTGGTCATGTGATCTTACTTCTGCTACCTGATTGGATGACTAAAACATTTTAAGGCGGAGGAGAACGAATAACAAATGAGGAAGTTGTGGGGTGACTTTTCAGACAAATAAGCATTCCACTTATTGTTTTTACTGGGGAAAATATTCACAAATCTAACTGTCACATCCAGTCAGCACTGGCTGTTATATTGGTCTGTTTTTCTTTAACATGCACAAAAATTTACTGAGGCCTCAAATTTAAAATATGGTCACTGCCGGCTGGGTGGCTTGAGCAAGCATCGCCTCTGGCTTCCCTTCAGGCCATCCATGACAAGCCCACCACTAAGGAAGAGCTGGTAATGACCAGTCTTAAGGGAGAGTCCCCCTCCTGCTGAGAGGGCAGCCAAAATTTTGCACTGTTGTGATGGGTAGGAAGGGGTGGTGGAGGGAGCAAGGACTCAGGCAAGCTGCCTCCAAAGGGCTCAGAGAAGTTTGCAAACTGTGAGGCTCGTCTGGAGGAAACTGAAATGGGGGAGGGGGGTGATTAGAACCTGCTCTCTGTTAAACACATTGCTTTGCTTGGGCAAAGGTTTATTTGTCTAACAATTTCAGTAGGGCCACTGCCCCTCTGCTCTCCAAGGGATGCAAATAACAAGGGCATCTGCTAGGTTTGCAATGGGGGAATTGAGGGCAGCATATTAAATACTCGAAGGAGGAGCAGTTAAGAACCAACACAGACTGGGGGGAGTTGCCACAGATCTTTAGATCTTTTTAAGTACTGCAGACTATGGAATTTTAACTCAAACCCGACCTGCAATATGGCCCCAACTCAGCAAGACACTTAAGCACATGCCTAACTTTAAGCATTTCCATCCCTATTCAAAACACTTAAGCCTGTGCTTTACTTAAACCATGTACTGAAGTTCCATTGACTCTAATGTGACCTAAGCACATGCTCATGTGCTTTGCTGAGTTGGGGCTTTAACGGGGATTTGACCTGCTCTCTGTATATAGGCATTATCTGCAAAGCAGACGTGGTCCTTCCAGGCAGGCACAGAAATCCATTTCTGGTGCTTGGCCCCATTGCAGGACACTGCCTGGATTAGTATACATTCGTTGGAGCCAGGGCCATCTTTCTGTTATGTTTGTCCAGTGCCAGGCACAAGTCTAGGTGCTACAAATAAAACAATGGTAATAGAGGGAGACCACTGTCTTCTATAAGCTAAATCGTTTCCCCAGGCTCAGCTACAGGTACATCCTGGACAGGAGCAGTATGCTAGACCCTGATCCTGCAAAGACTGGATACATCTTTCCAAGATCAGTGCCTTGATTTACTATGGAAGCTAAGTACAGGGGGCAAGGAACCTGAACTGGATGTTGGAAATTAACTCAGGTGCAGCCCCTGGAAGGTAGGTGCTGTGCGGAGCGGAAGAGAGATGAAGCTGGAGCTGTTGTGTAGATATGAAGAGCAGGATAAGACACACTCCCCAAAGAAGGGTAATGGTCTCCATCCAACTAGAGTATTCAGTAGCAACAACAAAAAAGCAAATATAGAGATCAACCTATTGGCAGGAAATCTTGCTTTGGGCTGTCACTGGATAAGTAACTTCTTAGCAGCAGTGCTCCACTTGGGTTAGATTTTAGTGACTGAGGACAGTACTCTGAAAAAAAAATTGCCATGCTCTCTGGAGTGGCTCATGAGCAAGAATACCAACCTCAGGACAGACGTTAGGAAACAGGGCACAAACCCCAAACTGAACTCTATAACTAGATTTCACCAACCAAGTAACAAGTATAAACTCCTCAGGCACTACACAGCCTTAACATGGAGTGCCAGACAGTTCCTGTGGGTGCTCCAATCTCTCTTGACAACCAAGCAAGCTTGAGACTGTGCTAGATGGTCACTTTACACAAACAATCACAAAACATTCAGGTTACTCCCAGTCCCAAAGGACCAGTCACTTATCCCAGGACAATTTGTACCTTAGGTCTCACACCAAAGACAACACTTCTATCCAATCCTGTAATAAACTAACTAAAGGTTTATTAACTAGGAAAAAGAAAAGAGACTTATTTACAAGATTAAAACAGTTAAAAGAAAAAAGATTTGCAGTCTTAGGTTTTAGATGGTGACAGAACAGCTGAAATATGCCAGCTCTATATGTTCATTAGGGCTAACCCGGTTAGTCCTGAGGATCTCTTGCATATGTTTAGGAATCTTTGCCCCTTAAAGTCCAAACAGCATAAACTGTAAGGTGCACCATACTGCATCACACAGTTAGATCACATGGTCTTACGAGACAAAGTCCAGCATATTGGATTCAGGAACATAGAGAATCAGTGCATCACATGCTAGCATAGATTTGTGTGTGATATTGTCAGCTACTGTAGATCAGAAAAAGAATCAAAACCCCCAGCTCCGGGAAGGTAAGTAGAGGAGAAAAAGGCTTGCAAATAGTTTGTTTGAAAGGGACACAACTCAAATTTGACTGAAAGTTGGATTTTGTAAACCACCAGAAAAAATGTAGACTCATAAATATATTTCCAGTAGATAGATAGATAGATAGATAGATAGATAGATAGATAGATAGATAGATAGATAGATAAAAGGGAAAAGGAAGCCAACTGTGGAAATAGCAAAATGTACCTTTGATTTTAAAAATTCTTTCATTTTTAATATCTAAGGTTATGTCTCCACTTAATCCACAACAGCAGCACAGCTGCAGTGCTTCAGTGCAGACACTCACTGCAGCCACGGAAAAGGTTGTCACTTCGCTTCAGTTAATCCACCTCCCCAAGAAGTGGTAGCTAGGTCAACGGAAGAATTGTTCTGTCGACCTGGCACTGTTTGTACGGGGGGTTAGGTTGGCTTATCTACCTCACTCAAGGCTGTGGATTTTTCACACCCTTCAGCAATGTAACTGGGTTGGCATAACTTTTCAGTGTAGACCTGGCCTGTTTCCATTCCTACAGAGACTTAAGACTTCAATCACGCTGCTTGCATGAATAAAGTTATGCATGTACTCAGGTGTTGGCAGGATCTAGGCCTCAGATGTTACTAAATAATAGGCAAGCAAATTTGCTTACAATTTTAATTTGCCATTGTCCTATTCAACTGTAAATGTGCTCTTAATAAATAACGGTCACAATAATAGCAATAATTTGTTCTTCTCTGGCATCTCCTATCTGAGTAGCTCCATTCACTTCACAGGTCTCAGTTAATTTAGCTTCACAACACCCCTATGTGGTGGGTAAAATATTGTATGCATTGGGTTAATCCTTGTTTAAACTGTTGTGACCTCCATCTTTCATTTCAGCGAACAGTCAGACACAGCTAAGCAGCAGCAGCCCCATTTGAGACAAAGGGGGTATGCAAAGCTGCCCAGGAATTTTGATGATGTGGATGGAGGTTTGCCAAGTTACCCTGGCTGAAGATCTGGCCCTAGATGTGTACAGAGGTCAGCCATTTGTGCATGTGCACACACACACCTATGTACATATGCAACCCCAATTTAAACATGCATGTGATGTGAGAGCCAGGAATTGAACCTTGGGTTCCTGATTCCAAACCCTCATCCTGCTTCCACAGATATCAATTGCAAAACTCCCATTGACTTCCATGGGAGCAGGGCCAGGCCCTCACACTGTAACTTTCTACATCATGTGCTCTGGTAATGATTTGGGATCCCAACTTTTATCTTAATGACTTTAAAGACATGTGGTTCACTTCACACCCAGTGTCTCCTCCCCACAGCCCATTGACTCACATCCATAGCCCAGCATCGCAGGACCAAAGGGGGGCACAGAACGCTCCACCAGCAGGATGGGGAAGTGATTGGTGTGCAGGTTGTTGGGACAGCTCTCATTTCCCAGAGGCCACCCCATGCCCTGGCTCCACACCCCTGCTGCTCTGCTACATTCTCCTCTCCTCTCCTCTCCTCTCTCTGCTGAATGGAGCAGTTCAGCCAAGTATAGCTGTGCTATAATGAAGCACTTGGTAGAAATAGATTTTTTGTTCCGCCTGGCTGTGGGCCGCTGGAGACAGGGGTCATTAGCTATGCACCACTAGTAAGCTGCTGTTCCCTCATTAGAGGCCCTCTCCTCTATTTCAGCCACCCATATTACTGGTTCACAAGTGGGTGCCCAGCTATTACTTCCCTCACTAGAAACTCAGCCTAATTAATTTAACAGTAAATTCAGGGTTTTTTAAAAAAAACAGTGAGAAATTGGTTAACTCTTCCCAGTCCAGCAGTGAGCAAGTTTATCTGCAGCAACTGCAGTGCCACCAGCTCTCGTGATTTTATCATGAACATCAAGTGAGTTGGTGGTTTGTTTTTTTAAATTCCCAGCTCCTGGAATCACAGGAATCTTGGTTTCCACTTAAAAAAAAAAAAAAAAAAAAGTCCAGTCCTTGTGATTGCAGAGAATAGCTAGCAAATGGGAAGCCTAGAGGCTCACAAACCAGAAGGAAATTGGAAAGAATCTAAAATGTATTGTAGCATTATTTTTAAGCCAATCTCATGATTGGGGAGGGTGGGGTGAGGCTGACTCATGATTTTTGAATACTTGGGATTGGCAATGCTGTAGTAGCTGTGGGGCACCAGGCAAAGAAGTTTTGTACATTGGGTTAAGGCATGTTCCCCACAGTCATCTCCCACTCTGCTGGAGGTTAGAAATAACTTTCATGACCAAATCCCAAACCCTGAAAAACTCACCTGGCATTGTCTTTCGTTTCCAAATGCTGGGGGCCGGATTTTCCACTGCCCAGCATGTTGTTGTACCATCATTTACACCAGTGAGAACTGGATCTAAATCATTGTCCTTCTGATTCGGTTACATCTTATGCCCATTTTGCACTGGTGTAACTGATGACAGAAAGCACAGAGCAAGGGACAATCTGATCTAATTGGGTTGCTGTGACTCACAAGTCTTTAGAGCCACACTGGGACTGGTTGAAACCAAAGCTGGGTTTGGTTTACACTTTTGCAACAAAACCCTGTAGAACTCGTGTTTGCCTGGTTTTCAGAGTCAGTGTGGTTTTGGCAGAAATTCGCAGTGAGTTTGAGGGTTCAAATGAAGCTTAAATTCAAAGCAAAGCTCAGGTGATGCCAAAATCAAAACTGATGCAAACACTGAAGTTGCCAAGCTGAAGCTCGTCTTACAGCCCATTTCAGCCACTGCTGGAGACCCAGAACCCTCCAGAATAGATGCAGGACCCACAAGTTGCATTTTCTTTGGTATAAATTCAATTCTCACCATGTGTGTACTGTTCCCTTTTATATGTAGTTGGAGGAAACTGACTCCCGTTTTCCTTAAAGTTCCTTATTGACTGTTGGAAGAAAGTGATTCTTTACCATTGTCACATGACACAGATGAGCCATAGAGCTAAGGTTCTTTTGATGGCTTGTGCTCATTAAAGATCCCAAGCACCACTTCTCACAGCAGCAGAGTGCTATCCCATTGTGCTGCCCAAAGGCCAGTGTAATGACATCCTACGCACCAAATACAGCTGGTTGGAATTTTTTCATCAAGGTGTTTTTTCCAATGAAAAATGCCATTTTTGTTAACAGTAAACATTTAAAAAAAAATGTGGATTTGGACAAAGTTTGGTTTAGAAAATAAACAAAACCAAGCATTATTGAAATGTCCCATTTTGACATTTTTTGAATGGAATGTTTCGATTTTTCATTTCCAAACAACTTTTTGAAACAAAACATGTTGTTTGGTATAAAGAAAAAATTTTAGGAGTATAACGAGGTCAACATCAGAATAAAGGGTTTCTTTTTCATCGAAACAAAGTTTAGATCAACCCAAAATGCAGGAAGACTTTCAGAATATTATTTCTCAGGAAATTTTCAGTGAGTTGGTTTTCATTCCATTTCATAATAGAAAGAAAAATGCTACTGTTGAATTTCCCATGAAACGGAAAATCCAGTCCTATCCAGCTGTGCAACCTATATCCCCCCCTGCAGTTTTAACTAGTCTAGTAGTCTTCTTTCATTTCCTGGGCTAATCTGTTGTACAGTTTTGCTGTTAATATCTTCTGCGTTCCAGCGCAGAGGTGGCTGCATTTCAGCCATCCCCTATTTCAGTACTTTGTAAAAGAACAAACAAAACTCCAGTTTTAGGATTGTTGGATGAAGAATATTATGTATAGTGACATCAGTCATCCATCACCCCTGGACAGAGCAATCAGTGTTTGGCAAAGGCATGCAGCTTTTGGTTAAGAGTATCTCTTGCCCAGAAAACATTTGAAAATAATTAGAAGTAGACAAAAATAATTAAAATTAAGATAAATGTTTGAAATATGCTGATGTATAACTCTCTACACCCCTGCAGAAAGGCTGATAATATATTAATGGATGCGCTTCTAGGTCTTCTAGAATGAAATCAAGAATGAAACCTTTTAGGTCCCAAGAGCAGCTGATCTGATCCGCTTCATTTCTTGGTTCCCCCACCCTGTGAGTATGCCTGGCACGGGAAGCCATTTCATTCGCCGTAAGAGGTCAGTGCCAAGGAAAGATGCCAGATTGACAGAGTGCAAAAGCAAAGTCCTGTCTGCAGTCACAGAGCAGGTACAGCACAGGGGCAGTAGTGCGAGCTTCGCTGATCTATCCCACCAATATGCCTTAATCCTGATCTGGAAGGACCTCACCAGTGAATAGCCTACTCTCTGTGGATCACTCAGTGCTTTGGCCTCTCTACTGACACTGCCAGGAAGGGTGTCAGTGAATTATTAGTGACAATGACGGTGGTGTTTTCTGTGATGTAGGCATGGAAGCTGGACTGAGACCCTCAACTGATTTCACATAGGCCAGCAGACAGGCATGGATGGAGATGGAGAAGGGGATTTCTTTGATGCAATAACAGACAGCAAAATCCATACATGACTATTTACAAAGTAGTTTCATCTAGAATTGCCAGATATTGGGGTGAAGGGCCCCCAACTCCAGAATCCCACTGATCGCCAAGGTTTCTACTCAGAAGTCAGGTCAGAGGAACGAGTGAAAATGAAGCATTCGTGGAATTGGCCTCCCAAATGAGGCAGCAAAGGCCAGCATAGCTAACCAGGAGCTGCCTTGGGAAAGAGAGAGAGAGGCCATGATTCTTAGCACATAAAGTCACAGGGAAATAGCCATCTACTGAAATGAACTTCAGTTCATTCAAAGCGGCTACCAGACATTTTCCATGTGACATAGAGGACATGTTTGACCACAAGAGGCTGCTCCTGCCAGGAGAGGAGAATAGCTGGTTGGAGTCTGAAAGGTGGGCAGGCTACCCTAGCCAGCTGATGTTTCCTACTTGTGTCTGGTGGGGTCAGTCATGCATGTATATTCCCTAAGAATACTGACATGGTTAGCATCTCAGCCCTCATTCCTACTTACAGATGGTGCTCCAGCAAAGACTGGGCAGCCCCCAGTGGTTGTTTTAGAACCCAGACATCTCAGAAGAACAATTACACCTGAACTGTGCTTCCTGTCTCCCTGGGCATCCAGAGGCCAGGACAGGGCAGGGGGGCACAGGAAGCACATGGAGAGGGAATCTGGAAGCTTTATAGTTGTTTTGTGTTACTCAAGTAATGCAAAGTGGCTGGAGCAGCTTCCAGGATCTAGCCCTAAATCCATAAGCACAGATTGCAGAACCTGGCTTGAAACACCAGAGTTTCTTGAAAATTTGGTCCCAAGTAATTATAGGTTCTCTTGAGCAAAACGTGGACCTGATATCATATCAAAGAGATCACCGAAGAACAGGATCCTACAACCCTCACTCCAGCGAGGAAACCTTGCCCATACATGGAGTCCCACGGAGTTCATAGAAGTATGCAGGTAAGAGGTTTGGGATCACGCCTCAAGAGCTCCAATTTTGCAAGTGTCGATCACAATTATACTTGCAACATTCCCTTCTGTTAATGCCTTTGGAGCAGGCAGGAAGAATCCATGTAATTAATAAATCACTATCATCATGGAAAATTTACCATGTAGGGGTGGAGCAAGAATTTGGGTTTATTTACAGCTGCTTATAGGCCACATATCCCAGAGTGAGTCACGAAATAACACCAGCAGCACATTGACTGTGTAGGCAAAGGCAGCAGCCTCTGTGCACTCGGCAATCACTGGTACATATAAGCCTAGAAGAACTGAACGTGGAGCAGCACAATGTATTTGCATTTACATGGACTTTTACTGAGGAGAGGGGCAGTTGGCCATTTTTATTTCTCAAACACAGACATGTCAGGGGTGCTCTCCCAGAATGAACAGCTCACATGGCCATCCTGCAGCCATTAAACAGATGTTTTGTGCCCAAGGCTAAAAGAAGTCTTGTAAGCACTGATTTTTCTTCTTTTAGGGATGGAGTGGAGGGTGAGGGGGAGGGGGGTCATGGTTTGCAGCAGTGGAGCAATCTATGAAGCCCACAAGCCATCTCTGAGAGTAGGCAAGGAGGTCTTAAAGAGATCAATCACAATTTTATCTAGCCTTTTCAAGGTCTCATTTCTTTTTATCCCATACCGCCAGATAAAAATCTCTGCCTCAGACACGGGTAAGGAGACAGAGCTTTATTATATTATTCCAAAAACATTAGAGGCTGTAAGCTTCACCCTTTTATGACTTTGCTTCATCCATGCCCCCTGCTACCATCTCTCTTTCCTTTCATATTTTTTTCTCTCCAAATCAGAACAACAGGCACAAAACTAATTATGTGATATTTCAGATCCATGTTGTGTTAATAGCGCCAGATCGCATGTGACATTTCCGACTTGTTAGACTATTATTCTCGCTTATTGTTATCGCTGCTGCTCTGAATGCGGTCTCGAGGTTTTATACATCTCCCCTCCTTCCCCCTCTCTTTCGTTTTCATTAATATTCCACAAGTCCTCCCAGGCTGATAAACTGTGCCATGGCAGATTCTTCTGTCCATTGTGGACACAGGCAGAATGAAAGCTCAGAAGCAGAAGTAAAGGGAAGGCTGGGGAAAAGCAAACACCCGTGGAGATGTACTGCACAGGGGGCCTGTGGGGAAAAGCAGCCAGCCTGGCTGCCTGGATAGCAGCTCCTCTCTGATGCTAGATGTAGCTGAACTGTGCCAAGAGGAAATGTACATGCTCTCTCTAAAGAGGTCCCACTTTCTCCCCCCTCTCACTTTGCCCACGACTGGATCCTTCTCCATTGGGGATCCTTCTTGCTTGGTCCCATTTTCCAGCCCTATCCTCACTCCAGAGGACACAGCCTGTCTCTGCAAGCTGAGGTGGCTCCCCTGGTATCAGGTGGGTCTGGTGTGGGGCAGGATTCCAGGGGCAGCCCACCAACTGTGCGGTACACAGCTTGGCCACACAGGGTCCCCTATAAAGGGCACAAGGGCAGGCTCTAAGAGAGGTGGACAGAAGAGGGCAGAAATGCCAGCTGAACTAGCTCAGCAACCTAAAGTGCTTTGAGATATACGGGCAAAAAGTGCTGTTAGATTTGGTATTATTATTGTAGCAGGACTGGCCCCTGGAGAACACTGAATGATTCCACTGAGACTGTACACCTAGCTAGGCAAAGCTCAGGGTATAAGATCCCAAGGATGGCATTTCCTAACTTTATATAATTGTCTATTTCTTATTCCTTTAGGGCCAAAACCTGGTCCCATTGAAGCTGTTGGGAATTTTGCTAAGGTTATAAAGTTTCAATGGAAAACAATGCAGCTCATTTACATGCCATAGCTCCAAGGTCTCTGCTATTCCTAGGGCTTGTGGATGCATCTGTTAGAGACCAGCCCTTTATTTTGTGTCACCCCGCTCCATTAGCAATACTGGGCCTCTTTAGTCAAACAACATTTTGTTGCCACATTGCACTCAGAGAAAAGAAACGCCCCAAAATCTCCTTCCCTGTTCAGCATCATGGGCAGAGCTAGGCAGCATTACCAGCAATGCAGGCATCCTAAGAAACTCTCACAGCCTTTGGCACAAAGTTGGAGAACTAAGACGTATTGTCCCATCCCTGCCATGGGTGGGTCTATAACTTCCTGAGGCTCTTTTTTGAAATGCAGATCACAGCACTGGGCCTATGTAGTCTATAGCCTTGCTCTTCCAGGGCTCAATGCTGCAAGGTGATGAGTGCCCTCAATTCCCATTGACTTCAGGAGCGATTGAAGATGCTCAGCATTCATGCTCAGGAACAATTGAGTCTTGAGGCTCGTTTGGATCACCTTTTCCATTACAGACTCCTGGTTTGGTTTGAACTCAGCTAGCTCATACGACTCCTCAGAGCCTTGGCACCAGACATTCTTCCTGCCCAAGCTTAGATGTTTCCCTGTTGTGAAACCGCAGAGCTGGGAATCTTTTCCCGGTGTAACCATTCATTACGGTAACTGGCCATGCAGGACTGTCGGGAGCTTCAGTCAGGTGTAGACAGACCCTTAGAAATGGTCTGTTCTGCTTGTTTGGGAATATTTCGTAGACAAGTGAAGAGGCCAGTAGGGAACCGGCACTGGGAAGTGGGTGGCTGGGGAGCTGCAGGGGTCTGGATTAGGGAATAACCACATCCCCCTTGTAGCAGTGTCCCAGCCTGTGACCCAGCCAATGAGGAAAAGCACAGGAGTTTGCTTTGCAGTCGTTCTTTCCTCCCTGAACTCCTCTTCAGACTCCAAGGAGCTGACTGCTCCTTCCCCTCTGCCTTGGAGGCCTCTGAAATATTAGTGGGGTCAGGTCCCCTCCAATCTGAGGGCTGAGGAGATCCTGAGTTGGCCAGACCCTATCTGACTGGTCTGTCAGCCCCACAGCCGAACAGACAGATTCCCACGGAGACACCACCAGAGAGGGGAAAGGAGGAAGCAGAGCTGGCTGCAGCAGAGGCCCTTATGCTGAGGTGTAAGGATTCCCACCGGGCTGCAAGTTGCCCCCTGCTCTCCATGCCACAGCTCCTGCTCCTCCAAGAGCTCCCCATCCACAGGGCCACCAGGCACAGCCTCGCACTTGCTGCCTGCTCTGATCCTCCTCTGCAACTCTCCACCCACACAGTGTCATCACACTTCCCCTGGAACAGCAGCGGCAGCTCCAGCATCAGTATGTTCTGCAACTTGTTTCAGCATTGGGGGCTGGGGGGGGGGGGGGGAGAGATCAGCAATAAATAAAATAAAATATGTCTGGATTAATCCTTTTATCACTTCATGTCCTCCAGCCCTACACAGGGATACCGATCAGCTGGGCTCTGCAGGAGCAACTGATCGCAGCTAGAAAGGAAACTGGGCAGAGTCTAGGGTTGCCTCCAGTCCAAGTTCGGTGATCACTTGGGTGGGACAGAAAGGCTTAAAGTGGGTCAAGCCATACAGCTAACCATTGCACTGAGCTGGGCCAGTTCTGGTCTCATCGCCACAGCCAGCAAGGGAGGCGGGAGGGGAGAGGAGAGACGGGGGGAGTGGGAAAGTCAGGAGAAGATAGAGAAGGAAATAAGAAAGGCAGAAAAATAAAATGTCACAGAGATAAAAGAAGGCATGAAAGTCAGAGATGGAAGGATCAAGGGAAAGAGACACGGCAAAAACAGGCGCTCACAGGAACAAAGGTTTAAGGTCACTAAATCAAATGTCAATTTCTTGGCAAAAAAGGGTGAGATGAATGGAGAACTGTATTCCCCATGGTGAAGATCCATCGCTGGCTTACGGAACCCCATCCAACAGGCAACTGGCCACTTCTCCAAGCCTGGCTGTGCTACCAGCAGGCCTACCTACAAAGGGATCAGTGTAGGTGCTGGAGCGGTTAACAATTCCCTTTGTCCCCCAGGATACAGCGACTCAAGTCCAGTGACACATGTAAAGCCACTCCTGTGTGTGTGACTAGCAGCTCTGAGAGACGGCAGAGAGCATGAGGGGTGAAGACAGGAAAAAGGCTGCTATTTTGGGTCCAAGTAATCATTTCATGGTACATCCTTCCCACACACACACACACACACACACACACACACAAGGAGAGCCAGCTGTATTCTTCCAGTCTGAATGGCTTTCACTTTAGATTGAGGGAAACAATCAGACATGAAAGGACTAAAGTACAGGATCCATGAAAGAGCACAGTGTGTGAAACTCCTCTGTAACATTCTGCATCAGCGCTCCTTTGCAAAATGGCAGCTGCATCTTCAGAGAGGCAGATGCCTTTAAAATTCAGAAGTGTCATGTAAATGTCTCTGCTGCCCCAGTGCAGCCTCATAAAGGGCCACTGCCTCAGTTTCCCCTTCTTGGGCTCCCGAACAACAGCACATCAACCTCTCAAGTCAGTCAACACATCCCCTTCTGCGGGTTCTGATGCCTGAGAACCACTGTTCAATGTCAAAGACAACCCCACCTTTCCCAAACTCCACCTGCTTGCTGGACTCAAGATTTCCTTTCCAAATCCCAAGTCTTGCTGCTTGACGCTTCCCGAAGCCCCTTCCTCTTCAGGCCTCTTCCTCTCTCAGCTGGTAGCTCCAGTCAGACCTTTCCATCTGACTGGTGTGGAGCTCCCCTTCCCAGGTCTTCTCTGACTCCAAATCTCTTGCCCACTACAGACGTCTCCACCCTGAAGCGAGCAGGCCCCCCTTATATGAAGCACTGCCTCCAGGCTCCTATCATGTGATGGTCACCCAGCTCACTAGTCCAAGCCTTGAAACAGCTCAGGGACGTGCTGGCCCAAGGCAGGGTGTGCACATGCAAACCAGGAGCAGCACCCTCAGAGGCAGTACAGTGCAATCCATGTTGAAACTATGGCTACTCAGGGCACCTGAAACGCTGCTACCCATTGTGTTTGGTCAGCCACAACCAGTGCTACTAGCCGCTGTTCATGCAAAGAATTGCATTGCTCCAGAGACTTCACCAAGAAGTTCCCCCTTTCTGAAGGCAGACACTGATGCACTGGAGCTGTAGAAGACTCTCTGCTAGCCTGCCATGCCTCACTCATTACTGATTCATTTGAAGGGACTTTGTAGTCTCCCAGGGTGTGAAGATGGGCAGTGGGATTCTCGGAGACATTCCAAATCTCTCTCTCTCTCTTTTTTGTTAAACCTTTTTCAAATCTCTGTCATTTAAATTATCACCCCAGCAGTGTTCAGAACAACGGCAGCACCGACCCAGAAACCAACCACTAGAGGGAAAGACCATTACGTCCTCCTCAGCTGTGATTCTTGCCTGGCCCTCTTGGGGCCCAATCCAGCAGCCACGCATGGAAGCTGCCCATCCAGTCACTTCAGCAGACTCCCGCTGGTGAGCCTCACGGAGGCCCAGGCTAGGATTTTCCAACCTAGCACCCAGTGAGGGATTTGGGCCGCTCATTTCATTTGAAAAGGCCAGCCTTAGAGCCAAAGGATGCAAGGCTGGGGTCAGGCCTGTGCCTCCCTCTGTGTGTTCTGTACATGCCCCAGTGTACTGATGGTGCTGGATAAATTATAAATACCAGTGAGTGATTTGGCCCCTTTAGTTCCTTATGCTAGTCCCCGTGCAAGGGGGCAAGAGGCAGGAGGAGGGGGAGGGGGGCTCCTCCCCTGTCTGCAGTGGTTATCTGTCACTTGCCAGGCTGCTTCCCCTGCCTTCCCTATGGCTGAGCCACTGCCTGGAGGGTGGCACGCATCACTGCGGTGCCATGCCTCACGCTTGCAGGGGACCCTCATAAAGTCTGACCTCTGTGCTGTAAACCCGTGGTTGGCTGCTGAGTAAGTAATTTCCTCCCCAGTGATTTAGCAGGGCCTGTGCCGATGAAGCAGCATGCAGCCTAGGTTAGACTAAGACTTCATCGGCCCAGGCTACTGCCTCCTCTCAAATATGCTCCAGCCTTTATTAGCTCCCCTCCTGTTCCCACCGGCTCTGAGCCTTACCAGGGAAGGGCCAGTGGGGAAGGGGGTGTTAGTCAGGCTGCTGTTCATCTCTTTTCTTTCCCTCTCATAAAGCTCCTCGGCCACATCCACAATCAGGGGACTATTATCTCTCCTTGCTGCTGTTAAACTCTTTATAGCATCGCTTGGCCCTTTCTAACATCCATTGATTTTTGAACTACCCTGTACAGCCACTCTTTGGATCCATTTGGTCTAAATTACTAAACACCAGCCTCCCGGGCAAAACACCGGAATAAATAAAGCAAAACAGAAAGGCCTGTTAAGTAACTGTGCAACTTCCCAGCCTCTTTTGGTCCTCCCACCTTCCTCCTCCCCATCCCCCCTGCTTCAACATGCACACAGGTACCAGCACCTCCCAGTCTCTCTTCTACTAGCCTCTTACAGCTTCCTTTCTTATAAGTTACCTGCTTCTCCCCTTCCCCACATGCAAGGCATCTGCAATTCCCCCACCTTCCCTTAGCTTTGCCAATGCACTGTAATCCTGACCTGCAGCACCTCTTGGATACCACCAGCTCTGCCAGTGCACCTTCGTCCTCCTGGGCTGTTGGGATCTCTCCGCTCTCTCCCAATGCACTTCAATCCTGAGCTACAGCACTCCCACCGTTCCGCTCCCAGCTATTACCCTCTCTGTCAATGCTCCCCCATGGTCGCATCCCCTGCTACTCCAGTTCTGGCATGCCATAGAGCTTTGCTAGGCCTCCTCTGTCTAGACTTGAAACACTCTCTACTTATTTGTTTATAGGAGTCCGTACAGCTTCACTAATACACCTCATTGCAGACCGACAATGCCCCAGGCAATTCCAATCCTGGTCCTTTCTTGAGCCAGTGCTAACAACACTGGCCAGAGCTAGACACAGCCCGTAAATAGGCACCATGCAAGTTCCCCTCCCACACATTTGCCAGTGTGTGTTGAGTCTGCCCTGCAGCTTCTCTGCTGTCCCAGCCCTGCACCTCTCCTGAGCACAGTCAGACAATGGTGTTAAATTTTGCAATGGATTTGCTACATGCAAAGCTGAGATTTCCAAACTCATCACACTTGTGACTATGTTCAAGATGGTCTTCAAACCAGGCTTCCCAAAATTAGACTAACTCAGGGAAAGACAAACCCAGCAAGAGGTTAAAGCTGAGGCCTGTAATTTATTTGAGAAATGACATTCACTGCAGAATAATCTATTTTAATTTATTTCTGTTTTCCTGAGCTCACCCCTTGTCCAGCCGTAACTGTCTCCCTGTCTCACAGCTTGGTGTGTGTCCACATGAAATACTGGACAGTATTGTCTAATATTATGTTAAAAAACACAATATATCACATTGATACATTCTGTGAATATGACATAAAAATAACTAATGTGCTCTGGCCAAACATTTAAATGTATTCATCCAGCATTAGTGCAAAATGAATATTAATACACTGGAATATAGCTCATGTGATGAGGGTTTCATGTTGTATTAGAGAGGACACTTCATTCTTAGAACAGATCAGGGCCCCAGTGCTGGTTCAGGACCACTAACACAAACCCATTTGAACAGGGCTCTGCACCAGGGCAAAGTATCTGTGTTAGTAGATCCTGATGCAGGATCAGGGCCAACTGCTGTAAATGTTGTTGGAATGTAAACACATCCTGGAGACAAACATGGGTTGGGCATTAATCTTAGGAAGAAGCACCATAAATTCTTCAGCATTTGACAAGGGCCTGGTTTGGTTGCGTTATCATCCCAAATTTTAGGTGACTTTCCACATAGAAGAACTGGATGAGAACCCCTGGTCCCTTCCCAGCTCTGCCCTCCCCATCTCTTTCCCATCTCCACTCCCACTTCAACCTTTGCCCAGTGTTAGAACCAAACTTGGTGGCTGAAGTTCTGAAATGTTCATTTCTGGTCTTAAGAAGATTCTAGTACCAGCAACATTTTATGGGAGAACATGTTCTCCAGCCTGGTTCTTTGCAGAGCCAAGAGGTTCACACAAGGTGAGGACTTTAGCATGACTAATCTGTTCATCAAATTCAAGCTTCACATTTTTAGATGCTTACAGTCCAGCTGTCCATTCAAAGTTCCACCTCTTTTAAAAAAGCATTAGCTTCTTTTACAGGATCTCCATGTCATTCAGTGGAAGGTATTTTAAAGGGCCAGGACAGTATCTGAATCAAATACAAATGTTGAAGCTTTGTTTGCTTAATTTGAACTTCTAGGGGCAGATACTCCATTGGTGTAAATCAGTGTAGCTCCATTGATTATGCCAATTTATACCAGCTGGAGATCTGTCCCCCTAAATTCTATAAATCAGCCCGGCCTTCTTGCAAGATCAGAGCTGTTTGCCAGATTTCCCAGACTCAGTGGTTTCATCTGTGCTGGAAGCACCATGAGATTGGCCTTTTGTGTGTTATTCCCTCCACTTCTGTCTTCAGTCCCTGATGAAAGCAGAGGCCACCGTGAGAATTTAATTAATTATAGAAACAGCTAATCAAATTTGGATTTGGTTGGGTTCAAGTGTTGGGCAAAGGTTTCTGTCAGCTCTTCTTAATTACAGAGTTTTACGTGTGATACAAAAGAATAGCTGCTGATCATTATGTACTATATAATATACTTTACAATTAAGCCATTTAATTAAAGAACTGTATAAGCCCCATAACCAAAACTTCATCTCTGTAAATTTATAGGGCACACACCATGACCTATATCATGTGCAGAAAAACTAGTGGATCTAATTTTATCTACTTTAAAAATCCCTTTCCATCACCAAAGGTTCTACACAAAGATTACAATTTATATCATCTAAGAATCCTATAGCATAATTATGATAGCGCCCCATTGTACAAATACATCATAAGAGAGAATCCTTGTCCTGAAAAGCTTACAGTCTAAGGAGACAAGACAAAGTGGGGAGGGGAAGTGGTCACATAGCTGATCAATGGCACAGTGAGGAATAGCACCTAAGTCTCCTAGTTCAGTGTCTTGTCCCCAAGATCACTTTGCCCCTCTTGAGAGGAGGTCATTAGCAACATAAAGTTCCACCCTAGAGCATGACACCAGGGCTTCCTTTGGCCCCAGAGAATGAGCAATTCCGAATCAGAACAAAGGTCCATCAAATCCATTCCCTTCCCTCCTGCAGTGGCCTGTGGCTGATGCTTTGCAGGAAGGCAAAATGAATCCACAATTTCTCTTGCTCTTTATGTTGTGCTGTGTGTAGGGGTGGGGAAAGGGTTAGCTCACCCCAACCAGTTCAATCTTGCCCAATCGTGTCTTACCCAGAGCACTGCAACCTTGGTGACCATAGTGGGGTACAATCTATGCTGGAACACCCCGTGCCAGCAACAAGTCTCAGAGCTCAGATCAACAGACTTGGGCTCATGCTATGACACTAAAAATAGCAGCGTAAATGTTCCTTCTCAGGATCTGAAACCTGAGAAGGCTGGAGGGGGTCTCGGAGTCTGAACTCCAGCCCGATTTGGAGCATCTACGTAGCTTTTTAGCATTGTAGGCTGTAGACTCAGGCTCTGAGACTTGTTGGCATGGGTTTCGGGGTTTTTTGCAGCAGAGACACACCTGTTGGGTGGGATGGGAACAGCACGCAGATTTCTCCTCCGTGAATCACCATGGAAATATGAGGAGGAGGGAGCGGCATGGCCCCCAGCCACGCACAAACATGTTGCAAAAAGCCCCTCCAAATGCAGTTAGGGTTGTTAGGGAGGCTGCTAACAGCATAGGAAATACATCTATGGACAACTAGTTCCAGGAGCTGGCTGGGGATATGGGGTTGGTGCTCCCTTAGGAGCTAGTTGGCCATAGACATATTTCCTTCTCCCCCCATCCCCAAACCCTCACTATCACCCCCACAACTCATGGACCAAAGCAATCCACAAGAGCTGCTCCAAAGGAACCACTGGTTACTGGAGTCACTGCCCCATTCATCTGCAGCAGGGTTGGGGAGGGATCTCTCTTTCCCCTCCCTCCAGGCCTCCATCAATACAGAACCGAGAAGGAATTATCAGACATGGTACTTGTGTCAATATCTCTAAAGAGGACCAGGCAACATTGAAAAGGTGGATCTGAGAAATAGCTGGCTTTGAGCAAAAAAATTACTTGGATCTTATTTTACGTGGGTTGGATTTTTTGTGGGGTTGTTCTGTTTTGTTTATAGTATCAATTTTCCTCTAAAAAGGAAAGGAGGAGGGACTGCAAACCCACAACCTTTGCTGAGCAGGCTGAATGACCTTTGGGATTGGCTGAGAAGCAATAAAAACAACCTGCAAAAAAATTTATCCTTGCATCATTTTAGATGACCTTTTGGAAGGAAGAAATGGAAAAAGGGGAAGAAGGAAAAAGGAACAAAAAAGTTTTCAAACCAAAAATCTGCTAGGGGCATTTGAAACAGCTGCCATCCGCTGCAACGGGAAAATAAAATAAAAAGAGATTCAACATTTTATTCCCCCATCAAACAATAGATTCCCGAATAATGGCAGAATAATAAAAAATTACCCGACACAGCATATGAGTGAGACAGGAGAGGAAGAAAAAAATAAAAGCGGGGGGAAGGTTATTATAAATGTGTCAAGCTTGTTTATGGCTCTTTATCAGCAAGCGAGGGGGACAGAAAGAGAGAGGAGCTGTTAACACACGTTTTAAAAGTGGTTGGCAGCTTTGCTCAGGAATGTAAATAATCTTTATATTCCGGAGCATTTATGTTTCATGGAGTGTGCAGGAATGCATGCCGCCCACAATGACGGATTTTTTGAAGGCCGTTCTGAAATCGCTGCAGGGTTCTGCCATCGGGGTCTGGGACACGGGCTTCAAACTGTGTTAGACGGGACAGGCCTCACCAGGCGTTGAAAAAGCGTGGCTGGCAAATTTGATACTAATGAGAAACCCTGCAATAGAGGCCAGATTCTGGCTGGTTTACACCCCTACTGAAGTCAGTGAGCCAAATTCTGCTCTGGAGCAAACTGGGGATAACTCCACTGAAGTCCAGCCAAGTCACTCTGTATTTACCCCGCTGTCTGAGAGAGCAGAATTTGGTCCAATGAGATTACACAGAGTGCATATAGAATTTAGCTCAATGGGCTGCATCCTCAGTTGGTGTAAAGTGACCACTGCTTCACTGCTGCTACAGTGATTTACAGCAACTAAGGATCTGGCCAACTCTTTTCTTTCTGCTGCCCATTTCTGCTTTAGTTAATCCAGCTGGTCAGTAAAACTGTGTCTCTCCCGCATCTGTTTCTATGAAATATGTTTTACTGAAACAGCCCACTTTCAAGAGAGCTGCCACCTCACTTTTCAAAGGTGGGGGAAGGCTAAGGAGACGAGACTGGCAGCAGCAGCAGCATAGAGAAAAAAGCAAGATGTCTGTGAAGGCAGAGGTGAAGAGGAAAGAGGAAGGAGCCGTCAAACCCACCACCGAAGATACAGGACTTCAGATGGAAATCTGCATTTAAATGCATTTAAATGCAGATGTTTTGTATTTACTTCAAAGAGTGATGCACAGGCAGAGTGGGGACACTGTAACAGGAGAAGTAAATGGCAATCACAGCAGAAAACCCACTGCAATTCATGCATCACGCAAATGGTTGTGTATATTAAAGCAATGAGGACAAGGAGTATTGATTTAGCACAAGTAGCAAGAGTCCCAGGTGCTAAAACCTGGAGAAATACAAACCACGCTGGGCAGAACAACAACAAAAAGAAATGATAAAAGGATATGAGTGTTTGAAAAGACGCGTAGGACGAGCTATAAATTCTAATAATCCATATTTCTCGAAAGCAGCAGCTATTGACTCAAAACAAAAGAGCACGCGTTGTAATGTAACAAATGTCAGACAGGATAGCAGCAAGAATTCAATTTGCTCCGGCCATATATCAACTTGAAACGTAACGTAATGGCACGTAGTTAAGGTTGCACCCTCACTTAATAGCGATTACCGGTCCTGGGTGGGTTTCCAGCAGCAAGCATGAAGCAGTGAGTAATTGGGACGGCACAGCCTGTGTGATTGCTAATGACAAAAAAAAAAGCCCAACAGCCTGGAAGGGCAGTGATGAGGGGTGAGAACTCAGGCAAAAAGAGCAAGTGGGCACCATAGGTGAAGCTGCCAGCAGCTTGCTCTAGCAGGGTTCCTCTTGGCAGGGTTTCAAGATGGGTTACGAAGTCTGTCGATAGATGCAGTGGGAGAAGGGTCTAATATCTGAACAGGGTCCCTTTTCCTAGAGGCAGGATTGCTCAGTGCTCCAGCAGGACACCATTGCTGGTCTCCTCAATAGGCTGGATCCATGCCTAGGCGGAGGAGGATGAACCCAACACTGTTACAGCTAATCTAGCTCCTAAGTGTGCACTATTTATTATTATGCGGGCAATGGTACTGCAGTCGGCCAATTAGGGCCATTGTAATTACTTCATTTTGGTGGTTGCAAATGGCTGAGTGAAATGACAGATTTCCCACTCCACAGTTATTATGGTTGCTGAAGTGAGGAAGCAGAAGTGTCTGCAATAGATAGAAGACACTCTGGCCATATGTTAGAAGCAAGAGACAATTAGTGAATGGAGGAGGAGGAGATGCAGGGGTATGGAAACTTCTGTGGCATTGAAACATCCCGAGTAATCAAGGGTGTGCAGGAATTTAAAGCTGTCGCCATCACCATACTGCAGGCAGGAGGGGGCATTCCCAATATGCATGGGAACGTTATTTGGTGTATGTTAAGATTTGCAAATGCTAACCTCCCAAGGATATTCCTCTGCAGATTACAGACCAGCAACAACCACAAATCAGACCAGCCCCCGAGAAACCATCCTAGGTTTGACATTGAGCCTAGTACCTTCCAGAGGAAGACTTTGGAAAGTTAGTGAGTATTCTGTGGATCATGGCTGGAATCATGGTCTTAAACAGAAGGCTTTTATTAAAGAAAACTACAAACCAGAGACACACATAACTTGAGTCCCAACTTTGTCTCCATTCTTTACCAATGGCCACACCCCACTTGGAATGCTACACAACACTGAGAGACATCTAGTGGCTGAATGTAAACATATCAACACACCAGTCACTGGGGTCATAACAGCTTCACTTTTTTTCCATATGTCAAAATGTCTCACACATAGAGCAAGGCAGTGCTGAGGTTTTGGTACTGAAGTGTCATCACCCAATATACAATTATTGTAAAAATGGCATCATAGGATGTCATGTTTATAATGTCTCAGTGATTCTAGGTCAAACATGCTTGGTTTAAAAATAAAGAAATGTTTGTTTGAACAGCCAGCCCTATAAACTCAACCTGGGATCTGAGAGTCAAATAGGTCCTGTCCTGCTTTCACATCATCATCAGTAATAGAGATTCTGCAGGACAAGCTCTTTCTTCAGTTTCACCAGTGCAACCCCATTGTTTCTGGAGTGGATGCACTGGTCTAACTGAGGCCAAAATTTGGCCCTTTAGTTGGAACTTGATTAAAAAGTCTGTGGATAATGAGCAAGCTATAATAAGAACCCAGCTCACTCTCCCATAGCTGCATTGACTGCAGTGCAAACAGGAGGGAAAAGGAGTCAAGCTTATTTTTTGGTCAGTAGATTAAGCAGATATGGATATACACAGGGAGCAGAGAACTCAGCACAGACACAAGGAGCAGGTCTTTGGAGTAAGAAGGTGGGACTTTCCAGAGTAGATTTGCACTTTAAATACTGAGTTACAGGAACAGTGTCTTTTTCACCCCTTGAGGTCTTTTCTGTGCTGGGGATTTCAGGGACTAGCATAGCTGCACGGGTGCAACTCCCTTTTGCAGACAGGCAAAAAATCACTATAAACTGCAATTTGTTCCAATGCAGCCTAGCCACGAGTGAAACTGGGGTAAGTGCACTAAAGCAAATTGCAGTTTACAGAGACTCCGCCCGTCTACACTAGGGGGTTGCATTGGCACAGCTACACCAGTCACTGGCTGCCAATAGCTGTAACTGGGGCAAATCCTGGAGTAAGCAAGGCCTATAAGTAATGACTGTGGGTAACTAGGTCCTGTTTCAATTTAGTTCTCCCTTCCCTTCACTTACCAACCCCTTGGCAGTGTCATCACAGTCTTGACTGATTCTCAAGGGCTCCAAGGGGGAGTAGGAGGGACCTAGGATTGACGGCACAAAAAACTGCTGAAAATATTCTGAGAGGCTGTTTATGGCCCCATAAAGATTTTATGTGTTGCATTTAGCCTCGTGTCTCTGCATTCAGCATGTTAAGCATAGAACATTTTACTTTAATACCATGGCGGCTGCGAGCAGGAACATTTAACTGTAATAAATAAGAAGTAATCACTGTTTACAGTGGACGGATTGAAAATGGCCATTGGGAGAGTCTGCTTTCTCCAGCCCAAAGCCACAAGCTGCGGCCAGGATGTACATCAGCAGACGGACTGCGCCTCCTTTGGAATCCCTCCAGAGAAAATAATGGTATAAATAATAGAATGCATGTGTTGTTTAATTGAGGAATTGGTCCATTGCGGGAACATAACATGTTCACATGAAAGGCCCAAAAGCAAACATTAATATTTAAATTTAGGGAAAAGAGAGACAGAGGGACAGAAGCAGATGGACGCAACACCCGTTATATTGATAAATCAAATGTACTGGAAAGGAGACTCGATGCTGTCCAGAAACTGGACTACTGCAGGAAAACCACAGCAAAGGAAGTTCTCATGGGGGTCCGTTCTACTTCCAAGAAGCTTCCAACCGCAGCTTCTGGAGACGCATAACCAGCACTGTCTCTTCTTTAAGGTGACCCCATTGTGGTCATCCACTTCCTGCAAGAGTTATCTGCTTCCCATGCTGACTAAAAGCAAAGGAAGACACCACTTACACACACCGTCACCCAACTCCGTTCATATGCCGGGAATCTTCAGCCAACCTGCATGAACTTGGCACCAGCTGAATTGCCACTAGGGGTGTTTCGGTGACTAATCCTTTCTGGGGTACAGACAACCTTGGCTTTACACGGAGATATGATCCGTTAGTGGTGTATCTTATAGCTCCTTATTTTGGAGGTAGAGGTGGTGCTGAAACAGGCTCCCAAAACTCATGTTGCAATCCAAAATCAGCAGAAATTCTTGCTTCACTGCTTGCCTGATAAGCAACAAGGAGGAGGAGGATCACTAGGTGACTACCCACACCTGAGCTATTCCTTTTCAGTGACATATCTGAGGAACTGTCTCAGATTGAGGTGTCAGTAGAGGAGGTTTTGGAACAAACTGATAAATTAAACAGTAATAAGTCACAAGAACCAAATGGTATCCCCAAGAATTCTGAAGGAACTCAAATATGAAATTCCAGAACTACTAACTGTGGTATGTAACATATCGCTGAAATCAGCCTCTGTGTCAGATGACAGGCAGCTAACTAATATAATGCCCATTTTTTAAAAGGCTCCAGAGGCAATCCCAGCAATTACAGGTCCATGCCCAACTTCAGCACCAGGAAAACTGGTTGAAACGATAATAAAGAACAGAATTATCAGACACATAGAGGAACATGATTTGTTGGGGAAGAGTCAATGCAGCTTTTGTCATGGGAAATCATGCCTTACCAATCTTTTTGAGTGGTTTGAAGGTGTCAACAAGCATGTGGACTAGGCTCATCCAGGTGATACTGTGTTTGAACTTTCTGAAAGTCTTTAACAAGGTCCCTCACCAAAGACTTTTAAGCAAAGTAAGCAGTCATGGGGTAAGAGGGAAGGCCTTCTTATGGCTCAGTAACTGGTTAAAGGATAGGAAAAAAAGGATAGGAATAAATGGTCAGTGTTCACAATGGAAAGTGGGAAATAATGGGGTGCCGCAGGGATCTGTAATGGGACCAATGCTGTTCAACATATTCATAAATGAACTGGAAAAAGGAGTAAACAGTGAGGTGGCAAAGTTCGCAGCGGATACGAAATTACTCAAGATAGTTAAGTCCAAAGCTGACTGTGAAGAGTTACAAAGGGATCTCACTAAAGTGGGTGACTGGGTGACAAAATGACAGATGAAATTCAATATTGGTAAATGCAAAGTGATGCACACTGGAAAACATAATCCCAATTATACATCCAAAATGATGGGGTCAAAATTAGCTGTTACCAGTCAAGAAAGAGATCTTGGAATCACTGTGGATAGTTCTCTGAAAACATCCACTCAAAATGTGCAGTAGCAACCAAAGGTTCTTTGAGATCCTCAGATAAAAAGCTAACAGACTGTTAGGACCCATTAAGAAAGGGATAGATAATAAGACACAAAATATCATAATGTCACTATATAAATCCATGCTATGCCCACACCTTGAATACTGTGCACAGTTCTGGTCAACCCATCGCAGAAAAGATACCTAAGTATTGGAAGAGGTACACAGAAGGGCAACCAAAATGATGAGGGGTATGGAACACCTTCCATGTGAGGAGAGATTAAAAAGACTGGGACTGTTCAGTCTAGAAAAAGAGACAACAAGGGGAGTGGGGGATAGGATAGAGGTCTATAAATTCATGACTGGTGAGGTGAAAGTAAATAGGGAAGTGTTATTTACCTCCAACACATCACACAAGAACCAGGTGTCATCCAATGAAATTAAAAAGGCAGCAGGTTTAAAACAAAAGAAAGTACTTCTTTACACAATACACAGTCAACCTGTGGAACACATTGCCGCGGTTATTGTGAAGCCCAAAAGTATAACTGGACTCAAAAAAGAATTAGATAAGTTCATATGGAGGATACGGCCATCAATGGCTATTAGCCAAGATGGTCAGAGATGCAACCCCATGCTCTGAGATTCCTTAAACCTCTGACTGCCAGACACTGGGACTGGACAATAGGAGATGGATCAGTCGATAATTGCTCTTTTCTGTTCATTCCCTCTGAAGCACCTGCCCACTGTCAGAAGACAAGATACTTGGCTAGATGGAACCCAATAGTCTGACCCAGTATGGCCATTCTTATGTTCTTATGACTAGTAGAGGATGATATTTGTCCACGCCAAATGCTCGGGATTACAGGGCCTTCAGACGACAGCTGCTCTTTCAATCCCATGCTTACTAGGAGGTCGTTTGGTGGCTCTTCTCAGCAATACTGGATGGTCAGCCGAAGTTTCTAGCAACAGTTTGCATAATGTGACCCAGAACACTTTGTACTTCTCCTTTTGAAGCTATGACCCATAAGCAATGCGCTGTTAACGTACCTCTGTGAGCCGAGAAGCACCAGGGGAAATGAATATATTAGTATTTATCATATTAATGCAGATCAAGCTAGGTATTTGTTCTGACATTTTAGTAATAGCTTTTTCCATTTTTTTAAGCGGAAGGTTGTATTTCCTTCCCACTTAAATAATTCATTGTTACATTAAACTTATTTTAAACTGGACTCCTTTTCTTTTTTCTCTGCAAACCCAAATGTTATTTGGATGGCCAAAGGGAAGAGGCGTGTAAGTGAAAACTCTCTTTTCTCTTTCGTCTCTTCTCTCGCAATCTCTCTTCATCCCCCGCCCCCATCCCCGGTAGAATCTCTTAATCAAAGTGACAATCTGTCTTTACCAGAAAGGAAGCTGGAGCCTTTGAACAGTACTGCTCTGATAGCTCTTTGCTTTGATGTGGGATTTAACTTGTGCCGTTAGCAATCTCCAGTGTGCGCTCGCGCCCGCACATGTGTGTGTGTTGCTGTGTTTTTCCTTCTTGCACATCAGTTTCCCTACAACCAAAAAAGAAATGGGGGGAGGGAAGGAGACAGCTACACAAACCAGCAATATGACCCCTCATGGAGCTGCCAACAGGGGGCTGAGTTCAAAGGGGATTCTGCTCTTCACCTTTCCCCACATAGTTATAGCTTGACAGTTGGAAGTTGATTCCCTCAGTGCCCTAAAGTCTTTCCATTAGCTTCAATGGATGCTGAATCAGCCTTTTATAGAATCCATTCAGCAAGATGGCATCTCCATGGCCCTCGGCCCTGCGCCACTGCATTTGTGGGGAGTGCGGCCTTGCCCCCCAAGAAGTACTGCTCTACTAGATGTACTCTGGTGACTTTATGCTTTCCTCTGTAGCACCTGGGAATTGTCACAGTTGGAGATAGGATCCTGGTGGACCATTGGTATAGTATGTTCTGGTGTAACAGCTTCCTGGACACTGAGACATGGGTGTGTCCATAGTATTATTGGTCAGTCTGCACATTCCTCCCCATCCTCCTGCCTCGCCCATTTTGATACCTGGCTCTCCCCTCTACTCCTCATGTGTGGCAATCCCCAGGCAATCCCCATGACCTCATTCGCTCCTACTCCCTCTCCCTTAGCCCCACTTTGGCCTTCAGGTCTGGATCAATCCTCACACCATTAGGACCTCATCTTCATGAAGGATAATAACACTAACCTACCTTAATGGCTATCATTTTGGTGCTTTGAGATCCTCAGAGATAAAGCTCTGTATAAAGGCAAAAGAATAGCACGCTATGGGCCACCTCATGTTCAAAGTCTCAAGGGACAGGAATTCCCACATTGTCTGTGGGAGACTATTTCAGAGTTGAATGCACCCTCCAGGCCCCAGTGAGGTTATCTGCTCCCTTCCTTCTCGCTACTCACTGCTGTCTTTGATGACCACTGACCCACTGGCATGCTTTGCTGAGGCCTGAATGTCACTGGTGTTGAAAATGGATCAGGGGCAAGTGACATCCTCCTTTTTATTTCACAGCCAGAAACTTCCCTCCCTATTGGCTATCAATGAAACAGCTTCCCCAGACCTGATGATTCTGCAGCAGCCATATTTCCATTTAAAGCCCCAAGACCTCCATTCCAGTAGGTCCTCTCTGGGCTTTCTTCTCCATGGCTTTAGAGATCATATTCACTGGTGGCACCGGGTCTTCTCTTATAATTAAGAAGAGTGTTTGATCCCTGAAAATGTCATCCTTTTATGTTCTTGTACATAAGAGATTTTACAGGTTCTTCTATTAAACCTCCTCCCTGGTGGTTCCTTCTAGCTGCAGGGTGTACACATGCTTTACAAACTACAGAATATGTAGAGCAATCGGCTAGTTGTCATAGGTGCCTGTGTAATGCCGACAGACCCCTGTCATCAGTGGGCGGGACTGAACGGGGGACCTCTGGAGCTTAGTGCATTAGCCTCTACTGCATGAGCTAAAAGCCAACCGGCTGTTAGCTAAGGCTGTAGAGCAGACTCATTTTATCTTTCTCTCTAAGTGGTCTCAGTGCCACTAGATGAGACAAACCACCACACCCAGAAGCTATGTGACTTACACCTGTACACAAACACAAGAAGCCTGGGGAACAAACAGGAAGAATTAGAAGTCCTGGCACAGCCAAGGAACTATGATGTGATTGGTGGGGTAACTCACATGACTGAAGCACTGTCATGGATGGGTATAAACTGTTCAGGAAGGACAGGCAGGGGAGAAAAGGTGGAGGAGTTGCGCTATATGTAAAAGAGCAGTATGATTGCTCAGAGCTCCAGTATGAAACTGAAGAAAAGCCTGTTGAGAGTCTCTGGGTTAAGTTTAGAGGCGAGAGCAACAAGGGTGATGTTGTGGTGGATGTCTGCTATAGACCACCAAACCAGGAGGATGAGGTAGACGAGGCTTTCTTCAGACAACTGACAGAAGTTTCCAGATCACAGGCCCTGGTTCTCATGGGGGACTTCAATCACCCTGACATCTGCTGGGAGAGCAATACAACAGTGCACAGACGTTCCAGGAAATTTTTGGAGAGTGTTGGGGACAACTTCCTGGTGCTAGTGCTGGAGGAACCAACTAGGGGCCGTGCTCCTCTTGACCTGCTGCTCACAAACAGGGAAGAATTGGTAGGAGAAGTAGAAGTAGTGGCAACCTGGGCAGCAGCAACCATGAGATGGTCGAGTTCAGGATCCTGACAAAAGGAAGAAAGGAAAGCGGCAGAATACAGACCCTGGACTTCAGAAAAGCAAACTTTGACTCCCTCAAGGAACTGATGGGCAGGATCCCCAGGGAGGCTAATATGAGGGGGAAAGGAGAGCTGGCTGTATTTTAAAGAAGCCTTATTGAGGGTGCAGAAACAAACCATCCTGATGTGCAGAATAGGAAATATGGCAGGCGACCAGCTTGGCTTAACAGAGAAATCTTCAGTGAGCTTAAACACAAAAAGGAAGCTTACAAGAAGTGGAAACTTTTATACTCCTCCCAGATAACTAGGGAGGAGTATAAAGATATTGCTCTAACATGCAGGGGTGTAATCAGGAAGGCCAAAGCACAACTGGAGTTGCAGCTAGCAAGGGATGTGAAGGGTAACAAGAAGGGTTTCTACATCCTCCTTTTTGTTTATTATATGTTAGCAACAAGAAGAAGGTCAGGGAAAGTGTGGGACCCTTACTGAATGGGGAGGCAACCTAGTGATAGCTGATGTGGAAAAAGCTGAAGTAGTCAATGCTTTTTTTGCCTCAGTCTTCACAGACAAGGTCAGCTCCCAGTCTGCTGCACTGGGCAGCACAATATGGGGAGGAGGTGACCAGCCCTCAGTGGTGAAAGAACAAGTTAAGGACTATTTAGAAAAGCTGGACATGCACAAGTTCATGGGTCCAGATCTAATGCATCTAAAGGTACTGAGGGAGTTGGCTGATGTGATTGCAGAGCCATTGGCCATTATCTTTGAAAACTCGTGGCAATTGTGGGAGGTCCAGGACATTTGGAAAAAGGCAAATATAGCACCCATCTTTTAAACAGGAAAGAAGGAGAATCCAGGGAACTACACATCAGTCAGCCTCACCTCAGTCCCCAGAAAAATCATGGAGCAGGTCCTCAAGGAATCCATTTTGAAGCACTTGGAGGGGAGAAAGATGATCAGGAACAGTCAACATGGATTCACCAAGGGCAAGTCATGCCTGACCAATCTGATTGCCTTCTGTGATGAAATAACTGGCTCTGTGGATATAGGGAAAGTGGTGGATGTGATATATCTTGACTTTAGCAAAGCTTTTGATACGGTCTCCTACAGTATTCTTGTCAGGAAGGTAAAGAAGTATGGATTGGATGAACGGACTATAAGGTGGATAGAAAGCTGGCTAGATTGTTGGGCTCAATGGGGAGTGATCAATGGCTCGATGTCTAGTTGGCAGCCGGTATCAAGCGGAGTGCCCCAGGGGTTGGTCCTGGGCCCGGTTTTGTTCAACATCTTCATTAATGATCTGGATGATGGGATGGATTGCACCCTCAGCAAGTTCGCGGATGACACTAACCTGGGGAGAGCAGTAGATACGTTGGAAGATAGGGATAGGGTCCAGAGTGACCTAGACAAATTGGAGGATTGGCCAAAAGAAATCTGATGAGGTTCAACAAGGACAAGTGCAGAGTCCTGTACTTAGGATGGAAGAATCCCATGCACTGCTACAGACTGCGGACCGACTGGCTAAGTGGCAGTTCTGCAGAAAAGGACCTGGGGATTACAGTGGACAAGAAGCTGGATATGAGTCAACAGTGTGCCCTTGTTGCCAAGAACGCTAACAGCATATTGGGCTGCATTAGTAGGAGCATGGCCAGCAGATCGAGGGAAGTGATTATTCCCGTCTATTCGGCACTGGTGAGGCCACACCTGGAGTATTGTGTCCAGTTTTGGTCCCCCCACTACAGAAAAGATGTGGACAAATTGGAGAGAATCCAGTGGAGGGCAATGAAAATTATTAGGGGGCTGGCACGCATGACTTACGAGGAGAGGCTGAGGGAATTGGGCTTATTTAGTCTTCAGAAGAGAAGAGTGAGGGGCGATTTGATAGCAGCCTTCAACTACCTGAAGGGGGGCTCCAAAGAGGATGGAACTAGGTTGTTCTCAGTGATGGCAGATGACAGAACAAGGAGCAGTGGTCTCAAGTTGGAGTGGGGGAGGTATAGGTTGGATATTAGGAAAAACTATTTCACTAGGAGAGTGGTGAAGCACTGGAATGGGTTATCTGGGGAGGTGGTGGAATCTCCATCCATAGAGGTTTTTAAGGCCCGGCTTGACAGAGCCCTGGCTGGTATGATTTAGCTGGGGTTGGTCCTGCTTTGAGCAGGTGGTTGGACTCGATGACCGACTGAGGTCTCTTCCAACCCTAATTTTCTATGATTCTATGAACCTCAGCACTACAAATCGCCAATGGATCTTCAGTCAGATAATGCAAAACCTTAACAAGAAGAGAATCCAGCTTTGCCAGGAGTCAATGGTTCCAGCAGCCATCCTCTTCAGTGTGAAATCACTCACGCTCCAGAAATGTCTCACCACTGAGATATTTAGGGGTTTTTTGAGGGGGTCTGGTGAATGTCAGCCTCTCTTTCAGACACTTTTCTTCTTCTTCTCTACACACATGCTTTTCTGCTTTATATTTACATCCCCCATCCTTCTAGCTGAAGAACAAGGGAGGAGAATTCCCTCCCTTTCCAATGACTGAGTGCAGTTGTATCGGAAACCCTTCCAGCCCCCATTAGCCCCGTGGTGTGAGAGTCTGGGAACCAAGGCTGGTGCACAGAACTGCAGCTGTGCCAGAGACCCAGCTGAAGGAGACTTGTCCAAGATGTTCTCCATGCCAGGGACTTTCACATGCCACTCAGTGCCCATTCCCATCAGGCAAGTATTTGGGGGCCAGATTGCCAGGAGGCAGTGAGGTCCACTCAGTTTCTAGTGATGTCTGTCCTGTAAAAGCAGAGTTAGAATTGGGAAGAACGTAGCACATCATCCACAAAGTAGGAGGTGAGCTTCATGCCAACCAGCCTCACACCTCAGGCATCAGGCCCTGCTCCAAACCACTTTGCACACTTGGCCCTCCTCCCTTGCAGGACAACTGGCCACTCTAGAGAATCTCCTTTGTACCTCTGCCCACAGGCTGCCTTTTCATCTGCTTGGTACCTTTGGGTCTCTCAACTCTCCCTGTTTGCTGCCTTGCTGGAGAATGTGATCCTGTGCTGGACTCAAGCACATATTTCTGCCAGTGCTCCCTACACCTCCCCATAGCCCCTTATCTGGGTACCTGTTTCCATAGGCCTTTGACCAACTGAATGTAGAAGAGAGTCTCTGTCCCAGGCCCATGTGCCTTCTGTTCTTACCACCCAGTCAATGCCCTGCTAGAAGTCAAAGGCCTGAATGTTCTTTACCTCCCTCTAGCAAAACACTTCAGAGGAAACTCCCTAGAGTGGTTGCCCTTAAAAACCCAGTAAGGTCCTGCACTGCTGACAGGGGAATTATTCCTTTGGTGGGTGTCAATGGCACACCCTGCAAATCTCCTGAGCACTGGTGAGCAAAACTTCTGGAGTTGCACATGCCCCCTGGCTTTAGGGTTAGATAATGCCAAAGGATCCGCTGTTACTCTGATGTTTGCTAGGGTGGAACAAGGAGAAGAGGAATTTAAGAGAAGGGAGGAAGAGGGAAAGGAACATGGGTGAAGGGAAAGATCAGGGAAGAGGAGCCTGGGGAGCCAGAGTGGAAGAAGGAAAGCAAGGAAAGGTTTGCCCCATGTCCTGCATTGGGAGTGAGAGGAGAGAGGATTGATGGTGACTACAACCTAAGCAGGAAAATAACCCATCACTGGATCTCACGGTGTTTTACAAAGGAGGGTGAGGCTCACTATGCCCATTTCACAGGTGATGACACTGAAGCAAAGAGCTGCATAGCCTCACATTTTCAAACCCCAGTGCCCAAAATCAGGCACCGAAATCCAGATTCAGGCACCTGAATAAGTCCCCTGCTTTTTGGAGGTTCTGAGCCCCTACAAGTCCCACGGAAGCTAATGCAAAGCTAGGGTTAGAGCTAGTATTGAGAATCAGGGCAACTATTTAGGTGCTTCAATACAGATGTCAGTGCCTAGCTTTGGGCACCCAGGGTTGGAAATTCCAGCCTGAGTGTCCTACCTGAGGTCCATGGAAGAGCCAGGAACAAACCCTATCTCCTGCATCCCAGACTTGCGCCCTATCCAGGGGCCATAGCTGTCTCCAGCAGAAGTTTAAGGTAGAGGAAAGGGATAAATATATCCAGAAGCAGGTCTCCCTGTGGTCCAAAGGCAGCTGCATCTCCCAGCTGGGTCAGATGGCCCAGTCCAGGGCAGAGCCTCCAGATACCTTGTTGACTGAAGCCACTCAGAGCCCACGCTTCTCATTCTGATTCTCCCTCCAGCTCGGCGGCATGTGGTCCAGAGGAGTGCCTCCACCCACCCTCATGCATACCCGATCAGACTTCTTGATTATGCAAATGAAATACAGGAACATCGCCCTCCCTGCACCCTTACCCCCTACCAAAAAAAAGGAACAATCCCTCGGCTTGTAACCAGAAGCATTAATTATATGTAATGACGGACAGTCGGCTCCCCGAAGCGTTGGCATAATTACAAATGCTAATGGATTCGGAGTGTCTCTCTCCTTCTTGTGGAGGAAATTTAATTGGAAATGCATACAAATGTGATGGGGTGGGGTGGGGGTGGGGGGTTCTGCACAGGTTTGAAATGGCACATGCCAGGGGAAGAATTGCTGCAGGAGAGAGTTATGTAAACTGACCTCTCACTCTCAGCTGGTCTGAGGAACCCAGATTGCCTTCCCCAGCCCAGCCCTATATCACCCCATGTTCCTCAGGGAGCAGGAGGGGGGTAGGTTTGCAGAGCATTCTCGGCAGCTGGTGGGATCCAAAGGGGATTATAATAATGAGGTTTAATGAAACTGGGAAGTGCTCAAAGGGGAGCCTCAGAGGCAGAGAAAGATGCTTAACCACTGCTTGGGTGCTTGGGATTCCTGGGCACTCTGCTCACAGCTAAATACCCTTCCAGGGCCTCTCCCTCACTCCAGTAGAATTTGTTTCTTCTTTCTCCCAAACCAGGGACTCCCGCCACCATGCCATGACACAGCTGCTCTTCCACAACCAAATGGACAACCCCAGCATGCTGGGGCAGCACAGTATGGAACTGGAGGGGTCTGAGTTCCTTTGGAGTTCAATTCTGGGAGCCCAATGTGCTAGGGTGGCTGGGCCACTTCTGGTGAGATAAGCTCTCCTCAGGTTTGCACTCACGTTCTCACTGTTTTCCAACATATCTCCATGACAGACCTGCCTGGGCCCTGCTGTGTGAAATAGCAGCCTGGAAGCATTTTCCAAGCGCCCTTTCTCCTCTTCCTTTGTCGTCGCCTTCAATTCCACACCCTCAGCCTCCCAGGAGTCAGAGTCCATGCCATGACCCCCTGCATATGGGGCTGGGGGGTATGCCAGTCTCGCGCCTCCATTCCCCCTGAGAGGTTGTGTCACTGAACTGAAAGAAGTTTCCAGTCGCACTGTGAGCAGCTGGTGAGGTGGCAGATGGCTGGGAATCCGTAAAACTCCAAAAACTCCAGGGCTGGGAGAGCGTTGATTTTATTGTGTTCTTATGCCTATTGCCGACAGCCTTGGAATGCACATCAGATCAGAGACACGATCTCCCACATGCCATCTGCAGCTAAGGAGACAAGGAGAGAAAGCCACCCTGACCCCGATGCCCAGGAAATTCCTTGGGGACTAAAGAAGACACCCTAAAAGGGTAGCCAGACCAATGTTGGGGTGTAGTGAGATTTCAGCTCCATGACCTCATCTCCTTGTAATACTTCAGCTTTGTAGTAAGGACCTCAGGAAAGGGACCCGTCTTTTTTTTATTGGACTATAAAGCACCATGCATACCTATGGTGCTGCATAAATAATAAATAATAGCAATAACATTGTCCCTTGAGCAAGGCAGTGTTTTATCAGCAGGGAAATTGTCCTCCTGTTCCAACCTAACATTCGCAGGCTGTCAGGTCCTGGCTCAGGGAGATATTTGTACCACATGCTCTTTAGGAGGCCAGCCTGCTGCTGCATTTCATTGGGACTAGCATGTAATTCGGAAGAAAATTTGGTTGTTTATCACCTTTACTTTGTGAGAGGAGTTTGGTTAACTTTTAGTACTTGTGAGAGCAAGGGATTGGAACCAGGCAAAATACAGCTTTGGCAACGAATCGCTCTCTTCCTGACTTGTAGCAACCTCTGCTCTTCCAGTCCGGGGGCCTCAGTTTTAAACTCTGCACACAGCCTAGAAATCTTACAGCAGCTTATGTTTTCCTAGGAACAATGCCTCAGTACAGGTCTTTATGGGAAAAGGTTTCCAGTTCTCCGAACCATCCTCATCTCATTTATCTGCTGTACTGCTTCTATTGCTCCCTCAAGCAAGGCCGGAGCAGCTTCTTCAAGCCCTCCTCATAACTAGAGGAGTTAGGCACATGCAATCAGTGAACAGAAGCAATGCCAAGTGACTTGCAAGACCAACCACCACGAACCAGAGACCTGATTCAAGACACAGTGACATCAATGTCTGCAGTAAGTACTCAGCACCTCCAAAAAAACAAGAAACTTTTATTTAGGAACCTAGATTTGGATTCCAGAGCCTAACTTTGGAAAGGAACCAATTAATCTGTAATTGATTTAATTATAATAAATTCTGATTTTTATCTCATAGCTCCTGTTCAGTCTAGACCTCAAACAACAAGGCTACAGCCATTTCTCTTAGGAGACTTCCACAATCTAAGAGTTCTTAGCCTAAATTTTCCTTTGCTTAATTTCATCACCATCACATTGTTTTTAATAATTCCACATAGCTCTACACACATGTTCAGTTCCAGCTGCAACACTATTTGAAATCAGCCTGGGTTAGAGTTTGCCCCATGTTTGTAACCCAACAGAGGCACATGACAATTTTTCTGACTACAAACCATCACAATCTGAGAACATTTTCCTCTCTCTGGCTATCCACAAACTGTGATATTGATGTTCTTCGGCCATTCTGGGTTTGGACCAGGCTTCTCTGGATAGATCAATGGAGTGAGTCTTATTGGTGTTTCTCCTGTCTCCTTGATTGGTTCAGCCAACTCCCTGTGACCAAGAGTGTCAGCTCAGCAGAATCTATTTCTACTTGGTTTCTCCAAAGGAGAGAGAGAAGATATTTTAGCAAAGTTCTCGGATTTGGCTGAGAGAACCTGGAGAAAAGAGAAAAAAAAATTTCACCAAACCCTTGTGGCTCGTTCTAGTAGAGAGGCAGTGGGCTGGGACATTAGCTTCTGTAATTCCTCCAACTCCTGTCTACTGACTCATTGTTTTACCTTTTGACACACATAAGAATTGTACCTCGGCTTGGCAGAATTCAATTTTTTTATAATTTTGGCAGATAATCTCAATGTTTATTATTAAGCATTTTTTCTGTGTTTATCCATTTCAATTTTCACAGTTGTGCAAAATTATGGATTTTAAGCATTTTTTTATTTTAAATTTTCAGAGTTATGGGAAATTAATGGGGAGCTCAGGCAATGATTATTTAATGACAGTAGATGCTGAGATGCAAAAATGTAAAGCTTTATAACTGTTAACACACAAACTGTGAACATCCCATGTCAAAATACACAAAGCAATTATCCTTAAATCAAACTCTAATAAGTTTTCAAGCAGCATTTTTTTTTACTTCACCGATCTATACATTTCAACTGTTATGTTTTTTCATCAGTTTGTGTTTGTACAGTGAAATCATTGTTTACCGACATTTACAGATAAAAATCTAGGCTTTGAGTGTGATGTAACAGAACCCTGTGTACTGGAGCATCTTTCTGAACCCCAGGGACCATAAAGCTGTGTGCACCAACTGTGATATCAAACAGTTCATGAACATGAGTTCATGGTACATGCACCTGGGAGGGTTTGCACAGTTCTGGTTATACCCACGACCATACTCAGTTCCTCACCCTCCGTGGTTTTCACATCCTCCAAGCACTTGTAGACTTCAAACACTGCTAAATACCTTCAGGTTCTGGAATCCTGTTCCTCGTCATTAAACATGAAGCAAAACACATACCTGAGGCTCTAGGCCTGCACTGAAGACATCCAGGTTTATTCTCTTCTTGAAGGTTAGCATCCCAGAAAAAGGACCTACCATCTATACACTAAATACATCTCAGTGCTCACACTTCCCACACAAACTCATGAGGACTTGTGGCTCTATGTCTCATGCACACACTTGAGAGCTTACCCCAGAAAGGAAAATAAAAAAGGCATTACTGTTTGTAAATATGTTGCTGAGCATGGCCCTGTGGTACAGATAGGAGCAGCTCAAAACACATGAATAAATAAAAACACTCTCTGTTACTACCAGCTACCAGGGGAGCTCTCCTCTAGCTCAGCGAGTGGGGACCTATGTTTTTCGGAGCTGAAAGACCAGGGTTCCATTCCTGGCTTCCCAGCTGTGTGTGTGCTTTATGTAGGTGTACGTATGTTGCCTGCAACAGGTAGCTGTTACAAGATCCAAAGCTCCTCACAGACATGCCTAGACAGATAGACAGATGTGCAAAATCTGACATGCAGATCTAGACTCACAGGTCCGTGTATAACATACTCAGATTGGCATCCTTTAAGAAGAAGTCTGGTTTTGTGGTTAAGGACTCAGGAAATCTGCATTCAAATCCTGGCTCTGCCATAGACTCCCTAAGTGACCTGGGGCAAATCACAATCTCTGTAAATAATCATTCTTCCTCTACCTGCCTTGCCTAGACTTTAAGCTTCTTGGGCAGGGAAGAGTGTCTGACTTGTAAGTATAGTGCCTGGAACAACAGGCCTCTAAGCACTACTGTAATACAGATAATTACTACTAACAACACAAGCACATGCAGGTTATTAGATACGTACAAGTGCATAGACACAGGTTGTTGGATCATATTAAAGAAGTTCTGTATTAAAGTCACAAATGAGTTTGATTCCCCATAGTTTAAATTCCAGGGTATTACTAATTAAGAGGTCTCTTGGTTTTTGGTGCTGTTTCTCTCCCTCTATGTGTGAAACTTGCAAGCTGCTAATTGCATTAGTAAGACAGAGTCTAAGACAGAGTCTGTTCTCAAAGCAATTCACACAGAGAGAGACTCAAAGCAATACTCTGTAACAACATCTTGTTCTTTGGTTCTCCCATTCTTGAGGCTGTTGGGTGGATTCCAGTCTGCCCTCCGGGGGTCCTCTAGTTATTTCCACTTGACGCCTTCTTCAGCCGATGGACACTGGATTCTTAGGCTGGCACCTCCCTGATCATTCAGTTATTATCCACACTAAGCATCCATCCACATACATCCTCTATCTCTATTTTAATCACAATAGTTAATACAACAAAAGGGCAGCGAGTCTCTGGGTGCTGTTTCTATAACATCTAGCAGCATGGAGCGTCAGGAATGTGCTATCTGCTGATTGATTCAGCAACAGCATGATGAAGCAATTCCCATAGACTGGCATAGGAAGAAATTCCTATAAAAATGGACTCTAGAAAGTGAGAACTTTGGGGTCTGATTCTGCAAACCAACTTCCAGGAGCATCAGATGAGCATCTGACAAGGCCCTGCTCCCTCCTCATGTCCAGGCCACCTGGCCAGTGGCTTGGCATGAGCAACTCTAAGGCTGGTAATGATGATAACAACCTTGCAGAACCTGTGTGTGTGTGTGTGTGTGTATGAATGAATGTGTGAATAAATATGAGATTGAATGGAATGTTATAGCTATAACTAACTGCTTACTATGATTCTTTCTGTATTCACAATAAATGTGGTATTTTGCCTTTTTCCCTTCAATAAGATCCTGCTGGTTTTTATTTTATTGGTATAAGAAGGTCCTCCCAACTCCACCCCAGATAAATCTCAGCAAGGAATCGTGCTTTGCATTGGTATCTCTGGGACCACAGGCTATGACCAAGAAGGACAGAAACATTATCAAACTCAAACACATTCTCCAGCTCTGTAATCCAAATGGAAGAGCCAGTTTGTATCTACAACAGAAGAAATCAGATTATTTCCAGCCTGGAAATACCTCCCCATGCAAAATGCACAATGCCCTTTCCTTTGATTATGTTCAGGGATTGCGATGATGTCTCTTTGGTTGGTTTATGTCTTTCCTCTTTCTTGAATGAAATTGCAAATGACCAGCAGGATGCAAAGTTTGGACTCTAGGCAGGTCTGCCCTCACTATTCCCGGTCCCGTAGGACAGGAGCACTGGGTGACGTGGGTTTTTTCAGTTTTAAAATTAAAATCTTACAGAGAACTTATTAATAAAGTCTGAGTGGAATGGTTATTTGAATATGACTTAAACTCGCTGTCAAGAATATTCAATGTGTCCTTCCATTTGCGAGCCAGGAAGGCTATGATTTGAATGAGGACGCTGCTGTGATACTGGAGTTTCGTCTATCCCTTCTCAGCCTCTTCATTCTCCTTTGTTGTGTCTTTTGCTTTTTATATAACAACATGAAGGAACCACCCTCTGGGTCCCAAATAACTGTATCTGGGTTTGTCCCCACACACACTTAGCTTACTGCAAATCAGGGTGTGAATCTATCCCATACTAGCCTGCGGCACATGGGTACCCATGAGGACTCTGGTGACACACACGAATGGATCCTTAGTGCACTCCGATCTACGCCCATTTAGAAGGAGGAGTGCACAAACATGGACAGAGTAGCTACACGTACACTGGTTTCTGGCAGCATCTCAAAACATGGAACATGGTGGCGAGTGCCACTTAAGGGATCACAAACTATTTAAAGGAATACTAGCTTATTCCTATCCACTACAACTCTTCAAAATTATATTAATGTATTCAAAGGTGAGCTGCAAAGGGAGGAAAATGGGTTTTTGTCTTTTTTTTTTGCTTCCCTATGGTGTATGAAAAATGGCCTGGTGGCTTTCGGGTATTGTACTCTGCTTGTTTCTTAAATTAGAAATGCAGGTCTTGTCTCTCTGGTTTTTCCTGGAAGATGTTGTGGATGAGTGGAGACTGAAGAAAATTGCCAGACTCAGGCTGACTCTTTCTGAAGGGTCAACTGAAACTGCTAAGCTTCAGTTTTACTTCTGTCTGCCCCTGCTGGCTGGAAAGATTATCCCCCAACCTGTGGTGCACAAAAGCTCGGGAGGAAATGAAGTTACATAAAAACCTGTTTTAAAAGGCATGGTCAATTTTAAAACAAAAAGCCAGCGTCAGCTCAGCAGACAACCCATTGGGTCTGGAAGCAATGCAGGACGTTTTTATCTTTCCAATTTTCTTCGTGAAAGTGAATGGAAAGACAATTCAGTCTCCTTGTTTGTTCCCCGCTGCTCTTCCCCACGCTGCTCCAGCTATAGGCCCAGACCCTGTCCATGAGTGGGGGCAAGAGAAACCTCAGTCCATCCCGGGTCCCCTTCCAAGACTGTAAGCTCCTTGGGTCAGGGACTTTTTGTTCTGTGTTTGTACAGCACCTAGCACGGTGGGATCCTGGTCCATGACTGGGGCTCCTAGGCACTACAGTAATACAAATAAATAATCCACCCATGGGCCCAGCTCTGACCAGGGAGGAACTCCCTCCTAGGAGCTCCAGTTCAGGAAAACATCTCTATTCCAAACAGAACTTAAGCATGTGCTTAGTTTTAGCCCTATGCTTTGAAGTCAATACAAAATGGCAGTTTTGCATTGTTGACTTATTTGGGACTTAAATGCTTGTTTAAAGGCAACCACGTTCTGGAATGCTGTCCTGAATCAGGGCCAGGGTGAACAGGGATCAGAGGAGAATTATTTCAACTGTTCCCTTCGGGATGCTCCTTACTCTCTAGGGAGCCAACAAGCAGCTTCCCTGTACTAACTGCAGCAGGCTAAGATTTGATAAACTCTGACCCCCTTTCTCAGCTACTTGATCATGGTGAGCCCTAGATGGTTTGTTCAGGTCAGAGATGTGATTCCCCAGCCCCTACACACACAAACACAAACCACTGCCCCTGGCCTGAACCCAGTGGCTTTAAACCACGTATGTGTCAATGCCAAGTGATTCCCAGGTACAGCACACATGCTGTGGGTGAAAGGAGCATGAAACAATCCTGTCCTCAGACCATTCTGAGACTGCCCAGGTTTCCTTTCCATGCATATCCTGTATCCTGTCTCCCATACGCCCCCCAAGCTGGCTCATTTCCTGAGTCAAAACATCAGCTACTGGAGGGCACAGGCTTATCTTGGGAGTTCAGTCTGCTATTCTGCAAGTCCATGTTTCCCACTGAGACAAGGAAGGACTTGGAGTATTCCCGTCCAGGAGATAACTGTTGTACAACAGAAGAAACCAAGCTAGATGTGTGCTGATTAGGGCCTTCGGGGTCTGCTGATATCTGCAGTTTTGTTGTTGTTTACATTGTCAAGTACTGTTATGATTCAGCATCAAAGGAGTTCTTACTACAGTGGACATGCTCATTGTAAGGCCCTGTCTCTGCTGCTTTCATTTGTCCCTCTGCAGTTACATCATTGCAAATCCCCAGGGTAGCTGTGCTGCAACAGCGCAAGACAGGGCTTGTACCAGTGTGACTTGCTCCAGCAAGCTGAAAGATGCATAGGTGTTAAGGCCAGAAGGGACCAGTGTGACCATCGAATCTGCCTTTCTGTGTAACACAGGCCATAGAATTTCACCCAGTGATTTCTGCATCAAACCCAGTACCTTATGGCTGAGCTAGAGCAGATTTTTTAGGAAGACACCCAGCCTTGAATAAAAAACTCCAAGTGATGAAGAATCTATCACCGATAGTAAATCAACCTGGCGCAAGACCACAATGTAGTTACACCAGCGACTACTCAAGGAATAAGGTAAGCTGTCAGAATCTGGACCCTAGTGTGTAGACTTATAAGTCCAGAAGGCCAGAAGGGACCATCATGGTTATCTAGTCTGACCTCCTGTGCATTGCAAGCCACAGAACCTCACCCACCCACTCCTGTCTTCTTCTTCTTAGCGCATGCGCAACTGTCTCAGGTGGCATGTGATCAGGACTCATCATTGAATTTGGTCCGTCATTTGGATCATCAGCTTCCCTGGCTTGGGCTGGGTACCGGCGGGGAGTGCGATGTGAATGCTGATCATACTCCCCACCCACACCTGTAATAGACCCCTAACCTCTGGCTGAGTTACTGAAGTCCTCAAATCACAATTTAAAGACTTCAAGTTACAGAAAATCCACCACCCACCAGAAACCCTTGTGGGAAAGAATTTGCTGTAGTAACTCAGAGCCCGCCCCATCTAGTGTCCCACCACCAGCCACCGGAGATATTTGCTGCTGTCCGTCGCAGATCGGCACCATGCCATTGAAGGCAATCACATCATACCTTATCAAGCTCAGTCTTGAAGCCAGTTAGCTAGTTTGCCCCCACTGCTCCCCTTGGGAGGCTGTTCCAGAACTTCACTTCTCTGATGGGTAGAAACCTTCCTCTAATTTCAGGCCTAAACTTGTTGATGACCAGTTTATATCAATTTGTTCTTGTTCTAAGTGTCAGTGAGGAAAACAGCTGGGAGTTTCAAAGGAACCTAAGGAAGTCAGGCATCCAAGTCCCATTGAATTGCAATGTGTTTGGAGCACCTGAGCCTGTCACACTCCTTTGAAAAGCCCAGCCCACATGCTGTGCTATGTCTAGGGGGAACTGGCAAACTGGCAGAGTCACAATCCAACACCAAGCCTTTCACAAAGAGTGCTGTGCTTCAAACAAGCAAGGGGCCCGGTCCTGAACTCACAAAGAGCTGAGGACCCTTTGGCTGCAACAGAAGGTGCTCAGAACCTTGCAGGACTGGATCCATAGCTAACCCTGGACCCTCTCCCAAGTAGTGACACAATATCTAGACATCCGTCATCATTCAGTTTTATTATTCAGTGGCATTTTCTAGCAGCTGCTGAGATGCTCCCCCATTCTGGGGAGGCAGTGTTGTTGCAGGCGCTCTTGGCTGTGCTCCTGCTGCTGTCCCCAGCCTCCACATCTCCTCAAGACCAGCAGCCTTCTCTGAGCTGTTCCTTCCTTATTATTTCAGCCATTAAAACCATCATTTTAAAAAAATACCCTGTAATTTCTTCTGTTAGATTTCCTCTCAATTTGCTGTGGATGGCACCTCCCTTTTCCTCCCCAGGTCTTATCTCTCAGATTTAATCAACCATGCACTTTCTCTCTTTCTTGTCTTATTTCCATGGCACAGATTGGCCCCAAGCCACACTCAGAGCTGGTGGAAGCAGCTGCAGCTCCAGTGAAGAAGCATCAGTCTCTCCCAGCTCAGAATTTGATTTGCACCTCTACTTTGGGCCCCTTGCTGCTATCTATTTCTGGAACACTGGGTTTAGACTTGGGCAATCTGGATTCACATCCCGGCTCTGTAACAAGCTCCCTGCGCACTTGCCCAAGCTCATGCAATCTCCCTGTGCCTCATTTCCCCATCTGTAAAATGGAAATACCTCCTTGGGATCTTTTGTCTATTTAGATTGTAAGTCTTTGGGGTAGGGCTTTTCTCTCACTATTCGTTTGTACAGCATCTAGCACAATGGTGCCCTGACCTCAGCTGAGCCCCTAGGTACCACTGTAATATAAATAGTAATGATAATAAAAATGTCACAACCCTTCTATTCTTATCTACCTGGTTACTTGGTTTCTCTTTAAGCCACTTTGCACCCCATGGAAACACCAAACCAATCCATTAAGCGCCCCCCCCTGTCGATTGCCAGCCATTATAAAGCTCTCCAGCCTGCCCCATATCGGATTAGCAGGAAGTGGCTCCTTCCTCCATCGGCAAGGGGCTATGTTAAACAGGCATTAAACCCCTCGTCTTGGCTGCTGGAGTGTGGCACAAGTGTCACAATCTGCCCAATCCAGGGAACAGCATGCACCAAATTCAAGGAGAAGTCTCTCATTACCTGCACTATTTCATGTAGTCCTGGCCTCATGTTGGGCTGATTTCCTGCCCCTTCCCTACCATGTTCCAGCAGATTTGGAGAAATCCCAGTCTGCCAGGGCTCAGCTTCAGGAAACATCTGGCACAGCAGGCAAATGAAAGATACGTGCATGCTTTTGACAGAATGGTTAGTTCCAGGAGCCTTGGGAGATGGTTCTCAACCATGGGCTACTTTGTGCTGATGTGGATGCTGTGGAAAACCCCACTGAATCCCGTCAGGTTCCTGGTCCCCGCGTCTCCCTCTCTCTATTTTATTGGGTTTATTTTAGTAGCTGACATGGTCAAGGAGTCTGCTAGTTCAGCCAAGAGAAGCAAAGCACCCCATGTTCATGTGCTTGTCCAAACTGCTCATGCAGGACCTCTCGGGTCTGCTCCCCAGGGCTGAAAGTTGCAGAAAAAGAAGCTGTTTCACTGTATGCTAGAGCTTCCTGCTCCGGGCTGGGATGGTGCTGCCATGCCTAGCGCACATGTCATAGCAGCAAAGCATTCCACCTCTGCTACAAATCCCCAAATACATGAAAACGGAAAATAGCAAGAATTTTAAAAATTAACCATCACGTCTCCATACTCAGAAGAGGTTCTGACTGGGCCTGGAGAGATTATTCAGGGTGCCTTTTATTTTGTCTGAACTGGTTTGCCCATTCCTTGTGCATATTTGTTTTCAGGCATGCCTCCAACCTCCACAATGGAAGTAATAAGGAGATAGACAAGGCAGAGCGAGGTCCAGTAAGTGTGAGCACCAAACCCATGATGGAACAAACACAGAGAATAAATACCGCACCTGCTGCCCAAAAAAGGAAGGCTGCTCCAGTCCAGAAATGTGGGTCCATCAGTAGAGAAGTGTGTGGAGAAAGTTCAGGACAAAGTAAACATGAAGACTGTGAGCATGATTGTCCTCTGGTTCACACTGGTGTAACTCCATAGACTTCAGTGGAGTTATTCCTGATTTATGCCAGTGTAAAGGGGAGGAGAATCAGCCCCTGACTTCCTAAGTGACTCTAGAGAACAGGATCAGAGGAGGAGACCTCCAAAGGTCAGGCCTGAGTGAACATGGCTACAGCTGCACCAGCAGCTGTCAGGTGATATGCAAAGAACCCTTTGATGAGAGAGTCTCTGGGAAAGCTAAAAGGACTCACACAGGACTGAGACTGGACCTAGTTGGCTTGCACCATGGCCCTCTGACTTGGCCTGCGGCTGAGTAATTCAGAGAAAACCCATCTAGTTCATGGCCAGGTGAGGCCTGTGTGAGGACATAGCTCTCACACAGTGCCCTGGAAAGATAAAGGGAGGGACTAAAAGATGGACCATTTCTTGCCTTGACAACTCAGAGACACCAAACATGCTGTGGCATCTGGCTAAGCAGCCTGGCTCAAGCTGTCACTCTCTTACCAAGGAGACACTGACTGACAGATTAGATCAGACATGTGGATGACGGGCTGGGACATCTTGAAGGCCCGTCTCAAACCATCTGCTGGTTTCCATTTGTGGCATTAATCTCCAGTGACAGAGGGGCCCCAGTGTGACTAAGCCAGCTGTGCAGTGCCAGTAAATAGGACAAGATATCATATGTTCTAATCGGAGTTTGATCTCTGGGGCAGGAAGGACTCTTAGGACAGCTTGATCTATGGAGGAGCAGAGTGTCCCCATAAGAAACCCAGTCACCAGAGGAGGAAGGCTGAATTTTCCTGTGTGGATCCCTAGAGGAAGGAAAGAAGAATGTGAAAGTTCCAAGGAAAGAAGGCAGGGGTTGGAAGCTGCCCTTGAGAGAGGGTGCGAGTAGTGACATGGAACCTTAAGAGGCATCAAATCACTCAGCAATCTCTAAAGCCCTGGAAATGAGTGCCAGAGACAGGGATGTTACTGATCATGGAGGGTCATCTCCTGCTCTGGCTGCATCACACATGCGTTTATCGGTCACCCCTCTGTGGCCAGCCATTCCTCTCCTCTCCCTTCCTCTGCATTTCAGCTTTACCTCTGTTTGATCTTCACTTCAAATATTCCAGCGCCAGCTCCTCTCTCTTCCCTGGCGGCACAGACACCCTCTGCAAAGCCATGAATCATGATAGAATAATAAGCTCATTTACGAGAGGCACACAAACCCAAAGGACCAAAGAGCAGAATAAATCGCTACAAAGCTCTGTAAGCCAATTTAGTCATTCAGCAAGTTTTCTTTGACTCTAGCCTTCTATAGCTGGTGTCCAAACAACGCCACAATAGAACGGGAGGACAACTGGCACCTCCTTTCAAGAGGTTCATTATTTTTGTCTTTTCAACATCAAGAGATGAAGCAACTTATAAAGGGTTCGAATCCCCGAGTGACGGCCGAACTCTCCACCATTGTGATTGATGCTAAAGCTTGTAAGGCTGTGTGTGCTATGTAAATGAATAGCCAGCACAAATGTGCAGCCCATTAACTCCACCTGTGAGAGACTTCTCTTAACCTCTATGTTATTCTCTCCCAAATGATGCTGCTCATTTCACCCTGGGTCTCTTTAGAAACTAGGAAAATGGTCCACACACCATTTTATGCTGAATGAAATGATACAATACCAGTCAATGAATATTAAATAGTGCTTTGCCTACTCTAGCACTGGAGCTCTCTGCAGATATTAGTTACTTAGCCTCCCAGGCCTGCATCACCCACCCCTGCCAGATCCACCACTATCCCTGTTTTACAGATGGAGAAACTGAGGCATGGAGAAATGAAAATTCTTGCCCAGGTTTGCCCACTAAGTCAGTGGCAGTGCTGGGAGTAGAAATCTTGAGGTTCCTAACGATTAAAAGATGCTCCTGCCTTTTGTATCACCCTGAACCTTCACCCCAAACCATTTATGAGGTAGAAAGAGTTTGCTTAACGTTTTCCATCCACCTTTCTTTCCTTCATAAGTGCACACTTCTGGGGTTCCTCAGTCCAGATGGGACTGGGAGCAGTCGTACCAAGTGCCAGTGGGAAAGTTATATTCTTGTAGCATTTCCAGCTTCACTGAAATGCAGCTGCTGCTGCTAAGTGAGAAAATTTTCAGGCTTTCCTACTCGATCAGTCACCCACAGGGATTCAGGCAAGCATCTGAACATGGAGGTGCTTCTCCTGGAGGGGACACTTGATCTAGTAGTAGGTAAAGCATGGGAACTGGAATCTGGAGATCTGGGTCCTGATTGCTCTACTGCCATGGACAAGTCACTTAACAGCTCTGTCCTCCTGCCTCACAGGGATTCTTATTTGTCATGTGTATAAGTCAGGCCCAGTCAGGATCAGGGCCACACAGTTCTAGGCACTGTACAAACCTACAATAAAAAAAAAAAAGAGTTCTTGCCCCAAAGAGCTGATGATCTAACTTGGGACAAAGCTGGGAGAAGTGGGTGTAGAAAGCAATGAGGGAAGAAGGAAGGAAAGACAATGATGAGGCCAGTGGTAAGAACTCAAAGTGCATCTCTCAGCAAATGTCCAATTTGGTGGTTTCATAGGGCTGTTAAGTGAACAAGAGATATTAATAAATCATTAGCGGGCCACTTGCCTAGCTGATACATTAGGCTGCTCACCACTGGGGTCATGGTGGAGGCCAGGCTTATGAAGGGCTATATAGCATTTCTTAATGCATTCGTGCTTTGAGATCCTCAAACGGACAGAAGGCACTACACAGAAATACAAAGTAGGATTAGCCAGATCTTTGCAGGATCACCCATCATTAGTTTGTTCGTTACTTTTATTGCTGTCCTCTCTCAGGGCTCCAGGAGACTCTCCGAAATCGCTCCACAGAGAGAGAACAGTTAGTTTTCCAACCGCGCTGCCCTCATGCTGAGTGTATCCCTCATTTATCTGCATAGGCATGAAGGGAGTAGGGAGGGGGGCATTCAATTCTTATGTATTAATCCTTCTTTGCTTTCCTGCAGCCCAGGAATCTCTCAGCTGGCATTTTCGTTCATGTCTTAAAGCCTGCGTAGGGTGTAATACATGGCTTAAAGGAACAGATCGCTAGGAACGCATAAATAAACCGGCAGACTCATGCTGCCTCTGCTTTGCAACAGGAGTCAGAGATGCTGGGTTTCCTTCATTTACATAATTAACTGACTGATTATTCTCAATACAAGATGGAACCGCTTTCAGTAGACTGATTGCATGAACTGATAGAGCTGGGGCGGGGGGCAAAACTGTGCAGCTAGAGAATAAAAGCCCCAAACTTGTGGAGGAGGAACACAAATTACAGAGCAAAAAATGCTAGTGGCAAATAAAGGTGCTGCAAAATCCAGTTCCCTACACTTGCAAATGAGTACCTATTCCTGCAGGTGTAGGAATTTTTCTGAAACTCCTGCTTTACCAGAGCAGTGAGGAAGAATCCAAGAACCAAATTAGCACAGACAGTGAATTCTCCCTTACATGCTCAGTCAGGATCTGACTCCAAATCCATTGAAGTCAATAGAAGTCTTTCCACTGACTTTGATGGCCCCCAAAGACTGTCTCCAGGTCAGGGTTAGGAGTCATTGGCAGGAAAAGAAGCCCAGCAGTGAACAAAGACTGAATTCCCTTCAGATGCCCCAGCAAAATGGTGATCTCTCCATTCCTTCTGGGCACAGGTTGAAGACTGCTGCTGGAACAAGGCTGGAGAAGCTCAGAGGATAAAGGCAGGACAATGTGGACACAAAAACAAATGGATATAAATTGGCCATCAGGAAGTTTAGACTTGAAATTAGACAAAGGTTTCTAACCATCAGAGGAGTGAAGCTCTGGAACAGCCTTCCAAGGGAAGCAGTGGGGGCAAAAGACATATCTGGCTTCAAGACTCAACTTGATAAGTTTATGAAGGAGATGATATGATGGGATAGCCTAATGTTGGCAATTAATTGATCTTTGACTATTAGCGGTAGATATGCCCAATGGCCTGTGATGGGATGTTAGATGGGGTGGGATCTTAGTTAGCACAGAGAATTCTTTCCTGGGTGTCTGGCTCGTGAGTCTTGCCCACATGCTCAGGGTTTATCTGATTGCCATATTTGGGATCGGGAAGGAATTTTCCTCCAGGGAGATTGGCAGAGGCCATGGGGATTTTTTGGCTTCCTCTGCAGTGTGGGGCACAGGTCACTTGCTGGAGGATTCTCTGCACCTTGAAGTCTTTAAACCATGATTTGAGGACTTCAACAGCTCAGACATAAGTTAGGGGTTTGTTACAGGAGTTGGTGGGTGAGATTCTGTGGCCCGCGTTGTGCAGGAGGTCAGACTAGACAATCATAATGGTCCCTTCTGACCTTAAAATCTATGATTCTATGATTCTATGACACTGGGTGCTCCGATATAAGAAATGCAGCTTGACAAAGGGACAGGATCATTAGACTGACCTCACCCAGCACTGGTCACTTCTCTTTAGGAAGGGCACTCCTCTGATGTCTCCTGTGGAGGGGAAGTGGCAACTTGCCCAGCTTCCAGTTATGAGGATAAGGGAAGGAACTGGTGTTTTGTCATGAATAAGACAGAAGGTTTTACAGCGTGCTTAGAGTACAATAAAACCAGGGATGGTGGCTGAGAAAACAAAGCCTGGCAAATTATTCACACTCTGCAGGAATTCACAGGAGCACAAAAACCAAATCCCAGCTCTGCAAGGACTACAAAGGGAACACTGGTGGGTAAGCACCATGCATTGTACACAATGGATGTGAACTAGGGGTGAGGGGCAGCCCCGTGATGTCATCGTCTGGGATGGCTTAAACAGCCAGAATGGAAGGGTTGCCTGGCTCTGGGCTAGTGGTCATGTTTTCAAAAGCACCTATGTGACTTAGGAGCCTCAGTCTCATTTTCAAAAGCGACTTAGGCAATTGGGAGGTATTGAACTCAATAGCTTTTGAATGTCCCACCAAGCTCCCAGCTGCATTTGTTGGTACCTACAGACCTTCCCAAATCTGGCCCTAAGTGCCTAAAAAGCTTCTGAACATGGAGTATAGGCTCCTAAGTCACCTAGGCACCTTGAAAATTTTACCCTAGGACTCAAGAGATCTGGCATCCGTTCTCAGCACTGCCACAGACCTCCCATGTGACATTGGGCAAATCAGTTAATCTCTCTGTGGTTCAGTTTCCCTTTGGTAGCATGGAATAATTCTGACTTGACTATGTAGATTGTGAACTCTTCAAGGCAGAAACCATCTCTCCGTTTGTGTACAGTGCTTAGCACAATGGTGCCCTGGTCTCAGGGGGCATCTCTAGCCACAACTGTAATACCAAGAACAAATAGTAATTCAGAGCCTGCTCCAGCATCTTATTGCATTCTGGTTAGCCTACTTTTAGATGCAAAATTACCCCTTAAATTTAGGTTCACATCAATAAGCTGCCCGAGACAGTGGAAAGAATTAAAAGTGGAAGGATTGAATGGCAGGAAAATAAAATTAAAAGGTGCCTGAATGGATGAGTCAGACTCTCGCCTCCGTGTCAGATGCACAATTAGTCCTCTTCTCACAGGCCTCCTTGTTTAGTGTTGTGTTTGACAGACAAATCAATCCTCTCCCTCTCCTAAACACTGTCTAATGAATAAATCAGCAAGGTCACTGATGTCGCTGCCTCACCCCACCTCTGCCAACGAGCCTAAGTTGGACTTGCTGCCTGGCTCCATCAACGTCCATTCCAACAGCAGCTGATAGTTTTGCAAAGTGGGCTCTAGTGATTTGAACAGAAAAGTAAGCATCAGGACTCCTGGGTTCTATTCCTGGTTCTGCCACTGACTGGCTGTATGACCTTAGGCAAGTCACTTAAATTCTCTGGGGCAAATTGTGCTTCCATCTGCCTGGGTTTTAGAGCTGCTCTTGTGCCAGGGGGCTTTGGGCAACTGCTTTGGCCTGTACCCAGTATATCCTTGCCCTGTACCTAGTGCAGTCCTTAACATCAGTCTGTACCCAATCAGAATAGTGGGACTTTGCACCACTTTAAAACACGACACAAGTGCTTATGGCCAGCCTTGGTGCCTCACTAAAGAGAAGCTAAAATATGCCTGTACTGCTTGCTGGTGGGCTGAATTAGAGCCTTCTAGCCAAATGGCCCATGGGCCATATAATTTGCCTTTGCACAACACTCTGCCTATAAGTGATGAGTTTTGCAGGAATCAGTGGTGGATTAAGAGAGAATTGAATGAATGAGCAGCTCCAGATCCCATTCTTCCAAGCGGACCCTACATTTCTGGAAATGGGGAGTTCCCTTTGAGCTGATTGTGACTTCTGCTTTCTTGCTAAACTCTGTGTGTTTTATGGCTACCCTTGTCCTCCCATGACACCACACCCTGCCTGTCTCTTTCTTCCACTGGCTGTGTCCTGTCTGACACGTAGATTGTGAGATTTTTGGGGTAAGGCCAGTTTGGTGTCTCTTGTACTTGCATGCAGGATACTTGGCACAATCAGAGCCCAAGTTATTTGGGATTCCCAGGTGTTTATACAATATAATCAATTATGGTAATGATCCTGGTCCCATTCTCCTCTCCACAGGGGCTCTGAATTTACTAATGCAATAATAATAATTCGCATGACACCAAGTGTGTACTAAGTGTCTTCAGGACATGCCTGAAGTGAAGAATCATAGAAGATTAGGGTTGGAAGAGACCCCAGGAGGTCATCTAGTCCAACTCCCTTGTCAAAGCAGGACCAACCCCAACTAAATCATCCCAGCCAGGGTTTTGTCAAGCCAGGCCTTAAAAACCTCTAAGGAAGAAGATTCCACCGCCTCCCTAGGTAACCCATTCCAGTGATTCACCACCCTCCTAGTGAAATAGTTTTTCCTAATATCCAACCTATACCTCTCCAACTCCAACTTGAGACCATTGCTCCTTGTTCTGTCATCTGCCATCACTGAGAACAGCCTAGTTCCATCCTCTTCGGAGCCCCCCTTCAGGTAGTTGAAGGCTGCTATCAAATCGCCCCTCACTCTTCTCTTCTGAAGACTAAATAAGCCCAGTTCCCTCAGCTTCTCCTCATAAGTCATGTGCCCCAGCCCCCTAATCATTTTCGTTGCCCTCTGCTCTCTCTCCAATTTGTCCACATCCTTTCTGTAGTGGGGGGACCAAAACTGGACACAGTACTCCAGGTGTGGCCTCACCAGTGCCAAATAGAGGGGAATAATCACTTCCCTCGATCTGCTGGCCATGCTCCTACTAATGCAGCCCAATATGTTGTTAGCCTTCTTGGCAACAAGGGCACACTGTTGACTCATATCCAGCTTCTCGTCCACTATAATCCCCAGGTCCTTTACTGCAGAATTGCCACTTAGCCAGTCGGTCCCCAGCCTGTAGCAGTGCATGGGATTCTTCTGTCTTAAGTGCAGGACTCTACCCTCGTCCTTTTTGAACCTCATCAGATTTCTTTTGGCCGATCCTCCAATTTGTCTAGGTCACTCTGGACCCTATCCTTACCTTCCAACGTATCTACCTCTCCCCCCAGGTTAGTGTCATTTGCGAACTTGCTGAGGGTGCAATCCATCCCATCGTCCAGATAATTAATGAAGATGTTGAACAAAACTGGCCCCAAGACCGACCCCTGGGGCACTCTACTTGATACCAGCTGCCAAGTAGACATCGAGCCATTGATCACTACCCACTGAGCCCAACGATCTAGCCAGCTCTCTATCCACCTTATAGTCCGTTCATCCAATCCATACTTCTTCACCTTGCTGACAAGAATACTGTGGGAGACCATATCAAAAGCTTTGCTAAAGTCAAGGTATATCACATCCACTGCTTTCCCCTCATCCACAGAGCCAGTTATCTCATCATAGAAGGCAATCAGGTTGGTCAGGCATGACTTGCCCTTGATGAATCCATGTTGAGTGTTCCTGATCACCTTTCTCTCCTCCAAGCACTTCAAAATGTATTCTTTGAGGACCTGCTCTATGAGTTTTCCAAAGACTGAGGTGAGGCTGACTGGTCTGTCATTCCCTGGATTCTCCTTCTTCCCTTTTTTCAGGGAAGACAAGGTCTCCGCCCCAGACACACTTAGTTGACAAAGACAGCATGCAGATACAAGAGGGAGGCAATGAAAGACAAAGCACAGCAGTGATGGGGTCACGTATGGGTTTGTGGTGTGCTAGAGCAGGACCCTGGCTCCCAGCAGCCCTTTGTCAAAGTTCCACCTCTGGCCAACAGAAAGGAAGCCTGGGTGCTTTCCCTGTCTTTGGGTACCGATGCCCCTCTCCGGATACTGCTGTGCTATCCTTGAGACTCATCTAACTCTTTATCAATAGCAACGTTTTGCCTTTGGAATGGATCTCACTGCACAAATAGGCAGGTATTTTCTAAAAATTAACACCCAGGAGGATTCACCTGGTAGCCCCCTACAAGGTCTCCAAACCACCTACTCACCCACCCTCGCTCCCCCCAGACTATATAAACTCCCACCTTGGATCCACCTTCCTTCACTCCTGCTTCTTCCTCTGCACTGCTGAGTGCCCCTGGAGGAAACCCAGTCCAGAGAAAAATGTCCCCCCCCACCCCCTGGGCCAGGTCCTGTGTCCAGGGCTGCACGTGTTCCCAGGGAGGAGGGACGAGTGACTAGGAGGAATGTGTTTCTGTGCTTTCCCACAGAAGTAAACAAGGGAAGAGGCAGCACATTGGCTAGCATAGGGGGCTGAGTGGATAAAGGGGAGAGGATGGAGGCTTGGCTGATTGGTCATGGAATGTGGGGCTGGGAAGGGGTTTTCCTCCACAGCATGTTAGTGGGGGGCTTGGGCGCATGGACTGCATCCCTCTGGTTGCTCTAGGCATAACTCTCTGTTGGGATGGGGGGCATGGGTGGTCTCACTCCATGCTTCAATAGACATCACAGAAACCACCCCCAGGACTGCCACTAATTGCCCTGCTCCAGCTCAGAGGTGAAGGGCTGAATGGGCCATGGAGACTGAACTGCCCTCCCACCCTGGAGGAAGCCACTCAGATAACGTTATACCTTCTGCTTCCCTGGCTTCCCTTCTCCCCCAGTATTACGTTTTAGTTCTTCGCTCGCTCTGCCCAAGGCTGCTGCTACCAGTCCCTCTCTGCCATCACCCTATACCCCTCAACCCTCTCCTTTCTGCTCCCTTTGGCTCTCTCCCCACTCATGACTTTGTGCCACCCTCCAGCCACAGAAGAGCTTCTCTCTTACCCTGCCCCGGGGCCCTCCCACTCCTCCTTAACCTGCCCTGCTTTTCTGCACAGCTCTTCTCCTGGCCCTTCTCTCTGTGCAGAGACAGCAATCTCCTCTGGGCAGGGACTATCATCTTCTGGGGTAGGGTCTGGGAGTGGCTGGGGGGCTCTGGGATGGGCGTTAATTGAAACCCTTGCTGCTGTCACTATTCACTAAATTCATAGGTCATGCACACACCCATGCACACAGGCACTGAATAATACCCTCAGGCACAGCACAGCAGCTAGGCTAGTGCTGTAGGTATCTCAGGAATACAAACAGCCCTGGAAAAGATCATGGGGGGAGGAATCAGAGGCAGGAGGGCAAGAGTGGAGGGCGAGAAGCAGAACTGGAGCTCCCAGGAGAAGCCCAGGGAGCTGAGGCAGAGGAGTGGTGCACGGGACCTAAGACGAGGACAGCAGGGACAGTAGAGAAGTCCTCTATAAACCAAGTGAGTATTTCTAATGAATGTTAGGGGCTTGTCTACACTTGAAATGCTACAGTGGCGCCCCGGCAGCTCTTCAGTAGTGGGAGTTCTCCCACTGGCGTAAGAAATCCACCTCCCCAAGAGGCAGTAGCTAGTTTGCTGAAAGAATCTTCCATCGACCTAGCACTGTCTACACGGTGACTTGGGTCAGCTTAACTATATCACTGGGGGAGCAGGGATACACGTGTTTCCAGGTATCCGGTTTTCAACAAGAACACCCTGTCAAAAAAGGGACCCTGGCAGCTCCAGTCAGCACAGCTGACCGGGCCATTAAAAGTCCAGTCAGCGGCGCAGCGGGCAAAGGCACGCTCCCTGCCTGCCATGGCTCCACGCGGGTCCCAGAAGCGGCAGCCTGCCCCCCTCCACTCCTATGCGTAGGGTCAGCCAGGGGGCTCCGCACGCTGCTCCTGTCCCAAGCTCCAGCTCCACAGCTCCCATTGGCCGGGAACTACAGCCAATGGGAACTGCAGGGCAACACTGCGGATGGGGCAGTGCACAGAGCTGCCTGGCCATGCCAGCATATAGGGGCTGGAGGGGGGATGTGCTGCTGCTTCCAGGAGCTGCTTGAGGTAAGTGCCACCTGGAGCCTGCACCCCTGACCACTTCCTGCATCCCAAACCCCTCATCCCCTGCCCCACCCCAGAGTCTGCACCCCCAGCTGGAGCCCTCACACACCACCGCACCCCAACCCCCTGTCCCAGCCTGGAACCCCCTCCCACACGCCAAACCCCTGAGCCCCAGCCGGGAGCTCCCTCCTACATTCCAAATCTCTCATCTCTGGACCCACACCAGAGCCTCCAGCCCCAGCAGGAGCCCTCACACCCCCCGCACCCCAATCCTCTGCCCCAGCCTGGAGCCCCCTCCCACATCCTGAACCCCTCATTTCTGGTCCCACCCTGGAACCCACACCCCCAGCCCAGAGTCCATACCCCCTCCCACACCCCAATCCCCTGCCTCAGCCCAGAGCCCTGCCCACAGTCTGAATCCCTCAGTTCCACCCTCCAGCCTGTACCCCCAGCAGGAGCCCTCACCCTCTGGAGTGAGGGTGGGGAGAGTGAGGGGGGGAAATGGAGTGAATGGGGGCAGGGCCTCAAAGAAGGGGCAGGGTATGGGGTGGGGCCTCAGAGGAGGGGCAAGGCAGGGGGCGGGCAAGGGTGTTCAGTTTTGTGCAAGTAGAAAGTTGGCAACCCTAGATATACTCCTGTGTGACATAGCTGGGTTGATCTAATTTTCTAGTGTAGACCAGCCCTAGGGCTCTCAAGAAACGACTCTCCAAAGCTCTGGAGTTGAACAGAGAATGGCATATTCCTGCAGGGCTTTGAACCCACCTTATGCATTTGGTTCCAACAACCTATTTGCCTCCTTCTATGAATGAGCTGTCAAGGCAGCTGCACTCCTCTGGGGAAATGCACATTGGGATGCCTGGGCCAGAGGGCTGCAGAGCAAATTCCAGAGGTGATCGCCCCACCCCAGAGTCTGATGATCTTTTGGGAATGTTGCAAGCCCCACCTCTTTGATACCACAACCAGAATTACATTAAACTGCTGCCCCACCCCAAAAGAGGAACCCTAGCCCGAGCAGAGCTTTGTGTAACCAGGGACGGGGGAAGAGCTGAACGTTCCATTCAGTGTCCATTCAACGTGCCAGTCTGCTCAACTTGGGAGACTGGAGATACTATGCTGAAAGGCAGCATACAGATCTCTAACCTAGATAGGTAGATAAATAGCCAAGGCCACCTGGAGGTGGTGGTGGGGGGTGTGTGTGTGCAAAAAGAAGCAGTTTGTCCCAGGGCCCCCCATTTCAGAGGGTCCCCAAACCAACCTGGGCCTCCCCTCAGTGTTTTTGCACCCTTGGGTTGTTTGTTTTTTCTTTGTCTCGGTTAGATTTTGCCCCAGTGAGGGCAAACCTCCATGAGGCCCTCTAGCTAGCTCGATGAATTGTACAGGATCCCAACTTTCCATCAAGAGTTTTGATTGGAAATTTAGCTTAGTTACTAATCAATAAATGAGATGACTTTTGTGAGCTCTTTCCTCTATCACAGCCCACGTTGACACAATTGAACCATTCCTGCTCAGTCCAGGCTGTGTTAGAAGAGGGCTTTATAATGACAGCTGGCTGCACCTTTCACCATGGAGAGGCCACTGCATGCAATATAAAGAAAAGCCCAAACTTTGAGCACTGTAGGAAAAGAAAGAGCCCCAAGAAGATCCATGTGGTAATAAGATGACTAACCATGCAGCCTTTGGTCCTGATAGTAATTACAAGTACTGGTGTGCGCCACGCAGGCTGTGAGAGGCACCCCCATGGTCATGTAGATAGCAAGTTCAACTGCTTATTTCCATCAAAGTGTTAGAAACTGACTTGACTGCAATTAGGAAAAAAGCACGGCCATGCATGGTTATGAATCACTGAAATGCAGCTACCTCTGGGGTGGAATGCAACAGTGCACCGAAACAACACAAGCCAGGAAACGAAGAATGTTGACTCCAACTAAAACTGTAGAGGGAATTAAAGCAGGCAGAATGAGCCAAATTCTTCTTTGATGCAAAGTCTATTAAAGTCAATGGAGTCGAACCAGAGCTGGATTTGAAGTGAGCTCACAAAAGCTTATGCTCAAATAAATTTGTTAGTCTCTAAGGTGCCACAAGTACTCCTTTTCTTTTTGCGGATACAGACTAACACGGCTGCTACTCTGAAACCTGTCATTAATACTGAAGCTGGAATTCGTGCAGGATGCCCTTGCCCGTGTAAAAAGCACCATCCAATTTTTAATGGCCACAGGTCCAGAGGACCTTGGTTCCATGTCTCATCCAAAAGACGCCCCACTCCTATCAATCTACACCTTCCCCAAGGGCATAGCAGAGGTGGGAGGAGGCGATAGTTGGGGGGCACAGGGAGCCTGCAGGGCCTTGAGTCATGCTTGGCTTGAAGCACTGCAACCAGTACCACATCTCAAATCACAGCTCAAACATGCACAGCAAAAGACAAAGGACTTTGGAGGAGAGACACCTTGCTTCCATTGTCTGCATTCCCTGGGCTTGGCTGGCTTCCTCCCTATGCCCCAGCCATGGTGACTGATAAGTTAATTTTTTGCTGACTTCAGCAAGCAGGGATGCACAAAAGCTGCTTTTTGGTTTGAACAAGCATTGTCTCTCTCTCCTTCTCCGTACTTTGTGTGCATGAGTATTGAGTGGCTGGTGGGGCCGTAAATCCGGTGCTAAGACAGTAAATTCTCGCTTTGTGAAAACACACATCCATTGTCAGCGAGTGTGTGAACCCGAGGTTTTGCAGACAGCAGGGCTATTAAATGCTGCTGTCAGAACAGCTTTATTTGACTGCATCAGCTTTTGCAGATATGAGTGAGATGGAATTTATGACTGCTTGTGAGTGCCACCAGCACACTGCAGCCTGGGACTACAGGGCCAGGGCTGCTACCACTGCCTTTCTGTGTGATCCCCTCCTCTTGAGCAGAGATACGGGGCATGTGATCTCCACACCAATTACACAAGATCAACTCCTGCAAAACAGAGGCTTTGTCCAAGAAAAGACTAAGTTCTATATGTCGTACAGAGATCCCTATCTGTATCTACCTTATCTTTACAGAGACAGAGAGATCTGTGTCAGAATGACACCAGGAGAGAGCAGCAGCGCCATCCAGGGCCCAATCCTGCAGCCCCAAATCATGTGAGTAGCTTTCTTGAAGCCAACAGCCCACCTCAAAGTCGGTCTGGAATCTCAAGTTGACCGAGGGGGAGAGAGCACCAGAATGCCATTGGGGAGGATGAGAGAGGTGGCAGATGGCAAGGGATGGAGAGACAAGGAAAGCAGGAAGGGGGAAGGGGACACAGGAAAGAAGGAAGAGGAAAACCAGGAGATGAAAGAGGCAAGGTATTCATCCTGCTACCCAGAAGCAACCCCTTTGTCAGCTAGGCAGGAAATGCTGCCTACAGGGGATTCAGGTGAAGTGGAGGGAAGAGGAAAGAATGATGGGGATAGCATGGAGAAGCAATTTCCAGGCTCAACTCCCCACACATCTCTGTTAGATTAGACACCCACCGCCAATCCCGGTGGCTTTGTGGGAGAGGAGACAACACCTGTCTGTAAATGCTGCTGTGATCATTGGCCAGTGCCACCCAGATGTGGGGCATGAGTGGACTGAATGTCTGAGGCACTGTCTGTCTTAAGCACAAGAAAAGCAAACAGCTGCCTGTGTGGGCCACCTCCCATACACCCTCCATAGCCCACATACTGGCCCAGGCTCCCGCTCCGGCAGCAGGCCAGAGGAGGAAGGAACAACATGCAGCCAGACACCCCTCTGGCATCAGGGCTGGAGGCGAGGCAGCTCAGGGCCTGACCCTCTGCCCCACAAGCCTGGGGCCCAGGAGACATCATCCCCTCCACTGGGATCTCCGTTGTGAGAGCCTCCTGCAGATCAGGGACCATTCTGGTTTCTCCCTCCCCTTAGAAGTAGTTGTCCTAGAGCCCACTGGCCTGAGACTCTGATGGGTCACAGTAACCTGGGCTTGCTCTTGACAATGGGAGTTTGTTTTTTCCAGTAGTTTGTGGGGTCCCTTAGAGGGGCCATTTCCAGTCCCATTTTGCTTACTGCACAAGCCTAGAAAATTCTGCCCTCAGTCTGGAGAGCTCAAAGGCAAACACTCTCCGCTCATCCTGAAAGGCCCCCCCATTTGCAGGCTCTGTCCTCTGGCTTGAGCCTTCACCTCAGAACAGGTAAAGAAGCAGGAATTTATTCTGCCATCACCATGTGATGATGAGGTAACTGGCAAGTTCATCATCTGCTGATGCCACATCCAGCCAGGAAGAGCCCAGAGCAGCACCACAGCCCGTAACATAGTAGACTGTCCCACAAGCCTAATACAACTCTTGGCCACCCTACTCCAAAGTTCTCACCTTTCAGTGTTTTCCTCCAGGCTTTCTGCCCTGAGACAATTTTCAAGACCCAAATGCATTAGCACTGCTGCGATATGGTGGCACTAAACAGAGAGAGGGAGATGCTAAGGTAGAGGTTAGCATGACTAGGAGACAGACATACTGGGGTGTGGCCCGTGTTCTGCAGCCCCATTGTCCAGACCTGTCCCGAGGGAGCAGGCTATGAAATCCCCATGCTGCAGAGCTAAATTTCCCCCACAGGGACATCCAGTGCTCTGAGCCAGGATGGCTTGGCACATTCAGCCACTGAGGATTTCATATCACCCACTGCTTAATCGTGGGTTCACATTTTGTGTCCTAATCAATAGGGCACCTGGACCCTCCAGGAGGAGATGGAGCACACTATGCCCTGTTTACACAGCAGCAGCACCCCCAGGCATGGAGGAATGCATGTGCCAAAGAACGAGAGAGTGAAATGCAGGGCAGGAAGCCCCCTCGATGCTACCCAGAGAAGGAGAAGCCACAGATGTTACCCATTGCTAGCACTGCTACAGGGCTTTGCCCCACTCCCCTATTACACGGGGAGCACTCTTTCTTTCTCTCAAATGAAGAATGTTTCCAATGGAGGGACCCTTCTCGTGCCATGTGGTTTCTTCACTATCCCTCAAGGAGTCACTTTTGTAGGGTCCAGGAGGAGCAGTCCTGGGATGGAGGGAACAAACTGCAGAGACAGAATCCTCTCTGCACTCCTGACTGGGATTTGGCAACAAGTGAAGTAAAGCTAGGGCCCTGCAGAATCTCCTCTGGGCTCAAACCAGCCTCAGTGACTGCTGGTATAGGACCATGGTTAGACATTTCCAGGTGGGCTTCCAGCCCACTGGGGCAGGCTCAGTAAAGCTCCTCTCTGTTTACCATGAAGCTGAGATTTTCAAAGCTGCCCCAGGGAACTGAAAATGCAGGTAAATTGGACATTTGAATCCTTTAGACAGCTTTGAAAATCTCAGCCTCCATAGGAGCCTTGGTGTTTTAATTGCAGGCTCCCAGAGCTCTGGGATACAATGAAGGGTGGTCACTGGAGCACCCTATGGACTGGCCCTTCCAGGATGGCAGTCAGACAATCACAAAAAGAACACGGTTTACACACTGGACTCAGTTTGTTCAGAAGCCCCAGGAATGGTGCCCTCTTGGACGTTCAAGGGTGCTAGGCTGCCCCCCAGGTGAGGGAATCATATGTGCAAAGGAAGGTTTCTTGGTATCTCATACTCTGTGTCTCAGGACATCCATCTAGGAGGGGATATGCCCCCTTTAGCTGGCAGTCTGCTACAGGAGGATCCTTTTGCACACTGATTGCAAGGGCATATGGCTTTCTGCTGCAGCTGTCCACCCACAGCACCATGCATGGGAGCATAGCTCTTATTTTTGCCTTTCCTTTTAACACTGTCATGCAGATTTCTGCCAGGCCCAGATATTCTCCTGGGGACCCAGTCAAGCCCAGAACAACCTCACTGCATCCTACCACTCCCTGATTTCCCATCTGAAACAGTGGCTTGTTTTAAGACAGACAGAGGGAGAGAGAGATGCAACCCTCCTCCTCCTCTCTCCAGCCTGCCTACACATAGCATAAAGTCCTTCTGGCTACAGCTAATGAAGCCAGCTGGCTGCTAGGGTCCTATTCTTCCTCTCCTTCTGCAAGGCAGTTCCTGGCTCAGCACAGATAGAAGAGTGTGTCCCAATTAGCCACTTATCCCCGGGTGAACACAGGGAACCAGCCCTTCAGGGCAAGACTCATGGTGGGGAGAAGATTGTCTGGTCACACTGGATTTTCATTTCTTTAACAGTGCAAGGCTGATGGGTGTGCAGTTTGTAACTCCTAGGCCGATGTACAGACAGTGCGGAGTGCAGCCCTACAAATTGCATAGGGCAGCCTCCTCCCTTCAGTGACTGCCGTGGATTGCACCAGGCATACCCCCCCTCCCTATAGCAACCCCTATGGATGCGGGGCACACCCTCTCTGCACAGCAGCCCTATAGATAATGCATGGTGCAGCCCCTCCTGCCTGCAACCCTACACGTTGCAGTGGGTGTAGTCCCCCCGTCCCATGCATTGTCTGGGGCATCCCCTATTTGCAGTAGCACTATGGATTAAATATCTCCCTCCACAAGCCATTGGGGACAGCCAGAAGAAAATAATGTCGTAACTTGGTAAGGCAGCAGCTGCATTCACCAGTTTACACAAGAGTTGGCTGAAAATCTGCACCGAAAGATCAAATTATGGATTCAACTCAAACTTTATTTATTTCTATCTTAACATATGGGTGTGAAAGCTGGAAGTCCACTAAAGGTACCGACGTCTAAATACCTTCCAACGCACCTGCCTCAGGAAAATAACTAGGTAGTAAAATGGGCATGAACAAATTCTGTGATTCATCAGAGTTCCACAACACCTTCGCTCCAGAGTTATCCAGAAAAGAAGATGGAAATATCTGGGACCTGCCTTAAGAGGGACGCCAGAGCAGGTTGCCAATGGACAGCTGGAGGGACACTAGAGAAAGGCAGAGAAAAAGAATCCCTCCCCCGAACAGTACTCACTGGGACTTGCTTGACATAGAGGAGATGCAAAGAGCAGCCCTGAACAGACAGAGATGGGAGAACCTTGTTCATTCCCTAGTGACATCCAATGGCACATAAAGTATTCAGATTCTCTGCACACTGGGACACATTTTCTCTGCAGCAGGCCTGAGGGTGCATGGGGCACTCCCTGCTTGCAGCTGCCCTGTAGATTGCCAGGGACATACCTGCTCCATGCAGCAGCCCTGCGGACTTGATCATCTGGGCTTATCCCTCCCTATAGCTGCCCTGCAGGCTATATGAGGAGCATCCCTCCCCCTTGCAGCACTGCTGCTATGCCACTTGCATGCTCCCTTCACAGCCCCTGGCCTTAGCACCAAAGAGTGAATATTTCATGCAGTACTTTTTATTGGGAACTAAATCTCTCACTGGGAGTAGGAAGATTTTGGCCAGCGTGCCAGGATTTTTAATCACATCCCAGCATTAATTTTAAAATGCCATTCCTCATCGCAGAGACTCCTTTCTGTTTCCAGGAGGGAGGGAAGAAGGGAGAGGAGAGAGAAGGGAGTCACATGCTCAGAGATGGGGACTCCCACAGCCCCAGCCTCTTGAAATATTGCTCTCTTCCCTCCTCTTTAACCTACTTAGGTATTTTATTTTTTCCCCCCAGCTCCTTCAAATCCAATGGGGGATTTTTCTGATACCCAACAGCTCCCTCTGCTGGCAAATCGCAGCCTGACATGACATCAGTGAAGCAGGAAGGTGCTGTCTCAGCAGGAAGGCTTGGAGAACAAGAGAAGGGCTCTGTTAAAAATAGCCTGTGAAAGGAGAAGGGGCATTCTGGCTGCAGGCTGTCCTCAGGCAGCAGAGCAAGGGAGTGAAAAAAAGAAGATGAAGCCCAGCTGACACCTGGAGCCCGGTAACAGACAGGCAGCCCGCCTGGCTTCTGTGGCTAATTAACCCTGCTTTGGAGAAACCACAATTAATTTCAGGGAGCGGTGAGCCCTGGTAGCTCAGTGACACAGATTCGCTCTTACTTTGCTCCCCCGCACCGCCGATGTGGGAAATGGTGACCACGGTGAGATACACACCATCTGTGGTCAGCCAGCAGGCGCTGCTGTGCGTGTCTCAGAGGGGGAAGCCAACAGAACAGGGCTCCTTAGACAGCGAGCTGCTCTGTGGGGGAGCAGAGGTGCCCAAGCCCCACTGGGAGCTTTACCCTTTCTGCAGTCTGTTGTTATAGGCTTTTAAATGGCCATGCTCAGGTGGCCAGAAGAAACAAACGTTACCAGCCAGATAGCCGGGGCACAGCGCCCAGCCCAGCCTCTCAGCCCAGTGCAGCAGGAAGGACACTCACGCAGAGGCCACCTCCCTTACACCACAGCCTTGTTAGCTGATCCTCAGATCTCCCCTGCTCAGAGGCCCCCACTCCAGAACAGGGCCTTGTCTCTCCAGGAGCAGGCAGGCTCAGGAGTGGGGGAAGTGCTGCCTACAGCTCCTCAGACTCTTCCGTATACAGAAATGTATCCCATACCTGCCTCCCCCCAAGGCTACAGATTTCCTGATGGGCCTCACACCAGACACTGGCCCTTCTTCCAGGCCCTGAAGGAGTGACCAAAGTATTTCCCTTGGAGACGTTGAGCCCCACCGTCCAGCACCAAGGGGTCATACTCCAAACAGTCCGTTTACAGGCCATAGGGGCACAGGCACATATCCCAAACTGACTTTTTTTAAAGGCGTTCCGGCATATCCCAAAGCAACCTGGCCTCTACCACTTGTGTCCAGAAACACAAGGTCAGTCGTTTTCCCTCAGACATCAAAGTCTGTAATCCCATAGATAGCACATGGTAGTTTGCCACTGGGAAAGAAATACCCATTCTCATTTTACACACCTGTGGTCTCTTCCCATCCCATCCCACACAATGGTAGAGGGCTGTAGTGTCCTGATTCTGATCTCACTTGCACCAATTTGACACTGGTGGAACTCCATTGGGCCCAGTTCTCACTCCCTGCACCTCACCACCCAAGGAAAGGGAGTACATAGCGGGTGTCAAAAGGGAGTACATAGCGGGTGATCTGCTTCCCCAGACCTGTACACTCACTGTGCACAGGTGTCAGCAACTCCACGAGGTGCAAGGCAGTGGGGAATCAGGCCCATTGACTTCAACGGAGTTAGTCCTGATTTACACCAGAGTGAGCGGGAGGAGAACTGGTTCCTAAGTGCCTAGTTTCTCTCTTTGGATGGACACCAGGGCTTATAGAACTGGATGGCACAGGACCAAACTGCTACAGCCAGGCCTGTGGTGTGCTGGGGATGGCTTTTTGCTTCATGGTTCATCCACAGAACTGTGGAAGAGTCAAGAGCCATGAGGCCAGAGGTAGGAGACCCTCGTATCTAGGGTGACCAGATGTCCTGATTTGATAGGGACAGTCCCGATTTTTGGGTCTTTTTCTTATATAGGCTCCTATTACCCCCATCCCCGTCCCGATTTTTCACACTTGTTGTCTGGTCACCCTACTCGTATCCAGGCTAGCTAGGTGACATCTATATAGCCAGAGGGTGCAACCATGAGCTGCAACCACACCCTGTAATACCAGTATAGACAGGCCCTTGGAATGAGATTTGCAAAGGCGCTCAGAACCGGCTTCACTCTGCTCCCATTGAAGCCAATGGTAAAACTCTCCCACTGACACAAGTGGGAGTACAGTGAGGCCAATGCTTAATAGCTTGGGAAATCCCACCCTTTGCTAATGGGGGTAGTGTTTTCCATCCAGCGTCCTCCCCGGTGAGTACCACACAGGGAATGCAGCAGCCACCCTAGAGAGCACCTGTTCTACTCCCCAGCCAAACAGTCAGGTCCCAAAGAATGAAAATTAGAGGCTCAACCATAGCTTCCCTGCAGGCGTTTGAACAGAGCAGAGTAGAGCTTGTGCAAGAGGAATACAGAAAAGCTCTTGTCAAAAACTGTAGTGCCTAGCGGTCCAATCAATCCCTCCACTGGACTGTAAAGGCATTACACGGGGGTGAAACCGGCCTGCTGGGCTTATTCCTGCCCTCAGAGGTGTGCTCTGGGATCCCAGGAACACCAATGGGAGCTACATGTATGTATCCAAGGAAAGGATTTGGCCAACTATATTTAACTGTTTAAAAATGCAGGTTATTTAAAGAATAGGGGCCAGAGTTCCATACAAGCAAAGCAATTAGAAGAAGAAAGATATTCCAAAGTTACTGCAAAAGAGCAAGTTGAATCTCTCCCCCGCATCAAAGCACATCAATTGACAATGTGATCAGCATCAGGTTTGATTAAGAGAAGGAAGAGGCAATATTCAGCTAAGCCCCTGCATTGACGATGTGTATAGACCAAACAAGCAGCCTTTAGCTATAGCAAACAGAGGCAATGTGAGAAATCCCTGTTATGCTAAGCATGGAAGTAGTGTGAGGTAGCTAGTATCCGCAGAAGCATGCATGCTGACAGGACGAATGTAAAAGAGTAGGAGATATTGGGAATTCACAGCAGAGATTCATAGCAGAGAAATCTCCGATATCAGGGATCAGTTAGAAGGGTAAGAAAAGATACAGTCTTGTGAGCTAGACACTGATCTGTCCAGTAAATGCTTCTCTGGGCTTGGTTTTATAGCATTGTCCATGACAATTTTGTTGCCCCCATGCATGCCTGTAAGCTCTGGTATGTTGTTCTCACTGCATTTCCAAGAGCGCATACACCAATGTGGTATATTCCCAATGTAGTCCCCTATATCATTAACATAGACCAGAGCCCATTTCCACAACAGAGATCCGATTGATTTGGAAATGGATCTGTTGCAGACACAGTACCTGCCCCCTCAGCCATGCAGGCCTGAACACTTAACAGCTCACGTCCCCATGCACACAGATTCCAGCTAGATAGATATTGTCAGTATGAAACCATTAGGAAGCCCATGACACACACAAGTTTCATTGGTAGTTTGGCACTGCAGATCCATCCAGCAAGGCTATATTGTTCTCCACGGCACAACAACCTGACACTGGCACTAATACTGGCGATGTTCCCACGTGGGCAGGGGAAATGGGCAGAAAGGAGCTGTACCTGACACAGCTGAACATAAGAAAATAGTTCCATCCGTCAGTTAATAAGCCTGCTCCCGTTCAGGTCAATGGCAAAACTTACAGTTTGCTTTGCGTAGTCGAGGACATCACAGGTGCCTATACCTGAGTGTTCTCGCGCAGCTCTGACAAAGGGAGATCATCTTGCTGAAGAGACCATTTTCCCTAGAAGGAAGCTGATGACCTGGTTGCGCTGTAAGCAAAGCACAGAAAGGCGGATACTCAGCTGGTGTAAATTGCCATAGTTCCATTGAAGTCAGCTGAGGTCTTCCCTAGTCTCTCCTAGACAGGAAGAGTGCCATGCTCCAGGGCTGTCAATGTCTGTCAACAAGGGGAAAGCAACCAAAGTAGGAACCTATGTGGCTTCAGAGAACTGGTTCCTTCTAGGCCAGAGAATAGCATGATGCCAATGGTTTTGGGGAATAATAAGACTCAGTGTAAATAGCACTTTTCATGGTCTAGCCTAACAATTTAGACAACACTCACCATAAAGTAAAGTAACTAGGATTATCCCCATTTTACAGATGGGGAAACTGAGGCAAGACCCTCTCTTCAAAATTAGGCATGCACATTAGGCATTCACACACACCCACACCAGGTATTTGCACATGAGCTGGACATGCAAAAATTCATATACCTGCTTCTGGAAAGCTGTCACTGAGTGTCTAGCCCAGTGGTCACAGCAGCCACTCAGGGTCAGAGGTAGGCATTCCTGATTCCCCGTCTGTGCTCATGGCACTAAATGATGCTTCTCTGTCAACCAGGGAAGGGTCTCACCAAGGAAACAACAATTGTAAGGAAAAATGTAGCTGGCCTGGAATTCGGATCTGCATTCAAATCCTGCCTCTGACTCTGACACACTGTGTGGCCTTGGGCAAATCACTTAATGTCTCTGATCCTGATCCCACTCCACGGACATCAATGACAGACTTGCTTCTGAAGCAGAATCAAACCCTCTGTGCCTCAGTTTCGCCAAAGGGACAATGCTTACTTTGCCTTGTTCATTTAGTGTAGAAGCTCTTCAGGGCAAGGACTGTCTCTTATTATGTATATATACAGCGCCTAGCACTATAGGACCTTGGCTGAACTACTAAACACTATCATAATACAACAGTAATAATAGAAATAAACCAGGCAACACTTTGGTTCTGTGTTACACCGGGATTTGGTAGCGCCCACTACAGTTAAGCTTGTTAAACCTTTTTCCATTCTAAGCCCATTTCAATGTGCTTTCTGAAACACTCCTTTCTGGGCTGACATTTCCCATACTTGGTTTCTTCTGAAAACGGAGAGCTTGTTTGGATAATCTGAGCAAAACGTCTTCAGCTGTTTGTGAGTCACAGCACGGGGGGGGGGGGGGGGGAATGGGAACGCCACACACTTTCAGAGAAAAACCAAAAAAGCATTCCACTCAGGAAGCACTGCTGGAGCCTGAAACTTGGACAGGATGAGCATGCAGCGAGGACTCTGTGCTTTCCTAAATTGGAAGTAAATTGGTTTTGATTTCACAAAGTTAGGCGTGTATGAAAACTGCATACTTAGCATGCGCAAGAGTAAAGGCCTTTATGCAGTCTTAACATTGCATTAGCATATTCTTTTCCATTTAATTAAGTAAGTGTTGCAAGTTGTTTTCCTGTTAATTATTTCAGCTATGGACATTATTTTCCCTTTTGGAAAGCAGAGTCTATTTCAGAGGGTTAATAATCTTGCTAGCTCTTCTTTCCCACAAATGCTCACTGATGTTGATAAGGTTCCACTGGCTTTTGTTAGACTGTAGGCTTCTAGTTCATTTATAATTGGAAACATCCTGTACCAAATGTCTCTAGACACACTGATATGATATCCCAGACGGTAATATTCTCTTCCCTCGGTGTGTAATTTCACAAAAAGGCCCATGACAGCTTGTGTTTAAAGAAAGAAAAAAATCTATGTATGCAGATGTGTTAGGTGAGCATAGTTGCTTCATGTTAGGGATGGGTAAATCCATTCAGATGAAACAAGAAAAAAGAAGGAATGTGTCAAAGTGGTAGACTGGAATTTGGGACTGCCAGGCTCTACTCCCAGCTCTGCCACTAATTTGCTATGGGACCTCTTAAATGCCCTCTGCCTCAGTTTCCCCATCTAAAATGGAGTTATTATTGGCTGTACCTACCTCACATGGGTGTTGTGAGGATTAATTCATTTTTATTAAGTGTGATGAGTTCCTCAGAGGAAAGGTGCCATATAAATGCAAAGGAACAGTATTATTAACTATTGACCACCCACTCTGCTCTCGAAGTGGGGATACAGCTACCCATGTTCCTGAACCAAGTTAAAACTATTCCTCCTCTTCTCAAAGATGTGTCTCTACAGCACTCAAAGGTGTGTTTGCAGCTTGTGCAGGCTTCAGGGCAGGCGAGGAAAACTATTACATACCCAGGGAGACAGGGCAGCTTGTAAAGCCAATGCTGGGGCCCAGGCTGTCATGGCTTTGCTGCTATGTTTAGCCATAACTAGATTAAAGTTAGCATGGGACTGTCTCCGCAAGTTGCAGTCATGCCTCTGATTCAGTATGGACATACCCAAAGAGATGGGAAGAACAACAATGCAGAGCAGAAATCCATTCATAGTGGAGAATTCTTTGTAGAGCTGTATCTCCAGTCTCCTTTCCACGTTTTTGCTTGCACAAGAGTGAATCTCTTTATGCAGCCAGTGGCTATATAAGAGTGACAGGCAAAGCTCAGAGAGTTTGAAGATGTGGTCAGGCCTGAACAAACACCCATATATTTGGATACTTTCACAAAACGTATCCAAGCATCTCAGGTCTGCAAAGCTGAGTTGGAAATTTCAGAAGAACAGACCCCCTCCTGTTGTTTCTCTGAGATTTCTGGTACTTTCTTCCAGTTCTGGTGAGAACAGATTTTCTCCTATTTTGTTGCCTCCACTCCTGGCTAGAACAGGGAAAGTCAGAGCTGGGTAAAATGGTTTCTTCTGAACAGTGTACAGTACACACATACTTTTCAGAACTTTTCAGGAATCAAGAAGAAAAAGAAGAGACCTCACACTTTACATCTTCAAAGCACTTCATATACTAAAACTCACAGCCTCCCTGAGGGGTCGCTATTATTCTCCTGATTTTACAGACGGGGAAACTGAGGCACAGAGGAGTTTAGGCTAAGATTTTCAAAAATGATCAGTGATTTGGGGTTTCTCAGTTGGGGAGGGGGGGAGTGATCTTGAGAGACCTTAACAGGGCCTGATTTTCAGAAAGTGCTGAGCATCCCCGTCTGAAAATCAGCCCCTTTGAAGCATCTCCGATAAGACACTCAAAATCACTAGTTGCTTTGGGAAATCTTCACCTGTGTGGCTTGCCGCAAGGCCACACAGCAAGTCAGCAGAGCAGATGGGATTTGAATTCAGGTGCCCTTAACCCATGACTCAGTCCTGTATCAGCATCTCTGCCCCCAAAAGGGTGTTAGGCTTTGGGACCCTGTGCACAATGATTCGATTCGCCTTATGACTTTTACCCACTTCAGCCTCAGCCTCCCACCCCACCCCACCCTGTGTTTATACATCCACCCTCGGTCTTCTCTTCTCTCCCTCACCTACACCATTTGTCTTTCCATTAAACTCGTGTGAAGCCTAAGGTAAACGTTAAGCCTGGGGCCCCACATGGGGTCAAAGGCTAGCATACGAATTTACTGCACTGTCTCTATTCCCCGCTGGGGAGCCTTTGCCGAGTCCTAATAAAGATATCTGAAACAAGATGCTAATGCTGGATTATCCGGGTAATCTCCCTGAGTTATTTCCTTGGCTTTCTTGGTTATAAATAATGAATTAGGCCTTTACTTATTATTTCTCCTGCCCTGTGGGGTCGCTGCGAGTCTCAGGAAAGAATACAGATTTAAGAATATTAGATCCATTTATTAATATCAATTTCTCCCAATGCTGCATGAGGGACATCGCTCTCTCAGCACTGGGCCATCAATACAATGAAACGGCAGGGTCGGTAACAGTCTGGATCTAATAGCTAAGAACTGGCCTGGGTCTCACTCACCATCCCCATAAATTGGATTTTAAAAGGCAGATGGGTGCATCATAAGTAGAAATAGATTCAGGTGCCAGCTTTGATTTCATTCTCGTTCCTGAGTGTTTGTGAAATTACACTCTCCCCTGACTTCCTCCGCACGCCTGGCAGCGCAGCTTAGCCCCAGTCTCAGGCAATCCCACTACTGGGTCCCCAAAGCAGTGCTGCCAGTGCATTTTAACCATTTCACGGCTGCCTTCCGGTGCAGAGTGCGCGTCAGTGGATCCGTGCCTAGTCCCATGTAGCTGGTATGCCGTTCTGCATTCAAATGGTTACATGCGTCGCTCTCTGGCATCCGTAGACTATTTGGAAAAGGCACCACAGTCCTGACCAGGCTGAGGTTCCTCTTCTATACCAGACCTGAAGCCTCATGTAGGGGCTATATCTACATTGGCATTTTTCTAACATAGTGCACCTCTGCTATCCCAGGCCCAGAGCCCATTTCACCTCACTCATGACCTGCATGTGAAGCCTCTGCCATTCGGACCTGCCCAGCCCTGCATCTCCCCTAATGTCATTGCCCAAACTGTGTTTGCTTCCTGACAAAGCGAGGATTAAATGGAGGCTCGTTTCAGTTGTGTTGAGTGCGGGGTCCCCCTTGGTGGAAGAAGGGGGGTAGCCCCCTGTGAGAAGCTGGCTCTTCTCCCACATTGCTCTGCATTATTTTTAGCTTTGGTGTCACAGGGGCCCTTGGGAACCATCACAGTCCAGTGAAAGGCAGCTCTGATGTCCACCCTCGCCTCCCTTGAGGTGGAATGAGAGAGTGTTAAATGGGGTGTGTTCGGAGTATTAGTTTCAGGATTAAATGCAATGAAGGAGGAGGACTGGTTCAGTATAGCATCAGGACGCCAACAAGTACACTCAGCCTGATTGTTTGCTGTGAGTAAACAGGCAGAGCTGTTATCAGGCAACTCTCTAGGATTTCCTCTTTAGGGTGCGTCTACACTGCAAGGTGCCAAGTCTCAGAGCTCAAGCCAATTAACTCGGGCTTGCGGGGCTCGGGCTGCGGGGCTAAAAACAGCAGTGAAGACACCACTGCTCCAGCTGGAGCCTGGGCTTTGAAAGCCTGGGATGGGGGAGGGGCTTGAAGCCTGGGCTCCAACCCAACTGGGAACGTCTCCCTCTTATTTTTAGCCCTGCAACCCAAGTGCCACGTGCCCCCAAGTTAACTAACCTAGGCTCCGAGACTCCATGCTACTGTTTTTTCTTTGTCGTGTAGACATATGCTCAGCCTCTTGAAGGTACCAGGCAGAGCTAGGTGCACTTATAGGATAATATTTCCTTTCCCTTTGTTTGTCCTGCCTGTTTGAACTGGAAGAGCTTCCTGGCAAGGGATTGTCAGTCTCTCCCTGTGTGCTGTAAACCGGCTCAGGCAGTGGAGCCCTGATTTCAAGTGGGGCCTCTCAGCTCTACCATCATCTTAATAACAATATATTCTTACCAAAAATGTCATCAACAATTGATAACCTCTCCGATGCTTGAAGGCTATTCCTGGTAAAATGGGATTACAATGGGCAGCCTAGCAGCTTTCTGAACCAGTGAGAGAAATCCAGACATACTCTCAGTCAGTTAAAAAGGACACAACAGGAATTTCCCTACACCCCCCCCCCCCCCCAGTTTTGTGAACTAGTTACATGCAGTGTTGCCAATTTAGTGGTTGTTTGGAAATTTGAATTGAAATTGAAACATTAATACACACTTTAAAAGCATATACAGTGTATGATAAAATACGTGTATCTGAAAAGTATCATAGATTTGAAAAGTATGAACATAGACTAGCTTCCTTATACAGCTGTTGTTTTTTATGACAATGTCAGTGCATTCATTTTGGTGATGTTGGCCAACCTAATAATTTCAAATTATGATTTGTACGCAAAATCTAAATGAGCTCTCCCTGACAGCTAGTGATGAGCCAGGGGCTGGAAGGAAAGGCTTCAGGACCAGACTGTATTTACATTCACACCTAAACTACCTAGGTATCCAGCAAATAGAGCTGTGTTGCCCAAGTGATAGATTTTTCGCTGGGGTTGGGTTACAAATCATGCGGGGGGGGGGGGGAGGTGTAATGAAATGTTATTCTTATTGTATGAGTAAAGGGCAGTACAACTGTACTTAGCCTGTGCTGATTGAGGGCATCGAGAGAGGGTGGGGACAGGTGTTTTGCTTGATGGTCTGCCTGAGTCACAAATAGTATTTGACCTGCCCCCCTCCACTGTTTAAAGACAGAGCTGATTAGGTTTCATAGACAGTCTTTTGTTCTGTTAAGTGACCACTACAGTTGAAATCACTGATAATCAGGTCTAAGTGCTTAGACCTGCTGTGGGACAGTGTTTCTGTGGAAGAGACGGCCCAGTCTGCACTAGCAGCGAGGTTCCCCCACTGAGAGCTCAGCTGAAATCACTGAGAGCTGGGTGGGTTTTAGTTGGGGGCTGAAGTGATGGCTAGTGGTGTTCTGTTATTTTCTTTGTTAGGCCTGTCCTGTAGTAGGTGACTTCTGGGAACTCTTCTGGCTCTATCAATCTGTTTCTTCACTTCCGCAGGTGGGTATTGTAGTTGTAAGAATGCTTGATAGAGATCTTGTAGGTGTTTGTCTCTGTCTGAGGTGTTGGAGCAAATGCGGTTGTATCGCAGAGCTTGGCTATAGACAATGGATCGTGTGGTGGGGTCAGGGTGAAAGCTGGAGGCATGTAGGTAGGAATAGCGGTCAGTAGGTTTCCGGTATAGGGTGGTGTTAACTAAAACCCTCCAACGCATTATTAAGGATCTACAACCTATCCTGAAGGATGACCCAACACTCTCACAAATCCTGGGAGACAGGCCAGTCCTTGCCTACAGACAGCCCCCCAACCTGAAGCAAATACTCACCAGCAACCACATACCACATAACAGAACCACTAACCCAGGAACCTATCCTTGCAACAAACCCCGTTGCCAACTGTGCCCACATATCTATTCAGGAGACACCATCACAGGGCCTAATAACATCAGCCACACTATCAGAGGCTCGTTCACCTGCACATCCACCAATGTGATATATGCCATCATGTGCCAGCAATGCCCCTCTGCCATGTACATTGGTCAAACTGGACAGTCTCTACGTAAAGAATAAATGGACACAAATCAGATGTCAAGAATTATAACATTCATAAACCAGTCGGGGAACACTTTAATCTCTCTGGTCACGCGATTACAGACATGAAAGTTGCAATTCTTCAAAAAAAAACCTTCAAATCCAGACTCCAGCGAGAAACTGTTGAATTGGAATTCATTTGGAAATTGGATACAATTAACTTAGGCTTGAATAGAGACCGGGAGTGGCTAAGTCATTATGCAAGGTAACCTATTTCCCCTTGTTTTTTTCTAACCACCCCCCCCCCAGACGTTCTTGTTAAACCCTGGAAATGGCCCACCTTGATTATCATACACATTGTAAGGAGAGTGATCACTTTAGATAAGCTATTGCAAGCAGGAGAGTGGGGTGGGGGGAGGTATTTTTTCATGCTTTGTGTGTATAAAAGATCTTCTACACTTTCCACAGTATGCATCCGATGAAGTGAGCTGTAGCTCACGAAAGCTTATGCTCAAATAAATTGGTTAGTCTCTAACGTGCCACAAGTACTCCTTTTCTTTTTGCGAACGCAGTTCATGTGAACAAACATGGCTGTGGCATCATACTTTCTATTTAAGCAAGAGATACCACACACTACAAACTGGAGGCCAATGTTAAGTGCATTGTCACTTGTTCATCCTGAAGTTGAACACTGGTTCAGAACAAGACCAGCAAATGCTCACTATCTTTCTGCAAGAAACTCAACTGACTGGCTAGACGCATGTGGTGCAAAAGTGAAAGACTCAACAGTTGAAAAAGTGAAGAACTCTCTCACCACATTCAAAAAATTTGCATACATGGCTGATGAATGCACTAATGCAAACGGTCATCAAATATTAAGTCATTGTGTACATTATCTTGATGTCAGTGGTAGGCCAGTACATGCATTTCTAGATGTTCGAGTTATAGAAGACAGATTGGCTGCATCTGTGACAGCCCACATCTTAGAAGAGTTAAATGCTTGTCAATTGGACCCCAAGCAGATGGCTGCTTGTGCATTTGATGGAGCTGCAAACTTCTCTGGAAGACATGGTGGAGCACAAGCTTTGCTCAGAGAAAAGTGTAACCCTAGTCTCTCCAATACACACTGCAGAGGCCATCTACTCCAACTAGCGCTAGTACAAGCTGCAGACTCTTCAAAAGACATTAAAAAAAACTAAAAATTTAATGTCTTCATTATATTATTTTTTCAGCAAGAGTCCAAAAAGACTGAATATCTTGGAAAATACAAAAGATACACTGGGACTGAAGTTCAAAATAGTCCAACCTGGGAAAACCCTCTGGCTTTCTCACAAGTGATCCTTGGCTGTTGTCTTAAAATTACTCCAGCCATTATTACTGGCTTTGGAAAGTATCCACCAAGATAGGATGGATCTAAGTAGTGAGTCTGGAGGATTACTTTTGCTACTACATTCAGAGAAGACTATTGCCATTCTCTCTCTTGTAAGCCTACTGTTGACACCACTTGGGTCATTAAACAATGCCATCCAGGCATCTGCTACAACAGTAGTAGATCTTTGTCCAGCAATAGAAGCTACATTTGGATCAATCAAAGAGCTATCCATTGAAAAAGTACTGGAAGAAGCAAAGACTTCAGTCCAGAAGTTGACTAATGAAGGCATTTATATTGAATCCTCAAGTGAAGAGGACAAGAAGTGTTTGTTAAGACAACTGAAAAAGTACACAGACTTGATTCTTAAAAATCTACAACAGCGACTTCTAGATTCTACTCAACCTCTATGTAGCTTTAACAGATTCCTGTCTTATAAAACACCGACAGTTGAGTGGAGTGAGGCACTACCAGCAATGGGGCTGCCATGTGATTAGGACAGAGTAGAGAATTTGAACACAGAGTGGACTATCATACGATGAATGAATGAAGATTTGACTTCAACTTCTTTTTTTATCATCACTAGTGGCTCGACACGATCTTTATGCTATGTTTCCTGGGCTGAAAGAAGTAGGAATTCATCTCTTGCTACTCTCAGTCACAACAGCTACAGTTGAGCGTTCTTTTTCATCATTGAATAGAATTTTGTGTTTTGAAAGAAGTTGCCTTCTGCCTGATCATGTGAATGAACTAATGAGCATATCAATTGAAGGAATGGAAGTACTGGACACACGAGAAGCCACCAAAGATGAATGCATTGCATTCAAGAAGTTCATTAATAGAATTGTGCAAAATCAAAACAAGAAACCAAGAAGGATGTAGATGTAGTGCTTCACAGAAGGCTTGAGTTGCCAACTTTAATTTGTGTGATGATTTTAAAATCTAATAAAATGGTCATGAAACATTTCTCAGTTTTTACTGTGGTGCCATACAGCCCACCTTCACCCTCCGGTCTCACCCCTCATCGGCCCTGACCCCCACCCTGTAAATTTGAACACCCCGCCCCCCCCAGTTCAATTCCTGGGGACAACACTGGACCCAGAGTTCCTTACAGGGGCAAGCTAACCTGGCCTAAGCCTGGTTTAAAAAATAAAAATGAATGTAAGAGCGTCCACACACAGTTTCACCAATAGAACTAAAGTCACCCTTCCAGTTAGTGCAGCTTTGTACAGACCAGACCTCAGTCTAGTTCCTACTGATGATGTCTTTCTGCTATAAACCAGGACCAAAAATGGCACTTTTTACAGCCTGGCTGAGTCCCCTTAGCAGATGGTCACCAGATTGTGTTAAATGGACCCAGACTTTGTATCCCAAGTCATAGAATATCAGGGTTGGAAGGGACCTCAGGAGGTCATCTAGTCCAACCCCCTGCTCAAAGCAGGACCAATCCCCAACTAAATCATCCCAGCCAGGGCTTTGTCAAGCCTGACCTTAAAAATATCTAAGGAAGGAGATTCCACCACCTCCCTAGGTAACACATTCCAGTGTTTCACCACCCTCCTAGTGAAAAAGATTTTCCTAATATCCAACCTAAACCTCCCACACTGCAACTTGAGACCATTACTCCTTGTTCTGTCATCAGCTACCACTGAGAACAGTCTAGATCCATCCTCTTTGGAACCCCATTTCAGGTAGTTGAAAGCAGCTATCAAATCCCCCCTCATTCTTCTCTTCCGCAGACTAAACAATCCCAGTTCCCTCAGCCTCCCCCCATAAGTCATGTGTTCCGGTCCCCTAATCATTTTTGTTGCCCTCCGCTGGACTCCTTCCAATTTTTCCACATCCTTCTTGTAGTGTGGGGCCCAAAACTGGAAACAGTACTCCAGATGAGGCCTCACCAATGTCGAATAGAGGGGAACGATCACGTCCCTCGATCTGCTGGCAATGCCCCTACTTATACATCCCAAAATGCCATTGGCCTTCTTGGCAACAACGGCACACTGTTGACTCATATCCAGCTTCTCATCTACTGTAACCGCTAGGTCCTTTTCTGCAGAACTGCTGCCTAACCATTTGGTCCCTAGTCTGTAGCGGTGCAAGGGATTCTTCCGTCCTAAGTGCAGGACTCTGCACTTGTCCTTGTTGAACCTCATCAGATTTCTTTTGGCCCAATCCTCTAATTTGTCTAGGGCTCTTGTATCCTATCCCTACCCTCCAGCGTATCTACCTCTCCTTCCAGTTTAGTGTCATCTGCAAACTTGCTGAGGGTGCAATCCACACCATCCTCCAGATCATTAATGAAGATATTGAACAAAACTGGCGCGAGGACCGACCCTTGGGGCACTCCACTTGATACCAGCTGCCAACTAGACATGGAGCCATTGATCACTCCCCGTTGAGCCCAACAATCTAGCCAGCTTTCTATCCACCTTATAGTCCATTCATCCAGCCCATACTTCTTTAACTTGCTGGCAAGAATACTGTGGGAGACCGTGTCAAAAGCTTTGCTAAAGTCAAGGAACAACACGTCCACCGCTTTCCCCTCATCCACAGAGCCAGTTATCTCGTCATAGAAGGCAATTAGATTAGTCAGGCAAGACTTGCCCTTGGTGAATCCATGCTGACTGTTCCTGATCACTTTCCTCTCCTCTAAGTGCTTCAGAATTGATTCCTTGAGGACCTGCTCCATGATTTTTCAGGGACTGAGGTGAAGATGACTGGCCTGTAGTTACCAGGATCCTCCTTCTTCCCTTTTTTAAAGATGGGCACTACATTAGCCTTTTTCCAGTCATCTGGGACTTCCCTGGACCGCCATGAATTTTCAAAGATAATGGCCCATGGCTCTGCAATCACATCCGCCAACTCCTTTAGCACTCTCAGATGCAGCGCATCCGGCCCCATGGACTTGTGCTCGTCCAGCTTTTCTAAATAGTCCCGAACCACTTCTTTCTCCACAGAGGGCTGGTGACCTCCTCCCCATGCTGTGCTGCCCAGTGCAGTAGTCTGGGAGCTGACCTTGTTTGTGAAGACAGAGGCAAAAAAAGCATTGAGTACATTAGCTTTTTCCACATCCTCTGTCACTAGGTTGCCTCCCTCATTCAGTAAGGGGCCCACACGTTCCTTGACTTTCTTATTGTTGCTAACATACCTGAAGAAACTCTTCTTGTTATTCTTAACATCTCTTGCAAGCTGCAACTCCAGGTGTGATTTGGCCTTCTTGATTTCACTCCTGCATCCCTGAGCAATATTTTTATACTCTTCCCTGGTCATTTTATACTCTTCCCTGGTCCAATCTTCCACTTCTTGTAAGCTTCTTTTTTGTGTTCAAGATCAGCAAGGATTTCACTGTTAAGCCAAGCTGGTCGCCTGCCATATTTACTATTCTTTCTACACATTGGGATGGTTTGTCCCTGTAACCTCAATAAGGATTCTTTAAAATACAGCCAGCTCTCCTGGACTCCTTTCCCCCTCATGTTATTCTCCCAGGGGATCCTGCCCATCAGTTCCCTGAGGGAGTCAAAGTCTGCTTTTCTGAAGTCCAGGGTCCGTATTCTGCTGCTCTCCTTTCTTCCCTGTGTCAGGATCCTGAACTCAACCATCTCATGGTCACTGCCTCTCAGGTTCCCATCCACTTTAGCTTCCCCTACTAATTCTTCCCGGTTTGTGAGCAGAAGGTCAAAAAGAGCTCTACCCCTAGTTGGTTCCTCCAGCACTTGCACCAGGAAATTGTCCCCTACCCTTTCCAAAAACTTCCTGGATTGTCTGTGCACCGCTGTATTGCTCTCCCAGCAGATATCAGGGTGATTGTGCCTAAGCAACTGGGTCTGGACAGATGCCAAGCACTGGCTCTGGGTCTCTAGGGCACACTCCCAGGTACAGACTCTGTGTCTGAAACCTTTCCTTAGGAGGTTGGGACCTTGCAGTTCAGTTGCCCTAGGCCCCACCCTCAAGACAAGTGCCCATCCTCCCAAGCCTGCCCAGTCACTTATGCATGCTCCCCCCAGAACTCTACCCTAGTTGGCCCTCTAGTTTACAGTGCAACTCTGGGGGACATGTGGCAGGTAAAGTAAGGAACATGGCCTTTACAAAAGAGCTTCTCATCCACACCCACTTTACTCTCTTACAGCACAGGAGCATTACAGAAGCAGGGAAAACAATGCCTGAATGCAATCCCCTCCTCAGAGTCCCCACCACTCCAGAGAGTCCTTCATGTTGGTCAGTGTCCTTGGGAGAAGACAGAACCCTTCTGCCCTCACTCCTCCAGCTGGGACTTCTGTTTCTGGTGATGGACTGGCTCTCTTGCTCAGTTTGTTTAAAAGCAGTTTAAAAGCAGCCTTTGACACCTTAGTACTTGTGTCTCCTCTTCTGCTGGAGATTTCCCAGGCTCCAGATCCCCTGCAGGATTGCTCAGGAAAGAGTTGATTACAAGTTGATGGTTCTGCTAGGGAGCAACCCCATTGTTCTATCTGGGCAGAGCTATTCAGTGTTGTCAGCTCTTTCATTGTGTTGTCAAACCTCTCCAGATACAACTTCTCACTACATTCCAGGCCCCTGCTATCAAGTTTTAATCTAATTCATGACTGTTACAACCATAAATGCTATTCATAAAACAAAAAAGGAATTCATGAGCTGACTGAGACATGTTCCCCAAACTGTCACAGCACAAATACGCATTCTCTCGCCAGCTTCCAAAAACCTCACTGGGCCATGAAAATGGAACTTCCCTCTCTTTCTTAGGGTATGTCTACACTGGAGATGGAGGTGTAATTCCCAACTCAAGGAGACATACCCATGCTACCTCTGCTCGAGCTAACACACTAAAAATGGAAATGTAACCATGACAGCATGAGTGATGGGATGGACTACCCACCCTGAGTATAATCCCAGCTGAAATCCTAGATGCGTTCTCAGGCAGCTAGCCCACTCTGCCATTCATGACACCGTGGTTACACTTCTATTTCCAGTGCACTGGCTCAATCAGAGCTCATACAGGTGTGTCTACTGGAGCTGGGAATTTCACCGCCATCTGCACTGGAGACATGCCCTTACAGCTGGGTCCCACCAGGGCAAAGTTGAGGCACATTGTTGGGAGAGTGCAGGGGGAGCTTATACATCTGCAGCCAGTGCTGTCCCCATCCCATGGACTTCCGTCTCCAGAGCGGTCAGGCAGGCACCCATTCCCAGTGCCACATGTTCGCTAACTAGCTTCTGAGAAAACGCCATAAGATGGCATGAAGAACTGCTGCCTTCTGACCTGCTGGAACAACGGCTCTGCCATGGCAATAGCCTGTCCTGCCCTAGGAGTCAGATAGACAATCCCTGTTTTTAACGGAATTACAATGCAACAGGTTTCAAGATGCTTCTTGAACCTTCACAGTCTGAAGATATGATCGGTTTTCTTCCACTTGAGTCTTGTTTCACACACACAGTATCCCTCTTAACCCACTGCCCCCTTTCCATTCGCATCATCACGACCATAGCTTCATTTGCAGTCGCAGCACTTTTAACTTGCAGGCAAAGAAGGGGCGGGAGTCAATAGCACTGAAGGCAGATCTAAAAGAATCAGGAGGGGCACGTCCCACATGAGCCCCTTTTGCAATAGGCAAAGGAATAGTGACTGGAATTCTTCTCCAGCAGCAAAATCCTAGTGTAGATTTCAAATGCCTCTGGCATGTAGTAGACCACATTCTCATTCATGCTATGAGAGCTCAGGAAGCTGAGATTGTGGCAGGGCCCAGTTTTTGCCTGGCATCAGCTGGGACCAGAGATTGTGGATCTCGGATGTGCTTCATGCCCCTGAGAAATCTTCTGAGGCAATGGGAATGGCCAATCAGCTAGCATGCTGGAATCAGGAAATGAAACTCGCTTCTTTTTGCTTTACCTGTTGGCCACTTGCTTTTCATATTCTGCCTCGTGGAAGCTGCTTTCAGCTCCCATGGGGGAACCCAGGCCCACCCTCTCCACCAGGTTCCAATCCACAGCCTGGTGTAAGCAGCTAAGTCCTGCACCGCCGAAGGGCTATTCTGCTGCCACCCTGGATCACTTCCTCTTTCCCAACAGGTAACAGACAGACAGTAAATAACTGGAAATTACAGACAAAATCTCAGACCTTCTGAGAATCCCCAGTCTCTTCCCTTTAGGTTTGGCCTCATCTCTATAACCAGGCAACAGGGGGTGCAGATAGATCTATTCACCCCCACGGTCTGCTACCCTGCTGGGTAGGCCTGCTCGCTAGCCTTTCGCATAGCCTCCTCCAAGCCATGCGTGCTTCACAGGTGTGGCAAGGTGGGGCTACCTGGGTCCAGAGCAGCTGCTAACCCCCTCCTTACTGCTGCAGGGTTTGTATACGCTGTCACAGGGCAAAAGAGGTGTGTTTGTCAGTCGAGCTAGCTTAACTCAATTAAGTCCCACTTAATACCTGTGTGGATGCAATTTAACACCATTAGGAATGCAAGAGCTGGCTGCGTAGTATGCTCCTGAGGTCTCCTGGGCAGCAGGAGGAACCAACCATTCAGAGGGAAGGTTGCATAAAAGAAAGAAAGAATACTCTTTGGATCAGCTCTACATGTCGGTGGCAGCCAATGAGAACATTTCAAAGCTGATGTTGAACTGCCAGAGCTTGGGAGGAACAAGAATCCTTGCTGCTGCTCCTGCTGAATTTTGTATTAACAGAGTAATCCCAGACGCCTGTGAACAGCCTACTCCAGAGCTTAGACACACACAAGCAAGCAGCTGGCTGTCCATCCGCTCAGGAGAATGGAAAGCCTGAGCTTTGCAATACTTCTGAGGCAGTTAAAAAAGGGAGAGAAATTTCCTAGACATGTGCTGAAAATGATGTGTGAAGGCTTATCTATGAGCCCATGTAACCCACTACTCACTGTGTGTGACATGTCCCCTCTGTGCCTGATGCACAGAGTATGTGAGTGTGATACAGCAACCAGCTACAGAGCCTGGTTCTTCAGCTCAAGCTGGAGTCACGTCTGCTTTTAGCCCTGGAGGGCTCCAGTTCAGTCCCCAGTGGGGTAGCTGAGATGGTGGCTGCCCCATCCATAACTTTCCCAGATTGCAGCTGTTGTGGATTGGGTCAAATCTTGTTGCTATGGTTGGGCATTACCACCAGAGCCGGCACTAGGCATAAGCAGACTAACCAATTGCTAAGGGTCCAAAGTAGCTCAAGGGGCCCCCCGTTAATTATTAGTATATATTGGGGGGGGGAATATTCCTGCGTAGGGCCCCCAATAGGCTAGCGCCGGCACTGGTTACCACCACCCTTAATTCAGGATGAATGCAAAGAAGTGACTGAAATAATGTACGCAGTGTTGTTGTAGCTGTGTCAGTCCAGGATATTAGAGAGACAAGGTGGGTGAGATAATAGAGCTTTGAGAAACCTCGCAAGCTTGTCTCTCTCACCAGCAGAAGTTGGTCCAATAAAAGATATTACCTCACCCTCCCTGTCTGACTGAATTAATAGCTGTCTCCAAACCCCAAACACAGACACGAGTCTCTGCCCAAAACAAAGGCGAATGCAAGGCTGTCCAGACATAGGAACAACCTGGGCAGAGGGGTTTGCTGGGCATTGACCGATGGGGAAGGTGAGGGGTAGGGTGTAAGAAAAGCAGGACTGGAGACAGCATACAGAGAGACACAGCCTGGACAAGCCTGGTGTGTGACCCTGAGAGAACCCTAGGGAAGGGGCTTTGAGGTCTAGTGCTGGCTAAAGATGCTTGGGGCTGTAAGCAACGAAACGGTGCCCAATTGTTTGGTTCCTCTTGTGTCAACAGGCAACAGGACTTTGTACATTCCTTGTAAATAAACACGATTGCATCAAAGAAAATATCTGGCTGTAGCATCAATTTCTCCTCCTAATTGGAACGACCCACAACACCCTGACTTTGACTAACTGCTTGGGTTAACAGGGGTAGGTAACAGTCACAAATGCTCAGGTACAGGAACTGAGTGAACAAAAGGAGAGTACCTGCCAAGCTTGCTCTAGTCTCTATGGGTATGTCGACATTGCAGTTAAAAACCTGCGGCTGGCCCATGCCAGCTGATGTGGGCTCATGGGGCTCGGTCTATGGGATTATTTAATTGCAGTGTAGACATTCAGGCTTTGGCTGGAGCCCAGGCTCTAAGATCCTGCAAGGTGTGAAGGTCCCAGAGCAAGGGCTGCAGCCCAAGCCAGAATTAAACAGCCCCTAAGACCAAGCCCCACAAGCCCAAGTCAGCCGGCATGGGCCAGCCACAGGTGTCTAACTGCAATGTAGACATACCCTATGACTTTTTCAGCTCTCACAAGCTATGCCAGGTCAGGTCTAGTCCGGGTGAAACTTCCAAAGAAAATCCAGGATGCTGGAAGGAGGTGGTATTGGCAATTGAGTTGGTGGCATTCCTCTTTCCGAGTCAGAACCCAATCAATGCATCCACATGGTGCTGGAGTGCTATTTATCAGATGCAACTGTGCTCCCAACCACTTTGTTGTGCTAATTAACAATGTCATTAAAAGGGTCATGGCACTTTTCACAAGAATAGGGATAGTAATTGCATCTTGGGTAGCTATAGTCAGTCTACATAAATACACCCAGCTGCTTCAACTGGCTGAAGTATTCTTTCCTTCCAGCCCTAAAGTGTTTTGTTGTGTTACCATGTTCCACCTCAGATGTGGCTGCAATTTAGTAGTGGTTGAAATGATTTCTGTATATGTGGCTTATTTAGCAGTTTGGGGTCCTGTGGAATGAAAGTTACCTATATCAGTGTGACTTTAATTCATCATACCTTGTGCATTACACCCTGCAGTGACTTCTTCCCACCAGTTGGAGGTGCAATTTTAAATGCGAAGAGATGAGGAGCAAAATGGTGATTTTAAGAACCAAGTTTAGGTGCCAAAGAGAAGAGTTCAATATGAGAGATTAGAGCAGCAAAGTGAAAGTGAAAAGCAGCATTAAGGCACAGCATTATCATCTGTCACCAACTAGTCCTGCATCCTTTTTATACAGTAGCTGATCCAAGAAATTATTTACCAATGAATGCAATTTAAAAAAATGCAGTAAATTGCTCAGATTATATCTCAGAGCATTTAAAATCCTGACACTGGAAGACACAACCACATTAATAATAAAAAATAATATTAATATTTTGCTCTTCTCCAGCATTTTTCATCTGAGGATCTCAAATCAATTTACTAATTTTAGCTAAGCGAGCATCACAATACCCCCACAAGGTAGGTAAGAGATGAAGTCCCTTGATTCACCACTGAAATGCAGACACTTCTGAGGTAGAAAGCAGCAGCTTTAACACAATGCAACACTAGGGAATACATTATGGTAGGATGGGAAGGTGATTACAATTATTATTATTTAACATGTACATTGCAGTAGCACCTCGAAGCTAATCAATTTGAGACACATACACCCTCCTTGTTCTGGGTGCTGCACAAACATACAGAAAAAGATGGTCGCTGCCCCCAAAAACACGACATAAGAGGTGGATGAAACAAACAAGTGGGTTGGGGTTAGGAGTGGGGCAGACAAAACAAATAGGATATGTGCAATTCTTAACCAATTGAGGGCCATAATCACAACTCAGCACTAGCCTGGCTGTTATTGGGTTGCAGATTATTGTGTGCAGAATGCTGTATGAAGAATAGCTGAATTGTCTGGGTCTGTGGTGCCTACATCTCCCCTCAGGGATGGACAGAGGCAGCTCCTCGGCTTTGAGGGCCCAGACACAACAGAGAAGCAGAGTAGCAGGTGGGAGAATGGGTGATTTGCTGTCAAGCAGCTGGGTTACACTCAGCCGCTTCACTTGGGAGGCAGATCAAAGAGGCCTCAAGATCAGGAGGAAGACATAGGAGTCCAGACCAGGTGAGGGCTGCTAGACTGGACAGAGTAGATTCTGTTCAGGGAAGCCTGGAGTTGTGGTGCATCTAAGCCCCATTAAATAATCATATGCCACTCCAGACTCCACCTTCTTCTGGCTGGTGGAGTGGGTAGAACATCCATGGTGGCTGAGAGGGAGTAAAGAGCCAATGCTCCATCCAGGAGGGAGAGGGAGCTGCCCAGGTAGGAGATGAAGAGCCTCTGGTCTGTGGTGACGAATGCACAGGTAGAAACATTACAGCTCAGTGACTGTTCTCCAGAGCCCTGCATGTGGCAGAAGGCTCTCATTCTCCTCAGAGCTAAAGAAACCTGCCCATAACTTCTTCCTTTCAGGCCTAAGAGCTCCAGCTCTCTGCCTACCTCTTCCCCCTTCTGTTCAAGACCAGGAAGGTTCCAGGATGCATTGTGACTGCCATGAACTCTGACCGGAAGACAGGCCTGTGCCACAGAGAAGCCAGGGTTTGCTATTCGTTTGCCCTACTGGGAGATTCTCCCTTGCTTTTCTTTTACTCTCACACTAACACATGCACAGATCTCAGGCAGTCTTGAAACACAGGGCATAGCAAATCTTCAAAAACAATGAGTTCCCAGGTAGACCAGAGGGGGAAATAACAGGTGTGCTTAAAGGTTTATATTTATTCTTAAAAAAACCCAAAACCCTCTAGCTGTTAAGAATCTGTATAAACCAGTTAAACACTCTTTGTGAAATCTTACAACAATATTACTCTTTTACCGAAACAATCGCAAGAGCAATTTCACCTGTACTTACTGTCCAGTCAGCTGAGCACAAACAGCCAGGAGATTTATATCTGAGTGGAAACATAATTTCTATTATCTCCAACATTAAACTTGGTGATGGAAATTCCCGTGCCTGGAGTGCAAAATCAATTTCAATAACCAGAAGAGCAAGAAGTCAAATTGCAAGGCAGGACTCGGAAAGGACACTAATTTCTGTAATGACCGGCCTCATCCTTCTGAACTGGGGGCACCACTGGATTGCGCTAGGGGAAGCTGTTGGCTTTGGGATACATGGGACTCAGTGGGAAATAGACCGAAGGGCATAAACCTGCACCAGCAGGGGTGGTAATGGACTATGAATTAGTAGGCCCTTTCCATAGGAATACAGGAATTGACCAAGTGGATCAGGTCCAAGATCCATCTAGTCCAATATCCTGCCTCTGACAGTGGCCAGCACTTAGAGGTAGTTATAAGAAACTTCACAGCAGGCGGATGTGGAATTACCTGCCTGCCCCAAACCATGCTAAACCCTAATTAGAAATTGACGTATTCCCTGAAGCATGTGGTTTTTAATTTCTTTCAAAGCTCTTTTTTTCCATGAAATGTTGTAACTCTGGATATTTGCCATCTAAACATCCAATCCCTCTTCCAATTCCATCCCTAATTGCCAGGGCCTACTATGGTGGCAAAGCCTGTCCACCCACCTGCCAGCCTGTGATGCCACAAGTCCTGACTGCAAGTATCTGTGCCAGGTTTTGCCTCTGGCTAAGAAGCAGCAACATGACGTTTCAGGTCCTGTAATGGCTCTCCTGACAGCACCATCTTCAGAAGTGGGGAGCTGCTGGTAAGAACATCACAAGCCCCCTCCTGTATCCAGTAATTAAGAATGTAATAGCACCATGAAGTTTATGCCAGGGATTTCTAACCACCACTAGGGATTGTGTGAAAAGCAGCCATGCTAGTATTGCTAGCCACACATCAGTATACTGTAGGTAGCACCGACTAGCTAACTCCCAATGTAACTCAGATGACCACACACCCTTGCGCAGATAAAAGTCTGAATATCCATTACTTCCACCTTACAGGCCTTTCCCTCCTAGTGGGAACTGTCATGTTTCAAGTTGCTCTTGACCCACTGAGGATGAGGAGAGGCTGTTTTTGGGCTAACTTTGTCCTGTGCTGAAATCAGACAGGGAAACCTATCCATTCATTTAGATGGATTCCTTAGTTGGGACACTGTTCCCATGGGACAGTCACTCTGAAGTTCCAGGCATGAGTTCTGGGTCTCCAGTGAAGAGAGGGCCTCTTTCTGAGGTGAATGTGAGGGTTGGATGCAAATTCATAAAAATCATGGAAAGGGGAAACACAAGGGACAGCAAAAATCTCCTGCAAGAGGCAGCAAAACTAGAAGTGCAGAATTCAATGTGAAAATGCTCAAAAGTTGTGCAGTTTGTGTCATTACTACAGCTCAACACAAACATCAAGGACAACTGTGAGGACTAAACCCCCAAGACCTTTGGATGGCCCTCCTCCTAGTTCCCCTGACGCGCGTGCACATGCAGTAACTGAAAGCCAGTAGTACCAGAGAGAACAGGGAGAGAGAGACTTCGGAGTGATCCTTTCTAATAGATTCGTCTTTTATCATGTTTTCATGACCTTTGTAAAAGGCAATTTACATTCTAATTGTCCTGTGAGCACCAGAGGAATCAATTAGTGACAAGAGATGCTAATTGTACAGAGGGGGAGGAGGCATTGCCAGACTTCTCTGTTCCAACCCAGGGTTAACAGCCCAGGGGATTCCTGGGATGGTGAGGGCTTTAATCAATCCTCCCTTTTTAATAGTTTCCATGTTGTGTTGCAGTTGTCAAGGTCCATTAGTCTTCTGGACTGCTGGATGAGTCAGTGGTATCCCCTCCTTCCCTGTACTCACTGAGCACACACAGATGCTCAGAAAGAAATGCCTTACAACATTGAGAAGCCAGACCCTACAAATTCCCTCTCTTTCCTCCACAGCTCCCTGTATAGATACTTTTCTGTACCAAGAAACCCATTAAATGTTCATACTGGGGCACAGGCAGACCCATCCTCCTTGCCCTCATGCCTGTTGAGACGAGGCTATCTCAACATGATGGGCCCACCATTGCTGGCACATGAGATAAGTGAACCCAGTACTGTCATCCCAGATCCCAGCCAGAACCCTCTGTGGAACTCTCAGCCAAGAGTGCTCATAGTTTATTACCATGGCATGGTAGCTGTCTACGAATTTCCCTTTTGAAAGACCAAGCCAAGATCTAGCTATACACCCAGTAGCTAAACCCATAGTGCACACTTGCAAGAATGTGGAAACTTTATCTGAGCACAGAATCATAGAATCTGGACTGTGAAAACAAATATCAATACTACATTGTCCATCCCCTCCTGAGGCAGAGACATCTTGGAGTAGAGCGCGCTCTCCATATGGCCATGGATGGAGCGATAGGATATACCTGTCTCTCAGTCGGTTACAGGGGCCCCGCCCCACACCATACTCAGACAGTTTGGCTGGCTGGGAGGTAGCTATGCCAGTGGCCAGGGTCTCAGGAGCATGACACCTCACCAGTAACACATACATTGTGAAAGGCAGCGTCCAAGACAGCTAGATCCCGAGAAGAGACAGGCCTAGCAGCGTTTCCTATGAAATGCCAGCACAGGTTATTATTGTCACCTAAATCCCTCCACACTATCCCCTAAATCTAGCTAGTGACCCAAGAAGCAACTGCGTAACATGGGCCTCTGGGGCACCAGGGCTTCATCTGCTGCCACACAGAACATGTCTTCACAAAAGCTTACAAAGCTTTCTCTGCCCCCACTGCTATGATCCCCAGCGAAACACAAGAGAAAACATGTGCCCTCTTGAATCTCCTTTAATAGGAAGTATCCATTGTGGAGGCATCAGTCAGGACTGCAGGGCTACGGCAGAGGTGGCTTTTGCACTAAACTTTTAAAAGAACTTGATGTTTCCCCTCATTTTCTAATCACCCAGCAGTTCTGAAGCTGAACTCAGTCATCCCCTCTGCCACACACACAATATAGACTCATTACATTAGTTTTCCTTCTATGCCATCACAGCCCATACTCCAAACCCTGTGTCTCTTCTGTCAAGTCCCTCTACGTGTACAGGGGAAATCCCTCTGTCTCTGCCAGGCTCTAGGGTTCTGCTGCAGTCACTGGGCCAGGACACGGTATCTCTGCCCTCTCTTGCACAGAAAGCCCCTTCTCTCCTGCGTTGCTCAGGGCACTCTCATTTCCTCAGCCAGCAGCCTGCTGCTCCCAAAAAACCTGGGGGTGTCTCCCCAGGGCTGGGTGGGATCTATACACACCACCAGCCCCACTGCCCCAATCTGATGTGTATCCAGCTTTTCCCTGACTGATTGCCCTTGAGAGCCATAGCGCCTCCTCATTCACTCTTTGCAGGCTGGTCACTTGGAAGTGCCTCCCTGAACAACCCTCCCCCTGAAAGCAACCTTCCCTACAAACCAGAGTAGCTGGGTGCCGCTCTCTCCAGAGCCTACCGTTCACCCCAGCCAGACCTCGCCATGCATTACTCAGAAGGGACTGTGAAGCGTGATGCAGCACCATGCCCCACGCCTGCAGGGCTGACCACTGCTTCTGTAGCATGCCAAGCCCAGCACCCCAACCCTAAGCCTCCGGGTGGCAGCTTGTTGTGCTGCCTGCACACACCTTAATTAAGGCCACATCTCCCCACACAGGGGAATCATCTTCAACAGGGGTCTTCTCCTATGGCCACACTGGCCACTCACAAGGTTTTAAGGGCTACAACATCCCCCTCCCTCATGCTGTTGGCAAGGGCCTGTTATCACTCCCCTGTCAAAGCCCAGGAGCATTTGGCTGGGAGGGAGGTGCTCACCAAGTCGACGGGGGAAACATGTTGTGTGTTCATTCCAGAGCCATTGTGCACAGGGCTTTCCACCAGGTACCAGGCCAGTCAGAGCCCCCTGAGGCCCCTTCAGTCACCCTGCCCTGGATGCCACAGGCTAAGCCACCAGCACGAAGGAGAGGAGGTGCGGAGCGCTGCTTTCCCCTCCCCCGCAAGCCAGGCATCAGTGCAGCGGCTGGTTGGAAGAATGCCATCCCCGCCACACTCGCCTTTCACCTCCGCAGTGAAATCCTGCCAGCAACTGGGGGTGGAGCGGGCATTGTCGCCCCCTCTCACAGCCTCCTCCACAAAAGGCACTGGCTGCCAGCACCGCCCATCTCCACTCCCCTCATGGGAAGGGAACGGGGTCTCACTGGCAGGTTTAATTACTCCTGACAGTCAACTGCAGCAAGGTGAACACTGCTCCTCAGCAAATATCTTTTCCCCAGCATTCTCCCCACGGACACAGGCTATTTTTAACTGTGCCACATTCTCTAATTGCCTCTCAAATAGGAGGCACAGGCCACTGTATGCCGGGAGAGAGGGAGCACAGCACTGGCATGCACCATGCCGGTGCCCGTGGTAACGTTCTGTACCACAACTTTGTGCCATTAGGGGCACACACAGGGATGAAGCGAGGGGGGTGGGGAGCCAACTGCCCCCCTTGACCATAGATGCCAATCAGGGTTCAGGGCAGAGGCTGCAATAGACTTGAACCCCCTTGAGCCCTGTCCAAGCTTGAAGCCCTTTGGAGCTGCTGGAGGGGTCAGCAGAGAAACACATACAACCCCACTTCCCCCCAGCAGGGCATCTCTGTGGTGCAGAGGTGTGCGGGATCACGCACTCCAGGCCCTGCCCACACCCAACTGCCCTAGCCCAGAGTGGCCTGCTGAGCTTCTTCCCCAGCTGTGAGGGCAGCAGAATCCGCAACGCAGAGCAGCTGGAGCGATACATGCCACTGATCCAGAACAGGGACCCCCAACTCCAAGGTGAGGACCCCAAGCTGGGAGAGATGGATGGAGCCTGGACTAATGGGGTCTCCAGGAGATGATGGTCCCTACAGTAGGAATCCCCCCATGCTTCTGTGCAATGAGCCCCCCCATCATGCACTCAGTAGCAGGATGACCCCACCGCCCATCCCCAAGTCAGCACCCCTTAGGAGAATTCTGGTTGTGCCCTTGGGCACAAGCATTCAGTAACCCAGCATAATTACTGCCATCTCTGGGGAGCCATACTTTAACTACCCAGTCCAGAGGAAAGAGGGGCATGGTGAGGCAGTGGCAAAGCTGGGAAGGAAGAAAAACCAGGAGTCCTGCATCCCACTTCCCTGGTCTAACCACTCTGCTTCCCAACACTGGTAATAGAACTCCAGAGTCCTGATTTACTCTAACCATTGGTCCACACTCCTGCCTTCGTTTCCTACATCCCTAAGGACTCTGGGAGCCTCAGAACCACTGCTCCCTGACAGCATGAATGGAGTCAGGCTTCCCAAGACAGAGTCAGCCCCATGTATCAGTAAAACACCCTTTTTTTTTTAGTGGGAATATATTGGCACAAGAAGAACCACTGCCGCCCCCCACCCCTCCATGCCCAATGGCAGAAATGTTTTCAGCATAAAGCCCTGGCTGTGAAAAGCCTTTTCCCTAGGGCAGATTTACATCAGCTTCCCCAAGAAAGGGAGAGGCAGCACATGGAATTTACCATGTTTTTAAGGGACCTGGGTAAATGCCCTGGGAAGTTCCTTTCTGTGCTTCAGAGCTGGGCTTTGAAACAACTGTAGTAGTGATGGCCAGTAAAGAATCCAGGCCTGCTTTACACCGTAGGCAGAGCGTGCTGAGAGATGACACTTAGGAGGTGCCACAACGGTTGTCATGTCAAGCGAGCCATGGTCTGGCTTGGGAGAAACACCCCGAGGTCTCGCAGTCCAGAGGAAGGGGAGCAGCTACCAGCTGGCTTTACAGAGTCCAGTCACATGTCCAAAATCTTCCTACGCTCAAGGTTTAAACTAAGAGATCAAAAGGGCAGTGTGCAGCCAAAGACTGAGCATAGTTAAAAGGAGGGCAAATGCAATTTGCTCCTAACATCATGAGCTCAAAGTCCCAAGCACCTCCTCCCTGTAGAACCTGAGCCAAAGACCATGGACATCAGTGAGGAGCTTAACCATCGACTTCAATGGGCTTTGGATCAGACCCAAGGCATGCTGGGGAATTAATTAATCCCGACAGCTGACCCGAACCCTGCTACCTAGCAATCCCCACATTTAATGTCTGCAGCTGTGGTCTCTTCAGGACCCAAGTGAGAACCGGATCTAAACACACCCCCTCCTCATCTGCTCCCCCCCCCCCCCACTGCATTTCTCAGGTGGATGAGAAGCTATGACAGATGAGTCCAATAACTAGCAGCAGACAGCATGGTGTAGTGGATTGGCGAGGTTTCTGGTGTCAGGAGACCCTGGGCCTAGTCTCAGGCCTGTGTGCCTGTGGGCAGGTTAAAAGGGAGAGTAACAATTTGCCTGCCTTTGTAAAGTGCCGTGAAGAATGAAAATCCCTACGTGGCCTCTGCTTTCAGAGCCAGCTCTGTAAGGATGATTATAAAGCTACAGTCCCCTCTTGTATACTTTAAGAATGAGACTTATTTGTTCATTAACTCAAGGTTCCCAGGAAACCTGGGACACACCCTGCTGTTTCATTAAAAACACTCATATGGGAGGTAGAGTTCTGAGGACCAAAGGACTCAATTGATCTCCAGATCATGCTAGAGGGAGCTATGTCCCAGCTCAGGGAGGATGGTCATGGGATGGAGTGAGCTGAGAGAACAAGAGGTGGGGTCAGTGTTGAGACTTGACAGCACAGATTGGTCAGCAGGAGGCCTGGAACCAGCACACAGTGGTAATTGCAGAGCTGTCCACCCCCCAGGAATCCTAGTGCTTTATGCTGGAGTAAGGGATTTCTGTGGCCCAGCTAGGAATAAAAGCTGGTGAGTACAAACTGCAATCCACAGTAGGTCCTCTCCTCCCTTCCCTCTCCAGCCGGTTCTGCTGAGCTGCTGCATTCTTTACCCCAGCACCGGAACAATGCTGGCTTTATTCCTGCCACCGGCATGAACCAGAATTAGCTGTTTCTCTGCTCATGCTCTGCCCAACACATCTGCAAAGCCCTGCTTGAATTTCCATTAAAAATAATAATACACTTCGTTCTGCTTCATGAGACCCATTGCTCACCTGCCCACATTCTCTCTCAGACGCCACTAAGTGCCTTCTCTTTCACCAGCGTAATCACTTCACACTCTCCTTTCTGCAGGCTGGTATTTGCCTGATTGTGGACACTTTTTACTGCTGAGATTTACAAAACCATTTGGGTAGAGATGGCTCGGAAAACGGGAGCAGGTGTCTCTGCCATGGGCTTTGTTACGTGGTCCCTGAGTACAGAGTTGGGGCTGGGATCAGCTCTCCGAGGTGCTCTCTAGTGCCTCCTGTTACTTAGGATTAGTAGCATTATGGCAGGCCCTAAAATCAGGGTCCTGTTGTGCCAGATGCTAGATGCACACATAGGGGGAGACACTCCCTGCCCCAGAGAGCTCACAAGCTAACTAAACAGCAGGTCAGGTCAGAACCAGGACTATTACTCACCTCTCTGCAACATGTGCCACCCTAATACTGACTCAGATCTGTGAGCAAGGGCTGCAGACCCAGGCTGTAGGGTTCATTATTTTGTCCCCGTGGTACAGAACCCAGACCTGAGAGGGGAGGTGCTTTATTCTTTCCTGGCAGAGCTGGGGGCTGAGCTGGTTCTGGCCCAGTATTTCTTTCTGTGGCTTTGATGCTCTAATTTGAAATGAGCAACAACTAAACCTATCCTTTCATAACTGAACCAGAGCCAAAAGCCATCCAAAGACTTATGGCTGCACCAGATAAAGAAGGAGGGGTCTCTACTCATGGTCAGACTCCCCCAAGCATCAGATCCTCATGTCCAGAAAGGCTGATTGAGAAGAGAAACTCACCCTGAAGCATGGGACCTCCTTCCACCTCTTCTGTCTGGCTTCCAAGAGAGATGGGACAAGGTGTTTTCCTTCTCTTCCCTTCCTGCTTTATTTGCTCAGTACTGTAGAACTGTTTCAGAGTAACAGCCGTGTTAGTCTGTATTTGCAAAAAGAAAAGGAGTACTTGTGGCACCTTAGAGAGTACTTGTGGCACCTAACCAATTTATTTGAGCATAAGCTTTCGTGAGCTACAGCTCACTTCATCGGATGCATACTGTGGAAACTGCGAAGACATTATATACATAGAGACCATGAAACAATACCTCCTCCCATCCCGCTTTCCTGCTGGTAATAGCTTATCTAAAGTGATCACTCTCCTTACAATGTGTATGATAATCAAGTTGGGCCATTTCCAGCACAAATCCAGGTTTTCTCACCTCCCCTTCCCCCCCCCCCCCCCCCACAAACTCACTCTCCTGCTGGTAATAGCTCATCCAAACTGACCACTCTCCTTACAATGTGTATGATTATCAAGGTGGGCCATTTCCAGCATAAATCCAAGTTTAACCAGAACGTCTGGGGGGGGGGGGTAGGAAAAAACAAGGGGAAATAGGCTACCTTGCATAATGACTTAGCCACTCCCAGTCTCTATTTAAGCCTGAATTAATAGTATCCAATTTGCAAATGAATTCCAATTCAGCAGTTTCTCGCTGGAGTCTGGATTTGAAGTTTTTTTGTTGTAAGATAGCGACCTTCATGTCTGTAATTGCGTGACCAGAGAGATTGAAGTGTTCTCCGACTGGTTTATGAATGTTATAATTCTTGACATCTGATTTGTGTCCATTTATTCTTTTACATAGAGACTGTCCAGTTTGACCAATGTACATGGCAGAGGGGCATTGCTGGCACATGATGGCATATATCACATTGGTGGATGTGCAGGTGATCGAGCCTCTGATAGTGTGGCTGATGTTATTAGGCCCTGTGATGGTGTCTCCTGAATAGATATGTGGGCACAGTTGGCAACGGGCTTTGTTGCAAGGATAGGTTCCTGGGTTAGTGGTTCTGTTGTGTGGTATGTGGTTGTTGGTGAGTATTTGCTTCAGGTTGGGGGGCTGTCTGTAGGCAAGGACTGGCCTGTCTCCCAAGATTTGTGAGAGTGTTGGGTCATCCTTCAGGATAGGTTGTAGATCCTTAATAATGCCTCCATCACTTGCTCAATACAGTTTTCACTGACTGGCACATGCAAGACAAAGCAAGAGGAGCTCTGCCTCCGATCAAACCCAACATGCAGCAGCTGTGCATTCAGACTGTGTAACTGCAAGTGCAGATCACTGTTGTGTGCACTCAGCTAACTGTTAGAGGGGATGTAACAAGTTGCCAGATAAAGTCATTTGCAGTGGACAAGTTCTATAGGTCCTACACAGCCCAGGAAATATACTATATATTCTTAAGCCTCGTGTACTGCCTTATCTATTAGCTATTTATGTATATACTGACACAGAGCACTCTAGTAACACTGCTGGCTTTTGCATGTACAGTTACCTCTTTGCATTCAAATGTGTGTACACACTGGATGTGACTCAGGGTCCTGATTTCAAAATTCTGACCCTAAATATAAAACGCATCCCTGAATTTAACCAGAAAATTGCCACCCTGAAAGAAATGTGAAGCATCCTCCAAACTATGTCGTTATTTTTAAGAAGCCCATCCGTGTGGTATCTGAGTGCAATACCCCTGACTGCATTAAAGAGAACACCGATTAATCAGCAGCACAGCTTCTCCCCAATGCCTTCCTGATCCTCTCTGTGAAAAGGCTGCTTTTCCTCTCCCCTTGTTTCTGGTAGGACACCAGTATCAAACCAAGGCCCAGTGGTTCCCTACACAGCAGCTCTGGACACCATGCAATGACAGCAAAACTGCACCGCAACTGCTGACCAGCAGCCATAGTGCTAAGGGTCTACATCACAGCAGCCACACCCCAAGCCCCTGATTTGCTGGACAAGCAGCATTCCCACTGAATACCTGGACTATATAAAGACCACAACAGGAAGAGGAAGCTGTTTGAGCAACAGGCTGTTGCCTGCTAGTGGCTGCCTAGACCGTCTTGCCTTGCATGACCTTGCCAATCCAGCACCTTGGTTTGGATTTCCCAGCTACCAATCCCCTGTGAGAACTCCAACCATTACCTGGGACTGCCTGTTGTACTAAATGATCTCCCGGCTACCAGACCATCTGTACACCACTTGAACACTACTCTGGACTGCCCCTAGCCCACTTCAGCCACTGGGCATTACAGTTTCACATTCCCCTGTAATATTGGTGAAAAGGGCCTTCTACAGGGCAAAATCCATAGATCCTCACTCCCAGACCCACTACCTTCTCAGACCAGGCACAGACTGAGCATGGCTATTGAAACCAGAGTATTCATTAAGAGCAGCAACTGTTTGTCCTCATCCGGTAGAATCTTCTCAGTGGAGGTGCCTAGCGCACAGCAGCTGCACCTTCATCTGACTTCCGTGAGACTGGGACTTGCTCCTCTGCTCTTATTAAAGTGAGCCCATCCAGGAGGAGAGAGGCCTGAACGCACGTAGCTAATGGACTTGCCTGTGAAAACACACAAAATTCCAGAGTTCGGAGTCTACGCCTCTTGGACCAGCGAGATGTTGGTGGAAAGAAAGAGGCCGAGAGTTGCTGAAAAAGGAAGAGCAATTGTGCGAGTTGGGCTAAAAAGAAAGGGGAAGGAGGAGGGCAGCCAGCAAGAAAGGTATTTCCTTTGCAAGCAGGAACTTAAATTGATTAGCTTCAAGTGGCCTGAAATGAATGTTGACACCAATTTAACTTAAGAGCCACAGTTATTTTTCAAAGTCATTTTCTCCGGCTGCCGGGAAATGAAGCCGCATTTGTAAATTGAAAAAAAAATTATCAATTTCCAAGCAGCAGAAGTGCAGCCAGCCTTCCCATGGCCCAATCTGGCATTGACCATGCCAGTACTGGGTCTATATAGCCCGGCAGCATGAATCCTGCCAGCATCAGGTCCTACAACCCAGTCCAGCACTGACCATGATGGTACCAGTGTCACACACTCTGGCAACAGAAACCCTGCCAGCATGGAATCCCCTTAGACCAGTCTGGCACTAAACCATACTGGTTCCAGGGCCCCATAGCACTGAGGCTGCTCCATCTTATAGTATGGGCTGGGCTGCCCCCTGAAGAGCCTCAGAATGAAGGAAAGCTCAGAGCCAACTACTACCATTCCTGTCCCAGGCGGAGGGACAGACTAACTGAGAGTGGGGCCCCTGTGCCTTAAAGGAAATAAGGAAGCCAAACAAATAGACACAAGCATCTGTGAATAAGCTCTTTGATTAGAGAGCGAAGAGCTATACATACTGGGCCAACTCCTGGCTGCCATTCCACTCACTCAGCATTTGTCAACTGCAGGGGGAAGGATGCATGTGTGCGACTGTGACAGATGGCCCAGGATTTATGAACTGGTATTGCATTTCTGAGAGTTCATTTATGACAATCTATGTACTGTCTGTGTGAGTAAGCCCATCAGCTCACACAGAGGAGAAGTGAGCCAGGACTAGCCCCAGTTCACCTGACTGACTGGGAACTGGAAGAAGTGTCATGTTTCACAAGCACAAGGAGCCACCTCAGAGTTTTTGTCCTTAGATTAAAGGAAAACACTATCTTGAGTGGGAAAAATGAGTCGCCCCAGCTTCAGCTATACACCCAGGCTCTGTAGCTGGGGCTGTCACTAAATCACATCCTCTTTGTATTGGACACAGGGGGACACAACACACACTGACCAGCAGGTTACAGAAAAGCTCCCTGACAGAAAGAGAGAGAGAGCACAGTGGGTGCCTGCTCTGCATCAGGTTGAATTCAAAATGGCGGCTGCCGCCAGTGTAACCCACACACCTCCTGGGTGTGGTGTTCTGTCCCATCTAGTGGCGGGGGGCAGAGGGAGAGAGAGTGAGTGTGGGGCTCATGCACTAAGCTCCAGAGGTCCCAGGTTTGATCCCCCCTGATGACGACCAGGGTCTGTCAGTGTTACAAGTAGGGGCTTCTCTGGGATTTCAACTGGGAAGTCTCTGAAGCTCAGGACGCGCTTCCTCAGTGAGGGGAAGTATGTAACCCACACACCTTCTGGGTATGGTGTTCTGTCCCATCTAGTGGCATTGAGACCACTTAGAGAGAAAAACTGAGTCTGCTCTACAGCCTTAGCTAACAGCTATATGGCTTTTAACTAGTGTACTAAGGTCCAGAGGTCCCAGGTTCGATCCCATCAGCCGACGACTGGGGTCTGTCAGTGTTACACCAGCAGACACCTGGTAGCATAAAGGTGCAGCAGTAAGAGAGACACAGTTCCAGTGAGGTGTTCAGATGGCCACATAGGAGGGGGTCCTGGAGAAGGGACAAAGGGCTGGGCTAGACCCTTTCTGGAAGCAGAGAGACAGAATTTTGGGGGGAGAATAGGGAAAGCAAACTCCATGAACCAGGAAAGGGAGAAGGACCTGAATGAAGGGGGTTGCACCTCAGATGTAAGGATACTGCCACCAAACGTATCTTGTGTGACTTATGTTTCCCAGCACATACTAGCAGAGTTTCCCAGAGCTGCATTTACATGAGAATAAGGGTAAAAGGCTTTTTGTATTGCTGTGTGTATCCTTCTCTCCTTAAAGAAATGGTACATTGTTTAACTGCCACTGTAGTTGGCCTTGCTCCATCAATTTGGCAGTTATTGACACATGTCACTAGAAATCAAGGAGCCTTTACTCTCTGGAGAGGAAGGGCAAGGAGGTGAGGAGGACCAACCCACAGCTGTAAAAAGTAGGGGAGGGTATTGCACAGGGAGTTGGGGGGTGGGGGGGCTGGATTCTGTCCTACGTCCATAGCTGGGCTGAATATTAGCACAGCTGGAACCCACTAGCTTTAGAGGTACCAGGGTATGCTGACCTGTTACAGCAACTGAAGGCATAATTTGACACACTAGGTCTAGTCTGACTGAGGCAATGGGAGCATGACAACAAATCTGTAAATACCTTCAAGGTAGAGCTAGTTGGAAACCAGTAAGTATTTTCCATCCATATGTTCAAAATAAACATAAAACTTCCATTTTTTTCCAAAATCCTTTTGTGAACATTTTCCATTTTTTCTACCCAAACCCCCTAAATTTTTCAGTTTTTGAAAAACTAATTTTTTTCCTATTTTCAGTTTTTCATTAAACAAACAGAAGAGTTTGAATGAAACAAAAAAAAAATTCCACACAAAAAAATTGGTTTAGAAAGAAAGGCCATTTGTCACCCCAGGACAGTTTCAATGGGCAATTTTTGACCAGCTCTAATTCAAGAAAACGATATAAATGAAAAAAGGAAATTATTCACAGGCCCAGAAGATGAAGAACAAAGAAAAATGGCCTCAGGCTCACAGAAGGAAACATATAAGTCAGGTAACAGGAAAGCAGTTTGAACGGTAAAAGTAACTGGGCAGTGGATTGAGGTGTTATTGTTGCAAGGAGTCAAGAACAGGCTAAATAAGACAGTTGTGGGGCTAGTATGGAAAGGAGCCCTACAAAATGGTGAAGCTCAAATTGCATGGCCTAAATGATCTGTCCTGGCCCGACTTCCCAGGATGGATTTTGTGAAAGGTAAGTAAAGTAAAAAGATAATGTGCTTGGTCAGAAGGAGCAAGCACGGTAATTTTAAGCCCCTAATTAAACCAACTCAGGCTGCGTAACACCCAAATCAGTTCCAAGATCAATATTTCTATTCATTTACAAGCATAACGAGGTGAGAGAGGCAAGCAAAGTAAATAATTAACTCATTTACAGCTTTTTTAAACAGAAAGAGTCATTTTAATCTCCTGGGTAATTAGCTATGCAGTTGATATCAGTCACAGCTGCAGCAATTATTTAAAGTATTTGATTAATATATCTGGGGGAGGGAATAGAGTTATACCAAACTATACTGGGTGCACAGGCCTATCAGCGAATCAGCCAACCCATGGGTGTTTGTCTTCAGAAATGTTGCATCCTTTCTGTCATGGTTATTGTGACAAATCCTTGGCTGCATGCATATAAACAGGAGGGTGATTCACATCTGAGACATGAAGACTAGAATCCACAACCTTCTACTCTGTAAACATAGATGTTTACTGTTTAAACTAAAGAAGAATCTCCATTAACACTGGACTAATTGTATTGTTCCTTATATCCTGTAGACCTCCACCCACTAGAGGGCAACAATCGCACACATTTCTGCTGCTCTAACAATCCATCCAGAAGAGGGCAGAGAAACTAACACATTACAGTGTGGATGACCTAAAGGTAAAGTGTCAAGTATGGTGGTACAAGTAGGGTGGTACAGTCCGGTACACCGTACCAGGAAGACACAGGAGGAGCAGAACGTGGGGCTGCCTGGTGGTCCCACACTGGAAGCTCCTCCAACGCAGCTGTACCATCCCCAGCACCTCCCCCAGCTCTTCCACACAGCTGCGTGCCTCCATTTCCTGGCAGGGTCTGTACAGCAGCCCTGCCAGAGGACAGAGCGGTGGGGGCAGGGCTGGGGGCAGTACAGCCGCGCCGGAGGAGCTGCCGGCGTGAGGCCACCAAGCACCCCCATGTTCTGCTCCTTTCGCCACTGCGGTTCCTGGGAGAGCCCTGCAGTTCAGAAGTCTCCGGCGCAGCAAGAGGAGGCTCCCCTCAGGTAACCTGGGATGGATCCTTGAGAGGGGACGGGGAGAACACGGGAGCCCTGGGCTGGAGGCGGGGTGGGAAGGAGTCACATGGGGAGGCCACGTGCCCCCCCCTTTGTGTCCCTCCCATGAGTGCAGCATACTTGTAAGAAATGAATGCTACTTGCATCACTGGCTATATGCTAATAGAATCATAACTCAAGGATACAAGTACCATTTGGATAAAAGGACAAAGGTGAACTTTTACCTGGAACATGATTTGAACCATGATTTTCTATTTAGAAGTTCACAGTAGAGAAATTCATACTTTTCTTTTTGGTAAGACACTGTCCAAGTATCTGCCACATACCTCCTAGTAGTTGATCCATTTTACTACTGTTACCAGCTATCAGACTTACTCTGGCAGCAGTAAGTAGCCTTTTGTCTTGTGAGTGAACAGGACTGTAGTGGTGAACACAATACATTTTTGCCAGTGTGTTACATATTTATTAGAGCTGTCCGGAAACCAGAATTTTCATTTCATGAGAAATTGTTGACATTTGAAAATTTGTTTTTTTGTTCCAAATCAGAATAAAAAGCCAAAATCCAAATTTCCTAAGAAAGTAAATTTCTAAAAAAATTAAGTTTGGAATTGTTTTGTTTCATTGCAATAATGTCACAACATTATAATATTAAATATAATTAGATAATATAATATTTAAAATGTATATTTTATGTAATATAAAAGTCTGAATGAAATTAATCAAAATGATAGTCAAAACATTTCAGCTTTATCAAAATGAAATGTGTCAACATTATCTAAATAAAATAAGAAAGTCCAAACTAATTGTTTTGACTTTCTTTCATTGAAAATGTCATCAACACATTCCTGTGAAACATTTCGATTTTCACACGACTGCCTTTTCCCACAGAAAACTATTCTGTTAACATTTTTTCAACCAACACTAATATTTGTTATGTGCCTCTTCATTTCCTAGTTTCAGAAAGACTTAGACATTCTTAGATATCATGCATAAAGATTCTTCCCATGTTATTTCTGAGCTTGCTGAAATCAAGTCTTAGAAATCTCACAAGAATCCCCATTCTTACTAGATTTCCAGCTCAACTATAGACCAAAGACCCTTGGATAAGTTACATTAAGCAGCCAAACTTTTGGATAATTACCCAAACCAAATCATAGAATCTTTTGGAGATGCCCACAAATTGTACACAAATTGTATTGAATTGAGATTCATTCACATGTGGTTTAGTCCTGGACTATATTGCTGGTTTCAAATATGTAAATGTCAATTCACAAAACAAATTTGGTTGTGCTTATATGTAAACTGAAATGCAACAGCAAGTGCTTATACAGTCCATCACAACAGCTCAAACATTTAAAAAGAATGCAAATGACAAGGGCAGGTATATTTTTTTAAAATCCTTTACTGAAACACTCTGTGTATGTTACTGATCATTATTCCTTGGGGTTTTATAGCCCCCAATCTGACATTTTGTATGCTCCACACGAATTAAACTAATGCTTTTTAATACAAAAATTAAGACCAATCACCTAGTTGTGGAACTGCCACTACTTCCACATGAAAACAAGCCTGTCAGATGATCATAGTAATAAAATGCACAGACCAAACTACCTGTGTCAACCTGCTAGCCCTCCTCCTCCCTGCACACCCATGAGAAAAGGAGGGCTTTGGAATGTGCACAGCAGGGTAACCACCCCAGCCTCTGGCACAGCAAGAAGGCAGGGAATTCCAAAACCCTTTGCAGAAAATGTCCTAACAGCAGCCCCTTCTCATTTAAACCAAGGGGGTTCTAATTCAAGTTCTTCTCCTGACTGCAAGTGCAGGGGTGTCTCATGGGGAGAAAGGCGGTGTCTGAGATACCATAAGGATGCATGTACCAGGTTAACACTAACTACTGTGACTCTGCCCCTGGGTATTACTCTGTTGCTCAAATGGTGTATTTCCTACATCTGTCATGTAAAATTCCTTTATATTGAAGAACGTCCCGTTTTGATTTAAATTAATGCATTTATTTCCAAATGTGAGCCCATAAGTTAAACAAACACATTTCTCTCTGTGCACATGAAAGCATTGTTTTGTCACAGATGTACAGTATAATACATTTATTTTCTCAATTGTTTTGTGTTTGTAAGGCATTTCTAGTTATTTGGATGGGTTTGTAAGGGTGAGGCAAATTGCTCTGTGGGGCTCTATTCAGAGAACATAATATTCCCACAAAGGCACCATAATTCTGCATGCAGCAACTCAAACCACTAAGACATTGTAGCAGCTGGCAGGGTGCATACAGTTAGCATTATCTAAACCAGTGTGACAACTCCACTCCAGAACCACTCAGACCCATAAATTAATGATGTGTGTACATTGCTTAACCCTCTAAGGCCCTGCCTGCATTATAATGTTTAACCACTGTACAGTTAATTTATCTCTTTACAAGGAAAACAGCTTAATTTGTGTCCATACAGAAACTTTTCTGCCATCGCAACCATGTCTACACATCCACATCTAAAGAGCCTCCTAACCTTGTTTGTACAAATGCATTCTGGGAAAATCTGGGCAGACCCTCAGCTGGGGATAGAGTGCACAGAGAGGGCCAGTAGTGACAGGTCCGACAATGCACTCTGGGGTGTCCTACCACCCAGGAAGCTGGGAGGAAGGAGACCCAGCCAAACTGGTTACATAAACATGGCTCATTGGGGTCCTGTCACATTGCAAAAAAACCCAGTGTGCTGAACTGGATCTATACTCATCTTCCTTGCCTATCCCTTTGCTCAATTAACCCCCATTTTTGAATCCCTCCTCTGGCTTCCCAGCTGGTATAATATCAAACCTACGCTTCTTGTCACCTTGTCCAGCGTGCTATATAACTCCATCCCCTCCTCTCCGCCAACACTTCCAACCACCTCACACAATCACTTCCCTGCAGCCCCCTTCCATGCCTGGTTCAACTTTCCTGGGCTCATTTGCCCATATTTGAGTCCCTCTAGAGATCCACCTCTGTGATGAATTGTCTGTTCCCCTCATCTCTGTCTACTTCTTCGACTTTAGATTGTGAGTTCCTTGGAGCAGGGACAATTCTTCCTAAGTGTCTGGAAAGTGCAAATAAATAATAACCAATTATAACCGTGGTTGGCAGCCACGGTCACTAGCCAAGCATTAACTGTGTGGTGTGTGGATGCAAACTAATTGTTTATGTGCTAGAATTAACCCTGGGTATTATGGGGCATGGAGATTGGTTAGAATGAGGGTTGCTGCAGTTCTTGGTTTCAGACATAACCAAAAGCACCAAAATACCAGATTATTCTCATGGTATTTCTGACCTTAGGGAGCTAGTATATACCAGAGATCATGGGAGATAGACAATCCTCGGGAGACTGCCAACCAACCTGATGTCTACCCTGGGAGGAGCCTGGGTTGATTCAGCTAGAGCTGCAGAGAAGCATTCAAACTTTTGCCAGCCTCTCTTAACTGAACCTCCATCAGGACTCAACCCAGATGAACATTGCTGAGCCCTTTTGACTCCTTTTGAAATCAGCGGAGGGCAAGAAGACTTGCACCACTGAACCTTTAGTGCACGTGGCCAGATAGACAGATCTTCTCGAAGGATAACCTCCATTAGGTAGCCCCATTTTGAGCAAGCACTTTAAAGCTTTCCCAAGATTTCCAGTGCCATTTGATCTGCCCTTTAGTTAAAGACCCATCTCCACTTGATGACCAGTTTCTAGGTAGTTGCTTAAGGCAGATCTCACTGTGTGTGTTAATTACTCTTTGCAGCCTTTGAAACCGCCTCTGGTTATGGCACCTGTTGTCATTCACATTATGCAGGAAAGTCTGAACAAAACCCACTCGGCTTGTTTTACATCAGCAGGTGGTAAACCACGTAGACCACACTCTGAAAATGAGCAAGGAAGCAAATCCATGTCAGCAAGCTATAGAGAGAGAGGAGACATCTGAAACACTGACTACTTGCTCTGAAGGTGCCCTTGACATGAGTTTCTCCACCATGCAAGATGATCTGTTGGAATCTCTGGGTAAATAAACTCACGTTGACAGTGCATAATGGTGCCTACATGTAGAAAGCTGGTTCTGCTCTCAGTCCCCAGTGGAGACTCCACTCACAAGGGGGAAGAAAGGCTGCTCAAAGGCTGACAAAACAAACTGAAAGAAGACTAAGATGGCAGAGGGACAGGAAGTACCATGTACAAGCCTAACAGGGATAATGAAACCAAGTGATGACTTAGGGGGCGCTGTCAAGGTCTGGACTGCTTTGGGATCCGCTCTGCAGGCTTCATACCCCAGGAGGAGTTCAGATTCTGCAGCTCACCAGAAAGTTAATCAGACTTGCAGAACTTGGACCCCGCTCCCTCCTCCTATGCCTGCTCCAGAGACAGGGTCCAGAAGCACATGGTTCTTCAATGCCCACCTGCCACTCAATTTTTGTAGATCATTTCTGTTTTGTGCTGTATCAGCCCATGCCCTTAGAATTTTGGAGGTATATAACACATTTGGAGGCCTCTACGCTGTCCAAGACATAGCATGAGAACTAACCTGACCCTGCTAGACTGTTTAGGAGTCATGCTGACAGACTCCTAGGAGAGTTCTGGGCAGCCTTCCTCTGTCAGAGATGGGTGGTCATAATAATAAAATTTAGCTCTTACACAGCACTTTTCACCTGTTGTTCTCAAAGCACTTTACAAAGGTCAATAAGTATCATTAACCCCATTTTACAGATGGGCAAACAGAGGTACAGAAAGAGAAAGTGACTTGCCCAAAGTCCCCTAACAAGTCAATGTCAGAGCCACCAAAAAAAAATCTCTCCTGATTCCCAGTCCACTGGGCCACATGGGAGGTAGATCCTCACAACCCCATCTGGGATGCAAAGGACTCCGCCACCCCAGGGAACCAAACCCCATATGCAGAGTCCTGGCTATTATTGTTTTCCCTGATGTTGCTTGGTACCTGGGCATTTTTATTGTGCTTGCTCTATACTGAGCTCAGACAGAGCTGTGGGAGACCAAGGCAAAGAGCAGCCCATGCAGGCTAAAGCCCCTTCTGTAGCTGGAGCATATATCCTTTTTAGGGTCAGGTGCAGCTGCTGAATGGGTGTGCCAACTCCACCCCAGAAAATACCCCAAGCCCTTTTCATCAAAGAGATTACATGTCAATAACTCGACCCAAAGGAAGTGCCTTTCTTCCAGATGACCACTAAGCGTCTCTCTTGCTTAACATGGGACATGACAGAGATTTTTCTCCCTCAGTCAGTGTTAATTTTCTCCTTTTTCTGATCCACTCCAGCTGCTGAATCAGTCAGAAATGCCAGTAGGACTCCACACGCTGGTTAGAGACCTTACCTAAAGCCGGACTCACTGTTTGCTAATAAAAGCTAATACATCCTCCTTTTCTCTGAATGCAGCCCCCCTGTGTTAATCCCTGCGTAACCAGAGGCACCACAGCCAAGCCCAGGGAAACAATAAATATTGCCCATTTATCAGCTGCATGACTCAGGAAGTGCTTGCCACATCATCAGCTCTCTGAGCCGGGGCACAGCTGGGGTATGTGCAAGTGTGAGATGAACCCACCTTTTCTTTCCGGAGGCAGCACATCTCCACTTTTTGGAAGCTGCGAATGGTGATGCTGTCATAGATTCAATGGGGCAGATTCCTGCCTTGCAGCTCCAAGATCTGTGGACAGCAAGAGAAGGTTACAGGGGTTACAAAAGGAGAGCAGTGACCAGCGGGTGTGTGATGATCAGTGAAGGACGTGGCTGGGTGACCCAGGACCAATAGAAACAGGAGGAAGAGCACTGCCTACTGAATCAGCGGCACCACTTCCTCCCAGCACCTAGATTTCCCAAGAGGTCTCCTATCCCAGCACTGCCAAGACCCAGCACTGCTTCGCTCCTAAAACCTGGTGAGCTCCCAGTCCCAGGGAACAGAGCTGCAGCTCCCCCTCCGCCCCCTACAGCCAAGAGGATTTCCTGCCTGAAACAGCCCTCTCCAAGGACGCCACCCATAATCGGCCTGTTTATGAAAACAACTGAGTGCTAAACACATCTCACTTCCAATTATGTTTATGACGCTGCAAAGAAAATGCACAGCTGCCAAACCCCCCAGCATGCCCAGTACTGCTGGACGCACAGGAGGGCTAAATATAACCCCAGGACCCTGGCTATTCCTTAGCAGTGGAATTGCCTGCGGTCTAAGTCCCCTTGGAGCAGATAAGCTGCTCATTTAATAGTATTAAAGGTCCAATCCTGGCAGTCTCACGGTTGCAGAACAAGGCCCTTGCTGATAGGGCCTTTTTAATCCACTAGCGCCTTTTCAGTGAGAGAATAGATTCTCTCCACTTACTCCTGTAGTGTATTGGAATAGGGTATATTCCTTTAGAGAGCGCATGAGCCCTCTAGTGGTGCTCACCATGTTGTGTGTTTTAGAAGTCACCAGAGCAGAAATGAGTCTATGTAGCCAGGCCTCGCGTGTTATGTGCATTCAGTAACCACTGTTATTTGGTCCCCACCGTGCCTGTGTCACTTCTTCACACTGTTTGTTGTCCAAAAACTGGAAGACACAACAACTCTTCACTTCCTAATTGCTTTATTCCCTCTCTTCCCGTTTCTTTTTTCTTCTCCTGTCTCTACTTCTCTTTCATGCCTTCTCTTCCTATTCCTGCTCTCCTTTTCTATCTCCCACTGCTCTTTTTCCTTGTCCCGTTCTCTCTATTTCTGCCACAGCCCCCATGATTCCCAACAGAGCAGATGTGCAGCTAGCCATATGAAATGTGTACACACCCTGCTCAGTCCATTTCCACCACGGCCCCATGGTAGACTTGTCGTAAACCCAACACAACCACTAAGAAAGGGGGAAATTTGCAAAGATAAATGGGATCTGGATACCTAACTGCCCTTTTTTTCTTTGAAACGCTATCCCACAGTGCACGTGTAACCCACTGGCAGGTGTATGCTACAAGTGCCTCTCTGTGATGACGTGCCCATACTTTGGCCGGCACACCAGGAACTGAGCTGGGGAACTCCAGAGCTAAAATGCATGTGCAGTTACAGCTAAAGAGCCAACCTTGGACAGCTTGAGGCTGTAATGACTCATATCCTCTGTGGATCAGCAGTGAGGGGGCTCTGTAATACACCCTCACTGATGGGGTACACATGTAGTGAGAGGGGGAGTGACACAGCAGCAGTATGGCAGGGAAGAGAAGAAACCTTCCAACGCTCTAGAAGAACAACATACATTGTGGGGCAGAGCGCTATCCCACACTGCATCATCACCATCCGACCCGTTATGGAGCTGGAACTGAGAAAATGCAAGTCTCCAACGTGGAGGGATGTGTGGCTGGGGATGTCTCTGTGAGAATGAGTCAGAGGAAGCTGAAAATTAGGACTGAAAACTGTCCGTGCCTACAGACAACAAATGTTTTCAGTGATCAGCAGTTTGAGGCGATGAAACAAGCTAGTCTGTTCCCTCCCGTGGGGAGAGGGTGGACTGTGCTCCTTTATTCCGTATTGTGGAGGAAATTTGAGTGATTGATGGTGATGGAGTTGGGAAATGCACATTCAGCTTCTATTTACAATGTAAATTATTCGCAGCCTCCTCCTTCTCCTCTTTCCTGTTCTTGCTGGTGTACCCAGCATAGAGGTGGAAGGCGGGATGGATTATTTGTTTGATTTCTGTTTTCTTCTTAAATTTTTCCTTCAACATTCAATAAAGCAAAGCGACAGAGGAAAGAAAAAGTCAAATGGCTCTTCAGTAATGAGCCCAGCAGCCCCCTGCTCCCAGACCCAGCCCTGTGCCGGCGGGTGGGTGTGCAGGGGGGAGAGAGAGAGAGGCAATGTGGTGGAACCACACAGCTTACACCTGCAGCCTCTGGTCCCAGACCCAATCCAGCTCAGTGACAGGGGGCTGGAACAAGGAACCCCGCGTCCCAGGCCTGCAGCCCCTGCTCCCAGACCCAGCAAGCTGGGTGTAAGAATGCAGCTCCTGCGTATAAAATTTCCCATTGTGTTACAAAGGTCCAAACAGAAAGGAAAGGGGCTTTTTAAAAGGCTGTGCGCTACATTTTCAGGCTCCATCTGGCTCACAGGCAGGGTGAGGGACAGAGATGCTAATACTGGTTGCCAATCTGCAAACCCAGAGGAACGCAGCCAACACCCATTTTCAGGAGGCCAGTCCTCGGTCTTTCCCAGGCAGTGCGGTCAGAAATGCTTATTTAGCCAAAGCAGGCTCTGAGATCCTACAGAACCAATGTTGTTGTTGTGCCCCAACCCCATAACTCCGTGACCCGCTCGTTCCCACTCTGCCCCCTGACCTTTTCCCATAGCGCTTTCCAACAGCGGCACATGACAAATAGCCCCGCTCTTCTCCTTCTCGGCTTTGGAGAAGGTTTCAAATCTCTGCTCTGATAAACAATTCCCGCTAGGCAGGAATGCCATTCCAGCCTCATGTCACAGGCAAGAGGAGGAGGTGGAGGCCACAAGTGGGGGTGGAGAGTTCAGTTGCTAGGGGAAACAGGAAATGCAGGCCAAGAGCCTGGGATGCTAAGGAGTCAAAGTAAGGCCCAGTGGGCTGATCTAGGGTTTAGCCAGGGCTTTGAGGGCTCCGTGGTATGTTTTCTTCTCTTCATTGGAGTGGAAGCAGCCTCTAAGTTTCACTCAGTGTGGAAGGCAGTTGGTGTATTGACTGCCCTCCCCACAAAGCTCTGCCTCTCCCTCCCTCTTCCCAGCCTTTGTGCTGGCTGGCTAACTCCAGCTTCCACTCCTGCGTGCAGCTCAGGCCATGAGTTGGGATGTGTCTCCACGGCACCAAAAAACCTGCAGCCCCAAGGCTCAGATCCTGGCTCAGTTGACTCAGGTTTACGGGTCTCGGGCTGCAGGGTTAAAAAAAATAGCAGCGTAGACCAATGTTCCCTCTAAGTTTTGACAGGCCGAGTGCGCAAAAAATTTCTTCTGTGCAAATGTTTGAAGCCGAGTTCAAATTTGTGCGCCATGAGGCAAATGCGCCCAGGCGAGTAAAATGCTTATACATTTAAAAAGTTTTAATTTGCAATTGGTGATAATAATAGTTTTACACCATGTTATTTTATAAATGTCATTTTTAAATACTTAGAAAAAGGAAATTTAACCTCCTTTCCCTTTCCCCTCTTTCCAGCTAGTAGAATCTGGCTGTGTTGATAGATGGCGGGCGAACAATGTCAAAAGTCACCTGTAAAGGCTATTTCGGCCTGGCTCCGATGCAGTATTTCATTTTTTGTGCACACGGGGTTTAGGTTCTGTGTGCGTGCACACATGCGCACAGATTAGAGGGAACAGTGGTGTAGACATTCCTGCTTGGGCTCTGAGTCCCTCCCGCCTTGCCAGGCTTCAGAACCTGATCTGCAGCCTGAGTCTGTAGCTCTACACTGCTATTTTTAGCCCTGCAGCTTGAACCCCACAAGCCCAAATCAATTGACCCAGGCTCAGAGACTCAATGGTGTGAGTTTTTCTTTGCCATGTAGACACATGCTGGGGATCCAGACGGAGGGTCCTGGAGCTCAGCTGGCTGTGAATGCCCAAAGCAACAGCACAGTGGCTGGCAATTTGTTGGCCGTTTGAGATTTGAAGTTGAGGCCCTGGCTGGTGAAGGCAATGCTGAAGCAGGTCCCTAGAGTGGTCAGTCCTTATACAGCTCACTCTCGAAGTCTCACGACCCCAGTTCTCTCACTCTGTTATTAAGCTCCTGGAACCTGGCTCCTGCCTACAGTTCAGGGACCACCTTCCTCTGCCCAAGGATGTGAGCAAGTGCCCTAAGAGAGGAAGTGTGACCTGATAGCACATTGACCTGTAGCTTAGGAGATATGGGTTCTAGTCCCAGCTCTGCCACTAGCCTGTGGGTGACCTTGGACAAGTCACTTCCCCTTTCCCTGCCTCAGTTTCCCCCTTTGTAAAATGGGGTTAATAATACTTACACCCTTTGTAAAGTTCTTTGAGATCTGCAGCTGAAAAGGACTATATAAGAGGTAGGTGGTGGTATTACTGTTAGTGACAATGTTCCAACCCTGCCACAGTAAAAGAGGACTCCAGGACCCAGGGCATCTTTGGAATTCAGATAGCTAGTCCAAAATACGAGCCCCCTATCCTACCCCTTGCTCCGCCTGTTGGCTAGAGGAAAGGGTTTGCACAGCGGATCAATTTATTGCATGAAGGGCCAGAAGGAAATACAAGAGAGGCAAAATTCACCCCAATGCAATGCAGAGAGAACCCTGCCCAGAGCAGCATTCGGGTGATGAAAGGAAGTTCTGGAGTTCTCCAGGAGCACCAACAAGTGAGAAAAAAAGCAGAAGTGGGTAATGCCACTTACACATCTCACGTGCATCTGTTAGCAGATCACACCTGTGCACTCCCTATGCTGGGCACAGAGCTCTGTTACTGCTCAGGCTGCCATGATAATCCCCATAGTTTAGAGCCTTTGCAGAGACATGTTCCTCTCATTCCCCTTGTGCAGTGCACACCCGCTCCCATTCCCCTTGTGCAAGGGCCTGCCCTTCCCAGCCCCCTCTGCAGTGCTTTGCCCTTTGCAGCCCCACTCTACTTTACCTTCCATACAGTTCTCTTTCCCTGGATGGACTCCATTGCTCCAGGGGGACCCAGCAGCAGAGGGAAATCACTTTTATGTCTGTGTAGTTGGAATGGTGTTAGCAGCAGCCTGGCGGGTTGGTGCTTGGCTGACTCTTATTTAAGCGATAATAGGACTGCTGCACTCTGAGATGGCAATAAACTGGTTCCCAATGAGGGAACTGGATAATTACAGAGAAAAGCAGCAGGTGCTTCAATCATTGCTATTATGCTACACATCTTTTAAAGTGTCAATGAAAAGAAATGTTGGGATAACAAAATCGCTTAACCTGCATGCAAAAGCACCTGAGCATGAGACCGGGCAGGGGAGGGGACCACACTGCGATGTTTTTATCACCACATCTTGTTTCAAATGTGATGTGACAACCTGTGGCTGATCCCACAGAGTAGGAGTGGGGGCACTGGCTGGCAAGATCCCTGAGTGCCATAAAATAGAAATAGAGAGGTAGGACTAAAAGGTTCTCACCTGGTAAATGTCTCCCACTCTGAGACTAAACATCTCAACTTTACCTTGGTTGGTTTTGTTCATTTTGTATTTTATTTGTGCCTCTTCTTCACCATTTTGGCTTTTATGTAGCATCAGGAAAGCATTATCTCATGACACTGTTCCATTCCATTGACATTATCTCCTAAATATCCCTCCTGAAGTTTTGACAGGCATTTAAACCATGAAGGCTGGTTGAAGTGTTAGAAAATTACAAAATATATGGACACCTCTCCTGCTGTTTGAAAGGTATGAAAACTCTGAACACTCCTGTCTCTGTGCCAGTAGACAACACCACACATACATACACATAACCCACACACACTGCCCACAGAAGGCATGCAAGCAATCACAAAGCAGGCATTTACAAACACATGCACAATACAGTATTATACATGCATACATTGAAAACATAAACAAAATATGCATACATTACACACACTAAGGATTCACACAGATATGAACTAGACAATGAAGACCACATTGGCACATCTGCTTACAACAAAGAATTTGCAAAGTTGCTGTGCAAAAACTACACACATTTATTTATGCATGTGCTTATTTGTTTGAACCACAAACAATCACAATAAAAAGACTGCATAAGCTAACTGCCACACATATCAAGACTACGTATATGAAATATACTCAGAGGAGAGGCAAAAACACATCATCTGCAAACACACACTCCTCCTGTGAGACTGAATTTGTCACATCCTAATGACACACACAGACACATGCACACAGAAGTGTACTCAGAACCACAGACACAATTGCACCAATACACCAGGTACACAAAACCCTGATGCACAGTCACAAACCTCACATTCAGAGGCAAGACACAAGTGCACTGCACACCATTGCTCCTGATCACACACACAAACAAGTGTGCATAAAAGGCACACACTCACACCTAAGAAACACACTTGGTGTGTTACAATGTTACAGTCTGTCCAGAGGGCTGAACAGGCTGTAACCAGGAAGCCAGAGACCCTGGGGTTAATTTCCCATCTGGTACAGAAAATGCACAGTACGTAGGGCACTGGGTTTAATCTCCCAGTTGGCACAGCAGATGCACAATAACTAGGCTGCTGGGTTTAATCTCTCATCTGGTACGGCACACACACACCATGCCTACGGCCCAGGGTTGAATCCCCCAGCTGGTTGAGCACCTGCCCCATAACCTGTACTGCTGGGTGTAATAACCCAAGGTTAGACTGTAGCCATACAATCTGCACCACCCTATAGAACACATTGTGACCCACAGTCACAATTCCTCCCCTATTCCCCACATGCTCTGGTGGGTGGGGGGGTTTCAGGGGCAAGTTACTTCACCCCTTTCATAGAGCATCAGGCACCTGCCAGGAGTCAGGGCTCCTCTCCCTTCCCATCCGCTCCCCACTCACAGTGGGGAGTATCATGCGAGTGGCCCCACCACAGCTGAATGGGGAGCAGGGCGGGGGTTACTCCCAGGCACAGCCAAGCAAGGCTTATGACAATCTAGCCCCCAGCTGGTTCCTCACCAGCACAGAAACCAGTGCACTTAATCTAACCTCCCAGTGGGTGAAGCTCCAAGAGAGATTGGGAATGTGTGAATGCAGTAGTGGGAGCAATGCATTATGGGGAGGTGGAATAGCTTATGTCACACAGGGCCCCTGTAGGGGTGTCCCAAAGGCTCTGCACCCACAGACTCTCTTCCACTTGCGACCATTTCAGACCTGGGAAGCTGAGCAGTTTCCTTCTCTCCGGGTCTGAGCATGGAAGTGGGCAGAAAGGGGAGGGAGGAGGCCTTTCCTCTCTCCTGTATCGTGTGCATAGTACAGGATAACAATGCAAGCCACAAGCAATCATTTTGGGCCCAAATTTGGGAGGGGAGAGGCTAGCAGCCCTAATAAACATGGTTTTGTGGTTAAGACATTGCACTGAGCTTTGGAAGGTCTGGGTTCATTTCCGCTGACTGCCAACGAATACAGCCCTTAGTCTCTGCTTCATTTCCCCATCTGTGAAATTGGCATAAAGGTCCTTCCCTTTGCTCCACCTTGCCTATAGAGATTGTGATCTCTTTGGGGAAGGGACTGTCTTTTGCTCCATGTTTGCACAGCACCTAGCACTGTGGGGCTTTGATCTTGAAAGGAGCCTCTACATGCTACCAGAATACAAATAACAAAGAAGCAGAAGGAGTGTCTGGACCTGGGTTCCCTCTCGTCCTCTCCTGAGTATTCCTGGCCCTCCCGCTATTGCCTGCTGGGTTGCTTAGCTGGGATTCCAACAAAGTGCCAGGGTTTTTTTCCCCCAGACACAGAGCGGCAGGCAGAGCTAAAAAAAGTAAAACAAAACAAAATCAGGGGGAGCCTAACGAATAGAAATAATAGCAGAAACACACTCTCCGCTTTTCTCCTTGTAATTTTCCCACCCCAGACAGCTGTAATGTGGAAAGTATTGAAATTTAAATCACACTTCGGCCTAACCTCAGCTGACAGGCTGCCGATGCAATAATCTCAGGCCGGCTATCTTCTCCCGGGGAGAACGACAAACCAACTAAGGGAAAGTGATAAATTTTCAATTTTATTTTAAAATATACCAGATGGGAGATTTTATTGGAGTCATAAATATGTCAAGAGCAATGTTGGTATATGATTGGAGATTGCCCCCACCAAGGGACCAGCGCTCCCTGTTTAGAAATTCCATCTGATTCTTAATAAGAGGCTCCAGTTAGACTGCAGTAAAATAGTCTCTATATTAAACCAATTGAATTTCCATTTGCCAGACATCTTTTTTTCTCTATGCTTCCAAGATGCTGCTGGGGGGGAACGGGGAGAGCGGCATGTTTTGGCTAGTAAGATGGACCAAAATGAATTGAAACTGGTACCTGCTCACCGTGTTTGTGCCTGGGCAGATCAGGTAAGTTGGTGGAAATAATTACACAGGTAGAAACGAGCAGCCTCAGAGAGGAGCTGATGAGGTGGAGAGGAGAGATGGGGAGGCATTTCCCCTTCCCCAGTTAGCCACATGTTTGAGGAATGCAGTGAGTGTAATTACAAACTCATTATTTCCCACCCTGGGCTCCCACCATGACTGTGATGCTCTGAATTAGTTTTGTTTCAAAGCTTGATAGACAGAGATCGTGACATGTCCCCTCCCCCAAGGAAGTCACCCAGTTCCTCTCTGGACTGGAGCGGATGTTGGCACCAGAACTGCAGCAGGCGAATGGTGCTGAGACTGTTAGGGGCCACATGCATAAGAGCAGCTTCAGTGGCCACCCTAACTTCCAGCTGGTCACCCACAGCCCCTGTTGGTTATTCTGACAGATCGAAATGCCAGGAAAAACATGTCACGCCTCCCTCCCCTTAAGAATGCCCCAGACGTTCGCCCTTCACTGGAGGGCCCTACAAAGGTGTTCTAGAACCAGGGACCTGCACCTGCTGACAATTTCCTGATTGGGGAGTGTGTTGGGCTTGAATCTCTGGATCCTCTCATCCTCTTTGATTCTGGTTCTATGTTGTATTTAAATTGTGAGGAACCTATTTTCTCTTTCTTGCTGGGATGTGGCTGAAATCTTGGCCGAACTTGCTTAGCCTTCGCTACGTAAAGCCTGAAGCTCACAAAAATCAGCTTTGGCATCACTGAATCCAAACCCTGAAACCAAGCCCTGGTTCAACTTCAGGCTCAAACCCTGAGCCATAACCTGGCCTCAAACCCAAAACCTAGACCCAGCCTCAACCTGATCTGATCCAGCGCCCTCATCCCATGTGTAGAAATATCAGGGATGTCTTTGTTTCCTCTGCACTCCTTTGCCAAATGCCTCTGAGGCTGTGACAGATCAGACTAGTATGGCAGCAGCAAGTGTGGGTATTGTATCCCCTTCCCCTGCAGAAAACTTGACACACTGCTACTATAGACTGTATTGTTGAGTGTGTTTCCATTCTCCCAGTCTACCAGGAAATGCCCAACCTTCTCACACAAGAAACACCCAAATCTACCCCTCAGATTTCCATGGGCCCTGAATTCATCTCGTGGAACTGCTGGTGCTTTGAAAATGGGAATGTGTGGCAAGTAAAGCGGAACAATAATATGTTATGTTCAGAGAGCCCTTGGTATAAATGCTTCACAGATTTAATCATAAGGTTACGGAATTGTATAAAGGAATTACAGAATTAATAGCAGACATAATATATAATGCATTTAGAGAATGATATTATACAGTTAAAGCCAATCCACAACACAATTACAGAGCAGCAGAGGGGAAAGCAATCAAGAGGCATAAGCAAAAGCTAGCTTTTCAGAGGCCAGAGATGTCTAAGGGCCACTTAAGCTATACCTACGTGGCACACTAAGCCTGGACTCTGACTCAGGTTTGAGTCCGTTCGTGTGCCCCCCCTCCCTCCCCCCCCCCATCCACACAGATCAGTCTGACCCAGCTCAGCAAGCACTCAGGACCTGGGCCTAGGACCCTGCAAGAGAGGAAAGGCAAGTCAGAGCCTGAGTCCCACTGTGACTTGGGTCCAAGCCCTGTCATTTTGCAGCGTGGATGCAGCTCAAGCCGCAGACCCAAGTCAGAAGGTCTGCGTAGTGCAGTATGTGTTAGCACAGTGACACCCGGGTCCAGCAATTGTAAACTTAGGTTTACAGTGCAGTGTGGATGCTTAGAAACACCTAGTCCAGAAGCCGGGTCCCACAGACCTGGGCTTAGTGTGCAGTGTAGCCATATCCTAAGGCTCCTCTTCTCCCTCTTAAACCATGCCAGTTGAGCAATCACTACACCAGACTGATCATTTGCTGTGGCAAGCTCTTTACAAAAATCTCCTAACACTAACCCCCATCAAATCTATCACCCTCTTACCCGCAGCCTCAAATCCCGAACAAGCTATTCATTGGTCACAAAGCAGCAGATGTACTGAGACAGGCTGAAGCTTTTAACAGCTTTTTAATCGGAAGAAGCAGATTGAAACAGACGACTCCAACCCATCAGTCTTGAGCTTCAAAAACTTGAGCTAATGTGCTGCATGCTGAGGCTGGCATTTGTGGTGCTCTCTCTACTTCTGTGTGGTTTCTGATGGGGACTTGTACTATTTGTCATGGCTTGGCGTAGGGTCAAGAGAACCTGGAGACGTTGGGAGTCTAACAAAAAAACTGGGAAAGAATTCAGAATGCAGTAAAATGTGTTGGATGAAATACAAGCCCGTGCTACAGATATGAAAGAGGACAGCCTGTCTCTAGCATTCCACTCTCAGGAGAACTCCCTGAGAAGGGGGAGTGAGGCAGTTCCAAGCTTATCTGAAATCCTACAGTATCCTACATTCCCTCTAACAGGCCTCAGAACTGGACACAGCCAGGAGACAACACTGGCCACATAGATGAAAAGTGAAATGTCTTTGATAGTGCTATTTGGGTTTGTCATGGTGGATCAAAGGTTCTGATAGATCACCTGTTCTGTAGGACTCAGTAGCGTGGATGTAATTGTTGTGCTGGCTCTGTTTTTTTTTCTCGGAGGGACCCCAGAGATTTTAGGCAGGTAGCTTCTTGTCCTCACCAGGGACCCTTAGCTGTGGAGTCTGCTAGATTCTTTTCAGCATCCACATACAGAAACTACATGAGACCACAAGGTGCAATAGGCTGTGATGCTAACACCACCCAACACTTGGTTTCCTTTGTCATTGACCACAGACCGGGCAGATCCCTGGCTGTCCTGGTGTCTGGATGGAATAGAGGCATGGGTGAAACACACCCAACTCTGTGGTTGCTGTCCTGAAGAGCTCACAGACAAAAGCCCCAATCGAGCAACCAAAACCACTGCAGCACAAAGGCCCAGCTGTGTTGATCCAAGTGCATGACCGGGCCTGTCAGGGTTCCTTCCCCACTCTGAACTCTAGGGTACAGATGTGGGGACCCGCATGAAAGACCCCCTAAGCTTATTCTTACCAGCTTAGGTTAAAAACTTCCCCAAGGTACAAACTTTGCCTTGTCCTTCAACAGTATGCTGCCACCACCAAGGGTTTTAAACAAAGAACAGGGAAAGAGCCCACTTGGAGACGTCTTCCCCGCAAAATATCCCCCCAAGCCCTATACCCCCTTTCCTGGGGAAGGCTTGATAATAATCCTCACCAATTTGTACAGGTGAACACAGACCCAAACCCTTGGATCTTAAGAACAATGAAAAATCAATCAGATTCTTAAAAGAAGAATTTTAATTAAAGAAAAGGTAAAAGAATCACCTCTGTAAAATCAGGATGGAAAATACTTTACAGGGTAATCAGATTCAAAACACAGAGGATCCCCCTCTGGGCAAAACCTTAAAGTTACAGAAAACAGGAATAAACCTCCCTCTTAACACAAGGAAAATTCACATAAAACAAAAGATAAACTAATCCGCCTTGCCTGGCTTATCTATAGTGGTTGCAATATTGGAGACTTGGATTGGGATGGGTTAGAGAAGATGGATTTCTGTCTGGCCTCTCTCAGTCCCAGGAGAGAACAAACACGTAAACAAAGAACACAAACAAAAGCCTCCCTTCCCCCCCCCCCCGCCCCGAAGATTTGAAAGTATCTTGTTCCCTTATTGGTTCTTTGGGTCAGGTGCCAGCCAGGTTAGCTGAGCTTCTTAACCCTTTACAGGTAGCTGGATGTTGCCTCTGGCACTGTAGCACTGTATACAGAAAGGTGGTTACCCTTCCCTTTATATTTATGACAGAGACCTTAGACAGAAATGAAAAGGCAAACAAGACATGGAAGGGATTACTAGTGAGAACAAGCTCCTTTTCCCTGGGTTAGTAACAAGATCCTGCAGGGATGGGAGCCAGCAGAAGACAGCATGAAGCCCAGCCCTCTTTCCCTGCAGTCTGAGCTGTGTCAGAGGGATCCCACACTGGTCTCTTCTCCCTTTCCTCTGCCCCCCCATCCTCCCTCCCCAGTACCAAGGCAGGCCAGGGAGGGACAAGCACATACACAGCAGCAGCTGCCTTATAAATTATACAGTTAATGAAAACAACTTTATCACAGCGATGACACCGTCATCTGCAGCGTTTATGGGTTAATAAATTGCGTCCATGAATGAATATCTGCTGACTCATTAACTAAGCCGTAAGTGAAAGTCATTCATCTTCCATGCAGCTCCATGAAAACCAGTGTCCTGCTCCTGCCTGGGGATTCATTTTCATTTCCCTGCCTCTGGGAGAGGAGTGGGGGGAAGGAGGGAATTATTTCCTTTCCCTCGTTTCCCTGCATTAGTGAACCCCTGCAGGTTATTTAAATGGTAACTTCAAAGCAGGTATGTGATCACTCTGTTTACTGCTGGAGGAGTCTCATTTTGCAGTCAGATTGAAAAGCTTCTCTGACTCAGGGGAGAACAGCAGCACTGACAGGTTTAGGATCTGCAGATCCAGCCAGCTCAGGTGAAATGACACAGGAAAGAGGCGGGGGGGGGGGGAGGATAGGAAAAGGGCACTTCCTACCTAGGACGTGTCGGGGTGTAGCTTATCACACCCTGCAGGGAGTTAATGGCAGCAACCGCCCCCACACGGTAAGGCAACAGCAAATCTCTTCACAGAGCTCTACGGGTGGGGTTAGAGGTTGTTATTCTGCGCAGTTACAGCTGGTTATTTATGGGGTGGTTCTTTATGGTTATCCTGGGGGTTATAAGGGGTTCTATTCTATTTGGGTTTTTATACCACTTTCATCACCATAATATCCAAGTGCCTTCCTGTAGTGACTTAAGCGATGTGGCTAACGTCTGCCAAGTGTGGCTCATTCTTTCTCTCACCCCAGGGGGAGAACTGTGTGTGTAGCAGGGTGCTTTGTTTTGGTCAGGTGTATTACATGTACCCGCATTGCTCTCTGTTTATGTTGGAGAACACAGGGTGGAGGAGTGCACCGGGAGGAGAAGGTGGTGAGGTTTGTGATGATCTTGGATTCCTGGAGCAGTTCGTTCCACAGTCTGGGAGTGGCCCCTGGGATGCTCTGCACAAATGAGCTGTAAGTGGGTATTCCAGGGAGAGAGGGTGGCGTTATAGGTGACTATTCGGGGAGAAGGGCTCTAGGTGGTTATTCCAGTCCTGCTCTTCTCACGGCTGCCAAGTGACAAACTGAGAGAAAATGTGTGGGGAAAGTTGGAGCATACCATCACTTTTTGGGGGAGGTTAGGAAGGAAGAGTTATGCCACGACTGTGGAGAAGAACCCTCACTCTCCCTTTTTTGGGTGGTGGGCGATGCCATCATTTCCCGCACTGCCTCGCTGGGATCCCTTGAGCCTATTCATGCCAACACTGCCAGGTCATGAATAGCACTTGGTGGGGGGCCTGTGGAGGCCGTGGTGCTCCATGCTGGGAAGTGTTCTCGTGGTACAGGTTAATTCCCTAATCCAGTTAAGAAAAGCTCCATTGAATAATTTTTCTAAAAAAAAAGAGAGATTCTTTTAAATTGGTTTGTTCCACTTAAGCTGCCATTTTCTCGCAGTCCTTTTTAAATACGGTTTTTGCACAGAGGAAGTTTATGCCTATAACAGTAGCAGCTTTTAGTCTTTCATGAGTAGCTTAGCAGCAGAGCTGCCTTAGCAACAGCTCCCCTCCCTCTCCTTTCTCCATGGGAGCAATAGGGCACATGGGAGAAGCAGTGACCTGAACTCTTCTGCTCCTTACTCTGGTCAGAGATAGCCTCCCTCCTAGATCTCCTGAAGGTGGAATTTGCAATAACAAGGCTCCTGGAACTGGACACTGAACAAACCACTCATGACAGATGTGAGTCACATCATTTAATGCATAACTGGAAGGCACTCAGATACTCTGGAGATGAGCATGTATAGAATAGATAAGACATATTGAACACTATTGGCTCATTGATGTAATGCCAAGGCCCCTAATACTGCCTTTTGGAAACATGGTAGGAAGGACTAGGGCTAGCCTGGAAGGAATATCAGCTCATGTGAGAAATAAGCTCCAGCTAGTTCCTGCTCCTATATATGGTTGGGCATAGCTGCTCAAAGGATGTTTCAAACCTCTGTCTCCATCAGGATGTTAAGTTATTCCATATATTTTCATCAGATGCAAAGAAAATGGACTCTTTGAGTGGGGATTTTTTTCTGAAAAGAAGGGTTACTTTAATTAGACTCCACTGGCTAAAAGCTCTGCTTGGAGCAATTGCATCATTTCTATTCCATTAACCACCATGTATGTGAAGCTGGATTAGGGGATAACTAGACACTACTGAAGAAGGGAATAGCTGGGAATAGAAAGTAAAATCCTCTGCCCAGAAACAATCTGATATCCAAGACCCTTTGGGAAGAATGTATATCTCTGTGTATCTCTATGTCATTCTTTTTCTAGTGATTATTCATGTGCATGAAAGCATGGAACTGCTAGTGACAGCTAAACCTCACATAGGAGCTCAGAGTTCATGAAGACAAATGTCATGCTGTCTGGAGTGGCTCAAGACCATGCGTGCCAACCTCAGGGCAGACTGTCAAGAAGCTGGGGGGAAAACCCAAGTTGTATGTTCAATAATTAGATTTCACCCAGTAACAAATGTGAATTCCTAAAGCATTAAAACATTTTTCCCATGGGGTCACAGAGCATCCCCTAGGGAATTCCAGTCTATCTTGCCACCCAGGCAAGCTGGACTTAGTGAAATATGGTCACTTACACTGAAAATCACATCAACGTTCAGGTTATGTCCAGTCCCAAAGGATGAGTCACTTACCTCAGGTCATCTGTACTTCAGATCTCAAACCAAAGACAATGCTTGTGGCCGATCTTGTAATAAACTAATTAAAAATGTATTAACCAGGAAAAATAAATGAGTTATTTACAAGGTTTAAGTAGAAACAGGTATACACACAACTGAGATACACTGTGAGGTTCCAAAAGATTATAGTAGCTGCTAGAATTCCCTTAGGGCTAACTCAAACTAAACAGCTGACCACTCCTTGCTTACTCTCAGAAATCCTTGCCCCTCAGAGTTTCAGCAGCATAGGAATAAAAATTTCTCCTTAACAGGCATTTTTATTTTCTTACCCCAGCATTCAAGCTAGGATGGGACAAGGGTTTGTGCACATTGCTTCCCCCACGCCCCGGAAGAAGGTATTGTCAAAGTCTTTTGTCCACAGTGGTATGTCTGTAGACCTTTTGGTGGGTAGATGATACCTCTTGTGATGACCTAGTATTTGACACTTAGTATGCTTTTTGCCTGATTGGGGGGATTTGCAGTCTTAGCAAGCATTTTTGTAGTTACAGAGTAAACATTTAAAAGTTACCTTATAACCTGGGATACGGGTATAATAAAGCAAGATTAAGACATGCAGCATCCTACAAGCATTCCATAAAGTCTAAACACATTCTTATAACTCTAACCTTTGTAACTGTTGTTCTTTGAGATGTGTTGCTCATGTCCATTCCAATTAGGTGTGTGCCCACCGCATGCACGGCCGTCGGAGAATTTTTACCCTAGCAACACCTGGTGGGTCAGCTATGGAGCCCCCTGGAGTGGCGCCTTCATGGCGCTTGATATATACCCCAGCCAACCCAGCGCCCCCTCAGTTCCTTCTTGCCGGCTACTCCAACAGAGGGGAAGGAGGGCGGGTTTGAAATGGATATGAGCAACACATCTCAAAGAACAACAGTTACAAAGGTGAGTAACCGTTTTTTCTTCTTCAAATGCTTGCTCATATCAATTCCAATTAGGTGACTCCCAAGCCTTACCTAGGCGGTGGGGTCGGAGTGAAGTACTGTGGATTGTAGGACTGCTATACCAAATGCCGCATCGTCTCTGGCCTGTCGGACGATGGCATAGTGTGAGGCAAAAGTGTGTACTGAAGACCAAGTAACAGCTCTGCAGATCTCCTGGATGGCACCTGAGCCAGGAAAGCCGCCAACGAGGCCTGAGCCCTTGTGGAGTGAGTGGTGAGGGGCGGGGTCAGAACACTGGCCAGATAATAGCAAGCATGGATACAGGATGTGATCCAAGATGAGATCAGCTGAGAGGAGCCCGGGAGGTTCTTCATCCAGTCCGCCACTGCAACTAAGAGCTGGGTTGTCTTCCTGAATGGCTTTGTATGCTCATTGTAGAAGGCAAGGGCCCTACGAACATCGAGGGAGTATAGCCACTGCTCCTGACAACTGGCGTGCAATTTTGGATAAAAAAATTGGGAGAAAAATGTTCTGGTTGATATGGAAGGTCAAAACCACCTTAGGAAGAAAGGCAGGGTGAGGGTGCAAATGCACATTATCTTTATGGAAGATCATGTAGGGTAGTTCTGAGGTAAGACCCCTGAGCTTGGAGACGCCTCGCCGACGTGATAGTAACAAGGAAAGCTGTTTTCCAAGAGAGGTATAAAAGGGGACAGGTGGCCAACGGCTCAAACGGGGGCCCCATGAATCTGGAGAGGACTAGGTTAAGGTCCCATGTGGGGACTGGCTGCCACACCTGCGGGTAGAGACAGTCCAGGCCCTTAAGGAACCTACTGACCATGGGATTGGCGAAGACAGATAGGCCATTCGCTCCCGGGTGGAAAGCCGAGATGGCTGCCAGGTGGACTCTGATAGATGTCACCAGACCCTGCTGTTTCAGACTTAGGAGACAGTCCAAAATGAGAGGCATGGACGCTTGGATGGGGGGCATGCTGCGGTGAGTGCACCAGCGTGAGCATTGCTTCCACTTAGCCATATACGTAGCCCGAGTGGAAGGTTTCCTGCTGCCCATCAGCACTTGCTGCTCCAAATGCAAACAGAGGAGTTCTGAAAGGCTCAGCCATGCAGCATCCATGCCATGAGATAGAGAGAGCGTAGGTTGGGGTGACAGAGGCGGCCGTGATCCTGAGTGATCAGATCTGAAGAAAGAGACAGTGGAACTGGAGTGTCCACAGAGAGCTCCAACAGCGTGGTGTACCAAGTGTTGTCTGGGCCACGCTGGGGTGACCAGAATCAGCCGTGTCCTGTCCCTGCGCGCCTTGATCAGGACTTTGTGCACAAGGGGAAACGGCGGGAAGGCGTAAAACAATCGGCTCGTCCATGGGAGTAGGAAGGCATCTGTGACAGAGCCCGGAGAGCAACCCTGGAGGGAGCAGAAAGCTGGACATTTCCGATTGCTGCGGGAGGTGAACAGGTCGACCTGGGGAAACCCCCACTTTCGGAAGATGGAGTAGATGACATCTGGACAGAGCGACTACTCATGGGAGTGGAAGGACCTGCTCAGGTGATCCTCCAGTGTGTTCTGGACCCCTGGGAGAAAAGACGCCACCAGGTGAATGGAGTGGGCTATGCAGAACTCCCACAGTCGAACAGCCTCCTGACAGAGGGGAGAGGAGCAGGCCCCTCCCTTGCTTGTTGATGTAGAACATGGCCGTGGTGTTGTCCGTGTGGACTGCCACACAACAACCATGCAACTGCTCCTGAAAAGCTTGACAAGCAAGACATACTGCCATCAGCATCCGAACGTTGATATGGAGAGAGAGCTCAGATGGGCCCCATAGGTCCTGCGTCTGGATGTCCCCAAGATGGGCGGCCCATCCCAGGGCTGACGCGTCTGTGATGAGGGACAAGGAGGGCTGACGAGTATGGAAGGGGACTCCTTCACATACCACCCTGGGGTCTAGCCACCAGTGGAGGGAGGCCAGGACCCTCTCTGGGATGGTGACCACCAGGTTCAGGCTGTCTCGACCTGGGCAATAGATTGATGCCAGCCAGGCTTGTAGCGGGCGGAGCCAAAGTCTGGCATGCCTGGTCACATACGTGCAGGAAGCCATGTGTCCTAGAAGACTCAAGCAAGCTCTTGCCGACGAGGTTGGGAAGCTTTGAAGGCTCCGGATAAGACTCACTATAGTTTGGAAATGAGCATCTGGCAGGAGGGCTCAAGCACGCATGGAGTCCAGTACTGCCCCTATGAATTCTATTCTCTGGGTCGGTTCTAGTGTCAACTTCGCCATGTTGAGAAGGAGGCCTACTCGACAAAATGTGTCTGTGACCAAGCAGAGGTGGGACTGCATCTGTTCTTTGGGGCGTCCCCGAATGAGCCAGTCATCGAGGTACGGGTATACCTGCACCTGCCATCGACGAAGGAAAGCCGCCATGACTGCCATACATTTGGTGAACACTCGAGGGGCCGTAGAAAGGCTGAATGGAAGGACCGTGAACTGATAGTGTTCGCGGTTGACCACAAAGTGGAGGAAGAGTCTGTGCGCCAGATGGATCACTATGTGGAAATATGCATCCTTCATGCTGAGGGCAGCATACCAGTCTCCAGGATCCAGGAAAGGTATAATGGTGCCCGAGGAGACCATGCAGAACTTCAACTTTCCCATGAATTTGTTGAGTCCGTGCAGGTCCAGGATAGGCCGAAGCCCGCCCTTTCCCTTGGGGATTAGGAAGTAATGGAAGTAAAACCCCCTGCCCCTTAGCTCCCTCAGAACCTCCTCGATCACTGCCATGGCGAGGAGTGATTGAGCCTCCTGAATAAGGAGTTGCTCGTGAGAGGGGTCCCTGAAGAGGGACAGAGAGGGAGGGTGGAAGGGTGGGGAGAAAGAAAATTGGAGAGAATATCCCCTTTCCACCATGCGAAGAACCCAACGGTCCGTGGTTATGAGGGATCAATCACAGTGGAAACGGGATAAACAATTCAAGAAAGGTGGGGTAGGATCCTGAATGAGGTCTGGTACACCGTCCTCGGGCATCCCTTCAAAAGGTTTGTTTAGAACCTGCTGAAGGCTTGGATGGGCCCTGGCCCTGCCCAGATTGATGGTTGGAGGGCTTCCTCCTGCCATTACGCCCCCGTCTCCTATAAAAATCCTGCCTCAGCCGAGGAGGAGGATAGAAGCATTGTGGAGGCTGCTGAGGTTTAAAGAACTTCCGCTGGGTAGCCGGTGTGTGCATGTCCAGTGACCTCATTATAGCCCTTGAGTCTTTAAGGCTTTGTAGCCTTGAGTATGTCATGTCCGAAAACAGGCCCTCTCCCTCAAAGGGGAGATCCTGCAATGTTTGCCGAAGTTCTGGTGGTAAGCCAGACGCTTGCAGCCAAGAGATACGCCTCATCGCAATCCCTGAAGAAAGGATCCGAGCGGCAGAGTCCACGGTGTCCAACAAGGCCTGCAATGAGATCTGTGCCACCATTTTGCCCTGTTCCACGAGGGCCCCAAACTCTTCTCTGGACTCCAGAGGTACTAGCTCCTTGAACTTCAGCATGGAGTTCCAAGAGTTAAAATTGTATGGGCTCAGGAGCACCTGTTGGTTAGCAATCCAGAGCTGAAGTCCCCCCCCGCCCCGAGGAATAAACTTTGCACCCAAATAGATCAAGGCGCTTGTCCTCTTTTGAGTTGGGCGCCGGGGCTTGCTGACCATGCCGCTCCTTCTCCTAAGGCCACCACCAGTGAACAGGGCTGTGGGGAGTGTAGAGGTAGTCATATCCCATAGAGGGGACAAAATACTTCCACTCCACCCCTTTAGCAGTCGGGGGAATGGACGCGGGCATTTGCCAGATTGTTCTGGCAGTGGTCTGGATGGTCCGAATAAGGGGTAGGGCCACCCTAGATGGAGCCTCAATGAACAAAATGACGACCACAGGGTCCTCCACCTCTATAAACTCCTCCGCTTGAAGGTTCATATTCCATGCCACTCTGCATAAGAGGTCCTGGTGGGTGCGGAGGTCTATCGGAGGGGGACTCGATATAGCAGTTCCCACCACTGCCTCATCAGGTGAGGATGAGGAGGAGGCCATGGGAGGAAAAGGATCATCTAGAGCCTCTTGCGGAGCTGGGCCCTGTTGTCCTGAGCCCGCGACCTCAGTGTCTGGGCCAGGAACTGGAGCTGGAGGAGGGCCTGGAGCCGGCTGGGACAACACCACAGTCCCCATGCCTCCAGGGGCAGGACGGCTGGCTGTGGCCTCTGGCACTCGCGGCTCGGACGGGGCTGAACAAGAAGCCCCAGATGGAACACCTTGGGCCTGGTGGTACGCCCAGTGCACCCAAAAAGGCCATTGCGTGGATCCTTGAGCGGGACCTTGCTCCTGCCCCTGCCAATGTCCAGCCCCTGAGTCCACGTGTCTGTGGTCCAAATGGCAGCAGTCTGAGAAACGTGACCCTGCCTCTGACTCTGACGAACAAGAGGCAGAACATGATGGCCACAGTGGTGCTGAGTGGGTATGTGCCGAGTCACAAAGACGAGATTCTGGAGAGCGGTACCGCGATGCTGGAGACCAGTGCCATGATGTTGGGGAGTGGTGCCACAATGCTGGAGACCAGTGCCAGGACCTGGACCTAGGCCGTGACAATGACCGGCGTTGGGAGCAGCGTCGGGACCATGATCTACTCCTGGACGGCGACCGGCGGACCGAATGGTGTCGAGACCAGTGCCGGCAGACGGAGCGGTGCCGCGAGTATGACCGGCATTGCAATGGAGAGCAGTGCCGGGACTGCAAACAGTGCTGGGCCTGCGAGTGGTGTCGGGAGTGGGAACGGTGCTGAGAATGGGATTGGTGCCATGGCTCGACCAACAGTGCCAGCAGGTGGATAAGAGCCGGCTTGCCCTGGGATGGTGCCACACGAACAGGTGCCGACGCCTTGGCCTGCTGAGGGGATGCCGACACTGTCATGGCAATCAGATCCCTTGCAGCCACAAAGGTATCTGGAGTAGACAGCAACTGGATCTCAACCATGCTGCGAGTCAGGGAGTCCAGTCGCACCAGACTCAACAGCTCCGCTCTCGGTGCCGGAGTCAACGGTGCCGAAGCCGCCAGTTGTGTCCCTGGGCTCTCTGCTGCAGGACGCAACTCTGTGGGAGGTTCCAAAGAGGCTGGTGCTTGTTGAGGTGGGCCAGCCTTTTCCGGTTTCCGGTGCTGCTTCTGGCCAGGCGAGTGGGAGCAGTGCCGGACCGCTGATGTCGGCTGCGGTGCCGGGGAATGTCGGTGCCATGGGTCTCTATCAGAGTCCAACCGCGGTGACGTTCCTATTGCTGTCGCCAGGGCACTGCGCACCGAAACACTTGGTGCCAGATCTTGGCATGCCACTGGAGGCTGAGGGCTAAGAGCCGCCTCCATGAGGAGCTGTCTTAAACGAAAGTCCCGCTCCTTCTTAGTCCAGGGATGGAACCCTTTGCAGATCCTGCACTTGTCTGCTTGATGAGACTCCACCAGACACTTCAGGCAGAGTCATGGGGGTTGCCCGTTGGCATGGGCTTAGAGCAGGAACCACAGGGTTTAAAGCCCAGAGCCTTGGGCATGAGCCCAAGCAAACGACGGAGAGGAGGGAAAAACCCCTCCAACCCCACTAATACAACAACTATAACTGTAACTGTAACTATAACTAGGAACTATTAATAAACTGTGAGGAAAAAAAGCGTGAGGGAGAGCTGCAAAGCCGAACTCCACAGTTCCAACCACCGTCACGGGCAGTGAGAAGGAACTGAGGGGGCGCTGGGTCAGCTGGGATATATATCGAGCGCCATGAAGGTGCCACTCCAGGGGGCTCCACAGCCGACCCACCGGGTGTTGCTAGGGTAAAAATTCTTCGATGGCCATGCACGCGGCTCACACACACCTAATTGGAATCAAAATGAGCAAGCACTCGAAGAAGAATTCTTTTAACTTTACTAACTCACAGGTAAGAGAAACTGGTTTCCAGCTATGCATTTGCCAGTGTTCAGTGAGGCCTGGGGCCTTGGCATGAGCTGGCATCTGGTCTGCCAGCATTACAACAAGCACTGCATAAAATGCCTAGATAGAAAGGAAGCAGATACCTTGCAAGCATCCCATATTCAGTTCTTCCAATGCACCTCCATCTTGATATGCATCATCCCAGTTGCCCACTTCAAATCGTAGATGGCTATTTGTTGGAAGCATTTGCTGTATTCAGCATTTGTTGAGAACTCCTGGTATGGATGGTGGATGACCAAATTCTCATATGAAATTGTAATATGTTATACCTGCATAAATCTGGAGTAATTCCACTGACATTAGAATTTATTCAGGTGTAAATGAGATCATAATTTTGCCTTAAGTCCTTAGTTCACTAGGGGTTTCTTGTGGCACAGTGGCTGGGCTTTCTTCAAAGTGTTCTGAAAGAAAATAACTAAAGGGGAGAGAGACAAAATGAAAGAGTAATGGTATTATTTTCTCCAAAGCTTTTTATGGGAGAGTTTATTCAGACAGCTGGGAAGGCTATCCTGTGTGCAAGGCTCTGTTTTGGAAGCTCAGAGATGAAAAACAAAATGTAAATTCAACAAGTGAATATTCATAAGATAAAAAACTTCATAAGAGTCTATATTTAGAAACCTATGCTCAAGAACACACCTCCCAAAAACAGATGTTTAGACTGGTGAACCATCCTGTTACCCGCACAATTATGCCTCCCACCCCTTCCCTCCCTGGGCCCGGAGTTCCAATAGCCCTCTATGGGTTAATGGGACTTTTTCCCAGTGAAAGACCCTTTATCACACAGTGAATATTCTTAAACATGTACATGTGTTTATTAGCAATCAACAATTAATCAGCAGAATGCACACACCAAGCGTCTAATGCTCACCACTCCCAGCAAAACAGACGGATGTCTCCTGATGGCCAGTCAGGGTCGTGTCATCTGGGGCTTCAGCTTCTACACAGACTGGTCAGGCAGGAGTTAAAACAATCTAGCCGCTTTGGTCTCCAGCTGATTCCTGGAGTTAAGTTCCAACAAGCTTGTCTCTTGACCCTTATTATATAGTTAAAATCTGGGTTTCTCTTATCTATGCTTTAACCAATTATTTTACTTAAAGCATGACTATACAATAAATTTAACCAATCATAACCCCAATGGACTAAAACAATTTTCTAGCAACAGCAAAACCTCATAATTTCTACTTATCAGCAAAAGGAACTTTTAACAAAAACTTACACAGGCATCCAGTAAGAAACTTGCAAAAAATCAAGGTTAGCTTGTCCCTACTCCCTTCAGTGCCCATGAATCTGTGATTTCAGTGTATCTATCCCTGTTGGTAATGCTGCAGCTGCGGCTGATACTTCTCGGGCTGCCTAAGCCAAGGCCGAATTCTCCTGACTCTATAGTTTTTGTTTCCAGCTTATGGTGGCTGAACATACAAGATGGCTGCCAGGTTGTGCTATGTCCATACACAAGAAGGCTGTGGGACAGGTCAAATCCAGGCCTCTCATTACAGTCCAGACTGACATTAGCTATGAACCCTCTTATTACTGAAATTTAGCAAAGCAGTGTCTTTGGGGAGATTTCTAGCAACTGATGGGAATCCTTCCTCCATGGACAGGAACAGAGTCAGCCTAGAGTATATTTTGGTGGCCCAAATTTGCAACTTTTTGTTCCCCAACAAGGTAATAAAACAAGTTCTCCATCTTCTCTCCATTCTATTTCCTCCTTTGTGTGGCAGGGTGGGAGACATGTCTTTTGGCCAGACATTGTCCTCCTGAATGCTGCCCATCCTTTGAGGATAGGCTCCAAGCATCTAACTGCAATGCAGCTCTTCTTAGAGTCACGCCGCACTCACTGAAATATGGCACCCCAAATGGCCACATATCTAGTTTATGTTTTAAGCCCCCCCTGGCAGAGTATCCACAGGCAGCTGGAAGCCACATTTGACCTGGCTGGGAGGTGGCTGGCTTGAGGCTGAAACTGAGCAGAGGTAATTCTCCCTGGAAGCGGAGTGGAGAGAAGGGATGGATTTTGGAAAGCACTGGCTCAGAAAAGGATTTAGGATCATGGTGGATAACCAGCTGAACACGAACTCCCAGTGTGATTCCTTGGCTAAGAAAGCAAATGTGATCCTTGGATGTATAACCATTTTATATGGCACAAGTGAGACAATTACTGAAATGTTGCATCCAGTTCTGGTATCCACACTTCAAAAAGGATGTTGTAAAATTGGACAGGATTCTGAACAGTGCTGCAAGAATATTTCGAGGACTGGAAAACCTGCCTTGCAGAAAGAGGCTTAAAAAGCTCAGTCTATTTAGTTTGATCAAGAGAAGGCTAAGAGGCAACTTCATCCTGGCTTAGAAGTACCTACACTGGGAAAAGATTTCTAATAAGAGAAAGCCCTTAAATCTAACAGACAAAGGCATAACAAGATCCAGTAGCTGAAAGCTGAAGCTAGACAAATTCAGATGAGAAATAAGGTGCAATTTTTTAACAGTAAGGGTAATTAACCACTGGAACAGCTTACCTAGGGGTGTGATGGATTTTCCATCATTTGAAGTCTTTAAACAAAGATGGAATGTCTTCTTAAAAAAGTATGCTGTAGCTCAACCAGAAGTTAAGAGTTTGCTGCAGGAATAATTCGGGGAGGCTTTCTGGTCTGTGTTACGCACGTCAGACTGGATGATCATAATGACACCTTCTGGCCATTAGGTCTATGAATCTATAAGGGTTTAGGTGGTGGATTGGCCTTGTGCTAGACCTTGGGGGGAGCGTAACAAAAGCAATACTCCGGTTTAATATCAGAGATATTCCAGTCATCATACTTAATTGGAAAAAAGAATAAATCACTGGGATGTTTGAAATATGATGAAAACAGACCAACAAGCAAACAGGAAATCAGCAAATTGTAATTTGGTGCCAAACCCTCCTTAGAGTAGCTTAGAGGTCCCAGTGCTGGTGCACTGTCTACATTGCCACTTTACGGCGCTGAAACGTGCATTGCTCAGGGGACTGTTTTTTCACACCCCTGTTTCAGTGCTGTAAAGTGGCAGTGGAGACAAGGCCTAAATCAATATTGTGCATCTTAGCTATTATAACACATCTCTGAATGCTCCCCTGGAAGTGTGTGTGTCGGTTCCTCTGTGAAACTACAGTACAGTGGCTGGAAGGATTGCAAGGCTCATGGGACTGGTCTGTAGAGCTAGTTTTTAACTACACTATGGGTTGCTGAGTTGTAGCTGGTCTGGGTTGGTAGGGATTGAAGGTAAAATCCTGGCAAAATTCTCATTGACTTCAGTGGAGCTAGGATTTCACTCTGAATGTTCTTACTACCTGTCAGCTCTGTGGTGGCCTCCATGAGATGAATTGATGGGGTCAACCAAGTTCTTGGACTGTGGAATTGGTGTTGTGGACACTTGTCCCTAGCACGTATGGCAGTTCTAGACCAAGGAACGAAAGGGCCTGGAAGGAAGCTGGCATTACCGTCACTCATGTATTGTTTCCAAAGACACCTGCCAGTCACCAGTGTCAATCTGGCACCTGACACCACCACATAATTCACTTTTAAGAAAACTAGGATTTTGTTCAATCCTTGGCCCTCACAAGGCTGTTGTGTTCGCATCACCTGTGTTCTGGTATCATTTCTACAGAAAAAGCATTGTTCTGGCCTGTTAATCATTGTCTGTCACAACTTTATTAACACTGGACTCTGCCCCAATGTCCTTCAACTCAATCAATGAAGAGAACCCCAACCAAAACGCAACCATCTCAGCATCCTCCTCCCTCTTCCACTCAAACCTAATGTAATTTTCTCTTTTATCTGCCACTTCGCTCTGCAGCTCTGCCCTATGTGACTTACTCTGGCTTTACATTATTGTGAAATCAGAATCAGGCCCCCCAAGTCCACTACCTCTATTGGCCATCTGTCGTCTTTTCTTTTCTAATAAAACAACAGTCCTGTTCTCTACACTTGCCATTTCCTTCTGCCCAACCTTGACCCCAGAATCCCTATTTTATCCTGCCCTACCCCAGCTCAGCTATGGATGGATTTAGTTGGGATTGGTTCTGCTCTGGGCAGGGGGTTAGACTAGATGGCCTCCAGAGGTCCCTTCCAACTCTGTTATTCTATGATTCTATGATTCTATGTTACCTGTATGTTGCCTCACACTGTAACTTACAGCAGAGTTTAATTGAATTTGGCTATGCAGACTGCAATGGGCCATGAAGCATTTTGTGATCCTTTTGCATAGTGTTGTTTGCACCAGAGTAAATTGTATTTGTACATAAGAATCCCTTCGCAGAGAGGATCTTGAAACTGTTTACTGAGCCATGTATAGGCTGAAGAGAACAGGAAGTTTATATAGTGACCAAGTGACTCAGACAGAAGAGGAAAGTTCCAAATAGAGGACACTGCACAAATACAAGAGCAACCTCCAGCTGTGAAGAGTCACGAGGAGAAAGCAAATATTGAAGGTGAGAAGGGACATCAGAGCAGATGGAGAGGAAATCAGAGAGTTTGCATGTACTGAGACCATGGAAAATGTAGGAACAGAATCCTGCCCTTAGTTACACTTATGCAACCACACTGAAATCAGAGAGTTATATGAGTCCAAGGGCAAGATTTGGCCCTAGAAATCCAGAAAATCAGTATTGAATTGGATTTAGAGATGGATCAGCCAGTGGAAATGGTACCTGATGGGGGTGATGTAATCTTGCTTCCTGGAGGAAGGGAGTAGTCTCTGAAATTCACAAAGCAGGGATCTAATCAAAGCCACCACAAAGGGAATTACCATAGTCATGATGAGAAAACATAATGTTGGAGATGAGGCAAGCATGTCTAGGCATCACTGCAAAGCTCTGTGGGCGTGTTGGAGATGTCTATCACTACTTCCACCTTCCTCAAGTTGCTGCTTATGCAGGCAGTAAAATCACTGCATAAATCCCAGAGAACAAACTGAGTTAGCACCCCATTAAATACAATGGAATTTCAATGCAAGGAAGGGACATGCCCAGATTAAACTACCCATGGAGGAACCGGCCCATGGGTAAAATATATCAGCTACACTGACTGATGGCTTAAAAAAAGATCTGAGATGCTTGGGAGTGAATTTTACAAAGAAGAATTTCCACGAGGTAAGAAGGGGATGTGTTCTTTTGAAATGTGCTTAAGCAGCACATATATTTTTGCCATGCACGTTCTTTCTACAGTGGGGCAAGCACCCCAGGGAATTTAGCCAGGAATTTCTATTTACTGTATTTCCTGTTATCAGTAGAATGATTTTCCTATTTCCCACAGAGATAAAGATCTTTAGTTTACAGCTCCAGCTTGTTGACCTTGTCAATATTTCAACCTAGCCTGGAAATTGGTCCCAGAGAGAGGAGCATTGTTCTTTTTTTCTGTTCATTTCATAGAGGAGAAGATCATTTAAAACACATTTATTTCTAATGTTGTGTCTTACTTTTTACACAGCCAAGACTCCCACAGTTGTGAGCTCCTCTCCACACCTGGCACTCAGATGTTCTCCTTCCAGCAACTTCTCAATGGAAGGCTTAGTTTGTTGTAAAGGATGAGCTTTTCCACAGCTAGCGCTCCTGTACTATTCCACAGCATAACTCCTGGCTGTGAAAGCAGTAACAACGTGCATCCTCACCAAGGCTTGCTTGTGTCATGCTGGAAGACCATTCCAGCACCCTTTTTGGGAGCCATAACACCGTTCTGGTACTTTCGGTACTATCACTTCCCGGAAGTGCATTCCAACATTTCTTTTGTTAGGACTGGAGCACTGCACCTCGCAGCCAATTCTCCTACATTATTTCCCTTTCCAGTAGCTGTGGTCTCTGAGCACAGCCTCTGTGTTACCAACTCTCACGATTTTACTGCAAGTCTCACTACATTCGGAGTTCTACGCTTTTGGAGTCCTGTGAGGACATGACATTAGCTTCTTTAGTTTTAAAAGTAAGTGTCTAGTTGCACTCCTGGTTGCATAGAAAACCTTGAAACCCATTAACTCTAAAGGCTCCAAATCCAGAAGGCAAATAAAAAGACCCCTTAATTTATTATCTTTTAAAAAAATTCATGATATTTTAAGCCAATCTCTTACTGCTTTTGGGCTTGACTCATATTTTTTGAATGCCTGGGACTGGCTATCCTGTAACCTACAACAACCCCCCGGAAGTTCTTGCTTGGACAGGCTGCTCAGGCTCTCGCTCTCTCTCTCTCTAGCTGTGGTAGTGCAGTAAACTTTGTATGAGCCCTCTGACGTGTGCTCTTACTCTTTGTATGGCAATGCAGTAAATTTTGTACATGCCCTGCACGAGCACCAGCTGTGTATAGAACGCAGGATGATATTGCAGTATCAGATGTTGCATGGCTTCTATTAGAGAGATCTATGCACCCACAACTCCTAATGGTTTTCTTTTGTTTATCACAGCCCTGATAGTAAAGGAGCTAGAGAGGGGGAAAACCTGTGACTTTCCACCCTGCTGGCTGTTGGCACGTTATTTAGTACACCTAAGACAAGAAAATTTCCACCAATTTTTAGCCAACTGGAAATATTATCACACCCACCCCTTTCAGGCAAGATGACGACTTCACAAGGACATTTAGACATTCGGGTTCACTTGCCGTGCTGGAATTTCCCTGTAATACAGAAACATCTGTCCTTCTCCTAGCTTCTTGAAGCAGAGCAGGAATAGGAAAACACACCAGCTGATCTTCAAATAGAACGACTGTCTATCTAGAACAAAAGTAGGGGCTTGATTTATGTTTTGAGTGCAGCCGTGAATTAGTAATCTAGTAACAGTAATTTTCACTCCGCCTCAGTTATGCTATATTAGGAATTACCATTAGAGGGCACTGCCTCTCCCAGTAGGAATTAGGTTCATTTCTTTACATAAACATAGATTTCAGCCATCTGGAAATGTGCATTTATCACAATTGTGAAATCCTGAAGCTGGTGTGCAGCAAGAATTCCACTTTCACATTTGTTACATTTTCCTCTCAAAAGCTCTTCAGGAATGTGTGGAATTTGGACATCTGAGACCAGACATACACACGCAGAGTAAAAACTCCCACTTCTCAAATGTCTCTAAATCAGCAATGGATGATCATGAACTTCATGGAACATTACAGATTTTATTCCTTTGCTCTCCTCCCCCTTCCTCTACCCCTTTTTTAACTAGCAGATTTGAAGAAGGTGGGGAAAATTCCCATCCTTTGGGGGGAGGGATAGCTCAGTGGTTTGAGCATTGGCCTGCTAAATCCAGCGTTGTGAGTTCAATCCTTGAGGGGGCCATTTAGGGATCTGGGCCAAAAATTGGAGATTGGTCCTGCTTTGAGCAGGGGGTTGGACTAGACGACCTCCTGAGGTCCCTTCCAACCCTGATATTCTATGATCACAAAATCTATGAAAAGCACAAGAAGTTCAGCTCTGGGCTGCACTCTCCTTCTCCTCCACAGAAAAGAAGAAACAGGTAGGCCGCTTTTGGTAGAACTTGGTCTAAATTATGTGTAAATTGGAATGCCAGGGACACTGGTTACTAATATGTGTAAAAGACAAAGACCCCTCTCCCCATTCTGAGTCAGCTTCATACCTGCCAGAAAGCTGGATGTCTTTAAACATCCACATTTTTCCCTCCTACAGCTCTTTTCTTAGCTAAACCATCAGTGGAATGCGCTTGGAGAGTTATATTCTTTTATGCATAGTGTCAACACCATCCAGAACCAATTTACACAAGGATAACAACTAATGGCATCTGTGCTGCTGCGTCCAAGAGCAAGGGCAGCATTTCTGAAGAGGCAACTTTCCTGGAGAAGGATTGGGCCCAGTTAGGTTTCCAGAGCTTTCCCATGCCCCAAGGCTCAGGCATCCTGCAGCCTTCTACCTTGGATGTACTTCCTGCGTCCCTCCCCCATTCAGAACTGCTTCCCTTTTTCATTCAGAAATTGAGGAGGAAACAAAACAAAAAACACCTCAGCAGGAATTTGAAGTGTCAGACAGGAACCAAACTTCCTCTGAGAAGGGATGAAAGGGCCACTGCTGCTGTTATGGTTTATTTTGGATGGTTGCGAGGGGAGAAAGAGGCTATTGAGAGACAGCTCTAAAACTTCAGGATGGGATTTACTTGCAAGTGCCCTGGGTTGAAGGGTTAATTATTTCAAATAAATTAGATGAGGGAACTCTCTCCAGGTGTGCCACTAGAGTAGATTTAATAAAATGGGTGGTGTTCACATGGGATAGGCACAAGGGAATCCCACTGGTATCATCCCATACTGAAATTAACTACACCCTCCTTCTTGGAGTCCCCAAAACAGAGGGCTGGTTGCTTGTCCAGTGTAAGCTGGCAGAGTTCCATTGATCTGACGAAGCGATGCCTAGTTATGTCAGTAAAGCATCTAGCCCAGAGAATCGGAAAAGTGAAATGCTTTGTACGTTTGCCATGTAAACTCCTTGGTAGAAAGAGAGACTTTCAGCCCGCTGAGTAACACGTTTCTACTAAATTAGAAGGCCTTTTACTCACTAAAGCCGAGTTCTGAGACAGTGAAACCACCAATATGTGAACAGTAAAGGAAGAGTCGTTATTTACTCAGTGTGAGGAGCTAGCTGTGTCATCTACAGTGGCAGGGAAAACACAGATACCCTAAGTCACTGTATAGTCATTTATACAGAGCAAAGCGCGTGTTCTCTGACACCATTGGGTAGCATTCTGCACCCCCTTGGCACAGGTGTAAATGGCTGCACAAAGGGTAGGGCAATAAAGAATCAGGCCCAGAATACCGAAGTCTTCCCTGGACAGGTGAGAGGGAGGTTGACTGTCAGCAAATTGCTTAAAGGTTTGTAGTGATGGCAATGAAGTCAAAACATCTGCTGTGTTAGCATCGGAGGGATCGCAAACCTCTTTTTGTATTTATTTTTTTAAAAGCTTGCACATTTCTCTTTCTGTAAATATTGTGTAGTGGAAGGTACTAGACTGAGTATTTATCCAGAACTAGAGTAGCAGCCGTGTTAGTCTGTATTCGCAAAAAGAAAAGGAGGACTTGTGGCACCTTAGAGACTAACCAATTTATTTGAGCATGAGCTTTCGTGATGCATCCGATGAAGTGAGCTGTAGCTCAGGAAAGCTTATGCTCAGATAAATTGGTTAGTCTCTAAGGTGCCACTTGTCCTCCTTTTCTTTTCATCCAGGACTAGAGATTAACATCTTTTAAAATTAAAAATATTTTCTCAGTTTGCCAAAGGATGAAGATTTTTTTCCTTGTATGTGGTCTGAAGACCCCGTTCCAGTTTTGCTAATCAGGCAGGAACCTCATTTTGTAGCGTAATTAGGTAACAACACTTTTTTCTCCCTACTGAACCTTTCAAATCTCAGTTTAGATTGTGACTAATTTATTACTCGTATTGCAGTACTAGCACCCAATGGTCCCCCTCAGGATCTCACTATTAGGTATCTTACAAACACATAGGAAGATACAGCCCCGCCTCAAAGAGCTTAGAACAGAGGTGGGCAAACTATGGCCCACGGGCCACATCCGGCCTGTGGGACCATCCTGCCTGGCCCCTGAGCTCCCGGCCGGGGATGCTCGCCTCCAGCCCCTCCCCCGCTGTTCCCCTACCCCACAGCCTCAGCACGACGCGACGCCGGCCCTGTGGCCGGCCGCTCCTGCCAGGCAGCACGGGCAGTGTGGCTGGCTCTGGCATGGTAAGGGGGGCGGGGGATCCCAGGGGGCAGACAGGGAGCAGGGGGCAGTTGGATGAGGTGGAAGTTCGGGAGGGGGAGGCGCGGTCAGGGAACGGGGGGTTTGGATTGGCATGGGAGTCCCATGGGGCCTGTCAGGGTTTGGAGGTGTGGATAGGGTCAGGGCAGTCAGGGGACAGTGAGAAGGGGGGTTTGAATAGGGGGTGGGGTCCCAGGGGGCAGTTAGGGGCAGGGGTCCCTGGAGGGGGCAGTCAGGGGACAAGGAGCGGGGGAGAGGGGTTGGATGGGTTGGGGATTCTGAGGGGGGCAGTCAGGGTGCGGGAAGTGGGAGGGGGCAGATAGGGGGCAGGGGTCAGGCTATTTGGGGAGGCACAGCCTCCACTACCCAGCCCTCCATATAGTTTTGCAACCCCGATGTGGCCCTCGGGCCAAAAAGTTTTCCCACCCCTGGCTTAGAAGGTAAGGCCTTGATCTTGCAAGGTGGACACCCTGCACTCACAGGAAGTCCATGGGGACATGCCCATGTAGATTAGCTTGCAAGATACAGAATAAATTTAAGACAAGGCTCAACAAGTCTGAGTGTAACAATATGAGGGAGTGGGTGAAGAAAGGATGGGGGTATCAATGGTATGGTCACATCTGTACATAGATGAATAGCATGCACAGCTTAATGGGTTTCAAATCATACTAAAGTGTTCTTCATTTAAAAACCTCTCCCTATTCCCACTTTTTTTTTTAAAAACTGTGCCTCTTATTTTAAGCCTCTGTTTCTATATTTCTTTTTAAATCACTACATATTTCTGTTTCTGGGTTTCTCTAATTTAAAAATAATAGCTATTGTGTTTTGTTTTTTTAAACTACTGCCTCATAGCTTTTCTAAGATATTTTCAAACTCCATATGGCACTTATCCTACTAGTATCTGGGGACTCAAGTGACTTTATAAACACGAATAGGCCCACTCAACTTGATGGAACCACTGACATGTATATAAAGTTAATCGTGCTTAAATCTTATAGGATTGAGGCCTAAAATCCCAGCAAAACTAACTGCTTATGCATGACGCCATGCGACGCCCTCTGCACACTACAGTGCACACAGCCTCTCATCTTTCGCCCTCCTCACACTTCCCCATCCAAGATGCAGTGCAAAGGTTAGTGAAGAGTCCAGCTGATGTAACAGTGATGAGGGAAGCAGTAGTTGGTGCTCACCTGGTGATGGTGAGGCAGGGGAACTGAGGTAGCTGGAGACGGGTGAAAGGAGGTCAGAGAGGACCGTCTGTCAACAGGGAGTACACAAGGGTTCTGTGTTGATTATGGAATGTACAATATGCAGTAGCTGGAGAGGTACAGCTCTGCCCCACTGCTGGGGTGGGGGATGTTCTGATGCCATCTCAGGGGTCTCGCCATCCCTTTGAAAGTGCTGCTACTTCTCTCCCTGCCCTATGAGAAAGGTGCTTCATTTTTGGTTTTTACCAAAAAAACCAACACCTGGGTTTTACAAAAGCTATGATTCAGTTTGTACCAACTTTTCACCTGAAGTTTAGACCACTCCATTACAAAATTATCCACTCCAGTACATAAAAATACTCATTTTGTTAAGAAAATCCAACACATTAGATTGATGTGTTTATGCTAATAATAAATTAGTCTAAGTATAAATGTTAAAACAAGGCAACGCAGCGGAAGATACACACACGAAAGTGCGTGCCCACATGTATGTACTCGATGACCTTCATGAAGTAAACCACAGCACTCAAATGTTTTTACTACTCTTACTTTTCTCTCTTTGTTCCTTTTTTCTGTCCTCCCATCTCCCTGCATTAACCCCAGTATTTCACCAGAAAACAGAGAAGTTAATTTTTTGCACCAATTTTTACCCATTTTTAATTTTTTGTAATAAACACAGATAAAGTCCCTGGGAAATTTTAAGCAAAATAAAAACCAAAATAAAGGGCTTTTCATATAAACACCACCACACAAACAGGGGTATCCTTTCCTTGTATCGCAGGAAACAGGAATTTCTTCAAAGAGTAGTTTATCACCTCATTATTAAGTCATTGACTAAATTAGATCCTTTGCACCACTAAGATCTTCTTACTAGGATACAGATTCATATAAAATCTTCAAAATTTAATAATGAGCATGTCACACCTAAGGTTATAAAGTTGGTGGACCACTGCCTTCTGGCTACAGGTTAAGTCAGATACGATAAATCCATGTTGTGTTGGCCCTGCATCAGAGTCAACTAGAAGTTAGAGATGGAAAAAAAACTATTTGACCACTCAGACCAGTGCAGGCTTGAAATGCAGATCAAATTTGTATTAGCATCAGTTCAGAGGAATCAGCCATCAACACCATTTTCAGCCTCTTTTCACCTCTAAGTAAGGCTGAGGAGTTTAGGACAGGAAGCCATATGTTTGCATAAACATCCCATTCTCCTGTGTTGCAGTCACCTTTTCCTCTTGACTTCCCTTAAAAGCTGTGCTTTAGCAAAGTCCCAGCTGCATCTGCTTGCCATTACTTGTCTATAAATATTCAAACTTCCAACATCTTCTTTGGCACACATACATAAATACACCCTCACTGTGCTAGTCTCCACACACCAGTTTATAACAATCAAACAGGTTGGCGATAGCACCAGATTTTAAAAGCTTTGGCCCTTCACTTGCCGATAGCTCCCAGAGTCCAATTTTCATACCTTTACACAGCCATATACCTCATCCGTGCTTACATTAACCAAAGAGGCCAGTGCCAGGTGTTAGTCCCTGGACACTGGTTTCAGGGTCTGACTTGGCCAAGGCCACATCAGTTCTCTTACTAATTAGTGGACGCAGACACCTGACTACATATACCAGGTGGTGAACTCCACTTACACCCAGTAAATCTGCAGTTTTTGCAATTAACAAGGCAGTTCCTGAATTTGACTAGGAAATCCCAAAGATTAAAAAGATAAAATATCCAATGCTCTCAGCAATGAGGAAGGAAGAGACAAAATGATCCACTGGTCAGCGAGAAATCATTACAGAAGAGCTGAAGGATAACCTTTAACTCTAACTGGACTGAATGTATTTCAGGCTCCAAAGAATACAGCTGAACTCATGTGAAGTGTAAAAAATACCTCACTTGAAATCTCATCTACATTACTGACAGGAAACTGCCTGCGGAACAGGAAGGAGCTGTGAGCTTTTCCTCTGAAAAGAGCCCAAGCTCCCCCATCTCCCCTAAAGGATTTTTAATCACTGATCCAATCCAGCAGCTGCACAGCAAAGAGGGATTAAGAAAAGGAAGAAACAACTAGTGGAAATATTACAATGCATCATGGTTTGTTTTAAAGAAAGCATGATTGGCCACCATCTGCTGCCTGACGTCAGACACAGGGATAGCAGCACTGGCTGAAAGGGAAATGGACCCCTGCCTTTGGTGATGCACTTCTTGCGGCTGTTTGTTACTTTTGCAGGTGTGCACCAGTCCTGTGCTCGCTAGTGTTTAGACAGGAAAATGCTGGCGGGTGCCCTTCAATAAAGGATACCCTGGGTCCCCTCCATTTTGGAACCTTAAAGGCTTACAGCACATGTGATGCCAAATATACAAGGTGTGATACAAAGCCAAATTAGCATATATTCTGATATCTGAAAGAGTACTGGAACCAAGGACTTAATTGTGTATAAACAAAACTAGTAATCAGACTGGGCAATCATAATAATCAGATGTGACCCTGGGAATAAATTAAATGGATGGTTGAATAAAGCCCAATGGTTTTGGAAGGAGTTCCAGTGCAGGAGAAATTCATCCAGCCAGAAGACTCCTTCACGTGGGAGTCTATTCCCAAGGTATGGGCTGCATGAGGATAAAAGATGGCTAGAAGATAAGTTCTCCATCCCAGTGAGCAGAAATGGAAGACAGATAGAAGGCTCTGGAAGGGGAAGGAAAAGGAGCTGAAGAGGTCCGGGGGTAAGACAAGATGGAAGATGACCAAGAAAAGAGACAGGGAAAAAATTGGTGGGAGAATCCCAAGGAAGGGAGAAAAATGAGGGTGGATGAGAAACAAAGAAAGGACCTGCTCGGTTGACTCAGTTGGGTGACAGGGGGATGACAGGCAAGTCTTTACCTACAGCTTGCCCTATTAATGATGCTGTATGACTATTAAATTTTAATGGTCTTCATGGGGTTTTCAACAGTTGTTACTTCTTCAGGTGCATGAAAGGGGAGCTACACTTGAAAGAGGGCAGCTATCCAGCCCTCTTCTACTTTCAGCACCAGGGCGCCTTCACACAGAGCTAATACACTTGGGCTGAAGGGGATGAAGAGCTCCCATTAGTTCTATGATTGTCTGACAAACAGGGTAAAGACTGAGCATTCTCCCCCACTCTGCTCTGAGCATCATTTTCATAGAAAACCAAATTACAGCCCAGCATGGCATTCTAAAATACAGGCTCCTCAAACTGTGAACCCACCATTCGAATGAGCAACTGAGGAAATGAACGTGTTGCCAATATGGACTGCTTACGAGTTTTGGTGACTAATGTGGAGTTGACAAAGTCTCTCAGACAAGAAGGCAATGGTGGTAAGATTTCTCTCATTAACATGCAGTTAAAATTCAATCAGAATGGATTCAATGTTGAACAGTTTTAATGAAGCAAATGTCAAGCAAGCATATCATCTTCTTAAACAAAGAAAGTCTAAAAGTTTAATTGCAAAAACACTTGTACAGAAAACTTGGCATTTGAACAATTCCAAACACATTAATCCAGAAAATGGACTCCGTTTTTGTTAACATTTCTCAGAGCAAAGAAAATGTCTGACCCTGCTCCTCCCCTCACCACCCACTTAATTTTTTTTGTCAGCCAACACACTGAAAAATGTAAACTGAAGTGACACTCATGAAAAACACTGAAAAGACAAAATTCATTTTTCACTGGGTAAATCAGTGCAGATTTGAAGCTTCTTAATGAGACAAAACATCATCTATAATATTGTTGGAGAGCAAGAACTCAAACCATACCCCCCCTCCCCCATCCCAGCTGCTTCAAAACGGGTCATGTCATCACATCTCTCTTCCTCTATGTTGGGGAAAAGGGAAAGATTTGTCAGTCAGCATGCAGCTAACGGTAAGTACCCGCTTGACTCTCCCATCCAAGAACAGGCATGCTTTGCCCAACACAGAGATAGATTGGCAATGTGCCAGGAGCTGATGGCTACATCTGATTTGTGTAAGACAGGGCAACTTGCAGCCATCCACACCTTAAATATGGACCCAAAGTGGATCAAGCCCTCGCATCACATGCTGAGACCTTAAGTCTCCATGGAGTGTATCTCTGTATTAAAGATAAGAGTTACCACTGACTGATTTGTTAGAACTCTGTGGGCCCAGGTTTTGGCTGTGGACTGCACTTAGGCTACTCCCACTTCAATACAGCAGTCAATTGCCACTATTACTAAATGGTGTGAGACGGAGGTGCTTTTTCCTGAGATGCTATTTATCTACAGGATGTCCTCCCACAACCCCTTCTTCACTACAGAACTCAGAACTAGTTCATGCTAACATCACCTGGTCTTGCCCAGTGTTCCCTCTGATTTTCCCACCCATGTGCGGAATTTTGTTACGTGCACTAATATGGAGGTGATGTAACACACATCACTTTCATATTGGTGCACCTAACAAAATTCACGTGGTGGGGTTGGGACTGAGGGGTTCGGCATATGGGAGGAGGCTCAGGGCTAGGGCATAGGATTGGGGTGCAGGCATGTGAGGGCTCTGGCTGGGGGTGCGGGCTCTGGGGTGGGGCGGGGGATGATGGGTTTGGGGTGCAGGAGGGTGCTCCAGGGCTACAGTGGGGAGAGAGGACTCCTCCCAGCTCTCTCTCCCTGCAGCAGCACCTGGGCTGAGGGGGAGAGGTACCTCTCCCTGCCATGGCAACTCTGGGGCTGGGGCTGCAGGATAGGTGCCCCTCCCCCAGCCCCAGCAGATCTGGGCTGCTCCTGGGTCCGGGCCAAGCTGCACTGCCACGGCCATGCCTGGGCCCGATCTGGCTGCGGTTGGGTCTGGGCCGCCCCGGCTGCAGCAGGTCTCCGGGAGGGTTCTCCGAGCACCTGCGCAGCGCTAAATAGGATGCTTTGAGGCTGCACAGCTTACAGGGAACTTAGGTCTTGCCTATGTTAAGGAAAAAGAAAGTCAGTGCCCCAAGTTGCAGCTCTTGTGAGTGAAGTCTTGAAAAATGATGAGAGAGAAGACAAAAACGAGTCCCTCCGTGAAGGAAGACTCGAGCTTACACTCCTTGCTGTTTGGCAGCAGTGAAGGTAGCAGCTGCAAGGCAAGGGGTGAGTGAGCCCCTGTCACAGAAGGCATTGACTTAGAGGTGGCTTCAAGCAAGTGTGAAATCTGTGCAGCGTGCACTAAAGAGTGGAAAAGGAAGAACTACTTTTTAATCTTCAAATATAAAATTGGGCAGATGCTTACATTGCAGATTCGTGAAACTGTTCTTGCTTGCATCAGCATGGCAAGGTAATAAAAGCATTCCCAGTTCATGACAAGAAAAGTCCCAAGATTTTCTGAAGGAAGAATAGGAAGGTGGCATGTAGAACAGAGAGCATGGTTGAACCATCATAATAAAGCCCAAGGGTATTCAAGAAGTTCTCAACTAAAGCCTGAACTAATAATTTGACAGGACCCCAAGGGCTGCAAATAATTTGCATAAGACAATGCAGACAGTAGATGTCTTCATCTCTGACAAGCAGGTGAGGTGCAACTCAAAGAAACTATAGATCTCAGCACGCAAAAAGACACTTGCCATGAATAAAAGGCCATTCAAATCAAGCAGGAACATCCCATGCAGGAAGCGGTAGTCTCCAGAAGATGCACTTTTGTATTAAAGGTGAGGGTAGCCGTGAGCTGCACTACGGAATTCTGTGTGCCACAATTTGCTCACCTTTGCTAAAGCTGCTCTCTGCTGTTACACTTCATTGCAGGCCCCTTTTATAAAAATGGTTCCTTAGTGCTACAACAGCAGATGGACAGAGGGAAATGGAATTCCCCTGCCCGTTTCTCTTTGTGGTGGAGAGATGACTTGGAACAGAATATCATTCGCTCAAGCAGGCTGCAGCTCACATCATATTAGACAAAGCAACATATCAGAGGACAGAAAAGCGACATGTTTTATTTTAGTCTAAAATATAGTTTTGCACTTTTCCTGCTGGCTGAGAGAAGCCAGCCTTTCACTTTCTCTCTTGATTACCACTGACCTTTTCAGCAGTAAAATGCTGCACCAGCCATTTTCAATAGATAGGAACAGTGGAGTCTTGCTGAGAAGCAGGACACTCATGCAGCAGAGATGCTTGGAAAGAGTAGCTGGGAGGGGGAAAAGAGAGAGCCCTTCCCTTAGGGTCGCACAGTCATGAAGCGCCAGCCACAGCCAATACCAACAGGAAGGAACCTCATGTTGTACGAGATGCAGCCTAGCACATAAAAGAGAAGCTTGCATTGAAGACACGACAGGCGGGGCAGGATGGTGCAGTAAGGAAGGCTGTATCTGTCATAGCAAAGAATCCAGGTGTTGCTATACAGTGCAGTGAACATCAGTTAACAGGAAAAGGACAAAAGGAGAACTGGAAGGGGAGAAGGAAACCCCACAGAAAGGATGAAGAGATACAAAGCAACATAACATTTCAAAGCTCTATTACCATAACACAAAGGTTGCCTCCACTACACAGATTGGAAGTAGATTCACCTCCATTCTTGTCCAGTCCACAGAGTGTGTGGGTATCCCCCCATCCAGCTAAAATGATGGAAAACTGATGATTGTACGGTAGTTACATGCTCTGAAAGCTTTACACGGAGGACAGTTCAAATGTTTAGTGGCTGGTGCCTGTGGCTTCATAGGAGCTTTTAATTCATTAAATAGTTTGCCCCATAGGCAAGCTGCTTAGGCAGGGACCAGGACAGATCCTGAAGTCTTGCCTCCCACCTCCAGTCTGTTTCCATCATGGCTTTTCATTCCTCACTGGCTGAATCACTTTTGTAAGACACCCCTGGGCCAGGAGACCTGCAGATGAAACAGAAACAAATGTTAGATGTTTAGACCAGTCTGTCAAAATAAACAGGACGTTGTGAAGAGATTTTTGGAGGGTTAATTTGAAGGGACCATATTAAAGTACACTCGATAGCTGGCAAGCCTACAGAGAAAGAAGCTTATCAAGTGGCTTGGACAACTTTCCACTGAGAAACCAGAATATGATCCTTTATAAGAGTTATCAGGGAGTCAGCTCAGAGTTACCTCTGAAAATCACCTCTGAATCTGTGTTTCAGCCCAAACAATTGTTTTGAAATAAACTATTTTCCCCATATATGTACGTATCTTTGGGGCACAGACTGTCTCCTGCTCTGTGTCTGTACAAGGGCCCCATTCTTAGTTGGTCCCCAGGCACTACTGTAATAAACATTAATAATAATAATCATACAATGTAACTCCCTAGGCTCCTGGGGTCCTGCGTGCCTGTAACTCTGGTAGTGGGACACTGTGCCTGGGAGGAAAGGGGAGCCGAGGCAGACTCAGAGTCGGCAAGGCAACCAAGAGGGAGAGAGGAGAGCCACTATGCATAGGGCCCTACAAATTCGTGGCCATGAAAAACATGTCACTGACCATGAAATCTGATATTTTGTGTACTTTTACCCTATACTATAGAGATTTCATGCGGAAGACCAGCATTTCTCAAACTGGGGGCCCTGATCCAAAAGGGGACCATGGGGGTGGTGGGGTGTTAGAAGGGTATTGTAGGGCGTGGTCGCGGTATTGCCACTCTTACTTCTGCGCTGCCTTCAGAGCTGGGTGGCTGGAGAGCAGCGGTTGCTGGCCGAGGACTCAGCTCTGAAGGCAGCAGCGCAGAAGTAAGGGTGACAATACCATTCCATGCCACCCTTACTTCTGTGCTGCTGCTGGCAGCGGTGCGGCCTTCAGAACTGGGCTCCCAGCCAGCAGCCGCCACTCTCTGGCTTCCCAGCTCTGAAGGCAGCGCCGCAGCCAGCAGCACAGAAGTAAGGGTGGCAGTACCGAGACTGCCCTACAATAACCTTGCAACCCCCCTACAACCCCCTTTTGGGTCAGGAGCCCTACAGTTACAACACTGAAATTTGAGATAAAAATATCTGAAATCATGAAATTTATGATTTTTAAAATCCTATGACCATAAAATTGACCAAAATGGACCATGAATTTGGTAAGGTCTTAACTATGTAGAATGCCAGGAGCCCAGTTGGCTTGGGGGAAGATAGTATGTGGTCTGCTTGGAGGAGGGGGCAGAGTGAAATGATTGGCCCAGGAAGCTGAGTTAGCCTTACCAACAGGGAGTGAGCTGCCATCCCTTGAACAGGACTGGCTGTGTGGGGTGCTGGTGAGTCTCAGGCATGCATGCAGGGTTCCCCCAAGAATTGACCTCTGGGGATCTGGAAGCAACATCCCTCAGTTTGGGCCTTTCCCTCTCCAAGGTGACTCCCAGTTTGTAGAGTTTTGTTGGGAAAATTCCCCTCAGCCAGGCTGAGTTAGCCCTTTAGCTCCCCAGGGAAAATCAGTCACCAAATCGCACCACCACTGGTCTGGCTGCTAGTCCAGGGCTGGCGCCGGCTGAGAGTGCATCTGAGCACTAGAGTAGGAGACTAAAAAGTTTGGATTTTTAGTATAGCTTTGTAACCTGCACCTTGAGCCTTTGCAAAGGGGAAATCCTGAGTCCAGAAGCAGCCTGACTCCTGCATAAAGAGGACGCTTGATAGCAGCGATCATCAGCCCTTCTGCAGTAACTGAGGAGTCCAGAGTCATCTCTGGACCTGAGGATCATTCGCAGAGTTGTGAGGGCACCATCCTTTAGTTAGCTAGTCAGAGAGATTGTTTAGGAGATCCTCCTACTCCTTGAGCTGTGCCCTCAAGCCAGTGGGTAAGAGCTGGGGATTTTATTACCTAATGTCTATTAAACCTGTGGAGGGACATACCAACTTAACCCACTTGTGAGTCTTTGGGGCTATACTGAACCCAGTCAGCCAAGTTGCTAACTGTTGCACAGAAGATATTGTGGTCACAAGTCACCAAGGGCCCCTACAAAGTACGCATACCAACTGGATGCTAATTTTTACGTTTGCTATATCAGGGCACGTGACTGGGGGAATTCATGGGTATTATCAGGGTGGGCACAAGTGTCCCTGAGAATAGTGTTCTACCCTGTTATGTTATACTTATCTCCTGTTTAATATAATTACTGTGTTGAATATACTGTATGTATATATGTGTGTGTGATTTCTTGGGAGTCTGCAACTATCTGGCAAGTAAGTGGAGGTTACCCTGTGGTTAGAATTTTCCTCCCAAGCTTCCCTGATCATCCTGCCAGGAAGAGGCGGGGGCTACGTGGGGTGGGATGGAGGCACCTCCAAATACATTCATATTGGAAGAAAATAAATAAGTTGCACCCTACTGAGTGGGAGGCAGGATCCAGAAGAACCCAGGCCTGTCCATCAAAAGCCGCAAGGAGATGAGAGCTAAAGGAGGTAACTGGGTGGATAGGGGGCATTACAATGATATTTCTATATACATAAAGTGTACCTCTATATTTTAGTATTCTGTTTGGTGTTTCTGTGCTGTGTAATACAGCCATTTGTTAGGTACTTTAGCTATTCAAAATCAGCTTAGCTCTTTGAGTACCGTATTTTTGAATACCATAATTGTAAAAGCAAATAGGTTTCTGATCATCAGTTTTATTTTTAAATATGCCTCTGAGCACCTAGCAATCTATCTGGCTGATACACATTCTTTTGAGAGAATACTTATACTGTAAATTCAGACTAACAAAGGGAAGATGGTGCTGACAATCTACCAATGGTAGACTCTTACTAAGTTCTCTCACCTTCTCCTATTTTAAGGTTCTTACTTTTGTTTACAAGTCCTATCTTCTCTTAAGCGTGAACCCACTTACACAAACACCCATCCCCTGCCCCCAGCTTCCCTCATAAGCTCCTGTCACTGGATGTGACAGTACCAAGTGCATGTCAGGATAATTAATTGTATCATGAGGGCTTGGAACATCAGGCCCAGTTGTCTGTACACATTTGTATAATGAAGCCAGGCCATTATTAATTACATTTTTTTAATTGCCTTATCTACTATTTTTGTAGGGATGGATTGTCTTTTTAACCATAATTGGGAAGGAGGAATTCTGGAGCAAAATCATTTTTTCCAAACAGCTCAAAGCTGAATCCAGTTTTTTCCAAGAACAAAATATTTACATCTCGAAACCACAGAAAATGCCAGTGACTCCTAGAAAATAAGAATCCTCTGAGGCTTCCCATGACAGCTGGGACCCAAAGCATCCAGCAGAAACTGCCTAGATTTGAGTAACCTTGAGATAGGTTATGGTGCTTTAAAGAGAAAACATCTGTCTCAAGGACTGGGGTGCCCTTCCAACACCTGACTGATGGGAGACCACTTTACCAGTTATTCCATTTTGTCACAAGTTCTCTCATCCCCCTCCAATCCCCAATTCTCTTTTTCTGTTGAGCCAACAAGAGTGCTAATTGAAAACACTGTGTGAAAATTAGAAGGCTGATGAGCTACTGAAAATCCCAGACCTAGATCCACAAGCTGTTCCCTTTCATAAATAGAAGCAGTAATGCCATTTCTTTATTCTGCTGGGAGCTCAGTCATCTCTTAGAACTACAGTCCGTTCCATCTGGCTACCCACTGGAAGGACAATGAGCTTTTAGCTTAAGCCACTCTGTAATGGGGAACATGTAATTAATTGCACTGTGCAATATCACAAAAGGTCACGACCAGGAAGGATGAAGACTCCTGCCTTTATATTTGCAGATGAACCCCATTTCATAACACATTAAGTCAGAATTTTAGTTGCATTTATACATGCCATTCATAGCGCAGAATATGCTGGGATGTACTGTACATATTCCAAAAAAATCCAGGCCTGTGTACTTACAGCAACAAAAGCAGGTAAAAGATTCAAGCCCAGGATATTCAGATCCAAATTGCAACGTTATAATCCTGTTGTTGCCCCACAAAGTATGGTAATCTGTATATAGCATGGGGAGGTGTATTATAGTGCAAAGGCTGGGTAGTTTTGTTTGCTTGCTATTCATCAAGTCTCTTATTAAGGCTTTTCTAGATGGTGAGCAGCAAAGCAAAATTTGCAGAATCGTGATCTCTGAAATACTAAATGCATATGATAAAGATGTATTGGATCATTAAACCTCAGTAAATGCTATGGGTGGCCTGACCCAGTTATATCTTGCTTAAGTTATCTGTATACCTGGAGGTCCAAAAGAACACAACATGTAACCAATTTGACAATTTCTGCGTGCTACAGACTTGCTAAGTGTCCATAGCAAAACTGGAAGCTGTTTTAACTTTAGGAATTGGGATTAGCTGGTGAACAGCCCTTTGCTGATAACAGGATTTCTCAATGACTACCAAAACTAGCAAACACTTACTGCAGAATTCTTCAGATTCATCATGCTCGACAGAGAAATCTTCTTCACCATTATCATCTACCACAGTATCTTTAGTCAGTACATCATGCATGCAAAGGAATGTTCCTCCTTCTCTGTTCTACTCCAGACTTTAGCAGTCTTATTCATCTGATACATCAACCAAGATGTCGAACAATCCTGCGATATACCAAGCACTTAAGTCTCCCTTAGAAATCAGGGAGCTTTTCAAAGCCATGAATGGGAGTAAAAACACCCAACTTCCATTGAAAATGGTTGAGCATCTCACTGCTCTTTGTGCCTTTGAAAATTTCCCCTCATTTATTTCCAGGCTTGGTGCAGAGGATGTGGCGTAGGTGCTGGTAAGCAAACCAGTCTGAGCAAGGGGGTGCTTACCCAAGTCACTAGCGATCAAGCCGGTTTACAACCTCTCGGACCGTGGCTATGAGATTCTCATTCTCCTGTGGGTTAGCCAGAATAATACTGTGCAGTCTGTTCATGTATGAGTCAATGGTGTCCATTGTGGGGGTCTCCCCACTGCCTACAGTAAATATAGTGCAAGCAAAAAAAAAAAGCCACAGAATATTTAGATAACTACAGCAGTATCAAACATTACCGTTCTAAGGACGGTTTGCATAAAGGCAAAAACATATTGCACACAGTTAGACCCAAAAGAAATGTAACTGAAATAAAGCATAAATCTTTAGCAACAAAAGCCCAGATCCTCAAAGGTATTTAGGTGCCTAACTTCCATTGATTTCAGTGGAATTTAGGAGCCTAAATAACTGTGAGGATCAGGGCCAAAGTGATCATATGGCAAGGGTACACAGCAGTACTGTTCTCTTTGTCTGCACCTGTAAAAGACCCTCTGGGACTAACAGCCTCCTCCCACAAAAAAGAGAAGAAAAAAACCCCAATTGCAGAGAGTAATTATATTAAAAAGTTACAAAACTGGGAGACAGTGCCATTAACTCTAGCCCTCATCCTGCATCCACTGTCAGGCTCTAACTTGCAGCACAGGAAAAGTTTAAAAACAGACCTGCAGCCTAGAATTACTAAACCAGGCCACGGAAAGTAAATTCACAGGAACCAGTGACATACAACTAAAAGAGAAGTTGGACTTAAGCAGTGGTAGAGAAGCCCCATAAAGAAATGGGGATTACCTGGTAGTGGCACTCCTGCAAAGCTGCTGGTGAGTGCTTGCCGTAAGGTCTCCAGATGCTGCTGCAGCACTGTGTTCCGGCTGCGCTCCTGGATCACATCCACCTCCAACTTCTCCACAGCAGTGCGCATACTCTCCACGTGCTTCTGCAGGGCAGCATTCCTCTCCTCAAACTCCATGTTGGATTTACGCAGCTGGCGCAGCTCTGCTTCCCGTGCTGTGAACACACCCAAAAAAGGTATGAAATAACTGTAGAAAGTAGTCCTGTGGATGAGGAAGCAAAATGTTCAGGGATGTCCACTCAGCGGAGGATGATTAAAAAACCAGTGCTATTTTGGGCTACATATGAAGAAGCATCACACCACAGAACAGCGAGTTGATAATGCCTAGAATTCTGAAGTCAATTCTGAATTCAATTTAATACCAGAGATATTGACAAATTAGAGTGAGTTCAGAGCAGAGGAACAAAAATGAATAGAGGGATTGATTGAGAAAGGAAGATTGAAAGAACTACTCTGAATACTTTCAGCACACTATAGATCAGCAATATAGTGGCAAGGGGGCTAGAGACCAGCAACTGACTACAAGTATTAGCAAGGTGTACATTTTAGGTGCCTGAAGGTGACAGCTATTAGAGTATGGAATAATCTCCCAAGGGAACTAGCAGAAACCCCATCACTTCAGACATATGAATCTATGAATATAAAATCAAACCCTACAGCAATGGAGAATATATTGTAGAACAATTTTGGCTGGGGTCATAGACTAGTTGGCCCAAAGAGACTTTCTCTGGTCTAACTTCTGTGGCTACAAATTAAAATGTTGCTAACTAGCCCACATTATTTGCTCAACAATTTCAAATATTTCCTCATTCTAACAGCAACTGCGACTAGGAAAGACTGGGGAAATAGCATCTATATGAGCTTGCCTACAGCTTGTACACCAGCACCATTCTCCACAGAGAATCCTGTTGGAAGAGGGAAGGCCTGGAGTAGCTGTCTGCTCGTCCATTATAGTCCTGAGAGATACTGTAACCTTACTAACACACTGAGCCACCTGACTTCACTCTTTATGCAAAGCACTTTCTCCCATCTCAGCCAGGCTGACATCCCTGTGGCAGGGCTGGTGAAAACACTGCATGAGTTTAATTCACCTTTGCTGTGATTCAGGAACTCTTCTGTGAAGATTGGGATATCAAAAACAGACCTCTCCTTTGTGTCTGCTTCTTTCTGCAGATAGAAAGTGACATACAGTTAAATACTGATAATTCTCAACTGCTAATAAAAGAAGTGACAGATCTATCAAGAAAACAAGAAGAAGGATGGAGATGATTCCAGGAAGCCCCTTTCTCTAAAGAAGCTATTGGTCAAATCAAGCACTGAACTGGAGATGACAGGGACTCCCATCCCTAGAAAGGCATTTGAGAGGTATAAGGGACGTGGGTGTTTGACAAATATAGATCACATGGTTCAGATATTTCATATAACCTGCCACCTAATTGTTTTGCCTTAATGAAACTGCACATTACACAAGGCTTCAATACTTTCATAGCTATTCTTGTGAATTCATCCACCTCTCCAAATTACCATACTGTAGAGGCTTGTTCTGAAGTAAGACAAGATGGCAGATAAAGTAGATGATAGTTATGATAAGTTTCACAGCTCTGTTTTTGACCATCAGTGCCAAGATACCCAGCCGCTAGTTAGAGAACAGGGAAAGGAGCTGAGAATAGAAAAGGGAGAACCTTGCAATGGGTCTCACAGTTCCTTGTTTGTGTCTGTTAGGGATTGCAGAAGGTGCAGAGGTGACATATTCTGCCTCAGAAATAAATACAGGAGCTACACAATACTTTAAATGAGCCATATTTTAGCCAAGCAACTATTATTCAGACAGTTTTTTTTACCATGGGTGAAAATAGACAGACACAATGGTATAGAATTTTTGCAAATTGACAAAGGGAAATATTGCTTTTGACAAGCAAGGGTGAGGTGGCTTGTTTTTCATTTTCTGGGGGGAGAGAGAGGAAAAGGGAAGGGTGTTTGTGTGTGCTTTTTAAAAAACAAACATCTGCTCCCTGGCACTCTTCCGGGTTCCTGATTATAGTGGAACTCATGCAGATCTCCATCATTGAGGGAATGACTTCAGTCATTCAGGTTTCTACCCTTTGCATGCTGCAAAGCCAAGCTCTGCAAGGGCAAGGTTCGTAAATCCACAACTGTACAGGGCATTGATTGTTTTCTCCCAGATTATGGGCACAGGAGTTAGCAGGACTACTGCAGAAACCATGACCTGGGGGATAATTCCCATCCCACCACCTCAAACGCACAATGTTGTCAATCAGGTGTACATTAGGGGTATTACGTGTGTATGTTGGAGGTTGCCCCTAGCTCTCTTAACAATACACTGTTGGCAGGTGAGCAGCAAAGCAAAACATACAAAATCCTGACCTTTGAAGTGCTGTCTGCTGACAGTTCCAAGATTAGGACTCCAGTAAGTTTTACTGTCCTGCCTGGGCACAGAATAGAAGCATCGAGAGATCCTAAGTCTGTGAGCAGAGAAGGCAAGTGGGAGATAACACTAAGCTGAATACTATTTGCAACAATATTTGCTGAAGGTCATCTTTTGTGGTCCAAGGACTGCTTTTTCTGCTAGACAGAATGATGGTATGTACCTGCACCCTCACCTATTAGTTAATTGTGTGTAATAATGATGTGACTGCACCTTGGGAGATTGCGTATGAGTATATAAAGGATGTGGCAACAAACTAGACAGTGTTCATACAGATTTCAAGCTTCTAGTTATTATATCCCCAGATTCGGCGTTTTACTAGAGGGATGTGGAGGGAGGTGAAAAGAGAACAGAAACTATAATACTGAATAGTGCTGAACCAATTCCTCAACTTGGGTCCAGCAGGGACTGTGCTGATCGAGGTGTCATTATTATTTATTAAGTGCTGATAATGTGTGTGGTGGAGCTAGGCAAATTTTTTTGGTGAACAGTTTATTCACCAAAAAATGCAGTTTCAGTTGACACAAAATCTTTGTGAATCTGTGTCAAGTTCACCAAATAGTTTCAAATGAACTGGGAAAAAAATGAAATGGTTCAGAAATGTCAAAACGAAATGTTTGATTCTGAAGCAACCCAAAATTGTTCATTTCGATTACCGGCATTGTGACAAAAGCAGAGGAGGACTAGAATCACAAAACAGGGAAAGGGAGAGGAGGTGGCAGTGGCAAAAGGCACTTTTCTAACCTTTAGTCTAGTGGTTAGGGCATTCGTTAGTGATGTGAGAGGGCTTGGTTCAATTCCTCCCTCTGCTTCGTGTGGAGAAGGAATTTGAACATGGGTTTCCCCCATTGCAGAAGAGTGCCCTCTCCACTTGGCTGTGGGATATTCTAGGATGGGTCTTTCTCAGCATCTGCTGATGAAGTTCTTCCACTGTTTTTAAATAAATAGTCACTGAAGCCAAGACTTTAACCTGGCCCTCCCACATCCCAGGTGAGTGCTCGAAGCACCAGGCTGTAGAGTTATTCTCGCTTTCTGTCCCTGTCCCAATGACTATTCATTGTCATACACAGTGGCAATCCATAGTCATTCATAATGACGATGAATAGTTCAAATCCCTTCCCCTCATCAGGCAGATGGGGTAATTGAACCCACAGCCCTCTCATATAACTTATGAATTCCCTAACCACATCCCAGATAGGTGCCCTGGCCACTGAACTAAAGGTTATATGGGAGGCTGCCTTCTCCTTCTCCTCTTCAGGGCAAAACAAACAGGTTTCATTTTGATCACACTTGAAATTTTTGAGTTTTTGATTCATAAAATATTTCAACAAATTTGGGGTTTGGTTCAACCCAAAACAAATTTTTCGGAATTGCCAATGAACCAAAAAAAATCCATTATTCACTCAACTCTAGTGTGCAATGTTGTACAACACAACAAATGAGACTGTCGTCTTTTAAAATAGAATTAAAACAAGGAACAGGACCACCTGGGATCAAAAATTTAGTAGTTTTCTCAAGTGTAGTGATATCAGCACCTGGTACCCTGGTCAAATTAAACTCAGATAATTACATTCTAAAATTCCCTTGCAGTTTTTTTTGCAGAAGGTAGGCTTCACTTTCTTTCTGGAAATGTGGTGCAGTGGTGTTGTTCTGTACAGTTAAACAGCTGTCACAGCCTACCCAAGAGATGACTACATTTCAGTGGTAAATGAAACAATCCCAATTTACGGTTTTTGTGTCTATTAAGTATGCAAGCCATTTTAAAATCCTCAGAGATAAAAGATGCAATATAATTGGAAGATTTATTTATTTACTTATTTACAGAAAAAGGCCAAGAAAGACAGACAAAATGCAACCCTGAAGAGTTATTATGAAGGCAATTTTTTCTTTAGGGATTTCTAAAAAGTAGTTTAAAGTTCATATTTTTAGTGATGCCTCAGTCATAATTTCTACAAGTCAAAAGTAATATGAATAAATGTTTGTTTTCAAAGTATATATTGATGATGTCAAAGACACAGCCGAGCTTTCTTGTTTGATAAATTGGGGCAACTATAATAAAACTGCTGCTGAATATAGGAACAAAGTTAAGCATTAGAGAAGTTGCTACTGAAAGCAGAAGGTTCTCAAACCTCTAAAACATCTTGGCTGGTAAAATGCACCAAGAAATCATTCCTTCAAAACCGTGTTTAAAGCCTGAGATAAAATGCCTCTCTCCTGCTTCTGCCACCGCTAAGGTCTTTTATATTTGAACACCTTATGCTTTAAATGAAATGTCAAACATGATTTGGTACCCAGCAGAAAAACTAAGTGGTTAACAGCCTATCAGGGAATTCTGGCAGCTAAGCTTAGTGTTTCATATTGGTGTCTGGCTCATAAAGGGGCTAGACTGGGGTGAAGCGGGTGCCATTTGGCAGTCAGCCAAGATAGACGTGGCTAGATGGAACTTCAAAAACCTTCCAAGTGTTTACCTGAGTAAACTGTCAGAGTCAGTTTATTTATTTTTTACTTTCTTTTTTAAAAAAGTAAAGCTGAGTTTCATAATGTGGTAACATTACTGCTGGGAAGCCCTAGATTCAAAAAGAGAGCACAAAGTTCATATGCTAAACACCAAGTGGGCTTGTACTCAAGACTGAGAGCAAAAGAAAAAAAAAGTTCTGATTTTCTGAGGACCTGAAGAGATACAAAAATGTCACAATGGCTTTCTTTATTGCACCCATTATCTGCCCAATTCTAGTGCAGGTTACTGCAGAAAAAAAAAAATCTCAGGATGTGTATTCAGAAAATGAGGAGTCATGTACAGCAACAAGCCTGGCAATGTACTCATCTGATCTTAAAGCCTCGAGACAACCACAAACTAATTTCATCTAGAACTCCAGAGTCTCAGCAATAACACACTGGAATGCTGGCAATTATGCAGCTTGCCCTCCAAGCGCTTTTTGCTCTACCAGCCTAGGCAATTCATGCTTGATACTACTAGCTGTGTGCTGGAGGTATTGGCATGGACCAGTAATGGCTCCTACAGACTGAAGGGCAGAGGAGAGGGTATTACAAACATTATATATAGTGCCCCAGGGTAGAGATTCTTCAGGTACAAAATAAAAAACATTAAAGCAATTAGATGAAATTGCTCAGTATCTGAAAGGCAACAGAGAAACTCTACTTAACGGAAGACTGGTAATGAAAACCCATCAGCACTCTTCCATTGCCAAGTACATTACCCAGCATGTAAAGGATTCTCTTGGGGGCTCAGAAATACTTAAGCCACTCTGAGGCTTGCTCAGGGGATTAAAATCATAAGGATTTGATTACCCCTTCATTGAAAAGGCTTAATATGTTCAGGCTGAGTGTCGTTTTCTCATTTCTCATAAATTAAAAGAGAAACAAAAAATTTATTGTTTCTATCTTTGTCCTTAAATGAGAAGGAGACATTTCCAGAATGTCAGCCTGGAAAATTATTCATTGGGCTGTTACACTGACATTGGCATTAGGGGATTCAGAGACACACTGGACTTGAAATTCTTAAGAGGGATAAAAGAAAGGGAGTACTTGTGGCACCTTAGAGACTAAACAATTTATTTGAGCGTAAGCTTTCGTGAGCTACAGCTCACTTCATCGGATGCATACTGTGGAAACTGCAGAAGACATTATATACACAGAGAATATGAAACAATACCTCCTCCCACCCCACTCTCCTGCTGGTAATAGCTTATCTAAAGTGATCACTCTCCTTACAATGTGTACGATAATCAAGTTGGGCCATTTCCAGCACAAATCCAGGTTTTCTCACCCTCCGCCCCCCTACACACAAACTCACTCTCCTGCTGGTAATAGCTAATCCAAAGTGACCACTCTCCCTACAATGTGCATGATAATCAAGGTGGGCCATTTCCAGCACAAATCCAGCCTGGTCCAGTCCACACAAGAGATCCACTTCCTGGACACTACAGTGCTAATAAACAATGGTCACATAAACACCACTCTATACCGGAAACCTACTGACCGCTATTCCTACCTACATGCCTCCAGCTTTCACCCTGACCACACCACACGATCCATCGTCTACAGCCAAGCTCTGCGATACAACCGCATTTGCTCCAACCCCTCAGACAGAGAGAAACACCTACAAGATCTCTATCAAGCATTCTTACAACTACAATACCCACCTGCGGAAGTGAAGAAACAGATTGATAGAGCCAGAAGAGTTCCCAGAAGTCACCTAGTACAGGACAGGTCTAACAAAGAAAATAACAGAACGCCACTAGCCGTCACCTTCAGTCCCCAACTAAAACCCCTCCAACGCATTATTAAGGATCTACAACCTATCCTGAAGGATGACCCAACACTCTCACAAATCTTGGGAGACAGGCCAGTCCTTGCCTACAGACAGCCCCCCAACCTGAAGCAAATACTCATCAACAACCACATACCACACAACAGAACCACTAACCCAGGAACCTATCCTTGCAACAAAGCCCGTTGCCAACTGTGCCCACATATCTATTCAGGGGACACCATCACAGGGCCTAATAACATCAGCCGCACTATCAGAGGCTCGTTCACCTGCACATCCACCAATGTGATATATGCCATCATGTGCCAGCAATGCCCCTCTGCCATGTACATTGGTCAAACTGGACAGTCTCTACGTAAAAGAATAAATGGACACAAATCAGATGTCAAGAATTCTAACATTCATAAACCAGTCAGAGAACACTTCAATCTCTCTGGTCACGCAATTACAAACATGAAGGTCGCTATCTTACAACAAAAAAACTTCAAATCCAGACTCCAGCGAGAAACTGCTGAATTGGAATTCATTTGCAAATTGGATACTATTAATTTAGGCTTAAATAGAGACTGGGAGTGGCTCAGTCATTATGCGAGGTAGCCTATTTCCCCTTGTTTTTTCCTACCCTCCCCCCAGACGTTCTGGTTAAACTTGGATTTATGCTGGAAATGGCCCACCTTGATTATCATACACATTGTAAGGAGAGTGGTCAGTTTGGATGAGCTATTGCCAGCAGGAGAGTGAGTTTGTGTGTGTAGGGGGGGGGGGGCATGAGAAAACCTGGATTTGTGCTGGAAATGGCCCACCTTGATTATCATGCACATTGTAGGGAGAATGGTCACTTTGGATGGGCTATTACCAGCAGGAGAGTGAGTCTGTGGGGGGGGGGGAGGGCGAAGGGTGAGAAAACCTGGATTTGTGCTGGAAATGGCCCAACTTGATTATCATACACATTGTAAGGAGAGTGATCACTTTAGATAAGCTATTACCAGCAGGCTAGTGGGGTGGGAGGAGGTATTGTTTCATGGTCTCTGTGTATATAATGTCTTCTGCAGTTTCCACAGTATGCATCCGATGAAGTGAGCTGTAGCTCAGGAAAGCTTATGCTCAAATAAATTGGTTAGTCTCTAAGGTGCCACAAGTACTCCTTTTCTTTTTGCGAATACAGACTAACACAGCTGTTACTCTGAAACCTGTTAATAGGGATAGAAGATTGAGGGTATGTGGGGAAGGGGAGAAAGAAGGGAGAAGAGAGGTCTGTTTGAATGATATCTTCCCTGTTATGGTCATATGCGTACCTCTCAAGTGCTCTGTATTATAATGAATACTCCCTATTTGGTAGACAATTTTTGTTGTGCTCAACTACTCTGTCAGACCATTTGCCCTGCACTGTACTCTACCTTATAGACATCATCAAGCAAGCCCTCCTCTCCTAAGAGTGGATTCGTCACTTAATGGAAGCCGTGTCAGTAAGGAGGCATGTTTTTCTAATCAGCTGCACGAAGCTGGGGTTATTCCGGTTCCAACAATTTCAGAAAAGGTGGAGCAGAAGAGCAGGGAAAGAGAAGAACACAGAGAACACAGAGAGAAGAGAGGTACTTGTGGGCAGAAGAAAACAAGTACATAAGGGTGTCATGACAGGCCACACAAACAGTGCAATGTCATAAGGAAAGGGAAAATAACACCACTGTAGAAAGTCTTGTTACATTTGAGGTTGGTAAGGTCACTTTTGATTAGTGTGAAATATTGAGCATATAATCACAAAATCTCAGTTATTTTAAACCAAGAATAAAGTTCACAGGAGTCACTGTTCATTATGTGTAATATTCCACATAAAAATTCATGACTATGGGATTTATGTGAAGATTAATCTATATACTTTATTGTGATTAATTCAAATTTACTTCATTTTTTGGTCCTTTGCTATACATTTTGAAGGTCATTGCTATGCACATGCACTGTGTTTAAATGCTAAAGTGATATCAACATTGTCTATGGTAACTAAACTATTACCACTGAGGAAAAGCTTCCTTGACCCAGAGATGCTCCTAAATTTTTGCAAGAGATAATTTAGCAGATCCTCTCTGATGGTCATAGAACTACCAAAACAGCAAGCAATAGTGACTAGAGGAAGAAGAATAGGACAGGGATCCAGGAGCTCCTGAGATCTTAAATCTAATGGTGACTTGCTGTGCAATCTTGGACAAGTCACTTAGCCTTTCTGTGCCAGTTTCCTCCTTTGTAAATGGCAGTTACACTACTTACCTATATTAGGTCTTGTGTACGCTTGCAGTGGTGTGTAGGGTATGCATAGCTACACGCTGCAGTGAAAGGCGGACTGTGTGGTGTATAGCTACAAGTTGCAGTGGAAGGCTCTAGCAGTGGGGAGGCAGAGGAATACTACACTGCTAAAAATAGCAGTGTAGATATGGGAAGCACTGCTTGCATGTAGGGTATACCCCCTAAGATTCTGGCATGTCTGTAATCTATTCGCCTAAGCAATGCCTCACTGTCTACATTGCTATTTATAGTAGTGATAGCTAGACATGCAGTGTCTGTACTCTGCACATCACTGTAAGTGTAGACCTACTCTTAGAGAGTTGTTGTGAGGATTTATTAGGTAACTTGTGTACAGAGTTTTGCAAATATGAAAAGGCAGAAAATCCTGAAGAGGAGGGGAGAGGAGACTTTCAGAACAGAGTGCCTACCCGGCAGAGTTCCTAGCTCCACATGAGCAGTCCCTGCTCGGATGGAGCATAAGAACGCAATAGGGATGTGCAGGAGGTCAACTCTCTTCCATGAGTGCATTTAGATAATGATGATCTTTCAGTAGTCATATTACATATGTTGAAGGATAAGAATTAAGCCTGTTTGAATTTTTGAAGTGACTTGTCACATGAACACTGCTGTTAAATAGAATATTTATGTAATCTAAGTTAAATGGCCATTATCATACTTCATGCAAATTCTATTAAAACTTATGTGTGTTGTGTGTTTTGTACAAGTATTATATTACTGACTGGGACAGGGTTACACTGTTTTGTGGGGGTTACTAATAAAAAGTCAACTCCCACGTGGCATGCAGATTTAGGCACTTCATATTAGACATCCTAAGAGTCCATCTATTTCTAAAGGTTTGTCTGATAGGGAATACTTGGCTTTGCGGGTCAGTGGGAGAACGCATCTGAGCTGAAAGCATCCAACCAAAGCTGCTCCCTGGAAATGAAATGTATTACTGTTAAAGTAGACGGGAGCAGCAGAAATTAAAAAGTTGCAGTGGCTTGGCAAGTGACCATCCCAGTCATCCTTCCAATAAACCCACCAAGAGGTACCAAAACTGATGACTTTCCCTGAAAAGGGGGCTGGCTGGGAGCTCACAGAGGAAGAGCATTGGCAGGAAAGTCTCTTGTCCATATAGAAAAAGGGGATGATTCATCTGCTTGTTTTTTTCCTATTTGCTTGCTACAGTTTGGTGACTGTGAAGGAAGCACCTGGCCTGGGACCCTATGTAAAATGGCCCTTGTTGTGTTTGGTTCTATTAAAAGATTGACAATTACAGCACTTCAGAAAGAGGGATAACTTTGTTGTCAACCAGGATACAGAAGGTTTAGTGTCTGTTTAACATCAGGGAATCTAGAGTCTTGTTAAAGCAAGGCAGTATTTTTCATTACTCTTCACTTACTTGGTATGCTAACAGGTATTACAACAGGTCTCCCACCAACTTGGCCATTCCCCTCCCTTACCTTGGAAAAAGCCACATGGTGGTTGGTGCACTGGAACAATAACATAGAGGTGCAACTTATTTGTGCATGATCGGTCTATGACTCAAGCTGGCCATAAGAATGTCCTAGACCAGGGGTGGGCAAATTTTTGGCCTGAGGGCCACATCTGCATGGGGAAATTGCATGCAGGGCCATGAACGTAGAGCTGGGGCAGGGGGTTGGGGTGCGGGAGGGAGTGCGGTGTGTGGGAGGGGGTGTGGTGTGCAGGAAGCGGCTCAGGCCAAAAGGTTGGGGCGCAGGAGGGGTGCAGGTGTACGAGGGGGCTCAGGGCAGGGGGTTGGTGTGCAGGAGGGGTGAGGCAGGGGCTCAAGGTTGGGGATTCGGGTGCAGGGTGCGGCACGGGGCTCAGGGCAGTGGATTGGGGTGCAGGCTCCGGCCCGGTGCCGCTTACCTCGAGCGGCTCCAGGGTGGCAGCAGCACGCAGCGGGGCTAAGACAGGTTCCCTGCCTGCCCTGGCCCCGCACCACTAATGGAAACGGCCGGCAGCACGTCCCTACGGCCCCTGGGGGCAGAGTGGGGGGGCAGAGGGCGCTGCATGCTACCCTCACCTGAAGCTCCGAGTGGCTGCGGTTCCCCGTTCCCGGACAATGGAAACTGCGGGGGGCGGTGCCTGCAGGCGAGGGTAGCACGCAAAGCCCTCTACCCCTTCCCCTTGGGCTGCAGGGATGTGGTGCCGGCCGCTTCCCGGAGCGGCACAGGACCTGCGGCACCATGGGGGTGGCAATGCTGCAGGCCAGATCCAAAGTCCTGACAGGCCAGATCCGGCCTGCGGGCCGTAGTTTGCCCACCCCTGTCCTAGACATTACATGCCATATTTTCAAAAGAACAGTTTCCCATTTGCAGGCTTTTCTGCTTCCAAAATTTTCACCTGCAATTTTGCACCTGAAATTGAATTACACATACACCTCAAGTACGTAAAAGACACAATTATTCTGACCTACACTCAGAATTTGTTCTAGGTTCCAAATCACAGGTGTACGTTTTGCAATGCAAATTACACCTACAAAAGGAGAGGCTGGCCTCAGCCCTTTTAAAAACAAACCCTAAACTCCATTTCCAATTTGTTTCAGATCACTTATATCTGCATGGACTAGCTTCCGATTTAGCAGAAAGCACCAAAAACAGCACATAAATTACTCAATTGCACAAGACCCCAAAAAAACTGTATTGAAAGGGTGAGAAATTTGCATAAATCTATATCTAGGGCAGATCCTAAGCTGGTGTAAACTGTCATAACTCCATTGACTTCAATGGCAATTTTTACCAGCTGTGGTCCTGCCCGCTGCTATGTAGAAGAAAGTAAGGTATTTACCTCATGGTCGTGGGCAGTCTGTCGTGTTCCATCTGAAACAAACAAAAAGATAAGATGATCCTGGAATGAAAGAGAACTGAAGGAGAAAGTTAGCTGTACAAGTCAAAAGCACAGCTACACAATCTGTCTAGTTATACTGTAAGGGCTTTAGCACACAGTATCTCCATCTACCTTAGGTTTTTCTAATGTACCTGTCACAAGGCACACTAATGTCTACATAAACCTAATCACTCTGCATACACACACGCACACTGATCTAGGCAAACACAGACGAGTATGTTCTAAGCAGTGTAACTGTCACAGGCTTTATAAAAAAGTGTTTGATACCTGCTAGTTGACTATATGCCTGGATATTTTTATTACTCTAGCTAACTGTCTAGTGTTTATCACTCTAGCTAACAGAATTGCCATGCAGGGTCAGACCAATGGTCCGTCTAGCCCAGTATCCTCTCTTCTGAATGTGGCCAGAGTTGTCATGATACTTGTAAGGCACTATTTTTGTTATGGTTTAATACCTTGCCGGTGTGATTTGCCTTTCTGCCTGTCCTGTGCTTTCCTGCTAAAGACTTTGTAGGCCTCTGTCTTCTGGTACTGCTCCAGTTCCCGCATGTACCGTTCTTTATCTCTATCTGCTTCATCAAGGTAGCGCTGCAACAAGAAAACAGAGCCCTTCAGGAAAAAACCCAAACAATCAGACACATGATCATCTTACCTAGATAAACAGGAAAGGAATGGAGAAAAATGAGTGAGAATGCCTGAGAGATTCAGAACACGGAAACCTGAGAAAGGATAAAAACAGAGAGAAAAGCACTCCAGAATAGTAACATATTTTATCCAAATCAACATCCCATTAAACTTACTCCTCGACTAGACCGATTGCAATAGTTTACTTAGATGCTGAGGTGACTTGCTATCAGGCTACTCAATGCAGCCAAGTGCTATCTTCACATAGTCAGAAAATATTTATGAACTGGATATTTGTGGCCGGCACTATGTGCTGTTGAACAGGAAGCTCTGGTTATGGATCACCCTTAGGGGCTCAGATTGTTGCTAAGGTGTGTCAGTCTCCTGAAGCAGAGTACTGTGTTTTCTCACCTTCAGACCCCTAGGAGAAAGGCCGATACCATGCTGCAACACAATATCTTGTCCTCTCATCTGATGGGGGGACAGACGTAGCTACTATGAGTACTATGAGAACACGCAGTTTACAGAGAGAATAGAACCAAGAGGGATCTGTCAGTTTAAGCCTTAGTGATATTTCAGTCTATTTTTTAAGAAATAAACTTGAAGCATTTTCATACATCTGCTTAATGCAGGGAACTCTTGAACAATATAGAAACTGCTGGACTGCAAACCACTTAAAGAATAGCCATAACACAACATGGGAATTAACGGGACCCTTTCACCAAAATGCTCCCTTCCCTGCTATCATGTTTCAGTACAATATGCTTAAGGCTTTTTCCCCATATAAGTTTATATCATGCAGTATTATGCAAACCTATTCATATTACTCGGGCAAAACCGCAACAGTGACCTCATATGCTTTTATATCCATTATATCAACTAATATCAATTAGTATATCTGGCTATCACACATTCCATGCATTTGGGACATTATTTTGCCTTAACACTGTTGAGGTCACTATTAAGGTTTTGCAAGTTTGATGACACTCGAGTACATATTACTTCTAAGTGTCAGTTGGAGATGGAAATGAAAGCCTTATGTTAGCATTAGAGTGAATTATTGACAATGCTGTAGGCAATCTGAAGGTGGAAAGGACTCCACAAGTCTTACTCCTTAAGCTTCTTATAGCCATCCTTTTATGGTTTTGGGTGGATGGCTTGTGTCCTGCTGCAACCCTACCTGCCACTAAATGCAGTTTTTGTTTGCCAGTTTTCTAGTTATTTTTATACAGCTTTAGTGTACCTTAGTACATAGCTCCTCTGATAATGGGGAGAAAGATCCATAGCTAGATTGTTGTCACTTGATTGACAGGAGTAATTTCTTGTCTCTTTGGAGACCGGACAATGGAGAGAGACTTGAAACATGCTTTCCCACTGAATTATACAAGTACTCTCTAGTCAGCTGTAGAATACTGATGATCAGGAATTCTGGATTTGATTCCTGACTCTGGAAGAGGAGTGTGGTTTATAGTGGTTAAAGCTAGGAGATCCAAAGCCTAATTTAGTCACACTGAAAGGCAGTGTGGTGCAGTGCATAAGACTGGGGTTTGTCATGTTGGAGACCTGGGTGCCGGGCCTGGAGTGTTAACTTAACTGCTAACTTATTTCTTAAAAATGGGATTGGGAGGGGACCGCGGGAGGAGTGGAGGGGGAGAGTGTTCAGCAGCCCTTCCTTGTCTTCTAGGTTTGGATTCAGGATCTGACTCAATAATAAGGGTAGTCCAGTGAATTCCACAGGAATTTAAACAGCAGTTAAAAGAGGAAAGATTTGAACACCTGGTCTCCTCTTTCCCAGCCTTCCTTAGGCTACAGAGTTATTTGTTAAGGGAGTATCTTTTTTTTTGTTTTTTGCCCCTAGAAGTGAGTGACGGCAATCATTCTGCAGCAGATTTGTCATCAAATTCAGCAAGCTGACCTTGACACACATTTTCTGTTATGGTTAAAATGTTATCAAATGCTGTAAGGACAAACACTATCAATGTGTAACTGATATTCTAGGAATCTGCACATGAGGAGCAACAATGTGGACAAAGGACAGAAAATGTTTTAGATTTCTTGCAAAAAAGGTACAAAGAAAAAAAATGAGACATTTCGTTACAAAAAAAACCCAAAGGGTTTGATTGATTTTTGAGCTCTTATTCTCTTTGTATCAATTCATTTTTCATAAAAAAAAACATGAAAAATTCAAATAGTACCCAAAGTTTATAGTTTATGTTTTTGTTATTGCAATGAGATATTTACAAAATAAAGGTTTTAAAGCTTCTGTTAAACTGAACTCTGTCATGTAATCTTAACTACAATTAAGAAATCAGGTGCAAATAGTACAAATTTAGTAGTGATGCTGGCATCCGCTCCAGTGGAAGGAAGTAAAGGAACAAATCAAGCTGGCCATTGCCATAATTCACATATGAGGTATAGTGCAGAAGGCCTAGGTAAACTGATGAAGAGAGATTCAACCAGAATATGGTGTAAGAAAAACAAAATCTCATTCCTGGGACAGATTTTTATAGAGACTAAAATTAACAGAACACTCTCACTAGCACAAATTACAGAGCTATGCTTTCTTTACATGGCTAGCAGACCTTGAAAATGGACAAATACGTTGTCAAAAAACCAGCTCTACCCCAGCTAGCTGTAAGCAGCCCATCCCTTCTGGTCTGCCTATCTTTCTCTTCTGAAAGACTCATGCATGTCCTGCATATACCCTTGCACTGTTTATAGGGCCTATATAATTTTCCACCAGCAATGACTAGGGAGAGCTACTTTTGTCCCAAGAGGGTTCCTTCCTTTACCCCTTAAGGGCCTTTGCACCCCATCTAAAAACACCTTCCTAAACACTGTCATGGCCAAATACTGGTGTCAACTTCCTCAGTAAGCAATAGTGTTCCCATTAAACAATAATCAGTTCCCCAGCAAGGAAAAGGAAAGTTAATGGTACCCGTTTCTCCTCAGGAGGCAGCTTACTCCACTCATTGCCCAGCATCCTGGTGATCTCTGGGAAAGGGACTTCAGGCATCTTTGCTCGAAGCTGCTCCCTACGCTCATTCATGAATCGCACATACCCTGTGAGGGGGGATTTCGGGGCATTGCTGTCCCTAAGGGGTTTCTTCCTCTTTCTCCCTTTGGACCAGCCTCCTCGTTTAGTTCTTTGCTGCAAAATGAAACAGAAGAAAATTCAGACTGAATGGGGAAAAAAAAAATCAAATAAATAATTTTACCCCTGGAAGGAACAAATATTCACGCCTCAAACATTTTAATAAAGTGCATGTGGCTGCAATATAAGCTTCTTCACTTATCTTCTCTGTAAAGTTCAAACTTCACTTTAGTCTAATCGTGATCTTCTTGTAAACAAAGCCAGACAAATGAGCCTCATCATCAGAAATTATTTTGTAGCATCACTGCAGGTCCATGGGACAATAAGATGGTATCTTCATCATCCCAGTATGATTCTCTAGCTGTAGGACTGTGAGTTGAGACCGGCGCCACCACACTGAGATCGTACAACTGAACGACACTAAAACGTTTATTTAGGAATATAACACACACTGTAATGGAACTTATCTTCTTCACTGTCCTACCTCCAGCAGTGACACATACTAGTTACTTCAGAAGGAGGGGGGTGGGAAAACTAACTAACAAACAAAACCAGTGTAGTTGGACAATTGTGCTATATTATGCCATGGGATATTTCTTCCTGACCACAGCCTATAATCATTTTATGCCATGAAGCATGAGGAGTAAATGCTCATGAAATTGTCATCCTAGCTAATATAACTGCAGATGTTATTCTTATTCTAAATGGAAGTGCCTAATCTTTCTGGAAATTTACAAAGCTATTTGCCTCAGTATCTTACTGTAGAAAGTTCCGCATGTTATCTATCATACTGTATATTAACTAATATTTTCCCTTTTAATCTGTTGCATTAGGATATTATGTTTCCCAGTGTTCTTGTATCATGGAATAATGTAAACAAATAATGTAAATAATGTAGAAATACCACTGGGCCTTTCCTCCCATGCTCACTGTTATTATGGACATCATTATAAATTACTTTGAACTTTTAAAACTCCTTTCATCAGAAATTTGAAGAGCTTTACAGAAGCAGTTGAGTATTGTCCCTAGTCTACTGGTGGAGAAACTCTGAAGCAGGGCAGTTAAATGATTTGCTTGAGTTCTCTGAACTCCATGTTTCTGTAATAATCTCTGGACAATGCTATCTTCTTATGCTGTATACTGCTATCATGTAGCCCTTCTTTTATTCTTTTAATCTCTCCTGGAATGGAAGTTTCCCCTCCTTGAGGCTTCTTATTACTTTGATTGCCTTTCTTTGGCATTTCACTACTTCTGTTGTAGTTTTTTTGAGATGAGGTCATCAAAACTGAATATAGCTTTCAAGGGTGGACATAGAATCTGTCTGTGTAAAAGCACTTTGAGATCAGACATTTGCTTCAGTTCTTCAACTTTCTAAATCAGTGGTTCCCAAACTTTTCGGCATCATGCCCCCATTTTAATTTTCGTGAAACCCTCAGCCCCCCACCTCTCCTTTACCATCATCCAACCCTCCCTGATCCTTGCCCCCTGACCACCCCCTCCTGGGACTTGCCGCCCCAACCGCCCCCCAACAGGACCCTACTCCCTATCCAACCCCCCCTGCTCCTTGTCCCCTGACCGCCCCCTCCCGGGACCCCAACCCTTATCCAACTCCCCCTGCTCCTTGTCCCCTGACTGCCCTGACCCCTATCCACACCCCCACTCCTGACAGGCCCCCCCGAGACTCCCACGCCTATCCAACCCCCCCGCTCTCTGTCTCCTGACCACCCTGCCCAGAACCTCCTGCCCCTTATCCAACCTCCCCCTCCCCGCCCCCTTATCAGGCTGCTCTGAATGGCAGGACTGGCTTATTGGAAAACCTGGGAGGTGGACGGGTACAAGCCATGATGCCCGCATGGCGGCATAACTACAGGGAAAGGCGGACAGGAGGGGAGGGGCTGGGGGCTAGCCTCCCCAGCTGGGAGCTTCAAGGGCCGGGCAGCCTCGCGCCCCCTTGGAATTTCTTCACGCCCCCCCCGGTTTGGGAACCAATGTTCTAAATCATCAATATCAGTAAAGATGATACACAACTCCAGTCTAAAAAGCATTAGCAACACTTATACCTTTCATTAGAGTATCTCAAAACATTTATAGAGGTGGATAAGTGTGATTCTCCCCATATTACGGATACGGAAATTGAAGCACAGAGAGGTTGTGAATTGTCCAAGGTCACAAAGTAAATCAGGGAAAGAACTGGGAATAGCACTCTGGTCTGAGTCTCGGTCCCCTACTCAAATCATTAGATTGTACTATTTCCCCAGAGAAAGGAAAGAAGGAAAGGTAGGCAAACCACTGAAATAGTGATCTTGGTTTGCTAAACTAAGGAGTGCCACAGACATCGCTCTTGGAGGGTCTGCCTGCTATGTTTTCCTGACTATAGGAAAGTGATTGTGCAACAGAGGAGAAATAGCTATAGAAAGTAAAGATATGAAAAAAGCCTCCTGGATATGGTGGATGGATGAAAACTGGTAACCGACAAGAAAAAACTTGACTGGATAAAGTGACGGATGGGGAGGAGAGCCCATGCTTTGCTCTCTCAATCAATAAGTCGTTTGTGTTAACTACATTATTTCAGCTCACCTCTTCTTCAAGTCTCTGCTCGCTGCTTTCAGCTGTATTAGAAGACTCATTTTGCAGCAACTGAACTTGTGACAAGTCCTCCACAAAGTCTGGGTTGTTCACAGACTGCGAAGCTCCTCCACTGTGTGACCCCTCAGAGTGGGCTAACCTGGAAAATCAAGTTGTGTGAGAAAGCGCAGGCATTATCACAGTAATCTACTTCCCCTCTGCTCCTCTGAACTGTGCAATGATGTTGCAATTATCATGCAACTTTGAGGCCAGACAAAAGGTGAGACATTACAAAAACAGCAACTCAGACAGCTGTATGTTCCATCTGGCTATGTGATTTCCAGGCCACTGTCTACAGCAGTTACCAGGGATTTAGATAAAGCTCCCCTAGGTCCTGATGGAGACAAAACAGTCCTAAGAAAACTAACTTTCGGAGGAACTTGTGCTTGCACAAGTCAAACACAAACAAAACTAAACGCTATCTGCTTCAAAGAATAATCAAACATGCAGTCATATGAAGGAAAGTTGGGAGCAGGATTGAAAACACGTGAACCCTGCAGCTCTGTTCAGGGGAACACCAGCAGAATGACAAAAAAGGTACAGAGTAGAGAGTCTTATCTTCATCCTCTTCCAAGTGATTGCACCTTCTTGTATGCATTTCCTATAGCCCTGTATAAGTGTTCTGTGCCATTGGGGTTCCATGGGATTTGGGATGGAACTCTTTGCAGTACTGTCTCCTGTTGACACACCTAGATATCTGAAGCAGACTCCAGTATCATTAGTTCCCACTAGGCCCCTGAATGGCTGTTATTCTTCAGTCAAGAGATGATGAAGATGGCATTTCAGTCAATGGCTGCACCCTGCAGGAATCAGGCTGCTTGTGGTATGGAGGCCAACAGTGCAGCTATATGGAGGTATATTATCTATGTGGATCCCCAGAGATCTGCATGGATCTTGGGGACTTGCTGATTTAGGGCAACAATCCACTGGTCATTCTAATCACTGTTCTTAATGAAATAATTCATAGATCTGAACAATTTTGAGATCTGCTCCCTGTGTATATTCAAAGCTATAGCTGCTTAGTCAATGGACAAAAAAATTTTTATTACTTTTTTCTCCCGTTAGTGACGTAGAGCTAACATAACTACAACAAAGCAAGATTAATTCTTATTCTGGTTTGTGCAACATCAGACATGTACAGAGAGCTGCACACCTCTACAGCACCTTATTCTGAAATACATATTAGTTGGGCCAGGTTTACTGATAATGATACACAACCGAGAAACAGATAGGCTTGACTTTCAGATCTCAGGTTGAGATTACAGAGCCAGCAGTTAGAAAAAACAAAACAAAACAAAACAAAACATGGTTTATTATCATTAAGCATACAGAGAGAGAGAGAGAGAGAGAGAGAGAGAACACCTATAGAACCCCACAGTGATATTTTCAGTCACTTTAGGCATCACAATCTTCCAATATACTAACAAATACAGAGCAGGAAAAATTTCAAGTGTGGTGCATGGACTTTCAATGAAAGGTGATGAAAGATCATTCCCTTAATCCCTCCTAACAGCATGTCAAGATTCCTACATGCACCACACTTCGTGTCAGCAAATCTTGAGGCCCAGAGATGTGGGGCCAAGTTCGGACCTGGTATAAGCAGGTGTCTCTATGTTTAATTACACAGAATTGTACCTGCTTATGCTAGATGTGAATTTTCCCCTTGGAGGTCTAAAGAATAGAAAAGAAACCTGTTAAAGCACAACCATGCTTAAAAAAAAAGTATTCCTGAAAAAGAATCTAATCTTTTGTTGTTGAGTACTTAAGCCAGGGCCACTGCTTTATAGCCTGTGCAAATAAGGACAATTTGTTTGATAGATAGGAAGAGTATTAATTTATCAGTTCTGTTCTTGGACATCCCTTAATCAAGAATGTATCTTTAACAGAAATTCAGTGGTGCCACTGGAGCACAATAAAGAAAACAATCACCATATCTGCAGACCCGCTCTAGAAGGCTGTTCTTGGAAAGCAAGATGTTACAAATACCAGAAGAGTACAGGTGAAAGAGAAAATTAATGGCGCTCAATCAGTCTAGTAGCAAGAGTGTACAATCAGGAGTACTTTCTCTGGAGAGTCTGCAAAGAGACAATATCTGTGAGCTGAATTTAGAGCAGCAGTTGCTTACCCAGTTGTGGGCATATCACTGCTCTCCTTTGAGCCATCATCATCTGCAAACAGTGGGGGTAGAGATGAGCCAGCCATCAGGTTCTCCATACCTCTGTGAAGAGGAAAGTGGAAGCAAAATTAACATTTGAATTACTTCTCACAAGTGTCCTGCCCATTTAATGATCGGTCTTTGCAAGTATTACTTAACTGCCAGTTCTTAAAAGCAACACAACACATCAGCCTCAATTTAATCCTGCACCCTGGTTAATCTTTTGAATTATTTGGACCTAAAAGATTTGATTGTGTGACATGAAGCTACCAATTTATATTACTGGGTTATCCCAGGTTGGTCCCATCAATCAGGTATTTATAATCAGAACTGAAGATTGTTGGCATCTTAGTGGGAAATAACATTCTGCCTACCTACCTAAATCCTCCTTGCAGTTTCAATTTGAGTTGGTGTTTTCACTTCCTCTCCTGACTCCTGTACTTTCACAATGTATTGTTATGCAATATTTGTTGCATTGTGGAGGAATAACTTCATGAATACAAGCTTATTTCATACCCACCCCTAGCAGAACATATATAAGATCACTGAAAAAGAAATCACTACAATTATCAGAAAAAGTTTCACCCTGATGGAAAGAGAAAAATTCCATTCCTACCCTTAGAGTACGCCTACACTGCAGAGTTACCAGGGCTCTTACACTGGTTTTGCCCCAACCCCACCCACAAAAATTTCTCACCCACATAGAGAGGTGCTTTCACAGTAATCTGTTTCCTCTCTGCTCCTCTGTTGGGTGCCCTAGGGGTGGGTGTAGATTGGAGCCCAGGTGCTGTTTTTACTCAGATGAGTAACCCACCCACTTTGCAATGAAGTCATAAGCAAAAATCTGATACTCTGATAGTATTCTAATAGTCCTCCAGTGCCTTCCCACAATTCTCCCCATGTGCCCAGAAAGACAGACAAGTTCTCCAACAATTCAATAGGAAAGAATCATAAAGCTGGTCACCTTAATGCAGTACAAAGAACCAAGGAATATGCCCCAGAAGTCCTAGCAACACACATGGTGGAATGCAGCACTAGTGAGGACATAAAAAAACTGAGGAGTACTTGTGGCAACTTAGAGACTAACACATTTATTTGGGCATAAGCTTTATTTAGGCTATTTATGCCCAAATAAATGTGTTAGTCTCTAAGGTGCCACAAGTACTCCTCAGTTTTTTTTGCTGATACAGACTAACACGGCTGCTACTCTGAAACCAAGTGAGGACATAGTGACTTGGCTAAAGTTTTGCAGTGTGGCTGTTCAGACCCAGGCGCTCAGACCTGGGTGCTGATCACCTGGGTTAACTCTGCAATGAAGACAAACCCACAGAATCCCCACATTGGAGCGAGACAAGTGAGAGACTCAGATCCAGGCTAAGTCTCACATTTAAACACTCTGGCTATTTTACAGTTTTTTAAAAGGGTATCTTGATGGTCAAGGACAACAAGAAAAGACCTGAAAAATTCCCAAGCTCTACAGTAACTGACTTAGTAAGGCAATATTATTTAAAAAAGAGGGGCAGCAGGATGCAAGGTTCACTACCAAACAGGTGCTTGAAGGAACAGTTACAATCAGTGTGGAAAAGTTGGATTATTTTGAATGCTAAGAAGGCCATTTGTTGCGCATATACTGATCCTGCATCTTGGCAACAAATCCAGCAAATCCTGCATCTTGGCAGACTAGATGATCCTTGCAGTCCCTTCTAACCCTATGATTCCTTTAAGTAAGTATTCAGTTAATTCCCTAATCAGCAGATCAATGTAAGTTCTAGGTGAAATGGACACTTCAAATCAATCTAATTTCCACCTGGAATGGAAATTATGCTTTCAAGATTTCCACACAAAAATTCTGTGTATATATAGTATATGTAAGGGTAGAAGGTGGTGAGAGGGAAGTAAAGGCGTCAGTATCTTCTCTCTATTTCCTATCCTGTGTTTTTCTACCTCTGGAAATCCATTTTATTTCCTCCTTTCTTAACTGTGTCCTTCCTAATGATCTCAATAAGGGATTGGAGTGAGGGACCCTCTTCTTTTGAATGTAACTAAAAATACGAAGTTTGGGTTTCTAGCTAAATATAAACCTGTTATGGGAAAAGGCAAGTGCATCTTATTCATGTAAGAGAAAGAGGCTCAATCAGGAAGGCAGAAGTCCAATATTGGTTCCTACTATTATGGGAATTCTTTATATCAAACACCATTCTTAAGTGTGAAAATCTCCCATATAAAAAAGAAAAAATGACTGCAGTAAAGATCTGAAAGCCCCTAAAATACGAAATGCTTAGGATACATTGGTGGAGTAAAGTGAAGCATTTTAATCCTGAATGAAATGAACAGAGGGTCTGAATTCTCCTTTCACCTGAGGAGATGATCCATCCAAATCAAGGTTGGGGTTCTTAAATGAAGCACTGTGAGACAGTGCAAGCAGAGGTGGATTTACAGTAAATCACAGGGTGCCCTGGCATGGGGCCCCCCCAATGACAGGGGGCCCCAGGGCCAGGCAGCTGCGGGGGCAGAAGCTTGGTCCTGCCGGCTCCTGCTGCAGGCGCTGCACCACCAGCAGCCAAGCCCCCCCCCCCCCCCGCAATTGTGCGTTCCCATCCCTCCAAGCACTTCCCCCATTGCCAAACAGCTGTTTGCCCGCACTCAGATCACTCCGGGAGGGAGGGGGAGGAGCGGGCCACAGACTGACTGGGGGGGGAGGGGGAGGCGGAGAAGAGGTGAGGGTGGAGCCTTGGAGAAGGGGATGGAATTGGGGCAGGGAGCAGCAAAGGCAGAGCCCCATGCTCTCCCCCTACACATACCCTCCCCAGCCCCCTGCCGTGAGCCGCTCAGGGAAGGGGGCTGGGGACACCCCCAAGACCCCAGCCCACACCCCCTGCCCTGACTCCTGCACCCCCTCACACGCCCTGCTCTCCCTGACTGCTGCACCCCAACACCCCCTGCCTCCTGACTCCTCCACCCCCCTACCCCTAGCCCCTTCCCTCCCTGACTCCTGCACCCCTCCACCCTCCCCACATCCCCACCTGCACCCCTCACACCAAATGGGAGCTGCCCCAGGTAAGCGTTCCACGCCCCTGCCCCAGCCCTGAGTCCCCTCCCACACCCTAACTCCTGGCCAGACCCTGCACCCCAACCCCAAGTCTGCTCCTGCACCCGAACTTTCTCCCAGACCCTGCACCCCCAGCCCCCTCCTGCACCCTAAGTCCTAGCCAGATCCCACATCCCAATTTTTTTTACATTTTTTTTTTTTATAAAGTGCTCTTATCCAAAGCACTTTATAATAGTTAGCTAACAGTACAAACAATATTCGGAAAGATCATTAAGTGGTCCACCGAGACCCTCCGCAATTTTCAAGTGGTCTGTGGAAAAATAAGTTAGACTACAAAAACAATCAAGGTACCTCACTTTATTTTCATTTACTTCCTATTACTTATAGGAGGAGGAGGAAGAAAAAAGAATGAAAAACAGAGGTAGGGGGGAGATAAGAGAGAATGTTCTTTTTCTTGGCTGGGTCCCAGGGAGGGGCCCCAAAAATGAAGCTGAGCAGAGGGCCCCACTAACTCTAAATCCACCACTGAATGCAAGAGCCAATTAAATTGGAGACTGAATTCTTCTTTGATCCCTTTGGTGAGTTGGTTAAGCACAGTAGCTAAATGTAATCCTGGCCCTACACCATGTACTAGATGCTCTGAATGGAGCAAGTTAATAAACTATAATGAAGAAGTTTTGCTTTGTGTTACATACAGCTATTAAGCTTGCAACCTCCTTCAGTGCTGTCAATCTTATCTTAGATGAGCCCTGAAATCATCTAATAGAAAAGAGTATTTAGAAAACTAGAGCAAACTTTGCACATAAATATTTTAAAATTATATATATGAAAAAGTTGTGTATGTCTTCTTTGAAGCACAGAAAGCACTCTGTGTTTTGCAGACGGTCTCTCCAACAGCTTTCCCAGAGGTCAAGGGCCTCTTCAGAATCCCAGCCTCAACAATCAGGTGGCACTCACCAATCCACACATGCCTTGAGATACTATATACTGTCTTCTGGTGTACAAACCATCACAAAGTGCTTTTCTGTCCATCATGCCCAGCATGACCCTTCTGACTAGGTTACTCTCTATATCTGGACCCAGTCAGCAGCATCAGAGCTTCAGCTTGCTTTCAAACTGTGGGGAATCAGCCGGACATCAAACTTAACAACATACAAGCAGACCACATAAACACAGGAAGCTAGCAGAACACACACTTCTTTCTTCTTTAAAGTTTGTTATAGTTAACCCATATGGTTTTGATACTAATTCCTTCAGTCAGTGTACAGGCAGGCCCCAAAGAAAGAAAAAGGTCAAATACTAGTGAATATGCAACAGCTTCTAAACTGTTTCAATAGACAGGAAAAAAAATGCAGTTCCCAACACAATGGCTGAAAAGAGATGAGAATCTGCATAGGATGGTAGGTCAGGGGTGATTTGTCAGCATTGGGGCTTTCGAGCCATTTCCTGCCATTAGCCCTTCAGTTGTGGTCTCTGTGCCCGAAAGCATTCAAGCCCTCAGCCCCCGTGTTATGGTCAGTCAGCCTCAAAGTGGCAGAGCAGCAAGACTCATTTAAAAAATGTAAAAAATTATATTTTGGGAGGGCGAAGTTATTGTATCCAGTTATTGAACAATGTGGGGACAAACTGACAAGGGGGGGGAGGGAAGAGAGAGAAGGGAATCTAATAGTCTAGTCACAGACCTATCTGTCCTGTGACAATACTTGTACAGCTTTGCAAGTGTGAATTCTGACCAAAGCATTTATTTACACGATTAAAGTCATACCACTGTGTCTGAGGTATGAACACAGATTTAAAACAACACTGTCAGCTTCTTGGAGTTTTTTTTATGGCCTACTGTTTGGCTGAAAAAACAATATAAAGGACATTACTATAGTTAGCTCCACAAGAACCCACTTAAACTCAGCTTCACTTCTTTATAGCCTTGACTACCCCAGAGACATTTTTAAAAAATTTCCCACTATTGCTAACACTGTTTCAGCTCCACCTGAATTATCAGTGTTCAGAGCCCCATTGGAGGGATACTACTGCCATTTTAAGCACAATATTGATTAGAGCTGCCCTGGGCTACAGTAAACAATGTGATGCTTAAAAAGCCACCTGAATATCAATGATAGGTCTCTCAACATCACCAACACTGTTGAAACTGAGCCAGTATAAGCAATAGTGAGACATTTTTGAAAAACATTTCACTACTACATGCAGGAAATGCCATGGTACCTCTTCCACCAATTTCTAGGATGTACATTTGCGTCCGTCATGGACAGAAGAAGAGTCCTACAGATATTAGTAAAGAGTAGGGTTGCCAACTCTGACTGAAGCTATTCTGGGAGACTGTTTTTCCCAACATGACATAATGTCATTTTCTTAAAATAGCCTATTAAAATCTTCTGGATTGCTTTTAATAGTCACTGGGAGATGGATGCCGATTCCAGGAGACTCCAGGACAATCCTGGAGGGTTGGCACCCTACTAAAGAGGCTTCTCTTAATAGGTGTATCACCTATTACAGGTTTCAGAGTAACAGCCGTGTTAATCTGTATTCGCAAAAAGAAAAGGAGTTCTTGTGGCACCTTAGAGACTAACCAATTTATTTGAGCATGAGCTTTCGTGAGCTACAGCTCACTTCATCAGATGCATACCGTGGAAACTGCAGCAGACTTTATATATACACAGAGAATATGAAACAATACCTCCTCCCACCCCACTGTCCTGCTGGTAACCTGGATTTGTGCTGGAAATGGCCTAACCTGATGCTCACTTTAGATAAGCTATTACCAGCAGGACAGTGGGGTGGGAGGAGGTATTGTTTCATATTCTCTGTGTATATATAAAGTCTGCTGCAGTTTCCACGGTATGCATCTGATGAAGTGAGCTGTAGCTCACGAAAGCTCATGCTCAAATAAATTGGTTAGTCTCTAAGGTGCCACAAGGACTCCTTTTCTTTTCACCTATTACAGGATCTCTTTGGTGTGTTACCAGGAGATGGAGTTGAATGGGAGAGAAACAGAATTGTGTATGAGAGTAGTAAGGGGAGGGAAGCTAGCGATGGGGAAGAGGAAGGTCCCTTTCACACCCAACAACATAAAAGAATAAATGTAGAGTCTTTTTCTGTCACTGGAGAAGTAAACTCTTGGCATTTTGTGGTGCTGCAGTCCTCCATCTACCCAACACGTCATTTACAGCTACTAAGTGTTGTGCCATCCATGTGTGGGGCTTTATGCAAGTTATTTGATGGGTCAATTTGCAGGTTTTTAAAATAATTTGCATAGAACCATAAGCTTCAGTTCATGATAAACATAGTAGCCTTCCCTGAGCAGTGTGAGGGTAGGACTTGGAGTTGCAAAACTTGTTAGCTATGGCTGGGATGGATGGGATCTGGATGGTGTCTGTGGCCACCATTTAGATGGATGATGAGTATCTGAGGAGGTGGGGAGCATGGACCAGTAATGGGGCCCTCACTTTCTGTCCCTGCCACTATCCCCTCTGCTTGTCGCTGCTGGTGTTGTCACCTGTTCTTCCAGTTGCTTCGGTCCAGCAGGAGCAGAAGCAAGGTAAGAGGCAAAAAGGCCTCCAGGTTACCTGCTTAGCAAGTACAATTGCAAACCATTCCTTCAACCCAGTCGGCTACAGGAAATCTCCACTGTGCTCCAGGAATGTATGAAAGAGCTGCCAGTCGTGTGAACCTTTGCAGCTGTAGCCACAAAGCCTTGCCAACATTGTGGTCTCATTTTACTAACCCTCTTCCCCAGAAAGTTGCTCTTTTAAACTTCCCTCTGTGTGTTTGACCTGGATTGGCTAGTAGTTAAGCCAGTTAGTTAGAATTTTCCATATCTGTTCAGCCAGACACTGAGGGTCAAAAGCCACCACCATGACAGTTAATGAGCTGCTTGTGCTCTTGTTACTATGGGTAGTAAAGAGCCACCAAAGGCACCCTGCAGTGCAGGTAACCGCACTACAATTTTTAACCAATGTTGTAACCAGTTAGTGGCATGGTAAGCTCCAAACGTGGTTTGTTGCCATATTCTGCATGGTCAATACTTGGTTAACGAATGTAGCAGCTGTGATAAATGAAGGGAGGTCGTAGCTCCCTTTTATGGACACCCAAACAGACAGTTAGCTATTAAACTCCTGTTAGTAGCTGTTCTCTACTTGCTTTACCTGTAAATGGTTTAAAGTCCATAGGTAAAAGGAAGGGAATGGGCACCTGACCAAAAGAGCCAATGGGAAGGCTAGAACTTTTTAAAATTAGGAAAAAGCTTCCCCTTTGTCTGTCTGTGTTGTTCTCCCGGAGAGACAGATGGGCTGGAACTATGATGTAAAAAGCTTTGGGCCAGGTATGAAAAATCACCAGATCATACCTAGAAACTACTCATTTGAAACCCCAGATATGTAAGTAAATCAGGAAATGTCTAGGAAGACGTGGTTAGGTTTATCTCTTATTTCTTTATGGCTTGTGGACTCCTCTGTGCTAACCCCAAGTACTTTTGTTTTGCTTATAACCTTTAAGCTGGACCTCAAGAAGCTATCTTGATGCTTAATCCTTGTAATTTTTTTTTTAAAAATCTAGCAAAAAACCTAAGTTCAAGATGTATTTTCTTTCTTTTTGTTTTTAATAAAATTTACCTTTTTTAAGAACAGGATTGGATTTTTGTGTCCCTAAGAGGTTTGTGCATATGTTGTTTAATTAGCTGGTGGCAACAGCTGATTTCCTTTGTTTTCTTTCTCAGCTCTTCCCCAGGGGGTGGGGGTGGGCTTGAAGGTACCCCACAGGAAGGAATTCCCAAGTGCGCCATCCTGGGTTCTCAAACGGGTTTTTGTACTTGGCTGTTGGCAGCATCTACCCATCCAAGGTCAGAGAAAAGCTGTAACCTTGGAAGTTTAATACAAGCCTGGAGTGTCCAGTATTAATTTTTAGAATCTTTGAGGGCCCCCACCTTCTGCACTCAAAGTGCCAGACTGGGGAATCAGCCTTGACAGCAGCTAATAGTGTTCCACCCTTACTAGCATCCTGTGTTGTTAGCACATGGTCATCTTCCTTTGAAGAGTTCAGCCTACCTATTTATTGCAGAGCAGATGGTCCCTCCCATCCCCTAGCATGCCTACATACACAAACTGGCCAATTTTGCTTCCCCAGTTCTCCGGGCAGATGGAGATTTCAAGACACATTGCCACCATGTGCTGATGCCACCACTCTGTATACATATCCCCTTGCATTCTATCCACTGTGAAGGCTATGGGATAACTACTTGGATTTTCCCAGAATGCACTGTTAAGTGAAATGGTAGATGTGAATGCACAAGCAGTGTCAGCTGTGATGTACAAAGGCTGCAGTGTAAACACAACTCAAAACAATGTTTGTTGTAAACTGGGACAGATGAGGGAGTATCAGGAACAAGTTACAAAACCACCACAGTACTTGCAGTGTGGATAGGGCTTCTATGTTTAAAGATTAGTGTGCACACTGAACAAAAGCAATACAATAGAAAATGCACACAAAATGTAACTGAGGATATTGTCAACTCATTTGAAATTTTGTTTTTTAAATCCTTGGGAGAAGTTAAACGTCCACCTATGCAACAACAACAGCTTTTACATACATGCGTTTTCCTTTCTCTCCCCCAAAACACTACTTCTAGAATTAAAATTGGAAGTAATGTTGGCACCTGAAAAAACCCAGACTTTGCATTTTTAATCTGAATGCAGACAAAAATACTTTCCCTTCTTATTGGGCTATTTAGCAAGTTTTAAATTGTTTGTGTTACTTTGAAAAAAATTTACTCCACCAGCTACTTTGATATCCCTGCAGTAGCCAGAACTTTGCATTTGCTATGGCGGATTATGTCTCAGAAAGACCAGCTGGGCCCTCTGCCATAAATCTTTCCAACTATCCAAAACAGACCCTCCAGATCTTTTTCCATGACCCCACTCTTAGATATTATTTTTCACCACCACTTCCCCTCAATACCCAGATTTTTCCCCTACAGCAACTCTCAACCCAGAGAATGGCCCCTCACTTGAGACTGTGTTGGACTACATTTATATCTAATTCACTCCCAGCTCTATACTCACATTACACATTTTTTATCCCAATTGGTATTTAAAAAAAAAAAAAAACACACAAAATCCTGTATCTGTTGGAAAAATATCAGTAGTGCAACAGTGGCCTCATCTCTGTTCTGAATTATGCTATTTTACTTCCATATGTTAAATATCTGATGTTTAGTATCCCCTTTACTATCCCTAAATGTATGGCAATTTATGTTGCATTCTGAGCAGAGAATTATTGTATAATGGAGTAGCAAAGGGCTAGGTCTATTACTGTTGAGCTTTGGGAAGCTATACAGAAAAATGTTAGTGCCACCTTGAGTTCTTTCTGTCTGAAATTGTTCAGAATAAGACACTAAATTAATCCACAGGACACTGGCAGCAGAGTGTGATTGAGATTTAGTCAACAGACTAATCATTTTCAATTCTGCAATAAACACCCTTTCAGGCAGACACACCGGCTCAACAGGGGAGACATCTGCACTTTTCTGAAGCAGTAAGACCCCTGATAGATAGGATTCAAGCCCTAGGGAAAGGAGATGTTTTCACTGTCTTCGTCCCTTGAGGTACCCCAAGGGAAGGGTTTTAATTGGTGGTCAGGACAAGGTGGAGAACAATGGAAAGATGAGATATGGACAGAACTGTAGTGTTGTGCAGAGTCTTAGAATTAGAACAATGGTATAGCTGCCACATTCCTGGTTGTGCCAGGATAGTACAAGGTATTGAACACCCATCCTGTGACACCAGAATCCCAGCCAATATCCTCAGATTGAGGCAGCTGGTAGGCTCTTTGCTGTGTCCCAAAGGTGGTCCAGCCACCCCACCCATTGCTGCAGGACTGGCTTTCACCATAATCCAGAACCACTAATTCTTTAACTGGGCAGGAAAAGTGAGACAAGGAGCACAATGGCCTAGGTGCTGTTAGCTGTTTTCTAGAAGAGGAGGGAGGAGAGCAGATATTTATTTAGAGAATTGTGTGCGTGGGAGTGTGGGGATTGATTGATTTGAGAGGAAGTAGCTGTTTTGGAAAGACATTTAATTGATGTATATGGATTAGTTATAAAAGAATTAGTTTTAAAATGCCTAGAAGCCACAGAATAAGAGTCAAAATCCAGCAGGGTGGATTTGTACTTTCATCGTTCCAAGATACATCAGTTGAGAATCATGCAGTTTACTATATGGAGTCTTCTGAACAAAAGCTTTAAGAGTGTAGTCTAGTCTTTACTGCATTGGTACTAATGTCCACTTTTTACAAAGTGGAGATCATGATGGCAGGGTGGCTTGGCCAAACCTGAGTGGTGCTGTGACCCTGCGTGCCACGTCATAACACCACTCACTCAAAATTGGGCCAGCCGCCCCTCCATCATGATTTGATCAAGTGGCACCGTGATCCAGTGTGGCAAGTCCCAATTCCCCGAGCTGCACCCTATCACATGGAACAGGAAATGCCACTGCAGGGTAAGTGTAGGAACAAGCTCACTCTCCAACCCAGGCCCCCCCATTCCACACTGGGCAGGGAGAAGTGTATGTTTGCCTGTTTTTGCCCCCTTGCTTTCACGATTTGTGTGTGTGCACCAGTGAACCCATGCGAAAGCTGCTCCTGCTTATATGTCTACATTTGCATGTGCAATAACAATCATGTGCACAAATCCCCTAGGCAGCCTCAAATCCGCAATTTAGTTGGAGAATGGTCCCTTTCAACATTTTTACCTTAGCAATCATACAAGGAGTTTGAACTTTATGCAAGAGGAGACAGGAAGATAGTTAAGGGTCTTTTATTATGGAGGGGAGGGAGTAAGGAAGGCAAACAGGGTGAAATGGCAGGAACAGAAAACGTTAGCTAGTCAGAGTTGGCCATAGTGAAGAGAGTTATAGTGAAGATGTGGAGCTGTGTTGAAATGGGAAAGGGACTTATTCCGTAATTATTTAGTGTAAGTTGTTAAAAATTTTAATCCAAACAGCTCTTAAAGCTGTCTTCAGTGTGACCCTGACAGTATTATCACTGCAGTGTACCAAAACAAATGTGTGGTGTTCGTGTTTAAGTAGCCCATAGTACATTTCATAACATATGCTGTATACTCTCCCAAGGCTCCAAAGAGCTGACTGCCAGTTGTTTTGAATATTTTTTATTCTCTACCTCCCAAACCCCATCTCGGACTGTATTTCTTACTAGGGAAGAGAGGAAGAGGCCTGGTGGCTTTCAAGGCGCTACAGCATTCCTGGTAGTTTTGTATTTAAAACACTTAGCCAGGCATTTGTACTTCACATTCACCAAGAACTTTACAATCATGTATATAACTTTTTGACATTGTTACTGAATAAAGGAGGGAAGAACTAACTGCATCTGCCAATCCTGTGAACGTCTGAGAGAGCTGCTGTCTCGCTTGATGGACAGGATGAAAAGGGAGAGAGATGAAGAATAAAGGAAATGAATGGCCCTCAAGAGACAGAGTTCAGCTATATTTTCCTGCTTCCTTTCTCTTTACTCTATCTTTGTCTCAGCATTAATTGTTGTAATGGCAGTCCGTAGTTTGAATAAAAGAAGGTTCTCTAATAAAAATCTGGAAAGATCACCTACTTAGAGAAAAGAATGGAAGCTTTAATAAGTTGTGCTTAGGTACAATGAAAATCACTATATGATCCAAATTCTGATCTAGAATAAACTGCAGCGAGTCACCCCAGTGTAGTAGAGGTGAGAGTCGGGAGAGGAGGCAAGAGTGAATGATGGCATGAACTGCACGGGATGACTGACTTTTCCACCACAGCAGTATTGTGGTATTTTGTTTCATAGACTCATAGTTCCACCATTCCTATGAGGCAGTAACATACAGCTTCAGGCCAAATGATAATTTTTTAAAGCAGATTTTTCTAGGTCTGTTTAGTACGAAACTCTTAAGTCATTGGATATATCTATTTGAAGTAAATAAACATTAAATCGGTTAGAGCCAATTTGTCTACAAGTAAGTAAAAATTATTTAATTTAAAGACAGGAGTGCAGCCAGGTCTTAGAGTGCAGCCAACCACACTAATCCATCCAGCAGACAATCTGGATAGAGCACACTATATATCCCTTTTTATGAATAAATGGAGATAGAACCTGCAAGTGAGAAAATATGTCCAATGCCAGGACTAAATGTCTCAGTGGCATTAGCCAGGATCTGTTGCTGTTGCCTAAGGCTAGGTGTGGGATAGGAAAAAAATAAATAAACAATACCATGGCCTCATATGTTCATTGACTCAAAATCATACTCAATACATCAAAGAAAAACATAATCTGAGCAAGCAAGAGCCCCCAGTGCAAGAAAAAGATGACTCATTTTAATTAGAAGACTAAGTTCAAATATGAAATTGCCTTATTGTTGGAAATTAAACTCTCCGCCTGTGAACACAGCTGAACACCACAAATGAACATTAGGTATCGCTTTGCCAGATCTGACCTCAAAAGCCCTTTTGGTGGATATAAGGTTGCTGACTTCCTAATCGCACAAAACCGAATACCCTTGCCCCCCCAAGGCCTCACTGCTGCCCTCCCTTCTCTGAGGCCCCATCCCTGCCCCCACTTCTCTGAGGCTCTGCCCCCCACTCACTCTATCCCCCCTCCCTCTGTCGCTCACTCTCCCCCATCTTCACTCACTTGTTCATTTTCACTAGGCTGGGGCAGGAGGTTGGGGTGTTGGAGGAGGTGAGTGTCCAGCTGGGGGTGCAGGTTCCAGAGTGGGGCCAGAAATGAGGGGTACAAGGTGCAGGAAGTGGCTCTAGGCTGGGGCCGAGGGGTTTGAAGTTCGGGAGGGGGTTCCGAGCTGGGGCAAGGGTTTGGGGTGGGGGCTCTGGGCAGGAGTTTGGGTGCTGGAGGAGGTTCGAGGTGTGGGGTTCCAGGAGGCGCTTACCTCAGGTGGCTCCTGGGAAGCGACCAGCATGTCCCTCTGGCTCCTAGGTGGAGGTGTGGCCAGGGGGTCTACATGCTGCCACAGGCGCCTCCCCGGCAGTTCCCATTGGCCATGGTTCCTGGTCAATGGGAGCTTCGGAGCCAGCACTCGGGGTGGGGGCAGCGCGCGGAGCCCCATGGCTGCCCCTCCTGCCTAGGAGCCGGAGGGACATGCCGGCTGCTTCCTGGGAGCTGTGCGGAGCCAGGTAGGAAGCCTGCCAGCCCCGCACCAACCAGACTTTTAACATCTCAGTCAGTGGTGCTAACCAGAGCCGCCAGGGTCCTTTTTCAACCAGGTGTTCTGGTCGAAAACCGAACACTTGGCAACCCTAGGTGGATAGAGAGGAATTTCCTTCCACACTTTCTGTCTCTGAAGTGTCTTTTCTCTGTCCTTGCCAGACCAACCAGCTCTCAAAGGCACTGCACAGAAGAGAATGGGTAAAGAAAGATGCTCTTCTCTCTGAGGAGAGCACAGTGCACTTGAGTTTATAAGTAAATCAAAACTACAGACATTTCACAACATAAAAAACAAAGTAAACTGTAAATGAAAATCAAAGGATCTTTATTTCAGCACAGACAAAGCAGAAATATCATGATTCCCTCTGCCAGCATTTTCTATTAAGTTATAATAGAAAGCAAGCAGAAGTAAACAGGTATATTTCCAATTGAACCACTCTGCTCTGATCCAAATGAGAAAATGCAGACTCCTCTACAAGTAACATATTGCTCCAATTTGATGGAGGAAAAGCAGGTTGACCAGCATACTTGACTGTATATACTATTTGATTTGTTAATACACAGCACTTTAGAGAGAAATCCTAAGGATTCTAGAAGATCAGCAAGAAAGCCTATACAAGTGAAGGTCCCTTTGCCCAACCCTAACAATGAATGTAGCAATAAGAGTAGTTATTGCTGCTGGCCAAGAAGATCATACCAAAGCACACAAAGATCAAAACCAGGACCTTTCTGAAAAAAGCAAAACCCAGAAGAGGCTCTAACAGTGTGTTTCGAAGTAGCTTGATTGCAGCATGAGAAGGGGGGAAATGTAAACCTTAGAGTTCTATAGTTAGGGCTTGTCCACACTATGCAGTTTTTAGCGACAAGGCTGTGTCGACACAGCCTTGTTGCTAAAAGTCAGTGAGCGTGAACACACTTTTGCCAACAAAATACTTCCAGCCCCGTGAGCGGCATAAGCTTTGTCGGCAGGAGAGCGCTCCTCCCAACAAAGTCGCAAACTTTTGTCTTTCGCTTTTTTTTTTTTATTTTTTTTTATTTTATTAAAAGTACCCCAAAAGACAAATGTTTTGGAGACAACTGTGCAGTGTAGACATACCCTTAGTTATTTGGTTCCCTGCATGAAACTCAAACAATGCTATTAATACTCAGGCCTTCAGTAACAATTGCTAATTAAACATCTATAGAATGTTTGAAATGGATTTCTAAAGTTTTCAGATCCACAGATTCTTACTCCCATTTATAAATTTATTCTGTGATTATAGAATGTGCCCTAACATCTCAGGGATGTACAAAATCTAACACTATACATTGTTTTTGCCCATTTCTCTGTCACATAAAAAAGCCACAAAGGATATTCCCCAAAACAAAACACAGTTCCTCACTCAGCTTTCCCATTTCAGACCTGTCAGAGAGAAGATTTAGCACCTTGTCCTAAAGGTCAATAAAGTCAAGTTCTTTCAGACCAATGCGGGGGGGCGGAGGGGGGAGGAGAGCAAAGTCCAGAATTGAAAACCATCCATTGATAATGGCCTGATATCAACCCCCAGACACTTAAATTTAGTGACTATTAGCTGGCTGTTGACAGGAACCAAGATCTAGAAGACCTGGGTTCTGTTCTTGAGCCTGCCACTGACTTCCACTGTGACTGTAGGAATGTCATTTAACTTCTTCCTGCCCCAGTTTCCATTTAAAATGGGGATACTATTACTTATACACCTTTGCAAATACTTTCATTTGAGGAGCTCTTATTACTAATTATTATCAGCATTCATGCCAGCTAACCATAAGTAGCACAATAGGAAAAGAGGTGATTTTGCAAATAACCTAAATCTAAGCCAAAAGCTAAGCATAATAAGCCTTTATGATATGTACTCACCTTTGTACTCACCTTTCTATCTCTGATTAGAAAAACATACAAGTAATAGGAATGATTGTTATGGATCATTGTCAACACTTTGAATTATATCTGGAAGCAAGTGCAGTTTTCAAAGAATTGACAAAATATGTGAAGCAGTAACAGCTGCTTGAGACAGGGGGGCATCCACTTCTCCACCAGCTGTAGTTTTAAGTAGCCTTCAATGGTAGTCTCACATAAAGAAGATTACAGTAATGTAGCCTAAAAGTATCCAGTTACTTTGGTAAGGTCTAGTTCAAAATGACAAGGTCAAAACATCTAGCCACAAGACGACGAAAAAGGCATTCATGGGCCACCTAATATTCCTAGGTTGAAGAACTTCTCCAAATTGTGAGCATCTGAGATCAGGTCTACACTACAGACCTATATCAGTATAGGTCATTCAGGGGTGTGAAAAATCCATACCTTTGAGCAACTTAGTTATATCAGACTAACTCCGCATGTAGACAGCGCTATGTCAACAGGAGAGCTTCTCCTGTCGGCATAGGAGTGTCTTCACTTAAAACAGTGCATCAGTGCAGCTGTAGCGCTTAAGTGTTAGACAAAGAGTGGACCAAACTTCAATAACAGAGGCAAGAACCACATCTGCTATACATTCAATAGACTTCCTGATCAATTTCTAAAGGATTTTAGAAAAGCTCTACCACACCCAAAATTCTGCTTGTCATTAATCAGTCAATTTTTTTTAAACAGCTGAGTAAAACACTATTAATTTGGGGAGGGGGTTAAATATCATCATGGTCAGGGAAAGCAGTAGATTTTGTGTTTGGCGTAGTATATTTTCACAATAATTTAGTAAAGCTATTGTAAATTACACTCCTTTTCTACCAGATACCTGGATCAACCTGCCAAGTGGAAACTTCCTGCATAAAATTGTGAATTTCAGTCTTCCATGCATGCTTAAGAATTCAGATGGTATACATTACTGGAGAATAAAAGAATATTGTGCTTATCCTTCACCAAATAGTTAAGATTTTTCAAGATTCACCAGGACTTGGATATTCCACTAAACAAAACCTCAAATAATACTTTACACTATTATTGAACCTTTCATCCAAGATACTAAATTGTTTTACAAACATTAATTAAGCCCTAAAATATCTCTATGAGATGGGGGAGGGAGGACAGTATTATCATTGCAGGAAACAGAGGAAGGAGATGTAAGTCATTTGCCTAAGGTCACACAGCAAGCCAGGTGTAGAGTCAAAGGGGAAAAAAAATCCAGGTTTTCTACTCCTTTAGTGTAATGAAATCCAAAGTTAAATATATTAGTGCTATTGCCAAAATCATTTGCTTAAGTTTTTCTTTTATTAACTTGACTTCTGATTTCTTAGGAATTTCTCTTAGGAGTCAAATTTGACTCCTGTTCTAAACATGTGACCTTCTCTATTTTTAAATTGTATATTATCATATAAAAGAGAGATCTTAAATGTTCTCCTGCAGCCACTCAGATTCTTTACTGAGTACAAAGGATCCTCATTTTGCTTTTTACAAAAATAAAACATCTTGATCACAAACAGATCTTTGTAAACTATGATTAATTTTGAGTGATCAGAGAAGTCACCTGATATTGTTAGTTCCCCAGCTGAATAAATGCACAGCCATTTTTAGTCAAATTTAGATTCAGTTTCTGTGAGCATTTGTGCCAGTAAGAGTCATTTCAATGCTTGTGGAATGCAAAAACAAAAGGCCATGGGCATAGCAATTTATTAAAAAATGTACATGAACAGTCTCTAAAGTTTTTTTTATGCTGTTTGCCCAGTTCTAAACTTACCAGCATCATACAAGCGTAGCAAGGATTAATTAAATGTTTGCAAAGTGCTTTGGTGACTTGAAATGCTATGTAAGTTTTAGGAACAAACAACAGCAATTCAGAATGTTGGGGAATCCTGACTGGTTAATGAAGTAATGAGTTATACATCTGAAGAGAAAATAATTTAAAAAGAAACACACCTGCCCAGACTGAAGTTTAAAGTGCTTTTAAAATAATAATTTGTAGGTCTTTCCCCCCCATAAAGCTATACTCGGATTTCCACAAAAACTTCTGTGGCAGGAGTAAGCTCCCAACTCACTTGGATTCTATGAATAGAAACTCTTAATGGTGATAGCTGGAGAAGGCAGAAGGTGATTTCTCATACACATACCCATCAAGACAAGTCATTAGTGATCATTTTACCAAAGAGGGATGAATACTTTGGATGAGAGACCAGAGACTAGTATGTGAAAAAGCAATGGCTATGCAAAGGGTGATTCACCACTGGCTTCATGACCCAACATAAAAGCATCTCCCCTGACCACAAAAAGCAGCCAAGACAGCTTGTAACTAGATATTTTAATGCACTGGTATGGGTATCAGGGCAAAAGGTTAGAGGAAATGAAATGTGGGAAGAGTCAGATTCTCACACTAAGTAAGCTACTCATTCTATTAGATGTCAGAAACTATTCATCTTTAAGAAATAAGCAATGCCAGTTTCCACATACATTCTTTTTTCTTGTGTCTACTGTTGCTCCTGTGCTAGTCCAACATAGCGAAAGCTACTGAGGGTGCTTGAGTCTATATGAACAAGACAGACCGATTTTGAGAGAGGTTAGGCATGCAATAACCACAATACAAGTGCAAGATGACTGTACATAAATACATATTTCCTATGTACATGTGTATTTATCCTATCTGCATATACAGACCACTTATATTTGGTGTTAAATATGGATTTAGGAGCCTAATTTTAAGCATTCAGGTTTGAACATTTTGGCCTATTAATTAGTAAAAATTCTAATAATACTTTGCACTTTTGTAGTACTCTCTATTTGACAATCTCAAGCCTACAAATAACAATGTATTAAGTCTCTATTTTAAACAGCTGTATGTAAGTATTATCCTTATTTTCCTCCACATGTGTGAAAAGGCAGAGGTGCAAAGTGACTTCTCTATGATCACACAGGAAGTTTGTGGCAGAGTTGGGAATGGAACCCAAATTTCTTAATATATAATCACAGGCTTTAAACACAAAACTATCCTTCATCCTTTTGATGTGAACACCTGCTCAAGCGCTAGAGTGAGGTCATCAACTCATTTCATACATATCACCTAACAGCCAGGGCTTTGTAACAAACTTTTGATCACTACCCTGTTTCAAGTGCATGGGACTGAAATAGTGATGATGACCTGGTGCAAGAGACATTACGCCATTCTTAGAGCAATTAATACAGAAAGAAGCTGGACCTAAAATAGTAAGACCCGTAACAAAAAAACTACTAACACTGTGATTTACAGAAACTTCTGCTAGAGTCTGGGAATATGGAAATGAGGAATTTGAGACCTTTGTATAGAAAAAAGATTAGGAAATAAATTTCACCCACAGTGGTCTAATAAGAGAGAGTCTGTTGTCTTGAGGGAAATTGTAGGTGTAGGCAAAGGTATGTAGATGAGCCTGGGATGTGGGGGAAGCCATCGGCACACAACTGTGTGTGCGTGTGCGTGTGCGTGTGCGGGTGCGGGTGCGGGTGCGGGTGCGGGTGCGTGTACGCGCGCATGCGCTCTCCAAGATTTCTTGGCTGTAGAATATTTGCCTAGGAATCTGTTTTTCCCTTCCTGACTTCCCGAGTTTCCCAAACAGGCAAAAAAACAAATTGTTACAACTCCAAGGCAGTTGGAGTCAACATCAAGTTGTAAAAATAGTAAGGATTCATTTTTTATTAAAAGAACTTTACCAGCAATAAGTAATTCGTTTATAGACTTCCTGAGGTGAAATCTGACCTTCTGATGAAAGAGGCTTGGTTTTCCAAGTCTTTATTGGCTCCCACCACAGCAGACTCCCACCCTGGAACTGTTTCCTGACCTTTGGAAAGGGTCATCCATATTTAACTGAAAGGAAAAAAAAAGTGCACTGCATTCTAATACTCTGTGGTAACATGTTTCAGAGTAACAGCCGTGTTAGTCTGTATTCGCAAAAAGAAAAGGAGTACTTGTGGCACCTTAGAGATGCATACTGTGCATCCGATGAAGTGAGCTGTAGCTCACGAAAGCTTATGCTCAAATAAATTGGTTAGTCTCTAAGGTGCCACAAGTCCTCCTTTTCTTTTTGTGGTAACATGGTCTCTCTCTTTTAAAAATAAAATTGGTGAGTTCAGTCCACATTCAAAATGAACTTTTTCTTTCTCATGATAAAACATCCTTTAAAAATACCCTTGCTTGGTTATATCAAATCATTCACATTGATGAAAGGAGACTAGCTATCTCCCTTCTACTGCAGGATAATTGCAGCAGTTTGTGCTTATACAAGATGGGGGGGGTGTTTGGCTGGGGGCAGGGGGGAGAACAGTATTAAAAAGCTGTAGAGAATTTTGTGTGACTCCTCTACCTAAATATTGCACCCAGATAATATATAGTATCCCTCACCCATAACCTCATGCCAAATATAAACTTTCCTGAGCCAATGCCCTGGAAAAATATGTACTTTTAAATTATGACCACCCCAATGTCCAAAGAGAGCAAGCACATTGGCTACTTGGGTATCTGTTCAAATAGGAAAAGGAGAGACTATTATTTGAATATATACTCAGCAGGGTCATTATTAAATTTCTGAAAAACCTCAAAACAAGAAAAATAAAGAACTGAATCAATTATTTAAATTACAAACATTTTTCTGTGTTGCAGAGGATTTATTTTTAGGGCTGTCGATTAATTGCAGTTAATTCATGCGATTAACTAAAAAAATTAATTGCGATAAAAAAATTGATCATGATTAATAGCAGTCTTAATCACAGTGTTAAACAATAGAATACGAATTGAAATTTATTAAATATTTTTGGATGTTTTTTCTACATTTTCAAATATATTGATTTCAATTCCAACACAGAATACAAAGTGTTACACTGCTCACTTTATATTGTTTTTTATTACAAATTTTGCACTGTAAAAATGACAAAAAAGAAATAGCAAAAAGAAAAGGAGTACTTGTGGCACATTAGAGACTAACCAATTTATTTGAGTATAAGCTTTCGTGAGCTACAGCTCACTTCATCGGATGCATTCAGTAGAAAATACAGTGAGGAGATTTATATACACACAGAACATGAAAAAAATGGGTGTTATACACACTGTAAGGAGAGTGATCACTTAAGATGAGCTATTACCAGCAGGAGAGCGGTGGGGGGGGGGGGAACCTTTTGTAGTGATAATCAAGGTGAGCCATTTCAAGCAGTTAACAAGAACATCTGAGGAACAGTGGGGGGTGGGGATGGGGGGAATAAACATGGGGAAACAGTTTTACTTTGTGTAATGATCCATCCACTCCCAGTCTCTATTCAAGCCTAAATTAATTGTATCCAGTTTGCAAATTAATTCCAATTCAGCAGTCTCTCGTTGGAGTCTGTTTCTGAAGTTTTTTTGTTGTAATATTGCGACTTTTAGGTCTGTAATCGAGTGACCAGAGAGACTGAAGTGTTCTCCGACTGGTTTATGAATGTTAAAATTCTTGACATCTGATTTGTGTCCATTTATTCTTTTACGTAGAGACTGTCCAGTTTGACCAATGTACATGGCAGAGGGGCATTGCTGGCACATGATGGCATATATCACATTGGTAGATGCGCAGGTGAATGAGCCTCTGATAGTGTGGCTGATGTGATTAGGCCCTATGATGGTGTCCCCTGAATAGATACGTGGACACAGTTGGCAACGGGCTTTGTTGCAAGGATAGCTTCCTGGGTTAGTGGTTCTGTTGTGTGGTGTGTGGTTGCTGGTCAATATTTGATTCAGGTTGGGGGGCTGTCTGTAGGCTAGGACTGGCCTGTCTCCCAAGATTTGAGAGAGTGATGGGTCATCCTTCAGGATAGGTTGTAGATCCTTGATGATGCGTTGGAGAGGTTTTAGCTGGGGGCTGAAGGTGATGGCTAGTGGCGTTCTGTTATTTTCTTTGTTGGGCCTGTCCTGTAGTAGGTGACTTCTGGGTACTCTTCTGGTTCTATCAATTTGTTTCTTCACTTCAGCAGGTGGGTATTGTAGTTGTATGAATACTTGATAGAGATCTTGTAGGTGTTTCTCTCTGTCTGAGAGGTTGGAGCAAATGCGGTTGTATTGTAGAGCTTGGCTGTAGACGATGGATCGTGTGGCGTGGTCTGGGTGAAAGCTGGAGGCATGTAGGTAGGAATAGAGGTCAGTAGGTTTCCGGTATAGGGTGGTGTTTATGTGACCATTACTTATTAGCACCGTAGTGTCCAGGAAGTGGATCTCTTGTGTGGACTGGTCCAGGCTGAGGTTGATGGTGGGATGGAAATTGTTTAAATCATGGTGGAATTCCTCAAGGGCTTCTTTTCCATGGGTCCAGATGATGAAGATGTCATCAATATAGTGCAAGTAGAGTAGGGGCGTTAGGGGACGAGAGCTGAGGAAGCGTTGTTCTAAGTCAGCCATAAAAATGTTGGCATACTGTGGGGCCATGCGGGTAACCATAGCAGTGCCGCTGATTTGAAGGTATACATTGTCCCCAAATGTGAAATAGTTATGGGTGAGGACAAAGTCACAAAGTTCAGCCACCAGGTTAGCCATGACATTATCGGGGATACTGTTCCTGATGGCTTTTAGTCCACCTTTATGTGGAATGTTGGTGTAGAGGGCTTCTACATCCATAGTGGCCAGGATGGTATTTTCAGGAAGATCACCGATGGATTGTAGTTTCCTCAGGAAGTCAGTGGTGTCTTGAAGATAGCTGGGAGTGCTGGTAGCGTAGGGCCTGAGGAGGAAGTCTACATAGCCAGACAATCCTGCTGTCAGGGTGCCAATGCCTGAGATGATGGGGCGCCCAGGATTTTCAGGTTTATGGATCTTGGGTAGCAGATAGAATACCCCTGGAACCCCGACCTGGGGTGTGTCTCTGTGGATTTGTTCTTGTGCTTTTTCAGGGAGTTTCTTGAGCAAATGGTATAGTTTCTTTTGGTAACCCTCAGTGGGATCAGAGGGTAATGACTTGTAGAAAGTGGTGTTGGAGAGCTGCCTAGCAGCCTCTTGTTCATATTCCGACCTATTCATGACGACGACAGCACCTCCTTTGTCAGCCTTTTTTATTATGATGTCAGCATTTTTCAATTCACCTCATACAAGTGCAATCTCTTTATCTTGAAAGTGCAATTTACAAATGTAGATTTTTTTTGTTACATAACTGCAGAGGCAGATTACGGTTTTGTGGTGCCCTGGGCCAGAGCAAGTGGGGGCCCCTCCCCACCTCTTCCTCTTGCAGTCCTCCCCCCACCTCTCTCCCTGGTGCTCCGGCTGGGGAATGGGGTTGGGGCACAAGGGCTTCTCCTGTGTGCCCGGCGCTCCTGCCAGGGAGCGGGTTTAAGATGCGGGGGCTTCTGAGGAGTGCTGGGTGGGCAGGCGGAGAGGGTCAGAGCAGCACCCATTTTTCAAGGGCCCTCCAGTTGGCCAGGGCCCCTGGGCACAGGACCCCTTGGCCCAGTCGCTAATCTGTTACTGCATAACTGTAAACAAACTTGTTTGTCTGAGTGATTGGTTGAACAGGAAGTAGGACTGAGTGGACTTGTAGGCTCTGAAATTTTAAGTTGTTTTATTTTTAAATGCAGGGGGTTTTTGTATGTAATTCTACATTTGTAAGTTCAACTTTCATGATAAAGAGATTGCACTACAGTACTTGTATTAGATTAATCGAAAGGTACTATTTATTTTGTTTTTTACAGTGCAAATATTTGTAATCAAAATAAATATAAAGTGAGCATTGTACACTTTGTATTCTGTACTGTAACTGAAATCAATATATTTTAAAATGTAGAAAACATCCAAAAATATTTAAATAAATGGTGTTCTATTATTAACAGCGCAATTAATCATAATTATTTTTTAATTGCTTGACAGCCCTATTTATTTTATTTTTACTGGTCCTCCTTACTACTATCAAAATTGGCAATTATTCTGTTTCTAACTCTTTGAGCTACCTGTGCAATTAACAGTAACACTTCTTTATTTCTCTGCCCTCAATCTTTCTTCCACTCTACTTTAGTTCCCATGCATCTCTCAATCCACATCACCTTGTTCCCATGCTTATTTCAACCTCTCTTTTTCAGTAAGAGCCTTACCAACACCACCTGATGAAGATCACACATCTGCTCATATATAAACACTGCCCTAGTGACACCAGAAAAGAAGTAGAATCTGGAGAGCCTAACTAGTTCTGCTAACAGTGGCCCACCTCAGGAAAGCATTACTGACCAATATCAGACTGCCTATCAGAACAATCACTTTGTAGGTTTCTCCTTTTTGGTTGATGGAAAAGAGTGCAAAGTAGTTAAGGATTTCAGAAATCTAAATTTAATCTCCTGGGCTGTTATACTGGATTAACTCCATTTTCATAAATCAAGCCACTATTTTTGTAGCATAAAAACAAGAGTTTAATGCGAGTAAGCTCAGACAATCTGTTTAAGATTTGCTGCTGTTTATCCTCCCCTTCCAAATTAAATTGCCAGCAACATCTTGAAATTGCCAAGAAGTCAAAGAAAACTGAGAAAATACAAAAAGGTGTGTAAGAAGGGTAACAATATTACATAGCAGAATGGTATAAATCACCCACAAAAAAAGCCAAGAAATTTCAATTTAAGGCTTTCATTTCATCCTTAATCTCTTCCTTGTGCTGTACTTAGGTATCAGAGCAGATGTTATAACCCCAATCCTTCCCAGTATGTACTTAGTTCTGATTAATTGGAGTTATGCAAAGGTGGTACAACAAAAGCAGAATAAAATCTTAGATTCATCAATCAGAATGCAAAGGAGGCAGTAGTTTTAACTCATAATTTCTCACATTACACAGTTTAAAATGGCAGTCATCTTAAAAAAAAATCACGTCTCTCTGAAAGTGTGCTTATCTACTGTTACAACTTCTAATATTACTGTAACTGAAAGCAGTTAAGCAGATTTGTATATATATTTGACAGCACTTTATGTATAGTCAGCTTGTCTGTTTTCCTTGTATTACTCGGGTAGTTCTCATTTACACTGAAACAAGGGAGATTAAAACCTGTAAAAATAGAAAATGTAATTGTAAAATCAAAAATATTGGCAGATGGAAGGTATAGCATCTGAAATCCCGTTAACTAATTTAATTTTTTAAACTGACTAGACTTCCAGTTGATGGTATCCTTTCAAAAGAAAATGTCTTCCATGTTCAGAGCTTGAAAACTCTACTTGCCATCTTGCCAGTGAGTAGAAAGTTTTCACTGATGAGAAAGGAACCTATATTACCCACCAGAGAAGCTAGAGAAGTTAAGCTTTTATTTTAAACAATGAAGTTGCTACCTTTTATGGTTGCAAAAATAACTTTTCAAATGTTAAACAATGCAGTGCCGTCTTTCTCAGTCTACAGATTTCAGAGTAGCAGCCGTGTTAGTCTGTATCCGCAAAGAGAGAAGGAGGACTTGTGGCACCTTAGAGACTAACCAATTTATTTGAGCATAAGCTTTCGTGAGCTACAGCTCACTTCATCGGATGCAGCTCACGAAAGCTTATGCTCAAATAAATTGGTTAGTCTCTAAGGTGCCACAAGTCCTCCTCCTCTTTTTTCAAACCCAGAGCACGCCTGGGTATCTTCTGTTGCTCATGGCTTTCCCAGTCACTTTCACTCCCCAGCTGACAAGACTATGGTCACTTTCAAAGCTAGTATACAGAAACCAATAGGCAGCTGTGAAACTGGCAAAAACTGTATCAGCTTCACTTTGCCACTATTTGGGAAGGCTATGAGCAGCTGCAGCAGCAGGCACTGGTGCTTTTCATGGAGAAGGAGCTACCAATAAATGAAGGTTTGGGGATGGAATTGGTGGAAAAAAACCTCTCTTTACAAAATCTGTGAGGATAGGAAGGGATAGACTAGCAGAGACTACCCTTCTCTAAATCCATCTGTCAGATGGCTCAAAGGCAGGGGAGGAATATAAAAAAAAAAAATAAAAAAATGTTTTTCTCCCTTTCAGCAGGCCAGAGAAGAGGAAAAGAGTGCATTTTTAAGTTTAGACACCTACTAACCAGTGGCCAAAAAATAAAAATAATCAAGCTCTTCCCTTCCCCATATCAGATCTAGGGATAGCTCCATGGTAGGAAATTCAGGACTTCCTTTTTCTCCTCAACAGCTGTGGACAGAGCTGGACTTCGCACTATAGCATTGACCTTAAACCACAGTTGCCTTGACTTTTGTATCAGCCTTCAGCATTTGGTACATTTTCTAATCTCTGCCATTATACTCAGTTCTGTGTTTTAATCACACAGTCAGAAGCACTTATCACATTTTTTTTTTAAATGTGAACAGCATTTGAAAACAACTATTTAAATTTTACAACTGGCATACCAAAGGCAAACTCCAGCTGGCAGCTGCCATCTTACAGAGAAGTGACTTTTGACACTAACAATATACAAGCCAACTCTCAGCAATTTCCTCCCACCCCCACAATGTAATCTTTTCTCCTGCAGAGCTACACAAAAAGGCAGGCTAGTGGAGAAGTTTAAGCAACTTTTTCAAGGACAACTGTGATCTAAAATGTAGTTACCCTTGTAAATCCCACCAGTTAGCAGGAGTGTAGTGCCCTTCACTAGGCAAACAGCACAAAATGAATGTCTGTATATAGGGCAATAGAGTGAACGGAGCCGGGAGAGGAGAAGGCCAACTGGGGGGAGGGCAGGAGAGAGAGCAAATAATTCATTTATTTTCTTGATTAGTAACATTTTCAAGAAATGTGAGAAAGTAGGCTAATTTTCATTTTCAGTCTCAGATGGGACACACTGTATTATTTATATTATAGTAGCACCTGGAATTCCCATTGAGATTGGGTCCCCATTGCTCTAGGCACTATATACAACAAAGCAAGAGACGGTAAACTATGTGGGGCAGGGACTATCTAGATAAACACAGGGTGTAAGGGGAAATGGAGGCACAGAGCAGTGAGGTGACTTGACTAACGTCACACAGGAGAGTAATGGCAAAGCTGGGAACAAAACCTAGCTCTCCTGATTCCCAGTCCGGTACCACACCACCAGGCCACACTAATCACAAACTGGGTAATTCTGAAATGCAGGTCTGAAGTTTGACCAACAGGCAATTAGAGATGGTTGGGATAACATCAATTTAAAAAAACATCCAATTTCATTTTTGCATTAAAAAAAATCAGGCTAGTATTGTTCCAAGTAACAGCTAAAATTACAATGATTAGAGGTTTTTTCTGTTTGACAGCACTTGTCAGTCAGCTTATTATTGTGTTGCTTTTCATACAAGTAACAGGGAAACATTTTGGAAAAAAAATAAGAAAATGTGATTGTAAAGCCTCAAAGGTAAGCAAAGTACCTGAAACTACTGACTAGATTTCAAATCAACTGCATCCCTTTAATCTCTTGCCTGTCTTCTGTATAGCCACCTCCAGATACCATCATCCTCCTGGCCTGCTTCACCAAGCCTCCCTTTCTCTTTCTTTGAGTTCCTCCTCAAAACATACTTTATGGAGTCTTACAAATCCTAGTCCCTCTCTCTTAGCAATGACCTCTAATAGAAAAAAATATAATAAATCTGGAATTTCTCTACTGCATGCATCACTGAATAAAATACCATATGATCTCTTTCATTCATCTTCCATTCCTTCTAAATTTTGTAATCACCACTTATCACATTTTGTCAATGTAACATGGGATCTCTTTGGGGCAATGACTCTGAGTTTTACTATATATTAAGCGCCAAGTATATTTCTAGCAAACAATACATTTCACTTTGGCTTCAGGTTGCCAGACAACAAGTTTATCCTAGCCTGCAAAAACCTACAACTGCAGAAAATATTCTGCGTGCCTTTTAAAAAAATCCAAATGGATTTATATCTAATATTGTGAATTAGCAAAATGCAACTGGGCCAGTTAACAGTCAAAATATACATCCTGTTTTTGAGCTGTTTGCAATGTAAACATAACATATGCTATCAAGAGTTGTGCTACCAGGTGCCACTATTGTACAAGTGGATGGTGGCACATAGTTAACAGAAGCCATAATAAAATGCAGATGAGCTAAGTAAGGCTAGGTCTACACTACCACTTATTTCAGTATAACTTATGTCACTCAGGGGTGTAAAGAAGCCACCGCCGAGCAACGTAAGTTACACCAACCTAACCACAGGTGTGGACAGCACTATGTGGGAGAGAGAGCTTCTCCCGCTCTCACAGAGGTGGATTTATTATGCCGATGGGAGAGAGCTCTCTCCCGATCAGCATAGAGTGTCTTCACCAGATGCACTACAGCTTGCTGCTAGGTAATACAAATTGCTTGCTGCTAGGGAATAAGAGGCTAACAGTGATGCCATCAAGAAAAGATGGTGCATTATCCACCACCACTCATATTTTAACCTCCTTCCCTCTCCCTCTACTGTCAAAAAATGGAACAAAAAAAACCTACCACCACCACACAACACCTTAAAAAGAATGAGTTTTCCAAAATGTTTGAAATTGATATGAAAATCAGCCCTCAATGTTTAAAAGACTTTCTTTAAATTGATAACTAACTTGACTTAAACATCCTTGCACGTGACAGAATGGACCCCCCTTTCTCATTGTAGCCACAAACTACTGTATTTCCAGGTATTGTTACAACGCCATCCCAACATCAATCACAATCTCTTATTGGTTATGTAGGTTAGTGACCCACATCTGCAATACCTAAAGAAAAAGCATACAGTGCACTATAGATCAATAAAGTTTCTACGTTTTAAAATCCTTATTTAGAAGACTCCAGAAATAGGCAATTATAAACTCTTACCTGAAAACTTTGCTAGCTTCAGAACAGAGCTAAATTTCTAATATATTAGTACTGCATGAATAGATATTAGATTTTTAAAATATATACAGCTTAATTCCCAAGAGTATATAATAAAACATTAAGCTAAAAGCTATAGTTAGAATTTTAGAAATGTTCTGGCATTTTCTAAGCATTTGTAATCTCCTCCATCCTCCCACTCTCTCCCTATTATAAACCTTTAAATGCTTTGGGTGTTTATTTGCATATCAATACTCACAATGATTTTCCAGTTCACAGCAGTACAGGCATCTGAGCTCTGGGAACAAATTGTAAGGTTTGGTGTACTCCATTTCTGCATACTTTGCAAACGCTCTGATAAAAATATTCTCTTGATAAACATTTTGCTGGACTAGACTCTTAAAACAGAATTTAGGCTATTTTATAAGTGGTAATAAGGAATTCTAATATACACTGAATAGTAGCTTAGCTCAATGTATGTGATTGTTCAAAACTGCTTTTTAAAAATACATTTTTTTCCCCAAATGAGAAAAACATTTGCAGTAGCTCGAGCTAGCAAAATTAAATGTAAGTTCAGTAATTGATTTTGTGTTAACCACCTTAAGAATTTTTTCAAAATATATACTTGTTTTAGGAGAAAAAAGCAAACAGCTTTTTTAATGTAAGCAAAATCCATGTTTTAAAGCGTTAGCAAGACCCTTAGTCTCTTTGTATCACACTTGATTCAAGGCAATCCACTTTAAAATTAAAAAAAGAAAAAGAAAAGAAAAGGTCTCCATGTTTAATGAAAACAGGTTGGAAATTCTAGTGCAGAACAGTTGTATTCAATTTTGGATCACTTGGCAAACAAAAACAGGTCCTTGCGAATGGTCAGGGCTTGGAACATTTGGAGACTAGTATAAATGCTTTCAGGACCAGTTTTTCCAAACTATTTCAAGATGATAATTAGAAATTAAAAAAAACCCTTATTTCCATAGCTCATGGTACTCAGAGCTTCAAGTATCTGCTACTATTGAATACAATTTTAAATCTGATGTTATTTAGGTCTGAGGACATCAATCTTCAGTAAGCAGTATGTACTGGAGTCTATTTATAGATTTAAAATATTTACAAGAATATAAAGAAGGGTCAGAGATCACAGTTGAGTCAGAGAACCAGGCAGTTCTTCCTGCCTTCTCTTCCCAACAGCAGCCAAAATATAATAATTCAAAAAGCTACTATTAGTGCTTCCAGATTTCAGTATTAATGCTTAGTGCTTTTTATAGATCATTTTACAGAAACATCGTAACACATGCAGTGCAGTGGTTTAGAGATGACCTGCAAATGATAAAGCAAAATGGGAAACTGCCAGAGCACTGGTGGAAGAAGACCAGGGCATTACAGCATATGGAATTTTTAATCAGAGCTTTAGGCTGCATGGTTTAACAAAATGCTTCTTCACTTCCAGAACAGCGCACAAGACAGCTTGCTGGATCCATGCTGCCTACAGTCAGTTACAAAGTAGAGTTTTCATGTTACACTGAGGAAAAACGTACTCAGATTCAGAATAACTTGTGTATCTGCATGAAAACAGAGCAATGGTTGGAGGGGACAACTGCTAGTTCTTTCCGGCTTGTGTTTCATACAGCCTCATTCTCTGATTTTGCAAGCCCCAAACAGTTAAAAATCATGAGTAAGGCTCCTCCTCCAAAATCATGGCATTGGCCTTGAAATCGTGATTTAAAAAAAAAAATTCGGAGTTTTTTTTGTTATGTGTTTGTGAGGTTTTGTGATGCTGTGTATAAGAAAGGTGACCATTTATATCACTGTTACCACTGTTATACAATTTCCATAAATCTTATACAAAGTGTATCATGTAAGGTGTCAATGGAAAGGTTATGTCTGAAGTATGATTATCCTGTTTATATACATGTATCATCATTGTATCTGAAATTATGAATATTGGCTATGTACTTATATCTTACACACGTGTTGCATTCGTGGGTGACACCCACCAGATAGAATTTACTTCAAGGCTAGACAGCTATATGTTGATGGTCCATCAAGAAACCTCAGCTCTCACAATGGGCCATTAAAGAAATTTATTCCCAGCAGTGCAAGTAGGGCAGTCCGGTCTGGTATGTCGTACCAGCAAGGTATTTATAGCTGGTACAGCGTACCAGAAAGAGGAGCAGCAGAACATGGGGCTGCTGGACAGCCCCACGCCAGCAGCTCCTCCAGAGCACCTGTACCACCCCCAGCCCTTCCACACAGGGTCTCCTCCATCTGACAGCAGCCCCGTTGGGGAGGGAAGGGAGAGGGGGAAGGTGCAGGGCTGGAGCAGTACAGCCGCCAGAGATGCTGCTGGAGTTCTGCTCCTTTCCACACTGCAGTTCCCAGGAGAGCCCTGAACTGCAGCTCCACCAGCGCGGCTGCTGTACCACCCCTAGCCCTGCCCTTGCCCATCGGTGGGACTGCTGTACAGACGGAGGAGACCCTGTATGGAAGGGCTGGGGCAGTACAGCTGCGCTGGAGGAGCTGCTGGCATGGGGCTGTCCACGTTCTGCTCCAGTCGCCATTGCGGTTTCAAAGGCACAGAAGGAGGAGGAGAGAGCCCCCCTCCGAAAAGGGGGGGGGTGGATCATGGGGAGGGGATGGAGAGAGACTGGGGGCCCCGGACTGGGGGCGGAGTCATGTGGAGGGTCACGTGAGGAGGTCACATGCCACCCCGTACCGGGAAGAAATGGATTCCACTTACACCACTGCTTACCCAGTCCAGGTGGCTCTTCCTGAGGAGCCAATGGTCACCCTCCTGTGATTCAGCAAATCATGTAAGGATATGTGAGATGCTCCTGTGACCCTGGACTCCACCTTGGGCCAGTAACTTTCCACAAACAGGGGCTGGGGCTTTGTTTAGGACAGTAAACTTCCATGCACATGGCAGAGGATATAAAAAGGCACCTGAGACATCTCTAATTTGACTCTTTCGTGATCTGATTCTCTGGACTGTGGATTTACGACTAAAAGAAGCATCTTGAACTATGGACTGAGGACCTTCCAATCTTTTGGAAGTTACCAGAGAGACTTTACAAGCCAGCAAGCTATTCCATCACTGCTACAAACCTCATATAAGTACTTTGCAATCATGTGTATGATCTATTAACCATTTATAACTCCCCATTTCTTTTATTATTAAATCTGTACACGGGACTACATTTGGCTTCTGGTTAACCAGTGCAGTACTGCAGAAGCTCTTTTGTTACTGGGTTGGTGAATCTAATTATAGAATAAACCAACAGTTTTGGGGATTGTCTGTCCCATTTCTTGCAGTCTGTCCTAAGCGTGGCATTTTCAGCATGGCCCATACCAGGCACCCAGTGACCATTTGTCTTCTGAATTTTGAGACTTTGGAGTTCACATTTTCAAATTTGTCTTGGCAATCATGATGGCTGAAAACAAGGAAGGAAGGAAGGAAGAAAGGAAGAAAGAAGAGATTCTCACTTAATCACTCCAGGAGGTGGGGCTCTAAGACAACCATGAAATATCACAAGAAAAGGCAACACTGAGCCCCTCTGAAGGTGGTAAGGGTGCAAGTACTGGGTCTATTGCACATCATCTTCCAGTTCTGGGATAGTTTATTGAGAGGATTGTGGCAGGACCCATGATAGGTTCTACGGATTTCATCTTTTCTGAATCCCACTCATTTGGACTTTAGACTTGGGTTTGAGCAACAAGCAACATTGATTATGGAGCTTCTCCTAACAATAAAGGACAATGAATTGTCTGCGCTGATTTTATAGGATATCAACTGCCTCTGATACCATTGCTTATTTAAGGGATACAAAATTGTTAGAGTGGCTCTGTTCATTACTTACCAGATGGTGATCTGGGACAATTTCTCTTCTGGCCTGATATCTTTCATGTGAAAAAGTTTGAGATCTGTTTCGCCACTCTTCTCGTTCAACATGTTTGAGACCATAAGGAGTTGGTAAACTGCATCATATTCAGTACATTGCCTGTACTTAACTCTGTGTTTCCAACACATCTGGACCAGCTGATCCAGTATTGTGAATAATGTGCAGTCCCAACTAGAGGAGATTACAGTAAATTAATCTTGAGGTGACAAAGAGGCATATTATAATTATTATTCATTTGTATTATTGTAGTGCCTAGGAGCCCTACTCGTGGACCAGGATCCCATTGATGGTATGTCTGCAGCTAAAAATAAAAGCTGTGCTCCTTTGGCCCCACACAGATGAAAAACATCTTTTTAGCTACATACTAGATCCTCCAACAACAGAATCTAATAAAACTCCAAGAACACAAGCCTGCCTCATAAATGGTAGCCATGTTATCTTAAGCAGGACTGCAGATGTTTCCCTCACTAACTCTTCCAGATTCTTCCTCCAACTCACCATTATCATGCTAATCTTGTGCAATTTGAGTGTTGAACAGCTGACTCCAATTTCAAAAAGATTGGATTGGAACCACTCAGAAGCTCAAGTCACTGCAAAAGTCAGCCTCACATCTGCTGAGCAATGAGTCAGACAGGAATCACACATCACAGGTACTCTGCCTTGCACTGACTTCCAACAGCCTCTTGAACTCTGTCTGGAAACTAAATTTCCACCTCTAGAGTCCTAAATTAATGGGGACCCTAAGGGTTTGCCTCTCCTCTAATGTAATATTAGCAGAGTTGGGAACAGCAGATTATTCAAGCTATAGGTCCATTGTTTCAAATAAGCAGGAGCCCGATGGCAGGGCATTTTCTACAAGAAATCTTCAACTCTAATTTGGCTTCCTTCTTTAGTCATTAGAATCCAAACTTATTAATTCCACAGACCCCATCTTTCCTCCCCGGCACTAAAAGATATTGAAGGAGGATTTAAGTGAGGCATTATGATATGATTGTGTAGAGTGCATATTTGGTTACTTCTTTTGTCTATTCATTAGAGATTTGATTAAACAAAGGACAAGAGTTACATTTTCAGATGGCATGATTTGAAATGCTGTGGGTCCTGATAGATGCCAGAGCAGTAAAAGTAAATGTCACCAAGGCCCAAAAGTGGATTGGAGAACAATCTCTTTATAGGCCAGTCTGCATCATTCCACCTGCATATGCCATTACTCCCTGTATTGGAAACACTTCTTTACCTGCTCCTAATAAAGCTGCATGTGAAGTTTTGTGTCACACTTATGCAATGACAGTTTCCAAAGAGACAGAGAGAGAGAAACAGCAAACCTTATAGGCTGCTGCATCTATAAGTCATGGGGCGCAACTGGGAACACAGCTTGACATAACCTTACCAGAAACTTTCTTTCACAGCTCATTTTCTCCATCTCTCCCAGGTACATGGTAAGTGACAGACCTATCTCCCACTTCACAGATCACCAGACATGCTCTGCATATTTTGGACTTGTGATTACATCAGAATTCCAGCTTTTATTTTAATATGGAGATGTCTCAGGTGCCTTTTTATATCTTCTAGCCCTGATGGTTGCAAAGAAAAGCTTGAAAACATGAACTGAGTGTAAACATAAGCAAAGCAACAATAGCCTTGTGAGTCTGAAGACTGCACAGAACAACAGCTCTGAGAGGTGTGAAGTGTTCCATGAATCTCAGTATGATGCTAACTCTAAAACCAGTGGGTCTGGCATATCCACCCAAGCAGATACATCTGAGCTGCTGGAGTGAGTACTACTAGTACCCTGATGCCTCCTTTTTCTTCATGGGATAGAAAGCATGCCTCAGTAGCCAATCCTGAGTAGAAGGGGGACCCATGCCACTGTCCCTAACTTTTGTGGGTGGGGTTGCTAGTGGATGGAGCCACAGGGGCCCAGAGTCACAGTGTGCCTAGAGCTCCAGGATGCCTTAATCTGGCCTTGCTCATATGGTATTGACTAGTCTGCTAGTCTGGCCCTGTAAATCAACCCTAGTTTAGCATTTACTGATAGCATGCTAAAAAAAAAAAAAAAACAAATAGATAAACAGTTTTGTGAGGCTAGAAATTGACATGCCATTAGGAGTCTAAGGCTTTGAAAGAAAACCAAGAGAATTCGTGAAAGAACCAAGCTATGTTCACAGTGGGGAAATTGACAAAAATTTCCCATCAGTTCTAACAACGGCTTAACTGAAGAAGCATGAGCTACAGCATAAACTGGACTCCAGCAGCCACATCTGTTTTAAACGTCGCTTTAGTTAAAGTTGCTGAAAAACAGTCTCATTGAAACAATGTAATACTGGGTTAGGCTGATAAAGCCCTACTTTCACTCGGCTTCCAATAGTTCTGATTTTTTTTTTTTTTTTTTTTAAAGAAATTTTCACCAGGATAGACAAGGCCATATTGGCCAAAACCCTCTATTGCACCAAAAAGAAAAGGAGTACTTGTGGCACCTTAGAGACTAACCAATTTATTTGAGCATGAGCTTTCGTGAGCTACAGCTCACTTCATCAGATGCATACCGTGGAAACTGCAGCAGACTTTACAAGTGAAGTAGCTCACGAAAGCTCATGCTCAAATAAATTGGTTAGTCTCTAAGGTGCCACAAGTACTCCTTTTCTTTTTGCGAATACAGACTAACACGGCTGTTACTCTGAAACCTGTCATATTGCACCAAAGACAACCATCACATTCAGGAGACAAAAATCAACCAGACAGGAACGTCTGAACAATTTTAGTACCTAGGAAGTAAAAATGGATTAAGTCACAGGAGAACTAAGGTAACGAGCATGAAGAACATTCATGTAGCAAGAGTCCAAACAGATCTTCAGCAAAGTTTCTTAATGCGTGCAATTTATTTCTATGTTACAATAGAGTGCTATTAACTATTGCTTCCATTACATAGAAATTGTGATTTAGAAATACAATTTCATTCAACTAAGAACTGTTCTAAAGAAGTGGCATTACAATTATTTTGTACGTTTTTTCCCCCCGAACACTAACAAAGATCACCAGCACATCAAACTCCCCTTTTTCAACACAGTGAATGAATAAAACTGTCACGACACTTCTGCAATATTTCAGAAAAGAGGAATTTTAAGCTTGTTCACAATTCTTTCCCCCTATTCCACAGTTCTTGGGTTCCTTTTTAAATAAAAAACTGCCACTTTTCACCAAAACGCCTTCACTTTGCCAGGACCTTCATACATATTGCTGTCATCAATAAGACATTTCTTGAAGTCATTCAGTTTCAACTACAGTGATTTTTCTTGCTTCCAGGTGGTGGCAATTCTTTAAGCTACAACATAGCCCATTTAATAAATATTTCAGTTGCTTCCTTCATTAGCTTTCTAGTGCCTTAAAGGCACATTGTTGGGTCTACAGCAATGACACAACTTATTCTATTTACTTCCTTACAAAACCCCCCACCATTTTTAGTCACAACAATTCCAAATACAGTAACCAGCACTATTTTACATTGGTTCTGTTTACTGTATGTTGCATAAGAAATACAATACACAAAGCTGAAATCAATCAACTGATGTCCACTATCAATCTAGTCTCCTGAGAAAGAGGAGAGGGAGTAATTTGTTACCATGTACTGTATCTTCACTTATTTATTTATCTGAGGACATTATAAATAAAGACCTCCATCAACAAATGGAGGTTTTACAATAGTTTAATGTCTAAAATCTAAGATTTGTGGGAAATGAATGTTCTTTTGGTTGGGCAGACGTTTTCTAAACATTTGAGTGTGAAAACAAAATAGTCCTACTTTCCTGGAAGGAAAAGCTATTGCTGAAGGGGCACAAGATTGGTGCAGAGATATGAAGCTTTTCATTTCTACCTAGAGCTGAGCAAATAATTGAGTTTTGGTTAGGGGAGGTGAATTGAAACTTAAAACAAATTGGTTAGTTTCAAACCAAAAAGTGAATTTTTTTTTTTGGTTTATAACCAAAAGAACCCATTATTTAAAACTGAAAAATTCTACTCCCAAATGAAAAAAAAAAAAGTCAAAATATTTTTGGGTGTGGAGGGGGGGAACCCCTTCATTCTGACTGTATTTTTGATCGAAAATGAAGAGTTGTGGTTTTTTTTAGCTTTTCATTCCATTTTCAGGTGCTTTTTAGTTTCTAAATAAATGTAGCCAAATTTCTAAACTAAAGTAATTTCAAAATGAAAAACTGAAATTTCATTTCAAAATGGTCAAAATACCAATTTCTAAAAAGTCAATTTTTTCCAGCTGAAAAAATTTGCCTAATTCTACCCAAATTGAAGAAGTTTTGGTGCCCCCAAAATGTTTTTTATAGCAACTTCACTATTTGCTGAAAAAAATTCATCTAGCTCCACTTCTATCCCATTACATTAGTTCAAATCCAGTCCTGACTGGTGGTCACCAAAGTTATAGCTATCTGATGGCTATTCAGGGGCCTACTTGAAATAAGACAGCAGTCTCATGGAAGTCCCTAACAGACATATCCACGTCACACAACCCTCTTCTCCTCCATAACAATTAACACCCTTTTGAGAAGTTAGAGGGGTCAAAGAGTTCACTAAACTATGTAACAGAAGGGTCTTAGAGCAGGTCTATACTACAGGGTTAAGTTGACCTAAGTTACACAACTCCAGCTACGTGAATAACATAGCTGGAGTCGACATAGCTTAGGCTGACTTATTGCAGTGTCTACGCTGCGCTTGGTCAACGGGAGAAACTCTCCCGTCAACTTACCTTATGCTTCTCGTTCTGATGGAGTACCAGAGTCCACGGGAGAGCAATCGGCAGTCGATTTAGCGAGTCTTCATTAGACCCGCTAAATCGACCCCCAGTGGATCGATCGCCACAGCGTGGATCCATGGTAAGTGTAGACAAGCCCTTTAAATGAACTATAGATGATACAGTTCACCATTATCCTATCACCCTAAAAAAACCCCTATGACTATATTGGTATTTATTTAAGTTCTTCACTGTTGTATCTCTAACACTGGAGGTGCAAATGTAGACTGCGCATGAACCTTTCTACAAACATACCATTTAATGCTACCCAGAGTAGGGCTACATAACATGAGTAAAAATGCCAGCAGCCATCTCAGCCCTGTCTAGCTTAGTGGTCCCACTGGTGGAGGTGCAGCATTAGTAGTATAAAAAGATTAGATTTTTTTTTTTTTTTTTAAAAGGATGATGTAGACAAGGACATAGTGGTGGTTCCTCCCGACCAGGATTGACAGTAAAACTTGTGCTACCTCTTTGCTCTGTATTTGTCCTATGGACAGAGATGAATGCAGCATGGCAGCTTCCATGAACATAAATTCATTTAAAATCCTTAAAGGGAGCTAATTCTGAAGATGCAAACTACAGTGACTTCACACTTTTTGTGTTTGGTACCAACACAGTGCCTAAAAAAATTAAAAACTTCAAAACACACAAAAAGCACAAGCAAGTACTATACCACATATGAATTACAGAACCAAACCAATTAAGCTTAAATTCATACAGAAACCAATCACTGAAGCCAGGAGGAGATCAAAGTCAGCTAATCAAATGATGACAGAGAGGGCATTTCAAAGGGGCAGATCAGCTGAGAAACACCCCCATCCCTCCCAGTACATGTCTTCACTACAGAGTAGTAGCAATTCATTAAAGCGAATGAGTTCTGAGCTAGGCATGCTTCAGATTTCTGTGTGAAGCCAGTGTTTCAACCAGTGGCAAGGCATGAATCCAGCTCAAAGGAAATATCTGTACCTAATGTTAGCACTGATACAACTCTCATTCTGGCAAAGAGGAAGATGACGGTGTGAGACATAGTGGCACCCCACTCACCCACTTTTTCAGGATGAATGAGCTTGCCCTAGCAAGTGAGGAGAGTTACGATATAAATTTCTGAAGAAGTTAAACCTTAATTTAAAAAAATGTATATTGCCAGCCATTATAGTTGCAAAGAGCCTTCCAAACAACAAATGGCCTTTGTAAGTCTGCAGAAAGATAGCTCAAGTGACTCTGCTGCAGATCATAGAATCATAGAAGTGTCGGACTGGGAGGGACCTCAGTAGGTCATCTCATCCAGTTCCCTGCACTCAAGGCAGAACCATATAATAACTAGACCATTCCTGACAGGCAATTGTCTACCATGTTCTTAAAAACCTCCAATGATGGAGATTACACAACCTCCCTAGGCAATTTATTCCAGTGCTTAACTACCCTAGCACTTAGGAAGTTTTCCCTAACGTCCAACCTAAACCTCCTTTGCTGCCATTTAAGTCCATTGTTTCTTGCTCTATCCTCAGAGGTTAACAAGAATAATTTTTCAACCTCCTCCTCATAACCTTTTACATACTTGAAAATTGTTATCAAGTCCCCTCAACCCCCAGTCTTCTCCAGATTAAACAAAACCAAGTTTTTCAATCTTTCCTCATAGGTCATGTTTTCTAGACCTCTAATCACGTTTGTTGCTCTCCTCTGGGCTTTCTCCAATTTGGCCACATCTTTCCTCAAATGAGGCACCCAGAACTGGAAACAATACTCCAGCTGAGGCTTTATCAGCACGGAATAGAGTGGAAGAATTACTTCTCATGTCTTGCTTATAGCACTCCTCCTGCTAATCCATCCCAGAATGATTTTTTTTTTTTTTTTTTTGCAAGTGTTACACTGTTGACTCATATTTAGCTTGTGATCTCCTATATCCCCCATATACCTTTCTGCAGCACTCCTTCCAAGGCAGTCATTTCCCATTTTGTATGTGTGCAATTGATTGTTCCCTTCTTAAGTGGAATACTTTGCATTTGTCCTTATTGAATTTCTTCCTATTTACTTCAGACCATTTCTCCAGTTTGTCCAAATCATTTTCAATTTTAATCCTATCCTCTAAAGCACTTGCAACCCTTCCCAGCTTGGTACTGTCCACAAACTTTAAGGGTACTCTCTATTCCATCATCTAAATCATTATAAAGATATTTAACAGAACCGACTCAGGACCGATCCCCGCAGGATCCCATTCAATATGTCCTTCCAGCTGGACTATGAACCACTGATTAGTCTCTGGGAATGGTTTTCCAACCAGTTATTCACCCACCTTATAGTAGCTCCATCTAGACTATATTTCCCTAGTTTGCTTATGAGGAGGTCATGCAAGACAGTATCAAAAGCCTTACAAAAGTCAAGATATACCCCATCTACTGCTTCTTCCCCATCCACAAGGCTTGTAACCCTGTCAAAGACAACTATTAGGCTGGTTTGACAAGATTTGATCTTGACAAATCCATGTTGACTGTTACTTATCACCTTATCTTCTAGGCCTCTAGAAAGGAGATGTTTGATAAATTTTCATAGCTATCCTTTCACTCTCCAGCAGCATGGCAAAGACTGATCAGTTTCACCGCTACTATTCAAAAGCTGGTGTGCACCAGTGAAACTGTCAAGAATGTCAATTTCAAGCACTTGCTGCTTAGAAAACAATTAGCCATAGAGGCATCCACTGCAAGCACTGGAGTTATTTTCCCTGCAACATACCTTCCCTTAAAATAAATAAATGAAAGTTGGGGGGGTAGAGGTAGAGTAAAACCAGTAGTGTCTGGGAGAAAGATAATGGCACAGATTCTGGACAGAAGAAAGGAAAGATAGAAAGTTCTTTCTCCCTGCCACCCCCTTCTAACAGCTAGATGTAAATAAAACAGATGAAACTTATTTGTGGGTGCTAGAGACAGCTACCTGGTAGAAAATTCAGTATCCTCACCCTCTTCCCAACTGTTGGTGGGAGATGAACTGGGTTTCTTCCAACGTGTTGCCCCTGGGCCTCACTGTTGGTCAGCCCACACATCTCATCCTCCATAACCACCTCTGGGATAACAGAGTTAGTTCTCCAGCTAAAAAGTATCTTGTAATCTTTTCAAGCCCTGAGCTGAAGGACTTACGACAAAACTAAGGAAAGATATTATGGTTAAAGTCAAGAATTTGGAATCAGGAGTTCCAAACCCAGTTCTACCAGACTTTCAGTGTAATACAGGAAAGTAATTCTCCCTGCCTCAGTTTTTCCAATCCTAAAATGAGGATAATCTTTAGTGTTTGCAAAGCATTTTGTAATCACTGGGTAGAAGATGCTTTAGAAAAGCAAAGTATTGTTAATGCAGCCAGTCATCTCTGCTAGGAATTGTTAGAAAACATTAAAATAAACATTAAAAAAAAGGCATTAACCTTTCATCTTGAAGTAGCAGCCAAATAACGTGTTGCCATGCTTATCTGTGTCTGCTGCAGTTTCCTAGCATTTTAAATAACCATCATAATCAATTAAATAAATATCTATTTTCAACATGCTGTTATATATTCTCAGGAACCACACACCAACATTCTAAAGTGACAGTAAGTGTTCTCTCACTTTCTAGTCCCAGCTCTATGGTTGATTTGTTATGTGGCCTTAATCAAGTTAATACTCCTACGTGCCTCACTTTCCACATCTGTAAAATAAGGATAATAAGGGTTTGAAAAATTTACCACCTACTAGCAAGTGGTCTAAGCCTACCACCCATACACCAGTGAGAAATATGCTTGCCCTCCTTCAGCAAATTTTAGAGGCAATGCCTCGGTAAGAAGACCAGCCTCCATCTGCTGGTAAGGTGAGTGCCATCCCAGTCTTTCAAATTGGGCTCTAGATAGGTGGCGTTTGATAAATCTAAAGCTGCTTCTTGCTTCCAGCAGTTCCATTTCTCTCTCTCCCTACAAAGTTTCCTGGCTGCTAATGAGGGGGTGGAAGGATGTATTTTTACCCTTCCACAGCAAGGTAGGTGCAATTCTACTACTTCACTTCTCCTGCAAGCACCTGCTCATAGCTCTCCCAAGCAGCAAGAACATGGCACCAACATCATTCTCATCTGTTTTACTGCTGATCCATTGGTCCCTGACAGTAGTGGTGAAACTGACTATTCTTGTCAATTGTATTCTGCAACTGCTGAGCTCTGAAAAAGCCCAAAGAAGTCTACCTGAAGATTTAAGAAGACTGTTCAGGTTTGTTAGACTTTCTTTGCAAACCCAAGGACTAGAAGCTTAAATTCTACAGGAACTAGCAGTTAAATCTCCCCAGTCGTGAAATCTTGCAGTTTTTAGTATCAACTACCTATCATCTCATAGGACAGTCGAGGTTTATGGAGTAAAGAAATTAAAGGACCACCAACACTTTTGCCCCTCTTGTGCCTTAACAGATAAGGGGGTTCTATGAGAAGAGGCCCCAGATGTATTTAACCCTCCTTTGCACTCCAAACCCTCGTCCCCACACGAAGCCCTGGCTCCCCATTCTAGAGATTAGTCCCCGATTTCCTTTGGTGTCTTGTGGAGATGGGGGCTAGGAAGCCCATCCCCTCCTCTCCCGTCACAAGAGAAGTGAGTGGGGAGTTGGGGCTGAGATTGAATAAAGGCTGCTGGGGCTGGAAAGTGGAGGAAGACACGTTTCCCCTGCCCCACCTCCTGCTGGGGTCTGAGTGCCGAGGCCGGCCCCCCTTCCCTAGGAGCCAGGGCACGGGGGTGTCCCCCGCCCCAGTAAAGCAGAGAGGCCCTCACGCACCGCACGAACGGGAAGATGGGATACGTGGGTCTCGGAGCTTCCCAGACCTTCTCTACTGACCTGCCGCAAGATGGCTTTCCTGGAGGGGGGGTCCCCCTACGGAGCGCAATCCCCTCACCCCACTCAGGCTCCTCCAGCCTCAAACACATACACACACAGCCGCATTACCCTTCCCTTTGCCCCGCACAGATCTCTCCGCCCCCTCACACCCTGCCTCCCCGGTCCTGCTCCCCCAGTAGGAAGACTCCGCAAGGGAATCGACAGCGGGAGCAGAGAGAACCGCTCCTCTCGCTCCACCGTTGAGGCCGGAGAAAGGAAAGGGGGCAGAAAGCCAACACAGAACTATTTGATCCGGCTGGCGGCAGTATACCTTGTCGTGCGTGCCCTGTGACGTAATACAATTTTTAAAGGGACCGGCGGGGGCGGGGGGTGGGAGCAATGCATGCTGGGGATCGTAGTTTCCCCTTCTCCAACCGGCTCTGACTACACCGTACTGGGAGCATCTCTCAACAACCCGATCATGCCTATCCTGCGGCGCCACGCCCTTTCCACCATTCGAGCCAATCGGCGTGCGCTTTGCGCGAGAGCGCACTTATGGCTCGGTCTCCCGTGTGCTCGGGAGCGCGCGAGTGTCTAGATTCTCCTTCCTTCGAATGCGTAGTAGAGAGAGTGACGGTTGGTGCCCCGCGCTGGGAAGGGGAAGGGGAAGGGGAAGGGGAGGGAAGGTTAGTGGCGCGCGGTGGGGGGCGTGGTCTCTGGCTGTGGCCGGCCGCTGGTAGTAGTTAGTTGTGTGAGTCAGTCAGTCGGTGGGTGCCAGAGTCGGCTCCTCCTCGGGGCTCGGCGGCAGCTGAGCTGAACCGTGACGAACGAAGCCCTCAGCCCCGCCAGTTTCTGGGGCTCCTTAGAGGTAAGGGGACAAGTAGAGCGTGGAGGGGGTAGTTAAAGTGACTTAGGGGACATTTAAATGTCCCTCCGACAGTCTTAGCCCTTCCACTTGAGGGGCGGGGGCAAGAGGGGGAGGGGCTGACCCGAATGGTCCTTCTCCCGTGGAGGAGACAAGAGGAGAGGAGCTGGGGGGTGGGGAGTCTTCCGGGGTGGGGTAGTTATTTGTCCCCTTTAATCGTGAAGAGGGAAGTCTGATGGAGGCGGGAGGGAAGGAGGAAGAACCATTCTGGGAAAATGAATGGTTTCCCCTCTCCCGTCATGGCTCAGATTTCTTCTACAGGACGCCTCCTATGTTGGGGTGTGGGGTGGGGGGCAGTAGGAAGGAAGGAAGAGCCCTATCTCGCCTGCTCACTGGATTGGTGGAGTAGAAGGAGCAGAAATACATTGGGGAAATGGCTGATCAACTTTTTTTGACATCCCCGTCTCCTGGGGGATGGGGGCAGGGAATTGAGGGAGAATTGAAGATACAACAGCAATGAAGGATGCCTAATTATCTCTGTTTCCATCCTTCCGCAGCTCGGGATTCATTGCCTGTCTCTTCATTTGCCCCCTCCTCTTCTCTCCTCCTCCCTAACATCTAGAGTCCTAAGTGGATTCCTCAAACTTAAGGGAGAGGCGGAGCTGCTTGTTGCCGAGTAGAGAGGGTCTTGGACATAGCTAAGAGGCGGCAGCAGCTCCGTACAGCTCAGCCCGGACTGAGTCCATAGATCTCTCTCAACTGCTTCTTATTACAGACCAGTTATTTATTTGTAGGCTGGGAGGGCCAGGGCAGTTGCTACCTCCCTTCTATTTTTCAAATTAGAGGTACCCTGACACTAATTTTTTAATAAAGAAACTTAATTTTTATTTCTCTGTGTATATATGTTTTGCATTTTCAGCATGCTCCTTTGCTAAATACGTTGCAACACAGTCTACCTCAGTCTGCAGTTTTGAGATTTTTTTGGGCTGTTTGTCTATTTCCACTTTCTAGGAATTTTACAAGTAAAACATTGCTGCAGACTCCAGTTTATTTCTACTCCTCACAGACCCTGGTTTCCTCTCGTTTTTATTATCGTATATTATTGGCATAAAGAAAATGAGATTAAAACTGTTAATTTACAAATACCAAATTATTTTCTACATTATATTAAGCTTTTCTGTTTTACTATTCTCTTTTGTCCCTTATTTTGGGATTTGGCAGATTGATCAGTATGGCTCTGTCTCTCCTTATCTTTTCTACTGTTTTACCCGAAGGTTGAGCTGGGACCAGATATGAAGGACTGAGAAGTTTATTCATTAGAATCTACTTTGTAATACTGGGTAAAAAAAGGTGTTTATGTAGTGCAGCGATTATCATTATTTACTGAGCAGCTGGTATCTGACACAAGATGGCCATGCTCTTTTTGGCTGGCACTAGAGAGAGGAAACATTCATTGGTATGCCTCCCAGCTTGGAGTTGATCAGGGCCTCTTCCCTAGAAAGATTGCTTCTGTTTATATTAGTTATATTTTGGATGCTTCTTTTTGTAGAACTGTGCACTTTGATCAGTTTGTAGGACTCTGAAGTTTCTTGTGTTATTGTAGATGTTTTAAGGGTTGTCTCATGTCTGTTAAAACACTTCACTCCTGAATTTGTGATCCCATGTGTCTAAAAATGTCACTTTACAGGATAAATAAAATAAAGAATGAAAGAATTCTTTACAAAATACTAAATAAAACAGTTGCTGTAAGATCCAGAATTGAGGTCTTGAGACATTTACTCCAGATTTGATGGAATTCAAATTCTATAGTTAAATGAAAGTTATTTAAAACTGATTGTCCTATAATTTAAAAAAAAAAAAAAAAAGCCTGTCTCTGTTTCAAGTTAGATTCATTTAGTTCTGCGTGGCTATATTTGACTGATGAATTTTGTCCTCATTTGGATAGATGGTTTGATTCTGAACAATACAGTAAGAAGGCATTTATATTGCTGAACATTTTGCTTTGTAACTCTGCCTTAGGTTTAACATGATTAGTTAGAGCTCTTCACCTGATTCCATATTAGCTTACAGATTTTTGTTCTGCAAACTAGCTACTGATGATTTCTCCAGACAAAGCGTCTGGCAAAGTTTAGTGCTCTAGCGTGTGCTACAGGAAAACCTCATATTGCTCTCTGCAGTGTTGAAGTATGTAAGAAGTGAATTATCCACTTTCCATGAGTAACTTTCCATGAGTAATCCTACATACTTATTTCATGATGGGGTTACCTTATTGTCAGAGCGTCCTTATGGGTAGCTCCATTCTCTGACTTCCCAGATTACTACTTTTAAATTGTTTGGCTTATCTTGACTCTGGGTGACTCATTCACACATGAACTGCAATGGCAGGTAGTGTGTGTTTAAGATATTGGGCAGAAGATATAAATTTAAACCAAGAGATGAATCTAGTGACCTCAGCAAGTTTAATTCTAGATCTTTACTGATGCTGGTCAGTTTTACCTCGCTACATTAAGCGCAGAAATATGTTGTTAATATTATGGATAGTTTCATTCAAGGACAGAAGCCATTAGATTTACTGCATATTTGTTTAACAACATATTGTGTTGTTATACCGTTGTGTTGAAAAGTCACAATGCACTAAAGTTTCCATTCAGTACATTTTATGCTTTTTTTGGGGGTGGGAAAGGGGTATATCTGTGGAAAGGACCATTCCACACCTTTGAGCTTATGCTCAAATAAATTTGTTAGTCTCTAAGGTGCCACAAGTACTCCGTTTCTTTATACCTATTTCTGGATACATAACTCCATATAAACCCTTTTTAGATTTATTTACTTGATTAAATACATAATTATTTTGCATATGCTTACCAAATATATGAATAATCAATTTAATACATTAGGAAAGAAGGACATATTTTTGATCTAACAGAACTTTAATGGTCTCTTGTGTAATCAGGGCAGTCAGACCTTTGACATTAGCCACACAATGATCACAAGTTTTGGTTTGGACTCACAGATGTTAGTGATTGCTGTTAAGCATCTCTGTCATGTTAGGAAACATATGTACACAAAATAAACATACGATCAAAATACCAAGATACAACATGATCTTTTTTCTTTTTCTTTTTCTCTCCTGTGTTGTTCTTTCATTTCTGCACCTATGCCTTTGTTCTGTCCTCTTTCTTTTGCGGTCCTTTTTGGTATTTCTTGCCCCTTTTATGCCCTCCTCTCATTCCCTGTTTAAAATTAACCTCCCATTAGTACTTGTACTCATTAGTACTGGAAAGGAGTACAGAGGTACTCATGAGCCCCTCCACATTGCCTCCTAGTCTGATGGGAGCTGCTGCTTTGACTTCTTTTTATCTTTCCTTTTCTTCTATCTGGCCACATTCTGACAAGGTTGTCTTTCTGATGGTGCTGACTGGGTTGTCATCTGTCTTGTTTTGCACATGTGACTGTTGGATTCCCTCTTCTCCTAAGGCCTTGACAAGAGGAGCCCAAGATTTCTAAATGAATTGTTAAGCCTGGTTCAGACCATAGGTCTACGTACTATTAGCTTCCACATTTACTCCGGCTTCCTGAGCTGTTATGCCTGATGGAATCCTGCCGAGCTGCTCCCTCATATGCAATCAGAGTCACAGCAAACATTCTGACATGTCATTGTATTTTGATATTTTGCTATAGATGTAATGTTGAGAGAGAATCCGTCACACAGGGAAATATTGCAAATGTAAACACTATAAGGAAATTTCTTTATAAATAAAGAGATATTTAAAGACAAAAATGAGATTAAAATATCTGATCCGGAATTATAATAATAATGAAATGTTTTATTCATTCTCTAATGAATTACTGGTATATATTGTCATTCTCACCAATTCTTTACCCTCTGAAAACATAGTAATAGCACGTCTTAGCATTTTTTGGTTTGTGTCTTAGTTGGAGCAAAGTTCTAAACGGATACAGTCCAGTCATATTAGTCCCAAAATGTAGTGTTTATTGGGGGGGAGGAGGTGAAGGGAGTCCAAATTCTTTCCAGCTACATAAATTAGATAGCCTGAAGGTTTTGGGGAGGAGAAATTCATCCCCAACACAGCGCTCAGGCTGAAACAGAGGTTGTAGTCCCTGCATGCGATTTTGTTAGTGCATTGGGCCATTGAAACTACACCTTCCTTGGCCATCCCTCGGCCTTCCTGATCCCATCGTTCTGTGCTGGCCCATGTGGGGCTGGCACAGAGACCATTTCTGTGGCTCATAGGGGATTTACAGGCATACTTGTGTGGGTCCTGTTTAGAGCTTAAGTGGATGAATTTAATGCAATGTTAACAGAAATGCTTTCATGATTTCCCCACCCTCCTAAATATTCTTGTATAGTAATGAAAACTCAGACTCCACAGCAGGAAATAAAACTGACTAGTCTAGTTTAATTGTCAAAGCTGAGTGAAATATTACAAGTAAACAGCATAAATGGTGAAGTAAAAATTAGACTTGTAAAATAATTTTACTTTAATATGCCAGAGATGTTGGTGACACAAGTAAAGAATTTATTTTAATCAGTATCTTCAGCAGTTCTATCTAGTTGTCCAATATTATAATTGTGTATCATAATAAAAATAAATTGTGGTTTGGTGTTGCTGGTTTACTGTAACCACAGACTGGCTGATTAGTTGAAATGTGCATAAAGCCAAGCTGGGCAGTGGGAATGTTTCTGAAGTTAGTATCTTTTTTGTAAAGACCCATCTACCATACACAATTTACCACATTAGGGGGAGAGGTTAAAACAGCAGGAGTGCAAATATTATAATGTGGCCTGGTTTTGCCTGTGTAGATGGGACTAAGTTGGCTTATATTTATAGAACTGTGCTATGTTTCTGAAACCCCTTCACCACTGTTCTGCGCCCTGTGTGGTTATTTACACCAGTATAAAATGACACTAAGTCAGGGTGGTTGTGTTTTACACCCATTTTGCATTCAGAATATGTGAGGTAACCATGAACTAGACTCCTCTTCTGAGGGCTGATCTGTACTAGAAAATTAGATCGACCTAGTTACATTGCTCAGGGGTATGAAAAATTCACCCTTCAGAGTCTTAGGCCAGGTCTACGCTTACAAGTTTACAGAGGCAATGCTGTATCGGTACAGCGATACCCCGTAAGAGCGCTTTTGTAGCTGCCTTATGCTGACGGGAGAGAGCTCTTTTGTCGACATAAAATCAGCTCAGCGAGAGGCAGTAGTTCTGTCGATGGGAGAGTGTCTACTTCCAACATAGCGCTGTGCATACAAGCACTTATGCCGTCAAAACTTATGTCGCTCAGGGGTGGGGTTATTTTTCATACCCCCGAATGACAAAAGTTTTGCCGATACAAGTGCTAAAGTAGACATGGTGTTAGTTAAGATGACCTAAGCCGCAGTGTAGACTGTGCTTGGTTGATGGGGGGGAAAAAATAATTGTTGTTCTTGTTGATTTAGCTACTGCTTCTTGGCGAGATGGATTTACTGCAGTGACTGAAGAACTCTTTCCATCATTGTAGTAACTGTCTACACTACAGAGGTGCAGTTGCAGCATTTCCACTATAGACATGCCATGGAGGGACTATGTTATGATGCTGCAGTTACCTTTTATGAGAGTGCTTGTAATCTGGATTGACTCTGGCATCAGCCCTAGCAAGGCATCTATCCACACAAACTCTACACCCTTGCAAGTCTCAATGAAGTCAGTCGAACCCCCACATGGACGGATCCCTTACCAAGATCATGGCCCATGTCTGTGATGTATGGGCCTAGTTTTCAATGAGTTTTTTGAATAACGTTGGTATGAGACTCTGACAGGTTGCAGTTAATATTATTATTATTATAAAATTATGATGGTGCCAAATGGGCAACATTACAATAGCTGCAGCTGTACTTTGGTCACTAGTGGTATACATCTGTGATCAGTTAGGCATCTTTTAAAATTAAATAAATATTATAAACAGTGTGGGTGAGGTAATCTCTTTTATTGGTTCAGCTTCTGTTGGTGAGAGAGACTAGCTTTTGGTTTTCTGCTTGGTCCAGTAACAGAGATTACCTCACCCACCTTGCCTCTCTAATATCCAGGGACCAAGATGGTTACAACAACACAGCATATTATAAAAAGTATTTAATAGCATTAATCTGCTATGCATATATTAAAAATCTTTAAAATTTTTGGTTATTTCTTATAGGGTTTATTATTTTAATGGTCAGGGTTCTTAGATCTGGGGATATCTTATTTATTGCATAGAATATGCATTTTTTTTCCACCTTTTAGTGTAAAAAAGGGTAACAAGATCTTTAAAAATCCTTTCCAGTCATATATATCTTGGAGATAGTCAAGTGGACTTTTTGAATAATAATTTCTAAAAATCCTTCTGATTATATGCCATGTTTCATTTGAGAGCAAGGCCTCAAGATTAAGTTATAAACTCAAAATCTGTTGTCAGCAGTTACATTTTAAAAAACAAAAAGATGAAATAGAGTGTTGCTGACAGTGCTGATTTCAAGAAGACAGATCAGTGTCATGGAAATTTTAGAAATGCAATAAATGGATAAAAAGGAAGTCCATGATCACAATGCAGGCTGCTAACAAAACTTAATAAGATGTGATCTTTTAGGCACCGGTTCAGCAAGATACTTAAGTACCTTGCTTAATCGGGGTCTTAACTAATAGTCATGCTATTCTGGAAAATGAAGTGACTAGCCCAAAATTTGCAGAATAAACACCAATCTCTAGGTGTTTAAAATTAAGCATATCTGGATTATTTCATAGTTTTGGAGGAGTTGCATATAAAAATAATCAGTGATGGATTCTGTTGGACATAAATAATCTTGTATCATATCTTTTAAAAGTCAGGAGCTAGGCAGTTTAAAATAACATGGTCTTCATTCTAAAATGTGCTGTGCTTGAGGAGCATTTCTGCCTACGTGTGGTTCCATGCAGTCCCGGGGTCCATACACAGGGAACTCATTGTAGGATTGGGGGCAGAGGAGGATACTAAACTGCAACCAAAATAGGGTGGGTGGGTGGGGGTGAGTGCATGTGTGTGTGTGTCTTTATATATACTTTTCTGGAGTCTATTGAGCACAATATCTCATGTTATCAGGAAAATCTTCATACAATCTGGAATACATCTCCATAAAGTTTGCAAATGAAGGTGTAGAAAATGGGGTCTTTCTACAGATAATACATTTTTTATGAACAAATGCAGACACTTTTTAACAGGACATCAGCTTAAAAAACATGCTTTTGCCTAAAACTTGTTTTCCAATTGTTGTTTAACTCCTACAATCTATATAACTGAAAGAGATTAGAGGGAAAATATTTTTCAATGTATTTATTGCGTGAGTCAATCAGTTTCTTCTGTTTGTGAGGTTTTTTTTTTTTTTAAGCACAGCAACAAGGGATTTAAAAACAATTTTTAAAAATTGGAAAATGTTAACAAAAATTGTAAAGTAGATTTAAGGACATGTAATATTTGAAACTAATATTATCTTGTTTTTAAAAACTGCCTAGATTTCAAGTTGATAATGTGCCTTTTATAATTAAATTAGCTTTACCCCCAATATGTTCTCTTTAGGCTAATTTGGCCTCCCTCCCACCTAATATCCCATTTGGATTAGACCCCAGTCATTCAGTGAATGTATTGCAAGCTCACCCTTGAGCCCACACGGAGCCCCGTTGAAATCACTGGCATCTCTATGCAGGCTCAGGTGTCTGGCCATGCAAGGCTATAGTGAATATACCACAATTGTTTAACAGTCTTTAATTTAGAGGATGTTTTAAAGACTGGATAAAAATAAATCTTCAAATAATATCATGTTAAGAGAGACAAACTTAGAAATATAGTGAGAACGTGTTTATACAGGAGTCTTCCATTAAAGGATTAGTTGTTGTACTGTATTGTGCTATCCATTTTTGAAGCCAAACTTCTCACTGATTCTCTTTCCACTCCTCCCCTCATTTTCTAGGATGGATAGTACTGCTTAAGATTGCACAATGTGCCCTGTGTGTGTTTGAAGTCTGAAAGTATGTCTAGTGAGCGTGACTCTCTCTCTCTCTCTCTCACTGCCTAGAATGATCCATGGAGAAGATAAGTTTACTTAACAGCTTCTGTTTTCAGAGTAACAGCCGTGTTAGTCTGTATTCGCAAAAAGAAAAGGAGTACTTGTGGCACCTTAGAGACTAACCAATTTATTTGAGCATAAGCTTTCGTGAGCTACAGCTCACTTCATAGGATGCATACTGTGCAAAGTGTAAAAGATCTTTTTATACACATAAAGCATGAAAAAATACCTCCTCCCACCCCACTCTCCTGCTGGTAATAGCTTATCTAAAGTGACCACTCTCCTTACAATGTGTATGATAATCAAGGTGGGCCATTTCCAGCACAAATCCAGGGTTTAACAAGAACGTCTGGGGTGAGGAGGCGGGAGGGGTAGGAAAAAACAAGGGGAAATAGGTTACCTTGCATAATGACTTAGCCACTCCCAGTCTCTATTCAAGCCTAAGTTAATTGTATCCAATTTGCAAATGAATTCCAATTCAACAGTTTCTTGCTGGAGTCTGGATTTGAAGTTTTTTTGTTGTAATATTGCAACTTTCATGTCTGTAACGCGTGACCAGAGAGATTGAAGTGTTCTCCGACTGGTTTATGAATGTTAGAATTCTTGACATCTGATTTGTGTCCATTTATTCTTTTACGTAGAGACTGTCCAGTTTGACCAATGTACATTGCAGAGGGGCATTGCTGGCACATGATGGCATATATCACATTTGTGGATGTGCAGGTGAACGAGCCTCTGATAGTATGGCTGATGTTATTAGGCCCTGTGATGGTGTCCCCTGAATAGATATGTGGGCACAGTTGGCAACGGGCTTTGTTGCAAGGATAGGTTCCTGGGTTAGTGGTTCTGTTGTGTGGTATGTGGTTGCTGGTGAGTATTTGCTTCAGGTTGGGGGGCTGTCTGTAGGCAAGGACTGGCCTGTCTCCCAAGATTTGTGAGAGTGTTGGGTCATCCTTCAGGATAGGTTGTAGATCCTTAATAATGCGTTGGGGGGGGGTTTAGTTGGGAGCTGAAGGTGATGGCTAGTGGCGTTCTGTTATTTTCTTTGTTAGGCCTGTCCTGTACTAGGTGACTACTGGGAACTCTTCTGGCTCTATCAATCTGTTTCTTCACTTCTGCAGGTGGGTATTGTAGTTGTAAGAATGCTAGATAGAGATCTTGTAGGTGTTCGTCTCTGTCTGAGGGGTTGGAGCAAATGCGGTTGTATCGCAGAGCTTGGCTGTAGACGATGGATCGTGTGGTGTGGTCAGGGTGAAAGCTGGAGGCATGTAGGTAGGAATAGCGGTCAGTAGGTTTCCGGTATAGGGTGGTGTTTATATGACCATCGTTTATTAGCACTGTAGTGTCCAGGAAGTGGATCTCTTGTGTGGACTGGACCAGGCTGAGGTTGATGGTGGGATGGAAATCGTTGAAATCATGGTGGAATTCCTCAAGGGCTTCTTTTCCATGGGTCCAGATGATGAAGATGTCGTCAATATAGCGCAAGTGGAGTAGGGGCATTAGGGGACGAGAGCTGAGGAAGCGTTGTTCTAACTTAGCCATAAAAATGTTGGCATACTGTGGGGCCATGCGGGTACCCATAGCAGTGCCGCTGATCTGAAGGTATACATTGTCCCCAAATGTAAAATAGTTATGGGTAAGGACAAAGTTCAGCCACCAGGTTAGCCGTGACATTATCAGGGATAGTGTTCTTGACAGCTTGTAGTCCATCTTTGTGTGGAATGTTGGTGTAGAGGGCTTCTACATCCATAGTGGCCAGGATGGTGTTTTTCAGGAAGATCACCGATGGATTGTAGTTTCCTCAGGAAGTCAGTGGTCTCTCGAAGGTAGCTGGGAGTGCTGGTAGCGTAGGGCCTGAGGAGGAAGTCTACATAGCCAGACAATCCTGCTGTCAGGGTGCCAATGCCTGAGATGACGGGGCGCCCAGGATTTCCAGGTTTATGGGTCTTGGGTAGTAGGTAGAATATCCCAGGTCGGAGTTCCAGGGGTGTGTCTGTGCGGATTTGATCTTGTGCTTTTTTAGGGAGTTTCTTGAACAAACGGTGTAGTTTCTTTTGGTAACTCTCAGTGGGATCAGAGGGTAATGGCTTGTAGAAAGTGGTGTTGGAGAGCTGCTGAGCAGCCTCTTGTTCATATTCCGACCTATTCATGACTATGACAGCACCTCCTTTGTCAGCCTTTTTTATTATGATGTCAGAGTTGTTTCTGAGGCTGTGGATGGCATTGTGTTCTGCACGGCTGAGGTTATGGGGCAAGTGATGCTGCTTTTCCACAATTTCAGCCCGTACGCGTCGGCGGAAGCACTCGGTGTAGAAGTCCAGTCTGCTGTTTAGACCTTCAGGAGGAGTCCACTTAGAATCCTTCTTTTTGTAGTTGGTAGGGAGGTCTCTGTGGATTAGTATGTTGTTCAGAGGTATTTTGGAAATATTCCTTGAGTCGGAGACGTCGAAAATAGGATTCTAGGTCACCACAGAACTGTATCATGTTCGTGGCGGTGGAGGGGCAGAAGGAGAGGCCCTGAGAGCTGTCACCTTCAGCCCCCAACTAACCCCCCCCAACGCATTATTAAGGATCTACAACCTATCCTGAAGGATGACCCAACACTCTCACAAATCTTGGGAGACAGGCCAGTCCTTGCCTACAGACAGCCCCCCACCTGAAGCAAATACTCACCAGCAACCACATACCACACAACAGAACCACTAACCCAGGAACCTATCCTTGCAACAAAGCCCGTTGCCAACTGTGCCCACATATCTATTCAGGGAACACCATCACAGGGCCTAATAACATCAGCCACACTATCAGAGGCTCGTTCACCTGCACATCCACCAATGTGATATATGCCATCATGTGCCAGCAATGCCCCTCTGCCATGTACATTGGTCAAACTGGACAGTCTCTACGTAAAAGAATAAATGGACACAAATCAGATGTCAAGAATTCTAACATTCATAAACCAGTCGGAGAACACTTCAATCTCTCTGGTCACACGATTACAGACATGAAAGTTGCGATATTACAACAAAAAAACTTCAAATCCAGACTCCAGCAAGAAACTGTTGAATTGGAATTCATTTGCAAATTGGATACAATTAACTTAGGCTTGAATAGAGACTGGGAGTGGCTAAGTCATTATGCAAGGTAACCTATTTCCCCTTATTTTTTTCCTCCCCTCCTCCCCCCCACCCTCAGATGTTCTTGTTAAACCCTGGATTTGTGCTGGAAATGGCCCACCTTGATTATCATACACATTGTAAGGAGAGTGGTCACTTTAGATAAGCTATTACCAGCAGGAGAGTGGGTTTGTGTGTGTGTGTGGGGGGGGGGGTGAGAAAACGTGGATTTGTGCTGGAAATGGCCCAACTTGATTATCATACACATTGTAAGGAGAAAGAAAAGGAGTAATTGTGGCACCTTAGAGATTAACCAATTTATTTGAGCATAAGCTTTCGTGAGCTACAGCTCACTTCATCGGATGCACTTCATCAGATGTCAAGACAGGCTGACTGAAACGTGCACAGCTTAAAGTGCACTTCATTATTTCTCTGTAATCATCATTGGTGGGGGCAGCTATATCAGCATTATCATCTCACTCTAATAACCTGTTGGTGTGTGGGTGATGGTTGTGTTCATGGTTTCTTAAGTTAGCTCTATATATCTTAGAGTAGGAGAAAATCTCTCTCAAGTGTTGCTCTTTTATGAGAGTTGCTAATAAGGTGCTTGCACCAGAAAGAACGCTATTCTGTAGCATTCAGAGTACTGGCGCTTAGCCTTAGATAGAGAGATACCGTTAGTAACAGTTGCCATGAAAAACCTTCTGCAACAGCTTTGCAGATTGAAGGTGAAATTGAAAAGGTTTTAGACTGATTCCTCAGCTTCAGTGGCGCTTTAGTCATGGTAAGTTTGTGCTGTGTTCCTTGTAATTGTCTGGAGCTTTTTGCTTGTTGGAATGTGAGAAGTATCTGATCATTTCTGTTGTTTGCGCAATCACTTTCAATAGGAATAGCTGAATCAGTTGCTTTTCTCATTGGTGTTACCCTTGTGCATTTGTATGGTATTTAGTGAATACAGTCTTTAAATGCTATGTTGCAACTCTTAGTTGATTAATAGTGTAAATAGCAAGAAGTGGTGCATTTTAAAAATCAAATTACCCAGTATCCACCCTGTTGTTTATTTTACAAGCACTTAACAAGCTTTTCATTGTGTGATGGTGAAAACATTGCAGTCTTTCCCCTTCTCTGTCCTTTGCAGGTGGACTTTACTGCTTATGTTTTATATTATATTTATGAGTGTAAATCAACAGAGCTATTGCTGAATGATAGAGATAACAGCCAACACTGAGATCTTTTGAAGCTAAATTTGCAGATTAAGGAACAATATTGTGTTGAAACATGTTGAAATGGATAACCAACACAATCTGAATGCTCTGTATGGTCTACAAATACGTATGTTCCTATAAAGAGGAGATAATGAAAAATACTAAATAATAATGTTATAAAGCATTCCTCCCCTAGTGCCAGAGCACTCAAGGAGATGCATAAATATAATACCATTCAAATGTCAAATCACAATATAAAGATGAAAAACAAATGGTGCTTACCCAAAAAAGCAGCATAATTTAAAAATGAGAGAAAGGCAGAGGTTTCACATAAGCTTTTTAAAATTTCATTGCCTTTTATTGTTTCTAATGTTGAGCGTTCCTGCAATTGCTAACTTATTGCACAACATAACCTAGCTATGTACAAAGCTGACATCTAAATGTCTCGATATGGAATTGTATATGATGAAATTGTGAACATCTAAACAAAATAAAAATCGGTGGAATATAGAAGAACGTTATTTCATCACAAGAATTTGTGCTTTATCTTCAGTGCCAGGCATTTTTTAGGAAGAGGGTTATCAATTCAGCAAACAGCCATTGACATAGTGATATACATGTAATACTTTCTAATTTTTTTTAATTGCACTGGTTATCACAGTTTTTTTGCTCTTTCGTTTTTAATTTGGATCAAATTGCTAGGACAAAAAGAGAAGGAAAAAATCTGTTAAAAAATAAGAAAATAAGTGTTGGCTTTTATAATTGCAGTGACAGTGTAGACACAAATGGCTGAGTCATGTATGAAAGATTTATTGTGCAAGTGAAATGATCAAAAATAAGTGTCAGTAGATAAGCAGCAGAGTCCTGCACTCTCCCAAAAGTCATGATAGTGTTCCATTTTTAGTGCACTCATTATAGAATGGTGGGCATTAGAGTTACAGCAGCATCACATCAAAGGCAACTTCTCCAGAGTAGAAGGATCTGTTCTTTTTCAAAAGTAACTAATATACATGAGTTAAATTGATTTCAAATCATTTGAATCAGTCATTGCAATCAAATGTCAGTCTCCTCAAATATCCATTTTTAATGGTTATGTTAAAAAAAAAAAAAAAAAAAAGGTGTGATGGGAACATCTTCAATTGTCATCCACGTTTTCTCTTTTCTTCTTTTTATTGACCACCAGAAATCTACCTTCACTTAATTTCTAATTGGCTATGTATCTGTCTATTTTTAGGGATTTCTAAAGTTACTTCGGTATCTAAAATCTGTGCACTTCAGTTTAAACTACTTGATTTATCTCCCCATGACACTTTGTTCCCCTCATCTTCATCATCCCAGGAAGTATAATATTCCTTTAAGGAGTCGTGATTCCGCATTGTTATACCAATAAATTAAAAACCAGCAGGATCTTATTAAAGGGAAAAAGGCAAAATACCACATTTATTGTGAATACAGAAAGAATCATAGTAAGCAGTTAGTTATAGCTATAACATTCCATTCAATCTCATATTTATTCACACATTCTTTCATACACACACATAGACACACACACAGGTTCTGCAAGGTTGTTCTCATAGTTACCAGCCTTAGAGTTGCTCATGCCAAGCCACTGGCCAGGTGGCCTGGACATGAGGAGGGAGCAGGGCCTTGTCAGATGCTCATCTGATGCTCCTGGAAGTTGGTTTGCAGAATCAGACCCCAAAGTTCTCACTTTATAGAGTCTGTTTTTATAGGAATTTCTTCCTATGCCAGTCTATGGGAATTGCTTCATCATGCTGTTGCTGAATCAATCAGCAGATAGCACATTCCTGACGGCTCCGTGCTGCTAGATGTTATCTTGTTCTCTGGTTCTCCCATTCTTGAGGCTGTTGGGTGGATTCCAGTCTGCCCTCTGGGGGGTCCTCTGGTTATTTCCACTTGACACCTTCTTCAGCCGATGGACACTGGATTCTTAGGCTGGCACCTCCCTGATCATTCAGTTATTATCCACACCAAGCATCCATCCACATACATCCTCTATCTCTATTTTAATCACAATTGTTAATGCAACAAAAGGGCAGGGAGTCTCTGGGTGCTGTTTCTGTTGTTACAGAGTATTGCTTTGAGTCTCTCTCTGTGTGAATTGCTTTGAGAACAGACTCTGTCTTAGAATGTACTAACGCAATTAGCAGCTTGCAAGTTTCACACATAGAGGGAGAGAAACAGTACCAAAAACCAAGAGACCTCTGAATTAGTAATACCCTGGAATTTAAACTATGGGGAATCAAACTCATTTGTGATTTTAATACAGAACTTCTTTAATATGATCCAACATAATCCCCCTTTTGACACTAAGATTTATAAGCGTTAGTGTCACTTTCTATGTAGCCTATTCAAGAGAAGGTACTGTGAAGCAATTTGAGTTTGTGATTCCAGTTCATGCCACATACATGATCCTAGTGATGTATCTTTACTACAAGGTTCTGTGGCAACAGGCCCACCCACTTCTGAGGAGTCCATTCGGTACAACCTCTAGTGTCCAGTAGCTTCCCTCCCTCCCCAGCCCACTGGCTTGAGGTCGAGGGTAGCCAGAAGGATCCCATGTGTAATATGGGGAGTGGGTTAACCTTCAATACCTTTGCCTCCAGAGACTGTTGGTGTGCAATTTTGACAACGTCTCCCATTAACAAGTCTGGTTTTACAATACTGGAAATGTATTGCATCCATTCATATTGATAAGTATCAAACAATGATCTCTTTCTTTGTTTTAACAAATGCATCAAACCCTTAATATTTCCCAGTATGACCCAGAACATTTTGTGTTCCAAAGTAGCTAGCGCAAGTATCTGCATTTCAGTGCATCCCATAGCTATGGCTGTGTAGTTTCCTATTTCTAAATTTTTTTTTCTTATGGATAAGCCATGTGGTAGTATTAAGCCATTACCAAAGATTCCATCGGCCTTTTAGGTTACCAAGACCAATCTGGACCAACTCTACATTGGCATGTACTTGTTTTTGTATCAGGCTGTCCTGTATCTGGGACAGAGAGCTTAATTTATTTTTAAGTACCTGCAGGTCTTCAGTATTTCTTTTTTAAAAACACACAACAGTGCTTACAACAACACAAAACAAAACATAGAACATAAAACACAATTTCTATTGTGACAGTAGATTCATGGTATTGGGTTGCTCTTCAGCTGGCATCAGCTTTTCCTGATTTTCTGAAAGACAAAAAGAACATGTTTCTACCCCTTTTGGGGTGGCAGATTATTGCTTAAAATATTTCTTTTACAAATACCCTTGCTGATTGCAGGCAAAATGGAGGAATTGCCCCCACATTTTCCTGTTTTTGTTCTATAGGCAGGCCAGGTTTCAATGGCTTCTATCTTTTAAGGGTTATGAGGAAATTATCCCACTGTTTAGTCATTAAATCCCTGAGGTGGGGTACCTCAGTTTCCCTTCTTATACAGCGGACCAAGTTTATAATGTTTTTCCTGCTGTGTTAAGCTTTGTTTATTTACAGGTAATAGCTGAAAAGCATCATCACCATACAACTTTAAAGGGTTTTTCCAAAAATCATACACACTATACGTTGTTACAGGGGTACTTATTATCATTAAATTTATTAAAATTATCTTGTTATACCATGCCTTTTATTTAGACAATTTGTTTGCTTACCAGGTATGTCCTTTATCTGCAGCTCCTTGTGCTGCTAGTTCTTTCCTTCCTTTATCGTTTAGGTAATTTGCATTTTCACAGACGCTTCCTGCTTTTGGATTTAAAGCCATCAGCAGCTCAGAGACTCTATCTTAAAAGGGACATAATCAGCTTTCACCAGAGTTTTGATTACTTTTAACTTCTGCTTCCAAAACACACAGCAATCTGAAAAAGAAAACCCAACCTATTGTGGCTCCCTTTGGAGCCCTAATAACTTTTTAATTAAGTAGCATGGTATGTTTGCATTTCTTTTGCCCCTTCTACAATATACCCTGCACATGTTCTGGGGCAAATGCGCATTCCTTCCATAGTTTAACTTCTATAACATTATCCATGTCAATTTTTACATAAGGTGTAACTATTTCTTTTTTTTTGCTTACAGAGTTTTCATGTACCTTTATCAAAGTGACAGTCTGATTACTCAGAGCCATTTTAAGACTCAGTGTTTCTAACATTGCTTCTTTTTGTTTTGTGCACCTCACCCCTGCTGTTGCTTCAGAGGGGCACTGTCTTTTAATTTTTTTTTTACTACAACTCTCATCTGTTATTTTGTTACAAAAACAAGCAAATAAAAATCAAACAAACAAAAAGAATCCAGAATTTTTTTTTCTCCTGATTTTGACTGCCCTGCTGCAGCCACAACTTAAAAACATTTTAAATTGTGTAAAGCATTGAGTTACCTTTTAAGGGTTAAATGCCAAATCCCAAAGCCAAACAACACTCATTACCTGTGTCTCGCAAAAAGGTCTGTCAGTTTTGCAACTTTGAATTAAAGAGTCAAATGGATTTTTAGTAGCATTATTTAAAACAAAAACAAAACCAATTGGTCCTTAGAACTTTACATATTTACACACACACACATAGATACATACACATTTTCTTTTCCTTAACAGGGTCCACACTGCTCTGTTGTGGTTTTGTTTTTTTTTTTTTTTTTTTTTTTACATCTTACATTCCCTTTATACATTTGAGGCAGCTAAGTTCCAATAGAACCCCCTTATGTTCTTTTAGCAAATTTGACTAAATTGTCCAGTCAAATTATTTTAATCATAGTTTATTTTTGCCTGGCTAATTTACAGACATTCCTTTGGAAAAGGTCCCATTTTTCCTTCAGAATGGTTGCAAAGAAACCAAGAATCCTCTTTCTCTAACACTTCTCCTTTTTAACATTTTTCACAAAGTTTAGCTGCTTAATTCCCTCCAGCCTCTGCAGAGTTAACTTTTTTTTACTCTCTTTTCTCTTTGTAATTATGCCTGGGGGTGCCGTATATAGGACCTTCTCCCCCTTTACCTGCGTCCCTCCAGCCTCTGCAGAGTGACCTTTTTCACATTCTTTGTATTCCTGAAGTGCCTCTTTCACTATTGTCAGCTGGCTTTGGGTATTTGTAGCCAGCACCTTCCAATTGTTAGTCTCTAAGGTGCCACAAGTACTCCTTTTCTTTTTGCGAATACAGACTAACACGGCTGTTACTCTGAAACCTATGATAACAACCTTGCAGAACCTGTGTGTGTGTGCGCTTGTGTATATGTATGAATGAATGTATGAATAAATAGGAGATTGAATGGAATGTTATAGCTATAACTAACTGCTTACTGTGATTCTTTCTGTATTCACAATAAATGTGGTATTTTGCCTTTTTCCCTTTAATAAGATCCTGCTGTTTTTTAATTTATTGGTATAACAGCATGAGGTCCAATATATATACATATATAGAGACCTACATGGCTTTTGGAGATGGACTGCGAAATATCTGCCCCACTTTAACAATATTTTTAAGGAGTTCTGAAATTCTTTCTGACTTGCTGTTAAAAGTACAAACAAGGCACAGCACCTGCAATTAGCACCAGTCAGTCTGGGAATTATTGGTTCCCAGGGTATTTATGACCAAGCCATCAATCTGTATCTCTTTCTCTTTAAACAGTTTCTTCGCCAACATTATTATTTTATTGTGGGTGGTGGCTTTCTGGTCAAGTTCAGAATGGAAAATTGTCAAACCATGGGGTGGGAGTGGGTGGGGAAGTCAAACTGGTTAATTTGAGCTGAAAAATACGAGCAGACAATCGCAATTACATAAGGAACCTTCCCTAGGCTGGTAATGAGCACATAGTGACTGGTGGTTGTAGGTAGCAGTGATAGTACTCTGAAACCAGTGATATTTCAGTTTCAGATCCTTGGGTGAAAATGACTCTGCCTGTCAAAAGCAAGGAAATATTCAAAGACAAAGACAGAAAGTGGTGTGCCTCTTTGCTTGAAGTTTAATGCAAGTGTGTTGTCTGAAATGCTATAAATTTAGTCTGAGTAAAGGAAAATGTACTGAAATACAAGTTTTTGTTCTCTTTTCAGGGGAGAAGAGAAGGAAAGCTTCTCATTAGAAAGGTAATTATCTTAAAAATGCTACTGTGCAGCTTATTCCATCCCTAAAGGACAAATTTAATTGTTGATACAGGGATCTGTGATAAACACATATTTTGGAAAAACGGTATACAATGTGAAAATAGGGGAAGTGTTGTCTTGTCTGCCCAATTAAGGCATGTTGGAATTTTTTTTTTTTGCATATTTTTTTAGAAGGAATAATTCTCCCAGGCTTTGTGCTGTTCATTACATAATCTTTATGCTTTTGATAGCTTTAAGCATATGGGAATATTTCTTTCATCGATGTCCTGTGAAACTTGGGATGTTTTGCTGTCTACTTCTATATTTCTGAATTTTGAAGAACTGTATTTCCCAGAGTTCGTGTAAGATACTTTCTAAATATCTGCTGTTCTGAGAAGAAAAGACTGTTTTGTTCCTAGTAGTTTCAGATTTCTAAATAGTTATTTGGAAGTTACTGTACCAAAAGCTTAAAAATTCATGAATAAATGAAGTGGCACAAAAGAATAAAAATTATTTTCAATAATTTTCTTCGCATTTTCATCAACATGCATACTAATTGTGTTTTTGCTCTGATTAGGTGTTTTTTGTCTAATTTATTGCTATTGAATCACAGTTCATGGTATCCTTGACCTGGGTGACAGAGGCTAACGTATAAAATAAGATGGTTGAAATATCCACTGTTCAGTGGCGGATTTAGAGTTAGTGGGCCCTGTGCTTAGCTTCATTTTGGGACCCCTCCTTGGGGCAAAAAAAAAAGAAGGTTCTCTCCCCCCGCCCCTGTTCTCATTCTTTTTTTCTTCTTCATCCTCCTTCATCATAAGTAATAGGAAGTAAATGAAAATAAAGTGAGGTACCTTGATTGTTTTTGTAGTCTAATTTATTTTTCCACAGACCACTTAAAAATCATTGAGGGTCTCAGCAGACCACTTAGTGATCTTTCCAAATATTGTTTGTAGAGTTAGCTAACTATTGTAAAGTGCTTTGGATAAGAGTGCTTTAAAAAAAAAAATGTAAAAAAACATTGGGGTATAGGATCTGGCCAGGACTTAGGGTGGGGTGGGGGGGCTCAGGGCTGGGGGTGCAGGGTCTGGGAGGAAGTTAGGGTTCAGGAGCAGACTGGGGGTTGGAGTGCAGGGTCTGGCCAGCAGTTAAGGTGCAGGAGGGGACTCAGAGCTGGGGGAAGGGATTGGAGTGTGGAGCGCTTACTTGGGGGCAGCCCCCGTTTAGTGCGAGGGGTGCAGGTGGGGATGTGGGGTGTGTATGCAGGAGTCAGGGTGGGCAGGAGGCTAGGGGGTGTGAAGGGGGGCAGGAGTCAGGGCTGGGAGTGTGTGAGGGGGGTAGAGGAGTCAGGGCTGGGGATGCAGGAGCAGGCTGGGTATTGGGGTGCTGGGGATTGGAGTGCAGGGTCTGGCCAGGAGTTAGGATGCAGGAGGGGTCTCAGGGTTGGGGTGTGGAGCGCTTACCTGGGGAAGCTCCCATTTCGTGCGAGCAGGTAGGAATGTGGTGTGCATGTGCAGGACTCCCATTTGATGCTCAGGGTGGGGGTGGGGATGTGGGGGGGTGCAAGAGTCAGGGGAGGCTGGGGATGTGGGCTGGGGTCATGGGGATGCTCCCAGCCCCCTGCCCTGAGCGGCTCACAGCAGGGAGCTGCAGGGGTATCTGTAGGGGGAGTGCGGGGCCCCGCCTTTACTCTGCCCTGCCCAGATTCCACCCCCTTTCCCAAAGCCCCGCTGCTGCCTCTTCTCTGCCTCCTCCCTCGAGCATGTTGCTCCTCCTGAAGCGACCTGAGCGCGGGCAAACAGCTGTTTGGCGGTGAGGGAAGCATTGGGAGGGAGTGGGAGGGGCGGGAACAGAGCACGCTCAGGGGGAGGGGGGACCTTGGCTGCCAGTGAGTGCGGAGCCCCAGGAGCTGCCCCCAGAGCTGCCTGGCCCTGGGGCCTCCTGTTGTTGGAGGGCCCCATGCCAGGGCACCCCTGTGTTTCACTGTAAATCTGCCTCTGCCAGTGTTATAAGTAAAGCTAAAAACAGGATTTTGGCTGTAAGGCCTTTTTGGGATGTGGGGGAGAGAGGAGTAGGAGGCATAGGCTTCAAAAGAGCTTGTTTCCCTTTTGGTCCATGTGCTGAAAGTCTCATGGGTTGTGAGTGAAAGATTGCCTCTGGCTTACTGGATATTTTAGACCAAGACTGTACGACTTCTGTTGATTCTTAGAACTTCAATTATTTTGTCTGCACTTCTAATCACTATTGCAAATATTCTTTACAGTATTTCTTATGTATTGGATTAAATTTGTTGGGATCAGTGTCTGCATAATGATGAAGAGTGTTGAAGTTTCATTGATGGTTAATAAATTACTCTGGAGTATGCATTTTTGGTGTGCACCCTTCTGTTAATTCAGATAGGAGAGGATTTCCAAAATAACTTGGATACATGTTTGTTCTTTATAGAAAATAATGTTTTATTCATTTTTAAAATGCAGCACATTTTCATATTTGTGAAAGGTAACCTGTAATTTTTAATTCTATAGTTGAAGTGGGGCTCTGAGGTTTCAGTATCTTTTGTTGATATTGAAATAGGTGTAGAATGACTATATATGTCAGAACATTTTTTTAAACCTTGATTATCATTCTCAAACCCAAAGATCAACAAGTGTTCCTTCTTTCTCAAAATCTACATTTGTGTTAATCGGGAGAAAATAGAATCTGTTTTAACCATTGATTGTAAGGGGAGACTTTTATTACATGGGCTCTTCTACTAATGCAATTGCCTTCATGTGCATTCAAAAGAAAAATGTACTTGAGTTAAAGTACTGTAGTCTTGCATGTATATCTTACTGCAATAGTCTGTTGGAGCATTGCAAAACTGTTAATAAGTTTTTCTTTTAATAAATGTTAGTGTTAAAGTTCTGGGCTGAAATCTGTGGTTAATTCTTGTTGTCTGTGTAGTAGAATGAAACCATCTTTATCTATAGAGCAATATGGCTCATGAAATGGTAGAGAAAGTCCCCCACAGTGTCTTGCCAGTATGCTTCAAACCTGACCTGAGAGAAGAAGAATAACTTGTGATTAAGGTAATGGGGACTGGGTTCGATTCGTTTTCTGCCACAGACTTCTGGTGTGACCTTAAACAAGTCATTTAATTTCTTTGTGCTTCAATTCAAAACCCCTGCAAAACGGGGTAAAATATTATTTTCTCCCACTGTTTGCCTATGGTCTGTTTAGACTGTAAAATCTTCAGGGCAAGGATTGTCTCTTACAGTGTGCACTTACAGTGTCTACCAGAATAAGGCCCCAATGTAAGATGGGGCTTCCAGGTACTGCTGTAATGATAAAAATTACCTGGAGGGACAAATGCTAGGGATGAGACTCCTGCTTCCATGGTCAATTCAGTGCTTTGGAGACTAACAGTTTGGGCTTCTTTTTTTGCTATCCTGTTATCCAACAGACACGTTGGTCTGACTCTCACAAATCTATTATAATAGGCCACTGCTGCAGGCAGTGTCATTATAATATGAAAATCTGCAGTCTTCATATGATTTTTGGGAGCAAAACAGACAGACTCCCGCATACAATACCCTGAAAAGGAGGATGAGCCGGTACTTAGGACTATAGCCTGGCACTTGGAAGAGTGAATTTAATCTGCCACAGACTTCCTGAGCGATTTTGGGCAAGTCACTTAGTCTCCCTTGTGCCTTTGTTTCCCATCTGTAAAATGTGGTTAATAGTACTTCCTTATGTCACAGGGGTGTTGGGAGAATAAATACATTAAAAACTGAGATTCTACCGTAATAATGCCAATATAGGTGCATTAAATAGATACCTAGCCTAGTGGAAGATGCAAGTTCAGTTACCATGAGTTCTAGTCCCAGCTCTTTGTCTCTCACAACTTGTATTATGAGCCAAGGTCTGATACCTTGGGAGAAGGAGGGAGTAACTATCATTCACCACTTTCCCAGATAAAATAACTGAGAGCTTGCATAAGGTCACTTCAGGCAAAGCTGGGAATGGGACCTAAGATCTCTGATTACAGTCCTATCCGCTTTGTAGCACTGTCTTTTGGAAAGAGTACATTAAATTAGGTACCTGTGTAACCCACCCTAACAAGTGTGGTTCTTTGTCTCATCCTTGAGCAATTAGGCCACATTATAGAGGTTTTTTTTCTCTGCTGCTAGTTCCATGCTAAGTGATTTGGTTCATTAGTTCAAGTGGTAAAGGCTTATGTTTTTACATCTTCAGGTGCTAGGTTCAGCCCCCATATGCCCTAAACAGAAACATTGTTACATTTGGCTGTGCTGCCTACAACCTCTAAGACAATGATCTGCTCCCAAAACCAGGAACAGAACCCATGAATCATGATGCCCAGCTATTGCTGTCTCACCAGTACTTGTGTAACCCAGTGGCAAAGTGCGTGTTGTCTCCCCGTGTATGAGCTGGTCTACGCAGAGAATTACAGTATGTTTTCCCACCACTACTTACTCCTATAATGGAAGTATAAGAGGTCGGTGCTGTGGATCTGAAAGTTGTGGGTTCAAACCCTGCCTGATGAACCCATATGGGGTTGAAAAAATACATGCATAAATGTTAGTGTAAGGACCCTGGAGTAATCTTCTTCCCCTTATCCCATTATCTGAGGTCAGGTCATCATGCAAGCATCCACCCATCTTTGTCTGTCTGGGGGAGCACTAAGGTCCACCTGCTTACAATCATCTTTGATGCAATCCACCCTTTGCTTCCTTGGCTTTCCTCAGAATTTCTTTCCTACCACTGTTTCACGCCAAGCTATCTTCATCAGGTCCTCTTCAATCACCCTTTGTAGCTGTCTAACCACTGAAGTCATGCTTCCTGGATTTTGTGAGCCAGCAAAGACTTTGGAGTAATCATTGGAATTATTTTATGTTGTAAAACATTATATGTGGAAGTGAATTTGAATGTTGTATGTGATGTCATTCCATATTCTTTATGAAAATATGTTTATGATATGAATATGACATAACTGAGATATACTTTATGCAAGATGACTCGTGAGATCATTGGAAAGGTTATGATTTACTGAATGCGATTATCCTATTTGTATGCATGTATCACTTCTATTTCTGAAATTACGAATATTGACTATGCTACTTTGGGTGATGCTCACTGCCAAAACTTCAGGTACAACAATGGAAAAGCCAGACAGGGCAGATGGCCCATCAACAAGGATACTGGACTGTAAAAGAGCTTAGTCTTCCTGTGAACCTGTCGGTCAGCTTGTGAAGAATGGCTTCAAGGGCCCTACAGAGTCAGGTGGCCTTGTCACATGATACTAAAACAATACCTGGGACGACTTGTAACTTTCCACTGTAAAAGAAGTGGGGAGGGGGGGTTGTCAAACTAGGAAACAAAGGACTCCTGCCTTATGCAAATTCTATTTAAGGGAGGTAATCCGAGGTGGTCAGTTCTCCCCTGCTACCCAACCCAAGATGACTGCTGGAAACAACTAAGACTGAATAGCGGGAAAGAACTGGGTCCAGGCTGGAAGGGCGTCTGGCCTGTGAAGAAAATTATTAGAACCACATTTAGGGTGAAAACTTGCATGTAACCGGTTTCTTTAGTGTATTAAGCTTTAGTTTGCGTGCTCTGTTTTATTTTCTTAGTAATCTGCCTTGTTCTGTCTGCTACCACCTTAACTACTTAAAATACACCTCTTAGAGTTAATAAAAGGGGGCCCATGCTGGCAGAACAGGTAAACTCAGTGGTATCTCAGCACATCAGGTGACTTCCCAAGAGGTCCAAACCATCACATTGTGCTAATATTTCTCTTACTGATGCCTCTTAAATATTGGTATTTGATGAGAATTGTTCATTTTAATAATAGGGATGTGGCAGATTTGTGGCTCGTCTACACAGTGCAGTAATGTGCACTACAGTGGTGTGATTTCTAAAGTACACTAATGTGTTGTACATGTATTAGTCCATGTAGACCCTGCTGGTGCTCAATAAAACTTCCCTGGTGCACTTTAAAGTAATGCTGTTTGAAGCGGTACTAAGTTTAAGTGCACTAGGGGACCTTAAGTGCACACCTGCAGGGTCTACACTGACCGGTTAATGGGCAACATGTTGTTGAGCTTTAGAAATCCCCCCCCCAGTGCACATTATCCCACTGTGTAGACAAGCCCTCAGTGTCCAGCTCTTGAGAGCAGTGTGTTGGAGACTTTTCCTGTAAATCCAGAGAGTGGAAAACCCTTTCAATATCAGCTTCAAAAATGTTAGAACTTGATTTAATGAACATATCTTTCCAGAAAGGAAGCTTCAGTTGCAAAGGTAATACAGTAACACTTGTTTGGAACTGGATGCTTCCGGGCATTACTAATGAGCTATGGAGCCTTTCACTTGTATGTCACCGGTTTGAATCCTGCCCAGCTCAACAGTGATTTAAAAGTTGTTTCCATCTAATAGATGTTTGGTATACTCTATTTGAGATAAATTTGGTTTCTTACTTCTAATTCCCATACCACAAACTCATCACCATACTTTCTACTATGTTGTAAGCAGGGACTGTCTTGTACCTATGTGTCTACAAAGTGCCTGGCACAATGGGGCCATGTCTCATTTGAATCCTTCAGTGGAGCTCTTGTAGCAGGGGCCAAAATCATGTTACTCTGTTGTATACCCTTATTATCTCAGACACATTAGGAGTGGGCAGGGGGACTTCAAAAGTCAAAAGATGGTCTAAAAATGTGGTTTAATCTCTGGCCCCAAAAGCACTATTTAAAATATCTCATTATTTTGGTGGGCGAGAGTGGGAAGGGGAGAATCTGCCTCATGATTTTTGAACTTCGGGGGTTGGCAATACAGCCATCAACTAATGTCAAAAAGACTGCATGTTAAGGTGGGCAGTGTATGATGGAAATTTAAAATAGCAGATAGGATTTCTTCTCATTTGTTCTCACCATGTAAGAAAGGACCTGTGCAGACCTCTCTTTGCGGAAAACTCCTTTTCACTGCTTCATTTAGAGAGGCTATGGCATGTTGCATCTCCATGATTATTTTACCTCACAGCTTCTAATTCTTTCAGCAATATTAACTCTTCAAATGAGCGCTGGAAAACAAATTAAGACTAACATGTAAAGCAACATTTTAGTCTAAGTGTTTTTTAAGAGTGGAAAAATACAGAATAGTGTTAAATATCTTCCTAGCTTGAAACATCCCCCCTGATTTTTCCCCTTAATGACAGACTTATTGGAACTTAAATGATACAGGACCAGCATAGCCTCCAATCAGGTAAAGACTTGCAAATGTGCTTAACCTTAAGCATGTGAGGAATCCCATCGAAATCAGACATAACTTCCATGATTAAAATTATGTCAATATATTTTTGCAGGATTGGGGTCTTAGTTTTGCACCTTTAATATGCTGAAAAAAACATGTCATGGATTGTGCTCTGTATTGCTCCTTTATATTATATCTTCTGCATTATAATTTGTGTTAGGCAGTGTAATGCAATTATAATTTTAAAATATTTTTTTAGACATTTGGAATAATTGTTGATGTTTATGATAAGGGTGTTAAATAGGGTTGCCAGGTGTCCTGGTTTTTCACCGGAATGCCAGGTTGAAAAGGGACCCTGGTGGCTCCGGTCAGCATCCCTGACTGGGCTGTTAAAAGTCTGGTCGGCGGCACAGCAGGGCTAGGGCAGGCTCCCTGGCTGCAGTGCCTCTGCGTGGCTCCCGGAAGTAACCGCATGTTCCCCCTCCAGCTCATATGCGTAGGGGAAGCCAGGGGGCTCCGCACGCTGCTTCCGCCCCAAGCACTGGGTCCGCAGCTTCCATTGGCTGGGAACTGCGGCCAATGGGAGATGCGGGGGCGGTGCTTGCAGACGGGGCAATGCACAGAGCTGCCTGGCCCTGCCTCCACTTAGGAGCCAGAGGGGGGACATGCCACTGCTTTCGGGAGCTGCTTGAGGTAAGCGCCGCTCGGAACCTGCATCTCTGACTCCCTCCCACGCCTCAGCCCACTGCCCCAGCCCTGATTTGCCCTCCAAACCCCTCGGTCCCAGCCTGGAGCACCCTCCTATGCCCTGAACCCCTTATCCCCAGCCCCACCCCAGAGTCTGAACCCCAAGCCGGAGCCCTCACACTCTCTGCACCCCAACCCACTGCCTCAGCCTGGAGCCCCCTCCTGCACCCTGAACTCCTCATTTCTGGCCCCACCCCAGAACCAGCACCCACAATTGGAGCCCTCATTCTCTCCTGCACTCCAACCCCCTGAACCAGCCCGGTGAAAATGAGCGAGTGAATGAGGGTGGGGAGAGTGAGTGACAGAGGAAGGCGGGAGGGATGCAGTGAGCAGGGGCAGGGCCTCGGAGAAGGGGTGGGGCAGAGGCGGGGACTTGGAGGACAGGTGGGGCAGGGCAAGGGTGTTTGGATTTGTGCGAGTAGAAAGTTGACAATCCTAGTGTTAAATTAGCATTTATTTTGCCCTTGCTCTGCCATGTTTTAATTTTAAATGTGCAGATGCAGTCTACTACAAAAGCACAGTATGTGCATCTTGAGAGGAATATACAGGAGCCCTTGAGCTTGTTGCTTTACCATTAGTTTAGGTCTAGGTTTCTGGAAATGAGACTCAGTAGGCAAAGTTTATATATATGAGGTGTGTGTATAGTGGTGAAGCAGTGAACAGACCTGTGAGGAGTTTGTAGCTGACTTGAGGCCTCCATACATGAAATTCATTAACTGCATGTTAGAGCTTTAGAGTGAAAATGTAGTTTTCCATGAAGGATCCGTTCTGGGGTGGTTTGTTTTTTTTAAAATAGCTTTCTCTTGCTCTTCCCCCCCCCCCACCCCCGCCCAATTAATATTTCCTACAACTGATACCACCACGTTAGCTCCACAGATAGAATCAACAGTGTGGAATGCTGGTGTAGACAAAGTGCTTCTGGTCATTGGTATTTTCACTACGATGTCATTTACACTTACTCTGTGCAGGGTGCAGAACCACGTGAAAGGTGGGTTTTATTTTATTTTATTTTATTTTATTTATTTTTTGAAAAAGGATTAGCATAGATACCATGGAAGTGGTTGAAACATTTACTAGGAAAGCTCATTTAATAATGGACAAAACCTAATAAAGTTAATTGGTGCATTATGAGATGCTTCTTTTGCCATGCAATTTTGGAATGTGCACAATAGAATCCAGCAATCTTAAATATCAATAAAAGTTGTGGGGAGGTGATAGTTGTAACATTAAATGAGGATCTTTCTGCACTGAAGATCTGAAGCAGTCCAGTCTTACTGGCACCTTAGTACTATGATGTCAATTTTGAATCTGTATTAAAGCTTTTGGATCTTTTAAAATGTTTGACTTTTGCTGGCTAATTTCATTTATTTGACTTCAAACCTATACATGTGTGTTTGAAAATCAATTAGCTGTGCTGTAATCAGTTTCTTAGCAAGCTTTTAGTAGCTGTACAGTAGTGCTGTGATAAGGGGAGACAACTTCATATTTTTGACCCAGGGAGGAGGGAGAGGCATCAGAAAAGTTTGCTAATTTAGCACTGTCTGACCACTGTTCGGTTAACTAAGTTAATATGGCTTGTTTAAAATAAATTCTTTAAAGGACTTTTAAGAAACATTGTCAGACCACCCTTTGGTTTCCAATAGATTTCCATTGTATAACGGTCTGTAAGTCTCTTCAGTTGACATACCCTATTAAAGAGACCCTGAGCAATCCTTTGTGTTTTTGGGTCAGTGGTTTACAAACACTGTCTGGACCAATGAACTGTGAAATCAATCATTATATCTTACTGACACTGCCTTTGAACTCCTTTATTGATGACAGTAGAAATGTTAGTCTGTCTCTGTTTTCATTTATAAAACTTCCAAACTCATCTCCACTGACAAACAGTTAAATATCATTGAAGTCCCATTGTCCTTGGGATGACAAGTGAAATACATTGTCTTTTTGATGAATCTTTGGATTTTGTAAAAAGAAAAGGAGTACTTGTGGCACCTTAGAGACTAACAAATTGATTTGAGCATAAGCTTTCGTGAGCTACAGCTCACTTCATCGGATGCATTCAGTGGAAAATACCTGAATGCATTCGATGAAGTGAGCTGTAGCTCACGAAAGCTTATGCTCAGATAAATTTGTTTAGTCTCTAAGGTGCCACAAGTACTCCTTTTCTTTTTGCGAATACAAACTAACACGACTGCTACTCTAAAACCTTTGGATTTTGTGAAAGTGACCAACAAGAAAGGGAAGCTCAAAAGTCAATATCTTGATGATTTTGCTTGTATGAACAATACATTTTGTCTGTTCCAGAGAAGAACTCTGAAGCTGCCATATAAAACAATCTAGTTGGCGGACTAATTGCATATTAGAATCTTTCTTCTTTTAAAGTAATATAAATATATTTACTGTTATGCTATGAATGCTTGTTAAGAATAACATTAAATACATTTGAAAGGCTCATTGAGAAGAGAGGGGGTCTGAAGAAACTTGGACTTTAAATAGTGGTGATTCCTGTTATGTGCATCAGTATCTCTAGCAAATATGAGGGATGTAACGTATCAACTGGCACTAGGAGTGGTGTTAGAAAGTAGATTTCTCTCCAGGCATAATTTTCCCCATCTCAGTTCTTTTTACCCACTTTGTATTCCCACAGATGTGTCAGTACTGAAGGGTGACCTGCCGTTCCTGTCCCACAGCAAACTATTTTTCACTTTTTTTGTTTAAAAAAAAAAAGTGATTTTCTTAATCCTTTAGTGATAATAGAATTACCAAATTGAGATCTCTGGAGAATGGAGCCTTTTATTTAATCACAGAAAAAATACAAAGTTCTGGTAGTGTGAGATTTCCCTCCAATGTGCCTTATGATAAAGTCTTGGGTATCTCTTTCAGTCTCCTCATCTTTCTGGTTCCCTTCTTGTAGAACTGCTCATGGTAACAAGTAATATACATTGTCATGAGTAATTATTAAGTGTGTGATTTTGTTCCTTTCTGAAGCTATTTTTTTAAATACCTGAAAAAGAGAATCTCTTGTTCAGAAAAACAAGCCTGGGTCCTAGGAGTAAGCTATCCTGGTCATATGGTGGCTGATCTCCTAGAAACTGGTCTTCAGATAAACTTACCAAAAGTTGGTAATTGTTAATTCAAGCATCTTAAACTTATAACAGCCAGGTTTATATCCTGCAGATTACTTACATTTTTACCTGCCTTCTACGCATCCTCATTCTGGAATGTAAGTGTTACTTGTAGTATGTGGTTTGTCCATAGCTGGTCTTCTCCTCAAAGTGTGAAACAATTAAGAGTATAGAAGCTCATTCAATAGTTATTCATACTTAAGAGTAGAGTCATGAGATGTACTGGACAATAACTTTCAAAAAGCAGCTTTGGTTACTTGTGTAGCTTAATTATTAGCAAAAAACCACGTTTTTCAAATTGAGTTATTTGGTTTAATGGGGAAGTCCCTGTCAGATTTAAAGAGAGAGTACCCGTTCAGTTCTGCCTTCAAATTAATAGGTTCATAGAAACTCAATTCTAGAATTATCTTGCCTGTTAAGTTTCCCTTCCTTATTTTGATGAGACTTCATATGTTGGTGTTTATTTTCCCCTCTTCTGCTGATTGATGCTTGTAATTCTTTGTCTGTGAAAGAATGGGTGAGTTGAGTTTCCAAAGCCTGATTGTTCCTTCTCCCTGAAGACTGGTGTACACCCATCACCCCACCTCCAATCCCTCAGAGAGCAAGTGGGGCAAACAAATCTGCCACATATGGATCCCTCTATTTATGGAATGGAATGGAGTAGTCGGATATTCATTTTTCCTGTGACTTTAATAGAAGTGCCTATTGATAAAGTGACACTTTGAGGGTGATGGGAGCGCAGGATGTGTGTGCTCTGTTGTGCCAAGGGAGTATATTTGGGATGGGTGGCTGCTGAAGTGAACAAAGCCTTTTCTTCACTAGGAGAAATTGCTTTTAATTAGAGTTAGGTAACTCAAGGTAAAATCCTAGTAAAGACAAGCCAGTTTGTAGTGTTCAGCCATGCTAGCAGTCGTTTTAAGTTGATCCATTTTAACTCATGTATATGAAATTCAAGTACTAGGATGTGTTTTAAAAAAAAGAGCAGAAGAAAACAAATTGCAAACCTGGAGAAATAACTCCTGAGTGAAAAACTGGATAGCTGTATTGGGTTTCTAAAATGTTTACTAACAATAACATCACTCTTGGGGGAATTCTCCGCACAATATTTTAAAATTCTGCATATTTGTCAAAATAACATAATATAATCATGCCAGTTTTCAATTATTTTGGTAATTTATTTAAAAATACCTATTTCATAGAATATCAGGGTTGGAAGGGACCTCAGGAGGTCATCTAGTCCAACCCCCTGCTTAAAGCAGGACCAATCCACAAGTTTTTGCCCCAGATCCCTAAATGGCCCCCTCAAGGATTGAACTCACAACCGTGGGTTTAGCAGGCCAATGCTCAAACCACTGAGCTATCCCTCCCCCCCTATCAGCAAGTATGTCTGTGACAAGACAGCAAAAAAGAATCAGGAAATGTTTTTTGACAAATAGATTCCTTATTAGGCATATTAATACAGAACTTTGAGTAATAATTAATTTGTACTACAATACAGAAACATATTTCCCACACCCCTCAAAAGCAGTCCAAAAGTTTGGGGGGTCTGAGGGAGAGGAAATTTAAATTCTCTGACACCCCGCCACTCCCTCCCCAGTCAGTCGTCCCCCCCCCACTAGCTCTTTTGAACCCCAGTCTGTGACCTCCCAGCAGCCCCATGTGCCCCAAGCTGTCCATCCCTCTGTATCCCGTGCCACCTCGACTGGCCCCACGCATAGGGCACTGTGAGGTATGCAGCCTCTTCTGCTCCCTGTCCTCAGCTGGCTGCTCCTGCCCAGAAGTGGCTGCCCTCTGTTCTGGCACCACAGCAGCCCCTGGTGGTTGAAAGGTGTAACTGCAGCTCCTCTCCAGCAGAACGTATTTTCAGTAGAGAAAATTTTTTTTTTGTAGGGGACATAAATTCTCAGGGTTCTGGAACAGTTTGTTAAGTGGGGATGCTGAGAGCCATTGAACTAAATTGTTAAACCTATGTGTGATGGAAACCACTTCAAGCCAGAGCATGCAGTAGCATCCCCAGCACCCTTAGTTCCAGCACCTATGTGAATTCTGTGCGTGTGCAGTGGTGCAGAATTCCTCCAGGAGTAAAAGCTAAATAAAACAATGATTTTTAATGTGATGTTGAAGTTGTCTCTTGAATAGGCTATTTAGGGAGTTTTCTGCATTATTTGTTTACATGAGTTTATAGCTCATGTATTTTTCATTCCTTATTTTGTTTTGTCAGTAGCCCTTTTTGATTAAAAGCAGCAGAGAGTCCTGTGGCACTTATGCTCCAATACGTCTGTTAGTCTATAAGGTGCCCCAGACTCTCTGCCTCTTTTACAGATCCAGACTAACACAGCTACCCCTCTGATACTTGACACCTTTTTGATTACTCACACTTTGTAATACAGAAAAGGAGTATTAGTGGCACCTTTGAGACTAACCAATTTATTTGAGCATAAGCTTTCATGAGCTACAGCTCACTTAATTGTAATACAGCTTCTTCAGTCCAAGAATGTTTATTCAAGGAGATTATAGGACTATTAGCTGACTCTACAGTCAAAAGGCAGGCCCTGCTGTGGAAAACCAACATCTTCCAGATTCTTTTCAAATTTCACAGTGCTAGATGAATTGAGATTCCAGTGTGAAAAGTGGTACTTGTGACTCTGAAGTTGAGAGAGGTTATTCAGGCTGGTCTACACTGAAAACTTACATTGGCATAGCTACGTCTCTGAAGGGTGCAAAAAATACACACTCCTAAGAGATGTAGCTACATTGACCTAACCCCCGGGCAGATAGTGCTAGGTTGACAGAAGAATTTTCGTCAACCTAGCTACCGCCTCTTGGGGATTATCTACAGCGACAGGAGAACCCCTGCTGTCACTGTAGTGACTGTCTACATTGAAGTGCTACAGTGGCACAGCTGCAGCAGCATTTTAGGTGTAGACCTACCTACCCTTTTCTACTGTTGCCATATGGATGGCACCACTATGTGAAATCTGGTGCAAATTTAACTTTTGATGTCATCAATAACTGCTTGGACTGTTCAGTCATTTGGACAGCATCCCAAAAGCAGACAAACTACATAGGATTTCAGCAGAGCCGGAGTCGTATCTCAGCCATCAATTTACTGTTTTTATGAGAGGGAGGGGAAATAAGAGTGACGAACTGTGGTATTTCAGTAAATGTTACTTCTTGACTGTCTGAGAAACCGGCTCATTACCTCTGGTCTAGAGACCGCATGCAAGCATATCAACAAGATAATCATACTGTAGTTGCAAAGTTTGCTGCGTTCACACTGCAGTCCAGATGTCCTGTTTGTAGGAACATTTGGTGATAAGAACATTCTTGTCGTTTTTAAAAAAAAATTTATTTGCTCTGTAACTATGAAGTTGAAGGTTTTTGCATTTGTCTTCTAGTTTTTTTTAATGGTTTTGTTTTTGTAACAAATGTGTATGGGGAGGTATTGGCTTTCTGAAAATACTGTGATACAAGACATGATATTGCTACAAGCCTACAGTGAATACGAGAACTAAAAATGAATTAGACTTTTCAGCAAGGGAAAGGATTTTACATTATTTTTCTAGTAGCTTTCCATTGTAACAAACTACCCTAGGTGCTATAGCCCTAATTAAATGCAGATTGTAATAATCTTGGCTGTCAGGCTCTGGCATTCCAGGGACCCTTAATCAAAGGAGCAAGAGGTTCAATGGATCATTTCATTTAACCTTAGTATATAAAGCAAAATATCTAGTTAAATTTTTGCAAGGGAAGTTTTGTTTTTTCATAAAACTATTTCTTGGATAAATCTCTTAATCAAAAAATAGGCAATAGGAATTATATAACTATAAACAGTTTTTGAAATACTGTAGTCTAGGACTTTTTGAAAAATTCTGATGTCTTCAAAAAAGAGTTTTAAAAATGAAAGGAAATTACTTAATGCAATAAAAGTATATTTTAAAGATATCTAAAATACTAGATAGTCTTGCTTTCATTATGCTTACAAGGGCCCAGCATGGCCTTTGTCTCTGTCCCTCCTGTCTGCTCACCTTAGTGAAGGTGGTTATGCTGCTCATGGCAGTTTTAATTGCTTTATCTAAAATTACCACATAGATTCATAATAAAAATGTTTTGTTTTTTGAAATACAAAAAAGCACAAAAATAAGAACAGTAAAAACAATACATTGACATGATTTTTTTTATCCCTGATACCTTCACTGCAAGCTCAACTGGGAAAGGAATACCATGCACAGACCTTTAAATTGGTCAATATATGTAAGGGTCATGCTGCAACGCTCCCTTTAAAGCATATATGCCATACCTTAGCGAATTATGTCAAGTCTTAAACCAACTCAGTATCCGTTCCTGAAGCCTGAGTCGAAAAGTAACTTTTCTAGATGAAGATGACAACTCCTTTGTTCACAATTAAATTAAAGGTTCCACCGCAAAATTAAAATTCAGATTTGTCACATTCTTCTTATTTACTTAGTACCTTCTTTCTTCCCATCCCCATGTGACAGTTACGTAAATAATTTCACTAAGGAAGCTTCACTGGGCTCTTCTGCAACTAGAGCAGTAGTGTTTCTTGTGTATTCAGTTTTGACCTGGTCCTGTTCTTACCAGTGTTCCCCATATAAATTAACCTCACACATTAGGAATTGGAGGAAGGGCCCATTATATTTTTGAAAATTTAAAGGAGTCTTATCTATGGAGCTTTTCTAAAAGCTGTGTGTTTAAACTCATTTCAGCTTTTTAAATACAAGACTGCTAAAGGTCCCAGAAAGCATCACACTTGTACACATGTAGGCCCTGTACTGCTGTCACTTTAATGTTAATTTGAAGTAATTTAATTGAAGACAATGGAGCTACATCTGTAACACACTAGTGTAAAATCAGATTCAAGCCAATCTGTAAAAATCTGTGGTGTTTACTTTTGGTTCACCCCAGGTTCCCTTCACCCTTCAAAAAAACTGTCTGTTCTACTTTTTTTTAAACCGTGTGTGCTGCTCCAATAGCATTAGTTGGAATGTAAATGCTAATATGATCAAGGCTCTGCTGCAAATGTGGTTAAAAATATGGTACAAAAAATCATTCCCCAAAAACTTTTATCTGGAACTTCTATTTCTCATAGTGGAGCATCTGGACATTACTAATGGTCATGATCAGCTCATCTGGTTAGGATCAGATCTGCTCATTTCACCACAGTGGAGACTGCTCAGGTTTTTCTCCTCACCCTGCCAGCTCACCTTCAGACTTGCATTGCAGCAACATACTCTGACCCCAGAAGATGATTTCCAAAGAGGAAACTATATGAACTAGTAGAAAACTTTAATAAAACTATTACAGGTCTTAGGATTAATATTAGTTTTATCGTAAAGATTTGAAGAAGGTATTTTTTGTATTGCTATGGTCAGTGTCAGGATAATGAGCCTTTGCTTGGAAATGGGTGTGTTAGGATGTGACTGTCTTATTTTTTGTTTTTCGGGGTTTGCATTGTGAGGAAGTGTAAGTTAAAATATTGTTAATGAGTGAGTTTAAAAAGGAGCAATGGCAATGTGTCATATTACTGAAAAAATCTCAACTTCTTGAATTGTATGCACACTGGGCAAATTTTTTATTACATGGTTAAACTAATACAAATAGCTTTGACCTTACAGGCTTAAGATAACATGACATCTTTGTCAATGTTTTGATTGCTTAGTTGGATGTTGGTAGTTGCTGAAGAACATAAACTATAATAGACTGTATATACAGGCAACTTTCAGTTGCAAGGAAGCATCCATCCACCCGGTTTTTGTGGAGTTAACTGGAGTTTTAACTAGATTTTTTACTATTACTGGTAATATTATGTTTGTTAGTGCAAACCCCTGTGGTGTGGAGATGCATTTTGTGAATTGTCTGTGTTGTATAGGGACATGTTGCCCCTAATTAAAAAATATTGAGGATTTTTTGCTTCCACTGACTGTGAAATTCTTTTAAATTCCTATCCTCAGGACTGAACATGTTAACCATTCTTGCTGATCTCTGCACAAGTCTGTTTCCTTAAAGAGTGACCTAGGTGGGTTATGTGACAATATTCTGCCTTTGCACCTGGATAGTTAAGGAGGTTAGGTCATTGTGTGTATTGTCAGGTGAGAGACTTTCACATCCTAGCCACTGCGTAGTCATCTGTGATTCCCCAGAACTCCCTTATTCAAGAGGAAATGGTTACAAGGTTATTCTGAGAACATGCCATGTGGAGTAAGCGTACTTTCTCTAAAAACACTATTTGGTATGCGCTATGTAGGAGTTACAAGCTTTTTCAGCTTGATCTGTTTCTTGAAGGTATTTTAAATGTATGTTTACCTTAAATCTCCACTCCTGTGGGTGGGAGTTTATTTTGGTGAATATAGTGACATTTGGTTATAAGAAAAGTGCTAATAGCTAGATGTCCAAGGGATTAGGTTGAGGTCATCTAACTAATTTGTTACACCTTTTATAATTAGTTAAATAAATTAGCATGATTGCTGTACATTGTTTGGATGCCTTGGGTGATATTCTTGTCCCATTGAATTCTATGGGAGTTTTACTATTGAGTTCAGTGGAACCAGGATTTCATCCCTTGTTTCTTGGATCTATAAATTATATTAGGTATATAAACAGATTAAAGAGAACTTGAATGTGTCAGAGTCAGGAGGATCTTATGGTTACAATAAAAAACAATAGGGCAGGATGACAGTAATGCACTTTCTACTGCTTCAGTGCTGGCCTCTAGCAAGCAAACAAAATCAAACAGATTGAGAATGGTGTTTGTTTTTATGACGTAGTACTGTTGCCCAGGAGTTTCTTGGCTGGTATCACAAAACTAATTTCACTCAATGGCTTTGATAAATTATGATGTAAGAGAATGTTGCATTACATTAGTGTGCCATCAAGTCCTCTGCATCTATCATCCTTTATAGTAGCTTTGCTTTTCAGACTGTCAGAAGCAAGTAAGCAGACCCTTTCAAGGTTATAACTGTTCATGCTTGAGTAATGCAATTCATAAGAGTCTAAACACAACAAATCAAAATCTGTGAAATGATGCATGGCTTCATGCTTCTGTAATTTTAAGAAAGTACCTATAGATTTCCATTCTTCCATTCCAGAGAGCCCTTGAAGGTATGTCAAGTATTTATAGTTATTGGAAGTCCAATTTGTACATGCCAGATTTAATGACTCACACCTTTTCCAAACAATGGAAGGCCTTCCTGGGTAGCTGAGAAAACATTCCTTCATCATTTCAATTACTGGTTCACATTTGTTTGTTGTGATGTGGCAAATACCAGTTGTCATGTTACTGTTAGACCTAATTATTCCCCAACAACACTAATTTCTTTCCACCTTCTCTGTCCTTTCTGCTCCATAAACAAGAAGTATATATGCTTCTGGCGCTTTCATTTTGGATTAAACCAAAAAGATGTAAAAAAACAACTCAGGATTAAATGACTTCATTTAAGAGGAATTTAGTAGTTTAATTATTCAGAAGTTTATTCAGATTGTGAGCTTCCACTGAGCTGCTTTGTAGGGTGTCTCAGTACAGTCATGCTTTTAAAATAAAAAACAAAACTTATTTTTGCAAGTAGAGGAAATATATGTATATGCTTATACTCAGATTACACTAGTACACTTCAAATAACAGAATAAAAGCCTAATATAAAATGAAATCTGAGACAGCACCAAAATTAAATTCATTTCAGGATTCGCTGAGACCTAGTGAAATAATGTATTTTGACATTGACATTCTCTGGTTTGTCATCAGCTCACCAAAGTCTGGGTACTTCTGTTTGTTAGAAATGTCAAAGATCTGTAATAATGGATGTCTAGCTAATTAATGTCAGTGGTATTGATGCCTTGTTTTTCCCAAACAATGCACCATTTCTTCTCATTTAATGATTTTCACTGTTGAACTGCTACATTAAAATCCGATCCATGCTGCATGAATTCCAGAATTTTACTATTTATTTACTTACTTTATTTTGAATTCAACATTTAAACAATAGAATATCTATCCCAGGATGTAGGCAGTCTCGGCAAATAAATGAAAATATTTGAAAATATAATCCAACAAAAATATTAGCAGCCTTCCTCTGCCCAAAAGAAGCTAGTCCGCAAAACCCTAGTCTCCCTGCACAAATACAAATCTCTGAAATATTCCAAGATTTCTGCAGCTTCCTTAAATGAAATGACCTTTCTCTATTCCTGTTTTAAAATAACAAACACCTCTGCATTGTTCTAATTGGACCACACAGGCTGCAGTATGCACACGAGATATGCACCATTAGTTTCTGCTGTAACAGAGATTTTTGGGGAGATCTGGAGATGGACATAGACAACAGGATTGGGGACCTGGCAACTGGAAGCTTTTGCTCTCCTATCCTCTCCACACCCACTTTAAAAAACAAAAATAAAACAAACCCCAAAACGTCAATGTCCTTCCCACTTCACAAAGATCCAGTTGTTCTCTTCAAGACCCATTACATTCATTCTTTCCTTTAGACGGAGGCTGAGCATATGATTTTGTAATTAAATGTTGCTAAAGAATGCTAGAAGAAATCTGCTTTTTTTATGGAAGAATACGTGGGCAGGAGTTTGTTGTGTTCAAAGGATCTTGCTTGTGATGTCTCAGTTCTGGAAATGCCATTTCGCTCTTGCTGTTTGAAAAAATGCTTTGCCATTCTTCAGTATTTTAATTTTCTCTTTGTGGGGCACTGTAAAGGAAATATGAGTTGTTTCTTTATTATAAACTGAAAGATAAGTGGTTACCGGATTATAGTTGCACTTGCAGTCATTCATCGTATTCTACCTTAAATAATTACAAGGAAAGCTTGTCAAGGGAATTGATTATGGACCCTGTCCTCTTTGCATAAACTTTCATCTTCCCAGCCACGTTACACTTCCTCTAAGTCTAATAATCTTTTTTAGCATTTGGAATGTCTGATTTTCATAGGCAGAGTTGTAATTTGAGGGGGAATTTTTAGCCTTACGTTACGTTTACGTTATTACTGAAAATCAAAGTAGATGTAAGCACTGACTGTTCTGATTGCTCATCCATAATTTCTCATTGAAACAATCCTCTCTCTCCCTATCCCCAACACATTCACACAGACAAAATGCTAATAATTCTAGCAGCATTTATTAGTAATTTCATTCTTTGAGGCAGTGAAGGTATTTGACACATATTAACAAAAGAAATTAGAATGCATTTTTATATCTATCTATACAGATAGATAGATATCTTGATTAAATGTCTTAATGTACTGCAGAAGGTCTAGTAATTAAACAAAAACCTTCTCCTTCTTTCCTTCCTTCCCAGACTGATATACTCTACCTGCTGTTGAGCACTTTACAGCTTGCTTAATCTAAAAATAGAAATATAGCAAAACCTATCTTAATATGCTTCCCCTCTAATTAGTGCACAGTTTCATCTTATGGTTCATGCATTTTCTTGGTTATTAACACCTTTTATGGGCTCATGATACTTGATGTGGAAGAAAAACAATATGGGTTTACAATTAACCTCTTGGCTGTTTTCAAATGTAGAGGGCTGAGTAATTCTGGCTTTCTGTTGATTCCAGTGGAATAATTTAGGACTAACAGTGAAATTATTATGTGAAGAATGGCCTGCCCAAGATTAAGGAAGTGATCATTTACTTTCATCCTTCACCTTCCTTGATAGTTCAGAGAATGAAAATGCTCAACCCTGTTTACTATTTTCCCAAATGACACTCTCCTTGAAGTATTAACAGTTTGATTTTTGAGTTTTGTTCAGGGAACTATCCAATCTGAGCCTGAAAAGTGAGTGTCTACTTGTTGTTGCTATGGATTCTTGAGACAAGCTATTGCCAAGGTAACTTCTTTCATTGCCCTATTCAAGATGAAGTGATGCAAGAAAAGAAAAAAATGACTGCTTCAAACAATACCAATATTTTACCTTTGACTTTTATTGGGTGGTGAGAATTTGTGTGAAGTATGTGACTTATAAATGAGAGGCAATTCATCATCATCACTCCCATAACTGCACTGGTCGTTGGGGCACCGTCACTGATGAGCAATCAACCAGTTGTCTCCACCCCTGATGATGGTGTGTCAGTGCGTGAGTCTCCACAAAGTCCATTCCTGTCTGCTCATTTATCTTCTCAATCCATCTCTTCTTCTGTCTACTTCTTCTCTTCCCCTTTACTGTCCCTTGGAGGATGATCTTGGATAGGCCAGATGATCTTGTTACATGGCTGTACCACTTCAGCTTGCGCTTCTTCACGGTCGTCAGGAGGTCTTCATGTGACCCAGCACATTGGGTGATGATGATGATGATTTAAGAGGGTGGTGTTGCAGAGGGGCTCCATCCTGGGGGCAGACCCCCAGGGGATTCGGGGTGACTGAACCAGAATGTCTCCTTAGTACTTGGGGGGTGCATGTCAAAGCAGGAAATGTGACTTCCCACCTTGCCAATATAATTCCTCCTTACTGGTATGAATGTGGTGCAAGAGTATGTTGCTTTTGGCTTCTCTAATGCTGATGTCAGATGTAGACACTGCTGGTCCTTGTGCACTGCGGGCCAGATTCAGTGCCATGGAGGTCAATGGGAATCTTTTCTTTCATTTATATAGGTGCTAGATCAGGATGTGGTAGCACAAGGATCAATATAATGGCTTCCCCTTGTCCATGTGCACAAGAGAGTGAGAGGCATGCATACATGGTTATTGAGGCCCAGATTTTTTTGGTGTTGGGCTCTAGAGAAGTTAATGTTTAAAGTGAACATGTGTTGTCTTACAAAATACTGATCACAAAATTTGGAGATTATTTGTAGAGTTTTCCTTGAGGTTTGTCTGTGTGTGTGCGCGCGCGTGCATGCTTCCAGGCAAACTGTTAAACCCAGTAAATGCTTTTAAGAGTTTTAGTGGTTGTCTTGAAACTGAAATTTTCATCTTGAAGGTTATCTGAAAAGTGAAGGTCAATCACAGATTAAAATGAATGGTTGAAATATCCTCTTGTTTATATATAAATGAAGTCTGTGTATACGTTTGTTTTCTACAGTTCTGTTTGTTGTAGCTTTATTTTTTTTCTCCAAGCTTTAAATTTCCCTGTGTTTGGGCAAATTGACCTAAACATCTAGTGTACATGCTCAGTTGTAGCAATAAAATTACACTAATGTAGGATCAGTAATTGCTTGAGGGGCTGTAATTAAAATTTCTGCTTACCTGGTGCAGGTGAAAATCTGGTGCAGGTGAATAGTAACTGAGGTCTTAATGGTGGTACTAGAACTGCCAAACTGCAGCAACTGCATCCCTGAGTAATCAGAGTTCAGACTGCTCTATTTATCTGCTGTATTTAATGGTTTAACATTATTAGAGGAGGATGGTCAATCATCCTTTTGGCTGCGTGGCTCGTATGATTTCAATGGTCATATAAATGAGGATTTTGATATTAGACCAAAAGGAAGTAATGTTATTTTGCTAACCAAGATTATATGAACTGATTATTCAGTTACCAATTTAAAAAGACTAGTATTGGCTATGTATTGAATACATTAATCTCCATGCATAGTCATTTTCTTCATATAACATTTTATTTACTAAGTGCCATTAAATGTAATCTGGGTGGTGCATAATCAATTAAAGTACAAAACATGGAACAGGTAATATTAAAAGTGACCTTTTTAAAAAAAAAAAGCATAATAAATGTTAGTAGTAAATTCCCGTTGGTTGTCATTGGTTTTTTGTGCATGATCTGGGAATTCCTAATATTTCAAATATTCTTTAAAACCATTTGTAAAGTCCTGGGTTGGAATTTCAGAAACCCTGAGTGGTTTGTTCAAAATATCAACTCACCACTGATAAAATCAGTAAGAGATTCTTTCTGTTCTCTCATATTTTGTTAGTGTTTGGGATTTCTTTTTCATTCTTTGTACGCATTTTGTTTATAAGATATAATCAAGCCAAGTCGTTTCCAAATTTTGCTTGAAAGGTTGGTTTTGAAAGGATGCTTTCCTCTCTCTAAATTAACCTCTTGAGGTTTGCACCAAAAATCACGCGTCTTTTGTTTGGCTGTGAAAGCTTTTTCTGCAGTTCAGCAAGTCAGCAGCTGCAGAGCACCAATGCTAATGTGATGCAATATCTCCATGTTTTTGCAGCACGCTTGTTCTAGTGCGGAGTAACTCTTCATGCTTCTCTGACTTTTTGGCTTTAGAGATTCCAAATATTATGGAGGTGAGTTGTCATAAAATGCCTATAAATAAAATAGGGTACCATGTAGCAGTTGCCCTTAGAAGAGATGCATATTTCGTGGTACTGTTGATAATTTCAAGAGTTGGTCTACTAGCTGACATACCTTGTTGTTTGATTTATGTTCACAGATTGCCTGATTGTCAGTAGCAGCTAATCTTCTCTGTTTTTACTTTTCATACATGGCCTGCACAGTTTAGATTATTTCTAATACACAGAAAATCAACTTGTGAGCTGGCAAAATGCTAGGTAGGTGCATGGGCTTGAACATAGATAATAATCAAATAGTTGCATTGAGAATCTGGCTGTTTATAAGTAGGAACTCTAGTCAAGAAGGGGCTACCTTCCATCAGTAAAAAAAATAGAACAACTCTGATTAATAAAGTACCATCATTTTATTCCAGTACTTGGCTAGAGTAATTATTAAACCACAGGTTACATGGCTGAATAAATCTGTGTTTTGGGCACTTGGAACAAGATGTAGTGCTGCACAGAAAGAAGAAAGACCCTTTCTAAATAATATCTACTTCTTTTTTCAAATGCTCTGTATAAAGTTCCCATAACCCTTCCTCCCCCCAAATACATACACATAACTAGGTAAAATTACTGCTCTATACTGTGATTAATATTTTGCTGACTATATTAGGTTATGAAAACATGTTTCGAGGCGTTCATCATCCTCACACTTCCGTGGAACCAGAACCCTCACTGCAGTACTGCTTTTGAGTCTTTCACTAATACTCATAAAATGATACTTAATCTGATACATTATTCCCTGTTTATAAATGGAAAACTCTGTTAAAGACATTGAATAATGAAGGAGTGATCTGAAAAGCGTAATATGGTATTGTTCAGCATTAAGGGTTGGTTTATTGGAGATTTGAATTCAGGAAATGACACTGTTATATAAGAATTGGAGCAACCAAAAGGAAAAGGGATTAATATACTCAGAGTTTGGGGGGACCGGGGATGGGCTGGGTTTGTTGGGTTTTTCAGTAAAGTAAAAAAATCTGCCCCCCAGCTATTTGGAATCAAATCTTTTAGTTCTGAGCATAACATGAATTCAGTATCCCTGCAAATAATGTTGATGGATTCTGCGTATAAATTGGCAGTCTTTAAATTTTGTAAGAGAAATTTTGTGCAGAGATGTATATAGCTCATTCAAAAGACGGGCATGTTTGGCTTCTGTCAGTCTCCTTTTAGTATACTTATTAGAATGCAAAAGTGATATTAGATCATTTGTATGGTGTCCCTCAGCTACATTGCTAATGGAGCTCAAAAGAAGCCTTAAAAGATTACATTTTTACATTCCTAAGTTTGTTACACTTTCACAAGTACATGTCTCAGTACTCTTCCTGTTTGATTTCTGTGCTTTCTTTAAGAGAAAAAGTTAAAAGCGTATAAAGATATACATGCATTTATATAAAGATTGAGAGATTCTGGGGTTTAAAGAAGTTAAAAATACTAGTGCCATTTACAAAGAGACTTGAGTTACCCTTTTGCTTACTGAGAAAGTGCGGACCTACTTGTTTACTTCGCTGCATGCAGCAACTTTCACAGTAGACAAAGCAGATACTGTAAAACCATTGCAAATTTGCTTCTCTTCTAAATTAAATCTCCAACATGTCAGACAAAAGCCCCCAAGAAAGACTGCTATCCTCCAAAGAAAAGTCTTTCAATAATCCTGTTGCATCTGGATATTAGAAAGCACTGATTTTGGTTGTCAGCGGAAGACCCATATATAGAAACAGTGTTTAAATTATGGGTGGAGAGATTAATACTTATCCAGATAAATTCCACCAGTTAATCACAATTTTTGTGTGTGAAAACATTAAGGATAACCTTAAAATTACATAAGTGTTCACAGCGCTCAGTGTTAATGTGGCAACATTTGGTCTTAAAGTACTATCAGTGCTACTAGTGTAAAACACTGTTTCTGTAAGTTCATCCACAAATCTGGATAAATAGGATGAACATCTTCAACTAAGTGGAAGGAAGCAGCACTAGTGGGCTGGTGCAAAATAAGTGGAAGAAATCTGCCTCCTCAGTTTCTACTTTATTCAGAGAGATGCAGGAGACACTTTTTAGTGACCACATTTAAATGTAAACAACTAGTTGCCTAAAAATAACAAAGAACATAAACTGAACAAACTCTTTTCCTTTAAATGGAAGGAGCGTTTAGTGAGCCAGAGTTACCTTGTTCAGAGAATAACATTTACAGGTACAATTACACATTTGGGTAGAAATTTTTTTGGCAGAACGATTTTCTGATGAAAAATGCCCTTTTCGCAAAAACAAAGTTTTCCGTGGGAAAATTTCAATTTTGTTGGGGAAAAAGCCTCGATTGTTTGTGTGGGAAGTTCAACATGATGGCTCCCTCGCTGCCTGTTTGGAAGGCTTATGTCAATTTTACTTTCTGCCTATAGAAAATGTCAAACCCTTACTGTTTAAAAAAAATTATAAATTTATAAAAAGAAACCAAACCAAAACTACAAAGGAAATATAAAGAATCTTAAAACCTTTTGTCAAATTCCACACCAAAAGGGGCATTTTTAGAGAAAACCAGGATTTATGTCCCATTTTTAAGTCCATGACAGAGCACAACCTTGGAATCACTTATTTTTGAATTGCTGTCAAGGCACCTACATAACAGGGAGGGTTCAAATGAAATTATTTTTCTGAGTGATTGGTATCGAAATGCTTCATTCAGAAAAATAGGTTTCTTACCTCTACGAAATGGTATCAGCTGGTATCAAGCGGAGTGCCCCAGGGGCCACTTTTGTTCAGCATCTTTATTAATGATCTGGATGATGGGATGAATTGCACCCTCAGCAAATTCGCAGATGACACTAAGCTGGTGGGAGAGGTAGATACGCTGGAGGGTAGGGATAGGGTCCAGAGTGATCTAGACAAATTGGAGGATTGGGCCAAATAATCTGATGAGGTTCAACAAGGACAAGTGCGGAGTCCTGCACTTAGGATGGAAGAATCCCATGCACTGCTACAGGCTGGTGACCAACTGGCTAAGTGGCAGTTCTGCAGAAAAGAACCTGGAGATTATAGTGGATGAGAAGCTGGATATGTGTCAGCAGTGTGCCCTTGTTGCCAAGAAGGCTATCGGCATATTGGGCTGTATTAGTAGGAACATTGCCAGCAGATCAAGGGAAGTGATTATTCCCCTCTATTCGGCATTGGTGAGGCCACACCTGGAGTATTGCCTTCAGTTTTGGTTCCCCCACTACAGAAGGGATGTGGACAAATTGGAGAGAGTTCCAGCAGAGGGCAACGAAAATGATTAGGGGGCTGGGGCACATGACTTAGGAGGAGAGCTGAGGGAACTGGGCTTATTTAGTCTTCAGAAGAGAAGAGTGAGGGGGGATTTGATAGCAACCTTCAATTACCTGAAGGGGGGTTCCAAAGAGGATGGAGCTAGTCTGAACTTAGTGGTGGCAAATGACAGAACAAGAAGCAATGGTCTCAAGTTGGAGTGGGGGAGGTCTAGGTTGGATATTAGGAAACACTATTTCACTAGGAGGGTGGTGAAGCACTGGAATGGGTTACCTAGGGAGGTGGTGGAACCTCCATCCTCAGAGGTTTTTAAGGCCTGGCTTGACAAAGCCCTGGCTGGGATGATTTAGTTGGTGTTAGTCCTACTTTTGAGCAGGGGATTGGACTAGATGACTTCCTGAGGTCTTTTCCAACCCTAATAGTCTATGATTCTATAAAAAGAAAAGGAGTACTTGTGGCACCTTAGAGACTAACCAATTTATTTGAGCATAAGCTTTCGTGAGCTACAGCTCACTTCATCGGATGAGCTGTAGCTCACGAAAGCTTATGCTCAAATAAATTGGTTAGTCTCTAAGGTGCCACAAGTACTCCTTTTCTTTTTGCGAATACAGACTAACACGGCTGTTACTCTGAAACCTGTCATTACGATTCTATGAAAGTTTTGCAGAGACAGCCTCTAACAGATTTGTTCTAGCTTCATTAAGCTAGACCTCATGCTCCTTTGTGGAAGGGCTTGTCTCCGCTACGGGAAGATTGATGCTGCTGCAATCGATACAGCAGGGATCGATGTAGTGGGTCTAGTGAAGACCCACTAAATCAGTGGCAGAGCACTCTCCGATCAACCCCAGTACTCCAGCTCTCCGAGAAGAGTAAGGGAAGTTTGACTGAAGAGTGTCGCCCATCAATGCAGTGCAGTGAAGACACGAGGGTAAGTCGACCTAAGCTACGTTGACTCCAGTTACGTTATTCACATAGCTGGAGTAAAGTAATTTAGATCGACTTACCCCATTAGTGAAGACAAGCCCGAAGGTTTCCCTGTGAGAACCAATGAGGATATTTCAGGCACACATTTACCATGACGCAGTTCACTTTAAGTTGTCTGGGGAAATGAAACATCAGGCACTAACAGAACATTAGTAGTTGGGAGGATTTTCTCTTTAACAAGTGTACGAAATGTTCAAGGACCATCATTAAGGCGTTATATTCCAGAGACATTGAAATGTAACAAGAAAAGGAGTACTAGTGGCATCTTAGAGACTAACCAAATTATTTGAGCATAAGCTTTCGTGAGCTACAGCTCACTTCATCGGATGCATTCAGTGGAAAATACAGTGAGGAGATTTATATACACACAGAACATGAAAAAATGGGTGTTGTTATACACACTGTAAGGAGAGTGATCACTTAAGATGAGCTATTACCAGCAGGAGAGCAGGGGTGGGGGAAGGAGAAAACCTTTTGTAGTGATAATCAAGGTGGGCCATTTCTAGCAGTTAACAGGAACGACTGAGGAACAGTGAGTGCATCGGATGAAGTGAGCTGTAGCTCACGAAAGCTTATGCTCAAATAAATTGGTTAGTCTTTAAGGTGCCACTAGTACTCCTTTTCTTTTTGCAAATACAGACTAACACGGCTGCTATTCTGAAACCTGAAATGTAACTGAATTGCAGTCATTATAAAATCATAAGAATCTGGGCAATTGAGGTTTTTTTATCACTATGATGAATTTACTTATTTTGATATTAATGAGCATCTCATATGGACACGTAGGAGTTTCTGTGAAGAAATCTGCTTTCCAGATTGGTTTATGAATCGTCCTTTTATTTGTAGTGGATCAATGAGGAACTTGTATTCAGAAAGGTTTTCCACTGCTTTTGCACCTTCCATAGTCATTTATACCTATACAAAGTGCATGTAAAATATTACCAAATTAAAATGGTAGCGTTTGATGCCCACTTTGCACTCACTTAACCATATCCTTCTTTGTTTAGCTTCCTCCCATTGTCTCCAAGTGCTTTTGTAAGTCTGCTGAGTCACTCATTCCTGGAGGAAGCTGAGACCACTTTAAAGAGCCTTTCCCTTGAGACACTCTCTGGGTATGTCTACACAGCAATGTAAGCCTACGATTAGTGGGAGTTGAGTTAGCTGACCTGTGTCACAGAACCAGGGCTGGCCCTGGGGGGATGCAGGGCCTGGGACAACCTCCACCCTGGGCCCCGCCCCCCCTCCACCCCTTCCCCCCAGTCTTCTGCCCCTGCTCCAATCCCGCCCCGCCTCTTCCCACCCCTGCTCTGCCCCCTCCCCACCCCCATTCCACCCCTTCTCCCAAGCCCCCGCACTGCCTCTTTCCAGCTTCCATCCCTCCCGCGAGCGATGGTGGGCGTCAGTAGAGCGGGACAGGCTGGGGCCGTGTCGATTGCTGCCGCCAGCGCCAGGCCCCCTGCTAGCCCCCCAGGCTGCCCAGGACCCCACATCCCAAAGCATGGGGCCCCCCAAAGCAAGGGTCCCGGGGCAGTTGCCCCGGTCCATCCTATGGACAGCACAGCTCTGCACAGAACCATGGGCTTGAGTGTCTACGCTGCATTTTAACTCTAGATTAAGGATTTTCTGACTCGTGCTCAAACCTAGGGCTGTGACATTCACTCTGCAATGCACAGACCCTAATCAAAGTAACCCTATCCCAGAATGTTAGCAGCCCCTGCCCCAGTGTTGACATTCTAGCCCTGTGAATGTGTTGCACTGCAGGGCAAAAACTGCTGCCCACCGTGTTCCCTAACTATGATGGTGCTATTGATGGCAATCAGGTTCCCCTAAGGAGCACAAGTTAATAAATGCATAATTAGCTCCTTTGGGAGCTGTCTCAGTAGAATGACTGCAGTTTGAGAAGGTTTTGTACTGAATTATCATCTAATCTGAGAATTGGGCTCTCCACCTCTAGGCTGAGTCACACTAGCAGGAAAATGCCCATGTGCACCTGTTCTGACGATAATTAAGACATCAGTCTCCAGGGCTGTTAACCTATTAAAATGAAACTTTACAATTCTTAATTTTTAACATGGGATGTTCAATAAAAGGGTTTTTGTTGTTTTGGTTTTTATTTATTTTTGTCTGTTTTGAAGTTTGACATAGAATGTCAGTTTCAGAGGGAAAAAACACACATCCAGCCTGGTTGCTGCCAGCTATGGAGTTGTGAAATGTATCCTCAGGGCTTGGAGTGCAGTGGGCTCCACCACCGCATGAGGACTCCTTATCCCTGTCCCTGCTGCACCCCAGGAAGCAGTGATAAGGGATACCCGTGAGGCTGTGGGGAAGTTTTGGGGCTGGCTTCCACTCATCACCCTCACAGTGCGTGCTGCGTGGGTGCCTCTGCACACACAGCCCCAGGGAGGGCAGCCAGAGCTGGGGTGCAATGGATTGAGAGCGGAGTGGGGCAAAGTGATTGCCCTGCAGGGATGGAGAGCAGCAGAGTGCCTGGCTCAGCATGGTTGGGAGAAGGATTGTGCCCAAGATCCTGGCAGCCAGGAGTCACCTCCAGCCTGTCAGCTTTGCTCCCTTCTCCGGGCAGCCTTTGCACAGCACCAAGGAGGATCTGGAGCTGCCACCACAGAAGGTTGTGGGGAAGTTTTGGGGCTGGCTCCCACATGCTGCCCAGGCGCTCCTGCATATGTAGCCCCAAGGAGGGTTGGAGTGGGGTCAGAGAGCTATGTGGGGATGAAGCAGCTTCCCTGCAGGGCGGGGAAGCACTCAGGGTGTTGGGATCATCCCTCCCCTGGTCATGCTGAGCTGGGAACTTTTCTGTTCCCCTTCACTGCAGGGCCGCTGCTTAGTCCCCATGCTGCTCTCCCGCCCCCGCCATTCCCTGTGCTGTGTGCGCATGATTGGCCAGGCAATGTGCATCAAAATCTAGCTGTGCTCTTGTGACCAGGAAGCAGCTCCCTTTGCAAAAAGCTTCTTCTGATCGGTCCCCATTGAACACCCTGCAGGCTTTCTGATAGTATGCTTGCAGACTGGTGTTCAGCAGACAATAGGTTACACTGATCTGAGCTGCTGTGTGTCCATTTGCACCACATATTATGGGCAGTGCTCCCTTTAATTTTTTATGTCCATGTGTGGAATAAATTTTGTTATGTGCATAGGGTTGCCAACTTTCTACTCTCACAAAACTGAACACCATTGTCCCACCCCTGCTCTGCCCCTTCTCTGAGGTTCCACCCCATGCTCACTCCATCTCCCCCCTGTCACTCGCTCTCCGCACCCTCACCCATTCATTATGGGGGGGACAGAAATGAGGAGTTCAGGGTGCGGGAGGGGCCAGCGGGCTGAGGCAGTGGGTTGGGATGCGGGGAGAGGTGAGGGCTCCTGCTGGGGGTGAGGGCTCTGGGGTGGGGCCAGGAATGAGGGGTTTCAGGTGCAGGATGGGGGCTCTGGGCGGGGGGGGGTGGAGCCGAGGGGTTCCGGAGTATGGAAGGGGGCTCTGGGCTGAGGCAGGAGGCTGGGTTTTGGGAGGAGGTACAGGCTTTGGGCTGGGGTTGCAGGTTCTGGGATGGGACCCTGAACCCCTCATTTCTGGCATGGGAGGAGGCTCTTGGCTGGGGCGGGAGTTTGCAGGGTGGGGTGAAGGCTCTGGCTGGGAGTGCGAGCTCTGGGGTGGGGCTGAAGTTTGGGGTGGAGGAGGGTGCTCTGAGCTGGGATTGAGGAGTTCAGAGGGTGAGAGGGGGATCAGGGCTGGGCCAGGGTGTTGGGGGTGTGAGAGGGGTTCAGGGATGCAGACTCCAGGCAGCACTTAACCTCAAGCAGTTCCTGAAAGTAGCAGACTATCTCCCCTCTGGCTCCTACACGGAAGCGCAGCCAGGCAGCTCTGCGCGCTGCCCCATCCACAGATACTGCCCCTGCAGCTCCCATTGGCTGCGGTTTCCAGCCAATGGGAGCTGTAGAGCCGGTGCTTGGGGTGGGGGGAGCGATCAGGGCCCCCTGGCTGCCCCTACGCATAGGAGCTGGGCGGGGGGACATGCTGCTGCTTCCAGGAGCCGTGCGGAGTCACATCAGAGAAAGAGCCTGCCTTAGCCCCACTGTGCCGCCAATCAGGGTGCAGGAGGGGGCAGAGGGTTGGGGTGCGGGATGAGGGCTCTGGCTGGGAATGTGGACTTCTGGGGTGGGTCTGGGAACGAGGGGTTTGGGGGAAAGGTGCCTCTCCGCAGCTGCTCCGGCTGGGCCGGGGGAGGGGCACTTCTGCATGGCCACAGTAGCTGGGACCTTCCCCCTTGTGCTGCTGGCTTTGTACAGTGGAACCCCAATTAGCCAATCTAATTGGGACGGGGGCCAGATTGGATAACCAAAAATCCAAATAAATCAGAGAATAGGCAGCTGGGGCTTGGGCTGTCAGCCCTGCCGCTCATTCTCTGAGTTATCTGGATTTTTGGTTATCCGGTCTGGCCCCAGATCCAATTAGATCAGATAATCAGGGTCCAACCACCAGCTGCCTGGAGCTTACAGCAGGAGCTCTGGGCGGCAGGTGGTTTGGTTAACAGGGAAAGCCAGATAATGGAGGCTCAGTTCAATGAGGTTCTGCTGTAGTAGCGGTAGTCAATAGGGAGACCGAGGTCCAAATCATTGGGGTTTTTTTTATTATTATTTTCCGTGTAGTCTGGACCATGACTATACCTTGCCCAAGAAATTTGGACCTTGACAAAAAAAAATAGACTACCCGTGTTCTACTGTATATCACTCTGAATATATTACTCTACTTTGAAGATACATTAACTTGCCTCATTCATCTGAAATTCTTTGCACAGCCTCCTTTTATGACTGGTATTTGAAGAACTATCTTATTGCTTGAGAGCATTAAATACAAACTTTTAAAAAAGTAATAATTTCCTAAAAGTGTAATCAGAACTGGATTTCATTGTTAATCTAGTTGCCATCAAAGAGCTGTCAACTGCAAATCCCATTGCCAGGACATCTGGCACCCTTTTTTGGCAGTCTAAGCAGATACCAAAGATCAAACAAGCATTTATGATATGCAGAACCCTCTTTCCCTGAGTCCCTCCAGGCCAGTGGTGAGAAATATAGGGGCACTATGATGGAAACTTTCACTGTTACTGCCTGTGCTCTACCTGTTTTACGAATGTAGGACTTTAATTTAGTGTCGTCATTCTAGCACTTAAAAAATTCACTGAAAAAGTACATTAAAAGAAGAGGTCTGATATTTTAAAGGATCTGTTATTGTGCTAGGTGCTGAAGAAGCTATATGTGAATATATTTGCATCTAGTGTACAGTATTAAATTCCTTCAGAAGCCTCTGTAGTACACTGCAGTTCTTCCTTAAGCATAAATCTTTCTCGTGCCACTTTTAATATGTGCTTATTGATATCATCTTTCCTTACTACACTTCCATAAGTTATAGGAAAACACATCTTTATGAACTCTGGGAAAATGTTTCTATGTACTTTAAATTATTTTTATACTTCAAAAACAAACATATATTGTAAGTCACAGCAAATATACGTATTCCACACACAGTATACAAACAAAGATGTAAGTGATCTTCAGTTAAGAGAATTTTAGTTAACTAGAATTATATCTCCGAGGGACATGAAAATAAAATCAGCCTCCTTCCTTCTGCAAGGCTGGCTGTGATATTGGTTGCCATTCCTAAAACATAGCAGGCATTCTGTCTGATATGTTCAAAGGAGTACCAAGAGGAACAAAGCCTATTTAAAGCAAGTCAGTCTGCAAAGTAGCTACCATCTTATATGACATAAGCAACAGCTCCCCTGATTATCCAAACTGCCAGTATCACAGTTCCTGAGTTAACTGCACCTCTGACACCCCCCACCACATGGTCTCCTGAAGAACACCCCAGTTATGTCATGGCATTGCGTCTTATTTATTTATTTATTGTATTTTTCAGAGGTACAGAGTATTCATATAGGTGTTTCTAGTTTTATACATGGACTCATAGACTTTAAGGCCAGAAGGGACCATCATGATCATGTAGTCTGACCCACACTCCTGTAATAGACCCATAACCTCTGTCTGAGTTACTGTCCTCAGATAAGTTCATCTAGGTAACCATTATATTCCATTATTAGACTGGAATCCTTTCCACTGAAATTTTGGAGTGGTGGTAGAAAGTTGAGAGTAGAAAAAGACAGAGTTAATATATTTTGAGTATATAAGTAAGATTACTTTACCTACTGTCCACATTCCCCTCATGGAAAAGTGCTTCTCACCAAGACTTTGAGTCCTCTACCTTCCCCACTCTTACAAGCTTGTCCTAAGATGTATTGTGTTTTTTGTTGTTGAAGAGAATTGAATATATTCTTGCATTCTGATTGTTCTCTCTCTCTGCCCAGTAACTGTAGAATAAGAAGTGTCCCTGCAACAGATTCTCTTGACAGTCAATCAGGGCTATTTAAAGTCATACATGCTGAGTGAAACAAAATAGAGTACTTTGAAAAGTGGCTGAGTAAAAGTGGCACATAGGTTCAGTTTTGTGCCTCTTGTCTCTTACTTCACATCAAATTTGCTTAGGTTAAGAAGTAGTATTTTTTCATCTTCTCACAGTCTTGTAAGATCAGCTTGGGATCTGAGAATCAAGCTGTATTTGGTTTGGCTTTTATCACCAATAATAAAGATTCTGCAAGTACTACTTAGGTCATGAGCAGAATAGAATCCAGCTTGCTTTAGATCTACCTGTATGGATTTTTTTTTGCAGTTAATGGAATAAAAAAGGTCAAAAACTTATCAGTGAAGAAGACACATGTGACTCAAATACCGTACATTCAAGGAACAGATTGGTTCAGTAAGAAGGCTCCATATTCATACATTTATTCTTTTGATCATAAATGAACTTTCATATCTGATTATACAATATATCATAAATAATGTTATTAGATTTGAAAAAAAATGGGCATTCCTTTGCAAAATTCCAAGTAATCCATATTGTTGGCATGAATTCAGCTAGCACACAAAGTGAGTGTGTATATCGTAGTACGCATCCATGTGCGCGCCCTCCCTACACATGCACCCCTCTCCCCCTACACATACACCCCTCCCATCTCCACATAAACACAATAGATTGGCAACTAACTTGTTAACCCTTCTGGTTCTTTATAAAAGTTTATTTTGTTTTATCTTGATTCTTGGCAAGTTAATAGAAACCCTGACAGATTTGTGGCATAGTCTTCTAAAATGAAATTCAGGTTTTAATGTTGCCAGCATAGCAGGTCAAAAAGATCTGATTATCTATTTATTTTTTATTTTATTTTATTTTATGGCAAATCCTTAGCTTGAATTTGTTCCTTTCAACCCCCAAATGGATTCAGTCCACTCAGAACTAAAACTGATCCTTGCATTAATCAGATTAAACTTAAACAGTCAAACATTTTAATCTACAGTTTTTAAAAATCAATATCTAGTTTACAAATGCAGTGATAATCGTTTTGTAAAAATCTTTTACAATCTTTTTCTGCAACTCTTGTGGTATTCTGATTCAAAAATCAAAAATGATGAATCTCTCAAAGGAATTATAATGATTGTTTTGTGTTTTCAACTATATTGATTTCATAGTGGTTTTCATTATTTCATATATTTGCATAAAAGTGTTGTGTTTGCCCTGCCCACTTCCCACTTGTCTCCCAAAATGTGACTGACTGGTCGAGTCAGTTGAATATTCTATATATCATATCATATCATATTCCAGTGGTAAAGGTTTTGGAGGGCAAGAGCAAGTATAATGATAAAAGTACATGTTCTTTCCTTAAAATACTTCATTTCAGAAGTTTATTAATAATAAAAGGAATGTGTAGTTTTTTGGTCAACTGCCCACAATGTGAGCTAAATTGTCAACAGGCTTTTTGTACCTCCTACACATCAAGCTGCTCCCTGTAGAGGATTGTGTTTTGAAACCAAAAATTTGATATTGCATTATTCCTTGTTTGTGGTGAAAATAAGAGAAATTATGGGTTTCAGAAACATGTTAATAATCTAGAATGGTCTAAACTAGACTGGTGTTCCATTATGCCTGGTTATTGGTGACAATACAACAACGATTGGGTCTAAAACCAATCCGTTTTCCACAGTTTTGTGCTAGACTGTAAACTAACTGTTGGGGTGAATAGAACTTTTGAAAAGATTCCCTGGCTAGTTTTGTAGATAGGGATGATAAGCTAATATAAATATGTGGGTGCTACAGATTTATATTCAGGGCCTGAAAAACTCACTTGGCTGACCTCCCAAGGTGAATTAAGAATTTTGAGCATACAGGTGATCTTAATTGAGCCAAAAAGGAAGCAGAGCAGCAGGAACGGAGCAGGTATAGTAAGAGAGAGGTGGCTGCTACTCAAAGAGAAGGAAGTGGGAGAACACTAGAGCATCTCAGTGTTGCTACTGTATTCCCAGGATGTAAGAGAAAGCAAAATGTAAGCTATGAGTGGCCCAGCACTACTATAGTTTCTCCGGAGGAAAGGAGAGAGGAGTATAGGAACCTAGAAGCTGCTTGTCTACACTTACTGGGGGATCGATGCATCGGCTGTTGATTTAGCGGGTCAAGTGAAGCATACCAGGCCACTAGAGATCTCCACCTGACAGCACCATTCTTGCCGGCCAAGGAGGAACCTTCAGCACCGAAGGAGCGCCGTCCTCCGGTGCACTCTAAGGGAAAATCGGCTATGATTTCGAGGCACTCCCCTTTGTCTAGACCATCAGCGCCTGCACATCCAACAGAGAGTCTTCCTGCTCCCTGAGCTCTCAACGTCCAAGGCACCGAGGATCAGCTCCTCCATGGTCTTCAGTGTCTGAGACCTTGGAGTCGGAGCCCGACTCCTACTGCTCGAGTAGAAGCAGCAGCTGTAGAGCGAGGTCGGGCAGAGACAGAAGGGAGCATCAGGCGTAGCCTCCGCAGTGGCAGAATACGCCGCAGTGGCAGAATACGCCTCAGTGGCCCTTCTGGACTCCCTGGGTTTATCACCAGGGCCAGGGAGGAACCCAGGGCCCACACTCAGCAACACCTTCAGTGGCCTTCCGCCACTTTCGTGCCGTCTTCCGCTGTGCATCCACCCCCGGCGCCCGTGGTCCTGACACCTTTGCCTCCGGCCCCATTGTCGACTCTTGCACCGTGCTCGACTTCGGCACCAGCCTTCACGACGTTGACGCACTCCTCTCCCATGCCTGCACCGTTGTCAACCTCGATGCAGGCACCTGTGTCCCCAGTGCCGATGTCGGCACTGGGCCCCCCAACCCCGGTGGCTCCTGTGAGTGTGCTGACGCAGCTCCCTCTGGTGAGACTGATGCCAATTCCAACGTTTGCTACAACGCCTATGGCCCCGGCACTGTCATCAGCACCACCTCCTCCAACGCTGCCCCGGGAGTCACGTGACCCTTCCGGGGCAGACAGTAGACAGCTTCCACTACTGGCACACGCTTCCTCCTCGTCGCCAGACGAAGCGTTGGCAGGGACGACCATAGCTCCTGCATTAGAGGATAACAGAGTCCTACAGCAGTTGCTCCGCAGGGCTGCCCAAGGTCTGGGCATCAAGGCCGAGGAGGTGGTAGAGGACACGGATCCCATGGTGGACATCCTCTCACCCTCGGGGCCTTCACGGATACCGTTACCCGTCATAAAGATGGTGGTGGACACCTGTGGCAGACACTAGCATCCCTGCCACCCACTGCCAAATGTAATGAGTGATGGTATTTCATCCCTTCCAGAGGCTTTGAGCATCTCTACTCCCATCCACCTCTGGACTCACTAGTGGTCGATGCGGCTAAACAGCGGGAGAGACAAGGCTAACCAGCGGCAGAGACAAGGTTTCCAAGGTCCTTCCCCAAAGAATAGGGACACTAAACGCCTAGACTTTGTGGGTAGAAAAGTCTACTCCACTGGTGGTTTGCAACTCCATATAGCTAACCAGCAGGCCATTTTGAGCAAGTACTCTTATAACACCTGTGCTTCAATGGTGAAGTTCACAGAGCTCGTCCCTTTGGACTCTCAGTCAGAGTTCACCGCCTTGGTGGAAGAAATGAAATTAGTCTCCCGCGCTTTATTGCAGGCAGCTTTAGTCACTGCAGACGCTGCCACAAGAGTCATGGCAACAGGGGTGGCTATGCGGCAGGGGGCCTGGTGGAAAGTCTCAGGGTTGCCCTACGAAGTCCAACAGACAAATCAGGACCTCCCATTTGAGGGTGAGACTCTCTTTTCAGAAAAGACAGACAAACTGCTCCACAGCCTAAAAGATTCCCGAGCCACCCTCAGATCTTTGGGCTTTCATGCCCCCGCCACACGGCGGAGACACTTCCGCCCACAACCTCCTCAAAGGTTTCAGCAACAGAACTGCCAGGACAATTTTAGGAGGAGGAACCGGAGCGGTAGGAGAAGGCAACATCCCTCCGCTAATCAAGGCCAGTCCAAACCACCCTCTGGCCCTAAACCGGACTTTTGAACGTGCGGTCGAGGACGACGCACCAGACCAGAGGCTGGATCTACCCTGCCTTACCTTTTCCTCCTGACTATCCCCTTTCTACCATGCATGGTCCTGTATAACTTTGGACTGCTGGATGCTTTGTATGCTAGAGAGGGGATACTTCATCTAATTCTGTGCCCTCCTGCCCTTCCACCCCCTTTCCCTGTCCCTCTTCAGGGACCCTTCTCACGAGCAACTTCTCATTCAGGAGGTGCAATCGCTCCTAGCACTGGGGGCGGTGGAGGAGGTTCCGCTGAAGCACAGGGGTGAGGGTTTCTATTCCCACAATTTCCTAATAACGAAGGCCAAAGGCGGCCTCAGGTCTATCCTGAACCTGCGCGACCTCAACAAGTTCGTAAGGAAACTCAGGTTCCGTGTGATCTCCCTGACCTCCATTATCCCTTCACAGGATCCAGCAGACTGGTATGCCGCCCTTGACTTGAAGGATGCGTATTTTCACATAGCAATCACACACAACCACAGAAAGTTCCTCAGGTTTGTGGTCAATGGTTCCCATTACCAATTTACTGTCCTCCCCTTCGATCTGTCAGCAGCATCTCGAGTCTTCACCAAGTGCATGGCAGTCTTCGCCACCGCCTTTCTGCAGAGACATCAGGTACAGGTGTTCCCATACCTCGATGACTGGCTGATCAAAGGCTGATCCAGGGCTCAGGTGGAACTCAGATGGCATTCATCAGAGCCACCTTCCAGAATCTGGGCCTGCTACTGAACGAGGCGAAATTGACTCTGTCCCCAGTCCAAAGGATAGAGTTCATAGGAGTGGTTCTGGACTCAACCCAAGCCAGAGCATTCCTCCTGCAGGCGAGATTCCAGGCCCTCGACGCCATGATCCAGGGACTCATGCAATTCCCCACCACCACTGCGAAAAATTGTCTCAAATTTCTCTGCCACATGGCAGACTGGTTCAGCACGCCAGACGCAGGCTTTGACCGCTGCAGTTATGGCTTATGTCAGTGCACAGACCTGCCAGGGACAGCTTGGCCAGGATCATGACCCTGCCTTGCCCTATCCTCGACTTGCTCCTGTGGCGGATGGATGCTCAGCAGGTGTGCTCAGGAGTACCCTTCGCTGCCCCACAACTATCCCTAGCGCTAGTAACGGATGCATCAGATTTGGGGTGGGGAGCCCATCTGGGGAACCACAGGACTCAGGGCTTCTGGTCACAGACAGCTGTCCGTTTTCATATCAATGTCAGAGAGCTCAGAGCGGTGCGCCCAGCGTGTCAGTCATTCCGCCCATATCTGGCAGGTCGATGTGTATCAGTCATTACGGACAATAAGACGCGATGTTCTGTATCAACAAACGGGGGTGCACGCTCCTCTCCCCTGTGCTAGGAAGCCCTCAGGTTATGGGACTTTTGTATAGAGCAGTGCTACTCAAACTGGTGGTCTGCGGACCAGTGCCGATCCGCGAGCCATCGGCTGCCGGTCTGCGTGCAAATTGGGGAAAAAAATTGCCAGTCCCCCACATAAGATAGCTTGAGAAGCACTGGTATAGAGCACTCAGTCAATCTACAGGCATCGTACCTTCCAGCAGTACAGAACGAGCTGGCAGAACACCTCATCAGGTCTTTCCACAGCCACGAGTGGTCCCTTCACCCGGATGTCGCATCCTCACTCTTCCAGAGGTGGGGCTGTCCCCTGATCGACCTCTTCGCCACGCGATGCAACAGGAAGCGTCAGCAGTTCTTCTCCTTCCAGAATCACAGTCTGGGCTCCACAGCGGATGCGTTGCTCCTCCACTGGGGTTGGGGGGGTCCGCTTCTATATGCCTTCCCACCCATACTGCTTGTCCACAAGGTCTTGCTCAAGATCCGCAGAGACTGGGCTTGGGTCATTCTCATAGTACCAGCCTGGCCCCTCCAGCATTGGTACACGTCTCTAGACACGTCAGTGGGAGCCTCGATTACCGTGCCGCTCTTCCCAGACCTTCTCATGCAGGATCACGGGCAGCTCCAGCACCCAAACCTGCAGTCGCTACGTCTCACAGCATGGAGGTTCCATGGCTGAATCCGTTCGGGCTCTCCTGTTCAGAACAAGTCAGAGAGGTTCTCCTGGGCAGCAGGAAACCCTCCACTTGGGCCATGTACCTGGTCAACTAGAAGAGATTTTCAATCTGGTCAGCTCAGCGCGACTTTCCCCCCGGCGCTAGCCTGAGTGCCCCAGATTTTGGATTATCTTTTCCACCTAAAGCAGGAAGGTCTCTCCTTGTCTTCTATAAGAGAACACCTGGCTACCATCTCGGCTTTCCATCCCGGAGGTACAGGGCCGCTCGGTTTTCACTAACCACCTGGTCAGTCACTTCCTGAAGGGCTTCTACAGGTTGTACCCGCCCGTCCGCCAACTGGTTCCTGCTTGAGACCTTAACTTGGCCCTCTCTAGGCTCATGGGGGATCCCTTTGAGCCTCTAGCAACATGCTCCCTGCTATACTTTTCCTACAAGGTTGCATTCCTAGTGGCGATAACATCAGCCCGGAGGGTGTCTGAGCTTAGGGCTCTAACGTCCAAGCCGTCCTACACCATGCTTTTTAAGGACAAGGTTCAGCTCAGGCCCCATCCAGCCTTCCTCCCGAAGGTTGTATCGCACTTCCACATCAACCAGGACATTTTCCTTCTGGTTTTCTATCCCAAGCCTCATGCGAGTAGCAGGGAGCAGAGACTCCACATTCTCGATGTCCGTAGAGCGCTGGCCTTTTACATTGAGAGGACAAAACTATTCAGGAAGACGGTACAGCTCTTTGTCGCAGTAGTGGACAGGATGAAGGGCCAGCCTGTTTCCACATAGCACATTTCATCATGGATTGTGGCCAGCATTGCCAAGTGCTACACTCTAGCAGGGATCCCAGCGCCCCCGATAACTGCACACTCTACAAGGGCTCAATCTTCATCAACAGCTTTCCTGGTTCAAGTCCCCACTCAGGAAATGTGCAGGGCGGCAACTTGGTCATCAATACACACCTTTGCCGCACACTATACAGTTACTAGGCAGGCCAGAGATGATGTGGCCTTTGGTAGAGCAGTACTCTAGTCAGTGGACAGCTCCAACCCCACCTCCTAATTTTGCTTGGGACTCACCTGGTTGGAATTGACATGAACAAGCACTCGTAGAAGAAAAAATGGTTACTCGCCTTCTTGTAACTGTTGTTCTTCGAGCTGTGTTGTTCGTGTCCATTCCAATACCCACCTTCCTACCCCTCTGTTGGAGTAACCGGCAAGAAGGAACTGAAAGGCTGGTGGGTCGGCAGGGCTATATATTAGGCGCCATGAGAGTGCGACTTCAGGGGGCACCCACGCCGACCTGACAGATGCTGCTAAGGGAAAAATCTTCCAGGCAATGTGCATGTGCGCATGCACACACCTGATTGGAATGGACATGAACAACACATCTTGAATAACAACAATTATGAGAAGGTGATAACCGTTTTTCCTCCTCATCTCGTGTCCTGTCTCTGGCTGTTGGGGATTTTTGCTACTAGCAGTCACCAATAGGCCATATGCCATTGTAGGCAGTCTGATCATACCATCCCCTCCATAAATTTATCAAGCCCAGTCTTGAAGTCTTTGTTTTTTGCCCCCACTTCTCCCCTTGGAAAGCTGTTCCAGAACTTCATTCCTCTGATGGTTAAAAACCTTTGCCTAATTTCGAGCCTAAACTTGTTGATGGTCTGTTTATATCCATTTGTTCTTGTGTCCACATTAGCACTTAACTTTTAACTCTTCTTCCTCCCTGGTGTTTATCCCTCTGTTGTATTTATAGACAGCAATCCTATCTCCCCTCAGCCTTCTTGTGCTTAGGCTAAACAAGCTAAGCTCTATGAGCCTCCTCTCATAAGGTAGCTTTTCCATTCCTCAGATCATCCTAGTCGCCCTTCTCTGCACCTGTTCCAGTTTGAATTCATCTTTCTTAAACATGGGAGATCAGGATTGAACACAGTATTCTAGATGAGGTCTCACCAGTGCCTTGTATAATGGTACTAACACTTTCCTGTCTCTACTAGAAACACCTCACCTTATGCATCCTAGGACTGCAGTAGCCTTTTTCATGGCCGCATCACACTGAGTGCTCATAGTCATTTGTGGTCAAACAATACATCCAACTCTTTCTCCTCCTCTATCGCTGCCAACTGGTAAGTCCCCAGTTTATAGCAAAAATTCTTGTTTTTAGTCTCTAAATGCATGATCTTGCACTATTAAATTTCATGCCATGTCTCGTACTCTACTTTACAAGGTCATCCAGCTCTTCTTTTATAATATGCAGGTCCTCCTCCGTATTGGCTGTACCTCCCGTTTTTGTGTCACCTGCAAATTTTATTAGCATGCACCTCATTATTTGTGCCAAAGTCAGTAATAAAAATGTAAAATAAGATCGGTACCAAGACTGATCTCTGAGGAACTTCACTAGTAACCTCTCTCCAGCCGGGCAGTTCACCTTTCAGTATGACCCATTAGATAACAAACTAGTTAAAGGAGAGACTACGCTGTCAATGCTTATATTAATCCTCATCTTCTGCCATGTAACTAATAATTTCCTATGTGGAACTGTAGCAAATGCCATACTGAAATCCAGGTAGATTAGCTCTACTGTATTTCCTTTGACTAAAAAAGATGATCAGGTTGGTCTGACATGATCTACCTTTTGTAAAACCATGTTGTATTTTACTGCAATAACCATTCCCCTATGTCCTTAACTACTTTCTCTTTCAAATTTGTTCCAAGATCTTGCATACAACTGAAGTCAAACTAACAGGCCTGTAGTTTCCTGGGTTGCTATTTTTCCCTTTCTTAAAAATAGGAACTATATTAGCAGTTCTCCAGTCATAGGGTACGACCCCCAAGTTTACAGATTCATTAAAAATTCTCGCTATTGAGCTTGCAATTTCATGTGCCAGTTCCTTTAATGTTCTTTGATGCAGATTATCTGGGCCCCCCAGTTTAGTTCCATTAAGCTGTTTGAGTTTGACTTCCATCTCAGATGGGATAATTTCTACCTCCATATTCTCAATGCCATTAGCCATACTCCCATTACCCCTAAGGTAAGATGGAAAATATAAAGGAGAACCTAGAGAACAAAGACAATTTGGGGGGGGAGGATGTAAAGTGGTGAAGACAGAGAGAAAAGAGTGAACATATGCTTGAAATGGAAGAAAAGATACAATATGATCTATAATAGGAAAGAAAAAACTAAGTCAGTAAGGGGAAATAAAAGTGTAATACAAATGCAGGAAGAACAGTAACTTTTGGTTTTATGAGTAACTTTTTCATTTTTAAGCTTTTGGTTTTTCCTTGCATGGAAAGTGTATTGTGTATTGTATTCATTGTAGTATTGTTAAACAGTTTAGTCTACTTTTTTTTAAAATGTCTGAGTATGCATACTTGAGAATTTGAATTTGGGGGTGGGAAGAAGATATTTTCATTGGGGTGATGAAGTTCAGTCCTCAGACTGCTAGGAGTCAGGGAATTTTTCAAATCTTGGTATTGTTTTACATGCTTAGACAAAAGAAACACTCTGTTGTACTTGATCAACTTTTTTGATATCACCTAAGGCCTGAATTTAAACCACTACAGGTATAACACTCTCCCCATGCCTCATATGGACACTCTTATTCTGGTATAAGAGTGGCTTTTTCAGTTTAATTTGTCACTTGAAAAGGATTTTAATTTAACTGAAATTATGCTGTGTTATGCCAGAATAAGAATATATGCACAGGCAGTAATAGCTATAAAACTAGGACCCTACCAAATTCATAGCCATGAAAAACGCATCATGGACCATGAAATCTAGTCTTTTATGTGCTTTTACTTTATGCAAAACAGATTTCGCTGGGGAGACTGGCATTTCTCAAATTGGGGGTTCTGACTCAAAAGGGAGTTTTAAGGGGCCACAAGGTTATTTTAGGGGGAGTCATGATATTGCCACCCTTATTTCAGAGCTAGGCAGCCGGAGAATGGTGGCTGTTTGCCGGGCACCCAGCTCTGAAGGCTGTGCCCCGCCACCAGCAGCACAGGAGTAAAGGTGACAATACTATACCATGCCACTTTTCTGCGTTGCAGCCTTCAGAGCTGGGTGGCCAGACAGTGGCGGCTGCTGAGTGAGGGCCCAGCTCTGCAGGCAGCAGCACAGAAGTAAAGGTGGTAACACCATACTATACCATCCTTCCTTCTGCACTGCTGCTGGTGGTGGCTCTGCCTTGAGAGCTGGGCTCCTGGCCAGCAACCACTGCTCTCCAGCTGCTCAGCTCTGAAGGCAGTGCTGCCACGAGCAGCAAAACAGAAGTAAGGATAGCAGTACCACAACCCCCAACTCCACACACATCCTTTTTTGGTCAGGACCCCTACAATCACAACACCATGAAATTTCAGATTTTAAATAGCTGAAATCCTGAAATTTATGATTTTTTAAAATCCTATTACTGTGAAATTGACCAAAATGGACCGTGAATTTGGTAGGGCCCTATATATAACTATACCTGTATAGCTGGAAAGCTTTCCTGTGGAAACAAGGCCTTAATTTTCATGCGTATTTGACAGTATTGATGACTTGATTATTCTCTGCCTAGAATAGGAGGCAGCTTCTAGACCAGTCATATGTGTGCCTGTTAGCAGGAGAGACCAACACATGGATTACTTTGTGGGAAAATTTTTCTTATGTTTTGAGACTATCCTCCACAATTCTGGCTTTAGTTTCTTGGGAAATAATATAACAACAATACCTAACAATTATGTAGCACTTTTCATGATTGAAACCGTTTACCAAACAAACCCTTCATTACCCCGTGAAGCAAGTATTATCTGGTACTGTATTTACAGATGGGGAAACCGTACAAAAAGTCTTTGTGATTTATCCAAGACCACAGATTTTAGGGGAGGACCTTTCTTGGAGCAGAGTTTAGAAATTTAGAAATTAGACTTCCTGTCATGTGCTTAAGCTATATACCCATCCAGATGCTATTTTCCTCTCTCACACCTGCTCCTAGTTATTTTTCTTCATATTGTACTCTTTTACAAAAAAACATTTTAAATATAAAATCTTAATTCTGTGGATATTCAGTGGACCTATGCATACTATTCTAAAATAAATTGTATAAACTCTTGGAGTATACTACAAATAATTTTCAAGCCCTAATAATCATTCATGGGAGTCTTCTCGGGATCGTGGCACTAATTCTTATTTTTGAAAACGTGTGTGTAGGTAAGTCTTCTGCTAATATCATGCATTTGAAATATTCATGTCTTTGAATTGCTGTTGCCTGACACATCCTGGTGGCCTCTAAAATGTTGTAACTTGATTTCCTTTTAGAAATCCAAGGAGAGATGGAATTTCTAATTGTTTATCTTTTGGGATAAGACTAATGAAACAAGTGAATTATTAAGGACTATTATCATTCATGTCTTCCAGTCCTGACTCTTTCTTTGAACAGGAGCTATATGCTAAAAGCTACTCATTAGTAGGTAAGCTGATAGTTGAAAGTATTTATTATTGATGGTATAGTGAGAGTTTCCCTTTCTGAAAAATGATGGTAGGCTAATAGAAATGAATATTGGGATCGGTAGCAGATGTTAAAAGGGCTCAATGTGTTACCCAAGGATGGATTTTTTTAATGGATTGTAAAATGTCCTGGGAAACAGTGCATGAAAAGTCCTTGTGGTACCTTAGAGACTAACAAATTTATTTGGGCATAAGCTTTCTTGGGCTAGAACCTACGATCTAGATCTGATGAAGTGGGTTCTAGCCCACGAAAGCTTATGCCCAAATAAATGTGTCAGTCTCTAAAGTGCCACAAGGACTCCTCGTTGTTTTGCTGATACAGACTAACGCTGCTACCACTCTGAAACCTGTCTCCATTGAGAATGGATTTTAGATTAACCAAGGAGTTTGCGAAACAATGGGAGAGAAAAAAGTTTGTAGTGTAGAATCATAGAACATCAGGGTTGGAAGGGACCTCAGGAGGTCATCTAGTCCAACCCCCTGCTCAAAGCAATCCCCAACTAAATCATCCCCAACTAAATCATCCCAGCCAGGGCTTTGTCAAGCCTGACCTTAAAAATATCTAAGGAAGGAGATTCCACCACCTCCCTAGGTAACGCATTCCAGTGTTTCATCACCCTCCTAGTGAAAAAGTTTTTCCTAATATCCAACCTAAACCTCCCCCACTGCAACTTGAGACCATTACTCCTTGTTCTGTCATCAGCTACCACTGAGAACAGTCTAGAGCCATCCTCTTTGGAACCCCCTTTCAGGTAGTTGAAAGCAGCTATCAAATCCCCCCTCATTCTTCTCTTCCGCAGACTAAACAATCCCAGTTTCCTCAGCCTCTCCTCGTAAGTCATGTGTTCCAGTCCCCTAATCATTTTTGTTGCCTTCTGCTGGCTGTTTTTTCCAATTTTTCCACATCCTTCTTGTAGTGTGGGCACTAAACTGGACACAGTACTCCAGATGAGGCCTCACCAATGTCGAATAGAGGGGGACGATCACGTCCCTCGATCTGCTGGCAGTGCCCCTACTTATACATCCCAAAATGCCATTGGCCTTCTCGGCAACAAGGGCACACTGCTGGCTCATATCCAGCTTCTCATCCACTGTAACCCCTAGGTCCTTTTCTGCAGAACTGCTGCCGAGCCATTCGGTCCCTAGTCTGTAGCGGTGCATGGGATTCTTCTGTCCTAAGTGCAGGACTCTGCATTTGTCCTTGTTGAACCTCATCAGATTTATTTTGGCCCATCCTCTACTTTGTCTAAGGCCTTCTGTATCCTATCCCTCCCCTCCAGCGTATCTACCTCTCCTCCCAGTTTAGTGTCATCTGCAAACTTGCTGAGGGTGCAATCCACACCATCTTCCAGATCATTTATGAAGATATTGAACAAAACCGGCCCGAGGACCGACTCTTGGGGCACTCCACTTGATACCGGCTGCCAACTAGACATGGAGCCATTGATCACTACCCGTTGAGCCTGACAATCTAGCCAACTTTCTATCCACCTTATAGTATGAGTCATAGCTATAGAATCTTGCACCACTGTATGCTCATAGCTGCTTCTTTCAGTCTTTAATTATTTGCTGAAATCCAGTGGGTTGGTTAAGAGAATAAAGGCAATTTCTAGCAGATGGTCAGCCACTTTATGCATTGCAATTTCAAGTGCAATTGGAATAAAAAAAACAGTTCAATAATCAAAACCTAGCTGTAATATAAAAGATATCTATAGTTTTGAACCACTGGTTCTAAAAGAGCAGTTTAGAAACTGCTCTAAATTACAGGTGCTCATTTGTTGTTGTTTGGTATTTATTTCTGGTATTGTTCAATGTGTTAGACACTTTCCAAACAGAAAAGAATGCCTGATTCCTGCCCTTGGATCTCACAATTTAAAACATAGACACAGGGAGAACGGGGTACAGTATATATACAGTTGTTTATGGATGTTAAGAGCATCTCGAAAAACTAAGAAATTTCAGTTCACCACATGCTTTTCCCATTTTTCAAAGTGACATGAGCTGAATTGGGAAAATACACTCCTATTCCAGAGAAAGAGTGTCCTCATGGGGAGTTATACTGGTATAATTATACTGGAATATTTCTGCAAGTAAATTTTTCCCCTTGTAGACCAGCCCTTGCAGTCTAAGACCCCAGTTTAGCATAGCACTCAAGAATGTGCTTTAACTTTAAGCATGTTTTTAAGTGCTTTGCTGAATAAGAATAGACTTAAGCACATGTTTAAATAATGTGTTGATGCATGGTCTAAATAGATAAAGACATAGTGTAGCAAAAGGAGCAAGTATTATCCCCATTTTACTAAATGCTTTTGCTGTAATAAACATGATTTTCTTAGATCTTATTGTGGGGGAGTGGGGGTGGGAGGTTTATAAACAACTCTGATCCACATTTGTTCATCTAAAAGGTGAATTGTCTTTATTCCTATCTCCTGATTTTTATTGACTGCCAATGCACTCCTGTTCACTAATTTACTTAGTTACTGTCTCCTAGAAGAACTCAGTCCATCCAACTTTGTCAGTTCCCCTCAGCACAGTTTTCTTTACTTTAATACTGAATAATCTGTTTCACAACCAGTTAACCCCTCTTCAGTTCTGATGGGGTTTCAGCCATTGTGCAGAGCAATACGTGTCTCACTGCCTTAGAGGGGAGTTTTATGTAGCCAGTTTAGTTATATTGCCCTGTAAATCCGCTGCTGTAGATTGTCTGCTGGCTATTTTGACATTCTTCATGGGTGGTTAGTCATAGAATCATAGAATATCAGGGTTGGAAGGGACCTCAGGAGGTCATCTAGTCCAACCCCCTGCTCAAAAGCAGGACCCATCGCCAATTAAATCATCCCAGCCAGGGCTTTGTCAAGCCTGACCTTAAAAACTTCTAAGGAAGGAGATTCCACCACCTCCCTAGGCAACGCATTCCAGTGTTTCACCACCGTCCTAGTGAAAAAGTTTTTCCTAATATCCAACCTAAACCTCCCCCACTGCAACTTGAGACCATTACTCCTTGTCCTGTCCTCTTCCACCACTGAGAATAGTCTAGAGCCGTCCTCTTTGGAACCCCCTTTCAGGTAGTTGAGAGCAGCTATCAAATCCCCCCTCATTCTTCTCTTCTGCAGACTAAACAATCCCAGTTCCCTCAGCCTCTCCTCATAACTCATGTGTTCCAGACCCCTAATCGTTTTTGTTGCCCTTCTCTGGACTCTCTCCAATTTATCCGCATCCTTCTTGTAGTGTGGGGCCCAAAACTGGACACAGTACTCCAGATGAGGCCTCACCAATGTCGAATAGAGGGGGACGATCACGTCCCTCGATCTGCTGGCAATGCCCCTACTTATACATCCCAAAATGCTATTGGCCTTCTTGGCAACAAGGGCACACCTCTGGCTCATATCCAGCTTCTCGTCCACTGTCACCCCTAGGTCCTTTTCCGCAGAACTGCTGCCTAGCCATTCGGTCCCTAGTCTGTAGCTGTGCATTGGGTTCTTCCGTCCTAAGTGCAGGACCCTGCACTTATCCTTATTGAACCTCATCAGATTTCTTTTGGCCCAATCCTCCAATTTGTCTAGGTCCCTCTGTATCCTATCCCTGCCCTCCAGCGTATCTACCACTCCTCCCAGTTTAGTATCATCCGCAAATTTACTGAGAGTGCAATCCACACCATCCTCCAGATCATTTATGAAGATATTGAACAAAACCGGCCCCAGGACCGACCCTTAGGGCACTGCACTTGAAAGCGGCTGCCAACTAGACATGGAGCCATTGATCACTACCCGTTGAGCCCGACAATCTAGCCAACTTTCTACCCACCTTATAGTGCATTCATCCAGCCCATACTTCCTTAACTTGCTGACAAGAATACTGTGGGAGACCGTGTCAAAAGCTTTGCTAAAGTCAAGATACAATACATCCACTGCTTTCCCTTCATCCACAGAACCAGTAATCTCATCATAGAAGGCTATTAGATTAGTCAGGCATGACCTTCCCTTGGTGAATCCATGCTGACTGTTCCTGATCACTTTCCTCTCATGTAAGTGCTTCAGGATTGATTCTTTGAGGACCTGCTCCATGATTTTTCTGGGGACTGAAGTGCACCAGCTTGTCTCCTTTCATCATTTTATTGTTTTCTTTACTCAGCTATTTTTCATGCTGTCCTGAAGGGTCAAAAAGTAGATCCCACTTCACTTCCTAAATGGCCAACTTTATAGACATGTGGAAGTCAATCCTTAATGTGGAGGGATCAACTGTCAGTTACTCAGAACTTTTGAGTTTTTTAAGAGGACCTGAAAGAAGCTGGCTAGGCATTATTTTTTACTGCCTCACTCTTTTTTTCCTTATGCCACTTCTCCCCTTCAAGATTTTATACTCCTGCATGTTAAACTCATGGTATTCCCTTTTGGAATGTTCTTGCTGAGCAGTCAATCAGCCAACAAACTGCTCACCACTCTCCACGTACAAAAAGCCTTCATTCATTTCAGGTTTGTATTTTTTAGATGAACAGGCAGTAAAATATGCAAAATGGTACCCTACTAAGTTCCAAGGCTACAGACCCTCCCTTACTGGGAAACCATATATGAGGTTACAGCTGAAATTTAAATAAATAAATAAATAAATAAATAAAAAGGTCAGTTTGTCAGCTTTCCAGAAAATAAGCCTTGTTGTACTGTTTTAGAGTATATGCAGCTTCTTTCTAATTATAGAGCTTTTTCCTAATCTCCACCAAATGTCATTTTTGGTGTTCAGTTTCCATTTATCTTGGGTTGAAACTGCCAGACATTCAGTTTAATTTCAATTCAAGCATATTACTCCCTTTCCCTGTCCTATTTGAGAGGCCTGCAAACAAAATAGATGATAGTAGATAGGAGGCAGTGAGCAGTTTGGTGCAATTATTTCTGGCTATCCATCAGCCATATTTAGCATCAGGAGGTTAGAAGCTCTGCTCCTTTATGTATGTTGGTTTACTTCAGGTAATGTAGCTGCAATAAATCAGTCTTTCCCTTGGGATAGAGCATGCAGTGCAGATAGAATTTTGCTGACAAACACTTAATAAGCCTCTACAGAACGTGTGCAACTGGTGATTTTTCAGAGGTCTATAACCCAGCCAAATGTAGGTGGATTTTCTCAGGGACTGCACAAGGCACCTCTCTAATTCTAAGATGATAGTCCCTGCTCCAAAGTATGGAAGAAGTGGGGCTTCTCAACTAAATGGTTATAAGAATTCAATATTGACAAAACAACATAGCCTTTTTAACCTGCTCTGAATTTTTACTGAAACGTCCCAATAAATTTAGCCTGAGATATAGACCCTGCACAGAAAATTTCAGCCTGAAAAGTTGGTTTGGCAAAGTTATAAACAATTGAAAATAGGGTCTTATACTGGAAGAGTTAGGCAACCTTACCTATAAATGTCACTGCCGGCTCCACTTATAATAAATAAAGTTCTCTTCCTTTTTTAAATCTAACCCATGGAATTTGAATCTGACCACCTCCTTGGCCTAAAGAAATTCTTTTCTAAAGTTCCAAGGTTAAGCCTCTACGGTGAAAAGGATACCTTATAATTGACCATGTCATTGTGCCTATCACTGGAAACTTTCTTTTATTTTTTTGGTAAAGTAGTGTATAAAGATTGATACATCTGAGGTTTAAAAAAGGCAGTTTCTCTAAAATGGGAATTTAATCACTTTTAGGAGCAAATGAGCAATTTCAGTTTCTGGGCTATCATATCTTTTATACTCAAGCATAGCACTGCTTAAACTCTGAAGAGAGATAAAGAGGAATAATTGTGGATTTTGGAAAGCTTCTCTGTGCACAAGCAGAATATGTCATGAATTTAGTTGTAGGACATTTTTCCTTATTTGGGGATGTTTACTCCAAAGGATGTTCTAGCAACGGTCACCTGACCTGATATATATTGGAATTCATTAGGTACTTCTGTAGAACAGCTGCAACACTCTGCTTCCCACTGTGCCACTAGTATACATGTAAATATTAGTAGGCTGAGAATAGCATCTCTGTACATGGTAGCTAGCCTCATGCTGTTTCAGTGCAGCTAGTCACTGACCTGAAGGCCTTGCAGGTCAGAAGGGGAAGGCACTCTAATTCTTTTCAAAGACTTACCATTCTACCAGATTAGGGTACATTGAGACAGATCTCTGAATTGCTGACACCTTCAGAAATGAACAACAGAAATCTCGTTTCTAAACTATTGTAAATCAGAAGAAAAGAAATTGATATTTTACTAATAAATTGGTTAGTCTCTAAGGTGCCACAAGTACTTCTTTTCTTTTTGCGAATACAGACTAACATGGCTGTTACTTCAGTATAATTAATCATTCTTCCTTCCCAACCTTCTCATTGTCCTGTATAACTGAAATTTGTTTCCTTGCCAAATATTTTCCCCCGTCTCCATTGAAAACGCCACGTGGGTTTATTGTAGGGTACCCCATTAGTGCTCTGCTGCTAGCATTGTCTTTTTGGGAGTTGGGTGAAGAATTTTAAAAGCTATTAAGTATTTATTTTGAAGGGGAAACAAAACATACAACATACAAAATTGACCTGTGGCTGACTGTTCCCTCTCATGACCTTGTATTTAAACCTGTATATCTGTACTGATCTCTTCTCTTAACCAATTTGTCCCCATTAACAGCAACAGTGCTTCCTACTCTTCAAGTTCCCTGTTAACATACAAGCCAGCTATAGTCCCATGAATGCACAAGTTAGTACTTCGGAAAGAAATGGTACATGTCTAGCTTCCATGTTTCCACACTGAGATCCAGAAGTCTTGTCAGATATTCTGTAGGGAGAGACTATTCTCTATTTCTCTCTCCTTTCCCAATGTGATGATAATCTTTGCTCCCTATTTCATATCAGCTTAGTTCACCCTTATTTCACATCTTTAGCCAGCTGATTTAATTAATTTGATTTCTAAATTCAATTAATTTGATCCTCAGTGTAAAGTTGCCTTACCTTATGTTTCCTCCTCCTGCTTTTCCTGATCAATATTTTCTACCATAATAAAACTAAATGCTGTCTTTGACCCCTTCTCTCTGTCAGTTTTTGTTGGTGGTCCATTCCCATCTTGCTTCCCCCTGCCATTGTCGTCATCATTGTTACTATCATTGTCAATAACTGTATTTGCTTTTTGTATCTTCCATAACTGTTTTAAAATCTGCCACTGCCTACCTCCTTCAAAAACAAAACAACAAAAAAACCTCATTTTGCTGTGACTCACTGCTGCTCTATCTATGACCTTCCCTTTCAGAGCAAAATGTACTCCTGGGGGAATTCTGCACCAAAAAATTAAACATTCTGCACACAATATTTTCAGTTTTGCAAAATTCTGCATATTTTATTAAAATAACACAATATAATCATATTTTAATTATTTTTGGTCATTTATTTCAAAATACCTGTGAGCAAGTATGTCAGCAACAATACTGCCAACAAAAAAGATTCAGGAAATGTTTTTTGACAAATAGATTCCTTACTAGGCATATTAATACAGAATTCTGAGTAATAATTTTTTAAAACTACAATACAGAACCGTATTTCCTGCACCCCTCAGAAGCAGAGCAAAGGCTTGGGGGAGTCAGGGGTAACGGAGGAGCTGAGGGTGAGGGAAATAATTGTTGGGAAGGAGCCTGGAGGTGAACATATAGGGTTGTTGGGTATGGGTGGGAAAAGTATGGAAGAGGGATGGGGAGGGATTGTTAGGGAGCTTCTCCAGTGCAGACCCTGGCTGACCCCTAGTCTCTCCGGTTCAGTATGGCACATCTGACCCTGTCCCCGTGAGTCCTTGCACCCCTATCCAGATGTGGCCCTGCACCCCCTTCCCCATCCCTATGTGGCCCTGCACCTCCCCCCCCCCCGTGGCCCTGCGCCTCCACTCCCATTTATCCCCTGCCCCAGTCTGGCCTCCCACACGAGCCCTTATGAGCCCCTTTCTGACTCCCCAGCAGCCCTACGCTATCTGTCTCCCCCTAGCTCCTGTCTCCTGTCAGGCGCTGTGAAGAACGCAGGCTCTTTTTCTTCCCGAGCTGGCCGGGAGCTGCTGCTCTATTCTATCACAACAGTACCCTCTGGTGGGCAAAAGGTGGAACGGCAGCAGCTTTCTGGCAGAAACTTTTTTCTGCTCAAAAATATGCATGGCCCATCAATTATGTGCGCAAACAACATCCAAATCTGGTGTCAGTGGAACCACCCTCACGGACCCAATGGTAGGGCCTAGTCGGGAGGCAAGGAAGCACATACATAAGCATGGGACTAAGTGTTCCTCAAAAGCAAAGAAAGTGGATGCCCCTTCCATGAGTTTGAGCCCTGGAGATGGAGTTCACACTAAGTCTCATAGGCACAAGAAGAAATCCTGCAAACAATTGAATCTGGTGGCTCCAAGCTCCAGTCCATTGGTAGAGTCATCAGTGGCACCTCAAGAGACACGGGATCCTCCCATTCCAGGAAAATCCACAACACTGGCATCAATACCAAGCAAAGAGAAGGTGTCCCTGACACAGGAAACGTTCTCAAGTTACAATACGTTTGCCTTACCATATCTGGAGTCCCCTGTTCGTCAGGCCACTCCACCTCTAGAGAGATTATTTCTCCGCCACGGGATCTATCCCTGGTACAGGACCCCTCACCAGCTGCTCCATTAGTCTACAGTACACCCTTCCTCCAGCTCTGACTGTACCACCATTTGAACCAGAGTCCTCCTGCAACAAATCAGAAGCAGGAGAGGAACTGGCCCTGTGCTTTCACCACTCTGTGCTGTCAGAGGGACCACCACATCCATGGCAGCATCCACCACTTCTACCTTGGAGTCATTGGTACCCCAGGCTGTGGTGGTGACAACAACCTCCATTGGATCTGACCTACTGGTCATATGAGGAGATGCGGGTCCCCCTTGAAACCAGCTTGGTCCGCAAGACAACCTTCACCTGCCTTTCCTCTAAAAAAAATTCCTGCTAGCAGGTGCTCGGATCCACTGGTAGAGGAAGAACCCCTTAGTCCAGTCCCAACGGTGCTGCCAGAACCTGCAAGATTTCCCTCTTCATCTCTGGACAAAGTGGTGACTGCAGCATCCCCTTGTCCTCTGGATGACTTTAACCAATTTCAAGAACTATTGTGGAGAGTCACAGGAGAACTCCAAATTCGCCTGGAACAGATCCAGGATACCTAGCATAAGCTGCTGAACTTACTTTCTGATACCCAAGAAGAAAGGTGGATGAAGACCAATCCTCTCTCTGACATCTTGATCACTTCATTCACAAGCTCCAGTTTCATATGGTCACATGAGCAGCGATTGTCCCATCTTTAGAAAAATATATGGTTTACGGCTCTCAATATGAAGGGCGCTTATTTTCACATCAATGTCCATCCATCCCACAGACATTTCCTGAGGTTCACAGTGGGCACCCACCATTTCCAGAACAGGGTGCTCCCCTACAACATGGCTACCTGTCACAGAGTATTCACCAAAGGTTGTCCTCCCCCCCCCCCCCCCACCCCCATCGTAGTGGCCTATGTCAGTCAGACATTATGGGGTCTTTGTGTTTCCATATCACTACAACAAGCATCTACAACACGACAACAGTCCAAGCAAGAAGCCCAAGCATCAACCTCCATGTTGCTCAACCTCCTTTATCTCTTGGAGTCAGTGTCAACATCAAGAAATTGTTGACCCTAGACCCCACACAGTCTTCATAGGGATTACGATTAGTTTGGTCACAGCACAGGCCTACTTGCCTAAACACAGGTTCCAGGCAATGAGCAGTGTCATAAGCCACATCATGAGCAATCCTCATGTACCAGCCAGGACTTGCCTGTCCCTCCTGGGCCACATGGCTTCGTGTACATACGTGACCCCTTTCACATACCTCTACCTTCGCTGCCTTCAGACATGGTTCCAATCTGTTTACTCATCTGACAGTCACTCCATCGATTTCATGCTGACAGTCCCTGCCAAAGTACTGTCATCCCTCCAGTGGTGGACACACCCACATCACATATGCATGCGGGTTCCCTTCCTTCCCTAATCCCCGGACAAGATGGTCATCACTAATGCATCTCTGGTGGGGTGGGGGAACCACGTGGACAAGCAAATGACACAGGGCATGTGGTCTGCCCGAGAATCCAGGATGCACATAAATGTCCTGGAACTCTGAGCTTTAAAGTAAGCATGCCACTCATTTCTTCAGTTTATTAGTTCCCATTATATTCTCATCATATCAGACATCATCACCACTGTTTTCTAAATTAACGAATTGGGGGAATGAGATCAGCCACTGTATGCATAGAAGCAGTCAGTCTCTGGAATTGGTGCATCAGTCACCATGTCCTCTGTCCGCCGCCTGTCTTCCTGGGTCACAGAATGTACTCACGGACTTGCTCAGAGAACAATTTGCAATCAAATACGAGTGGAAAATTCACGGTTCAAGTAGCAGTGTTCCCTCTAATTTTTCTCACCCAGGTGCAGAATGAATTTTGTTATGTGCACCAATATGGTGGTGGTGCACATAACAAAATTCACGGGGTGGGACCAAGGGGTTTGGAGTGTGGGAGTTGCATCAAACTTTGCTACCAACTATTAGGCCTATCTCCTCCTTCCCCCACCCTCCCCCAGTGTTGAAGGGTTCATTCCACAAAAGCTCAAGCCTCAACCACAGCGCCACTTATGGGCATATGTAGGGTGGCCATGTCAAGTTTTGTGCACACCTTTGGTGCGCACTATGCCTTAGTACAGGACTCAGCGGCGGACATCTCCTTCCACATGGCAGTTCTCTGTATGACCATTCCATCCTCCCACCCTCCTCCCACTTAGGTACTGCTTGTTAATCACCTTCAGTGGAATACCATAGGGACCATCACTAGAAGAAGAGGAGGGACGTAGTTACCTGTAACTGGAGGTTCTTTAAGATGTGTGGTCCTTAAGTGTATTCCGCTTCCCACCCTCTTTCCCCTCTGCTACGGATCTGTCTGATTCTCAGTGGAGGAAGGAATTGGAGACTTGGGTGGTCCGCCCCACCTGTTATCACCTTGGATGGAAGCATGAGGTGAGCCAAGGCATATGTGTGGACCAACGAACACTGGTTTGAAATTCTCCAATTCCGGGCACATGACATGCATGCATAACACCTCAGTGGAATACAGATAGGGACCATACATCTCCAGTTACAGGTAAGTAACCACCTCTTTTTGACCTAAATGTAATCTTCTACACTGTGGACCTTCAATTCTGGGCAATCTCTGTCTGCATAAGTGTCACCAATTCCGTCCTGTTATGGTTCTACTCCAATCTATCCAACCTCTGCTGTTTTGTGGCAATTCCTATTCTGCGCCAGTATCCCTCCTCTGTGTTTCACATCTCAGACCTCAGCTCTTTTCTATGTAACTTTAAACTTAACTACCCCTTAAATAACTGATACTCAGTGATTCCACTTTTCTGTCTGTGAACCAAGTATGTTTGTGGCATCATCTCATTTTCTTTCAGCTTAAGGTCTCAAAGATAAGATTGGTCAAGAGGGGTGTCCTACAACATAGCTCAACCTTCTCAGTTTCCCTCCTTGATTTACACTTCCGATTTGACATTGCTGCTCAGAACTTTTGTGTTTAAATTTGCCTCTGAACTTCAGTACTCCCATATCTCGTATATCTGCAATTGTATCATTGCACTGGACATCTCCATTTCATTTCAGAATCCATTTCAAAATTGCCTTCTTTATCTTTAAAGCCCTCCCTGGACTTGCTATAGCCTACTATATCTTATGTTCCTTGCTAATCTTCTCTGTATGAATCTAGCACTGGCTTATTTTTTGGGTCATCATACAATCTTCCTTACTATGAGAGAGCTTCCTTTCTATCTTATGTTAAATCAGCTGCAAACATAATCTTTTTTTCTCTTGCCCATATCTCTTAATTTCTTTTTCTTTTTTTGTGAGTTTAGTTCTGAAAGGCATGTTTGTATACAATCCAAAAAGCCCATTGCTAAATAAAGTATCTCAGTATTTTATTTTCAGAAATGTCACATGCTATTTAGAAACTGGAAGTAAGACAGCAAATAAAAACTGCATTGTTAGGGTCTAATGACAAGTTAGAGCAAGAATGAGACTTATTGTACATTGCCTGGTATTCTTCTCTGTTCCCTTACTTATTGCACAGTACAAATTGTGTTCAGCTTACAGCTGTTTTATACAGCTCTATCCACGTGGCTGTCAGAAACACTTAAAGCTCCACCTATTTGTAGCAGTAGATTGTTTGGAAAAAAAAATTTTCTCACTTATTTGGAAGGCTGGAATACACTAAATTAATCAGAATCTCCTTTGTAGTCCCTTCATCTGCATGGATGAATTTTTTGGTTACAGGAAATGACAGTTGCTTCGGGCAAAGCAGTAGTACACTGTGGTGGCTGAGTGATGGGAAAACAGGATAGTCTGAGACATGAGGAGGAGAATTTCAGACTCCTTTCCCATTTTAGAGAAGAGGAGCCTGATTCTTGAAGCACCTCCTGAATCCTGTGTGTCATTGAAATGCATGGTACAGAAATGTCAGCAAAGTTCTATTTCTTTCACTGGTATAAGGACTTCTGCTCTGTCATTTTAAACATACTTTATTAGAAATATTAAGTGCTTGGTGCAATTCTTTATTACAGACTTTTTAACCAGGCTTTTATGCAGAGTTCAAGGCTAAACCTACAATCTATTTTGGGAAGGCTTGTTAATATAAGGAATAAACCAATACTAGAAAAATCAACCCAGTGTGCTAGTTAATCATAGAATTATTTTCTAAATAATCGGTTAGCAACTGGAGACTTTAAAATGTACATTAAATTTAAGGAATTTTTTTCTGCTTTAATGAAAAGGCTAATTTCCTTAATACTTTTACTCTCCATTCCCCTCATGAAAGTCCAAAATATAGAGAAGACAGAAAATTGAGAACCAGAACTGAGTGGTTCTCTGTCATGATGGTTTGATGCTATCAATTGGCTGAAAAGCCTCCATTCATATGCAGTCATAGGTATAGACTAAATTTTGTGCAGTAATGTCTGTCCCAGTGTAAGAAAAACACAGTTCTGCCACCATTCATCCCCCTCCCCCCGCCCATCCCCCAGCTAGATGATGTGATTTAAGTTATTTTTAAAGCTTGAAAAGATCTCACTGATATTTTTTTAAACTTAATCCTCCTATCAGGAAAACTCTACATACTTTTTTTCACCTGTTTGGGTGGATAAACCAATGGTCTGGGGTCACAAACATTAATAGTTCAGGTTTCAGAGTAGCAGCCGTGTTAGTCTGTATTCGCAAAAAGAAAAGGAGTACTTGTGGCACCTTAGAGACTAACAAATGTATTTGAGCATAAGCTTTCGTGAGCTACAGCTCACTTCATCGGAATGCTCAAATAAATTTGTTAGTCTCTAAGGTGCCACAAGTACTCCTTTTCTTTTTATTAATAGTTCAGGAATTTAACTAGATTATTGATCAGTAGAGTAGGATTCAAGTGAAAAATCCTTATTCCAATAAAGGGTCACTTTCATGTTAAAAATCATAATTATGAAAATAAATTTAATTATCCGTTACAAATAAAATCTTAAAACTTTTTAAGGTGCAGTGGTCCTTTAATACCTCTCCAGGAATAGGGGTGAAAGATGGGGAGGAAGAACTGGGTGGGGGAGCAAATGGATTATAGATTGTTGTAATAAGCCAATTATCTGTAACCCACTTAACTCCCCTTCCAGCTTTTTTCTCCATCTTACTCCCTTATGCCTGGAGAGGTATTAATGGGCTCTTCACTTGAGTGGTCCCTTGATATATGTGTTAACTACTTATGCTAAACAATCTGTTCCACCTTGTATTTAGCCATGACATTCTGAGTACATTTCCCAGACCTGAAGAAGAGCTCTGTGTAAGCTTGAAAGCTTGTCTGTCTCACCAATAGAAGTGGGTCCAATAAAAGATATTATCTCACCCACCTTGTGTCTCTAATATTCTGGGACCAATGCAATTAATACACTGCATAAAACTTTTTAATACATTTTAAAAGTTGAATTTCTTTTATTGTTTGTTATTTACTTAATATTTCTCTCCACCTGAACAATGAAAATAGTCAATTGCATTCTAGTTTCATGATCTTATGCCCTCATATAGTGCTGCAATGTTGGAGTTGCAAGCACTGCAGGTGAATGTTTACCTGCTGGAAAAATTTGTGTCCAGTGTTTTAAAATATATGGAAACATTGCTATTGGTCTTAAGCTTTTACAGAAAAAAAATTGTAATAAACAGCAAAGTTGACCTGATAAGCATCCCTTTTAAGATTCTGACCTCACGGCAGCTCCAGCTGTTTGTCAAAATGAGATTAATGCATAGGTAGGTAGTTTTGCTTGCTATCAAAAGTAGTTTTCGTTCCTGTTGAAATAAGATTTCATCATCTCAACATTGCTGTGGAGAGAGTCCTGTGTGACACAACTGGAATTTTCCAACTCTGTCCAATGATCCAGTTAACCACATGTCTGTAATCCACTGAAACCTCCTTGCTGGTATTTACTGGTTTTGATGTAATGTTTTGTGTTTAAAGTTGAGTCAGTTTTCTATACTAAATAATTCAATGTGACCAATGCTGAAAAGTATAATTTTAGCTTAAGTGAATCAGCAAACTGAGCCTCTGACATGAAGATGGGAAATGGGAATGTTGGATTTGAAAAAGGAAGCCATAGTTATTTTTCTTATTAATATACCTCAGTCATACTGATGACTTTGCATTTGTATTAAAATATTATATGCCATTTTCTAGTGTAATGAGGAGAAGGAGATTTCGGAATTTCTTCTATAGTGCGCCTTAAGGACTTCATCCTACCACAGCTGTAGTTTTTCCATTCATTAGACTTGGTGTTTCGGGGGAGGTAGTGTGGAATGAATAAACATTGCTGCTTATTCTAGCAATAGATAACAGATAAGGGAAAACTGTTACCTGTGCTGACTGTTACAGTAGTGGCATTATTTATTAAAAAGTTAAGTAAAACCATTGGGAAGATTTTTTCCTAATATATTTTATTCATCTTCAAGTTTCCTTTTCTTCATTTCATCCCATTACTTCTATTTTAAATCTCTCATGTGGTATTCTAAATAATTCCTCTTTCTCCATGTTTTGCACACACTTCAGATATTCATAGTCTGTTGCGTCTTCCCTTAGTTATAAATTAGCCAAGCTATACGTATTTAGCTCTTCTACATTTCCTATTAACTCAGTTCTTCCTGCTCCCTACTTATTTTTGTTGCTGTTTTCTGAACGCACTCCAGTATTTGGTAATGAAGTGTCCAGAACTGAACCCAGCATTCCAGATAACATCTCAACAAAGCCATATAATATGATGCGTATAAACAAGGAGCCCAAAATTGCATTGGCTTTTTTGGTGCTAAGTCTCCTGACAACTCATGTCTAATTTGCTGTTCAATATCACCCTTAAGTCTGTTTCTGTATTACTACTTTCAAGGTTTCTCCTACCATTTGTATACTTGCATTATTTTTCCCCTGATACTTGCATTTTTTAGAGCTGAATCCCAATTTTATTTTCTACTACATTCTTGTCTCTCTAGAATTTGTTGTATTTTTTGTCCTCACACCACTTCCAACTTTTATATCTATGGTCATTTTTATTAACGTCCTTTAGTATGGAATATGATCAGGCCTAACAACAGTGGCTGAAGTACTCAGCTACCTTCCATTTCCCAAATCCAGTACTTTGCTGTCATTACCCTTATTGTTCATGGTCCTTCACCTTTATTAGATTGTGAGATTTTGACATGGCATTATATTAAACGTTTGAATACAAGCCTACTAGATTGCCTCGACCATGTTACTTTCATCCACTTTGTGTATTCCTGTTCTAAAAAGAAAAGCAATTGTAAAATTGAGAAGGATTCTGGGTCAAACATTGTACTAGTCTTCTGGATGGAAAATGCTCGTGTGCTGTTCCATGCCCTTCCTGCCAACTCACCTACTGAAGAAATGTTGATATACTATCTATCTTAGAAATGAAGCCTGGTAGAAAAGTCAGAGAAAATGGCAGCCTTGTATTTAATGGACATTTAAGGTATTTTAAAATCTTCGTCTAAATTTGAGCAGCACAGGCAATCTTAAATCTGGCATTTCCTGTTGAGGTTATGGGAGAGGGATCATAATATAGGGGTTTTTTTGAATGTCATAAACAAAGAAATGAATGTAAACACAGTTCAACATAATTCTTCTAGGCTTAGCCATCCATAGGATTTGTAACTCAGATCAGATCCTGTCTGCCTTAGATCCAAGATTCTTCTTGGTAGAGGGGTCACTTCCATATCCACTGTGAAGTTTTAATGAGCCACACTTGGAGCAGTGTGTTGGCAAGACTCCTATTTCTTTCAGCAGGATGGACTTAGTTAAAAGAGCGGGTTCAACACTGCCAGCTTCTTACACTGTGCTGCTATTAACACCTTATAGTATGAAAGCTGGAAGATTTTAAATCTCATTCACTTCTCACCCCATATGTATGTATATTTGTTCCTTTTTATTTATTATTTTTAACTTAACATTTGCACTTCACTCAGTTTGGACACCGGAACTTTTCTGGTCTCTTTTTATAATCAGTTTCATTTTTTTAGTTCTCCAAAACACAATGGATTGACTAATGTGAAGTTTCTGACACTGCAGTGGGAGTGAGTGTTTAAATCCCAAAGATCCATGTTTATATTGATGCTAAAATATTCATGAAGGATTTTCTATTAATAGTTTTGCGTAACCTGAATGTTGAGCCTGAACTCCGTGACATAGTTTCTTTAAGGGTCAACTAAAAAGTCCACCAGCTCTCTGGGATATGATGTGATAGATATCCTGAATGTTGGTAGCGCACATACTTGTCTGTGATCAGACATGAGAGAAACAGACATGGATTCTAAATTCAAAACCAGAAACAATAAAGTGATAAATTGTATACAGTGTAATTGAATGACATTTCCTGTTAGTGCATATGTTGCATAGTAGAACAGTCACTATGATTACCTTGAAAGTAATGTACAGCAAAATGTGATAATTTGCTTCATATGGTGCCTAGTAGCTTACCAACAGCACGTTTTTGTAATCTATAAACTTTTATATATAAAATAGCATTCTTGACTATTGGTTGACTTGGATTTGAGTAAATTCTTTCAGGTATACTCTGGTAATGTTGGTGAGCTGCCCACATGTTTCTGAATGTGGTGCTGAACAAAACAACAAGTTTATGGCAATATTGGTCCTCCTCACAAAAAGTTCATTCTGCAATATTTGTGAGTGAGCAGATTTCATCAGGAGGATGCTGGGGCATGCATTGATGTCTGCCAATTTCCCTGAATACAGCAGTTCAAAGGGATTTTATGATAACCTTTGTCATACAATCATGACTGTTTGTTCATGTCAGTAGGGGTATTTGAAACTGAGAGTCATTGTACAATATAGCAAGAGTCAACCACAGACTTGTTTGAGATGCAGCAATAGTGTTCTGTCTTGTTTTATTGTAGAGTTGAAACAAGGATATCAGTCCTTAACAATTCAAGGACAAGAAACACACATTCATAGCAATGTGGAATTTGCTTTTACTACACCAAACATTCAGCATGCAATCTAAACATGTACAGTTAGTTTTCTGAAACAAACACAATACACTGAATCAACTTCAGATTAATTTCTGGATAGATTGTACTACATAGAATTGTAGTTTCTGATGGCTCTCTTGTGTTCCAAGGCTTGACTCTCCCCTTGTTTGTAAACACATGTTCAGAAGCTATCTTTCAAAGATGTGTTGATGTGCTCAGTGTACTAGAGAATTAGTTCAAGTCCTTGAAGAGATGTGCTCAGGATTTTTTTAAAAACTGATGTTATGCCCTGTTTTGCTTTTGTATGACATATAAAGAAGGTCTGAAAAGGTGGTTTATTTTGCTTTGGGTTTTTGTTTTTGTTTTGTTTTTACTGCCTTTTTTTTAATCATAGAAATATCAGAAAAGTGTCAAGCGTGGTGTCTCCTGGTTTTGCTGGAGGACCTCAGTGAAGTGTCAAGGGTATTTATTGTGAGCTAAGTTCTTTATTGAAAGTTGTATTGCATCTATTTAAAAAAAAAAGTAATCTTTTATCCAAAATATTAGGCAATGAAATAATAGGTATTAACAAAAACAGAGTTTTAAACAGTCTTACTAAAAATCCCTTGCCATCTCAATTGCTCAACTTTTAATCTCCCCTGTGATATTTTATTATTCTCTAGGGCTTCTCCAGTAGAGTTTTCCAGAGCAGACCTGAATTTTTAATGTAAAAACACAACTAAATTTGCTTTGGGTTTTGTTTAACCCTTTCAGACCTGTACGGAAGGGTGTGTAAAATTTAAAAAGGCATAAGGCCACTGGTTTTCCCCTTACGCACACCCCCTTCGTAGGTCACCTTTAAGATCAGCCTTGCAAAATTCTGTTTGCCCATGATGAGTAGGTTTGGTTTGGGGTGAGGGGTTAATGGGGAAATAAAATACCTTTAGTTTATTCATTAAAGTTAACATACTCAGGGCAGGTCTACACTTAAAACCCTGCATTGGTGCTGCTGCACTGCCTAAATTAAGATGATCCTACACCAACAGGAGAGCTTCACCTGTCGGCTTACTTAATCCACCTGCATGAGAGGTGGTAGCTACATTGATGGGAGAAGCTCTCCTTCCGACATAGTGCTGTCTACACCAGGGGTTAGGTCGGAATAACTACGTAACTCAGGGATGTGTATTTTTCACATCCATGAGCGATGTAGTTATGCCAGTATAAGTCTGTAGTACAGACCTGGCCTCAGACTCTAGAGATATAGGGAAGAAATTCTAGAGCCAAGGACTCTTAACCTAAGAACACCTTGCCAGTGGCTCTCAGACATTCCATTTGTAGTCTTTCAAGAGCATCCTAGCTCACCTCAGATTTTGTGCTAGCCTAACCTAACGAGGTGATCTCCCAGGTAGCTAGAGCTTGAATATTTCACCTGTCTCAAGTCTTCATTTTCTTCTGAAATTCTATGACATACCCTTGGAAAAGGGCAAAGTGAGATTCTCTTCTCCCTCAACCTCCAAAAAGTCAGTTCATATTCTTGACCATAGGTCTACAACTGTCCCTTCAAAAATGGATTGGAAGAGGAAATCTTCAACCAGATTGCCAAAGTAGACACTGTGATCATATAAGTAACGCCCTACTTAATTCACAATATTGTGAAAATTGCAGATCCTACAATATTAGGCTTCCACTTCAATTTTGACAGTGGCAGCCCCTGCTCTCAGCCGTGGCTTTCACGGGCAGTGGGAGCCCCCTCTGTCAGCCCCGGGTTCCCGCACTCAGCCCCATGCAACTGATAGCGGAAAGTCACAAAAAAGTAATAATGGACCTTATTACCACAAATAAGGTCCATTATTACTTTTCTGTGATTTTTCATGGCTTGTCCACAACTTAGCTGCAGTAGTGACTTCTAGTGGTTAGGGCTCAGGAGGCCTGGATTCATCTCCAGCTCTGATGCTGGTGTACTTGGGTGATCTTGTGCAAGTCATTTCCCACCCTGTCCCTCAGTTTCCCCATCGATTAAATGGGGATAATGATACTGCCCTCCTTTTGTAAAAGGCTTTGTAATCTAAAGATGAAAAGTGCTATCTAAGAGGTAGCTATTATTATTATTTTATTATTAACATTCAGGGGAGAAGTTGCCACCTTGTGACAAAATGCATAGAAATGTGATTTACAAGTCTCATTTCACATGCAATGAAGATGTGGAGCTAAAAAAAAGGGAGATGCAGAAGCAGTAGAAGTAAGAGTCAAATTAGAATTGCCAGGTAAATGTGTGGCTTTCTTTACTGGTGAATGGGTTCAGATTTTGAGACCTTTTGGTATGTGTGAGATGTACTTCCTTAAAAGGTCTAAGAAGACACAATTGTATATGCACTTTCTATTCAGGAATTACAGGTGGATTATGACAGTATTTCAAAATGATTAAATAGAGCATCTGAGATACTTAAAGTAATATTAAAAAATAAAGAAAAATGAAAAAGGTGGAATTTAACTTTGTATTTGAGAAGTTATAAATATTGTATCTCACTTGAGAGCACATCCTGGAACTTTTATTACATGTAATATATAACTTTTGGATACATATTATTTTAAGGTTCTCTCTCTTCCTTTTTCATACTTCCATTTTTCACCTTTGTGTACAGAGATGCTGCAGTGATATCCCTGTGCACTTCCATTGTCTCTACATCTCCATGATAGGGGTGATCTTGAAACCGTTCTGCGTTAACAACTTTCAGTGCTTCAATGAACGGTAATTTTGTATTTCAGAAAAAAATATAGGATTGATAGTAATTTTCATGTGTTCTAAAACCTTTACAAGGTAAAACATCCTGGAATCTTTCCTTTATTTAAAACTAGTTCTGCAACAAATATTTTCCCTTACCCTCTAAGACACCGTCTGATGTGGTTTCTTTATCTCCAGAATCAATATTTTTGAGCCTGTAAAAGGCCTTATGTCTTAAGGACTTTAAAACAAAAGTTTTTAAACAGATGATAAACTGCAGCTGCCACATTAAAAAAAGTAAGAAACTAAAAGGGGGGGATCTCCCAGATGGTTCTAATAAAACAAGGAAAACAGCAAAGGAGTTGTGGGGGATAGAATTGAAATTCAAGTCACAGTCCAGTGCAAGGTTTGGTTTCATACAAGGAAGGGAAAAGTTACACATGAGCCTTTTTATGTTCGTCAAATCATTCCTTTCAAATTTTCCTATTGTCATATTGCTGCTGTTTTTTCATGTCCATCACCTTACCTGAAGGGTTATACCATTCAGCCAGAGCTTCAATTCCAAGGCCAGTGACAGCCACCCAGAAGATTTACAAAAGTCTAAAACACTACTTAAAAATCCAGCTTTTCAGCAACTCTTAGCATAAAAGCTTTGCTTTATCATCATGGCAAAGAACAGTACAAAGAGATCTAGGGGACTTCTAACACTGTAGGCGCTCCTATTCTTTCCTCCTGTCTTCCCCCTCCAAAAAGAGTGCACTTGTTTGTTCATTTTACTAAGCAGTTTTTCTTGGTCCAGTTGAAACAAAACTTGAAACTAGTTTTCCAGTAACCAAAACTCCTAGCATAGATGTATTTTCATAATCAATATTGAAATATGGAAATGACTATACAGCGTAGTTTACCAATAAGGATTGTATCTCATGTCTCTGTTTCAGGGGTTCTCAAATTTCATTGCACCATGACCCCATTCTGACAGCAAAAATTACTGCGTGACCCCAGGAATGGGGCCTGAGCCCCACCGCCCCAGGCAGGTGGGCCAAAGCCCAAACCCTATCCCCCAGGGTTGAAGCCCTTGGGCTTCGACTCCAGGTGGTGGGGCTCGAGCTTTGGCTTCGGCCCCAGGGGTGGGCTCAGGCTTTGGCTTCAGACACGGGGCTCGGGCTTCGGCCCTGGGCCCCAGCAAGTCTAATGCCAGCCCTAATGACTCCATTACCATGGGGTTGCGACCCATTTTGGGGTCCCAACCCACAGTTTGAGTACTGCTGCTCTATTATATTCAGCAGGCCTTTCCTGTAATTTACATAGGGATGTCTCATTAATTGAGTGTTTAATTATTACACATCTTCTAGTCAAAATTCAGGGCTAACATAAGTATTGATTTCAGTGGCTCATACCAAGACACTTTGGTTATTTTGTTGAAGCATTTTTAATGTGAGATAGGTGGCTGCAGACCAGCCTGACGTCCAGATGAGTTACTGCAGTGGTTCTCAACCTATTTATAATTGTGGGCTAATGTTTGTTTTGTAGTAGGAAACTTGGAGACAAGTGAATATTCTTTTTTATGTACATTTTCACTTTTCTCCTCAAACTACCTGTTTGGTTAAATATTCTCTTAAATTAAAAATTGCAACTGTCATGGAACACCAAATGACCTTAAAGCTGAAGTAGGTATAAATGTCAAAGTTTTGTGGTTGTTGTGGCCAGTAATTGCATTTTGCATAAATGGGTGTCCACTTGTCTGATGCCACCTTTATCATGGCAACATGCCTTGTTCAATGGAAATAAATTATTTGCAAAAAACACTCAGAAAGCTCTTAAGGTTTCTTCCAAACTGAGCAACCAGTTTTCTCAGTCGATCACTTTCATCAGGGAGGAAAGAAAGTTGTTCTGAAAGTACCTACAAATTCTTGATCTAAATGGCAGACCTTCTAGACATTTTCTTCTTCTAGAGTCAAAGAATTTTCCAGATTTGTAGTACAGAAGTCAGCACAACTTCCTTCAACAGCTCAGGCAACAATAGTTAATATAATTTTGCTATGTTAGGAACCCTTAAGCCTAAGGAGGACATTAGACATTTTCTTTTCTCCTGGACCAGTTTTACCTCAGACAGTATCACTCTAAATTTCTTACAAAAAGGGGGATGCCTTATAGGATTTCAAGTATTTTTTTCCCTGTTCTCTTTCCTTTATCCTCCAGCAGTGAATTTACATAAAAAAATTATGCATCTTGAAATAGGAGCTAAAATTCCAGTTCTACCCTCTGAGCAACACCTATTTGTTTCCCCCTTTCTTCCTCCTTTGAGTCCAGACTCCCTGTGCTGGATTGTTACAACACTGCACTCTGACCTCCAGAAGAAGACTTGTGAAACTATATAACTAGAAGAACAGGATGGCTAGAAAAATTGCCTGTTAGATTTTAATTCATTTCAGAGGGTTTTCGGTTTTGTGATGTCATAAGAATGTAAAGAAGAGCTGGTTTTGGACCTGAAATGGGATGTAGGATGGGAAAGTCATTTAAGAATAAAATCCAGAACCAAGTCAGTAAATTATTTTTAGTAAACCTGTAAGTAGATAGAAGGCACCAAAGAAGGTATGGTTTCCAAACTACAGGGCGGGATCCACGATTTATTTTTCGGCAAGAGGGGAAGTTGAGTCAGTACCTCTGAAAATGACAAACACGTTTTCTTGTAATTTTGCCAATAATTAGAAAGTAGCATTTTTAAAAACCTTCATTTTAACAGCAGAAAACTGGCCAGTCATTCAACTATTTATTATGCTTCGTACTATTGTTCCACTGCTTACCTTGTCTCCTCCCCCCCCCCCATTTGTTTGTTTTTATCCACCTATTATATCTTGTCACTTGGATAGATTACCCGTTTGGGGTAGGCACTGTCTTTCTTTCTTTATAGTGTGTGTACATGTACAGTGTCTAGTGCAATAGCAAGAGACAAGCTTTTGAGCTTACAAAGACCTCTTCCAATAGGCACCTCTAAAACACTACTGTAATATAAATAATCAATATTAACCCCCCCATCTAATATTAGAGAGGGAGTTGGTAGCAACCTCTTTATTTAGCTTGTCTAACACCTTCCATTGTAAAAGATTCTTGTAGCCTTTTTTGAGAAACTCTAATACCTCCACTGTTTATAGCCGTCCTGTGAAATTTGGCAGGGGAAAAGATTTTGGGCTAGGAGAGTGCCTTTTCTTTATCCTATGAAATTCAATTCAGATTTTGCTGAGATATAAGCTGTTGAAAATTGCTATTTCCTGTCTCTTTCTTGTATGGCTCAGGAAAAATCCGGTACTATGTCAAAATAACTGAACATGAATATCTAAGATTGGGTCCGTGCCATTGCAGTAGCTGCAGCAGATACTGCCCGGGGAGCACTTGGGAGCTGCTAGAGAATCTGTATAAGGTTGAGGGGAGAGCACCAGACAGGCTTTCTAAAACAAGCCATGGCTTCACTTATGTGTATGCCTTATAACTTAATTTAAAAAAAAAAACTATCACGTGCTACTTTTTCCAGAGTACCTTTGCCTCATTCACTGAATAGGGTAGACACACATGGGGCAGAACTACAGTTGCGCAGGCAACTTTAAATTGGAAATTTCCTAATGTTTAGGTGTGTGACTTTGCAACTAAATAACATTTTTTTAACATAGCTTTTTATGTAGTAATAGCAAAAATTTGATACATTAAATAATGCAAATGTTGACATAGCCTTAATAACACAGAATATCAGATTATATTATCTCTAAGTGAAGTGTAGTTTAGCGTAGCGTAGTTCCTCTGAAATGTACTTTAGAGCAACATCCTGTGCACAATTCCATTGTATTGTATGAATTATTCACAGTTCAGTAAAAGCTCAATTATAATCACCCGTCGACATTAATAGGAAAAGGATGATATCCATTTTCTAATGGACTGTGTTTTAGTTTTTTTCCTCTCTCCACTGCCAGCAGTCATGTCTCACGTCGTTGATTTAGGAATACATTATCCTAGTTAGTAATCCTGTAATGAGGTGCCCTTTTATTCAGTATGTATGGGCAGTGCAGCTAACATGCCACGGTTGGCAGTAATTAGAGAGTAGGGAATGTTTTGCAGAAATGGCTTATGATGAATTTGTTTAGCATTCCCTGCTATCACTTCGTTTTATGGGAACAGTTTGTGTGTCTGGATGTCTCATCACAGTTCTTTTACATTCGACTTCTACTGACTGCAGCCTCTGCTTCATTTTTCGCATGACAGAGAGGGAATACATGTTGGTTTTTTAACTTGTTCTTGATATATTCCATCTGTATAGCAGTATACTAACTCTAGTACCAACCATAGGAAGAGAGAGGATTTAATCTGTCTAATCAGTGACATTAAGATGTGAATTAATCTATGGTATTTGAATACATTTGGTTTTTATTGTAATAAGTAAACACAAAATGGCCAGTGCTGTAGTACTTTTTTCTGTTTTGAATAATGCATTGTGTATTATAGTCATGATTACAACAGTTCCCTAATGTCATCTCCTTAGCACTAATGGAAACAGTCACGATTTTTCGTATGTGATATTGTGCTTGATTTGGAGAACTAAAGATCTTCTATGGCATCTTGGGACTGCTTGGGCCAAAGAGTTAACCTGTAATGCCAGGTGAACTGGCTACCTGCAGATTCTTTTTGAGAAACGTGAATTCCTGGATGGTGGAGAGCTGGCATAGTGCTCCATGCCACTCGCTTCTGACCCTCAGTGTGTGGAGGGCATTCCTGGGAAATAGGGGACATGGCTAGGGAGTCTCATTACCTTAGTAATCTCCAGCTGCCAGAATGGATGGGCAGTTGGATGTAACTTAAAGCAGTCCTATATTTTACATTTAAGTTCTACCAGGGACCAGAATGGTCCCTTGCCAACCCAAGGATTGTGAGAATGTAAAGGTGACACCTGTTATCTTTACCCCCTCACCTCACCACCATCAGTCCTGAGCTCAATGCAGCTAAGCCAGGCACAGGTTTTGTTCCCCCTTCCCCCAGTCCATCTTCCTCAAAATGAAGCATGTGTAGCCATGCTGTTAAACCAACAAACTTTACTCCTCTTTAGTAATGACCCCCCTCCTCATTTCCTTTTCCCCATGCTCTCCATTAACATATACACTTCACTTCACCTCTCACCTCCTTTTTCCCATTTGCAAGGGGTCAGAGATGCCTTCTGGTCCATGGCATGGGTTCATAGGTCTTGGAGTTCCAGTCCTTTTCTCAACAAATGTCTCTTGACTGTCTTTCCTTTGTATCCTTGGTCTTCTATGTCCTTTCTTGCTGTCCTCTTCGTCCCATGCTTGCTTTGGTGGTGGTTCTTCTCACAGCAAAGAAATGTGTGCTATCACTGAGAGTGCCAAATTCATTTTCCCCCTAATTTCTTACATGCACACTTTGTGTACTCTCCACATGCCTGCCGTTATCCTCCGTATATTATTTTCTACTACCTGTATCTTCTTTTCTTCCATCTCCATAAGAACCACTGGTTCCAAACCATAAACCAGGCAAAGACAAAAACACACAACATACACTTTTCCATTCAGTTTATTATTTAATAGCTGGTGCCACAGTACTCCTGCCACCCTTTTCACTGCTGGGCATGCATATTGTGCTCTTCTTTTCAGTTCTCTAGGCCTCTTTTTGATGGCACTAAGTATACTTTTCAGCTACACAAATTCTTTGTTTTACTTCAGCTTTTCTCCTGAAACTTGAATCAGCAGAAACTCTTCCACCTTCCCTACTTTCATATCTTCAGTTTACTTTGTGTTTACCTTCAAACCATGGTCGTCCAACACAGATGCCCACTCTGATACCATATTTACCAATTCCTCTTGTTGTCAGCCAAAAGGCCCAGATTGTCAGCATACGTTAGTTTTCTCTGTCTCCACAGGCTTGGTTCTCTTCCTAGTTAACATCATAACTAGGATGAAGAAGTAGACTCTGCACATTGCTATTTCTCAATCCCATCGTCGCCTCAAAACTCTCTGCAATTCCATGTATTGTTACTACCTTAGCTCTTGACCCTCGATACAGCTCCTCTGTAATCTCCATTTCTTGAAGTCCCCCTCCCATTCATCTCAATACTCAAAACACCACTCCCCTCAAACCAAGTCATACGTCTTCTCAAGATCTACGTCGCAGTTATGCCCTCCATTATCATTCTTTCAAACTCTGTCTCACTGCAGATATTGAGTCTATACTACACCTTCGCTTCCTAAAGCCATGTTATTGTTCTCCTATGCTTTTCTCCACCTTGCACCTCTGCCTTGCCTCCAAAATACTTTCAAGGACTTTGAAAGTTTGATTTAATGGGGTGTTGCCTTGATAGGGTAATGCAAATTATCCAAATCTTTACTCTTCCATAAAGGCACAATCAACCCCATCATCTGGTATCCTCGCTCGATCCCAGTCAACACATGGAGCTATTGGAGTAAGGTGGCTTCATAAATAACCAACTGCCTTGATCATATCAACGGTTATTTTCACCAGGTGCTTTACCATTCTTCTTCTTATTCAATGCTTCTACCTTTTCTGTAGAGATCAATACCTTTTGAGCCCTTTGGGGGCACACACTCCACCGTTTGAAAACCTCTGGTATGCAGTCTGGGGAGGGCGAGCAGCAAAGCCAGGCAGCTCGGGCCAGCCTGCCACTGCTCGGGGAGGGAGCCCCACCTCCACCCCCTGACTCACTCACTAAGTACACTAATTTAAGTACCACTAACAATCAGTAAATCCAGAAGTTAGACATATACATATTTATAATGGTAAGCTCCCTTCCCTCCCAAATATTGAAGTCACGCTGCATCTATGCTCCCACCATTTTCATACATTCTCTTCTCAAAATACAGTTGACTTTTTTGCTTTACTTTTTCCTCTAGAGTCGGTCACCATGTGGGATTCTCTTTTCTTCCAACCATGTATTCACCACTGAAAACCCATTAGAGAAACACAACAACCCACTTCTCTCCTTCTGCATTAGTTTTACCAGTCAGATTTATCCACCACTCCTTTAGCTTGGCTCCCTTTACCAATTTGGCAGCTTACAGCACCACTTACAAGGTCTTACTCTTTAATAGGGCTGTCAAATGATTTAAAAAATTGCAATTAATCGCAAGATTAAGAAAAATCTGCTGGCAATGCCCCTACTTATACATTCCAAAATGCCACTGGCCGCCTTGACAACAACGGCACACTGTTGACTCATATCCAGCTTCTCGTCCACTGTAACCCCTAGGTCCTTTTCTGCAGAACTGCTGCCGAGCCATTCGGTCCCTAGTCTGTAGCGGTGCATTGGATTCTTCCGTCCTAAGTGCAGGACTTTGCACTTGTCCTTGTTGAACCTCATCAGATTTCTTTTGGCCCAATCCTCTAATTTGTCTAGGTCCCTCTGTATCCTATCCCTACCCTCCAGCGTATCTACCTCTCTTCCCAGTTTAGTGTCATCTGCTAACTTGCTGAGGGTGCAATCCACACCATCCTTCAGATCATTTATGAAGATATTGAACAAAACCAGCCCGAGGACCGACCCTTAGGGCACTCCACTTGATACCGGCTGCCAGCTAGACATGGAGCCAGTGATCACTACCCTTGAGCCCGACAATCTAGCCAAATTTCTATCCACCTTATAGTCCATCCAGCCCATACTTCTTTAACTTGCCCGCAAGAATACTGTGGGAGACCATGTCAAAAGCTTTGCTAAAGTCAAGGAACAACACGTCCACCGCTTTCCCCTCATCCACAGAGCCAGTTATCTCGTCATAGAAGGCAATTAGATTAGTCAGGCATGACTTGCCCTTGGTGAATCCATGCTGACTGTTCCTGATCACTTTCCTCTCCTCTAAGTGCTTCAGAATTGATTCCTTGAGGACCTGCTCCATGATTTTTCTAGGGACTGAGGTGAGGCTGACTGGCCTGTAGTTCCCAGGATCCTCCTCCTTCCCTTTTTTAAAGATGGGCACTACATTAGCCTTTTTCCAGTCGTCCAGGACTTCCCCAGATCGCCATGAGTTTTCAAAGATAATGGCCAATGGCTCTGCAATCACATCCGCCAACTGCTTTAGCACTCTCGGGTGCAGCGCATCCAGCCCCATGGACTTGTGCTCGTCCAGCTTTTCTAAATAGTCCCGAACCACTTCTTTCTCCACAGAGGGCTGGTGACCTCCTCCCCATGCTGTGCTGCCCAGTGCAGTAGTCTGGGAGCTGACCTTGTTCGTGAAGACAGAGGCAAAAAAAGCATTGAGTACATTAGCTTTTTCCACATCTTCTGTCACTAGGTTGCCTCCATTATTCCGTAAGGGGCCCACACTTTCCTTGACTTTCTTCTTGTTGCTAACATACCTGAAGAAACCCTTCTTGTTACTCTTAACATCTCTTGCTAGCTGCAACTCCAGGTGTGATTTGGCCTTCCTGATTTCACTCCTGCATCCCTGAGCAATATTTTTATACTCTTCCCTGGTCATATGTCCAATTTTCCACTTCTTGTAAGCTTCTTTTTTGTGTTCAAGATCAGCAAGGATTTCACTATTAAGCCAAGCTGGTCGCCTGCCATATTTACTATTCTTTCTACACATCGGGATGGTTTGTCTCTGTAACCTCAATAAGGATTCTTTAAAATACGGCCAGCTCTCCTGGACTCCTATACCCCTCATGTTATTCTCCCAGGGGATCCTGCCCATCAGTTCCCTGAGGGAGTCAAAGTCTGCTTTTCTGAAGTCCAGGGTCCGTATTCTGCTGCTCTCCTTTCTTCCCTGTGTCAGGATCCCGAACTCAACCATCTCATGGTCACTGCCTCTCAGGTTCCCATCCACTTTAGCTTCCCCTACTAATTCTTCCCGGTTTGTGAGCAGCAGGTCAAGAAGAGCTCTGCCCTGGTTGGCTCCTCCAGCACTTGCACCAGGAAATTGTCCCCCACCCTTTCCAAAAACTTCTTGGCTTTTCTGTGCACCGCTGTATTGCTCTCCCAGCAGATATCAGGGTGATTGCAGTCTCCCATGAGAACCAGGGCCTTCGATCTAGTAACTTCCCTAGGTTAAACAATCGCGTGCTCTCGCTCACACACAGACACACACACGCACACAAAAAAAATGGTATGTTCCATCCTGAGAAATCATGTTATTTTTCACCTAAATTTGTCACATAACTATTAAATGTAACAAGATGTGTAATCTTGAATTGTATTGGAATGTTTTATGTAATCCTGTATTAGAAAGAGAAGGTAAAAGATTGCCAATAGTTAAACACCTATTATTTGGACAGCCTACCTTAATTGACATCAGAACTGTAGTCTCAACATTAACTTCAACCATGGAGTGATTTGACTCTCTCTGCATCAATTATTTGTCTGGAATATAAACAGTCACTGGCACTGAAATTGATAATACCCCATTACTTTGGGGGCTGATAGCTATACAAGACTGTTGCCTTCCCAAGTTACTACATGAAGCTTAATTATTACAGGATTCTGGACCTGAAGACTCTTGGGGGTAGATGAAAGGAGGCAACTCTGTGACGCACCTGGTGGTAGCCCATAAAACTTACTTACCCTTCCATAACTTGCACCTGAATAGGAACACTGTTGGTTTTTGAAGAAAATTCTACTTTCATATTGATCATTTCTTTCATTAATCTCCATGCATGTCCCAGAACCTTTTAAAAAGTTTTTTAAAACCATTTTATATCCTAGGGGATTTAGATACACAACTCCCATTAATTTTAATTGCCCCAGAAGAAGGCCCAGAAGAAAAAGCCAGGCCCTGGGAGAAACTGCTGGAGTCCTCAGGGAGGGGAGGTAGCAGGAAACCTGTCAGGCCTAAGAGGAGCAGAAGCTTGGTTGGTTGCATGTTTGGTTGTTTAAACTGGACTTTTGTTACCCCAGAAAGAGATTGAACTTTAAGTGTGACCTGGCTGGAGGGTTACATCATCTAGAACTCAACCACTGCAGAACCCAGTTGCCTGACAATATGGGGCTCTCAAGATGAAGTCTTGAAATGAGGGGGGTACTCTGGTGGTGAGAGTCCCTCATTACATATACCCAGTCATGTATGGACATTTATCTACTTTACAAAGCTCCAATACAATATGACACAATATGTAGTGTTGCTCAAAGAAAGAGATCTCTGAGTATAGTTTTAGAAGATGGTGCAAGTCAGGACTGGGTTGCATTGGCAGAGCTCTCTGTGGAAAGTTTACACAGTTCCTCCCGGCTTTAATTTAAATATCATTCTTAATCTAAATTTAGTATATTAAAAAATGCCAATATGACTAATTTGGAAACTGTTGTCTCTGAGCCAAGAGGTTGTGGGTTCAAGACCCAACACCAGAAATTGTGTTAGAGGTACTGTTATTCAAAAGAGGCATTCAGACAAGTTCCTTATCTAGCTTCCTGTGGTGCTTGTCCAAGTAGAGGTTAGTTAAGACCCATTAATTAAGCACTAGTGGTAATCAAGAGTGGAGGCTGAAGTATAAAGAGTTTATAAGTGTTGTTACTATCACCATCTCCTTTGAGCAGTAAAAATGCAACATAGCAATAAAAAAAACCTGTGAAACATGTCAAAACAAGAGTTTCCACTAATGCTACAAATGGTGAAGCTGCAATAGTAGTGCAGTACATCAATCTGGCTAGCACAGACGATGCCAATGTTCACTATTTTAATACAACAAATTCTGTCACTCCACCCTGTACTTACACAAATGGCGGATCATCTGGATGGACTGGAATTTGTATCTAAGGTCCCTTAAAATGTTAATTTTTTTTTAAAGTCCCCTGTTGCTTTTAAAGATGAGCTGCAGCCAATTAGCAGGGAAGGAAAAAGCCCCAGTAATCAGTGATTTAATCAGCCATATTGATTTATATCTCAGGTACTTAAAAGTAACACTCCATATTGGACATTCGTTTCTCCTCAAAAAAAAAGGCTGAGTGTCTGTCAGAGTTGAGTGGGAGAAAGGAAGAAATACTTTTTATTTAAGCAGTAATTTTTTTCATAAAAATCTTGCTAATTCAGTTTCTGTGGTAACCAGTTTATTTTTTTTTCCATTAGCACATACAGGAGAATGGTAACCTGTGGAGGCACAAGTAAAGCTTCAGAGATTAATTTAAAATGTTTTGGTCTGGAGGAAAGATGAAAGGAGTTAGGTATAGGGTTGCCAGGCATCCAGTTTTTGACCAGAATTCCTGGTCAAAAAGGGACCCTGGCAGCGCCAGTCAGCACTGCTAACAAAGCCGCTTAAAAGTCTGGTTGGTGGAGCAGTGTGGCTAAGGCAGGCTCCCTGCGGCTCCCAGAAGCAGCTCGTATGTCCAGCTCCTAGGCACAGGGGCAGCCACGGAGCTCCACGTGCTGCCCTCATCCCAAGCACTGGCTCCACAGCTCCCATTGGTCGGGAGCCACGGCCAATGGGAGCTGTAGGATGGCATCTGCGGGCATGAGCAGTGCAGAGAGCCCCCTGTGCCTAGGAGCCAGACGTATCAGCTGCTTCCAGGAGCCGCCTGAGATAAGTGCTGCCTGGCTGGAGCCTGCACCGTGAACCTCCTCCCACACCCCAACCTCCTGTCCCAACCCTGAGCTTCCTCCCTCACCCTAACTCCCTCCCACACCTGAACCCGTTGGCCCCAGCCCTGAGGCCCCTCCCACACCCAAACTCCCTTCTAGAGCCTCCACCCCAGAACCCACACCCCAGCTGGAACCCACACCCCGTCCTGTATCTGAACCTCTCAGCCCCAGCCCTGCATCCCCTCCTGCACCTCAAAACCCTCATCCCTGGCCCCACCCAGAGCCCGCACCCCCAGTTCACGTCCGCACCCCTTCCCACATCACAGCTCCCTGCCCTAGCCCAGAGCCCCCTTCTGCACCCTGAACCCCTCATTTCTGGCCCCACCCTGGAGCCTGCAGCCGAACTCCTGCCCCAGCCCTGTGAAAATGAGTGAGGGTGGGAAAGAGCAAGCGACTGGGGGTGGGGGTGGAGTAAGTGGGGGCCAGGCCTCAGAAAAGGGGTGGGGCAGGGTAAGTATGTTCAGTTTTGTGTGATTAGAAAGTTGGCAACCCTAAGTATGTATCATCATAAGCCTAGCAGTTGCGGAGAGTGTCATGAGGGGAAAAAGAAGAGGAGACGAATTAATAGCAGTATGGTTGATGATAGAGAGTAGGGTTATATGTGTGATGTCAGCAAATGCTCCCAACAAGACACACCTCTGGAAAAGAAGGAAAGCTTTAGAAATGAGCTGGCAGAGTTGGTGGTATAGTTAAAGAGTAGGTCTGTCAATTAATTGCAGTTTTAATTGCATGATTAAACAATAATAAAATACCAACTTAAATGTATTATATTTTTGAATGTTTTTCTACATTTTTTTAAATATATTGATTTTAATCACAAAACAGAATACAAAATATACAGTGCTCATTTTATATTATTTTTAATTATAAATATTTGCATTCTAAAAGAGATAAAAACTAGTATTTTTCAATTTGCCTCATAAAATTACTGTAGTGTGATCTCTTTATTGTGAAAGTACAACTTACAAATGTAGAAATTTTTTTTTACATAACTGCGCTCAAAAATAAAACAATGTAAAACTTTAAAGCCTACAAGTTGAAGCTTGAAGGGGCATACAAATATTTAACATATCTGGCACATATCTTGCAAAACTGGCTACAACAGTGCCATGCGTACACCTGGTCTCACTTTCTGGTGTCGTAAATAAGAACCGGGCAGCATTATCTCCCGTAAATGTAAACAAACTTCTTTGTCTCAGCGATTGGGTGAATAAGAAACAGGACCAAGTGGACTTGTATGAGGTGAATTGAAAAATAGTATTTCTTTTTATCTTTTTTACAGTGCAAGTATTTGTAATAAAAAATAAAATAAAATGAGCACTATATGCTTTGTATTCCTGTGTTGTAACTGAAATAAATATATTTGAAAATATAGAAAAACATCCAAAAATATTTATAATAAACTTAAATTGGTATTCTATTATTGTTTAACAGTTCTGTTAAAGCTGTGATTTAATTGCTACAAGTGCTGGAAGACAGAATACTGGGCTAGATGGATCATTGGTTTGACCCAGTATTGCCATTCTTATGTTCAAACGGTGTGCCCAGAGAGACCAGAAGGGTTATGAGGTGCAGTTAGATAACTATGAGACCTGGCAAAAAGTTGGAACTAGAAATGATAGGAAATCACCAGTCATAGAGGGACAGTTAGTGTTCTACAGACAAATTTTGGTAACTTTCCCTTTGATATTTTGATACTCAGCAGCTCAACTTTAAACAGCAGTTTTTTGATGCACAAAATCTTTCCTACTGAAATCACAATTTTGGGCTTCAGTTTTCATGTTTCAGTTCCCATTTCATATCTTCCACACACTATCCAATTCTGCAACCATTACTTTCATTAGCAGTGTCCCATTGGCTGTGCAACTACAACAGGACTTCAACAGAACCTTGGCTTTCATTTAAAACCAAGTAATTTTCTAGACCTTGTGTTTGTGGAGGAAAAGCTTGAAAATGTGAGCCAAGAGCACCGTAAAAGGTCAAAAGACAGAAGACAAATCTCACCCCCCCCCACACACACACACTTATGGTTTTTTTTAAAAAAAAATTCATGATTTTAAAGTCAAACTTATGATTTTTGGGGTGGAGCTGTGCCTCATGTTTTTGTCGTTTCGTTTTTTAACATGTAGGGTTTGCAAGACTGCTATTTTCAACTTTGCCTCCATCTCCTCTGCTTTGACACACATAGGCACTGTGACCTTCTCATCTGAGAACAGGACGAGATGTCAAGAGCACCGAAGTATCAGTTCCTGTTTTGACAATGGTAGTGTTCTCCTGTGGCTTTGGAAAAGTCACTTAATATTGTCACCTCAATAACTCCATCTGTAAAATAGTGATAAAATTTTCCGCATACATTTCACAAGGAATACTTAATGTTCGTATAACAGTCTGACAATTAAAAGCGCTAAATAAGTGCTAAGTATGCTATATTTATTAAATAAATTTATTAGCTTCTGTAAGTTCCTCCTGCCTCTTTCCATTTTGTCTGCTGATTATTTCCTCTCCTTGAACATAAGGTAGGATTCTACAAATGTTAAATCCAAAACTCCCTTTGTTGCTTAATTCTGTTTTGGCTTTTTCTCCTCACAAGATAAGCATGCTTTACTCTCTCTCCTCTTTAAAACCATCACTTATCCTTGACCTCACTTGACTCCAACTACTATCTCTTCCCTCTTTCATCCAAAAGCTCACTGAATGCACTGTCTACAATCACTTTCTGGAGTTCCTCTCCTCCAGTTCCGTTCTAGAACCTCTCCAGTCTGGCTTCCGCTCTGTGTGCTACACTGACACCACATTGCCAAAGTCTCTAATTACCTCCTATCTAAAGATCAGAACCAATACTCTACCTTTCTCCTTGACTTGTCAGCTGTCTTGTTGCAAGACTGGGGTTCGGACTTCATCTTCCTCTCTGAGTTTATAGCAGGTGCAGGTGAACGAAAGACAGGCAGCACCAGTGCATTTAGGATCCCCAAAAGAAGTTCATAATTAGAGAGTACTTAGTGTTCCAGCTGCACCACCTGAAGAACCATTACTGGTTTGTGTACCCAGAATTGGAAATTACTGCATTCCCCTATTAGAAGAGTTGGGGGGAGATCAAGAAAGGAACTGAGAGGAGAAAATGATCCCTTTACACCACCCCAGGAATCTTCCATGTTCAACAGTTGTCTGACTGATGAAACTTGTTTTTAAGTACCTTCACGCTTGGGAGTCCATAAACACAAACATATTTTCTCTAATCTTGTTTGGTTTGTAGCAGGGGAAGGAGCGGTCCAGCTTTCCTGATTAGGCACTGCATTTTATATAGTATATAGGCAAGTGAAAATGAAATAGTAATGCATAGACACACATTTGGAAGCGAACAGTAGTTCAAACGAACTATTAATAAGTAGATTAGTTAACTTACTAGGTTAATCTGTGGTCTGTTTTTTAAAAATATACATTTAAATGAATACTGTATCTCTGTACACCTGATAATACGAATTGTGTAGAACTGTTTTTCCTAAATTTAGTTCTGTGGTATAAATTACCCCAAAAAAAGTTTAAAAATTTGTTCACAATTTATAACTCAAACTTAGTAAAAATATTTCAAAATTAAGTGTTCTGGCTGTGTTTTTTGTTTTTGGTAATGGAAAAATTAAATATTACAATGATCTGATTTGTCTGATAAAATGAAGGCCTGTGCATGATTAAGCAGCCTTCAGAAAGGAAACTAAAGCAAATTAGAAAACCATAAAGCAACAACTGCCCAAGTGCTATTCTTATTCTTGGTTGTCATTTGATACTAGGGTGTAGTATGGGGAGAGTTGTATAGCCCTATCCAAAAATCTGTTCAGGCCTTACACCTCGGAAAGAGAAGCCAATTCCAAATGAATAAGATTAAGTGGAGGTCTCCATTCAAGTATTCATTGCAGAATATGAAAGACACGGAGGGTCCAAGGGGAAGGGAAAATGTATTAGATATATTTGAAACTTATTTAAGCTACAGCAGAGTTACCATTTCATCTTTCTTTTGCAGAAAACATTGCTGTCTGATCTGTAGTTGCAAGGAAAAGGGGGTGAAAAGAAGAAGGAAATCTGTCTTGGATAAATTGGAAGTGCTTTGAATTTGCAAAGGGATTTAGTGCCAGCTGCTACAGAAGGTTTCACAAAGCCACTTTTGGCACCGAAATGGATGAAATGCTTCAGACCTAAATGGTAACCTTAATTCTTCCATCATTTTATTTCTCTGGTGTAGCCCCTAAGATAACTTGTACAGTTTGTAAAGGATTTTCTTCTTAAACCAGTTCGGTTTAAATATAGTAATCTTACAACAGCTAAATTCTGGATAAATCTGTAATTTTACAACTTGCATGTATTCCAATGAAGTTTGCAGTTTTAGCTTTTATATCTGTTTAAGGCCTTGTCTACATTACGAAATTAGGTTGAATTTATAGAAGTCGGGTTTGTAGAAAGCGTTTTTATACAGTCGATTTTGTGTCCCCACACAAATGCTCTAAGTGCGTGTAGTTGGCGGAGTGTGTCCACAGTATCGAGGCAACTGTCGACTTCCGGAATGTTGCACTGTGCGCAGTCTCCGCCACCCATTTGAATTCTGGGTAGAAATCCCAATGCCTGATGGGGCTAAAACATTGTCGTAGATGGTTCTGGGTACATTTTGTCAGGCCCCCCCTTCCCTCCCTCCCTCCATGAAAGCAAGGGCAGACAATCGTTTTGCGCCTTTTTTCTTGAGTTACCTGTGCAGACGCCATACCACGGCAAGCGTGGAGCCCGCTCAGTTAACCATCACTGTATGTCTCCTGGGTGCTGGCAGACGCGGTACTGCATTGCTACACAGCAGCAGTTTATTGCCTTTTGGCAGCAGACAGTGCAGTATGACTGGTAGCCATCATCAACGTAGTCCAGGGTGCTCTTTTAACTGACCTCGATGAGGTCGGGGCGCCTGGGCAAACATGGGAGTGACGCAGCCAGGTCATTTCCCTTTTAAGTTTCGTCTCATGGCGATTCAGTCCTACCGGCAGTGCACTCTCTTTTAATCAGCAGCCAGCAGAAGACGATGGCCAGCAGTCATACTGCACCGTCTTCTGCCGAGCACCCAGGAGATGACGATGGCTAGCGGTCGTACTGCACGGTCTGCTGCCAGCAAGATGTATAAAGATAGATGAAATGGATCAAAACAAGAAATAGACCAGATTTGTTTTGTATTCATTTTCTCCTCCCTCCCTCCATGAAATCAACGGCCTGCTAAACCCAGTTTTGAGTTCTATCCTTGAGGGTTTGAGTTCTATCCTTGAGGGGGCCATTCTGTTTCTCGCAAAGCCACCCCCTGTAAGCCAACCCTGTTAGCCATGTGGGCAGTCGCCCCTCCCTCCACCAGAGCAACGGCAAACAATCGTTTTGCGCCCTTTTCCCTGGATTGCCCGAGCAGGAGCAGAAGCCAGAGCACAGCAAGCATGGAGCCCATTCAGCTCACCACAGCAGTTATGACCATTGTAAATACCTCACGCATTATCGTGCAGTGTATGCAGAACCAGTACCTGAAAAACCAGGTGAGGAGGTGACGGCAGCACGGTGATGAGGACACGAACACACTTTTTTCTCTAAAACTGCATTCCCCCGCAATTCGGAGATCATGGTGTAATGGGGCAGGCTCATGCCATGGAACGCTGATTCTGGGCCCGGGAAACAAGCACAGAGTGGTGGGACTGCATAGTGTTGCAGGTCTGGGATGATTCCCAGTGGCTCCGAAACTTTCGCATGCGGAAGGGCACTTTCATGGAACTTCGTGACTTGCTTTCCCCTGCCCTGAAGCGGAAGAATACCAAGATGAGAGCAGCCCTCACAGTTCACAAGCGAGTGGCAATACCCTGTGGAAGCTTGCAACGCCAGACAGCAACCGGTCAGTCGGTAATCAATTTAGAGTGGGCAAATCTACTGTGGGGGTTGCTGTTTTGCAAGTAGCCAACACAATCATTGAGCTGCTGCTATCAAAGTAGTGACTCTGGGAAATGTGCAGGTCATAGTGGATGGCTTTGCTGCAGTGGGATTCCCTAACTGGTGGGGCTATAGATGGAACGCATATCCCTATCTTGGGACCGGACCACCAGGGCAGCCAGTACATAAACCGCAAGGGGTACTTTTCAATGGTGCTGCAAGCACTGGTGGATCACAAGGGACATTTCACCAACATCAACGTGGGATGGCCGGGAAAGGTTAATGACGCTCGCATCTTCAGGAACGCTGGTCTGTTTAAATGGCTGCAGGAAGGGATTTACTTCCCAGACCAGAAAATAACTGTTGGGGATGTTGAAATGCCTATAGTTATCCTTGGGGACCCAGCCTACCCCTTAATGCTCTGGCTCATGAAGCTGGATAGTAGTCAGGAGCTGTTCAACTATAGGCCGAGCAAGTGCAGAATGGTGGTAGAGTGTGCATTTGGACATTTAAAGTGTCACTGGCGCAGTTTACTGACTCGCTCAGACCTCCGCAAAACCAATATTCCGATTGTTATTGCTGCTTGCTGTGTGCTCCACAATCTCCGTGAGAGTAAGGGGGAGACATTTATGGTGGGGTGGGAGGTTGATGCAAATCGCCTGGCCGCTGAATACGCGCAGCCAGACACCGAGGCAGTTAGAAGAGCACAGCAGGAAGCGGTACGCATCAGAGAAGCTTTGAAAACCAGTTTCATGACTGGCCAGGGTAATGTGTGACACTTCTGTTTGTTTCTCCTTGATGAAAACCCACCCCCTTGGTTGACTCTAATTCCCTGTAAGCCACCCGCCCTCGATCACAGCTTGCTTGCAAAGGAAATAAAGTCACTATCATTTAAAAAACATGTATTCTTTATTAATTGATTATAAAAATAGGGAAATAACTCGCAGTGTAGCCCGGGTGGGGTGTGGTAGGAGGGAAGGAAAAGGCCACTTTAAAACTTGTTGAATGCCAGCCTTCTGTTGCTTGGGCTGTCCACTGGAGTGTAGTGGTTGGGTTCCCGGAGCCTCCCACCCCGCATTCTTGGGCGTCTGGGTGAGGAGGCTATGGAACTTGGGGAGGAGGGAGGGATGGCGGTTAAACAGGGGCTGCAGCGGCAGTCTGTGATCCTGCTGTCGTTCATGAACCTCCACCAGACGCCGGAGCATGCCCGTTTGATCCCGCAGCAGCCCCAGCATTGCCTCATACCTCCTCTTCCTGCCGCCACCTCTCCTCATGTTTATCGGCCACCATCCTGTACTCTGCTGTTGTGTCCCTCCACACAACTCTGTCAGTGCCGGACGACTGCATGAGCTCAGAGAACATGTCCTCGCACATGTGTTTTTTTTCGCTGCCTTATCTGAGATAGCCTTTGGGACGGAGGAGGGAGGCTTGAAACATTTGCAGCTGCTGGAGTTAAAAAAGGGAGTGAAGTATTTAAAAAGATACATTTTACAGAACAATGGCTATATTCTTTCACGATGAACAACACTATTCACGTTACATAGCACATGTGATTTCGGTACAAGGTCGCATTTTGCATTTTATATTGAGTGCCTGCAGCTTTGGTGTTAGAGATCACACAAGCAGAGCTGGGCAAGAGAATTCGGCTTGCAGGCGGCCATGGTAAGCCGTAGTCTTTTGGCTTCTACAACCTTCATAACAGCAGCCCCCTCCTTTCCCATACCAAGCAAAGCCCGTTGAGTTGGCCATTTAGTTCTGCAGTTTTCCTGTTAACTTGCAGCAGCAGAAACCAAACTAACCCCCTCCCCTCATCCAATCGCTTTTCCTCTCCCCCTCCGCCTGGCTGGTATCAGGGAAGATCCCTGCTAGCCAAACGTGAACAGCTCAGCTCCAATGGCCCCCGCCCCCCACCGCATGGCCAACTGCGGGGTGGATTTCTTTTCAGCCACAGGCAAATGGCCCAGTAGGAATGGGCACCACTGAATGTCCCCTTAATCAAATTCCCCTATTTCAACCAGGTTACCATGAATGATATCACTCTCCTGAGGATAACTCAGAGAGATAAAGAACGGGTGTTGCTTGAATGCCAGCAAACACCGGGACCATACGCTGCCAAGCTTTTTCATGCAATGATACCAGATTACTTGCTACTAGCATGGCGTGGTAAAGTGTCCTACCATGGAGGACGGAATAAGGCTGCTCTCCCCAGAAACCTTCTGCAAAGGTTTTTAGAGTACCTCCAGGAGAGCTTCATGTAGATGTCCCTGGAGGATTTCCGCTCCATTCTCAGACAAGTTGACAGACTTTTCCAGTAGCTGTACTGGCCACGAATGTATCCCAAGTCCTCAGGGCTACTTAATCATTAAAAAACGCTTGCTTTTATAACATGTATTATATTTTAAAAGGTACACTCACCAGAGGTCCCTTCTCTGGCTTCGTTGGGTTGGGAGGGTATTTCAGTCAGGGTGATAAAAAGATCCTGGCTGTCTGGGAGAACGGTGTGCTGTGTGCTCTCCTCAAGCTCGTCCTCCTCCTCCTCATCTTCCCCGTCCGCAAAATCCTCAGGCATGGTGGAGAGTACCCCATCATCAGAGTCCACGGACAGGGGTAGGGTAGTGATGGCGACGACACACACCTCCCCCCCCCCCAAGAATTGCATGCAGCTCAGCATAGAAGCGACATGTCTGGGGCTCTGTCCCAGAGCATCCGTTTGATTCTTTGGTTTTCTGGTATGCTTGTCTGAGCTCTTTAAGTTTCATGCAGCACTGTGTTGCATCCCTGATGTAGCCTCTGTCCCTCAGGCCTCTGAGATTTTTTTGAAATGTTTTGTCATTTCGTCTTCTGGAACGTAGTTCTGATGGCACGAATTCCTCTCCCCATACAGCAAACAGATCCAGTACCTCCCGTTCAGTCCATGCTGGAGCTCTTTTTCGATTCTGGGACTGCATGGTCACCTGTGCTGATGAGCTCGCCTGGCCAAACAGGAAATGAGATTCAAAAGTTCCCGGGGCTTTTCCTGTACACCTGGCCAGAGCATCCGAGTTCAGAGTGCTGTCCAGAGCAGTCACAATGGTGCACTGTGGGATAGCTCCCGGAGGCCAATACCTTCTGATTGCGTCCACACTAACCCTAATTTGAACGGTGATGTCGATTTCAGCGCTAATCCCCTCGTTGGGGAGGAGTACAGAAATTGGTTTTAAGAGCCCTTTATGTTGAAAAATGGCTTCGTTGTGTGGATGGGTGCAGGGTTAATTTGGTTTTAACGCTGCTAAATCCAATATAAACTCATAGTGTAGACCAGGCCCAAGTTTGTGGCTTATAAAAAAACCCATTTTTTTGCTCATTTTTCTTCCTCCTTTGGAATAGGAAAATGAAGATAAAGGCTTGATCTTATCCTGTAAGTAACTATGGCTTTCTACTAACTATATCTAATGAAAAGACTGTATAATAATAGCCACATGTGCATTTTTTGTTCCTATTTCCATTTATTTCACAAATAACTCTTTAAGACTCTTTCAATAACACAATCCAAAAAACATGGAAGCTATGGAAAGGAATATGAACACACTGTATTTTTCTCTCTTCACCTCCTGTTTTCCCCTCCTCACCCTGTTCCCTGTTTCATTGTAATTTTCTTTCCCTCTCCCTTCTTTCCCCAATTTGAGCATCACCTCCTATGATAAGTCCTCCCTCTTATTATCTCCTTTCCTTCTTGTTCCTTTCCATTTGACTTCCTATCTTTTTTTATCCTGTTCTTCCTGCTTTCACTCCTTGTCTCTCATTGTTACACTTGATGTATCTAAAATATGCCTAAAATATTAACTATGATTACAACTGTCTCAAAGACTACTTTATATCAAACATATGTGCTGGACAATAATACAAAAACATAATAAGTTTGTCTCTTAAATGTTATTCCAATACAGATAAAATTCTAAATGTAGTTCTTTGGAGGAAGAAGAACTTGGCTGTTTGTGTTCATAAACAGTTTGCAAATATCTTCCAATCACTGCCCTCCTTCAGTCATATGAACAGACAATTTGTACATTTCAGAAAATGTACAAAGAATATTTTCATTTTTCTATTAACATTGGGAGGATTATCTTTTGGCTTTCCTATTCCCATTAGTCATGCACAGGTATTGGCTTTTTTGTGAATCTTTAGTTATTTGTTGTGGTGTCCTAAAGTATACAAAGCAAGGTTGAAGTTGTAGAGGGAGTCTGGAGTACAGGGCCTGGTGCAAGATCTGAGGCCTGAACCAGAAGTTGTGAACAAAAGTCACACCATGTATTAAAGTAGATGCTTACAATTTCACTATTTAGTACGTGAACTTGGCAAAGTTGTTACTAGTGTACTAGGCACAATTTACATAAATATATTCCAGCTAGTACAGATACACCCCCATCTAGTACAAGATAAGATGGTCTGATAAAATAATGAATAGGGATGTTTTTTCAAAGATATAAGCAACAAGGAGAGGTAACAAAAAGATGTAATGATTTACATAAGGTGGCGTGTAAGTAGTGTGTGTTAAGTTGTTTGTCTCAGCCTATAAAAGTTGGGATACTTTGCGTTAATTCTTTGTTTGGCCAAGGGGGCAGTGGAAAGTTCCACCACTGACTGAGCCGTTCCTTGCCACAGGGCAGTCATATTAGTGTACCTGTAACCACAAAGCCAGGGCTCTAGGACTGTGTCTTGAGGGCAATAAACCTGGCCAAGTGTCTTTGTTAATGAGCTGTGCCTGTGGTCTTTCTTTGAGTAACATCGAAGTCTGCTGAACTCACATGCTGCTCTGTCTAGTAATAACATTGAAGCTTCCAGGACAGAAGTGCCTAAGCAGTGCTACTGAGGCGACAACATTTCAGCCTCCAGCACTTACTTAATCACACTGGGTAGTACTATCAAGGTCTGCCGAACCAACTATCTGTGCAGTATTGGGAAAGCACACAGAAAGAACCCACAAACATGCAAGGCAACTGACAATAGAAGTATTTATAGAATTCACAGTATGGCAAATTCTTGCAGAAACTGCTGTTTACAGTTAATAAATATATAAGCAGAGCATGAGAAATCTGATTATCTCACATCTTCTCTAACTCTTTTCACAAATGGACTGACGCTACTAACTTATTATACTGGACGCCACCAAACAGCTGGCATATTGTAATGTCTTTTGTCTCTGTCAAACTGGGTGAGTTTTGAACCAGGTACCAAAAAGTGAAAGTCTTTCAATTTTCCAAGGTAATGTGAAAAAGACAACCTCATCCTAGGTTTCTCAGATGATCCCTCTCCTTCTTGGAGCTTTTATTCGGTTCTCAAAGCCTTGTGCAGACCTTCTTTTGAACAGCTTAGTATTATTCCCATTCCATATTGTCCTGAAGAGTGACTTTTTTTTTTTAGTGGCAGTCATCTCAACCCAGGTTAGCTTTGCTTTCCTGCTCATACTTCCTTATTTTGGTCATTCACCCAGAATAAAGTCATCCATAATGTATGGCTTGTCTGTGCTGGGGATTTTGCACCAGTGTGGCTACACTGATGTACAGTTGCACTATTCCACTATAAAGTGACTTGGACCAATTTAACCTGGTTTGAAAGGAAGATACGGGTGCGGTTAAATATTCATAGTGCAATAAATGCTTTTTATTTGCACAGGACCCTAGAAGTTAGTGTCCCTCCTTCCTCTGTTCTATTTTTTAAGGGGAAAAGATCTACTAGAATCTCATTTTGATTCCAATAGACTAATTGGAACCTGCATTTCTGAGTCTTACAAAGATTGTTATGCTCCCTTGCCTAGTCAGACACAGGTGCTCACTGCACCCATGCATCATGCATTGGCTGAGTGAGTTGAAACTGCAGTGGGAGAGTTTGCAGGGTTGCCACAGTGCAGTCTCTTCATACTTTCTCTGAATTTTGTAGTTTAAGGCCTTGTCTACATGGTGCGTTAGTCTGCATCAGTGGAGTGTAAAATCTAATGTGCAGCAGCGTGTCATACACTAACTAGCCCATGTAGACCCTGCTAGTGCAGGTTTAAAGTTCCCGAGTGCATGTTAATGTAGTACTTTTTGAAACTTGACTACATTAATATTCACTGTGGAACTTTGTGTGCCAGTGGGGTTTATACTAACCAGTTAGTGTACGTGAACTGGTGCTTATTGGAATGTACACCCCACTGGTGTGGACTCATGTACTTCATAGACAAGCCCAGAGGGTGGGATTTTTCAAAAATCCTTCGCATTAATTGTAATTGTTTCCATTGAAATTAATGGTAAAGCTCCCTTTGGTGACGGAGAACAAGAATTAGCCAGCGCTTGTCCACTTTGGAAAATTCCACAGTAAATTTAATGGCTTTGACCAAATGATGCATCGGCCCAACAGTTCACAGAGGCCTTTCCCTAACTGGTTTCCTCTGTTTGTTAAAAAAGTTCTCTGGTTCAGAACTTGGATGTATGTATGTATTTGTTTATTTTGAAAAGTAGGAGAGCCTCTTGGAGTCCATGAGTCTGTGGCTGTCTTTGAACTCCCTTCCAAAATGTGTACTTTATGTTTTGTGTATGACGTTCCCATTGGTCTGCACACATGCTAACTGTCGCTCAGAAAGGAATAAGGTGTAAGTCATTTCTCCTTTTAATGGAAAGAATTTTTTTAAAAAAATATTTCCTGTCCTTTCCCCATCTGGTACCTCAGCTCCTCTTTCTTTTTGCCTCTTCTCTTTTTGCAGATCTTTATAACGGTTAACTTTTGTTTAACTTGCACTTCTAAAAAGAGCAAGATGAGAAACCAGTTCAACTTTTAATACCCTCATTACCCAAAGTGTAGAACTATGGCAAATTAGAGCGCTTATTAATTTTGGAAGCCATATTAAAATATAGTATGTCCCCAAAAATATCAGAGTGGGAGGTTATGATAATGTAAATCACAAGCCCACATGTATTTTCCTCTTAAAAAAAAGAAAAAAGGACCACACTGACATGTTTTATTGAGCAAGAGAGCATGTGAATGCAAACTTGAGTCTGTAACTGAAGGTATGTCAGAGTAACATAGTAAAGGACTTGAAGCATTCTAGCCATCAGAGGAGCCTATTTCTTTGTCTCTGTTGTGCCATTGCTGCCTGCAGTTCAACCATTGTATTTCAAGTTGCAGTGGGGGAGGTTTAGGTTGGATATTAGGAAAAACTTTTTCACTAGGAGGGTGGTGAAACACTGGAATGCGTTGCCTAGGGAGGTGGTGGAATCTCCTTCCTTAGAAGTTTTTAAGGTCAGGCTTGACAAAGCCCTGGCTGGGATGATTTAATTGGCGATGGGTCCTGCTTTTGAGCAGGGGGTTGGACTAGATGACCTCCTGAGGTCCCTTCCAACCCTGATATTCTATGATTCTATGATTTTAAGCTTGCATTGTGTAGGCATTTAAAAATGCATTTGATTGTGAAGGACTTTAGCTGGGGGAAAAATCATTCTGGTAGCTTGTATCTGCACGCAAATTAGGTTTTTCTTTACTAATAAAAGTTAATAACTGTGGTGGTGGAACAAGACTAGCCAGAGGATGCATTGTGAGAGCATTGTCTCTTGGCTCAGGAAGACCCTACCAGGCTGTATAAAGAGGGATTGTTTTGGCTCAGGAAGTGCTGGATGAAGCTGCATGGGAGGCGATCTCCCTTGAGTAGAGAAGAGCCAGGGGTTGCTGTTTGGAGAGGTTCCCTCTCAGCTAGACAGACTCTGGGCTGACTTTGGTGGGACGTGCCTAAGGATGCCACATGGGCAAATTCTTTCCCTATTTGAGAACAGCTGGAGGATGTTGTATGGGCGAGTTCTCTTGGCTCAGGGAACATGTTGTATGGGAGGGTTCTCTCTCGGCTTGAGAAAACATTTTTTCCGCTTGAAGTCACTGAGTAAAATCTAAATGACTAATAAAGCTTCTAAATTAATGTTCAATCGGTTAGAATAATAAAAGTTAATTTATCATCAGGAAGGAAGACCAGAATAAGGGAAAATGATCTATTAAGAGGAGGAAAACCACCACCTTCTCAGTAACAAAGAAAGGTTGTAGATCGCTGGGCAACGCCTTTATTGGACAAACTGATTTGTTCTCCATCTACGCAATTATATATCCATGGAGATAGCCATTTTGCAAGTATTAGCAATCCTAGATGCACAAACCCTTTTTTCTCTTTTGTCCCAGGGATGCTCTCCTCTGTATATATTGAAGATTAACCATTTGACACCTATGTATTATGTGAATCCTCATACAGAAGTGTTGGTTTGTGAACATGAGAGGAAACTGCCATAGATTCCTGCAGTGCGTTTTTCTCCTGGAAACAACCCCAGCTTTTGTTTCCTCTCTTTGACTTGGCAATAGAATGAGGAAGGAACACATAAAACATGCTGGTGCTGAAGTAGAATCTGATTTGACCGAAAAAGCTTTTTTAAAATATTTACTCTGTGTGTGTGTGTATATATATATATATGTGTATATATATATGTGTGTGTATATATATAGTTCTGTTTTTATGTGGAGGATCGTTGATGGCCTTACAGTAGACTTTTTTCAGGATGAGAAGGAACAGTCATAGCTACTTGTCAGACCTTTCTTTTTCTCTTTTTCTCTTTCTCTCATGATTTTACATTTACATGGCATCTTCAATCTCAGTGGAACTGCTATATAAGACAATAAGATTAATTGCAAAGCTGCATAATGGAAGTTGAGTTTAAGGAGGAATTTGCGGAGGAGAGCAGGGTACGTGCTTGGTGAAGAAGAGATAAGAGGCTATTTCGGCCATAAATGGTGCTGTGCTGTGAAAGAAAAGCCAGAAGACCCTTTTGTTTATTTCTGAAATACAGTCCATGTTAGGGTCTTAATAGGAGACAGTTCTGTGAAAGTGTGCAAACCACCATGCTGTGACACTTCAGGAGAAGGAAGGGAGAATACAGCATAACTTTTTTTTTTCTTACATTATCTGAAAATTTTAGAAGTCATATAGGCTGACCTTTACAATAGCCTACTTATTTTATGCACCATCATGTCTGACATCCTGTTGTTGCTCAATTCATAAGTAGCAATTCCTAAGTTGCAGAAAAGGAAAGGTTATTACCAGTGCATAAAAAATAAATAAAACTAGGAACCCTGTGTAAAATGTGATTGTGGCTTCATTAATAGCAACATAATGTCCTTTTTAAAATTTCCTGCATAATTGTACTCTAGATTTAAGATTACATTTTAAAATATAGTTTCTAGCCCTACAGTTGTGAGGAAAACCTTCAAAATATGAAACAAATGTCAACCAATGCAATGATGTTTTACTTGAATCTGCAGACAGAAACAGTAGCTTTTAGATGTATGAAATGCCTAATTCATCTGAATGGGATGTTGGCTGTGAAGCCTAATGTTAATTACACCTCTACCCCGATATAACGCTACCCGATATAACATGAATTCGGAGATAACGCTGTAAAGCAGTGCTCCTGGGGAGGGGGGGGTTGCGCGCTCCGGTGGATTAAAGCAAATTCGATATAATGCAGTTTTACCTATAACGCGGTAAGATTTTTTGGCTCCCAAGGAGAGTGTTATATCAGGGTGGAGGTGTATTTAGCAGTTAACATTTTAGCAGAAACATCAAGCAAACGTGCTACTTCATCATTAGATGCAGTGGTAGATATTGTCATGGGGTATAATAGTTAGTTGTTGTCAAGGTTGTTTGGGTGGGAAATTAGGAATTCAACTTCTCCTCCCCCTGCCTCCCAAATGTACTGTCCCCTCCATCCTTTCTTCAAAAGATAGAAGGAAAAATAAGATGCTTTTTTTCCCTAGTACTGAAAGCTTCTAAAGTCCATTGACTTCTGGTGGCTTTTAAATAGTTTTTTGTTTTGCTTTTTTTAAATACAAATAACTACTTTTTGGATGGTGTTGAAAAAATGTGTGCATTTCCCTTTACACTTCAATATATATCCACAACAGCCTTAATTTCTTGGTTTATATCCAATTCTGCCACATTCTAAATATTGTTTTAACATAGAAAAAATAGATTAATTTTTTTAACCTCAATGGTCAAAATCAAGAATTTTTTACATCTTTTATCTGAAGAGTAGTTGAACAGATTGAATTCAAATTTTGTTTTTGAAAAAAAAGTCATTAGTATGAGCTGAGACCTTGATTGCCAGTTTTCCGCCCTAAACAGACTTTTCCAGCTGAGATATAAACTCCTGAAGAATGTGATTCATAAATGGAAACATTGTCAGATCAAGTCATAACAAAAAGGAAATATTTAGAAAGGGTACTATTATAAATTGTATTCATTTCCACAGTGGGCTATTAATTCTTTCTCTGGCTTGCTCTGTGACCTAGCCATTATTTCGTTTTTATGCTGAATATATGAAAACTGCCCTCTCACAGTTGTGTTAAATATTATATAGCATATATATGCTCATAAGGAGAAAGAGATAAGGAGAAAGATGGTGATTCCTTTCTTTTAAATCCATGCAGATGAAATGGCTGCCTCTGAAAATGTAACTTAAAATCAGCAGGACAGACATTGGCAAGACAAAATGGAAAAAGCCTTTCATAGATTTTGTAGGGTTCAAAACATGTAGTATTGCTGTGCTAGCCAAAGGCCGCTGTGTTTTACATCCAGATTGTGCTATGCTGCTGCATATCAAACCAACGAGTTTATTTTCTGTGATAAGACAGTAGTCTTTATGTCCTCAAATAGTGATTTAAATTTCTCTGTTCACTTGGGGGGAAACACTGGTTTTTATTTTCAAAAGTTGGTTGATCTTCTCTTTGTTCCAAAAAGAAAAAAAATTGAAAAGAGGATAGTAGAACTAAATTCATAATAATAATAATAAATACTTCTTGCCTGTGAACAGCTGGATTGAACACGGAGTCAGACTTCCCAAAAGTATATCACAACAGACCCTTCGGCACCCACATTCTTGTTGCAACCATTGCTAGCTTTGAGTGTCTCTCTGAAATTGCAATTCAGCACAACAGAATAAATACAAATTCCACAATAATCTTCAATTCTCACCCTGTTTAATAGTCTCAGTGACTTTTTGGTTGTACATTTTCTGAGGTTTTATAGCTCATTAGAAGTAATAAATTAGCACTGTGTGCATTAAGCAAGACTTCATAAACTTGGTAAGGATGAATGAGGAAACAACCCACTAGTTTTTTGGTTTTGTTTTGTTTTTTTAATGTGTATTCTCTGCAGTTTGCCTGCTGCACCTTCCTGCCCGGGCTTTTTAATCATGTGATACTTGCCAATATTTTGGGAAGAGATTCCAGAAAACAATATATAGTTAATGAGTAGTAAGGATTTGGAAGGCGCTTACGTATATTAAGTTGTCATGGGATAAGAGGGAAGATCCTTTCATAGATTGAGAACTAGTTAAAAGACAGGGAACAAAGGGTAGGAAAATAGCAAATTTTCAGAATGGAGAGGGATAACTAGTGGTGTTCCCCAAGGGTCAGTCCCAGGACCAATCATATTCAACTTATTCATAAATGATCTAGAGAAAGGGGTAAACAGTCAGGTGGCAAAGTTTGCAGACGATACTAAACTGCTCAAGATAATTAAGACCAAAGCAGACTGTGAAGAACTTCAAAAGGATCTCACAAAACTAAGTGATTGGGCAACAAAATGGCAAATGAAATTTAATATGGATAAATGTAAAGTAATGCACATTGGAAAAAATAACCCCAACTATACATACAATATGATGGGGGTTAATTTAGCTACAACTAATCAGGAAAGAGATCTTGGAGTCATCATGTATAGTTCTGTGAAGACGTCCACAGAGTGTGCAGCAGCAGTCAAAAAAGCTAACAGGATATTAGGAATCATTAAAAACGGGATAGAGAATAAGGCAGAGAATATCTTATTGCCCTTCTATAAATCCATGGTATGCCCACATCTTGAATACTGCATACAGATGTGGTCTCATATCAAAAAAGATATACTGGCATTAGAAAAGGTTCAGAGAAGGGTAACTAAAATGATTAGGGCTTTGGAACGGGTCCCATATGAGGAGAAATTAAAGAGACTGGGACTTTTCAGCTTGGAAAAGAGGAGACTAAGGGGGGATATGATAAAGGTATATAAAATCATGAGTGGTGTGGAGAAAGTGAATAAGGAAAAGTTATTTACTTGTTCCCCTAATATAAGAACTAGGGGCCACCAAATGAAATTAATAGGCAGCAGGTTTAAAACAAATAAAAGGAAGTTCTTCTTCACACAGCGCACAGTCAACCTGTGGAACTCCTTGCCTGAGGAGGTTGTGAAGGCTAGGACTATAAAAGGATTTAAAAGAGAACTAGATAAATTCATGTAGGTTAAGTCCATTAATGGCTATTAGCCAGGATGGTTACAGAATGGTGTCCCTAGCCTCTGTTTGTCAGAGGGTGGAGATGGATGGCAAGAGAGAGATCACTGAATCATTACCTGTTAGATTCACTCCTTCTGGGGCACCTGGCATTGGCCACTGTCAGCAGACAGGATACTGGGCTGGATGGACCTTTGGTCTGACCTAGTATGGCCATTCTTATGTTCTTATGGAAGGACGAATATGTCATCAGAACATTGTGTGAATAGGTTTGAGTCAGAGTTCTACGTACTGAAGAAGTCCAGATTGTTAAATGACGGTTGTTTCGGATAACCTTTATCTTCCTAAAACCTGTAAAAAATCATTTTAAAAAGGGATGTCGTCATGAACCTTACTTAGAAATTATTTCCATAACTTCCTGATTTTAAGGAAGAATATTGTGTTCTGTAGCAATAAGGACATGCCAGCTAGAAATGGTACAAAATCTGTGCTTAAAAGCAATTGGTGGTCTCTGTTGAAGACCACAATCCTGAAATAGGAGATAGAGGCAAAGGTATCTCTTGGGTTTTCCTTTTAGAAGGAAGGCTTAACTACCATTTGATCCAAATTAATGATCTTTTATGTATTTTCTTTGAATGGCCATCTATTCCTAATATTTCTCTCCTTCCCCACCACACCCCCAAGGAATCAGACTAGTATAATTCCAAGGTTGGCAACTTAGAAATTTTATAAGGACAGAAAAGCTTCCCATTTTTCTCTCGCAATAGACTTTTTTAGTGATCAGCTAGCAGGTATATGAATAGTTAGAGCTCCTAAGCCTTGGGTTTTTGTTTGTTTTTTATACATTTTTATACATTACATACATTTTTATACATTTTTGTTTGTTTTTTATACATTCTTCCTTCTTTAATACCGATTGTATTAAACCTGGAATACTAAACCTTGTTTACTTTCATTTTTTAAAGAAGAATTTTGTTTGATATTGATTAGATTTTACTTCTTTCAAGCTGAATTTCATTCTTCCCCAACCTCCTATTACATAGTGTGTTATTGGCAAGGGATGCATTTCCAGGGGAAAAACTGTTCAACCCTTACTTCAGATGCCGCTAATTAAGAGAATCATTGATCGATTTGAGGCCTGAAAAAGGTATTTTCCCTCCCCCAACACTACAGCAAACAGCAGTGATTTTGTATAAAGCATGAGAATGACTGTGTTATGGAAAAAAATGTTGTGTATGCAGTTGTCATAGAAACATGTTATCCAGAACAGAGCTGCAGCCTACAGTGTGTCTGCTGTTTTCTGACACCAGTTGTAAATCAGAGAGGTTATATTAACTCCCTTCTTCTCCCAATTATGAAATGGCATTTAGGAAGTTATATAAAACATGCCTCTGGTTTGGCATGTTTGCTGATATTAAAAGGAAAGTGAGAGAACAGGAAGCTGTCGTTTCTAAAAATGATGTTGAGGAGGAGAAGTAAAATAGAACTGCCAAGCATTGCCTTAACACAAACGTCATTGTAACCAAGATACTTTCAACAATATTGTGCAGCCTTTTTCATAATGAAGTGATCTAGTTATCTTTCTGAAATCATTAAATTACTTCAGAAACTTTAGGCACAGTAGAACTTTGATTGGTTGTCAGTGTTCTGTAAGGGCTTGTGCCTGATTTCCCCCCCCCCCCCATTTTTATGCATATACTGCATTTCATACTAGCAGTAAGGCACAGCAAGTATGCATTTCTGGAAAATTATTACACTTTTATTACATGGCTATAGTCCGTCAACTTTTTATATCGTGCATTATGACCTGAGCTAATAGAAATATCTGAGAAAAAAATAGATGAATTTTGACGATCTGTGGATTTCCTGTGTTTTTCTCCAGAATGGAAGTTATCATTTGAGTTTGAATTTTTCTTATTGTCAAGGGTATTTTTACAATTTAATCTATCTTTTTGAATATATAATGAGATAGAAACAATAGAACCAACTGAGATTTTATCTTTGCCCATTCATTTTAATGGCATCCTAATGGTGATAACGTCAATACTAACATTAGTATCTAGATACTTAGAGCACTTTACAGATAGATGAATAGATAATTGTTAATCAGTTTAATTTGTGATCATGCCAGTTGATTTACTACTTCACACATTTTATCAATCTCTGATATGTGGGTATTTCCTAAAATTGTACAATGTTCTATTAAATTACTTTTCATATTCTGATAATAAAGACATTTAGTGAAATCTTTCAAGTTAAGAGCAAAAGTTGTGTTTACCATTTCATCAGTGTTGAAATTCTATGATGATAGAGCTGGCTATTCCAATTATCATGAGGTTTAGTAAATAGTCTATAAACTCAGCCCACTAACAGAAAAGTAGAGAGAGAGAGTGTGTGTATGTATAAATATTATTGGAATTAACTTGCTATTTAGTATTTAAATGGGTAAGGAATGGTGTCCATTAAAGTACAAAGCAAACAGAAAATCCGTCACAGAAATTCTTTAGATTTTTAGATTATCAGCTTCCCCGCACGGATTTTTCTGGAGAAATTATTGGTGATATTCTCTACAGTTTTATAACACTACCCAGGTTCTGGCTGTAATTACTTAGAAATGCACTGCTTGTTGTGTCTTATCATTTCTGTAACCATTGCTAAAACTTTTCTTACCAGTTTTAAAGAAAAATTATATTTGCTTGATGCAGACTTTCTGAAATAAACCTGAAGGAAAGCTTTGAGAGCTGCCACTTAATGTAAACTGTTGACAAACTTTTCCTCTTGTCAGTGCAGCATGAGATCATTGCATGGGGAGACCCGAAAGTCATAAGCATTGAAGCTGTCTAGGAATTCAGTTTCTAGTTGTGCCCTTTTTCAAGAAGCGAGAAAAAGGAACAACTTGCCTTATTAGTATGTTCTTCCTCTTTTATACATGTTGCTTGGAATTTGCTGCTGTTCTTGTTAACATCTAAGACTATGTCTGCTCAGCACACTATGCCCAGGCTTGTGGACTCATTTGTCCAACCCTGCGTTTGAGTGTCCACACTTCAATGGAAACTCAGGCTTCATAACTGTGCTGGCACATCCATATTGCACTACCCACACCCATGTCACAGCTTCAGCTTCTATGGGCATGTACTATCATACCGAAGGGTTCCTAGCAGCCTCACCAGCTGAAGCCCTCAGGGGCTTTCTCCATAGTGGGTTGTGGGAGAACTGTCTGTCAGTCCTGTGGGAGTTGACCAGAAGTGTGTTGGGTGGGCTTAATCTGCGAACCCATCCAGCTAAGCCATTTTGTGTCTGCACACTATCCGCAGCCAGAGCCAATATGGATTTATATATTTTGGGACACAGGAGGATGCTGGTCCACAGCAAGATGCTGGTGGACATTTCATTAGCAGTTTTTGAACTGCTGAAGGCATATTAACATGCCAGCTGTGAGTCAGCTGATGCTGCTCATGCCTGTTGTTGCCATAGCCGCTGATTTCCCCCCTGTACAATGAAGCAGGAATACAAACAGACTGATGTGCTCATATCATCGTGTGGATTAGAGATGACCAGCAGTGGGTCCAGAACTTTTGCAAGAAGAAGCAGGCTTTCCTGGTGGCCTGTGCACCAGCTTGCCCCTATCCACCAGAGTCCAGATGCTCTCATGATGGTGGCCAGGCCAATCCAGAAGTATGTTCCTATTGCCATTTGGAAGTTGGCTACCCTAGACTGTTATATGTCCATGGCTAACCAGTTTGGCATTGGCAAATCAACTGCGGGGATTGTTGTGGCAGAGGTTTCTGAGGCGAACAGGATTGTGATTTACCAAATGGTTTTGGGCACAATAAATGTTCCCGAAATAATTGCTGGTTTTCAGAGAATGGCCCCTCCCCCGCTGTCTCCCCTCCTCTGGAGGTATGCTGCTGCGCGGGCAGCACAGCTTGCACCCGCCCACCTTCCAGGCTTTCCAATAAGCCTGTCCTGCCGCTCTGAGCAGCAGGGTAAAGGGGCGGGGGGAGGAGGGGTTGGATATGGGGCAGGAGGTCCCGGGGGGCAGTCAGGAGACCGGGGGCAGTTGGATGGGGTGGGGGGGGGACAAGGAGCAGGGGGGATTGGATGGGGGGGGTTCAGAGGGGAGCAGTCAGGGGGCGGGAAGTGGGAGGGGGCGGATAGGGGGCAGGGGCCAGGCTGTTTGGGGGGCACAGCCTTCCCTACCCCACCCTTCATACCGTTTCACAACCCCGATGTGGCCCTCGGGCCAAAAAGTTTGCCCATCCCTGGTTTAGGAGGACATACCCCAGTTCAGAGTAAGGAAAGAGTGCATAGCAGAAATTTGCTAAATCAGTTCTATATATTTTCATAGATTTGTATGTCTTTTGAGGATGCATCTTAATGTTCAAAATGTCATCTCATGAATGAAATTAAGTGTAACAACTGAATCCAAGATGAGCAGGATGGGTGCACAAATCACAGCTCAGGGGGATTAAGCCCAAGAACAGGATAGTTCTGCCACTTCTGCTGTAAACAAGATAAACCTTAGAAATTTAGAGAACAAAAAGACCTATTACAGATATCATGTCCAGTCCCTTAACAGTGTAAGATGATACCCCTATACATACATACTAAAATACTTAGAAGTTTGTGAATTTGAAATAAGTGTATAGAAGATTCCATTCTCGGGTGATGGCATGTCACTATTTTTTCCCATGCAATATTAACAAATTAGTACTCTTGATTTCCAAACATTCTGAATTAAATGTGCTGAGTGTCTGTTATTTATAATAATATTTCCAGAGCCCACTAGTTTACTCAATAATTTAATCTTTTTGCAAAGCAGTCTTTTTTTTCTTGGGGTAACTTTATGTAAAATGGTGAAAAGTACAAAAATAGTCTTCCAACTGGCATGCTTTTGTAAAAAATAAGTTGGGCAAATAAACATTTAGTTTCAGAACCTATCAGGTTATTAATACAACTTTGGACATGCATAACTTTAAGGATTGGACTGAGTGGATTTATATTTGTGCAAGGAACATGAAGGCTTACTCTAATTTTTGAACTGTTAAGCATTATCAATGAGCTGTGTGAAAACGATTTTTTCTAATGTTGAAATGGTATGTCAATAGAGTAGAATAAGAGGTAATCCTTGTCTAAAAATTATCCTTTGTACCACTGATATGATGTAAAGATTTTTTTTAACTGGTAATATTGTACATTATTATTCATGTCACCATTTGGTACAAAAATTAACCTAGAGCATGTGAATGGTATTGATATTTACATATACTTGGTGTCTGCAACTGTGCAACAGTCAGTATTTGGTTATTGATCCAAATATCACTAAAAAGAGAACTGTCTCCAGCTGTTTCTAATTAGGGCTGGATTGTTTCATGTGTTCTGAACAATTTCTTTTTATTCATGGAATCTATAGTTTTCCAATTTTTCTCACTTTCTGTAACATACAAGCAGTAATATATTTCTCAGATAACTAGAGTTAGAGCAAACAGAAATATATTGTGAGGTCGGTGTTATTAACATCCTTCTTAACTCTGACTTTGCCTTATGCATATTTCCATCTCTGATACAGAAGTAACAACCTAGAAAAATGTTCTTTCAGATGGATTAGAATAAATGGAGAATCTTAAAACAGCACAGTGGGTTCTATAAAATCTGATATCTAGACTCTGTAAATCTTTGTTCCTAATGAGGAACACCACCACCCGATAGAGGGAAAGGAACTTCTGATGGCAAATCAGGGATATATATGGCACTAGCGGTTGTTGAATACTCAATAAAATAGCAGTAGCCCTTGGATACAATGCTAGAAATGCAATATATCAAATCCAGAATAATTCTCCTCTCCCCCCCCCCCCCTTTTTTTTTTCTGCACCACTGAACTTCTAACACTAGGGTTTTGGTACATGCAGCTATGGGTGTCTTAACTTCAGAAAGTCAGCTCAGCTGGCTATTCTCCATGCAGTATCTAAGTTGCCATTACCTGCTATGCCCTGTGCAGCTTATCAACCTTTTCTTCCAAATCACCACCAAGGTTATCAAATTTTCACATTACTGCATCTCTTGCAATAAATTTGTTAGTCTTTGGGTATACTCCTAGGGGAATTATGTGCCACTGTGTATGTGCAGAATTTGTGTCCCCTGTAGAATTCTTTGCTTCCCTGCAGAAAAATAACTTTCTAACAGGGAAGCAAAGGGAAACCCCAAAAGCGGTCATGCGACCCTCCCCAACAGTAATGTTTCACGTGCCCAGGACAGCCAGCAGAGAGATAAATCACTGTGTGGCAGTGGGTGGGACTGGGGAAGGCCTGGCTGGTAGCTCCTACCCTGGGCAGGGCTCAGCTGCTAGTCCCAGCTGTGTTGGGGAGGACAGGCCGGGGCTGTGTTAGAACGACTCCCAGATTTCTCCCCTACCTGTAGGAAGCTCTGTAAACTCTTCCCCTTCTCCCCTCCCACTCCCAGCTGCACTTCTTGCATCCATTGCTCCTCAGCTGCTGGGGAAGGATCTCTGTACAGGGAGCTGCTCCACTGTCCATCCAACCCCCTCATACCCTGACCCCCTCATACCACTGAGCCTCAACCCCCCATACACACACCCAAAACCCCCCTTGACAAGCCCCACTCTCCCTGCACCACCCTGATGAGCTATCTGGATCCCCACCCTACCAAGCCTCACTCCCTCAGCATCTGGACCTTCCCACTGAGCCCCCCACTCCCAGATCCCCCTGCCGAGCTCTAACCCCCCACACCTGAACCCCGCTGCTGAGCCCCAACCACCTTCACCTGGACCCCCTTGCAGAGTCCCATTACAGTTGCACCCAGAACCCCCTAACAAGCCCTTGTCCATCCAGATCTTTCCCCCCCCACACACACACACCCCACAGCATCTGGATCTGCACCCATATTGCTCCACACAGAACCCTCTCACCCACACCTGGATCCCTCCACACTAAGTCCCTGTCTTACTGAGCCTGCCTACCCACACCTAGTGCACCTGGCACAGAGGTGCAGGGCCCTGGGTTGTTTCTGGGACAGACCCACTCCTTGCGCTGTGTCAGGATTCGGTGCAGCCTCACCACCGAGTCTGTGACCCGGAGGGGAGCTATACAGTGATTTCCCACCTCTGTGCAGTGTGACAAAGTCAGGCTGGACGGCTGCAGGAAGATCCTGGAAGGCTGATATATTAGCCCTACAATGTTAAAGGTCCTTTTGCCTACAAGCTGAGAAGGAGTTACCTCAGGTCAATTATGGACACCTGAATCCAATTAAAGACTGCTTGAGGCCTTTAAAAACCCCTCCTCTGGGGAGAGCACAGGAGGAGAGTAAGAGAGGGACAAGCTGCTGCCAGGCTAGTGGCAACAGGCTGTTTCTGGGTGAGAGTCTGTGCTCCTTCCCATAGGGGAAGTAGCCAAACCTGAGTGCCTGTCCGGGGAAGGACTGACACCCCATGGCAACCAACCAGATGACACCCTGCACTAGTGAGGGGGGCAGTGAAAGGTACCCCCCTGGGTTTTTGTTTGATTGTTTCCTTTTGTTTGGTGGAGGATCATCTCTAAGGCCGACCCTCAGGTCTACCCTGAAAATATGACCAACGGAGCACAGAAGGGGGAAGGCAAACCCTGTCTGAGTGGGGCTGATTACCCTAGGCCTGCCATCACCTGAGGGGGCAATGCTAAATCTGGCGAAAGAAAAGAGGTGCCTTGCCACAGCAGTGGCCTGTGCTCAGTGGCCTGTGCTCCCCGATGCCATGCTGGAGCCTACACATTTATTTGACAAATAGAATTTGAAGAATTTTGCAGAATTTTGAAATATTGTGTGCAGAATTTTTATTTTTTTGGTGCAGAATGCTCTCTGGAGTATTTGGGGCAAAGATCTTGCTATCTTATTTGTCTAACTAAATATATCTATTGGTATTTGTAAAGTAACTTTCACTGGGTATGCAGTAGGATCTTCCATAAGGGAAAAGCAGATATCCATCCTGATCTTTGGGAGCATTTACCACATTCTTGGCACCATGCAAAAAAGTTAAACCAACTTCATAGTCCCCCACTCTTGGGGATGATTTATATCAGTTCAGATTAGGATAGCCTGAAGGCTCCTGTAATTTATGCCAGCAGCCCACAACTCTCAAGGAAATATATGGCAGCAATGCCCCCTGCAATGGATAGCCATCTATTTTGGATGGTTCAGAGTTAATGTTAAAGCTCCTCTTAACTCCACTTATTGTGCCTAATTATGTAGTCGGGCAAGCTGTATGTGAGATCTTAACTACCTCACTTCATCCGGAAATTAAATGTTGTATATTTAGGGTCCTGTTTATATTCATTATTTTCACTGTATATGGTAAAAGGGGGTTTCTTTCAACTTGCTTAGAGTTTAGTTTGTATAACTAGGGACCTACCAAATTCACAGCCATGAAAAGCACATCACGGACTGTGAAATCTGGTCTCTTGTGTGCTTTTACCCTATACTCTACAGATTTAATGGGGGAGACCAGCGTTTCTCAAATTGGGAGTCCTGACCCAAAAGGGAGTTGCAGGGGGGTCGTGGTATTGCCACCCTTACTTCTGCATTGCCAGCCAGAGAGTGGTGGCTGTTGGCCAAGTACCCAGCTCTGAAGGCAGCAGCACAGAAGTAAGGGTGGCAATATCATACCATGCCACCCTTACTTCTGAATTGCTGCCTTCAGAGCTGGGAGGCTAGAGAGCTGACTGAGGGACCAGCTCTGCAGGAAGCAGCGCAGAAGTAAGGGTGGCAATACCATTCTATGCCATCCTTACTTCTGTGCTGCTGGTGGCAGCTCTGCTTTCAGCGCTGGGCTCTTGGCCACCTGCCACCACTCGCCAGCTGCCCGGCTCTGAAGGCAGCACCGCTGCCATCAGCAGTGCAGAAGTAAGGTTAGCCGTACTGCAACCCACCCTACAATAACTTTGCGACCCCCCCGCAACTCCTTTTTGGGTCAGGATCCCTACAATTACAACACCGGGAAATTTCAGAATTAAATAGCTGAAATAATGAAATTTAAGATTTTTAAAATCCTATGGTTGCGAAATTGACCAAAACGGACTGTGAATTTGGTAGGGTTCGATGTATAACCATCAAACCTCTTTCCGTAACAGCATTTACAAAAGTAATGCTGAAACATTATTGGAGCTGTTTGTAATGTTTGGCATGTATGTGGCATTTTAACAATATCCGAAAAAGGCTTAGTTGATTGGTCTGCTATAAAAGGAGACTTAACTACAGATTTTGCTGTTCATTGTTTAAATTTTCTGTCTCATTGGATATCTAATGTAAATAGAAGCATCTTGCAGAAAAATGTTTGTAGATTATATGCCTTGGCTGTTGTCGTTCAAGACAACATAATATTAAAGCAAATCAAATTGGATATAAAAATGACAAAACCCAGGTCCAGGCAGTAGCTTCCCTTAGGGAAGTAAGAAGGCAACAACATAGGTTTACTTTGTTTCCTTCTAATAAAAGCATGAGAACTTACTCATTACACTACTCTATTCTCTATGAGAAAGACCAAGCCCTGCTTGGACTCTAGCATGCCTCTCCTTGTTAAGAATATCCCTCCAAGAGAAGTCAATTCACAGAAAGTTGAGAAAATGATGTTTTTTAACTCATTGGTCCATTACTAAAGAATATTTCACATCTTGGCTGCATCACTCCCCATATACTTAGGTGCACAGAGATGGAGTGACCATTCTATTAATCTTGCTTTACACAGCCCTATGACCAGAATCTGCTTTGAGTCACAATTGTATAGAGTAACTTCACTGAGGTCAACAGAATTACTCAGGGTTACATATTAGTGTTCATGAGAGCAGAATCTGACACAGAGGCAACTTATGTTCCATGAGCCTCTTGGGGGGGTACATCTACAGGGCAACAAAAGACCCTGATCCGGGTCAGCCTACTCGGGCTCATGGGGCTACAGGGCTATAAACTTGCCTTGTAGACATTCAGGCTCAGACTGGAGTCCCGGCTCTGGGACCTCCCCCGACATGGGCTCCAGCCCAAGCCCAAACATCTGCGCTGCAATTTAACAGCCCAAGCCTCAAGAGCCAGGCCAGCCATGGGTCTTTTATTGTAGTGCTGATATACCCTTGTTCTATTGGGGTGGCATTATTGTGTGGCTCTAAAGAGGCCTTTTGCCTTTCTACTCAGCCAGTACAGGCAATTGTGTCAACTAAGAGAGGGGATGTCCCAGAATATGAAGGATTAGGAAGGGAATCATTAGAAATTCTTCATAGGCCACCTTTGATTAGTACAATAAGGAGAAAGGGCAAACTGACTCTAATGCTTGGAATGGGGAAAATCTTCTTTTTGGAACCACAGTACAACAGTATTTGCTTTTTATACAAATCCTTAGAACAGAGGTGGGCAAACTATGGCCCCCGGGCCTCATCCGGCCTGCAGGACCATCCTGCCTGGCCCCTGAGCTCCTGGCTGGGGAGGCTAGCACCTGCCCCTCACCCGCTGTCCTCCCCTCCCCTGCAACTGCGCTGTCAGTGCTCTGAGCGGCTGGGTTGCGCACTCCTGCAGGGCAGCACGGCATCGTGTCTGGCTCCAGCCAGGCAGCGTGGCTGCCAGACATGCTGCTCTGAGTGGCATGGTAAGGGAGCCGTGGCAGGGAGGCCCAGGGGGCGGTCAGGGAGCAGGCAGGGTTGGATAAGCGTGGGAGTCCCGGGGGGGCTGTCAGGAGGCGGGGGTATGGATAGGGGTTGGGGCAGTCAGGGAGCAGGGCGGGTTGGATGGGGGATGGGGTGGTGGGGGTGTGGATGGGGTCGGGGCAGTCAGGGGACAGGGGGGTTGGATAGGGGGCGGTGTCGCAGGAGCGGGCAGTCAGAGGACAAGGAGCAGGGGGTGGGGAGTGGGGTTGGATGGGTCAGGGGTTCTGAGGGGGGCAGTCAGGGGGTCGGAAGTGGGAGGGGGGTAGATAGGGGGTGGGGGCCAAACTGTTTGGGGAGGCACAGCCCTCCCTACAGTTTTGCAACCCCAATTTGGCCCTCGGGCCAAAAAGTTTGCCCACCCCTGCCTTAGAGCCTTATTTTCAAAACTGCAAATATAAAAATATCACAGGCACAGAACACTGCTCTTGCTGCCACTTTGGAGAAGGTCACTGGTTTGGTTTGAGGGGTGGAGAGAAATACATGCAGGCCCTGCTAGCACAGGCTCCTCCTTCATTGCTCCTGCTTCTTCTACTGTGGCTTCTGGGGAACTGTGGGCTTTACAGTTAAGTATTCTTTATTTTATTATTTTCTTGTTTTATATTAAATCTCTTTTTTTCACAAGTTTATTTAAAAGCTATTTTGCCACATTTTCTAGCTCCTTCTCATGTTGTCACCGCTTGTGAATTGACATTCATACCATCAGCACTTATAGTATTCTATATTAATTCATAGTAGAATCAGACAAACTTTAGGAAACAGAGCTTTAATCAACAATTAATCAAGTGTCTGCATGCCGTAGACTATAGTGGCAAGTGCAGCACTTCCAGGAGGGTGATGGTGGGATTTACAGGCTTGCTATTTTAGCCCAGAACAGCTGTGTGTTGCTGGATTGAATTTCTGAGTTACACAGGGCATTGCCATTGTAACAGTGATCGCACCTACTTTCGTTAATATGAAATTTTAGTTTAGTTTGTTAACAATGGACTTTTCGTGGTAGAAGAACGTACAAACACCTAATTCTGCCTCAAGGCAATTTTATCAGAAATTGACAGATAAGTATGTTTGATTTTGAATTTATATGGCTTCAATTTTTTAAACTAAAATTAAGGTAAAAAGATCTTTTACTTTTTTTTAAAATAGTTTCCAAATATTTAACTTCAAGTGTAATGACAAGAAGTCAAACCAAAAAGTGTTCTTTTGCTAGAACATTTCAGCTTATGCCACTTCTAATCTATAGACCATTAATGCATTGCCTCTTATTTTAAGTGGCTTTGAACTCCACAGAATTGAGGAAACAATATTGATTTCCTTTATTTTTTTATAGTAGGTTTGTGGTTTTAAGAATTGATTAAATAGTTAGAGCATACATGCTGTATGTTAATATTTATAGGAACTTTCCTAAGATTTAACAAGGCCATACTTTATTGCTTTCATTGCTGTCTTTCATGGTGTGCACATCATAAAACATTCATAATGTGCTGGAAGTTATGCTTGTATTTTACTCAGTATTAATTTGATTGCAGGCTGATAGAGGCCATATTCGTCTCAAGACAAAGGGGGTTTTCACAGTCCTTTTAGTTTTGTTCATTTCCACATGTTGGATGAGACAAAATACCATGATGGATGCCTTGTTACCTATTCTTGTGTTACAAGGTATGCAGATAACAATGAGATTAATTTTTCATACCGCATGAATATTTGAATCACAGAAAACTGAAAGACAAAGAATTTGCCAACTGCATTGCACAGAGAACTAATTTTTTTACAATGTAGCACTGTAAGAAATAGTTTAATGGCTCCTGCTTAAACAGTGGTACTCTATGAAGCACTTGAGTGGCCCCAGAGAGCATTCAGCAAGCCAGTTGGAGGATCCTACCACTAATGCACAAAATGGTTTGGTCTTCCCCTAATGTACTGCACAAACTACTTCATTGTCACTGCACACTGAGCACTTTGAGAATATTTAACACTTTGTATAGCACCCTGAAGAGGTAAGACGCTATAAAAAAAATTGACTGTCTCATAAGACCACTGGGGAGCAGGTTGTTATTTCCATTTTACAAGTGAGGAAACTGAGACAGAGAGGTTGTGACTTGCAAAAGGCCACAGATAGTTCCTGTTAGATTTGGTGTTACAACTCCGTTCTCAGTTCAGTCTGCTAAGCATCATTGTTTGATCTCTTCTTCAAATCACTCCTAAAAGCCTGTCTCTTCAATGAAATACGTGTGCACCGATGTCTACATACAACTTCTCTGACTGCTATCTGTATTCATTATACTTTACATGTTTATCTGTTGACTGAGTGTTCTTCAGGACAGGAGCCTTGGGACAGATTCATATCTATTGTTACCAGTTTAAAGCTTGAAATTAATGGAATTATTCAGGATTTACACTGGTTCATTTAAGAATTTAGGCTTTTGTTTTGTATTTCCATTAGTTTCAAGCACTGTAATGGATCCTTATAAATAATACATGTGTTTATACATTTAGATACAGGCATGTATTTCAGTGAATTCTACAGGAAGGAGACACCCTTCTTTGGTAGCACTTGCTAGCAATGCAGCCTGCTGCTGACGCTTTTAACCATTCTACTTTCTAACCCTATTCAGAGCTGGTCTAAATGACACAGTGATACAATTGCTAGCAACTGGCATTCCCATTCTACAGTGAGAGAATTGCCTAAAATCATCACTGTAGACAAAGCCATAAATACTCTGTAAAGGCAATTAATAACAGGTATCTAGGGGTATGTAACTGACTTTTAACAATGTATTGTTGCTAGCTATAATTTGTAAAGCAATCTATACAAAGATATATTCTAAGAACAGACAACAGATCAACACTGCTGGACAAAGCTCATTTTCTCCTTCTCTAGCCCAGTTTTTCCATTGATCTAGTGCTAGTGTAAATCCATCCTATATGGTACACAACCACTTGTCAATTGTGGTTCTTTTTTTTTATTGCTTCACATTTTTTAGTTTTCTAGCTGAGATTTGCACTTTATATATTGATTTCAATATCCCCAAAATGTACCTGAGCATTTCATAACGGTACATGTTCTTTTTTTAACTAGGAGGAAAATAGCACTGATGATAACCCACAGTCAATACCTAGGTGCTAGAACTAGAGAGGGCTGGGGTGCTGCTGCAACCCTGGTCTTTAAGTGGTTTCCATCATATATAGGGTTTACAGTTTGGTTCAATGGCTCTCAGTACCTGCACTATACAAATTGTTCCAGCATCCCTTAGTCAATAAATTGCAGATTAGAACATGCCCTGGCCTTCAGTTTGCAGCTGAATGGGGACACCATAGGAAAAAAGTAATAGACGATACTTCACCTGTGCTGCAGCTCGGGGCTTGGGGCAAGGCCAGTGGCGGAGCTACACCTGGCTATGGCTCCACCCCCAGCCTCAGGCCCTGGCTGGGCTCCACTCCGGGCCCCAGACACACCCCCAGCTTCAGCCCCAGCCTCAGCCCCCTTATCTCTGTCTGTATCCCCTCTCCTGCTCTCCCATCCCCCAAGCTGCAGCACAGGGGTTAGGGGGGACGCAAGCCTCAAAAGTTATGCTTTAGAGCTTAATAATCCCCCCAAAAAACACCCAATAATCTAAAGGGGGTGCACCACCAATTTAATCACATTTCTGCCTGAAACTTACATACATACTATGGCTACAAATAACTTCTAGTACTAGAACAGAAAGATTAAAGAAAAGAGGGGTTTGTTTATTTGTTTGTGCCTGTGACAGCACTTTGTTAATAAAAATCGTTGTTGCCAACTCTAACAGTTTTATTGTGAGTCTTGCAATATTTTTGAAGTCCCTGCTCCTGGGGGTATTAGATTAGATGAGAATCTCAGGATTCCTTTAAAATAAATTAAGTTTCTAGTTCTCCAGGTTTGGAGAAAAGATTGAAAACGTGACTTAAGTGTATCCTAGAGATTCAAATATTAGAAGGCAAGTAAACTCCCCAAGTTTATTATTTCTTCAAATCTCATGTCTTTAAGCCAATCTCATGATTTTCATGGGGCCTGATGCATGACTTTTGAACACTTGGGATTAGCAATACAGTTGTTTCACTGTTCTGTTGGTCATTTATGTAACTTACCATAGCTCTTCACAAAGCAGTCTATATGTGCACTTCCCTGGGCTCTGCAAGAGCATGTTTACCAGAAGCATCTGCAACGAAACTGAAACTTAAGGCCCAGAAAGATGTCTGCACAGAAAGAAAAGGAGAGGAGAGCCATCATTGGGTCCAAATATATTTCGGGTAATTCTTGAGCCCACCCAAAAGACCTGATAAATACAGAACTCCCCTTTTAAAAATTGTATGGACGTTTTATTTTTTTTAAATTAGGACATACTGTTGAAAGTGTACTGTCTTGGAAAATTGAACTCGTTTAAAACGTCAGTTTTTTTAAAAATCAACTTAATACTTTTTCTTTTAGTTTCTGTTTCTAGCTTTATAATAAAGACAGGAAATATATATTCTTTCCAGGCCAGGTACTGAAACCAAAGATGTGCAAAGCAGTAGAATTCCCAAAACCTTCCAGGAGATGTATCTTTCTACTAAGCACAAACTTTCCAGGAATTATCAAAATGTACTGATTTAGGGCAAAGTTTTAAAATACTTTTTACAAACTCTCACAATAGTACTTCAGTCTTCACTTTGCCCTTGAAAATAAAAACCTTCACTCAACTTGTAGTCTTTTCTGGGTTTTCTGTTTTGCCTATACTTACGTTGCCAAAAGACTATTCCTACTTGTTTTAAAGAACTCTCTGAAACAATGCATGAGGAAAGTATTAGGAATATGCTCTTTACGTTCTTTCACTCAACCTTGCAAATATTAACCAAGTTGTATGAATTTAATTTCAACAGGCACACAGCTCATTATGAAAGTGAAGGGTGTCTCCCTCCTCCCCTTCTCCCTGCATGCTGCTTGCTCTTTAGATTGTAATACACATTCCAAGACAGTCCATTGGCTAATGGGAGAAAGCTAGATCTCCAGCTGCTGATATATTTGTAAAGGGGTGGTGTTCTTTAAGAGCTTGCACATGTCCATTCCACTGTAGGCATGTGCGCACCTCATGCATAGTTGTAGGAGAATTTTTTTTCCTGCAGTGGTATCCATCAGGGTTGTCCAAGCACCCTCCATTACCAGCATGCAGTGGCATATGGCATAAGAGGGCAGAACCAACTCCTGCTTCCCCTTTGTCCTTTCATACTGCCAATGACAGTTGTCGGCGTGATTCCAGTTTCATCCGCAGCAGCCATACAGGCACTGTTTTTGCTCCCCAAGCCCAAGATACACCAAGGAGAAAGTGCAGGTGTTGTAGTAGGCAGCCTCCAGTGCACTCCTCTTCGGCAGCACTGGTGCAAGCCACACCAGCCACTGCTTGGTCAGCCCCGGGCAGTGGCCAGTGCAGCTGGTCCTAGGGGGCGTGGGCAGCCCCGGGGGACAGCTGGAGCAGCTGGTGCCAATGGCCCCTGGGACCCCCGAGAGCAGCGCCCCACTCCCCAGCCAAGATTTAGTCAGGAGTATGTAGTATAAGTCATGGACAGATCACAGGCTGTGAATTTTTGTTTATTGCCAGTGACCTGTCAATGACTTTTACTAAAAATACACATTACTAAATCATAGCCTTACTCATAGTCACCAGGTTCCTAAAGGGTTTGGTCAGATTGTATTCACACTTACAAGATCGCGTCTGAACTTGGTCCTGGCAAAATTGGTGGGACTACCTTTTGAACCCCTTGAAACTTGCTGTCTGCTGCATCTCTCTATGAAGGTAGTATTTCTAGTGGCTGTTATATTGGCCAGAAGAGTGGGAGTGTTAAAAGTCCTAATATCAGATCTTCCCCTATACAGTTTTCCACAGGGATAAAGTTTATTTTTGCCCTCTCCAAAATTCCTTACCAAGGTAGTCTCTGATTTTCACGTTAACAAGGCAATCTCTTTGTCAACTTTCTTTCCAAAACCTTGCACTCCTAGAGATGAGAAGAGAGAGCATTTTCTGCATATGAAAAAGACTAGTTTTCTATTTGGAGCACACAAGTCCTTTAGGTCCTCAATTGTTCATTGTGATTGCAGACAGAGCTAAGGGTAGACCAGTGTCTACTCAGAGGATTTCAGCCTGGATCTCTTCATACATTCCTTTATGCTACCAGTTGGCTAATATAACCCAACCAGCTAGGGTATTGGTGCATTCAACTAGAGCTCTGGCAACATTGGTGGCGTTCTTGGTGCAAGTACTTATCATATATATTTGTAAAGCGATGACTTGATCATCTGTCCACACTTTTGCTTTGCGTTATGCCATTTCCCATCAGTCCAGGAACAATGCCACTTTTGGATGGGTTGTCTTACAATCACTGTGCAGGTAAATTAAGACCCTACCCCTATGTTTGTCTGTCTGTGAGACACCTACAGTGGAATGGATATGTGTAAGCACTTGAAGAAAAAATGGTAGTTCTTTGAGATGTCAATTCCACGACTCACCCACCTTCCCCTCTCTCTCAGAGCCTATCTGGCATGAAGGAACTGAGGGGGATCAGGAGTGGCTCTGCCCTGCTATACTAGTACGTAGTGGCACGTGGCAACAGAGGGCATTCAGACCTCCCTGATGGGTACCGTTGTAGTGAAAAAGTTCTCTGCATGAGGCACGCACACAAACCTACAGTGGAATCGACATGTTGCACATATTGCCAAGTGCAAAAAATACACTCTCAGATTAAAATCTCTCTGCCAAAGATGGAGAAATAATCAAGAGTTCTGCTAACAGAAGAAAGCTTTGTTTAATTTTATTTTAAATTTTCACATCCTGATAATATAGCAGTCCTATTAAAGTTCAGAGTCTATAAGTGAGATGACAAGGTTGGAGTGAGTTAGTGAGACAGTTGCAAACACTGTTATTTTAGTCATCTAAAACTTTATTGTGGGGGGTGGGTAATTCCATTTTCAAAAATAGAAATTTTAAGGCTATTACTCTATAATGTTGCACATCTTGAAAGGGGGTGATTAGTGTCAGTGGGAGTTTCAAATACTTTGCATCTACCCGTTGTTTGGCCCCTAGACAATAGTTTACGCTTTTGACAAACAGCTATTACATATGCTCAGTTAATAGATTTGACAACAATTTTCTCTGTGTATTGCATATCTGCATTCATACACAGTCCCATTGCTTTCAGTGAACTTGGCATACATTTCTGTCATAGTTAAGGCTTGTGGACCAGCATTAACTATACAATAAAGGCTTTTTAAACCTGGCTGATTTTATTTTAATTTTGACCTGAAAAATCAAGTCCTGACTGGGGTAATTGACAGGTGCAGAGTAATTGTTTTCTGTCACTTGAGGCTCCCAAAACAAGAGTGAGGTGAAATTAGGACATGTAGGAAATTATCCAGTGATTATACAAAAGAAAAATGAAGATCTTTCTAGGGAATCTCTGAAAGAAAAGCCTCAATTGTTATGCAAAAACTGTCAAATAGTATTCTGCTGGAAAAAACAACCCTGTGTGGCATAAGAAAAACCCTGCGTGCTTACATAAAAAACACAAATCAAAATGCTTTAACTTACAAAACAGTTTTAAAAACAAAAATCTGCTCTCTAAAACTAAAATACTATTTCCCCCGCCCCATGCTTCACTACTGAAATTTTCCCAGAACAACCAATATCTCTTAATCCTAATGCTACATACCCTTTGATGTACATCATCAAAGTGCTGTGCAAATATTAACTAATTTATCCTCACAAAGAACTGTATGGAATAAGTAAACATTCCCAGTCTACAGATGAGGAAATGAAGATGTTGACTGACTTGCTCAAGGCTACACTATAAATCAGTGGCAGTCAGGATTAGAAATTAGGATCTCCTGGCTCTAGACCTGTATTCATTCCATTAGACCATGTAGAGTTTCAGCAGACTTTTGTATTATATTAATAGCTGTCAATCTTGTGAAGCTTTATATGACATTTTATGTAAATTATTTAATGAGCTAATTTGCATAAAACTATGCAGCTCATTTAAAAATTGTGTGACTTTAGCGTTGATGAAAGCCTGAGAGCTCTGGTATATTATTTATTTAGAGGGCAGCAGTAGGGCAGGCTTCCACTAAACACTACCGTAAGGGGATACCTCAGTGCTGATATGGTAGGAGGGTTAGTTCAGAAAACAGGGCCCTCACAGTTTGTGGCCCACCTCCAGAGTCTGCCAGTGAGTGTGAAGCATGGTGCTGAGTTGGTGATGTAGGAGCTGGAAGTGAGACATGCCAGACTGATTTCACAGAAGAGCCACCAAAGATCCATTAGGGAACAATTTTTAATCACTAGTGAACTGGGCTGTACTCAAATTGGTGACCTGCAGGTAAAAGGCTTGATAGCTCATTAGCAATGCCCTGTGGCATCCAGTCCCCAGACAAGTGCAAATGTTATTCCTGCAAAGATCAGGCTTGCTTTCTGGGACAATAAGTTTATTAAATTAAGGTCTGACATTTTTAGAGTTTACATAGGTATGATCTTCCACCATCTGCACATAGGCATAATCTTGGGGGAGGGATAACTCAGTGGTTTGAGCTCTGGTCTGCTAAACCCAGGGTTGTGAGTTCAATCCTTCAGGGGGCCGTTTAGGGATCTGGGCCAAAAATTGGGGATTGGTCCTGCTTTGAGCAGGGGGTTGGACTAGATGACCTCCTGAGGTCCCTTCCAACCCTGATATTCTATGATTCCACACATTGCTCTCAGTCTCCCAAAAACTGGGTTTCAGTTTTCAGTCAAATGCCACTCTCTATTCTAAGGGTATATCTACATAGGGATAAAAAACCTGTGACTGGCCCTGGCCACCTGACTCGGGCTCAGGCTGAGGGGCTAAAAATTGCCTTGTAGACATCTGGGACTCTCCACCTTCACTGGGTCCCAGACCTCAAGCTCAGACTCCCGCCTCAGCCCAAAGGTCTACACAGCAATTTTTCAGCACCAGAGTCTAAACCCCGTGAGCCTTAGTCAGCTGACCCAGACCTGCTGCAGGTTTTTTCCCCCCCATGTAGACACATCCCTAAAGGAATGCCTCCTATTAAGCAGAATTCAAACACTAAAACTATTATACATATTAACACAGTATCCAAACTCTCTTCTAAATAGAATGTTTTGTAATGTATAATTTTAATAATTGCAGTAAGTCAGCCACACTAACTTTATAACATATTTTCCACCCAGGTCATCAAGTAGCATGTAAACCCACAATCTTCAGTGCCACAGCACAGATTTCTTCTACTCAAGCTATAGGAGTAACTGATACAGGAAGCCAGCTGTTCTCTTCTATGTGGACCAACCTGTAGAGGGAGACATGACACACAAGTTGCCTTTTTGTTACAGTTATTTGTGAAATACCACAGGAATGGGAGCAGTGTGGTCTAATGGTTAGGGACAGCCTAGGCCAGTGTAATGATGCACTGTTTTGGTTGTCTGTAGGAACTGAACCTGGGACCTCTATATGTAAAAGGCACAAGCCTCTACCACTTGCACTGAAGGAACAGGTCTCTTGGCACTGAGGGAGTCACAGACTCATAAACCTCTGTACATGAGCTAACCTACCAGTGGGGAACAAAAAGCTACAGTCACTGCACAAGCAACATAATTTTGAAAGGAGGTGGCAACATGGATGAGAGATGCATCTGTCGTATTAGAGATTGGAGGTCTGTTCCTAGGTCTGCTTGAAATGACCTTGTGCATGATTTGTTATCTTTATCTGTAAAATGGATGAATGATAGTTACCTCCCATAAAATAGCAGTAGTAACGCCTTGGTTAATGAGGGCTGTGAAACACCCAGAAATATTAACAGTCAATGGAAAAACTAGGACTAGAACTTGTGGTCTTTTTCCCTTACAACTCAATACCCTATAGCATAAGGGAAGGCACACCATGTGGAAGAGTCAGTCATTATCAGTCTGTTGCTCCTCATTTTACCCATTCCTCCTACCCAATTCAAAATGTCACAGTACTCCATTTGAAGTTTGTTTGGCCATGCTTTCTGTACTACTTTGGGTTTTCCTGTTCCCTTTACATGTAATTACATAGTAGTGGGGTTTTGGTTTGGCTTGTTTTTATTATAGCTGACACTACTGAAAACATGAGGGGGAAAAACAATAAAGCTTAGAGGATAGATAATGGGAGCCTTTCACATCTAGGACACTAGTTCAGATTTGACCTATGTTAGTAGTGACTGAATGTCATTGACATTATACAGCTGGTACAGCTGCTGTAAAATGATTTGGTGCTCTTGGTCCAATTGTTAGGGGATAGGCGGTCACCAAAAATATTTCCTTTGCAACTGGAACTTAGACTGTAAACTCCTGGGGACAAGAACCATGTCCTCATACGTGCTTGTGGAGCACTTAGCTCAATGGGATCCTGCTTGTTTATTTATTAACTAGATAATAATGCAACCCTGTTAGTCAGCAGAGAGGAATAAATTTTAAATGAGTATGAAAACAGCTATCCTTTCACCTGGTGATCCCTGTAAATTAGAGTTGAGCCATATTAGAGGAACGGTAACCTGCTCTCTGGATAAAGAGACTTAAATCTTTAGTATTTCTGTTAGGCATCTTGCATAAGGAATGACTATGGCTGTTGCAGTATTTTTAAGTAATTTATTGTAGTTTATCTTTTTCAACTACATTTCTCTCTTTTTCTTTGTATTTCATGTATATATAAAATATACACACACTCATTCATATGTGTATATAGAGAACGTTACTATATAAGTAATCTTGGTTTATGGGCAGCTAGAACATCTAGCTAAACATTGCCTCTGGTTTCTAAGCGGCCAACTACCTTAAAGAGTAACTACAGAGTGATAGAATATTGGAATACAGCATAATACATACCCACTCACACTATTTCCTATTGCATCTTTCTGCCATAATCATCCCTGAATGTCCAGGGTTCCAACTTAACTGTTCCTTCTGCATATGAACAGAAATGCTGTCAGTTTTTTCAGATACTAGTGAAATAGTTGCTGATCAGGCTTGAAAATTAAAAGCTTGAAACCTTGCCGCTACTTACTCATTGGGTCAGAGCACAGTGAGAAATCTGAAAATTAAAGAGTTGAAGGAGTGCCCAGGCAAAGGAAGGACAGTGAAAGGAAAGTGGCAAGAATATACAAGCTTATTTCCTTTCAGTGTATGTGTGTACATACAAATAAATAGATGAAAACATAAAAGATACATATAAAATTGTAATTTTCAGGCCTGATCAGCAATCACTTTAATATTTGAAAAACTGACAGCATTTCTGTTTGTATGTAGAAGGAACAGTTAAGTAGGAATCCTGGCATTCAGTGACCTTTGTGGTGGAAAGATGCAATGGGAAATGCTGTGCAAGGGTATTTACCATACTGTATTCTAATATTCTGTCACTCTATGGCTGCTCTTTAAGGTAGTTGCCTCTGGTTTCTAACTGGCCATGTTCAACTTGATGTTTTTGCTGCCCACAAACCAAGCTGGGTTATGCTATACATTTTATCTACATGAAGGCAGCCTTCTCCACAGTAGTATTTACTTTGTAATTATCTCTCACCTCTTCCCTTCTTAAGGTGCCGTGGTGGGATGTGTAGTGGCTTGCTTATTTGATGGGCTTGCACATGCTTTTGAAAATAAACAAAAGCAGTTTCTCCTCTTATAAAGCTAAAGAAGTAAATTCTGTGCCTCAAAAAGGCAATCTTTGAATATTTTGCTTAAAAGTAAGTAAGGTGGCATGAGACTTCTGCTAAACTTCCTTTCAGATTTTGTGCTTGATTATATTTTGCTTTTTGTGCATAAAATCCTTTATTTCTTGATTTTTTAAAGTGTGAAATTAGATTGGGCCAAAAGAAATTATTGGTTTTCCTTTGAGTGATTGATCTAAGATACGCAACTTTAGCTACGAGAATAGCGTAGCTGAAGTCGACATATCTTAGATCGACTTAGAATCACTTACTTCGCATCCTCGCAGCACGGGATTGATGGCCGCCACTCCCCCGTCGACTCTGCTTCCGCCTCTCGCCGTGGTGGAGTTCCGGAGTCGACGGCAGAGCGATTGGGGATCAATCACTACCCACCGGATTGGCGGGTAGTGTAGACATGGCCTTCTTGTGATAGTCTCTCTGCAGCTCATCCTTTGGGGCATGGGCCATGGTTCCCAACTTCACTGGCTTCTTACCCTAGCATTTTCATATGGTCTTACTGGGGACCCTGGGAATCATATGCGCAGGAATGCTATCCCAAGAACCCCATGTTCATTAGAAATCTCCTCCTACTCCTGCAACAGCCTGCACAGGCTTCTCAACCTGAGGATCCTGCTGAGAAGATGCCAATCCTCTCAGCTGACTTATCTCATTGCCTTCCCTGGACAAAGCTGTGGATCCTTCTGCTGAACAACAGCTCGGTGATGTTAAAGGTTTTCAGGACTTATTAAAAAGGGTGTTAGACTCTTTACTAATCCCTTTCAAGGAGGTTCTGGAGCCCACTCTTAAACTCATTGATGTTCTCCAATCGTTGATTGCTGATAGGATAGCCCTTCCTGTTAATAAAGCCATTACGGATCCTGCAAAAATTCTTTGGTAGACTCCCACTAAGCAGCTCCCACATCTTTGAGAGCAGACAAGAAATAACCACGTTCCATTTAGGTCTAAAATAATTAATTCCCGCTCGGTGCTGAGCTCTTTCATGGTGACAGCCAAGTACAAGAAATCTAGGCAACAGTTCAACTGCACCTGAAGACCAGGAGCCCTTCAACAGTCATCTTATAGTTCAGGGTTGTAAACTATCAGACTCTTGTGAGCAAATATGATTTTCCAAACTATGAAGAATTGTCAAAAATTATGGATAAACTTCCCCTGGATGCTAAGGCATAGATTTCTTCTCTAGTGACGGAAGGACAGTTCATAGCCAAAACCAACTTACAAGTGACACTTGATGCTGGTGACACTGGATCAAGCTCAATGGCTACAGCAACAGTTAAGAGTAGAGCCTCCTGGCTAAAGGAATCATGGGAAGTATAGTCTATAGCAGAGGACTTAACATTTGAAGGACAGAATCCCTTAGGGTTTACATTCCAGCCCCTAAAGGAAGCACATCAGGCAACCAGGTTTAAACATCACAAGAGACCAGCTCCTCTACCAACCTTTTTCCACTACCAGACCATTAGAACCACCTAGAAAGAGACAGTGTTTTCATGGGAAGATACCATCTGCTTCCTTGACTCATATATCACAGACTGTGCCTAGTGGGAAGCATTCATTCTTCTTCGAGTGCTGTCCCTGTGGGTGCTCCACTCTAGCTGTCGGTGCGTCCCAGCGCCATTGATGGGAGATTTTCAGTAGCAGTGCCTGGGCGGGATGCAAGCGCTCAGTTGGTATCTCCCGTCTCGTTGGAATCTTCTTGAGCGCCTGCGTCCCGCACCCCCCTCAGTTCCTTCTCAACCATCCCTGGCTGAAGACGGGGCTCGGGGCAGTGCTACTTCTCTTCCCTGGTCTCTATAGGAAAAAAAGTATCAAAGAATATAGAAATAGTTATTAGTTACATCCCAGTTGTTTCCCTTCCTTTGGTATAGTTACGTAGTTAGTTACTTAGTTAAAAAAAAAATCAGCAACAACTTTTTGCTTCAGGCTTGTCTCCTGCTGAGACACTCTCCCCTGCCATTTCTAGTTCACAATGCCAGGGGCTTCAGGATTCAGAAAGTGTGTTTCCTGTCAGGACTCCATGCCACGGTCCGATGGGCACTCACACTATGTGAACTGCCTCAGAGAAACCCACATCCCTGCAAAGTGCCTCCGCTGTACGAGCCTCAAGTCAAGGGCTCGGCGTGACAGGGACCTGCGACTTAAAATATGTCTGATGGAAAAATCCCTGCAGCCCCTTTCGGAGACAGGGAAAGTTAACCCGCTCCTACATGCTCCCCGGCCAGATCCGAACCAGTTGAGAGCGCTGCTTCACCCTCTCTGGAGCAGAGGCAAGAAGCACAGCAGTCTCATAGGAGAGACTCCAACAAGGGTAAAGGGTCTCCTGTGAGATCCTTACCCTCTGTGCTGACAGCGCCACAAGCAGGCACCTCAGCCCTTTCTAAAGCCTCAGCCGTGGCTCCCACAGATTGCAGAGGCAGGAGTCCGACCTCCGGTACCGGGAAGGTCTCCGCAGCACCGAGCGCCTCAACACTAAAAATAGCCGTGATGCCGGCTGCACGCTCTGCCCCAGTGCCAACAAGGATGTCAGCACCTACCCCTTCCGTGCTAAAATAGCCACGGTGCTGACTGTGCGCTCTGCCCCGGTGCCAGGAAGAATGTCAGCACCGAGCCTGCCTCCTGCCCCGGAACCAGCAGCGGACCCCTGTGCAGAGCACTTCTAACAGACCCACAGTACCGCTGTCACTTTCGCTTTCCAATGCTAATGCTCTGGAGCAGAGGCCAGGCTCAGCGCAGCCCAGGGAGCAGGAGCAACAGTTCCTCACTGAATGTGATCTATCAGTGCCACCTGAGCTTAACTCTCCAGTCCTGGATACACAGGGCTCACTCTTTAAACAGCCGCTCTCACCACCTGAACTGGCTACCTTCACTGACAGCGAACCCGATATACAGCAGCAGGTGGAGTTCTCCCCACCTGCCTCTCCTCCTCCACCAGACCCTCTTCCATCTCAGGCTACGGTCCTCAGCCACCAGCCTCAGTTTCCCTACTTCACACACCCCCCCACCCACCCCGTGGACAGCACCTGGGTTCTCCGACCCTATGCCTTGGCCCCAGTGGTACCCTTGGCCACATCCTCCTACCACTCATGCTCAGACCTCTTCCATGAAACCACTACTTGCTTCTGTGCCTCAATCTCCAGCTCCGTCCACTTCTAGAGTGCCTGAACCCCATCCTGAGAACATGAGCTATGAACCATATCCTGACTCACTGACCCCTAATTCTCCATCTGCTCCAGACAGAGCCTTCCCCCTACCCCCCCCCCCCCGCCTCCACAGAACGTGGACGACTGTAAACAATTTCAAGAGCTTTTCAAGAGGGTGGCACTCAGTCAAGACATCCCCCTAGAAGAGGTTCAGGAGACACAACACAAACTCCTCAGAATCCTTCAACCCTCTGCATCCTCAAAGATCGCGCTCCCTATAAATGAAGCTCTGCTGGAACCAGCTGACACTCTGGCAAACTCCAGCTTCTTTATTACCTACCTGCAGAAAGGCTGAACGTAAATACTATGTTCCTGCTAAGGATGCTGACTTCCTATTTTCTCACCCACAAACAAACTCTCTCGTCATGGGTGCAGTTGCACAAAGGACGAAACAGCCACAATATCAGCCCACCCCGCAAGACAAGACCTTAAATGCCTTGACGTTTTCGGACACAAGGTTTACATGTTCTCCACTCTTCAATTCAGGATTGCAAACTACTCTGCACTCCTCACCAGCTACGACCTTGATAACTACAATAAACTTTTTGAATTTGCCTCCTACGTTCCAGAGAATAGGAGAGCGGACTTTAAATCAATTCTGAGCGAGGACCAATTGATTTCCAGAATGGCCCTACAAGCCTCTTTAGACAACTGCTGTGGTTATGCACACATCTTCATGGCTTTCTGCATCTGGCATCCCTAAAGATCTGCAGCCCAAAGTGGAGGACCTCCCCTTTGATAAAGACAAACTGTATTCCAAAAAACCCAATGAACTACTTCACACTATGAAAGATTCGGGAGCGATACTGCGCACCCTGGGTATTCACCCATCTCTTCCCAGGAGACAACGATACCAACCTTATCAAAGACTACGCACACAACAATATTATCGGCCTCAACCCAAACCATATGACCTAAATAGGAATCCTTCTAGACCCCCTAAGCGCAGACAAAATCAAGCTCAAGCAACCACCTCCCACCAATCCGGGAATAAACAACAATTTTGAAACATTGTTCGAGGGTCTGCGTGACCACCCCTTGATTCCACAGCCTACTTGCCCATTTGGCCACCGCCTCCAGAGTTTCCAACATGCCTGGCAGCGTACTACACAGGATCACTGGGTCCTCAAAATAGTTCAGTCCGGTTACTCTATCCCATTCATACCCTATCCTCCTACCCTTCCCCGTCCCTCTTCAAGGACTCCTCTCACAAGCACCTACTTCGCATAGAAGTGGCTCACCTTCTCCAGCTAGGCACAGTGGAACCTGTGCTGACGCAACATCGAGGGAAAGGATTCTACTCCCATTACTTCCTGACCCAGAAAAAGACTGGGGGATGGAGGCCTATACTAGATTTACGCCGACTGAACAAATTCGTGAGGATACAAAAATTCAAGATGGTCACACTGGGCACAATAATTCCTGCACTAGATCAAGGGGACTGGTTCACAGCCCTCAACCTACAGGACACTTATTTTCATATATCAATTCATCCAGCTCACAGATGCTTCCTATGATTCGCAGTCGGTCACAACCATTTTCAGTACAGAGTTCTTCCTTTTGGCCTCTCCACAGCACTGAGAGTCTTTTCCAAAACTCTAGCCATGGTCGTGGCTCACCTCCACAAACATGGGATCACGCTTTTCCCCTACCTGGACGATTGCCTCATCAAAGGCAACTCCTATGGCGAGACACTCCAAGCTACCCGTTTTGCCATCTCCCTCTTTCACAGCCTAGGCCTCCAAATAAACATTCAAAAATCCACCCTGAACACCTACACAACAGAGTTCATCGGAGCTCATCTCGACTCAGTCCAGAGCAGGGCCTCGCTCCCATATCACAGATTCCTCGCGATCACGCAGCTCATACGCACGCTCTCTATTTGTCCCAGGACACAGGCAAGAATCTGACTATAGCTCCTTGGTCACATGGCAGCCACCACCTTCATGGTCCAGTATGCCAGGCTACACATGAGATGTCTTCAGGACTGGCTCAATTCCAATTTTAAACCCAACAGACACACCTCAGGGACGCTGCTAACTCTTCCTCCCAGTGTTCTAGCTTCCCTACATTGGTGGACAAGACCAGAAAACCTCTGCACGGGGGTTTCCTTCCAGCAATGATCCCCAATGCTCATGCTAACCACGGACGCTTCCCTAATTGGCTGGGGAGTGCATCTAGGGGGACACAGGGCACAAGGCCAGTGGTCCGCATCAGAGACATGCCTACACATAAATCTCTTAGAGCTCAGAGCAGTGAGGCGAGCATGCCTTCACTTTCTTCCCCTCATAAAGAACAAATCTATTCGGGTCTTAACAGACAACATAGCATGTATGTACTACATCAACAGACAAGGGGGAGCCCGATCACATTCCCTTTGCATGGAAGCCATCCGACTTTGGAATTGGTGCATACAAGATCAAATACAAATCATTGCTTCCTACCTACCAGGCTGCCACAACACTACTGCCGACGCACTCAGCAGACACTTTTCAACAGAACACAAATGGGAACTGCATCCTGCAATATTTCAACAGCTCTTCTCCCTCTGGAGCACCCCATCAATAGACCTCTTTGCCACATCCCAGAATCGAAAATGTCGGCTGTTTTGCTCCAGAGCAGGACTTGGGACTGCATCCCTAGGAGACACGTTCCTCATCCCGTGGAACAACTCTCTCCTCTACGCCTTCCCACCAATCCCTCTGCTACACAGGGTTCTTCGGAAGATCATAGACGACAAGGCTCAGGTCATCCTTATTGCCCCAGGTTGGCCGAGACATACGTGGTATCCTTATCTACTCCGCATGTCCTCCCATCATCCACGGGCTCTCCCCAACAGGCCATATCTCCTTTCCCAGGACAACGGCGGCTTCTTAACCCTCAGCTCCAAAAGCTCCACCTGACAGCCTGGTTCCTTCTTGGTTCCAAACCCACGAACTAGCCTGTTCCGAGCAAGTCCGATATGTCCTTCTGCACAGTAGAAAAGACTCTACTTGTAAAACTTACCTGCAGAAGTGGAAGCGTTTCGTCCTCTGGTGCTCACGTAATCACTTAATGCCCAATAAGGTGACCCTCCCTAACATTCTAGACTACCTCCTCAGCCTAAAACAGGACGGACTTTCGCTTAGCTCCATCAAAATACACCTGGCGGCGCTTACCACCTTCCATGACCTGTTAGAAGGTTATTCACTCTTTACCCACCCCACCATAAAACGATTTCTCACAGGCCTGCAAAATCTCTACCGTGAAATTTACCCAACGGCAGCTACATGCAATCTTAACCTCATTCTTCACTCTCTCATGAAACCTCCATTCGAGCCTTTGGCTACCTCCTCTCTTCTCCATATGTCCATGAAGGTAGCTTTCTTAGTTGCAATAACATCAGCAAGGAGAGTAGGTGAAATAAGCACCCTGATGGCCCATCCTCCCTACACAATCTTCTCCAAAGACAAAGTCACTCTGAGACCACATCCTAAATTTCTCCCGAAGGTGGTATCCACCTTCCATCTTAACCAATCGATATAGTTGCCTACTTTTTATCCCAAACCTCACAAGACTCCACACGAAGCATCCCTACATACTCTCGATGTCAGGCAAGCAATCGCCTTTTACTTAGACAGGACTAAGCCATTTCGTAAATCTCCACAACTCTTTGTCTCCATCACTGAAAGATTGAAAGGTACAGCTATCTCTAAACAATGTCTGTGCAAGTGGATCTCTGACTGCATCAGATCGTCTTACAGTATTCAAAATATTCAACCGCCCGAAGGCATTAGAACTCATTCCACTCAAGCTATGTCAACATCCATTACCTTCCTACTTAACGTACCCATTTCTGACATCTGTAGAGCAGCTACATGGTCATCTGAACACACGTTTGCCACACACTGTGCTATCACGCAAGATACCATGGCAGACATCATAGTAGGCCATACAGTACTCACTGCCGCATCTCCAAAGTCCTACTGACCATAGTGGGTACTGCTACATATTCACCTAGAGTGGAGCACGCACAGGGACAGCACTCGAAGAAGAAGGGGAAGTTACTCACCTTGCAGGAACTGAAGTTCTTCGAGATCTGTGTCCCTGTGGGTGCTCCACTTCCCACCCTCCTCCCCTCTACTTTTGAGTACTAGTATAATCGCTCCATGCTAGAGGAGGAACTGAGGGGGGTTCAGGACTCAGGCGCTCAGAAAGATTCCAACAAGACGGGAGATACCAACAGAGCGCCTGCGTCCCGACCAGGCACTGCTACCGAAAATCTCCGATCAACGGCGCCAGGATGCACTGACACCTAGAGTGGAGCACCCACAGGGACACACATCTCGGAGAATTTCAGTTACTGCTAGGTGAGTAACTTCCCCTTTCGATGGATCAGTCAAGAGAAGTGTAATCACTTCCAAGGATCCGGAATCACCAATGCTTCCTTTTTGGTGCTCCCAGAGTTTCTTCAGCCAGCATGGTCCTCCATCACCTTGGACCATTGGGTTTTGGAGACAATTATAATGGGTTGTTCTGTCCAGTTCTAGTCTGTGCCTATTCCCACTCCCATTCTGTAACAAGGCGTTCAGATTTTCTGTATCTTATGAGGACCTATTAAGTAAGTCTTCTCACTCCTTTCTCTCAGCATGATAGAAAGGGTTGTTCTTCACTACCATGGGACGGGATTCCACTGCAAATATTTCCTCATCCCAAAGAAGAAAGGAGGGATGATGGTCAGAAAATACCTGTAGTGCTGTAGTTCTGGAAGATGCCTAAGAGACCCTCATGTTGGAATGACTGAACTTGATCACAGATACCAAGGATAAGAAGAAATGGTTTTATACAGATTGTAAAATGGTGCAAAGAGATTATTATTATGTGACATACAATCCTGTGACACTGTCAGAAAGATTCAAGCCCTCCCCAACCACTTGCTGTATCAGGTAGTATATAAAATGTATTTGCATACTCTGTATTTTTGATAGCAAAGATAGACTGGAAAGGGAGCACTCTTCAAAAGTTGAATTTTTTTAAAATGTTGCATGTGGTCCCACCATTGTCTTCCTCACTTCATTTTATATTTTATCTTTCAGTGTGATAACATTTAAACCAACAAAAATAATGCTTAGCACTTACATAGTTTTTCATCTTCAAAGCTGTTTCCAAATATTAGCTAATTAATTAAACTAAGCTTCAAACTTATCATTCTAGTAAGTGCCAAGTTACTTAGGGAGACATATGCGGCCAAGAACATTCCTTCAGTCTTTTCGAATGACAGTAACAGTACTGATCCATCCTTCCACCTCCATCACTGTCATTACTGATATATATTATTTGTATAATGCCAAAGGTATGCATGGCTCTTAACAGGAGCCACACTGATAAAATGGACAGGTCATTTCCCTAAGGAGCTTACAGTCTAGGACCCCAGTCCTGCAAACACTTACACACATGTTTAACTTTACTTCCACATGAGTAAAGATATATACGTGTGTATATATTTGCAGGACTGGGATCTAAATTAGACATAACTCAGCAAAGAATGACAAACAGTGAGTGAAGGGAATGGAAAGGGGAGGCTATAGCAGTGAGAGATTGAGATATGGATGTTACCTATGAATCTTTAGTTCCAATATTTATAGTTAGTATATTAAAATAAAGAACAGTATCTGGTAAAGAACGAGAGGGAGGAAGATAAGAGTTATGAGACTAACCAAAAAAAAGTGATTATTGAGAAGGATTTTGCAGGAGGAGAATCAGGTTGCCTGGCATACAGGGATAATATTCTAAGCACCAGGGGCCTATATGAGGGAAAGCAAAGTGTCACCTGTGAGAGATGTAAGGGATATATAACTTAGCTAGAGTGACAAAGCGTAGGTAAAGCACGATATACTCTGCACTGAATTGGACCTAGATTCTGTAACAAGGCAATCAGGTTTTCTGTAGCACTCCAGTACAGTCAACTGGTACAAGTGGACTCAGGAGTGAATCTGTGAAGCTGAGGAATTTGAGTTTGATACCAAAAAAAAAAAAGACTGACAGATAGAATATGGTCTCATGAGGTGGAGGCAACTTGTGGAGAGCTTAGGAACACAGGAATTGCCAGACTGGATCAGAACAGTGGTCCATTTAATCTGATATCCTGCCTCCAACAGTGGCCAGTACCAAATAACACTACTAGAATCCCTGTAATGGGCAATTAGGGAATAACCTACCCCCAAGATAAATGTCTTCCTAACTCCAGGCAGTTAGTGATTGGCTTATGCACTGAAGCTGGGTAGTTTTATATCCCTTATATTTTTTTATCCTAGCTAATGTAACTAGATGTTCTCATTATCTATATAAATGTCTAATCCTTTTCTGAATCTTGCTAAGTTCTTGGACTCAATGCTGTCTTGTGTCAATTAATAATTTTATACACAATGCATAATTTCCTTGTAATTGTTTTAAATGTGTTGCCTTTCAAGTTCATTGGATTCCCCTTGTTCTTGTTTTATGAGAAGGTGAACAGGAATGCCTGGTTTACCTTCTGTATTCCATTAATAATATGTATCTCTGTCTTCTCTCATTTGTCCAATCTCTAAACTAACAATCCTAATCTTTTCAATTTCACTTAATATAAAAGACTTTTCATGCCTCTAAATATTTTGATGCTTTTACCTGAACCCTTTTTATTTCTTCTTGTGATAACTAGAACTGAACACAATATTAAAAAAGAGCCCATCCCATTGATTTATATAATGTTCTCATCAGTATCATTTGTTATCCCATTCATTGTGCATCCTAACTTTTGTGCGCTCTTCACTGTGCAGATATTTTCACTGAGCTGTCTGCAGTGACACCTCAGCCTGTTTTCTGAGTTGTTATGCTTAATTTAGAATCCAGCAATATGTGTAAGTATTTCAAATTATTCCTTCCATTGTGTCTTTAGCCATCATATATTTCATCTGACATCATGATCCTTGTTCACCAAGCTTTGCTTGATTCCTTTGGAGTTTATACAGTTTTCTCAAGTCTTGACTAACCACAACAGTTTTGTATCATCTGCAAATATCACCTCACTCTTCATTCCCTATTTGAAATCACAAATGAATACTTTAAATAACATCGGTCCTAGTCTGGGAGGCACACCACTGTTAGCCTTTTGGGAGGGACTTTGTTAAAAGCTTTTTGAAAATTTAAATAAATATAAACTGTTTCTCTATTATTTTGTCGACTGGGTCAAAGAGGTCTAGTTGACTGTAGAGGCACAATTTCCCTTTACGGAAGCCATTGTACTTTATCTTTGTTATATCATATTTATCTATGTGTTTTATAGCTCTCTTTAATTATTGTTTCAACCAGTTTTCCTGGTCCTGAATTAAGGCTCACTGGTCTGCAATTCCCAGGATCACCCCAGCACTTTTAATAAAGATAAATACAATATTTGCTATTTTCTAGTCTTCCAGTATTGTCATTGGTTTTAATGAGATCACATATTTTTGTTAGTGTTTCAACCACTTAGTTCTTAAATTCCTTCAGAATTCCTGGATGAATGCTATTAAATCCTAACGACTTGTTGCTCTTTAATTTATCAGTTATTTTAGTATCTCCTCTTTTTTTCAGTGGCTGACAATGTCTTATTGTTATTACTTGAAAAGATCCGGTCCAGAGTAGCTTTCTCCCCAACATCTTCTGTGGTCAAATTGATGTAAGAAATTGTTTGACTTGTTTACAATGTTCAGAAGTTCAGCAGACCTGCTGTTCTCTTACAAGGTTCCTGCTTCTGATATACTGAGAGAATTTCTTGTTTGTTTTTATGTTCTTGGATAATTGTTCTTCAAATTCCTTCATCACTTACCTCATTTCCATTTTGAATATTGTATGCCATTGCATTTTGCTTATTTTATTTAAGCAGAAGATGAGAGAGATGATTTTTGGTGATATCATGTTGGATAGCACTATGGGGTGTCATGTGAAATTTGGAAAACCCAGAGGTTGTAGTAGTTTAGGGAAGCGAATGACAATTACTTGAAATAAATTGAAATGAAAGAATTGATTCAGTAGGATAGTAATAAAATTCACTGTTTTTATTTTCAAGCTGCGTGATAAGCAGAGGTGTAACCACAAATACCTTGCCAGCTTTTATCACAGCAACAGTAGTGTCAGTGTTTTTCAGGTCTTTTCATTATAGTTTATTGTGCATATCCGTGTTCTGCAGATGTTGCACCCTGTTGTAAAGTTAATTCTCCCCAGTCATTTTCAATGTACTCTAACAGCTGATAAAAATATATATGTGAGTGTAGGGTCCTGCAAATTGAATCCTAAATGTACTATTGTGTTCACAGTTGGTGTATATCAAAGATAACTGAATTGGTCCAAAGAGAGTCTTACTGGTATATTCTTAGTTCGGCGCATGAGGGGCTTGAGTCCTACAACTCCGATTAATTCTAAATGGAGTTATGACTACACTCAAATGCATTGAATCTGGGCACATGATTTCACATTTCTCTTATCCCTATAGATTAGTAGAAAGAGTGATGAGGCTGCCCTAAACTCACTCTCCAGCAGGACACATAGTATATACCCCTTTTTAGGAAGCAAGATAAACCAATAAATAATGAAAATAAATTTTAGCATGAGTAAAAAGAAATGATATGCTAAAAGAATTTACTCTGCAGCAGTGTTTGAACAATTTCAGACTTCTTTGTGTTTCAGGTATATTGATAGCTGTACAATTATCCTTCCAAAATAAAATATGCTATTAAGTGGGCTTTCTCTCATTAAAATATATTTTCTTTTTGTTGTACTGGAACACAGAATAATTAATTAATATTCAGATAAATCAGCTACTTGTTGTATTGTGCTTCAAAACCAGTAGCTAAAATTTACCATTATTAATGGGTGTTTTGTCCCAAATTTGATTAATCAGGGTGTAATATAATTACTTGTGCAGGCACTGATGGCATTTCTTTCCCCTTCCCATATGCAAAGTTGTCCATTTGGCTTAGATGAATTGAGAGGGAAGTGTCTCTCTTTTCTTCTGCAGCACTGTGTATTGTCTACCCAGAGGCAGGGTATTTGAGCTAGATGAACCAGTGATGTGATCATTCTTATGGCACATTTTCTTATGCAATCTAGAATGGGGAAAAACATTTAAGAGGTTCCCTAACCTACTTGGTGTTATGAAATTGTAATTTAATTTAGAATAGCTGTCTATTTCAACTTTTAATGTTAGTGTAGCAGTGAAAGTTAAAAACAGAAATTGTGTTTACAGTTGTCTCCCTGATTGTTTCATGCCATCTTGGAGAAACTTTACAAGTAACTATACCTACAGTATATTAATTAAAGATCTTGTAATCCTTTTTCCCTTATGGTGAAATGGACAGGACAGTGGGGTCTAATTAGTTGTGTAATTTGTGTTTTGGCAGCAGATTACTGTCTGAAGAGTGATTCTAAACAAGTCTTACAATTCTTTAGTCAGTTATAAATAATTGCCTTCCCATCAGTCACATAAGGTTTATGATTCTCTGATGTTCTGTAAAACTTTCATTTTGTTGTCTTTTGTGTAGTTCTCAACACTAGGGAATTCTGGCTGATAGACAAAATGATCGCTTACAATGCTTCCCATTTATAGATCTCAAAGGTAGCCAAGAACCATAATCACTATAAAGTTCCAGCCTATATACTATGGTGATTGGGCATTGGATAAATACCTGTCTCGAGAGATGTCTCCCCACGCACACCCCAAAACCAACCCTCCCCCAAAGCACCCAAAATATTAACCCTCTGATTACATGGTTATAAACATGCTCATATTTTTCTAGTAAATGCATACCAATAGCTACTTCTGGAGGGTACATTTTAAGAGTAAAATTATGGTCGCTTATAAGCTTATATGAATACCATTACTATTCAGTTTCTTATTTATTTCAGGCATATGACTCACAAAATAAACAATGTAATCCAGTGTATATGACATCAGATTAGGGGTCAGGAAACCTAGGTTCTATTTCTGGCTCTGCCAGTGACTTGACATGTAACCTTGGCAAGTCATTTAAGGTCTGTGCCTCAATTTTCCCCTTTGTAAAATGTGCATAATAATGCTTACCCATCTTTGTAAAGTGATGTAGGATGTGTGGATACACTATATAAATATTAAGTATTGCCTTTAGTATTATATCCAAAGCTCTGCTGTAACACTACTAACATCAGATATATTTATGCATGTTTCACACCTCATTGAGAAAACCTGCATGATTACTCAATACTTCTGGGTGATTATATAGATAGATAGATAGATAGATAGATAGATAGATAGATAGATATAAAGTGTGTGTCTCTATGCATGCCTTAACTTGGGACCATGTCTTCTCTGGCAATAAAATTGTATTACCTCTGCTGTAGTCTCTGAACACAACAGATGTTGCAATTAGCTTCACTTTGGAGTCTCTTCCATTTGGAGCTGTACAAAGGAGCTAAACTTGGTAGTTTATTTGAGAGGTAGGAGTTAGACTCGTCTTTCTCTCCTCCATTCCATAACAGGCACGTGCCACATCTGTTTGGTTTCACAGTTATCAATGCTAGACCTGCTCATATTTCAGCTGCCTATATGAGTCAATGAGTTATGCCTCTGAGTGGGGGATGGAGCAGTTTCAAATGGTGTTCCCAACTAATAGAAAGGTATGTATGGAGTTGGGGGATTTCCAAAGTTATTCATCATAATCTAAAAATTAAAAGAAAGAGATGGAGAAGGTCAGACATAGAAATAGATTTTGTATGAATTTTTGTTGTTTTTTTTTTAACTGATACTTTTTATGATGACCTGTGCATACCCAAATCACTGTAATCTGTGCCTCTCAAAGAAAACTGTACAGGCAAGGCCGAGTGGTTTTATGGTAGTATTATGAACTCCCATCCAGGAAACCTAAGTTGGATTCCTATTGCACATTTCTATGGGCTGCAAGTGCTGCAAAGGCAGTGTTCTTTGATGGTTGGAGGGTGGTAAAAGAACTATGTGTTGATTACTAGAGAGGCTTGTGTTGATTACTAGCTAAATAACGGTCAGGAGAGAATCTTGGTGGCTGCAACTCTGTCTGAAAACTAAGAATGGTGAAATTCTCTCCACAAATGGGTATGCTGAAGGTAAACATCATTTTCCTAAAAGAGGAAACACAAAAATAAAACTGTACTTTGATATGAAGTACCTAGTGATCAAAAGTGATGGTATTGCAATGGCAAATGACTGAAACACATACTTGTCCATATTGCCAGTAAATGTAACAGGTACTCATTTAAGAGGAGGTTTTTGCAGCATAATGCATTAAAAACACATGTCTAATAGGTGCATTCATTTTAACATATTCAGTGAGCAGGCCTGATTAATTAGTACATGTCACCATCTGGTACTTACTAAGACTATTCATTTTTAAAATGTTGAAATTGTAGGGAATGGTGCACACCAATTATGTTCTTTTTAACTGAATTATGTTGGTATAAAGTTTCAGTGGAGGAGGTCATCATTGTGATTCAGCCAGCATTCATCTAAGGGAGAATTGCCAACCTGAAATTATTTAGGACAAAGGAAAAATGCCTGAAATGCATTGTGAAAAGAGAAGAAAAATGCCTGAAATGCATGTATTACTATCTTTAGGCACGCAATTGAGAAGAGGTCAATAAATAAGAGTCATAAAAATACCTCTGCATTTCAATGCAAGGTTCAAGCACCTGATATCAAGATGTCTCAACAGATCATCTCTTCATCCTAATGCAGAGTCCTTGAATCTGTCATCTTACACCACACTGCACTGATAAGTGGAATAGTTTGTTACATTTTCATGAGCTTGATATCAGCATAGTGTGCCAAATTCAGCCCAAAGGTAAACAGTTGCATATCTGTGGAACTCAGTAGAGTAGTACACCCTTGTAGAGGACTGAATTTGGTCTACAGTGTTGTCAAACTGTTGTTTTACTGGTTCATCCATCTAGTGAACAAGGAAGTATGATCCAGTGGCTAGAGCACTACATTAGGAGGTGAGACGTGGATTCTATTCCTGGCTCTTCCATTGACTTACTTTGTGAATTTTAAGTTATTTAATGACAGGTTTCAGAGTAACAGCCGTGTTAGTCTGTATTCGCAAAAAGAAAAGGAGTCCTTGTGGCACCTTAGAGACTAACCAATTTATTTGAGCATGAGCTTTCGTGAGCTACAGCTCACTTCATCAGATGCATACCGTGGAAACTGCAGCAGACTTTATATATACACAGAGAATATGAAACAATACCTCCTCCCACCCCACTGTCCTGCTGGTAATAGCTTATCTAAAGTGAGCAACAGGTTAGGCCATTTCCAGCACAAATCCAGGTTTTCTCACCCTCCACCCCCCCACACAAATTCACTCTCCTGCTGGTGATAGCCCATCCAAAGTGACAACTCTTTACATAATGTGCATGATAATGAAGTTAGGCCATTTCCTGCACAAATCCAGGTTCTCTCACTCCCTCACCCCCCTCCAAAAACCCACCCCCATACACACACAGACTCACTCTCCTGCTGGTAATAGCTCATCCAAACTGACCACTCTCCAAGTTTAAAACCAAGTTAAACCAGAACATCTGGGGGGGGGGGGGTAGGAAAAAACAAGAGGAAATAGGCTACCTTGCATAATGACTTAGCCACTCCCAGTCTCTATTTAAGCCTAAATTAATAGTATCCAATTTGCAAATGAATTCCAATTCAGCAGTTTCTCGCTGGAGTCTGGATTTGAAGTTTCTTTGTTTTAAGATAGCGACCTTCATGTCTGTGATTGCGTGACCAGAGAGATTGAAGTGTTCTCCGACTGGTTTATGAATGTTATAATTCTTGACATCTGATTTGTGTCCATTTATTCTTTTACGTAGAGACTGTCCAGTTTGACCAATGTACATGGCAGAGGGGCATTGCTGGCACATGATGGCATAAATCACATTGGTGGATGTGCAGGTGAACGAGCCTCTGATAGTGTGGCTGATGTTATTAGGCCCTGTGATGGTGTCCCCTGAATAGATTTGTGGGCACAATTGGCAACGGGCTTTGTTGCAAGGATAAGTTCCTGGGTTAGTGGTTCTGTTGTGTGGTATGTGGTTGTTGGTGAGTATTTGCTTCAGGTTGCGGGGCTGTCTGTAGGCAAGGACTGGCCTGTCTCCCAAGATTTGTGAGAGTGTTGGGTCATCCTTTAGGATAGGTTGTAGATCCTTAATAATGCGTTGGAGGGGTTTTAGTCGGGGGCTGAAGGTGACGGCTAGTGGAGTTCTGTTATTTTCTTTGTTAGGCCTGTCCTGTAGTAGGTAACTTCTGGGAACTCTTCTGGCTCTATCAATCTGTTTCTTTACTTCCGCAGGTGGGTATTGTAGTTGTAAGAAAGCTTGACAGAGATCTTGTAGGTGTTTGTCTCTGTCTGAGGGGTTGGAGCAAATGCGGTTGTATCGCAGAGCTTGGCTGTAGACGATGGATCGTGTGGTGTGGTCAGGGTGAAAGCTGGAGGCATGCAGGTAGGAATAGCGGTCAGTAGGTTTCCGGTATAGGGTGGTGTTTATGTGACCATTGTTTATTAGCACTGTAGTGTCCAGGAAGTGGATCTCTTGTGTGGACTGGACCAGGCTGAGGTTGGTGGTGGGATGGAAATTGTTGAAATCATGGTGGAATTCTTCAAGGGCTTCTTTTCCATGGGTCCAGATGATGAAGATGTCATCAATGTAGCGCAAGTAGAGTAGGGGCTTTAGGGGACGAGAGCTGAGGAAGCGTTGTTCTAAATCAGCCATAAAAATGTTGGCATACTGTGGGGCCATGCGGGTACCCATAGCAGTGCCGCTGATCTGAAGGTATACATTGTCCCCAAATGTGAAATAGTTATGGGTAAGGACAAAGTCACAAAGTTCAGCCACCAGGTTAGCCGTGACATTATCGGGGATAGTGTTCCTGACGGCTTGTAGTCCATCTTTGTGTGGAATGTTGGTGTAGAGGGCTTCTACATCCATAGTGGCCAGGACGGTGTTATCAGGAAGATCACCGATGGATTGAAGTTTCCTCAGGAAGTCAGTGGTGTCTCGAAGGTAGCTGGGAGTGCTGGTAGCATAGGGCCTGAGGAGGGAGTCTACATAGCCAGACAATCCCGCTGTCAGGGTGCCAATGCCTGAGATGATGGGGCGCCCAGGATTTCCAGGTTTATGGATCTTGGGTAGTAGTACTGAGCCTTAGTTTCCCTATGTGTAAAATGTGGATGGTAATGCTTGCTCACATTTCTTAAGTGCTTTGAGGTCTATGGATGAATAACATATCAGCTTTAAGTATTATTAACTATTATATTTTACTTGAGAAGCCCAATTTCTGATTTATAGTGAATGTGTGTGTTCAGGTTTTAATTAGCCCTGATATTTCCATGTAAGTCTCTTATAATTCATTATAGTGATCACTTTGGGATAGGAATTTCCACAGAGTTTTTCTCATTTACTTCAATGGCTAGGTAGCTTGTTGAGTGGTGGCATGCAAACTATGGAGGGAGAGACTGAATATGTTCTTTTGATATCTGAAGAATAAGAAGATTATCAGGGCAGGGGTGTGTCAGTTTCACAAGCACCTTTCTCTTGCATAGTAGAGCAAAATAGATTCATAAGCAAATTATGTTAGATTATCTCAACCAACTGAAATTTTAAAATATTCCTTTTTGAACATGAGGTACTTTGTATATGTGTTTCCATTAGCTTCAGTGGACTCTGCTGCACACTATCAAATGATACCTCTTGCTAGTAACAGCTACCAGAACAACATTCAGAATGTGAGGACAGCACAGTACCTATAGTTAAGGTTGAAAGAGTTTAGCCATTGTCATTTTAAGGGCTAGGAAGGGGAGAAAGTAGTTCAGCAAAATATGTAAAATAATTTTTGAGTTATGTTCCAGTGAAGAAAGGGATAGACTTTTTTCTATCTTTATAAAGTTCAGACACTGATTTTTAAACTTCAAGTTTGCTATCAATTTAGCTCTTAATATTCCAAAGTGCCTTTGGTATTAAAATTAGAAAGTAATAGATATTTGAATTCCTTTACTTTTTCCAGCCCACAAACAACAAAATTTCCTATGGTTTGAAGGTGCAGAGTTCCCTTCTCACAGCTGCAGGTGATTTCAGAGGATGTTACATGGAGAGCTCACAAATCAGACATCCTGTGACTGTCTAAAACCAATCTGTGTCTGTCTGGAAACCAATCTGTAGTTTATGAACTATTAACTGAATGACTCTTGCCCACTTCACAGGCTATATCAGAAAACTATATGTCATGTCTTGAGGCTGTGTGTAAACCATTTATATTAGGTGTTAATGTTCTAAATTATTAATGGCTAATGTTAATGGCTAGTATATGCCTAATGTGAGCTCGATTTCTATACTGGTGCCTTTGGGATATGTAAGCGTAAGTTTGTGTACAGTTATGATTATATCATTTTAATATTTTAACTTGAGCTGGGCTTTTTAAATATGAATCTCCCTGGTTTCTGCCAATTTCTTACATCTAACATTCAGATTCATTTTTCCGTATGCAACTCTTATTTGGAGGAGGAAAAAAGCTGATCAGTTTCAGCATCTCTGGACAAGAGGGAGTAAATAAAAGCATTAAAACATTGTTGTAACCCAAAGATATGAAATATGCTACTCTCCATCATTTTTACCACAATCTTTTTATCAGAAAATGTTTGGACTAAAGGACACTGATCCATAAAACTGTCCATTTTGTGAGAGAATTTCAAAGCATCCATCTCTGTCCATCTCTCAGAGAGTTTGTAAAAACCAGCTAAACCTTAAAAATCACATTCACACTTACTCTTTTGTTTGAATTATTTGCGTTGGACTCAGAACAGCATCTTTTTTTTTTCTTTCTCTCTTTTACGTAGTGGATACTTGAAAGCAGGGAGATCACCAGAATGAGAGATTCTGGCACTTCCCTACTTTCTCTTAAATATTTCAGGAGACTCATTTCTTGAATGTAACTTTTATAATAAGAGTATACGATGAGGTTTTTGGGCTAGGAAAGCTGCTTCAAAGAGTTCAACGAAGAAGGAAAAGTAATTTTCCCCATTGCTATAAAAACCAAAGGCTTTGAATAGATCAGTATCTGGCAATGCTAATATCTGTTAGATTATATAGAGAAAGGTTTTGGGACTATCTTCAAGGGAAAAAGCTTTGTCTCTAAACATTATTAGTCAATATATGAAATATGAGAACTCTGTTACCATGAATGTGCTGGATAAAACTGTTCTAGTGCTAGACTGCAGCCCCATCTGGTGTTTGAACAGGGGTGTTTCTTATGCAGCTCTCCTATAGCATCGTGTGAATAGGAAGGCACCGTACCATACTGTATTTGAGAAAATTGACATATATACAAGTGCCCAATTTTATTAATAGCTTCTATTGTATGCCATACTATGATGAAATCCAATTGTGTTTCTGGTCAATTACAGCGTAGCAATCCTGTTGATAACATGCCAACTACTAAATCAGGCTGAGAGCTGTATTTACTAGATAGGTTTATTTACAGTTTGTATTTATTTCTGTGATCAAAAATGTATATTGATCATTCAAATTGCCTAAGAAAATAGAAAGAGTTGCCTCCTGTTCCTTGTATTTTTACATTAAAAATGATTCTCTGAAGTTACATTGGGATGAATTTGGCCTGGCAGGTTTAAATTGGTGAGACATCAATTCTTGAAAGACTCAAATCCTACATATTCTGAAGGCTCACATTTAGTAGGTTCATATTTGTTTTTTGACACAGGGCTAATTATTTCAGGAACTGATCAAACTCATTCTCAAATAGTTTTCCAATTAGCTGAGGGAAATTTCTACTTGTATTGCAGATTTGGTAGGAAGAATATAGGTGAAACAAACCAGTGACTAAAAGAAGCATTGCCTTGCATCATGTATATGGTTTAAGATAGAACAGAGACAATAAAACTAAGTTGACTAAAGATATACCATGAAGAAACTGAAGTGTGTGACTTTCTGCATATAATGGATCAGTGTCTTTTATCCAGCTCTCTTTTTGGAGTAACCATTTTCTCTTTCACTAAAGTATCTGCCAAGTAATAATTTAACCTTGATGAAAACATGATTGAAAGGCTTTTTGTCAGGTAACTATGAATTAAATTGAATTGTTCAGGCAGGTTCTCTCAGTCAAGCAATAGAACGTTCACCTTTGAACCTAAATCAAATGCTTTAGATCGCATTTGAGAAAACTCAACATATTCTTTAACCATCCCCGTCCTGTCTAATATTTTGGAGGAGGTTTCTGTGGTGACATACCCTTCTTTTTTAGTTTTAGGTCCTATCTTTCTCAGCTTCCAGTTTATCAGGCAGAACTGAAGGTCAATAGCACTGAATAAGTAGGAATTTAACACTAGATTCCTAATTGTCACTTTTCAGGGACGTGCTGGCCGCCGCTTCCCACAGCTCCCATTGGCCAGGAACAGCGAACCGTGGCCACTGGGAGCTGCAGGCGGCTGTGCCTGAGGACAGTCAATGTAAACACTGTCTCACAGCCCGCCAGCGCATTACGCTGATGGGCCACAGGTTGCCCACCACTGTTCTATATCTAGGGCCCTACCAAATTCACAGTCTATTCTGGTCAATTTCACAGTCAGAGAATTTTTAAAATAGTAAATTTCATGATTTCAGCTATTTAAATCTGAAATTTCACCGTGTTGTAATTGTAGGTGTCCCGACCCAAAAAGGAGTTGTGGGTGGGGGGTCACAAGGTTATCATGGGGGGGTTGCGGTACTGCTACCTTTACTTCTGCACTGCTGCTGGCGGTGGCACTGCCTTCAGAGCTGGGCAGCTGGAGAGCGGTGGCTGCTGGGCAGGAGCCCAGCTCTGAAGGCAGAGTCGCCGCCAGCAGCAGTGCAGAAGTAAGGATGGCATGGTATGGTATTGCCACCTTTACTTCTGCGTTGCTGCTGTCATGGCACGACCTTCAGAACTGGGCACCTGGCCAACAGCCTCCCAGCTCTGAAGACAGTGCAGAAGTAAGAATGGCAATAACACAACCCCCCTAAAATAACCTTGTGACCTCCCCACCCCCTGCAACTCTTTTTTGGGTCAGGACCCCCAATTTGAGAAACTGTAGTTTCCTCTGTGAAATCTGTATAGTACAGGGTAAAAGCACACAAAAGACCAGATTTCATGGTCCGTGATGCATTTTTCATGGCTGTGAATTTCGTAGGTCCCTATCTATATGTAATTGTTTTGCTTTTCATATATTTGGTTTTGTAGAAGTCAATAAAGAGCTATATGTTGTCAGATAGAGACTACTTGGTTATTTTAAGTCATTGCAAAGAGTGTTTACTCCTGGGGGAATTCTGTGCCAAAAAAATAAAAATATGGCACACAATATTTTAAAATTCTGCATATTTTATTTGTGAAAGTAATACAATCTAATCACTCCAGTTTCAATTATTTTGGTAATTTATTTCCTATTTCTCTGTTATATTTTTGTTGCGCATCTCAGTCTGGGTGTGTCACATGCCAGCTGAGCACATCTTGGGGGAAAACTCTGCCCCTCTGGTCTTTTGTTGATTTCTGAGTTTTTGTCCCCATAGGGTTACCGTATAGAGGCTCCCAAATAGAGGACAATGCCAGGGGGACGGGGAGTTGGAAGGGGGATACAGTTGGGGAGTGCTGGAGGGGTCTGTGTGTACTGGGAGAGAGTATTTGGGGAGTACTGGAGGGGGCTGTGCAGGGTACCTCCCAGCCCAGACACCTGCATCCCCTCTTCCCCAGAACCCAGCCACGGGGCCAGAGACCTCCACATGAACCCCAGACGACAGCCACGGGGCACCCCCCGTCCCAGACACCTGCATCCTCTCCTCCCAGAGCCTGGGGATCCATAGGGAGAAACAGCCTGATGCTGGTCAGACCGGGCTTGTATGGAGTTTCCTGTGGTGATTTCAGTGTTGGACGGTACAGGGCCGACAGTGCACAGGGCCTCCAACTCTGCCGGATTGGGCTGTCTGCTCACTGTGAGGCCACGGCCCACATGCCACCTCCTTCCTTCAGGGTGTGCCAGGAACCACAGCTGCCAGGAACCATCCAGTTCCCCTCCCCCCAGCAGTGTCCTGTATTTGTGAGTTGGGGAGCCCGGCTCTGCCAGGACCAGTGGCCCCTAGTGGCGGCCAGCAGCAGTGCAGCACCAATTCTGTGGGAAGAAATGAAATTCTGTGCAGAACTTTAATTCTCCGTAAATTCTGCATTGCACAGTGGCACAGAATTCCCCAAGAGTAAGTGTTGTAAAAGGAGAAACAGTCAGAATATGAGTATAAACAGTCATTCACTTGTGACTGAATGTTGTTGTTTTTCCCCCATTCTTATCTTTTGTTTTCTGTCTTTCATTTTTAGAAAGAAATAACTATTTGAAAGCATAGCCAGAATAAATGAGCAGAGTGAAAACAAATGTATGAAGTTCTTACCATGCACTGAACAGTGGAACATCAGCTGCAAAGCTCTGGGAAAATGTCTGCTTGCAACACCTTCACTGAACACGTCTGGAAACCTGGTGAATGTAAAAATTGCTTCAAACCCAAAAGCTTGCACCAACTGCCCCCAGCCTCTGAAAAGGTTCTCCTCTCACATGGTAATCTGAAAACCAATGCAAACCACAGCAACAACCACCGTGGTAGAAGTACAGGAAATTTCCGACCCCCTGTAGCAAAGAAACCCACTATAGCTGTGAAACCCACCATGATGGTGGTAGATGGGCAGAGTGTCAGTGGTGAGATCAGCACACCAGATCATTGTGAGAACAAGCCAATAATTATAGGGTGGAACCAAAACAAGGCTGTCTTAAACAAAAAGCCACTGAACAATAATAATGAAGATGAAATTGAAGGTTATAGCCATGTTCATAGGCCTTATGGCAACAATGATAGTGCAAGTAAGATACCAAATAACAATAATAATAATGGACTGACAGAAGTGTTGAAGGAAATTGCGGGTTTGGATACCACACCTCAACTAACAGGAAATGAAATGAACTCAAGGGAAACTTTCTTGGGAAGAATAAATAATTGCTATAAAAGATCATTAGAAAGACAGATCCCTCCAAGCTGTATGATGGGTGGAATGAAGGATTCACATAGTAAGCATGTTATTCTGAGTGGAAGCACTGAAGTAATAAGTAATGAAGGTGGGCGTTTCTGTTACCCAGAATTCTCCAGTGGAGATGAGAGTGAGGATGATATGTTTTTTGGCAGCATGCAAGAAGAGCATGAGAGTTGGGATGAAAGTGATGAAGAGCTGCTAGCAATGGAAATTCGCATGCGTGGCCAACCTCGCTTTGCTAACTTTAGAGCTAACACCCTGTCTCCTGTCCGGTTTTATGTTGACAAAAAATGGAACACTGTGCCTTTAAGGAACAAGTCTCTACAGAGGATTTGTGCTGTAGACTATGATGATAGCTATGATGAAATTTTAAATGGTTATGAAGAAGAAACTGTGATCCTTTTTGGGCAGGAAAGCATGCAGAGTATGGTATCATCTGATTCCACATCTCCCGATTCTTCTTTGACTGAAGAGTCTCGCTCTGGAACAATCAGCAACTCATCTCAAAAACTCTGCAATGGAGGGTTATCTCCCAGTACCCCTAAGGAGATCAAGTTGATTGAACCAGATTATGAGAGTCTTTGTGATAAGCAGCAAGTGAAAGACATGTCAAAAGCTTCCAGAAACACTGCAAAAATTCTAGAGACTCACAAGGCAGTTCTTGCACTTAGATTGGAAGAGAAGGATGGCAAGATTGCAGTACAAAGTGATAATCAAGAAAGCAAAAGTGCTACAGATGTTACTGGTCAAGCAGTGACTATAAACTTGGTACCAATGGAAGATCAAGCCAAACCTTACAGAGTGGTGAATATGGAACAACCAGTGTGCAAGCCCTATACTATAGTAGATGTGTCAGCAGCCATGACCAATGAGTGTATGGAAGGTCAGACTGAAAGCTCAGAAACCAAAAGTACTCCATCTAGCCCAAATTCACCAGGAACTCCAGGTGCACCGATTATATCTACTACTGCATCATCTGGGCGAGTAAATGCCAATCTAAAAAAATCCAGTGCAGTCAGATACCAAGAAGTATGGACTTCCAGTACTAGCCCACGACAGAAGATACCTAAGGTGGAATTAATTGCTAATAGCTCAGGACCTTCAGTCCCTCCAAGGAAAAGCAGCCACAAATCTGCTCCTACTTCACCTACAACCACAAATATTTCTTCAAAAACCATCCCAGTGAAGTCACCCAATTTGTCTGAGATAAAGTTTAATAGTTACAACAATGCTGGCATGCCACCTTTCCCAATTATCATTCATGATGAACCTACATATGCTAGGAGTTCAAAGAATGCTATCAAAGTTCCTATTGTAATCAATCCAAATGCATATGATAATTTAGCCATCTATAAAAGTTTTCTAGGGACCAGTGGAGAGCTATCCATCAAAGATAAAACAACAAGTGTAATAAGCCACACATATGAAGAAATAGAAACAGAAAGCAAAATCTCTGAAAATATACCCAGCAAACCCACTGAATTTACCCAGCCCAAGGGGGTAACTAATAGCACAGAGTGTAAACTGGGTTCTGTGGCTCAGAAAGTTCAAGAGTACAATAGCTGTCTTAGCAAAGGTCAGACATCACCAAAAAGAAGTCATAGTTTTGACCACAGCTCCCCAACAAGAGTCCAGAAGACAAGTCAGGAGCCTGCAGCTAAAAGGGAAGGAGCACAGGAGACTTCTGGTGGCAGCAGCAATAGGGAAAATGCAAACACAGTGCTTTCTCAGATTGTGGCTTCTATCCAGCCCCCACAGTCTCCTCCAGAAACACCTAAATCAGGACCCAAATCTTGCAGTGTGGAAGAATTATATTCCCTACCACCTGATGCAGAGACCACTAAAAGCAGCCTGGTACGACCCAATTCTCTCTTTACCGCACAACCCCCCATCAATGATACTGAAGTATCCAGTGCCACAGAAAGCACTACCACTAAAATGCAGAAGGATACACTTTCAAAGCCACTTGCCACCCATTCTTCAAAGCCAATAACAGGCACCCATAATACCATAAGTCCCAAAATAGAGCAAGCACCTCCATTTCCCCCTCCGCGTTCCACTTCTTCACCCTATCATGCAAGTAATCTGTTGCAAAGACATTTCAGCAACTGGAACAAACCAACCAGTCCCATTAGATCAACAGAGGCAGAGTCAATACTGCATTCAGAAGGGAGACGAGCAGCTGATGCAAAACCCAAGCGCTGGATATCCTTTAAGAGCTTCTTCCGCCGCAGAAAGACTGATGATGAGGAGGACAAAGAGAAGGAAAGAGAAAAAGGGAAATTAGTGGGTCTTGATGGAACTGTTATACATATGCTGCCTCCTCCTCCAGTTCAACGCCACCATTGGTTCAGTGAGTCAAAAACAGACTCCAGTGAGAAGCCATCCATTGTTTTCATGTATAGATGTGAACCTGCACAGGCTGAACCAAACACTGACCAGAACAAGGCTAGAGTGGAGTCTCCAAATGAAGATACGGAGGCAAAGGACAAAGCAGAAATGGAAGAGATGTTGGCAGAGGATTCTGAACAGAAAATTAAGAGTCATTCTTCACCATCTCAAATTCCCAAGAAGATCCTCAGGTAAACTGCTATTAACAGCATATGTCTTTTTAACTCACTCATTCGGTGTTGTGGAATATGCTGTACATTTTGCAGAAATGGGAAGTAATTTAAGGGCTTTATAGAGAACTTTTTATGTGTATGTGTAATGTTTTTACAGTTTTAACATTTTACTGGATAGTCGTTTTCATTAGCACCTTTCTTCATATGAACAGCATCCAGTATTTTGAACTGTCTTCAATAGGTCGATCTTGTTTCACTGAATCAAACACACATGGCCCTGAATTTTTAGATTAACATGGTATTTCTATGTTATAGAAGACTAAAGAACTCTGGTGTAGACGTGGATGGTAAATATTTCAGGGAGAAGTAGAGTGCATACTGACTATCTATCTGTCTGTCATGTGCCCCTCCAGAGGAAAGAAACACATCTCCAGCTGTAGTACCCAATACTGATAGTCCATGTCATGGCACAGGTTTTATTAGCATGTATTTTATTATGCTGATGGGAGGGAGCTGTCCCATCAGCCTAGTAAATCCACCTCTGCAAGAGGCGGTAGCTGTGTCGGTGGGAGAAGTCCTCCTGCCAACATAGCGCTATCCACACCAGTGCTTAGGTCAGTGTAACTTACAGCGCTCAAGGTTATGGCTTATTCACAACTCTGAGCAACATAAGTATACCAACGTAAATGGTAGTGTAGACCAAGCCTTGGTGAAAGCAGGCTACCAATATATTAACTCAAAAGGTATTTTAAAACTTTTGTACCTGATTATTCTTTTAGTTGTACTCTGCCAGATAGAAAATTATAAAATCATAGACTTGTTCCTTTCAATGCGATGTCTGACCCTCACCAAAAACAAGGTCAGGTCCTAAAGTTCCCTCACCCTATTTGTTCTCAGTACTCTTGTCTATACAAGAAAAATGCACTGATTTAACTTTAAATGGTTTTTAAACTGATTTAAAATCATGGAAATCTATGTGTGGACACTCGTATTTCAGTTTATCTTAAACTGATTGCTAATCAATTTAACCTAAAGTTGAAATCAGCCTGTTTTCAACTGCCCATCGGAGTGTCAAACTCAGCCTTTTGCATGAGTTTAAAATCACACCTTTATTAAAACTGGTGCAATAAGGACTTATTTATTGTCTGCTTTTCTGATAATTTTTCAGAGTTGGAAAGCTCAAGTTTTTGTTACAATGTTTTTGATTAAAGTTAAGGGTATAAAGTGGGTATTATGATCTAGGAAGTATCACCACACTTGAGTGCAGTATAGCACCTGGCTGAAAACAAAGTGTCTTCAACTACCCTAGGGATGGTGCTGTTACTTTGCTTTACCACACCTGCCTAGAGTATGTTTGTACTGTTACTGTTTGCAATAGCTAGTCTCTCTTTCACCCCCTTTTTAGATAATTTTCTTTATTTTTTTCCCACCAAGCTGTGGTGTTAGTGTGAAATCATAGCTCAGAATTTTTCAAGGGTAATTATATTGTATTTGCTATGAATTCTGTTTTATAAAAAGTACTAACTCCATTGTGATCTTTCTGAGAATATTTAAAAAAAAAGAAAAGAATGAAACATTGGAAGTTTTATGGGCAGTATAAGATTTGGTAGCTTTTTGTGGCATGGGGCTTTCTGTAATTTTTTTTAATTGCCTTTGATGCATTTTGGTGTTTTAAGGTAATTGTTTTTACTTGATTTTGAGTGCTGTTAAGGAGGGGGAAGAAAGTGGGGTGGGGGAGAGACCTTTTCAATACGAAAAATTAAGACAATATGGTTCAAGGATTTTGATTTGTCTGTTTTACAATATTTGTGAACCAGGCCTGGCTGCTTACAGTTTTGCACCAGTAGGAGGTATTATTTGATTTACCAAGTGATGCTACACTTGCTTAGTGTTAACTCATTAGATGTTAGGTAAAGGTTAATGCTAATTCAGGCTAAAATATGTGGAACAGAAAAGAAGTTCAAAATCTCCAGTTAATGACTGCAGCAGGCTTAGAGAAAAATTGCAGACATGAAGACATAAAGATCAATGAACATGACACTTATCTAACTGAGAATGCCAACAACTGTAAAGCGCACTGAGCGATCAAATTGATTACCTGAAAAATAAGATCAGATTAAGAAATGTCAGATTTGTAGGGGGTCCTGAAGGCATATCAACAAGAGAAACTGAACTTTTTTTTTAATCCCATAGTGGATTATGAAGGTGGCAGAGACTGACAACTTTAAATTCCTTTAGCACTGTGTTGTGGTTATGATATCGCTGGAAAGGTCAGTTAATCACCCAGAACAGCACTTGCAGAATATTCATCTCTTGAAATGAGGAATAAATGTTTGAAACTGAATGAATTTGAGTCTGTGATGGGGTCCTCAAGTATTTTATCCATGTTATGGTCTTGTTGGGTTTGTTTGTTTGTTTGTTTTTGTGGGGTTGTTGTTGTTGTGTTTTTGTTTTGTTTTTTTGTCATGCATAGTGGTTAAAAAGATGCTGGCAATATGAAATTGGCATCTCAGTGGAGGGTTTTTCTGAAAACCAAAATGAACTCCCCTCCCCGTCCCAAGGATAGAAAAGTCTTTCCGGTAAAGGTTTCAAATTGAGACAGGATATAACCTTTCCTACTGTGTTTTTTTTCTTTTTCTTTAAAAAAAAAATCATAGTAACTAAGTTTTACCAAATATTTGTAAATAAAATTTATTGTTTGGTGGTGCAGTAGTTAATCCTGCTCACCCTGGTAATTTGAGTGATTCTTTTGCAGGAAATTGCATTTAAGGCTTTGTGTTATGTCTGTGCAGAATGGAAGATGACTAAAGATAGTTTCAAGGGGAGAGAGAAAATATGAAATCTAGAGTAAAGATCATCTTTATTCCAGAGGATTTGTGGGATACCTCCTCCACCATTCCTCACAGTCACTCCTCCCTCACAAACTCTCTATCACAGCAGCCCTCTCTGAGTATATCTACATTGCAGCTGGGAGCTAGCATCCCAGCCCAGGTAGACAGACTCAGGCTAGTGGGGCTCGAGATAGCACTAAAAATAGCTGTGTGGACATTGTGACTCTAGGCTTGAGGTCCAGTGGCTAGCCTGAGTTTCTGATGCAGCTGCAAGGCCCACACAGCTATTTTTAGCGTGTTAGCTCAAGCCCTGCTAGTGCGAGTCTGTCTGCCCGGGTTGGGAGGCTCACTCCCAGCTGCAGCATAGGTATACCCTCTGCTTCAGAGAAGGGCTAGCGATAGCTTCTCTTGTAGAGCAAGTCAATACTGCTTCTTGGATTGACCTCAAGGAGGAATACTAGAGATCAATGTGAGTAGTTCTCAGCCCTTGCTGTCTGGATTATGTTGTGAACCCCTGTGCTGCCTCTTGGCATGATTTGGCAAAGCTTTTTGTTTTTACTGATGTAGAGTATTTTAGTAGAAAGATGAAGTCTCGTTGTTCTCAATTTAGGCTAGGCTATATGGCTGAATGTCACAGCTGATGTGACTTTTACAGGGGGGGAAGGAGAGTAGCTAGAATTACAATTTTCTTTTGTTATTTATCACAGCTCATTCAATGGACTTCTTCCTAGAGGAGTTGGTTACAACAAGATTAGTCTTGATAAAAATATTTTCCAGAGTACTAAGATCCAAAACCCCTATAATGGGTCTTTGGCCTCCTGTGGTTTTGAGGGAAGAATATAGAGATGTCCATCACTGGCTTAGAAATGAGGCCCTACTGGTATGCACATCAGTTATATCCAGCATATGGGAAAGGTCAAAATAATTATCACTTCATGCAGACACTGATACTTTTTCTGATCCATTCTCCACAACTACACATGGTGGCCCCATCACTGGCTGTCATTCTGTTGCTAAATGTCCCTGTAACGGGGCGGGATTCACCGGTGCGGCACCTTCTGCTGGTAGTCCAGGGAATTAGCATTTCCAGCCTCCGGAGAGCCCTCTTCAGGCCGGTGTCCTGCTTGCCGCTGGGCCCTGAGTCCCTTCCAGACTCCGGTACCCCTTTCGCCCCAGGGTGCTGCCCCCTGGCAGTACCCCCACAGATCTGGGTCTCTCCCCCCCCCCCCCAGGAACCCCCACCCTCTATCCCTACCTCACCTCAGTCTTTTGCTACTGCACGTCACCATCTAGCCGCTCACTGGGGCGGACTGCAGTATAATTGCCACTCATCACCGGCAAGGAGGGTCTGGACCTGCTGCTTCTGCCTACCCTTGGGCTGCCCTCTGCAACCCCAGTACGCTTTTCCTAGGCCTTCATCAAGGCCTGCAACCTGGGGACTTCTCAGGCTGGAGCTCCCCAGCTCTGGTCCACTTTAGGTACCCTGCTCAGCTCCCAGTAGTCAGGCACCTCCCTCTCAACATCTAGAGAGAGACTGACTCTGTCCTCCTGGCCCACTGCCCTCTTATAAAGGCCAGCTGGGTCCTGACTGGGGCGTGGCCACAGCTGTGGCTGTTTCCCCAATCAGCTAAGGCTTGCTGCTTTCCCTAGCAGCAGCCCTCTCACAGCCTCAGCCCTCTCGCAGGGCTGATTTCAAGCCCTTCAGGGTTTGTGCCCACCCACCTCCCGGGTTTTCCAATAAGACACTGCTGCAGTCCCCATAAGATATTCTTCTGAACTTATAAAGGCAGTGTTCCCTCTCTAACAGTTGGGTTTTTTAATAGCAATTACGTCTGCCTGATGGGCGTTGGAATGAAGAGTTCTGTCCACAGAACCCCAGTACTCTATTTTCATGTTGAGATCGTGGTTTTCAGGACAAAGCAATCTTTTATTCCTAAAGTCTCAAAGGAGACAGTTCTGCAAGCTTTCTGTCCCAAGCCACTGTGTCCAATGGGAAAGCTGTGGAACAGCTTTGATGTCTGCACAATAATAAAAACATATCTACAGAAAACTGAAGAATTCAGAAGATAAAGTTCATAATTTTGTCTCGTTGCCTCGCTGTAAGGAACAAAAAGACTTCAAAGTCTTTGATATCTAGGTGCATCAGATTATGAATATCTGAGGCATACAAGATAAAGAACTCACCATCTTCTGCACTCATGCAGCTTTGTCTCTTGGATTGAGACATACATTTCTTAAGAAGAAACCTTCAAGGTTCCCCAACTTCCATACCGGAAGTTATGTCATCTCTTCATCAGTAAGGTCATAAACTGTGCCAGCGATTGACAGGTCTGAGTTCCATCAAGATGCAAACAGGCCTCAAGCCCATCATAGGATCTATGGATCTTACAGCTTGAAGAAATTAAATGTTTAGATAGGTCCATATAAATTTTTGTAATGCTTTCTGAATTTAACAGTAATGTCTGACACTCCACTGTAAAGTTATACAATACATCAGGATCCAGTTATAAATTCTGGAGATTTTAATATTAGGTTCCATAATTGTGAGAGATTACAGATGTCAAGACTTTTAGAAATGCCTTGGTATCCTTAGGATTTTATAATGATACCATGTTCACACATTGCACAGAGAGTTTGCTTTTGAGAACTGCCCACATGGATCTGTTCTTGGGATTAACTCACCCTTGGAATGTGAGCTTGAAATCTTTTGGAAAACTGTCTACAGGGATCAGTATCTTTACAAACTCCCCTATCCCTTGTGCAGGGTTCCAACAGTGTAAATAGGCCCCAGCCACCCTACAGTTCTTTCCTGAAGTGTAGAAGATGCAACAAACTCTGAAAACACTCAGTGTCCTCAGTGCTCCCCTTGTCTTTTTGGTCCATTCTCTTCGGTCTGTGGATACTATTTTTATGTCATTATTTTGTTTTAAAAAAATAAAATAGTTTTTCGGGACCCATGCCAGCTCTCTTGGGGGCCAAACAGGGTGGACAAAAATCAATGTTTTTTTTTAAAAAAATCAGATTTAAATCATGAATTAAATCAATTTGATTTAAATCAAATCCACTCTGGGGCCAAACGCCAAAGGAAGCCTGATATTGCCAGTATAAATAGCAGACTGTCTTGATCTAGGAGGGGAACACCTGCCATCAGTTCATTGTAATTGCCTTTTATCTCTTGGGAAAAGAAAATGTCTTAGCAAGTTTTTCAAGGCAAAATATAATCAGTTGCAAGAACAATCTCCTAAGGACTCAATCCTGCATTAACGTTTCTGTAAATGGGGCAAAGCCCTAGCTAATCACTTTTCCACCAGAGACAATACCAAAAATCTCTGGATCTACTCCATAGGCAGGCAGGAACAATACTGCTAGATGCCATTCTCCTGGATTGGGGTCTGGAGTTACTCCATCTCTCAAATCCTGTTGATCGCAAAGACCATCTGGAAAATTATACAATAAGGAATCAGAGTACTGTTGAAAGTCCCAACTTGGGGCCATCTAGAATTGATATAAAAGTGGCAAATCCATCTTCCCAATTTACTTTCTCTCTTGTCTCAGGATTGGGATGAGGTTCTCTACTTGAATTCATAGCCTTTTGGGCTGTCAACTTATCTTCTGGACTGCTAGAAAACTAACTCAGGAATGTTCTGATAAAGTCCAAAAGATCATCCTGGAAAACAGGAAGACCTTAGCTAGCAAACCTATTTACTGAAATGGGAGAGATTCTACATTTAGGTAGCTCAAAATGTAATGGACCTGAGATGATCCTCCATCACTTTCATCTTCAACTGTTTACTCCACTTGGAGCAATGAACAGTGTCAGAGTTCAGTCAAGGTCTACCTGGCTGTCATTTTGACTTTCTACCCTTTGAAGTGTGGACCAACAGTTTTCATTCACCCTGCTGTAACCAAGTTTATGAAAGGGTTGTTCTGTATATTCCCTCTGGAGCACAAGCTACTTACATAATAGTATTTTAATCTTTTTTGAAGCTTTGTCAGAATCTTCTCTCTACAATCTCTCTGTGAAAGCAGTATTCTTCAGTGTCATTGCAAAAATCAATGATATGCACATTCCTTGAATACAGTTTTCATTTCTGTGTGCAGTATTGTTGTAGGCATGTATTCATTTCTGGTCATCCTATCTCAGAAAGGATATAGCAAAAATAATGGGTGTTCAGAGACAGTCAGCAAGAGAATGAGAATGATTAGAGTGAAGACGAATAAGAGGGGACATAATATAATTATATGAAATAAGGAATGGTGTACAGATGGTAAATCCAGCACTCCTGTATGTATTTTCTCAAAATATAAGAATAAGGGAAATTCAATTAAATTGAAAGGCAGCAAATTTACAAAAATATTGATAAAAAGATATACCTTTTGCCAGGGAGTGATTAAAATGTGGAACTCATTGCCACTAGATATCATTGAGGCCAAGAATTTAGTAAAATTTATAAAAGGATTAGACTTATTGTATGGATAATGAGAAAATTGTATATATAGAATTTTAAAAATAGAAGGGATTTAAACCCACATGCTTTAGAGAATAAGTCAACCTCTAACAGTCAGGAGCTAGGAAGAAACTTCCTTTATGGGTTGGCAGTTTCAAATTGTCAACTGTGGGGTTCTTTCACCTTCCACTGAAGCATCTGTTCCTGTGTCAGAGACAGGAAACTGAACTACAGGAGCTACTGGTTTGATCCAGCATGTCAGTTTGTTTTTTTATTCTCGTAATATAAACCCATAAAGTTACTCAGATACAAACTTGGTTGTTTATCCTCCCTACACTGTTTCATGAAGATAAGGTGATTCTTCATCCTCATTCTAAGTTCCTGTCTAAAGTGATGTTTGATTTCCATCTCAGGCCATTAACTTGCCTGTACTTTTCCTCAAACTTTATTCATATTCAGGGAGTTCAGGCTTCATACCTTAAAAATCCAGAGGGATTTCAGAGGTCTGTATAGAATCAAACATATCTGTAAATTCCTTTGAATTTTTGCAATTCATCAGTAGAAGACCAGGGGCCTCAGTCCATCTCATGTATACGAGATTATGATCTTGCAGGTATCAGCCACTAGGGGATATCAGAGCACACTCATCTAGGTTATGGTAATTTTTATAGGTATTATGTTTTTCCAGAAAGCTAACAATAAAGTTTTAAATGATCAGATAAGGCAAAAAATATTGACATGTTCTGAGTGATCCTTATGCATTAATTAGTAGTAAGGAATTCTTTTCATATTTCTCTATTCCTACTTCTGTCTTTTGTGGGTGATGAGTAACAGTTGACCTTCCGTTAAACAACTGGTGGAGTGTATTAGGGTGTCTTAGCTTGATCACTCAGAACCGCTCCCTTTCTCCCATAAAAAGAGAGGTGCTTGCTCCCAGGTATCACAACATGGCATCGCATTGCTGCCGTTTTCAAAGAATTCATTTATTCTTTTTAGATATTAATATCACTTTGAATACAGATTAAAATTTTCACAGACTTTTAAAGTTAGGTTAGTTAGAGCTCTTTAAAGGCTTACAACACATTTGGTGTTAGCTACAGTTGAAACTGTTCTTACTTGACTAGTTAATGTGATACATGGCAGAATAAAATAGTGTTCCAGTAGAACTTAAACTATATTTCATGTGTTACAGCAGTGAGAGAGTTAAGAAGGCTGGGCTATAACTTAGGTAATAGTACATTCCTTAAAGTATACTAGCAAATCCCTCAGACCAACCCCCTAAAGTAAACATCAAGGTGCAGTAGGTGATATCACTGCGTGCAGAGTTCAGCCTTGTTGCTCACAGCTTGCACAACTTGTAGCACACCAGAACACTGTGGAATCAATGGCTCACCAGAGTTTCAAGACATGATTAAAAGACTCAAGAAGGTCCTGAGAGAATTTCCTTTAATGGGGAATTGTGTGAGTGAGTATAGTGGGTGAGTTCACTTTTTTTTTTCTCTATTTCTCTCTCTCTTGCTGTTGATATTCTTTGTTTGGCAAATGCTTCTGAACTTAGATTTAATGTATGTGCATGCATGTGTCTGGGACTGGGAATTAGTGTATTCTGTACCTTGCCATTCAATACTAAAATTGTTTTATAAGATACGAGAATTTCTGTTACATAGTAGTATCAGAATAGCAGACCTATTATAGACAATTTATTTTGAACAAATATATTTTTACTGGAGAGATACATACAGGTATGTATAAGATTTGTTGGTGGTAGGATAACCTCAGGTCTTTAAGATGATTTCTTTGGTTTTAAGAACGTTGTACCTGCTTTGATTTAATGTATGTCTTAATTTGAAATGCCTTTGGTTAACTCTTTAATGTGCACATCTTTTGATGCATATAGTGTGCTGTCTGCACCATTCCCATGCATGTTAATAAAAAGTGATCAATGATTTTGACACTAAATGATTAAAATTACAGCTTTTTGAACTTAGCCATTTTGTCTCTGCTCTGTTACTAATATGTTTTGATGGTTCTTGTTTTCATAAGTCTGCACTTAAAATTGCACAAGTATGAAATTTGAAGTAGCATGTGCGTACTATACATGGAATTTTGTATTATGCAAAGTACAAGCATGTTTTAGTGTTTGTAGTCTGACTATAGATTGGTTGGGAGACTGCATTTTGTACTCTATGGCCTGTCAGTTTTGAGTTGGTATAGAAACTTTTTTTTACAATTCATAACAGGTCTGTAAGGGCACAGTCTTCCTTCTGATATGCAAATGTAAGATCACCAGTGTATCATGGAAAATCGGCTGCTGTGCTGTGTACACAAGCACAATGGGGCAGGTTTACAAAATATATACTTGTGTTCCAGCTCATCAGAAGTTTGGATTGAGCTCTGAGTTTTCATTTTAAAAGATACACTGATATACAAATATAGGGCCAGATCCTGGGAGGTTCTAAGTCTCTCCTTGGTGAAGTGTCTGCCCTAAACTTCTGTTGAAGTCAATGGAAGTTACGGGTTCTCAGTATCTTTCAGGATCAGGACCAAATCATGAGAGCTACTGAGATTTTACTCTCCAAAGTTGATCCCTAATGTGTGTATATGTGTGTAGACACAGAAATGTCATTAACCAATGTCTAAAATGTTATAAATGGCACCATTCTTGACAATTGCTGATATAACTGCAATAGGCAGTAATTCATTGGGTAAACCTGGACATTACTAATTTTTATTTGGTATATATTTTGCATCATTTTGAACTATATTCTATAAATATAACACTTGTAAAATGACTAAATAGTTTATTTTCACAGTTTTATTATGATGTAAAGCTATCAGTCTTCACAATTTGATTAAGAAGACTCCCACCAGTTGGGAGCAGAGAAGGAGAAATATCCCCTAGCATTGCTTGATGCATTATTGCCTGGGTTTTAATCCTCAGAAATATTTTGTGCAGGTCACTATAAGGAGACAGAATGCTGGATGAGATGGACTCATTGGTCTGTGTTCCAGTGTGACAATTCCTATTATGTTGCCAGAATTTGAAAATGTAGCTTTAAAGTTTTATGCATTTCCTAGAGAGTTTAGGAGTATATTCTTCTCTGCGTAAATGTATAATTCTCATTAAAGCAAAGTCCTTCTAATTGGTTTAAAAACAAACCTTAATCACTGTTGCTGCCCTATAAATCCTACAGATGCTGTACAATGTACAGTATTGTTATGTCTGTGCATTGCATGTACTTACATGTGTTGACTATACTCAACTGTGTGAAACATTTTGTGATACTTTGGTACGAAAGATATTTCCTACCATTAATACTGTAGTGAAAAGTGAATGCACTTTAGTGAGGAGAAAGAAAAACAACTTGCTAGAAAGTCATTGTAAAAAATTTGGAGAGGTAAAAGGGACACATTTTTGTTTCCATTTCCCAGTTCTTTGCCTTTTACCCAAAGGCATTTTATTATTCCAAACCTAGTGTTTTACTAATAACATATGGCAGGTAGCTTTGGCCACCAGGTGAATTTTGTTTGTTTGTTTCAGTCAATTGCCAGATGAGACCACAGTGGAAGATTTGTCTCCTCAGATTCCAAGAGCTGTGTTTGTGAAGCAGGACATTGGTGGCAATGCCTCGGTCATACCAGTGTCAACTTCCCATGTCCCACAAGAGCAAGAAGAAAATGAGGAAACTTCAGATTCTTCTGACTTGAGCCCTTGCAGTGCTACATACAGCAATTTAGGTAAGTGCATTTACAAGACAAACTTCAGCCTCCATCCCACTTAGATGGCTTATCTTCATGTGAGCCCTATCATCTCTTAGATCACCTGACACCCTTTGGAAAAAATAGCGTTCTTAAAGAAACACTGACCCCAAACTTCACCTACTTTTTAAATATCAGTTTACAGTTCTTTGTTGAAAAAAGATGCTATTGTCTCATGCTTTATGAGCAACCTGCAGAAGGAAGCCAGTGATGAAATAAAGACTTATCCAAAATTCAGTAAGAATTTCATTTCTAAACTTTCAATAAATTATTTAAAACTGAGGGTAGGGGGAATATTTGTAAAAATACAAAAAATAGTCTTTGGGTTATCTATGTTAAATGTCTTGTGTAAGAGATGCCTTTTGAGAGAGCCACAATTTTTCCATATTCTTATATTTTCAAAGTCATTTTACCAGAGAAAAGTTTTGAAATAACTGTTGTATAGATTATTTAACTCTTTCAGAACAATTATTAAACTAAAATATTTTTCCTGATATCTTTAGTGAAATGTAGAACTTTTTCTTTTACAATCTAGATGATGATTCCTGGCATATTTTGAAGCATCTTGGTAAATAAGAATATAATTGAATTTTATTCTAAAAAAGTTAGTTTACTTTTAATCTTGCAGACCAATTGAAAAGATGTATGTTCTGAAGAACATGCTGCATCATGCATCCAGCCATCAGTGAATTCCTGTCCCATATTAAAGATTTCCTAGTAAAACAAAAACAATCAAAACCGACCTATTTTGTACTTCCTTTATTTTCAAATATATGTGATACTAATCAAAATGCTGAAAGATTTTCATTAAGGCCCCAGTCCTGCAGACATTTAAGCATGTTTTGCTTTTTGCATATGATGAGACTGGCTGACTGCAATGGGGCTGCTCCCAAGTGTAACGTTAAGCATGTTGACATGTGTTTGCATGATCAAGGCCTAAATTTTGAAGCCTTCGGTTGTATAAATTCTATAGATAGGTGAGTGGTAAATATTCAGTGAAAGTATTGTGGTTGTTATTGGCTAAATAGCAGACAACTGGCTGACTCAGTTCCACAAATGAAGCATTGCTTAGTTATTGTTTATAAATCACTTTGAAGATGAAAAGCATAATGTAACTCTTAATATGTATTTATTTATTATTAATGTAATAAAATGCTCCAGCTGAGATGAGGAAACTCAAAGTTTGGGCTCTCCCATGGAATTGTTCAAAGGCATGATGGCTAGTTGTGGTTTTAAGCATGTGGTTTTTGGTTTTTTTTTAAATAAATTAGGGCACAGCTGCACTACAAAGACAGCCAAGTCAGTGGATCTGGTTCACTAACATCTCTATACTACAGGTGCCATTTGTAGTGTGGATAGCCATGTCCCATGATCCTGATGACATCTGGTATAGAAATTTTAAATCCCTCGGGGTGTGAAATACCACTCATTGCCAGTGGCTTCTTATGTGACAGCTTCCATTCAGCCCTTAGGTTTCATTCTATTGAAGGACTACTTATATTAAAAATGCCTTTTAAATAGAGACATCGAGAATGTCCTCCTGAGCCATTTCATACATTTCAGCTTAAGTTTCTCATGAAAGGTTTTAATGCTGATGACAGTTATTACAGGTTACATCTACATTTAAAATGCTACAGCAACGCAGCTGTGCCGCTGTAGCATTTCAATGTAGACACTACATCTGCCAATAGGAAGGGTTTTCCCATCAGCATAGGTAATTCACTTCCCCAAGAGGCGATAGCTAGGTTGATGGAGGAATTCTTCTGTTAACTTAGTGCTATCTACACTGGGGGTTAGATCAGCTTAAATATACCACTCGGAGTGTGGATTTTTCACACTCCAGAGTGACACAGTTAAGCTGACTTAATTTTTTAGTGTAGACTAGGGCTCAGATTTTAGAACAAACATGCGTCATGGTGTAAAGACTGATTCTTTCTTCAGTAAGTCACAGGATGCTCAATCCTTTTTCCCTGGGGAACTCCCCCTTGACAACTCAGGGAGGCAAGAGCAGCTCTCTTTGCATCCGTCCAGTGGTTCCCCCTCTCCATCACATCAAACATAAGCTGCTTACATTCACTTTCAAGATCCTTCATAATCACTCCCACTCTGCATATCATCTCTCATTCATAATCCACACTCACTTCTGGTCAGCCCATGATGACAGCCTCCATTGCTCACTTGTTAAATTTTCAGACAAGCACCTTTTTCTTTCTCCCATACTGCCCTACACACTGAGGAGGTGTTCCCCGTAAACATCTGCAAAACTACTCATTCTCCTTCTTCAAAATCCTCCTTAAAACTCTCCTTATCTGTGATGTCTATAAAACACTTGGCAATGGCTCTGCTTTTGGTGTGCTGAGACCCCTGCCTATCATGCTGGCAGTATTGACTCATTGTTTCCATATACTCCCCTATCTGTCTCTCTGTCTGTCTACCTACCCATCTGTTGTCTCATATACTTAGATTGTAAGCTCTTTGCAGAGGGACTGTCTTTTTGTTGTGTGTTTGTTGGGTGCCTAAAGCAATGGGGTGCTGGTCCATGACTAGGGCTCTGAGGTACTACGGTAATACAGATACTAAATAATGATAATAGTAATAGTAAAGAGGTGATAGACTCATCTGAAATGTGGTGATAGAATTTCAGATCAATCAGTCTGTTGTTTTGCCAGTATATTTCCCACATATTAATACCCCAGTATAAAGTTATGTAAAATGGTATCCCTTGGCTTTTATTTGGAGCAGACAGTATTTCTCTTTCTCAGATTTCTCTCAGATTTTCAGTCACCTAAGTTAGGTTTCCAGATGTGAAGGAGTTAATAGATAACCTTAGGCTTGGTCTGGCAAGCCTAAGCTGTAAAAAGCAATGCTGCCATAAATGGCATGGAATTCTCTGGCTCCAATGCAACTTTTCTTTGCTGATTTGTTCACTCACCCCTCCTTCTAGTACTGATCAAGTGAGGGCCAGGTTGGGAGATTTTATGAATAATTCCTCTTTCTTTTTAGGTTTCACAACTGCCAAATGACAAATGCTATTTATTCTATGCAGTCAATAAATTGTACTTGTGTCTGAGTGGGAAGAAGAAAAAAAATGATATACTTTGATTTGACTCAGTGCCTTCTTCACTGAAACTTGCACCTACAGTTTTATTTCTCTAGTTCAGATTTACAATGGAATGTTTGTACTGGTAGATCATAGTAAATACATAAATAATTTTGACTTATTATGTTATCATAGCTGTGGTAGGGTTGGTATAGCTCTTCCATTTAAATAAATACCTGTCTCCTGGGGTTTAAAACTGATTGATACTTACCTAGTATACTCCAAAAATTGAATTTGTATAATTGCGGGGAAAGGAGAGAGGGGTTGGTTTCATTGTTTGTTACCTAAGTGTTAAAAAAAAATAGGAGCCAGATTCTGATCTCAGCTACAGCAGAATAACTCTACAGGAACTCCATTGACTTCAGTGGAGTTACTTCAGATTTTCACTGATGTAACTGAAACTAGAATATAGCCCTTGTAGTTTACTAGCTTGGATGTTTTGGGGGGTACTTGTAAGTAGGACTATTTCAGTTCAAAATACAGTTTGCGGCACACTCTATCTGTAACGTAAAAATGGTCTTTATCCTGGGTAGATAAAAATAATAAGAGTAATTTAACAGCAGCATAGTTACTGAAGTTTAAAACTCATCTTCTGCAAATGCACACTACATTTTATTTTTACATATTCTTATGGGGGGGTGTTTGTTTTTGTTTTTACAGGTAGCACACATCTTAACTTTGTAATTCACATCCGACAAGAGAATATTCTCTTGTGTAAGTAATGCAGCTTTTGAAGTAATTAGAGATATATATTAAACCAGAAGAACTGTTCTTGTGCCTGGGCTACATAGAAATTAAAAATCTGTGTAAATATAGAGATATTTGGGACAATACCCAAAATGCTCCTTTTTAAGGACTTTTTACGAAAATTTTGTATGTCTGTTTTTGAAAGAGACATTATGCCCTTGTCTTTCTAAAAAGCCTCAACCTGGCCTCTGATTTTGCACCTGAAATTTTATGCCTAGAATAATTTTAGGCTTGACAAATTTGCATATGCAGTCAGGTAGTTACACATGTAGAGTAGTATTCTCAAAAGCACTCGGGAACAAAGAATGAAGGACTTACCTACAGGATGGCAGAGTATCCTGGGAAGCAGTGGCTCTGGAAAAGACTTGGGAGTTGTGGTGGATAATTAGCAGAACATGAGCTCCCTGTGCAACACTCTGGCCAAAAGGTGAATGCAATCCATGGATGCATAAAAAGGGAAATATCAAATACAAGCAATATTAACTCTGTATTTGGCACTGGTCTGACCACTGCTGGAATACTGTGTCCAATTCTGATGTACACAGTTCAAGAAAGATATTGAAAAATTAAGGAGGATTCAGAGAAGAGCCATGAGAATGATTAAAGGATTGAAAACATGCCTTAGAGTCAAAGACTGAAAGAACTCAATCTATTTCGCTTATCAAACTGAAGGTTAAAGGGTGATTTTATCGCAGTCTGTAGAGAATTACATAGGTTACAAAACACTGATAATGGGGTCTTCAGTCTAGCAGATGAAGACATAACAAGATTCAATGTCTGGAAATTGAAGCTAGACAAATTTAGACTAGAAATAAGGTGCACATTTTTAACAATAAGGGCATAAACAACTCATGCTTCCCCCTACTGGGGGGGCACAATCTAAAGGGGAGGACATGTGACCATCCCACATGTCTCCTCTGCCCAGTGACCCCTCCCTCCCACCCTGTGCCCAGGTTGGGACTGCCATGCTCCCCCATCCCACGTTACCAGAGATAGGGGGGCTCTGTCCTTCTCTCCCTGCCACCTCCCTCTGCCCCTGCACATTCAGCCGCTCTCCCTTGCAGCCGGGCAGGAACGGACAGAGTCACTTCTGCCTGAGAGGGCCTGGCTGGGAGGCAGTGGTGGCCTACTCCCTGCCTGGGCTCAGCTGCTGGGGACGGGCTGAGTGAGCCAGGGCTCCCCACTCCCCTGGCATGCTCAGCCCCTGTCCCTTGAAGCCAAGTCCGGGCAGGGAGCGGGCCACTGTTGCCTCTCAGGCAGAAGTGGCTCCGTCACACTCTTCCCCCGCCCCCGCCCCCCAGCTGCCGGGGAGAGCAGCCACATATGCTGAGGAGCAGGAGCAGGAGCAGGGCGAGAAAGATGAGCCAACCCTCACAGTTTTGCCGGGAATCTCCCAGAATCTGAAGCCAAACTGGAAGATTTTAGGCGCTAAATGTCTGGTGGTACAGCAGGACTAAAGCAGGCTCCCTGCCTGCCCTGGTTCCACGCTGCTCCCGGAAGAAGCTGGCACATCCCTGCAGCCCCTGGGGAGGGGGCAGGGGGTCTCTGTGCACTGCCTTTGCCCGGAGTGCTAACTCTGCAGCTCCCATTGGCCAGGAACTGCGGCCAATGGGAACTGCGGGGACAGTGCCTCCAGGCAGGGGCAGCACACAGAGCCCCCTGTCCTTCCACACAGGGGCTACAGGGATGTGCCGGCCGCTCCCAGGAGAGGCACAGGGCCAGGGCAGGCAGGGAGCCTACTTTAGTCCTGCTGCGCTGCCGACCAGGAGCCATCCAAGGTAAGCGCCGTCCAGCCAGAGCCCGCACCCCGAACCCCCTCCTGCACCCGAACCACCTGCCCCAGCCCTGAGCCAGCACTCCAAACCCCCTCCCGCACCCAAATCCCCAGCCCTAGTCCTGAGCTCCCTCCCACAGCTTGCATCCAGCACCCTCTCCCACACCCCAACCCCCTGCCCCAGCCCTGAGCCCCCTCCAGCACCCAAACTCCCTCCCAGAGCTTGCACCCCAGACCTCTGCCCCAGCTGAGTGAAAGAAAGTCAGTGAGGATGGGGGAGAGCAAGCAATGGAGTGAGTGGGGCAGTGTCTCTGAGAAGGGGCGGGGAAGGGGCGGGGCAAGGGTGTTTGGGTTTGTGTGATTAGACAGTTGGCAACCCTACCTCCCGCCCCAAGCATGCCAATCTCGGGGGGAACATTTGACCCCCCCATACCTTTCCTACTTGTCATCTCAATGTGAGGGTAATTAACCACTGGAATAATTTGCCAAGGTTAGTGTTGGATTCCCCTTCACTGGAAATTTTTAAATCAAATTTGGATGTTTTTCTAAAAGATATGCTCCGGTTCAAACAAGAATTAATCCAGGGGAGTCCTGTGGCCTGTGTTATGCAGGAGGTAAGACTAGACATAGACTTCATAGTGATTTTTGACTTTATAATCTGTTATCTCTGTGTGTTTGACTGTGTGTATGTGGAAAAGTTGACCTGATCAAACTTACTCATAGCTGTTACTTATATTGGCACATGCAGCCCATATATAGAACAGCTCTGTGCAACCTCTCACAAATTGATGGTGAGGAACTGGGGATATATCATGCATATCGGTTAACTAAACGTTCCTTTTCCTTTAGTTAGAAATCATGTATTACTATTTTGGAGGTGGATTTCTCTTTATTAATTATTGTGTAATTATTTAATTCACTTAATTTGTACGAGGAGTAATTTCACAGTGTAGTAGCATGGATGCATTGACTGGGCATTTATCAGCAACTGCTACTATGAAGTGCTTTCTATGCTTTTGTGAAAGGACGGATTATACTGTTGATAGTTATGTGTTTTTCTCATGGTTTGTTAGTAATTTGTATTAGTTAAAGTCAGAATGTATCAAGGAGTGAATTATTATTGTATTAATATTAAAGATCAGTCCAGCTGATCTGCTAATCACACAAAGAATCTTTTCCAGAATCTACTTTATGATACAAATACATACATGCAGACCAGCTGCAATATCCAAGCCAGTGGAGCATATTTATAAAAATAAAGGCAATTGGGGGATAATATTGCATCCAGCCATAAAATACATCTCCTGGATATTAATTTTCCTTTCTTTGGGGGAGTGAAAGGGTGGAATGTTTGGGTAATGGATATGAATAAGTTGGAGACTTAGTGGTAGTCTAGGTAGTAGAATTGTCTTGATTAATTAACTGTGTTGTGGAGGGTAAGTGGTACAGGCATAGGTGCAGAGGGCAGTTGTCAGGTCAGCTTTGCTGTCTTCTTTTACTGAGACCTTATGTACTTATCGAAGATTTTTCTTTGAAACTGTTGGTCCTCAAATTTCATTTCCTTCTTATTCTGGAAATAGTCCAGCATCATGATGTTCCTTGTCCTCTTGAATGAACCTGCCAAGCCTCTTTCAAAAAAGCAGACTTTATTTTCTCCTCTTCAAACTGGAATGTCCAGTTTGAGTTCCTTTTTATCCCCCTCTTCATGTTCTGGAATGGTTTTACCATTTTTCTTTTTTTGTGGACCTCATGTATCTCAGACATGTCATCTCTATGTATCCAGTTCTTCTTCGAGAGAGAAGTCCCTGGAGTGGAGCACCAGGGACTTTCCTTCACAGCAAATTCCTCTCGCGCAGACCTCACCTCACAGAGGCGCTGCAGCACCGTAAATCACACAGTCAAGGGACCTGCTGGTGTCACCTCTCTTGCAGTCACCTCTACTTAACACCTACTTCTCTCCAGATACTCAGGCAAGGTCCAGACAGCTTTCTTCCCGTAATGAGGAATCTGGGCTGCAGGGAGAATTTTCTCCCTATCAGATCTCCCATCCACAGACCCCAATCAATAAAGGTCATAGAAAAGCTATCTCGTCCTACTCCCATGATCCTGCCCCATGGTGCGTAAACCCCTGGATGGCACCACCCGTGCCCTTCCCACCACAGTGGCAATATTGGGCTCCATGGGCACTTTATACTCGGGACCACACTCGTTATGCCACAGCCAGGTGCGAGACCTGCTCGGTACCACCAGTTGACGAACCTGCCACTGACTCAAGACATCAGGCAGCCCCGTCACAACCGCAGGATCAGTCACCGCCTGCCTCTAATCCAGTAGACCCAGTTGTTCTGCCTAATGAAGCATTGCTTCCTCCTCCCCCTATGTCTTCGGATGACTTCTCAACATTTCAGGATGTCTTTGAAAGAGTTGCCAGTGAGCTAAGAATTCTAAGAATTAACCTGCAGGAAGTTCCTGAACAGCAACATGAAGTAACTGACATCCTGCAGCCCTCTTCTTCTTCTAGGATTGCATTACCTATCAATGCAGCCCTTTTGGAACCTGCCAAGGCCATCTGGCAAACTCCGGCTGCAAGCGTACCTACCTGTAAGCGAGCAGATCGGAAGTACTTTATTCCTTCCAAGGGTTCTGAATTCCTTTTCACTCATCCAATGCCAAACTTGCTGGTAGTAGATGCAGTCAACCAAAAGAACAAACACCAGTTTCCCCGCTCCATCTGACAAGGACAGTAAACAAATAGATCTGCTCGGACGTAAGGTATAAGCGTCTTCCACATTACAATTTCGCATTGCTAATTATACAGCCATTCTGGCAAAATATTACCACAAAAATTACAGTAAATTCATGGACTTTATTGATGACATTCCAGAAGAAAAGAAACAATGATTTACAGCCATAGTATCCGAGGGACAAATCATCTCCCGTACCGCTCTTCAAGCTACCGTCAATGTGGCCAATACTGCAGCAAGATCCACTGCCACAGCAGTTGTGATGCACCGAGGTTCATGGCTCTTGTCCTCTTCCTTTCCTCGGGAGGTCCAGAGTACCATTGAGGATCTCCCCTTCAATGGCGACAAACTCTTTGCCCCCACAACGAATGATGAACTTCATTCCATGAAGGACTCAAAGGCAACTCTTTGGTCTCTAGGAATCCAAACCCCTGTGACCAGAAGGCGACAGTATAGATACCAATCTTACCAGTGACCACACTACCCTACGTACACCGAGAAATTCCATAGATCACATGAGCAACAACAACAGCAATGCCAGAGACCCAGATACCAGCGCCGCCATCCCAACTCCTCAGCAGCATAGCAACCCCCTCCAACTAATAAGCGAATTTGAAGCCTTGGTCGAGGATATAGAAAACAACACTCCCACTTCAGCGCTTACACCACCTGCCCCTATTTTTGGTCACTGCCTAAACCCATTCTCCCATCAATGGCAGAACATTACCACCTACAAGTGGCCTTTAGAGGTTGTCACAATTGGCTATTCCATCCTTTTCCTATCCCTGCCTCCCACCCACCCAACGTCTCTCTTCAGGGATCCCTCTCACAAGCAACTGCTCCTCCAAGAAGTACGACATCTCCTTTAATTGGGAGCAGTCAAAGTCGTGCCCAAAAAACACAGAGGGAAAGGTTTCTATTCCCATTACTTTTTAACAGAAAAAAAAAAACCAGGGGATGGTGACCGATCCTTGACCTCAGGCGGCTCAACAAATTTATCAAAAAGCAAAAGTTCAAAATGGTTACCCTCACCACCATAATCCCAGTGCTGGAGCAGGGAGATTGGTTTTCAGCCCTTGCCCTATGGTACGCCTATTTTCATGTGACTGTACATCTGGCCCACAGACGTTTTCTATGTTTTATCCTCAGTTCGACACATTTTCAATACAGGGTGTTGCCCTTCAGCCTATTCCTCTCCCCACTCCCCATGTTTTTTTCCAAATTCCTAGCTGTAGTCACTGCCTACCTCAGGAAATGGGGTTATAATATTTCCGTCAATCCATGGGGCTCTCCATTGCTTGCTTCCTGTCCCTTGGCCTACAAATAAACAAAAACAAATCCACCTTATCTCCTATCCAACAACTGGAGTTCATAGGAGCGCACCCAATTCCTTGACGGGCATATCATGTCTTCCACTAGACCTTTTCAACTAAATAAAACTCCTGGTCACAAAACTTTGCAACAGTCCCCAGGTCACTGCTCGAGACTGCCTGCAACTCTTAGGTCACATGGTCTCATGTACTTTTATGGTCAAAATGCATGCCTGTACATGAGGTGCTTCCAAACGTGATTGGCCACAATTTACAGACCAAATGTACACACACTAAACAAGCTTCTATCCATACCCTTCAGAGTCAAAGACTCCCTCCTATGGTGGACAGTTCCCTCCAACCTCTGCTCAGGAGTCCCTTTTCTCCAGGATGCTCCATCCCTTATAATGACTACCGATGCATCCCTCACAGGATGGGGAGCACACATGTCCCACCACATAGCCAGGGTCTATGGTCTTCCACCGAAACCTCCCAACAGATAAACATCCTAGAACTTCGAGCCATATGCAACGCCTGCCGTCACTTCCACCCATTCATTCGGAACCAACATGTTCAGATAATGACAGACAACATCGCCTGCATGTTCTATGTAAACAGGCAGGGAGGGACTCGATCTCATTCACTTTGCACAGAAGCTATGAAGCCCTGGAATTGGTGCCATGCAAACAACATCCGCCTATCTTCCCGGGGTCCTGAATACCACCGCGGACGAACTAAGCATACGTTTTCCCTGGGATCATGAATGGGAGATAAACAAAACGGTCATACACAACTTATTGCGCTTTTAGGGCTACTCAACCCTGGATCTCTTTGCAACTGTGAAGAACAAGAAATGTCCCAAATTTTGGTCCAGAGCAGGACTGGGCAAACATTCTCTAAGAGATCCTTTCCTGATCTCATGGGATCAAGACTTACTGTATGCATTTCCCCCAGTACCGGTTCTCCTCAGAGTTCTGACAGAGATATAAACAGATTGTGCCACCTTAATTCTGATTGCCCCATCGAGGCCCAGACAACCGTGGTATCCATTCCTCACCAGAATGTCAATTTGCCCACCAATTTCATTGCCCCTCACTCCGAACCTCCTATCGCAGCAACATGGCTGACTTCTTCACCCCAGCCTATCCATGCTTCACCTCAAAGCTTGGTTCCTACATAGTTCTCCTAAAATGAACTAGCATGCTCTGAACAGGTTCAAAGAGTACTCTCACGTAGAGAACACAATCAACTCGCATCACCTATCTTCGAAAGTGGAAGCGATTCATACAATGGTGTTCAAGCAAACAAATTCTTCCCACTTCTGCACCTCTTCCGTCCATACTTGATTACCTATTAGACCTTAATCAAGCTGGCCTTTCTTTCAGCTCCATCAAAGTCCATTTGGATGCTATTACAACTTTTCATGACAAGATCGACGATATTTCTGTTTTTCCTCATCCAATCACCAAGCGTTTTCTCAAAGGGGTCCAATCCCTATACCCGGACATTAAACCTCCTACCCCTTTGTGGGACCTTCACTTAGTATTAACCTGCTTAACTCAACAACCATTCGAGCCCCTAGCCACTTGCTCCCTCTTACACCTCTCAATGAAAACAGCATTCTTAGCAGCAATCACCTCCGCCAGATGCGCAGGAGAAATAGCAGCTCTCATGGCGGACCCACCCTACAACATACTTTTGAAGAACAAAGTTACCCTCTGACTACACCCCAAATTTCTTCCAAAAGTGCATTCGTCATTCCACATCAATGAACCTATACACCTACCAACCTTCTTTCCTAAATCGCATGCAAACTCCTTTGAATCCACAAGGCATACATTGGATGTATGCAGGGTTTTGTCCTTCTATTTGGATAGAGAACCAGACCCTTTAGGAGCTCTTCCAGACTCTTTGTCTCCATTGCGAATGTTCCAAAGGGACGCCTATTTCTACACAGAGACTTTCCACTTGGATCTCTGCTTGTATCCGATTGTGCTATCAAATAAAGGATGCAGTTCCTCCAGCCTGCATCAGGACTCACTCCACTAGATCTGTAACTACCTCCGTGGCTTTTCTATGCAAAGTTCCTTGGGATGACATCTGTAAAGCGCCCATTTGGACTTCTGAACACGCGTTTGTTAAGCATTATGCCCTTACTCAAGGCCCTCTCACTGATACACGATTGGGCAGAGCTGTATTATCCACCGCATTCCTACCAGATCCAAAGTCCCTACCTCCTTGAGATATGCTGCTTTTAAGTCACCTGGCGTGGAGCACCCAGAGAGACATCTCAAGAAGAAGAAGAAGAAGAAGAAGAAGAAGAAGTCATCACTCACCTGTGCAGTAACTGATGTGAGTGTCCCTGTGGGTGCTCCACTACCCACCCTCCTCCCCTCTACTTTGGAGTTGGAGTAGCCCCCGTTGTGGAGAAGGAACTGAGGAGACCAGTCGTGCACACGTACTATTAAAGCACACTCAATGCTGGGGGCAGGCTCTGCGCATGCATGACCAGTACGAGTACTGCTATCAAAATCTCCAAGAGAAGGCGCATGGACACACCAACACCTGGAGTACACTCATCTCGAAGAACGTCAGTTACTGCACAGGTGAGTAATCTCCTCATCTGCCTTCATTACTGTTCTGGGAGATCTATGATACTGTTGTGGTCACTACAATGAAAAATAAGAAATGACAGCATTAATAAGAATAGCAATAGCCTATCCATCCCTTGGAATATCAAAAATTAGGATAAAATTAGCACTTTCAGTGTAGTTTTGAATTCCAATGTCTTTCCACAAAGCATTTTCTCTTTAGACCAGAGATAGTAATGACAGACAATTAGAACAAGACTTAAAAGAATAAAGGGGCATCAGGTATAGATTATTATGAGAATGGGACAATGGAGTGGGGCGGAAGGCCTAAAGGGCTTGTCCTTATTAGCGTACTGAACTAATAAAGGTTATTTCTTGCAGGCAAACAGGACTCTCAGAAATATGTCTGTGCACAGAATGATATTTGAGGCTACGTCAGACATTTTACCAGGCTTTAGCTAATGAGCCAAATATGTGACCAGTTGCAGGAATTTGTTTGGTTTGAAGGAGGGATTCTCTGAACTACAGTCAAATCTCCAATTATTTTTATAGCACTTTATATATAGTATCTCAAACTACTTGGCAGTGCATGCTGCTGAACAGAAATAACAGAAAAGAAAGGTGTCATGTAGCAGCAGTATTAAGATAAATAAAATTAGTGCATGTTATTTGCTAAGAGAAGATTTAGAAATAGAGAATAGAATGAAGTTGGAGTTTATAGTGCCTGGTGTGTTAGTTGCATGTCCCTCAGAAGCATGATTTCACTGCCTCCCATCAATAGTGTCCCCTTAGAAACAGGTGAAATGGGACAAGAAGGCCTGGGCTTAATCTGCAGCAAGGGAGATTTAGGTTAGATATTAAGAAAAACTTTCTAACTATAAGATTAGTTAAGCCTTGGAACAGGCTTCCAAGGGAGGTTGTAAAATCACCATCATTGGAGGTTTTTAAGCACAGGTTGGACAAACAGCTGTCAGGGATGGCCTACTTGGTCCTGCTTCAGTGGAGGGGGCTGGACTTGATGATCTCTCAAGGTCCATTTCAGCCCTACATTACTACGATTCAAAGCTAATTCAAGAGAAGATTTCAAATCCAGGTATGAAGAATAAATCAGTAGCTTGGAGAGGAAAAAATTACAGACATTTTAAAGCTAACTTAATGACGTTCCTTAGTGATGTTCCTAGTGATGACCTCAGAAGGATGTTGTGAGGGTTAATGCATGAATGTTCAAAAAGCACTGTAAGGGTCTCAAATGTAAGATGTTATGGCATTGCACGATTCCTTAAAGCTGTCATCTGTATTCAGTTGAGAAAGCTGTTACAGAGTTAACTTCTTTCCTCTTGCATAGTTTGGAAGCCTTTTAAGGACTTTTTTAAGTGGTAGTTAATATGCAGCCTGTTCCTCCTCTTCATCTGCCTCCAAGGGTGAAGTTCAGACTGTATTCTGTAATATTGAAGAGCCTGTGCAGGAGGCAGTGAAGTGAAGGATGTTAAGAAAGCTGGGGAGAGGTGACAGGCAAGAAGGAGAAACATTTGTTCTGCTGCTAACCTCTGTTTAAAAGAACTATTTTTCTTTACACAGAGAGAGGGGCAGGATTTAAAAGACAAACATTTTTCTTCCTCAGAGAGACTCTATGACATAAGAATGTGGGGCATGCAATGTTGCAGCAAGCCTTTGGAAAGCTGAACTAGAAGGGTTGGCCCTAGAGGCACGAGAAGAATGAACAGGGTTAAGAGCTCAGCATAAAAACAGCAGAGATATGAAGCTTTTCAAACACTTAATCCAGATGGATGAATTTCACTAGGAAAAACTTGTCCTTGTGGGGAAGAATCTATATTCTGGCATGACAGATCTTACAGATTCATTTCCATGGACTGGGAATACGAGGCAATGGTTGAAATTGGGTCTGAAAAATGTGTACAGTAACTGTATTTGGACTTTTATGTAAAATTTTCTGATGGGTTCCATCATTGCCAGCAGACATCTCCCTTCTGCACCAGATGGATGAGTGGGCTGTCATCAGCCTTTTTGCAAATATCCTGTGCTGGAAGACAAAGAAAGGTGCAGAAATCCCATTATTATTATTATTATTTGTTCCTTGACCTTAGCAAAGCTTTTGACACGGTCTCCCACAGTATTCTTGCCAGCAAGTTAAAGAAGTATGGGCTGGATGAATGGACTATAAGGTGGATAGAAAGTTGGCTAGATTATCAGGCTCAACGGGTAGTGATCAATGGCTCCATGTCTAGTTGGCATCCGGTACAAAGTGGAGCGCCCCAAGGGTCGGTCCTCGGGCCGGTTTTGTTCAATATCTTCATAAATGATCTGGAGGATGGTGTGGATTGCACCCTCAGCAAGTTTGCAGATGACACTAAACTGGGAGGAGAGGTAGATATGCTGGAGGGTAGGGATAGGATACAGAGGGACCTAGACAAATTAGAGGATTGGGCCAAAAGAAATCTGATGAGGTTCAACAAGGACAAGTGCAGAGTCCTGCACTTAGGACGGAAGAATCCCATGCACCGCTACAGACTAGGGACCGAATGGCTCGGCAGCAGTTCTGCAGAAAAGGACCTAGGGGTTACAGTGGTCGAGAAGCTGGATATGAATCAACAGTGTGCCCTTGTTGCCAAGACGGCCAATGGCATTTTGGGATGTATACATAGGGGCATTGCCAGCAGATTGAGGGACGTGATCATTCCCCTCTATTCAACATTGGTGAGGCCTCATCTGGAGTACTGTATCCAGTTTTCGGCCCCACACTACAAGAAGGATGTGGAAAAATTGGAAAATGGCCAGCGGAGGGCAACAAAAATGATTAGTGGACTGGATCACATGACTTATGAGGAGTGGCTGAGGGAACTGGGATTGTTTAGTCTGCAGAAGAGAAGAATGAGGGGGGATTTGATAGCTGCTTTCAACTACCTGAAAGGGGGTTCCAAAGAGGATGGACCTAGACTGTTCTCAGTGGTAGCTGATGGCAGAACAAGGAGTAACGGTCTCAAGTTGCAGTGGGGGAGGTTTAGGTTGGATATTAGGAAAAACTTTTTCACTAGGAGGGTGGTGAAACACTGGAATGCATTACCTAGGGAGATGGTGGAATCTCCTTCCTTAGATATTTTTAAGGTCAGGCTTGACAAAGCCCTGGCTGGGATGATTTAGTTGGGGATTGGTCCTGCTTTGAGCAGGGGGTTGGACTAGATGACCTCCTGAGGTCCCTTCCAACCCTGATATTCTATGATTCTAATACCCCAATGGTACTTTGATGCCCATGATTCCAAGTAGCTGTGCAGGAGCCATAACTATTACAGCGGGAAGAGTCAGGTTCCAAGGGCCAACCTCCTTCCCATCTGATTAGTCTGTGGCGGATGGAGGAGAAACCGCAAACAGGGAGTAGAGCAGCAGGATGAGCAGTCATATAGCTTACCCTCACTGCAGGGGCTCCTGCTGCGGCTTGCATGTGCATCTCATTCTAATATGTCTTCCCGTTACTCCCCAAGTTTCTGCTGTAGCCTCTGGCTTGGCCAGCCATGAAAGCAACATACATTAGGAGACTGCATGCTGAAGTGGTAGCAGACAAGCAGCAATGGTCTTTTTCACCAACCACCAGCTGATGTAGTAAGTAAGGAGCTATACTGTGGAAGAGCATAGGAATCAGGAAATGGACAGGTGAACTTGGAGGCAGGGTGTAGACAGAGGGGACAAAGTCAACAGGCATTTGAGGGAGACTTAAGAAGAGGTGCATAGCCACAGATTTTGTAAGGGGGAATATAAAGAGATGCTGATGTAAGTTAAGATGGCCATTTGGGTGGTTGAGAAAAAAGGGGTAAGAAGTGGAAAGGAAGGCACTTCCAGGTTGTATAAGGGGAGCTCATTTGAATTTGTGCTTTGGGGGTCCATCCAAATATTTTTATGACGCTGGCTGTGAACTGTGTCTCTTCTTTTTGCAGTCCTTGCCAAGACTAACCTTCTCATCTACTTCCTGTACTGTTAGGCTATTACCTGGATCCTCCACTGCCTCCTGTCTTTGGACATTTTTATTTTGTGGGAGCTAAAAGGAGATAGCCTGAGAGAGCAGCCACATGTGACCTTTCCTGAAGATCATGCCAAACAGAGCTACCCTACCTTCTGTGGACATAAATCCTACAGTTTCTTCCTACTCACAACTCAGTGCCTCTCTCAGTATTATCATGAGGAAATGATCAAAAAGAACTCCAGATACAGTGTTTTACTCTTTCTGAACTTCCATTGCCTTTCACAGTCCCAAGGAATACAAAACTCCTCAATCTTCTTAAATAAAATATCTTATTAGCAGTGTGGCCCAATATTCCAATTGATAGTGCATGTTGTCCTGCAGAGTGGGGGTTAATCATGGATTCTGTTACTTTCATAACAGCTGTGATTATGTATTTTAAAATCTGAGGGAGGAAAATATTCCCTTGCAAAAGGTTCCATAATACATTTGTATTATGTATGAGACCAGGTAAGGAGGTTCAGATCTGAATTATAACCTACCCAAAGTTCTGGGATGTTTGGATTGAGGGTTCCAGTCCAGGCCCATTTCTAATTTAGAGACCTTCAGTGGGGCACCCCACTCTTATCCAATAATCAAATAGTTTCAGTATCTCTTGCTGAACTAGATAGAGTTCATTCCATGCTTGCTCCATTGCATTTATAGAAATTGCCTTCCTACCTTATAATTATGGTCAATGATCCCCACAGATGTGGTAGAAAATTTACAAAATAACTCCTCTCAAAATAGCTGTTGATTTATTAGAAACGAAAAAAATGCATCATTTTATTTTTATACAAGGAGCGGTTGCCTCACAGAGCAGCACATCTGTCACTCATCCTGTTTTTCTCCCCACCCCAACCCCCAATTTTTGAAGGATTCATAATTGCTTTCTCTAAAATCCAACCAAAACACATTACAGGAAGTTTTATCCTCTCAGGAAGCACAGGCTGTCAGTGAAAAGAAAAGGAGTCCTTGTGGCACCTTAGAGACTAACCAATTTATTTGAGCATGAGCTTTCGTGAGCTACAGCTCACTTCATCAGATGCATACCGTGGAAACTGCAGCAGACTTTATATATACACAGAGAATATGAAACAAATACCTCCTCCCACCCCACTGTCCTGCTGGTAATAGCTTATCTAAAGTGAGCAACAGGTTAGGCCATTTCCAGCACAAATCCAGGTTTTCTCACCCTCCACCCCCCCACACAAATTCACTCTCCTGCTGGTGATAGCAGGTATTGTTTCATATTCTCTGTGTATATATAAAGTCTGCTGCAGTTTCCACGGTATGCATCTGATGAAGTGAGCTGTAGCTCACGAAAGCTCATGCTCAAATAAATTGGTTAGTCTCTAAGGTGCCACAAGGACTCCTTTTCTTTTTCGAATACAGACTAACACGGCTGTTACTCTGAAGGCTGTCAGTGGAAATTCAGGTTTTTTGTGTATCCAAAACTGCAGATTGGAATCTCTTGACTGGTTCTAGATCAGGATGTCTATGCATGTAATAGTCCCAATACAGCAGCCACTGAAAAATGAGTAAGGGAAAGGGGTGTCAGAGATCATTACTATTTCTATTAATCTCTGATATTGGGGGCTGCGGAGGGGTGGGGGGAAGGGAAGTAAGCTTGTATATTTCTGCAGTCCCAGAACCCAGTCCTGCTTTTACTGAAATTAGTGGGGGAAATCTTGTCAATTAAATGGTAGCAGACTTAGGCTCTTACTCTTCTGTTTGTTATGAAGTTACTAATGAATTTGCAGAGACAAACTTTATCTCTGATATCATTGCTTAGATATCTACAGTGTGCTATTTTTCTTGCAGGTGTCCTGGTTTATGTTTTATAATATTTTGAATGTATGTAACCCCTCTCAGATCAGATGATCCCAAAGTGTTTTACAAATTACCATGGCTATATACAAAGAGGGATCACTCCATCCACCAGTAAAATGTAGACATCTCTGGGGTGAAATACAGAAGCACCCACTCAAAGTACATAACAGTTTAGAACAGGAAGTGAGGAAGAATACTGTAATCAGCTGCCTGCAGGGAGAATTAATTGAGACAGAATGTAATTACTCAGATTGGAATTCGTCTAGAATGCTAGGCTTGACAGTCCATACTTCTGATTTGCATTCTCTTTCATGTTTTAAGTAAGCTCATGAAATGTAAGATGCTAGCATTGAAACCTGTTTTATGCACAGGCCCAGTTAAACAAGTCAAGGTATTCTTTATGTGATAGTATACATCTGGTGCTGGTTTCGTTATGTTAGTTTTATCCCTCCAAGCACCAGCCTCACACCTTCATTTTTTGTCAGACTTGGATTTGAGGAGATTGTGGTCATCTACATCATCCAGCTATTTTCTCAGTTGCCCACTTACACTTTTTTGTGAAGTGTGAATATGCAGTCACAGTAAATCCAAAGTGTTCTAAAGCTTTTGGGTTTGTTTGTTTTTTATTACACAGGTCAGTCCAGGGCAGCTATGATACCTCCAAAGCAGCCCCGGCAGCCAAAGGGAGCTTTGGATGATGCCATTGCCTTTGGAGGAATAGCAGACCAAGAGGCAACTAACAGCTTACAGCCAACACCACCTCCACTGCCAAAGAAAACCATTTTGAGAGCCAACACAGAGCCGATCCCCAAAGAACTCCAGAAACAGACCCTGGAGAACAATCTCTGTGTTGTGGCCAACCCTACATATGACATTGATACCAACTGGGAAGCAAGCAGTGCCTGCTCTTCAATCAGCTCAGAACTCAAGACATTGGACAATGAGTCAGGAGATTCCTTGGACAGGCCTTTAAGAAAAGGAAAAGCAACCAACTCAACAGCCAACAGCATTTCTAGCCTAACCACTCCCAGTATTAAGGATAGGTGTTCCAACAGCACGGAGTCTCTGTCTGGGAGATACATCTCTCAGACTAAGCAGAGCAAGAATATACAGAAGCCACAGAGGCAAGCACTTTATCGAGGAATTGAGAACCGAGAGGAGGTGGTAGGCAAAATTAGAAGCCTTCATACTGATTCACTGAAGAAGTTGGCAAACCAGTGCGAAGATCTTTTCATGGCAGGACAGAAAGACCAGCTGCGATTTGGAGTGGACAGCTGGTCAGACTTCAGGCTAACCAGTGACAGGCCATGCTGTGAAGCAGGTGATGCAGTTTACTACCCAGCTTCTTATGCAAAAGATCCCCTCAACAATTATGCAGTCAAGGTAAGAAGGAGGTTTCAAAAATGGTTGTCCCAGACATCAGTAATATTAATAATAAAACCCTGTGTATTACAGTATACCTAATTGTGCTGTTTGCAATAGCTAATCCATGTACAGTAATGATCTACAGCTACTGGCCCCTCTTTCTTTAAAGTGCCACTGTTGTCAATGGCATAATTAACCTTTAGCTGGATCCCCTGTTTGTTGTACATTTGGGGCAATTTTTTAAAAGCCACCAACTCTCTTACTAGCTGTTTAGCATAGCTATTATGTTATGACATAAGAATGATATAAACAGCTGTGTGCAGGCGAGCTCTTGGAAGCCTTCAGTAGTAGAACCTTTAAGTTCATTTGCATGCAGAGTTACCAAATTCTCATTTTTAATTAGGAGTGATTTCAAAGGTTTATACATATGGCTGTTTATGGATTTTATTTATATACATTCTTAATTAGCATACCTTTCCATTCCCGTACAAACCCTTAAATTCTCACCAGCCATTCTGAAGCCCTATCTTGCCATCGGTATGGCCTTGCGTGCTATATGAAAAATGAATGGAACTGAGGAACGTTGATTGGCTAGTGCTGTATTTCAGTGAAAAAAGAATTAGCTCTTTTTATTGAATACTCCATTCCACTGTCCTGGTCAGAAAAACATCCAGGTACTTATTTCATATGCAAATGAACAGTTATCTTACCTAATAAAGGGGTTGTGTTATTTTATCATGTTTGTGATTCATATAGGAGATTTACTCACCCTCCCTTTGGGTGCCCACACCTCCACTGCTAATGAGACGATAATGTTCATCTGGTAGGATGTGCTGTAATATGAAGGATGACTGGGAGCCAGGAAACCTATGTTCTATTCATGGCTCTGCCATAGACTTCCTATGTGACCTTGAGCAACTGAATCTCTGTAACTCTATTTCCCCAACTTTAAAATGAAAATTATGATTTTTCTTACCTCACATGGGTATTGTGAGCCTAAATTCATTAACGTTTATAAAGCAAGATGAGCTTCTCATAGTGATGGTACTACAGAAGGGCAAAATGTAATTATTACAACCACTGTTATTTATTAAAACAGAATGAGAAGCTAGAAAGCAAGAACGTCAATGCTAACTTGATATAAAATAGGTTCTGAATTTGAAAAGGCATCTCTTCAGGAGGTTTTTCAAGGTTACATATTGCATTGAAGTGTTGCCACATTCTATTGGGTTTATATTTGTTCAGCCATCCAGGTCCTTTATTGTTGCAAAGATCACAGTTGTAATATGGATGCCATTATAAGATGATGAAGTGAACTGTCTGCTGACTCAAAACAACTGAGAACCGGGACATGAATAACTTTATGATGTATTATTTGTCTGGCAATCTTGTCCGGTTGCAAAATCAATGGTCTTCCATTGATTTTTTTTGCTTGTAATGATGCAGAAATAATCTGCCAAGAAGAAGTGGCAGGTGGTTTGCTGTTTCATGCACTATGACAGGCCAGCAGATCTAGAGATGGAAGTGTTACATTAAACACTGAATAAAAATGTTTCATTGATGAAAGTGACTTAAAGCCTTTCCAAACATGCAGTAGAGCTTTTGAGTTTGTTTTTTAAATGTATTTTGAAAGGAGAGAGTGTAGCCAAATGTATGCTATTTTTTTTCTTTATTACCTGAAACATTGTTATCTTGAAAATCAGTTCACAAACTTGTAGGCATTTACTGTAATCTAATAGGTATGAAGGACTCTAGAGTGAAGGATCCATAACATGCCATTTAACCACAGGTCACTATGGATTGTTGTGCTATCATGGTGAGAGGAAATGTTAGGCTTGAAAAAAACTTCCCTGGCAGTGAATGTAATGTAGGAAGATACTTTGACTACAAATGCTCACTGATTCTTTGTAAGCAAAGTAGTGCTAGCTCAAAGGAATTGCTGTTGTCTTTCCATTTTCTCCCTTTCATATCTTCAAATATTATGCTTTCAACCAAGACTGGCTCACTTTATTTGTGTTTCCCTTGATGGATTTTTTTTATTGCAATGTCATTCTCTAAAATATAGTCAAGGGTTTTATTATAAACTCACCTTTAAAGGGGTTTATAACTCTACCATAACATTTGGCTCCAGGCTGAGCCTTGATATACAAGATCTCAGTCCAGGATCAAGATTTTTCAAAAACATATAATGTAAAAAACAAACAAACAAACAAAATCCATTGAACTGTTGTAAATTAAGAGTGCTGGCAAAATTAGCAGGATTTTACTGTCCTACAGATTTTTTAATTCAAACTAAATTTTGTAATCATCCATCTACAGTGTGAATGGGCTATACTTCTGGCATTTTAAACCATGAAAAAATACAGATATTGAGATCAAATCCTACAGTGAACCCATAATATGGACTGCCTATTATTGTTAGACAACTTATAGTAGCAGAAGAATCATACAAGATCTATCTTGAAGGTCTCTTAAGAATTATACACATGGGGCCGTATCTTCAGCTCGCGTAAATATGTTCAGCTCCATTAACTTCAATAGAGCTATGCCAAACTGCATCACCTAAGAATCTGGTCCAGGGCTTGACAAACTCTTACTAGGTTCTATGACTTTATATTAGATCTGAAAGAGTTTTTAAAAATGGAATATTTTTTGTCCTTTTGTTACTACTTTATAGAAAACAATATAATGAACTTTTCAAAACTATATGTAATGTTAAGTGTTGTTATCCATAAGTACAAAAATTATACATTGTTTCTGAATCTTCAAAAGAGATATAGTTTCTAATTATATTAAAAAGCAAAAACTATGTTCCAGTAGTATTAAGAATTAGACTTTTACCAATTGACTACTGCTGAATTGAGTCTTCAGAAACATCCCAGTAGAATGCACCTTCTGTGCAGATGAGTATACCAGAACATTTTTTTATGTTTTATTAATTTTAATAGATAATGACAATTTAATAGATGTGATGGAAAACCATCCTGTCCCCAACTCATCTGTTTTGCCTAGATATTGCAGGAATAAAACTGTTTGTAAAGGTGTGCAATTTTAGCCATGGCATGTGTCAGGACATGCTTGCCTGCTGAATAAATGAGCGTGCAGTTTTTAGCCATGGCATTTGTGTTATAAATTTCCATTATTTCCATCTCCCACTAACAAATGTCCTTTGCAAAAAGGTACACCAAACTATGTGCAAGTTGCTTTGACTGAAACGATACAAACCAAAACAATGGCTCCAGTCAGCTCAGAATTACTTTTCAAACAAGCAAAAACAAGGATCTCTTTACAAACCTTTTATAAAATTCCTTAGGTATTTTCTCTTCACAAACAAGAACTAATCCATGTTCTAAATAATTGGTAGAGCTGGGTCAATGTGTCTGTGTGTGTTCCTCCGTAGCAGTGGAACAGTATCCTTATCAGCAGTTCCAGATTTGTAGTGAAATGCAAGTGAGCAGTGAAGACTAGCTTTTTGTAAAGTATATTGGACAAGTGCAGCTTGTCTCATCCCAGTATTGGGTGTTATCCTTGAACATACTGAATAAAGCAGCAGTATATCAGGGACCTAAGTAAAAAAGCATTAGCAGAAATAAGTGATTATTGAGAATCTTGTCAGGTTTGGACTGTGAACATGGGTAATTAGTGTTTCAGTGATGCAGTGGAGCAAACTGGAGTGGAAACTACTTCCACTTTTAAAATTCAATATCGAACATTATCAAGACTGAAGCAGCATAAAAAATTATTGAACACTATTATGCATACCTGAGATCATAGTTCAGAAGCCATCTTGAACAATCAGGCAGCAGGAACCATTAAGGAGGTCCTGGCCTGAAGTGTGCGTTTAATATTTTGGCTGCAATCAGATGTTGCGTTAGAGGTAAGGTGGAGTAGCCTGGGGACTATCATGGGGTAAACAGGCTGGGAGTGTATGGAAATGCAAGTACCATAATTTATGGCTTTGTTATATCTTGAGTCCTTGCTTCAGGATGGTGGGAGCTTCCCTGGAAAGCTGTATGACCTTAAAGTTCTTGCTAAGATTCATTCCAAAGCATAAAACATAACAAAACGTAAGTAAAATGCTGGCTGGCTGCCTTCCACTGAAAAAAATGTATATTCCATTTGGGCATATGCACCTGATGAGGGCATGAGAATATTTTTTTGGTAACTCAGACTCTAAATTGAATGACCTTCCTGGCAAAAGTCTTACTGCAGATCGTCACAATACCCTATAGTTTGGATTGAGCCACAGTTTTATACATTAAACACTTAATCCACTATAAGTGCAGTCACAGTAGCGTTGAATTTTTATGTCTTGGCATACCAGCAAAAGAGCAAAGCATTACTCCCAAAGCCAGATCAGTGAAACAAGGTCAGTGATCAAACTGGACTCTTAGAAAGCAGGTTGTGCCAAGTACAAGGTATCAATGTGGGATTAGCAAGCTTTCATTTGACACTGTATTTCATTTGCGGTAGTGCTTTTGTGTAATACAACAAAGTAGCACAGATGGTACAGTGTTTGTGATCCTCAGTGTTTCTCATTTTCATCATTCTGCAATTCATTCCCCACATATCCATCTCGTTTAAGGTTCACCAAGGCCTTGTAAAATGCATAGGACATAGTAAAAATGAGATTCCCTGCTGCTAAAGTGGAAGTCCGCTAACAGTATCCTAGGCTGACTGGACCCATAATGAAAAAATAAAAGCTAATGCAGAGCATTTTTTAGAGTCTTGTAACATGAAATTCTTGCTTCCTTGAGGGAAAAGGATAGACAATGGAAATGGAGAGATCAAGGAATCTAGCTTTGTTAAACTAATGTACAGTTATAGACTGGATTTCAAGGACCCCAACTGTAGAGGATATGTATTGACATGGGCACCAGTGAAAGGAAGGTGGACACATATAATTAGAGCTTAATATCCATATCTCCCTTCTTTGCCTTTCCTCTCCCCATAATTTTCTATCACAGTATACAGAGGTTGTTGACCACTACTCTGCATCCTTTGACTCATTCTTTATGAGCACTAGAAACGTAGGATTTGCCATACTGGATCAATCAATTCCTTCTTTGGATGACTGCATGTGTGCATTCAATTCTTGGGGTTGGTGCACCCAGCATGTGACCCTCAAATTTTTTCCCTCAGTGGTACCTGTTGGACGGGTCAAGCTTCCCTTCCTGTTGTGTGCCACTGCATACAGGTATAAAGGGCAGAACTGCCCCTAGCCCACCTAAGTTCTTTCTTACCGCCTGTGACAGTCATTGGAACTCTTCTGTACCAGAATTCTTTCTCCCAGCCTTTGTGACCATAGTGTATGTGTGTAGTTAGTCTTTAGTGTTGTTAGGATAGTTAGTAACATTTATATATAATAAGTTTTTCAGACTTGTTGTTTTCCCTGTTTGGGTTTTTTTTCTATTCATGCTACTGAGGTACGCCTCAGGAGTTTCAAGCCAGGTGCTTCTTGCTCCAGGCCTGTGTCAGTGAGTGACCCACACAATAGCTGCCTGAAGTGCTTGGGGAAGCATACGTGAAGGACCAGTGCCAGATTTTCAGGGAGTTCAAATAAAGAAGGATAGGGTGACTAGGCTTTCCTGGTCTGACTCAGTGTAGAGTGCTGCAGCTTTAGGGAGAAGTGCACCTCCAGCTTTGGTGCCAGGATTTCACTGTTCTCCCTCATCCTGCTTCCAAAGTAGCACCAGCCAGGGGACCGTCTCCACCTTCTATGTCTGGTAAGAGGGTTGAGAAGGAGTTGAGTAGAGTGCACCTGAAACCTAAGCACTCCTCCTCCAAATCGGTACCTAAGTCAGCTCTAGCTTCACATGGGGCACTCTCAGCTTCTTTGACACCACAACAAGAGAGCATCTTGGTGCCAACTATCCCAGAGGTGTTTGCAGAGGCAAGAAACCTGCTCTGCCTCATGGTGCCAGTGTCTCCTTCCTTACAGAAGTCCAGTCCTTCAGCACTACTGCCATTTCTGCCAGCATTTCAACTTCCAGTACTGCAGTTGTCTGTTCCTCAGACAGGCAGCCTTTCTGTATCATCCAAAGGCATCACTCCATCCATTGCCAAGCTCTCACACAGGTCCCCCCACCAACTGGTCAGAGAAAGGAGAATCCTCTTAGTCAGAGAAAGGAGAATCCACATAGTCAGAGGAAGGAGAATCCTCAATATCAGACTCGGAGGTGGGACCTTGCATATCACAACCCTAAAGGAGTACCCACCAGTCTGCACAAGCTCTTCCCACCTATCACCATGACCCTTCAATGTAGGGTGACCATATAGCAAGTGTGAAAAATTGGGTCGGGGTGGGGAGGTAATAGGTGCCTATATAAGAAGAAGCCCCCACAATCAGGACTGTCCCTATAAAATTAGAACATCTGGTCACCCTACTTCAATGAGATCTAACCTGGAAATATGGCTGGGACAGACGGGCCCTGCCCTGTATCAGTGACCATTTTGGAATTCTAGGGGTCTTCCCCCAGCTTCTATATCTTCCCCACACCAGGCATACTCAGTGCCCTCATGTAGTATGCTTGAATCTACACCCAGAGCTGCTCCATCCCCAGAGTCTGGCGCCAGGCCCAGTACCGAGCATCAAGAGGAGGTTCCAGAACCAGAACAACAGCTGATTAGAAGATATTCTATCCCCTCCAGTCTTGGCTTCTTCTTCGTCCTATCCAGACGTGGCCATTTCGTCTGGCATGACTTTTACTTTTTCTGCTGATTTTAAAGTTCATCAGTTGTTAAAGAGAGTGGCTGCAGACCTAGGTGTACAGGTCAAAGAGGTCAAGGAGTCCTCATGTCTCCTGGTTGACATTTGATCATCAGTGGGTCCCTCCAGAGTAGCTCTGCCAATTAACAAGGTCATGCTATAGCTGATAAATACTTTATGGCAGACTCCATCCTCTTTGCCTCCCACCTCTAAGAGGGCGGAAAGTACTATGTATCCTCCCAAGGGTTTGGGTATCTTTATCACCCACCTGTAGGCTCATTAGTCGTTAGAGCAACTAATGAGAGAGAACAACTGGGGCATCAGGCTGCCACCCCCAACTCAGACGACACTAAGAGGCTAGACTTATTCAACAGAAAGTTTATTCAACAGGGGGTTTGCAGCTGTGTATCACTAACCAATAGTCTCTGTTGGGAGGATACAGCTTTAATTCAGGGGGTTCCATGGAAAAGTTCAAGGAAGTGCTTCTGGAGAAAGCTAGCCAGAAGTTCTCTTCTATGGTCAATGAGGGCAGACTAGTCTGAAGAACTTCACTGCAGGCAGCATTGGACACAGCAGACTAGGCAGCTAGAACCACAGCCGCCTCAGTGGAAATGTGAGGATCATCATGGCTTGTACTATCAAGTACTTGCTATTTGAGGGTCCTTCTCTATTCTCTGACCAGACAGACAGCAAGCTCCACAGACTTACAGACTCTAGAGCCATCCTGAAGTCCTTAGGTGTGTATACACCTGCCCCAGTCCTGAAACTGTATCCGTCACAGTAGACACACTGATATCCCACTCCTCCTCAGCAGGGCCTATCAAAAAAGAGGTCCAGGGGTTAGAGGTGTAGACCTACCCTCCTGCTGTTTCACCTCTGGCTCCAGGCCCCTCAAGACACTCAGGAACTGCAAAGCAGGCAATTTTGATGGGCCAGTTGAAGTCAACATATTAGTCTCCATATCTCTTTGCAAACTGTCTGTTCCACTTCCACAGTTCTTGGTCCCAGATTACATCAGACCAGTGGGTCTCAAGCACTGTTGAAGTGGATATACTCTCCAGTTTGCTTCTGCCCCTCGCTGCCATTCTCCCTTCCTATTCCTCTTCAGGAACACTCTCACAAGAAACTCCTTATCCAGGAAGTTTGTTGCTCCTTAGTGTGGGGACCATAGAAGAGGTTCTATGTGCTCTCAGAGGGAAGGAGTTTTATTTCCAACATCTCCTAAACCCAAAAGCAAAAGTGTGTCACAAACCAATTTTAGACCTGCATCATCTCAACAAATTCTGAAAAAGGATAAAGTTTTGCATGGTCACCCTAGCTTCTATTATCCCTTTCCTAGATCTAAACTTAGTATTGTCAAGATGTATAGGTTCCCTGTTTGAACCTTCTGCTACCTCCTCGCTGCTGTATCTATCAATGAAGGTGGCATTTTTGGTGGCCATTGCCTCGGCCAGAAGAGTAGGGAAGCTAATCCTAGAATTGTAGGACTGGAAGGGACCTCAAGAGGTCTTCTAGTCCGGTCCTCTTCACTCAAGGCAAGACTAAGTATTATCTAGACCATCCCTGATAGGTGTTTGTCTAACCTGCTCTTAAAAATCTCCAATGATGAAGATTCCATTAACGTCCAGTTAATGTCAGGACCCCCAGATACAATCTTTTTTTAAGGACAGGGTTTACCTGAGTCCTCATCTGAAGTTTGTCCAAAAGGTGATTTCCTCTTTCCAAATGAACAAGCTAATTTATTTGCTTGTATTTCTACCCAAAACCATGTACGATCAGGGAGGAAGAGCGTTTGCATACCTTGGACGTCAGAAGAGACTTGGCGTTTTAGCTGGGCAGAACCAGTCACTTTCATAAATCCTTCCAGCTGTTCATAGCAATGGCAGACAGAATAAGATCAATCACTCTCCACCCAGAGAATTTCTTCCTGGATCACATCCTGCATATACATGTACTGTGACTTAGGTAATGTTGCCCCACCTGACACAGTCAAAGCTCATTTGACAAGGTCACAGTTGGCAAGGATGATCTTTCTGATACAAGTTCCCATTGCAGACATTTGTAGAGTGGCAGCCTGGTCCTTGGTCCACATGTTTGCCTCCCTCTGTGCTGTGGCTCAATCTCAAGAGACTATACTAGAGTGGGTTGAGTTGTTCTCCAATCTTTATTGAAATAGACTCTGATCCTGCCTACAGGATCACAGTCTTATGGCTTAAAGAAAAGGAGTACTTTTGGCACCTTAGAGACTAACCAATTTATTTGAGCATGAGCTTTCGTGAGCTACAGCTCACTTCATCGGATGCATACCGTGGAAACTGCAGAAGACATTATATACACACAGAGACCATGAAACAATACCTCCTCCCACCCCACTGTCCTGCTGGTAATAGCTTATCTACAGTGATCATCAAGTTGGGCCATTTCCAGCACAAATCCAGGTTTTCTCACCCTCCGCCCTCCCCCCCCCACACACACACAAACTCACTCTCCTGCTGGTAATAGCCCATCCAAAGTGACCACTCTCTTCACAATGTGTATGAGTGAGTTTGGGGCGGGGGGGGGGCTGGGCACACCAACACCAAGAGCGTAATAGACATATGCAACACATCTTGAAGAACCACAGTTATTACGGAACAGGGTAATAATAGTTTTTTCTATCAAGTGCATTATCACTTATCATGCCTTCATAGTTCAACTTCTGATGCTTCACTGGACCAGATGCTAAATGCCTATCATCTTAGCTTCTTTCAGTGCTTGTCTTTGATCAATTAATAAATCAGGATCCATCTTTTTCCCTTATTGGACCCTGTAATAAAGATTTAGAGTAGCACGTGGGTAAAAAGGCAGCAAGATTTCTACTATAAGCCGGCCTGTGACAGTGGAAGGACAGAGTAGGGCTTGGGAAATCCTGCACGGGGCATGGCTTTGTTTATTTACTCTTAACAGTGACATAGGACTAATTGTCACTAATAGAGAAGAAGCTGCCCCTCTAACACCTTTGGCAGTTAATGGTGGGCGGTCTAGAACCCTTAATATCTACATCAGATTTTATAGACCATAACTGCTGTTCTCTAAACCGTTTAAAAGGGGTACATAGGTATTTAGTTGTATGACTCTCATTAATGGTAATGTGACTCACAGAGTGAAATTCCCACATACTGTTTTAAAATTTTAGGTAATACTTGGGGATGATTATTCCATATATAAAATGCCTTATTATGTCATTGTGGTCATTGGAGTATGGAGACCAGTAGTCATTAGCTACATAAGAGATTAGAATCCTCGATTCCTAAATGGAAGCTCACAGTGAAGGTTTGAATAGAAACTTCCACATGGAAGATGATGAGACCCTGTGAGGGCCTGGTTCACATCAGCAATCTTTTCTAACTGCAAGTAGTACAGTGGATGCCTGTAAATATACTTTATGTTCATTAAACTGCCTACGGACAGGAAAACTTAATGTGTCTCTGCTGATTTCACTGAATTTTCCTTTTTTTGACAAAATATTTGTTAGTACTGAGGGAATCTGACCTGCCCTATCTAAAACTTGAGCACTTGTCCAGATTCATGAAGCTGTGTCTCGGAGCTTGGGGGTGGGTGTCTGAAGAGCAATTAGACACTCCTCTGGATGCCAAATTTTTGCTGGTTTCAATTCAGACCTTCTCTTAAATGCATCTGCTTTATGAATTCAGACATGTGACTGATTTGTCTTCAGACTCTCATCTTTGAGTGCTGTGGGGAGACAGTCTGGCTTTTCATTTCCTTTTGTCAATTACACAGCCGGTATATATTGAACAAATCTTAGTATTTGTCTATTGTCAGCAGTTTAACCAGCTGCCTCTTTCAGTTTTCACATTATTTTGTTTGTAAACAAAGACCAGGAGCAGACAACTCACCTCTAATCAGATCTGAGTTCTCCCCCTGCCTTTTGTACATGTCACATATACATACATGTCATTTTCTCCTTATAGAACAGGGACCTTGTGAGAATTTTTCCTGATGTTTTCTCCCAGTAGTGCCACTTAGTCTCAAAAGTGTCATTATATTTTGAAGTTTCATTAAAAGTGATTGGTTGTCATCTTTAACAAAATATTAAGGGGAGTCATTCATCATTTTGTCATTGATTACAATGGTTACAGGATTTAGTCTTAACTATATATTTCATTGCTATAACAGTAACCTATAGTGTTGTTGTACAGGAGAGTGTGTAATATTTCATTCTAAATAACAATGGTAGCCTGAAATAAAACCTCAGATCTAAAAAACTCTTGAACTTGGAAGTTTGGATCTATATTTGGATCCAGATTTACCCAGTGGCCATGATCTCCCCTCCCTGTTCCACCCCCTTAAAATAAATCAAAACAAAAACAGATCCAAACACTCCAAACATTTATGCACACCTACACACCAAATTTGGGGAAAGATTGGAGCTGGATTGGAACTTTACACCTCAGGACCAACTCTAATTTTAAAGCCCATATTTTCAGAGGTTAATAGTTTGTGCAAATTATGTTGCCTGAGCTGCTGCTGTTCTAAGCTTGGTAGTAATTAAAAAAAAAATTGAGAGGTTTGGCACACTAACATCTTCCATTGGAGTTGTAGATGCTCAGCACTTTTGAAAATTAGATCCATAAAAACTTCCGAATCAAAATTTCAAAAATAGTTTGGCTGTTAAAAAAAAAAAAAAGGCAGATGCGGGGAGGAGAGGGAAAAGGGCTGCCTAGCAGTGTAATATGAGGTATTGGAGTTCAGGAGTTAGTCTTGATCCCTTGCTTCTGGGCTCTTATGGGGTGGGGAAAAAAAGAAACCCTCATATTGCTATTTAACAATCCTTCTGTGCCATCAAATAGAGAAGCATAGATGGATTCAAAAGTAAATGCGCCCCAGCTCACCTTTGCTTGAAGTAGCATCACTGTGAACTAGTTAGGAGGCATTGAGTATCATCCCAAGACTCTTTGGGTGAAATAAAATGTGGTACAGGAGCTATTTACAGATGCTATTTTGTACTTTTCTTACAAAAAATAAGTTTGACTTTTAAAATGAAACACTTTTTGGGTGACTAGTTTACAATTTGGGCTAGATCATTTTGATATTAAAAAAACCCCAAGTTATTAATATTTGAAAAATGTCTGTTGCATGAGCACAGTAATTACTTCCTAGAACATAATACTCCAATCTAATTTAACATCATAAGATTGTTATCATAATAATCAAGATTAATGAGACACCTATCATATGAGAAATCGGAATGTGGAGATCTGGAGAGATCTATCTATTTAACTGTAACTCTTTGAGTGAAGTAAATGGATTATGAACTCTGTGTTACCGAACACACACACAAACCATCCTGTACCAAAATCACCCTTCATTCTATTGCTCTTCTGAAAGTCACAGATGGCATGATTAGGAGGAAAATACAGTGCCACTTGGGTTGAATACATAGAAACACCACTTCCTTGTAAAGCAGCTCAGATGACTTAGAGTGATGTTTTGTTCTGCATAGATCATCTTGAGCAGTGGTTCTCAAACTTTTGTACTGGTAACCCCTTTCACATAGCAAGCCTCTGAGTGCAACCCCCCTTATAAATTAAAAATACTTTTTTGTACATTTAACACCATTATAAATGCTGGAGGCAAAGTGGGTTTTAGGGTGGAGGCTGACAGCTCGCGACCCTCCATGTAATAACCTCACGACCCCCTGAGGGGTCCTGACCCCCGGTTTGAGAACCCCTGAACTTGAGCCTTAATCTATGCATAATCTACTGTAAATGTCAGGATATAAATTCAGAGTTCCTCTCCTTTGATTATGATTATTAATTATAAACCTTTTTCCTAGCACAAGAGAATATTCTTTATTGGTGTTAAAGGCAATAAATAAATAAATTAAATAAAGTTCGTACCCACACACGCCTGGTAACACTGGTTTTACAGCACAACTTGTCAGACTAGTGGTAAATTTCATTGGCTTGGTGGAGTTAATGAATTTACTTCTCCCAACTCACTCTGAAAACAATACATCCTTTCTTCCAATTGTTTAATGACAATCGGTCACTGAACAGGACTAACAAGTTGCTATTTTTAGCATGGGTAAAGTCAGGTGTTCATCTATCGTCATGAGAGCAGAAACACAAACCAGGTTACAAATATCAAAGCATGGAACGGAAATAGAAAATGAAGGGAGATGCCATGCATAGAACTCAATATGGAAACTGAGGAGCACTTTTGGATAGAAAAGGGACACACCACTTTATTTTTTAGATAAGTATCCCATATCATAGAGAAACATCACCCCAACTGGAATGAATTGCCACTCTTGCTGCCCATCCCAAGAAAGAGGCCAAAGACTTAACTGGTGTGGAAACTGAACTACCCTCACACACCTTCAGAATGTTTTTCCAGATGACGTTTGAGACACACTGGTGGTATGGTGTGCAGCAAGCCTCCCCTTTTGCTGCCTATGCAGTACCAATTCTTTTATGAAGCAGGGGACTTAAGTCTCCAAGACTGTAAGCTGACACATTTCACTTTATGCATGTTTGCAGGGTCAGGGCCACGTAGCTACTATCACTTTCTGTATTTTTAAAAGACTTTGGGGGATATTCTATTGGTGAGGTTAGAGTTAGCTCACCCTTCTCCAACCATTAAAAAATGCATTGTGAGTGTAAATTACGAAGAGCCAGTGCTCAGATATAGTAACAATCAGCATTCGCTCCTGAAAGTGGTGCATTTTCCTTTTTAAATAAAATTGACTAGAAAATGCATTTTGTAAATTTGCTTTGCCTGTACATGACAGTGATAAACAGGCAATTTAAACTCCAGTGTGTCTGTGTTTTGGGAGGCTCAGGTATTTGTCATGTATTGGAACATTCACAGAATCAGAGGGAGGAGGACTGAATCAAAAATGTAATCACCTAGCATGTCTAATTGCATATGATTATCTGACAGTGCACTTTTCTGATCGGCAAGCACAGAGGACTTAATCTCCCAGTAATTTACAGTTGCTAATAGTGTAAACACATAAAAGATGAAAAACATACTTTTTTTTTAATTAAGGGCCAGTCTGACTAGCCTTGCACAATAGCTGAAGGGAAGCTAGTCAGAGCCCTGGACTCCCGGCGTGTAATTATTATGCATAGCTATTGAACTAGCCTTCTTAAAGTGCATATCGAGAGGCAAATTCAGCACTTTCCCTCTGTACTAGCCATCAGAACTAGACTGGCACAGGAAGCTGCACACACTGTATCCTGTAAAAGGCATAACAGCCACTGCTCTGGCCTGCATGCCCAGAGCCTTTGTGTCTGTCTCTAAGATCTCCTTCCATAGTAGTGTGCCTCTACTGTGGGAAGAGGATGTAGAGACACAATGTAGGCCTAAGTGTTCAACTATTTATCTGTTAAACAAGTAGAATATCAGTGAGTCTCTACAGAGAGAATACAATTGATGGGGGATCCTTTGCCTTCATTACAGGCATTTATAACTTTCCAAAATGTGCAGAGCCACCAGCAACTCCTAACATGAATTAAAAAAGATCCTGATGATAATGGCACAGGCCTCAAAGACGCTTGTTTTCAGAGATAGTGTGATAGCATTACAGAGCTGCTGTTGAAAGGCGTGAAGGGACCACAGTTTAACATGGAGCTGTTTGAAATGGATTTTCTAATAACACCCCAGTTTTCTTTCCTAATGTAAAGAGCATTGCTATCGCTCAAGCACTAAACTCACATACTCAGCACACACTATCAATCTAAGGATCCACTTTTTCCATTTATTTATCATTTTCAATCACATCATCAATCAAATTATAGTGATTAACAAATAGTAAAGACAAAATTCCAAAGAAATAATGATCTCTCCCCCACCCCCCAAATTACAGTTTGTCAAGTATAAGTCCTTAAATGACTTTGGATTCTATATTAGAAAAAACAGACAGCTACCAAATATTCCCAAAAATTGTAAGAAACTGCAACAAATACATGATAGCACACATTCATATGAATTAATATACAGAAAAATGCTACAACATATCAAAACATTTTACTGAAAATCAGAAAGAATACTGTGCCATAATTGTCCCCTGACCCATCTATCCCCTCATCGCTCTGTTCTTCTTTCACATTGTTCAGACATGCGTTAAGCCAAGCTTTAGCATCATCAAAATCCAAAAAGCAACCTCTTCCTGTCTTCCCTCAATCTAAGCCTTACACGTAGAAAGTACTGCTGTAGTTATACCAGCTGATCACTTAGGTCCCAATCCTGCAGAGAATTAGGTATGTGCTTAACTTTACACACAGTGAGAAGTCCCATTGAAGTCAATGGAACCACTCTTAGTGTGTAAAGTTAATATGCGTAAGTCTGTGCGGGACCAGAATCTTAAAAATAGTAAGTCCTTTAAGACAGGGATCGTCTCTTTTTTACATGTTTGCCTCGTACAATGAGGCTGCTACTGAAATGCAAATAATATATGATATTAGGGTTGCCAACTTTCTAATTGCACAAAACCAAACACCCTTACTGTGCCCATTGTCCCTCCCCGAGGCCACACCCTCTTCTCTGGGGCCCCACCCCCTGATCACTCCATCCCCCCTCCTCCCATCACTCACTCTCCCCCACCTTCTTTCACTCAGCTGAGGCAGGAGATTGGGGTGCAGGAGGGGGTGAGCGCTCAGGCTGGGGTGCAGGCTCTGGGTTGGGGCCAGGGATAAGTAGGCAAGGGTGCAGGCTATGGGAGGGATTTTGGGTGCGAGAGGGGGCTCAGGGCTAGGACAGGGGGGTTCAGGTGCCGGAGAGGGTGCGGGGTGCAGGCTCTGGGAGGGAGTTTGGGTGCAAAAGGGGGCTCAGGGCTGGGGCGTGGGAGGGGGTATGGGGTGCGGGTTCAGGGAGGGAGTTAGCGTGTGGGAGGGAGATCCGACCTGGGGCAGGTGATTGGGGTGCTTGGGGGGGGGGGGGTGCGGGCTCCAGGCGGCACTTACCTCAGGCGGTTCCCGGAAGCAGCCAGCATGTCCAGCTCCTAGGTGGAGGGGCCAGGGGGCTCTGCGCACTGCTCATGCCTGCAGGTGCTGCTCCCGCAGTGCCCAATGGCTGCAGTTCTCGGCCAATGGGAGCTGCGGACCCGGCACTCAGGGCAGGGGCAATGCACGGACCCCCCGTGGCCGCCCCTGTGTCTAGGAGCTGGACATGCTGGCCACTTCTGGGAGCCGCACGGAGCCAGGGCAGGCAGGCAGCCTGCCTTAGCTCTGACACGCTACCGACTGGACGTTTTGCACCCTGAGCAGCAGTGTTGACCGGAGCTGCCAGGGTCCCTTTTTGACCAGGCATTCCAGTCGAAAACCAGACACCTGGCAACCCTAAATGATGTTAATAACTCAGATTTAAACATCAACCATTTCTTTCTGAACATTTGTGAACTTGAACTATATCAGGCAAAATGTAACATTTCCTTTATTTCTGTATTGTTCAAACATGCTTTATCTCTATCAGTTAGTGAAGTGAAAGTAACTCTCAATGTTTTACACAAAGCAGCAGCTGGAGGAGAAATTCAAATGTAATTTAGAAAGTTTTAGTAATCTGCAAAGATTATTGAAATTTTCTTCACAAAATTGTTTGAAACAATAAAGGAAGTTTATGAACGAGATCTGAGCCATCTAACTGCTCAGAAAGAATCAATATCCAAACATTACGTGAAATTATATAATTATAAGTTACTCTCATGCATAAATGTTTATAGAATTGGAAGCCAAAGTTTTTAATTTATTACTTTTTAGACATTCTCTTCCGAAGAAGTAATTTTAGAGACTACCAATCCAATTTACCATTGAATTGATTGAAATGGGATTGTAATGCTCGAATGGCAGACATAATTGTACTGAATGATATATTAGAAGACGGAGGGATAGAATGAGCAGAGAACAATTTATCAACAGTTTGAACAGTCCCTATGGCTGCTGTGGCCAAGGTGGCTATCAACCGTGAGATGATGATGGGAGAGTAAAGGAAGGCCTTTGCACTTCCCCATCACTGCTGGGTGTTACAAAAACGGATACCATACATTCTTTTCTACCTATGTCTTCTTTCTGATGATTATATAAACTAAAGAGAGAGGTAGGGAAAAAAAAAAGATTATCTTCCAAGGTCATCCCAGAAAAGTAACTTAGGAGTACATGTATTAGCAGAAGTGTTGTAAGCGAGACATGAGAAGTAATTCTTCCACTCTACCCTGCACTGATTCGGCCTCAACTGGAGTACTGGAGTACATTTCACGAAGGATGTGGACAAACTGGAGAGAGTACAGAGAAGAGCAACAAAAATGATTAAAGGTCTAGAAAACATGACCTATGAGGGAAGATTGAAAAAATTGGATTTGTTTAGTCTGGAAAAGAGAAGACTTAAAGGGGACATTATAACAGTTTTCAAGTATGTAAAAAGTTGTTACAAGGAGGAGGAAGAAAAATTGTTTTTCTTAACCCCAGAGGATAGGACAAGAAGCAATGGGTTTAAATTGCAGCAAGGGAAGGTTAGGTTGGACATTAGGAAAAACTTCTTGCCAGGGTGGCTAAGCACTGGAATAAATTGCCTGAGGAGATTGTGGATTCTCTCTCATTGGAAATTTTTAAGAGCAGGTTAGACAAACACCTGTCAGAAATGGTCTAGAATACTTAGTCCTGCCACGAGTGCAGGGGACTGGACTAGATGACTTCTCGAGGTCCCTTCCAGTTCTATGATTCTATGAGAAATATATCAAATAAAATCTCCAGTGGGCTGTGTCATCATTTACTACCTCATGGTATATTCCAAAAATTAATAAATTGAAGTCCAGAGTCCTTAGCTTTCACTCCAAAAAGCAATCAATGTAAGACGCATAAAAACATTTAAGAGTTTCAAAGTGTGCTCCCAAAGGGCAGAGGTGAGGGTTTTTAAGCCTCACTCTCCCTAATTGCTAGTATTTGGGGTGGGGTTGGCAGCAGGCAGCCAGGTGCACATTTAAAAAGAAAAAAACATTTACAAATGAAAAGTTATAATAATTGACGTTGGTTTTGTGCTCTTTTCTGCCAACAGATTTGTAAGAGCAAAGCTAAAGAATCCCAACAGTATTACCACAGCTTGGCTATCAGACAGAGTCTGGCTATTAACTTTAACATCCAACAGGACTGTGGCCATTTCTTAGCTGATGTACCTGTTCGCCTCCTTCCATGGGAGGATCCCAATGCACCTGAGGTGGAGGAGGAAGATGAAAAGGAAGGAGAGATAGAAGATGAGCAAAAGAACAAAGAAACCCCTTCCTGTTTGGAGGCTTCACAGAAAGACAACTCAGGCAGTGAGCGGACCATCAGCAAGCAGCGCAGCCGTGTTGTGGTCATCACACGGGAGGTACCATACCTAACGGTGGCTGACTTTGTGCAAGAGTCCACAGCACGCCATGCAAATAACCCAGACTTCTATGAAAGGCAGGTGTGTCTATTGCTCTTACAGCTGTGTTCAGGCCTGGAGCACCTGAAACCCTATCACATCACACACTGTGATCTGCGCTTGGAGAACCTACTGCTGGTTCACTACAGACCAAGGGGAGGCCTTTTGAACTATGAGCCTGTGGAGCCCAATCCCAACGCAGCTTGCCCAGCCAGGCTAATTGTGAGCAATTTCTCACAGGCCAAGCAAAAGAGACATATGGTAGATCCAGAGGTCCTACGGGACCAATCCCGCCTTGCCCCAGAGATCATCACTGCTACACAATACAAAAAGTGTGATGAGTTCCAAACTGGCATCCTCATCTATGAAATGTTGCACTTACCCAACCCCTTTGATGAGAATCCAGAGCTGAAGGAGAAGGAGTATACCCGTGCTGACCTCCCCAGGATCCCCTCCCGTTCCCTCTATTCCTATGGGCTCCAGCAACTCGCCAGCTGCCTGCTGAATCCCAATCCTTCAGAGAGAATACTTATTTCTGAGGCCAAGGGAATCCTTCAGTGTTTATTATGGGGTCCACGTGAGGATTTGTTTCACACTCTGAGCTCATGTTCCAGCCCACTACGGAAGGATGCTGTGCTGCAGAACTGGCTGGACATCAAACGGACGCTGATGATGATCAAGTTTGCAGAGAAGTCCTTGGACAGGGAGCGTGGAGTCAGCCTTGAAGACTGGCTTTGTTCTCAATATCTGGCATTTGCCACTACAGATTCACTCAGTCGCATTGTGAAAATCATGCAACAACACTAGTTTGTACGAGCTGTTGCTTTTCCTCAACCCCCTACTCCTTGCTCTATTCTGCTCCCACCTTCTTTATTCTAGGGTTCACACTTTGCACGTCTGCTGAGAAAAACAGCCTAGATCTCAAAGCTAGCAACCCTGCGCAAATAGGTTCTAATTGGAAATACTGTCTCCTATTGAAGATACGATGGAGACTTTATTCAATTCCTAGGCCTTCCTTGTTTAATCATATGTACAGTGATTGCAATTGGATTATATACCTCCAAGGCTGGGTTAATTTTTCAACAGATTGAAAAAGGGGAGAGAAAAATTTTAAGGAGACCACTAGTTTTATATTACTATAGAGGATGAATTCCCCATCTCTTCTGGATGGATCCTGCCATTTCTAGTGGTAGCATCTGCAGAAAAAGCAGTGACCATTTATGACCATCAACAGAGATGAATTCATCATAAATGTGAATCAAATGATCCACCAAAGTTTAGAGCCCCCGACCACAAAACTATTGCCTGTGCTCCATCCCCGGTGAAAGGTTCTACCTCTCAGTCTAGGCTGAGGCTCATCCACTTAGTCTTCTCATTCAGGTGGATTTTTATTTTACTCCTACTCTTAAATTTTTTATTTTCCTCCCAAATAGGGCAGTCCTCTGATCCCAGCAAGTAACCAGCAGGCAGCAATCATCTGTGTCCAATATTGTTGCCTTCTCTAACTTGCTACCTGTCCATATCCCTTCTGATCATGGGTCGTGGATTCCAAGGATCCTGCCTTAATCAGCCTATGATTATCGACCTGTAGTATCTCCACTAAAAAGCAAAAGCAGAACTTTCCACCAGTATATATGACCAGAGAGTCATGTATTGTAGATATAACAGAGTTAAACAAGAGCAACATAACATACCAAGAAAAACTGAAACATCCCTCCCCCACATAAAAGGCACTGCCTGGGCTTGAAATAAACAGAAATTACGTAACCAGTCCTCCTTCAGTTGCTGCTGTGCATCAGGTATCAAAATAGCAGCCTCCTTCTTTGTGTTTTATTTTGGTTTGCTAGCCACTTGTGGCATATTGCAAAGCAGGACTGAATTGGCAGTGCTGGTGTGTTGGCAGGAGATACCTACACAGACAAGCACTAAACATTTCTAACAGGCCACATGGAGGTGGTTTTACTTCAAATGCATTTCTCTGGGGGAAAAACAAGGGGGCAAACACTGCTATTTAATTACTGAGAGACCTCTAAAGTTTGGCAGCTGTAATTAACAGTGACCTGATCTATTTTCCCCACAGCAGTATTTGGCTACAAATCTCCTATCAGTAACTAATGTTTACTAGTGTACTAGCTGCTTCAGACAACACCCTAAAAATCCCTAAAAATTGAATGGCTGTTGACATAGCTCAGAGATCATTGCAGGTATCGTTTTAGAGTAAGGAGGCACTGGCGGGTATTAAGGTGACAGGTTAAAAAAAAAAAAGTCCAACCTGAAGGAACTTTTCACCTTTTGAGGCAGCTGCTGGTTTCCTTCCCTGAGATAGCGACCTTTCCTATGAAACACCTACAATCATACAGATGGTCTCTTTGCTCAGTATTGCTAGGTTCTCAATTGTCTCAAATATCTCTGAAGAACACAATGGGGGCAAATGAAAGGTGATATTTAATATTCTGAGATGGGTGGTGGAAAACTTACAGCCCAAGTTTTGAGCCTGTGCTTCTCTCCTATGGATATATGTGCAATTCTTGTATGTATTTTTTAAAATCTGTATATTACAGTGTTTACGTTACTTACCAGACTTTACCTGATGCTAGATCTGCAAATCCTTCCTTTACTTTCCTGGCACATAAATGCGCAGAGTTACATGTGTTCTTTATATGGATTGATATTTCATTTTTCATTGTTTGTTAAAACTGTGAGAAATCAGTTTACTTCAGTCTTGAAAACAAATAGCCACTTTTTATAGCATATGCATGCTTGGACTAGATGCATGGAAACCAAACAAACAGTCCTGCAGGCATGAGGTCAGTGAAACGAACTCCGTGTACACACCGCATATTTGAAGGGGGTGAAATTTCTCTGGCATCTGTTAGAGCCAAGCCTTGTGGTATGTGGAAGCCTACATTGATTGTGCAGTAATATATAGAATATTTTTGTGGCCTTTTTAAATGTTTTTAAACTTTCTGATGAAATATCCTTTTGTCTGATTCATCTGTATCAGAGAGGGATCAGGCAAGGATAAGGATCATGTATTTTAATGTGATATATATCACTTTAAAAAATCTCAAAGAGTTAATGGGGGTGGCAGCATTAATGCAAAAAGAGTGCAGTGCACTTAAGCACAATTGCAATGCATGGAGCTGATGACTTCCACCACTTTGGGAAAGAGGCTTTCTACATAATGCTGAACAGTCTTGTGGTAGAAGCCTTTACAGAGAATTGCACAATCAATAAATGCAGCCCTGTTTCATATGGGCACAGAATCGTGTAATGCCTTATGGCTTATATACATTGAGCATGAGTTGACAGCTCACTTAAATGCTACCTGCAAACTACCAACCCTTTAAGCTAAGCACAGGACACTGCTTCTTCTTGTTCTCCTGGTCTGGATTAGTGTTTGTTTTTGGTTTTTTTTAAGTAGCATCTATCTGCACATAACTTCTCACCTAACAAATATATGCTGTATGAGTAGTACATGGACCACTGGCCATTGCAGTAGGCACATTCCTTTAGGCCGCCTGGTTTGTTTGGGGTTTTTTTTGTGTGTGTATGTGGACACATGTTCTCAGTGTCACTTTCATGTCAACACGCACATGCAAAGTTGAATATTGAATGTTTTACAACCTTATGTATTTAACGCAGCTGGTCCGAAGCCTTTGTATGTCTTTGTTCTTTAGAGATCAAATTTCAGTTCATATTGTTTATGATTAAATTTAAACCAGTACTCATTTTAGTTCTGCAGTATAATCAAGCATGGATGAATGTTCACTACCGATCTCTTTATTGTGCAGCACTGGGTAACCTTTAGCAATTTGTAAAATCAATGTGATTTTTACTTTTTTTTTCTTTTTAAGAACAAAAGAATGATCAAGGAGGACAAACATAAACTGGCAAGAGCTTCCATTCCTTGGTGGTTCTGGGGCTGCTTTTGCAGACATCCTTGAGGATTATAATTCTGTTTATGGGGGTCCTCCGTGCTGATTAAGAACCACACCGCACAAATATCTGAGAATGTATGCATGAAATTGACTGTAAACAAACAAAAGCAAAAAAACAGGTGGGGGGGATGCTACAGCATAATTTCTAAACAAATGAGGAAAAAACCTGTTCCCTTTGTCAGTGGGATTCTTTATGTATCAGGAATGGAACCCCTGCCTATGTACTTGCATGTGGACATATACATGCACAGAGTTTGGATTTTTAAGTAGTGTAGCACTTTTAGTTGAGCTCAAGAAATGAGAAGAGCTGCAATTCTAAGATAACAGTATTGATTGTAAATATATATTTTTCTATTACTAAAAGCTGCCATTTCACTATTTTTTAAATATAAATTATACAGATTTTCAAGTTCAAAATAAGATCTGGAAAATCATGTAATTATTTGATGAAGAATTAGAATTAGTGGTTCCTGAAGTTTTTAGGGCCACTAAAAATCTTTCTAACGTTTTGGATGGAACAATCTCGATCAGCAATTGAATGCACAATGTATAGTGCCTTGTCAAAGAATTAGAATAGTAATGGAGAGAACCAGTCAGAATCTCTCTCCACCTGCTAACAGCCCTATAAATAATACTGCCTACATAGGGTATGCGTACACACCAGCTGGGTACCACACAGGGTATGTATACACTGTGATTCCCAATGTGGGTAGACAGACACGTGCTAGCTCTGCTCAAGCTAGTGCCTAAAAATAGCAGCCTGGCTACGACGCCTCAGGCTAGCCACCGAAGTATCATCCCGTCTGACCCCCTCAAATACGTACTCAGGCAACTAACCCAAGCCACCACCCATGCTGCTGTGGCTACACTGCTATTTTTAGGTGCTAGCTTGAGCCTTTCACCTCCCAACTGCTGTCTTGACATACCCATAAATATAAAAAGATGACTACAAAATAAAATGTTGCATTTCATATGGTGCTGGGTTAATCAATTTTATGAAAGGAACATTTTCTGGAAGGTCAGTTACATGAAAAAGTTCCTTTGAAGTTGCTCATAGTACCAAAATAAACCCCAAATGACAGCAGGTCTCTGGATTTTTCACATTTGAAATTGAGGCTTAGCACTGGGAGAGAAATAGATGAGATGTCACTTGGTCTAGACATAATACACTAAAATTCAAGAGTCCTATTGCTTTGACAATCTATTACAGACACTCCAACTCCAGAAGATGAAGAGACTGAATAGCTTGGAAAGAAGAGAATGTGTGTAAGATGTGCAGCTCCTCATATTATATATAGTGGATGTGCTGCACACACATCTATATGCTGAGGAGGCATTGATGCAAACCACTGTTAATTTAGGAGTTTGGGAAAACAAGAACCTGTTATAGAATGTGGATTTCTTGTTTCCTAAAAAATGGATAAGTAAACCCAGTTTATCTTTCAAGCCTCAGGTCTGGTCCAGTGAATATATATGGTTCAGGTGAACATCTAGACAGAATTTAGATGGCACAGCCACTACAAAAGCTCATATGGAAATCGCCAGAAATGAGAGAATGCAGAATTTTTTCTGAGGGCTCTGGAATGTCAGAAAATAGAGACAAGGCTTCTTTTTAAAATTCAGATGTCAAATGAAGACTAAGAAGTCAGCACTAAAGTAAGAAATCTCATTTTATTGGAATACTATGGTGCTAGAAATCCCAACCTGCAGTCCAGTGTGTACATAGTATTTACATGGTCTAACATTATCCTACCATCCTTCAAGCTCCAACATTCACTCCAGATTTTCTTTAGGGATCTGCCAACAGCACCATAGGATCTGCATACATCATCTGGACATTGTAGACCAGGGGGATTCTGATAGGTTAGAGGGAAGAATATATACTTTAAATAAATCTAGTGCATTGTGGCAATCAAACACTGGGGAGGTTACCCAGATACTTTCTATTCCAGCTCCCTAGCTTTTGTCTGAAAAACTTGTCAGTTGTTGCTGAAATAGAAATATCTCAAGGGCATTGCCCCATTCAGAAGCCTTACCTAAATGAGTATATTTTAACATTTTTTCATGTTTTCAACTAGGGACCTAGTCCTTCTCTCCCTGAAGCCAATGAGAGAGTGTTTTGCCTTTGGGAGCAGTTATAGGCAGCAGTATCAAACCCTTCAGTGCACATCCCGGGCCCCCAGTTTGATACAGATTGAACATTGTTTCCTGGCAGGTGTAGTAAATGGGTAGTACTCCCAACATCACTGGGTCATCAAGTTTACACTGATTTAATGGAGGTGCTGCTGCTGCAATTCCTGAAATCCCAGAGAACACTCGCAGACCTTCAATCTCACAGACCTTCAATCAAATGCTGTCCATTTAAAGAGGATCTTGCTGTGTAGTGCAGCCCATATACATTGCTATGAGTGGAACAGGATCTGTGGACTGCAGTGTGGACGCTGGAGTCCCAGGTGCAGAAATTCTAAACCTAGGGTCAATATTCAGTGTGGATGCTCAAGCCCTGGGCTTGCAAACCCAGGGTATCAGTTCCTGAGTCCCACTAACCCTGGCCTTACATTACAGTGTAGACATACCTGTGAGATCTGCTGCACCAAATCCCTTAAACCAAAAGAGGCTTTTATATTGTGATGATTAAATATATAGAAGATAATACCAAAGAAATGCAGAGCAGAACTTTAAATGCTTCAGTAATCATACTGTTCCCAAAACTCAGTTCAGTAGAGATGGTCCATAAACCAGCACATAGATTCCAAACAGATTTCAAGAGCAGGGAAAAAAATAATTTAAAATGCTTCTTTAAAAGGAACTCCGGGCAGAACTTTTAATGTAAGGTGACTACAACTCTGAAAGAACCAGAGCGAAGTCTCATAATCCCTCCTCCTGACCATTTGTTGTGTTAGGAAGAATTTCTACTAGATGTTTGTCTAGATTATATTATTCACTTTGAGGCACTTTTTGAAGGATTATGGTTTGAATAGACACAATATAAAGAACTTTGTGCTTGGGAGATTTATTTATGAATTTAAATTATTTTCTATAAGCCTCCTTGCATTAGATCAGTGTTTTTTAAAGTTTGGGTCTTGACCCAGTACTGGGTCGTGGCATGTAAGACATTGGGTCTCCTTGCTCAGCACCCAGGGACCCTAACGACTCTGGACAGCTCTGCCGACTGGGATGTTAAAAGTCCCATCAGCAATGCTGCCCAGCTAAGGCAGGCCAGTGCCTGCCTGTTCCGACACCGCGCTGCACCCTGGAAGCGGCCAGCAACAGGTCCGGCTTCTAGACAGGGGGGCCACGGAGCTCCGCGCTCTGCCCCCACCCCAAGCACTGGCTCCACACGCCTATTGGTCGGAAACCAGCCAATGGGAGCTGGGGGGGAGGGGGAGAGCATGCTTGTGGGCGAGAGCCGCCGTTTGTGCACTTCCACCTAAAAGCCAGACCTGCTGCTGGCCGCTTCCAGGGCGCAGCACGGTCCACGATGCCAGGACAGGTGGGAAGCCTGTCTCTGCGCCACTGACCAGGAGCCGCCAGAGATAAGCCCACACCCCAATCCACTGCCCCAGCCGTGAGCCCACCCCCCAAACCCAGAGTCCCTCCTGTTCCGCAAACTCCTCATCCCTGGCCCCAGAGCCTGCACCCCCAGCCCAGAGCCCTGACCCCTCCTGCATCCCAACCCCCTGCCCCAGCCCAGAGCCCCCTCCCACACCCTGACCCCTCATTCCTGACCCCACCCCACAGCCCTCACCCCTGCATCCCAACTCTCTGCCCCAGCCCTGAGCCCCTCCCAACACCCCAAACCCCTCATCCCCAGCTCTGTTGGGTCACAGGCATCAACAATTTTCTTCAACTGGGTTGCCAGAAAAAAAGTTTGAAAACCACTGCATTAGATGTTTGGCACTCCACTCAACATCTGGTTAGACTGAATTAAGTCTACAGAAGATTTCAGAAACGGCAATGGGCATGAAATACTCAACTTACCTGTACCTAAGCATCTTGCTATTCTAAAGAACTTGTTTTATACTTCAGTTTAAGAGGAGCCATCTCATCCTTTGTTTTCTTAAATCCAGGAAGAAGGTTTCAGGGATTTAGAAGAGGTTGGAATGTTTTTTATATGAGAGAAATATATGTTCATATATATATATATATAAATTGTATTGTACTACAAAAAATTCACTTTGCCCCTCTTTTGTTTTGTGTGTGTGTATATATATATTATATACAGCATATAATATATGCTGTAAATTTGCTTGAATTTTAGCTTACCAATTTCATAAAACCAATTACACCTGTTTATGAAAAACCATTTCAGAACTCTGGTTCTTTTTCTTTGCTTTGTTGGTTGCAGAAAGTTTTGCAGCTCAAATCCTTGTGGTGTTTTGTTTTTTTTTTCTTAATTCTTTATTATGCTGAACACTTGTTTTTCATAAAAGGAGATAAAATTATTTTTAAATAAGAGATTCCTAAACTGGTGATCTTTTATAAATGGGATTTCTTTAAAATTCCTCAGATAAGGGATTTTTTTTTTGACTCCATTGTCCTGGGTAAGCTTTGTGTTTGGAATTCCTGATTGCATTGCTTTATCTGGTGCTTCATATCTATATTGACACATTCTATATAAATAAGTGTATAAACTCCAAGCCTTCCTTTGCCATCAGGGGGCAGTTACATTCTGGTTTGCTGTGGTACTTTGCTGTGTACTTTGTGGCATTCATGTTACTGTGTAAATAAACTAGTTTTATTACACTGAAAGTCAAATGTGGTTGTCTCATTTTTCTACCTTTCTTTCCTCTTTAGGTTTTCAAACACCAGGGAGTTGCACTGGAAAATACTGTGTTTACAGTAAAGATGCGTGAACATGGCCTCTTGTTGAATTATGGCAAATGCAGGAAAAAATGTTTTACTGCAAGGGAGCTGAATGTTCTTTAGTAATGGCCATTGTATTAACAAGGCAGATGCAATGTTTAATGTCTCCTGGTCCATACAGAGAGATCAGAGTTATCATAATTAGGGCAGAGAATAATGCAGTCTTCATGTTCATTCCTCCCTGTGGCTTCTTTGCACTGTTCTATCAGCGTACTCCAACCTCAAAGGATTAACCTTTTCTGAAGTGAAGAGAATTCACACTCCACATTCATTTGATCTTGGGCTTCCCTCTGACTTCTTAATAGGTTTCATTTCTGCCGTCAAGGGAGACGTACTTCTTGGGGGTGAGAGCCAGGGATTTCGGGGGGTATACACCTCCCCTGAATTTTCCCAACACACCCCCCCCCCCGGCAGTTACATGCAGTGTTGCCAGTTTAGTCGTTGGTTGGAAATTTGAATTGAAATTGAAACATTAATACACACTTTAAAAGCATATACAACATATGAGAAAATACTTGTACCTGAAAAAGCATAATGGATTTGAAAAGTATGAACAAAGACTAGCCTCTTCATACAGCTGTTATTTATGACAATATCGGCACATTTGTTTTGGCTATATTCGCCTACCTAATAATTTCAAATTATGATTTGTAAGCAAGGTCTGAATGAGCTCTCCCCTGATACCTAGTGATGAGCCAGTGGTGGTTAGAAAGGCTTCAGGACCAGACTGTATTTTCATGCACACCTACTCTGCCTAGATATCCAACAGACACAGCTGTGTTGCCCAAGTGATCAATTTTGGCTGGTGCTGTGTTACAAATCACTTAAGTATTAAATGTGTGGGGGTCATGAAATGTTGTTTTCTTTATTGTATGAGTAAAGGGCAGCAGAACTGTACTTAGGCTGACTGCATGAGGGGGTCTCCTTCCGTGCTTAATTTGTGCTAGGGCTTGCTATGGCTGAGCCCAGGCACTTCTAGGCTTGGTAGTTCATAGCCCTGGGACCTCTGGGCTTGTCACATCAGTTATGAAAGTAACAAACTTGCTTGAGCCCCGGCACCTCTTTCATTACAAATTAAGCACTGGTCATCGTCAACTGAACTGCACTCCCTAAGCAGGAGGTTTGGATGCCATATCCTAGTGAAGAGAGAGGGTGGGGCACAGGTGTTTTGCTTGATGGTATGGGCTGTGCCTAAGAGTCACAGACACTATTTGACCTGACCCTCTCTCTTATTTAGAGATAGAGCTGATTAGGTTCCATAGAGTCTTTTGGTTTGTAAAGTGACCACTAGAGCTGAAATCACTGATAATCAGGTCTAAGTGCTTAGACCTGCTGTGGGACAGTGTTTCTGTGGAAGACACAGCCCAGCCTGCACTAGCAGCGAGGTTCTCCCACTGAGCACTGAAATCACTGACAGCTGGGTGGAACCTCGAGAGATCAACTTGAAGAGGTCACAGTGGAAGGTGGCAGTAGAAGGTGACAGCGCAGGGCCATTGGGGACGGAGTGGTAGAGTGAACGGTGGCACGACAAACAACAGAGGCCAGAGCATTGGACAATGTTTCAGTGACTTCATTCCAGAATGCTAGATTTGTGACTGGGAAACACATAAATATACATTTTCTAGTAGGCCAAGATTTTTAAAATGCATTGTTTGCCAAGGTCATTATCTCACATCATCGCTATCTTGAGAGGTCGTTATCTTGGGGAGTTTCTGTACTAAACTTTTTTATTATTATAATTATTTTTATGTAAGAATAGCCATATTGGGTCAGACCAATGGTCCATCTATCCCAATATCCTGTCTTCTGACAATGACTATTCCAGGTGCTTCAGAGGGATTGAACAGAACAGGGAATCATCGAATGATCCATCCCCTGTCATCCACTTCCCGCTTCTAGCGAACAGAGGCTAGGGACACTCAAGCATGGTATTGCATCCCTGCCCATCCTGGGTAACAGCCATTGGTGGACCCAACCTCCATAACTTATCTAGTTCTTCACAACATCCCTGGCAAAAAATTCCACATGTGACCGTGCATTGTGTGAAGAAATACTTCCTTCCCCTTCGAGTAGTGTCCCTATGGGTGCTCCACTTTAGGTGTCTGTGTGCCCCTGCACCTCTAATCGGAGATTTTTGGTAGCAGTGTTCCATGCCACGAGGCTATTTAGCACTGCACGGGCGAACCCCCCTCTCTTCCTTCTCTACCCTCTTTGGCCTCTGAGGGAAGGAGCAGTTGTCCCTTCCTTATCTGTGTCATTAGCATAAGTAGTGTTTGTTTTGTTACCTTTGTTCTATATTTTATTTTATTTTATTTTATTTTATTCCTTTGGTTTAAAAAGAAAAGAGAAAAAGGAAAAGAACCTAACTTTCCTTCCCTGTCTGGGGGCATTTCCCCGCTCCCCCCGGCATCTAGTAGACTCATAATTATTTTCTTTCAGTTAAAAAAAAAAAAAAGTAAAGACGCTGTTCTTCTGCATATTCCTCCCTGCTAGAGCATGACACCCCCTGCCAAGGGGCTTGCCTGGCTCTCTCTGCTCCAAGTGGTGCCTCTCCTGCCAGGAGTCAGTTCCTGTAATGGCCAGACACTCGCTGTGCCTGGGAGACCCTCACAGACGTGCTTTATCTGCCACACCTCAAACTGCAGCCTCACAGGAGCTGGGAGCTGAAGTAAAAATTCCTCCTATAGAGAAAACACTTCAGTCTGCAGGGGACTCCTGTGGGTGTTGACCCCGGATCATCCCCAGAGCCTTCACTTCAAAAGGGGTTGAGTGGTGAAGAGGAGAAGAGAGAGAGAGAGAGAAAGAAGAAGAAGCCACCAGCAGACTCCCCCTGGAAAGGTTCCTCCGAGCAACTGGCCAGCCAGAGGGGTTGTTCCCCAGTGCGGCCATCTCAGCAGGACAATACTAGCAGAGGAATCTCCTGCTGTGAGCTCAGCTGCCACTCTGGGTCGGCACCAAAGCTCTGGAAGCTGAAACGTGAGAAGGGGCTTCCTGCTGTGAGCTCTGCCCTGCTCTGAGCTTTGCTCTTGGCACCGACAATTGCCTTCTGCAAGAGGAAGTTACTCACCTTGTGCAGTAACGATGGTTCTTCGAGATGTGTGTCCCTATGGGTGCTCCACTTTAGGTGTCTGTGTGCCCCGGCACCTCTAATTGGACATGTTTGGTAGCAGTGTGCCTTTGAGCCCACGCATGTGCTCTCCCTCCCTCGTGGTCTGCCTCGAGGCTGTTCAGCACTGCACGGGCGAACCCCCCTCACTTCCTTCTCTACCACAGAGCCCTGTAGAGAACTCCGAAGTAGAGGGGAGGAGGGTGGGTTGTGGAGCACCCATAGGGACACACATCTCGAAGAACCATCGTTACTGCACAAGGTGAGTAACTTCCTCTTTTGTTTGTTTTAAACTTGCTACCTATTAATTTCATTGGGTAACCTCTGGTTCTTGTGTTAAGTAAAGGTAAATAACACTTCCTTATTCATTTTCTCCAGTCAAGATGTTATAAGCCTCTATCATATCGCCCCCTTAGTCATCTCTTTTCCAAGCTGAAAGTCCCAGTCTTTTTAATCTCTCCTCATAGGGAACCTGTTCCATACCCCTAATCATTTTTCTTGCCCTTGCCTGTACCTTTTCCAATTCCAGTATATCTTTTTTGAGATGGGGTGACCAGAAATGCATGCAGTATTCCAGATGTGGGTATATGATGTATTTATATAGTAAAAGTGGAGGAGCTTGGTTTGCCAGACTGATCAGCTAAGCCAATACTGGCAACCTATATGAAAAGGCTGCAAAGCACCATGCCTCTGGGCTGCATCAACATGCAGAAAGCCTTATAAGCCAGTCACTGTCAAAGCCGATTTTAGAAGAACTTAATGAGGCTGTTAATGCTGGAGACACAATCCAGTTTATGTGAATCAACATGGCTGTTGTATCTCTTGCCTAAACAGAAAGTATGATGCCACACACTACAAACTGGAAACCAGCGTTAAGTGCATTGTCATTTGTTAATCCTGAAGTTGGACACTGGTTTCAAACAAGACTGGCAAATGCTCGCTATCTTTCTGAAAAAACTCAGCTGACTCTCTAGAAGCATACAGTGCAACAATGAAAGACTCAGCAGCTGAAAAAGTGAAGAACACTCTCACGATATTCAAAATATGTGCATACATGGCTGATGAATGCACTAATGCAAATAGGCATCAAGTATTAGGTCACTGTGTATGTTATCTTGATGTCTGTGGTAGGCCAATAGATGCATTCTAGATGTTCAGGTTATAGAAGACACATCAGCTGCATCTGTGACATCTTAGAAGAGTTAAATGCTTGTAAATTGAACCCCAAACAGATGGCTGCTTGTGCATTTGGTGGAGCCACAAACTTCTCTGGAAGACATAGTGGAGTACAAGCTTTGCTCAGAGAAAAGTGTAACCGTAATCTCTCCTCTACACACTGCAGAGGCCATCTACTCCAGCTAGTGCAAGTACAAGCTGCAGAATCTTCAAAAGACATTAAAAAGCCATACATTTAATGGCTTTTTATCCTCTTTTTTTTCAGCAAGAGTCCAAAAGGACTGAACATCTTGGAAACAAATAGAAGATATAGTGAGATTGAAGTTCAAATTAGTCCAACCTGGGAAAACCTGCTGGTTTTCTCATGAGCGGATTCTTGGCTGTTGTCTTAAAATTACTGCAACTGTTATTACTGGCTTTGAAAAGTATTCACCAAGATAAGACAGATCTAAGTAGTGAGGCTGGTGGACTACTTTTGTTACTAAGTTTAGAGAAGACTATTGCCATTCTCTCTCTTGTAAGTCTACTGTTGAAACCACTTGGTTCATTAAACAATGTCATCCAGGCATCTGCTACAACAGTAGTAGATCTTTGTCCAGCAATAAAAGCTATACTTGGATCAATCAGAGAGCTATCCATTGAAAATGTACTGGAAGACGCAAAGACTTCAGTCCAGAAGTTGACTAATGAAGGTACTTATATTGAGTCCTTAAGTGAAGAGGACAAAAAGTGTTAAGCCAGCTGAACAAATACACAAACTTGATTCTTCTAAATCTACAATAGTGATTTCTGGATTCTACTCAACCTCCACGTAGCTTTTACAGATGCCTGTCTTATAAAACACCTACAGTTGAGTGGAGGGAGGCACTACCAGCAATAGGGCTACTATGTGATCAGAACAGAATAGAGAATTTTCAACACAGAGTGGAATATCATACGACGAACGAATGAAGATTTAACTTCAGCTTCTTTATCATCACTAGTGGTTCGATCCAATCTTTGTGCTATGTTTCCTGGGATGAAAGAAGTAGGAATTCATCTCTTGCTACTATCAGTCACAACAGGGACAGTTGAGCATTGTTTTTCATCATTGAATAGAATTTTGTGTTCTGAAGGAAGTTGCTTTCTGCCTGATCGTGAGCATATTATGAAAGACTGGAAGTAACGGACACACAAGAAGACACCAAAGAGTGCAAAATTACAACAAGAAACCAAGTCGGATGTAGATGTAGCACTTCATAGTAGGCTTGAGTAGCCAACTTTAATTTTTGTGATGATTTTAAAACATGAGTTAAATCTAATAAAATGGTTGCAAAACATTTTTCAGTTTTTACTATGGTACTATACTGCCCACCTTTGCCCTCATGGCCTCACACCCCCCACCCCATGAATATTCCAACACCCTCCCCCCCCCCCCCCCCCCGCATTTAAATTCCTGGGGAAAACACTGGTGAGAGCTAAATCCTCTAAAGTCAACATAGCTTAAGCTGTTTAGTCTTGTGTCCGAGTACCCTCTAGTGGCAACAATGGAAACTGCAGGCACTTATGTGGACTCCAGACATATTTTGCAAAGACCAAGCCAACTCTAAAGCTCTGTCTTACCCTAAGGATATTTTCTAACAGTTTGTCACAGTTGCTAGCACCAATTCAGCTCCACCAGTGTTAACAATGATGGGAGCCCTACTGTAAACCAGCTGCTGCTGTTATATTAACCACTATGTTGATTAGACCTGCTCTGAGAAAAATGACATGACACGTTGATTAAAATGGTGATGGCAGCATGCCTACACTAGGGCTCTCATTGTTGATAACGAAGCTGAGCCAGTGTTAGCAATTTCCCTAGTATGGACAGGGCTTAAATGACCTGCTGTGAAGAAATAAAATGGCTTCAGTGATTTTTTATATGTTGTGACAAAGCAGGATGCCTCCAAGGCATTCATCTGCCGCAGAATTCACATTTCATCTGATCCGTTACCTTGAAGCATACGACCAAATGGAGGGTCCATTCAAAAGCAGATGGGTTAATATATGTCTTTCACAATCACGTAGACACACTTCAGTGACAGTGAGACAAAACAGCCCCATTTCATAGAAAGATTTCATAGTCAACAGTAGCTACAGATGCTAATTTATTAGTGTACAACAGATGATACTGCAACCATTTGGAGCCATTCTGTGGTTATGCATGAGAACAGCACTATTTGCAAAATTCTGTTTTAAACCCTGAAGGCTTGATTGTCCTCATTCCCTGGCTTTTTGCTGGTGTAGTCCATTGACTTCAGCAAGGTTACTCAGAGTCTAGATGGTAACTGTGATCAGAATCAGACCCCCAAAATGTAACTTTGCTATGCACTCACATGCACGTTTTAATGTGCAGACACTGACTCAAAGCCCTTTCCAAAGCAGCCAACTGAATTCTAGCTGTTGTCCTCATCCTTTTCAAAAACACACCATCAACCAGGACTCTGTAGGTGTCAGTAAATATGTAACTTAGCTAATGAAGTGAAAAAGCACAAGAACAAATCTGCACAGACACACCCCCAGAACCCCAACCAGGGGTATTCTATCTGCTCCCCAAGATCCATAAACCTGGAAATCCTGGATGCCCCATCGTCTCAGGCATTGGCACCCTGACAACAGGATTGTCTAGCTATGTAGACTTCCTCCTCAGGCCCTACGCCACAAGCACTCCCAGCTATCTTCGAGACACCACTGACTTCCTGAGGAAACTACAATCCATCGGTGATCTTCCTGAAAACACCATCCTTGCCACTATGGATGCAGAAGCCCTCTGCACCAACATTCCACACAAAGATGGACTACAAACCGTCAGAAACAGTATCCCCAATAATGTTACGGCAAACCTGGTGGCTGAACTTTGTGACTTTGTCCTCACCCATAACTATTTCACATTTGGGGACAATGTATACCTTCAAATCAGCGGCACTGCTATGGGTACTCGCATGGCTCCACAGTATGCCAACATTTTTATGGCTGACTTAGAACAACGCTTCCTCAGCTCTCGTTCGCTAATGCCCCTACTCTACTTGCGCTACATTGGTGATATCTTCATCATCTGGACCCATGGAAAAGAAGCCCTTGAGGAATTCCATCATGATTTCAACAATTTTCATCACACCATCAACCTAAGCCTGGACCAGTCCACAGAAGAGATCCACTTCCTGGACACTACAATGCTAATAAGCGATGGTCACATAAACGCCACCCTGTACCAGAAACCTACTGACCGCTATGCCTATCTACATGCCTCCAGCTTTCATCCAGACCACACCACACGATCCATTGTCTACAGCCAAGCTCTACGATACAACCGCATTTGCTCCAACCCCTCAGACAGAGACAAACACCTACAAGATCTTTATCAAGCGTTCTTACAACTACAATACCCGCCTGCTGAAGTGAAGAAACAGATTGACAGAGCCAGAAGAGTACCCAGAAGTTACCTACTGCAGGACAGGCCCAACAAAGAAAATAACAGAATGCCACTAGCCATCACTTTCAGCCCCCAACTAAAACCTCTCCAACGCATCATCAAGGATCTACAACCTATCCTGAAGGATGACCCAACACTCTCACAGATCTTGGGAGACAGGCCAGTCCTTGCTTACAGACAGCCCCCCAACCTGAAGCAAATACTCACCAGCAACCACACACCACACAACAAAACCACTAACCCAGGAACCTATCCTTGCAACAAAGCCCGTTGCCAACTGTGTCCACGTATCTATTCAGGGGACACCATCATAGGGCCTAATCACATCAGCCACACTATCAGAGGCTCATTCACCTGCGCATCTACCAATGTGATATATGCCATCATGTACCAGCAATGCCCCTCTGCCATGTACATTGGCCAAACTGGATAGTTTCTACGTAAAAGAATAAATGGACACAAATCAGACATCAAGAATTATAACATTCAAAAAGCAGTCGGAGAACACTTCAGTCTCTCTGGTCACTCGATTACAGACCTAAAAGTGGCAATTTTTCAACAAAAAAACTTCAAAACCAGACTCCAACGAGAGACTACTGAATTGGAATTAATTTGCAAACTGGATACAATTAACTTAGGCTTGAATAAAGCCTGGGAGTAGATGTGTCATTACACAAAGTAAAACTATTTCCCCCCCACCCCACTACTGTTCCTCAGACGTTCTTGTCAACTGCTGGAAATGGCCCACCTTGATTATCACTACAAAAGGTTTCTCCCGCCACCCCCTGCTCTCCTGCTGGTAATAACTCACCTTACCTGATCACTCTCATTACAGTATGTATGGTAACACCCATTGTTTCATGTTCTCTGTGTATATAAAATCTCCCCACTGTATTTTCCACTGCATGCATCCGATGAAGTGAGCTGTAGCTCATGAAAGCTTATGCTCAAATAAATTTGTTAGTCTCTAAGGTGCCACAAGTACTCCTTTTCTTTCTCAAGTGACGTAGGCATTTTGGCATTGCTGAAGTAATCTCTATTCTCTGTAACAAACTGTCATGGACTGAGATAAACAAAACCCTGTTGGTAGGCTCCAGTGACAACTAAAACATACCGCTCAGGAAAAATGACAGCCACAAAATGTCTTAGGTCTTCTCCACACACAATAATTGTACCAGCTTCTTTAAAATCTGTTTAAAAACCAATTTAGTTAAATCAATGCAAACCCTTATGTAGACACACTTATTTGATCTGAATCTGCCCGTACAGGTTTAGCTTGCGCCTGTATATTTATCAACACAAGCTGAATCAATATGAACCAGGTTTAAAGCAAAATAAGGAGTGTCCACACAGGGTTTTGCACCAGTTTTAAAACACACCTTTAGATAAACTGGTGCAACTTCGGTGTGTAGGACCAAACCTCTTCGCTTGTCAAAGAAATTTAAGCACAAAAGCTCAGGGGCCATACACATGCCACAGCCCTCACCGTCCTAGAAAACTCAATTTGGCCCCTGCTGACCTCCAACTCATTTGCTGCTACCCTGTTATGTGTGAGCCATCCTCTCTCTCGCCTCCCACCTCTGCCACCTTCCCCCACCCTCTCTCTCCCCCTACCTAGCTCTATTGGTTTTAACCCTCAATCAGATAGAAGTAGCTCAGAGAGCAAACTATTCAGCTCACCCATTTGCTGTATCCCATCCAAGCAACTGTCACATTTCTAGTGTCAATGGGCCAAATTCACCCCTGGTGTAGCTTCATGGACTTCAGTTCAGTACCCTGTCTGTGCAGCAATGGGGAATCCAGCTCTCCTGAAGCAGGGCCATAACTGCAGAACTTCTGGTTAAAAAATTAACTTCTGTGCTGAGTAAAAACTGCACTGCAGTCACTGCCTGGCTGCTCACCTTGTGCAGCCTGTACATAAAAACAAGTTCTTTCAGCTGCACAGGAGAGGAAAGGGACTGGGTCATTACCCCTCATAACCTACTGGAGAGGAAAGGTGTGTGCCTTCTTATCCTCAGATTATTCTGGCTGCTGACCTGGACTAATACACAGTGAGCAGGTAGACGCAGTTGTTAGCACTCTATTGGATGCAGAAGAAACTTCATGGTTCATTTCATTCAAACAGGTGACGCCCTGTACCTGACAATAACAAAGCAACCAACTTAAAGAAGAGTTGACACCATCAGAAACAGCTCGAATAGACATAGCCCCACACTAAAGCACTGCAGTGAGTAACCGCAGCTGTTCCCAAGTTCAAAGGGGAAGATTCTATAATATAATGAGTATATCACACTTCACACTAACCGAACACACACAACTGCTAACTAGAATCCTGGCCCTAACAGCTACTACATAGAGCCCAGTGTATGCATTTTTGCAGCATACAGTATATCTTCCACCTTTCATATGTTGTGTGGTATTTTACTTTGTGCGGGGCGCTTGACAAGCAACCATTGAGACCTGAACTATTGATCTTCTTCCAGTGCTTGCACATGTCCATTCCAATATAGGTGTGTGCCACCGAGCACAGTTACCAGCATTTTTTCCCTTGGTGGTATCTGTTGGGTTGGCTCTAGCGCCCCCTGGTGCTGTAGGCTCATAGCGCCGGTATAAGGGGCCCTGCCAAGCCCACACCCTTCTAGGTCCTTCTTAACACCCATAATGGTTGCTGGAACTTCCCTCGTTGCTCAGACAATCTTTTGTAGTGATTTCCTTCTCAATTGTTTTGTATATAGTTATCGTAGTTAATTAGTTTGAAAGTAGTTTTCAAATTAGTTTGAAACATAGTAGTTAAAGTAGCTTGGACATCTCTATACTTGCTGGAGAAGCTTGTCTGCTCCCCAGTGCCAGGGTATGCCTCGGTCACCGGGCTTTAAGTCCTGCTCTTCCTGTAGCAAGTTGATGCCACTGAGTGACCCACACCCAAGTTGTCTCCAGTGTTTTGGAAAAGCTCACAGGAAGGATCGCTGTCAGATCTGCAGGGAGTTCAAGCCCTGCACCCAGGGGTGTGGGTCATGGGGAAGAGGTGGAGCAGGGGCTGGAGCAGCACGCAGCTGCATAGGGCACCAGGCAATTTGGTGCCCCAAATTTCCTGCTGCCCTTCGCAGCTGCATACTTTGCGCATGGGTAGGGTGATGCCTTCAATCTTCTGTCACTACTGTTGCCATCCAGTTGGGGGATTAGAAACCATGGCTTACAGTACTATGAGTTCATCTTTCACCTCTGAAGACCTGGGCTCAAGTCCTACTCGGATTACCTAGGTTTCTCTCTTCTCTCTATTGGTATCAATTCACCTCACTCAAACAAAAAAAAAAACCTAACATGCCCTTAGTGTCTGCTCTACTGGGACTCTGATATTAGGGATGCTACAAGTTGAGATGTATGGGAACTCTTAAATAGGGCCTGATGCGAGGCAGTATTACAGGTTCATGAGCAGTAAATCAATACACACAAAGAAAAAAAAATATGTAAATCTTAAATTTCCTCCATCAGTGTCTCCTGCTATTGTATCCTGAGTATATAAAGCCAGTTGTGGCTTTTCCTTTTGTTTTTGTTATGGCAGGTGACTTTTAGTTAAATCACCACTAGAGCTGATTCAGGACACACATGGAGGAGGATTGCAAAGCCCAGTAAATGTCATCTCATCAAAAGGCACTGAAATCATTGCTACATTTTATACTAGTGTAATATGTGTCTGTAACTGGGAGATTTATTGCAAATGTGTTTTTATACCTACCCCTCTTCATGGCAGCCAGCAGACCATATCAGTCTTTCTGCTCAAGGCATAAATAGGATGCTGCAGCCTTACGGTCTGTGCAGCCAACCCACTTTGTACACTATCCATTAATGACATGTCCCACGTTAATACGGTATCATATCTTCTTAGTAGTAGTATTTATTATTTGTATTACCATAGTCAGAGACCAGGATTCCACTGTGCTTGGTGCTGGATAAACAGAAGAAAAGAAGTCCCTGCCCACAAGGAGCTTACAATCCAAGTGATATCACTGTTATAAGTGAGAACAGATGGGGATAGCCAGATAGATGAAGGAGTACAAGGAAACAATGGTTCCTACACACCACCAGTTTAAACATTGTTATGTTTTTCCTAGGCATCACAGCAAAAGAGGGACTTGAAGGTGGATAATAAGGCAGCTTTGCAGATGTTTATGGGGAACTCCTCCCAAGAGAGAAGGGCAACATGGGAGAAAACATGAAGGTGCTTGTTTGAAAATTGAAGTGAGTGATGGAGGCTGGCTTCATGGGCTGATTGGAGGTGAGTGCCCACAGCTTGATAGTGAATAAGAGATGATAGGGAGGGTGGGGATTGACCACAAAGGACCTGGCAAATGAATAGAGGCATCTTATCTCTGATGGAATAAAGGAGGAGAAACCAGGGAAGGAATGTAAAGTGAGAAGTAACATGGTCAAAGTGACGGGCATGGAAAATGATTTTAGCTGCAGCATTCTGAATGGATTTGAGCAGGTTAGATAGGATTTGCAAAGGCAAGAGGGAAGGAGAAGGATAAGAGTTTTAGCTATGTGGATGGGTAACAGAGCCATGTCTTGGTGGTGTTATCCAGAAAGAATCAGCAAGGTTTAGACATAGTCTGTATATGAGACCCTAAAAAGAGGTCTGAGTCAACTGTGATGCCGAGGCTCTGGGCATGAGTAACTGGCAGGATGGTAGTGGAGTTGGAATTGCTTGAGAAAGGAGGTAGCTTGGGGGGCGGGTTGGGGCGTGGCAGGGGAGGGGGGAGATTAGAAGCTCTGTTTTTGCCATGTTGAGCTTGAGCTGACAGCTAGACATCCAAGAGATGTCAGAAAGACAGGAGAAGATATTAGTTCAGATAGAAGGAGTTAGATCTGGAGTAAAGAGGTAGATCTGTGAGTTATCAGCATAGATGACAGTTGAATTTATTTGCAAAGGAGATTACCCTGAGGTAGTGTGTAGAGGGAGAAGAGAAGGGAACCAAAGACAGAGTCCTGAGGAATCCTCACAGGAAGTTGGAGGGTGGATGAGGAGGATCCTCTGAAGGACATGCTGAAGGAGTTATTAGAGCAGTGGTTCCCAAACCGTGGAGTGTGGAAGAACATCTGTGGGGAGAGGGCACAGTGGGGCCCAGGCCAGCGCCCATGGGGTGTGGAAAGGGAGCACCTCTCAGTCCTGTTCTGCCCTCAGGTCCACTCCAGCCCCAGCTGCAGCCCCCAGCTCCGCTCCCAGCCTGAGGGGCCCAGACACATTCCATTACTGGTAAGGGGGAGGCGCAAGAGGAAAAGTTTGGGCACCACTGGATTAGAGCGATGGGCGAACCAAGAGAACACAGAGTCATGGAAAACAAGGGAGTACCGTAGTTCAAGAAGAGCACTGTTGATTGTGTCAAAGGTAGCTCACAGGTCAAGGCAGAGGAGGATAGAGTACTGTTCTGAGCTTCAGTGAGGAGAGGTCACTAGAGACTTTGGCAAGAGCAATTTCAGTGGAGTGCAAGGAGCGGAAGCTGGATTGGAGGTGGTCTAGGTTGGAAATGGGGCAAAGGAACTCCACACAGTGATTGTATACTGTACATTAAATGAGCTTAGAGAGAGAAAGGAGATGGGGCAGTACCTGGAGAGGCATGTCAGAGTCAAGGATGGATTTTTTTAAGATAGGAGAGACTAGAGCAAGCTTGTATTGTGAGGAGAAAGAGCTAAAGGAGGAGCCAGAGGTTAAGGAGAAGTGTTAACCTGGCATCACAAGAGCTAAATATGTCTTATCCTCATGGTTTTATTGTGTCAGAGTGATCCAAGTTATTTTGGTTTGGGTTTCTTTGAGCAGGGGTCAGAAGGTTTAATATAATTCAGTGACCAGTACTTATAAAAAAAAAAAACTTTTCTACCAAGTATAGTGTCATTCTGCCATCTAGAGGACAAGGTGATAAAAGCAGCTAATAAAAAATAAATCTGATTCTCTTTAGTGGGTGAAGTGGTGAAAGCCGTTTAAAAAAAACAGTTTCAGTATGTTGCAGTTCTAATATCAACTCTGTGTTCTCTTTACATTGCATGGTTAGTGGTGAATTGTACTGGCCCAGGACCACATTACACTGATTCTACAGAGTCATTTCTGCACACAGCATAAGAAGATTAACCTTAATAAGCCAAATTCCTGTACAATTGAGATGATGGACAATGAGTAGAGTTCTGCCTTTCAAGAGTAGGAACAGGATAAAGATTTTGATTAATGAAAGCACAAGGTCTGGAACTGAAATAAAGGCCATAAAATGATCCTGACCCCTTACACGGAGGATCAGATTGCTGTCTACATATGCCAATATCCTGCCTCCATGAGTGGCCAATATCAGATTAATCAGAGGAAAGCGAATACTCCATAATCTACACAAAAATCGCACAGCTGGTTGGGTATCTAGAGTGAGCAAGTCTCTTTCCGAACATTCACCAATTTATTCCTGAAAGATTTATTTTCTCCCATATCAATGCTCTAGTGTGTGTATCAGTATCTGTACAGTGTTCACTACCAAAGAGCCAACAATTAATACATACTAGAGTGGTACTGTACAAGAGAGACTGCATTATGGCTGTGGGATATCAGAGGCTGTGGTGTGGTACCTCTTCACAGACACTGATTTTTAATGGCAATAACTGTAAATGCTTGATAATTTATAAGTTATAAAATTATCCACTGCTTTTTAAAATTCAGCCCCACAGTTTGTCTCTGACCTTCTGCAGCAGTGAATCCAATAGATTGCCTCTGTGTTGCATGAAGCATTTCCCTTTGAATTTACTGCTCTGAATGCCCCAATCTCTCTTCACCCATAAATTCTGTCATACAGTCCCACTATCTTCATTGCCTTTATCTGGACTTTTCAGTATGTACAGTTTCTTCTCAGACAAGATGACCAAAACTGAACTGAGGGTGTTAGAAAAGGATATACTATCATTCCATAAAAATATTGTAACATTTTTCTTCTCTCTTTTTATTATGGAATCCAAGCATCCAATTTGCCTGACGCTGGGCAGACATCTCCATGGGAAGCTACTTATGATCTTTTACTTCTAAAGATTCTGTAAACTCAGAGCATTAAAGAAAAGTTTAGAATATGTGTATTAGCCGGTTTAACCAAATTAAATCTCTCCTGCCATTTTGCTGCCTGACACTCCAGATTGCTTGGGTCCATCTGGAGGTCTCATAACCCCCTCCTTACTTTAAACTAGTCATTGACAGTTTTCACCAGCTGACCATTCACTTCTTCCTGCAGATCATCAATAAACACCTTAAGCAACACTGATCCCTAGGCACTGTTAATGTCTTTCCTCTCCAAGGAATATGTACTCATTATGAATCATTGTTTCCTAGCGTTTCAATGTTTTTTATTTCACTCACACTGGGTCAGAATCTATAAAATGTGTGCCTTCCCTAGTCCCAGCCAAATTGCTACTGATTATAGTAACTATTAGATGGTTCTTACACAGCACTTTTAATCCACAGATCTCAAAGTGCTTTATAAAGGAAGGACAGTATCATTATCCCCATTTGTAAAATGGGGAAACTGAAGCACAGGGATGGGATGTGACTTGTCCATGGTCACCTAGAAGGCCAGTGGCCTAAGTCCTTAGGCCACTGGCCTTCTAGGTGACCATCAACTATCAACAAAGCCAGACTGCCTCCTATAATATTTCCCATAACTACACAAACACTAATCCACACAAGGCCACCTTCGATACTCAACCAGTTTTGGACATAGCAAAACTACTATAACATTGTAACCCCATTTTACAAGTATCTTCTACTAATAGTTGCTTGAGCAGGAAAACGGCATCATTATACAACTTCCAAAAGGCAGATGAAATCCCTGAGGCCCTTTTAATAGTTCAGTTCTGCATCAATTAAATCACTGGGACTTTTGCTACAGATTTCAATGGGACTAGACCCTAAAACAGAGATTAGAGAAATGTACCTGTCCTCTGCCGGCATTTTCCTGTTTCACTGTTCCCTTCTGCCTCAGAGCACAGCCCTGTGCATTCTGTTTTGCAGGAATCAGCAGGGGCTTTGAAGTTAGGACTGAATACCTCTCTCTTGTGACAGCTCGCATGCTTCAGCATTACTGAACAGACTCTTATCAGGAGGCCTTGGAGAACAGGTTTCAGGTGCTCAGCTAATCTGTCAACATGAACAGGATCCATGCCACTAATTCCCTAGGAACCTCTATGAAAATGAACATATGTTAGCCTATGGTGTCGGGGAACAAACTGAGCCTCAAACCTTTTGATACATTATTATGGTGATTGATTTATTCAGCATCTATTGCAAACTTCAAAGCACTCTACAGGGTCACAGATTATAACCATTCAAGGTTCACGTCACTTCCCCTTCACTGGAATGCAGCCTCCATGGGGTAGAACATTGCCGCTATTATAACCATAGCAGTCATACTACAAAGTAGCTGAAGAAGAGAAACTGTAGATGAATTAGTATCCAATTAAAGCAATGGAAATTTAGGCAGAAAGAAATTACTCAGTTACTGAAATTTGGCAGGACACCAGTGCTAGCTACCTATCATTGTGAAACCTCAAATGGTCAGGACTTCTGCATTATGGCTTAACAGTATCTCCAGCAGCCCAGTGCAGCCTCCCACACCAAGTTGTGGTTTGGGTACAGTACAGTACTGACACACTAGAAAGAGCAGCCTCTACTGAGCAACAGACTACAGGACTCCCTTCATCTTGATCACTCAAGTGTCTGGGAGCTGATTACAATGGGATTTTGAAAAATCACAAACTTTATTCTTCTCTGGTGGTCACTTCCTGAACAGCTGGGCTTAAGACATTACAGCAAAGCAGTCATGCAAATGTATTGGTAGATATTACAATTTTATTAAAGCTAATGTTAAAAAATTATATAATACATAGGTTGGGGAAAGAGTGTCTGTACATCTGGGTATAGTTCTTAGATTATCCACAAATATAAAGTTAGTTTTTAAAAGTCATATGATACATAGAGTACATAATCAGCAATAACCCAAATTTAGGTGAATAGATTTAACAAGAGAGTTTAGATATTAGAATCCGAATACTCAGGTACATCACTCATGAAAAGTTGTACAGGGATTTGGTTGTGGAAAGCAAAATATATCAATGAGTGAAGATTGTCCCTCAGTAATTGAGAATGAGGTTGGTTGTCTATTTAGAAAATACAATCCATGAGGAAAGTATTTGATACTTTCCTGACTGCGCTTATCATCGGCACTCCAGCTCATCCCTCCTGGTATTGCCAATGTCCAGTGATGTGTTCTATGTAGATGTCCCTCGACCACCAGATTGCGTCCGACACCATGAGTTGCTGCATCAGCCGAGCATAGGGTTGGTGACTATTGTAATAAAACAAGGAAGATACTTGACAAGCGCATCAAAAAAAGTATTTGCTCTGGTTAAGCAGAATTGTAAAAAGCTGCATTAAAGGTGCAGTAAATCTGTGGACAATCATTGTGCCTTTGGCTTTGTCACATCCCACTGTGACGTTGCCACTGGTCCACATCCCATCTAGTCTCACTCAAGTGTTTTGGAGGTCTCAGCAATCATGATTGTCGCCTTCAGAAACCTAGGAGCAGCAGCTATGCTTCACACCGTGTGACAAAATCTTTGCAGCTTGTCCTAAAGGTTATCTGGAACCATGCAGACACAGTGAAACTTCCTGTGTTAGCAAGACCCTGTGTATGAGAGGAGAGTGCCTTCCTTATAAATACTAGACAGAAAGCCAGCTTTTACCTTTTTATACTGAACTGTCTAACCTTGAAAATTATAGAACATATAGGGCCAGAACTGGCTTAGATAGGCTTCAGTGGAGCTAAGCCAATTTACACCAGCTGTGCATCTGGCCTGCAAGTGCAGTTAATTAGTTGCAATGATTTTGAGGGGAAATCATGTGAGATTTACAGATTTTCTGTATTTCTGTCAATACTCTTCCTGTCACTATAACTAAAATAAGTGTCTGAACCTGTTATCCATATGACCACAGGCTGCATATCACAGTGACAAGGGCACAGAGCAGCTCCCATAATGCCAATAACAGCGTCTGGCTAACACAACTTTTTAATATCACCTTCCTTCCCTATGCTCTTTTTTCTTTGATTTTATTCAGAATTCCCCCCTTTTATTAATTAAATGTCAACTTTCTATATATCTTGAAATCAGATTATCCATTAAACCAGCCTAAAGCAGTCAAAATTGATTAAAATAAAGGGTGGATGTTACATTATTTTTAATACAAATGATTTGGTTCGTGAGGCTTGGATTGAATTAAATGTGAAATCAAGTTAACTAGGGAATTAATTAAATTGGAAGCATCTGATTGCAATATTTCCTACCTCTCCAAATAACAGAGAGGGGCCGGTGGTACTACCGTGTATTCACTTTCTTCCCTGAAAACACGGAAGAGGATTTGATTATTTACTGCATATGGGAAGTGTTGACTTATGCCGGAGATTGTGTGATGAGTGCTCAAATCCTAAGCAATTTTTAAAGGGATATAGCATAATAGCAAAGGGAACCGACTAGGTAATAGCCACATGTTAGCACTACAGCTGAAGAAAAAACTCATTGTTGGGTTCTTATAATAATGCACAATATGGGCTGAAATTCCGGAAGTCCTGAACAACCACAATTCCAGTGGAAGTCAACCGAAGCTGTGGGGGCTCAGCAGCTGTGAAAATCAAGCCATAGATCTTATTGCAAATGGCATAACTTCCTGTTTTGTTTGTCCCCCAGGTATTCTGTCAACATCACTTTATGATAATCCCATCTTTCCAGTCACACCGTGAGGTCTATCTAAAGTGCATTTATGATGGATTTGACATGAAAACCCATGTGATGATTTCTAATTTGGATGCATTTACTGGTTCTGAATAGCACAGTATTTTAAAGATTCCAGGTTGCTGTCCTGAGCAATCAATAGTTCTATACTGGCTCAGGGAACCAGCTGAGGGGTGGAGCTGAGTTTTGCTTCTCAGTTTTAAAATTCACCTTCCCAGAGCCTGCTACATGTCAAGAATTCCATCCCTGTTCTCCCCTTGGAATTCTGTCTTTGAATAATAAATGTGCGGGCATGATGGGCTTTGTTTTATTCTTTTGGATGAGCTTTTAAACTGCTTTTGGAGAAATATTTTTATTGACTTAGATGGATTGTTTTACCCCCCGCTCTGTGATAAATGCTAATTATTTAGTTGAGTAGATTGATTTGTCCTTAGAGCTATTTGGCTTCCCCTATAAATGTGTAAAATTACATTTTTCCTGCTTTAAATGTTTTCCTTTGTACTAATAAAGTGGTGCAGCAAGTGCAGTTAGCAGATTATTCCTTTCAGTCTAGTTTAAATGCAGTAGCCTGCCCTGCAAAAGCTATAAGCAAAGCAAAAGAAAGATCTTGGCGTCCTGAAGTTGTGACCTAATTCTCTCCTTCTTGTCTCAAATGAGATTTCTCTTACTCTCTCCAAAATGTTTTAGGATCAGAATAGCTGCCCTTATACAGAACAATCCTTCCTCTCTGCTCCAGATAGGTCACTTCAAGAACAAAGGAAATAATTGTGAGTAACCATCTGGAACAAAAAACAGCCCCAGTGCTTACCCTGATGGTGAGTGCCTGGGTTGTGAAACATTTCAGATCTTTAGAAAAGTCTTTGCTTGTGTAAAATACAGCTGCATTTCAGATGATAGAGAAGGAATGACTTTATGCTGTTGACTTTATAAAGTTATCTGTACCCACTCTCAACCCGGAAAAGGTACCTGAATCTGATAATGGAATGGAATGCACAGTGGCCCGTTCCTGGGGCAATGCTCTAATGTGCATATGTCAGCTCTGTGGTTGGGTTGTGTAAGATGTCGTGCATTTTGGAAGCTGGGGTGCAGACCGAAAGGTTGGCTTGCGGTGGGGAATCATGCACTTCACAAAGAGATTGATCCAGCTCTCATACATATAGGGCCAGGTTCTTAGCTGGTGCAAATCACAACAGAGCCCCCCCCAACACACACACACCCGTGCGCACGCACACACACACACACTGATGGCCATGGAGCTACACCAGCTGAGAACCTGGTTCACGGTGTTAAAACTGAAGGAGGGGTAGGCTTGTCACCTGCCTTTGGTAGTGTATTTTATGTATCTACTATATCTTTTAGATGATAAAATATCATGATAACGAGCCTAATTGCACCTGGACATTTTAAAGGCTGCTTTATAAAACCATAGAAACTGGAAGCTCAGAATGAAAGCTGGCAGGTCCTTAGCCACATACAGATAGCATGGGGAGCAGCTAGGAGAGAGAGAATTCTTAAAAACATGACCATGCATCTGTAATTCCAGCATATGTTAATCTCATATGGGAGCGTCACCACGGTATCACCATTTTTGATGAAATGCTACAGCTAAGAGCCACTACATAATGTCTATTTCCACTAGGACAGCCCACCCAAGGAATCCCCAGTTCATAGTTTATTATGATCCTTGTGGTACATGGCACTGCTGCATTCTTTGCCCCATTAGCTCTTAGCTAGTTAATGTCTGTGTGGCACTTTAAAAATGTAAAGTGTTCTATGCAGTCATAGAATCATAGAATCATAGAATATCAGGGTTGGAAGGGACCCCTGAAGGTCATCTAGTCCAACCCCCTGCTCAAAGCAGGACCAATTCCCAGTTAAATCATCCCAGCCAGGGCTTTGTCAAGCCTGACCTTAAAAACTTCCAAGGAAGGAGATTCCACCACCTCCCTAGGCAACGCATTCCAGTGTTTCACCACCCTCTTAGTGAAAAAGTTTTTCCTAATATCCAATCTAAACCTCCCCCGCTGCAACTTGAGGCCATTACTCCTCGTTCTGTCATCTGCTACCATTGAGAACAGTCTAGAGCCATCCTCTTTGGAACCCCCTTTCAGGTAGTTGAAAGCAGCTATCAAATCCCCCCTCATTCTTCTCTTCTGCAGGCTAAACAATCCCAGCTCCCTCAGCCTCTCCTCATAAGTCATGTGTTCTAGACCCCTAATCATTTTTGTTGCCCTTCGCTGGACTCTCTCCAATTTATCCACATCCTTCTTGTAGTGTGGGGCCCAAAACTGGACACAGTACTCCAGATGAGGCCTCACCAATGTCGAATAGAGGGGGACGATCACGTCCCTCGATCTGCTCGCTATGCCCCTACTTATACATCCCAAAATGCCATTGGCCTTCTTGGCAACAAGGGCACACTGCTGACTCATATCCAGCTTCTCGTCCACTGTCACCCCTAGGTCCTTTTCCGCAGAACTGCTGCCTAGCCATTCGGTCCCTAGTCTGTAGCGGTGCATTGGATTCTTCCGTCCTAAGTGCAGGACCCTGCACTTATCCTTATTGAACCTCATCAGATTTCTTTTGGCCCAATCCTCCAATTTGTCTAGGTCCTTCTGTATCCTATCCCTCCCCTCCAGCGTATCTACCACTCCTCCCAGTTTAGTATCGTCCGCAAATTTGCTGAGAGTGCAATCCACACCATCCTCCAGATCATTTATGAAGATATTGAACAAAACCGGCCCCAGGACTAACCCCTGGGGCACTCCACTTGACACCGGCTGCCAACTAGACATGGAGCCATTGATCACTACCCGTTGAGCCCGACAATCTAGCCAGCTTTCTACCCACCCTATAGTGCATTCATCCAGCCCATACTTCCTTAACTTGCTGACAAGAATACTGTGGGAGACCGTGTCAAAAGCTTTGCTAAAGTCAAGAAACAATACATCCACTGCTTTCCCTTCATCCACAGAACCAGTAATCTCATGATAAAAGGCGATTAGATTAGTCAGGCATGACCTTCCCTTGGTGAATCCATGCTGGCTGTTCCTGATCACTTTCCTCTCATGCAAGTACTTCAAGATTGATTCTTTGAGGACCTGCTCCATGATTTTTCCAGGGACTGAGGTGAGGCTGACTGGCCTGTAGTTCCCAGGATCCTCCTTCTTCCCTTTTTTAAAGATTGGCACTACATTAGCCTTTTTCCAGTCATCCGGGACTTCCCCGGTTCGCCACGAGTTTTCAAAGATAATGGCCAATGGCTCTGCAATCACAGCCGCCAATTCCTTCAGCACTCTCGGATGCAACTCGTCCGGCCCCATGGACTTGTGCATGTCCAGCTTTTCTAAATAGTCCCTAACCACCTCTATCTCCACAGAGGGCTGGCCATCTCTTCCCCATTTTGTGATGCCCAGCGTAGCAGTCTGGGAGCTGACCTTGTTAGTGAAAACAGAGGCAAAGAAAGCATTGAGTACATTAGCTTTTTCCACATCCTCTGTCACTAGGTTGCCTCCCTCATTCAGTAAGGGGCCCACACTTTCCTTGGCTTTCTTCTTGTTGCCAACATACCTGAAGAAACCCTTCTTGTTACTCTTGACATCTCTCGCTAGCTGCAGCTCCAGGTGCGATTTGGCCCTCCTGATTTCATTCCTACATGCCCGAGCAATATTTTTATACTTTTCGTTGGTCATATGTCCAACCTTCCACTTCTTGTAAGCTTCTTTTTTATGTTTAAGATCCGCTAGGATTTCACCGTTAAGCCAAGCTGGTCGCCTGCCATATTTACTATTCTTTCGACTCATTGGGATGGTTTGTCCCTGTAACCTCAACAGGGATTCCTTGAAATACTTCCTTGAAGTCCTGTAAATTCCCTCCTTTCCCCCAGGAAATTCACTGTCCTAAAGGGGAAACTCCATTGAATCATACTGGAAACCTGTTCCTCCCTTCCTGCAGAACAGGTGGTATGTTATAGCACCATGACTGTGCTGTAACATACCACCTGTTGTGCAGGAAGTCATGGGTGCTAAGCAGCAGTAATGAGCCAAAACATGAGAGGGGCTGAACATCTACAGCACTCAATGACTTCAGTGGTGCTCATGCAGGATATGGCCTGTTATCCATTCTTCAGCCTGTATCAAGCTTCTATGTAAAAGAGGATCTTCACGCATTAATATAAAGGGCAGTTATTCTGTTAATATGCTACAGTCAGCAGGGCGCATCCAAGAGATTTAGCTGTCTCGTGAGTCTCATTCAAACAAATTTAGGACATCCAGCAATGACATCCCATTGGCTACCAGGGCTGCAAGGACCTCTGCTTCCCCCCCCCCGCCACACACACACACACTGTCCCCACACAATATCCTGTGTCATGAGAGCTAGGGATGAGTGGAAGGTTCAGAGCCACAGAACTGGTTCATGCCCCTGTAAGAGCAGTGTAGGGGAGCAGTGGATAAGAGGCTTGCAGTAAATGACTTGCTCCATTTGTCCCCTTGGAAAGCTCCCCACACGTCATTTTCTGACATGAGGAAGCAGCTTTGTCCTTATGGACAGAAAATACAAAACAACAACTTTCAGAACAAGAAAATACATGAGATGGGAGGCTAATATGAGGGGGAAGGGAGTCATCTCTAAGGTGCCACAGGGACTGCTCATTGTTTCAGAGAAGCTGGCTGTATTTTAAAGAAGCTTTATTGAGGGTGCAGGAACAAACCATCCCAATGTGCAGAAAGAATAGCAAATACGTCAGGCAACCAGCTTGGCTTAACAGAGAAATCTTCGGTGAGCTTAAACACAAAAAGGAAGCTTACAAGAAGTGGAAACTTGGACTGATGACTAGGGAGGAGTATAAAAATATTGCTTGAGCATGCAGGGGTGTAATCAGGAAGGCCAAAGCACAATTGGAGTTGCAGCTAGCAAGGGATATGAAGGGTAACAAGAAGGGTTTCTACTGGTATGTTAGGAACAAGAAGAAGGTCAGGGAATGTGTGGTACCCTTGCCTCCCCCTTTCAGTAACCTAGTGACAGATGTTGTGGAAAAAGTTGAAGTACTCAATGCTTTTGGTGCCTCGATCTTCACAGACAAGGTTAGTTCCCAGACTGCTGCACTGGACAGCACAGTATGGGGAGGAGGTGAGCATCCCTCAGTGGTGAAAGAACAGGTTATGGACTATTTAGAAAAGCTGGACATACACAAGTCCATGGGGCCGGATGCAATGCATCCAAGGGTCCTGAGGGAATTGGCTGATGTGATTGCAGAGCCATTGGCCATTATCTTTGAAAACTCGTGGTGATCAGGGGAGGTCCCTGACAATTGGAAAAAGGCAAAGGTAGTGCCCATCTTTAAAAAAGGAAAGAAGGAGAATCTGGAGAACTACAGCTCAGTCAGCCTCGCCTCAGTCCTTGGGAAAATCATGGAACAGGTTCTCAAGGAATCCATTTTGAAGCACTTGGGGGGGAGGAAGGTGATCAGGAATAGTCAACATGGATTCACCAAGGGTAAGTCATGCCTGACCAACCTGATTGCCTTCTATGATGAGATAACTGGCTCTGTGGATATTGGGAAAGTGGTGGATGTGATATACCTTGAGTTTATCAAAGCTTTTGATATGGTCTGCCACAGTATTCTTGCCAGCAAGTTAAAGAAGTATGGATTGGATGAATGGACTATAAGGTGGCTAGAAAGCTGGCTAGATCATCGGGCTCCATGGGTAGTGATCAATGGCTCAGTGTCTAGTTGGCAGCCGGTACCAAACGGAGTCCCCAGGGGTCAGTCCTGGGGCTGGTTTTGTTCAACATCTTCATTAATGATCTGGATGATGGGATGGATTGCACCCTCAGCAAGTTCACGGATGACACTAAGTGGAGGGAGAGGTAGATACGCTGGAGGGTAGGGATAGGGTCCAGAGTGACCTAGACAAATTGGAGGATTGACCAAAAGAAATCTGATGAGGTTCAACAAGGACAAGTGCAGAGTCCTGCACTTAGGACGGAAGAATCCCATGCACTGCTACAGACGGGGGACTGACTGGCTAAGCGGCAGTTCTGAAGAAAAGGACCTGGGGATTACAGTGGACGAGAAGCTGGATATGAGTCAACAGTGTGCCCTTGTTGCCAAGAAGGCTAATGGCATATTGGGCTGTATTAGTAGGAGCATTGCCAGCAGATCGAGGGAAGTGATTATTTCCCTCTATTTGGCACTGGTGAGGCCACACCTGGAGTACTGTATCCAGTTTTGGGGCCCCCACTACAGAAAGGATGTGGACAAATTGGAAAGAGTCCAGCAGAGGGCAACGAAAATTATTAGGGAGCTGGGGTACGTGACTTATGAGGAGAGACTGAGGGAAGTGGGCTTATTTAGTCTGCAGAAGAGAAGAGAGTGAGCTGGGATTTGATAGCAGCCTTCAACTACCTGAAGGGGGGTTCCAAAGAGGATGGAGCTAGGCTGTTCTCAGTGGTGGCAGATGACAGAACAAGAAGCAATGGTCTCAAGTTGGAGTGGGGGAGGTCTAGGTTGGATATTAGGAAAAACTATTTCACTAGGAGGGGGGTGAAGCACTGGAATGGGTTACCTAGGGAGGTGGTGGAATCTCCATCCTTAGAGATTTTTAAGGCCTGGCTTGACAAAGCTCTGGCTGGGATGATTTAGTTGGGGTTGGTCCTGCTTTGAGCAGGGGGTTGGACTAGATGACCTCCTGAGGTCTCTTCCAACCCTATTCTTCTATGATTCTACGATGATTCTAGGCCACCACATCAAGCAAGCACTGATTTTGTTAAAGGGGAGATGAACGGAGTCTGTTCACAGGTAGACATGCCACCTTCCCCTAGTGTGTGTAAGTGGAGGGGCTTCTGTGCCCCATAATAAAACAGCAACCATTCTCTTTCTATCTCCTTGGCTTTTCCCAGGTTATTGGAAGCCTTAATACATTGGACTGGGAATAAGGGAAAGGGGCACAAAGATTTATTGGACACCTCTGGCATGGCCAGTTCTTCCCCTGTAACTAGCACTGTCCCAGAATGCACTCAGTCTCATTTAAAACATTAGGATGGATTCTTTGAGGCCCACTCCTATTTCAGTCACTTCAAAATCCTAGTGAGAAACATGGATCCTGGATCCAACTCCCACTGGAGACAATCAGAAGCTTTCCAGAGACTTCAGTGGGGGCTGGTTCTGGCCAGGGAGGGAATCCTTCTGAAAGGCATAACATTCCTCCTTCCCTTATTAACATAATCTTCTTTGTGCCTCTAACTATCCTGTCCTCTCACTGCCCATCGTATGTTCAAAATGTACCAATTTAGAGAAAGGCTGACCCTGCAGCATTCTGCTGTAGCAATTTGGCCTTTTTTTTCTGAGAAATATGAGGGAGTCTGATTCTACTGACTAAAACCCATCACAGGAGCCCTCTCTTTAACTCTTCCCTCCTGGAACAGTTTGCTGTGTGGGAGGACTGAGTGATCTATGCCTGACAGTGACGATAAAAGTAAAAATGGAACATAGCAGCTATTTTTACTGCAAATGTATCATCATTGGGTGAAAAAAGCAAGAGTGGAAAAAAATTGTGCAAGCCATTGTGTATTTCTTTTTCATAAAATCCCAACAATATATTTGAAAAGATTATACTGAAGTTAAGAAACTCCAAATTTGACCTTTTTCCCCTTTTATTTTCAAAGTCAAAGTGATTCTTTACATGATTTTTGTTAAATAAAATCCTTCAATGTTTTATTCTTGCCATAATCAATCAGTTGCTGTACCCAGCATCCATGAGCCACACAACCTTAATATACCAGAGTGCATAACCCATTGCTTCTGAGTACATTTCTTTTGGTAAGGAAACATTACTAAACCCCCAAGGAGTTAGAGTAGACTATTCTGAACCTCCATTTATCACTAGCTGTTACAAACAAAAAATGGAGAACAAAAGTAAGTTTTGAAATGGTTGAAGATAGCCTCTCCAATGTCTTTTTAAGCTTACTGGCCTCTTTGTAACAGATTGCTTTGATGAGGTTTTTGTTGATCTCTCAGTATAAGGTCACATGCCATTTTAACATTCAGAAAATGCCCAAAATATTCTCACACCATCCTTGTAGCTTTCAGAGGCCCAGGAGACACACTGACAACAGACTCTCTCTGCAACAGCCCTTTACTTGCCTGTGAAGCAAACACATTTGTTCTACTGTGGTCACCCTTGCTATCGTTTCATTGGCCACCCCTAGCTTATTCTTTGCTGTCAGCTTCAGCAAAAAAATCATAATTGTAAAGCACTGAAAATGAGCTACTGAAGTCCTACCACGCCTTCCATTCTCCCTCCTCCCCCTGTAATGCATCAGACTGGCTGAGGGACTTTGTAACCAGGTTTGGCACATTGCTCTGAAATGTAAAGAAGCAGCTCTCTAATGAATCAACAGGAGTGCTGCATGAGAGACCCTCCAATGAAAGCATGGTCTTAGTAACAGCATCCCGTCCATATAGCAACCACTTGACTGTTGCTGACAGAAAGGCCTATAAATTATGCACCTAAACACGGACACTTGATGTTGCTAAGTTCACGTTCTATTCTAGCCCCAGAGCACTTTACATGTGAAATTAAGGAGGAAGCATTGTGCACATGGAAACCCACAAAATCTAACCGGAAATCTATGGATGAAGAACAAACTGCTGGTTCTGGTGGGATATTAGGGTTCTCTGGGAAAAGGGCCTGATTTTCCATGCTGTTACACCAGTTCTGGAATGGTACAACTCCACTGAAATAGGTAAAGTTTATGATGTAACCAACTGAAGAATTCTCTGTCTGACCTATGCTTAAAAGAAAATGAATAGAATTCTTGGCTTCTGGTTTTATTGCATGTCAGCATACATGTAAATAGTTAGTTATAGATAAAATGCCAGCAGATGGAGCTTAAGAATACGTAGTATAGTTCCTGGGTTTTGTAGGACTGATCAAACTTATTGTGCATTGCAAATGCCTTCTTCTGGCAGCTCTTTGCATCAGCTCTAAACAGTTTCTGCCAGTCATGCAGAACTCTGTCTCCTTGTGCCTATATTGAGGTCAACCACCAAAGACATCAGTGCTGTGGTGAGGCTGCATCCAACCCTGACACAGCACAAGGACCGGGACTGCCCCAGAAACACCCCAGGTCCCTGCCCCTCTGTGCCAGGCACACCAGGTGTGGGCAGGCAGGCTCAGCGAGGCAGGATCCAAGTGTGGAGGGGCTTAGTGTGGGGGGATCCAGGTGTGGGTTGAGAGGGTTCCATATCTGGCAATCTGGGTGCAGGCAGCTCAGTGGGGGATCTGGATGCACAGAGGCTTGTTGGGGAGTTCTGGGTGTAATGGTAATGGGATTCTGCGGGGGGGGGGAGGGTCCAGGTGAAGGTAATGGATTTAAAGAGTCAGATCTATACAATTAACAACATGTAGGGAAACATTGGGCACTGACATTTAGTGTAAGATTAACATTCAGCCCTTTGTCCTGAGCCCCTTTTGGATACCTGCAGGGGGCTACTTCCCCACCAGCTCAGGTAAGCGGGGAGCAAGTGGACCATATATGCACTCATTACTCCAACTAATGCCAGTCAGAAAATTTTCATTGAAACAATTTTCCATTTCAAAATGCCATTTCAGTGTAACCATTTTTTGTGTGAAATCAATAATAAGATGATAAGCACTCAGTGTACTAATTAGATGACCAGTTATTTCCAATATCCTTATGTATGTCTGGAATAATTTTTCCTGGCTATTGAAAACAGCTGCTCCTATAATTCGTACATTCAGAGCTTATCTTATTTTGGTTGGGGCTCATCAGGGAGGGGTCTGGGTTTGGCGGGGGACAGAGCTCAGCAGGGGAATCTGGGTGTGGGGAGCTCAGTGCGGGGTCCAGATGCTGAGGGAGTGGGGTTCAGTGGGGTGTAGATCCAGGTGCAGCTGGCTGGGGCTCGGTAGGGTGGGGATCTGGGTGGCTCATTGGGGTGGTCCAGGTGCAGGGGGAGTGGGGATAGTCGGGGGGGTGAGGCTCGGCAGGAGGATCTGAGTGCAAGGGGATCTGGATGCATAGCGGTTGGGCTGATGGGAGAACAGCTCCCTGTACAGTGATCCCTCCCCTGCAGCTGAGGAATGATCGGTGTAGGAAGCACGGGGCAGGGTGGGAGTTTGCAGAGCTTCTTACAGCTGGGGAGAAATCTGGAGGTGGGTCTGACATGGCCCTGGATGCTGTGCAGTGGAAGAGGAAGTCCCATTCTCCCCAGCCCAGCTGGGACTAGCAGCTGAGCCTGGCACAGGGAAGAAGCCACCAGCCAGATCTTCCCCAGTCCTGTCCCCTGCCCTACAGTGATTTACCTTTCTGCCAGCTGCCCTGGGCACCCAAATCATACTGCTGGGAAGGATCTCATGACCGCTCTTCTAGCTTCCCTTTGCTTCCCCATTGGAAAGTCATTTTTTCTGCAGGGAAGCAAAGAAATCTGTGGGGGACATAAATTCTCCACATATGCAGTGGTGCAGAATTCCCACAGGAGTAAATCTCTCTATGCTTTTAGTGTACTTTTATGGCAAGAGTCACCAGATGGCACTGTTACACACAGTCTTACACGTTCTTTTTCTTAGAGAATCTTTGAAGAAATGCTGTATTATTGTTAGTTCAATGATGCAGCTTCTTCAGCAGGGGTGGAGATGCTGCAAACTAAGTTTTATTTCTCCCTTAATCTCTTCATTGAAAGTAGTGGTTCTCAAACTGTGGGTCAGGACCCCAAATTGGGTTGCAACCCCATTTTCCTGGGGTTGCCAGGGCTGGCTTAGACTCGCTGGGGCCTGGGGCTGGAGCCCGAGCCCCACCACCCAGGGCCCAAGTTGATGCCTGAGGGCTTCAGCCCTGGGTGGCAGGGCTCAGGTTCAAGGCCGCCTGCCTGGGTTTGAAGCCCTTGGGCTTCAGCTCCCTCCCCCCTCCCCGCCCCCCGCTGGGTGGTAGAGCTCTGGCTTTGGCTTTGGCTCCCCCACCCAGGGAGGCTGGGTTCAGCCAGGCTCAGGCTTTGGTCCTCCCTCTTGGGGTCATGTATTAATTTTTGTTGTCAGAAGGGGGTCGCGGCACAATGGAGTTTGAGAACCCCTGATCTAAAGATTCTTGGGGCAAAGCAGTTTACTGAGAACTTGGCCCATGGTGTTGGGCTGAGTTTTCTAAAAGAGGGGTTTGCATGCATATCATTAGTGATCACCCCAGTTAAGGACTGATGGCTGTAGTGTAAATGAACAAGTTGCACAAAGAAAACACCCAGATTTCACATAGTTTATTTCACCCACAAACGCCTAAATGTGTTATCACTCAGCAGAGCTGCAACAATACCACTGTATAAAATGACAGGTTTCAGAGTAGCAGCCATGTTAGTCTGTATCCGCAAAAAGAAAAGGAGTATTTGTGGCACCTTAGAGACTAACAAATTTATTTGAGCATGAGCTTTCGTGAGCTACAGCTTACTTTACAGGATGCATCCGATGAAGCGAGCTGTAGCTCACGAAAGCTTATGCTCAAATCAATTTGTTAGTCTCTAAGGTGCCACAAGTACTCCTTTTCTTTTTACTCTATAAAATGGGTACCATATAATAATTAATACCAATCTCCCAGTGAGGTGGTGAAGCTTAATTAATGTACGTAAAGTAATTGGGCTGCTCAGATTAAAGTAATTATAAAAGTGCAACAAATTCCTAGTTATTATTAACACAACTCCATTTAACTCGACCTTTTACATCTTCCATCTGAAATGCCACATACCACATATCTGCTTCAGTCAGAGGAGAATTTTAAAAGACAATCAATACAAATATTCATACTATAGATCTTTCCCTTCCCCCTCTTCATCACCTTTTTAAAACAGGATTTATCTAATTAAAATATATTAGGAGTTACATGCATAATTCCTTTGTGTGTCAGAGGAACAACAGTCCCCTAGTTTTATACACAGAAATATTTACATTGATTTGAGTCGTTCCATGATGTATGTAGAAATGTCCTGTAGGTGGCAGCAAACAGAATGCACAGTAGTAAATATCATCAAGGTGAAAAAGTATAAACTGGTACAAAACATTCCACGGGGACAGTCAACCATGTTAGTTAAATGCATTTTTATTTAATCCATTATGAACTGACCTCATCTATTTTGCATATTATGGAGAGAGACACCAAAAATAACCTGATTCAAAGGCGATAGCACATAAGGAACAGAATTAAGCATTTAGCAGCACAAGACAATATTTTTGCCAATTTCATAAGATTCTGAATTATTTGAACCATTTGCCTTGCAAATTGAAGGCTATCACTAAAGATTTCTTTGCATAAATCAAAAAGGCCATTAAAAATAATTTCAGCTGGAGAGCAATTTGTTATGAAATGAAGGTCAAGCTCATTAGATCACTGTGGCAGGTATCCTAATAACATCCTGACAAAAATGAGCTAACATTATAAAAACTGTATAATTATTTTGTTTGAAATATTAGGTCATTGTTAAATGAGTGCTAAAATATACCTTATAGTGGAGGCCATAAATTCTTCCCCTGAAAAATTGGCCTTCAAATGCCACAGGGGTTAGAGAGGGGCTGTGGACTGTGAACAAAGCCTGCCATTTCCATTTGGATGATGGTGTTGCCTGATATAATCTGCTTCTTTTGTTGCTACACCTGTGTGGTGAGCTGGGATTGGCTGGCTGATGTTAGCCAGAATACTGCATAAACACAATGAGAACTTAGAATGAGCTGGAGAGATGTTTTATTTTTCCTTGTAGCCAATGAGGGGAATTGGCATTGCCAACTGGAAAAAAACAAATATTGGTAGGTAGGAAGATAATTCTTTTACAAACGGCTGAGGGTAAACATCAAGCATAGTAAACAAAAGCCAGATACATAGCACTTGTCCTTTTAATCATCCCTATCACTTTAGAGAAGTTAGTTACATGAGTCTCTCTCTTCAGACTTTCCTGCTCACAATCTTCTGAGTCTATAGTGGAAACGGGTGACATCTGGATGTAAACAGGCAAAACTGACTTGTGGAAAAGGGCTTGATCTTGCAAGCTTCATTGTTCAAGATGCTGAACACTCTAGCTGGATCCAGCAAAACACTTGAAGCACGTGAATGGTCCCGTTGACTTCAGTGGAACTACTCATGTAACTCAGTGCAACTTTAAGCACAAACTGAAGTGCTTTCCTGCTCAGCACCTTGCAGGATTGAGCCCAAAGTGCAAAGAGCACCAAGCAAAGACCACTCTATGCTTGGCTTATGACAGGATGGACAAAACTTTACCTGCTAGGGGAGATAAGGTGGATGAGGTAATATCTTTTATTGGACCAACTTCTGTTGGTGAGAGAGACAAGCTTTCAAGCTCACACAAAGCTCTTCTTCAGCTCTGGGAAACTAACTCACAGTGTCACTGCTAAATGCACGGTGGAACAGATTATTTAGCATAAGTAGTTGACACATATTTCAAGGGACCTTTCAAGGTGAAACAGATGCCAGGTTTTGGAGTACCTTGCAGCTGCTACAGATGGTGCAGGGAGTGACTAGTACAGCTGCTTCTCAGAAATGAAAAGAGCCAAGTTTATTTGTGACTGTCTTTTCTTTAAGATTAATTGTTTTACAAACAATGAATAATGAGCTAGAGTAAGTCACAATGGCAATGTTACTTAGGGATGGAAATTGTTAAAGTGTAAGAGTGCACTTGGGCTCCAGCCTATTTTATGTAATGAGCTGATGATATGATGAGAAAAAAAGATTCTAAGCTAAAAGCCAAAGACCTCAATAGGCCATTAGTAAAAGAAAGATTCTAGGCATTAGGCGATCTTGGACCATTGGTTGCAAACTAAGAAGAAACAATGCATGAGGTTCTACTGAATAAGTTAGGCCCAGATCCTACAAATACTTAGCCACATGCTTAACTTTACTCTTGATTAGTCCTATCAGAGCTATAGGCTAAACTGGGAACATTTGAACTTTGATTCTCCACCAGTGCAGCTCTGAGTGGGACCAATGATGAAAGCGACAGAATAGCCAGGACACAGGTGCTTTTATTATCCTTGCATTTACTTGGCTCTGCACTTGTTTGCTATGTTCCTTTTATGATGTATTGTTAACAAATACAGTACAACTTTGGTTGATCAGAAGAATGTTCCCAGTACATGACAATATAATTAAAAACAGAAGATAGTAGTGGTAGTTTATGTGCTCCACTTCAGAGAAAGCCTGCAGTGGAAGGCACTTTTCCCTTACACTCCTATTGCATATTGTTTTTGTAGTTATGAAATAGGAACCCTGCAGCAGATCTTTGGCTTAAGATGTATATTTAATCAGGCTGTTTGTCCTTTCATCTCTAGTAGACTGAAATGCAAGTGCTGCTGTAGACTAAAATTTTAAGAACAGTAGAACCTCATTATACAAATGTGAGATCCTGCCAAAAGTAAAGGGAGCTGACAGGAAGGCACTAGCTAAGCCCATGTATAACTGTCTTTGCTTCTAACTGGATTCCTGTTGCTGTCAAGAATTTTTTTTCCCACTGTGGGACATATCACAGAAGCTATATATATCTCCCAGGAAGAACTGGGAGCAGCTCTGAACGGGCTTTTATTCTCTCACGTTCGATTCACAGTAGTGTTCATTGTACACACTGGGTCCTTTGCAGAAATAAAATCAATCCAGAAATCAGTTGCTGTGTCTTTGTTGATTTCTCTTCCGCAATTATTCAAAACACAACTGCTAAAACCATCTTCCTTAGCCTAGTGACTTCACTCAGGCACACCGCTCCTCTTTGCACACACTTTGAATCCTTCTTTTTCACAGCGTCAAGTTTAAGGCCATGTCTACACTAGAGAGCTTACAGCAGCACAGCTGTACTGATGCAGCTGCGCCACTGTAAGATCTCCTCTTTAGCCGCTCTATGCCAACGAGAGAGCTCTTCCGTCAACATAATTAAACCAACTGCAATGAGCGGTGGTAGCTATGTCGGTGGAAGAGCATCTCCCGCCAACATAGTGCTGTCCACACCAGTGCTTCTGTCAGTGAAACTTATGTTGCTTGGGAGGGTGAGGGGCTTTTTACACCCCAGATCAACATAAGTTATACCTACAAAAGTGCTAGTGTAGACATAGCCTAAGCTTCTCTGCCTCACCTCTGAGTCTTTTCACTACTCTCTCCCTCCTGACTTATTTCTACTCTACTCTGCCAATGACACCAACCTTAATCATGCACTTAAACTACTTATCTGCTTTGTCTTCACTACAATGAAAGGTGTATTTTTACCGCAGGGTAACTAACGTACATTAGCTGTCTCTCCGTAACATCCTAGTGGAGATAAGACACTGTAGATTTACTGTGAGGTACGTGAGGTGAGGAGATAGCTAGGTGATGTCCACACTATCTCACAGTAAAAATTACAGGTGCCTTGTCTCCACTAGGATTTTACAGCAAGATAGCTAACAAGTATTAGTTATCCTGCTGTAAAAACCCACCTTTTTGGCACTCACAATAGCCGCAAGTGTCTGCCTGCATTCTTCCACATTGACACATAGTGCTTTTCCATACAAGTTTGGAGAGGCTATTCTATCTTCTCCTCCAACAATTCCCTCCAAGCACTTCTACTGGGACATCTACAAGCAAACTGCCAACTGATCATGGCTAGAGAGCAAGTGCGGGTAACTGATATTTACCTCGGCCTTGTCTATATCAGAGATTTCTACTGGTACAACTTTCCTTATTACAGCAAAAGTGCTTTGAGTCCAAACACAAACTATCTTACATCAATGTATCTCTCCACTTAAACTGAATTAGTTAAATTGCTTTGCAATTATAGTAACTATTTCTGTGGAGTTAAATCAGTTTAGTGGACCCTGTTACTATGGCTGAGCATACCCCACTGGACAAACTCAGAGGATGGTACCTCTTCAGAGGAAGAGTGAAGTCAATGGGAGGCGTGATAGTGGAGACACAGCATCCTTTACAGACAATTTAACCAGTAAATGTTTAACACAGAGTTAGGTGTAAGCTAAAGAGTAGAGAGAGTTATAAAGCAGTATGTAAAGATAAGGCAGTGACTCACTGACAGGAAGAGAGACAGGAGTCAAAAAGAAGAAAGGTTTCAGAGTAGCAGCCATGTTAGTCTGTATCCGCAAAAAGAACAGGAGTACTTGTGGCACCTTGTTAGAGACTAACAAATTTATTAGAGCATAAGCTGTAGCTCATGAAAGCTTATGCTCTAATAAAAAAGAAGAAAGTAACCCTACTTTGTAAGCCCCTACTCTCCCATCCCCATGTCCTCTCACAATCCAAAAAAAGCTGGATGTTCTTGCTAAAATGATCAGCAGAGTAACTGCTAACAATGGTGACAATTATTAGGCTTCAGAGTTAACATCACATTTTGATTAATATGAGCAGTTCACACCCTTCTTAGAGATACCATTTTAGACTAACTCAAGCTCTGTCTGTGCTATAAACATGACCTCATCAGGAGATCTAGTTACAAGAGCTATGCTCTAACTCAGTTACAACACAATTATAAGTTATAGTGTAGATAGGACCTAACCATGTCCTTGTAACCAGTCATAAGCTTTTAAATGAAAGCTCAAAAGCTGCAGAAACTAATGGGGCCATCAGGGAAGTACCTGTGTGGGACACCACCACCTACTAATTACCTTCAGGAGACACATTTCCAATAGATGAGCCAGCAGGAGCCTGAGGACAGTTGTAAGCTGGAGAGAGATGAGGCCAAGACTGGATGAGTGAGCAAACAGGGAAGGGACTGTCAAAGAGGTCACCAGATTGGAGAGAGCCTGTGCAGAACTTTGAAAACCAGGATGGACAGTCCCAAGATTTCTCCCTTTTTCATAGCACTGAACAAGATGAACAAACATCTGAAAAACAGATTAACTTGGCCGGAGATTTTAAAGCCAGCCCAGATCTATTCCTAGTTAAACAAAATTCCAGAGCACTAAATGCAGTATTAATATACTTCTGGGTAAACTGCCAGCAAATGTAATTTATTTTAAAAAGAGTGCTCTGTTTCTAAATGGAATTATTTGTTACTTTGTTTTTGAATTATTGTATTGGTTTGGCCTTCAGCTATAGACAGTATTGTATTAATCAGATGACGGCCTAACTGTAGGCTTTTATCCTAATACTGTGGCTCTTGTGGTATTTCTAAGACCCAAAAGGATTGCCTACAAAATCCCAGCACCTATCACAGTGCCATGGCTGCTGGCACCAAAACCATATACCGTATTAGAATAAAAAGGGAACAGAAAGTCCAGTTAGGTTACAAAGACAGATCTTGAATCCTGCCACTGCTTGAAGTCACTTAAAATTAAGGATATATTATATATCTTTCCTTTCCTAGTTGATTGAAAACACTGTAATTTTTTTTATCATATGGTACAAAGAAACCAAATAGATGGGGGGAATTAATCAGAAAACCTCAGCCTTTTTATTTCCCATTGTAGTCAGATATGTTCCTAGTTCTCTATAAATCACCGTTGGCTCTAAAATGGACCTCACATATAGTATTTGAAGGGTAATGTGAACCATTCCTTTCCCACTTATGTTATCTGAAACTCACAACTTGCAGAGCCATCAAAGAGTGAGGAGAAGCAAAAATGTCATCTTGCGAGCACGGTGTGACTCCTGCAAGATAATTTAGTACAAATATAGGGCAATTAAATTATTGCAGGTTCTAACCTGTGCTCCCACAAGCTGTTAAATAAGGTGGGTGGGGCTCAAACAGGTGAGAGGGGTTTTTTTTCTCTAGAAAACATCAAAGAATATCTGAAATCATCACGACCCAGATACTTACAACTGAAAGCCCCAATATAAAACACCAACAAAAGTAGACACCGGCTTTTAGCAAGAGCTGATCCTTAAAGACAACGGATCACTAGAAATTGTGACTGGGAAAACTAAATTCCACTCTATGTGCCTGACATTTGAAATAGTTCCTAAGTGATCGGCATGTTTAATTATGAGCCCTCAGATTCCCATGAACTTCCCCAAATCCTGCAAAATCAAAACCTTTTTGAATAGTTTAATCTGTCTTCTCAGCAGCTGAAGAGTGTAATTATTTTGTTTACGTGATTTAAATGGATTAAATAGTATGAACAGTTAACTACATCACATTTATGTGATCCCATAAAAAGTCTAGTAGAAAAGAATTAGTCTTTGGTTTTATTAATGCACTAATGCAGGTTCAAATGGACATCACTATGGATCAAAGAACTCAGAGAACAGACAGCCATTTTGTTGTCTCAATCCTTTTCCAGCCACACAAATGAGGTCAACAGATGTGAGGATAGCATTGTGTAGTCTCAAAATGACTTTGGGAACTAGAGTGTGAAATGTCTGTAGATTTTGAACATCATTTTTTCCTTAGATGATAATCCAGATCCCTGTTAGAGACAACAGCTCCCTCTAATTTACCACCCCCACACTTTTACAAGTTTATCCTGGAAGCCCCATGTCATCGTCCCCATCCTTTCACATGCAGAGAACTGTAGCAACTCTCTTCAAAGCCACACGATGGCCCCTTAATCAGAGAGAGGAGTCATAATTGATATGAGGGCTATATTCTTCTACATCAAGGTCCAGTTATAGCACTTCAGCCCCACCTAACCTCTACTAATCTGGAAGGCATCAAAATAGGAACCCAAACCACCAAGTGGCAGAGCAGTACTGTATTATTATTTATTATTATAATCATAATAGCCACTATGGGGACCCACTCTGCTAGGCACACCCATAGTAAGCAATGGTCCCTGAGTTAAAGAGTTTACAGTCTAAATAAACCAGACAAGAGTGCAGGAAGTATTACTATCTCTGTTTACGGATCTTGCTTAGGGCTTGTCTACATGGGGAACTTATTCCAAAATAAGGTGAGAATTGTTATAGCTTTTCTGGAGTAACTCCCCATATGGACCCTTTATTCCAGAATAAGAGTGTTCTAGTCAATTTTCCCATGGAGACAGGCACCCATTACTGTAGTAACTGAGGCCCAGATCCACAAAAGGACTTAGGTGCTGTAACATTCAGCATTGCAGCACGTAGAATATCACAGGAACAACTCTACAATCTACAAAGTCTGAGTTAGGCACTTAGGTGCTTACACAATGAATGGGGAGAGATAGGTGCCTTAGAATAAGATCCACAAAACCAGCATGCTATGGAGGGAGCCACCTAAACTAGCCAATGGGAAACACTAGCAGAAAGAGTGTGTACTAAGCCCTGACCCCTCTTGCAGTTCCGTGCCTAAGTCCTGCTGCAGGGAGGTCCGTATCGCTGCTTGTGATTCACAAACTGGAGAAAAATAGGCATTCAGAGGCCTAAGTTGCATGTAGGGCCTCATCTGATAGGCATTCTTAGAGGCTGTCTGCTGGATTGGGACCCTCAGGTGTGTTCACAGAAAATAGCTGGGGAGAGAGAAAGAGGACCTCCCTAATAAATTATAACCTTTAGCCTCATGGTTAGCATACTCACCCACCGTGTATAAGGCCACTGGTTCAAGTCCCCCTTGCCTGATGGAAGTGTTGCCGGCACCCAGTGCCAAGAGGCAAAACAACAGCAGAGGTTTGTTACCCGGTGTGCTTTACTTAATAATTATAACAGGGTGGAGAAGCAGAAAAGTTTATCTGAAGCTTTAAAAAGGTACAGGGAGAATAGAATTTTAAATTTTGTACACAGAGCAGGAAGTTATACAGGCTTTTATATATATTTTTTAGCATATTTATTTAATAGCAAGCTGCCCTAAGTATCCATATAGCCAGTCAATTCAGTTTCCAGCTAGTTTTCTTGTTTTTTGTATTATTTGTTAAACTATATAGAAAGCTGCTTTATTTAGCATTGTTTTTTTTATATTTGCCCTGTTTGGCCTTGTTTAGTTTCAGGCAGTTTGACTCTGCAACATATTGTTGCAGATCCTCAGCATAACTGCTGCGAGTGCCTCCAGGCGGGGGGGCCAACGACACTTGGGCCTAGTACGCATAACTGCTGCGAGTGCCTCCAGGCGGGGGGGCCAAGGACACTTGGGCCTAGTGTGAGGGGGCTTCATCGACACTAGTGGTCTTCCATCCCCTCGAGTTACCTAGTGGCCATGCCCCAGTGTCCCCAACAACTCCCTCCTTTGAGAACACTCAACAGCCTTGGCTCTGAGTTTTCTTACTTGGGCTACTTATTTTTTTATAATAGGACTTTGCATAAGCACTTTGTGATAGCCCTGAAGAGAATGACTTATTAACTTTTGCAAAAGGGCCTTGACACATGATACTGCACAGCATAATAGCATTAATATAAGCAATATAGGAAAGAGAAGTTTCAATAACAGGCTAAATAAACCACCAAGCCAAAACGATAAACCCCAGCCTGAAAACAAGGTTTGCAACCAATCGCTCTCGGGGGCAGTATAGGCAACCTGTGCTTCAGCTCAGGCATGGGCCTTAGCCTGTATCACCTTTTTATAGATTTTATAATTGCTATTATTTACATATATATAACATTGGGGCCCGACAAGGGCACAAACTCCTTCTTGGGATACCAAGAGATAGTTCAAAGCCAGCCTGTTTTGGAGGGAAAACGTCCTGAGCTGCTGTACCTTTTTATTTAATGTTTTTATTGCTGACTCTAAATTACTAACTGAGTCCTTTAACTTTAAGGCAACTTTTTTAAGTACCATTTGCAGCCTTGCAGTATAGCGGCCTATGCATGCCATGGCTGGCCCGGTAAACAGTGGCGCTATTTCCAGTACAGAGCACCCTACAAGCTTCTCAGTTGTGAGGGAATTTTTTACATTGCCCTTTAATACCATAGTTAGTTGCCGCAGGGTTTTTTTTTTGTGTGACTTAACAGAGGTGTTTCGGGCATTTTTAATTTTTTTTTTGGGCAGTGTGGCAGTTATGGAAAGATGAGGAACGCCATGAGTTATATAACAGCTACCTGTCCAGTTGGCTGGCAGCACCTTGTAAGCTTTTTGGCCACATACAAAATAGTGACCCTGTAGGGCCCAGTAAGGACTGTTTCTTAAGGGGATTCCTGGGATATTTAAGGCTGCTTTGGCTGTTTTTTTAAACAGTTTATATGCCCCTAAGGGGGCATTCCATTTTTCTGATTGGGTACAAGCGGGGGCATTTCTAACTGTGCCATTTAAATTATACTCGCCATAGGGACCACTACAAACCCACCATTGGCTTGCTACATTGGAGATATTAACTGGACAGCAAGTTATATTTTCAAACCTTTTTTTTGTGGTAAGATTATTTCTAAGAGTTTCCCTAAAAGGGGAGGAACCATTACACCCACACTGCTGGCCTCCCCTTTTGGTCTTTATCCAATGCCCTTCAGCCCACTGTGTAATAACACAGGAGCTTTTTCCCACAGGACACCCATAGTGATCAGATTGGTTTCGGGTAAAACATAGTACTCCCTCAGTGAGTACTCCAACTGAATACTCCTGGTCCTGATAGGTGGCTTGCTGTAAAGAAGTCTTGTTCCAGAACAGCGAGTCCATTCTTTCCTGCTCTTTGGTGGCGGCTAATTCTGCTAGGGTCAGGGGCAGCATGTCAAGGGGCATTCCGTTTTGGGGGACAGTGGAGTTGGAGCACATACCCAGCAATCAATCTGGTTTATTAAAGTAGCAACATGGTGCACAAGCAAAACAAAGGAGTTATGATTCCGATATGCATAGTTTGGAAATACCAATGCAGAGAATAACAATGTTACCCAATTAATTATTACCAGAGTGTTTTTAATCCAGGGTCTTTAGTTCCTGGGTGGGCCCATTTTAGCATTAAGGTCCCCGCTATTTGTGTCTTTTAAATTGTAGCTTTAGCCCAAGATTGTTACTAGATGAGGAGTCAGCAGGTTGGACAGTCCACTGTTCTGCTGACGAGGGGGCGGGTACTGCCTTCAGACAAGAGTGATGGATCCAGTTCTTGTGTCCCTCGATTTTTGCCGCTGTATGGGAGATCAGCAGGATGGTATAGGGTCCTTTCCACTTTTCCTGGAGAGGCTCGTCTTTCCAGGTACGAACAAGCACAGAGTCACCGGGCTGTAAGGAGTGGACGGGAGAGTCCAAGGGGAGAGGCTGGGAATCCTTGGTATACCTGTGAAGAGACAAGAGAACAGTAGACAGGGAACACATATACTGAGACAAAAAACCATTACCCAACTCCCATTTCCCTGACAGAACCGGGGTGCCATTCATAGGCCATGCCCTTCCAAACATAATTTCAAAGGGACTAAGCCCTAATTTACCCTTTGAGAGAATGTGGATACGGAGTAGGACGAGGGGCAAAGCATCAGGCCATCGCAGTGAGGCTTCTTGGCACACTTTTGAGAGATGCCGTTTAAGGGTCTGATTGGTACGCTCCACTACACCACTGGCTTGTGGTCTCCAGGGCGTATGGAGTTTCTAGGGGATCTGTAAGGCATTTGAGATGCTTTGGATGATTTTTGACGTGAAGTGTGTCCCGTTGTCAGATTCCATCCACAGGGGGAGTCCAAAGCGAGGAATGATCTCCTTAACAAACTTAAGGGCCACTGTTCTGGCAGTGCAATTACAGCATGGGAAGGCTTCTGGCCATCCGCTGAACCGATCCACTATGACAAGGAGATATTTGAACCATTGCGTCCGGGGAAACTCAGTAAAGTTTAACCAATTTATTTGAGCATGAGCTTTCGTGAGCCATAGCTCACTTCATCAGATGCATACCGTGGAAACTGCAGCAGACTTTATATATACACAGAGAATATGAAACAATACCTCCTCCCACCCCACTGTCCTGCTGGTAATAGCTTATCTAAAGTAATCGTCAGGTTAGGCCATTTCCAGCACAAATCCAGGTTAATGGCCTAACCTGACGATTACTTTAGATAAGCTATTACCAGCAGGACAGTGGGGTGGGAGGAGGTATTGTTTCATATTCTCTGTGTATATATAAAGTCTGCTGCAGTTTCCACGGTATGCATCTGATGAAGTGAGCTGTGGCTCACGAAAGCTCATGCTCAAATAAATTGGTTAGTCTCTAAGGTGCCACAAGTACTCCTTTTCTTTTTGCGAATACAGACTAACACGGCTGTTACTCTGAAACCTGTCAGTAAAGTTTATTTGCCACACTTGTCCGGGGCCTGGAGTGGGTTTTAGGGCAGCTGGTGGCATAGGATGTCCTGGTCGGGGGTTATTTTTTTGGCAGACTAAGCAGTCCGCTTGTACCTGGGCAGCCAGGGGTCGGAGTCCGGAAGTGATAAAGTATTTTCCCATTAGTTGGATAAGTGCTTCCCTGCCAGCATGAGTGGTTTGATGTAGTTTCTGCAGCACCGGCCGGATCATGCCCTTTGGTAAGAGGACCTTCCCTTCCGGGGAATGGAGCCATCCCTCCTTTCCTCGGAGACCAAGTTTGTCAGTTAGCTGTCTCTCCTCCCCAGAATACTGAGGGGTTGGAAGCTCCCCTACTGATGAGATAAAGGCATGCATATGGGCGTTCTCAGTCTGAGGGGATGGCAGGGTGGCAGCATGCTTAGCCTCTCTATCTGCCTGGGCGTTACTTCTGGCCACATCTTGATTTTCCCTTTGATGGGCTTTACAGTGTACCACCGCCACTTCCAAGGGAAGTTGTACGGCATCTAGGAGCTGGAGGATCTGGGGCCCATACTTGACTGGGGAGCCTTGGGCTGTCAGCATTCCCCTTTGCTTCCATAGCCAGCATGAGCATGTAGCACACCAAAAGCATACTTTGAATCAGTAAAAATGTTGACCCGCTTTTTTTTTTGACAGTTCAAGTGCACGGGTCAGGGCTATTAGTTCGGCAAGCTGGGCAGAGGTCCCAGCAGGCAAACCCTCAGCTTCCACAGTGTCATGGAGGGTCACAACAGCATAACCCACCCTCCTTTGGCCATTTATTACAGTACTGCTACCATCAGTGTACCACTCATAATCTGCATTTGGGAGGGGTACATCCTTTAAATCCGGACGGCTGGAGTACTGGGCATCTATGATTTTTAAACAGTCATGTTTCTGTTCCTCTGTTTCTGGCAAGAGGGTGGCTGGGTTAAGGGAGGGGCAAGGCTGTAAGGTGACTTCAGAGTTCTCTAACAGCTTAGCCTGATACCAAGCAATCCGAGCCTGGGTGAGCCAAAGCCCTTTTTTTGCATTCCATAAGGCTCGGACCATATGGGGAGTATAGATTTGCATAACCCCTTTCAATGTTAGCTTCTTGGCTTCCTCAAGCACTAGGGCAGTAGCTGCGACCAACCTTTGCAACCTGATCCAGTTGCTTAGAAAAATAAGCCACGGGACGTCTCCATGCTCCTAACAGCTGTGTGAGCACTTCTAAGGCCACCCCCTTTTGTTCATGTACATACAACTGAAACGGCTTAGAGAGATCCGGCAGGCCCAGAGCTGGGGCTTTTATTAACCTTGTTTTAAGATTTTAAATGCCCTGTCAGCCTCTGGGGTCCAATAGAAGGGGTCATGATCTGCTTCTTTTACATAGTCGTACAGGGGTTTAGCCCACAGTCCAAACTCTGGGATCCAGATCCTGCAAAAGCCTGCCATACCCAGAAATGCCCTGAGCCGCTTACAAGTGCTTGGGGTAGGGACTTGACAGATAGCTTCCTTTTTTTTTTGCTTGAAAGCTGACACTCCCCTTGCCTTAGCTGTAACCTGATTCCTCTCCACCTCAGACAACAGGGTTCTCAGGAAGATATTACAGTTGTCCCAATCCGGCTTGTGACTATTGAGGCACTCCTCAAAGACTGAAATAAACCGGCTTGGGTTCATGGAGAATTCCCCAGCCTGTGTTTTAAAAGCTGCTAGGTCTATTGGATTGAATGGCACATGGGTGTAAACTTGCATAGTGGTAGCCTGACGTCCGTCTGCCCCTGGGCAAGCCACAACAGTCTCGGTAATTAAAGGATAGAGTCCCACCGAGGGGGCAATCTCTGTAACCCGAAGCATCCTACCCCTATAAGGTGGGGGTGTGGGGGCCGAAGGGGACACCGGCTCTGCCATTACAGTGGGGGTGGGGTCTGGGGACTAACATTAGCTACTACCGAACCAGTCGGAGTCAAATTACAGCTCTTCAGAATTACAACTCTGTTCCATTTTTTAAAGCTATAAATGCTTGTGCATACAAATGTTTATTTCATTTACTTATTTACTGACAAAACAAAACTAATTGAAGGATTGTGTTGTAATTAATTGACCCTTCTGGTGGCCACCACTCCTGGTCCTCTAGTTGATATTGAGGCCAGTCAACTGTACAGAATCGTTTTAATTGACTTTTAGTCATCAGATTCGCACCAAATACCTTCCAGTTTGCTAGAATGCATTCTAGGGGCGTACACCATGCCCTAACCCCCGAGCTCTGTCCCTGTCCCATACCTACAGGGTAACTCTGGGTGTCCCCAGGTTCCAACAGGGCATACAATCCGGATTTCAAAAGGTTCCTACCTTATTCAAGGGACCGGTTCCTCACCGTCACCCGCAGCTGCTCCTCCCCTATGTCCAAGGGACCGGTTCCTCACCATTGCCCACAGCTTCTTCTCCACTATATGAGTGCATTGCATCGTTGTGCCCTCCGGGATCGATCAAATCGCGTCTCCTCCGAGGCCCCCAATGAACTCACCGGTGCGCGCTGGGCGTCGGTTCTCGCCGCAATCCTCAACCTCCAGGAGGGGTCCGGGCAAGGCTAAATAGCAGCCTCGTCGCCCACCCAGGGACGCCAAAAGCTGTTGCCGGCACACAGTGCCGAGAGGCAAAACAACAGCAGGGGTTCGTTACCCAGTGTGCTTCACTTAATAATTACAACGGGGTGGAGAAGCAGAAAAGTTTATTTGAAGCTTTAAAAAGGTACAGGGAGAATAGAATTTTAAATTTTGTACACAGAGCAGGAAGTTACACAGGCTTTTATACATTTTTTTTAGCATATTTATTTAATAGCAAGCTGCCCTAAGTATCCATATAGCCAGCCAATTCAGTTTCCAGCTAGTTTTCTTGTTTTTTGTATTATTTGTTAAACTATATATAAAGCTGCTTTATTTACCATTACTGAACAACAGTTTGAGTTGGTTCGCTACCCGGTGTGCTACACCCAATAATCACAACGGGGTGGAGAAGCAGAAAAGTTTATTTGAAGCTTCAAAAAGGTTCAGGGAGATTTGAATCTCAAATCCTGTACACAGAGGAGGAAGTTACACAGGCTTTTATACATCCTTTTTCCCAGCATACTTATCCAATAGCAAGCTGCTCTAAGTATCCATATAGCCAGCCAATCCAATTCCCAGCTAGTTCCCTTGTTCTCTGTATCATTTCTTAAACCATACATAAAGCTGCTTTATTCAGCATTGTTCTTCCATATCTCCCCTGTATGGCCTTGCTTAGTTTCAGGCAGTCTGACTCCGCAGCATATTGTTGCAGATTCTCAGCATAACTGCTGTGTGTGCCTCCAAGCGGGGAGGCCAAGGACACTTGGGCCTAGTACGCAGAGCTGCTGCGAGTGCCTCCAGGCAGGAGGGGGACCAAGGACACCTGGGCCTAGTGCAAGGGGGCTTCATCGACACTTGTGGTCTTCCATCCCCTCGAGTTACCTAGTGGCCATGCCCCAGTGTCCCCAACAGTTTCAAGCAGTTTGACTCTGCAACATATTGTTGCAGATCCTCAGCATAACTGCTGCGAGTGCCTCCAGGCGGGGGGGGCCAAGGACACTTGGGCCTAGTGCGAGGGGGCTTCATCAACACTCGTGGTCTTCCATCCCCTCAAGTTACCTAGTGGCCATGCCCCAGTGTCCCCAACAGAAGGATTTGAATAGGGATCGGCCACCTTTCAAGTATGTGCCCTAACCACTAGGCTATACAGCCATTCTAACTTTTTTTACTGGCCTAATTAATACTTACTCAATTAAAGTGGAACAACTTCAATAGAAGAGATTCAGGGAGCCACTGTATATTAGTACATTCCATAGCCTAGTGGTTAGAGCACATGTGAGCAGTCGTAGATCGCTATTCAAATACCTTCTCCTCAGGGGGTTAAACTTCACCCCTTTTGGAGGGGTATGTTATACCATATCAACACATGCACATACATCATATGCAAGGAAATAAACAGCAGTACATGCACCATTTCAATGAAAATCCATGCACCGTGGAGCCATCTGAATAAATGTATTCACAAGTACTTGGCTGCAGCAGTGTCACAGAGTTCCTCTGACCCCAGGGCTGCAGTGGGGACAGAGAGAGCTTCTCCAGCCCCAGGGCCGCATGTCTTGACGGGGAGAAGGAGAGAGCTCCTTCTCCTTCTCCCCACATCTGTTTGTGTGAGCTTGCTTGAGAGCCTGATCCAGTAGGTGGCCTCTGAGCACTCCTAGCAGATGTGGGCCCGCACATGACTTTGGGGAGCCGAATGCTTATCTTCCCGTGCTGTGTGAATTGCTTTGGGGCTCAAGGAGATAGTCCCTCAGGTGCTGAGAGTGAGGCAGCAGCGTGCATGCACAGAGGCAAAAACTTAGGTGCTGAGTGAGTTTAGACGCCTACAGTGTTAGGCAACAGCCAAGCGGGAGTTTTGTGCATTGCAATGGTGCCTAAAAACAGGTCTTGGGTGCCTAAAATTGGGATTTAGGCATCCAGTTACCTTTGTGGAGCCCACCCTGAGTGTCTCACTATCTTTCATGTACTTATCCACACTACATCCCTGATTTTACAGATGGGTAGCAGAGGCTCAGAGAGACTTGCACTATTTCATATTTTGTTAAAGCCTCAGGGTACTTAAGAATCTTTCCTTTCTTGCCCTCTTGGTTGCAGAAAAAAGGTAGGTTAATGTGAATTCTAAAAGTTCCAACACTAGAGGACAAATTAACGCCTTCCCCCAAAAATATTTTTAAAAATCTCATATGAGTTTCAAGCCAATCTCATGATTCTCAGGAGAGCTGACTCATTATTTTTGAACATCTGTGCTTGGCAATGCCGCACATCCCAGGCTAACACCATAACAACTGGTCCACCCTCTCTCTACTGAGTTCCTGAATCCCACTCCCATGCCTTAACCTCAAAACCACCTTGAGCTTCTCCCGTACTGCTAGTTCCCACAATACTTTCCTTAAAGCCTCCTCTCCTGGAGGCAGGGGATTATGGGAGAAACTTCACTTTAACCAAAGGCATTTTCTATTCCTCCTGGGTGCGGAGAAAAGCTTTAAACCATGACCTGGGTGTGTGCTAAAAGTGCAGAACCGAGAAGTCAACTAACAGAACCCAAACTTCATTATGTTTTAAATCACATGATTTTTAAGAAAAAAGAAAAGGAGTACTTGTGGCACCTTAGAGACTAACCAATTTATTTGAGCATAAGCTTTCGTGAGCTACAGCTCACTTCATCGGATGCATACTGTGGAAAGTGTAGAAGATCTTTTTATAAACACACAAAGCATGAAAAAATACCTCCTCCCACCCCACTCTCCTGCTGGTAATAGCTTATCTAAAGTGATCACTCTCCTTACAATGTGTATGATAATCAAGGTGGGCCATTTCCAGCACAAATCCAGGGTTTAACAAGAATGTCTGGGGGGGGGGGGGTTAGGAAAAAACAAGGGGAAATAGGTTACCTTGCATAATGACTTAGCCACTCCCAGTCTCTATTCAAGCCTAAATTAATTGTATCCAATTTGCAAATGAATTCCAATTCAACAGTTTCTCGCTGGAGTCTGAATTTGACGTTTTTTTGTTGTAATATAACAACTTTCATGTCTGTAATCGCGTGACCAGAGAGATTGAAGTCTTCTCCGACTGGTTATGAATGTTATAATTATTGACATCTGAGAGTGGGTTTGTGGGGGAGGGTGGGGGGTGAGAAAACCTGGATTTGTGCTGGAAAGGCCCACCTTGATTATCATACACATTGTAAGGAGAGTGATCACTTTAGATAAGCTATTACCAGCAGGAGAGTGGGTTGGGAGGAGGTATTTTTTGATGCTTTGTATGTATATAAAAAGATCTTCTACACTTTCCACAATATGCATCCGATGAAGTGAGCTGTAGCTCACGAAAGCTCATGCTCAAATAAATTGGTTAGTCGCTAAGGTGCCACAAGTACTCCTTTTCTTTTTGCGAATACAGACTAACATGGCTGTTACTCTGAAACCTATGATTTTTAAGCTAACCTCACGATTTTAGAGACCAGACTCAGGCTTACTGCCTGCACTGGGTTGGTGATACAGGGCCCCATGTCCTGCCTGCTGCTCCTGGGCAGGCACCCAGTGCAGGGCTGCGCTCAACCAGCTGCCCTGTCCTCGCCCACCCTGACTGCACCTTTGTGTCACATCATATGCCCCCCGGCCATTCTTGGACACCCCCGACTCAGGGCCTTTCATGGGTGTCATGTCATGGGGCATGGACGTACGATAAGGGTGGGTGTCTGTTTGACTGACACTCTCTTTCATTCCTTACATCCATACCTTACCCCCCTCCCCGCCAACAGGGTTGCGGCTCCTTTAAGAGCAGAAGGGGGCGCCATCTTAGGTACCTCCCCCATCATGTGACAAAGGCAGCCGCCATCTTAGGCTCCTTGCTTGTACCTTCCTGGGGGTCACGTGAGGCAGGCGGGCCAGCTGGCAGCGGCGGAGCGGAGAGGGGCAGCAGCGGATGGGCGCCGGAGTGATGGGGCAGTGCGGGATCACCTCCTCCAAAACCGTCCTGGTCTTCCTCAACCTCATCTTCTGGGTGAGCCGGGGGGTCCCTGCGGGCCTGGGCTGACGCGCTTACTCTCTGCGAGGGGCTCGGTGCCTGCGGTGGGGCTGGGGGTCGAGGGGTTCTTGACTCGCTCCCCTCAGTCCCTGGCCCCCCTCCTCGGATCTTCGGCGGTGGGGCTCAGCTCCGGGCCGGGTAGAAGCTTCCCCCGGGCGGGCAGGAGACGGGGGTCTAGCGCGGGGGCAGCGCCCTCGTGTAGCTTGGCGGGGTGCTGGGGGCTGCCCTGAGCTGGGGTGTCTAGTCGGACGCGGGCTTGGGAGCCCCCGCGCTGTAGCCCTGTCGGGGCTGTGCCGTGCTGACGGCGCCGGGGGCTGACTGGAGGGTGAATAATGCTGGTGATTGACCGGGCTGTGTCACTGCTCACACTGCCTTCCAGCAGATAAACCCCCCCAGGTCTCCCCATGGAGGGGAGAGGCTGAAAACACTCATCTTCTGCTTTCTGAATAAGTTATGTCGCTTACAAGATACCTTTTCCAGTTTTGGGTCACTAATTTGCATTTACTGAATCTTTATGTGATAGGTGGGCTGCAGGGTGATAGGGATCTGAGAGGTACCCTAAGAGGTTTCCGAATAACCGTACTTGATTTGAGCCTGGTTATGAAGTTTTTGTTTTTTAGCTCTCTCTGCTGAATTCATTCACTTTTCTCAGTGTTGTTTGTGATCATTAATTTCCAACTATCTAGCTAGGGACTATATCCCAAATAATGCATGGTTGGGGGCAGGTGGGCACACACATTTCCTTGTAACCCTTTTAATGGCATAAAGTAGTAATGTGCCCTTGCATTATAGTCTCAATGTAACTAATCATAGACTTTTTTAATTTCTTGCAATAACTGCAGTACTTTACCCTTCCCCTGAATCTTAGCTGCCTTATCTAAAAACCATGCAGACAGGAAGACCAAAGCTTATCTGGGTTAGTAGAATAGTAGATCTTTGTAAGCCATGTTTATAAATGTGGGCAGATTGTGCTATATTGTTAACATAAAATACAGTGTCATGTTGGCTATATCAGTACACCCTAGCTTAAGTAAAGGAAACACAATTTACAAATGATATGGTGGTGTGTTTAAAGTGCACGCTTTCCAGATGGATGGATTGGAACTGGGATTACAGTAATGCAAGATTGTTGTCCCAGCTGTTCAAAAATCTCAGGCTTTGGAAGGGGAAGGGGTAGTGGGTAATAGAATATTAGAACACAAATAACGTTGATATAAATAGTTTCACTCTTCAAAATGGGGTTGGTACTAAATCTAATATCCCCATGTTCCATGGTGTGTGTTTTGATCTTAAATGTTTAAGATGAAATTTCTCACTAAATATATATTTTAGTGACCCAGGGTGGTCCTGCAAAATCTGTATATATGTGCTGCCTCCTGTCCCAGCATTTATGACTGGATTTGCTTACACTGAGATGAATCATACACTTGAGGTTTGTTTGATTTTTAAATCGAGTGATGCATGTGCCATTTAGCCACAATAGCCTCTATAATATCACTATTCATTTGGAGCACAGTGTATTGTTGGGTGTGGCTTTTAAAGGTAGGTTTGAGTTCTGTATTATGCTAAATATACTGTAGCTTGAACCAAATATTCATCCTGTGAAATTGGTTATACATGGTTGTAACTAGCCATGTAATTGTGTTGTAACTGGTGTATTTTTAGAGAGTTTAAAATAGATTGTTCTTACTTGGTTAAAGATATAAATTGGATTAGCTATTGATTGAGCACAACTGAGTTTGTGGTGTCATATGACTGCTTATCATAGGTTTAGTGATGTCTTCATATGTTATGTACTTGAGAGAGAATTTTTTGCATTTACTGCCTCCAAGTATATAATTGTATAGTGACTCATTTTATGTAGTGACTGTTCAAGTTAAACAGTGGTTGGACAGCTGACTACTGTCATGGGAATCGTTCTGTGCAGGGTTATGAGGTTCCTGATTTACAGTAATGCTATTACCTTGGTTTGTGTTGAGAAACTTGAGAATGCATGATTTAAAACGCTGTGAAATAGTGTCTAGTACCATATGAAAATGTCTAATCATTTTTATTTCAGTGGGTTTGTGCTCCCAAAAATTGGATATTTTTTGGTAGGGAGTGCATTCAGGGCAGTTCTACTAATACGATCAATTGATGCTTAGCTGCCTGGAGAAGAGGGTAAGTATGACAGAATTTTGAATTCAGCTGGCTTGTGTCGTGATTTTGGTTTCACAATTTGTGGCATCAAAATGGGGAATCGTAGAATACCTTCCTTTGCAAACATCAATTCTGGGATTAAAAATCTGGATCTTCAACTTTAAATGCCAGAAGAGAAGGAAAATATTCAGCTTTTGTTCCATCATCTAAATATTACTTCCGATGCATCCAGTGAAGTGAGCTGTAGCTCATGAAAGCTTATGCTCAAATAAATTGGTTAGTCTCTAAAGTGCCATTAGTACTCCTTTTCTTTTTGCAAATACAGACTAACACGGCTGCTGCTCTGAAAACTAAATATTACTTGTTGCTTCCTGCTCTGGGCTCAACATACTGCATTAATATTTGGGGTCAGCTTTGTTGGTTAAGTAATATGTTCCTTATTATCTCAGCCATCTTCGATTTTTCATCTTTGTGTAGTTCCAGTTCTGTTAATTGGATCCTCCAGACTTTGGCCCTAGATTACAGCCTGCAATCTGTCAAATAACTCTAAAATCTCCTGTGATTGGTTTTATAAATTTAGTCCAACTCTGAGTCTCACATAAAATATTGTTTGATCACAGTTTTCCTCATGGTCCATTCTCAATACAAATATAACAAACTGCTGTTGGGTGTCAGTGTAGAGCTCTCAGGAGGATTGTCTACCAACTTTCATCAGGGAGACTGGGTCGAAAATTCTACTACTTTCTATCCATCAATATGCAGATGCATGGTAGTTGAGGAAATGGAACTTCCATAATGTGTTAACTCTCGAGTATTGTTGCTTTCTAAATACAGTTTAAATAGTGTGCTTGAATGCCCCTGATGTTTACAATTGCCAATGTTTAGAATGATTGCATCTGAGAAGCTCTCACTTTTCACTTTTGTAGTCTGAAGACCTTTTTGTACTTGTCTCTGCAATCCTGTGTCACATCTTCAACTTGGTTCTGTGGCATTGGTTTTTTGGTTGTTGGGCCATTTCTCATGTTCAAACAGCCATCTTGTGTTTAATGCCAATGCTTATTCTTTCACTTTTTTCCCTTTAATACTTCCTCTTTCTTCATTTATATATAGCATCTGGTATTGGACCTGTGAGTTTTAATCTATCTAGAGCAGCATATCCAGGGCAAAGTTCACTTAATGTTTTTTTTTCTTGATCATTTTATGCTCCATTGAAGATAATGCTTTCTTAAAAGAAACTTGCAACTTTTTTTTTCAAATTCAAGCCTCTGTCTTTCCGTATTAATGGCTGATCAGTAGTTGATCTCTGCTGTTTGGAGACAGTAGAGACTTTGTGAATTAAGCCGATCTTGAAGAGCTGTTGTAAGGCCTGGAAGAGGGACTTAAAGTATCATGTTTAGATGTTTGACAGATAGCATTGAGAATATCTTATTTTCAGTATCCCCAAACTGTCCAGGTTTTGTTCTTCCATTTCATTACAGTTTCATTTAAGAAGAAACAGATCATATACTACTTGAGATGAGCATGAATCTTTTGCATCTTGCTGTAACTCTTGACAAGGTTTACTTTAGTGTTGTTTTTCACTGTTTCAGTTTATTCTATTTCTGGTTTCTACCACTTATGTCAGTTATGCTAGCATGTAATCACTAAATGCTAATCACTCATTTGCAGAACAGATCAGCAGCATTTCTGTTTCTTATAGTAGAATAAGAGTCACCTACTGAACACTAACAATGAAGACTGAAAAATGAGATGGGCTATTCATTTTCTTGCAGCCCTATGTTATGAAATCCCCTGCCCATCTTTCACTTTTCCTAGAATCTAACATATCAAGTCTGCTAACAGGTAACCACTCCAGCCACTTCTAGTTCTTCATCCAGTAACTTAATTTTACCCACAGGGCTGCCTTTGTCTCCAGTCACCAATGGCTATGCCCGTTCCTCCTCCCCATTAAGCTTCTAGCCACTTCTGTTACTCTCTTACTATTTCCTAGTACGCACTGTAGGAACTTTACTGTGCTTTTATTAACTTTTCATAGAATACCTATCAACAAAAATGGTTCAGTCTCTCCTGGAAGCCTGCATCCCCCTCCCCCAATATTTGGGTTCTTCGTTCATTTTATCCTGGTGATACCACTAAACCTATATTCCCTTATTTTTTCATAGAAGGTTGCCACTGAGACAAGTTTTAGCAATTGGAGATAGGTGAGCTGGTATGAACTGACAGTGTTTTTTGTAGGGCTGTGATGTATCATCACTAGCCTTCATGCTCCTTTCCAGGACTCTAGCTCAGAACTTTCAAGATATGCCTGTTCTCCATGCTGTGAAGATCAAGAATTCAGACGTGTCTCTTGAATCGATATACTGTGGACAGATGCATTAAGTCAGGGGGTCTCAAACTGGGGGTTGGGACCCCTCGGGGGTTGCGAAGTTATTACGGGGGGGGAGAGTTCATGAGCTGTCAGCCTCCACCCGAAACCGGCTTTGCCTCCAGCTTTTTATAATGGTGTTAAATATATTTACAAGTGTTTTTAATTTAGAAGGGGGGGGGGTCACACTCAGAGGCTTGCTATGTGAAAGGGGTCACCAGTACAAAAGTTTGAGAACCACTGCATTAAGTTAAACTAGGGTGTTGAAACAAGCCAGCATGATGATTTCATCTTAATATGAAATGGTATATTTTAGCTGCCAATTATAACATGAATTGTCTAAAATATAAATGAGGCATTCTTAAAAAATTAAAGGTACCCTTACAAGGGAACATTAACAGCAAATATCAGTTACAACTTGATCCTCTCAGAAGGGTCAACCTCCAATAAGTAAATATTGAATTGGTCTACCGCTTATTAATGTTTTCTTGCCAGAGATTAATGAAGGAAGAAAACCTTTAAATTATAAAGCTATATCTCACCGATATGGCACAAGATTGTCTTGTGCAACCAAAGGACTGCGCATTCTTTTTAAAAAGCTAGATTAGCAATATCTAAATCTTAGACATGGCAGATATTTATGAAGGAATTTAGCTTTTGCTAGTACAGATAATTGAACATCTGAAGTTAGACAGCATCCACCAAACTTTGAAAGAAACAATAGGAAATCACTAGTAAATATTTCCAGAGAATTTTAACATAACTACAATGGAATAAAGAGATAGTAAATGGTACACTCATGAGCATGACTTAGTAAATGGAATAGATTCTGGAACTAACTAAACACACAGTAAGGGAACGCACCAAGTTGTAGTTTTAAGGATTGTTGCTATACTGCCTCACAGGGATTGTATCACTGTTAGCGAGGCGGGATGCCTTTTTAGTAAAAAGGCAAAACAAAAACAGGTATATGATCCAAGACCCCTGTTGCATGGATGCTTTTCTTGACTCAGTAGGCTGAAGTCCAGAAACAGCTTTGCCTCTACCCCCAAAATACCACTGGGGAAGGCTACACAGTAATAAAATTGCAGGAAATGCTGCTGACACTGGAGAATCTGATTCCTTCAGAACAACTCCCTCCAGGCATTGACTTCAAACCACAACACTGGTGTACTCTGAATAGAGCGAGAGGTGGTATGGCAAAGATTGGTGACAGTATTACCATGTGGAAGCTGAGAAATGACTCCAAATGTGAATGTGGTAAATGCAGGCAAATATTTGAACACTGCCTGATGCAGTGCCCTCTGTCAACATCCTGTATTCCTGAGGAACCGATAACCTATGATGATGTGTTGTAAAAAATGAGGCCGAGTAGCTCAGGAAATAGATAACATACTTAAGATTACTTATAAATGGGAATATTTCAGAATAGAAGGATGTGCTCATACAGAGAAAAATATTGTTTGAGAATAGCCATTTTTATCAAACAATATTTGCTGTTTATAATATATTTCTAATCAGGAAAAGAAAACAAATTTACTGGGGGTAAAAGTCTGGAGAAGAGATGATGTATGTTATTGACTCCTGATATACTAGGAGCTTAGGCAGATAAGTGGCTTATGTAAATCAATGACAAATGAGGTCAGAGCAAAAAAAACAAGGAAGGGGCATGTATCTTCTAAATGCTTTCACATTAGAACATTGAAACATGCTACCTAATTCTTGTTTGGAGGCCTCCAGCATTCCACGTGAATCCAGCTTTCAGTGAGGAAAGGAGACTAATATTAAGGAAAATGGGAACTGGTTCTAGTAGCATTTCTGTTGTGTAGCTTCTTCAAGTGTCTGTAGAAGTAGAACAGTCTCTGCATCTGTTCTTTCACTGTGACAACTCTGCTGCAATAGTGGCAAAAGTAGTTTTTAAAAATTATTAGTATTGCATGATCTTGGGCCATGTCTACACTTGCAAGCTTACAGTGGCACAGCTCTACCAATGCTGCTGTAAAGTTGCTCATGTAGCTGCTCTGTGCTGATGAGAGAGAGCTCTCCCATTGACATAATAAAATCACATAAATGAGTGGCGGTAGCATCCCCCATCAACACAATTCTGTGCTTTGAGCGCTTATGCCAGCGAAACGTTTATGTTGCTTGGGGAGGTTTCCACTGCTGTGGAAGTGAAGATCAGCAGGGCACTTTTGGTGGGAGGAGGGTGTGTATTTTCTGGGAGAGTATACATAAACCATGTTTAAACTTTTTAAACAACTGATCATTTTTAAAACTGTCCTCTTGAAACTGATATGGCATGTTTGAATTATTTCATTTGTTTTGAGACAGATTATCAGGCAACACATGTAGGCCCTTGAGCCTGGGAAGATACACATGCTCAACTTGGGGGGAGGGATAGTTCAGTGGTTTGAGCATTGGCCTGCTAAACCCAGGGTTGTGAGTTCAATCTTTGATGGGGCCATTTAGGGATCGGGGGCAAAAATTGGGGATTGGTCCTGCTTTGAGCAGGGGGTTGGACTAGATGACCTCCTGAGGTCCCTTCCAACCCTGATATTCTATGAACTTTAAACCCACTAGTAGTCCCACTGAACTCCATTAAATAGTCATGTGTTTTTAAGTCATTGCAAGATCAGAGCCTTTAATGTTTCCAACTCCTGAGAGTTCTTACAATATTTGTTTTCATAGTGTTTTTCTTAAAATGGGGCTTATAGCTAGTAGCAGCAAAAACAAGTTGGAAAGCTAAATGTGGTATCACTGAAGGGTTTGGGACGGGGTATGGGCTATGGGCTGGGACCAGGGATGTGGGGTTTGGGATGCAGGAAGTTTGAAATATAGTTTTATCCAGCAAAGGAACACTTTACTGCATGGAAAAATCTTCATTGTTCTTGTGCAGTACAAGGAATCTGGAAACAATAGAGAATCAGGTCAAGTTACAAACATTCCCTATGAACCAGTGCATACAGAAAGAATGAGTGTGATAGGTCTCTCTCTGTATATTTGAAACTTTCAGGCCAATGGTCTACTGCCTCTTGTAATTAGAGATATTTTGTGAATATAATGCTAAGTGCAAATGAATCTTAGCTCAGCCTTTTGCTTACGTGGCAAAAGTAATGTAATCTTTGTTCTGAAAAAAGAAAAGGAGTACTTGTGGCAGCTACAGTTAAAGTTAATTTAGCATGTATACTTGTGTTACGTTGCTTTTAGTTTTAAAACAGTCTAAAAATCATGAGGATCATTACTGCCTTATTATACAAAAACAATTCTTTCTGGTTATTTGCAAGCTCTTCTGAATAAACTGCATGTAAGATCTGACAGATGCTCTAACAATCTTTCAAAGTATACAGGTTATGAAGGATTGTTAGGCTGTCAGATCTTACACTGAAACAGTTTATTCAGAAAAGCTTTCAAATAAGCATCAACATCTTAGTATGTACAAAAGGTAGAAACGAGGAATATCTTAAACCCCATTTGGATTTATTAACTCTTACATCTAGGCCAGATCAGACCCTGAAAAAAGACTGATCCAAAGAACTCAGTATGGTTTACTTAGCTTCTCCAAGAAACACAATACCCTAAATAGTCATTCACAAGGTAGCCTGTGACAATTCTAGAGAAATTTTTCAGAGTAGCAGCCATGTTAGTCTGTATTCGCAAAAAGAAAAGGAAGTACTTGTGGCACCTTAGAGACAAATTTATTTGAGCATAAGCTTTCGTGAGCTACAGCTCACTTTGATATTGCATGATGCTGTATTATTTTCAAAGAATGATTATATAAATATACAAAAAGCTATTCAGATAATCTTTCCTAATATTCAGCCATTTTTCTTCAATTGACTTGTCCAACGCTTGTACCATTTTAACAACTCCTTTCTGGCCTGTTGATGCACATCACACTTTAGATTTACCAAGCTCCCTTTCCCTCCATATGCTTATGTGCAAAGATATATTTCATGGTATGTCTACACTTATGGCAGTATGTAGAGTAGACACCGCGTGCCCAATTAGCATAGGTATAAATATCGTGGAGGATGAGGCATAGTTTAGATGGGTAGAGTACATACACACCAGAATCCTAGAATGTATACCCTACATGGCTCTTTGTGCCCAGCAGTGCCTCCCACATATGTTCTTTTAAACATGTAGTGTTGCTCTGTCTCCCTGTTGCCAGAGCTGTTCACTGTGGTGTGGAGCTACCTGTACCCTACATGCCATCACAAGTAAAGATAATCATTCTTAAGTCATCCCTGTGGCGCTGGTCACTCTGCCCTTTCCTGAACTCACTCTAGTTTGTGGGTGTTGTTTTAATCCATATCCACTTTGTCCAAACGGATTTAAGCCTAATTATTACAGCACACAAGTTTAATTGACTTTCCTTGATTTGGGTATTCGTAAAAGGTTAATACTTATTTTCTCTAGTTCAATTTCTAATATTGCTTTTACGTTCTAGAGCATTATATATGAAATACATCTGTGTGAATCATATGCAATGCATATAACTGATGTCATTTTAAGTGATGTTACAGTAAGAAAAGTGGCTATCACTGAAATGGCATCTGTTTCCTCAACCCATCTGGTTTCTCTGTGTTGCATCTGACTAGAGCAACCAAAAAGCTTTTACTAACTTTTACTGTAGAGCCATTGCAGTGCTGCGAGTGAGCCAGATTCTTTTCTAACTCGAACAACAGCAGAGTTGTTAAGAGCTCTGACTAGAGTCTGATGGTGATGTGAGTGCCAGAAAAAGATGACTTTAGATCTTAGACTAAAAGAAAGGAGTACTTGTGGCACCTTAGAGACTAACACATTTATTAGAGCATAAGCTTTCGTGAGCTACAGCTCACTTCATCGGATGCATACATTGTGGAAAATATAGTGGGGAGATTTTATATACACAGAGAACATGAAACAATGGGTGTTACCATACAGATTGTAACGAGTGACCAGGAAAGGTGAGCTATTACCAGCAGGAGAGCAGGGGAGAGGGGAACCTTTTGTAGTGATAATCAAGGTGGGCCGTTTCCAGCAGTTGACAAGAGCAGTAGGGAGGGAAATAAACAAGGGGAAATAGACTGGATTTGCAAACTTGTATTGTTTGTTAGGCAAAGAATAAAATCTCAGTGTCTTTTTTTTTTCTCAGATCTTAAGCATATGTTAAGAAATTGTGTTCTTAAATTTAATTTGATAATACATAAGATAATTCTGCTTCTAACTTAAATCTTCTGAATACAAGTTTTAAACTAGTATCTTGTCCATTATTAATTTAGGTTATAAGAATTTTGGTTGCAAGCTTATTTGGTTTGAATAAATCTTTTTCTAGCTGGATGGTCTTTCTCTGCTATATTGATATATACCCTATCTTAAACAGGTTGTAAAAACACACAAAGCAGCAGCAATATGATCTTGATATTCATGAATAAGGATAGAAATTTGGAAGTCAATGTGTGAGATTAGGGTGGAGCAGTATGCTGATTCACTTAAGATCTTATCTTCCAATGTAAATTGACGTTAAAGATTCTGGTGAATGGTAACTTAAGTGTTTAAATGTTCTTACATGTGCAGCGCTAGCTTTTAAGTCTTCAGTTGCTGTAATTTAAGTGCTTTAATGAAAGTTTTTACTTCAAAATATTCATTATGATATTACTTTGATAAGCACTACATGTTTTATTCTGGATCAGCATTTTGATAGTATTAGTGGAACTCACGTCAATTTTTATTTTAGAAAGTACGTCTCAAACTGTAAAAATTGTAAAATCTCAACAAATTGCAAAGATCCTAAGATTATAGGATTGACAACTGCTTTGCATTAAAAAAAAAAAATTTCCTTCCCAAATTATTCCTATGAAGCTATATGCTAAGTCTCAGCTCCCCTTCTATGAACTGGGTTTTCTTGGGTGGGGGAAGAGAGAAGCCACTTAAAATTCCATTTAAAACATAGCAGAGAAGGACAAAGAGGCTCACAAATGGTGCTGATTTCAGTCTTCCTTTGCACTCTCTTCATATCTGGTGACAGCTGCAGATGGTTTTTCCCTCTGCCACCTTGCAAAATACCACATTTGACAAGCCTCTTAATCCTTTGAAGTGGGGGATGACATCACTGGCACATTCACATGTTTCATTGCTAGGCAACACTTAATGTAATTCCATTGTTCCATGGCTCCCCTTTGGTTCTTCACTTTATATCCCAAATGTGCATGTCTGCATTCCATTCTGTACATAAAATGCTAGCGTATTAGAGTTGAGCTAGAACTTTAGTTGTTTAGCACAGGGAAGACAACTAGGTTTTGAAGGAAATAAGCCATTAAACATAACTCTGCTAAAATGTCTCATTTTTGTGTTTTGCCCCGAGCTGATTTTTTTCAGTTTAGTATCTATGTAGCACCTTATGTATTCAGTGTTGTGTGCAAATGTGAACTTATTAGATAACTAATTGGAAGGGGTGTTGAGATTCATATTACTTCCATTTTATAGAGGCAGAGGTGAAATACCTTGCCCACGGCCACGCAGTGAGCCACCAGCAGAGCCATGATTAGACTTTGAGAGTGCCTGAATCTCTCATCCTTGTTTGTTCTTTCAGACTGTTACTCTGAATGCAATGTATAGTTGGATTTTCTGAATCTTCTGCATTTAACCTGTTGATTCAGCAATCATATCTCTCAGCCCTAACACTTCTATTATGGTAAATTCATGTAGTTTATGGGAAATGCTGTCAGATGCATAAAGCATAGTAAGTCAATTTTGCCTATGTTTTATGCTGTGACAAGGGGGAGGGGAAACTTTTTTTAAAGCATACTTCAAAGGTCTTCAGATATGTTAATGGCCATTTTAAATTCAATTGTTCTCCATGTCCCTTGAAAGTAGGACAAGAAGGTAATGCTCTTAATCGGTAGCAAGGGATATTTTAAGGTAGATATAAGGGTAGTTAAGTTCTGCAATAGGCCTCCAAGGGAAGTTGTGAGTTCCCCAGCATTGGAGATTTTTACGAACAGATTGGACAAATGTCTGTCGCAAATGGTGTAGGGTTTACTTGATCCTGCCTCAGCACAGAGGATTGGACTTGATGACCTCTTGTTGTCCCATCCAGCACTACATTTCTACAATTTGTAAAACAAAAGTTGGTAGGAGGTAACAGGCAGGTGTAGAACCAGAAGTTCTTTAGCTCATTTTAATCAAGTATCAGCTCTGTAAAATTGAAATACTTGTACAACCGAACAGTAGCATTTGTACTTCTTTACCACTTCTGTGGCTCCTATTCTCAGAAAAGTCTGAGAAGTTGTTTGGGTCCCGTGTTGTACATTCAAGAGGACTTGTAATGGTAAAAATGTCTTTATCCTTTTTTTCCAAAGATTTGTATTTTCTCCACATGAGAATAAGACCTGCTTATGACAGCAGGAGTGTAGTTCTCAAATAGCTTCTGAAACTTTGCAGCAAGAGGAAACTTCAGCTGAGACACAATTTGTTTTGATAGTAAAGTTTCACACTAGTTAACCAGCAGATTATTCCTTCCTCCCCTCAATATTTTCTGTCCTACATCACCATGAAGTCTAAAATAAATTACACACAGACAAAATTTATAGCTTTCATTGTTAACTGACATGCTCACAGATTAAGGCTAATATAGTCACTAGTGCCTTAGGTGAGCAATTCCATTTTTAGGCACTGATCTGGGACTTAAACTTATCCAAATATTTACTTATTTTAACTTTATCCCTGTTCATATCTTACCATGTTTACTACACCATTTAACATCATTCTAGTGTCACGTCTCGTCTTCTCTTTCTGGTCATTTAATATCTTCCTAACAACTTCCCTTCTTATAAATGTTTGTTTAAAAAAAAAAAAATCCAGGCATGCTCATGTTTACTATTTACATTATTTAGGTTACTTGTATATTAGATCCTTCCCCATCCCTGCCCGCACACTCATTGTGTTTAGATTGTAAGCCCTCCAAGGTAGGGACCCACTTCATTCGTGCAGTTATTAACACAGTAGGGCACCCTAGGCCCTACTGTAATACAAATACATAGTAGCATTAAGATATAAATATTAATATGCATCTGCAGTTAAACTACATAGCACCAGGGTCCCATCAGACGAGACACAAACTGGATAAACCCCCAGAGCTACACTGCAGGTAACTTCATATGTACAGATTCAGTATATCATCACTTTTATTCAAGTTCAAAACAGAGTGTACCCCATGGGGGAAATGAAGACTTAGATTAACACCTTTTAGTATTGGAGACAATATAACACATTGAATCTGAGCTCAGATTCAGGATTAGTTTCATGTTTCTAGCTCATTAAAGCCCCCATAATGAACTGTCTTGATCCATTTTAACTCAGTTTAGATAAATAATGATATTCAGGGTCATATAAAAACTCTGTAAAACCAGTTTGAATTAACGCAAAATGATCTCAGTGTTCTAAAGTGATAGTCCATTTCTTTCAATACAGCTAGCTGTTCCTGGCCTAGGGAACTCTGAAGGTTTTGGTAAAGCTTGTAACTTACTAAATGAATGTTAAGTACTAGCCAGATCTATTGCAGTATACTAATGTAGACCAGAAGACAGTATAGTGACTATTAACTTCACTTGGCGTAAGGGTGCCCTGTTGTGTTTGACAGTCTTCCATCTGACAGACAGAATATTATAACTGAGTACACAGCATCCATTATTTTAGTTGCATCAGCTTACGTTATAGATGGTCCCATTTAAGCTGTTCAGTGCAGAATTTACCTTGAGTGTTCTAGATGCTGACATGGGGCCAGGGGGATGTGAAGAGAGAACACTGGGTTCATTGTATAACTAGAAAAGGGAATACAGAGGCAGAAGTACTTGCTGCTACTGGTGTACAGTGTACTCTCTCATGGGTCCAGTCCCGTGATTTTTGAGAGTGTAATTCCATTGAAATCAGTGGAAGTCTTACTGCAGTTGGAATTCAGGATCAGAATGAGATTTTGCATGCACCAGTTTAGAGTTAGAATTTTTCAATAAGTTGCATCTCTACATTTGTAGTAGAGGGAGCAATAAGATCTTCAGCATGAATCTGCCAGTAAATTACAGCAGTATAGGTAATGATTTCCTCTTTGTGCAGAAACTGGCTAGTTCGTACAATAATACTTCTGAGAATGTTTCCTTTGAAGTTGAAATCTTACCATATGTATTCTGTAGATACACACCACACTGATAATACACAGCGATTGTCTGAAAATTTTTATTTGGACTGGAGATACTACCTATTTTAAAATGGAAAGCTTGTTACATACCTTTCACAAAAGGTATCTTGGTTTTAGTTTAATCTTTTCCTTACCAAATAAAAATTAATGCATCTTAGAGTATAAAACAGTTCCTGTATCTGAAGGAAGAACTCTCTGGATTATCTGCAAGTAGCTAGCTGTTTGGATTTAACAGAGTCTTAGGGCTTGTGGACACTGGCGCTTTACAGCGCTGCAACTTTCTCAGCCGGGTGTGAAAAAACCTGAACGCAGCAAGTTTCAGCGCTGTAAAGCGCCCCAGTGCTGGGAGCTACGCCCCTCGTGGAGGTGGGGTTTTTAGAGTGCTGGGAGAGCTCTCTGCCGCGACTACACAAGCCACCTTAAAGTGCTGCTGTGGCAGCGCTTCTACATTGCCAGTGTAGACTAGCCCTTAGGGTATCTCTACACTGGCAAGTTTCTGCACCACAAGTTACACCACTTTGATTAAAATGCTGGAATTAAACCACTGTTGCGTGTCCACATTGTGTTCCTTGTGACGCTGGAGCACATCCACGTTAGCAGCTCTTGCAATGGCAAAGACAGCAGTGCATTGTGATAGCTATCCCGCTGTGCAGCTGGCTGCAGGGTGCTCTGGGAAAGGTTTGCAATGCCTCATGGAGCAGGCACAGCATCAGATGATGCAGGTTTCCCAATCCCATTGTTCCATGAGCATCCCACTGCGTTGCCAGCTGCTTTTCAACTGAAGTTGGTAGGGGGAGAGCGTGTGAGTGTATTGGGTGGGGTGGGGGGGAGTAGTGTGTTTTGGGGGGACAGTGTGTCAGCATGCTGTCTTATAAGTTCAGACAGTGGCAGGAAACAACCAGCCCTGAAGCAGGGGGAGGGAGGAAACCCCAACATCAGCCCTGGGCTCTCTGCACAGCGCGCACACATAGGGTGACTAGATAGCAAGTGTAAAAAATCAGGATGGGGGTAGGGGGGTAATAGGTGCCTATATAAGAAGCCCCCAAAATCAGGACTATCCCTATAAAATCAGGACATCTGGTCATCACACACACACACCCCCACCCCTGCTTCCGTTCAACAGCACGAGCTGCTGTATTCCACATTAATGGTTTGCTTTGTGTCCCGAAGCAGATCAGCACAGCGTTCAAGGGCTCTTGGAAATGATGCTTTGAAAGGGGAGGGGTGCACATCTCCAGGGCTGCTGAGTTCAAAACAATGAGCAGAGCATTCACTGAGGCATTATGGGACAGCTTCGGTGGCCAATTACAGTGCAGAAAGCAATCAAGTGTCTACACTGGCAATGGAGCGGTGGAGCCTCTGCGCAAATAGCCTTACGACTCTTGTCGAGGTGGTTTTTTGCAGCGCTGCAACTGGGGAGTTTCTGCGCACAGCGTGGCTTGGCAGTGTGTGCACATTGGCCGTTTGAGTGCAAAAAGCTGCTTTACTGCGCAGAGACTTGCCAGTGTTTACAAGCCCTTACTGTCAGCAGTATTAGGAGTGTTTCAGAGCAGCAGCCGTGTTAGTCTGTATTCGCAAAAAGAAAAGGAGTACGTGGTGCATGGCAGGTTATTTAGGGCGAGTCTACACTGGCAATATTAAAGCACTGTCGCGGCCGCACTTTAATGTGCCCCAGCACTGCACCGCAGCCACATAAGGCAATGTCTACACTGGCACTTTACAGTACTGAAACTTGCTGTTCTTTCACACCCCTGAGCAAGAAAGCTGCAGCACTGTAAATTGCCAGTGTAGACGAGCTCTTGGACAATCATATTAGTTCATGGGACGCATGTTTGGGAAGGGGGCACACAGGAGTGCAATGTTCGCAACACAACCTCTTTCTTTCCTTATTTAAGGGTATGGAGGTCAGGTAGAGTTGAACTGACTCCAGTGTTTATCTAGTTTAAATGCAGATGAGTTTGGGGTTAGACTGGGGTTCAGCCTTTCACCTAATCTAACAGATATCTAGACTAGGTAAAACATTGGAGTTAACAATCCACTACCCTCCACTTTCCCCAGTCTAGATATAGCCAATACTTCACCAGTCATCAGGTAAGTGTCTATAGCTGAGGTCATACAGAAGGGCTGTTTTATTGACATTTAGAAATGCTTGCTAAGGTACTCATTATGAAATTATAACCACTTGTAGAGGATTGTGTTTAAAAAATAAACTAACTGTTGGGATTTATGGAGAATTTGATGACCCTATTTTTTTTTGTGTGTGTGTAGGCAGCAGCAGGCATTCTGTGCTATGTGGGAGCCTATGTCTTCATAACGTATGACGACTACGATCACTTCTTTGAAGATGTCTATACGCTTATTCCAGCAGTGGTTATAATAGCTGTGGGGACACTTCTCTTTATTATTGGACTTATTGGGTGCTGTGCCACAATCCGTGAAAGTCGCTGTGGACTTGCCACTGTAAGTTGCTGTGTTTCACATGAATTTTTGAGGCTTTATTGCATGTTCTGATATATATTTGGCCTTAGTGTTCCCTTTGAATGAACAGAGCCTTACTGATAGTGTTTAAAATGGACGCTGTCAAGTACGTTTGGGTTTTTAGATATTTACTCTTGTAATCTTGTTTTACAAGCACAGTTTTTTTTTCTTTACTTATTTTATCCTAAAACACTTCTCAGTTTTTTTGTGTTGGAATGTATTAAATCAGTATTTTTTGGTATTGAAACTTTATCTAAGGTCCTTCCAATGTCTCTCTTTGGAACGATCTGGTTAAAGTGTAAAAGATTAATACTGTTAACGTTCTTCAGGGTACATCTGTATTCAATCATTTAAAAAAAATTCTTTAAAACACATTTGTGCTTAAGAAAGCTGAAACTTAAAACTAAAATTATGTGGATGCCACTGGTGATAGAATCTCACTACAAGTATTTTGTAGTGTTGGAATAGGAATAGGGGCTGTGTTGTCCAAGCTGTACTTGTGTTTAAATTAGTACTTCAGTTTCTGTCGCCGTTTGCCATCTATTCACTTACTTTTACTCAAATACATGTTATGTATATGGTACTAATGTGTTTAAAAAATTGTGTCCCATAATAGGTAAGTGTCCTGTGGGCTGTAATACTTTGGTCCAGTTTTGGTTAGATTTCATCTGCAGGTGCTGGGTGGCATTGGTGGCCTGTGATATACAGGAGTTCAGACTAGATCTGGTGGGCCCTTTGGTACTTGATTTCCTTGTCTGACTACTTTAACCTTCTCTTGCAGTTGACTTTGGTGTTCTCTTAAAGCTACTAGAATGGAGAAACATATACATGGCTGCAGTATGCCAACATGTGGCTGTCTTCTAAATGGACATTTGCCTGAATCTTTGTTGACATTTCTGATTTTTGTTGGCTGCTGAAGCCATGAACACTCAGTTACTTAGATGAACTTACGTACGGATGGATTATTTGGAATGATCCACTCGGTTGATTATTTCTATAAATTAGTTGCCGAGTTAATAACTTGCCTGGCAAGTTTGATAAACCAGAAAGGCAGAGTTTAGGTTTTCAAAAAGCATGTCAGTAAAGCTACATATCATATAAATATTTTGGATTGTATTTAACAGTTTGTGATCATCCTCCTCTTGGTTTTCATCACTGAAGTTGTGGTGGTAGTTCTGGGATACATCTACAGAGCAAAGGTAATAAAAACTCTTCTAAAGTCCAATAAATGTTTTGTTGTAGATTGTGACCAACCTGCTGGAAAAAAAACTTCCCATATTTACTGTGGGTATACTTATGTTTGGGATTTTCTAAAACTGCTGTTGGGTATTGTGAGGATATTTTGATTCTCTACATTGTATAAGATCAAAGAAAGGTACATGCCTAAATTATAGCAAAGATGAAAAAAATCAAACCTATATTAAAACAGACTTCTTCAGAGGTCTGGAAGTAAGTAGCTTAAGGTTATGGGTTACTCCAAACTTGGATGAAAGATAGCTCATTACTTTAAAAAAAAAAAAAAAAAAAAAAAAAAACCTGATAACTCACTTGCAATTTAATTTTATTGTGGCCTTACAACAGGGCTACAATTTTTCTGAAAGAGGTAGTGTGGGAATTTATATAACAATTCAGCCTGATGTTTAGCAGGCTTTTGTCACCTGAAGAGTGAGGTGAAAAGCTGATACGCAGTAAATAGGGTCATGCCATAATTGGCATATCTCTATTTGCCAAATATTCTATTCTGTTTTTAAAAGCATTTTGAATCCGTGCGCAGCATAGGTTTCACTGCATTTGGGTATGTTGTATATCAATGCTTACCCAACTTGGTTTTTTTTTCTTTAAGTTGCTCTTTAAGGTATTGTCATAAAGTAAGCAGCCCAAATGGACTGGGTACTTACTGAAAAGTTAGAATAAACAATCCAGCTACATATTTAGTTTCTTTCACATCAGCACAAGACCATCTGATCTAGGCCTTTTATTCATTACTGATTGGCAAATATAATGGAAAACTAAGTTGTGGAAGGAAATGATTCCGTTTTGTCTTAGTAATTAGAAATGAGACATGCCATAATGGAAGGAGCATAGGACTGTAAATTTGGGAACTTCTAAATGCTAATCCTGGCACTGCTTGACTCCATTGCATAGCCTGCAGAAAATCTTGTTTTCTCATCTGTAAAATGGGAGTAACACTAGCATGCTTTGGCTTAATGCAAGATGTAGATATAAAATGCTACTGACATTTCCTGGCCATGACATACCATTCACATAGACTGGTAAGATGTTAATGCTTTTGTAACTTGTTCTTAATTTGGTATGGCATCTGAACAGCCTTCACCTTATCTTGCTTGGCCTTCTGTATTGCTGTAGATGGAGCAGACAGGCACTGATAACTTGGCATTCTCTTCCACTGCTTTTCATTTTTGTTAGTGTGCCCTGAGAGTGTATAGAATGTAAACATACATTTTTTTGCGTGTTTCTTTGCAAAAGGAAACTTCCCTCAAACAATCCTGCTCAAGGAAACAGCTGAGAAAAGAAATTACCTTGAACTGTCCCCCAAGGTCTGCTGCCTTTAGAACTGTTGGAGCACTGGGATAGTGAGTTCCAAAGTAGAGACCGCTTCAGTGTAAATGTTCCATTAGGGATGTTTAAATCTAGGTTCTATTAAGCATGTTGGGAAGAGAGTAGCTGCTCAAGTAGCCAGAATCTAAACCCTATAGATAGGACCCTACCAAATTCACAGCTGTGAAAAACATGTCACGGACCATGAAATAACTCCTCCCTGTGAAAGCTAGCTCTTGGAGGGGAGGAGCAGGACTGGGGGTGCCCCAGTAGGGGCTTCTACTGTTCCCTGGGCTCCAGCTACTAGTCCCCAGGCTGGGTAGGGATGGAACTTACTCTTCCCCTGCACAGCCACTCTTGAGGGGAGATCAGACCCACTTCTGGGTACCTCCTGCATCTACAGGAAGCTCTAGGGCTGTTGCCCAGCTGTGGAGCTTCTTGCAGCAGGGGGAGGTACCTGACTTTACAACCCTCCCTCCCTCCCAGCCCCCTTTTGGGTTGGGACTCCAACAGTTACAACACTATCAAATTTCAGATGTAAACATCTGAAAATGTGAAATTGACTAGTTTTCAAATCCTGTGGCTGTAAAATTGACCAGAATGGACAGTGAATTTGGTAGGGCCCTACCTATAGGGCTCTGTAGGTTGAAATCGACACCTTGACTAGTCATTAAAAGTAAAATAGGAAGACACTGCAGTTTCTGAAACTAATGAAATGTTACCTAATAATGAGCAGCTGTGTTCTACATCAGTAACTTCAGAGTAGTTTTTAGGGGGTAGTTCCCAACAAAGTACAATGCAGTACTCTGGCCTAAAGATCAAAGGTATGGATTACTGTGCTCAGATCTGGGTTGAGCCTCAGCCAGCTCATTCTCTTCCAAATCCCAGTCTCTAAGAACTGGGAAAACAAAACCCACATCATTCAAATCAGATGAAAATGAGACACAGACCTGCCTGTCTGCTGTTTATGACCCTGGAAGCCAAATATATTGCTTGCTGTTGTCTCACATGACTCTACAGAAGGGGCAACAAAATAGAACCTAGATATCTGGTAGAAAAGAAGTTGCCCCAAACAACCCTCTACCACTTCGGGGAGGGAGGGAGTGAAATCACTCTAGACTAGCAGAGCATTAATGGCCATACAGCCTTATCAAAGGCTGCTGAAGGATCTGAAAGTATTAACATAGACACCTGATCATTGTTTGTTAATCAGCAAAGACCAGAGCTGTGTACATCTTCTATTCAGAACAAGAGAGTGAACAGGTTTTAAAAAATGGTGTCAGAATTCCTTGTGACAGATTTCCACAGAAGGGAAGACTAAAGACTGGACGGTAGTTGGCAAGATTGAGTATCAAGTGAGACTGAGCCCAGTGACAGCTTATTTGGGGAAGCTGGCATTCTGGACTCCCAAATGGAGGCATAACTAACCTTTGGTGCATTTGAAACTTTCCTACATCCTGTTAGCGATGAGAGGTCTGGGTCCAATTTGTGCACACAGATTTTACCTAGAGCGATGTGTTTCTTCTCCATGCGTTTCTCTATGACAGCAGCCAGCCCATTTCAGATCTTTCATTTTGTCTGCTAAATGAGAAGAAATTTCCTTTTGAAGGATTAATTTCCATATGTAGGTAGCTGGGATTAGTCAGTCTGTCAATTGAACGGTTCCAGACTTGTCTTCTGGACAGAATAGTGGAGGCTTTCTTCACCTCTGGCACTGGCACAGGATTTTAAAAACTCAGTCAGTTGGAGGTCAAGACTTCTGCCATCTGCACTATACCTCTGCCCCATGCGGCTCATCTGTATGGGCTGTTCCACACACACACGTGCATCAAAATAACAAAGGTTGAATTGACACCAGTTTAGCTATTTTGGGGGCAAATTTATGTGTGGACACTCTTTTATTTCAGAGTAAAATTGACTAAATGGAGTCGAGTCAGTAACAAATTTAGCATATCCCCATTTTAGCTAACTTTATTCCAAAACAGACTGGTACCAACATAAATTGATTTCAGTGTACATCTATTTACTTCAAATTCCTCACATTTTGCCTTGGGCCCAAACCTAACCTGGAAGTTATTTCCTCATTTGTTGATATTTTTGAAAGAGTAGGGTAGCAAAATTCATGCTTCTAAGGGAGACTCGTTTGCAAACTTAAGTCTGTAGTTGGTGTAGCCTCAACCCCATAATAAAAGCAATGAAAGAGGGAAAGTGATGTCTCGGCTCAGAAATATTTCAGAAATTTAGATTTTTATAATACTGTATAGATGTCCTGAAGCAGCTTAAGGCCCCAAATTCTGTGCAAGGTAGAGTTATTCATCCTCACTTTCTGTGCAGAGTATTTTTAATTGTAGCTTTTAACCATTAGCATTAAATTAGTATTTGTGCAAAATACAAACCAATCAGCATTCCAAAAGCGAAGCCATTTCTCCGAAGTACAGTAATCTGTAAAACACAATTAACTCACCTAATTGAATAAGCCTAGACAACACCCTATTATTTGCAGCCGAAAAAAGGACTGTGCTGCCCAGAGTTGTACCAATAGTTTGAAAGTGCACTAATGTTTGCTTTGTAGGTGGAGGATGAAGTTGATCACAGCATTCAGAAGGTGTATGATGCATACAGTGGGACAAACCCTGATGCTGCCACCCGCGCTATTGATTATGTACAGAGACAGGTGAGAGCCAACATAATGGAAAGTTGATTGTAATTGTAGATCTCATGAAGTCCATATTGTATGAGGAGCTCTGAATATCATTATATTGCTCTGGGGTTTGTTAGAGGGTGTCCACATTACAACTTTGACCAAGATTATAAACAGTAGCTTGGTCACAATATAAACAGTTAAAACTACTAGTACCCATGACACTTAACTGTTTAGCTGTTGCAAGAGATCTAGGATTGTCACATAACTGTCCTTCTGTTACCACTTCAGTGTGCTTTTGGGGGGATTGTTTGCCACTGTTTCCTTTAGTACTTGTCTCCCTTCAATATTTCTCTGCAGTAGGACATCCCAGAATGCACTGCCCCATCTGCTGCTAGCTCGCTATAAAGGTGGACACACAAATGAAGTTGTGGTGGCATAAAAGCTACTTATTGACTTGAAGGGCCATGATTGGCTTTTTTATCTGTGCCAGGGAATTTTTGGCAGAAAATCTCACCAAGTTTAGACAAGATCCAGTGGCTTCCAGCTTTTTCACCATTGTCAATTTTTAAAAACTAGCCTCCAGAGTTCTCTGCATTAAAACTCCAATTTGTGCATGTGAACAAATGGTACGACTGGTGGGAAGTTTTGGGGGTTTTTGTTGTTGTTGGTTGTTGTTGTTTTTCCTGAAATTCCATAGTGAAGGGAAAGTGTAGCCCAAAAGAGTTGAGATATGTAATTCACCACTGATGCAACTCCACTGTTGGGAATCTCACTGGGACTTTTCCTGTCTATGCTGTAGCCTCAAGTCAGTTTTTCTTCAAACTATTTAACAAGTTTTGAACAGACTTACAAATCCTTGTCATGTAGATATTGGAAACAAAACCATACTAATTACAACAATAGTTTGGTTAGTTTTATAGAGAGATTTGAGATTACTTTGACAGGGTGTTAGTTAGCATCTGTACACTACTTCTGACATGCTGTTTCTGGTGTGTTGTTTTTTTTTTTTTTTTTGAGTGAAATCTGACTACACATTTAACAAACCAGATATCTGTCAAACTGTAATTTCCAACTTTTTTGAGTAGGTGTGCTTGTTTTTTGCAGGTGGGTTGACTGAGTATTGAATAAATGGTAACTGGATATTTATCTATTTGCCCTCTCTATTTTGATGGGTACACAATTGGCATGTTTTTCAATAACTTGGTTTTTTTTAACTCTTCCCATAAACTTGGACTGTCTTCGCTAACAGATAAGATCAATTCTTCGTTTCCTTTTGTGTGACCATTTTGTGCTAGGAAGCCCCAGGATGATCACCCAAGGATCATTTGGTGATAAATATCCAATATTTATTTATGTTGGATTACAAATTGTATCCCAATACTCTGATGCTTGGACACGTCCACTATAAAATCTTCTCTCACCACAATTTCTCCAGTACTTCTTCCCCTTCAATGTATGTATATATTTTAACCTACTTGTATAAGCTACTGTTGAAACAGTATTAAAGACATTTTATTTTATCATGTTACACCTTGAGGTTGCTGGTCCTTCTTTTCAGATCAAATCCCATTCCTCTGGGATAATTTGTCCAGATTCTTTTCCTGGGTATCATATGTGGACACTTTTTTTGTTAAGAAAGCTGTCTGCAAAGATTGATTATAAATTAGCTATTTTTAACTGATCAGATGCCATTGCTTCTATTAAAGTTAGCTTTCTGTATACAACTGTCGTAGGAAGCTGAGAAACATAATGCCTGTTAGTTATTTATGATCTCTAATTTAGAAAAGTTTACTGAATCACTGGTCAACCCTATGTTCCATAGCTCTTCCAATTTTTAAAACTCTGTGGTTTATGATTTGGATTAAGATCTGGATTATTTGCAAGAAATGTCATTGGCAAGGGGAAAAGTTCTTATCTCTAGTTCTGTTCCCAAACCCATAGCAAAGGATATGCTAGAGGATGTCTGTATATTTCTGAAGGTTCTGATTTTTTTCTTAATCCACAGTAACTCAACAATATTTACACCACCACGATTTTCTTGTTCAATAAAGTCCCATTGATTGGTTTGGTTAGAGTGCCCCAATCCACTACTGCTTTGAGCTTGCTGGCTTGCTAGTACCATGTAATATTTGGTATAGCGAGTCTCCATGTTTAATGGGTTTGTACAAATATCTGCACTCACTCTTGGTCGTCTTTTATTCTGTGTAAATTCCTCTGTGTTCCTGCTAGGTTTTTATCTGGGATAATTACAGAATAAATGTTAAACAAGGAAGATGTCCTTGGCAAAAGGTTCATTTTTGACTGCGACTGTTCTTCCTGGCCAAGAAATTTGTATTCTTCCCCCAGCTCTCCAGATGTTTTTCACTTGCTGAAGTAGTGGTTTGACGTTTTAAATGATAGAGCTCTTCTAGGTTGTTTGAGATGTGAATTCCCAAGTATCTTACAAAATTTCTTGCCCATTTATACCCAAATGTGTTCTAAAATTATAGCTTCTCTGTGTCTGGCAAACTTAGAGCTAACATTTCAGATTTGGCATAATTTATTATGAATCCAGATGTTTTCCCAAAGTCATGTATTTCTTTAGATACTAATTTATAGGGAAATGTTCTGGTTAACTTTATATACTGATATAATATTTTTATGTACCTTCTGATGTGTTCCTGCAAGTTTTATTCTTGTGATAAATTCATTGTTATCCTCTGTGAAAGAGAGGATGGCCAATGCAAAAAGTAAAGGAGGCAATGAACGTTCCTATCTAGACCCTCTGTGTAATTCAAATGGGAGATTTAACCCAACGTAACTCACTTTTTTTGAGCTCGTATGAAGAGCAATTATCCATTAAGGAACTAGGGGACAAAGTCCATGTGGGACAGGACTTGAAGAGCTGCATTAGATTAGGACTTCCCCAGCTTTGGGGAGACCAGTAGCTTCTTTAATAGGTTGTGGAACTTCTTCCCCTAACAGAATGTCATTGACGGTACCCCTCAAGGGACCTACAAATTCTGCCTTCTCAACCTTGTAAAATTAAACTGGAAAGCCATCAGGTCCTGGATTTTTACCACTTTTCATACATGCTATTGAATCTAAGATATCTTCCTTCTGTTATTTTTTAATCTCAGAAAGAAAAGGAGTACTTGTGGCACCTTAGAGACTAACCAATTTATTTGAGCATGAGCTTTCGTGAGCTACAGCTCACGAAAGCTCATGCTCAAATAAATTGGTTAGTGTCTAAGGTGCCACAAGTACTCCTTTTCTTTTTGCGAATACAGACTAACACGGCTGTTACTCTGAAACCTTTTTAATCTCAGTTTTCTTTATCAGTTTTGTTTGTCAGCAAGCCTGCTACTTCCAAATATTTTTGAATAATTTCAGGGCTAGGAATGTCTGATATATAGAGGTTTATAATAAGCAGCAAAAGTATCACACATTTCATTGGGTGTGCAGCTGTCTTTTGCTGATTGTATTTAATTGGAGGAATATGTTCTTTAAGCTTTGAACCAGTAGCTTCTCACTTATTTCCTTTTTCGTAAAACATTTGCTTTGTTATACCGAAAAGCTTTTTTGATGGACTCTGTCATCAACCTATTCAATTTCTCCCAAATAATTAGTTCATATACTTTTTTGAACCTGTTTCTTATGAAAGCTTTTTTTCTGGAGCTTTTTCATTTTTTCAATAGAGAGGCTCTGTTTATCAACTGACCCTAAATTCTGCTTTACCCACCTCCTGCAGAAGACCTCTTTTTATACTGTCTTTTATTTGAACATATTGAATAGTGTCCTCATTTAATTGCTGCAAACTGACCTTTGTCCTGGAGAAATAAGCAGTGTTCATTTTAAAAAAAAAAAATAGTTGGGATGGATCCCAAAGATCAAATACTGCTTCCAATGGGGCATGATCTGACCATGTAATGTACTAGTTTCTGCAGATCTTGTCCACTTCATTAAGGATTTAGAGATGAATCTAGTATATCCATGAGGGTGTGAATAAAATGTGCCACCTCATTCCCTTGGGGGCAATTCTCTCCATCAATCTGCGACTGAATTGTTGGCACAGTGAAAGCAGTGCTGCACCTGCTTCTCTATCCACCAACTTCTTTATCAGAACTGACCCAGTAAGGAATCCGCCTGCAATTGAAGACACTTCCGAGTTTAACTATTCCTTCCCCAAAACGTTGCAGTATTTTCAAGTCTCTAAAAAAAAGTTTGTTTGTTTTTTTTAATGGGGGATGTACACTGATCCCACTGTTAATAACCCAGTAATTGTGCCCTTCAGTAAGATAAACTGTCCCTCCATGCCTCTGAAAAGGAAAACATTTTGTTTGCAAATATTCTGCCAACTCCTCTTTGACTGAAGCCAAAAAGTCTGTTGAACCAATTATCTTTCTTAGCCATAATCTGTTCCTCCTGGAAATACATTTTCATGGAGTAAAAAACCCAATTAAAGATTATAAGTTTCTTTCCTTTAATGATTTTATTTAGCCCTTTGACATTCAAAGATTCCTATTTTAAAAGGAAGAGACACTGAAAATGACTATTTCAATTACTGGAAAAATTGAAATTGTCATTCTTTAGCTGTTGAATGGCATGAACACTTGTGTGCCCAATGTCTGTCTGTCTGTCCTTTCTAATTATGCTGTATTCACAATTGTGTGTTTGAAGGCTTGGTTTCTTTTTGTGAACTTCCATATCCATTTTCTTGTATTAATTCCCTTCTTCATTACTCTGAGTTTAAATCCAAAAATAAAATACTAAAGTAGCATAAGAATCATGCCCCAAATGACTGAGTTTTTTGCTGAACCTTAAACCCCTGTACTCTCCCCCATGAATACTTGGGACTGCTTCTCTTGCAGTCCAAAGGTAGTACCTTCTCCATGCATGGGACATTAACCGTTACCCTTAAGAGTAGATTACCATCTGATCATTTGAGTTGCATGGAGAGGATTAAACAGAAGGCCTGAGGACTCCTCCCTATTACCTCTCTCTTTTCTCCAATCTCCTCTGTCCCTGGGACTCACCACCCAGTGCTGCCACCGCCTTCCTTCCTCTCCACCCTCTCCCCCCCATCATTTATTTTCTCTATTCTTTAAAATAACTGCTCGTTCCTGGTGACTCCCAAGAAGTCCTTTCTGGTTAATCTTCTTGTTACTCCTCAGGTATCAGAGTCCTCTTGTTCAGTTTCACATCTGCCATTGTCAGTACATTCTCTAGAATTGCTTGTCTTCTCTTATCCTCTTTCTCTTGGGTTCCATCATCTGCAAAAATTTTCTCAGCATTTTATTCTTAATTTCTACCTCTGCAGTATCCTCTTGTACTTGATGTTTTGACTTCTATTCCAAGTATCTCTAGTGTGTTTTTCCTTGTGTAAAGTTTTATTGTATAATATTGGTGAGTTTTTTGGAAGCTGAATGAGTTTAGATGGGAATCCCCATCTGTAGCAGATATCTGCCCTCCTGAATAGTGCTGTAATTTCTCCCAACTCTTTATTTAAAAAAAAAAAAGGATAAGGCAGCGAGGGTCATGGAGAAAATTGCAGCTTGTGGCCTTTGAGTTCTGAATGCTGTCTGGCTCTCTTTCTTTCTTTTTTGTTGCCGCGCCCCCCCCCCCCTCCTGTGATTAAATCTTTCTGTTTAATGATGAAATTTTATGATGAAATGTTTGGGTCTGTTCTAAGGTGGAGGGGACAAGTGCCTTGTGTGCACTCTCCACTTTCACCTCTTTCAGAGACTCCCTGAATACTGATGATCCGTCTCACCGTGTTTTTCTATATCCTCCAGTTTAAGCTGCATCTTTCTCTTTGCTCCAGTAGTGCCATGTGGTTCTGCACTGCATGCTCTCACTTGCTGCTTTTGGTCTTAAGCCAGTCTCTAGGCACGGCTGACTCTTATTTTCCCAGTCAGTAACTTTCTTCTTTTACTACTGGAATACTGGGCGTCATATAATTTCTCATGGCCTTAAACTCTGAAATTAACTCCCATATGTCAGCTTCAGTGGGTATTTGATTTTCTTCAGCCCTGGCATTTCTACCTGGCTTGGCTGCCATGTGTTCACTTGGAATCTGAAAGTCTTCCCTACACTGTGAGTCTGAAATGCTTCTTAAGGAGGGTTTTAAAAAAAGAAAAGGATTTTTTTTTAAGAGAATCAATCCTCTGCAACCCTGTTCTCTGAAGTGTGCACGGGCGGGGGTGTGGTTGGGGAGTTTAGTAGATTTCTGGGGGCTGAAGGAAGTAAATTGCTTTGCTGTCATCCCCTTAGGGCTCAGGCTTAAGGCTATTTTAGTCCGTCCCCATTTTAATGTAGTACAGTGCTACATTAGTTTAGATTTTGGTTCACATTTTAAAGGCTTTCTTCACACCCAGGAGGGCGAGAAACATACTTTAAAATCAGATTAAATTCTGAAGCACACTTTCATAGCAAGAAGTGGACTCTTTAGTTGGTTCTGTAGCTATTTGAGCACAGGAAATGGCTCCAGGCCTCGACTCATCTGAAGAAAAGCCTAATTGAATAGGGCTTTTCTTAAACTCATAAGGAGTCCCAAACTTTATATGGGATGGAGGGCATAGAAAACTCAGTGTTAAACATTTAGCATCCAGAGGTAGAATTTTAACAGTGAGTATTTCATAGCTAGTTTTCAGGATCTGTGCCATAAATCTAGTTTGAAGTTGAAAGTAATACTAGTAACATTCAATCTGTAGTTTGTTTTTAGCAAAACATTTGTCATGCTAAGTGGCAAGTGACATGACCTACTCTAATGTTCAATATTTAAATAACACAGGCAGCCTATTCGAATACATCTTTGTTCATGGCATTGTAATTAGTGACTGCATATTCTTAGTTATTATCCCTTTACTAATAACTTTGATATACGTGGTGGCTTTTTCTGTTTTTCTGTAGCTGCGTTGTTGTGGGAGCCACAACTATTCAGACTGGGAGAACACAAAGTGGTTCAAAGAAACTAAAAATAACAGCGTGCCCCTCAGCTGCTGCAAAGCAACCAGCACCAATTGTACTGGCAGTTTGACCCACCCAATGGACCTTTATTCTGAGGTAAGCCAGGCCTGTGAATTCAGTTTACTAGTATGTATAAAGCTGACAGTCATTTAAATTTACCTGTTTTGGTGGCCAATGCAGAAGTTTAGGGTATATTTTATATATCTGGATCTGATCTGGAATCTGAAAAATAACTAACTTTGCTCTTCTCAGTCGGCTTTCCCATCCTAAAAGCCAACCTTCAAATGTCTTAGTTTTTCTTGAGTTTAAAGCCGTTAGCACTATAATTTTCTGTCCATTCACTTGCTGCTTTTGATATTTATTTCAGTTTATTAGTGGAGATATAAGCAAAGCTTCTATGCAAAGTTATGACCAGGCTGAATACTTCCTAAATGGCACTGCTTGTTTGTTTCAGGGGTGTGAGGCTCTAGTTGTAAAGAAGCTACAAGAAATCATGATGTATGTTATCTGGGCAGCTCTGGCATTTGCTGCCATTCAGGTGAGATTTCAAAACATTTACTTTTTAACTGATAACCTTTCATATAAAAATGAAACTCTGGACTGTAATCCCAGGTTACCATGCAAATGCACCAGTCTTCAACAAACTTAGGTTTTTTTATTTTGACTGAGTTCCATTGACCCAAGTGTCAAATAACCAAATATTTTAAATTGATTACTCGTGGTTATTTCTAAGTTGTTCAGCGCCTTGACTTTTGCTGGAATGTGTCTTGCCTCCATTTGATCTAGGATCTCCAATATAAATGATCAGATGCATCTGAACACACCTGACATTCATGCTGAGCAAATATTTTTCATAGATACATTTAATGATAGTTAACGTTTGTTTGAATAGTTACAACGCCCTTAAAACAAATAGGGGCAGTTCATACTAATGCTGTTATCAGGAAATAAATCAACAATTAAATCATGGTATCTCGGAACCACCTAAAAATATAGCCAGATTTTTTTGATAGCTGACTCTTACGGTGGCCCTTCGGAAAGGGGGCATTGCACTTTGCTCTGAAGGTCTGATTCAAATGCTGGGCCTTCAGGGGAAGCGAAGTCCTGAGTTGAGGACCCTCCAGTAAGAATGCTCTGAATGCAAATGCTCTGTACACACATGCTCAAGCATCACAGCTGATGTTTATTAACTGAAGTTCAGTTAGTGCATTGATTGTCATAGTGAACATCTTTGTAATGCTGCACGTATGTAGTGTATTCTGTTCTTCTTTGTGATAAGTTATATTCCTTAATGAGCAGGTGCATTGTGGCCGACTTACAGATGCTCTGAATACCATAACTTTGAATCCTGTAAAATTAAAACATTTTAACTAAGTTCCCCAGATATTGAGATGCATATTAAAATATTTAATTCTCTAAGTAACTGGACTTCGAACAAGTGTTCTGACACCTACTCTTAAATGTGCCTGTATGTCTGGAATTCTGCTTCTGTTCATTAGTTTAACCAGTTAATACCTCTAAAAAACTCAAAGCATTAATCAGGTGTTTTCTGATGTGGCAGTGGGCATTGCAGTCCCCAGTGAAAACTATAGTGCGCATGCTGAGTACTAAGGTTTTGGGGATTTTTTTTATTTTTTTTAAAGCTAACTAAATAATTCCCAGCCTTTTGCAGCAGAAAACTTTAACTAGTGTTACACTTTCTGCCTTCAGAAAAGTCAAAACAGCTGAATAAAGTTATTAAACTTTCATAATTTAACTTTTGGATTGGCAAAAATTCACCTTTAGATAAATTTCAATGTTCAGCACCTGAAAATGCATCCAGTAATGGAACTCCATCTCAGTGCTAAGATAAACTTGTAAAACAGATAGATCTGTGTATAAATGCTATGCATTTAATATGGTTTCATTGTCTTAAGCTGGCTTATTTCAGATTTGTGAAATGCTCATTTTTGCTTTTGGATAGATCTGATTATTCCAGTCTTTTGGAGGAAGGTTTGGATCTCCTGTTAAAGTAATGCATTTTGCCTTGGTGTTTTGAAAAATGTGCTCAGTCTTGTACCCATCTTGCACTATGCAGTATTATGACATTCCTGTGGAGAGGTTTTTTTCCTTGTGTAAACTTAGCGTATTTGAAGTCATATTACGTTTAAAAGTGCTTCTGAGTTGCTTGCTAGAATTAACCATCTTGCTCAAGAAAGATACTTTTGCAGTCTGGGAACCTAATGCCAGTTGAAAACTGGCATCCTTCTGCCATCAGAATTATTTAATAGTAAATATTAAAACCTACTTTAACTAAATCAGTGTTAGAGCAGAAGCAGTTTATAATAGGGGTGAACAGTTGGTGCTTAGAGATAATTCAGTGTTTAGGAATAGTTCTAATTACTCTGGAAAAATGCTCTTGAATGTTCAGCTGTTGAGATGGAAATTGTAACAAGCTGTGCTGGCTTTCTGTAAAGCAAGGTAGGTGCCTCAAATAGGATCAGAAATGGAAGTTTCAGTTGAAAGCTGTTTCCAAAGAGTTGAAAGCATGTTCTTCTGTATATTAACATTCAGAAATCTTCATAGAGCAAAATTGTTTGGCTTGTTAAACTCTTACAATGCCAAACAGCAGCCAGGTGATTGTCAAAACTCTTTTAGTTTATACTTTCTTTTCAAGAGTTACTGCAGTATGAACTTACTGAGAAGAGAAATTCAACTGAAGAACCTTATACACAGTACAAGGTGTTAAATCAACTTGTGTTTAGCTTGGGTAACCTCCTTTGGGGAGGAAGAACAACAGAAATAGGCCCCAGAGATGGGCAGCCAAAATAATTGGAAACAAAGAATGACAAGGTGAAAATAGGATTGTTCTATTTACACTCAAATCTACATTTCAGAGAATTTCTCCTAAAATTGTAATGCTGCTTGTTCAAGCCTATTGCTGTTTTAGTATCCTTTGTGCCTCCTTCCTAAATGGAAGTCAATCCCTTTGTTAATCTTCACATGGTTTACTACAAATTGCATCTTCTCCTTGAGAGCTTTCAGCATCTTAACTGTCCTTTCTATGCTTTAGCAAAATCTTCAGTATACCCTATTTACTCAAGTATGTCACATCACTTGTTCTTTGCAGCTTTTTGTGCAGTGTGTTGGTAGCCTGGTTTCAATTCAGTTAGTTTTATTGATGTTTCTTAGTATTCTTTTCTTTTCTTTTTTTTTGGTTGTTGCCAGGCACTGAGTTCAATGTTTAGCAACTAGAGTTGCCTTTTCTTGTCTGGGCTTAAGGTAGAATTCCTTCCTCCTCTTCCCCACTGCCCCCCCCCCCTTTAAGAAACATGTAGGGGAAAAGTTTATGAAGCTGTGTCCTAATTGTCAAAAAGAGCTATACTTATTTTGGAGTCTGATGTAGTGAAGAGATGTCGTTGTCCTCCTCCCCTGCCCCCCAAAAATGGCTTACAGCACTGTTAAAAATCCTAGCCCCTCTGCATGGGGCTATAACCCATGCCACTCTGTTTCACTCTGTGTGCCTGTCAGTGTCCCACTGGCTTGCCAGTTGCAAGCAAGTATGCTCATTGTGCAGTCTCTGCACTTTGGGTGGCACTTGCTTTGTGGTGCCACGTGGCAGTAATCTAGCTATCAGCAGGGAGACTCCAAATTATGTCTGCAGAAAAGGCTATGTAAACACTTTGCCAAAAAAATGAGGAAACATCAAAAGGGGTTTTCTGCCCTTACCAAGATATTAACGTATATTGTTTGAAATGTCTTCATGTAGAACTGAAGCAAACCATCTAACAACCATTAAGAAAGTAGATTATAAGATTTTAAACATATAGCTCTGGTGTTCAGTAAACAGTTTCTGTTAGACACCTGGCATTTCTGCTTAGCCCTGACTGCAATAGGAACTATTAAGCTCATTAAATGTTACATCATCTAATTGGTTTTGTTGTAATAGTTAACAAGGTTTCAGTATTAAATAAGACATTGGTTTAATCTAATTTTTATATAGTCATACTCTGCTTTCCTTTAAGCCTAGTCCTAACTGACTTGACTTTATTAAGTAAACCTCCAGTAGACCATTGTAAAGCTGTAGCATGTAGTGTGGCCATGATTCTGTATAATACATGGAATTTCCGTATTTACTTTGTGCATATGGCACAGCAAGACTGTATAAAAATTAATTTAAATGTGGACAAGAATGTAACCTTTAACAAATGGACTTTGACCTAGTAAATGTGAATTAGAGCAGCCGTGATCCTCTCCATTCAGTAAAATTTCTGATCAAGGCTTTAAGAATGCACACAGCCCCTATTATGACCTCCATTCTTTTGTGTTTGTAATACAGTAAGAATAATGCTTCTGGCAGCTCTGCTTACAGCAATTCTGTATTGTCGCTGTAACCTAAAAGTTTAACTTTGTTTCCCCAGCTTAGCAAACTCAGTTTTGAATATTTGTTTTAAAATGAAAAGACCGAGGCAATGAAAGATTACTTTCACTTTTTGTGAAAAATAGCCCTTCTTCCTAGGAGCTGGTACTTCCCTGCTATTGAGCTAATGCAGAACGCTAGACCCACCAGAGTTTAAAGAGAAGTTGCTGTGTGACGGCTCAACTAAAGTGATAGCACACGTTTTCTTTGACATCCTTCACAAATTCTGCACAAGAAGTCATTCTGCATCACCATTGGGTATAATCTTGTTTTAGAATATCTCTAGAAGTGTCTAACTCTAGAGACGCTTTTTTTTTTTTAACAAGACACTTGTAGCTTAGATGTCAGAATAAGGAACTAGGAATGAAGGGGGAAGAAAACTCTGCTTGTGCTGCCAGAACCTATACTGTCTGATTAACTTGTTTTAAACTTCAGTTGAAGGAATGCCATCAAGTTTTCATATAACTTTTTTTATAAGATGGATCAAATTTTGGGTCTAATTTTGTGGAAGTTCTCAAAGTTCTAAATGAATTTTAAAAAATCATTAGAGAATTTTATCATTGACTGTCCCTTCTCACAATATGCCTTAATCAGTAATCGGTGTGTGTTCTGCAAACAATTGCTAAGAAAGAAAATGAAATTAATGTAATACTTTGGTAAAGTCTTTTTTTTGTACTAAGTTATGTGGCTCTTTGGAATCATTGATGAGTGACCGAGTAATAGAGTTCTTAGTCTACACATGTCTGGATGGATTTTTTTTTGGCTTGCTTGAATGGTGAATTGAACAGTTTTCTCTTTGTCAGTTTTAATTCTGAACATGTGGCTTTTAGTGAACTGACTGGAGGCTGTTTCTGATAAACATGAATAAAATAGCCTACAAGGATGAGGCAGAAATGTTACTTAAGTGATCACATAAAAGGGACAATCTTAGGCTAAAAATGTATATTAAAAAAAATCAGACGCTTCCATTGGTTTCAAGATTGTAAAACCTTTTCTTTTAAACTTAGTTTGTCAGTCTTCAATAAAATAAGTTTGTGCTATTGCACAGTTACTATTTCTGAGAGGTTGGAGCAAAAACTGTTGTTGGTTCTATCACAAACATAAAAGCTGCTTTTTCTTTAAAATCTTTATCATTTGCTTGGATTCTCTCCTCTCTGAAGGGTTCCAGTAAAGCCACCACTTTGTTAATCCATTAGGGTGGTGGTATAAATTTCTGTGAGGCAGAATCCAGGATCGGAATGAACAGATTTAGGGTCACTTTTCTTTAAAGTCCATTTGAAGTGGTGGTCAGACTTCCAGTCACCAGCTGGATCCTTTGCTCTCTGAGCATTCAAAGGTCTCAGCCATGTTGACAGTGTGGGCCGGTCTCCTGTAAACTGCAAGCAAGCTGAAAGGGGCAAATTCATCTAAATGCATTGGTTCTGTACATACACTGCTGATTAGCTGGGAGGCAGTTTTTCTTAATAGCTTATTTTCTAAGCTTTGTTCAGTGGACCAGTAGTGTTGTCAAAGGTGGGAGCTTTCTCTTAAAGTATTCCTGAGCAAGTTCTACTTCCTAACACTTGCTTGACATATTTATTAAAAACCTGGGTTTATTTCATAACTGCAGAGTGACCCAGCTGATCTAGTGTACTGTCCGCTAACTTTGTGCATGTAAACTACAAAATGGCTGACATTGGGAAATTGATACTGTGTAATTAAAACTACAGTGGGCAAGCTAAGAAAACAGATCTGATCATTGAGGATAAGTATAAAGTTTTGATGCAGGGAGGTGTGAAGTTACAGCTTTCAAAAATAAGCAAATATTAACTTGTGTTGAAGATAAGATTTATTGGTCCAAGATGTAAGTACTAACTGCAGTGAAGTAGAGAGCAATATTTTGGTGAATGTTAAGATTTTTAACACTAACCAAGGTTCTCTTGAGAAATAGATCATACCAATACTTTCAAGGTCTTTATTTTAACCAAAACACCAAACATGGAAACCTTTTCTTCTGGCCAAAAATTTCAGCAGCGTGTTTTCCTTTGGAGACTGATATTCTAACAGCTGATGCACTTGCAAGTCTATCAAACTGTTCTATGAAATAATTGGCTGCATCCCATTAAATGCATATAGAATCGGTCAGGCATTGTTGGGTCGAGTCAGGTCTAGAACAATACATAATTTGGCTGCCTTCACCCAGTCAAAGCTATGATTAATTTTTTTAATATGTAATGGTTATGAACATTATGGAATTCCTTATACTACATTTGTGTTTGAAATATGGTTAGTGAAGTGGGTTGGCTTTTAATGATGTCAGTCAGGAATATTTATGGTGATGGTATTGCCAGTGATTGAAGACTAATTCATTGTCACTTTTTTAATGAATTTTGAACTGAACTTTGATAACTAAATTTAATACTGACTTAGAACACAAACTTTGGCATTGATTTAAGCTAACATCACTTAATGTTACTGAGTTTCAATGTGCAAGTGTACATTCCTGGACACACACAACATTTAGTACATAACTTTTAATAGTTTCACTGTCCAATCGTTGCCCAATAGTGTTTCCTTGTCAGTAAATGCAAATCTGAGAGGAGTGAATTTCCCTATGTAATCAGCACAAATCAAGAAGATTCTGAATGTATTGGTCTGCCTGCAGGCCTATTTTCTGTTAAACTCGAAGAAGCAAGGCCAGATTTCAGCATGACTTGACTGAGTTGCAATGTTCCGTTCACTTTTAGTCCAAGATTTATGAAGGAACCTACTGAATTTCTATAAATGTCACCCTGCAGGCAGATATCAAGTTATGTAAGAGGGCTGCTGTCTGTGTGGCCTCTTTGGGAAGTACTTACATCTTTTCAGACTTCTTCCTTTATTCAGCTTTATGAACGAATCTAAACAATAACTTAACTGGCAACCTTTTCATAAGGCCTCATAAAAGGTAAAGCCAGAAATTGTGGACTTGGCTGCAAAGCAGTTCCAGCCTTCTCATTGATGTCTTCCTCAAGCATTTAACTTCTTTTTGTAAAGTACTTTGTTACTTACAGCCATGAATACATTAATCTCAGATTAACATCTCATGTACATTTATATGTTAATTAGCTGAACCCCCAGGTTTCTGGCAAGCTGCCAGAGTGGGCCTTAGAGCAGCTGTGCGCCAACCTTTGCAGCACTAACTTGATTTTTTAAAAGGTGAAGACTACAACATTGGACACACTTTGCCCAAATTGGGCACATTAGCAAAGAAGAGGATTCCAGCTATACCATGTCCTTTTTTTAAACAGACCAGTCAAATTGTGTTAACTTAAAGTACAGTCTGACTTTGTACATTCTGGATTATAGTAACTCACACCTCAATCATCAAATAGTATGGTTCTAATTTCCCCTTTGAAATGTTAAAGTTCTGGCACTTAGATATCAATCTTCTGTCGCAATTGAGTGTTAAACCACCTCACCTTGAATTCAGTCTTTTTCTTATCCACTAATATAAAGTTTCCATCCTTTTTAAATTAGTCTTGATTTACATCTGTTGGCATAATAGAGGCAGAATACAACAAGTGATTTGACCAAGGAATAGCCTAATGAAAGATGCTCCTATAAGGTGATTTTTTTTTTTTTTGGTTAGGATCAGCTTAGAGCTTAATTTTATGTAGTATATACAGTAGCTGGTAAAGCTTTTCAAAAGTCATCTTATTTTGCCTTTCTTCACATTTCAGGCTTGATATACAGCCATTTGAAACATACTGGCAACTAGCCAGTGCTTAATGTCCAGAAACCAATCTCTTGCAAGTATCTGCTGTGTACTCAATTTTGTTTTTCTTCTTTCCATAGCTGCTGGGCATGCTGTGTGCCTGTGTAGTGTTGTGTAGGAGGAGCCGGGATCCTGCTTACGAGCTTCTTATCACTGGAGGAACCTACGCATAGAAGATAATGCAAACCTAAGCTTGAATCTCTTATTACTTGGAAGGTGAATGGGCCTGGTCTACTGCAGTAGTTTTCCTGCCTATGTAGACTTAGCTAAAACACACCCTGCACAGATGAGGACAGCTGTAATGTACACTGGTGATGGGCAAAGCAGTGTGGCTTTCCACATACCCACATACTTACCTGTGACTCACTATTGTAGCCAGCTATTCATGTATCTAAATATATTTTAGTATACTGGCAAACTTTCTAACTTCAGAACCATTTGCAGATCAAGATTAATTTGGTTGACATGAAAGTTAAAGGAAGTGTGCCTAATTCGGTAGATTACCTCTAAGCATTAACTGACTGATTCTTACATATATATGGAATCCTTTTAAATCTTCACTATGTGGAACTTTTTTTGGCCAAAGTTGTACAAAGGAAGTCTGCTGTATTTAATTTGTGATGGTAAATATATTAATTCTTACCTCTCACCAGTGTCGTTTTTTTTAAAAAACATAGTTAAAGTCCAGTACACTTTAAAGATAAATTGTATGAAATGACTACTAACCAAAATAATTTTAGAATCACAAGTGTGCATCTTTGATCTTCTCAAATTCAGAGATCCAATCTTTCAAACTTTAGTGTTTTAAAATAAAGCTGGCTTTTCAGGAGCAAAATGTATGCACTACTGTTCTATAATGAATTTTCATTTTTTCTATGAAGAGCTGTTTTGTGTTGAGTGAACTGTTATATTGTAGATCTTAAGTTGGTTTGGAAATGTAGCCATGTAGGATAGCAAATAGTATGTGAAAGTGATCTCAACTGTAAATAGTAAACCTGATTAAAATCTCTGTATATCCTCCCTCAAAACATACCTGCTTGTATTGCTTTTTTTTTTTAAGATTTCAGCACATCGAACCCTCTATTGCTACAGCTCTCTAATATGAAAGCCTCTGTTTTATCGACAGATCTGAATATTCTGGTGTCTGATGCACTATTCTCTGGATAAATGGTAGGCCACTTATGGATTGTAAATGCTTGAACATGTTTCACCAAGGAACTAGTACTTTAAACAGGGTGGTAACAAAGTTATCATTCTCTTTGGAGAGAAGTTTTAAAAGCACTTCTCAAAGGGAAATTATAATCAGATATGGGTAATGCACCTAAGATGCATTTTCAAAACTGATTTAGGCACTTAAGAGCCTAGTTCCAAAGTCGGTTTTGAAAGTGCAACTTAAGCATTTTTGAACATTTTTACCCCTGTTCTATTCCGAGCACTTACTTCCCCCATTCACCTTACTGCTCCCAGTCTTGCTTTCCCATCACCCACTATGTGGTGCTGCAGAGGCTCTGCAACAATTCTGTAACTGGCAGTGGTCTAGACACATCTGTAGTATCAATCATTGGAGGAAGGCGGAACAGACTAAATAGCATAAGGGAGCAGACCTGGCAAGATGTCAGACTGAAGAAATTAGGAGAGCTGGTGTGGGGAGTCAAAATGGAAGGGGAATTCAAACAGCAGTCTTAAAGATTTTGGGGAAGATACCTAAGGGCTCCTGGAGACAAGGAGAAAACTAACTGAAGCAATGAGGAAAACATAAGAGCCCCATTCTACATGTCTGGAAATACCTCATGAAATGAAGGTTGTGAACAAGTTCCATGATAGCTACACATGTTCGTGTGTGGTGGTGCTAATTTTGATGGAATAAGTGGGACTGTTTATTCCAAGGTAATAACATGACTGTATCACTGTACAATACTAAACAATTCAGTGTGGTTCAGGGTTTCGAGTACGAAGACCATGGCCTGCTAACTCCCTGCAAACACACACATTCATGCCAAAGCTTGGAAACTTATTGAGTTTAGTTTCCAGTTCTCTGTGTATTCACATGCACACTGTGTATAAAGGTGTATTGAACTTTGAGTGAGTTATGCAAAACAAAGTCATGAACTTTCACTCGCTTTTTGACAACTGAGCTTGCAATTGTGGCAGATTTGTTAGACCCCATTTGTTAGAACAGTATCTTCTCCTCCTTCTCCCAACACCCCCCACCCCCCCCCGGCTCTAGTGTGTTTTAAATCTAACTGTCTCACTGTTTTCCAGAACGTGGGACATGCCTGTATCATAGGTGTAGAAGTGACTGCCAGCTTTGTACAAGTGAAGGTGGAATTGCCACTCTAGAGGCTGGAGGAGTACAAAAAGTCCTACAAAGTTTTAGACTGTGTTCATTTCATTGTTGGACAATAAACACTTCTGTAATTGCTCAGTGATCTCTCTGTTCTGCGTTTTCAGTTTTCCATTTTCCAAAGTGTCATAACTCTGGTACACTGAAAGCCACATGCCTTTAATATCCAGAACCAGAATAGTTCAGTCTACTTGTCATTGTATATAAAAGCCCTACTGAAATAGATTAAACCTAAATAAACCTGTCTTGCCTAGAGTTTGGGAGAGGGAGGAGGAAATTTGAATAATTTGGGATATTCTGTATCCTTGACCTTCCATTTGTGGTATACAAAAAGCATTTTAATTTTAAAATACATCAAAATAATGGAAGCAGTGTGGTCTATAAGAGGACAAGAGCAAGCATCTAGAATCCCAGGTTCTGTGCTTGGGGCACTCCTTCAGGCCTTCAGTAAGAAAGGGAACAAAAAAATTACAATAAAAGATTGCAAGAGGATCAATGTACTGTGCTTAGGAGTTTGTTTTTATGTTTTGTGGACACTACTTGCATGATAACTACATTGCTTTAAATGTAGATTGTCAAGGATTAACTAATGGCAGTCAACCTATATCCTGAGGGCTGACTTCCCTGTAGCATTTAAGACGTGCAGTGTCTGCCTTGGCTCTGGATTCAAGGTCCATGGCTGCAATTAAAGTATTTATAATAAGCTAGCCAAAGTATTAAATCCTACTGTAGATAGGGCAAGTTGTAGTTTACTTCTAGGCTTACCTGGTCTGGGATTCACCTTGACCAGCTACATCAAGGTGAAACTACAACCTTGTCCACTGTGTGATTTTTGTGTTAGTCATCTTTGCAAAAATACTTTTTTCCAAGTGTAGATATGGCCTGAATCAAATACTCGTAACATGCATCTCATTGTCAGTATTCTGGTCTACAAGATTGGCCCAGCAGAAACAGTATAATCAGCATTTTAAAATTGTATGCCTACATCTAAGAAAGAATGGAATAGAACACTAACCTTCCACATGGAAGATCCAGTTATAGTTGCTGTAATATTAACAATGCTGTGTATGAAAATGTGCACCTGGCTGTAGCTGGGCTTCCTCTGTCCATTTGGAGAATATTTTTTTTGCTTTCCAATAAAGAACTTTGTTTCCTTTTAAAGTTGAAATGTGTAACTTTCTAACCTGGATCTGTTTGTATCTAGGTGAAGACGTTCAGATTTACCAGCTTTCTGGCCATATTCCCACATGCTCTGAGTCCAGTCTGTCTGGTTTTAAATTCTGTTCCCTTTTTCTCGCAAATTCATATGCTCCTAAGCAAAATTACAGAATCAGAAAAACAGACTTCTGTTATGTGGGTGGAAAAGATGTGCAGCTGCTGTAAAGTGTCTGACTTTTAGGAGGCTGCTGAGATTGTTTTAGGTTCTTACTGCACCCATCACTGAAGTATCTGAGTGAGATTTACCTTTTCCCCTCTTCTCTCTTCCTCTCAAGCATTCTTCTTACTATACGTTATAGATATACACCGAGAACATGAAAAGGTGGAAGTTGCCACACCAATTCTTAAGAGTGACCAGAAAGCTTGAAGTGTTCTCCTGTCCTGAAAGACGATCCCTCACTCTCACAGATCTTGGGAGACAGACCAGTCCTCGCTTACAGACAGCCCCCCAGCCTGAAGCAAATACTCACCACCAACCACACAACAAAAACCACTAACCCAAGAACCTATCCTTGCAACAAAGCCCGATGCCAACTCTGTCCACATATCTAGTCAAGTGCCACCATCATAAGACCTAATCACATCAGCTATGCCATCAGGGGCTCGGTCACCTGCACATCTACCAATGTGATATATGCCATCATGTGCCAGCAATGCCCCTCTGCCATGTACACTGGCCAAACTGGACAGTCTCTACACAAAAGAATAAATGGATACAAATCTGACATCAGAAATCGTAACATTCAAAAACCAGTAGGAGAACACTTCAACCTCTCTGGCCACTCAGTAACAGACTTAAAGGTGGCAATTTTGCAACAGAAAAGCCTCAAAAACAGACTCCAATGAGAAACTGTTGAACTGGAATTAATTTGCAAACTAGATACCATTAACTTGGGCTTGAATAGAGACTGGAAGTGGCTGGGTCATTACACAAATTGAATCTATTTCCCCTTGTTAAGTATCCTCACACCATCTTGTCAACTGTCTGAAATGGGCCAGCTTGATTATGACTACAAAAGTTTTTCTTCTCCTGCCAATAGCGCATCTTAATTAATTAGCCTCTTAGAGTTGGTGTGGCAACTTCCACCTTTTCATGTTGTGGGTACGTGTGTGTATATTTATTTATATATAATCTTCTTACTATACGTTCCATTCTATGCATCTGATGAGGTGGGTTTTAGCCCACGAAAGCTTATGCTCAAATAAATTTGTTAGTCTCTAAGGTGCCACAAGGACTCCTGTTCTTTCAACTGGAAAGGGTAATTCATCTACACGCCCAGCTTTGGTGCCTTATGCTGAAGGAACAACGTAGATCATTAGTGTGGAGAGCAGAGGAGAAGTTGCTGTAAATAATTTTTCTCTCTCTCTCTCTTTCTCTTTTATATTACCTGGAGCATGGTAACGAGCCTAATTGAACTGGCAACCTGCCACCAGCAATGAGTCTGAGGCTATTTCTACACTAAAATGCAAGAGCAGTACCAATGTAGTGCTTCAGTGTAGACCAGGGGTGGGCAAATTTTTTGGCCTGAGGGCCACATCAGGGTTGCAAACTGTATGGAGGGCTGGGTAGGGAAGGCTGTGCCTCTGCAAACATCCTGGCCCCCCCCCTCCCATCCAACCCCCCCCAACTGCCCCCCTCAGAACCCTCAACCCATCCAGCCCACTCTGCTCCTTGTCCCCTGACTGCTCCTCCTAGGCCCCCACATCTGACCTCCCCCCCCCCACTCCAACTGCCCTGACCCCTATCCACACCCCCACCCCCTGACAAGCCCCTGGGACTCCCATGCCTATCCGACCCTCCCCTGACAGTGCCCCCCATCCACCCACTTCCTGTCCCCTGACTGCCCCCTGGTCCCCAGCCCCTTAGCATGCTGGAGACAGCTGCAGTGTGTGGCAGGAATGGCGAGCTGAGGCTGTAGGGGAGGGAGGACAGCGGGGGAGGGGCCGGGGGCTAGCCTCCTCAGCTGGGGGCTCAGGGGGCTGGGCAGGATGGTCCCGCGGGCTGTAGTTTGCCCACCTCTGGTATAAACACTTGCTACTGATGTGATAAATGAGGGAGGAGGGGTAGCTCCCTTTTATGAACACCCAGCCAGCCAGTAGCTATGAAATCCCTCTTGGTAGCTGTTCTCTAGTTGCTCTACCTGTAAAGGGTTAAAAAGTCTGACTGCATGCATAGGTAAAAGGAAGTGAATGGGCACCTGGCCAAGAGAGCCAATGGGAAGGCTAGAACTTTTTAAAATTGAAACAAGACTCCCCTTTTGTCTGTCTGTGGCGGTTCTCCTGGAGCGAGGGGACAGGGCAGAATTAAGTTGTAAGAAGCTTGGGGCCAGGTATGAAAAGATCATCAGGACCATACCTAGAAACTACTCGTTTAAACCCTCAGATATGTAAGTAGATCAGGGAATGTCTAGGAAGATGCAATTAGGTTTATCTCTTTTATTTCTTTATCGCTTGTGGACTCCTCTGTGCTAACCCCAAATGCTTGTTTTGCTTGTAATCTTTTAAGCTGGACCTCAAGAACTATTCTTGATGCTTAATCTTTGTATTTGATCTTTTTAAATCTAGCAATAGCCTAAGTTTTCAGATATATTTTCTTCCTTTTGTTTTTTAATAAAATTTTACCTTTTTTTAAGAACAGAATTGGATTGTTGAGTCCTAAGAGGTTTGTGCACTTGTTTAATTAGCTAGTGGCAACAGCTGATTTCCTTTGTTTTTCTTTCTCGGCTCTTCCCTGGAGGGGGGCATGAAAGGGCTTGAGGGTATCCCACACAAAGGAATTCCAAAGTGCACCTTCCTGGGTTCTCAAAGGGGTTTTGGGCTTGGGTGATGGCAGCATCTACCAATCCAAGGTCAGAGAAAAGCTGTAACCTTGGGAGCTTAATACAAGCCTGGAGTGACAAGTAATAATTTTTTAGAGTCCTCGTAGGCCCCCACCTTCTGCCCTCGAAGTGGAAGAGTGGGGAATCAGCCTTGACAACAGGGATGGGAGGGATTCTCCTGTCGTTGTTAATGCAACTCCCTGAACGACGATAGGTCGACGAAAGAATTGTGCTGTCTGCAGCGAGGGTTAGGTCAGCTACATCTCTCAGGGATGTGGATTTTTCACATCTCTGAGAGACATAACTATGCCAGTGTAAATTTTCAGTGGAAACTAGCCTTAACTTGATGTGAAGCATCTTGTCAACAGGTGTGGGCGTTAGGGTAGCATCAGTTTGTTTTTCACTTGTGATGTTTTCTACATAAAAGGGAGAGGCTTACTGCTGTTAAAATGACTTTTAAATACTTTACAGTGCATGAACATGCACTGCTGGCTTCAAACAATTTAATGTAAGAGTCAATGCTTCCCTGTACGGCTACAGTCCAATAAGCAATTATCGGCCATGCAAACTTGATGTTAAACAGGCAATCTTTACATGCTGGTTTTCTTCTAACAAGCTCAAAGTAATATTAGATGAAATTCAAAATTGGATTGTGAGGATAAAGTAGTGAGGACTGTTGTGGGATCTATAATACTCAAGGCCTCAAATGAGATCGTAAAGATTAGTGGCTGTCACACAGTCAGCCATAATAGCTGTGGAGTTAGTCTTGGCAGTGCAACAATAATAAACCTTGTAATTGTATAAGTCTTGTAGAATAAATTTCACAGCATTTTGGAGTGAGCCTCCCAGCCCTGTCACTGACTTGAGCTAGTGGTGCTTTGGCTAATGCTCTTAAAAATAGCTGTATTGACCATACTTTAAAGTTGTGGCTTGGACTCTAGCCCCACCAGCTCAAGTTTGTCAACCCAGGCTGGGAGCCTCATTCCAGCTTGCTCCAAAGTACTGTGCTGAGGGGCTGATCCAGAGCCTGCTGAACTCCACTAGGAGCCTTTCTTTTGATTTCAGTGGGCTTTGGCTCAGGTCCTTACTGTGTAATATACTGTGGCCTGCATGTTTGAATGAATGCTTGCAAATTGTTATCTGGCTCTTAGTTTTTGCTCAATGTCATATCGTATGTGTGAGAGACAACCCTTCGGACTGGAATAGCTGCCAGTTCTCCACACAATAAGCACCATTCCTTCAAATCCCTTTTTAAAACTCCACTCATTATTCCTCTCTGTGCTGATCTCTGCACCTTCTCAGGGCTGCCCTCTTCTCTCTGGTCATACTGAGGTGATGGAAAGGTCTTTGGGGTGGTATTTTCATGAAAATGTGATATGCTCAGGCTGTCTTTAAAAATAATAGTGAGCTGCCAGCTCAAGGCCCCAGTACAAAATAGAACTTTCCCAATCTTAGAAATTAACTGAACAAAACACAATTAACTATAAAATGGAAACAGTATATGCCCATTGCTGAGGGCAACACACAGCTGGTGGGTGATAAGTCAGCTCGTATCCTATTTCCCATTGTCTAACACATAAATTACTAATATGTTTCTAGCCTAGCGGGTGTTGCATTCCCTTTCACTGTAGCACTCTCAGCTTTGGATTTGCTCTGTCACCCATCTGGCTTGACTTGGTGGCACTGGTCTGTAAAGGGACTGATTTGGGGGAGGGGAAGAGATGATGGGAATTGGCAGCACTGGAATCGTGCTCCTTAATTGAGTGTTTAGGTGTCTGTATTACCAAGCCTGTATCTGTTAGAGAACTGACCCTTTGGTATAGTCCTAGCGTAAGTGCCCATGATGCAATATGTCCACTACAGCTGTGGGGCATCAGCGTAAGTTTTGTCTGATGTCTATGCTTGTACTGTACTGCAGCATTGCAGCTGCACTGCCCTCTTGGCATCTATTGCACAGTTCCTAGCACAACCCCCTGGGGCTCTTTCCAGATCTGGGAGATTGCAGGAATGTGCCCATCGTCTCCTGGTCCAGCTGTTCCAAACAGTTCATGAGGCTGGTCTTCTCTACATCCCTCCCCAATGGTGCTGTCCAGAAGCACGTCAGGCTGAGGAGGGAGGGAATGTTGTGTGCAGTCCAGCTCTCCCTAAAGGGAGAGGTGTCCTGTGCCAGGCTTGGCCCACTGTTATGGCAGTGATCCTTCAGTCCCGTCATCATTTCAAGATACTACTTGCCACAGCTGGTGCTCTCCTTCCAGACCAGTTATGCTGACACACAATGTGGTTAGAAGCGCAACCCAGAGACTGGCTGCAACACTGTTAGGAATGTGAATGTGTAGCATGTCCTAGACCTGCTGGGGGATCCCAAAGTGCCCAGCACACCATATTTCTCAGGTACAGATATGGCCTATGACCCGTCTTTTGTAAGGAGGATTTTGCTGGTGCTACCTTCTGCTCTTCTTTGGGAAAGATGATGGTTCCCAGCTGTCTGTTACTGCTGCCCTATTTCACAGGATCTCCTCCACCGAAACAGACTCCCTGGCCAGAGCACTTCTTCCAAAAAAGATTTTTCCTCAACCACAACTAAAATAGGGGGGAGAAAAAGGTTCACGTTTCATTCCCTGCAGCACATTTGCTGTGATCACACTGCACACTAATGATAATCCTCAGAAGGGGATTTTCCTGGTACATCTTAATTTAGGGGTTTTTTAGTGATATGTGGGCAGTGCCCTTCCCCAACCCCACCCCCTGTCCTTAGGTGACTGTGGCTGAGCACCTTTTGGGGAAGGTTGTGAGTTGATTTTGGGCTTGGACCTTCTCTCCTTTTGCCAGGGGGAAATCTGCAAAAGTAATTTTCTGCAGGTGAGAAACAAATTGTTGTAAAAGGGAAATGAGCGCAGAGCCGCAAGGCGATTCAGGGTGGGATTGTGCAAAGGCTATGCAGGACCGGTTTCACCTTAGCTATGTCATGCTTTATGCAGCAGCCCCTATCTCTAGAGTCTTAAATCTGATGAACACTTGCTAACCCCTACCTCCCTTGCTACTAGGGCATCGAATGAAAAACTGGGTCTTTTTTGCTCCACGGGGGATACATGTTCAAACAATACATTTGGTTTTGGCTGCACAGATGCTTCCACAGCAAGGCTCATGTGTACGGCTTGACCAAATTCACGGCCATGAAAAATGCATCACAGACCATGAAATCGGATCTTTTGTGTGCTTTTATCTTACACTTATACAGATTTTGTGGGGGGAGACCAGAGTTTCTAAAATTGGGGGTCCTGACCCAAAAGGGAGTTGCAGGGGGGTCACAAGGTTATTTTAGGGGTCACAGTATAGCCATCCTTTCTTCTATGGTGACTTCAGAGCTGGGTGACATACCATACCATGCTACCCTTACTTCTGCGCTGCTGCTGGCAGTGGCTTTGCCTGCAGAGCTGAGCTCCTGGCCAGCAGCCACCGCTCTCCAGCTGCTCAGCTCTGAAGGCAGCGCTGCCCCCAGCAGCAGCACAGAAGTAAGAGTAAGAGTAACACATACCCCCCCACCCAATAACCTTGTGAGCCCCAACAACTCCCTTTTGGGTCAGGATCCCTACAATTACAACACCGAAATTTCAGATTTAAACAGCTGAAATCATGAAATTTACCATTTTAAAAATCCTATGAACATGAAATTGACAAAAATGGACCATGAATTTGGTGGGGCCCTACTCATGTGGCTCAGTCCTTAGCGCAAACCTGGCTAACACACTGTAACCTACTAACACTGTTCCACCTCGGTTTGCCTGCACAGTACCCATGGAAGAGGTGTCACTTTTCGACCACAATAGGCAAGGACCTAGTCCAGGAACCTGCCTTTAAACACGGATTTGAAACACTTGCGTTTTCCACATGGGCCAAGCAAACACTGAGGCCTTGAATACATTACAACAAATGTTTGTTACTGAACATTGCCAGCAATCCGTGTAGCTGACAGTGCTCAACAGGCTTTCACTGTAACTGTAGACAAATCCAAACTCTGTTCACTGCCAGTTCAGCTTAAACCAGTTGCCTGGCACCTATGTTCAGTAACAGTTCTGTTTTTCAGTATAGATAAGGCCTGGTTAAACCAGTTTCAGTGTCAGTGGGGATGGAGCCAGTAGGGAAATGGCAGTGACCAGACCTGAGGGATCTAGTAGTACAAGAGTAGTTACTAGAATTTAATCATAGAAATGTCAGGTTGGATGGGATCTCAAGTTTATCTAGTCCAGCCCCTGTCATGGAGGCAGGACTAAGTAAACCTAGATTATCCCTGACAGGTGTTTAACCTGTTCTTAAACACCTCCAGTGACAGGGATTCCACAATCTCCCTTGGTAACCTGCTCCATTGCTTACCTGTCCTTTATAATCAGAAAGTTTTTCCTAATGTTTACATTCATGTTTTTAGAGAAACCCACCCTTGTGTTACTGCTTCTTCCAGCAGGAAGGCTACAGCCTGCTGCTGTCAAGGGTGACGAAGGAATTTCTAATGAAAGCAGGAGAGGCCAGCGATGGACGTAGCTTTTCTTTAAGCTATGGGTCACCTGCTCTCTTTTTCCGCATGGAGAGAGGGCACTATGTGGCCCCTTGTCAGCAAACAGGCAGGCTGGCAGCATCCTGTTTCCTTAGTAGGATAATGCTTGCGGAGAGCAGTTTTCCTTGAGGCTCTCTTATAGCTTCCAAAGGCTTATTTTTTTCTTTTCCAAAAGTGAGACCTCAGACCAATCATGAGAGGAGCCTGAACATCCCCTATTGCCAGTGGAGTGGGAGGGAGGGAGGACACTTGAGCAGCAGGTCATCATCTTGTTCGGTTGGGCCCAGCAAGTGATTTACAGCTGCAATGCTGTGAGCTGTCCATCTTATTTACATCTCCCCGCCATGCTCTCATTTATCTTCCTTTAGGCCCCAGCTCCGTCCTCCCTCCCCCCCCAACACATATTTCTGTCAGTCAGAAGGAGTCCATAAGTGCTGTATAGTATTACTTTCTGCCTAAAATACATAGCTGTCAGGAAACCTCCTTCCAGAGGACAGCTGATTTCCCAAAACCCGGCTGCAGACACAGAAAGCATGATGAAGTACTGCTGTTTGAACGCTCTTCATGCCAGCACTGCAAGTGAGGATCGTTACAGTAACTGCACAGCACTTCAACGCACTTTAAGAACCCCAACTCACTCTCAGCTTGGCTGTGTTACTATACTTGAAGTCTGCGTGGGAGACATGGTGGGTCAGCATCAACGAAAGATCTAATTAACACTCCTGCCAGGACACAGGATGATACACCACTGAGGTGGGGAGAAAATGGGAAAAGCCAGCTCTAAACAAGGACACAGATCAAATGTGGTGCCTGCTCTGATGTTTCTTGGTTAAAGGAGTTGGCACCGGACCCAGTCCCTGCCTCCTCCTCACCCCCAATCCTGGCAGGGTGTGGATATTTATCAAGACTCCTTATCTCTCTAATAGTAGGGCTTCTCTCTGTTTTTGTATCCCCCACATGGAGGCTGAATCAAGCTGTGACTGTAGTAAAAAAAAACTTTAGCAGAACAAAGTCATTGTCACTCATATCTTAGTTCCTCTCAATGGGCTGAGACACAAGAAGGGCCCAGCACTCCTTCTCTAAAGACAAAGCTTTTCTCACGTCTATCAGTGCACTGAAGGCTCTTCCATTCACGCTTGTGTTAACGTTCTTATCCTGGGAAGGTTAAAGTTCACCACTTTCCCAAGAAGCTTCTACACTGACTGTTCCAGCTTGGAACGTCCAAACAATTCTTCCTTAGACACAGCTATTGGACACTGGCAAAGAGGAAGGGAATGCACAAAATTCCCTCCCCCACTCCCTGTATTGAAAGTGAATGGTCTCTCATATGTGCAACCCCCTTCCTAAGAGCCGTCTAATCTTGTTACAAAACAAGCCAGGGCATCATGTACACAAGATAATATGGCCTTCTTTTGTATCAGCTTTTCCACTGCAAATATCAATCCAGCCACCACAAAAAAATGGCTTGTTTAGACTGAGTTTGGGGTTGAACAATAACAATGATATTTTCCACCTGAAAAACCTATAGGCATGCTAATCTAAAAGTGCTTTACAAAATTGGGGAAGCATTATTATTCCCATGTTACAGCTGGAGAAACTGAGGCACAGAGCGGTTTAGTGACTTGCCCAAAGTCACAGTGCAAGTAATTTGTTATTAAAATAACAAAATAAAATTGGGTTCTTTAAATAGTCCAAACAGAGTTCTTCATTTGCAGGAAATTTTAGTTGGAAAATATGCTAGACTTTTTTTTCTAACTGTGCTTGTATCCTCAAATACAGAGGGGTGGGGAAGAAAGCTAACCTCTCTGCAATCAAGTCAAAGGAAGTTTGATCAAAGTAAAATACCAGTAAAGCTCTTACTTAATATTGACCATGCAGCCTTAACTCAGTTTGGGGGGCTAACTGAACTACGGTGCTGGTTGCATAGCTGTGACCATACAAGCTGTGTGTAAAATGCTTGTCATAGGACCTGATCCTGCTCTCATTGAACTCAGTAGTAAAACTCCTTTTGACTTCAAGGAGTTTGTTAGGGTTCTTTAGGATCCAAAGTGATTTTTTTAATAATGCACTTGTATGCTCTTTGGCCTAAAGAGGCTTGAGTATAAACAGATCATCCCACTCTGAGCAAAATTCTGTTTGGTATTTGGCCTTAGAAATACCTAGAATGTCAAGTCTGGTGTTTCCTGGAGAACATCTGAGAGGTCTCAGGAATGTTTATTATTAGTGTTAACATCTTAACTGAAGGGAGTCAACATGTTGAATCTATGACAAAGACTTCCTTTATCCAAAATGTGAATTGGTCATTGGACTTAAATAGTTGCCCCCAAACCAAAAACAACAGTTGAAATTGTTGTAACTTAAAGTTGCTTTGTCTTTCTTGATGCTTGTGATATCATTTCACTAGTTCAACAAGACATGAATTTCTAATGTAGAAGAATAAGCCAAAGTCCTTCCCCCTCTTCTTAAAAAAAAAACAAAAAAACAAAACCCACACCACCTTTCAGCCATATGATTTACAAGAAGCAAAGAAGGACCCAAGCCCAGTTTTTAATTTTCTTTTGCAGGTTACCTTTAGGCAATGTTCTGTGAAAGCCACTCTCATGGCCCAAGGGAAAGTGAGGCAAAAGCCCAGCTCCTCTCTCCTTACTGGTGCTAACTATGCTGATCATGCTCAGTGCAGGTACAACAGAACAGCAGCTGGGTAGAGTTTTTCCTTGCATTCAAAAGGGTGGTGAGTGGTGTTGGCAGAACAACAGTAACTTATCCTACCCCTACTTTCAGTTTTGCTAAGCAACAACCTGCAATGTCTTATCTCTAAAGGGGCTTAATTGCCCAGTGCTATAAGTAATACCTCCTATAGCAGCTGTAAGAGATAGTAAGAATAAAGTTGCTATGTAGGAGCAGTGGCTGATTTTTCAAGCCCTGACAACTTGTCTGTTTTATGCTCAAATTTGGTACGAACCTGGGCTAAAGGCTAATGGTGACCTTTCAGCACAGGAGCAGACAGCAAACTGCATGAAGTGCACTTAGAGGAGCGTGGCTACTCTAAACTAGTACAGTTGAATCAGCTAGCTAGCCCTGATAACAGGGACAGCAGCTCTATGCTAGCAGATGTGTGAGCAGCTGGCTGACACCATACTCAACATACGCCAAACTGCTGGATTTATGCACAGGACATCTTCCCTGCAAGAGAAACAAAGCAAATACAATCATACAAGTACATCATGCCCTGAAAGTGTGTGTTAATATCAGCTATTCCACCTGGCTGGTGCTCAGGCTCAGCTGCTCTCACCCCCCCCCCCTCTCATTTTGGCCTGAAGTTGGCATCACCTGAGGCCTAGCTCATAATGAAATGCATGTTGATCTCCACCTGCTTTCACTTAAGCTGTATATAGCAATCAGTTAGACTGCTGATGCAATCAGGAATCTCCACTAGGGAAATAGCTTCTAGGGAAAGAATTTAGAAGCAGCAAGGATGCTTTTACTATGAGGGGGTAAATTGCTGGCCGGCAAGGAGAGAAGACAGCTAAGGTAGGAGCTGTTTTTGTTCATGTCTTGCTTGCATGTTCTGTTCTCACTAAAGCAGAAGGAAGCTGAGTGTTTTACCTGAAGCAAACCTGAGGGCAACATCTTTTGAGGTGGCAAACAATTGGGGTGTTTCATGCAGTTACCCTATTGCAGTTCTGCTAACTGTGTTCAACTAACTTGCTGTGCAAGGTGCTTTCTTAGGCAGTAAAAACTCCCTGGAAACCCCTCTAGCTCTGGGTGCTGTGACCCCTCAGCTAAAAAGAAACTGCTGGACCAAGCTGTTCAGGAGAGGGGCTGCCTTTACATTGTGTAGAACGCTGTGCATATTGTTGGTTCTTTAGTAACGGGGGTGAGGGGAGCCTGCTGCTTTTTATTACTGTATTTTATAAGTTAGTGACAGTGTTTTTTCTCAAACCTAAACCCATTAGTTAAAGCATATGCTGCTCCCCCCTGACAACCTCAGTACAAGGACTGTTGTGGAACCATTGTGGTCAAGTACCTACTCCCTATTTTTTTTTTTTTTCCTTTTAATCTGAACGTCCTATTCTTACTCTTTTTAGCTCTGTATCCATTTGAAACTAGTCATTACAAAGACAGGTCTGGCTGGCTCAATGTCCTACGTCAGGCAGGATTTGCCATGTATCAGTGAGAATCTCTGCGCTCTTTATAAGAGGCACATGTGACTGCCTGTCAGTCTGGAATAGAGAGAGAGTTGGCTGGCTTCCTGGGAGCAGGACGTGGTTCCAGGAACCTGGACTCCTGTAGAGCTCTGTAGTCCCATGAGCTAGCTTGAAGATCCACCGGCTGCTGCGTGTAGGATCCCTAAAGCAGCAACTCTTCAGTTCCCACCTCCTTCCCTCTGGCAATAAGATGCCTGGCCTGGGGAAAGCCTGCTTGTGCTTTCTCTCTCTCTCTTGGCAGCTACCCAAAAAGCCCAGAAAGCATGTATCTGGCCCTTTAATGTCAGGCAGCACCTGTGCAGTAATTGCCTCTGGCTAGCTCTGGACAGGTTGAAGGGGCCTGTGCCCATCTTGCACCAAGACCGTGACCCCTATACACACTCCTCCTAGTCTGGGGCACCCCAGCTGGGTATTGCTCAGAATCTAGTTCAGCCCTTCATTCCAGGGCTTGGAGAGCTGTGTGGAGGAAGCATGCTCAGATAGCCAGTATAGGAGAAGGTGCTTTCTGCACCTTCCTTTCAGCAGGATTTTATGGCCCTCTGTTGCTGGGTTTTCTGAAGGACTTTCATGTAGGTGACCTTATCTGGAAGGATACTGAACCTGCTACAAGGGAGACAGTAAAGAGGAGGGAAATACTAGTTTGAAATGCAAGAGGTGTGAGGAACTTCTGGCAATAATTAAAATGCAGTGGATGTTCTAGCTAAAAGACTGTAAGGGTATGTCTACATTGCAGTTAGACACCTGTGGCTGGCCTGTGCCAGCTGACTTGAGCTTGTGTCACTGTCCAGTTGCAGTGTAGGCACTCAGGCTGCAGCCTGAGCTCTGGGACCCTCCCATCTCGCAGGGTCCCAGAACCCCAGGCTGCAGCCAAAACCTCAACATCTACACTGCAGTTAAACAGCCCCTTAGCCCAAGCCCCATGAGCCTGAGTCAGCTGGCATAAGCCAGCTGCGGATGTCTAATTTCAGTGTAGACCTACCCTAAGCGTGTCCTCACATTCCAGCTACGCAGAGTGATTGTGTGGTGACATAGTACTTATCTCACTGTAAAATCTTACTGGAGACAAGGTACATCATGTAGCTGGAAGAGATCAAAACTATAGCCCTACCCATGATTGAGCTTGCCTAGCTACATGACTGTCAAAACTACAGTCCCTGGTCTCCAGTAGGATTTTACAGGGACGGAGATAGTATGCAATAGTGATCCCATTGTAAAAACGTGCTTTTGGCAAAGTGAAGACAAAGCCCAAGTTGAAGACCATGGGGGAACCTTCAGGTTACTGCTGTCTGCTAACTTGTGTGAAAACTACACATGGCTTTGTCTTCAGTAGGATTTTACCATGTGATAGTTACCTTAAATTAAGAATATACCCTGTCTTTGTAGGAAAGACATCTGCATGGCTAGCTGGGAAGTGCTGAGAGGAGAGACTCAACAGGTTGTCAGTTGAAGCGCCCTAAATAGGGCTATTTGCCAAAACTTAAATTCAGAACCAAAAATCAACTAAATCCATGAGCTACAATTGGGCTCCATCCAGGTGTTCCTGGTATTTCTTGTCCCTTTGGTGGGGCACTGTCAGCTGGGTGGACTGGAGATGCCTGCAGGTTTCTTAGGGCCTGGTCAGGATATCTATGGTTAATAGTTACAGGTGTGAGAAAGCCCAACCAAAAAATGAATAATATACTGTTGTTCAAACAGAACCCCAGCCTCCAAAGCACAGTCTAACTCAGCTCAGTACATTTTATTGTGTACCTGCCCTTTAATTATACTAAAGGCTGCTGTGATGCTACTGGCAGTAGCTTGTGAAGCTGGGAACAAAAGCATGAGTGTTGGCTATTTCTCAGCCTGCATCTCTGAGAACAGATTCATGTATGTGAAAGGAGAACTCCACTCAGTCCCAGTCACACAGCTTACACAGTGAAATGTGTTGCTCGCTGCAAGGGTCCCATGAAACAAAAGTTCACTCTGAAACTATACAGCTTTGTCAATAGTTGTCATTTTGGCGCCTCCTGTTGGTGGCAGCCAGCTTACTAAATAGTGATGCTGTCCAGGTGAAACCAGAAGTTTAACAGTCCAGAACAGTCAAACAAGACGCTTTAAAGTTAAACAGTCAGAGAAAAGGTGATGATTAACACAGATGGCCAGAAAATGGGCAGTTTACCTGCAGGAATTTTTGAGGGAACAATCCCCTTTTGAAATTTTCCTATCAGGGAAATAACTGTTTTCCTAAAGGAAAACATCATGGGAAAAGATACTTTTCTCCCACATTTTTACTTTACTTCTCCCCCCTCCCCCCCATTTTTTGCAGTTGGGGGGAAATTAAATTGGCAGAAAATAGGATTTTTCTCCACTTTCTTAGTCACTGACTGTTTCCCAACTGAAAAAGTTAGTGTTACTTTGTGCCGAAATGAAAGTGGTTTTTAATATACACTGTTAGGTTGTTTTTTTTAATTCTTTTTCCCCCTTTATGGGGATTTTATTTTTGTCAAGTGAGGGTTTTTTTGAGAGGGGAAAAACATCTTTTTTTGACACAGCTCCTCTTTTGGGACAAACTTCTTTTCTGAAAAGCTTTTTAAACATGAGAACTGGTCAAAACATTAAGCGTGACTTTTACTGAAAATGGCCCATTTCAGGCCCATTCCTTTCTCTTCTCTGAAAATAGGGTAATATGCAGTTTCACAACCAAATGTGAAATATCCCTTTTGCTGAATGTTTGTTTTGCTATGAAAGCACTGCACAGCTCTAGTGAAACTTTGTCTCCAGCCTAATGCAGCACCTGGACTTTAACCTTTCAGCCACTTTCCACTCTCCAGGTGTGGGCGATTCCTAGAAACTGCATGTGCTCAGGGGGCTGGGATATTTTGATTGGTTCCTCAGTGTTCTATTTCTGACACATGCTACCAAGGTCGATGGGGTGAACTGCATAGTTACAAATATTTTTGTAACCAATTATCAGCCAAGCCCTTCACTCTAAAGAAGAGAAGATAAATCATGAGACCATTGCAATTGCCTTTCTGCCTACAGAGCTATCCCAAATTAGCACCCAGTTCCCAGATACTGTAGTGATGGGTACATTATAGACTGAAGGGGTTATGTATGTAGGTATTTATAATTTATTTCACTTAATCAAAGAATGACTGGTGGAGATTGCAAAGTATAAAATGCTTTTATGGGATGTCAAGATGAGCCTGAGAGTAGCAGTCATCACAAAACTGGTAATGACCTCATGATCAGAGATGCAGGTAATAGCTTACCCACAGCAAGAGATTCTATAGACAATGTGGTAACCAGGAGGGGTGCTCCAATGCTTGGTGAAACTCTCTGAGCCCTAAGAGGAATGTGGTCTTTACTGAGTACCTGTGTTACTTATTTACAGATTACACAAGATCTTACTTTTTTTTTTTTATTGAAATCATCTACAAAATGTCTGCCTGCATCAATTCTGGCTGAAAGGCTTGCTATTAAAGGAGGCTAGTATCTAAAATCACTCATACTTTAGGTTTCATTTCAAGATGGTTACAGTTGTTTGACTAGCCACACTGCAGATGTCAGTTGGCATACAGTACAGGCCCTAGTTGTGGCCCATTGCTCTCCATTCTTGGGTTATAAAATTCAGATCTGCCCTAAGGAGCATTTTATTGTTACTATTTATACTGTGGTAGGGCTTAGAAGCCCTGATCAGGGACAAGCAAAACGAAGATAATCCCTGCCCCACAGAGAAGTTGTCATAGTGACTCATGCTCTGCCTTTCCACAGCCAGCCCTGGGAAACAGCCCATCACTCCATCTCTTTGGTTTCTATGTTAATACGAAACTGTAAAAGTCTATTCAAGGCACTTCTAGACGTTCTGTGTACCAGGTCTTGGGGGGGGGGCAAATTGTAGGGAAGCCTTCCTCAGAGGGGGAAGTACAACGGGTGACAAGTGAGGGGGAACGCATGCGCAAGAGAGGATCCCCAAAAGGGCTGCACTACTTAGTTTCCCAGCACAAAACTGAATAAAATCTGCTATGGGTTTCTCTGGACTGACTATAGTTCATTAATGTGCTACAGTCCTGTTAACTAAAATGCTGGAACAGTCCCTTTTGATTTCTCTCTGGCTTTAAAAGCCTCACTCCATACCCACAGTGCCTCCTCACTTAAAAGATTTTCCTGTTAACGGTGATTATTTGTGCTTTAAATTGACTTTTGATTCGATTTTAAACTCTGAAATTTTAGCAGTTCATTCTCTCCCTAGGAAGTAGTCTTTTCCCCAAGCAAATTCTTGAAGGTTTGTATTGCATCACTAAATACTGAAGGAGGATCTTATGGTCTGTATTGGATAAATACTGTGGATTTTGGAAGTATTTCTAAATACTAGTCACCTGATAAAATAGGAATGTTGTGGAGAAATTGATCTATGGTGTACAAAATAGCCAGCTTTGCTTATGAGAACTTTCATAAAGTGTAAAAAGAAAAGGAGTACTTGTGGCACCTTAGAGACTAACATTTATTTGAGCATAGCTACAGCTCACTTCATTGGATGCATTTGTTAGTCTCTAAGGTGCCACAAGTACTCCCTTTTTCTTTTTGCGAATACAGACTAACGCAGCTGCTATTCATAAAGTGTGAATGCAATGTGAGGAAGGGAAAAGGAGCAAGGACAGACCCATGACAATGATCTCGGAGATGCAGAGGCTGCAGGAGCAGGATGGCTAGGTAGTCGGGAAACCGTAGGGGAGGGGCATCTGAAAGGGAAGGAGAAGATCATGTAGGCTGGGAGATGGGATGGGCAGAGATTAAATCAGGTAACATATAGGCCAATTGCATGTAAGCCTACCGAGTGATGAGCTCAAACAGGTCAGTCTAGGAATACAGCTTCAGTGAAAGCCCTTACTTAGCTTTTAAACATGACAAATCATATTAAGGTTATGACACAATCCATCAAAAAAAGGCAACGGCCAACAAAGATCAGGGTCAGGATCTATCCTTATCTCTTTGCCTTTGGATTCCACACAAGGCTGGAGCAATAGAGGACTTGGTGTTTAATAGCAGGAGGAGTTGGTGGTGGGGTAGAAGGGCTTATATTTCCTTTAGCTCAATGCATGTCACAATCCTTTTTAATGTTCTTTAAAGCAGCATTTCATCTTTACGATTTGCCCTAGTTGCTCTGATGATAAAATAGGTGGGGAATCCTTACCCATTTCTCCCATTCATGCATTTTGGAGGGGAGGGGGACTGCATGAACTTCTGTCTCGTGTCATATAGCTAAGACCCCAGTATGTCTTCATCATGAGCACAGCATACCTACACCACCATCCCCATATTCCACACCTCTGTCAAAGATGCTTGCGCTACTTATGCAGATAACGAAAGAGATAATTAATTGGTAGAGAATATGACTGTTGGCACAAGAGTGACTCCAAGCCTGCCAGGAGGTGATACAGACTTACTGAGGGATATTTCTCATTTTCCATTTTTGTAAGCAATTTTTTTTCTTGAGGAGAAATTTGGTTTGTTGTTTTTCCATACTTTGTCGTAACTTTGAGGCGCTGATGGACTGTGTTCAATGCAATGTTGATGGAACAGTCAAAGGGATAAAAGCCCTTGTAAGATGGGAACCCCTGCAGTGTCTCTGGGAAAACTCCAGTGTGGAGAGAGAGAGGCCTAAAGAAAAAGGCAGGGACAATTTGTTAGCCTCAAGTGATAATCTTAGAAGAAAATGATATGGCCTCCTCTTGGTGAGCCATTTTAGAGAATAAGGTATTTTTAAGGTCTTAAAGCAGATGCATCTCTTCGTCAAAGCTTTTCGAGGTAAGATCCTGGCACAAATCCTTGTTGACCATTCCTTTCTGCTGTCCACCAGCCATCCTCGCCTTCTGCGATGATTGCTATGATGTCCCCTGCACTGATATCCAGTTCATCGGTGTTCTGAAAGGAGAGACCCAACAGAGGGAGTGGAAATCTGGTTAGTCTCAGTACTCAGACTCTTCTGCATGTTGTGTGGGGGATTTTCCTAGCTCCCATGGTCCTAAAGCATATCTGTATGCATGTCACTGTGATAATGAATCTGAAATATCACACTCGCACTCTGTGTGTGGCTCCATTTTTGCTGAGTGGTCATACTATCAACTTTCTTCCCATCTCCAGAGTGGAACAGAAATGTACCCATCCTGCATTCAGTCCCTGTGCAGATTAGATCTTGTATCATAGTCCCTTCTGGCAGAGGTTGTTCCTAAGGCCAGGTCTACGGTATAAATTTACACTGGTATAATTATGCCACATGGGGGTGTGAAAAATTCACACCCGTGAGCAATATAGTTATACCAACCTAACCCTCGGTGTAGATGGCGCTATGTCGACAGGAGAGCTTCTCCCACTGACATAGCTAATGCTTCTCATGGAGGTGGATTAACTACGCTGATGGGCAGTGCTTTAATTTGTAATGAAAGAGGTGCTGGGGTTCAAGCAATTTTTTACATTCATAACAGACACGGAAAGGCTAGAGGTACTGGGGCTACGAACTGCCAAGCCTAGAGGTGCCAGGGCTCAACCCTGGCACAAATTAACACTGCTGACGGGAGAAGCTCTCCTATCAGCATCTTCACTAAAGGACTACAGCATCACAGCTGCATGGGTGCAGCTTTTGAAGTACCGACCTGCCCTAAATGCAACTTCCTCCTGAACCAGCCAGTCATGCTCCTTTGTTAGAGCAATACAAGGCTACATGCTCAAGGGAGATAAAAATGATGCCTCCAATAATCGCAGTCTGGGAGAGGTTTCTCATCAGCACAACTGATCTCAGGTGACCTGCATTGTAGTGCAGATCCCTGCTGCTGAGCAATAGTGGTCAACAGTGGTATAATGATTATTCATGAAACATGCTATTTCCCCCCAGAGATAGAATCACTGCAAGTCAGCCTGGCTATCAGCCCATTAAGTGATGCTGTCCTGTTTTCTGTGTGATGGGGTATCAATTCACTGTCCAACGAGCAATGAAATTGAAACAGTGATAGCACAAGCCTCCAAAATTTGCATTCAACAGATCAGATCAATCTAATTTGAATATAGTGCTCAAGTGTGTGGAAGTCTACCCCCAGGTTAGGAATCGTCCATCTTCATGAAAGGAATTTAATAATTCCCCTCAAGGCAAAATGCCATGAATGCTGAGGTACATTAAAATGACCCTGAACAGGCCCTAAAGCAAATATCTCTCCAAACAATGAAAGAGTAGAAAAAATATTTGAACACCCTGAAGTGCATAGGAAATTCTCATCAGCTGCACTGACCTAACCCAACTGTTTGGCTTCAGTTGGAACAAGGGTAGTCTTATTTTATTTTATTTATTTATTTTGTCAAGGTCCAAATGTTTTGGTCAAGGAGTAGTCCAGGTCCAGACTCCAGATAAAATGATGATGATAAATAAGTTTAAACATTTTTTGGGATCTGTTGAAAAGCATCTGGTGGTCTGGATTTGGCCCATGGGCTGCCTATTGACTACCCCGAGTTAGAATCTGACTCATGTTGACCTCTTACGAAGAGTCTCCTAAGTGACACGTTTTCAGTGTGGGTCTCCTAACACAAGAACTAGGGGACTTTCAATGGAGCTTAAAGGTGGCAAATTCAAAACTAATAAAAGGAATTTTTTTTCAAACATGTAATTTGACTGTGGAACTCTTTGCCAGAGGATGTTGCTGAAGCCAAGAATGAGCAAAATTCAAAGAGACTGGCCATTTGTATGGATAGCAAAATTATCCATAGTTCATGCTAAGGAAAATATTGGATGGGAGGTAAAACCCCGTGTTTTGGGGTGTAAACCTATCTCTTTCTAGTGGGGATTAGGATGAGATCATGGGGGCAGATTATCCCACATCTGCTTCCTGTGGGGCTCTTTGGAACATCAGGCCACTGTCAGAGGCAGGACTGTAGACTAGGTGGACCTGGACAGTAGGATGACTCCTATACTTCTGTTTCCTGTGTAAGAGCATAAGGGCAGTCATAAGGCGAAAGGCTCTTGGGCTACTTTGGCATTCTAATCTATAAAGTGAAGATATTGTTTACCTCCTTTGTAAAGCAGTCTGAAATCTACAGATGAAAAGGTGCGTGGTGTTAGTAAACTCTTGCTTTAGCAAGTCAGCTTGTCTCTGTTGTGACTTTACTCATGATGTCTAACGGCACTGGGTCTGAAGTCAGGAACATTACAGTTCCCTATTTGAGGACGCAGATTGCTCATCAGCAGTGTCTTCAGATTCAGTGAGCATGTCAACCCCAGCTCCTTGCTATTTGCCCAAGGGGCCTGTGTTGGGACTGGCACTTGGCAGGAGCGATCAACGGGGCACAGCATATTTACATGGAAAAATGTGAGGGAGGGCTGTGCCGTCTGACTCCATCAGAATGTCAATGTGTGTGTTGTATCGGTAGCTTTTTCATTAACATATTTTTTCCTTCTCTTGCATCTGTCTAATAGAGCTGGAATAATACAAGCTCATAGTATTTCCACTATGCAGGAACTAGAGTAGCATGACCAAGCCAGATCTCATATTGTTGTTTCAGCTCCATTTAAAAAGTGCCTCAGAGGGGTTATTTGTATCCATTTTCCACTTAAATATTTCTATTATAAACCCCACACAAAACCATAACTAAACTGAGGCAAAGGCAGAAGACAGGCTGGGAGTCTGTATCTGGCAATAGTTATGAACAGGAAATCAGTATGACTTGTTCTAAAATCCTTTTGTGCAATGGAGATTGTGTTGGAAGTCTGCCCCTGCTATGGAATACAGACAACACATTAAGGTCTTGGGGTAGGATTCTCCAGATGAGGATGGGGTCAAATGGAGAACAGCTTTTAGATAATATTTGACAGACTCTCTCTCTCTCTCTCCTGTTTCCAGGCTGAATAAAAGCCAGGGAAGATTTTATAACATGAACTGCAACCATATTCCCTTGGGCTGTAGTCTCAAATTTCACAAGTGAAGTAGAGTCAGAATGACTCATTACTTGGATGGGAGATCATAAAGGAAAACCCAGGTGCTGTACAAAGTGGTGGTGCCATTCCCTGCTGACCTGCTCTAGATTGTGTCTTAGCGCAGCACCCTCAGACACCATACTATGTGGGGTGCTGTTTTCCCATCCGCTGTAAAACCGGGACCTGATCGTTTTGTCAGTAAAGATCCTGTTGTCCTCTTCAGCAAAAACAGTAACAGGGGACTAGTCCTGCTGTACTCCAACTGGAATCTTGGCAGTATATGCGTTCGTCTACCCTAAACTCCCTCTGCATTTGTAACTGGATACAGTATTCTTCATCATTTCCTGCCCTAAATTGCTATCCAAATGTTCTGGATTCCAATCCTACATCAAGATCCTCTAGTGTGTACCTCTGTAGAGACCCATTCATTCACAGGAGTAGGGGTTTGCACTAGCAAATCCTGATGCTGGATCAGGGCCTTAACTAACTTCTCTTATGTTTTTATTGGGACTATTTTTATACATCTTCTTGTAAAGCCAGGTGGTTCAGTTACCATCAGTCAAAATGTACAAAGCTTCTGTAGTGAATGAGTCTCTCCTATCCCTAAAGAGACAAGGGTTGGGATGGTTTGGCACTGTTACTGATGAAACACATTTAATGTACAGCAAATTGAAATAAACTTTTATATACTGTGTTATCTTGGGGGGCAGTATGGTCTAGTGGCCGGGGCAGTATGGTCTAGTGGCCAGAGCAGAGACCTGGGAGTCACACCTCTTGGCTGCCACAGACTTGCTAGGTGACCTTGGCTAAGTAACTCTGTTCCATTCATTTTCCCATCTATAAAATGAGGATAAAACATAACTCCTAGGGGTGTTGGGAATTAATGGGCTTTTTGAGTCAAAGGTACTATTTTAAGCCTAGTGCATTACAACGTTCATTTTTTAATCCTTTGACTACCTGGGCTGTATAGTCGTAGAGCACTCTGTAGTCCTGTGATGGTGTGGTCGCTGCTTGTTCACCCACATTAATAGATGCATAGACTCCATCCACTTTCTCGTCTAGAAAAACAAGGAAACAAAGAGTTCACAGACTTATAAATGCAAGGAAACATTTGCAAGAGTTCACAAACACAAGGGTGTCTATTCTTCTCTCTGTGCACTGGGATGTGTGTGCCTAGAGAAGCTGCTATTGCCTCCAGGTAAAGCTATGCAGAACAATTGCCACTGTCTAGAGGAGTCAGAAACTAGCTTTCGCTCCATACATGGTAAGACTGCAGGGTAAACATTTTCCCTGCTTAAAATATAGTCCCAAATGGTCTAAGGAATAATAAAACCAGTTTGTGGTGGGATCTGTGATTTTTCTGAGGGGAAAAATAAAATATAATGCAGAGAAAGAAAGGTTCAGTGAGCCTTAGTAGTAATTTAGATGGTGCCATGATGGAATATATTACTGGAATAGTGGTTTTGCTGAGGTCTAACCTAGTCAGTAAACTGCGCCAGTGAGCTTTTACACGTCCAAATGCACACTCTACCACCATTCTGCACTTGCTCAGCCTATAGTTGAACTGCTCCTTACTATTGGCCAGGGTGCCTGTGTTTGGCTTCATAAGCCATGGCATTAAGGGGTAGGCTAGGTTCCCCAAGGATAACTATAGGCACTTCAACATCCCCCAACAGTTATTTTCTGGTCTGAGAAGTAAGTTCCTTCCTGCAGCTGTTCACACGGACCAGAGTTCCTGAAGATGCAAGCGTCATGCACCTTTCCTGGCCATCTCATGTTGATGTCGGTGAAATGTCCCTTGTGATCCACCATTGCTTGCGGTTTACGTACTGGCTGCCAAGGTGGTCCGGTCCCCAGATAGGGGATATGCATTCCATCTATCGCCCCACCACAGTTAGGGAACCCCTTTGCAGCGAAGCCATCCACTAAGACCACATTTCCCAGAGTCACTACCCTTGATAGCAGCAGCTCAGTGACTGTGTTGGCTACTTGGATCACAGCAGCCCCCACAGTAGATTTGCCCACTCCAAATTTATTCCTGACTGACTGGTAGCTGTCTGGTGTTGCAAGCTTCCAGAGGGCTATCACCACTCGCTTCTCAACTGTGAGGGCTGCTCTCATCTTGGTATTCTTGTGCTTCAGGGCAGGGGAAAGCAAGTCACAAAGTTCCATGAAAGTGCCCTTATGCATGCAAAAGTTTCGCAGCCACTGGGAATCATCCCAGACCCACAACACTATGTGGTCCCACCAGTCTGTGCTTGTTTCCCGGACCCAGAATTGGCATTCCATGGCAGGAACCTGCCCCATTACCACCATGATGTCCAAACTGCCAGGGCCCATGCTTTGAGAGAACTCTGTGTCCATGTCCTCATCGCTATCGTGATTGCGCTGTTGTTGCCTCCTCACCTGCTTTTGCAGGTTCTGCACATACTGCAGGATAATGCACGAGGTGTTTACAATGCTCACAATGGCAGCGGTGAGCTGAGCAGGCTCCATGCTTGCCATGGTATGGCGTCTGCAAGAGAGCAGAGTTGCAGCAGAAGCAGTGGATGATGAGAGATGCCACGAGAATAGATATTTATAGAGAACAATGAGAGGACCTGCGAGGTGGATTCACGGCACCAGGAGAGCAGAGTTGCAGCGGAAACTGTGGATGACGACAACGGTTAGCAGTCCTACTGCACTGTCTGCTGACAGCAGTATGACATCTGCACGGAAAAAAGGTGCGAAACAATTGCCACTGTTTTCACGGAGGGAGGGGTGACTGATGACATGTACACAAAACCACCCATGACAATGTTTTTACCCCATCAGGCATTGGGAGCTCAACCCAGAATTCCAATGGGTAGCGGGGACTGTGGGATAGCTACCCACAGTGCAACACTCCAAAAGTCAATGCTGGCCAGGGTACTGTGGACGCACTCCGCCGACTTAATGCGCTTAGTGGTGACGCACCCAATTGACTTCCTAAAAAACAACTTCTATAAATTCAACCTAATTTCATAGTGTAGACAGTCTACACTAGCACTTATACTGGCATAACTATGTTGGTTTAAAAAAAAATCACATCCTTATCTGCCACAGCTATACCAGTATAATTTTTAAGTGTAGACCTGACCTAAGGATTGCTCAAAAAGAGCTTGATCCTGCATCTCTGCAGCCAATGAGAGTTTTGCCATCAGTCCAAAAACCCCACCAAGGCACATTTTCAAAAGCATTTAGCGCTGACCTAATTCTGCTCTCATGGAAGTCAATCCTCTTGCTTCATAATAAATAATGGACATTAAGGCAAAAGAAAGAGGCAGTGTTTTAAACAGGCAAATGTCACGCTATTGTTAAGATAAAAATCTCACAGTACAAACACTATGACTTTAGGTGTTTGCACTTAGCCAAAATTTGGAACATAATTTAGTCCTGGCTGGTTAAAAGAAGCTTATTCGTAACATTACAGCATTCCTCCACAATGCTGTACTTGCCGGGTCTGTCCTCCTGCTGAGGCATGAGGGAATTTCCCATGTAAACCACCTGTACATCCATGGGGTAACAGAGCCCTTGCAGAGGGCACAGAAGACAGGATCCCTGTAACCCTTCCCACAGTAAATCCTGATCCCACTCCCAACAAGTGATGTGTGGGTTCTTTGATTGGTGTGAGGGGAAAAAAATTGACTTTGTTCTTTCAGTCATCTGAAGAATCCATGTAGCAGGAAGTGAAGAAGCTGAATGCATGTAGATAACCATGATATGCACAAGCCTCTGAAGGCCTTGTCTTCATTCGGAACAAAGTTGTGTTTTTAACTTGAGTTAATTAACTTGAAATAAAAATCCTAGTGAAGATCAGGCCGTCTGTAATTTTCACACGAGTTGGTAAATCAAGGTAAACCCTAGGCTCCTGCAGAGTTGTGTTATCAGCCTGCAAATTTGTGTGAAAACAAATTGCCTTGTCCTTGGTAGGATTTTACCTCATGTTAATTACTGTGTGCTCACTAATATGGGCTAAGAATTCATGTTTTTTTCCTAGTGAAGACACACCCAAAGAGTCTCTCACACACCTGGGCAAACTGCAAGAAGAATGTAGGTACCAAAATCCCATTAGATTACCATACGTATTCTCTCTAAATTTAGAGGCATGCTCCTGCTCCCTAGAAGTCCATGCCAAAACTCCCACAGATAGCAGTGGATGCAGGATCTGGCCTCAGCTCATTAAATGAGACCCATTCTGTCAATGGATATGAGCACGGGGTTCCCACAGGCACCCCCAGAATCCATCCGTGTATAGTATTTGGTCCCAAGAGTAGCATCTCGTTTTACAATGAGCCTGCTCTGATCCTTCAACAAAGTCACAATCCACCCTTTGTGACATAATCGCTTCCACAGTAGTAAATTCTGATGACAATAATGATCCGATAGTGGCCTTGATAAATAGCATGATCTAAACTGGCAGAAAGGAGAAGTTTAATATAATGCAGACACACAAACAGCTGTGAGCAGATTGGGGAGGCATTAATTGTGACCAAAGCTGTTCATATGCTACTGTATAGACATGTGGGACCCAATCCTGGGAGGCACCAAATGCCTTCAACTCTCATTCAAGTTGTATTCATAGGGACACCATTGAATTCTATAGAAATGGACGGCACTTAGGCTCCTTTAAAAGTCTGAGCCCAAGTCTCATTGAAAGTCAGTGGAACACAGACTCCTAAATGCCTATTTCACTCTTGAAAATGAGACTGAGGCTCCTAAATCAGTTAGACATTGTAACTCTGAGCAGAGCAACATCTACATACCTTTAAAAACCCAGTCCTCTGCTCCTTGAAGTCTTTAAACCACGATTTGAGGACTTCAATAGCTCAGACATAGGTGAGGAGGTTTTTCGCAGGAGTGGGTGGGCAAGATTCTGTGGCCTGCGTTGTGCAGGAGGTCGGACTAGATGATCCTAATGGTCCCGTCTGACTTTAATATCTATGAATCTAGCCTGCATGAATGGCACTGAAAATTTCCACTGTTCAGGGAGTCAAACAGAGGGGATTTAGGAGAGACAGTATTCCATTTCTGGGTGGCTGAGTGGACAGGCAGATGTAGTGAAGGATGCATTTTTTTTCATTCGGGGAACATCACAGTTTAAATCTCCTTTAGCTGGTTTTAAATCGAGCCAATAAAAATGTCTCAAACCATTATTTCCTGTGCTGTCAAAATATTATGCTTTGGTGCCCTCTAATGAGAGTGACACAAGTGACCTGTGCAGGGCCATCCTTACGCATACCGCTTATGCGGCTGGGCTGCGTAGGGCACCTGAAAATTTGGGGCACCCCTGGGTCTTAGTGTCCATCTTGCCGCCTCTTCCTATCCCTGGTCCCTATTCTGACCCTTCCTGCTAGCTGCAGCAGCCTGGTGAGTCTTCCTCCAGAGGGGATCTAGTACTTAAAAGTGAAAGTGCCTTCCAGCCTGCCAGATCTATTAGCACAAGATTGAAACTATTAAATAACCTTCCAAATGGTAATGAAGTCATTTAACAGGCATTTGCCAACCCCCAGGTATATACTATCAGTTTCTGAATTTACTGACAAAAGCAGTTGTGCATTACTGTAATATTTACTCAGAACATGTTAGTCTACAGGACCTTAGCTTTTAAAATATTTCATTAGTGTTGCAAAAATTACATCTTTAAAAAATCCTTGCATAGATTTTTTTTTTTAGATGCACAATCTGAGTATTCATCTTTAGCCTTAAATGCTTGGATCTTCAGACATAGTTTTGAATAAATCCTTCAAAAGACCACCCTTATCTAAAATACACATGTGAGCCTGGGCTGAGGCACAGGGGCACCAGTTTAATATTACTGCATAGGGCCCCATAAATCCTAAGAACGGCCCTGGACATGGGATTGGTAAGGCAACGTAACATTTGAAGCAGAACGGATGCCTGTGTTCCTAGCGAGACCAGGCTGGGCCACTGGAAGGCTTGGGAAGGATTCCCCATGCTCTACGTAAGTAGAGGAAAAAACTGTGTTCCTAGACCTTGAGGTCTCAGTCAGAATTTAAACTTCACACATCCACAGGACTTCTTAAGAATAGTACAGCTCCTATTAGTCCCCATGGTGGGGGAAGCTGCTTGCTACATGTTTGTGCCATACTGATGTCTAGATTATAGTCTCATGCTAGCTCATAAGATAGATAACATGTTAATGTCTTATCACATAGTTTATTCTCCATGCAACATGCATGTAAATGATTGATTAATAGGACCAGATACATTTTTTGATTTACATTTGGTAAAACATACCAATAGGAGGGGCTGTGGGAATGATGGTTTCACTGGAGTTTCTGCTATTTCCATGTAGCAATCCGGAGAATCTGTGGAACCAAAAGAAGCTGGTGATGGAACGTACAGAATATGTTGTATATTCCTCAAACTTCCAGAGCGCTAGTCCACTGCCATGGAATCTTCCTCATTCCTCCCATTTGTCACCAACTCTTTTGGCCAAATGTTTCCTCTTCGGAACCTTTTTTTTTTTTTTGTTTTGCACTACAGCAAACCCATTTAATTTTCATTTAAAACAACCCTGGTAAACTAGCAAATCTTTTGAAATTTGCCAATCACTAAACGGTACACAAAATATATTATACATTTTATTATTTTGTGATAGTTTTATCTTATAGACAATTCAAGATATAAAGACACATGAAGCAAAGCTTAAACCATCCCATCGTGACAACATGATAGATCTGTTGACTGGTCAATTGCAAGGGGTGACATCCTTTTCTTTCCTCCTCATGATAACACACTTGAATGTAGAAAATGCTGGCTTTTGGAATGTTGTAGAATAGAATACAGTTTTAAAATATAGTGAACTATTTATATTTTTTTTTCCCTGGATGTTTCCCCAACCAGCATAAACTGTACTGGTATAAGCAATCTTCTACCGATATAATTGGGTCCACATTAGGGCTTTCATCGGTATAAATATTCCTGTATAAATCTCATCCTTAACCAACAAGGCTAGACTACTGAAACTTTTAAGAGCAGATCAGGCTTAAAGCTATTTGCTAATCTGTGGCACGGTAGTGCACTATGGTTTAGCACAGAAGGTATTGCTGGAAAAGACAACTCTTTCTGTCCCCTTCTCCCCACTTAAGTTGTTTTTGTCACTATATGTCCTGGTGCTATCACAAACCAGAATTAAGTGTACCCCAATTACTTGCTGGCTGGTCAGTTTCTTTTAAAGTTGTCCCTTCCCCTCCCTCCCTTCCCGCCAGCAACAATGTGAATAGCTAATCTTGCTCCACTTTAAATTCTGTTAAATTAATTGTTGGTATATGTATATGATATCACATATGCCTTTCACCACGATTAAGGAAACAATTACTTTCAAGATCCAGATTTGTCACTTGCATGTATGTAACCGTATATTGCTTTATACACAGAAAAGCATTTCCACAAGGAACCAATATACTCACCTTTTCATCATCCCACAAGACTGGACTGGGCTGTTGCTACATCTAGGAGATTCCCTGGCATAATAATTCTCATATCCTATTGGAACTACAATGGGATAATTGTTAAAAGCAAGGGTGTAAAGAGGCAGAAGGTACCAATTTTTCCCCTCTACCAGCAATGCAATTGATTTGTTTCCATAGCATGGTGGTTAGTCTCCTAGAGCAGGAGTGGCCAATGGAATTCTGCAGTGTAACCACTCTCCTCTTTAATACATAGGTGCAGACCTGTGAGCTCATCTACACTAGGAAAACTACTGATGACAGATATCAGTAACGGGTACTGCTGAGCTGATGCTTAATACAGTTCTGCTGCAAGTACAGACCCATCCACACCACATTCAGCACCATTTCAATAGTTATGTTCCAATTCTAATCAAGATGGCTGCTGCCTCAATAATAGGACTTGTGCCATCTTGTCATCCCATCTTTGTTTAAGGACCAAAGCTAATCACCCTGCAGCTCTCCGCTACTAACTGGGGATGATGACACAGTCAGCTCTTCTGGGTTTTTTAAACGTATAGGCAGAGATTCAGGAATTCCAGCCACATCTGGGGAATTTTTTGGCCCTACTGTCAGATGCTGTAAAGTAGGTATTTCCTGGTCTCCATTTGTACATAACTATCAGCCTACCTCTCTCGTCCCCAAAGAGAGAGAGAGAATTTGCTATTGACCCATAAATACTTCGAGTAGTGTCCCTATGGCTGCTCCACTTTAGGTGTCTGTGTGCCTCTGTACCTCTGATCGGAGATTTTTGGTAGCAGTGTCCCACTGAGCCCGCACATGTGCTCTCCCTCCCTCGGGGTCTGCCTCAAGGCTATTTAGCACTGCACGGGGCAAATCCGCATCAGGTCCTTCTCTACCGCCTTTGGCCTCTGAGGGAAGGAGCAGTTATCCCTTCCTTATCTGTGTCATTAGCATAAGTAGTGTTTTGTTTTGTTACCTTTGTTCTCCCTAAAAGTACTCAGGCTAGTGTTTTTTGTTTTGTTTTATTCCTTTGGTTTAAAAAGAGAAAAAGGAAAAGAACTTCACTTTCCTTCCCTGTCTGGGGGTATTCCCCTCTTCCCCCCCCCCCATCTAGTAGACTCATAATTATTTTCTTTAAGTTTAAAAAAAAAAAAAAAGTAAAGACGCTGTTCTTCTGCATATTCCTCCCTGCTAGAGGATGACACCCCCTGCCCAGGGGCTTGCCTGGCTCTCTCTGCTCCAAGTGGTGCCTCTCCTGCCAGGAGTCAGTTCCTGTAATGGCCAGACACTCACTGTGCCTGGGAGACCCTCACAGACGTGCTTTACCTGCCACACCTAAAACTGCAGCCTCACAGGAGCTGGGAGCTGAAGTAAAAATTCCTCCTATAGAGAAAACACTTCAGTCTGCAGGGGACTCCCGTGGGTGTTGACCCCGGATCATCCCCGGAGCCTTCACTTCAAAAGGGGTCGAGTGGTGAAGAGGAGAAAGAAGAAGCCACCAGCAGACTCCCCCCCAGAAAGGCTCCTCTCAGCAACCGGCCAGCCAGAGGGGTGTTCCCCAGTGCGGCCGTCTTGGCCCCGATCCCCGAGTAGCTGGCCAGTCAGTGGGACTCCCCAGAGCGGCCACCTCGGTGGGACAATACCAGCAGAGGAACCTCCTGCTGTGAGCTCAGCTGCCGCCCAGAGCTCTGGAAGCTGAAACCTGAGAAGGGGCTTCCTGCTCTGGGCTCTGCCCTGCTCTGAGCTCCTCCCGGCACCCCAGAGGGCAGTTACCGTACCATCTCTAAAAGAGCAGCATAGAGAAACCCTTTGGTACCAGATGCAACAAAACTCCCATCTAGGAAGTGTTCTGCCCCTTCCTAGCTATTGATACTGACTACAGACACTCCTCTGGGGTTCCAGAGGAGCCCATGGTGCTCTGATATTCTGGAGACCTGTGGCCTCAGTACCCAGGGAGAGACAATTACCATACCGTCTCTAAAAAAGTGGCACCAACAAACTTTTTGTACTGGGCAAAACTCTCATTTAGGGAGTGCTCTGCCCAACTATCGGTACTGACAACGTACCACGGACCCTCCTCTGTGGTACCAAATGAACCCATGGTACTGCATGAGCTCTGGTACCCTGGAGACCTGATGACTGGGGAAGAACCACAATCCCCATTACTTGGGACCAGGACCCCGGTATCGAGCACATCCAGAATCGCTCTTAGCCCTGGGCTGTATACTGCCAATACCCCAGTCAGCGGCACCCTTTCCCACTGACGAATCTGACACTGGCCAGGAGGAGATCATTCCCTGGCCCCTCAAGGTGGCCCACCACCACACTAAAAGGGTCATCCCCAATTCCATCATGCCAGCTGCTCGTGCCTGCCTTCCTGCCTCTCCCTCCCTAGGCCATATTGTAACTCTTCGGGCACATACACACACACACAGCACGACTGTCTCTGGTGTCTCTCAGGGAGAGTCCACCAGATGGTTTGCTACAGCCTGGCACCTGAGCCAGGACAGGAGAAAGCTTTTCAGAACAGGAAAGAAGGGGGGGGGGGGAGAAACACACCTGAAGAGGAAGCTACCTCTTCAGCACACTTCTCCTCATCTCTCCCAGATGAGACTGTGCTGCCCACCCCCCATAACTAGGTGAAGATTTTAGAACTTTCTGGATTTTATCAAGAGGGTGGCAGACAAGCTGCAGATCCACATCACAAGTTGGTGGAAATTCTGCACACTACTTCCCATCTAGAACTGTCCTCCCAATTAATGAGCTGATTCTAGATCCTACCAAAATCATCTGGCAAAGCCAGCCTCCATCACACCAACCAGCAACAGAGTGTAAACAAAAACAATCCTACATCTCTACCCAAAGAGGCAGACTTTGTTTTCAACATCCGCAACCCAACTCCATCATAGTGGATGTGGTTAATGCATGAAGCAGGCAACATAATGCCAAGTCAACTCCATATGATCAGGCTTCGCAAGATGACGTATTTATCGACAACATTACTGTTTAGAGTCATAAATTACCAAACTGTCATGGCCAAAACAATTTTGTTAATCTTGGGGAAACCCAGGATGTTTCTGAAACATTACTGGAAACACAAAAAGAACAGATTCAGACCATTCTTAGAGAAGGTCAGTTAATAGCCAGACTGGTCCGAGAGACACCACTGGATGTAGCTGTTACAGCTGCCCGCCCAGTCTCCATGACAGTGATACTGAGGTGGCTTGTGGGTTTTTTTTTTGTTTTGTTTTGTTCGCTACACTTCTCTAGATTGCCCAAAGAGCTACAGACTTCCAATTTGAAGGGCCAAACTCTTTGAAGAGAAGACAGATTTTCTCTCCACCTCCTGAAGGATTCTTGGACCACACTACACTCCTTAGGAATCTACACTGTGGAACAGAGAGAAGATGTACCTCTCAACCACACCACAGATCACAATCTTCTCAATACTCACCATCTCTGTGCTCTTTTGAGCCACAGTGTAAGAGTCCCAGGGCTCAAAAGTGAGAACAGTCTGCACCCCAGTCCATGACCTCTCAAACTGCCTCTTATAGGCACTTTGATGAGCTGGTAGGGGGCCTGAACAATGATACCTTACAGCATCAGCTGCCATCTATGCACCTGTCACACCACTCAGAAGTCACCTTACCTTACTTCACAGCAGTTAGGACCAGCTCTAGAGCAAAGAGATTGATTTCTAGCCCTGAACTTACAGGGTGCCTATTTCCATATCTCAATACAACCATTGTACAGGAGATTTCCTACTGCTTACCTTTGGGGCAGGATCATTATAGGTACAGACTGCTCCACACAGGGTAGTCTCCAAGGTTCACTTCATTGTAGTGGCATACTAGCCCCGGTACAGTGACTGGACTTTATCAGCACCAACCTGATGCAGTATAAGCGAGAGTGCTCCTTTCACTACCCACATTCACCACCCTGGGACACATGTCTCCCTAATATGCTGGGGAGCTCACCTACAAGGTTCAGGACAAATGGCCTTCCACAGAAATGACCTTCCATATCACTCTTTTGGGGCTAGAGGCTGTCAGGAGTGCCTGTGCACAAACTCTGCCTTTCATCAAAAACAACACACAACGGTTATGATGGACTTAATGTGACCTGTATGTTTTGTATAAACTGCCAAGGAGCTGCCAGATCTCCCTCCCTCTGCAAGACAGCATTCAACCTTTGAATTGATGCACCCATCACAATGTGCTCATCTCAGCTGTCTGTCTACAAGGGATACAGAACAGGACAACCAACAGTCTCAGTTGGAATTTTCTCACGACAATGAGTGTATACTGAATTCACAGGTGCTTCAAAATATAGCCACCCTTTGGGGAAACATTCACTGGCAGTTGCCCTCACCTTCCCAGCGGACAGGGCCCACGTGTAGGTCTTTTCCCAGTTTCCTACCCTATCCAAGATTCTGTTGAAAATTCAGTGAACCAAAGCGAGAGTTATTGTGATTGCCCCTCTTGACTATGACAAGTCTGGCTCCCTTACCTGACGCAGATGGCAATATGCCCTCCTGTTCCTCTGAAGTCAGCCCATTCCTCACCCACTCTCTCAAAACAACGGGCTGACCCTTCACCCCAACCCATGGGTCCTCCACCTCCCGGCTTGCATCTTTCTTTGTTCCAAGGCTTAGAAGCAGAATGCTCTGACAAGCTGAAACACATGTTGCAACACAGCCACAAGTTGACCACTCCACATACCTATCTACAGAATGGAAACAACTCCAAGTCCGTACCATTCCAGATGGACAGACCCAACCTCATCTTTCCTCCCTCTGATTTTGTACTACATTTTAAACTCTCCCTCAGCTTCCTTAAGGTACATCTCATGGCGAACATGGCTTCTCACTTGGAGTTTGCTCAACCACTAATGCGTAGAATCTTTAAGGTCATTGGGACTCTCTTCCCCCATGTGACACCACCCGCTCCAGCCTGGGACTTTAATCTAGTTCTCAGGGCTCAGACTAGACCTCCCTCCGAGTCCAGGGCAACTTATTCTCTCTGATACCTGTCCATGACGACAGCATTTCTAATTGCCATCACCTCAGCTAGGCACATAGGAGTAACAGCAGCCCTGATGGCACACCCATCATTCACAGCCTTTGTCTTAAAAAAAAACAAAAAACAAAAAACAACCCACCACCACTCTAAGGCCATATCCCAAGTTTCACCCTATTTTTTCTGCACTTTCCATATGAATCAACAGATCCATCTCCCTGTTTTTTCCCAAAACCACATTGTGACAACTGGGAGACAATTGTGCATATGCTAGATATTAGAAGGACATTAGCATTCTACTTGGACAGGACTAAGGACTTCAGGAAATCCCCTAAATTCTTCCTTTCATCCACAGAAAGATTGAAAAGCTCTGTGATATCTCCTCACAGATTATCCAAATGGGTCTCTAGTTGCATTAATCGCTTAGCAAGGGTACAACTTGCTTCTGTCCATACGCACTCCGTGAGATCAGTTCCTACCTCAATCACATTCCATAGGGATGCCCCTATCTCCCCAATCTATAGAGCAATGATTGGGGCCTCTGTCCATACTTTCGCAGAACATTATGCGATCACTGAAGATTTGGCTGCTGACACCATCTGCGACTCCACAATATTCTCTGTAGTAAAAGACTCTGCTCCGAAGTCACCTAAAGTGGAGCACCCATAGGGACGCTACTCGAAGAAGAAGAGGAAGTTACTCACCTTGTGATGGAAATGATGGTTCTTCGAGATGTGTGTCCCTATGGGTGCTCCACAACCCGCCCTCCTCCCCTCTACTTCAGAGTTCTCTATAGGGCTCTGTGGTAGAGAAGGAAGTGAGGGGAGTTTGCTCGTGCAGTGCTAAATAGCCTCGAGGCAGACCACGAGGGAAGGAGAGCACATGCGTGGACTCAACAGGACACTGCTACCAAAAATCTCTGATTAGAGGTGCAGGGGCACACAGACACCTAAAGTGGAGCACCCATAGGGACACACATCTCCAAGAACCATCGTTACTGCACAAGGTGAGTAACTTCCTTTTCATTCCCCCTTACTTCTCACTGTCCACCAGGGGGCTAGTCAGGGCTCAGACTGAGAACATTTCAAGGTCTAGCTTCTTAAAAAAAAAAAAAAAAAAAAAATTATGGCCTGCTTTTTCTTCCCCCCAGACCTGCTGCATGCTCTCAGCTCCTGCTGGAGTCAGTTGTGGTCCGTAATTAGGGTGTTCCTTGACTGTGTTGAAAGGTGTCCCTCTTTCACCTCTGTAAACTGTTACCTCACAAGACTTCACACTCACAACTCACATCTGAGTTAGTTTGAAAAGAGAATGTTTATTTTTAACAGCGAAGTCCTCGTCTCTGCAATGGGGTTACCTGTAAAAAGAAAAGGAGTACTAGTGGCACCTTAGAGACTAACCAATTTATTTGAGCATAAGCTTTCGTGAGCTACAGCGCACTTCATCGGATGCATCTGATGAAGTGAGCTGTAGCTCACGAAAGCTTATTCTCAAATAAATTGGTTAGTCTCTAAGGTGCCACTAGTACTCCTTTTCTTTTTGCGAATACAGACTAACACGGCTGCTACTCTGAAGCCTGAGGTTACCTGTGGTTCTCTTATATAACATCATGCATGTGGTCGCCTCTGTGTCTTGTACTTTAAAATACTACAGCTTGCAGGCCGGAAACTTGCAACAAGGTATGCTGAGAAGTAATGAGCCACAACGGAGGGTGAAGAGTACCATTCATACTGAGAAACTGCTGACATGTAGAGGTAAAGAAACATGCCTCTGTGCCTCTCTGTGTCTCTTTTCTCTATAATGTTTAAAGGAGGTCTGAAATCTTTTTAGATATAGATATATATATATATAGAGAGAGAGAGAGATTGACACACACACACACTCTCTCTCTACATCAGGGGTGGGCAAACTACGGCCCACAGACCACATCTGGCTCTCCAGCTGGTTTAATCCAGCCCTCGAGCTCCTGCTGGGGAGCAGGGTCGGAGGCCACTCTGTGTGCTTGGCGAGGCTTGTAGAAGCAGCAGCATGTCCTTCTTCCGGCTCCGAAGCTTACGGGCAGACAGGGGGCTGCGTGGGCTGCCTCCACCCCAAGCACCACCCCTGCAGCTCCCATTGGCCGGGAACTGCGGCTAATGGGAGTTGCAGGGGCAGCGCCTGCAGACGGGGCAGTGCACAGAACAGCCTGGCTGCACCTCCTCATAGGAGCCAGAGGGGGGACATGCCACTGCTTCCAGGAGCTGCTTCAGGTAAGCACTACCCGGAGCCTGCACCTCTGACCCCCTCCCCTACCCCAGCTCTGATCCTTCTCCTGCACCCCAACCCCGTGCCCCAGCCCGGAGCCCCTTCCTGCACCCTGAACTCCTCATTTCTGGCCCCACCCCAGGCCCTGCACCCCCAGTCAGAGCCCTCACCCCCCCCCCCCCGTGCCCCAACCCCCTGCTCCAGCCCTGATTTCCCCCTCCCACCCTCCAAACCCCTTGGTCCTAACCTGGAGCACCCTCCTACACCCAAATCCCTCATCCCCAGCCCCCACCCCAGAGCCTGCACCTCCAGCTGGAGTCCTCCCCCTCACCTGCTCCTGCACCCCAACCCCAATTTTGTGATCATTCATGGCCCACCCATACCCATTTCCATACCCAGATGTGGCCCTCAGGCCAAAAAGTTTGCCCACCCAGATCTACACTGTTTTTCATAGAAGACTGATAGCTGGAAAGCTTATTCATCAGAGATACTAACACCAGCCAAACCTAACTGAGAGGGGAAGCTTAATTTTACTCAGGGCTTGTCTAAACACAAAAGTTGTAACAGTTTAACCTATACCAGTGTAGATAAAGTGGTACAACGCTTTTTGTGCTGAGTCTGTACAGTACCTAGCACAATGGAATCCTGGTGCACAACTAGAGCATCTAGGTGCTATGATAATAAAATAAATATCAATAATAAAAGTGTGCACAGTTATAGCAGTGTAAATATACCACTATAGCTTGTTTCCCTATGGGAAGAGGAATAAGCTACAGTAGAACCTCAGAGTTACAAACACCTTGGGAATGGAGGTTGTTTGTAACTCTGAAATGTTCGTAACTCTGAACAAAATTATGATTGTTCTTTCAAAAGCTTATAACTGAATACAGACTTAATACAGCTTTGAAACTTTATTATGCAGAAGAAAAACGCTGCTTTCCCCTTTATATTTTTTAGTAGGATTGTTCCATTTTACAACTGCTGTCAGTTCCACTCCACATGTCATCACCAAAGTCCTGATCCAACGCTCATTGAAATCAATGGCAAGACTCCCTTAGACTTCAGTGGGTGTCGGTGGGCAGCCCCCCCCCCCCCCCCCCGAGTTGTAGGACTGTATCTATATTCTGGCTCTCTCCAGCTGAAGAAATCTTCCAATGTCTTTGATGATAGGATCTAGCGATGTGCCTCTTCAAAGCCTTCCATAAACACCATCTATTTAAGCTGCCTACTTTCCTTGTGAGGTCTGTACGTATTATTCCCATTTTACAGAGGGGAGAGAACGAGGAACAGAAATTTAAGTGACTTTCCAAGGCCGCAATTAGAGAGGCAGCATTTCTGTCATGGGGACTCTACTTCTAATTGGTAACAAGGCCAAAAAAAACCTTTGAGGTTTATTACCTGGTGGATCTGTTCCTGTCATTTTATTCTTAATGAAGTAATCCATGTCTGATTCTACGTTACAGTTCTCCAGGCTCAGTCGAACCTCTTCATACATCTGCAAAACAGAAAAGAAGGATTTTAAGTTTCAGCTTTTTGTGATGAGCTCTTAACACAGAATCCTCCGCTAGTATTTCTCTCCATCTTAAAGGGACACTGTCCATTTTAATCACGTTGTGTATATAAACAGCTTTCTCTACTTATGCTGTGGACAACACCTTAGAATATGAGGAAGTTGGGAGACCAGGTTTAAAAGCTTCTAAACCCTGGTACTAAAGTGTTCTTTTAATCCACTGGAAAGAGGCATCACAACAACCAATGATTGGAAGTTAAAGCCAGACAAACTAAAACTAGAAAGAAGATAAATGTTTTTAACAGTGAGAATGATTAGAACAAAGGAAGTGGTGGAATCTCCATCTTGAAGTCTTCAAATCAAGGCTGGTTGCCTTTTGAGAAGGAAGGCTTTAGCTCAGTAACTTGTGCTGACTAAATACAGGGGTAACTGGGCCTGTGTTAGAAAGGGGTCAGACTAGATCATCACACGGTCCCTTCTGGCCTTGAAATCTGTTAATCAGTTTCAGCAATTTGTTATTTCCAAAGAACCAGGTCTCCCCCACTGAAGTCAGTAGAGCTCTGCGGCTGTGCAGACCTGTGTAGGATTACACCCAGATGGATGCGGGAGTGGGGGAGGAAAAGATTACTGATTTTTCCCACACTCTTAAGAAAACTGTATAATTCAAAAAAAATTCCATGGGACATGCCTGAAATTTCTCATCCAAAAAACTCATGGGAGCAGGAGAAGAGAGCAGACAGTAGTTTGATGGGTCACACGCATGTAAAGATTTTCATTATTAAAATGGAAGTAGTCAATTTTTCCCTATATAAAAGGAATAACAATAAAAAAATCCTTATTTAAAGCTGACTTGGAGACTTGAGATTCTACCCCATAGCTTGGGGAGAGGGGACAGAAGCTTGGTGGCACCAAGTTTGCTATAGAATCTCAGAGTCTGTGCCGGCCTAAATATTCATTTTTAATTCAGTGGGGAGGGCAAACCTGGCTGGTAGTTTCTTGCCCTGGCCAAGTGTGGTAAGATGGACATCACCATTGCTGGAGTCATTTGATGAGTGTGGAGAGGGGTGAGCCAGTATGGGGGCTTTAGAGGACATATTTTTGTCCATGCACAAGGACTGGGATTTCTTGGGGAAAAGTTTGTACCTCATCATCCTTCACACACTGCATGGACAGCTGGTTACAGTGAACCCAAAGGGAGTTCCGGAGGATGGTGATACGATCACATTCCTGGAGCTGAAAGGCCTAAATCCAAAAGAAGAGATGTCAAGCCTTATGGTAATTATTATTATTTATTATGTGTAATGCGGTAGCACCAAGAAGCCCAAGTCATGGATCAGGATCCCACTGTGCAATGTTTGTACACCTGCAAACCTTTCTGAAACACACTACAGTCATGATGCACTATCAACTATAGAAAATAATCTTAAAATAAATCTACTTTTACGTTTAGTCACTCTAATTGCAAACAGCACGAGGGGTTTTTACCTTTTCTAAATTCACTCTGAGTATCTTTCCCAGACCTGAACACGAGCTCTGTGTAAGCTCAGAAGGTTGTCTCTTTCATCAACAGAAGTTAGTCCAATACAAAATATTATCTCACCTTTCACTAAATTAAGGATTGTTATCCCTTTTGACCCAAGTGGCTAGCTAAATATTCAGGGTCTTATAAGTTGCAAGTTGGGAAGAAGAAACTGGTGGTGGCATTAGATACCTTAATGATGCAGTCCTGTGTCCCTGAACACAAGAGGAACGAAACAGGAGATAATATCCTTGCTCCAAACCTCTTTTAGCCAGCACCCAGCCCAAAAGGCCCCTCTCTCGTCTGTTCCAGGACCACACATACTGTGCTTGATTAGGCTGTGTTTGACTTTCTGCTCCTTCTCTGAGCTGGTCAATACTACACAAGCTTTGCTGGCATAGCTATGCCAGCAGAGTTCCCTAGTGGAGGTGCAGCATAAACCGTCAGAAGAAGTTCTGATGAGATATACACACCACCTCCCTGAATGATACTAGCTAAGCAGACAGAAGCACTCTTTGTCGTCATAGTTGCGTGTACTCCATGGGTTTCAGCTGCATAGCTATACCAGCAAAACTTTGTAGTGCAGACTATGGCCATGTCTACACTACCGGCTAAATCAGCACCACTGCAATCAATGCAGTGGTGTCGATTTAGTGGTCTGGTAAAAACACACTAAGCCAATGGGAGAGCACTCTCCCGTCGACATCTGTACTCCACCTCCCTGAGAGGCAGAAGCTATGTCAACAGGAGAGCATCTCCCGCCAACATAGCGCCATGAAGACACCCCTGTAAGTCAATCTAAGTTATGTTGACTTCAGTTATGTAATTTACATAACTGAACTGGCATAACTTGGATTGATTTACAGCATTAGTGTCAACTAGCCCTAAGCCTCTATGGTTGTTTCTGTGCTGTCTTGTGTGTGTCTCTGTCACATGTACCCCTTACCCAAAACAATATCCAGCAAACCTCTCTACCCATATAGCTCAAATTCCTGAATGGCCTTTGTGGCATTACACCCCATATTCTTCATTGTAATATTATTATGATGTATGTTGTGCAAGATGGGTCATGTGAGGTATCATTGAAAAGGTCATGATTATGATTATCCTATTTGTATGTAGGTAGTATTTTTGTATCTGAAGTTATGAATATTGTCTATTGCATCTATTACAAATGTGTTTACACCTGGGGAATGCCCACTAGACAGAATGCAATCAGTCTAGGTGGCTAGCTGGGAAGGGCCACTAGGGAGAACGATAGGTCTTAGAAGATGCTAATCTCTCACGAGGGAACCTTCCTGGGGACACTGAAAACAGCCTCTGAGTCATGGCTGCAGTGGCCCTACAGAGACATGTGACCAAGTCACCTGGTACTGGACTCCATCATAATGCCAGTGTTTTTCCACTAGCTGGGGGTGGAAATCACACTGGGAGACAAAGGGTTCCTGTCTATGCTAAAACTATTTAAGGCAGGGAGTGACATTGTGGTTTGTTCTTCACTGACTCCCCACCCAAGAAAGAAGGCTGCTGGAAACACCTGAGAAACAAAAAGACTGAGTTGGGGGAGAAGAGCTGAACCCAGGCTAGAGGCTAGAGCCTGTGAAAGGAATAACTGGAGTTTTAAGCTGCAAGCAAGTGGAGCTTGCCTTCAAGAATCTCTACAATCTGCTTAAAACAACATTTAGGGTGAGAATTTGCTACACATATCCCATTTCTTTGGTATATTAAGCTTAGTTGGTGTGTGTTTTATTTGCTAGGTAATCTGTTTTGATCTGTTTGCTTTCCTTTATAATCACTTAAAATCTATCTTTATGTAGTTAATAAACTTGGTTTTTTTGGTCTAAAATCAGTGTGTGTGGAAATCATAATTTGGGGCAGAAAGCTGTGTATATTCCTCTCCACACTGAGGGAGGGGGTGAATTTCATGAGCTTGCGCTGCACAGAATTCTGTCCAGTGCAAGATGGTATAATTTTGGGTTTACCCTCTAGAGGAGGGTGTGCACTTGAGTACTGGGCAGTTCCTCAGCTGAGCCTTTCCATGCAGAGCTGATCTCAGCATCTGTGTGAAGCTGCAGCTGGATATGTCCCAACCTTTATGTGTGCTGGTAAAGTGCATTCGAAAGCCTGAGGGAGGGCTTGGCAGGTATGCACAGCAATACAGAGTAAAAGGATCCCAGGTGAGCTCAGTGCTACCCCAGTTCCAGATGGCACCCTGAGGTGGGGGGACCCATCACAGCCTTAGGTGTGCCTTTGGTGTGGGCAGTGTCACATGCCTATATTTTGATTTGGAGACTGCTGTTATTTCACAAAGGAGCTTAACTGTTCCCGCTATCTTTAATGAAGAGTAGTGGGTTACACTCACAAGCTTCAAGAAAGTTTAACCCAACCTTTAACAATATGTTTCCCTGACAAAAAATAAAGGGGGAAAGAGGAGAAGGGGACAGCACTGTGATTTGAATAGCAAATGATCCCCAGGATTTAGAACCCAGAATCCTGTTGTAACAGGAGGCGGGTGGGGAACAAGCTTTTTGGATTTATAATACAGGTAATCCCCGAATGGAAAGCTTTGGGAAAATACTCTATGTAGAAACTGTTGGATTCATGCATTGTTGTTTCTAAGACTATTTGTGTAGTAGAACAGAGTTTTTGTTTCTTCAGAGTTCACTTGCTCCTCTCTTCCTCTGCTTGAAATACTAATATTTTAGCAGAGCTATTGTTGGGGGGTGGGGTGGCTTTTGGTGTGAATTCAAGAGGAGAAATGGGCAGGTGAATTTTTTAAAACTATTTTTACAGCAGTCAGAAATAAAATTGATCTCCAAGCTGAAGTGTTCTTCTAAATAGAATGTGCTTATCTGTTTTCCGTAAGGTGTGGAAAGCTCGAACTCTTCTAGCCATCTGCTCCCCTCTTTTTTTGTTACTATTTGCATCCATACAACCACAAAAGTACATGTAATGTTTTACAAAATATTGAGCAAGATACATTCCCTGTCTTCTAAAGATCTCATCATGTAAGAAATAAGGAATGGCACAACAATTGAGGGAGGGTGTGGAGAAACCAGATGGTGAAAAGAAAAGGGTAGGAAGCATTTCTGGGAGAAGTAGCTTTTAAGGAGAGATTGAAAGAGATTAGAGAAAGTATTTCATTTGGGGCAGCAACTCAGCAAAGTACTTAAGCATATGGCTAAAGTTAAGCACTACAGGGACTTCTGAACACAGGAAGCCATTTGCAGTGCATAACTACCATTCTATTGCTCACAAGTGCGTCAGTTCATTAAAACAGACACTTATTCTGTTGTAGATGGTGAACGTAACATGCCAACTACATATGCACATGTCCACATACTGGTTTTTATACAGTTTTATAATTTTCATAAATTGCTAGCTTAGAACCCCCTTAGAAATTCAGTAGTCCTGGATTTAGCCACAAGCACATCTAGAAGGGACTCAATAACTCCATTCACTGAAGAGTGATAAATCTGTATTAACTGCAGCAGGCAGGCTCTGGCAGGGTTCTGAAGAGCACTTCCAGTCTGGGGTATGTATTGTGGTGATGGAAAGGGGGGAGGGGAGGAAATCTGAATCTTAGGGGAAACTTCAGATTTTTTACACCATTTCTGTAGAATGGTTGCCATGCCAGCTATGGGACAATTCCAGAAAGTGAAAGCTACAGGGAGGCAGGGATGATGTAAAAATACCTGGCAAGCATACAGAAGCAGACCACAAACAGATTTTCTGTGGGCTAAGACGAGTTGGAAGCTCCTGGACTTAAACTGGTGTTCAGGCACTTTTAAAATGTGCACTTCTAACCAGTCACTTGGGAAATAGGTTTAACTTGGCTTTGATTTAAATAAGGCAGCCCTAAAACTATCAGGATTTTGTATTCCACCCTGGGTTAGATCCTCAGCTGGGGAAAATGGGCAGCGTACTGCTGTAACTATGGCAATTTAAACCAGCTGAGGATCTGGTCGCCTAAATTTAATGGGCAAGCAAGAAAAGCATAAGCAAGTCAGAAAGCTAACAGCTATACTTTAAATCCATGGTAGTGTCAAGTGTACTCTTGCAGCCGTCATCTCTGGATCTAGCTCATCACAGACCATCAGAAGTATGTTTCAGATCCCCTCAGTGCTAACACTGCATCTGGGACTGAGATCTGTGAGTGAGTAAAATAAGAAAAATGCACAAACAAATGGTTACAAAGGTCAAAATATTTACCTCACAGGTGCTGATATGTTCCTTCTCCCACTCCATTCTGGCCTTATCCAGCTGTTCTATATACTGCTTGTACATCCTCTCTGTAAATAGAGACGTGAAACAGAAACTTCCCGACTGAGACAAGATAATGCAGGGCCTCACATCTCCTCCTGTTAAGTATGGTGTGACTTTACTTTGGTAAAACATAGCCCTAACCTATATCCTACAGAATATAGTACAGTAGAACCTGGTTAAGTAGAACAATGACTGGGTTAGCTCATGGAATTTTTACTGGAGAGAATGATCTCTCTCACTTGCCACAGGTACACCACAAGCATCTCAACTGGACAATGTGTATGTTGATAGCAATAATGGGCTCTTAGTCTTGAGTGATATTTTAGGATTGCATTGTCCAAAGTGAACAAGGTGCCCAAGGACACAGAAGGACTCACCCAACTGGCAGAGGGAATTTCTTGAGGGCTTGGGGGTGGAATGCTCTATTTCACAGTCCCAGAGTGTATGCAAGTTTACTGTGTTTCTCATAATAAGGATGTGTATACATGGCAGCGGGGAAGTATGACTCCCAGCTTGAGACAAACACGGGAAAGCTCTGCTTGATTTAGAATGCTAAAAATCACACTGTGGCCACGGTGCAACAGGCAGCAGCTCAGGCTATCTGCCCAAGTACAATCCAACCTGGCTCCTTGGGTATGTACTTGGGCAGCTAGCCCAAGCTGCCACCCATGCCACTTCAGCTACGCTGCTATTTGTAGGCTGAGCTAGCGCACATCCATCTCCTGAACTGGGAATTATACCTCCCTGCTGCAGGGTAGATGTACCCTCCCTGAGTTTGGGCTCATAGCCGGATCCGGAGAACATCACCGTACTAGCTTGCCCACATGTAAGAGTGCATGCCTACGTCTTCCTTGCCCTGGGTTAGGGTGGCGAGGACCCAAACAATGTTAAAGAGCAAACAGAAAAGAAGCCCCAATATTAAAGTGTTTTAAATAAATTGTAGAATACATAAAGGGGATCCCCTAAGTATATGCAGCATCAGATTTATCTTCCTTTAGTGGAATGTAAATTTGGGGCGGGGGTCTAAGGTAGCTGACAGTTGCCTTTAACGGCACTTCCATTAGTTTAGGAGTCTTTAGGAATCTGCACTTCTATATGTGTGGAGTTTTTTTCCCTCTTGATAGCATGCCGTTAAATCAACTGGGTGTTAGACTTTACGTGGAATGGTACCTGCTTCATTTGCTGTGTCTTTGCATTGTTTGGCTTTGTTCTGACTCTGAAATATAAAAAGAAAACATTGAAATTAAGCCCTTTCCATTTTCATATTTTTTTCCTTAGGTCACAATCCCCCTAGTAAAATATTAAGTGTCTGTCTCTGCAAAGAATTGCTACCTAGTTTATTACTATGAATCATCCCATTGACTTTGCATTATTCAAAATAGGGGCCAGATCCACAGCTCTGTAAATAGCTTCATTTACTCCATTAACTTCAATATAGCTATGACAGTTTGCACAAGGGGAGGCCCTGGTCCTACGTACTGCACTTGCAAAGACCCTGCTTTCTTATTTTGTTTTAAAAAACAGTGTTTGCAGTGTCTGGCCGCATGTTTGTTCCCACTGATCTAAACCTTCTATAAAAGTTATCTATATACTGCTGTGTAACTTGGAAGTTTTATAAATAGAAATAAATGGCAATTGAAATTCTTTATCTCCTCAGGTACCATTCAGAGATAAGTAACCAGACTTTTTAAAGGAACACTGTCAAACTTTTACAATATGTTGTGAACGCTAATGTTTCCTGGCTGTTTCCAATACCACATTCATGATTTCAAGGCCAGAAGGGCCCGCTGTGATCATCTAGTCTGACTTCCTGTATAACACAGGCTAAGAACTTCCCCCCAAAACTTCTTAGAGCAGATCGCTTAGAGAAAAACATCCAATCTTGATTTTAAAATGGCCGGTGATGGAGAATCCACCATGACCCTTGGGAAACCTAAAAGCAAAATAGAAGCTCTTCTCTTACAGCTTTTAAAAATTGTAAATCTGGGCAGCCTATTAATATCCTGGGACTTCCTGGCTTGCCTGGTGATGACAACACATTAATGCCCTGAGCTTGAAGGATGTCTAACATGCTCTCCCATTCAGTCCTTCAAGGTAGTGTTCAGATTACAGATTCTTCTAACCATACTCCTCAGGGCTGCTGGATAGAAAATGCGTAATGTGTTGGGAGCACCGCATCTTCCTTCTTAGTCATTTCCTGTCCTAAACTGTTTGCTGTTGCTCTGCAGAGTTAAACAGCTGATGTGTTCCACCCGGGGGTGGGTGGGTGGGTGTGTGTGTGTGTGTAAGTAATCACCCTAAAACTGTTCTGGGTGAAATCCTGACCCCATTCAAGTCAATGGGAGTTTTGTCATTGACTTCAATGGGGCCAGGATTTCACCCACTATAAATAAGATCTAATTTGTTACTCATGGAAGACTTTCGGAACACCGTGGGTATAAAATGTATATTTCCGAAATTCATTTTTAGATTGCTCCTCCCCTCTCCCCTGTAAAAAAGATGATTTTGGATCTCTGCTTTCGCTGTGCTGAATTTATGGAGAAAAAGAGAGTTAGTTTATTTTTTTTCTCCATCTGCTTCATTGTAAAATGTTCTCATGAAAGGTTAGTAGGTTGTCAGCTAAACATGTAAGATGATGCAATGAGGGATTGAAACGCCTTGCTTTTCAATTATTTATTTTTAAGTTTGTAAATTTGATGAAACTAAACTACCTACCAGGAGAAAGATTGATAAAGAAAGGGCATTTAATAGGTACTGTACCTACTTTGGTTAACATGGGATCCAAAGGTGGAAACAGCGGATTAATAAGTTTCAGACTTTTTCTTTCATTTTTATGAATAATCTGAGGCTTAAAAAAAACCTATTCCGTTTTGCCTTAGGATTCAGTAAGAAACTGAATTTGCATTCTAATGATAGGCCATACCAATTGCCTCACTAAATCTCTCTGCCTCCCATGCTTTTTAAAAACACAGGCAACTATGAACTTGTTCCAATTCTGTTGATTCCTTTGTGGAGGAAAATTTCCTACTGAATTTTACAATGTTTATTAGAACAGAGAGCAGCCTCTGAAATGTGCAAACTCTGATGCAAAGTGGATTGTCCAGGAAAACTACAGAGCTCTCTGCTACCATGGCTTAAATAGCACAATGGTCTCATATACCTTTTCTGTTTGCTTTTGGTTGCCGGAAGCACTTATCCTCTTGAAGGCCTGCTCAGCCTCATCCGCATCCTTGCACTTTTGCTCGTAGGTCTTCTTTGACTGCATTAAAATAAATTCAACAGAATGTTTTCTTTTTGGGCTAGATAACCCTTTTTTGGGGGTGGGGTTGGGGAGGGGGCTAGATAACCCAGTCTCTTCTGCAGGCAAGGGGAACAAATCAGGCATTAGGTTAGAACAATTTACATTTTAAAAACTTTTAAAAATTAATTTAAATTTTAAAATTGAATAGGGAACAATTTTAAATGGATATAAGAATGGCCATACTGGGTCAGACCAAAGGTCCAGGTGCCCCAGAGGGAATGAACAGAACAGGTAATCATCAAGTGATCCATTCCCTGTTGCTCATTCCCAGCTTCTGGCAAACAGAGGCTAGGGACACCATCCCTGCCCATCCTGGCTAATAGCCATTGATGGACCTATCCGCCATGAATTTATCTAGTTCTTTTTTGAACCCTGTTATAGTCTTGGCCTTCACAACATCCTCTGGCAAAGAGTTCCACAGACTGACTGCGTTGTGTGAAGAAATACTTCCTTTTGTTTGTTTTAAACCCGCTGCCTATTTATTTCATTTCGTGACCCCTAGTTCTTGTATTATGAGGAGGAGTAAATAACACTTCCTTATTTACTTTCTCCACACCAATCATGATTTTATAGACCTCAGTCATAGTTCCCCTTAGTCGTCTCTTGTCCAAGCTGAAAAGTCCCAGTCTTATTAATCTCTCCTCTTACGGAAGCCATTCCAGACCCCTAATCATTTTTGTTGCCCACCTAATCACAGATGGACATAAAAGAGAGAAGAAAAAGCAACCTGGATGCTGACATATCAAATTAGCAGCACACTAAGCAACCCTCTCCAGCATCCCCACATATGGTACTGCCACTAGTCACTGTAATTATTTATTTTATGACAGGATGCCTTGATGCCCTATTGAACAGAGCATTGTACAGCCACATAGCTCTTCAGGGCAGGGATTGTTTCTCATTAAATGTCTAAATACTAGAGCTGGATGGGAACTAGATTTTCCATTTCTTGGGAAATTCTGCAATTTTTTGGGGGAAAGTTCCATTCCAAAATGGAAAAAAAACAAAAAAAAATTTAAATTTCGGGCAAAAGAATATTCAGGGGGAGGGAGAATATTGTTTTGGGTTGATAGAAATGTTTCTTTTTGATCAAATTGGAACATTTTATTGTAAATTTAATTTTTTTAAATACTTTAAATATAAATTAAATTTCTAAATGAAACACTGAAACACACCATTCCAAAGCTATCAAAAGGAAACGCTTAAAAAAAGGCATTTTGATAAGGTCAAAGTTTCATTTAAACTATAAAGCTTCGTTTTTGAAGAATCAGCATTTTCCAACAGAAAAACATTCCATCTGAAAACTTTCAGTCAGCACTACTGAACACACAAAACAGACGAAGAGTAGGAGGGGAAATGACTTGCCCTAAGCCCACACCAGGTGAGTATTAGAACCAGAACCCGGGTCTCCTGAGTCCCAGTGACCAGTGCCCTATCCAGTAGACCACACTGCCTCCCAGGCATTCCACAGGGTTGACCATGACCAGCTTAACACATTTTTAAACATGACTTGCCCTGTCCACATTAGGTGCAAAGTCTTGTTTAAAATGGTTGGTGGTTATTTGCCTTACAGTAGCATCTAGGTGCCCTACTCACAGAGCAGGACTCCATTGTGCTAGGTGCTGTACAAACACAAAACAAAAAGGCAGTTCTTCCTCCTGCCCCCCAGGACCTTACAATTTAGGTAACAAGAAACACCAGGTGGGTATAACAAAGATGCGGAAGCCTAACAAAACAATACTAGTCAGCATGGTAGGCAGTGGCCTCAAAACACCAGCTGCCTGTCTGTCATCAAGTTTTTTGTGGCATCATGGAAAAGGAGAGTTGTAAGAAGGGATCTGAAGGAGAATAAGGAGTTAATTCTATGGATTTGAAAAGGAGCACCTCCCATGGATAGAGGCAGCATGGGAGAAAGCACAAAGGTGCGTGTTTTGAAAACTGAACGAGTGGGTGATGGCAGCTGGCATCATTATCAGATTGGAGGTTAAAACATGACCATTTTTCTAGTTCTAGACATGGCACTACTTAATCAACAGAGCTGCTCTCCGTGTTTATCCGAGTTATAGATGCCAACCTCAGCCACAAAAATAGGTTTTCCCTGCTTGTCACTCTAGTTAGCCATCCAAAGTTAACAACTCCAGCAGAGGGTGCTAAATTCCATTGTTGCCCATGCATCATCATCATCATCGTTGCCATCTAAGTTCAACAGCTGAGCCAAATTCTCCAATCATTTATACCATTGGAGTTGCACAAGTGATCCTCAGGTCGCATCTGGCGATCATTGATGGTGATGATGCATGAGACTGTAGGGATTCACTTGACTTTCAGATCCCCAGGCTGAATGGCAGAAAAAAAAAATCTTAGCCTGTAAGCTGTTGAAAACAGAAATAGGGCTGGCACTAACTCTAAGTTAACCCTCAAGGTGCTGTAAGAAACCTTTAACTGGGCGTGGCAGGGAAAACATGCTTCCATGTGTTAACGTCATGGCTTGGAAACACATACGCTTTTTACTTTATTTCATCATGTTCTTGACATCCCTTTAAGATATTGTCTGCGATGAAAATTTCACCCTCCCACTGTTGGTGAATTGTCCACCATTTGCAACTGGATGAATGTATTATTAAACCACAAAACTTACCTCCATTGTTTTCTTATAAAGGGACACCTTGCTCTTTTGCGCACGTTCCATTGTAATCTCGTACTGTAAGAAACACACAGGACGAAGCATTTCTCCTTTTAGTGTCAGAACTAGAAGAGCAATGGTTGCACCATTTCTAAGAAACACGTTCCTGTGCGGAAAATGCCTTGACATTGCTTTTGTAACTGATGCCCTTCTAAATAACACAGAGGGCAACAGTGCAAAGCTAGGAAAAATTAATCCAAGACAATTTTGCTTCAGTGGCTTCCATTAATAGCCAAGAGGATGTGTCTTCATTTTCTCTCCTTATCTTAAGAAGCTTAAATAGCATAACACCCAGTCACGCTGTACATAAGCTTTGCCAGCCGAGTTCTGTGTAACAGCACAAGCCCTGGGATAGGATCTTGTGCTGCTGCTGTGTTTGTGCAGTGCCCCACCTTGCTGAGTAAGGACTTCTATCCATTACAAATATGAGCAGATCCACTGTGATTAATAACAGATCCCTTTACCTCTGTCAAGTGATTATATTCTACCTAATTTCCATGGGCATCAGCAGGTTAGCTTGAAAGGGCATTGGCCCAGCCTCTTCTTCAATTTGACATGGTTTGAAATACCCAGCTCCAAGCTTAAAAACGAGAGCCTTTCCTATTCAGCAGCCAGACATGACTCTGATCCCATGACACAGTTTTTTTTAACAGAGCTTGATCTGAACACAGCTGGCTTTGTTTCAGATTATGAAAATTCAATATGTGTAATGCTTCTCTCCCAACATCCTTGGCTGATCACCAGAGATCCTAGTTTTCCATGATAAAAAAACCCCAAAATTCTCTGATTTAAAAAAAAAAAACACCATAAAAATACACATTTTTCTGCGCTTAAAATGAAACGCTGAACTTTAGTTTCCCTAGCCACAATATATACGAGTATCAGCTGAACACAGTGCTTTATTGATATACAGTAGAAACCCGTTTATCTGAGCCTCCATTATCCGGTTCTCCACATTAACGGAACCAGCAGCTGCCCGGGGCTGACCGCGACAGAGCTCGGACAGTCAGCTTCAGATGGCTGGGGATCTGGCCGTCAGCGCCGCGTGAGGCTAACTGCCCAAGCCTCCCCTCCCCCATCTTAAAATAAGGGATAGAAAGGTCTTTGTAAATTCTCCTGATTATCCCAATTTTTTATTATCTGATCTGGCCCCAGTCCCAGTTAATCAGATAAATGGGGTTCCACTGTAAATTTGAAGTACATTCAAAAATCAACAACAAGAGGGGGAGATTGCATGCACTCAGTAAGTGACGCTGGTACTTTTAGTAAAATGTAGTTAATTTTTAATATGTTTTTATTTTTTCACAAAATTTAAAAACTATAACGATGCTCTGTAAAAATGCAAATTCTGCATTTTTCCGTGGGAAACAGATTTCTAGGGTCCCTGCTGATTACTGCTGTAAGTGTTTAATCCCTTTTTTTAACTTTGGCTAAGAGGGCTGCTTCTATAACATCCTGCTGGAGCACTAAAATATACCGCAAATGAAGTAGTAGCAAAGAGTTTGAGCCTTGTGTTGAACTCAATGTCTAGATCATCTCATCTGTGATGTTGGGGAAATGCTGGGAATCAGGGTTTCTTCCCTGGAGAAGATGGTGGGGAGAGGGGCATGGACGGTGGGTGTCGAAGGCCGGGGAAGGCTGAGCCTCCCCAAACAGTCTTGCATGGCCCTGCCCATGCTCCATCCCCAAGGCCCTTCCTGCTTCCCGGCACTGTGCTGTGGGGGGCTCTTTCCCCTGTGGCCGGAGCTAATGGGGGCTAGCCTGTGCTCCAGGATTAGGAGGAGGGGTGCTGGTGGCCGTGTAGGGGGGACCCTCTGGGCTTCAGCAGGCCGGGTGGGGCCTCTGGCAGAAGGGGCGGGCCGTGCTGGAGGCTAGCCTCCCCAAGCTCAGGGTTCACCCACTGCCCATGGGGAGGGGAGTCTAATTCTGCCGTCTTTAGACCTTATTCAAGCAAATCTCCCCCTGGTGCCAACAGAAGTGTTGCATGAGTAAGGGCCAAATGGTGCAGTCCTGAATGCTGCTGTTGCAGGGCTAGCACAATGCACAAAGACACACACTGTTGTGTTTTGGGAGCTCACCGGAAATGCTGGCATGGTTTGCTCTAGTGCTACTTTCTCGGCAGCCAGCCACACGGGCGACTAAAAGAAAAACCTGCAACAGACACGGAGAATCCAGAAGAGGTCTTTGCCTTGCTCCCAACTCCCAGTAAAGGTTTCTCTTGAAGGCTTCAAATGTAGAACTATTGCAAGAAGATACAGCCCCTGTTTCCATGCAGCTCTCCAAGTAGTAAATGGGATGGTAGAGGAGATAAATACTGATTCAAATATGAAACAGACACGGAATTGTCTCTAAATTGAATGTGCTTCATGAAGCAGCTGCGGAGCTTGAAAATCAGACAACAGCACTGTCAGAAACAGGATTGTTTTTACTCACCCTGAAATCCTGGAGTGTTTCATTGGCTGGGTTCCCATCTGTCTTGTGCTATTGAGATGGTGAGGCTGGTGCACTTGGAACTACCTGGATCTGTTCTGTTTTGTTTTAAAGGGGCATGGGATGTGGAAATTTTGCATGGCTGTCAAAAATCATCGTTGTTTTAGGTGGCAAGTAGTCAAGCCCTTTACTTATTCCCAGATAGAACCAGAGAGGGTGTAAAACATTAACATTGTCACTCAATTAGCAGATACCTTGTTCAAAGGATGCTGAATTTGGGAGGATCAAATGGGATGATAGCTGGTTTGAACATAGTTGTTTTTTTTAATACAATACCTCTGGTGAATACTAGATTAATATAATTTATCTCGGGGATTTCCAACACCCTCATCATCTTATTACTTAGGCTTCAAGTTCAACACAATGCACAAACCTTTGTTACCGCTTCAATTTTGGTGTATTGCAATGCTCTTACAGGATATTTACTGAAGCAACTTGCTTAGCAAGAATTTTGAAAAGGGATGAAATACTTACAGGAATAAGAAAAGCATCTGCAGTTATATTAGCTAGAAAGTGAAAGCGACAAGGGCTCTGAGTCTTCATAGTTCAGAGCATTATCTCATCACCAGCTGGGATCACAGAGAAACAGAGAGATTCCGCCCAGGATCAAGTTAGCTAGGAGCTTGGAGGAAGGAGGGCAATTGTCGTGCTCTGAACCATCCATAGCACACTGCTGGAGACAACCTATCAGAATAAATGGGCCATTGGTCTGACAATTCTTATCTTTCCTCACCTTTTTTCGTTGCTCCTTCTGTCTTTCTCTGAACTCCTCTATTCCTTTCAGTTCATCCTTCAGCATCAATGCCAGTTGGATATGGGAGTTTCCAACATTTTCAATTTCTAAGGCAGATGAGAATTTATAGACAGTCAATGAAAAGGCCTCTAATAAAGACAAAGTCGGGTTTTTCACCAGGTATTTACTGGGAGGTGGCATGAATGTATTACTTACATGCACCTGGCAGTCTCAGAAACTTAAGGAGGACTTTTTTTATTCAGATCATTGTATTACCTCATTAATTAAAGGAGGATAGGACTCATCCCGATCCCCTTGATGTCTGCAACATACATGAACTGCTGCTGTTTGTGACATGCCAAGATTATGCATGGCAGGAAAATGTAAATAGAAATACTTTTATCTGGCCCCCTTTCACATCTTCATATTCCCACCATGCACCTCCAAACTTTCCCCTTTCTTTTTAAGGGCTCTCTCTCTTCCCCCTCCATGCCTACGTTTAGACCTCCTTATTGACCCCAGGTTTCTTATCCACATTGTGATCACCTTCCCGCCCATCACGCTTCTTGACATCAATCTCTCTTGCCAGCCACTTCCCAATTACAGTCAGGCTTGTCCCAGGACTACCATCCAATGAGGGAGGCTGAAAATGGGCAGGGTTCAGTAAAGATAGAAAATATCTTACTCTTGAGTCTAAATTTAAAATGTCTGGCCAACATTTTCAAAAGTACTTAGTGATTTTGGGGTGCCCAACTTTGAGATGCCTTGAAAAGGGCCTGTTTTTCAGAAAGTGCTGAGCAACCATCTCTCTGAAAAGCAGGCCCCTTCAAACCAGGAATGATCTTAAATCTCTAGCCACATTTGAAAATCTTGACCTCTTTATCTAAACTGTAGGCAGTATGTGCAACTGCACCACCCCATTGTATACTAGGTAACCATGCTATTACATCTTAGGAGTGTAAACATTTTAGCATTTAGCCCTTGGTGCGCAAGAGAATGCATATCCCGCTGTCTTGATGAGCCTGGGGCTTAGATGAGGGTTAGTCATCTGTGACTCAAACCAGATAAGACTGAGCAAGTATTGGGGAAGAAGCCCAAAAAGTTGGCAAAAATTCCATTATTACCCCTAACTAGGGAAGCGTGGCCACTGTCTGTAGCACAGATGGACAATCTGGGTGTGTTAGACTCTGGGGCGTCTCTGAGTGTCCAGGTTGTGACCACGGCGAAGAGTAATTTCTGCCGACTGTGCTGGTGAGATGGGTGTGCTTTTGCTTACTGTCATTCATCTGGGGGGATTTGAAGCACTTTACAACTGTAGGGGTGTATGACAGCCCCCATTTTACAGATGAGTGAACTGAGGCATAGAAAACTAAACATCCTAATTGCGGGAGATGCTGCCTTAAATAATTTGGCCACGGTCACACAGAAAATTAGTCTGCTAGGCGTCACTCATTGGCCAGCTGATCCTTTTTGATTTTGTTTCAGCCATGTGTGGTCAACTCATTGGTGCGGGGTTGGGATCCTGCTACCAAAAAGAGGAGGAAATCCCTTTCCTTATTAAGGGGTTGGGCTGGGAGGGGAAGCATAGTTCCCAGTGCAGAGACCTGAGGATCTAAACTGGAGACAGTTTTAAGGCTCTTTGGTTTCTTAGGAACTCAGGAGGAAGGAGGGTTAGCAAAGGCACTGCGATGGCAGCTTGGCTGTTCCTCTGCTAGTGGATTATAGTGGGTACAGTGAATGCTATTGGGGAAAGGGAATTTGGATTAAATGTGGAGCTATTGAGGAGGAATGTGACCCCTGTGGATTAGAGTTGTAAAGAGTGTAAATAATGGGCAGTAAAACACTTGGAACAGAAAATCTGTCTTCTTCAGTGATGGGTTGGCCCCAGGACAAATCAGCCATCAATGAAAGGATTCCAACAGGGATGGGAAGAAGGATACAAACTTACGTTGCTTTAGGACCTCGAATGCTGCCTTCAGAGTGCTGAGAAAACAAACACATACTTATTGGTATAGTGTCCTAATGACAGACTGTGAATCTAAAAAAAAAAAAGTCCACTACCGGACTTTTACCCTCAAAGAAACACAAAAATAAATAAAACCTTTAATAGCCCAATCCAAAAATAATTGACCATGCAAATGGGAGAGAGATTACATTTATAGGTTTCATTAGGCCATGCAATCAAATGCTTCATGAAGCAGGGAATTAAAGACTTCCAAACTCCTGGTGCACTGGACTGTTTAACCTCTCGGTATTAGTTATTACACGTGTTAATATAAACTTGTCTGTACCAATGTCTTGGTGAGAACATGAATACAGGGAAATACAAATGACCAATATAACTGATGTTTGGAATAGTAGTCGAAAAGGGGAGATCTCTGAGGACAGAGATAGGCAAGACCTCTGTAGTCAGAGATCAGTGCTGTACCGGTATATCTTGTTTTTTCCTCCTTAATAATTCTCACAGCAGGAGCAATGCATTGGCTGTGTAACATTACCTCCCTCCTGCACTTCTGTAGCACCCCCTTGTGGTACTGTCTCCAAATTCTTTAAAGACACCAAATTAAGACCAATGGTTTTCAGAGCAATACACTCTAGGGGTCTGAAACGATGGACCACAGTGGCTATTCACAGTTACACAGTGCAGTATGAATAAGCTCTGCCACCAGACGGAGCCCTCAGCACCAGGCCATGAAATACAGGTGAGACTAGCAAGACAAAACATTATACTGGTCAGTATGAGAAGTCAGATGGAGCTGGATCAAAGTAAAAGATGGGGTCTTATAATGGTGTTTCACAGGGGGCTGGTAAAGGGCAGTAGTATATTGTCTGTTGTTGTGCTGGGTTGAGTAAATGATAATCAGTCAGGCAGATGAATAGGGAACAAGCTGCAAACGTTTTAATGAAGCAGCAGAAAGAACAGCAAAGAGGTAGAGGAGTAATTCAGAGAGAGATGCCAAAAACCCCACTTTTCCATTCTGTTGCAGCATTGCTGCTCCAATTGCACCCAGTTCTGAAGAGCCTGGGCATCAGTGGTTTTACTGGGGGCTGTACTGTGAATTGAGAAGGTAATCTTTCCAGGACACCGACTGTGCAACCTCCCAAAGGTCTGTCCAGGGGCTTGATAAAGAGAGAGCCTGATATGGCTCATGAGAGGGGAAGGAATATTCAGCCAAGCCCATGAGTGGCACTTCTGAAATACTCAATGGCTAAAGGCATAAAGTTTGGCCACGCATGGAGTGGGGAGGGATGTGTGTCCCTGCCAACCCCTGGGGGACAGAGATCTGTGAGGAAATTATCTGCATCCTGGGCCACCCGAGGAGGCCAGAGACACACATACTGGAGCCCACATTCTCTGTGGTACTTTGGGTGAGGTGCAGCCTCCTGATGGCAGCCTGGCTTCCAAAGGAGCGGGCCTGCAGGCACCTGGCTCAAAACCCACACTTTGTACCCTGTCTGATGCAGCCTCCTACCCTCTCCAATACTGATGCTTCCTGGGGGAATTCCAGGTGCTATTCCTTTGGCTGCGACTTGGAGCTGTGTTTAAAAACATTCTAGGCATGGCCTTCCCATCAGTTTTAACGACAAAGCAAATCCCTGGCTTCTGCCTTGCTGTACTCCGGTTTCATATTAAAAACAGCACCACCACCACATGCAATCTTGGCAGAGCTGGTGCTGAACTAGCCAAGTGGTCGCCCTCATCCTTCCATGTCAGCATCTCCAGTGTCTTTAGCATTGACCTCTTTGAACATGTAATCCAGCCCTGGAGCAGAGGAGTTGCCATTTTCAGTCCTTGGGTGGACTGTACTTGTTAAGCACCATTTGAAGGCAGCTGTCGCCACCAGGGCAACAATTAGGTTTACTTCATCACATATACCTTCATTCTGCTCTTGGATGCATGCATGCAGCTCTCATTGACTTCAGTAGAGCACAGATCCAAGGGCAGAAACTTGGCCTGCTATTGGAGAATTTCCCTTAGTACAATCTGCCTGTGCTACTGGACCTGATGCTGTCATCTTTAAAGATGTGCTGCCTCCCCATTCTTCGTGGCACATGCTTAGCCAGAAGGGCAAGAAGTATGGTCTATATACCTTATGCCCTTCCAGATGGGCCTGTTTAGGGTTTAAATTGGACATAAAGCAGCAAAGAGAAATAGGACCCTTTTTCAGGTCTTGAAGCACCTTGTGGACACTTAGGGGAGAAATATAAAGGGAAGTGGACACCATCATGCAGGCCCCAAAGAACATCATGAAAACCTGGAGTCTTGATTCAAAATTTGCTAGCACGGCTACCTGTAAAATATGTGACCAAAAAGCCTTTCAGCCATAAATGATCAATATACGTCTTATTTTCAGACTGTTTCAGCTTTTTGTGTATAAACCAACAAAATAGTTTCCCTGAAATGAGTTATGAATAACTGATGGCGCTAAACAAAAAAATTATTTAAAGGCTTGAGTTGGTGCTCTTAAAATCCTCTGCTGTAAAAGCGGGCTCCAAGTCGGCCTGTAAAAGCCTGTGAATCTCCTTGGATCACTAGGATATAGCATAAAAGATTGAATGTATTGAATGCATATCTTTTAAGATATGCGTCTTTGTTGTTTTGAAGGTGCCCTTGCATTTCATTTTATCCCTGTGTTCCCAAACATGTATAACTTGGCTGGTGTAAACTTTTGATGCAAACTTAAACTTGGAGCATAAGGTCTCAGAAATGAAGGAGTCTTTTTAACCAAATTTGAAATCAAATAAGCCACCCACTGTACTAAATTTATTATCCATTTTTGTTCTAGATGACATGATAGGGATTTTTTAAAAAAGTAAATATAACTTACAATACATATTGGCCCTTGCTTTTGTATATATCTTACAGTGAGGGTGGGGCACTTTATTAGATACCTCATCAGAGTAACATACAAATATTGAAATAAAAAACAAACCCAGGACATTTACTGTTTGCACAGCATGTTGATCTATCATTTTCAGAGTTTTTTTCCTCGAGCCTGAGGTGTCAGTTCCTTGCTTTTGTATATATCTTACAGTGAGGGTGGGGCACTTTATTAGATACCTCATTAGAGTAACATACAAATATTGAAATACAAAACAAACCCAGGGCATTTACTGTTTGCACAGCATGTTGATCTATCATTTCCAGAGTTTTTTTCCTCGAGCCTGAGGTGTCAGTTTCTGCCAGATGTAGTTAAATTGCCATATTGGATACTGAAGAAAGATACATTCTCAATACAAGGGGAAAAGGAGTTTACTCTCTTTAGTTTTGAAGTGGTCTATGCTATCAGAGTGGTTTATGAAAGGAAGCCAGATGTTGTGATTTACTTTCTTCTACGGGCCCTTTGAGTGGAGGAGGGTTAGTCTGTCTTCCAGTAGGCTGTAATAATGCCCCTGGCTACAAGCAGGTGGGAGTAATTGAATCTAACCTTTTTTGTGGGGTTTGGGGGAATAGACATGCACATAAACATTGTAAACAGATAGGAGGGAGAATAGGCAGGTCAAATTTTAGGCCTAAGAACCTTCAAATATCTCTTTAATCACTTGAGTGCTGCACAATATACCAGGTACAGCCCCATGTATCAGCTATGTATCACCTTCCGAAGCTCTGACATGGATGGAACATCTCATTCCAGTACACCGGGGTATAGCTGTGTGGGTGAAGGAAAGTATCCCATTTGGTAGAGATGTATGTGTGAGATGCTTGTAATTTAATTTTGCTAGTATGCTTGAATGACTGGTAACTAAATAAAGCATCTCATTTCAGAGTCCCTCTCTATGTGGGTGTGATTTCCTATTGAGATTTGTAATGTTTTTGTTCTGATGTCTGTGGGTGTGGGGATGCCTCAGTTTTAGGCCATTTGAACAAAATTCATTGTCCCCACACTCACGTTTTTAAGGAGGGGAGGAGGAAGTACCACTATTTCAAGTCAGGAGGGTTGTTAAACTAAGCTACAGGCAAAGTATCAGCCTTCACCTTGAACCTCCCCACAGCAAGCCCGCTTGCTAGCATCCATGTGAAATGTCTATAGAAACGTATTGTGTGTAATTAAAGTCTTGCACTTCGTAAAGCATGGATTTAAAGACCCAGTTTTCATATGAAACTTTGGCAGAGAAATGAAGGACCTGTACCTGGGGTTAGAGTCAAGGGAGCTCTGGCAGATTGATCAATAACAAAGCACCAACTTCAGGTGATTTTTGCCATCTAGTGGCTGAAACATTTTCCTGTTAACCAGGCTACAGACATGTACTAGAGATTTCATTCCTTGCAGTATTTTTAAGAAAAGGAGTACTTGTGGCACCTTAGAGACTAACCAATTTATTTGAGCATGAGCTTTCGTGAGCTACAGCTCACTTCATCGAATGCATACTGTGGAAACTGCAGAAGACATTATATACACAGAGACAATGAAACAATACCTCCTCCCACCCCACTCTCCTGCTGGTAATAGCATATCTAAAGTGATCATCAAGTTGGGCCATTTCCAGCACAAATCCAGGTTTTCTCACCCTCCGCCCCCCCCCCCACACAAACTCACTCTCCTGCTGGTAATAGTCCATCCAAAGTGACCACTCTCTTCACAATGTGTATGATAATCAAGGTGGGCCATTTCCTGCACAAATCCAGGTTCTCTCACTCCCTCACCCCCCTCCAAAAACCACACACACAAACTCACTCTCCTGCTGGTAATAGCTTATCCAAAGTGACCACTCTCCCTACAATGTGCATTGTAGGGAGAGTGGTCACTTTGGATAAGCTATTACCAGCAGGAGAGCGCACATTGTAGGGAGAGTGATCACTTTGGATAAGCTATTACCAGCAGGAGAGTGAGTTTGTGTGTGTGGTTTTTGGAGGGGGGTGACGGAGTGAGAGAACCTGGATTTGTGCAGGAAATGGCCCACCTTGATTATCATACACATTGTGAAGAGAGTGGTCACTTTGGATGGGCTATTACCAGCAGGAGAGTGAGTTTGGGGGGGGGGCGGAGGGTGAGAAAACCTGGACTTGTGCTGGAAATGGCCCAACTTGATGATCACTTTAGATATGCTATTACCAGCAGGACAGTGGGGTGGGAGGAGGTATTGTTTCATGGTCTCTGTGTGTATATAATGTCTTCTGCAGTTTCCACGGTATGCATCCGATGAAGTGAGCTGTAGCTCACAAAAGCTCATGCTCAAATAAATTGGTTAGTCTCTAAGGTGCCACAATTACTCCTTTTCTTTTTGCAAAGACAGACTAACACGGCTGTTACTCTGAAACCAGTATTTTTAAGACTTTTAAACAATTCAGCACACGGTTGAAAGAAGTAAGTGTTTCCTGAAATATTTTGAAATGAGCATTAAAAAAGGAGCATTGCTTTTCCTGGGTACTTGCTCAGGAAGCAATCACCATATGCGTTTCTTTCCTAAATGAGCTTATACCTTGTGTGGAAATATGAAGATGCAGGATATGGACTTTCACTATAATTTATAATAATACCTGGCTCTTATATAGTGCTTGTCATCAAAGCACTTTACAAAGAAATGAAGTGACTTGCCCACGGTCACACAGCAGATCAGTGGCTGAACCAGGAATAGAACCTAGGTCTCCTGAGTCCCACTCCAGTATTTTATACACTAAACAACACTGCTTCCCCTTGTAGCTTTCTTGACTGTATGGACATTGCAGGGATTGATCACTTGAAAACTGACCCTGGTTTTCTTCCATCAGGGCCTGTTCTCTTTGCTGTCCCCCCTCTCAAGGGTGGCCCTTGTTTGGTGACTAATTTCCCATGGACCACATGGAACTGCTGAGAAGAATTGGATCAGATTATAAATCTGTTTTCAAGCACTGATCATGCAAAGTATCCATCGATCAGAAGTAGGATTTTGTACTGGGATGTGGGATGGCGATCCTTAAAACTAAGCTCTGTCCCTTATTTGTCATGTAGATGTCCTTTGTTTCCTTGAAGGTCAGGTGCCTGCTCTGCAGCCCTTCTACTCTCGTCCTTTTGCCTTATCTGAGGTTAAGCAGGGAGAGAGAGAGAATGCTTTATAGACCTAGCCTGCACTAGCAAAAGTGCAGCTGCACCAGCGCTAGCAGCAATGTGCTTTCGAGGGGATTCAGGATGCTTTCACCACTGTGTCATGAAAGCCTGGCTTCATGACACAGAGTGGGTAAAATCGCCTGCATCCTGTCAGTGCTGGTGTTTGCACCCTTATTAGTACCAGTGCACGCTGCTGTGAAACAGCTACAAAACCTTCTAGTGTATACTAGACGCACTTCCTGTCGCTAGCAACCCATCTCTCTGCTTAGCTTCTCCCGAAGCCGCAACCTCTCACTCTTTCTGCTCCACATTCTTTTCTCTATATCCGCTAACAGTTTTTGTCTGTGTTGTGTTTTACCCCTGCCTGCCCACTGAAGTGTGTTCAGCCGCATGTGAATCAACTGTGGCTCAAAGCCCCAGTTCCCTTCCTCACTTGTTAAAGGAACAGTATATCTCAAGAAATGCTGGATTCAGACGTGGTTTCAACTGAAAAGTGTAATGTTTGCTGCGTCAGTTTGAGTTTTTCTGAATGTCTTGTCCCCTCCCTGAAGCTCAGAATAGTCTAACTCAGTAATTTATGAAGTCCCTTTACTACTGATGTACAGGAAGATACGAGTGACTCTTCTGACAGGAAAACCACAGCTTATTTTTTCCTTCGCTTAGCAAATAGGCGTGGAAAATACCACCATCTCAATCTTATTTCTTATAAATAACAGCAACACAATGCACCATGTTCTCTTTATAAAAAGTGTGACCTTTTTAAAATGGAGAGTGAGAGACTATGGCCTCTTCTATGCACTCTTCAGCCCTAAGGAGAACACTCCCCACTGGCTGTGTGTACTCTCTGCCCTGGGGTGAAAGTAACTTCACAGATTTACCAGTACACAGAGCAGCCAGGGTCCTGGGCAAGGTGGGGGGGCGGCTCTGGGCCGAAGGGGCAGGGCTGGGGCCAGACTCCCCAAGCCAGCCCTTCAGCGCTGCCCAGCCCGCGGCGCCTGGGGCTCCAGTGGCAATTTAAAGGGCCCGGGACTCTGGCCGCTGCTGAGAGCCCTGGACCCTTTTAATCGCCGAGACCCAGGGCAGCTGCCCCTTTTGCCCCCTCACCCCCCAACTGCAGCCCTGCCGGTACAGTCGGCTGTGTACCAGCAGCCACCTTTCTTACCGGTATGCTGTACTGGACCATAGCAGCTTACTTTTACCTCTGTGTCCCAGGTGAATTAGTCCCACCTACATATCTGGAGACCAGTTAAATATCAATCCCCTCTCTTCCTTCCATGGCCATGGTTAACATCTGGCTTGGTTCTAAACTACCAGTATTTGGACTAAACTAGGTTTTAATTCATAGATTCCAAGGCCAGAAGCTGTAACCTCCCATCTAACACAGGCCATAGAACTTCCCCAAAATAATTCCTAGAGCAGATCTTCTAGAAAACATGCAGTCTTTATTTTAAAATTGCCAGTGATGGAGAATCCACCATGATCCTTGGTAAATTGTTCCAGTGGTTAATTACCCTTCCTGTTAAAAATCTATGCAGTATTTCCAGTCTGAATTTGTCAAGCATCCGGCCAATGGATCATTTCGTTCTTTTCTCTGCTAGACTGAAGACCTATTTTTAAATATTTTTTCCCCATGTAGGTACTTATAAACTGTGATCAAATCACGCCTTAGCCTTCTCTTTGTTAAGCTCAGTAGAACGAGTTCTTTGAGGCTATCACTATAAAGCATGTTTTCTAACCTTTTAATCATTCTCTTGGCTCTTCTCTAAACCCTCTCCAGTTTACCAACATCCTTCTTGAATTGTGGATGCCAGAACTGGACACAGTATTCCAGCAGCAGTTGCACCAATATCAAATTAAGAGGTAAAATAACCTCTCCACTCCCATTTAAGATTTCCCTGTTTTATCCCTCCAAGGACTGCATTATCTTTTTGGCCACAGCATCACACTGGGAGCTTGCATTCAGCTGATTATCCACCACAACCCCAAAATCTTTTTCAGAGTCACTCTCACCAGAATAGAGTCCCTCATCATGTAAGTGTGGTCTACAATCTTTGTATAAATTTAGCCGTATTAAAATATATCACTTGCTTGGGCCCAGCTTACTGAGCAATCCAGATTGCTCTGTGTCAGTGACCTGTCCTTGTCCTTATTTACCAGTCCCCAATTTTTGTGTCATCTGCAACGTTTATCCAGCAGATTCTCATGGCTGTGTTGTAGCAGAAGTGGTGAGTAGAATGGACTTTCACTTTGAATGGTTCCTAACAAGTTGTCTTCCCTCAACAAAAGTCAGTAATGGGACAATTTAGGTTTCTTGAACCCCTCAAAATTGCATCTTCCAATCTCATTTATGGTCGGCCTCACGCTCTACTTCCGTCAACATCAGCTGTATAAGTCTCTTGTAAAAATGTAGCTTCTTCTGCATGTTGGATGTGACCCCACCATTGTAGTCATCTTGGTCTCAACTGCTGCAAGACTATCTAAGTATCTCATCATTTGTGATTAAATCAAACCAATGGATGTTAAGAATATTCTGTAACTTTTGACATTGAAAACTATTTAGTTCCCTCTCCAACCATGTTTCTGCTCCATATAATAGAGTTTTCATCTCTACTGCACTGAACATTCATATATTAGTTGTCACACAGACATCCCACCCAATGCTTAATTTGTGCCAGGGCTGAGCCCTGGCATCTCTTGGCTTGGCAGTTCATAGCCTTTCACCTCCAGACTTGCCGCATCAATTATGAAAGTAAAAAAAACTGCTTGAGCCCCAGCACCTAAATGCTTTGAGCCCTGGCACCTCTTTCATTACAAATTAAGCACTGATCCCACCACCCAAACAGAGGCCTGTGAAGATGCTGCAATGCCACTGACGCAAAACCAATCCGATGTGCGACTTTTTTGGGTAAGGAAGTCCTGCTGTCAAATAACTATCCAGATAGATAATGACATTGAATGGGTGAATAGTTTTGCCAGTTATATGCAGCATTGGCAGGTTATTGGTTTCTGTTTTATAGGAGGCATGCATAACTTGGTTTTATCACCACTGAACTTAAGTCCCATAGATTCTGCAGTTTTTCGCAACTCTTCCAACATTAGCTGTTGTTGGTCAATAGTCCCTCCAAGTAAAGCATCATCATCCGCATACTCGAGATCCTCTAAAGATGAATCTTTAAATTTCATGCCTCCTACTTTGGCCTCAGTCAGCTTTGTAATCAGATAGTTGATCTTTATCAGTGATGATTTTAAGTTTTCTTCCAGGTAACTGATGAAAATGTTAAATAGTAACATTTAACAGCAACTGACAAGAATGACCCTCATTTGTGTGACTTCATTGAAACTCCAAGAACCGATCCTTGCTGGACCCAGCTGGAAACACACCTGTTCAGTGATGATTCCCTGTTTACAGTTACATTTTGAGACCTATCAGTTAGCCAATTTTTAATCCATTTAATATGTGCCATGTTAATTTGATATTGGTCTACTCTTTTAATCAGAATACCATGAGATACCAAGTCAAATCCCTTACAGAAGTCTATAAGTTTATTATTATATCACTTCAACACTATTATCTTTAATCAAACTTGTAATCTCATAAAAAATCATTAGTTTGACAGGATCTTTTTTCCATAAATCCATTTTGACTGGTATTAATTGTATTACTCACCTTTAATTCTTTATTAATCGAGTCCAATATCAGCAGTACATTATCTTGCCTGCAATCAATGTCAGATTGACAGACCTATAATTATCCAGGACATGCCATTTACCCTTTTTTAAATACTGCTACAACATTAGCTTTTTTCCAATATTCTGGAACTTCTCTAGTGTTCCTAGACTTGTTGAAAATCAACGTTAGCCATCCAGAAAGTTCCTCAGATAATTCCTTTAAAAAGTCTTGGATATAAACTACCTGGGCCTGCTGACTTAAAAATGTCTGACTTCAGTATCTGCTGTTTAACATCCTCACGAGATACTAGTGAAATGGAAGGAGTGATAGCCTCATCGTATGGTATGACTACAACATTCATTTTTTCTTCAATAAATATTTCTGTTTTGTATTTAACATTTCTGCCTCTTCTGAATTATTATTGATAATTCTACCATTTCCATCTAGTAATGAACCAATACCATTGTTAAGGTTCTTTGTGTTTCTAATACACTTTAAAAACTCCTCCTAAATGTCTCTAACTCCGCTGGCAATAGATATCTCCTTGAGTCCCTTTGCTTCCCTTATCAATTTTTTACAATTCCTAGCTTCTGATTTATATTCATTACTATCACCTTCCCCTTTCTTCCATTTTTATTTATTTATTTATTATAACTGCCTTCACTTCCCCTCTAAAGCAGGTCAGTTTTTAAACCAATACAGCCTTCTTCCTTGATTGTGGGATTGTGGCTTTTGGGGCCTCTAGTAAAGTGTTCTTAAACAATTCCCAACTATCATTTATATTTTTCTGGTTAAACTCTTCCCCTGCAGCTGAAGTGTTTTCAGGATTGTGAAACTGGCCCTCTTAAAGCCCCAAGTACATATGTTACTGGTCTGGACTTTATTCTGTTTGCACTTTACAAATGTGGTCAAGTCATGATCAACTGTACCTAAGCTACCATTTTTAGTTCTGTGACCAATTCCTCCTTATCTGTCAAAACAAGGTCAAATATAGAATTTTCTTAAGAAACTATCATCTATAATATTTAGAAATTCCAAGGATGTTTTAATACTGGCAGCATTTGACTTCCAACATATGTCATTCAAACTGAAGTCCCCCTTGATCATGCAGCTTTTGTTCCTACCCATTATAAATAGGTGCACAAGGAAGTGGTCATCCTGTTCCCTAGTGTAGTTTGGTGGTCTGTAGCAGACAACAACTAATACCCCATCTTGTGCTTTATTTGTTAGGACATTGATCCATATTTGGTCAAGGTCATTTCCTTGTGAGTTGCCAGTGACTCGGAAACAGGTAATGCCATTTTTGACATAGTGGCACTCCCATCCCCCCCCCCCCTTTTTCCGACATGATCCTTCCTAAATAGGTTATAACCGTTGATTTTAACATTCCAGTCATGTAACTCATCCCACCAGGTTTCAGTAACACCAGGTAAATCAAATTTGTGCTCATAAATAAGCAAATCCAATTCCTTTTGTTTGTTACCCAGGATCTTGCAATTGGCTTACATAGACAATTAAAGAATTTTTTCGCTTCATGTCCTTCAGTTCCTTGGCTTAATTTTGTTCTCAGCAGTCATGGTATTCTTTTGCAAAGTCTAATGCTGTAGCATGGTTTGGGAAATGAGTTAAAAGGCTGTTTGTTTTCTCCTATGTATTATGAATCTGGAGCTATGTCTACACTGCAAAAAGAGGTGTGTTTTTACCTAGTAATAGTTATCTTGAGGTCAGGTCTACACTTTTTCTGGTATAATAATGTCAGGGGTGTGATTATTTGTATGCAATTTTTATATCCGCAAAAGCCTTAACATACAGCCAAATATACCAGCAAAATCCCCTTTTGATGCTACACCTCAGGAAACTGGTATAAGCACAGTTCTGCCAGTATAAGCTGTGTTTATACTAAGAGGGTTTCCCAGTGTAGCTATACTAGCAAACCTTTTCTAGTGTACACTAGATCCTACTGGGGACAAGGCACAGAAAACTTTTATTTCCGTGCAGCTAGTTGAGGTCAACCCTATATCCCGCACCTGGGATTGACCAAGCTACGCCAGGTTAAAAACTATGTTGGGGGAATGCCATATTGCAACTAGGCCCCCAATAGGGGAGCTTAGTCAGGACCAAATCTGATGTCAGGTTAGAACAGGGGTAGGCAACCTATGGCACGCGTGCCAAAGGCGACATGTGAGCTGATTTTCAGTGGCACTCAAACTGCCCGGGTCCTGGCCACCAGTCCTGGGGGCTCTGCATTTTAATTTCATTTTAAATGAAGCTTCTTAAACATTTTAAAAACCTTATTTTACTTTACATACAACAATAGTTTAGTTATATATTACAGACTTATAGAAAGAGATCTTCTAAAAACGTTAAAATGTATTACTGGCACACGAAACCTTAAATTAGAGTGAATAAATGAAGACTCGGCACACCACTTCTGAAAGGTTGCCGACCCCTGGGTTAGAACATACAATTAAAAAATTTGGAGACCAACTTTGCTAGTTCCTTTAGGTGTATTATGATCCATCATAAATTTAGCAAAGACTTTGCTTCTGATGCCATGATGCTTAGTTGTATGCGAAGTATAAGAAAATACAAACACCCTCAGAATCACTTATAACATTTGTATCATAAAGTTGAAAACAAAATAAAGCAAGTAACATAATGGCTTTAAACATATAACTAAGGTTTTTAACTCATTTTTATTTAGGTAGGTGGTAAATCCATTCATCAAACCCATAATGAGAGCCATGAAAATATAGGTTAGTTGAAAGTCCACAACTTTTCAACAGGTAACTGTGACTGAAAAAGTACACTTAATTCCTTAGTCTCTCCAACAAGACCCATATTCCTACACCAGCCTAACAAAATCTAAACTACAAAGGGACCTACGCAGTATAACCACTTCTGCCCTCTATCGTCTGACAGCTTCTCACTGCCTCATTTCATGTCAATTCTAATCTAGTTATAGATCCTATAATGGGATCCATGTGCATGGTCCCTTACTCTTTCATAGAGTCTTGCTGACTTCAAAGTACAATGTGCAGACACTTTCAAAGATCAGGGCCTTAGAGTGGAGAACAAGAGCTCTGCTGTAAAGTGACCATGCAGGAAAGCAACTTTTCAAATGATTTGAGCTGCAAATCAAAGAGCAACTTGTTGATGTGCACAATACAGAAAAATTCAACATGACCTGTACTGTTCTATATATATGTTCTTATACTGTGCTTATCAACGAAGTATCTGAGCTCCTTTCTTTATTCACCATGTATAAATATAGCACATCTTTCAAAGTCTGTTATGAATTTTGCTTTGTATTTGAGAGACTCGAGTATATGCTCAGTGCAGGACTCTCAGTATTTTAAGCACTGCAGAGAAATGCATGACAGATGTGGGTTTGCAGAAGAGGATGGCAGAATGGGACGGGGGGAGGAAAAAAGAGGGGAGATAGCGTACATGAGAAGAGACAAGGAAAGGAGAAGCAGAGGCAGGCAAAGAATAAAAATAAAATAAGCTAACCTGCTAGAAAAGGCAGGGCTTAACCCGCTTCTGCTTCTTCTTTATTACAGGACAACTCCCCACTTTAGCTGGAGTTGTGAATGCTCAGCACGTCTGAAAATCAGGCTCTCCAACTCATTTGCTGAGTGTAACTCTGTGGTCCTGAGGAGCCGGGGAATACTCCTGAGTTCAAGCATGGATCCACTTTGCAGCACAAAAGGACTGTTTCCCTTAAACCTCAAAGGGCACATGTTTGGCTGTGAATCAGCCATAACGTGCCAAGGCACCATCACTGTGCACGTCACCCAACCAGGACAAGGGCAATCTAGCCTGGTGGTCGTGGTGAGCGTCAGGAATCAAGGACTAGGGTCAGAGGCTGGAGCCAAGGGTCAAGCAGTAGGTCAGGAGCTAGATACCAGAGCCGAGTCTATCAAGCTGGAGTCAGTAATCAGAGCCAAGGGTCAAACCAGAGGTCAGGAACTGGAGCAAGCAGAGTAGCAGGCAAGGAGGATTCAAGGCAGGGGAAGGACAGAAGCAAGGCTGGATGCAAGCATCTAGGACCAGGTAACACAGGAGCAGGCACAGTGGTGGGCATGAGCATTGAGCAGCCAGCAAGCTGCTGCTGATTTACAAGCCGGCCTGCTGGCCCTTCTAGCCAATCAGGTAGCCTGCAGCAGGCCAGCTGTAGTGATGAGGCTGCCTGGAGACTAGCTCTACTGCACGCCCTGAGTCCTAACAGCAAACCACCATTGAGCACTTGCAAACTCAGTGTAGCTTGTTATTCAGTTGAAAAGCCTTGCTGTTTTTAAAAACCTTTGGGGACATCCTTTCCCACTTGTGTGAAACGTACGGATGTTTTTCATATCTTTGCCACTTTTGCCCAAATATGACAATCTGGTCTCTCAGGCTTCAGAGCGATGTTCAAGTCCAAAGCCTGGAGAAAGTTAAAAGTCCTAAACCCGTCCTCTCTCCTCCCCAATCTAACATTCATGCAGATGAGACTTTGACTACAATTTTAGGTTGCAGCCATGCAAATATCTCAAGCTTTATTTTAATTAAAAGCTCTGAAAACCTTGACCATACTTGCACTGATATACCCTACTCCTCCCTTTGAAGTTCTTGTCTGGTGGCCTCTTTTTCCAGTTCTTTCACTAGGGCCTCCCAAACCCCTGCATCCCAAATGCACCAATGATGGGAGGTCCCAAAGTACACTGGAGGATAAAGGTGATTAAAATATAAGGGGAGGCCAGCCAGTCTCTCCACTCCTTCCCTGTCATAAGACCCAAGGTGGACAGTTGGGATTCTAGGGTGAACATGCTTGGAGAAAAGCCCATTGTAAGGGAGATGGGCTCAGTCTTCTGTTTCCTTTAATGTGTTGTAACAAATTAGCCAGGGCCCTGGCAAAAGCCCCCACCCAACCAATGAGTTAAATTTGGACTACAAGGCTAGAGAGGGATACACTCACTCCACCCCAGATCGGAAGTAGCTTCCACAGCTGCAGAGCTCCAAGAACAAGCAGCTACAGTGCCTAAATTTGCCTGGATCAGGCTATCTGTATAAAATAACTTTGTGCAGCTGAACATTAGCCAACAGTTTGAGAGGCTACTTATTATTTTTAAGAAGGAAACTGGACTGTTTGCTTGCTATTACCATGGTAACCAGCAGCAACTTCTCTTATACTAGGAAATGGAATTGCCACAGCAGAGCCCCCTCAGATCTCTGACTGCGAGAGGCTTCACGATTAGCGTAGGCCAGACATGGCCATCTTCAGTACCAGTTCACAAAGAGTGACTGGCACTTCCTGGAGCGCATTCCCACGTAGGCCAAGTCTCAACTGTGCTTTCTGAACTAGTGTTGAAAATGTTTTTGTTTGTCCTTCATTGACATAAATACTGAAGTCAGTACCAGAACAGGATAATCTACTGATAAAAGCCACTGTTCAGGGTGCTACTGCCAATGGGGATAAAGATGGAGACACCATGTTTTCATCTTCTTGTTGCTTAACCGGTTTTGTTACTAAAATCCTGTTTAGCTCGCTGGGTGCCTGTAGTCAGATCTCATTCAACATTGGTGCTTTATTATATGATTGCCCCCCTGCCAATCAGTAGCAGATGTTTGGGAGCGGGGGAGGAGGAGGGGAGAGGGGCTTACAGATCAGTTTCCCAACGGAGGAGAAATCAGTGATGTGGAGTCTGGGGAAATTCTAAATATGGCTTGTCTTATTGAGACATATACACCAGCCCTGGGACAGAAGTGGTCACAAACTGTATGCAGGTTCTCCCTTCTTCCAGGGATCATTTTAACGCCAATGCCAAGGTCCCAGGGAGTAACTGCCACAAGAATTAATTCTAATCAGACACCAATGCAGTGAGTACTCTTTGCTGCTGGCACAGCTGCTTCTACCTAGAATCTTGTGTTACCAAAACTAACAATGCACAGCATGTCTTCTTAAGACAGAACATCTGCTCTCACGCTAAGACAGGAAACATGGAAGACTGTATAACAGCACCACGTGGCGATAACTGCCATAACGTATTTGGGTACACACAAAGCAGTGGCAGGTTTCAGAGTAACAGCCGTGTTAGTCTGTATTCGCAAAAAGAAAAGGAGTACTTGTGGCACCTTAGAGACTAACCAATTTATTTGAGCAGTCCTTGCCTACAGACAGCCCCGCAACCTGAAGCAAATACTCACCAACAACCACATACCACACAACAGAACCACTAACCCAGGAACTTATCCTTGCAACAAAGCCCGTTGCCAATTGTGCCCACATATCTATTCAGGGGACACCATCACAGGGCCTAATAACATCAGCCACACTGTCAGAGGCTCGTTCACCTGCACATCCACCAATGTGATATATGCCATCATGTGCCAGCAATGCCCCTCTGCCATGTACATTGGTCAAACTGGACAGTCTCTACGTAAAAGAATAAATGGACACAAATCAGATGTCAAGAATTATAACATTCATAAACCAGTCGGAGAACACTTCAATCTCTCTGGTCACGCAATCACAGACATGAAGGTTGCTATCTTAAAACAAAAAAACTTCAAATCCAGACTCCAGCGAGAAACTGCTGAATTGGAATTCATTTGCAAATTGGATACTATTAATTTAGGCTTAAATAGAGACTGGGAGTGGCTAAGTCATTATGCAAGGTAGCCTATTTCCTCTTGTTTTTTCCTACCCCCCCCCCCCCAGATGTTCTGGTTTAACTTGGATTTAAACTTGGAGAGTGGTCAGTTTGGATGAGCTATTACCAGCAGGAGAGTGAGTTTGTGTGTGTATGGGGGTGGGTTTTTGGAGGGGGGTGAGGGAGTGAGAGAACCTGGATTTGTGCAGGAAATGGCCTAACTTGATTATCATGCACATTGTGTAAAGAGTTGTCACTTTTGATGGGCTATCACCAGCAGGAGAGTGAATTTGTGTGGGGTGGTGGAGGGTGAGAAAACCTGGATTTGTGCTGGAAATGGCCTAACCTGATGATCACTTTAGATAAGCTATTACCAGCAGGACAGTGGGGTGGGAGGAGGTATTGTTTCATATTCTCTGTGTATATATAAAGTCTGCTGCAGTTTCCACGGTATGCATCCGATGAAGTGAGCTGTAGCTCACGAAAGCTCATGCTCAAATAAATTGGTTAGTCTCTAAGGTGCCACAAGTACTCCTTTTCTTTTTACAAAGCAGTGGGAAAAGCTTACAGGGTTGTGGTTGTATTTGAATAGATGGCTACACCTTCTCTTGGAGTCATGGAGCAGCAAGTGGCTGGTACACATGTAGAAATAATTGGAGAGGGAAGCCAGACAGAGATTAGGGATGCAGGTTGCTAGGCCACTGGAAGAAAAGGACAATAATCTAGTTGAATAATAGCAGGGAGTGTTTAAAAAAGGGAATGGTCTACAAGCAAATTCTTCTCTTCTGTTGATAACAGATCTACATTATTATGTTTTATGTTCTTTCAGAGGTTTTGTACCTTTGTACAATTTTTATCATTTTGTTTAATTATTTCTACTACTGAAAATATAATAGCTTTAAAAAGTTGGTAAAATTGATCTGACAATTGTCACTATAATTCTTAACACGTGCACGGTGCTTTTAATCTTCAAAGAGCTTTCCCATCTCCACTGCACCCCTCTGAGCAGCAGGGAGGGGTCAGTGGGCCAGCAGGCCAAGTACTGATTTAAAGTTGTGGGGACCACAGAGAAAATGGCAGGTTTGCTAGGGAGAGGTGAGGTACTGTTATATTCCCGGCTTCTATTGCCACCCCCTTGGGGGCAGAGGTAAGGTTGTGCAGGGAGCATCAGCGTAACTCTGTGTTCCCAGCTTTTCAAACTGTTCTGTTCTGGAAGGGCAGGTGGAGCACAGAGCGCTGCTGAGTACCTGCAACTTTAACTGCATGTTAATGATGGTTTTCATGGGTAAATTAGATTAGAACTTGTGTGGGAAAGGATTAGAACTTGGCATTTCCTGACTCCTATTGCCTGTGTTCAGACTGCGTTCTTCTCCGGATTCATTTATAAATAATATTTTTGAACTAAAATTACATTTAAAAAGCTAATACTTTTTTTTAAAAATCATCATACTTTCTGGCCTTGGTTACGGTAACTTTTCTGTTGTACAAATGGTGCCATTGAGTTATTAGTAATAACTCAACTAAGTTTATGTCAAAATTCCTCTTCCTACCATTTCCATGGCTGCTTTCCTCATTGTACAGCCTTAGAATCCCCACTCAAGCCTTCTCACTGGCCAAGTAATTTGTTTGTGGTGAACCTGAAACAGCTATTATATTGAGTATCTAAGAAACCATTAGTTGTTACTTGTGATGCAGACTCCTGAGCGAATACTGCTGCTAAACTCAGGCAAAAATGATTGAATGGGGTATTAGAAGGCAAGAACGTCTCCATTATCACTGGAGGCCACGCCTTCGTTGTGTTGGATCCAATTTAGGAGAGGGGAACCTTTTAATTTTACCAGGGAATTATCACAGCAGACTGTCCTAGGCATGTGATGCACAGGAAGGCTGGTTTGGATAAAATACGAGTAACTTCATCCAAAACTTTACTGGAGGCTTGAAAGAGTTTGGTTACCCCTTAAGAGCTAGCCTTGAGTCTCTTCCTTTGGGGCCCAGTCTCTGCATGAATCTTTGGTTCTAAGGATCCATCTCTTGGCTGCTTGGTCCTCCCTCAAGCCTAAACTGGACAGCCAGCCATTTGACCAGTGAGTTGCCAGCCCTCCGCTCTCCCCTCTCCATGGCACACAACAGTTAGCTGCAGGCTGTACACCTACCAACCCAAGGTAGCTGTTGTAGAGAAGAGGCAGCTAGCTCATAAAGGTGAACCCTGGTGGCTGCTCCCTCTTGCCGGTGTTCACTGGTGCTGCTTAGTCTCCTAGCCTTACTCCTTTCCCGTCCCAGCTGGGCTGAGGTGAAGACCTGATCAGGCTTTCCTGTACTGCAGCTAGTTTATTCTTGCAGCTCTTCTTTAGTTCCCAGGCCACTTCTCCAGGTAGAGTGGACGTTAGAGAAGATCCCAGTCTCTAAGCTCCCTTGGGGGCAAGAAATGTGAAGTGCCCAGTGGCAACAATTGACTGTGAAGTTGGGCAGAACTGGTAGAATCGTAGAATCATTGATTTTAAGGTCAGAAGGGACCATTATGATCATCTAGTCTGACCTCCTGCACAATGCAGGCCACAGAATCTTACCCACCAACTCTTGTAACAACCCCCTAACTTATGTCTGAGCTATTGAAGTTCTCAAATTGTGGTTTAAAGACTTCAAGGTTCAGAGAATCCTCCAGCAAGTGACCCGTGCCCCACACTGCGGAGGAAGGCGAAAAACCCCAATGGCCTCTGCCAATCTGCCCTGGAGGAAAATTCCTTCCCAACCCCAAATATGGCGATGAGCTAAACCCTGACCATGTGGGCAAAACTCACCAGCCAGACACCCAGGAAAGAATTCTCTGTAATAACTCAGATCCCACCCCATCTAACATCCCATCGCAGGTCACTGGGCATATCCAGTGATGAGCTGCCAGAAGCTGAAGAACCGGTTCCTTCAGTCGCTCCGAGCCTTCGGCGGCACTTCGGTGGCACGTCCTCCAGTCGCTCCGGGTCAGACCCGCCGCCGAAGTGCCACCGAAGGCCTAGAGCGAGTGAGTAAAAATTCACAGGAGAGCCTCCCCAGCCGACAGCTCAGGTGGGACGGACAGGACGGTCTGGTGGGCCGCATGTGGCCCGTGGGCCGGAGTTTGCACACCCCTTTAACAACCGGTTCTAAACCGGCTTCAAAATTTAACAACCGGTTCACATGAACCGGTGCAAACCAGCTCCAGCTCACCACTGGGCATATCTACCGCTAATAGTTGAAGATCAATTAATTGCCAAAATCAGGCTATCCCATCCTATCATCTCCTCCATAAACTTATCAAGCTTAGTCTTGAAGCCAGATATGTCTTTTGTCCCCACTGCTTCCCTTGGAAGGCCGTTCCAGAACTTCATTCCTCTGATGGTTAGAAACCTTTGTCTAATTTCAAGTCTAAACTTCCTGATGGCCAATTTATATCCATTTGTTCTTGTGTCCACATTGGTACTGAGCTTAAATAATTCTTCTCCCTCCATGGTATTTATCCCTCTGATATATTTATAGATAGCAATCATATCTCCTCTCAGCCTTCTTTTGGTTAGGCTAAACAAGCCACGCTCTTTGAGTCTCCTTTCATAAGATAAGTTTTCCATTCTTCTGATCATCCTAGTTCACATTGGCATGGGCATTTGGGGGTCTATTAGGCTGTTTGCTGCATGTCACAGTTCTGCTTCTGTGATTTGGCAGATGCAATTGTGTCTGGGAGGAAGGTTCCCTTGGCTGCTTTTCTGTCTGCAGTGTAGGTCTGCCAGTGGTTCTTTGTCAGTAGGCCAACTGTTCTTGGACTGGGGCTGTGTAGGTTTTATGCCCCTTTTGCCTTCCTGCTTCATTTCATGTAAGTTCTTCAGAGAATCACTGTGACTTGTGGGAGCCATGGGGGTATTTTTCAACTAGTTCATCAGTCACTTCAGTCAGCAGTTGTTGGTAATGTTCCATCAGATTTAACATCTTGGCCTTGCCATTGTTTGTCTGGGGCGTTCTGGATGTTCTCTGGGATTGGGTATTTATGGGGTTAAATTTTCCTCCCTTGTACCAACCTAAAAAACTAGGAGTAATGGGATGAAATTAAGAGAGGGAACTCTTAGGCTGAGTATCTGGAAAAGCTTCCTGACATTGAACTCTACTAGAATATGAAATAATCTCCCAAGAGAAGTGATGGAAAGCCCCTTCCCTAGAGACATTTAAAACTGGACTGGACAAAAGACTAGGGCACAATCTTGTACTGGCAGGAAGATAGACTGAGTGACCTGTGATGGGTTTTTGGTTTTGTGTTTTTTTTTTTTTCCATCTCTAGCTTTTATGATTCTATATATGGCATGACACAGGAAGTTCACTGAAGTGCTCTGCAAGAAAAACTGAAGCTGTTTTTCCTGCTAATTGTTGAATATGAGTCACAAATTCAAATGCTTAGCAAAATCCTTAGGTTACATTTCAGATTTACTGTTGCCCAGATGCAGCTTCAAAAGCTGCATTTGAACACGCCAAGACATTTTATTCCTGGTTCAGTCTAAATTTTGGAATACTATTGGGAGTGACCAGATGACACTATTTCAAATAGACTTAAAAGTTTTGTTTCATTTAATGGCTAGGCTGTTAGAATGTGGAATGTGAGGTTAGTTGTGGTGCAGTTCTTTTAGAAACTTTTTGACTATCACTAGTATGTTTGTTTGCTCTCTGAGTCTCTCTGACTCTGTCTCAGCTTCTTAGGTGCAGAGTTGCTGTCTCCAGCATATATCCAGGCAAGCAAACAAAAACATGACATGGTGTCAAAATATAGGCTATAAAAACTGTATATTATATTTTCATTAGTCATGCTATTATGTGCCATGCTTAGATCTCAGTTTTGTCTGGTTTATACCCCAATATCCTGAACAAGAGTCCCTTCTCAGTCAATCTGTGTAGCTCTTCAAACAATCATAGAATCATAGAATCATAGAATATCAGGGTTGGAAGGGACCCCTGAAGGTCATCTAGCCCAACCCCCTGCTCGAAGCAGGACCAATTCCCAGTTAAATCATCCCAGCCAGGGCTTTGTCAAGCCTGACCTTAAAAACCTCTAAGGAAGGAGATTCTACCACCTCCCTAGGTAACGCATTCCAGTGTTTCACCACCCTCTTAGTGAAAAAGTTTTTCCTAATATCCAATCTAAACCTCCCCCACTGCAACTTGAGACCATTACTCCTCGTTCTGTCATCTGCTACCATTGAGAACAGTCTAGAGCCATCCTCTTTGGATCCCCCTTTCAGGTAGTTGAAAGCAGCTATCAAATCCCCCCTCATTCTTCTCTTCTGCAGGCTAAACAATCCCAGCTCCCTCAGCCTCTCCTCATAAGTCATGTGTTCTAGACCTCTAATCATTTTTGTTGCCCTTCGCTGGACTCTCTCCAATTTATCCACATCCTTCTTGTAGTGTGGGGCCCAAAACTGGACACAGTACTCCAGATGAGGCCTCACCAATGTCGAATAGAGGGGAACGATCACGTCCCTCGATCTGCTCGCTATGCCCCTACTTATACATCCCAAAATGCCATTGGCCTTCTTGGCAACAAGGGCACACTGCTGACTCATATCCAGCTTCTCGTCCACTGTCACCCCTAGGTCCTTTTCCGCAGAACTGCTGCCTAGCCATTCGGTCCCTAGTCTGTAGCGGTGCATTGGATTCTTCCATCCTAAGTGCAGGATCCTGCACTTATCCTTATTGAACCTCATCAGATTTCTTTTGGCCCAATCCTCTAATTTGTCTAGGTCCTTCTGTATCCTATCCCTCCCCTCCAGCGTATCTACCACTCCTCCCAGTTTAATATCATCCGCAAATTTGCTGAGAGTGCAATCCACACCATCCTCCAGATCATTTATGAAGATATTGAACAAAACCGGCCCCAGGACCAACCCTTGGGGCACTCCACTTGATACCGGCTACCAACTAGACATGGAGCCATTGATCACTACCCGTTGAGCCCGACAATCTAGCCAGCTTTCTACCCACCTTATAGAGAGGATGCGGAGTGATGAAAGGTACTCTCTCTCCTTCTCAACACCAATATACCACTACAGTGAGACATCTGGGACAATATGCATCATAGAGAAGAGGATCACTACCACTAGGCTGGCCATGGTTTTATAGAAACATTCCTCTTTAAATGAGCTTTTCAACACATTGTGCCAGTGTATTCACCTCTTTGTCCATGACAAAGTAGTATAAATACCAGTGTAAAGTAGAGATGGGCCTGAACCCAAGCCCTGGATATGAACATCCCCAAACTTTAGGGAAATTCAGATTCATATCCCAGTGCTGAAGCCTGGGCCCTATCTTTAGATCAAATTTCCATAGGTTATCTACTGAAGTTGTAGAACAGCAGCCAAAGCCCTCCATTTCTCTATGCACGATCTCTGCTGGCCCTACTTTGCCAGGAAGGAAATTTTGAAGAAATTTTCTTGTAAGTCCTGAACTTTTAAAAGGCATACAGATTTACTGGAGACGAAACAGTCCATCATTAATCCACTCTTTCAATTCTGAAACCACTAGTCTTTTTTTTTTCTTTTTTCATTTTCACTCTATGAAATGAACCATCAGAATGTTTAAAGCCATCTTCAACGGAAATTGCAAGAAACTGATTTTCCCAGCCAAAAGAATTCTTCCATATTCCTTTTAACTTACTGGATTTTCTTACAGACCCACAGCAAAGGAAAGGGAGAGCATGTGAAGAAAAATAATGCCAGACATGTCCCTTAGTATGAGCCTCAAATCTTTCTGCAGCTTTTTACTAGGCTCATCTAAGAGTTCAAATTAATGGCCAGAGTCAAATTCAGCATTTCCCCATAGGCCCTTTAATCTGGGATATGTCACATCATATGAGGGCCAGTGAAACAGGTGATTGATTGGTACTTGCATACTGTGATGGTGCCCAGGAAATAATCCATGGGTTTGAGGTCAGATTTTCCATTAAAAACTAACAGAAATTCATATGCACATTGAGGGAAGTGAGTGATAAATTGACCAAACCAGTAGGATGCAATTAAGAAATCAGATCTGGGCTGGAGGGGGTGAGTGACCCTGGGGATCTTTAGTGCAGGTTTGTATAGATTGGAGTCCACTCTTTCAGCCCTAACTACTGTGACCCCAAATCTTCATCCTCTTCCACCTTAATACGCCATTACTACTACTTATTACTTATGGCTGTAATGACAGGATGTCTCATTACTGCCGCGTCAATCAGTAATAGCATCAGTCTTGCAGCGCTGTTTAGGAAGTAGAATTCCCTGCCGACGCATACCTCTCCTCCTTCCCCGCATCTTATACATACTGCCAGCAAACAGTAGAGGGCATGGAGAAGCACCATGTGTTGTTTTAGCATGCTGCAGTACATTAACTAATAGATCTGAAGCGTGAAAGCCTTTCAAGTGGCTCTAGAACTTGGCCTATATTTCTAATATAAGCTTTACCAAGATTTCTAGATCTGCCCAAATCCCAATCTCTCTTCCCTTTCATTCCTTCACAGACCAGTTGCAGAGGTCAGTAATACTGAAAAAAAACTTGTTCAGGAAACTCCCAGTAACAACTGCCATTTTATTACCAAGCTGCCAAGAGGGGCCAAATGGAGAAAGAATGCTTCATGAGATGAACTGAGCTTTACTGGATAATAAGGCTTCCCAATCCAACTGAAACGTTAGCTTAGTTCAGTGTGAAATGCACGTTCCTGACCCTTTCTACAGTGAAGCCATGTATCTGATATATCAAACAGGAGGCACTTTAATGCAACGAACTTGAAAAAGACTTACTTGATTTCGGTTTGTCCCCCTGCTTTTCGGGCAATTTGAACCAGCTCTTTCCCATATCTCTCTTCTGCTTGTGCCCTGTTAACAAAATTCCTTAGTTATTTTCTTCTGTTGAGGCTGGGCCCATGTTTGCAAGAATGTATTTGTAGCCGACTCTAAGATGCAAACAACTCGTTTGTAGCTATCTTTATTCTCTCTCCCCAGTGCTACTGCTATCAAAAGCTCATCTAAGAAGACACCCACTGATGTCCTCCTCTGACTTCGAAGAAGCTCTTACCTGTTTAAAGAGAATACATTTTTGTATTAAATTGGCTCTTCTGTTTTTGCGTGGCTCATAGTTGGGTGGAAAAGTTGGACGATAAGTGAGTGGCGTATGCTTGGTGTAAACAAGTAGAGTCCCCAGCAGGTGCCCTTTTGCACATAAGTCCCATTTTCAAAAGTGACTTAAACACTTCGTATCAGAGTGGTAACCGTGTTAGTCTGTATCCATAAAAACAACGAGGAGTCTGATGGCACCTTAAAGACTACCAGATTTATTTGGGCATGAGTCATAGTCAGTGATTTTATCACAGCAGCTGTTGAAAGGGCCTTGTTGACACAACGGGTGCAATTTTGCCACCTATCTCAAATGCACACAAATTCTGTCCACAACGATCCTGTTCTATGCACAAGGATGGTATAAGATTACGGGGAGGATTAGGACAATGTTTCTTTGGGACAAACAGCAAACTTAACTCACTCATTTTACATAAATGCTATGCATGTAAGATTGTTAGGTCCTTCCATCCCTGTTCCTTTCAGTCTGGTTATGTCTTCAGGCTCTCTTCACAAAGGCTTAGAAACCTACCTTTTGTTTTAAATGAGAACTGCAGTTCTCCTTTATGGGGCCCAAACATTAATTCTATTAACAACTCCTGTAACTCCCCTCCATCTTATCAGTAGTCTTGGTCAACCTATGGATAGATCCAGCACTATCAAACATGGGAATTCAAAAGTCATAAGTCATTCCCTCACCACAGCCCCCAAAACCATGAGGTTTAAAAAAAATGCATTTTGCCCTCTGATTTTAGGACCTTTAAAGGTTCAAATTCTGTGCAACTTTCATTAAAAAAACATGCATCTGAAGAAGTGGGTTTTTTACCCATGAAAACTTATGCCCAAATAATTCTTTAGTCCTTAAGGTGCCACCGGACTCGTCATTTTTAAAAAAAAAACACTTAGAAACCCAAGTTGCTTTTGGAAATGGGACTGAGGCTCCTAAGTCAATTGGGCACTTTTGAAAGTTATCTCCTTTATCCAAAAGGAATTCCCAGACAAGTGTATGGCTATTTGGCCTAACAGGCCCCATTAATCTTAGCCTCATTTCCCTGATTTGTCACTCTGTCCTTTGTTGTTTATCTGGCACAAGTAGTACACCAGGTGTTCTCCATATGGATTCAGACAAGTCCCTGCCACAATAAGATTATTTGATTGATTCTGTCTTTAAAGGCACCTAGTTGCCTTTCAAATACTTCTCTGTACATACTTGCTGTGATAGGCCTTATTTTACAACCTGCTGCACTCGATTTCAGATTTTGAATACATTATTCTGCTGACATTTCACATCTTTACCAACGCCTTCTATGGTCTGACCGTTTATTGCTGCAGTCCACCCCAAAGGTGAATGCCCTTTCAAAGTGGTGGTTGATGGGCACACGCAGCTGCGTATGTGCAAGTGGTTTTGGATCCTCTGGGACAAAAGGGAACTAAATATCAAGTATGGTCCCAGCAGCACTTCACTACCTTTGTTTAACACGGTAGATTTGCAAGAGATGCCTTCAAAGTGAAACTGACTAGACTACTTTAATTGGATAAAGTGAGAGGAAATGCAGAGTAAAGAGTGAAAAGTAAATTCATTTTTTATTTCTCTTTTAAAAATAAGAGATGGTGTCATTGCCCTAGATAAGGACTTCGGCTCCAATCCTCACCTGCGTTTGGGCCTTTTGCTCCACTGGAGCAGCAGCGTAAAGCAGCCCCACAGCCAATGTATCCAGCCCTGGGATGATCACCCAAGTGTAGGCGAATCCTCAGGTAGCATAAAACTTGCATAGGGGCTCTATGCCAGAGGCCCCTCCTTGCATCTGGGGGAGGGGCATGGCTAGGGAAAAGGGTTGTAGCCAGGGCTCCCCAGTAATTCTCCACCTGCTGCAATGGCCCCTCGGGGCCAGACCTGCACAGGATCAGGGGAGTGTACAGCCATCTTTCTGCACATGCACCCTGGATGCACAGTGTGTTTTATGGCCCCAAATGAGGACTGGAGCCACTTTATTATTTTTTAAGATATTAATTTTAACCTGGCCGTCTCTCTTTTTTAAATACAGAAAATATCTAAGTTTTCATTTGTAATTGCTGCCTTAATTCCACATACAGGAAATTGGCTCAAGCAAATGTGTATATTACACACACTCCTTGTGTTTTAAACTTTTGCAAAGCAAAAACCACAGCACAGTGCATTGCAAAACTACGAGTGCTTATGCAACTACTAGAGGCCCTTGGCAGTAATGCCATGTCAGTGTTCAAAAGAGGGTGATGCCTGGACTACCAAAAGCATTTTAAGTGAGAACTGGAGTTGCTAAGGAAGTATTGAAAACAGACATCTAAGAGCTTTGAGCCTTTACTGTTTGAAGTGGGATCTTGTCATACATTAGCTTATTGTGTCCCCTTGTATATGTGCGGCTCAGAGAGCAGATAATTTTTTTACATGGTGACAAGAGTCTTATTCTCTTCTCTCTAATAATGTTCTTAGAAGCCAGTTGGCTTATGATTTGTATGCAATACATGTCTGTTCTGAAGAAGGGGACTGTGTTTGAATAATAATAGTTGTACGGCAAGGAGCAGCCAATTAGACAGTTTATAGTTCTCCTCCCTGCACATAGGAAAAGAGTGATTCATCTTTGTTCTGTTAAAACATTCTGATTCTTCTGTGATTATAGGCATGAAAAACTAGATAATCATCCATGAACAAAAACTGCATGGTAAATTGTGGGGTTTGTGATAGGGCTCTTTGTTTGTTTTGAATTGGAGATGGGGAATCTTTTAAACTCAGGTGGTGCTATGGTGACCAAAGGGTTTTGCCAGCTCTCATGATACTGCTGTTTTTCCGAAAGCCCCAGGTCCTGCAGTTGGGTGATTTGCATGAGACTCTCAGCTTACGTTTTTTTAATGAAAGTTGCACAGAATGTGAACCTTTAAAGGTCCTAAAATCAGAGGGCAAAATGCATTTTTTTTAAACCTCATGGTTTTGCGGGCCGTGGTGAGGGAATGACTTATGACTTTTGAATTCCCATGTTTGACAGTGCTGGATCTATGCATAGGTTGACCAAGACTACTGATAAGATGGAGGGGACTTACAGGAGTTGTTAATAGAATCAATGTTTGGGCCCCATAAAGGAGAACTGCAGTTCTCATTTAAAACAAAAGGTAGGTTTCTAAGCCTTTGTGAAGAGAGCCTGAAAACATAACCAGACTGAAAGGAACAGGGATGGAAGGACCTAACAATCTTACATGCATAGCATTTATGTAAAATGAGTGAGTTAAATTTGCTGTTTGTCCCAAAGAAACATTGTCCTAATCCTCCCCATAACCTTATGCCATCCTTGTGCATAGAACAGAATGTGAACAGAATTTGTTTGCATTTGAAATAGGTGGCAAAATTGCACCCGTTGTTGGTGTCAACAAGGCCCTTTCAACAGCTGCTGTGATGAAATCACTGACTATGACTCATGTGGCTTCCAAGAGTAAAGGTTTGGTTTGTCCCATCCCTCTTCTGTCCTTCTTACCAACATGCACTTGCATCACTCTTGGGAGAGGCAGCTTCAATGCATCTCTAGCCAAAAGTAGAGAGATTCTGACAGCTGCCGCAAGTGCGCACATACTTACACATACAGGACTATGGGTAAGAGGAGTGGGTTGGAGGAGGGTGAGAATTCATGGAAACAACAATTCTGACAGATTTCTTCAGCTACTTGTTTCAGAATGGCTTTGAGATCAATCTTTCTCCTCCTTTGTGGAAAGTCCTTTTTGCACATACTGCAAGCCATGGTTAGGCTTATCCTGCAAATGATGGAAACCCCCCACCTCCACCCCTCCATAATCTCAATCACATATTATAATTCCTAGCTACTGCAGACACGTGCAAGAAAGGGTTTGATCTCCAGAAGTTTAATGAGCCACAAAAGTCACTTTAAATGGGTACAGTTCACCTAATGCCGTTATGAGACTGCTGCGGGATTGCGTGACACAGCAAAAGACGCTTCCATTACTGATCAAGGAAATCAACCTAAACCACTTAAATGTTTGTGGGAGACTATTTACATTTCAGTGAGTTAACAGCCTTTGGGGTAGCATGATACAGCGTATGTGGTGGCTTCAAGATGTTAAATATAGCCAATTAAAACTGGAACCAAATACTGAACAGAACTTTTCTAAGTCTCAGCTAAAGATGAAGGAGAAAAATGAGACTGAAGAGTGGCCTCTGTTTCTGTGTATTTTCTAAACCAAGAACCTAATGGCAACTACCACACGTTTCTGTGGGACAACCTGTGAGAAACAGGCTGCAGATGGACACACATGTGCACAGTACGTTCAAAGAGGGTCTAGGAACAAGGATCTAGTCCTGAAAAGATGGATGAATAATATGGTCAATCCCAGAATGCCTGGGAAAGGTCTACGCAGAGCTACCATACATACCCCTGGTTACACCAAAAGAAAGATCAATTTTCAGTAATTATAGGAAATTGACCCACTGAGGCTAATAGCATATTATAATATGTGTAAGCACTGACTTTCTGTGAACGAGGGAAAACAGTGATGTTTCGCTTCTGGATGTTAATAAAGAGGATTGATGCTTTAGTCAATAAATTGGGCGTGTGCAGTTAAGTATGTATTTACAAACACAGAACTGATTAGAGATGGGTCTGAGTGGAACTCGGGATGAAAAGTCCTTCCAAACCTCCTCCTATTGCACCCACCTCAAAAAAAATCTTGGGGAAAATTTGGATCTTAACTTTCAGAGTAACAGCCGTGTTAGTCTGTATTCGCAAAAAGAAAAGGAGTACTTGTGGCACCTTAGAGACTAACCAATTTATTTGAGCATGAGCTTTCGTGAGCTACAGCTCACTTCATCAGATGCAGATCTTAACTTTGAAACTCAGGTCTATCTCTACGTATAGTGCAACGGGAAAAATCCTGCATTGGTAGAGAGGGCTAGATGACTTAGTCTTTCCTCTTGCTCATGTCTATGATTCCTTCTGCAAACATTGTTTAACTGCATGACAAGGTGTAATTCTGACATTGTTTATTTTCATTCATTTCATTTTTGGAAATATGTCTTAAATTAGCTATGCAGAGTGTGGGGGAGGGGGATGGGTCATCATTCAAATGATTCATATGCCAGCGTGGTATCTGACTTTGCTGCTAAGAACTCGTTGGCTCTCAGATCATTTCTGTACAGACTTCTCTATTAAAAACATGTATGACTCTACTCTCCAAATCAAATTCTGAAGTGACCCGCAGAATCCTCCTGCAGCTCCTGCAAGAGTGATCAGGAGTAGGCGAGATGAGTTCATAAATAGTTTTTCATACCTCCTTCACCATCACTTCTTACCTCTGTTTGAGCAAGTCCTCCACATCTTTTGCCATCTTTCTCCCATCCAACACTCGCTGGAGAAGCACCTCATAGCCCGAGTGTACAGTGAATTCCTTGCACTGAAATCACAAAGGCGAACAGTTGTGTAAGTTGATTAGCAGACACCATTCTCAAGTGCACTCGAAACCTACTGTAAGTAGTGCTAAGCAAATCAGTTTGGAAAAAATAAGAACTAACTTTAACCTCTGCCCAGAGTGTAAATCAACAGAACTTAAACAAAGTAACTTTTCAAAAATTATTTTTCTTACTGCCTCTCCATATAACGTTCTCACAAAAGGTGGGTATGCTAACTTACTACGAGAGAGCCTATTCTTATGTTATTGTTGCTCTCCTGCAGAGCAGCAGCAGATGTCCCCAGGGTCTTGCAGGTCAGTTTCGAAGTGGTGGAGAAATTAGTGACATGGTGTCTGGGAATGTTCTAAGCATAATTTGTTTTATTTACACACATATATCAGTCCTGGAACAAATATGGTCAAAAGGCATGTAGGCAATTTCTTCTTTCAAGAATCTCAGCCCAACACCAATGCGTAGTTCCCAGGGAGCAACTCTACTCTAAGAATTGCCGCTAATTATAGACCAAGTCAGAGAGCAAACTCTCCTGCTGCTCACAATGTTCAAATATAACAATACACAGCATGTCTTTCCAAGACTGAACATTTGCTCGTACTCTAAGAAAGAACTTGGAAGACTAAATGTAAGAGTGTCACTTGGTGACACCTGCCATTACATGACATCCCAACCCATCCAGATGCAACAAGTACTGAAATATCCTAAAGGGAGGTAGTGCATCAGATCTCCAGCCCAATTTAGCTGAATGAAAAGGTCTGACAAGACCAGAATCTGAGATGTTTCTGAAATGTTGGCATTTATCAGAAAGGGAGAAATGGTTTTGAGCACAGATCTGAAAGTCAGTAGTTCCTCTGTCCTATCTCTTACACAGACACCTGTTGTAACCTTCAACTGGTCATTTAACATCTTTGCCTCTGTTTCACCACATGTAAGATAATTCTTAGGTTCCTTCCAGGGCTTTTGTGTGAACTTTCTCTGGTTGTCAGATAAGAGTTGAAGCTACAAAGTGCTATATAGAAGTTAAGCATTAATATCTGAATTTCCAAACATTCAGAGGCTCACCCTTCAGTATCTATAAGGAATGCACATTAGAAGCTACATAAATAACATTTTCAGGAAAATATGATTATTTTAGTCCTTATCACAGTCTGTGATGATGGCACATAAGAACGGCAATACTGGGTCAGACAAATGGTCCATCTAGCCTTGTATTCTGTCTTCTGACAGTGGCTGGTGCCAGATGCTTTTAGAGGGAATGCACAGAAGAGGGCAATTATAGAGTAATCCACCCCCTGTTGTCCAAGCCCAGGTTCTAGCAGTCAGAGGTTTATTGTCCAAAGTCAACTGGATTTTTTTCTAAAGCTTACCAATGGATTAGAGAGCTTAATTATCCAGCCTAACTCAGATGATCAACCAAGTTTATCGAATAAAATATTGAATTATTTTAAAGCAAAGATGTAATATAAAAATGAACCTAGTAATAGCTCCACTAACAAGCAAATAATGCCTTTTTGTGTTTGTTTTTGGTTTCTACTCTAGCTTCATGGGACAGGTTTTATTCTGGAAATCTGTCAGTTCTGACCCTTAGCCCTTTGGAAAAGGACTTCATGATTTGTCCTCATTCAATAATACTGTAGTCTAAAACTTCCATCAGCTAAGCCAAGAAAGTGATATACAAACACTTTCTCCAAATCAGCATTATACCTGTGTTTTAAACATTAAGGATGAAATCCTGGCTCCATTGAAGTCAATGACAAAACTCCCATTGACTTCAGCAGGGCCAGGATTCCACCCTAGCTATGTAGTCAGAATTTCATAACCTTTAAGTATATTTGGAGTTAATTTTTATGCCAGCCATATAAGGTATTTCATTTGTACCTCGGCACATTAGATGTACTATTAGGGTGTTTTTCCTCCTTTTGAATACGTAATTTAATTATTTGGACGTTGATTTTGTGTTTGTTCCAATACAACCTCAAGCTGTTTGTCATCAGAGTATTGGTGGCATGAGAACCCATGGCATTTCCCTGTCTCTCTCCAGGAGGTCTCAGATATGCTGAAAAGGTGGAGAGACTATACTGATCACTGGTGGGTTACATTTTGAGTACTCTTGTGGAAGAGGAGCTAATGCGCACATCAGTTCTCTGAGAAGAACAGACAAAGGCATACCACTCCCAGACGATCCACTCCTGCCAGGGCTTCCCTGCAAGACAGCAACATGCTGTAATGCACTCTGTCTATAGAAAATTGATAGTCCAGTTGTAAAAGCCTGAAGAACTTGTTTCACAGCCATGAGGTTGCACTAGTGAATTTGGCCCATCTTAGTTTTTGCATGGGAGGCTCCATAACATACCATTAAAGCCTACACAGGAGAACAGCTGAAGTATTTTATCATCATGCCAACGTATCAGCTACTCTGTTTGAGCAATTCCAAAGATAATGCACAAGCTGTGAAGAATCTTCCCATCCCTAAATCCATCTCTCGCTAAAGTAGATGTGGCATCATAGGCTCTAAAAAGTTGCTGTGATGCCTGGCTATGCAGTGAAATTGTAAGTGTGCACAGGGAACCTATGGAGTATTAAATTGGTCTGAAGCACTGAAAGTAGCTACCAAGAACCAGCTATTCCTTCACTGTTGCATGCAGTGATTACTTTATTTTGCATTTTTTAATTGGAAGCTTTGTAGTACCAGGGTCATTTTTACTTGCATTTGGCCACTTCTTACTGACTTGCAGATTTGTATGGAAGTGTCAATGGGGAATTAGATTCACAAAGATATGGAGGGCCACCAAGCTAGGGAAAGTCCAGAAACCAAAAAAATGGGGGAGGGAAAGGGCGTCTATAAAACTGTCAAATGCTTAGAGCATAGCCCTGGGAGCCAGGACTCCTAGGTTCTGTTTCCTGGTTCTGCCACTGACTCATATTCTGGGCCCCATTTTAACTTTGAGTACTTTGGTTTATCTATCTCTAGAATGGCTATAGTATAAAAATAGGGTGCCATACATTACATGAGTATTACAATAATTAAATAGTAGTATTGCATTATGTAGCATATAAAAGCTTAAATGAGCTGGTGTACAAGCACATACAGGACATTACAGGCCCATCCCCAAATTGCTTACTGTCCAACATTAAGTTTGCAAAAGTATTCATTACCAAGGTGACCATATTTCCCTATGCTGAATACGGGGCACCTGGTAAAATTACTCGTATTCAAGCGAGTTCAACGGCAATCAATCAGAGCTATGCGGTACAAACATTCAAATTAACATCAAGTTGACTGAGCCCCATTAAAAAGAAATACTGTGTAGCTGGATTCTTTTTATTTACCTTCTTATCTTTAAGGCTTTAGGGGTAAGCCCTAAGGATGCATTGTGCACCAGGGCCCAGGGGGCGGCTCAGCAGGGGAGGGTACCTAGGGGATGGAGCAGCCCTGCACTACCTGGGGGCAGGACCCAGGATGAGGGGGGTGGGTGAAGAGGGAAGCCCCTGCCTGGGGGCTGCTGTGGAGCCTGCAGGGTCAGGGCGTGAACAGGCTGAAAATCGCTTCCCCCTTTGCCCCCCCACTGCCGCCTCCGCCACTCCAGAGCTGAGCTGAGGGGCAGAGAAGCTTCCCCGTGCCAGTGCTCTGCGGGGCTTTGACACATGCCGGGCTCGGTTCCTCCTGGTCAGCACCCTAGGCCAGAGGGTCTTCGGCTTTCCTGGGGCGCCAGCCCAGCCAGAGGCAGGGGGGAAGGAAGGAGCCCGCCTAACAACCAGGCTGTCGGTGAGCTGCATGCTCCAATCAGTGGCTGGGAGTAGGATGTAGGGTGACCAGACAGCAAGTGTGAAAAATCGGGACAGGGGTGGGGGGGTAATAGGAGCCTATATAAGAAAAAGACCCAAAAATCGGGACTGTCCCTATAAAATCAGGACATCTGGTCACCCTAGTGAGATGTGCCCCACTGGAGGGGATATGGAGGAGCAGCGGGGCTGGGGTGGTGAAGGGGCAAAGCAGGAGAAATCAGTGAGGGGGGAGCACCCACTGGGTGGACAGCAGAGGCAACACGTAACTGCACTCACCAGCCACCGCAGCGCATAGCCAGCACCAGCCAGAAACAGGATGGGGGCAGGCCCTGCTGGCCAAGACCCGGCACACAACAGGGGCTACATTGATAGACCAGCAGTGGGTGCGGCTGGCCCCACGAGCTGTATCCTCACTTCGCCACCAGCCTTACACACCCACACCCATCGTTGGCCACTGGACTCCCCGCCCCACTCACCACTGGTGGGTGGGCAGCTGGTGAGTGGGATGCAGCCAGCAGCAGGACCCACCAGTACTGATGCAGGGTGAGCCAGAAAATACAGGACAATTTGCTCGTTTTTATGAAAAAGTCAGGACATCTGCAGGAGGGCTTAAATACAGGACTGTCCCTTTAGAAGCGAGACATCTGGTCATCCTATTCATTACTCTTTTAGTTCATCATCTATTCACAGACCTCAAAGGATTTATCATTTTATAAATGCCTTGACGTATTGCCTTCCCACCAGAACTACCAAGAACTAGGTCCCTTTGGCAAGACTTGAGACTCTGGAGGAACCATCTGGCAACTAACAGCCAGATTCTTACGGTTCATTTTAAAGCAAATATACAGAGGCTTCAGCTACTGACTTTAAGAGAAGGGAATTGAGCGTCCTTCAGGAATGAACATCACAGACTGATTACTGGCTTGTAGCCTTGTGCAGCTGCTGTTATGCTTCTAAACTAAGGACTCTGGGTTTCAGTGGTTCTGAGCAGCATGTGGCTCCATGGATTCGGAAGCTTTTATTTCCCCCAGTGCTAAGTTTAACTTCTGTGGTTAATCTTTTGCTATCACTTGCACATTTACAAGCTTCCAATGCCACAGTTTCCTGACAGCGGCAGCTCCTTCCTCTCTAATGGAAACTTACAGTGAGCCCCGGGGTTAAGGGAAGGGGAGGAGGAGGAGAATGGCCCATACTAGTCCTAGACAAATGCCTCTACCAGCAAAATACACATCCTATAGAAACTGAGGCAAAACAACAACTTACATAGAAGATGCTGGGAAGGGGATAGTGAATCCATCCATGCCACTGGTGTAACCACAGGAAACTGATATTGTTAAAGATGCCCATCTGATCCTTGCCAGCAAGCTACACCCGCCCACACACTAGCATTATTTCTGTTCTGCTGTTGTGGAAATATGTTTAACACCTCACATCTATTGAGTAGATAAAATCCTGAGCCATTGTCCCACTTATTAAAATAAAGAACAAAAAACAAACCTACACTTGCCATTTGAGGACCGAAGTAGGAGAGATACTTAGTAACCCCACTGACAGCTGATTGCCACCTGCTTTCGTGCAATGTCTTGAGAATTCAGGTCCTGATGGAAGCTTTTTTGCTGCTGTTGTGATAGAATCTCATTTATCCTTCCCCTGGTCTATGTCTGATAGCAATTGCTTCAGTCATATACTCCATACACAAGTCATAGCCCACAGCTGATTGAATTTTTCCAGGGAAGTTCCATCATATTCTGGAGGAGCCTTTCTAGGTGGGTTTTTTCTCTCCATTTAGTTTTGTTGCAAGCTGCTCATTCTAGTGTGGTCTTAGGGCTAGTCTACAGTCACTATGCAGGCTCTGCCGAAACAGCTACACTTACACAGCTATTTGTGACATAGCCCAGCATCTGGTGACAGACGGAGTTTTTCTGCTGGTAGAGTAACACCACCTCCCCAAAAGACATTAGCTATGCCGACCACAGCACTCTTCTGTCAGCATAGCAGTGTCTACCCTGGGGGTTTGCCTGCATAGCCATGTTGACTAGGAGGTGGGGTGCAGAAGAGGGTTATATCCCTAACAGGCATAGCTGTGCTGACAAAATTTTCTAGTGTGCATTGGCCTTCAAATTGCCGCTGGAGCCCCGGGCAGCGTGGGCCAGGCAGCGCGGAAGGGCTGACTGGGGGACACTGACCCCCCCCCCAGCCCCGCCCCTTCTGCCCAAGGCCCTGGCCCTTCTGGGGGTGCTAGAGTTTTCAATTTTACTTTCATCCCTGGCATACTGATTGTCTGGCTTCACCCACATAGTTTCTATTGGGCCATTTAGTGCACGGGAGAACTTACACAACATGTTGTGCTAGACATGTGTAGGAACCATGGATCTTGAAAGGTGTGTTGTGGGGGAAGTGTTGATCATTGTACCAGTGGTGATATGTATACAGACATTCTATAATTGTTCATTCCATAATTGTCTGGAAGCACCTGACAATAGTCACTGCTAGACATGAGATACCAGACGAGCTGGCCCACTGCTCTAGTAATAATAAGGCAATGTCTACATTCTCTGCACTGGGTCCCTTTTGTCTCATTATGAGGTCTGTGCAGACCACTGGAAAACGTGGCAAGCACAGCCTGCTCCGGACTAGCCACCTCTCAGTGGCTAGCTGTGCTCCTGGACACAGGACATTATGGGTCAAGTTCAGTGCTATCCACAGGAAAGGGAGTATCCTTACTCGGCAAGAAAGTGAGAAATTCAACATCTGCTGTACACCAAGCCAGGGTATACTAGGTACCAGGTAACCAGGATTGCACACAATGGGAAATTTGGGCACACTTGTTTATCTCTCTGTAGTATTTCCTTAATCTTCCAAGGCTGACATTCAACACTTAATACCATCTCTAATGCTGGAAATGCAGTTAGAAATGCTGGGTAGCAGTGCGTTGTTAAAAAGCCCAAAGAAGACCCAAAGCTCCCTTTCATGCCCAAGAAAAGCTGCGCAGAGGAAATTAAACAAATTGCACACATGGTGCATCCCCCCGTGGAGCAACACACAATGCTGCAAATTGCAATAAGAACTTAAAAATGCAAGAAAGAAAACTTGGGAAAATAAAGCCAGATCTTTAACCCCAAGAGTTAACACTCATAACAGCTGCCAAAATATTCTATAATAAATTCCCAGGCCAAGTGCCAGAGAGAATGTGGGCTTGTCTACATGGTGTATTAGTCCTCACCAGAGCGGTGTAAATTTTAGATCCTGCTGGCACACGCTCAAAGTTCCCTTCGTGCGCATTAATGTCGTCCCATTTCAAGCAGACTGAGGAGCCACAGCAGTGGTTCTAGCAAATGTGCCTATCCTTCAACTGCTAGAAGTCATTCAAGTATTTAGTTGTAATGGAGTGATTGTTCTAATGTCTAATAAATGTAAGAAAAAAGTGATACTATATTCAAGACTAAATCATGATGCTCTCTGCACGCGTAATCTAGATTCTTAGCAACAAGAGGGAGCCATGAGTTTCTGCAGCACATCTACCCAAGAGGCAGGCAAAGGTTCTCTGAAGAACTATGTGGCTTCAGGTGGCAGGGCTGGTCCATTTAGGGGCATGGCTATGGCACTGCTTGGCATTCTTGCTGGAGTCCCTCAGGTGGTAATGGGACTAGCACACAATATTATTTTTAATAGCAGTGAGAGTGGACAGCTCGCAGTGATTCCTGAAGGGCTCTGGGCTACACCTGGTCCCCTCCTTATTCCCCTGCCTCAGTACACGTCCGAGTGCGAACACCGGAATTCAGCCCTTAATGTCTGCAGGAATATCATCAGTAATTGAATTTGTATGGTTCTGTCTACATTCCTACCTAACAGCATGTGGAGGGGATGCCTTTGTCATTCACTTCTTTTGGAAAGTGAGTATGTACAGTGAGGATCTCAACGGATCTGGTTCCTGTTTGTTTCTTACTGACTTTACTGACAAAAAAGGACATTTTTACACATAGGCTGCTCTGGCTCTGCAGTGCTGTGGGAGAATGAGCTGGCTTCTGTTCTGCTTCACGCATCAGTTATTATCTGTCGAATACTGACCTCTTTTTTTCAGTCTCTTAAGAGTCCCCACCCTGATTTTCAGATGTTAAGTTTAATTTTGCTGGGCTGACAATTAGAAGAAATATCTTTTAACTTTCAAATACAGTAAATTTGACATTGAAGCTAAATCACTAACGAATGGGGGAAGGGGAGAAGCAATTATGATTTCAAGTTATTTATTAATAAAGTGGCACCCTTGCAAGGTGCTCAGAATTCACATATTACATTTTATAACGTTCTATATAAAAATAAATTCTAAAAATAATTTCCCCAATGAAATAAAGTATATATTAGATCAAACTCTCTTACTAATTTCCTACATTAACTCCAGTTTCTGACCGCATATCAGAAGACACAACAATATATACATATTTGAATGATAAATTGTGGTTCTTCATTACAAATTTTGAAGGTCACTGCTAATGTTATTAGTTTCTTGTGAGATGACTTGGAAGTATATTTGTATTTAAAAGTGACAAAACAATTAAGCCATTTAATTTTTAAATATTAGGAGAATAAATGATATGAGTGCTAGATTTTGTCACAAACAGTATTTAACAGCTGTCTGAAATAAGAAGAGATGTCCATCTGTAAAGTCACTGGGATAATTTTATGTCTGTTTGTCAGGAAAGAGATTCCAATTAGGTGAAATTTAGAGGAACACAAAAGAGGATTTGCCCATAGTCATGTCACCAAAAAGGAGTATCTAATCTACCTTGTCCAGCAGATCTTAAATCTCTAACAAGAAACTGCTTGACAATTTTAGTGTAACTGAGATAATGGGTTTGCTGTAGCTCATGAAAGCTTATGCTCAACTAAATTTGTTAGTCTCTAAGGAGCCACAAGTCCTCCTTTTCTTTTTTTGAGATATTTGGGTATTGCTTTGAGCTTTTTCCATTACTAGTTTGAATCCATCTTGGTCTATGATCTAAAGCCAAAGGTTACCAAACTTTTTTCATGGGGTGGACCGCACCTTGAGTGAGACACAGTCCTGGCACCACCTTCCACTCCCATTCGTGATTGCAGAAACTTCCACCCCTCTCATTCATCATCTTTGTGGCAAAGTCAGCAATTGCTTACATGAGAAAGCACATACGGGGAAAGACTTGATGTCTTTTCCCCTTCCCTTCAGCTAAAAGTGAAGAGAGAGGGGAGCCAGAACAATGTGACCAGATGGTTCTCTGTGGACCAGCATCAAGTGCTCCACAGTGCACAGCCTGGGAATCTCTCATTTAGAGGTTGTTGTTAAAGGCTAAGTCCTCCAAGGAGCTCTGCCCTCTGACCCCAATCCAGCAAAGCACTCATAAGAACATTCTGGATCTGACCAATGGTCCATCTAGCTCAGTGTCCCATCTCTGATAGTGGCCAGCGCCAAATGCTTCAGAGCCTGGGAATGAAGAGAACAAAGCAATATTGAATGATCCATCCCGTTGTCCAATCCCAGCTTCGGGCACTTGGAGGTTTAGGGACACCTAGAGCATGGGGTTGCATCCCTGATCATCTTTGCTAATAGCCATTGATAGACCTATTCTCTACTTATTTAATTCTTTTTGAACTTGCACACCATCCCATGGCGACAAGTTCCACTCAAACCATGAGACTACCCACACGCCTAAATTTAAGCACATGCTTAAGTGCTTTAAGGATTGCAGGACTGAGCCTTAAGAGGGTATTTTGTGAAGTTTATTGCCTGCTCTGGGGATTCTTACTATATCTTCAATTTGGACCTCCCTGGAAAGTATTGTTGCTAACACTAAGTGCTGCATACACCTATATCAACTGAGCTACTAGGTAGAAGCATAACTGTGACATTGCAGGTTTCTGCAGTACAAAGGAGATCATAACACAGGAAGAAAATTGAGAATAGTAGTTCAATATTTGTCCCCAATAATTTTAAATTTCAAGGTGGTATCAGCCTGTACATTGCTAAATAATACTTACTAAAGCATCCATCTGGTAAAGAATAAGCTTGATTAGAGCTCATCAGATAATGAAAAAGTTAATTCATTTCATTTGACCGGAAAAAAAAAATCAAAATTCATCCAATAGATTAGTTGTAATGGTTCATTTAACCAGTGTTTCCCTCTGGCTGCTGTGTTATGATCCCACTCAGAGCTCAATCTACAAAGGAGCCAAGGCTGTTACAACCCTACTACAAAGCTTGGGTTTTGACTCAATCTGTAGATGTTCTGGCGGCATTTGGTTCTGTTCCCTGTGTGTTGGCTAGGATGGCTGCTATCACATAAATGAGGCATTGTGCAAGATTCAAACTTCTGTGAGCCTTAGATGCTCAGGATAAGCTTCCTCTGTCCAATGGAAGTGTCTAGCCCACTGTGCAGTTTGTTACACGTGATCCACAGAGCATGTGAGTCTGCTCAGCTACAGAGGCTAGTTCTTTAGCTCAAGCTGTCCAGACTTGTGTTTGTTACACCGCAGTGGTTTCAGAACAGCTCTTCTCTGAAACTAACACACTAACGTGGGGTTTGGAAGATGATGTGAGGCTTTTTGGTGTTGTTTTTTTTCTCCCCTGCAGCTTTGACCAATGCCACTTTTGGAACTGAGTGAAAAGCTTTTAACTTGCTGTCATAAATATAAAGGGAAGGGTAACAACATTTATGTATGCAGTAACACAAAATCCCTCCTGGCCAGAGGTACAGAATCACTTTACCTGGAAAAGGTTAAGAAGCTCAAATAACCTGGTTGGCACCTGACCGGAAGGACCAATGGGGAAAGAGGATACTTTCAAATCTGGGGGTGGGGGGAGAGGTTTTGTTTGTGCTCTCTTTGTTTGTTCCCTCTCTGGATGGAGAGAGAGACCAGGCAGGTAAAGCATCTTCTGAAAACATACCTGAAATGATACATCTAAAATTACAGAAATTTTAAGTAAAGGCAAGGAAATGTGTTAGATTATCTTTTGTTTTAGCTTGTGAATTTTCCCTATGCTAAGAGGGAGTTTTATTCCTGTTTTTGTAACTTTGAAGCTGAGTCTAGAGGGGAACCCTCTGTGTTTAAAATCTTTTTATTTACCCTGCAAAGTTACCTTCCACCCTGATTTTGCAGGTGTGATTCTTTTACTTTTTTTTTAAATAAAATTTTTCTTTTAAGAACCTGGTTGATTTTCAGTGTCCTAAAAACCCAGGGGTTTCGTCTGTGCTCACTTTGTAATCAATTGGTTAGTACATTATTCTCAAGTCTCCCCAGGAAAGGGGGTGAGGGGGCTTGGGGGAATATTTTGGAGAAATAGGGACTCCAAGAGGCCATTTTCCTGAATTCTGGTCTAAATCACTTGGTGGTGGCATCAATATCATCCAAGGACAAGGAAAGGATTTGTGCCTTGGGGAAGTTTTAACCTAAGCTGGTAGAAATAAGCTTAGGGGTCTTTCATGCAGGTCCCCACATCTGTACGCCAGAGTTCAGAGTGGTGAGGGAACACTGACACTTGACAATGCCTGGATTTGTGGTCCTTCATTTCTCTTGCAACACCTCTCCCGCGTATTTCAGGTGGGATTTTCAAAGAGACCTAAGGGAGTGTAGGCACCCAAATCCCAGCCTAAAACAACGAGAAATGGGTCCATGCTACACAATCTGGATCTGAACTTCCTGACAGGTTGAGAGGTTGAATCCGGGGTTTGGGTTTAAGGGGGGGAGTGGCAGGAAACTCCACACAATTATCCTCAGAGTTTTCGGATAATCATCTCCCCAGGGTGGTGGTGCAAAAGTCAAGGGGTGATGAAGTGGGCAAGTTGGAATATATTTTCTTATTGCTGTTTTCTCTCCCACCTCCTTCCCCAGTGCTCTGTAGGTACCTCTCCTCATGCAATAAGGCTTTAAAAAGGGAACTGGGTAGCTGAAAAGTGTGGTTTTTCTAGTAGGTAGAAGTTTCTCCATAATAAATAACTTGGGTAAATGTCAGGACTGATTTGAGAACAATAACTCATAACTGGGTGTGTTTCACATAATGATTCACGTGGTGATTGGTGGCTGAGCTGTGGGAATTTGGATTATATAAAGAATCAGAGGAACCTGTGGGCAGAGCACCTTCTGTAGTTTCAATTCTCTACCCCTTTAGCAGGAATAAAGTGGTATCTGAGTACTAAAACAGTGAATGTCTGGTCTCTTATCTCCTCTTAAAGGCTCTTGCTGAAGGTCCTCGCAGTGATAATGTTCATGTCCTTACACCTAAGCAAATAAACCTAATGACTAATACAGTCCCTGTACCCTGTCAGTCTTGCATTAAAAATTTAAAAAAGAAGACAGCTTGGAACAACTTGAAATTCCAGTGTTTCTATGTATCACTGCACCAGAACAAAGCTCCTAGACAGAAACAACTAATTTACAAAAAGAAAAGGAGTACTTGTGGCACTTTAGAGACTAACCAGTTTATTTGAGCATGAGCTTTCGTGAGCTCATGCTCAAATAAATTGGTTAGTCTCTAAGGTGCCACAAGTACTCCTTTTCTTTATGCGAATACAGACTAACAGGCTGTTACTCTGAAACTAATTTACAGCTGCTTAGAAGGAGGAGTGTTTTTGCAGGGCAGTTGGCCAGCATCAAACCTTTAGCACTGAGTTGTTAACAGGTAGTTCGGTAGCTCATCTCTATTGCAGAGACTAGGGGTAGTGGACTGGAGCACAGTAGAGGGGGGCTGGAAGTTAAGGGGGAGCATTTTTCAAGTTTGTTCCTTTATGTTTTCAAGTGATGAAATCCTACTAGAAGAGGACAAAACTGTGACAAAACTAAAAAAATCTCAACCAGTTAATCAGAGCTTAGCTTTGGACAATGAACCTCTGGAAAATCCCCCACTAACTCCTTCAGTAAGAGGATCCTATATAGCCAGTCTTGTGTCTGAATACATATTCTAATGAGATATGCCCTTGCTTATCTAACCCTGTATAGAGACATTTAGGCCTGGTCTACACTAGGAAATCAGGTTGGTTATAACTACGTCGCTCAAGGGTATGAAAAACCCAGACCCCTGAGCAACGCAGTTAAACTGACCCAACCAACGGCATGGACAGTGCTAGGTCGACGGGTGTGAGAAGCAAAGATGAACAGTGCAGATGGAAAAGGCACCCCAGGAGTGTGACCATCACCCCCACAAACACACACCAGTTCAACTCCTCTCCAGAATACAAGGAATCAGCCCAGCCTGGGTCTGGTGTTGTTTTAACATCTGATTAATGACCTAGATGTAGGAATAGAGAGCACATTGATCAAATTTGCAGATGACACAAAGCTGCGGGGAGTGGGGCGGGGAATTGCCAATGCTTTGGAGGATAGAGCTAAAATTCAGAGGGATCTTGATAAATTGGAGAACTGGGCTGTAGACAACAAAATGAAATTCAACAAAGATAAATGTAAGGTGCTACACTTAGGGAAGAAAAACCAAATGCACAAATACAGAATGGAGGGTAACTGGCTTGGCAGCAGCACTGCTGAGAAGGATCTGGGGGTAGTGGTAGATAACAACTTGAACATGAGTCAGCAATGCAATGCTGTTGCAAAAAAAAGCAAATGCAGTTTTAGGTTGCATTAATAGAGGCATAGCATGCAAGTCATGGGTGGTGATAGCACTGTTCTGTTCGGCACTGATTAGGCCTCAGCTGGAGTACTGTGTCCAATTTTGGTCACCAATGTATAGAAAGGATGTAGAAAAACTGAAAAGGATCCAGAGGCAAGTGACAAAGATGGTCAAAGGGATGGAATGCAAGCCATATGAGCAGAGGCTAGAGTAACTGGGTATGTTTTTTCAGTTGGAGATTAAGGGGGGGACATGATAGCGGTATTCAAATACTTGAAAGGCTCCATTAAAAAGATGGAGAAAAGTTATTCTCTCTTGCTACAGAGGGCAGGACAAGAGGCAATGGGTTCAAACTACTGCACAGCAGATTTAGAGTAAATCTCAGGAAAAAACTTCGTAACTGTAAGAACAGTAGGACAATGGAACAGAATGCCTAGGAACTTTGTGGAAGTTTCTTCACTGGAGGTTTTCAAAAGGAGGCTGGATAGCCACCTGTCTTGGATAGTTTAGCCACAACAAGTCCTCCATCTTGGCAGAGGGTTAGCCTAGATCAGTGGTTCCCAAACTGGGGTTCACGAAATGTTACAGGGGGTTCTTGGAAAAAATTCCCTAATGGCAGACAGAGCTGTCTCTAGGGAGCCCCTGGACTTCCAAGAGCTAAGCAGATCAAAGCAAGCATATCTATCACACTGAGGAGATTTAAACTTCAAGACTCCTTATAAGAAATGGAAACGGAGGTGGATATTTTTTGCTGTCTTTAAAATTAAATAGGCAGCTTTTAGTATTGTTTTTAAAATTATTACGAAGAACAAGTTTAAGCTTTGTTGTAATGTGCGTTGTTTGCCTGGACTGCTCAAGACCTGAATGCTTGTGTAGGAGGAACTCTCTGAGTTGGCTTCTTAAATCTCTTCACGCTGTTCCTCATCTGATACTCCTTGATGAAACCTAGGAGCCTTGTCTTATAACAGGCTTATTCAAAGTGATACAAGCTATGAAAGTGAGATCCTGGAAGAGTGTAGCTGTTTTCATAATGTAATAAAAATACTGTAATGATAAATAATAATAAATAGTTTATAATAAGCATGTCATAAGAAAAAATTTTATATTTCCAAGAGCACTGTTTTTCTAATTTATACTCAGGTAAAGGAGACAATCCCTGGAAATATTCAATTTGGCCGGGGGGGGGGGGCAGTTTGCGAGACTTGACATTTTAGTGAAAGTGGTTCATAGGTGGTTAAAGTTTGGGAACCACTGACCTAGCTGACCCTTGCGGTCCCTTCTAACCCTATGATTCTAAATGCACAAAGCAAACTAACTACGCAGAACCACAGAGTTACAAACACCTCAGGAACAGAGGTTGATTGTAACTCAGAAATGTTTGTAACTGAACAAAACGTTATGGTGGTTCTTTCAAAAGTTTACAACTGAACTTTGATTTAATGCAGCTTTGAAACTTTACTGTGTGGGGAAAAATGCTGCTTTTAACCATCTTAATTTAAATGAAAAAGCTCAGAAACAGTTTCCTTACCTTGTCAAATCTTTTTTTAAACTTTCCCTTTATTTTTTTAGTAGTTTACGTTTAACACAGCACTGTACTCTATTTGCTTTTTTTGTCTTTGCTGGTGCCTGATTGCATTCTTCCGGTTCCAAATGAGGTGTGTGATTGACCAGTCAGTTCATAACTCTGGTGTTTGTAATCTGAGGTTCTAGTCTACAAAAATCAAGACTTTTTTGCCAACTTCTTTTGTTTAGAATGATTTTAGGAGATTACTTACAGCTACGGTTTGTGCAAAATGTTGAGATAAGTGAGATTTTCAAGGTAGTGGTGTTTCTGTCATTAGATGACTTATGCCTCAGTTTAATCAACAAAGCAAGGTTGTCCCTTGCTGGATAATCTAAGGACAGAGAAATCTGACTCAGTCACTTCCATCTATTTGTTATGGAGTGAGGCCAAAGAGTAATGTTGTTTTTCTGAGGGCATTTTGGTTTCTGGTAAATAAGGCTAGGTCAAAGGTTGTTCCAGCATATTATTAGATAATATTTATTTAATCACATGAGAGAAACTGAAAATAAAATTTGGGGACGACTCTTGGTCTCAGTCTAATTTCTGTTAATAGTTAATATGCAGATATTACAAAACTCATGCCAAAAATCTTCCCCACGTTTATGTATCTGTTCCTCCCTGTTTTATTTCCAGTCTGTCTTCTTAGAAAAAAAATCTCCTGTCTTCAGATACATGTTCGGCTCCATCCTGAGCTGCAGCTGGGGGCAGGGCAGCATGAAGCAGTCATACAGTTCTGAGCAGCTCAGATGTGGAGCAAAGGTGAATCTAAGCCATCTTTTTACACCTCCCTAAGTGGTCAGCCTGAGCAGATACCAAACTGTCCCTCAATGTCATTTAAAGCATCCTGGTCCTTATGTAAAATAGATAATAGACTTTCAGAGATCCATAAATATATTATTATTAAGTAGCCAGCCAGTGCCACTGTTGTGGGACAAAAAGATACCCCTTTGGAGGTGAAATTTTCTGTTTCCATAGTGCTTCAAGCACTTCCTGGCTTGAGGAGCAAGAGACAGTCAAGGGTTTGAACTAAGGAGTCCCCAGTTAGCGTGATAACAGTTCTGAGACAGCATGCTGGCTGCTGTAGTGGTTTTGAGATGTGAGACATCATCAACTGAGGACTAAAACTGAGACCACTCAATTCCCTTGAATTTACAACCTAAGCAGGATTTGATCCCAGATCTATAAAAGTTATGGAAAATATGTTAACCCACTACAACAGGTACATGCCTCCTTTCTCCTCACTAACAAACTTTTTCTGTCAATTCTTCTTGCAGAGCTTTTAAGTACAAACTGCTTCTTCACATTGATTCACTTACTCCTTCCTGAACTTGTTTCACTTTAAAGTCACACAGCCATTCTCTAGGCCTTTTCTCCATCTGAGCCTCAGTTTTCTCAGTGAGAGATTTGTGTGTGGTAGATCTCCAGAATATGAAAGGACACATATTTAGGAAATTTTCTCCATTCCTTGTTGTATATGAGAATGAATTCAAGGATTTCCTCTGGCTCCTAGCAGAGATATCCACATGGCTAGATAGTCCTCTCAAACCACAAAATCTACATTTAACTTCAAAGATCTTGATCTTCCAAATGATTTTCAACACATCCTGTTACTCAGTATGATGCAACGTGTCAACTCAATCTATCAGGATGGTGTGTCACAAAACCTGAAAAATTGTGCAATCTGACAACAAAAAGAAACTCCACACAACTAACAAGTGTTTCATGAAAAAATGGAACATTCCACTGGTACAACTTTGCTTTTTCAGGCAGAACCTGCCTACTATCCACACACAAATTGTGTTACATTGCTTATCCCAGAATAACTAAACTGCTTAGGAATGGACAGCTCTATTTTAGTAGGAAGTTTCATATGGACACATCCCCATTCTGATACAAGCTATGATATAAACACTTTCATATCAACATAACTGCATCTAGACTAGTGATTACACTGTATTGGTTTGAACAGCAAAAACTATTGTTTAGATCAGCCCTTACTAGCAGGCACAGTGGCATTGTGAATAGCTTCAGCTAACTAGAATGAAATGCCCGTTCAACTGGAAGAGAAAACCAGACAGCGCTGATCCTTAGGAAACTTTCTCTTTCGTCATAAGCCTTTCTGATATAAAACAAACTGATGCTGTAACTGGTCAGTCCTGTCCATTCCATTGTATGTCATGCTGTAAAGAACTGTAAGATTGTCTCACTGCTCATAGGCACCGACTTCCCCTCTTTCCCATGGGTGCTCGACCCCTCCTTTCCCTCAGCCCCACCCCCACTCCACCCCTTCCATGAGTTCCCGCCCCATGCCAACTCCTTCCCCAAAGTCCCCGCCCCAACTCCTCCCCGTCCCTGCCCCTATTCCAACTCCTTCCCCAAATCCCCACCCGGCCTCTTCCCCACCTCCTCCCCTGAGAGTTCCCACTCCTCCCACTCCCTCCCGGAGTGTGCTAATGCTGCCAAACAGCTTTTTGGCGGCGGCTGGGCAGGAAGAGCTGGGAGGTAGGCAGAGGAGTGGGGACGCCGTGCACTCAGGGAGGGGGGAGGAAGTGGGGCGGGGGGGAGCTTCACTGCCAGTGGGTGTAGAGCACCCACTAATTTTTCCCCAGGGCTGGAGCACCCACAGAGTCAGCGCCTATCTCACTGCTCTCCCGGTGACAGCCACATTTCATGTTGGTCAATTTCCTGAGGCTATCTCTCTGAGCACACTCTACTCACTGAGTAACCCCTCCCTGTGACCAAGTCTCACTTGGTTATTACCTCTTTGGTCTAATTTCAGTTGTTGGGTTTAGCGTGTAGGTGCTGAGTGGGGCTGGTGTTCTGTGATATACAGTCAATCAGGCGAGAGGATCTGGTGGTCCCTTCTGGCCTTAACCTCTATGACTCTCCTATTGTTCCCTGAGGCACTCGGAATTGTGATAATAGGATGGAACTATGTAACCAAGGGCTTGATTTTTGCTGCATTGAAGTCTCTAGGAGTTTTTATTGTTTGTATCACAGGAGTGACTAGAACCCCCCAATCAAGGTTGAGAGCAAGATTAGACTCCAAGTTTGTATTTGTCCTTTGTTCCTTTTTGTTAAAGAGAGCCTAGCTGAGAATTCCAATCACTGTTTTACATATGAGGCCTCCTTGAGGTTTTCAGAATGGAATGAAAACACAACTCAGAGCAGAAAGAAAACATTTTGTCAACAACAAATTATGTCATACGAACCTAACAGCTTTCTTTGACAGGGTAACAAGCCTTATGGGGGGCGGGGAGTGGTAGATGTGGTATATATTGACTTTCGTAAGGCTTTTGATACTGTCCCACATGACCTTCTCATAAACAAGCTAGGGAAATACAGCCTAGATGGAGCTACTATAAGGTGGGTGCATAACTGCTTGGAAAAACATTCCCAAAGAGTAGTAATCAGTGGTTCATAGTCAAGCTGGAAGGGTGTAATGAGTGGCGTTCTGCAGAGGATTGGTCCTGGGTCAATATCTTCATAAATTATTTAGATAATGGCATAGAGTGTACACTTACTCCAACGAGAAACTGCTGAGCTTGAATTAATATGCAAACTAGATACCATTAACTTGGGTTTGATAAGAGACTGGGAGAGGCTGGGTCATTACACATATTGAATCTATTTCCCCATGTTAAGTATCCTCACACCTTCTTGTCAACTGTCTAAATGGGCCATCTTGATTATCACTACAAAAGTTTTTTTCTCCTGCAGATAATAGCTCATCTTAATTAATTAGCCTCTTACAGTTTGTATGGCAACTTCCACCTTCTCTGTATATATATATATATATATCTTCTTACTATATGTTCCATTCTATGCATCCGACGAAGTGGGCTGTAGCCCACGAAAGCTTATGCTCTAATAAATTTGTTAGTCTCTAAGGTGCCACAAGTACTCCTGTTCTTTTTATAAAGTTTGCAGATGATACCAAGATGGGACGTGTTGGATTAAAATTCAAAATGATCTGGCAAACTGGAGAAATGGTCTGAAGTAGAATCATAGAATATCAGGGTTGGAAGGGACCTCAGAAGGTCATCTAGTCCAACCTCCTGCTCAAAGCAGGACCAATCCCCAATTTTTGCCCCAGATCCCTAAATGGCCCCCCTCAAGGGTTGAACTCACAACCCTGGGTTTATCAGGCCAATGCTCAAACCACTGAGCTATCCCTCCCCCCCTAAAGTAAATAGGATGAAATTCAATACGGACAAATGCAAAGTACTATGCTTAGGAATGAACAATCAATTGCACGCATACAAAATGGGAAATGACTACCTAGGAAGGAATACTGTGGAAAGAGATCTGGGGGTTATAGTGGATCAGAAGCTAAATATTAGTCAACAGTGTAACACGGTTGCAAAAATAGCAAACATCATTTTGATGTGTATTGGCAGAAGTGTTGTAAGCAAGATACAAGAAGTAATTCTTCCACTCTATTCCGCACTGATAAGGCCTCAACTGGAGTATTGTGTCCATTTCTGTGTGCCATATTTCAGGAAAGATGTGGACAAATTGGAGAAAGTCTGGAGGAGAGCAACAAAAATGATTAAAGGTCTAGAGATATAACTATGAGGAAAGATTGAAAAAATTGGGTTAGTTTAGTGTGCCCTTAAGTGTCCAGCCCTCTCCTGGACAGCTCAGTGAAATAATAAGGGTCATTTGTTCCTCTAAAGACACAAAAATACATCCCAGCTTATCAATGTAGCGGGTGTGAATACATTCTTCCCTTGAAACACCTCACTGAGTTGGTTTATAATAAAATAAAACAAATTTATTTACATAGAACATAGATTAAGTGATGCTAAGTAGAAGAAATAAAGTTAGAAAGGGTTACAAGTAGGGCTGTCAAGCAATTAAAAAAATTAATCAAGCAATTAAAAATTAAAAAATGATTTAAAAAATCGTGCAAAAATCGCACTGTTAAACAGAATACCATTTATTTAAATATTTTTGGATGTTTTCTACATATTCAAATATATTGATTTCAATTACAACACAGAATACAAAGTGTACAGTGCTCACTTTATATTTATTTTTTATTACAAATATTTGGACTGCAAAAAACAAAACAAATAGTATTTTTCAATTCACCTAATACAAGTACTGTAGTGTAATCTCTTTATCATGAAAGTTGAACTTACAAATGTAGAATTATGTACAAAAACAAACTGCATTCAAAAATTAAACAATGTAAAACTTTAGAGCCTACAAGTCCCATCAGTCCTACTTCTTGTTCAGCCAATCGCTCAGACAAACATGTTTATTTACATTTGCAGAAGATAATGCTGCCTGCTTCTTGTTTACAATGTTACCTGAAAGTGAGAACAGGCGTTTGCATGGCACTGTTGTAGCCAGTGTTGCAAGATATTTACATGCCAGATGTGCTAAAGATTCATATGTCCCTTGATGTTTCAACCACCATTCCAGAGGACATGTGTCCCTGCTGATGACGGGTTCTGCTTGATAACGATCCAAAGCAGTGGGGACCGATGCATGCTCATTTCATTTCATCATCTGAGTCAGATGCCACCAGCAGAAGGTTGATTTTTCTTTTTTGGTGGTTTGGGTTCTGTTGTTTATACACTGGAGCGTTGCTCTTTTAAGACTTCTGAAAGCATGCTCCACACCTCATGCCTTTCAGATTTTGGAAGGCACTTCAGATTCTTAAATCTTGGGTCAAGTGCTGTAGCTATCTTTAGAAATTTCATATTGGTATCTTCTTTGCATTTTGTCAAATTTGCAGTGAAAGTGTTCTTAAAATGAACAACATGGCTGGGTCACCATCTGAGACTGCTATAACATGAAATATATGGCAGAATGCGGGCAAAACAGAGCAGGAGACATATAAATCTCCCCCAAGGAGTTCAGTCACAAATTTAATTAACATATTATTTTTTAATGAGGCATATGAATCTTTAGCACATCTGGCACATAGATATCTTGCAACGCCAGCTACAAAAGTGCCATGCGAACACCTGTTCTCATATTCAGATGACATTGTAATTAAGAAGTGGGCCGCATTATCTCCCATAAATGTAAACAAACTTGTTTCTCTTAGTGATTGGCTGAACAAGAAGTAGGACTGAGTGGACTTGTAGGCTCCAAAGTTTTATGTTATTTTGTTTTTGAGTGCAGTTATGTAACAAAAAAACCCTACATTTGTAAGTTGCACTTTCATGATAAAGAGATTGCACTACAGTACTTGTATGAGGTGAATTGAAAAATACTATTTCTTTTGTTTATCATTTTTACAGTGCAAATATTTATAATAAAAAATAATATAAAGTGAGCACTGTACATGCTGTATTTTGTGTTGTAATTGAAATTGATATATTTGAAATTGTAGAAAAACATCCAAAATATTTAATAAATTTCAATTGGTATTCTAGTGTTTAACAGTGCAATTAATCACAATTAATTTTTTTGAGTTAATCATGTGAGTTAACTGCGATTAATCCACAGCCCTAGGTACAAGCAGATAAAAGTGAAAACATCTAAAAGTCTAAAACTTAATCTAGCAAGTTTTGGTTCAAGGGTTTGCTTAGGATGGTCTTTCTCACCCACAGTCTTCCAGCAAGATGGTGCCTGACTCTTTCTTTGGTCAGGATCTCTCCTAGAGGCCCAAGGGTGCTGGTGCCTTTGTCTTCATAGGGGAAAGAGAGAGAACTTGAAGTTCTCTGCCCCTTTCCTTTAGAGTCCAGTAGGCCTTTAAAGTGAATTCTTCTGAGGGTTATCCTTCAAAGTAAAGTTAATTCATGCAGTAAAGAAGGCGACCTGGAGTCTGGTGGTGAAGGAGGCGCCATAGTTTTCTTTCCCCATGTATTTTTGCTGAAATCCAAATTGATCTGTTTCCTGCCATCCCCTCCCGCTGCTGTCTTGAGGACCCTGTTTAATACTTCTATGTAAATTGAGAGAAACACATATTTCTTTGTTTAGGATAGACCGTTTAACAACTTTTGCCTAGAAAGGGCTGTCTGCTTTTGAACATGTGCTAATAACATCATACAGGGAGAATTCATAACTGCACATATGATGTTGCTACATACATTTCACTATGATATTATTGACCAGCAAGTTACTAGTTTTACTAGTTACAAGTCACCAGGCATGTTTTATACAAAGAGTATTACAATGGTGTATAGGGTGTGAATACAGGGGTGCTTTATGTCACCACCAGCCAACCTGCCCAAAGGTTTGAAAAAGCTGTTACTTTACAAATCTTTTTTTTTATTTGCTCTTGCCTCTATATAGAGGAACAAGAACCGATGTCTCTAAGCCCTCTTTTAACTCTTGCTCTGAATAGCTCTTTGCTACTGAGTTTGCTAAGGCATTATAGCAATTTGCTCCTGTTTTCCTTTAAGACAAAGATAAAGATGCTTCAAGACTGCTCAGCTGCAGCCATGGAACTTTTCAATTTCTGAGACTTGTTCAGTGAGGTTTCTTAACACATGGAAGCAGAACTGAATTCCATTTCTAGTAAAACGGTAACTTTTTAAGGCACTGAGAAACTGCTGGAACTTGGATGCATATTTTCAACATTATTTTTTCTTATCCTGGACCTCTAAAGTAACACAGAATGATTACAGTGCTGCGTTATGTATCTTCAGTGTTTGATTCAGCCCAGATGGAATCCTGAAGTCCTGTCGAAATAGTATTGTCAGCTTTATGTTATTTGACTGTAGTTGCTGAGAAATGTTTTACAACAAAAACAGATGAGCCGCTTGAGATTAAACAAGTGTATTACATACCATCTGACAGGCAGAATCCACCTTGCTGCACTATGGCATGAAAGTAAAACCAAAAAATGACATTGGTGAAATAAAGACAGAGGACGGAACCAAAAATCTGCTGTTTCCTAGGCAACCTGATGTGCCATCCATACAAATGCCCAGTGAGTGTCAAAGACCATTCCACAGTATCTTCAAAGCAGCACAAGGGAACATACCCCTTAAATTAGGTGATGCAATACATTTTCTCGCTACTTCGCTTGAATCATTGCAAACTTCAATGAAGCAGGTATGTGGCTGTGCTACTATGATCCAATCCTGGCAAAGTGAGACATGAGGTGGGGAGGAGAAGCTTAATGATGCAGTCCACAGTGGGGGGAAAACTTAAGAGATTAGATCTTTGAATCTAATTGATTTTACTATATACGAGAACAAGTTTTCCAGCTGTGGGTCAGCGGCATTTGTACAAAGCTATGCCAGCCTAATAATAATTGAATTTGGATGCGAAGAGAATGTAGGAAGCACGAGTAAAGAAAATATATTGCCCATTTGTGCCCAATAAAGTGTAGAATTGAGACAGGGTTGTCATTTTGAGTGCCAGGACCAACTGCACAAGTTGTTTGTGACAACCAGAAGGTCTGAGTGGTGGTGGCAGAAATGGTAGTGGTTAAACAGCATTGAATAAGAGCTCCATGACTCTTGCTCTGAACTTGAATATTCTTATGATAAGACACTCTTTCTTGTTGCAAAACACTGAAAATACTGTTTTAATTTGAAGTAACTCTTTCTGTTACTGTCGCAGTCTCTGTCCTGCTACATTCGTTTAAACGATTTAAAAACCTTACTGTGTAGATGTCAAATAATGTTAAAAATTCTTATGTTAAACTTCCAAACTGGGTTTACAGTCTCATCCTCTGGGTTCTTCTTCTTCTTGAATCATTGAGGTCACTTTTGAGCAAGATAGTGGTTCTCCAGATTAAGCTCAGGAAGCAGGAGCAATATTATTGTAGACTGTATTCTCACCAGTACCTGCACTTTTTATGCATGAGCTCACTTTTGCGGTAGAGATGTTGGTCAGAAAAGGAACCATTAGCTCCAGTCTATGTTTAACAGTTGGTGTTGACTGTCTGTTATTTCTCTTCAAAATTAACTATCCCCAAAATAACTTGAGTACTAGTCTCATATGACAAGATCATTTGTTCTGATAAGTTTGCTTATCAAAGGGATCCTGCAGACTATAGAACACAGCACTTTAGCACCTTTTCTGTTGGCCAACATACAGTACAACCCCAGATGTATACCATCAGAGTAGTTCCATTTCTCAGTTTTGTATTCCAAAAGCATAGACAATGTGTCCCACCATTTTCCTGGCTTTCAAGATTTTTCTTTTTATGGAGTCCGGACACCCACAGCAAAGCCATTCTTCATTAGTTCAACGTTTCCCTTTCAAAGCTTTCATAATGCTGCTTCTGAAAATTGGCGGATGGCCCTTTTCATTTGTTGATTGCTCCATGTATATTTTTTTTATTTCACTCCCTTTAGAAAGGCCCAGACTCCTCTTAAATTGCTTTGGGTACTCACTATCTAGTCAAAAAGTGGGGCTCCTCAGTTTGCAATAATATTTCTGTGCTAATGAAATGTTTCTGTTCCCCTTGGACCTAACTCGAGTCTGCTGAAACTCTGGCTGTATTGAATTACTATGCTGTATCTACAAATATTAAAGCTCGTAACGCCACTGTGAAATGGACAAGTGCTATGCTTGTTTTCCAGATGAGTAAACTGAGACTAAGTGACTTGCCTCCAAGATCACAAAGCGAATCTATAGCAAAAATAGGAAAGAGACCCAAGAGTCCTGACTCCCAGATGCCTGCTCTAAACACTGGCCTGCACTACACTTCCAGATGCTTTATTCTAATAGTTTTCACCAAAAGAAATCAAAACAATATTAGACTGGACTAACCTGTTCTTCTAGTGGCAGGAGGAATAAGCTTATAGGAGCCAACAAGCTCTAACTGTTGCATGTAAAATCCAGTGCACTGAAAATGTACTACTAACCTAGTCCATTGTGATGAAATAAAGCTAATATAGCTAGACTATCCTGGGATGGAGATCTGCACAACCATTCACTTCGTTCTTCTGCGCAGGAAGGACCACAGATCCTATTCAATGGGTTTCTAGCCTCTCCCTTGCTGCTGTGGAAACAAATTAAACTCTGCAAACTGTGGCTGTCTTTGCTGGGGGGGAGGGAGGGAGAGTGTGTTTTTACACAGAGATAGCTACTGCAATGTAAAATCCTAGTGGAATCAAGCCACAGGTAGCTTTTACTTCAGTGTAGAGAGTCTAAATCAATACCAAGTGGACATTCATGTAGCTACATCAAGGTATTTGAATCATTCCTACACATAAATGCAATCTTTTCCAGCTCTTTATTATTATTATTATTTATTATTACAGGAAAGTAGGCAAACATCTTGAGTGTCAAATGGTTTCACCATGTAAAAAGAGCCTCCTTGTAAAATAAAATATCAATCAGAATAGTGTGTACTAAGTATTGTGTATGCTAAGTCTCTCAAACAGTTTTCATTATGCCTGCGGAAACGTTGAAGCCTTAGGTTTATTTCTGCGCCTGCATATCACGGGCCACAGGCTCATTAGAAATGAAAACTTTTACTTTAGCCATCTGTGTACAAATAGCATACCTATGTGCAGAAATATTGAGAGCCACCACAACGCCAAAGTAATGTTTGAGGTTCACCTAAGCAGTAGATTTTGCAGTGTATCTTGCACAGAATGTATTTAAAGTTATGAGAGAGAGAAATCAGCTTGTTTGCCAGTAACACTTGCTAATACTTTTCACTCTGAACAACCAGAAATTGAGAGTGCTGTGCTCAGTCCAGGGTTGAGAAGCAAGAACCTCATGTTGCTGGTCAAATTTTCAATAGCGCCTGAATGATTTAAAACTAGGTCCCACATTTAGGAACCTCAATTCTAGTGACTATCAATGAGATTTAGATTCCCCAGGGACTGATTCAAACCCCACTGAAGTCAATAGGAAGTCTTTCTATTGACATTAGTGAACTTTGGATCATGCCCTAAGTGCCTAAGTCACTTGAAAATGAGACCGACGCTCCTAAGTCACTTAAATGTTTTTGAAAATTATACTCTGTCTTCCAAGATGATTAAGGAACAGCATTGAATGGTGCCAGTAAAAGCCGTATCTAGTTCCTGGCCAGAGTTAGCTGCACTGCAAGGCTCTGATGGTGGGGATGAGCAAGTCAAAAGAAAAGGAAATAGGGCCTGCTCCTGCTCCATTGCAGTCAGTGGCAAAGCCCCAACTGATTTTAATGGATCAGCATCAAACGGGTGAGGACGAAAGGTGACCCTCAGGATTCCTAGCAGTGAAAAAACAATGGAAGGAAATCCTGAATTTGTAAACTTAATTGTGAGTATCTTATTGTATGTATCTCTGCCCACTAATGTAACCCTACAGAAATGAAATTCAGCTGGTACCCTGCAGGTGCAACAGCTAACACAAAGTTATCTTCTACTCTGTGTGTGCTGGTGAGATGGAGAGAGAATGGCACTGCTACCTTGGTATTACATAGTAATTATAAAGTATTCACCTGCTAGTAAATGCTACACTTGAGTTAGCAAAATGGTTTTATAAGTAAGTGCCTATTTTCTCACCCTCAAAACATCCCAAATGGTGTTACTCTATAGATTGGAGCATGGGACACTTCAGCCAAAAAAGCAAATTTTACTGAGCCTTTGACCAAATTCACTTCAGCTGTTGTTGAGTTTGTAGACAATTTTAAAAATACTCTGCATTTAAAAAAAATTCTATTGACTTTTGTTTTCCCCAAGTCCAGTTTACAGCAAAAATGGCTGAAGCGTGAAATTTAGCAAAGTAATTTCTGTGCTAAATTTTCCATATGTTTGATTGTGGGGAGGAAATGAAAAATTAAACCAGTTGTAATGATTCATTTTCCGGAAAGAGGGCTCAGCTTTAAAAGTACTTAGGCAACACTTAGGAGGCAGGGTGAACTGCGTGTTTTCTCTGCCCAGACCTATAGACAAAGATCTGCTGCTCTCAGGTCACGTATTCACTGCAAAAGTGTGTATGAGTGGACATTCTGTAATATAACGCAAAAAGAAAAGGAGGACTTGTGGCACCTTAGAGACTAAAAATTTATTTGAGCATAAGCGTTCGTGAACTACAGCATCCGATGAAGTGAGCTGGTTTTTAAGGCGCTATCTTAAGATAGCTACCATGAGGTAAAAACCACCTTGTTTTATCATGTAGACATAGTCACAGCTGTTGGCGCCAGTTGAATGTGGGAGATGAATCTCTCATTGAAAGAGACACAGCAAATCTCTTCCAAAACCTGTCTTGCTTTTGGACATAGCAGAAACTCATGGATGGGAAATTAACTGCTGATCTTGTGATTTATAGTGCCTAACTGTGCGATGTTCACATATTGTGCAACATCCTGTACATTCTAAGTTTTTGTTTTAGTTTTTTTCATTGTGAAGATACAGCTACCGGATGCGTTTCTACCTTATTAACTAAGCCCTGCAAAAAAACTCTTTGTAGCCAAACAATAGCAAAAACAAAGGTATGTTCACTTTAAGGAGGTGTAAACTTCAAACCCTAGTAGGAATTATTCAAATATTAACATTCCAAAATACAGGCAATGGGCTTTTACTGGGAAAAAACACAACCAAAACCTTGCTAGGGCCAGATTATCAACTGGCGTAAATTAGCATAGCTCCATGGACTTCCACAGAGCAATACTGATTTACTCCAACTGAGGATCTGGCCCCTAGAAAGTACATGCAAAAAAAAGTATTATACAAATTTTAAATTGCACAGTTTAAAAAGAAGTCTCAAAATGCAGAAGCTGAAGTTCCTACAGTAGCGCTGACTAGCTACATTTCCCAACCCTGAATATTACACTGTACGTTTACCAACCTTAACAGAAAAACAGGCCTGGAAAATCTATCCTAGGTGCACCCACGGCTGTGTTAGCATTATGATAGGAACTTTAATTTTTGTATTTTGGGGTTCTATTTTATCTGCTCAAAACTCCTCCTGTGGGAAACCCTCTGGAGATGATCAAAGGGAGGAAAGCTCACCAAGGGAAACCACTGGCACTTACCCCAGGAAAGAGCCCAGTGGCTGGCCTGCAGAACTGTGGATTCTCCAATAGTCATTGGAGATCAGGGTCATCAGTGCAGAAGGCCTGTGCTTCAACAATAGCTCCAGCCAGGGCCTGCTGTGTGCCCCTTCTCCAGTAACCAGGCTTTGCAACTCCCACAGAGATAAGTTGCTAAGGAGTTGGACTCCCTTTCAGGAGCGTAATGGTGGGGAAATGCAGGAAAATGGAGTTTACCTACTTTGCATTTGGGGAATATGGAGTTTAGTTTAGGTTAGCCATTTCTATTTTTTTACCTCTACACCACTTCTCCTTTTTCCTTATCTCCCCACTCAACCCTACCCATGGTTCTTCCTCTCCACTTCTCCCACAGGGGGTACAATGTGCTGTGGGTGTGGTATGAAAGTTAATACAGCATCAGGGTTGAATTAAATTTTATGTGGATTCTCCTCAGGCTTGGTGAGGGGATGATGGGGGTAGTGCACTCATCTTCACTCCCTTCCAAAATGTAGATTCCCGATCCTTTGCAGGTGCTTTCCAGGGCTGGGGGATAGGCGAGGAGGGAAAGAGGGGTGGGGAAGAACTGTCATTTTCAGCCTGTAAAGTCATACAGCATTAGTTGTTTTTCTTAAAGCACCAGCTCCTGCAGTCACGGGATTACTTACAAATCTCAGCTTTCATTTAAAAAAACAAATGGTTTCTAACCCTTGTGTTTGCAGAGAAAAGATTGAAAACATGACAACGAAAGGCTCGGAAATCAAAAGTAAAATTAGTACACCCCACCCGCACAAATTATTATTTCTGAAATTCTCATGATTTTAAGTCCATCTCCATTTAAAAAAAAGGGGGGGAGACCTTGACGCATGATCTCATGGTTTGGGATACTGAGCCCCTTAATGCAACATGAATGACCTTCTGCAGGTCTAAGTTAGATATAAAAACAGCAGGTGGGTGCATCGCAAGGTTCTGTGTGGGGCTGCTAGTTTGGCTGAGGCTTCAAAAATTCTGAAAGCAAGTATTAGAGAAATCATAATATCATTAGCAACAGTTCACCTGCTCAGAGTAGCAACTCCCTAACTCCAACAACTCACTACAAGCAAGTGCTCTTGGGGCTGCATGACAAACTAAGCCTTGTTCCTTTCAAAAGGGTTTGAGTACTTAGTTTAGAAATAAAGCATCAGAACTGCACCTGTCATATAGTCCAAGTCGACCATAACGCTTTACAACGTGTCTTTCTTTCAAAGGTTAAATGGTTATCATAGCAAACAGTGTGTTTGGGCCGGGGCGGGGGGGGGGGGGGGACAGGGACTTAATCTGCTTCTAAACTCAGTTTGAAGAGTGAACCATTAATAAATTAATAGAAAATCTCTTTAGATATATAAATGAACACAGGAAATATAGAGGAACTGCACACTTACCCAAAATGCATCTTTGAACTGCAGCTGTGTCATGCCTATTGATTTATGGAGGGGGGGAAAATCCTTGAACTGGTTTGCTCTGAGAGCAGAGTAGCAGCGGCACTCAGCTTTGCTGCTGTTACTATACACCAGCTAGAGCAGAAAGTGAAACACTTCCACAGTCCTGTCTCTTTCAAAATGAAAAACAGCACTGGGCAGTTTGAGGAAGCTCCATCTGCTACTGTGAAGAGAAAAAAACTCACTAACAAAAAAAAAACCCAGAAAAACAGCCTAGCTCCAAACCTGTTTCTCTTCTGGTAAACAGTTAATATTGAAATGAGGAAGCAGAGGGATGTCAAATGATGTCAGTCTGCTCCTCACCATGTGTGCATGTGAGCTACAGGCAAAAAAAAAAAAAAAAAAAGGTGATCACAGGATCTGATCAACTACACAAAGAGAGAATACAATAAAAAAATAATAAGGAAACCAGCATAATAGAAAGAGACAAACCAGGTAGGAAATCAGATTAAAATAGTCACTTGCTGAGGAGGCATTGCAGAAAAAATCATGCACCACATTTCTTCATAATCTTTTTGGCAGAAGTTCGTACCCACACACGCACAGGAAGTGTAGCTGCAAAGTTACATTTTGCAGCCCCTTAGCAGGACTGAGGAAATCACAATGTCTTCATTGCAAATATATATATTTCTCTGATTTGCAAACTGCCTTCATACAGATGTCTTTGTGACTATAAAAAAAATAAAATATAGCATGCACACTGCCACTGGAATGCGAATCTGGAGCTTTCTCCTGACATCATTGTGTAAGAAATTTTAAAATGTGATGATTCAGTAAAATGAGTGTTAGCAATGCACCCTGTGTGATCTGTCAAGTCATTTGCATATAAAATATTAAGGGAGACACTGTCTCATTTACTAAGAAGCTGGATAAGTGAGATCTAGAGGTAAACTCCAAACTCTTTAAAAAGTGAGGAGTGAGTGAGAGGTTAGTTGGAGTTAACAGCTTACCAGCACAGAGGTCTGAAGTTGTTAACCATTTTGAAGAGCAGACATCAAGTTGCAGTGGGGGAGGTTTAGATTGGATATTAGGAAAAACTTTTTCACTATGAGGGTGGTGAAACACTGGAATGCGTTACCTAGGGAGGTGGTAGAATCTCCTTCCTTAGAGGTTTTTAAGGTCAGGCTTGACAAAGCCCTGGCTGGGATGATTTAACTGGGAATTGGTCCTGCTTCGAGCAGGGGGTTGAACTAGATGACCTTCTGGGGTCCCTTCCAACCCTGATATTCTATGATTCTATGATCTAATCTAGCAGTGTACAGAACACCTTGCCCACTGAAGCACTGAAATGCAGTGTTTAAAACAAGTAGCTAAATCGGATGACAGATATGTTTATAGGCCTGGAAATAATTGGTACTAACGTGATACTTTTCTTTATTTGAAACTATGGCTTGATTCTGCTTTCCTCTTTACTCTACAATCGCTGCAATTTGTCTATCAGTCCCTTTCAATATTTTTGAGGGTTTTTTATTTTAAAGTTCTGACTGGAATTTGAACAAGGAGCCTTTTGAATGTGGGGGTACGGAATAGCCCATACAAAGCTCTGGAAATCTGGGTTTCCCAGCAGCATACTATCCACTTCCAAACCTGGCCCACTATATGTTCATTTCAAATGTCTGAGGTACACTCAATTAATTTTTAAATCTTATCTATTGGAACAGCACTTAGAATTGGTCTCTTTCTTTGAAGGATCTCAAAGCATTTTGCAGAGGTTTCCTCTGATCCTACAGTCAGTTCTGCACAGGTAGATCTTGTGGCCACACAGAGCCCTGTTGACCTCACTGGGCCTCCCCGTGGACATAAGTGTCTGCTTACAGTGATCTATTTGTAGGATTTGGTCTGCAATTATTGTTACGAGACATGCACGTAGTGATGCAAATGTAACATAAAATTGACATGTTCCCTAGCCCCTGAAGTTTACAATCTGAGAGACTAGTCACAGGACAACTGGTCAGATCAAGAAAGATGAGCAGAGGGTATTGATGAGGAGAACAAGGTGGGAAGGATTTGTGGAAGTAGTGGGATTTCCGAAGAGGGAGGGCACTTGGTGGACTAGGCATATGAGGCTGTTCAAACCAGCGTGAAAGAGGCACGGAACCATGAACGGCAAGGAGAAGACTAAGGGCTCAGTCATGCAAGGTGCTGAGTACACTAGTCCTGATCAAGCACAGCCCTTGAGCAAATGCTTCACTTCAAGCATGAGAGTTGTCCCACTGCCTTCCATGGTTCTGCTTGCTGGCCTCAATCCAGCAAAGGATTTAAGCATAAATACTCAGCATCTTGCACTGTCAAACCCTAAGGGAATAAGAAGGAGAGAACATTGGGAGAAGCATAGAGAGTGTATAAAAGGGCATTAGAAGGAAATGAGAGCAGAGATGTACAAGGACATTTTATCCTCAAATTGAGCCTCCCTTCTCCTATGAGAAACAGAAGTATTATCTCCATTTTAGAGACACAGCCTCCCTGTGCTTCAGTTTCTCTCTGGCTTACAGTCACAAAAGACAGAGCCAGAGGAGGAGCCTTGGAGCCAGGATTCCTGGGTTCTATTCCTGGCTCGAACTACATATTCTAGTTTATAATGATCCACAGCTGCACATATATTGTTTCTCCTTTTTGATCAGAGTAAATAGTTGAAGTTCAGGGCTCTGTGGGTGTTCCAGTGGGGTATAGAAATTGGTGGTAGCCAGGTATTTCTTTGATGTAGTTTTGTTTATTTACAAGGAACGTACAAAGTCTTGTGTCTCTGAACACAGAAGGAACCAAGAACAAAAAGGAGCAGTGTCTTGTCTTACCAGTCCCCCAACCCGCCGTCTTCTTTGAGCCAACACCAAACCCAAAAACTCTCTCTCTACCTCTCTGTTCTTGTCTGTGACCTCAGTAGGTGTGTGTTTTCTCTCACACACACCTACCCAAAACAATACTCAGCTCAAAAGCTCCTAGTCCGGTTCACATACACTTTTGTCTGTGGGGCTTGTTTCCAGTTATGTTAATTGAGGGATGAGTTCACGCCTATAAACCTCAACAGGGGTTTTAACCCAGCTCAACAAGGTTTCTTTCACCCAGCTCATTATTAAAACAAACACCCGCCTCCAAAAAAACCAAAAAACAAAAACCAACCCAAACCACTACTATTGTCAACTAGCCACATATCTACAGCATCAGGGTTAGAAATCCTGGCTTCTCTCATACAGATTACTTCCTCATTAACTAGGGGCTCGACCCTGCATTGTGTTGAGGATTATAGTGGCCCAAACTGAAGCCTAGTGAACTATTCACATGCTTATACTGTTAAGTACATGTTAATGTGTTTTGCTGGATTGGAACCAGAGAGCTCAGAACCTTGCAAGATGGCGTCCTAAGGGAACAGTTCTACTGTCTCAGCTGTTAGAGAGAAGCTACATATAGATGAATAGATTTGACATACTCCATCCAGCAGAAAGCAGTCTTACATAGCACAACTATAAGGATGAAATATCTGGAAAAGTATTGCTTAGACTGGCAGATGACTCATATAGATAAACATAGTACATATAGACAGGTTTCAGAGTAGCAACCGTGTTAGTCTGTATTCACAAAAAGAAAAGGAGTACTTGTGGCACCTTAGAGACTAACAAATTTATCTGAGCATAAGCTTTCTTGAGCTACAGCTCACTTCATTGGATGCATTCAGTGGAAAATACATTGCGGAGATTTATATACATAGAGAACATGAAACAATGGGTATTACCATACACACTGTAACCAGAGTGATCACTTAAGGTGAGCTATTACCAGCGGGGTGGCGGGGGGGACCTTTTGTAGTGATAATCAAGATGGGCCATTTCCAGCAGTTGACAAGAACATCTGAGGAACAGTGGGAGGGGGTGGGATAAACATGGGGAAATAGTTTTACTTTGTGTAATGACCCATCCACTTCCAGTCTCTATTCAAGCCTAAGTTAATTGTATCCATTTTGCAAATTAATTCCAATTCAGCAGTCTCTCGTTGGAGTCTGTTTTTGAAGTTTTTTTGTTGAAGTATTGCTACTTTTAGGTCTGTAATCGAGTGACCAGAGAGATTGAAGTGTTCTCCAACTGGTTTTTTAATGTTATCATTCTTGACGTCTGATTTGTATCCATTTATTCTTTTACGTAGAGACTGTCCAGTTTGACCAATGTATATGGCAGAGGGCCATTGCTGGCACATGAGGGCATATATCACATTGGTAGATGTGCAGGTGAACGAGCCTCTGATATTGTGGCTGATGTGATTAGGCCCTATGATGGTGTCCCCTGAATAGACATGTGGACACAGTTGACAACGGGCTTTGTTGCAAGGATAGGTTCCTGGGTTAGTGGTTCTGTTGTGTGGCGTGTGGTTGTTGGTGAGTATTTGCTTCAGGTTGAGGGGCTGTCTGTAAGCAAGGACTGGCCTGTTTCCCAAGATCTGTGAGAGTGATGGGTCGTCCTTCAGGATAGGTTGTAGATCCTTGATGCATTGGAGAGGTTTTAGTTGGGGGCTGAAGGTGATGGCTAGTGGCGTTCTGTTATTTTCTTTGTTGGGCCTGTCCTGTAGTAGGTGACTTCTGAGTACTCTTCTGGCTCTGTCAATCTGTTTCTTCACTTCAGCAGGTGGGTATTGTAGCTGTAAGAATGCTTGATAGAGATTGTGTAGGTGTTTGTCTCTGTCTGAGGGGTTGGAGCAAATGCGATTGTATTATAGAGCTTGGCTGTAGACAATGGATCATGTGGTGTGGTCTGGATGAAAGCTGGAGGCATGTAGGTAGGAATAGTGGTCAGTAGGTTTCTGGTATAGGGTGGTGTTTATGTGACCATCGTTTATTAGCACCGTAGTGTCCAGGAAGTGGATCTCTTGTGTGGACTGGTCCAGGCTGACGTTGATGGTGGGATGGAAATTGTTGAAATCATGGTGGAATTCCTCAAGGGCTTGTTTTCCATGGGTCCAGATGATGAAGATGTCATCAATGTAGCGCAAGTAGAGTAGGGGCATAAGGGGACGAGAGCTGAGGCAGCGTTGTTCTAAGTCAGCCATAAAAATGTTGGTGTACTGTGGGGCCATGCGGGTACCCATATCAGTGCCGCTGATCTGAAGGTATACATTGTCCCCAAATGTAAAATAGTTATGGGTAAGGACAAAGTCACAAAGTTCAGCCACCAGATTAGCCATGACATTATCAGGGATAGTGTTCCTGACGGCTTGTAGTCCATCTTTGTGTGGAATGTTGGTGTAGAGGGCTTCTACATCCATAGTGGCCAGGATGGTGTTTTAATCCAGACCAGACCACACCACACGATCCATTGTCTACAGCCAAGCTCTATGATACAACCACATTTGCTCCAACCCCTCAGACAGAGACAAACACCTACAAGATCTCTATCAAGCATTCTTACAACTACAGTACCTACCTGCTGAAGTGAAGAAACAGATTGACAGAGCCAGAAGAGTACTCAGAAGTCACCTACTACAGGACAGGCCCAACAAAGAAAATAACAGAACGCCACTAGCCGTCACCTTCAGCCCCCAACTAAAACCTCTCCAGCACATCATCAAGGATCTACAACCTATCCTGAAGGACGACCCATCACTCTCACAGATCTTGGGAGACAGGCCAGTCCTTGCTTACAGACAGCCCCCCAACCTGAAGCAAATACTCACCAACAACCACACGCCACACAACAGAACCACTAACCCAGGAACCTATCCTTGCAACAAAGCCCGTTGCCAACTGTGTCCACATATCTATTCAGGGGACACCATCATAGGGCCTAATCACATCAGCCACACTATCAGAGGCTCGTTCACCTGCACATCTACCAATGTGATATATGCCCTCATGTGCCAGCAATGGCCCTCTGCCATGTACATTGGTCAAACTGGACAGTCTCTACATAAAAGAATAAATGTACACAAATCAGATGTCAAGAATGATAACATTCAAAAACCAGTTGGAGAACACTTCAATCTCTCTGGTCACTTGATTACAGACCTAAAAGTAGCAATACTTCAACAAAAAAACTTCAAAAACAGACTCCAATGAGAGACTGCTGAATTGGAATTAATTTGCAAACTGGATACAATTAACTTAGGCTTGAATAGAGACTGGGAGTGGATGGGTCATTGCACAAAGTAAAACTATTTCCCCATGTTTATCCCCACCCCCACCCCCACTGTTCCTCAGATGTTCTTGTCAACTGCTGGAAATGGCCCATCTTGATTATCACTACAAAAGGTTCCCCCCCCCCGACCCCGCTGGTAATAGCTCACCTTAAGTGATCACTCTGGTTACAGTGTGTATGGTTTCAGAGTAACAGCTGTGTTAGTCTGTATTCGCAAAAAGAAAAGGAGTACTTGTGGCACCTTAGAGACTAACCAATTTATTTGAGCATGAGCTTTCGTGAGCTAGCTGTAGTCTATATAAATTGGTTAGTCTCTAAGGTGCCACAAGTACTCCTTTTCTTTTTAGTGTGTATGGTAACACCCATTGTTTCATGTTCTCTATGTATATAAATCTCCCCACTGTATTTTCCACTGAATGCATCCAATGAAGTGAGCTGTTGTTCACGAAAGCTTATGCTCAAATAAATTTGTTAGTCTCTGAGGTGCCACAAGTACTCCTTTTCATAGTACATATAGGCTTTGCTATGCAAGGAAGCGATAGATGCATTTCACTGTCACATTAGCAACAATTTTAGAAAGCTATTAACTGTAGACTCTTCAGTTTCTCATTTAAACTTATGTGCTGTGCTATTATAATGGATATTTAGATTGAGGCTACTGTGTAATGAGGATAAATAGCATTCCTAGTCTGAGGCTCTTGAAAACTGCACGAAGTAGTGCTGAAGTGCATTATGTGAAATGGTTTAAGCAAATTATTATGCACTCCACTTCCAAGGAACTTGTCTTGTATAAATAATTGTTTGTAGCTGTTGAAAAGTAAATTGAGAGCAGGTTTCTAATCTCAGAAAGACAGCAGGTGTCGATTAACTCTGCTAGTGCAGATGCAAGCCCAGGCTGGGTAGCAGATTTCTCAAACTCCTTAGGCGAAACAAGCTAAAATAAAAATCTGGCCATCCAAAAGTTTCCATTTAACATCCTTAAATATATGAAGGGACAGCAACTCCTTTCTATTTAGCATTTTCTCAGAAGAGGGATGAGAAGTAATAGTGGAGGAACAATAATCTACCTAAGCTTTGGGGAATAAAATATCTTTTAAAAAACAAACCAGAATCATACCACCGTAATGGATTTTTTACGATAACAATTGCATTTCAACAGTAAAGACAATGAGAATGTATGCCTCTCTGAAACCTCTTGATCACCGCTCTTTGACCACAAGATAGATCTCAGTACAGCGTGTGTGTATACATGCTGCTAGGCAGGATCTAAAGTCATTCTATTTCTGCAAAACATTTTAACTCATTCTGCACTATTATTTTTAATCTGCACCAACGTGCTTCACAGCTCTGTCCCTTTGCTTTCATGGTAGCAGCAGGGACTGGAATGACAGAAGGAGAAAAATGGAAATATAATATGTCCATTGCAATTGGCATCTGCTGTGCTTGAATCCCTTCATTAGCAACGTGTTACTTGGCCTTCAGAGGGCTGTTCTTTAAAGGTGGACTTCTCACATTATTAAATAGATCAAGATGGTTCCAGTGTCATTTTTAGAGAGAAGTTATTTAAGATGGCAACATGCAGTTATGGAGGGAGGACATCAGTTCAAAATTACACCTGTCTGGAATTTCACTGGGGGTGATTGGAAGTGAAGATTGTTTGCTGAAAAAGGCTGAAATGGTCACCGTCTGACAGGGACTCTGTCACTGGTGTGCTAGTGGCAGGGAAGAAGGAAAGGACCACATGGTTTAGATTTTAAGAAGGCCACAACTTTATCAGTCAAAAATTACATCCAAGTTTCCTGTCAGGAGACAGCCCAGTGTAGTCATTTTTAGCCCACCAATTCTTTGTGTGATCTCATCACAGGGGTAGCTAATCATAACACTAGGAGGTTTTCTGGGTGCCTCCACTCACCTGCTAGTATCCCTCCCCTTTCAGGGGTTGATGTGAGAGGGGACCTTTGACAGGTCCCCTCACCAGCACTGCTATAAAATACATTGACAGGGACAGTCCCCCCAGATAGTGTCCTGGACCCTGGCTCACATTTGCCCCCAGGAGGCTAGACATATTGCCCCCATCTCATAAGGAGATGCCCTCAGGCTGGCCACCATGTTACTTTTTTGGGATCTGGAGCCTAAATGAGTGATTTCCTGCACTGGGCACCTGCCGAAACGTGACAACTAAATAACTCTCACATAGGTCAAACTGTGGCCTCTGGGAGCGGGATGATCCCAGCCCTCATGTTGGATTTTGCTGTCAGAAAGGTGAAAAAACCCTGCCCAGCCTCAGCCAATCTGGTGTTATGAGGGAAAAATTCCTTCCCATACCCAAAGCAGCAACTAGCATAGCCTTCAGTGATCCAAGTAGGGGAGCAGGCTGTGGAAGTGACCAAACTCACCTTTTGCTGGGCTCAGCGCCCCGTCTATACGCTCCTTTGGTATAATTCACTATTTTTTCAGCTTGCCTCAATGGAGTCTTGTTGCTCTCCCAGCCTTTTTTTTTTTTTAATTGAAATACTGTTTTTCATTTCATCACAAACAAGTACCATAGGTGTGAACACTTGGTATTTCTTATCATTAATAAGGGGATGTGCACACATGCACACACACACACTTGCAAAGCTACAGCCTGCCATGTATGGAGTACAATACTGTGGATCCACAACCCTAGTATTTTATGTCCTTTTGATTTACATATACACTATGTAGGAAGTTCGTCCTGAAGCACTTAATCAGGGAAAATGCATTAAAAGACACATGTTAAATAGAAATGGCATTGAATATAATGTTATAAGCAACCAGAATGAAAGTAAGGGCTTGTCTATGCTTAAGAACATAAGAATGGCCATACTGGGTCAGACCAAAGGTCCATCCAGCTCAGTATCCTGTCTACCGACAGTGGCCAATGCCAGGTGCCCCAGAAGGAGTGAACCTAACAGATAATGATCAAATGATCTCCCTCCTGCCATCCATCTCCATCCTCTGACAAACAGAAGCTAGGGACACCATTCCTTGCCCATCCTGGCTAATAGCCATTAATGGACTTAACCTCCCTGAATTTATCCAGTGGTGTCACTGTAGCGCTTCAGTGCAGACAGTACCTATGCGAACAGGAGAGATTCGTAGGTAATCTGCCTCTCTGAGAGGTTATAGCTAGTTTGACAGAAGAATTCTTCCATCAACCTAATGCTGTCTACACGGGGACTTAACTACGCTGCTCAGAGGTGTGGATTTTTCACACCTCTGAGCAATTTAGTTATGCCAACCTGATTTTCTAGTGTAGACCAGGCCTCAGGACATAGTAACTGCATGCAGAGAGTCATTAAGAGTATTGTGTGGGTTTAACCACTCTCCTTTGCCTGGAAGTTAAAGCTCTGAGATACCTTTGTATTGTAAAGCACCTCTGGAAAAGGATGGTAAATGGCTAGGCAATCTGTCCAGACCATGTGGTCTGATGGAGTTCCTTGGGCTGGATTTACCCAGTTGAAAAACTCAGGGACTAGACTAGACAGCACTTGGAATGTCCTACTGTAAGCAGAGACATGTGTGAGACCTGGCCTGGAGAAAGCCAAGGCAGTTTCTTCTGGGGACAGGGGGAAGGGATGTCTTACCTAAGATCTCTGCGAGAGTTGCCTGTAGGCTGGTACCATCTCTTTTCAAGTAAACAGGACTTTGGTGTAATTTGTAAATAAACAAATTTTACCAAGAAAATAACTGTCTCCATCTTACCAGTTTCTGCTCAGCTCCAGGGACAACGATATCTATAAAACTAATCATTCATGAGACTTTTTCAATTAGTCAGAAATGTCACTGATATTAACCCCAGGGTAATCACATATAGAATTCCTTCCAAATGAATTGAGTCAATTATGAGGATGAGAGTGTATTAAATTTATTGGACTTCATCATTCATTCAGGCTCCCTGCCCCCCCCTTCAGTCACATTTACCATGTAAATTGCATTTCAATGTATGTCCGTAACTTTCGTAAGGTGAATAGAAAAGATTGTGGGAAGAAAGATTTCTGTTTATATTTTTTAAAAGCTGTACTGTGAAACGTACCTACAGTGAACTTTAGAGAAACTCTACTACTATTAGTGAATAGAATGAAAGTCTCAAATCGTGTCTGGACTTGTAGATGTGCATATTTATTTGTTTTTCCTAAAGTTAATTAAGTATTTTAAGAACATTTGTCATAGCAGCCACCAGCAAGAGTTGGTGGCTGCACTCTGAGGCCACCAAAATTTTATTGTGAGAACCGTGGATCTAAGTGTGAATGTGTATTGAAGGATATTATACGTTGTTACAAACTCAGATAAAAATGTTCCTGCTGTAAGTTTGGGGTTGTTTTAATAAGAAAACACAAAGAAACAGAACATAAGAGAAAAGATGGTTTGGATAGTCTGTAACCTAGTCTCTTCTGTCTGATAAGCAGCAATAATTCTCATTAGAATGTGGATGGGGAGAGCAGTGCCATAAGTTAGTTTCAAGACCTTTATGAAGAGCTTGTTGCTGAAAGGTGCAATTGTAGCTATTTGTAGTAACAGCGAGTTATTACTGTATACTGCAGGTTTGTGATCATGCTGGGTTTAGTACAGATTCCAACTGTAAATGCTGGAAAGGTTCAGATTTCAAACCCTTGAGTTTAGGATGGTTCAGACCAGAGTTCTGGTGTTTTGGTTCTGGCCACTTTAATGATACGGAGTTGAGAGTTAGTTTTTTATTTGGTCTCATCCTTAAAATATCAGCGCAGGGGGTGGAGATTGTACACATCCAGTGTTTCAAACATGGCGCTTTTCAGTGTTATGTTAAAAGAAAAGGAGTACTTGTGGCACCTTAGAGACTAACCAATTTATTTGAGCATGAGCTTTCGTGAGCTACAGCTCACTTCATCGGATGCATCCGATGAAGTGAGCTGTAGCTCACGAAAGCTCATGCTCAAATAAATTGGTTAGTCTCTAAGGTGCCACAAGTACTCCTTTTCTTTTTGCGAATACAGACTAACACGGCTGTTACTCTGAAACCAGTGTTATGTTAATGATTTCTAGTTTTCTGATAATAAAGACAATATACTTTCTCTTCTAGATAGAGATTTGGTGGGGGGGTTCTATAGATGGAAATTAGAAAAAGAGGCATATAATTAGATAGCAATACTTCAGACTGTGCGGGTATCTAGTTAATGCACATGTCAAGTCTCCTTGGATAAATCACTGTGTTTGTGAAATGGAAAATAGTAGGAAACTATCTCTGTCAGATCTAAAGCACCTATCACAATAATATAAGGAACCCATCTTTAACAGGCTTATATTATGTTAAAAAATAAAACTATACAGACTCTATACAACAATACAGAGCCTATTGGGTGTTAAAGTCTATAGACACTGATAACAGCGAAACAGCACAATTTTCATCTCCCAGTGGGAAATCACAGCTAAAACTTCTAAGAGTTCTAACTGGTTATCTGGAAGCTGCCATTTCTATTTCCATGGAAACGGATGTCATATTTTCAATGAGGTGCTTTGAAACTATCCTCAATTCTGTCGATTTACAATTATTTTACACCACCTTATCCTCTGTGACAAGCCAATCTCTGTTTCCATGGAAACAGCAATTGCAGCCAGCAGGCCTCTGAGTGATTTGTTAGATCCCTTTTAAAGTTCAGCTCGTGCTGCTGGCTGAAAGCTAAATGTAAACCAGCAAAGTTTAGTATTCAGTGTTCTCAAAAACTCTGCGACATTAACCATGGGGAGGAAAGTTAATGTTTTTCTAGCGTATTTATGGGGCCTTATTAAACTGCCTTGATGCAAACCCACTGTTTGTTATAATACAGAATGTCTCTTTAATTGGTGTTTTGCTTTAATTGAATTTACATTTAACATGAAAATGAATCTCAGAACCCTAAAAATTCATGAAAGGCAAACCCATATTGAATTTTTGATTATAATTAATACCTGGCTCTTATATAGTGCTGTTCACTTGTAGATCTCAAGGCGCTTTGCCAAGGATCTCAAGCTTGTTATCTCCATTTTACTAAAGGAGAAACAGGAATAGAGAGAAGTGACTTTCCCCAGATCATCCAGCTGGCCAGGGTCAGAGCCAGGAATAGAAACTAAGCTCCCACATATACCAGTCCAGTGCTCTATTCACTAGGACATGTATGTTCCAGCAATGATGCAATTTTAGGAATTAACAATACCTGTTCACCCCCCAGGACACAGGCCAATGCATTTATCAGTATATTTGTATTTTCTTTTTTGACCTAACTCAGGTCCCACTAAAGTCAGCATCAGTTTTTCCATTGGCTTCCTGGCCAGTTGGAAAAGAGCCATGATGTTTGAAGTGTGCACTCAGCAGATCTATTAGTTTTGCCTACCAATTATGAGATTTATAAATGGATTCAGTACTGCATTAAAATCATCCCATTTAGTATTTTCCCCCAAATGATTGTGAGTATTTCAGTAGCCAAGTGAGGTGGGGGCCCTAGTGTGCTAGGTGCTGCTCTAATATGTGGTAAGAGACAGTCCCTGCCCCAAAGAGTTTACAATGTAAATGGACAAAGGGTGAGAGGGGAAACAGGTGAAAAGACTGGCCTAGGGTCACTCAGCAGGTCAGTGATAGAACCTAGGTATCCTTAGTCCCAGTCCTGTGTCCTATCCCCTGTACCTCACTTCTTCCCTATATGATCTTTTCATATAAGGCTGTTGATAGGAGATCTATCATTCTTTTAGAAATGGGACTTCCCTGTCCTTCCAGTGCTGCAGATTCATTAGGGTAGTAGAAATCCAAAAGTGATTTTTTTTCTTGTTAATTCTTAATGTTAAGGGCCCTAGTGCTTGTCTTTCACTGATAACCTATCGTGGTAGTTGGGCCATTCATAATGTTCAGGCAGCAAATGCCACACTAGTTTGTTTTATGGGGAATAAAGTGGCTGATACAATTTCAGCAGAGACTGGTAGCCTGCGTTCTAACTTGCTGAGAGGGTCCTGTTATACTACAAGATTGGATAAGGCACCAGTGCTCTAACCTAAACTCATTGGTATGTTCCACCAGCATTGACTGATGTGACTGAACTACTGGTGGTTCTTTGTACTTGTGTTAGAGACAAGCTGTAAGTAGCTTGCAGTGGAAAAAATAGAAAGATTTCTGTTTCTGTAAGTGCATTCCATCTCCCTCATTTATCACAGCTTTGGGTAAAGATACTTTTTATCACATTGCTGCCCTTTGCACATTCTACTGACAAAGTCTTCATGGTTGTTCATCTCTATAGTACATTGCATTCAATGAAATCCAGAGTAAGTATGTAATTGCTAGCTAAGTAGGCAGCATGTGCAGAGTTTAAGAGGTTTGTTTCCTAGATGGGACTCTTTGAATACTGTACTATCTTACACTTTGCAATGAGACCATATAAATGTTTTCCAACTTAAATTGATGTAAAAACTACATACAGAGATTGTTTTCTCTGCCATGGAAAAGCAGTCACCTCTGAGGTAAAATGTGGCAGCTGTTTAACAGCTCACAAAAAAACTAACCAACAGATTAGGACAAAAAATGAAAAATATCTTATCTGACTGAAACTACAGGGGGAATGTAGGAAGATAACTATTACCCAAGTTGGAGTTTACAAAGACTCCTAAATCTTGTGAAAAATACACAGTATCTTTAACTGATCACAAGACATGAAGTCCTTATTCAAAATATGCCACCTCCAGCAGTCAGTGTCTTGTGCCTAATACATTACTGCTTAGCACTAGGAGAGGCATTAGTTTGCTGCTGACTTGGAGTACCTCTGCTCTGCAGCTAGGAAGTGTAATTCCCAGCTCCAGTAGACAGACACGTGCTAGCTCTGATCGAGCTAGTAAGCAATAGCAGTGTGGCCGCAGTCACATGGGCAGTGGGTTGTGGTAGCCACACGAATGCAACCTCATCCAAAACCCTAGGGCTGTACTCAGGCTGTACTAGCCTGAACTGCCTTTTATGCCGCTGCAGCCACGCTGCAGGGTAGCTCCAACTGAGCTAGTGTACGTACGTCTACCCAAGCAGGGAATCGTCCTCCCCGCAGCAGCAGTGTAAATGTACCTTTGGAGGGAAGAGAGAGACTTTACCTAATCACCAGCACCACTTCCTGAAGCCTCCATATGTTCCTTGAGTTTACCCCTCCACCCTCTAGCCTTACATTATTCCCCTTGTAAGATCACAACACATGTGGCATGCATAGCCCGTGGTACTAGAACACTTTTCATAGTGGGGATGATGAGAGCCATCCAGAAGCAGTGGTCCCCAAACTTTTTGCTGCACACCTCCCTTCCCCGGTCTGTGCTCTCCACCTCCCAGAGCCAGGGATATGGACAGGGTCAAGGGGGCCAAGGCTGGGGCCACAGCTGGGAGTGGGTGCAGGGCCAGCAGCCGGGATCCTGGATGCACGGCCAGGAGCGAAGCCCCAGGAGCTGGGGCAGGGAGCAGAGCAGTAGAAGTAACTTTAAAAGATTGCATCAGTGCTTGATATTCAAATAGTTTATGTGCAAGCTATTTGTCCTCACCTTCACGATCTACCTAAAATTTTATTTCTAGGTCTCCAGTATAGCAGGAACAATTCATTTCCTTTCTACTTACCATCCATGTAAATTAGTGACTCCTCTTTCAACATTCCTCATGATCCTAAAGTCTAGTACAGATTGATGCTCTGTCCCTGTCTAGGAATGATTTGTTTCTGGGCTTCAAATGCCCTTATCCTTGGTCTCGTTACCCCAAACCTTATTTCTCAGCTGGTGCTGTTAATTCACTGGTATTATAAATAAATTAGATTTGTCTCCTCTGACTCTACCTCATATACTCTCTGAGGGGAGGGCTCTGAAGTCCAGATAAAGGTGGAAAACTCATCAGTGGACCCACCTAGATGGTGTCAGAAACCAAGCTGCAAAAACATTTATAAAAATCAGTTAACACATCCCAGTTTACTCATAATTAAAGAATTCCTTTGTTCTTAAAACAAACCTTCTTTAGAAGAAAGTTCAGTCTCTAGTGGGTAAGATAGAGGGAATCAAATTCTGTAACCTGGCTCAGCCTGTGCATAAAAGGGGGGTCCTTTCCCTCTCAAATGAAGACAGGACATCTGGTTTACTTTCATGCTTTGAAAACTTCCTTAGAGGTACAAGAGGCAGCAACAGAAATGGACACATTCATCCCTGGTGGAATTCCAACATGTTCAGTGCACAGAAGATCAACTGCTACAGATGCATATTCTAAGCATGCGAGATTTTCACCTTTTCTAGAACATTCCCAATTTTTTCACCGACAGCTATAAGAAAGGAAAGATTGCAGAACTTTCTCAGGCACATATTGTCTTTGGATGGTGGACAGCTGCACTTCCCCAGCTCATCTGTATGCTGGGTGAGAATTAAAACTAAATATAAAATACTTAGAAGCAAATATTGAGCAAGATCATCTGCTGGTGGAAATCAGCATAACTTCTTTGGCTCTAATCAAGTTGCACCAGTTTACACCATCTGAAAATCTGGCCCATTTTAAAAACTATTTATTTATTTAGGGAGTTTTAACAGGTTGATCTCAGAGATAAAACAATAATAATTACAACAGTGAGCTTTTGTTTAGAGAAACATGTATACAGTAATATAATCATTGGATCTCTCTATTTAACAGGCTGTTACCATATTACTGAATGAGCATCTTTATACGACACATGACATGTTGTTTCTAGAGATTTTTTACTATATTGAGTGAAATCTCTGATTACAAATATTTAATAAGAATCTGGCCCATACTTAATGGAGCAAATCCCAAAGGTCACTGAGCTCCTGCAGTTCCCACTGACATCCATGTACCAAGGTCTCAGTAAATGCAAAAGAACATGTAGGTTGTAGGTAATTAAAGTGTAATCGAGATTGCAAAATGAATGCAAAAATTCCAACTGTTACTCTTGCTGGACATAAAAATACTGTAGGATGTGCTATGCCACATTATCTCAGATTTGTTACTTTTACTTAAATGTAACTGTTTCACGTACTATCTTAGGTACTTATATGGCCCCCATTTCTGATGTCTCTGAGCACTTCACAGGTTTTAATGTATTTATCTTCTCTCACCCATGTGAGACGGGGCAGTGCTATTATCCCTGGGGCAGTGCTATTATTGTACAGATGAGGAATTGGGGCACAGATAGGCTAAAGCCATGTCTACACTATCATTTATGTTGGCAAAACTTATGTCGCTCAGGGGTGTGAAAAAAACACACCCCAGATCAACATAAGTTATGCCGGCATAAGTGTTAGTGTGCGCAGTACTATGTTAGCAGGAGAAGCTACCACTGCTCCTTGGGGTGGTTTAGTTATGTCAACCGGAGAGCTCCCTCCGACCATCATAGAGCGGCTACACCAGAGATCTTACAGCGGCACAGCTGTGCTGTTGTAAGCTCTCTAGTATAAACAGAGCCTAAGTGACTTGCCAAAGGTCACATAGGAAGTCTGTGGCAGAGCAGGGAATTAAATCAAGGTCTCTTGAGTCCCATGCTAACTATTGGACCAAACTTCCTGGCTAATAAACCAGTCAATAATATATTTATTACTACTGTAAGAAGAATTCTCTACAGTGTCTACTGTAGAAGTAGAATCATAGACCCACTTCCCTTATATAAAGGAAACAATAAGAATAGAAAATATAATCAGACCCCATATCATTATGAGCTATCCTGCAGAACTCATGTTTATCAATCAATCATTTCTGAGCAAACATTTTCTCTGATTTGAAAAAAGGTTGAATTGGGAGTCACTCTTTCCCTGTATGTTACATTACATCACATAGGAGATCATTCAGTTTGTTATAAGATCAGTCTTATTACATAGCATTAGCTGCAATATAGCATGTGCAAATATCACTTGTCCCAGCCACATGGGAAGAAAGATAAGCTGGATTAATTAGGCCGCAACTGTATTTATTAATCGCTCTCATTTATTTCATCTCTCTTGTCAATTGCTAATTTAAAATAGTATTCAGTGACTGAAAAATATAAATAATATCTGTGAATTGATTCTCTGCTAAAAGTGGTATCTAGAATAATCCTTGGATACTCAACAGGAATTTTTGGAATTGTACAGTGTACTTCCTGCATTAGAATTTTCCTCTATGATGCTATGGAAAATGCACAAACTAAACTATTATAAATATTAGGTCAGGTTACTTTGGCATTTTTAGGCAAACATAAATATTCTAACAATTGTGTTCACTTAAGGGGGCAGGGTTTTTTTTTTTATAAATGCCTGATTTTATGCTGTCTGAGTAGAACAGAAAAACTGTAGGGATGTAGCAAGTCACAAGATAAAGTATTTGGATTAAAAAACAGGAAAAACCAAACCAATCTGCTTTATTTTTTTAAAAAGGTAAATAATTATAGACTGCTTATTATTTGTAAACTTTCTCTCTCCATTTACAGAACAGTTTTCTTGACTTTCAGATAAAGGCACAATAACTTAAATGCATCACACTTCAGACACTGACTAGCTGTTTAGTCTCAGAACAAATCAGTTAATTAAATTTCTCCACATGTTTGAGAATATATTCACAGAGATATTTTGTCATGCAAACATACCCTTAAATATATAAAGCACCAGAAAAAGTAACAGTTGTTTCCACCATCATATGGTAAAAGTATTTGTAGTATTTGGGCACCAACGACTATTCTTTTTGCAAACTATGAATGCTAGAAATGTTGATCAGGTTGAATCATACTTCAGATGTTTAAGTTATTAGAGCTGGTTTTTCCATCAGTGCTGCTCTTTCTTGTCTCATTCTCCCTTAATAATAATAGTGGTAGAGAGATTCCTAGCTACCTTACAACTTTTTAAATATACACATTTGTTACTTTAAATAAAGCACTTGTAGATTAATTTTGTCACCTGCAATTTTTTTATCTTAAAACAAAATATGGATTTCCTGTCCCCTTCAAAAATACTGTTTTCCCAGCCTTAGGCCTCCCCCCTAAATATCACAATTGTGATACATATGTTTTGTCAGTACTGATTTGTTAGGTAAAACTCAGTACAGTTAAAGACCATTTATGAAGAATGCAATTACTGCAGGATAGAATCCCCATAAAGGGAATTAAAGAAAAAATGGACAAATTATTTGAATGCTAACAGTGTCTTAGGACACAACATTAGATACTTAGCTATGGTGTTTCTTCCTCACATGCAGAATTGAACAGATTGCCAGATTTGGGGTTGGGCAAGAATGGTCCCAGGTGTCACAGTCAGATACCTGCTGCTTCACAAATCATCCACAGGCATCGTCCATTAGAATCAGATATTTGTCTCACACAGTCAATTTCCCCAAACTGTCAGATGAATTGGCAAATTTCTGCCCTTCCTACTGTTCATCTCTCTGGTGCTTTAATCTATATAAAGCACTAATTTAGTATAATAAATAAGCAGCATATGCTGCTGGGAAGCCATTGCTACTGAAAACATTGCTTGATTGCATTAAGTAAAAACAACATAATGGATAACGTAGACAGTGAGGATGCTAGGGAATGAAAATTAGTTGACACAATGAACGAATTATTTAAGTGCCATTTCTGATGGTATTTCTCTATTAGTGTCTTGAGCATCAACCATATAGAAGCAGATAGCAGTGTCCTTTGAGAGATTATCTTGATTTTTTTTTAAACAATATGAAATGAAGATGGAAATATTCTTTTGTACACATATCCTCAAACATGCTGCTATGTTCCTTCATCACTATGCTCCACATATGTTGGAAAGCACCTAAAAGGAGCTAGGTGGATCCCCTTGTAGTCAGTATACCTTGTACAGGAAGCAATTGCAATGAAATCACAGCCTGTGTAGGAAAAGCTATGCTCTGATAAAAATACAGATCCTAAAATCCTTAAGTATAAATCACTCGGAACCTTCCAGCGTTTGAGACCACTTTTCTCCTCTTGAACACAACTGATGTTGGTGTGACATCAAAGCTCTCAAGCTGGATCCCTGTTGAAGTGGGTTGTAGCCCATGAAAGCTTATGCTCTAATAAATGTGTTAGTCTCTAAGATGCCACAAGTACTCCTGTTCTTTTTGCAGATACAGACTAACACGGCTGCTACTCTGAAACCTTCGATTTAGGATTCATGGAGCTAGTGACAGAGCACATGAACAATCTCCCACTCCAGTCCATTAGCAGCATTCAGGATGCTCTGACATACCTACTTGTGTGCAGGTGGATTTTGATAGGAGTGAGTTCTGCATGGGGGAAGGGGGAGGCTGTGTGTGTTCTGCTCACTGTAGGGTGGAGGCTGCTATTTCATTTTATTTTTGTTCTTGTAATTTGTGGCCTGGTGCCTAGGGCCTTCAATAACTGTCCCCTTTTTTAGTTGTGTAAATCTAGAGAAATAATATTACTAGCCCGTACATTGTGACAAAAGTAACTTCAAAGTTAATGAAATTCAGCTCAGTTTCCATGAAGTCTGATCAGAGAGAGAGCTCTTGCACTGTTGCTGCTGGCAGACTCTGGTACATGCAGACCGGTGAGGAATGGACAGCTTGAGATGGGAAACTATAAAAATAGTATTTTTATAAGATACAAAAATAGGCAGAACTTTCCCTATCCTTTGTCTAGACAGGTCAGTTTACAGATGCTCCTTGTTCGTCCTCCTCTACGTATGTAAGAGGTATTCTGTATTGTTCAACAGAAGCATCAGCTCTTCTGTTCTATCCTGGTTTCAGAGTAACAGCCGTGTTAGTCTGTATTCGCAAAAAGAAAAGGAGTACTTGTGGCACCTTAGAGACTAACCAATTTATTTGAGCATGAGCTTTCGTGAGCTACAGCTCACTTCATCAGATGCATACCGTGGAAACTGTTCTATCCTGTACTGTTTCTTCCTGTCCTCTTCTACAGACTATTTGAACACCTACCAGTAGTATATTAAGTGATGTGAATCATATCTGTCATGTGTGGTTTATTCTGTTTCTTGTCATCTCTCCAGAATTGTGGGTGCAGTATAGTGTGTTGTTTTGGTAGGTTTAAAATGTGCACGCTGCTCTGTGCTCTGGCAAACGAAGTCAGATTTCACAAACCTTAGCTCCATAAAATGAATGTTTCAGTTGCTGTCATATTACATTACTCCTCACCTGGTACATTTCTAAATATTGTGTTCATTATTTAGAAATGTACCAGGTCCTGCATGCTGAGAGGAGTTGCACAGATCTTTGAGTCAATGGATGGATTTCAGAACAAGCCGAGGAATTTTTTCCTGTTCATCACATTTTAGCAAGTCATTTAGGCACTGGAGCTGGACTTTCTGCAGGTCCCTCACGTGCAGGTTTGTCCAGGGAATGATCTCTGTACAGTGCAGCATGACTCCTGGGAGATGTAGGCACAGGCCTTGTCTACCCGGCAACACTCAGAAAAGTTAATCTGCATTAACTCAAGGGGTGAATTGAAAGTGGATTAGTTAAACTGCATTAAACCCCTACATGGACACTCTCATTCAAAATTAAGGGGCCTTAATTCATGTTAGTTTAATTCACTTTGTAAGTGAAGATTAAGCTAAACCAAATTAAGACCACCTTAATTCTGAACGAGGCCTGGTCTACACTTTAAAAATTAGATTAAAAAAAAATATCATGCCCTGAGCACCATATTTAGGTCAACCTAATGTCCAGCGTAGACACAACTAGGTCAACTGAAGGAGTCTTCTGTACTAGTTACTGTGTTTTGGGGAGATTGATTACCTACATTGATGGAAAAATCCCATCCATTGACTTAGAATGTGTCTACACTATGGGCTAGTTTACACTGGGAACTTACACTGGAATACCTATGTCTCTCAGGGGTGTGAGAAATCCACACCCCATAGAAATTTAGCTATGTTGACCTAACCCCCTATAGACAGTGCTAGGTCAATGGAATTTTGTAGTGTAGACTTCCCCTAAGCTGTAAAAGTGGACAGACACCTGGTTGAAAGCTGCCAGAGATGAGTTTTCCAAAAAAAAATTTCAAACAAATTGACTGAAGCTAAAACTTTAGGCTAACAATTAAAAGAAGTCGTCTTTAAAAAGTACACTCTCATATATTAGATACAGTCTCCAACTCAAAAAACTAAATTACTATTTTGGTGGGGAATGTCCTGAGAATTGTAAGTATTTTTTGTTAAATGTGTCATCAACACTATATTAAAAAGCCCTTTTACATTTGCTTTGCTAATAGAGTTAGCAAATCAAGGGACCACATGCTAAAACCACCTGATTGTTTTGGCATGGATTGTTCTGAAAATCATTAATGCTATTAACAAGCAAACTTAAAACAAAACAATGCATGCTTTTACTCAAGAATAAAGAGGAGGAGGACTGGGAGGAAAGAAAAACCACTAGGTAAGTACAACACAAGCAACAATAGTATGTTTGTAAGAGGGCTTTATTAAATATTCATAGAAAAAATTAAATATCTCTTTCAGCAGTTTAAGGTGCTTAGTTTTGCTATTACCCAAATAGCTGATTTTGTTCTGTTGCTGACTCTAGTTTATGATGTAGAACAGTCAGCTGTTGAAGAGCCAAAAACCAAACAAGTACTTCTCTTGGAAATCATCTTTACTCGATTTTATTCCTGCTCCCAAATAAAACTTGGGGATTTTCAATATGCAGTTAACAACTGCATGTAGCTCTTAAATTAAACCATAGTGGCTGTCTATTGCATCAATCTTTGTGCAAAAAATGATGGTTTTGAGCTGTTACAGGTTGCTGCATCAAATTAATGTTCTGAAAAGTATATGTGCTGCATAAATTAACTCAGATCTGTTACATCAATGGAATAGGCCACACTATGCTGTGTTCCAAAATATAAATTTCATCATGAACATTTTCATGTGGGCATGTAGGTTTAGCAGAGAGAACTGAGTGATTATCAAGTGAATTTTTTTCTGAATACCAATTAAAAAAAACACTCTGCTACTCAAACTATTTAAATAGAAGTTAAAAGGTATAACTAAAAAGTCAGCAGACAGAGTTCATGATATTTCCAAGAAAAAGAAACGGTGTGTATGAGGATGGTTGAATTTTTTTTGTAGTTTATATATAATTTCCTTTAACACAGAGAGCAGCAGTTCTCAAACTGGGGTCAGCAAGTCATGTCTGGGGCCGCCGGCCACGCTGATCAATCCCTCCCCTTCCTTCACAGTGCCTCCTGCATGCTGTGGAAGAGCTGTTCAGCGGCATGCAGGAGGCACTGGGAGGGTGGGGGAGGAGCAGGGATGAGGTGCACTCAGGGGAGGAAAGAGGCAGAGAAGAGGAGGGGTGGAAAGCGGTGGGGCCTTAGGGGCAAGGCCTGGTGCTGAGCAGGGTTTAAGCATCCTTGGGGAAAATTAGAAACCAGCTTGCGGGGGTCTGTGACAAAATTTAAATCAAAATGGGGATCCTTGGCTTGCTAAAGTTTGAGACCCGCTGACATAGAGCATGAAAATAAGGGAGGTTTTTTTATATAATGTATTTAGCAAATAAATTTTTTCCTTTAAAATTTTGTAATAATTAAAATTTTTCCACCACTCAGATTTAAAAGGCGTTTTAACATTTTTGGTACTTAGCCTTCAGCCTCAGTTTCAGATTACCACCGAAAGTGAAGGGTGCTCACATTCTAATACTATTTATGGGCTATTTCAACCCCACCAAAATAAGGTATTAGATTATTACTCTAAAAATATTAGTGATATGATTGCAGAATCAGTGCTTTCTTTCCAGTTTATTTTAGCCCAACATTCCATTTTTATAAAAAAACATTATCCCATTCCAGGTTTTGTTCAGAAAAATCTCAAATGCATGGCTCTTCTTGAATCTTCTGTCAAGTTCAAATGACATATTCAGTATATAATGGCTGAGGATGCTACTTGATTTCATGGGTGGAATTCCACTATGTTGAAGATAACCCCTTATTTCTCCTATTATGTTAACTATATCATATTTTTCTTAACTGGCACAGAAAAAAAGGAACAGAGCATCAGTTGATGTACAACAGATATAGGAATACCACAGTTTTCATTGGCAATACTGTAAATGGATAAGAGGTGCCCCATCTAATGAGACATTAACATTTATTATCCCTTAATAAATATACTACAGTAGTTGCTTTAGGTGATCAGAGATTAGGAATAAGTTTAGAAAAGAAATATAGAAAGATGGAGCATTTAACTGTTTTAATCTGACAAACAAAGAGGGTTCTGACACTGAAATACTACATGTACCTCTAATGATGTAGAATTATACATTAAAAATAATTATTATCTGTACAGATGCAAAAATATAAGGTTTTATATCATACAATTAACCTGGTATAGAAATCATTTAAAAATAAGCAGAAACCTCTTGAACAATTGAGGTATTAATCCTTTTGAATGTTCCTCCAAGGGTATTAAATAAAACATCTTTAATAGTGAATCTAAACATTGCTCCTTCTGCCCTCCCCCCCCCCCCCAATTTCTGAAAAACGTTAACTACCTAAATAAATGATTAGTAATTTTTGCTCATCTCACACATTCTGCCTTTTATCAGAATCAGACTCTTCAAGTACGGTAGTACAACTCATTTCACAATACAATACTAAACATATAGATTATTTGAGAATGTTTTTACTTTTTCAGATGCCAAAAATGCTAATGCTGCAATTTGAGTAATCCTAAATATTTCAGACTAGTTCTGAAGGCTGAAAAGGTCTATGAAAACTTGCAAAAGTACTTAAGTAATTAAATTTAGAATGCAAAACACTTACACAAACACTAGTATATTATAATCACACAAAGTAAAACTTACAATGCAGCTTATAAATTTGAGTACCCTAAAGAAAAACTCCAGAGGCAGCAAGATCACAAATGAGTAAACTAAAGTTCTTGATGGTAGAAACGTTCATCATGGAGCTGCCTGCCATAATCTGTTGCTTCACTTGTAAGGAACAAATCCTGGTTCTCAAGAATCTCTGCTGCAGAGAGCTTTTTATCATCATTCAAATCCATTTCTTCAATCAGATGAAGAGCCTTTAAAATAAATGGAACACAATGTGTTTTGTCCAGTAAGTTGACGCTTTCATTTATGAATATGCTTTTAGCACTGATTTCTCCAATTCCTACCATTATTTTAAAAGGGACTGTTGTAACACAAAATGTCTGTCACCTTTGAACCAAAGATCAACTCCCTTGTATGTTTAAGGCACTGTTACTTCCCCCTCAATAGTTGAAACTGCACATTTAGAATACGGGTTTGTTTTCTCACAGTTCTTCTTCCGTCTTGTAGCAAAGTGATAATGCTGAATGTCTAGCCTCACTCAATTCTACAGCAATTTAGCAATATCAAACAGGATCAAGCAGAAGAAGATAGTATTAAAACAAATCTCCACAAGCAGCAAAAGACAATGAAGAGTCTTACTGGAAGAGCAAGTTTCTTGTTTATTCCCCTGGTCAATGTGTGTTACACATTCACCTTTTTGCCAGATCCAGAGAACAAGTCTGTTTCATCTCCCAACCACAGTGCTTCAGCTCAGTCTATCGGCAATTTTACTTTTACCTCTGGAGGTCCCCAGTGTGCTGATTACAATGGCCACCATCACATAAGTGGGGCATCATCCAGGATTTGAACTCCTGTGATGCTTGTAATGAACTTGCAGAGGAAGTATATAATCCACTGGTCAGCATATGTCAAATGTCCACCTCTGTGCCTGATCCACACAAGATGCACAGCTGTTACAACTCTCAGCTACAGAGCCTGGCTCTTTAGGTCAAGCTGTAGATACTCCTGTTTTCAGCTCTGGACATCCCTAATTTGCTGGTCACACTTGCATATTTTCTTCTTTAATTCTGACCTAGTTTATGGTTTGGATAAGAAAGTTAAAAATCTGAGTCAAATATTTCTCCAGTATTTGAAGATGGCTAGTTTAAAATATCTGAGGTACAGAGCTGCAGCTGAATATTCTTTATAAATTTTTTAATCAGTTTAAAAAAAAAAACTTTGAATTTCAAAATATATGAAGAGATTCGACCATTACACAGCAGCTTTCCCATTAAAGACATGGAACACTTGCCTTCTAAAAGAAAATACTTTTACCTTCAGTCTTGGAAGTGGGGAAATAACAGTTCATAAAGCTGTATCTGTCCAAGTGATGTGTACACACAAGAGCTTCAACCTTGGATAATGTCACTCTCCCCACCCCCCCCCACACCACAAGGCCAAAGCAAAAATCTTGATTTTCAGAAATGTCTGAGATAGCCAGGTTAAAGAAAAACAAAACAAAAACCAAACAACCATGTGCTCAGAAAGTACAGTAGATAGTTTGCAGACAGTTCACAATCCTAAACCTCATTCATTTGAACAGTACAAAAGCAAGTAAGTTCAGTAAGTTCAGCAGTAAGATAAAAAAAGTTGAAGAGGCATAGCTTGCTATGGGTTTTAAGCAGGTCTCACTCAAGACAACTGAGTTCTGTTTAAAAGCAAAACAAGTTACATTATGTGTCTCCAAGACAAAAATTTATAACCTAGCACAGCAGTCTTCTCTCCTCCTGTCACTTCTTGGAAATGTAGTATCTATTCTTGATGGGTAGGTACTGGAGCAAAGGTTTAAGAATATTAGATGGTTTTCAAGCTGCAGGTCTTACAATATCTACACACATTGGTAAATTAAGGAGAAAGGCATACTATCCCTGGTTTTATTGGTTTGTCTCAACCGACGAACTGTTTTTTGGGGTTATGTAGCTACTAGCTTAAATACATAATCACAAAGGATTTGAGAAAGAGAAATAGTAGAGTCAGCCAAAAATATTTTAAAAAATTAATGACAATGCAGGGACCAAGAGTAGCATTCTACTAAAGCAAAAGATTGAACTGTTAGTCTAAGGGGAATGAATGTGTGGGATTTTGGTAATCTAGTGGTCAAGCAACAAGAAGTCACTTGCAAATATCAAGCTGCAACTGCAAAACAACTTTCAAACTGCATCCAATGACTCATTCAGTGTCACCATCTCTCTAGCCTGAAGGCTCTAGATTGAGCCCTTGGTACTGGAAAAGAAGACAGGTACCATGGTACAAATAATGTACTGAAATCCTTCAAAATTAAGCTGTCAGCTTTAAAAAAAAATAATAATAATTAACTGGATAAGCAAACAATTACTGAAAAGTTACAAGACCACCCAGGATTTAAAGAAACTACACAGAAAGAGACACAAAGCCAGTTATTCAGCAAGTATAATATGATCCTTGAAGAAAGAATGGAGCAGCCTGAAAAAAATCAGATTTGGGCAAGAAATATCAGGATATTGGGGTTCCTGCTGACAAAGATTGATTGGACTTTTATCTTTGAAGAAATGTTATTTCAATCTTTTTGCAACTTAACCTCAAAAAAGGCCTGACACATTGAGAGCAAATACTGGGCTCCTGGCCAAGTTTTTTTCTGGTGACAATACAACAAAGATGTTAAGAGGTGGCTTCAGTAACCATGCTTTCCAACACAGAGGAGGTGCTACGCTTTCTGGCACAGAACATGCTGTCTGTCTCGGAGGCAAGAACAAAAGAGGATCTAAATATGAAGGGGGAAAAACACGTTCTTCCCTCCAATCTGAAATGTCAAATGATCTGATGCAGTCAAAAGAAGGAACAGTTGAATAATCAATATAAAGTTATCGGGGACAAAAGGGAGAGTGAGGACTGTTTTCCAAAACAAACAATTTGGTTTTGGGACATTAAGTGCTTCAATTGTCTACAGGAAAAAAATCAGAGGAAGGAAAAACGGCTAGACGAAAAATCCATTTAAACTCCTTATAGCACATTACACCTAATTCAACTGATTTATTATTTTAAACTTGGATTATGGTATACTTAGGTTCTGTTTTGGTTTTATGTACTTAGGTTTCTATTACCCAAGACACAAATGGTAGCAACTTATTCAGCTAGATAAAGGGTAACAAGTTCTATCAGAAGAATGCATGTTTTGGCTTCTGTATTAATATTTAATTGATTCATGTTATCCATCTAGTACTTTGGAAAAATTTATCATGGTTTTGCTAAAAATACTGTATCTTCCATCAATTCAGACCGACTATTTACCTTTGAGAAATGCCACTGTATTAATTTTATATTCTGACCAGCATTCATATAGTCCATAGGAATTCCAACTGCTGCACTATGCAACATTTTTGTAACAATCGTCATTCTTTGTTAAGGTGAAAGTCATAATTTTATAAGAACTTTATGAAAAGCGTTATTAGATGCTCTTTGGTTACTAAGATGTAAAATATACTTTTTTTTGTACAACAGACTAAATTAACGCAGCATATATTTGGTCATTTTACACAATAGCACAATATTTTCAAGAAGTTTCATTAAGTCTAAACAAAAGCCATGAACTCAAACCTCATACCTCCTCTTGTGCAATACCCTGATTATTAGGTACTACCCAAGTCAGCAGTTCTTGAGGGTTGAGTTTTCCATCATTATCCTTGTCATAATCATTCACAAATCGATCCTTCTCGACAAGTATCCATTCTGGATCTTCATTTGCAGCTAAATAAAAAGTATTTTTTAAACTTAAGACCATTCAATATCTTTGAGATTGTTTTCTCCTCTTTTCTATCACAAAAATTGACTAGGTTTAAGATTAAGCAATGTCACTACAGCAAGCATTACAGATCGTTGTCATTGAATTAAATCAACAAAACAGTTTCCTATACAGACACTCCCCGAGTTACGCAATAGTTCTGTTCAGGAAAGCCTTGCGTAACTTGAATTTTGCATAACTCGGAAATGTATACCCATACGATACGCAAAAATTTCCGAGACTCAAAACTCGTACTTCTGGCTTATGGAACTTTTTCCGTAAGTGTGAATTTGCGTACGTCAGGTCTTGCGTAACTTAGGGAGTGTCTGTAGATGTAAACAGAATTAAAAACAAAGCTTACAGTAATGGAACTTTAAGATTGCAACCTTAAAATTCGAGAAATGTAATGAAGGATACAATCAACTCAGTCATCACACTTTGAAACAAAAAAGTGTTTTACTTAAAATTGTAACACTGCTTAATCTAACTGAAATAGATTAAGCATTTCTGAAATAGATTTGTGTATTTGGCAATCTAGATAGTGTCAATTAATTACTTTACACATTTCTCTGCCTCTTCAATAAAATGTATTTTAAAGAGTAACCATTTGTTAGACAATTTTTTCCTGGTAACAAATTTTATAGTGAACCATTAGCTGACACCTTATGAAACCTCATCAAAAGAAGCTGACATCATATAGAAGACTGAAAAAATAATCAATTCAGAAACAGATGTTTCCACTGTATATAAGGCATGGGTGAGGTCTCTTTCCTTTTTCCTCATTAAAAAGGATGTCTGTATGCAAACAGACTCTTGTTTGAGCTCAGCGGCCCCTGCTGTTGAAGTCAAACTTGCATCATAACTGGATGCTGCAGAAATGGACTCTTCAGGTGGGGCAGGCTATAATTATGAAATGATCAACGGGTTGCCTACCTACTTTATATCAATCATCTGGCAGAGTTTAAGTTTTGCTTTAAAACTAGCCATTTAAAAAAGAAAAAGTTCCTGGTACTAATAGCTGCTTCGGAGTCACCCCTGAGAATCTGTGGTTTTATAACCACGTTTTTTGTTTGTTTGTTTTTTTAAAGTGTTTTTCTCCTCCCTGTTGTAGCGTGAAAGCATCAAAAATGCCTCCCTCACCCTATAACTTTAGAGGTGGAGAGGCTTTGTCTCAGACTACAAGGAAAGGAAGCCCCTTTAACGATTCCAAGCACACCCCTCCTCTTTCCTCAAGGGCTTGGGAAAGGGGAGTAGCAAGGGATGGGAGGGGAGAGAAGGATTCCTAGCTGACTGACTGGATTCACTAGCCCCTCTGCACCTAAATGGCATAAGCCTCTTCCTCTGCACCCAGGAGCCTGGGGAATGTTCTTTGGTTAGGAGTTTAAAAACCAAAACAGCCACCGTGCCTTAGAAGGCACAAAGAAGCCTCTGTTCATTACGCCCCCACCCCCGTATTTTACTTACTTGGATCTCTTCTGTAGTCACCAAGGAACTCTTCCAGGCTCACAAGTCCATCACCATTTTTATCATGTTCTTCTAAAGCCTCCTGAATGACAAATTCCTTTTGTGCGCATATGTATATGTGACAGAAACATTAGTTGGTAAAAACTTAACATTAAGAAAAACAGCAACATATCGTTCTATAGGACTAAAAGAATGCATCCCATATTCTAAACACTTATTGGTGTCAAACAAATTTCTCTTTCCGTGTAGAATAGTGCAACAATTAAACAGTCACAAGTCCAGTCCTGGAGGGAAATAAGTCCACACTGCATATTCATTTGACTTTTAATGCAGTCACATTTTACTGAAATCAAATCCGAAAGGGATGCTTGGATTTGGAATCCTGGAATTGAATTCAAGACAATAAATATGAATATGAAATATAAATTTAAAAAGGGGCACTGCCACCTATTTGAACAAAATGGATCACTTTTCTCTATTGCTTCCAATTTGGTAAATACCTTCTGACAGTAAAATTATTAGCGAAACTTTTTAAAAATTATCTGCCTTTGACACTATATTTTTCAATGGAGTTAAAGCCAATGTGCCTGCTTGTCTAGTTTTACCATGCCTTGTTTGTTCTCCAATATCACCAGTCATGTCACACAAACTGATGCCAGGTTTGCTTTGTGCTCCCTCTGGTGGCTGGCTCTGCAGCAGCAAAGAACTAAATATTACAGGTTCTATAGAGGAAAGAAGCGATTTCTTTTCAATTTCTTGGCAAGAAAGTACCAAAACAAAATCCCCAGCATATTTAGATTAAAAAAAATTATAGACCTCAGATCATAACGATGTACCCATTTAAAAATCATACTTGTGAGTGAAAATGTTTCATCTATCTTTATAACTACTTAAAATTACTATAACTAAAAGATTAGGATTTTTTTTCATTTTATTCAAAATCCTCTCAAAAGAAAGTGTTTCACTGTTATGTGTGCATAGCCAGTTTTACTGTTTGTATGAATCTTTCATACAGCACTAAGAGAAAGGAAAATATTTTTTAAAAATAGGAAAATATGATTGTGAAACCACAAAAGTTAGCATGGAAATACAGGAGCTAGTGTGGTAGCTGAAACTTTTAAACTCTTTGAAACTGATAAGAATTCAACTTGACAAGATCTCTTTAAAAGTAGATCAAAATTAACTTAAAGAATGTAAGTAACTTTTTAAACAAAAGCATCAAACATACACAAGCAGCTGAAATGCATCCTTCATCTTGAAACTAAGAATTCACTTCTAATTGAAAACTGTTTTACCAGGCTAGGAAATCTCACATTCTCACTCAGGCCAGTCATCCAAACCTAGTCAATTCAAGTGAATGAAATTAACGTACTACTTGCTCATCTACATTTAGAACTCTTAGGACTTTCCAGAGAAGTTGATACTAGTACGGACCTGTACTAGCTTATTTTGATTCTCTGGTTCTATCCCAGATGCTATGTTCACCTACAGTCTGCTAGTGTTAGTGATGATGATCATAAAATTGATGAACAAATGCAAATGACTAAACTCCACAATAAATATATATAGTGCATAAATAAGTAGGGCTTAATTTTAAGACTCTTTGTGGCTACAAAATAAAATTGGGACAGCTCTATTGAATTGGACTGAGCATATCTTTTGACAAGTGATCGAACAATTTTTCCCAGCCTGGCTGGTGCATATAACAATGCAAGCTGAAACAGTTTCTGCTACATTTGCATGCAGACTCATTTTAAAAAACAACACAGTAATTTATGCCCTCTCATCTCAGCTAGCATCAAACCTGAAGGTTTATCTGTAGTCAGAAAAGTGACTTTCTGCATCCCTTTTAGAGGGCTGAGTATTCCCTTCACTTAATCCTTTCCCATGCCAAAGGCTTCTTCTTAAGATGATCTACATCTTTTTGATGGGGACTCTTTTCCAAGTTAGACCTGACTCCCCCATCATAAACAGAACACTCTACAGCACTATTCCCAACCTAAGGGGAGAATCATCTAAACTCAAGTCTTGTATGACAATTTAAAGCACCTCCACTACTCTGCTGGGTAGACTCCTGAACCCCAAGACTAAGGACTAAGATATTTGCACATCATATATGTATGTTCTTCAAGAGAAAGGAATAGTAGTTGTTCAGAAGCAAGTTTTCCAAGGTTCGTTGGGCTAAAGACAACCATTAAAAGGTGCAGCCTCGATTCACATTAACCTTTAGAACAAATGTTTTCCCAAAGTCTTACCGTCATATACTCAGCTTCTTCAGGATGCTCAAAAGCAATAAATTCATTCAGATTCAGACCAGGAACTTCATCTCTATTGGCTTTTTCAAACCGCTTCTTGTCCTTTAAATGAAGCTTAAAAAAAAGTTTTCAGAAAATAGACCTGATTAGATCACTTAATGAAGCAGAACAATGGACATCCACAGTAACTGGTTTACAGCTAGAAAACACTGTATTACTTTGTTTCACATATGGGTATAACAGAACCTGTTATGTCTACACTAACATAGCTCATGCAGAGGTAGAAGAGGAGTGCTCTTCGTTAAGGTAATTTATTACAAGAAGTGTGCATATGGAAACCTGCCACTTTTAGACTCCAAGGGAAGACTTTTAAAACAGATTCCTGGCCCAGGCCTCAAATGAAAGAGAGGCAGCGTGACCAGACCAAGCAGCAGGTGTATTCTTCACACACATTACTCCTCCAAAATTCACCAATGCAACCACAAGCACTAATCCAGATCATGGCTAGCTGCATAAATTGAGCCCCAAACTACGGAGGGTAGTACAATAATTATGGTAACCATTACAATGTCAGAACTTTCCCTTTAAAACTTTTCACCCTATGCACCTGATTCTCATTTACACCAAGGCCCCTTCATACTTCTCTGGCAATGTAAAGGAGCCTTAAAGAAGGTATAAGTGTAAAGAACTTATCTGTCAGAGGGGTATATGGATTCTTTAATGCAAGGAAGAATCAGGCATAGTGCTTCTGCACATAGTTCTAATGGAAGAGTGAATTCTCCAATCTGTTGTGTGATTAGTGTACACTTTAAAAAAAAAAATTTTATTATGCAGTATGTGCAAGTGGGTTAGTATGAGAACCTTTCATATTTCCTGACTTTGTGGTTGGTTTGTTTTTGCATTTAATAGTGAACAGTCTCATAAGCCAATTCCGGTTTGTGTTTGTTTTTTTTGGAGAGGAAAGTATAATAAGGAAAAGCCCAGTGTGTCTATAACTGATCCACTCAAGTGTGTTTGAGGGTTAATCAATGCTTGTAAAGTGTTTTTTGATCCCAGGATGAAAGGGGTTATTAAACAGGTGCAATTAATTATTTTTTATCCATTTCAGATTAATAGTCACAGTATATAGGGATAAGTAAGCCTACATCAGCAAGCTATGAGAGGTCACAAATACATTAAATATAATCATGCTTACTAAAGAGGAAGAGAAATTAATTCCTCGCTTATATCCCTCATTTGCTGGCACGTCTCTAAATGAAGTTAGGCTAACTTAGAGCAACAAGGCATGACATTCATAGCAAAGTAAGAAAAGAAGATAGTACAGAAGATTTAAAATCCTATATAATTATTTCTGCAACATAAAGTTATTTTAACCAATGAAATGTTGATCTTAGCTATGGGTTAAATATTAAAACAACTCCGAGTACTGATTACATGAGACAGTACACTTAGAAAATCTATTTTGAGGAGTGGAAAACAAGACTGCCACCCTTTACTAGATTGATATTTTACTTTCTTTAGAATTAGCTATTAAACAAAAATAACTCCATAACAAAATAAAATTCTGAGTGGAGAAATAGGACAACTGCCCAAATCACAGTAAACATTTAAAACAATTACATTGACATATTTCAGTTGCACGGGAAAAGTGTGTGTGTGTGGGGGTGAACTAGTGGGAAACCAAGATACAAACAAAATATTAGTGTGGGGAATGATAAAGCTTTATCTCCCTCAAAGTGTCATACAGTATTATATATATATGCGCTGTTATATCTGACACTAATGGTCTATAATCTGGTTGACAGTTCCATTTGATAGAATTCTTCTTAATTTATTTAGAATGCAGTGTAGCTATGTGGTTAAGTGACCTGCAAAGTTATTCTGAGTTTGTTCACTTCCTCAGTGTATAAGAGTCATGGTCCAAGAAGATCTACTTTGGACTTGGCTGGCTTCTGTCAGCACCCCATGCACTCATGATTTTTAAATTAAAAAATAGTGGCTCTGACACCTCCTTTCCACCAAAAATCCCAAGATGAACTTACACACTCATATACTGCTGTTTTGGGAACAAACAATTTTGTTGTATGTGTTTATAAATAAGCAACTTGAATGGAAGCTGAGACTTTCCTATGGGTGATTCTTAATATATCTTTTTCACTCTCTCCTCTGCTATTGGTACATGAAGGAAATACTTCAGAGAAGTTATTAATTAAAAGCAAATCTCATACTTGCACATGTGATATCACTAGGCTTGACAGAACTTGAATAATTTTTTCTAATTTCAACAATACTGATTTTTGTTTTTAAGATTTTTTTTATACAGATAAAGATTTTCATTTTTGCAATTACTGGAAATTGAGGGGTGGGGTGGGGACAGGATAGGACAATGCTGATCCCAATCTCTGCAGGTGCAAAGTGCAGGGCACGTTAAGGTCTTGCTGAAGAAGAGCAGAGACCTGTGGCTTGGGCTACGAAGAGGACAAGTCCCCTGCTGCATGTGGACAGAGCCATTCAGCAGCAGCGTGGCTTCCCCTACAGCTAGGGGCTTGTCCTCTTTCTCTTCCTGACAGTCCTTGCTGGGGGCGGGTCTCTGATACTGCACCCCATATTCTTCAGTGATATTACTAGGATATAATTATATATTTTATGCAAGATAAGTCATGTGAGGTATCATTAGAAAGTTATGATTTGCAGACTGTTACTGTTGACTGGGGTTTGCTTTTTGTCAATTTAATTGTCAGCTGGAAAAAAAAATCGACTTTTACCAACATCTATTGGTTAAAAATCTAATACTGCCAAGCCTAGGTCTGACCAGCTAGAGTGGTAGGTACTACAGAAATAACATGACCAAGTTGCTGACTAAGTTTCAGAATGCTGAACAAATACCTTTTGAATGCCAGAGGTAATGGACTATCTGGAGAAAACGGACATAAAAAATTGGGGTTTTTCCCCCACCTTAAAAAACAAACCAGCCAAAACAGTATTTCAGATATAAAGAATTTAGGCAAGTAGATAGCACTGATAACTTATCATTAGGTGTTTGAGGAAAGACATCTTGTCATGGAGAAAATAATCTAAAGTGCAGAATTAATTCAAAATTAAAATTATTCACTGAATCTAATACATAGGTACAAATTATCACAATTTAAAAATCTACTCCACACAAATTTGAGAATATACGGAACACTATGTAATGGATTATGTGGTTAGACAGAGGAGTCTAGTATGAATATAATCATATAAATTTACAATTTACCAGTTACCTAAATTCAACCGTCTCTGAAGTAGATACTGAGCAAGTTCATTAGTGCTGGAAATAATATACTGGTTAGGAAAAGGAGTAAGGAACAAGTCTGAGGGAATTTAGGTAAAACAAAATATCAGAACTGGAATTTATTACAACACCCGGGGCTAACAACCTCACAAATGCTACCACAGGATATTTAATTACCTCAAGCGATGGGAGCCTCTCTCTCATCCAAAGACAAGACCTTCAAATGCCTAGGGTTATCTGTGGAAATGTCTTATCCAACTAGCCCAACCCAGTTTACGAGATATGACAAGACCATAGCTTCAGGTGGTACAGCGGACAGTAAAATCAGGAATCAGATTTTTCATGAAGGTATGATATAAGAACTAAACTGTAGGAAAGTGTCAATCTTCTACTTATTTCACAATGCATAGCAGTTAGGACAATGGAAACATCAGTAAATTAAACTTAAGAGAAACAGCTGCAGCAAGTAAAGCAACACCTTGCAGATGGGAAGGGGGGAGCTGAGTCCAGGATAGGGCTAATTCTTTCCTTGCTAACACAGCCCGGAACCAGAATCACCCCTTCTGGAGCATCAAGCACCCTGAGGCATGGGGATTTGGGGAAGAGAGAAACTCCTGAGTGGAGCCAGCCCAAGACTCAGAGCTTGGCTACACTTGCGAGTTAGACCGCATTAAAGCAGCCCTGGGTGCCCTAGCTCACTACCCGTCCACACTGGCAAGGCACGTAGAGCGCTCTGACTCCACAGCTAGAGTGCTCCTGGTGCTCCACCTCAGCAAGAAGATTAACGTTTGTTGCGCCTTGGCTGAAACGCCAGGGTGTCAGTGTGAACGAGGCATTGCATTACTGCACTCTGATCAGCCTCCGGAAATGTCCCATAATCCCTTTAAGTCAAGTGGCACTCTTCTCATTGTTTTGGAATCACTGCAGGAATGCAAATATGCCATTTGAAAGCTCCCTTTCTGACAGCTGGCTGCTTATCGGCTCCGAGACAAAGCAACCATTACTATGGAATACTTGGGTGGGGGGGGTCTGCTGCTGTCTGAACTTACAAGATAGCATGCTGACATGCTCTCAGCCCCCCCTAAAACCCACTCTCTCCTCCCACATACACACAACACACTCCCTGTCACACCCCACCCCATTTGAAAAGCATGTTGCAGCCACTTGCACGCTGGGATAGCTACCACAATGCACTGCTCTCTGTGGCCATTGCAAGAGCTGCTAATGTGGCCACGCCAGTGCGCTTGTAGCTGTCAGTGTGGACATATTGCAGCGGATTTCCCTACTGCGCTCTACAAAGGCTGGCTTAACTCAAAGTGCTCTACATCTGCAAGTGTAGCCATGCCCTCAGAGGACAACAAATACAAAGGCAGCTGCAGCATGATGTCAGGCACTAATCATTAGACTACCTTCTGACTTTGGACACTCCCTCTCTTATGCTTATTGGCCGTTTGCTCTAACGCCTCCTGCTCCCCCGTCCCAATCTTCCACGTCCACCTCCCTCTTCACTCTTCCCTACTGCCTTTCAATGTCCCCTCTCCCCCTGCCTTTGTCTTTCCATTTAGCTGATCACCTCTTAACAAAAAGCTCTACTTGAAGGGGGAAAAAAACAAAAAGCCACCCTCACATCACACCAAGCCCCCTCCAAAAAGAAAAACATATTAAGGATAACCTGACATTTGCAAACCATCACTCTGTTCCCATGTTACCTCTCTTTCCCAAACCATTTGTCTGTTATTCTGTTGGCACAGAGCCTAGCACAATGGGGCCACATTCTTGGTTGACCTCTAAGTGCTACTACAATACAAATAAAGAACAGATGGGTATAGTACATAATTAGTATTGTACAGAAATGAAACAGTGGTCAAAACTTTGGGGGACCAGTTAAAAGTGTATTGCTTGTAGAAAGATTTTGAGTTGTATTTAAAAGGGAAAGGGAATCCATGAAGGTCCCACCAAATGTGGGAAATGAGGGAGGGGAGACTTACAGTTTAGACTTGGAAGAGCAGATGTTGGGAGAAATGGATAAAGCTGTGGCCCGGAAAGGTCTTGTAATCTAAAGGATTGTCCACACTAGGGAATTTTTCAGATTTCCCAGCCACAATGAGAACTGTAGTGTAGACAGGGCTTTGGCTGTTGCCACTTTTTAACACCATGCTATCTAACCTTGCTGGAAGCAAGTCTAATTAACACTTTGCAGTCAACAGTGTCAGCAGCTTTCTGTACTATAGAGTCCCAACATTGTTTACAGCAGTTTAGCAGATTTATGGTGATATGAACTGGCTGAAGGGTACAACAGATCTACACTCTCCATCAGAATGCACCAAAGCAATAGGTGGTATAGGCCTGATTCAGGAAAGCACTTAAGCATCTGCTTAAGTACTTTACTGGACTGGAGCAATAATGAGCAATTCTCTGCTGAATAAATTAACAATGCAACAGATTTAGTCATTTTATTAGTTAGAACAGAAGTAAGCGCCTTGTTATAGAACTTGCTTCAGGACAAGGTCAGCAACTTTGACAAATTTCTATAGAAATAGCAAAGCAAAGGGGAGACATAATGTAGCATGCACACACACACACCTATGATTTTATAAACTGGATTATTCATTTTTATAGCACCCAACACCATAATATCTGGGTCCTAGACAAGGTTCCCTTTGACAATATTTTGTATTTTTTCCCCTTTAGCTCACTGGGCCAGGAGATACACTGAAGTGAATAGTATTCTCATAACATCAGGAAAGGATATGAATTCATTCTTTGGCTTATGCCCTAAACTCTAATTAATGGGGGCTAGGAAGAAACTTTTCCTATGAGCAGGTTATTCCATAGTTGCTTCTACAGGTAAGTTGTACCTTCCTCTGAAGCAGCTGGTACTGGCTACCATCAAAGACAGGATAGCGATTAGATGGGTCACTGGTCTGATCCAGTATATTTCCACCTTACATTGCCAACTGAGGCATCAACTGAAGTGTGGCTTCTAGGATTCCATTACCAATATATTAGTACCCTACTCAATTCTCAAATGTGGCTTGTTGTGTCATTCATTTTGTTGGCAGGAATGTCAATATTTTATTACCTTTTCACTATTCAGCTAGTCCAGGCAGCAGAAAATGTTCAGTCTGTTTACCAGCTCTGACTGTGTTTAACGATGCAACAGAATAAAATGACTAAAGAATCCAACACCGCTACCATTTGCCTCTGCTTTGTGAAAGCTGGTGCTGGAGTATCTTACCTGTCTAAATGATTCTTCTTCTTGATCTTCCAGGAGAGTATTCTCATCGAAGTCAATTAGACGATCATACATTTGAATGTTGTACTCCTCCCAAGATACTAATCCATCACCATCTTTATCATATTCACCAAACTGTTGTTTAGCCTCTTGCGTAACATAATGCTTAAAAGACTGCTGGATCCATGAACTTAGCTCATCTGTGGAAATGCCACATAATGCAATGAAATCTTTATTTTAACCTTTTTTTTAATTGAAAAAGCAATTACAGTAAATGTTGCATTTTCTACATTCCTAAACAGCATTAACAAGGTCTCTTCACATTCAAACAGTGGAAAATTTTACTTGTTAAAATAATCACATGCAATCACGTAAACAGGGCTTCAGTTGTGCCACAGAAATCCACTTTCTATAGGACATTCCTGTTTTTCATGCCAGCCAAGAGAGAGAACCAACCAGTGCTAAAATCCTATGTTATTCCCATGTAGCAGTACTTTCTCCATTAATACTATTAGTAGCATGAAACTGATTACCATCATGATGCCTATTTCAAATTGTTTACAGGGCTAGAAAATACATGAGGAACAGTATCGTTTAACCAAAATCTGTTGGTACAAAAGGCATACTGTGTAAAGACAACTTTCTGCAAAACAAAATTCAACCATTTTAAAAAGTATTCAATATACCAGATTTTTGCATTCTGAAAAGTGTGACAAGCACAAATTATGAATGAGTACAATACATACAGCTATATAAATCCATCAATATCCCCTAAAGTTAATTATCCAAAAGAAAATACTACCAAAGGATTTCCACTTAAAATGAGCCCCAACTAGGCCTTATAAATTTTGGAGTAGACATTAAGCTTTGTTTTTCAAGGAAATATAGCAATTAACAAAAACCCCACACCAAGATGTAGCCAATTGGCAAGTTCTCCCTCTTATACTTAGATATCTTAACCACCCAATTAAAATGAATATTTCCCAAGATCATATTTTCAATAAATTAAAAACCCCCAAACGCATACATGCACATTTATGCACTCATACCCTTCCTATTATTAGAAAAAGAATCTCTAGTCAAAGCCATTAAATTCCAGTGCAATTCTGAAAAGTGACAAATGTAGTCTGAAATGGCACCTTTTTATTCAGATGATCTGCACTTCCACCGTTTCACAGCAGTCTCTTACGCTAACATAAGTTTGTGTTACTTTATTCCTTTTAGCAATACAAAACTAATACAACTTACAGGGGGGGCCCTGTGAAGTTAAGTTGCTCAGCCTTTGGCTTCAGCCCTGGATGGCAGGGCTCAGGGTCCCAGGCATCAGCCCTGTGTGGCGCCCTCGGCCTCAGTGAGTGTAATGCCAGCCCTGCTTGGCAGACCCCAGGGACCCCCGGGACCCTTGTTGAGAACTGCTGCTATAGAAGAAACTTAAGAAGGAATTGATTCTAACTCTCTCTCTCTTAGCTGTGTTTACTAAGAAGGAGTAACAAGAGTAAAAAAGCAGAAACATCTTATTTTTGCACTGAAAGAATCAGATAGGATTCTGGATACATACAAGACAGTTACTTTGCAATCCCAAAGGAGTACCTGTGGCTCCTTAGAGACTAACCAATTTATTGGAGCATAAGCTTTCGTGAGCTACAGCTCACTTCATTGGATGCATACTGTGGAAAATACAGAAGATGTTTGTTTTTATACACACAAATCATGAAAAAATGGGTGTTTATCACGACAAAAGGTTTTCTCTCCCCCCACCTCACTCTCCTGCTGGTAATAGCTTATGTAAAGTGATCACTCTCCTTACAAGAATACTGCACAGGCTCAAGGGAGACATGTTGTAGGGACTGACAAGTTTAGACACCTGGTAACTAAAGAACGGACCTTACCAATGGGGGCAGATAGAAAAGAAGTGGGGAGAATCCCAACAGTGAAGACACCCTCTTTCATATCACACTCTAGCCAGTATTTGTTAGATATACATGCAGCTGCCCCCTTCTGGCAACTGAAAGTGAGACTCTCTCACACCAGAACTTTTTGATTGTATCTCTGCTACCTGTCCCTCCATCTCCACATTTTGAGTCTTCCTCTCCTGTTAACAGCTCCACTGCTTGCCTTTCCTGCTTCCTATAGCTTTCCAGAATAGCAGAGTGAAATCAACATGTCAACTTTAACACTTAGCCACAGAAGAGTAGCAGTGAATTTGACCACTCACTTGTTACTACTATCTCTCTGCAATAGCTTCACAAAGCTATGAGCAGCAACAGAGACACACAACAGTGTCTGCAGACAAAGAAAGACACAGCTACGCTACTAGGTTTGCAACTCAAGATTTTTAAGTATCACACTGCACTATTTTCTCACCCGTATCCACTGTGTACATGAGTTTTTTCCAGTGACACAAAATCTGTGTGCAGCCCCTACCATCAGTAAGGAATCCATCGGAGTCCAAGTCAATTTTCTTTATGATGGCCTTCAGTCTCTTTTGCTGTTCTTCGGGACTGAGTTTAGCGTATTCCTCTGCTCCGTCCTTTGGAAGGAGAGAGAGAAAAAAAACAACAACAGAACTAACACACAAAAGTCTGTTACAGCCCTGCCACTTCTGAACAGAGGGGCAGATTAAAATCTCTCCCCCCGACAAAAAAATAAATCACACAACAACCAGCATTAATTTAAAAAAAAAGAGGGGGGGGGAAAGCTCTCAACGGGGTGGGTGTCATCTTTCAGTAGCGTTCAGAGCCTCCCGCCCTAGGAGACGGGCTGCTGCAGCTCTGGGACTCATCGCCCGGCGCCCGCTGGCTGCGGACTGTGCTCCAAGAAGGGCAGGAAGCTCCGCGCTCACCAGTGCGGGTCTGAGGGGGCTCCCGGGCCGCTCACCTGGCCTCCGAGCAGCGCCTCCCGGTCGTAGTCGGCCCGGTGGTCGCCGTCCACGTAGTGCTGGTCGCTGGGTCCCCCGCACGCCGCGCGCAGCACCCCGAGCACCAGGCCCAGCCACAGCAGCGGCGGGGGCCGCATCGCGCCCGCGTCTCCGCCGAAGGAGGAGCAGAGCTGGCGGCGGCGCTGCTGCCGTCCGCCCTGGCTGGCTGGCTCGACAGGCTGGGACCAGAAGGCTGGTGGGGGCCACCCGGCTGGCGGCTCGTTCGCTAGCTCTACGAAGACGCGGCTGCAGAGCCGGACACAGCGCCCCGCACCGGCTGTGAGCAGCCCCGGCAGGGAGAGAGGGGCTGTGAACGGAGCCGGGCTATAGCGGTGCCCAGCGACCCCAGGCCCCGCCTGGTTCAGAGCGACTTGGGTTCCGCCTCCCCCACCTACGCTGAGGGAGTCCGAGGAGTGCAGCGAGGAACAGACTTGCCGAGTCACAGCTCTCTAACCACAAGCCCCTACTCCCATGCTGAGCTGCGAAGAGAGGACCCAGGAGTCCTGATGCCCAGTCCCCTGTTCTAACCACTAGCCCACACTCAGCCTGGAATTGAACCCAAGAGTCCTGGCTCTCCTGGGTTAGGCCCATGTCGTTGCCATTCAACATCCTCCTTCCCACCAGAGCTCTTTAACTTACTATACCATTTAAAAGGGAAAAAATAAAATGACTTTGGACCCTGGGCTCACCGTCTCCCCTCCCCCCCGCATTGCCCCTGGCCCTCACTCCCTCCCCAGTCATCTTGCCCATCGCCCTTGGCACCCTCTGTCTCCCTACCCACCTGCCTATCCAGGGCTTAATTTGTGCCCTGGCTTGCCAGGGCTGAGTAAGTCTGCTGTGAAAATTGATATTTGTATGGTTGTTAATATCATTTTTCACAACCTCCCAGCTAGCTAGTAAGTCTGCTATGAAGAGTGATATTAACAAACGTACAAATATCAATTTTCGCAGCAGCAGGCTTACTAGCTAGAAAGTCTTTAAAAAAAAAAAGGCAACCGAAAGCAACAACAACAAAATACAAGGATGTACAAAGCACCTAATTTGTGTTTCTATTCTGTTTAGGTCCAGTAAAGAATAGAGAACTGTATGTCATTTTTATTATTGAGTCTGCAATAAAACCCTATATAAATAACTTATAATGATTTGGACATATAGATGTGCATATTTATTTGTTTTCCCTAAAGTTAATTAAGTATTTTAAGAAAATTTGTCATAATGGCCACCAGCAAGAGTTGGTGGCCACACTTTGAGGCCACCAAAAATTTTATTGTGAGAACCCCAGAAGGTTTACTTAGACCAGCCTCTTAAGGTTCCTTCCAGCCTTACAATTCTATGGTTCAAAGAAAAGGATAAGTCCTGTAACTGTTCATCACTGTTTCAGAAAACAAATTAAAACTTGGTCAGTTTCTGTACTGGTGCTGACCATAATTTGTCTTTGCACTTTCGGCAAAACTGTGTTCAGACTAATTGAGCTGTACCCGCTGCTAACACCCAACAGCAACAAACCAAAGCATCTTTGCAGCATGTTTTAAGAGCTGTCAGGTGCACCACATACATTTCATGGTCCACAACTATTATAACAGATTTCCCAGATAACATTAATTCAGTGCAGATGTGTTACATGCAAGCTTATTTGCAATGTGGTCATGCATTGAGATGACCAAAGATAGGAAAAGGAGGAAATATGATTACAAGGGTAATAAAACAAACAGAACACAAACATGTTATATGTATATATATTAGGCAAAAAAGTACAGTTCATGAATAACACTTCCCAAGAGGGAAAACATAGGAGATTATATTCTTCTCTTGAAAATTTGCCTGTGTCAAAGTGTTTCTCAACATTCTTAATTAGTTCTACAATAACATTTGGAGTCATTCTGCTGGGGTCAAGACTCTTCCATAATCTTGGTCATTTTAGAATTAGAAATGGTACCACAGGGGGAAAAAAAGTTCTTGCCCTCTGTATTAGTGGAATTTTCTGATCAAACACCTGTGCCCTCAGATTAGGATCTACAAGGGACCAGTCCTTCATAAAGGTCTCTAAATTTTTACTGCTTAGTTTGCCTGATAATCATTTTAATATTCATATCAGAACCTTCCAGTTCACTGCAGGTAAGATTTCTGATCTGAATAATCTTTGATTTTACCGCTTTCTTCATCAATGCCATCAGTTAGGACTACAATAATGATATATTTTCCCCACCCTATGGTTTCATTATTTGGAGCTGCTCTTTTAATTGCAAAGAAATTCTTTTTGGGAAGTTGTGTTCCAAACAGATTTTTGACTGTGTTGGATTTTTTTTTGCCTCGCTTTCTAATAACTGTGCTTAACCTCTAGTTTCTTTTGTTCTCTGAGTGCTTTGCAAACCTGAATCTGTTTCTATTTAATTGTTAGCATGACAGCAGATTCCCAGCAACGAAGCCAATGGAATGCTTAACAATAATCTCAAACAGGTAACATTGTCTGTTCTATCTGGTTTTTTTTACTAGAACGTTGACATTTCTAAATTTTAATTTTGCTGCTTTTCAGCTAACAATTAATGTACCTTGATTTTCTGTTATTTTCTATTATGCATATCATTTTGTATTATTTCACTGTCAGAATAATGTAAACTGAGCAACAATTCTGTGATAATTATAAAGAGTATAGTCTTATACTGTTCAAATATGAAGTATATGGATTTCAAGATAGTGATAATTTACTGAGTATCATTTACATTGCATTCTGAGTGTCGTTCTAAATGATTTATAACACCCTTCATTACGAAGGATTCAAGAGTGTTTTTGAAATTTAAGACACTACAGACGTGATTTTCCACTGCTTTACACTTAGTATAGCCATTTACACCTGGATGAACTGGTTATACACTACCACCATTCTGATTTGATATCAGTTACTGGTACTATATATCAAATCAGAATGGTAGTATTTGGTATCACATGCTCAGGCAAGATACTAGGGAGGAGTGTACAGAGGCAGAGGAACTGAGATGTGGCAGCATACAAAACACAGCCATTTTGGGGTGTGGCAGAGGGGATGAGGAAGAACACAGAAACATGGTTGTTTTCAGTTGTAGGGTATTGGGGACAGCGCACATGTGTGGCCACACCCAGGTGTGGCAGTAGAGATAACACACAGCTATGACTGCACTGAGGCATGGCAGAAGGAAGCATGCAGATGTGGCATGTCAGGCATGACAATGGTGTAGTGTAAAGACATAACTATGCTCAGGTGTGGCGGGGAGGAACGCACAGACATCACTGTGCTGGGGACATGGTAACATGGCTGTGCAAAGGTGTGTAAGGGGGCAATGAACAGATGTGGCTTTAAGAAGGCATGGCTGAGTGGCATGATGGAATGCTAAAACCATATTATAAAGTTGAACCACAAGGTGGGATCATGTGTGACATAGCTTACTTGAGCTGGTAGCAGCTGTACCTGGCAGTGCATTAAAGTGTCTGAAAGAGAATACGTCTCTTAGTATCTCCCTGATGGAAGTTCTGTAGTCAGTCCAAATCCGGTACAGAAGGCTGACCTGCTAGTAGCAGGCAGCCTTGCAACCTACTGTGTACAAGGAGTACACATGACACAGGGAATGCAGACATGACAGTTGAGGGCAAGGGCAGAGAGAGCATACAGATGTAGGTCATGGGTGTGCTCAGGCATGGCAATGAGGGAGTGGACAGACATGGCCATGCTCAGGCATTGCAATAGGAAAGGCAAATAGACACGGCTGTGCTCAGGCATGGCAGACTGGAAGCATACAGACATGGCTGTTGTCAGTTGTGGCAATGTGGAGGACACATGTGGCCATGGGATATGGAGAGTGCATTTAAAACAGTATTTTATTGTCACTCTTTTGTGTCCCCACACTACCACACTGGTCCTGTGTGACACTCTGAGACAACTACATTGTACCTAGTGATAATAAACCTTATTATTATTATGCATGAATTAATACAAATACATTTCACTATTTTTTCCCTGCCTTCAGTTTCCTCACGGATGGGGAAAATGGAAGATTCTGTCACTCCTATAGGTGCGAGATCACACCCGAGGCCTAAAAACCCTGTGTACGTAATACACCATTTCTGACTGAGGAGAGCTGCAAGTCATGTCCCCTCCCTGTGCCTCAGTTTCCCCATCTATAAAACAGGGATGGCAATGCTTAGTTCCTTTGTCTATTGCTTTGAAATCTACAGATGAAAAGCACTATTTAAGAGCTAGGTATTATTATTATTTAGGCATTGGGCTACAGTGTGTGCGTGGAAGGGAGGGAAGGGCTGAGATGTACCACACAAGTCCCTCTACAGCCCGCACTCCATTCTGGCAATGACAGTAGATCAACCCATTTGTGGTACCTTTCATCTACCCTGCCGCTCTCTATGCCAGGGTTCCTCCCCCCTCTGCCACTCTTCCATCAGAGTCCATTTGCCCTTTCTTAACCGCATCTCCGGCATCTTGTCCCCAGTGCTGCCTATCTGCTCCTCCCCTGCTCTGGATTTCTTTTGCCTCCTGCATAAACCCTAACCATTTCCCCCGCACCCCCGCCCTCCAAGCAGGTACTGGTAGCAACGAACTACGGGCAGACGTAGGGCAGCGCCTTCGCCGGCTCGTACTGAGCACGCGCAGGCGGCTCCGGCATGTTCCGACAAGCCGCGACGGGAGGCCCTTGCTGACTCTGCACCGGCCCCTGGCGGGATGAGATGACATCAGCTCGGCGGGACGCGCGCAGGCGGGACAACGCAGCAAAGAGGAGAATGTAAGTGTGGGTCGCTTATTGCGCTCCGCGGAGTAAAGGGGAGGGGCGACTTGCTAAGCCCGGGGGTGATAACAAGATGGCGGCTGGCCGGCCCGGTTCCTTTGCCGGAGCCGGCTGCCTCTCTCCATCAAGGCGGGCGGGGCGCGGGGGATGGGCCTCCCTCCCTCGCGCTGGCGGCAGCACCTGCGGGGTCCGACAAACAAGGGGTTGCTGACAGCTGACACCTGGCTCTGCTGCTGGGAGGGTGCGTGGGGCTGCCGCGCATAGGCTGCTGTGGGGCCCCTGTACGCAGGGAGGGGAAGGGAGGCTTTCCCCGAAAGCGGGCCCGCTCTATAAACTCCTCTACCAGTTTTTTCCAGTGAATGCATCCAGTGAAGTGAGCTGTAGCTCATGAAAGCTTTTGCTCAAATAAATTTGTTAGTCTCTAAGGTGCCACAAGTCCTCCTGTTCTTTTTCCTCTACCAGGGGCCCTCCCCAAAGCCCCGCTCCCGCGCAGCGGTCCCTCGCATGGCTGGAGGCTGGGCTGTGTTGGGGGGCTCCTGAGTGTGGAGGAGAGAGAGCTCTGCTCTGTGCTTGGGACCCCCTTTGCTTAGCACTTACCCTGAAGCGAACTTTGCTCGGTTGTTTGGGCTTCGGAAAAAATACTTTACCCACTTGCGCAAACGGCATCTAAATACCTACCAGTGGCATCAGGTAAACGTGATTAGTTTTGTTCAGAGGGCAGCTGGAACCCAGTTATCGACCAGAAGACTTTAGAGGTGTTAAGCAGGACTGGAGGCTCCAGTCTGGAGCCACCCTGAACTCTTACAGGATCATGTGGGAATTCAGTCTAACCCTCCAAGAACATCTTTAGAACAGCTGCTGTAATTTAGGAGTTGATCCAAGTCCCAGGCTTGTGATCAGCCTAAACTCTGTGGTGGTTCAGTGCACACCAGTTCTGGCATACCGTTACCAGCTGAGGCTTATAGTTAAAGGGGTGCAGTAAATTTAAAATGAATACTTCTGTTTTTTTTCTTACTAGAGTTACAAGGAACACCTGAGATTATTATTCATGAAAGAGAGAGGAGGAAGATTCCTTTATGTATTTGATAGCATTTTATGTATAGTAATTTTCCCTGTTTCTGCCTATGTCTCGTCTTTTTGTTTTTGTGAAAGACCTACACACAGATAAGGGAGAAAGGAGAATTTGATTGTAAAATCTCAAAAACTGGCAGGAGGGACTTGAGCAAGAGTATTATTGGAAACTACTTAAAACTTTAGCTGATTAGGTTCTAAATTGATACTGTCACTTTTTAATAGGTAACGACAGCAAGAAGAGTTATTGAACAGAATTTCTGTAGCTGTATCTTCATCACTGATTTAGATAATGGCATAGAGAGTAAGCTTATAAAGTTTGCAGACAATACCAAGCTGGGGGGGGGTTTGCAAGTGCTTTGGAGGATAAGATTAAAATTCAAAATGGTCTGGACAAACTGGAGAAATGGTCTGAAGTAAATAGGATGAAATTCAATAAGGACAAATGCAAAGTATTCTATTTAGGAAGGATCAGTCAGTTGCACACATACAAAATGGGAAATGACTGCCTAGGAAGGAGTACTGCAGAAAGGGATCTGGGGGTCATACTAGATCACAAGCTAAATATTAGTCAGCAGTGTAACGCTGTTGCAAAAAAAAAAAAAAGCAAACATCATTCTGGGATGTATTATTAGCAGGAGTATTATAAGCAAGACATGAGAAGTAATTCTTCCGCTCTACTCTGCGCTGATTAGGCCTCAACTGGAGTATTCTGTCCAGTTCTGGGCGCCACATTTCAGGAAGGATGTGGACAAATTGGAGAGAGTCCAGAGAAGAGCAATAAAAATGATTAAAGGTTTAGAAAACATGACCTATGAGGGAAGATTGAAAAATTTTGGTTTGTTTAGTCTGGAGAAGAGAAGATTGAGAGGGGACATGATAACAGTTTTCAAGTATATAAAAGGTTGTTACAAGGAAGAGGGAGAAAAATTGTTCTTCTTAACCTCTGAGGATAGGACAAGAAGCAAAGGGCTTAAATTGCAGCAAGGGCGTTTTAGGTTGAACATTAGGAAAAACTTCCTAACTTTCAGGGTGGTTAAGCACTGGAATAAATTGCCTAGGGGGGTTGTGGAATCTCCATCATTGGGGATTTTTAAGAGCAGGTTGGACAAACACCTGTCAGGGATGGTCTGGTAATACTTAATCCTGCCTTGAGTGCAGGGGACTGGACTAGATGACCTCTTGAAGTCCCTTCCAGTTCTATGATTCTGTGAAACGGGCAGTACAGCATAATAGATACTGATGTACATGGCAGTGATTGGAAACGGCTGTTACAGGTTCTTGATATCAGGGTCTCTTGTCCTTAAGTGATTGCCAAAATTCAAAGCGACACAGTATTGTAAAATTTCCGAAGGCCCAAATTTCATCTAATTTAAATTTTTTTAATTTGATATGGGGGATGGGGTGAGGGGATTATCTTCAGCCTAACTTACTTTAAGGTGTAAAGTCATTTTCTGAATACTTACAGTGTTGAGGGTTCCTTCCCCTTCTTCATCCCTTGTTTTGCCATATTTTTTATTTCTCTGTGTTGCTCCATGTTATTGTGGGTGTCATGCTTCTGACATGTGCTGATCTTTTAAATAATGTTGATGCACAAGCACATTTTATTTTGACAAATCAAGTGTTTGTTTTTTTTAAACAAAAACAACCATGTTAATTTCACTTATCCTCAAACAGAGGCAGATTGTTTCAGTGTTTTCCAAATCACAAAAATAAAATCAGCACAGGGGAAAAAAACCCTAGATTTTTTTTAAAAAGAATGTATTTCAGATAATGGAGAGTAAAATGAAAGAAAGAATCTAGCAGTTACCTGATGGTTATTTTAAAAGCCTACATGACTTGCCCATGTTTTAAATATCTGTTTGAGTATACAGTGTATACACTGAAACTTATACAAACATAACATGGGGTTCAAGATGTGGAAAGTTTGACGTACCAGTCAGAAAGCAGGGGAATGGCACAACTGTAGCTTAAAAAAAGGTACAGTACTGCCATTTAACAGTGATGCATAGGAATTGTTGCACTGGGTCAGACGCAAGGCCCCTAATTTAGAATCCTGTTCTAACAGTGGTCAGTACCAGATGCTTCAGAGGAGGTGCATGTCAAAGAGACAGTTTTGAAAATTTAACATTTTGTCTGTTAACATCATAGAGGGAGTCATTATCATATGACTACATAGATGAAATACATTTACAACTTTCAAATATCATGACAATAAAAACCTAAAATTGGATTTTGTCATAATCTGCCAAAGATTCTTCGCAATGTAAAGAGTGAAAGCACATGTAGATTTACTGTGAAGCTGGCTTTAAGAAATATTTAATAAAACCTCATTTATTAAAAGATAATGTGTGTACCTTCCTAAAGCAAGTAAAGAAATTCAGTGAAGCCCTTTTAAATAAATGCTTTATAAAGACCACTGATGTAAATCATTCACTTTAGTGGGACAGCAAGAATGAAAGAGCCCTGCAGGATCATGCCATAAAGGAATAATATGCTATTTTCCAAAACTGTGGAATACACAAAGGGCATACCCTTCTTAGAAGTGTAACCAAAAGAAAAAACAAAAAACTGATGTAGACTAGTTTGAAATTGCTGTTTTATTTGTAACCTAGATCTCTTTATTTCAATTGAGATGCCTCTAATGAGGCAGATGGGAAGTCCTGGACCAAAATATTACCTCTTCTAAAAAGGTTTTAGATTTCCATCATTTGTATTTTCCTGTTATATTAGGAACATATTTCCCAATACAGTTGATTTGAATCAATTTACATATACTTTATGGCATTATTAATATATCTGCATGGAGATTTAAACTTTGCTATGGATTCCCTCTGTTAACCCTTTGATTTTTCTGCCAGATGTTTAGCTATCTTTTAATAAAAAATCCTTTTAAACGTTTGATAAGGCATTTAGATGATAGTTGTACCTATAGATTTAAACTGGCATGCATGATGTAAATGCTACTTCATTTTCTAACTCTTCCAAAGATGATGAAATATTTATGTGTAGCATTAAAGTTAGAACATAGTTTTTTAAATATATATATGGCACAAAATAAAGTTAATGACTAGTTACATTTATTTTAACACAGGTATGAAAACTCCATGGGGTCAGCCAAAAATGTGATAAGTGAGACTGTTGATGTAGCAGAGAGTTATAACATGATGGTAAGTCACTCATGCAGTTCAACAGTGTTTTAAGATTTTTCTTGACCAAAAATAAATATTGTAGTTTGTTTGCAACTCTCAGCCCATCTTCCCCCCACCCCGGCCTTAAATCAGTGGAAGTGCTCCTGGTGAGGATGCGCACCTCTGACAAAAGGAGGGTAGTGTGCGTGTCAACCACCACAGTAATTATTGCAGTGGCTGTAAGTTGACCTAACATAGGTCTACTTAAGTTTATAGTGTAGATATGTCCTGTGTGCGGAAAGGGAAAGAGGTCCCTTAGTACTGTATCAAGCAGCCATTTCTCTATTATGTTCTGAGTGGTGATAGCAAAACAGCACATGGAGAATAGGAGCAGAATGTACAGAGACAGGAGCACAGGTGATAGTGGGTAGAAACAGAGGAGACAGATGGGCTGCAGAGGGAGGAGAGGGATAGTTTTTTGTTTGTTTTTTAATAGCCACTACAGCACCCTCCCATATTGAACCTGGAATTGAAACCAGAATTCTTGAATTTCAGCATTCCTTTCCTGGAGCAAATAGATGTGAAACCTGCTAGTGTAGGGGTTCCCAAACTTGGTTCACGGCTTGTTCAGGGTAAGCCCCTGGCGGGCTGCAAGACGCTTTGTTTACCAGAGCATCCTCAGGTTCACGGCCTGTCAGGGGCTTAGCCTGAACATGCCGTGAATCAAATTTGGGAACCCTTGCTCTACTGGCTAGCCTTCATAAAGGCTAACAGACTACTATTATCAATTACTCAGCTCACATTGTAGAAGTCTGGGCTGTGGATTAAACACTGCTGATGACCCACATAGGGGGTCAATATGATTCCACATGGTGGATTTTTTTTTTTTAGTTTGCTTTTTAAAAAAAATTAGGAAATGACCTTTAAAAAATCTACAGTAAAGGAACATTCAGGTTGCAAAGTCAAGAACTCAAAAGTCAGTAAATGCCAGAATTAAGATTGCCATACAATTTGAATTTGGAAGGTGTACAGTGAATGCAGTTGGGGACTGCAGGTAGAAAAAATATAGTGTCACTTGGCTGAAAATTCTATCCCTACTTCTGCCAGAGTTCTTATGCAATGCTTGGCAAATCACTTTAACCAAATTTTTTATAAGTTGCCATTAATTTGTTGTTCCTAATTTTCAAGTTGCTGAACTTGAGACACCTGGGACAAGACTTGCAGAAGTGCTGAGTGCTCACAACTGCAATTTGAAGTTGACTAGAGCTGTGCTTTGAACTTACTGTAAAAAGTGCCATACAAATGCTAAGTACAGCGAAATCAGGCCCTGGGCGTCTCAATTTCGGCACCCAAAATTAGTGGATGTTTTTAGTGTTGTAGCCGTGTTGGTCTCAGGATATTAGAGAGACAAGATGTGTGAGGTAATATCTTTTATTGGACCAACTTCAGCTGGTGAAAAAGACAAGCTTTTGAGTTTACCCACCGCTCTTCCTCAGGTTTGGGAGAGATAGGTGGCAGTTAACACCTCTGCCACCGTAAGATAAAAGAGAGTTAGTGGGTTGTAGATGGTTAGACAATGATGGGCCTAATAAAGACACTGAATTTAAGGTTTATTATAACAAAGTTATGAATTTAAGCTCCAAGGCTTATTTTTTTTAAGGCGTTGTGCAGGTTTCCTTTAAGTTTTTGTGAGTTTTGACCTGAATGTCTCTGTCCCTCTATTCTCCATCTGTAAAGTGGGGCTAATAGTGCCACCTTGTGATAATGGTGTGAAGACAGATCCATTCATGTCTGTGACCCCTCAGGTACTTTGTTGAGCGCACCGTAGAAAAGCCCATAAGAAATTTAGTGATTCATATATTCAGTTCAGGGTTTGGCTGATGTGTGATAAATTAGGCCTTGGGCTCTGCATTGTATGAAGAGGATAAGAAGAAATATTGAATAGCTGCCCATTCAGTGAACACCATTCCTGCTTTGCCTTGAATGAAGCAGGGGTCTTCTGAAAAATATAGTATGTGATCACGTAATTAAAGTCTTTATCTTAATGTATACTCACAAGGGGGCTAGATCAAGGTTGCTCAGGAAACCTTAAGTTTGACATTTCCTAACTTTTTTGAATGCTTGACTTTGTAACCTTAAAATTCTTTTAATATATTTTTTTATTTAATTTTACATATATATTAGAAGCATTTTTAAGAGTATCAAACTAAATCACAAAATGTTGGTAGTTACATTTGAGTCTTAGTAAGATTTTGCCTGCCTTGTCACAAACTACGTCGTTGTTTGGTTTGTACTGTAATTGTGCAGAGTTTTAGGGTATGTCCACACTGGCAGAGTTCAGCGCTGGCAGTTACAGCGTTGCTCAGAGAGCGCTGAAGGGAAACCACTCTTATGTGTTCACACTGTCAGCTGCCTGCACAATAGCGTGTTCACACTTGTGGCACTTGCAGTGGTATTCGGAGTGATGCACTCTGCGCAGCTATCCCACCAGAGCATCTCTTCCTCTTTTGCTGCTAAGAGTTGTGGGAAGGCGGAGGGGGTCGTGGGGCATCCTGGGTCCTGTCCCAATGCTCCGTGATGCATAGCTTCGCGTCCCAACCATCCCTGTGCTTCTGTCCGCATTTGGCGCCATCTTTCAACGGTTTGTGTACTGTACGCTCTGCTCTGCCTCTTTGGTCTGCAGGAATGGATCCCGCACTGTGGACCAATATGCTGCTCGCTCTCACTAACACATCACAAGTGGCAGTGGAGTTATTTCTTAAACTACAAAGGCAAGAGCAGTTTGACATTGATCTTGCCACGCGTAATAGGTACGGCATGAGATTGCTTGTGGCATTCACGGAGGTGCTGACCACAGTGGAACGCCACTTTTGGGCTTGGGAAACAAGCACTGAGTGGTGGGATCACATTGTCATGCACGTCTGGGATGACAAGCAGTGGCTGCAGAACTTTTGGATGAGGAAAGCCACATTCATGGGACTGTGTGATGAGCTCTCCTCAGCCCTGCGGTGCAAGGACATAAGAATGAGAGCTGCCCTGCCATTGGAGAAGTGCATGGTGATTGCACTGTGGAAGCTGGCTACTCCAGACTGCTACCGATCGGTTGCTAACCAGTTTGGGTGGGAAAGTTGACCGTTGGACTTGTGTTGACAGACATGTGCAGGGCCATTAATTGCATCCTGCTCCGAAAGACTGTGACTCTGGGCAACGTGTGTGATATTGTGGATGGCTTTGCACAGATGGGCTTCCCTAACTGTGGAGGGGCGATAGATGTACATGTATTCCAATTCTGACACCAGACCACCTAGCCACTGAGTACATTAATTGGAAGGGGTATTTCTTCATCAGTCTCCTGGCGCTTGTGGATCACTGTGGGCGTTTCACGGACATTAACGCAGGCTGGTCTGGAAAGGTACATGACTCACGCATCTTTTGGAACACTGACTGGTTCAGGAAGCTGCAGGCAGGGACTTTCTTCCCAGACCAGATCACTGTAGGGGAAGTTGAAATGCCCACTGTGATCCTGGGAGACCCTGCCTTCCCCTTAGTGCCATGGTTTATGAAGCCATACATGGGGCACCTTGACAGCAGCAAGGATGGTTCAACAACAGTCTGAGAAAGTGCAAGAATGACTGTTGAGTGTGCTTCTGGCCATTTAAAGGCCTGCTGGCATTGCCTATATGGTAGGCTGGACCTGGCTGATGACAATATTCCTGTGCGTATAGCCGCGTGCTGTATGCTCCATAATATTTGTGAAAAGAAGGGTGAAAGCTTCACTCAGGGCTGGAGTGCGGAGGTAAGCGCCTGGAGGCTGAATTTGAACAGCCAGAGACAAAGGTTATTAGAGGGGCACAACGTGGGCCCATAAGGATCAGGGATGCTTTGAGGCAGCAATTTGAAGCTGAAAACCTGTAATATTTGTTGCTATGCTTGGGAGTGCAGTGCTTTTAATGCTAGGAGGTGATTGTGAGTGGTGCAGACGATGCACTATGAAGGTTTAAGAAAATAGCCTGTTGCTTTGCATGGCTCTGTTTGCTTTCAATTAATGGAATGAAGATTGCTTTCAAACCAACTGAATTCTTTTATTAAAAAACAACGACCGGAGGAGGGAGAGAGACATAAAGACACATCAGCACTGAGGGGGATGGGGGAAGGGAGGGTCCCAGGAGGAGGTGGGGGCCCGGGACGGTTAAAGATTTGTGTATGTCCAGGTATCATACCCAGCCTTCTCCTTTGGAGTACAGTGCAGCGGGTACTGTACTTCAGCAGGGCTAAACTGCAGAGGGACGGGTGTTGAGTGCAGTGAGTACTGGGAGTCTGCAGCGCTGGACTGTGACGGGGGAGGAGTGGAATGTAGCGGATACAGACTGGAGCCAGGAGGTTGATAAGAATGTGCTGGTGGTGTCTGGGGGGGGGGCACATGGGAAAGAGTTTTGCGACAGCAGGTGCAGGGGAGGGCGGGCACAGAGCTGCTCGGTTTGCAGTGCTCATAGCACCTGGAGCGTGTCCGGTTGGCCCTCCATAACATTTAAGAGCCGCTCCATGGCTTTGTTCTGGCGTGCCACGTTCTCCTTTTGGTCGCTCTTCTCGCTGTCCCGCCACTTCTTCAATTCTTGTTTTTCTGCCGCGGGGTGCATCATCACATCACGCAGAAAGTCTTCTTCAGTTTTTCATGGCTGCTTTCTAATTCTGCGCAGCCGTTCAGCCAGCGATAACAAAGAGCGAGGCTGGGCTCCCAAGGTCATATCTGTAAAGCCAAAATGCAACATTTTACAGAAGCGGTATTGTTTGCAACACACAGACCACTGATTCAGTGATTTAAAACACAGCCACTATTCACATACCTATTACTAACTGATTGACCCCAGGCAAGCACACATGAGCCACAAGACCCCCAAAATAGTGAGTAACTGCAGGGGTAGGGGAAATCAGTGTTCCAGGACCGTACTGTACACTGGGCGCATGGCTCTTAGGGAGAGCCAGCACAGTAAGGGGGGGCCTGATAATCATGCCTGTCCCCACATTTTCCACAGGCTGTGTTAATTATGGAAGATATCTTGCCGCTGAGGGTGAGCAGGGAATCAAGGGAGGGTCTTCTCCAAGACTGCGGCTTCTACCCTGGCCCTTACGCAGCTTACCTGTGTGCTGCAATGCTCACCCCCTCCCCTCCCTGTGATGGCACAGTGGCATGGGAAAGTTGCCGTTAATGGGGCAAGAAATAAAGCAGCTCTGCCAAAGAACCCGCAGCAGTGGATTGTCCAGTATCTCCATGAGAGTTTCCTGGAGATCTCTGAGGGAGATTCCCATGAAGTGAGGGAGTCAATCAACACCTTGTTCTGCTGCTCAGCCTAGGCATGTGGTGGTACGCGCATCATACAGAGACAAGCCTGATTTCTGCAACTCTCCTGCCCCCAACAACTCACTTCAGTGATTCCCAAAATCAAAGCCACTTGCCAGGGGTCTTTTCTCCTGTTTCCGCTTCGCCAAGCTCCGACAGCTGTGACTGGCTAGGGTCTTCCGAGGCAGAGAAGAGCTCCTGGCTGCATGCATCTCTGACTTCAGAGTTGTCCTCTGCCTCTAAGTCGCCCTCCACATCCTCCTCCCAGATTTCCTCCTCCTGGCTCGGTCCACTCTCGACTGGCATGCGAGTCACCGAAGTATCCACAATGGCCTTCTCATTGGAGATGAGGTCACCACCGAGTATCATGTCCAGCTCTTTGTAGAACTGGCAGCTCGTGGGTGCAGCAGCGGTTTGCCTCCCATGTCTGTGGTAGGCGTTCCACAGCTCCTTCACTTTGACCCTGCAATGCAGTGTGTCTCAATTATGGCCCCTTTCTGTCATGCATCGTGAACTCTGTCCGTAGGTATTATAATTCCTACAGCTGGAACTAGACAACCTCCTCTCCCCAAATGCTGATGAGGTCCAGCAGCTTGGCATTGCTCCAAGCAGGGAATCGCCTGGTGTGTGGAGCAGGCATGGTCACTTGGAAAGATGCGCTGAGACCACTGCATGCGTCACCAAGCAAACAGGAAGGGGACTTTCAAAATTCCCAAGGAATTTAAGGGGTGGGGCTCATGGTTAGTCACCTGAGGGCTGGGCAGTTGAGTTCAAACCGATGACCAGAGAGGCAGAACAGGCATTGTGGGACACCTCCTGGAGGCCAATCACAGTGCTGTAATTGACGAGTGTGTCTACACTGGCACCGCGGCACTGTAGCCCTAGTGCAGAAAGCTGTACGCCTCTCATCAGGGTGTTTTTTTTTTTACAGCGCTGCAACTGCAGTTTCTGTGCACTAAGTAGCTTGGTAGTGTGTACCACTCAGGAGTTACAATGCAGAAAGCTGCTGTACTGCACAGCAACTTGCCAGTGTAGATAAGGCCTTAGTATGTAACCATAATACAGGTGTGTGTTGCCAGTGTCAACATTTTCAGTGCTTAGAGGGACTTGCCAATGATAAGGAGTTGCCTGAACAAAGACCTGGTTAGCAACAACTAATTTATAACACCTTCCGACCTTATTAACAGTTGGCTTTAAGTGATCTCTGGGTTGGAAAGCTAATGCTGAACAAGTTGGCAATTCCTGGACAAGTTGGTTAGTTACATGAAGATCTGTTTTTGTTAATATTGGAGAACATTTTTGCTAAGCATTAAAAGGGACATCGAGAAATTTTGTGGTACAAGTTTATCATAATTAATGATGATGGAAAACAAATCTGCATACAAACTCTGCTTCTATTCTGTATGTATATTTTACCTTTATTTCTTTGAGCAGCCTGTTTTAATCCCAGTTAATGTATCTTCAAGAGCAATATAAGTATTTTTCATAGTGAAATTTTGCAATGACGTAGCATTCTCAAAGTAACCAAATTAATAGATTTGTAAATGATGTTTTTGAAATATAAGAGGGAAATAAAAAAAAAGAAGTGTCAGAATATGTCAGTTAATTATGACATTCTCAAAGTCTAGTTCTTTACTGTTAAATTTAATTCTGCAAAGATGGTCTGTTGGTAGGGTAGTTTATCAAATAAAACATTTGTTAAAAAGGTATTGCATTTATCTTTATGAGTTCAGTAGTGCATGTGTAACTGAATGGAGGGCATAATGTTAGTTTCATATCTGACACTTCTTTTATACTATTAGGTGTTATCTTTAAAAGAGAACACAAGTTAATTATAAAAGTTTGATATGTATAATTCTGTTTGATACTCTATAATTCTGATTAGTTTAAATCATATTTACCATAGCAAGTTGTAATACTGGAAATCCTAAAACTAGAAATCTAAGTTTGGTACCTGCATCTCATTTAATTAAAGGATAAAACTGCTCTTTTAAAGAGTAATAAATGCTTTTCTCAAAGTGAAAACAAAATAAAATAATCTCAACCCCATATCCCCCCCCCCGCCAATGCTGTTAGTGAAGATCAGGAACAAGATATTTTACCTGAAGATGTGTTTTACTGGACTAATTTGGCAAATTCAGGTAAATCCTGAGCATACAAGAGTTGCACAACTTTTATCAGCACATGGAAATTGTAAAGTTAAGCAACTGATACAATGTTAAGTGAGCATGAGCTGTAGCTCACGAAAGCTTATGCTCAAATAAATTGGTTAGTCTCTAAGGTGCCACAAGTACTCCTTTTCTTTTTGCGAATGTTACCATACTGTAATTATTTACATCGGCTTTCAACTGTATTTTTAAGAAATAGATCAAAGAGAGATTCTATTTTTAAATGGGTTTGATATTTGAATTTGCCCTCCATAAAATAAATGTATGTAACCAAGATGTAAATTTAAACTCTACATGTAAATTCATATTTTTTGTTTAATTTCATGCACTTCTGTTAATGTCTGTTGGCTGCATTCCATTATGGTCCACCTCAATTTGACATTTACCATAAATGAGTGTCATCAGTGATTTATAGCATAGGACACTTTCAGATCACTAAAAAGGAGTTCACAACTCTGTGTGATCTCCCAGAAGATAAATTCTTTATCATGAAACCGCCAAGCATTGTGGGTTGGGCAGGGAAGAAAAAACATTATTTTCTGGGAGTATATAGGCTATGAAAGAGTTTCTGAGACCAGTTTCTTTTTTTATGTATTACTTTTATATTGTCTTGAGGGAATGCTAAGAAATTATATTTTTAATAGAGATTTAAGACATCTCTATTATGTGCCAGAGTCTGCTGTTCAAGAACCTTTAAAGAACACTTTGCAACAAGAGACTTTCAACAAATATTTTAAGTACCTTTTTAATCTGATGTAGCAATTTGCCAAAGTTTTACAAACAACAGGAATGGCACTGTTTACAATTCTAAGCCTTTTTGCAGTATTTTTTCCAATCCTGAAGAACAGTACAATTTTAAAAAGCTCAGCTCCACAGGTCTGTTTTTTATCAGTGATGTGATGCAGGAAATCCTCTAGACTATTAACAGTGAGGAATCTTCCCATGGATACTGTGCAACCTCAATTCCAGTTGAAGTCAATGGGAGTTGAGAATGCTGAGCAGCTTGCAAGAAATGCTTAGACCGTAACTGAGGAGAGAGTGGAAATTGCTCCTCAGATTTTCAGTGTGTGCGCGCAGTGGGCGGAGAGTGGGAAGATACAGTTCAATTTTTGCTGTTTCCCTGCCTCAAAGTTTAGGTTTTCTGTTTCTCATACTAATAGCCTTTTGTTTCTGTACATGTGATGTGTCTTTTTTCTGTTGAAAGTAAAACAACATGTATTACCACATTAAAAATGTATTTAGTGATAATTAAAGTTGCAACAGGACATACCTCCATCACCCAAAACCTTAAGAATGCAAATAAGTTACAGAAAAGGCCTCCAGCATTTCTTGCCACCTTTGCCATCACCTACAATGTTGTCAGTAATTGACTCTGATATTCCATAAAGCATTTCCTCTGTCTTTAACAGATACCCAAAACCAATATGTTCCCCAGCTTCATCCAATTCGTGCTCTTATGCAAAACCTTAATCGTGACCTCATACTCTCTCATCAACAGATCAGCACATCTGACTGTTATGCAGTCCATTAATTTGGAATGTTATTCTATCTTACCATGGCTGGGACTGTGCAGGATCCCCCTGGGGTGCAGCTTGGGACTGTGGGATCTCTGAGCCCCCTTAACTCTCCCCAGCCTGGGCTGTCTCTCACAATGCCTTGTTAGTGACCAGCAGCAAGCCCCTCCAGGCTCTGTGATCACTCAGCACAACAGCATGTGGAGTCCCACACCCAGTTACATTGCATGAATGCTCCCAGAGCCACTCATGAATCACACAGAGAAAGGCACCAGCCTAATCCTACCTGGCTCCCAGCACTGTACCAGGAATATACCATGTTGCACTGCTCAAGATGAGCAAAAATAAACAGTAAAACAAATTTGACTAAAAAAGATAGATTTTAAGTGATAGGCAAAAAGTCAGAGTTAGTTACCAAAAGAAATAAAATATAAGCATGCAGTCTAAACTCTCAACCCTATTAGACTGGGCAACATCTAGATTAAACAGTTTTTCTCACCCCACTGGATATTGCAGTCCTTAGTATACAGGTTTGTTTCTTAAACCTGGGCCAATCTCCTCTGTTGGAGTCTTGTTCTCTTTTTGGACAGCGCTTTAACGTTGCTAGTGAAGACGTGCCCTTAGTTGCTTGCAGCATAGGTTGGGGCAGGAGAAAAGGCCAACATGGCCATTCTGACTGTTTTATACCCTCAGTCCATGTGCTTGGAAAACCCAAATCCAGCATGTTGGGGCATTGCTGAGTCTCCCAGCAAGGTTGAGCAGTTCCCCTGGTGTGGCCTCATGCAGGTGAGTCATTGCATTGTAGCTCCCTTGCTGGACAATGGTTGCTGATGGGTTGATTGATACCCTGCTGGGGTGTTGGTTACTTTCCTTGCTGTTGCCTCTGGGGAGCTAATATCTGGCTGATTCCCCAGTTTACAGCATGTTTTAATGACAACCATACAACACAATTCTCATAACTTCATATGCATATATGGATAGAGAAATGACTTTCAGTGGATCATAACCTTTCCCCTGTTACCTTACAAGGCATGCTTTATATGCAAGATCACATTCATGTATAAATGAGGAATATGGGGGTTCCAGGACGCTCCCCCAAGGTACGGAATGTTTCAGGGACCATGGCTAAGTTTTGCTTGACAGTGCAAGATGGATGAAATTGACTGTCTCGTCTTGATTAGAGAAATGTCTTAGTACACATATACAGAGAATGTTAATGAAGTAGAGAACCCCTGTAATACCTCATACCTCAGTGCATATTATCTATTTACAATGAAATAAGGAAGATAGGGTTGCAAGGAAATAGCACAGACCTAATAATAACTACCTAATATGTAAGGGGTTAGCGAATTTGTAGTTAACTGATGATTGTAACTCCAGCAGTGTCAGGAATGGTTAAAACATGAGTATTTCAATAATGTATATATACTGGGCTTTGGGCCCCAGATTTTATCCATCAGCTGAAATAGTCCTTACTATAGGGTGAATAAGCCCCTGCTGTTCATCTAGAATGAAGTAATCAATGTCTTGATGTCCAGTACTGCCTTTAACACAGTGATTTAAACACAACAAATCCTGCATCTTTTCAGGGGATTAGATTAGATGACCCTTGCGGTCCCTTCTAATCCTATGATCACACTCTCCTCTTTCCTTTGTGACTGTACTCTCCTGGTTCTCCTGTTTTGCTGACTATACCTTCAGCATCTCATTTAAGGATTTCCTGTTCTCTGGCTGGTGTTCCACAAGGTTCTGTTCTTGTTTATCTTGTCTTAGTTAGCTTGCAAGCTTTTTGGGGCATGGAACATGTGTTAGTTATGTAAAGGGCAAAAATGATGGGTAATATTAATATAGACATCTTTTTGTAGTAATTTCAGGAGTAAGCCTCTAGCTAGCTACTTGTGCAGCTTTGTCTTGGAATATCATTTGGTGGTCTCAAGACTAGGGGGATCAAAATAATCACTTGCTAACCTGAAACTTAATCTCTTAAACTGTTTGTTGAGTTCATAATGATAACATTTTTTCTTTCAAGGAGGGAATTGATTTCTTGCTCATACTTAGTCCAAATTTCACTTAACTGGTCTCCATTTTAAAAAGAGATCTTACTTTTAGAAAGCATCCCAAGAATATATTTCTTTACTGTTGTCTGGTTATTGGCTAATATTTTATATGTGGTTTCATATCAGAGAAGTTCTTTCAAAGTCACAGGTTATCATATTCAGAAAAGACACAATATCTGGTTGTTTTATGGTCAATAAAAGACCAGGGCATGTTGTTTTTCTGCTGTTTTCTATTTGTTTTTAAAGATGTTGAAATAATAATTTTAAAGAAAAACTATAGGACAAGTTTTTTGTAAACGTTTTTCAGAGTAAATCTGAATGCTGAGATGATCAAAGTTCTGCAAGACAGCCCACTACTTTCCTCAATTTGGGATTATTCATACAGGAAAGTGCACTGCTTTAACTAAAGCCATGATTTTAAACTGATTTAGCTAAATCAGTGCCAAAGGCTTTATGAACCCTCTTATTTTGGCTTATTTATTTGGCATATATTTAATTTGGTTAGAAATTGGTTTAATTTAAATCGAACTAAACCACTCAAACTGAAATAAGTGTTCATATAGGGATTTGCAACAGTTTAACGACACTGATTTAAAATGAGATGTATGTTAAACGGGTGCAACTTTTTGTGTTGACAAGACATATAACATCACTTGGAGAGGAAAAAAAAAAAGAGAGAAGACTATCATTTTATGAGAATTTGTTATGGCCCTCAGGCTCCTGACCAGTTGTTTGTGCATCGCTTGGTTGTGTAAGCTTTGGGCATCGTTCCTTACTGCATGTTGTACTGACGGTTTATAAATCCCTAGATCAGTAATGTAAGCCAGTCTCTGAGAATACTTCTAAGTGCTTCTGCTGGAGCAGAGTAAAAAGTAGGGCTGTCAAGTGATTAAAAAAATTAATCGTGATTAATCGCATGGTTAAACAATAATAGAATACCATTTATTTAAATATTGTTGGATGTTTTCTAATTTTCAAATATATTGATTTCAATTACAACACAGAATACAAAGTGTACAGTGCTCACTTTATATTTATTTTTGATGACAAATATCTGCACTGCAAAAAACAAAAGAAATAGTATTTTTCAATTCACCTAATACAAGTACTGTAGTGCAACCTCTTTATCATGAAAATTGAATTTAGAAATGTAGAATTATGTACAAAAAAACAACATTCAAAAATAAAACAACGTAGAACTTTAGAACCTAAAAGTCCACTCAGTCCTACTTCTTGTTCAGCCAATCGCTCAGACAAACGTGTTTGTTTACATTTGCAGGAGGTAATGCTGCCTGCTTCTTGTTTACAATGTCATCTGAAAGTGAGAACAGACGCTCACATGACACTGTTGTAGCCGGTGTTGCAAGTTATTTACATGCCAGATGTGCTAAAGAGTCATATGTCCCTTCATGCTTCAACCACCATTCCAGGGGACACTCGTCCATGCTGATGATGGGTTCTGCTCGATAACAATCCAAAGCAGTGCGGACTGAAACACGTTCATTTTAATTATATGAGTCAGATGCCACCAGCAGAAAGTTGATTTTTCTTTTTTGGTGGTTCGGGTTCTGTAGTTTACACATTGGAGTGTGGCTCTTTTAAGACTTTTAAAAGCATGCTCCACACCTTGTCCCTCTCAGATTTTGAAGGTACTTCAGATTCTTAAGCCTTGGGTCGATTCTTAAGCTATCTTTAAAAATCTCACACTGGTACTGTGACGGGTTCGGTCACAGAGACCCCCTTGGGACTGTCACCTGGTGTGCTGAAATTACCTCTGAGCCCGTCTTCCCTGCCAGCTTGGGACTTCCAGAACCTTGCCTTGTTGAGCCAGACACTCTAGTCTGCTGCAACACAGACCCAGGGTCCGGGCTATGCCGCCAAAGCTGCAGGCTTTAAGTGAAAACTACTCTGCAGGTTACCTGACTCCTGCACCCAGACACCCAGCTCCCAATGGGATCCAAACCCCAGATAAATCCGTTTTACTCTGAATAAAGCTTATACAGGGTAAACTCATAAATTGTCCATCCTCTATAATACTGATAGAGAGATATGCACAGCTGTTTTCTCTCCCAGGTATTATTCACTTACTCTGGGTTAACTAATAAACAGAAGTGATCTTATTAAGTATAAAAAGTAGGATTTAAGTTGTTTCAAGTAATAACAGACAGAACAAAGTAAGTCGTCAAGCAAAATAAAGCAAAAACATGCAAGACTAACCCTAATACATTAAGAAACGGATTACAGGTAATATCTCACTCTCAGAGATGTTCCAATAAGCTTCTTTCACAGACTAGACTCCTTCCTAGTCTGGGCCTAATCCTTTCCCCTAGTACAGACCTTGTTATTTTCAGCAGACATTTTAGGTGGTAAGCAGGAGCTTTCTCATGACTGGCAGCTGTTCCACCCCCTTTTATAGCTTTGGCACAAGGCGGGAATCTTTTGTCTCTCTGGGTCCCCATCACTCCTTCTAAATGGAAAAGTACTGGATTTAAGATGGATTTCATTACCAGGTGACATGGTCACGTCACTGTAAGACCTCATTCTTCATTACCCACAGACTGGCCCACATGTACACAGGAAGGTTTGCAGGTAAATAAATCATCTACAATCAATTGTCCTAGTCGATGGGAGCCATCAAGATTCTAAACCACCATTAATGGCCCACACTTTGCATAATTACAATGGGACCTCAGAGTTATACTTCATATTTCTAGCTTCAGATACAAGAATGCTACATGCATAGAAATAGGATGAACGCACACACTCAGTAGATTATAAGCTTTATAATGATACCTTACAAGAGACCTTTTGCATAAAGCATATTCCTGTTACATCAATTCATATTCATAAGCATATTTTTATAAAGCATATGGAGTGCAACGTCACAGGTACCTTCCTTGAGTATTGTCAAATCTGCAATGAAAGTGTTCTTAAAATGAACAACATGTGCTGTGTCATCGTCTGAGACTGCTATAACATGAAATATATGGCAGAATGCGGGTAAAACAGAGCAGGGGACATACAGTTCTCCCCAAGGAGCTCAGTCACAAATTTAATTAACGCATTATTTTTTTTTAATGAGTGTCGTCAGCATGGAAACATGTCTTCTGGCATGGTGGCCGAAGCATGAAGGGGCAGACGAATGTTTAGCATATCTTTAAATACCTTGCAATGCCAGCTACAAAAGTGCTGTGCAAATGCCTGTTCTCACTTTCAGGTGACATTGTAAATAAGAAGAGGGCAGCATTATCTCCTGTAAATATAAAGAAACTTGTTTGTCTTAGCGATTGGCTGAACAAGAAGTAGGACTGAGTGGACTTGTAGGCTCTAAAGTTTTATATTGTTTTGTTTTTGTGTGCAGTTATGTAACAGAAAAAAAATCTACATTTGTAAGTTGACTTTCACAGCAAAGAGATTGCATGACAGTACTTGTATGAGGTGAATTGAAAAATAGTATTTATTTTATCATTTTTACAATGCAAATATTTGTAATAAAAATAATATACACTTTGATTTCAGTTTCAACACAGAATACAATATATATGAAAATGTAGAAAAACATCCAAAATATTTAATACATTTCAATTGGTATTCTGTTGTTTAACAGTGTGATTAAAACTGCGATTAATCACGATTAATTTTTTTAATCGTGATTTTTTTGAGTTAATCGCTTGAGTTAACTGCGATTAATTGACAGCCCGAGTAAAAATTAAAATATATTGGCTGTTTTTAACATTTTCTGGTAAGTAGTTAGGCTAAGGATGAATTGGAACAGTTTTAACATAGGCCCCATTTTTGAGTTTACCCTCCTTGGGGTTCCTTTTGAACCAAATTAAATAACTTGTCCCTTTCATATATTAGCTTTCCTTGACAGCTCAGTTCCTCTTTAGTTATACTACTTTTGTGTTCAGGACACTATGGTATACAGTAGTGCCTCCGAGTAATTCTCTCTGTAGCACTAGATGGCACACTGTGACTTTGAAACAATCTACTGAGGTCTTCTGGACGACAGGAGCCTAGGTTAAAATATTGTTAGTAGAAACATTCAAAATAATGTGCAGTTTCTCACACACATTTATTGCATTTCATACTACCATTATACACATAGATAAAACAGTTTAAACTACAGTGCCTCATCTAGTACAGTCTGCAGACTTGGTTATTAAAGATGATAGTGCTCATGGACTGAAATGGTTGCAAGATTGGGGCCTAAAGTTGTAAGTATGGTGCAGGAAACATCGTGATCTGTACTATAATGCTTAAAATATTGGGTTTGTTAACTTCTTGTGGTTCATTTTCTCAACATGTACTGCAAACAGTTAACTACAAGAATGGTTCTGCTGACTTAAGTGGGACTGCTCACATGGGTAGTTATATACTGTAACTTGAACTTTTAAATTATTTTTTGTACAGAGCCCTCTTTAAGTAGTATGTTTTGAATTTTGTTAAATGTACTTTAAAATTTGTTATAGGAGCTTTTCTTCCCGCCCTGTGTACATTTGGAAAAGTCTTTTGGATGGGCCTGAGAGTAACATCACCAAACTTTTTCAGGCCAGCCCTCCTTTCCTCCCCGCTTTGTCTATGTACACGTACCTGACTGTTACTTCCTGCCTTTCAATTTGAGCTCTGCTCCTGCTGTTAACAATAAACTCCCTCTTGCAGAGCATGAAAGAGGGAATGTCCCATCAACAAAACGGTAAGACTATGCACAGTGTGCTGTCAATTGAAGAAAGTAAACAATCTGAAAAGAGAATAATTTTTCTTTTAATTTCTTTCAGTTACAGTTATCTTAGGGTTTATTTGTAATGGTAGTAGCTACAACATTTTCAGATGTAAATGCGATTTTCAAATTGACTGTGACCCTTCAAGTGTTTGCAAGCCCTGAAGTGGACATAATATGTACCTGTAACAAGGCCCAGTGGTGCATACGGACATCCCAGTGCACCTGTGACAACCTTTGTGCCTTTAAAACTTTGAGCTGTAGCTGCGGGTAACATGCTCCTCTTCCTGCTTTATATGAAATCACATATAAAGCTTCCTGCCTCTTAGGCAGGTAGAAGAGTCCCACCTCAGGGAAGGATCTGATACTGGGCTTTCTGCATTTTTCAGGCAGAGAGGGAGACACTTGCAGGGAGCAGGAGCCAATTGTGAATAATGGCCAGTAGGCGCTACCCAAAGAGGAATGATGCATCCTTTTCCTTCCCTGTTGACGCAGACTGGACTGCTCTTAGGGGAAGGATGTGTTCTCTCCCTCCTGTCTGGCTAACACAGGGAAACCTTCTTGGAATTATTACCCAGGGTTTTTTTTCAGTTGATTTGATAATATAGTTGATAATTGATAAAGCCCTGAGTAAAGGGTTTTAAAAGACTCAAGGTTGGAGCTTTATATCCTGTCCCTGCCTGGTGAAGCTGCCCATCAACTCACAGTACCTTAAAGGGATACTGCGAGGCTAAATTTATTACTTATAAGGTGGTTTAAGAGCCTCAGATAGAAAATGATGTAGAAGTACATTATACAAGCCATTTTTTAAAAAAAAATGACATACTGCAGGAATAAAAGTACAAATATTTGTAAGTATAAGTTTTTAGGACTTTTCAGCTAGAGTAAAATGACTAAGATTCCTATTGATAGCTTACTAACTTGGACTCTGAATGTCGTTTACTGTAGTTGTTACTTTTTTGAAGTCATATTTTAAATATTAGATGGTTTCAGTATAATGCAATAAAATAAAATCACAAGAAAGTGACCAATTCAATAATAAAAACATTGTTATGATGATCCATATTTCTTAGCCTAGTTGTTTAATTTTGTTTTGTAAGTCATTATTAGTTTTATTTTTATTGCACTTTTGTCAACAGTTATGAATGTAGTGAGGTTAAGATTCTCCCTTATTTTCCATCTTCTTAATGTTGTATTGGAAGAAGTGCAGTCTCAGCAGAGAGTCCCTTTAAAGCCAGCTCTTGCATGTTATGCCTGTCTCAGAGGGCCCCAGTCTGTTGATCTGCAGTGCCATGGTATAAGTCTGCCTTCTTAGTCAGGCTTTTTCCTGTGGAGTGCTGGTTGCATTCTGTTGTGAGGCAAGAATTAATGTAGTTGATGTTAGTCAATATCTGTTAATGTTTGTTTTATTGTATATGCTTTCAAAAGCCTTGAACTGAGTATATTTTACAAATCTAACCAAATTTGTTTCTTAAGTGAGTGGGAATCATCCTCAGGGATCCTTCTTATATTCTTAACTTCTCTACTATAGCTTTGTGTAGTAGTAAGTTATCTTCTAGGGTCTTGTTTCCACTAGGAAGAAAAGGTGTAATTTTAGCATGAAATAGGTGGTCCAGATAAACCAGAACTCCTCTCTAGAGTTTCTTTGCCACACTGACGTGTATTTTTGGCCTAGGGTTTTGTCTACACTAGACTTTTTTTTTACCTTGTTTTAATTGATTGCCAATTAATTCAAGATAATTTATTATCACTTTTTGTCCTTCTCATGCCAGTGTTAGCGCACAGGGCAGAAATTCATCTATTCTATTCTTCTATCATTTCTTCTATCATTCTTCCATCTACTTTATGGTGTTGAGATCAGCTGTTCTGTCCTCCCTACCAAGGCTTTTTTTTAAGGGTTCTCTTGAGTACCCTCTCTTTTTCATACCAATTGGTTTCAACTCAGTGACATCATGTGGGAGTCTGTGTGTTGGTATCCAGAATAAAGCTCCCAAATATGTCCCACAATTCCTTCTGGTTTTGGTGGAGATGAGATACTGGTTGGTAATTGATTAGATCTCTTCATTAGTGATGAAGTCTTCCCCTTCAGTGCCCAGAATCTTTCATAGCCACTTACTTTCGAAGCAGCGTAGTTTTCTAAGTAACATTTTAGTAGATCCTGCAGTTTTCACAGCCTTATGTGAAAACTGAGATTGTGTTTGAGTTGAAAATTCTCAGCTTTGTTCTGGTACTGTGCATCTTTGATTTCCATACATTGTTGAGTGTAAAGAATGCTGTAGATGCTTTTACTATCCTTGTCGATCCCTTTTTGACGTCTCCATTGACTAGTAGGTGCTGCCCAGGTAGATGAACTGTTCTTCTTTCTTTTTGTTTTTGCCTTCTAATGTGATATTGCTGCTTTGACATCTGGGTCTCAGGGATCTTTGTTTTAGCATAACTGATTTTGAATCCTGGTTGGCCTGCTCTTTTTGTCAGGTTATCTGTCTTTGTAATTTTTCAGGGTTGTCATAGTGCAGTATCATTGGCAAAGTCTAGCTCTTCAAGGCATTTGCCATCTACCCATTCTGTACCAGTGTTTGTATTGCTAATACACTTGATTATCCAATTTATGGCAATGCCAAACAGCAGCTGAGAATGAAAGCAGCCCTTTTTCACTCCAGTGTGCACTTTGAACTTTGTTGCCTGGTTATTCACCTTTACAGAACATTTCACATCACTATACAGGGCCTTAATGATGTTGACAGCTTCAGCTGGGATTCCAGGGACTGGAGAATACTCTACAATGTATATCTGTGTAGGCTGTCAAATCCCTTTTGAAAATCAATGAAATTGATACATTCCTCTATGATGGTCTTTAGTGTGAATATCTGGTCTACATAGGATCTCCTAGACCTGAATCCCGCATGTTCTGTAAGCTTAGCACCCACTGTTTCTTTCATCCTGTGTAGTATGTGTCACGGAGTCACTGGGGCGATGCTCTGGAACTACTCCATATGAAACCAGCCATGACTCTGGAGGAGCATGCCTCCTCTCTCTGAGCATACTGTTTCCAGGGCAAGAAGCTTACACAGGTTCAGTCTTCCTGGGTCTGACCTTGGAGCATTCAGCGTCCCCTTCCACACTGTGCACTTCCCACAGCGAGTCTGTCGGGCGAGGCTCCTGGGGAAGCCAGAGCGCTCTGCACCACAACTCCACAGTCAGACGTGACTCTCAGCCAGCTGGTAAAACGGAAGGTTTATTAGTCGACAGGAACACAGTGTAGAACAGAACTTGTTAGCATAGAAATCAGTGACTTTCAGCCAAGTCCATCTTGTGGGGAGGGGAGCCCAGAGCCCCTGCGCTCCAAGCCAGCTGAGACTGGCTCGCTTCCAGTTCCTGGCCCCTGACCTGCCCGTTGCTCCTCCTCCGGCTTTTGTCTCCCTTCCCAGGCCAAGAGTCACCTGGTTGCATCCCCCTCCTGGGTCTCAGGTTACAAAGGGGCAGCCATAGCATCCGTGCAGGCAGCTGGAGCAGCCCCTGCAAAAGTAACACACCCTTATTCCCACACGTGTGTATTGGTGCAGTACACACGGAAACTGCGGCACACACAGCATTCATGCAAAACAGTAAGGCTCTCATAGGCTCACGTACAACATAACAAGGGAAAATCCCCACTACGTCACAGTATCACACTGCAGAAACTTTCCCTACAACAGAGAGTAGTGTAACTCCTCTCCAGTTGTTACAGTCAGTGAGATAACCTTGTTGGGGTATTCTGACAATGATTCCATGTTTCTACTAGTCGGGAGGGGAGGGAAGCTGTCCTTTTACCAGACTTAATTAAACAGTTCTTTCAGATTTGTTAGCATTGTGTTATCAACTGCTTTTAGCATTCCTGCTGTGATTTGGTCATCTGCTGCTGCTTTGTTGTTTTTCAGCTTCTTGACTACAGCCTGTACTTTCAGCATCTCTATTGGGCTGATGTTAACATCAAGTTGATCAGTTTAGCATATTTCATCAAAATCTGGTGCCGAGGTGGGGCTGGGTCGGTTGAAGACTCTGCCCGTCTATTTTTCTATTAGTTGTAAGCATTTTTTCATCTTTGCCTTTGACTGATCAATTTCTTATTTTGAAATTTTCACAAAGGTTTCAGTCATTTAGTAAATGTCTCTGTGGTTTCCTTTCATAGCAGCATTTTCAGCTTCAGCTGCTAGGTTTTCAGCATATCTCCATTTATCTTTCCTTGCATTGGTTTTCACTTTTTTTGTCTGCTTTCTTATATTCCTCCTTTGGTTTTCCCAATATTTCATTGGTCTTAGTATTCAGGAGTTTTCCTTGCAGTGCTTTCCTTTCCTTAATGAGATGCCTTGTCTCTTGGCTTATCCAGTTCTTGCTCTGTCTATGTTCATATCCAACTGTTGTTCCTGCAGCTCCAATCCCCTTGCCTCTGAGTGCTGCCCATTTTTCTTAAGGTTCAGTCTGTGTCTCACTTTGACCTGCCTTTGGCAGTGCTTCAAACCTGTTCCTTAATTCAAGATGGAATTTCTCACAATAGTCTTTCATTTTCAACTTTGTACTGTTGATTTTATTTGCCACTTCCTGGTTAAAAGGTGATCTTCCTTAATGTTATTTTCAGTGCAGCAATGCAGAGATTGTGGCCACTGCTAATATTTGCTACTTGATGTGCCCTTGCATCTTGGACAGATGACCTGAATCTTCAGTTGATGCACACATGGTCAATGTATTTTGGTTTTTGTTTTGTTTTAGCATCTGGTGAATTCCATCTTTCTTTGTGAAGGAATAGGGTGCTTGCAAGAATTAGGTTGGATACCAGTCACAGTTCAATGAATCTCTTGCCACTTTGGTTGATGATTATCAACCCATGCTTCCCTGTCCACTCTTTCCACATCCTAAGTTAATGTTAAAGGTCACCCATCACAAGGAGTAAATCATGTTTTGTTATTCTGTTAATCACACTCTGGAGGCGATAGAAGAATTCCTCTTTATCCTTGAAGCTGTGTTCCTCTGGCAGAGCATAGTGCTGTCTGATTGACACTTTTGGTCTAATCTGGTTTGGAGTCTGGCATATATGATGTGTTGGTTGTGTATGCCCTGTTGATGATGTATGCCCAGTATGTCATAATGAGTGCTACTCCCACTCAATGTTTGTTATCACAATGACTTGAACCAATGACAGTTTTCTTTTCTTGCTAGAAGTGCTTCTTGTCCACACCTGGTCAGTCTGTTCTCACTGATGTCCAGGATTTTGAGTACATAATTATCCATTTCCCTCATGATTTGTGAGATCATTGGTGTTTGAAATGTTGTTCTCGCATTCCAGTAACCAATTTTGAGGTGTTTTCTTGCTGCCATCATCAGCCTTTGTGGGGTCCTGGCTTCCACAGGCTGGCTTTTTCCAGAACCCTTCATGAAATATGAGGCATTGGCAGCCATCTCTAACAAAGTGGTAGCCTGGTTCCATTTCTATAACCAATGAGGTGTTTTTTGTTTGTTTTATATGTGGCTAGATGTTTGCCTTGTCCTTCCCATTTTATCCAGGTTTAGGAGCAGCAGCCACATCAAAGGTGCAGCAGGTGGGGTTAACAAAAGGTAAACACACTCATAAAGGTATAAACACTTCTCTAATGCTGGCAATCAATTTAATCAAGGTTAAAAAATAGTCAGGTGTAGACAAACCCCAGCTGAGGGCTAGACACTAGTTCTCATTCTGATTAAACATGCTGCTAGAAGGTACTGTAAGAGCCATGACATATGCCTCTTCTCTGTGAAAATGAATGAGTACATCCATGCCACCCACACAGTTTCTAATAGGTGGTGAAAATACAATACCCATCTCACAGACTTTTACGAATAGTAGTTAATATTTATACTTATGTGAGGATTGTCAACTGCAAGCCCCTTTTTGGATGTTTTAGCATTAATGCTTTGAGATAATTAATATATTAGCTTGAAATAGAATGATATATTTTTCCTATATTTCACATTTTCAGGCTTCTTTCCAACGCTCTAATAGTCATGACAAAGTGAGGAAAATTGTTGCAGAAGAGGGTCGTACAGCAAGAAACCTTATTGCATGGAATGTCCCACTGGAAAGCAAAGAGGACGATAGTAAGTATTGAACTTCCTTCCCCACAACCTTCCCTTACTCTCCCACCCAAAAAAGAAGTTTAAGTTTGAAGTAAAAATGTTTATACCTAAAAAATGTATCTTAAATTTGATAACTGCTTAAAACATAGATATCAATATTTTAAACTAATTTCTTCAGTATGCTTCCTGTTTAATTCAATTATAATTTTGTAAAACATATACAAAATTTGATAAAGATGAAATAAAAGGTATCTTTACTGTTTTCTCCCATTTTGTTGACTGTAGCTAGGCTGGTTACAGTTAGCCTCCTATGTGCCCCCTTGTGAGCTACAGGGAGTCTGCCTCAATTTCCCCTCTTGGACTGTTCAAATACACTTCAGGCTTTTTGTTGGTCAAAAATACATTCTTTTGGGACTTGGTTTATTAATATAAAAGAATCTGTAAATAAAACTCAAAACCCCAAAACAAAATCCATTGATAGGTCCACACAGCCCAAGGTTTTTCTTCCTCCTCCCAGGCCTCCCTGCCTAGAGGGCTTTGCAAGTTCCTTCCCTGCTTGGTGAGGGTATCTCCCCAGCCTCCCTTCTTGGAGAGTTTTCCTCATTCTCTGCAGACTATATGCCACACCTTCCTGCTCTTTTTATGAGTCCTCTCAGGTGGGGCTTAGCCTCAGGTACTACAGCCCTTGGGGTAAGCCACCCAGTTACACTGATGTTTATCAGTACATCCTACTTACTACAATAAGCTTATCATAAAAAATATAGGAAAATTAGAAAAAGAGGATAACAAAGACTGAAATAAACATTATTTAGGCTATCTCCCAATCTTCGAAGGATAGGCTTTGAGTAAGCCAACAAATTATCTCGGTGTAGACCAACATTCAAATACATTTGTAAGAGTTTTTAGTATTACTTTAGTCTATGGTGAACAGTTCTGTAGATTTTTTTAGGGGAGGGAATATGGAGGGACAGAAAATGAAAATGTGGATGCCAGATTTTCAGGACTTAGGAAAATCTTTTGAGCAGCCTTGAGACTGTTCAGATTTTCTCCTCTGAATAGGCTTGATGATTCAAGGAGCCATGAAGTAACTTTTTGGCTTTCCTTCTTCCCCTCAGCTGCACCAGGTGCCAAATGGCTGGTCTTGAGGACCTACCCCTAAGTATTTCTTCAGCCTAGCTGTCCTCCTTAGGATGGTTCTTTTTAGTTTTCTGCAGTAAAGTTCTGTGAAAAAGATACTACAATGGGAAAAGTTATGCTTATGTTATAGAACAATTAACCCTCCATCTCATGAAACACAGAATAACTTATGTTCCAATATAGAGTCCTGTACATGAATGTTCTAAATGGCATATGTGTTTACATTAGGATTCATAGTAAGGCATATCATATGTTTCATTTAAAAATCTTAGTGCTATAAATTTTGATTTATGAAAGAACGATGTTGGAGGAGAAATTCTGACAATAGGAACTTCAAAAAGAATCAAGACAAACGTAATTTACTTGGTACTGTTTTTTTCAGAAGGAACAGCAGCTATACAAACCTTGGGTCTTATGCTTCCCCTCCATGGAAGGCAACACGGGGTCAGGGTCGGGGAGGCGCACGAGAAGGGAAAGTGCAAGAGCAAGACATAATACCATCCCTTTAGGGTACAAACCCTGGAGGTAGTGAGTATGGTGGGAATGGGTAAAAACTTATTCAGATATCCCATCCTGGAAGTGCTGACAGCACAGAGAGAGAGAGACAGGAAACATCAGGCAAATCCTGAAGTGCTGTAGGAGCTTCAGCACTGGGATATTCAGGGTCCTTACCTGAAAAGGAGTACTTGTGGCACCTTCGAGACTAACCAATTTATTTGAGCATAAGCTTTCGTGAGCTACAGCTCACTTCATCGGATGCATACTGTGGAAAATACAGAAGATGTTTTTATACACACAAATCATGAAAAAATGGGTTTTTATCACTACAAAAGGTTTTCTCTCCCCCCACCCCACTCTCCTGCTAGTAATAGCTTATGTAAAGTGATCACTCTCCTTACAATGTGTATGATAATCAAGGTGGGCCATTTCCAGCACAAATCCAGGTTTTCTCCCTATTTTCCACAGTATGCATCCGATGAAGTGAGCTGTAGCTCACGAAAGCTTATGCTCAAATAAATTGGTTAGTCTCTCAGGTGCCACAAGTACTCCTTTTCTTTTTGCGAATACAGACTAACACGGCTGTTACTCTGAAACTGGTCCTTACCTGAACACTCTTGTTGAACTCTGGCAAACAAGGAAGATAGCTATATCCTTTGTGTTTATCAACTATAAAACAAAATGAACATGGGTTACAATTGCCCAGTATTTCAAAGGACATTGAGACTCTACAGTTTCAGCCTCTGACCTTTTTACTGCAGCCTTATCCCAACTGTCCTTCCTCACTGGAGTTCCTGTCTGAAGTGTATAAGCACAGTCTTCATGGCTTTTATATAGCAGAATTATCAATACTGTATGTGTTTTTACTGACTGGTTACTGCTGACATGTGAATCCTTAAATTAGCTATATGTAGTAAGACAAGGCAGAACAATGGCTAGTTGTTAAGAAGTGGCTGTCAAATTTATTCTGTCTCTCTCTGAATCAAGCTGGAGAAAAGGGACAACTGCTATTTCCCTATCAGGTACAATACACTGAATTTTCTATGAGAAGGAGAAGAAGAAAGAAAGAAACTAAATTAAGCCTTTCTATTTTCATTGGGAGACTCTAGCCTCCTATTTCAGTATTCGCTTCAGCAACACTGCTTCACTCTGTTTACCAATTAAACAGGGAAATTAGAGAGGTGTCCTTTCTGTTCTGGGGAAGGGTTGTAAAAACATGGGGCTGTACCAGTTGAGAAGAGATAGTTTTACATGATTTTACTCCATCTCTATCACACCTACAAAGAAAGTAAGAGAATTTCAAGTGTAAAGAAGGGAAAGGGGTCTATCCCTATGGTCTGAAGGAGCTCAAATATCTAAACAAAATGAAAACAAGGGGATGGCCAGAAACCCTTTTGTCCCCAGTACTGTTCCGTGAAAGCCCCACTTCCCCAGGTCCCAAATGATTAAATGGGAAAAAATTAGAGAACACGTCATAGCTCAAACACTGGGATCTCTGCCTAGTTTTAGAGTAAGTTACTATAAACTGTTTGCTTTCTCTGTGCACAGCAATGAGTTGCAAATAATTCTTGCTAAGAAGGAACAGGTATTTTCAGAGTCTTACAGTGTGAACACATTCATGAGAATGGGATGTTGCCACTGTTCAAGTGGAAGAATGTTTATGTCTAAACCATAAATATTAAACTGAAAAATCTGTTAACAGTAAATTAGAGACAGCAGAGCCATCAGAACAAGGAAATGTATTGATTGCATTGTTCACTGGCCCAGTTGTGCTCAAGTACAACAGTCTCTCTTTAGTTAGGTGATTACTTGGCACTCATCACCATAGTATCTAAGACAACTTTGTTGCTATCTATTTTTAAAAAATAAACATAGATGCTGTAGTTGCCTTTTTTAATGTTTTATCTGCATAAGTCTCATTATGTTATTGGGGGTCTGTATTCTGGTGTCTCAGAATTAAAATGTTAATTAATGAGAGGCTCTCCCTTTTGAATATGCACCTTAGATTGAGATACAAAACTTTTTCTGTAAGTGCCTTTGTGAGCAAAGTTGATCTGTATATATGAATGTGAAAACATTTTGAAAAATTACAATTATAAGAGCTCCAGTGCATATACAAACTGTCACTTGAAAAAAAAAATCTTCTAACAAACTTTGTCCATGTCAGAGTAATACTATTTAACAATTATATAATGTTTATCATTAGAGAACATCAAAGCATTTTCAAAACTTTAGATTCAAGATTTTCCATAAACTGTTCTGCCTTTAAAGGGACACCATCAACTTAAGAATCACAGTTCTTCCTGAATTGTTTTTAACCTACTACTGTTACAGAAATGGAGGAGAGAAAAACATTTGGAAAATTAGGAAAGTGTTGTAAAACTGCAGAAATTGACAGAAGGATTCAGGTGCAGTATCTGAAACTTCTTTAAATTGGCTAGGTTTCAGCTGGATAATATCTATTTAATTATCCCTGAATATGAAAACGAAAGTAGGCCATCACCACTCAGAATCAGTGTTAAAATGTCCAAAAAGCCACAATGTGGAGGCCTTCAATTTTCACTGGTTCTCTTGGAGTGCCGTTTCATAGCTGTACTTTTTCAACTATGATATTAATACAGTATAATTAGTTTGATAGAATTGTTGGTTTGTTGGATATGAATATTAATTCTGCTTTTGAATTATACCTTAGTGGTGTGCAAGATCAGTGCAAACTGTTGTCTTCCTTGGAGACTGAAAGCTTATACAGCATCTGGGTATTCCTTTTTTCCCTAGACCTGTATTTTGGAAGAGCCAACATTTTAAAATGTCTTCATCTTAAAATACTAGTATGTTTGAATATTTTTTCTGTGATAAGTACTGATGTACCTAAACTAGTGTAAAACAGAGTAGAAGTGCTGCATTAATTATTGTGGAGCCAGGTCCTTAGCATATGTTGTCGCTGGCCAAGCTAAATGTCAACACCAAAGTGAATACATAAAATGGGATGATGTGAGGGGGGAGGGGGATTTTTTGTAGCACAAAAACCTCAAATAAAAAGGAGGAATCATAGAAATGCAGGGCTGGAAGGGTCCTTGAGAGCACTGAAGCAGGACCAAGTAAACCTAGGTCATCCCTGACAGGTATTTATCCATCCTATTCTTAAAAACCTCCAGTGATGGGGATTCCACAACCTTCCTTGGAAGCCTATTCCAGGATTTAACTACCCTTATAGTTAGAAAATTTTTCCTATCTAACTTAAAACTCCCTTACTGCAGATTACGCCCATTATTTCTTGTCTTACCTTCAGTGGGCATGGAGAACAATTAATCACTCTCCTCTTTATAACAGCCCTTCACATATTTGAAGACTATTATCAGGTTTCCTCTTAGTCTTCTTTCTCAGGACTAAGCATGCCCCGTTTTTTTTAACCTTTCCTCATTAACCCTTTTATAATTTTGGTTGCTTTCCTCTGGACTCTACAGTTTTTCACCATCTTTTCTAAAGTGTGGTGCCCAGAATTGGATGCAGTACTCCAGCTGAGGACTCACCAGTGCCAAGTAGAGCAGAACAGTTTCCTCACCATCTTTTACATATAACACTCCTGTTAATACACCCCAGGATATTAGCTAGTTGTTAAGAAGTGGCTGTCAGATTTATTGTCTCTCTCTGAATCATATTGTTGACTCATATTCAGTTTGTGAGCCATTAATAACCCCCCGATCCTTTTCTGCAGTACGACCACCACCAGTTATTTCCCATTTTGTTGTTGTGCATTTGATTTTTCCTTCCTAAACAAAGTACTTTGCTCTTATCTTTACTGAGTTTCATCCTGCTGATTTCACACCAATTCTCCAATTTGTCTTGGTTGTTTTGATGCTAATCCCGTCCTCCAAAGTGCTTGCAACCGCTCCCAGTTTGGTGTAATCCACAGATTTTATAAGCATACTCTCCATTCTGTTATCCAAGTCATTAATGAAAATATTTAATTGTACTGGATCCAGGACTGACCACTGCGGAGCCCACTAGATAGGCCCTTCCAGTTCAACAGCAAACAGTTGGTAACTACTCTTTGAGTACAGTTTTTCAACCATTTGTGTACTCACCCTATAGTAATTTCTTCTAGGCCCTAGTTTGCTTATGAAAATGTGTGGGACAGAGTGAAAAGCCTTACTAAAATCATATTATGCCACTTTTACTGCTTCTGCCCATCCACTAGGCCTGTAATCAGAATAATAGTAACTTTCAAAATGCTCAGATTGTTTATTTGATACCTGCAGCCATTCTATATTTGTCAGTTTGTGTCTGTGGCAAATCTCATTCCTGCTGTAATAGTACAACAGATACAGATCTTTGTTTAATCAAATCACAAAATGTTCTAAACAGGGAAAAATATATTCTTCACATGCTTAATTGTGTCTAAATATAGATTAGATTTAGAAACGTAGAACTAGATTTTCAACTGGAAAATTGAAAGCTTTTTTAATGACTTTGGTATGAGAAAAAATTTAACTTGCACATTTTGAATAACATAAATATATGGATATTTAACAGGAGCAATTTTTCATTGTTGCTTCATGTACCACTGTTATCCCAAAATGCATCTGGTAGTCCCCAATCTTGCAAACTCACTTGTTCATGCTTAATTTTAAGTGTGTGAGTAGGTCCAATTATTTCATTGGGGCTACTCATATGCTTAAGTACTTTCCTGAGTGTTTGCAAGATCAGGGCCTTAAATCACTTATCATTCAGAATTACAGTTTTGAGAAAGATAGTAATGTGAACAACTATTTTATGATGCTGAAAGAGGAACATAGAATACATTTAGCAATTATATACTTGAGGCATTTGTGGTAGGGTGGGAGTCTTCTCTTTAAACACAATTACTTTCTTTAGTTCTGCATTGCTCGTAATATTCTCCTAGAAACTTTCAACATGCTCTTAGATGCTTGTTCGTCGAGGAGCTTAACAGTTTGGTAACAGAGATGCCTAGAGAATGAATATTAATGTGAAACTCCAGCCTCTGTTAAATTCAGATGTAGTTTTAAAATGGTGTTTGTCACACATACTTGGACATTACAGGAGAAGTTAACATCCAGACAAATCATGCCATAACTCATCATTTCCTGGTGCTTAGGGCCCTGCTGGCTCTATTTAAACATTTAACAGATTATACAAATGTAATTTCTTTCATAAAAACAATGGGCCAAATTCTCATTTATGATCTGACCTCTTTGCACTGCTCAGACAAACTAATGTGACCAGAATTTGGTCATAGCAGGGAACAGATAATTCCCCTTGTGGAAGGGAACTCAGCTGGTGTAAAGGGTGGGAGAGCCAGCTTCTGCGCCTCTGCCCCCTCCCTTGGCAAAGGGGTATGTATGTTGTTGTGGCAGAGTTAGCTCCATTAAGAAGGAATTGGTAAATGTATTTTTCTGATATTCTAGCTATTCCAGAATTAATACTGCATTTGTCAACTGTATGTGGATTAAGAATGATATCTAGACTTCCTAATCAGGATTGTGATTGTTAATGCATATTGGCCTGGGTAACCCTAGCCCAATTAAAAAAATGCAGCAGTTCAGCATACAGGAATCCAGGAATTATGTACTTTTTAATTACTTACTTTACTATCAGAAAACTTGAGGCACATGGGCAAACAATCTACAAAAATTTTATTGCAAAATCAAAGTTGATACCATATCAACAATACTTAAAACACTTCCCATGTGAGACCTTTTTCACTAAACCCAAAATAAAAATGTCTAAGTATCTTTGTAAATTTAAGAAACGTGTGACATGACAAAGTAACTGCATAATCTTGTATTTGTAACTGTTCCCTTCCCCTTATTCCCTTTTTGTTTGTCATTTGATAGCCACAGAAGGTCTGGCCAGGCAGAGCACATTGCAGTATTGGGGCTTTAGACTGTAAGCACTTCAGGGTAGGGAACATATTTTATTTGGTGGGGAGGTGTTCGGCAAATCTTGGGACTCGGAAAATAATAGCCTACACTTTTAGAAAAAGCTTGATAGAATGGATAGACTTTTCAATATGTGATGGAGATCAACAAATTTTGGTTCTGTTGGACCAAGAGGAGAAGTGCATGCTGGAATTGAGGACTCGTGACTGAAAACACCTGGTAGAACATTCAAAAGTAGCTGAGAGTCCAATAAGATTGCAAACTTTAATAATACACCCACATTTAGAGGGCCAAAAATAATCTCTCTCTCCCCACTGGTTGCTTCCTCCAGACAGGCAGCATTGCCTTTGTTTTCTTTGAAAGGAGCTCCAGGCAGCCACTTCTTATTCAAATTCCAGAGACTGGCTAAGATGAACAACTGCACCATCTGGGGCCAGTGAAAAAGAAATAATAGAGCTGAGTGGTGTCAGCAGACTTTCTCACTATCTCCTCTAGATATCTTGCATACACATGGAAGAGGATGGGTGACAGAATAGAACTTTGTGGGACACCACATGAGAACCCTGGCAAAAAATGAGCAATTACGTAGCTGTACCCTCAGAGTGTACTCAGAGAGGAAATAACAGAGCTATTCAAGTGTGTTTCTTTCCATCCCTACCAGGGTTCACCAACAACACCTCATAGTCAACAGTGTCAAAGGCAAGGATAGATGTAAAAGAAACAATGGATACTCGATCCTTGTCTACCACTGTGATGATTCTTGAGACAAGTGTGGTCTGTATAGTGTTGCTGCCTAGTACCGGATGGAAAGATGTCAGAGAAATCTGACTCCAGCTATTGCTAGAGTTGCATTCCTGTCTCAGCAGAGTTCCCCAAGAAAAGATGTGAGACAGTGATAATTGCTGAGATTGTCAGTGTAAAAGATGCCTTCTTGAGTATAGTTTAACAATTATTTGTTTTAGAGATACTGGCACTTTGCCCTTCTGATGAGATGTACCATCTTCCTACCTAATGACCCAATCTCTCCCCACTAGATTTACCAGTAAAAGATTAAATGGACCTAAGTTATATCTGAAACTCCCTGAGTATCCAGAACGTCACTAATTCGCTTATGTTACAATGGCTAGTTAACAATTGACGAGGTGGTGATCGTTGGTCCCTGCTGTTCTAATCTAAAATTGAATAAGTGCCTCATAAGCAAAAGGCTTCATATCCAATTACCAATCTCATGACCAACCTAATATTTTACAGTTACAGACTAATAGGCCTCACAAATACAAAGTCTTGAATTACACTTATCCTTTTGGCACTGCTCATGAATACAGAAAGGAAATTATTGTGCATTAGCCATAAAAATATTTGTTGAATAAAAAAGGGTAGTGAAGCAAGAATGCATGGCTGATGATGAAAGACAAACTTGTTTGTCCTATACACTGAAGAAATTGTTTAAACAGTCTTTCCAAAAATACTGTCTGTCTTAAATTGACAAAATCCAGCATTGACATAAGTGTTTGTTTGCCTTGCATATTCAATCTGCCAGGAAATTGCTTTAATCTCTGCACCTGACTTAGAAACATAGAATATCAGGGTTGGAAGGGACCTGTTCAAACATTTCCCAGTTTTTACTCATAAATCATCTTTTCTTGTGTCTTCTAAAGAGATGAGGTGTTTTTGGTTTTTTTGATCCATCATCCTTTTTAGTACTGGCACATCTATTTTGGTATACTTGAAAATAGACTCATGGTGCAAGTTTTCTGTGCCATTCACACACACAAAAAATTCTGCCTTCTGGGAATGTAAATAGTTTCAGATGAGAGCCCTCAGTTGTGGTAATATTTTAATTTTTATAATCCTGGCATACATCTCATCTGAAATTTGAGGTTTTCAATGAATAGGGAGTGTAATATGTATTCTGTGGACAATCTCTTATTTGCTAAAACACAGTATCTCATTTTTATTTCTGAAACCTGCTCACATTGACTTTAGAATCTTTTTAATTTATTTGTGCTTGTTTACTCAGTGTTTTTAAGAAGAATTCTGAACCAGATTTTTGTCTAAAAATGAAAGGCCTGGTTCACTACTATGCTCCAGCACTGCAAAATAGCCATAAACCTGGTTTAACTGGTTCAGCCAGTTGCATGACATCACCAGAACAGTGTAAAACAGCTGACCCTGTCAGTGAATTTGGCCCAAAAAATCTGTTAAAACTCAGTGTGTTGGTTCTAAAATTCAAGTGTGGTTTCCAGCCTTGAATATCAAGGACCTATATTAAGTCCACTCAGTTGTTTAGTTGGTTTTATTTCATTAAATTATCTGATCAATTCAGTAAGATGTCTGAAAAAAGAAAAGGAGTACTTGTGGTACCTTAGAGACTAACCAATTTATTTGAGCATAAGCTTTTGTGAGCTACAGCTCACTTCATCGGATGCATACTGTGGAAACTGCAGAAGACATTATATACACAGAGACCATGAAACAATACCTCCTCCCACCCCACTCTCCTGCTGGTAATAGCCCATGCAAAGTGATCATTCTCCTTACAATGTGTATGATAATCAAGTTGGGCCATTTCCAGCACAAATCCAGGTTTTCCCCCCCTCCGCTCCAGCCCCCCCCTCCCCCCAAACTCACTCTCCTGCTGGTAATAGCCCATCCAAAGTGATCACTCTCCTTACAACGTGTATGATAATCAAGGTGGGCCATTTCCAGCACAAATCCAGGTTTTCTCACCCCCCCCCCCCCGTTTTTTTTTTTTTTTCCAAAAACCACACACACAAACTCACTCTCCTGCTGGTAATAGCTTATCCAAAGTGACCACTCTCCTTACAATGTGTATGAAAATCAAGTTGGGCCATTTCCAGCACAAATCCAGGTTTTCTCACCCCACACACAAACTCACTCTCCTGCTGGTAATAGCTCATCCAAACTGACCACTCTCCTTACAATGTGTATGATAATCAAGGTGGGCCATTTCCAGCATAAATCCAAGTTTAACCAGAACATCTGGGGGGGGGGGGGGGTTAGGAGAAAAACAAGGGGAAATAGGCTACCTTGCATAATGACTTAGGCACTCCCAGTCTCTATTTAAGCCTAAATTAATAGTATCCAATTTGCAAATGAATTCCAATTCAGCAGTTTCTCTGGATTTGAAGTTTTTTTGTTGTAAGATAGCGACCTTCATGTCTGTAATTGCGTGACCAGAGAGATTGAAGTGTTCTCCGACTGGTTTATGAATGTTATAATTCTTGACATCTGATTTGTGTCCATTTATTCTTTTACGTAGAGACTGTCCAGTTTGACCAATGTACATGGCAGAGGGGCATTGCTGGCACATGATGGCATAAATCACATTGGTGGATGTGCAGGTGAACGAGCCTCTGATAGTGTGGCTGATGTTATTAGACCCTGTGATGGTGTCCCCTGAATAGATATGTGGACACAGTTGGCAACGGGCTTTGTTGCAAGGGTAGGTTCCTGGGTTAGTGGTTCTGTTGTGTGGTATGTGGTTGTTGATGAGTATTTGCTTCAGGTTGGGGGGCTGTCTGTAGGCAAGGACTGGCCTGTCTCCCAGGATTTGTGAGAGTGTTGGGTCATCCTTCAGGATAGGTTGTAGATCCTTAATAATGTGTTGGAGGGGTTTTAGTTGGGGGCTGAAGGTGACGGCTAGTGGCGTTCTGTTATTTTCTTTGTTGGGCCTGTCCTGTAGTAGGTGACTTCTGGGAACTCTTCTGGCTCTATCAATCTGTTTCTTCACTTCCGCAGGTGGGTATTGTAGTTGTAAGAATGCTTGATAGAGATCTTGTAGGTGTTTGTCTCTGTCTGAGGGGTTGGAGCAAATGCGGTTGTATCGCAGAGCTTGGCTGTAGACGATGGATCGTGTGGTGTGGTCAGGGTGAAAGCTGGAGGCATGTAGGTAGGAATAGCGGTCAGTAGGTTTCCGGTATAGGGTGGTCTGAATCTTCCCTCTAAACATAGACCAGTTAGCAGAAAGTACATTCACCATAATTAGCATTTTGTCTCAATTGCTTACACTTTAAAAATAGGACCCTGTAGCTTTTACATTTTATATATTTTTGTAAGGTAAAACATTAAATCAGAGGAATAAATCAAGCAAAAAATAACATAAAAAGAAATTAGATTTTGAAATTAAATCTGTTTTTGAGCAAACCCCTTTCTGAATCCAAAAGATCCCATTCCTCATGAAAACATTCCAAGAAAGGAAATTTCTTACCTGCTAATTATAGATCTGAGAATATTGTGTTAAAGTAGACATACTACACACTTATTCTGAGAAATTAGATTTCATTTTTTTGTTTATTCATTCTGTTGTAGTTTATACTACTTACTGCCAGATTATTCAACTGGGAGCCTGCAAAGAGCTCTGAAAAACAATATAAAAATGGGGTCCCCATAAATTGCTCAGTTTTTTCCTGTTTCCATGTGTTGGAAGGGGCATGTAAACCAATTGTCCGGGCTGTACAAACAGTTCTTCAGGAAAAATAGTTAATGGCCAAACTTTTCCATTTATGTTGTTTCCAATCAATATCCCTTATTTCAATCCTGTAATAAAATTTGGATTAAAATAAGCAATGGATAAAGGCTAATAACACCAATATTTGTTGACTATACCTGCAAACTTTAACCATATTTAAGCTGTATATAAAAGTGGTGTATTTAACTTCTAGATGATAATGACCTGGTTTTTGGAAGTGCTTAGCACCTTTGGAAAGCAGTCCATCTTTGTGTAGAAAAATCTCTAATTTCTCTGTCTTGTGCTTTTTTTTCCAACTTTTAAATTGTATCTTCAATTCTTTCCTTCAGTTAGAATTGATGGAAATAAGTATCAAATTCAGTACATACAATTTTGCAAATTAGTTTACTTCATTAATTGTTCCCCTTATTTATCTTATGAGTGTAGTGCACTGTTGTTAGCACACTACAAGCTTGGATGCTTAAATATTAGAATAATAGTATCTTCTTAAAATAGTTATTGCTGATTAAAATAATTGTTTTCTTTACAGGTAAGTCTAAATGGCAAGTAGGTGGAAAATCTAAGAGAGTGACTCATGGAACACATAAACCTACAAAACAGGTATATATGTTGAACTTTTCAGTTTCTTTTTAATTTCAATTACAGCATATAAATGTCATGAAATAGAACTAATATATTCAATATTGTGTGCACATGGATGCATGTGTGTATATAAATAAGATTACATGCACACAACTGTCCTAAAAGAACATTATTAATGTTGCAAAGTTAAGTACACAGAAATTAGAAAATGCCACAATTAAGGTTGTTTCTCTATGCAACCTTAATTTGGCTCCCATATGCATTATGAAACATTCTTTAATTCTTCTAGTGATGTCACTATGTGTATTCTACGTGTGGGTACTTGTGTGCACCATGCACCAAAGTCCGGAAGTTCTTCAAAGCAGCGTCTATAGGCCTGCACAAGCGCAGTAGCTCTCCTTGTGCTCCCGACCCAGGATATAAGAGGCAGTGTAGGTTGATGCCTCTCCACCGCGTGGCCTGAGTTGGAATCATGTCCCCCTTCACTTTGTTTCATAACCTATATAGAAAACATTTGTAAATAGTTATATTCTTAGCTATGTAGTTAGCAGTTAAAAATTGAGTAATATAGAATATTTCTTTCTCCCTGGTTGGCAAACCTGTCCCCTGGCTCCGGGAATATGCCCAGAGTCCCAGGATTCAAGAATTGCACCTCTTGTCCTTGATCCTTCTTCATCAGTGACGAACATCAGCACTATCTGGGTGAAGCACATATCTCTGCAAAGTGCAGTATGTGTTGCTCCTTCCCACCCAGCACTCAAGAAGACCGGGAGCTTCACCTACGGAAGCACCCGATGGAGAAGGCTATGAGGCCCCTCTCCAATCCAGGCCAGGGACGGTCTACTGTACTTTGGTCTCAGCATCCTAGCTGTGCCCTTCCAAGCACATGCCCTAGAATAGGTGGTGCTGGAACACTTTTAATAGTGGGGGTGCTGAAAGACAGCCCCCTTCCCATTGTCTGCCCCCTTCCCTCCCAGAACTGTGGCTGGGAGCAGGGCCGTGCCTCCAGGAAAGGGGGACCCAGACAGGGTAAGGAGGCCGAGGCTTGGGCCACAGTTGGGGGCAGGGGCGGGTCCAGGAGAGGACCCTGGACACGGGAGCAGCAGCTGGGACCCCGGGAGCAGGGCCGGGAATCCGTGTGCAGGGCAAGGAGCGGAGCCCAGACGTGAGGCCAGCAGCTGGGACCCTGCGTGTGGCCCCCCGCACTCCTCATTCTCACGCCTATGCCTGAAGTAGAGCTGTCAACATCTAAATCCAAGGACTGTTCTTCCAGGGTTTCCTCATGAGAGAAGAGGGCTCTCTCATGGGCGCAAGGACAGATTCCTGTTGAGGACAGACCATAAGAAACGCACTTCCTCCCTGAGCTGGTCCAGGTTGGGTGAGACATTGCGAGCAGAACCTAAGTACCTGGCTCTAATGAAGACCCTCAGATCTGAGGACAAGATACATAAAAAGAAATATCCGCCAGTTCCATCTGTCACCTCAATACTGAAGTGTAAGGATAGCTGCTTGCCAATTCTGTCTACAAGTGCAGGTCTGGACCCATTATCAGTACTCTCTCATCTCTTTAAAGACCGTTTGGTCGCTGCACTGGATCTATCAGACTTAACTGCAGGAACCCCTTGGACACCAGGGTGCAATGAGACTTATGTGACACCAAAGGATATATTCCTCCCTTATCCACAGTCTCTGATTCTTTCAGCCCTCCTAACGGATGTCCTTACTCCCGAGGAGGAGCCTATATCACTGACCCAGGAGCCATCTCACCTCCAAGCATCTTGTAGGAGTGCCCCGATACCAATGGCACTGCCACTATCAATGGAGCAGTCCTTGGACTCAGATGAATCAGAGGAGATGGCTGCACTGGTATCTCCGCAAAGGCAGTTGAGCCCTGATAGACAGTCAAAGGGTTATGCTTGCCATTCCGCCAGGTTACAGCCTCCCCAGAGGCTGCTAGTACTGTTTTCCTTGGGTCCTTTGCAACTGATCAATCCCTTTTTCTGACCTTAGAGGGGGCTGTGGGATCCTTATAGCAGGCGTCCGGCCCCTCTCAGGAGTCATACCGCTCCTCTTCCTCTTGCCAGTTGGTTCTCTTGGTGTGTGAAGAGAAAGAGGTGGAACCGGATCCGCAGATACCAATGATTCCGACAGGTGACTCTTAATCAATCCCGGACGAAGCAGTCACTCCTTCCTTGCCTTTTCTGCTGGATGACCATTGTCAATACCAGGAGCTGTTACAAGGAGTGGCCAGGGACCTACAGATCCCATTAGAGGAGGTCCAGGACTCTCAACACTGGCTCCTGGTCATGTTGCAGCCAAAGGCCCCAGTAAGGTGGGCTCTGCCCATCAATGAGGCCATACTAGAACGAGCTAGAGCTGTATGGTGCGCTCCAGCATCCTGTGTCTCAACACTAAATACAGAGAGATGGTATTTTGTTCCTGTGAAAGGGGCTGAATTCTTACTCTCATCCTGCACCCAACTCTCTGGTGGTAGAGGCGACTGTTGAAAGGGCTAGGTCTCACTAACTTTACATGTAATGTTGAGGCATACCTATGATTGACCAGTAAGTTATTACTTGTCAGTGATACCTCACCAGGCATATTTTGTGCAAAGATTAGCAGATAAAGGCTCTAAGAGATTGGACCTCCTGGGGAGAAAAGTCTTCTCCTCCCCAGGCCTGCAATTTTCTGTCACCAACTACGAAGTGTTAGCAAAATACAATTTTCATACCTGTTCTAGGCTTGCAGACTTCACAGACAAGCTTTTCACAGAGGATGGTCCAATTTCAGTCTCTTTTAGATGAGGGAAAGCTAGTGGCAAAGGTGGCTCTTCAGACTGCAGTGGATGTGGCAGAAACAGCTTCTAGAAGTTTGGTCTAATCATGAGGAGGGACTCCTGGCTGCAATCGTCAGGGTTTCCTGGGGACATCCAAAACACCATCCAGGACCTTCCTTTTAACAGACTGAATCTCTTTAATGAGAAAATGGATGAATCCCTGCACTCGCTAAAAAACTTGAGATCGACTCTGCATTCCTTGGGGATTTATACTCTGGCCCCCAGGAGGATATACCTGAGGCAACTTTGTAGATCAAGGCTACCCCCTCCTCATGCACCTTTTTACCAGTGCAGTGCCGAGCTACTGTGCAAATGTCAGAGGATTCAGAGGATTCAGAGGCCTTGCTTCTCGGCCCCCTCTATTGCCGTACCCTCTACTCACTGTCAACCACCACCCAAGAGCCACTTTTGAAGTGTGTTATAATTTATAGGTACATTCATAAAAGCCCTTACATGATACACTAATGTTGTATTCAATTAGTTGCTTCAATTGCTTATCACTAGCGGTTCAGCCCTCTGTCTTTATAGAGCTGTAAACCTTTTAAATGGATTCTTTGGAAGTTACCCCTCAAAGGAAAATTTATTCAAACAGTGAGGAAGGCGGCATGGAGTCTGCTGGTGGAAGAAGCTTCATGCTTTTTTTTTTCTCCTAATTATGTTTGCTGGAATGCAAATCGTTGTGTTCCCTGCTATCTTTGTTCAGATGAACCTGTTTACTACTTACATATAAACTGAGATAAACTCACTCCTTTGTTCAGGATAAACCTGTTTAACAACTTTTGCCTAGGCAGGGCTGTCTGCTTTTGAACATGTGCTATTAACACCATACAGATGGAATTCATAACTTTACATATAATGTTGAGGCATACATATGATTGACCAGTAAGTTACTAGTTTTCAGTGATACCTCACTAGGCATATTTTGTACAAAGAATATTACAGTAGTGTGTAGGATCTGAGTAAGGGGGTGCTTTGAGTCACATGGACACACACGGCATCTCTGTGCCAGATTTCAAGCCCCTGCTCCAATTCATGGAGGCCCTAGAGCTTTTCAAAGAAAAGGTCGCTGGAATTTTTTCGTGTGAGGAGAACAATGTATTTTTCCCTAGCTTCATACTCTGAAATGGCTGAATCATGTTGGCTGAAAATTTCCCCAAAAAGTTCAGCCTGTGATAGACACCTGGCAGTCCAAACAGTTAGTTACAAGCAAAAACAGGATTTTACAATGGAAAGTGTCAGGCAACATAAATAATAGGCGGTGGTACCAGCTTTTCCTTTGATACTGAACTAATTATATAATAAGTGTTATATTAACAAAGCAATACATTTCTGCTTCTCGTCATGTTTGATCCTTTTTAACTGTTCCTCCTCTTTGATATAACAGTTTTAGCTTAACATTTTGATCTGTAAGTCTGACAGTCTTTGATATTATGCATCAGGGGAAATGTTATAAGGGAAAAAAAGAAAAATGTTCCTTTTTTATGTAAGTGAATAGGCAAGTTACTTTTCCACACTGCTCAGCAATTGGTATTCCTCTTTCTTGCTTCCTCTCCTTGCTTAAAATGCAAGTTAGATAAGATTTCCTTTTATTAGAAAAAAATTCTGATTTAGGCCCTAATCCTGCAGTCTGATCATGGAAGTGGAACTTTAATGGAGTAATTAGGGTTTCACGTGGAAGGGTCTGCCCCCACAGATCTAGTTTGGCACAAGGATGATCAGCTCCACCCTCTGGGTTCAGTTTAATTAGGTCCACTGGGAGATGGTGTAAATATTGAGCTTCAAGAAATATATTCTCCATTATTGCCCAGTTGGCTTGAACTGGAGTATTGGAGGCATCAGTGTGAAAACCTCATGGATACAACTTTAAAAATAGAAATTTTATGTTTTTGTGGCGTTTGTTTAGTCTTTTAAGTAAAAATAAATCCCAAAAGTGCCACAGCTCTGTTTAAATTCAGGCAAATATGCTTTTAATAGCTCCCTCTTCTGATCTTATCAACTTCTTCTTCCCAAGGTGTTGACAAATTTACATTCAAGAACTTCTTGCCATTCTCAAATAAACATACTTTATACTTGCTAGAACTGCTTCCTTTACACGGTGGAGTATTGAAGCTTTTGTGCAAATAGATGAATAGATTATTCAGTTTTTAATATAGTAACTTTTCACCACATAACTGTAATTTGCAATGCAAGGAATATGTGTTTCTATTTCAATTTCAGTTGAAAAAGCATATAGTTTTCAAAAAAGGCAAAGGATTTATTAAAGTGTTTACAAACATCTATGTATGATTTTGTTATCTGACAAATACTTACACTGTTGAAAATAGATAAAATTTTGTATATAATAAGGCTTTAAAAAAAACACTGCATCTTATGTATGGTCTCAGACTGCTTACTCTCTTTAATACTCAGTAGAAAGCAACGGCTCTTGCAAACACATTTTGTTCGTAGCTTGACACACTTGAATAATCCCATTGAAGTAATTGGCATCCATGGGACCTACTTGCTTGTGTCATGTTAAGATGCATGATTGTTTTCCAGATCTGAACCGTAGCGTACAACTAAATTGCTCCAAAGTGGATGGGGAGGATGAAGGGTCATTTTCCTGCCCTATCCCTCTCCAAATTGGCCTGTTTTAGAGAGGGGAGCATATTGCACTAGGAGCATACAAGGGAGCTAGGGAAGAGATTGTCTCTCCGGAGGTACACTCCGTTCTGGAGTTCATACTTGGGCAGTGCGTCTCTGCATTGCCATCAACGTGAGCCTAGCCCTGAAAAGCACTAACTGGTCAAAAGCAGAGAGTTTTGCAACGTATGTTTATACATTTTAAACTTATTCTTAAGAGGTGTAAATTTAATAAAATGGTGGTGCTGCAGAATGCTTACCCATTTGACTACAGTATTGAAAAACCTTTCCTCAGCCCTCTTTTTGCTTGTTATATTTATTTATACTCTTCAAAAATAATGTTAAATTTCTTTATGCAACTGGAGTAAAAATTTGCAATTAAAGGTTTAGTTTAGCAATTTACTGATACTTTATTTAGAAATAGTGGTACTGTTGCTGATAACAAGCATTAAATATTTGTACAGAATGTAGTTATCATTCATTTATAACCTTGATAGTATTTTGCATTAGAAATATTCAGTGTCATGACCATTTTAAAAATAAAAGTTGAATGCTGTGTTTCACTGCTGAATAAAGGTGGTGCCAGTAGTGCTATGGCAAAGTTGGTTAACAGCCTGTTCAGTTTGACCCTTTTCAAGTAGCTAACGGAGGGTAAATGCCAAGCATCAGACACAATCTGCGTTCTTTCTTAATGGTTGCCTTCCTCTCCCTTGAGTGGCAGATATCAAACTGTGACAATTTAAAATGTACAATGTTAGAACTGACTGGTGCCTGGGGACTTAAAATATCCTTTCCATTAACTTCCACTGCCTCACTGTCTACTCTTAGCTATAGTTATATTCACAAAAAATTTGTTTCCCACTTTATAAGATAACTGATCGTACGATAGAACCTTTGCTGGCATAACTGCTGTATGATTTTATTCTAATTATGTAGCAGTCTTTATGCTTTGGATAGAAAAACAGGTGTCAGTTCTTGCACAATAATTGTACGGCTTGCATATGTTTGTCTATATCTGAATTAAATCCATATTATTACACTAATGATGATGGGTAACTGTAGATGTTGCTCAAGTGTTATAACCAAGGGAACCATATATTTTACATTGTGTGGGTAGAGTGTAAGTGCAGAAGATATTCTTCTACATATTTATTTTTTCTGTTTTCTTTAAAATAACAAAACAGCATTTCACTGTCACAAAGGGGCAGATCTACCTCTCATTGAAGTCAGTGAAAATCTGGGAGTTGGATTGGGCCCCAAGCGAAGATCAGAAAGATTTAGGCTGGTTTTGTACCACAGACTGTGCATTGGTCTGCTTCAGAAGACGTATTTAAGCTTCCCTTGGTCAAAGAGGCATTCTGCTTCCTGAGCAAGTAGAGATCAGACAAATCAATTAAGTGATATATTTAAGTTTCCAGAGAGATAGTAAAAGTACCGAAGTGTGCAAGTGAAGAAATTTGGAGTTAAGGTTAAAAAAAAAAATTGCAATTCAGAAAGTTAGAATGTCATCTCAGCAGTTCAAAAAGCCTAATTGCCAGAAAGCCTAGAAAGCTCATTTAGTTTCCAACACCAGCCTTTCTGTTCCCTTATTCTCACGCCTTTCCCTTCATCGTGGGACAACCCCACTACGTGCCACATGGAAAAATCAAGTCTTTTCTCTTCCTAATATGAATTATAATAGTATTTCAGAAGAAAATACAAAATTTAAAACTGTCTCTGCATTTCTTTATCTATTTTTTCCTAATGACAATTTAAAATATGCAGTGTAGTTGTACCCATGTCGATCCCAGAGACAGTGTGGGTGAGATAATATCTTTTATGGGACCAACTTTTGTTGGTGTGAGAGACAAGCTTTGGAAGAAGAATTCTGTATGGCTCGAAAGCTTGTCTCTCTCGCCAGCAGAAATTGGTCCAGTAAAAGATATTATCTTATTTACCTTCTCTCTCTAATTTTAAATATAATTTTTACTGAGAAGACTCTTTTAAAAAATAATGAAAATTTTCTCTCTTTTCATCAGGGTGGATTTGATTTAAATCAAATTGATTTAAATTACTAGTCAGGAAGACTCGATTTAATCATGGATTTCTACATAAAAGTGCATTCTTGTTGGTTATTATACCCTTAATACATATTCTTCACAACTCAGAGATAGATGTATGTTTTATTTTTAGAAGGTACACACTATACGTTTTTAAAGTGATTTATTTTGAAAACTTTTCAGATCAGTTTTACAGCTATATTAGAATATGAATGATTATTTGGTTATTTCATTTACGAAAGGTAATTGAAGCACATAGTTCACCTCCCAATGACTTCATAAATATCTCCAATTCAACAGGTTAATCATTAATATTTGGAGGATTTTCTTGCCATGCTGTATTAGGAGGATAACATCACCAGACAGACATTTAAATGGTTTTATTTAACTAAAACAACAACATATGTATTCTGGATTTTTTTCTTCAACAGCAAACATACAATATTTTAAGAAAACAAGCATATGAATTTTTTAATTTAGTTAAACATTCAGGTTTTTTTAAAATCAGGTTTGTTTTTGTTAAAATTGTTTTTAACTAAAATAGTTAAATGAAATATTAAAAAAACCCACAAAAATTAAATCGACTACGTCAGCCAGGTCAACATGACAAACTTAAAATATTGGCTTCTGCAGCTAATTCAGTTGTCTTCATCTTCATTTTCCTGTTTGTTCATGATCTGGAAAAGAAAAACAAGCTTTCCTGCTTGTTCAGGTCCCAAAGGATTTCTCAATTTGGAATAAATTAGTTCCAAGGAAGAAAATAGTCTTTCTACAAAAAGAAAAGGAGTACTTGTGGCACCTTAGAGACTAACCAATTTATTTGAGCATAAGCTTTCGTGAGCTACAGCTCACTTCATCAGAGCTGTAGCTCATGAAAGCTTATGCTCAAATAAATTGGTTAGTCTCTAAGGTGCCACAAGTACTCCTTTTCTTTTTGCGAATACAGACTAACACGGCTGTTACTCTGAAACCAGTCTTTCTACACTGGCAGAAGAAGCTACTGCTGTTAAAAGTGAGTTTATCACTTCAACAGTCTCTGAATCCAAGTGCTTAAGTGACTTCCACCAGTTCACTGGTGTGACTTTCTTTAAAACATCTTCAGCAAACTTATATTTCTTGAATGGTTCACCCTTAGCTCTGAAGTTTATTATAGTTGGCATTATGGAGGGATGATTGCTGGATCTCCATGTCATAGCCAACTCCTCCTCTTCAGCAGTTAAGGTTTGACCCTGGTACCGAGTATTGAGAATATTTTCAAGGAAATGAGCTAGAGATTGTGCTTACCCCATTCGTTTTTTTAATGCTTGTAATTTAACTGTCATTGTATATTTCTCTTTAAGTTCTCACTTCGTTCTTTCCAAATTTCAACAGCGTCAGCAATAAAACAGCTATTTCCCTGCATTTTGTTCAAGGCTACAGAAATAGGCTTCAGGGTACTCAGCATGTGTTCAACATTTCTCTTAAGCCCAATATGAGAACTTGGGCTGTGACAGTGCCATCTATTTTTTCACGATTTTGTTCACAAACTGTCATCAGATTAGGCCAGTTGTTGATATCGTGCTCAAAATAGTCCATTACTGATTTCCATCGCACGTCTTGTGGGAGAGTTAGCTTGGTTCCTCCCACTTTTTTCAGAGCAGCTACTGCAAAGTGGTTGTTACGGAAGTATTTTGCAATTTCAACAACATTAGCCTTTATTTCTGGAACACTGAAGTCTTTGGCTGGGAGATGCATCAAATGAGCACTGCAACTGTATGTTATTAGCTCTCTTCACTCTCTTCTAAATAATTTCTTCTCATCTTATCATCTTGTCTTATCTTCTTCTCAGCATTGTCTGTGACCAAGCTGCGTACTGGACATTTGAAATTTTTTTAACAGTTTGTTATAGTTTTTATTGTTACTACTTGTAAGTATTCTGCTGTGTGTGCATTTCCTGATGTATCAATTCCCTTCTTCTTTTGTCACACAAGCACATACGACAGGATCATTGTGGACATTGCTCTACCCATGAAGACTCAGGTTAACAATTTCACCCTTTAGACCTTTTGTACACCTCTCAATTTCTCTTTCATACACTTTATCCAGCAATTTGCCTGCAACATCTGCTCTGTTGGGTGGCCTGTATCCTGGTCTTCATGACTGAACCATGTTAGTGAAGTGTGGGTTCTCAGTCATCGGAAGGGAGAGTTTGTTGCATAAACAAACTGGGCAATTTTTGTAATCTGCTAGTTCTTATCACAAACTTTTCTATGGTTGTTTCTGGATGATGGAGTTTTTTTTTCTTTTGCTACAGGTGATATACTGTGGCTATGTGATATACATGATGTGACTGAAAGACTATCATTGGCAGATAACTCTGAAACTATAGAAAATAATGGTGATCTTGAGGGTGGATAGACTTAAGAATCCTGTATGTTGAGGATGGATTCTCCTAAACAAAATAAGTTAATGCAGTTATTTAATTATTATTACCATACTGCTCATTTAGTATTACTCATTGCATTCACTGACACTCAGTATTGCTTTAAAGGTGAAATTGTAAAAGGAAGATCTGCCTATTTCAGTTTTTTTTTTATCACAACTGCATTTAAAATGGCAGTACCATAAGGTAACAACTATATTTTTTGCTCAAACATGAGAATTCAAGAATAGTCCAGAAGGAAGACAGGCAGTCTTTAAGAAAGAAGTATGAAATAAAAAAGATTACCAACCTGAAGATCCTGCATGTTCAGACATATTTCTTTCATCATCTTCAACGCAGCTTTCTCCCAACAAGGAACACTTCTCATGATGTTGTTTCATTCGGGCAACCAGGCCTTCCATTTCTTTGCTGCACTGTTTGCATTTTGCATGCATGCCTGTCTTCCCCACAGGTAGAAGAACTTCATTAAAATATTCCCAAACTGGGTCTCTTTTACGGTAGATTTCAAACCAATGAAAGCTACGCTCATAAAGACCTCAAGACTCCTGGAATATGCTGCTCAAACAGTTTCACTTTTGTTTCTACTGCCTGTCCCTCCCTTCTCACATTTATTTCCAGACTTCTTCTCCTTGTCCAGATCTATTCTGCCCCCAACCATCTTCTATTTATTGAACTTTTTGAAACTTTGCACTTTTAGAGAGAGGTAAGGATTGACTCTGTGTACACAAATTTGCAGAGGGACAATAGGGTTGAGGTCTGTTATTTCTCACCTCTATATATTATTTATTTAAAAACAGTTTTGCTGTTAACAAGTATGTTCTCTCTGGAGACACAAATCCACAGTTTGAGAACTGCAAAACTAAGCATCTCTGATGGTATCTTCTAGACTGAGCACTGAGTCCCATTTGGTAGATAGAAAGAAAGATTAACCTAAATAAATATACAGAAGCCCCTGGAACCCCATAAGACTGGGTCCCTAATCCATGAATTATTGGAACTCATTTACAAAACTTTTCTTAAATGTTACATGAATATATTGTCTCATACTACAGAATTAGAATGTATAATTCCTATTCTGTGATGAAATATCTTTGAGCTATAATGTATCGTAATTAAAACTATCTTTAGATAGGTTTTTTCCCTCAAAAAGCATTTTATCAAAAAAATCTGATTTAAATAAAAAAAAATCCTTTAAAAAATTTAAAAAAAAAGCACTGATTTTTATTCACCCTGCTCTACATACAGTAGAACCTCAGAGTTATGGACACCTCGGGAATGGAGGTTGTCCGTAACTGGTAGACATTCGTAACTCTGAACAAAGTGCAGTTCGGGCTCCAGATCCAGCACTGATACTCCAGGCCAGGCTCCAGCAGTAGCTGAGCTCCCTCCTCAGCGCCAGCAGCTCCCTTGCCGACAGCTTCTTGCCCTGGGTTGGACTGAGTTAGCAAGCTTGTTCTTCTCCTGGCCGGGGAGTGAGTTAGTGAGTGAGAGAGAGAGAGAGAGTGTGTGTGTGTGTGTGTAAAAACAATGCATCTCCCTCCAGGTCTGGGGAGGGGCAGTAAAAACAGAATGTCCCCCTCCCCGCCGAGGGGGGTGTGTGAAAGCGGCACAGACCACAATGCTGTTCCAGCTCTGCTGGCTCCAGCTGCTTTGGGCTGGCAGCCCAAGCATCTTCACCTCCTAGCTGTAAGTGGCTGCCCTGTATTTGGGGGTGGGGTGGGGACAGGCAGCCCAGATGTGCCTACTTTTAAGATGCAATACAGGCACAATATTTGCTTTTTTTTTTTTTTTTTTTTTTTTTTTTTGGGTCTCTGCTGCTGCCTGATTGGTTACTTCCAGTTTCAGATGGTGTCCGGTTGACTGGTCAGTCCGTATCTGGTGTTCATATCTTTGAGGTTCTACTGTACTTGTGTGTAAAATGATTCTTTTGATATGGGTTTAAAGATCATTCAAAAAAATAAACTGACTTATGTTTAAATTAATTTTTCATGATATACAATAGTAGTGAGTAGTAACTATAGAGTCTTTAAAAGTACGCTATGGACCCTGCAGACTTCTCGGAGATTTAAATATTTGTAGTACATGTAAATTATCCAATTATTTTAAAATTGTTTGTAGGTACTAAATTTTCTTAAAGTAAACTGAATAAAACAAATCTGGAGTTTCTAGACCAGGGGTTCCCAAACTTGGTTTGTGGCTTGTTCAGGGTAAGCCCCTGGCGGGCCACAAGACGCTTTGTTTACCTGAGCGTCTGCAGGTACTGCCACTTGCAGCTCCTTCTTACATTTCTACATAGGGTTCAAATTATTAGTGGCTCATAACTGAAGACAGTACTTTCTGGGTCACATAAGCTGTGTGCATGTGTTGGCTATGGGATATTTACAAATTGAGATACAAGCAAAGGTTGGGGAAAAGTCCTACCCCATATAATAAATAAGTTAGTCCTCTCCTGCAGTAAAAGGTAAATTGTGTTTTTATAACTTTTCTACTAATCTGTCAGTAGTGTATCACATTCCTTTGCAATTCTATGGGCAGTTCAAAGATGTCAATCCTGTGATTTAAGATTGTAAACTGTGTCCACACAGAATTACATCTTGAAGTTCTGTATCTGTAGTGCAACAAGGATAGCAGATAGCTTGCTCCCTCCTTTAGTATTTTATTACTTTGGAAAGATAGTTGAGATTAATTTATTTTTCCTTTATACTTATTTATAAGTAGGAAAACCTTAAGGGATTTTATTTTTGCGTCTAAATTAGAGTCAAGAGACCATAAAACAGAGCCCACAAATTGAGTAGTCACACCTGGTGAGTCACATGCAGTTGTTGAGTTTTGCCTTTTGACTCACAAGAGACAACATGCAAACACCTCACGATCTTGAGACGTGAAGGATAAGAAACTGGGAAAGATGGTGCTTCCCTGCACCAAAACCATGCTATAGATACAAAGACCACTGGTGAGGTTGATGCTTATGAAAAGGTTCATGATAAAATTACATGATGAACATAGTTATACATTTTTCAAATGGGTTTTATGTCCCTCACAAGAGGCAGTTTGTCTCTTTGTTTCCTTGTGCTCCCCTTGTCTGTCCATTGTATCCATTTGTTGTCTCTTGCACTGAGATTATAAACTCGTCTGGTCAGGGACTGTCTTTTTGTATTATGTGTTTGGGGCTGTTAGGCTCTGCTGTAATAAAAAAAATTATTATTATTAAGAAACATGGTAAATGTTGAATAAGAGGTAATGTCTGGTCATAATGCTTGCTAGTTATTTGTATTGGTGGATTAAGATATGGTTAGGAGAAAAGAAACATTAAATGAATATTAGAAATAAATGGTCAGATGTCTGTATTGACAGAGACGAATAGTGGGGTTCAGACATCAGTACTAGGAAAAAGCAAAATTTTCCAACAAAATTATGTAGGCTAGTCAAAATAAGGAAGGATTATGCAGAACTCCTGGTAACAGATTAAATTAATTTTAGAAAACTGCAAGACATATTCAAGATAATACACATTTAGAAAGAGCAGTATTAATGGCTCATATGTGCTGAAATAACAGGAAAAAAAGACAACTGGAACAGGAAAGGTCCAGTGAAATTTAATGAAAATTATTTGGGCTCTGGAGGTTGCTTCATTACAGATGGTAAGAGTATGGAGAATGATTTTCAGTGTGGTTTTAAGGCTCAAGCACTATAGATTGCATTGCACAATTTTCAGTCTCCAGAGGAAGTACTGTCAGTGCTTGGAGTGGTATGACAGCTCTGTGTACGTGGCTCTGGCCTCCATGGATACCCTGAAATCATTAGTTTGGGATCAGAAATCCTTGCTTTCTCTCAGAGAAAGGTCTGGTGGGTACTCCACCAGTTTCTTGTCTTTTGTGTAGATTTTTCCTTAGTTTTTCATTTGTACAGTATGTCATGGAATGCGCTATTTCAAATATTAATATAATGGAGAATGTTTTGCAATTCTTATACGTGCTAGTGAAATGTAAATATGTATATGGAATTGTCAAAGTCATAAATCTTAGATTTGACCAAAATCACTCTTTAAATAAACCATACATGGCATTTGGCCAAAAGCATCAAAGTGTGGATCATTTCTAGCAATCTGCCTTGCTTTCTTACAGAAGGTAAAGTGAATAGGCTCAAAGTGCACACTTTCACTTTATTGCTCTTCCAGTTTCTCATGCACTGTTTTGGTTTGGTTTGCAAAATTAAATGTACTACAACTTCGGTAAATTTTATTGTGATAAAGAAATGTGAGTGCAGCCATTGAAATCATGGCCAATCTGATTGCACTGTGTGCTCCTTCTTAGTTACTAAATGAAATTTACCAGATTTTTTAGTACATTATGTGATGTATTTTGCAGAGCGGACAGAGCTATTTGAGGGAAAGAATAGACTGGAATGCGGAGAAAACCCATAAAAGGATCCAGAAGTTCTAATAGAGCTGATCTTCAGTAAACAGTTTGGCAAGTTTTGCCCTCACACATTTGTGCAATTCACTTCTGTTTGGTAGTTACATGTCTGCGAATGTGGCCTATAGTTTAAAATCTTCTAGAAAAGAAGTAGAGACATTTATAGTCTTAGACTACAGTAATTTAAGAATTATGTGATTCTCACCTACTGTTTCACTTTTAAAGGTGTCATTTTTATATAAAAATCTGATTTGATATATATGTTTTCCAAACATGCAGAGAAAATTTTTTCATTTAAAGTCAGCATAATTTGTTGAAAGTGGCATTGAATTTATTGCAGTGTCTTTATGATGGAATACTAAAAATCACAAAGAACCTTCTGAGGAGAACAAGGAAAATCCTCTGTGCACTTAGTATTTGCACAGTCTTGGGATCTCTTTTGCACAAATGCCAATGTAAAAAATGTTTTTCTGGTTTTCCCCTAATCCATCTACTTTCCATTTATAACATTGAGACTTTCATCCAAAATTACTGTAGAGTTTGTATTTTGACTCGTATTGCCTTTGGGCTTAAATGACATTTCTACAATGGTGCTCTGTCTCTGTTGAATGCAAACTTTCCTGCCATGAAACAAACTTTTGGCACAGGAGAAAAATGTTTTTCAGCTTTTCAGTGAGGAGCAGTAGGATTTGAACCCAAGCCAATTATTATAGCATCCTGTTCTCAGTATTGTAGTTAAGATTAGTTGTTTTAATTATAAAACCTGCTTTTCAAGGATTTAGTAGCTTGGGCTCTTTTAAATCTCATTGGATTTAATCTTGGAATATAAAAGTGGTAGTCTGTAAGCATTTTTATTTCAGTAACTGATTTAAACTGTTGAAATCCTCATCCCTTTGTTTAATTGATACATCCTGTAGGCACCCTGGCTCATATTATATTGTTTTGGTCGTTTTGACACACTGATTGAAAGATGGAGTTTAAAGAATTTGGAATTTGAAAAGGTGGAGTTCTCCACGCAATACTAAAAATGTACTAGTGTCTTGTGAATTCTAGATTCTAGAGATCTCTGCCACAGAAAATATATTCATGAAAGGAGTGCTAAAGGAATGCTTCAAGATAAGAATTATTAAAAAGGAAACAAAATCAAATCAGTTTTTTTCCATTTATGTTGCTTGATTGTTTGGGTTAATGAAATTAAATGGTTATTTTTACTTTCCATTTAAAGTTGGTTTTGTTTTCTTGTTCTCATGCCCTAACTAACACAATGCTATGTTTGTGTTGGCAGTAATGAGGGAGGTGTATATTTCAACCTTCAGTCTTTTCTTCTGATATGAAAAAAGGATGCATGGGCGCCTTTTTATTTATAAAAGCTTATTCTCCATTCTTTTTGGTTTTGTATTTGATTAGATGTAATGTTATAGTTCTCAATATCTTGCCATGTCTTTTTAAGGAGAATACTGACAACTTTATTCCCGAATTTCCTTTAAATAGTCTGGGAAGTAGCTTTTTGTTACTTTTTAAAAACCTAATTTTCTTTTAATTATTTATGTATTTTCTTGCTTTTTGTATTTCTCTCTATTTAGACAATGAAAATAGACTAGTCAGTTTCACTGATTTATAATCACTTCAAGCAATTTCATGTTCTCTTGCACAGAAATGACTGCAGTGCTGTATTATCTGGATTTCAAATGCTGCAAAGCAATATTTATATATTTACATTTGGGTTGGTAGATTATTTTTACAAAACCTAAATTTGGGGCCAATTTTGACCTGCCGGTGACTATAATTCTATTTATTCTTTCATAAATGATGTACATATATTTATATAAAACCCATAGGCTAGGGCTTTGATCTGTTTTGTTCTCAGACCTAGTTAATAGATACATGGTAAAATTGCATGTGATTGAGGATCACTTTGGATTGATTTGGGGTGCTTGCCCCAGTTGCTGGAGACGACCCCCCATACCTGCAGCACTTCTAGTGTGGGAACACTTTCCTTCCTCTTGGCTGTTGTTGTGGGAGAGAATCTTAGGCTAGATGGGCCCATTATCCTGTATCTGGCTGAATTCAATATTGGAGCTGTCAGCCAGGAAGAGGTGCTTCACATCCCTTTAGAATGTCTTCTATGACTGAGTTACAGCATATCAGTCAGCCAAAGAAAAACCTACCTCCCACCTTATGAAAAGGAATGAACTGAATGTGCAAGCTCAGTGGATGTGTAAGGCTGTAGTAATCATTAAATTATTGCTTTTAAAATGGCACAAAACAGAGCATCTGTGAACCAGCAGTCACAAAGTAAATTTGGGACTGATACGAGCCCAAAGAAAATAGAGTGATCAAATTTAACGTAGCGTTTATATCTCAATAATTTGCAGAGAGCCATAAATTTATACTCCATTTCTCTTCTTTGAAAATGAGAGTAGAAGCTTAAGGTGTGTTTAACACTGCTGAAATCATGACTCTAGAATCAAAACAACAGAGAGTCAACTTCAGACCTGGAATAAGCAAGAGCAACACAATTAAAGTAAATATGCTGGATTTGAATTTGCCTTGTAATGTTTGAGTGCGATGAATGGAAAGTCACCTATACAGGCAAAGACATGAATCTTTTGAAGTATGAAAGCTTCTCTTTGTAACTAGTTTGGTGCTTACTGACTTCTTTACTACAGTGAAGCAATAAAACATTTATTAAAAGGCTGGTCACAGATGTATTCATTGGCCTTAAAACTTGTACACTGAAGTTACCATATTTTAACAAAAAATTGAGACAAAATGTTCTATACAATATCTTTGCAATAACATTTGTTTGATGACAGAATGTACCTGGCATAGTCATTAGCAAAATAGCTTTTGCATCTTCTGGAAACATACTCTTGTCAGAACAAGTAATGGGGCAAATGCAACTTTCCCATCTACATTCAGAGCAGAATATCTTCTGCTACTGCGCAGATGTAAATATTGGGTTAAAAATGTCAGAGAAACAGAAATTAGGTTCTACAAACCTGCCCCTTTTGTTTAAGGTGAGAAAATTTGTTTGAAGAACTCAGTCAGTGGGATATGACGTAAGCCTCAATGAAGAATGTCTTGTTTGAAAGTGTTGACATATGTTGAAAAAAGTATGTTATACAGAAGCCCAACCCCTTGCCACACTTATTTGTGTTTTTTTTAATGTTGTATCTCATCTCTTCAGAGCACTACAGTAGACTGTAAAATAACATCAGGAGCCGCTGGAGATAAAAACTTTGACAAAAGCCCAACAAAAACAAGGCAACCTCGAAAAGTTGATTTGAGAGCTCGATATTGGGCATTTCTTTTTGACAATCTTAGACGGGCAGTTGATGAAATCTATGTTACTTGTGAGTCGGATCAGAGCGTAGTAGAATGCAAGGTAAGACTCTTTCTAAAGTGTTCTGCCCCAGTTATTGCAATGTGTCTCTTGGTGCTGTTCTTGTCATTACAGATAAGCTAAAAACAAGAAACAGAACCTCAAGAACAAATTATTGCATGCTTTAGATTTTAATTGAGGGCCTTAAATAAGAAAGCTGAAAACATATTTATTTTTGCCAAGAAAAAGCAGCTTTCATCTTACACGCTGACTGGTTTGGAATGATATGAAACTTATAGCAATATGTGGCTTTCTCTTAGACTTTTAACACTGTAATAAGATTAATTTATATTAACAAAAAACAAAAACGCCTCATTCAGTCTGTGGTTGATATTTCCAGCAATTGTCATATCCTTTTGCCTGCAGTACTTTTTGCTGTAGGTGGCACTGTTGGGATTCAGCCTGTTTTCACATTCTTTAGTTTCCTGTTTAATGTCTTAATTATACATTGCTCCGTTTCTGCAGAGATAGTTATCACTCTTCTAATTCACTCTCTGGTGGTAAGAAAGTGGGATTGATGGCCAAGTATAAACAATGTCTGGGTGGGATGTCGTTGTAAGGTGTTTTTTCTAATTTTAGATAACCTTGTGTTTGTAATAAGATGTAAAACAGACACACAAAGCATGGTGTCATACAGTAACTCAGTAGGAAAACTGTTGTCTTTTAATAAGAGTTCATTGTACACTGTATTACTTTATAATGCGTTAAATGATCACAAGAATTAAGAGAAGACAGAACAATACATCTTTAAGAAAATATTAAAGGCACTTTTTTTTTTAACATTAAACATGGCTGAAAGTTCACCAAATTCTGGAACCCATTATCTAATCATTGTGATATGTATATATCTACATATCTACATATATAGTTTAAAATAAACTTTCATCTTATCATGTGTATCTAGTTTTCTGCTGAAATCAGAGATGGCCAAATTGGCTTTGGGATTAGCGTACAAATATATTTAATTGAAACCAGGTTTCAGAACTGAACAGTAGCTGGAGGCTTCCAAACCGTTAGTTGGTCTAACACAATTTAACATTTTGTTACTGAACTGTCTTCCTGCTCAGGAAATTTCTCTGATGAATTTTTGTTTTTAAGAAAACCAGTCTGCTTTGTCATGTAATCAGATTACCATTTTTAAACTTTTATGACTGAAGGAAAGAAGTTTATTTGTATCATTATCACATCTTTATAAAGCTGAGACCTCACCTAGAATTCCAGTCATAACACTCAGTCTGTGCTTGGAAGGAAATATATATACATCCCAAACCAAAAATCTTTATTTAAAACAACAGTTAAGATTAGTAAGTGACAACAATGCAGTTACCTGTCACATTGTTTGCCTGCAAAACTCCCCAGGCACTTAAAAGCATAGAAATGAATATTTATGTAAATCCTAAATTTTATACCGCCAAACATATTTAGTAGCTGCATTATTTTCATCATATATAAAGAAATGCCTGTTTCATCACAAAACCTCCACTTCAGTGCAGTCCCAGTGGTAATTAAATATTCATGGTAAATAGGCCCAATGGCCTGTGATGGGATGGGGTGGGATCTGAGTTACCCAGGAAAGAATTTTCTGTAGTATCTGGCTGGTGAATCTTGCCCATATGCTCAGGGATTAGCTGATCGCCATATTTGGGGTCGGGAAGGAATTTTCCTCCAGGGCACATTGGAAGAGGCCCTGGAGGTTTTTCGCCTTCCTCTGTAGCATGGGGCATGGGTCACTTGCTGGAGGATTCTCTGCTCCTTGAAATCTTTAAACCACAATTTGAGGACTTCAATAGCTCAGACATAGGTGAGAGGTTTTTCGCAGGAGTGGGTGGGTGAAATTCTGTGGCCTGCGTTGTGCAGGAGGTCAGACTAGATGATCATAATGGCCCCTTCTGACCTAAAAAACTATGAATCTATGATTGTTGAAATTGTATGTGTGTTGTTTTTGTTATAGTACCTTGATTTTTGGAATTTTCAGGGATAGCATTGAATAGACAATATTATATGTTCATATCTCTTTTAATAGAGTTTTTTGAAGATGAGATACAGGAAAGATGGAAATTTTAAAATAATTTTACTATTAATTATTTGTGGAGAACAGTTATCAGTTATATTTGTTGAGCTGCTTCTTGATTTCTTTTTACATGATGATTGTATTGATTGATTTATTGTGCTCTTAGCTAAATGTCAGAGATACCTTTGGTACGCTATAAAGCGGCGGTGACTTTGATAATATATTTATTTTGATTTATGCCTAATAGTAGAATGTTTTGGAAAAGTATTATTTTTGCTTTTTTCTTAGGATTAATGTTGTACATGTAGGTAAGCAGGAAAAAGGTATAATATAAATTTATGGTAAAATTACGTCGGTATATAGGCTTGCCTGTGAGACTGATCAGTATGTCATTGACATGCGTGTACATACATCATTTTCTTTTCTTTTTCAAAAGGATTTTTTGCTGTGTAAGGCTGGTGGTAAAATTTAGGTGCAGCCAAATCTCTGCCAGAAGCTGGTTTCACAGTTGTGGTTCTCCACACCCAAAGCTCTGCCCTTACTCCCTGCAAGGCATATCCTGACTTCTGTCAGCCAAACTTCTCTGGCTGAATGCAGCTTTTATTTCATGGTGCAGAGAAAGGCAGTCACTCAGATAGCTGGCGTCAGCCCACTTAGGGCTTTGTAACTGAGGATTAGGCTTTTGACTTGCACTCAGAACTGGATATGCAAACAGGGTTGAGCATGAAGCACTGGTGTGAGACCTTGTCAACAGTTCTTCTTGCTTAGTAGATGCGCCGCTGCATGCCTTAAGTTAAGGGTGGCCTTGGTCAGTCTCCGGTATAGTGCATAGAGGATTACAGTAGATCCATATTTGACACAATAAGGTGTATGATAAAACTTTGTATCCATTTCTGATTTTAGAGACTACATCATCCTATTGGCAACATCCTATCCTGTTTATGTTGTGGCATGTTGTGCCTTGTAATACATATCATATACAAGGGCCTATGTTTGTTTTCTAACTCCAGAGATGAGATCCTCTTCCCCATTCCAGTCCTATTCTGCTATTATTTAAAAGGGCTGGAGTGGTGTAAAGGGTCTCTAAAAGCCCTGATTTCATCTAGAGTAGGTTTCCCTTGGCGCAGAAAATGTAGAGGAGAGTCATAAAACTGCCTTCAGAGGAGCCTCGGTGGGTATATCTACACTGCATTTATATACCCTCGGCTGGCCAATGCCAGCTGACTTGGGCTTATGGGGCTAGGGCTAAGGGACCTTTGGATTGTTTCTTTTTGTTTATTTTTTATTATTGTTTTATTTGTTTGTTTTGAGAATGTTTAATTGCATTGTAGAGGTTTGGGCTTGGGCTGTAGTCTGAGTTTTGGAACCCTCCCACCTCACAGGGTCCTAGAGCCTGGGCTCCCTCCTGAGCCCAAACGTTAACATCTACAGTCCTGCCAAACAGTCCCTTAGCCTGAGTCAACTTGCATGAGCCAGCTGCAGGCTTTTAATTACAGTGTAGACGTAGCCTGAAAGGCCATGGTATTGGGGCCAGGAGGGGCATGGGGCCTCAGCACACAGCATTGTAGTGATTTCAGACAGTACTGTGGCTTATAGGCAATCTAGGGAGACTGCCGTAATTTAGGCTGTCTTCCAGGTGCTGCTTAAGCCCTCAGAGCAATCTAGGATTGGAAGGATGTAAAGGTGGATTAAAGCCACTTTAGGCCATTGCCGCCTGGGCTATGAGCTCTAAGCTATCTAGAGACAAAAGTCAGACTCTTACCCCACCTCTGCTTCTGAGGACAAAATGTCAGCAACAGAATATTGCATTGCAAGATTTATGCAGGTTGCATGCCAATGAAATAATCCTATCTTTCCCCCTCTCCCCCACCCCCCCATTTACAGTGGTGTTGTAGCCCTGTTGGCCCTAGGATATTAGAGAGACAAGGTGAGTGAGGTAATATCTTTTATTGACCATCTTCTGTTGGGGGAAGAGACAAGCTTTCAAGATACACAGAGCAGACCTGAGGAAGAGCTCTGCAGCTCAAAACTTCTCTCTTTCATCAGTAGAAGTTGGTCCAATAAAAGATATTACCTCATCCACCTTCCTTCTCTTTTTATTCCCTGCATAGACATGAGCAGTTGAATTTTGTATGCATCCCGTTTTCTTGTTTTCAAACATGTCTAAAACAACTAGTTAGCCTTAATTTATTAAATGTTCCATGTAAATAAATGTAAATATGTGAATGAAATTGTCAGAAACTAGAAAATTAATATTTAAGATTGTGTTATAGATTGGGTTAAAGGTCTTTGAAACTGCACACATAACTGCCCATCTTCATGTAAGACCGTTGTCAGAAATCATGATGCTCCTTTATGAAACCAGGCAGCTGAAGCAATCGGAGAACCATCCAAAACATAGACACATGGCAAATCTTGAATAGAAATTTAACAGTGTGGCACACAAAGGATTTCTCTGGGGACTGATATCGCAAATGCAGGGAGTAGGGCATTGATTGGATTGAAACTGTGTTTTGTTTGGGTGTCTGTGCAAGAATCAGCACAAAGACCAGAGAAGCTTGGAGAGAATGCAGTTACACAGAAACATTTGTAGCATGGCTTGAGAAAAAGCTGAGAGAGAGATTTTGGGCTGAATGCTGGCTGAAAGAGACATGGAGTTGTGAGCAAAGAAAGCATCTGCTTTTGTTTGATTCCTCATGTGTTCAGTGAAACAGGACTTTTTATATTCTTTGTAAATAAACAGGATTTCATTAAAGATATGTCTCTCCATCATCAATTTTTCCTAACAGAAACAATCCAAAGGTCCCTGAACTTTGGCTAACTACTTGGATCGAACAGGGGTAACAGTTAATAGTCCATCTTCAACCCACATAATAATGGGAGGGGAGAAAAACCCAGTTTGAGTTGAGGATGCCATTATCATTCTTCAGACTCTTTTATTTCCATTTATTGTATTGCATCACAGCATTTAAACAAATCACTTTGTAAAGGAGAAACAATGTAATTTTCAAAACAGTAGAATGTTAAGCCTTCCTGAGGGTGGTAACTCATAGTGAGCAAATCCCATCATAACTCTTCTTACTGTGCAGAGCAGTGCTAGAAATCAGTAGAGATCACTTTTCTGTATAAGCTTGTGACAAAGTCACAAAAAAATAAAAGGTAGAAGTCTGATAGAAAAACATAATAAGCTGACAATGGCAAGAGTGAAGCTTAGAACTCCTCTGGGCTTTAAAGTACAGAATAGAAGTGATAGTAAAATTAAGAAATAAAGGCAAAAGATCCCAATAAATTACTTCTCTGTCATGCAAAATAGTGAGCACTTGTAGTGCTACAGAGAAGGACCCCACTTGTTGTTCACGTAAATAAGAAGTGATGGTTGGGGCACTTCATATATTCTCTGGTGCGTGACTGCTTCCCCAAGGGCAAAAGGCTTAATGGAAGATATTTTAAAGTGCTTAAAAGGAAGACTCTTGTCTGAAAGTATGATACCTCAGGGCTTTAGTTCAAATACAGAATTTAGCTTTCAGAGAACAATTACAGGTAGATAATTTACCCTCTACATGCCTGACTGACCATATTCTTCTGAATCTAGTCTGCTTACTTGGATGAGAACATATGTTTTTCTAAACATATACTATTCAGTCTTTACTTCAGTCTTCACTAAAAAAGTTAATTGTAACCAGATGGTTAACACAATTAATATTAACAACAAGGGAGAAGGCTCTTGGAAAAGAACAGGTTAAGGAATACTTAGGTAAGTTAGATGTGTTCAGGTCAGCAGGGCCCGACAAAATTCACTCCAAGGTACTTAAGGAACTAGCTGAAGCAATCTTTGGCCAGTTAACGATTACCTTTGCGAACTCATGAAGAATGGGTGAGGTCCTGGAGGACTGGAGAAGGGCAAACATAGTACCTATTTTCAAAAAGGGGAAAAAGGAGGACCTGGGGAATTTAGACCAGTCAGCCTAACTTGGATACCCAGAAAGTTACTCGAATAAATTATTAAACAGTCAGTTTGTTCAAATCTGGAGGACAATAAGGTGGTAAGTAATAGCCAAGATGGATTTTTCAAGTACATGTCATGCCAAACCAATCTAGTTTCCTTCTTTGACAAAGTAACTGGCCTACTGGATGGGGAGAAGCAGTAGACTTGATAAAGCTGGACTATAGTGACGCTCTTGACTCTGTTTTGCATGACATTCTAATAAGCAGTTTATGGAAATATGGCCTAGATGAAATTAGGTAGGTGCAAAACTGGTTGAAAGACCATACTCAGAGTATTTATCAATGGTTCATGTCTCCTGTGGCCTTTCAGGGGTCAGTCCTGGTTCCGGTACCATTCAGTGTTTCATCATAACTTGAATGATGGAGAGGAGAGTTTGCTTATACAATTTGTGAATGACATCAAGCTGAGAGTGGTTGCAAGCACTTTGGAGGACAGGGTTAGAATTCAGGATGCTCTTGATAAAGTGGAGAATTGGTCTGAAATCAACAAGATGAAATTCAAAAAAGACAAGTGCAAAGTACCACATTTAGGAAGGAAAAATCAAATGCATAAATATATAACAGGGAATAACTGGCTAGGCAGCAGTATTGCAGAAAAAGATTTGTGGATTATAGTGAATCACAAATTGAATATGAGTCTTCTGCTTCAAAAATAGCAGATGTTATTGTGATATGTATTAACAGAAATGTTATATGTAAGACAGGGAAGATAATTGTTCCACTTTACTTGGCACTGGTAAGGCCTCAGCTGGAGTATTGTGTCCAGTTTTGGGCACTGCCCTTTAAGAAAGATGTGAACAAATTGGAGAGAGTCCAGAGGAGAATAACAAAAATTACGAGGTTTGGAAAATATGACTATGAGGAAAGGCTGAAAGCTCTAGGCATGTTCAGCTAGAGAAGAGAAGACTGGGGTGGATGTGGGGGAAGGGTATGAAAACAGTCTTCAAATATGTAAAAGGTGATCAATACAGAGGATGGAAATCAATTTTTCTCCATGTCCACTGAGGGTAGGACAAGAAGTAATTGGCTTATTTTAACAAGGAAGATTCAGGTTAGATATTAGGAGGAGCTTTCAAAATATACAGATAATTAAGCTCTGGAACAGGTTATGTAAGGAGGTTGTGGAATCCCCATCATTGGAAGTTTTTAGGAATAGGTTAGACAAACACCTCTCAGGAATGGTCTAGGTATATTTAATCCTGCCTCAGCACAAGGGGATGGACTAGGTGATCTCTAAATCCCTTCTAGCCATATATTTATCTGATTCTGTGAACCTGATAGAGCTATTTCAGTGTGTCCTCTAAATATGATTTTAAGACAATAGTGTAGATTGCCCCATTCTGTAAAACAACCATATGGAAGTACTTCTTTGCACAACACGCAGTCGACTTGTGGAACTTGTTGCCAGGGGATGTTGTGAGGCCAAAAGTATATCTGGGTTCAAAAAAGAATTCATGAAGGATATGTCCATTAATAGCTATTAGCCAAGATGGTCAGGGAATGCAACTCCATGCTCTGTGTGTTCCTAAACCTCTCTGACTGCCAGAAGGTGGGACTGGATGACAGGGGATGGATCACTTGACTATTGCCCTGTTCTGTTCATTCTCTCTGAAGCATCTGGCAGTGGCCACTGTCGTAAGGCAGAATACTGGGCAGATGGACCATTGGTCTGACTTGATATGGCCATTCTTATGTTCTGACACCCTCAGGAGAGGGTTTGTGTGCAAAACAGTGCAAAGTTCACTTTAAAGAGTTTTTATGAGACTGTTCCCTCACAGTGGTAGAGATTTGCAGACACACAGATTTTGGAGCAATATCCTCTCCAAAGTACACACTTCCTAAGGATCTACAGGGAGGAGATCCCCTTTTTGTGTGGAGACAGGAGCTGTCTGTCCTTCAAGGATAACTATTGCTTCTCTGTCTATCTTACCCCTGGGCAACATAGCTTTATTAGGAGCCATGCTGCCATTGATCACATCCCACAGCAGCTATGCATGCAGTAGCATCAGCATATCCTGTCTCCAACTCCACACCTTGTACTCTGTGGAGTTGCGAGCAGAGAATCTTCTGAGACAAGGGAGGTGGAACTTCTTCCTCTCCCCACATATGGTCTCCTCTTTTTAAAGGTTCTGGGGTGGATCAACTGAGCCATGATGCATTGTCATTGTATAAAAATAGTTCTTGGATGACTCTAATTTGGTGACAGGTTTCAGAGTAACAGCCATGTTAGTCAGTATTCGCCAAAAGGAAAGGAGTACTTGTGGCACCTTAGAGAGTCTCTAAGGTGCCACAAATACTCCTTTTCTTTTTTCTGATTTGGTGGTAAAGCTATTTTTCCAATTGTTTAACTAGCCATTAAATATTTATTAAATTTTACTAGATATTTTTCTATTTTGCTTATTAAAATAATTCTGATAATGGACAATGTTGTAATAGAAAAGACTAGGCATTATAAGAATTTCAGCTGGAAGATTTGATCTTCTCTGTGGCTCATATAGTCTCTCTTCGTGTACTGTAACCTCCCATGAACATACAGTGACACTGCAATGTTGATAGATAGGTAATATGTAGTAATTCTGCTGGATTGTTTAAGCAATAACTTTAATAATTATATTTTTGGAGTTTAGAGATTAAAAAGACCACTCTGGTCTTCTGAATCTTTAAATTACATTTTAAGATGAAAATCAGTTTTATAATTAAAGTCTATATTAACTGTGGAAATAGCTTTAATTTCACTTTTATGCTTACTTGGTAACACTTCGTACTTGCCTGATGTGTCTAGAGAAGGTATTCAGTGGTTTAGAACAGTATTAATTATATAAAAAAGAGTTACCTTATGGTACTAGACAGGCAAATCGCTGCCTACAGTTGAGAAGTCACACAAAGTCTGCCAGGTCTGAGGGACTAAAGGACATTGATGATGATAAACAAAAACAGCACTCGTGTTGACTCATATTTTGTCGTCTTGTTTGTCTTGCCTATTTAGTTTGAAAGCTATGTGAGCAGAAATTTGTGAAGTGTCATTTATATTTACAATGTTATGTAAGTGCTTTGTAAAAATAATATTAAATAAGGAAATATAATATCTGGTAATTGTTCCTCTAGCCTTTGTGTTACTTATTTTTATTTTTAAATTGTCCTCTGAAAATAAATAATTGTTATTAAGAAAAGCTTTCGTATAGATTTTATTCAAATAATCTTAATTTATTATTTTGAATATTTCTATTTTAATCTGGGAAATTTTTCACTATTTTTCCATATACTGAAAAAATCAAGTGGATACATCATGCAGTGTTATAAATGTTTTAATTGTGCTAAAGATCAAATTCCAATAGAAGATTTATACTTGTAAAGAAAATAAAACCTGACCCTATTACCAGCATTTAACACGTTTGGATTAATCCAGGATATATTGAAAATGTGTGTGTTTGTTTTTGAAGTTATACATATGTGATTTATTCAATCTTATGATTTGGAGTACTTGGTTATTGATTAGATTGTCACTGTGGATAATGTTTAGTGCTTCCAAATGCGGCTGAGCTCTGGTGACTGGTTGTGGTTGAAATTGCAGACGAAAGGGTTGCGGTAAGGATGCAAACAGTGGAAATGTGTGTAAGAAGATCAGCTGTTGTGTATATTTCCTCCTGGCTTTGGATGCTGCCTAAGGCAGTATCTCAATAACTCTTGCTAATGGTTTGGAGCTGAGGTATTTGAAACCACAAATGTATGTATTGATACTGCTTTGATGCTTCATGCTTAAGGATACAGTGACAAATTGGTTAAATTATCTCTAAAAGAAACAAGTTTAAATATAGTCTTATTTCATTTAAATTAGTCTGTCCACTGGATCAGTGGTGACAGAACTGGTGAATAAAAGACCAAGTAGGAAACAAAAATGAAATGCTAAATTGTGTAGATAAGTCCTATATTATAGTCGCCCCACATTCAAGTTAAATATTGATTTTTTTCCGTGAATTTTATATCTCTGTTTTATTTTATTATTTAGCATTCTCTAGCCCAACAGAAGAGTAGCCCTCTAACCCTTTGTAGGACATGACATACTCCCCAATTCATAATGAACGGTCTGTGCTGCCCTCCTGTGAAATTTGGAGATGGTCCCAGTCACATTGCCATGAACTCTGATGAAGCTTTACCTCTAACTTCCATCCACCAGACTTTGTGACTCTGGCACAGGAACATGTTCGAAAGTTAGCTCGTCCCAAACAGTTTGCTATGTTCTAAGTTCCTTCTAAAGCGACATTTTTGCAGATGTGAGCAGATGAAGTGAATATGTATTTTCTGATTCGGCCTGTCTCAATCTACTTAATGGTGATGATAATAATTAATAGTAGTAATCCTCATCCAAGGATCTTAAAGTATTTTCACCTGTCTCTTGAAGTAGGTTAATATTATTGTCCCCACTTTACATATGAGTAAATCTGGGCACAGGAAGGTAAGGTTACACAGTGAGTCAGTGGCAGAACTGGGAATGAAATCTAGAGTCCTCTCTGTCAGTCCTGTGTATTACCCACCAGATCATCCCTCCGTACAAATATTCGTACTTGAAATATTTTCTTTCTTCCCTTTTACTCTCTTGTTCCCAATCTCACTCTGCCCCTCCTTGTTTAATGTTTGGAAAACAAAGAAAATAGATTGTATACAAATATATTGGCGCTAAGAGAAATTAGGCTAGTGGTCAAGGTTTTCCTGAACTCAGTGAATGGATAATCTGTATTGACTCTCAGATACAATATGACAGACAAGTATTATCTAAACAAACAGTGTGTTCTTCTGTTGTCCATCATCAGGATGGGTTCATTTATCTTCCATTTCTTCATACCAGCGACAATTTCAGGGTTCTTCCATCTTAGTTTTTAGGGCCATTACATGTATTTTGATTAGTTTGACAACCCCAAAAACCACTGGGTCTTGAATTGATTTCTTACTAGAGTTGAACCTCTAGAAGAATGTTTATTCACACTTCATCTTCTAAAAGAAACAATCTGGAAGTTCTATGGCTGATCCTCCTTACGCTGTATTCAGAAAGACAAAGTGGTTCTGAAACATCACCCCAAAGCCTAGTGAGATGGTCACAGATTTTCATATTAACAAATATATAAGTCTCATGCTGTGTTATTCACAAGTCTTATCTATCCATGAAATGACGTGTCATAGGTTAGATATTTAAAAAGTTTTTAATACTGTTTGGAAAAAGGTCAGAGTTATTTGTAAATTTTCCTTTTATTTTTTTCCCTGTGGAGAAATCCAAATTTCAATTCAGAGGCTTTCCAAATGGTTTCTGGTTTGTATCTAGGCCTTTTATGATCAGGCTGGAGTCTCAATTCCAGACAGATTGAGGGCATTCTGTGAGACCTGTGGCTACACTGGCTGCCTCTATTAGAAATATGTCTATTTTTGAAATATGTTAGGCTGCGATGTGGAGTTCACACCTGCATGAAGTATTATTCTCTTGACTCTGAATATAGATCAGTTGCTCCTTTCAGTAGAGCAGCGCTTCAGTCTGTTTCTAAGTCAGCACTCCCTGGCCTCCTGTGATTGTGATTCTGCTGATTAGTCTCCTACACTGGTCTGCTGAGATAATTCGTTAAAGCAAAATGAAGGTTGCCTAGCAATACTTGGAATTCTCAAAATATATAGGGCCAAATTCTATTCTGTTACCCCAGTGTAAACCAAGAATGACTCGGTTGAAGTCAGCGAAGCGAATAGATGGAAAATCAGCGTGAGATTGGGTGGAGGCCTCTGCTGAGACACATTCATCATCTTTCCTCCACTCCTCTTTGCAGTCCCTTAATGGATGCTTTGATGAGGAAAGAAATTGAGAACAGTTATGGGATCTTGAACATTTGGATCCTAGATTGTCACAAGTGCTCCCAGTAGCTTTAACTACTAACAGTTCGGTGGTTTATGTGCATGGTGCAAGACTGCTACAGTGGAGGCAACATCTTTTGGAGAACTCCAGTTATTTGTGTATATTATATTGTTTTTCCCCCCCATCACACAGTTTTTGCCTTCTTCTTCTTTAAGGCCTCATGTTACTGTGATTTTTCATTGACTGAGAGTGGTTCAGTGGCACTCCATTAGATAGAGTAAAGGGATTACTTCCCTCCCCCCATCCTCCACTAAGATTAAACACACTGCTTTGGCAACTGTCCCTGACTAGGAAGCAAGAATCCAAACCAAACCCTCTGGGTTCTTCTAAGCATTTATAATTTGGCTGTCAAAAAAGTATCTCTGCACTGAAACTTGTTGTGCAAACTCTCAGCCTCAGGGCAATTTTTAAAACAAATGACTAAAACAAATATCTGATTGTCCTTTTCAAAATTAAATAGAAAGACAGAAGAGAAAAATACTAGGTTTGCCTCTTTTTTATGCAGGAATAACTGAAAATGGCACCTAATCTGACAAATATTTAATCCAAAATGTACGACATAATTACTCTGGGGAACTAACAACTTGTAGAAAAAACTCAATACCCATTTCCAGTCCTGAGAATGAACTGAACATTTGTGTCTTAATAGTGTTCTTTTCTCTGGTATGTTCTATTGGTGAGAATGGTGGGAAACTGTTCCATCTTGTGGTCTCCTTTCCCACCCCCCCACCTTCCCTGCATTTTAGTGTAGGGGAGTGAAACTGAGAAGCTTTGGTTTCAAAGTTGACTACATTTATATCTGAACAAACTAGACTCCTTTTTTCGAAAGGTACATGCAATAGGAACCAAATCATTGTAGATTTTTTTTTATACAGGGGACTAGAAACTGATTGAGTTTCCTTCCGCTCATGGAGTTTCTTCTTGATTATTCTATGGGAGATCCCTGTGTTTCTGCACAGCTTCTGGACCCACATGACTCATGTACGAGCAGGAGCTGTACGTCTATGGTATCTCCTACTGTTGCTGACCCTCTCCTGCCTTGACACCTCCCATCCTATCCCTTCAATGTATGTGTGTTGCACTCTGTGGTGGGTTAACCCATGTATGTTATTTCTGGCTTGGGTAAGAGGCATTAAATTACATCAGCAATCCCTGCTTAATTTAGGGGTCATGATAGATTAGACAGCAGGGTTGGGCTGTCTATCCACACCTATGAAGCCAGGTCCCTGCAGAGGACCTAGGGATGTGTTTCCATGGAATCAGACAGAAAAAGAGAACACTAGTAAATTTACTGTAGATATTTTGTTAAAATAATGAGGTCTTACTAATATTAGACATCCTTCCAGTGGTCTGCCACTAAGCCGTTGCTATGAAGTGAGGGGAGGCCATTTTTGTATGTGTGAATTATAGGGTGTGAGGCTCTAATGTCTAGAGACCTGTCCAATATTTATTCAAGGGTTGCCCTCTTTAATTGCCCACTGCTGAAATTAATGTCACCTTTTCAACTAACTAGAGAAACACTTCAATTAAATATATATTGTTTTCATTCCAGTTCAAAAATTCTACCATATTGATACTAAACTTGAAGGATGATGAGGTATTTTCATTATTTATAAAAACCTTTAAGATACAGGAAGCTGTATGAGATCACAGGACCACACATATACTGTTTTGCAAATGCATTATGGTAAGGCTTCTCCAAGGTGTTTAGGAAAGGTGGGGACATCCATGGAAAAGATTACCATGAGCCCCAAATGTAGGAAGAAGCAGCAGGGATTAAAATACGTATATATTTAAAAAAATGTGGTGGTGTTTGAAATGAAGCTAATGTGTCAGGACTGGAGGAAGGAAATACACTAAGGTAGAAAAAGAAAGCATGAAGAAGTCATTAGAATGATGCAGGGGGGAATTTTAATATTGTAGAAATTCTTCTGTTTCACATTTTCCTGTTGACATTGGTTTTAAGATCATCCCCTCAACTCCAACCTGTTTTCTTAGCTTGTAGTGGCCCTTTAAAAATCAGTATGAGTTACACTTGACCTTGAAAAATAATGGCATTTAAAATTGCCTTGAGTCTTGTGTAGCAGCAGTCTACCCCATAAAGGTTCCTTTTTGTCAGCACCTTCTCAAGTGGTACAAGTTTCCACTGCTTCAGCACCATAGGGTATATCTGCTACACTCAGTACAGTAGGTGAATTAGAGAGCCAAGACCCTAGGGCCCTGTGCAGTAGTATTGTGTATCAGGAGGACAAAGGGATGGCGCCAACCATCCTGCTGTATGCGCCAGTAACTAGAATTAATTACAAACCAATCGAATCCGTTGCAGCCAATTGGTAAACTAATTGGTAATTTTAGCTGTACATCTATATGTAGTTATCTGGATGCCTGTAACGGCGCTTTCAGAGCCACTTTTGTTCTGCTTCATTCTGCTTGACAAAATGGCCTTCATAGCTTTAGGGAGAAAGATGTGCATCAGTGAATATGGGGCCGCTCCAGCTGCTTGTCTTGTTTGTATTCCCTTGTTCGTAAAACATGACTCAGATTACAGCTGCATGGTACTGCTCTGATCATTTCTGATAAAGTGTAGCTAAACATTCCTTAAAATAGGTTGTTTAAGCCATTTATTGTATTTTCTTTGTGCCATCTAGCTTCAGAAATATAACTCATATTTGGATTAATTCCGTTTTTAATAGGGAAAATCTAAGTAGCAGACATGTTAAAATAAATTATACTGAATTAATCTTGCTTTCTATGCTCTTACTGTTAACGTTCAGTGCAAGATAATATGACTGATTTAAACTGAATTAGAAACCTAGACTTTTATTTGTGAAATTGGAAGAAGAGAGCTGGCTAAAACACATAATTTGTTTATTTCTTGTAGCAGACTTTTCTTACCAGTTACTTTGCAATGCCAATTATCTTTTAAGAATAATAAATAAAATGTTTTGTTTTTGTGACACTTCAAAATAAAGACAGCATAATGTTGATATAAAAGTTTTGATTTTTTATATATATTTGTAAATATTTACTATAATGCACGTTTAGACTGTCCAACAGATGTATTTGTAGTTATCTTTCATCTTTCTATGTATATGTATATATAAAGTCTCAGTGTTAACATTTTTTTTATTAGTATTTGTCAGAGAGTTCTTTCTTCCCTTCATTTTGGGTGAAAATTACCCCTGAGGGTAGTCCACTCCATGGACTATACACCACTTATGTCTCAGTTAAGTCCTATTTTGAGTGCTTAAGTGGGAGATAAGTGGTCCATAGGCCTTGTGCTGGTCTTCTGCACAGGACTGAATTGCATTTGCCTGAATTAAGTAGAAGAGAATAAGGAAGTCTGATTTAGATTATACGTATAGCTATCAGTTAAAAAAAGTGAAACAAGTAAGAGCTCATACCTAGGTAAATCTCCCACTGAAATTAGTGGGAAAATTGCCTGGGTGGAGACTACAGAATCAGGCCCTACTAGGGGAAATGGCCTTTTCAATTTTAACTGTTGTTTTCTGTGTTTAAGGGCAACCTTGACATAGTTAACACGCTTCCAAAGCTTGAATGAATTGGAAACCAGTGTGTACGGTGAATCATTTTCACAGTAAAGCTTATTAATAATTTTTGCTACTAGAAGGAAGTAAAGACTTTTAATTCTGTTTTGCTCAGTGTACATGATTATTGTGCCGCTAATTTTCTTCTTTAGATGTGAGAAATTATATTAGATTCATATTATAGGTCTGCAGTTGTAAAATGGTTATTCGTCAGTGTATACATGACTGGGTTCTATCAGATTAATCTGATCTTGCAAGATCTGTTCATTATCAATTGAATTCCAACATACTGTATCAGTCTGACTTCAAGCCATGAAAGGCAGTCATGGATGCAGCTTTCACTTTGTCTGACTGAAATAGCTGATTTTGAATCACTTAAGAAATGTAGGTAAATTCTTGAACAATTATATTTCATTCAACAGTGTCTTTCCAAAAAGATAATAGAATCACTTATCTATAAAAACAGGATGTGTAATCTGATCATTGGCTGTTATAAGGGCTAAATATGTAATTATTCTAAAGCCATGAATATGGGATTCTGTGATTTACAATTCTTAAAGTGCAGTTATTTTGAGAAAAGTGAATGTAAACTTTACATCCTGGGGTTCTGTGCTTAGTAGTGCTCTCAGTAACTTCACATCAAATATGTTCTGTTTACAAGTCAATTGCCAATGCCATAATCTCTCTCTGTATACTTTCTGCCTCTTAAACCATCACCAGTGATATTCTGTAATTACAGTATAATTTATAATTTTGTTGATGCTGAGGTTGAGTAGAATCTTATGTGGCAATATCACATATACATTCCATAATCTCCAGACAGACTAGTATTGCTATACACCAGCAGGATGTTCTGTGTGCCACAATTTAGGAATTCTGCGGAAGAGGGGTTCTCTCCTGTGGGCTACAGAGCTAGGTAGCGTGCTTTCTGCCTTCCCCAGCTGCTGATGTCCTAGGATTCATTAGAGTGGACTCTCTCCTGCTGACTTTACAAAATGTGCAGCCGCCCTCCCTAATCATTTTGCACTTTACACAGCCAAGTGAATCATTAATGTTCGTGCCATGTAGTTTTCCTATGCAGTTCATAAGTTTATCAAAACTGTATGCAAAATGTACTGCCCATAAACAGCATGTGATTTTTAAAAGATCATAACTTGTCAAATCAAAATCAAATTTCACTGAAGCATTCAGAAACACTTGTACTTAATGAGAGCTTTAACTTACATGCCAGATTTCAGCTTTCTGTCCTTAGCCGTTTTTTTTGCAGAGACGTTCAAAAAAGTCACAAGAATTATTTATAATAGGAAAAGTATTTTTAACTCTCCTTTAAGTCTGAACTGTTTTTGCTCAAGCCATTCAAAGGCTCCACTTACAAGCAGGGACCAAGACTGGTAAATTTCAGCTCCAAAAGTTTAATTTTCAGAAAGTTATCGGCAACTTGAAGCAGTGTCAGAATGGAAAATATTATGCAACCTTTACTAAAGCGGATGTTGCCACTTTCGTTGTAATAGAGTGAAATTTGTACTATCTGGTCAGGTTTTTTGCTGAGTTCTCCATTCTTCCAGTTTTGTCTCTTTCTTTGCCTTCCCCACCCCCATAAATACAAATACCTGATGTAGGTTGTTGTTCTTTCAGGAGGTTCTAATGATGCTAGATAACTATGTAAGAGATTTCAAGGCATTGATTGACTGGATACAGCTACAGGAAAAGCTAGAAAAGGCTGATGCTCAAAGCAGGTAATAAGATTTTTTTCTTTTCTTTTAATCTATTTCCTAATATTCTCTCAGGGTGAAATTCACCCTAGTGCAGAGGTCAACACAAGGACCTATGAGCCACTTAAGTCCTACTTAAGCAATATTGCCAGCTCCAATCATTAAAAAACCATGAACAGAGCCATATGAAATCATGGTATTTTTTAAAAAAAAAAAAAAAGTATTTTGGGTTCCTTTTATTTGCAGGCTAGTAAGTGAGAGCATACTCAGGTTCCCTGCTGTGCTTGTTCGGCCCACACAGAAGCCTGTGCTGCCATGTCTTTATTACTGTTTTTAGCCATGCTAGCTAGATTAAAGCTAGAGTGGGTATGCCAGTCTGTACTGTTATCACATCTCCTATTGCAGTGTAGACATACCGTTGGACTCCTAGGTCATTTGAATGACTGAAAATTTTACCTACTATCTATGAAAAAAGAGCAGCCTAACTGTTTATTTGGGTTCCTGTTTTCCCAAGGAAAGCTAAATTCTGCTTTCTATAAACAATTTCATAATACCCTGTTCTTCTCAGCGTCATCTGTGTAGGTGTCCCCACCTTGCAAAATCTCTTAAGTAATTATCTGAGAAGAAAAAGCTTAGAATTTAGGCTCCAATAACATCAACAATAATAATACCTAGCTCTTACATAGCAGTTTTCATCAGTAGATCTCAAAGTGCTTTACAAAGGAGGCTTATAAGCATCACTATCCCCATTTTACAGATGGGGAAACTGAGGCACAGAAAGGTGAAGTAACTTGCCGAAGGTCACCCAGTATTGCATTCAGATCAAGCCCATGCTTTTCCTTGCCCTATTGATTCCTTGCTTGGTTCCATTTTTGCATTAATCAATAGTTAACATATTATATATTACAACCACTGGCTGTGCCCACATTAGGCTAGTTCAGATAAAATTTCCCACTGTTGCTACATCACCAACATCCACTGATTTTGTTTTACTTCAAGTTGAAATAGGAATATCCATTAAAAAAATGTTGTAATGACTACTTAGGATTTATTCTTAATTCATTCTCTCCTGAATTTTTAGACCTACTTCATTGGCCTGGGAAGTAAAGAAGATGTCTCCAGGACGCCATGTAATACCAAGTCCATCAACAGATAGAATCAGTGTAACATCAAATGCTCGAAGAAGTTTAAATTTTGGGTATGAAAACAGATAATAAAGGCACTGAAGGAAAGCTAACTCATTTATTAAAAGGGTTCAGGGTTAACTCGTACATAATTTTCCTTTTGCAGCTAATGTATTGTTTTGGGTGTTATTTGCTAAGCCATATTTGAACCCAAATGTTGATATGTGTGAACATGAGAGAGAAAAATACCCAACACATTGTGTAAACAAAACAAAACCTACAATAGATGACCTATTTTTTTTCTTTTATTTAATCAGACATTTTATTCCTCTGCATTCCAATGACCTGATGATAAAAGCAAATCAATCTATTTCATGTTAACTGTTTAATAAGATTAGCAGCCATTTCCTTCTACAAAACAAAGGTCAAAATATATGTAATTAACATTTTAAAATTGCGTGTGTATGCACCTGTGTATGGCAAGCTGAGTGTGCAGGAAGTTAATGTTGATCACTAACAATTAATGTAAAATGAAATTGATTTTGATAAGCAGCAAAATTTATATTAGTCTGAAAGACAGAAAATATTTATAATAAAAATACTAAACCTCTTATTCAATTAAGTGCCAGTATGTGGAGCAAGCACACAAAAATTACATTTAAATTATTTAACTCTATTTCAGGGGAGCATTATCTTCACTAAAGCCCACATTTTGGAAAGCACTTAAGCACAAGCAGTAAGTCCATTCCTATACAGGACATGCTTTAACTCCAGCCCATTGGGACTTACTGCATGTGCTTAAGTGCTGGCTCATATAGGCCTCAATTCAGGAAAGCATTCCTTAACATTTAGAGTATTTATTCCACTGTGGTTCTAATGTTCAGCTGCTTTATATCAAATATTTCTAAATTAGTGTCAGAAGTTATGTTTGATAGAGAAATTTGTTACACTAAGAAGGAGCTATAATATTCAAAAATAAATATATCCATTTTAAGTATCTATCTGAATATCAAGTAGTCAGTTCTAATTTTCACAAAAAAGAAAACTAGAAAATCCTTGCCACTAAGACCAAACTAATAATTGTAAAACCTCTCAGTTAGTTAGGTAGTACCCATTATGCCTCTGGCATTTAGGGCACCGACAAAGCTCCACTCCTGTTGTTTCTGGCAAGTCTTTCAGTGGTTCCCCAGCTGTGCCCCAGGTTTTTCAGCTCACCTTCCACAGTTCTTCGCCATGTTGTTTTTGGGTGACGTCGTTTTTGCTTGCCTTCAGGTTTCCATCTTATTGCTATTCTGGTGATGGAATCAGTTTCCATCTGAAGCACATGACTAATCCATCTCCAACACCACCTAGTAATGATGGTGCTCATATCTTCTTAGTACTTCTCTGTACCAAATTATTATTGTATAAAGAAATTTGCAGCAAATTCAGCTATTAAATCAGGAGGTGTTTGGTGGCTTATGCCCCAGTCCTGGATTGAGAACTGTGTGGTACTCCTGTGGAGTCCTCAGTGCTGGACTGGGGACTTATTTGTATTGTAGCAGTGTCCTTGGTGTGTAACAGGGTTGAGTGATTGCTGGTCTCTCTGTTCTTGGAACATATCATGCAGGTCAATGAGCATATGAAGTTGGTATATTACTACTAACTTTTGGGAATGTTGTCCATCTGCTTACATAGAGGATGAAAATGACCAAGATGATAATGGGAGTAAATAAAAGCAATCAAACGAGGAGTGAAAAACGGGGAAATAGCATAAAAGCTCTTTAGACTAACAACCAACATAATAAAACTCTCTAGGAATGTTTTTCACTTAAGTCATTGTTATATATATATATATGTTCAGCTTTGCTTTTTTTTCCCCTCAAATAATAGTTTTAATTTTGTGTTTCTGGTTTTACCTTGTCACTAGCGCAGAGAGATGGTTGACAATTCCCATAAGTTATTAAGGCAAGACGGCAGCTAATGGAATGCTCTTATTTTGTCACCCTTTAGATATCTACATGCCTTCCTTTCTCTCTTTCTCATTCAGGGTATGTCTACATTGCAGTCAGAGGTGTAACTAGCATGTGTAGACATATCGGCTTAACTTTGATCCAGCTAGCTCAAATAACAATAGCAGTGAAACCATGGTAGCATGGATGGCAGTATTTTGTACAAACCCGTCTGCGACCCTGGCTATGTACTCGAGTGGCCAGCCCTGACTTCAGCCTAAGCTTTCTCCCCAAGCCTGGCTATTCCATGTCTATGTACCTAGTTCCTTCTGACTAGATGGCTACCTCTACCTCTGTTACAGCCTGCGGAGTTAAGAAATCACACCTGTTACAAGGAATCAGCAGGTGCAGCTGTGTTATATAAGATTGTGCTAAAAAAAGTCAGTCAAAAGGAAGATCCCTGCATCCATATAGACTTTTAAGATCAGAAGAGACCATCATCATCTTCTAATCTGACCTTCTGCACATCGCAGGCCACAGAACCTCACTCACCCGTTCCTGAAATAGACCTCTTACCTCTGGCTGAGTTACTGAAGTCCTCAAAACATGGTTTAAAGACTTCAAGTTACAGAGACTCCACCATTTACAGCAGCTTGAACCTGCAAGTGATCCGTGTCCCACACTGCAGAGGAAGGCAAAAAACCTCAGGGTCTCTGGCAATCTGACCGGGGGAAAAATTCCTTCCTGACCCCAAATATGGCAAATCAGTTGGACCCTGAGCATGTGAGCAAGCTTCAGCAGCCAGACACCTGGGAAAGAATTCTGTGTAGTAAATCAGAACCCTCCCCATCTAGCGTCCTATCACTGGCTGTTGGAGATATTTGCTGCTATCAATCACAGATCGGCTACATGCCGTTGTAGGCAATTTCATCATAACATCACCTCCATAAACTTAGCAAGCTCAGTCTTGAAGCCAGTTAGGTTTTTTGCTCCACTGCTCCCCTTAGAAGGCTATTCCAGAACTTGACTCCTCTGATGGAGGAACTTCACTCCTTGAACTAATTTCAAGCCTAAACTTGTTGATGGCCAGTTTATATCCATTTGTTCTTGTGTCCACATTGGTGCTCAACTTAAATAATTTCTCTCTCTCCCTGGCATATTATCCCTTTTAGGTATTTATAGAGAGGTCATACTTCCCCTCAGCCTTGTATAATGTGTGACAAAGTTCCTCCTCTGCCTTCATGGGTCCTGTGCTTATTGGCGGATTTGCTCGCCTCAGAGATTCACGGCCACCCTCAGTTTGGCCATTTTAGTGAACCCACAATCCAGGTCAACCCCTCCTGTGTCTGACTAGGAGTTGGGAGGTTTGGGGGGAACCGGGTCCACCCTCTACTCCGGGTTCCTGTGGGTTGCAGCTGTCTAGAATGCCTCCTGGAACAGTTGTGCAAGAGCTACAACTCCCTGGGCTACTTCCCCATGGTCTCCTCCCAACACCCTTCTTTATCCTCACCGCAGGACCTTCCTCTTGGTGTCCGATAATGCTTGTACTCCTCAGTCCTCCAACAGTATGCGTTCTCACTCTCAGCTCTTAGTGCCTCTTGCTCCCAGCTCCTCACACACATGCCACAAACTGAAGTGAGGTCTTTTTTAAACTCAGGTGCCTTGATTAGCCAGCCTTAATTGATTCTAGAAGCTTCTTGATTGGCTGCAGGTGTTCTAATCAGTCTGTCTCTCTTAATTGTTTCCAGAAAGTTCCTGATTGTTCTGGAACATTCCCTGTTACCTTACCCAGGGAAAAGGGACCTACTCAACCTGGGGCTAATATATCTGCCTTCTATCACTGTCCTGTAGTCATCTGGCCCGACCCTGTCACATATCCCCCCTGCCCTGCTCAACACCATGGGGTTGGGCAACTTGGGACGTCAGGCAGTATACTCGTGACAAGCTATCTGCATTGCCATGGTGGCTTCCAGCCCGGTGTTTTATGGTGAACTGGAAAGGTTGTAGGGACAGGAACCATCTGGTCACCCTTGCATTCTTCTCTTTATTTCGATGCATCCACTGGGGGGGTGCATGGTCGGTCACAAGGGTAAACCTTCATCCTAGAAGATAATAATGTAGTGTTTCTATGGCCCATTTCACAGCTAGGCACTCTCTTTCAACCACGGCATACTTCTGCTCTGTCGGGAGGAGTTTCCTGCTGTGGTAGAGGATTGGGTGTTCTTCATGTCCGACCATCTGCGATAGGACAGCTCCCACTCCTACTTCAGATGCATCTGTTCGTAAAATGAATTCTTTGTTGAAGTCTGGGGCTATAAGCATGGGGTTACTGCAGAGGGCTGTCCACAGATCCACGAATGCTTTCTCTGGGTATCTGTCCACTTCACCATATCTGGACGCCGGGCTTTTATCAGGTCTATCAGGGGACTTGCTCTGGTAGCAAAATGGGGAATAAATCGTCGGTAGTACCTCACCGCACCCAGGAATGCCCAGACTTGCTTTTTCCGATTCGGCTGGGGCCAATTTTGGATAGCCTCTAGTTTGTTTAGTTGGGGCTTGACCATGCCCCTTCCTACAATGTAGCCAAGGTATTTAGGCTCAGCTAGCCCTATAGCACACTTGGCTGGGTTGGCTGTGAGGCCAGCCTGTTTTAGCGTGTCCAGAACCGCTTCCACCTTTTCTAAGTGGATTTTCCAGTCGGGGGTGTGAATAATCACATCATCCAGGTATGCCGCTGCATAACTGGTATGGGGCCGTAGGAGCTTGTCCATAAGACGCTGGAAGGTGGCAGGTGCCCCATGCAGTCCAAAAGGAAAAAATGTATATTGAAACAGACCCTTTGGGGTAGAGAATGCCGTCTTTTCTTTTGCATCTTTGGCAAGGGGAATCTGCCAGTATTCCTTTGTTAAATCAAGGGTGGTCAAAAATCTGGCATTGCCCAGGCGGTCAACTAACTCATCGATACGGGGTATGCATCGAATTTGGATATCTCATTCAGCCGGCGAAGTCATTACAAAACCTAGTGGTGCCATCGGGTTTGGGCACCAACACAGTCGGGCTTGACCACTGTCTGTGGGACTCTTCAATGACTCCCAGCTCCAACATCCTTTTTACCTCTGCCTTGATCTCCTCCCTTTTTGCCGCTGGGACCTGATAGGGCCTTAAAGTTACCTTTGCCCCAGGGCCTGTGATAATATGGTGATATGCTTCGGTGGTCCGACCTGGTTTGGTCGAAAACACCTCCTGGTATCGGTTGATAATCTCAGTTACCTCCTTCTTCTGGTTTGGTGTCAGATTAGTGGATATCCTGATATGCTCCTGCATGTTATTTCCCTGGATTGGGGTCTCTTGGGCCACTACACAAGCCTCTTGTTGGTGCCAAGGCTTTAAGAGATTAATGTGATAAATTTGTTCTTGTTTCTGGCGTCCTGGTTGCCACACCTTGTAAGTTACTTCCGCCACGGGTTCAACCACCTCATTGGGCCAGAAGCTTGCTTTCTGCCCTGGGTACCAACTCCATCACCCGATCCCCTGGTTGGAACTGTTGGACTTTTGCCTGGCGATTGTAATGGGTTCACTGGGCCTCCTGTGCCTTTTCCAAATGTTCACGTAAAATAGGGGTGACCTGGGCTGTCCGTTCTCGCATCTGCAACACATGGTCAATTATATTTCTCCCCTCATTGGGTTCCTTTTCCCAGATTTCTTTTGCGATATCTAGTATGCCACGGGGGTGGCGTCCGTATAATAATTCAAAGGGGGAAAACCCAGTTGAGGGCTGAGGTACCTCCCGGATTGCAAACATAAGGTAGGGTAGTAGGGTGTCCCAATCCTTCCCGTCCCGACTTACCACTTTCCTTATCATTGCCTTGAGGGTTCGGTTAAACCTTTCTACCAGCCCATTGGTCTGCGGATGATAGACTGAAGTTCTCAGGGTATGTATATGGAGCAGCGTACAGAGGTCCTTCATTAGCTTAGACATAAATGGAGTACCTTGGTCGGTTAATATCTCCTTTGGTAACCCCACTCGGGCAAAGATCGCCACCAACTCTTTAGCTATCATTTTAGAGGCCGTGTTCCGCAGGGGGATGGCTTCCGGGTAGTGAGTAGCATAATCCAGAAAGACAAGTATATATTGGTGGCCCCGGGCTGTCTTCAGGGGTTGCACAAGGTCCATTGCTATTCGCTTGAAGGGGACCTCTATGATGGGAAGGGGTACTAAAGGTGCCCTCAAGTGGGGACGGGGACTGTGCAGCTGACACTCCGGGCAGGACACACAGTACCTCCGCACTTCTTCATGTACTCTGGGCCAGAAGAATCGTCGCAGGACCTGTACCAGGGTCTTCTCTATCCCCAAATGCCCCCCAAAAAGATGACTATGGGCAAGACTTAATACAGCATTCTGGTGTGTTTGAGGTACTAGGATCTGCTGTACCTTCTGCCCTCATACTGGTGCAACCCGGAATAAGAGATTCTTCTTCATTATGAAGTATGGTCCTGGTCCCTGGGTTTTCCCTTCCATGGGGACCCCATCTATTTCGGTCACCTCCTTCCTAATGTTGTCGTACCTTGGGTCTTCAGCCTGGTCCCATCCAAAATTTCCTCTCCAAGGGCTAATCTGCCGGAGATCTAGGGGGCCAGTCCCTGTCCCCTCTACTGGTTTAGAGTCGTTAGGGTGTGGGTCAGACTCGGGTGCTTCTCCCTCCTGGGTGGCCTCCTTTTCAGCTGCTCGGGTCCGCCTACCTACGAGAGTGAACCTCCGGCTTTGGGCCATTATTCAGGTTCCCAAGGCCTTAGTTGCCCTCCTTTCCCTTTTCGATTTTCTACCCTCTCTGGGAGTGGAGAACAAATCTGGAGATATATCAGAGAAGATTGTGGGTTGACAGTCTACTGTGGATGCCTCACTGACTTCAGGGTTTGCCCCTTTCTCTAATTCCCCTACCAGGAGTGAGTCTTCAAACCCTGGGAAGTTCCTACCTATGAGCACTGGGTATGGGAGTTTAGGGACTACACATGCTGCTATCTCAGTATTTATTCCCTGAATCTTGATTTTTACTGGGATGGTGGGGTAATAACCAGCTGTCCCATGGATGCATGTTATCCCTGTACGCTTAGCCCACAGCAGCTGACTATACTTCACGAGCTTCCCTGAGACAAGATGATAGCACTCCCCGAATCAACCAGTGCCGTGGTCTCTACCCTATTTAGCTTCGCTGGTCTGGTGTACATATGTGGGGTTAGTGAGACCCCCACAAGGTGGATTAGGGAGCATGGGTCTGCCCAGTTCCCCAGGTTACACTGCATAGGCTCCTCAGCATTGGGACACTGTGCAGCTATGTGTCCCCACTCCCCGCAGGTGTAACATCTGTATGGAGCCCTAGGCGCTCCTCGGTCTCTTGGTTTGGGCGGTATAACATCACGATCCTCTTCCCCCTCAGTGCTCCGACTCTGTGGCTTCTCGTGGGCCTTCAGCCCCTCTCTTTTTCCACCTGGGCTCTCCTGGTGGCACAGTCACCAGAGCTCTAGGGCTTGGTGCTGCTAGTTTAACCCGGGGTGCTTCTTCCTGAACTGGTCGAGTCAGCTCCCTCGCCGTCCTTCGCTTTTCTACCATCTGTGACCATAGGTGGAGAGTTCGTTCTGGCTTACCCAGGCGCGAAGGTCTAGTGGTAGTCCTCTCGTACCGGTCGATGACCAGAACCTCTAGTATCTCCTCCGGACTCCAGGACTCAGTTCGTAACCACTTTTGTGCGAGATGGATGAGGTCATATAACTGGGACTGTGGAGTTTTGTTTTCCTGGTATCTCCACTCATGATATCGCTGGGCCCGCACTGCGGTCGTTACCCCAGATCTGGCCAGGATCTCTGCTTTCAGCTGGGGGTATTCTGCTGCAGCCTCTTCAGGCAAATCATAGTAGGCCTTCTGGACCTCCCCAAACAGGAAGGGAGTGAGGATGCCAGATCACTGTTCTTGGGGCCAAGCCTCCCGCAGGGCTTTCCTCTCAAAGGCCAGGAGGTATTCCTCTACATCATCCTCCCCGCATCATTTTCTGCAGCCAATTGCGGGCCTGCATGATCTGCATCCCATCATGGCCGCGGTTCAGCTCTGTAAGGGCCCTTACCTGGTTTACCAGTTGCCGCAACGTAGCCTGGTCTTGAGCAGCCTGGTCCATCAGCAAGCGATTAGTCTCTTGCTGCAGCTGCACTGTCTCCTGTTGGGTGGCTGCCTGGTGACGGGTAGCCTCCTGCTGGGCAGCCGTGGCTTGTATCAGTGCCCGCATTATGTCCTCCATTGTGGTGGGGAAAAAAATTTAAAAAAAAAAAAAAAAAGGGAGAGGGTTTATACAACACCCTCCTTCTTCTGCCGCGCTGTGTACACCAGATCCCACTCCTGACACCAGTTGTGACAAAGTTCATCCTTTACCTTGGTGGGTCTTGCGCTTATTGGCGGATTTTCTCGCCTCAGAGATTCACGGCCGCCCTCAGTCTGGCCATTTTCGTGAACCCACAGTCCAGGTCAACCCCTCCTGTGTCTGACCAGGAGTTGAGAGGTTTAGGGGGAACCCGGGCCTGCCCTCTACTCTGGGTTCCAGCCCAGGGCTCTGTGGAATGCAGCTGTCTAGAGTGCCTACTGGAACAGCTGTGCAACAGCTACAACTCCCTGGGCTACTTCCCCATGGTCTCCTCCCAACACCTTCTTTAGCCTCACCATAGGACCTTCCTCCTGGTGTCTGATAATTCTTGTACTCCTCAGTCCTCCAAAAGTACGTGTTTTCACTCTCAGCTACTAGTGCCTCTTGCTCCCAGCTCCTCACACGCACGCCACAAAATGAAGTGAGCTCCTTTTTAAACTCAGGTGCCCTGATTAGCCAGCCTTAATTGATTCTAGCAGCTTCTTGATTGGCTGCAGGTGTTCGAATCAGCCTGTCTCTCTTAATTGTTCCCAGAAAGTTCCTGATTGTTCTGGTACCTTTCCTGTTACCTTACCCAGGGAAAAGGGACCTACTCAACCTGGGGCTAATATATCTGCCTTCTATCACTGTCCTGTAGCTTTCTCCCGCCCACTTCCCGGATCCCAATAGGATCATAGTCCTGTAGCCATCTGGCCCGACCCTATCACAAATGGTACTAACACTTCTCTGTCTCTACTAGAAATCCCTCACGTGATGCATCCTAGGACTGCATTAGCCTTCTTCACGGCCGTATCATATTGGTGTGATGATGTATCCATAATTGCAGATCCTGGCACTCTGTTATAGTGAGAGAATTGGGTGCTCTTTCTTGTGTATGCCTGATGTGATTTTCTACAGGGACAAAGTCATCCTGCATATATATTCCTGTTCTTTCTGAGTTTTGAAAGTAATCGTCTTCGAGTGATGGTCCCTATGTGTATTCCATACGTGGGTGTGCATGCGCACCATGTGCTTGATTCCGGAAGTGTTTCTTAGCAGTGCCTGTTATCCTGCACATGCGCAGTGCATCTCCTCATGCTCTCAGCTGAGGGTATAAGAGGTAGTACGGGTCGATGCCTTCCCGTTCCCTCTTACTGCCACATGGCCTGAATTGGGACCCACTGTTCCTTTGTGCTTTTAATCTGCTAAGAGAGTTATTCTTGTTTGTATGTAGATATTTTTACAGTTAGTAAGTTATGTTTGCCTAGTGTAGTAGTTCTTTTTCCCCGTTCAGGGACCGTCCCCTCCTCCCGGGTACTATGGCCAGGATCCTGGGCTTCAAAAACTCTCTCCTGCTTGTGCTCTTTCTCCCTGAGCATGCTGCACCATCTGTAAGTCTTTCCTGCCCAGGACTAGGGAAGTCTGCGAGCTCTGCCTTCACAAATACCTTATGCAGCCCCAGGTGTCTTCGGATCCTGTCCCAGTAGACCCACCTGTACAGCGGTCACTACTGGTGGTGAGCGTCCCTCTGAGCTCTGTGTATGGCTCGGAACCGGCTGTACGGAAGGTCAAGGACAGGTCCTGGCATGAGAGCAAAAAACACTCACTGGCACAAGAGCAGATCTCCAGAGAGGACTGCTCACAAGTGCAGCATTTCCTCCCTGAGCCAGGTTGGGTGAGATGTGGTGTGCAGATCTGGCCAGACCGGCACTCAAGATCCCACAGATGGAAGACAAGGCCAAACGCAAATGGGATCTGGCAGTACCAGTGGTCATCTTGGCACCCAAGTTTCCAGAATGCTCACCAGCATGCGCAACACCACCTGCTCTGCCAGTGCCCATGCACCTGCCAGACAGACCGGCCACATAGACTCCACCAGGCTACTCAGGTGTTTCTCTCAGCATTTCGCGGGTTCCTGGCTGCATGGAGACATTCCTGATGACAGAGGAGTTAATTCTTCCCTATATGGAATACAGACAGGGACCACATATCTTGAAGAATCTCCAGTTACAGGTAAGTAACCTCCTCCTATTTGTATTTCACCTTATTCAAAATATTGTTCTGAATGGGTTTTTTCCCCAAAACCAAATGCAGAAAAGAAAAAGTCATGGCATATCCTTTATGTATTGTGACAGGGTCGGGCCAGATGGCTACAGGAAAGTAATAGAAGGTAGATATATTAGCCCCAGATTAAGTAGGTCCCTTTTCCCTGGGTAAGGTAACAGGGAAGGTTCCAGATCAATCAGGAACCTTCTGGAGACAATTAAGACAGACAGGCTGATTAGAACACCTGCAGCCAATCAAGAAGCTGCTAGAATCAGTTAAGGCAGGCTAATCAGGGCACCTGAGTTTAAAAAGGAGCTCACTTCAGTTTGTGGGGTGCGTGTGAGGAGCTGGGAGCAAGAGGCACTAGGAGCTGAGAGTGGGAACACATACTGTTGGAGGATTGAAGAGTACAAGCATTATCAGATACCAGGAGGAATGTTCTGTGGTGAGGATAAAGAAAATGTTGGGAGGAGGCCATGCGGAAGTAGCCCAGGGAGTTGTAGCTGTTGTACAGCTGTTCCAGTAGGCACTCTAGACAGCTGCATTCCACAGGGCCCTGGACTGGAACCCAGAGTAGAGGGCAGGCCCAGGTTCCTCCCCCCAAACCTCCCAACTCCTGGTCAGACACAGGAGGAGTTGACCTGGACTGTGGGTTCACGAAAACGGCCAAACTGAGAGCTGCCGTGAAGCTCCAAGGCGAGCAAATCCGCCAATAAATGCAAGACCCACCAAGGTAGAGGAGGAACTTCGTCACAGTGTATAGATCACTGCAATTCTGTCCATCTACAAAAGCAGAATTTAGGCAGTCAGACTCTGATCTTTCTTAAGGATGGAAGAACGGCCCCCAATATCTACAATTTATCTTTGCAAGGTAAGTAATAGAAACCTTCAAAGTAGCATGGGTCCATGGATTTATTTTAGCTAGATGTACAGTGGAAGCTTAGAAAGTGTGATGGATCCATGAATTTGTGTATATTCTATATTTATAGCAGAAGCCCATAACACAGCAGTCTGTGCTTGGCTAAGCTCATAGCCCTTTCTACACAAGGCATCGTGGATTCTTGGGCAGAGAACAGGGAGACCTCTTTGCGGGCATTGTGCAATTGGCTACTTGGTGCTCCCCAAACACTTTTTTAATGCTTTACAAACTTGATGTCTTTCCATCAAAGGATGCCGCATTTGGGAACCATGTTCTCTAATCACCAAAGTGCTGAGATCTTTCCTCAATTATTAGTTCCCTTTTAATTTTTAATTTAATAGTTTGTTTGAGACTTTGGCTTCTTGTTGAATTAAAGTTCCACTGCTGTCTGTGTATGGAGAAAGTGTAAACAGTCTGACTCTGGGCCTTTGTAGCTACAGCACTACTTGCTTCTTCTCTCTGAAATTATTTTGTATAATAGGGAATGCTAAACAGGACTCATTCATCTGAGCCATTGGTAAGCTAGGATCCAAAAAGAATGTTTTTTTAATCTGCTAGTTCTTTTCTGTGTCCTGGTTTCCACTGTTGCTGTCACTCACCCTTTAGGTCAGTGAGAGAAGTTTTGTATGTTTTTTCCAAGTTAAATATCAAGAAGATTTTCCACTCTGGAAATTGTGTAAGTATAGAAAGAGAGATGGAGGCAAGAATAAGAGCTTTCTATTGGTTGCCAACAGGTGCCATTTTTTTAGAGCCACCCTTTAATCTAAGGTTTCAGAGTAGCAGCCGTGTTAGTCTGTATGCGCAAAAAGAAAAGGAGTACGTGTGGCACCTTAGAGACTAACCAATTTATATGAGCATAAGCTTTCGTGAGCTACAGCTCACTTCATCAGATAAATACAGTGGGGAGATTTATATACACAGGGAACATGAAACAATGGGTGTTATCATACACACTGTAACGAGAGTGCTCAGGTAAGGTGTGATGAAGTGAGCTGTAGCTCACGAAAGCTTATGCTCAAATAAAATTGTTAGTCTCTAAGGTGCCACAAGTCCTCCTTTTCTTTTTTCTTTAATCTAAGCCACCGAAAGCCAAAACAAAAGAAATGAACAGGTAAGAAATTCTCCGATAAACTGTTCCATTATTTGATCAGAAAGTGTTACATCTATGAATTATTTTTTTACTTAGGAATCCATCTGTGACCATTGCAACCACTCGTCAGGCTCCTTCAGGTGTAAGTTGGGCTGATAAGGTGAAAGCTAACCATGGAGCTAAAGCTGCCACTCCAGAGCTAGCAACTACACAAACCTGCATGCCAACACCAGTGCAGAAGTCATCACGGAGAAATGGCAAGTGTCTTTCAGTGAGCTATTATCTAAAATTATTGTTATGGCCCAGCTATTGAAAAGTTAGTTCAATGTGAGATGAATTATTTCATAACAAAAATAAATCGTCAAAATCACAACTTTGTTGTTAGAGTACACCAATTTAGTTTTACATAAAATAACAGTAAAATTAAATTAATGATCAAAATGTAGGTTCTTTCAGCATTGCTTTTTCAATGCTGCTGTTGAAGTTGAGGAAGATTTCCCTCAGTAAATGTGTTTTTTCAAGTGCTGATAACTTTGCATTGACTAGTAACCTACCTGACACCTCATATAGGAAAAAAAACTGTGACTAAACTTTTGGTTTAATGAAACTACTATTTACCTTTCTTTAAAACACCTTCAGAGGTTTGTTTTCTAAACTGCTTCATGGACATCAGGGATCACAACTTAAAAGCAAAAAGTGTTTTGATTCTCAGGTTCAGAAATGTACAAATGGCCCCGAAAGAATAATCTTTGATATTTTCCAAAAGAGCTTGAAGATGTGTGTCCACAGAGACTCACGCACTAGACCTATGCTAAAGAAGTGATAATGGATGGCTTGTTCTTTCTCTGAAGAGTTGCCACACTATATTGTAGTTCCTTTCCCTTTGTTTAAAGAGTGTCCTTGGAGAAGCTTTTAATTCACAGCCTTTTGCTCTAGAAAAGATCGTTTCACTGGAAATAGTAAAAAAAAAAACCAGAGAAAAACTTTGCCTTTTGCTTTATGAACTTTCTCTCTCTCTCTCTCTCTCTCTCTCTCTCTCTCTGCCAGCATATATTGGGGCCTTGGAGTTTTCTCCAAAGATTGTTTTCCCCATTTATCTTTTAATTTATTGACCCAGTTTTCCTTATGCAAACACAGCGTTGAGATAGAGGAAGTGGATATCCCTCCCCCCCCCCCAATAATTTAGAATCCCATTTCTAATATATATAGTATCTTAAAGAAAAACTACTAGAAAAGAAAGACATACACTTAGTGTTGGTAGTAAAAATTATGCACCTTATATAGATCTGTACATTTCCATGGTGTTTTACAAAGGTCAAACGTGTTTACAGCCTCAAAGTATCTTACAATTTAAATTAACTCAGTTTTGTAACTGCAGTTTCATATGGTCAGAAAAGAACAGTCGAAAGCTTACTCATTTCTTGTCTCACATCCATTTTGTCCTGCTATTTTATTAGTCTATCTCCCTGAGCATCATTTTAAAATTACCTCCTGTCTCTAGTGTCACTTCTACTCAACAGTTTTTTTGTTTTTGGTCTAGCATTTTTATGTATTCTTGACATCATATGTATAAAATGGAAAACTGATAAATTGCAGCTACGACATGACAGGACTCCAGTGTGGCATATGATTTCTTTCAGTGATATATGTGATTTTCATATAAAAATAAAATTAATTAATGTATAGGAGAAGTGAGGAGCAGCAGATATCACCAGCTTTTTTTTTGGACATATATGAACTATACCTCATACAGTAGCTGAAGAAGTCTGATTTATGCCCAGGAGACTGAGCATTCTGACCCATATTAGAGCTGCAGTACTTTGAGACTGCTGTGAAAAATGGAAAACTTTGAAGGAAATCATCTCAAACTACAAGTTTTAAATGAAATGTGTCTGTTTTAAAACACTTTACAGATTCTTTACTGTCATGAGGTGCCATCTCCTGAGGAACAAAATAAAGGAAAACTACACTCAGCATAAGAATATTTACATGCTGGAAGGGAGAGAAGTGCAGTCTGTTGCTGCTTGATCTAGTATATGCCAACTTTTGAGTTGCATACTGGAAAAGGTTCCTATAAGATGATGAATCTATTTAGATTGTAAACTCCTTGGTTAGGGACTGGGTTTATACCATGCCAAACATTATGGGTTCTGTATGATTGTGGTCTCTAGACACTACCGCATTACAAATAATAGACTGAAGAGTTTGGTGGTGAGCAGACAGTAAGATAGGAATTCCTATCTAAGGAATAGGAAAAGGGGCTATAAATTCCGACCTTTCTGAGAGCCCACTACTGGAGGAAATACAATGATTTTCAAAGCTTGGTCTGTTTGTGAGAATTGTGTATTTTTTTTGTTTCCAATTGTTACATTTTTGTAACTAAAAATTGAATGTTTTTTGGAAATCAGCTACTACTTGTGTTTGAAGTGTACCACCACTGCTTCATATCTACCTGTTACTGACAGCATCTTTGATTACAACTCTTTCAGCTTTAATAAAGATCTAATTTATTTCTCATTATCTCGGCAAAAAGAAAACGCATCTATCATACCTCCCCATCTCTGTGGATTCCCATTCTTGGGTGCATCCTTTCAGGATGTGATTCTTTGCTTCCATAACTTCAAATTTCTGGGTCGTTGAAGCACCTGTCATACATCTATTAAAAAAATACCACAGTAATTATATAGTAGAAGCGAGGCTGAAGGAACTTGTTGAAGAGCACTTTTCATTCCTCAGCACATCAATTCACAGAAGCATAAGCAAAGGACACTGTGTCTGAAAGGGAGAGGAGTGATGAAAGACAAGCCATGCAAAAGGATATTTATATTGTCCTGATAAAAGTGACAGGCTGTTCTCTCAAAGAAACACACATTAAATAAAAGGTTGATAATAGAAAGAACGGGTTTACAGCTATCATTTGAATTGCTTCTTGTAGCCTGCAACTAAATGAGAATATGTTTAAATGTTGTGTTTAAGTTTGAATTAGCTTCTTCTCTATAGTTCGTAAAACAGATGCAGCTGACTTAGATTTGGCTATTAATGTTGCAGAACAGATGCTGGCTGAACATCCCAGGAGACGGAAGAAATTCTTACTTCATAGGAGCAAGAAAAGAGGTGGGACTATCTTGTTCAGAGAAATCCACGGTCTTAAAAAGAAGCTCAAGAGGGGCTGTAGACTCTTCCTATAGCAGTGGCATATGGGTACCATGCTTGTACAGAAAACACTTTGTGCTTAAGACTTAAGCACAAAGTACCAGGGAATGGTTACTTCTTGTTACACTACCTAAATTTTGATTCTTCTATTGGTGCACCAGCTCATGCTGAGTACAGATTGTACTCAGTACAGTTACTCAGTATTGTACTGAGTACGCTCATTGTTGAAATACTTGAGAGGATTTGTACCCTGCATCTTAGTTTTATTGGACCATCTAAAGGGCCCTGCTCTGTCACTGATATTGCTGAGCCACTGAACAGTCTCTGAGTCCTCCTGGGGCAAACTTGTAGGTGTATCGATGAGGATTTGGGTTTCCTCTTTCTTTTTCTAGGGCACGTCACAGTCTTAATCCATATCAGGATTTTTCATCAACAACCTGTGTCTTCAACACTTCAGGGTTTCAAGCCCTGTTTACTCCCCTCACCCAATCTTTCCATCTGTGAACTTTGGCTCAGCATGCTATCACTGCATGTCACAGGGTGCACCTGTCACCACTGGGCTGATGTCTCCTCCTGGTCACTCTGAGGATTAGCTCTTGAGGCCGACACTCCCATCCACAGATTGCACACCATCACTCCGATTCTGGTCTCCTCTCTCTCCAGGACCCTCAGTATCTCCTTCGTGACTTAGGCCTCTGGCTAGGTCACTCAGCATTCCCCCTTCCGGGGTTCAGTCCATCAGCAGTCCTAGGCAGCCTCCCATTCACTGCCTCAGTTCTACACCACACCCTTTTGTGGCTGGTAGGGGAACCTGGGCCCACCGTCTTCTCTTGGTTCCAGTCCAGGGACCCTCAGCTCAGCGGTTCTGGACTTCCTCTCTCTGCCTTCACTGCTCCTTCCCTAGATTGCTTCCTACATTTTGGTTCCCTTTCTCTCTCTGCATGTACCAGCTCCAAGAACCCTCCTCCCCCTTTCAAGGGAGTGACTGCTGTGTGCCTTCCTGCAGCCTTTCCCAGCAGCCTCCAAGCACTCCTCCCTCTTCCCAGGGAACGAATGCCCTTTTTCAGCAGCCCCAGTCTGTAGCCCTCTACCTGGCTTTATAGGCCCTGCCTGTTCCTGCACAGGTTGGCTTGCTTGCAATCACTTAGTTCTCTGTCCTGGCTCCTCCTTCAGGTGCAGCCTGGGCACTTAATTGGCCTACCCGGCTATCTTAACCCTGGACAGTCCTGCGTGGGATGGAGACCCCATCATGCCACACTTCACCATGTCACTTGTCTCTCTTTTTCCACCTTGCTTACAGATGTGTAAGAAGGAAGATGTACCAGAAGCTTTTCTTTAAGTTTGCCTATTGTAGAGAGAGAATATCCTTTATGGACATGCGTAACTACTGTGGAAAGGTGGAGCTTGCAAAATCATTTTCAATCTCTGTGGCGCATGCTCTAAGACCTGAAATGCCCGTGTTACTTGCCTGTGTCAAGGTTTCAATTCCCTTAGTAGTATAATGTGCTATCCCAGGGGACTTGGCACCAATTCTTCATAGAATGTGGCATCGCTGTCTTTAAAGCACCATGTTCAACCCATTTAAAGAAGTGACAGGTTATCTCCCAGTTTGTGACTTCTGCTGTCCTCAATACCTATTGGCAATCCCTAAAATCTTCAAGAACCCAGCTGTGAATAGTATGTAAACAGGTACGCAAGCCAAAAGATTCTCAGATACAACAATAGGAAATATTGCTATAGCAGAACAACTTTGATAGAGATGTGGTTCTTTGCAGCAATTTTGGTGCTTAACAGCACTGACCTGACACTGGCACTGGATGGAGTCCTCAGTTCCATGAGAGGCCTGAATGCACTGGACTGAATTCATTAGTAGATGACACAGCTGACAACACATTTATCTGCAGTGATTGTCTTAATACTGTTGGTTTTGGCACCAGTTTCAACTCTCCAGTTTCCTTCCCTGACATAGCACCTGTGACATCTATTTAAGGTGAACTCTGATGATGAAGATGATCAAGATGTGTGTTATTGGGACATTGAAGAAACTGGTGACTCCTTATAGATCATCTGTATGTGTCTGTAACTGCAGGGGAAGAGGGCAAAGGGAATGGCTGTTCTGGAGGATCCAGCCTTTGCCCATATTTTTGAAGTAGGCAACTAAAGTTTCAAGCATTAATTTAGTCCCTTTTTAAAAAATGCAAAGAACTGAAGCTGTCCACGATGTGGGTCAGGTTCAGCTTTTGAACAGAGTGATCTGGTTATTGTATTCTATTCTGGATATAATAGAGAGCAGACTGATTTTTATTCTGTTGACGGGATCAAAAACTTGTTTGGAAGCAGAATTTTACCAGCTTTTCTATTTTTTGTACAGACAGACAACTTCAAGCTAAAACCAGGGACCGACCGTTAAATACATGTAAAACTGAGATTCCCTTCACCAGGCCAAATTAATAAAAAATGGTTTGTTCTGCCAGTTCTGAAATGAGTGACAAGCAAATTTTACTAATTTTACATTGTGATATTCAGAGATATTTTTTTTCTCTATACAACGTACTGGATTCCAGGAATCAGTTAGTCCCTCTCCAAAAAGTAGACAATCAGGCCTGATAGCCTTTCATTTTCTTATTACATCAATTTTCAGTTTTTGGCATTCTAGTCTTAGCTAAGACAAAAGCTGTACCCCTCTTTCTCTTGGCTGTGTACACCTTGTGCTGGCAACAAAGAAGAGAGTGGTGTAGTGCTGCTACAGGGAATCCTCTACTACCTGGATCCACTGTATTTAAGTCTGTGTGTTGTGCTGGCAGACTGGGACCTGAGAATTGGACCCAATATCTTCTCCTGTTGTTAGAGAAATGGGAAAGCTGCAGCTCAGATTTCAGGTACTTGGGTTGGCAGCAGCCCATTCCAGTTTTCCAAAAAGTCCTCCATCAAAAAGGGGAAAGTCATTGTGGAATATTTCTAATTTAAAAGCAAACTTTTTAAAATAAAAATAAACTTGGTAAAGGGCATCAAAAACCTTTCATTTTCTTCATTTCCCTTTTACCTCATAGGTCAGATGCTCGGTTTTGTGGCATGACTTCAAATTTATCTATGTAGATCTTTTTCATGACTGCTGTTTACTCATATCCAAGATGGAGGAATCTGTTAAGACATTAACAGATCTGTAGCTCACGAAAACTTATGTTCAAATACATTGGTTAGTCTCTAAGGTGCCACAAGTACTCCTTTTCTTTTTGCAAATACAGACTAACGCGGCTGTTACTCTGAAACCTGTTAAGACCTTGTTGAAGGAGAAAAGAAGGTTACTTAATTTTAACTGGAATTCTCAGAATATACTGCCTCCACAGTTGCCACAAATGTTTGTCTTGCCAGGTGACTTTATGGGGATAATATTTTCAGATAATTCCAGTTACAGGTCAATAAACACATTTTCCCAAAACTCTTAGTTTTATACATTTTCAAAATTTAGAAGATTAATCCAAGTATAAATGTCAAGAATATGATTCTGTAATGTGTAGTAGCCCAGTGTTAGTTACCTTTTGATTCTCTGTCTCCTTGTTTAGTCTCTTCTTTCTCCTCCTGCTCTCTCCATGGCTTGTGCAACAGTTGCCCACTCACTTTCCCTTGCTGTATGTCTGTGTTTTGTATATGTATCTTATTTTCCTCCTTCCCCTCTGTATCTCTCTTACATCCTTCCCTCTCCTCTTTCCCTTTCCTTCTTGCCCTTCCTGCTTTGACTCTGTAGGCCAGAATAAATGGAGATAGAATATTTTTTCAATCTCTAAAGCTCTAGTCAAGAATGGTTTGTTCACAGAACGTGATATTTGTCAGGTTTACTTTTGGCTCAGCTCTACTCCTGCAAGCTTGATCTTGCTCCTGGTTACATGTATGACAATTTCAACAGACCTCCACTAGGAGCAAATTGGAGAAATATCACCACAAATATCAAGGCATAGTTTGTTCCCTTCTAGGTTGTCAAAGCAGGATTTATTGCACATTAAGGAGACATAATCCCTCTTGGAAATTGTACTTCTCTTCTTTTCCGTCATTTAAAAAAAAAAAAGCGTTGTGAATAGTAGTTTTACTAGATCCCATGATTTAGGTCTCTTAACAATTTTACCGATATCCATTGCCTGAGTCAGCTCTTGGGGAGACAATGCTTCTTCTTATGACTGTCAAGATTTATTGCTTCTTACAGCATTGCATTTTCTCTGTATTTTCTTTACTACTCTTTTTCTTTCCTATCTTCTGTCCTATATTCCTATCTTTGGGTTACCAGAAGTTGTGGGAAAATAATTTCTGTTCCTACTGGGCTTATGCTTCCAGACACTCATGCATTCACAGCTCTCCATAGTGCCACTATAGTACCTACGGTAATATTATATAGATTTAAAATATAATAAAGGTTACCTGGGACTTAAAGTTTACTAATGATGGGGTAAAGTCAGGTAGGCTTAGGTAATAAATCACTGGCAAAGAAATGTTTAAGTGAGCACAAATCTCATAAGGCAGAATTTCTTGGAGTATTGCATATACTTGGATAAATTTATCTTATTGAATAAGGCCCAAATGACTGTGGGGGCCTGAAGATAACAGATAGCTTGTGACTTCCATGTAATACCAGAGCAAGCAGAGACAGGGAAGTTCAAGTAAAGCTAGAGAATGAATTATTCATTAACGAAACTGGGCAAGTAACCAAATTCAGCATTTGATACTTAGCACGTGGAGAATGTCTAATGTGCTCTGTGAAAATAATTCAAGGCTTCTGAAAACAATTGTTACGCACCAGGGATAATACCTCGGTGGATGTTAATTTTTGCTCAAGATCAAGAGCTATGTGAGCTAATGTCAATGAAGATATTAGTGCTGCAAAATTTGTGTTAAAATAGCATTGTTTGCAGTGGTTGAGAACATAAGACGGTGATGGGTGAATTAAAATAGAAAAATTTTAAAAAATAAACTTTTGAGCACATGAATGGGTGTCCGATGTCTAGTATAAAGCTCCAGTTTCACACCTGTACCTAATAAATAAATCAGCAGAATATTGTTATAAAGGTATATTTTATATTGGAAGAGCCTCATGAAATAGAGCATGTCAGTGGATATAATGTACTCTGAGTGTAAAGAAATTCTGTCTAAAACTCTTTTAGTGCCCTGTCCTTCCTTATTTATCTTAAAGGTGAACTTTAAAACATTTTTGTTTTGTTTTTATTTTACATATGGGGGATAGAAAATATTATTACTAAAACTTTTCAAAATTGCATGACATACTTAAAATCTGCCACTTATCTGATCCCTTTTTGGCCATTTCCATTGTGCTTGTTGATTTTCTGATTGCTCTTTTGTCCCAGAACGAGTGCGCCACAACTAAAGGTGGGGCAGAATTTGTCTGGGTTTACCCAAAGAAGGGCAGCTCTGCTTTGTGGGTGGGGGGGAGAGAGAAGATTAGAAACTGCTGCAAAAGGTGCTCGGTGGTCAGAATGATGTATTTTTGGAGTATCGTGGTGATTTAGATGCAGTCAGCCGGACTTCACATGACTTTAAAAGATTTTTTTTTTAAGTTAATAATTTTGGAATTATTTATGTGCTGAATGTCTTTCCTATGCTTGCTTTTGCACATAATTGTAGGGCAATGGTTCCCAAACTGGCGTTTGTGAAATGTTACAGGGGGTTCTCGGGGAAAAAATTCCCTAATGGTGGACAGAGCTGTTCCTAGGGATCCCAGGCAGCATGGGGCCAGCAGCCTGGAGCCCCTGGACTGCCAAGAGCTAAGCAGATCAAAGCAAGCATATCTATCACACTGAAAGGATTTAAACTTCAAGACTCCTTATAACAAATGAAAAAGGAGGTGGATATTTTTTGCTGTTTTTAAAATTAAATAGGCAGCTAGTATTGGTTTTAAGATTATTACGAAGTTTAAGCTTTGTTGTAACGTGCGTTGTGTGCTTGGACTGCTCAAGACCTGAATGCTTGTGTAGGAGGAACTCTTTGAGTTGGCTTCTTAAATACCTTCATGCTGTTTCATATCTGATACTCCTTGATGAAACACAGGAGCCTTGTCTTATAACAGGCTTATTCAAAAGCGATACAAGCTACGAAAGTGAGATCTTGGAAGAGTGTTGCCATTTTCATAATGTAATAAAAATACCATAATGATAAATAATAATTAATAATAAATAGTGTGTAACAAGCATGATATAAAAATAAATTTTATATTTCCAAGATCACTGCTTTTATAATTTATACTCAGGTAAAGGAGAAAATCCCTGGAAATATTCATTTTTAGGCGGGGGTTCGAGAGACCTGACATTTTAGTGAAAGGAGTTCACAGGTTGTTAAAGTTTGGGAACCACTGTTGTAGGGTTAACTAATTTCCCCTCTATCTTTGCAACTCATCTTTAAGTTTGTATTTTCTTGTGTTTTTATTTGACATTAGCACGGATAACTTTGTGGCGTATACTTTTTTTCATCCCTTGCAGAACTTAGTGGAGGACATTGAGGACTCCTGACGGTGTTCTACTCTTATCTCTTCTCTTTATATTAATATTTATCTGGAAATTGACACTAAGTAGTGTATTTTTATCATCCAAGTTGAGCGAAATGCAAAAAGTAAATAAACAGCATACATAGAAAAATATTAAATTATATTTTCAAAAATATTTTCACTTTTAATAGCATAAGGCCTGAGTCTTGCAAGTGCATCTGAATGGGTAGATCCTTGTGCTTGAATGGAGGCCCATTGAAGTCATTGGGGTCTATACGGATGCAAGGGTCTGTGCACCGAGCTCTTATTGCAGTATCAGGGCCTGAGAATGGTAATAGAAACATAAATAAGAAAACCTATTGTTAAAAAGTATGTGTACATAACTCCCTCACCCCCCCCCCCCAAAAAAAAAAAAAAAAGTACAAACACTAATGCTCAGGAGTAACTTGGCTCATGAAAGTAGCCCCTTGGAAGTCAGTGGAACTACTCCCACTAGTAAAGTATGTACGTAGGAGTTTTCAGAATGGGGTGCAGGATTTTTAAACTGATAGTGTCCCTTGGAAGGAAAATTATTCTTGAATAGTGTCTAATAGGTTTCCATATATTTTTAAAGAGAAAAGGTGTTCTTGTTGTGCAAGAACAATTTAGACAATAAAATTGCTAATTGTGGCTTTGCAAAATTGTATTTATAAAGCTATTTCTTGGTGGGGTGTTTTTGTTTCCTTGTGTAGAAAGAAAGGATGCAGAAGGATGGGAAACAGTTCAGCGTGGAAGGCCTATTCGATCTCGATCTACAGCTGTAGCGACAAAAACTCCTGTAGCTGCAGAATTGCTAAGAGCTAAAGATGACAGTGACAAAGAAAATGTAGTCTTCAGACCATCAGAAAGTAAACAGAAGAATTCATTCGATGAAGATAGTGCATCCAAAAATATAGAACCTCTGCAGAAAGATTCTTTATATCTGAGTGAGCATCCTCTTGCTGAAAGGACTCAGGTAAGTATAATTTGAAACACTTTTTTATCTTTATTATTGTAATATTTTACTAATGTTTATATAGAAACATTAATCGAGGTTATTATGTACAGTGGTTTAGTCTTTAACCTGACTGAAAGGTTTTAAAATATCTTGAATTTTTATCAAATCCTTTTTATTATGGTTAATATACAGAAACTACATTGTGAATAACATTAAGGTGGCGACATAAATTGACAGTGATAAAAAACTCTTATCAGATAGAGATGCACTATATATTTTACAATGTCTAGAAAAACAACTGGGCGTGGTTATGGTAGTAGGCAACTTAGTTGAAGTCAGTGGATCTGCTCACCCATAAGGGCTGCAGGATTGGACACATTTGTTGCAACAATAACCAAAATGTTTTAATGTTTTTGAAAGTATAAAATCAGATTTGGCTTTAACCGTAGCTCCTAGCGCAGACAACCAAATATTAAAAAGTAAAGTATATCAGAAAAATTATCTGTATTCACTTATGTTCAGTGAGTGCCTGATTATGCCATCAACACTACATACCCACGTTGAGGGTGGTTCAGAGCTACAATGCCTCCTGGAGTTCCCTGGCTCATGGAGTATGTCCCTTGCCACTCTCTTTAGAGGAGTGAAGCCTAATCTTCCCTTTGTGGCTGACATCTCTGATGGATGATGTTGGGTGGTATAAGGAGTGAAGCTTAATCTTCCCTTTGACACTTACTGTGGCGCCTCCCCACTTCCTCTGGTGGTGACTAGAATCCTATGTGGGGGGCGTGAGCAGGTAACAGTCTCTGTACTCTAAAAATATATGTTTTCACTAAAGTGATTGCAATTTTACCTGCTTTCCATGCAGGGAGGTGATAGAAATAGCAAAGGAGTGGGAGAATCCCTTGCTTCCTCTTGTTAATTGCATCCGTGCAAGGGCCAGGCAAAATCTGGCCATAAATTTAATCCTTTGCGTGGAAATGAACTATTGTATGAGCATGGTATAAAACCCTAGTTGAATAGGTATTACAGTGCAGTCAAAAGGAATGTGTTTTACTAGAAGTTCATGTAATAATATCATTTGTAACAGTAGTAATGTTGGTGGAAATTATTTGCTGGTCAATATAGTTTGGTTAAAATATTATTGTTAGGAAAGCTTAGTAACAAAGATATGTATGGCAGTTTTCTCCATTGTTGTATTGAAGTCTTTTGCTGTAGTGGGAATGTTTGTGTTTTTCAACATTATTTCATAAAATTACCATTTATTTTGCTATATAACTATTGATTTTATCATAAACAGTGTTGACTACACTGTAAACATCAGTCAAGCTAATATAAATATTGCAAATAAGTATATTAGCAACAGTGACTGGAATATAAATAATGTTGATGCCAGTATAAACGAAATTGTGTAAATTATGTTTAAGTCATTAGAACGATAACCCTTAAAGTATGCATATTGGTTGATTTAACAATATGAGGCCAAATTTTGCTCTCATATTCACCCATGTAATCCCACTGATTTAACAGAGTTACACTCAAAAAAGCATACCTGCTCCTGCCTCTGCAATTCTGGATGGTCTTTTTTGAAAAAGGACCAGTGTTATCATTCTACATAAGGAGTGGGTGGCAGGGTTCTGGAGAACCCACAGTATGTGTGTAGTTTAGCTCTGGGGGCCATCTTTTTGTGAGAATGCAGGAAGTAAGTGGGTTGAGGAAAGGGTAGGGCCTGGAGCTCTGCCACTATACCAATCCTCCCATCCTCTTCCCTGGAGGGTAAGGGCCCACATAACATATTCCAGCTTTTATTTATATACCGGTATTAACACTGAATACATCTTATAGCCCTTCTGCCAATTCTGCTTTTACTTATACAGCAGTGCAACCACACTGACCTTGGTGAGGTCACAAGTTCCTGCATTTTGCTGCTTTGGGGATATTTCCACCCCCTCAAATCTCACTTGCTTCTCTCTGTGGAAAAAGGGAGAGGAGATTGTGGGCCTTGATAAAAGAATGTTGTACTATATTTCTACATGTTATCCTTGTCTTCTTTTCTCAAAGTCACCTCTTCTATGTTTTTGTTTTCCCAGACCTGGAACCTAGAATTAACTCCCTGGTTTTGAGCTACGTATGCCCTGATTTTTCAGAGTACTTAACATTTTATATCACTTTATGTGTTCAGAGCAGTGTACAGTTGCAGTTGTGCGTTCTCAGCACTTCTGAGGTGTCTCAACTTGGGTACCCAAAATATAATGAACACCATTAGTGGTCAGCTGTGAAAATTTTGGTTTATGAGACTTGCCCAACATCACATAAGAACTTTGGCAGGGGGAGGAATAGAATCCAGTTCCCCAGAATGGAATTTAACTGCTTTAACCATGAGACCATCCTTTCTCTTCCTGCAGTTTCTTGCTTCATTTACTACATACAGACCTTCCAACTTCTTCAACAAATGAAGCAGGTATCCTGCAGACAACAGCCTCATTCACTATACAACGCTGATTTATTCACCGAGCACATTCTGGCCTATGCACCAAATGAGGCATGGTTCTGTATTGAACATGTGCAAACTGAGATTTTTAAGAGCCTTATAATATGGCCCAATTTGGCCACATTTTTATGAGGATAGCAAAAGGCACATCCCTGGCACCAGGGAGACCCCTGCTGCTAGATATCCCTGCTCCAAAGCATGGAGACACAAGGGTCTGTTAGCTGAAAGCTTCACACACACAAAAAAACATCTGCTTCAGCCCAGCACTTTCAACCTGTAAGTTATAAGTAGATGGAAAATGTCAGGCAACTTTAACTAAAGCCAGCACTACTTGCATCACATAAAAATACTGTACTTAACCCTCATATTGTATTAGCTTCTTTTTCAAGCAGATATTTGAAAATCAGTGTGTTGCATCTAACTTATTTTGTAAATGTGTCTGTTATTAGTTCACAGCACACACACTAGAAGATACCAGAAACACTGGCAACGTGGTTTTACAGGACAGTTCTTGCTTACAAACACCTTCTGAAATGCCTGCAGTTGTCATAGACGCTGAACTTACTTCAGAAAGTCTACAGATTGATGAATCTCCCTCCTTGATCTCTGGTAGTAAAGAACAACATGAAGCATTAAAAAACAAGATAGAAAGTGAAATGGACCCCTCAGACATTTCAAATGTGAGTGCTGCCAGATTGGTAAGACAATTTACAAGAATTCTGAATAAATTACAAAGATATGCCTTGGGTTTCTCATTCTCCTTTGCACAATATTTAATGTTAGCCTACTACAGAATTTGTCAAAAAGTCCACAGAGCACCAAATGTATATAGTATGGTAAAAAAAATCATTTTTTCATATTTCCAAGCACATTCAACTCTAGAATTGATTACAGTAAGACATCCGAGTTAGGCTAAAATACAGGAATGCACTGGTTTGGATTACAAAGTTCTTTCTAGATATATGATCAGAAAGATTTTTCACTTCCTTTCATAATTGTTGATTTTAAACAGGCCTCATGTTTATTGTTATAGTAATTCCACTAATTGCTTGGATTGGAAGAGCTTGAGTTATTGAAATTCATTAGAAAACCAATATGGGAATGGTCAGACTTCTTTCCCTGCTAAAATCAACCCATTCCTTTTCTTATGTCTTCCTATGCAACTTGCAGGCATGGCTGACATATTGTTTGGGGCCATGTCTTACCAGGGAGCTTGTACAATATAAAATATTTCCTTATAATTGTTTCTTTATTTTCTTTTCTTATTTTGAAGTATAAACAGCATGAAGAATATGTCTTATCTGATCCTTTCAACAATTTGGTACTTTAAAAAAATGTGCCTTAGTGCTGATGTAACAATCTGAATAATAATTTTACTGTGTACAATTTAAACATGTTGCATACTGTTCAAACAGAACTTGTTCTTGTCTAATAAAGCAAGCTAGAAACTGTTTTAAAATCTCTGACATTAATCTCCCATACCATTATCATCACACACGTTTGTCACTTTGCAGCAAGAGGACTTCCAAGAACAGGCTGCTAATCTTAATTATAACTTTATTTCATGATACTAAGTAAAATACTTTTGACATGCAAGACCATTTTCTAATAAAAGGTGTCACCTTGTTCTTGGCTTTGGCAGAGGGGCCAAGGAATGACTGGTCATGATGAATGAATTATCCGTTCACCTCCTAGGGTTTGCCTACATTAGGAGATTTTGCTGAGTATAAACATGGCTTCTAATAATTGAGTTAGCTGACATAATGTTGGCCATGACTTTTTGGCCTGTGTAGATAAGGACAAGTTATGTTCATCATTATGTAGCTAGTCATGGTTAAACACTGATCCCTGATCCTCTCATGGAATGGCCATTCTGTATGCAAAGTACAGTTATTGTCACAAATTTTGTATTGAGAGAGTAACAAGTTTTTGTAGTCCTCATAGCTTGTTTTTGGCTTGAGAAGAATCCCATACCAAATCAGCAAATATCTAAGTGGATATTCAGTTCTACTGCAGTTTATAAAAAAAAGAACCTCTTCTTGTTCTAGAACTCTCCAAAGTCATTCTACCAGAAATACTGCAGCTTCCAAAGCATGTGTATTACCTGGGTTCCTATACTGCAGATCTGCAAGGATGCCACTTAAAACTGAGTTCAGACTTCCAACAGTATTGTCTAGATTCAGAGGCTAGATTAAATTCCTCATTTGTAAAGGGTTCCTGAAGATCATTTTGATATCATATTGTAAGAAAGGTTCTTGTAGCTATTTAATTAATTAGTTTGAAACTGCTAGCATTTTAGCCTGTTTTCTTAATTCATTAAGTGTATCCTTTAAATGTACCACAACTAATATAGAAAATGACTGTAAATTGACCTAAAAATGTAACATGATCCATATTTAGAAAGCTACTTATTTCTAACCTTCTGGTCCAGTTCTAATTTTTGATTTTCTATACAGTCTATGGCAGAAGTCCTTGCTAAAAAAGAAGAGTTAGCAGATCGCCTGGAAAAGGCCAATGAAGAAGCAATAGCTAGTGCCATTGCAGAAGAGGAGCAGTTAACTAGAGAGATTGAAGCAGAAGAAAACAATGACATTAACATTGAGACTGACAATGATAGTGATTTTTCTGTGAGTTTTCAGTCTGTTTTAAAATGACTAATATTAGTTATCAGAATGTAAGCATAAAATTTAATTTCACATTCCTACTTGCTATATACAGTTTATTTTATATGCAAATATAATAACTGTTTATACATGTATTACATTATCATGTAATAACTGTGAAAACTATATCAATTTACAGAAATTTGTGTAAGATATTTTTAATTTTACTGTGTTTCGCTTTCTGTATTGTATATTACTGTAGGTGCTAATTAGTCAGCGAGACCAACTAGCTGGCAGAACATCTAATCATTTTATCTGGAAAATATACTACTTTTAAAGAAAGCAGAGATGGAAATTGAAGGGAGATGTTTAGTATAAGTCTTTGATCAGCACATTTAAGGTTTTTTAGTTGTCTTAAAGAGAAAATCTCCTGTCTTGCTGGGGTCTGTTTTACCCTCAAAATTTCAAAGAAATATTAACATTAATAGCCAAAAGCTATTAATGTAATATTTACATTAATAGCCAAAAGCTCAATTTTACTGCCATTACTCATGTTGTGTAATACCTTACTCCACGAGTAGTCTCATTGAAATCTATGTGTCCACTCATGAAGTAGGGTACTACTCAGTGTGACTGGCAGTAGCAGGAAGAGGCTGTAAGTGACTATGGGAATTAGGTAGCTAAAACCCCACACATCATCTTGAAAACACAGATTAATTATTTAAGGCCCAATTGTGGAAATACGCATTTGAGTGACTTTCCATAGAATTTAGTTGAGTGAGACTACTCATCTGAGTAAAGTGATTCATGTATATTTTCAGGACTGGATCCTTTGCTTGTGAGCTCTTTAGGGTAAGGACTATGTTTATATAGTACCTAGCAGAGTGGAGCCCCAGTCCTTGCTGGGGCATTTGGACAGTTCTGTGAAACTCATAGTAACTATAATACAAAACTCAGGATTCAATAAACATGTTGTAGGACTTTATGGTAGTTTATCAGTCTTCAGAGATGTAAAATGCTTAGTAGCAGCTGGAGCGGTCATTTGTAATTAATGACAGGTTTCAGAGTAACAGCCGTGTTAGTCTGTATTCGCAAAAAGAAAAGGAGTACTTGTGGCACCTTAGAGACTAACCAATTTATTTGAGCATGAGCTTTCGTGAGTTACAGCTCACTTCATCAGATGCTACTTCATCGGATGCATACTTTCCACAGTATGCATCCGATGAAGTGAGCTGTAGCTCACGAAAGCTTATGCTCAAATAAATTGGTTAGTCTCTAAGGTGCCACAAGTACTCCTTTTCTATTTGTAATTAAGGCATTATTCTGCAAACAAAAATTGCACAAAAAATGAGTTCTCTAGGGATTCACTCTATTTCTGCAGGGGTATCTCTTTTATTGCCCTTAATCTTGAGTCTAAGTTTATACAGCATTATAAAATCCACCCTTTTGCTAATATAGGATTGTGTAAAAGAGTTATGTTTTGATTTCATGGATCATTTTGTGAAATTTCAGGCTAGCATGGGCAGTGGAAGTATATCTTTCTGTGGCGTGTCTATGGACTGGAATGATGTCCTGGCTGATTATGAAGGTAAAGATTTATGTATTCATCTAACCACACAAAATAACAAAAGTAGTTTATGAAAGAGACTTTTTTTTCATACTCAGTTATGCTTTTGGAATAGAAATGACTCCCAAATCATTGAGAAGTTCAGAGTGATGTTATTTGGATATTGTTGGACATTATATTTTAAATTATGTAAGTGATTGTTTCCTTTCTGTGCAGCTCGTGAATCATGGCGTCAAAATAATTCATGGGGTGATATAGTGGAAGAAGAACCTGCACGTCCACCAGGCCATGGAATACATATGCATGAGAAACTTTCTTCACCATCTCGCAAAAGGTCTTGGAATTTTCAGCTGACTTAACTAGCCAAAATAGAAGTAGATTAAACTGTTTCATGAAGTTATTATGTTGTTAATTTCTTGTTTTCTTTATAAAGTGCTTTGTAATTTGTGGAGAAACAAAAACTTATTTAAGAGCTGGATATTATTGTTATAAAATTTGTTACATTTGTACTGTATTGTGCAGTAGTTTAAATGCTAAAAGGTTCTGCGTTTGAAAGAACAGAACAGGGATAATATTAAATATATTAATCAAACACCTATAAATGAGATTAAATCAAATAAGTTACATTTCAGTGGTATAATGCTTTTTTTACTTTCCTAAATATATTTGGATCGCTGAATTGCTTATAGGATTGTCAGTCTCAGTTCTTTGTCTCGTTGGCTTATTTTATTATGTTTATATTAAAAGAACAATAGCAGAATCTAAAAAGAAACATGAGGAGAAACAGATGAAAGCTCAACAGCTGAGAGAAAAGTTACGTGAAGAGAAAACGCTAAAGCTTCAAAAACTGATAGAGCGGGTAAGCTTTCTATAGTTAAAAAGATCCAGTTTATTTTAATTTAGAAGAGTATATTTTGTTCACGTGGTCCAAACACATACTCGACTATTAAATTCTGAGCTAACTTCAAAATGAACCTTGTCTTCTGGATCTGAGTTAGCAGAATCTTAGTGCATGACACAAGTGACCTGATTTTCTAGGAGGCTTGTATGTTATTGTTATTTATATTACCCAAAGTCTCATTCTAGATTGGGTGCCCATTGTACTATGTGTTCTACAAATACATAGGAATACACAGACTTTTCCCCAAAGATCTTGCCAGAGTAAAAAGAAAAGAAACAGGAAAAAGGACAGGGGGAGGGGGCGAAAAACACATAAACCACTGATCGGGGTGATGATGAGCACGCCAGACAGGCCAAGGGGAATGAAATGGTGAATAAGGAATAAAAGGGAAGAGGGACATTGTTGGGGATGAAGAGATGGGTTCGGGAAAGGAAGGAAGGAAAAATGGAGAGATCACTGGTAGGTATAGGACTGTGCAGTTACCATCAGTAAGAAAATCATGTTTATAGTTCAGATTGTAAAAAACAGTCTTCTCATACTGCTAGCATCCAGTGATTGTGCAGATATCTCTCCCTTCCGTGCTGCTCCAAGCTGTTACTGCAGGAGTCCCTGCTGCTTCTAGGGATTGGCTTCATCAGAAGGGCCTGATCTGCTCCCTGTCTGAGGGCTCCTTTTGAGTTTGTTATATTACCTGAAGCAAAAGGCTTTTGTCATACTGTGTACAATACTGCACTGGACTTGTAAAATAGTGTTGACATCATTAAACAGAGTTATTGCCAAATCATTAAGCGCTGTGCGATTTATGAGAAAATCTCACACTAACTCCTTTTTACTCAGAGAACGTGCTCGAAATGCTGAGACATATCAAAAGAGCTCACTTAATTTTAGCATTTTTTTACTCAATTCCCTTTGAGCTAGACTGAAGTTACTGCAGGGTTTTGCAGGATAGCATAACTTTGTACTGTCACAAGTGTAGATAAAGGTAACAAAGTAGAAAATACTGGGGAAAATTCAGACATTAATTGCTGTATTGTATTAATAATGTACTAACTCACTGTGTTTAGGAGAAAGATGTGCGAAAGTGGAAAGAAGAATTACTGGATCAGAGACGCAGGATGATGGAGGAAAAATTACTCCATGCTGAATTTAAACGTGAAGTGCAGTTACAAGCAATTGTGAAAAAAGCACAAGAGGAAGAAGCAAAGGTAAGATGTTTGAATAGAAAAACATTTATTATTTGTTGAGTGTGCTCAGGACTATATACAATCTCTATATCAGATATATGAAGGCAATAGGGATCAGACATATGATCACCAGTCAAGCAGATAAGGTTCAGTTTCAGAATGGTGAAAGTTTTCCTTTAAAAAAATCCTTTTATGGGTGAACTTGGGAAGCTTAGTAGAAGAAATGTGTTTTAAGGAGAGATTTGAATAAAGAGCAAGTAGCGCTCTTGCCAGCCTTTGGATAGTGCATAGTACTCTCCCCTCTACACCTGATAGTGCATAATAGCTTTTTCGGTAATTTGCACCCCTGAAGGTTCACAGAAAGAGCCTGTCCTTTTAATTACAATTGTACCTGTAGCTTTGCATGGGATGTGCAAAGTGGGAAAAATGCTTTGTGCTCTCCCTATGCTACTCCCCCACTCTAGGATTAAGGGATAATCTGGCGCTTTAAACGGAGTCCTGTAACATTCTTCTCAAGTTCGTATTAACCCACCGTTCCTTCCCAGTGGTTTGGATTTAGATATGACTGGAATCCCAAACACAAGTAAAGTAGTGACTCATGACTAATGCATTGAACATGATTGAGAGCCCCCAATATACACTTTTAAATGTACTTACCTCCTGGGTCTGTGAAGTACCTCGCTGAAGAAACAAGAATGTAGATTAGAATGTTAAATTTGTACATTAATTAAATGCACTGATGGTTGTGTTTTTAGCTGTTTTTTGTTTTTGTTTTTAAATCAGTAAGGAGTTAGTGCTGTTAAATTATTGGAGAGCATGTAATCAGACACCTTGTAATGGAATCATAGGACTGGAAGGGACCTTGAGAGGTCATCTAGTTCAGTCCCCTGCGTTCATGGCAGGACTAAGTATTTTACATAGTGTATTTATTCTAGGAAGATAGACAAAACATACCAGTGCTTTATAGACTTGAACTAAGGTGGTAGTTGCTGATAAATGCTTTTTGTTTTAGTTTATTGAAGAACTGTTAATAAAGTAACTTAGAAGAAGAATTTATTTTAAAGCTCCTTTTTTTCTGTAACAAAGGTGTCCTCTTACTACTGGAATGCTGTGTTTTATATGTAGTGAAGCTCTGTATCTGAACTATGATTGATACACCTTTTCAACCTTGTTAATTATTATAATCATGACAAAATTGGTTTAGAAGTTTAACTTAATGGTTAGTTCTGTTACTTAGTCTAGACTCTATTCTAAACTATCTAATTCAGTCTAACACATTTACCTTCATTATTATTTCATTAAACCAGTGTGACTTCTGTAATCATATTAACTAAATCACACTTAACATAATTCCCAACTAAGCAGAAGTTTGAAGTGTTGTGTGTATTTAATGTGTGAGATCTGCTGCCTCTTGTGGTTCTTTTGTTCTTGAAGATCAAGGTTAATTGGGTTTACAGAAATACTAGCTGATGTGTAGTACAGTTGGAAGACCATGATGACTGTTGCTGCCCAATTGGTTTTCCAAATTCCCACTGCTTGCTGTTCACTGAAGTGCAAAATCCATTCTGTAAATGTATTCCAGTCCGTAAACAAAGCAGAAAAACCTACCTTTTGTTTGGCCTCTTATTAGTTCCATAGATTTACATCTGCACAATCCTTTTGTGGATATTACACAAATGTAATAGACGGTTGTGTATGACAATGTACTCTTTTATATTCAGTATTTCCTAGTGTGTTCTGTCAATGCTAATAACTTTTTTATTAATAAAAATAATATTTTTCCTCAATAACTTTCCTTCTGAAATATATTTTATTTAAGATTGAATAATAGTGTGCCTTTTCTCAGTTGCAAATACCTTTCTGAAACAAACATTCACTGTGATGCAAATATTACGTGTGTGTGTGTATATATGTATTAAGGTTCACCAATCTTTTCAGCACTTTTTGAGTATGAAGAGAGGGTAAAAAATACACTTATTTCAAATAATTTAAAATAAAATAACGATTTGTATAGCACTGAGAATACAAAGCTTAAATTTTTACATATATTTAATGTAAAAAATTAAAATATCCGAAAAGCACTTAAAAATTGGCTCCTGTGCATCGTTTTTCCATGAGTTATTTATCAGTGGCCATTTTAGAATTAAAACATTATGTACTGTTCTACTGTGGATCAATAAAATAGTAAATATTTATGAAATAGATCATAACAGGGTATGAAAGAAAAAGATTATTGAGCTTGATATATTTTCCTTAATTACAAATGTGTATATACCCACTTTTAAAACATTCCATTTTGTGAGGTAAATATCAGAATTTAATAAATCTATAAATACATACAATTTTCAAAGTAAAAGGTGGAAAAGACTGAATGAATCATATAGGCCCTGATCCTACAAACACTCATGCACATGTATAACTTTACTCGTGGGTGTATTGGCTAGTGCATTATCTATTCTTGTTTTAAATGTCCCAAAATATGCAGCTTCTATAATTTACCATAAGAAAATTTCCACACTCCAAAACATTTCACTATTGGGAAGATTTTCCTGATATCAAGCCTAAATTTAACTTTTTCTTGATAGCTTATCCCATTTCTTCGTTCATACTCCTTGGGCTAGCCTGTTAAACAAATAATGTGTGAGGAAAGCAAGGCCCCCAAGTCAACTTGCTTGCAAACACCGCATCTGATTAATTCCAAAATTTCAGGGAATTGTCTAGGTGTCAATTGGCAGAACCCTGTTAGTTTTGGTGAAAATCAGAAAAATTTGATTTCTGTTGGTGGACGTGACAGGAAAGTAAGGCTCATAGAGTGCCCATTTCATGCTTCAAGCAGAGAAATCATTCTAGTACCTCTTGCTGCTTCCTACACATATTATAAACTGCAGCTTAACCTGCTGCTCTCATTGGGTGTATGGCTCAGTCTACAGAAGCAACAAAGTATGTGATCCTTTAGTTATTTGAATATGTTGTCCTCAGTTACACCGAGATTTAAAAAAAAAAAAAAAAAGGAATATCAACTCTCATGCTTCCTTGCTTATGCTGATTTATGTACTGAAGTGTGCAACCCTCTGGTAGGAATAAATATAATTTTTGTAATGTCTTCAAGCTAAGAATCTCTGAATGCTTTACAAATGGCTGTGAATTAAGCTTCAAAACATTGCTGTGAGGTAGTATTCCTATCCCCATTTTGCAGATAGAAGAACTGAGGTACACAGGTTAAATAAGTTGCAAGTCAGTAACAGAGAAAGAAACAGAACCTATGTCTCTTGACTCCCAGTGCTTATTTTAACTACTTAAGGCCCCGATCTTGCAACTAGATATCGACGGCCTGATCCTTGCATCCCTACAGAGCCTCATTTATTTGCTTTGCTCATTGACCAGCCTTTCTTTGCTCAACTGCTTAGAAGGAATAGGGGTACTGAAAATGTTTTCTGCCCTGGACAGCAAAATGCTGAGGGTCTTTTCTAGATGGGGAGTGGGGTTTGCCCATGTGAATCCAGTTTCAGGATCTGGGCCTAAGTAATGTTTTCTCTCTGTGGACTTTAAACAATAATCCTGGTTGGTGCAGCTGTGAGATAAGGGATTACATCATATAGACCCAAACATTTAAATTGAAATCAGTGGGACTACTCACATGTGTAAAGTGAAACAAGAGTAAATGCTTGCAGGATAGGGACCTATGTTTTTATTTAAAAAAAACCCAAACCTAAAATGTTATGTTAGTATATGAGATTGGTTGTAACTCAGAAACAGTTAGTTGGTATTACAGTCTAAAGTAAATTTAATTTTAAAAAGATGATTAAAGGTATTCAGCATGGTACTTAAATATGTGAACAGTCCCCTTACATTCAGAGGAGCTACTTGTGAGTAAAGGTAGGCATGTGCTTTAGTACCTTTCTAAATCAGGGCCTTATAAAAAATAGGGGTTTAGTTTATAGCAGTTCTTGATATGTAGGATAATCTAGGTAAATTATTTTAAAATATGCCTATTTTCTCTCATGTACATCCAAGTCCTTAACAAAGGATAGCATCATATTGAGACTAAACACGAGAATTTTTGATGAAAAACCAGGGACATGTGAAAGGATACACTGTGCTGCAAACCTCTTATTATCCGCAAAAGTTAGAAATGTACCTGGGATAGACTCCACTAAACGGAAAATGTTACTTTAACTCTTAAAATTTCTTGTACTTTTTGGTTTAATTGCAGGTAAATGAAATTGCATTTATAAACACCTTAGAAGCCCAAAATAAACGTCATGATGTGTTGTCCAAACTAAAAGAGTATGAACAAAGACTAAATGAATTACAGGAGGAACGCCAACGGAGGCAGGAAGAAAAGCAAGCACGTGATGAAGCTGTTCAGGTATAATGTAACTTTTCAAGTGCAAAAAATAGTTGCAAAAATACAATAAAAGCAGTATATTTGCTCTTAGTTATGATTACATAATGTATGAAATTTTTTATTTATCTCCTACACTAAATTACAAAAGCAAGATTACACAGATAACTTCTTTTACAATGCTTCAGGAAGCTAGGAAAAATGTGATTGTTAAAACTTGTACAGGGCTGTTTATACAAATACTGGATAGTTGCGAATCGTCATGTCTTCAATTTTTTAAAGAATTTAATGGTTTCCTTGTAATGGAATAGCAAATAGGTTTTAGCAATACTGAGGGCTTTATGATGAAAACCTGAAGATATTCAAAGCAAAAGCTGTAGTTAAATAGTCATCATATGCATACTATCTTAAGTATTCCAATTTTATAGGGCTACTTAAACACACAAAGAAAATGTTTGTGTGTTCCTGGAATTCTATATTTTTGACTACACCCTCCCAATGCTAAATTACTCTAGCTTCATACATCCGCTGTTTGGCACTGCTTCCTATGTTACAAACCAAAGCATAACTTTGTCTCTTGTGTAAACTCCCTGTTCTTCCGTATACATCCCTCAGATCACCACAAGTATCTTTTGGCTGTGAATCTTTAATCACGCTTCCTTCAGTGCTCACTTAATAATCCTGTGCAGTTGATAGGTATCAGTGGTGAGTAAGATTCTGCCTCTTTATGGAAAAACAGAGCTCTCACTTTTTCACCTCTGATAGCTTAGAGGGTCATGCTGAGACAAAGGTAACTACACAGGAACCAGAAAACATACTTACCCCATCTGCCTTGATAGAACTTGGGCTGATCACTCAAAAAAACCCTGGGTTCCCAAGGATTGTCTGGCTCACCACCTGTGAAAGAGACCCATTAGACTGGTTCAATCTGTGAAGAACATTTGTCCCTAATCATCTCCCTAGCTTTCCTCCTCATCTTCAAGGAGTGATCCACTCCTTTGTGCTTGCAGCCTGTCGTCCTGCGGTATCAGCCTGCTATTGTTCCCTTGAGTACCTGCCACTTCTCTAGTCCTACCCTGATGGCCCCTCATCAGGAGCTCTAGGCCCCTCTCAGTCCCAGGCAGAAAAAATCCTCCAAGCAGTCTTACAGTCCCCCATGCCACCACCATTCCTTTCTGTCCACAGATCCCTTTGCCTAACTAAAGACTAAGACCCTCAGCCTCCTACTGTGCTATTTCTGTGCACAGCACACTGCAAACACAGAAGGCTGTCTGATGGTGCAGCTCAGTGTTCAGAAGACAGTGGAAAGGTTAAACGCTAACTTACCGAGCTGCTGCACTACACCAAAGGGGGCTGCTTCTGTTTCCCTGGACTCAACTGGAGATTCTCAGAATAGAGAGGACAAAGGAAGTTGGCCGATGGGACCCTTTTGGCAGATTCCCAGGACCTGTGTCAATGGGGCTGCATCTACTCTGCAAAGCAATAGGCCTCGAACCATGGGTCCCAGATTGACTCGGGCTTGAATCCTCCAGCCCCAAATAGTCCCAGGATCCTAGATCCAAGCCTGAGTCTGAGAGGGGTGTGTGCGTAGGCTGAAGCGGGGTTTGGGCTCCAACCTGAGTCTGAGCCTGGGCTTACATTGCAGCGTAGACATACCCTTAAAGAGTTGTGTTGGGGAGGTCCAGCAGGTCTAGCAGTCTTTTCTGCAGTGCCCCATGATGCACTTTGTGTATTAAATATGGCAGTTTGCACTTTCGTGTATTTATTTAATTGTACAGTCAGTCAAACATGCGGTTACTTTTCTTGTTTACCTTTTTTAAAAAAAGGAAATTAAATGCATTCACACAATGTTATTGAAACTTTATACAAATACAAGTTAGAATAATCATTTATGGTTCCCATAGTAACCATAACCCAGCCACATTGCACGTGTATATTAAGACATTAAAGCTAACACCCATATGTAGTAACACAAAATATTACATATGTGGAAAGGGGGCTGAATTATGACTTCTGTTGTCATTATAACTTTGAATTTCCTGACTTTTATTAGGGTAAAATCAAAACCATAGATAAGTTGTTTGCTCTTAATAGATGTAAAGATTGTATATCCAGTACTTAAGTTACCATGCAAAATGGTTCTAGGATCATGCTCAAAGACTTTGGAGTTCTTTGAGAGGATATTTTATTTTTATAGCATAATCTTCAACCTCTAAGAAGTTGAGAATATACCCAAATGTCACTGTTTATTGGTCAGTCTTTTTTGAGTCAATTATTGAGTGAATAATGTCTTTCATGTGCAAACAAAAATGTATACCCATTTACTGCCTATAGGAGTGCATACAACTGCACATTCAGATTATTATTTAGGTGGTTATATGTGTGTAGATTTGTGAGCATTTTTGTGTGCGGGCATCAAGGCTTCTGTCCACTAACCATTGTTAATTTGTAAATAAAAGTGAGTAGCTGAAAATAACTTTTCTATCATTAGGAGCGTAAAAGAGCTCTGGAAGCAGAACGCCAAGCCCGGGTTGAAGAGCTGCTGATGAAGAGGAAAGAACAAGAAGCTCGGATTGAACAGCAGCGGCAGGAGAAAGAGAAAGCACGGGAAGATGCAGCACGGGAAAGGGCCAGGTAGTTCTCCTTACTATCTTGGGCCCTTATTCTGCATGGTGATCCATGCAAGTAGACTTTTGCTCCTGTACAGATAACAATGCAGCCTTGGGGCTTTGGTATTTTTGGAGAGTAATATTAATAAATATTATTTATAAATATTTTCAAATACAGAAGTCAGGTGAATCATATTAATTATAGGTCCTTTCTGGCAGGTTCCTTATTCTGTGTTGAAAAAGTGCTGTGTAAATTTGCAGTGCACACTACATACATTATTATTTTATTATAGTATTAAAATTTGCTGTGTCATAAACTTTTATTACTAACAAGACCTTTTAACAAATTGCCTTTTTCCTTTTTTTTTTTAATGGTTTGTCCATAATCAAAAGTCCACAAAGAGGTTTTTAATACAATAGCCATTTTAGCTATTCAGCGCTCTATCTATCTTGGGCCAAATATGAGTTGGATGTATATATAAATTTTGACCTATTGAATGTAGGTCAATCATTATATTGTACATGAAAGACTTTCTTTATGTTAAAATCACCTTCTGCTTAAGTTATTAGTGTTTATTTCTTTTGTCTGAATCTTGTTCTCAGTTCTCCCCCCCTCCTTCTGAAAGCATATAAGTAAAATATATGCTACGTTCTTTTTGTAGCTGAAGTTTTTTATGACTAAAGGATCATTGGTTTAAAACAAAAAAATTTTTTTTGTCTTTTCTGATAGTCACAGCTTGAGCTCTTCAAAGCCATTTTAAGGAATATTCTAATCTAAGTAAAACATTCTGAATTTGTATTGATTTTTTTCTACATCTTCCAAGAACATAAATTAATCTAATTTGACATCATATAAAGACCTAGCATGCCATGAAATATTTAAACATGATGTACATAAAGGGCAAGATCCTCCAATCTGCTCATGACTCTTTGCGCCGTTCCTGGATTGCGCAGAGCCTGTATAGCCAGCTCTAGGATGCCTCTGCCACAGTGAGTATGGTTTGGTGGAAGAGCCCCTTTGTGATTTCCTCCATTTTCTTTAATTCCCAAAGGACTTGAGGAAAATTAGGCAGAACAGAGACAGAGTGATATTAGTTGCACCACTGTAGGAAAAGCCTTCCTGGTCCTTAGAAATTCTTGCTCTTTCCAAAGATCATAGAATCTTAGAATATCAGAGTTGGAAGGGACCTCAGGAGGTCATCTAGTCCAACCCCCTGCTCAAAGCAGGACCAATCCCCAACTAAATCATCCCAGCCAGGGCTTTGTCAAGCCTGACCTTAAAAATATCTAAGGAAGGAGATTCCACCACCTCCCTAGGTAACGCATTCCAGTGTTTCACCACCCTCCTAATGAAAAAGTTTTTCTTAATATCCAACCTAAACCTCCCCCACTGCAAGATAGTCTATTCGGTCTCCCCTTGTGTTAAAGATTTCTTTCCTAACAGTTCAGTGTATCCAGACTTCAAGTCCCTTTATCTGACATCATGGCTGTTAGATTTTCAGGACAGAATGTTTTATGCTTATCTGAGGAGATCCGGACAGTTGTTTGGGAATCCAGGAAGTGTTATGCTGCTAAATAGAACTGATTATAAAAGGTTGCTCAAGTTAAAATCCTTTATTCTAGTTTCAGTTCATTTAGATTTTTTTCTTATCTCTGGTGTAATCAAAGCTATTCCTGACAACTGTGTTTATTCATCAAGCTGTTGTTTCTGTGCATCATGTTGTTATGTAAGGGACCACAGTATAGTGTAATGCTGATTTTTAAAAAGAGCTTCTGAGGCAATCTTGGCAATTACAGGCCAATAAGCCTAACTTCAGTACCGGGCAAATTGTTAGAAACTAGCAAAGAGCAGAATTATCAGAAATGTAGATGAACACAGTTTGTTGTAAAGGGAAGTCATGCCTCACCCATCCATTAAAATTCTTTGGGGGTGTCAACAAGCATGTGGATAAGGGTGATCCTGTCAATATAGCATACTTGGATTTTCAGTAAGCCTTTGACAGGGTTCCTCACCAAAGGCTCTTAAGGAAACTAAGTAGAGTGGCAGAGCTCCAACCTTGTCCCTGTGGGTCCAGCGCTTCCAGGCGGTTTATGCTAGCCTCAGAGGCTCACTGTGACCCTCCACATAGGCCTTCTCTCTCTGGAGCCAGGGTACAGTTTACTGAGCCCTTTTCGTCATAAGCCAGCAAGGAGGTTAGTGAGAGAACTCCCACAGTCTCTGTTGTTCCTACGGGCTTATTCCAGAGCAGTTTAGCCTCCTCTCCTGACAGGGGCCTGTCTTCCCCTCCCAGAGGGTGTTTCTGTAGTGGTGGGTTGGGGGGAACCCGGGCCTGCCCTCTGCTCCAGGTTCCAGCCCAGGGACCCTAATGGCAGCAGCTGTTGGCAGCCAACCTTTCACTGCCAGAGTTGCTACATTTCCCTGGGCCACTTCCCCCTGTGTCTCTCTCTTAACGCCTTCTTCAACTTTATCTTAGGGCTCCCTTTCCAGTGGCTTGAGGGTGTCTTCATTACCCAGCCTTTCAGCTGCATTTCCTCTCCTCTGGCTCCCTGGCTTTCCTCAGCCTGGCTAGAGTGAGCCCTTCTACAGTATTAGAGGGGCCTTAATTAGAGTTAGGTGTTCACATTAGCTTAACAGCCTCACCTGACTCTTTACAGGCTAATTGGAGTCATGTGTCCACCCTAGCCTGGAGCAGCCCCTGCTCTGGTCAGTCAGGGAACAGAAAAATGTTTATCCAGTGGCCAGTATAGCAACACTGAAGCCATCCTCAGCTGAAAGCACGTCTGATGTGGCTTAATGGGGCGAGGGGCCGTGCAGTGGGTGGCCGCCATCTATTCTGCTGAGCTCGGATGACTGTCTAAAACCAATGTATACCAGCTAAACATGCAGCACAGCTAAACAGGGATCAAACTAGCACAGACCTCAAAATAAAAAACTCAAGCTAAAAAAAAAAATTATTACTCTGCTGTACCCAACTGGCCTGGGTCTATCACAGTAGTCCTGGGATAACAGGGAAGGTCCTCTCTTGGATCAGTAACTGGTTAAAAGATATGAAACAAAGAGTTAGAATAAATAGTTTCACAATGGAGAGAGGTAACCAGCAGGGTCCCTCAAGATTCTGTACTGAGACCTGTGCTGTTCAATAAATTCATTCATGATCTGGAAAAGGGAGTGCACAGTGAAGTGGCAAAGAGTTCAGATGATACAAAACATTCAACATAATTAAGTCCAAAGCTGATTGCGAAGAGTTACAGGGGGATCTCTCAAAATTGGGCGCCTGGGCAACAAAATAGCAAATGAAATTCAACATTGATAAATGCAAAGTAGTGCACATCGGAAAATATAATCTGAACTACACATGTCTAAGGAGGGGGAGGGTCTAAATTAGCTTTTACCACCCCAGAAAGAGATCTTGGAGTCATTGTGGATAGTTCTCTGAAAACTACAGCTCAATGTACAGTTGTGGTCATAAAGGGTAACAGAATGTTAGGAACTATTAGGAAAGGGATAGAAAATAAAACAGAAAATGTCATAATGTCCCTGTATAAATCCAATGCCCACATCTTGAATACTGTATCCAGTTCTGGTCACCCCATCTCAAAAAGGATACGCTAGAACTGTAAAACGTTCAGAGAAAGGCAGCAAAGATGATCAAAGGTATGGAATTGCTTCCATATGAGGAAAGATTAAAAGGAGTAGGCAGTTTAGCTTAGAAAATTGACAATTTAGGTGGGGGTCTGATAGAGATTTATAAAATCTTGAATTGTATGGAAAAAAATGAATAGAGAAGTGTTATTCCTTTCTCACAAAAGGAAAAGCAGGTGTCATCTGATGAAATAACAGGTAGCAGGTTTAATACAAACAAGAGGAAGTAATTTTTCACACAACACACAGTCAGCCTGGGGAACTCATGGGATGTTGTGACAGCCAGAAGTATAACAGAGTTTAAAAAGGAGCTAGATAAGTTCATGGAGGATACGTCTATCAAAGGCTTTAGCCAAGCTGGTCAGCTGTGTAACCCCATGCTAGTGGCATCCCTAAACCTCTGGCTGCCAGAAGCCAGGAGGGTAAGATGTGTGGATCTCTCCAAAATTGCACTGTTCTGTACGCTATTCCTTAAGTGCTGGTACTGGCCACAGTGGGAGATAGAGTACTGGCCTAGATGGACCATTGGTCTGACCCAGTATGGCTGTTCTTATATTTTACCATCCTTACTTCAAACAATTTTTAAAAGATCTTATGAACCTGTACTCGCCCTTTCCAGGAGACTAATTATCCTTGATATTTGAGTTTTTGTTAGCCAGACTTAGGGAAGAGGCTTGTAGATTGTTGCTTTTTGTACCATCTGTCACTCAAAGTCTCATTTCTAGTGGTCACTACCTTGGCTGTGAGCATTTTGGAGTAACAGGCTCCGATGGCCAAACCAACTGTATACCATATTTCATAAAGATTAGGCAGTACATAGGCTTCACCCCAAGTTTCTAAGAAAAGTGATAAAGCCTCATAGGCGTCTTGGGCTTTTAGAGATAGTGAAGAACTTAAGGATGATTTCAGGGGCAATTAATACCTTCAAGGATTGTACACACTACCACTTATGTCAGTATAACTTATATCCCTCAGGGTTGTGAATAAGCAATGTAAGATACATCGACCTAAGTGCCAGTGTGGACAGCGCTAAGTCTGTGGGAGAGCTTCTCCCACTGACATAGCTACTAACTCCTGCAGAGGTGGTTTTATTATGCCGATAGGAGAGCTTTCTCCTGTTAGCATAGAGCGTCTTCACCAGACACACTACAGCAGCATAGGTGCACCAGTGCAGCTGAGCTGCTGTAGTGCTTCTAGTGTAGACTTGCCTTCAGTCAGTGGAATGTTGATTAAGGGAATTACAGTTGCTCAACTCTTGCTCAAAAATAGTTGTGTCCATGTTGCTAGGCATGCAACATCTACATTGTGCCTCTGTGGAAGAAGTGGAATCAGAAAACTAGTTATTGTGGGTAAGTGATCCTTTTTTGCCATACCTAAAAATCATTACTACCTCTTCTTGTCTCCCATCCCCAAAATGCTCAGTCAACAGGAACATAAGAATTGCCATATTTGATCAGACCTATGGTCTATCTAGTCCAATATCTTGTAACAGACAAGACTGGAACAGGAGCATCTTTGATTGCTATACCACGCTTCCCTGCTGAACCTGGAATGGAATTCAAGATCCCAAGCCTCAGCTTTCTTCTGCTGTCAGCAAATATCTGTGAAACATGCTGACAAAGTGTGCATCTCATTCCCCTCCAGTGGCTGGTCCACATAGGGGATGACAGCCTACTGCTAGCCATTACTCCATTAGTTCAAGTGACAGAGGTCTGTGCTGAGAAGCTATGATTCCACTCAAATTCAACAAGAATTTTTTTATCAGTTTGTTTTTTTAAAAAAGCTGGAAATTCTATCAAAAAAATTTGTTAAGAGTGTTAATGTTGCAAAGTCAAGCACTCAAAAGTTAGGAAATGCTAGACATAAGGTTGCCTGTACAACTTTAATTTGACGCCCCTGTACATTAGGATAGTCTTTAGTGGGCATTGCAGCTGACATATGTTGGAGTAGCCCAAAGGTTTCTCTAACATAAATCAGTCCAAACATGAGTCCTGCTGCCATGGTTCAGGGGAATGAGTTTGAATTTAAGTCACCCTCCCTCTTGGATTCTGGTATAGGTCAGTGGGACCCAAGGATGTGGCTCATTATTTTGCTGTTAGAAATACTTGAATCTTATACTAAAAGACTTAAGACAGAATGGAATGGGTCATTTTGGAATATCTACATAACTTTTCTTCAAAATCCACTCATTTTGTGCATCTGGTGGTGATTAAAGCCTTCTTATGAAAGGGGTAGTGTATGTAAAAATGCCTGTTAAGAGACCCTGTGCCCTCATGGCACATTAGCTTGATTCCCAGTAAGGCTTTAGATGCAATTTCTGAGCATTTTATATCCCAAAGAGATGACATCCATAATATGGAAAATTCTACTTCTGTCAATAGTAATCATACAACTGTATTATTGAGCCTAATGATATACAAATATGTTTTACATATGGACCAGTAAGCTATGTAAGGAGTAATATTTATGTTTCGTACTTAGGGGCATTGAGTCTTAGGAATTTTTATCTACGTTAAAATATTGATTCAAAAACCATAGAGTTATCTTATCTTTGTCTTAATTTTGATGTCACACAGAGGAAGAAAACAAATATGTTCTCTAAAATAAATTCTGTTGCATAATCCATTTTGGACGTTGTGTTCTTTGGGTGTGTAGTGTGAGTCAGGAGTTCTTTAAAACCAAAATCAGGATTTTCTAAAAGACTAAAGTGCAGGTATTGCTTATGTACCTCAGGGGAGATAGTACATAAAGTACATAATTTGTCTCATCCGTCATCTCCTTTTCCCCCCATGGCAATTGGAGGAGTTCACTTACATTTTCTGAAAGGACAATTGTGCCTAGTATTCACTGTCACCCTTGTTCTCCCTGCCTGTATTTCTATATTTTCTGTGCTTTTTTATTTTTTAAGTTTTAAGTTTAAGTTTATGCAAGCCTTCACCAGAACTAGTTTATTCAGTAAAGTACTTCTTAATATTTTACTTTTCAGTTTTCTTTAATATTTTTCCCTTTCTACTTTTGCTGTTCAGATTAGTTTTATTTCAGAATATCTATTGTTTAATTTTTCTCATTAGAGAGTATGGCAGGCACAGTCAAAAACAGAAATGCCCCAAAAGCAGCAGGAAGATGTTGATTTCAGATTACCGTGATCACAATATTGTCTGATTGGGGCAGATCTTGTTAGCTTTGAGTGTGATATTTCTTTGAGTAACACACTGAGCTGTCAAGGTCTGGGAAGACCAACTAAAATAAATTACCCCTTCCATAATTCAAAATTGTTCACATAAGAAGGTTTGTCAAGACCTTTTTGGAATGATTGACTGTTTTGCTGAGAGTCTTACAACTCATTCAAAGCACTGAACTTTAGAGGAGATTCAAGTTCTACAGGGCAGAGCAGCTAACGGGCCAGTTCACGTTGAATGCTCTCTTATAATACGTTGTATGCAGTGTTGATGTAGCCATGTTTGTCCCAGGATATGAGAGACAAAGTGGATGAGGTAATATCTTTTATTGAACCAACTTCTGTTGGAGAGAGAGACAAGGATTTGAGCTTACACAACACTCTTCTTCAGGTCTAGGAAACGTACTCAGTGTCATAGTTAAATAGAAGATGGAACAGATTGTTTAGCATAAACAGTTAACACACATTTCAAGGAACCAAGGTGAAGTGGCCTATTAACAGCCCTCCAGTCATAGGGAGGAAAGGAGGCGGGAACTTGGGGGTTGTATTAAGGGGGTTATAGATTGTTGTAATAAGCCATAAATCCAGTATCTCTGTTCAGTCCATGTTTCCTGTATGGGTTCCCCCTCCAACTGTACACCTCTAGATATCATCTACCACCCCACACTGGAACCCATATGGAGTATCATTAGACAATTGCAACTCATATTTGATGGGGCCACATTGTGAAAGAAATCTTTCCTGAACCTCCTCTTCTGGCCTTCAAACAACCCCCAACCTCTCCATCAGAAGCATACTCCACACAGACCAGGACACACCAACTCAAAGCAGTATCAGACCTTGCTAGAACAAAAGATGAAAAACCTGTAGACATATCTCCACTGTTACAATGATCAACACCCTCCACAATACACCTTTCAAGGTCCATGGGTTCTGCACATGCCTATCATAACATGTGGTGTACCTCATCCAGTGTACTAAATGCCCCAATAAAAACTATGTGGGTAAAATAATACAATCACTGTGCTCTCAGTTGGACTCTCACAAAAATGATAAAAGACAAAAATACCATATCACCTGTGGGTGAACACTTTTCACAAAGTAGTCACTCTGTATTTGACCTCTAGGTCCTCATCCTCAAAGAAAACCTGAACAACACTTTCAAAAGATGAGTCTGGGAGCTTAATTTCATAACTTTGCTAGATACTAAAAATCATACACTGAATAGAGATGCTGGATTTATGGCTTATTACAACAATCCGTAACCCACTTAAACTTCCTCTGACAAGCTTTTTTTTCCTGTTCCTTGAGGACTGGAGAAGTGTTAAAGGCCACTTCACCTTGAATGGTCCCTTGAAATATTTTTCAACTACTTATTCCTGAGAATCTGTTCCACCTTGTATTTAGATGAGATACTTGGGGTATGTCTACAAGGCAATTAAACACTCATCGCTGGCATAGGTCAGCCATGACTTGTGCTTGCGGGACTCGGACTGTGGGGCTGTAAAATTTCTGTGTAGACATTCGGGCTAGAGGCCGAGCTCTGGGACTTCTCAAGTGGGGAGTGATCCAGAGCCAGGACTCCAGCCTGAGCCCAAATATCTACACAGCAATTTTTAGCCCCTCAGCCTGAGCCCTGCAAGCCCAAGTCAGATGGCCTGGGCCACAGGTCTTTTAGTCCTGTACCCTCTGAGTATATTTTCCGGACCTGAACAAGAGCTCTGGGAAAGCTCAAGAGCTTGTCTTGCTTACCAACAGAAGTTGCTCCAATAAAATATATTACCTCACCCACCTTGTCTCTCTTAGGCCTGGTCTTCACGAGAAAATTCGGTCAGCATAACTGCGTTGCTCAGGGATATGAAAAATCCACACCCCAGAGCAGCATACTTAAGCTGATCTAAGTCTCTGTGTAGATAGCACTAAGTTGGCAGAAGAATTCTTCTGTTGACCTAGCTACTGCCTCTCGGGCAGGTGGATTAGCTATGCTGATAGGAGAGCCTCTTCTGGCAGCATAGGCAGTGTCTGCACTTGAAATGCTACAGTGGCTCAACTGCAGCTGTGCTGCTGTAGCATTTCAAGTGTAGACAAGTCCTAAGATGATGTGTTAACTACTTATGCTAAACAATCTGTTCTGTCTTGTATTTAGTTGTGACACTCTGAGTACCTTTCCCAGACCTGAAGAAGAGTTCTGTGTAGATCGAAAGCTTGTCTCTCTCACCAGCAGAAGTTGGTCAAATAAAAGATATCACCTCACCCACCTTGTCTCACTACACCATCTCTAGAGCATTTCGCTTTGTTCTGCTACTCAGTAGGGCAAGGGTGAGCTTTGACTTTTTTACGGGTTCAACCTATAAGAAAGGGGATATGTCCACAAAACCAAATGCTCACCTCTTTGTGTGCAACATATTCCCTTCAACTCAGTTTGGACATCCTTGGACCTTTGTTTTATTTCTGTTCTGTGTAGCATCCCTCAGTTAGCTGTAGTTGCGCCTAGGTCCTTGGTTCAAGTACATGAAATAAGCAGTTACTAGAATTGATTCCAAAGGTTTGGTATTGTGTGTATCAATGTATTAGATGCATAATTGATGTAAGTGCCTTCTTCATTGCTGAGCATAGCCAAAACTGCATGCGTTGTGCTTCAATGACCTCTTTTGGCCCCTACCCAGGCTGCTTATCTTTATACAAACATTAACAGCAGCCAACTGTATTCTAATTTATAATTAAGGTTTGAAAATTCCTTTTTCTCACTTGCTATTGGCAAGTGGGAAACTTGCCCTGCTGAATGTGTGACCGTAATAATTAATTTCTGCAGAATTTAAGCTTTGTTCTAAAAGAACAAAGTTTCTAATACTTACGGTTTCAAAGATAATTTTCCAAATATGAACTGATGAGGCACTGTCTTCTTGATTGCTAGTTCAAGTGCCTGTGCTCTGCTCTTGGCTTTCTGCAGAAGCAGTGGCAGATTGAACTTAAGACTGGAAAATTTCTCTGAATTATTCAGAACCCTGCAGGGAGCAGTGAAACTGTTGAGAATCATGTCACTTTTACAGTTTTTACAATCATCAGCACCAGAGAAAAACACTTGAATATTCATGGGGCTGCAGGACTAAAAGAAAAAAAGCAGGGGAGATGTAAGAAACCTTTCTCTCCCTCGCATCAGTAAGCATCGCCTTCTTGCAGCCAGATGGAAGCAAAGGTGACTTCAAATGCATAAACACTCACTAGCCTGAGACTAAAGATGGGGCCACCTAGTAGGATTTAGAGACAGCGCCTTTTATTTCTTCTCAGTGCGGAAGGTGGGTTCACCAGGGCTTTGCACATGGGACTTGCTTGTGGGTCTTTCATGCATCTTGCATGTCAATATATGGCTAGTAAGTTCGGTCCTCTGGCTAGCAATTGTCTTGTAAATTCCTTTATTTACAATATGCACATATTTCTTATTGCTTTGATCAAGAGTATATATGAAACAGCAAAAACAGCAGTAAAGCTTAATTTGTAGAACTTCAGAAAGCTGCTGTGATCAGATCTTTAGCCATCATCATTTTCTGTCTCAAGCATTTTCCCCAACTGTTGTGTGACTCTGTGATTGGCCTTGTCTGCACTAGACGTTTTGGGGAAAGTCACCAATGTTTTACTCCCTGTTATTGCTTCACAAGAGGTAGCAACAGTGGAAGTGCTAATGTAGACAGGACATCACATTCATTAGTGTTTTTTACCACCATGTCATCTATACCTGCTCTGAACTACACTGGAGTGGGTCTGGAATCTGGAACAAGGTCTCAGGTGTCTGCTGTTATGAGACCATCAAGATTAAATGCATCTATTATCTTCAGTAATTAATCTAGTTTCTGCTGAACTACTTTTATCTCCCTCCTGAGCTACCTTTAACTTAAATGGCAGTTAATGCCTTCTCTGATTTTCTTTCCCCATTTCAAATATATATTACAACTATAAATGTATATTTCATACCTTTACCACTTTTGCTATAATACATATTCTCTCTTGGTAGAGATCGAGAGGAGAGGCTGGCAGCTCTCACTGCAGCTCAACAAGAAGCAATGGAGGAGCTACAGAAAAAGATTCAGCTGAAGGTATAAAGGGAGTAATAGTCTTTCTAACTGAAAATACATTTTATTTAAAATAGAATTTCCACAACGTTATTTTCTTTAAGTACATTTTATTTAGTAAAGTCATTACAGTAGAGCCATATCATACCTTGATTTTTGCTACTGTAGTTCAGGATTTTTATCTAGACATCTGGCTTATGAAGATGGGTCTGATTTTGCTCTCACTGACACTGTAAATCAGAAATAATGCAATAGAAGTCAATGGAATTACATTAGGGTAAACCTAGTGTGGGATCAAAGTTAGGTTTAAATGATTTTGTACTTTTGAAGAAAGTCAAAATAATTTTGAATTTCTAATCTTACTATTAAAATGAAATTCTTGCAAAAATAAACGTCTTGGTAAAAAAAAAAATTAAAACTGAAATGTACAGTTTGGTGAAAACAGTCTACACACCAGAGTTACACAGAAGAGGACCTGGGAAATGATGCCATTTTGTGGGTCTTCACAAGTATCAGTAATGGAAGTATGGCATGTTCCTTCCTCTTCACTGCATAGAATATGGTCCCAGTCTTGCAACTGGATCCACTCAGATGCCTGTCAATTTCACTGGGTCTCTGCAGAAACACAGGGTTCCTCCAGTCATGTGGAATCAGTTGCAGGATTGGGAATGTTAGGTAGGATGCTGCAGTATGGCAAAACAGCTTGTGAAACTCCTACCTTATAAAGGACCAAAGACCAAATGATAAGAAGTTTGAACATATATCTATTCTATTTTGAGAGGCATAGAGATTTCCAAAGTACTAAGTGCTATTTTTATAATTCTGGTGAAATGAGAAAATAAAACCTTTATCAAAGTCACAGAATGTTAGTAGTAGTAATAGCATGATAGGAGTACCTACTAGTCTCCATCAGGATCTGGGGCCCATTGCGGTAGGTCTATACAATCGTATAATTTTAAAAAACAGACTGTTCTTTCATCTCTAAGTAACTGTCTACTGTTGATCCCACTAATTAAGAAGCACTTTTGCTACATGTGCTCCTATTGTGAAATGTCATTGTTTGTCATATAGTTGATGCTTATAAGCCAATTTCTAGCATTAGGTAATATATAGGGTTTGGGCCATCCTTGTTGTGGTTGATAAACAAAGCATTGTTTGAAAGGGTCTAGAGACTGTAATCCCTATTGCAATCTAAATATTAATAATAAATCATTTATACCATTGTAAGTGATGCCATTTTGCTTTCAGTTCATCAGAGCAAGCATGATTACACCAGTAATGTCTGTATGGATTCTGTCTCGGAATTCTTCCTGAGGAAGAAATACAACATGAGCTCAGAAACTAAATGCAACAGAAAACCATAGGACTAGATTTACCAAAGATGATGGAGTGATACTAGTCTACATAAATAACAGTATAGTGTTAATATTTTAAATTATATCACTAAGTAATAACACATCTTTTTTGGCATTTTGGAAGGTATTATACATAAGTTTCAACTTAACTTTTCATCATCTAGAACTAGACAGTACTTAACAAACCTTGGTATTTCTGAACATTATTCATTTCTGTTTATTTTTATTTCATGTTGTTTACCATTTGTTGTTTTATTTAGCATGACGAAAGCATTCGGAGACACATGGAACAAATTGAACAGAGGAAAGAAAAGGCAGCTGAATTAAGCAGTGGCAGACATGCTAATACTGATTATGCACCTAAACTTACACCATATGAACGAAAAAAGCAGTGTTCATTATGCAATGTCTTGGTAAGTTGCATTGAAGGAATGCTATCAAAAGTAATGGGCCTAGCTAAGCTTTCGATCTGCCAGTTTTGTTGTGGTTTGCAGGCATGAATGTATTGTAAATGGAGTACTGCCCCACCATTCTCCCCCTGCTTCCTCGCTTTTGTGAACAGACAGAGTAATGATCAGATCTCTGAACTGTAGCAGATTTTGTGGGATCTTCGGCATTGAAGTTGCATTAGGTTGCTGTTCCGTTGCACTGCCAAGACAAGCAATGTTCCAGAAACAGGGAGAGAGAATCAAGTAGCCTAGGGCACTGAGCTGGAGCTAGGAGGTCTCGCCTCCCTTGTACTGATTGCTGTTTTTTTCTGTCTACTATAGACTCCTTATAATTGAGCAAGGGCTTCATAACCTACCCAAGAAGTCAGTCAAGCATCATTTCTTCATTTTATAAATAAGTTCACTGAAAGATTTCACAAGGTCACTTCAAGGAGAGCTGAGAATAAAAACCTAGTTTTTATCATATCGTAGACCAAAGTCTTGTCCACTCAGCCACACTGCCTGTCAGAATGAATGTGCCAGATCTATGTGCTCAGCTATCCTGTCTCTAAATAACCACTATTCTAGCCACCATACCACACTCCCTTCCCAGAACCTGAATAGAAACCAAGATTCTTGATCTCCATCGTTTTGCTGTTGTCTAAGAGATAATTGTGCAACTTGTTGGCAAAGTGTATATCAATTCCTTCTCTACTGGTAGATCCAAATAGAGGATAACAGTTCAAGGGGTAGAGGTCCATGCTGGAGATTTCATGGTCCAGAGTTCAAACCTTGCTGACAATCCAAATAGGTCTTCCTTCTCATTGCACATGATGGAATTTGTTTTCCCAGGTTTTTGTTTAAAACTGGTTTATTCATGCAGTGAGAAAATACCCTTAAAACAGGTTTTATAGTTAAAACAGTTATAATATGTTAATTATGGTACAACATAAAATGAAACATAAATGTTCCATATTTTAATCATTTGCCAATATTGCTTGCTTGTGTCATTCATTGGCAAGCTTGAAGATTAAGAGGTATGGTATTGACATTTACAAGAACCCTTCTTTCTGACAGAGTAAACGGGTGTTCATGACTGTACACTTGGCTATGGAGTAGTCTCTGCATGCATGTTACCAGGGAGGCTTGCATAGTTTCTGTGGACTATAACCCAGAGACAAGGTGGTTTAGGTAATATATTTTATTGGACCAACTTCTGTTGGTGAAAAAGACACTGTTTCAAGCTACACAGAGCTCTTCTTCAGGTCAAGAGCTCTGTGTAGTCCAAAAGCATGTCTCTTTCACCAAAAGAAATTGGTCCAATAAAAGATATTACTTCACCCACCTTGTCTCTCTAATATCCTGAGACCAACTACATTGCTGGCTACAACAACACTGTAAGCACAGAGATAGTTTAGTGGCTGAATGCCCTGGATTGGTTTACATATCACAGAGAGACATGTAGCTCTTACTACCAGTACCTTGGATCTTGCTACTGCTTAGTAGAGTGCAATATCCGTGATTCATGTGGGCTAAACATGAGCATTGCTCTTACTTATTAGCTGAATTCCAGTCTGTATTTCTAGGCTTCATCTGCACCAGACAAAGTTGGTGTTGTCACCCTCTTGTGCTGTGCCTAGAACATCTGTATCATACCTCATGTCCAAACACGGAATTATTCCAAATGGTATACAGCCATTTACACCATTTTTGGAATTATTCTTGCTCAAAGCAAGTTTAACAACTTGGGGTCCTCCACTATGCCAGTCTCCACTAGAACAGTGTCGTGGGTTGGAAACTATTGGCATGATAACACCAAAACCATAAAATGGTGGAATTCTAATTAGGTGGGTGGCCCTTCATTCTCTTGTGTGCAGCTGTCCACGTGCGCACCTTAGGACTATCCACAGACTACCTGAATGGAGCTCGCGGACCACTGGTGTCCGTGGACCACAGTTTGAGAACCTCTGTCTTAAGGGCTTTTACATGTTTATATTTTGCCATTTTTTAAATACATGTTCATGTTTTGTTACAATACCATGAAATTTAAGTTTTAAATATCTGAAACTGTGAAATTCAAGATTTTTAAAATGCTATGACCGTAAAATTTACGAAAATGGACCATGAACTTGGTAGGGCCCTAATCGTCATTTATTCTCATTTCAGATTTCCTCAGAGGTGTATCTTTTTAGCCACATTAAGGGGAAAAAACACCAACAAGCAGTGAGAGAAAATAGCAGCATCCAAGGACGAGAGCTTTCAGATGAAGAAGTGGTATGTTTTGTAAAAGATTTTAATATTAATATTAATATTCTTCTGGTTTACAGTGCCATCTGAAATGTAATACTTTAAGACAGATTTGAAAATTCTCACAGAACTAAGAACATAAAAAGTCAGGTCTGAAATAAGATGTACTATTGATAGCAATGCTGACTTTTTTGAATATGGAATGTAAAAAAAAAAAAAAAAAAAAATGGAACATTCAAATACAATTATTCCAGTAAGTGTCAGAAAAATAGATTTTCTATAGAAAATGGTGCAATGTGTATAAATTAACTTTGTTTTCTAATAAGGTATTTTTTTCTATCCATCTAACCCAGTGGTTTTCATCCAGTGGTCTGCAGACCCTAGGGGTCCTCAGTCTATGTCTAAGATTTCCAAAGAGGTCCACACCTTGATAATTTTGTAGGGGTCCGCAAATGAAAAAAGTTGAAAGCCACTGATCTAACCTATCCTGTGCTTATCACTGTGGTATTTGAGTGCTTTCCTATTGTCTTTTATATACAGTAAAACCTGCCAAGAGCAACCACTCATGGGAGTTAGCAAAAGTGGTTGCTTGTAAGAGGTGGTCTCTCTTTAAAGGTTTGCACACTGGTGAGCGGTGGTGTTCCATGGCCTCTGCAAGTAGTTGCTTGTGACAGGTGGTGTCTCTTCAGAGGTGGTCTCTAAAACAGGTTTTACTGTATAATTTTTCTGTCCGTTCACAGAAGTTATTGATTTATTATGAGAAAGCTGTGCCAAGTGAGTCTGGCCTTTTGTTCTGCAGGTGCTGAGGTTAGTGGTCATTGTGTTGTGTTTGAGGAATAGGCTCTTTCTTCTCTGTATTTCCTCTGCACCTCTCTAAACTCTACTCACACCACATTTTTATTTTTATTTTATTTTTTTACAGTAATACCCAATTTTGGTATAACTGCAAAACAGGACACAAAAAGGGCCCCTACATCTTAATAAGTAAAACAGCAACAACACACATCGCACACATGCTAACTACACACAAAAAACCCAGGTCCCCATCCCAAAATAGTGTGTATTCTTGTCCCCAGCCTAGTCTCCTTTAGTTCTTCAATCAACCTCCTAGCTATCCTGCAGTCATGTCCCTTCCCATCTCCCCCTTCCTACCAGAATCACCTGGAAAAATAGGTGGATCTTGCAGCATGTCCTGAAAGTAGGTTGGTCGATCCTTCTGTCTGTTGTATTTGTATGGCCCTCATCACCGTAGTATATGAGCACCTCACGATCTTCAATGTGTTTATCCTCACAACTCCCCTGTGAGGTATCAAATCCAGGCTCTGGGACATGAAGATGGCTTTGGATTTCACTTCCTTTCTTGATCTAGAATGACTTGCTGTCAGCCCTCTCCATTTATGAGGAGGAATCTGTTGGCATGAGTGCCTCAGATGACCTCAGCTATCATTGTGATACACAAGGAGAGACATAGTCTTGCAAACAGCTGACCCCAAACTATTTAAGGCTCTAAAGATGAAAACTAATGTCTTAAACTTCACTTGGGAAACAGTCTCAGTAGCCAGAACAGATCTCAGGACACAGCATAGTGTGGTCTTTGCTTGAGCAGACATTAAACAAGTAGGCTGCCCATTTCTATGCTAGCTGCAGTTTCCAAACAATTGGAAAGGATAGCCCCATTACTATAATCTACCTTTGTAGTGACAAAGGTGTAGATAATGTGGTGAAACTGCACCCAAAAGAAGAAAACATAACCTCCTTCCCAAATACACATGATAGGCACACTTAACAATTGTTGATACCTGTGACTCCAGCAGCTGCCAGGAACCCAGCAAAATCCGTAAGTTATGAATATGAGAAACAAGCCATGGACTCTTCCTAGCAATCTGGAAAGCTGGTATAATTTCCACTGATTCCTCTGCTTAATTCCCTCATTGTGTAAAATTCACTTTAGTCTTGTCTAGGTTGAGTATCATCAATCTAGTTTACAGAAAGACAGAGCAGAGCCATTCAAGTGCAAACTTGTCAGTCCCTGCTAGGGTCTGCAAATGTGTTGTCTGCACCTCCTGGTCGATAGTGCTGAAGGGAGCAGTATTAAATTGTTTTTCCACAACATTCTTGATAATTTCCCACAGATATTAGGGATTCAAGATGGGACAGTAGTTATAGAGATTGCCCTTATCAAGTAATCATGGAGCAGGTCCTGAAGGAATCCATTTTGAAGCACTTGAATCATTGAATCATAGAATATCAGGGTTGGAAGGGACCTCAGGAGGTCATCTAGTCCAACCCCCTGCTCAAAAGCAGGACCAATCCCCAATTAAATCATCCCAGCCAGGGCTTTGTCAAGCCTGACCTTAAAAACTTCTAAGGAAAGAGATTCTACCACCTCCCTAGGTAACGCATTCCAGTGTTTCACCACCCTCCTAGTGAAAAAGTTTTTCCTAATATCCAACCTAAACCTCCCCCACTGCAACTTGAGACCATTACTCCTTGTCCTGTCCTCTTCTACCACTGAGAATAGTCTAGAACCATCCTCTCTGGAACCACCTCTCAGGTAGTTGAAAGCAGCTATCAAATCCCCCCTCATTCTTCTCTTCTGCAGACCAAACAATCCCAGTTCCCTCAGCCTCTCCTCATAAGTCATGTGTTCCAGACCCCTAATCATTTTTGTTGCCCTTCGCTGGACTCTTTCCAGTTTATCCACATCCTTCTTGTAGTGTGGGGCCCAAAACTGGACACAGTACTCCAGATGAGGCCTCACCAATGTCGAATAGAGGGGGACGATCACGTCCCTTGATCTGCTCGCTGTGCCCCTACTTATACATCCCAAAATGCCATTGGCCTTCTTGGCAACAAGGGCACACTGCTAACTCATATCCAGCTTCTCATCCACTGTCACCCCTAGTTCCTTTTCCGCAGAACTGCTGCCTAGCCATTCGGTCCCTAGTCTGTAGCTGTGCATTGGGTTCTTCCGTCCTAAGTGCAGGACGCTGCACTTATCCTTATTGAACCTCATCAGATTTCTTTTGGCCCAATCCTCCAATTTGTCTAGGTCCCTCTGTATCCTATCCCTGCCCTCCAGCGTATCTACCACTCCTCCCAGTTTAGTATCATCCGCAAATTTGCTGAGAGTGCAATGCACACCATCCTCCAGATCATTTATGAAGATATTGAACAAAACCGGCCCCAGGACCGACCCCTGGGGCACTCCACTTGACACCGGCTGCCAACTAGACATGGAGCCATTGATCACTACCCGCTGAGCCCGACAATCTAGCCAACTTTCTACCCACCTTATAGTGCATTCATCCAGCCCATACTTCTTTAACTTGCTGACAAGAATACTATGGGAGACCGTGTCAAAAGCTTTGCTAAAGTCAAGAAACAATACATCTACTGCTTTCCCTTCATCCACAGAACCAGTAATCTCATCATAGAAGGCGATTAGATTAGTCAGGCATGACCTTCCCTTGGTGAATCCATGCTGACTGTTCCTGATCACTTTCCTCTCATGTAAGTGCTTCAGGATTGATTCTTTGAGGACCTGCTCCATGATTTTTCCAGGGACTGAGGTGAGGCTGACTGGCCTGTAGTTCCCAGGATCCTCCTTCTTCCCTTTTTTAAAGATTGGCACTACATTAGCCTTTTTCCAGTCATCCAGGACTTCCCCCGTTCGCCACGAGTTTTCAAAGATAATGGCCAATGGCTCTGCAATCACAGCCGCCAATTCCTTTAGCACTCTCGGATGCAACTCGTCCAGCCCCATGGACTTGTGCACGTCCAGCTTTTCTAAATAGTCCCTAACCACCTCTTTCTCCATAGAGGGCTGGCCCTCTATTCCCCATGTTGTGATGCCCAGCGCAGCAGTCTGGGAGCTGACCTTGTTAGTGAAGGTGATCAAGAACAGTCAGCATGGATTCACCAAGGGCAAGTCATGCCTGACCAACCTGATAGCCTTCTATGATGAGATAACTCCCTGTGTGGATATGGGGAAAGCCGTGGATGTAATATATCTTAACTTTAGCAAAGCTTTTGATACGATCTCCCACAATATTCTTGGCAGCAAGTTAAAGAAGTATGGATTGGATGAATGGACTGTAAGGTAGATAGAAAGCTGGCTAGATTGTCGGGCTCAACAGGTAGTCATCAACGGCTCGATGTCTAATCGGCAGCCAGTATCAAGTGGAGTGTCCCAGGGGTCGGTCCTGTGGCCAGTTTTGTTCAACATCTTTATTAATGATCTGGATGATGGGATGAATTGCACCCTCAGCAAGTTCACAGATGACACTAACCTGGCAGAAGAGGTAGATATCCTAAAGGGTAGAGATAGGGTCCAGAGTGACCTAGACAAATTGGAGGATTGGGCCAAAAGAAATCTGATGAGGTTCAACAAGGACAAGTGCAGAGTTTTGCACTTAGGACAGAAGAATCCCAGGCTACAGGCTGGGGACCGACTGGTTAAGCAGCAGTTCTTCAGAAAAGGACCTGGGGATTACAGTGGACGAGAAACTGGATACGAGTCAGCGGTGTGCCCTTGTTGCCAAGAAGGCTAATGGCATATTGGGCTGTATTAATAGGAGCATTTGCCAGCAGATCAAGGGAAGCGATTATTCCCCTCTCTTCGGCACTGGTGAGGCCATACCTGGAATATTGTGTCCAGTTTTGGTCCCCCCACTACAGAAGGGAAGTGGAAAAATTGGAGAGAGTCCAGCGGAGGGCAACGAAAATGATTAGGGGGCTGGGGCACATGACTTATGAGGAGAGGCTGAGGGAACTTGGGTTATTTAGTCTGCAGAAGAGAAAGTGAGGGGGGATTTGATAGCAGCCTTCAACTACCTGAAGGGGGGTTCCAAAGAGAATGGAGCTAGGTTGTTCTCAGTGATGGCAGATGACAGAACAAGAAGCAGCGGTCTCAGGTTGCAGTGGGGGAGGTTTAGGTTGGATATTAGGAAAAACTTTTTCACTAGGAGGGTGGTGAAGCACTGGAATGGGTTACCTAGGGAGGTGGTGGAATCTCCATCCTTAGAGGTTTTTAAGGCCCAGCTTCACAAAGCCCTGGCTGGGATGATTTAGTTGGGGATTGGTCCTGCTTTGAGCAGGGAATTGGACTAGATGACCTCCTGAGGTCTCTTCCAACCCTAATATTCTATGATTCTATGAATAGCTTTTTAGTAACAACTGTAAAAGAATTGGCACTTTGCTGTCTCTTCAGGAGGCATTGAGAAACAACTTTCTTTCTTTTTACAGCAACTCAAAAAGCTATGCTGTCTCCAAAAGAACAATTTTAAATTGTTGTGTGGTTTATCTCCACTGCCACAGCATGGCAGACCTGGAACTACAGTGTTATGTCAAGGCGAATTCTGTGAGAAACAGTTCAACTGTGACACCTAGCCTCTAAGCTGTGTCCATCTGGAGGATTTGTGAATCAGCCACATGGTGTTCCCATCTCATATTTACTAAGAAATACTGCTTAAGCTGGGTCTCCAGAGCTGATTCAGATTTGACTTTAGTGTTACAAAATCTGTTTCGAAGCTAGGTGCACCAAATGTTTTCACCCCATAGGGTTTATTTATTTTAGGATGTCTATTTATTTTGCCAACTGTGGCGTTTGGGGAGGTATTTTGTGTGTGCATGTGCACAAGCACATACATAAGTATATATTTGTTGATATTTGTATTAGTTAAGGTATTTTCTTTGGATTTTGTTTTTTACAACATGTAGCAGTTTTTTCTGATTTTTTTCTGCAGGGAAATGTATAAGTTTCCAAGAGCTGCAGCCCACTGATATGGCTGTCTTTGGAGAAGGGATCATTGTAATTACAGAGAAAGACATCTTGGTGGATTGCAACTCACCTATTTCCCTAATCACAGGTTGAGGTTTCTCTAGCTCTGTATTTTCTGTAATTTTAGGATGGCTATTATAATGGGAGTGTTTTCACTTCCTATTTGAATGGAATTGATTATTGGGCAATAGGTGTAACTTAATTACCTCAGTGGCAGGCTTCCTGCTGAGTCCAGTCTTAGAATTGTGAGCTGTGAAAGTTCCCAGCAAACTCACAAGCAAGCACATAGATTACCATTCTTGGATCCATCAGTTTGTACGCTGACAGTCACAGGTACCTAATTATCTTGTATGCTTCTCCCTGCTAACTGAACAATGGTAGTTCTTCCTTTTAGCTGCTTGGCCACTGCCTCCCTTTAAAACACGAGGAAATAAAAGTAAAATAGATTTTTCCTTTGTCTGAACGTTATACACCAATCACAGCATTTAATAACATAGCTCTTCTAGAGAAAGGAACCATGTGAGGGTGTCTGCTCTAGTGCCCCAGACTGAGGTCCTGTCTGCAGTAGAGAGCTTACAGCGGCACAGCTGTATCGATACTGCTGCGCTGCTGTAAGGTCTCCCGTGTAGCCATTCTATGACGATAGGAGAGAGCTCTCCTGTCGACATAATTAAACCACGCCCAACGAGCAGCAGTAGCTATTTTGCCCGCTGACATAGCACTGTCCACACTGACGTTTCTGTCGCTGTAACTTATGTCGCTCAGGAGGATGTCTTTTTCACGCTCCTGAGCAACATAGCGATAAATGTGCAGACATACCTTGAAAGACATGAATCCACTAGTGCAGTCGTGGGCAGTCTGCTGGCTGCATGCAGCCCATCAGGTTAATCTGATTGCGGGTCGCGAGACATTTTGCTGACGTTGATCGTCCTCAGGCACCACCCCCTGCAGCTCCCAGTGGCCTCGGTTCTCTGTTCCTGGCCAATGGGAGCTATAGGAAGCAGTGCCTGCAGGCAAAGGGGCCGCAGGGACGTGCTGGCCACCACTTCCCACAGCTCCCATTGGCCGGGAACAGAGAACCAAGGACACTGGGAGCTGCGAGAGTCCGTGCCTGCAGATGATCAAGGCCAGCAAAATGTCTCGTGGCCCGCAATCAGATTACCCTGATGGGCTGTATGCTGCCCGTGGGCTGCAGGTTGCCCACCACTGCACTAGAGGGCACAGAGACTGTATTGTCTTGTGGATTTATAAGAAGGAGGCAGTCTGGACTCTTAGGTTATGTCTACATTGCCACTTACGTCGGCAAAACTTATGTCACTCAGGGGTGTGAATATTCCACACACACCCCTAAGTGACATAAGTTACACCGACATACGCCCTAGTGCATACAGTGCTATGTTGGCGGGAGAGCTTCTCCCACCAACATAGCTTATGCCGCTCGCGGGGGGTGGGTTGTTGTTTTTTTTATGCCAATGGGCAAGCTCTCTCCTGTCAGTATAGAGCATCTTCACCACATGTGCTGCAATAGTGCACTGCAGCACTGTACATGTAGACATGGCCTTGGAATTAAGGCTTTATTAGAACTGAAACAGAATTACATAAGACAAAGGAGACCCATGTGCTCCTAGCCGTGAATCTGGAGAAGCTGATACTAGTCCACTTCCAACCTGTTCTTCCTAGCATGTGCTCTGTTCTGAAAGGTACAGTACATACTCCTAACATCTCCTCTTTCCAGCAAAAGCAATCCCAAACAATTTAAGATATATACCAACTGTTTCTCTACAAATGCCATAATATACTCAACTTTATTAACGGTGCTCTGCTGCGAGGAACCTCTTCAGTTCTTGTACTAGCTGAATCAGCAAACTGCTCTGTTTGCTGATCTGAAGAATTCTCAGTGATTTTCTCAGTGCTTTGTCCTGTAGCTCTCAGTGAAGTATCTGCCTCTTCACCTCCCTCTTCACAGGAAGATGTTGCAGATGAAGAGGTACCCAGTTCCTCTGAAAAGTACAGGAGTCTGTATTTAATAAGATTGTGGAGTGACCTCACAAATCTCTGCTGCCCTTTGTGCCCAACAAGTACCATCATGAATCTGTACCACACCTCTGAGCTTCAGAGGCTGTAATACACTGGGCCCTCTGTCATAATACATACTTTGTTTACACTTATCATGTTGCTTATACACATCTAAATCAGTATTGGCATTAGGGATTACTTGTAAATTAGGGACTTCCTGCCAGACAATCTCTTTGCAGGTGATAGTTCAGGATTCATCGGTGTTGCTCTATAATTCAGTGTAGCCAAATATGGATATGTACCTGAGTCAGTGGCCTTTTTCAAAAGTCATTTAACAATTTCCACACCATTCTCTACAAGATCTTTGGATTGATGATACCTGGGACTTGAAGTTACATGCTTAAACCCATATTCTCTAGAAAATTTTTTAAATTCATGTCCATCAAAGTGCAAACCATTATCAGACATGATAACTTCAGAGATTCCATGCCTGGAGAATTTGCGCATTATTACATATTTTCATGTGGTCTTTTCTAATAAAGCAACCTCTGGAGCACCCCCACCTCTTCCCTCCAGCTAAGATTTCGTCGGGTATATAGTACTAGTCGTGTCTGGCCACCCTGTGTTACCCTGTGTAAAGTCTCATCGGTAGGTGTAGCTTCAGCAAATTCATTCCACTTCCTTTCTGAGACAGGACAATTCTTTTTTATCAAGTTGACATGCACCATATCTAACTCTGTTTCTATTATAATTTTATCAAATGCTCTGGATAATGTGTCCGCTATCTCTGACTCTTTTCCTAGTTTATATACTATTGATAAATTATATAGTTGGAGCTGGAAAAACAGTTGTATTCTGGACAAAGTGTCAGCTAACCTCTTCTTTGCAATTGATATCAGAGGCTTATGGTCTGTTTCTGCAATAATTGGTCTTCCATAAATGAATACATGGAATTTTTTACAACCCTGCACCAGGGCTAAAGTTTCCTTTTCAACTATAGTGGCATTTGTTTTTGAAAGAGCCCTGGATGCATACGCCACCAGTCTCCAATGGTCACCATATTTTTGTAGTAATGTCTTCTTTGGAGGCATCAGTGGACAATTTGGTCTGTCTCCTGTTGTCAAAATACCTTAGGATAGGGGCTTTCTAAATTAATTGTTTTAAGTTACTAAACTCTTTGTCCAGGTTAGTATCCCATTGCCAATGACTATTCTTTTGCATGAGTAGCCAGAAATTGCTGGTTTGTGCAGCCAACTTGGGTATAAATGTACCAACAAAATTAACCATTCCTATGAACCACTGTACTCTCTCCTTATTTTCTGGGTGTTGCATATTTGTTATAGCTTGTATTCTGCTAGGATCAATACATACCCCTTGTTCAGTTAGCCTTTCTCCTAAATAGGTAATTTCTCTGAGCCTGAATTTACATTTTTGTTTATTTAGCTTCAGGCCTACTGTTTAACCTGTAATGAAATTTCTCTGTTGTACTGCCCCAGATGAGAATGTCACGTATATACACTTCTGTGCCTTCAATTCCCTCAAGTATTTGCTGCATAGTTTTATGAAAGGCTTCTGGAGCAGATTTTAGACCAAACAGTAATCAAAGAAAGCAATATCTTCCATATGGTATAATAAAAGATGCAGGTGGAAACTCTGGTTGAGTTTAGAAGAGAGTTCGAGTGGATGATGGAGAAAAGACATGAGGAGGCTGAAGGGAAAAGCTCAGACTTGCAGATGGAAGCAGGACCAAAGAACTCTGAGGGGAGACTGCTGGGTGAGGAAAGTGGACAGGGGAAGCATGTGACTAAGAGCACCAGGCGGAGGAAAAGATGGACTAGGTGAAGGAGAAACAGAGCTCAGGAACAGGTTTGTGGAGTTGGAAAATGAAGAAGGGGCACAGCAAGTGGTCACTGAAGATGAGAGGGCAAGGAAGAAGAGAAGAGCAACTAGTCCTATAGGAAGAGGGCAAGAGTCAATGGAGATAACACCAAATATGAGCCCCAGGAGGATACGGGATGGGTTGCAGAGGATTGCAAGGGACAATAGGAATCGAGAGGCTTGCAGCCAGAGGGAACAGGGGATAGACTGGAGAAACGCACCATCACCAGGAAAAGGCAGGTCTACATGATTAGGGACTCCTTACTGAGAAGAATAGACAGGCCGGTAACAAGAGCTGATCCAGAGAACAGAAGGGTGTGCTGTCTGCCAGGTGCTAAGATACGGGATGTGGACCTGAGGCTGAAGAGCATCCTAAACGGGAGTGGGAAAGAATCCGCTGATTGTCCTTCGTGTGGGAACAAATGATAACGGTTAGATTCTCACTGGAACGTATCAAGGGAGACTGTGCCAGGCTGGGGAAGATGCTTAAGGAAATCGAGGCTCAGGCGATCTTCAGTGGGATTCTGCCTGTTCCTAGAGAAGGGCAACAAAGGTGTAGCAAGATTATGATGCTCAGGCAGTGGTGCTATAAGGAGGGCTTTGGGATGTATGGCCACTGGGAAGCATTCACGGACAGAGGACTGTTCTCTCAGGATGGACTTCATCTGAATAAGGAGAAAAATAGACTTCTGGGATGGAGATGGCACAACTGATCAAGAGAGCTTTAAACTAGGCATCTGGGGGACATGGTTGGGAGATGTCCAGGTAATCTCCATGCCGGATTTTAATGTTGAGAGGGAAGAAAACAAAGTCAGAAAGGATATAGCCATGGGTAAGAGAATGGACATAAGGAGGAAGGGTATTGTACATACCAGTTTAATAGGTGATACTGGCCAGAGAATGTCTGTGCCTAATTGGGTAAAGAATGTGAGCGAGGCCAAACAGCAGAAATTAAGCTGTTTGTACACTAATGCCAGGAGCCTAGGTAACAAAATGGAGGAACTAGAGCTACTGGTACAGGAAGTGAAACCAGATATTATAGGGATAACAGAAACATGGTGGAAGAGTAGTCATGACTGGAGTACAGGTATTGAAGGGTATGTGCTATTTAGGAAAGACAGAAATAAAGGCAAAGGTGGTGGAGTAGCATTGTATATCAATGATAAGGTAGACGGTAAAGAAATAAGAAGTGATGGAAAGGAAAAGACAGAGTCTGTCAGGGCAAAAATCACATTGGGGAAGAAAGCTACTAGAGCCTCCCCTGGGATAGTGCTTGGGGTGTGCTATAGACTGCTGGCATCCTATTTGGATATGGATCGAGACCTCTTTAATGTTTATAATGAAGTAAATACTAATGGGAATTGTGTGATCAAGGGAGACTTTAACTTCCCAGATATAGACTGGAGGACAAGTGCTAGTAATAATAATAGGACTCAGACTTTCCTGGATGCGATAGCTGTTGGATTCCTTCACCAAGCAGTTGCTGAACCAGCAAGAGGGGATGCCATTTTAGATTTGGTTTTGGTGAGTAGTGAGGAACTCATAGAAGAAATGCTTGTAGGGGCCAACCTTGGTTCAAGCGATCATGAGCTAATTCAGTTCAAACTAAATGGAAGGATAAACAAAAATAGATCTGTGACTAGGGTTTTTGATTTCAAAAGGGCTAACTTTAAAAAATTAAGGAAATTAGTTAGGGAAGTGGATTGGACTGAAGAACTTGTGGATCTAAAGGCAGAGGAGGCCTGGAATTACTTCAAGTCAAAGTTGCAGAAACTATTAGAAGTCTGCATCCCAAGAAAGGGGAGAAAATTCCTAGGCAGGAGTTGAAGACCAAGCTGGATGAGCAAGCATCTCAGAGAGGTGATTAAGAAAAAACAGAAAGCCTACAAGGCATAGGCGTTGACTCCGTGGGTGCTCCGGGGCTGGAGCACCCACGGGGAAAAATTGTGGGTGCTCAGCACCCACCGGCACCAGTCAACTGTTTACGGGGCCTGCAGGCCCCATCAGCTGTTCAGCGGGGCTGTCGGGGGGGCGATTAGCAGTTTTTGGCAGAGCCGGGAGCCGCCGCCGATCAGCTGTTTCCAGCTCTGAGCTGCTGCGCTGATCAGCGTGGCCAAAACAGCTCTTTCCAGCAGGGCTGTTCAGCTGTTTTTTGGCCACCAGCCAATCAGCAACAGGGAGTCTGCTCCTGGGGCAGGGGCTGAGTCACCCCACCACCACCAGTGCCGCCCCATCTCCTTCTCCTGCCTGCTTCTTGTGGGCAGCAGGCTGCTTTCTGTGGCTCTGCAGCCTCGCTTCAACCTCTCAGCCAACTAAAGACAGTAGCAGCAGCAGTTGATGCATCCGATGAAGTGAGCTGTAGCTCAAGAAAGCTTATGCTCAAATAAATTGGTTAGTCTCTAAGGTGCCACAAGTACTCCTTTTCTTTTTGCGGATACAGACTAACACGGCTGCTACTCTGAAACCAGTTGATAAGTGTATTTCAAACGGGGTCTTGGGGTGAGGGTGGCTGGGGGTGGGACTGAAACCTCTTCCCAGCCCCAGGTGGCTGTGCTGAGAGCTGGTACCTGGCTGCTGGAGGGGTGGCTGTCTGCGTGGGGGGGGGCGTGGGCGCATTGGCTGCAGCCCAGCTCTCTGCAGCTGGCAGGGGGCTCAGTCAGAGGTGTCTCCAAAAACATCCTCCGGACCCCCGGAGCACAGAGAGACTGAGAGTAAAGCCCCTGCCGGGCAGCTGGACCAGGACGGGCATGGGTGGGGGGGATGTCTCCTGGGCTCCTGCGGGGTGCGGTGCCCCCCTGTTTGCCCTCCCTGCCCAGGCAGAGACGCCTGCCTCTTGGAGACAGTGGCAATGTCCATGCAGCGCACTTGGTCCCTCTCCCTGGCATCTGGGTGACTGCCTTTTACGGCGTGGGGTGGGGGGGTGGAAGGGAAGAGGCAGCGGGGAAGGGATAGGACTTGGCGGGAAGAGGGAAACTCAAGCTATCAGAGGAAACCTTCCTAGCAGTACAATCTCTGCCTTGGGGTGTGAATGGAATAGTCTCCCAAGGGAAGGTCTAGTGTGTGATCCCTGGGTTACAACCTGGGCTGGAAGGAACTATCTCCTGTTTTATATGTTTAGTCCATGTGCTCTGGCAAAGACAAGTCCAAGAATCATGTGTGTGTGGGGGGGGGCGGGCGCATTGCTGAGTCCCAGGGTTAAGTAATTCTCTGGTGATGGTCACTGAATTGCTAATTGTCATTCACCTGCTGCACAATGGCTGGTGATGGTTGTGTAACATCCACCCAGCCATTTGGCGAAGTGCCTTGTTGTTTCTGGGGAGTTGCCTTCTGGGCTATTCCCAAATTTGCAGCATATTTCATTAACACCATACAGCACAATCCCATAACTTTATACACTTAAATGATATACATATTTTGACAGAACAGTGGGTTTCAGCAAATCATAACCTTTCCCATGATACCTTACATGGCATGCTTTATATGAAATATAAAGAATATATATGAACGATGAATATGGGGCTTACAGAGAACAGCATGCCACTTCCCCGAGGTATAGAGCAGTGGCTCTCAAACTTTTGTACTGGTGACTCCTTTCACATAGCAAGCCTCTGAGTGCGACCCCCCCCCCTCCAATAAATTAAAAATACTTTTTATATATTTAACACCATTATAAATGCTGGAGGCAAAGCGAGGTTTGGGGTGGAGGTTGACAACTCGCGACGCCCCCATGTAATAATCTCGTGAGCCCCTGAGGGGTCCCGGCCCCCAGTTTGAGAACCCCTGGTGTAGAGTGTCACAGCTAGAAACTCCAAGACTTGGGACTTTTAAAAGGAGACTGGACAAAACATGCAATAAGGATCAGCCCTGCACTGCAGGAAGATGGACTGAGCCAGGATGATCATGGAGGGCTTTTTCCCCTGTAACTTCTATAATTCCATCCCACTCTGCTGGGAGTACAAATTCTGGTACTAAAGACTTGGTGCCTGGATCCCGTATTGCCTTGCACTGGGATTGGGAATTAGTGCCCTGACATGCAACTCCTCCTATTGGGCCAGTGTAGAGCCTGCTGTTAGTACAGCTATTTGCAGGTGCCCTAGTGTTTAGCTGAACCCTTGGACTCAGTCCCTGAGGGTATCCCCACTAAACTGAGAGCTAAACTGACACTACTATCCTACTGTGTGGATCCCAGTGTGCTTGTACTGTGAATTTTTGGCATGCACACGTGGCTATATTTATCTCATTGTGCTGGTAGTGCTACTTCCTTGGTGTAATGATGACATTATGCTAAGATGAATCCTGAAAATAGTGCCCTGGTGTGATGGTCACTCTGTGCTGTTCATGTAAATCCTGCATTTTTGTATGCTGTGTTGTTGTAGCCGTGTTGTTCCCAGGAAATTAGAGAGAGAAGGTGAGTGAGGTAATATCTTTTATTGGAGCAACTTTTGTTGGTGAGAGAGAGAGACAAGCTTTGGAGCTTTCACATAGTTCTATTAGCGGGAATGTGCTAATAAAGTTTACGGATGAGACGAAGCTGGGAGGCATTGCCAATACAGAGAAGGACCGGGATAGCATACAGGAAGATCTGGATTACCTTGTAAACTGGAGTAATAGTAATAGGATTAAATTTAATAGTGAAAAGTGCAAGGTCATGCGTTCAGGGATTAATAACAAGAATTTTGTTATAAACTGGGGACGCATCACTTGGAAGTAACAGAGGAGGAGAAGGACCTTGGAGTATTGATTGATCACAGGATGACTATGAGCCGCCAATGTGATATGGCCGTGAAAAAGCTAATGTGGTCTTGGGATGCATCAGGCGAGGTATTTCCAGTAGAAATAAGGAGGTGTTAGTACTGTTATACAAGGCACTGGAGAGACCTCATCTGGAATATTGTGTGCAGTTCTGGTCTCCCATGTTTAAGAAAGATTAATTCAAACTGGAACAGGTACAGAGAAGGGCTACAGGATGATCCAAGGAATGGAAAACCTGCCTTATGAAAGGAGTCTCAAAGAGCTTGGCTTGTTTAGCATAACCAAAAGAAGGCTGAGGGGAGATATGATTGCTCTCTATAAATATATCAGAGGGATAAATACCACGGAAGGAGTAGAATTATTTAAGCTCAGTACCAATGTGGACACAAGAACTATTGGATATAAACTGGCCATCAGGAAGTTTAGACTTGAAATTAGATGAAGGTTTCTAACTACCAGAGGAGTGAAGTTCTGGAACAGCCTTCCAAGGGAAGCAGTGGGGGCAAAAAACATATCTGTCTTCAAGACTAAGCTTGACAAGTTTATGGAAGGGATGATATGATGGGATAGCCTAATTTTGGCAATTAATTGATCTTCATCTACTAGCGGTAGATATGCCCAATGGCCTGTGATGGGATGTTAAATGGGGTGGGATCTGAGTTAGTACAGAGAATTCTTTCCTGGGTGTCTGGCTGGTGAGTCTTGCCCACATGCTCAGGGTTTAGCTGATGGCCATATTTGGGGTTGGGAAAGAATTTTCCTCCAGGGCAGATTGGCAGAGGCCCTGGGGGTTTTTCGCCTTCCTCTGCAGTGTGGGGCATGGGTCACTTGCTGGAGGATTCTCTGCACCTTGAAGTCTTTAAACCACGATTTGAGGACTTCAATAGCTCAGACATAGGTTAGGGGTTTGTTACAGGAGTGAGTGGGTGAGATTCTGTGGCCTGCGTTGTGCAGGAGGTCAAACTAGATGATCATAATGGTCCCTTCTGACCTTAAAGCAGTGGTCCCCAACCTTCTTTGTGGGAATAGCATATTGCTATTGCCAAAAGACTGTGGCGGCCGCCGGACACCCCGCTGCCGAAATGCCGCCGCCGAAAAGCGGCAGCGGCAAGAAGTGTCACCTCCAAAATGCCGCCGGGGTATCCTGCAGGCACACAAAAATGCCCCGGGGGGGCGCCATGGCGCCCAAAGGCACCGCGTTGGGGTCCCCTGCCTTAAAATCTATGTTTCTATGAAAAGTACATAATTTGGAGCTCCTCTCATCTAAGGGAATCTGTCAGAATCCAGATGGTACATCTAAAGTAATAAAATACTCTGCACCAGCCATATCTGCCAAAATGTCTTCCCTGATAGGTAACTGAAAATGCTCCCTTTTGATATATTTCTTAAACTCCTAGGATCTTGGCATAATATCAGTGTTCCATCCTTTTTTTCTACTATTACTAGTGAATGCACCCATTCTGTAAGCTCTTGTACTTTTCTAATGATGTCTGTTGTTACTGAACAATCAAGTTCTTCTTTGAGCATTTCTCTCATACTTAGCAGAATATATCTGTACTCCTGGGGGGAATTCTGAACCACTGTGTGTGTGCAGAATTCATGTCCCCTTCAGACTTCTTTGCTTCCTTGCAAAAAAATGACTTTCTGACAGGGAAGCAAAGGGAAGCTGCAAGAGCAGTCACGCACCACTCCCTAGCAGTACAGGTACATTGTTTCAGGCACCCAGAGCAGGCGACGGAGAGGTAAATCACTGCAGGGCTGGTGACACCCCAAACAGTGGCTTCTACCCTGAGCTGGGATCAGCTGCTAGTCCCAGCTGGGCTGGAGGCAGGAGAGGACAGGTATTCCTCTTCCCCTGCAAGGAGTGGCTGGGGCTGTGTCAGACCTACCCCCAGAAACCTCATGCAGCTGCAGGAAGCTCAGCATCCCCCCCTGCTTCCTTCCCCCATCACTCCTCAGCTGCAGGGGAGGGGTCACTGTGTGAGGAGCTGCTCCCCAATGTGCCCAACTCCCATGCATCTGGACCTCCCATACGCAGACACCCCTGCCAAGCCTCACCCCGTACACCCAGAACTCACCTAGCACTCCATACTCAAACCCCACCCCACTGAACCTCAACTCCTGCATCTGGAGCCCCCCTGCCTCCAGACCCCCACCCCTGTACCCAGACCACCTCCCACTGAGCTGCCTGCACTCAAACCCCCACACTTATGAGCCCCCACATCCAGACCCCCACACCACTAACCCCCAACTAGCTGCACCAACCCCTCCACCCCACCAAACCCCACTGCTGCAGCATGCAGATTCCCCCGCTGAGACTCCCACACCAAGACCCCTCCGCTGAGCCCCAACCACCTTCACCTGGAAGCCCCTGCAGTGTCCCATTGCCCCTGCACCTGAAAGCCCCCAATGAACCTGTGCATCCAGATCCCCACACTGAGCTGCCTGCACACAGATTGTCCCACACAGAACCCTGTCATCCCACACCTGGATCACCCCATGCTGAGTCCCTTCACACTGATCTTGCCTGGTTGAGCCTGCCTGCTCACGCTTGGTTCACCTGGTGCAGAGGGGCAGGGCCCCAGGGTATTTCTGGGCCAGGGCCAGGCCTTGCGCTGTGTCAGGATTGGGCGCAGCCTCACTGCTGAGTCTGTTTCCTAGGGGTGGGGGTACAGCAGGGTGATCTCCCACCTTTGTGTAGCCAGTGGCCTGTGCTCCCCGCTACTATGCTGGAGCCTCTACATTTATTTATTAAAAATAAAACTTGCAGAATTGTGCAGAATTTTAAAATACTGTGCGCAGAAATTTTAATTTTTTGGCGCAGAATTTTTAATTTTTTGGCACAGAATGATCTTAGGAGTAAAAATTTCTAGGGCATATATGATAGGACAATGGGGTGTGTTAGTTCAATTTTATGTTCAGTTGCCAGTTTTCCTTTGCCCTCTAAAATGTCCTGTTACTGTATACGTCTGTCCCTTATCTTCTCTACCATATGCATTCTTTGTATGAGCCCAAGGGCTTGGCATATTTTTAAACCCAATATAGATGCTTTGCTCCCTTTAACTATCACAGTTTATCAATTCTGTTTGATATTTTACCTTCACTTCTAGTACACCTGTACCTCTACTAGGAATGACTTCCTCGTTATAAGCTTTCCATTTAATCTGTTTTTAATTTAACCTTTTAACACTAATATATGAAACAACATTTACCTGAGCACCAGAATCCCATTAGTCTCTCAGGAATTGTCCATTCGTCAGTTCCTTCCTCTTCAGATACAGCTCCTAAACAGAGCTCCTTTTCTGTGTTGCTGTCTGTGCCATCTTCCTGAATTACTGCAGCAGCATGTATGCTTTGCTTCCTCTTCTGCAGTTGTTGATCCTGGTTGTACGCTTTAGCAAATGACTGTATTTCTCACAAATATTGTAGTGCTTACCAAAGCTGTGCATTTTTCAGGTCAGTGTTTGTGTCCACATTTTGTGCAATCCTTGAAGCTGACCCTTGTGAACTCTTGTGCTTTGCTTTTTTCATGCTTCTCTGTGTTTTTTTGGTCTGTAACAACTTACTGCTTGCCAGGGTTTATTTTTCTCTTGTCATTCTAATCCAGAGAGGCAGTGTCCTATTTTCCTTCCAGTATTTTTATTTTGTTCAGAGTGATTTCTGATGCCTGATAGTCTTACTGCTTTATCCAAAGTGAGATCCATATCCTCCAATAGTCTTTTTTGCTGCTTTAGACCTCTGATTCCAATTCCAGTTTGATCCCTTATAATTGAATCTGTTAATTGTCCATAGCTGAAGTTTTGGCTCATTAGCTTCAGCTCCGTTAGGAATTCTTCAAAGGACTCTCTTTCCATTTGTCTTCTAAGGTGAAATTTACACCTTTCAAATGTTTCACTCTTTTTAGGTATGCAGTACTCCTCAAAGTTCTGCAAAATTTCGTCATAACTTGCTCTCTCTGCCTGACTTAGCTGCATCCTAATTAAAGACATCCGCTGCCAAGTCCTGCAAAGTTTAAGAAGATTGCTATTTTCTGTTGGTTTTCTTTTTCACCAATGCCGGCTGCTTATAGATATAGATATCTCTATCTAATCTATCCATCTATCTCAAAACTCAGTTTGAATCTATTCCAGGAGTCTGCTGTAATACTTTAGTTCAACTCCTTGAGGGCTTTTAGTTGCTCCATGTCCAAAATGATTTTTATTCCTTCAACACAGTCCTCTTTTTCTCTGTCTTCTCTTCTACCTCACTCTAGTACTATATGTTGTCTTGTGGATACATAAGAAGGAGGCACAGTCCGGACTCTTAGAAGTAAGGCTTTATTAGAACTAATACAGAGTTACATAAGACAAAGGACAGCCATATGCTCTTGGCTGTGTATCTGGTGAAGTTGACACTGGATTGCTTCCAACCATCCTGTTCTTCCTAGCATGTACTCTGTTCTTAAAGGCACAGTACATACTCCTAACAGAGCCCTGGGTTTAGTAAAGCACTAAAGCATATGCTTAAATCCATTCCTTTCCAGCAGAGCATTTCAGCATGAACTTAAGTACGTACTTTAAACGTGGGCTTAAGTACTGTCCTGAGACAGGGCCCTAAAGCAGGAGCAAAAGGACTCTAGTGGGGACACCTCCAATTCAGTGTACAACTTGCCAGCTACAGCAGAAGATTGAGGGTCACTTAAAAAAATGTCCTTAATTAATGAGTGCATGTGCAGTGATGTGTCTTACTGTGCCTGTCTAAAATGTTAACCTAAAGCCACCACAGTGATAGTGTAGTACCAGCTTACTGACATTTTAGTTACTAACCTTATACTAAAAAATAATTTGATTTATACCTACATTTCAGCTGCTTCTATGGTACAACAATGCAACTATACAGTTGTAGTTTGAGATTTCCCTGGCCTGAGGCCATCTTCACAATTTTCTTTTTCAGTACTTCAGGAATAAGATACAAATCTTAGAGGTACTCTCATAATAAAGTAGAAAACCAATTACATTTGTCCAACTAAGATATATTTTGTGTTCTTTTCATTTGATATGCACAGTTAATGCCAAACTTTGCCTCCCCCACAAATAAAACATTTAATAATTTAATATTAGGTCTAGCGTACTTGAAAGCAAGTTTCCAAAATAATATACAGAAGTAAATGATGTGTTAATAGTAAGGCACTGTAATGTTCATAGTTACTAACCACTGAGTTCCAGTTTTAATCAATGAAGGTATCTGTAGTGAACACACTTGCACTACTTAAAGTTATTACTTGTCATCTGTGATGTCTTTATATTATATACACCTTGTCTGTGACCCTTCTTCTTTGACATATAAGATTTTATTTATACCACCTTTGACCTAATAAAATTCCACCTTTAACCTTATGCACTTGACACCTCAGATAACTTACTCTTGATCTTTGACACATTTTGTTTTAAGCCTGTTAAGTGTAATAGGTAGCTGCCTAGAAAGAAAGCTTTTATTGTTTTTTTTATTGTAATTTGACCATAGACTTTCTCTAGTATTGCTTGAGATATCACAGAAAGAATTGGAGCATGTTTAATTTTGTCTATGTCATTATCACAAAATGTAAACTATAAAGTATCCCATTAAAAATTTGGAAATTGCTCTGTTAATATGTTATACAAGCATTTCGTTTTCATGGTATGAATATTTTAAAAAATTGTTTGACTGGCAGAACAATGTTAAATGGTCGATGCTAGTTAAAAGTCTGATGTACCACATGAACCCCGAAATACTGATTTTTCTGGGTAGCGTGGAAACTGGCTAAAAGTTGATCTTGCCCAGCATGGGAAAAAACATAATCTTTTGTATTATTTGAGTGCCATGGATTATTTATTTATTTGCCATCAAGTCCATGAATTCTAAAATATTGTAAACGTTATAAATGTTAGCTTTTAAACTAGTGAGATATGAAAATTAATTCCATATTGAAGCAATTTCCTTAATGTGGGTGGAAATACTCGTATCTTGTGCAGAGCAGACATATAACGTGATTAGTAGAATTAATTAAATTGTTGTAAATTGGTTTATATCTTGCAAACCCCCACAAATTTAAGATAGGTTACTAATAAAGAAATGTAAAGTACAGAAATATGAAAATATATCAATATATATGTGACAAAGCTTTCTTATCATTAACTTTGCCTGTTTTAATTATTTCTCTTCTCTAATCCCCCAAAAAGTATATTTACCTCAGAGCATAAAAGCCACTAATGTGAAATTGTGGTTTAAAATGTTAAAATTAATTACATTATCTTTGATTCCACTTTCTTCTTCTCGCCCTATGTCTGGTCTTTCACTATGGGGTCCATCTTCCTCCCATTGAAATAAATAGCAAAACTTTTGTTAACTTTGTTGGTGCGTGTTTGGACTATACATGATCTTTCCTTCCTCATTAAATTTCTAGAATTTGCCGTTTTCTTGCTGTCTTGCTGCTAAAATTGTCCATGCCCTGATTATCTCATTTTTATTACAGCGACCGTATCCTGTCTGGCCTGCTTACCCAATCTTTCTGTCCAAACTATCTCTTCCATCTCTTTACATTACTACCATGTCCTTGAATTTTCTTGGTTATTTGTCTCCTGCCCCATTGCATTTAGCCCCCCATTTTCATATCAGCCTTGATTCAGCAGAGAATTTAAGCATGTCCCTTATTTTTAAGCATATATTTAACCAGTTAAAGTTAAGCATGTGATTAATTGCTTTGCTGAATCAGGACCCTAGTGCCAGATCCAAAGCCCATTGAAGTCAGTGGAAAGACTCCCCATTTTGTTAATTGGGCTATGGATCAGGCCTACTAGGGCCCTGTATGCTCTTGCTCTCCCTTATATCTCAGTTTCTTCCATATTTTCCTCCTTATTTCTCCCTTCTCCTTTGCCACTGGTTTGTTCATGCCATCTGTTATGCTGTCTCCTATGCTGCAATAGTCCCCTAGACTTTAAGGTCAGAAGGGACCATCGTGATCATCTAGTCTGACCTCCTGCACATTGCAGGTCACAGAACCTCACCCACCCACTCCTGTAATAGACCCCTAACCTCTGGCAGAGTTACTGAAGTCTTCAAATCATGGTTTAAAGACTTCAAGTTACAGAGAATTCACAATTTACACTAGTTTAAACCGACAAGTGACCCATTGCCCATGCTGCAGAGAAGGGAAACCCCTCCAGCCCCCGAGGGTCTCTGCCAATGTGACCCAAGGAAAAATTCCTTCCCAATCCCACATATGGCGATCTGTTGGACCCTGACCCCGTGGGCAAGACCCAATAACCAGACACCTTGGGAAAGAATTCTCTGGAGTAATTCAGAGCCCTCCCCATCTAGTTTCCCATCCCCGGACATTGGAAATGTTTGCTGCTAGCAGTCACAGATTGGTTATGTGTTTTTGTCTCCCTTATATTAGTAATCCCTTCAGTTTCTTTCTGTGAACTATTGTCCCATGTCTTGTTTGTGCCTCATCTCATTTAGATGCTAAATTCTTTAGGACACAGAATATGTAGTTATCTATTTTTTTAAAGCACTCTGTAAATATATGCACTATCTAAATATTTCTAATAATTAAAGTTTGCTTCCAATAGAGTATGAGCTAAACAAATTAGCCATACACCTGGCAAGTTAACTACTCTGTATGTTAAAATTCTGTGTATTCTGAAAACTATTTAATGAAGAAATATTAATGAACATTTATTGGCACAGGTAAAAAAGTAAAATATTAGCAAGAGAAGGAAATGCCTGTTTTCTGTATTCTGAAATAACATTAAAGAAACAAATAACCATTTTGGATGACCTCTTCAGATCAAATAAAAATACAATCCAGTAGCGGAGGGATGAGATAATCATACTATGAGTTGATATTGACTACTTCAAAACCTGGGGATTTATAAAAAGAAGATGATTGGCTGGGACCACCCTCTTTTCTGGAGGCTATCAGGCAGGCCAAGTCTATTCTACAAACTTTTTCCACCATAACGATGTCAGTCATAGATGTGATAAGGTGTGATTTTTGGATGACATAGCTGAGCCTACAGATGCCCCTAGTGTAGGCATAGTTATACCAGCAAACTGCTCTTTTGCTGGTATAGTTTATCAGGGATGGGGCTGAAGTTAGCTATACCGTCAAAAGCTTTTTGCTGGTATAGTATATCAGTATAGCTGTACTGGCAAAATCTTCAAAGTGTAGATCTGGCCATAATCTTTTGCTTTCCTCAACCTTCCTGTGTAATTTAAGTCTTCCAGCTAGTATTTAGGGTCTGATAATGAATTCTTAGTTAAACCACACACATTTTATGCTAACCTTTGTTTTCTCTTTTCTCTCTATTCTGTTAGTTAACAGTTGTAACACCATACCCCTGAGCGACACAGTTATACCAACCTAATCCCCGGTGTAGACAGTGCTATGTCAACAGGAGAGCTTCTTCTATCGACATAGCAACTGTCCCTCCAGGAGGTAGGGTACCTACACCGGCAGGAGAAAAGTTCTGCCATCAGCATAGGTAGCATCTTCACTAAGCACTATAGCAGCGCCACTGCAACAGTAGACAAGCTCTCACAGAAGGCATTGAGTACCAATGCATTCTCAAAGAGGGTCAAACAACCTGAGAATACCAGATATTGTCACCCCATTTATTTAATATACTCTTCTATTTAGTGTCTTCTCCAGGTAATTTAGAAATGGTGTTAAAGATAAGTGTGTAAAAGGAAGGAAAATCCTAAAGTTTATAGTAAATCCTCAAGCCTTTCCCATTAAAGGATTTTTGGAGGGAAAAGATTTGGGATTTTTTATACTTGACCTTTGCTTGCTTCCTTCTGTACTCATAATTTTCTTCCTTGTTTAGACACTCCCTGATTCCTGCACTTTAGTAAATCTTTGAGCAACTATGCTTTTGCCAGAGTGGAATTGTATATTTTTTTTCTTTTGTGGACAGCTTAGCAAACATTGGAAAAGGGGCCTCTTCTTTTCCATTTTGAGTCAAAACAAAATAAGTGTTTTTTTTTTAACTTTGAAACCTTCTTGTAAGTTTCCTATATCTTCTGATTAATAAACCTGAAAAATAACATGAGTCCTCCTGCAATATAAAAACTACTGTTGTTTTCATTTAATCTACTGGAAGAATTTGAGGCATTTATACCTTGAGTTAAGTGGTCTTTTAAAAAATATTGTGCCAGTTTAATGGTTTCTTTTCTTATTTATAATTTGTGTATTCACTGTGTTACATAACTATTTGAATTGCACTGATAGCCATGTTTGTCTCCACCTTTCTTTTTTTTATGCTTAGTTTCACTTTATGTAGTGTAAGTTTTGGCATTCAGGCCTTGTCTACACTACAGAGTTTTGTTGCTAAAAGGCAGCTTTTGGTGACAAAACAGTGGAAACGCACATGAACTCAGCAGCACTGCAGGAATGCGCCCCTCCCCTCTCAAAGCTCCATTCTGACAACTGAGCATGCTGCTCTGCTCTGGGCAACAAAGAGCAAATCATTAATATGGAATGCTCCTGCTCTCTCCCACACTAGGAACACAGAGGCAGGCAGGGACAGATGTGTGTATGTGTGAGAGAGAGTCTGAGAGAGAGATTGCTGTGCTGTGCAGAGCCAGGGAGGGAGGAGGGGGCTGATGTCAAGGGTGTCCCCCTCCCCCTGCCTCGGACTGGCTGCTTCCTGCGGCTGTCTGAGGCTGTCTGAACTTACGAGACAGCATGCGGATACACTCACTTTCACCCAACACACACTCTGTCTTTCCCCATACACATACATACGCTCCCTGTCACACACTCTTTCCCAGTGATGAGCTGCCAAAATCTTAACAACCGGTTCCCTCCTCACCCCACGAGGGGGTCGTAGCCCGCCCCCCACCCGGGACCCCTGCCCCATCCACTCCCCCTCCCCTGACTGCCCCTGGAACCGGGCAGGAGGGTCTCGTGGGCCACCATAGGGGGTGCCCGCCCCGCCCCTAAGAGCCAGAGGGACCTGCCGGGGGGCAAGGTGGGGAGTCCCGGCAGTGCTTATCTGGGGTGGCTCCCGGGAAGCATCCGGCAAGTCCCTCTGGCTCCTAGGGGCAGGGTAGCGAAGCTAGGGGGGGAACAGGGGGAGCGGCTGCTCCCACCACTGATCACATCAAAAGTGGCGCCTTAGGTGCCAACTCCATGGGTGCTCCGGGGCTGGAGCACCCATGGGGAAAATTTGGTAGGTGCAGAGCCCCCACCAGCAGCGCCCTGCCCGGCCCCAGCTCACCTCCAACCCTGAATGCACCGCTCCGCTCTGCTTTTCCGGGCCCCCCCACTTCCCGCAAATCAGCTCTTCGCGCGGGAAGCTGCGGAGGGGGGAGGGGGGCTGAGAAGCAGGCAGCAGCTTCGCATTCAGGCCCAGGGAGGCGGAGGTGAGCTGGGGTGGGGAGCGGTTCCCCTGCGCACCCCTCCCCCGCCGGGTTACCTGGTGCGGCGTGAGCAGCCCTCCTCGAGTCCCCATGCCCCAGCTCACCTCCACTCTGCCTCCTTCTCAGCCCTCCCAGGCTTCCTGTGCGAACAGCTGATTCATGGGGAGCCCGGGGGGCAGAGAAGCAGAGCAGGGCGGAGGGTAATTCGGGGCGGAGGCGGAGTGGAGGTGAGCTGGGGACAGGGAGGGGAGCTGCCAGTGGGTGCTCCAGCCCCGGAGCACCCACGGAGTTGGCGCCTAAGGCGCCAGTTTTGGCTGGTTGTTACATTTAGAAGCCTTTTTAGATCCTCATGGGACAACTGGTTCTAAAAGGGCTTCTAAATTTAACAACCGGTTCCAGCAAACCGGTGCGAACCAGCTCCAGCTCACCACTGCTCTTTCCCCCACACACACACTTCAGTTGAAAAGCAGCTTTCAGTCTAGTAGATGCCCATGGAACATTGGGATTGAGAAACCTGCATCATGTGACGCTGTACCTGCCCCATGAGGCATTGCAAACCCTTCCTAAAGCACTCTGCAGCCAGTTGCACAGTTGGATAGCTACCCACAGTGCACTGCTCTCTCACTGTGTGGATGCAAGAGCTGCTAGTGTGGATGCACTCTGCCGACACAAGGAGCATAATGTGGACATGCAACAACAGTTTAATTAAAGCACTTTAATTAAAATGGCATACCTTTTCGCAGCAAAACTCTGCAGTGTAGACATAGTCTTCGTTTCAAGCTCTTTTGTCACCAGTTGATCGTTCAAGGCTATGTTATATGTTGAAAGGCTTTCATTTCCCGGAGACCTTTTTGATGATGAGCTTGATTCTGCAACCCGTACTCAGTGGGAGTAAGGGTTTTAGAATTGTGTCCCAGTTGTCTATATTTCCACTCTTCTTGCTGGTGCCATTTTGTTTTTTCCTTTGAATTCTTCAACTACATTTAAAACTTTGACTTGCAGTCACAACACTTGAAGCAGAGTACAATAATTGCACTGATGTATTTGTTGTTATTCTTTGAGTATGGGTCAGTGTAGGTCCCAGTGTGGATGTAAATGAGCCCAGTGTGCATGAGACTTGATTGGTTTTAGCTAGCAGAGTCTGGTGGAACACACCTGTGCTCTGTGCCTCCTCATGCTCCCATATAAGGACATAAAGAGCGGGGTGCCTTCCCTCCGCCCCAGCTCATTCTTATCGCCCATGGCAGCAAGTCAGAACTTAGTGGTATCCTATCTTCTGATAGAACTCTAGTGACCTATCTCACAAGAAAACCATTGAACATCTTCAGAACTTCTTTCAATACTTACCTTTACCTAATTGCATCTTGAAATCCTCAATTTGGACTGGTATCCATCAAACAGACCAGGAAGCAGCCTTGTTATAACAGAAGACATTAATCCTCTAACTCCTCAACTATGCACCCTACTCAGTCCTCATGGCAACAGGTTGCACATAACCATCAAGAGCTGTTCCAGAACCAGTCATTCCAATGCCCTCTTCAGAAACTGCCTTGCCTCATTCCACCATTCACAGTCAGACATTACTACTGACAAGTGGGTATTAGGCACCATTACTTATGGATACACTTTCGAGATTCTTTCTCTATCCCCCGTCCATCCCCTTGCCCATTGCTCTTAAAGGATCCTTCTCACGAGAGCCTTCTGCAGTCAGAAGTGACCTCATTGCTCCAATTAGGAACTGTTGAAGAAGTTTTGCAGGAATACAGGGGAAGACGATTATACTTATTGTTCTGTAGGAGACTGAGGCCTGGTCTACACTACCGCGGTAAATTGATCTAAGTTACGCAGATCCAGTTATATGACTATCGTAATTGAAGTCGACGTAGTTAGATCCACTTATCATGGTGGCTACACTGCGCTGTGTCCTGTCAACTTCCCTTATGCTTCTCAGGGAGGTGGAGTACACAGATCAATGGGAGAGTGCTCTCCCATCAATTTAGCGTGTCTTCACCAGACGTGCTAAATCGACACTTGCTGCACTGATTGCAGCAGTGTCGATCTACTGGTAAGCGTAGACATGCCCTGAGAGTCGGAGTAGACCTAGCAAATACATATGCCACCTCAGATTCAGGATGTTAAGCTACTTGCCTCCATCATTACAGTGCTCCAAGTACAACACTGGTTTGCAGCTCTCCACTTGCAGGACACATGCTTCCACATTGCATTCATTTGGCCCCCAGGAAGTACCTCAGGTTCAAGATCGGGCACAACCACCACCAGTACAAAATTCTGCCTTTTAGACTCTCTACAGCACCACGAGTGTTCACAAAATGCTTAGCAGTAGTAGTGGCACATCTCAGGAACAGAGAGGTATATGTCCACCCATGTCTATATGATTGGCTGATCAGAGGTCTGTCCTGGGACAAAACCAAATCGGCAGTACGACAGGTTGTGTACCTGGCCTCTCAGATAGGTCTCCTGGTGAACTGTGAAAAATTGCTTCTCACCTCATTTCAGATGACCAAATTCATAGGAGCAACTCATAGGTGACATGAGCCTACCCACTGGATGACAGATTCAAATGCATCATGCCACATACTTTACCTGCGGATGAAATCTTCTGACTACTGTTTGCTCATGCTTAGCCCTCCTGTGACACATGTCAATGTGTATTTATGTGAAATCTCTTGCCAAACTTCTCTTACAGACATTGCAATAATGGCTGAGGTTGGTGTATTTCCCTAGATAAACAAAGTAGTTGTAGTACCTCTCCAGATCCTACGGCAACTCCCCTGATGGATGATCCTTTTAACATGCAGAAAGGGGTATCCATCCCCTCCGCATCTCAAATGGTTGTTACAAACACATAAAGGACCAGCTGGGATACTCATTCCCCATCTCAAATGCTTGTTATGGACACATCAGGGACCAGCTGGTGTACTCACTTGGATCACCTGTAAATACAAGCTGTGTGATCCCCAGATCACATGAAACTTTATATGAATGTTCTAGGACTGAGCCATAAGACGGGCCTGTACAGCATTGCAGCCTGTTCTCCAGAACTCAGTAGTACAGATCATAATGTATAAGAGGTTGGTCATGCACTTCATCAACAAGCAGGGTGGTGCATGCACATTCCAGTTATGTCAGGAGGCCATTGAGCTCTGCAAATAGTGCCAGCTGAATGCAGTAAACTCAGCAGCCCTGCATCTTCTGGAGATCAGCAACAGTGTTGAAGACTTGTATATCCAACTATGAGTTGTCATTACTGGACTCTATATTGTACCCCATCTTTCAGATATGAGGACCCTGACTATAGTAGACCTATTTGCATTGTCAGAGAATACAAAGCGCAAGATGTTCTGCTCCAGGGAAGGCATGACTGCTGGATCCCTCCCAAATGCATTCCTTCCCCAACAGTCCAGGTGTCTCTTCTGTGCATTCCTCCCCTCCCTGGTTCCTCTGATCCCCAGGACAATAGCAAAAATCAGACAGTACAGAGCCACAGTGAGCTTTATGGCCCCATTCTGACCAACACAGTTTTGGGGTTTGAATCTTCTTAAATTATCCAATCAATTTCGCATCCACCTCTCCATCTGTCAAGACATAGTGTCTCGGAATCGGGACCATATATTGCATTCTGACCCCCAATCATTGCACTTGCTGGCTGGATCAGCAGCAGCAACAGACAGTGCTCCAAACATGTTCAAGAAATTCTTGCTTAAAGCAGAAAAGCCTTTCCCAGAAAACCTATGTCATGAAATGGAAAAGATTTTCCATATGGGCATCCGGGAATAATATGGACTAGGTCAAGGCTCCAATACCAAAGGCTGTAAACTATATACTATTTCTGAGGCAAGAATACCATGCATTTAACTGCCTGAAGGTCAAGGGGATAAAAGCTGCAATTTCTGCATACCATGCAGTGATTCAGTCACAATCAGTCTTCACACCCCACAGTGGCAAGAATTCTCAAGGGACTTATGCATTTTTGCCACCCAGTTAGAGACCTGGGATCTCAACATAGTCCTCTTATGATTCATGGAACCCCCATTCAAACCTCTTTCAGAATGCTCCTCATATCATCTCACTGTCAAGATGGCCTTCCTAATAGCCATTACATTGTCCCAAAGAATCAGCAAGATCCAAGCCATCATGGCTGGACTGCTGTATATGACTTTCGGTGGAGACAAAGTGATAATGAAACCACATCCTAAACTCATTCTAAAGGTAGTATTGGAATTCCATTTGAACCAATCAGTCGTCTTGTCGGTCGTCATTCCAAAACCAAACTCCTCTTTGAAGAAAAAAAGAAACTCCGTTCTTTAGATGTTTCCAGGACCCTGCTGTACTACCTGAACAAGACAAAACTTCTCAGATTCTCTCCCTACCTCTTTATACCCATCTCAGGTTAGTCTAAAGGTTTGACAGTTTCTTCTCGCGGATTGTTAGAGTGGATTATTCACTGTAGCTCCGCCTGTTGCCAGTTTTTGCTGATTTTTCTACAAACATCAGGGTATACTCCATAAGTGCTCAGACAGCACCTTTGGCCTGCTTCAGAAATGTACTAGTTGCCGGGATTTGTAAGGCAGCCACTTGTGAAGCATTATGTGCTAGATATTTTGGCCAGAGCAGGTGGTGGTTTCAGAAAGGCTGAGCTCTAGTCACTATTCTACTGATATGGCTGCGACTCCTCTCCCTTCTCCACGGGAGGGTATTGCTTGTCATTCACCTAGACTGGGATCCATACTGACACATACTCAAAGAAGAAAATACAGTTACTTACCTTACAGTAACTGTGGTCTTCAAGCTGTTGTAGTCAATATGGATCCCACAACTCACCCTCTTTTGGCACTATTGGAGTTCCCAGCTGCCACGGGCTTCGAAGGACAAGGGGACTGAGGGAGGGCCACCCTAAGTTTTATATCCTTGTATGGGAGGATGAGGAGAAACAGGCGCAGCCCTGCCAGACGCTGCTAACTGAAAAAAAAAAAATGGTATTGTGTACATGGGGTGCAGGCGTGCACTGACTTCAGTATCTTGAGAAACCACAGTCTTAGGTTGGTAAATGTATTTTGAAAGAATAAAGAATTACATTTTTAAAATTGAAATTAAAATTCTCCAACATCCCAAATCAGCAGTACAGACACATGACTTTCTATCAGCTCATGGGGACAGGTAACAGATTTCAACCCCCTCTAAAGGGAACTGATGTGCTTGAGTACACCAGTTTAAGTTCTTATCTCTAGCAGATGGAGATGTCCAACTAGCTGAGTTTCAGATTTTATTTTGGTTTTTATTAAATGGCTTCAAATCCTTGTTGCTGTCAGAGGGTTAGTTAGCCATGTGCTCTCTGAGGGGTTTGTATTATTTCTCTCCCATTGCTTCATTCTGAAGCATTCTGTGGAAGTAAGCTGTGTATCTCAGAATCCCTATATAGGCAGGAATTAGACTGTGAGCAAATGACAAGCCATCCTGGATCCTCTGTTTTGGCTTTCCTCAGTCTTGGAGGCCAGAACTTTGGCTCAGGGTTTATTTGGGTTTTTTTGTTTGGTTCAGTTTTGGGGGGAAGTAAGGAAGGGTATTTCAGAGACTTGCTTTATTTTGATAAACGAATTAGGCAAATCATGTGTCGTCCATTGTTGTTTGTGTCTCTCAGATAGCTCAGTCCGATAGCTTTTTCAACACAAGAGATCTTTGGCTTCTTCAGTCCAACTGTGAATACACCTGTTCTGCAAGAAGCTGTCCTGCCTTATTGGTTAATTATAAACTTTGCTCTGGGATCCAGTTTGCATAGTGTTCCTCAGTACTTTATACATCAATTTTAATCTTTTTGTACTTTGAGCAGCAACTGGCAAATTGTACCATAAAAGTAAGATTGTTTATTGGATGTGTCTTTAACTGTGATAGATCAGTGCTAGCAGCCCAGCCTGTGGTTGGCTTGGATCTGCTTAAATGTTCCCTGAGTCATCAACAATAGTGGAACTGCTGATGCTAGCAGGGCCAGCTGTACTCTCATTTCCCCTTTCCATCCCACTTGTCCCTGCACCTAGGTAATGCTGTCAGTGCCCTCCTCCCCAGTGTCTCTTTAGTCTCATGCCAGTTCTCAGATTGCATTAGTGGTCTTGAGGATGGGCATATTCACATCCAACAAACTGATTTCTAATTCTCATGGAAGGAACACCTCTACATACTCCTACTTCCTTTCTGATCTCAGGGAATATGGGGAGAGATGTACCTTCCTGGGTGCATAACTGGCTGGAAAACCATTCCCAGAGAGTACTTATCAGTGGTTCACAGTCATGCTGGAAGGGTATAATGAGCGGGGTCCCGCAGGGATCTGTTCTGGGTCCAGTTCTGTTCAATATCTTCATCAATGATTTAGATAATGGCACAGAGAGTACACTTATAAGGTTTGCAGACGATACCAAGCTGGGAGGGGTTGCAAGTGCTTTGGAGCATAGGATCAAAATTCAAAATGATCTGGACAAACTGGAGAAATCATCTGAAGTAAATAGGATGAAATTCAATAAGGACAAATGCAAAGTACTCCACTTAGGAAGGAATAATCAGTTACACACATACAAAATGGAAAATGACTGCCTAGAAAGGAGTACTGCAGAAAGGGATCTGGGGAGTCATATTGGACCACAAGCTAAATATGAGTCAACAGTGTAACACTGTTGCAAAAATAGCAAACATCATTCTGAGATGTACTAGCAGGAGTGTTCTAAGCAAGACACAAGAAGTAATTCTTCTGCTATACTGCGCGCACTGATTAGGCCTCAACTGAAGTATTGTGTCCAGTTCTGGGCACCACATTTCAGAAAACATGTGGACAAATTGGAGAAAGTCCAGAGAAGAGCAACAAAAATGATTAAAGGGCTAGAAAACATGACCTATGCGGGAAGATTGAAAAAATTGGGTTTGTTTAGTGTGGAAAAGAGAAGATTGAGGGCTTGTCTACAGTACTGCGTGGGGTCAATCTAAGATACGCCACTTCAGCTAGGTGAATAGCGTAGCTGAAGTCGACGTACTTAGATCTACTTACCGCAGTGTCCTCACTGCGGTAAGTTGACAGCTGACGCTCTACCGTCGACTCTGCTTGTGCTCCTCATTCTGGTGGAGTACCAGAGTCGACGGGAGACCTCTCAGTGGTCGATTTATATTAGACGTGATAAATTGACACACACCCCCGCACCCCCTGCATCGATTGCTGCCAGCCGATCCAGTGGGTAGTGTAGACAAGCCCTGAGAGGGGACATAACAGTTTTCAAGTACATGAAAGGTTGTTAGAAGGAGGAAGGAGAAAATTTGTTCTTCTTAACCACTGAGGATAGGACAAAAAGCAGTGGGTTTAAATTGCAGCAAGGGAGGTTTATGTTGGTCATCAGGAAAAACTTCCTAACTGTCAGGGTGGTTCAGGACTGGAATAAATTGCCTAAGGAGGTTGTGGAATCTCCATCACTGGAGATTTTTAAGAACAGGTTAGACAAACACCTGTCAAGGATGGGCTAGATAATACTTAGTCCTGCCATGAGTGTAGGGGACTGGACTAGACGACCTCTTGAAGTCCCTTCCAGGCCTATGATTCATTGATTTATAGGCCATTCCTTCACACATAGGAGATTTCCATTTTTCTTATAAATCAGTTATGTAAAATAGCTTATTTGTTTTGAATCTCCTCCAGATTCTCAAGTATATTCTAGTTTGGGGCATTAAGATACAGTATTTGATTGCAGTTCTACTTTACGGTCCAGTTTTAATAAACTTTAATGTTTCAAGCCATCAGTGATTATAACGTTGCAGATTAGATTTTGCATTTGAAATAACTCTTGGTCCCTTTCAGCATGGATGTGCAATGTTAAATATGATGCTAGGTTATGTGAAAAAATAAGGAATACTGAGAAGTTTTATTTAAATAAGTAATAAAATCAAGAACAAATGTTCTTGTGATAGTATGATTTAAAAGTATACTTTAAAGACCCCTTTAAAATTTGGCAAATATATGCTCTAAGTGATTATACACAAGTTAGGGACTGTTCCTCCTGACATGGGTAATAAATATGGAAAACTTTTTTATTTTCTGGAATTACAGTTTATTTTGAAACAGGTAAAGGTACTATATATTTTAATCCAAAGTACAGATGTGAACTTCAGAATTGGTACTGATTTTCTGAAATGTACATTTATACTTTGTAACAGTTTTTAAAACCAATTTTCTGATGATTGGTTATAATACAGATGAAGAATTACAGACAGCGCCATGATTGTGTTCTAGGGTAATAAATATTATTTCTTGCTTATCTTTCTAGTTTGGTTAGCTATAACATTGAGCCAAGACATAGCATAAAAACCACAATTTGAAGCCTTAGAGATAGGGTTCAGATGAGCATCCAAAGTCAGATACTTCGCCAAATCTCCTGTATCTGCAGAATTGGAGTAGAAATCTTGTAAGAATGTCTTTTTATTTCCAAACTTTCTGGTTCAAGTTAGGCTGGAAGTAACACACTGGCACTTCAGCTTCTGATCGTAGCCTGAATCCCGAGGGGAATGAAAATGAAAAATAATGGGAGAAAAAAAATTAAACCTTTTCAATTTCCAAAAAAGGGTCAGTTTGGCTTGGGTTTTGGGTGAAGATCCAGTAGTGGGAGCAATGTCAATTTATCTGAACTGGCTAACTCATGCATAATGGAAATAAGCTAACTATGCAGTATATTACATTAGATGGAAAATGTACTATATGTCAGAAAGGTCAAACATACATATTGGTCAAACATATATATTCAGGGCCAGATTGTGGAATTTGACAGCCCTCTTTGGTGCTAGTGCATAATGTATAATCCAGAGATCCTGGTGCACAGGAGAAGTATGCCCTTTGTGTCATACATTGGGAGAATGCTCTGCAGGCACTGCCCACCCTCCAGGCCCAGCCAATTTGTGTGGCTGGGGGGGGCCCCATAGCCCACTTCTTCCCTGGCTTTTATTTTCATTTTTAGGAGGCAGTTTGTGCACCAAGAGTGCTAGGGAGCAGTCTCTGTGCTTAGGAGTATGAGAAATTCAGTTGTTGCTGCCTCTCTGCAGCAGATTCAAGACTCTTAATACTTCTCCCTTTCTGCCTTGCTCACCTTGAGAATCTCCAGATACAATATGACCCTAAGGATAAATCCTTAAATAAGTCTTGTCCCATGAAACATTCCATAAAAGAATAACACTCTTCTAATTTTTGTTTTGATTCTTTTAGAGTAAAAGGCCTTTGGGCCAGAAACTCTCCTGTTTGTTTAGTACATTTTACTTATTGACAATTCTGTTTGAATATACATTGCTATATAAGTAATAGTCCTACCATAAATATTTTTCAAGTTAGTTATTTGCTGGCTCAATCCTCTATCATGACTTTACCAAGTGATTTTAAAATGTCTTTGTTTAAAAGTACATGCATTAATGTGTGTCACTTTGTCCTTTTCCATAAGGCCCAAACATAAACATAAACATGGCCCAACTTTTATGAAATGTGGTATCCTGTGTTTTAGGCACTTTATATGTGTTCCTGTATTTATTTTTGTCCTTCTGTATCAACAATTCATGAATCATTTTATATATTTTTGTTGCAATATAATGTTTTAAATTGCAGTTCTTCAGAATTTGTCACACAGCTATGTAAATAGAGTTTACACACCATAAGCCAAATTTAGGAGTGGCGTACGGTGGCATAAACCATTGCAGAAAGGTGTGGCTGCTGTTCCTGTGTGGTGCACATGCCTAAATGCATACTTGGAGACCTAGGAAGTACTGAAGTGCTACCTGAACAGGAGGTATAGACTGGACAGTCGAAAGTTGTTTTTTTCATACAGTGAGTCTGTGGAGAAGCTCATATCAGTGGAATTCCTTTAGGGTGCTGGTGCAAACTACAGCTTTAATTTTTCTGCCATCCTTGGCCATAGAAACCTCAACAGAAGGTGGAGGTGGGAAACCTCTGCCTCTTAGAGGATTATTTCTTCTTAAATATAGTCAGCTTAGCTTGTGTTACACCTCCCAGTGCCTAGCTGCACTGAATTTGTCCCTAAACATACCTGTAGAAAGGGTATCTATAATTTGTTATTGTGCCCATCACTTCTTTTTTTAGATCTGCATGCTAATTCTCACCATCTCTTCGTTCGTGTTTGGCAGTCAAATATTAGAAAAGCCGAAAGTGAGAATATCAGACTTTTGTCCTCAGTAATGCAACACTGAAAGGGTATATATTAATGAAAAAGAAAGACATGCATCCTAAGAAAATTTTGATAAAATATATGTTGAGGATGTTGGCATGTCTTGATTCTTCAGCATAGAAATAAGATGAAGTGCTAGTTATGTAAATTACTCCGATTTCCTCTACTACTATTTCTAATAATTTTAAGTGCATTTGCTATTTTAGTTGATTTCCTGACACTTTTCTAATTCAGAAGATAAATACTATATGTGCTGTAGTTCGATATATTTTTTAAATTTATTTAAATACTTAAAATATCGTTAAAACACTGACTTTCACAGTGAGATTTTTAAATAACATTTAAAGATTTTATTTATTAATATGGGGGAGAGGTAGAAAGAATTGTCTGCTTGTTAAAGGCCCAGCACTACTTACATATTCAAATTCTAGTTCATATAAGGTGCATTTAGATCAGCAAAATTGGACACACAAATCACAACGTAATGTGGCTTTTCAATGTTGCGTACAACTGTCATTTGCTACTTTGCCTGTTCCAGATGCTCTTTCTTTATCAGTAGTCCCTGCCTTGGCAGCTTTTGCAGGATCCCTTTTCTGGTCAGCTTTAGTTACTGTTAGGACCATGTACCTCATGGAGGTAAAGGAGTCTTCTCCAGCTAGTGGAAGATCAGATAGAAGGTGCACCCTTTGGGCGGGTTCATCTGTGAAGTCTTCAGTGCCCTCTATTTACTTCCTTGGCACACCAATAGACTCCTCTGAGGAGCCTCAAGTATTAATCCTGTAATGCCTGTCAGGCCAGAAGGACTTATTCCATGTGCTATTCAACAACACCAAGCTATTCATGGAAGCCCTACTCAGCCATCAGGAGATGACATTTTATTATCTCTTACTGCTCTTGGTACTGCCAGAGCTCAGAACAGCTCTGGTTGTTCAAATTCATGTGAAAATATTATACTTGTATTAATCCTGACTTTGCTTTACCATATCAGTTCAACTTTGACACTTTGTTTTCCTGATGTTGCTTTAAATAGCAATGTTATTCATTAACGTTGTCTTTTTTTCAAAAGCTAGATTGATTATAAATAGAATTATTTCTAATACACAATATAATAATTGAACTTTCACTTCAGTTGGCTTGGTCGACACTTAAGAATATAATAATTTTCCTATGCATATGCATAATTCTCTTCAACACCAATAGGAGACATCAATGAATATCAAAGGTGAATCTACTGTGTATTATGTGTGGACAGTCTTTATTCAGTTTTCAGGTTGATGGGATTTTTTTGGTTTGGGAGATTTTTTTTGTGGGGGTGATGGGGTTATTGTACCAAATAGTCTCTCAGGAATAATGGAACGCCATTATGACACAAAATACATTTAACAGCCTACTGTAGGTCAACACCCAGTATTAATCAGCAGTTTTTCTAGATACTGGCCATTGCCAGTTGTCAGTAAATGCCTGGGTTGCTATCATGTATTGTATGAAGTGACTGTTAATTGGAAAGTTTATTCTCCAGCTGCTGTATTTCACATGAACGAACAAGGGTCAGAATCTGGGTTATGATATGGTTTAATTCATCTGAACTGCATCCTACTTGAATATATAATGTCTCCACATTTTGTAGTACTTACTTCATTTTTTTATAGAGAAGTTTTGTAATTGTATATTATTTGGATTCTAACAGAATCATGTGATTTCATCAAATAATATTAGTAATACCGTAATAACTGTAATATAACTTTTCATATATGAAATAAAAAGTGGGGGAGGGGGGATTGGGTGGAGAAGAATACCTGCCTATGAGAAGTGCCTGATCAGCTGAAAGCCTGTTAGCTACTAGATCTGAAATTCACTGGATAGTTGTTCAGTTTCATGCAGCACTTTAGCATCAGAGAAGGCGATATCCAGCAGGAATGTGATTTCTTGGGTGACCTTAACCTCTTCTGGTTTTAGCAGTAATGGTTTTGTCAACTCAGTTTCTCATGCAGTTTGTGGACAAGGCACATCTGCTGCATTTTGGAAAGTTACAAAACTGCCAATGATTGAAAGTCTGAACAGCGAGGAGGGAATTTCTCTGTGGATCAGTTGGTCTGTCTTACTTATTTATGTCTAATTCTTCTAGTCTATGATTTTTTATTGCAATCCTAGTAGAATTCTTTCAGTTTAAGGCATCAGGTCCTGAAATTGCATCATTTAAAAACATTCTAAAGTTTACACTGCAGGATGATGCAATTTTTAAAATATTTTTTTTACACTTTTGCACATTACAAAGAGAACATGTTGTGGGTCTCTGTTCATGACTCGAGTCATCCTGATAATTTATTAATCCAGTGGGCATTAAAACATCATTATGCTTATTATATAAGGCCCCAATCCATCATTACATTGATTTTATATTTGTTTTATAATTTATGTATTTATTGTAATTATTGGTTGCTTTTCCTCTCTGTCATCCCTTCACCTGTAAATTATGTCAGTTTAGTCTGAAACACTGGGCCAAATGCAGGGGTAGATTACACATTGGTAAGTGGCTGTCAATCTAACAGTCAAAGCTGTTGTAACGTACACCTTGAGGGGTCTGGAAAAAAAGTTACACCAATTTAGTCTCCATTTAGATGTATATAGATTTCTTTACCATCACCTTGTCCCTTATGCTTTTATTTTCTTCCTTCGTTCCTTCGGAAGGGTGGGACAAAGGGGTTAGGGGTGATGATGGTTTTTGGATCCTTATGTGAAGTTAGTGCCTACCTTTGTAGGTATTGTCTGCCATAGGGAATTTTGCAAAACAAATCCCCAGTGGAGCCCTAGTGTAGACAAACGTTCAGTGGCTTCCAAAGCTTTTGATGAATCAGTGTTAATTTTAGTGGAAAATTCTGTGCAAAAATCCCTTTTGTAGACACCTCTTCAGTTACCTTCAAAATCTAAGAGGGAACATAACTTGTACTCACAGCTATAAAAAAAAAAACCACAAAGAAAATTAACTGAAAAGAATACCACAATAAAATTGAATAGATAAATCTAAACCTTGCAACTTAAGACCTAGATAATAAAACATGAAAATACAATACCTCAAATACAATTACAAAATTGCTAAATGTGTAAATTGCAAAATTATATAAGTGCATACCCAAAAAGAAAAAATATCAAACTTACTAATATTTTTAAAATTTGTTTAAATGAAAAAGGTAGTCGGGTGTGTGTGTGTGTTTGTTTTTTCCAAAAAAATCAGATCTAACGTTTTAAAACAATCTTCTTATCCCATAATAAGACCAGTCCTCAACCTCTCACTCAAGCTATTCCACTTGCGCAACCCATCAATTTTATTGAGCGTTGCCAAAGTAAGGAAGTCAGGATCAAGCCCAGAGATTTTATAACAGATTATTTTTAAAAAACAGTATGTAATTTTACTATAATCTCTTGATTTTCCTCTTGTGAAAATCTGTGATTTTTGTGATCTGTTTGTTTGTGATTAATTTCCAAAATGGCCAGAGGACTGAAAGTGAGGGAAACTTTCATCATTTCCTTCTTATGAAGAATTCAGTCATAATAAGTATGCTGAAGCCTTTCTGTTTATTCCCAGGGCGTGGACTTCAAAACTATTATGTAATGTGATCTTGAAGAGCACTGAGAGTAGTGGCATACAAATGAAAACACTTTGCGATACAGTATACCTTACATTTTTTTAAAATCATCTGTTCCTACCATAACTTTGGTAAAAGTGTATAAAAGTCCTTAGAAAGAAAAAGGAGTGTTTCTAGTCTATTGAGTTGTTGAACAGACACTAACAAAAGAATATTGAGTAAAAAAGTGTATTGGCCAGATTTAAAGTAAAACAGAGTTGATTGATTTCAATAGGATTACTTGCAGAATAAGATACTAAGTGTGTGTAAGGAAGGCAGAACCTGACCATAATGTTTGTGGAATGTTTCAGTCTTTTGTTCGGGGTGGGAAATGGTAATTATTTTTACTTATTTATAGCCCTTGTTTTCAGATCGCATTGGTACTTTTGAGAATGCGTGCAGATAGAATTCACATCAGTGACATTAAAATTATAAAACAGGTAGCAACATCAAATTTTAAGTAGATGTGAACACCAATCTTAATAGCATAAGATTTCATTTGAAAATATTTTTAACATAATCACAGAATTTATACTGGCTTGACTCTGCAAAGGGCTGGAGATTTATTGATGCACCAGGATCTTGGGGCACTCATCATCTCTCCGTTGCAGAATCCGCCCTGTAGTCCTTTATACCCTTGTATTGCTGTAGAAAACATATATTAATCCTCACAACGCCCATGTGAGATAGGTAGGTAAGTAAGTATATCTCTTATTACATCTAACATTTACTTAAAGAAGTGTTTTTGGCAAGAAGTAAATAAAATTCCAAACAATTACCATGTATTGTCTTGATTAGAGATCAAACTGTGGGACTCCATAATGTAAATATTGATTGCTGAAGTAAAAACTTTAAGAAGATTAGTCCAATTTACTTGTTAAGTACTGTACTGTGTAGGGCCCAATCTTTCAAACACACACGCACACACACACGTTGATAAGCATAGGTGTTTGAAAGACTGGGCCCCATGCAGTACTTAGCAAGTAAATTGGGGAGGGGGAGGGTGTATATATATCTCTCTATCATCCCATTGACTTCAGTGGAATACTCATACAACTAAAGTTACATGCCTAATTGTTTTCAAGATTGCAGACTTAATATGATTTAGTGTGGTTATGTGGACTTTAAAATTACATTATTTCATACAAATATTACAAGTTTAGCAGGACCTCAGAGAAAATATTCTTATACTGTTCTGAAGCATGATATAACTGCTGTTGGGTCATAGAGTATTGTTATTCAATACTATCTGAGCTATTAGTTGTACTTGTTTCACACCTGAAAGGTGCTAAATCTGCCTAATGTAATAATCCTACACTTTGATCTGTACCTTCAAGAAGTGACAGTTATTTGTGACACAAGCTGTTATTACTCTAGTTTTATTTTAATCAGCTGTAAGGATGAAGTTTGATATTAATCCAAACTGCCACAATTGAAAGTTGAGAACTCTGAGAAACATACTCTGCTAAGGTGCTTGAGTTCATTTGTACAGCATGTTTTGTAGCCATCCCATGTTGTGCTATTGACAGCTGAGACCTTTTTTGGCCCTCACAAGATGATAAATGAATAAGCTTGTTGAACTCTGTAGTTCTCTTTGAGTCATCTATTAAGCTATAGATTAGATCAGGAAAGAGACATTAGACCCTGCAAAGGCGATACAAGGCTTTGTCTCATTCATCATTCCCACCTATCAGAAATCTGTGTTTGTAATTGTCATTGAGTGGCATGGGGACAGGTGGTTTACTCTCATTTTATATCTAAATGAAGATTGCCTGATCTTTTATTTTATATGCTATCTGTTTCAAAATAGAGAATTAGCTTCATTTTGCTCCTGCTGTCACTTTAATGGGTACAAGTAAATTGATTGTAGGTCTGATAAACACACGAATCAGTTCCACACCTGTAGAGTCATAAGTTAGAAAAGTTTAATCTTTCAAATAATTTTTAAAACCTCATGAATAACAGAAGATATAATTGTCTTGCCACTGTGACTTGTGTGAGATGGCATAATTAGAAGAAATTATGATAGTAAAATATATTAATTAACAGTTTTAAAAGTTGAGATATCCTACTAAAATTGTTATAATTCTCATTGTTGTTTATTTTATTAATCAAACACCCAAGAATGTGCCAGGCACTGGATGTCTCCATGTCTAATGTGGCAAAACAGCAATATACCAAGTAAGATCCTTAGTTTTCTAAAAATGAAAAAAATTGACATCAACAAGCCATGGGGCCATAGAGACGCATTGATGAGACTTGTGGCCACAGAGTTGGTTCAACACTGATGGCTGGCTTCTCCCTGTATATGATGCTTATGCCTTCTGAACACTAGCAGAAGCTGAAGGATCTTAAGTCACCTTTCCTTTCACCACAACAGTCAGGAACTGACTAGAAGGGCAATGGGTGTGAGAGTTTGATACACAGCACTGGAGACTGACTCCTGCTCCACCCTTCTATTGCTTCCCTTCAAGTCCAAGTCATCAGGAGTTTGAGGAGTTTTGCCACTCTTGTGCTAGGGAACTGAGACTCAAGAGGGCAAATCCTATCGAAACGTCCTCAGGGAAGCAGAGTTGCAGGCCACTGGTTTTTCCCTTTTCAGGGATGTTTACAGGGGTATAGCTAAAATTAATAGGGTGAAATTTAGGAAAAGAATATTCAAGCCTGAAAATCAGGGGAAACATCCAAATAATGAGACCTGTTAGTGAGTGGAATATTATACTGTAGGGAAGTGACAGAAATCATATTGCTTGTATAATCAAGAATGACAAAGCACTGAAAAATATATATAACCCTAAATATATTAATTTTTCTTTTGTTAAGTGTATGTACCATAATATACACAGGATGAGCAGTATGACCAGCTTAACATTGCATTACTTACCTTTTAGAATTTCCTGAGACTGGTGTGCTTGATTTCTTACTCATAATATTGGTTTAATATTCACTTTGCATACATATGATTTAAGATAGAAACTTCAAGCCTTATTTTGATTTTGCTAGGCTAGATTGTACTGTAATGTTTTACAAAAATTAAACAGCCTTTTTCCAGGAAATGTCACAAAGATTTATTTAGTTTTTAACAGGCATACATTTTTCCTGAACAAGTAAGAGAAAATATGATCAGTTGTTTTCTGGAAAATACTATCTGTATTGCTATAGAATTAGGCACAGAATGTTTTTTCCTCTAGTTGTTTTTATTTATTAGTTTCAATTTTATTTATTTTTATTTCAGTTTTTAATGACATTTTAAAAAAGGACAGGACATCTTCTGATTATGATTCTGATAATTTTCAAGGTTTAATAATAAGTAAGCAGTTTCTCATTTATTTTATCCTTCAAAATGTGTACAGTACCATACAAGAAGCAAAAAATAGAGAAGCCTTACTATATTAATAAATGTAATACAAATAATATAGAAACTGAAATTGATGCATCTAGTTAATTTCATCTTCCTCCTTGCCTTAGACTGATTAGCTCAAATTAAATTTTGCTTTAATCAGCTCAAGCAGGTAAGATGCAATATGGGGATCTGAGATGTCTAGTAGTTGCAATAAAAATACTTTTGAGTGACTTCTGGAGTGTATGAATATATATTTTAATCACATTTTGAAGCAGAAGTAGATCTAGAATTATACAAATAATTGGGTCACATGTTACTGATAATAGAATTTGTTTTTACCTTTTTCTTTTTTAAAAATAACCTAGGAAATTACATTAAAAATTACATTAAAGAGTTATCATTTTGGTTGCAAAAGCCAAATTTTTGAAAGTTAGGAAATGATAGTTTATGATTGTCTGTGCAACCTTAATTCAGCCCCCTTGTGCATCTGTATTATGATGCATGCTTTAATTTACATGATCAAATACTATTTTTTCCTACAAGACCTTATTAAATACAGAAGATAAATGCAGAATTCCTTATAACTTAAGCTAAACCAGTTTAAGGCACTCGTCAACTGAAACAAGAGTGACCAGTCAGGGGCGTTGCACTGATTTAAGTAAATCAGTTTTTAAACCAATTTCGTTAAATCAGTACAGTTTTCTCATGTTGACAGGCCCAAAGACATTCTGGAAGAATCAAAAGAAGGTATTATCTCAGATGATGTTATTCAGCAATGGAAATTTAAATTAAGATCATATTTATAAATGGCAGAGGATCTGTGTGATGGGGTTTCCTTCTTAATGTACGAAAATCCAGTTTGAATTGTTACTGATTTCCACATGTCCTTTTGAAGGTGGCAAATCTTGTGTATATGCACACACTATGGTTTTCAAAGAAAGCTATTGGTGCTTGTAGTGGGGTGGTCACCCTGCTCCTGCCCTGAAGGGGTTAACACAGCTCTGGGAGAGGACTTCCCTGGGCAGCCAATAGTAAAAGCAGCCCTGAAGAGGGCTGTGGCTGGAAATAAGGGGAGTGAGAATAGCTGGGGGAAGCTGATTGTGTAGCTCAATCAGGGCCCAGCTAGCCCTTATAAGAGAGCTGTGGGCCAGAAGCAAAGGAGTCTCACTCTAGCCCTGGAGTGGGAAGGGCTAGCTGCCTGGGAGTAAACTACCTGAGCTGGAGCAGTCCTGGGGAATAGGGCAAGGGAGCTGGAGAGCTCCAGCTTGGTAAACCCCCAGGCTGCTGGCCTTAATGAAGGCCTATGAAAAGGTACTGGGGCTGTAGAGGGGCGGCCTGAGGATAGGCAAAGGCAGCAGGTCCTAACCCCTTGCCAATGATGAGTGGCAATTGCAGACTGCAGTCTACCCCAGTGAGTGGGGGCTAGATGATGACTGGCAGTAGCCACTGAGGCAAGGTCAGTTTAGAGGGTTGGGGATTCCCCTGGGAGGGGAGACCCAGAGTGTGGGGGTACTGCTGGGGCAGAACCCCGAGGTAAAGGGGCAGCAGGGTCCAGAAGGGACACAGGGGCCAGCGGCAGGTGAGACACTGGCCTGCAGAGGGCACGCCGAAGGCTGGAAAGAGCTAATTTCCGGATGACCAGCAGGAGGCGCTGTGCTGGTGAGTTGTCACTTCACTACAGTGCTCAATGGACAATTCTTACAAAACTGGGAACACTTGCAATAGAACTGCTATGCTCAACCTATTATTCCCATACCCTGGACCACGTTATTCATAAGATGTTCTGTACAGCAATTAAAATAACCTTCTGGATTGTGTGAATTACTTAAAATAAACATTTTGCTTTTTTTTATTGTTAAAGCAAAATATGTGTTATGATATTTACTTTTCATGCATGACATTTGATAAAAACTGAGCTATCTCACAATTAGGCTGCTCTTAGGAGGAAAACTGTAGCTTACAGGGTGACTGGAGTTGTTTCACTGAAATGCACATTTGAGTATGAAAGACAAATAACATTCCTTTCAATAAATTATAACTCTGTAAATGGTGAATATTTTCTCACCATTTAAACAAAATTAACAAAGTTTAGAATAATTTGATAAAGTGTTGAGGTCTTAAACCTTAGCATGAATTATTTCATTTAATACAGTGAATTATGTTGGTAGGCCAGAGCTTTGATCTTATGTGGCCAGAAAAGTTAATTCAGAGAAGAAGAAGGTTATCAGCTTTGATGAGATCATATCTGCATTGGTATCAGGTTTTTAAATTGTTGGACAAAATAATTACCCATTCCCTTTTTCCTGGAGACACACACCCTTATCTTCCCCTCCATGCCAGAACTATTAATTCTCCAGTGGTTGGTTCAGTTACATTTCTGGATCCTTTTTGCTGCTGGAGGAAAGTATATGGGTTAGAACACAATGAAGATTTGAGCCCCATAAATGCAACTGGACTCAGAGGGAGATACAAAAACTCTAAAATGAACTAAACTAGATTTTCTGTACATAAAAAATGCCACAGTTGGGGGAAAGAAGGAAATATATCTTTTATCCATAGCCACCAATGATGTTGTGAAGTGTTGAATTAAACATGGGTTAACAGGAACTGTAGAAATGTTATGAATTATTTTTCAGATTGACATCTGTCCTGTGTACACGCAAATGGTAGTAAATGAGTATAAGGTACACTGTTACTCCCCTCCACCCACCACCCATACCTTGGCTCCACCTTTCAACATGCTAGTCAGTGCACTGAGGACATTTACTGTACCAGCTCTAATGCTGGCACAGCATATGTCTCTTCTGAAGCAGGGAGAACGGTGAGGCAGATGGTGACTCAGAATCTGCTTCAGGTCTGCTCCTGGAGCAGTGTAACTACACACCACCCATAACTGGAGTTTGTGGCAAACCCATAATTGGCCGCTTTATATTTATAGGGTATGTTCTTGAGGTACTTTAAAGGCTGATTTTTTTTATTATATGTTAACCTTTTTGGAATAATTTTGCTCTCCCTCACAGCACCAAAAATTTTGGAGTTGGGATTAATTTTATTAAATGGTGTGTAGAAAACAGGTTTTTTTATTTTTCTAACTGGACTTGTTCTGATATGTATTTCACTTTCTATATTTGCAATTTTTTTTCAAACGTTTTAGGTATGTACATTTATAAGAAGTTTTAAAAGGCTTTCAGTAAAAAAAAAAAAAAAAAAAGTGAAAAATGCCACAAATTTAATTGAAAATATTAACTCAGTTGAATATGCAGTCATGAAATATAATAAAACTTATTTTAATGTGGGACCATAAGAATTGAAATATCAAATCACACCAGTGGTCCATCTGACTCAGTATTCCCTCTGATGGTGGCCAATGCAAGATGCTTGCAAAGAAAGTTCAAGAAAAACCCTGCAAATAGAGAGAGCCCAATCCGAAGCCCATTGAAGTCAAAGGAAGGACTCCCATTTACTTCATTAGGTTTTGGATTAGAGCCTAATGGAATAACTTGCTCCTAAGGAAAATTTCTATGTAATCCCCATCAGTTAGTGATTGGCTTATGTCCTGAAGTGTTTATATTCCTTCCAAACTTTTTTCCTGAATATTTGATGTTTATACTCAAATATGATAAGATGTTTCCCAGCCAGTAATAGTTTACACATAAAAATACAAGTACGTCTTTAGGTTATATTAGAATTATACAGGAAGGATCTGTACACATGATAGAGCAAGGGTGGTCTGGGGTTCAATAGTTAAGTTTCAGAGAGCATGATTGAGCATTGGGAAAACTTAGAAATCTAGGGAATAGGTTTTATTTGTTTTGTTAGAGAAAGATTAAGGAGTAGTTGGCCTGGGAGAAAAAATGCATATTGAGAGGGGCTATGAAGAGAATCAATTAAGCAAGAAGGGTGGGAGAAGGATCTGCTACTGACTGTGAACACACAAGTTGGGACAAAAAGAAATCAAGGATCAGGCAAATGAAGGAAAAAGATTGGAGAATAGAAAGAGATGAGGTTGGGGAGAAAGAAGAGATATCAAAAAGAAAATCTTCCATGGAAGACAACAAAAAGAGATTTTATAGTATACTCTGAAACGGACAGAAGGCTTGGGAAAATTTGCTGATGGGTTAATGTTTCTGGGAAAGGGTGAGGTGAGAAGAAACCCAATTTTTGACGTATCAAATTCAGAAAGAAAATGACCAAGGAAAGGTGACATTGAGAAGATAAGAAGGCCCGAGGCTGAATGACTCATGTTTTGAGGGTTAAATACATTAAGAGGTAATTCATTCCTGCTGGAGAAGAGACAGCTGTACCCCACTGGCAGTGACCTGTGGAAGACAGTTAGCAGTGTTTGCACCACTGCGATCCCTGGGCAGCCTTAACTATCTGTGAACAATCCCACTTACAGAAACTGCATAAGGCATTCAGCACATTCTCTGATTGACCCGGACGTGCCCCATCCTGGCCAATCCTGATAAGTTTTGGACCTACACTGGCCAGGATCATAGACAGAGCAGGGGTTGCAGACACTTCTGTGCCATTGCTGCCCCATTCTAAGTAGATTTTCCAATACTACGGTCCCTGCCACCACAAGATATGCAGAGAACCGCAGTGATTATCCCACGGCTGAATCTGTTCCTAAATCTTCTGTCTGAACCTCAAAATGCACCTTAGGTATGTGGAAATGTTAATATCTTTTATTGGTTACAAAATTACCAATTATTTATTTTAGTGATATATTGACAGATATCCATAACAGATGCATTATGGCTGTTTTCGTAGTGGCTAAGATTTTGCTACGAGCAACATATTTTTTATTGCTTTATTTTGTTTTTTGCTGTGTCTTTATTGGCTTTCCACCCAAAAATAAAATAATTAAATAACATTTTTGGTTAATTGAGAGTGGTATAACCAGTCTTCGCTACTTGCTATAAGAAATTTAAAACAAACTTCTTTTTCACTGGTTCATAGAAACATTCATGGATTAAATGTCCCATTACCATTATTAGTTAGCTAGAAAGAAAGAAATTCTGGTTTTGCCAAATATAGGCCCTGATCCTGTAAACATTGAAGCATATGCTTAATTTTAAGTGTGTGAGGAGTCCTGTTGAAGATAATGTAATAATTACAACCAGGTAAGTCAGTGCTGTAAGTGTTTGCAGCATCAACATCATATATGGCTATGTATTTTTCTTGTCATTTAAATTAAGTACTGTGTGTTTTGATTGCTTTTAACTTATTTTCTTGAGCTAATGTTTACTTGTTCATTGAGTTTGATCTGACCAAAAAGTATGTCTGTGTGTCTTGGGTTTGTAATTATAAGGAAGTGTTTCCAGAAATATTCAGTCATATTACTGGTTTATAAAAGGACAGGTGGCATTGAAAAGATATAAACAAAAGTTTATACATAAATGTTTGTTTCTTCATTTTCTCAACCTTTTAAAAAATATTTATCTTTGATGTTCTTTTGATGCAGAAACTTATTTTTCTCACATGCTATAAAAATGAAATACCATTACTTTAAAATATTATTTCAATGTCTTATGCAGGAGCACCTGTCATTGAAGAAGTACATTGTTGATATTGTGATTGAAAGCTCTGTTCCAGCAGAACCTTTAAAAGATGGAGAGGAGAAGCAAAAAACAAAAAAGAAGGCAAAGAAGTTGAAGGCACGGATGAACTCCAGGTAATGCTAATATTGTTTTAGCTTTTCTCTAAACTTAATCTTTTGTCCTTTAACAGGAATGCTATGGAACACTGAAAAAAAGTGTAAAGTTATTTGCTTCAGAAATGTCTTGAAAATAACACTGATGAGCCTAATTTATAGCCACTTTCTCTGATTGAGAAAGAAAACTGAATATCGATCTGGAGCCCTTGCTTTCACCTGTTAAGAGCTTTTCTCATAATTGGATGCCAGTGCCCTGCCAAAACTGTAGTCTCTTCCAGAATACAATAGTATGTTTAAGTATGTGTAAACCATGCCTATTTTTCTTCTTAGCTATTGATTTTTAAATGAAGTATCAAAGAAAATCAATAGTAATCAACAAATAGAAGCCATCCTGCTATAGTGTCAAATCCCATGGCTGGATTTAATCAATTTTGTTGCCTGTCACAACAAGAAAAAGTTAGAAATATCTTAAAATGGAAAGTGAGTTGTCAGACCTGTAGTTTGTCATTAGCCTAAAAAGTGACATCTGCAGATCAGAATGATGTGCAGGGCATCATTATATCATGAACTGCGGTGTCTGTCTTATAGCTGAAATGTCCCCAACTGAGGTTAGCACAACTTCAATAGAATATCATAATTTGGATTTCCTTTTTAAAACAAACTTTACATTTACCTTTTAAAAAAAATTCTAAGCATTCATTAACATATTTTTTCTTATTTTTAATTTTGCTAAGAAAGTTATTTGAATAGATTTGTTAAAACAATAGTTTAAATAAAATAATAGTTCATTAATATGGCTACGATGCAATAATGGTAACTGAAATCTTGCACAGATACACTTATTCTGTGTTTTACCATCTTGTTGCCTCAAGTTCTTTCCTTCCCCTTTTGCTCTTTTGTATGATAGATTTTTTTGTCATTGGCATCTTATTTATGATCACCAAATTAGAGTTTACTGATTTACAAGATGAGTGTATTGAAAGTACAGTGTCTACTTTCCTTCATAGTTTCTGATTGCTGGGGTAGGGAGTTGTTCATATTGCTGATTTACCGTACTCATGGAGTCCAATCGTATATTCCTTTCTCAAGTAAAAGTTCCAGTGAATTCACTGAAAAATTTGCCAAAGTCAGGAAAACAGGATCAAACCAATTGTTTGTTGTTGGCATCAATAACTGAAATATTCTGTCAGTATATCTTGAATTCTAATGTGTCACATGAGTCAGCATATTTGAAAAATATTACCAGTATTTATAATTACATCACTAATAGTAATGTGGTATGATTTTACAGATTTCATTTAATAAGATACTGAAATATGCACTGAAAGCTTCAAAATCTAAAAAAATAGAAATATATGAAAAGCAAGATAATTAATATTTTTAGTTTCAAGGAGTAGCCGAATAATTTTCTGTTATTTTAGGTCATTAACCTTGAAAAGAAAAGATAATTGTGAATTTGTATTGAACATTTAACCATAAATTCTTAAATGTAGCCATAAGAGGCTCAGCAAAAATATATGTGGTTCAGTCCAATAGTAGAACAGAACAAAGATTGTCCCATAAAATTTAAAGCAAAAGCAAAGCCTTAGTAAAATACTTTGCTTATACTCCATTTGGCAAATTAATTTTAACTGTACAGATACTGCTTTACTTTTAGGCTTACCAGTTGGCACCTTAATAAGCCACTGTAATATTGGTAAACACTACCTGGATACTCTCATGAAATCTCATTATTGATGTGGGGGAGAAGGGTTTCCCATATTCAGAACACAAAAGTGGGCTTTATTAGACTAGATGATTAATGCAGGAGGAAGCAGGAGTCTCAGTGTTGTGAAATACTTTATGAAATGAGTTATGTGATGTCTACCACATTTTTGTCAAACAATAATCCAGTTCTAAGACCACCAAACAGTTGGGAGTCACTATTCAAAACCAGCTCAGAACTTATCTGAAATGTAGATTTAAAGGCCTTATTAACTAATTGGGGAGGGAGACTGGGTGGGAAATGAGGCGCATGGGACAGTAATAATTCATTTAGAATTTCCCAGGAAGTCTTAAGTTATCTATGTACCTTATTTCATCATGGTCATGGGAAACTTCCCCTAGGTTTGTAAACTTGGCAATTATGAATGTATTTCAGTTGTTAGAAAATTATAAGATTTTAAATTTGAGATGAAGCTAGTAACTGCACTAAAATAGGTTTGTGTTGCTTTCATGAGATGCTAGATCTTAAATCAGAATATGAAAGCAACCAAGAGCAAAGGTGAATGAAAGGACAAATTGTGATCAATGGGTTATTAGTTCTGTGTAAAAGTTTTGTTGGTCTATTAATAATATTTATAACCCTAAGCCATTAAACCGGTGCTGTAATAACAGTTGATGTATATCTAGGTAAATTATCCCAGTTTAATATGTATGTGATGCTATCAAAGGAATGCTTGTGTGTGTGCATGTCAGATTGATGGTCAGTGAAAACTAAATAATAAACTCTGACAATACACCTGAAGAAACTAATGAAAGAATCTGTTTTGTGATTTCTCATTTACAATTTGTTTAAAACCTTCCTTTCACAAAAAATTGTTGTGGTGCATATTTTAAGTGAATAATTTTTGGTTTACTTTTCTGGGCCATACTCCAAGTTAGAATGCCTTTGTACTGGATAAGAGACAGGAAACAAAAAGTGAGAATAAATTATCAGTTTTCATCATGGAAAAAGGTTAACAATGGGATGACTCAAGGTTCCTTATCAGGTCCAGTCATGTTTAATATATTTATTAATGATCTGGAAAGTGGGGGGGTGAATAACGAGGTAGAAAACCTTTCAGGTGGCACAAATGATATATCTACATTACAATAAAAAACCCCTGGCACTGAGTCTCAGAGCCCATGTCAATTGACTCAAGTTTCCGAGGCTAAAAATTGCGGTGTAGATGCTTGGGCTGGAGCCCAGGCTCTGAGACCCTGCCCCTCACTGGGTTTCAGAGTCTGAGCCCAAACATTTACACTGCTATTTTTGCCCCTCAGTGTGAGCCCTGTGCACCCAAGTCAGTTGACCTGAGCCCTGAGACTCACTGCTGCAGGTCTTTTTTTTGTTGTGTAGACATACCCTAAGTGCTTTAGGTTAGTCAAGTCCAGGGAAGACTGGGAAGAACTTCAGAGGAACTTAACTAAGCAAGGTGAATGGGCAAATGAAGTTCACAGTAGATAAATGCAAAGTAGTGATCATTGGAGGGAAAAAATGAACTATTCATATACCTTACAGAGTTCTAAATTAGCTGTGTCTACTCAACAAAGAGACGTGAGCATTACTGACAGTTCAATGAAGACCTCTGCTCATTGTGCAGATACAGTCAAAAAAGCAAAGAAAATGTTAAGATCTGAAAGGATTGTAATGGAGAATAATATGGCAAATATTACAATCATATCAATGATATGCCGTCATCTGGAACCTTGTGTGTTGCACTGGTGGTCACATTGCAAAAAAGAATATTACATAATTGGTGGGGTTTATGGGGGAAGCAGTTCAGAGTAGGGTGATGAGAATGATTGGGGCATGAAAAAGATGTTGTATGAAGAGAAATGGAAAAGATTAGGATTATTTGCTTTACAAAGGAGATAAATAAGAGGGGACATGATAAAAGTATATAAAATGATTAATAGTATGAAGAAGGTAGATTTGTGAATGTCTGTTCTCCCTGTCTCATAATACAAGAATAAGGGGACATTCAATAAAATGAAAAGATGGCAATTTGTAACTGATCAGAAGGAAATACTTTTCACTCAATATGGAATTAGAGTGTGAAACTCATTGCTACTGGCTACCATTGAAGCCAATATTTTAGCATGATTCAAGGGAGAGTTGGACATTCATAGGGGTATCCAGAGTTATAATAGTTAATCCTAAAAGAGTTTTGGAAGGAATATAAAACCTCATTCTTCAGGCTTAAAGCAAAGACTGACTATTAGCAACTAGGATGATACCTTACTGGGGGACAGATTATCCTGTATTTGCCTACTGTGGGGTTTCAGCACCTTCCTCTAAAGCAATTTATGATGGCCACTGTCAGAGAAGGATCACAGATCTGATCACTGGTCTGATCACCTAAAGAAGTGACTGGATTTTCCTTTCTGAAAATCTGAATGACTTGCCCTATGTCAGAGATTGAGTCCGCTGCAGAGCTAGGAGTAGAACTCAACAGTCCTGAGCAGCAGCCTTACCTAACCCAAACATCACTTCTTTTCCACTTTAGTTTCTTCATATGCTGTCATTTTCTCTCTGAATAGAAGTCAATGTAGAGTTTTTCTAATGGATCCAAAGCTGAATTTTCTAGCTACTCTGTTGGGTATTTCTTTCACAGTAGGGCTCTGACTGTAAAAAGTGAGAATTTAAATTTTCTGCATCACCATAGTATCTAAATTTGTTTTAACAAATATATTAAATGTTAATGAATCGCTGCAATGAATCCTGTCTTAGGTTGATGAACTGATGATGGTTATCATCTGTTGGTCCAGTCCAGCTGGAGCCACACTAAGCAGTGGTAAAGAAGTATTTTCTCAAATTTTCCTTTACTTTGGCATGTGGCCAATGTAAACAAGAATACTTTTAAGTGTCTAAACAGGTTTACGCTATTGAGTCCTGCTTACATTTCCCAAAGTAAAGCAGACATTCATAGAGGGATTTATTTTAGAGTTGTATGTCTCATGAGGTACATTGTTATAGTACTGTCATGAGTGTTTCATAGAAGATTTAATTGGATCCTCAAATGTAATGGACATTTTGAATGTTAATTATAACGCTTGTGATAAATTCGTCTTTTGATCCTTTAGACATGTCAAAATTAGTAATGTTTTCGTCTAGTCCTGCAATGACATTTTCAGGATAAAAATAGTATTTCTCTTGCCATTGTTGTGTATTCCATTTGTTATGATTTTGAAAATCAGCTTAAAATATCTTAAATACATCACAGTAGTAACAATAATCATACCAAGTCACTGGCTGTTATTTAGGAACAAATATGGCTGATGAAAAGACAAAAACGGCTTACAATAAAATTGATTTTCAGAGATGCCTAGTGACTTGTACAGTGTCATGAAGTTGAATAAATCACATATTAGAATTATTTAATTGGTTTTCAAACACTGAATAATTAATGAATGTTGATGAATATTTTTCCCTCAGGGCTAAAGAATATGAAAGTTTATTGGAAGCAAAAAATGCCACCTCTGAATCACCATACAAAGCAAAGTAAGTATTTAACTGTATACTTCAGTTGTCTGTGTTTTTTGTAGACATGCATCTGCAACTTTTCCATAGAGGCTGATGTGGTAAACTTTCCATTCAATACTTGATATACTGTCCTCTTGAACTACAGATCAGTTCCTAACACAGAAAGTCAGCGCCATAACCACTTCAATGATAAGATGCAAAATATGCATCTCCAAACAATAGGCAAAGAGGTTAGCAGGGGCCAACATTTTAGGTTCCAGTGACCCAAATGAGGCTCCAGTACAATATAATGCCCATAAGAGAGAGAAGAATTTTTGCAGGGTTTTCATTTATTTCACAAGGAATTTTGCCATTGGCAGTGTATCTTGGGCCACATATTCATTGGCTTCAATGATGCTTCACCAGTGTACGCCAGCTGAGTGATGATCTGGCCACTTGTCTCTGTAGACACATACATTATTAACCCATTGATAGGCAAATCTAGGATGCTGGGGACCAGGAAATTTGTTTTAATGAAGTTAAAAATGGTATGCAAGCTCAGTGAATTAACACAAGTTTAAGAGTCAGAAATGTTTTGGAGACCACCAGCTGGAAGAATGATTGTGCAAACATGCACTCAAAATAGGATTGTAATGTAGAAGAGGTAAGTATAGAAAACAATTTAGAAATGAAATTGTTTGTACAACTACTGAAACTTAATTTTGCAGTGCCATCCATAATCTACTCTGTCCACTAGAATTTCTGTTTAAGGCTCCCCCAGCCAAGAATCAATATGGCTGCTCACACAGATAAAGAAGATGATTCTGGCAACCTGCATCTCATAGCTCCATTCCTGTTGTAGATCTCTTCTTTGCTATCTGAGCAGCATTGCAGTCCCCTCTAAGGATAAGGAAGGGAAAGAGAATGTTCCTGCTCTGCTGGGCCAGGTTTGCCCAGTAGTTGTACTAGTTTGTTCATGATATCACTAGTTTACCCAGTAATAGCCTCAGTAGTTGCTCCTTCAACCAACTTCTAGAGAAGCCTGGTTTGCCCAGACTGAGACCTTCCATATAAACTGTCGATCTCAAATGTACATTACAGGGCCTGGAGAACTTTACAAAGGTGGTGTAAAAAGTGACACAAGAGATTAGGGTGTGTTCCAGCCCTCAAATCTGAAATACTTTGCATTTGTCCTGATTTAATTTCATCCTATTTACTTCAGACCATTTCTCCAGTTTGTCCAGATAATTTTAATCTTATCCTCCAAAACAGCCCCTCCCACTTGGTATCATCTGCACACTTTATAAGTGTACTCTCTATGCCATTCTTTAAATCACTGATTAAGATACTGAAGAGAGCAGGACCCTACTTGATATGCCCTTCCAGTTTGACTATGAACCACTGATAACTACTCTCTGGGAACCGTTTTCCAACCAGCTATGCACTCACTTTTTTGTAGCTCCATTTAGGTTGTATTTCCCTAGTTTGCTATGGTAAGTAATATATAAATACATATAATCTAAGCAAGTCAAATAGCAACTATAAAAGACAGCAAACTCAGACTTTTGGATACTTTTTGTGAACAAAATTATTAGTCAGCTGCTAGTGATGTAGGTTCTACTTAACCACATTGTCTTTTCCCCCTTGTGCTCGGAGCTTCTGATATTAATTGTACTGCTAATAATAATCAACAAATTGGTCCCATTTTCCATGTGATTTTATCAGTGATGGCCGTCACTAGGCATCTCCATCAAATGGCACATCATAAACGCTCTGGGGTAGAGGGTACTGTTGTTGACTTCCATTTCTTAATAACTAGAGTAAGTATTATGACAGATTAGTACTCTTGGATTTCTGCTTCCTGTGTGTGGCTGCCAGGAAACTCCTAGTTAAAGCCTGATTGTCAGCCAGTAGCAGGGTGGGCATGTGCCTGGCTCTCCTTGAAACACTGGTAAACCATAGTGCCTTCAAAAAGAAAAGGAGTACTTGTGGCACCTTAGAGACTAACCCATTTATTTGAGCATAAGCTTTCGTGAGCTACAGCTCACTTCATCGGATGCATACTGTGGAAACTGCAGAAGACATTGTATACACAGAGACCATGAAACAATACCTCCTCCCACCCCACTCTCCTGCTGGTAATAGCTTATCTAAAGTGATCACTCTCCTTACAATGTGTATGATAATCAAGGTGGGCCATTTCCAGCACAAATCCAGGTTTTCTCGCCACCCCCCCCACCCCACCCCCCCCGCAACACACACACACACACAAACTCACTCTCCTGCTGGCAATAGCTCATCCAAACTGACCACTCTCCTTACAATGTGTATGATAATCAAGGTGGGCCATTTCCAGCACAAATCCAGGTTTTCTCAACCCCCCCCCCCCACACACACAAACTCACTCTCCTGCTGTTAATAGCTCATCCAAACTGACCACTCTCCTTACAATGTGTATGATAATCAAGGTGGGCCATTTCCAGCATAAATCCAAGTTTAACCAGAACGTGGGGGGGGGGGGGGGGTAGGAAAAAACAAGGGGAAATAGGCTACCTTGCATAATGACTTAGCCATTCCCAGTCTCTATTTAAGCCTAAATTAATAGTACCCAATTTGCAAATGAATTCCAATTCAGCAATTTCTCGCTGGAGTCTGGATTTGAAGTTTTTTTGTTGTAAGATAGTGACCTTCATATCTGTAATTGCGTGACCAGAGAGATTGAAGTGTTCTCCAACTGGTTTCAGCTGTACCACTGTAGAAACTCAACCATCCCGTGATTTTTCACCTGAAATTTTCCTTTTATTTTTGACTTGAACTAACTATAATGATTTTTTTTTTTTTTTTTTGCTTCATTGGACTCACCAGTCTCAGCCCGTCATTAGTTCCTGTGGCTTCTCTTCTTTTAATCTGATTTTTCTCTTGTTTCATCTGTTTTCTTGTGTATCTTCTTTATTTTTATATCTCTTGTGTCTGAAGAACTTATAAACTCTGCAGGAATCCTATTCCTGGTGGCTCATTCTACTCCTACTGGAGTACAGCATGTCTGTTGGGAAGTCTGCGAAGTTTTATAAATTCTTCTAGAATGTTGACAAAGTTTTCAAAGGCTCAGGTATTCATAGCAAGTATTTCCAAAAAATAAATCCCATGCACTTGACTAGTCCTCACAGAGGAGAAACGAATAAAACACGTTTAGTGTTTACTTGCTGCTCTGAATACCGGGAGATCACTGAGTGATGTTCAGTCGCCGAGTTGATGGCATTCGTTCTGAATTCTCACTTAACAGAGAGGGCCATATGAAGGCTGCCATCTTCCACTCTACATGATTACACTCTAATGTATCTCGGAGTGAAACTCAACTGCACCCTCTCCTTTCATGGTCATCTTGAGAACATAGCTGCAAAGATAAAAATGAGAGACAACGTAATCCAGAAACGAGCATGTGCAACCTGGGTTGCATCAGCATCAGTGTTGCAAACATCTGCAATAACACTTGTATATTCAGTAGCTGAATATTGTGCACCGGTATGGAGCAGATACAGTCACATATGACTCGTGGATACCCAGCTAAATACAGTGATGCGGTGCACTATGGGAACCCTTAAGTCGACTCCAACACTATGGCTACATGTCCTGTCTAATATCGCTCCCCTTTCGATATGCCGAACTGCTGCAACGTTCTGCAAAGCTCAGCGAATCCAGGAAAACAGATGTCTTCCTATTCACCAAGACCTTGACAACACCACACACACAGCCCGCAACGTCTTAAGTCCTGCAAGTCCTGCTTTCTGGGAACATTCATTAAGCCTCATTCAATCAGGCTAGATCAGAAGGCGGCTTGGAAAGGAAATTGGGCTAGACAAGACTTAAAAAATAAGCACCTTGTGCCAGATCCCACACAGAAGGTTCCTGGGTTTGAACTTCCATGGTCATCTTGGTTAACGCTGAACCGAATTCTAACCAACCATGGTAGATGCAGATATCTAATGCACAAATGGAAAATCAAGGACTCCCTGGTGTGCAAGTGTGGTTCCCTATGACAGACCATCGAACATATCACTACCGACTGCCCAATTTATAAATATGAAGGAGGCATTGCTGCAATAAATTCTCTACTCCTGATGTAGCCATTTGGCTCGATCAACTTCAGGTGAAATTGTAGTTGCTCCTCTACACCAGCCACACGAAAGAAGAAGTGTTTACTAAATTAACAGTTTTTAGCATACAATACCAGAAAAATTAGAAGATGTGGCTAGGGATTCTAGGTTTTCTAAATACAGATGAGAGGCTTATTGTGTACACAGGTATTATGTAGACAGAGAGCATATTGTTGATAGTTAACAATAAATAAACAATAGAAGTAATAGATTACTATATAATAAAATTATATTAAATCAGTTTTGTATTACAGCACTGGCACTAGTGACAATAACCCTTAACTGTTCAGAAATTAATGAGATTTAGTCTCACAGTTGGAAATTTAGGGGGCAGAAGACTAGTGTTCAGTCCAGTATATTTAACTGTCATTATGTTCCAAACTAAAACAGGTATTGCCAGAGTCCTATAATAAAAATCTCTAGGGCTGAATCCTATTGTCCTGACCTGTCCTGGTGCCAAACCAGTTTCCAGTGCAAGTTAGAGCACCCTGATAGTATTCTACTGTGGTTCCCCAGGCTATGCGCAAATTGCAACATTATGCATCTGCAGTACATAAAATCGGATTGAATTCTAAAAAGTCTGTTGGATTACTTTGTTAGATTATCTTCTAAGTAGATATCTGAAAAATATAGGACTAGATGGTTTCCTGAGATTCCTGACCGTGAATGGAAGGACAAGAGTGGGTGGGTGGGTGGGTGAAAAGAGCTTATGCCCCCTCATGGACGTTGAGTATAATCATGGTTCTTGCACTCACTTGAGTGTAGGGATCACATGATCTGGAACTGCAAGCCGCCTCAAAGTGAAAGGGAAGGCTTGAGAAGAAGGAGCAGTAGAACCAACTAGTCACAAAGTGGTTGAGCATGCACTACACCCTTTGAAGCAGGGAACAGTGGACATTGTCCCTTGTGTGCCAGGAAGCTCTGTTCCTTTTGAACTTCCTGCTGGTTTGTGTGATTTTTGCATCACCCTAATGCTGGGCAGAAAGCAGCCCACATTCTAAACTCGTACACAGACCTGCAGATAAACAGCAGTGGGAGACTCCTATTACTGAAAGATCTTATGGAATCAAGGTAGTGCTCAAATCCAGTTTAGTCAGACAGTCACCTTTCAGCACAGTAGCCTGAAAGCAGTTAACATTTCAAAAATAAAATATCTATCTATCCAGTATCGGGACTTGAGGATTTGCCAGTTGCTCAGAGGTCAAGGCAATAGGAACTCCAGTCTGAACATACTTTGTGAAAGAGGGAATAGAAGACTGCCTATGAGTCAGCCAACAGCTCAGTTCAGAGTTTACATCATGTATTGTGCCAGGAAATTAAGCAAAACTTTTAACAGAACTGAAGACAAATAATCTATGGGTATGTCTTCAGTACCTGCCGTATCAGCAGACAGCGATCGATCCAGCAGGGATCAATTTATTGCGTCTAGTCTAGACGTGATAAATCGACCCCCAAGCGCTCTCCTGTCGACTCCTGTACTCCAGCACCGCTAGAGGAGCAGGCGGAGTCAACAGGGGAGTGGCAGCAGTCGACTCACCATGGGGAAGACACCATGGTAAGTTGATCTAAGTACGTCGACTTCAGCCACGTTATTCATTTAGCTGAAGTTGCGTAACTTAGATCGATTCCCCCCCAGTGTAGACCAGGGCTAGGAAAGGTAACTTTATATCCCTCAGTAAAAGAGTGAATGAGGAGACAAGAAACTTCATAAGGCAAGCACTAAAGCCTGGATCAGTGTGGTTTTTCTAGTGTAAACAGGCATTTTTAACAAAGGAAAAAGTTAAAACAAAAGATTATACTGCTGTTAAGCTAAGCATAGGGCCCTGTGTTACCTAGTACAATAGCTGAAAAAAAAAACTGGAAGAAAGGAACAGCGCAACAGTAGGTCTAGGGTGGAACATTATCATACTAATGAGAAATATAAAAAAAGTTAGACTTTTATCCTTTCAGACAGAACACAGAGTAATGTACTGGGAGCTTATATTAACTGCTACTGTACCTGGCTGACAAAAAGTGAATTCTTGCCAGTAATAAGAGTCTAGAATCTATCCAATGCAGGCTCTGAGAAAATCTGCTGAGGTAATGAGACACGGCATATCATGGAGTGAAGGGGGTCAAAAATTGGGAATGCTAGAGTTGAAAAGGAATGTGTGACAGATTCTTAGCCAACTTTAATGTTTGTAATAATATGGGATCTGAAAAAATTTCTCTCTTACAAAACAAACATCAATAGTTTCTGTTTATACTAAAAGCAGGTCTTAAATAATCTAGCTAGGATGTAATTATATTAATAAACAAAGAAACTTTTCCTAACTCATTAGGCCGGGAAAGCTAAAGATGAACAATAAATGCTTTTTTAAAAATCTCAAAGACTCTTTAAGACCTTGCATCATTAACAGACTATATATGTAGACTTCAAAATTACAAATAAATCTACATTAGAGCAAAGTAGTTGAAAATAATTTCTTGTTATATGTATCTGCTAAAATCTTAGATCTGTGTTTTTCTTTCAACTGTTAGTGATTTCATCAACAACTAAAGCAGTTGAAGGAATGCAGTTCCCTGCCTTCTTTTTGGTGTTGTTGATATCATCAGATATTGCAGAGTGAAGACAGGACCCCAAATGTAGGGTCTTGACATGAAAAGCTTTTTAATCTGTCATATTTATGCTTAAACTACAGTAGTGTTGCAAGGATCACTAGTTTCCTGTTGCAGTTCACAGATTGTTTCAGTAGTTGCAGTTAGTTTACATTTTGCAATTTTACACAATGTTTTGCAGTGGCCAAATACTGGATCAGATGTTTTTTAAACAGCACATTAAGTAGTTGGATTGCATTAATATTAGTCAGCAGTCTGGGCCCATGCTGCTTTGACAGGTATGTGTGGGCTCCAGAGTACTGACTCTAAAGTGGGGGGGGGAGGTTGTTTTTGTTTTGTTTTATATTGTGTTTTGTGGGGTTGTCAAAAGGCTCAAAGCAGTTCTTTGCTGCAAGTAAAAGTTTAGAAGATGGCAAGTGGAGATTTCTAGCATATCGGTTGAGCAACTTTTGTCCCCTAAAACTGAGGGAAATGGTCCCAGAATACTACCTATTCCTTAGGTGCTCTGCCCTGTCAGCTAATTTGTGCAGCCAATGACACTTTTCCAAGCAAATGAGCACTATCATTGCAGGAGGGAGAATATTCCCAGTTGACTTGTTTGTTCGTTGGCTTCACACAGCTGGTTGGTTGGTTGGTTGGTTGGTTGGTTGGTGGTTGCTCTTTTTGGTCGTTTGTTGAAGGTGAACAGATTCCTGGGGCTCCCTTAGTGTTTATTTTTAGGCTGCGGATCAGTTTAGAAGTAATAATTTTGCATTTCATCCAGTAATCTTGCCTATTAAAGTTACACTTACATGGATACCTACTATCTTAGGGAGATAGGGTTGGTAAGGTAATATCTTTTATTGGACCAACGTTTGTTGATGAGAGAGACAAGCTTTCAAGCTCTGTGTAGCTCAAAAGCTTGTCTCTCTCACCAACAGAAGTTTGGTCCAATAAAAGATGTTTCTCGCCTTGTCTCTAATGTCCTGGGACCAACACGGCTACAACAACATTGCATACACCTCATTCCCTTTGTAATATCTGTTAGAAGGCTGCACTAGCAGACAGATTTAAGGAAGGGGGAAAGTGGGTTATCACAGAATAAGTTATACTTTGCACTTACTTAGCAGCTTTTTTCCAAGGACCGTAGAGTTTTCAGTATTAAATTACGCATCAAAACACCATGTGAGCTATCAGTGTTATGAACCCCATTACATAAATAGAGAAAGTGAGGCAGAGGAAAAAGCTGAGACATGCTGCAAGTAATGTAGTGAGTCAGTAGCTGGGCCAGAAATCAAATCATCCCAGTCCTGTGCTTTAACCATTAGATGACACTCTCTTCCTGCAGGTTTGTAAAATTTGTCTCTGAACTCCTCTACAAAACAAAACTATCGCAAAAAGGCACGTGCTGAACACTACGGAAATTTAAGCTGTCATTATCCTGAAAAGAGGATTTAGTAGGAAGGGAAGATGGAATTGAAAAGAAAAACTCCAATAAGAGTCTGCTACAGAAGAAATTGGATACGTGGTCTGAGATACGTTCTTGCATAGCCAAAAATTAAACATTCTATATATCAGTGTTTTCAGAGTTCATGTGTCAAGCCAGTACTGGGTCACCTTGCTCAGCACGCAGGGACCTTGGCGGCCGGCCAGTAAAAACTAGTGGTAAAACTAGTAATTCCTACCCGGAAGCAGCTAGCAGCAGATCCGGCTCGTAGGCAGGGCAGCCACAGGGCTCTGTGTGCTGTCCGAGCACTTGCTCTCCGCTGAGGTGGGGGTGGGTGCCTGCGGGCGAGAGCCGTGTGGAGCCGCTTGCGCGCCTCTGCCTAGGATCCAGACCTGCTGGACACTTCCAGGGTGCAGCGTGGTCCGCAGTGACAGGACAGGTGGGAAGCCTGCCTCTGCACCTCGGCTGCGCTGCTGACCAAGAGCCACCAGAGGTAAGCCCGCTCCTCAATCCCCTGCCCCAGCCCTGAGCCCCCCCAAACCCAGAGCCCCTTCCTGCACCCCAACCCCCTCATTCCTGGCCCCACCCCAGAGCCTACACTCCAGCCCAGAGCCCTGACCCCTTCTTGCACCCCTGAGCCCCTCCTGCACCCCAAACCCTGCATCCCCAGCCCAGAGCCTTGACCCCCCTCCCGCACCTCTGCCCAGAGCCCCCTCCCACACCACAAACCCCTCATCCCCAGCTCCGTTGGGTCGCTGGCATCAACATTTTCTTCAACTGGGTAGCCAGAAAAAAAGTTTGAAAAACACTGCTATATATTACAGTATAGTCTTGTTTGCCTCCCAGTGCACCATCTGACTCACAGGAGAGAAAGATATTTAGGTCATTCTTGATCTAATACGTAAGTTACTATTTAGGCCAATTATAAGACATTAGACCAAAATATTAGCAACATTCAGAGACAAAGCTCCATTTTAAAGGAACTAGTGGAAAGAAGCAGATAATCCCATATTCTGGAAATATTTGTGTGGAATTGGTTGTTTTCCAAACAGCTGTGCAAACTATAAAGGAGCCAAAAAAGAGTAAATAAATCTCCAGTTTGTGATAAGTCATCCACCAGTTGATTGTAGGATACATGTTCAAAAAATTGCTCGAGCATTCGCCCTGTGGAGACATCAGGTACAGGTGTTTCTGTACCTCGACGACTGGCTGATCAAAGGCCGCTCCAGGACACAAGCGGTCTCGTTTATTGAGAACCTGGGTCTGCTCCTAAACGAAGCAAAGTCAACTCTGCCCCCCGACCAGAGAATAGAGTTTAAAGGGGCAGTACTGGACTTGACCCAAGCCAGGGCATTCCTCCCACAGGCTAGATTTCAAGCCCTCAACAGCATGATCCAGGGAGTCATGCAGTTCCCCACCACTATCGCGAGAAACTGCCTGAAGCTTCTCAGGCACATGGCAGCCTGTACGTACGTGGTATGACACACCAAACTCAGGGTTCGGCTGCTACAGTTGTGGCTAGCATCAGTCTATCGATGAGCCCAGGCCAGCTTGGACAGGATCATGACCCTGCTTCGCCCTGTCCTCGATTCACTCTTGTGCTGGACTGACACCCAGCAGGTGTGCTCAGGGGTCCCCTTCGCAGCCCCACAGCCATCCCTGGCGTTGGTGACGGACACGTCGGATTTGGACTGGGGAGCTCATTTTGGGGACCACAGGACTCAAGGCGTCTGGTCGCAAGCAAGCAGATCTGCACCTCCACATCAATGTCAGAGAGCTCAGAGCAGTGCGCTTAGTGTGTCAGACGTTCCGCCTTACCTAGTCGAACAATGTGTATCAGTCATGACGGACAATACGACTGCGATGTTCTGTATCAACAAACGGGGGTGTACGCTCCTCTCCCCTGTGCCAGGAAGCCTTCACGCTACGGGACTTATGTGTAGAACACTCAGTCAACTTGCAGGTGTCGTATCTTCCCGGGGTTCAGAACAAGCTGGCAGAACCACCTCAGCAGGTTGTTACGCAGCCGTGAGCGATCCCTTCAACCGGATGTCTCATGTTCAGTCTTCCAGAGGTGGGGATGTCCCCGATCGACCTCTTCGCCACATGACGCAACAGGAAGTGTCAACAGTTCTGCTCCTTCCAGAATCAGAGCCCGGGCTCCATGGTGGATGCGTTCCTCCTCCGCTGGGGAGGAGCTCTCCTATACACCTTCCCACCGATACCACTCGTTCACAAGGTCCTGCTCAAGATTCGCAGAGATCGTGCTCGAGTTATACTGATAGCACCGGCCTGCCCATGTCAGCATTGGTACACATCTCTCCTAGATGTGTCTGTGGGAGCTGCAATTACCTTGCCGCTCTTCCCGGACCTTCTCACACAGGATCACGGATGTCTCCAACACTCAAACCTGCAGTCACTCCATCTCACGGCATAGAAGCTCCATCATTGAATGTGTCGGAGCTTTCCTGTTCAGACCATGTTAGACAGGTCCTCCTTGGCAGTAGAAAACACTCAACGAGGGCCATGTACCTTGCCAAGTGGAAGAGATTTTCAATATGTTCAGCGTCGCGCAACTCGCCCCCAATGCTAGCCTCAGGGCTGCACATTCTGGACTACCTTCTGTGTCTGAAACGAGGGTCTCTCGTTGCCTTCTATAAGAGTACACTTGGCAGCCATCTCAGCATTCCATCTGGGTGTAGAGGGCTGCTCAGTTTTTGCTAACCACATGGTCAGCTGCTTCCTGAAGGGGCTCAACAGGTTGTACCCACATGTTCGCCAGCCGGTCCCTGCCTGCGACCTCAACTTGGTCATCTCTAGACTCATGGGGCATCCCTTTGAGCCTTTAGCAACATGCTCCCTGCTCTACCTCTCTTACAAGGTTGTGTTCCTGGTGACGATAACCTCGGCCAGGAGGGTGTCTGAGCTCAGGGCCCTAACTTCAAAGCTGCCCTACACCACATTTTTTAAGGCAGAGGTTCAGCTCAGGCCCTACCGTGCTTTCCTCCTGAAGGTTGTGTCGCAGTTCCACATCAACCAAGACATTTTCTTCCCTGTTTTCTACCCTAAACCTCATTCGAACAACAGGGAGCAGAGGCTCCACAATCTAGATGTGCCACAGAAGGCACAGAATCTGAGACTTCCAGCGAACTCCATGACTTCAGCCTGCGGTGGCAGGGAGCAACAAGATACCCCTGCCGCCTCTGGCGGTTCCCGGAGCTCCAGGCCGCAGTGGGCAGCACGGTACCCCACAGCTCCTGGCTGTCATGCATGGCAGGGTACTCCCAAGCTCCCGGCCACTGCCAGCGGGGGAACCCCCAAGCTTGTGGGCAGCAGGGAACCCTGCAGCTCCTTGCTGTGGCAGGGGAACCCCCAAGTTCCCAGCGGCTGAGGGCAGCGGAGGAACCCCACAACTCCCAGCCCCCACAGGCAGCGAGGGACCCCCCAGAGCTGCAGACAGCAGGGGTAGCCCCGCAGGCATCAGCTGCTGCAGGCTGCTCCTAGACCCTGCGCAGCTGCCCCACTTCAAGCAGTGTGGGGACCCGCAGATCCCCATTTTGTCAGGGGTATTTTTAGTAAAAGTCACGGACAGGTCACGGCTTCCGTGAATTTTTCTCTTTTGCCCATGCTCTATGGCCTTTACTAAAAATATCTGACAAAATCTTAGCCTTAAACATAAGCAATTCAGGAGTAAATTGTTAGTATGGGGGCTGGAAATTTCACTCCTATACACCCCACAGTTTGGACTATAGGGTGTGTGAATAGCAGTACGCACCAAAGTGCTGACCTGTAACTCCCCCATGTGGATGCTGCAGACACAAACTAAAAGCTTGCTAGTTTGCATTAACATAGTCCTCTTGAAACAGGACTACACTACTGTGAACCAAAGTTTGTCTTTTAGTGAAAGATTCTGGAGTTATTTACAGCTGAAGTTAAAATCTGGCAGTTTCTTTTTTGAGGGGGAATACATTACCAGCAGTGTTTCTTCCGTTGAGGTTGGAAATTGGACATAACTTTTAGCTCATATTACTGAAACATCACTGTAATTCTGGCATTCTTCCTTTAAGCTTAGTTCAGATGAATCACAGTTTTGATTTACGTCAGGGTTAAATACAGACCTCTTGTGTTCCGTGAATGTTCCTTATGCCTTTTTAAATACTATTGGCATTGGGCAGAATATATGCTAAATTCATAAAGACACTGATATACGAATATGTGTATTCTATAGGTATGTTTAGGTACTTTGTAGTTCACTGTTTAAAATATTAGAATTACTCTCTGCAGTGGTGAAACAGTCCTCCAACCAATGAAGTGGCCACTTTTCTGTCACAAAATCGAATGTTTTGCCCATAATTTTACACTTGCTTTGCCTCTTCCTTAATCTGATGGGACACCAGCCCAGGTTCAGTTACAAAGGGGCAGGGGAGAAAAGCCATTTTTAATAGTCTTTTTTGCTTTTATATTAATTTTTGTGTAGATGTAGTCCACCTTTGAAAGTGTTAGTGATAGGATATATTAAGAAAGAAGCACATCAAAACTATGCAAAGAAAACACTCATACTTGAGACTAGAGTTCTGAGTAGTCAATACAAAATCATATTTTATATTAACACATTAATATTATTTTAATGATTACTAAAATATATTTCAGCATAAACCCTCATAATTATTAGATTGTGCAACCTCCAGTGTGTCTCCATCCAGTCATGTAGTTTGAAAGAAATCTTTACTTAAGAGATTTAAGCACTTCCTTACTTAAACATGTACTTAAGTGCTTTGCTGAATAATAATGGGCTTTAATGTATGTTTAAATGTTGTCCTGAATTGGGGCCTATGGCTGAAATATAAGTGAGGAGATCCAATGTACAGTTTGTTGGGTCGAGGAAGAGAAGCAAGAGTTCTTCTTTGAGTGGTTATACATGTATATTCCACTCAGGTGTGTGGGTGCCCAGTACACCAGAGCCAGAGTGTTTTCTGCAGCAGTACCCATTGGGTCCGTGCATGCATCCTGCACCTTCTCCTGGCCCCTCCTTAGGCTATACGAGAGTGGCACTCCCCTGACCCTGTCAGTTCCTTATCACCACCCATAGCCTGAGTTGGAGCTTCCTGGGCAGTTTACCTCATGATTTTTTCTCTTTGTAGTCAGCAAGATTAGTTCTCTGCCTTCCCTGTAAATAGAAGTTAGTACCCCATAATTAGATTTCTTTTGTTATTTTAGTCTGTTTTAGGGTTTTATTTTGTTTGTTAGTAATTAGTCTTCAATGCTAGACACTGGTGACATGCAGCACTCCCCGGGCTTTTAGCAATGCCTGTCATGTGGCATGTCTATCCCAGATAGTGACCCTCACATGCTCTGCCTTCTCTGTCTTGGCGAGGGGCACATTAAGGATAGGTGCAGTATCTGCCATTCTTTCAAAAAAAGAATGCAGATTTCCAAAGGTCTGTGCCTCAAGCAACACTTTATGAAGCAGGCCATGAGACCCAGCTCAGCCCCAGGACCCTCAACCAAACACCTGTTGCCTACCTGTGGTCCACTAACGAGGCTGCAGTGGTCTCTGACAGACCCCTAGACTCAGGCTATGTCTACACTAGCACTTTTGTCAGTGTAACTTAGGTTGCACATGAGTGACAAAAAACACTGCCTTAAGCGACATAAGTTGCACCAACAGAAGCACTGGTATGGACAGCACTATGTCAACGGGAGAGCTCTCTCCTGTCAGCTTAGAGCAGCTATATGGGAGATCTTACTGCGCCGCAGCTGCATCACTACAGCTGTACTGCTGTAAGCGCTCTAATGTAGACATGGCCTCAGTTTCTCCTCTGAGGAAGAGGTGTTGGTCTTCTTATCCCAAGCTTCCCCAAAAGAGGACTCCTAAAACAAACCGGAGCTGCTCACTGTCATAGAATTTTTTGAGGAGGAAGCACAAATCACAGAGAAGGAGATCCACCAATTCCAGTACGAATCAGCCAGCTCATCCTCAGTCTGCTGTTTGGAAGTAGCACATTTGACTTCTCCTTCAAAGACAGCAATATAATTGCTGGCGATCTTTCTGCTATCTCCCCCCCATGCATGGGGACAGATATTCCACTTCCTCAGTGCTTGAGAGATCATAACCACAGACAAATGGATCCTAAAGACTATGAGACTGGGATATTCTATCCAATTCTTCTCATTCCCCCCTTTCCCACTCATCTCCTCTATCCCTTTTTGGGGAACCATCTCAGGGAGTCAGTGCTCCTTCAGGAAGTTCAGACTGTGCTCACTCTATGGTCCATAGAAGAATTTTCCTTTGGCACTGGGGAAAGGAGTTTTAATCCATGACTCTTTCTGATCCCCAAGTCCAAGAGAGGGTCTGAGTCCCATACTGAACCTTCAAAATATCAACAAGTTCATCAGAGATATAAAATTTCACCTGGTTTCCCTAGCATCAGTCCATTCTTCCCTACATCACGGTGCTTGTTTGCTACCCTTTCTCTCCAGAATGCCTATTTCCATGTGGCAGTTCTGCCAAGTCACATGAAGTTTTGAGATCTGTAGCAACGGGTCAACATTATCAATATACAGTACTTCGGTTTGGCCTGTTGTCAGCTCCGCATGTATTTACCTACTGCATAGTGGAGGTGGCGACCTTCTTGAGGAGAAAGGGAATTCACATCTTCATTTATCTGGATGATTGGTTGGTGTGAGGCAGATTGAAATATCAGGTACTTCACCACGTTTAGTTCATCATCTGTCTCTTTGACTGTCTGGGACTCATTCTAAAAAAGGGAAAATGCATGTTGGTCCCAATACAGAAAATTTGAGTTCATCAGGATCCTACTCAATTCTAGGAATTCGATGGCTTGTCTCCCTTAGGACAAATTTCAGTTCATTCACAATTCACAAGCTGTGCATATTTCTCAAGTCACACTTTACGACTGCTGTCGAGTGTGCCTCAGGCTACTAGGTATATGGCCTCATGTACTTACGTGACCCAACATTCCAGGCTGAACCTGCACATCTGTCAAGAGTGGCTAAAGCTAGTTTATTCATTAAACAGACACCCTTAGACAAGTTGTTCTAGGTTCCTTCTGTGATCCTATGTTCCCTGGATCAAAACAACATATCTCTCAGCCCCTTACATCCAGGACAGTCATTACCAGAGCAAGAAGCAGATATTTGTACCAATGTCCTTGAACTCTGGGCAATTCACAAGGCTTGTTGTGCCTTTCTCCCTCACTTCAAGGACTTGTCGATCCAGAAATTGACTGACAATACAACCATGGTGTACTACCTAAACATATAGGGAGGGAGGTGATCCAATCAGTTTTGCCAAGATTGATGAATCTCTGGAACTTTGGCACCAGGGAAGGCTACTTCCATTGCAGCTTACTTAGCTGTCTCCCAGAAACAGATGGCCGATTACCCAGGAACGGAATTCTCCTAGAATGATAAATGGTCCCTCAAGAACAGTATGCTGAGGACCATCTTTCAAATTTGGAGTATTCCAGCCGTCAGCCTATTTGCAACAAAAGGCAACAAGAAATGCCATCAGTTCTTTCCTTCAGTAAGTCATAGTCCAGACTTGATAACCAACACATTTCTGCTGAGATGAGGATCGAGTCTCATGTATACATTTCCCCCATTCCACTCATCCCACAAGTTCTCAATTTAAAACAAGAACACACCAAGATAATTCTTATCATTGCCAATGTGCTCGAGACAGCTCTTGTTCTTGGATCTTCACGTTCTCTCAATTCAAACCCATGGTCTCTGCCTCCTCTTCCAAATCTGCTCTCCCAGCAACACAGACAAATGTGAGACCCAGATCTTAATAGTCTGCACCTCACAGCATGGCTGTTGAGTGGTTGGATCAAGTGGACAAGCACTGCTCAGTGTCTGTTCAGGAGACATTTCTTAACAGTAGAAAGCAATCCACTAAGTCTCTGTATTTGGCTAAATGAAAGTGTTTTTTGATCTGATCTACTATTCACAGAATTCACCCAGCAAAAGCTAAGATTAAAGACGTTTTTGAGTACCTGTTACACCTCAAATCCTCAGGTCTTTCTCTTACCTTGCTGAGAGTCCACTTAGCTATCTGTCTTCCATTCAAGGGAGATCTGTTTTTTTCCAGCTCCATAGTTTCTAGGTTTTTAAAAGGAAATGTTTGCCTTTCTCCTTCTGTAAAGATACAGTACCACTTTGGGACCTCAGCACTGTATTAGTGGCACTAATGGGTCCTCCATTTTAGCCTTTGGTGATCTGTTCTTGGCTTCACCTGACTCAAAAGGCATCCTTTCTCATCAGATTAGGAGAATGGGGACACTTCAGGCTGTCATGGTAGTACATCCTATATGTTTTTGTCAGGGTCTGCTTACCCCGCACTAGCCCAGACAGGGTTAAGCCCATATTATTGACAGCAGAAGTCCCGCCTCCGCGATGGGACTGGGCATGCTCCAAATGCTCTAGCAGTATAAAGGGAAGAAGCCCAGCTCATTCTGGGATGGAGGCCAAAGAGGAAGGACCTCTCTGGGAAGCTCTTGCGAGGGGCCAGCCACCGCCCCTGACTGCACCAGGAATCAGAGCCTCCCTGGGCCTGCTTGAACCCTGGTGGCTGGAGGAGCCATGGAGATGACTGGCCCAACTGACCACGGAGAATCTGAAGTCTTATAGGAGACGCCAGCACACATACTGGTAGGAAGTGACCCAGGGAAGGTGATGGAGTGGTACCTCCCACCCAGGAAACCTCAGTGTGTTTCGGTAGGACCCCCGTGATGAGTCAGTGGGAAGTTGCTACACCACTGTTAGGGTCCTGGATTGGGGCCCGGTGGAGTCAGGTGGGCCCGGGCCCCCTACAGGGGCAGCCACACCCCTTGGTGGGTGCCCCACCCTCATTGAGCTCTGGGCGCTAGGCCATGCTGCCCTTCACCCAAGGGCTGTTCCATTGACTCTGGGCGCTAGGCCATGCTGCCCTGCACCCAAGGGCTGCTCCATTGACTCTGGCCACTAGACCACACTGCTCTGCACCCCCAGGGCGGCTCCATTAAACTCTGGCCACTAGGCCACTCTGCTCTGCACCCCAGGGCTACTCTGTTGACTCTGGCCGCTGGGCCGTGCTGCCCTGACCCTAGCCGCATAGACCGTCACAATGTTATTTTTCAAAGATAAATTAGGTTTGAGACAGCATCCAAAATCATAAACTAAAGTTCACATTTTCATTTTTACCAGGCAATATACTTACTTGGTTTTTTCCCCAAAATGGCACTCAAATCTGCATATTTTGGACGTTAGGCAAGCACTGGCCTTCTGTCTATATAGGACCAAGACTTTCAGGCTGTCTTCTTGGCTTTTTGTTTCATATGATAGCAGAATGAGAGGTCAGGCAGTTTTAGCACAGATACTTTCCAAATGGATTAATCCCTGTATTGCAGTGGCATGCAGGGTAGCAAATGCCCCTCCCTCCCAAAGACTATTGGCCCATTCAACAAGAGCTCAAGCAACCTTGGTAGTTTTTGTAAGCGACAACCCCATACTATACACTTGTAGAGCTGCTATTTGGTCTTCCGTGCATACATTCGCTCATCATTATGCCATGACAACAGCTTCAGGATGTGATTCAAACTTTGGGAAAGCAATATTGAGTCACTGTTTAAATATACTTGGAGCCCCACCTCCTGACAGTGCTGTTTTTGAGTCACCTGAGGGGAATGCACATGTAACCACTTAAAGAAGAAAATATGATTACTTACCTGTACTGTAACCATTGTTCTTCAAAATATGATTGCACACATATTCCACAAGCCTCCGTCCGTTCCCTCTGCATTGAATTTTGAGCCACCATAGTTCAGTACAAAGGAATTGATGGAGGATGTGGCGGTGCTGCCCGCATATAGCTGTAGGAGCGGCCATGAGGAAGCATAGGGCACGTGTGCTGCACCAACAGATAATGCTGCAGAAAACTCCCTGGCTGCAGCACACTGGGCGTGCATCACCTGAGTGGAATACACATTTGCACCCACATCTCAAAGAACAACGATTACAATACAGGTAGGTACAGGTTTCTTCCCTTTTATGCAATATCATTTTTGTGTTGTTCTAATTTAGGCTATTTTCTCACTGTATATCCACCAAAGAAAAATATTTAATATGAAACAGAGTTTTTATCCAAATATAATTAATCAAAACCATTCTTTGCTATAAATATAAGATGTGTTCTACTTTGACTTGCCAGAGCATTCCATAAATAATGATTTAGTATGGTAGCAAAACTGTCAATAAAACTGGAAAATAGTTCCCCAGTTCAAAAATAAAGGTCTCGGCTTCATTCCAATATGTCTACATATAAAGACCTCAGTATGTACTTCACATTGAATGACTGTTATCCTGTCACAAGATTCAGTTCCACTGACATTCTGCTACAGTTACATCTATAATCAAAGTAAGGACTTTGGTATCTCTCACTGCTAATGACACAATCCTTGCTATACTTGGTCCTCATCCCTGGTAGATGCTCCTTCAACCAACTTCTACAGCAGCCTGGCTTTCCCACAACTAGCTTGCTCCTTGGCTTTCCCTAGAAAGAGAGGGAACGCTACTCTCACTCTCTCAAGCAGCTCCTTCACTCACTCTCCTCCTTTTTCATCAGTAGCCCACTATCCTGTGTTGAAGGGGGTGAGCCCATTACAAACAATGGCTCCCACTCTATTCCAGAGGAGGAGAGGACACACCCACAATCACTGGAGAAGAACATTAAAATTCATTTTATATATTTATGTATTCCACGAGCCTCCATCCATTCCCTCTGCATTGAGTTTTGAGCCACCATAGTTCAATACAAAGGAATTGATGGAGGATGTGGCGGCGCTGCCCTCATATAGCCGTAGGAGGCGTGTGTGTGTGTGTGTCTGGTTTGAAATAGGGTCTGTGTTGAAGTGAAGGAACAGAGTTGGGGAATATCTTTCCCTGGGATTGTTTAAAATACTTGACACAATCTGGTACTTTGCAGAGTTAAAAAAATATTATTGTTCAGAATTAATTATTTTTATGAACGCTGGAGATTTTAGTTATCTCTGGCAAGGATGATAGAGCTGTATCCAAGGCACAGCTCCATTAGATTCATGGAGTCACCCCATTTCTTCCTTCAATTTGATGGTAAAAGAGTTCCCAAAAGCCCCCAAGAGTACCATCCAGCACATCACTAAGTTATTCTCATCTCTTAATTACCAGCCTCGTTGGTTCATAACCCATTAGGACAAGACTTTCAACAAAAGTTCTTTTTGAACATTGTTCTGTAGTGTCGATTTGCAATAGACCAGATTTTGCCTCCCTAGACACACATGCTTTGGAGGGGACTTTTTTCAGGTCAGTGTGAGATAAGGAGAATCAGGGACCCTGCAGAACTCCTAAACTCTACATTGCAGGAAAGATGGTATTTAGTTACACTCACAGTTTATGCAGTCTCTTAATTAAATGTATATATGTAAAATATCACATTGCATATTCCAAAAGCAATCTTAACTCTTCCATTATATACCCTTCCACAATCCATCTTTCAGAGAGAGACAGACTATACCATCCGCAACTTCAGAATTTTTAAAAATTGAGACATAAGTCATCAAGAAGCCATACAGTTCCAGTGCATAGTTTAGATGGGCATCCAAAAATACAATAAACATTATTCAGACCATACATTTAACTAAGAAATTGTTGTTGTTAATAATAGCCACACGTTTTTTGCTCAGTCTTTATAAAAAGGTCAAAGTCAATATAATCCAAAAAGAGAAGAAAAATTCCTACTGTCAAATATGCAGTCTAACATTAAAACTAACGAGCACTTCCAGTAAACAAAGATCATTCCAGATGAAACAAATTAGTATGAGTCAGTGCCCATCTTATTTGGGTGGAGGGAAAATAACTAAGTAATGAGCAAATCTGCTCCAGCCATAGATAACGTTCTAGTTTCTCAGTACTCCAAATTATTAACTTTTAATTAAAGCATTTATACAGACTCTCAGTAATATGTAACAATATAATGGTGTTTCAGAGTAGCAGCCATGTTAGTCTGTATCCGCAAAAAGAACAGGAGTACTTGTTGGCACCTTAGAGACTAACAAATTTATTAGAGCATAAGCTCTCATGAGCTACAGCCTACTTCATCGGATGCATAGAATGGAACGTATAGTAAGAAGAAATATAAATACATACAGATAAGTTGGAAGCTGCCATACAAACTGTGAGAGGCTAATTAGTTAAGGTGAGCTATTATCAGCAGGAGAAAAAAACTTTTGTAGTGATAATCAAGATGGCCCATTTAAACAGTTGACAAGAAGGTGTGAGGATACTTAACATGGGGAAATAGATTCAATATGTGTAATGACCCAGCCACTCCCAGTCTCTATTCAAACCCAAGTTAATGGTATCTAGTTTGTATATTAATTCAAGCTCAGCAGTTTCTCGTTGGAGTCTGTTTCTGAAGCTTTTCTGTTGCAAAATTGACACCCTTAAGTCTTTTATTGAGTGGCCAGAGAGGTTGAAGTGTTCTCCTACCGGTTTTTGAATGTTATGATTCCTGATGTCAGATTTGTGTCCATGTATTCTTTTGCGTAGAGACTGTCTGGTTTGGCCAATGTACATAGCAGAGGGGCATTGCTGGCACATGATGGCATATATCACATTGGTAGATGTGTAGCACATCATCAAAGATTTACAACCTATCCTGAAAAATGATCCCTCGCTCTCACAGGTCTTGGGAGATAGACCAGTCCTCGCTTACAGACAGCCCCCCAACCTGAAGCAAATACTTGCCAGCAACCACACACCACACAACAAAAACACTAACTCAGGAACCTATCCTTGCAAGAAAGCCCAATGCCAACTCTGACCACATATGTATTCAAGTGACACCACCATAGGACCTAATCACATTAGCCACGCCATCAGGGGCTCATTCACCTGCACATCTACCAATGTGATATATGCCATCATGTGCCAGCATTACCCCTCTGCCATTGTACATTGGCCAAACCAGACAGTCTCTGCGCAATGGTGTATTGCCAAGTGCACACAAAAAGGCCTTTCCAACTTGGGAAGGAACCAAGGGAACTTGTCAACAGAGATGGCAGTTTAATAGTATAATTAAGGCTACGATTTTGTCACAGAGGTCGTGGAAGTCACGGATTCTGTGACTTCCAGAGACCTTTGTGACTTCAGCCCGCAGGGGCCGGGAGCTCTGAGCCGCTCTGCGTGCCCCGCACCACCGCAGGCTGAGCTCCCCATTTTGTCCCGGATATTTTTTGTAAAAGTCAGGGACAGGTCACGAGCTTCCATGAATTTTTCTTTATTGCTCATGACCTGTCCCTCACTTTTGTTAAAAATATCAGTGACAAAATCTTAGCCTTAATTATAATTATTCAGTAAGACCTTTTTCACTTCTCTCTAATCCTTGTGCTTGCCTTGAGCAGCGTCTTAGATAATGTTAATTACTCTGGACACTGATGTCTGATCCGCACATAGATGTAGATAAAACAAACATACATATACACACTTCCTCATCAAAAGAGGCTTTAAGATTTGCCATATAGAAAAATGAGACTTTATCATCTTTATCCACCAAATTCTCAAAGAGCATCAAAGTCCCTTCTTTTGGCCTGCATGGCTGATCTCAGATCTTACTCCCATTTGATTTCTGCTCTTTTTATACTACCTACAGCAAGCAGAATTCCATCTTGCTCTCTCAGATCAGACAGAGTTGTGATTATGATGCTTCTCTCTTTTTAATGAAGTTTTATGGGTTTTCCTCATGGGAATGCAGAAGTTATTTTCAAATAGATCTTTATTTAGATTAAAAAATCTTACAGATTTTCCAGAAGATAAAGTAGGTCTGAATCACCTTCCTCTAAAACTGCCTAGACTGCTTACATTTCTAGATCTTATTTGATTTTCTAAGTATGGGCTGCAGCCATTCTGCTTTTCACTAATTTTGTAACCTGCTTCTGTTGTTCAGTCACAGTATTTAGTTAATGAGATTTGCAGTCCCAAGTTCTACACTTTTTCTTCTTTTTTCCATCTTTGCTCCCAGTTTAGTAAGTACAGAAGAAATTCTTTCAATTTTATTTTTCATAGAGGGCCTGGCAGTGCAGAGAATATCTTGTCTGGACTTAACCCACTGTTAGCATTCCTTTCCCAGAAAAACCCTCTGGCTGAATGTCAGCGGGTTCAGCTGACCAGATGCTAACATGTCCTAGGCTCAAAGAAATCCTGATGATCATTTTTATTTTTACTTTTATTGGGCATTTTAACTCTCAAGATTCAGAGTCGAATGAAGTCTTTTTATAGATTTATTTACTTAACTGTTTTTCAGTGAAAGAAATAAAAAATAACATCTTCCACTGATTAAGCAGGAGCTCTCCCTGCTTAGGCCTTGCCCCCATTTAGAATTTTTATTAAATCATTAACTACAAATGATCTTGATATAGATTCTACAGACATGCTGATTCTCTTTTTAACCTTCTGGTACTAGTTAAGATCATCTTCCCTTTCCTGTCATTCTTCCCCTCCCCCCACTCCCCTCACTGTGAATGCTTCCTGGCTCTCCCTTCCCCCACTCATGATGTTCAGACTCCTTATGATCCATTTCAAGGTCCTGCATAACTTCCTTCCTTACTTATCCCTACTTGTTTCTTATGTCATCCTCCCACATTCATGCTGCTCCACCAATGAAACCAGCTCCATCCCACCTTATCTCTATATCTTCCACAGCTACCACCACACTTTCTTTTTGACCTCTAGTGAATGGAATGCCATTCCTGAACTGGTCTGTAAAGCCACTGTACTCTCTTCATTTCAGTTTCCCCTAAAAACCCACTTCTTAAGAAACTAGTTAAATCATCTGCTTTTCTATATTCCTTACTCTTCTCCTGTGTGAATTGCTCATCTTTGTGGAGGGAGATAATTGAATGCTGGGAGGAGAAAGTAAAAGGATACTGGAACTGAAGCTGGGAAAGACAAATTGGTTGAGTTGTGGAGGAAGGATGCGGGAAATTAACTGTGATTAACTTAAAAAAGACAGCAGCAGCAGCAAACAAACAGGTGACTAATAAGTGCTTATGATTGCCCTAATCTCTTTACTTGCATGCTGCCTTACTTCCCCCTTCCTTCATCTCCTTGTCCTTTTAGAGTGTGTTCTTTCTAAGCTGGGGCTGCCTTCCTCTGTGGTACACATTTTGGATGCTACTGCAGTATGAGTAAAAATACCTGTATGTAGATTTTTCTTAGTTATTTTAATCAAATTGAGGCTCATAAAGTTTCAGTAGGTATCTTTATAAGATGCAATTTTACTTGAATGTAACTTTTTTCTCTTTTAACTCATTTTTATCTTTTGTTTAATGTTGAAGGCTGCAGCGATTAGCAAAAGATCTTCTAAAGCAGTTCCAAGTACAGGATAGCAGTTCATTGGCAAACAACAAGGTTTCTGCTCTGGACAGGACTTTAGGAGAGATTTCTCGTATTCTGGAAAAGGAGGTATTATTTATTACATAGTTCATAATTAACCCATGGAATGCACAGCTTAGTTGGAATCAAGAAAGCATTCAACATGTATGTACATGAATATAGGAGTTATAAATGTTCCTACTTCAGGGTGTTGCATGTGTAATAGAAGGGAGTTAGGAAGAAAGCTTCCATATGAGCTAGCTGTTACATAATTGACCATTCTGAAGATTCCAGCCCCTTCCCCGGATGCATCTGATACTGACCATTGTCAGAGAGAGAATACCAAAATAGATGGACTTCTGGTATATATGGTATTTCTTATGTTCTTAGGTAGCTTTCATGTGAGAAATTTTCTTTTTTGCTCTTTATTAAAAAAAAATTAATATAACAGAAGTTACAACAAACGAAAATATGACTTTATAGAAAAACTAGTCAGATTTTTTTTTGTTACTGCTTAAACAGATTTTTCCAATAAAACCTGAGATGCAGGGAGTGCATTTCTCCCCTTTTCTTAATTTTGTGAAAATCCCCGCCCTTTTTTAACAGATAAATTAAAGACCACCACTGAATATGTGATACATGTGTACAGTGATTTTCTCTGGTTATTAGATGAAGATGAATATTGGTTTTAGTTTTGGATAGCAACAGGATTACATAAGCTTTCTGTGGTTTATCAGTAACTTTAGACATGTGTATGCTGTTACCACAAGTAAATGAAGTTTAAACAGATGGATTTGACATGGATTTTTTCCAGTTGCCTTTCCTGATATTTTAGAATACTGCCAGATTTAAGTAGGGAGCCAGCTGCAAGTCTTATGAACCTGAATAAGTAATTTCATATCTGCCAAAATATATAAGTTGATGGAAGTTAGAGAAGCAAAATTTTCTGTGACCCATGTCACGAAGTGTAATGTTATGTTATATTCAATTGTGGCAAATATTCCTTCACTTCAAGTTCATTCAGATTTCACAAATGCTCAAATAACAATATTTAAGTCCTGTAGAAGTCCTCCACTCTGTGTTTGTGCATACCAACCATGACAATTATAGCAGTCACACATATAGACTAAGGAAAGACTGTGGCCTAAATTCTTAGATATACCTGTTATCCTTCGAATGCAACTGAGGGGACTGCAAAATAGCCAGCCACGACTCTTTGATTGTGAGGCCGGTTCTGCACTGGCTATAACCCCAGCGTAGGGTAGAGCAGCCTTGGCTCCGGTGCTGTTTGAGGTATTAGAATTCTGCTGCTGGCAGGCTATTGCTCCCTTTTGTGCCCTCACTCTGCCCCCCACAGCTGCACCAGCTTGCAGCTCATTTGCATCAGGAGAATCCTTAGCTAGGAAAATTCAGCAGCTCTCTGGCTTATTTACTTTGCCAGACTGGCACAGAAAGTTCCAAATAAATGAGAAAATCTAGCCTTGTAAATCTTTTGTTCCCTTAACCTGTATATATTTCAAATGCCAATGCTACTTTCACAGTTAGCTTTCAGATTCACTGATGGACTTGTGTTTTTACTTTTTTAGCACAGAAATTCTCAAACTCACAACATTCAGTTTAGAGTAGTTAGTATCTTTTAAGCCTCTCTCATTTTCCTCCCTCTTGCCTATTTTTGAAAAGCAATTAATACAATTATTACATCGCCATAGGAATGGTTGCCATTTTTGTTTCCTTTGCCATCATGTTAGAAGGTTAAAATGACAGCATGCTGCCTATATTACAAAGTATAGCGGGTCACAGAGCTCAGAGACAGACTGCTTGGGTCAACGGTACTGAGTGATGGTTTTCAGCAAAAAGGAAAAAAACATTTGTTATTATTGCTGTCAAAGTGAAATTGAAGTATCGTTTATATTGCTACTGATATTCGCAAGCTAAGAAGGAAGTATCCCATTTCTTATTAGAAATGTTACAAAGAACTAAAGTTTGAAAAGTTCTCTTTAGTTTGCTTTTTTTTCTTTGTACTTGAAGTGAAAATTTTCACTGGTTGAAATAGTACATTCCACAGTTAAATAATTTGCCTGTATCTTCTTTTAGAGCCTATACAAAATACACTAAAGTCCATAAGTGTCTTTCTATTGATATCAGTGGGCTTTGGATCAGGCACTTGGAGAACATGGGCCAGTTCTCCTCTCCGTTGCATCATGTGTACTCCTTTACACCTCTGCAAAATGAGTGCAGAGTAAAATACTGTCAAATCAGCACCTTGCACAGGTGTAAATAAACGTACAAAGTGTGCAAAGCAGTGAAGTATCAGACCTGATATGTTGGGTTGGTTTTTTTGGGAAGGGTGAGGTGTTCCTCTTCTGCTGGCAAGCCTTTTATGTTTCCCCTGTGTTTTACTGCATGCTATACACGGCACATTGCAATGTAAGTCACCATTCTACAGCATAAGTAATGGCACTTAAGTGAGCCAAATTTTGTCTTTACACCTTCTGCAAATCCATTGAAGACAATGGGCATGATTCTTATTTACATTGTCCACTTTACACAACTCTGGCAGTGTAAAAGTTCCTTAAAAGGATGGAAATGCCCCATATAATATCCACAGTGCAGAGAGCTCTCCTGGCTGGTATAAAACTAGTAGAAGGACTCTGCAGTTGTCCCGGCCCCAGGCCCAAAGGTATAGGGGTTAGGTCAGGGTGTCAAGGGGGACATGGCTGAAATTCCATGTACTGTGGTTATTTTCTGATTTCCAGAGCCTGTAAGAGGCCATGGGAAGCAGAAAGTAAGTTGCAGCAGCCTTCAGGTTACTCCAACTTACACTGGGGACCAGGAAAGCTCCTGAATGACTCCAGAGTACAGAAGCACAAAGGTGACTTAAATTTACCTTTAATTCCTCTTCATTCCTGCCCCAACCACAGGACTGGAGTAACTGAGAATCAAACCCATTGGGGTTTCCTGGACTATATGACAGGAAAGAATTTAGCCCATTATTTCCATTATTATGGTGGTACTAGGTATCTTAGGAAGTCCTGTGTCAGCTTTGTGATGGTACATTGTTTCATGACTGTGTTATAGGTTGAAAGAGAGACAAGGTGGGTGAGGTAATATCTTTTATTGGACCAACTTCTGTTGGTAAGAAAGAGATGCTTTCAAGGTTACACGGAGATCTTCTTCAGGTCTACAGCAATGCTGCATAGTACAGGTTGAAATGCATTTTCATTTATTTAATAGCTACAGTAGAATCAATCCTTTGATCGAGGGTTTTTGTAGCATGGAAATGGCAATACAATCTGTATTCACATAAGTGATTACTCAAAAATAGAAGACCGTAGGCCAAATTCTGCTCTCAGCTACATTGGGGTGAATAACTTCGGTGGGAGTTTGAGGTATTCAGCAGCTCTCAAGGTCAGGCTGTTATTCAATAAGTTCCAAAAGTGGACATCATTAGTGCAATTAACAATACATTCTTCCATTAACTTATGGTGTAAGGGAGAAAAAAAGAATTCTTTAAACAATCAATATAACTTTTATAACTCAAAAGCTTATTTTGTTCCGATCCAATAGTATATAAGATGAACCATAGTTTTAGCAATTCTAGTTTAATTATTGTATAAAAGAAATTGAACTCTTCTGATCTAAGAAGAAATTGAATTCTTCTGATAAAAGGCAAGCAAGCATATATTACATATCTGTGTTCTAGAGTGCTCCATTCAAACCAGTGCTGCATATATATTTACCAGGATAACATAGTTTATCTTTGCTCTTTTAACATTGGTGCCAGTCAGATAATGGAATAGTAACTATAGTTGTTTTCAAGAAATATTGCAAACATACACTTTAAATTATGTTTTGAAAATGAAGCCATTGATCAAGTCAAAATTTGGTTTGTTTTCTATATTTCGCCCTTATCATACTTAATGATCTACACCAGGGGCTCTCAAACTGGGGGTTGGGACCCCTAATAGGGTCGTGAGGTTATTATATGGGATGTCGTGAGCTGTCAGCCTCCACCCCAAACCCCGTTTTGCATCCAGCATTTATAATGGTGTTAAATATATAAAAAAGTGTTTTTAATTTATAAGGGGGGTCGCAGTCAGAGGCTTGCTATGTGAAAGGGATCACCAGTACAAAAGTTTTAGAACCACTGATCTACACTGTAATTATAGAACTGTAAAGAGGATGAAGTCTTTCTCTTACCACTGCTAATTTTTCTATATTGCAATAAATTAAATGAAAAGAAAAATCAAAAATAAATGTGCATGAATTTTCCTCTGATCAGTGTCTCAAACAGATTCATTGTGAGTCATTTCACTACAATTGATACCTTATAGCAATTATATATTTCTTATTTTACACAACTATTTATATTAGTGGTAGAGCATGAAACCAATTTGAGGAAAACAAATTAGCAGTTTATTTAAATATATTTGCTTATAAAAGAGTAATATTCAGTAGATGATGATTTCATTGAAAGTGCATATTTTATAATACATATATGTGTGTGTGTTACGTTTGTAATACGATAGGATTCTATTTTCTTACACATGCATATGGGGTTTATATGACCATGTCCATTAATGATGGTTAGCTGTGTGAAATCCATTAATTTCACATAAATTTGTGCAGATATATTGGCAAATAGACACCTTAGGTGGGAGGAAAAAATCACACACAGGACCTAGCAATATAAAATGTGGGCAGTGTTCCATGCTGTGTTGAGGAAAGTTGCTACTTAAGGTCCAAATCATGACCAAGCTTACCTGGTGATACAAAGCAGTAAGGGCTAGCTCAACAGAGGAACTTAGGCATTGCAACGCTCAGCATTGCCACACCTAACTGAGGTGCCTAGAAAGTCAGTGGGAATCACAAAGCTTGAGTTAGGCACTCAGACTCCATGTATAGTGAATGGAGGGAGACAGGCACCTAAGAATGGGTTACACAAAAGCTGGCACACTAGGTGGCTTCCCACTAAGATAGCCAGTGGTGGCAAGAGTAGATGGAGCTGTGATTCTGCTCCCTCTCTCTCCAGTCGGCAGCACAGTATAAGCCAAGACAGTTTACTCCCTCCCTAGAGGAAACAGGGAAACCAGGACCCTTCCTGGGCTACTGCAGAGACTCAGAGCAGATCATGTAATCATTAGCCCGAAATGGCAAAGTTCATGGTGAGAATCTGCCAAGCACACATCCCAAAGAAAATATTGACAAAGTGTTGTTACAGTGAAAACATAATGATCATACATACTGCTATTTAAAGAAATATCAAATAATATATAATATGTCCTAAGAAATTTCTCCTAGAATATTATCTTAAAAGTTGAATTATTTTGTATGAAGTATGAGTACAGTTCTAATAAATACATTCATAATAAATTGACTGTTAACCATTTGCATCACTGAGCCTGACAGTGAAAACAAGTGGTAATATTTTGAAGAGGACAAAGAAAATGTAATATAAAAATAGGCAATGGAATTTACATTATTTTGTTCAGAAGGAGCTTGCATGTTTTGTAGAATACAACCGTATATACATAACATACAGCATAAAGATATTAAGAAAACCCTTGAGTACCATTAATGGGATTTGTACAGAGTAGAACATTTCTGCGGGTTCCATAATTCTTATTCTTAAAACATGGTCTTTAAACTACTTAAAATAAAAAGTGAGTTCCAGTGTAAGTATGTCAGCATCACTGAAATATGTGTGAGCACATCATTGTTCTAATAATAAAAACAAATAATCATGGTACAAAAAACCCAGCTCACTTCCCCACAGCTTGCATATCTTCTTTCAGATGTAATCATCCAGACGTGGAACTGCTGTTTAATAATCTGGGGATTGGGAGAATCCAGGCAAAGATTGCTGTTTGTATAATTTGTCATTTACAAATTATACTCTAACTCCTGATTATTCTCTTCTGTACTCGGGTGAATATTATTATTACTAATTCAGTCTTTAGATATATTTTTACCTTGGCTGTTTAAAGAAAGGAACAGTTTTCATTTAGCTTTATATTTTTTAACTGCAGAAAAGATAAGATTTAAAAACTTTTAACTAGGGAGAAATTGGAAAGTTTCATACCCTATATCTTAAGAAAATAATATTTCCTTTTGTGCAAAACTAAGAACATAGAGTAACCTTCTGTGTTCCATCCAAACACTTCTAAATTTATTCCAGTCAGACTTACTGAACCCTATATGTGAGAGTATTATGCATAGCCCTAGTAGTTAAGAGTAGCTGGGAAGTGATGCATTTAAAAATCCGTGAGAAGAAATGAGTGGTGTTGAGATTTGGTCCTTACATAATAAATTTTTAAAAAATTGTTGGGACACTTGAGATCTCAGCTACCCTACCAGCGGTAGTAACTTCAGATGGCAAAGAAGTGAATTCCAAAAGCTAATGACTAATTCAATTTCTGTAAATGAGTGGTGTTTTTAAAATATTGATTCTGCTGTTCTCTGGTAGCAGCTCTCTCTCTGCTGTTGCTGGAATTGGAGAGAGTGCACGTCCAGCAGCGTCGTCATGATACTGATTTTTCCTGAGTGGAGAACTAGCCACCAGCTGCATGTTTTTGCTGTAGCACAGAGCCTGATGGCAATACGCCAGCTCCTGTGTATTTTGTTATTAAAACAATCCTTTAAAATTATACAAATATACCAGATTGCAGGATACTTGCTGCCTCAGTGGATCGGATGACATATGGAGCCTTTCAGCAGTCAGGCACTGGTTGAAACTGGGCTCCATGTCAGTAGTAACTATCAGAATGCTGTTTCAGTGGCCTTTGTGAAAAAGTTGATGGATGCAGTCCTGTTTTGTCCACATACGCAAAAGCCACAGCCACCACAATTGGCCCCCCTATATAGATAGCTGTTCTTAATTTTATAGCCTCTATTTTTTATTTATTTATTTATTTTGCATTCATAGACAGTACCAAGCCAACCAGTTTAGGTTAGTGCATGAGGAGAATCATTATGGCAGTGTGAAAACAAAGGAAAATCTATCAGTAATGTAAATATAGTGAAAATAGCACTTTTCTTCCTGTGGCTATATTAGCAGCAGCATATCAGAGTAATGGCATTTACTGATGCAGATTTTTCTCAACTCATGGTATGAAATACCTTGTCTGCTTGATAAGTTGCAGTTGTGCATATAGGAATAACATTTGCTCCCTTTACCCCAAATAAGCAGAGTTTGTACAATGAACTCGGTGTTTGTGTGCGTGTGAGAGAGATGGGGAGGGATTGTGCATTTGGTAGTGTCAAAACAACTGTTTACATTTGAAGTAGCCGCATTTCTCATAGATGCAGACCTTGCTACCATTATTCATGCCACCTCTAGATTGGACTAGTGTCATGTGCTCTACATGAAGCTAGTGTAGATTACAGAGGCCTGCTTGCTAGTGGATCATCTCGCCATGACCATGCAATACCAGTGCTCAGCGATCTGCACTTGCTGCCTATTGGCTTCCTCACAGGGCTTTTGTGATTTTTTTCATTCCCCAGGGAAAACCTACAAAAGCTCTATGTAAAGAAACACAGAAAACATATTATGTAATTTACTTCCTAAGCATACATTGATCACAACAGATCACGCATACATTGTCCAAAATGAAAAGCTTGCATTTTTGAAAATAAAATTTAAAAAACACAATAATTGAATCTTCAGTCGATAGGTAATTAGGCCCTACCACTCTTTTATATCTGTCTTTTGATACCAGTAGACGTTTGCCAATGCATTTGTTGTTTCCGCACCAAGCATATTGCATAGTTAGGTACAAACCAATCTGAACATCCTGAAAACATGCTAGAATGATGCAGAGTTGGCTGAACAGATGGCAGGTCTTTTAAAAATTGATAAAATCCTAAATTCAACTGTCCTCTGTGACTTTATTTCCACAATTTCCACATTTTGATGCAACAAACTATAGTACAGCCTCTTTCACAAACTTAGATTTGGGATAAAAATCTGAATCTTTAATTTTAAATTCAAAAAGAGAAGGAAGGAACTCAAGATTTTTATCAATTACAGTCTTCTGTTTTTGTCTCAACAGTTCGTTTTTTGGAGGGAGGAGGGGGATCTCTCATGTTGACCAAGTGATGAAAAGGTTCTGTAGCTTCTCCTAATAATTTTTTTTAATTTATCCTTGTGTATTTCAGTTCTTAGTTAATTAGATCAAGCCAGATTTTTGTTGACTGTAATAATAGTATAATCTGTCAAATTCCTGTGAAACCTCCTTCAATTACATTTGCCATTTTAGTATCTCTGTAGAATTCCTTGTTTTGTAAAATGTCTGCTCTGTTTTGATCAAAGTACTTCTCATATTCATTGCAAATTTCAATATACTTACAGTAGTTGGATGCAAATATAGAGAAACAGTTTTCCTGAGAGTTCTGAGTGTTATTGACAAGAGAGGACAATAATCCTCCTTTTTATTAGGCAACCAACTATGAAGTAGATAATGGGTGCAAAAGAATTTTTGAACTTCCACTTCTCCAGAATGGAGGTGATGTTAAAGAGATACTGAAAGTCCATAGGGACAAATTATTTAGGGACTTAATTATCATCACAGTTGCATATCAGTGGGGATGATGCCTCTGAATGTGTCCTACTTGCAGGATCATCACCTGACTGCATTATATTTATTATCTGCTTTTACATTTACTGCAGTTACAATAAGAAACAGCCACCTAAAACCAATCTGCACTACCACTTAAGTTGATCTAACTTACATCACTCAGCAGTGTGAAAAAGTCACCTACCTGAGCGACGCAAGTTACAGTGATCTAAGCACTGTCCACATCGGCGCTATGTCGACAGGAGACGCTATCCTGCTTCCATTTCTTGCAGTGATGGAGTAATTATACTGATGGGAGAGTGCTCTCCTGTCGGCTTAGAGCGTCTTCACAGAGGTACTACAGAGGTGCAGCTGCGCTGATGTAGCGCTTCTAGTGTTGACCTGCCCCTAGTGAATTCAACACTGTGCATAACTAAAAACTGGAAAAATAAGATGAGCAAACCAGCTTTATATAAAATCTTATCAGTTATCCTGCTACCTTTCAGAAATAGCTACATTCTAAGGGCAGGTTTTCTCTACCCGCCAGATCGGTGGGTAGTGATTGATCTATCGGGGATCGATTTATCATGTCTCGTCTAGATCCGATAAATCAATCTCCAAACACGCTCCCCGTCAACTCCAGAACTCCAGCTCACAAGAGGCGGAAGCGGAGTTGGCGGGGGAGCAGCAGCGGTCGACTCGCGGCCGTCCTCACAGCCAGGTAAGTCGACCTAAGATACGCCGACTTCAGCTACGCTATTCGCGTAGCTGAAATTGCGTATCTTAGGTCGAACCCCCCCCACCCCCCTGCAGCTGTAGCGTAGACAAGGCTTAGAAACCAAACGCCCTCCCAGTTTACACTCCACCTACTTCAGTATCCATTCATCCACTCCCCAGAATCCACTGATATTTGATTTTACCTACTATCCACAACCCCTCTCTCCAGTCATCAATATGTCCTCGTGCGCCCCTTCCCCTCTAATGCCAAGGCAGTTCTGTAATTTTATTGTTGTTTCTTAATAGGCCCAGCAAGAACCTTGATATTCACATCATTTCACTTTTAACTTTTTAGAATGGTGTTCTTTCACAGGTTGAAATTAGAGCCTACTGTTTATAATATTAAAAAATTTAAATTATGTTCTTCTGTGACTACTTCAGATATAGAAGTTCAAAAAATGAAAAAAATCTTCAGAAGTTTACTGGGGTTTTTCCTCTCAGAAAAATGGGTTTTTCACAGCAGGAGTTAAGGTGTTAGAATTGATTTTTAAAGTCCTAATTAGTTTCAATCCTGCCTGCCAGAGAGATTGCATTTCTTCCGGTGCAATAGTGATGTATATAAGATCAGCAGAAGCCCTTGAACTGGAACCTATTTCGGAGGAGGCTGTGGCATAACATTCACCAAGAGTGCCCCTTGACTTCAGAATTCACTCCCTAATCTGCTCTGAAACAGCACAAATGTGTTGACTTTTCAGGGCATGCTTCAAAACTCATCTTTTTGAATAGGCCTTTTGGGAAAGGTTGAAAATGTGTGATGTGGGGATTTTGTGGAGGAATCTAAGTGATGGGGAGATTTTGTTATGCAATGTGTTTTTTTGCTGACTAGTTTAATGTATGTGGGGAGGCTTTTCTGTTTTCATTGTTATGGACAGTTTTTATTCTATTAATTGATGGCATGGTGTCTAGAACCATAGGCTTTTTTTATATTGTTTAAATCAAAATAAAGTAATAAGCATAAATTCTTCCACAGAATCCTATGTCCTGTTACACAGTTTTCTACTCCCTCTGGACAATATTGTTCAAGAGATCTTCCAGCAATAGAATGCACTGTATATGCTCTCCCACCAATCCTTAGAAAATATCACTTGTGAGAGACAGTTTTCTTTCTGTTTCACATCTGTAGACACAGAGGAAAAAAAAAACTAAGTGTCTCACTTTGCTGTACAGCATGCAGACTGCAGGCCAGCTGCTGCCCAGTATAATCAACACAGAGCAAAAATTATATCATATCTTCTTATTAGGGTCATGTTTATCTAAATAGTGAAGATTGACTGTGATGCACAAACATTTTTAAATCACCCCTTCCTCCTAGTATTTTACTGTTTACTTTGAGCTGTTTAATACGTTTAGTAGTTTTCTTGACAACAGTTTATGCCATGTTCTCAGTTTCAAATTTTTATCACAAGAAAAATCCATTTACTGTCACTTCCTTTCAAACTGTAGGAGTCTGATCGTTGTCTTACAAATATGAAAAATTCCACAATATTTTTGTGTGTTAGTCAGGTGCTTAATACTATGCAGCCTTTGGATGCTCTTGCATAATAATGACCAGTAATTGTTATTGCATACAACCTCTCAACTTTAGGAGTTTCCTGAAAATGTTCTTTAAAAAGACACATGAAGTACAATTAAACATTGATTATTAACTCTGTATAACACTTTGTTGCTAGTAGGCTCTACAGTGGGGAAAGGGGAAAGGAAAGATAAATTTGGTGTAGTTAATAGGCAGGGCCTCATTTTTTTCTTTTTCCAGGCATTACCCTGCCACCAGTGAAGTCTCATTATTTCTGAGTGTCCTAATCAATAGGGTCATGAAAGATTGATTTTGGTAGCTGTCAGTGTGTTTATGACACAGATCATATATAGTCATTTATAGAAGTAGGCTGTAATTCTCTTGTTAACTTGTGAGTCAAGAAATCAGCGGACACATCTTGCATGTCAGTGGGTGGTGAAAAGAATCTTGATGGTGTCAGTCATTGACTGAGAGGAGGAGACTGACACTGTTAATTGAATTTCCCCAGGGAGCATAAAAATATACCATGATGTAGGGGGAGGAGTGAGGGAGTGGGAACCACACAAGCTGTCAGTGTGTGTGAGCTGGTTACATTGATTTACCTCTGCTAATGGCCTGGGTTGGATAAAAAATTGCCCTAAGGGAGGACAGAGTTCACTACAATAGCTCCTTGCCACTTACTAAAAGTCTTTCAGACTTACAAGTAGCGACATAAAAAAATAGTAAAATAAAATAGTTCTCACATAGCCCTTTAAAGGCATAGTATAAACAGTTTTCATGCTGAATGTTTCTTCTCCTAGCAGTTCATATTGATTGGAAGAATATATGTTCAAGGGAATCAATGCTATATTTCAACCTTAGTATCGAACAGGTAGCTTTTTAAATGCTTATTCTTCACTTTAAAAAGTAACAATGAGGGCAAAAATATTCTTATATAATCTCACCACTGAAATAAAGGGTTTTTTAACACCAATTAAATAAAACTTTCAGCTGCTCTTATTTTAGGTAATAATAAATAAAATGCAAGGATCGTTCATTGATTTTTATAATACTCTGGAGAATGTCTAAATATCATTACACCATTTAAATTTTTTCTTACTTTCTTTTGTATTAAATTCTATCACATTTTAAACCATATCCAGTACAATATTTATAAACCACTATGAGGTAAAGACATTCACTAAAGCAAAAATAAATATACATCGTTCTTTCAGCTGCAGTAAAAAGTGGATCTGCTTGCACGAAAACAATGTGACTTTTGTAGCATGTTAATATGAAGTTAATTTGTATGATGGAGAACTTCTGAATAGACAGAAAGGTACATTAAATTTATGTGAAATCTCTGTACTCTACTAAAAAAAAAGTGTATATGTGTGTATGCCTTCTCCAGCTATGAATCACAAAAGTAAAGCCTAAACTTAAAGGGTGGTAAAGAATAAACTTATGACTTATAAAGTTCTTACTGGATATAACCTGAATTGACAGCTGCCTCGTTATGCTAGATATTTTCAGTGGTCTTCTGTGCTGCTTTCTGTAAATAACATCAAACAAAACTCAAAATTCTAAAAATCGCTGTATATTCCTAACGTTTCAGCCCAAAGTTTCATCCAGTGAAAAACAGCTTCGAGAGTAAAGTTACCAGTCACTACATCAGGAGTTTTCAAACTGGGGGTCAGGACCCCTCAGCGGATCACGAGGTTATTACATGGGGGGTCGTGAGCTATCAGCCTTCACCCCAAACCCCACTTTGCAGCCAACATTTATAATGGTGTTAAATATATAAAAAAGTGTTTTTAATTTATAAGGGGAGTCACACTCAGAGGCTTGCTATTTGAAAGGGGTCACCAATCCAAAAGTTTGAGAACTACTGCACTACATAAACAAACTGTAACTATCAGACTATTATAGAACATAGTATTCTCGGAAGACAGTTCACAATTTTTATGCATAATCACATCCTGACTGTCAGAAGCTCTGGGAAAAAAATATATAAGCATCAGTGTCTCTCTCTCTCTCTCTCTGTATATATATATGTGTGTGTGCGCATATAAACATAAAAGAAAAAACACAGTAATTGACACAATAACGGCAATAACCAATAAGGCTGGCTTGAGGTTCTGTGCAGCCCCCAGTAAACAGTAATATGTGGCCACTCACACCCTCCACAAGATCTTGGAAACTATATCAAGCTTAAGCTCTCCTTCTATTGAGGGCACCCTGAAATAATCAGTTTAGCTGATGCCAAAGAATAAATTCCAAAGCTCACTGAGATATAATTGATGTCTGAGACCCCTTAGACTAAAATGTCTCTTTCATCACACAACTTCTTATTTTAATTTAATCTGTTTAGCTGTTATGGGCCTGATCCTAGATGTCTCCCATCAAAGACAGTAGGAATTTTGAGTGTGCAAGACATCCAGAATGAGGCCATACGTTTAAATTAAGCTGTCTTAGACACAAGAATTATCTTAGTTAAAAGTACACTTTCAGAATTGTATTGTGATGCACTTTGAGAAAAAAAAATTGTATTTCATTTGGTAACTGACATTTGCAAGTAGACCTGGCACCTCTCAGACCATATTACTCACCTTGTGCTCGTATTGGCCTAAGCCTGCTTCATTGCAGCACCACATGGGAAGAGGTATGCAACCCCTTTGTGACCTTGACTAAACTCCTAAGCCATTACCCCTTCTCCTGCTTCCATCTCTTTGAAGTTCAGAAAATAATTTTTCTCTGTCTAAGGTACCCAGCATTGGTATCCTCAGTTTAACATTCACCGCACACAAATTTTTAAATGATCATAAATCCCTGCAAAGTTGATTTGGCATTTCTTAAATAGAGAAAATGACAAAATGAAATAGTAATTAACTTCATCTAGACTGAGGCAACAAGAGCACCACTAGACAGAAACAATTATTGTTTTACAAGGTATGGAAATATTATCTACAGCCCAGACTAACTGTTTCTAAGCCTAAAGGCTGATAGAACTTCTGTCTACTTGTCAGCTTAAAGTTTCAGCATATCTCTGAAAGTCTGTTGTGCCATGTCTCAGCAGGCTTTGTGTACTTCCTTCTTAACTCCATTCTTCTTTAGGCTTGTACAAAAAATTCCGTGTAGACAGATTTAACTGTATTGATTTAGAAAGCAATATAGTCAAATCAGTGTAACCCACTAATGTGTCCACAGTTATACACCACAGAATAAAAGTGCTTATGTACCCAGAGCCGGCACAAGGCATAAGCAGACTAAGCAATTGCTTAGGGCCCCGAGCAGGTCAACCTGGCCCTCTATTCACTTTTTATTATGTGCGGGGGGGCAAAAATATTCCTGTTTAGGGCTCCCAATTGGCTAGCACTGCCTCTGTACTTCATATATAAGAACAGTTTATTTCACTACATTACCAGAAGTAGGCTATACCAGTAAAGGCACTTTATACTACTGTAGCTCGATCCACACTAGGGATGAATTTACTAGATCAGTTTTTAAATCAGTATAGTTAGATCTATGCAAAAATTGTTTGCGTCTTACTTCTTTCTGATTTGAAATAAAACATCTATCCAGATTCAGTACATTCTTGTGGAGGGACTTTGTGATCCTTGGTATCCCTGCACAGAACTGACATGTTTTTTTTCCTATAGACTAATCATGGTTAATTTTTGATATAACAAAGGCGTTTCTCATATGGCTTGAGATGAGATGGGTTGTATGTTTGTTTGTTTGTTTCTGTTTAATGCGATTTACAAGAATACTGAATTGCATAGGAAAGTTTTGCCCGTTCCATCAAAAGCATTTATCTAAGGAAAGGTGACTAACAGGTGGCTCAGATAAAATCTCATTAGAATCATTTGACCTGAATTTCAGTAGCGTTGAGTACGCAGAACTCTATTGAAAGCACCTAAGACTACATCAAGTAGGTGTTTTTGAAAATCTTACCTGGAGGGTGCTGTTTTCAGTTGAAATCAAGAATAGTTAAAATGTCTGAGGTGAGAGCATGGATCAAATATGGGATTATTTTACATGCAGATTCAAAATATATTTGTCCTGAAGTTGATTGTTTATTTCATATCACGATTTAACAGAAATGAAGATTATAGAACTTCGATTGCCTGAAGGGTAAAGAAATGTTTCAGTGTAGGGCTACATTCTGATACGTGTGGCACATTGCTGTAACATATTAGGGAAAACAATCTAATGTGCCACATACGCTGTATGCAATGATTTTTTTTCCTACTGCCGTGGAGATATTTTCTTACTGTGTGTTTGCACGTTGCCTAACACTATGGGGCCCTGACGTCAGTTGACGTTTCTAGGGATTACCAAAACACTACTATTCAATAATAATTATACATATAGTTCCATATTAAAGTTGATATTAAAACTTGAGGATGATATAACCACTTAGTCCATATTTATTTCTTCTTTGTACATCATTAATAAGAACTGCATCAAAAAATTCCAGTTACCTATTTTTCAATTACCCTACTAAACTTAAGAAGAAAATAATTTTGTACTGTTTAATGTCTTTCTCCATATAGGAAGCAGATTTTAGAGAAGAAGAAATATTCCCTTAATAATGTTTATTTTTTTCAATTTCAGAACTGTTTGAATCTGTATATTAAGTGCCTACACTTTTCACTTTTACACTACTACCTTTCAAGACTGATGCACATTTATGACCTCTAAAAAGTACTCCCCCAGTGGCAACTAATGATTTATATAGTGTCAAACAGCATTTTTATTTTCTTGATTTTTAGATAAATTTGCAGCCCATTGCTGCACCAGTCATGATGTCAGTTATTTACATTCCAGTCAAATGTTTGTCGTAACTTTCAAATACAGGGGGACTGTAGACAGACGGTGTTTATCACATTGCAGAGACTGTCAGAAATGGTTGGTCTCAACAGTACAGCGTCAGATCCAGTATTTACATTTTAATCTACAAACTGTCAGGCCTGTTCTGTATAGTGACCAGTTCTAGTGTGACGATTAATAGAACAGTTTCTAGTGGGTTCACCAGGTTGCCTGCTTATAGATTTCACTGAAAACTTGCTTTCTGTTGACATGGACCCAGCCACAGAGGTGACAAGAAACAAAAAGCAATAGTGTAAAATTAAAAACTGATGAGATACTTATTCGTTAAATTAATCTGTGGCAAAAGTAAGATACAGAACAAAACTAGCATTAAATGGAATAAATCTTTTTAGTATATATTAGACTTTAATCCATTTGTAGTGCTTAGAATTAATGTTTCTAAAGAGCTTGAAGAGACAAACGTTATGTACTATAACTGTTATAAGAGTAGAAGGGAGTACTATTGGGAATTAGTCACATTTGGCTCTGGTGGTTCAAAGAGGCTGTAAATCTGGGATAAACATCTATGTTGGGATTCCCATAGCAGAGGACTGTTGAAATGGCAAGGAACTCCTATACCAACTCTGACAACTGTCTCCCAGCCCCAACACACCGTTCCAGAGGGCATGGCCAGAGGGATGCACTCTGGTGATCCACACCTGCCAGAATGGCTGCTTGGAACCTTGGTCTGCCAGATATACCTAAGTTACACCAGAGGCCAGACTAGTCCCCGGTTAGCTCTAGGATCAGAGAACTAAAAGTGGCAGAAAGCCCTCTTCTCCACCATCTCCCCTCTTCTGTCTTGCACTGAACACAGCTCATCCAAGACAGAAGATCTGTCCCCTGGTGTTTGTGGCTCTGAAACCATCAAAGAGAAGATTGTATAGGACATCCCCCAAAGGTGCAATGGTATTAGCTACTGAAGCTAATGCATAACTTTTTCAGAAGTGCAGAGAAGCCACTTTTCAAGATGGTCAAATTCACAACGTCCTGAATTAAATTCTGGTTCACCTTACAAAATTATTTTATTTGACCTTTGCCTGAGGGTGAGGGCAACAGATGGGTTTGTTGAGGGGGGTCAAGAATGGAATTCTTTTTTCCCATTCAATAGTAGAGCAACTGTGCAGCCAAGCCACAGTCACTAGCCAATGAGATGTGATAGCATCTATGGTCCCAACCCCATCCCCACATGCGATTTGTCTAGTGTGTGAGTTATTAACCTGGGGGTTGCAATCCTCAAAAAAATGACAACCACATCAGCAGATCACAACCAGCCTTTCCTTCCCATGTTGTTAAATGAGAGGGGTCCTCAGCAGGGTCCCAATATGGAAAAGATTGATAACTGTTGGTCTAGTGGATTTGCCCAGATCACAGACACACTGGCCACACCACGCCCATTCCCTGATCCCACCTTCCAACTGTCACAAAGAATGCTCCACTCCATGCCATGCTTGGACCTGAAAAGCCTCCTTTGTTTCCCAGCCTCCCTAAGCAGCACAACCATACTGAATATTGGACCGTTGGCAGCTGCACAATAAAGCCAGAAGGATTTACCCTCTGAGTTTGTATATGTGCATACATATGTATGTGTGCTGGAGGTTCCTGAACCATTCGCCACCTCTCCCCTCCATACCTATACAGCATCCCATCACAGTCTGTCCCATAATGTACAGCCATACCTATTAGAATCGGGATTTCAGAGTACTGGAGCTGATGGCACCTGAGATCTCTATTGTGTATACAGTGTTTGTTAGTAAACCTCTGCCTAAAGAGTGCAGGTTACAAGATTGATTTAGCAAAAAGCTATTAGAGATGGTACAAAGACATGGAAATGTATGCTAATAACAGTTAGCTGAGCTAGTATATTTTACTGTGCCATTATTTCTCTTTCTCTACCTGACTACAATTTAAAAAACATGATATAGTCATGTAAAAGTTCAATAGAAAAGCAAAATCCAATAGGTATCTTTGTGATAGAGCAGAGGTTCTCAAACTTCATTGCACCGTGACCCGTTTCTGACAATAAAAATTACTACATGACACCAGGAGTGGGGACTGAAGCCTGAGCCCACCCGAGCCCTGGGTGGGCCAAAGCCTGAGCCCCACCACCCCACACGGGGTGACCAAAGCCGAAGCCTAAGGGTGTCAGCCCCAGACAGGTGGCCTGTAACCTGAGCCCTGCTGCCCAGGGCAGAAGGCCTCAGGCTTTGGCTTTGGCCCTGGGCCCCAGCAAGTCTAAGCCAACCCTGGTGACCCCATTAAAACAGGGTTGCGACCCACTTTGGGGTCCCGACCCACAGTTTGAAAATCGCTGTGATAGATAATCATTCTCATGCTTTATATCCTTGAAATTTTGATTCTCTGCTGTAGCCTGGGTTGGGGGCAGGGGGATTGTTTTTCTTTTGCTTCATTTTTAAATCTCTCATTTCTCCACTAGAGGACAGTACTAGCAGAAACACTGCACAAATATTGTACTTTGAATCCTTAAAAGTGATAGAACTGCTGCTCACAAACATAAAATTTTGTTTTCAAAGGGGAAAATGCATACACATCATTTTCATTCACTTAACGTTGATTATAATTATGATAATTTTAAATAAATTATTTAATTCTGAGAAGGTATTTTGTTTTTAAAATTAAGCCTGATACATTTAAAACAGAAATTATTGTGTGTAAATGATTATATATTAAAATACTGTTGTGTTTTTATATTTGACACAGGTGCCAATCCTGGTTAGCTTTATGCACATGACTTTATGCACTCTTATTGACTTCAGTGGGAATAGTCACATGCATAAGTCTTTGTAGCATAAGGGCTATTCTTTGTGCTAAACTGCAAATGTACTTAAAAGTTACACAGATATTTTCCTATTGAGGTATCTGCATTGGTGGAAATATCCTTTTTGATACACAGGACATATATACACGTAAATTACACAGACCAGGATCCTGCCATGTACTAAACTTTATGCACTGTAGAACACTAACCTTTGTGCACTTTAGTGTTTGAATTGAAGTCAATGGGATGACCTGCATGCATGAAGTTAAGCATGCATAGTCAAGGGTCTGTGTCATGCAAGCTGTAAAAAAAAAAAAAAAAAAAAATGTGTGGTGGATAGCCAGAAAGACGTGCGTGAGTGTTATGCTCGAGACATTTATCTGGTGGCAAAATGTTTAGATGGATGTTTTGGGGGTTTTATTTTTTGCTATTTTGATATATTATATCATATCTATAGATGCTACTTTGTGCTTCATGTTAACCAGAAATCTTTGTGATGCACTTCAAATAGCTGCTCTAAGTTTCATGAGTTTCCTAGTTTTAATGAAAACTAACAATATATCCTTACCTTTTGCAGTCACTACATAATGAAAGTCTTGGTTCATATCAAGATTAAGTCTTTTCTTTAGTTAAATATATCAGATGTTTAGAGTAGGAGAGTGTCAAGTAAGTTCTCTGGTATCTCTGAACAGTTAAAAAAATATTTCTGGTGCTGTAGCATACTTGCATAAAAGACTAAACCTCATTCAAAACAGGAAGATGTGTCATGGCTCCTTGGGATCAAACATCTGAGTATCAGATTTTTAAAAGGCACAGTTTATAATACAATTTATAAAACATACCGATTAATGAGACTGATGAATACATTCTAAAAGCTCATATTGTCATGCAAATTTAATTAGGCTGCCTGTACGGTGCAATGAGATGAAGTGATGCATGTAAGGGAAAAAAAGAATTAATGGTGGACTTTCAGATTGTCTTTAACATAAGAACAGCTAAGGCAGAGCTTCCTGTTCTATTGTGTGTTGATAATTCTTAGAAAGTCCAGCTGAAAAACTTTAAAACTACTCTTTATTTGCAAAATGTTCACTAGCTGTCAAGCAGTGCCACTCACAGGCTTGAAGTAATATGATAACATGATCATGACTGTAGGAAGAAAGAGTACCAAATAAAGACGTATTCCAGTGCCTGAGGAGTACAGAGTGCAGGTTAACAATTCTCTCTAGTCTAGTTCAGTGAAATGTGGTTCTTTACTGAGTTGAAAAGTATCATCATTTTGAAAAGTATACTTGGAATCAAACCCATTAATGCTCCATATTTCTTAGAAATAATATAATGGTGGTGTGGCTTATGATAATTTCACAGGAGTTTAATCTTTTCTGAATGTGCTAATGTATAGTAACCATTACTGGGCCTATTTCTGCTCTGTTATTTGGATATCTCTCCCATTGACTTCATTAGGAGGGTAGCTGAGAGAAGAATGTGGCTTGCTAACTGTGATGGCATAATGTATTTATATAAAGGAGGGAACAGACCCCATTGTTATTACAAGAACTGTGAAATATATCACAGTAGACCAAATTCTTCGCTAAGGTACATGAGTGTAAAAACAGAGCAACTTCGCTGATTTCAACCCTGTTTATCAGGACAGATTGCTGCTGAGACATAAGGCTTGCAAACTGATATTATTGCATGTTACCTAAAGTATATGTTGAGGATTTTGTTCTGCCATGTTTTGAGAGTTTCACGGGGACAATATCTGTTTAATAAATGAGAGAGCCATGCAAATCTGTATTGGTGCTTACCTTATCTCAAGGCTCTTTCATTTTTGTGATGGTAGTATTGCCAAAAGGATGGGAGGTTGTCAGAAATGTAAAAATTTTACCCCACTGACACAAGTAACACCATTAAAAGTGTCAAATGTTTAACAAAGTGGAAATACTATGATTATTTACATAAGGTTCTCAAATACCACGATAATGGGCACAACATAAAAACTTAGACACATAGATAATCACCGTTAACCATTAGTTAAAGAGCAATTATGCAATGGTCATATTTTCCTAATAATATCTTAGTATAATTTCTAAAATTTATTTTTGGACATATAGAACCAAATTTTCAAACAATTAACCCCATATAGTCATGCACAGACACTAGTAAGTGCATTTTTTTGACCATTAAAAATCAAGCCTGCAAGCCTTAGTGTTCGAAAAGTACACCTCTACCCCGATATAAAGCAGTCCTTGGGAGCCAAAAAATCTTACCGCATTATAGGTGAAACCGCGTTATATCGAACTTGCTTTGGCCTTGAGCATTTCCTTTATTAATACAGTATTTGACACAAGAAGTTTTATTCTTGGTGTTGTTTTAGAAAGGGCGCATCTGATGATGTCCTTCACATCAAGCCTGGGGTCGGGGCTTGCAGCCACGCTTCCCTGTCAGGGTCAGGGCTCACGGTTCGGGGCTCGCAGCTGTGCACCGGGGTCGGGGCTCACAGCTGCGCATCCCTGTCGGGGTCAGGGCTCACAGTTCAGTGTCTGGGCTCACAGCTCAGTGTCGGAGCTCACAGCCGTGCGCCAGGGTCGGGGCTCGTAGCCCCGCAGCTGCACATAGGGGTCGGGACTCGCAGCCATGCGTCACAATCGGGGCTCACAGCCCGGCGCAGGGGTCGGGGCTCGCAACTTGCAGCCGTGTGCTGGGGTCGGGGCTCGCGACCCCCCACATAACCGAGTCATAACTCCCAGTTCGAGAAACAATGTTGCAGACGAGACAGAAAACCGTTTTTGCTTTACCTCGTTATATCCAAATTTGTGTTATATTGAATCACGTTATATCGGGGTAGAGGTGTATGCAAGCAGATATTTGAGTACACGATGAAAGTGATATTGAGGCCCCTGTGAACTCTTGGCCCCTAAACATGTTTTTGGTGAATAAGAAATATTTCATTACACGTTGAGTTTGGAGGCATTCCCGTGCAAATTCTCTGTTCTCTGTAACAAAAGGAAGGCCAAGAAAAAGCATTCAAGGTTTTTTAAAAAAAAAAAAAAAAAGTAGGAAGCATAGGAAATCCAATGCCTCCTCATCTTCCAGAGGAGGAGAACTCTGTACCATCTCCTGCTCCTTTTCCATTTCTTGAGATTCAAAAAGGATAGACTGTTTGACTCAGAGGAACAGGATAGTCTTATAGAGCGAGTACAAACCACTGTAGACATCTCAAATCACAAATCTATTCAAGCAGTTGTCCTCAAGATGGACCACATAAAATATGAAAAGCAAAAGGAGAACTTCATCTACAGTTTCATAATCCCTTGAGAAGATGATGGATTTAGAAGAGCTCTACTAATCACAGCTGTCACAAATTATACAAAATCCGAAACGGAAAAATGCTCTATATTTACAGTGGCAGAAAGTATTTATTCACATCAAGAGGACTGCCACTCTGGCTGCTGTAGTGGACAAAGATAAGGATCAATCACTCAAGTGCTATTATGACTCATTCCTCTCATGTGTAGGTGCCAAGAAGTGTGTAATTCCTTGTGAAATATCCGTCTTATATGTATGCTAAACCTGAGGCTGTGTCAAGGCTCAATATAACTACACCCAACCCTGTGTAATTGGCTCATAAGTCTCCTGTTTCCCCTGTCTTTTGTGTAGCATTTCTGTTATGATATAATTAGGGCCCTACCAAATTCATGGTCCATTTTGATCAATTGCATGGCCAGAGGGTTTTTTAATTGGTCAGTTTCATGTTTTCAGCTCTTCTCATCTGAAATTTCGCAGTGTTGTAACCGTGGAGGTCCCAACCCGATGCATCCGATGAAGTGAGCTGTAGCTCACGAAAGCTCATGCTCAAATAAATTGGTTAGTCTCTAAGGTGCCACAAGTACTCCTTTTCTTTTTCCAACCCAAAAGGTAACTGGAAGTGGGTCTGATCTCTCCTTCCCCCTCCTCCCTTCCCCCGAGCTGCCATGCAAGGGAAGGACAAGTCATATCCCTCCCCAGCCCAGCAGGGACTCACAGCTGGGAGCTCCCTGGCTGGGGCACTTTCAGAAGCAGAGGGAGATTGGACCCACATCCACAAGCCTCCTCCAGCTGCAGGAACCTCCAGGGCTGGAGCTTCCTTCAGCAGGGGAAAGCACTCCAAGGTGGGTATGATCTCCCCCTGAAAGCAAGAGCAGCTGTGACAGACAAATCCTCTCCCTCCCCAGCCTAGCCGGGACTTGCAGCTAGGAGCCCCTGGTCTGGGGCACTCCCAGCAGCAAGGGGGAGATCAGATTTCACAGGGAAGGGCTTATTTCATGGTCCATGACACGTTTTTCACGGCCATAAAATTGGTAGCACCCTAGATATAATCTATTTTTCTTTTCATTCTCTCCTTTGTTCCACTGTGGTGAGAGACAACATTTGATTCTACACTAGAACACAGACTCCATTTCCAGACCCATGTAACCTGGGCACCATTTAGTGAACTCTTAACTTTCCATTAGGGAGCGTAGATAAGGCCATCAGGGATACAACTGACCTGAGCATCCTTCTGTTTCCCACTTGGGAAAAGAAGAAAAATTTCACCCACAAAAGCTGTAGGAGTTGCAACATACCTTTTTATTCCTTATGTTCTTCTTAAACCAGAAGGCACTTCTCCTTATGCCAGACAACTACACAGAAATCCTCCTCTCCTCTCTCTCAAAGAGCCCCAATTTTCAACAAAGGGTTGCCAGTCCAGATCAGTATGTCTTATAGAAAGGTTGAAGTTTATCCTTATTGTGTGGACCGTTTCCACGATGGACATACATACCTTGGAATTACCAGCTGAGGTTATTCAGTAGAATTTCCCTGTTTCTCCTGTTTACAGCATACTTTCTTTTCTCCATTCACAGCTTAAAAGGAGCTAGCTCTCCTGCAAAGGATCTACAGCTTGTTCAGCATTAGAGTAATTTACCCATGCCTCCATTGTACAGAAACTTAGAAGCCTACTCATATTATGTCATGGTGTCATAGAGGCTTGTGGGTGTTCAGCCTAAATTGTATCTGTTTCTCCTCTGCCCTTGAATAAGGAAAGCCAAATTTAGGAAGAAGTGCTTGCCATTCTGATCCAGGAGTGCTCACTAAATAACTTACTCTACCTCTCAGTGGATCTCAAGGATGCGTACCTTCATATTCACTCAACACTTCACAGATTCCTTTGTTTTTTCTACTATCTGGCCCTGCTTTTGGCCCTTCTGCCCCCAAGGTGTTTACCAAGATCACAGTAATAGTGATTGCCACCCTCTGAGCATCTAAGTCGGACAAACTCTTTCTCTTCTGGGCTTGATGGTATCAGCAGTAGTCACCGTCTGGATGGCGGTGCTTCACATCTGACCTCTTCAAGTCTTCATATTATCAGCTTGGGATCATCAGGACAAATCTCTCAACAAGTGCATTCAGTTTCCTTCTGGGGCCTAGAGGACCCTTCACAGTAGTCCAAAAGCATCTGTCTTCCTGCAGATTGCTATCACGTCCCTCCGTCTCCAGGATTATGACTCATACCAGCTTCAGAAGCTGCGGGTCATGTATATGGTGTAGACCATATCAGATTCTTTGGTCCATACTGGAAGCATAGAAAAATATCAATTTCAGTTGCAAAATCAAGATTTAACAAAGGCACTAAAAATAATTGAATTTAATAAAGACATTAAGAAAATACTGTAAGAATCCTGGGCTTGATCCTTTGCTCCAGTAAGGCTACTTTGCTCTGCATAAGTGGTACAAAGTGGCTTTAAAGCAGCCAGAGATGACCAGGGGAAAATTCCCCGTGCACAGGAGGGGGCATGTCGTACCTTCTAGTGCTCAGACATGAGTGGGATGGGCGGAGCATGGCACAGCAGTGCTGCACCCAAATCTCTGCTGACATGTCATAAATTAAAACTGCTGTCCTGCAGCTTTAACTTACATTGGGATCAGATGTCTAAGGATCGGGAAACTCAGCAGTTTCTTGCAGACAACCACTCTTAGCTGTGCCTGAGCGCTGCTCTTCTAGGAGGACTGGAGAATCTGCCTACCCAGTCTGTACTAATAACTGTAGTTTTTCATGACTGTAATAGCAGCCCTCTTCTGTTCAAATTATGTTTTCATTATGACTTCATCAAGAAGTGGAAACTTTAGATAAGTACATCATGTTATCGCTGCTGAATTTTTAAAATAATCTGTGTACAGCTCAGTTCAGATGCAGCATGCAGCTTTTACTGATTTTTTTAATGCTTATAGGCCAATTTTACAGCTGTGCTGACTGACTCAGATACAGATCAAGTATTTGTGCAAGGTCACATAGTGAGTGAATGGCTCAGCTGTAATTTGAACCTTGATCTTCCTGTTCTTTGCTGCAATCACCAGATCACACAACCTCTTTAGACTCCCCAACTAGCTAGTCCAGAGGGTTGAGGATAGAAACTGAGGGCCCAATCCTGCAGGCCCAGCTCACAAGCGCAAGGGCTGCTAGACTGGACCTTATAGTTGCAACAAGATGCCAGTGTCTTTCTAAACTTGTGCTTGCCATTATGTATGCATGACGTTTTTGTTCTTCCATGAAACTCGTCAAGCATCACAAACTTGGAATTCTGATCATTTGGAGTCCCCTATTTGAGCTGATGTTTTAGCAAATAATATTTATCCTGCCACTAATTTGGAATTTTGTGGCGTTAATACAGGGAATCCTTAATCTGCAATGTCTATTTGTTTGTCATCAATCACCATAAAATGTAGGCGCTGATGCCAATGACCTCACTGACAAAATGTCAACAATCTAATGGCTGCACATCAATATACCTCAATTTTACAGCAAGGTAAATGCCCTCAATAATTATATTAAGCTATTCGTGTGTCTTCCTTGATAGGCATACAGTAATATCTTGCTTGAGTTCACCAGCGATAAAAACCTGCAGTTGACTGGCCTTTTCTTTACCCTGAAGTTTGTAGGATGAGGGCATCTGTGGTCCACATTTTAGGACATAGTGCAACATATCAGGCCTTTGGGTTCAACTTTAAGCAACACTGCAAAGTTTGTATAGTTTTGATACTGTAACAATCACATAGGAAGTCATTAAATAGATTTATAGGTGAGCTGAAATCGGTTTTTTAAATAATTTAAAACTGTGATCCAGAATTATTAAACAGATGTGTAGTCTTAAAACTTACAAATGAATGTATTTTAAAGGTAACCAAAAAATCTTTTTACCTATCAAGACCTCAGTTTAGGCCATTGGGTTTCTCTGTTTCTCCTGCAAGAGCTAATGATATCACTAACTGTTAAAACAGCATAGAGAGTTGTATCTGTATACTGCTTTTGTTGCTAGCATTAGCCAAGTCTTTAGTTATGCTTAAGGAACCACAGAAACTTGAGAGCTTGAACTTAGGTCTTGGTCAGGCAGGTAGGCGATGGAGAAATTGATACTAATTTTATTTTAAACTACATTTATATATAATTTTTAAAACTATACACACATTCTGTTAGAGCGTGGTCTAAAGCCCATTGAAGTCAATGGAAAACTTTCGACCAGGTTCTTACTGATTTGAGATCTCAGACTGGATTTTTGGACTTTTGTTTTTGACATTAAAAAGTATTTCACCTCACCTTTGAGCAGAACAAGCAAACAGCACAAAACAGCACCAGAGCCAGGGCCCACAGAGATAGGAGTAAATGCCATTAAAAATTAATGCTGTATGTCTTGGAGCAGATGAATTGGCAGATTTATCTTTTTCAAAACAGTTAGTGCCAATGCTGCATATTCCTTGTAATGCCTGGTTTGGAGGATGTGCACAGGTCCAGCGGAATATGAGAGGCTGGAATATTTTTCATTGTACCGTAATTATTGTATCTACCAGTGATCCAAATGACCAGTAGTGATATAAACATGACTCTCCTGTAATAATGCTTTAGATTATTGGTAATGCTTGTGCCCATGATTTCAATAATCTTTGAATTAGCCTTTTCTCAAAATGAATTTAGAAACAAGAACATGCTCTGTTTTTGTGGCATTTTCCCACTGTATCTAATATTCCTTCTCTAAAAGACGGTTTAAAACTGACACTCCAAGATCTCCAACATTTTTCTCAAAAACAGGCACTTATGTAGAAGATTATACAAATGATCCTGTATAATCAGGGTAAAATAATTACAAGTTTATTGAGTTCCTTAGTATTCTGCTTTCTTGTGCTTTGGCCTTGTTGCCAGTGCATTTTTTGCACTGATGGAATTGCATCTGTACAAACCTCTCGTCTAGAGGGCCTTGCACTGGTTTGTTTTGGTGTAAAAAGTGACTTGGACAGGCATGTTTCACTAATGACCAGATGCCTGTGACCCTCTACAGAGCATGGCAGTGTCAGAAGATAACTGAGGTTAAATTATTCTGTGCTTTTGTGGACTGAAGTTTTTCCTTCATGTTGTTCAGCTGGTGTGTCTTGACACAGATGTTTTCTTAGCAAAAATATTTTAAGAATTACATCCCTCATTTGTTACCACCAGAAATTATAATAATACTTAGCACGTGCCCTGTATGTAATGTTTTCATGTTCAATGTACTTCACAATGTCATCTAAATAATCTACACAGCAGCCTTTAATTACCATCTTCATTTTGTAGTTGGGGAAAAACTAAGGTCAGGTGTGTCAGAGGTCACAGTAGAGTACCCCCAGTCGCCGAAGGAGTCCATTCAGAGCCACGTTTAGAATTCAAGAGTTCTTGTCTGCCATCCAGTGCTTCAAATACTAGCCACACTCTCTCTGTACTACATTTTCCAGTTGCTTTGGATTGGTTCTATTAGATTTAGTGGGCCAAATTCACCCATACCATCCAATGGCAGACAGCCTGCCTTTGGTGGGCAGTCTACTGTATAGGGTTATAGTGATGCTAGAGGCCTGGAACTTAACAATCTGCCAAGGGGCCAGCAGTCAACAAGCACACTCCAAAAAGTGCGTGGTGCTGCTATGGGACAAGAGCAGCTAGTGATGTGCTTAATATATTCCCTTGTACGTTTCTGCCAGTGGGGTTCCTATCAAACCACAAAAGTTGTTAAATCTGCCTTGTCTGATGGAAGCCCCAGGAGAGGCCAGGCAGCAGTCACACCATCCGTACTCCCCTAGATGGATTCCCCACGTGGTGCAACAGGACAGCAGGGAAGAATTTGGCACAGAGTTAACCTTGCAATTAGATACTCTGTTGTTTGTAACTAGGTGGGAAGCTTTTGTGCATGCTGGAATTAGATGACACAGGTGCTCCAGCGCCCAGAGCATTCACATGTAGCACCTACAAATACATGTTGTCCTATGTTTACAGGAGAGGTTGGCATTTTCCAATTTTGGCAAATAGCATAAAGGGAGGGCAGGGGGCTGTGTGGGTGGTATTCATTAGAATAACTTACCTGACTGGTTAACAGCTTGCACTGATTCTTCAGTGCTCACAAGCAGATTTGTGTTTTTTGAAGGATAACCCAGGGTTGTCCTCAGACAGAGTATCAGCAGAGGTGTTAATAGAATGTCTCCCTGACTCAGGTTTGATTGAAGAAACCGGAAAAACCTGCAGAACTTGTGGGGAAAGGGAAGACTGTAGTCATTTTCCCCTTTTTTAAACTGAGGTTTGACACACAATATGAGCAGAAGATTGAAAGGGGAGAAGGAATAAGATACAGAACAAGCCTAGGAAGAAATTAAATTCATTAATACCATTGTGCTAGTACCATAGGCATAGGAACCAATTGTCTTAGAAGAATTGTAGTCCTAATATTAGGGCTCATTTTCACACAGCCACACAACTCACAGAAATTCTGTCATTCCTGTGCATGCTAACTTTGCTGAACTTCAGTTGCTTCCTACAATGACTTGGTGTCAAAGTACCTGATTGAGTTCTCTGGTAGTCAGAGTGCACCTTCAGAAAGAAAAACAAAAAGCCACCAATTCATTGTCTTTAGTTCGCATTCAGGAGAAAAATACCTGTAGTTCCATTTTGATTGCTGCAAATGCTTAATGTATCAAAAGTGAAATGAATCCAAATCCCCTTCTTTGTCATTTTCCTTGTAACTTTGTATTTGGTATGCAAATTTGCAGTTAATGCAACAGGAGATTCTGTAGCGAAAAGAAATGTTTTGGTTGCTACAGCTTCTGCTGCACAAGGGCAAGAACTGGAGAGCCCATACAGTGAGTATGAACCCCTTCTACGTTGGTAGCCATGTTAGTCTGTATCAGCAAAAAGAGGAGTACTTGTGACACCTTAGAGACTAAAAATAACAAACCGGACAGTCTCTATGCAAAAAAATAAATGGACCATAAATCAGACGTCAAGAATTATAACATTCAAAAACCAGTCGGAGAACACTTCAACATCCTTGGACACTCAATTACAGACCTAAAAGTCACAATTCTTCAACAAAAACTTCAAAAACAGACTTCAACGAGAAACTGCAGAACTGGAATTAATCTGCAAACTGGACACCATTAAATTAGGCTTGAAGAAAGACTAGGAGTGGCCGGGTTATTACACAAACTAAAAATTATTTCCCCATGCTAATTTTTCCCCTACTGTTACTCACACCTTCTTGTCAACTGTTTGAAATGGGCCATCCTGATTATCACTACAAAATTATCATCCTGATTATCACTTCTTCTTTGACAAGATCTGCTTTAGCAAGAGTGATGTTAGAAGCTGTAATTTGACCTAAACAGCTTTTCCCATTGACTTTTACATTCTCTCCACAAGTTATGGGGTTACCTTCACCTGAGTTCACAGTAAAAGCATTTACATAAAAGGTGGCAGTGTTGGGGTAAATTTGGTTACACACAGACAACTGCTTAGAGTCAAACAACATACCAACATAGCTACAAACTGGATAGATTCTATCCCCATCTTTGTTGTTGAGAGGAGCTGGCTTTTCAGGATGATACAGTTCCTGTTGTTCCTTTATTCTCTTGAGTTGGAGCTTAAGTCTGTCCACTTTTGCCTTAGCTTCTAGTTCCTGCAATCGAATATATGCCATTTTTGTTCATGTTCAGAACACAGCCATTATCCTTCCATATCAGCTATTTTTGCTTTTGTTCAAGTTCTAGCTCCTGGTTTCTCACTGCAAGCATTTTCTAATAGATTTTTTAGAACTAATAGATTTTTCAGTTCCTGCTCTGCGGCCTTTTGCTTAAAATACAACCCACTCTGTAAGCACAATTCTTCCAGGCTTTTTCTGTCAAGTTCTTCATATGGTTGTTGCACACTCATTGTAACTTATTTTTAACCCTTAAACTCTCCAATATCAAAATTAAATTTTGACACGCGTGTGGTTCTGATCCAAAAACCCAATTAACCTGTGGTAATGTGTATCCAAGCACGACTATGCCACTGTGACTGGGATCCTAGTGGGGAGCCAGCTGTGGTCACTCAATTAGGGTAAACTGCAAAGAATGGGACAGACAATCCCCATAAAGCTGGTGGATATTCCAATACAGTGCCTAGATTTACCAAGCCAGCATAAAACAGCTTCTTTATTACCTTACTGGTTACTCAGAAGTCCAAACAACACAGTTCCCTTAAAGTGATGCAGCCTCAGGCCTCCATCCAGGTACCCATGTCAAATATGATGACAATTTCTGTAAATCTTATTTCATCATATAAAAAGAAAAGGTTCTACCAATCCCAAAGGATCGGACACATTACCTCCCAGGTTAATGGATATTTCAAATCTTACCCAAATACACGCTACAACCAATTCTTATTAACTAAACTAAAATTTATTAAAAAACAAAAGAGAGAGAGTATGGTTAAAAGATCAATATACGTACAGACATGAGTCCAGTTCATTTAGGTGCATATTCATAGTAGAGATCGTGAGCTTCATAGGTGCAAAGAGTTCTTTCAGAAATAGTTCATAGTTAATAGTCCAATGTCCAAATATCACATTCAGGGCATACCAGCATAACTGGGACTTCAATCTTGCAATTCAAACTTCCCCTGAAGAAGGTTAAGCAGACCTGAGATCACAGAATCAGGAGCCAGGATCTTTTATACAATTTCATTTCCTCTTTGGCAAGCTGGGATTTCCTCACGGAACATATGGCCATTTGTGTTTTCCTCCACCATTCGCAGTACATTTCAAAGAGAGATGAATACCAATATATCCCGTGTTTACAGTTCCTTTAAATTATATCAGAATACAGCATAGACAGGGACTGTTGATTACATTGTCACCCTACTCATACATATTTAAATACACAAAAACACAAACATTATCTCCCCACATGTCTTCTTTGGGTTATTTATTTTGCAGGATGTTTAACCTTTTCTATCCATGCATCACAGTATTATTATTATACTGATTTTACAAAACAGAGCCTTACTAAGTAGGCTCAAAAATGCCAATTGTCATTGAAAAATTTGTTTTGGGATACTTTCCACAGAGATTGTCACCATATAAACTTTTAATACTACAGCACTGATGAAAATAGGCGTCTTTTTTTTTTCTCTTAAGCACACAGATTTCACTAAAGTTCAAGACCAAGAAGTCATCAGAGATGATTTTAAAATAAATAAATAAATAAAAAGACAAGGAGCCAGCCTGGGATCCCCCTGTCTGGATTTTTTTTTATGAGGCTTTGAACTGTATTTCTTAGCCACTGGCACTTTAGATAGAATCTTTGCTAAAAACTAAACTATAGGAGAGAAGAAAATATTTCTTAAAACAGAGCGTAACTGTATTTCACTAATTAATAACAAACTCTTCTTTCATAGGCTGACCACTGCTGCTTCAATTTAATAAGTACAGAATTCAGTTGCACAGATTGAGTGTATTCTCTCAATAACAGAAGGCAAAGTGTACACAAGTATTTGGTTTAGATCCAGCAAGTCTTCAACACACACAACTTCAGTTGGAGCTAATATGAGGTCTGTGCATGCAGGGCTTTTCCATGATGAATCTTTTAATTTCAAAGTAGCAAGCAAGCCTTTTGGGGATCAGGAAAGATTCTTCCCTGCATTCACCAAAGTCTCAGTGGCTTGGTTTTGGTTTTGGTTTGTTTGTTTTTGCATAGCAGTAGTTTAAAAACTTTTTTTTTAAGTTTTTAATTTTTTTTAAAAGAGATGATAAAAAGTTTAAACTTTCAAAGGGTTTAAAATTGCATGGGATAGAAATGGGAGAGTTGTCATCAAAACATTTCAGATAAAAAAGACTGACTTATTTCTGGTCCTATTTTACTATGTAACTGATAATATAAGACAGTGACAGAGGAAATATGTGAATGGTGAATTCTTGATTTGAATATTCATTCATAGATTTTTTTTAAGGCTATAAGAGATCATTATAATCATCTAGTCTAATCTCCTGCATAACACAGGCTATAGAATTTCACTCAGTAATTCCTGCATCAAGTCCCTAATTTATTGTTAAATCAGGAGCAGATATTTTAGAAAAATACCCAGTTTTGATTTAAAATTTCAAATAATTGAGAATCCACTATATCCATCAATACGTTGTCCCAATTGTTAATTATGCTCAGTATTAAAAAATTGTGCCTTATTTCTGGTCTGAATTTGTCTAGCTTCAGCTTCCAGACATTGGATGATCTTATATCTTGGCATGCTAGAAAATAGAGCCCTCTCCTGCTAGAAACCTTCTTTCCATTTAGGTATTTAGATACTGTGATGAAGTCACCTGTTATAACCTTCTCTTGTATAAACTAAATAGATTGAGCTGCTTTAATCTCTCAATGCAAGGCAGGTTTTTCAGAGCTCGACTCATTCTTGTAACCCTTTTCTGAACCCTTTCCTGTTTGTTAACATCCTTTTTTAAAGTGCGGAACCAGAGCTGGATGACACTGTTCTAGTTATGGTCTCACTAATGTTCTGAAATAGTGCATACAGAATTCTAAAAGTACTATTTGTTAAAGTTCAGTTTATTTCTGTGTAGGTGTTATTGTATGTTGACTGTTGGCTTGTTCAAATAAGTCCAATTTTTCACCTCCTCTAGTACATTATTTGCCATGGTTTCAGAAATGTAAAATAGCTATAGAATATGAAGAATTGTAAAATAACTAAATGAAATTAAATGTTGTAGCAGTGAAGACACACTGACGTGTTTTTTCTTTGTGTATTGTTTGTATAGACTGATATAGTGCAGTGTAATAGGAAATAAGCATACATGCTTTTTAGAAATTTTTTTTAACTTTTGTGATTTTTTGTATGAAAGAAGGTAGATCAAAAATTCTTTTAAGCTACTTTAGGTTAGTTAGCTTGCTAACTTTTCAAGTTTGCAGACTTGCCAAACCTTCTTGTATCATTCGGTAAGTGGTGCTTCTGGAGGTACCGCAGATGCCAAACCCTTGATAAAATCCACCCTATTTTGTTAATGAACATGCAAACAATTGTTCCCCATCTGCTGCCTCTTCTAAAAGGCTAGGAAGCCCTTCCTTCTTGATCACAAAGAACATAATTATTGTCTGTAGAAGAGTCAAGTACAAAGACAGTTCATCCAGTCTGACTGCTACTACACTGCAGGCCACCAAAGATTAACAGCTGCTTCTCCTTTGATTAGGTTAGGTAATAATAGTTACTTTAGTTAATAATTGGATGGATTCCCAGGCCATGTAATTCAGGTTTAGGCTGTCATTTTTTGCTGGCATGTAGCTGAGCTGTATTATTGGAATGGAGCCTGTAATCCTATTAGTCAGTTGTCACTCAAGTCATAGTTGAGAAGATAAGGGGAATTCAAATCCATTAAGGTGTTGTAACAGGTAGGAAAATGAGTGAACCACACACATTCAGTTTTCAGGGAACTTTCTTGATTGTGCTTCTTTAATTAAATCCAAATCACTCTAATTATAAAAATAAATAATGTTTGTGTAAATATTTTATTTTTCATAATTAAATTCTGTCATAGAATTGTATAAACTAATCTATATAGGAAATAAAAAAATTATCTTTGTTTACTTATCCATTCCTACATGGATACTTCTGAATCGATGCATAACTCTTAGGATGTTACATTGAAGTGAGTTACTGTATTTTCTTTATGACAAATTTATAATGGTATAAAGACTAGGAATTAATTTTTCAATACCTCTTTAGTCAAGTGCATTGGCTTTCCTCCTCTACAAACAGGACCACTGCATTTCACAATGACAAATACTTGTGAATGGGCAAAAAAAGCCCTTTTTTCTATCCAGCATTGGTTTTGGCTACTACTGTTACTATTCACGAGATTACATCTCTAGTAAATGTTTTCTAAAGGTTAGTTCAGATCTACATTGCTCAGGAAAACAAAAAGAACAGGAGTACTTGTGGCACCTTAGAGACTAACAAATTTATTAGCGCATAAGCTTTCATGGGCTACAGCCCACTTCATCGATGCATAGAATGGAACATATAGTAAGAAGATATATATATACATACAGAGAAGGTGGAAGTTGCCATACAGACTGTAAGAGGCTAATTAATTAAGATGAGCTATTATCAGCAGGAGAAAAAAACTTTTGTAGTGATAATCAAGAGGCCCATTTAGACAGTTGACAAGAAGGTGTGAGGATACTTAACATGGGGAAATAGATTCAATATGTGTAATGACTCAGCCACTCCCAGTCTCTATTCAAACCCAAGTTAATGGTATCTAGTTTGCATATTAAATCAAGCTCAGCAGTTTCTCATTGGAGTCTGTTTTTGAAGCTTTTCTGTTGCAGAATTGCCACCCTTACGTCTTTTACTGAGTGGCCAGGGAGGTTGAAGTGTTCTCCTACCGGTTTTTGAATGTTATGATTCCTGATGTCAAATTTGTGTCCATGTATTCTTTTGCCTAGAGACTGTCCGGTTTGGCCAATGTACATAAGGCCTTTTTTGGTAATAAATGTATATATTATGATGATAGTCACTTTTGCTCACTTGCCTGTTCATTTGCCTCTGATTTTCTGCATAACAAGTAGTCTCAAACCTGCAAATCCTTTTGCACTTGGAAATCGGATTTTTAAAAATTATGTTGTATGCATATTTGTGAAAATCAATAAGAGGAGGAGCAAAATAGTTTCATATGCTGTTCCTAAATCCAACTGAAATACATTGATTTACATTTTCTGAACAAATATCTTTTATCTGGGTTAGTTTGAGGAATAATTTTCTCAGTCTAAATATGTAACCCCTTCCAAAGGGCCAGATTTTGCAGTCAGGTTTATAGAATGGGTCCCACATAAACATCTATGCTGAAATATTTTGGAACCTAAATATTTTAGGGATCCACACGATTCTTCAACACCACAAAGAGTGTTTTATATTGGATCTGTACCCTTTCCAAATGGGGATTTAGCAGGCAGGCACTGTCATATATTATTGTAGAGTGCCTAGACTATGGGGCTCTGACCTCATTGAGACACCCACTACCACAGTAAAAATGAACAACAATATCTTGAAAGGTCCCTTAAATGTGATTCTTTCCTTCTGCACTGATTGGAATTGGGGCAAGCTTCCATCAAAACGTTGTTTGAGCATGTAGGTAGAATAACCAATATGCCTCAACTTCCTTCAGTACCAAGGTACTGTAGAAATATCTGGGAATGTTTGTTTTTCCCAGGTAACAGCTAATGAAAGCCTTAGCACTTCAGAATACTATATGAATTTGGGTCACATTCTGGAGGAGTTCATTTAAGGGGAAAACAGTGCAAGGGAACCGATATCCTGCACCCATATTTTTATGCTTTCGAAAGGATTTTCTCAGACCAGCACACAGACATATCAAAAGCTGATAATCACCTCACAGCAGATATAATACTAGAAGTATGTATGAAAATTCATTTGACATCTTTTGAATTTCATATTTCTTAGATTAAGAAATTGGTATTATTTTTAATACCTTTATTAATTCTTATTTTTTGCACAACTCATCTTTCTGCTACAGGCCATGATATACGACTATATGTAAGCGAGGGTGCCCTCCACCATACACACACACTTGTTTTCTCACCACTCATTCAGGTGCCATTTTCATTGTTAGGGATCCAGTGACACACAACACTCACTCTGGGAACATTATTAGTGCAGTGTTCAAGAGTAAATGATACTTTTGTGGCATCATTTCTTTGGTTCCCATGACCTCTCCTGACCCAAGGCCAAGAGCCCCAGAATTGTCCCTGAACCTGGGATTCTTGGATAGAAAGGTAGTTGTGCTGTGACTTAATCATTAGGCTGACACACATGTGCCTTATATCAGCAGTTAATTCAGTAATCATCAATGTGTGTCAACAAATAGTTGAAAGACTCTTAAAAAAGTCACTTGTACTTTTGTAACCCCCACTCTATCTAGAACACATCCTTTAAGATAAATTAATCCAAAAGCATACCAGAAATCAGTGATATCAGCAATGGATTCTAGATCACTGAGTGCCAGGTTTTAAAGTTCCTTTACTGCAGTAGGAGCAATGAACAAATAATTAGCTCATGTATTTACTCCAACCTTGCTACCATAATCATTTTAGTTCTTCTCCTCCTAGTCTTAGTTCCATCTGTATAGGGTCAGCCCTTCAAGTCCTCCTCCTCCATTCCAGTCTGTCTTGAAGCAGCTCCTTGGAAACTCCGCAGCTAATCAGATCCTTTTGTATAACATCCCTCCATCCACCACAATAATTTTCGTTAAATGCTTTTATTTAATCTTGTTGTTTTGTCTGTCTTTCGTATTCATGAGGATGTTTATCATCGTAGTATCCAATCACCAAAATGTTCATGGATTTCATTGATGGTTTGGATGAGGAAATAAATAGGACATTAACTATTTTTTCAGAGATACTGAATTAGGAGGAATTGCAAACAGAATGGAGGACAGAGAAAGCATACAAAGGGACCCTAGAAAGATTAGAAATACTGTATAGACAAAAACAGAAGTTCTTCAAAAATGCATGTTAATATTTTTTATCAAAAGAATCTGAAACACAGATACTCAATGGGAGGGATAGATCTAGAAGAGTAATACTGAAAGAGACCTAGACCTAGAGGCAAGAGCAAACATTAAATTAGACATGAGTGTGTAATCTGATACAGAGATCAAAAAGGCCAGTGCTATTTTTGAATACACATGTGAAGACATCCTGTTACCACACATGTAGATAATAGTCCTTTTCTTTGTGGCTTTGATGTGACCTAACCCAAAATGCAGTGTTCATTTTTGGACACTTCATTTCCTAATAGACAGACATTAAACAAGAAAATTTGGTATGGAAAAATTACAAGGAAAAGGAAAGATTTGGAATGAAATATGTTTGTTTGCTAAGCAAAAACTAAAGTGGGAATATGTAATATTTAGTAATGGTGTAATCATGAAGGAGGGAGAAGAATTGGTATAATAAAATTGGGTATAACTTGGAGTAATTAAATGAAACTGAAAAGGGCAAATTCAGGTTGAATGTCAGGAAAGATATCTTGATAGTAAGATCTAAAAGGTTGTAATCCCCCATAGGAAGTGGTGAAAACTGCACTGCCTGTCTCATTTAAAATTAGAGTGGATGCAACACTAACAAATGTACTATAGGGAACAGTCCTGCACTGGCAGGTCAGTGGCTTTTCTATTTGTTATCCTCTGACGCATGTATACCAAATGTATCTAGGAATTCTCATATACATTTCTCTAAATATACTGGACATACATGTTGATTATTTTGTGTATGGGGTTTCTTGGCAACAGTATGTCACTACATGGAGTATACACTTTTAATCACAATGGAAAGTGATAACTTAGAAATGCTTTTAACCTTCATATAGGACTCAGTCCTGCTCACATTAAAGTCACTGGGAAAATTCCCATTTACCTCAATGGTCCAGGATCAGACCTTTCTGGAGGATGTGACTAATAGTATGTCTTCACTGTAGAGCTAAGTCAAATTATCTACACACCAGTTGCTTTTCTAGAGGTAGTCTGGTTAGAGTGGCTACACTGCAAAATAATACTCAAGCTGCAGTGTCCACACTGCACTTGCTTATTTGCTGCACTAAGACTTCTGCTGGCATTTCCTTTGGTTCTTTGTGCTGCAGTAAGCTGAGCCGCTCTATGAATTCTTTCCCAATGAATTGTGGGAAAATTTGTTAGTCCTTTCTGGGCACACGGGAAAAATTGTGGGAAGGCATTGGAGGACTAATGGCACTCAAGTGGAGCTAGCCTGTGTCCACATTACAGAATGGTTTAGTTAGCAACTGACAAATTGTGCTAATTTGAGCTTTAGCCTATACCCAATAGACCAATCATTTCCAATTAAAAACACCACCCTACTTGAGTTAAGGGTTTTTTTGTGTGGATGGGACTCAGGCTAAGCGTCATCAGTCAGGGTAGGTCTTCACTTCAGCTTTAACTTAAGAGTTAACTGGGCTAAAGCTGACTGAAACTGTGGAGTCACATAAAGGTTAAACCTATAGAAATTGCTAGTTGGTTATCTAACCACTTGTGTAAACTGGCACACACAAACAGGTTTCTGTCATTTCACGCCAGTTGTGTCCTTTGAAGATGAGCCTTTTTTGTTGTTTACAAATCCACATCCAATGCACATTAGTCCAAAAAAATTGCTTCTTTATGATCTCTTCAAAATCTAGCTCCCAACATAATGTGAAATGGAGCTAGCAGATCAATGGGAACATTTTTTCTGAAATCTTGGGCATTTAAATAGGGTACAGCTTTACCTTTGGGTGAATGTTTGCTTGAGACAACTAAACTTGCTGGGGAGAAAATTATATGCTCTTAAACAAAACTTGTCTTGTACTGTGGTGTTTACATATGACTTCTAATATTGATAAGAAAAAATATGGGCTATGAAATCCTACTAAAATATTTGTTATTACCATAGTTCATAGGGGGCTGTTCTAACATGGAGCACCCACAGAGTGCTAAGTATTTTACAGACAAATCATATATGAATATGATTCCTACCTCAAAGCTCTTACAGTCTAATTGTAGACATGACACAAGTGAAATCAACAAACAATTGGAGAAGGAGGGAGGAAATTGGAAAAGGAGAGGTTGAGGGTTACCATAATAAGGTCCCACAATTGTTAGGTTTGTTATTTGTGGTGTTGGCGTTGAGTCTGTACCAATAAAATTAATCAAAGTTTTGCTATTGACTTCCAGGGGTCCAGGATCAGATAGATAGATGATACACATGAAGTTTGGGTAATTCCTATTTATGCTTATAGAAATTAATTCCAAAAATGGGGGGGAAATCAGAAATGTTATAAAATACATACTTGTCCCTCATTGTTAAAACGTGTCCTACAAAATTGCACTTTAGCTATTAGCTAAATGAGGCTCATGTTAAAATAATCTTCATTATGGGCCTGATCTTGCTTTCACCGAAGCCCTAAATCAATATCTGTTTAAAAAACTCAAAATAGCTGTGGTATTATAATGAAGTTACAGCATATATAATATCATCAGGAAAAATAACATTGAAGTAACATTCTCTTGTATATTCAAAGGGTTATTCTGTTCCGTGCTTCTGTAGTGAAAGAATCAATGCACTAATTAAAAAGGTGAACAATCTGATTAAACTGTATTAAGATTTTATTAAGTGTACATCAAGGCAGTTACTCACCAGACACATATTTTAAATACTAAATTTGTATTTGAATTTCAGTAAATATTCCATATAATTATTATTCTCTATTTGTGTTTATCCAGAATGCAGCAGATCAGATAGCATTCCGGGTTGCAGGAGGACTCTCAGCCCTTGAACACATTCTTCAAGTAGTGATTTCTTCCACAAATCTGAATGCAGTTTCACGGATTCCTCCCAAGTATGTATGGTGCTACAGTTGTCATTTTGAATCATTACTAGATTATGCCATCACTGATGGGGGATATTTCTTTTCCACTAACCCCATTTGACTTTATTATTTATCTAACTGCTTGCTGCTCCTTCCTTGTGGTGTAGATGTTAAAAACTGAGGGCCATAATCTACCCTGCCATTTAAGTTCCAGATGGAAGACAGTATTTGACCTCAAAACTCTAGGACCAGTTTTAACTCTGTAAGTGTTTCACTGTTTCTGTTTCTTTGAGAGGTGATCTCGCTGTCTATCCAGAGCAAGGAATGCAAGCTCATTCTGGAACAGCAGAGACCCATCTCTCTGTAGAGACGAGACCCACTTTTTAAAAAACTTAGACTATCAAGGTCCTTGGTTTTTTGGGGGGGTTTTAAGTGCTTTTATGTGTTGTGATCCTAACTTGATCCAAAGTGAAACAGTTGTTCCTAGATATCACCTTAGATTCCTCCTGTGCCGCTGACACATCAGGCGGTCCAGTTCCTCCACTGATTACAGTCACTTGCTGATTGTGGCGCTTCTTCCCAGGTTATGCCAGCATATATAGTATAGTATCCTCTGTCACTGTCTGCCAGTTCATCCTTGACCTTCCTTGCTTTCTCTCTCCTCCCTCAAGTTGATAGCAAGTTCAATGCTTGCTAAGCATGTCTCCGATCTTCCATATGGTGTACATGTCTCAATGTCCTGAGCTTTCTTTCTTTGACGATATTTTCTAACATTGCCTACTCTTTGAGCTTCCTGAGTCTCGCATTTGTTATTTTGTCTTTCCATTAAATGTGTAATATCTTCCTCAGCCATCTGTGATGGGCAGCGTTCAACTTCTTTTTACTAGATACTGTCATCAGCCAAGTCTCTGCGCAGTATAATAGCATGCTCAGTACAATCACATGGTATAATCTGACCTTTAATTTGGTATGGAGACCTCTGTCTGACTAGATGTTCATCCTTCCAAAAGTGTTGTTTACTTTTCCTGCTCTCATCTGAATATCTTTATCGCAGCTACTTTAAATGTCATTACACTCCCCAGATAGCCAAACTCTTCTACCTGTTCAATTTCTTTTCCAACCATGTAGACTTTTGCATCTATTGTTCGGTTTCCTACCTTCATGTAACTCATCATTGCTAACACATTTTACATCATTCATGATACCTTTTGTTGCCTGCTTCATCACCCAATCTATTGCTAATGCAAAGAGTATTAGTGGTAGCACACACTCTTGTCTAACTCCAGTCACAATATCAAACCACTTACCCAGGCCTCTGTCTGATCTGAGCGTCTACTTTCATCGTATAAACTCCTTCAAATGTTGATCAGCTTGAATGGTATCCCATAGCTTCTAACAATACTCCTCAGCGTTTCTCTGTGGACACTATCAAGCACTTCCTTAAAGTCAATAAAGTTGATTAAGATGTTTTTTTTTCTCCCAAGCGATAGGGTTTTTTGGTGATTTGTCAGGGAGTGAATATCTATTCCCACAGTGATCTGTCTGGAGGGAACCCAGTCTGTTCTTCTCGTAATATTCCATCTGCTGCTTTCTTCATTCCATGCAGGATAACAGTAGCCAATACGTTGCCCAGAATTGATAGCAATATAATACATCTCCAGTTTGTGCACTGAGGGAGATCACCCTTTTTTGGTAATATCATGATGATACTGTCTTTCCAGTCTTATGGCACTTGTTCTTTCTCCCATATTACATCACAGAGTTTTGTTGGCTGCTGAGTCAGAATTTTGCCTCGTGCATTTAGTACCTCTGGTTGAATTCTGTCAACCCCAGGAGCTTTGCCGTGTTTGATGTCTTTGATGCTCCTAGATATTGCTGTCTAAAATTGCTACTGGAAATATATCTAAGTTCACTAGTAGTGCAGGAATGCCTCATTATAATGCATGAGAAATAAAAGGCTGAAGGTAAAGCATCAGGACCCTGAAAAGGTTGCCAGGTGTCAGAGTGGGCTGCGGTTGGACAGAGCTCCTGCAAAAATGGTAACTTAGGCGAAATTCATTAATAGCGTGATCTCCTTCTTTATCTAATCTTTCAGCTGTAATTCGTATCCACTTTAAGGCCCTGTTACACTGCCAGAGGAGAGTAAAGAGGCTTTGGTGTGATGAGAATTGGGTCCAAGGTCTTCTCTCTTGAACTGTTTTCATTGTGTGTTCGGAAAACACCAGCAATGTTTAGTGTACTACAGAACAGCAATACTTCATAGATTTCCTGTGGAGTTTGAGTGCTAAATTGTCTAGTGTAAAGTGTGATGAGGCAGAGCTGCATCTCAAGAAAAAGAGCACTCAGAGGTAAAATGCCTCTTGGAGTTCCCTATTTGCCTGGAAGGAAGGGGAAAAAAAATTGCTGTACAACTTTTATGTCATGTAGCATCTGGCCTGCTCCACTGGTCAGCATGTAGGGATGATTCCTTTTCCAGTGAATTGTTCCTAGGGCAAGTAACTTGGTATCAGTCTTTGCACTCCCTCAAGCGCAGGAGCTGTGATAGTAGATGACCCTTATAGGTGCAAAGGTGAGAGTCCTGTCTCCTTTCTCACACTGTGTGGCCACAGTTTATCCCTAACTGTTTAGAATGGCATTTTTTAATTTTTTTTAAAAAGTCTCATTTTGTCGAGGGAGTTTGAGAAAATTGTGTTTACATTACTGAGAAAATTTTGTTTAAAGTTTGCTAGACAGTATGAAAATGTATTAGTTTTGAAAGGAACTTGCTGTGCTGATAAATGAAAACCAGCTTCAGCTGCAGTGTTCATATAACTGAAAAAAAAATCTTAGAAGATAAAATCAAAACTTTTTTTTATCCTCTTGCATATTAACTACTCACCCTGTGTCTGGTTCCAGTGGTTCCTTACTTTCATGAGCACTAAACTTACTATTTTTAAAGGTTTCAGTGTAGCAGCCGTGTTCGTCTGTATTCTCAAAAGGAAAAGGAGTACTTGTGGCACCTTAGAGACACACAAATTTATTTGAGCATAAGCTTTCGTGAGCTACAGCTCACTTCATCGGATGCATTCAGTGGAAAATACACTGAATGCATCCGATGAAGTGAGCTGTAGCTCACGAAAGCTTATGCTCAAATAAATTTGTTAGTCTCTAAGGTGCCACAAGTACTCCTTTACTATTTTTAAAATACTTTTTGCTTAAAATGTAATACTTTATATTAACACACAAGCTTTTAACTCTCTTTGAACTGTGTTCCCAAATCAAATATCTACAGAAAATAGAGATAAAGATTAATCTTTCTATCTGTTTTATATATCTAACAGATTCACAGAGAGACATCCGTAACAATAATTTTGCTCTGGTACTCAAAGTGATTCATTTGAAGTTATTATAAATTGCAATCTCTAGTAAGAATCCACAGATATAAAACGTAACTTTTTTTTTCAGAACTAAAAGAAAACAAACTGAACTCTTAGAAACACATCATTGAAATGAACAATGTCTAACTGTTGGACTGCAGGGTGTCGTGTAGCTTACTCTGAAGAAAATAGAGTAATAGCAACCTTCTCTAAGTGAAAAGGATGTGTTAATACACTAAATCTAGGAGTCTCTTGAGAATATCACTAATAATGCTCAAACAATTTTGAGGAAATGATGGACATTTTTAAAAAGACCCTTCTCCATTGTAAGGAATCAGTAGATCTCTTTCTCATCCAGGTACAAATAGGCATTGCTGTATTTTTCTCAGCAAAATCATTGAAGAATCTCTTAAGGATGTTTTTTTCCATCTATATACAAGATGGCAAGACCTTGACTCAATATTTTAAATCATTCTGCCCTTCTGAATACTGGCTTCTGCATTCACTCGTGCATAAATATATTTAGGAATGATGGATGATAGTGGAGTATTATGGGGAATGATGGCATAGGATTAAAAGAAATATAATCAGATATTTAATTTTAACTAGTTTTATTAACACAACATTCTATTTAGTACTTCTTTTAAAAAAGTATCCTGCTGGAAGCAGTCACTTCCAACAATTATTTTGTTTGAAAAAATAAGAAAGCTGTGTACAATTAAGAAGACAGAAACTTTACTCCTTATTTTATTCTTTTCTTCCAAAGAAGCCATTTTCCTTTTATGTTGCATTCATTGTATGTAGTAGGCTATCAATCTGGAGCTTGCAGCTTTTGTAAATTGCCCACTGTTCTCAAAGTCTTCCATGTCTTCACAATAGCTCTGGTCACTGAAACACGCTACTTCCAATTGAGGAGGCATCAAAAATAGCAATGGACCTTTATACTGGAGTATTTAAATAGCAAGACAGTTTACACTTGAACAATGTAGTTTTGACTTGGAGGAGAACCAAATTATCTTCAAATGCATAGCTCAGAACTTTTTTGAATAGAGGTTAGTTAATTAGCATTGCTGTTCCCCAGCCACATGCTATTAAACATGGTATCAAATTCAAATATGTTTATGTTTATATTTAAAATACTTTTTTAACCAGTGAGGCCTGCATGTTGGGAATGCAGTTGCTAGGCAGTCATGCATTACAGCTGGGAAATATTGTCCAAAATGTAGTTTAAAATTCTTTCACTTTCTGAATATCCTTCTATTGGCAAAAAATTGCAGCACATGGAGAAAAATAATAGTTTAGTAACTTCGTACTGTGCAAGAAATAATAAGTAAATATTTTTACTATGATATAGTTCGTTCTTTTAAAAATGTGAAGCATCTTTGATTTGTGTATGATTTATTAGCAGTACAAATCATGACTCTTTGAAAGGTATTTGAAAATGCTGAACACTTAGCACAGGATATATGTTTTCAGATTGCTTCCTAGACCGTTTGTATCCTGTGATTATGAGTAACATTATAAACATTATAAAACATTTTGAAAAGTGGATAAAGCAATTTTGCATTTGTAGGGAACTTACAAACAGCTGTCAGTTATTTTGACATTTTTTATGTTCATGGAAATTGAAAGAAATGGTAACATTCCAAAATGATGCAAAACAAGTACATTAAAAAAAAATAAAAATCATTCCAAAACAAAGAAATTCTAAATTTAATACTGACATTCCTTCCAACAAATACTGTGCGAATGGAACTTTTTGCTGGGATTTTGTGTTGTATTTCTCTGAGGCATTGATACACAGTTCCATTTACAGATTTATCATAAGTGTTCGGTTCTGTATAGGCTAATTTCAGTTAAAATTTACATAACCATTTCAAATGTGCTATTCTGAGATTAATTTTAGTAGGAAAGGTCCTATTAAAATCCAGTAGGATTTTACATTGTGCCCATGCTATTTGTATACTATTATGGAATGCAATACATGTTAATAGTCTATTATTATTAAGATAATCTACTGTACTGCACATGATAAGAAACTGCTTTTGAAGTTAAATATCTCAGCCAGTTCAACATACCAAGAGGGTCTGGCCAACAGGCATCACAAACAATATACCAGGTGGACCTACTCCACAAAATAGGTTATTTACTCTCTACAACATCAGCATTTCAGGTGCAAATATTGTCTTGGGTTTTTAATTGGAAAGTTTTTGGATTAATCGAAAACTTTCAGAAATTCTGTATGTTGACTACATTGTAAATGAAGGAAACAGATGAACTAATGACATAAATTTTACATATTACAAATTATATAACTGAGTCTGAGAAACTTGTCTGGCCAAGTTTCAGCCTAATGCAAATAAGAATGGCAGATTTATAAACCCTTCAAAAATGAGGCTAGACTGGGAACACAAAGAGAGCTATAATGTCAGACTTCACCTATTTTTCTAGCTCTGTTAAAAGATCTGTGAGAGATAACTTTACCTTTAAAATAATGAAGGTAACATTAGAATTTAGAGTATGTCTGTTTATTATAGTATATAAAATAAACATGTATTGGCACCATGATTCATTCACATGGTGTATCTATTCCAAATCAGCTGTCGCCAAGATCAGAATCAATATAGTTCACTAGGTAGATCAGGAAATCCCAGTTTGGAGGTTTTATGTTGTAGAGTTTATGATTAAATGTGTGTGTGGATATTGGCATTCATGAAACTATAGTATTTTTATGAATGGAAAGAGTTGCAATGTTTTTTTGTGTTTGTCTAAATAGTAAGTGATCAGGATTAATCTTTTCAGATCTAATGTATTTATTGCAATTCATTGAAGTAGAAAGACATTTTAATTATTTTCTTAATAGACTATCTTATACAATGCATATTTCTTTATGCAATTCATGATCTTTATGTTTGCACCTGTATATTTTACATGAGGCGTATGTATTTACTTGTAAACATCACTTCATCTCTCTTTTTTTCTCTTCTACTTCCAATTTTTAGAGTTCATGTGGTACAAAATAGTAGTTAAAATGTTCAGGATAATGGACTCCATAAGCAGTAAGAATATGTGAATGCATTTAAAAGGTATTGTGCTAAAATGTGACCATTTTATGAGACTACAGAGAAATTGAAAGACATCTAATTGAAAACATAGTTTTATTTGTCATATGTTAACTTGTTCCTGAGTACAAATAATAAATTCAAAATAGTGGGGCAAAAATTGTACATAGGCATCATGGTGGCCCTCTACGCAGGAGTGAATTTCACCATTGGAGACTGTGGACGCAGAGATACATCTTCCTAAGAATTCATTTGACTGGGCATCTGAAAAATAGCAGTGTACTGAAGGTTAAGAAGTAAAATTTAGTAGAACTTTTACTGCTATAAAGGCAGCAGTATTTCTACCAGATTATGCCCTTTTTCACAAGTATGGATCTCACTTTGCTAGTCAGGCTGTAAGAGGAATTTTCAGATTTGCAATTCAGAAACACATGGTATTCAACTAAAATCTATCACCCTTTCTTGAGCTTGATTTAAGTGTTTTTGTTAATGTCCGGCTATTGCGAAATAAGGACAGGAGACACTGGATATGGTTTAATCAGGCCACAGCTGTGTTATTAGATGTCTGGGACTACCCGACAGATAAAAGTGTACAGTGCAGGTAACTCCATGATCATTTCAACATCTACCTGGGGGCTTCCGCCAGCCTCCCCTTTTTTCCATCCTGGTCCAGCAACTCATTGCTGGGACCTTACCACCCACCCCCCTCGAACAAGGGTTAAGGTGGGTTATACGGAAGTGGGGTTGGCTCCCTGCCGTACCAGTCATAGTACCCGAAACACTCTCCCCTCCCCCGTTTCACTCTTTAAAACAAAAACCTCTTTTTTAAGTCTTTAACAAGCCATTTTTCTGCTCACTGTATCCCTTCCCTATGGAGTACCTGCACTGAATAGGTGCCCCACACTTACATAATGAGTTGCAACATCATAGACTATCTCCCTTCCCTACTCACCATAACAAAGCCTCTGCAAACCTGCTGTGGGGATGGCAAAAAAAGCCCCACTCCAATTAGCCACTCTGGTGGTGAGGGAAAACTTCCCTTCCAGCCCCCTTGGAAAGGAGTGACTATCATAATGCCCACAGCAGATGCTAACCAAACCTGGTATTTTCCTTCCTCCAAGGAGAGGGAGGACAGGTAGGTGCTGCTCCGCCTGGTCCAGGGAAAAGAGGCTTCTCCCACTGGGCTTGCCCCTTATCCATTCCCCAGCCCTTCCAGTCTCTGGGGATGAATCAGCATCGCAATGCTTACCCAGTCCCCCTTTACAGCAAATTCCGAGTCTTTTTCTCACCCCCTGCCCATAAAGCACTACTATACCCCTTTCCTGGCAAGCTGGACAATGCTCCCCGCCCCCCCCCCACTTAAAAGTGCAGTGCAGTCATTTGAGATGTTAATTGCCCAATTTATTTCTTAGTTTATTCTTAGAGATGCTTCTCTTCTTTTGATGTGGTGGAGTGGTGAACTAGGAGTTATTGGTACAATTTCCCTTTATGTATTATGAACAACATTGCATCAAGATTTATCTTTTATACAAGAAAATAGAACATCATCATGTATTCCTTTATAGACCCAAATACACCATGGAGTGTCACAAATCCACATCATATTCCTGAGTGTTGTGCTTTGCGTTTGGGGTGACAGCTGTGAAAAAACTCAGAGCGAGACATTGGCTGTTACACACATGTGCAGAAATTGGATTGTATACATTATTCTTACTAAGGTTGCATTTAAATTTATGCATGACATTTTTCTTCCAGATTTAACTTTTTCAGACAATATAAATATCTTGTGTGTATGTTTTGTCGTTGAGGATGTTAACTAACACCACCATTTTTCAAACCATACCCCCTTTTGAGGGCTGTGCTAACAGAAATCCGTAGCTATCAGGGCTTTTTTTAGTGAATGGCAAAACCTCACTTTGGCATGGAATCTGCTTTTTATTTTAACCCGTTAAAAGTGTTATACAAATCAACTTTAAAGGTTTCACAGAGGGGGTCTAATACTATCAATTGGTGCAAACCTTCCCCTCCAGGTGACTTTGTTAAAGTTCAGATAACAGGAAAATGAATGTGCTATGTAAGTAAACTGTAACTGGATTGTTGAGAGCAAGCTCCAATTCCATAGGACGTGACATTCTATGAACAACTGAAGCATGCTGAGACTTGGCTCTTTCAGAGCAACCATTTTTTGCTCTCCGTACAGAGAATCTGTGTGATCTGATGCCTGTTCACCTGCTGTCACAAAAACTCCTTCATACAAACAAATTCTTAAATAAGAGGATTTTTTCAAGATGAGAAGTTTTCCAACTGACTATCTTTAAAAAGCAAAGCACAGTCATTGGTTGTAGCTGATTCTTTAAATGAAAAATAAAATGTAAATCAATTTTCTTCTTGCCTTAAGTTTTGAAAGAAGTTTGCAATTTACTTTTCTTAGGTTATTTTGTGTTTTGATATAATTTACATCTCTGCTGCGTTTTTAAAGTTCGAGTACAATGAAATGGCATTGTCCTATGTTTAGTGCTAACACAATCAAGAAGTAAAAACGGGGAAATAAATTAAACTAAACGTTGTCATGTATTAATTATCTGCGTGACTTCCCCCACCAAAATAGGTCTTGCTAAAGGATACCACTCCATTTAACTAAAATAGACAGTTTGTGTGGCATTGTATGATTTAACCATTTATGCTCATCTTAAATTAGGAATCTGTCTGCTATTTTGTGATGAGGTTAAGCTATTTAGAAGTAGGTGAGGAGATTACACAGGCTATTATCCACATCTCTCTTTCCCCAAAATCCTGGCAGCATGGTGCAGATCAGAACTTTAATCCCATGTCTACAAGATAAAGCTTTATTATAAAAAGATTTAACAATATGCCTGTTGTTTTGTACTGCTCAGATTGTTAGTTAGACCAGCAGGACAGCAAATGCTGCAAGAAAGATGTGGCATTTGTAAAAGACAGATGATCCATTTAGTGTGGGGGGGTCACTTTTTTAAGAACAAAACACTCAAAGGGGAGGAGAAAGATTTGGATTATAATAGGTTTTATTATTGGTGTTAAGGTATTAAGAATTAGTGTCCAGGTGTATTATTTTTAGAGAAGCATTTTATAATTTTCATAACTGATTGACACTGTTGTTCAGCTTTCTGATTACAGAACAAGCCATAATTTAGCATACTTGAGTAAAAATTCCCAGTTTTCTAATATTTTATCTGTGTGCCTTCAATGAAAATCAAATTGGAATTACACAGCAAAAGCCCTGCATGAGTAACAGAACCCAGGCAGGGAACAGGATTACTGCCTCTGCCATGGTCTTGCTTACTGACCTGCGGGCAAATCACTTAACCTTTCTGTGCTTCAGTTTGGCTACCCATTTTCCAAACAGATAAAGTAATATTTACATATGACAGAATCGTGTTGCAAGGCTTAAATAGTTAGTTCTCTGAGTGAGTTGCACAATATAAATGCAAATTATTCAGAGGCTGATATCAGATAGATGGGGGGACATTTGTTACCGTTAAAAACTTGATTTGAGGGGGAAAATGTTTTTCTTTCCTTGCGTCTTGCCATACTCCTTCTTTCGTCATCCAGTCATAGTAAGTATCATGGGAAGCCAGCCGGAGCCGGAGCTGTAGTGTGTAGAGAATAGTCTGTGTAATATTGTAGATAGAAGGATATACTTGTTAGCATTTGCAGTGTAAAATAAAATATTTTGTGGCGATCAGATTAACCACTACCTTAGACTGAAAATACTTCCATAGTTTGCTCTCCCATTTTACAGTTTTTGATCTACTTTATAAATATTTCCGAGTGTGAAGTGCTCTATTTATTCAATTTTTAAGTATTGTTCACAATGCTTGTTACCTGAGGTCCAAAACAAGCTTTTTCTGCAAGGTTACTCTCTCTGGGGAAACATTCATTGCAGACTGGCAGTTGGTGTGAGGGCATAAGGGTTCTCTGAAGAGAATGACCTCCTTGCAGATCAACATCCAAAACTTGCAGCATCTGTCGGTTTTCATGACCGTTTCTGTCTCTGTCTGTAACAGAGCTGGGTTTCACATTTGACAGTACTCAAGCACAAATCAACATTGCCCTGCTGCACTAGTATATGAACAAACTGTGTAGATGGAAGGAGCTTTTTTGGATTGTTTAGAATGGATTTTAGTGTGGGAACAGTTTCTTTCAGTTAATAAGTCAGGGCCTCTGAACTTTATACAAAAGTCTGCCAGATTCTACCATAAATGTAAATATTGGGAGTAAATTGTGCATTTGATTTGTCATATGTCATATAATAACTTATTTATAAGAATGGATTCCAAACTTAAACATTTGCTGGTGAAAAATAAAGGAGGGTTAGTTCTGTTGGCTTCCACTATTTCTATTTATTAGTTGTAGTAAGTCTTTAGAGTGAGAGCCCGTTTGTGTGTCAGAGAATTTAAGATCGCGTTGATGATCTACAGAATAAACAGGTAACTGTGAATTAGGATGTGTAATTCCTTTGAGGATTTCTGATGACATTATAAACCATGTGAGTGAAGCTCAAGTGTTTGTTTATGTCTTTAAGTCTTCAAAATCTAGAGATGGCATTATAGCCTCATAATTCAACATTTGCCTGGTTAATTTTTAATTTTATATTTCATCCTGTATCCATACCTTCTCTCTTCCTTTAGTGTTCCACTGCTTGCCATTCTGTCTCTCTCTCTCCATTCTTTAACTGCTAACCCATCTGTCACCTCCATTCTGCTCTTTTTTGTCAGATACCAAAGCTAACTGCTTTCTTTTCCTGTCAAAACAGTGAGAAGGCCTCTCGAGGAGCTCTCCAGGTTCTGTTCAAACAGCAGTGGTTGGTAAAACTTTGCAGTTCACCCTTGTGGTAGCACAACCATGAATTTGATTGTTTATGTCTTGTAATAACTCACCCAATAATTGAGGGGGGGTTTTAATGAGTGAGGGGTTGTAGTGTATTTAACCTCACACTGTGTATATTTAATTCCAGTCTTTCAAAGTTGGAGTTACTATCCAAAAGTCTTATTTTAGAGGTATGCTAGTTCTATAAGTTTGTGATACCTTGATTTTATGGAAGCAAAGGTTATGACTTTTCACCCACATACCTTAGTGCACAAACATGAAATAGTTTTGTGTTGTGGGATACAATTTTAGATAGAGGCCATGATTATCCAGACATTTACATTTGGGTAAATTAGGAGTAAACTCCACTGAAGACATGTGCATAATTTAGAGGAGAATCAGGAACATAGATTCTAAACTCTTCTGTTCTCTTCTGTACATGAAGACATATATTAAAGATTAACATTGTTCACATTTATTTATGTTCACGTAAGATAAATAATATAATGTATATATACATATATTTTGGTCAAGCTTCAGGATAGAACTCTTCTCTGAGCCAAAATTTGTGTATCATAACGAGTGTATTTATAATTGGATTTACTCTAGTTTAGAGTAAAGCTTTCCATCAGAGGGTAGACTTATGTGGTTTGAGTATATGTGCTGTCTAACTTAGCTTTAAAGCTGATTTGTCGGTGTGCATACAAAGTTTAGAACAACATCAGTAGTCAATAAACAACTGCTTTATGTGTGAGGAAAATACTCTGTTACCCTAATATAATTTTGATAGCTTTATTGATACATACTTTTTTTTAAATGTGAGTAATAAAATCTGCCAATACAAAAACATCAAAAAATAAATTTAATTTTGCAAATTGGTAAATTTAAGTTATAGTTAGATGAACTTCTTGCTTGACACCAGAGCTTTCTGTGCTTGTCTCAGAGGCCTTGTGCAGAAATGGTGACAGTTGACAGCTGTTGTTCTACTAATAAGATTAAAGTAAAGAAATTAGTTGTGCTGACTTTAATCTGCCATTTAACACTGCAAACCACCTGGGGCCTGCTTCAGTGCTGACACTTCCAATTTTGAATAAAAAAATTCTATAACTGAACCTTAGTGAAGAACATGTCTAAATACATTCTAATCATAGCAGCCTATAGTTAACAAGCTTATGTTATCAATTAAAAAAGCCCTCCTTATTGTGAAAAATTAATTTGACATGCATTTGCTTATGCCACACTTTCAAAGGCATTATTTGAATCTCGAACTTCAAATACTTTTCAGATGTAAGATTCATTTGGGAAATACAGAACCAGGGTGTATTACTTCAGATTAATTTATTCTTCATCTAAGACGGAGGATTCTTCATTTTAGATCTATCTAGAATGACGGTTCTTTTTTGGAATTATGAAATATGCCATCTACTCTGAACTGGTATTTCAGTAAGAGAACTACATAATTCTAAACATTTTGAAATAATTTATCAGGATGTAAAATTAATCTATTAACTTCAAATTTCAAGGGTTAGGAAAATGTTTTTTCATATTTAAATTAATCAGTCTTTCCTTTAGAGCAGTAGGTGAAAGAGCTTTCCAAAAGTTGAGAACTAAAACTTGTCCTTTATATAGTGAAAATAAGCATTGCCAGATGTCCTTTATGTTTCTAATTGTAATAGCTTCATTAATATATGTTGACTTATCTTTGCTGAAAGAAAAATTAAGTCCTCTAGAGCAGTATTTCTCAACCTTTTTGATACCAGGGACCGGCTTGTTGCCTTCCTAAACTGTGTCAAGGAAATCTCAGGGACCAGTGCCAACCCATTGACTGGTCATTGAGAAACACTGTTCCAGAGCACAATTTTTCAGTACTACTGTAGGAATATGTTTTCATCCTTCATTTTGTTAAATGAAGGATATAAACCTCTTTTAAAAGCCAGGTTAGGAAAAGAGAGCTTGGCTGCATATATATTTTTAACTTTAAGCATCATAGATACGAGGCATACTAGTTGAATTTTCCTCAGGAATTGTCAGTGTAGATTGAAAAACAAGTGAATGACATTGCAGCTCAGAAAGCACTAATTTGATATTGTATTTTATACTATTTGAACCACATTTCCGGATGAGTGCATTCCAGTCAGAGTGAATATATTAATTTATAACTAGACAATATAAACAATACACAAAATATTTTTATTAATATGGTTATATTCAGAATATTAACAAACAGGCATTATGATTATATGGATTTCCATGTCTAAATGAAGGGAATTATAATATCAACTATCATATAAATAAATTCTCCCAGAAATGTTCTTGATCCATTTTTAAATGTTGCAGTATGTTCTTTGTTCCAATCACAGTCTCAATACATAAGTTTTTACATTCCTCCATCCTTAGTGCCCCATTTGCTGTCACTTTCTTATCAGCCAAGGAAGACTAGATGACATTCCCTTTAGAGTCCAATAATGTTCGTTTTCATTTGGAGGAGAAGCAATCGAACAACACAGAGGAACAATTTACTATAAATTCACTGTCTTCTGAGCATTCTCAGCCCTTACTGGTTTGGGAAATGTGAGAAAGAATTTGAAATTGATATATATGATGCCTCTAAATTGTCAGCCTTTGGAGATGATCAGCTAGATGATCAGCTGCGACAGTGATGAGCACAATATAAATAAATACCTAGGCAAGCTTCCTAAATGTTTGTAGTAAATAAATCTTATTCCGTAGGGGACTGCACAAAAACATATTGTTAAGACTCTGCTACAAAATGATGACCTTTGGCTTTCTCTCCATTAAATATTTTCCCACTCCGTGCTCACCAGTTGCAAGAAAAAATAAAACTATAAAACAAAGATAAATTTATTTAATTAATTTACAGTTAGTAAAGTCAGATGGTGACTTTGACAGCTTCTCTATAAAAACTTGTCAGTTGGCACTGCCAAGCTATTCTAGAATGTGAATTTTACCAATGATCTCAAGTCTGGCTTGTCCATTGAGCCTGGTTAGCCTGTGTCACACTAGTGATTCCCATGTATTTAAAAATAGAAATAAAAACAATCTCTCTCTTTGTTTTCCTTTTGGAAAGCAACCAGAATTGTTTATTGACTTTATTTATTTATTTATTATATTTTATTGTAGAGTTGTGTTGTATGTGTGTTTTGTGTCTGTGTGCTTGTCTGTACGCAAATAAATTTTTGAGGAAATGCTAAATCAAAGAAAATATTGTTAAAACATTTATTCTGAAAGTGATAAAATCTTTTAGTCTGGCTTATCTCATGTGGCACTGAGTTCCATAGCCTTGACCAGTTCCTGTGAAAGTTCTGACTCCACATAAAGCATTCACTTTGCATAGGAATAAATAACTCCACAAGGTGCAATGTAGGGAAGAACCAGGCTTACTGTATATATTTTGAACTGTTATGGTCCATTTTGTTTATGACTTTCTTTTTGCTTTTCCAGTTTTTCAGAATTGGCGCTCTCCCTTTTGCTATTGCAAACATACCATCTATTTCCCCTCAGATATGTACATATAGCTCCCATCATTGCTAATGTAGTTATGCACCCAAGTTTACAGTCCCCATGATGGGGATGCCAATGATTCACAGTTCCAGAAGAAGAGCTCTGTGTAAGTTCGAAAACTTGTCTCTCTCATCAGCAGAGATTGGTCCAGTAAAAGATATTACCTCACCTACCTTGTCTCTCTAAGGCTTTAGAGCTTTGCAGCTTTCTCGCTCAGGGGTGTGAAAAAACACCCCCCTGAGCACAGCAAGTTTCAGCGCTGTAAAGCACCAGTGTAGACTGTGCACCAGCGCTGGGAGCTACGCCCCTCGTGGAGGTGGGGTTTTTAGAGCGGTGGGCAAGCTCTCTCCCAGCGCTCTGCCACAACCACACAAGCCACACTAAAGCTCTGTCGCAGCAGCGCTTTAAGGTTGCCAGTGTAGACTAGACCTAAGTCCCAAAATCAACGGGAGATTCACCTGAGGCAAAAGACTGACATTTCACCTGTTAATTGTTCTTTTGTTCAGCACAATTCACCTTCGTTTGCTGGGCCTGCAAGCCAGACCCTCTCTAAAGCTGATCCCAGTACAGTGTTATAAATTAACCAGCAGGAAATGCTAACATATCCTTCTGCTTGAATATTCTGCTACCAAACTGACCAGTGATCTTGTATACCTAGGTTACTTGCATGAGATAATGAATTCTGCCAGAAAAAACATTAGTTTTTCAAATTGTGCAAAAATAAGTTTTACCTGATACTGTACAGATGTTCCTTTTTTTCTTTTTCATTTACTATATTTCTAATGTACCAATGATGTGTATAAGAATGTGAAGGTGTGTATATGCGCACAGACATTTAATACCACATGTAACATAGGAGAGTTTACTCCTTTAAACATTACAGCTTCCAAGGCAGGCAGTTAGTTTTAAACCCAAGTTCTGGTTCTAAAGCAGATGCAGTGGTAACACACTATGGAATTTGGAATGTATATAGGTTCACTCAGAACTTCTGTGTCATGTAAATATTTATTTAACCTACCTAATGCTAATTTGTATTTTGTGTGGAACATGAGTATGAAAAATTAATTAAACTTACCGTCACTTTAGGTTGCCTGATGATACTCCTCACAGCCTAATATTTGATTTTATAGATTAGTATATTTAAGAAGAAAAGTATGTTGATATTTCATTTTTTATTTTAGGTCACTCTGCAGTGCCGTGAATGTTTACAACCTGACCTGCAGTAATTGCACAGAAAACTGCACCTATGTTCTGTTTAGTAATAAGATCACTTTTTTAATGGATCTGTTGATGCATCAGTTAACGGTATGTAACATTTTTACCTTGAATTAGAAATGAAGTGTGTTTGCTTAGTGCTGGTATACTGAAATATTTGGTATATTAAAATACCAGAAAAATACAGGATTCAAAGTCAGATGTATGTCTACAATGGTATTGACATTGAAAATATTTTGTATGTACTAGGAAAGTTAAAACAAGAGTACCTAGCAAATTTTCATTGGTGCCCCATTACATCTACCACTGCACTCAGAATATATACCAATACAAATCAAGGTGATGGACTACTGCTTTTTCATGTGTATTTGGTTAATGTGTATGTACTGTAATTGTGTATAAATTGAAAATTTCTGTTAACAAATTCTGTGAACACACACAAAATATATTTAAGAACTAAACAAAAAACACTTCAGATAGTCAGCCGATGTTTTGTCTTTAACTCTTCCAGCTTCAATTCCACTAATGATCACATTCAGTGAATAGAAAAGGAGTACTTGTGGCACCTTAGAGACTAACCAATTTATTTGAGCATAAGCTTTCGTGAGCTACAGCTCACTTCATCGGATGCATACTGTGGAAACTGCAGAAGACATTATATACACAGAGACCATGAAACAATACCTCCTCCCACCCCACTCTCCTGCTGGTAATAGCTTATCTAAAGTGATCACTCTCCTTACAATGTGTATGAAAATCAAGGTGGGCCATTTCCAGCACAAATCCAGGTTTTCTCACCCCCCCCCAAAACACACACACACAAACTCACTCTCCTGTGTGTGTGTGTTTGGAGGGGCGGGGGGTGAGAAAACCTGGATTTGTGCTGGAAATGGCCCACCTTGATTTTCATACACATTGTAAGGAGAGTGGTCACTTTGGATGAGCTATTACCAGCAGGAGAGTGAGTTTGTGTGTGTATGGGGGTGGGGGGGTGAGAAAACCTGGATTTGTGCTGGAAATGGCCCACCTTGATTATCATACACATTGTAAGGAGAGTGGTCACTTTGGATGGGCTATTACCAGCAGGAGAGTGAGTTTGTGTGTAGGGGGGCGGAGGGTGAGAAAACCTGGATTTGTGCTGGAAATGGCCCAACTTGATTATCATACACATTGTAAGGAGAGTGATCACTTTAGGTAAGCTATTACCAGCAGGAGAGTGGGGTGGGAGGAGGTATTGTTTCATGGTCTCTGTGTATATAATGTCTTCTGCAGTTTCCACAGTATGCATCCAATGAAGTGAGCTGTAGCTCACGAAAGCTTATGCTCAAATAAATTGGTTAGTCTCTAAGGTGCCACAAGTACTCCTTTTCTTTTTGGGAATACAGACTAACACGGCTGTTACTCTGAAACCATTCAGTGAATAGTTATCTGAGCTTTATTTCTGCACAAGTTCAATTCAGGTATCTTTTAATATCTAACATATAAGTCTGCTCAATGTGTAGCCTTAATTTGGTTTGCAAACTAGTTAAACAGCAGGCCTATTTAACTGAGAAACTTTTAATTTTGCAATGTTTCATTTAATTTCAGATATCATTAAATATTTTATTTGAAAACTCATTTTTAATTCATAATGACCTGCTCATCATGAGATATTTCATCTAGAATTTCTACTTATAAATTGTGTGTATGTATTTTCATGAGCCAAGCAGTTTGTTAATTGAAAAATTATGTACATGCCTTAAATAATTTACATGACACTGTTAGAGTCAACAAGCCATCGGGACTGTTAATGAACACTTAAAAAGCGACACTCAAAAGATCCTTGACAAACAAAGAAAACCTGAAGACAGCCTTTAAATTCTACTCTGTGTAGTTGCCAGCTCATGGTTTTTCACCAAATCTTTCCAAAAGGATTCCAGATATTAGATTTTAATTATATTTAGTGAAAGTTGCATGTATAATGTTAGGACAGCCACAACATTGTTTTCTTTCTGCTGAATGAGCCAAAACACGGACTCCATGGTTAATTACACAAGACATTAAATACTTCAGCACTTTACAAGTGACAAGATCCATTCTGATGCCAAAAACCTTCCCCTTCCTCATTTTAGTACTACGCCAAGACTACTATGCAAAAACTAACTTCCTCTTTTGTTGTAGAAATATACAAGGTATTTGTTATATACAGACGAATGAAATTGCCAGTCACACCTGGCCATGTTCACTAAGAAAACTGTACTATTCTTAGAGCTACCCTCAATCCAGAACAGAACTTCATAGTATAATTGCAAATACTGCCTTGAATTGCAGCAGAACTCCAGTTAGCACCAATTAAATCCCTTGAGCCACACTGAAACTCAGCTTTCTGTTATTAATGTCTCTTGTGCAGATTTTGGGCAGTATATGGCCCTTAATTGGAATAACTTCCCAATGTAATGAAATATGTATTAAAATCATTCTTGAGTGATATACATGCAAGAGGTACAGTACATGTAGGGTATTACTCCTGAAAATGAAAAGCAGTACTTGTGGCACCTTAGAGACTAACAAATTTATTTGAGCATAAGCTTTCGTGAGCTACAGCTCACTTCATCGGATGCTGAGCTGTAGCTCACGAAAGCTTATGCTCAAATAAATTTGTTAGTCTCTAAGGTGCCACAAGTACTCCTTTTCTTTTTGCAAATACAGACTAACACGGCTGCTACTCTGAAACCTGTCATTATGCAAGACTCCTGAAAATAAATACTACTTTTCTTACTTCTGCATTCTTGAAAGAAATCAAGTCTGATCGCACCTAGGATTTTGCTTCTTAATTCAAGGAAATTAACGTCTTGGTGGGAAATATTTCATTTTATTTTATTTTAATTGACAGATGACTTGTCAAGATACCTGTCTTATTTTAATTGAAAGATACCTGTCCTTTTTAGTGCTTTTGGGCCGAGTCCAAAATCAATTGATGTCTTTCCATTAACTTCATATGCCTTTGGATCTAGCCCTGTGTACCCATTGCTGCACACACTTACTCATGCAAATAGTTTGACTAACTCCAGCATTTCTTATGTGATAAGCTCTTTGGGGCAGGAGCTGCCTTTATCTACATCTGAACATCACCAGTCGTATTGTTGTCACTTAACAAATAAAAAATAATATCACAGATAATTCTTGAGTGCATCAAGTTTGCAGGTCTCTAGCCCTATAGATGAAGAGAAGATTAGGGAAGAAATAGGTTCAGTGCTGGATCATACTCATATTCACTGAATGCAAATATAGAAAAATAGTTTAAGTATCTAAATATATTCCATTGCATAAATTATTTTTATAATTTATTTACACGTTCCCAGTATTTACATATAAATTCCGTCCAAATTATATATATTTGTGATTTTGTTTCTACTTCTTCATAATCCAGTCATTACATTTTGATGAAGAAGAGATTTACATCAGTGTAACAGATGCTAAAATTCAGAGCTATAAAAAAATCATAACTTTTATTGGTGCTCAAATGTTCCTTTTCCTTATAGAAAAAATGTTTTTTTCTTCTTGAAGCAAATACTGTTATTGTAAGAGTTATGTAAAAAAGCCATCCTAGCCTTTTTCTGTAGTAGAAACATGGTCGACCTGGTATAAACATAGGAAATAAAAGTTTTGTAAATAAGAAGCAAAACATTGACTTAGTGTTTCTTGCTTTCTAGAGTGTACATTTCAGTACGTTCCTTGTTAAAACGTCACTTGTATGTTTATTGTGTATAAGGAAAAAATAGTAGGAAATCTGTTGTAAGTCACCCCTTCTTAGTCTACATCTCTTTATTGAACCAGCTATGTCATCTAGTGGTCATTCAAGGCCTAATCCAGTGCCCGTTAAAGTCACTGAGGGGATGTCTAACTGGAGTTAGACATCTGCGGCTAGCCCATGCCAACTGACTCAGGCTCGTGAGGCTCAGGCTAAGGGGCTGCTTAACTGTGTTTGGGGGACCCTCCCCTCTCACAGGGTTCTAGAGCCTGGGCTTCAGCCCGAACCTGAACATCTATACCGCAGTTAAACAGACTCTTAGCCTGAGCTCTGTGAGCCCAAGTCAGTTAACACAGGGCAGCCACAGGTTTTTAATTGCAGTGTAGACATACCTGGAGAATCTTTCTATTGATTTCTCTGGATGTTGGATCAGACCATGCTATTTACATGCATGCACGTCTTGAAGCTGCATAACTGGAATTAGATTATACAAAGTTGCCAGGTCAGCTCTTCCTTGTTTCTGAGTCATGTAGATGGACTTCAATCACCCTGATATCTCCTGGGAGAGCAATACAGCGGTGCACAGGCAATCCAGGAAGTTTTTGGAAAATGTAGGGGACAATTTCCTGGTGCAAGTGCTGGAGGAACCAACTAGGGGCAGAGTTCTTCTTGACCTGCTGCTCACAAACCGGGAAGAATTAGTAGGGGAAGCAAAAGTGGATGGGAACCTGGGAGGCAGTGACCATGAAATGGTCGAGTTCAGGATCCTAACACATGGAAGAAAGGAGAGCAGCAGAATACGGACCCTGGACTTCAGAAAAGCAGACTTTGACTCCCTCAGGGAACTGATGGGCAAGATCTTCTGGGAGAATAACATGAGGGGGAAAGAAGTCCAGGAGAGCTGGCTATATTTTAAAGAATCCTTATTGAGGTTACAGGAACAAACCATCCCGATGTGTGGAAAGAATAGTAAATATGGCAGGCGACCAGCTTGACTTAACAGTGAAATCCTTGCTGCTCTTAAATACAAAAAAAAAAAAAGAAGCTTACAAGAAGTGGAAGATTGGACAAATGACCAGGGATGAATATAAAAATATTGTTCGGGCTTGCAGGAGTGAAATCAGGAAGGCCAAATCACACCTGGAGTTGTAGCTAGCAAGAGATGTTAAGAGTAACAAGAAGGGTTTCTTCAGGTGTGTTAACAACAAGAAGAAAGTCAAGGAAAGTGTGGGCCCCTTACTGAATGAGGGAGGCAACCTCGTGACAGAGGATGTGGAAAAAGCTAATGTACTCAATGCTTTTTTTGCCTCTGTCTTCACGAACAAGGTCAGCTCCCAGACTACTGCACTGGGCAGCACAGCATGGGGAGGAGATGACCAGCCCTCTGTGGAGAAAGAAGTGGTTCGGGACTATTTAGAAAAGCTGGACGAGCACAAGTCCATGGGGCCGGATGTGTTGCATCCGAGAGTGCTAAAGGAGGTGGCGGATGTGATTGCAGAGCCGTTGGCCATTATCTTTGAAAAGTCATGGCGATCGGGGGAGGTCCCAGATAACTGGAAAAAGGCTAATGTAGTGCCCATCTTTAAAAAAGGGAAGGAGGAGGATCCTGGGAACTACAGGCCAATCAGCCTCACCTCAGTCCCTGGAAAAATCATGGAGCAGGTCCTCAAGGAATCAATTCTGAAGCACTTAGAGGAGAGGAAAGTGATCAGGAACAGTCAGCATGGATTCACCAAGGGCAAGTCATGCCTGACTAATCTAATTGCCTTCTATGACGAGATAACTGGCTCTGTGGATGAAGGGAAAGCAGTGGACGTGTTGTTCCTTGACTTTAGCAAAGCTTTTGACATGGTCTCCCACAGTATTCTTGCCAGCAAGTTAAAGAAGTATGGGCTGGATGAATGGACTATAAGGTGGATAGAAAGCTGGCTAGATTATCGGGCTCAACGGGTAGTGATCAATGGCTCCATGTCTAGTTGGCAGCCGGTATCAAGTGGAGTGCCCCAGGGTTCGGTCCTGGGGCCGGTTTTGTTCAATATCTTCATAAATGATCTGGAGGATGGTGTGGATTGCACCCTCAGCAAGTTTGCAGATGACACGAAACTGGGAGGAGTGGTAGATACGCTGGAGAGTAGGGATAGGATACAGAGGGACCTAGACAAATTGAAGGATTGGGCCAAAAGAAATCTGATGAGGTTCAACAAGGACAAGTGCAGAGTCCTGCACTTAGGACGGAAGAATCCAATGCACCGCTACAGACTAGGGACTGAATGGCTCGGCAGCTGTTCTGCAGAAAAGGACCTAGGGGTTACAGTGGACGAGAAGTTGGATATGAGTCAACAGTGTGCCCTTGTTGCCAAGAAGGCCAATGGCATTTTGGGATGTATAAGTAGGGGCATTGCCAGCAGATCGAGGGACGTGATTGTTCCCCTCTATTCGACATTGGTGAGGCCTCATCTGGAGTACTGTGTCCAGTTTTGGGCCCCACACTACAAGAAGGATGTGGAAAAATTGGAAAGAGTCCAGTGGAGGGCAACAAAAATGATTAGGGGACTGGAACACATGACTTATGAGGAGAGGCTGAGGGAACTGGGGATGTTTAGTCTTCACAAGAGAAGAATGAGGGGGGATTTGATAGCTGCTTTCAACTACCTGAAAGGAGGTTCCAAAGAGGATGGCTCTAGACTGTTCTCAATGGTAGAAGATGACAGAACAAGGAGTAATGGTCTCAAGTAGCAGTGGGGGAGATTTAGGTTGGATATTAGGAAAAACTTTTTCACTACGAGGGTGGTGAAACACTGGAATACATTATCTAGGGAGGTGGTGGAATCTCCTTTCCTGGAAGTTTTTAAGGTCAGGCTTGACAAAACCCTGGCTGGGATGATTTAGTCGGGGATCGGTCCTGCTTTGAGCAGGGGGTTGGACTAGATGACCTCCTGAGGTCCCTTCCAACCGTGATATTCTATGATTCTATGATTGTAAGTATATAGTGGAAACCTTTCTAGATATATATTTTAGAACAGTGGTTCTCAAAGCCGGTCCGTCGCTTGTTCAGGGAAAGCCCCCTGGCGGGCCGGGCCGGTTTGTTTACCTGCCGTGTCCGCAGGTTCGGTCAATCGCGGCTCCCACTGGCTGTGGTTCGCCTCTCCAGGCCAGTGGGGGCTTCAGGAAGGGCGGCCAGCACGTTCCTCGGCCCGCGCTGCTTTCTGCAGCCCCCATTGTCCTGGAGCAGTGAACCACAGCCAGTAGGAGCCGCGATCGGCCAAACCCACGGACATGGCAGGTAAACAAACCAGCCTGGCCCCCCAGGGGGTTTTCCTTGAACAAGCGGCAGACCAGCTTTGAGAAACACTGTTTTAGAAGGCTTGACACTGAGAAGAATGAGTCTATATGTTTGAACTGTAAGCTTGGATTGATTTTTATTGTAGTTCAACAGATATCTGTCAAAGCAAATTAGAACTGTCATGTAATTTTCTACAAAGATATCTCTTCCACTCCTAGAAAAAGCCATTTGTATAAAGCATGTACTTCTCTATACAGTAGAACCTCAGAGTTGCAAACACCTCAGAAATGGAGGTTGTTTGTAACTCTGAAATGTTCCTAACTCTGAACAAAACGTTACCGTTGTTCTTTCAAAAGTTTAAAAACTGAACATTGACTTAATACAGCTCTGAAACTTATAATGCAGAAGAAAAATGCTGCTTTTAAGCATCTTAATTTAAATGAAACAAGAACAGAAATAGTTTTCTTACCTTGTCAAATCTTTTTTTAAACTTTCTCTTTATTTTTTTGGTAGTTTATCTTTAACACAGTACTGTACTGTACTGTATGTGCTTTTTTTGGTCTTTACTGCTGCCTGATTGCGTACTTCCGGTTCCAAATGAGGAGTGTGGTTGACCAGTCAGTTCGTAACTCTGATGTTCGTAACTCTGAGGTTCTACTGTACATAAATTTATAAATAAAAATCATGTATCTGTTCCGTAAGAAATATTCCTAGGTTGGTTTTTCATCTGCTATATTACAAATACCTGTCCTTTTATGCTTTAAAAATAACCTGTAAAAGCATGACAGTTTATTTTCTAACTGTATGTTCTCAGCTAGATCAAAGAGAAGTTTCCAAAAGCTTTTCAAAATAACAAGCTGGACACGATGGCCCAGGGTAGTAAACAATCTGAAGCTGACCTAGGTGCTTATGTTCATTCAGACCTTTCCCTCCGGGATACACCCTACATTTAGTTCAACTGCATATTCATTAAGAATTAGTGCCCAATGCATTCATGTTGTTATAATTTTTGGTGGGCATAAGCATCCAAAATTAGATTATTTTTTTCTTTCCCTTTCAAAGGACATACTAAATACCAGGGAATTATGACTCACAAGAGAGACAATTACTGCCAATCATTTCATTTATTGATATGTAGGGCCCTACCAAATTCACAGTCCATTTTGGTCAATTTCATGGTCATAGGATTTTTAAAATCATAAATTTCATGATTTTAGATATTTCAATCTGAAATTCCATGGTGGTGTAATTGTAGGGGACCTCACCCAACAAGGAGTTGTGGAGGGGTTGCAAGGTTATTGTGGGGGGGTTGCTGTACTGCTATCCTTACTTCTGCACTGCTGTTGTCAGAGGCGCTGCCTTCAGAGCTGGGAAGTTGGAGAGCGGCGGCTGCTGGCCAGGAGCCCAGCTCTGAAGACAGAGCCGCCGCTAGCAGCAATGCAGAAGTAAGGGGGGCATGGTATGGTATTGCTATCCTTACTTCTGTGCTGCTGCCTGCAGAGCTAGGCCCTCAGTCAGCAGCCGCCTCTCGCTGGCCGCCCATCTCTGAACACAGCAGCGCAGAAGTAAGGGTGGCACGGTATGGTATTGCCACCCTTACTTCTGCACTGGTGCTGGCAGGGCGCTGCCTTCAGAGCTCGGTGCCCGGCCAACAGCCACTGCTCTCTAGCTCCCAAGTTCTGAAGACAACACAAAAGTAAGGGGGGCAATACCACGACCCTCCTAAAATAATTTTGTGACCTCCCATCATTGCCATCATAAAATAAGAATACATATTGTGACGTTTGTAAAAACAATGCAGGACCTTTCATCCTGATCTGACTGTTGTAAATCTGAAGGTTTATAGATACATCTGTAATAAGCACTTCTCAAGATACTTCGTGATAGACAAATTCTTGCTAATTGCTTTGTAAAAATAAATAGAAAATGCAAAATCTTTTAAACTATTTTGCTACCATATCAGATAAACTCTTAATATTTGGGTTTTTCAAAAATGTTTGCTGTCCATACAACATACAGTATTAAGATTTTTGTCCTGCTTTTAATGTACTGGAGTTTGCACACAAGATTATCATCTCTCAGGCCTGAATTTGAATATGGAACCTTGGTCTGAATTTACAGCTGCTTTCCATGATAGAAACCCCATGGGAGGCCAGTGACTGTACTGTCAACTGCCCATCCTGGAAATGGGCATCTCCTTCAATGCAAAGGGATGTAGATTGTACCCTTCTGTTCCTGCAGTGATGAATCAAACCCATAGTGTATGAGCCAGAAAAATCAGTAATTTTTTTGTATACAATCTGAGATCCTGGTGGGAAAGAGACTAGCTTTTCTTCTAGCACACCCTACCAAAAATAATGGAACTTTATTTGCATTCTTAACTCTGAAGGTGATGGCTGCCATTCCATAATAAATGTGTATATGACTCTATTGTTCTAGCACTGCCAACTTTCTCTCCCCACGTCAAATTTTCCAGAGGTGGCTGCTATTTGTATTTCTAGGTGAAATTTCAAAAATTCATAATCTTGTGTTATTGTACAAGTTGATTTTTCCAGGTAATCTTCAAATGTTTGGGCCCTCAAAATTCTATATAAAGCATCCTTTGACAGCACAAAAACTGTACGAAATGAACTGGTGGAAATGTTCATGAAAATGATTCTACCTGTTTAACCCAGCCCTATGTATAATGTACTAAAAATTAATCTCTCCATATAGATGCACAGAAAACTACTAAAACAAAACAGTTTGTTAATTACAGTTTATGCTTTTAAATACAGTACTTAAAGCTATATTCACATGATAGACAAATGGCCTGTAACATGTTATTCATGTAGTACACTACATTTATTTGGGGCGAATTAAATCTGGTTGTCCAGTTACATGGGGCACTTCCCAGGGAACTGTTTTTTTCCCTTCGTGTAGTTCATTGGGAAGGACTGCCTTGGTGTGGTAATGCTGCTTAAACAGCACAGTCCATCCCACGGAATGTGCTGCTGTCTCAACTCCCTGTGTCACGGATTTTGTGACGCTTCTATGCTTTGCAGAAACTGAGGCCGCGGCACAGTTTTTAATCGCATCCCTGTCTCTTAAGAGTTTACAATCTCCACATTGATAACTACAAGGATTGTAAGCCGACAAGTATAGGAGCTCCTCAGCTGTTTTAGTCCATGCAGCGTTTGCAATGTCCATGATGTTCAGCCTCCACAGGGTCACTCATTTTTGGGCACTCACAGGAGCTGTGAAGAGGAAGCGCTTAGAAGAGGTGCATGGAGGAGACTGAAGGTAGTAGGAGGAGCTGTCAACAAGATCATTTGCAACACGCACTGTAGGGGAAGTGCAGAGCTTCTGCACTCCAGGGTAACTAAAGTAGCTGCAGAGCTTCTTATCTCCAAAGCATCATCCAAGTTCAAGAGGTGCTTTAAAAAACTGCTCCCTTTCTGACTTCACCTCCAGTTGGAGGGTTGAGGATCATCACCCAAAAGAAGCAGACATAGGGGAAACCCACTTAATTGGGATATCAGGCCATCCTGATCAAGCAGTTTCTAACATAATAGAAGGTATGCTTCAGTGTTGGCATGTAAAAAGCATCTGACACCACAAGCATCTTTTATTTCTTTGCAATCCTGTAACTAAAAAAAATGGTTTGAATCCATTTTTATATTTTATTGTGCAATTTATGAATCGGTTTGCTTTTGAAAGGAGACCTTCTTTGTCACATTTCAGCCTACAATGAAAGTTTAGAGCCAAATTGAAAACCCTTATGAAAAATAGGTTTAGAGTAGAAATGCTGGCACAGCATTTCCTGCTGTGGGCTGAATGGCACTGCTGTAATATTCTGGTTAAATTGGTAGCCCTTGTTCTTCTTTGGAGAGGGAGTGTATTTTTATGTGTCTGCCTAAAGGTTGAACGATTGGAAATGCCAGAAGCTAAAGAGCTCTGTTTATTCCTTGGCCAGGTACAGTCAGACAGCTGTAATGCAAGCTTTCTCTATATCCACCCTGCTATTGACCCCAGCCCTGACCTGCACAGACCACCCACCTTAGGGGTTAGCATTAGCTCAATTTTCATTGCTTAATTGTTTAATTCATATAGGGAGCCACTAGTATTTACTGCAAATACTATGAAAAACTGCACATTTTCCAAAATATTTCTGTTCAGGCAAGCCCGGTGGCTTTATGTCTGCAGAAAGCACAGCAACATGACTGATTGGGCGATACAAACACAAGTGACTAAGTGAGCAGAGATAACATCACAAGGTGTGCAACACCCCTTAATACAGAAACCCTGAGGGCAAGTTGCTTAGAAACCATTTGTATGAGTAAATCCAGTCACAAAATATCTCCGTATTTAGATTATCTTGTGATTACTTAGAATAGGTCTGTTTTGGGATCTGTGGGCTTCTAACTTTTATAAGAGTGATTAAAAACCGCAAGTTTTCAGGGACAGATCCTTGTCTGATGTAAATTGAAAGTCAGTGGAGCTATGACATTTTATATCAGATGAGGATCTGCCCCTCAGGCTCCTAAAAGCTTTACTTCCAATTGAAATCTTATGAATGAACCTGGACTATAACACAAAGAAATTAAAGTTTGAAATATAACACTGAACATTTTTCATTCGGGAACTGTTCCGGGTGGTCTATTGAGTAGACATTTGTTTTAAATTGTTATGTCTTCATGCATATACTTTAAAATGTCAGTGATTAGTATTTCATTCCATTTTATACAGCAAAATGTAATGCATTGAGATAGATATAAAATATAGTCAGTCTGCAAGGGAATATTTAAAATAATGTAAAATTCCATCTCATTCATTAGTCATGAAGTTCTGTCTAGCTCGATCAATGCTGCAGAGATTGCAGAGTAATGAATGCTGTCCCCTACCCAGGCTAAAATCACAGTTCCTCAATCTGATAAAATCTGGATGTAAGGCCCAGAATTAGTCTTTTGTAAATCCAGACCTGTGTTTCTCTGCTCCCTTTTAGAGCTAAGGGCTTGTATGGAGTTATTCAGAAACAGCTAACCCAAGGGGGCAAGCTAAACAGGAACAAGTCACTCTAATTCCAAAATGAGTGTTCACACATGGAATTATTCCGCAATAGCTGCTTCTGAATAACTCAACTTGTAGACAAGCTCTCAGTGGAGGAAAAGCAATCAACATTAAGATGACATCTCTATCAGAAATAATTCTACAAGCAACAGAAGCAACTCAAAAGAAAGGGTAAAATTTGGGGTGTGTCTGTGAACATTTTACATGTACTTTCTTTTGACATCTCATGCTAATGCCTGTTGGATGCATATTAAATTATCTAAAGATAACATTCAAAGTAACATACAATGGATTGTATACAGAAGTGCATTCTTGATTTGAAATTCCAAATGATGAAAACCAATATGTAGTGCTGAGAAAGAAACAGCCAATCCAAAGCAGAAGGGTCTGCTCTTACACCAATTGAGGTTGGTGAGAGTTTTATTGTTGCATTCAGTTAGAGCAAGATTGGGCACAAGGTCTTTCACTTTGATGCTCAGTGGAAACTCTTATTTCTTTCTTCTGTTGGACACACACACAAAAAGTCAAAATGTGTGTTGTGGGTTTGTTTGTTTTTTATAGAAGTGTTGAAGTACAACTGTAGTTGTGGTATAATGAGTCACTGAGAACCAGATTCTCAGCTGCGTTCAATGCATGCTAAGTGCTTTGCTGGATCAGAGCCAAAGTGCTCAGCACCTTGCTGGATTACGTTCTAAATGGAGGGCACAGCTGAGGAGGCTATGCCAGCAAGGGATTTCCCCAACACATGGGAAATTCTCAGTTGAACAGTTAAGCTGGCTTCAGGCTGCCAGAACAGTGCAAGTGGATTGTATCAGTGCCTAGAATGTGGCCCTAGGAGTCTTCCTGTGTAAAGGCTGATTTAAAAATGAGTAAAGAATTCAGGATTTGGTCTAGTGTTTGCAATAATGCTGTTTTCCAATAACATTGTTGAAACTGCACTATGACATTGGATAAGTTGTTCTTTCTTTCTTTCTTTCTTTCATCGTCAATCACTTAAAAATGCTTTATACCAATTACCAGACCAAACCTTTTTAAATATAGAGTTACGGCAGTGGTGGGCAACCTGCAGCCTGCATGCAGCCCATCAGGGTAATCTGATTACAAGCCGCAAAACATTTTGCTGACTTTGACCGTCTGCAGGCACAGCCCCTGACCATTCCCAGTGGCTGTGGTTCACCATTCCCACCCAATGGGAGCTGCGGGAAGCAGCAGGCCACAGGGACATGGTGGCTGCCGCTTCCCACGGCTCCCATTGATCAGGAACGGCAAACTGTGGCCACTGGGAGTTGCAGGGGGCCGTGCCTTCAGACGGTCAACATCAGCAAAATGTCTCGCAACCTGCAATCAGCCACAGCCACAACCGCGAGCCACAGGTTGCCTACCATTGAGTTAGGGTTATATATATATATATATATATATATATATATATATATATATATATATATATATATATAACCCTATCTATATATATATAAATATATCTATCTATATATTAATCATTATTAAATGATTGATATATAGATAGATATAGATAGATATATATAATTTAAACATTTAATATCAAAAGAATACTGTATTTGAATATTATAAACGAAATATTTGAAAGTTTACAAATTCATAGATAATGTTTGACACACATCATTAACTCCACACTTGAATCTCCATATATAGACAGCATAAAAAAATTAAATATGAAACCCATAAAATAACCCTTCCATAATTTTAATTATCCACAATCTATATAATTATCAACAAGCAACCTTAACACATTAACTCATATACACATATTCCATATATAAATTGTAAAAATCAACCAAATCTTGCAATTATTAATAATATAATTATTATAGAAAACACCAGTGAAAATAGATAGCACATTAATATAAAATCTTTGACTTGTGTAACTAAGTGCCATGCATTTAGAAAATACAATAGCTTAGACATATAACACTGTAAGAAAACACAAGATCAGTCTGGCTTAAATGCTGTTCATTATAGCAAATGAAAGACTGCTAATACAAAATATTAGTACTAAATAATCTTTTTAAGAAAAAGGTTGCACATCATTTTATATCTTAATTGCACAAGCAATGGAGAGTATATCTTAGTAATTTTAACCCTTGGTGTTCATAGTGCAAGGGTGCCATATTTAAACTGGTATACACTTTTTAAAATGCAGTCCATCTGTTTCAGTAGAGAATTTATTCATTTATTTAGTAGAGAATCAAAACCATTAGGCATGAATTATTTTAGTCAGTGTCGATTACTGGAGCAACATAGTATTTTTTTCAGTCAAACTTGAATTAGCTGAAGAGTTCTCACTGGCTGACTTGGCTCATCACCAGGAACCAGACTATTACAGTGAGTTTTAAATACCAACACAAGACTCAGAGCTAATGAATAATAAAGAAATGTGCATGTTGTTCTTTGTCACTAAGTGTTACCAAATCCCCCCAGATACCTATACAGGGCTAAACTATGGAGCAACAGCATTTTATGAATCCACCAGCATATATTAATTCTACAGGATTTTAAAATTGAATGAAAGAAAACTTCAGACGGTATTGATCATTAATTACAGGGTGGAAAAAGATCAAGTTCTCTGTCATTAAATTGCTTCTACAGAACCACAGCACTGTGCAGACATCAGCATCATTAAAAGCAGTGAGTCCAGCTAGGAGCCATGTTTCTTGATGCATGTACACAAAGTGACAAGATTCTGTCTGTAAAGCTGGCACATCATTCATATTCCCTTCACTACTTGTTTTTTCTATCACCAGATCCTGGAACTTCCAGTGCTCATAATGGGGCAAATCTTCAGCTGGTATAAACTATCATAGCCTCATTGACTTCAGTGAAGCTGTGACAGTTTACATTAGCTAAGAAGTTGCTCCCAGTTCTGTAGCTATATATAGATATATATTATAGCCTTCATATTTTACATGTAGTAAATCTGTCCAGGTATTACTACCATCTTTAGAGTAAGATGCTTCCAGCTGCTGATTTACTCCCTAGCAAAAATAAGCTTTCACAGCTGTGACTTGGGAGAGTCTACAGCTTTCAAAGCAGCACCACATGTTATGTTTCTCACATGACATCATGGTTGTTGGCTTCTGTTACAATCAACAGAAGGTATTCTTCATTGAGGAATTTAGGCCTCATCCAGGTGGCCTAGAAGGTGAAGAACTTAATTTGCCCTTCACCAAGACAAAGATAATACCTTGGCTAAAATGGAGGAGACGAGATTCAGCCATATTTCTGGGTTTGACTGAACCAATTAATAAGCCCCAGATGGAGCTACCACACTATCAGTTGCATTAGAGACATTTTCCTTATTGTCCATTGTGGTTGTCATTAGCTCCTCTTGTAAAACCATTAGCCCGTTTCCTCCCTTTCTGACATTCCAACATGTCGTGTTAATATGACCTTAAATTGACCCTTCTCATAAGTGACTGTTAGGATATATTTCCTAATCTTTATCAGTGGAAACTGTTACAGTGACTCACAGAGGCCAGGATTTCTTTTCCCATTATCTTTTTATTCTTAAATATTATCAGGAAGCTTCTTGGCCCATTCTAGACTTTGGAAGTTTGAACAGATTTCCAAACAGATCTTATTCTTTCAATCATTTCAATGCCACAATCCCTTTGCCTTTTTCCTGAACTCTGATTTGATGCGCTTGGCCTTTGAGATGCTTGCTTCTACACGTTAATTCAAAAATTACACAGGAAGTATCTTTGCTTTCTGATGGTGATGTAGGTTTTTACCAAAAGCCTGTCCATGGTAGCTACAGGTTTATCCGTACTTAAAATGACGATTCATGTGAATAATGACACAATCCAAGCAGTGATACAGACATGTCTGTATATTTTTCTGGGTCTATTGAGTAGAATGGAGAAATCTTCATTCATTTTAGTTTCTTACTTCCATAGTGACAGCCCTCTACCCACAGCATCAGCATCATCCCCAGAAAAGCATTTTGAGGGTATTCAAAGAAGAGATGAGCATTAAGTGTCAAGATTGGCACCAGGATTACAGGCAAAAGAGGCAGATATGAATCAAGGAAGGAGATACAGATGTATCTGAGAATGTTTCTTTTGCCTAAGAAGAGCACTTCTCTCTCTGATATGTTTAGCTTATTTGTGTATTCGATTTTGTGAGTCATTCATCTGGCATTGGCAGTTTCCCTTCATCTAATCTGAAGAATGCAGATAATGCTAGAAAGTTTAGAAGCTATTTTATACTAGCTTCAATATAGCCTCTAAGAGCAGCTTGTGTGTAGGACTGAGTTATTCTTAGACTTTCCATTAGCCATTCACTTATTAGGAGAAACAAATTCTCTAGAGAACTCTCTTTCAACTCTGTGAAGTGGGACAAATATGAGTGGTGTAACTCAACGATGGGCATGCTTGCTAGGGCCAGCCGAAGATTAATCTACTTGCATTGAGATCAACAGCAAATGGTACTGGTTTTGTGCTAAGCTAGGCAGAAGCTAAAGAGCACTATTGGATTCCTTCTTGCTGACTGGAAAATTTATTTCCTCATCCACAAGGTACTTTTCAGTTGAGACAAGAATGAGGCCACCTGTGGCTCTGGCTTGTGTTGCCTACATCTGCTGCTCAGATCTTCTAGTATCCTTTTCCAAAGGGTTAGGTAGTGCAGCCTCCTGATTCTAATATTTTTTCCTGACACTGGTTTCTGAGTTCCATCCTTATCAATAACCTTTTCATCTGTTTTTTTCTTTAGGCTCCAAAGTTCTTCTGGGACAACAATTTCACAAAAAAACAGATATTTAGGGTGCACTCAGTTTTTACATTAAAATAGAGTCTTTCAATCATTTCTGGTGCCTCTTTGTTACTCCTGGAGAAAAGTCCATAGCAGATTTGATCTTGATATTTGATCATTCACATAATTACTAAGTGTGTTGCATTTTCTATCAAAAGGCTCGCTTGTATGTACCATATAAGAAAGACTCAAGTCATTCTCTACTAGCCATCCCCCATCGATTTTGTTAAATATACACTCATCACTATTGTCGTAGCATTCTTCTTTCTGGGCAAGGAGAGGTGGGTGGCATTATCACTGTAGAATATCAATACTTTTGCAAAGTCAGGCAGATGGATCATCAGAGTAGCAAAAGGTACACTTTCCACAAAGGAGCACTGGTGATGCCTCTGTAACATTCCAAGCTTCATGCAGGCTGAGAAGCAAAAGATCAGACCCAAAGATTTAATTTGGGTCTTTCACATGATAAAACAAGGTACTAATCGAGGAGTCAGTGAGCCATCCAATTAGTTTGATTACTTTATAATTTATTAGTTATATTGAAAATATTTTTGTTTTTGCCAGTGAATCGTCATAAGACCTTATCTATACATAATAATTAATAATAATATGTTTATATAGTTAGTTAAGTACTCCCTTTCTATAAGGTTTCTCTTTTAAGTTCATATACACTGAATTCTATTTAGGAATTCCTTCATTTTTATCCATTAGGACACATTCTACACATGCATTTTGCACGCATTATAATTGTTAGAGGTTTCAAATGGCATTCACTGGAAATGGAAGATGGAGAAATGTAATCCTATAGCAATCTGTCTAATAAAGGATGCAGTATTGCATTTTAATGTTCATCAATAATGCTGGAATATTGTTTCCTCTGTTATTATTTATGGTTCTAATGCATGTTTGTGTATTCCATCGGGCTTTTATGATTGTTTCACTGCATGCATTAATTAAAAATATATTCTTAGGAGAACGACAATAGTCTCTTTAGTTGAATTTTACATATTTTATGGAAATGTGTTTATTGTATCTCTTTATGCAGGTTTGTGTTCCAGATGAATATAATGCAATATTAGGAAGAAGTGCAAATAAGCAAGTATTTGAAGGTTTAACAACTGGACTTCTCAGAATCATTGCTGTGGTCTTTAGGTGTCTGATTTCCAGTCTACCAGATGTAAACAATCAGCCCACTGCACCCAAAATAATACAGGAAGTGAAAAACAAGCCCTCAAAAGTTGAGGCCTTTAACACCAGGGTTCAGGACCTGATCAGGTAAAAACTGATGAAATATCTTTAAACTTTTTTTTTATTTTAGTAAAAGGAAATTGCAGAAACTAGCAATGGTAATAAGCTCCTCTGAACCCTAACTCAATAAGACTAGCACCTATGTATGGTTCAGAAGACCACTCAAAGGCTATATATATGTTTTCAAGCAAAAATGCTCTTTCAGAAAACTATGGGACAAATTCTGACCTCAAATATACATGTACACTGAAGTCCATAGAGATTTGTGCCTTTATCTAAGTGAAAAATTTGGCCCTATGATTGTCCAACTTTCTCTTCTGATGTGGAGAAGTTCCCCAACCACAAAATACCTCCTTATTGACACAGGAGTAAGTAAAATTTACTGCAATAATATCACTGTCAATAAACATAGAATAAAGGCAACTAATGTACAGAAAGTCAGAACAGGTTTTCATGGAGAATATAAAATATTCTCCAAATTATGATAAATCTCTTTTTGAAAACTGCAACTATTTGCTCTTAATTGCTGCTCTTGGTTATTGTTTCTATATGTTAAGTACTCGCTACAGTACAGAAAGAAAGTAAATGGTAGGACTTTCCATAGCTTTCTTTCATGTATGAATTATTCCTGTATTTGCTAGTAATTTACATTATACACTTGAGCATTTGTCTTTTATTCCCTGTAGAAATTTGTGTCTCTCAGTGATGTCTGAAATGTCTTCTTTTTTCTTCTTCTTTCTTCTTTTTTTTTTTTTTTTTTTAATCATGTAGGCTTAAAGCACCTCACAGGATCAGTCCACTAGTTTGTTTAACTGTGTTGGATTAACACTGCCAGAATTCTGCCTTTGCATATACATGTTTCCTTTATGTCAGTGGGAATCCTTGTATTATTTGATTGACTGTTCTTTGTGTCATTTTTTCTTAAATAAAGGTGACCAGAATTTTGCACAGTAAAAAGTCCTCTAGTCCATAGTTAGCAACTCTGTACACGGATCCTTACATTATTTTTATATAATATTTTTTGATTCCCAACAGTATACAAAACACAACATAAACACAGTCCCTAGCTATAAGAGTTTACAGTATAAAAACAGACACAGATAAGACAACAGGAGACTTAGAGATCAATAGTGTTGCTTTTGTTTTTTAATATACAGTATGATTTGCCTTTCTTTTACTGGGCAAAAGCACTGAAGTCCCATATTTATCTCTTTTAATACTGACTATACAATCGTTACAGGTACAATACATTGTTCTTCATTGAACTTTTTGTTCTTACTGTCATCACTTCATATTTATCTACATTTATTTTCAAAAGTTCCTGATTCATCCAAACGCAGAGTCTATCCATGTTATTCTGAACTATCCTGCCCTTCTTCTTTCTGTTGATTCACACATTCTTTCTTAGTATTATTAGCAAGTTTCATCACAATGCTATATGTTCGTTCTTCTAAGTCATTAAATAAAGTGTTCTAATTAGTCCTAATATTAATCCTTGTTGCACTCAACTACTCACCTCCTTCCATCTTGGGTAGTCATTATTCCTAATTTCTTCTCTTTGATATCTAAGGAATTCTTTACTTACTCAGGACACTCCCTTAGTGAACTTTAACAGGATTAGCCTTTGGTATGTTGCTATATAAAAAGCTGTTTTAGAACCCACTCCTGCCAGGTGGCAAGCACTCTCAATTCTCACTGTTTTCAGTGGGAGTCAAGGACAGATAGGGTTGGACCCTTAATAATTAGATAGCATTGGAGTAAGCTAAGGACATTATTTAATTCCATTTTACTTTTTCAACTCTATGAGGTATGCCAGGTGTGATCATCTTTTTGAAAATCCAGGCTGATTATTGACTAGCCTCAATTAAACCATAACATTCTTGATGTCTCGCTAGGTAGTCCCTGGTTACTGGTTTCATTATGTCCCCCTCGGGTCTGTACTTTTCTAGATCTTCATAAATCTCTTCTCAGATCATAGTGTTACATTAGTCTCCTCCAAGTCCAGTACCTCTTATGTTTCCATAGAGGTTTCAGATCAATTTGCTAATGGGTATCCTATCTCTTTCTCTTTTGGAATAGACCCTGTGTGGGCCTAGATTTTAACAGTCTACAGATCTTCTAATTTCATGGTCTCTTCTTCTGCCGAGACCCTGATTTTCTTCTTATATTTTTTCCTCCCTTGGGGAATTTGTTCTGAGCATCTGTCTTTTAACCTTTTTTGTGAGCTCATGAGGCAAAGGATACATTTAATTTTTCATTAAGGCCTACCTCTTTAGTTAATAAATTACCTTTTTCATCTCACAGAGCCTGCCTGTCTCCACCACTGACCTCTTGTTCCTTATGCACTTGAAAAAATTGTGATTTATCTTAAACTCTTCATATGCAATTTTGTTTTCATTCTCCCCTCTTCAATATTTTTTCAGTTTTAGTACACTTTACTTTAATGTGTGTTCGTGCAGACTTTCTCTATACTTTGCATTTTATATATGATATTTCATAATATAACTCTTTCTTACCCTTAATTACTCTTTGCACTTCCTTGTTCATCTCCACTGAGTATATTTAGTGGCACACACAACATTTGGGTCGACAATAATTTATCTTTCTGCACTTTCCTTTTGCTTTTTATTTCCTTGCCCTCAGTTGTTTTATCCTATTTAATTTCAGTAATCATTTCTCTTTTTTCTCATAATTCCATGTGCTAAAACACAAATATATACATATTTACACATACATATTTGTGTGGGGGGAGATAGGTATAAATATATACCCACACAAACCATATTTTAGGATGGTTGGTATCACCGTCTATTATTATTAAGGTTGCCTGACACATCCCAATATAAGACCCTGCTTTAAATTGCTTATAACTGTGCCATACTTGAACCATTTGGGTTGAAATTTTCCATACCAGGTATCTGTCACATGCTGAATTGTTCTGGAAAATTTCAGCCCAAATGGTTCAGCCATTTCCAAGAAAGTGGTATGGGGAAAATATGTTGTTTTGACCATGTTAAAATATTCTGGCAACCTTTTCTTTGGGAAGTTCTGGTGCCCCCTTCCTTTGGTGCAGTGACTTGAAATTTGGCAGGTGGGCAACCTTTAAAAACTGTAGCTTGCCCATGCTCTATAGCAGCTTACTAGAACTTTGCAGCTTAATTCTCTGAACATTCTGTCTGCACTGGGCATGCCCCAGCCTGAGGCAACAGGGGACTGAGCAGGACGTTCCCTGTAGTTGCCGCTCTGGGCTGCTGGGGCTGTGCCAGAGCTGGGCACCAGAACAAAGAGTAGGAGAGCCTGTCTCGCCTGTTCTCTTAAAGCCCCCTCTACTGATGGGCAGGAGGAGAGGAGAAAGCTGCCTGAATGGAAAGCAAAGGGGACAAAAGCCAGACCTGGGGGATTCTGGCATTTTAAAGTTTTTGAAACCTTAATAATGTTTTTTAACATAGTTTGTGTGTTACATAAATGCGCATACACACACTATAGATTATATAGAATGACCCCGTTTTTAATTTCAATTCAGTCATAATGTCATATATCACTATCAAAGGCATACGATGTTTTCTCATCTTTACATCGGTGATTTTGTTCTTTCTGTTTCTCAGAATGAAGTGAGTAATTGCTTGCTTTCTTTCCTTTTACATTTTAGGAACATAGAATTTGTGATGTCAAATCAGGCCATTGATCTGTTTAATCAGAAATCTTATCTCCTGCAATAGTTAATCCCTCAGGATGCAAAGGAAGCCATAGAAATAAAAAATACACCTACTTACTTGTGCAATGCTTAACATAAGGGGGAAAATTCTTTTCTGACTCGTGCAGATCTTTTCTCACCCTGAAGGATGAGAATTGATTGTCGTTATGTTAGCCTACATAGCTACAAACGATGTTAATACTTATGTAATTATCCAGCCCTTTATAAAATCCAACCACAGTGTTTAACTCAATGACCTTCTGTGACACTGAATTCCACAGGTTGATTATACACAGTCTGTACTAGTTTTCACTTTTGTTGGTTCTGTTCAAAGACTTTATAGACTAAATCACTCAGGTACTTTGTTCTTGAATGTATCACTTCATTTAGTGTTTCCTAGGTACTTGAAATATCTCATTATTATTTTTCTTTTTACAACTCTTTTTGGGTTTGTTATTTTCTACAGATTAGTTATTTGAGAAGTTACGTGTAGCAAGTTTCTAGTCTACCTGTTTTCTTTCACTTGAACCCAGACAGACTCTCAGCTGCCCATAGTTTCTTTAAGGTCTTCCTGTTTTATATGAACTTTACCAAGTTTTTTTCTTGCTCCTTGTCCTGTGTCCTATCCATTGAGCAATGCTGCCTCCTTAAACCATAGATATACTATTAGACTATACTATTAAAGTTTTCCACAAGTAGGGTAGGCACCCCAGAAACCTCATGGACAGTGAATATACATGATATATGTAGCATTCAAAGGGTTTATCCAGCTGCTCCGCTTTTTTCTTATCCTAAATCTTTGGCTTTCTATTTTTAGCAATTAACCATCAGAAAGTATCTACTTCACTAAATCCAGAATCCCACCACCTGCCATTTCTATGTCATTCTCATTCTTTATTGTTCACTAGTTTAGTGTCTTAACTAGGGTAGGAAATTGACATTTCTCTTGCAAAATGCTGGTTTATGAACTGGTTTTGCAAATGAGGTAATGTCCTAAATATATAAAAATTATCAAGATTGTTTTTATGCCACTACAGGAGCTGAATACTTACAAAAACATGGCAAAGATAACATAAGAGAGCAAAGTAAATACTTTTTTTAGTCTTAAACCCCTTGTACTTACATTTTATAATTAGTGCATTTTAAAACTTTTTTTTTAAGCCTGGTATAATGTTGACTGATAAAAATCTAAGAGGACAGCTGTAGGAGGAAGGCAAAACAAACAGTTGTCATAGATACCAGTGACCTCTAAAACTTTATTGTTCGCATGTAGCCCCTCCCCCTTCCCAAACAGGTTTTCAAAGAGTGTGAAATTTCAGGATGTTGTATTCTCCCCATATCTGAATGAGAGGGTGGGAGGTCTGCTTATTGATATTTTGTACTGCACTGACATCTGAAACGGACAGGGCCAAGCACAGGCATACCCCAGACCTAAGAAGATACATGAGAATCAGACTAGGCCCTTCACCTGGGGCACTTTAAGGGATCTGATTCTAACAGGGGAATGAAAGGCATGGTGACAGAGTAATAGTGCAATTAGGAAAAAGGAGAGGAGTGGGTGTTTTAAATTAGCCACAAACAGATAAATTAATATTATTAAGAGTCTTTCACCTCCTTGCCACTTTATCATGTTTCCTTTTGGAGATATTTAAAGTAAGATGTTTGACTGAAAAAAAGTTTCAGTGAAAATATTTGCAACTCTATGGGAAAAGTTAATGTGCACTGCATAAGCAGCATCAACTAACTGCAGCGCAGTCTGTGTACCACGAGAGCAGCTAGGCTGAGCAGAGATACTGGAACTACTCTACCATGGCAAAAATTTCTAACTAAAAGGAAAAGGGGAGGGAAAGCAAAGCTTTGTAACTCTACTCAGCTGTATGCTTAGTTCCTGTGGGGGGAGAGTGCTTTATGTCTCTCTTGTTGCCCCCAAATCCCATTAAGGAATGGCACAGATAGACTGGGAAGAGTTTCCTCCATTTCTTCTCTGTCAGAACTATTATAGCTTACAGCACGTTGCATCAAGGTTGGGCAGTAAACTAAAGGGGAGATGGAGGGATCCTTGGAGTGCCAATAAGAACATAGAGATTTCCTTGGAGAAAAAGGAAGAATAACATTGACCAGAAAATGTGTACCTTTGATAATCATTTGTCATTATTAACTTCAGTTCATCTCCTGTTCATCTCCTTCCCCTCCTGCTGCTCAGAGATAAACAGCACTCAGCATTTTAAACATCTAACTCCCTAGCTATCTTCTTGGTATTTGCCTGCCAATGTTGGAGAGCATGTTTATGACCTGTATGGTGAACGTCAATTGCTTAGATCAGAAATCTACAAGACATCTAATACTTACAACTTTTCACAAACTTACCTGAACAGTCAAGTGTAACTAATAATCTTCAGTCTTTTTTTAAAAAGATTTTAAATGGTCTTTTAATACTGCAATGAGATTCCTACTTTGTACACAATGAATTTTTATTCATAATTACTTATATTGTTTCCAGTAGCTGTCTGTCAGCTGTGTGAACTTCGGAAAAAAGTCTGATTTCTATCCCTGCAGCTCTTGGGGAGGGGGTTTAAGAGTGGGGTGATATATCTGGGGAGATGATCTGGGGAGCAGCACTTTGAATGGAGTTGAAGGAGGCAAGATGGCAGCAGCTGCAGCCAGAAATGATGAGATATGAGATGATCAGGGCCTGGACCAGAGTTTTAGCTACCACAATAAAAAAAGTCATCTAAGCGTAGAAAGCTGTTATCTAATTGTTATTTGTTAGTCAGTTAATTGTTGCCTATAAAAAAAAAAAGAGTATATACAGTAGTCATTGCTGGTTTATGTTGTAATAAGATTGCATCTGGATAACATCATCTCATTCTTGTGTTGTGTTCTGGGAACTTTTTCTCTTCATGTTAAAAAAAAATCATACTACTGCAAAAATATAGAGATTATTATAAATCATTTAACTATGGCAAAATTCCACTGTCCTTCTAAGAGTATTGTAAAATAAACATATTCATTCATCTTACTTGTAAAATATAACAGAAATTACCCTAAGATAGACAGATCTCTTAACAAAAACTTCTATAGCTATAGAGGGCCAAATCTAAGATTATTGCAGTTTGAGCTACTTTATTTAACCTTTTATATTTGTATATTTGTGAATTCAAAACCTGTTTTTTATTCAAGTTGACATTGATAATGATAATACTAAAAAAAAAAATTCATTGAAACTGGCAGGGTGCCATATCTTAATGCAATGTTTTTTCCCTCCACTTCTAGTTATGTGGTGAATATAGGATTGATAGACAAATTATGCTGCTGTTTCCTCTCCGTCCAAGGTCCTGTTGATGACAATTCAAAAATAGCTACTTTTCTGCAAAATGCTACAGCAGTGTTACATGGAATGTGTCAGCTCTGTTTTGCTGTCAATGGAAGGTAAGTGTGCTTACTGCTATTATTTCTGATTTGCTCTTTCACCTTTTCTTTAAGCATCTGAAAAGCAGCAACCTTTGTGGCCACAAGTATATCCTTCTCATGTGGAACTGAACAGTCTAGGTGAAGTTCTAGAGTAGAACTGTTTTTAGTTTAACCAGGGTTGGTAAAGATGCTGGTATCAAAAGTTCACTGTGTCCACATTTTGGCTGTACAACTATATTCAGTTATCTGCAACCATCCTAATAGTAAGTAATTTATCCGAATTACAAACTTTGTCTCCTTTACTCATCATCATAGAAAATGTTTCATCACTAGTAATTTTAAGTAATCAGTCCTGAGGATTTCAATATATGTTTTCTTAGCAGCTAAACTCAACTGTTAAGTAATTTATTTCTTGTATGGTCTAATTCAGTCTTTGTACTTTAAAATTCCAATTGCAAGAAGGAAGTGATTTTTTTTTTTTTTGTAGGTACTCATTCAGTGGAATTCATCCTGCAGGACAGTAGGGATTTTAAAGGTTCAGGATTGTACATGGACAGGATCATTTGAATAATGAATTTTACTTGTAAAATAAATACATTGGCCACATAATAAATAAGCTAGATTTTAGGTTACACTTAAATTTTTATAAGGGAGTGATGAAAGGAGCAAATGCTTGTTTTCCTTTATCATTGTAGAATATTTTTAAAACATTCTTGTTAACTAATGTTATGCAATTATTTTGTTAATAACATGGGGAAAAGTTAACCATAGCATGCAAACGTAGATAAGGAAGAAGAGAAGAAAAAAAACAACATTGATGCAGGGGGAACTTAATTCCTGAAAGGGAAAGGTAACATTAGTCATGAAAAACAAACATGAGTCAGTAAAACACAAAATATGGAACAAAGCTCTAGGTGGCTGTAATTTCTGATAAGTAGGAGTCCCAGAACCAAGAAAAAGGGCTGTAACTGCAAATATTATTCCATAAAGACCATCGAGACTTAATGAAATTTGTCTTCTAGCCTCTTCCTGTAGGCTGCCAAGTTGTCATTTTGCACTTTCAACACAATATTGCCAAAAGTCAAATAGATATTAAAGAATCACCCTTCTCTTAGCAAAAAAATTACTCTAGCCACAAGAGTAAGTGACATACTATTTGGAATTTCTAAAGCAGGCATATCCTTCCCAAAAAATATTAGAAAATATTGTATCTTAGAATAGTGGGAAGCTATGCCAATACCTCTTTCAGGAAAATATGTACCTTGTAGCAGGTCCAGAACATCAAGTAGATGAGATATCATAGTTTCCAAAACATCCTGTGATATGTATAAAAGATCAGCTGTTGAAAATATTAATAATCGTCTCAAATGTGTGTCTTTTTTCTGATAATTAGGTACTATGGCTTGATCTCTTACACCAGCAGTTCTCAACCAGGGGTCCGAGGGCCCTTGGGGGTCTGCGACCAGGTTTCAGGCAATCTGCCAAGCAGGGCAAGACTCACTGAGGGCCAGGGCAGAAAGCGTCGGGCCCTGGGCAATTGCCCTGCTTGCTACCCCTGCTTGCTACCAGGCTGGCTTTTACATGCAGAAAAACAGTTGTGGCACATGTGGGCCATGGAGCTTTTATAGCATGTTAGGGGGGCTGCAGAAACAAAAAGGTTGAGAACCCCTGTCTTACACCAAAGAAATCAATGGGAATGGGTTGGGAACTTCCTACCTGAGAGACCGTCGCTGTCCTCATGTCATACCATAGGTACATCTATTCTACACTGCATGTTTTTTCGATGGTGTGTGGAGTACATACACAAGTAGCCCCTGTATAAGGGTATAAATAACAGTGTAAACAGTGAGGCAAGGCTTGGGCAAATATAATACAGACATGCTGAAGGGTGTGGATATGTACCCGAGTACATACCCTATACAGCTCTTTACTCACCCAAGCCATGCCTCCTCATCTACACTACTGTTTTTTGCTGTGTAGTGTCCCATTGCTTCCCTGCAGCAGGAGCCTTTCCCTGCTGCAGGAAGAGTCTCTGGCAGAGGTCAGTTGGGTACTTCAGGACCATGGAGCTTTGATCCTGTATCAGATCATGGGTCACTTGACCTGTCACTGTATACAAATGCAAAAAATGCTTAACCTTTATATGAGATCTTTGTATTTAAAATTTCTCACATTCAAGTAGCAGTGCTAAATATGATACAAAATAATCATGTGAACAAGGATTATTGAAATCACATGCTAATTTTGAGCCATAACATACTGTGTGGACTAAAACCAACATAATAATATACAGTATTCGTAATGAGATCAGTCATGGAAAGGTTCAGGTTAATATGAATTTTTTTCCAGAAAGTTTTGACTATATCCAAGCAGGTTTTTATCGTGACCATTATTATGCAACCTTATACAGCTATAACTATAGCATTCATAGTAGTAACCATTAGTACAAATTCAGGGTTTTAAAAAATTTTATTATACTTTTAATATATGGTACATAATACTTGAATATTTATTTTATATATATATTATCAATATTGGAGTCATTTTAGATTGGTTTGCACATTGTGCCAATGTATACTTGTGTATGGTGTTATTTTGCAGTATAAGAACCTAAATACAATATAATAGAGTATTAGAATCATAGACTTTAAGGACAGAAGGGACCATTATGATCATCTAGTCTGACCTCCTGCACAACGCAGGCCATAGAATCTCACCCACTCACTCCTGTAACAAACCCCTAACCTATGTCTGAGCTATTGAAGTCCTTAAATCGTGGTTTACAGACTTCAAGGTGCAGAGAATCCTCCAGCAGGCGTTCCGTGCCCCACGCTGCAGAGGAAGGTGAAAAAACTCCAGGGCCTCTGCCAATCTGCCCTGGAGGAAAATTCCTTCCCAACCCCAAATATGGCAATCAGTTAAACCCTGAGCATGTGGGCAAGACTCACCAGCCAGACACCCAGGAAAGCATTCTCTGTACTAACTCAGATCCCACCCCATCTAACATCCCATCACAGGCCATTGGGCATATTTACCACTAATAGTCAAAGATCAATTAATTGCCAAAATTAGGCTATCCCATCATACCATCCCCTCCATAAATTTATCAAGCTTAGTCTTGAAGCCAGATATGTTTTTTGCCCCCACTGCTCTCCTTGGAAGGCTGTTCCAGAACTTCACTCCTCTGATGGTTAGAAACCTTTGTCTAATTTCAAGTCTAAACTTCCTAATGGCCAGTTTATATCCATTAGTTCTTGTGTCCACACTGGTACTGAGCTTAAATAATTCCTCTCCCTCCATGGTATTTATCCCTCTGATATATTTATAGAGAGCAATCATATCTCCCCTCAGCCTTCTTTTGGTTAGGCTAAACAAGCCAAGCTCTTTGAGACTTGTTTCATAAGACAGGCTTTCCATTCCTTGGATCATCCTAGTCGCCCTTCTATGTACCTGTTCCAGTTTGAATTCATCCTTCTTAAACATGGGAGACCAGAACTGCACACAATATTCCAGGTGAGGTCTCACTAGTGCCTTATATAACTGTACTAACACCTCCTTATCTCTACTGGAAATACCTCGCCTGATTCATCCCAAGACCACATTAGCTTTTTCACAGCCATATCACATTGGCGGCTCATAGTCATCCTGTGATCAACCAATACTCTGAGGTCCTTCTCCTCCTCTGTTACTTCCAAGTAATACGTCCGCAGCTTGTAACCAAAATTCTTGTTATTAATCCCTAAATGCATGAACTTGCACTCTTCACTATTACATTTCATACTATTACTCCAGTTTACAAGGTCATTCAGATCTTCCTGTATGATATCCCGGTCCTTCTCTGTATTGGCAATGCCTCCCAGCTTTGTGTCATCTGCAAACTTTATTAGCACGTTCCCACTTTTTGTGCCAAGGTCAGTAATAAAAAGATTAAATAAGATTGGTCCCAAAACTGATCCCTGAGGAACTCCACTAGTAACCTCCTTCCAGCATGACAGTTTACCTTTTAGTGTGAACTGTTGTAGTCTCCCCTTTAACCAGTTCTTTATCCACCTTTCAATTTTCATGTTGATCCCCATCTTTTCCAATTTAGCTAATAGTACTCCATGTGGAACCGTATCAAATGCCTTACTGAAATCGAGATAAATTAGATCCACTGCATTTCCTTTGTCTAAAAAATCTGTTACCTTCTCAAAGAAGGAGATCAGGTTGGTTTGGCACGATCTACCTTTTGTAAAACCATGTTGGATTTTGTCCCAATTACCATTGACTTCAATGTCCTTAACTACTTTCTCCTTCAAATTTTTTTCCAAGACCTTGCATACTTTGTTACTATTGTAGAGTGGTAGCCATGTTAGTCTGTATCAGCAAAAACAACGAGGAGTCCTTAGTCCTTAGCACCTTAGAGACTAACAAATTTATTTGGGCATAAGCTTTTTTGGGCTAAAGCCCACTTCATCAGATGCATGGAGTGGAAAATACAGTAGGCAGGTATAAATACACCCCACTTGATGATAAAATAACTAAAATCAGCTTTTCCTTACGCTCTCAGGAGAAAATTGTGCATGTTGGAAGAGAAAGGTAGGAGTAACTTTTTTTAGGGCAAAATGCTGTCATCAGTCCACTCATCAAGTAGCCGAATGGTATTTCAGGAAGGTTTGCAGTTGTCCACAGGGTGCCAGCAAAGTCTCTTCCGGTTGTGGTACCCTTTAAAATACTTAAATTACCAAGGAAGCTCCAGATTCAATTGTGTATATCGTGTACCAGTGTCTGAGGCCAGGCGGGGTCTCGGAATGTAAATATGGGTTGTCGTTATGAGCTGCCTTTTGGACAGATGTTTCTTTTTCATACTCCTATTTCCATCCCAGATTTTAAAGCAATAGTTTCTTTTCCCCCCTGCTGTATTGAACAGTCCTAAATAAAATACAGCAGTTTTGTTTTCTTGGTAAATCAGACATTGTGCATTGACACTATATGATCTTAAGATGCTCTATGCATTGTGTTTGGAAAAATCGTGCTCAGTTTATCTTATTCTTGGAAGTTGAAAAGCAACTATTGATCGATCTTTTCAATAGTCAATCAATATATTAATTATAATTATAAAATACAATATTTTATATATACTGGATGAAATTTTAAGCCTAGGTGCCTAAAGCTAGGCACCTAAATCTGTATTTAGGTGTGTAAATAAAAGTGCTAAGCACCTGAAGCTTCCTTTGTCTTCAGTGGGGTTTGGAGGGTTTAACAGTGTTCACTGATGGTGGCCCTGCTTCCCAATACTCATTGTGATTGTAGGAGTAAAGGTGTATTTTCAGGCCTTGAATCCTGCACTGCACTGTGACATGTTGTGCATGTGAATACAAGACAGAAAATGATGAAAAGGGTAGGGAACACAGGGAAACCTGATCCTCCATTAATAACAACATTGCTGTGCTGCCTCAACGTATTCCTTCCTAGTAGCAGGAGTGAGGCCTAAGAAGGAAAACATGGAGTCAAGCTCTTCATCAACACGCCAAGGATCATGCTTACATCTATTTCTCTTCAGATGTGCCCATTCTTCACATGTTCCCTACCCCTTTTTTTAACCTGAGTATGTGTGAATAAGACTGAATACACAAGAGGTTTAGCTGAAGCTCTGTGCAGAAGACTATGGTTAACGCTTAAGCTCACTTGTCACCATCAGTAGCCTCTGCTTACATTCATACTGAAATGTAACAACTCACCATACCATGCCATGCACTGCATAAGGACTTGCAAGATCAAGACCCGTGTTAAAAATACATGAAAAATCAACTAGCCAAAGACGTTATTTTCTATGAGCCCTGAATGAAGAACTGTATAACTGATGCAAAGGGGAGGAAGGAAATTCTTCAGATGCAGTACATCATAAGGGCTAGTTGTATCCAAATCTTGTTCTCGTTAAGGACTGTAAAATAAACTAACAATAACACAGACTCAATGATAAAACTTGGTTCTGCACAACGAGAATATTGCAAATAAACCCCTCTCAAATCATCAAGCTTCTTGGAGCATCAGTTTACAGAGTATATTTGCCATTGCTTGATGTGAGAACTATTTACAAGCTCCCTTGCTAATGTAATGTGGAAATGGAGTGTGACATCAATACAGAAGCTGTGTTGTTGCTACTGAATCTTATCTCAAAACAGAACTGGGCAGCATGTAATCCTTAATGAATCTAGACTGTGAATTACAAACTAGAACAGCGGTATGCAGAAATATACAGGGTTTTTGTCCAGGAAAATAGCAAATGTCAGATCACAGAAATAAAAGGGAAGTAGGCTGGTTTTTCTGTTTTATTACAGTAATTAAGATAATGCCTGTTTTGGCTGCTGAATGGCAAAATAGGATGTAAGCAGTTTGCTAGAGTACGGATTGTCCTGCTTTCCATTGCCAAGACAGAGCAGATTCAAGAAGTACTCTAAACTACATGCAAGTAACAAATGCTTACTTAGAAGGGAAGAAACTAAAAGTGTTCATGACTGTACATACCATACAATGAAGGTGAGGCCTAGCTTTATTATATTAATTATAGCAAGCATAAAAGTTTTCTGTGCTTACTTATTTATTTTTACCTCCTAATTTTTACAGCGTTGTTGAGCTGTAAATCCTAACATGAAAAGACAGGTTTTGTCCTCAAACTTTTTTGAAAGTTATTTCTTCATTTGACTACTGTTATTAACCGTGTGTGTGTATACAAGCATTAAAATGTATCCCTCACAGACTCATGACTGCTTTTTACATCAGTTCATATTTTTAAATATAAACAATTTTCTCTCATAAATAAAAGCTTGCAGAAATTGTTCTTTTATACTGTTTGTGTTACAGAGCAATATCAATAGTATTGTTATATAAATGGTATATGCTCTAATAATAATTCCTATAATCGTGCTGTAGCTAAATTTCTCAGTATTGACAAATAATTTATTTCAAGAGATACAGTAATTAACCTGTAAATGAGCTATCATGAGATTAGTATAAGCAATATGCTGTATTAACATAATTAATATTTTTACATTAGTATTTATTATTTTTATAAGCTTCTCTCCCAGTAACCCAAATTCTGTGGCCATTCATGGATCCCTTATGGCAGAGCTTGAACTCTAATGGGTACCAGATTTTCATAACAGTAGTGCAGGCTCCCTGGCTTTTCTTAAATTAAAAAAAAACAAAAACACCCACCATCTTAGGAGCTGTTGCTGCAATTCAAATACTCACCTGTTTTTTCATGCTAATGATAGCTAAGAGGTTTGCCCTTAATGATTATATTCTAATAACCACTCTTCCAAACCCATATAAGGTGTGAACCTCCTTTAAACGGGTCATTCAAAGAGAATGGTACAAGGCCAAAACCAGAGAGCGAAAACAAGCAAAATAAAAGTATGGGACTACTTGTAGAAAAAGGGGCTCTTCAGTGTGAGGAAGAAAATCTAAATCTGGCCCTTTGTATGGGAACTGACACGTAGTTACTTGCATTTTCATTTCTGAAGTTCAGCAACAGTTTTATTAAGAACTTTAATTTTAACTAGTGGTGTAGGGTGTACAATGTTCAATTGTCAAAATTTGAGATTCATGACTGATACCATTGTTGTGAAAATTGTGGGTGTTGTAATTTAAGTGAGTAGGAAAGAAAAGATGCGAATGACATGCACAAATAACTATTCCTCAAAGAGGCTGTGCTTGTTTGCAGAACCCTTATTTTCTGGTGTTTCATTGCTGTAGTTACTGACTTCAAACCTAAAATAGCTATGGCATAATTGTATATTCTGCCCATGTGCTTTTTAAAACTTTAATCCGTTGCTTGACAGTTACCATTGAGTTTGTTGTTAGACTTCTCAACATTTGAAACAGAATCAAAAGATTTTTGAAAACCTCTTACATATAAGAGATTCACTGTTTTACTAGGTTGAACAAAATCACTCAAAGCAGCATATACAAAAGGTCATATTTTATTTTCCCTCATCGCATATACATTTTTTTCACTTTAAAGCCCACAACTGGTATGAATAAGGTCTTTTACTTTTTTATTGTAAACATTTAGGCTTAAAGTGATTATAACTGACAGTTAAAACCAACAGGAGCCAGTGGCCTGTTCATGTACAAATTATCTGTAATACAGGCAAAATCAAAAGTAAACATTTCCAAGAGTTCCTTCAGTTCCACATTAGTTTTCTACAAGCCAAACACAGCAGACAGAGTGTTTTGTTTTTTTTTCACGGTTATGTCCTGTGGTGTAGTTGCAAAATGGGCAGTTTTCTTTATGAAAAAATAATGCTTGTGTTTTTGAACCACTTCTACATCTGATTTCTTTTAACATATATTTCTGATTGATTCCCTGCTCCATAGTAGTACAAAATTGTGAAAGAATTGTATCCAGCTAAATAAGCTTCATCATAGGATTTGTTTCGCACTATTAATGGGTTGGGAGATTAGAATAAGTTAACATTAACCTCAGGTAAAATTGATCAATCATTTCATTACAAATAGTTGCAAAAATTGCTCTGAGGTAGCATACACAGTGTTCAGTTTTAGGTTATATTTTGGGTGATGAATAGTTTTCAGCTGATTAGTCTTCCATTTTATATCACTGAAAAACCTAAGATTTATCATTAAAATTAAGAAATGCTAATTGATGAAAGAAGGTATACTATACTTTGATATGAAGGGAAAGAGGAGTATTTTAGTGACTTGAGCGTTATGAGTAACTATAGAGTCTGTTGCAGAATAACTAATTGGGCAACAAAAATAAAATTTTAAAGGCAAGGCGTTTCTGGGGAGCTCATTGACCTAGAAAGCGAAGTTTTAAAAGTCTTCATCTAGACATCTAGGATTAAATTATGCCTTTCCACATGAAAGCCAGGAAAGGCCACAAGCTCCCACTCCATGGTATGAGCAGAGGGTATGGCCATCTCAATCCAGGAGTGTCCCAAAAGCTGTTATAATTAGCATTCCCTTATGAGCGATACTCCAGTTGGTTCCTCGTCTGCACCTGAGATGGCCTCTTCCCCCACAAGGGGATGGCAGTTGTGGAGCAAAAATCTGCATAAGATAATAATGCTGACAGATTTGAAATAGGATGATGCTACAGGGAGTAGCTCACTCCTGACTTCATTCAGCCACACTCACTCAGAAAACATGCAAAGAGCCCCAAAGTGAAGAGTTCATGAAGGAAGGATTCTACAATCCAGGGAAGGAGAGGTGATGTCATATTGGCTGATCAAAGCACTGCCCTCCCCCAAACAAAGTTTGAGCCCTAATAGTAGGTTTTCTACTCTTTTGATCCTCTCCATGATAAGAAATAGAGGGGATGTTCAACCTGCAGTTAGACTGAAATGTTTGTTTCATTTTTTTATAGCAGGTGGCAACAAATCAGCTTATTTATTGATTGATTGGTTGATTGATTGATTGGCCTTACTTCAACTTGCCTGTTGGTAAGGCTTTCAATATGGTGCATTACATTTTGAAAGAATTCAACAGTAGTAGCTTTTTGAAACTCTGTTGCAGTTTGGTTTATGGCATGATTTCTTTAGTGGATTCTTAGGACTCCCAGTTGGTTATTAAAGGCAGTCGGTGTTAAACAAACACAGACCCCGTTTTTGAACCTGTACAATAAACTCAGACACATTAGTCTGTAGTCGAGTCTCTGCAAGTGAGTGACCTCTAACTCTTATGCCTCTAATGGAAGTAGCTGAGTGCCGATTAACAATAGCGAAAAGGAGGTTGTGTAACACCACAGATGGTACCTGTAGGTAAATAGACAAAGTTTTCTTCTTTTTGTTTTTACTGCATTTCTTCTGAAGAGCTAGTTGTTTCCTTTCAAAGATTTTATGAGGTGATTGTGCAGCTTTGTGTGTACTTTACACAAGATAGGTGAGCTATCTATGAGAAGGACTAGGGCACTAATATCCTGGTGGCAAAGGAAAAATATTTCGTAATTTAGGCTTATTTTCAGTAACATCAGTCATGGGATGGGCTGCAAATAGAAGAGTATTAAAATAAGCTTTGTTCTCTTACAGCAGTTTCAGAGAAAATTATTCTTGACACGTATGATCTGATCAACTGAGCATCAGTGGTTCTTCTGAGCAATCATCATGCAAATTTAAATACCTAAAAGATCATTTATCAAGTTGTACCTGCAGCCTAAATCCTGCCTCCAGTTGCCAGAACAAGTAATTCAGCTGTACATTAGGGAATTCCAAGTGGGAGAGAACTCCTTGGAGGCCAGGGAGCAGGAGTAGAGCCGATTTGAAGCCGCTACTCCAACTTAAGGGCTGGAATAACATTGATGGCCCTAGCATCTCCCTCTGCTTCCCCTTTCCCTTTACTCCCAAGGTAGCCTATTTCCTCTTGTTTTTTCCTTCCCCCCCCCCCCCGATATTCTGGTTTAACTTGGATTTAAACTTGGAGAGTGGTCAGTTTGGACGAGCTATTACCAGCAGGAGAGTGAGTCTGTGTGTGTATGGGGGTGGGTTTTTGGAGGGGGGTGAGGGAGTGAGAGAACCTGGATTTGTGCAGGAAATGGCCTAACTTCATTATCATGCACATTGTGTAAAGAGTTGTCACTTTGGATGGGCTATCACCAGCAGGAGGGTGAATTTGTGTGGGGGGGTGGAGGGTGAGAAAACCTGGATTTGTGCTGGAAATGGCCTAACCTGACGATTACTTTAGATAAGCTATTACCAGCAGGACAGTGGGGTGGGAGGAGGTATTGTTTCATATTCTCTGTGTATATATAAAGTCTGCTGCAGTTTCCACGGTATGTATCTGATGAAGTGAGCTGTAGCTCACGAAAGCTCATGCTCAAATAAATTGGTTAGTCTCTAAGGTGCCACAAGGACTCCTTTTCTTTTTCCCAAGGAATAGAGAATCTTACAAGCAGTGGATCCGCAGGCTATGTCCCTGCCCAGCACCTACAGCATGATTTCTCTCAGCCACCTGAAGAGCCCACGCAGACCTTGTATTTCTGTAGTGTAGAACAGTGGTTCTCAAAGCCGGTCCGCCGCTTGTTTAGGGAAAGCCCCTGGCGCACCGGACCGGTTTGTTTACCTGCCGCGTCCGCAGGTTCGGCCGATCGCGGCTCCCACTAGCCGTGGTTCGTCACTCCAGGCCAATGGGGGCTGCGGGAAGTGGCGCAGTACTGGCCGCCACTTCCAGCAGCTCCCATTGGCCTGGAGTGGCGAACCGCGGTCAGTGGGAGCCGCGATCGGCTGAATCTGCCTACGCGGCAGGTGAACAAACCGGTCCCGTGCGCCAGGGGCTTTCCCTGAACAAGCGGCAGACTGGCTTTGAGAACCACTGGTGTATAAAATTTACCGCCCCCACCCCGCTCTAGTTCCTAACATTTCCTCCACTAGAGAAGTACACTAATTCTTCTGTGATGGGATCCTTTATGACTCTGGAGGAGTGGGGAGATTAAGACTTAAGAAACGGGGCATTTATTTAAAAATAGCTTGCAAGTTAAATTGTGCAATGATATACTGCACACAGACATATTCTTTTGAATACACTCCCAGAATTCCAAAATTATCACTGCTACAAAACAGCTGTGAACTGGAAAATAACTGTTGATATTGGCAGAAATTTCCCATGTGAGGTCAGCAACTACGTTATTCTCCATCTCAGAACTTGATCCAATAGAAAATAAGCTTTAGGAATACTTTATCTGTACAGCTGCAGGCGCAAATTTCAGTTCCAAGGGGAAGTACCTCTCTAACAGCTGCTAAATGCTGCATTAAGAATTTTACATTTAGCCCCCTTCACAACAGTAGAAGCTTAGACTTCTTGCTGTATAATAAACAGACGTAAGGGAATGACATTGAAGGCCTTACTGAGTATGCTGGGTGAGTCCCCTGATATGCTAATGTGGGAGCAGGTTCTTCTTTGAGTAGTATCCCTATGGATGCTCCACTTCAGGTGCACATGCACCTCTTGAGCCAGTGATCAGAGATTTCTAGCTAGCAGTGTCTGATGAGCCTCATGTGCGCTGTATGCCTCCTTGTGGTGGACACCAAGGTTATATAGGGGTGCCCAGGCAAACCACTTTCTGTTCCTTCTCTACCGCCTTGGCCCAAGATGAAACACTAGTATGTTCACCTAGAGCATTCTTAGTCTTTCGCTTTATCCCCTTTTTCTATCAAAGTTAGTTAGTTAGGGTTGTTGTTAGTGTTAGTGTAGTTGTTAGTTTAGATGGAAGGACTGATTTCCCTCTCTTTTGCTTTGGGAGACTTATCCTCCTGACAGGCTATGTCTGGCTTGCCAGGCTTCAAACATTGCCTCTCTTGCCAGGAGGCTATAGCAGTGAACCACAGACACTCCAAGTGAGTCCATTGCCTGGGGGAGTGAGTCCCGCATCTCCTAGAGTGCATCTTTTGTTTAACCCTTAAGTCCAGGGCTCAGAAGAACAGGGAATTAAAGCTCAAACTGTTGGTTATGGAACCTGCAAACACCCTCTGAGCCAGGTCAGGAGATGACACTCGCCCCACATCTATCCCTGACAGATCTAGCAGCCCATCAACCTCAGGGTATGCTTCTCCTAAGAAAGGAAAGCCTTTGGAGCACTCTAGGAAGACTACCGAAAAGAGGAACACAGACTATATCTAAGGAGCCAGCTCCAAAAAAGACCAGGTCCCCATCAAGGTTCTTGGTCTCCGATAGGGATGTAAAAGATTAACCGGTAAGCATTAGTCTTAACGGTTAACTGTGGGCAGGCTGGCCCCAGCAGCCCTGTGCCAGCCCTGGCATGAGGCACCCCAGCCGCGCCAGCTGGCAGGATTGGCCCCAACCGCTTAATTTAACGACATATTTTAATCCTTTAAATGGTTAACTTTTTAAACAATATTTACATCCCTAGTCTTCCAAGGCACCGTTGAGGCCACAGACTCTTCCTCCAGTACCAGCAGGCCCATAAAGACCCGAAGCTCCAAGGAGAGGAAGCACAACTCCAATAGGATGCCCATGCCCTCTGCTAGTAAGGAGAGTAAACACAAGGTACCATCGAGCTCGGCCCCGTCATCAGCACTGAAGCATCTCGGTCAACCATGAACCCAACCATCGGTACTGATGCAAGCAGCTCAGCCGGGGATGTCTGTACAAGTGGTACCCTCAGTACAGAGAAAGCATTGGCGCTTGACAAAGCCTGCGGCACGCTCGTCGGTACTGGTACCATTTGTTCCAGTCCTGGCAACCTCAGCTACAGTGTGTGTACCAGGGTTCTTTCTTGTACTGCAGGAGTTCAGATACTCAAGGATTGCTCTATCTTGGATGAACCAGAGTCCCCCTTGCTGTCAGGTACAGAGCAGTTCATGGTACTCAGACCTCGGTCTCTAAGTGGCCACTCTGTGGCACAGGACTCTCTTACATTCTCGTTGACTGCCCCTCCAACTACAATGGGAGGATGTGGAAAAAGAAGAAGAGGGCTCCCTGTCACTTTCCTCAATTTCTGTTAGGGGTTCTCCTACATACCCCTTTCAGAATCTTTTGCACAGGGAGAACTTGGAGGCTTGTCAAGGACCAACTCTGTATGCACCCCTGCTCCCTTATAGACCCCTCCCCCCACAAAGTGGCCATATTGGGACCCCTGGGCAACCTAAAAGCAGGAATTCAGCAGACCACCGGTACCATTACTTTAGGGAGACTGGGGTTTCGCATCCTCCCTCTATTCTTTCACAGCAGGAGGAGATGTTTGAGGAGCTGGAGGCTAGATCAGATGAGGAATTCACCCCTGAAACTCCCATTTCATCATCATTGGCAGTCATGCCTCCCACTCCTTCTGTCACCGACGAGTACAGACAATTCCAGGACCTCATTAGAAGGGTGGCTAACACTCTACAGATCCCTCTGGAGGAGGTCAAAGATCATCAGCACAGGCCACCAGATATTTTGCAGTCAGCAACACTCTCCAGAGTGGCGCTGCCTATTAATGAGGCTCTCCAGATCCACTTAAGACAGTATGGCACACACTGGCCACTATTCCACCAATGCGCAAAAGGCAGACAAGAAGTACTACGTGCCCCATATGGACTCTGACTTTTTATTTTCCCCTCCCTCTCCTAACTCCCTTGTGGTGGATGGCTCTGAAAGAACGGTATAAGCAGCACTTTTTGAGAACTACCCCCATGACAAGGACCAAAAGCGACTGGATCTCTTTGGACAAAAGCATTAGGCATCCACAACCCTGCAGGTTGAGATTGCAAACTATCACGCAGTCCTTGCCAAATATAACTTTATCAATTTCAACATGCATTCAACCAGATCACAAGTGGCATGTGCTGCATTTTTGAAGAATGGCCAAGTATCTGAGATATGTAGAGCTACTATCTGGTCTTCAGTCCATACATTTTCAAAGCATTACTCCCTGCTCTGTGCCATTAGATCTGATGCAGTACTTAGTACAGCAGAGCCATCTTCAGCTGTGGATCTTGTTCTGAAGCTCCCTCCTCCTCCTAGGAATACTGCTTGGGAGTCACCTGAAGTGGAGTACCTATAAAGACACTACTCGAAGAAGGAAGAAATGTTATCCTGTGCAGTAACTGTAGTTCTTTGAGATGGGTGCTCTACCACCTGCCCTCCTTATCCTCTACTTCAGTTGTTCCCTAGGAAATGACTGAGTAGAGAAGAAACAAAGGGCAGTTTGCCCACGAATGCCTATATGTCTGCCGCGAGAAGGCATAGGGTGCGTGCACAGGCCAAATGAGCACTGATAGCTAGAAATCTCCAATTAAGGGCTCAGGAGACATGTATGCACCTCAAGTGGTGCACCTATGGGGGGGACATCCCGAAGAACTACAGTTACTGCACAGGATGAGTAACATTTCCTTCCCTGGCCGACTCAACTTCAGTCAACTAAGAAATGATATTTAAGGATTAAAAGCACTAATCAAGACTCCCTGTTTGGCAGTTTCAGAGGTCAGCCAGGGCAATGAAGAAAAAGGTCATCCGACCCTAAGATTACCTGGAAGGCAGAACCAGTCCATCTCTCTACCGAAGGTCACACTGGGAAGTCATTCCAAAGCTAAGGTCTAGTGACTCCTACAGACTGCACAGCTCCCATTGGAGAGAGACAATCCTGAGAATTGGAACTAGCAGAGTGCAGGAGGTAGCCAGCTCATTTGCATGAACTCCTGTATGAAATCTTTCTCACGGGTTTCACAGCACAAGTGCTAGCCACTGAGACAAAGTTTTGGCTTTTGTATCATGCTGAACTTTCCGAGGTCAGCCTATCGTAAGGCCAGAATCTGCTGGAATAACTCTCGAGAGTCATCAGCCTGTTGGTGTAAAACAACCTGCTATTGTTGATCAGCAGTACCTGCTCCATGTATAGTATGATCTTATTACAATTAAAGTTTTCTTTCCATTATAAACTTAATGTTCAGAGTCTGTACACCCTAAGCAATCCCCCTGAAATTTCACATGCCACATCTTAGCCCATGCTACAAATCACGGTGGATAAAAATCAATGATTTCTTTTTAAAAAATAAAAAAAAAATCTGATTTTTTTTATTTAAATCGGAATTTTTTGATAAAATGCTTTTTGAGGAAAAAACCTATCTAAAGAGAGTTTTTAATTATGATACATTTTAGCTCAAAGATATCTCATCATGGAATAGGGATTATAAATTCTAATTCTATAGCATGAGACAATATATTCATGTAATGTTTAAAAAAAGTTTTTTAAATGAGTTCCAATAGTTCATAGATTAGGAACCCAATCTTATGGAGTTCCAGGGGCTTCTGTATAGATTATTAAGTTAATGTATTTTACCAATGGGACTCAGTGTTCAGTCTAGAAGACAACCATCAGAAATGCTTAGTTTTGCAGTTCTCAAACTGTGGATTTGAGTCTCCAGAGATAACATGCTTCTTAACAGCAAAAACATTTTTAAATAAATAAATAATATAGAGAGGTGAGAAATAACAGACTTCAACCCTATTGTCCCTCTGCAAATTTGTGTACACAGAGTCAATCCCTTACGTCTCTCTAAAAGTGCAAAGTTTCAAAAAGTTCAGTGAACAGAAGATTGTTGAGGGTGGAATAGATCTGGACAAGGAGAAGAAATCTGGAAGTAAATGTGAGAAGGGCAGGACAGGCAGTAGAAACAAAAGTGAAACTGTTTGAGCAGCATATTCCAGAAGTCTTGCGGTCTTTCTGAGTGTAGCCTTCATTGATTTGAGATCTACCATACCATTCTCTCACTAGAAGGGAAAACCTATAATGGCTGCAGGCTGTAAAAGAGACCCAGTTTGGGAATATTTTAATGACGTTCCTCTACCTATGGGTAAGACAGGCATGCATGCAAAATGCAAACAGTGCAACAAAGAAATGGAAGGCATGGTTGCCCGAATGAGACAACATCATGAGAAGTGTTCCTTCTCGGGAGGAAGCTGTGTTGAAGATGATGAAAGGAACATGTCTGAACATGCAGGATCTTCAGGTTGGTAAACTTTTTTATTTCATACTTCTTTCTTAAGGACTGCCTCTTTTCCTTCTGGACTATTCTTGAATTCTCATGTTTGAGCAAAAAGTATAGTTGTTACTCTATGGTACTGCCATTTTAAATGCAGTTGTGATAAAAAAATAAATAACTGAAATAGGCAGATCTTTCTTTTACAATTTCACCTTTAAAGTAGTTCTGAGTGTCAGTGAATGCAATGAGTAATACTAAATGAGCAGTATGGTAATAATAATTAAATAACTGCATTGACTTGTTTTGTTTAGGAGAATCCATCCTCAACATACAGGATTCTGAAGACTATCCACCTTCAAGATCACCATCATTTTCTATAGTTTCAGGCTTATCTGCCAATGATAGTGTTTCAGTCACATCATGTATGTCACATAGCCACAATATATCACCTGTAGCAAAAAGAAAAAAAAATCTCCATCATCCAGAAACAACCATAGATAAATTTGTGATAAGAACCAGCAGATTACAAAAAGAGGTAATTGATGAAAAAATTGCCTGGTTTGTTTACGCAACAAACTCTCCTTTCCATATGATTGAGAACCCACACTTCATTAACATGATTCAGTCATTAAGACCAGGATATAGTCCACCTAACAGAGCAGATGTCACAGGCAAATTGCTGGATAAAGTGTGTGAAAGAGAATTGAGCAGTGTGCAAAAGGTCTAGAGGGTAAAATTGTTAACCTGAGTCTTGATGGCAATGTCCACAATGATCCTGTTGTATGTGCTTGTGTGACAACAGAAGAAGGGAATGTCTTCCTTACAGAAACAATTGATACATCAGGAAATGAACACACAGCAGAATACTTACAAGAAGTAGCAGTAAAACAAAAAATGGTGAAAAAGAATTCAAATATATAGTATGCAGCTTAGTCACAGACAATGCTAAAAATGTATCCAAGATGAGAAGTTATTTAGAAAAGAGTGAAGAGAGTCCCAAGCTAATAACATATGGTTGCAGTGCTCATTTGATGCACCTCCTAGCCAAAGACTTCAGTATTCCAGAAGTAAAGGCTAATGTTGTTGAAATTGAAAAATACTGCTGTAACAACCACTTTGCAGCAACTGCTCTGAAAAAAGTGGGAGGAACCAAGCTAACTCTCCCACAAGATGTGCGATGGAACTCAGTGGTGGACTGTTTTGAGCACTATATCAAGAACAGGCCTAATCTGATGACAATTTGTGAACAAAATTGTGAAAAAATAGATGTCACTGTCACAGCCAAAGTTCTCAAAATTGGGCTTAAGGGAAATGTTGAACACATACTGAGTATCCTTAAGCCTATTTCTGTAGCCTTGAACAAAATGCAGGGAAATAGCTGTTTTATTGCTGACGCTGTTGAAATTTTGAAGGAACAGAGTGAGATCTTAAAAAGAGAAATATGCAATGACAGACTTAAATTACAAGCATTAAAAAAACGAATGGGATAAGCACTATCTCCAGCTCATTTTCTTCCAAATAGTCACAATACTCAGTACCAGGGTCAAACCTTAACTGCTGAAGAAGAGGAGTTGGCTATGACATGGACATCCAGCAATCATCCCTCCATAATGCCGACTATAATAAACTTCAGAGCTAAGGGTGAACCAGTCAAGAAATATCTGTTTGCTGATGATGTTTTAAAGCAAGTTACACCAGTGAACTGGTGGAAGTCACTTAAGCACTTGGATTCAGAGACAATTGAAGTGGTAATCTCACTTTTAACAGCAGTAGCTTCTTCTGCCAGTGTAGAAAGACTATTTTCTTCCTTTGGACTAATTCATTCCAAATTGAGAAATCCTTTGGGACCTGAAAAAGCAGGAAAATTTGTTTTGTCTTTTCCAGATTAAGAACAAACAGAAAAATGAAGGTGAAGATGACTGAGTTAGCTGCAGAAGCCAATATTTTAAGTTTCTTGTGTTGACCTGGCTGACATAGTCTATTTAATTTTGGGGTTTTTTTAAAAAAATATATTTCATTTAACTATTTTAGTTAAAAACAGTTTTAACAAAAACAAACCTGATTTTTAAAAACTTGAATGTTTAACTAAATTCAAAAATTCATATGCTTGTTTTGTTAAAATATTCTATGTTTGCTGTTGAAGAGAGAAATCCAGAATACATACGTTGTTGTTTTAGTTAAATAAAACAATTTAAATGTCTGTCTGCTGATGTTATCCTCCTAATACAGCATGGCAAGAAAATCCTCCAAATATTAGTGATTAACCTGTTGAATTGGAGATAGTTCACCTCCCAATGACTTCATAAATAGCTGCTTCAGTTACCTTTAGTAAATGAAATAACCAGTCATTCATTTTCTGATATAGCTATAAAACCAATCTGAAAAGGTTTCAAAATAAATCATTTTAAAAATGAATAATGTGTACCTTCTAAAATTGAAACCTACATCTATCTCTGATTTGTGAAGAATATGTATTAAGAGTATAACAACCAACAAGAATGCACTTTTTGTAGAAATCCATGATTAAATTGAGTCTTCCTGACTAGTGGTTTAAATCATGATTTAAATCAATTTGGTTTAAATCAAATCCGCCCTGCTACAAATAATTAAAAAAGGAAATGTATATTCTAGAGAGGGGTTCTGCCTCCCACTGCAGCCCCAGTATGTTGTTATGGCAACATACAGAGGTTGTAAAACCCTCTCACAACCTCTTACCCCTGGCTGGGAGAGAATTTCCCTGATTTAAGCGCTGTGTAAGACAGCTAAGAACGGCCCTGCACAGGCACCTTCCAAGCCTCACTATAGGGGTCCTGCCAGGGGCAGGGCATAGCGGAGAGCGCTACAGAGATTTGGGTTGCAGAGCAACCCATCAACTGCACAAGAGAGGTTGCCGTATCTGTGGTCCATGTTGGTCCCTGACCAACTGATAATCAGGGTGGTCATCTTTGCCTTTTTTCTCTCCAGGCTATGCCTCTGTATGCTGCATCTACTGAAGGCTCAGCCCACAGTTGCATCCCTGGTTAAACAAAGTCCATGTTTTCTTAATGATAGGCTACAGTTTTTATTTTCTTGTTTTTCCCCCCACCTTTCCTCTTATTTACAGGTATAGCCTGTGATATACTCATACAGAGCTGTTTGAATGTGTCTACAGAGTAATGTTTAAAATTATTTTAAAAGGTTTATAAATGAATGCTCAAAAGGTACTGATTGAGGCATAGATGCGGAAAATGTGAAGGGGGCAGGAAGTGTGGAGAAGGGGGTAGTGGACAGGGAGGGACATGAATTGGCAGGAAACTGACTTGTTGTCATGGAACCATGCTGTTTGATCTTGAATGAATTATTTTGGGGAGGAGTGAGGGGGAGATGTATGGCACTGGGAGAGGAGGTATACTGTCCAGGCCATGCAAATGGGAATAAAGGAGAGATTCAGGGGACTAGGAATGGAAGGAGGTGAAGGGAAATGGAGGAAATGTGTAGGGTGGGTGCAGGGACATGAGAAGGGAACACATGGAATGAGGGGGGCACACAGAAAGAATAAGAGTAAGGGATGGGGCCAGATACTCTGTTGACCTACACTTTGTCTTTTTATTTACACCAGGGCAACATAGATGCAAAATGCTACTAAATCAGAAGGGTAACTGTGATGGGTTGTATCACAGAAAGCCCCTTGGGAACTGCCAATTGATGTGCTGGGACTACCTCTCAGCCCATTTTCCCTGGCAGCTTGGGACTTCAGACCCCTGCCTGGTTGTGTCAGACACGCTAGCCTGCTACAAACACAGACCCAGGTTTGAACTACATCCCACAAACTGCAGGCTTAACTGAAAACAGTTTAAGAAGTGCTCCTGTCTCCAGCACTCAGATGCACACCTCCCAATGGGGTCCAAACCCCAAATAAATCCATTTTACCCTGTATGAAGCTTATACAGGATAAACTCATAAATTGTTCACCATCTATAATACTGATAGAGAGGTATGCATGGCTGGTTTCCCCCCCCCCCCCGGGTATTAATACATACTTGGGGTTAATTAAAAAGTAAAAAGTGATTTTATTAAATACAGAAAGTAGAATTTAAGTGGTCCCAAGTAATAACATACAGAACAAAGTGAATTACCAAGCAAAATAAAATAAAACATGCCAGTCTAAACCTAATACAGTAAGAAAATGATTACAGATGAATTCTCACCCTCAGAGATGTTCCAGTAAACTTCTTTTACAGATTAGCCTCCTTCTAGTCTGGGTCCAGCAATCACTCACACTCCTGTGGTTACTGTCCTTTGTTCCAGTTTCTTTCAGGTATCCTTTGGGGGTGGAGAGGCTATCTCTTGAGCTAGCTGCAGTCAAAATGGAGGGGTCTCCCAGAGGCTTAAATAGACTTTCTCTTGTGGGTGGAGACCCCCTCCTCTCTCCTATCCAGAATCCAGCTCCAAGATGGAGTTTTAGAGTCACATGGGCAAGTCACATGTCCATGCATGACTCAGTCCCTTACCAGCCAGGCCACATTCCCAGGAAAGCTCAGATGTGGATTGGCATCTCCAAGTTCATTGTTAGCTTAAGTGTTTCTTGATTGGGCACTTACTGAGAATAGTCTTCCAACTTCACTGAGGCTACTTAAAATTAAACAAGTACATAGCCAATATTCATAACTTCGAATACAAAAATGATACCTGCATACAAATAGGATGAATATATCCAGTAGATCATAACCTTTGCAAAGATGTTACATGGCATATCTAGCATAAAACATATTCCAGTTATGTCATATTTACTTTCAGAAGCATATTTCCATAAAGCATTATGGGGTACAACGTCACAGTAACAATTTAGACCCACTTTGCATTCATTTTATGCTGTTTTAAATGGAGAATCTGGGTCAGTGTCTTTTATCCATGTTAAATTTTAAAACACACAACATTTTCTAGATTTTAATCACCAGAAATTTTGAACATGGGAAAAAAAAAACCTCCCCCACCATTCCCTTTCACTGTCCACTCCCCCGTATCTCACCCAGGTATAACTGCCCACTCACTCATCCCCTTTGGACTTGCTCAAGTATGCAAAGTGGAGAGGAACTCCACTTTGATGCGCATCATAAGATCTGGTAGAAGAGATCCCTCCAATGGACCTCCCACACCTATCTGATTTAAACCTTTAGTGCTTGTTCACAGCCCAAAATTATCACTAAAACAATGTGTTTCAGTAGAGTCCAGCTAGCATCAGACATTATACTTTCTACACACAAATTTTACATCTTTAAAAATAACTCAGACATTAGATAGAATATCTGGAAATGAACATGCAGGGGAACCAACTAGTTCCGCCCACCCCTCAGCCATATAATCTATCATCACTCACTATCTCTGCACCTGACTTCTGCTGTCCACCCAAGCCTAGCGTTGCCACGTAAAATGTACAAAACTATATGCCAAGGCAAAGTAACAAACTACTAGAAACTAAAACCCATTTCTTATTCAAAAGATCCATTTCCAATATACTGTATTATAGCTATGTAATATATACTATTATAGCTATGTAATATATACTATATTCAATATATTAAAGCACTGACCTATACTACAGCTATGTGGAATATGCATTCTATTGTGGGTATGCTTAAAGGGACATTATCAAAGTTAGTACATCCTAATTTTAACTTACCTGTAAAGCTGATGGTTATAGCTGGGTATATACCACTTACTGCAGCTCAGTTGCTTTCTCTTTCTCTCTCTCTGTTTGCACCTTACATATTCTAAGAAAATCTCACCAGGACTGACTAAATAAAAGTAAAAATAGCATTAGCTAATCTACTTGCTCCCCAGAAACAAATGTATAATGAACTCTATAGGGAAATAACTGCAATGGCGCTGTTTCTTTATGTTTGGGACCCTGGCTAAATGTTGTTTGTTTGTTTTCAATAGTTTAATGTGTATTAATCAGTCATAGAAGGGTAAATATAAAAGTAATATATAATAACTAAGATGGATTAATCAGGTATGTTAAATACATATTCTTAAAATCTTAATTAGCATCCTTTTAAGTTGACATAACAAATTACCAAAACAAACAATCCTACTTATAAAACCATAATCATACCCTGGGGGGGAGGGATAGCTCAGTGGTTTGAGCATTGGCCTGCTAAACCCAGGGTTGTGAGTTCAATCCTTAAGGGGGCCATTTAGGGATCTGTGGCAAAAAATTGGGGATTGGTCCTGCTTTGAGCAGGGGGTTAGACTAGATGACCTCCTGAGGTCCCTTCTAACCCTGATATTCTATGTTTTCCAGCAATAATGACAAATTGTCTTTGCCAGAGAATTTTAAGAACTCACCATGATTTATTTCTGCTTAATAATACAAAAATTGACCTACATTTTCTTCAGCTACAAGCTCTGCTTTATTATGTTGTCTTGAGTTTGTGCTTTTAATTACATCCACATCTTGAGATATGTTTATTAGAAAAATGAGTATCAGGTGAAATCCATCTAATAAGATTAAATACAGTTCTGTTAATAAGCTCCTTATTTCACACTCTAATGTGCTTCGAGATCCCACAAAAGAAAGAGCAGTAAAGGTACAACATATAGGAGTTGATTTCACAAGTAAAGTTATACAAGTATGTTGAAAAATCCCAAAAGTGAAGGCGGGGGCATTTGTTACCAATTTGGATTCACCTTTTCTACCCAAGGAACAATAATTTTCTATTATAAACACAAACCCCCATTGATATAGGGATATCCATCTGTAACCTGGTGCTTTCTTATTCACTTTGGTTCTTCCCTAGTAAACAGTTAAGCACCAGCACAAGATGGTGGTGACCAAAAGCCTGGCAGTTGTTCAGAGGCACATATGATATCAGGTGGTGGTTTCAATCCACTTCTTAGTAGATAAATGTCCACATCACAAAAACTAATCTTAGATGTTATTATCTGACACTCCTGTTGGCAGTCTCCTAAAGACAAAGGAATCACAATACCAAATCAGACCACTGGTTCATGTAATCTGGTATCCTGTGTTTGACAGTGACCAGTACCAGATGCTTCTAATTAAGGTTCTAGAATCCCCTTAATGGACAATTAGGAAATAATCTGTCCAGAGGGAAGTTCCTGACAGTGAGTACGTTGTTATCCATATAAATAACTAATCCTTTTTTAATCCTTCTGAGGTCTTGTATTTCTTGTGACAGTGAGTTCCATGGGTTGATTATTTGTTGAATCAAAATGTATTTCCTTTTATACATTTTAATTGAAATGTCTTGACTTGCATTTTCATTTTTGTTTTATTATGAGAAAGGGTAAATAAGTGTACCCTTACTCAATTTACCTTTTCTCTACCATTCATTGTTTTATATATCTCTTGTATGTCCTCTATTATGTGTAAATTTACTAATCTTTTCAATCTCTTTTAGTGTGGAAGTCTCCCATGTGTCTATCATTTTAGATCCCCATCTGTGTACCCCCCTATTTGATCCTTTTTATTTTTTGATTGGGTGACCAGAACTGACCACAGTATCCGAGGTGAAGAACTGCTATTAATTTTTGTAATGACATAATATGTTAATACTATTTTTTATTACATCCTAGCATTGGATTGTTGTTTTGACTGCCACTGCACATTAAACAGAGGTTTTCACTGAGCTCTCTCAGTGCAAGGCTCAGTACTTTTCCTTAGGGGTTAAATTTAGAACCCTGCAGCATGTATAAGTAGTTCAAATAATCTCTTCCAATGTGCATTACCTTATATTTGTCAGTGTTTAATCGCATCCACCATCCTGCTGTCCATTAGGTCTCTTCTGGAGTTTTCATAGTCTTCTCTAATAATGACTGTCCTAAATACATTTGTTTCACCTGCAGATTTTATCACTTCACTGTTACACCCTCTTTTCCACATTATTAAGTATGTGAAACAACACCAGTTCTGATATAGATCAATAAGAAAACTCACTGTTAACCATTTGCCCTGTTGAAAACCGACCATTTACTCCTACTCTCTGTTTTCTGTCTCTTTGTCATTGCAGAACTTTCACCCCAAGACTACTTAGTTTCCTCAGTAGACTCTTATGAGGGGCGATGTCAAAGGCTTGTTTAAAAGTTCAGATTAATTAAAACTGTCAATTTTCTTTTAACCATAGATTTTTTGCATCCACAAGAAATTCTAGTAGATTGAAGAAGCATGGTTTTCCTTTACACAAATTGTACTAGTTTGTCCTTTTTCCTTAGGTTTTGCTACCCTGCAGTCTTCTAATATAGTAGCTGATTTTAATAAGAGGCTGCATATTTTTGTTTGCAGGTCACCCATTTCATTCTTAAATTCCTTCAGAACTCTCAGATGAATATCATCTGACCCTGGTATCTTGTTGCTATTTAATATATCAATTTGTTCCAGCCACCGTCTCTTTGTCAGTTACGGTGGTGAGGGTCCCGAAGGAGCTCCTCCACCTCTGCCAGCTATTGTCATAAAGAAACTGACCTTGAGCATAGGGGTGTTGGCTAAAGATATGTATGAGAGATGTGCAAGGAGCTACTATGATTCAAGTGGTCATAACTTTCAAGTTATGGAGTTCCTGTTGGGTATCACACTGGTAGGAACCTAGGAGTGGAATCAGAGATCAATATCTTTGGAGAAAGATACTTAAAGATAGCTGTATAATTATCTAGAGAGACTTTATATATAAATGAGGGTATATTGTCAAACATTTTGTGGAAATACTACGGTTTCCTGACATCATATAGACATCAGATTTTTTCATATTTAACTGTTTACTTGTTTTCTTCCGTTTGACATATTAAAAATGTTAGCTCTCGTGGTAGTTTTGTTTTAGACAGTTTAATGTTTCTTTGGCAGGTCCTGGACCATATTTGACAATACACATCAGGATCCCACAGGACTAACTGCAGTCCTTCAAACTACAGATCTAGTTGGAGTCTTGCATATGCTGTACTGTATTCTTTTCCATGGCACAATCTCAGACCCAAACATGGCAAGTCCTAAAGAGAGTTATACAGAGAACACAATCCAGGTTGCTATTCAGAGTTTACGTTTCTTCAGTAGCTTTGCAGTTCTTGATTTGCCAGCTTTTCAGGTAACAATTTTTGCTTTTTTAACTTATGATTAAAATTAGAACATACAAAAGCTTATGCCCAAATACATTGGTTAGTCTCTAAGGTGCCACAAGGACTCCTTGTTGTTTTCGCTTATATATTGTTGTGTACATTTTCTTTTAATTTAGCTAAACACATATAATTGTATTTAAAATTAACTTGAGGAAGAGTCACAAAGGAAGTAAGTACTCTTTGTTCTTATTTCTGCATGCATCGAATTGCTATTTGTTAATGTTATTTCCATTGTCTAACTATGGGAAATAATAAATGCAATCTATTTTTTTTATTATAAGGCAGACATACAGAAGACACACACTAAACTGAATATACAACATTACCATTTTGGTCCACTGATTTTGAGGGTGACCAGTATGTTATATATCAAATCTAATCGCCTGTGTTACGAGCTTGCAAACCTTATGTGTCAAGGTCCACAAACAGCTATTTTTTTTTTGTTTGTTTTTGGAATGGGAAATGGCTTATTTGTATGATACTGTGAGCTGCTTAGGTGCCTTGAGTTGATGGCTGCATCTCTAGATCACACTGTGTTTAAGTGTGACTTGCCACGTACTTGAATTTAAGATGGTACAACTCAGCTAGAAAAATACTATCTTTTAAAATTCCTTAGGAAAAAAACATTTTAGTTTTGCATGTGGGGACAAAATCTCTCTTGAAATTTTAATTTTGTAAAATAAAATACATGTGTTGCCCATTTTTTACTTATTCAAGCCACAGAAATAGACCATTTTTGTAGGAAAACTATCTCAGATTGGTTTCATTAAAAAAAGGAAGAAGAAATTTGTCTGGCAATTAGTCCATAATGCAAATTAATAACTTTTCCACTTTAAGAAAAAAATAATATTAAAATATTCCAGAAATAAATGAGTAAAAGTTTTTATTAATGTGAGGTGAAATTGCAAATAACATTGCTTTGTAAAACTGCTTTGCTAACAATGAATCTCATGCAGTATATCAAATGAAGTTTTTATGTATAATGGATACATTTGTCCAATCATATCGTGCATCATTGGCTCCTGTCTGCACTGTCCTGAAATCAGCAGGAGTTTTGCCTGAGTGAAGAATGCAGAATAATCCCCCCTCAACTCCCACTTCTTGATTTTTAGTTTTAGTACAACTAATAGCCCTAATCTAACAACTAGTTCTGTGCAGGAAGACCCGTTCATCCACATAGATCCAGTTGCAGAATTAAGGCCACTCTGTTGGGGGGGGGCAAATTTCCAAAAAGTATAAGTTATTTCATATGTAAATCCTGCATCTATGTGCACAACCATGTGCATTTATGCTTTGTAGAGCCGTGTGTTATAGAACTGATTGTATTAAGTACAGTATAACAATTACTGTCTCTGTGAATCTGAGATGGGCTTCAGTTCAATTAAGCATTTTCTTTACCTGCTTTGCTGAATTGGGGTCATAGTATTGCTTTGATGGACAGAATCACTATTCCATTCTTAGTAACTATTTGTCTCCATCTGTTAATGTTAACTATTTAGTTAATGTTAAAAACGCTTATTATTGTCCCTCCTGACACTTAGGAACTGTAGCAGACTATAAGGTAGGAAAGAAAGAAATCATAGTTTATGTACTGCCTGATGATTATTAGCTCTCAGGAATAATTTTATCATGTAATAGTAAGGCCATAGAACAGTTTTCTTATTAAAAGAAGAGGTCCAGTATGGCACAGTATGAATTAATATCAACACAGATAATCCCCTGGCTCATGGATGTGTACGTCATTTAACTTGACAGTCCAAACAATTGAAAGATGGTAGTGAGAAACAATACACAGGATACTGAATTACTATTAATTCAGGCTAAAGAGGAAGCATAGTTTCCTTGAAAAATTAGTTTAACTTTTATACACAAACTCATGTGCCCCTTGGCCTGTTGTTATCAGAGAAGGTTAAACACAGAGCATTAGGTCACAGCGTGCATGACATGACTAATTAAGTAAGGGCTGGACCCAAAAACATATTGCTACATGATGTAAAGTAGCAAATAGATACTATATTATGTTTTGAAGCTTGAAAGTATAACAACTTATTGGGGGTATTAACTATGGAGATGGAAGATATCCATTGCTGGTTTTTTAAAACAAAAATTCCATTTTTCTGGGCTGAATTTTGATTACGGTAAAACCTAACTCTAGCATACTTAGATTTATGTACATATAGTCCACGCAGAAAGAAAGAAAAAACTTTCAGATGAAAGATATTTTCCCACAGGCCTGTGCTGTTGTTTCATTAGAGTTAGTAGACTGTCATGCTCATTCCTTATGCTTCAGTTTTCCCCTTTGCCCTTTTGTCGCTCTGTCTGTTTGACATGTTTATTAAATAGAGGCTGTAGGCTGCACAGATAAAATCTAATTCTCCTGAATCTCCACACTACAGCAATTTGCCTACTTTCAGAAAGTATCCCAAAAAAGAATTGCAGCTGATGGTTGTCTTCTTTTGGATGTTTTCAACTTTTGAAAGTGTTTGTTTGAAAAGTTATTCGTTGTTATTTATCTTTCTTTTCCGTTCAGAACACACAGATATTAATGAGAAATGTATTTTGCTCTTTTGCAAAAATTGGGAATGATTTGTTTTCCTTTGCTTATTACTGAGAATTATTATTAGTATTAAGTTTTCCCGGAACATGTTCTCCATATTTAATGAAATTGGCTACTTAATGCTAACGGAATGCCAACTGAGAAGAATCCAAATTTTTCTTTGCCCATTTAAAATTAAAATTCAGTTTTATTTACAGTGGCATTTATCATAATTAATTAACATCCTACTGATAAGTTGCTGAAAAAGTTAAGGGGGACAGGGGTAGGGGTTCATTTGGCATTTTTTTACCACAACCATTATACAATCAAAAGTATAACCAAAATCTTACTTGAATACTTTCTGATAACATTGAAGAGTATGTGTTTTGTAATTTCACTTCTCATTTGTTTCAGTTAGTCCCTATAATATATTGCTAGGTTATGATTTCATGTTTTCTGTCAGGCTATTGTAGGTGCTGAGGGACTTTCCCTTGCATTCCGTCATATTATCAGCTCTTTGCTGTGGTACTGTTCTCAGCATACCTGTGAAGAACTGCTACATGAAGTCATTGTTTGTGTTGGGTATTTTACAGTCAACCATCCAGATAATCAGGTAAGGAAATCAGAAAATGTGATTGGGATTATTGTGCACATGTTTAGGCCCTGATTCTGAAATACTTAATTACGTGAGTAGTGCCGTTGAGGCCGATGTGGTTCCTCATGTGTGTAAGTTTATGTACATACATAAGCATCTGTAAGATAGGAGCCTAAGTTTTGTATTAGGACAAAAGACTAAATGAGGAATGCAAAGGGGGACATCATTTCTTTTTGGTATTTATTTATTTTTTATGGTTGGTACTCCTGTGCTTGAGATACTCATAGCACTGACCAGCCATAATTAGGCCTGGTCACTGCCAAAACAGGACTGTTGACAAATATGTTTTTCATGTCCACAAGGGTGTTATATTTTATCATATATTTTCCTTTTATCCTTTCCTGTTGGATAAACGTTTGTACCAGAGAGAAGGCCAAATTCTACCTTTAGATATATGCAAATGCAAATCTCCTGGAAGCCAATAAGAGCTGTGCATGCATATCTGATAATAGAATTTATCCCTTGTTCTTCATTCTGCTATTAATTTTAACCTTACTGTTTGTACTAAATTATATTAATAGTGCACTGGTCTCTCTGATTCCTGCGGGAATGACTCTTACATTCTGTTTTAGTTGCAAAACATAACCTGATATTACAACATTGGAAATCCCCTTCAACTTCCTGGACACTGCAGTCCACAGCTATAATGGACTCCCTGAACTCACACACTAGAAAGAACTGCTTACAAAATAATCAGGATGTAAAACTTCGAGGATATTTGGAGTCGGGGTATACCAGAGTGTAAATCAGGGCAGAACTTCGCCCTTGCTCTTTAGTTTTGAATACTTGGGCCTGACTGTGTGTGTGTACATAGAAATTGTATTATGTTGCATCATCCTTTGATATTATTCAGTTATACAGTGTATTTTACATTGTCATTTGCCTTATTACTCCTTTATGTCTGTTTCTGCTCTGCCCCTTTTCTGTTAAACTATTTTATTCAGAATTAGAAGTTTAATCCCCTCCATAAATTGAAGAGCAGATGTAAGTGAATGTTTCAACTTGTCAGTATAAGTTTTTTTGTTTTTTTTTTAAACCTTTTGAACTATGATGGTAGGGCTGTCAACTGCAATTTGAACATTGTAATATCTTAGGGCTGACAATGCAGTAAAAAATGTAATTTCAGCGGTTTTGGCCACAGCTTCAGAGAAACTGCTGCAGCCTGGCTACCGTGTGAAGCCAAATCCTAATTCAGGATCCAAAAGTTACCTGGCACTGATCCCTCAGAAAACTGACTCCAAGGATGGTCCTGTGTTTTGCAGGGCTAATGTTAAGTAACTTTTGGAACTTGAATCAGGATTAGACTCCATTGAAGCAGAAATCGAAAAGTCCTGTGGAGACACTGCTCTTTCACACAGACTGCCTGCAGGTGGTATTTTTGCCATGTGTTCATTTTGAGAGCAGAATGGTATTGCTGAGCTTTCCAGATTCCCACTGCAGTGTAACTAGTCTTGTTGGTATACAGAAGTGCCAGTGAACTCCATCTTCCTTTTCTCTCTACTCCAAGAATTCTTTTTTTGGCTCACAAATATAAACAGATGTGATCCATTGGAAAAGGGACATGCACCGTTAATGTGCCAATAATAGCACAGAAGAGGAACCTCTTTCCAGAGATGTCAGTTGTAGTGTTCTATTATAATATATTATAATAGTGCCCATTGCTGTTTAGTTTTGTGCCCTAGGGCAAAGGTCCACCAGCTTGTAAGCAGGCACAATGCCATCCTAGCAGATGGCTATGGGGAGTAGGTAGCCAAAAGATAAAGTATGTGCATAAATGTGTTTGTCTGAGGGCATGATTCTCAGCTGGTGATGTTGCAGTCTGTCTAAATCTTCAGCATCCGCACTTGTGGTTAAAGTCATGTGCCATCACTAATGTAGAACTACCTCTGAACTGGATTAAATTTGAGGATTAATAATAACTTCTTCACCTACATAAAACAATTTTAGGTCCTTGCTAAAATAAGCACGGTACTGGTCAGGCAGTGGAGGTAGTATAACATAGTGGACTGCTTGGTGTCACTTCTTCAAACTATTTATTTCTGTTAGAGATGTGCAAAATTAAGGGTCATTTTGTGAGCATTTCATTTATAAAAATGGCAATTTTCATTTAATGCTTTGCAAAGTTTTTTTCAAAAATCAGTTTTCTCAAGCAAAAACATGTTTTCACCCTGTTCACAATTTGTTGAAGACTACCAAGATCCCACACCTTTTAAAACCACCCTTCAGCCTGTGGCGTAATATTTATGAGATCTCCAACTAGATGGGATACAGGTTTTGCTTTTATGTCATAGAATCTGGTAATTTGTCATTTAATTTTTTTAAAAATCCACATGCATTTTAAACGGTCAAATTTTGCTCCTTAGAGAAAACAGATATTCATGCCTCCTGGTCTGTTCTAATCTAAAAAAAAAGAAAAAACTGATCCCTGAGTCAACTTGATTCTCTTTCCTTCTGTACCATTCATGTAGGCTCAAATAAGGAGTATTTCTTTACCTCAAGTTGGACCCTTTAGGCTTTAACACCTTTTCAGAAAGTTACCTGCCTGTATTGTGAGGATAAGGGCAATAACTGAGTTTCTCTTTTACCCTGTTTAAGCATAGACTGTCTCTGGCCAGCTAGTAATAAAATCAGGTACCAAACAGGCACTGGGATTTGCGTGCAACTGTTACTTTCATATACTAGTAGTGCTGTGGTTCCCAGTAATGAAGTGATGTCTTCCATGATACAGGAAGTGCTTTTGGCTCATTTATTACCACTATAATGTAAGTTCCTGAACTTTCTGTTTTTACATTAACATTTGTGCAATGCTAGTTTTAAAAAAATCAATATATTCCTGAAGCAGAAGCCAAATAACAAATGCTCTAAAACAGTAAACATTAGCCTCATTAAAGATGCTGGAGTGTTGTAAGCAAGACACAAAAAGTAATTCTTCTGTTCTACTCTGCGCTGATTAGACCTCAGCTGGAGTATTGTGCCCAGTTCTAGGTACCATATTTCAGGAAAGATGTGGACAAATTGGAGAAAGTCCAAAGAAGAGCAACAAAAATGATTAAAGGTTTAGAAAGCATTACCTTATGAGAGAAGATTGAAAAAATTGGCTTTGTTTAGTCTGGAGAAGAGAAGACTAAGCAGGGAGATGATAGTGATTTTCAAGTACATAAAAGATTATTATAAGGAGGAGGGACAAAAATTGTTCTCATTAACCTCTGAGGATAGGACAAGAAGCAATGGGCTTACATTGTAGCAAGGGTGGTTTAGGTTGGACATTAGGAAAGACTTTCTAACTGTCAGGGTAGTCAAGCACTGGAATAAATTGCTTTGGAAGGTTGTGGAATCTCTGTCATTGGAGATTTAAAGGCAGGTTAGACAAACACCTGTCAGGGATGGTCTAGATCAGTGGTTCTCAAAGCCAGCCCGCCGCTCATTCAGGGAAAGCCCCTGGCAGGCCGGACCGGATTGTTTACCTGCCGCGTCCTCAGGTTCGGCCAATTGCGGCTCCCACTGGCCGCGTTTTGCCGCTCCAGGCCAATGGGGGCTGTGGGAAGGGCGGCCAGCATGTCACTTGGCCCGTGCCGCTTCCCGCAGCCCCCATTGGCCTGGAGCAGCGAACCGCAGCCAGTGGGAGCTGCGATCGGCCGAACCTGCAGATGTGGCTCATAAACAAACTGGTCCGGCGCGTCAGGGGCTTTCCCTGAACGAGCGGCAGACCAGCTTTGAGAACCACTGGTCTAGATAATATTTAGTCCTGCTTTGAGTGCAGGGAACGGGACTAGAAGACCTCTCAAGGTCTGTTCCAGTTCTATGATTCTGTGCTCCAAGAAGTCAAAGCATGTATCCCAGATTTCACTGAAGACGACAAATATTCCTTCGATCAGAGGTGGGCAGACTACGGCCCGCTGGCCACATCCGGCCCAGGGGACCCTCCTGCCCGGCCCTGAGCTTCTGGCCCGGGAGGCTAGTCCCTGGCCCCTCCCCAACTGTTCCTCCTCCACCGCAGCCTCAGCTCACTGCGCCGCTGGCGCAGTGCTCTGGGCGGCAGGGCTGCGAGCTCCTGGGGCAGTGCAGCTGCAGAGCCCGGCCTGACCCAGTGTCTGTGCTGTGCAGTGGCATGGCTGGCTCCAGCCAAGCGGTGCGGCTGTAACGTCGCCAGCCACCATTGCTCCAGGCAGCGCGGTAAAGGGGGGGGGGTGGATAGGGGGCAGGGGGGTTTGGGGGTGGTGGTCAGGGGGCGAGGGTGTGGATAGAGGTCGGGGCGGTCAGAGGGCAGGGAACAGGGGCTTGAATGGCGGCAGGAGTCCCGGGGGGGGCAGTCAGGAAGGAGGGGGCGTTGGATGGGGCGACGGGGGGCAGTCAGAGGACAGGGAGCAGGGGGGAGTGGATGAGGCAGGGGTCCTGGGGTGGGGGGCTGTCAGAGAACGGGGGGGTTGGATGGGGCAGGAGTTCGGGGGTGGGGAGGACGGCATCAGGGGGTGAGAAGTGGGGGGGTGGAGGGGGAGGCAGGCCACACCTGGCTGTTTGGGGAGGCACAGCCTCCCCTAACAGGCCCTCCATAAAAGTTCCAAAATCCGATGCGGCCCTTGGGCCAAAAAATTTGCCCGCCCCGCCTTATATCCTGGTAACTGTGTTTGTATATTCATCAAGCACATTTTAAGGGACCATTGACTGGGATATTTCATATCAGCCTTCTGATTGCTCCTGCAGTCAAATAAATGTTTGTTGTGGTTTGTTTGAAGTTTAAACATGTCTTTTCCTCTGTAGATTCTTAGTCCCTTATTATCTCTTGTAAATTTCAATTACCTGCTTACTCACAAGAACAAGGCAGACAAATAGCGTGGTATATTACAGTGTGTCTGTGTACATTCACATGTATGCCTACAAGCACAGACACAAAACCCAGTATGATGAGTGGGACAAAGAAGCAGCGATCTTATTATTCAGAGTTTGGCAGCCCCTATTTTAGAGGCTGGACAGATTTTTCAGCAGAGGACATTTTCAAATAAGAATGTTATTGGTAAGGTATGTTATATTTTGGGTCTGCCAACCTTGACATTGTCTCTTGAAAAGTAATACAGTGGAGTCCTGATTTAAATAACAAAATAACTTTTGGTCTGTGCAATCAAATGATCCCTGCAAGCAGTGATCAGGATAAAGGGATTCTCTTTTGTTTGGAGCATATTTGATAAGTTTATTTTAAAATTAGTATGACTTTCTGACATTGCCCACATTTATTGTATTGGTAATATTGTTTTTTCATATCCTGTTCTAATCTTCATAAAGCTTTTTTCAGGGCCACTGCTATCACTGAATGAAATAAATGGGTTATGAAACTAAAAAATTTTAAAAGCAAACAGTCCTTTAATATGTTAAATGCTTTAGCATCATTAGTCGAGAATAAACTGCACTGTCTGTTTTGTATCAGCACGTGAACTTTTATTTACTGTAGGGTTAGACAGCTTGCATTTTTACAGGACAAGAATTCTGTAATCATGCGCTAGTGTAAGATTGCTTTATTAGGCATCTGCTTTGCATAAAGTATGGTCAGTGAAACTGGTTCTCTTTATTTGTCACCATTTAGTCTATTAACTTAAGAAAACAGGTCCCATGATACTAAAGATGCACTCAAAATAATAATAAAAATAAAAATAATGTCCCTATCTTTGATTAAGCCAATCATCTACTTACTATAGGATTAGAGTTTCTAATTAAAATATTGTTGTTAATTAAAAAATCCTCTCGTATTTTATTACATTTTCATTCCCTTTTCTACTTTGTCTGATTTAATTATTATAATGAACGTAATTGGTATGTGCTGTTAACCATATACTTCATTTGCATTTTATATTGGATAATTGAATGTAGCCTGATAATTAAATTAACACAAATGACAGATGATTTGGCTTCCTTCACATTACTGTTTGGGGAATAAAAATCTTTGCATATTCATTATAGTTAGGGAATATACTTAATTTGGAAAATCTTTTCAAATTAAAGACCTTAGACCCATGATCTTGCATCAAAAGGCTCCAAAAGAAGTTGCACTGTTCATCTATCTAGTTGTGCCTGTATCATAAATCTAGTTTTATTACTTACAGGAATTAACACAAACAATGTATTTAAACTGCTTTTGTGTAAGTCTGACTCACTTTGGGTATTGGCAATATGATACAGAGCCTTATACCTCTAAATTATCAATCTGAAGCATGATATTATTAGGTCACTGGGTATAAACTCCCCATTTATTGGCTCAAGAAAAGTCATTTAGATTTAAAATGTTTTTATTGTAAATTCATATATAATTTATAACATTGATGGATTACAATATGAAATATGAAAATAGGAATGCATATATTAAAGGGTCGGTTTTCATTGAATATTGTCATCTACCTACTAGGACACAGCAATAGCATTTTTAATGTGGAAATTTTAATGTAAAACTGACAGAAACTTTTGTACAAGTATAACACCAACTGTAATTTGAAAATGAAAAAAGACCAGTGAACTTTTCAATAGAGGAGTTTCTCCTTTCTTAAAACTATTACACGTCACACAGCAGTAATATCACTGGTATAAATATAATGCTAAAAGAAACAAAGAGTAAACACTTTGTTTCAACTATTTAACATAAAGTTAAAAAAAACAAAAAGGCCATAAAATTGTAAAATGGTGTTAAATGACATTTACACTCACTTTAAAGCCACTTCACATTGTCAGAGTGGTGTAAAGTGGCCATTAGTGTAAATGAGAATCAAGCCCAAATTTTTAAAGGAACCTCAACCTACCTTTAAAATTTGCATTTGATTTTTTTTAATCCAGTCCTTTGTGAGATTATTTTGACATCTAGCTGTGTGATTTACAGGCACAAATACTGGTTGTATGTGTGGGGAATATGTTCAGTCATGTTTATCAAAGTTGCTGATAAATTCTTTCATTTCCATGATCTTCCTAAATTAATATTTGCAAATTTGTAATATTTAAATAGTTGTGTAACTGAAAAAGCACAATTACTGTGTTATTAAATATATTGTTTCTGTGGCATGAAATGGTACTTGCTAGTAGATACTTATTTACTATTTTACACTTCTTGGCATTAGCTGGAGCTTGAGGAAGAAGCAGCAAAGCATAACTGTAAAAGTTAATTATGCCAAGTTTTACTTCATAATGTTTTCCAAGCATAGGTTGAGATTTTCATAGCAGTGCAGGGGATTTATCTTGAGTGGAAAATGTATGGCTAAATCCCCTGCACTGCCTTGAAAATTTCAGCCATAGTGTCTGACATCCTTTATTATTCTGAAATGTTAAATTATGACAGGCGCGATATAGCTAGTATTTACTATCAGTTTTTCATACATACCAGTTCTTAGAACTGTGTAAGAGGATGTTTGTTTACTGGGGACCTTGTGTACCTGGCTGTTCGCCAGCATGCAAAAGAGGAAAAGACGTGGAATAAAGGGGCAAAAGGGCCTCTAACCCATGGAAGGGAGTGCAAAGCCAGTGTACCTCACTCTCTCCCTTACTCAAAGCAAAGGAAACCCACTGCATGAGTGAGGGAAAAGGAATGGAGCTAGGGAGCAGTTAACTCTAAGCAGCATGCTCCTTCTGAAACAGTATTTCTACCAGAGGAGCCAACTGAAGTTACTGCTGCTAAGAGAAGCATCAGGTATCATAGCAAGTGTCTAAAAAGACTTTGTCAACTTAAAAATCACAATTTTGTCTGAAAATAATTTCCCGTTGTTTTGCAGGTAACAACTAAGATTACTTCACCAATAGAATTTAAAGAAAAAAAAGCTTTAATTTTTGTAGGTGGTTTATGTTGTGCATTTGATAGCACTTTCTGTGTATAATTTTCACTGTTTCCCTACTGTAGTCTCAGTGTCCACTGTTGTCTGCATCAGTCTTTCAACAACAGGGAAGAGCAACACTTTTAATAATAGATTAATGGGATTATAAAACCACATAAATTGACAGGGAGGCTTGGAGGACAGGTGTAGGAAAGAGGTTGGAGACCCCATCAGTGGTTTTGTTGGTGGAGTTGATTATTAATTTTTTGTTATAGTCGCATTGCTGCTGGGGTAATTGAGGCATTGGGAGTTCACCCAGACCAGTAAGGGGTTGTGTCACCACCTGCCCTGTAACCCTGAGTGCTTCTGTGGTGTGTAACTTTGGTTCAGAGGCTGACACCAGCAGCCTACTTACAGCACAGTGACCACGCCCAGCTTCCATCACCCTGGTTACTCCTTGCAGGGTGACACCAACAGCCGTTCCAGTCCTGAATTTACCCAAAACCGTCTCCTCTGCAGCGCTCAGCTCCTCTCACTGTAGCACTCACAAAACTTTATCAAGTTCGCTGCTCCTTTAAATAAACAGTACACAGCACCCACCTGTTAGTTTGGCTGAGGATTTTATCCTTCAGTCTGAAATACTGTACTGAGATGCATGTGTAATAAAACAAGATTAAGTTTATTTACAAAGAACAGATATTTAAGTACTACCAAGTAGAAGTAATTGAGATAGAAATGGTTACAAACAAAAGTAAAAATATGCTTCTAAGATTAAAACCTAATTAAACAAACTAGAGCCTTTTGTTCAAAGCAGTTTCTCACCACAGTTGTTCTTCCAGCATGGCTGGCCAGTTCTTAGCCAGGATGCAACACAGGGCTCAAAGCACTTGGTTTCTTTGGCTCTTCAGGTGAACGATGCCATAATGGATTTTTCTCTCTGCTTATATCCTCAGCGATTATCTGTGTTTTCAAAGTCAGGAAGCCTTCCTGGGTGCTCAGCTTGCTATGTCCACCAGGGAGCTGATGCCATGTTAATTTTTGCAGTCTCCTCTTCCCTCCTCCCCCCATCTGGATAGTTAAGTGGCAATCTCCTCCACTCACTAGTTTGATGGTTTTATTTATCTTTTATGTAAATGTACTTCATTGTCTCTTCTTGCTCAGTTTTCCACTGGAGACCATTCAAGCACATGGGACCACATTCCTTTGTCTAGGGAACGGTGCATGAGACCTACCTGCCAAACACATTTCAATAACCTATTTCCAGTACATATTTATTATTTTCATATATCACTTGCATATCCATCACACAGTAATATTAATGCCACTGTGTTACCAGTTTGCATATGATACCTTCCATGACAACTTTTAGATACAGATTATGACAGCAGTGAGTTGGGGTACATGGAGCCGCTCAGACAGCTTAGACTACTAGGGAGCCTCTTGCCCTCTGGCAGTGGGGTATTATTAGGGTCCTAGTAGTGCTCTCGTTGAGTTGATTTTTAGGAATGAATTGTATTTTTTAAGAATCTAACAAGGCGACCTTCTGCATGGGATGGGTGCTCTCTTTTTGTAATTAGTAAAAATCTCGGTAAAAAAATAAATAAATAGTACCCCAAACTACTTTTAGCTCTTTTTTTTTAAACTACGTAGATTTCATATTGATAGTGTTCTTTTTACATAGGACTTTAAACACCAATTTGACTATTTATAGCCGAATTGTTTACAATCTTATGGTACTAAAAAAAAAACTTTTTTTTTTTTTAATTGGAACCATAAAAATCATTGCGGATGTTCTTGAATACTTTAACGTGTTCACAAGTCATATGGTGTGTTGTAGTCTTGATAAACCAGAAATAATCCACGTGTAATAGAACTCATTGGCTTAAAATGGAGCAAATTAAAACACAGCTTTAGTGTCTTAGTGAGTTTTACATAACCCAAGAGGAGTTTAAGTGGACAAAGGCCTTCAATAAGAATGGTTTTCCACTCTAGATACAATTGGGGAAGCAAAGGGAACATCTTGTAGATAATTTGTCAAGACATTTTTGTAGTATTGTAGCATCGTGGATGAACAAAAACATGGTGCAAAAAATGTACTCTAAAAAGAGTGAAAATTTTCAAACTGCTGTGCCTAAAATGCAATAAATGACAGTGACCATGGGTAATTCAAATAAGGCAAGATCTTCAATAGCTTTGTAGGTTAACTGCACTGATAAAACACCAAAGTGGGTCCTGTGCTTTGTGGGATATTGACATATCTGAGCAAAGATTTTATGATGATGAACCGTAGTTACATTCAGTTAAGGATTTCTGGTTTCTGTCATTTTGAATCATCTGCAGAATAAACTTAGGCACTGACATGGTGAAAAGTACTACTTTTTCCAGCCTTAAAAATGTAGCCCATAACTGAATCTTGAAGTTGGACAGAATTCTAAGGTGAAATAGGGGACTGGGCACAGCCTTGAGTTAATCCACTAGTCTCTGGAGGACTAGGTTCTAATCTTAGGTCAGAAATAAAATGATCTTGGTGGCCTCAGCTTATTCCCTAGTGGACACTTGTCCATGTCAAAAAAAACACCACAGAGTTTGGCATGATTCTGCTTAATAGGCAGTTTCTTCTCAGCCGAGACCCAATCCTGGAATATGATGGGTTTGGCCAGTCAAGATAGAGCTACTTTGGCAAAGATGTATGAATAAGCTTGCATGACACTTGTCTTTACTCTGTCTGACACTAACCAAGGCTATCAGTCTTTCATTTTCATGAGAATTAAATTTCACACAAAAAGTTAGAACAAAGTCTGAAGTCTGTAAATCTTTAATCAGTTGCTGAGAGCCATCATCTGTTTTGCCTAGTGTGTGAGGGAACTCTCCTATAATAGCCTCATAGAATGTAAGCCATTCAACTCTCTCCATACCCGCAGTGGCTCCCCTCAGCACTGCTGTGCGCTGTTTGGAAAGAAAGACAACAGCCTGCTCTGTGTTCGTACTCAGGCAATTAACTATTCCTCTCTGTCTTCCTTGAGGGTCCAAAGTATTTTGATACTTCTCTAGGGGTGTCAGTCTGCTACAGCCCAAATTAGTCTGCAGACCCAATTCCACTAGGCTTAAATAAAATAATGTTTTATTGGAATTGTACAGAAATAGAGAGAGAATTATAAATAGGCTTGGAAAGATTAGCTTTTTATCGGTAAATGTTTATAAACATCAATTTCAACATTCACATACAAACTAATGGAAAAGTATTTCCCTCCATAATAATCAAAATTTACAGATAGTCAAAGTAAGAAAAATGCTGCTTGAGAACTTCTTAGAGTTAGATTTAAGGCTATTTACGGTGTATGTTTTGACATGTGATGTTAACAATTCAAGTTTTAATGGTTATAAAGCTTTAACTTTTTGAGACTCATTGTCTGCCGTCATTAAATAATTATTGCCTGACCCCCAATATTTTTTTGCAACTGTGAAAATTTTAATTGGTAGATATAGGAAAAAAGGCTTAAAAATAAACATTCATATAAAACAATCAAATCCTGCCAAGTCTAATTATAAAATATAAGTTAAAAATAATGTCATCTAGGTGAGTACTATGAAAAGTCTTGCTAGTCTGTGACTAAACTTAGTTACTGGTAGATGATAATTTACCTTTCATGGCAGAAGAGTGTATTTTCTTATTTTCAGCTTAAAGTTTTCTTTCTGCCATCTCAATAATATAACACACAGAGCAGTGTTTCTGAACTGTTACTGGTTGGTGACCCCTTGTTTGAACTCAAACGTTTTCACAACCACATTACATTTACTATAAAAGTACAAGTCAAAAATGTCTCCCTTATAACAATGATAATGCTGTATAATTTATTTGTGTGTGTTTTGAGAGGTTGACAGAGAATACTTGACTTTGAAGGGTAAGGGTCTGAGGGGAGTGGGAGAGCAAGATTTTCTTTGCTTTAGATTGTGATAAAATTTTCAGTGCTTTGCCACCCACCTGATTGTCTTCTATGACCCTCTGGGGGTTGTGGCCCACTGGTTGGGAAACAACTGCCTCTAGAGAATCTCTCCAAGTGTGATGGAAGAACTCTCTTCCAATAATCAGATTTAATTCTTGAAGTCCAAGATTCTGATTCTCCTCTGACTTACGCTAATTTAAGTCAAGAGTAACTCCATTCTAGTCAATTGAGTTCGACCAGTGTAAATGAGAGAAGACTCAAACTGTGAATGTCAACTTTTTATTAGAATTTGAATATTGTATCATCCTTTGGTCCAGATTTATCTTAAATATTTATTAGGTACCTGTAAGATCTCATTTCCAAGGGATTCTTTAAGGTACAGATTTCTCCTAATCATCATTCAACATAGTTGAGGCCTACATTGATATATTACCTGTATGTGTCCTTGTAGCAATGGGAACTGGTAGAGTTTTAGACCTTTCTTATCACTTACTTTGTATAGGTGTAAATTACTACACAAGATCATGGTGAATCAGGGCCATTGAGTAGACAGGAGCTATCCAGTCCTCCTACAGTCTTGAAGGACCTTCCCTTTAACACAGAAAATGGAACCTGAGGTCATGTAACCCATCCCAAATTCAGCAATATGTCATTAATTCAGATACAGTACCCAAATTAAGTTGCAGAAAAGGGCATGCTTCAAAGATCCTCTAATGTCCATCAAGCCAGTGTGCAAACACTTGACAATACAGAGTAGGTAGTAGGATATAGAATGGACATAAATAGCCACATTTTCAGGCACATAATTGGTATTTTAGTGAAAGCTGTTGGAGTGTTGTTTTTCAACTGACCAAGCATCCACATTTGGATTTTTTTAAATGAGATCCAATTCCTTACCTGCAGCATACTACATCTGAACTACTAGTAATGACTACCAGTACAGAATTTCCCATCCACACAAACCAATTCAACACATATTTGAAAGAATCAGTGGCTACATGCTATATGTGAGTCAAACTATTTAATCCAAACCCCACAATCTGTAGTGTTCAGACACCACCAAAATATCAAGTTAATAGAGACAGAAGGAATTGCAAAACATAGTTTTATTTAAAAAAAGATCAGTAGTCATTCTAAACATTAATGTGCCTTTCCGTGAGCTACAAATTTTTAAAAATCCTCAATCATTTTGAGATGTTAAATATATCTATAATTACATAGAATAACACCTTGAGCAAATAGGGAAGTTTAATATGTAAGTCCTGCTCAAATATAAAGGTTTTTCGGGAGCCCTTTTGCACCTAAGTTCCAATAGTCTTAGACAAAACTGGAGACCAGTGGCAAACATATAGGTGCAATATGTATAAAGACAAAATTCTTGTTAATCAATTTTGAGGTAATCAGGTAGGTCAGAGAGTTGGAGGAAGAGTAGTAGATTTTATCTAAATTTGATGATGACCTCTTCAGAGATAATGTAGAACTAAAGATAAAAGAGGTAATATGTCAGTCATTTCAATTTTTTCTTTCAAATATATGGATTTGAGACATTGCACATTGATCCTTATTATTTGATGCCACAGTATACGTGTATTTCTGTAGATAAGTTTGATTTGTAGCATGTCCGAATTTGTTTCTGATAACTTTCTCATCTGATTAACAGTTACAGTGTGTTGGCCTGTGGGTTAGTGCTGTATAAATTGAAGTTGATTGGGTTAAGAAACTGAGGCCCCAATTCAGGAAGATACTTTAAGCACATGAGTAGTTGAGACTTCTCACATGCTTAAAGTTAGGCATGTGCTTCTGTAAGTTGCTGAATCAGTGGCTGGTTATCCAGTTGTACACACCTCAGTCAGCTGAAAATAACTTGCAAAGGACCATATTCATCTATTGCTATTACGAATTTACAAGTCTCTGAATGAACCAGCTCAAACCTTTAAACCTCTTTTCAGCTTTGACCACAGAGCTAAATGTGAACAAATACTGGAGTAAAAGATTATGTTGTGAATGAGACACAGGAAGTATGCATTTATTTAAAGAGTAATAAATAAACTTTGAAATGACTAAGATAACTCAGCATGAATGTTGAATAATGATTATGAACCCTAATTAGGATCTGCTCATATTGAACATTCATCCGAGAAGTATAAGCAGAAGAAAAAATTTGAAGGGGAATCTGTTTCACCTGAGAAAGCACTAAATCAGCACATTCAAAAAGATTAGAAAATTTTTGTGTGATATTCTTTATGTTTAAGCAGAAATGTCATATTACTGTTTTGGAGCTCACAAAAAAAGAAGAGAAAATATGAACACACTGTATGGGAGTAGATAAGTTCAGGCCAGAAAATAGTTCACATTAACCTTCCCTGTAGTTTCACTACTTTTCTCATAGCACCCACACAAGACCTTCGAGAGTAGCTCTGCTTCAAAATAGACTACATTGATCCAGGCACATGCTAACCTTACATCCAAAGAGCCTCAAGGCATCCTTGAATTTTTTCCATTGAGAATATTGCAAACTCCTACCTTTTTATGCTGTAATGGAGTTAATCTTTTCCAATATCTGTTACTTCTATATGTTGTACTCATACCTGAATTTCATCTGCTTTAGTTCTTCATCTGTTATAAGAAAAAAATATTAAAGCAACTACTTACATAACTTTTAATAAATCTTTTAGGCTAACACATTTTTGCCTATGTATTAAAATTTTAAATTAGGAACATATTGAACCTATATGTTCAGCTAGATTTCTTGTTTGTATCAGGTTTGATAAATACATTTACATATTTAAATATGCTTCTAAATTTATAACTATCCTTTGTAGTAAGTGATAGAAATATTTGGGATTATTATTGTGTTTGGCCAAATTCTCCCATCAGTTATATACCCATGCTAGACCAAAAACCCTAAAGCTATCCCAAAAAGGAAAATGCTAGCAATGTGGTCATCGCAAAACTAATATTATTCCTGAGCTCTTGTGTTCTCTAATTACCATTCTTTTTGGAAGCATACATTTTTATTTTAAGAAACTAAACATTTCAGATAAACAAAATGATCATTTTTAACCTTGTGAATACATTCTGAATACTGTTTTCAATATAGAAATAGTACTCTGATCCATGATAAATGTTAGAGAAAAATTTACAACATACTTTGTTTAGAGGTTAGAGCGTTGCCAATGGTGGAGTTAGCAAAACAGGGGGGGAAATAGCTTGACCTTAAAACAGAAGAAGAGCCTGAGTGGTGACATATTCTGCTGATTAAATGCTAGCAGCATGGGATTTGTTTATATAGGCGCAAAGAAATAATGCAGATCTAACTTTGAAGAGAAACTGAACTACTAATATAAAGACTTATTTCTTATACAAAGTTGTAAATAACCTGACATAAAACCCAAGCATTTAACCGTTTGATGGAGTACTGTGAAACTAGAAAGAATAGCTGCAGTGTATTTAAGTTCCTGTTTAGTAAAATTATTAACTCCTTTATACAGATTAAAATTTGACATTTATATAAATGATAAATAAATAGGAAATAGTAATAGTCTCCATATTCACAATGTAATAGTAAAGGTCCAGTGTTTTATAATGGACATGTTCAGGACTGGAACAGCACTCACATAAGATTCTGAAAATGGCAAGTGGTGCCCTTTTAGATCCATTAGCTTTTTAGCCTGAGCTCCTGCTAAGAGAGTTGCATCTGAACAGGGAATAAATTGTGGCAGAAGAACACACTCAAGTAGAAGAGAACGTTTTGATGCTTCATTTCACATGGAGTGAAATTTTGTTGAGAAAGATATATTTCTGGAGAGTTAGTTCCATGTCACAAAAATAAGTAATGCATTTTATACAAAATATCTATGGAATATACTGTAACATCAGCACATTTTTCTCCCATCAAGCTAAAAAAAAGCTGTACCCTCAGTCAGTTTAAAAGCTGGGTGTAAAAGCTTTCCAAACCACTGCTTAGACTTCTGCATTAGACCATTCTTTTATGTTCCCTTCTTATTTCCTTATGTTACAGTAATTCTGTCAAACTTTTCATCTGCTCAGTGAGGGTTATAAAAGAAGGAGCCAAGTGTGAAGTTCCTAGCCATTTTTTAGTTACACCAGGACAAAATTCAGTCAGAATATGTAAGGAAGGGGGATATTTTCTCCCCCACACACACAATTCAAAAAGGGATGAACCAAGTTTCCTCAAACATTCTTAAGTAAGTTATCTTGGGACTAAAATAATCATAAAAGATTTCAGGCCAAAAGGAGTTTGCTCGGGGGAAGTTATGAGCAACTGAAAAGGTTATAAGGAAAGGGGAGTTAGAATGAAAACTGGAACAGAACCTCAACTATGGGATTTGCTGCAGGAAATGCCCAAGTACACAAACACATTTTGCAATACCTTGAGCATATTCTCCCAGCTTGTTTAAGATGTAGCCATTTCTTCACCAAGCCCCCCAAATCAAACAGAAGTAATAACAAGAAAGTACATTTTCATGTTTTAGGTTAATCCATTATCACGGCCCCCTGTGCATTATACAGTATCCAAGTGACATTGGTCTGATTGCATCTCCAAAGACTAGCTCTGTTAAAATGCCAAAACACTGTATTTTAGGGACCTGGAATAATGGATTATCATTGTAGATATTATATACCAAGATGAATGGGATTTTGTGTATGTGGCATAGAAGATAGGAAATATTATTTATCTCACAGTGAGGATACCCTGTCGTCTCGTACTGAAGTACCCCTCCAGGGGTGAGGACCCCAATTATTAGGAAGAGACAGGTAATAGTAATGGGGGATTCAGTTATTAGAAATATAGATAGATTTGTGATGACCAGGAGAACCGCATAGTGAATTGTCTGCCAGGTGTGAAAGTTGTAGACCTCTAGATAAACTTACGTGCAGTATTGGGGAGAAGCCGGTAGTCATGGTACATGTAGGTACCAATGACATAGGGAAAGGCAGGAAAGAGGTTCTGGAGGCCACATATAGGCTGCTAGGTAAGAGATTAAGGTCCAGGACCTCTGTGGTAGCATTCTCTGAAATGCTTCCAGTTCCATGTGCAGAGCCAGTTAGGCAGAACTGCATGGTCTCAATGCGTGGATGAGACAAGGGTGTTGGGAGGAGGGGTTTAGGTGTATTAGTAACTGGGGAACCTTTGGGGAAAGAAGACTATACAGGAAGAATGGGCTCCACGCACACCAAAACAGAACCAGATTTCTGGCATATAAATTTAAAAAGGTTGTGAAGAAGTTTTTAAACTAAGGGCTGGGGGAAAGCCAACACAGGTGCAGAGGAGCACATGATGTTCATATGAGACATCCCTTAGAGCAGGTTTTATTAAAGGGGATACTATATATCCTGGCAAAGAGGAAAGGATAGAAGTTGATAAAGTACAGCTAGGTACTGAGGAGAATCAGTCAAATGTAGAAGAGTCCCATTCAATTACATGATATGAAAGCAGAGAACTAAATGTTGACAAATTTTATAAGTACCTGTATACAAATGCTGGAAGTCTAAATACTAAGATGAGTGGACTTGAGTGCTAGGTATTAAATGAGAATATTCATATAATAGGCATCACAGAAACTTGGCAGAATGATGATAATCAATGACACAGTAATACCAGGGTACCAAATATATTGGGATTACAGGGTGAGTTGTGCTGGTGTGGAAGTGGGGTTATATGTGAAAGAAAGCATAGAGTCAAATATAGTAAAAATCTTAAATGAATCAAATTACCCTAAAATCACTGTGGATAGAAATTCCTGGCTTGAATAATAGGCATATAACAGTAGATTTATACTACCGACCACCTGACCAGAATAGTAATGGTGATTGTGAAATGCTCAGGTTGATGGGAGAGGCTACAAAAACAGAAAACCCAATAATAACAGGAAATTTCAACTATTCTCTTACTGACTGAGAACATGTCATCTTAGAACAGGATGCAGAGATAAAATTTCTAGACACTATTAATGACTGCTTTTGGATCATCTAGTCCTGGAACTCACAGGGAGAGAGGCAATTTTTTATTTAATCCTAAATGGAGCACAGGATCTAGTCCAAGAGGTGAATATAGCTGAACCATTCAGTAATAGCGACCATATTGTAATTGAATTTAACATGCTTGTAGCGGGGAAAATATGGCATTTAACTTCAAAAAGCGGAAATATACAAAAATGAAGAAGCCAGCTAAATGGAAATTAAAAGAATGAAATGCCTGCAAGCTGCATTGAAACTATTTAAAAACACCATAATAGGGGCAAACCCCAAATCAATAAAAAAATAAAATAGAACAGTAAGAGGACCAAAAAAATGCCACCTGGTTAAACAACAGAGTAAAGGAGGCAGTAAAAGGCAAAAAAGACATTCTTTAAAAATTGGAAGTCAAATCCTACTGAGGAAAATAGAAAGGTGGATAAACTCTGGCAAGTCAAGTGTAAAAGTATAAAATTAGCCAGGCCAAAAAAAGAATTTGAAGAGAAACTTGCTACAGATGCAAAAGCTAACAGAAACAGTTTTTTTAAGTAATCGGAAACAGGAAGCCTGCCAAACAGCTGGGGCCACTGCACAATCAAGGTGCAAAAAAAGCACTGAAGGAAGATAAGGCCATTGCAGAAAAGCTAAATGAATTATTTGCATCTGTCTTCACTGCAGAAGATGTGAGGGAGATTCCTACACCTGAGCCATTCTTTTTAGTTGACAAATCTGAAGAACTGTCCCAGATAGAGGAAGTTTTGGAACAAATTGATAAATTAAACAGTAATAAGACACCAGAACCAGGTGGTATTTACCCAAAAGTTCTGAGGAGACGCAGATGTGAAATTGCATAACTACTAACTGTGGTATGTACCTATCGCTTAAATCAGCTTGTGTACCAGATGACTGGAGGATAGCTAATGTAATGCCAATTTTTAAAAAGAGTTCCAGAGGCAGCCCTGTCAATTACAGGCTGGTAAGACTAACTTCTGTCCAGGCAAATTGGTCCAAACTATAGTAAAGAACAGAATTATCAGACACGTAGAGAAACACAGTATGTTGGGGAAGAGTCAGTGTGGTTTTTGTAAAGGGAAATCATGCTTCACCTATCTATCAGATTTCTCTGAGCATGTCAACAAGCATTTGGACAAGGGAGATCCAGGCGATATAATGTACTTGGACTTTCAGAAAGCTTTTGACAAGGCCCCACAACTGGGGCTCTTAAACAAAGTAAGCTGTCATAGGATAAGAGGGAAGGTTCTCTCATAGATCGTAACTTTAGAAGACAAGAAACAACAGGTAGGAATAAATCTTCAGTTTTCACAATGAAGAGAGGTAAATAGTAGGGTTCCTGAAGGATCTGTACTGGCATCTGTGCTGTTCAACATATTCATAAATCATCTGGAAAACTGGGTGAACAGTGGGGTGGCAAAGTTCTGTAGACAATAATAAATTACTCAAGATAGTTAAGTCCAAAGTTGATGCAAAGAGTTACAAAGGGACCTCACAAAAGTGGATGATTGGACAACAAACTGGCAGATGAAATTCAATGTTGATAAGTGCAAAGTAATGCACATTGAAAAACATAATCCTAAGTATCCATGCAAAATGATGGGATCTAAATTAACTGTTACCAATCAAGAAAGAGATCTTGGAGTCAACATGGATAATTCTCTGAAAACATCTGCTTCGTGTGCAGCTACAGTCAAAACAACTAACAGAATGTTAGGAATCATTATGAGATAATAAGACAGAAAATATCATGATGCCACTATATAATTCCATGGTACACCCACACCTTTAATACTGTGTGACGTTCTGGTCACCCCATCTTAAAAAAGGTAGAATAGAATTGGAAAAGGTATAGAAAAGGGGAAAAAAAATTATTAGGGGGATGAAACAGCTTCCACATGAGAATAAAAAGACTGGGAATGTTCATTTAAGAAGAAAGATGCCTAAAGGGGGGAGAGATGATACCAGTCTATAAAATCATGAATGGAGTGGAAAGTGAATGGGGCAGTGTAATTTACCCTTTCTCATAACACAAGAATTAGGGGTCACCCAAATTAATAACGAGCAGGTTTAAAACAAACACAAGGAAGTAGTTCTTCACACAATACACAGTCAACCTGTGGAATTTGTATAACTGGGTTCAAAAAATCATTAGGTAAGTTCTTGGAGCATAGATCCATCGATGGCTGTTAGCCACGGTGGTCAGGGACACAACCCCACGCTCTGGGTATCCCTATACCTCTGACTTTCAGAAGCTAGGGCTTGGTGACAGGGAATGTATCACTCAATAATTGCACTGTTCTGTTCATTCCCTCTGGAACTAGCCACTGCTGGAAGACAGGCTATTGTACTAGATGGACCATTGGTCTGAGCCAGTATGACCGTTCTTATGTTCTTATGAGTTCCTTTGATAGATAGGGACACAACTTGACTAATTAAAATCAAATGCTCTGGGGAGTTGTTCCTTTGACTAGTCTTTAAAGCTCATTTGCTCTCTGACTATGAAGGAGGACAGCATATTGTCAGGTTTCTACCACATAGTTTTTAACGTAAAGCATAGTGACCAATTTTTTTTTAACAGAAGAACAAATAATTCAACATGAGTTAATATTTTTTAATTAATACTTAAACGTTTTGGGACAGCGACAGTTTATTTTTTTATGTTTTGTAGAGCTCCAAACATACAGACAGTGCTCAGCAAATAATAATTAACAATGAGATTTGTACTACTGAGAATGACTTGCAAAAGACGATGTATTTTATTGAGAACTTGACTTGTTTGAATCTGTTCAGTACTTTCTTTCACATTTTGTTTTGCCTTTGTGTACACATTAAAAGTTGCCACTGCCTCTAATCAGACAATTAATTAGCATCTTTAAAAGATAATTCCAATGTTTTTGTCTTGGATATGGGCCAGAAAAACTGGCATGAATGATACCTTTCCAAAACTGAAAATGTCTGTGTAAGACACAGAAACCAAACCTAAATCCATCACAAGGAGTAAACTAAATATTCCTTTAAAAATCAGCTCTTCTACTCTACAGTAATCCAAGATTCAACTTCTACAGTATACAAGGGCCAGAAACGAGTGTGATTGAGGCCGCATTGTCCTTTTGTTACTTGTAATAATTTTTTTTACAGTACTTAGTGTGTGAGCTTGGAGACACTAAAAACCAATCTGTGATCTTAACTGAAGTTAAGCTTCTTTAAATCTGTTTAAAAGTTTCTGGCAAAATTTTAAATTAAATTAGTCATCGTTGTCCTTCTCTCTCTCTCTCTCTTTTTTTTTCCTCCCCCAACTCTAGACAAACATAAAATATGTGCTATTACCATTTGGAAATAAGAATTTTGGATTGTCACCAAAGATCCTTGTTGTTAGGTTAAAAAATGTAAATCCTCTCAAAACAATTGATTAAGTTACTGGTACTTTAAGATGTTAATTTAATAGTATGCATTGATATTTAAAACTTCAGATGATATTGTAGACTTTATCTAGTACATAAATCACTATCTTGAACTCAAAGTTGCTAATGTCAAGTCTTTGTTCTCCCAGTATTTACATACATTCATTCTGCAGATTTGTAGCTTTGACTGCAAAGTTTTAGTTTGTTTAATGAGAAATATATTTGTCAGTCATGGAATATTTATGCCTCTTGGCCACTTATTTGTAATTGTATGGCTGTTAAGATTAGAGGATCCTTTTCACAGCTTTTGTTATAAAATTAAAATACCACTTCAAGAGATTTATCTTCTACTTTGAGATATAACTGTTAGTCTACTCCACTCAAAAGAGCTGAATCCCTTTTGTTATGAAGATGTCATAATACTGCTTTGACATGCGTTCCTCTGGCTTCAATTTCATAGATATGTGCATAGTCGTAATTTTATTTTGTGTGATCAAAAAGAATATAGAGACTGATTAAACCAAACATTATGTGATTGGGCAGTTGGCCAAAATAGGGAGCCTCATCTTGTTATAGCTTCTCTGTGTAAAGGTTCCCCATAGATCCACACATGGATATGTTCCTGCCCATTCTAACAAGTAGGTCAACTGCCCCTTCAGGACTGTGTCTGGGCTCTTTGTGCGCTCCAAAATCCATACAGAAAAGGAAAATAGCTTTGGGCTACTTATGCACCAGTCCCATCCACAGTCCTGGGGAAAGTCCACTCAGGGGCTATTAGAGCCTTATGGTTATTAACTTCTGAGCAGAGCCCTTTCTGCACATGGGACTTTCCTTTAAGAGGTAGAGGGTGCCAAGCGTTGGGAAGGGGAGCCCTGTTGGCACTCCTGTCTCAACAGAGATCTAAGACAGAGCTGCAGAGTCCAGGAAGTGGTGTGGATGACCTTACTCTCCACCAGTACCCCAGATCTCTGGGCCAAACCACTGCCAGTTCTGTGAAAGGGAAAAGCCTCTCTCTCAGCAGAGGAATTAGGAGGAAATGTTGTGAGGGCAGCCTTGTGTTTTCTTTGCTGCCATTCCATCCCACAGGGAGGGGGCAATTACAATTTTTTTTCCAATTCCTTGATTTGATTATCCTTCCCTAATATTTAGAATGCTGTGTAGCATATCACTGTCACATGTCTTTCACTTTTAGAATATATCCAGCTGTGAAAGGCGGAGACTTCTAGACCGGTTTTAACTATTACATACCTAGGAACATTTATGTTTGGCATTCTAATTATCTATATTGTGCAACAAGCTATTAAGTAATATCTTATATTTGTATAGTAAATATTATCCTGAATGAACTGTTGGCAGAGGCACGCTGTTTTATAAAGATCAGGTGTTCCTTGTGGCCACTGGATTCTTGTGAATGAACTGGTTGTGTGTCAGTAGACCTCCTTGCATGTCTTTCTCAGCACAATATTTGGAAATGCATCTTGTTTAACTAGATAGTTCTTGGTGTAACACTGCATTTCAGACACTGCACTGTTTCATAGTGATCTACTGCATATGTTAATTTTCTCTTTACCCTCTTAGGTTATATTTAACATGTAATCAGGATAAAATAACAAGGCTGGCATTAAAGGTAGATGGCATAGGCTGCCATCTAGAGGCGTCAGAATTGAGGAATTGTGCTCTCCCGAAAGGTCAGCTTCACAAACACCAGTTCAGGATCAGGATGGCTCTTCACTGTTGCACAGCGCTTGCAAAGTGCAGCCAGGGCCCAGGAAGTGCTGAATTCACCAGTAAGTGAGGGAGGGATGCCTGACACTAGGTTACTGGAGACACTGGATGCTGTTGGGACAGGAAGGAAGCTGAAAGGTCAGTTGGTGGGATAGTGAGGGACAGTCACAAGTAGGCACCTCCCAAAGGCCTTCCTAACTGCCAAACTCATACATGACCCCTTCTTCCAATGAAAAGCATAGATCAGATCAGACACACCCTCCTAGGTACCAAATTCCCTCACACACTAGTGACAAGTATTCTCAATTTAACCCTCGTCTAGCTGCCAGACCTCTTGCCTCCCCAGCCTCTGGAGACAATAGCAAGAAAGGTGTCCCTTGCCTTTTAAAGGTTTTCCATTTTTAAAAGTGTGGTCACCCTACACAGCCTGCTCAACAGGAGAGGAAATAGGAAGTGGTCATCACATCAGCCTTCTGCCTAGAACTCACAGAGAACTCTAGCACCAGTTTGCTCTTGTTTTAATATATGCAAATTAAATGCTAAAATTAGTGTAAGAAGTTGGGAAGGTTGCAAATTCAGGCAGAGACCAAACATGAAAAATGTCAGTCTTCAAAGTGAATGTTTCGGAAAGTTAAGAATAAGTGAAAAAAGGATGTTAAAATGGAAACTATTTTTCAGCCTTACGTATGTAGCAGGCAAAACTGGTGCACCTGCTGTAATACCAAAGATTTGATACAGATATTAATGAAAACATCTCACAAGGACCTGTAAAGAATATTATGACAATACATATACATAAGAAATAATTCATATATTTTGTGCCATTTTTAAGTTGCGTTCTAAGTTTCATTTTATATGACAATGTTATCTTCAACTCTACAAGATGGAAGATAGCGCCTAATTTTAACAACATTTAACTTTTGAGTGGACTGTGCCATTGGCCCCAATTCAGCAAACCATTTAAATATCTTCTTAAAGTTAAGGGCATGAGTAAGTCCTTTCCTACACAGGAAAACAGTTAAATATGTGCTTAATGTCAAGCATGAGAGTCCCATATGGGGGCCTTTAGCTCTAACATGTAGCTGAGAGCTCCTCACTAGTGTGCATTGAGCTTCACATTATGAGTTTTAGCTGTGTTATTTTACTTGTAGACAAACAAAAATGCAATATAAAAACCTTTAAATAGTTACTTCATCACTGTTTTCTCTTCCTTGGTAGCTGCATACATTGTGAGTGTGGTTCAGCCAGTGTATGTAAGCAATAGTTGTCCATCTCTTTACCAGGTTATTTTCCTAATTATTTATGTATTGGGCCAAAATACAACTTGAGGTAAGCAGCTGCATCTCCCATGGCAGTTCTCTGGGACAAGTCCAACAGTGAAGTAAGCAGTAGAGCTTTATGATTTTTTTAAATTTCAACAAAAAATTGCAAAATATTATTTTTACTAGTTCTAATAAGAAGTGCTGTAAATTACACACTGGCTTAAGTTGGCCAAAAATGGGTATAAAAGTAATGTCGCTTTTACTGATTTGATATTTAGGCCTCAGTTCAGGAAAGTATTTAAGCAGATGCTTAGCTTCAGGTATGTGCTTAAATCCATAGGATTTAAGCACATGCTTTAGTGCTTTGCTGAATAGAAATGGCCTGCTGAATTGTGGATTTTAGTAAATGTGACAAGTGTATGCTCAGCAAGCTGGAGGAGGAGTGGCAGGAAAAGCAAGTTACAGGAGAATTACCGGTTCAGATCGACAATGAAAAAATAAGCACTTTTCTTCACCGAATTGTGGGAAGAGGGAATTCTAGCTCAGGTTACAGCCTCTTATTACATCACTACTCTGATCGTACAAAAGAGAGGCAAGTGAGGATCTGATATTACTATTTTAAAAAAAGAGAGAAAGAAATTAACTTTAATGTTGAAACTCTACTTAACCGTCATAAAGGAGAGTAAAAGGGAAGTTTTGATTTGTTTTCTTTACTGTTCAGTGTTATAAATCAGTTGCTGAATTTTATTTACTCCATTCACTGAACGAAGAAGCTGTACTTTTGTTGTTCTTTTTCAATAAGTGGTTAATTCTTTTGTTGGTTTCTTCAGAGTACATACTCCCGGTTGTATCAGTTTTATCAGCCACGTTGGATACAATGAACTAAAATCATTAAATTGATTCCATATGTGATAAATGCCAGACTTAAAATAATCAGTGCCTCTAGTAGATTAGCTCAATGCATTTATTTGTGATGCCTACATAGTAACCCAGCCTTAAAACTGAAAAGAAAAAGATGTTTAAATATTAATTGTATGAATGCAGTAGCTATATGTGGAGCTACTTTGGAAAGAGGTTGCTAACTATCCGTACATTCTTTAAATAGCTAGTTAGAATTGGCATTGTAGGATGAGAAATGAAGTCCCCTGGAAGTCACTTTTCCTGCCCATTTGTCACGTACAATAGCCATTAACAGGAAGCCAAAGAGTTCTGTCATCCGTGAGTCAGAATTGTATCAGTTGCGGTTATTCCAGCCTATGGTGGAATTTTTGAATTAATTACTCTTATAGCAGTAGAGTTTAAAAGAGAAGAATATGGAGTTACATTAAAAATATTGAAATAGCTAGTTGAAAACCGTAATTGTACATTCAAAAGTGGTGATCATTTGCTTACAGAATTTGTAGCTGATAAAATATAGATTCATCCTGGTGCTTTATTGATAATGCATATAATGTTTTTCTTGAGAGAGCAATGTCTGAATGCATGCTAAATTGTCACATATTTGGTTGGGTTTTTTTAAATTCCTCCTGGATTTAAGAGAATTAAGGCATTCCTATCAGTATTCTCTGAAGGGTTTTCAATGTCTTTTTGGCTATTGAACTAAAAAATGTGAACTATTACTTTGTTGATCTTGTTCTTAAACCAAACTGCATTATCAACTGAGAGTGTGTTCTTAACGTATTGTTAAAAGTGCTTTGAAAACTTGTAAATCCCTGTAATTTATGTTCCTGTGGTCTCCACTGCTTCTTTCTGTCCTTCTGGTTTTAATTTGAATGCAGTCCTGTCTGGGTGTGTACCTGTAAAATTGTGTTTTTCCAAGTACAATTTACAGTCATGACCTTAAGTTTTACAGTGTTCCTAACCTTATAGGAGCTTCCTCCTATACTGAAAAGCCAACTTTGGGTCAAGCAGCTCTTTCGTATTATAATTGTCTCATCAAGGTTACTTGGAACAGATCTGATTTTGACATTTTTTAGTTTATCATCAAGACTTTGTAGGACTAGTGAGTAAATTAGGATGGTTCCCCTGCAAGATACCGTTAATGGCATTGCTTTTTTTCTTAAGATGTACACAGTTGTAAACCTAGCCTGCTTCATGACAACAGTTCCATTTATCTAAACAATTCTCCTTTTAGAGTCAATGGCACTGATAGAAACTGAGATAAGAAGTACAGATGGGAGGATCTTTCTGAGTCTATACTTGCTGAAATTCATTGCTGTGCAATTTACAATCACCTTTTCTTTTCAGAGCCTGGGTGAATGTGTAGCAGACATCTATGATGAAACATAGTCTTTTATAATTGCTAGAGAGAATTCTAGTAAAGGATGAACGTGCATCATAAGGGTTATTTCATTACTGGTGATCTTTTTATTATTTTCAAAAATCATGCTTATTATATTTTAAAAGTGTGTTTTTGTAAATTATTGTAGTCTCTTTGTAGTATTTCTTTGTCTCTCTTACAGCACCATTAAATGGTGTATAGTAGACTTCAAATAACTGTTTTTATTTGCTTAGTTGTTGTTTTTTAATTATGCAAGAAAAGGATGCTTTATAGTCAAATATTCCTTACATTCTTGTGCTGCTATGGAAATAATACTTGTATTATAAAAATGATTTTGATTAAATCCTCTGAAGCTTTTCTTTTAGCATTCACTAAACATTTTCTTCTCAACCATGTTCTTTTAGTTACTATAGTTTCCAAATTCCTGCCAGTTAATGTAAAAGTAAGAGCAGACAGCACAAGTGTTCTAATGTTATGTTACTCTTGTATTTTCAGGTAATTGTACAATCTGGCCGTCACCCCACGGTGCTGCAGAAACTATGCCAGTTGCCTTTCCAGTATTTCAGTGATCCTCGCCTAATCAAAGTGCTCTTTCCTACGCTAATAGCTGCTTGTTACAATAACCCTCAGAACAAGATCATTCTGGAGCAGGAGATGAGTTGTGTTTTACTTGCCACATTCATTCAGGTAGATATTCCAGTGATGTGCAATTACACACAATCTGACTACAATACTTTGGTCTTTTCTGTGCATATGAAAGTAATTCACTTTAGATAGTACAAATAAATAACATTTAAACACTTTGACATCTTCCAATTATTTTTCGAACCACAGATTATTTCTGTACTTGAGGCTTCTTATAGTACTAAAAGCTTTCTAAGTAGTTGGGTTCTCACTGTCACATGTGGGACTCTATTTTCATTAAAGTGACTGGACATGCTGGTGAAATGCGCACTAGTTGCAGCTATTACTAGACAGTTTTTAAAATACTGATTTTTAAGGAAGATACTTTACTGTACACGTGTTGTTTGTTTTCTATAATGCATCTAGTTACAGATAGATACACAACTACATGCTGTGTACAACAGATTAGCAGAGAGAATTTAACAATCCTTTGTGCATGCGTGTGTATGTATATGTGTATATATATACACACACATGCACACACACAAATAAAAATACCAGAATATATATTATGGTTCTGATCTTGCAATCTTTACATGTGTAAACCATTGAGTTAATTGAGACTACTCTCATGAACAAGGGTTTGCAGGATTGTACTCTCTTTCTGTAAACTGATGTTCTGTGCTTTATTCATCAGATTATGAAAAATATACATATGAAAAAGATTTATTAACTATTTTCAAATTAAAAAGTACATGCAGCTTAACTAAATATTCTGATTTTTTTAATCTAAAAACTTATTTTGATATTGATTGAACAGATTGAATTCTGTAGCAGTCAAGTGAAAGTTATAACTGTTGATAAAGCAATATTATTTGTAGCTGATGATGTATGACCAATTGAATGGAGAAAATTAAGTTGTTGGGTTTTTTTCAAAAGCTTTCCAAATTTTCCAAATCTGGACTGGCTATATTTTGGGAAGAGTACATAAAAGCTAAAAATTATTAAAAAGTCTTCAGATGACATCAAGCTTTTCAGTGTACTGTAACTTTATATTTTCATCATTTTGAATACTCAGAATTTTTGCATAATTGTTACAAAGAACACTAGAATTTAACACTTAAAAAATTGTTCCTCTTGTAACCAACTCATTTTGTATGCATATAAAAATATAATTCATTTTTTATTTTTTTTAAAGTATTAAAATATGCTTATATGAAATCTCTAGTTGCCTTTGACATAACTTAAGAAACACAAGTTCAACATCACACACAAACTGCAGTTTCCTCACCAGAAAGGGGGTGGGGGGGAATTACTCCAGACACTAATCTGATCTTCATAATTAAAGTTATTTACCTAGCTTTTCTCACTGTAAAAGTGAGACTGGCATTGGTGATGGTTTCTGATCGAGAAACCACAGCATAAATAAAATTACAAAGGTTATCTTTACTGTATTAAATATTAATTCAGGTGCTATTTATCCTGATTTGCAGTTCATAGGAATATTTGAAGTCAAATGCCAACGGCACATTGATTTCTTACAGGTTTTTAGAAGATGTTTTGACATCAAAATTAAAAATCTAATGGCAGATCCTCAGCTGGTACAAATTGTCACAGCTCTATTGACTTCAGTGGAGCTATGACAGTTTACACCAGAGAATCTGGCCCAAAATGTTTAAAGCATATGATAAGTACTGTAAGAGTCAAGGAATTTTCAGATATCAATAAGGAAATAAGAGATTTATATTTGTATTTGTATGTCAACTTACTCTCACCAGGAGACAGACTCTGCAGTCCTTACTCGGGTAAATCTACCATTTGCTTTAATGGGAGTTTTATCTAAGTTCGGACTTTAGGATCTGTCCACCTCATGAGAGAACGGGATCCTTTGTGCTAGAAAATGCAAAAAGAAATTCTTCTGGTTATTTGAATATTTGACAACATATACAAATATATATCGTGAAAAATATATCATTAAAATATAGTTGTTTTTTAGAAATGTGTACAAGGCTAACTCAGAAGAGGAAAATGATTCAATCAGACTTTACAGTTATACATTTAACATCACCCCAGAAACAGAATTCTTTCCACACTCTACATCATCCTAGTTATTTTTGTTGTTTCTAAATCTGGATGCAGTGTGTTAAAATAGATCAAAATATTATTTAACTGAATATACATGATTTGATAAGCCATTGCTGTTATATCAGATAATATATCAGCATGAACCAAAAATATCAGCTATGTTAGACAGATACTTAAATGAAGGGCCTGATCCTGAAAGCCTTTACTACTGACGTGAGTAATCCTACTGGCTACTTATGGGTATGAGACTGCTTCCATTGAAATCAATGGCAAAGTTCAGACTTCATTGGGTGTGAGATTGAGCCCTACGTAAGCAAAAGACTACAAACAGGGCACATGGTATGCAGGATTGGGCACCTAGATTTTATTATGATATATTGCTATTGTACAATCTAGAGTTAGTTAAATCTGTGACAAAACTCCCATTGATTTCTATGAGATCAGGATCAGTCTCTAGGTAGAGATAATAAACATTAGTAATATGTGAGTGACAACTGAAGAAATCTTTAAGCATATATTATACAAAGTAGAAAATATAAATCTGACAAGGCTTCTGTTTTAAAGAAATGCAGCAGTAGCTAGAGTTTTGTTAAAGTTAAAAATCATATAATGATAAGAGGTGGTTCTAATTTCATAAGAAGGCATTCTGCTTGCACAAAATAGAGGCATTTTTCTGGAAAGTGTTGTTAAAATCAACTGCATATAATATGATTTAAATTGTAATAGAATTTTGTTATTTCTTTATAACAAACAGATCTAAGTTTATTCATTCACAGGTTTCATTAGAAAAATTTTATTTTCTTGTAACTATGAAAAATTAAATCTCATATCTTTTTTACTTCTTCATATAGTAGATCTGAAAACTAAATAACATTTGTTTTATTTTTATAGGATTTCACACAGAGTTCAGGCCAAACAGATAACCAGTCTTCTCAACAAAGGGGTATGTCTCCAGTGAAATTTACCAAATTAGCGATTACATAACAAAAATATGGATGATCTTGCATTTTACTGTGATTAGCTCATGGTATCTACCCTCACAATAAAAAAAAATGCAGTAAACAACAAAATGACATCACAGATTTAGGGACACTCTATTAGCTTTACCTATTTACATGACTTGTAACTTGTAGTTTTACTGCTTATAGCATCAGAAGTTCAGAATGTAGATATTGTTAAATGCAGTGTGATGTGTTAGTGTATCCTGCAAACACTTACACATATGCATACATTTACTCACTTTAGTAGCTCTCTATTCACGGATTTTAAGTCACTGGAACCACATGAACATTTTGATGCACCCCAATAGCCCCCCAGACAATGACCGGAAACGATGAGTAAAATATTCTCCTGTGATTTTCTGCATAAGAACTCTATCCGTTTGTAAAAGATTACTGCATTTTTTTCCTGTTCTTATAAATACCTTTGGAATGTGGGACATGATTAACCACTGCAAGCTAAAATTTTGAAAGACGTTCATCTGAGATAGCCATTGCCTAGTAGACTGGCTTGAGATTCAGATGTGCTGGTGACTCAGGAGCTCGTTTTGGATTCTCCATATTCAGCATACAGTACAGTGGACCCTTTTATAGTCTTTTTTTTATTTCAACCACCAAGAAGTGATTCACAATGATAACCAGTTAGCACATCGCAGTACATTTAACAGGATACTGTTAGGCAGTCTAGGTGCAAAATTAAGGCTTTGAGTTTTTAAAAAATGTTTACAAAATCAAATATTTTAGCAGTTTCATGATACTTTTTAATATCAATTAAAACATTTTTGGTTTGATTTGAAACAAACACTTTGTTGCAGTGTTTGTAACACAGACATTACAGCATTGTGTTTATGCATGAGAACCTGCAAGTGAAACAAACTAAAAATCAAAGAGAAAATGAACTATTTTATTTTCATTGTCCAAACTGAATGAAAGGCAAAATACATGGCGACAGGTGAGTTTGATTTCCAAACTAATTCCAATTATAACAGTCTACGGTATGATTAACAAAATAATCAGGATTATTTTTTTAAGTATATCATTTTAAACTTCAAAGATAATGTCCCATTAAATAAACAAGGTTGGACTTTTATTCTACTTGATTCAATATAAAAAGCAAGTTCCATTGTATCATGAAGCTGAATTATGATCATTTACAGTACTTGAAGAGTCTGATCTTACAAACCTTTACTTTCATGAGTAGTCCCATTGAGTTCACTGGCAAGTACTTATGAAAGGAGTACTAAAAGTTTGCAAGATAGGGCCCTAAATTCCTGATCTTGCTATGAGCTTCCTGTGGGCAGATCTCTTCACCTTCATGGAACCCCATTAAAATAATTGGCAGCCAGTGACAAATTAGGGCAACCTCAAAGTTGCCTGACTGGTCCCAAAACACAGGGAGCACAAAGGTGCATAAAGCCCAGTTAATGTCTGGAGCAGAGCTTAGCTGGAACAGAGAGACTGACGCAGGAAGTGTTTTGCCATTACTTCACTGAGGTAGGATAGCTCCCTTCACCAAAAAATAATGCATCTATAGTGGCGTAGAACTGTTTTTCTGTGTTTTAAGGACTTTGTTTATAAGAGGTAAAAGAGGCAAATCAAGTTGAATTGCCCATGTTTTTTTTATTCTTGTTTTATTACCATATTAAGAGAGAATAGTTTGATAATTTTATGTTTTCTCTTTAGCAGAAAAATTCTTCACTTCCCAAGATTATCTTGAGCTGTCTAACAGATTCCCTTGCCAGGCCTGGGAAGAAGCACGACAGTTCTTCTTGAAAAAAGAGAAAAAATAAGTGTTTCGTTTTGTTTCGATTTTTAAAACATCTAATATGTTAATGTTAAGCAATTTGTGCTAACTACATACTTTAAGAAACTGTTTTGGAAACTTCTAGATACTCTAAATACTTATGTTGTAGATATATATAATTTGCACTATTTATGTCTTAAGTACTGTAGATACTTTAACGCTCTGTTTTTTAATTTTGAAAATTGTTTATTTCATTTACATACTATGTCATGGTTTTGGTAGGTTCTACCCTATGATGTGTACTTCTTGCACTGTAAAACTGCTGAAATTAGGTTACAAATAGAGAAAATGTTATCTTCTATGTATCTTGTAATAAAATAACTTATTCTGTTTGTAGTGTGACTTATTCAAATTACTACAGACGACACAATCTCATAAATAGAAATAGAAGTCTTGAGGCATCTTTTGAATTAATCAAAATTTTAATGAATTTATCCTGATTTGACTCAATTTAGAGTTCATTTAGACTTTTCTTGGTTTTTTAGAATAAGATCATTTGTAATAAACTTTTTAAGCCCACACAGTTTTAAAGTTTGAATAAGACTTTCATCATAATTGTTAAAAAATTGTGATGCACCTTGGTACTGTTAATGGTGAGTTTCCATAAAGCTATGTCAAGCAATATTAGACCACAATGACAGAGCTTCTGTTGAAAAGATTATTTTATTTTGCTTGTTTAGCTAGGCTAAAATTATTTCTCAAAAATATGACAGTCTGTGGTGATTCAGATGACTACTTTCCCCTAGTGAATCGTAACACTTACCAGGCACACACAAACATGAGACAAAAAGAAAAATATGGATATTATAAACTTATTCAGAACGCATTAAAAAGGGTGTAACATAAATCCCACCATGTTGTTGTAAGCAAATAAAAAATTGTATTGTAGAATGTTTAAAGACTGTTATATATTATATAAAATCAGACCCCAGGCCTACAAACTGATATGAGAACACTGAGGTGAGCATCTTGAAGAATAGTGTTACACAGCTCCCCACCGTACTCAGGAAGAGTTTTAGTTGTGGATTTTGCAGGGTCCCATTCCTTTCCCTATTTTTTTTCCTTTCTTTCCCCATTTTTCCTCAATGTCAAGATTTGTGCATGTAAAGACAGTTGTTCCCTCTAAACTAGCCAGCCACCGTCAAGTCAGTGTGTTTAACATCACAATTTACAGTCACAGCAGAGATTCTGATGGTGCATGCCTCGGTGATAACATGAAGGATGGTGCAAAGGAAGGAAGACTCTGATTAGAAAGAAGACAATGTAGAAAATAATCTGAAAAATCAAAATTGTTGCCATAGAAAATATACAAAACACTGTCAGTATGATAAAGCCCTGTGCACATTTACCATACTGCATACATTATAATCAAATGTTAAAATATATCATTGCAACACTTCACTAATCCAAAGATATCAAAACACCTCACAAGCATTAATTAAGCCGCAAGCAGCCCTGTCAGGGAGGTATTACTAGATTGCAAGATCCTTAGAGGTAGGGACAGTTTTTTGTTCTGTTTGTACAGCAATTAGCACAATAGAGTCCTGATTCATGACTAGGGCTCCTTGCAGCTATGGTAACACAAATTAATAGTAATATCCCCACTGTAAAGATGCAGTTGGGAGAAAAGAACCCAGTTCCCTGCCCTAACCACTAAACAGAGCACACTTGAATTCTGTTGGTCTCTAGCCCAGTCCCTGCCCCTATTCAAGTCCATGGCAAGTTGTCCCTCTGCAGTGCAAACAGGATGAGACCCTCTATTTTCAAGAGTTTCTGAGTACTTTGGTGGTTGTGTAACAATCTCCTGCTGCTCGCAAACTACTGGCAGTGGCTGGATGCTAGTGTCAGTTGCAGCTGGAAAGGCACTCAGTTCACAAAGTCACTGTATTTCAAGGTTTCCTACTTTCATAACCAAAAGGGAATTTGGGACTAAAAATTCCCAGAAAAAGGGAAATCCAAGACGGCAAATATGAAATTTGCTGTTGATCTTAATAATGAGGGAACAAGAGGGCACTTTATTTCCTGACTTTCTCGCTGCCACTGCTTTTTATGAGTAGCCAAATGAGTTTGGGGGGAAAGGATTAAGATAGGTTGCCTTTTGTTTTCTTGTTAAGGTCTCTAAACCTATTTAAAGTATCCATCTTGCTGGCTGGAACAGTCTGTGGTTCTTGGAAATACCAAGCATTTGGGCTACAGCAGCCATTAAGTAGATTTAAAGTGTTTGCAGACAGGTCCCAGAAGGATCACTGGAGCAGCTTTGATCACCAAGGATTCATTCAAACTTTTTTTCTGGGACAGGAAGGTGGGGTAGTTGGTGCTTAAATACTTTATTCAGTAGAAAACAGCCCCTTGCCAGCAGTGTGCAGGGCAAGCTAAAGAAAACAAGTCCTTGTGTGATATTGGAGGGGTTTGGACCATCTCTTTCAGAAGCTCGCAGTTTGTGGTGCCAGTCATGGGGCTCTGCTTGAAGGGGGGCCTCATTGCTCAGGTGAGTGGACTAGCCAACGGGTAGCAACGACAAGCAGGTAATCGAATGGACCCCATAGACTCTCAGGCCCCTTGATTTCAGTGAGTCTGCCCAGGTGTGAGCACAGAATTTGGGAACAGATCCTTGGTTTACCCTGTGTAGACAAGACCAAAATTAAAACAAGCCAGAACTCTGGCAAACCAAGGCGTCCCCCCGCACACCCAGAGAAGTTTCCAGCTCTGCTCTCTCTCCCCGCTTCCATTTCCACACTAGCCACAGGATCTTCAAGCCTACCTGAGTCTCTGGAGATTTTCTAAGCAGGGCCATGCCAGCTGTGATGGACCTTTTGTCACATGGGGCTTCTGTCATACAGCAGCCCTGCTTGGCTGTGATTCCTCTCCCTTATTATTAACCTGCTGCGGCCTGGTGGCCCTCTCCCCTGGGCGGCCTTTGCCGGCTCCTGGCACTGGGGAGGGCAGCGTGTCCAATTCCTCCAGACCTCGCTGTGCTCCCCGCACGTGATTCACTGCTTGGATTTTCAACTGGTGCATAAATCATCGTATTACTGGCGTCTAATAAACGTGCCATGGCTGGGATGAACCCAGATGGTGGAGACATTTGTCCTTTTAACATAAAACTTCAAACCTTTATTTTTCTCCTTAGTAAGGGAGACAACAGGGTGGCGGGAGCTGAAGTGAACGCGAAAGGAAAGGAGTAGGGCTGGGAGGCCTTATTCAATCAAAACCCAGCCCTAGTTCGGGTCTTACTGTTTTCTACTGGGCCCGATCCTGCGGAAGGGCAATTGTAGCCGATGGGAGTTTGGGCAGGTTAACGAGTGTGTGAAGGGCTCATGACACCGACCCGGAGCCTCAGGGGTATTTAGGCTCCTCACTCCCATTGACGCCAGCGGAAGTGAGCAGCCTAAAAACTCGGGAGAGTCCGTCTCGGGTTTGCCTTCAGCGCCGGAGCGGTTCTCCCCCAGCCCCGCTCCCTTCGCCTTCACGTCTCTTCTAGCTGCCAGGATCTGAGCCCAGCAGGTGACCCGGGGGCCCCGGGCACGAGGGACGGTTCCCGCCACCCAGAGCAGCGGCCGGCTTCGGCGCAGCTCCTACCCTGGGCATCCGCCCGCTGGGGGAGTCCCTAGGCCTCCAGCCCCGCCATGGCTCCTTAAAGCAGCTAATTACCGCCCGTGGCACTGACTGGGGGGAACCAGGGAGGCGGGACCACACCGCCCCGCTGTCAGGGGCTGGAGACTCCGCAACTAGCGCCGGGGTTTCCTGCAGGCTGGTTCCCAACAGGCTCTAATTCTCCCCCCCCCCCAGGCGACCAGGCCCAGCCTGGCCCTGCAATCTTTAATTGGCAGCGCCCCGGAGCAGAGCCGCCCCCTCCCCGCGGCCCGGTAGAAATACACAGAGAGGGGCCTGGCCCCCGGCCCCGCTGCCACCCCGGGAGACACCTGCCCAGGCGCTAGGGGGAGCTGCGGCGTGACCCGGGCAGCAGCCCTGGGAGGCTGCAGAGGAGGAGCGGGACTGGGGGCCGCGCTGGGGTTTCAAGTTCCCTCTTCAAGGAGCCGGCCAGCCGGGCTGCACTTTTATAGCTCGGTCGCATTCCAGGGGCCGGGCGGCTCCAGTCCCCAGGTGATGGGAGCAGCTTGTTTCAATCTAGGCGGGGGACGTGGCTGGGGCGCAGCAGGGGGAAGCGAGTGGCCCCAGGCCCCCTGCCCCGAGCCCTGCGGGATCGCGCCCGGCCCGCTGGCGGGGCAAAGCGCAGCTCCACCCAGAGCCGGCTCCCCCCCCCCCCCCGGCCGCCTCCCGGGGTGAAGCCGCCCCAGGATTGACCCAGGCCGGGGCCCTAGAGCCACCCGCACGCCGCTGCGCTCCCCTCCCGCTGCGGGGTGGGCACCGGCAGATGAGCGCTGCCCCAGCGCCGGGCACAGCTCCCCCGCCCAGTATCCTCCATCCCTCCGGCTCCCCAGCTGGGTCTGACTGGGGCCGCCCTGCCGCTGAGCCTGGAGAGCGGGCAGCTGGGGGACCTCACGCGCCTTCGGGGGGGCCTAACCCCACTTCTACCCCCCCGTCCCTGCAGCTTTCCAGCAGCGGCGGGTGCCTGATGGTCACAACAGGGCCTGCACGAGGGGCTGGCCCGTGCTCCGGCCGCGCCAATTAGCGCGGGTGGCCGCTCTAGGTTGGCTGCAGCCCCCAGACACCGCTTTTAACGTGTGTAAATTACCCGAGTTTCTCTATTGGCTGCCCCAGACACTCCACGTTCCGTCCGCAGCTGCAGCGTCTCTCCGCCTTATCGCCTCTTGGCTCCGCTTCCGAATGGAATCCGCAAATCTCCATGCGCAAATCTCTCCCCCAACGCCGGCTGCGTTTGTGTGTGTCACACACACACACACACACACTGCCCTGCAGCCGGGGAAAGTGACCTTATCTTCCCTCCCTTTGTGTCCCGGTTTACAGCCCCTTTCTATCCCCCAGGCAGCCCTTTCACCATCCCCACTGCACGCTGGAGACTCCCTTTAGACCAGGCGCTTCAACACCTCGGCAAACTCAGGTGTTCCGACTGCTTACTCCTGGGTCCCGCAGCCCTGGTGGCCCAGATGTAGCTCAGCCCCCGTGGCCTGCAGGCGGCTCGCTGCCTAGCCCTTCCCTGGGAGGACACTGGGCTGTTTGCCAAGCAGCCGACTTCTCCACTTTCCAGCCCAGCTTAGTGACTCGGAAGTTACACTCACCAGGCGTCAAACAAACCTGCAGCTAGAGAGAGCTGGGGCCAGAGGCAGAGTCACCCCAAAGGGCCCACCTGGCCCCCTGCCCGGCGCAGACCCTGCGGCAGACACACAATCCTGCCCGGTTCATTGCCGGCAGGGGAGATTTGTCTGCAGCTGAGAGTTTAATTTATGGGGAAACCCCAGCTGGCTGGGGAGACCTGAGCTTCCTTATTGATGCAACTAAGCCAACGGGGGGCTGACCCCAGCTCGGGGCCCTGCAGCCTCCACCTGTCCCTGGCAGACAGGGCAGCCTCCCTTAGACAGAGCCGGCACAAAGGCGGGGAATGACCCAGCGCCTCCTGCACTGCCCGACGCCGGGCTGCGGACGTGGCCCGTGCCTATTAAACACACAGCTCCGCCCGCGCGCGCGGTGGATACGCTCCTGCAGCGATTCCAATCCGCTCCGCAACCCGCGGCGCTTAATGCGAACGAGGCAGCTCCGCCCCACTCCAGCAGCAGCCCGGGGGGTAGTCTTGGGGCGCGGACTGTGCCCGTGGGGAAGGTGCCTGGAGGTGCAGCCCCTGACTCAGGTCAGGCCCAGCCAGCCCCTGGGGAGATCTGGAGGGAGGGGAGGGGTCTAGGTTAAGTGCACACGGTCTGCAAGGATCCCGCAGCTCTCATTCCAAACCTGCCCGGGCAGTGTGGAGGCGAACCTGGTCCTTATTAACCCAGCCTATCTAGACTCTTATCTCGGAGTTTGCAGCCCCATTTCCTACACTTGGGAGAAAGAGCTTATTAAAGGCAAAGTGCTGCTGTCTCTCGGGAACTAGAAGAAAACCAGACTTCGGGCCCTTTCCACCGTCTCCCCATCACCCCACCCCTCCCCCGCCTCCCGGCCCCTAGTGACGTGCCTGCAGCCCCAGCTGGCCGACGGGCTCCTGGGGGGGGGACAGAGAGACAAGCCTCTGAGCAAAGCCCAGTTCCTCCCCTCGCTCAAAGCCCACAGCCCTGTGGGCCAGCCCTAAATCCACCCGCAGGCCCGTCTGTGGGGCTCTTCCAGCTCCGTGCAGCTGGCATCTGCCTTGCGCCAGACCCTTGGAAGGGGGCAGGTTCGCACTGCTGGGGGGGGGACCTGGCACCGGAGGGTTAAACGAAGGGTTAAATATTTGTGACTGAGAACCCGAGCCTCCAGCTCATGGCCTGGCTCGGGGGGCTGGTGGAGATTCAGTATCTGCCTCTTATTTCCTGCGATCACTAGTCAGTTTCTCCTTAAAACACACAGAGAGAGAGGGCCGGCGGCGGGGTTTGAAATGTCACACCAGCTGACCTGGGCACGGCCTATCCAGGGGCCATTGCAGCGAGCGGGGCCCCTCCCTCCCCAGAGAAACCCTTCGCCTTTGGGGCTGCAAAGAAAATAAACCCAGGACACGCCAGACTGGTTCTCGGAGGGGAACTAGCAGCGGCCGTAGCAGAGGGTGGTTGTGGCTCCCTTCAGTGTATCGCTTGCAGGTGATGCCAAACCCAGATAAGGAGCCGCCCAGCCTTCGCCTCTGTCTAGACGGGAGAATTAATAAATGCAACTAGAGTGATCACATCACAAATCCACTCCGGGGACAGTCAGGACAAACTAGCCACTCGCGGCGATCCCAAGCTGCGGTCACAGGACTTAGCGCGTTAATTAGCTGGCTGCTGCGCGGCCTTTGAAAGGTCGAGCCGGTTTGTGGCTGGGGCTCGGTGCTTATGATCTGACTCACTAGACACTAGCGATTCCCTGGGTGGGGGCTGCTCGCTGGGGGAGCTCCCCGGCTTCTGCCCCTCGCCTCCCCGCGGTGCAAAGGGTTTTATTTCTTAGCCGCCGCTGGCTGGGCGGTTTAGGGTAAGTGCTTTGCAGGGCCTGGGCAATGCTCGGCCCCTTGAGTGGCAGGCAGCGTAACGGCAACCAAAGGGGTGCTTGTTGCTAAATGCCCGCCGCCCCTGCTCGGGCACTGCAGCCCGGGAGACAATGAGCTGCAGGCGGCTCCGGGCCGCAAAGCCGGTTACACGGACCGCGGCGCTCTTCGTAGCCCCGTAAACTGAAACCCAGCCCGAGCGCCATCCTACCCGTTGCTTATGCGGCTACGGAGCAGGGCCGAGGCGCGCAGGTCTGCGGCAGGAGCCGCGGCTGCTGGGTCACAGCTGGGCCGGGCTTCGGCGGCGCGGTGGGTGAGGCCGGCGCCCCTTGCCCTGGGCGGCTGTTGGGAGCTGACAACGCTGCCCATCGCGGCCTCCTCAGGGGCGAAGGACGGCAGGCGAGGGGCTTTAACTGCTTTGGAGGGGGGCCGGCGTGGGTGCTCTCTCTGGGGCGGCGGGTGAGCTAGTAACAGCCAGAGCTGCCCTCTTTTCCACCGGTGTGAATCCGGAGTGGCTCTGGATTGACTGCGCCTTTACACGGGTGGAAGGGAGACGGCAGTGGGAGCCAAAGAGCCTAATGCAGAGTCATCCTCATCCCCTTATTGAGCAGCAAAGTGTGAATAAATATATTTCACACGCCTTCCCCCCCTCCCCCCGCATTAATCCTGAAATAAAGAGTGGGGGAGGGGAAGTAACCTTCGGCCCAATGACATTCTCCTGGGAGGAACCTGGGGGCCGGGCGACTGCCCAGCCCCTGCGAACAGCATCCCCTGTCCACCCCGGGCAGTTCACTTTCCCTGTGAATTAGGATCCCAGCAGCTAGAGGCGGACAAACCCAGAGCCCACTCCACACACTGCCTTGTGGGGGAGGGCGCAGGACTGTAAATGCAGTAACAGAACTGGAGAGCACCACATCTCCAATTCGGGTGCTATATTTAATAGATTTGTAGGGACAACCCCAGTCGCTGGCAACTGAGTGTGAGCTGAAATAGGTAGCTGCAAAGAGAAGCAGAATTGCAGCCAGCCCTGCCCAGCATTTCAGTGCTGCTGCTCAGGAGATGAAATCTCTGTCTCTTACTGCTGAGAAAACAAACATTTTCACTAGGGATGTACTGGGAAGAAGGGCAGCTTGCATTGGGGTTTTGAAAAGTGGTTCAAGTTGAAACTGGAAATAAATTTATTTTCTAATTTAAAAATACCGTGTGATCTTAGACAGGATGCTTTAACACATAGTGCCATGATTCAGGAAGGCAAATCGATTAAATTAGACAATCATTATTGGGGGTGGAGGGGAATTCGGCTTTTCCTTTGAATATCAATCAACATCTACACCAAGGTGTTTTTTTAAAATATACGTCGATAAGAAAACAGTTATAAATAACGCAGTGCAATAAATAGCTCAGTCTTACTGGGAGCTCTTTTGCAACACGGATTCCTGCTGTTCCATGTATTCCTTTAAAGCCTCTGATACCATGACGGAAGAGGTCATTTATCTATCTTGTTTCTAGTTTGACCAGTTTGATTCCGGATGGTCATTTCGAGCTGCAGATTTGTTTTCAAGGACGGCCCCTTAGAATGATTTCGGCAGAATTTTGACCCCTGGTTTCTCTTTACTCTCACCTGACAGAGCTGGTTAACAATACACACACGATGCAGCACTTTCCAATGAGGTTATTTTTTATTAAAATCAAAATATTAATTCCACTATTAACTGCTGCTCTGACAATAAATAACAATAACTTACTTTTGTTCTTTAAAGGCTCAAACAATCTGTCCTCCGTCCATAAGATAACTTAACATTTTTAATAAAAGTCTCATTTCCATATATATGTTTTCCAGCAATCATGCGGCTTGGGGGGAGGGGGTCCTCTCGCCCCACCCAAAACAGGACAAGGTTTCAAGTCAGGGATAATGCAGAGTATGGAATGAATTCACTCGTGTGGTGCTGTGAGAGACACTGGGATGGAGATGACTACTCAAAAGACAACATCGAGCTGAGATGATTTAACTGGCTTCCAACCAGTCTTAGGAAGACACAAAAGATCCTTTTTTCTTCCAAAAAGGAAAACGAAACAAAAAAATGTACAAACTACCATTATACAGTAGGTGATCTGGGGGCTAATTTTAGAAAATCCAAGTTTGCTCTGGGAAAAAAAATCAGTTGGGAAAACAAGCTGGGGAGATGAGTGGGGGGAGTTCTCTCCAGTCTGGTGAAGGCAGCGAGAATCCTGGTGCTTTTTGGCAGTCAAGACATATTTTTGTTTGGTTTTAAATAATATTATTATAAAAAGTTTTGTTTGGAGCTCTGGGCCAGCCTGAGGCCGGGCTTGTCTCATGCAGGGAGCAGGAGCATGCGAAAGTCCAAATCCGCCGGGGGGGTGTGCTTGTCTCACGTCTCCACAGGACTGGGTACCATGCTGTTGGGAGTGTCGGGTAACTGGGAAGACAAGGAGGTCACATCGCTGCCGGAAGAGTTACCCAAGGAGCCAGATTCGGAAAAGGATACCTGGGGGGGCGGAAAGGAAAGGGAGCGGGGAGATGGGTGAGAGCGATGTGGGCAGAATCCAGAGCCCCCAATCCCTGTCTTATCTCGACTGGGGGAAGCTTTTTTTTATATCGTGTTAACCCCTTTTAATTAGACGCTGCTAAAAATAATATTCCAGCACCTAGTGCAAGGTAGGGTTTAAAAACTAGCTAAGATTCACCTGCAGCAGATAAGGGCTAAAACACAACATGCCCTGTGTCCTCCAGGGTTTGTGCACGCTTTAGTTCAAACATCTTTAAATAACACTTGTTCTAAACCTAGCCTCGATCTCCCCAAGCAGGGATGCCCCATAGCTAAAGAACCCCTTCCTCCTGCTCAGTTTCGTTAGAAGGTATTGCCACAAACACCTATTGTCAGGGGCTGGCACCAGGGGAGCGACACGACCTGCAGAGCCCTTCATTACTCTTGCCCACATTCAAACCACAGCACCCCTCTGCCAGACGGAGCCTGTGCTGGCAAAATAAATCCCATCCTTAATACAAGGATACGACATGATCACCTATAGCTAAACAAACAAACCAAGCTGATGAGAACCCAGGCGTCCTAGAGAGAAGTTCCCTCCTCCTGGCGGAATGCTATTGGGCACTATGGAAAAAGATCTCCCCAGCTCAGCAGTGCTGCACGCTCCTCGTGCAACCCCCGGGGATTTCTTTGCAATGGGAAGAGGCTCTCCTGCCCATTAAGAAATCTGCTAGACTTTTCGAAGTTCATTTCAGACTAGGCAGTGGTCCAGTAGCAGTTGCGCAGTGCTGGGCTCCATATATCACCGGGTGATGTATGTGCAGCATATTTCATCAATGCGCTCTTCCAATGCTAGTAAATGATCGTTTAATTATTCATACAGCACTCCTGTCTCACTTTCCCATTATATTAACTAAACATAACACAAGATTAATTTTTGATTATCTACTAAAACATCGCAGTCCTATCGGAGGAGTACATTAACGGGGGGCTTCATCCGCTTCCTTTTCTAAGCCCGATTCTCCTCCACAAACACCCAGCTCAGAGAGAAGTTAGCGCACCGGAACGGGAGTGTTAAAAACCAGAGAGCCCATGGGCCAGACCCTGGAAGCCTCACCAAAAATCCTGAGTCAGGATGTCAGGATCTGGCCCCTTGTAACTATTTACCAGCACATGGTCAATTACAAACCACTAGCTGATTTGTCCCGGGGAATGTCTCTCGCTTCCTTTTTCCAAATGCGATGGAACTGGCCCTTTTGTTTTGTTCCTGTAAGGACACTTCCTATTCCCTTGCCAAAGCGTGCGGGGAACTGTTGAAATGGGCACGCACCAGGAACACGTCCCTGTGGCTAATCCCGTTTCTATCATTATTGGTCTCCTGGCCGCTTAACATTTATATTGCTCTGCTGTGGATCACAGCTCCTGCCCCAGGGAGCTTACAGTCTAAGTGGGGGGGTTCCGTTGCTAATACAGCCTGTATTCAGGGGCTGCATTGGGCTGAGCTTCCATGGAAACGGCCCTTTTCTCTAATTCAAATCGAAATGTACCAAGGGAAATGGAAGTGTGGGTTGCTAGAGCTCCTGAACCATTCCTCCTCCGGGCACAGGGTGACTGTCAACCCCCTTTTCCCTCCCCCCCGGCCCCAATCGAGACACAGGGATCCCGGATGCAGTTCGGCTCCTAACTTCTAGTGATGTCAGTGGGAGTTGGGAACCTTCACGGAGCTGGGCCGGGGTGACGCTCCGCGGATGACTTTACTCCCAGGAGGAGGAGGGTGATCACGGTCGGGGAGTAATAAATAAAGAGCAGGCGGAGGGGCCCCGCTCCCGCAGTGGAGCAGAGCGGCCGCTTACCAGCTGCTGGAAGGCAGGTTGGTCCAGGTCGCTCTGCAATGCGAATTCACTGAGCGCTTTCCAAGGCGGCTGGTAGGTCTGGACCTCCACGGCGTTGCCTTGCACGGCGCTCTCATGGCGGATGGGGCTCCCGGCCACCAGAGGGGTCCCGGTCAGGCCCTGCAGACTCTAGAGGGGGAGATGAGCAGCAAAGCCTCAGGCCCGGCGGGCTCTGCGGTATCGGGCCGCGGCCCAGGGCATTGCAGGGGCCGCAGGAGTCAGCGCCAGGGCGCGGGTCCCCCAACGCATGAGCTGTCCGGCTTCTCTAAAACCCCGGCTGGCCTCCCCCTGGAGCCCACCCCAGCGCTGCGCTTCCCGGCTCCCTGGGCCCCGTGGAAGTGTATTGCAGCGCCAGGTGCGGGGACCTGTTCGCCCTCCCGCGTGGAACCCTGCAACACCCTCCGCTCCACCGGCTGCTCGGGTCCGTGCGGCACGGCGGGGCTCGGGGCCCCAGGGCAGCAGGGCCCGCGCCTGTCGTTCTGCCTGATCCCAGCAGGAACGGGGTCAGAGAGTCACCCCCCCCGGCCCCCGGCCCCCCCGGGTTTCGTTCCCAGTGCCTCCCCCGGGCTCTCCTGCAGTCTCACGGACCCAAAGTGCCATCTCAGCCCGGGATTTCACTTGTACAAATTATTATTCGCTTGATGATTTAGCTGTAGCCGGGCACCCAAGAAGAAAAGGGTCAAACCCATATCCGGGCTCTCCCAACAAGTTAAAAACAAGCCCGGAACGGTGGTTGTTTCAGCACCTAAGAGCACTTTCCCTTTGGGTTGAGCCTTACTGTGTGATCATTTTAAACAATGTCCCGAGTGCAAGAATGAAGTGGCTGTCACGCCAAAACAGCTTTCACGTAAACCCAAAATATCTTAAAGGGTCACGGCCGGGTTCATAATAACAATTCATGCGTTTTGAAAACTAAATCGATTTCTTTATGTTGCCAGCAAACCCGTAGATTATTAAAGCGGGACGATTTGTGTTGTTAAATCTGGATCGCGGGTCCCCATTCCCGCTGTTTGTTTACTCTGCACAGGTCTCTCAGACTAGTCCGTTTCACTTTTGGTTTCTGGTCAATTTGTAGCCAGTTTCACTTCGGGGGTTGCAGATGCTGGCGGGGGGGAGGGGGCATTCATTTATTTAACACATCTTTACTATTGGGTTTTTGTTTTAAATGCACACAAACATTTCTGTGTAAACAGCCATAGAATTGGTCCCTGGGAGCTGATGTGTCCCGCACAAGGGAGCGTGCAGCAGAGGGGAGGTGCTGTCACGCACTCACACAGACATTTTCTTCACCAGGTATTTCCATGTGAGCAATATGGGGGGCGGGGGGGCACTGCGGGGAAATCAAGGGCCAGGGCCAGGAGTCCTCGGGCACTACAGGGAGAGCCGTTCCCTCCTGCAAAATGGCCCCTGCCCGGTGGGTGGAAAGAGGCGCCCTGCTCTTACTGTCTTGTCGCCGTGCTGCTGCTGCTGAAGCTGCTTCATGAGGATGGATTTCTTCTTGTCCTTGCAGCGCTTGTTCTGGAACCAGACCCGGATCACTCTGGGGCTCAGGCCGGTCATCTCCACCAGCTGCTCCTTCATCAGCGCGTCCGGCCGCGGGTTGGCCGCGTAGCAGGTCCGCAGCGTGTGCAGCTGCTTCTCGTTCAGCACCGTCCGGACGCGGGTGGTCTTCTCCGTCTGCTTGTGCACGTGGGGCCGGAGAGAGGGCTGGCGGCCGGGCACGGAGTCTGCAGCGGGGCGAGGGGGAACCGACCAACTCCAGTTAGCGCTGGGGTCTGAGCCACGTCCCGGGGCGCCCCCAGCCAGGCCGCCCCCCAGCCCCAGCCAGGCCGCGAAGGCAGCGTGGGGGTGGATTTCTAGTGATCTCTGGCCCGGCCTGTGTTCGTGGCGCAGAGAATCGCAGGCAGGCACCCTCCCCTGCTGCAGTGAAGCCCTCTCCCTTGCAGGATAAACTCCGGGGGTCCCCGGGGAGGGGGTCCCTGCTAGGGGCTCGCCTGGAGCGAGGGGTTGCAGCTAAGCCCCTGCACTAAATGTGGCCTGGGAGATTAGCTTGCAGGGCCCAGGCCCAGCGCCCCTGAGCTGGTGCGGCCTGCGTCTCCTCTGAGATAAAAGGCCATTCCCACCCGCACCCCAAAGCCGGAGCTGCACCCCCTCCCAGCACAGCCAGGCAGGGAGCTGTACCAGCCACTCTGCGGCGGGGAAAGCGGTTCCTGCTTCCCCAGCCGGGTCTGCAACAGGGAGAATCGAATCACACACACTGCAAGGCGGGGATCCCGGGGCTCAGCCCAACAACCAAGAAGGAGGCAGTGCGGGGGGGTCGGTACTTTACAGCCCCCCAGGCACTGTGGGAAGCTGCTGCCGCCACCCCAGAGACTGGCTCTGGCCGCTGGGGTTCTTGAAAGCAGGGCGAACAAATACAAGTCAGGCAGGAGGAAAATCACCCGGAGACTCATTAACCCGGGGCCCCGAGCCAGAGCTGCCCCTGCACACAGCGGCTAGACCAGGCCCAGGCACCGCGCCGCTTCCCGACTGGGGAAATCGAGGAAGAAAGCGACTCTTTAGAGCAGGACATTTAATGGGGAAAGCCCGGGTTGGGGTTACAGGCTAGATAAATAAAACCCCGCCTCCCAAGATTAATTATTCCAAAACGGGCATTTTGCCCCTGAGTGGGATTTGACCATTAGATTTTATATCAAGTGCAAATTACCCAGGGATCGAATCAGGGCCGGCCCCGCTCACCCAGCCACCCAAAGGGGCCCATTGCAGAGCGCAGGGGCCGGAGAACAGAGTTAAAAACCGTTCAATCAAACAGCCCACGAGAGCCTGCGGCGAACGGCCCAGCCCGGTGCACCGCAGCCAGGGAGGAGGAGAAGGAGCAGGAGCCGGATAATCAGGGAAAGAGCGTGCTGAAGTGCTAACTAGCTGGCAATTGTGACCCTGTCCATTAATCTCCGCGCTTCTTCCATGCCCTGGGAACTGTAGGCTCTGCACCGCTTTCCGCATGCGGGGTGGTACTCGGGAGTAAAAACCCTTAGCCGGGATTTCTAATCGAAAACAGTGCGAATGGGAGCACGTCTCACGCGGCAGACGGGAAGGAGTCAACACAAGAGCTTCCTTAATAATCAATAACCCGGGCGGTATAAAATCATCCCCAAAAGGGGAAACCCCGGCTTGCAGCGATCTTTTAACTAGTTAACTACAATGAGTCAACAACTGTAATTCAAAAACATCGTCAGCAGAGAGTATCCCCCGAAAGGACCAAGATCGAATCTTTGTCGAGACACAGCGGCATTACCGCCCTATAATCTCGATATGCACAGATCCTAAGCAGCCAGCACAAATCACCTACAAAGAGACAATCGGAACCAGGTCTTCCACCCTTTCTCCATCGGATCTCTGCTTCTTGCGGGCAGGGTTTGTTTTGTTTTTACCATTCATTCCCTTTTGATCAGAGGAATAATCTCGCTCCAGTTCGCTTCTTACTCAGTGTTGGTGTTAGGAGAGGTGGTTTGTTTTTGTTTTTTATTTTTGCAGCTCGATATTTTTAAAACCCACATGGTTTTGTTTCCGATGAGTGAAACCTCACCCTTCTTGAAACAAATACATGGCCTAGGCCAGCGGACGAGCGGACTGCAGTCGCAGGGTTATTATTCCCGGAGGAAAGGAGGGCAGCCTATGAACGCACAGATTGTGCATGGAAATATACCCCCATCCTAGCTGATTTTCTTCCCCCGAATGACAGAAAGCTGCCCCGGAGTGTTCAGTGACTGGCTGGAGATAATTGGGGAAGCAGCCCTGGCTCTCTCTCTCGATACTCACACCTTTCGATCTCTAGTCCCGTTCACACTGAACGCGCCAGGACCACTGCCGGGGCTGTCCCGCGGTTAGCGAGCGTTTCGCAGCCTGGTGCAGGGCAGTTCAGGGCGCCTCGGATGAATCCCCGTTTATTCCAAAACCTCCTAAACGCAGCCGTGGTTTGGACTTGTCTTCCCGCTCCTGTTTGCTCTCGTACACATTATGGGACTGGCTCTGGAGCTGGAGTTTCGGACCAAACGCTGCAGATCCATCTGTCGAGCTAGTCTCCTGGGCCAGAGCCCATCACCTTGTCTCTGAGCACCGCTGCCCTGGGGCTGGGCGCGAGCAGGGTTTGGACTTAGAGGATGAAGGCCGGTTATCGGAATGGCGCTGGCCCTCACCCCAAGGGGACAGCCAGCTCTCTAGCCTCCTGTCCTGGTTGTGGTTGAAATTCCCTCCCGTGCCTCCTGGAGCACCGCAGGCAGATAGAGATTAACCTCCACCCAACGTGCTGTGGCTCCTACCGCCCGGTCCGCGGGCCTATGGCAAGGGGGGTTCTCTCCTCCTGTCCCTCGGCATCACTGCAGTGTCTAGAACAGGGTGTGTAGCCGCTCCCCGGCTCTGCCACGTCCCTCTCGCTTTTCCCACGAATCCGCTGCTGCTCCCTTGGGCAACCAGGGCGGCCACCGTCCCTCTCCCCGGCTCTACTGGCTGGCCTCATTGAGTCCCTCTTCCATCCCTCCCCAGGTGCGCTGTTTTTGTTTTTGTTTTGGCTGCAGCTACGTGTAGCTCAGTATTCAGCCGCCTGGACTGTACAATGCTCGCCCAGCCCTGTAACAACTCCGATTCCCTTCTCAGCCGCCTCGAGCCACCCCCGCTCTGCCCCTCGCCCAGTCTGCCTCTCCCGCTCCTCTTCTGGGTGTGTACAGAACCTCACATTTCCTTGGCAAGTGGCCTGTAACGTCCAGTCCCTCCCACTCCCCAGACGCAGAAGAAAGAGGCCTACATGAAGGAGATGGGGGGGGGGAGAGGTTCCCAGCGTGGGGCCAGGTGGGAAACACTTCAAGACTGCAGAGTCTCTGGCCAAACTCTCTAGGCCTCCATAACTCAGCGCATCGTGGTGGAGATAACAGATGTATTTTCTGTAGCCGTATAAGAGGGACGACTAAAGATATAAACGTCCCTGCGGCGTTAATAGGCAGAGTCCGAGTTAGATAGAAAATTATTCATACATCTATTCATTATCCATTCACAGACACACAGCTAGAGCAGTTTGTACAGTGCATGGCATTTCCCCCCAGGGATAACAATACATGGCGTGTATGTGTCTAGACCCTGTATTTACTGAGCTAGCTGATGATCTCACACCCCCAGGTGGGCCCCAGCGCCCGGCAGATCTGTTGCTCCTTTACCTGATAGATGCAGGCCTCTGGTGCTCTGTAAATGGCCGGGGCTCCTGGGGCTATCCGCCGAGCTCCTATCCAGCAGCAGGCTGTGGTCGGCCCGGCAGAGCAGCTCGTGGTCCCGTAGAGAGAACTCATCCCCGGGCAGGAGCTGGCGGCTGCAGACGGAGCAGCGGAAACATTCGATGTGATACACGTTCTCCCGGGCTCTCATCACAAGATCACTGCTGCTGAATCCCACCTTGCACTTCGCACACTTTATGCCGAATAACCTGCCGAGAGAGAAAGGGCCATGAAGCCACTACACACTCACCCCACTGGTCCCAGCTCGCCCTCCCCAGTAACTAATTACCCCGGCGGAGAAACCCAGAGGGTCCCCTCTGCTCTCTTCCTAACAAATCTGACCCACTCATTCAATTCAAGAAGGGGGCTCTGGTTCAACAGGAAAATTTCCCCTTACCCACATTCTTCTGTAACAGGCATTAGGGAATGTGCAGCTCAATACTGCCTCTTGCTCGCCGACATGCTGGTTATTATTAATATTCTCGTTTGGTTGTATCAATCGTTAATAACTTCCTGTCTCCAAAGCCGAATAAACAGGAACATAATTTGTCCTGATCACAAAAGTATTGGCTCCCTCCTTTAGCAAGCAGGAGGAAGTGCGATTTCACAGATGGGGAGCTCTTGAAATTAGCTCTTAAGAAATGGGTCGGAGGAAAGTTGTTTTTTTTAAATGGATAAAGAGCTTTTTGAATCACCTGATATAATCCCTTTTACAGTATGTCTTGCCATCTCTCACAAAACAAGTGCAGGTTTCATCCAAGTACTGGCTGCATTCAGCGCATTTGAGACATGCTGCATGCCACTCGAGGTCCGGGGAGACCTTCAGGATGTACTGGTCATGGATCTGACTCCCACAGCCCACACACATGGCAATTCCGGGCTTTTCTACCAGTGGAAATGAGCAGAGGAAATTTAGAACGTATACTGGAAGCATATCATTTCTAATCAGAACTGTCTCAAAGGACTGCAATCACAGAGGCATTCGTAATTAGGAGACAGTCTCTACTAATGTTCAAGCAATGGAAAGAAAGAAAGAAAGAAAAAGAAGGTGAAATCGATAAACTGCAGCAGCTATCAGCTATTCTCCCTATATATTGTGACTTTTACAGTCACTTGAACTGCAAGGAAATTCTACAGAGACAATTGGTAGGTGTAAATACTAGGATAAAGGTTGGAAAATATAGAACTGGAAGATAGTTAAACATAATGGAAAACCAGATGAACTTTATCTGCCGGTTATTTCATCTGCATTTATCCTACGTCTTATTTAAAAAAAAAAAAACCTAGGCTTTGCTTTTCTTTTTTGCATTTTTCTTATTTTATATATTAATAATTAATGACGAATGCCTGAGCTGTTAGAATAAAAGGCATTCAGAGCAAAACCCAACAAAACATTTATTTGTTCTTTAAAAAGAAAAAAAAACACAACGAATTCTGCAGCCCGAGATCGTGACACAGCAAGATAAAATAGCTTTTAATTAAAAAAATAACAAAAAGCAACAGATTGTGAAAGAGCAAAAATAACCCTAGTTTAAAAAATGCACGATTTTATAATGTGCTCTAAAAGTATCTCTGTAAATAAACCACTTGTAGAATCAGCTTAAACGTTTCAAATAAAATATTTACAAGTATCATTCAGACCAAAGATCAACTTACTCTTGGAATGATCCCCCATAGCACCCAGAAAAGGATAATGAAAAATAATATCCACCATGCAGAAAGAGATGTGTGCAAAATGTTATGATGCAGAAGGAGCAGGCTGCCTGCCCAGTGCCTGCTGTTTGCTAACTAACTACTCCAGCCTGGAGGAGTTAGAAAGTGGAGCCTGCCCTGTCCCATACGCAGCATGACGTCAGCACGCATCAGCCCAAGGCCCAGCTCTGAGGAGGGAGGGAGGGAGCAGTGACTTCACCAGGCCGCCAGAGCAGCCCCCGGAGGCGATTGGCAGTGAGGGAGAGAGAGCGAATTGATTGGCCAGGAGTGAACAATGGAACGCGGAACGCCGTGGAACACACAAAGATTCTTTCTCGCTCAGGTTCCCCCACGCTTCAAGAAGCAGCAATTCCCTCACTGTTTACCTGGTCTGAGATTCCCTTCTAGCCCAGCAGCAACCACTCCTCCGATCTGCTTCAGAGCTTTCCATTCAAGAGGTGATTATTACACTTGTGTGAGAGCTGAAATCCAGACATGCCCCAGCCCTCACTCCTTTTGCAAGGAGACTTTCTCCTTTGGGCATTAATTACTAAAAATCTCCCTCTTGTGATGAAGTATGTTTCGCCTTGTGTTTAAATCAAGTATTTTAAAATCAAACCAGCTCGCTCAAGTATTTTAAAATCTAATTCAAACGATTTTATCTTAACACCCCAAGAATTACTTGGAGTTTATTTCAGTAACGCATTACTATACTACGTTAGTCTGTATTTGTTATTATGCTTTATGTACTATTTAAACCTATTTTATGTTGAGGTGCAAGACAAGTGCTTACAAAAGGTGTATCTGCATGTCATATTTACGTGTGAACCCTATTAATGTATTTGTTGGAGGGAAAAGAAAGGCATAAAAATTAGCTGGGAACTTGCTCTTGAAACTGACAGGAGCTTAATAAATATTTTAAACAGAATGATACATTGCACCTCTAATTTCATCCTATCTTGCACAACAAATTGTTTTAAATTTAGTTTCTTTCTCAAATCAAAGGTCGTCATAAAAAACTAACGACCATTGCAGCTGGTATTACCGTTGCTATCTTACTGATCCGTTATTCTTTCCCTTTTATTAACACCAATTTGTCATTAAAAATACATTTCTGATAGGAAGACCCTCTAATTTTTCATTCTGTTTTTAACATTTTGTTGTTTAATTGTATTAGTTGTAGAAATACCGATGGAGACGGTGATATGAGCCGCTATTTTAGCACATATTACTTGGGGCAGATTGGTTCATTGAAAAGCCTGTTGAACTGATTTTGTCTTGAGGAAATGTTTATGGTCTATATTGCAGTTTTCAGTCACGGTGCCTCTTGAGCAATTCATGACGGCAAACGATCATCAGAATGTATCAGCCCTTTCGGTGACTAGCTGCAAACGTGTGGCTCTCTTTTGATCTTTTAAAAGCCTCTCCCCAGAGGAAAGGGGGTGGGGGGAATGTGCCCTTAGAATGGGCTGAAAAGCTGCTTAAATAATCACAGGGCTGAACAGCCACAGTTCACAGCCCCACAGTTTCTGCACGGAGCCGCTTTTTTTTTTTTTTAACCTGCAACTTGGAAAAATCTTTGCATAAAAAAGGAAACAAATATTAAAAGGGGCTTCTTAAAAAATCTTTTTTACTCTGATGAATTTCCATTCGCAACATCCCTCTATAATAAGCTGCCCTATTTGCGGTTCAAAGAAGTATCCAATTGTTTATTTTGGGGGTCGACGGGACCACCCCACAGAAACCTGTTCCCGCGATCTTGGAGTTAATGTGGCTTGTCAGTCAGTGGACGTTTCACTGCCTTTCTGTTCTCTTTTCACGTTTAAACTCCCTTTACACGGTCCCCACTGTCTGATTTCCAAAGCAGGGTCCTGCATTTCACTCGGATAGAAGGACCTCTACTGGGAGAATGGCTAATCGGTTAAAACTTGTCGCCAGGCTTAATAAACCTCTAATCTTCAAGAAGGCGCACTGATGTAACATGAAATAATATTAATAATTCAGGACTGGAGCTCACAGGGCGAGGGTGTATTGCTTGAAGTGATCTGCTAGCGGGGCCATTCCATTGTTAATGTCCTTTTTAACTCGCTCCTGCCCGAACACTGTCATCCCCAACATTAATGGACCGGGCTTGCAAGGCTGCGGCACCCTTAAGGAATAGCCCGGCTAGTTAGCTGGCAGGTTGGGCAAGGTGCATGTTTCCCCTCCTGTACGGAACCGCTAGCGAGATCTGCAGTTTGGGGAAGGGAGATCAGTGTTCTTTCTGTCGCACTTCTGAACAAGCCAGGCTGGTGCCTTGATACAATGGTTGGTCCTGCCCAGGAGCCGTGTCTGGGTTTGGGACGCTAGGCTGATGCCAGCTGGCAAACCCAACGCTCGGTCTCCACGAGCAGAAGACTGGCCATCCAGCTCCACCAAAGCTAAAGATCTTTCAGCCGAGCCGCGTCCATCCCGTGGCCGCTCTGCGGCGCAGCCCCTCGGTGCCACCGAGTGCTATAGTGTATCGAAATGTGGCCGCTTACGTTGCCCCAGAGATGATGAGTGAAAGTGTACCCAGGCCGTAAGGCAAAGGAGAGAGACTTGGGCAGGTTGGGGCGGACACGTTTGAAATGTGAAGGTCGCACGAGGTTTCAGTTCCCCCAAACACTTTGGAAGCTGGTTGCCCGCGGCCCTCCTTGGGAGGAGCTCAGAGGAGAGATGGCTCTGCCATGAGCCAGGCAAGCAGGCTGTGCCACCCCACGACAGGCGCGTGGGTTGGGTTCTTGCTGCGATCCCTCATAAATGTAGACTCAGTTTGCCAGGCGTCGGGATGCCCAGTTTGGTCCGCGCCGAACCATTCATCTCTCCCTGAAAACATCATGATGCAGATATTTTCCCTCCTCGAATCACACATCACCCCCAGTTCCTGCCTTTTGAGATCGCCACAAAGGGGCGATTTCTGGGTGAAGTTAGCCCTTCCCCTGCCACATTTCCTCTGAAATTAATATTTCAAAAAATCCGCTACGCTTAAAATCAGGAATTATCCAAAAGAAACCCGGTCCGAGGGAGATGTGATGTAAAAACATCTCTTCACTCACACCTGGGCAAAAGTAACAGTACTCAAAACCAAAAAAGGGCAGGACCGGGCATCAGTAGTGAAAGGTGCCAGTCACCAGGACTTCGGGGTCTAAACAGTTCAGGGGTGGGGTGAGGGAGTTGCCGGGCTTGTCGGTCGGAGCAGGTGAAGTGCATGTCGTTTTCCCCTTAACTCGACACGAACCAGATAACAATGCTGGCCAAAGGCTTGGTGCTGATCTTAGCTCAAGAGGCAGCCCACAGAACCACAGGTAAGAGCAGCGTGCGCTGGATTTTAATCTTCTTGCACACGTGTGTCTGTGTGTGTGACCCTGAGTCGGTGACAAAGCCGAGATATCGGCTAGAGTCTGAAGATCAGCCAGCAGGTAAATCACCCGTCCAGCGTAGGGAGGTACCAAATCTTAGTGACAGAGCTTTGAGTTTGAGACGGACGGAGTTTCCCCTTGAGACACAAGACCCGAAGTAGTCACACAACAGCGGTGAGTAAATAACTATACTAATAACTTATGGTCAGTAATAAATGGTAAAGATAATATACACATGATCGGCGTTTAAAACGCCAATAAATCAGCCACAACATGAATGCGAATAAGGTGCGATCCAACATTGCAAAGTCTAACTCATGGGGCAATTCTTACTCAAGGGTTAGTCTCACTTGCCTCAGTGGCCCCCAGTCCTGGTTTTGCAGGTGGGGCGCATATAGGTGCGTTGTAAGTTCCCAGCGCACAGTAACTAATTGCCGCCCCGGGAGGCAGACTTTGCAGCTGCGGGTAAGTGACTTGAGCCCGGCCCCTGGGACAGCCCGAATTCTGGCCTCCTGCTTCCCAGGCGGCTGCTTCACGAACTACAAACCTTGCTCCCTGTCTGTAAAACTCTGGGTGCCACATCCTCGTTTTCAGGGAAGTAAAACCATCACAGAGGCAGGCTGTCAGGTGCAAACAGGAACGTAAGAGCCCCCCTGACATTTCGGACTGAACGAACACCCTGGGGGGCCGGATTTCCCCAGCACTCACTGCTAATCCTTTCGGCTCTTTGGCATGCAGACCTGTACTGTGCTGTGGACCCGGAAAGGGAGGGAGGAAGATCTACAGAGTAGAATCGAAAGCCAACAGATCAATACTCTGCCCTCTGCCCACCCCACACCTTCCCAGCTCAAAGGGGTAGGTGGGAAACATAAGGCAAGTGATGGGTTTTTGCACAGTTCACGGTGTGATAGGCAGGCTGCTTCCTGAAGGAAACTCTGACCCTTTCAGCCGGTCACTTCAAGGAGAGAATTATTCGCTTTAACTGTTTGTCTTCTCCTAGTTACAAATGTTTCCAGTCAAAGGCCCGCTCAAAATCAGATCCGAACAAAGAGCCGGCCTGGACTGTGTAACAAATTGTTGCACACCGGGCAGTTCTCTTGAAAGGTAGAGTATTTGAAAATCAATCACAAGGGACAGGCTATGGCTGCGGCTGTTGTCTCTTCTCCTTTTTACATGAATGAGGTAATTGTTTCTTTGGGACATATTATTTATTCCAAAGGGGACTCGGAAGATCAACCAACAGAAATAATTGAGTAATGCTTTACAGCGGGCGTGACAGAGGGATCTTTACTAAAACCACAAACCGACTAGGGAGGAGAGAATTACCAAGTACCATTTTGCCTGATGTATTTGTCCCACCAGGGGATCGGGATAGGGACACAGAGCTGGAATGTAGATGTCACTGCACTTGTCAGCATCCGATGTAAATCACACAACAGAACACCCCATTGGAAAAAGGGTTGAAATTCAAAAAGTTGATTCTCTAGTTTCCCCAAGAACTCAATGCAGCCCTGTAGTGAAATTGCCAAGTCACAACCATCGCTTCTGTGCTGTGAACATGACGAGCTCATTCATGCACCCCAACCCAGCTCCACCCAGAGAAGGGGTCAGTGCGGGGTGTCACCCTCCCCCGCGCCCCCGGTCTGCCACAAAGGCATTAAAGCGTCCAAGCGAAGATCTAATCTTCCCCCCTCACTCTGGGCCCGAGTTTGTGGCACAGACAGGCACGCTGAAGTCAATGGAGGTTTATTATTCCGAAAAGGGATTAATTAGCCCTTGATTAGTTCTGAACCGCTACGGACGCACATGGAGCGGATGCCCAGGAGGGGATCTGTCCATGTTTCACTCCCTGGTTTGTTCTCCCTGAGAAGGCTAATTAATCACAGAGATAAATCAGTACATCGATACAGAACGCAGTGATCGTACCCCGAGTCGGGTTTACTGTCTCTGCCTGTTTCCCGTAGGTTGGTAGGCACGGATAGAAGGGGCAGGAGAAATCGTGGATGTTGCCGTATTGTTCGGATAGGCTGGAAACTGACACGCTCCAGCGGGTACCAAGCGAGAGCCTTGGCGCTCTGGTGGCCGATGCGCTAAGCGGGGAGACACCAGCCGGGCTTCAGCCAGCGCCACCAGTCCCAGCCGAAAGCCCTGCGCAGCTACGGGGGGAGATTCATTTCCGTGCTGTCCATCCCGCTAATGACCTGACCACGCACAGGTGCTGGGCAGGTCCTGGCTGGCGGCTGATTTGGGCCGCTGTTGCTGTGGGTTTGGAGGAGTCGCTCTGCTGGCGAGAGAAGCAGGACTGCTTAGTAGGGTAACCTGAAGTGAGCTCCTCTGGGTGAGTGGCCACAACACCCCTGGGTTTACCCGCCCCAGGTTGCTGGCCAGCATCTCTTTGCGCGCACACCTACACGTGTGTAGGCTAATTTCCCAGCCTTCTTCTTGAAGCTGGGCCCACTGGTGGGTTCCCGGGGGACTATCCCCGTCATGTTCCCTGCGCTAGAGGCCAGCCCGGTGTGTGGCGGTGGGGAGGCGATTTGCAATAGGCGCGATTCCAGCTTGAATCAGGAAAAGCAGGGAGCAAGGGAAGCGAGTTACTCACAAAAACATTCAGACAGCAACTGCCACAGGTGGGGAAGCAAAACCAGCCTGGATTTCGAATGATAAACTTCACTTCTCATGACGTCCTATCTTGCTGAATGCGGGTCTGTTTCGGTTTGTGTGTGGGCAGGGACTCTCTTTGTTTCATTTGTTTGTACAGCGGCCCTAATCCCTGATTTGGGGCTCCTAGGAAAACTGCTCCTATTAAAAACCAGTTAAGAGGGCACACTCTGGGGTAGAACTTCATAACAGATCAGTCTCCCCAAATGAGCCTCTTAATCTAGTATGCTGGGTCCTGACCAAGCTAAACCCCTTTCTTTCCAGAGTAGACCACGGATGACTGGAAACATAAGAAAACTTTAGCTTGATGAATATCGAAAAAAGCATGAAAGGTTGGCAGCACTTGGATCTGAAATATTTGTTCCATGAGGGTTATTTTGGAAAGGTTCCCTCTGTCTATACATGAAAGAAAGTTTTACAACTAGTACCCAGGGAATGTCTTGAGAAGGCTGATCTTTTTCAGTATAAGGTGGGCCATGCTATACCTGACAACATCTTGCAGAAAATTCCTAATTACACAGAGAACAAGGAAGAAGTTTCTTCTTCAAGATAAATTGAGGCAGAAACAGGAAACTTTTTTTTTCCAAAGAGAGAGAGTTATATTTCAGCGGCAATAAAGATTTAGTGGATGGTTTCTATGACATTTAGCAGCATGCAGAGTGGAGTTATCTGTTATTTGATGGTTGATGGCAGGACTTTTATTATTGTTAACAACCTGTGCTTTCCATTATCTAAAAGTGCTTAGGAGATTTCAAAGACAAAGTAGATAACAAATGCAATTTTAAAAAATGTTGACCGTGCTAATATTCTGGCACTTCAAATGAAAATATGGAAAATTGCCATAGAGAAGTCATTCCCAGTTTTTGTGCACTGTATTTACCACTGTTCATATTTAGAATTGCACCAGTTTCTTTCACTTCTGTTGGGATAACTAAGGCAATTAACTGGAAAATTACTTCCATCTCTAAAGTGTTTCCTTGCCTTATGTGAGGTTTGGTATGACTAGGTCAAAACCAAACCATGTAGCTTGTGAAAGAAAGTAAAGTGCAATGTACAGGCAACAATGTAAAAATGTCTCATGTGAACTTTTTAAATAGTGTTGACCAAAGGCTTTCATTACCTCTCTTGTTATACTTCAGGGTCCCTTTGAAAATTTCACTGAACTAGTGAAATAGGCCTAGTGGTAAGCCTCTGATATTCTTTACAGTATAAACCTATATCTGGAAGATCTGATCCTCCAGTCCAGACACAGGTAAAATACCCACTGACTTCCCTGACAGTTTTTCCAGCCTCAAGGCTGCAAGTCTGGGACTTAAAAGTCACAGTGGTGACTTGAGACAACTTTGAAAACCAGTTACAGCTGGCTTCTGCCTCTGATTACATGGTTCCAATTTCCACAGGAGTTAAAGGAGAACTCTGTCCCAAGTTACTCTTTCTTTGAAGGACCGTGTTAAGGTATCCTGTCACCACTCCACTCTGCTCTGCTGCATGGAGGGAATAAAAAGTGGATACTCCCAAGGCATGACTTTATTGCTGTCGGAGGGAAGGGATCAGAGACAACACAGTAATAACTTCTCCTTCCTCCAAACATATATAAGGCCTTCAGTGAGATCCCCATCAAGGTAGGACTTCCTGAGATTTTGGGAATTAAACTGTGGGCAGCCACTCCCTGCAACATTCCTACCGAAGTCCCAGCAGAAATACAATAAGAGGTTAATGCTGCTCTGGGACCCACATGGGTAAGGCTGATGGTTTATCATAGGGGTGGCCAACCTGTGGCTACAGAGCCACATACGGCTCTTCAGAAGCTAATATGCGGCTCCTTGTATAGGCACCGACTCTGGGGCTGGAGCTACAGGTGCCAACTTTCCAGTGTGCTGGGGGGTGCTCACTGCTCAACCCCTGGCTCTGCCACAGGCCCTGCCCCACTCCAGCCCTTCCCATCCCCTCCCCTGAGCCTGCCATGCCCTCGCTCCTCCCCTCCCCCCAGCGAACATCCTGCACACCACGAAACAGCTGATCGGGAGAGGGAGGCGCTGATCAGTGGGGCTGCCGGTGGGTGGGAGGCACAGGGAGCCGACGCGGGGGTGCTGATGGATTGCTGCGGCTCTTTGGCAATGTCCATTGGTAAATTTTGGCTCCTTCTCAGGCTCAGGTTGGTCACCCCTGGTTTATCATGTCCCCCTTCCCCCCCCCATCCCTGCAAGTCACAAGTGTATGTGACTAAGATGCAAAAAGTCACGGGAATTGCATTACATTGACCCTTTAACTAGTGATGAGATAATTTCAGACAATTAATTAACAGTTTAAACCCACTGAAACCCACCCCGGTCATTTCCCCATACTGCACTGCACTGTACAGATAAGTCTATAGGAGTTGTAGTCAGTTGGTTACAAAGAGTTGTTCTTGTCATAAAGTCATGGCCTTGGCAAGCATACAGACTTCTGCATGGAGTTTGCCTTCTATGTTCTGCTTCCAATGGGGTTTCTTGTGTGATTGGGTCACTGGCGGAGAAGCAGGGATATTGCTCTCATAAGGAACTTTAAGGTGGTAATCTCAGAAGTGCTTAGCAACTGCTTTGCTCTGTTTCCACTGAAGCCAATGAGGACTTTTACCACTGACTTCAATGGGGACAGTTAGGCCAACACTGAACCCTTATGCTTTTAGAACCAAATCCAGGAACCCAGGCACCCAGTTTGAGTGGCTGAACACGTACTGAGTACCTGTGCTGTGGGTTTAAAGTAGAAAGAATCCCTGGTGGCTGATTTGGCATTACTGTGGGGAGCGGGAGCTGAAGGATATATAACAGAGGATCTTCTGGACTTGTCTCTCCTTGCTTCTCTCCCCTTCCCCTCCCATTCATGGATTTCCCCAGGAGTCCTGAAAGAGCTCATTTAGACTGTGAGTTCTTTGGGATAGGACTGTTTTTGGTCTGAGTTTGTACAGTCCCTAGCATAATGGGGTCCTAGTTCATGATAGGGGCTCCTAGATGCCACTGTAATACAAATAAGAAATATTAATAATTAAGCTGGGCTTCACACTGCATAGTGGGTGCACAACATCCCTCCAGCCTGCTCCTGCAGTCACAACAAGGGGGCTGGATTGACCATTTGATAGGTAGTACTGGCTTTCTCACTCACATTTATGGTTGGGTGTTTTTTTTTTTTTTTTTTTTTTTTGGAAATTAAAGAGAACCCTTCTATTGTTTCTCATGTACAGTATTTGCTGATGCAAAGCTCAGGACATTGTCTGATTCTCATGAAATGTTACATGCCTGGAGATCTGGGTACAAACTAAGGAACACACTTTGTATCCCTTTAAAAAAAATTAAATTTTTTATCATTTGTTTTCCTCTTTAGTCTCCATGGGTTTCTTCTCTTGCCTTAATGAAAAATGGGAGAGCCCTTCGGTGGCTAAAATAATACCTTTACATTCCCAAATACTTTGTAGCATGGTGGATATTGTGTCTCCCTTATAGTTCAACACTAATGGCTCAAAACATGTGTAAAGGTTGTGCTTGGTAAAAATTTCCATAACTTTTTCTGCCATGGGATTTCAGATTAATTCCTGCCACTTTTCTCAAGTGAAATTAAAGCAGGCTAATATCTTCATACAGCTTCACATACAAATGATCCTTTTCAGCTGTGGAAAGATGTCAGAGCTTTAAAAAAAAAGTCAGTTATGGGATTTGTCTTTAACTCTTAAATACTTTTATAAGTGCTTAACTTCACACACTCTGAGTTCTTGAAGTTAATGGGCATATGCATAAATTGTTCCACAATCAGGGCTAAGTATCCCTCATCTTTCCCCCTCTGATTTGTTAGCTTCCTCATGGTCAAAAAAGAGGTGCAACACCTTCTCAAGTGAGCCTCCATGACAGCTTTATTAAATTATCTTTAAAGGTGGGTTTTTAAAAAACTAAATAGGACAAAGGTATCAGCACAATACTGTAATCCCACTTGTCTTAAATACACAGATTGTTTGGTACAGAATTTTTAAGGCTCTAGAAGACAAGACAGGATATTTGCCATGTGACACCCCCCTCCTCCTGCCTCCTTCGTCATTTGACTCCAGATTTACACTGGTGAGACTCAGAGCAGTCCCTGACCATGATGTTTAATAGCCATTGGTGGACCTGTCCTCCATGAATTTATCTAGTTCTTTTTTTAACTCTGTTAAACTTTGGGCCTTCACAAAATCACATGGCAACAGGTTCCAAAGGTTGACTGTGCCTTGTGTGAAGAAGTACTTCCTTTTGTTTGTTCCTGCTGCCTATTAATTTCATTGGGTGACCCCTGGTTCCTGTGTTAGTGAATAAAAATGTACTGTTTTCTTCTTCACACTCTACACACCATTCATGATTTTATAGATCTCTATCATATCCCCCCTTAGTTGTCTCTTTTCTAAGATGAACAGTTCAACTTTTTAATCTTTCCTCATATGCAACGTTTTTCTATAACCTTAATAATTTTTGTTGCCCTTCTCTGTACCTCTTCCATTTTGTAATAGATCTTCTTTGAGATGGGGTGATCAGAACTGCACTCAGTATTCAAGGTGGGGGGGTACCATGGCTTTGTATAGTGGCATCAAGATACTTTCTGCCATCTTATCTATCCCTTTCCTAATGGTTCCTAACATTGTTAGCTTTTTTGACTGCTGCTGCTGCACATTGAGCTAATGTTTTCAAAGAACTACCCACAGTGACTCCAAGATCTCTTTCTTGAGTGGCAACAGCTAATGTAGATCCCTTTACTGTATATGTATAGTTGTGATTGTGTTTTCCAATGTGCATCACTTTGCAGTTATAAACTCTGAAGGTCCAGAGCAAGAAGGGATGGACTCTAGTTCTCAAATCCAAAGCACCAAAGGACACATTTTGACTTTGTCAGCTGCTACAGAAGAGCCCATGCTTTGTGGGTGAAATCCAGGTCCCACTTGAAGGGAATGGGAATTTTGCCATTGACTTCCCTAGAGACAGGATTTCACCTTGGGAGTCCAACCCAAAAGTGTGATGAAATGGGCAAGTCTACCTACTGGCCAGAACAAAAGAACCAGAGAGCAAATTAGTTTACTAGCCAGCACAGCAAAGTCTAATGGATTGATGAGACTCCAGAATGTAGTGATGGAGACAGTGTGAACCATCAGCAGGTCTAGAAAAGTATGGGCTCCTGGGTAAGTCAGTATTTGCACATCTTGTAGTAATAATATTAAACTACCATCAGTGGGAGACTGATGTAAGACTGAAACACACATAAGAATACAATATATTTTTTCTTGCCTCATTTTTCAATGTTGAGCCCAATGCCACCAATTCTCTTTATGCTTCCAAACAACCTCCTCCACCGACTTAAATACAAACAAACAAGGATAAATTATTTTTATTTCTAAATAACCACCTTTCTGGCCTGAAGCCAAATTCTCCTTTCAGTAATGCTGGTGTAAATCTGAAGTTGCTCTATTGAATCCTATATGGAGTGACTATGCATTTAAACAGGTGTAACTGAGAGAAGAATTTGGCCCTGAATGGCAAGTCATAACGTGTTGTCATACCCCATGCACAGTTGAGTAGAAATCCCAGAAAAAAGGGATTTGTAATGGAACTGTTGATGGATCATAAACCAAAACAGTTCTAGCAGGTGATGCTCAAAAGTCTATAAAAGTATTCTCCATTATAATGCTAAGAGGCACTGAAATCAACTAGCCTTGGAGATTTGACCTGCATTGATAAATGAATTATGACTTTTTGGGGGGGGGCGGGGCGATATATTTCTTCACAGAAAAACTGTCGGGTCACTTACAATCACTAAAAATGTGTGTGATTGCCAATACAGTCACAATTACTATTTCTTGATTTACTTTTCTATTTAAGAGCCAAATCCTCAATCAGTTTTTAGGAAAATCTCCTATTGATTTCAGTGAGACTTCGGAGTATGTGCAATTATGCTAGGATATGGTATTAAGCTTGCTAATCAGGTTTTCAGATTTTTTTGGGAATAATTTTCAGTTTTTGTCACAAATTTGATGTATCGGTCCCATTTATAAACAGGAAACAATGACTTTTGCAGCAGATTGCAAAGGCAGTAAATGCTGATTCTTTCAGAGCCAGCCATGGATTAAGTCCATTATAAAATTAAAACAGATGGAACACAATTTCACTTACATTACAAAAAGGACAGGAACCATCTGCAATAAGATTTAGCTTTGCAAAGCTATTGTTATCACGTTACTATTAAAAACCTTTGATGAATGATTTTCTTCTCTTTCATAAACTTCATATGAATCAAATGTCTTATTTATTCCTCTTCCCAAGAAGATAATCATATTTTATTTTAAAAGATGACATCGATCAAGGATCCATTTCTGGGTTATAACAGAATATGTAAAAAGCAAAGAAATGCAGGAAAACTCAGAAGTTTGGATCTGCTCTCAGCCTTTACAGCAAAGAATTATCAAAAGGACAGTTCTGCAATCATTTTCCCCTTTAAAAACATTTTCTTGTGCTTAGGAATAATGTCCAATACTGAAAATAGATAATTAATGAGATAATGGGATACTGCATGTCACCTCCTGTCCAATGGGATTATCTGATGGCTAATTATGGACAGATTGTGATTAATGTGATTATGGATTGGATATTAATTGATTCTGGATTGATCTAGTTATGTTTTAGTCTGCTCCAAATGGTTAATTGGATCTGAGATAATAGAAATGCAGCTTGCACCAGATTTTGCCACATCAATTGATGAAGTATCTTTTGATCTGGTTGGGTTGTGAACAATAAATTATTTACAGCTGTTGAGGAAACTACTCTCCTTTAGAATGTAGTTATTCATTTTTTATTTTCAAGAGCCTTTGAAATTAAAATCAATAGCCTTTTTTAAAAGTCTTGTTGACAATTGAAAAGCATATGTATAACCCACAAACAAATATGACTAAATTAAGCAGTGGATAACTGTTAAATGATATTGCTCTGCACTGCTCTGTGGGAAGGCTGCACTCAATTCTCTGGTTCAGACTATAAGGAATTGGGAGTTCTGCAGAGGTAGGATGTGTAACACTGCAAAAAGGTATTGTACCACAGCTACCACTGCCCCTGTGACTGATTGAGAGTTAGCCTTGGTGGGATTGCTAAGGGAATTCTCTCCATATTTTTTTTTTTCTTCCATGGAGAGGATTCACTAATAAAGATCTTAAGGCCAGAGAGGACTTTTTGGATCACCTAGTCTGACCTCCTGTACAACAAAGAACATTGAATTCTACCCAGCAATTTTTGTATCAAGCCCAGTAACTTGTGAAAAGCTAGAGTATATTTTTTAGTTTAAATAGACACCCAGTCTTGATGTAAAGACTTCAAGTGATTGAGAATTCTCCACATCCCTTGGTAAGCTGTTCTAATTTACTACGCCTACTTAAAAATGTACGCCTTATTTACATTTTAAATTAAATCCCACCCGTTGGATCTTGTTACGCTGTTGTCTGCAGGATTTAAGATGATGGACTGTGGGATCTTGAGAATGCAAGGAAGAAATGGTGGGAGGGGGACATTTTGCATTTTGAGGCAGGATATATTGCAGATGACTTCTCCCACTCTCAATCCATGCAAACTGGATGCAATCATAGTACATATGATATGGTCTGCTGGTTTAAGGACAGACCCTGGAGACCAGGAGAGCTGGATTCTGTTTCTTTCTCTGCCACAACTTCTTGTGTTAAAGTGGGCTGGTAATTTTTCTCCTACTGAGTCCAGTTGGATTTGGATTGGGCTCTTAGCTTCCCCATGACTTAGATTTCTCATCAGTACAATAAGATTTGTAGTTAGACCTACCTGTGGCATGTGATAATGCTTCCCTCATTAATAAAGTGAAAAGTGCTTTAAGATCTACAGATGGAAGGCCCAAAGGAAATGCAAAACATGATCTACGTGTTCAAAAATGACTAATGATTTTGGCTGCTTCAATTCTTGAGTAACAACCTGAGACCCTATAAAGGGGTCCGATGCTCTACAGAGCGGAATGCTTGCTTTTGGAAAATGGGGCCTGTTTATGGTGTTGCAAATTGGCCATCCAAAAACAAATGGATCAACAATCACTCAGAACTTTTAAAGAAATAAGGCAATTACTGTGACTCCTGCACTCATCGCAGAAGTATTATTTCCTAGGTTGAAATTTGGAAGTCAGCTTTCCAGAAATGCTTGGAAGCAAGCACAAAAGGTGTAATTCCCATGAGGCCATCATGTACATAGACTGGATGTTCTTGGCTTTACAGGGAAAGACTCAGGATAGTGTGAATAGGGAATAGTGAGTGGCATGCAGATTCTTCTTTAGCAGTGTAATAGGCATAAAAAGCAGATATGTGTTTAAAAAATAATGGCAGTGTATTCTGCCATTGAAATTTACACACCACTCCCATTAACTTCAATGGTAGCTCTGCACACACAACGATGGCAGCGTACAGCCAAAAGTCTAAGTTGACAATGTTGCTTTGTCACTGCAGACAGGAAGAGATGGCTGTCTTTCTATCAAGCCACTGAAGCATAAATATTCCCAAGCAAATTGCATTACAAACAGTGTGAACAACAAATATTTTCAAGGAAGATTCCATCTGTTTTTTAAACATAAGCCTTCACTTCCAAAAAGGTTAACAATTCTAGCAATATTGCAGCTAGATCACTTAACTCTTGAGCACGAGTACTCCTTCTTACAGAACCTAGTAGGCCTAGATTCTGCTCCAGTTGAACCATTTTTACCATTGACTTCAATGGGAGCAGGCTCTTTATTACGGCTAGTGATTTCACTCCCTGGTAATGCTGATTTATGAAAATATGCAAAAGAGAACATGATCTGATATTGTTATTTATCTAATTATCCAGAAGAATATCAATATTTAGAACTTCATTAGGAAGTGTCATTTATAGGGAAACTGCAGTGTGGCACAGTAATCCGAGCAGGGCCTGGAAATTTGGATTTGGTTCCCAGCTCTCTGTGATTGGACAAGTGACAGCTCTGTTCCTCAGTTTCCCCAACTTTAAAATGGGGATAATACTTCCCAACCTCAAAGGGATGTAGTGAAGGTTAATTAAATAAAGATTGTAAATTGCTCTGATCTACTCAGATTGAAAGATGCCATAAAGGGCATCATAAATTATATCATGATAATATCTTTTTATAAAGGAATCTAGTTGTAAGACAGGCTGAAACTTATACTTACACTGATGTGAATCAGGAGTAAGTCAGTGGAGCTCCACCCGTGTTAAACTGGTGCAAGTGAGAAGACAATTAGGCCCTATAGAGAGAGACTATAAGGAAATTAACAGAACAATTTTGGTCACATGGTTATCAGTCCAGATAACAGTTCAGAGTAAGTCAAATTCTTTCTTTCTATGCATCTGTAAAACATACATTAATTAAAAACATTTGTCGTCAAATAACATTTCATTTCTATGTTTCAGTATTCATACACTGTAGAAATGAATGCCAGTGGGGAAGGATCAATATTAACTGGTTTAGAAAAAATGAAAAAGGCTTGAAATATATGGGCAATATTTGCACTTTGACATGGCAAACATGCACGTGAGTAACTTTAAACATGTGAGTAGAGCCACAATGGGATTACTCACATGTGTAAAGTTACTCTCATGCATAAGTATTTTCAGGGTTGGGGACCAAATGATTCGACAACAGAATTATTATCTGCTCCATGCAATGGGATAATATAATTTTAAATTATGGCAATAACTATCCTCAATTACCTTGTCTAGTAACTCTGGGTCACTTATTATTCCTCTATTTTTGTCATCTCTCATGGTGCATTGCTGCCTTGCTCTCTTTTTGACTCATCCCTGTAGTGTCATGTAGGCAGATGCTGTCTGTTCAATTTTTAAATTCTTCAGAAGAGTGGTAAGAAGATTCTGATTGTTTTAACATTATTGGATTTTGACAGATTAGTAGGTGAATCCTTTCAACTGTTGGTAGAGCTCCTGAATGAAGCTCTTTAATTTATCTCCAAGTCAGCCATACTCATCATGATTGCAGAAACAGTAAACTGAGGATGACCCATACCAAACAGTGGTGTTGCTATTTAAAAAAACAAAAAATCAGTCCTCTTCTTTACTAAGCCCATTGCTGGTTTCCATGTCTTGTAGGAATTCTGTATTTTACATGAACCAAAATTTAATTCCAACATATATACTTTTTGTATCCATTCTTGTTTCATTTTTCCCTGTGGGACATAGTAAAGTTACTGGAGTAGGGTTTTTTGCTGTGTTTTCACTAACTTACTATATTTAAACAAGTTTGAGCCATCCTCCATATTGATCTAACTTCACAGTATGAAAAAATGTAATTCCCTTTACAATGAAGAAATTGGGTCAGCAGATCCTAATGAAATAATCCTGGATAACAATGCACCATACACAGGGCTGCTTCCACTAATTAATCATTTATTTTTTTTTCTAAATGTATAAAAATGTTTTCTACTTGCAATGGATTCTGAATCCACAGTTTCATTGGTCCCTGTGCACTTTGTTTTACCCTTTTATTATCAGCACCCATTATGTGGGAGTTGAAATAGAATAAAGTTTTTTGTCATGGTTCAGCTCATGTGGATCATGCTGATATAATCCCTACCTGATTACAGTTTTATAAAACACTAGCCATAAGTGATACAGACTTCCTTTGTGCATCAAGATGTAATCCTCATCAAACCAGTTTCAATAAAGATTAAATGTATTTGAGGTGCTAGTCAGGTTTTAAATTAACATTAAAAGCAGAAAATATAATATCAAGCCTGTCATTTTCTAGATCTGTGGCACTTTTACTTTGAAATCTGACCTAGAGTTTGCCAGCAGCAGTTTGCTGATCAAAAATACTTTATACTATTAAACAGATGCATAGAAAGAAAGAATTTGACTTACTCTGAACTGTTATCTGGACTGATAACCATGTGACCAAAATTGATCTAATGTTAATTTCCTTATAGTTTAGTTAATAAAAACAAAAATACTCTAAACCTATACTTGTTCCTTTTAAAGGCTAGATTCCACAACATATGCCTTCTGTTTTTGCAGCGTGAAAGCTAATTTTTTGGGGGGGAGTCAGGGGCTTACACTAGGATTACCAAGGGGTGTGCCATGCTTTAATGAGTAAAACATACATTAATTAAAAACATTTTTAGTCAAATAAAGGGTACACAAAGAGCATCTTTACCATATACTCAATTTATCTTTGCTCCTTTTATTAGATTTCTGCATTCTAAGTAAAAATATTTTCCAAAGCAATTGTAACAATATTTGGCACATTTCCTCTATAGGATGCTCAGTTGTGCTTTTTAAGACACAGCTCTCTGAAGGGATGGGAGGAAGTTGCCTCACCCCTGAATCAGGGGTGCTTATTTTCATTTAACCCCAATTTTATAGCACTGTGGCTCCATGAAGTTATTCTTATGCATACCAGTGTGAGAGGAGAAACAGGCCTGGTGATGACTTTGGTCATTTTTCAGTTTTTCTGAGGTGAATTCTTTCCAGAATTTAGAGAATTGGGAACAGGCCTTGAAACCTAGAGGGCTGGTTCCTTAGCATCACTGAGCCAGTTATAGTAACTTTAAGGCTAAATTATTTATGCTGAGGCTACTCTAATTTATGCTGGCTGGAAGAGTCCCCTAGGGACAATCTGATCAGCCAAGACTGGCAGGGCACAGTCCACTCCAGCCTTGCCTCTTCTAGCCCTCGTCATGGGCTCTATACAGTTGCCAGTGCACCAGAGCCAGGAAATGGGATGTGCTGTATAGCCATAATGGCTGTCTCAAATCTCATTCGCCTTTACAATCATCATAAGTTAATTGTCCAGCAATACAAAATATCTGAATACGCACGGACACATTCTGCAGTAGGATCTGTAGTATTTCTTGGCATCTGCCATGAAAGACATGTGGAAAGGTGAACTTTGGCTGTGATATACTACATCCTAGGTTGTGGGAAAGCTGAAGTGCTTTGCACTTGTCTGAGAGAGATCACAGTGATGGGTGCCATAGAAATGCATTTCTAGGATAAATCAGCAACATGCTGCAAACCTTTGGGGAAAAATATGCATTGTAGTGAAATGGTTAAAGAATACTAAGAATATTAATGATAAGGAAGAAACTGTATTTGAGACACACCATTCATTGATTTCAGGATCTTAAAGCCTGTAGTGTTACAAATCCGTAAGCTCTTAGTACTGCTGGATGGATTGCTTGATTTGTAACTTAAGTGAAGAGGCTACTGTCAGTCTCTCCAGGATTTCAGTGACCACATTTTTCAAAGATCTACAATGAAGATTTTTCAGGGAGTATTTTGCTTAATGTATTTTTAAATCCATCCCTTTGCCACTCGGAAATTGTAAAAAGCAAAACAATACCTAATGTATATTATTATTGCTTGGGAAGTATCATGGCCCTCAGAACAAAGTGCAGAGTTTTGTATGGTCCTTACTATGAATTAGATTCCTGTGTTAATCTTGTTTGTTAGGAGAGTGGGCCTGTTTCAGATCTCAGTTATGTAGTTGTAAAGCTGGAATAATTTAATGGAAGCTGGGTTTACACTGGTGTAACCACGATCACAATCAGGCTCTGTGTGTTTAGAATGCTGATCTGTAATAGAAGTTCTTCTACTCTGTAACAGAAGCTGTTCTGTGACTAAATAGAGGCTGTTCTGAGTGGGAAAATAGATCAGACACCATCTTACAAACACTGACATAGCTATTTAAAAATATGAGTGAAGCTGCAATGTTAATGATGCGGTATGGAATTTTGCCATATCAGAATTCCTTTAAGTATACGTGAAAGTCAAGGGACATGTGTTCTAGACCTAGCTACTAATGACTTGCTATGCAGCCTTGGGGGAGTCACTTAGGTCCATAGATTCAAACATGGCCACTAATTATGGCTGCCTAGCTTGAGATACCTGTATTTCAACTTGGACAGCCAATATATGACTTATGCAGAATTAGTGGCCACTTGAAAATGGAAGACTTAATGTCTCTGTGCCTCAGTTTCCCTATCTGTAAAATGGGGACAATGGGAAAAAGACATAAAGTATTTGAGATCTTCAGATGGCAAGTGCTGTATAAGTGCTAAGCCAAACTCAGGTTGGTTGCTCTCAAAGAATGGTATTGAAAATAAATTGGGTGGAGAGAAACACTAGCTAAAGTAACATTTAAACATTACCAAAGGGCAAATCTTGTCTCTTCTATGGGCATATGCTACCTGAAGGGTAGTGGTTCTGCTCCACTATGGGGGCAGGCTGTAAGGAATCCACAAAGGGAGATCTACAGTGTGTCACAGAACTTTGCTCTATGGATTTACTACAGTAGTAGTGCACAGAGAGGTGCAGAAGGTGTGTGTTACAGAGGGATGTGGCCGTGTCCATTAGATTTGTGTCTATGTGGATCTACTGGCCAATCCCTTCACCCCTTGGGTGGCGGCACAGTTGTTACAGAAGGTGCTGTAACTCCATGCCTGCAATCATGACTGCAGTGAGATCTGCTGGCACTATACAGCCTGGGAGGGAGGATTTCATCTCTTGAGGAGCACCCCTCCGCAAAACCATTTTACAGGGGCTTTGCAGTTTGTCGCAGGAAGATTGACTCATTTGCTCTGGAATTGCTATGTATCATCTGTTTTCTCTATATAGCAGGAACAGAGCAAGGATGCAAACCATATTTTGCTGAACTTTCCTTTAATCAGTTTCATATTGTTAAATGAAATATAATCCTGAGTAAAATACATTCAGCTCCTTAAAAATTAAAAAAAAAACCTATAAATTTTTAAAAGCAAATGAGCCATTCTCCAAAACAGAAATGGATTTTGGGGCCTCTGATGACTATAATGCTGCACGTGAGGAAAGGGCGTTGGCTGAAGCAGTTATACATCTGTCCTCTGTAATGAGGATACCATACTGGGCTGGTGTTACTTGACTGGTCTTTGAAACATCAAATAACTTAAGACAATTGGCAGATCCTGGAGTATGGAAAAAGCCTTGACGTCTGGTCTCTCCTCCCATGTTCCAGCACCTATGGACAGCTGAACTAAAGTGTCTTTCTTTCTTTCTCTGTAAGTCTATACCAAATGCAAGAGAGAGATTTACTATAGGCTCTGCTATGATAAAAATGTTGGGTTTCTTGGTTTTGGCAATAGGAACTTAGAGGGGCTTCCAGAACTTGGCTACAAAGAGAGTTCTTTTCAGTTTGGGAACCATACCCCATATATTCTCCTCTTGTGTAGAAATGCACAGAGAGGAACAAAATACAAAAGCTCCGTGTTTCTTTAAGATCCATGATTAGGTAAATAAACTACCTCCTACTAGGCCATGGGGCCAGTGGGATTGTGTTGCAGTCATGAGGCAGGGCGCAAGAAAGGCAGTGATGAGCTGTCAATCTATGAGAAACCAAGCCTCAACCCACATGGACCCTGGCTAGCCCCATGGCCTCTACGCTCCCCTCTGTCCCCCAAAGTATGGCAACACACTGTGTTGAGGTAGCCTTTTTGACAATTGCTGCTCTGCCCACAGCGGTGTCTAACCTGCTATCCCAGCCTCCTTCAAGCAGCTTTATATTTCCACAAGTTTTTGTGTAATATATAGCTTTCACAATGGAACATGGTACTCAGTGTGGCTGTTGCCAGATCCTTTCCCACCTTGGCCACATCCTTTTTCAAATGGCATGCCAGCTGCATGGCTCTTCTGCTGTGTGGCGGGAGGAGCATTGCTCACAGCCACCTTCCGTTTTCTGTCACTTTGTTCAACTTTGCAATGTGTAGGAAGGGTGGGGGAGAACATAAGAGCTTACTAATGCCTCTCCTCTGTTCAACATAGTTTGTAGTCAGGTCTTTGGCCTGTCCAGTCCTCAGACAGAATGGAAGATGGCCCACAGCAATGCCAACATCACCTGGACCGAACTGGGCATATCACAGATCAAACATGGCACAGGGCTCTTATGAACAGACCCCGGCCATTATCTTTAATGGGAAAACATACATTACTTGCACATACTAAGCTGCAATGCACACTAACACTACGCTGCCCAACAATTTAGGGCAGGAAACATTTAGGCTAGGAAGGACACATGACAAGTTGTGCAAATGTACCAAGGTGCCTTTGCTTGTGTTCTAAAGGAAGAGGTTTTGATTCTTCTCTGTCTAGCCACTTCTGCAATTTACACCGTACAAACTGGGTATAAGATGCTGCCATTCCGATTTGGTAGTATTCTACACTCAGTCTTAATCTACTTTGCATTGGTATAAATGACTATGCAAAGTGCATAGCATTGGGACAGGACCAGCAGCAGGAGAGGAGGTTCTGGACCCTCCCATGCTCTGTGAAGCTGTGCAGGTGTCCTATTTATGATAACTGGCAAGCGGTTTGGGAAAGGGGGTGGAACTATCAGTGTGACGACATTGATTATACTCTGCATTGTGGAGGGCACAGTGGCTGCGGCGGTTGTTGCTGCCCACCACCTTTAATAGCAGTACCGCATGCTACACTAGAGTATTTCCTCCTCCTGTTTGCTTTGGCTGCATACAATGTGGAAGAATTTCAGTCTAATTCTGGATACTTGTCTGTATACCAAAGGTGTTATTCCTCTTTAAAAACTTTATTTAACTCTTGGCAAAAACAAACATACAAATAAAATATCGGAAAAATGGATTCAGATTTTGTTACCATATCATTTTTTTTTAATTAAATCTGGTCAAGAGGAGGATCTAATGCTCCCCATTGTTCCTTAGTATTATGTAGATGGTTGTCCATTTGTGCTCCGTGCCATCTGGATCCTGTCATGGATAGTATGGTTCTTGTTCAGTTGCTGGACAAATCCATTCTAGTCTTCCCATTCTTGGATTCTGAGCCCAGTCCATAAAACGTGTAGCTTTCTTCTCCAACATTAGCACAAAGGTTCCTTTCCTAAGTGATGCCTGGGAACAAATATTTAGACCCTTCAGGACGGAATTGGCACACATGTATATTATATGATACTATTTAAGATGCCAGAAATGTTTGTTAGATCATCTTTGTCTCTGCCTGTAATTTTCAGGCTAGTTCTGAAACATTTGTATTCGCAGCAGTGAAAATGTGTGTTGTATGTGGTGTTTTTTTTTTTTTTTTTTTTTTAAGAATGTAAAAATAAGAAAAGTTTGTGTGTGTGCACTTAAGATCACAAACAGGAATCTTTATATTTGGCTTATGTAATACAAAGAACTAATTTCATGACGTTTACATCCATGTGGTTAATGGGATCATGCCCACCCCCCAATTTTAAGTTTAATTTTTTGGACATATGCAAAGCTGGGATCAGTTGGATATTCGTTTTGCTATAACTGCTGGCCTGTATCCGGGAACTAATGGAGAGTTTGAGTTGCTTAATCACCCTAATTGTAGAAGGAGCATGAAGGGTGTTTAGCAGGCAATCTTGTTTGAGAGCCCACTTTCTATGCTCCAGGACGTCCCTGGCAGACAGATCTGAGTGCTGACTGTAGGTTGGCCCAAGCTGTACGTTTTTGGCTGTGAATCTAACCGTTTCTCAAGCTGGGGTCTCGATTTGTGCCTAAGTCTAGTTTTGCTAACTTTTCCTCTCCTGAATATGAGCGATGCACCGCACACACTGACCCATGGACTGCAAAGCTGCATCAAGGCGCAGCCACGGCAGGGCCTGGGGGCTGCTGTGTTATCGGGCCTGGAGTCCGCCTCGAGCTGCATTTCCCCATCCCGCCCCCCCCCCCCACGCGCACCGCCCCGGGAAGCCAAAGAGCCCAAGAAACTTCCCGCCGCCTCTGATTGGCTGCGCGCGCAGCCAATGGGGAAAGGCAGGATTCCAAGTCGCGTTGTCCCTCAGCAGCTGTCGCGAGATCGCCGCCTTGCCAAGCCGGCTCGGGTGCGTGCTGCTGGGGCGGGGTGAGAGGGTCCCGGAGGGAGTCGCCATGTTCCTGGCGGTCGGAGCTCGGCGCCTGAGGCGGGCGGTGAGTGCGGCGCGGCGGTCGGGGCCCGCTCTGCAGGGAGCAGCGGCACCGCTTCAGCGCCGGGCGGGGGAGCTGTCCCTCCCCCTTGGAGCCCTTCCCGGGGCTCAGGCGGCCGGTCCCGCTTCAGCGCCGGCTTCCCCCCACCCTGTCCGTCCTGGGGAGCTGCCTGGCTCGGCCCGGTGGCCCCGCAACTAGGACTGGGCCGAAGGTCACCCAGAGCCAGGGAGACGCCAGCCGCCCACAGGGCTCTACGCCCTTTGCCCGCGGTCCTAGCCACAGCCTGGGGCTGGCAGGCAGCTCAGTAGGGCACCTAGTTCATCCCCTGCAGGGCCAAGTAAACCCAGACCATCCCTGCCAGGGGGTTGTCCGACCTGTTCTCAAAGCCCTCCAGTGCTGGGGGGGTTGGAAGCCTGTTCTAGTGCTTAACTCTCCTTAGAGTTGGAAAACTTTTCCTACTATCTAACCCAAATCTCCCTTGCTGCAAACTAAGGCTGTTACATCTTACCATGCCCTTGGTGGACTTGAAGAACAATTGATTACTGGTAGGTTTTGGGCATCATTTATGACAGCACAAGTGAGGAAAAGGGAGAGCAAGAGGTTTGTTTGGTCTAATTTATGTTGCATTATGCAAAAGAGTCCCCCTCTTACACTTTGGAAATCCTTGAGGAGTTCTTAATCGGTCTATGGAGATGTATTTTTATCTCACTTCAAATAATGGTTCCCATCAAATAAGACATTCATCTAATAGCAAAAGTCTAAAAAGTTGTCCTGGTCTGCATTTACTCCGAGCAGGAATCCAGGACTCTCATTTTCAGTGATTAAAAACCTTGTGTAGCCCATTGATGAATGAAAATAAATTTGCTGCAGCTGTAAAAGACTCTTGGTTTTAGTGATTGGATCTTCTAAGAGTTTATAAAATGTCATGTTGATAAAAATAGCAGTGAGTGGGAATATGCCTTAGTACCACAGTAAAGTATATTTGTAAATAAGAGCACAAAACAATGCCAAGGAACCTGGACTTTCAACTTGCTAACTGCAGAGGAAGCTCCAGTGGCCTGTTTATATAGGGATAAGGTATAATCTATTTGTTCTACAGTTCAGTTGAAACTAAACAGACGTAAAAGACCAAATTCACCACTGTTGCAAGTGGATGTGACTCCACTGATTGAAATGAAGTTGTGACCAATTGATTTTAGTGAAGTTTTGTGAGGTCATTTGGATGGTGAGAAGGAATTTGCAAATATTGGTGACTTTCTTTCTGTACTAAAATCCTGGACTCTCCATTGTAGTAAAACACATTTGCCTCCTCTTTTTATGTCATCTAGGTTTCAGTGCCTTTAAAAAATCAGGGAAACAGCCAATTTGAGGCATTCTAGAATATAATTTTCTACTTAATGCAACTTTTATTAAGCTACTTTTACCAATTAGGATATATTTAAAATGGAGAAACTACTGATAAACCCGGTCATAGTCTTAAATTAGATTAACAGAGGTGTCCGCTGCAAGACAGGGTATCTTGTTGGAAGGGGGGAAAATAATCGAGAGACGTCATACATTTCAGAGGAGCTCTTTTCTGAATGAAGAATCCTGCAAATATCTAAATAAGAAAGTAATGGTAGAAGAAACTTACTAAAATTAGGCAGCCACAGGTCCTGTATCCAAAACCAGTTGATTTCTAATGTGTGCTAAGGAAAACTCCACTTACTGCCCTACAAGTAAATAGGGATGATTGATAAGACATTCTAGGTAAGGCACTTTGGTGGTAGGATGGCTATATGATATTAGTATTTCAATGACTCCGTTAGTTTTTGTCTTAAATTAGTGCTCTAATAACTTTGTAAAACATTGTTCTGTGCGTACTTTATCTCCAGGTTACATGTTAGAGAGTTAAAATAATGATACTTCACATTGTTTGGATAAAGTTATGCATTACGTATTTCTGAGTTTCTGTTTTTATTGGGGTTTTTAAAGTTTACAGACATGTAAATGCTCAGTATTGGTATTTTTACCCAACTGGGGATGCAAAAAACCTGCTAGTTCTCTCTCTCTATGATGGGGTGACATCAGAGAAGAAAAATATTTTGGATGTTAGTTCACTCTTTTTGTGCTGCTTCCAGCTCCTTGTCTTGGCCTTAAAGTTTGAAGGGTAAAAGCTGATGACCTTTCTCAAATTTCAATTATGCTTTTTTTATTGCACAAAAGATCTTCTTCTTAGATCTATTTTGGGCTCAACATATCTATAAATTCAATACTATTTCCCACCTTTTTATAAAATTATTTGAGATCCTTGGATGAAAGATAGTATAAATGGAATTTGTATTTTTTCTTCATGCTAATAGACCAGTATTTGATTTTTCTAATAAATAAGAACATAAGAATGGCCAAACTGGGTCAGACCAAAGGTCCATCCAGCCCACAGGGCTGGCTCCAGCTTTTTTGCCGCCCCAAGTGGTGGGAAAAAAAAAAAACCCCAAACAAAAAACCCCCAATTGAGCTGCTGCCAAAGTGGAAAGGAGGGAATGAATGAAGGACTTGCCGCCGAAGACCTGGATGTGTCGTCCCAATAACTGACGGAATGCCGCTCCTGTCTATTGACTGCCCCAGGCACCTGCTTCCTTCGCTGGTGCCTGGAGCCAGCCATGCCATCCCAGTATCCTGTCTACTGACAGTGGCCAATCCCAGGTGCTCCAGAGGGAGTGAATCTAACAGGTCCCTGACTCTAGGGAGTGTTCTCGGAGCAGGGGTAAGAAGTGGCACTGTGAAGGCAGCTGATAACTCTTCCCTTGTACCCTCCCATACAGTAATGAAGATCTTGGAGGATCCTTTTGGGTGCATTGTCCTTGTGGGGCTATGTGGCACTAGGTGTGCAGGAAATCCTGGTTACTATTTTATGTGGTCTTATGTGTTGATAGTCAGGGAGAGTCTTAAATATATCATGATTTAAATCCTTTGGAAAATAATGCAGGTTTTTGTTTTTTTTTAATGCACTCTGTTAGGCAACCAATCCGTGTAGTTAATCAAAAAGGCTACCTGCAATAGTGTTCTGTGATTTTGTGTATCATTTGTGAGAGGCCAGTGCTTGGCTAAATTAACCTCTTGTATGAAGAGGCTGTAGTCAAACTAAACTGAAGTATTAGTGAAACATAGTGAAACAAAGTAACAACGTTTAGAATCCTTTGTTTCATTTCAGTTTGATCCTCTTTCTGTTTTTGCAATTTTGTTTTGATTTGTGAAGTACTCCAGAACTAGTTCTAATGAATGACTGGAGGGTATAGTAGGTAGGTTGGTCAAGTGATTATTTCAAGTAGCCATATTGGACTGTGATGGGATATTGTTTGAATAATCAGAAAAGGGTTGAACATTTTAAAATAAAATGTATTACTTAGATTCAAGAATGATATAGTCCAATAGACTTTTTTATTATGGTGTCTTTAGACTGCAAACCTGCCTAAGATTCTAATTAGTTTGTTTTCACAATCCCCAACAATTAATAAAGGCAAAGTAAGAATACAGTATTTTTAAAAAATAAAATAAGCACAGGTTCTTTCGCTAGGATTTTAGTCAAAGCTTTGTTTGAAAATAATATTTATTGTTTCAAGCAAATAATTATCTACTTGCCTTATAGCAGTGTGTCCTCTGATTCCCTCCCATTGTGTCCTGCTTTTTTCCCTTGTGGATTTCATCCTACAACCATCCAAATTCTTAAATTACTTCCATGTGCTGAACAAACCATTTAAGGCATTTAACCAGGCTGATCAATTGACCTAAAATATCTAGTTTATGAAATTATCACTAGTCCTTACCAGTATCTTCTTGTCCTCTCAAAATGGCTATGCAGTATATAGCCTGAAGTTCAGAAGATTGTCACTTGCTTAGTGCCTGGTAACTTCAAACTACTTTATTAAAAAATATCTGTTAGTTCAGTTGGTCTGTTCTGCGTTACTGGTTAATGTAGTTTTGTACAAGTGAAATGCTTTCTATAAGGCATTGGGTGGTCTTTGTAAAATACTATAAAATATTGTTTGTTCCCTCCACATTTAATGTTAACCCTGTGTTTTTTTTTCTCTCCTTTTTTAAGGCCTCATTGCTCCAGCGATTTCAGAGTACATTGGTAATCACTGAACACACAAATGAGTCTCTTACACCCATTACGCTAAATGCTATCACTGCAGCAAAGCAGCTTGGAGGTGAAGTATCTTGTTTAGTAGCTGGTACCAACTGTGACAAGGTAAGAAACCTGATTATTTTTCTTTCTAGATGTGTTTAAACAAAGTAATGACTACCATTAAGTAAACCAGACAAGACTTGGGTCAGTTTCAAGAGTGATGTCCAAGTAGGAGGAGCTATGCCAATGGTCACTAGTCCCAAGGAAATGTCCTGCATTTAAACTGTTGCTCTTCTAAACTGAAAATATGCATATAGGGTGTGTTTTGTTTTTTTAAATAAGAGACCATGCTAAAAGAGACTCTCAACTTAAATTCTGTGTGTTTGTTTTTTTAAATGAAGTTTTTGTAAATCCCAAGGCAAATAGAAATGTTAAAATTCCAGTTTAAATAGCTATTTTAAAACAAATATTCTCCTGTAAAGTTTGAAATCCAGGTATTACAGCACTAAGAATCTGAAAGCAAAACTTGTTTAACTGACTCTTATTGTCCATTCTGTGAAAACGTCAAAAAGTAAACGGAGCATACAGAATGACAAATAGAACTTTTAAAAATCTCACTGTTAATTAACAAAGGTGTTACTAATGTAAGAATGTGTTTACAATATATGATTAAGATGTTAGTGTTTCCTGACTTTAAAAGCATGCTACACATTGGAGAACTAATACCTTGTGTGCTTGCCAGTACTGTTGCTTGAATAATCTCAAGAGTCTATAGTATACCAGTTTTGTTACATTGTCACTAAGGATTTTGAGAATAGCCTTTTAGCACTGACACCTACATGTCAATACACTTTAACTTCATAAGGACTGTGGAAGTGGTGATGATCATGTTTGATAATTTGTAAAATTAAACTGAGTTAGTGCTGAAATGTTTCTCTTGTAGTGATAAGTTTTATCTTAGGCAGAGAACCATACACGTGGCAAGTGACATTAAAGTTGTGGCATCCTCTCCAATCGCAAATCTCAGGAGAAGGGATTATAACTAGACTGTAAAGACTGGTTTTAAATTTAAACCTGACATCCTGGGTCTGAGACCAAGAGCAAACATTTACTGAGTTTGAGAATAATCTGTTTGGTTCACGTTTTGTAACGCCTCCATTTGCACCCCTTTTATTTTGGAGACTTTTTGCACTCATAACTAAAATGTGATGGGTCAAACTTGTTCTCTTTCAATACTCCGTGTGTTGTGTGTGCTGATGACCCAAGTTATTTTAGAAAATGATACTGCATATAAGGTGAACTTTCTTTTTAAAATTGTAAGAATGTGTACAGATGGGACAAAAAAGTTATAATACATAAATAACTGTTATGTAGTGGCCACTTTTTGGTTTTCTCTCTTACAACCCTAGTTTTGGGGGGTAAAACTGGTCTTCAGGAAAGCAAGGAAGTAGTGTTGTTTGGGGCAATGCAAGTGTCTTAACACAGTTCTATCAGTCTACCTCAGTTGATTTGCAAAAACCCTTTTGTAGCTTAAAATTTGCTTTTGTGTTTATAATGTAGCAAAAACATAACTGCAGATCTGAAGCCTACAGCAATTCAACAGCTAACGATGTCAGACTTCAGTACAAACGATTTCTGCTGTAATTAACAAGAGGACTACATAACCGCTTGTTTTCCTTAGCACTTGTAACATAGGGCCTGTATCATTGAAATAAATGGCAAAACTCATTGATTTCGGAGGAAGTAAGATTAAGCTCTTGAATAATTAGATTAAATCAGTTGAAGCAATAAGCTGACTGTTTTTAAGAGTAATTGTTGATCAGTTTTATTATAAATCTTGCAGGGGTTCTCCTCCGCCTTTTTTAACTCGGATCCCACCTTAGAATTGTTTTTGAACTTGGAGGCCCCTCCACGACCAGATAGCAGTGCCTTTCATTCAGATTTGCCCTGCCCACTGCTTCATCACAACAAGGTGTGATTGGGCCAAATTTGAGTGTATGGCATTGTTGGCATTTCAGTTTTACTATAATTACTGAAATATTTGAAGGCTCGCTGTCCCACCCCTGTTGAGAAATGTAGTTCCAATGTAATAACATAAGGTTATTGCACGCTACTACATGAGGCCAACATGTATTATGATGGTTTCTTTTGCAGTTTTTGTCTTATTTAAAAATTGTGTGTTTTTATTGGAGAGGCAGCATAGCCTAATGTATAGGCACTGGACTGGGAGTCAGAGACCTGTGTTCTGTTCCAGTGAATTCTGTCACTGACCAGCTGTGTGACCTCGGGCAAATCTAGGCTTCTGTTTAACTCCTGTCTTTGTCTTTTCTATTTAAATTGTGAGTTCTTTGGGGAAGGCACTCTCTTACTATTTGTTTGCACAGTGCCTAGCACCCTGGGGCCCCAAGCTCATTTGGGCCTCTAGGTGTTGGTGTACTACTACTACTAATATTTTTGTAATCATAGGTAGCAGAAGAGCTCAGCAAAGTACAGGGCATTGCAAGAGTTCTAGTGGCTCAGCATGATGTATACAAAGGATTTCTACCAGGTGAGCATTATTTGTATACAGCTGTTGGCCAAAAATAGTCTGGTATCATTCTTAGCAATGAAAACATAAATGAGACTGTTGTAAATTGTGACATATATTTTTCCTCAGAGGAGCTGACTCCATTGATCTTGGCAACTCAAAAACAGTTTAATTACACACACATCTGTGCTGGAGCATCTGCCTTTGGGAAGGTGAGCAGATAAGAGAAACACAAATCTGTAGCATGTAAGAGGCTAAGAGCCCATTACACGTAAGTTTGAGTCGGAAATCGGTGAAAGACTTTTCATATATTCTGTAGCCATGCTGGACTTTTCTGAAATGTTACAACAGTGTAAAAAAGCATTTTAAAGCAAGTATTCAATTTTAATTTATTAGTCATAGTATAAATTTTGCTTTCTATGTGGATGTTTAATAAAACAAATAGGAACTAGAGATCTGAAACCATTATGCCCTCTGAAAAGAGAGAATAGTATAAAAAGCTAGCTGTGGTAGCTCTTACTTTAAAGTAAAAATTAGCTTCTTTCTATTCAGTTGTGTGGTTTGCATTGATGAAGGAAAGCATGCATGGCTTTTAGCACTAAACTGTTTTGGTTTTTTTTACACATGTCTATGGAGTAATGCAGACTAGAGTGTAAAATTTTTTTTAAATTGTGCATGAAAACCACTAACTCCGTTTTTTTAAATATATTGTAACAGGGTCAGGCCAGATGGCTACAGGAGAGTGAAGGCAGATATATTAGCCCCAGGTTAAGCAGGTCCCTTTCCCCTGGGTAAGGTAACAGGGAAGGTTCCAGAACAATCAGGAACTTTCTGGAAACAAGGCAGACAGGCTGATTAGAACACCTGCAGCCAATCAAGAAGCTGCCAGAATCAATTAAGATAGGCAGGCTAATCAGGGCACCTGGGTTTAAAAAGGAGCTTACTTCAGTTTGTGGCATGCGTGCGAGGAGTAAGAAGCGCAAGAGGCTGAGAGTGAGAAGCTGTACTGCTGGAAGACTGAGAAGTACAAGCATTATCAGACACCAGGAGGAAGGTCCTGTGGTGAGAATAAAAAAAGGTGTTGGAAGGAGGCCATGGGGAAGTAGCCCAGGGAGTTGTAGCTGTCACGCAGCTGTTACAGGAGCCACTGTAGACAGCTGCAACCCACAGGGCCCTGGGCTGGAACCCGGAGTAGAGGGCTGGCCTGGGTTCCCCCCATCCCTCCATTTTCCCCCAACTGCCTACTTGATACCGGAGGAGTTGAACTGGACTGTGGGTTTCACCAGAGGGGAAGGTCTCTGGCCTGTTCCCCGATCCACTAGGTGGATCAGCAGAGACTGCTGGGATTGTTCTTCTTCCTTTCCCCATGCTGGCCAGTGATGAGGCTAACTGAATGAATGGCAGATTTGAGCCACGAAAGTGACCAAACTGAGGGCTGCTGTAAACCTCTGAGGTGAGCAAATCCGCCAATAAGCGCAGGACCCACCAAGGCAGAGGAGGAACTTTGTCACAATATATATACTTTTGTCTTTCACATAAGCATTCCATGAGTAATTTGATCTGGCTGCCCTTAGATGAGCTTTCACTTACAATCAGTATCAGTCTTTATACGTGATTTAGTTTCATTCATAGAGATCTTTAGATGCTTTTTGTCCCAATGTAAATTTTCTTGGCAGCTCTGACTTGATATTTAGCCAGCTAAATATGGTAGCTTAAGCTTTCTTGTTCTAAGGTCTTTGTATGAAGAGCCTATTCTCCTAAGGTCTAACTCTGACCTATTTGTTCACATTGAGTAGTAAATTTCAATGTACCTATTCATGTAATAAGGTACTACTTAACATGACTAAAGGTACCAGAAACATGCCTGTATTTTGTGCATGTTGTACCAAGTCAGGAGGAAGAACTTAACCCTTGTACTCCTTATTACATATAAGATTTGTGCTGCTTCTATATTTAAAAACATCAGGGAGGATGCTAAGGACACATTTTGTAGTCAGCTATATACTAAAAAAGAGTCTTTGTTAATTTTGTAATTTTAAGATCTTGTCAGTTGGTGGGTTTTTTTGTCTGCTCAAATACAGATTTGTTCCTCAGTCTTGGTATTTGGGAACTAACTTTGAAATACATTTAAAAAAAAAAGTACTCGTCAAAGTCCAGCAATCCATAACTGTCAATTTTGTGAGCAAATGGCATCTATATTCAGTTTTAAACTATTAAAGCAAATAAGCATCATAATTCAACATATTGAATTAAGGGTTTACTTACTGTAAGTCTCATAAAATTTCTAATGTTGTTACAATAATGGCCTTTCATTTGACTGCACAGGCTACATGAGTAGCCATACTAGAAGACTATGGTTGTGTGTGCCTCCTCACACAGACAGCATTATATAAAAGTTATAATTAGGGCACTGAATGTATCTTAATTATAGTTCATATGCCAAACAGATTTATTTTAACTTTCCTTACATATTTAGGGTACAACCTGTCAGCATTTAGAACATTTTTCTAACTTCTAATTTAACTTTTTAGAATCTTCTTCCCAGAGTGGCAGCTAAACTTGATGTTGCCCCTGTTTCTGACATCATTGAAATTAAATCACCTGACACTTTTGTGAGAACTATTTATGCAGGTGAGCAATGCAAGACTGTGTGTATGCTGTACAATAACAACCTGATCCTGCTTACCTGTGTTATCAAAACTCCCATTAGTACAACTTGGGATGTGTAAGGAATTTTTCAGGATAGTGTCCTAAATCACAATGGTAACCAGAATGAAACTAGAAAACAAGTGATTTTTGTGAAAACACATGGAATGTCACTTGGTACTATAGGATTGCAGCTCAGAAAGCAGAACTAGCATTTTAATTACCAGTCTCTGGTGAAGTTTTTCATACATATTGTATTTCTCTGTTAATGTATTTCTGAACAGATTTTGCAAAATATAAGACATTCAGATAACGGTCTGACTTTATTTAATATGGCTAGCATTAGTTCTGATTTCAGATATCCGTAAGGTTATTTTTCTTAGTTACGTAGACATTGATCTGATTATCTGTAATATTTAATTGACTTTCTTTAGTAATTATTTGCAATCTTTGCTTCAATCATAGTTCTCTAATGGCTGTCTGATCCTGTGTTTTAATTTTTTTAAATTGAGACATGAGCTCATTAGCCTGTTTGTTAAATTTTATTGTGAAAGGATTTTCTTTCTTAGCCTACATGGTATCTTGTGATAATTGTGATATTGCATTTGAGACATGACATAGATGAATTGCAATGCATTTTAAAGTTGCTTCCTTGTAATTCACAGGTTTAAGATTTTTTTTTTTTTAAATGGATAGCTGATATTCTAGCTTTTCTTTCCTCTTCACTGTTCCCAACGCTGAGAAAGATTAAGTCACTTAAGATATCCAAAACCAAATGTTTAGTGTAGTGGGATTGATTTTTTTCTTTCTTGATTAAGTCATGTGACAGTTTAAAAGGCCTGTTCATGAAATGGAGGCTTTTCATATTCTGTTATGAAGTTACAATCCTGATCTTTGAAATGTTAAAAATACCTAAAAGTGGAGAGCTCATTTGAATGCAGTCATGGTGCTCTGATCAGAAAGGGGAAAGGCACTCTCTGCATACTGGCATGTTTCTTAACTCTTGTGTGATAGGAAGGAAATGTTAAAATATTTGTAAAATGCAGTTTTAAGCCTCCTGAATTTCTAATTTTGATGACCTAAAACTGCAATTTTAGGGAGATAATCTTTGTGTGTGGTTTTTTTTACACTGCATTTTCCTGCTAGAAGCGCTAGTATTTCTTGTGATTCACTGATACTCTGTGATCTGTTTTTTTGCAAAATGCTCTCTTTCCTAGGAAATGCTCTGTGTACTGTGAAGTGTGATGAAAAAGTAAAAGTGTTTTCTGTACGGGGAACCTCTTTTGAAGCTGCCCCAGTGAGTGGTGGTAGTGCTAAAGTAGAAAAAGGTGGGTGCTTACTTCGATAGATTTTCATCTTTTGGTTTTAGTTTTGTGCAAAGCATAACTTGAGTTTATCACGTTTCTTATCAAAGTAAACTAATTATCATAATCTTTGTATTGTGCTTAAGAGCTCGTACTTTCTAGTTTTGCCAGAAAAGGAAAGAACATATTGTCTGTCCACCTGCCTTTTCTCCTCTTCTGATCACACCTGTCTTAATACCAAGTAACTATTTCACTCACTATGCCTGCTCTTTGGCCTTGTGCTGCAGCAATCTTACAAGTTGTCTATATTTAAAGTTGAACCAGTTTAAGTTTAAATTGCTTTAAAAACGAACTTGGTTAGATTGGTGCAAAACAGTGTGAACATCCACAATTTGATTTAATCCAGTTCTATATCAATTTAGCTTAAGTTGATTTCTTATCACATAAAAATAAATTGATAAACAGATTTAAATCAGATCGAATATCCCAGATGTGTTTTGCACCAGTTTTAAATAAACTAGTTCAAAATAACACTTTCAGTGAAACCAGTACAACTTTGAAGGCCCTAGTCACAAGAGTCCTTTCTTGGTCTGGGGCCATTCAGTACTGTTCCATGCATCTGCCAGAGGGAGGCAGTAGCGCCATGATAAGTATTGCTTTTTCTCCTAATGATAATATTCAGGGATGTTGAGCTACCGCTTCTGAATCCTTCTCCAGCATTGACCTTGTCAACTCAACTCTGATCAATGAATATTACCATGTTACACTGTCATGACATCACTTAGCCAGCTTGACTCTCTCTCTTTTAATAATAGTTGAGCTGCTTCTGCTGGGGAGATACATGATGTGTGTATATTACAAACCTTCATTTTAGTCCAGTTTAATACGCAAAGTGAAAATAGTTTTCAGTAAACTTTGCATGTAGTACTACAAATAAAATTTAAATGATGATATATAAGTATGAATATGGAGGTAAGCTATCTTAATGGCTAATAAATGGACTTGTAGTTCAAAGACACTAGAGCAATTATGAAAAGAATTATTATGGAGACATATGAATAGAATCAGTGCTGGAATGGATTCCTGTTCACTTGGTTTCTTATGTAGTACTTTAGCTTGAAGCAGAGAAAATATTGCAGTTTTAAAAAATTAAGAAACATATACTTTTTAAAATATTGTGACATAAGCAGTAACGGCTCCATCACCAGTTGGTCAGTCTGAATGGATTGAGCAGAAGCTAACAAAAAGTGATCGGCCAGAGCTCACGAGTGCAAAGGTGGTCGTATCAGGTGGTAAGTAGATAATATTTAACTAGTGCTGAGTTTCAGGTAAACTAATAGCTGTAGCAGAACTCCATCTTTGACCTGTTTCACTATGTCTAGATATTATTTTATTTACAGCATGTGGCTCTCTTTGGGAAGAGGGCAGATGCTCTATCATGTAAACAGCAAACTATGAAAGCTTGTAACAAATGCTGACAAATATTTTAAGGTTGTCATCACATTTAGCAATTCTGCAAATTTAAAAGAGATGCATGCAAATATTTTTAGATCAAAATGTGACCTACATTAAAATTAATACAACCAGTGTACAATAGCTCAAAAATTATCTGTTAGTTTAAAAATTCATTGCACTACCCCGAGCAAGAAAATAAAAAGCTACATGATGTATTTTTATTTATTTTTTTGCTCTGCAATAGGAGAGCTATATAACTAAAGCCAGCAGAGGGAGCACAAATTGATGACAAATTCTGTTCCCAGACTTTAGAGAGAATTGATGATGCTGTTGACAAATAAGGAGGCAAACAAGACAGGGCAATGTTGATGCATGGATAAGAAATAACTACATATTAATCAAATATTAATAGGGCAAAATCTGTATGAATTAAAATTATTTTCAAGATGCATAGGGGTGCTAAAAACTGAGTAAAATGTCAAAAGTACCCTTTGCAAAAAGTACTTGAGTGCCTCTGTGAATACGAGTATTAGTAATGTGTGTCATGTATGCATATGTTCTCTATTACAAGGTATTACTGAATATTGAATGTCTCCTTTTTTTTACCTTTAAGGGCGAGGTTTGAAGAGTGGTGACAACTTCAAACTGTTATATGACCTTGCAGATCAATTGCATGCTGCAGGTAAAAATTTTTTTTTCTTGTTCTGATTGTGAGTGTTTGAAACAGACACAAAAGAACAAGGCTTGATAGCATTAGTGTTTTTTGATTGTCTTTAAATATCCCATCCAACTACTGATGTAAAATTGTTTTTTGTCTAGCCACGATGGTCGTCTTTGCCATTGATGGCATCTTAACACTGTAAAAAGGAAACACTCTCTTTTCTTCAGGCTGCATGAGTTTTGGTGGAATATCCGAATAGTACCTTGTAAGCAGAAAAACTCAACAAGGGGAAATTTTTCATATGTATTTTTAAATGGCAATATCACTTAAAGTTTTGGATTCAAAATTCCTTTGCTTTTTACAGCATAGGTCTTCAAATGCAGACAGTCAATTAAAATGGAATACATTAAAGTATAATTATGAATGTCTGTGCTAAATGTAAATTTGTGACTGTTCGTGGTTTTAAAAAAAAATCAAAGATTAATATTGGACGTTGTAACATTTTAGTATTTTGTTTGGGTAGATGATGAGGTGGCCTGTCACTAAAAGGGGTACCCTTTAACTTAATCTCGTCCACTAAAAAAAGTGAGTTAAAAATAGTTTTAGATATTGCATCTTCCCCAGAGCTCTCCTGACAGTTTTTGTGGTTTTTACAGTCAGATTTTCTATTTTATTTTATTATTTTTTTTAAAGTCTTTCCCCTCTGTTAATCTATGATACAAACAGGAAAAACTGACTCTGCATAATGTGGTGGCAAAATATACGAAGTAAAACAGTATTTTTTCTTTATTCAGTGATAGTAATTTTTAGATTTTAAATGTAACAATAATAAGCAGTTATTTTCAAACATGGTTTTGTTCTAAATTGACCTGTTAATTGACTTTCAGGCAATGTTTAGACTTGGGTTGACCAAACTTACTGACTCTCCAAGCCACATACGATAATCTTCAGAAGTTCAAGAGCTGCAGGGCATGCCTTCCAGGGCTTGAGGCTTCAGCCCTGCGGGGCATGCCTGCTGGGGCTCAGGGCTTCGCCCCTGCGGGGCACGCCTGCCAGTGCTTCGGCTCCGGTCCTGCTGAAGCCCCAAGTCCCAGCAGGCATTCCTCAAGTCCCAGCATCCCCCACGAGGGGTTAAAGCCCTGAGAACTCCCTGCCCATAGGGCAGAAGCCCCTATCCCCACCACAAGGCAGAAGCTCCCTCCCGCCATCTGGTAGGTGGAGAATGAGAGGAGGCCAGGGGGGGCTCTGAGAGCCGCACTTTAACTGTAAAAGCTGCATGCGGCTTATGAGCTGTGGTTTGGCCACGCCTGGTTTAGATACTTTAGTTTACAAATAAAAGAGAAAAATCAAATTTAAGCAAAATATTTATAACTGACCTCTTATCTCTATGGGAGCATGATATGATATGAACATATCATACAAGGTAGATGAAGAGTAAGGGAAAGCACTTGTGTGCAAATATTTTTTTGATAAAGTGAAGTGTGGAAATCTGCCAGATTTAAATATACAACTCTTTGGTGGGAGGAGTAGGGATTTCCTGTTTCTTATGAATGCATTAGCACTTAATAACTGGAAATTTCAATCAGTGGCACAGAGGGAGTACTATAAGAATATAATCATAGGAGGGAAATTTTCAAATACATGCCATTGCATGGGACTCTTCACTAATACACAAACTAAATTTGGCTTACTAATATTTTAAGAGAAAACACTGAAAATATTTTTTCAACCAGTTGGTGCTTCCCGTGCAGCAGTTGATGCTGGCTTTGTTCCCAACGACATGCAGGTTGGACAGACAGGCAAAATAGTAGCACCAGTAAGTATGGAAATACCTATCTTTTTCATAAGAGAACTGTATGTATTCCTCATCATTAATAAAAATATAATCCTTTATTTCTAATGTAATGCATATAATGAGTCAAGATTTAATATTGAATCTAGCAGCAGCATCCAAGTACCTCCTATAAAAAAGGCACCTTGCATTTTTAAGGTCACAACAGGAGTTCTGCTGTTGTAACTTTTTTCCACTTACTGTTCACCTGAAATGTTCTGCAGGTTACCTCAGGTGTCTGTGTGAACACTTTGCATCTTTCAAGGAGAAGTCATTGACTTACTGAATGCCATCATTGCTGGCATTGGCTTCTTCTTCTGTGGACGATCTAACTTCGTTAACTAGTAATTTTGTAGCTAGGCACTTTAGTGTGCATATGAGGAACAGCTCTGTAATGACATGGTGTTCTAAGCTCTTAGGTAACTCTTACTGAATTGTTGCACTGTGTGTTAAGCAAAGCTTGTGCAACAGATGAAAATGCCAGAACGTCAAGCATCAGAGAGCCTGTTGGATTACAAGTTTATGGGAGATAAATAAGGAATGTTGACTATATTGCAAAGTGGTAGTTCAGGGACATCTCAGCTGTGAAATGGTTTATAAATGTAAAGGATTATGGAAGCATTAGAGTGCATTCTAGAGACAAGGGCTCTAGTTTGTGTTTTTTCAGCTTTTTTGATCTTCAGCCCTAGAGGCAGTTATGAAAAGTTGGAATAGAAAAGACTAATTTTTGGAGGGAGAAGGCTCACTCCAGATGACTGGTCACATCACCAACTTGTAAAAGGTATAAGAAACTCATATAGTCTTGGTGACCATAGTTAGATTATCAAAATAATTTGGAGTGAGTAGACGAGGTTTACTATTTTGTCAGTAAATGAATCTTAATTGACGCAACCATGTGGCTGTAAATGAGACAGTTAAGAAATCTTTTATCAGCGTTTTGCTATATTTACTCTTATTTCTTTAAATGCTTTTAAAAATAAGCAGTTGTATAGAGCCATTAAAACTTAAAACTCTTTTTTAAATTGAAAGAATTGTTCCAAGTTAGCTGTAGTCCCAAATCACAGGTCAAAAATGCAATATACTGTAATTTACAGATACATTTTAAAAATAGTTGATGTAAACTGGAATTTAACCAAACTGAACTGATAGTAAAAAGGTTAGAGTTACTAATTTGAAGAAAGAATTTTGTACCATAATGCTTGCATACCGTAGGCCATGTCTACGCTACGAAAGTACTCTGATTTTACAGAAGTCGATTTTTGGGAACAGATTGTATAAAGTAGAGTGCATGTGTCCACAATAATTAAGCACATTAATTGGGCGGTGTGGGTCCACAGTACCATGTCAAGGGTCGACATTCCGAGCGGTGCACTGTGGGTAGCTATCCCACAGTTCCCGTAGTCCCCGCTGCCCATTGGAATTCTGGGCTGAGCTCCCAATGCCTGATGGGGCCAAAAATTTGTCATGGGTGGTTATGAGTAAATGTCGTCAGTCAACCCTCCGTCCCTCTGTGAAAGCAACAGCAGAAAATCATTTTGCACCCTTTTCCCTGGATTGCCCAAGCAAATGCAATAGCACTGCAAGCGTGGAGCCCGTTCAGCTCATTGCAGCAGTTATGACCATTGTAAACTCCTCGCGCGTTATTGTGTAGTTTATGCAGAACCAGCACCTGAAAAACCAGGCGAGGAGGCGAAGGCACCGTGGTGATGAGGACATGAACACAGATTTCTCTAAAACCGTGGTCTCCGGCAGTTTGGAGATCATGGTGTTACTGGGGCAGGCTCATGCCATGGAACGCCGATTCCAGGCCCGGGAAACAAGCACAGAGTGGTGGGACTGCATAGTGTTGCAGGTTTGGGATAATTCCCAGTGGCTCTAAAACTTTCGCATGCATAAGGACACTTTCATGGAACTTTGTGACTTGCTTTCCCCTGCCCTGAAGCGCAAGAATACCAAGATGAGAGCAGCCCTCACAGTTCACAAGCGAGTGGCAATAGCCCTGTGGAAGCTTGCAATACCAGACAGCTACTGGTCAGTCGGTAATCAATTTGGAGTGGGCAAATCTACTGTGGGGTTGCTGTGATCCCAGTAGCCAACGCAATCACTGAGCTGCTGCTATCAAAGGTAGTGACTCTGGGAAATGTGCAGGTCATACTAGATGGCTTTGCTACAATGGGATTCCCTAACTGTGGTGGGGCTATAGACAGAACGCATATCCCTATCTTGGGACCGGACCACTAGGGCAGCCAGTACATAAACCACAAGGGGTACTCTTCAATGGTCCTGCAAGCACTGGTGGATCACAAGAGACGTTTCACCAATATCAACATGGGATGACTGGGAAAGGTTCATGACGCTCGTATCTTCAGGAACTCTGGTCTGTTTAAACAGCTGCAGGAAGGGATTTAATTCCCAGACCTGAAAATAACTCTTGGGGATGTTGAAATGCCTATAGTTATCCTTGGGGACCCAGCTTACCCCTTAATGCCCTGGCTCATGAAGCTGTACACAGGGACCCTGGACAGTAGTAAGGAGCTGTTCAACTATAGGCTGAGCAAGTGCAGAATGATGGTAGAGTGTGCATTTGGACATTTAAAGGGTCGCTGGCGCAGTTTACTGACTCACTCAGACTTCAGCGAGACCAATATTTCCATTCTTATTGCTGCTTGCTGTGTGCTCCACAATCTCTGTGAGAGTAAGGGGGAGATGTTTATGGCGGGGTGGAAAGTTGAGGCAAATCGCCTGGCAGCTGAATACATGCAGCCAGACACCAGGGTAGTTAGAAGAGCACAGCAGGAAGCGCTGCGCATCAGAGAAGCTTTGAAAACCAGTTTCTTGACTGGCCAGGGTTCTGCATGACGCTTCTGTTTGTTTCTCCTTGATGAAAACCCACCCCCTGGGTTGCCTCTAAATTCCCTGTAAGCCACCCACCCTTCCCCCTTCGATCACAGCTTGCTTGCAAAGGAAATGGTCACCATCGTTTAAAAATCATGTGTTCTTTATTAATTGATTATAAAAATAGGGAGATAACTCACAAGGTAGCCCGTGGGGGAGGAGGGAAGGAAAAGGCCACTTTAAAACTTCTTGAATGACAGCCTTCTGTTGCATGGGCTGTCCACTGAGGTGGAGTGGTTGGGTGCCCGGAGCCTCCCCCGCCGCGTTCTTGGGTGTCTGGGTGAGGAGGCTATGGAACTTGGGGAAGAGAGAGGGCGGTTAAACAGGGGCTGCAGCGGCAGTCTGTGATCCTGCTGCCGTTCATGAACCTCCACCAGATGTCAGAGCATGTCCATTTGATCCCGCAGCAGCCTCAGCGTTGCCTTATGCCTCCTCTGATCTTCCTGCTGCCACCTCTCGTCATGTTCATCAGCCACTTTCCTCTACTCTGCTATTGTGTCCCTCCGCACAGTCTGCTGAGCTGTCAGTGCCGGACGACTGCATGAGCTCAGAGAACATTTCATCACACGTGTGGTTTTTTTCGCCACCTTATCTGAGATAGCCTTTGGGATGGAGGAGGGAGGCTTGAAACATTTGCAGCTGCTGGAGGAAAAAAAGGGAGTGAAGTATTTAAAAAGATACGTTTTACAGAACAATGGCTATATTCTTTCACGATGAACAACACTATTCACGTTACATAGCACATGTGATTTTGGTACAAGGTCGCATTTTGCATCTTCTATTGAGTGCCTGCGGCTTTGGTGTTAGAGATCACACACGCAGGGCCGGGCAACAGAATTCGGCTTGCCGGCGGCCATGATAAGCCGTAGTCTTCCGGCTTCTGCAGCCTTCAGAACAGCAGCGCCCTCCTCTCCCATACCAAGCAAAGCACGTTGAGTTGGCCATTTAGTGCTGCAGTTTTCCTGTTAACATGCAGCAGTGGAAACCAAACTAACCCCCCTCTTTCCCCCATCCAATTCTCTGGAATAATTGCTTTACCCCTCACCCCACTGTGTAGCTAGTATCAGGGAAGATCCCTGCTAGCCAAATGTGAACAGCTCAGCACCAAGGCTCCTCTTTTCCCCCCTCTCCCTCACCACGTGGCTAGCTGCGGGGAGGATTTATTTTCAGCCACAGGCAAACAGCCCAGAAGGCATGGCCACCTCTGAATGTCCCCTTAATTAAATTCCCCTATTTCAACCAGGTTACCATGAATGATATCACTCTCCTGAGGATAACACAGAGAGATAAAGAACGGATGTTGCTTGAATGCCAGCAAACTCCGGGACCATACACTGCCAGGCTTTGTCATGCAATGATACCAGATTACTTGCTACTAGCATGGCGTGGTAAAGTGTCCTACCATGGAGGATGGAATAAGGCTGCTCTCCCCAGAAACATTCTGCAAAGGTTTTTAGAGTACCTCTAGGAGATGTCCCTGAAGGATTTCCGCTCCATCCCCAGACACGTTAACAGGCTTTTCCAGTAGCTGTACTGGCCACGAATGCATCCCAAGTCCTCAGGGCTACTTAATCATTAAAAAACGTTTGCTTTTATAATATGTATTATATTTAAAAAGGTACACTCACCAGAGGTCCCTCTCCGGCTTGGTTGGGTTGGGAGGGTATTTCAGTCAGGGTGATAAAAAGATCCTGGCTGTCGGGGAGAACGGTGTGCTGTGTGCTCTCCTCAAGCTTGTCCTCCTCCTCCTTATCTTCCCTGTCCGCAAAATCCTCAGGCATGGCAGAGAGTACCCCATCATCAGAGTCCACGGACAGGGGTGGGGTAGTGGTGGCGGCCCCCCTTAGAATTGCATGCAGCTCAGTGTAGAAGCGGCATGTCTGGGGCTCTGTCCTGGAGCGTCTGTTTGATTCTTTGGTTTTCTGGTGTGCTTGTCTGAGCTCCTTAAGTTTCACACGGCACTGTGTTGCGTCCCTGGTGTACCCTCTGTCCCTCATGGCATCGGAGATTTTTTGAAATATTTTGCATTTCATCTTTTGGAACGTAGTTCTGATAGCACGGATTCCTCTCCCCATACAGCGATCAGATTCAGTACCTCCCCTTCGGTCCATGCTGGAGCTCTTTTTCGATTCTGGGACTGCATGGTCACCTGTGCTGATGAGCTCGCCTGACCAAACAAGAAATGAAATTCAAAAGTTCCCGGGGCTTTTCTTGTACACCTGGCCAGTGCATCCGAGTTCAGAGTGCTGTCCAGAGTGGTCACAATGGTGCACTGTGGGATAGCTCCCGGAGGCCAATAACTTTGAATTGCGTCCACACTAACCCTAATCAAAATGGCAATGTCGATTTTCCCTCGTTGGGGAGGAATACAGAAATCAGTTTTAAGAGCCCTTTATGTCGAAAAAAATGACTTCACTGTGTGGATGGGTGCAGGGTTAAATCGATTTAATGCTGCTAAATCCGACATAAACTTGTAACTTAGACCAGGCCTTAGATGTGAAGGTCTAAAAATGCATGTACTTGACCTCTTATGAATCTTTCCTACTGAAAGTTAACTAGTTTAAGCTTGTAGTCACTTCAGTTCTTTAGCTAGAGATTGTGTCTTTGTAGCTGAAGAGGAGGTTCACCTAGAAAAGTAATATAATTGGATTCTCTGAAATAGAATAAAGGAGTACTGGATACAGAACAGTCATCGGAAAGGGGTGACGGCAACCTTTGCTATGAAGACAGTTTAGCAGGAGCCTATAGTACATTATATTCTGAAAGTTTTTACTTGAATGCAGTCACAAAGTATCCTTGTATATTAACTAATCACATTACTCGACTTCTTGGTTTTCCACTCAGATTAGATAGAATTGAATTCTGACTTAAATCATGCATAGCTGTATTTGTTGTAAAAAGCAGGAAATGACTCTGCTACAAGAAACTGCTGTAGTGTGAGATGTCTGTGGTTTTCTGTGCTTTTTAGTTTCTAATGGGGAAAGTGTTTCAATGTGTGCTTTAGCTATTCTATTTATAGCTGCTTGCATAGCCCTAGTGCGGGACTGGGATGGATCTGGAATTGGGTTTGTTGTTTAAGGACTAAGAAGGTGGAGACTAATTCTGAGAGCTTAGAGGCAGGGGAAGAAGTGTGTGAGTCTCGCTTCTTATTGCCTGCTAATGTGGGGGAGGTGCTTTCATCCTGTTAATTGGTGAAGCAGGGAATGCTCTGAGATACTTTTTTCTCTCCTTATTTTTTTTTCCTGTGGATGTAATGAGAGGGGAGAAATTTTGGTCCTTGACCCTTAATTTTTCCTTGACTGACTGACTGACCTACAGATTTCAGAACCCAGCTTAGCTAGGCATCACGGGACACACTGTGAATCCCCACAGCCTTATCAGGTTATTTTTTGCACAGTTAAGAGCTTTTCTGAAATGCTAATATGCTAATACATGACCATATGGCCAATTGTATTGTTTTTTAAACACACATTCTTCTTGGAATGTTCCTAGAAAACCTTTCACTTTTCTTCAGTGACTGGAGAAATTAGTTGAATAAGAAACTCAAATACAAATTTCAGAATAGCAGCCGTGTTAGTCCGTATTCGCAAAAAGAAAAGGAGGACTTGTGGCACCTTAGAGACTAACAAATTTATTTGAGCATAAGCTTTCGTGAGCTACAGCTCACTTCATCAACCTGTCATTATGGAAGGCACCGAAGTTAGCCGTATGGAGTGGAAATCTATCAACTTCATGAGGCATCCGATGAAGTGAGCTGTAGCTCACGAAAGCTTATGCTCAGATAAATTTGTTAGTCTCTAAGGTGCCACAAGTACTCCTTTTTCTTTTTTCAAATACAAATGTTCCATTATAGACATGAGACTTAGCTCTGTGCAGTATATTTCATGGTACACTTTAACTTTCACAATAGCTTTGTGTTTGTAAAATCATGTACTTTCATTCTTGAGTTTCGTGCATTTTCTGGTTGACTGGAGCTTTGGTGATGGTGCTCTTGTATAGTTTTGAGTTGTTGTCCCAGATTTTTTAAGACATTGGGGTTTATTACTTTAGTTTAATGTAGACTTTGTTATTGTTGATTCCAAATGTCTGTTACACTAGCAGTATTTTCTTGAAACTCTTGATATCGAAATAAAAACTCCCCTACTGGGCATTTAAGTTTATGGATAAGGAGGCAAGTTGTGTTAAGATTATCTGTGAACTCAGAGTTTCATGGTCTCTGTGTATATAATGTCTTCTGCAGTTTCCACAGTATGCATCCGATGAAGTGAGCTGTAGCTCACGAAAGCTTATGCTCAAATAAATTGGTTAGTCTCTAAGGTGCCACAAGTACTCCTTTTCTTTTTGCGAATACAGACTAACACGGCTGTTACTCTGAAACCTCTCAGAGAATATTGTTAGGCATAAGCAGTAGCATGTGTCTGCTGAATCTTAAGCTAAAATTCTTCTCACTAATTGAAAAATCCTATATATCTAATTTAGTTTAATATTAGTGACATGAAACCTTATTTTGTGTTCTTTGCTTTAAGAATATGTTGTTTACAAAAAGACGCTCATCTTCTATTACATTGACCATGTAAAAATTCTGCTAATGGATGGAATTTGTTCCTTGTTATAAGTACCATGTGCTGTCCCTGTTTTACTAGGTTTTTTTTTTTTTTCTTTTTTTAACTCTCTTTAGGACACACAAGTTAAGTGGTTTTGGATACTCAATTTGTTAAAGGTCTTTTTGTGAATGTCTGAATATTTATTAGACTTTTTTAGATTATTGTAAATATTCATTACACTAATATAGTTGGGAAAATTTACTGCATTCCCAACCAGGTGAACTTATTCTTGCAGAACTGATAAGGGAATTTGGTTCTGAAGCAGAGACTTCAATTTACGTAATTAAAATATACCCCCCTGCATAGATGTTCACAAAAAAATAGTGTGTAGGTAAATAAAATACTGTTTTTATCAACTGTTTAGATACATGAAAACAAGTACTTATGTCCCATTTATGGTAGTATCCCACTTAGAAAAGAACACCTTGGTGTTTCATTGAGATTTGAGCTATTAGCATTAGCAGAGTTGCTGTCCTATAATGATGTGTAGACATGTTCTTGAACTGACAAATGGCAGGATTTTCTATCAAGAACAGAATTTTCAGTCTAGCATTTAATTATTAAAGCTATTGAATTTTGAAGCTGTTAAACTTGTAAGCTCCTACATAGACGGCATAGGAGGGCCAGCAAATTGTTGTAAACCTTTTATAATGTCCTGCAAAACCTTGAAGTTGGGGTGGCTGGATGAGGGTTAGAGAAGCTATAGGAGAGGCAGGTGATGTGGCCTTCCAGCCTTAAAGATCTGCAGGAAAGAGATCAGCAGGTCCCGCAGAGGTTTGGTGCCTCTCTGCTACTCCTCTTCACAATGGCTACATAGCTTCTACAAAAGCTGTGCTGCCATTGGCTAGGCCTTCCATTTCTCTGGGCAAATGTGAGGGGATACAAGTCCAAAGACATACTCTAATGCTGCTTTAGGTATTCAAAGGAGAATATGGTATCCCTTAGTTTCTCCCCCTCTTGCTTCTGACTTTGTCCCCTGAAACTCTATGGGAGCCTGCTTCCTCTGTAGATGCTGAAACTGTTCTTCTAGCAAATCCTGGGAGAGATGATTCTAAGGAGAGCAGCATGTCCTCTGCTTGAAGGAGTCCTCTCTAGTTTTAAATGGCAAGTGGAGTGGTCCTTGGGAAAACCATGAAAGCTGCCCCTTCAGAATCTAAAATGATCTCACTACTAAGAAGAAGCTATCCGTTTGCCCTTTCATCCCATTATCTCCTCTTGGGACTACCCTAAAACTCCTCTCTCTTTGATATTGACACTTTTCATATACTTGTAGATAATTGTTCTGTACTTATTAGCTGTCATGTATCCAAACTATTCAGTGGGATTTTTTTCCAGTCTTTTCTTGCAAGTTCTCCCATCCCCTTAATCATTTTTGTTGCTCTAATAACAATAATTAATAATAATAAAAAACAACCCTACCAAAACAATTTTCCAGTGCACATATTTCCCCCCTCTGCAGGGGAGGATTGGAACAAATGTGACTCATGCATAGTCACATTGCTTAATGCACTACTGGAAGATGCTCAGATACTGCGGTGATGAACATGATATAAAAACCTAAATAAAATCGAGTAGAACTCCAGTTTCAGCTCCCAGCTTATCCACATCTTTTGCGTAGAAATTGATGCAGTACACTACGTGCAGTCTCTTCAGTGTTGAGTAGAGAACTACCTCTTTATAAAAAACAAACAGGTTGGATTTTCTTTTTTCAGCCACCATATGCTATATAGGCTGCTCTTTGATTTTGTTATACGCCAAGGCAGCTGGGTCTCTTTCCATTATTGCGTGAAATATCTCCTCCTAACAATCTTTGGAGTGAGATTATTTTTACTTAACTATGATAGGTTGCATTTTCCTGTGTTGAAACTCACTTTATTTCATGATCCTTTTTCTAACCTCCTTAGACACATTTTATATTATTTCACAGCTGGGTTAGGGAGAGTGTGGCTAACTGGGGTCCCAAAATCTCTGTGTTGGGAATGTGGGTCCTCAGGTACCCCAGTGACCTATCCCACTCCACTTTTGGAACGTATGGAGCAGATAGCCTCATCTCCAGAGGTACAGCCTATAATAAGGCTCCAGGTGCGCCAGGGAGATAACAGTGAGGAACATCAGGGGAGAGGTGGAGTGGGTAGCCAGGATTCTCTGACCCTAGGACTTCAGGTGCTACTATAATTATGAGCCAAATCAGCTGGAAGGAAGAATTTAATCTGAAAAATATGAATGATTGGGAATTGTTTAAGAATACTTTACTAGATACGTCAAAAGCCACAGCTGAGGAAGAAGGCTATATTGGTTAAAAAACTGACCTGGTTTAGGGGGGAAGTAAAGGCAGATGTATATAAAAAAGGAAGAAAGGGGAAGTTGATAGTAATGAATATAAATCAGAAGCTAGGGATTGTAGAAAATTGATAAGAGAAGCAAAGGAACACAAGGAGAGATCTGTGGCCAGCAGAGATAAGGATAATAAGCTTTTAAAAGTGTATTAGAATTCTTTTTGTTCCTAACAGTGTTATTGGTCTGTTACTAGATGGAAATGTTAAATTATCAATAATGCAGAAAAGCCAGAAGTGTTCAATGAATATTTCTGTTTTGTATTTGTGAGGAAAAAGAGATGATGTAACACACACTTTTAATTCCTCTAGTATCTTGGGAGGAGGTTAAACAGCACCTACTGAAGTTAGACATTTTAAAGTCAGCTGGTTCAGATAACTTGTTTCCAGGAGTTTTCTTGGTACTGCACAACATTTTGATTAACAAACTAGAACTATATAAAATTAACATAGGCATATATTAAATGGATTAAAAGCTGGCTAACTGATAGGTCTCAAAATGCAATTATAAACAGAGAATCATCATAGATCTGGTGTGTTTCCAGTGGTGTCCCACAAGGATTGGTTCTTGGCCCTTTGCTATTTAACGTTTTTATCAATGATTCTGGAACAAAACCTAAAATCGTCACTGATAAAGGTTTCAGATAATGCAAAAACTGGAGGAGTAGTAGATAATGAAGAGGGTTAGGCCACTGATGGAGTGCAATCTGGATTGCTTTGTAAGCTTGGCGGAAGCAGACAATATGAATTTTAATATGGCTAAATGTATGCATCTAGGCAAAAAGATTGTAGCCCATACTTACAGGATTGTGGACTCTATACTGGGAAGCAGTAACTCTTTAAAAAAAAAAAAAGGGGGGGGGTGTCTTGGTAGATCAGCTGACTGAGATCCCAACGTGATGCTATGGCCAAAAGGATAAACTAATGTGATCCTTGGATGCATAAATAACGGGAATCTCCAGACAAGTAGATTATTTTACCTCTGTATTTAGCACTGGTTTACCACTGCTGGAATACTCTGTCCAGTTCTGGTATTCACAAGAAGTATGCTGGTATATTGGAGAGGGTTCAAAGAAGAGCCATGAGAATGATTAAAGGATTAGAAAACATGTCATGTGGTGATAGCCTGAAGGAGCTCAATAAAGAGAAGATTAATGGGTGACTTGATTACAGTTGATAAGTACCTACATTGGTAACAGATATTTAATAATTGGGCCTTCAGTATAGCAGAGAAAGATGTAACATGATCCAATGGCTGGTTGTGGAAGCTGGACCAATTTAGACTGGAAATAATGTAGACATTTCTAACAGTGATAGTAATTAATCACTAGAACAATTTACCCAGGGTCATAGTGGCTTCTCCATCACTGACAATTTTACAAAAACATTCAATTTTGATTCAAAAAGATATGATCTGTGAATTATTTGGAGGCAGTTCTGCAGCCTTTTTTATGCAGAAGGTCAGACTAGGTGATTACAGTGGTCTCTTTTGGTCTTGGAATCTATGAATAATTTTATTGTCGTTGGTGGTTGCAACTAATATTTCAGTAGAAAAATAATGACAAGATTAAGTGGGAGAGAGAAAGCAGGAAGTTCAGAAAGTTACTTAGGGATAATAGTTGAAACCCATTAGATGAGAGTTTGCAATGTGATAGCATAAACAGCTTTTGTTGCTGAGGATTGTGTATGTTGAGACACGTCACAGAGCAGAGGTAGTAATCCTTTATGGCTCTGGTGTGACCACTTCTAGAGTACTGCACTCAGGTCTGAGCACAGTGGGTAAAATCCTGGCCCTGTTGAATTTGATGCCAAAGCTTCCATTGATTTGGACAGAGCCAGGATTTTACCCCATATTTCCAAAAATACATTATCATCAGGTTGGAGGAACTTCACAAAATATTTATCTAGCTTGTGGGAAAAAGTGAATGAGCTAAATAGGTATAGTTTAATACAGCGGTTCTCAACTGGGGGTACACGGCCCCCTGGGGAGCCATGAGCAGGTTTCAGGGAGTCCACCAAAATAAACCAGTGAGCAGGCACAGCATCAGACTCACTGGGGTACAAGGCAGAAAGCCGAAGCCTGAGCCCTGCTGTGTGGGTCTGAAGCCGAAGCCTGAGCCCTGCTGTGTGGGTCTGAAGCCAAAAACTGGGCAACTTAGCTTCACGGGCCTCTCTGGTGCCCTGGGCAGTGTTCCCTCTATTTTTTGCCACCCATGTGCAGAATGAATTTTGTTATGTGCACCAATATGGAGGTGATGTGTGATACATCATCTTCATATTGGTGCACATAACAAAATTCATGGGGGTGGGCTGGGGCAGAGGGGTTTGGAGTGTGGGAAGGGTCTCAGGGCTGGGATGCAGGGGTATGAGGGCTTTGGGGTGGAGCTGGGGATGAGCGGTTTGGGGTGCAGGAGGATGCTTCGGGCCTACAGCGGGGAGAGAGGACTCCTCCCAGCTCTCTCTCCTACAGCAGCATCTGCACTGGAGGGGAGGAGTGCCTTTCCCTGCCGCAGCAGCTCTGGGTCTGGGTCTGCAGGATAGGCGCCCCTCCCCTGGCTGCAACAGATCTGGGCTGCGGCTGGGGGCCGGGGCGGATTCCCTGAGTGCCTGTGTGGTGCTAAATAGGCTGCTGTGCGGCCGCATAGCTTACAGGGAATTTAGGCTCCAGGCAATTGCCCTGCTTGCTACCTCCTAACACTGGCATGGGCTTTTAATCTACTGGATATGCAGAAAAACAGTTGTGGCATAGGTGGGCTGTGGAGATTTTTATAGTATGTTGAGGGGGGACTCGGAAAGAAAAAGGTTGAGAATCCCTGGTTTAATAGATGTGACTAAGGGTGGGATCTAAGTCTAAAATATTTGAAGGGCACAAACACCAAGTATGGAGAAGAATAACTTGGCACTTGTGTACATTTCAGAATTAACTTGGATTAAGGTAGGGTATGAGTTTAAAGTACAATAAATATTATGCAGATATTCTCATTCCATGTGTAGACAAACCCTTAAGTGTGGTACATCCCATATAAGTAGGAATAACAGAATGAATTTGAGAAAGTGAAAACGGAGCCTGAATAGTAGGGAAACATTTCCTGGTGCTGAGATACATTAGTTAGTGGAATAGTCTCCCCAGGGGAGTGGTGGAAGCTCCATCACTTTGGGCATTTAAAGGAAGGCTGGACAAAAAAATGAAAATCTACTTTTCTGTGCAGCACTGCACTAGCCAATCTCTCCTTCATGCGATGCATCACACTTTTCTGACTGTTTTGTACAGTCCATCTGAGGTAATATCATATACTTCAAAGCTGCTTTATTGCATTCTTTTAATCTGCTAATTCCATTATTAAACCAGGGGAAAAACAGGAATCGAATATTTTGTGTAGTCTGATTTATTCTTTATATTAATGGCTCATGGTTCTGTTACTCAAGTGCTTTCAAATTCTTTTCTCAATATTTATTCCATTATTTTCCTTGGGATTATTTACTTGTCCCATCTGGTGAACTTGTTAGACTTGTTCTCTTTTTTTTGTGGGGGAGGTTGGTACCACGTCATCTTTATTCCAGTATTCATGTTCTTTCTCAGATATCTGACTCCCTTTCAAAGTAATTGCTAACAGTAAGTGAACTAGTTAATTCCCTTAGGTCCCTAGGCTGCATGTCATCTGGACCTCCTTATTTGTATGTACTCACTTTTTTATAGTATTCCCCCTACTTGCTTATCAACAGCTATATGGACAAAATTTTCATTACTTCCTGATTGTCCATAGGTACAAGAGCATATTGAGATAGCTAAAGTTTCAGTAATCGAGCACATGGTGAATTACTTGTGTTCTCACACCTATAGTTAGCTTCTTTGTGGGAGTGTGTTATTTGTGCATTACATTTGGGTATTTTATTAACAGACCAGCAGTCGCACTTGTTATTGTATAAATGGTTGAGTTGAGGTCATTGGGTAGTTAGCAGATAGGAATAGCTTTGGGAAAAATGGCCATGCTTAGGAAATTTGTTTTTTGGACCGTCTCCTCTGAAAATTCACTAGTGTTGAAAAGTAGCTCTGTAGCAGCGAACTTTAAAGAGATGTTTGTATGCAGCTGGGACTGAATTTACAGACTACCTTTCTCTGACTTGCTAAAAAGCTAAAGATTGACAATCCTTTCATCCTGCATTATCCAGCATTGCTTTTAACTCCAAGAGAACTGTGTTCACAAATTGATGCTCTGTTCCTTTGGGGTTGGTGCAGAAACATTAAATTGTACTAAAATATTCATATGTGAGTGCATTTAGCTGAAAGCAATTGATGTGCAGTTCCCAAGAGAGCAGAAAGAAATGCTGTATGGCCCTGTACTCCAGCAGACACCTTAAGCATGCTTCTTAAGAGTAATTACATGCCCTGGCTGATCAAAGTCTATAAAGGTTCTTTAAGTGAAAAAGATTAGGACTGGATGGAACTGCAATACTTTGTGTACTGTTTAATAACCCTCTGCTACTTGAATGCAAGATATTCAACAACCTCACTATTTAGTACATTTTTTTGGAACAGTTGTCTGATACACAGTGTAATATATAACTAGTGTCAAGCCATAAAACATTTTATTGGGTTAATAGCTCGTAATTGGAAGGGATCCTTCGTGTGAAGTAACTCTCATAACTAAGATTTCTTTCTAATTTCATTGTCCTTTCACGCTTTCAAAGAAAATAAAATCTCTGGGCTATCTGTAGAAAGAGTACATGTGCCAAAGGGGTTCATTAAATGAGCTGTTTAAAAGCATGCCACTGCAATGATGACAAATTGATGTACACTGAAGATTTTAAATGTAATTCAAAAGTTGGGATGAAAATCAGTAGGCACTGATAGCACATTTGCAAAGCAACTACCTCATCTTGTGTTACACCTGTGCAAGATACAAAACAGTACCTTAAGAGAATTCCCACTCATACTATAAATGAGAATAAAAATTGTTCTTGTGGCTTTCTTAAGCAAATGTAACTGCCCTAAGGCAGCCTTGGGCATTTTAAAATTATCTTACAAGTAAATATCAAGTAACGTTACAAGACATGGCACATTTAGGAAATCATCATTTCATAAATTTGCAGATCTGTGTACACATGAAAAACATTCTGCATTGACCTATTGTTATGCTGTATAGTGACTTGTAGGTGACACTCCATAAAACGTAGTGTAACTGGGTATATGGATTTCAGATGCAATCCTACAAAATTCTGTATAAGAAATCCCATTGATCTTACTGGGATTACTTGAGTAAGGGTTTGCAGGATTGGGGACTTTTAATTTGACTCTGAACTGGTAGGTCATGGAGAGATTGGAGTAAAAATTGTTCTCAGCCTAGAATTCTGGCTGCTTGAAACTTGAAGTCAAAATCCAGATTGTACATAGAACAAAATCAGGACTTTGTGGTGATTCTCTTTCTTTAGAGTTGTTCTGACTCAAATCTGCTGCTACAGCCCTAAGAGTTGCCAGGGATGAATGCTTGAGTTGGGCCTCTGCCTGCCCCCTTACTCCGGCTTCTGCAATTACTGTGTGGTTGTCTGGGCAGGTTACAAACTCCCCAGCCACACACACAGTCATCTCTGGCTGCTGCTGCAGGCCTCTTGAGGAGTCAGGGCACAAGGGGTGTGTGTGCGCTGCTGGCCCTTGCCTTGCCTTCACACATTTCCATCACTGCCCTGATGGAACTGCCACCAATTCCCCAAATAGCACCTCTTTAATTTAAATATGACTGTTGTTTGTTAGTATTGTCTTGCTCGTGCTTCTTTATCTTTCCACTTTTTGCCCTCGTATGGTGTTCAGTGTCCCTTCATCTTCCATGCTTCTTGGTTCCTCGATTCCATACCATCTCCTCATCAGCTTTCCTCTTTCCCCTTTCCTTAAACTTGTGCTGTTCATATTTACCAAACCCTTCTAACGTATATGTTCCTTGGTAATATTGAAGGACATTCAAATTATTCAAAACCATCAACCTGAGCATATAGTTTTATAGCCATGTTGTCATATTAATATCATTCTCCCTTTCCTCCCCATATTACTTGCATTCACTTGCTGCATCTTTTTTCAGATTGGAATGAGAGCTCTTCAGGGCAAGGACCATGGATCAGAATCTGGCCCCACGACTGCCCTTTTGTTGCCACCCCAGTGATGTAAAGAGGCTGACGTGCCCTCTTGGTGAAATTTCTCCCATGCAGGAGCAGCATAGGGCCGACATATGTCACAGAAAGTTAGAACAGCCCCAGAGGGGGCTCTAACTTTCTCCAGGGACTCCAAATCTGTAGGACACACAGATGGTATAAACCTGTTTTTGTCAACCATCCACCTGGACTGTGCCTCCTGAGAGCATCAGTACAGAATCTGGCTTCATGTTCTCTTGTGTTTTTATGCAGCACCTAGTGCAAGGGGGCCACAGACTTGACTAGAGACTTGAGGCATTATTACAGCACAAATAATTCCAAAGACTTCACCTTACAGCTGAGGTAGAAGCTCATGGTTTCAGTAAAGGCATAGAAGTGGAAGATTTTATATTTTTAAAAGAACTAAATAAAAACGGGGGAAATATGGCTTGCCTAATCTTCCTTATCTTGGTATCTAGGGGATCTGAGAGCCTTGTGAGCAACCAGTTCCTTCCTTGGTGATCCCTACATCAGCACCTAGCAGCTTGGAAATTTTATTGGTCTAATCAGCTTGGTACATTTTAATTAAACTGTAACCTATATAAACTGAGTCTCCTTCTTAATACTTGGAATTTTTTTTTTCAATAGGGAACTACTAATAGGAAACATGCTGTTCTGCATAGTGTCTTTATAATTACACATTTAAGTAAAAGTTGCTTACTTGAAGTGATCTACCAACAAACTAAAACCATTCAAAATGGGTTGGATATCATACTTGGGAAGCTGAAGGCAGGCAAACTAAAAGGCTAATGATGTGCATAGGTCTTAAAAGACTTAACTGTATGTTTAAGACAAAGAAATCTGGTAGTGTATAAGTGACCTTTTAATAAAAACATCTTTGTCTTTCCTAGATATGTTAATAGAAAATAGACATGAGTGTCTGGCTTTCGATAAATTGGACTCCTTCCAAAGACTGGTCTTTAAAGTTTAGCAAACTGACAAGAGGAACCTGGTAGTCTAGAAGACCAGCGCTTAATGAATCTCTCTCAAAATCATATTACAGTAACTTTTTAAGAGCGTTGTAGAAAAAACAATACAATGTGAGATTAATCTCTCATGTAGCCTCTACTTTCTCCTTTGGGATAATTACAATATTACAGTCTAACCGTGGTTCCTTCTGTGTACATATTATATTACACTTGTTAGACATAGCAGCTGCAGTTAAAATGGGGTGGCTCCAAGCAGGAATCTACTAAGTAAAGGGGAGTGGGGGGGAAGCTCAATGAATTTTGTACTCTCCAACTATTGGATATCTTTGAAAAATGCTCAGAATTGAGATGCATTTCATAGCCTTATTCATATTTTTCCTGATTTTTATTGACTTCTTACATTCAAAGGAAATATCCTATCATCACTCTGCACTTCTTCCATATAATTATCACTGAGAGAGTTTTCTGCGTAAACTGGGAAAGTTTCATGAATCCATAGGAATAAAGTAAAATTTTAAAAGTATCATTTTTGAAAGAAGAGTTTGGCAGAAATAAGTAAATTTTCTCCTAATTTATGCATCCAGCCATCTTAATTGAAGCACGCCCCCCCCCCCCCCCTTTGTTTCCCCGGAGGAATGGGGCAGGAATTTGGCTTATGTGGTAGCATTGTTCATTACTGTCTGATATTTGTGTGCTGGGATCCAACAGAATAAAATGTGCCATTGAGATAGGTGTTCTCGATCCTTGGAAAGCAGAAGCCCCATGCAGGAGTTGCTAAAATAAATCAGGGTGTGGAAACTCTGGATTCTAAACTTGATCTGTGCATGTAACTTTAGAGGGAAGAATTGAACAGCAGTGGGTAGCAGTTAAACTGAGGTGAAAAAAAAGGGAAACAGCCATATCCAAGGCTTTCTAGTTGAAACATGCTGAGAGCCAATAAGGCTACACTTTAGTCCCTTTCCTTGATCTAGATTCTGGCACACAATTTGTAGCTTTTGGGCCACTAAGCCTGCAGAAGGAAAAACAGATTTCAGCTCACTTTAAAGCTAAATGGGAAAGTGCTTCAGTTACTTGGGAGAAGGGGAAGGGTACAATAAAGACTAGGGAAAGTTGGGGCATTGTTTTCTGCCTCTTGTAAAATGGAAGAAATCAAGATTAGAGGCTTCAGGCTGATTTTTCTCCAAATTAAGCCTGGAATGTGGGATGGGTATGTGTGGGGTTGGGGAGGGGGGGCGTCAAAAATGGGACTTCAGTTTTGTGTCTAGCAAAGTTTGTGATTGAAGCACTGTAACAAGATTTAAAGTGTGGGCTTGGAGAAGGCCTCTGGTTAAGGACAAGGACTGCTACATTATCACTTTTGAATATTTGTTGTACTCTGTTGGGGACTTTATCCTTGTGCTCTGTTCTGCATTCTACTGTCTTTATATATGGTGACTTTTGGTGGATTGCTCATATTTCAAGTAAGATAAAGGGCTAAATTGACAAAGGCTGGCATTGTGTGGTTCTTTGGGGTGTGCTAAAGCATGTGGGAAAAGGACATACAAACCACCACTTGGGGGTTTTTTTTGGGTCCCTGATGAATTTGCTGACTCACAAATGCTAACTTGAACTAGAACACTTTTTGATTTTAAAAAAAAATGTGAAATCTTTCTTACCTCGATCATAATGTACACTATGCTCTTTCTGCATTGCAATATAGGTGTTATAAACTAACTGGGTTTTGTAACTAAGATTGTTTTAATTTTTGTTTTCAAAATGGAGGACATTGAATGGCAAGTGGGTGAATGAGAGGCATTGAGAAATGATGACTTAACTTAGACCTTCCTTCTGGCTAGTAGCTTCTTGTCTTGGTCTTTATGAATGAGATGGTGAAAAGTACTCTTTGGTTCTCTTTTGTGAATTTCTGAAGGTAGCCAAACAATATAGTGTTGACTGAAATTTGGGCTGTTGGCCAAAAAGTATTGTTCCATGAATTCAAAATGTGCCTGGCTTTGGGTAGATTGTAGTCAGGATGACTTTCAAACCAAGGGGAAACAGTTTTCTTCTATAAATTAAGACTGCCAATATTAATAAGCCTTTCTGAAGAATTTAGATTTATTTGCTTATAAATTCTTACCCATTTCAAATGTAAAGTATGTAAAAGTTTCCACATTGACAACCCTGGTGACTTAAGCCCTATTTATGTCTCCAAGACAGATAGCAGCAGGGTGGATTGATTTAAATCACCAGTTTTAGTCATGATTTAAATAATTGATTTTAATCATGTTTTGCATTTGTACTTTATTTTTCTAAAGAAAGGTTGGTTCTTGTTAGTAACATAAAAATGTGTTGATTTGCAACCCAAATGTACACTAAATTTGACGCTGCTTCTTGCTAACCAGGTGGGTTCACTTGATCTATGCACATTTCTTTAAACCGTTGTGTAACTTAACTTGTTTGTTCAGATTTTTAATTTTTACATTTTTGTTAGAATATGGTGAGTGTTACATTTTGTATTTACTAGATAGTTAATTTCTCTTGAGATTTGTGTCAAGCTGCATTAGGATGAAAATTCAAGTAAATATGCACAAAAACAGTTTGTTTTATTTAATTTAAAAAAAATCTTGTGTGTGCTGATACATAGAAAAAGATTTTCAAAATAGTTTTAAATGCAAAACATAACTGATTTGTTAAACAGTTGATCTAAATTATCTGTAGTTAGCAAATAGAACTGATTTGTTTCTGGTCATTGTGTCCTTCAGTTTTAGAACTAGTAGATCTCACCCTCTCATACCTCGTTTTTATTCATGGCCTGGAAGAGATAAACAAGCTTTCCTGCTTTTTCCACTCCCACTTGGTTTCTTAACTTTGAATGAACTAGTTATTGAATTGAACTAGCTGAGTAAACTGAAAAGAAAAAAATATTTGTTCCTTGCACCTACAGAAGAGGTTACTGTGGTCAAAAGCTGGTTTAGCATGTCAGCAAACTCTGGTTCCAGGTACATAGCCAGTGACTAGGTCAGTGGGTGACTTTCTTTGAAACTGGGTAGCAAACATATACTGCTTAATATTATTCTTTTTGTGTGTGCTTAATTTAAATGATTATAGTAAATTTAGGCCTTAACAAAGGTGGTCGGTTTCAAATTGAATTTTAAAAATGTTTTTTAGAAATAAGCCTGTATTTAATTAATAAAACTGATAGGAAAAAATTAAATTAAATTAAAAATCTTTCCGAGAATCTGAAAGACCTTCCAACCATGACAGTCCCATCCTTCAACTAAGGAGTAATGTGTATTATGATGCATTTACAACAGTACAAACCTCACATAGACAGGGCATCACTGTGGTTGTGCATGTGCCAGATACTTTTTTTGTCTTTATTTCCCACCCTAAAACTGGCCAAGAGGACAAGAGAACCAAATCTTGTTCCCTGGGATATCTGCCTATAGTGCTCCCATAGGACAATGTGCTGTTCTGGATTTCCATAATCTAGACAAGAAATTACTTGTATATTAAAACACTCTACGGTACTGATTTTTGTTATAGTTTCAGTGAGATGTTACACACTTTCACTTACGCTAATAATTATTTTTCTTCTAGGAACTTTATATTGCTGTTGGAATATCTGGAGCAATCCAGCATTTAGCAGGGATGAAAGACAGCAAGGTACAGTCCTGCATGTAGTAGAAAAGACTGAAAGAAGGAAAAAATATTTTTTTTTACAAAATACATATAGCAGTAGAACTTCTTCCAACATTTGTTGCAAGTGAACATAGCAAGACAATTGGTTTGTTCTGCTGCATTAAAAGTGTCAACTCTTAAAGCTCTATATTATGTTAAATACTGTGGAAAAAGTTTCAATAGCAAGCTAACTTTAAAAGAAATCTGTTGCAAAAATAGTTTATTAGAAAAGACTAATTGATTTAATGTATTGTTTAAACAAAAATTCCATTCTTGAATACTATACTATAGTCCCACTCACACATTTCAGAACCTGACGTATTAATTCATGCATAACAATGTGCAATTTGAATTATGAACTTACTATTCCATAAAGTAAAAGATGACTGACATTCCTGCATTTATCTATTCAAATGGAAACATTTTATAAAATGGTAATAAAACTTTAAAAGGTTTAACTCATTAGTAGCTGAAATGTACGGGCTAAATTTGGAAATTGGACTGTGGACTGGACAATGACTATTTCCTAATAGGCAGAATTATGTGCAGTAATAATGCCAAAAATAGATTTCTTTTTTTTTGTTACAAGTAATTTTTACAAGAGGCCATTTTTTGTACCTCTTTAGGAGACTCTGTTAAAGTAGATTTATCAAACAGGCTTAAATGTGTTTCTGCTGTGGCATCCTGCTGAAGCATGAACAGCTCATAAAGCAGCTGTGAGGGTCTCCCATTGTTTTATAGGTGGAGCACAGGTTTCTGTTTTCACCTTTTGATAAATGGATCTTCATCTTCTGAAATTTCAGGAGAAAAGTTCTTAAAATTCTTTTCTGTCCACACTAACAAATTTAGCTTGGTTAAGTATCCAATGATATTTTTAGCATGAGCCAAACTACATAGTAGGATGATCTGAACTTATTTTAGCACCTAGTTTCTTCTGAATACTGCAGGTTGGTGCGTGCATTTTAAAGTGAAATGTCAAACTTTTATTGGAGGGCATAGGAATGAGTGGAACACCAGCTGCCAGATTTAGGTTAGAGGAAATTCCATCTAAGATGCAGTGTAATACATTTTGTATAGCCTTCTTCATACAAGCTTTGTCCTGCTTTAGAGGTAATACAGTTGGAAAAATAACCTGAGTGAGAAATTAAAGGATATGTTGTGGGCAATGGGGGAAAAACTTTCAGGGAAAATTGTGAGGTGGAAAGATGCAACTAATAGGATCTGCAGTGGAAGAGGCAGATTTTATGCCATTATGCCACAATTAGTGAAATTATGTAACATTAGCCTCTTCTCTGCTAGATTAAACAGAGAGAGGTGGGGAAGGTGATAAAGGAAGAGAGTTTGAAATGAATATTTGCAGTCCTGCTAATATCATAAGATCCCCTGCTCTCTTCAATACTGTGTCCTAAATTTTGAAAATCCTCTTTTTTTGTTTGGTCCCAATTACATATAAAAGATTAGGTGACTTTGAATCATATACTACTTGGTTTAATTTTTCCCTTTATAATATTTATTTTATATTTAAACAAACTTGTGTATCTTGAGACTTATTTTTACTTTTATTTGAACTGTGACCTACTTCTGTTTTTAGTAGAAGCAGTTAGGTACTGTATTTACTGAAAAGATCCAATTTATATTACTGTTTTAAAAAACTGTAACCATGGCAACAGTCTCTTGTGTGATTTCCTCCTGCCCCCCATACTGTGAATTATCTGGCATTGTGAACTTGCACACTTAAGAATATGTTTTCAGAAGTAGTCAGAGAAGCTTTCTGTGAGTGAAATGTATAATTTATTTGTACTTTTATAACAAGGTAGAAAAATCAGTTTTCCAGAAGGGATGGATTATGTTAGTTGTTTCATCTGTTATGGATTCACAATTCCTTTCCTTTCTAGGAGGTTTTTTAATTTTTTTATATCTTACCTAGTTTACATGCCAGTCAGATTAGCATAATTTTTAAATGTACTGAATCCAGTCATTTTACAGAACAGTGATTAAAATAAAAATATTTCAAAGCTACTGAAGCATTGTTAAAGATTAGGTCTTAGTTGTTTTCATACACTATTTATCATTTAAAGGTGTTAGTGAAGAGACGTACCTCTTAAAAAAAACCTTAAATGGTATAGTATTTGTTTTGTTGTTTCTCTGAAGTTACCATCTGATGATTTCCTTCAATATTTCATGGGAAGGATGATGAAGTTGTAAAATGATGGAAATATGACCAGTTTTCATAAGACTGTCATTTCTTATCTGCTTTTGATTTTGCACCCTTAAAACACATGGATTTGAATTATCACACAGGGTAGGAGATGGGTTGTTGTTAGTCTTGTAGCCAAAGTACACAGTTTTAAGTTGTATTGAATGCAGATGTTAAAAACACTTGTTTATGAAGCGCAGGGGAGAGAGAAAAGAGATGCTGACTGCCTGATCCTTCAGTATTGAAATTTTCTCAACACTAAAGACTGTGAAATGTAATGTATGACCTAGAAAACCAGCTCTGATTAAGAAATACCAGGTGACCGAAGTTCCTTGAATTAGTGGATATGTTATAGGAGAAACTGAGATGTGGTGTTTTTAAACAAATCTAACAATGGTGAGGGTACATCTCCCTCTTCAACAAGCCAATGGTGAATATTTTTCTGAATATCTATTAGATAATACCTCCACAAGGTTCTTCTAGAGCAGTGCTCTCTAGCCTTTTCAGCCTGAGGGCCAAACACCTTGTTTCAAAATGACAATACTTGGGGGCAGATTTCTGGGCTTGTGCCCTTTATCATGCTTAGGTAGTGTAGAAGGAACAGAAAGCACCCTGAAGAGCCCTATCAGGGGAGTCCTCACCAGGTGTAACACCAGTGCAGCCAGCTCCTATGCATCCCTGCAAGCAGTCCTTGTTGGAGTGGCCACAGCACCTTGCAATGAGGCTATCCCCAGCTGGGCATATGGTTCCTAAGGGAACATTGCCAGGTGGTGGAAATTAGAGTAGCCCCCATTCTCCCCTAACTAGTGCCAAGGCTGGGGCATAAAATTGAGGAGCCATAACTGCTTTTCTTCCCATCCTGGGCTGCCCTGGGTGGCTATATTGGGGAGGAAGGTCATTCTTTGCTAGTTGTCTGTAGGCTCCAAGTGAAATCAGTCCAACTACTGTTCTGTGGGCTTCCATAGCCCAGCAAGGAAACCGCAATGGAGCAGTATTCACCTCTCCCCTTGCAATGCTGCAGGCAACCAAGAGGGCAGCTGGAGCTTGGCATCAACATCAGCTGCTCCTAAGGCTGCAAGCTGATTCAGACATGTCTGTTTAAAAATCACAGGGCATGTCTCACAGAACACATTTAAAGAAATTGATATTTGATCTTGCACTAACACCTCAAATGCCACAGGTTGGACACCGCTTTAGAACATACAACTTCTAGGTGGAGACACACATTTTGAATGTCAGTCTAGTTATAGAAAACCATTTCTGTGGTTTAGAAATATAGGCTTTTCTAACCTTATTTCATTTAATTATTACGATCAAGCTTTTTCAGCAAAATTAATGATTTGGTAGAGTACTTGTAGTGGATGGAGAAAAACAGACATTTGAATGAAAGGTCTCTTTGAATCGCAGATAAACATACGAAGAATATGTTGGCTTAGAATACCTGTGGGTTCTCACAGCTTTGAATTGATAGGTGGTAGCCATAACCAGTATAGGGTTTATTTGTGAGCTGTATAGCTTTGAGTTTACAGAGCTCTCCCATATATTAATATCCTGTAACAGGCTATTTATCTAGGCACCTGCAGTCTTTGGGCTGGAAACCTATCATGAAGCTATTTTGAAGTGATTTGGTCTAGAAGTACAGACTCTGTCCTCTAGGAGAGGGAGTTTTCTGTGTTTAGCATTGGGATTTTAATAGTATATTATTTTCCACTGTGTAGTGAACTAAATGATATTGGCCCACATTAAAAAAAAAAATTAACATTTAAGTCTCCAGTGTGTAGCTTTATACTCCTTTTTCAAAATGTCTTTCCCTGTTTTTATTTGTTAAACATCACGGTCCTTTTATAGTGGATGTCCTTTTTTTATTATAGCATTTTAAGGAAGAATCTTCCCCCTCCTTCCTACATCAAATGACCGCCCTGTTAATGGAGCATGGAATAGTCAGACCATAAGTGTTTCCATTATTTATTGTAGACATTTTAATTCGCTTATTGAGATTTCCTTCCAGTCTTGCTTCCCATTTCTGCTTTGAAAACATTTGTCAAATGCCGTTGATCAAATGAGCATAGAATAGTCAGAGCTTAGAAAACTTTTCTGTTATTGTAGATATTTAGTTCTTTTATTGAGATTTCCTTTATAGTCTTATTTTCAAGGCAGAAATCGGAAGTATTTGTCAAATGCACTTGACCGTATCTGCTGGGTCTCGTATTCCGGTGTGAACGTAAGACGCTTTTTATACGGGGGGAAAAAAATGTAATCTACAGCTGTATATTTTAAATGTTTTTGTTTCTACTTTCAGACCATAGTTGCTATTAATAAGGATCCAGAAGCGCCGATTTTCCAGGTTGCGGACTACGGATTGGTAGCAGATTTATTTAAGGCAAGTCTAACCTTGAGGGGGGTGGGAAAGGGAAATCTTAATTTTTTAGAGCTGCCCTCTGCATACTGTAGATCAGTTCTGCATACTTTTTTTTCCTTTTTACTTGCTCCTTCATGACATTTTGAAGTAAGAGTAAAGATGTATTTAAGGAGATACTAGGAATAAGGAAGTATGGTGATTTAAGCTGACGTAAGTGTGTGGATAGGAGTAAAAAATGTTGAATGAATAAAGAACTCATGGGATCAACCCTTCTAATGTCTTTAAAAGTGTCCGCCACTGCATGTGGTTGCTTGTAGATGAGAACCACTCCACATAATTGTTGGAAAGTTTTTCCTTTCATTTCCATGTAGACTAATTATAATTTAAACAATTTTTAAATTTCTGTGTCTGTGCATTTCTGCATTTTATCACCTGCTCCTCCTGTTTATCAGAAGTTTAAATTCCTATTTAAAAAAACCCACACACCTAGGTGGGAGCTGTGTGTAATGAAGTCTGAGCTCGGAAGACAGCTCAAAATAATCTATATTAAATCAGACTCATTCTGGAAAAGACCGTTAGAATATGGGAGGAGGCTCAGATGCTTTGGATTATTTACTCAAACTGATGTTTAAAACATGACACTTTGTAGCCAGTAGTCCATAACTCTGTCCTGGCATCGCTGTTTTCTTAAATAGTAAAACTGTAGAAGATTAAGTTGTAAAACTAGCTACTACAGATGCTGAACAATTGCCCTTTTAAAGATCTTTTATCTTGTAATATTATGTCCATTATTCCTGCCACTCCTCACAAATCAGGCTTTTTTCATGCTCCTTACACCAGTCAGCATCTAGGTAGCACCTTTTAGGGACAGACAGTATTTATTCCTATATTTTGGACTGAGTGCCCTCAGTCAGGCACTTTCCTTCATCTCCTGCTTCTCACCAGAGGTCATAAACTTGTTTTCAAGAACACATCACGGTGACTTTCCTAAAAGTATCATACATAAAGCAGTGGACATGTTATTCCTTGACTTTAGCAAAGCTTTTGATACAGTCTCCCATAGTATTCTTGCCAGCAAGTTAAAGAAGTATGGGCTGGATGAATGGACTATAAGGTGGATAGAAAGCTGTCTAGATCATTGGGCTCAACGGGTAGTGATCAATGGCTCCATGTCTAGTTGGCAGCTGGTATCAAGCAGAGTGCCCCAAGGGTTGGTCCTGGGGCCAGTTTTGTTCAATATCTTCATTAATGATCTGGAGGATGGCGTGGACTGCACCCTCAGCAAGTTTGCAGATGACACTAAACTGGGAGGAGAGGTAGATACGCTGGAGGGTAGGGATAGGATACAGAGGGACCTAGACAAATTAGAGGATTGGGCCAAAAGAAATCTGATGAGGTTCAACAAGGACAAGTGCAGAGTCCTGCACTTAGGACGGAAGAATCCCATGCACCGCTACAGACTAGGGACCGAATGGCTAGGCAGCAGTTCTGCAGAAAAGGACCTAGGGGTTACAGTGGACGAGAAGCTGGATATAAGTCAACAGTGTGCCCTTGTTGTCAAGAAGGCTAACGGCATTTTGGGCTGTATAAGTAGGAGCATTGCCAGCAGATCGAGGGACGTGATCGTTCTCCTCTATTCGACATTGGTGAGGCCTCATCTGGAGTCCTGTGTCCAGTTTTGGGCCCCACACTATAAGAAGGATGTGGAAAAATTGGAAAGCATCCAGTGGAGGGCAACAAAAATGATTAGTGGACTGGAACACATGACTTACGAGGAGAGGCTGAGGGAACTGGGATTATTTAGTCTGCAGAAGAGAAGAATGAGGGGGGATTTGATAGCTGCTTTCAACTACCTGAAAGGGGGTTCCAAAGAGGATGGATCTAGACTGTTCTCAGTGGTAGCAGATGACAGAACAAGGAGTAATGGTCTCAAGTTGCAGTGGGGGAGGTTTAGGTTGGCTATTAGGAAAAACTTTTTCACTCGGAGGGTGGTGAAACACTGGAATGCGTTACCTAGGGAGGTGGTGGAATCTCCTTCCTTAGAAGCTTTTAAGGTCAGGCTTGACAAAGCCCTGGCTGGGATGATTTAGTTGGGGATTGGTCCTGCTTTGAGCAGGGGTTGGACTAGATGACCTCCTGAGGTCCCTTCCAACCCTGATATTGTATGTTTCTATAAAGCAAAGTTTACTGGAAAACCACGAGAATAAAAGTTTGCTATAGGACATTTTTCTAAGCCTACATCCTGGCTTGTCTGTGCAGTCCAAAACCTCATTGAAGTTTAAAAAAAATCCTGCTTACCGTGTGCATGTTCTTTCCCTACTTTCAGCATCCCCATGTTGGGTGAGAGAATGTCCCATCACCCCTGTTTGGAAGCTAGTTATACTCTTAATTTGCAGTGCAGGTGTGAACAGACTTAATTGTTGTATGAGCTTGGAATTCAGCTTGGTGTTTGTTTAGGGATAACATTTACTCAGGTTTAGCAGCTTTGAAACTGAAATACACATTTCACTCTGACACAGTCGTCATAATTTGTATCATTTTTAATGATCACAGATCTGGAGGCTCTCTCATTTTTCCAATTGCTTCTCATGCACTTCAAAATGCACTTTCAATATTGCTGACAGTGCAGGTTCTAACTCTTGTATGATTAACACTGAGGTTTTTTTGTATGCGTATAGGTATCTCCCTGTAGGATGCGGTGGTTTTTGCCTTGCATATTCCTACAGGCAACTTCATCTCGGTCCTCAAATTTAGGATTATATTTTATTAACTCAAATATGAGTTCCTTTAGCAGCTACCATTGCACAAATTGTGCGGCTTATGAGTAGTAGCCTTTGGAGCAGTGGTGGGCGACCTGTAGGCTGCAAGCAGTTCATCAAGGTAATCTGATTGCGGGCTGTGAGACACTTTTGCTGACATTGACCATCTGTAGGCATGGCCCCTCTGCAGCTCCCAGTGGCCCCGGTTCCCTGCACAGTCAACTTCAGCAAAATGTCTTGTGGCCTGCAGTCAGAGTACCCTGATGGGCCACAGGTTACCCATCACTGCTTTGTAGGATCCAGTACCTGTTTTACCCCTCCGAACTTCTCACTGGCCCTCATTCAGTAAGGTATTTTATGCAGAGGCTTAAATCCCATTGATAGGCTTAATCATATGCTGAATTCTCATTCATAAGTGCTTTGCATTGAATTGGGGCAACTATCCCTCTGCATTTCACAGCAAACCTGGCTTCCTTGATGAGCCAGGTTTGTGTTGTGTGAAAGCAAGGTTTTAAGAAGTCCTGTTTCTTGTCTACTGTTGATTTGCTTTCCAGACTTCTCCTAATTCTGGGAAAGTTATGATGTAAAGATATCAAAACAATCCCCATAATAAGAAGCTCTGTGGGGGAAGGGGGGAGATCTGTGCCTCTGCAAATATCTATTTGCATTTTATCTATATTGTACTAAAAGTGCATCCATCCTGTGCACTAGGTTCTGAAGAGTAACTGTACTTAGGCAAAAAGAAAAGGAGGACTTGTGGCATCTTAGAGACTAACAAATTTATTTGAGCATAAGCTTTCACGAGCTACAGCTCACTTCATCAGATGCATGTACTTAGGCAAGGATCTCCCATTCACTGAGTAATATGTGGAATCTTAGCCTTTCTGCAAAGGAGTCTATTTAAAGTCTTGAGGAAAGCTTTCCCTCTTTCATTCTCCTGTGTTGTGTATTGAAGGAATTTAATTTCAGGTACCATTATGTATCATTCCCATGTCACAGCAGATCTAAATAGTCAAGTTTGACTTTCTTGATTGTTATCCCAAATACTTCACTTTCAGAAACTTTAATAATTTGGTTTCCTTTTTTGAACTTATTATAGAAAAGACCAAATACTGAATGTTTCTTTTGTTAGTTGAAGTATGAATGAACATGGAGTTAACATTGAATTTAGATATGAGTGAAGGTTCTAGTTTTGTACAGTGAAATAGATAAAGCATGTCAGTTTCTTAGCATTAAATAGGCTTATCACCTGAACTCCTACCGTCATCCCAAAAACCTGTTTACCATATGTAGAAAAAATTGAACGTTTACTAGAACTCTTCACAGTGCTGCTACAGGTTACACTGCGGGCTCTATTAGCATGTAATCTGTATGACTGGCATGAGCTCATAGTATATCCACTGAGGAAAGTAGGCAGAAACACTGCCAGCACTTAATGCCATTCCTGAACTAATGCCTGCTGGCTCGGCAGTAAACATGGGCCTTTTAATAAGCTGGAGACAAAGTGACATTCGGAAGAAACAACATGTAGACAATTTCCTTAATAAATTTTGTACGAACACATTATTTCCACCTAATGGAAATGTAGCTCTCTTAAATAATTGAGAGGCTATATTCATCAGTGGTGAGTTCAGCTGGGATCTTTGTGAGCTGGGGCAACCTGCAGCCCCTTAAAAGAAAAGGTAATTGATATTTTACACAAGTGACTAGGATAGGTTTTCAGGTGTATTCTATAGATTAATCTACCAACTCTTTACATGCATAACTGCTCTTCCTAGTGCTAGTCAGAATTACAGTGCAGCATGGCTGTGTTAAGTGGCAGAACCAGAGCAAGTGCCAAGGCTTTGGCACTGACTCACTTTAAAAGGATTGTTTAATGCTAGTTAAATCAGCTTTTCAATTTCCTTTTTTATTACTTAGTAACTAATTTTTTGAAGCTTGACTAGTAGATGCATTTTACCTTAAACTATTTTTTTGGCCATGGTGATTGTTTACTGCCTATCACTTTCTCATCTCTTCAGAATTAAATTTTGCTGAAAATTAGAGGAACTAAACCAGTTTTCCAAGTAAATCATAGAAATGTACTGTAATGTCCTAAAGTGATTTTGATATTCCTCCCTGGGCTGGAACTAGAAATTTTGGGAACTGGATCTTTAACTATTATTGTAAGGATCTTCAAATACTGAAGGCTCTGTATGGTTCTAATTCCACTGACTTCACTGGGGGAAAAAATGGTGGCTGTGACCTACTACTTATGTATCTAATGAAGCTTTACAGCAATGATAAAGATGCTTCTCCTAATATCAACACTACTGCATCTTAGTTCTTCTGTTGAAAAAATCACTCCATTTAAATATTGAACAGGTGAACTGTAGAACTGTTCAGTACGCAGACATTACAGAATACCTCCAAGTGGTTATTGTATTGATTGAGATTAGAATCTGACCTTCAGTTGGGTTGAGGCCCATGGCTGAGTTCAGTGTGAAAACTTTTTTTTTATATAAAGACAAGCGAAATCTAAACAAGAGTTCATTAGGCTGTAATTCAAGAAGTGAGGGCTTGGCATATAAAATCATTTCTTGGTATTGTCTGTGTCATATGAACTTTAAACATAGGATTTCAGAACCTCTTTCTTCCCAGTCCTAGCAAACCTTTTCATAGAATATTAGGGTTGGAAGAGACCTCATGAGGTCATCTAGTCCAATCCCCTGCTCAAAGCAGGACCAACACCAATTAAATCATCCCAGCCAGGGTTTTGTCAAGCCGGGCCTCAAAAGCCTCTAAGGATGGAGATTTTACCACCTTCCTTTGAAATTTGTACATACTTACTGTATCTGTTTAAATTTGCAGGTAGTTCCTGAGCTGACTGAAGCATTAAAGAAAAAGTGAAAGCACTCTTCAAATTTGAAGGGAAAGAAAAAAAAATCTGTGTGCAATGCCCTTGAGTTGCTGGTTTCGGGCAGATTTTGAAACAATGAAAAACTGTACAAATTGTCTAAATTCTAATCCTGAATATCTTGTGTACTACACTCTTTACCTTTTCAGCTAATGTTGGATTGCAAACAATTTTGATTTTTTTTCCAATTCTGTAATAAAACATACACTATAAAATCTAGCAGCTGGCAGTATGTCTGCTTTTTTAACTCAGAACTGGATTTGTGGTGGGGACAAAGATTATCCCTCTTTTCCAGAAACTTGCATTTGAGCTATATATTAGCTCAACACAGCCTCATGTCTCTTTTTGGCAAGATCACTAATAACAAGATTATTTGAACAAGAACGTTTAGCCTTTCAAACTCTTTATTCCAGATCCTCCAAATGTAGAGTGAAGAACTTCCTTCTGCTATATCTAGCCTTCACACTCAATGCTGCAGGATCTAAAACCAGAATTTCAGCTTTAACCCTTCATGATTTTGGCTTAAGTTTTTAGCAGCAGTTTCCTTCTGCCTTGTAATTTATTTTATACTGACATGTGAGTACATAATTACTACTTTGAGTCTCTATATTATGTTTTTAAATAAAACCCAGTGCTTTTCTATTGAGTGAAGTTTTGATCCAAGAGCTTTTACCAGTCATGTCAATTCATAGACTATCAGGGTTGGAAGGGACCTCAGGAGGTCATCTAGTCCAACCCCCTGCTCAAAGCAGGACCAATCCCCAATTAAATCATCCCAGCCAGGGCTTTGTCAAGCCTGACCTTAAAAACTTCTAAGGAAGGAGATTCTACCACCTCCCTAGGTAACGCATTCCAGTGTTTCACCACCCTCCTAGTGAAAAAGTTTTTCCTAATAGCCAACCTAAACCTCCCCCACTGCAACTTGAGACCATTACTCCTTGTCCTGTCATCTGCTACCACTGAGAATAGTCTGGAACCACCTCTCAGGTAGTTGAAAGCAGCTATCAAATCCCCCCTCATTCTTCTCTTCTGCAGACTAAACAATCCCAGTTCCCTCAGCCTCTCCTCATAAGTCATGTGTTCCAGACCCCTAATCATTTTTGTTGCCCTTCGCTGGACTCTCTCCAATTTATCCACATCCTTCTTGTAGTGTGGGGCCCAAAACTGGACACAGTACTGCAGATGAGGCCTCACCAACGTCAAATAGAGGGGGATGATCATGTCCCTCGATCTGCTTGCTATGCCCCTACTTATACATCCCAAAATGCCATTGGCCTTCTTGGCAACAAGGGCACACTGCTGACTCATATCCAGCTTCTCGTCCACTGTCACCCCTAGGTCCTTTTCCACAGAACTGCTGCCTAGCCATTCGGTCCCTAGTCTGTAGCTGTGCATTGGGTTCTTCCGTCCTAATTATCATGACATCCCCACAGTATTTATTATGCAAAGCAAAACTCCTTGAAAGAGTTTTATGTTCTTTCTGGAACAACTATTTTGCTTTAAAAAGAAAACGTCTGCAGCTGCTGGACTACACTGTGGGCTTAAATTACTAACTTTTTAAGAACTGCCATCGGAAGGATGGGCTTGAAAGCCTTCAGAAATCAAAATTATTTTAGTCACTGTGTGTATCTTAAAGGAGCTTTTACAAAGCTCAATTTTGGGTGGTATTATAGAATTGTTTAATATGCCAACAACAGAGACCTATTCTGTTTAACTGTGGATGAAATTACTTGGGCTGCTATACATGCTATTATCTCCAACATATAGCACTACTTTAAATGGCAAACACTATATTGCAGATTTGTTAGTGAAGTTCTTTACATAAAGTGTATATGCTACAAGTGACAAGCATGTGTGTAGTTATGCTTTGCCCAAACACTGACCCCTGCAGGAAACTAATATGCATTTGAACAATTAGCTATTTGTAGACAATTTAATGTCAATTCTAAACATTAATAGTGATTTGTTAAATCAAAACAATGTTTAGAAGTGACAGTTAAAGAATCTTAACCTTATTTACAAAACTTAGACAAATTTAACTAGTCAGAGGAAACAGTAGCTAATACTCATTTACTGCTTTTCTTAATAGTGCATCTAGCAATAGGCTGTGGGTCACAGAAGTCCAATAGGGCTCCCTGGAAATATACTTTAAAATGTCCTTATCTCTTGATTCTTTTCTAGCAAGTCTCAGTTTTATATGGTCTTTCAGTTTTAATTTACTTTGATATTCTGTTCTGCTTTCTTGTGATCACTGTGTTAATGACAATCTAGCAAAGTTGGTGCGTATCGTTTTCATACCCAGAGAGAGAATAACTGCTCCATCAAAACCAGAAACTTCAGACAGCCTGTCTGAGAGTGTTAAGAAGATAAAGAAACCACTGTGCAGAAAGAGAGGAGAGTCAACAGAAAGCTATGGATGAATTGCTAAGCGATGAATGCTATGGAATTCTTAACTATTGTAAGTGGTGTGAACAGTGAAGCTACATCTGACTCTAATAAATGATTCAAGTGACTGGGAGTTCTGAGAAATATTCTATTGTAAGATAGGTACAGGGAATGCAGAGGAGGTCTCGGTGCTAACAATCATTTATGCAACAAAGTGCTATATAGTTCCCCTAATATAATGCCCCTTCTGTTATGAGCGTCAGCAAACTTAGCTTCCTAGGACATCAACTGAGAATTCAAGACTATCACAGACTAACTTTTTTCTGCAAAAGGGCACTTGGTGAAGTTAAAGAAGAGCTTAACTATTATCCTCAACCCTTATACCTGCAGAAACCTCTCCATATGTACAGCTTGGCATAGCCTCCTAGTAAAATTCTCTGTTATTGAGTGCTGCTAAATAAGGTATTGTTAATCTCTGGCTTCTGTCCCCTCATGAGAGGAAAAGGGCATTCTTAGCTGGGCATTAATGGCAAGACAGATTGTCAAGGTTCCTTCCCCACTCTGAACTCTACAGATGTGGGGATCTGCATGAAAACCTCCTAAGCTTACTTTTGCCAGCTTAGGTTAAAACTTCCCCAAGGTACAAACTACTTTACCCTTTGCCCTGGGACTTTCGCTGCCACCACCAAATGTTTAACCGGTTACTGGGAAAGAGTTGTTTGGAAATGTCTTTCCCCCCCAAAATCCTCCCAACCCTTGCACCCCACTTCCTGCGGAAGGTTTGGTAAAAATCCTCACCAATTTGCATAGGTGACCACAGACCCAGACCCTTGGATCTTAAGAACAATGAAAAAGCATTCAGTTTCTGAAAAGAAGAATTTTAATAGAAGTAAAAATAATCACCTCTGTAAAATCAGGATGGTAAATACCGTACAGGGTAATTAGATTCAAAACAGAGAGAATCCTTCTAGGCAAAACCTTAAGACACAAAGACAGGAATATCTATTCCTTTCAGCACAGCTTATTTCCTCAGCCATTTAAAGAAATCATAATCTAACGCATCTCTAGCTAGATTACTTATTAAGTTCTAAGACTCCATTCCTGTTCTGTCCCCAGCAAAAACATCACACAGACAGACCAAGACCCTTTGTTTCTCCCTCCCCCCAGCTTTTGAAAATATCTTGTCTCTTCATTGGTCATTTTGATCAGGTGCCAGCAAGGTTGTCTTAACCCTTTACAGGTGAAAGGGTTTTTCCTCTGGCCAGGAGGGATTTTAAAGGTGTTTACCCTTCCCTTTATATTTATGACACAGATCATGAATGAGTGGTGCTGCTAAATCAAAGGCTGACTCTATGTACTGATGGCCCAAGGCCTGTGTGGCTGGAACCAGATTTCCTAGATACAAGCCTGTGGGTCTCTGAATGTCCCCTGAGGAAAGTGAGTTTAAAAAAAAAAAAAAATGGGAGGGGGTGGAATCTGCACTTAATGTAACAGAATGTGGTCATTGGAGCTCAAAGTCACAGACAATTCACTAGGTGTTAACTAACAGCCTGACTATACAATAGGCTACGGCTTGCCATACAGATACCACCTCCAAATGGCTCTGGAAAAGACAGCTACCATGGCAAAGGCTTTCTTGGAAATAATGGGTTAGCTCTACAGAAGTTGCACTAGTTACTAAGGAAACTTACACCATTCTTACTAATTAATGGCTTACTTTTCAATCACAAAATACAAATTTATCTGAACAGCCTTAAACACACAGGGCAAAAACTCCTTAATAAATAGCTAATGCTTTGGCCCTAACTTCTGTATAATAAAAGTGAAATCAGACAGCTACACATCAGTGGTAACCCAGCACAAGATATTGCAGAGTTTTCCTCCATCTTCCTGCTGTACCACTGTCTCCAGACAGCCCTTTCCAGATTTTCTTCCTCCCTAGTTTCTGATCCTAGAAGTTGTGCCAGGGTGGATTTGCTTTCCCAGCTGCTTAGAAAAAGGCTGCGTACACAGTAACAGTTTGGCTACTTAAATAGTCTGGTCATGTAAATGTACAAGTCATCAGTGAAATGTTATTTGGCAAGTAACAGCTCAACCACAGTCCATGTTTAACTTTGCAAGCCAGGCCAGCTTCTTAACAGTGCAGTGTGCTCTGAAGCATTGCTGACCAGGGTAATAGTCCAAGCCGAATCAGAGCTGTAAGTTCTTTAAATGTAGTCAACATTCTATCATGATTTCCAACCAATGGGTCTTAGCAAAAGTCCCTGCAAGTGTATTTTTTTGTAGTAGTAACTTAAAGTGACAAATCCTTTAGGAGCAATTTGTGCTAGGAGTTAAACATCACTCTGCTACACCAAGATCTAACAGAAACCACACCAGCCCCTAAATACAGACAAGTGTACAGAGCTGGACTGTGGGGACACAGACACCGAGTTTGCATCAAGATATTTGGAGGATGAGTATTCCTCATGGACCTAGACTATGGCCAGTCTTGGCTATTGGGTTTAAAGCTAGTGGCAGTGACAAAATGGCTGACACACCAAGCGTGGGGGTCACTGAAGCAGTCGAGCGTGAGGCGAACATGTGATACAAGCAGTTAGCTTTTTCCAATAATAGTTGATGGTGCTGGCAAGAGCAGAGAAAGTTACAGAGTGTGTCTGAGGCATGGCCAGGGGGGAGTGGGGGAGGTGGAAAGAAAAAGAGTGAGAAGAGGACAAAGTTGCAAAGCCTACCATGGGCTCAACAGATGCTCATGAGAATAAGGTGGAGGAGGGCATGCAATAACCTGGAGCCCTTCAATGGTAGAAAAGAGAGTCACTAGGAACTAGTGTGAACTAGGAACACATGGCTGTTAGCAGCATAGGCCCAGTGAGAGCCCAGCTCCGTGCATTGGCATCAGTGTGCTGATAGAGCCCATAATAAAAATGGTGACACAGGATAAATGAGGGTCAGGAGCTAGGGTGAAAACAGGCTCCAGGGCTGGCAGGACTGAATCAAGAAGAGTTGGGCAAATGACAGCACCAAGGGAGCGGGAGGGGGGTGGATAGAGGAAAAGGCCTGCAAGGGCCTATAAGAAAGGAGCTAGGCAGTACAGGGCATCACAACATGGGCCTCTTCTGAAGGCAAAGGTGGCTATGAAGGCATTTGTGAAGAAAAAGGGCCAGATTGGAGAGGGCTGGATATTAATGAGTCAAATCACAACAAAGCACAAATGGAGCACAATGGGCAAGGCAGGTACACTCAAAATTGTTCCCCTACCCCTAGTCTCCTGCCTACAGTCCTCGCCCAAACATGGGAATTTAGGTAGGGTGAATGGAGAACTAGATGCTGGCCAGATCTTGCATAGGAACATTCCTCTTACCAAAAGTGCCATGGACTTGTTACTCATCAGGAAGGGGTCAGGCTGTTGGTATTATATTTCGTTCAGTGGATAACACCTCTAGTCACATAAACTGGGGTGTAAGTCAGAGCTGGTGTCTTAAAGGAATTACCACCCACAGCCAGGACCCCACCACTATGCTGGGCCGCATCTAGGGTTTCTTCAGAAGACGCCCATGTCAGTACTGGCTAGGCATGAGGGTACTTAGGTTAGACATTTTTGAGAGCTGGCAGACTCCAAAGCAATCTTCACATTTACTGCAATCTTTACTGCACTGTTTGTTACTACCTCCTGTTTGTACTTTTCCATTCAGCTAGCACTGTGGGAAGGGGATCTAGGGCTTTTTACTTCTCCACGACCACTTCAAGCCAGTCATTACCCTGTGGTGGCTGTTTGACATTGGCAGGCCAGGCCCCAGAGGAGAGGCAGCTATGGTATTGCGACAGGCACCCTTGGTGATAGCTGTATCAGAAAACCGAATGGGAAAGGAGGCTGAACTACCCTCTCTCTCACCCCTGGGCTCTGCTTGCTCTAGAGTGCATCTCTCTGACCCGTCCTGTCACTTCAAAGGACGGCACTCAATTCAGTCCCAACGTTGCCTACGATTCACATGCATTTGGTGCCCCCTGCATTGTACAGCTGAAAAATCATTACAGAAAGTTATTTACGATAAAGGGGTGAATCCCACAGCATGTCACGTTTCTTGCATTGATGACTATTTTGTGTCCAGCACATTGGGTCCCATATCTGGGCACTGGCAGGGGGAGAGGCCTGTGGCTAATGTGAAATCCATGCAAAAAAACATTCAAAAGGGGGTTGCCGGCGGGGGGGGTGGGGGAAGGGAGGAGATCCTTCTGCTTCATTTCCCCCATGCCCAGAGTGATCAGACAGATTGCGTACAGGGTGGGAACACAGTGCTACTGCATAAAGCGCTGCCAACCGTCTCTTCCAAGACCAACAATAAATTTCAACAACAGACGTTCAATCAGCTCTGGACCTAATTAGATTAAATATTTGCCAGACGCCAATTCCAAATGTCCCCGCTCCCTGCATTGCATAGGAAGCCAAAACCCATCATTTTACACTGACTGCTTAAAGCCAAAATGGAAAAGTGGGGGCGGGGGAGGGAGCCTTGCATCTCAATGGCCTTTGTGGCACTTAAAGCTGCTGCTGCTGCACTGTGCTTCCTCGATGGCATTGTTTTGTATTAAGCTAGTGCCGCCCTCCAGTCCAATGCAGTTGCTGTTTGTTTTCAGGTCCAGGTGGCTTTCCAAAGAGTTCCATGCCATAGCCGACTTCCATCTACACCGCGTGAAACAATCACTTACTGCAGGATGTGAGGGTGCAGGGGAGAGGCACCAACATACATTTCAGAACAGGAGTGAATGGCAAAAATTCAGCACAGTTGAATTCTCCACCCACTGGCAATATCTAATAGGGGATTTCTAGTGCCTTAGCACCTAAATTAATACCCTCTCCTGTGGCAGGGAGGCCTGATGTGCCAGAAAACTTGGAGCAGAGATTTGGTTTCATTACCAGCTCCACTCTGATTAGAGCATGGGCTGAGAGTGCATAATGTATACCAGCATGGGCCAATTCTCTTCCTCCTCCAGCTCTTTTCCAATTTCACTTCATTTTAAAAAGATCCTATTTCTGCCTGCTCTCTGCTGCATCAGTGGCTTCATATGGAGCAGAACTTCAAAACAGAGGCCAGGGTGTATTCTAGACTGGGCTGCTTGACCTTTGTTGTTAAGGTTGCTTGACACTTCCCATTACAAGACCCTGTTTTCAGTTGCTAATAACTTTGGGTTGAAATTTGCCAAGCTAGGTGCCTACTTCAGGCTGAATAATAATTTTTTTTATTTCAGCCATAATGGTTCCCCTGTTTCTGAGAAGGTGGGCAGGGAACAATACATTGTTTTGCCCACCTTAGTGGCAAATAAAAACTCTCCCCCCCTCCTGTCCTGTGCTTTGAAGCAGGGACTTGAAATTTGGTGGTGGTGGGGAGGGAGGGCAGGCGGTGGCCTTTGTGTCAGGCCTTGTATTTGGCCAGAGGGTGCCTTTTGCCATGAAAATCTGCCCAGCGTAGCCAAGTTTAAAATAAACTGCAACTTTGATTTTAGCAGAGAATATCTCCACAGAGTCTATCCTCACAAGCACACTCAAGCCTCTCACGTTTTTTAGTGCGGCGTCTGACCGGTCTGACTTTCGTCACGTATGCTCCAGCCCAGGGTGACAAGGGCGAAGCCTGATGTTTGCTGTAATTGCTGCTCTGGGCTGGGGTGAGGCCAGGCAACGGACCAGTGAGCCAGGAGTCCGGCTCTCCTGTGCTCTCAGTGACTCCTGCTGTCAGCCAGGCAGCATGGAAAAGGAAGCCACCTAACTTGAATGCCGAGTATACAAAAGCTGAAGTGTGGGGAGGGAAAAGCAGAACAGTGGGAGCCTGGTGACACTGGATCTGGAGGCGGGTGAGACTGTGATTGGGAGTTGGGAAGGGGAGATTGGTACTGGCTCAGCAAGGAGACTGGACCTAGGGAGAGAGTGGGAGACCAGGACTGGGAGCCAGATAGTTGTGGGGGATGGGGGAGATCTGTGGGGAGGAAAGCCAGTGAGATTGGATGAGGAGCTTTTGGGGGATGGGGAGGAGGCTTTGCCCTGGCTGGCCAAGGAGACTGGGACTAGGAAACAGTGGGGAAGAGGGGAGAACAGGGGCAGTAGGGAGGGGGGAGAGATCTGACAAGGAGCTGGCGTATGGGGGTGGAGAGGTGGGACTGGCTGTGCAAAGAGCCTGGGATGAGAAGCCAGGGAGATGGTGGGGGAGAGACTGAGACTGGATGAGGAGCCTTGGGATGGAGGTGCAGGCTGGGATCCAGCTTGGGGGCAGTGGGGAACCAGGATGGGGATCTGGGACTGGCACTGGCTGGGCAAGGAGACTGGGTGCAAAGAGTTGGGGTGGGAGGGAAAACTGGGGGGTGGCTGGACCAAGAGTTTGGGACTGGATGTGGGAGGGAATGAGAGTTGGGGGAGGAGAAGCCTAGGGAGGGAGACAAAGACTGCCTAAGAAGACTGGATGAGGAGCATAGGGTGGAGAATAGAGTGAGCTGGGACAAGTCAAAAGGGACCAGGCTGCGGGAAATGGGCAGGAGAGTCTGTGTCCACCAGAACACATTTCCCTCCAAAGCCTGGGATGGCATCCAAGATTCCCAAGTCTCATCCTTCCTCTGCTCTCAGCACACAGACTACGGCGATTCCAGAGGTTGTATTATTCAGTTACATACTAGTTACTCTGTAGTACAATTCACACAAGGACTGGGAATTGCATGCACAGATCTAATACCAGAGTGTTATTCCCCAACCCTTCCCTCACCCCAGCAGTGGGACAGAAGCACTAGCTCAGTATGAAAGGAGAGAGGTCATATACCTTTGAAATCTCCATAAAACCTCCCGTTAGATATTGTGAAGAGGCACATGAGTGGAATATGGTGAATGACAGAGAATTACCTTTTAGTTCTTCTCTTCCATAGATCACTGTGCTATTCCATTTGGTAGCTTGTGTCCCAAAGCAAACAGGAATCCATCCTTCCCTCTTTTTAAAGGGTTTCCTTTTTCCCCTCTCCATTTGTCCTAGTTCATTTTGTTAGAGGAACTGGTACTAGGCTGCCTGGGAAAGGAGCAGGAGCAGTCTCTTTCTATTCACCAAGGGAGCTGAGCTGCAAACAGCCACTTCCTGCAAACCACAGTCTTTGGGCAGAGGCAAATCCAGCTGGAATTAATTGAGTCACAGGTGGACTATTAGCAGCTATCAGGAAAGAAGCTGCCTGAGCAGTGACAAAGCTGGCTCAGGCTTTGGGAGTCTTGAAGGGAGAAGAGGCACAAGTTGCAGTATAAGCTAACGTAACAGTGGCTGGGGCTGTACATTCTTAGCTGCAGCCTGGAGAGATTTTGCTCTTTTGTCATTTTATCTTATTTCCTCTTCTTTTGAAGCTCTGTGTTGTGCATTTGCCTGGCTGAGCCCTTGTTATTAGCCACACTTTACTGCTGGATGTGTTAGCAAAGATGCCAGCCAAAAGCCAAAGGAAACTAGGTACAGGCTGTGAGCTCCTGACAGGGATACAAAAGTAGGGCCCTTCAGCTTCTGTACAAAATAATAATGACCATTGGAGACAAGAGGAGGTAAATCTGGCCTAACGCATAGAGAAAATACTGATCTGTGTCCCCAGCAGCCACTGGTTTGTCACTTCTGCCTGGCTGGCTCCTGCAATTCTCTTGTCGTTCTGGCTCTTTCCTTGTGCTGAGCCCTAACATTGCCCCCATCCCCCAAGCTCATTTGCCCACTGAGCCCCTCCCCAAAATGTATCCTTTTCTTGTCTGTGACATATACAAAACCTAACAACACTAAAGGCAGAGGAAAAGCTAACATCTCTAGGACCAGGCACACCCCCTAGTCTGAGCTAAAACAGCCTGTTCTTTTTGTAACAGCATCCTTTCCCCTTCCCCCCTTCCAACCTGTTTGTATCACCCATATCTTGTCTTTTGGCCTCTGCGCTCTTTGGGGCAAGGACCATCATTTCCTATACGTTTGGACAGTCCCGAGCACAATGAGGCACTAAATGATAGCAAGTTATTTTGGCTCATGTTTGCCTGAGCGTTCAGTTATAAATAGTTCCTGCCACTTCCTTTGCAACCCTGTGCTTGTAACTTGCACTAAGGTAGACATTCCAGGCTCCCAGGATTGATACATGAATCACTGCTAGGGGATCAAATAAGCAGAGAAAGGAAGGACTCACTTACTCCTGGTTAAACACAACATAGAACAAACAGAGTACAGGAAGCTCCACTGATGATGAGCATAGAACTGCCTGAATACACCTCTGAAAAATTACTTGAACCCCATGTAGCTGGGTTGCCCCAGGGACACTCCCCTCCAGTGTTTTCCTTCCAAACAAAATCAACCTCAGTTCTGGGTGGGTGGGAGAATTCCAAACATGGTCTCTGGAAAACAAATCTTTGGTAGGGCTGGCTGGCTAGATGTTTTCAGGGATTGCTCCAATGCCCCTTGTCATCCACGGGACTCGGATCAGGACCAAACTTGCACCCTGAGAGAGGGAGAGCTTGGGTCTGGCCTCCCCTTCAACAGCCTCATACCTTCATGAAGCCACATGACCAGAACATTACACAATGCTGCTTGCTGTTGGAACCACTAGCATTGACGCTGCTCCAGCAAAAATAGGTTTGGGATGTGGATGGACAGATGTCACAGAGGCTGCTGAGTCCTTGCTTTTCCCAATCATTCTCTTCTGCATCTGCGATGCTGTTAATAACAATGTTGATTTGAACTTCAAACTGGCAGCCTCTGCTTAACTCTCCCCCACCCCCGCACTGGAATATCAGGGACGTTTCAAGTCATGCCTGAGGTGTCCTGGTAAGGCAGAACGGGCAATCTTGGGCTCTGTCTGCACTGGATGTGGCTCTCACTATTAATCCTCTACTTCTATAAACATTAAATACATTCCAAAAGTCTTAAGATAAAAAGTGCTGGTGTGCTCATGCATTTGAGAAGCCAAACAGAGATAAAGTAGGGAGGTATTCTGAGAATAACCCTCCTGCTTTACAAATCCTATGGGTAATCTTAGCAACAAACTGGGTACTTGCCTTTATTACCTGCAGTCTGGGAGCTGCAACCAATTCACATAAGGAGGAGCTGATGTTCTGAGAGCTTTCATGTGGTTTGTTGCTGTGAGAAACAGCTCCCTTGGTACCCAGGCATTCCAAGTATCTGTTTCATTTAGTTTCAGACTTGCAAGGCAGTACGATCACATCATTGAGTAGCGGGGGTGGGGTGATCACAAAAATACATATATACTGAAACAACAGTAAGGACATGAATACATTTTTCACCTGCAAATTCTGGCTCCTTACTTGGTCCATAGAATCACTACAATGGATGTGCATTGCAGCGCATAATGTAGAACACATTAGATCATATTCTCTTCTCAGATGTGACCAATATCAAAACACAACTGTGTGATTAACCCCTGGACTGCTCTACAGTGTGATTAGCACACCTCAGGAGCATGATATCTAATACAGTTACAGCCCAATGACTAGAACTATTAACATTGTTCCTCTGGTTTGTAGACATTGTTACGTGTGATTGCTTTCCCTGGTTGGTATGGGTGTCTTCTATTATTCTGAGGTGGGGGAGCAGCATCCCTTATGTATAATTACATGCAGGGAAAAGGCAGAAGAACTGTGAACTAACTTGACCCCGTTGGGCAGCCGGGATGGGGGTGGGAAATGCGGGGGGATGTAAGCAGAGAATGAGACTCTCCTTGGCTGATCCCAGACAATGAACTTGTCTGTCAGCGAGTAATTTAAAAGCAAAGGATCCAGGTCCTGAGAACAAAATAATTTGACCAAAATGCTTAAAATAAAACAAAATAAATAAAATCCTTTGTGTAACAGGCCAGGTAATATAAGTCCAAATGCAAGAATGAGGAAGATGGTTTCAAGTAACAGCAGCTCTCTTAGGTGACAGAGGGCTTATCATTATAATGAGCTCTCAAGCCAAACGAGTTGAGCTCTTTGGTTTTTTTAATTCAATTTCTGGTAGCTCATGAAGATCAACAAACAGCTTTTGTGGCCTAGCTAATTTTCTGAGGCGTTAGTTGATGATGGGCAGATGGGAGACCAGAGAGCTGATGCTGCCTGCCATATTGCCTTAGCAGTTAGGGTGCAAGAAGCAGGGGTTAGAATATTGGAACTTGGAATGCATATTGGAATATTGGAACTTTGAGCTGTCTTTATGATGTGCTTTCTGACTCCCAAAGCCTGCTGCTCTTTAGTTTACACAACAGCCTCTGAGGGATCCTAATAATTGGCAGTGAGGAAAATGGAAGAAATAACCCCAAATGATTTTATTCTGCCCACGCAGGCTGTGATACCGTAATATTTAAATTGAATAAGATCTGAGCGGTGTATGTAAGAACGGGCAGCTATTTTTAGCACTGTACGCTGAACAGATGTTAACCTTAGTGGATACAGCCTTCTACCACCCTGAAGCTGGATTCACTCATTAAATTATGATATTGGAAACTTAAACCTCATCTCTTCTAATTATACCCACATTAAATCAAGATCTGGTGCCAGGTCAGCTAGCTTGTTAGTATCACTTCCCTTCCCCCCATGCTTTCTCCCAGGCTTTCCCCCCTGTGGCATGGCGGAAAATGAGTACAGGTTACTATGAGTAATATGTTTGTCATTGTCATACCACACTTACCTTGCAAGGTATACACTGAACTTCATAAACGTATTTAATGCAGTGGCCGCCACTGTTCCCTCTAATTTTTTGCTCTCATGTGCAGAATGAATTTTGTTATGTGCACCCATATGGAGGTGATGTGTGACAAACCACGTTCATATTGGTGCACATAACTAAATTAATGGAGGTGGGGGGCAAAGGGTTCAGAGTGTGGGAGGAGGCTCAGGGCTGGGGCAGAGGGTTTGGGTGCAGGGGGTGAGGGCTCCGGCTTGAGGTGAGGGCTCTGGGATGGGCTGGGGACGAGGGGTTCAGGGGGGTGGGAGGGGACTCAAGGGCTGGGGCAGAGCATTGGGGTGGGGGTGGAGTGAGGGCTCCAGCTGGGGGGGGTGCAGGCAGGCTGCCCTGGGCCTGGGGCCAGAGAACTCCCCCCAGCCCTCTCCCTGCCGACAGCAGCGAGCTCCGGGGGCGGGGCCCCTCCCTCCCCGCTGGCAGTAGCAAGTGAGCTCCCAGAACCGTGGCAGCCCTGCACACCCCAACTTGCTCCCCTCCCCAGTCCCTGTCCACTGCTGCTGCGGCCCTTTATAGCTGGCTGTGTGGCTACATAGCTTAGAGGGCACTTAGGACTGGCTACTTATCTATGTAAATTACAAATACCCACAGCGTGCATGGGTTACAGAAGTGTTTTATATGCACGTTTCGTTGTGTTAACATACTTCACAATTTGATAAAAATAAATTCTTCAGTCCTGATCCTGCAAACACTTACTCACGTGCTTAATTTTACTGCTGTTAGTAACAAATCTCTAGTACTACTCTCGGTAGTAAAGTCAAGCTCATGCATAAGTGTTTGTCTTGGCTTTTTAAAAAATAGTTACACAGCTGTACAGTACCAAATGCCAGCCAGGAACGCTGCATGCCTGGAAGGAGTGTTTGACTGGATACTTTTTAAAAGCTGGGTGTGTCATCGAAAGACAAAATGCTCCCATACAAAGCAAAAAATCCATTGCTGATCTGTGGAAAAAGAATGATCAATGCAAAATTCCCTCCAGTCCCCAAGAAGGAAGTTGGCTTCTCCCAAGCACAGAACTAACGATCCCCTTCAATCTATCAAATTCCACACAGTCATCCAATTTTTGTTTAAAGATATTAGTACTTAACTTTACCATTTCACTTGGAAGCTCATTCCACTCACTCACCACGCTCTCCACAAGACTCAGCAAAATTCAAATGAATAAGCATTTATTGTCCAAATATATAAATGAAGCATCCAGAGTAGAGATACTTTGAAGGGGAACCTTATGGAAACTCATGTCTCCTTTTTAACTTTCCCTAGGGAAGCAGGTACAAGTTTGGGGAATGGTATGGTGGAGAAATGTATCCATCTAGCAAATAGTAGGACCATATATGGCTTTTCATTAAAGCCAGACATCACATACTTCAATTAAAAACACAGAAAGTTGCAGTTGGCTAGCTTGCAAGGATCTTTGGCTTAAAACAAAAAAAAGGGAAAGCAGTTGTGCCTTTTCTGTTGGGGAGCTTTTTGACTGACCCCATTTGTGGCCATTTTCAAAGGTACTTACCACCCAGCAGCTCCCACTCAGGTGCCTACAGAGCAGCTGTGCTCTTTTGAAAACCTGGCCCCAGTTGTGAATGATGAGCACTCCTGAAAAACTGGCCTTTACTGCCCACTTAGTCTTATGAGCAGAAACAGTTGTGTTTTGTGAATTCGTTTTCTAGACAGCCATCTAACAGAAGAATAAGGGGGAACTCACTGAAATTAGGGTGCCGCAAATTAAAACTAGAACATGGATATCACTTATAATGCAACCCCATGATGCAAAATATTATGGATGCAAAAGGAAGTTTCCTAAAACTTTATATGACTAAAACCAGCAGCAGCAGTTTTGCTAGCTAGGGAACATAAGCAGATCACCAGCTGAGGTCAGAAAGTCTCCTTCCTCTTCATGGTACAGTAATACACAGTTAAGTGCACTGTGCAGGTTTTACTCCTTCCTTCGAATCACCCAGAACTGGCCACTGATGAAAACAGGCTATTGGACTAATGTACCATTGGTCTGACCTGCTAATGGCAGGTCCTATGTTCTTATCTCAACTGACAGCTGAAATACTTGCAAGTGCTCCAGTCTAGCAAGTAGACCATAAAATGGATAATTTCCTGAGATATTAACCAATCGTTGCCTTTGATAATGCCCAATTTTCACATATGGGCAAGTGTTCTAGGGCCTGACTGTCCCTGACAGTGCATGGGTAACTTCCACTGAAACCCTAGGAGCTGCATATGTGTGTTTGCCAGGACAGTTGGGCCCCTAATACTTGTAAAGGTGGATTTGATCAATACACCTTCCCATAAAACCAGCACTGTACCTAAAAGGGACAGAAAAGCACATGGATTTTCACTGGATCTGTTCTGTAAATTGTAAACAATTCAACTATAAATAAATAAAAAAAACCCCTCAATGCCTCATGCTCTAAGCTGTACTGTGGTTGCTTTGGGTCACACCACTGGTGCAAATAAGTCTTAAATCTGGCATGCAAATAATAATAAATAATAACAGCTGGCTATGGGAGGATGACCCCACTGCAGGGGGATCTGCCAGTGGCATACAACTGGTGTACTGGTCCTTATGCCAGCCCTCTCCCTATGGCCTTTAGGTGATATGCAGCTGGGGAAAAGAGGTCTGGCCTCCATATTGGTTAAGTTACAGCAAGCAGCCTTTTGGCTCTCCTAACTTATCCCTGGGCATGAGCTGAGCACATAGCTGGTCCATCTACCTTGGCATAAACTCCTGTGTTGTACTGTGTACTCCTCAGCCACAGCTGAGGATCTGGGCCAAAGGCGTTACACCCGCTGCTAGATACTACTAGGTTAGAGGAGAACCTTAGTATTAACTTTCAAATTGTCTTAAGGAGCTGAACTGTCTTAAAAGTTCTTGTGACGATAAAAAAAAGTTTTTGTCCACTTTCAATAGTCACTGTATATTCAAGTGAGTTCAATGTACTACTTCATTAAACTCAGAGTCAAATGTAAATGAGATTAAAATATTTTCCAAAATGGAAGATTTAAAGCCACAGTAATTATCTCATGAATCTAGCTTACCTACAAATCTGTGAATAAAAACACTGAATGAACATTTATTTTGTTCGGTTTTTTTAATTAAAATTGAATTTGCAAAATGTCCATTTTTCACTCGTGTTGACTTGGAAGTGAAAATTATATTTTCTTTTCCAAAATATTGTTTTTAAAGAGCTCATGCTAAAATAAAAACAGATCACACTTTTTCCCTTTAATCTGCATCACCCAAAGTGCTCCTTGAAAAAAGATTTTGGGAAGAACAAAAATAATTGCAGAATTTGTACAAAGGGGTTTACAGCTGTTGTCATGTACAAAGGGACAGTAAGAAATCGTAGAAGGAGAAGTTTACATCTGCATGTACCATACCCTGCTGAAGCTTGACCTGATAGAAGGCTGATCAGAGTTCCATAAAAATTGTTGTTGTATTTTTAAAAAAACCTCACAAAACCAAGATTAAGAATATGTACATCTTTGAGGTCATTGTTTTGTAATATAGAACGTTTTCTCTTCATCCAGGGATTGGCCTGAGGACCTCTGAAGCTAGAAATGTCATGGATTCATGTTGGCTCTCAGAACTCATGCATTTTATGAATATTCAATTCATTCAAACCACGCAAGGAGCAAGATATCCAGCCAGTGATTGTTCTGAGGGCGCCATTAAAGCTCTAGAATGTCTCGTCCTTTTCTACCACTGTGGAGAACTATGAATCTGGGACCCTATTCATCTTTTGCTCTTTGGATTCCAAAGATTTGTACTTTTCATTGATCACCGAGGCGGTTTGCTGGAGGTGAATAACTGGCTTAATCTGGAGCACATCAAAGCTCTCTTGGTTCTTCTTGTTGTAAATGTTCACTCTATGTTCCAGCTCAGGACTGGCTTTGGTGGACCCTGCTGGACTAGGCAATTTAAGGTTGACTGGATCTAAGCCTTTTTGTGTCAAGCAAGAATCCTCTGACAATGATGATAACAGTTCCTGAACTACTGCATTGCTGACCCTATGCCTTGCAGAATCCATTTGATCATGTTTTGCATTCCCAGCCCTGTCTAAGGGGCAGTATTCAGAGGGTTCCTCCCGGGTGGTACTGCAGTCTGTGGAAGAGCCAAAGGTTTGGCTGCTGTCACTCTGGGCTCTGGTTACAGAGCTGTCTGTAGATCTGGAGGCACTGCCTGATGTGACACTAACAGAAGTTCCATTACTTCCTGTCTTTATGGGCACTTCCACTGTGAACAGGTCAGAAGATATGTTGGGGTGGTGCACGTCAATGGCTGTTGTGGTAATGACACAAATACCAGCTTCAGGAACTCCGCTGTCTGTAAGTAAAATAATAGAAATGTCTATTGAAAATAGCCTGTCTCTGAAATCTGTGAAGATAGTCTCGACAGCATATTTTCACGTAAAATTGTTTGATAAGTGGAGAGAGCTGATTACATTCATAGAAATATTTTATTTGGATTTTCTGTAGTGCCTAGGAGCCCTAGTAATAAAACAGGACCCCATCGTGCTGGGTGGTATACAAATACAGAACAAAAAAAGATAGCCCCTACCCCAAAGAGCTTACAGTTTAAAATTTGTGTATCCAAAAAATACTGTATTTGCAAATGTCCCATAATGGAATCTGTGGTCACTCGGACACAGGAAGGTGTATATGGGACTGATATACTCCTGATCATTTTTAAACACATTTGGGAATAAATTTTTTTAAGTGGAACATAAAAATGCCACACAAGCAGTGGTATTTTTGTTAACCAAATTTGCACAGAGTCAAGTGAACTGCTTTGACTATTTGCTTTATTGCATACCTTTTAAAATCCAAACTACTAGGTATTCGTGTATGAAAGCTGTTCAGTGCAGTGCAAAATGATATGTTATGACCCTTTAGTGGCTACAATTCAACACAAAGTAAAAAATCCATTTGAAGTATGATGCAGTGCTTCTGCTCACAAGTCAATGTTGTCTGGCATTGAGTTTTCTTATTCTTCATTCATTCAGTTTAGCCTTTCTAAAAGGTTCCCAGCAAGGGGTTTCTAAAAGGTTCCCAGCAAGTTAACTTCCAGCTGATTTTCTATTCATTTATTTCCTCCCTAGGTTTCTTTTCCATGGCCATTTGAACCACTCTATTGACTGGATAACTTACTCTAGGAAAAATGCACACCTGGATCTTGAAACCATTATGGATGACTTCAGTGGGAGCAAGATCAGGTCCCTTATCCTTTAGAGACTATCACCTTGATATAAACTTTCATGGAAAACATGATAGGTTTAGAGATTGGTTTAATTTCCCAGGCTGATCTACTTAATCGCTCAGTCTTGCTTGTTCTATGTCATTCAGTGCAATACAGCAGTTACACATGTCTGATACTCTGCAATGCAGTTTAAATTTAAATCTTTAAAGAAAACTCACCACTGCTGGGCTCATTGTAATATTGACTGATGTAGTTGTTCATATCATCCTTGACTATGGCCTCTGGAAGAGTAAGAGGGAATGCCATTAGAAAGCCATTTATTTGATTATTTTTTCTAATCCATGTGATTGAAATACCATACTATGCAATACTCTGCTGCATCATTTACCTTAGCCCCATTCATTGTGTCTTTGATGACACACACTGTGAGGTTATAAGCTGCTTTTAGATATGCAATGGTGTCTTTGGAAGCAGTCTCACAACAAGCCTGATCTTGCAGCCCCAACTCAGGCACTAAAGGTAAATGGGACTTTGGCCTGCATAAGGATTTCGGGACCAGTTCCTCACTGAGCACTGGTTTCTTTATATGGTAGCAAATGCAAGCCTTCTGATATGAAGAATGGCAACCCATCATTTAAATGAGACAGACTGGGAAATTTCTCTCAACACAAAGTAGAAGTAATGCCACTCTTTGCAATCCATGGTTATTGATTTAAAGTGACAATAATGTTCAGTCTGGAGCTTGACTCTGCAGGGATCCTAAATTGTTTGGATATTTAACTCTGTAGGGTACGCTCCCTGATGTCTGTGTGCTGGTAAGCATCTCCTTACTGAAAAGGCTTACATCCGAAGTCTGCACATATTGTATGGCTGTACTGTAATTAATCTGAAAGTGTAAGCTATAAAATTGTGGTTTGCACTACTACAGATTTGCATTCAAGGATCTCAAAGTGCATTACAAACAGCAATAAGCACAGCAGCACAGCACCCTGAGGAATAGCTGCATATTATTATCCCCCATTTATAGACTGCAGAAACCAAGACAAGTTTGTCACACAGGCAGCAGCAGGGGCAGAACACATATCTCCTGGCTCCCAAGTCCTGTGTCTTAGTGACAAAAGTCATCCTTCCCTGTAAGATTAAACAAAAAATAAAACCTGTAGGTATTCTACCAAGTCAGATGAAATGAACACCATTAACACAGATTTATTAAGGATAAAAGGAAATATGCTAGGGAATAGTTACTCCTGTGCATTGATATATGGCTGAAAAAAGGAGTCAGTTAACACAGCAAAATAAATCCAAGGAATTATGTATTATTAAGGGTGTTTCCTTTTTCTACAGTTTTGTCACGTTACTGTTCAGAATGTCTAGACTACAGAGGCCTCATTCATCTAGGGAGCAGCTCTGCTTACTTCAGTGGGGTTACACCATGGATGGATGATGTAGCTTTGGGGCCAACATGCTCAAATTTGGTTGTCTAAAGTTAGGCACCTAAATTTTCATTTAGCCATCTAAATAAATAGCCTCATTTTCACAGAGGCTAGTCACCTGCAGCACCTGAAATGGTAAGCAAACCATATACTTACTATGACACTGAAATGTAGCCACTTTTGGGGCAGAGGGCAGCACTCAGCTGACAGAACAAAAACAGGGGAAGAGGGTAAATTTTAACCATGGCAACTCCTTACTCCTAGAAAACATGCCAGGGGATTTTTAATGTCCACGCAGAGCAGATAAGACTTGACCCACACACTCATACGATCTGCTTTAAAAGGACAAGTTTGTCTTAATTCTGCTGGCTTCTTTGAGCCTTTTATACCAAGTAGTATAAATATTCTAAATCTGATGTCTGCAGTTACACTACTGAGCAATCTCCTTCTACCTGATTGTTCTTTATAAAGGGGATGATTCGCTATGGTTTTGGAACAGCAGTGGTGCTCTTCTCTTGTGTTGCTTCTCTATTAATGATGACCTCCTGCTTGCCCAATCTGCAGCTGTTCCCTTAATCTGTGAATGATCAATACCTCTAGAAGCTTCTCTAGCGTTGGAGATTTGACTTGCAAGTCTTAGCTCTGGCTTAGGGGTATTATTATTTAATTCAACCCCTTTCTCAGTATTCTGGGATGCTAACCAGGTGGTCCTAGGGTTCTCTCTCTTTTACTTGTATTTTTTTTTTAAACCTATCCTGCTGTCACACTCCATTTTGATGATTTTTCATCTTTCTGGAAGTTTCAGTCTGTTTCTGGACTCTTTTCCCTCACTCTTGATGTTCAGCTTGCTGGCTCTGATACAGAGTTAACTAATAAAAATGCTAACCTGTACCCAGTAAGTTCATATAAACAGAACATGGAATTTAGGTGGGGGAAAGAAACTACACTACGCTACACTGATTCACCTGATAAATCAAAAGAACATGAGACTGTTCCAGAATTTATCTAAACCAATGGAAGTTACACCTCAAGACAGCACAATGCTTGAAATGCTTGGGACATCGAACAACAATCCCAAATGGTAACCATCTTTGGACTCGATCCTGAGCTGGTGTAAATTCACAGCACTCCATGAAGCCAATGGAGTGACGCTGATTTACACCAGCTGAAGATCTGACCCCTTATTCAATGATAAATATTTTCAGAACGAATTAAGGGCCAATCATCAGGGCACGTAAGTTCTCTATTGACTTTGACTGAACTCTGATGACTGACACCAGCAGAGGATCTGGCCATCGGATGTAACAACACATATGAAATCTGCATCTGATTTTAGACTGAAAAATATGTAATGAGAGCACTAACAGAACAACACCAGCTGTACTGTGCATTTTATAGTCACTAAAGAAGTTCTGTTTTCTGTACAGTAGTTGACTGTCAATTGATTTTTTTCCCCACCAAGAATTAATTCTCTTATAGTAAAACAATGAGAATTTTACAGTAACTGCAAAATATATACATATTTTGTCACGATTTTGAGCAGAACTGAACAATTACCATTATGAAAATAATGAGAGCATCCAGTAAGAACTTCAAGCTTAAAAGCAACCTGATCTATCCAATTTGCGGTGTATCATATGCTTTAAAAGCATCCTCTCCTTTTAAGTGTTCTTTTCGATACCATGTTTCAGAAAATCATGCTCATCCCTATGAGCCAGATTTCCCACATCCCCTTGGGTCTCTGTGGTTACAGTCCTGCCTTTTCACAGCACATTGTGGTTTGCAGGTGAAAGAAACAGATGTTTTCCATGGAACACTTTCTCCACACAACAAGACCCAAACCACTAAGCACTCTGTACCTGAAATAGCTGCACTCGTAAGACGGCAATCTAACTTGACACTGAAAGGGAACATGGTTGTTTTCCTGGTTTCACTGGATCTTAAAAGCTTTTTTGGCCCCTGTTGATCTTTAAATGCCTGCAGTCAGAGGTGTGCTTTGTGCTAATGTTTGAGTTTAAAAAGAGGCCTCAGAGTAGCTCAAGGCAATGCTACTGGATTAAGAGTACATTGCATTGGTTTTCAGCTACCAGCTCTTAAAATACACTTCATTTTAATCATTCATAATTTATACTATAAAAAGAAAAGGAGTACTTGTGGCACCTTAGAGACTAACCAATTTATTTGAGCATGAGCTTTCGTGAGCTACAGCTCACGAAAGCTCATGCTCAAATAAATTGGTTAGTCTCTAAGGTGCCACAAGTACTCCTTTTCTTTTTGCGAATACAGACTAACACGGCTGTTACTCTGAAATTTATACTATAAATGCCACAACCTTCACAGCTAGTATATGTACACTTTATAGATCTAGCATGCATTTTTCAGGTGTATACATAACTTTCTGGGGCGAGCATAAGGGGGTGCAGATATTAGAGCCTTGATCAATTTAAAGATTTCACTAGATTTTCTATGAGTTACAGAAATCTCTTGCGATCCTTGAGCAACATATGACTCTAATTCAGCGCTGATTTAAGAAATATGCTGGAAAGAGAAATTAGATTGTGATAGGTTTAGGGTGACCGGACGTCCCGATAAAATCGGGACTGTCCCGCTATTTAGTTGTTTGTCCTGCGTCCCGACTGATGTACTCTGGCTTTTTTTTTTTTTTGCTTGGGGTGGCAAAAAACCTAGAGCTGGCCCTGGTGGGGGGGTGAGCCTGTGGCTGCCTCCCCATGTGTCCCAATATTTTGTTCTTGTCATCTGGTCACCCTAGATATGTTATAATGAAAAAGGTGACATAATGCCCCCCCGAAATAAACAGTTGCTTGTCTGCTTTTGGTTCCATATGTCAAAACTCATATTGGACATCAGAACTCCTTCCAGATTTCATGTATGTGTCAATCTAAGAATTTGTATATCAATCAACATAACATTTATGATGTGTGAATGGACAGTTTTCAAACAAATCAACATAAAATTTGCCATATTGACTTGGATCCCACTAGTCCAACTAATCCAGCATCTTGACCTGGGCAGCGGCCAATATCTGTGCCAAAGGAAGTCTCCCATAAGCACTTAGCTAACTGTGCAGTGCTGTACATGGAGGGAAACATTCTTTATCACCACGGCAGATAATCAGCCTATACTGTGGAGTGTGAGATTTGATTGGCTTTATTATCTCCATTTACATTGCTAAAAATGTTAATAGTGAGCATAAAATTAGCCAGCCTTTTAGCTTGTGCAACCTTTGCAATAAAGTACTATGGCAGAGCAACATAAGCATATGTATACCAGGCATGAAGCAAGCATTGGATGATTATATTGAAGCAAACTGGTAATTAACAAACTGGTTTTTAATCATATGGGAATCTCAGTTGCTTTAGAAGCAATAGGTTACAATAAACTCAAGTTATCCCAAGTGGTATTATTCATTGTTAACTTCCATACTGTTGTACTCAAGGATTTTTGAAAAATATTAAAGTTGAAAACTTTTGAATGTTACATGTATATAAAAGAAGTTACCTTGTTCAGTAATGATGGTTCAGTATTGATTGTTCTTCAAGATGTGTCCCCTTATGGGTGCTCCACTGTAGGTGACTCCTGAGCAGTACCCCCCTTGGAGGGCTGGGACTTTGGGGGGTGGGTTAGTCACAGATGAGAGAGCTAAAGATGGCATCCAAGGTGGAGTCCCTGCTGATTGCATAATGTTCTGCAAAGATGTGGACTGATGCCCATGTCGCTGCTCTGCAGATCTCAAATGGGGACATTCTTGAGGAAGGTGATGGAGGAGGAGATGGATCTCGGGGAATGTGTACGGATCGAGGCTGGAGGGATCATGTTACGAATTTGGTAGCACCGTCTGATGCAGTTAGAGATCTACTTGGAGAGTCTTTGGGCTGATATTGCCAAGCCCTTAGATCTTTCTGCCATAGAGAGAAATAGTCTAGGAGACTTCCTGAAGGCCTTTGTCCTATTGAGGTAGAATGCATGGGGTCTCCTGACATCGAGGATATGCAATATGGCTTTCCTATTGTCTCAGTGAGGCTTGAGGAAGGAGGTGGGAAGGTGAATAGACTGATTCATGTGAAACGAGGGGGTCACTTTAGGGATGAACCTTGGATGTGGCCTAAGTGTAACCTTGTCAGAGAAGAATACTGTGTATGGGTGATGAGCCATCAGAGCTGCTATTTCCCCTATTCTTCTAGCCATGGTAATTGCAACCAGAAAGACCGCTTTCATCAATAGGTATGCTAGTGAACAGGTAGCCAGAGGTTCAAAGAGGGCCTAGTCAGCCCTTTCAACACTAGGTTTAGATCCCACGAGGGGGTAGGAAGTCGAGGTTGAGGGAAGGGGTTTGTTATTCTCTTAAGGAACCTTTTAGTGGTCGGGTGCAATAGTCCTGAGTACCCTTCTACAGGTTGGTTAAATGCTGTAATAGCTGCTAGGTGGACCCTGAGAGAGCACAGCAATAACCCCAATTTTTTAAGGGTCAGGGTATATTCCAGAATATGTGGAAGAGTTGCTGATACTGGAGAGATTTGGTGGGACGTGCACCAAATCTGAAACCTGGACCATTTCTGCAGGTACACATTGTGAGCTGCATCAGGTAAGGGTACCAGGCCTGTCTCGGCCCTGTGGGAGCAATCAGAATTATGTGAGTGCCGTTCCTCTTTATCTTCAGCAGGACCTTCAGCAGAAGAGGAAATGGAAGGAAGGAGTAAAGAAGGTCCTTGTCCTATGGGAGGAGGAGGGCATCACCCAGAGAGTGCTGACTGACCCCTGCCCTGGAATAGTATCGTGGACACTTCTTGTTCTGGTAAGTGGCAAACAGATCTGTGGATGATGTTCCCCACTGTGTGAATAAGTTGTGAAGTACTGATGGGTGCATCTCCCACTTGTGGTTGTGCGGGAATGTGTGACTTCGTTTGTCCACTATCATGTTTTGTATGCCCGGAAGGTAAGCCACGGATAAGGTAACATTGTGAGAGATGCACCAGTTACACAATTTCATTGCCTCCGTGCAAAGAGAGGGTGATCTGGCTTCCCCTGATGGTTAATATAATACATGCAGGCGATGTTGTCCATTAGGATCTTTATATGTGATCCTTTGTAATCAGCAGGAGGAAATGGGCATAGGTGTTCCGAACCGCTCTCAACTCAAGCAGATTGATATGCAAGGATATCTCCACAGGCAGCCATTTGCTTTGCGCTGTGAGGCTGTTTAAATGCACGCCCCATCATATGAGGGATGCATCGGTGGGAAGGAGCTACAAAGGTGGTGCCTGAAAAAAGGGGATCCCTTTGCATGCATTGGCTGGGTTCTTCCACCAGTCCAGGGAGTTCCTGATCCTGGTGGGCAGTGACAGGGGTTTGTCCAGACTGTCCCTGTTCAGTCTGTAAACCGAGCTGAACCACAGCTGTAGGCATCACATGTGACGTCTGGCATGTGGAATCACCGCCATGCTAGCTGCCATATGCCTCAGGGACTGGAGGCAGATTCTGGCTGGCATTTGAGGGCTGCATTGAGCTGTGTCTATAAGCGATATCAGGGATAGAAACCTGTCCTGAGGTAGGAAGACTTTGGCCTGTAGCGCATCTAAGTCAGCCCCTATGAATTCCAGGCATTGTACTGGTGTGAGCATCAACCTCTGGGAATTGATCTGTAGGCCTATGAACAAGCGTATTGTGTCCTTGGTGGCTCAAAGAGCTCCCTGAAGCGACCAGGCTCTGAGAAGACAATCGTCCAGGTAAGGGTAGATCATTATCCCTTGTGATTGTATCTGGGTGGCCATCACTGAGAGAACTTTGGAAAATACTCTCGGGGACAAAGAAGGTTCCAAGGGAAGGACTCTGTATTGGTAATGGTCATGCTGCAGGATAAATTCGAGGAGAAGTCTATGAGCCAGTAGTATTGAAATGTGAAAGTAGGCATCTTGTAGGTCGAGGGCCAAAAACCAGTCTCCTTGTTTCAGTGTTGGAATGATCGTTGATAAGGTGACCATCTGGAACTGCTGAGCTTTGACAAACTTGTTGAGAGCTCTGAGCTCCAGGATGGGTCTCCAACCCCACTTCCTTCTGAATATTAGGAAGTAGCGAGAATAGAAGCCTTTGCCTGGTAGATGCTGAGGTATGGATTTGAAGGCTCCTATCTGCAGGAGGCAACCTATCTCCCGCTGTAGTAGAAGGGTCCCTGAAGAGGGATGGGAAAGGGTGTTGTGGAGGGGGCAGACAGGTGAAGTGGATGGAATAGTAGGATCTGACAATCTCTAGGACCCATCTGTCCGAGGTTATCCGCTCCCAGGCACTGCAGAATGCTGCCAAATGGTCACCAAATGGGTGCATGGTCACAGATAGCAGTGGGAAGTGGTATCGCGGTGCCTCAACCTGCCCATCAAAAGTGGTGTTTAGGGGCAGGCATTTGGGTCGAGGACTGGGAGCCTAAAGGCTTTCGCTTTGAGAACTTTTCCTTTTTCCTCTGGGGCTCATAGTTCCGTTGTGATGGAAATTAGGACGAATAAGGCCTCTGTTGGTATGGAAGGCAAAAATGTCTCTTTTGCCCTGATGTGTAGATTCCCAATGACCTAAGAGCGGCCCTGGAATCCTTTGAGTGGAGAGAGGCGTCGGTCTTCTCGGCGAAGAGCTTCACACCCTCAAAGGGGAAGTCCCCCACCATAGGCTGCACCTCCTTCAGGAATCTCGAGAGGTGGAGCTACAATACCCATCTCATTATAACAGCTGTGAAGTGGTTCTGGCAGCTGTGTCGGCAGCATCAAGGGCTGATTGCAAAGATGTTTTTGCTACCGGTTGCCCGTGCTGGATGATGGCCTAGAAGGAATCCTGGGAATTCTCCAGCAGCTTATCAGTAAAGTCGTATCATTTATTGTAATTCGTGTTGTACTTTTCTGTGAGCGCCTGGTAGTTGGCAATTCTAAACTGTAAGGTGGCCGAAGAATATGCCTTCCTATCAAAGAGATCAAGGGGCTTCCAGTGTCTGTCATAGCGTGTTGTCCTAAGGTGGTGCTGTCAGCCACGAGAGTTCACAGCATCCACCACAATGGAACTGAGTAGTGAGTGGGTGAAGAGGAACTCTGATTCCCTGGTGGGAACATCATATTTTTTGTCCATCTGCTTGCACGTCTGGGCCACTGAGGCTGGGGTTTGCCACACAGTCTTAGCTGGGTCTAGGATGGCCTTGTTGATCAGGAGGGTGATTTTGGAGGTAGACAGCGGTGAAAGTAATAATAAATTCTTACCAGTGTGTGGGCTGGCTCCAGCCCCAAAAAGGGGCTGGGCGGAAGGGGCCTCGGGCAGAGGGGCGGGGATGGGGGTCAGCCTCCCCCAGCCAGCCCATCCGCCCTACCCCTTCCTCCCCACCCCCTGTCGGCGGCCCTGTCAGTACAGACCCTACCGGCAAGGCTGCCGATGGGGAAGGCAAAAGGGGCAGGGACGTTAAAGTGCTGCTTTGGCAGTGCTTTAATGTTGGCTGCATATGGGCTGGCACCAGCTTGTTGCTGGTATGCCGTACCAGCCCATACTGGCTCACTTTCACCCCTGCAGGTAGATGAAGCATGGAGGATGTTGATAAGCTGGTGGTGCATATCTTTAACCCCCTTCAGTGGTATGTGGAGAATGTCCACCACTCTCTTCGCCAGCTCTTGGAATAAGCAGAAGTCATCCACCATGGAAGGTGGCGACAGCATGACCATTTCGGCAAAGGCGAGGATATGGCCTTGGGTATGACCTCCTCCTCTCTCCACCTCTTGCTCTCCACTTCTTGGGGTTCCGAGACCTGCAATGCTGTAGCCTAGGGGGCTTGCCTGGAGGGCTCCCAGGAGACGCTCAGTGCCTTCTAGGCAGGCTGTTGTTGTGCAGCCAGGGCTCCCACTCACTGTCCAATCCCTCACTTGACATCAGAGGGGCATGGCATGATTGTAGGGAAATCCTGCTTGGTTGGCCATGGCTCTGTTCCATGATCTTGGTACCAAGGGGCAGAGAGTCAGGAGCTTCCAACATAGCGAGGTCACCAGGCTGATGGAATTCTGCTCGTACCGAGCATCCTGGTGTTAGTGGTGGTGCCAGGGGAGATGGAGACTTTGCCCATACTGATCTCTCTGGTGCCAGATGAGCCAGTGTTGCTGGTGGTACTGACAACAACTCGCTTACTAGGAGTGTCTTAGGGCATTTGCCTGTGTCTCTCTGTACTGAAGATTCCGTGCCTGTGCCCAAAGGGTCTGTGGGCCTATCAACGATACCGGGCACTGACCGTTGAAGAGAGGAGTGGGTGCCAGATGAAATTGGTGCCAGTGGTGCTGAGGATATCAAGCAAGATGGTGATCGCTTTTGGCTATTCCCTAGGCTTGCTGAGGGGACTTCCTGCTCTCTTTTTCAACTTGTGAGAGGAGTCCCCAGACTGTTTCTTCGACCCACTGTCCTTCGAAGTTGAAGGTTGAGGGGAAGACTCATGTCCGCCAGAAGGCTGGGGTCAGAGAGCCACCTCCATAAAAGATGATTTTCTGGTGGAGCTCTCTGCCCTTGTGGGATCTTGGTCAGAGCTGGTGGCAGAGAGAGCACTTTTGTGGGATGTGGCCCTCACTGAAGCAGCGAATGCATTGGGAGTGCTTGTCTGTGACCGTAATCACCTCGCTGTAAGTGCGACACTTCTTGAACCCCAGAGAGCTGGGCATACCCTTGTCCAGGAGGGTCCCCTTCCCCATCCCACAAGAACAAAGTCCTTTCTTTCTTTCTTCTTCTAAAGGGTTTCTAAAAGGTAACCATTAACAACTGAAAAAGAGAGTTAACGACAGCTAACGGCTCTGTCTCTAGCCAGAGGTGGTTGAGATGGAATTGAGGACAGCTAGCCCGCATGCGCTGGCAAGCCTCATGGCGCAGCATGAGGAGAAACAGCACAGGTGCAGGCTCAACGGACACTGCTTCCAAAGTTCTCCGACCAGCAGTGCAGGGAGGCAGACACACCTACAGTGGAGCACCCATAGGGACACTACTAGAAGAAGAAGAAGAAAAGCATATTATTTATGCAATACAATATAGCATCATAAAGGCAGATCATGGTGATTTAAAATCAGATAAAAATGTCCTTTAGCACATTCAGCTGAACTAAAATAACAGCGGATTGTAGGAAGAATGTCAGTATATATGAGGAAGAGAGAACAGCTTTTGGGAGAGGGCAGATTGTTTGTATAATCTAAAATACTATATAGTTCTCGTCTCTCAAATTCTATATTGATTCTCTTAAGTATCAATTCGCCTTTCAGATTCCTCCTCTATTTCCTCTTCATGGGTAGAAATTTCTTTTGATTTCATTCCATGGGGAACTCACAATTTCCAGGATCCAGGAGATATAAGACTATTTTCTCTTTTCTTACAGATAGCTTGGATCTTTATGAGATACAGTTATGTGGTCTCCACATTCTCTTCCATAAAGCCAATCTCATTCCGCAGCCTAAGCTGATGGATTGGAGAAGCAAGAAAAAATATAATTTTCCTCTCGTACATTGGAGATGGTGACCCTGGAAACATGGTTACAGACACTGGACTCTAATAGTCATGCTTAGAATCCCACCTTTCTCTCCTTTCTTGTTTGAGGTGCCTAAAGGAATCAAAACATTTCTACACAGGGACTGGAGCATGTTTAATTTTTAGATTTGGACTGCAAGCAACAGCGCTGTTAATAAAAGCCATGGAATCAGGATCTCTCTTACCCATAGGAACCCCAGTTTATCTGCACATTCAGGAAGGGAAGATGATTTCACATTTCTCAGTGGATTGGAAACTGTGGTGTGTAGCAAGAAGAAGGACAGGGCCTGGAAAGAAGAAGGTAGGATAGACTGCTGTCTACGGCAAGACACTGCTCAATGCATTGGGGTGTAAATTAATGCCGACCTTGACAAAAATAGATACAAGGAATCACTTCATTTGTCAGTGAAATGCGGCTACTAGATGGAACGAGGCAGCTGTGGAACAATACACAGCAGAACTGTACAATTCAGGACAGGAAGTGAAGACTAGTATTGATTCCAACTAAGACTAGAGTGGCAATTTCAGTAGGAAGGAAGGTAATTATCCAAACTGGAGTTTAGCCAGGACACTGGGGTTAATACCCTATCTCTTATGAAAACTGAAATAACCTCTTCCCTGAATTTAAAGTCAACCATTTTCCGTGGGTCAGCTGCTTGAGCAGCTGTGTGCATTATAAAGCCAGGCCCATCACTTCTCTTCTGGGGGGATGGAGCTAGCACTTTAGCCTGCTATCCAAAATCTTGCCTTTGAAAAATGTGGAGCTCTTGGTCAGGAACTATCACACAGCAACTGGAAAGTTTTTGATGAAGAGTTCCAAATAGTCTTCCTTTTTTTTCTGTAAAAATATAGAACATAAACTGAAATTTTCCTGGGAATAATAAACTATTTGGAGTAAAGTCCGTTCCAACCCATGAGATGACAATGTAATCTCTCTCCCTCTCTCTCCTGAACCTATAAAAACATCATAAATTTGGTGGAACACATAAATGCCATTCTGTCCATCAAGGCAGATTCCTCTTCTAGTCCTCTAATCCCTCCATAATGACTGTAACAATTGTTTCATCAATGATCCCAGTGTATGAATCTGCAAAACCTCTGCATGCAATAAATACCATTTGTACATCTTTATGATTTTGAGTCTTTTCTATAAAAAAAGTTTCTTCATGTTACTTGGAAATATTTTATTATTAAAGCATTTTATTTCATCCTTTTATTGCCACTGATTCTGCTGACTTCTGTCTATTGGAGTTGAATTTCCTAGACCGTGGAATTATTCTTTCTTCAGCTGCAGAATCTCTGTGAGGTCATGAGTCTTTAGAGTGGAGTGATACAACTTTATTACCTCTCACTGTACAGACACACTGTCTACTAGGAAATAATCTTTATTCTGAGGTTTCTTAAGAATGAGATCTTGCAGTTTCATCACTGGTATCTTTCCCCTTGAGTACCAATAACATTTAGAAACCTATGAAAAGGAAAACCACGAAAAAGAAAGGAAAATGAATACACAAGTACAGCAATAAAGGCTGCTGAGCCACTGTTCAGTATGTTCCTTGTCACATTAGGACAGGGACTTGTTAAAATTGAAACCTGATTACTTTTGAAATAGTTTTTAGTTAATTCAAAGCGATAAGAAACCTCACTGCATATATTTTAACTGGAGCTCCAAAAGCAGATTTCTGTGCTTTTCCAGTATAATTCTCCCTATTATTTTAACACAGGGTTGTCACTGGTACATCAGCTCTGATTAGAGATGGCCTAACTTCATTATTGCCTCATGATTTTGGTTATCTTTTACTATCTACATTAGCAGTCTCTCTGGGTAATATAACCAGATTCAAAATTCCAGGTTCCATTATAGCTAATTGTTTTAATATGAGACTAGACAGTGGCTCACTGATCCATGGTTGATGTTTGAAGGGCTGAGGCACCAGCACTAAGCTGGCAGCAAAAGAACCGATGACAAACAATGCCATTCCTCATCAGATGACAGTCTCGAAGACTTTGAGGGCAATAAGCAGTTCAGAATGGAAAGCTGTCTGGCAACTTGGAAGTTGTCTTGTTGGCTCAGTTCAGTGAATGGTTGCAGCTGATGGCTAATCTGGTTGGGGGAAAAGCAGCATGCATTTGTTTGGTTGTTAATGTGGATAAAACTAAGTACATGGCCTTTAACATCAAGCAGAATGCAGCTCCAGATTACAACGCACTCAGTATTAACCTGTTCAAACAGGACATTGAAAAGGTGGCAACTGTCAAAAACTTGGGAAGCACCCTAGACACTGGTGTAGGATGCTTGAAAGATGTGGGCCCTTCAGTGGCCTCTGTGGCATCAAGATTGCTACGACACTGCGGATCTACCCTATCACAGTTATACCAACTTTATTGTGTGCCAGTGAAAGGAGGGTGCTGAGGAAGGCTGAAGAGTGGTGGATTGATGGTTTCGATCTTCGTCGTCTTCATCAACTCCTCCATAATAAATGGCTGGATAAGATCACCAGCGAGGATATTTGTAGCTGAAACCAGCAACCACCTCCATCAGCACTGGTTCAGTTTTGGCAGCTTTCTTGGTACAGACGTATTATAAGAATGGAAGAACAACAAATTACGAAGCATGTTTACCAAGGAATGCTACTACTAGCCAGCAATCATGCGAGTGCTGAAAGGTTCAGTGGGATAACATTGCTAACGATGGACACAGACTGAACATCCAGCCAGACTGTCTTAAAGACCTAGCTGAAGATCGATCTGTGTGGTGCTCGATCTATGTCCCTTTGGGACTTGCTATGATGCTAATGATGAGAGAGCAGCTCAGGGCTAGAAGAATAACGAAGGGATAGGAGCTACATATTAATGTTTTTGTCTTAGAAAAGGCTCCTTAAATAAGAATGCTCACATTCAGAGCCACACTGCTTGTCAGGTGACAATTAATTCATGTGGATCACAGGGTTATATAACCAAGCCTCAGTTTCCACAGGGGCTTCCCTGCTCACCTGTGTATTTTTAGAGTTAAGGTCTGTGAGAAGCATTGTGCTACTCCGTCTTTGGCCAGCAGTGCTCCCAGCAATCCTCAACTTGAGGTCACATGCAAACAGAGAAGAGGGTTATAGTAACGGCCATATAGTAAGGAAGCAGACTGATACGTACCATAGTGCATACACAATGCAAAATAAAGCTTTTGGTATAACATGGCTTTTTGAGATCACATTGACAACCCACAAAAGTGAGTTTCCCCAAAGACTTCGCAGCTTCATATGTTTCATTCTCCCATGACACACTGGTGCTTCACACTTTAAAAGCGTTGCCTCTCGAGTTTAAGATCCTGGTCCTCACCTACAAACAGTATTTAGGCCCATCTACCTCTGTCTGCCTCTCATTCTGTGACTCAGAAGAACAGCTGTGGTCAACAAGGACTTCAGTGAACAGAGCTCAAGCTATCCTTCATGAGTATCTGGGGGCAGAACTTTCGTTGCGGCAGATCCTTGGCTATGAAACATCTTTCCACTGGGATGAATCAGTTGTATAATCTGCAGAACATGGTGTGACACCCATCTTTTCATGCATGCATTTTCTTTAGGGAAGAGTATGATCCCACTAGGAATGTGACCCTTCTGACAAGAAGCTGTTCAGGAGAGGGGCTTGCATTCAGGGGGCATTACAGGTGGGATTTTTCAAAAGTGCTTAGTGTTGATCTAATTCTGTGCCCATTGAAGACAATAGGAGTTTTACCACTGACTTCAGTGGGAGCAGATTTGGGCCAACATTGAGCACTTCAGAAAATTCCCCCTTCCACGCACTAAACAAACTTACACAGGAGTGCCTATGAACTATGCTGATAGCACTTTAGAAATTATACTGTCCTACTTACTTACAATTCACCTTTGGCACTTCAGAACTTTCTGTTCTTAACCATCTGAATTCCCCCTTTTCCCAAACTCTGGAACTGACCCCATTTCCAAACAAATGTTGCTGTCATCAATTTATTATGAAGTTACCTAGAGCCAAACATCAATAGGGTCATGTCAGTCAGTGCCCTCTCCTCTGTGCTATACTGTTCATCCTAATGGATTTGAACAAGATGACCTGAGTGGAATTTCACAGTCCCTATCTTGGTGCCTCCACCAAGTCCCTCTTTCACTCTAGTGACATGGAACATACCTGTCAATGGGACAAGGGTGGGTGGCTAACAGTCTCCAGGGGAGACTTCCTTCTGCTTTCTATGCAATAGCAGATTCTCACATTAGTGACAGCTGCAGTGTTCACAAGGCTTTTCCATTCACACGGATATCCAGTCCCTGCAGAGACTGGCTGTGCATGTGAGAATTTGGGAGGATCTGCTGCATCCATCTTGACAGAAATGTCAATGTTAGTAGCCACAGGAGACAACAGAATCAGTATGATTCAAAATCAAAAATACATCTGAGACGTAGAAGGGTTGTTGGTTTGGGAAATCCTGAGACATACTGCCTTTTCCTTTATCAGCACATATTGCTGTAGCAGAAAAAGCTCTAAAAATGACAGCAGATGACTTTGAGGGTGACTTTGGCCCCAGTTTTCGTTGATAAATAAACTGTGTGTTGATTTAATCAATGTGTTATCGGAGTCTGCTCTAAATGAGGTCAAGATGCCCAGTGACATCTGTGGTAAGACTATTTTAAGAATTTAAAAATCAAAAATATACTTTGATTCAGAAAACCAGAGTTTGCTGTGTCATGCCAACATCACCAGTCACTGACCTAAATGCTGGGTTTTTTGTTAGGGCTGGGGTTTTAAACAGTGCCCAAAGGTGTGTCTACACTTCAGACTCAAAACACAGCAGTGTAGACATGGAGCCCAGGCTCTGAAACCTGGGGAGGGAAGAGGGTCTTCATAAGGCTTGTCTTCCCTAGTATTTCTAGCCTTTCAGCCGAAGTCCCATGAGCCCAATCAAGTGACCCAGGCTCTGAGACTCAGCACCCCAGGTTTCTCTTCACATTGCAGACATACCCCATGTGCCGTAGGAGCAAAGGTCCCACTGGATTTCAGTTCTTAAAATGGTTTTCAGTGGGATCTGTGCTTCTAAGTCACTTCTGAAAACCTTACCCTCTGTTCCTTCTACACTGGACTCCAGGCTACCCGTTGTCTGCAGTTCCCTTTTATTTCAGTTGGCTTTGTGGGTGCTCATTAGCTCTGTAAATCAGACCCTATGACTGCAGAATCTTTGTTTGAACTTAAATTCCCTGACGGTATACCTTCACCGTCTCCTACACACTTGCAAGGCAGCCACAGACTTGAGGCAAGGAGATTTAACTTTGTACAGATAGTTAAATGTTCACTGCTTCTCGAAATGCAAAGAGTGTCTTTCCCTCTATATTGTTAATAGACATTTCACTAACTACACACTATATGCATGGAGGTTCTGTTTTAAGGACTGATTAGCATGACCCCTATCCATTCTTGTGAGTGGTCACTGTATGTGGATCCATGAACTACTGTGTGTTCTAAATCAGACACATACAGAAAAGCCAAATTCTCAGTCTTGAATGGACAGAGCGAGGTCTAACAAGGCATTTTAGTGTGTCAGTGCCATGCAATCAAGATGATATTAGGTCTAACAGTCAGCTCAAAAGGTGTATACATCTTTCCTGGCTTTTAAAAAAAACATGTAAGTAATTTCCTATTGTCCCTTGCAAAGAAAGCTCCCATCAAGTAGCAAGAATGAAGACAAACAAACATACAAGCACCAAAGGGAACTGCTATTTGAAAACCACATTTGATTCATATAACTGAATTACCATTATCAGCAACAATTAGTAAAATCCATTTCCACTGTAATGCTTTAACTTTTCTGCCTGCTTGAGAATAATCCTAATGGAGCCCCTGTAAAGCACTGGAATTTTTCATATCCACTAAATGCCATTTTCTTTACTTGCTTTGATAAAGACGTACATAAATGTAAATACCAATGGGTACAGCAAGTGTTCATTTTCACTAAACATGCTCATAAATTTCAGCAGTATTACCTTTTCCCCAAAGGTAAAACTTCATTGCCAATCTCATAAAAATGGAAATTTGTCTAAGAATATCTAAAATAATCCTTCTGCAATGCAAAGTAACAGAGATGGGATTCTCTTCTCCTGGCCTAGGGCTGTGTATTAATTTAAAAACTATGTCAGTATTGTAGAATTTCAAAGACTGCAATGATATATGCAGAAAAATATGGAATTTCCACCAGGGACTGTAATTCACATATTATGGGACAGATTAAAGAATAATAAATTTGGAAGGAAGTATTAATGACTATATGGGGCACTGTGAACTTGACATTCCCTGAAACATGGAACTTTGTATCTCAAGCTTTAAAAATTATTTGTGCCAGAGCAAATCTAAACAGAAAAGAAATAGATGTTATTCTAACCACGATCAGTTACATATTGTGTGAGTCAAGAACCTGACAAGAAAAACTTCCTTTATAATCTAGAGATGAACAGTGAGAATAAGTTTTGCTATTGCATCACTGCTCTTTTTCTGGGAGGAAGAGAGGAGAGAGGGTAACATCTAGAATATTTCTTTCACTATTACGCAAAGAATGTCCATGTTTAATTCTAAAAATGACTTACCAGCATCACTTAGCATTTATATATAGCAGTTTTCTTCCTCAACTCTTTACAAACCAACCTGTTAATTCTCACAACACTCCTGTAAAATAGGTAAGTATTATTATCCGAATTTTACATTAGGAGAAAATGTGTTATTCACAGAGACTGGCAATATCAGAGCTGAACTCTGGAATTCCTAGCTCCTTACGCTGGTGCGCATATTATTGGTATGCACTCTTCTGTTGATATTCACCCTCCGTTGTCATTGTTTAGGTGTTAAGGTCAAATTTTTAGCCTCCATATTTGTCTAGTAAAAATCTTTCCAGCACATAAAGTCTACATTCAGGACACGTTTAAGAGGAAATGTTTCCCGCATCTCTTGGCCAAACTGGCTTGGATATCTGTCCAACATTAGTACACTTTCCACACAGCTTTTCCTACCCATAATAGAATTCTCGGAGGTGGCCTACCTTGCAGAGACTAAAACATGCCAATTAAGCAATAGGCCTTATATTCACAGACTTAGCATAAGAATTATTCTGCTATGGAGGCTGAACAAGGCTGTCACCTCACAGAGGTGACAAGCATGAAGCATATTGACAGGGCCATTTTGGAACACTTTCATAGTATGGTATGGACAGAGCACTTCACTCTCCTCAATGCCACCAGGAATTAATTCACTTTAGAAACAAAGGAAGGCAAGAAACAGTTGTGCAATAACAAAACCAGTTTGAAAATGTACACTGAAAGTTACCCGCGTTGTCAGTGCAGAAGGTATTCTCCTGGTGTATGTATGCACTGTATGTCTTTGAGGAAGTCTGTGTCTCTGAGGTGCTGTGTGTAACATGTGATGCAGGGTTACCTGACTTATTTTATTGAATGCTGCTGAAAATGGTTCCACAAAATCCAGTGTAAATACCACAGTGCAAGCTAGAACTGCCCCCGAGGAGCTTTAACTTATGCACTGTCCCATAAAACTCACATGCAGGGAAATGAGCAGAAGTCTGAATGCTTTTTTATTCTGTAACGCCGCATGGTAAAGTAGTTGATACTGAATGTTTCCATTGTTCCTTATGAACAAGGGAAATAAGATTTGCTTTGGCAGGAATACCCAATTTTCCCATGCACTAAGTTCTTTAGCCAGCTAAAGCCCATTGGTTTGACAGAATTCAGGGCCCTCCAAACCTGGAAAGATCTTGAGAGGCCCACAAAAATAGGTTTGTCAGAGTTGTGTACTATTCATGCCATTCCCTACCTCAGCTGCTATAGGCATTCCCATGTATTCTTCATAGGTCCTAGATGCCATGATATGAACCACCCAAATGTACTACTCTGGTCAGAAGTGGTTCTGACAAGATAGAGAATTTAATGAAGAGGGGCATAGTTGGGAGAAGATGTAGATAAAATGATTCCTAAGACTGGTTGACTCACAGGGGAGTTTGCAAATACAATCTTTGGGCCAAAGTAGCACAATCATGTATAGAAACACACTGTGGGCTTGCTGCTGGACAAAGTAAGGGCTGTGGAAGGCCCTGCATTCAGCAGAATTAGTGCAGTTTTGGGGTGTGAAATGGGGCAAGAATGCAGAGTATGTGTGAGTGCATTATCTGCCCTAGTATGTAAACAGGCTTACTGGTATGTGTGGGAAAAACAAGGAATCTGGGACTAACGGGATTTCCCTGCCCATGCTAGATAGATAGAATGCCCCAGCTGCTGTCGCACTTTGGGCTACTGAAATGCCCTTTCTTTGTCCCAAGAAATTACATTCAGATTTCACTGAGATCTATTCTTTAGAAACTGCTATTGCACTGCTCAGGAAATTTCTGGCAGCACGCCAAAACAATAACTGACACAGCAACAACAGTAGCAGCGAGATTATACTGGGACTGCCTGGGAGACACGGGAGCAGTTGGTGGGAAGGGGAGCAGGAATGGGCTGGGTTCTCTACGGACACACCTGGATGGGCACATGGTCCTAGTGGCCGACCCAGCCTTCTCCAGCTGCCAGTTAATATAGTAATTTGTGCAGCAACATTGACGGTTCAGGATTCAAATCATTGATGATGCATGATTCATCAAATCATTGATGATGCAGGATTCAAATCATTGATGATGCATGATTGGAGGAGAGTTGTTACATTTGTGCATAACAGGATTTGGTTTAACCTCTTTCCTTTTAAAAAATAATGGAGAAAATTAAATCTACAAAAACGTCATTAAAATAATGTTATTTAAGCTTGCAAAGTTTAGCACTTGAAAAGTAGTAAATGTCAGATTTACCTTTGTGCGTGCAACCTTAATATGGCCCCCTTGTGTGTATGCTTATGACACAGTTTTTAATTACATAATCACAAACTATTTTTCCATATGGCCCCTGCTTCATTCAGTGCACCAGGCAACCTCAGAAATGGTGTTTCCAACTTTAGGTTACAAAGTCAAAGACTTGAAATGTTATTTTAACATAGAGTCTTTTGTACACAATATAAGATTCATAATGAAAATCTTTCCTTTACATTTTCAGTTGATTCCCTTGAAATCAGAGATTAATTGTAGATTTCCAACAAGATCTCTTAATTCTAACATAACAGTATGATATTCAGGAATAGGAAATGTAACGGAGCAATCATTTTTATTATTTGCTAAATGTATGTTTTCAAGGTTTCAGTAACAAGCATTAATATCTATAAGACCTATTGCGACCTATTTGAATTCACTATAATTTCAGCAATTGTGTTTATACCATGTAAAACTTTCTTCAGTTCCCAATGTAACCCTCAAGGAACATATGCATAAATTATAAAGTATCCTCCTGGGGAAACCTCTGAAATCTGACAAAAAGGAGGAAATGCATTTATGGGGCAGCATACAAACAATCCACTTTCTGCTTTTTCTAAATACAATTTGAAAGCTCAAATAATTTTTGATGTAGACACAGCAGCAAAATGAGGACCGATCCAGGCATGGAATTAAGTGGCAGGCCACAACTTTTTATTAAACTTTAACATAAGGGTGGGGTGCTACCCGCCCATCACACATACTCTCTTATATCAGGTATTTAATTGGTTCCACTGCAGGGGTTATAGGACTCCTTACCATATAACCCATAATGTGGGGTAGGCTCTCCTCAGCCTACCTCAATGACTCAGCATTCTCTGACTCCAGCACCCTTCCACTCGTGAGGGGGACAGCGGGTGCAATAGGGTGGGAACCTCAGCCCACGAGGGCTACAAGGTCTGTCCCTATCATATGAGCCCAAGGCCCATCACCAAAATCCCAGCTCTCCTACCTCTGGGAAGTATTTTATTTTATTCTTTTAACCGTACTGGAAAATGGCCGCAAGTTGCGACGTATTAACACCAACAGTTAGGTACTATGCACATTCATACTTAACCCACTATGGCTCGAAGGTGCTGTGAGGAAGGCAAAAAACTCCATGGTCCTCCACAACTGGCCCATGGGAGAAAAAATTCCTTTCTGACCCCCTAAACAGGCAATCAGCTAGACCCACAGCGTCTGTCAAGCTGGGTTCCCATTCCTAGTTCTGGTAGATAGGATGGGCTGCTGGAACAGAGCTGAAAGAGGCTCCACATGGTCCCTGTGCCGGGTTAAATCCTGGAAGCTGGGGAATGCTGGTCAATCAGCACCCCTCTCCCCTCCGCTGGCCAATGGATGCCAGAGACTCCCAGGGGAAGGAGCTACCTATTGTCCCCTGGTGAATGCCTCCCTCCCTTGCCACTGGGACTGTGCCCCTTTCACCACTGTCCCCATCAATTTCCCCACCCACTGATGTGCGTGGGTGACATATGGGTAAATTGTGAGTGATCATAATTGCAAATTAGTAAAAAGAAAGAACAAAAACAAAAATGCCAAAATATTTAACTCGTTTCATGGTTACTAATTCAATATTTAGCAAAGAACAGAGAATTATTTGACAAATTTTGGGAGCTCTTTTGGGCCTAAACCCTATGCATACTGAATTCTGTGTAATTTGACTAAAAGAAGGGTTCTAATTGAAATGGATTAATATTGCAATTCTCCCGTCTAGAGTTAGAGACCATCCCACAAAAATTATCAGGCAAAATTCCAGAGGGGGTCTAAAAAGCACATGGAGGAAGAAGAAAAGAGATTGGAACTGATCTAAGCAATTGATGTCCATATAGTCACAATAAAGTTAATAGATTTCAAGAAGGCAGACTTTAGCAAACTTGGGAGTTGGTAGGAAAGATTCCATGGGAAGCAAGTCTAAGGGGAAAAACAGTTGGCAGTTTTTCAAAAAAACATTATTAAGGGCACAAGAGCAAACTATCTCACTGTGTAGGAAAGCTAGGAAGTATGGCAAGAGACTACCCTGGCTTAACCCAGGAGATCTTCAATGATCTGAAACTCAAAAAAAAGAGTCCCACAAAAAGTGGAAACTAGGTCAAATTACAAAGGACGAATATAAACAAACAACACAAGTATGTCGGGACAAAATTAGAAAGGCCAATGCACAAAATGAGATTAAACTAGCTAGAGATATAAAGGGTAAAAAGAAAACATTCTACAAATACATTAGAAGCAAGAGGAAGACCAAGGACAGGGTAGGCCCATTACTCAATGAGGGAGGAAAACAATTACAGAAAATGTGGAAATGGCAGAAATGCTAAACGACATTTTTGTTTCAGTTTTCACTAAAATGTTTAGTAGCGATTGGACTTCTAACTTAATGAATGCCAGTGAAAATGAGGTAGGATCAGAGGCTAAAATAGGGAAAGAACAAGTTAAAAATTACTTAGACAAGTTAGATGACTTCAAGTCACCAGGGCCTGAAGAAATACATCCCAGAATACTCAAGGAGCTGACAGAGATATCTGAGCCATTAGCGATTATCTTTAAAAAGTCATGGAAGATGGGAGAGATTCCAGAGGACTGGAAAAGGGCAAATATAGTGCCAATCTATGAAAAGGGGAATAAGGACAAGCTGGGGAATTACAGACCAGTCAGCTTAACTTCAGTACCCAGAAAGATAATGGAGCAAATAATTAAGAAATTAAACACATAGAAGATAATAAGATGATAAGTAACAGTCAGCATGAATTTCTCAAGAACAAATCATGTCAACTCAACCCAATAGCTTTCTTTCATAGGGTAATAAGCCTTGTGGACAGGGGGGAAGCAGTAGATGTGGTATATGTTGACTTTAGTAAGGTTTTTGATACTGTCTCACATGACCTTGTCATAAATAAACTAGGAAAATGCAACCTAGATGGAGCCACTATAAGGTGGGTGCATAACTGGTTGGAACCATTCCCAGTGAGTAGTTATTAGTGGTTAACAGTCAAGCTGGAAGGCACATCAAGTGAGGTCCCGCAGGGATCAGTTCTGAGTCCAGTTCTGTTCAATATCTTCATCAATGATTTAGATAATGGCATAGAAAGTACACATATAAAGTTTGCGGCCGATACCAAGCTGGAAGGGGTTGTGCTTTGGAGGATAGGATTAAAATTCAAAATGATCTGGACAAACTGGAGAAATAATCTGAAGTAAATAGGATGAAATTCAATAAGGACAAATGCAAAGTACTCCCTTTAGGAAGGAACAATCAGTTGCACACGTACAAAATGGGAAATGACTGCCCAGGAAGCAGTACTGCAGAAAGGGATCTGGGGGTCATACTGGACCACAAGCTAAATATGAGTCAACAGTGTAACACTGTTGCAAAAAAAGGAAACATCATTCTGGGATGTATTAGCATGGGTGTTATAAGTGAGACATGAGAAATAATTATTCTACTATACTCTGAGCTGATTAGGCTTTAAATGGAGTATTGTGTCCAGTTCTGGGTGCCACATTTCAGGAAAGATGTGGACGAATTGGAGACAGTCCAGAGAAGAGCAACAAAAAATGATTAAAGGTCTAGAAAACATGACTATGAGGGAAGATTGAAAAAATTGGGTTTGTATAGTCTGGAGAAGAGAAGACTGAAAGGGGACATGATAACAGTTTTCAAGTACATAAAAGGTTGTTACACGGAGGAGAGAGAAAAATTGTCCTCTTTAACCTCTCAGAATAGGACAAGCAATGGGCTTAAATTGCAGCAAGGGTGGTTTAGGTTGGACAGTAGGAAAAACTTCCTGTCAGGGTAGTTAAGCACTGGAATAAATTTGAATAAACCTACGGAGGTTGTGGAATCTCTGTCATTGGACATTTTTAAGAGTAGGTTAGACAAACACCTGTCAGGGATGGTCTAGATAATAGTTAGTTCTGCCTTGAGTGCAGGGGACTGGACTGGAAGACCTCTTGAGGTCTTTTCCAGTCCTACAATTTATGATTCTATGATTCTATTATCCCAAATCTTTTGAAATTTGGTTAATTTCTTTCATCAGCTTTAACATCATTATGTGGGTTATATACTCATGTGGTAGAAATGTTATGGAACAGATGCTTCTATTAGGTCCAGATGCAGAGTAAAACCCTGCCCTATATTGTACAGATAAGTACCAGCTAGGTAAGATTCCAGTCCCTGGAATGCTAGAAGGGGACCCCGGCTAATATATCTGCTAGTACTCCACAGTCCCCTTGACCTGTCTTCCTCTAAGCCAACAGAATAGGTCACAGGCCCACTGTACCACCGGTACTCATACCCCATAGCTATGCAGCTTAGACATGTAAAAGAAAAACAGAACTTTGCCCACAGCATATATTGTTTCAGTTCTTGCATCCTCAGTTTTCATAGCTGCTTTCATCCAAGCACAGGATTGCACCCACGTCATCTATAGCTTTTTGAGCTACATTTTGACTATGAAGAGACTATAATCACAAAGTGAGCTTCACTTTAAGTGTCTGGTCACTTGCTCATCCCTACTGGGTAATGTGCAACACGCTGGATAAGCATGGCAACTGGTGTGTCCCAAAGATTAAAGTGCTTCACTGCCTTGTCAGCAAGACAATCACAAAACAAGCATTGAGGTGACATGATAGTAACAGCAGTAGGTTTAGTCATGTCATGCATCGTATGAGCCGCTGCTGCAGTATATGAACCCCACTAAATGTTCTCCTAGTGAAGAAGTCAATTACATATATTTATCTCTTTATATTCATACTCTTGCTTCATAAATACCAATACTCTTTAGCAATATACTGACTTCCAAGAATTGGTACAGAACTCTTTTTATAACCAGAGCCATGTTGTAACACACAATGGGATAAAAGAGCTAGAGGTACCTTTAACACCTGATGCACGTCCAACAATCACAATGCCACGTTCTATGCCTTTGAATGTATGGTGAGGGTGCCATGTGAACAAGATCCTGTTTCCATAACAAGAACTGTGCATTGTGAATTGTACATTCATAGCTCATGTCATGAAAAGGCACCTACACTTTTGGTGAACATATTACTTATTCCATTTCAACAAGCTGACACATGGCATTCCCCTCCTTCATTAGCAATATACAGTGCACGGTTATGGGACATACTAATGTGAATAGGTCAGAGTGCTAGTCTCACAGATTCATGCTCACACCAGGAAAAAAGTAACATCTACAGCCTGTACAACAGTGAAGACTAGATAGATCTCCTGGTTTAGTTCAGGTGTGTAGCTATTCACCACTTCCCCACACTGAATACGTCTTTGTTTTTACTGTTTGCTAACCCAGTGTTAATGTTCACAGTATATTATACAGCTCCCAGAATACTACAGAAGATGCAGGGTTTCTATGGATCCCTATGTTTAAAATTAGGTACCAAAGTGAGGGTGCATAATTCCGCATTTGGGTACTAAAATCAGACACATTCATATTAGGGATGTGTGTATGTTTATATATGTATGGTGATTTGGAGAAATAGGGTCTTCATCCTAGGTGACCATGTTTAAAAACTGGGCTCGTTAGCACAATAGGTCAAATAAATCCCTAATGTAATGGTGCTGACGACATCAGGGACAAATGTGGCCCAACATATTTAATTTGTTACTATAAAAATCCCTATAAAGAGTGTTTCACTGTAAATATTACTATTTGACTATTAATAAAAATATTTTGAGACCAGGTTGCTCCACAGACAGACAAGCAGTTGTGAGATGTGACATCAATTCAAAATTGCCCTGTGCCTGCTTCAAATCACAGAAATGTGGGTGGTCCCAAGGCTGATAATGTTTTCCAATGTTCCTCCTGATTTCCACGCTTTTATCACTGAGCGAATAATTTTTTGCCAATTCTGACTTGGCTGCTGCACTTTAGTGCTTGTTGGGTATAAGCATCAAAACCATGAAGGAGAGCATCATAGTCATTTTCTTCCAGGGTCAGCTTATTGGCTCTGGCTGGAATTTGTTCACAAATAGAACATCTGCCACTTTGAAGCAGACCTGGCTTCCTTGCAAATGGGGAAGTGCAGTCTCCAGGGAATGTAATCAATTCACTTGTAAAATGAGAATAATCAGTGAATTCAACAATTCCATGTAAGGTAACAGCAGAAGCAATTAGTACTATACATAGCACTCACCTCGTGGTGGTCGTAACTCGGTGATATTCTCAGTGGCCTCATCATCTGAGTCTCCAGTTGCCACTACCTTATATCTATTGCTGCTCTGTTTGCTCAGCATGTGGGGTACTTGCAGTGCAGCCTCCCTCTCAGCAGCTAGGTCCAGATCTTGCTGAGCTAGGTGGGCTCTCAACTGCCTAATTTCAAACTAGGGGAAAAACAACATAAAATGATGTGACACAAGTAAACCCTACCTGGAAATCATTATTCCCCAGAAATGTGGAGTTTAGATGAGCACCCAAGCTGTTGCTTGGTTGCTTGGATGTTGATGGTCTTCTAAGAAAGGTGGAGGGAAATTGTATTAATTAGGTTTGGAGATACACTTTGGGGCAGTTTCTTAAGAGAAGAAATTCCCTAATAAGTGTGACCTCCAATACAGGTTTCACTGTATAATCATTTCAACCATCATTCAGGGTGATTCCTGTTATTGACACACAGCTCTAATATCTGGACTTTGCACTAATGAATTCCATGGAGGGGATTCTCCCCACTGCACCCAAGGACCTCCTCCCTCAAACAACTGAACCACAGCAGTTCTGCTACAGGCAAGGCCCTCTAGAACTGCAGGGAAGGGGTCAGGATTTGACCCATTATTGCTATTATTTTGAATAAGCTACATCCTATGCTGGGTGGCACTGTGTACAATAAAAGTGACAATGACCAAAAGGCAGAGAGCTAGACTGTAGCAATCTCAATGACAGAGCCAGTATATTTCCCTGTGTTTGACAGACACATGCCTCCTGTGATGCAAGAAATCTCCCTCCTGGCAGGGACAGGAGTGGTCCTCTGAATCCTCATTTGAGGGCTGAGGATTTCTTCACTCCTTCCTCTGCATTACTACCCTCACACCTAAACCACCACAATTCTGAGGAAGGAATGCATTGGGTTGCAACTCTTTCAAAAGATGGAGACGTACGGTGGTGACCAATACAATTCTAATTACACACAGTGAGAGGGAAAAGAAAATTAGTGAAGTGATAGGTTAATGCATTTCAAATTTCCAGCATTGTGCCTTTTAACTGAAAGATCTGAAAAGACTTTGCATGGCCAAACAGCATGCACACTGCAATGCACCTGTCACTACACTTTCATAACTGAAGGGAAATTAGCAACTTAGCTCTTAAAAACTTGTGTGTAATGGCATGTTAGCTGACTGAATATGGTTCTGGCTTTCGTCTCTGAGATGCTGACTCAAATCCGTCTTGCTGTCAGATTATACATGTGGTGGTCCTAGTTCATTCCATGTAAGGCAGGACTGTTAAAAAGCCATGATTCAGCAAGACTGTCAGGCTATCAAAGCAATGGTCTCCATTGATTTAGTACGAACACTGGATTAGTGGTCAGCTATAGAGAGAAGTGGGCTCTTCCAGGCTGAGATTCATGTATTACTGGAGTGGGAAATGGACAACAGCTTCCCTGTACTGAAAAAAAGATACCAGACTGGCAGCCCTGGAGACTGAAGTCTTCTACCCACAGTACAGGGAATGGCACTTGGCCTGTAAGACACACATGTAAGGAGTGAGGGAGTCATTTAGTCTCTATCCCGTCAATCCTTGAGCTCTCCACTAAAACTTCCAACAAGCATATTGACAGTAGTGGTTTTGTGGCTACCTATTAACTAAGGCCATGTCTACATTAGCACTTATGTCAGCAAAACTTTTGTCACTCAGGGGTTTGAAAAAACACACCCTTGAGTGACAGTTTTGCTGGCATAAACGCGTGTGTGCATAGTGCTATGCTGGCGGGAGATATTCTCCCACCAACATAGCTATCGCTGCTCGTTAAGCTGGTTTTGTGATGTCAATGGGAGAGCTCTCTTCCATTGGCATACAGCAGCTACATGAGCAATCTTACAGTGGCACAGCTGCTTTGGTACACTGTAAGCTTGTAAGTGTAGACATGACCGAAGAAAGGACAGGACTGGGACCCTCAACTCCTTTCACAATAGCTTCCTACTTCAAAAGCCAGATGGTGATAATGACTTTTCATAAATGCCAGTTTGGGCCAGATATGAACCAATAATTTGTAGGTGAAAGTTTTTACATTTCATTACCAATCCCCTGACCTATCCATTGCCTGTACAGATCTCTCTGTTTTCCAGCTTAGACACTACCATGAGCAGGTGGATAACAGAGTTTCAACTTTCAAAACTGAATCTTTACAAGAACATGAACTAAAATAGTGCAATAAAATCTCACAAAATTTCATCTTTAAAATAACCACACAAATCATAGGTAAGAAACAGATTATGGGGAAGATTTACACTGGCATGAAGAACAGCTAGGTGCCTAACTCCTGTTCACTTTCAGTGGGAGTCCTTAGTGCCTTTGATAATCTCTCCCTTTATTAATAATATTGAGCATCAGAAACCAAAGCACCAGCACTAATAATAATTGCAACAAAAAGCTTTAATTTAGTAAAGATGCTGTTCTTTTTCTTTTAATCTTGTTCATGACTGACTGGAAAACAAAAGCCAACTTTAATTTCAGCTGTTTCAGAAAGCAAACAGATTAAACTATTTACAATAAGTAAACAACATGGGGAAACCAAGGCATGGCAACTGACCCAAGGTCACACAACAAATCTGTGGCAGAAATGTAAATAGAAACTGGATCTCCAGACTCCCACTTCTGTACTCTAATCTCTAGACAATTCCACTTCCTCAAAGCAAATATTTATGACCTAAATTGGAAAAATTCATAGCTTGGCTGAAGATAAATATTTTGACTGTGAGTGAAACTGGAGTGACAGAGATAGTGAAGAACAGTAATCCAGGTGAACAGTGCAATATTGCCGAGAAAGTAAAACAACAGAAGTAGCTTTACTGCCATCTTATGGCCAAAGGACAAAACCACACACCAAATTGCCAGCCCTGCTAAAGTGTGCACCTATGTACAGTATTTCTACAAAAAGAAAAGGAGGACTTGTGGCACCTTAGAGACTAACCAATTTATTTGAGCATGAGCTTTCGTGAGCTACAGCTCACTCGGATGAAGTGAGCTGTAGCTAATGAAAGCTTATGCTCAAATAAATTGGTTCATCTCTAAGGTGCCACAAGTACTCCTTTTCTTTTTGCGAATACAGACTAACACAGCTGTTACTCTGAAACCAGTATTTCTACAAAGCATCTAGTTTTATCTGCCTCAGAAATCTGTACTTGATGTCTCTGGTAGTGTGGAAAGTTTCCCTCCCCTGTTTTTGAGGCATGAGAAGCATATACGGGCCTTATACACTTCCCCAACAACATGTGAATCCCTTTTTATTCCTCTTTGCAAATATGATCCGGTTGTTTGTCCTGTTTTCACCCTTATCTTTATGCTGGTTCAGCTTGGCTAAAGACCAACATGGAGGATCAGAGTTACTGTTAAAGGAATTCACTTAGATGACCAGATGCTTAGCTAGTGTGAATCAGCATAGTTCTATTTACTTCAGTGGAATGCATGTGTGTTGAGCAGCAGGACACAGAAACATAGAAGTTAATAGCAGAAATACTGATGACTCTCACACTGTACTGAAACCCACCCAGCTATAAAGAGTTGCGGTAGGCTCTCCCCCCTACATTTGGAACTGTCAGCATCTAACTTCCCATTCATCACTGTCACGAAACTTGTGCAGTCATTTACATCAGTGGAAAGTGGGCATAAAATGCTACCATTTGTCTGCTACAGCTTTTCTACCACCAGGGCAGAAGAGTGAGTGTGTTGTATTAATGATCTTTATGACACTCCCACTTTGTCCATTATTTATGTAAGGTAACCTATACAGTTTGGCCAACTGAGATGCAAACCCTTAAAATGATTACTGACAACAGTAAATAAGATACATGAAATTCTGTTAAAAATGTTTACAAAACAAAAAAATCTATTAATTTAAGTTAGCATGTTTGAAAAGAAGAGAGTGGGAAAATCACCATTTAGTGCTATTATAAACTAATACTGCTATGAAAAACAAATGGATATTTATTAAAATATTTAGGGAAAAATAAAGAATGAGACATGACATCTTCTAATCATTTTAGCTCACAAATGGGATCTACCCAAAGGATCATTTTAAAATTAGTTACATCCAATTATTCATCTAGAGCAGGGATCGGCAACCTTTGGCATGCGGCCTGTCAGGGAAAGCCACTGGCAGGCCGGGACAGTTTGTTTACCTGCAGTGTCCGCAGGTTCGGCTGATCACAGCTCCCACTGGCTGCGGTTCGCCATCTGCGGCCAATGGGGACTGCGGGAAGCAGCGGCCAGCACATCCCTTGGCCCACGCCGCTTTCCGCAGCCCCCATACACCTGAAACGGCGAATCGCGGCCAGTGGGAGCTGTGATCAGCCAAACCTGCGGACGCTGCAGGTAAACAAACCGTCCCTGCCTGCCAGCAGCTTTCTCTGATGGGCTGCGTGCCAAAGGTTGCAGATCCCTGATCTAGAGAGATTAAATAACTTAATTTTTTGTTGTGTTTTATACTTAAGATAAGACATTTAAGATGCTGGAATACTGCTATAGGATTTATTAAAATAGGTTTATCTAGTATAAACAAGCCAATAAAAATAAAGGTTATGACTAGTAGTAAGATGGTTCCTATCTATCTTCCTTATTTTATTATCTTAATTTTGAGTTTAACTGACTATTAAAGGGGTTTCTCCCTTCCTTCATTTTCAAAGAAAGTTCTCAAACTACCAGACATGATGGCGGGTGATGACCCTCTTCCAGGAAACTCCAAAAATTTCCATCAGATTTGTAAGTAATTATCTTTTTTGCTTCTCCCCTCTAAACCTCTGCCTTGACGGGATAAGTATTCTAGTATCAGAATTTCCCATACTTTTTGATACCAGCCAATAGATTTAGAGGGCAGTCACTCCTCTTCCACCACTTTGCTGTAGTAATTCTAGCAACAACTAGGAGTGATCAATTCTTTATGGCTTTTATAAGATACAGAGTTTTCAAGACAAGTTAATATACATACTAAAGAGTTATCTAACAGTTGACACCCTGTTATCTCCCTTATGGAGTCTCCAACAGCTTTCCAAAATGTCTTAATATTTGGGCTTATTTTAACTAGGTATATTGTAAAACCAGCTTATTGTTTTAACTAGGTATATTGTGGTAGAATCCAAAGGCCGCAATCAAGAACAGGCTCCTATTGTCCAAAGTGCTGGGGGGGAAACAAACAAAAAAATTCCACACTCGAAAACATGGTTCCCACTCCAAACAGCTTACTATCTAAGAAAAACTTTTATCTAAAAGGAACCAGGTTTCCAGTAGCTTCAGAAAATACCAGGTAGATTACAATTCGTTCTAGACCTGGTAGAATCTATCTTGTTGTCCCACTGTCTGAGAGTCAAAACTTGGAGCACTTTTTTCAGCTGTACCTCTGGAATTTTCACAGGACTTGGGTCATATGCCTCTTTTGAAACAGGTAAAAGGGAGACTGGCCAAACTTACACTCACTCACTGTGGATAATTTGTTATGTCTACACTATTATTTAAAATACGAATTGATATAGTCAAGATGGGTTTCATATTTATATGTGCTGAAGTGAGGAAAATAAACGTGTTGTGCATGACTGAAGCGTTAGTGCTTTCATTATTGAGGAAAAGGGGTTTGAAGCCATTTTCTGTGGGATTAGGCAACTCCTTTCTTCTGTTATGAACCCTTTTTCTGGTGTTATACTGGGCATAGTATTTCTTACCATTTCAGTCTATAGTAACTGAACAATTACATCACTGGCTGAGCAAATTCTAAGCCAGAACATTAAGCATCTCAAGATTCTTAATATTTTTTAAGCCTGTGATTTGGTTGGTAGTTACACCGATTTGAGAGAAATTGCCTTCAAATTCTGATTGGCTTTTGAAACGATCCAATCATTCTGAAGGATTTAACAAAGGGAGTCATAACTAGATTGTAAATTTTGGAGGTAAAGCTCTTTACTACATTGTTGGAAGAATTAAACTAACTTGCCCTTTGCAAAATTAGTTGTACATGCTGCTAAAACACAATTAGTAATGCTTTGGCTGTAAACAAAACAGTAAGAATTAGAGTGCATTACAATGCATATCCCCACTTAATGCAATGCACTAGGTAATTATTTATAAACAGATAAAATGACAGAGACCAATATGGAACTCTAGGGAACATCTGCCATTATCTGACTGGATTTATAAACAGTGCCACCCATCCTGTCTGTTGCTGTATAACACTCATAAGAATCAAGAAGGGACAGAATTAGCAGTGAATCATATCCTACTTCTCTTTAACAGTCCAGCAACAGAGTATGATTGACAGAGCCTTGGAGAGATCAATGAACACTTTAGCCAGAAGCTAACTCCTGTCTAATGCACTAGCATTAATTTTGCTCAATTCTATTAGTGCTGTCTGTACAGAATGCCCTGCCCTAAAACTCATCTGCCACTGGGATACAATCCAATGTTTATTTCCATTAGTTTAGCCATTGTTGGTAACAATAAAAACCAGGAGACAGTTGCAAACTAACGATTTATGGTCAGAATGAAACACAGGATGACCTTGGCTTCCTGCCATTCACTAGGAAAATGACTGATACTTAGAAATAAATTAAAGTTATTGCAAAAGGATAACATAAGTGATTTCTCTGATAGGTAATTTTACCAGCTAAATAGCCATGCCATTAAACTAGCAGCTGTTTTATAAATTACTAAATTAAAAAATATATCTTAGCTTCCATAGTTATGGTTTTAATAATGATGAAAAACTCAATGCTGCATGGTTTGACAGAAAAGCAGTTCTTGTGATAGGACTGTATTTGCAGTCCTGGTTGGATCATAAGCTGAAGCATTCTTAAGCAAGAAGTTATGCAAGAAAGTTCATAAACTGAGGATCTATGACCAGAACTGGTAGTGGGATGGAAATTCACTCACAGTTGACACCAAAGTTACAGCTACACCTTTCTTGCTTGGAATCTGCCCCATTAATGAAAGCTTTGGATTCATTTTTTATTTTAAGGTAGTCTAATAAAACTGTTTCACCTGTAACTTTGTGTGCTTGTTATAATCTTTAGTACAAAATTACAATGTGCATAGTTTAACCCAGTCCATTTTATAAATACTTATTATTGTGAGTTCTAATATTTTTGAAGTTTTGTGAAATAATGCAGTTATGTCATGTCAGTATTTTTAATACTTTCTACCTTGACTGCCTTCTCTTTTAATAGTAGCTTTTCTAACATGTGGGTACTGAATAAAATACCACAAATTCAAACAATTTCAGGGGGACACTGAAAACGTTGAAATAGTAGTGCATGGTACTTTAATTCATAAAACATATTCTGACTTTCAAATGTATGACCAGCCAAAATTCAACATCTGGAAAGAGTTTTTTATGTTTGCAAATATATGCCTCTTCTGTCATTCCAGAATGGATATGTATTTTATAGATGTGATATCTGATCATCTGCCAATCTCCCTTCCCCCCTTTAAGCTCCCCCCATAAAAATAAATGCAATTAAAAGAGCAAGTCAGTATTTGGATACATATAGTTTCTGTTTGTTAATTTTTTTAAAGAAGACTTCACTGTTACATCTGCTCTATGATCTATTCTATAACACATTTACAAAAGATAAATTGTACACATAACTTATGATGTTATGTGCAAAGTGGTATAATGTGATCTGTCCATTTTATTCTCTTTAAAACAGAACATGTCATATCTATAAAATCATTGTCTCTCTCTGCTTCCCCCATCTCCTTCCTCTCATCCCAGAGGTTTGCCATCCCAGTCTCCTTTCTCTTTTGACTTTCAGTCTTAGTCTTCTTGCTCAGCTGGTCCTAGTCTCCCCAGCTCAACTTCCAGTTCCCCACTTTCCTGCCACCTCCAGCCTTAGTCTCCCCTCATCCCCAAGACCCTGGTCTCAATTTACTCTCCTTGCTCCCCTCCTCAGGTTTCTCTCTTGTCCCCTCAGCATTTGAATCAGGCAGCTTTCTCCTCCACATTGCCTGGACCTAGCACAGGGTGCATTGAGACCACAGGAGAGACAGTCTCTGTGCTCCAGTTCCGGTGCCTGGACTCAGCCTGCTGCAGCCCAGAGCTACAATTCCAGGGCAAGTCCTGCTCAGACCTGGCCTGGAGAGTACTCAGCATGGATGGAATCTTCACGGAATTTAGCTGCAAAGCCCCAGCAAGTCTTTATGGATAATGTGTAAAATGTGATTTTTCAAAGGCTTAAAACTTGGTCAGATTTGGGCAGATTTTCACAGAAAAAAAAGCACATCCCTGACACACAGGCCACCATCCTGCCAAATGTGAAAATTTTGCTCCAAAGCCAAGGGGCATTAGAGGGACACTCAAGAAAAGGTTGCCAGAATTTTTTTTTTTTAACATGAGCAAAACAACATATTTTCCCTAACCGTTTTTTCAGAAACAGCTGAACCATTTTGGGTGAAATTTTCCAGAAAAATTCAGCCAGAGGCAGACAGCAGAAATGAAAAATTTCAGTCCCCATGGTTAATGTTTGGCAAAATTATAAGAACTGAAAACAGGATCTTACAATGGATAGTGTCAGGTAGCCTTAACTACAGGCAGTGCTACCAGACCCATCTATGATAATTTGTAACTCAATGTGAATCACTAGCTTGCTCTCAAAATATAAACTTCAGGAAGAGTACTCATTTTTTAGTCCGCTTGCTTCTCTCTTGTCCAGATTCTTTGGACTAAACCTGAGTTCCTAACTCATGCAAAACTCTCACTGAAGTCACTGAGCATTTTGCCTGAATAAGCAGCTCAGAACTGACCCTTACACACATACACGCATCTATGGGGCAAATCCTCAGCTGGTGTAAACTGTTGTAGCTCCATTGGACCTATGGGAATTTATTCTGGCTATGGATCTGTCCCATATTTTTAATCTCTCACTATATATACGATGCTTTGAAACTTAAAAATAATGCCTTTTCCTCTTTGCATGTGTCTTTTCCAGATGTTACCATCGTAGGGGAACCTCTTTTTATTGGAATTTTCCTGTGCAAAATCCACATAGTTAGCTCAAAAATATGAACGCAAACTTTCAAGCCAGCAAGCTCCAAGGAGAAGAGGTCTGCATTTAGAAAGCTAAAAATGTTAATAATGGTGTAAAAGCTGGTGTTCGGAAGCCGGGCAGAATTTTAGATGTTAAAGAACATTAAGATATGTTCTCTCAACCACACACTACATACAGTGTCAATTTGACTATTATAATGCTGACAGCTTATTCTCCACTCGCTTATGAAAGTGTCAATTTATGAAGGGAGGATGTAGTTCTTGTGTCAATGTCTTATGTTGAGGCAAATTAGTGCATTTACCTCATAATATATAGCTCAGACATTTGTTTGGCAGGAATGCAAGATATGAAAACAAAGGAGATTAGTATGCTGTCATTTTTCTTTAGTATATATTTTTTCTGTAGCTGATGCCACCTCGAAGCTAGGAGAGACCCTATTCTGTTTCCATTGATTTACTCCATCAAGTAATGCAACATTTCTTTTTGTTTGATGTATGGGTGCACTAATCATTACAGCTCAGACTATGGATGCTAGGTTTTGACAGTATTTAACCATATATGCAAGAAAGCATTTGTAGGACTTTGCTCTAGTTTTCTGATACTTTGCCATCCCTCTAGACTGTATGTCTTCCTTTGTCTTGTGCCCAGTGCTTGAGTGGTGCCCTTCCTGTCTCTTGCTTCAGCCTGGCTTGGGCTGAGTGCCAGAAATGAGCCTATCATCTCTCTTGACAACTGACCCTGTGTTTTCTGCACAACTAAAACTCCCAGTGAATGAGAGATTTCCCTGAGTAAGGATGACAGGCTTCCTTCTGAAATGGTTTCTCCTGGGCACCATCTAGCCAAATGCATCCCAAAATTTAGCTTTTGTGAAAATAAAGCTTTCACCAAACCTCAGATCAAGAGAAACATTTCCCTGAACTAAAATTCATTCTTCCCATTCCAGTGAAGAGAGATTTTAATTGAAAAACAAAAAGGAAAATAAAATCATTATCCTGCAGTGTCTCAAACTAAAGCCTTTAGCCTTGTGCTAGTGTATGAGAACCTAAAAGTGAAATGTCACACACTCAAAGAAAAAGGGACTGGCTTATTCTTGTTGTCCAATGTTAGAAAAATGAAGGAAGGAAAACACACGCACAAACTGTGAAAAATTAGCTATAATGGGACTAATTCTCATTTACTCTAAGACCCTTTTATACCATTCTGTCAGGGAAAAGGGGCCTCACCCATGTTAAGACAGTGAGAGAGAATAAGGCCCAATACTTTTTAAGTTTTCATAGTTGAAGGAATTACCCGTAACATGGATACGGAAATGCACTTGTTAAAAATGGATGATTTTAACCTGACATTGTCCCTTTAGGAAAGAGTGGCAACCAAATAGCGTGGGCTATAAAATTAGACACTGGAATGGGATTCAGGAAATTGTAGGTTCAAGTCCCCGCTCTATCACTGCATGGTCTTAGTCAATTATCACTTCTCTCTTATCTCTGAAATGGTGTATAGTGGGGCGCCTGCCCCACCCTCGCAAAACAGGGGTTAAAAGCAGCTCTGCAGAGGGCTGCGGCTGGGAAAAGGAGTGAAAGCAGCTGAGGGAGTAGCTGACCGCAGGTGTGGCCTGCCCAATCAGGCCACAGCTGGCTCTATAAAGGGGCTGTGAGCCAGGAGCTGAGGGAAGTCTCACTCTAGCCCTGGAGTGGGAAGGACCTAGCTGCCTGGGAGAAAAAGGTACCGGAAGCAGTGCAGTGCTGGGGAAAAGGGCAAAGGGAGCTCTGGCCTGGTAAACCCCCAGGCTGCAGGCCTTGGTGAAGACTTACAAAGGTACTGGGGCTACAGAGGTGCAGCCTGGGAATAGGCAGAGGCAGCTGGTCCTAACCCCTTGCCAAGGATGAGTAGCCATGACAGACTGCAGTCTGCCCCAGTGAGTGGGGGCTAGATGACAACTGGCAGTAGCCACTGAGGCAAGGTGGGTTTAGAGGGTTGGGGGCTCCCCTGGGAAGGGAAACCCAGAGTAAGGGGATACTGCTGGGGGCAGAACCCTGAGGTAAAGGGGCACTGGGGTCTGGGAGGGACATGGGGCCTGAGGTAGGCGAGACACCAGCCAGCAGAGGGTACTCTGGAGCTGGAGTTGAGCTAATTCCCAAGATGACCAGCAGGAGGCGCTGTGCTGGTGAGTCTTTGGCGATAATATTATTTACCTACTTAACTCACAAAGGCATTTGAAGGATGAATTAGTTAATGGATGTGAAGTTGTGCTAAGCATTGTTACTAACATCTGGAACAATTAAGGCCCCAACCCTACAAAGACTTACACATGTACTTAAACGTAAGTAAGTTTTGGGAAGCCTGGGGCCTAAGACTTGGAAACTTGTTAAGGCTGACGTTACAAACCGTGTCCAAACAGAACTATGAACAACAGTCTACGAAAAGAACAGGCACTGGAAATTTCTTAACTCAGACTATCCGCACCTCCCCTTAATGCAATGAGAGCTACATTTGTCAATCCGTGATCCTAGAGCACTAGGAGACCTGGGCTATGGCCAGTCTACAGCAGCTAGAGACATAGCTACGGCACTGCAGCTGTGCCACTGTAGTACTATAATGTAGATGCTTCCTGCATTGATGGAAGGGGTTTTTCTGTCTATGTAGTTAACCCACTTCTCCGAGAGGCAGCAGCTTGGTCAATGGAAGAATTCTTCCATTGACCTAGCTGCATCTATAGTGGGGGTTAGGCAGGGGTGAAAGTAAGTCTAGGGACTTACTGGTACGGGGCTGCGCTAGGGCCGGCTCTGGCCCCCGGAAGGGGCGGGGCCTTGGCAGAAGGGGTGGGGCTGCAGGAGGTCAGAGCCAGCTCTGTCCCACCCTGTAACGGAAAGTGCCTACTCCCCCTCCCTGGGGTAACAGCAGCAGCTGGGGGCTCTAGCTTAGGGCTTAAAGGGCCCTGGGTGGTAGCCGTGGCTGGAGCCCTGGGCCCTTTAAATTGTCCCCAGAGCCCCGCTGCCGCTTCCCCAGGGCTCTGTCAGCAGGGCTCTGGGGAAGCAGTGGCAGGGCTCCGGGGATGATTTAAAGGTCCCGGGGCTTGGCCGTTGCTACCGCCCCGGGCCCTTTAAATCACCGCCCCAGCCCCACCGCCACTACCCCAGGGCTCCGGCAGCAGGGCTCTGGCAGCAATTTAAAGGGCCAGGGGCTCCAGCTGCTGCTGGGAGCCGCAGGCCCTTTAAATTGCGCCTGGGGAAGCCGTACTGGGGCATACCGGCTTACTTTCCCAAAAACTAGGTAGAAGCTTCTTCTGCAGCATTTTTGAGTTGGTCAAAAGAGTCTAACTGATGTATCGATAGTTGAGAAATTAGTTATTGAAGTTATTCTCTTCCATTAAAAATGAAGAAAACAGTTACTATCCCCTTAAAGGTACACATACAGGAGCAAGGGGAAAAGACAACCTGTCAAACAACAAATGTTTGTTTGAAGATCCCTACAAATGGGAGGTAAGGATAAGTACAACACAGGCTGCAATTTCCTGAAAGTTGCTAGAAACTTTAGCATCCTAGAGAGTTCTAAAGTTCTATTCATCTTTGAATAGAATTCCTAGTAATAATTTTTCAAACCTCTGACCTTGGCAACTTATTTGAGCTATTTCAGTCTATACAAAACCAGTGTCTTTGACAGACAATATGTAAATAAAAATATAATGGAATTTTTACCCCTTGTTCTTGGCAGATCTGGGTTAGTCTTTCTAGCTGCTCATCTTGAATGACCTTTGCCTTCTCATATTGATGAATCACCATCTCCATCTCTACTTTCACTGGCAGCACATATGCTGGAAAAAACAAACAAGTGCTTGAAGAAATTCAGTAGTAGTTTAGCTTATCAGAGGAGATGTCTGCATATATTTTAAAACCAGAAGGAATCATCATGATCCGACCTGACTTACTAACACAGACCATAGGATTTCACTCAGTAATTCCTGCATGAAACGCAGCAATTTATGATTGAACTATAGCATTTCTTTTGGAGAAGGAATTCAATCACCTGCAACCACAAGATCCCAAGCTGCGAACCATCACTTGAGTTACAGGCAAAACTAGAGCTGAAATACATTTACACTAATGTAGATCTATTCCAGCACTTATCACAGATCCTCTAAATGGCAGGTCAAGAGCATTCTCTGCTTTGTATTCCGCACGTCCCGATAACATTTGAAACATGGCTGTGCACCAGCTTCTAGGAGAAGAGCTATTCCAGAGCCCTACGCATTTTAACATAGACTCCTAAATACAACTGCAGGAAATACCTATATGAGGGAAATAGACTAAGGGTGAGAGTTTCAAAGGTACAAACAGCAGTTAAGCACCTAACTCCCTTTGCCTTCCAATAGGAGATGGATGCCTACCAGCCATTTATGCCTTTGAAAATCTTCACAAAGTCATAGTTAAGGCCAGCTCACTTTGTTCAGGGGACTATGCAAATTTTACTGTTTTTCTTGATGTTCTTCACAACCTGAATCAGATCCTGAACTTTGGTCTCAGTACTTCCCCGTACAGGGCTGCATACCCTCCCTTTGGAACTTGGGAGTCCTCAGTGTATAGAACACAAATGCCACTGTGACACGCTCTTTCTCTCACAGAAGCAAAGTGATCCTGCCTTGGCCTCATTCATTTTGCATTCCTCTTCCCTGCGTCCTGGAATCCCATACACCGATAGTAAAACAATTTACAGTTTAATAATAGATCTGACTGCCCTCCACCTATGCTAATAGCCCCTTCCTTGAATTCTTGTTTTCATGCTCAGACACTGCTCCTGTTCTCTGCAGTCTTAACTCTTCGAGCTCCTCGCTTCTCTCCAAGTGCTTCCCAATGGAGGCATGTCCTGGAATCCTGGGCAAAACAGGCCTGGCACACAGCTAATTATGCTCAAATTAATAGATTAAACAGATTTGTGGAAAACTTTCTGTGGGGAACCTCCAAGATGCAAAGAAAGCATGGGGAATCAGACAAAGTTAAACCAGAGGCTGGAACTGAAAGTAGACTAGCACGATAGAGGATGCTGGGGGTGCCAAAGAGCAGCTGCAAGAAGGATTCATAAAGGAGCCATGGAATTAATTCCTATTCTCACCAGTGGGAGTCGTAACACTGTTCATTCTTTTAAAATTTAGAGGAAGGAGAACAATAAAGATATTTTCTAAAACCAATTCTGAGTGTTACAATCCTTTTCTTACCCAACCAACTGGTTCTCAAGACAGCAAGTTTAATCACCACTTACCGTCAATAATTCTCTTAACTCTCCAAATTCTCAGAGTGATAATGAGACTGATGGCATCCCAAGGACTGCTCGGGCCATTTGCCACTGTAGAGGCCACCATTGGAGCCAAGGATAAAATTATTACAGCACCATCAAATACCTAAAAGGAGAGAGATTTTTAATGAATAGCCTTTTCAAACCCTTTCTAAGGGTCACAAATCCTCCCACCCTCCTTAGTGATCCTCGAAGGCTCTTCAATAACAAAAGTGGTGCAGTTATAAACTGTGTGTGTTTTGAGGTGAGGTGAGCAGGCCACAAAAAAGCTGCATCCTCTGTATGCTGTGAAGCAGAACTCCTTCGTGACATCACCCTCAGGTTTAGAAGTGTGGGGGAGCCATGGCCAGGGAGGTCTGCAACTAGTCCATTGGCCAACATCTCCACGTAGAAGTGATGCCCCAAATGCTATTACAACCCAGGAGCTGTATTATTATTGCTATTTATTACCAGCCACTAGGTGCGGTACAAACACAAAATAGGGCACTGTCCCTGCCTGAAAGAACTTGCATTTTAAAAAGATGTAGGGAGAAAGAAGTGGAGTAAAGGGGCACAACAAACAAGTAAAGTGACTAGGTGGCACTTGACCACATCTTAGTAATTCAATGCTGGGATAGTCTGTGTTTGTCAGAGATATAAAGACTATCCCCAAGGACTCCATGACCGTGTTATTATAGCTGGCTAGCTTCCTGTAGGTGTCCTGGCAAACGTGGATCTTCAGGAGAGATCTGAATAAGGAGAGGTTAGTGGCCATGGGGAATCAGCTCAGGAAGGGCAATTCTATGTGCGGAAGGCAATGTGGGGAGAAGGCATGGAAAGGTTTGTGGGAGAAGTGGACAAATGACATGTCAAGGTTGGGATCATTGGAAAAGCAGAGAGAATGGAATTGAGGGCAATGCTAACAATAATGCTTGGGCTGGCCCACCACATCCTGGAAAGGCATAAGGCAAAATTCTGTGCCCCCCCAGCCCCTTTGGAAAGACCAAGCTCAAGGCCCATTTACTCATGGTTTGCACAGGGAAACTGGATGTACCCTACTGTAAGCAACAGACATCAAGAACTGAACATAAACATAATCCACTGGAAAGATGCAAATAACAAGTTGTAATCCTCACTGGCACCATCTGGAGGATGCTAGAATATAACACTTCCCTTTAAAAAGTGAAATGAAACTGTTGAAATTGATGTTTTGCTGGATAATATCAAGTGCCACCTGGCTTCCAACCCATACTGTGTGTCTCACTTGGAATATGCAAGTCAGATAAAATGGTTTGAGGTTTAGTTATGGAAGATTTGCGCACTTCTAAATGTGGCTTTATATGTAATGAAAACCAGATTTCCTGTCCTCTCCCGCAGAGCATTCAGTTTATTAGCTCTACGTTCCATCTAATCCCTGTTTCTATCACAACAATCCTATAATTACTGAAATTATAATGTACATTAACTACTGTTGCACTTTAGCTGTGTAAACTCTTAAGTAATTACCATTTTGTTAGTTATGTACATTAAGGACTTATCTACTCTTGGTCAGAACCATAATAGCTACAAACATGCCTGAACACCGCTATTGCTAGCAGGTTCCATTCATGGTCTCCTTGGCAAGTATGGACAGGAGTTTGTTTTCTGTTTATAAAACTGTGACAGATTATTTGTATGGTGGGGGATTAGTCTATTCCTTGTGTATACTACAGCCAGAATCAAGTTTGGGGAGTGGGTTAGCAACACAGTTAAAAAATCGTATTGCAGACGATACTTAATGTCCCCAAAAAGGGCTATTTACTTGGAATTTCAGGGTTTTCATTAGAACTAGTTTGAAAACTGATTTTTCTCCCCCATAGAAATTTTGAGATTTTGATTTTTTTTCCACTCTGGATTGGGAGGAAAAGCCAATTTTTTTTTTTTTTTTGAAACAAAAAAAATCCAAAGTTTTAGTTCTGAAAATATTAAAATAGGACATTTCAACATTTTTGAAATGTTTTTTCCAAAAATGATTTTTTGTTGAAATCTATACAATTTAGTGAAAATGTTTGGTGTTAAAGTAGCATTTTCCAACGGAAACTCTTTTTGATGAAAATTTTCCTACCAGCTCTAGTTTTAGCTTGATTACGGAAACATGGTTAGGCCTCATCTACACTACAAATTTCAGTCATATTGTTAACCAGATCCTCAGACTCTGTTATCATTATAATGTCGACAGGGATCATATAATCACAGTTTAACTCGCATGGGTCTCAAAAAGAAATTCTTATCCACACCAGTCAGCAAAATCACACAAAAACTGCGATAGAAACAAATGTGTTTAAAACGCTGTACTAACCAGCATCGGTCTGATACTTCCCACTGTGGACAGTGTTTTAATTTGCATCTAATTTCACCTTTGTGTGCAGGGAGTAACATGCATAAATCTCTGACAGTGTAAATGCATCAACTCTTATAGCTAAAGCACACACTGCAGAAATAGTTAATTATTTGTACTTTGCCATGCTGAAATACAAACAGCATTGGCTGTGGTACTTACCTCTATTTTGTTTTCAATATAATCCCATATACCGAGAACCACAATTCTCAAAATAGTCTAACAAGAAATATTAAGAAAAAGACAGCAATTTATTATAATTTGCATGACACTCATTCAGAAATCTCCTGGAATTAATAAGACAATTAACCCCTACATGCTCCTGGGCTGCTGTTCTCTCTGTTCACAGAAAAGGAGCATTTCCTCATTTTAACGTCCCAGGGAGTCAGAGTGCAGGGAGGAAAATGTCTGCACCCACTCTCGCTATTAAGCAAACGGCATAAGGTTAATGTATTTAGTTAGAAAGGAGGAATAATAAGCGAACATACCATGAAACAGTGATGAATTTCTATGAAAATTCCAACAGCATCTTTCACATTTTTCTCTGGTGTTGGTGTTTTTAAAAGATCAAATTAAAAATTACTGTAATTTCACTCACACAAAAGTTAGGGCTCCATTCTGCCTGTGGCAGTGCAGAACTCAGATTAAAATGTACTTTACACGCAAGAGAAGGATTAAACATAGATGTGTGGCTTGTAAAGTACCCCAAAATGTTATTCTGCATGTCTAAAAATAAAATTAATCAGAGAGAGCTTGGTAGATATGTGAGAGAGGTGCCCAGGCCAGGAAAGGAGTCGGAATTTTGCAGGAAAAAAGAATGAAAATGGCTGTGAATATACATGTCTTCTATTCATTCCAAATATGAATATATTAAAAAACCAAAAACTCTGGGTTTATGCTGCTACCACACTTTGAATACAATAACAGTAACGTAGACACAGAATAGCGTTGGGTTCTTCTGAATAACACTGTTCATACGCAAGAGCCTGATTATCCACTGCCTTGCACTTTCTGTAGCTGTTTTCACCTGAACAAAGTGAGTTGAAACTGCTCCAAAACAGATGGGTAGCCTTCTATACTCACTTTACACAGATATAAATTACTACACTGGCTGCAAGGCACTGCATAATCAAACCCAGAGTTTTTAAAAGAACAATACCAGTAGTTCAGTGACTACACAGGCAAATGGATCGGCTAACGTGCACTTAAAAATAGCTCACACACAGCATGGGACATCTGAGTCTGTTTTACTGAGAGGGGGTATGCCAGTCACGATAATTAGTGCGATTACCCTTTTCCCCTTTGAGAAGTGTTATGGGACCTTGAACTGCCATCAGGAACCAATGCTGCTGCTGATAAACTTACATATATAAATTACCTTTTCATCTGAAGGATCCCAAAATGATTAACAAATTTAGCACACTGATGAACCATTCACAGGGTCACTACATTAATCTGTTACACAGCCGCCTGTGGGGCAAGACTGCAACTGTCTTGAGGGGGTCATTTAGGGATCTGGGGCAAAAATAAGGGACAGTACTTGGTCCTGCTGTGAAGGCAGGGGACTGGACTCTATGACCTTTCAAGGTCCCTTCCAGTTCTATGAGATAGGTATATCTCCATATTAAGAAAACAAACAAACAAAAAAACCCCTTGTTCAAATGGCAGAAAGAACTTCATAACATTTTAAGGTTCCATCTAAGGAACAGCTCCTCTAACAATTCCACGCTCAGCAGTATTATGTGGGAGCATGAACATGGGAGTAAATTCAAATCCTGGTGTGGTGCTGAAGTCAACTGGAGTTGCAGGTGCTCAGCAAATCTCAAGATCAGGCCCTTAGGACATCTGAATAGTCCTGCACTTACAGCATTTTCATTACACGGCATTCCCATTGAAAACACACATTGATTGACATTCTATACTTGTCCTATAAGTGTCAGAGTTCTCAGTCCCTGCTCCAAAAGAACAAGGATTTGAAAAACAAAAAAAGTCAAAAGCCCTGACCCTACCAGCTCCTTTCCAGAAACAGAATCAAATCCTGGAAGGCATGTCTATAATGGAAGATTTGTTTCTCCTGTAAAAATCTGCTGAGTTTCTGATCAAGAATTTGCAAAGAAGGTTTCAGCAAGTAAGCTAAAAGCCAGGCAAAGTAAATTCTGCAGCAGGCTGTTAATAGGAAATTTAAAAGGAAACATTCCTTCATTTAAATCTTGGGACACATTCTTCCCTGTTGCCACTCCATTGACTTCAATGGAGCGACATGAGGGATGAGTTTGGCCCATTTTGTCCTATGCTTAGAAAGTATTTGTGAAATTTTTAAGTCAATGAGTAATTGGAGGACTGCTAAATAGTTAGCATATACTCAGAAACTGCTTATGAAATGCATTTCTTTTTGCCATGGACAGAATGCACAGACATTTATCTTTGGAATAATAAGGTATATCCACTACAAAGAGAATAAACAGCAGAACTCTTTGGCTCACAACCCTGAATATGGGTTGTCTGAAACACTCTATTGAGGGGGCATAAAAAAGATTTTTCACATAATGTAGTTGCTGCTTTAAGTCCTCTCCGCAATGTTTTAATCAGGCTGCAATACTGTCATCAAGGGGTCTGGCTAGCTCATTTTAAGGGGCAGCCAGTCACAAAGGCTTTTTACCTCTATTGTGCTGGTGTGAATAATTATTTGACGGCTGTTTCGTGGTGTATGTGGAACGAACTGGTGGGTCCTGGTCCAGTTTCTAGATGATAGGTATCCACCCTCACAATCAGCACCCTTGTTGATAGTCTCTGGACAGAGACCAAAGGAAGAGCAACTGTGATGTCTGCCCCAGCCTCTCAACCTAGAGGCAGAGTCTCCAGAACAGAATACAGACACATGGGAGGGCTCCTGTAAACAAGCCTGAGAGCTGCTTGTTCTATGTACAGATGCTTTCAGTCTTCAGGGCTGCACCTTTCATCAACAGAACATTCATAGAATCATAGAATATCAGGGTTGGAAGGGACCTCAGGAGGTCATCTAGTGCAACCCCCTGCTCAAAGCAGGACCAATCCCCAACTAAATCATCCCAGCCAGGGCTTTGTCAAGCCTGACCTTAAAAACTTCTAAAGAAGGAGATTCTACCACCTCCCTAGGTAACGCATTCCAGTGTTTCAACATCCTCCTAGTGAAAAAGTTTTTCCTAATATCCAACCTAAACCTCCCCCACTGCAACTTGAGACCATTACTCCTTGTTCTGTCATCTGCTACCACTGAGAACAGTCTAGATCCATCCTCTTTGGAACCCCCTTTCAGGTAGTTGAAAGCAGCTAGCAAATCCCCCCTCATTCTTCTCTTCCGCAGACTAAACAATCACAGTTCCCTCAGCCTCTCCTCATAAGTCATGTGTTCCAGTCCCCTAATCATTTTTGTTGCCCTCCGGAGGACGCTTTCCAATTTTTCCACATCCTTCTTGTAGTGTGGGGCCCAAAACTGGACACAGTACTGCAGATGAGGCCTCACCAATGTCGAATAGAGGGGAACGATCACATCCCTCGATCTGCTGGCAATGCCCCTACTTATACATCCCAAAATGCCATTGGCCTTCTTGGCAACAAGGGCACACTGTTGACTCGTATCCAGCTTCTCGTCCACTGTAACCCCTAGGTCCTTTTCTGCAGAACTGCTGCCTAGCCATTCGGTCCCTAGTCTGTAGCGGTGCATGGGATTCTTCCGTCCTAAGTGCAGGACTCTGCACTTGTCCCTGTTGAACCTCATCAGATTTCTTTTGGCCCAGTCCTCTAATTTGTCTAGGTCCCTCTGTATCCTATCCCTACCCTCCAGCATATTTACCTCTCCTCCCAGTTTAGTGTCATCTGCAAACTTGCTGAGGGTGCAATACACACCATCCTCCAGATCATTTATGAAATGTTATAAAGTGTTAAGTTAAAAAATTGTACAGAGGTCTTTTTAATCATACATTCATTTTCTGCTTTGTGGCCATTTAGCTAGGAGGGCATGGTTAATGTGTCTTAAACACTGTGTGTATCCAAAACATACACCTGCAGTGTTCTCGGTACACATCAGCCAATGCTTATTAATGTAATTCCAAGCTAATATCACCCTTTCTCACTAATCCCTGGCCTTCACAGAGAACACATGTTGGCAACACGTTTCCATGGTGGTTGCTGAGAACTCCTACACTCAAAAAAGCGTCACTAGACAAATTTCCATATATAGTATTTTGAACCTGTCAAGTGAATGATAAATAGAAAAATACTGAAATAAAAAAATGTTGGTGTTATTTACAAATAACATTTTAATTTTTTTCCCCAAACAATCAAACATATTTCTTTGGCAAACAAAAATATATTTAATGTGATATATTTGTACAGTGCATTTAAAAACAAAATCTGTGGCAGGATCTGAAAGACAAAGGAGAATAATAATTAGAACATCTTGTTTGCATAATGGAAATGGAAATGAATTAAAACTGAATTGTGATTATAATATTTACCAAAGTTTAAGCATGAACTCTAGCAATATGATACAATGCCACTTAAACTGGTCTCTGTAAGAAAAAGGCAAAAATGAGAAAGGTTTTATTCTGTTATTTATGTATAGACATTTTCTATCATTATAGTATATGTGTACCTGTAGATGTTCTGTTTTACAGTGCAGCTGCCAAGCTACATTGCAATTTTGATGCGTAAACTTGAATACAAGCATCTAATACACTTGTACATATTACCTTTTGGCTTAAAGGGACATTGCCAACTTGAATTATTTAAAATTGAAAAATTTATAAGATATTCAGTTTGTGGTACAGCATCTTTTAAATAGAACACCCTGAACTTTTATAATAAAAAATTCCTTAAAAAACCCAAAACTTTACAAATGTTTTTACCTCTGATGTTTGTAAATGTGTTTTCATTAAGACAGGAACTGAATAACTGATTACACAATAAGTGCTATCAAATGCAGAAAGAAACTGGAAAAATAATTGCAGTAAATTATTTTCATTACAGTTATCTTAGGTGTTACTAAAAGGTATAGTTTTCAGACAGATAGTGTCCCCTTAACAACGTGGCCTACTATTGTCAAGTAAAAAGAATTAGCTCTCTGCAGTGGTACTATAATTTTTCTATCTAATTTGGTAGGGAAACTTGGCTGAGGTCTTTGCTGAGCCAGCCATGTGAATTCCCACAATTTGCATAAGTTAGCCTACTGTGAATGTACACTCAATTTTTTTACATACTTTATTCCTTGCACGGTTAATATATAATTTATTACTCTGTGACTCACTGGGTCAAATTCATCGCTAGAGTAAAGAAACCAAAAGAGTGAGTGAAGGGATGTATTTGGCCCATCAGGTTTAGGTAAAGGAGAGAACTATGTTTAGTTCAGCAGTACTGTTTGTACTGAAAGGGGAAGATTGAGGACAGAGGAGTGTGGGGGAAAGAGAGACCTTTCCAGTCTCCGGTGTAGCTCTCCCCTGTCCCCTCCCCCACCCAAGCATTTATTGTTTGCTGACATAATTACTCTGAAAAGCAAACTTTTGTTTTGCAATGCACTAGATTACTCAAAATACCTGGAGTAAACCTTTCCCAAGAAGAATACCTTGTACTCATCTGTGACGCAGCAGGGAGGGGAGAGTATTGACCTGGGAGTGTTTTTTTTTTTTTTTAAACTTCAAATATGTTTAATATGGAAAACTACAGAAGATGGTTTTGTTACAGCTGCACATTTTTCATGGAACATAGATGCAATGACACGCTGGCACCTGATCACCGCAGCACAGCGAGGAGAGTTTCACAGGACTGTCTGCATTGGGGATGGGAGACTTCCCTTGAGGGAAGATACCTGAGCCAGGGGGTTGGGGCCAAGTGACACCTCCTGCCCGGGAAACTGGACAAAGGCTGGAGGAGGAGCTGGGGGGAGGCTGGGTGAGATAGCTGGCGTGGGTTTCAGTTTGGAGTTGGCTGGGGAAGAGGAGGGAGCCCCAGGTCTGGGGTTTTAATCTCCCTGCCCTCCCCCCCCCCCACCAGAAGGTCCTGACTGTGGGGTCCTGTTTGTGCCTACAAGCTCAGGTTTGGACTGTGTTCCTGTTGTCTCTAATAAACCTTCTGTGTTACTGGCTGGCTAAGAGTCACGGTGAATTGCAGGAAGTGGGGGTGCAGGGTCCTGACTCCCCCTCACTCCGTGACATCATCTATGAGAGTTTTATCTCCTGCAACCCAGGTCATCCCACTAATTACTCATTTCAAACACTGTTTAGAAGTGTTTTAATTTACCTTTTTATGGGCTGACAGTTCTTAGAAGTGCTTCCCCAATTATTAGTACCTACCATTACCATACCACTGGAGGATCAGGAACATGTTATCTTTAACCTGACACTCAGGGTTCTACCACATGGGTATCATCTCATTCAGCTTCTCGTCAGTCAAACTTCTAAAAGGAAAAGGAAAGAAAAGGGTAAGAGTTGATTACATCTCACACACTATTAAAATAGTACAAAATATTTTCCACATGCTCTGCATTATAATTGTTGCATTCTATTGTACAATATATCCACAATAATTAATAATTAACTGCAATAGCAGAGTGACACCAAGATTGCAGGCATAAACACATAAATTCTCTAACACTAGCAACTATGTTTTCTTTTCTTTTTTTTTTAACCTATATTACATAGTATCTAAATTCTACAGGTGCATTCAGACAAACATTCCTGTAACATGCACTGTACCAAGTTTGTCCTTAGAATATAGTAATTGAGAATGACAATGGATTCTAAACTCAGAATTCTAGATTCAGAACTGTTTTACGGACATGGCTCAGTGACCTATTTGCTGACATCACGGTACCTTGAAGCAAATATGAATTTGATACAAACTTAGTCTTTGACTTTCCTACATCAGAAGTTCCTTCTGGTCACGTTTGGACCAGGGGTTTTATCTACATCCCTGGTGAATGGTGTAGAAGATGCAGGAATCTCATCAGCAGCAAGAAATCAAGCTTGAAGAGAGTCCAGCTGAAGCACCAGTTTAGCACACTGCATGGGTCAGAAATGTTCTTGAGAAAAAGGGATTGAGATAAGAGGGATGAAACTTTAGGAAGGCTTTGTGCTAAAGTCCTATCCCACCACAAAATCCTATGGTCTCCTGAATCCACCTTGTTGTATAGCGACAAAGTTGGATGGCTGAGCAGAGATAGATTTCCAAAACATTAGAAGTTAAACTTGTGCACTCTATTAAAGACTCCACAGCCAAAGTTTAACTGATTTTTTTAAATATCAGTTTATAAAATCCATGTAATTTTTTCTAGGTTTTCCTCTGCACCACCTGTTCCCAAAACCAAATATTATCAATATCAATTCTTCTTAACAACTCCCCCAATACACATACATGGCCAACAATCCAGCACACTTAAGGAACCCTATGATAATAAAACTAGTATGCATAGGGAATGGAGGAAAACATTCAGAAAGGTAAAGTTCCAGTTTGTTATGGAAGAATCATATACTTTTCCATTAAATTCTAATTTTTCTATACTGATAGGTTGCTTGAAACATACAGCATTTAATAGAGAATTATATTACTACTATAGGATTTTTTAGAAAAATATACAGAAAGGATATTATTTTCTCTTAAATTCTATAGGTTTTTTCCCCCAGTAATGTCTACAGAACCATATTGGCTTAATTCTAATTAAATTCTGTAGGACTCTCCCCTAAGACGTTTTAATCTTCCTAGAGATTATTATGAAGGAGGAGTACAAGTATGAGAGACTACAATGAATATTTTTTGTTTATATGTAATTTGAGTGATATGTTTCATTTTGTCCTCTTTCTCTTCTTAATGCGACAAGCCAATTAATACATTTTAACTCAAACTTAAAAAACCCAGACAATTAACACCTTAACTACTGGAACCCCAAACCCTGCTGAATGCTTTCCCATTCCAAAACCTTTGGGGAAAAAAAGACCCTGATTTAGTGTGTACTTAATTTTAAGCATGGGAACAGTCCTGTTGACCTCAATGGGACTACTCCTGTGACTAAAGTCAGTAGAGTGCTTACATGCTGTGTTGAATTGGGCCTATATAAAGCAATGCAACAGCGGAGTACTACAGGCTAAAAAAGCCCACACCTGCAGGTCTCTCTCACAGGAACAGTCCCATTATCTTCAATGGAACAACTGGACTGAGCGAGGGCTGCAGAATCTGGCCACTAATACCAAAGTCATAAGATTATTTAAAATATATTCAGACCCTACGCCACTTACCAAAGTCGATGCCAAGTCCTCTGTCTGCCTTTTCTCATCCAAGTATAATCAGGGCTGGTTTTACCCTCTTGATATGGTGCAATCCTGAATTAGCCTTGACTGCTGCTTTTGTTTTTTGCCCCAATATCCCTCTGACATTCTATTTCCTCTTCTGTCTTAACATCTGGGTATTGTTTGGTGTACGGGCTTGACATATGTAAACAGACACTAACAGGCAAAGCATCACAACCAGTAAATCTAATTTGAGCATTTGCAAAAGTTATATGCACGTCACTGAAAAAAGATATTGTGATATGTTGGAAAGTTTGCGGAGACTAACACGAGGAGAATATAAAATTAACACATTGCAGTAAATTCAGGTTAAGACTTGTGGCTGTAGCAAAAGTGTAAAGATAGAAGGAAAATGCTCGAGGAGTAGCAACTTAATTTTGTTAGTGGCTGCAAGTACCTGGCACATTTGTCCACTACATTTCAATCAAGCAGAAAGCCAGCTCTTATTTAACTGTAATGAGACAATAAAATGGGTGTACTATAGTTAAAGTTGCAAACGTTATCCATTATAACCAAAGATTTCGATCAATCCACAATTTTCCAAATTTTGAGCACAAGTGCCTTGTGTGGTTTGGGGAAAATAGTATTATAAGTGATGGATCATACTCAACAGGCATCTGATAAGGTCTGATCAATCAAACGAAACCCTACCCTCTTTGTGAAATCATTATACCATCTCTCTGCCTAGCCTGGTCTGAACAGTGAATGATTGTAAAAGCCTCACAGAACCACAGAGCAAAATTCTTTTCTATCCACCCCAAACAAAGATAAATCACTCACATGAGGAACAGGAATTAAATAAATGTAATGAAAATGCTGTAAGAGATCCTCTGCCTTTTTCACGGCCTGCAATTTCCGGAGCATTGGACAATAGTCTGGAAATTCTAAGTGTTCATTTTAGATGAGAAAAATAAGTTTCTCTTTGCTATTTTGATGCTAATCATCACAATGTAAACAGATTTGTTGCTGCCCTGTTAATCCAATGTTCTAGAGAACTATCTCCAGCAAAACAACAGCAGCAGCAAAGGTGAAAAATTCACTCTTCCCCTTTCCCAGGGGTTCTCGATCTGTGGTTTATAAAGTGCTTTCAGGTGGTCTGTGGAGCTGCTTCTGTCACAGTGGTGAAGTACATGATGTTTGCAGCTATTATTAGCGCAGTCTAGGACTCTTAAAAGTTTCCAGAAGCTTGATTGATGAACAGAATTCCAAAAATCCTAGCCGCTTTGTGCGCCTCATATGGCTACTTCATGTCTTTATTGGTGGTATTTTTTTTAATGTAAATTCAAACTTTGGTCAAACAGGTGAATGAAATTCATCAATTTGGAAAGACGGAAGCAAACTGCAAAGTGGGTGCCAACAGGATTAGAACAAGGGGTAATAAATGCAGTGAGGGGAGATTCACTCCCAATACCTGTATTGTCCTAAACACAGAGAGAAGAAAAAATACAATACAGACACAAAATGGGGATGGAGGGTAGCCAAACAACTTTGCCTATCATATTCAAAATAAGTTTATCTTAGTATTTATTTATTTCTGAACCATAATCAGTAGGAAAGGTTTGGACTCAGGATATGAAATTTGGGAGCAAAAGTGTATGGTTTAGGGTTGTGTGTATTCATTGCTTAAATTTGGTATTTTTTTTAATCCATTAATAGAACCATAGAAATAAATGGCTGTGTAATATAACTAACTATATGTCCAACAAGAGTGGTTTGCAGCATCAACTGTGACTATCAAGGCTTCTGCTTTTTCTCAGGTGAATACTCATAACCTTTTAAGCTAAACTGAACTCTTGGGTGCAGCCTCTAACTTCTGTTTTATTTGGATGCAAATCCTTTCCCCTAGCGAAACTAGAAAAATATTCCTCAGGTCTGTAGATATTCCAGGGAGTCTTCTGACATGGCATGGATGTTGGTGTAATTCAAAAACACACAACCATGTAATAGGATTTTTGTAACAATATGCATAACATGTCCCGGAGGAATAATCCAAATTGCTGTTTTGGAAGCACTTTAGATATATTAATAGTTCAACAAAGATGACAATTTTTTGGAATAAAGTTGCAAACTATAGTCAATTACTTCAATTTAGTCATTTATTGTATTATCAATATGGGCTTTTCCAATTAATGAATTTATGCAATTATGGTACAAATACACATTTGCACAGAAATTCACCATTGTTCAGTCTTACTTTGTATCTAATTTGCTGTATTTAATTACTTTCCTATACAGCAGTAACATAGATGGATGGAAAATATTTAGAAAAAACAGGGAGAGCTGCTTAAGTAAATCATGAAAGGACATGATTAATTCTTATTCAGAACCAAGCTTTGTATAAGATGAAGTCTTGGATTTCTTATTACAGCAAAATTCCGACTGAGGCCAATGAGAAATTTCCTGGAGTGAGACTTCAGAGCCAGGCCTGTTTCCCATCATTTAAAGGGACTGATTTGGGATGATACAGGTATAATTATCTCTCCTCACAATTTTGCTCTTATATTTGTATGGCAACATTCTCCCATTTTTCCCAGTCCATTCTAATTATCTCTAATAAAGAGAACAACTGTCAATACAAACAAGATCTTTTGGTTTTCCAAATATGAATGGCAAAAGCGGACTTATTTTATTTTTAAAACACATCATGTTCCTGTTCCTATTCCTATCATCAAAATTCCCACTGACATCAGTGGGAGCACGACTGAGTCCTGCATCCAAATCAATTGTGTTTCACCACGCATTATACATACCTCTGAAAAGAACACAGACAAGATGACTAGGCTGATCCAGTGAATAATTCCTGCAAACTGTGATGCACTTGAAACTGTAATTAACACAATATAATGAAGCATAATTTTAGTACCAGGTAGCAACTTATATATAATGGTGACTAGTATCATCACCACTTACATTTAGGAGAAGCAGATCATTTGAAACACTATAATGAAAATATAACAAAGGGACTAGATGCAATGGAACATGGAGCTTTACCCTCTTAAGTTGCTCATTCAAATCAATTCAGGTCAGTAGTGACCATAAAGTTGTTATCTGATAGCTGTTCAGTGCCTTATCTAAAATCAGTATGTGATCTCACTCATTGTTCCCAGGTGACATTGTTCACAGTTGCCAACACCACTAAAACCTGCACTAACTGGAAGTCTCAGGAGAGAGGCTAAGGAATGAATGGGTTCGTCCCAGTTTTCTGTTTTGAAATTAGGTCACCTTGGTGGTAAGCCACCTGCGGATAGGAGGCTGCAAGTCACTCCAGTAGTGAAACATGCAGTTGGAGCCTCTGAAAAACAAAGTTAGGAGTTGGAATAAGCAGTGTGGGACAGGTTACTCCAAGACAATCTGAGAAAGGAAAAATACTCCTTAGGAAGGGGCTTTTGTGCCACTCTCCTCTCAGCCAGTTCTTCTTGGTGATTGTGGAGACCCTCCATTACCTTTCTCTAGTAGAGGTTTTGGAGGCAGTGGGTGTATTGAACCCTAGTCCATAGGGCTCTTAAGTGCTAATAAGTTCCAACCCACCAACCAGTGTTCTCCTAACTACTGTCAGAATAGAAGCTGACCTCTGTCAGAAGACTCCTATCCTGGGATCTAATTGGTGGAATGCTGGGGGTCCTGACTGGTCCTCAGTTTCTATTTAAACCAATCTCAGGAACAAGAAATTGTCCATGCAACTGGGTTTCCCTTGCTAGGGACTGCATCCTCTGCAACACCTGCTCCTACTGCCTGATCTCCTGGTAACTGGACCCTGCCTCCTGACTCCCAGTTTGCCCTCTGACCTCCTGGTATCTGACCCAGCCTGACTTCTATTCTGACGACTAGGTCAGACCACCCACATCCTAGTTGGGGCAGTGGGCTGCTTGCGATGGAGATGAATCACAATTCTATCAAAAGCTGTCTGCCCAGTTTGAAGCCCTGTAGGAAAAGAGGAACACAGGAATGACATTGCAGGTCAGATTCTGCATCTGTCCTATGTGTGGAGCTGCTACAGAATCAAATCTTTGGTGCGCAATACCCTGTATTGTCATTGTTCCAGGATATAGGGGCACAAGTCTGATTGGCTTTACTAGGAGATGAGACTAAATCCTGCGCAACTGAAAACTTAAGAGTAAAATTTTATAAACTAACAAAAATAATTAGTCATTATTCCTTTAAATAATTTTTTAAAATCTTTAAATTTATTCTGGAAGACCAATAATTGTTTGGACCAAGATTTTCAAGAACAGATGCATGAACATAGACCCCTTTATCCATATTAGGCACGTAAGTAAGTGGCCTGATTTTCAGAACTGATCGCTTATTCAGGTGTCTAACTATGGAACATATTGGTCACAGGTTTCACAGAAGAACAAGGCATCAAGTCCCTGCCCCACTCACAGTTAGTTTGATTCTACAAAACCAAAATGAACACCTGCATTGAGACCAGTATTAGAAATAGCTTGGAGAACCAATGTAATTTTTAACAATATTTGAATACAATTGAGCTGGATTAGAAAAATGTGAAATATCATCTGACATCAAACCACCTAATAAAGATGAATTGCTCACAGAATACACATACTATGAACACATTTAACTCTAAACTGTCAATGCAGGTTCAAAATAAAGAAAAATGTATTACAGGAATGAAACCATTTCATACAATATGTTTCAGTAAGCATATAGCTGTCAAACTGCCAAATTTGTCTTTGTGTTACCCCACTGAGGACCACTTCATTACCATGCCAGAAAGATTCGGGCCTGGGCTGTCTATAAAGGGTTAATGTACCTTTGAGACATGGAGGACTTTCTGGATAAGTTCAGCTGCAAGGTTATCTGCACATAGTGGGTGTCTAGGATGAGGAGAGCTTTGTTCACATAGCAAAGCAGAACACTGAAAGGTCGTGTTCAGTACATGTATCAAAGTTCATATTCCTGCAGTCTCAGAAAAAAATGCAAAGAAGACAAGAAATTCTACCCCCAAACCCTGTGTGCCTGCCCAGGTCCTAGGAGTTTGTCTACAAAGGATCAAAACTGCTTGAGAAGATAGGTTGAATTACTACACAATGGAAAAGTGTTTTGGGCATCTTTGTGTGCATGAAGATGCCAGGTTGTAGCAGAATAATGGGAGATAAGGGGGATTAGGATTCAAGGAATAACATCATTTTAGTTGCCACTGATATTCCTTAAAATATGGTAATAGGGGGTCAGTAGAAATTGCCATGTATGGTACCAATGAATTTCAGCAGTCACAATTATTGATTAATAAAAAAGAAATAAGCAGACAATACTTTAGATAATTTCAACAACACGCTGCTTAAACAATAGGGCAGTGCTGGGAAATGGGGGAAATCCATTTGTGGGGAGTGTTCTAATCCCAATCTATTCACATGAAGTCTTCCAACTGCCCCCTAGTGTGCAAGCAAGGTATAACATATGGGAATTTGGGGTGGGGCGAAATGGATTTCTCATATTGCAACATGTGCAGCAACGACTGCTAGATATACTGCATGATGGTGACACAATTAAAGCGCCCGAGTGGTATCAACAGTAAACAGTTTCAAAGAACCTTCCAGGAAAGAAGTTCGTGAACAAGAGCTGAATCAATGTACCATGAACCGAGCTGGCATTCCACCACTCTCAATTGCCTTCTCTTCCTTAAAGACATCCAACTGAACATACAGACTTCCTCACACTGAACTGTAGAAACAACACGATTGTTTCAGAAACAATGTGAGAACACTACATTGTCCAAACTCTAGTGGGGCACAGTCTACTATTTGTGTGAATCTGGCTTGTTGTAGAAGTGCAGCCTTACCTCTGAATTTCTTGGGCTTGTAAACTTTTTTTAAAAAAAATTAACATTCTTAAAGAAAAGAAGAAAAATCAAACAAACCAAAAAAAACAGTCAAAGGCTACGACTTATCTTTTTTTTTTTCGTAGGTTTTCAGTACCTGCAGCTCCCACTGAACTCAAAAGGGAGACGGGGTGCTGGAACAATTTTTATAGTGGCGGTGCTGAGAGGCATTGAACTAAACTGTAAAGCCTGTATATAACTGAAACCACTTCAAGCCAGGGGGTGCAGGAGCTCCCTCAGCAGCCCTAGTTCCAGTACCTGTGAAGGGAGCTATAGAAATTCAGCACCTCTAAAAATCATGAAAAATCATTTCCAAACATGCTGCAATTCTCTTCTGAGCTGTCACACTGTTGTTTAAACACTGTGAAATGATCAAACCCTTATAAGAAATAAAGCCAAACAAATTCCCGCTAAGGCATGGTTTCATCTTTATATTCATTTTCATTGCACAGCTATACAAGTACTTACATAGGCCCAGATCCAGCAAACAGATACATGCAGGTGGATTCTTGCACCTGTGTGGAGCCCCACTGATTTCAATGGGACTTCATGCAGGTATACAGATGTACCTATATTTATCCAATCGCAGGAAAAGGGCAGTAGTAAGTCACTCCCACCACTATTGGAAGTGGTTTGGCAAAGAGATGGAGATGCATGGTCTAGAGAGGACAGGGAGCCAAAAACTAAAGAATTCTAATCATGGCTCTGCTAATGAACCCCTTCTCTCAGACCCTGGACAAGTGACTTAATCTGCTTTCATTTCTCCAGCCACAAAATATGGAGAACAGTGCTTCCGTACATTACTGGGGTAATAAGAGATTATTTAGTTAATGTACATAGAGTCTACCATATCAAATATGCTTCATGCTAAATTCACTCAAGGTCTATTAATTTCTCATTTGCATAATCTGCACTTTTGCAGATACAATTTCCATTGATGACAACAAGGAGTTGTGCCCACTGAACAAGTGCCAAGTGCAACTGAAATCGGCACTATGAATCTGAGAGGAGAATTTTGCCCTGGGATTTTAGCAATCATAGAAACTTAATTTTTTGTATAATATTTTTGCACATGTAATTCAAAACCATTAAAAACACTCTAAAAAAACAGATTTCCTCGGTGATTGCAGTCTCTACTGTGGATTAATGGCTTTTATTACAAACAAAATTGGCAGTGATGTACCATAGCATATCCTTAATACACTTGTATACGCTGCTTTCATATACTACAGGGAATTATTGTATGCTACAATTACATTTTTAAAAAACATAATTGCACACTAATGGCTTTTAAAAGATTAAGTTAAAAGTACAGTCTTCGTTTCACAGAATTATAGTATTTATATTAACTCCTCCCATATATTCCATAAGCGGTTAAAGAACAAAACCCAAGGAATTTAATGTAACAAAAGCTACATGAAATAATGAGAAGCGTGGTGTGTTGATGGTTTAGTGTCAATGCAGTGAACTGCCATGCAGCAGTCTTTTACACACAGGGCCAGCAAGAATGGAGAGTAGCGCAGAGACAAAATGTTCAGCCTAGTACCATCTGTTTGCCTGGCACAAACCTCTCTGAGGTACAGGTTGGTGGGCTCTGAAAGATGTCACATGCAGCACTCCTCAGAGAGGAGTATTGATGGGGAAACAAATGGTAAAGAATGCAGGAGATCCTTCCGAAATAGTGTTAGAAGTCTAAGACAAACCCACAAAAGCAAATAAATCCAGTGTTTAGGATTCAACCATTAGCTCTACTAGCAGTGGCAACTTTAGGCATATGCAATGGGCCTTAGGCACACACCTGACCTATCAAAGTGCCATCACTGAATTTCTCTGTGATCCTCTCTTAGTTCAGCTCTAAAGATTGAATCCCATAGCCGATAACCCCAAATAGTTGGAAGACTGCATTTTGGTGCCGCCTCCTGACTTCCCTGTTTACAGAAGAGTTCGGTTAGCAAGGATGGCAGAGCCTCACAAATAGCTGATGGGGTTGTCTGAGGCTGGAAGGGATGGTTTCATAGAAGTGTTTGAGGTGTGATATAGATAGGTATAAGGGGACCAGGTCAAATATAGGTAGGGTGTAGGAGAAGGCCCAGTCAGCATTCCTTCTTACAGAGCTTATAAAATAAAACAACAACTCAGGCTGCTGCTAATAGTGGCTCCCTTAATATTACCTTTAAAGCAGGGTTTTTCTTTCTGAGCCCCACCTCCCCACCAAAAAAACATGTTCTAAAAACTCCATGGCCCACCTGTGCCACAATAAATGGTTTCTGCCAGGACCCGTGTTAAGGGATAGCAAGCAGAGCAATTGCCCAGGGCTCCATGCAACAGAGGGCACTGTGAAGCTAAGTTCCTCAGGCTTCTGCTTCAGCCCCAGGTGGCGGGACTCAGGGCCCCACGCTTCAGCAGTGGGACTTCAGCTTTCTGCGCTGGGCCCCAGAAAGTCTAACACTGGTCCTGCGTGGCAGACCCCCTGGAACCCGCTCGCGGCCCGCCTGGGGGCCCTGGACCTCTGGTTGAGAACCACTGCTTTACAGCACTCCATTACACTACGTAAACTGATCTTTGGGATGAAATCCTGAGACCACTGAAGTCAAATAGCAAAGCTCAAGAATATCACCCTAGAGTTCCTTAATCTTTAACGGTTCATTTTTTTGCCCTTGTGGGTGTGTCTAAACCCCTTATAGTTATTTCTATATATTTCTACATAATTTCTTTTTTAAAGGGCACCTTTAATATTTAGCACAGGAAAACTTGTTGGCGCTTACATTCAGATGAGTTTTGTGTGACTGAGCAAAAAAGAATGGAGGGAGAGAACAGTGAAAGAACAGCTCAACCAGGAAGCAAAGCAACACAATTAAAAATTGCCTGTACCATGGAACCTGTGTAGAGTGAACTCAGATATAGCAAAACTTCACTTGTGTTGTTGTTATTTGTCTTACAATATGTTAGTGAAGTAGAAGGAAAGCCTTAATTGTTTCAATGCATTGCCAGACACAAACTGTAATTTCAGTTCCAACAAATTTCTGTTTATAGGGACAAATTACTAAAAGAGAGAGCACCAACTGCACCAGCAAAATCCACACACACCTATTTGCATACATACATGTAACTATCACAGAAGTGTCCTTTTGACTGCACAAATGCCCTGTTTTCTGGTGTATGCAAATTGGAGAAGGTTATCATAATGGGAGTGTGCAGTTTTTGCAGGTGAACAAGGTGTGGGCACATTTTTTCAGGTGAATTCTACCTGCATCCTCTGAAAATCTGTCCCATAACGAATTTGCTCTGTGGGGAAGAGGAGGACTTCACTATACCAGGGTTCCACTGTATTAAAAGTACAGTAAAGGTCATTATCTAACTTTTAAACTACTTACATGACCAACCCTCCTCCCCCAAGCAAGTTAAATCTAAACATCATTTATCTTCGATCAAATTTTTTAAAAAAGCCTGCTACTCACACTGGAGAAGCTTTATATCTATTAGGAGTTCCAGAGTCAGGAGAATCACCACCAACACTACACAGGCTACCAGGAAACTGTTGAGACTTGCACTGAGCAAAAATACCTGCCACACAGCTGCTCGTCTCCCACAGCACGGCTTTAGCCAGTTAGATCTAAAGAAATAAAACAAGGGGGGCAGGGAGGGGAGAAGAGAGAGAAAGAGAGAGGAAGAGAAGGTAAAGAGTAATGGACTCTAAGTGAGAAAAGTGCTGCTAGAATAGATGTGACCATCAGTCCAAATCCTATTTACTTTTATTAATTTCTCTGTTAAATACAGCCTCTTCTCTTGTCTAATTTTCTGAATTAGTATAGAGTTGGATGCTAGTTACATATATCAATTGAAACTACCTGAATTTAATGGGCATCCTTAATTGCACCTGTACTATGGAGGAGGTTCTTCCTGGTCTAGAGGACTCAACAAGACCCTCTGTTCTAGTCACGTTTTTATAACAGGCCCATCACCATTATATCCGAGTGCTTTTCAACAATGCATTAAGCAATATGACTAACGTCTGTCATAGGTGGTCCCCTCTTCAATCCCCAAGAAGAAAAAAATTCTTGTATGTTTGTTTTGATGTGTGTGCTATGTGCTTTTATTTGTGAAGGCCAGGGCAAAGACTCACTCTTTGTAGTTAGATTGGAAAGTAATGAAGTTGGTGGTAGTTCCTCTGGAAGTGAGAATTATGATCTTCGACCACTACACCACTTAATCTTTGTGATGACTTGGAAAAAGTTGCCAAAGCAGGCATGCAGTCGGGCTTCAGCCTACCCTGTGCACCAGAGCCAGTGCCTATGATGTTACAAAAGGTGGCAGTGGGTGCTTGGAGAAGGGAAGGGTGGCAAGATCGGTGATCAAGTGGATGCAGTGGTTCTCATGAACAAAATGCAAATACATGGATATTGGTGGTACAAAGGGGAGGGAGATGGTGCATACCACCTCTGAATTAATAACTCTAAATTCAATGGAGGCATAATTCATGTGGGAGTCAAACACCTGAAAAAAAACAAAAACCCACCACCATATCCGCATCACACAGCCTTCCCTGATGTAGCCATATGCCACATCTTCAAAAATGAGAAATGGGTATGTCTCAGTGCTACATAAGCAACACTAAGGGACTTAGAGCTCTCGAGTCTCTTCAGAAAAGAACGTTTCAGTGAAATGCTCCTTCCCCCAGGGGATTGCTTAACTAACCCTAAAGACCTCCTGTGCAGACACTTTAAACTTGAAAGAAGATCTGGCAAGGTTTACAGTATATAGATCTATCCTTAGTTCAAATGCATCAAGACTCTGGAGTAAACATCTGAAATCACCAGATACTGCTTCTCTGTCTCAAACATGCTGACTGAAAAAATGTGAAACAAAACACAACTACATGAACTGTAAAAGACTGGGAGTTCTAGATTTTTAAACAATTATTAAAACAAAAAACTAAAGCACCAAAAAGATAGGGAAAAAAAAAAGAAAAATTAAAGGCACATAGGTGGTTGGGAAAAAGGGGTGACGCTAATCTTCTGCCCAATTTTAAGGTGAGACAGTGACAGGCTCCTAAAGGAGTTGCATTCGGTCCTCCTCTGCTGGTGGCTCAAAAATAAGGCCTCTGGGAAGAAATAGGGTTTTGAGGTAAAACAAGGGGGAAAATCCTCCCAGCTGTTGGGGGCACATATTTGCAATTTGGTCACCAGGGAAAAAAGTATCTCATAGATGGAAGCTGATGTACTCCCTTATCTTCTAGATCCCATTCCAGTACTCACAACTGCCCTCAAACCTAAAGAAGAGCTTGAAAGTGTGTGTCTCTCACCAACAGAAGTTGGTCCAATAAAAGATATTACCTCACCCACTTTGTCTCTCTAATATCCTTGGACCAATGTGGCTACAACAACACTGCAAACTTCCACGCTAGGTTGGTCTACAGAACTTGGCTTTGAAAGCACTCCCAGTGCCACAAGCTGTAAGGAACATGACTGAAAAGTGAAGCAAAAGTTGTTCTCTTTCAGAATTTTTGCTCTTTTTGTGGGAAAATAAAAAAAAATAAAAATACTCTGATGTTCTTCTATCCAAGGATCTTAAGCTGCTTCACAAACATAAATAAGCTAAACCTCACTCTCAAGATCCCTGGCAAGTCAGCTTAGTATATTTGTTCCCTTTTAACAGGCAGGAAAACTGAGGTACACAGAGAGCTGTGGCAGAGCAGGGAATAGAACCTCTAACTCCTGCTTCTGGGTAACATATTTTAACCACTATTCTTCTTTTCAATACTTAAGTGCTAATCCTCCAAACTGTCTGGGGACAGACCTTTATGTGGACTGAGACCTTTTGCCATTAGATTTATTGGTAGGGGTTTTTATACATTAATTTCAAAACAGGATCACATTCTTCATTATGGCTGTTTTTTTAGTTTTGAATAATTTTCTGATCACCCTCCTGGTGGTTATATTTTTATTTACAATAAGGAATAGCCTTATTTATTTTCCTAATCCTTCTCTCTTGTTCTTACACCTTCTTTCTCTTCTATTTCACCAATTCTTAGCTCTTCCTTTTCCTTAGCTTAACGCTTCCTTTTGCCTTTTTCCTATTCTCAGCGTGATCAGTAGAGGGCCTAGCTACATACTTTTAAAAATCTCCATATTCTTAAGACTTCTAAGGACACTGAACATACATACACTTAAATAGATTGCATTACTCAGCATATACTACACACTGGCACTATAATGATTAACATTATTATTTAATTGTTTAAGTTAGTAACTACTTAAAGAACTGATAATGCATGAAAAATAAAGTTCACCTCTCTAGCTCTGCACTGGCTGTCTATGCACGTAGCAATTTTTCATTCTGTACAAAAACTTTGCAACGAAAGTATCGTATTATAGTTTGGAAAACATTGTTCTCAAGGGTGAACTGCAAAACATAGAATGCTTAAGTTTCTTTCTAATTAACAGACTATAAAGCAGGGGTGGCCAACCGGTGGCTCAGGAGCCACATGTGGCTCTTCGGAAGTTAACATGCGGCTCCTTGTCGGAGGCACCGACTCTGGGGCTGGAGCTACAGGTGCCAACTTTCCAATGTGCCAGGGGGGGCTCACTGCTCAACCCCCAGCTCTGCCACAGGCCCTGCCCCCACTCCACCCCTTTCCCCACACTCTCCTTGGCCCGCCGTGCCCTCGCTCCCTCCCCCTCCCCCAACCTCCTGCATGCCATGAAACAGCTGATCGGGAGGTACGGAAAGGGAGGGGGAGGCGCTGATCAGTGGGGCTGCCGATCGGCGGGGTGGGAGGTGCTAGGAGCTAGGCGGGGGGAAGCTGAGGGGGGGACTGCTGATGTATTACTCTGGCTCTTTGGCAATGTACATTGGTACATTCCGGCTCCTTCTCTGGCTCAGGTTGACCACCCCTCCTATAAATCTTTATCTCAAAATTACAAACACATTTTAAAATTAAAAACTGGAAAACCACCTGCTCCTTCACTTATTAACAGGATGCACTCATGTATAATCTGTCATCTGAGGATTTCAAGGAATTATACACCTTTAGTTGTCATTCTCACTTCACATATACTGAAAATTATCCAGAGAGGTTCAGCTATTTGCCCAAACTCACACAGCAAGTCATCTGCTCTGACCACTAGACAGAGGCATAGCAAGCCTGGGGTGAGGAGTCTGCGTTTCCACCACAATAACTGAAGGCATCTTAAACTCCAAAATCCAAACCAAGGGGGAAAATGGAACTTTGAACTCAGGACTGGGTGTGTGAGTGAAGATGGGACAGTTTTCCTAACATTTTATTTTAAATGTGAATTTATTTTTAACACTTAGCCTCACAACACCCATATGAGGTAAAACAAATTAATGTTTGTAAAGCAGATTGGAATCTTTTCATGGAAGTCAATATACAAGTGCACAGTTTTATTATGGGACATTTGAAATATATATTGATCAAAATGATCAGGAATTTTTTAAAAAGACACTTTTAACATGGCTTTTTGCAAAGCCAATCTATTACTAGCCTAATTTGATGCACTAATACACAGGTTTTAAAAAAGATGTTCAGCATTGAACAAAATTGGGGAAAGAATTACCACATTTATTTGGTAATGAGCAACCATAATCACTTCATTCAAGCTACTAAAATCTGTCACTGTTTCTGTTTCCCTGTCTTGCAAAACAAACCAACCAACCAAACATTCATGGCATAGTAACCAGCCTTTCTGGCTAATTAGTAAGCATTCCCCTCCCTCAAAATGATCTGCAGGCTAAAACTGGGCAACAGGTTATATCTAGGGATGGACACGAATGAAGATTAGCAGTTAGCCAACAGAAGGCATGACCCAGACCAGGAAGTGATAAAAATACAAGTAGGGGTAGCAGCCTAGACCTGGCTGAGGGAAACCAGGCAGCAGAGCCTGGCAGGAGTTTGCAAGTAGCACCTAGAAGACCTGAGGAACTCTGAGAGACACGTACAGCCTTGTACCCTCCAACTGGATTGCTCCTTAGAGGCTTAGCTAAGAATAACATCATGAATTATTTCTTTAAATAAGTTTTAATACTTAGGAGATTTGCAAACTTTCTTTTCTGACAGCTCTGGTATAAAGTTTCCTCCTTTAGTATTACAGGTGTGCGAGTGTTCAAATGGGAACCTATCAAAATGTGACCTATGTAGGGTCAGGTATGTGAAGAATCAACTGCGCTTGCTTTTGAGCTTGTACCATACTGTGCATACTACCAAGTATTCAAGTTGCACTCACACTGGCCTTTTCCCTGAGATTACTACCACCACTGCAGCTCCACTAGTGTAATTACTAGCTACGCACAGCAGGTCAACACGGCATCTTGGGTAAGACACGGGCACTCACTGCATTACCTGTATTAGTGCTTCCATTGGTTTAGCTATACCAGTGGAAGTACTGGTGGGAAATATTAGGGAGAAAGGCTAATGTAGATCAGGCTGAAAGGGTCCTGTGCACCATGACACATACAGAAACAACCTACCAAAGGTAAGAGTGTTCACATGAAGACTTTGAATGATCTGTGTCAGAAAAGAATCAGAAAGACATTTCTAAATCATGGAACATGTTTGTAACATACTGACTGAGCAGTGCAACATTTTATATGTTCTGCAATAAAGAGCCGGTTATCACACAGAATTTAGAGTGCCAAATGCTCAAAGTGGAAAAGAGGGAAAACATTTTCTGCTGCAATGCAGGTCTTAGATTTGGACCAGAGCACACGGAGTAACAATGATGTAGTACTGCACAGGAGTACAAATCATCATTACAGTCTCCTTCAGTACATTTCGCCATTTTGCTTTTGTTCTATCTTTCTGGCCCCAGTTCATGTCTGGCAGTTATGCATATGTTTTAAAAAAACCCAATAAACCAACCAAACATCACTTTTGTAAACAGAGAGAGAGAGAGCTTGCTCACTGAATGAGACAGTTCAGCCTTAAAAGCTCTCTACCTCATCTCCCTCCTTGGGGCTGGGTAATTCATCATGGATCAGTCTGATATCTTCATGGGCCTGTGTGAGTTGAACAGAGTAATTGAGAGGAGTGACGTAGGATAGTAAAAGCCCTTACAGTATCAAGTGGCGAACCAAGGAAGAAAGGCAGAAACTTAAACCCATTTTAGTTAATGACCCTCTAAGTCTTGCAGAAAAACAACTAAAATACTAGACAGAAATCAAAATAATAATTCAAAGATTTGGAAAAAAAGAGAAATAATGAAGACTCTAGCACCATCTGATGCAAATTTAGAAGCCAGACTAAACTGTCTGAAGGAAAAAAATTAGCACATTCTTGGTGTTTTACAAATAAAATAATAATAAGAAATGAGATCACAAAAAACAAAATGAAAATGAAGAGGCAATGTAAAATGCCAGAAAGAACAGAATGTTTAAATCTGTTATAAGACAACAAGAACAAGGATGAAAAATAAATCTAGAATAAGAATACTGACCTTGTCAAGAAAATCAATAAAAAGCAACACAAAGAATAATGAAGGAAAACACCCCACAACATTCCATGGTAGTAACAGAAGTAGTTTGGGTTGAAGCATTGTCGTGACATGCAGCACTGCACAGCTGCTGTGCAAAATCTTCCATGAAATGTCACTACTATAGCTCTGATCTTGTAAAGACTTATGCAAATGCTTAATATTTACATACTTTAACACATACATGTAAATTTATGTATGTGCATAAGTTCTTGTACAATTAGGGTCCAGTTATTTTTTCAATTAACACAATACCTGTGATCTTGTGAGTAATGTGCTGCTTTCTGTAAACTTAACCAAAAGCTTTATAGATTCTAAAAAGATATGAAGAATGTTACGCAGAGATAGTCAGTATGCAATTTTATACCTTGGAAAAAGAAAACATTCCTTTACCCCAAAACATCACTTCTTTATTACAAAGCAGAAATAACTAACAGATTTCTAAAAGCACAGAAATGTTCAAAGTAACAGGAAGAGTTGGAGTTACTTTGCATGGTCCACCATAAGATAGAGAACAAGAAATTTGAAGAACTATAGGAGAGGAATTCATTCAAGAGAAGAGAAACATGAGGGACCTATTTTATACAACTACAGGTTATGCCACCTTGTGTTAGGGTTATATCAGTTCATCATAATAGTACTGGTGAACAAAGTACTGGTGAAATCCTGGCCCCAACGTGAAGTCAATTGTGAAGCTCCCAGAATTTACTGGAGCCAGTATTTCACCTCTTGACTTTATTATTCTAATTTTATTAAAGTGATTTTACTGTGGTTCATCTGCAAACAGGTCATTGTGGAATAAAACAAGCCATGCTGTAGAATCTATTATTACAGTGTAGACTATGAAAAGAACTTTGATGAATCAAAAAGAGAAGCAATTTTAAAAATATCCAAAGGCTGAGAGATTCAGGTGCAAGAATCCTAAATCACCTCTACATAAATATGCACTGACATTTCATCTGGAGAAGGGGAGTGAAGCAGCACAAAGATATAATCCAGCCTTAATTCTACACTTCACATCTGGAGAAGACTGCCAAGAACATTGCACAAGAAGAAATCATTAAAATAAACACAGAAATCTTTTTAAAAAAAATCTATCCAAAAAGCTTTGTTTAGAGAAAATTTTAGAAGGGTTACTATAATACAAGGACTTGCTGTTTGGCCTTAGGCTAGTGACTATTTTAAGACACCAAGGGATTGGTCCTGCGCCATTAAAGTCAGTGGAAGTTTTGCTATTGAGTTCACTGAGAGCTGCTGGTGCTCAGCATCTCTGAAATTCATACTCCTGGGCTGTGATTCTGCTCCCACTGAAAAAAATGACCTAAACTCACTCCCTAAAAATTACGGCACCAAAAATCAAATGTCACTTTTGAAAATTTGGCCTTTAAATTCTGTGTCACAGTTTCCCCATTTGTAAAATGTAGATAATCATACTTCCATCCCTTTCTCACAGGAACGTTGAATGCATTAATTACTGTTTGTACAATGATTTGAAAATTAAAAGCATGAAGATTTATTATTCTCATGTTTAACTTCCTAATATTGTTGACAAGTCTTTGACCATTTTTTCCATCCCCAGATGTTCAACAACTCCAGCCCCCAGAGTTCCTATTTAGCTGCTCTCTCTTCTCTGCTTCCTCCTCTTATCCTGCTTCCCATCATTCTTTCTTTAACATTTTTCTATAGTTTATTTTACTCTCTACCTAAGCAAATGTAAGTAGATTTTAAATGTGGCTGAGCACAGAAGCAACAAAGTAAGACAAATAGTTAAAAAAAAATCCATGCAGGTATATCCACCAGATAAAACACATAACGAGCATAAGCTATGGACCAGACTCATTTTTTTCATATTTAGGGACACTGTCCATTACTTAAATTAAACAATCTGCCCCCCTACACACACACACACAAAACAAAACCCAAAACATTTGCACTTCTGGCTAAGTTTTTTAATCTATTATGAGATTACAAAAAAATGTATCTAGGATTTTTTCCATTTGTTTATTTGTGCATTTAATATTTTCTGTCTATAGTCAGGTTTCAGAGTAACAGCCGTGTTAGTCTGTATTCGCAAAAAGAAAAGGAGTACTTGTGGCACCTTAGAGACTAACCAATGTATTTGAGCATAAGCTTTCGTGAGCTACAGCTCACTTCATCGGATGCATACTGTGGAAAGTGTAGAAGATCTTTTATACACACAAAGCATGAAAAAATACCGCCCCCACCCCACTCTCCTGCTGGCAATAGCTTATCTAAAGTGATCACTCTCCTTACAATGTGTAGTGGGGTGGGGGGAGGTATTTTTTCATGCTTTGTGTGTATAAAAGATCTTCTACACTTTCCACAGTATGCATCCGATGAAGTGAGCTGTAGCTCACGAAAGCTTATGCTCAAATAAATTGGTTAGTCTCTAAGGTGCCACAAGTACTCCTTTTCTTTTTGTCTATAGTCAGTTTCACTCTTTCCTATCAATTTCCCATTAGTTGTGCGGGTCTTTTACACAGCAGTGGAGAGAGAAAATATTTTTATAAAATAGAAAATACCAACATAAAACCATAAAAATTAGGAGTGGCACCTGAAGCTACTTTTAACTCATTTTTAAACACTCACTAGATTTCTGGTTAACAATTTCCCTTATAACACTTCTATTTTGGTGTCCACTCTCTCCAACATCTTGAACAACTCCCAATATCTTAATGAGAACCTCACAGTAACATAGAGGGTTGAACAGAACCTTTTGGTTATTTTGTTCTCATCCTTTGTACAAGTGCAGTACCCAATCTGTGGCAGACACTTTTTTCTATTCTTCATTTCCCTAAGGTCCGCGGATCTGTTACAATAGAATCTTCAGTGCGGTGTTCCTCCAGGGTCAGGAACAGGCTTATCTTTTAGGTACAGATATTCCAAATGAGGTATATTATATATCCTCCATTTTCTCCTCCACTTTGTAGTGTGGAGAAGCCTTCTGATAAAAAATGGCATTGGTTAAAGACCAGATAACCAATATGTTAAATTTTGGTGAGTTTATGTATTGATGGTCATGTGACCACCTAGCAAATCTTAATTTATAAGGGGGGGTCACATTCAGAGGCTTGCTGAGTAAAAGGGGTCACCATTACAAATGTTTGAGAACCACGATCCTAAGCATAGCTCACCTTACCTGATCAAATGAAGTTTTGGAATAGCCTTCCACGGGAAGTAGTGGGGGCAAAAGATCTATCTGGCTTTAAGATTAAACTCGATAAGTTTATGGAGGAGATGGTATGATGGGATAACATGGTTTTGATAATTAAATATTCACGGTAAATAGGCCTAATGGCCTGTGATGGGATGTTAGATGGGGTGGGATCTGAGTTACCCAGGAAAGAATTTTCTGTAGTATCTGGCTGGTGAATCTTGCCCATATGCTCAGGGTTTAGCTGATCGCCATATTTGGGGTCGGGAAGGAATTTTCCTCTAGGGCAGATTGGAAGAGGCCCTGGGGTTTTTTCGCCTTCCTCTGTAGCATGGGGCACGGGTCACTTGCTGGAGGATTCTCTGCTCCTTGAAGTCTTTAAACCACAATTTGAGGACTTCAATAGCTCAGACATAGGTGAGAGGTTTTTCGCAGGAGTGGGTGGGTGAAATTCTGTGGCCTGCATTGTGCAGGAGGTCAGACTAGATGATGATAATGGTCCCTTCTGACCTTAGTATCTATGAATCTATGATCACTCTCGTTACAGTGTGTATGGTAACACCCATTGTTTCATGTTCTCTGTGATATAAAATCTCCCCACTGTATATTCCACTGCATGCATCTGATGAAGTGAGCTGTAGCTCACGAAAGCTTATGCTCAAATAAATTTGTTTGTGTCTAAGGTGCCACAAGTACTCCTTTTCTTTTTGCAGATACAGACTAACATGGCTGCTACTATGAAACCTGTCCTAAGCATAGTTTCACAATACTCTGTACTCTGCCTATAAGTCTATCCTCCATGTCTTTAGGTTTGTTTGTTTGTTGTTAATATATATTTTTATTATTTGATTCCCTAACTCTGATTCAGACAGCAGGCCTTCCCCCCCAAAAAAGGAAGAATTCCCTCTTGTGTGTGTGTGTATGTGCAGGCATGCCCAGAGGAGTCCGCACAAGTCTCTGGCTTGGTTCTTTTTGCATGGATCTGCCACACTGAACTCTGTGAAGGTGAGCAGGGAAAACACCACTAAGTTTAATTAATTACCCTTTGAGAATTTATCTCCATAATCCTGCTTCAGATGGGGGAGAGAAACTGGGCTCAGAGACTGCTCCAAAAATATTTCAAGTGGCTAGCAATCTCCCTGTTTTCAAAGAGGCTGGGACTTATTGTGTCCTCTCCCCAGCACGGGCCCTTTTTGGGTCTCTCAGGAAGGTACAGGCCTGAGGTTCAAAGATGGGCTTTCACAGAAGATCTACCCCTCTCTACTGCATGGGAAGCAGATTTGCCATATGGTTGTGTGTTTTCCCTGGAGGTGGCAGCCTGGGAATCCCAGGACGCCTGTTACAGAGGTGAGGCGGCAGCTGGAAGAGAGAGATAGCTCCAAAGACATCTTGCTGCAGTCTGTGATGTTGGCAGAGTCTGTGCTTGGTCCAGTGCCCTCCATATAGAGCCTGTGGGGAGATAGAGGTGGGGGAGGAGGTGACTGACCTTCACAGTTGGGAGCATGGTTGCTGGTGTGGATTATTGGGATTTACGTTTAATCTACCATTTGGCACACTGCCCCTCTGAAGTTATTCCCATCCTGGAGATAGGGGTGGAGGAGCTGCTTGCCCCTGGAGCCGGCTATTGCAATCCTGCTCAGCTTCTTTCCTGCCTGGGGAAGGGTGGACTGAGGTAACCCTGCCCAGTTTGGGCTGTGAGGAGGAAACTGTGTTCTGCCCATAGCCAAGCTCCCGCAAAAAACAGTAGGTAAGAGGGTGAAGCAGACTGCAAAGACCTCTCCCTTTGCCTCTGACTTTTCTCAGCCTAACTCACTCCCTGAGGCCTGCAGGAGCACTAACCGCTGCAAATGCCTCCAAAGGGGAAGCACAGTTGAGGGGGCAATCTCCCAACATGGCAAATGAAGTCCTGTGACAGGGATGGGAATTAGACAGACACATTTTTCAACCGATCTGCTAGTCAGAATTTTGAAATAAAGTCTGGAATTTTCCACAGAAAAGCTTCATAGCAGGGAGCTGAGCCACTGGCCACTATGGAGGCAGATAAAGCTGGAGGGAATTTCAGAGAGTGGGGCATTCTGCTGCTGCCCGTGACTGACAGGTCTGTTTCTGCACCCAGGATGCAAGCAGTTGAAGTATCCATTCTAACAGATCTTTGGACCTTGAAGAATGGCGCTTCAGATGGTGAAATCTGCAGCTACTAGGGCTGAATACTTGCACTAATCTTGTTTTATATTTATCCAATAGCAATATAGCCTCAGGCTTACACCTGCATACTCAAATTAATTATAAAGTGCCTCTTTAGACACACGTGGCATTGCATCATATTTATATAATCTAACTGAAATTTATTTCCCCTTGTTTGGAATTTCTGAAAACATCTCATGAAGTCCAATTTGGAAAAAAACTAATGGCAAGAACTTTCCCCTCATTCTGCTTCCTGACTGCAGCATGGAATACCTGCTGAGTGTAGATCAAGGATATCTCATCTTTGCTGATTTCTAAGTGTACATTAAAACATATTTAATTGTCAATAATTTTAAGCTTATATAAACCTTTTTATGTCTTCATCTTGAAGTCTCAGACTGACTTACTGTGAAGTGTTTTTAGATAGATCTTGCAGTAAAAGTAGCTATATAGATTTGTTATGATATAAACGGAAATAGTAATGAACAGTAGCTATATAATCCAATGTTGGGCTATTGGTCTCCTTATCAAAGGTGATGCTAGTTTTATGTAGATTCACACACTAAGGGAGACAGCTTTCCAAATGAGTCACTGTGCAGTCATTTATCAGTGGGATAGCCGTGTTAGTGTGTGTCTACAAAAACAACAAGGAGTCCAGTGGCACCTTAAAGACTAACAGATTTATTTGGGAATAAGCTTTTGTGGGTAAAAAACCTGCTTCTTCAAATGCATGGAGTGAAAATTACAGATACAGGCATAAATATAAACAACTCTTACTACTACCATAAGTAAAATGTGTTTACATGCTACTTGTTTTACCTGTAAATTACAGTGTAATTTTGACTTGTTAATGGGCCTTTGTAAAAAGCTTAATTTGTCCTTCAGACCAACAGAAGTTGCATCCATATGTCTGAAGGGAGAACAGAGTCTTCAGACACTCCCCACTGTGGGTATTCCCTGCGTTTTAGACAATAAAGGTGCTAGGTTTGTTAAATTTTTAAGGTAGCTACTTACAGACGGCTACTTATAAAAATAATGGATCTAGGTAAAATGCTTTGCCGTTCTCATATATATTGTGATTCAGTATTAAACATTCATTTAGTACCTTTAATATATTCAGTTGAAGAGTATATTTAGTAAGTGTTTTATTCTCTCATTTCCAAAGACATTTTCTAACAAATATAATGAACTTGATTTGAACTCCCTGTGTAAATGTAGCCAGAATCGGCACGTATGTTCTATCAGAACAACATTATTGTGCATATATATTCTGAATAGCAACAGCCTCATTCACAGCCTACCCAGAGCAAATTCTTCTTTTAGAAACAGAAATAATCTGCATGAGGCTTAGGAGGTTGTGTTGCATAATCATAATCACCAGGTCAGGAAATGTCCATTCAAACATGTGGACCACCGTCATAGACCCCTGCATCTCACCATGGAACACTCTCCTGAGGCATCTGTCACAGAGGACCTATGGAATGGCTTTTCTGCATTTTTTTTTGTTTTGTTTTTATGGGGAAGAGCCAAAAGTCAGGGCAAAAGACACAATTTAGGGCTTGTTTACACCTGAAATGCTACAGCATTTCTGTGCCATTGTAGCACTTCAGAGTAGACACTGACGGGAGGGGTGTAGACTATGCTGATGAGAGAGGTTCTACCATCGCAGCAGGTAATCCACCTCCCCAAGAGGCGGTAGCTAGGTCAAAGGAAGCATTCTTCAGTTGACCGAGCACTATCTACTCCAGGGGTTAGGTCAGCTTAAAACTATATCGCTGAAGGGTGTGGCTTTTTCACACCCCTGAGTGATGTAGCTGGGTTGACCTAACATTTTAGTATGGATCAAACTTTAGTTTTCTCGCTGATAGCAGTTTTCTAATATGCACTGCGTTCACATGGGAGACAGAAATTACTTTATTGCAAGGAGTCTGAAAACAACTAAATAGCTACATTAGAAAAAGATGCTTTTAGAATGGATTCAAGTGTAATTGGCTGGCCTTCTCTCTCCATCTCATGGCTTTCCCTTCTGTAAACCATGAAAATCCTTTAGGATATCCTTCGCACTTACCCTTCTCTTTGGTACTCCTCATCCAAATTTGACAAGAGCTGGGACCCTGCCACAGAGAGATCAAGCGCAGCAAGGGGTAAATCTCGATAAGTGAAGTTAACAAGTTGTACAGGAGCTAAGCTTTTGGTCTCCTCTTCTACTTGTTGTGAAATAATCTCAACTTCTGAAATTCCACCTTCTACTGAAGGCCTAAAAATGATGAATAAGCAAATGGAAAAAAATATAATCAGTAAGGAACGGGAAATTTCCACAAGTAGCAGGACTAAAATTTTCCATAATGAAGGAAAAAGGCTTGATTACTGGTATTTATGTGTCACTTTTGATAATACATGTGGAGAAATGTTATATGGGGCCAAAACCTATCCTCATCTGTGAAAGGTCGCTCCCACTGAGGTTAATAGGATCCTCACATGCACACAAGGGCAAAATTGGATTTAGATTGCAGGGTTGAAGCCTTTTCATGCACATAAAATATAAACATAAATATTCAAGTTTCAGAGTAACAGCCGTGTTAGTCTGTATTCGCAAAAAGAAAAGGAGTACTTGTGGCACCTTAGAGACTAACCAATTTATTTGAGCATGAGCTTTCGTGAGCTACAGCTCACTTCAACAAACACACAAAGAAACGAACTCTGAACTATGTAGCAAAGTATACTTGCAAACTAGAAAAGAGAGTCAATGAAAAGAAGGCATGTAGTTACATGAACTAAACCCTCTCCTTTTTGTAGTGAGATCAGTGAACAATGGTCAAGCATTTTACTGACCAGTGTACAAATCACTCTAAGGCAGTGATTCTCACACTTATTTGATTGGGCTCCCCTTCTTGGTGACTGTAGTTGTTTACGCCCCCTTCTCAAGTACATATACCAACACACAGTTCTGACGGCAGAGCAGAGAGCAGCGGCTGCTGGCTGGGCACCCAGCAGCACAGAAGTAAGGGTGGCAATGAGAAAAGTAATATTCATCAGTATCACTTTTCGCAGCAGACTTAGTGCCCCATTGCTACCCTTACTTCTGCGCTGCTGCTGCTATCCTGGGGCTGACAGACAGAACCCCGCTGCATTGATGTGAGAGATTGAGGCGTTAGAGGGGTGGCAGGAAGGAGAACCCGAGCCTGGGCTGCCTCCTGGTGAGAGATTGAGGGGGTGGAGGGAGGAAAGCCCAATTGGTGGTGCTCCAGCTGTTAGCCCCGGGGACAGAGCTCTGGCTGTCCTATTTATCTCTGCCTCCTGGGTGTGCATGGCCTTTCTGCATGAGCCAGAGCCAGTCAGGGCTGACAGCCAGAGCTCTTTTTTTTTTCTTTTCTTTCAAAGAAGCACACAGTTTGTCCCTCCCTTGACACATTCCCGTGCTTTCATTGGGAGGCCTTCCCCAGGGTTTGAGAACTACTGCTCTAAGGTAATACATCCATTCTATTGCCCTTCATTGACCTCTGGTCAATATTTAGAAAAGTTCTGAATGGTGCCACCTCTTGCCCTACTCAACCAGAGAAAGGGTTGCTAATGCTCTAGGACTTCTGAGGAGAGTTACAGAGTAAGAACAGGAATAAAATTATAGGAGGATCCAAGATAAATTCTTCCCATCCATATATGTATAGAACATAATTTAAAAACTGGTTATGTATTCTCTATCCTTCTTAATGTTAATGAGAGCTCCATGTACACATACAAGGGTAAAATCCAACCATGTATGTGTGTCTATATCACTTAAAATAAGATACCACTTACTTAGAGAAAAAATAAGTTATTGCCCAGTACTTAATATATAGTGTATGTGATGGACAACTGTGTAGAGGGTTTGCCTGTCAAATCCCAGCAGGGACAGATTCTTTGCAGATTCCAGTGAATGCCTCCCTTTCCATTTGACTCACATTGTGTTGTAACCATAAACCTCTTTAGCGTTAATCCGGGAGAGCTTGTTAACTTCTGAAGAAATGCCAGGCTATTTCATTCAGGTTTTCGACAGATAGGTGCGATGGTTGGGAAGGTATTTTTCTTTCTTAGTGATGCAGTTAAAAAGTGTCTTACACCCAACTTTCCTTTCTTATTTGACTGCAAAAGTTGCAATGATTTTTTTTAAAAGAGCTTATTAAAATCCTCCAGTTATTCAACCAACCTGAATAAGACTTCATCTTTCTCACAAAAACTGAATAATTTAGAAGACCTCTTGCCTAAATCGTGTCTTGTAAGAGTTTGGAACCAGGAACATAAGACGTGGATGAAGAAGGATAAAAGTCTAAATTGAAGAGGTGGGAAAAGGCAATATTGCTCAGAGTCTGAACATTAGAATTAGAAGGGAATAGAACCACTGCACAGATTACCTGGGAAGGTCCCTTTAACAATGTGAAGACACTATTATGACTGAAGTAAAAGGCTCGCAATGACCTATGATTGTTTCACACAGTCATAGAAATGAGTGCAAAAGATCCTTTGGGTCATCTAGCCATTGTCCCTTTATTTAGTTCTTTGTCCAGTCTAATTTTACATGTCTCCTCAAGGAATGGCTTACCACTTCCACTGAAAATTATTTCACTGACTAAAAAGATCTAATTAGCAGATTTTTTTCTGGTATTTGGCTAGACATTTCTCTTCTCTGATTTAATGCTTTTGTACCACATACTAGCTGAAGATGCTGGCTTTTAGTTTGGAAGTGGACCACAGTCTGACTACCAGTATTACAGAACAAACTGTGAAAAGAGTTAGAGAAGCCCTTTCAGCTTCTCACTGTATGTTTTTTTTTTTAACCTTTTAGACTCTTAAGTAGATTAAATGAGAGCTAGATAATGAAGTGACCGTGAAAAAGCAAATGAAACAGCGCTGACTAATAATCTTAACACAGGCTTGTTGGGAGGAAAACAAAAATTTAGATAGACCTGAAAATAATTTTATATATTAGTTCTTGGTCATTCAGTGTTAACAATACTTCAGAATCATGCTCAAATAAATTGGTTAGTCTCTGCCACAGGTGCCACAAGTACTCCTTTTCTTTTTGCATATTCACTTTGTTGTTGTTGCACTAATTCCGGGTCCGCAGACAACTGAGCAAATCCTGCATCTCTTATCCGAAACTTAAAATTCTCTTCCCAGCAATACTGATGCAACCTCCTTGGGATCAAGAGAATTTGGCACAGAGGATTTTGCATGAATGGGATTTGACTCATTGAATGGAAAAGCATTTGTAACTTTCTCATATGGTACTTACTGGGGATTGGTCATGTTGAAAGATGCAAATAAATCAGCAGTTGTTCCAGTACTTAACTAACTTCAGCTCCTCTGCAGACAATTTTCAGCATTTCAAGGCAAGGTTTCTACAAGAGGTAAAACTTATTATCAAGAACTCAGTTGCAGTTAGCGTAACATTCATTTCCATATAATTCAGTTTGTATAGCAGTTTCCCACAAATGCCACAAACCCTCCCCCCACACACTTTTTTTGGTGATGCTTCTGTTCTGGGTTAAGATTGCCTCATCATAGAACTTTGCAAATTTATTGTAGCTTTCCACCCCCCACCCCACCCTTACGTTTAAATAACATTACAGGCTTGGCTTTAAACAATCAGAAAATTTAGAGTGATGGGCAAGGTCTTAGGGGCAGATTTTCCAAAGAGGCAAAGAGATTTAGGAGCACAAGTCCTCACAAAGTCTAGGGAGCTTATTCTCTACATACTATACAGACTTGTACATATTAGAGTGTTAGTTAAGGTGAAAGGATTTAGGAGCACAAGTCCGAATGACTTCTGTGGGACTTGTGCTGCTAAATCTCTTAGCATCTTTAGGAAAGCTCTCCTTGGTCTTAACTCACACTCTCATGTATAATGATCTGTCTAGTATCTAGAGAATGTTTTTACCTATCAAGCCCATTAACCTGTTTGGCATAACGTGCAATCTTTGTTCAAGGCCAAACGTATGCCTGTGCATTTGTGCTGTATCACAGGACTGAGGTGCAACACCAAAACTGTAGTGGACAAGCTCGCTAGAACGAAGCCATTGGCAGCAGCTGATGTGCCTTGCTGTCACAAGCACTAATATTCAACCCTACATTGTAAAAAACAATGTAAAAGTCCAAAATACAAATCTAAACAAAACAAGCTTCTGCCCTTTTAAATTAAGTATTTCGGAAACTGTAGTGATAAAAAATAAAAATGAATCTGAGTAATATAATGAGAGACTTTTAAAAGCTGTTTCCAGGGTTATATAGTGCATGTAATTAGCCACAATGAAGTTAAGGAGACTGTTGGTAAAAGACAAAAATGTACTCTTATTAATTAGGAGAACATTATAATGAGTGCCATACAAATGTATGAAGTTAGGGTATAACTGACATTCACATTGAAAAATTGCCATTATTGTACTAAAATGTCTCCTGAGTTGTAAACATTACTTAAACCAATTACAAGTTGCAACATTCAGATCATTTAGGTATCCTATACTTCTTTTTCCAAAAATGCATAAAATAAAACAAAAATTCATAGGATATTATAAAGATGTTTAATATATTGACTGTATGGCCCTCAGCAATCCCTTAATATCAAATAATTAACCTAAAATTGCTAGTATAAAGACTACACAATAATTACTAGAATAGCAATTTCCAAAGCATTATTTCATATACTGTATGCCTGTAACACAATAAAAGCCAATTAATTTATTCTTAGATTGCCTATATGCATGAGTATTCAAAAGGCTAGGGTCTAAATCTTAATCACTTTACTCATGCAGGTAGACCAACTGAAATTAATAGAAATATTCATCTGAATAGAACAAGCATGATTTGGCCTTAAAATAATAAATAATTGTATAGATTAACATATATACCATACTGATCTAAAAACTTGCAATTAAAAAATCTGATTAAAACCAGAATTGCATATGTACTTAGATAAACTCATTCTGATGCACTGCAGGCTGATCCAACACTCATTTGAAGTCAATGGGAGCCTTTCCATTGGCTTCAATAGACCTTGGCTTAGGCCCTAGCTATAAGTTTGTTCATTATGCTCCTAAAGCAGCAAAGCACTTACTTAAGTTTCATTGACTTTAATGAGATTTAAACACATGCTTAAGTGATTTGCTGAACTGGGCCTACAGCGGCTAAAGGTAGAGACTATTGTAGATAAGGCAACAAAACACTTCCCAAGAGGAGCTTTGTATTAAGAAGCTCATAGCTCCCTAAAGCTTCTACCTTTTGGGCTGAAATTTTCGAATGTGATATATTTTTAAAGGAAAGTTTGATCAAAACCCCATCAACTGTTTTTGAGTGATGGGAAGATAAAAGAAAGGAGATTTGACTACAGACCACCAAATCAGGAAGAGGAGGTGGATGAGGCATTTCTAGAACAAATATCCAAAACACAAGATCTGGTAGTAATGGGGGACTTTCACTACCCAGACATCTTCTGGAAAAATGATATAGCAAAACAAAAAATTTCGAATAAGTTCCTGGAATATATTGGGGACAACATTTTATTCCAGAAAATGGAGGAAGTAACCAGGGGAACAGCCATTTTAGATTTGATTTTGACCGACAGGGAGGAATTGGTAGCAAATCTGAAAGTGGAAGACAATTTGGGTAAAAGTGATCATGAAATGATAGACATCATGATTCTAAGAAAAGGAAGGAGTGAGAGCAAAAGAATAAGGATAATGGATTTAAAAAACAGACTAACAAACACAGAGAACTGGTAGGTAAACTCCCATGGGAAGACAATCTAAGGGGAAAAGGAGTTCAGGAGAGCTAACAGTCTCTAAAGGAGACAATATTAACCGCACAACTGCAAACTATCCCGAAGCAAAGTAAAGATAAGAAGAATAGTAAGAGGACAGTATGGCTCCATCACAAGCTCTCTAATGACCTGAAAATCAAAAAGGAATCCTACAAAAAGTGGAAACAAAGACAAACTGATAAGGAGGCATACAAAAGAATAGCCCAAGCATGTAGGAACAAAATCAGAAAGTCCAAGGCACACAATGAATTATACCTAGTGTGACACTGGCAGACCAGGTGCCAGCTCATGCCAGAGTCCCATGCACTTGTGTATTCGTATAGATCAAAGTGTTTGTTAAATGTATAAGAGTGTATTTGGTGTTTGAACTTCATGAAAACTAGTGGAATGTTACTTGCATTGTAGTATCTTGTTATAATGCAGTAGAATTTTCATGGAATATTAAGGTTGGAAGAGTCCTCAGGAGGTCATCTAGTCCAATCCCCTGCTCAAAGTAGGACCAATCCCCAACTAAATCATCCCAGCCAAGGCTTTGCCAAGTCGGGCCTTAAAAACCTCGAAGGATGGAGATTCCACCACCTCCCTAGGTAACCCATTCCAGTGCTTCACCACCCTCCTAGTGAAATAGTGTTTCTTAATGTCCAACCTAGACTGCCCCCACTGCAACTTAAGACCATTGCTTCTTGTTCTGTCATCTGCCACTACTGAGAATAGCTAGCTCCATCCTCTTTGGAACCCTCCTTCAGGTAATTGAAGGCTGCTATCAAATTCCTGCCTCACTCTTCTGTTCTGAAGACTAAATAACCCCAGTTCCCTCAGCCTCTCCTCGTAAGTCATGTGCCCCAGCCCCCTAATTATTTTTGTTGCCCTCTGCTGGACTCTCTCCAATTTGTCCACATCCCTTCTGAAGTGGGGGGACCAAAACTGGACACAATACCCCAGGTGCCAAACAGAGGGGAATAAACACTTCCCTCAATCTGCTGACAATGCTCCTACTAATACAGCCCAATATGCCGTTGGCCTTCTTGGCAACGAGGGCACACTGCTGACTCATATCCAGCTTCTCATCCACTGTAATCCCCAGGTCCTTTTCTGCAGAACTGCTGCTTAGCCAGTTGGTCCCCAGCCTGTAGCGGTGCATGGGATTCTTCCTTCCTAAGTGCAGGACTCTGCACTTGTCCTTGTTGAACCTCATCAGATTTCTTTTGGCCCAATCCTCCAATGTGTGTAGATCACTCTGGACCCTATCCCTACCCTCCAGCGTATCTACCTCTCCCCCACAGTTTAGTGTCATCTGCGAACTTGCTGAGGGTGCAATTAATCCCATCATCCAGATCATTGATAAAGATGTTGAACAAAACCGGCCCCAGGACCAACCCTTGGGGCACTCTGCTTGATACCGGCCGCCAACTAGACATCGAGCCGTTGATCACTACCCATTGAGCCCGACAATCTAGCCAGCTTTCTATCCACCTTATAGTCCATTCATCCAATCCATACTTTTTTTAACTTGCTGGCAAGAGTACTGTGGGGGACCGTATCAAAAGCTTCACTAAAGTCAAGATATATCACATCCACTGCTTTCCCAATATCCACAGAGCCAGTTATTTCATCACAGAAGGCAATCAGGTTGGTCAGGCATGACTTGCCCTTGGTGAATCCATGTTGACTGTTCCTGATCACCTTCCTCTCCTCCAAGTGCTTCAAAATGGATTCCTTGAGGACCTGCTCCATAATTTTGTCAAGGACTGAAGTGAGGCTGACCGGTCTGTAGTTCCCCAGTTTCTCTTTCTTCCCCTTTTTAAATGTGGGCACTATATTTGCCTTTTTCCAATCATCTGGAACCTCCCCTGATTGCCACGAATTTTCAAAGATAATGGCCAATGGCTCTGCAATCACATCAGCCAACTCCCTCAGCACCTTTGGATGCATTAGATCTGGACCCATGGACTTGTGCACGTCCAGCTTTTCTAAATAGTCCTTAACCTGTTCTTTCACCACTGAGGGCTGCTCACCTCCACCCCATACTGTGTTGCCCAGTGCAGCAGTCTGGGACCCGACCTTGTCTGTGAAGACCGAGGCAAAAAAAGCATTGAGTACTTCAGCTTTTTCCATATCATCTGTCACTACTTTGCCTCCCTCATTCAGTAAGGGTCCCACAATTTGCCTGACCTTCTTGTTGCTAACATACCTGTAGAAACCCTTCTTGTTACCCTTCACATCCTTTGGTAGCTGCAACTCCAATTGTGCCTTAGCCTTCCTGATTACACCCCTGCATGCTCTAGGAATATTTTTATACTCCTCCCTAGTCATCTGTCCAAACTTCCACTTCTTGTAAGCTTCCTTTGCATCTGGTACACTTTCCTGTAAAAGTCCAAACAGTCCAGATATCCAGGATCTTTCCTTGAATCCATACTTACAGCTTCTTCTCACAGAAAACAAACTGACAGGATCACTACCCATGTGGGTTTTTCCTTTGATGATGGAAAGTGAGGAATACATTATGAGTCTTTGACTTCCGATCAGCACACACAATGACCACTTGCTTTGAAATTAGCACTTTTCTTCATTTGCATTCCACAAGGCTTCTTTCTCATTTGATGGGTTATTTAGTTACAGGGATATACACAATGAGAGTGTTGGGGACAACTTCCTGGTACAAATGCTGGAGCAACCGACTATGGGCTGTGCTCCTCTTGACCTACTGCTTACAAACAGGGAAGAATTAGTAGGGGAAGTAGAAGTGGGTGGCAACCTAGGCAGCAGTGACCATGAGATGGTTGAATTCAGGATCCTCACAAAAGGAAGAAAGGAGAATAGCAAAATATGGACCCTGGACCTCCAAAAAGCAGACTTAGACTCACTTAGGGAACTGAAGGGCAGGATCCCCTGGGAAGCTAATACGAGGAGGCAAGGAGTCCAGGAGAACTGGCTGTATTTTAAAGAAGCCTTATTGAGGGCGCAGGAAGTGCAGAAAGTATAGCAAATATGGCAGGTGACCAGGTTGGCTTCCTTCTACATAGCAGCATGGGCCTATTATGCTTTTGCTGCTGTGCCAAGCTTCCAGTCTGTTTACAGGTATAGGGTGAAAAATAATATGCTTGTGGGGCTGTCTTGTCACCATCCCTACCATGTACAACAATTTCTTCCACAAATCAGGTATGTCCCACATCTTTAAAGGGTTAACCACTAGTTCCTTTGTCTTGACCCATAGATGAAATAGTAAAAGACACAAGATTAACAGCAAATCTACGGTGGACAGGTTTTGTTCACACAATTTAGCTTGTTTAGTGTCTACCGCATTTTCCCAGGTCTTTGTGCCCCCTGGTAGGCACTCTGATGCAGACTCCTCTGCCTCTTTGGAGAAGGCTTTCAATTCAGGCATGGGTTTGGGGCTTTGGCAAGGAAAAGGTGTACTGCAATCATGCCTGCCCTCGGCCCCTCCCTCTGGAATTTCTCTGGGCTGGACTTCACTCCCTTGTGAAGTTTCACCCATGCAGAGATTTTTCCCCTCCTGTCTTGGAGAGACAGCTTTATCTCTTACACGCATACCAAGAACAACATGTTTCATTGGGGTGCTTTGGATTGGTAAGACCCCTTTGGACACCCCACTTTCTGTTCCCAAAAGGTCAGCTGGATGGACTTCCCCCTCCCGGAGATCTGACCCCCAGTTTTCTCTTAAAACCTGATCCACAGGAGAGGGGTCTGGCATTTTAAATGCAGACTTTTCACCCTCCTCCTGGGAAAGATCCTCCCTACAAAAGGTGGGTGGACTCTCTGCCCCCCCCACCTTCTGTCTGGGGTTTCCCCTCTGGGCTCCCCTCTGGGCCAGACATCCCAGTGTCCCCCAAAAGGGAAGGTGACCCTGGTCCAGCTGTGGGCTCACAGCTACCAGCTATGACAGACCCTTCACTGGCCAGCAAAATTCCCCCCTTTTCACTCAGGTTGGGCTTGCTTCTAGCTACACAGTCCTTGGGGTCTGTTCCCACCGCAGCGGTCACCAGGACCCCAAATTCCACCTTCAGGACACATGTCTCTGTGCACCCCAAGGCAGGCCCTGCCCCCTGCTGACCTGCAACTTCCTGGCAGTCAGCGGCTGGGGTGGCCCCCCAGTAACAAGGTGATACATTCCCCTCTCCCGGGGAAATGATTGCGAGACAGGACCTGACTCCGTCCAGCCCCTCCCTCTGGAACTTGCCTTGAGCCCCGGGGCTACAGGAACTGGCCACAATCATCCCTGCCCCCAAAGCTGCATTCTTTACTGCTACAGAGGAATCTAAGAGACACCCTCTTATTCCCCCAGCAGCCCATGTGACTTCACCACCCAACCCCCACCCCGCCACCAGGGCTTCTAGCACAAAATTCTTTCTCACTGCTAACCAACCCTGGGACAGATTATGCCACATTAAAGAAATCATTCCCTAGTAGAAATGGTACAAAATTGTGTGCCACCGTTGCAAAAGTCAGTTCAGCCTGCAAGTACTTAGTTTGCATGTGTCATTTTAGTTAAAGGTGCAAGGACTTTGTAACTCCCACCAGTTCTACTTCTGCCATTTTACCTGGCTACAAATCCTTCTCCTGGATCAGGTCCCTCCTGACCACAGAAATCTCAGCACATGTGTCCCTCAATCCAAGAAGCACTTCACCATTGATTTTAACAGCATGCATATGCTCATTGCTTGGTTGTGTGGAAGCAAGCTTTACAAATCCTGTGTAGAAAGAGGCCGCAGCCTGGCTTGGAGAAGTAGTAGCTTCATGTGTTACTTGCTGCCTGCTTCCACTCAGCAAGGGACACTTATTCCTCAGGTGCTCAGTGGACTTACAATGATAGCACCTCTTGGGCACCTCTGCTTGTACAGAAAATTTGGGACAAGTAACAGGGGAATGGGGAGGTGAATGCCCAGCCTCCTTCTTCCCAGGGTTAAAATGGTGGTTCTGCTTTCCCTCAACCCTGTACCCCTCTGCCAGTGGTTTATGTCTATCATGTATAGACTCCCTGACATCATAGGTTCAAATCTCAGCAGGGTTGATTTAGCCCTTCATTCTTCTGGGGTAGATGAATTAAATTCTATACAGTTCACTGTGTGTCCTTCTCAGATAAGATCTTAAAATTTCCTGTCTGCTCTGCCTGGATATTATATATGCTATGGTTCTAGAGTAGGAGTTTGCGCTGGTGCTGTTACCCAGAACTCTTCCCTGTTTGAGTTACTTTGTTAACCTTTATGGATTGCTTTACATATTATTTGCCATACAATGCACTAACTGCCTGTTGCCTGCCAACCAAGAGGTGGTTGAATTTCAGGGGGACTATATGTATGCGCTACAGTTTGGAAAGCACTTTGGGATGAAAGGTGATACATAAGAGTAAAAAGTGTGCAAGAATGTGTGTGTATATTGCGCACACAGATAGTAATCACAAAAATTCAAGAGTAATCTTAAAACTCTGTACCCTGGTACTTTTTCGTTACAAACAGGATATTTTATTACACAGCCTTACCACATACATGCAAATACAACAAGCTATGTGTGCACTGTAGAACTAAGAAGAGGGAGGGAGGGAGGGAGAGAGAGAGAAGAAAGGACGAGGGGAGGGGAAGGTGCAGTTGAAACATTTTGGACCAAACTCTGTGCTCACTTGTACTCTGTGCAGCTGAACTGAGGTCACTGTATATCGAGAGCACGCAGTCCAGGTTATTTAGTTTTATATATTTAGTAACATTCCTTTAAAAGTACATATAATACAGTTCTAGATTCTTGTACAAAAGAATACAAACAGGAAATGAAAATCTAAACCAGAACTATTTACCTGACCAAAACAACAAAATTTAACCTCCACCACCCCATCCTCATATTCCTCCACACACCACCTTGGCAAAACCTTGGGTGGGGGGGGAATGGAGAACCCTGGAAGCATGCTCTGAAAGCGAATAAATTCAGCAATATTAAATGAAGAGCTGGAGTGAATGCCAGGGTTGCTAGGGGTTGTTTTACAGGATTTTCCCGTTTTTCAACTTCTCGGTGACTTTGAAGCATTTACACAAATAGAACACACATTGGAAATATTATTTTACATTAGGCTCTAATCTCAATCTGTGAATGAAAATTATACCTATTCTAAAGTTAAATAGGAAGTGATGGAAACATCAAAATTCTTGCTATGCCTGTTAGTCAATCATAAGTTAAGTCATGGAGCTATCTAGAAACCTAGAGGGAAAGAGAAATGGATGGAGTCATCAAAGGAGAGGAGGGAGTGGTTAATCACCTAATAGTACAGCTAATCACCTAATAGTACAGCTCTGGGATCTTTTAAAAAAGGAAGAAATAGAGTGGCTCTACGTACCTCTGGGTATGAACCACAGATGTGTCAAAAAACTTCATGATCAACAGCATGGAAGGTAGATGAGAGCTTTAAAAAAAAGGAAAAATATAAGATCAGCATGGATGTGACCTTCATTCACTGTCAGGAAAAGATCATTAACCAGCACTATTAGTGCAATTTATGCACCTTACTGAAACCTGAAACACTATTGCATCGAGTCAAGAAACCCTGAGAATTCTGGAGGCTGTCTGATTTACCCTGTTGTAATCTTCTCAATCGGCCCACATAAAGGTTCAAAACAGGTCCATAGCTGGAAACATTTTCCACATCAAGTGATGCCTCAAAAATGTTTCTTAGAGGCTGCTCTTCTGAAGGGAGGCACTAAGAATCTTCCCCGACAGAGAACACAACACTTCCTTGCTGGCATTCCTCAGTCAGGAAAAACCTGGGTGCAGTTTATAAACTACAGCCTACAGCTCTGTCACCACTTCAGTGAGCAACAATGACCTCAATTCAAGTGGAGTAGACTTAGAATTTAGTCCCTCAAGACACGGCTTTGCCTCAACAGAGGCTCAGTAACTGATCTAAGTAATTTCCTTCAACAACATAAACTCCTCACAACTGGAAAAGATTCCACTTTATAACTGTGTGACTATAACTAGGATTTGGCAGGGCCACTGCCCCAAACAGTTCTGCACTTTAGGGCTTTGTAGATGCTGTGGTGGCAGAGAGAGTTTTCACCAACTCCTGTACAGATATGGCTTAAAATTTAAAATGAATATCTCCTCTTACAATTGGTTAGGCTTGACACATGACTCTCACCATCAGGGCTCTAGTAAATATATTTTTCATTCTAAATGAATGCTTTTTGAACGTTTGAAGGAAACCATGCAGTTGGTTTTCAGTGTAAGAAGATGCTTTCTGTACTTATTACATTTAAAAAAAAAAAAGGGCTGCATTCAGAGAAGTCAATTTTTAGAACCCCAAACATGGCATGTAGGTAGTCCAACAAGATGAACACTTGTTTTGAAAAAACCAAAACAAAACTGCTGTTTAGAAAAAAATGTGTGAATATTAAAATATCACATATCAGGCATCAACAGTAAATGAATGTTGTTATCATTTTGGAAACAGGCTGGCGTACATCAAATGTTTACATTGCAGATTCCTAATCCTTCTGACAGCTCTAACGTAAGGAATTCCAGAGGAGTTTGCAGGGGAATAAGAGGGATTTCAAAAGGTTTCATATTAAAAAGAAAGGGAAAGCAAGGGTGGCTTTTGCAATCATGAAGACTTTACTGGTCAACAAGTGTATATGCAGTACTATATTACAAAGAAAAGTATATATTAAAAGAAAGATGTTTAGGTTGGAAAATCAAGCTCTCAAACATTGGGAAATGCCCGATTTGCAGCTGCTCATGCAGCCTTAATTCTACCCCTTTGTGGATCATCCTGTGCCAAGAATGAACCAGAATGCTGTGGAAAAATAGTATGTGATCATGTAATTAAAGACTATCTCATAATCCATATCCACAGGTTATTTATATGTAATTTCCCAGTTTTTAAAATGAAAAAATAAATTCTATTATGTACAACTGTAACAATCCCTTCATTATGTATCATTATCAAGGTTTGAACACTGAACCTTCAGCACTGCAGCACAGCGTGAGGTACAGGACCTAACATTAGCTAACAGCAGGAGAAGGTTATCATCTGCAGTAGGGAAATAGGATTCTGGTTCCATGTGCAGGGTTCAGAGGGAGCCTAGTCCAGCCCTTTCCCACTCCTTGGGAGCTGGAGTGCTTCTGTCCCATGTTGTGTTTCCAAAGGGGAGGAATGGGCTGGGGCTATGTACACTTAGTCCAGGACACTTATGGAGGGAGCCCAGCCTGGGTCTTTTCCCAGAAACCCAGAAATTGGGGGAGCACCTGTTCAATTTGGTGCCCCCTCAGAGAGGGAGGGATGGGGATTGGATTCTGGGGCAACATGCCAGGTATAATGTTGTGGTGAAGGTTGGAGGGAGCTCGATATGGCTCGCCACTCCCTACTGCTGCTCCAGCAGCAACCCAGGATTCTCAATGCAGTGCATGCCACTGCACTTCTGGGACCTTCATGGCACATAAACCCAGAATCTTTCAAATGTTTATGTTCAGTTATTATTTTGTCATGCTTCCAAAATTTTCCTGAAAAAACACAAACCAGAGCAGGGAAAATCATGATTTTTAACCATCTGTAACTTGGCTAAAGCTGAACAGAATTTCATGGGACAAAGAAAAGGCACTTCTCTAACCTGAGGGTTTTCTCTCTGCTGAATTTTAAAGGCCTGCTACAAATAGTAGAGGTGTTAGAAAAAGTAAAGCCTAAGAAGAATTTTTTATAATGGAAACTGTTAGGCAACCTAAATATCAAGGTCACTACTAGCTCTCTCAGTAATAAGCTTATTAATCAGGGCAAGCATTGGGATCTACTGGAGCTGTTACTCAGGGACAGCATCCTCTTATTGTCACATCATCCCTCAAATTTCCAAACTGTCACCTGAGGTGTAGTTTATTTTGCTTCAGTAAATAACAGAAAATTTGCAATGATATGCTTAAAAAGTTGGTTTTACTCATCTTTCTAAAGGTTAGCAGGTTTGGGCTGGTTTTAATAGCAGAATGGGTGACCATCTGAGGCCATGTCTACTCTACAAAAGTACTCCTATTTTACAGAAGTCGATTTTTGGGAACAGATTGTGTAAAGTCGAGTGCACACTAAGCACATTAATTCAGCGGTGTGCGTTCACAGTACTGTGGCAAGCGTCGACATTCCGAGTGGTGCACTGTGGGTAGCTATCCCACAGTTCCCGCAGTTCCCGCTGCCCATTGGAATTCTGAGCTGAGCTCCCAATGCCTGATGGGGCCAAAAATTTGTTGTGAGTGGTTATGGGTAAATGTCATCAGTCAACCCTCCCTCCCTCTGTGAAAGAAACAGCAGACAATCATTTTGCGCCCTTTTCCCTGGATTGCCCGAGCAGATGCCATAGCACGGCAAGCACGGAGCCGGTTCAGCTCACTGCAGCAGTTATGACTATTGTAAACACCTGGCGAATTATTGTGAAGCGCGGTGATGAGGACATGAACATGGATTTCTCTAAAACTGCGGTCCCCGGCAATTTGGAGATCATGGTGTTACTGGGGCAGGCTCATGACGTGGAACGCCTATTCTGGGCCCGGGAAACAAGCACAGAGTGGTGGGACTGCATCGCGTTGCAGGTTTGGGATGATTCCCAGTGGCTCCGAAACTTTTGCATGCGTAAGAGCACTTTCATGGAACTTTGTGACTTGCTTTCCTCTGCCCTGAAGTGCAAGAATACCAAGATGAGAGCAGCCCTCACAGTTCACAAGCGAGTGGCAATAGCCCTGTGGAAGCCTGCAAGGCCGGACAGCTACCAGTCAGTCGGTAATCAATTTGGAGTGGGCAAATCTACTGTGGGGGTTGCGGTGATGCAAGTAGCCAACACAATCATTGAGCTGCTGCTATCAAAGGCAGTGACTCTGGGAAATGTGCAGGTCATACTAGATGGCTTTGCTGCAATGGGATTCCCTAATTGTGGTGGGGCTATAAACGGAACGCATATCCCTATCTTGGGACCGGACCACTAGGGCAGCCAGTACATAAACCACAAGGGGTACTCTTCAATGGTCCTGCAAGGACTGGTGGACGTTTCACCAATATCAACATGGGATGACTGGGAAAGGTTCATGACGCTCGTATCTTCAGGAACTCTGGTCTGTTTAAACAGCTGCAGGAAGGGATTTAATTCCCAGACCTGAAAATAGCTCTTGGGGATGTTGAAATGCCTATAGTTATCCTTGGGGACCCAGCTTACCCCTTAATGCCCTGGCTCATGAAGTTGTACACAGGGACCCTGGACAGTAGTAAGGAGCTGTTCAACTATAGGCTGAGCAAGTGCAGAATGATGGTAGAGTGTGCATTTGGACATTTAAAGGGTCGCTGGCGCAGTTTACTGACTCACTCAGACTTCAGCGAGACCAATATTTCCATTCTTATTGCTGCTTGCTGTGTGCTCCACAATCTCTGTGAGAGTAAGGGGGAGATGTTTATGGCGGGGTGGAAAGTTGAGGCAAATCGCCTGGCAGCTGAATACATGCAGCCAGACACCAGGGTGGTTAGAAGAGCACAGCAGGAAGTGCTGCGCATCAGAGAAGCTTTGAAAACCAGTTTCACGACTGGCCAGGGTACTGCGTGACGCTTCTGTTTGTTTCTCCTTGATGAAAACCCACCCCCTGGGTTGCCTCTAAATTCCCTGTAAGCCACCCGCCCTCCCCCCTTCGATCACAGCTTGCTTGCAAAGGAAATAGTCACTACCGTTTAAAAATCATGTGTTCTTTATTAATTGATTATAAAAATAGGGAGATAACTCACAAGGTAGCCTGGGTGGGGTGTGGGAGGAGGAAAGGAAAAGGCCACTTTAAAACTTCTTGAATGACAGCCTTCTGTTGCTTGGGCTGTCCACTGGGGTGGAGTGGTTGGGTGCCCGGAGCCTCCCCCGCCGCGTTCTTGGACATCTGGGTGAGGAGGCTATGGAACTTGGGGAGGAGGGATGGCGGTTAAACAGGGGGTGCAGCAGCAGTCTGTGATCCTGCTGGTGTTCATGAACCTCCACCAGATGCCGGAGCATGCCTGTTTGATCCCGCAGCAGCCCCAGCATTGCCTCATGCCTCCTCTGATCTTCCTGCCGCCACCTCTCCTCACGTTCATCAGCCACTTTCCTGTACTCTGCTATTGTGTCCCTCCACACATTCTGCTGAGCTCTGTCAGTGCCGGACGACTGCATGAGCTCAGAGAACATTTCATCGCACGTGCATTTTTTTTCGCCGCCTTATCTGAGATAGCCTTTGGGACGGAGGAGGGAGGCTTGAAACATTTGCAGCTGCTGGAGGAAAAAAAGGGAGTGAAGTATTTAAAAAGATACGTTTTACAGAACATTGGCTATACTCTTTCACGATGAACAACACTATTCACGTTACATAGCACATGTGATTTTGGTACAAGGTCGCATTTTGCATCTTCTATTGAGTGCCTGCGGCTTTGGTGTTAGAGATCCCACACGCAGGGCCGGGCAACAGAATTCGGCTTGCAGGCGGCCATGATAAGCCGTAGTCTTTTGGCTTCTGCAGCCTTCAGAACAGCAGCGCCCTCCACTCCCATACCAAGCAAAGCACGTTGAGTTGGCCATTTAGTGCTGAGGTTTTCCTGTTAACGTGCAGCAGCAGAAACCAAACTAACCCCCCTCTCCCCCATCCAATTCTCTGAGATGATTGCTTTACCCCTCACCCCACTGTGTGGCTGGTATCAGGGAAGATCCTTGCTAGCCAAACGTGAACAGCTCAGCACCAAGGCTCCCCACCCGGCACCGCATGGCTAACTGCAGGGAGAATTTCTTTTCAGCCACAGGCAAACAGCCCAGTAGGAACGGCCATCTCTGAATGTCCCCTTAATTAAATTCCCCTATTTCAACCAGGTTACCATGAACGATATCACTCTCCTGAAGATAACACAGAGAGATCAAGAACGGATGTTGCTTGAATGCCAGCAAACACCGGGACCATACGCTGCCAGGCTTTGTCATGCAATGATACCAGATTACTTGCTACTAGCATGGCGTGGTAAAGTGTCCTACCATGGAGGATGGAATAAGGCTGCTCTCCCCAGAAACCTTCTGCAAAGGCTTTTAGAGTACCTCTAGAAGAGCTTCATGGAGATGTCCCTGAAGGATTTCCACTCCATCCCCAGACACGTTAACAGACTTTTCCAGTAGCTGTACTGGCCATGAATGCATCCCAAGTCCTCAGGGCTACTTAATCATTAAAAAACGTTTGCTTTTATAATATATATTATATTTAAAAAGGTAAACTCACCAGAGGTCCCTTCTCCAGCTTGGTTAGGTTGGGAGGGTATTTCAGTTAGGGTGATAAAAAGATCCTGGCTGTCGGGGAGAACGGTGTGCTGTGTGCTCTCCTCAAGCTCGTCCTCCTCCTCATATTCCCAGTCCGCAAAATCCTCAGGCATGGATGAGAGTACCCCATCATCGGAGTCCATGGACCGGGGTGGGGTAGTGGTGGCGGCCCCCCTTAGAATTGCATGCAGCTCAGTGTAGAAGCAGCATGTCTGGGGCTCTGTCCCGGAGCATCCGTTTGATTTCTCTGGCCCGCTGCTCCTGCCGGAGAGTGCAGGCAGTGTGGCTGTGAGTTCCTGCTGCTCTGAGTGGCATGGTAAGGGGGTGGGGAGTGGGGTGGATTGGATAAGGGGCAGGAGGTTCCGTGGGGCAGTCAGGGACAGGGAACAGGGGGTGGTTGGATGGGGCGGAGGTTCGGGGTGGTGGTGGTCAGGGGTCAGAGAGCGGGGGGGGGGTTTGATAGGGGGTGGGACTTCCGGGGGGCCTGTCAGGGAGTGAGGGGATGGATATGTATCGGGGCAGTCAGGGGACAGGGAGCAGGTGGGTGGATAGGTTGGGGATTCTGAGGGGGGCAGGCAGGGGGTGGGAAGTGGGAGGGGCAGATAGGGAGCGGGGACTAGGCTGTTTGGGGACGCATAGCCTTCCCTACCCAGCCCTCCTACAGTTTTGCAACCCCAATGTGGCCCTCGGGCCAAAAAGTTTGCCCACCCCTGCCTTAGCTCATTCCCTGGTGATCCAGGGAATTCAAATTACTAAAAAAAGTCACTAGCTGGCAACCATGTCTTGCGATCTCGTCAGCTCTCACAAGTTAATCAAGGTAAGCCTAGTCAGTGTTTGGAGGGGGTACTAAGGTAAAGAGGATTTCATAGAAAAGCCATGTTTTGTTATGCTAGACTGCTCCTATTTTTTCTCACTCAGAAGTTTTACCTACAGTTCTGGGTTGCTTAACTTCTCTGCTTAACTTTTTAAGTATTTTCATACTTATTTTTTAGAAACAGTTAACTGTACATCTGAGGTGAAAATCCTGGTCTCATTGAAGTCCACAGCAAAGATCTCATTGATTTCAATGGAGCCAGGATTTTATTCATGTTTTCTAAGGTTAATGAAATGTTAAGGTTGCTTTTTGTGTTCTTTTTATTCCAAGGGACACTTCAGTCCTGTTGGAACCTTGTGCACTCCCACTTCCATCAATTAAAATCCCTCACCCCTGTAAACCCAAGTCATATGCACCATCCTCCTGGACCGGAACTCCTTTGGAGACCATCAGTATTGCTCGTTAATTTTCCAGAGCAGTAAATCTCAAACAACGAGCAATACTCTGTTCCCACATGGAAGGCTCAGAGCATTACCATTAGGATAGAAAATAAATGCATAAAACCCAAAAATAAACACACACTATTTTGCACTTATATAGTTTCCTGCGTCTGAATACATTTTAACAAAGCCCATCCATGAGAGGCAATTAAATAAAATATTCATATTACAGACAGGAAACAGAGACAAAGGCTGACTTTTGCTCAGTGTCATACACTGAGGATGGAGCACAGTTATGAATATACCCAAATATCCGCATACCAAGTCCACTCTTCTAAATGTTGGACTACACTCTCTCCTCCCATGCAGAGCTGTATTGTTAAACATATTTGGAAATTTATAAAAACAAAAGTTAAAAAATTGCACTGGTAGACTGAATACTGAAGTGTGTTCCAACACTGTGTGCAGCACAATTTTTGAATTATGACGAGGCTTTCAAATTCTTCTCTTTATAAACTGGTACAAGGAAGTCAAATTAAATATCTAGAAGTGAAGGTTTTACATTAAAAAACACTACACTACAACAGAAACTTGCTGCTATTGAAAAATAGCTAGGTTCCCTCATCTTTCATAAATGCTATGGGCACCTTTCCAGCAAGGATACATTTAATTTGAATGAATTTGTAGTTTTACTGTATATCTTAATGGCAACTGCATAATGGCACATGGTCAGCCTATTAATATGAAATACACTGATCTTCTCCCAAATCCAAAATAACTCCCTGTAGTTTTAGTTTTTAGTGACAAATAGCCTGGTGGCTTAGTTTGTAAATTCACAGACAATTACTGTATTTCATCGTGGTGCACATATTGCATATTGTTAATCAAAATCTTGTCTCCTGCCTCAGAAGGTGAAGCAGCCCACACTATCTATATGGCCTAATGTGCAATAATATACATGGCGGTAAAATTCCTTCCTGACTCTTGGAGATCACTTTACATCTCTACCCCAGCTGAGTTCTGAAAGATCATGTCAGGAAGGAAATGCACATACAAAGCACATCTTTGAAGTCTAGTTTCCTTCCCTGCTCACTGTTAGTCAGTTGGGTGTCAATACCTAATACTTGTACTTGGGAATGAGACTTAGGATCTTTTTGGGTGGAGGAATGGAGAAAGGAACTAGTTTTGAGACCCAGCTCTTGCCCCCTTCCTTCTCCCAGAGCAGTTCCACAGAGGTTGCTATATAACTTTAGGGTACTGCAGGAGAGAGGACGAGCAGCAAGACGCACAAACAGGCTATATAAAAAGCCACTTGTGATGGGAAGGGGCAGCAGGGAGCACATTTGCATGAGCTCACCACCCCACATAATGGCTCAGAACCTTGCTCCAGGGGCCAGGGAGAAGAACCGCCACCCTCTTCACCAACCATAGTAAGGGTATGGTGACCCGGTGCAAAGCTGAACTATGCAGATGTAAAGGGCTAATATCCACAGTTACCTTTAGTCTAAGCACAAGTAAGTAAGAGATATGGCTCTGTGAAGAATATTTCCTCTTACAATATGTCTGCTGCACAAAATTTTAATTTGTCTTCCATTCCTCTCTTATAGCAGACAATTAAAGTAGATATTTTGGAGTTTAATTAGGTAATTACACTTTTTTTAAAATCACTTTAGTTGCTAATCATTAAGTTTCTGTATCTGAATTGTATTTTGGAGACGAGAGGCTCTAATTTTTCTCTGCAATGGAACTGAAATATTAAAATAATTATTGATTTTCTATGTAACTGGAACGTCAGCAGTACATTTCACTAATTGATGTGTAATGGGTTTTCAGAACTTATTTGACTGGAGTTAACTGATTCATTAGTTATTTTAGGTAGAATATAAAAGAGGATTACTGAAGCACCGGAAAGCAATAGTTTAAGAAAGCACAGAAAATAAAGGGTACTTTTTTCTTTTCTTTTTCCTGCAAGGTGGAGTAAAGCTTTTCAAAATGTATTATTTATATCTTGAGAGAGACAAGGTAAGAGAGGTAATATCTTTTTTTGGACCAATAAAAGATATTTCCTCACCTACCTTGTCATTCTTAGATCCTGGGACCAACAAGGATACATCAACAATGCAAATAACTATGGATAATTTATTTCTTCACATTTATGTTTAAAATACCTACCCCTAGTTTTAGAAGTTTTGTACAAAACTCCATACACACAGGGAGGACACAAATCCTTAACTGAAAGAATAAAAAAAAGTCCAGTCCACCAACTTCATCCCATCAGATCACCTATGCAACTAAAACAACCATCCCTGTCCAACCATTAGATCCTTCAAACCCCACCCACTCCAAATACCACAAAAATATATAGGCAAATTCAGAGGATGACAGACGAGGGGAAGGATGTACCGGAAAATAATAACAATATCACCATGTATTTCTTAAATAGTGCTTTTCATCAGTAGATCTCAGAATGCATCACACTCTTTAATGTTTTTATCTTCACAACACCCCTGTTAGGTATTATTATCCCCATTTTACAGATGGGGCACTAGGAACATACAGACTAAGTGACTTGCCCAAGGTCACATGGGAAGTTTGTGGCAGAGAAGAGACTTGAACCCAGGTCTCCTAAATCCTAGGTTAGTGCCCTAACCATTGGCTAATCCTACCTTTCAATAACCTACCACCAGCTGTCCTTCTTTTAAACAAGGGGATTAGTTTGGGCTCTTCCACTGGTTGCATTTGTGGTAGTGTCACATACGAGGAAATCTGATGTAAACAGATTCTATACAGGATGTTGTATGATTGATATATGACCATTTATCTCATTACTATTCCCACTATTTGACAATTGCAACAAAACTCGTACAAAGTATGTCACGTAAGTTGCCAATGGAAAAATTATGATTCACTAAAGATGATTATCCTGTTTAAATGCATGTATCATTTATGTATCTGAAGTTATGAATATTGGCTATAGATTTGTATTCCAAATGTCTTTGTTCCTGGGGTAACTCCCACTAGGTAAAATCTACATTGAAGCCAGACAGCTTTGTGTTGATGGCCCACCAAAGGCAATTAACTCTCACAATGGGCCATAGAAGAAACTCATTCTGTCCAGATGTCTCTTTCTGAAGGCGCCTTAGCTTCCAAGTGGCCCCTGTGAGTCAGCAAGACATGTAAGGGCATGTGACATGCTCATCTGACCCTGGACTCCTTCTTGTGCCAGTAATAATTTTCCACAAATTGTAATGTGTGAGCTTAATTTAGGGACAGTAATGTTCCAAGCACATGGCAGAGGGTATAAAAGACGCTTGAATCATCTCCATGTTTTCTCTTTCCTGCTCTGATTCTCTGGACTGTGGACTTACAACTAAAAGGAGCATATTTGAACTATGGGCTGAGGACCTTCCAATCTTTTGAAAGTTACCAGAGACTTTACAAGCCAGCAGTCTATAACGTCACTGCTACAAACCTGGTATAAGAACATTGCCATTCTTGTATGTAATGATCTATTAACCATTTGTAACTCTCTTCTTCTTTTTTCTTATAATAAACCTTTAGATTTTAGTTACTAAAGGATTGGCAGCAGCGTGATTATTGGGTAGATCTGAGTTATATATTGACCTGGCTATGTGGCTGATTTCTTGAGATCAGAAGATCCCTTCTTGAGATCAGAAGATTAAATTTGATTTTCAATAATCACTATTCATAAAATCTAGTGTCTGGGTGGTGATGGCCTCTAAACTGCACCCATCCACTAATTCAGTGGTTCTCAAACTTTTTTTTTTTGCGGACCACTTGAAAATTGCCGAGGGTCTCAGCGGATCACTTAATGATATTTCCAAATGTTGTTTGTCCTATTAGCTAACTATTGTAAAGCGCTTTGGATAAAAGCGCTATATAAAAAAACAATAATAATTAACGTTTTTTGTTCTACAAATAAAAGCACACAACTCATATTTTAATATCAGTAGTCTTACCTTTCTAATGTGATGGATGTGCCCTCTCTACCCCGCCGCAGCAGCCCCCAAGCTGGGGCTGGGAAGCAGCTGCAGCAGCCATAGACCTGAGGCTGGGAAGGATGGCACTCTCTCGCCAGCAGCTGCAGCCCTGGAGCTGGGGAAAGTTGCCTCTTTCTCTGGCCGCCGCAGCCCTTCACATCCCAAATTTCTCCCATCCCCTCTTCTCACTCCACAGCCCCCTCCCACCTACCACCTATTCCCCCCAAGGCCACCACTTCACCTTACATGTGTGTCTTCTCCAGGGTTCAGGCAACTAATTAGTGGAGCCATGCCTGCGCAGCTCCACTAATTAGGTGGGTGGCCCTTCATTCTCTTGTGTGTGACCTCCCATGCATGCACCTTAGCGAGAACTATCTGCGGACCACCTGAAGGGAGCTTGTGGACCACTCGTGGTCCACGGACCACAGTTTGAGACCCTCCGCACTAATTAGAATCTAGAAACAAAACCCAAAGCCATGCAACAAGTCAGTACCAGAGTTGGGATTAGAACTATTGTGTTCCTGGCTCCCTGCCCATGCCAATCTGCTACACCAGTGGTTTTCAACCTGTGGTCCATGGACCCCCTAGGGGTTTGCAGACTATATTGAAAGGTTCTGTGAACGATTCTTGTTACCATAGAACAGTGGTTTTCAACTGAGGCTATGCCTAAGATTTCCAAAGTGGTCCACACCTCCATTAAAATTTTTTTTGGGGTCCGCAAATTAAAAAAGGTTGAAAACCACTGTGCTATACCATGCTGCCTCCTAAGAAAAAGCGAAACCTGCAGTCTCAGTATATTCCTTACTGGGAGTATATATGAAATCTTCTGTTCACCAAAACGACTAAGTAATTTTGTTTTAAAGACTTGTTTCAATTACAAAAATAAGGAACAGCAAAATCAATAAAATGTCTCCAATAAAACAAGGATACATGCACAGAATTAAAGTTATACTGGCCTGAAATCAGGAACTTGCTACAGTAGGTCCTGGCATAGTGCCAACAACGTACTGTTAGATCAAGGGTTCAGTGACAGTTTTAAGGTCTGATATCTTGCGATCATTCCTGTCTATTCTTTACAGTTCATGAGATACGAGTCCTTTAAAAAAAACACATGATTCCAATTATTTGCACCAGCCCTCACTCTCAACAAACAAGCATACTTAATTCAGACATGATTTTAGCAACTGACAGCTCAGGAACTCATGTTTTATACCCTTTGAAAAACCGGGGATTCCAGGCTTTCATTTGTTTCCAGTAATAGCTGTCAGAGATCTCAGCTGCTAGAACTATGACAGGATTAAATGGAGGAAAGTGCAAGAGGAACAAGCAAAATTATATGATTTTTAAGATTCCAATAGCTAATCTCTCTGGGCTAGAAAAATTGGGGCACACTTTTATTATTTATACAGCACACAAAAATGTGCTAGGTACTTTACAGAGCAATTTCTTTTAAATGACCTAGGCCCTGCTCCAAAGAGCTCACAATCTAATTTTAGACAAAGGTTTCAGCAATATGATGACATAGTTACTCAAGTTTGGAAAATCTGTACATCTTGATAGTTCCATTAAATTATTATATATTTATAAGATAGCGCACCTTGTGTGAATGACACTGAAGATATGGTGAAGAATTTGAAGGAGGAGCAATTGATGGCATGGGAAATAAAGAACAGGTATGAGTTTTTTTTCAGGACCCATCAATTTTTTCAAGAATTGGACTTAGACCCTCAATTGTACAGAAAAGGTTTTTCTGGCAGGTATGCCTTTTTAAATGAACACAAACTTTCTTTAATAATCCAGTGACATGGACACACCATCCCCCTACACATAGAAAATGCCATGCCATTGTTGTCAGAGGAATGGATGGCAGCAGTGTCCACAGGACTGGGAATGGGATTTGACAAATTCAAGGAGGCCAAGGACAGGGTTGTCAACTTTCTAACTGCACAAAACTGAATACCCTTGCCCCACCCCTTTCCCGAAGCCCCACCCTTCCCCTGCCGCTTTTCTGAGGTCCCATCCCCACTCACTCCAGCCCCCTCCCTCCGTCGCTCGCTCTCCCCCCACCCTCACTCACTTTCACCGGGCTGGGGAAGAGAGTTGGGGTGTGGGAAGGGGGAGGGCTCCAGCTGGGGGTGCAGGCTTTGGGGTGGAGCTGGGTATGAGGGGTTTGGGGTACAGGAGGGGGCTACAGACTGGGGCCAAGGGATTTGGTGTACAGGAGCAGGCTCAGGGCTGGGACAGGGGGTTGGAGTGCGGAGGGGGTGTGGGCTCCAGGAGGGAGTTTGGGTGTGGGAGGGGGCTCAGGGCTGGGTTAGGGGATGCAGGTGCAGGAGGAGGTTGTGGGGTGCAGGCTCTGGGATGGAGTTTGGGTGCAGGAGGGGGCTCAGGGCTGGGGTAGAGAGTGCTGGGTGGGGGTGGGGGTGCGGGCTCTGGGAGGGAGTTTGGGTACGGGACGGGATTCCGACCTGGAGCAGGAGTTTGGGGTGCGGGTGGGGGTGCAGGGTCTGGGAGAAAGTTAGTGTGAGGGAGGCGGTTCCAACCTGGGGCTGGGAGATGGGATGCCGGTGGGGGTTCGCAATCTGGCAGGGAGTTAGGGTGCAGGAAGGGGTTCCGACCTGGGGTAGGGGGTTGGGGTGCAGGCGGAGGTCTGGGGTCTGGAAGGGAGTTAGGGTGCGGGAGGGGGTTCTGACCTGCGGCAGGGGGTTGGGGTGCGGGAGGGGGTTTGGGCTCTGGCCGTGTGGCACTTACCTCAGGCAGCTCCTTGTTGATGGCACAGCGGGGCTAAGGCAGGCTCCCTACCTGCCTTAGCTCCATGCTGCTCCCAGAAGCAGCTAGATGGAGGTGCGGCCAGGCAGCTCTGCACGGGTGTGTGCTGCCTGCATGTGCAGGCACCGCCCCCGCAGCTCTCATTAGCTGTGCTTCCTGGCCAATGGGAGCTGAGGAGCTGGCGCAGGGGCAGCAGGCAAAGCTTCACTGATTGCCCCGCACCTAGGGGTCAGACATGGCGGCTGCTACCGGGGAGCTATGCAGAGCCAGGGCAGGCAGGGAGCCTGCCTTAGCCCCACTGTGCTGCTGACTGGACTTTTAACGGTCGGTCAGTGGTGCTGACCAGAGCCGCCAGTGTCTCTTTTTGACCGGGTGTTCCAGTCAAAAACCAGATGCTTGGCAAACCCTAGCCAAGGCCCATCAGGAAAAGTCGACACAACTGGTCCTCTCTGAACAGCCAAATGCTTTCAACCTCTGAAGGGATTCTGAGGCTACAGAACAGTTAGTTCAAACTCTAGCAGCATTCACATACAATTATTTTGCTACTACTTCACATGCTGGTTTGTGGATAGGATATGGAGCTTGACTCTGTGGTGCTGAGGCCAGCTCAAACCACCTTGAGCCTTGACATGCCTCATTTCAAGAGCCCTGAGGAACTCCTGTGCTATATGTGATTATGATGTATGTCACACTGGAAGCATGCCACTCAGGCTGTTCTCACCCACATAAGCTGTTGCCTGACTCATTTTGTAGCAAGTTACTACAAGTGCCTCCCTTCATTCTGCAGAAAGGAGGATACTGTATGGGCCATACAAATGTGAGAAGCTACACAGATCTGTTTTTCCTGTCTGTTTTAACTTGATTGTTGCTTTGCTAAAGGAAAAGAAATGGTCCAAAACACAATCAGTCATATTGATTGTCAAAGGCTTTCCCTCTTAGGGTAAGAAAATGTGGCATTCTAAAATACATTCCTGACAAGGGGACAACTCTGCTCTCTCTCATACCAGGAGACAGTGGAGTTATTGAACTTACATCAGAGCATGTAAGAGCAGAATTTGGCCATAAGGCTAAAGCTTTAAGCCGCTGTCGTGCCCTTCCCAGAGCACTATCATCACTAGATGGTGTGTAAGACTTTTAAAGTAAAAACATAGCTGAACAAGTCAAATTATCTGTTTATTTAACTTTGGAGCTCAAGAACTAACTTTTTCCAGATACTGAAAAATAGTGACTAAGACTACAGATTCTGCATCCTTCAGCACATGGTAGGATTACTCAAGTATCCAAAGATACACTCAGTGGCTGACAGACCAGAGAACTAACCAATGAAAGTTCAAGAGGTGGATTCTGTTGTCCAGAAGTTCTCAAACTGGGGTCTCAAACTGGGGACTGCTGATAGGCCTCTGAGAGCTGGTTGGTCACAAAATGCTGGCTTCTCTGATTTCCCCTGCAGCGACTGACTGACTGACTAACACTCACTCTCTCTCACACACACACACACACTTTTAATGTTACTTCTCCACATAAGCATTTGCTGTAGTTACCACATAGATGTCATACAATCATGAATGGTAGAGAAGTGGTCCACAAGACAATGTTTTTAAAATAAGAACTTACACTGTAAATGAGTTTGAGTACCCCTGCCAGGGCTGACTTTGATGGACGTTTTGCAGGCTTGAATACTGCAGGATCTAGACTCAGATCTTCTAGTATGGGCTTTCTCAAATACTTCTATGTGAAAATTCCATCTATACTGCACACAATCATTTAAAATAAAACAAATATCCCTTTTCCCATACTAGCTGTAATAGTGTAGCCATCTCAGATGTGTACATTTTATAATGTTAGTGTTGAGATTTACACTAAGTAATCCAAATGGAACATAAGAATGACCATACTGGGTCAGACCAATGGTCCATCTAGCCCAGTATCCTGCCTTCTGTCAGTGGCCAGTACCTGATGCTTCTGAGGGACTGAACACGACAGGACAATTAACAAGTGATCTGTCCCCTGTCATCCAGTCCCAGCTTCTAGCATTCAAATAAAGTAAAAGGTCTGTGAAGAAAATGTGTGCTACAATTTACTAGACAACCAGTTGCACAGCATTACTATCTATTACTAGATTTTTAGTTATTAGGTGCTTATTTCTAATAAAGGGCATCTGAGCATTAACCAAAATACAACTGAAAACAATAATTATCAAAAAGGCAACATGGGCCAGTGCATAAATCCTAGAACTGGTTTAAGTGTATATACATACACATACACACCAAAAACAAAAACCACAGAGACAAAATCTAAAAAGAGGGATAAAAATGTCACCAGTCTCCTTGAATATGCCACAGATCAACTCTAATACAAGGCCACTACTAACTTCCAGACCCTCCTTTTATTTTGAGATTATATTATGGGATGATTGGCAGTTCAAATACCACCAACCTAAATGCCATGACAGGAGACTAGGTCAGCAGGTGGCTTCATATCATAAATTTGATTAGCCCTTGCCATACATTTCCTCCCTTGCTTATTTCATAATGATCCCTGTGAGCAGATGGGTGGTTCCTTCAGTAATGAATGGGAAGGATCTCTTAGCAAGGGTATGATGAAACAGTAATTTAAAGTTAAGCCATCAGTCAAGTCTTGTTGCCCAAGATAGAGGGGAAGAAAAAATAGTGTATAAGGGTCATATACTGAACCTGATCATCATTATGAATCAGCTTATTTTCTGTGATGGCTAATCCCTTCTTTCCCCTTCCTCTATTCAAGGCAAAGCAAGGTTACCAAGCCCAACTCCCACAAAGTCAATCCAACCCCTCTAAATACACAATATTTACCTGAAATAAAGCCCATCTGTCCTGACATTCCCATTGCTTGGAATGCACAAAGTGTCTGGAGGAGAGCAGCTTTATTTCTGCCAAGGTCAGCAGAGGTGATCAGGCTTTTGTTGGTGATTTCTGCACATGACAGTGAAAACCTGGAGTTTGGACTCTCAGAGTTTTCCCTTGGGAGATCAATCATTCTGACATCTGGGTCTACTCCATTTTTTCCTCCCCTCTGCTAGAGAAAGCAAAGAAGAGATTTTGGACCTTGGTCTTCTGCACCTCATTTCTCTCTGCTAAAGGCAAAGGGCTGTCTGATTAGACCAGTACATGATTTCCTTTACATTCTTTCCAATTCCAGAAAAGACAGATGAAATACCCTCATATTTACCACATTAATATAATTAATTTTTTTTTTTTACTTTTCTTTTGGATCAACTGTACTGTATTGTTTTGTCTTGTTTCTTCCCTATAGCCTAGGAGAGTCACATCCATAATTAGGGTGACTAGGGACTGGAGTACCTCCTTCAGAAAGATATTCTTCCTGCACCAACAGATCACCACTGGGACAAGTCCACTATTCTCCCGGCAATAATATTTTTTAATCCAGGTCACAGTATTTTGTCTGTGGACTCTCAATTTTTCAAGTGAGCATGAATGTTCACCCACAGGACTAGGTCTAGTCAGGATGCTCAACACCCTCTTGCTCTGACATACTAGAATGGTCTCTTTTAGATGGAATTCTGTTGTCAGGAACTTGTATTGGCACCTTTCCACATACACCCACTCATATCTGTTATTGCTCCAAAATGGGAGCTTTTGGAGAGCACTGAGGGAGTGATTTCCTTAATTCACCATCAGCTCTACTAGCTGAAAAGGTTTCTGAGATCCTGGATACTGCTGAATTTGTTCTCTTTGCTGATCTACTTTTTGGCAGCTATTTATGGTAGATTCCTTTATGTATGATAAATGCTACAATCATCACTTCTCCTAGGGGAAATGTAAAAGTGCTGATCCCAGCCCAAATGGGTATATAGTTTGCACTGAAAATGTAACTCCTCTACTGCAAGGCAGAGAGTTCTTTGGTGGTCTGAGAAACCAGGGATATGGAAAAACACGTTATTAATTATTATTAATTATTATTATTATTAATTGGTATCACTGTAGCTAGTTACAGACCAATTTAATGTGCGAGGCCAGAATTTTTTTCATTCTTCAAATAGTCTCAGTTCCACCACTCTATTGTTTCTTCTTTAAGGCATAAGTGCTAGGAAAGAGAAAATTAGCGGCCGGACTTTTAGGTAGAGTGAAATCTGGAGAAGAGAGACGGCATTAAAAGAAGAAAAATGATTTCCCGCCCCCTGCAAATTCTGACTCTGCCAGATGGACAAGTCCAGAGCAGGAACCCATATATCTGGAATAGCTGCAAGCCAAATCCAGAACTGCTATATTTTTGTCAGACTGGGAAAAACTATCAGCCACTAATGAGACTCTACTACAGTTAATAATTTACCATTCAATAGCAGCTTCCATCTTAGAATCTCAATGCACTTTACAAACAAATGAAGTAAGCCTCACATCCCTGTGTGACACAGATGCTATCTCCCTTGTACAGATGGGGAAACTGAGATACAGAGAGGTTGAGCGAAATGCCTGAGGTCACTCAGGAAGTATGTGGCAAGGCCATAAATATAACTTAGGCTTCGTCTACAATGCAGTTTCATTGTTAAAACTTTTGTCGCTCAGGGGTGTGAAGAAAACACCCCCCTGAACAACAAAAGTTTTAACCACAAAAAGTGACGATGTGGACAGCGCTTCGTCAGCGGGAGACGCTCTCCTGATGACGAAGCTACCGCCCCTCATTGGGGGTGATTTTATTTTGTGCCGTTGCAGCTATGCCATTGTAAGATGCATAGTGTAGAATAGCCTTAGATTCCTTAACTCCCACTCCTGTGCCTTAATCATAAGCTTATTCTACCTTTAGTTTGGAAAACGGAATAGTGTAAATATCCCCAAACATTACCATTTTTCTTCATTTCTCTTTAATTTGTGTTTAAACAGAGCTTATATAATATTAAGTGTTGCTGCATACACTCACAAAACGAAATTCAACGAAACTGAAATATCTTGTTTCAGAGTAGCAGCCATGTTAGTCTGTATTCGCAAAAAGAAAAGGAGTACTTGTGGCACCTTAGAGACTAACAAATTTATTTGAGCATAAGCTTTCGTGAGCTACAGCTCACTTCATCAGATGCATTCTATCCGATGAAGTGAGCTGTAGCTTACGAAAGCTTATGCTCAAATAAATTGGTTAGTCTCTAAGGTGCCACAAGTACTCCTTTTTCTGAAATATCTTGGAAACTTTTTGAACTGCTAGTACCATACAGCAAGTGGAAGTGTGACACAGTGCATAATACCCACTGTCTTCACTGCTGTAAATATTTCACTGAACACAGCTCCCTTCATTTCTTATATCAATCAGGTAACAAGAGATTCAGCCATTTCACACCTAGGCTCTAATGAAAATGTTGCTGTTTCCTGCTTGATAGAGACCAATCATTCAATGAATGATCAAGCTGTTGCATGAGTTCTGAATGACTACAGCATGTCATTTGATAATGTGGTATCTTCTGACCCAGACAGAGCTGCCTACAATATATAATTAAAGGTTTCAGATACACTATGTTTGCTCCTGCCAAATGCTGTTCACGCAATATGCTCTGTGCATGCAATGAAAGCAATAGCAAAACATTCTATTTCATTAAAACAGCTTTGATAAACTGTTTCAATGAAACTACTGTATAGCACCAAGATCAGATGTCCAGAGTCCTTCCAGAGGAACAAAATACCACTAAATCAGATGTTTCTCTGCAGTACCTAATTCTTAATTAACAAGAGCTGTATTTTTGTTCCTGGCCCTTTGTTTCTTTTAAACATTATTATTAATAATCACTTAAATTATGGTATTTCCCCAATAAGGATCAGTGCATTAGGCACTGTACAAACAGAAGAGACAGATCCTGCTCCAGACAGCTTACAATCTAAAAGATAAATATACTTCAATGTGAATTTTAGAGCCTGTGAAAGGCATAGACGGATGGAAGGTGCTGAGAGTGAAATCTTCTATTTATCTACAAAACAGTCAATAGCGCAAGTGCAAGCTTCCAGGCCAGTATGGGTCAGTGCTTCAACCCTGATCTGGACGTACCAACTTCAAGCGCAAGATGAAAGCTCATTCTGCATATGGCCCATTAAATCCACACTCTCTCCACTGAGGCTGTCAATAAGGAAGCCATTGTTGTACGCAGTGTTGTTGTAGCCATGTCCATCCCAGGATATTAGAGAGACAAGGTGGGTGAAGTACTATCTTTCACTGGACCAACTTCTGTTGGTGAAAGCTTATTTCTCTCAATAAACAGAAGTCGGTCCAATAAAAGATATAACCTCACCCACCTTGTCTCTCTAATAAGCATGCCAACTTAGGTGGTGTTTTTTGGAGCAGGATGTGGATACCTGCTCACTTGGAAAACATCCCAATTCATTTAAGCCGTCAAAGAGCCATCAGATACGAACTAATTCATTCACTATCAACCATTGCCTTTTATTTCTAAATTTGTCACTTGAACAATACCTGAATCTTCTTCCTCTGTCTAGTTAACTTTATCCAATGCTTCCAAAATTAAGTGGGGGAAAAAAAAGTGGTATTGTTTTATGTTTTAAAGTGAATCATTCCCCTGCAATCTTACAGGAAATCTAAATAATGTTGTGCTAATGACATGAGAATCAAAAAGTGGCAACCAGACTGGTTTCGCTGTTCAAAGTGAAGCTTAAAAGACTCAGTCAAAACGAAGTCAACCCAATTTTTAAAAAAGTGACAATAAGTACTGTGTACGGCAGGGGTGGGCAAACTATGGCTCGGGGGCGCATCTGCCCCTTCGGATGTTTTAATCTGGCCCTCGAGCTTCCACCAGGGAGTGGGGTCTGGGGCTTGCCCCGTTCCGGTGCTCCAGGCGGGGGCTTGCCCTGCTCCACGCATGCTGTGGCTCCACGCGGCTCACGGAAGCAGCGGCACGTCCTCCTCAAGCTCCTATGAGTATGGGCAGCCACGGGGCTCCGCACGCTGCCCCCACCTCAAGCGCCACTCCCAAAGCTCCCATTGGAACCACGGCCAATGGGAGCTGCAGGGGTGGCGACTGCGGACAAGGCAGCATGCTGAGCCGCTTGGCTGCACCTCTGCATAGGAGCTGGAGGGGAGACATGCTGCTGCTGCTGTGAGCTGCTTGAGGTAAGTGTCGCCTGGAGCCTGCACCCCTGACCACCTTGTGCATCCCAACCCCCTGACCCAGCCCTGATCCCCCTCCTTCCCTCCAAACCCTTCGGTCCCAGCTGGGAGCACCCTCCTGCATCCCCAATCCCTTATCCCCAGCCCTAGCCCTCACCCCCCCACCCCAACCCCCAATTTCATGAGCATTCATGGCCCACCATACAATTTCCATATCCAGATGTGGTCCTCGGGCCAAAAAGTTTGCCCACCCCTGGGCTAAACTAACTACTCTTTACCCAACAAACATTGCCCTAAAGTTGCAATCATGTGAATAAAAAAGAAAAAGAACTCAAAACTGTCAGGTGGTAGATTAGAAAGGATCTGCTTTGTCCTGCCTCCTTTTATAAGAAGTCCTGGGCCATATGCCAGCCCACCCCAGAACTTCTGAGAGGTATTAAGATTGGCCAGTGCAATCCCTCCTTACAAAAGTTGAAAACCCTGGTCCACTGCCCCGGGAGTAGAGTTGGCTCTCAGGAGAAGCCACAACAATCTAATACCACCTGTTGTAATCCATGCAACTATAGTGAACTATAAATAAACATCTGAGTAAAAATAAACTTACAAGAAATTACCTGTTCGCATATTATTCTGACAACAATTTTTATTCTTGGTTAGAGGCTAGTTTTCTAAAACAGCACCTAAAGACAAAAAATTAAATTTAGCATTTTAATCCTATTGTATTTTGCCTGAGTAAATAGCTATATGGATGTATTTTCATTTATGCTGCAGACCAAGAAGTTTCTCTACTGTAGATAGAAATATTCTGTTATACTATATGTAAACTCAATTAATTTTAAAACTAATGGCAAACATTCATACGTACAGTCAAATTCATAAACCTTTATGGCACAGTGCTACTGATAAAGCAGATACACCTTCAGACTCGTTTGAATAATGAAAATATTGAAAAATAGTTCTACAAAGGAATTCCGCCTTGAAGAGAATGTAGTCATGAAGGACTTATAGTGCTTGATGCTTTTAGAAAATCTACATTATTACCTACATTGTTGCTTTATAAATTCCAGTGCACATTATAAAGCCAGTCATGATTCTGAAGTCAAATTAAGTTTTGCTGCAGGATTGGGTCCCACTTTTGCCATTCACTGGTATGTGAAATTTACTGTCTCAAAATTCTTGGTTTTGTTGTTTGTTTGTTTTCTATTTTGTCTGATTGTAAAATTAAATTAGAAGCTGAGAGTTTAATAAAATTCAAAAAAGTACTAGTTATATATGGATTATAGAGGATAATTTTTTTTATAAGGGATATAAATTCTTCTACTTCAGGACACAAACCAACCACTACCAGAGACAGCTCGGAAAAAACTTCCTTTTTGGGAAGTTTATTCCATAATTGTCCACTGTAGCATTTCCTGTAACTTATTCTAAAACATCTGGTTGTGGCCACGGTCAGAGAGGTTATTAATCAGATGGATCGTGGAATTGGACTGGTCTGGTACAGCAATTCCTATTTTCTAAAGTTTCCTATTTCTGAATTTATTTTGTTTTAATTCACATATCATACTGTATAGTAAACCACTAAAAATAGAACATGTAAGAATAAATTAATTGTGGCAGCATATAGCCACAGGTTAGGAGAAATATGGAGAAGTACCACCGCCAGTAAGAGCACAATGCCAGCAGAGGACAATAGCCGCTACATCACCTTTAAAGAACCCCTTGGTTTGAGCCTGGAGCACCCTCTTGTATCCCCAACCTCTCATCCCCAGCCCCACCCCAGAGCCTGTACCCCCAGCCGGAATCCCAACTCCCCGGGCACCCCAACCCTCTGCCCCAGCCTGGAGTTCCCCCCCCCCGCACCCTGAATTCCTAATTTCTGCCCCCACCTCAGAGCCCACACCCCCCAGCCGGAGCCCTCACCCACTCCCTCACTCCAACCCCCAATTTTGTGAGCGTTCATGGCCTGCCATACAATTTCCATACCCAGATGTGGCTGTCAGGCTAAAAAGTTTGCCCACCCCTGGTGTATGACCTACACATTCTAATAGGAGATCAGGGCCCCACTGTCATTGGCACTGAACTCACATATAACAAGATAGTCCCTGCTCCAAAGACCAAGGTAGTTTCAGGTAATATACATGCTTCTTATTCCCCCTACCAACTTTGTTGTTTTACAATTACATTTTCTTATTTTAATTTTTTTTCTCCCCCATGCTGCTGTGTGACAGATCCAAACTAATGACAGGGGGAAATAGGCAGTACACACAGGGCTAGCTGTCAAACACTCAAAGTAAACAAACTGAAAAGGTAGATACAATTTCTTTGACCTTTTAGCTGTATTAATCTTAAGTGTTACTTGTAGGTTAGACGAATCCATGCAAAATTGTGATTTTTTAAAAATATACTTATTTTGGTATCTCTCTGAACCAACGAAATACATAATAGAAAGGTATACTGTTAACATTATTTCAGTTTTTAATAACTTGAAGCCCTATTATGGCAAAGGAGTCTACAAAGACAGACCCTTACACTCATATGTTGACCCACAGGAGGCAATGCTACTTGATTTTGTAGGACCTGGTCATTAACACATAGTAACAAATATGATTATTTTAATGTCTCTTTATATAATGTGGGGTTATATATATATATTTTATATGTGGGGTTTTAGTCTAGAGCTGTGAGATATATATAAATATATATAGATAGATATATATATGTATATATGTGTATATATATATCTCACAGCTCTAGACTAAAACCCCACATGTAAAAAAGAAGCATTTTAAAAAGCTGTTTGTTTAGAATTATCAGATAAAATAATAAAAATAGAAAGTATTTAGGATATTTGGTTTTGCACTTAAGCAAAAATTTGAGAAGTGGGTTTGTGCTATGGAGCAAAAATATAAAGACTGACTTACTAATTAGATGTACAGTATTATCTGCATATCTAAGGTAAGATACCTATCACCATACACATTGTTCCAACAAAAATATTTTAGACTTTAACCCAAAACGGCAAAGATTGCCTCTTATCTATGTTTGTACAGCACACACCACAATGGGGCCCCCAATCCTTATTGCCTTTGAACATTACCATAATACAGATGTTACTAACATAGGAGTTTGAGGATCCACAAATAGGGATCTGTTTTGTTAACCCTTTGTGAACAACTCCCATTCACGGGAAAGAATAAACACTTGAAGAGCAACTGAAGTCAATGCAAGTTTTTCCTGAATAAGAAATGTACGACGGGTTCCTGCATGAGGAGTGCATGATAAGTGCATATATATAGCAACCAGATGGACACTGCAGTGCCATATGCTCCCCTCCACTGCAAGGCAGGGAAGTGAACAAAGATAAATTAAACTGGGTGGAAAAGAAAGAAAAGTGGGGGATGACAGAGCAGGGAGGATGATGCATCTGCAGCATGCTGCCCCCCATACCAGGAGCCTATATAAACTCCTCTGCCCCTGCTTGCTGTAACTTGGGACATGGAGCTCAGGGTAGGGAGGGCAATGCCAAGGTGGCGCTAGAGAACCACGGCTCTCTTCACAGCATAATCCTTGCTAGGCAGGTTGATGTCTTGTAAAATTAAATTAATGTTACACCTAGCATGATTAACTTCCTGAAAAACCCTTTTGAGAAAGGGTGGGTATCACACAAGCATGGGTTAAAGAATCAATAGCATCATGGCTCACACCATGATGAGGAGGGAGGAAGCGTGTGGAGAAAGACAGCACTACAGAGGGACAGCTCTCAGCCCTCTTGAGGCTTTGGAACTTCCTTTTCCCATGGATCACAGAGCCCTTAGAGATCATGTGAACTCCGCAGTCTCCTCTGAATCTCTTCTTGCCAAGGGGAACTTGTGTCAGATACTCTTAAGTGAACCTTGGAGCTTTCTAAGCCCCGTTGTCCCAACTGGAAGATACGATATGGTCACATATTATAATGACTCCAAGGAGTATTTGCCCTTTTGAGTTTTTTTTTATGACTAACACCTTTAAAAGATAAACATTTCTATTTATGTAGTTTACTATCTGTTTCCCTGCTCAAAAATCCTACTTATTTAAAAATAATCAGTGAACAATCAAATTACTTAGAATGTGAGTGGGCAGAAAGGATAGAGAGAAAAATCTGATGAATAATAGTTACAAGTGCATATTTTAAAGGTTCTTTTATTTATGGATCAACTGTGTAAGTGAACATGAGTACCTTGGGCTGTCTCCCATTTCTACTTAAAAAAAGCTGTTTTCTAAACCTACTAATTTTATCTTTCCAAACAAGAATGTGATAATTTATTGGAAGGGGCCTGTAAATTCCACTAGCTTATTGAATACTGAGAAAAGTCATGGGTTGTTTACTGACTGATGCACATCACATGCCCAGTGATCATACCTTGGCAGTTTGCTAATGTAAATTATTACAGCTAAGAGCTCATGAGCTAACTAAAAAACTTTTTAGAATTCAGTTTTTGCAATAAGAAGGTCTAAGGCTTCATATGGAAAATGTAAATCAGTAGAGAGGTATACCTTCGGCTAGGAGGGCTGATAGTTCAGATGGTGGATTTCCCACCAGAAATTATACGATGGACTTGGACAAATGAACACATTAGGTGAAATCCTGACCCCAATGATATCAGTGGGAATTTTGCCATCAGCTTCAATGGGTATGTCTACACTGCAGTTAAACACCTGTGGCTGGTCCATGTCACCTGACTCAGGCTACGGGGCTTAGGCAGTAGGGCTATAAAATTGCAGAGTAGACATTCAGACTCTGGGACACCATGAGGGGAGAGCCCTCAGAGCACAAATCAGCTGGCACAGGCCAGCTGCAGGGCGTTTAATTGAAGCATAGCCATACCCATTGAAGCCAATAGCAAAACTCCCACTGACTTCAATAGGGTCAGGATTTTACCCTTTATGTTTGGGAATTCTCATTTTTAATTATATGGGGAAGCTGGCAGTGACCCCTGCATTTAAGTTTCCTAGCACTTTCCATTATAAAAGTTTCCTGCGACTTTTTTTTTCTTGAGAAGCTCTGACACGCCCATTTAGGGTGACCAGACAGCAAGTGTGAAAAATCGGGACGGGGGTGGGGGGTAATAGCAGCCTATAAAAAGACCCAAAAATCGGGACTGTCCCTATAAAATCGGGACATCTGGTCACCCCACCCCCTTGTTTACAAAAGGCCGTTGAAATTCAACAGGGAAATAGCCCTTTAGCTATAAAAGTGCCCTTTCTTTGTCCTGTGACATTTCATGCAGATTTAGCTAAGATATATATTGTTAAAAATAGTCATCTCTCATCCCTTGCTTGCATGGCTCAGGAAAAATCTGGCAGCCTGCCAAAATAACAAGTGATATGAACATTCTAAAGTCAGGTTCATGACACTGACAAAGCATCAGCATCAGCACACACTGCAGCAGGAAAGCCTAGGAGCTTCTAGGGCAGGAGAGGAGGAGGGTTGAGGGGAGAGAGCCAGGCCAGGCTCTCCCCAACACCACTCCCCTGGATCAAAAATATGTTCCTAGTGGTCCACCCCCTATCTGGGTACAGCACATAGGGCAGGAGCTCCCACAATTCCAGGAGAGGAGAGAGTGAGAAAGGTGGGTTGGGAGGATCCTCCTTACAACCTTCAGAGCCAGCACTTGGCTCCCATAGCCTAACCCTCAACTCTTAGACAACTGCCTTCTCCTTCTGTAGCTCAAGTAGCAGAGGTTAGTGCTGCAGGTTTAAGGTTAAAATCCTGCTGTTAATATTTCATTGGGGAATTGTAGAGTTGCACATAGAAGAATGTTTTCTCTTTTCTGTTAGTTTAGAATTTCTGAGGTTTTTATACGTTACAAGACTGTTATTTTGACTGAAAAGTCATGTTCTTGAAAGTTAGGAAATTCCAGATTAAAGGTTGCCCGTGCATCTTTAAATCTGCCTTATTCAGGTGCACTATGATACAGTATTTAATTTCGATTACCATTTTTTCCACAGGACCCCCTGCCTCATTCAGTGTAAAGGATGTACACACAAGGGGGTGAATTACATTTGCACAGACAATCTTAATCTGGCATTTCCTAATTTTTGAGTGCTTGACTTCACAACCTAAAGTTCCTTTAACATAGTTTTTTAATGTAATTATATTTGTATATAGTGCCAGAGATGTACATGGTACTTTATAAAGCAAGGAAAAACATGGTACCGGCCCTGAAAAGCTCACAATCTAAATGATCATAGTAGCACAGGATGAGGGAAAAGATAAAATGGAAGTGGGACAGAGGGAGAAATTTGTACAGTGGAAACATTACATTTTTGAATAAACCAAGGAATAAGCAGATGTTCAATTAATAATTATTTAGAAATTGAATCACTTCCATATGCTTCTCAAGTTTACATAACCCATTCTGCCTCTGCTTAAATTCATGCGCCACCAATGATTTTGGTGCGATTACATGGGTGTAACTGAGGGCTGATTTGGACCCTAAAACTAAATTAAGTATTAAACTCTATTATATCATTCTCAGCAAGCCAACTCCAAGCACAGCATATAGTTTGAGTAACTGGGTCTTCAGGGACAGAGACAGTGAAGGACTCCGCCTATTACCTCTTGTGCAACTTCAGGGCCTCCTGCACCCTGTAACCACCTTATTCATTGATTCCCACAGGGGCAAGGGCCTATGCAAAGGGTGGCACAGGGCAAGTTTAGCCCCACAATAACAACAAGCAAGAATTTTTATTTTATATTTAAAAGCATAAATCTGGAATGTCACAGAATATGTTAAAGTGGAGTTAAACTGATAAGCAACTCTAAAAGTATTGGTGACGTTTTGTATTTATTCTGGCTTGGCGATAGTCATAGGAATTTTACAAGTCAAAAGAACAAACTTTCTGTATTGCTCCACGGCAGACTCGGGGCCTGCTCCTGTACCCATTGAAGCTAATGGGAGTTTTGCCTTTGGTTTCCATGGGAGCAGGCATTCAATCTGGGATTCAAAATAAATAAATAAATCTAATATTTTCTTCCTCTTATATAACAACTAGCAATCAAGATTCTGCAAATAGAACTTAGTTGACACTTTTGATGATAACACATGCAGCAGAATAGACTCCAGCTCACTTTCCCATGGCTATATTAGCTCTGCAGCATTAACAAGGATGAAACTTTCTGTCTGTAAAGTAACCGAGTCATCCAGGGAGCAGATTGGTTGAGTAAGATGGCATCCTTACATTGAGCCCCATTCACTACCCCTTTAAAGAGGTAAGAGTTATTCTCCTGTACAGTGTTTACACTATGTAGCACAATTAGAGTAACTGCTTGTTCTGCATTCAGGTACGGCAGGAAATTTAAACACATACAGATGCTGGAACATGTAGACTTTTGCCTTCTGGTAAAGAGGCTGGACTTCTGCAGGGAGGGCAGTCTAACTTCTCCCACTTGTGCTTTGGATATACTAAAACACAAATCCCCTTAACAACCCCAGAAATTTGTTACTTTCATCCCCCTTTGCTAAAAGCTGTCCATACAAAGGGAGACTCAGAGCTACCTTCACCATACATTAGCACAGAGACAATCCAAGAGGAAATGAGCATCCAGCACCCAGCCAATCAGGGTTGCAGGAAAATTGCCATTAGCCATCGCAGCAGAAATAGCCATGTGGCACAACAACGAGAATGGTTGTGGTGGGTACTGAACTGCATAAATCCCCATAGCTTTCTAGTTGTGCCCCTCTAAAACAGCTATATCAACACCCACACACTCATACATTGGGACAGGCATGGTGCCTATGGGAACAGTTAACTCTACCCACTCTGTTGCATCCAGAATATCTGTCACTAATCACATGTAGTGTTGTAGCTGTACTGGTCCCAGGATATTAGAGAGACAAGGTGGGTGAAGTAATGTCTTTACTGGACCAACTTCTGTTGGTGAGAAAGACAAGCTTTCAAGCTTCTTCAGCGGGAAAAGGTACTCAGTGTCACAGCTGGATTTATGATTTATTACAACAATCTATAACCCTCTTAACCGCCCCTTCTTGTCCCCCAGTTTTATTTTTTGCCCCTATGACTGGAAAGGTGTTAATGGGCCACTTCACCTCGAATGGTCCCTTGAAATATGTGTTAACTACTTACGCTAAACAATCTGTTCCACCTTGTATTTAACTGTGACCCTCTGAGTACATTTCCCAGATCTGAAGAAGAGCTCTGTGTAAGCTTGAAAGCTTGTCTCTTCTCACCAACAGAAGTTGGTCCAATAAAAGATATTACCTCACCCAGTCACAGACATTTCAACTGAGTTCTAGGTTATTCATTGCACACACACACTGCAAGCATGGCCCGATGCATGCTAGATCAGGGTAGATCCCTGCTTAGCAGACCTTTGTCATGCCCTTACTAACACCCCCTCCACTGCCCCATGAATTGGCAGGAGTTATGTCTGCATACAGCCTGTTATATTTTAGTTCTAAGACTGAAATAACTGCTCACTCTTGATACACATTCCTTTTGTGTAGAATTTGGAGTAGTCGCCCATCAGGCTAGCCATATACTTTCTTGTCTGACCCAGACCTTCTCATCCTTTGTCAGAGAAACATACCACACTGTATACAGGGGCTGCATAGTCAATTCTGCAACTCAGTGAGAAAAATGAACGTGAAGTTACTACAATTTGTTCAGAAACATGCTGGAGCCAGTGAGCATATGTACTGCCTCAGGCACGCAGGCACTTGACTCACTGAATTGGACCTGCAGTCACTTTTCTGACCATCAGCCCACTGTAGTGCTGCCCAGGACACAGTGTGTCTAAAGCAGCATGCACTAGTTTCCTGTTCTGAACCTTTCGTAAGAGAGGGAGAAGCATTCCTTTCCTTTTCTGCACAAAGTACACTGTCTCGCAACAGTTCACAAGCTCAAGGTAACAATTATTTAATGCCAACATCTCATCTCACAACAGAAGACTCTATATGTCAATACCGTACAGCTGTTGTCTAATTTGTGTGGAATATCTCTAACATGCTCATACTACATTAATGAACTTTTTACAAGTATTCTGACATGCCTGATCTGCAGGAATTTACAGTATCTGCACAAGAACTAGCAGAACCATTCAGTACCAGTATTATCTCAGTTCAACCCTTTACATATAATACAATTTTTACAATATATTGAGCAAAAAATCAGAAACAAAATCTTGCCTTATTTGTAAATATCAACTAATGGTCACAACAAATAAAATAATAAAACAACACTGGTTTTCACTTAAATGGATACAAGCAAAAGAATCTTCAGATTAAAACTACCACAGAATGCTTAGCTCAGTCCTGCTGTGCTAACTTTTTCAGCAAAGATAGCCAGCAATATATGGCAATGCACCTCACAATATATTACACACACTGGATTCAATATACAAGATGTGTTTATGTGTGCGTGTGGTTACATTTATATTATATATTATACACACTTGAGTTATACCTAGTACTTATAAAACCTTTTGTACCTACAAGCAAACTTGGCTCAAGGGGTGTGCACTCAGTCTGTTGTTCAGCCAAGTGATTGTCTGTTGTGAAATATGCATGTACAGAATACAGAAATTTACATCAGACCAAATTTACCAGCCCCAGGACAATAGGAAAATAAACTGAAATAGTGATTTATGTTAACTTAGGAACCTCACTAAATGAAGTTAATGTGACATTCTATGACATCTTATGTTTGAACATGGATCTCCAACGTTTACTGATTTCATCCCTATACATGTGTGTAATGAAAAAAAAAAGACTGCTAATTCTGTGCTACATAACTATGCAGCAGATTACAGAGGGAAAACTAAACATTTTCTTGATTAAAAAAAAGAGTCCTTATGGATTTGGCCTTCAAAAACTATTGCTGGTCTTCTTGCTGTGACGTAATACCATGCTAATGTAGGTCAGAACCTTGTTGACAAAAGTCACAACATAATTTTATGGATTTACAGCATTTAGAATGAAGGCATGATTCAAGAAGCATTATCCTGAAGAAATCACACAAAAGATGGATGGGGGGCAGGTAAGGGAAGATGGCATTAATGCCCCCAGACCTCTGGGATTCTTTATACTTACATCTGGGAATGAATATGGTATAAGGTGGTTCCCAAGGCCGCTTTCTAGGATCAAGCATGTAATTCTTAATCATCCACCTGCTAAAGTGTAGCTCATTACTTGTATCCTCGTGAAAGAACCAGCAATGTAGACCAGGACTAGCAAGGTACACCTAAGCAATGATGGAAAACAATTTTTCTGGTTTTACAGCTATTGACAAATCATGGAATTGGAAAACTCAACAGCATCTAAGAACTGGATCAAACCCTAGGCAACCCTCCACATACTTCATACAACTCCATACCAGCCAGAGCTTATATCTTTTTTGTTTAAACAAAAGAAGTGACCAGATTCAGAATAACTTCTAAACTAATGACCACATCTTCAGTACAAATATTTACTGTTCAGTATCTTCTTTTACATTAAGTACAAATATTTTGGAGTCTATTTTCCCTCCTCTACTTATATTTATAAATAAACTAATGATGCACTTAATAGAAATAATGAGCAGAGAAAGGCATCTAAGACACAACCTGCACCCGGGGCAATTACAAAAAGGGTAATGCCCATACACCTTACTACTTATATACACCCTCTATAGGGAATCAAGAGTATGCCTGTTGTATTGAGGGCAGTGCACTGCCATATATACTAATATAGAAATCCACTGTCCACCTATTATTTGTATAGTGGGTGCTATGTTGACATGTCTTACCTCCAGAACCCCAGTGCACATCTATTAACATTCTGATTAACATCCTATAGAGTAAACAGGGAAAGATTAAGAATGAGCTCTCAAAACTAGATACTCTCATAAAAAACAACCTTCCATACAAAACTCCTCGTGGCTGGACTTTACAAAAATTAGACAAGCCATTTACAGCACACAGTTTGCTTCTCTACAAAGGAAAAAGGACACTAAACTATCTAAACTAATACATGCCACAAGGGGCCACAACAGTGGTTCCCTTAACCCACCCAACAATATTGTTAATCTATCCAGCTATATTCTGAGCCCAGCAGAAGAATCTGTAGTATCTCAGGGCCTCTCCTTCTGCCCCTCCACCCCCACGAACATGATACAGTTCTGTGGTGACCTAGAATCCTACTTTCGATGTCTCCGACTCAAGGAATATTTCCAACACACCTCTGAACAGCACACTAACCCACAGAGACCTTCCTACCAACACTACAAAAAGAAGGATTCTGGATGGACTCCTCCTGAAGGTCAAAACAAAAGACTGGACTTAGACATAGAGTGCTTCCGCCGATGTGCACGGCCTGAAATTGTAGGAAAGCAGCATCACTTGCCCCATAACCTCAGCCGTGCAGAACACAATGCCATCCACAGCCTCAGAAACAACTCTGACATCATAATCAAAAAGGCTGACAAAGGAGGTGCTGTTGTCATCATGAATAGGTCGGAATATGAATGAGAGGCTGTTAGGCAGCTCTCCAACACCACATTCTACAGGCCATTACCCTCTGACCCCACTGAGGGTTACCAAAAGAAACTACACCATCTGCTCAAGAAACTCCCTGAAAAAGCACAAGAACAAATTTGCACAGACTCACCCCTAGAACCCTGACCAGGGGTATTCTATCTGCTACCCAACATCCATAAACCTGGAAATCCTGGATGCCCCATCATCTCAGGCATCGGCACCCTGATAGCAGGATTGTCTGGCTATGTAGACTCTCTCCTCAGGCTCTATGCTACCAGCACTCTAGCTATCTTCAAGACACCACTGACTTCCTGAGGAAACTACAGTCCATTGGTGATCTTCCAGAAAACACCATCCTGGCCACTATGGATGCAGAAGCCCTCTACACCAACATTCCACACAAAGATGGACTACAAGCCATCAGGAACAGTATCCCCGATAATGTTATGGTAAACCTGGTGGCTGAACATTGTGACTTTGTCCTCACCCACAACTATTTCACATTTGGGGACAATGCATACCTTCAAGTCAGCGACACAGCTATGGGTACCCGCATGGCCCCACAGTATGCCAATATTTTTATGGCTGACTTAGAACAACACTTCCTCAGCTCTCGTCCCCTAATGCCCCTACTCTACCTGCGCTACGTTGATGACATCTTCAACATCTGGACCCCTGGAAAAGAAGCCCTTGAGGAATTCCACCATGATTTCAACAATTTCCATCCCACCATCAACCTCAGTCTGGACTAGTCCACACAAGAGATCCACTTCCTGGACACTACAGTGCTAATAAGCGATGGTCATATCAACACCACCCTATACCGGAAACCTACTAATCGCTATTCCTACCTATATGCCTCCAGCTTTCATCCAGACCACAACACATGATCCATTGTCTATGGCCAAGCTCTAAGATACAGCATTTGCTCCAACCCCTCAGACAGAGACAAACGCCTGCAAGATCTCTATCAAGTGTTCTTACAACTACAATACCCACCTGCTGAAGTGAAGAAACAGATTGACAGAGCCAGAAGAGTACCCAGAAGCCACTTACTACAGGACAGGCCCAACAAAGAAAGTAACAGAATGCCACTAGCCATTGCCTTCAGCCCCCAGCTAAAACCTCTCCAGCGCATCATCAAACATCTACAAAGATCTACCTAGTTTTTTTTTCTCCTGCTGATTGGTCTCGTTAAGAGTTGATATGGCAACTCCCATTTTTTCATGTTATCTATCTATCTATCTATCTATCTCCCTACTGTATTTTCCATTGCATACATCTGATGAAGTGGGCTTTAGCCCACGAAAGCTTATGCTCAGATAAATTTGTTAGTCTCTAAGGTGCCACAAGCACTCCTCGTTCTATCTACTGAAAGGAGAGGATGGACTGACACGTAACCTGCTTTAGGAACTCCTCAGCAGACCAGTTTTATATATTTATCTTGGGGACAGGGAAGACTGGCAGATCACAATGCAGCTTGCTATAGGAACTCTACAGAAATCCCAATACGCAGCTTGCTATAGGAACTCTACAGAAATCCCAATACATGCCATGCACCATGCCATTGGGTGCCCACAGCTTGTTCATGGATGGATGTTTGAAGGATGACCTGTCCTGCTCCAGCACATAGCAATTTACAGGCTGTAAAATGAAGGGGGTTTGGAAAGAGAAACATTCTGTTCTAGAGCCTGCTTTATGAGGAGGGGTAGGGGGAAATTCCCTGACATAGAAGATCATATAGGATCATAAGATCATGCCCTGCCACAGGGATCCCATAGACCATTATATGTGAAATGCCCTCCTCCCTGCCACAGGGACTTCACAGCCCTGGTCTATGGGGGATACCCTGCTCCCAGCCACACATCCCTGTTATATGAGGGACGCCCTGCTCCCTGCCATAGGGACTTCACAGGCCTGGTCTATGGGGATGCACTGCTCCCAGCCATACAGCCCCAATCAGCTCCATTATATGGGGGATGCCCTGCTCCCTGCCACAGGGACCTGCAAAGCCCAGTTATATGTGGGATGCTCTGCTTCCAGCCATACAGCCCAATCAGCCCTATTATATGGGGATGCCCTACTCCCTGCTATACAGACATGTTATATGAGGGATGCCTTGCTTCCTTCCATACAGACCTGCACAGCCTCATTATATTGGGAATACCTTGCTCCCTGGCAGAAAGACCCGCACAACTCTGTTATATGTGGGATACCCTACTCCCAGCCATACAGCCCCAATCAGCCCGGTTATATGTGGGATGCCCTGATCCCTGTCATGCAGACCTGCTATACAGACCCGTTACATGGGGATGCCTTTTTCCCTTCGATACAGACCTGCACAGCCCTATTTTATGGGGGATGCCCTGCTCCTGCCATACAGACCTGCACAGTCCCGTTATATGGGGGATGCCCTGCTCTCTCCACAGGGACCTGCAGAGTCCCATTATATGGGGGATGCCCTGTTCCCTGTCATCCAGACCCGTTATGTCCTGCTCCCTGCCACACAGACCCGCACAGCTCCGTTATATGGGGATGCCCTGCTCCCTGCCATACAGACCCGCACAGCCCCTTTATATGAGGGGCTTCCTGCCATACAGATCCACACAGTCCGTTACATGGGGGATGCCCTGCTCTCTCCACAGGGACCTGCACAGCCCCATTATATAGGGGATGCCCTGCTCCCTGCCATACAGACCTGCACAGCCCCTTTATATACGGGATGCCCTGCTCTCTGACCCACGCAGCCCGCTATCTGGGGGATGCCCTACTCTGGCAGAGGCCGGAGGTGTTTTGCAGGGCTATGTGGTATATTACGGAGGGGGGTCCCCAGCGCCTCCCACTGCGGGTGGGACTGGGCACGTGTGCAAACCCTGCCCTGAGGGAGTGCTGGGGGGGGCGGGGCCGGTAGACACATACCTGATGCCCGGAATCCTGACATCCCGCTCCGCTCTGCAGCAGCAACAGCTCCCGGGATCAGGCTGGCGCGCGCTCTCAAGAGATCGGGGTTCCAACGCGCGCGCACTCTGGCTCTCTCTGGCGCGTGCACGTGCCCTGTCCTAGTGCTCGCTCGCTCTCTGGCGCGCTCCCTTTCTTCTGGGTCGCCTAGGAAACAACTGGCTGTGACAGCTGAGTTCGGCTCGGGGCGCACGCTCAGCGTCACGTGGGGCATGCAGGCCCAATGGAGATGACTGACTGCGTAAGGCTCGTAGTACTACGGTAGGGGGGAAGGGAGGGAGGGAGGAAGGAGCCCCTGTCTCGGGAGGGGGACCCTTGAGGAAAGGCCTCACCACCCTAGGATGGGGCAACGGAGGGGCGCCTGAGGGGAGCGGGCTCCTGAAGTAGGACTGCACCCTTTGCTGGGGGCTAGGAGTGGCTCTTGAGAGACGCTCTCGTCGCCTTAGGGGGGAGGGGAGGAGGAGCCACTGCGGAGAGACCCCCCGCCCCCACACCGCCCTAGATTGGGGGAGGGAAGGAGCTATTAAGACCTCGTCCTCCTACACTGGGGAGGGGAGGGCTATGGAGGAGAGACCCCCCACTCTTGCCCTGCATTGGGGGAGGGGAGGAGCTATTGAGGTGGGAGCCCCAACCTAGAGCGGGGCGGGGAGTCACTCATGAGGAGCATCCTATCCCTGAAACGGGGCCCTGCCCTGAGGTGTTGTTCTGAAGTGAGGGCAGGAAGGACAGATCTGTACTAACCTGACAACCCACTTGGATTTGTTGCTCCCAACGAGGTTGGCTGTTAGTGCACGGTAAGGTGCAAAGTTGCCTTATTTGGTCTTCCTCACATGAGGATGGAGGCACCTCTGTGGCTTCCTGGTGCTATTTGCTACCACATCTTTAATATGCAGGGGAAGATGTGAGGCATCACCATCCTGAATTTGCCCCAAGCAGCACCACAGCAAAATACCAAACTGCTCACCACGTCATGGTCTTTCTTGAGTCTCCTATTTCAAGAATAGGGATGTAAGGTTGCACTCAAGAGAAAAATCAGGACCATTTGGCAAATTCTGGAATTACAGGAAATCTGTGTCCAATTGCCAGGGATAAAGAGGCCCTAGCTCATTGTATTCCAGTTTAATGCAAAGTCCATCATGGTCAGGATGGCATGTTGCCACTAAAACCTCTTGTCCCCTGGGGCTGTGATGCTTGGATTAACCATCTTCTTCTGGGGGCTCATCTTTTCTGTGCACTTGGACCAAGATGGAGCATTGCATGTTGGGATTTGTCTTTTCAGCAGGCTATGTCATTCAAGTCAGTATAGTGTTTTGGATCTTGGGAGCCATCATCTCTGCAGACTGAGGTGGATGATTATGAAGACAAATGTTTGCATTCTGGACCACAGAATTTTCATAGGCTGCATTTCTAGATTAAAAATGGATGCTAGAATCATTGCATGTTTGGACTTGTAGTATATAGGAATTGTACCATCACACTAAAGATGAAGATTGCAACAGTCGACACTGTCTATGCAAATTAAATGTAGCCCTGGGGCTCCTGGCATGTTGCTATTGTAGTCCTCAATTGAGCAATGTTTGTGCCCTGCTAGTATAGTGCCAAGACTCCACTAATTTTGCTTTTACAATAAAGGTTTCTTCCCCCCCTCCACATACTTACTAAAGTTTTGCTTGCTTACATGTATACCAGAACAATTACATAATCACAAAGAGAGTGAGCAGCTGCAAGATTTCGTGAGGCAGACTAGAGATTACATTGATTCAGCAGATTGTCCTATCTGAGAAAGATTACACCAATAGAGTAAATAATACCCATTTATTGGGGTAGGTCAAGTAGAACAAATTAATAGAAAATTAAATGCAAAAAATAAACAACAAAATAAGGTTAAAAGCCTGTTTTAAACTGACAAAATGCAGGGAATTAAGACTAAAAGTCAGTTTTTAACACTTCCCTCCCACAAGAGGTTTCTAGACAATTATTTTGTGTCTGGATTGTGCTTAGTTTATAAAAACTAGTTACTTGAAGCACCCAGTGACCACATTTTAAAATTAAAGTTTTACAACATATTTTGAAGTATCTTAGAAGTGATATGGACCTATTATTCTACCAAATAACCACTGGCGAAACTGGTAATTAATATACCAATTTCTAATAAGAATGGTCTTGAGCTGTGACGTTTGGATCTGAATCTCACCTTTAACAAAAATTTGAGAGAGAGGTATAACTGGGAATCTGGTAGGGGAATATCTATAACTCTGAGTTATGAATATAAAAAGTAATACCACATTGCGAACCTTAACATTTTATTACACTTAAACTGCTTTTTAAAAATACACTTTTAAAGAAAAGTGTGTTTGGGGATAAGGCTCTATGAGAGTGAGATCTGGGATTATTGTAGAGGAGGAATTAAATGTATGAGCACACAGTGTGACTTGTGGGGGTTTTGGGGTGTGTATTTATACAAGTTTCTCATCTAAAACTGATTAACTAATAATTCCCCTTGCATAGTCCCAGGACTTGAATCTGCTTGTGGAGCGCTACATGAAATACCAGAAATTGTATATCCCTTTGTGTACCTGACAGATTTGCAGCAGCCTCACCTCCCAAGTGTAGCTGCTCTGAGCACTAGAGTCTTCAGACAGATAGGTCAGGAAAAGTTTAATACCTATTAGAGCTGTGCTTGAAGCTTCATTACCCACCAGCTGCTTATATATCCATGTATGAAATGGGTCTATATGGGGCAAACTTTATGAGCACAATATAGTCCAAGTACTTAGAGGAGTAAACAATGTTTGTATGTGGGCCTCTTCGGGATACAGTTAAATGGGAATTCTCTGTATACTGTACATGTGATTTTATACATCTGCCAGCTAACTCAAAGATTAAAATACAAAACCAAGCATTTAAATAATGGGACAAATTCTGTTCTCATTTACACTTGTGCAACCCGTCTGAGCTCAGTGGAGTTGCAAAGTGTAATTTAGGGCAGAATTTAGTCCACTATGTGTGCATTTGATACTCTGACGGAACACAAGTTCATTACTTACCTATTGTAATTTTTCACTGGTGGCAGATAGAATACATAATATTCCTAGGCATAATACCCCTCTTGTATTTTGTGGGGGTTTAATTTATGGTAGATGCGCAAAGTATAGGAAGGGTGCCTATAAATATTTTTATAAATTTGAAGTTGTGCTGAGCTATATGTAATTAACCATTATATAGGATTAACTAGGATGAAAAAAAGAGGGACAAATATCTGACACTGTACAACTGGGGTTTCTGAATATACGAATGAACAGTTGGATGCAAACTCCTAATAAAATGTTAGAAGTGGAAGATTTTTCTTAAATTTGCTGTAAAGGCAAAATTTGATCTGTGACCACCATGTCATGATAAATGTTGGTGTTAGTAGTATAGCCTTTAATTAAACGGATGATGATAATAAATAGTAATATTATCATTTCTGTAGAGCCTTAAGATCTCTGTAAGCAGGTCAAGTTCATAGCCTATTTTGAATGACATGTACCCACTATATATATAGTTCAAACTTACTATTTTTCTGGGGTTTGGCTGTGTTGGCAACTTATATAACAAGCATACTTACATAACAGAAATCTCTGGCTAAGTTTTCTCCCCAAGCTTTGCTGTCCCTTGGCTTTCCTTGCAGGATTTCCTGTGCGCCACACTTTTCTCTATATTCCAGAGAAAACACCTCATATCTTAGTGGCAGCTAACGAAATCCAAATGCCAGAGTGATACAGCAATAATTAATCTGCATTTTTATGCAGGGTTTTAGCACTGGAGCTTACTGTTGCTCAACTTCTAAGCCCTGCATGCCTGTGCAGGGTCTTAGAAACTGTCATTATGTTACAATCTGAATGGCCCCCAACCACACAGTCTCTAATGTACCAAAGAACAGGAAATATGACAAACTTTACAAGCCAGAATCCCACCCAGGTTCTTTGGTTATGTTCACAGTGTCAAAGAAAATGGATTTTGGAAGAGGGCATTTTCTTTTCTGGTCTTTATTTTAGTAACTACTAATTACAAGCAGTTATGGTTTGTTATACCCTTTGAACGACAATATCCCCATTTCTGGAAAATATCCCTGAGAGTAAGGCCTTGTCTATAATATCACAGTAAGTCAACCTAAGTTACACTACTCCAGTTACCTGAATAATGTAACTGGAGTCACCATAGCTTAGGTAAACTTACTGTGGTGTCTACACTATGTTGCGTCAATAGGAGACGCTCTCCCATCAACTTCCCTTACTCTTCTCGGAGTGGTGGATTACTGGAGAGCGCTCTCCCATCGATTTTGTGTGTCTTCACTGACCCACTAAATCGACATCCGCTGCATCGATTGCAGCAGTGGTGAGCTACTGATAAGTGTAGACAAGCCCTAAGTAGTAAGACATTCATGAGGTTTAAGAAGATCAGTAGTTTGGAAGATACCTTTTGTGAGCCTTTCATGACATTTCAGGTTAGATGACTAGGTCCTTGGTAAGGACCATCATTGTTTGCTGGTGCTCTTGGTGATAAAATTCAGTTACCAGATTAACAGCTATGGCACTGACATTGAGTCAGTCTTTGTATAAGTAGCTCTCTTGCTGATATCCAAGGTCAGTCCTTCCACCGTTTCTTTAAGGAATTTCCATGTCAAGCACAGTTTGGATCTAATCGTTCTAGGATTGCCAGAGATATCTCTTTTGTATCCATTGGATTCTACTGTAGCTACAGTGAAACCACAGTTTTGCTGGAGGACATAGAACCAATTTTAATTTCAGCTTCCTATTGTGTAAATGTTTACAGGCATGGAAGGATGTAGCTTTGTTCAGAGTTTATCAAATGGGACTGTGCCCTTCAGTTTCAGGTCATGCCAAAACTTTCCATTCCTCTTCAGAAATCCTATTAATTATACACTACTATTGGATGAGGTCCAATATCTTCTGGAAATGGAGACCAAAACATAGGTGCTGGTGCCATGGCCTTATTGCAACTCTAGAAACTACAATCCTTGTTCTAAATTCTCAAGATTAATTTGGGCCCTCAACCTTCAAGAAGCATAATTCTTCATCTTAATAAGTCAGAAGCACAGGAAATATCTCAGGTTAAATGTTTTCTACTTAATACTATAAGGTTCAGAGAGGGAATTTTATATTTGTTTTTATAACTTGTGTCAAGGGGTTGTAAAGTTTTGATTAGATGCCCCTTTTTATTTTTGTATAATGTAAATAAATAAAAGAATATTAAATAAAATGTGTCAAAGTCAGTCTTAGTGACATTCAGGTTCCAATATTTTGAAAGGCTTCCCAGAATTTGAGGAAGGTATTAGCTTGTCTCTCACAACAAAAGTATCTAGATTCATAGAATCATAGAATATCAGGGTTGGAAGGGACCTCAGGAGGTCATCTAGTCCAACCCCCTGCTCAAAGCAGGACTGATCCCCGACTAAATCATCCCAGTCAGGGCTTTGTCAAGCCTGACCTTAAAAATATCTAAGGAAGGAGATTCCACCACCTCCCTAGGTAACGCATTCCAGTGTTTCATCACCCTCCTAGTGAAAAAGTTTTTCCTAATATCCAACCTAAACCTCCCCCACTGCAACTTGAGACCATTACTCCTTGTTCTGTCATCTTCTACCACTGAGAACAGTCTAGATCCATCCTCTTTGGAACCCCCTTTCAGGTAGTTGAAAGCAGCTAGCAAATCCCCCCTCATTCTTCTCTTCTGAAGACTGAACATCCCCAGTTCCCTCAGCCTCTCCTCATAAGTCATGTGTTCCAGGCCCCTAATCATTTTTGTTGCCCTCCACTGGACTCTTTCCAATTTTTCCACATCCTTCTTGTAGCATGGGGCCCAAAACTGGACACAGTACTCCAGATGAGGCCTCACCAATGTCGAATAGAGGGGAACGATCACATCCCTCGATCTGCTGGCAATGCGCCTACTTATACATCCCAAAATGCCATTGGCCTTCTTGGCAACAAGGGCACACTGTTGACTCATATCCAACTTTTCGTCCACTATAACCCCTAGGTCCTTTTCTGCAGAACTGCTGCCGAGCCATTCGGTCCCTAGTCTGTAGCGGTGCATGGGATTCTTCCATCCTAAGTGCAGGACTCTGCACTTGTCCTTGTTGAACCCCATCAGCTTTCTTTTGGTCCAATCCTCCAATTTGTCTAGGTCCCTCTGTATCCTATCCCTACCCTCCAGCGTATCTACCACTCCTCCCAGTTTAGTGTCATCTGCAAACTTGCTGAGGGTGCAATCCACACCATCCTCCAGATCATTTATGAAGATATTGAACAAAACCGGCCCCAGGACCGACCACTTGATACCGGCTGCCAACTAGACATGGAGCCATTAATCACTACCCATTGAGCCCGACAATCTAGCCAGCTTTCTATCCACCTTATAGTCCATTCATCCAGCCCAGGCTTCTTTAACTTGCTGGCAAGAATACTGTGGGAGACCGTGTCAAAAGCTTTGCTAAAGTTAAGGAACAACACGTCTACTGCTTTCCCTTCATCCACAGAGCCAGTTATCGCGTCATAGAAGGCAATTAGATTAGTCAGGCATGACTTGCCCTTGGTGAATCCATGCTGACTGTTCCTGATCACTTTTCTCTCCTCTAACTGCTTCAGAATTGATTCCTTGAGGACCTGCTCCATGATTTTTCCAGGGACTGAGGTGAGGCTGACTGGCCTGTAGTTCCCAGGATCCTCCTTCTTCCCTTTTTTAAAGATGGGCACTACTTTAGCCTTTTTCCAGTCATCTGGGACCTCCCCCGATCGCCATGAGTTTTCAAAGATAATGGCTAATGGCTCTGCAATCACATCCGCCAACTCCTTTAGCACTCTCGGATGCAATGCATCCAGCCCCATGGACTTGTGCTCGTCCAGCTTTTCTAAATAGTCCCAAACCACTTCTTTCTCCACAGAGGGAGGGCTGGTCACCTTCTCCCCATGCTGTGCTGCCCAGTGCAGTAGTCTGGGAGCTGACCTTGTTCATGAAGACAGAGGCAAAAAAAGCATAGAATACATTAGCTTTTTCCACATCCTCTGTCACTAGGTTGCCTCCCTCATTCAGTAAGGGGCCCACACTTTCCTTGATTTTCTTCTTGTTGCTAAAATACCTGAAGAAACCCTTCTTGTTACTCTTAACATCTCTTGCTAGCTGCAACTCCAGGTGTGATTTGGCCTTCCTGATTTCACTCCTGCAAGCCCGAGCAATATTTTTATACTCATCCCTGGTCATTTGTCCAATCTTCCACTTCTTGTAAGCTTCTTTTTTGTATTTAAGAGCAGCAAGGATTTCACTGTTAAGCCAAGCTGGTCGCCTGCCATATTTACTATTTTTTCTACACATTGGGATGGTTTGTCCCTGTAACCGCAATAAAGATTCTTTAAAATACAGCCAGCTCTCCTGGACTCCTTTCCCCCTCATGTTATTCTCCCAGGGGATCTTGCCCATCAGTTCCCTGAGGGAGTCAAAGTCTGCTTTTCTGAAGTCCAGGATCTGTATTCTGCTGCTCTCCTTTCTTCCTTGTGTTAGGATCCTGAACTCGACCATTTCATGGTCACTGCCTCCCAGGTTCCCATCCACTTTTGCTTCCCCGACTAATTCTTCCCGGTTTGTGAGCAGCAGGTCAAGAAGAGCTCTGCCCCTAGCAGGTTATTTAGATTCAATTTTTTAGATGCATTGATTCCCATCTCAAAGACTAGATTTCAAAGTAGTTGCCCTGTGAGATACTACCCAGAAAATCTGTATTACAAGTAAAAATGTTGGGGTTGAAGGCCATCTAACTTGCCTTTTGTGCTTTTCTTTTTCTTATTAGAAGGAAGATTAGACTGGCAGAGATGTTGGGGCGGGGTTTCATCTTCCTCTGCAGCATGGGGCACAGCTCACTGGCTGGTTTGAACTACAATAAATGGTGGATTCTATGTTGCTGGAAGTTTTTGAATCAAGATTTGAGGATTTCAGTAACTCAGCTGGAGGTTATGGGCCTATTAGAGGAGTGGGTGGGTGAGGTTCCATAGCCTGCAATGTACAGGAAGTCAGACTAGATGATCATGATGGTCCCATCTGACCTTGGTGTCTATGAGACTCATCTGATCACTTTTTTTACTTTTCTTCCCTGTATAAAGGCAACCAGGGAGACCTGATCAAGAAGGTTCCCCTTTCTTGTATATGGATTGGTTCCCTAATGGTGCAACATCTAGAGGTTCTTGTTGTGTCGGGGACTTAGCTGTTGCTTGTCCTTTCTCCTGGATGTTAAGGCATTCAGTGGTGGTCTGCTGACAGTCCTTCCACCGTAAAAGTCAAGAATTCAGTTTTGGGACAGGTACAAGCAACACAGGTTTATGCAGTAGTATCACCATCTGCAAGCAAAGGAGATCATTGAGGCACAATCACTAGGTCTATTCAAGACTAAAGTAGATTTAATGGTTGGGCCCTAATCCAGCAAATTACTCCATGTGGGCCATTGTCTGCAAGCACATTGAGCTGTACTGAGATCTGTGTGTGTGTGAGAGAGAGAGATCAGCAAAATAAAACAGTGGTTAGATACAGAATGAAGATAAGTGCATTGAAAATTTCTTTAGAAGAACAAGTTTAGAGTAAAAAGAAAAGGAGTACTTGTGGCACCTTAGAGACTAACCAATTTATTTGAGCATGAGCTTTCGTGAGCTATAGCTCACTTCATCGGATGCATACCGTGGAAACTGCAGCAGACTTTATATATACACAGAGAATATGAAACAATACCTCCTCCCACCCCACTGTCATGCTGGTAATAGCTTATCTAAAGGGATCAACAGGTTAGGCCATTTCCAGCACAAATCCAAGTTTTCTCACCCTCCACCCCCCCACACAAATTCACTCTCCTGCTGGTGATAGCCCATCCAAAGTGACAACTCTTTACACAATGTGCATGATAATCAAGTTAGGCCATTTCCTGCACAAATCCAGGTTCTCTCACTCCCTCACCCCCCTCCAAAAACCCACCCCCATACACACACAAACTCACTCTCCTGCTGGCAATAGCTCATCCAAACTGACCACTCTCCAAGTTTAAATCCAAGTTAAACCAGAACATCGGGGGGGGGGGGGGGATAGGAAAAAACAAGAGGAAATAGGCTACCTTGCATAATGACTTAGCCACTCCCAGTCTCTATTTAAGCCTAAATTAATAGTATCCAATTTGCAAATGAATTCCAATTCAGCAGTTTCTCACTGGAGTCTGGATTTGAAGTTTTTTTGTTTTAAGATAACGACCTTCATGTCTGTGATTGCGTGACCAGAGAGATTGACGTGTTCTCCAACTGGTTTATGAATGTTATAATTCTTGACATCTGATTTGTGTCCATTTATTCTTTTACGTAGAGACTGTCCAGTTTGACCAATGTACATGGCAGAGGGGCATTGCTGGCACATGATGGCATATATCACATTGGTGGATGTGCAGGTGAACGAGCCTCTGATAGTGTGGCTGATGTTATTAGGCCCTGTGGTGGTGTCCCCTGAATAGATATGTGGGCACAATTGGCAACGGGCTTTGTTGCAAGGATAAGTTCCTGGGTTAGTGGTTCTGTTGTGTGGTATGTGGTTGTTGGTGAGTATTTGCTTCAGGTTGCGGGGCTGTCTGTAGGCAAGGACTGGCCTGTCTCCCAAGATTTGTGAGAGTGTTGGGTCATCCTTTAGGATAGGTTGTAGATCCTTAATAATGCGTTGGAGGGGTTTTAGTTGGGGGCTGAAGGTGACGGCTAGTGGCGTTCTGTTATTTTCTTTGTTAGGCCTGTCCTGTAGTAGGTAACTTCTGGGAACTCTTCTGGCTCTATCAATCTGTTTCTTTACTTCTGCAGGTGGGTATTGTAGTTGTAAGAAAGCTTGACAGAGATCTTGTAGGTGTTTGTCTCTGTCTGAGGGGTTGGAGCAAATGCGGTTGTATCGCAGAGCTTGGCTGTAGACGATGGATCGTGTGGTGTGGTCGGGGTGAAAGCTGGAGGCATGCAGGTAGGAATAGCGGTCAGTAGGTTTCCGGTATAGGGTGGTGTTCATGTGACCATTGTTTATTAGCACTGTAGTGTCCAGGAAGTGGATCTCTTGTGTGGACTGGACCAGGCTGAGGTTGGTGGTGGGATGGAAATTGTTGAAATCATGGTGGAATTCCTCAAGGGCTTCTTTTCCATGGGTCCAGATGATGAAGATGTCATCAATATAGCGCAAGTAGAGTAGGGGCTTTAGGGGACGAGAGCTGAGGAAGCGTTGTTCTAAATCAGCCATAAAAATATTGGCATACTGTGGGGCCATGCGGGTACCCATAGCAGTGCCGCTGATCTGAAGGTATACATTGTCCCCAAATGTGAAATAGTTATGGGTAAGGACAAAGTCACAAAGTTCAGCCACCAGGTTAGCCGTGACATTATCGGGGATAGTGTTCCTGACGGCTTGTAGTCCATCTTTGTGTGGAATGTTGGTGTAGAGGGCTTCTACATTTAGAGTTTAGAGTAAAAATCTTTATGAAAAATAGTTACTATACATGCATTGCAGTCACTTGTAAACATAGGATTCCTGCCACTTACTTTTTAAAAACATAAACGACACATTACCAGTTACCAGTATGAAAATGTCTACTTTAAAAATTTAGCCATTGTTCTTAGTTACAGGAATGCAAAATCAATAGCTATAAAATGTCTGTTTCAGAGTAACAGCCGTGTTAGTCTGTCTTTGCAAAAAGAAAAGGAGTACTTGTGGCACCTTAGAGACTAACCAATTTATTTGAGCATGAGCTTTCGTGAGCTACAGCTCACTTCATCGGATGCATACCGTGGAAACTGCAGTAGACATTATATACACACAGAGACCATGAAACAATACCCCCTCCCACCCCACCGTCCTGCTGGTAATAGCTTATCTAAAGTGATCAGCAAGTTGGGCCATTTCCAGCACAAATCCAGGTTTTCTCACCCTTCCCCCCCCCCCCCACAAACTCACCAACAACCACATACCACACAACAGAACCACTAGCCCAGGAACCTATCCTTGCAACAAAGCCCGTTGCCAACTGTGCCCACATATCTATTCAGAGGACACCATCACAGGGCCTAATAACATCAGCCACACTATCAGAGGCTCGTTCACCTGCACATCCACCAATGCGATATATGCCATCATGTGCCAGCAATGCCCCTCTGCCATTTACATTGGTCAAACTGGACAGTCTCTACGTAAAAGAATAAATGGACACAAATCAGATGTCAAGAATTATAACATTCATAAACCAGTCGGAGAACACTTCAATCTCTCTGGTCACGCAATCACCGACATGAAGGTCACTATCTTACAACAAAAAAACTTCAAATCCAGACTCCAGCGAGAAACTGCTGAATTGGAATTCGTTTGCAAATTGGATACTATTAATTTAGGCTTAAATAGAGACTGGGAGTGGCTAAGTCATTATGCAAGGTAGCCTATTTCCCCTTGCTTTTTCATACCCCCCAGACGTTCTGGTTAAACTTGGATTTAAACTTGGAGAGTGGTCAGTTTGGATGAGCTATTGCCAGCAGGAGAGTGAGTTTATGTGTGTGTGTGTGTGTGTGTGTGTGTGTGTGTGTGTGTGTGTGTGTGTGTGTGTGTGTGTGTGTGTGTGTGTGTGTGTGTGTGTGTGTGTGTGTGTGTGTGTGTGTGTGTGTGTGTGAGAAAGCCTGGATCTGTGCTGGAAATGACCCACCTTGATTACCATGCACATTGTAGGGAGAGTGGTCACTTTGGATGAGCTATTACCAGCAGGAGAGTGAGTTTGTGTGTGTATGGGGGTGGGGGGGTGAGAAAACCTGGATTTATGCTGGAAATGGCCCACCTTGATTATCATGCACATTGTAGGGAGAGTGGTCACTTTGGATAAGCTATTACCAGCAGGAGATTGAGTTTGTGTGTGTGGTTTTTGGAGGGGGGTGAGGGGGTGAGAGAACCTGGATTTGTGCAGGAAATGGCCCATCTTGATTATCATACACATTGTGACGAGAGTGGTCACTTTGGATGGGCTATTACCAGCAGGAGAGTGAGTTTGTGTGGGGGGGGGGGAGGGTGAGAAAACCTGGATTTGTGCTGGAAATGGCCCAACTTAATGATCACTTTAGATAAGCTATTACCAGCAGGAGAGTGAGTTTCTGTGTGTATGGGGGTGGGGGGGTGGGGTGAGAAAACCTGGATTTGTGCTGGAAACGACCCATCTTGATTATCATACACATTGTGAAGAGAGTGGTCACTTTGGATGGGCTATTACCAGCAGGAGAGTGAGTTTGTGGGGGGGGGGGGGGGGGGCGGAGGGTGAGAAAACCTGGATTTGTGCTGGAAATGGCCCAACTTGATGATCACTTTAGATAAGCTATTACCAGCAGGACAGTGGGGTGGGAGGGGGTATTGTTTCATGGTCTCTGTGTATATATAATGTCTACTGCAGTTTCCACGGTATGCATCCGATGAAGTGAGCTGTAGCTCACGAAAGCTCATGCTCAAATAAATTGGTTAGTCTCTAAGGTGCCACAAGTACTCCTTTTCTTTTTGCAAAATGTCTGTTGTGTTTTGTCAACTTGGCAGAGACATGAACTGAAGTTTTTCATATTTCCACCTGCAAAAATACTGCCAGGCCAAAATAACTTCTTCAACCCAAAAGATATTTGCATTCCCACATGCCCTCACGTAGATACTCAAACATTTCTGACATGAAGGCTAGCTTGTTTATTATAACCTACAAAACCTCATACCTGTTATATGACTAAAATGTATTTGTGCTCACATGGATCATCTTCAGTGCCTTCTGGTTCACCTTTAATTGTGGGATTCATTTCTTCTGTCTTTGTTGTAACTCTAGACTTAATCCAGATCAAAAGTTATTGCTCTGTCAGAAACGAAAGCACATGTATAAACTGCCACATCTGTCAGATTGTCTTGCTAGCTGTCTTTAACACTCAGTGCTAGGTCTTTCTATTTAGGACAGTTCATCTTTGACTATTGTGTCTATGTTCTTCACTAGCTCTTCATTTCTGGATTATGTTTTTCTTAGTTCTTTCTTAGTTCTTTTTTGGGAAGAATAGCGGCTTCTCTTTGGGCCAGTGGGCCAGGCACAGTGCCTATCGATATGGGCAATATATAAATAAGATATTCTTTTCATATTCCACTCTAGCAGTGATGTAATCATTTGCTCCACAGTAGCAGCTGAGAATTGTGATAGGGCAGAGAAACATGTTTCTCAAAATTCAAAACCAACAAGTCATCGATCCACTGCCAAATTATTTTAATTTCACCAAAAGTATGTCAGATGCTGGATCCTATCTACAAATTGTTGCAATACAAATCAGTCAGGTATCTGCTTGGCACAGGTCCATTTGCTGAATTATTTCAGCAATACTCCAAACATTTAGCTGCTCCTCTGCACTTTTGCCGTGTCAGTTCCATGTGCCTGTAATATCCCCAATATGATTTCTTTGGCAACATTTCCCTTTTATTTGATTTACAATTCAATGTCACTGATATTGGATCCAGCCAAATGTAACTTTATAACTTGCTGGTTCTCTCTTCCACCAAATATAGCTGACATATGAAGAAGGAGAAGGGATGGGGAATGAAAAATACCCCATCAGGCCCTCTTTCTTCTGTAAAGACTACATTCACAGTTGGTAGTGCAACTGAGAAGAAGGCTGGATTATGGCTTTCAGACATAGCCTCATAGCAGGCAGTTCTCAATGGCATTTGTGCAAATGGTAGGCATTTTGCCTCTGGAAGTGCTGGGGGAAAGCACAAAACCATTGTTTAATCCTATTACAGACAAGTGTATGTTACCCCACGCCACCCTCTCTCTGCTGTCCAATGCTCGGGGAACAGAGATTGAGCACTGGCCTCATATCACTCCCTTTCCTTTGCGGAGTCTAAAACTGACTGATCATCCTGGGCCCCTGGCCAATGTAATTTGGGGTAAGTTTCTATATTTGGGGTGAAAAAGAAAGAAATACTTCTCTGATAAATTAATTTTTAAAAGGCATATGTTTGAAGATGCTTAGATGTTTGGAGCATGAGACTAAGACCTGGGGAGATGGATTAGTAGGCAAAATGCAGGTACAGCAAAGTAAATAAAACTATCACATGGCTGTGCATATACATAAATACATTTTACTTGTATGTTAACTGCCTTATATATGAGATTTTTGCTTACTTTACATAAATTATAATAGCAATAATATGGAATAAATTATTTGTTATTTATATAGATGTCATGAGCATTTCCATAGGAGTTTAACATGGATTAATGTGAGGAAGTATTTAAATGCTTTATCCCTTAGATCAAGAATTTTAGATGTCCTACATATAGAATAAGTTAGTATTCCAAAGGTTAAAAAGAACAGTGGGACAAATTCTGCAGCCCCTACTTGGGTTATAATCTCACTCCCATTGAGGAAGATGGCAAAACTTCCACTAAATTCAATCCTACTTTCATTGTCCATCAGCCATGACTCAGACTAAACTCCTATTGACCTCAATGGGAGTTTTGTCTGAGTAAAGACTAAAGGATTTGCCACAGAGACAATATATTATCTAAAAGTTTTACTGTTGTCACTTGTACTGTCTGAACCCTGGTTTTCAGAAGTGATAATAATCTGCTGCCAAAGAAAAATGCCTTACATGCTATAGGGCATTATCTGTAGGAGAAAAGAACCCTTTCTAGTAAAACCAGATTGAAATCAGTTCATGTAATCTTGTGTGTGTGTGTATGGGGGGAATTACAAATGATGGTCACTGATGGGTTTCTATTGCATACATATATAAGTAGAGTCAAGCCTTCCCCCCCTTAAAAAAGTTTTGAGAAAACTATAGTAAAAACATAAACCAAGCTGTATATACAAAAATACACCATCACAAAACATTTGAGACTTCATTAATTACTCGGCTCTAGGAAAGAACACCTTAGCATTAGTAAGAGGGGAAGCCAAAGGGTAACCAGTGTCAGCTCTTCAATTTTGGAGGCAGTTCTATGCTGAGGTGTAGCTCATGTAGATAAAAGCAGCCTGGGGGTTCTTTCCGTGAAGATTCTTCAGGTTTTTTATTGGTGAAGGAAGAGGGAACAATAATACTTTTTCAGCCAGACCCTCTCCTTGATCCCCTTCCTGCACTAAGATCATGAAACTTACGGTGGGGATTCTGTACAGAAAGAGTGGCACCTTTTCAGAAGCATCTCACTTTCTCTCAGTTCCTGCAGCTGGGAACTGTTGGATGTCTGAACCTTCTGCTGACAGAAGCAGAAATGATATGGCTCACTGGGAGGGCAATATGGCTGCAAAGGCTTTCCTGGCTGTTGCCGTGGCCTATAAGATCTTCTTTATGGGTAGTTAGTTCTATGTATCGTTTTTGCATATTCCTTAACTTTTGTAAAAAGACCTCCAAGTCTCACCACTGGCTCTCTCTTCTGTACCACATCAAATACAGCTTCTGGGTCTCACCTTTAAGTTCTTTCACAATTTAGCTCTGCCCAACTTATCCATTCTTATATGTTATCACACTCTTCCTGTCCCTTCCACTCTACAACATTGCCAGCTTCCATTGCTCATTTCTTTCACAAGCACCTCCATGGTTTCCTCCATGCTGCTTCTTATGCACAGAACCCAATAGAATCATAAGACTGGAAGGGACCTCGGGAGGTCAGCTAGTCCAGTCCCCTGCGCTCATTTTCATTTAGGCCACAAATCTGCCCACTTTCAAATACTTTGAGACCTCTTTTACTATATAATGCCTATAGAAAACTGCCAATTTATAACTGGTAATTGAATGGACAGTAGAGGACTTACAATATTGTATCTTTTTGTATATCTTAAATTTACTGTTTAAAATTAGCTTCTTCAAAACCAGCTAGCTGTGCATATATCTGGCCTAAGAACCTGAGTTTATATATTAATGTTTCTCTTGTCTCACTTCCTTCCTTCAACTTGATTTTTACAATCACTTGTGTCTTCTTTTAAATAGATAATACATTTTTGGGAAAAGGGACCATCATTTACTTTGTGTTTTCATAATATACAAACAGGTGATTGGACTAAATACAAGGACAACACGGTGAAATTCTACAGGAGGTCAGACTAGATGATCTAATAGTATGTTCTGGCCTTAAAAATCTATGAATACATAGCATGGTGTGGCACCAATTCTGAGTGGTGCCTCTAGATACTGCCACAATAAAAATAACAGCAAGTATTTGAAAACTCATACCTGAAAAACTATTTCGGTAATTTATCTATCATCTTTAGGGACTTTTGTGGAAATTATTTTTAAAAAGTGTGTGGTGAGCAAAGCACCATAAAAATAGGGAATATATGTGGTTTTGCAGCTAATTTAATTCCTTTTTAAAAATCTGCCTGCACATGCAAGTCTTCCAATTTCCCTTCCTGTTGGGACGAAGCAAGTCACAGATGTATAGAATAGCTGACAATTTAATAATTTAAAAATATAAATTTAAGCTCAAGTACACTGGAAATTAGTAGTATAAAAGATTAATTGTTAGTAAGCGTGCAGGGGGTAATGCAAACAAGATCATTTAGAGACCAATCATAGTGCTCTGAGCAAAGGGCTCCTCCCAACCTTCAATCATAGAAAGAGGCACTCTCATATATGGGCTGCAGTCACCACTGTAGGGTGAACGAGCACTGGACAAAACCCACTGCTTCTCTGTTATGCAGTTTCGTGGATCCAACCTGTGCAAAAACTCACTGGCTGTTCGCAAACCATAGCCCCAACAAATCCTCCCTGTACTGCAGAGCAGAGAACAGTTGCAGAGTGCACAGGTGTGTGTGGGCCCACCCACAGAAATGATCACCCACCATGAAGCAGAAACCCAGCTTTCCACGCTGTTTCGGGCCTTGTGCTTCTGCATAAGAGAATATATACATTGAATATATACCTCACAAGCTCTGTTCTGCAGTTCTGCAAAGCTTTTATGCACATGCTTAAATCCCATTCACTTAAATGGGACCACTCACATGCCTAAAATTAAGTATTTGTTTACATGCTTTGTGGAATTGAGGCTATTGTTATTAACAGATCTAATTAAATTTGATGGATTATAGGATTCCAAATAATATAGCCGACATTAAAGACATATCAAATGGAACCTTCAGGTAATAGAAGAGGCAAAAATATAATTATGTTCTGCTGACATTAGAATTTTTTAATCTATGTGCTGTAGTCTGTCAAACAATTATTGTCTTCAGAACTGGTATTATGATAAGATACAGAAAAAGCATCAGAATAGAATTGATTGAGGTAGAATCCTGTCTAGATTGTGTCTATTTAGGGTTGAATACGTGAACATGTGTCTGAAATTTTCTCTATCGAGATACCAAGTAAAGTGATACCATCTAGCAATGTGGGTCCTGTCATTTCTAAATAGAAAGATTATTTCCAATATTATGTAACAAAATGCTTCTCTCAGCTAGTCCCTTATTGATAGAGATTTTTGTGACTTTCAGGATTTCATTTTCAAAAATGAAAATGTACAGTTAAGTATACATATTTGCTGGCCTAGTTTGTGTGAGCAGTTACCACAACGGCATGTTTAAAGTAGGCATTGCACATGCAGGTAGCCAGTTATTCATGCACGCAAATAACTGATTTGTGTGCAGAATGCTGGCGATTACTATGCAAATTACATGCAAGATGGTGTACGAGAGTTTTTGAAAATCAAGGCCTCAGACTAGTAATATGTTCCTTAGACAAATAAGAAGCATAAGCACTAAAGGCTAGATTCACAGAGGGACTTAGGCACTGCGGTGCTCAGACTTGCACCGCCTAAATTGCAGATGTCTAGAAAAATCACAAAACCTGAGTCAGGTGCTCAGACTTTCTGTACAATGGGAGTTTGGCACATAATTCTGGACTGGAGGGAGGCAATTATCTCTTCTTGGAATTCTCACTAATGAACCCTCTCTTAGACTTAGGTGCCTGCGGTGTGTCTTGCAAGAAGGGAGGGGGAGCTGGATCATAACTTTTAGGTCAGTGGTTAGGGTACTCACCTAGGGTGACCAGACAGCAAATGTGAAAAATTGGGACAGGGGGTAGGGGGTAATATGAGCCTGTCCCAATTTTATAAGAAAAAGACCCAAAAATTGGGACTGTCTCTATAAAATCGGGACATCTGGTCACCCTATACTCACCTGAGATGATGAGAGACAGCCCCCATTCAAGTGCCCCCTGGACACTAATTTATAGGGGTTCTAATTTCAGTTTTGATCAATTCCAAAACATATGGAATAGTACCTTCTTATTTTAAAACAGAAAGTGGAGTCAGAAGCTGAGATATACCCAGGCAAAATTCATCCCTGATGTAACCCTATTCACTTCAACAGCATTACACCAGGGATGTATTGGGCCCTCTAAGTTTAGTGAGGGTAAGGTAAAAGTTACAGGTCATAAAGTGAACTAGTTGAAATTTGTGTGGGGGGTGAATCCATTTCCCACTAATTAACTGTAGCGTTAAGAGATATTGTATTTAGTAGAATGGAAAAAATAAAACAGATTGGAAATATGTTTCAGTAAAGAAGTTACACTTTTCATAAAGGTTTCAATCAGGGTAGGGTCAGGGAGTTTAAAACATCTGCCTAAAGTTGGCATTACCGACAATCATGTAAGTACTGAAATAAATTCATATTTTCCCCTTAGCTGAATAAAGTTCCTTTTGATAAAGAGGCTTCTTCCGTGGAATGAATCCTCATTTGCTTCCAGGATCCAAAGCTTAAAGAAGAAAAAGGCTGAGGTAAGTTACTGTTTTGTTACAGTGGGTGGTGCATGGAAATAGTTATTTTAAACTTGTTGCTTTGTGCTGGAAGTAAGAATTACAATAGAATAAGACTAGATAGAGGTTTGTTGGCCTGATTCCCTACTGTCTCACACCCTGTCTAGTCATTTACACCTGTGTAATTTGAATGTAAAATGACCACCAGATCAAAATTCTTCATTCACTTTAGTTTACACCTAGTTTGCACAGCTGTAAATGACTACACAAGGGCCAGGCATTGGAAATTCAGTCTCTGCAAGTTTCTGATATGTTGGACTATATGGGTTTGATAGTGGCAGTGGGGAAATTTGTTATAACAGAATTAACCAGGTTCAGTTATGTATTGGATGTCTAAAAAGTAATGGATTATGGGCCAAAATAAGTGAATTTGCATGAGATTAAGTAGGGCATTTTTTGTTCCACATTTATATTAAGAACAGATATATCTTAAAGAACAAATGTTTTCAATAGGTACAAACATTTGGATAAGATATTCCTGTAAACAAAGCTTAGGCAAGCTATCATAGTAAAGGGGAGGTTGCAGCTAATTAAACCTGGTAAAGCAGTTAGTGTAAAGTTAGGTCATGTATCTTATTTAAATTGATTGGGATGAGAGCTCTTAGGTATTTCACAGTAGTGGGTCATTTTAAAAAGAGGAACGATATATTTTATGGGGTAAAAATTAAGAGTAAAAGTTTTCTAATTTGTTTAACCAGTATCTTGTAACCAGATACTTGGCTGCAATGTATTCTTTTTATGTTGCAATTTGGACACTGCTTTGGAATTTTTGCCAAATATCACCTACAATACAGCACTTGTTTATAATCGAGGATCTGCTAGGATTACAGTTGTGAAAATGTGAGAACTCTTTTGTGAGCACAAAGGGGCGTTTCCCTGGCCCATACTTGGCCTCTGTGCACACCTTTGTCTTTTTCTCAACCTCACCCACATTGCACTGTGCACACACATAAGTCTGCAGCTTTTTAACAGCAGGTATAAAATGCAAATCTGGGGTTCTGCTGAACATACCACATCTGCAAGATAATTTGTTTGTTGTAAACATTTTAGTTGTGAGGTAAATAATTTTTGAGATTTTTTTGTTTGTTTTGTGCCATGTACTATTTTTAACTCTGTTTTGTTATGTACACTTACAGTGGATAAAGTTGTATGTATGTGTGAGAGAGCCAAAGAGGAGGACTGCCCTTTGGGTGGAGACTTGGTATTACATCTTTGTAATGTAGGGAGTTGCCATTTTAGATTTCTCTTGTAGGGTCAGGACGCTTAAAGAAGGAGTAGAGAAGTGATTTAAGTTCCTGTGAGGAACAGAATTATCTACTTACACTATACAGTAAGTACAAACCCTTTTAATCTTTTGAAACAAGCTTCTATATAAACTTGTTTTGTACAACTAGAGAGGTTCAGGTGTAGGCATTTCTTTCTAGTAATGCTCATAAATTCTTTGTTTTGCCATTTAACTGGAAAAAATCTTTTAAAGGCTGGGATGAAGGAAATATCTTGGATGGATGATGCAAAGAGGAGTAAATACTGCATCCTTTTTAAAGGTGATGTAGCGGCTATTGTCCTCTGCTGGCATTGTGCTCTTACTGGCGGTGGTACTTCTCCATATTTCTCCTAACCTGTGGCTATATGCTGCCACAATTAATTTATTCTTATATGTTCTATTTTTAGTGGTTTACTATACAGTATGATATGTGAATTAAAACAAAATAAATTCAGAAATAGGAAACTTTAGAAAATAGGAATTGCTGTACCAGACCAGTCCAATTCAATGATCCTTCTGATTAATAACCTCTCTGACCGTGGCCACAACCAGATGTTTTAGAATAAGTTACAGGAAATGCTACAGTGGACAATTATGGAATAAACTTCCCAAAAGGGAAGTTTTTTCCGAGCTGTCTCTGGTAGTGGTTAGTTTGTGTCCTGAAGTAGAAGAATTTATATCCCTTATAAAAAAAATTATCCTCTGTAATCCATATATAACTAGTACTTTTTTGAATTTTATTAAACTCTCAGCTTCTAATTTAATTTTACAATCAGACAAAATAGAAAATAAACAAACAAAAAAACCAAGAATTGTGAGACAGTAAGTTTCACATACCAGTGAATTGCAAAAGTGGGGCCCAATTCTGCAGCAAAACTTAATTTGACTTCAGAATCATGACTGGCTTTATAATGTGCACTGGAATTTATAAAGCAACAATGTAGGTAATAATGTAGATTTTCTAAAAGCATCAAGCACTATAAGTCCTGCATGACTACATTCTCTTCGAGGCGGAATTCCTCTGTAGAACTATTTTTCAATATTTTCATTATTCAAACGAGTCTGAAGGTGTATCTGCTTTATCAGTAGCACTGTGCCATAAAGGTTTATGAATTTGACTGTACGTATGAATGTTTGCCATTAGTTTTAAAATTAATTGAGTTTACATATAGTATAACAGAATATTTCTATCTACAGTAGAGAAACTTCTTGGTCTGCAGCATAAATGAAAATACATCCATATAGCTATTTACTCAGGCAAAATACAATAGGATTAAAATGCTAAATTTAATTTTTGTCTTTAGGTGCTGTTTTAGAAAACTAGCCTCTAACCAAGAATAAAAATTGTTGTCAGAATAATATGCGAACAGGTAATTTCTTGTAAGTTTATTTTTACTCAGATGTTTATTTATAGTTCACTATAGTTGCACGGATTACAACAGGTGGTGTTAGATTGTTGTGGCTTCTCCTGAGAGCCAACTCTACTCCCGGGGCAGTGGACCAGTGTTTTCAACTTTTGTCAGGAGGGATTGCATTGGCCAATCTTAATACCTCTCAGAAGTTCTGGGGTGGGCTGGCATATGGCCCAGGACTTCTTATAAAAGGAGGCAGGACAAAGCAGATCCTTTCTAATCTACCTCCTGACAGTTTTGAGTTCTTTTTCTTTTTTATTCACATGATTGCAACTTTAGGGCAATGTTTGTTGGGTAAAGAGTAGTTAGTTTAGCCCAGGGGTGGGCACACTTTTTGGCCCGAGGACCACATCTGGATATGGAAATTGTATGGTGGGCCATGAATACTCACAAAATTGGGGGTTGGGGTGGGGGGGTGAGGGCTAGGGCTGGGGATAAGGGATTGAGGGTGCAGGAGGGTGCTCCCAACTGGGACCGAAGGATTTGGAGGGAAGGAGGGGGATCAGGGCTGGGTCAGGGGGTTGGAATGCACAATGTGGTCAGGGGTGCAGGCTCCAGGCGACACTTACCTCAAGCAGCTCCCAGAAGCAGCGGCATGCCCCCCTCCGGCTTTTACACGGAGGCGAGACCAGACAGTTCTGTACTCTGCCCTGTCCACAGTCACCGCCCCTGCAGCTCTCATGGCCTCAGTTCCTGGCCAATGTGGGGGCAGCGTGCGGCGCCCCTTGGCTGCCCCTACGCATAGGAGCCGAAGGGAGGACATGCCACTGGTTCTGGGAGCCGTGCAGAGAGGGGCAAGCCCTCAACCCGACTCCCCAGCTGGAGCACCGGAGCGGGGCAAGCCCTGAGACCCCACTCCCGCGCTGGAGCTCGAGGGCCAGATTAAAACATTCGGAGGGTTAGCCTCTGGATTGGGGACAAATATATGTGTGGGGAGGAGGTTTCTATGGGGTTAGGTGGTGTTGAGGATTTTTATCCCCCAACGCATAGGGCACTCTGGCCCAAATTTTCAATGGATACAGATAGAGGTGTGCATACAATTTAGCAAGTGTCTGACCAGAATATGCACACACAGGGCCCAGTGCATGAGCACAAGGCTGCTTGGAGATGTGCACGTGCATACAGCTATGTGTGCATATAAAGTGTTGAATATGCCAATTTGAAACTGTAGGTCTTAGTTATATGAGTAGGTCTTAGTTATATGAGTACTTAGAGGGTACTATCGCCTCTTCCACTTTGAACCACTGCTGTGTTAGGGCTGCAAGAATCAATTTTGCTTAATTTTGGTTCAATAAAGTTGCAACTGTTTGACCACTTTCTAAATAAAATGTGTTGGCCCCCCTTTATTTTCTTTCCCCAGCAAGTAAAGCAATATATCAAAATACAAATATACATGACATAGAATATCCATAGTATGTTGGTGCCATTTCTACAGTAGTATTAATTGGAAAAGTTGATGACAATATCCAATTATTTATTTATAATCTAGATTGATATTGATAATGTTTCCCTCTCGTCAACATTTATCTTGTATGACCTTTCTGTCTTGGTAATACTAATCTAACTGTAGAATACATTTGACTCTCCAAGCTTATAATTTGAATTTTTAGATTAAAGCAGTTTATTAACTTCACTTGTAAAAAGGCATAGCTATGTCTTTCAAAATAAAAGACAATATTTCCTAACAACAAATTTAATAGACTCAGAATAAAAATAGAGATAGCAATTCAGGTTAGATGAGTTTATTTTGTCAGCAAAGTGTACTACTAGCTAGATGAACTGGCAGGTCTTGTTGTTAAAACAGTTTATCTCTGCAAAAAGTGTCAAGCTATACTCCACCCTCTCTGATGCTAAAGTACCTGGGTTCCTACCTGTATTAGAACCCCTTCTGACACTCATATAATACTTGTATTACAGTATTCCAAATCACTGACTGTAAGCTTAAAGGGGCAAATTTTGGCCCTGTATGCTCAAACTTGACTTCTGTTGTCACTGGTGAGAGTTGTGCATGCCTAAAGGCAGAATTTGGTCAAAATTCTCTAATGAGGTGACCATGAATTGTGACATTGATTGCAATATTTTTTCTTGATATTATAGCATCTTGTATTTTATTTTATTCTTTCATTTATTCAAAATGTGTAGGCCACTTTACATAGTGTCACTTAATAAACAGCAGCAAAATACTATTTGCTCAGATCAGAATGACTGAAAAGTACAAATGGACTGATGATGAGATACTTGACCCACATGAGTGTAAAGGTATTCTCTAAATAGCCCGCTTATTGGCAGTTACTTTAAACAAATGAAGGATATATTTTTTTCCCCTTCATTGCAAGAAGTGGCTCTGGAGAGTGGCAGTATATCCAGGAATTTAGTCTGTGATGAGATTCCCTGAAGAACTGGTTTTGTTGATGTTACTGTACTCTCAAGAAAGACAATATTCATTATTGTAATTTACACCCACAGCCACAGAGTATTATACTCAAATTATTCAAATGGATTATTTTGCCACACACTGTCTCTCTCTCTCTCTCTCTACACGTCTCTCCCGCTCCAGAGTTCCTGAGGCATTTTGCCATGGAGTGGAGGCATATCTAGTGGGACTGCAGAGAGGGTTGATGTTCTATGTTCTACAAGAATATCCTGTAGATCTCAGAACATTTGGGAGGTTGGCTGTGGCATCAACTACTCCTAGGTCCTCCTCCCCCATGGCAGCATGGGTCTTGAGTAATCCAGAGCCTTTGCCTTACTTTTACTTATAGAGTAATAAAAGACTACTTGCTGGGCATGACTCTAGGAAGTTAACAAGGATCTCATTAACTCTCACAAAAATTTTCGTGAGGGTATGCCAGGAGATGCTGCTGCATAAACTTACTTTCCATTGGCTCTCCCTTCCTTCAGCTGGCTATCCAAGTTGTAGAGTCTCAGCAGCACTGCATTCCCTCACATGGGCATCCATAAGCTTGGGGAAGTCGGAGAGGAAGAAGGGGTGGGAGATTTTCTACTTTAGCATCTCCCCCTTCCCTCCAGCAGTTTCAGAGACAATAGAGTAGGATTTCTACTTTTTTCATCCCCTCCTTTCATTCAGGAGATGACATGACCCCAAATCTGGTTACATTGACATATCTACATGGAGATAATAAAACATATTTAATTTATTTACAGCTTCTGTTCAAAAAGACTTGTTAGTAAATTTTCTCTTCAGCTGTTTTCTCCCCGCCCCTCACACCATAGTAAATGGTCTGTACACACAAGTGTAATACTTGAAAAGTTCTCAATAGTAAGCTTGCAGTAAACAAATTGTCAATGTGTATTATAAGTATAGAAATCATGCTGGTTAAAAGTAAAATTGTATTTTATTTTTGACCTTAGTGTGAACATATAGAGTTAAGTTGTGCCTGGTCTTGTGAAGATGCACAAGGATGGAGAGGGCACAAAGAGCTTTCTGTCCCCCTGATAATTTGCACTGGGTCTGTGCACAGTTCTGATCCTTGCACACTGAGCACGTGGACATGGGGATTGAAATCCTGGCCCTGTTGAATCATAGAATCATAGAATATTAGGGTTGGAAGAGACCTCAGGAGGACATCTAGTCCAATCTCCTGCTCAAAGCAGGACCAACACCAATTAAATCATCCCAGCAAAGGCTTTGTCAAATCGGGCCTTAAAAACCTCGAAGGATGGAGAGTCCGCCACCTCCCTAGGTAACCCATTCCAGTGCTTCACCACCCTCCTAGTGAAATAATGTTTCCTAATGTCCAACCTAGACCTCCCCCCACTGCAACTTGAGACCACTGCTTCTTGTTCTGTCATCTGCCACCACTGAGAACAGCTTAGCTCCATCCTCTTTGGAACCCACCCTTCAGGTAATTGAAGGCTGCTATCAAATCCCCCCTCACTCTGCTCTTCTGCAGACCAAATAAACCCAGTTCCCTCAGCCTCCCCTTGTAAGTCATGTGCCCCAGACCGCTAACCATTTTCATTGCCCTCTGCTGGACTCGCTCCAATTTGTCCACATCCCTTCTGTATTGGGGGACCAAAACTGGACGCAATACTCCAGGTGTGGCCTCAGCAGTGCCGATTAGAGGGGAATAATCACTTCCCTCGATCTGCTGGCCATGCTCCTACGAATACAGCCCAAGATGCCATTGGCCTTCTTGGCAACAAGGGTACACTGCTGACTCATATCCAGCTTCTCGTCCACTGTAACCCCTAGGTCCTTTTCTGCCGAACTGCTGCTTAGCCAGTCGGTCCCCAGCCTGTAGCGGTGCATGGGATTTTTCCTTCCTAAGTGCAGGACTCTGCATTTGTCCTTGTTGAACCTCATCAGATTTTTTTTGGCCCACAGCAAATTTCTGTTGAAGTCCACAGCAAAACGCCCATTGATTTTGAAATCCTAGCCCCATTTAATCCAATGGGAATTTTGCCATTGACTTAAACATGGCCAGGATTTCACCCAGGGTCTCCACTGCCAATTGCATCACTATATAACCCAAGGAGGACAGTGAGAGGGCAGAATTTGTAGTGCCAGCCCAGTGTACTGTAAGGATATGGTGCATACTGCACCTCTTCCAAGAATATAGCAATGGCCAAACACTCCTAGTGCTCCTGGAAGCATTGTGCCCACTTAGACTGCAATGCCTGTGGGAGCGCTCCCTGTTGTGGGATGTTTTAACACCACTTGCTAGTGCGGATTGTTGTTCGCAGCCACAGTTTTGGCCCAGGGGAGTTACAAGTGAGTTACATTGGTTATTCCAAAAGAGTAGATATGAAAATGAAAATCAAGATACCTTTTTCCATAATAGTATATTTTGTATGCACTGCTGAAGGCACATTTTGCCATACGCGAACAGTAGGCATTCTGCAGTCTCATTTTCAGATATGGCTGGAAATAACAGTGAAAATAATCACACCTAAAGTGTGAGATAACACATGATTCTCAGGTTTGTGATGTCACAGGCCTGTTCTATTCCTGTTTTAAAGGAAATGCTTGGGTTTAATGAGTGAGATTAATAAAATCTCTCTCACATACATATATATGGCTATATACTCACTTGCATATACCACCCACCCACCCACCTACCCCAGTTTTAAAAACATGGACTTCTTACTAGGATGTCTAAATCCTGGATTTGGATGCCCAGATTGGGATTTAGGTACATAAAATGGACAATTACATCTCTAAATTCCAATCTGAGCATCCAAATGCAGGATCTGGATAGCTTATTAAGGAGCCTACATTGAAAATTCATGTTTAAAATCAATCATGAAAAATGTACTCTTTTGAAATTACATTATAAGAAACAAATGTAATTGTTTGGAGAAATCTTATATTGCGGTTTCTCCACACAAGTATTAATGAACTAGCTCCTCAGCTGTGCCAGAATGGTGCTTGGTGCAGCTGGGTGGCCCAAAGTTGGCTGGAGCCAGCAGGGGGATGGGTCAGTTTTCACTGAAGGTTGGAGCAGCCTAAAGGCCCAAGGGGCCATTCACTGCCAGGGACAGTTAGACTGCAGCAGCACTTAGGCCATTCTCCCCTTTCCCTGGCCGCACTCCTAGGCTGGGAGGAGGGGGAGTATAGGGTTGTCTATACTGCCTCCACATATGTGGATTCCTGTATACTGCAGGAATCCCCATATAGCTGTTTTTAAAGCTGCTTTGCACCACTAGAGCAGTGCAAAGCAGTCTTGATAAGGGCTATCATCTGGCCCAATATATTCACTATGCTCCCCGAATGTGATAGCCATGAGGAAGATTTCAAAGCTCTGTCACTCCTTACTAATGGAACTGCTCCCACTTCCTCAAACTTTAAGCCTGCCTTCTGATATGCTGGTATATTTGCTATATATTTTGTAAAATCAACTTAGTACTTGTATTCACAGTTACAATCATTGATTTTATTAGCTACATAGTGGTACATACCAATATGTTGGAGAGTAAAACTGTCCCTTATTAGTTTCTAGTATTTTTAAGCCAGTTGTATTTTTTGTGTTATAATTTAAAGAAAACAACAAAACAAAACCCAAATCACCACATGGTATAATTTTTTCACATCTTGATTCCTCCTGAGTAAAACAAATCTCTCTCTTTGTATCTGTTCTTTTCAGATCATGAAGAGCTCTGTGGCACCAGTTATGGATCTTTTTGTCTAAATGGCGGGATTTGTTATATGATCCCTACTGTATCCAGTCCATTTTGCAGGTGAGTGAAATTTAATCTTGTATGTTCACACATTGGATTTAGCTATTGGAAGGACAGATACTATGCTAGTTTAACAATATTTCTTTAAAGAAATATAGCATGTTAGGTGAAAATGTGTATGTGTCCATGGCTGTTGTAAACAAGTTTGTATGTGCAAATTCAGCAGTTCTTGATCATGTGGTTTAATGTTAATGTTTCTGTCTGGTCCATGGAAAGGGCAATGGTTTCAAACCCTGTGTATACTTGGGGAAAAAAATTGGTGGATGAGGCAGTACCCATTTATGTACTCAGAATTCAGATTGGTATCTATAATTCAGAGCTTTATACTCCCCTCCTCTTATGCAGTACAGAAGGGAGAAAAATGCCCTTAATCTCACAGAGAAGAGACTGGAGGAAGGGCATACAGAGAGGCAATAATGGATACAAGTGTATTCCCTCCTCTCCTACACATTATATAGCAAAGTGTTATAATATAAAAAGGGTGTGGCTTGAACAAAATAGGGAGAAGACAGCATATTTACTTTGGGGGGGGGGGGAATGTAATGGAGGCCAAAAGCATAAGTGAAGGCTGTTTGTGCTCTATGAACCCAATTAAAAGAATCACAAAGCACAGCTTCAGGGGGACAGCTAAAAAAGCCACTTGACAAAAAAGCAGCATAGTAGCTGTGTATGCTCTGCTCATATGACAGAGGTTTATAGTGCTTGGGGAAAGCTAATACGTGACCTCCAGGAGGGGATCATGTAACAGAATGTGGAAAGACCTAACACTGCCTATCTTTGCAGATAAGATCTCCCCTTCCACATGTAAAAACAGCTGCTATCTATTTGCCAAATCACCCATCAGAGACACAAGAAGAAAAGGTTACCCAGTATATTATTTTAGGTCTGCTTTTGCTAATTTTAAACTATTCTTCATTTGAGATAAGAGAACTGGCTAACTTAAATGGTTCAATTGGCAAGCTGGCACTTACACTGAAAGCTTATGTTTATGGATGTTAGAACATTAGGGCTCTCTTTCCCTCATGCTTGGTGACTTCTGTTCCCCATTCCCTGGTGGCTTCTTTCAGCCTTCAGATGTAATAGGAGTAATGGGTTGAAATATTTAGGAAGAAAAAAACAAAACAGAAAAACTTCTAATGGTGAGATCTGTTAAACTGTGAATAATCTCACTTTGGACATTCCAATCTAAAATAGACGAAATCCTGAAGATTAGACTGCAGGGAACAATCCTGCATTGTTTTTTAAGGGATAATTATATGATCTCATAAAAGTTTTACATTTCTTACTTTTATATTTTCTAGCCACAGTAGATATGCATATATTAACTATTTCTTCTAAAATTATTAGCAGTGGAATAGTTAATAAAGTTGACATTTTAATCAGCATAATTAGGCTTCAGAATTAACTTCTACTGAAATAGGTCAATCCACCTCTCAGCTATTGTTAAAGAGGTCAATAGATTCAGCAAAACAGTGCTGCTAATTGTCACATTTGAAAGATTTCAGCCCTAAGGGTTAGAAACTTAATTTATTTTAAATGAAAACCTAAATTCTTCTGAAATTTACAGGCCCACCAGAGAACTATTAAACCACTGTTATGGTCCATTCTGTCTCTCTTCTAGCCCTGTTACTAATTGGTTCCTGAATTTTCAAAACCTTGCATGAGATTTTAGCCATATAATTCAAATCAATGGAAAATGCATAGCTAAAACTCTCCATCACACTTTGAAAAATTTAGGGATATTACCCGCTGTATGTAGAAGTCTTGTAATTTAAAATTAAAACATCATATACTTTGATACAGCCCCTCAGAACAGAGAAATTTCACAATTGTTAATTGATACATTTTATAGAAAAAAGCAAGAAGAACACAGGGTAACATACATGTGGAAAATTCTTTAACAGGATTTCAATCATTATTAAATCTTTAATTTTCTAATTTATATGAAGTTAGCCTTTGTACCCTATTTATTTCCAAAGATCTTAATGTGCTATCAGTTAATTTATTGTTACAGTGTTGTAGACTCATTGGTTCCAAGATACTAGAGAGATAAGGTAGAAGAAATAATATCTTTTATTAGACCACTTATGTTGGTGAAGAGACAGGCTTTCGAGCCACAAAGAGCCTGACCTGAAGAAGAGCTCCATGTAGCTCCAAAGCTTGTCTCTTTCACCAACAGAAGTTGGTCCAGTAAAATATTGATTTGTGATTTTTAAAAAGTGCCTGTGTCTACATTAAAAAAATTACCAATTTCTTCAAATACATACATCCATTCAAGGTTAATCAAAATCAACAACTTAATCTCCTTCTTACTCCTTGAATTAAGACTCAGTTTTCTTGTGAGATAGGTAATAAATATTCTAACTTTACAGATGGATAAACTGAGAGTCAGAGTGATTAGTAGTGTGCTCAAGGGTGCCCTCCGAGTCTTTTGAGGTTCTACTACCAAATTGAAGATTGGGTGGAAGTAATTTCCCTGCCTGTAGTGGACAGTGTTAAAATTTAACTGTAACTGGCTAAGCTTTGCCAGAGATTACTTATCCTTGAGGCTGAAAACAAAGGAACAGACAAACAAAAACCTTCTGAAGTGCATATTTTTGCCTTTGGAATGTACTAGATTACACCAAATCATAGCTATATTCAGCAAATGTCTCTGGGAAGGATGCATCCAAAAGCCTATAATAAGTCTTCACACAATCAATCCCCAGTTCTATTTCAAATTACACAAATTGAGCACTGTGCTATATCATCAGTAACTCAAGACCTAGTGCTGGAACCCTTATTCACACACTACTTGACGTAAGTGGGCCTACTCACAATTGTGACCTCAGTATATTTTTCTTGGAACAAAAAAGTACAAACATTTCTAGTGAAATGTACATGATACAAACATGACACATTCTGTCACCTCTCTCCTTGATTATGGTTATGACAAAGGGTCTTTGTTCATTTGCTTTTTGCTCTTCCATTTGAATACACTATCCGGTCCCTCATCCTTCTCTGCAAGCACACGCGCCTCTGGTACATGGGTTTATCACATGCTAAGGGAAAACATTTTTGCAGGAAACTCTTGTTAAAATATTCACTGCGCATCACTGAGATTTATCCTTGAGGATAATTGTCCAACATCATTGAGTGAATCAAATGCAGAGATAAGAATAGAATGTAGGAGTCCTGATTTCCAGGTCATTTGTTCAAGCTACTAGGCCACACTAACTCACATTATATAATTTAAATTAATGCAGAAGAATTGAAAATAAAAGTCTATCAAGAAAAATCCTTATTTTTGGTTAACTAGAAAGAAACCCTCCTTTCCAGCATTTTAATAGCTATAATAAGTAGGGGAAAAGTGGAACATTAAAATTAGATGGTGTCGGTTATACAACTTCAGATACAGTTTCAAAGCATTCTGTCTTAGGAATTGCCTAACCACAATATATAGTGAAGGAGGTGTATCTAATGTGATAACTGTATATTTGGAGTAACAGACTTCCTGAACAACTAATTCTTTAGCAATGCACGCTTGTAAGCATAGGTGATTTCCACTTTAAAAGGGTTCCAAATGGAATCTTATGTAAATCAGATACTGACTGGCACTAGGATATTTTGCAATCTGGAAGGGCAAAAAGCTAACTTCTTTAGAGTATCTCTGTTGTACGCTAGCACTAAAAACTTATTTCTTCACTACCCCATTTCAACTTTGAAGTATTTTTCCTGTATATCTAATTGCGGCTTATCAATTTATATGAATTTAAATAGAAGCATTCTATTTAAGCATATGCTCATTCCAAACATGTTCCTTAATCAGTCAGAGAAGATGGTTAATTATAAATGAGAAAGGTTCTGTTTACACACAGATATCTGAGTAATCAGCAGCGATGTGAATAGAAATAATAGGAAAAAAAGTGCATCACTGTGCAGTGGAATTAACAAAAATATTTGATTCTTTAAAACTTCCTTAAGACTGACATTACCAAGCAAGTGATCAAATTTTGTGTTTCTTATTCTTGCCTAGCTCCTCAAGGTGGCAGGGACCTGGTGTCACCCTATAGTATAGACTCCAAGTTGCTCTAATATGACCAGCTGTGGCCAATGCAAAGAATGACTAAAGTTTAGGGCTTCAGAACCATATTCTCCAGGCCAAAGAATGAATCACTGACATGGCATCATTGATTGCAAAGGATTAAGAAAACAAAAATGTGGACCTGAAAACTATTTTAAAAGCGCTTAAAATACATTAATGTAAATAGATAGCACATTGTGATAAATGCCATGTTGCAAGCAGGGTTTATGCAGGATACATGATGCAATATAGTCTGTTGTAACTCTGCAAACTATGATCTGTGTCTAAAGTAGAATTGCATCATCCTTTAAAATAAATATGGCTCTTTTATAGAGGATTTATAGAGAAACTGATAGTTACCGTTTGCTCTTAAATATTTCACAGCTACTTTCACTTGGCAGAAGTGGATATTTGTACGTAATTGAACTAGGGTAGCACAAAAACTTTCTCTGCACAGCATAACATTTTCTGATTCTAAATGCACCTGGCATATGTTAATAGATTGTCAGCTGCCATCTTCACTTTGTGCCATTTCTAATACTGGCTTAATTTCTTCAGCAGCCAAAGGTGCACCTGTCGCCATACACAGGGTGAGATTCAACACTGAAGTAGCCAATTTAAAAAATATATATAAGTAACAAACACACAGAACATAATGTGAAATCCAAATGCCTCGGGTGTGTTGTAAAGCATGAGGCTGTTTGCTTGAGCACGAGATGTACAGCTGTCCCATTATCATTAACAAGCTGGAGAAGAGTACTAAGCTATGATTTTGTCATCTATGGTACAAATCTCATACTAAATTATTTCTTCTTTATTTTATCTTACATCTGTGCAGAGGAATTTGGATGCCCAGTTTTGGGCACTCAGACAAGAAAGGGAAGCAGAATGTGGGCAGTGCATGCTCTTTGAAAATCTCTGTGGATGGGAGTCCAGCTATGGCTGGGGGACCCAATACTGAGAATATCTTTTCAAAGCTTCACTATTATACGGTGCTCTGCTCTCCTGGCATTGCTGTTCTCCTTGTTTCTGATTATCTCTGCCCCTCCCCTTCTCTCAGTCTACTGTAGATGCTTCAGCAATCCTCTGAGGGAATCTGTGGCCTGCACGGACACCATTGTTTCATCAGCATCTGAACAGATAGAAAAGCCTAGGAGATAGAGATCAGGAACAGGAGTTGGTCACTGTTTAAGTTGACTATATCTCTGCTCACAGGTTGCAGAAATAGAAGAAGAAGCAGAGAAGGGGCAAGTTCTATACACTATGGCTATGTTTTAAAATCTTGGGTAGATGCAAATAACTATTTGGGTCCCCAGCAAGGGGCACTAGTGTGAGCGAATTATGTGCCCAGGCAATTTTCACAGCTTGGATTTGGCTGCTCACAAGTTGCTTGAATATACAGTACTTGGGATTTTCAAAGTGTCCACACAAATATCCTTGGTGTTTAAGGCTGAGCAGAAACAGCCACCAGGTGCAGTGGTAACTGGCAGTATACTAATGAAGCTTGGACACCCAGTAATGAGCAGTGTAAAAGCAGGTTATTTTCAAGTAATGGCTATTCCCAGTGGAGAGTGGCCAAACTGGTAAAGGTTGGGGTAGGCACAAATGATAAGACAGAAGCAGAGAGGACAAGAGGAAGCCCAGCTACTGACTGAGGCAATCAAGTCCTACTCCTAGACACACCACAGCCAAAGCTCCCTCTTGGTCTCACCTTGGAGAGCCAGCACCAAAGTGGGCCTGATTCCCCTGCTAATCAAGCAGGGGCATCTCCAGTCCATGAACAGTTTCAAGGGCCTCCCTCCCCTTAAGAGTCGGAAGAGTATCTGCCTGGGTGGGCAGGCTTGGCCTGCTGCACTTTTCTCCTTCCATACATGGAGTGCTTTGTTGAAGTGGTGTTGGAGGGCCCTTCAAAAGTGGGTGTTGGTGTTAACACCCCATTAAGAGGCAGGCTGTAGCTCACACCTCTCAGAACAATTGTTTCAGGCTCTCTCTAAAGCTGGGGTGGGCAAACTACGGCCCACGGGCGGGATCCAGCCCTTCAGGGCTTTGGATCCAGCCCACGGGATTGCCATTCCCGTGGCGCTGTGGGCCCTGCACCACTCCCAGTAGCGGCCGGCACCACATCCCTGTGGCCCTTATTTGTGGGTTCCACACACGAAGCTCCCATTGGCTGGGAACACGCGGCCAATGGGAGCTTCGGGGGAGGTACCTGCAGGCGAGGGTAGCGTGTGGAGCCCTCTGCCCCCAGGGTATGCAGGGACGTGGTGACGGCTGCTTCTGAGAGTGGTGTCGGGCCCCGGCAGGCAGGGAGCCTGCCTTAGCGGTGCCGCTGCCAACCCGGAGCCACTCCAGGTAAGTGGCACCAGGCCAGAGCCCGCACCCCAACCCGTCCTGTACCCCACACTCTAACCCCCTGCCCTGAGTCCCCTGCCACACCGTGCACCCCTCCCTGCACCCCAACCCCATGCCCTGAGCCCCCTTTTACTGCTCCTCCGCCCCAACCCCTTGCCTTGAGCCCCTTCCTGTACACCATACTCCCTCCCACACCCTGCACTCTCTCCCGCACTCCAACCCCTTGCCCCAGCCATACGTTCATGGCCCTGCATGCAATTTCCCCACCCAGATGTCGCCCTCAGGCAAAATGTTTGCCTACCCCTGCTCTAAAGTCAGGCAGATGTTATTGCATCAGTAGGCTGCAGATGTTTTATACTGGTCTCAGATAAACAGTGACACTGAAGAAGTGGTCAAGACCCATTGCACATTCCAAAAATACATGACAGGTTAAGCAAAAGAGCCCATGTTGGTGGCACTGGAAAAATTGGTCCCTTGGAGCAAAGTAGGCATAGATTTGTTTACATTTACTGGTGAAAAAATGCATTCTAGACTATTATTCTAATTTCCCTGAGATAGCTTTACTAGGAGATACTGCTGCTAAACCGGTGATTGTGCATGTCAAATCTATTTTGTTAGACATGGTATAAGTGACATAGTAATGTTTGATAATGGGCCACTCTGTGGTGGCAATGAGTTTAAGCAATTTTTAGGGAAGTTTGCGTTTAGACATATAATCTCTAGTCCCCATTATCCCCAATCCCATGGGCTGGTGGAAAATGGTGTTTTCCGTGCCCTTTTCCCTGCAAAGGGGCACTAGGCACTCAGTTAGGCACCAACCACATGTTAAGACAGCTGAGCCCCAGTACCTAACTCTGCCAGAACAAATGGACTCTCAGTCTTCTGAAAATAGTACTACTGATATTTCAAGGGAGACTTCAAGTCCAAGTGAGAGTACTGTGATAGTGTTCCCAGGTTTTAGCTGATTTAGTTATTTGTCAAGAGGGTCCCTAGATAAGAACGGCCATACTGGATCAGACCAAAAGTCCATCTAGCCCAGTATCCTGTCTTCTGACAGTGGCCAGTGCCAGGTGCCCCGGAGGGAATGAACAAAACAGGTAAGCACCAAGTGATCCATCCCCTGTCACCCATTCAGCTACTGGTAAACAGAGGCTAGGGACACCATCCCTGCCCATCCTGGCTAATAACCATTGATGGACCTATCCTCCATGAACTTATCTAGTTCTTTTTTGAACCCTGTTATAGTCTTGGCCTTCACAATATCCTCTGGCAAACAGTTCCACAGGTTGACTGTGCGTTGTGTGAAAAAAATACTTCCCTTTGTTTGTTTTAAACCTGCTGCCTATTAATTTCATTTGGTGACTCCTAGTTCTTGTGATATATTAAACATGGTCTTTTTGCTGCTATTACCTATGTGGCAGAAGTGTCACATTTTCAACAATGAGGACCAGACATTTATTTTAAAAAAAAGTCTGACCCCATCACATAACTCCAGGAACTAAGGCCTTAGGCATAGGCCTCTAGCTCCTGTGCCTTCATCCAGCCATGCCAGTTGCACTGACGTTGACACCATAATTAAGAAATGGTCCTTCTCTTGAGTGCTCCAGCAAAGACAGCAAGTTGTGGTTGTAAATTGGTTACATACTATAGGCGAAAAGGGCAGAATGTGGAAGTAGTGGCATGATTCTGGGTAATGCTCTAGCACAGCTGTATACACTACCAGTGTGTCACATAAGTACAGCCATCATATTCATGGAATTAGGTACATTTTCTATTTCAGACTCAGTGGTGCAAACTTTTGAAACATTTGATGTTTCAAAAAAAATGCCTCAGCTCCTGGAGTCTAGACATTATGCGAAAATCTCAGCTTTCTTTTTTTATAAAGGTATGTTTCTAGACTTCATGGTTGTGGAGAAAAGCTTGAACACATGAACCAAGTGCACCCTAAAGGCTCAAAAAACAAAAAGCAAATAAAAAGAACACAATTATTTTTAAACACATCTCATTACTTTTTTGGGCCCAGCCTCATAATTTTCAAATGCCTGGTGTTGGCAGTACTACAGATGGCGTAGTTTCACAGAGCTATGCACAATGTGCCACCACAGATGGGAAGTCATCCATGGCTTAGAATTCCTGTGTGACTTGATGGTGTGTCTGCCCATCCATAAAGAAATTAATGTGGGTCTATAACCATGCAGATCACAGATTTAGGAAGTCCTCTACACAGAAGCAACTCACTGGCTGATGTTAGTAGTGTCCCCAATGGTCCTTTAAGGTTACGGCACCTTCTCTAAGCCTCTCAATTTCCTGCCACCTGACTTTTTATACAGTCCTCACATAGTCAGGTCCCGTACTGCTTTCTCTTCCTCAAACTACCCCTCTACCTCACCCCCACTCCTGCACCTCCTCGAGGTGCCTCCCCCATGAAATTCCAATATGTGAGTGGCAACTATTTCTACTTCCTCTCTTCACCTCTCCTAGCCTCTAGTCTAATCCCAACTCTCCTCCAGCTTTCCTAGACTAATCCTATAAATCTTCAGTAAATCCTGTCTCTTTCTGTATCTCTTGCTCCATCCCTGTGTTTGTCCATCTTTCTCCAAGGGGTGAGAGTCCTTGCTCTGTGTGATGTCTGTCTTCAGGCTGCACACATGCAAAGAGCCAGTGAGGGGCTGCTGCTTTAGCTGGTTCAGTGGTTAGGGTACTAGGCTCAGACTTGGTAGACCTGGGTTTAGTTCTTTGCTCTGCCACAGGCTTTCGGTGTGGCTTTGAGAAGGTACTTAGCGTGGGATCCACAAAGGGCCTTATGTGCCTAAATCCCAGTTTTGGCTCCTCTGCGATTGGTAAAATGCCTGCTGAACCCCATAGGTGCCTAAACTGAACAGTGCCAAAGTTTTCAGTGTAAAAGTTCCCTCAGAAAAGTGTGAGTGTGGGTGGGAGAAAGATTACTGCGTGGAGAGACACTGGAGCACAGGTGTCAGCTATCCACCAATCCCTGGTGGACCCCAAATTCATAGACCCAGAGGCCCAAGTGACAGTGCAACCCTTTAACTTGCCTACAGCCAGGTTGCCTTTTCAGTACAAGGACTGGTCAGGGATATGGACTTTTGCAGTCTATGACGATTATCCCATTCCCATGCTTCTGGGAGAAGACTTAGCCAACCATGTGAGGCTAACAAAAAGGGTGGGGATGGTCATCTGCAGCCAGGCTAAACAGGCCTCCAAATCTAACTCCATTCCTGAGCCTTCTAAAGGAACGCAGCCAGAGGTGGTGGAATGAGACTACAGACCAGAGTCTATGGCAGCAGTTGTAAATCCAGTTCCTGGAACCCAGCCAGAACCATTCCCAAGGATTGGAACTGGTGGCGCATTCAGCACCAGAGCCTGTGCTTGCAACCCCATCAGAGTCTAGGGAGCCAGCACCAAAGGGCGCCAGCAGTAGCTAGACCAGTGCAAGAGGTTCAACCGGAGACTAAAATACCATCTAGTGCACCAGCGGGGAGAGTGGTTCACAGTCAACGGAAACAACGCCATCACCTGCATCGCTTCCAGTGGGACCAAGCCCAAGTCCACAACCCAGCGAGGAACTAATGTCTCTACCATCAAGGGAGCAGTTCCAAGCAGAGCAGAAAGTGGATGAGAGACTCAAGGGAGCTTGGACGGTTGCACGGAGCGACCCACCGCCTCTCAGCTCTTCTAATAGGTCCAGGTTTGTTATAGAAGGAGGACTCTTATACAAGGAGACCCTTTCTGGTGGGCACAAGGAGGACTGGCATCCTCAGAAACAGTTGGTAGTGCCAAATAAGTATAGGGAAAAGCTCTTGAGCTTAGCCCACGATCACCCTAGTGGCCATGCTGGGGTGAATAGGACCAAAGACCATTTGGGGAAGTCATTCCACGGGGAGGGAATGGGCAAGGACATTTCTACTTATGTCCGGTCTTGTGAAGTGTGCCAGAGGGTGGGAAAGCCCCAAGAGCAGGTCAAAGCCCCTCTCCAGCCACTCCCCATCATTGAGGTTCCATTTCAGGGTGTAGCTGTGGCTATTCCGGGTCCTTTCCCTAAGAAGACACCCAGAGGAAAGCTGTACATACTGATTTCTATGGATTTTGCCCCCCGATAGTTGGAAACAGTAGCTCTAAGCAACACCAGGGCTAAAAGCATGAACCAGGCATTGACAGACATTTTTGCCAGGGTAAGTTGGTCCTCCAGCATCCTTACAGATTCGGGAACTAATTTCCTGGCAGGGACCATGAAACATCTCTGGGAAGCTCATGGGGTGAACCATTTGGTTGCCACCCCTTACCACCATCAAACAAATGGCCTAGTGGAGAAGTTCAAAGGGACTTTGATATGTAAATTCATGAATGAGCACTCCATTGATTGGGACCTAGTGTTGCAGCAGTTGCTCTTTGCCTACAGGGCTGTACCATATGCCAGTTTAGGGTTTTCACCCTTTGAACTCGTTTACGGCCATGATTTTAAGGGGCTATTATAGTTGGTGAAGCAGCAATGGGAGGGGGTTACATCTTCTCCAGGAACTAACATTTTGGACTTTGTAACCAACCTGCAAAACACCCTCAAAGACTCTCTAGCCCTTGCTTGAGAAAACCTACAGGATGCTCAAGAAGAGCAAAAGGCCTGGTATGATAAACATGCCAGAAAGCATTCCTTCAAAGGAGGTGACCAAGTCATGGTCCTGAAAGCGCTCCAGGCCAATAAGATGGAAGCGTCATGGGAGGGGCCATTTATGGTCCGAGAGCACCTGTGAGCTGTTAATTACCTCATAGCATTTCCAGACCTACCCTAAAATCTAAAGTATACCATGTTAATTCTCTAAAGCCCTTTTATTCCCGAGAAATCAAAGTTCTCCAGTTTACAGCCCAGGAGAGAGACAACACTGAGTGGCCTGAAGAACTCTACTATGAAGGAAAAAGCAATGGTGGCGTGGAAGAGGTGAGCCTTCCATGCTTCCATGACCCTTGGGCGTAAGCAGCAACAGCAAATCCAGGAGCTGTGCACCGGCTTTGCGCCAATGTTTTCAGCCACCCCAGGACGGACAGAACGGGCATACCACTCCACTGACACAGGTGATGCTCGCCTAATTAGAGCCCAACCCTATCGGATGGCCCCTCAAGCCAAAACCGCAATAGAAAGGGAGATCAAGGACATGTTACGAACAGGTAATCCGCCCCTCTGAGAGTGCATGGGCCTCTCCAGTGGTTCTGGTTCCCAAACCAGACAGGGAAATCCACATTTGTGTGGACTACCGTAAACTAAATGCTATACCTCGCCCAGAAAGCTATCCAATGCCACACACAGATGAGCTATTGGAGAAACTGGGATGTGCCCAGTTTGTCTCCACCTTAGACTTAACTAAGGGTTACTGGCAAGTGCCGCTAGATGAACCAGCCAAGGAAAGGTCAGCCTTCATCACCCATGTAGGGCTGTATGAATTTAATGTGCTCCCTTTCGGACTGCGAAATGCAACCGCCACCTTCCAGAGATTGGTAGATAACCTTCTGGCTGGATTTGGGGAATTTGCAGTCACCTACCTTGACGATGTGGCTATATTCTCAGATTCATGGGCAGAACACCTCCAACCTGTCTTTCAGCGCATAAGGGAGGCAGGATTAACTGTTAAAGCCAAAAAGTGTGAAATATGCCTAAACAGGGTAACGGACAGTGGACACCAGGTGAGTCAAGATACTATCAACCCCCTACAGGCTAAGGTAAATGCTATCCAAAATTGGCCTGTCCCTAAGTCAAAGAAGCAGATTCAATTATTCTTAGGCTTTGCTGGGTATTACCAATGATTTGTACCAAACTACAGCCAAATCGCCACCCCACTGACAGACCTGACCAGGAAAAAACAACCAAATGCAGTTCAGTGAACTGAGAAGTGTCAGAAAGCTTTTAAGCAGCTTAAGGCGGCCCTTACTTCTGACTCTGTACTGAGGGTCCCAGACTTCAAACAACCGTTCGTCATAACCACAGATGAATCTGAGCGTGGTGTGGGAGCAGTTTTAATGCAGGAAGGACCAGATCAGCAGTTCCATCCTGTCGTGTTTCTCAGCAAAAAACTTTCTGAGAGGGAAAGCCACTGGTCAGCCTCAGAAAAAGAATGTTACACCATTGTGTATGCTCTGGAGAATCTGTGCCATACATTTAGGGACGGCGGTTCCACGTGCAGACTGACAATGCTCCACTGAAGTGGGTTCACAGTCAATGCGTCTAACAAAAAACTTCTTCAGTGGAGTTTAGCTCTTCAAGACTGATTTTTAAATACAACACATTTCAGGAGCCTCTAACCAAGTGGCTGATGCACTGTCCCGGGATGGTTTCCCAGAATCAGCCAGGTGAAAATGTCCCTGTATGCTAAGTCATTGTAGTCCTTTAAAAAGTACTGTTTAGTTCTCCATGTAATTATTAGTAAAATTAGAGGTGCATGTATCTTAGTAACTGTTTCCTAACCCTCCAGAAAGAAATCCCAACCGGTGTGCACCCGACCTAAACCAGGCTGACCAGCACTGTCTGTAATTTGGGGGGGCGTGTGACAAATGAAGGGAGGGGAGAGCTCCCTTTTATGGACACCCAGCCAGCCAGCTAGCTGTAAAATCCCTCTTGGTAGCTGTTCTCTGCTTGCTTTACCTGTAAAGAGTTAACAAGCCCACAGGTAAAAGAAAAGGAGTGGGCACCTGACCAAAAGAGCAAATGGGAAGGCTAGAACTTAAAAAATGGGAAAGTTTTCCCTTGTCTGTTGTTCTCTGGGCTGCCAGAACACAGAGCAGCAATGCTATAAGCAGAAATGCTGTGTAAGGTTTGAACCAGGTATGAAAAAGTATCTTCCATACCTAGAAGAAATAATTTGGATAGGGAATGTTTAGTTAGATGCTATCAGGTTTATTTCTTATTTTGGCTTGTGGATGTCCTCTGTGCTAACCCCTGATGCTTTTGTTTGCTTGTAACCTTTAAGCTGAACCCCCAAGAAAGCTATTTTGGGTGCTTAATTTTTGTAACTGTTTCTTTTAAGATCTAGCAAAGTGCCTAAATTCCAGATGTATTTTTTTTCCTTTTTGTTTTTAATAAAATTTACCTTTTTTAAGAACAGGATTGGATTTTTGGTGTCGTAAGAGATTTGTGCATGTTGTTTGATTAACTGATAGCCACAGCTAATTTCCTTTGTTTTCTTTTTCAGCTCTTCCCCCGGGGTGTGCGTGTATGAAAGGGCTTAAGGGTACCCCACAGGGAGGAATTCCGAAGTGCTCCTTCCTGGGTTTAAAGGGTGTTTTTTTGCATTTGGGTGGTGGCAGCGTTTACCAAGCCAAGGTCAGAGAAAAGCTGTAACCTTGGGAGTTTAATACAAGCCTGGAATGGCAAGTATTAAAATCCTTGCGGGCCCCCACTTTCTGCACTCAGAGTGACAGAATGGGGATTCAGCCTTGACAATCACATTCTAAGTTTTCCTCCTATTTTTAAAATATTCTTTGACTACTCATCTCATCCCACCCAATCTGTCTACTCTGATGACTCTACTTTTCTAACCTTTGCTTTTCCCCCAGACCCTTCTCTGTGATTTTTCACGACAGTGTCTCTCTCACGTCTCCTGACCCATTTTGTTTCACTCTCTCTAAGTCACTCACTCACTTCCTCTTCTACTCTTGCCTTAAAACTCTTCTTTATGTGATGCTGAAACCTATTCACCTTTCCCTTTCCTAACACTGTATGCTTCCAGTATTCAATAATAGTTAAATGCAGGAAAAATGCATATACATTGTTTTTCTGTGCTTGTTTTTCTCTGCAGCTCTGTACATCGTTTCCCATTCCTATTTGAATGAGACAGATTGTTCTTTAAAGCTATATTTCTGTTGTATTTCTCAATATGAAACATTTTGTGATACCTTTATGAAGGACACTATGCAAATAATTTGCATTATATGAAAATCTACAGAGAATTTCTGAAATGTTATCTCACAGTTATCAGTTGATTAAGCAGGGTCTAGGGAGCTCTCAGGAATCAAGTTTCTGCATGGATAGTAAATTTGAGAAGATCAGGTCTCAGGCAATGGACTTAAAGAAAATGGTGTTCATTTAGTCATTATTGGTATTTGATGACTGAAAATGAGAGAAAACATTTGGACAACAAATTGAGATTATAATCTCTGTGTGCCAGAGGAATTGGGAAATCAGGAAGATTTCTTTGTGCAATTGACTACAGATATTCTAGAATTGTCCTCTGTTGGATAGTCAACTCCAACTTCTTTTTCTTGACAAAGTCTCAGTCCTTGTGATGTTACAGTATATTGTTGTAGAGATGTTCAATTATGAGCCCAGTCACGCAAGGCACTGAACACCCTCAACAGCCAGTGGCACCTTACAGAATTCAGCCAATAATCCTGTGTGTCATTACAATAGCAGCTATAGCAATCTATTGTAATGTCACAAAGGATTGTACCTTCAAAGTCAAGAGTAAGAAGCAGGAACAGATGTACTCCTAAACTACAAAGATCCTGTTTTCCTTCAAAAGTCCCTAGTAATGAAAAATGGGGAAAGGAGATACAGAAATTAGCTGATATAAACAGTATGGTTACTGAATAAAATGCTTTCCAGTTTTATATGGTGCAGTCAGCCAGTCTTTAAAAGAACTTTAGATAAGAAATGTCCGTAAATAAGTATTGTAGCCTCAGCCTATATATTTCTTTGACTTTTACACGGTATGAATTATGAACAGACCATTAAGTTAGACTGGTTATAATATCACCAGTACCAACTGAACAACATTCAGTCAATGGGTAATTTAGTTCTAAATCCAATTAACAGTTATGAAATGTTGTATACAAACTTTTTCACAGTAACATAAGTTTATGGGTCAAATGCTAGCAGGGGATTGCACACTGGTGCCTGTCAAGAAACCTGTGTACAACAGGGCAGTGTGGGAGGGAGAAGTGGGAGTGAAATTTTCTGCCTTGAATTTGTCTCTCTGCAGAACTCACTGACCGGAGCAACAAGGAACATTCTGAGATTGGGCCAAAGGGTCAAGAACTGTGATCTATACGTTTCTGCACATGTGCTTATTGATGTCATAATTCCACCTGTGCACTTTCCCCCCAGATTATTTCTGTTCTAATCAGAGACAATATGACAAGTGAAGTTGTATATAGGGCCAAAGTCTGCCAAAACAGGGATGCAAACTCAGCCCTTCCAACATTAATATGCAACCATTTTTGTAGCTATACAACATATTTACATAATTTGGCCCATATATTTGGCTATAACCTAGCGAAACTGAATCCTGGACTACAGTTGTATAAAAAGCAAGCCAAGTTCTTCTTTCAGTTACACTAGTGTAAATGTAACATAACTTCATTGACTTCACTTGATTTACCCAGATTGACAATGGTATCATTAATAACAGAATTTGGCCACTGTCTTTTTTTTGCACTGCACTGTCATCATAGCCAAGATGATAATATACTGACTCTTTATGAAGTGTAATAAATCCTGATTCGAATGATAGCAAACAGGAACATGTAAAAGGTGATCTGCCAAGTCTAATTTGAATTTTCCAGAGTGATGTTTTTGGTTAGTAATTCTTCAGTGATACATTCACAATTTTTAAACAGTATATATAAAATCAATATTTTTCCCTAAAAGCCTATTTCCATTTAAATAAACAACAATGATGGCGATCACATGTAAAGTCATTACTACTTTCTACAATAACCATAACTGTATATGGCATATGAATCATATCACTGACCTAAAAAAGAGGTCAAACTCAAGCCGGTTCACTGATAGAGTAGCATGAATTCTATGTCTGATTTAAGCATAATGAGAGTATTAACTATAGCTATACAGGTTCATGCTGCTCTAACTCAAGTGTTCACTATTTCTGAAGTAAAAATTTGCTTTGGTTCTGAAAAGTGTAAATTTTGAGTACAAAATCTGAAAGAAAAAAATGTGACCATTTTTAAATTAAATGAGGAAAATTTCAGACCTTTCTTCATTTTCCTCAGAGTGCTTTTTTTAAAAGCACTTTAAAAAAAGATCCTTTGTGGTGCATTAGTTCATACATGTGGAGTATATTTTGTCATCTTGGATTAGTAGGTAGATGGTTTGCATCTTGGGAGAAGTGTTCAGATGAGGGGATTTTGGCCTGAGACGCTATAGACTTAATGACGTATACACCTGTATCACAGAACAATAGATTTTGGATTACATTGTGCCTCCCCAAATAATCCTGGTGTTAGAAACCCGATTAGCTGTTACCTTTGATCTTGTGTAGCCATTTACACCTCTCTGAAACGGGGAGGGTAACTTTTCACAGGGGTAAATGACTACATAAAGTACAAGGTAGTGGATGATCAGGCCCTGTCTGCTTCAGAAAAACCCCTCCTAAAACCCAAGTGTTACTGCCAATATGCAGCCTCTTTGTACAGTGAAGCCACAATTTGGCCCTTTGTACAGCATTTACTGCGGATGATGGAATTTCTTGAGCTATTAGTCACAAAGCACCATGCCAAAAATCACAGTGTTCTACTTATGGAGGCTAAAAATCTAGAACTCAGTACTGCACCCAAACAGCCAGGACAGATATTGGACAGATCTTCAAGGCGAGCCTATTGGGTTAGTTGTAGGAGCTCCTGCAAATCCTTATAAATACTTCCTCTATTCTTCATTACTGTAAAACTTGAAGTAACATAGTCCATCTCAGGATGTCATGAAGAGAAATTAGGAGAGCTCATGATAGATACAACATTCATGAGAGTCACCCCTCTGGTTTGTAGTTTGGTAAAATGATTGGCAGGTTGGAAAATCAAATGTGTAAAGTGGTGCTTAGCTTACCTGGCTGTGTGCATATAGCTCAGTGAGGTATACCCCTTTAGCACACATTTTAGCACTGCTTGTAATTGTTGGTGACCAGGACATGGGTGGTCATGCCCAGTGGTTAGAGCAGGAATCAACAGCAAGGAAACTGAGCCAAGCATCAGAGCTGGAGTCTGAGGCCAGGCACCAAGCCAAAGATCAGCGACAGTCAGGAATTGGAACAGAGAGACAGGACCGGGTGACCTTGGAGTGAGGCAAGGCGAGAGCAGCTATCACAGCTGTGGGCAAATGCTTTGATCAGCCACTGAACTGGAGCTGTTGCATGTCTGAAGACTCTTTCAGTCAATCAAGCAGCCTACTACACACCAGACTGTTAGGTTGCCAGAGCCTGGCTCTGCTGAAGGCCCTGCTTCTAGACTAGATCTGGTACAGGCACTGATTTCTGACACTAATATACACTTAAACAGCAGGAATTTTGTTACATTGTGTGAGAAGCTACAGTGATCGCCAAAGAAGTTACCTCTCCTTAGTTTTGGAAAAGGTTTTGACCAGCCTGACACAAGGTAGCAGTAGCAGTGAAGCCTTTTAACTAGGTCCCTCTGTGAGTGCAACTGCTTTTTAAAAACATATGTGTTTTGGTATGCCTGTTATTTCACTGTAAATACTACAAATGTAACTATCATTGCAATTTGTCAAGTGTTTTTCATGTCCCATGTCCCATTTCCTCGATCGGTCATAACAGTAGCAGCTCTTGGACAGAGAGAAAAAGGTAAATCTACAAAAGGTACAGGGAGAGAGGCACAGGCAGCATGATTCCTCTCCACTGATTTTATTTCTGTACATTTGGAAGGCCACACTCTCCTCTCCCTATGTGGCAAGGAAAACTTAATGCCCTCCACTAAGATGATGTGCTGGGAACTGAACTGCAACTTACTGTTTTTTTCCAAGTAAACTGCCCCTTCCACAGGTTTGTCTGCAGGAGAGTATAATGTAGCTACTGGATTCACAATGCATATATAGTAAAGAGATAATTTAAGTGTACTTTAGGGGAGAATGATGCTTCTTTATCCCATTCCAGTCATGTTACAAAAATCAAAGGGGATTATGTCAGAAATTTCCATCATTCTATAAATGGGATTTATATGAATATGCACTATAGAAATGAATATAAATTAATTGTACTGTGTCAGAAAATGATCCCCCTCCTGCCAAAAAATCTAATTTATATAAAACTTGGTTTCACAGGTGTATTGAGAACTATACAGGAGCCCGTTGTGAAGAAGTTTTGCTACCTAGTCTCAAGACCCAAATTAAAAGTGAACTGTTTGCAGCTTTCTTGACTTCAGTTGTTGTTCTAGGAATTCTTGTAATTGGAGCATTCTACTTCCTTTGCAGGTAAAAGTGCTTCAGAGTACTGAAGCTAGTCAATCAAGTAGAAATTTATTTTCAGGTAATCATATACTAATTATTTGAATTTAAAATTATGTAATGAATTATACATTAGATACGCATGATTATTCAGCAAAATTAATCGACCCTTTTGCTCTTAATATTTTATTTTCTAATTTGTAGTTCTCTGGAATGCCTTTTTCAGTTTTGTCAGCTGTAGTTACTTTACAAAAGCTCGTTGTGACCCACAGTTTCCTATAACAACTAAAAGCATATCCAGAATCAGAGTGTATAACACATTAAGGTATAACTCACTTTACATTGCCAGTTTTCAAAAAAGTAGAGGTAGAAGCCTGTCAGCTGCAGTGCTCAGAAATCAGAACACTGGCTAAAATTTTCAAAAGCATCTCATTATATAGGATACGCTGTCCCATTGAAAGACAACTTAGGCACTTTTGAGAATTTTACCCTTCAACTGTAAAAATAAGATGTACTATAGAATTACCACATACAGGGACAATTTCTGATTCTCTCTGTATGGCTGTGCTGGGAATGGGGAGAGCTGAGCTATTCTACTGAGTCAATTTGGTAGCCACACTAAGAGGGTTAGCTCCAGCCCAGGAGCACATAAGGCACAGGTACAGAGGAATCTGAAGAGGACAACCTTAGAAACAGCCACGTTCAGGAGCAAGCTCAGGTTCAAGTTTGTTTGTTATTTAAGTTACTAAAAAAATGCCAAAAATGCCAGCGGCTTACAGCTACTGTTACCTTAGGTCTGGACTATAATTAAGTTTTGCCAGCATACTTATGTCAGTTAAGAGCATGGGTTGAAAAGAATCACCTCCCTAGCTGACATAGCTATGCCAGAAAGAGCCCTAGTGTAGACACAATTAAACCAGAAAAGACGTTATTTAATTCAGGGAACTGACATAAGCAAGAGAACCCTTTTTCTGATATAAACTGCATCTCCGTTAGGATGGTTTGCCTGTATAGCAAGCAATACCAGCGACCCCTGTCTAGCATAGACAAGATTGTAGATGTTTTTACAAGTCAGCACTAACAGTAATCTCACAGTTATTACTTTAAAATACATTTGTCGGCCACCTTAAAACACTGGTACTTCATCTGTCAAAAAATGTTCCTGTAACATTTACAGTTGTGTGTTTTTTTTGTTTTTTTTTAAAAAAAAGCATTAGGAGTTATACTGGAGATTAAGATAACAATAAATCAGGTTCTTGTTCCAGCATAACACAGGAAACTTTTTTACACAAATGAACGATTCACTATCTGCATTATTCACATATACTTGGTTTTCTAGACATCCCAGGTATCCTGTTTTTACTTATGCTTATTCTCCTGAGTATCTGGAGACTATAGTTAGCTCAGGGCTAATATTAGTGCCCTGACTTAACTCAGATGTATATACGTCAGCCCAATCAGTAGTCACACTTTAACAGCAAGGAAGTAGATCAACAGTACTTTTCCAGCTCATACCCTGTCATAAAACTATCTGCACATATTTCCACCTTTACCAGCCAGCATTTTAATCCCTGAAATACAGTCTAGTTCACTTTTATTATTAGTGACCACTAACCTGTGGCCTAACTCCACGAGCGGTCTTTGCTCCAAAAGCTCTCACACATCGCTCACTTGTAGCCTTCCCTTGGCTGTGACTGACTAGGCCTCCTGCACTTCTCATTTCTTTATCCCTCCAAATCCATGTTGGGCCCTCTATGGAGCAGACTCAGTTGCTCCTCTGAAAGTCCCTTTTCACAACTAGACTTGTTTCATCAGCTGATGTAATGGAAACTTGCTGAATGCTCATTTTTCCCCTTAACCAAATACAATTCGAAGAAGCAAAATTATTTTATAGAAATACTCTCGATAATCAAGAGACAGTTGTAAAGGATATCAAAACTGTTGCATTCACCATTTTGATTAAATCAGTCCTCCCTATCATTGAGACAGGAAACCCTCTCCATTTCATTAAGCTCCAGAGGAGCTAGTGGCAAGAGTATTCACTTCTAGAATTGCTGTGAATTCACCGAAATAATAATAAAACAAGGCCTTTACTAGCCTTTTAAAATACATGCCAGCAGTCTTGCAGTTCTTTAGAGGTGAGATTTTCTTTTGGGTGGAGGAGCTGAAAAGTGACCCCAATACAACAGAACTGCAGAGGTTTTAACATACACAGGATACATAGCACAGGAGTGATCAAGCGTAGGGACTCCTCTCCTCATGCATGCAGTAGAGCTGGGGAAGGGGCGCAGGCATTGACCCCTGAGTCCACAGTTTAATGGCTAAAGATCCCTGTGCAAGGGAACACTGCCACTATTCTAATTCAGGTACTAGAATAACATCCACACAGAATGCATGCAGCTTCCCTGATCATTGGTTTGCAGGGTGATCCTAAACTCCATGTCCATTGACTCAGGCTTTGCGCAGGGGATGTTCAGGATTAATTCCTCCCTATGGAAATAACAAAGGGGCAGCAACTCAGTCTTCCCATATTGGATCTTGTATCCAGAATATAACACAGAGTACTGTGGGAGATCTCAAAAAACAAGGGACTGATTTCTCTTGTCATAAAGAAAGGAACTTCACTTGCTGTATAAAGGGAATATTAGCCTTGTAGTCTTCATCATTCCAGAGAAGCCTAATATGGTATTGCTTTACTACTGCCTAAGGCCTTGTCTACACTGGCAAGTTTCTGCGCTGTAAAGCAGCTTTCTGCATTCTAACTCCCAAGGTGTATACATTGCCAAGCAACTTAGTGCACAGAAACCACCCCGATGAGAGGCATGCAGCTTTCTGTACTGGGGCTACAGCACCACATTGCTGTTGTAGACACCCTGGTTGATTACAGCACTGCAATTGGCCTCTAGGAGGTGTCCCACAATGCCTGTTCTTGCCTCTCTGGTCATTGGTTTGAACTCTACTGCCCTGCCTTCACGTGAGCAACTGTCATCCCCACCCCATATATTCCTTTGGAATTTTGAAAGTCCTGTTTGCTCGGTGACATGTGCAGTGTCTTAGCACATCCTTCCAGGTGGAAGTGCTCCAAGCACCAGGCGATCCCCCACTTGGAGCAACGCTGAGCTGTTGGACCTCATCGACATTTGGGGAGAAGAGGCTGTCCAGTCCCAGCTATGCTCCAGCCATAGGAATTATGATACCTAAGGACAGATTTCACAATGCATGACATAAAGGGGCCATGACTGGAACACACTGCAGTGCAGGATCAAAGCGAAGGAGCTGTGGAACACCTACCACAAGGCGTGGGAGGCAAACCACCGCTCCAGTGCTGCGCCCATGAGCTGCCAGTTCTACAAAGAGCTGGACGCGATACTCAGTGGTGACCTCACTTCCACCACGAAGGCCACTATGGATACTTTGGTGGCTCACATGCCAGCCGAGAGTGGACTGAGCCAGGAGGAGGAAATCTTGGACGAGGATGGGGAGGGGGACCCAGAGGCAGAGGACGACTCTGAGGTCAGAGATGGATGCAGCCAGGAGCTCTTTTTTACCCCAGAGGCTAGCCAGTCAGTCACAGCTGTCGGAGCTTGGTGAAGCGCAAACAGGAGAGGAGGCCCCTGGTAAGTGAATTTGATTTTGGGAATCACTGAAGAGAGTTCTTGGAGACAGGAGGGTTGCAGAAAGCAGGCGTGTGTCTGTATGATGCGTGTACCACCACATGCCTCGTCTGAGCAGCGAAACAGGCTGTTGATTGACTCCCTCACTTCACGGGAATTTCCCTCAGCTTTCTCCAGGAAACCCTCATGTAGATACTGGGCAATCCACTGCCGCAGGTTCTTTGGCAGAGCTGCTTTGTTTCTTGCCCCATTAATGGTAACTTTTCCACGCCACTCTGCTGTCACTGGAGGGGAACCATTGCTGCACATAGACGAACCGCATAAGGGCCAGGGCGGAAGACAGAGTCTTGAAGACCCTCCCTTGAGTCCCTGCTCCCCCTTGGCAGCAAGATATCTTCCATAATGAACACAGCCTGTGGATAATGTGGGGAAAATGAATATCAGACCCCCACTACAGTGCTGACTCTCCCCAAGAGCCACATGCCTGGGAACACTGATTTACCCTGCTCCTGTAGCTACTCACCATTTTGGGGGTCTTGTGGCTCATGTGTGCTTGCCTGGGGTCAGCCAGTTAGTGACAGCTGTGTTTTAAATCACTGAATTAGTGTTGTGTGTTGCAAACAATACTGCTTCTGTAAAATGTTGCATTTATATTCCACAGAGATGACCTTGGGAGCCCAGCCTCCCTCTTTGTTATTGGCAACTGAATAGCTGCGCAGAATTAGAAAGCAGCCACAAAGAACTAAGGAGGATTTTCTATGTGACATTATGATGCATTCTGCGGCCAAAAAACAGGATTCGAAGGAGTGGCGGGACCGCGAGAAGAGGGACCAAAAGGAGAATGTAGTGTGCCAGAATGAAGCCACAGAGCGGCTCTTAAACGTTATGGACCACCAAGCGGACATGCTCCAGGCGATACTAGTACTGCAAACCAAGCAGTTCCCCACCCGCCCTCCCCGGCAGCAGCTGTCGCAAAACTTTCCCATGCGCCCCCAGACACCTCCAAAACACTCTTATCAACCTCCTGGCTCCAGTCTGTACCCACTGCATTCCACTCCTCCCCCGTCACACTCCAGCACTACGGACTCCCAGTACCCACTACACTCAACACCAGTCCCTCTGCAGTTTAGCCCTGCTGAAGTACAGTACCCGCTGCACTGCACTGTACTCCAAAGGAGAAGGCTGGATATGATCCCTGGACATAAACAAATCTTTAACCATCCTGGGACCCCACCTCCTCCTGGGAACTTCCCTTCCCGCATCTCCCTCAGTGCTGATGTGTTTTTCTGTTTGTCTCTCTCCTCCGGTTGTTGTTTTTTAATAAAATAATTGTGTTGGTGTGAAAGCAAACAGAGCCCTGCAAACCAACAGACAGTTATCTTAAACCTTCATATTGCATCATCTGCAATCACAATCCCCTCCTAACATTACAAGCACTGCACTCCTGAGCATAGCAACAAATATGAATGGCTTTCAGCTTCAGATTGCTGCCTCAAGACATCCCTGATCCTTATGGCCCCATGCTGCACCCCTCTAATAGCCCTGGTCTCTGGCTGTTCAAATTCAGCCTCCAGGTGTTAAGGCCTCAGCAGTCCAGCCCTGAGTGAAGCTTTCACCCTTCCCTTCACAAATATGGAGCATACAGCATGTGGCTATAAGCATAGGAATATTGTCATCGGCCAGGTCCAGTTTCCCATTTAGGCAGTGCCAGCAGGCCTTTAAATGGCCAAAAGCACACTCAACATTATCTGCACTTGCTCAGCCTATTGTTGAACCACTCCTTGCTGCTGTCAAGGTGCCCCATGTATGGCTTCGTAAGCCACGCCATTAAGGGCTAGGCGGGGTCTCCCAGGATCACAGTGGGCATTTCGACTTCCCCTAAGGTGATCTTCTGGTCTGGGAAGAAAGTCTGTGTTTGCAGCTTCCTGAACAGGCCAGTGTTCCGAAAGATGCGTGTGTCATGCACCTTTCCAAACCAGCCCGCATTAATGTCTGTGAAACGCGCACTGTGATCCACAAGTGCCTGGAGAACATTGAGAAATACCCCTTCCGATTAATGTACTCACTGGCGAGGTAGTCTGGTGCCAGAATTGGAATATGCATGCCATCTAATCGCCCCTCCGCAGTTAGGGAAGCCCATTTGTGCAAAGCCATCCACAATGTCACGCACATTGCCCAGAGTCATGGTGTTTCAGAGCAGGATGTGATTAATGGCCCTGCACATTTCCGTCAACATGAATCCAAAGGTCAACTTTTCCATTATGAACTGGTTAGCGACCAATCAGTAGCACTCTGGAGTAGCCAGCTTCCACAGTGCAATCACCACGCGCTTCTCCAATGGCAGGGCAGTTCTCTTTCTTGTGTCCTTGTGCCACAGGGCTGGGGCAAACTCATCACACAGTCCCATGAATGTGGCTTGCCTCATCCGAAAGTTCCGCAGCCACTGCTCATCATCCCAGACATGCAAGACGATGTGATCCCACCACTCAGTGCTTGTTTCCTGAGCCCAAAAGCAGTGGTCCACTGTGGTCAGCACCTCCGTGAATGCCACACCAATCTTGTGTTGTAGCTACTCTGTGTGGTGAGATCAATGTCACACTCCTCTTGCCTTTGTAGTTTAACGAATAACTCCACTGCCACTTGTGACGTGTTAGTCAGAGCGAGCAGTATACTGGTCAACAGTTCAGGATCCATTCCTGCAGACGGAAGAGGCAGTGTGTACAGTACACAAACACCTGATGGTGCCAAATGTGGACGGAAGCATGGGACTGCTGGGATTCGAAACAGTGCATCATGGGGCATTGGGACAGGACCCAGGATCCCCTCCGCCTTCCTGCAACTCTTAGCAGCAGAAGCGGAAGAGATGCTTTATGGGATAGCTGCACAGAGTGCACTGCTCCGAATACCGCTGCAAGTGTAAACATGCTATTGCGCAGGCAGCTGACAGTGTGAACACACAACAGCGGTTTCCTTCAGTGCTGTCTGAGCAGCGCTGTAGACATATCCTAAGGCTCTATACGTAGACAAAGTTTCCCAGATGAAAATCTTTAGCTCTTGATTGAGGTGATCAGCAGATCAGAGGTTTTTCAAGGTGGATGCTTCAGTCCATTCTCATTTCTTCAGAGTTATAAACAAGGATCAATAATCTCTAGTACATGGTGTTATGCTTGTTTAAAACACATTGTTACCTATAAATCAGGCCACCCAGCTATCATTGAATCTTTTGGGGCTTAAGTGTAGGATTTATGGTGGGCCAGCCTGTGAGTTCATGTCATTCTTGACTTGTCCTCTTAGACAGTGTATTGGGTTGAAAAATGTAAGAAAAATTGAGTGTTATAAAATTCCTACTTTTTCACCTGTCTAATCTAGGCATTATGTTTGGTCTAGATTTGAAACTCCGCAAAACAAAGTGGATTGCTCTGTTGTATTTATTTATAAGAATTTTTATGGCTCTAGCACCATAGGATCTTAGCAAGTCATAAATGTTAATTAATTTAGACTCATACTACCTCCCTGAGATTAGGAAGTATAAGTAATATTAATTTATATATAGGGAAAATGAGACACAGTAATTAACTTGCCTAAGTCACATAGCAAGTCTGTGGCAGAGTTGGGAACAGAACCCAGATCTCCTTTACCTTGTTGCCCCTTACCCTGGACTGTGTTGTTATGGCAGATTTCTGGGCTATGTATGTTATGTGTGGAAACGCTAGAATGTTCCCCTTATTTATAAAACTCAGGTGTGGCTGATGGGGAAGGTAGCTCACAAAAGCGGACTATGTGGGAAAAAGAGCTGGGAGAAGAGGGGAGTAATCCTCGATCTCATATGTATCTGAATAATCAAATCTTTATCAGCTATGCTCTGAAAGAATTTCAGTAAAAGTGGTCACTAGGATTTGTTTTTTCTTATGCCAGAGCTGCTTCCCAACCTGCCAGCAATCTGAAACAGCTGTATTATACTATATTTGATCATGCCCAGGGATTCATGAGCACAACATGCTTTTGGGAGGCAGAACCTGCACAAAGAGGGAAAATGGGAGAGAATTAGTAATAAAAGAGGGAGCATTTGAAATGGACAGAGGGATGGACAGGGTGCATGAGAAAATGAAGGAAGGTCTGAGTGAAATGGGAAACACTGTGGAAGGGAAGAGAGGAAAATGAAGAACTGGACAGTGGTGGGGAACAGCAGGATAGAACTAAAGGGATAGAGCTCATGGTAGACACAGTGGTTGTGTACAGTGCAGGGTAAAAGTGCTAGAATTTTCCATTGTCCATAGGGCCCAGACATGATCTGGCTGACCCTTCCCATGGGACAGGAAGGTGGGACTTCATTAACAGAGGCTTTTTCTTCTCTTTCTGCCCCATCCTGCTTGTGGCAAAGTAAACAGCAAGAGTGTCATGGACTTTAACAGGTGTAGGATTGGGGCCTTTGTGAAGCTTTAAAGCCTTTCTAAAAGACCCATCCCTTTTTCTGATGATGTTCTTGACAGTTTTGCTACTTACTACAGTAGGATCAAGATGGGGCCTGAGGAATGGAAATTCTGTGTCAGATCATCATCTCCATCACATACCCCTTGGAGACAGTTTCTCTATTGGGGGTAAACAGAAACTGATAATCTCCTACCTTTGTCATTTAGAGAGATCCAATGTGATTTTCAAACAGTGACTTGACTCCTACAGCCTCCTTGGCTCCTATATGTAAAAAAAAAATCACTTCTCTGGTTACTAAAGTGCAGCCAGCTCTGGGAGAAATGTGGCAGTTGTTTAACAGAGCAACATTTTACACAACAGTTTAGGACAGGAAATCCTAACTGACTCCCCTGATGAAGTAAAGAAAGCTACACTATCGAACAAACTCTGGGGCTGTGTGTACACTGGGTTTTTCCTTCCCCAAATTTTTCAGTGGTGCAGCTTCATCATGGCTAGTAATAGTGGAGAAATAGTGTAGACAGAGGTTCTGTGAAACATGATTATTTTTACCATCATGTTGTTCAATGCTGCTCAGAGCAGACCTTTAATGGTCACATCAGCAAGATCGTGGTTTTATGTCTTCAGATAGAATGAAGTCTTGTAAAATGATTTTGTATATTTACTGGGAAACTTGCTCTCTACACCCACAAATATTGCATCATGTAGCAGGTACTACAAATGACTTGAGTTTTAGCAACTTAGTTTTCTTTGCTGTTTTATTGAACTCTATTCAGAAATTTTCTACTGTTCCATGAACAGCAAAACAGACATGTTAACTCTGCCTGTTTAGAAGAGGGAGCCCCTTTTACCAAAGTGTGGTACAAGTATGTCCACACTGGCCGCACTGAAAGTTCACCAAGGAAGGGTATTCCAAACTGTCTTCCAGAATTGCTGGTATCTGTGGCATAGTGTCAACATTAACCATATTTTAGCAATAGCACCTAAATATTTACATTGTGAATTGAAAAAGGGGATTTGAAGGATTCTTCGAGTGCTTGCTCATATTGATTCCAATTAGGTGCGTGCGTGCCGTCTGCACGGCCGGAGAATTTCGACCCTAGCAACACCCGGTGGGTCGGCTGTGGACTCCTCTGGAGTAGCGCCTTCATGGCGCTTGATATATACCCCAGCCGACCCAGCGCCTCCTCAGTTCCTTTTTACCGCCCGTGATGGTCGTTGGAACTGGGGAGTTCTGCTTCGCTGCTCTCCACTCTCCCTAGCATAGTTTATTGTAAATAGTTTACAGTTAATAGTTATAGTTCTTGATAGTTATAGTTAGTATTAGTGGGGTTGGTTTTTTTTCCCCTCCTGCCCGATTTTTCTCTTGGGCTCATGCCCAAGGTTCTGGGATTCAAGCCCTGCGGTTCCCGCTCTAAGCCCATGCCAACGGGCAACCCCCATGACTCTTGCCTGAAGTGTCTGGGAGAGTCTCATCAAGCAGACAAGTGCAGGATCTGTAAAGGGTTTCATCCCTGGACTAAGAAGGAGTGGGACTTCTCTTTAAAACAGCTCCTCATGGAGGCAGCTCTTAGCCCTCAGCCTCCTGTGGTGCGCCAAGATCCGGCACTGAGCGCCTTGGTGCACAGCGCCCCAGCGGCAGCGGTAGGAGCTGCACCGCGGTTGAACTCTGAACGAGACCCGCAGCACCGACGCACCCCAGCACCACAACCAACTTCATCGGCCCGGTGTTGCTCCCATTCTCCTGGCCAGAAGCAGCACCAGAAGCCAGAAAAGGGTGGTCCGCCTCCTCAGAGACCAGCCTCCCTGTAACCACCTGTGGAGACGTGTCCCACAGGGGAGCGTCTAGGGGCACAGCCTACGGTTTCTGCACCACTGACTCCGGCCCTGAGGGGAGAGCCGTTGAGTCCGGTGCCTCTGGACTCCCTGACACACAGCATGGTTGAGGTCCAGTTGCCGTCCACCCCGGATGCCTTTTGCTGCCACAAGGGATCTTATTGCCATGACGGCATTGGCATCCCCTCAGCCTTATGCCAAGGCACTGGTTCCTGTATGTGCGGCACTGTCCCGGGGCAAGCTGTCCCTAAAGCCACCCGTTGGCACTGTCGGTTAAGCCACGGCACTGATCCTGTTCTCAGCACCGTTCCTGACGCCACTTGCAGTCCCGATAGCGCTCCAACTCCCGGTGCTGCTCTTCTTCACTGCACCGATCATACTTGTGGCGCCGGTCCGACTCCTGGCACCGGTCCTGGCACCGATCTGCCCGCCAATCGCCATTGAGGAGCAGATCCTGGACCCGACGCTGCTCTTGCTGCCAGTCATCATATTGACCCAGGTCCAGATCCAGGTGCTGGTCCAGGTCCCGGCACCGTTCCCCAGCGTCACAGCATCATTCCCATCGCCTCGTAGATGTGACCCGGCGCAGATCCGCTCAGCACCACTGTAGCCCTCACATTCCACTTCTCGTTCTTCAGGATCGCGTTTCTCCGAACGCCGCCATTTGGACCACAGCCACCTGGACTCAGGGGCTGGGCATTGGCAGGCACAGGAGCAGGGTCCAGTTCAAGGGCCCACTCAATGGCCGTTCTGGACGCCCTGGGGGTACCACCAGGCCCAGGGTGCTCTGTCTGGGGCTTCTCAATCAGCCCCGTCCAAGCCACGAATGTCAGAGGCTACCGCCAGTCGGCCCGCCCTGGGATGCATGGAGACCATGGCGCCTTCCCTCTCTGCTTTAGGACCTCCCCCAACACCAGTTCCTGGTCCAGGTCCTGAGATAACTGGCACAGGACACCCAGGCCCAGCCCCACAAGAGGACCTGGATGACCTTCTTCCCACTGTGGCCTCCTCCTCTTCCCCCAACAAGGTGGTGGCAGGCATTGCAATCTCGGGTCCCCCTCTGATAGACCTCTGTGTCCACCAGAACCTTCTGTGTAGGGTGGCGCAGAACATGAACCTGCAGGCGGAGGAGGTGGAGGACCCAGTGGTTGATATTCTGTCCGCAGAAGCTCCATCAAGAGTGGCCCTACCCCTTATTCGGACCATCCAAACCCCCGCCAGAATGATGTGGCAGACACCTGCGTCCATCCCCCCCCGACTGCTAAGGGAGTGAAGAGAAAATACTTTGCCCCCTCAAAGAGGTATTATCTGTTCACCCACCCTCAGCCCTGCTCGCTTGTGGTGGCATCAGTGAACGAGAAAGAACGGCACGGCCAGCAAATCCCAGCACACAAATCGAAGGACGCCAAGCGCCTTGATTTGTTTGGGCGCAAAGTTTATTCCTCAGGGGGACTTGAGCTCAGGATCGCTAATCAGCAGGCGCTCCTGAGCCGTTACAATTTTAACTCCTGGAACTCCATGCTGAAATATAAGGAGCTAGTACCTCCTGAGTCCAGAGAGGAGTTTGGGGCTTTGGCAGAAAAGGGAAAAAACAGAGGCACAGACCTCGCTGCAGGCCTCGCTGGATGCTGCAGACTCCACCGCTCATACTTTGTCCTCAGGGATTGCGATAAGACGTATCTCCTGGCTACAAGCCTCCAGCCTACCACCAGAACTTCAGCAGACATGGCAGGACCTTCCCTTTGATGGAGAGGGCCCGTTTTCGGAAGAGACAGATTCAAGGCTACAAAGCCTTAAAGGCTCAAGGACAATAATGAAGTCCTTGAGCATCCACACACGGGCTACCCAGCGGAAACCCTTCAAGTCTCAGGAGCCGCAACAGCGCCTGTATCCTCCTCAGCCGAGGCAGGATTTCTATAGGCAGCGGGGACATAATGGCAGGAGGAAGCCATCTAACCCCCCCATCAGGACAAGGCCAGGGCCCGACCAAGCCTTTGTCTGGCTCAAAACAGGACTTTTGAAGGGATGCCCAAGGCCGGCGTACCGGACCTCGTTCAGGAGTCTACCTCACCTTTATTGAATCGTTTATCCCATTTCCACTGTGCTTGGTCTCTGATAACCACAGACTGCTGGGTCCTCCACATGGTGAAAGTGAGATACTCTCTCCAATTCTCTTCCTCCCTGCCCTCCCACCCCCATCCCTCTTCAGGGACCATTCTCATGAGCAACTCCTTATTCAGGAGGTTCAAATGCTCCTCACAATGGGGACAATCGAGGAGGTCCTGAGGGAGCTAAGGGGCAGGGGGTTTTACTCCCAATATTTCTTAATCCCCAAGGCAAAGGGCAGGCTTCAGCCCATTCTGGACCTGTGCGGACTCAACAAGTTCATGGTAAAGTTGAAGTTCCGCATGGTCTCCTTGGGCATCATTATACCTTTCCTGGATATTGGTATGCCACCCTTGACATGAAGGACGCGTATTTCCATAGCGATTCATCCAGCGCACAGATGCTTCCTCCACTTTGTGGTCAACCGCAAACACTATCAGTTCACGGCCCTTCCCTTCAGTCTTTCCATGACCCCCTGAGTATTCACCAAATGTATGGCAGTTGTGGCGGCCTTCCTTCGTCGAGGGCAGGTGCAGGTATACCTTTACCTCAACGACTGGCTTATCTGTGGGCACACCAGAGAACTGGTGCAGTCTGACCTCCGCTTGGTCATGGACATGTTTCGTTGGTTAGGCCTTCTTCTCAACATTGCAAAACTGACACTAGAACCGACCCAGAGAATAGAATTCATTGGGGCGGTTCTGGACTCCGTGCAGACATGAGCCATCCTGCTGGATGCTCGTTTCCAGTCTATTGTGGCCCTTGTCTGGAGCCTTCAGAGCTTCCCAACCTCATTGGCAAGAAGCTGCTCGAGTCTTCTTGGCTACATGACTTTCTGCATATACATGACCAGGTATGCCAGACTTCGACTCCACCCGGCTGGCATCAGTCTATCGCCCAGGTCGGGACAGCCTGAACTTGGTGGTCACAGTCCCAGAGTGGCTCCTGGCCTCCCTCCACTGGCGACTAGATCCCTAGGCGATATGCAAAAGAGTTCCTTTTCACAGCCCGCAGCCCTCCTTGTCCCTCATCACGGATGCATCAGCCTTGGGATGGGGCGCCCACTTAGGGGACATTCAGACACAGGGCCTATGGCCCCCATCCACACTCTCCCTTTATATCAACGTCCGGGAGCTGATAGCAGTGCGGCTTGCTGTCAAGCCTTCCGGGAGCGGCTGCAGGGTCGTTGTGTGGCGGTCCTTGCAGACACCACCACCGCCATCTTCTACATCAACAAACAAGGGGGGGCCCGTTCGACTGTGGGAGTTCTGCATAGCCCTCTCCATTCACCTGGTGGCGTCATTTCTACCTGGGGTCCAGAACACGCTGGCAGACCACCTGAGCAGGTCCTTCTGCTCACATGAGTGGTCCCCTCGACCAGATGTCATTCACCCCATCTTCCGAAAGTGGAGGTTTCCCCAGGTCGACTTGTTTGCCTCCCGCAGCAATCGGAAATGTCCGGCTTTCTGCTCTGTCCAAGGCCGCTCCCTGGGCTCTCTCACAGATGCCTTCCTACTCCCGTGGACAAGTCAACTATTTTACGCCTTTCCCCCGTTCCCCCTGGTGCACAGGGTCTTGCACAAAGTGCACAGGGACAGGGCATGAGTGATTCTGGTAGCTCTGGCGTGGCCCAGGCAGCACTGGTACACCATGCTCCTGGAACTCCCTCTGGACGCTCCAGTCCCATTGCCTCTTCTTCCAGACCTGATCACTCAGGATCACGGTCACTTCTGCCATCCCGACCTACGATCTCTCCACCTCACGGCATGGATGCTGCGTGGCTGAACCCTTCAGAACTTCTCTGTTCAGAATCTGGGCAGTAAGTACTGATGGGCAGCAGGAAACTCTCCATTAGGGCCACATATACGGCTAAGTGGAAGCGGTTTTCATGCTGGTACACTCAGCACAACACACTCCCTCTCCAGGTGTCTGTGCCTCTCATTTTGGAGTATCTCGTGGACCTACTACTGCAGGACCTGGCAGCATCCTCTGTCAGAGTTCACCTGGCAGCTATCTCGGCTCTTCATCCGGGTGCGAATGGCCGCTCTGTCTTCGCCAATCCCATGATTGACGGGTTCCTCAAGGGCCTGGACCATCTCTACCCACAAGTTAGACAGCCATCCCCACATGGGACCTTAACCTGGTCCTCTCCAGACTCACGGGGCCCCCATTCGAGCCGCTAGCCACCTGCCCCTTTCTTTACCTCTCCTGGAAAACAGCTTTCCTGGTCGCTATCATGTCAGCGTGGTGGGTCTCTGAGCTGAGAGCCCTTACCTTGGAACCAACTTACACGATCTTCCATAAAGATAAGGTTCAGCTTTGGCCTCACCCGGCCTTTCTTCCCAAGGTTATATTGGCCTTCCATAATCAGCCAAGACATTTTTCTTCTGTTTTTTTATCCAAAACCGCATGCCAGTCGCCAAGAACAGCGGCTGCACTCCCTCAATGTCCGTAAGGCCCTTGCCTTCTACATTGAGTGTACGAAGCCGTTCAGGAAGATGACCCAGCTCTTCATTGCAGTGGCGGACCAGATGAAAGGCCTCCTGGTCTCGTCTCAGAGGGTCTCTTCATGGATCACGTCCTGTATCCGCGCTTGCTATGATCTGGCCTGTGTACTGACCCTGCCCCTCACTGCTTACTCCACAAGGGCCTAGGCTTCATCGGCGGCGTTCCTGGCCCAGGTGCCAATCCATGAGATCTGCAGAGCCGTGACTTGGTCCTCAGTACACACTTTTGCTTCGCACTATGCCATCGTCCAGCACGCCAGAGACGACGCGGCATTTGGTAGAGCGGTCCTACAATCCACGTTGCTTCACTCCGACCCCACCGTATAGGTAAGGCTCGGGAGTCACCTAATTGGAATCGATCTGAGCAAGCACTCAAAGAAAAAACGGTTACTTACCTTTGTAACTGTTGTTCTTCGAGACGTGTTGCTCATATCCATTCCAAACCCGCCCCCCTTCCCCTATGTCGGAGTAGCCGGCAAGAAGGAACTGAGGAGGCGCTGGGTCGGCTGGGGTATATATCAAGCGCCGTGAAGGCACCACTCCAGGGGGCTCCACAGCCAACCCACCGAGTCGTAAATTTTATCCGACGGCCATGCACATGGCATGCACACACCTAATTGGAATGGACATGAGCAACACATCTCGAAGATCAACAGTCACAAAGGTGAGTAACCGTTTTTTCTTTAATTGAGAGAACTGGTTTTATGTAGAGGAGCTCTGAACATGAATTTCTGTTTTAACAATTATTAATGCTATATGGCCAGCTTCTGGCCCCTGCTGTGGAGCAGCACAAAGGGGCCATACAGATAGCTTAACCAGTTTGCTGAGCAAGAGCAAGGACTGAGTGTGCCAGCTTCCTGTATAGCACACAAGGGAGTGGGAGAAGAGAGAGTTCCTTGGACATTCCGGAATCCTCACCACCTATGCAGATCTAGGCATACTCCAGTTGGTATCTAAATGGAACTAAAAAAATGGCATAAAGATAGACCACTGAGGAAAGTAGGAAGGTATTCACAGTGCTTGGTGTTACTAAGAGAGCAAAAGGAAGATTTCACTGCAAGCTATTCAAAATGTCTGTGGAAGTCCCCTGGCACTCCTAACCCCAGGAGGAGACTGTACAAGGTATACTAGAAGAGAGTAAAAGAGGTGGCTGATTTGAATCTAGTCTATAATCCACCTGAGACAGTTTTTTTTTTTCATTGTGTTAAGTTATAGGACATTATGACTTGAATTCCCAAAATAGAATTTAAAGGGGAAGAATAGAGCATAGAGGGGGCAAATGGAACACTAGGGATAGTTATAGATCTGTGAATCACTGACATAATATAAACCCATGTTGACTGGTTAAATTACCTATGTGAGAAGAGTATATTAACAAACAAGATCGGAGCCATCCATCTAAAACACACCGTCTAGGAATTGAGCCATCAAGGCAACACACTGTGTGGAAGAATTAAAGTCACCACAGGACAAAAACTGGACACAAAGGAACAAAACTGACAGCTTCTCTCGAGACAGATGTCTAAAGTGGTTTTTTTTTTTGTTTGTTTTTTAAAAAGAGTCAAGATGGTGAGCTAATGTATTTTATTGGATCAACTTCTATTGGTGAAAGAGACAAGCTTTCAAGCTCCACTGAGCTCTTCAAAAGAAGGTTAGCTATGTTTAAAACAGCTGTGTAGAAAGCATCCCTTTCTTCAGCATTTTGAATGGGCTTTTAGCAGATTTAAATGATTAATTAGTTCAAATTGTATTATAGTGACCAATTACATAATAAAGGCCTTAGAGGCCGCCCAGAGCAACATTAGCTGGGACCCAGACACTGGAGTTCCAATCCTGGCGTTGCTACAGGCACGGTGTGTGGTTCTGAGCAAATTTCTTCCGTTTCTCCCCACCTCACAAAGGGGCTGAATATTAAAATTTGTCAAGTGTTTTGAAGTTGCCAAGTCCTAATATTACATTGTTAGTGAAAGCATCATTCATTTACTGAGTCTCTCTTCTCTGACCAATATTTTCTCATTCTGTGTTTCTTCATCTCTCCTCCATCCCTCTTTTTTTGGGTCACTTATTCACGGTCAGGAAGGCCAACACTCGAAGGGCCAGCTCAACAGAGCGTGGTGCCAGCCTGGTTGAGACTACCAGCAGCAATGGCTGCAACAGTGAGTACATCTGAAATTAAGTGGCAGGGTTATTCTGGGGGAGGAAGGGAGGAGTAATTGTTGTTATTAAAAACTTTTTTCTTTTCTTTTTTTTACTTTTCAGAGATAACAGAATAAAACAATAAAACAGGAACCATGGGAGAGCAACATGCAGAGGAACCATAACAACATAACAGGTGCTGTGGAGGGTCTGGTAACCAGGATGAACAAAGAAGAAATTAGATACAAATAAATCTGCTAATGTACTGGGAGAAGATGGCACATAGATCATAATAAGGAAAAATAGTTACATTTATCAGAGTGCCTGATTACTTTCAAAGAAGGGAAGTCACATTGTAGAGAAATCATTAGAACCGTTTTTGAATCTTCTGTGAGCTTTCCCCTGACAAATGTATTGCAGACTCTGTGCAGCCAAGTAGTTCTATCAGGGAGTTCTTTCTTTTTCCAATGCAAAGACAGGGAGCATGAGAATCTTTGAGGTATTTCACCATGTAAAGAGTATATCATCTTAAGAGGTTTTCACCAGATCGTCCCCTTCTCACAGGAAAGCTTGGAAACAGCACAAAGAGGTCAAGGGACTGTCTCAATCCAGTGGTTTCAAAACATATCTGGGATATATGTGCAGAATTTGGCTGACTTCAGACATACTCACCAGATGTGGATAAAAGGGCCTCTCCCTCCACTTTCTCTCCAGCTGATATAAGACCTACATTTTTGTTTTAAATAGTGATTCAATGGTTCCTCACACTGTCTTGAAACATCACTTTGTTGGCCAGCCTCCTAGCTAAGAGACTTCAGCTTGAAGTAAAACAGTGTTAAGATGATGAAATTCATAACAGTTAAAGGAAATCTACTGGGCAGAGTAATTACCCTGTGCTTGGTATATGCTCCTAACACAGGACAAAGAGCCTGTCCCAATGCTATTCTTCCTGTCTTGACATTTTCTTCTGAGGATCTCATTGCTGAGGGAGATTTAAATCTCACCTCAAATCCTACAGCTGACAGATCAGACAGTAGAAAGGAAGAACCCAATTCCCCTGGCTCATATTTGAAACAAAATCTTTCACAGCTCAGTCTACTGGATTCATGGAAGAATGTGAAGCCATTTGTGAGGGATTATTTGTTTTATTCATATCCCTATTTGCTGTTCACGCAAATAGATTATATATCTCTGTCTGCTTGTTTAAAGGATTTTCTGACTGAGGCAAAGAGAGGTGAGCTTACATGGTCAGTCCCTATTCCTAGCATGACAACACTTAGAGATTTGTTTGGTTGTAGGAGGCATAGCAACTGGGACCTGAATAATCCATTATTTGAAAACCTTATAGTATTGAATGATGTAATTAGCAAAAACAAAATTTCTTTCAATGACGACAAAAATGGAAACTTACATACCAATACACTATGGAAGGTTTATAAGGCAGCATTGAGGGGGAAATTAATTGAAACATTCTCTAGAATTAAAAAGGGAAAAAATACAGAAGACAAGTTTTTTCTCTCTGAAATAAAAAAATTAGAGAAGTTACACAAAAAGACAGATGCAAGGCAAATGCTGTCTAAGCCTCCCTCCCTTAGAGGGCAACTCTCTGTTCTGTGGCCAGAAAAAATAGAATGTATTGTATATCAGTTTAAACAAAAGTACAATGGGATGGGAAATAAGGGCCATAACAATTTATCATATAGGCTAAAACAGGAAAAAGAAAAAAATACTGTGATTGGTATCACAAAACACAAGAGTGAAATGCACTGTCATACAAGTTCTTACACTGGAGAAGTTGGGCTCCCAGTTATACCTGAACATCTGCAGAAAGAATTTGAGGAAGTCAAATCAGTCATTCAAAATATGCTGCCAAGTAAAGCACCTGGTATGGAAAGGTTCTCAATTGAATTGTACAAATCTTTGACTTATCAGCTTTCCCCCAAACATCTAAGTAATTTTCAGGACTTCAAAACATTAGCAGATATGAAGAAAGAAGTCAATATTGCTGTGATTTTAAAGGCCAAAAGATATAAGATTGAATGTACTTCACCTATGAACATCTCATTGTCAAATACAGAATTTAAGAGTTTTGCAAAGGTGTTGACAGAATCATTTATGCTTAAAATAACTAGTATATATCAAATGGGATTTAATCAGAGAAGACAGCTATTAGATAACATTCATAGGTTACTGGTTGTGATCCATTCAAGCCTATCAAAGATAAGGAGGTCAGATATGTTACTTTCACTAGATGTGGAAAAGGTCTATGAGCAAGTTAAACGGAAGTTTATGAAGGGACTAGGTCTAGAAAGTAAAAGAAAAAAATGGACTGAAATCTTATACCAATCTATAAAAGCTAAACAAAGAGTCAATAATAAATATTCAGAGCCTCTCTCATTTTGTAGAGGCCTATGGCAAAGTTTTCCACTATTCCCCACCTTGTTTGTATTAACCAAGAAACCATTTGCACCGAAAATTAGAAAAATTAAACAAATACAGGATTTAAATGCAAAGAAGTCAATCCATAAAATAGTGTTCTTTGTGGATGAAGTCCTATTCATGATTACAGAATCCCTCAAAAGAATGGCATTTAGGGAGGTCATAGGTTTTAAAATTAATTATACAAAATTGCAAGTCATGTCAATTTGCCTTAAAGATCAATGTCAGACTAGGCTACAAATTCATTTTAAATTTAAGTTAGCCAAACATCACATAAAAGTATGTAGTGGTCAATGTTATTTTCCATTTAATAACATTATATGAAGCCACCACCTGTGCTTGTTAAAAAAAATTAAGAAGTGATTGAAAAACAAAAGATGATTATAGTGGTTTGGCAAAATTATTACCATAACAATAATGTTGCTCCTGAGGATCACTTTCCTCTTCCAGAATATTCCAGTAAAGGTTTGCCATAAGATGTTAGAAAATCCTCCAGCTCATTTGGGAAAACAAAATGGCTAAAATTAACAGGAAAACTCTTTCCAGAACTAAATCATAAGGTGACCTGCCTGTGCCCCATATAAAAGGTTCTTATTGGGTGACCCATCTTGAACATTGGTAACAAGGTACACCAGAGAGAGAGAAACAGGTGGAAAGAGAACAAGAGGAGTTTCCTATTCTACTAATTGCTTTGATTTTTATTTCCAAACATCAAGGGGAAAACAGAAGGAGGTCTACCTGGCAGAAGTCTACTTCTTACCCTAAAGTTACGGGAGAAAATAAGAGTTAGAGATAGCCCAGAATCTCCCAAACTTACTGTGATAAAATGGAATTCTAGTCTTCCTCAGATCTTTTGGGTTATTTTTTGTTTTTAAGGAAACGAGATGAGCTTTTGCAGAACGATGGTTATTTAAAAAGGGAAACCAGTGGACAGATGAAATACAGAAAATGTTTGTCCCATTAGAAATCCTCACTTTTAATTACTTAATATTTAAAAACCATTCGTACTATGAGTTGCTTTAGTTAGAGCCCTCACAGAATTGGAAAAAATAATTATGAAATCTAAGGGATCAGAAGATATAATTCCTGCCAGATATTTGGTAATGATTACATTATAAATTAGATACGCAAGCGGGAGGAGTAGTTGTATGAAGAGATCTTTCATGAACAGTGGTCATGCATGTGGCCTGGAGCAACTTTCTCTTTTATGGTAACATGTAGAAAAACACAATACAAAATCATATTTCACTGGTATTTGAAAACAGATTGAAACATTATAAAGATGTTTCAAATATTTGCTGGAGGAATTGTGGATTGGTTGGTATTCCTTCCCTTCCCCGTTTTGGACTACCCTAAAATCCAAGCATACTAGTCCGGAAACACTGTCATTCACTGGCAGTTTTACTGACGTTACCAGTTAAGCACCTATTTAGACCACAAAACCCTGATTTCTTAACACACTTATTGGTAGCAGCTATATGCTCAGTGAAGAGCTATGGAAAAATAAGAATTCCTCTAACACTCCCCCCCCACAAAATAACACTGCATAAGTCAAAAGAATCTAGGATAAAGCATTTGTCAATTTTTTTCCATTAAGAGTAATGCTAGACGGTATGAAATCCTTTCAGGCATAGCTGCCTTTCTTATAGTTTGAACATAAAAATCATTCCAATATCAAAAGGACACTGAAAAAATTTAAACTGTTTTTCTTTATTATACTTAAAGTTACCCATTTCTCATGTATTCCAAAAGTATATACCTGGTTTTGCTTCCTTCTCGTTTGCGATCATAGTCTGTGTAAGACGATGTATCTATGTATCCATATCTCAACTGCAAAGCACAAAATAAAAGGTTAATAAAATACTTAGCGTAGGTAATGTAGCAGCTCTCTCTGTCTTTGGGACCAATGGGTTTCCAAGAAACGTTTGCCAATTTTCCTACAAGTACATGAGCCCTATAAATGTGGCAGGGCACCCAGTCATGGGATTTTTGGAAGAGCCCCACTATATGAATACCCTGTTCTACTGACCGTTCTGTTCTCCATCGCAGCATCCACTACTTTGGCTGTTACTTCTGCGGATTCTGTCACTTCCCTCAATCTTGGAGGCAGGTTGTAAGAATTCCTCTTTCCCCCTCCTCCCCGCCCCCCTGGAAGCTGCTAGCTCCTCCTGCTGGTATATTCTCTGCCTGTGTACTCCCAGGACAAAAGTTCTTTTAAAAAGACATTTGTAACTTTCTAATTGCTAAGATGGCTTGGAAAAGGTGAAGTGATTCATAATTCAGTGATGTTTGCCAGAGCTTGCAGCCAGCCTGAAAAAAAGAAAAAAAACAAAACAAAACACACCAAGAAGTGTGAACTGTCCTTTCATCTCAATAGGTTTCAGTTAACACCCCAATTATAGCACTTCTAGGGTGGGATTTTTCAAAAGTGCTTAAGTGATTTAGGAATGGAATTTATGCTCCTGAACCACTGAGGTGTTTTTGAAAAAGCCCACCCCTATGTCAGCTGTTTCACGATGGATAATTCTAGCAGAAACATCCAGATAATGTGCTCTCTCTCATAATCTGAAACGGACTTCCACCTCCTCCTCAAAAACAAAGCTTCCAACCGTCCCCTATGCAGCTTCCGAAACCTCCAGCTTCTACACTGCTGTTACATGTTGTCAATACAAAAATCCATTACTTAATAAAAGCTGAAAGTGTGGGGACAGCATAACAAATAAAATTCAATATCAAAATAAACATGAGGGTTCCTGTACTAATTGGTCTTATTTCTGTATTTCATTACAAACCATCATTATTTAAACTTAAATGGCCATGAAAACTTCTATTGTGCCACAGAATCTAGCAACAAAGCCACATAATTTAGATCCAGCTTGCCCTGTTGCATAGAGGGCACACCTCTGAGCAGCCAGTTGGGGAGTGTATTTCCAAACTGGACAGCCAGAAGTGAGGGCTGCTCAAAGCTGATCTGATGTGTACTAAACAGCATCATTTATCAAATGCTGACTAGGTCTGACTGACAGTTGTGCTCAGGGGACAGTAACATACCACATGACCTAGGTCCAAACAAAACAGCTCAAATTTCATAGCACCAGTGTGTGCAGTTGCTACTTGTATTTGTGGGCCACCCACTGGCTGAACCACATTTTTGTAACACATTCAGTGAATAGTTTCAAAAAAGAATAGATTCATGGAAATCACGATCTAGGGTTTACCTGGTCCTGCTAACACTTGCAAAAAGTACACCTGCCTTGTCCACACTAGGAACACGAAGAAAGCAAAATCTACCACCTTTTTTCCGAGTATAGATGCACTGTCAATGTGCCAGCCAAAGTTTTCTTCCCTAGAAACACTCATGAAAAAAATATCAGCTGACCGGGACATTGATTACATTTATTTAGCTTGTAAAGCACTTGGAGACGCTCTGATAGATGGTGCTACTGCAGCAAAGAAGTTTTACATAAAGCATGTACCTACACATATTCACTACCTTGCGGCTATTCAGATTGGGCCAGGTGCTGGGCAAACTTCTGCACTTGTGTAAATGTACTCATCTGAGTAGTCCTACTGACTTAAATGGGATGACAAATATTTTATTTTGGAAACAAAATTTTTTTTCAAAGCCCTCTGACTTGGCCATTAATGCTCCATATTTGGAGGAGTTTGGAGATGTGTCAGAAATAGCCCTTCTTAGGCTTAAATGAAGACTAAAAAAATCAATTTATTGACTTATGGTAGAAATAGAAAACTTCTGTCTCTTCCAAAAGTGGAGACAAAATACGATGAAAAAATGAAATAGTACACGAACAGAGTATTACCCTTTTTTTCTTGGCAGGACGTCAGTGAATTCCAAGATCCCAATTGGTATACAGCAGAGCTTCATTTTTACCTGAAAAGTAAATGAGAAAATGAACGTTTTTAATCACCTGATTTTCCAAAATTCGTAGTTGAGGTTCAGTCTCACCAGGCACCTTTGTTGTACCTGAAAATCAGACTGTGGTTTAATCATTTACAGGATCCTAGTATATTGCTCTCTGCTCCCCAAAGAGGGCATGACTCACCAGACCCAGAGTCTTCATCTGTTAAAATAAAGCTTATTTCAATAAAAAGGAGTACTTGTAGCACCTTAGAGACTAACCAATTTATTTGAGCATAAGCTTTCGTGAGCTACAGCCCACTTCATCCGATGAAGTGAGCTGTAGCTCACGAAAGCTCATGCTCAAATAAATTGGTTAGTCTCTAAGATGCCACAAGTCCTCCTTTTCTTTTTGCGAATACAGACTAACACGGCTGTTACCCTGAAACCTTATTTCAATATTAACCGGGAGCAAAAGGAATGTGCCAGCACAGAAAATGACAAAAAAGCAGATTTACTGTTCCTACAAGTTTTAATTGAAATGCCTTTTAGATGATGCAATTGTGAAGATTTAGTATCATATGATTTGTGATCTCTTTATCTTCATCAGGTTATTCTTGCTTTCTTCCAAAGGTCCACTATAAGAACACACAAGGGATAATGAGAGGATTCCTTATTCCCCAATTAAGCCTTATGCCAGCTGGGTTTTTTGAGGGAAAACTAACATAACATGAATACTCCATGCACTATACCTACATATAACACCCAACACTATTTAAAAAAAATGTTTCAAATACATTGTAAAAACAAGCAAGAAGTTGCCATTGCACTTGGAAGAGCAGGATTATGCATCTTAATATTTGAGTCCCTGATTCTGGAAAACATTCCTATTCAGGACAACACTTAAGCAGGTGCTGAAGACCAACTAAAATCAATAGAATTTAAGCCAGGCTTAAGAATGGTCCTGAACAGGCATGGACTTTGCTTAAGTACTTTCCTTGAATAGGGGGTTGAATGCCCAAGGGAAAACTTCAAAGTATTTTTTGTAACAAATAATAGAATGCATTTTGAATAACTTTAAAAGTTTCGTACTTTTCCCATGCATCTTAAATTCTGGAGCCACATTTCCTCTGCTGAAGTGCATTATGTCAAACGGAAGCTTCACAGAGGGAACACCAGAGCCAATCAGTTATGAAAGTATGAAAATATGGGCCATTAGCTCTAAAAACAGGATAATTGTCATTTCAATGCTTTTTCCTGTGTGATTTTATATATATAACATTTATTTGGCTATGAGTCATAATCACTTCATTTTTCCATTACCTTTTACGGTTTTATGCAATCCAATGGTATTCTCATCTGGAAGACGTAGGCTATTCATTTTACAGTAGTGTAAAACAAACATTTAAGAACGTTCTGATCATATTCAACGTGTGTAGAAGCAGGATCATATTTGCTTCCTATAAACCAGAAGTCATAAGCACCACTTTTGGCCTGCAGGCCTTGTGCCTTTGAAGTGTTCACTTCTTTCCTTTTTTCACCAAACTGATCTCCATTCTGCTGTGTGTCAAGGACGAGATGACATGTCTGCAAGAGATGCATTGCAGTCAGCCCTGACCTCAGCAATTCTGAGTATAAATGTTTCTCAGGGAAGTCTCTGAAAAGCCTGAAGGTTGCCAAGGAAGCCTTTTAAGTTCTTGCTCATTTCACTCTTTAAATAATTATTGTCCAACCTTAAACCTTCTGGCTTCTTTTGTTTAGTGGCACATGTACAATTAATTAATTTACACAAAATTCCAAATTAATAACTGGGGAAGAGCACAGTAACGTCTTTTGGTACATTCCATACTAAGTTTACACAAAACTCAAACGCTGGCATTTATTATGTTTTGAACAGATTTTTTTGCTTCACTCAGAGTCCTGGCTGTTTTGGGAAAACTGCATTATAAAATGAATGAAACATTTTCCTTATCTAAATTTTCACGAAGTCAAATCATGGCACCAAGTAGCCAGAAATGACTGAATGTAACAAAAAGAGGAAGGCACCCAACTCCTCCTAAAAGGCCTCTTAACATCACATCCTAAAAGGGCAGAACAAACTGAATACCACAATTAACAGCTTTAACATCCAGTAGGATAATTAAAGAGACCCATACTTGCTAATCTTCTGCTTTAAAAAGCCAACAGTGCAGAGTACAACTTGCTATGTGTGACATTATTGACATGAACTGTGACCGTATAGATCATTGTTGCAACCAAGGTCCTATAGTTGCACCAAATCTTGCACAAAGGAGGTCAAGAAAGGTGTCTATAGAAATGTTGTAATTTGCTGGGTATGACTGTGCAGTCTCTATGTATGCATCATTTTTGTATTTGAAGTTATGAATATTGGTTAGGTACTTGTATCTCAATGTGTTTGATTCTAAGTAGCCTCAGTGAAGCATTTGGTCAGCTCGAGAAAGGACCCAACTAAAACCTCTCCAGCACATCATTAGGGATCTACAACCTATCCTGAAGGACGATCCCTCACTCTCACAAACCTTGGGAGACAGGCCAGTCCTCGCTTACAGACAGCCCCCCAACCTGAAGCAAATACTCACCAGCAACCACACACCAAAAACACTAACCCAGGAGCCTATCCCTGCAACAAACCCCGTTGCCAACTCTGTCCGCATATCTATTCAAGGGACACCATCATAGAATCTAACCACATCAGCCACACCGTTGGGCTCATTCACCTGTATGATCTACCAATGTGATATATGCCATCATGTGCCAGCAATGCCCCTCTGCCATGTATATCAGCCAAACTGGACAGTCTCTATGCAAAAGAATAAATCGACACAAATCAGACATCAAGAAGTGTAACATTCAAAAACCAGCAGGAGAGCACTTCAATCTCCCTGGACACTCAATAACAGACTTAAAAGTGGCAATTCTTCAACAAAAAACCTTCAAAAACAGACTTCAATTGTAAATTGCGGAATTGGAATTAATTTGCAAATTGGACATCATCAAATTAGGCCTGAATAAAGACTGGGAGTGGATGGGTCACTACAAAAAGTAATTTTCCCTCTCTTGATATTCACCCCTTCTGGTCAACAGTTGAGAATAGGCCACTTCCACCTTAATTGAATTGGCCTCGTTAGTACTAAGCCCCCCACTTGGTAAGGCAACTCCCACCTTTTCATGTGCTGCAATATATATACTGCTTACTGTATTTTTCACTCCATGCATCTGCTGAAGTGGGTTTTAGCCCATGAAAGCTTATGCCCAAATAAATTTATTAGTCTCTAAGGTGCCACAAGGATTCCTTGTTTTTCTTCTCAGTAAGTGCCCAATCAAGAAACACTTAACTGACAATGGATTTTGGAAGACGCTAGTCCACATCTGAGCTTTCCTGGGAACATTCAAACTAACATATAAATGATGGCGTTGGCCTGCAAAAAGCTGAATCATTCATGGACATGTGACTTGCCCAGGTGGCTACAAAATCCATCTTATTGCTGTGATTTTGCACAGAAGAACAAAGGGGTTTCCGCCCACCAGAGAGAGAATATATAAGGCCCTGGAAGCCCCTCCATTTTGTCTTCAGCTCTCTTAAGAGATGGCCTCTCCACCCCAAAGAGATGCCTGAAAGAAACTGGAACAAAGGACAGTAACTGCAGGGGTGTGAGTGATTGCTGGACCCAGACTAGGAAAGAGTCCAGTCTGTGAAAGCAGCTTATTGGAACATCTCTGGAGGTGAGATTTAATCTATATCAGTTTCTTAATGTATTCGGCTTGCGTGTTTTGTTTTATTTTGCTTGGTAACTTACTTTGTTCTGTTGTCCAGCCACCACGCTCAAAACTCTCTTAAAATCACTACCAGTGTCTCAAAGCAATCAGCTGTGCACAGATCCTGTTCAACTACACCACTGTGATGGGTTCGATCATAGAAACACACTTGGGACTGATGTACTGAGACTACCTCTGAGCCTGTTTTCTCTGGCAGTTTGGGCCTTCAGAACCCTGCCTTGTTGAGCCAGATACACTAATCTGCTGCAACAGAGACCCAGGGTCTGAACCACGCTCCCCAAAGCTTCAGACTTAACTGAAAACGGCTTAGCAAGTGCTCCTGTCTCTAGCACCCAGACACCTAGTGGGATCCAAACCCCAAATGAATCGGTTTTACTATGTATAAAGCTTATACAGGGTAAACTCATAAACAGAGGGCAGACAATAACATGGATAGAGAGGTATGCACAGCTGTTTGCTCCCCCAGGTATTAATTACTTACTCTGGGTTAATTAATAAGCAAGTTATTTTATTAAATATAAAAAGCAGGATTTAAGTAGTTCCAAGTAATAACAGACAGAACAAAGTTACCAACCAAGCAAAATAAAACAAAAAACGCAAGTCTAAGCCTAATACATTAAGAGACGGATATAGATTAAATCTCACCCCCAGAGACGTTCCAATAAGCTGCTTTCACAGACTGGACTCCTTACTAGTCTGGGTCCAGCAATCACTCACACCCCCGTAGTTACTGTCCTTCGTTCCAGCTTCTTTCAGGCATCTCTTTGGGGTGGAGAGGCTCTCTTAAGACAGCTGAAGACAAAAATGGAGGAGGGCTTCCAGGGCCATTTATATTCTCTCTCTTGTGGGCGGAAACCCCTTTGTTCTTCTGTGCAAAATCACAGCAATAAGATGGATTTTGTAGCCACCTGGGCAAGTCACATGTCCATGAATGATTCAGCTTTTTGCAGGCCAATGCCATCATTTATATATTAGTTTGAATGTTCCCAGGAATGCTCAGATGTGGATTGGCGTCTCCCAAAGTCCATTGTCAGTTAAGTGTTTCTTGACAGGACTATTCTCAGTAAGTGCCCATTCTCAAGAAGCTGACCAAATGCTTCACTGAGGCTACTTAGAATCAAACACATTGAGATACAAGTACATACCCAATATTCATAACTTCAGATACAAGATACACACATACAGAGAGCAAAATCATAACCAGCGAATTACAACCTTTCTATAGACACCTTTCTTGACCTCTTTTGTACAAGATTTGGTGCAATTATAGGAGGGTGGTTGCAACAATGATCTATATGGTCACAGTTCATGTCAATAACGGCACAGTATGAATTCTTCTAGTTTTAAAAAACCCAAAGAAACAGCCAATACAAGAGCTCTGCCTAAATCTCACTGATGTCAATGGAAAGACTCCCATTGAATCTACTGAATTTGAATCATGGCCACACACTATAAACTCCTCTATAATAATTTCAATCATAGAGCAAATGATTACCAAATGTCTGCACTGAAACTCCAGATATTCTCTTCAGGAAAAAAAAATCCAATCTGCTGCATTAAGTGTCTGCTTAATGAGAGAACAAAAGCTGCAAGGGCTCAGCAGCTCTTGTGATAAGGCTACATATCTGAAATATGTGCCCTTTAAAAAGTTCTTATATAAGCTTTCCTTCAGCTGCTGCTGAATTATACTGCTGCTGATTCAGCAAGAATTTCAGCATCATTGACTAGGGAGAGGTATATAATTTTATACCATAAAGTTTTTGAAGAAACCTGTGACAAATGTCTGTGGGAGCACAAAGGAGAAAAAAAAGGTATAAATAGCTGAGGATGAAGAAATACAATATATACATCCAAAGTTAAGTGTGGTCACATCAAAGCAGTACAGTGTTGAAGCTTTACCAAACACAGGATGGAAGAAATGCAGAAAGCTGATGTTTTCTAAATGCCAAAGTAACATGGTAGAGAATTAAATGACCCACTGACTTCTCCCTCAGGAAGAAACAAGCTAGTCCCGATATAACTATGAGCATAAAATTCCCTTGACATGTCATATTGCCAAAAATTTTCAAGGTGTGTACTATTGATAGTTACTTTCAACCATTTCCAGAAACGTAAGCAGTATGTCCTAGAACACAAAAAAGGATCCCTTTCCTACGGAAGATCAAATAACTATAACGGATCAGAATTTTCCTCCCATTTTAGAGCTTTCTCTGAGAATTCCCAATCTGCCCTGATGCCAACATACAACATAAAGGATAGGATAAGTTGCCTGATTTGGCATTAGAGACAGCATGAAATATCTGAGTTATAATAAAGCTACACTGTGTTTTGTATAAAATTCTGAATTTACTCATTCTGACTTTATAAATTCAGTATCTAGTAAAGTTAATATTTTATCAATCCAGCTGTATTGCTCCCAGTAAGTAATAAGAGAAAAACTGCACTAAAAAACTTAAGCCCAAAACAGCCTGGGAAAAATTCTCTGTTCATTATAGTAAAAGTGAGAAATATACAACAAGCAACAACAAAGACCTTTTTGCAAAAACTAATTTATAAGAAACATGGCTTGGTCTAGGCTTGGCCCACATTTTAGGGTCAGTAAAAACATCCAAAACTTTAAGGAACTTGAGGCCAATGGAAACGTTTTTATTTTTAAGCTTCTACAGGACATTTTAAAACCCTTTGCAGCATCTGCAACCTCCACAATGCATCATTGTGCTTACACCGGAGAATCCCAAGAGAAAGGTGATTGTCCATTTTCATTGTCCAAGCTGAGAAATGCAAAAGTAAAACAGCAGACACAGTACAGAGTATGTCAGATACTTAAAATTGTTTTAACCCAAGGTGTTCTTGAAGTGAGTCAGTTTGTAGCCTGAGTGTCCCTTTAAATTGTCTTTTTTCCTCTAAATACAGAAGACACTGTACCTTTTACATATATTTTGTATATTATTTAATGAACACTTCATGATTATTGCCCAGATATTCTCACTCATTTGACCTAATAAAGAGGTATTATTGCTTGTAGGTAGGGCCCAGTTCTGAATCTGGATGGAACGTACATATCTCTGTAGAGAGAAGACTCAGGTAAAGGTGGAACCAGACACATACTCATCAGTAGCTTTTTAAGACTTCTTTATGTATAAGAGATCACATCAAAATACGGATGGTTCATTTCTCTATACGGTTGAGTGTTGATGCTGGACTACACTGCCATTTGTGCACACTCTTCTAGCCTTAGGAGAAAGAAGCTTCCTTCTATTGTAAAATCTGAACACATGTACATTTACCTGCAGTTCTGACTTTTGCACAGTATTACACAAAATGCAAAGCTTCCCCATACCTACTACTGCGTTAAATGCTGTCTTGACTACATGATTTATAACATTACAAAAATGATTACTTTAGATTTTGGAAGGTGCTTTTATAGTATGTATGTACATCATTCCAGATTTTTCAGTTTTCTGCACTGGAACCAAACAGGTAGCTCAGCTGGTGTATTTAAAAAACATGTTTAAACTTGGTTTGCTTTAGTGGAACCAAGATGAATAAGAGTCATAACTGTAGTATAACCATGGAGCAGATCATCCTTTATGTCATTGCATCCTCTCAGTATGAAATTCCCAGCGACTATTCGATCACATCCTATTTCTCCATGTCCAAAAAAGCCAAATAGGGGAACATTAGGGAAAAACTTCCTAAATGCATCTGCTTCAAGATTCCTTTTGGTTTTATAATACTGGTATCCCCTGCCAACACATGCAAACATGAACCCAATGGTATTGTGCTCAGGAATGTTTGCTGCTTTGAGACGCTGCATTGCTGCTTCTACAGTCCGTTCATCAATTACATCCTGGTCTAACAAAACTGTAGCACTCTGTAGCTGGGGTCCACTGAAAGCCAATCCAACCACACCACAGGAATCGCCAGCCTCAGTGTTACTGAAAGACAACATACACCAAATTAGAAAAGATGCCAAAGAAACTGCTCTAGATTTAAATACAGAGGCTGCACGAGAAAATTATACAAACTGAACACCCAATATAGACAACAATATTCTAAAGAGAGAGTCACCCACAAAAGCAACAAAGATGCTCCAATAAGTCAAGTCAAAGGCAGACACCCCCTATTCACAAGCCAATGGCAAACCTTTCCTACGCCTCAGCAATGGAAAGATGTCCTCCTTGGACATTTGGCATAAACCCACCTTTGAGCGCCGATAGTGATTTTATCTGTGGGATCACCTAACTAGGTGCCAGGTTCAGTAGTTTGCAGGGATTGTGTATTTATTTAGTCCCTGAAATTATATAGGTCTAATACACTCTGGACTAATTATTATGCCTCTACCCTGATATAACACGGTCCTCAAGAGACACAAAATCTCACCGCGCTATAGGTGGACCACATTATATTGAACTTGCTTTGGCCCTCCCTGTTCCTTGTTCCCTGACCGCCCCCTCCAGAGACCCCTGTCCCTAATCACCCCCAGGACCCCACCCAACTCCCCTGCTCCCTGTCCCCTGACTGCTCCGACCCCAGTCCACACCCCCTGACAGGCACTCACTGACTGGTGCGGGAAGCAGAGCAATGCGGCACCAGCCCATTCCACTCCACCACCTCCCAGCCACAGCGCTCTGCTTCCCGCCGCCGGTGAGTGTGGGGAGGTTGGAGAAAGGACGTCCTCCACACTCACCAGCGGTGGGAAGCGGAGTGATGCGGCCCCAGCCCGCTCCACTTTCCTTGCCCCAGCCCCAGCCATGTGGCTGAAGGGGGGGTTGGGAAAGGTCCCGCGTTCACCTGCGGCAGGAAGTGGAGCGCCGCAGCTGGGGGCTGGCAGAATGGAGCGGACTAGGGCTGGGCTGCTCCGCTTCTGCTGGTGAGTGCGGGGGTGGGTGTGGGGGCGAGGGGGGTCTCTCTTCCCCCAAGCCCCCTCCCCCAAGCGACACGGCTGGGGCCAGGGCTAGTGAAGCGGAGTGGGCTGCTCCAGGCCCCCCGCTAATCCCCCCGGGCCACTCTGGGACTGCGAGGCCCCCAAAAGTGCCCCCCAACAGCTCCTGCCTCCCAGACCCGGGGGGGGGGGGGGGGGGGCGGAGAGCCCCTGACCGCCCCTGAGACCCTCTGCCCCTTATCCAACCCCTCAGCCCTGGCCCAGCACCCTTAACATGCTGCTCAGAGCGGCGTGTCGGAGCTTTACCGCGTTGTATGCGAACCTGCATTACATCGGGTCGCATTATCTCAGGGTAGTGGTGTACTCAGAATTCAAGTAACAAAACTGGGCAGCAGGAGGAAGGAGATAGACAGTAAAAGCTTGTGATTGCTGTTGCTTCTCCCCTTTTCTTAGTTACCAGGAAATGCTGGCTTTAGGAGTTATCTTAAGTTGTGATCTCTTAGGCATAATGGACATATACTGAGGTCTGCCCTCATTGGACCCTTCCCTTGGCAAACATACTGTATCACAGCATTCTCCAACTTGCAATACCTGCGCACAATGGGGTTTAAAGAGTAATTCAATCATAACATTGTCTGAGCATCCATTACTATAGCTGCTAGGGCCGTCAATCACAGTTAACGCCTGCGATTAATTGAAAGTAAAATTAACACATTAATCACATACTTGTGGGTGGCGCAGGAGGCATCAGTGGCAGGGGGACTGGAGCAGCCCTAGCCCACAGCTCCCTGGACAGCGGGGATGGGGCTGGAGCCCAGCGCCCCAAACCTAGAGAGCGACTGAAGCCCCATACCCCCAGCTCTGACCCTATATTTGAACATACAGAAAACCCTCAAAATATTTAAATCGTATTCTAATAATGTTTAATAGTGCGATTAAAATTGTGATTAATTATGATTAATTTTTTTAATCGCTTGACAGGCCTAGTAGCTACATATTGAAGCATCTTATTGCTAGCCTCAGTCTCTACAATTTTCCAAAAGTTAGGAATCTCAGGCCACAGAATTTTCAGAAACCCAGGGGATTATCACTGACATCTCAATGCCTAACAAGAAGAAATTAAGTAGTTGTTTCATATTACAATGGACAAAAATGGAAGTACTACACTTAGGGAATAATTTAACACACAAATTGGAAGACATGATAGCAGCCAGCTACACACACACACCAATGATGAAATCGGAAATGTAAAGCTTTTATAAACTGGTTGGCAAGACTGGCCACCCTAAAAATGAGCAAGAAATTACAGCGTTACTATGTAATGCATAATGAGAAAGAAAAGAGCACAAATGCTAAAGAGTAAAGCATTCAAAAGGCAGAATCGATTTCAAGCAAAGAACTGCCAAACTGGAATAAACTCACACCATTAGAGAATCTTCAAAGTAGGAAATGTCCTCTATAATTCACCTGAAAGTTGCTCTCTAGAATCCAAGATTTAAAACTACTTTTTGTAACAGGCCACAAAGTAAAGCCATATGACAAAGTCTGCAGCTTTTCCTACTGGAGTACAGCAGCAGCAGCCCTGTATCATCTTTCCCATTACATATTTCACTGTGATTTCAAGACTTTCCTTAATACTTCATTACTACTATGAAAAACAACACTGGCTAGAAAAAGGAAGTCCTTGGATATTTCCTCTCCCCCCATAAAAATGACATCACTGTGCTTGGATGGTGCCTTTCACAGATGTGTGACTCGGCCCTATTCACAGAGGTTTCATGTCCAGTGCTGTACCCTTCTACAATTCCACAGTGTTTCATCACAAATTAACTTGAAAGAGAGACCTACTTCTCAGAGCTCAGTGACGTCAAGCTCTCCACATGCCCCCCAGCCAAGATGATACTTTTTTCATTTAAAGGATTGATTATCTGATGAAGAAACCGATTAGCTCCTGGCTTCCAGGAATTGTAGACAAATAGAAGAACCACACGGAGCTCTGGATTATTTTTAAGACCTGGGAATACAAAAAAAATAAAACAAACATTTTTATCTTTAAGGCAGGGTCTCAGTCTCCATTTGAATTATTCTCATTATATTTATTTTACACCTACCCACAATCACGTTCAGCAATCCTACCTAGCTCACTGCTGTTGCAGCAATGGGGAGAAGCAAGTCATCCTGTGCCCTCAAGTGGTGGGCTACATGATTTGCATTTTCGAAGATATATATTTATTGATATATATATACACACACGCCCACCCATTAATGAATGCTGAGATTCTCCTCTATAGTGCTCAAAGGCTAGCTCTGTTAGCAGGACCGTACAGAACCCCTCTGGATCTCATCGACTCCCTCAATATTTAGTGTTTTGGGTTTTTCCAGTCACAGATGAGGTACCTGTCAATTTGCAGAAGTGAGCAAGCTCATAAACACAAACTGGCCAATTTACTCTTCACAAGCAAGACATTTTGCTGAGTACATAGTGTGACTGTATATTACTTTATATTTACCAGGGGATTCTTGCTCTCTTCCCCACATCGCTGCTCCTCACCATGGCATATAATTTGGGGACTACGGATGTTGAAGTATGAAACAAAAAATACCCCCAAGCCCCAGTTTAAAAAAACCCAAACAATCTGAAACATTTCCAGTTGCACAGCCCTGATTAGTGTGCGATGACTTTTAAATAATGTAGGAAGCTACCAAAAGAGACTGACTGTACCGAGGATTGCAACATCCCCACCCAGGTACTGAGCTGGAACAACAGGATTGCTCAAATTTAACTGAAGAGATCCAAGATCACCTCTCAAGATTACACTTTGTACTTTAGTACCCTGCTGTGGGGGACAAAGTTATCAATCACTGGCAGCCTTGCATTTTTGCATTTATATGGTGGTCCATACTTCCAGGGAACCTGTGCCCACCCACCCGCCAGGAGGCAACTTGAGTTTTGCAGTCACAAATACAATAACTCACTTCACACAGAGCCCCTACAAAACTGAGGCTACAGCACAAAAAGTATTTGATATAAAATTAAATGACTTGCCTGCTTCAGTGAATTTGCTTTCATCAAAAACTCTATTCTTCAGGTCTTTAAAAAAGTGGAAGGTATGGATTTTCACACCATCAATTTTAGGGAACAATAAAACAAAGCCAGCTTCACCATCTTCGATTTCTTGAGGTCGATTGCTGCTTGAGCCCATTGGAGTAACTGATAAAGAAGCGTAATGTGAATATTTTATTTTGATTAAAATACTTTTGCCTACGTAATGACATACAAAGGGAAACTAGGTAAAAAAAAATAAGGGATGCAAGTGCTTTTGAAAATATTACCTACGATCAAGATGAAAGCGAGTCAATTTAAAAACACAGTCTCATTTGATACAGCTGACCCCTCCCAATTTCTGTGGGTTTACAACCATGTGTTCATACCCTTAAAATGTGATGAGTCACTCAAACTGGGGAAAGTATATACAAAGAGTCAAATGCACAAGTAAACTGAAAATAAAGGAAAATTCCCTCTAAATTCTTTAAGACCTATTGATATTTTAAAATTCAATGTGTTTCTTTAAATTTTGAACAAACAGATCTAGGGAAGTTTGGCCAAGTAATCTGGATCGATGAGTTTATTAGAGAGATCTCCCATATTTGAGGAGTCTTTTCTTAACATACAACTAGGGGACTGGTCAGAAATATGACCCCAACCAAAAAAATGTAATGTGTGCTTCATGCTATCCTCTGCCTAGGAGATACAGATAGTTCAGCCTATGACCTCTCTACATAGTTACCTCTTATTTTGTAGCTGCAGTCATAGCAAAGATTAAGAAATGTGAATACTGTATAACTTGCTTGGACACAAAGTATCACTTGGGTCTTAAAATAATAAAAACACCATAATAATTGGGTGTGAAGTGAATATGATCACAACTGGGATAGAGATTACAGTGCTTTCTGAAGTTTGTGTCTGAAAACCTAGAAATCATGTCTGAGTTGGTCAAGTCTGCTAGACCACTGACCTTTATGTTTGACTGCTGAGTAGGTTTCTCAAGAAGAAATTCCATACCAGCCATCAGCTGATACTGAGGCCTTTGATCCTAGTTCAAATGTCTAGAACATCCAATTTTTTACAAAGTCAATCTTTTCTATGCAGATTGAAATATGTGAGTTAAGAATTTTCAAGTCATACCATGTAACTTAGCAGCAGTATCATGAATTCTTTAAACTGTGGTAGACATTGAGCAATTTGGAATTAGTAGACAGTGAGATACTAGTATGTTCTACATACAAATCTGTAGGACTGTGCCTCAATTTGAAAGCACTTGGGAGTCTAATAAATAGCAGTCTGAAAAAGTTAACCATCTGGTATGTATCTTGAAATCAGGCTGTTATATTGCTTCCTCTTACCTACAATTCCAGGAGTTACCAGTCCCAGAACTTGGCACCGTTTTGGCAACAGCTTTTCTAGTGCAATTGCTGTTTCTTTACTATTTCTTTTCCTTGCTGTAACAGAAGAGGGGAAAAACTAAGGCACAGAAAGGTTAAAGTGATTGGCCACAGGTTACACAGAGCCTCTGTCTGTACTCAAAGATCTCTACCCTACGCAGCAATAGAATTGACTTTGCATATGGATTAAAACACTGCCTTACCATCAAACCCATGTTATCACACAATGCAGCTCATTGGCCACCTCATTCAGCACATGACAAATCCTATACAGCTAATGAACATTACAGAACTATAGTACACAAAATAGGAAGAACTAAATATCCTGATTAGGAGGAGGTAAAAATGAGTTCTAGTACACCATGAGGTACAGGTTTAGAGTAGCAGCCGTGTTAGTCAGTATTCGCAAAAAGAAAAGGAGTACTTGTGGCACCTTAGAGACTAAACCAATTTATTAGAGCATAAGCTTTCGTGAGCTACAGCTCACTTCATCGGATGCATTCAGTGGAAAATTTGGTATAATGAGGTATAATGGTATGAGGTATAATTATTGTTAGGGCTGCCAAGCGATTAATCACGCTGTTAAACTATAACAGAATAATATTTTTGGGTGTTTTCTACATTTTCAAATACAGTAACTCCTCACTTAACATGGTCCCAGTTAACGTTGTTACGTTGCTGATCAATTAGAGAACATGCTTGTTTAAAGTTGTGCAATGCTCCCTTATAATGTTGTTTGGCAGCCGCCTGCTTTGTCCACTGCTTGCAGGAAGAGCAGCCCGTTGGAGCTAGCTGGTGGGGGCTCGGAACCAGGGTGGACTGGCAGCCCCCATCAGATCCCCTAAATTCCCTGTGCAGCAGCCGCCCAGCAGGTTATCAGTTGCTGGGCAGTTCAGCTGTCCCTCCCACCACTGCCCTGTGCTGCTCCTGCCCTCTGCCTTGGAGCTGCTCCCGGGAGCCTCCCACTTGCTGTGTGGGGGGAGAGAGAAAGAGGGGTGCTAATGTCAGGATGACCCCTCCCGCTTTACCCCATCTCTACAGAGCAGTGGGAGCGACACAACAGGGTTCAGGACGGAGGGAGCTTGCTGGCAACAGCTGCTGTCTCAACTTCCTGATCAACTTAAAAAGGCAGTGTACTCAGAGTGGTGTCAGTGTACTTAAAGGGGCAATGCATGTCTCTCTCTCTCACACACTCTTGGTGTATGTTTCTGTCTCTCTCAGCCATGCTGTCTCCCCTCCCTCCATTTGTGCTGCCTTGTAGAGTGCGAGGCTACATTAACAATGTGTAAACCCTTGAGTGCTCAGCCGAGTGCTAGTTCATCAGTTAGCAGTAAGGCATTCCCTGGGAAATATCCCACCCTCTGACTCCAACACCTCAACCAAGCTTCACAATCATCATTGCTGTGAACAGTATTAAATTGTTTGTTTAAAACTTACACACACACACACACACATATATAGTCTTGTCTGGCAAAAAAAATTTCCCTAGAACCTAACCCCCCCCAATTTACATTCATTCTTATGGGGAAATTGGATTCGCTTAACATTGTTTCGCTTAAAGTAGCATTTTTCAGGAACACAACTACAATGTTAAGCGAGGAACTACTGTATATTGATTTCAATTACAACAGAATACAAAGTGTACAGTGCTCACTTTATATTTATTTTTATTACAAATATTTGCACTGTAAAAACAAAAGAAATAGTTTTTTTCAATTCACCTAATACAAGTAGGGTAGTGGAATCTCTTTATCATGAAAGTTGAACTTACAAATGTAGAATTATGTGCAAAAACCCTCTACATTCAAAAACAAAACAATGTAAAACTTCAGAGCCCACATGTCCACTCAGTCCTACTTCTTGTTCAGCCAATCGCTCAGACAAATAAGTTTGTTTACTTTTGCGGAAGATAATGCTGCCCGCTTCTTGTTTACAATGTCACCTGAAAGTGAGAACAGGCACTGGCACTGTTGTAGCTGGCATCGCAAGATATTTACGTGCCAGATGCGCTAAAGATTCATATGTCCCTTCATGCTTCAACCACCATTCCAGAGGACATGCATCCATACCGATGACGAGTTCTGCTCTATAACTATCCAAAGCAGTGCGGACCAACGCCTGTTCATTTTCATCATTTGAGTCAGATGCCACTACCAGAAGGTTGATTTTCTTTTTTGGTGGTTTGGGTTCTGTAGTTTCCACATCAGAGTGTTGCTCTGTTGAGACTTCTGAAAGCATGCCCCACACCTCATCCCACTCAGATTTTGGAAGGCACTTCAGATTCTTAAATCTTGGGTCGAGTACTGTAGCTACCTTTAGAAATTTCACATTGGTATCTTCTTTGCATTTTGCCAAAATTTACAGTGAAAGTGTTCTTAAAATGAACAACATGTGCTGGGTTACCAACAGAGACTGCTATAACATGAAATATATGGCAGAATGTGGGTAAAACAGAGCAGGAGACAAACAATTCTCCCCCAAGTAGTTCAGTTACAAATTTAATTAATGTATTATTTTTTTAATGAGTGTCATCAGCATGAAAGCATGTCCTCTGGAACAATGGCCAAAGCATGAAAAGGCATATGAATCTTTAGCACATCTGGCACGTAAATATCTTGCGATGCCAGCTACAACATGCCATGTGAACACCTGTTCTCACTTTCAGGTGACATTGTAATTAAGAAGTGGGCAGCATTATACAAACTTGTTTCTCTTCGCAATTGGCTGAACAAGAAGTAAGACTGAGTGGATTTGTAGACTCTAAAGTTTTACATTGTTTTGTTTTTGAGTGCAGTTATGTAACAAACAAAAAATTCTACAGTTGTAAGTTGCACTTTCATGACAAAGAGATTGTACTACAGTACTTGTATGAGGTGAATTGAAAAATACTCTTTCATCATTTTACAGTGCAAATATTTGTAATCAAAAATAATATATAGTGAGCACTGTACACTTTGTATTCTGTGTTATAATTGAAATCAATATATTTGAAAATGTAGAAAAGCATCCAAAAATATTTAATAAATTTAGGTATTCTATTGTTTAACAGTGCGATTAATCGTGATTAGCTTTTTTGAATTAATCACATGAGTTAACTGTGATTAATCAACAGCCCTAATTATCATATGAACTGATAGAGATAGGGCCCTACCGAATTTAAGGTCCATTTTGGTAAATGTCATGATCATAGGATTTAAAAAATCTGAAATTTCACCATTTCAGATACTTAAATCTGAAATTTCATGGTGTTATAGCCATGGTGGTCCCAGCCCAAAAGGGGATTGAGGGGGGAAGTTGCAAGACTACTGCAGTAGGGATGTAATATTGACACCCTTGCTTCTGCACTACTTCTGGCGGCGGGTCTGCCTTTAGAACTGGGCTCCCAGTCAGCAGCCTCAGAGCTTCCTGGAGCCTTGGGAGGTTCCCAGAGGTGGCTCTGACCCAGCTCCAGGAGCGGCCTGACCCCCTGCAAAAAGTGACAAACCCCCACTATACCATGCTGCCCTCACTTCTGTGCTGCTGCTGCTGGTGGCACTGCCTTCAGAGCTGGGCACCGGGCCAACAGCTGCTGTTCTCCGCTCTCCAGCCGCCCAGCTCTGAAGGCAGCACAGAAGTAAGGGTGGTAATCCTGCAACCCTCCTAGAATACCATATTTCACGATCCATGACATGTTTTTTCATGGCTGTGAATTTGATAGGGCCCTATATATAGACTATCCTATGTTTACATGGATCACATCTCTTGATGAAAACCCAAGGTGACAATGCCCACTTGACAATATCACATTACCTGATTGTTTTCCTTTAAGCATCCTACTCCATTATAATTGTACATGACAAGGTTCTCTTAAAGAAGTACAGATAGGATTTATACATACCTCTCTTTTGTCCGTGACGCTCTTCATATCCACTGAAAGTCTCTGAATCTGCTATGTAGAGCACTGTTTGTGGTAGCACATGCACATTCTGTAAAGTACAAAAAGATAAATGAAAACACAGTATAAGAAAAGCAGACTCGGCTACCTAACTGCTGGCTGCCACACCTTTGTCCCACAAAGAAGACCAAAATGAACTAGAGGCAAGAAAGGGATATTCCTGAAAGTCAGTGACAGGAAAGATCTGGCTTTGACAACCATGAGTACATCTCTAGTGCCTTTTATCAAAGGACCTCAGTGCACTTTACTGATATTAATTCTCATAACTGGCCAAACAGCTGTCAGATGGTAACTGCTTTGTCACTACTGATATAGCCCACATTTGTGGCCCTAAAGGCAGAGCACTCCACGTCCAGTTGTAAATCTCTAGAGCCACCCAGTTACCACTTCAAGAGCTGATTTTTATATTTATATATATAAACAATAAATCTGTCCCAACTGTAGTGATTTGTACACCTGTGTTTCCAGAGAAATATTTATTTAAATATTCATTGTTGTTTGGAACTAGAAATACTTTCCTCTTTTGATATTCGGAGGTCCAAGTTCTCTAAAGTTTGTATCAGTAGCAGTGAACATCACCTGCTTCAGCTTCGCTCATTTTAAAGTGCTGTAAACCATGCATTGATCATTCTCCAGTGTATATTTAAGTAAGGGGCTAGAACTTTTAAAAATTTTAGATGAAAAATGAGGACTTATATTCTTCAGAATGATGAAAAAATGGGACCCCAGACTTGTCACAGATAACTTACTACCTGCCACTGCCAAGTATGTTTCCAAGTCTGTACTGCTGTCTGCCTGATTAGACATAGTTGCTTAAAATTCTCTCAAATTAAGGATCAGTGTCAACATAAGAATATATTTTAAAAGAAACTTTTCTTACCATGTTATCACCATTACCTTAAATTACTAAAAGGTCAAATGAAAATTTACAATCCAGTTTAAAAACAGAAATCCTGCCTATTACAGCCTGGCCCAGTCCCACTCTCTGAACAGACACCAGTCTGGAGTGAGTGGACCTAACCCACTGGATCCAACGTGCTTCTAACCCCCTTGGGTCTCAGCAGTGACCCGTCGGTGTTCAAAGCTGTGTGTCTCTCAGGCACACTCCCAAGAACAGACCCCATGTCTGACACTCTTCTTGGGTAGTGTGGCCCTGCATTCCAGCTGCCTGGACTTGTGAATCAGTGCCACAGCCTTCCTGAACTCCCAGTTGCTTAGACATGTTACCCCCAGAGCCCACCTGGCTTGGGAACTCTGGCTGCTAGTTAAACTTTTCTGGGACAGTGTGGCAGAGAAGCAAAGAACACAGGCTTAGCAAAAGAACTTCTTAACTGTAGAATTTTCTCTTAAAAAGCATTAGCGAGTTAAAGAGAACACAAAAACGAACAAAATCCCGACCACAGCCCCTCCTGCTCCAAGTCTGATCTCTCCCCTTCTGAGTGTCTTGGCTTTGGACAGTATCCTTAGGCTTGGCAGCCCTTCCTGCCTTCTTTAGCTTGGTCTTTTTACCTGTGCCAGTGGACTGGCCCCCTTGCTTAGAGAAGCACCCCTCTTTTAAAACAGTCTCTGTCTCCTTTGGTCCACGTGCTTCAGCTGGTGCAGTCCTTCCTTCCCCCAAATTCAAAGTCAATGATCCTACCAATTGAACCCTGCCATTGTTCCAGTAGGGAAGAGTAATTCAATGTCAATGGCCCTTGATTGCTCTGTCACAGCTTCCCCCACCTGCCCGCCCACGGATGCTCTAATCCACACAAGAACTTGCAAGAGGACATTAAGGTCACACTTCAAAACAAGGTTAATACAAAGCAGAGCTCCTAAAACACAATGGTGATCAAAAAACAAAATGGGGTTCTCTGACTTCAATGGGTAAAGGGGTCAAGAACAGAAAAAATAAACTGAAATATGCCTGACTTGTATGACCAACCCAAGCTTTACAATGTCTTTTTAGTGAAAGAATCAGACAAATCATGAAACTCCATAATGTAATGCTTAAGGCCAAATGGCCGAACATTCCCTAACCATAAAACAGCTGTATGAGGACATAAGAACATGAGAGCGGTCATACTGGGTCAAACCAAAGGTCCATCCAGCCCAGTATCCTGTCTTCCGATGGCAGCCAATGCCAAGTGCCCCAAAGGGAATTAACAGAATAGTTAATCAAGCGAGTGACAGAGGATGGATCACTTGATGATTACCTGTTCTGTTCATTCCCTCTGGGGCACTTGGCATTGGCAACTGTCGGAAGACAGGATATTGGGCTAGATGGACCTTTGGTCTGACGCAGCGTGCCCACTCATGTCCTTCTACAGCTGTGTATAAATATGAATCGAAACTTAAAAGGTGCACTACAACAACAGTATGGAAGAACTGACTTTAGAAAAACATATCATCACAGACTCACAAGTGTGCATGTGGATTATACCACAGTAGTTAGAAATTCACATTGGCCATTCCAATGTACGCAGTTAACAGTGGTATTTTACCTACCTCAAGTTCTTCAGCTAATGCACGGACCAGTGAATGACTATCAGATGGACCAGGCTCAAGTGCAGAGACCCATGCTATGCTCTGCTGTGTTCTCAGTAATCTACGGGCACATTCTCTCCATAACCGGCAAACACTAAAATACAAAAATTTACTACAATATACAAAAAGGAATCTTAGCAGCTGTCAGACAACCATTTTTTTTTAACTTTTGACTTGGAAATATCTATCCCACATTGTTATGAGAAACTCTTGCACTTAAAAAAAAATAAAGATCAAGTTTATGTCACAAAGTGTAAATTGTTGATTGGTTTTCTACTAACATCTATTAAAGAACAAACTGAATGCCTTATTTGTATGGGTATTGTTTTAAGATTGGTTTCTGAATATCAAAAAGTGCCAGCAATTTTGACAATTGCCTCGCTTAGTACCAGTCACAATAAATTAAGCAAACAACATGTCAGGGGTAGTTGGTCAAGAGAGCATATTGAACAATTCATTCCCAGCTCCTCTCTGCAGCACAAATATATAAACCAGCAAAACAAAATGTTGTTAAAGTACAGAGAAGGTAACCTTGTTTTATGCTGAAAGTGTCTAGGGACAACATACTCCTTGTACACATGAAAAAAAGTCTTTTTTTTCTTGTGTTATCAGGTTTGGTCACTCCGTCTATTCTTCTGACTCCTAATGATAGAGTTCAGTGGCAGCAGAACTCAATGTATGTAAAGAACATAGTGATGTGCCATTTTATGTTTCCCTCCAAAAATAAAAAATGTTAATTTGAAACATTCAAAACAAAACGAGGCCTCACAATTCACTTAACATAAACGGTTGGTTTTAAAAACAAACTTGTCAACCAATCACAAAACTCCTCCTTTCAGAGTGTGTGTGTGAGACAGTTACAGCTCTGCTAACCATAACACAGCGCTGCTAGGGCTCCTTTGATCTGAGGAGCTCAAAATACTTGGTCAATATTTACAAACGTGATAGACACTATCATGACCTTCTCCCAAAGCTGGGCGGCCGCATGGGACAGCAACAGAGAGCTAAATAAATAACAACCCCTGTGTGGCACCCCGCGGACTCCTTCGCAACTTGGCTGAAGTAAAGAGCGTGGGTTTTAAGCCATTCTGAGGGCTGGGCTGACTTCAGAGTGGCTTGGAAGCGCGGGCTGTTCCCTCAACGTATCCCCTGCCCACCTCCCTGCAGCAGCAGCGAGGCCTGGTCAGCGGAGCAGGGCCGAGTCCAGCCCTTGCTTCCTCTTACACATTGTTCATGGGTCTTGGAGCCTGGGCGCTGGCTTCACGTCACCCAGGCCACGGGCCCGGCCATTCCCCTGCCGGCACGGGGAGTGACTCGGTCGCGTCACAGGCCCGGGCACGCGCGCCTCGGAGCGGAGCATGCTCTCGGATCCCAAACTGTCCTTGGGCTCCGCCCCGAGCACGAGGCGGGAAACAAGCGGGGACCGGTTCCGGGGAAGACCGACGGCCCAAGCAGAAGAACGGGGCCCTGCCAGCTCCAAGGCCGACACCGGGGCTGCCTGATGGAAGGAGCTGGGCCGCGAGGATTCAGCCCGCGGAGGCAGACCCCCGCCCCCGGGGGAAGCCCCAGGCCGGTCCTCACCAGGCTGCTCGCAGTAATGCCTTGGTGGGCAAGAAGCTAAGGATCCGCTCCACCACCTCAGCCAGGTTGCTCAGCACGTAGGCCCCTTTGCCGTCCGACTCCATGGCAACCGCCACCCACGCCTCTGCTCCCGGCGTCTGCCGCCCGCACCAAGAAACAGGCGGGGAGCCGAAAGCCCCTAGCCGCGACGCACTCCGAGTACGTCATCCGCACGGCGCCCACTTCCGGTCTCCGCCTCTAGAGCACGTGACCAACCACACAGCCCTTCCCTGTTGTGGGTATGGTGCACGTGACGACCGGGCGACTAGCGTCAGCGAACTGAGCACGTGACATTACGACAGACACTGGAGCCGTGATTTCCGGTTCTTGGCGATGGGGGCTGGGGCGTGTGAGTGGTCCAGGCCGTGGAGCCTGGGGTTTGGTTCGCCGCTCAGCTATGGCCTTCATGTCTGACCTTGGGCAAGTCTCTTAGCCTCCCCCTGATCTTGCCCAGTTGTATTCTAGGGACAGCAGCAGGGTCCAACCCCACAGGGGGTGAGGACAAACAACAATAAAGCACACCACACCATTTAAGGTAACAGAAAAGGAGTGCTAGTGGCACCTAAGAAACTCACAAAATTTATTTGAGCAAAAGCTTTCGTGAGCTACAGCTCACTTTATCGGATGCATTCAGCCACTGTAGCTCGCAAAAAGCTTATGCTCAAATAAATGTGAGTCTCTAAGGTGCCACAAGTACTCCTTTTTTTTTTTGCAAATACAGACTAACACAGCTGCTACTCTGAAACCTGTTTATTGTTAACATTACCGGGGGTGGGGTAGGGAGAGACAGCTATGCCTCTGCCTGGGGAGTGGGTATGCAGCAGCAACCTAATCCCCAGCCCACAAGAGGCAAACAGGCTCAGGAGCCTGCAGCAGTCATGCCTGGATGCCCCCCTTTACATCCTGCCCAAGCACTGTACTGCAGATGAAGAACACACTGCACCAGGACAGGGGATCCATCAGCTATGGGTCCGACCACTGGCATAACAAGAGTCCAGCCTAAAAGCTGTGTTCACTGGGCCTGGAACAAGTGGATTGATGTGAGAAAGTAAAGCTACACATTCTCCTCCCATCCTAAAAAAATCCCAACCCCTTCCTGCCTCAACTTGTTTGGTCCAGGCTCAGTTACATATAAAGTGAGGGATTGTAAAGGCACAGGCTGTAGCTGGATTAGAGTTGATCAACAGCCCTTCTCAACCTAAGTGAGTAAGAAAAAAGAGAGACAAACCTCCAGCAGCACGTCTTAAGGTAAAATTCTCCCCACCCCACACAGAAACATTTTACTTTATAGAGGAGTAACGATTAAGCCAACTGCACAGTTCCCTGGTAGGATGTGGGGAGAGAGGGGGGCCTAAATTTTAAAACCACATACAAAAAAAAAGCAGGTAAGGGAGATTTGGGCAGCTGTAGTACCAAATGCTGCTTTTTAAGTGTCCTTTTAGAAATCTGAAGAAGCTCTGTTTAGCTCAAAAGCTTGTCTGTCTCTTCTACCAACAAAAGATGTTCCAAGATCTTACCCATCTTTTCTCTCTCTCATATCCTGGGACTCACAACTACAACACTGCACACAACTTTCAGAAATGGTCAGCAGTTTCTATGTTAATGTCCCTTTAATGGAGATTTCTATGTGGAGTTACTTTAGTGTCACCTTCAATATAGGTGACATTTCCTCTACTCACTGCCCATGCAGCTCAAACTGCTGAAGATAGAACCATTTTTGTCCTAGACTCCCATACAACATTAACTTACAGTGGCAGAGTTGAGGCGCACTCTAATGCACTTTAAATTCTTTAGGTTTAGGAAGATTTTTCATTTTTGCAAGGTAAATGTGGGATCAAACTCTCATATGCTCTTACTGCAAAAGAATTATTTTGTTTCCTGTTTGATTTAGATTGTGAACTCAAGGCAGGGATTGTGTTAGCTGTTTGACAAAGGGCAACTGTGAGATAGCCCAGCATTCAGTGCTGTCTGCTTCCACTTACCAAAGGAGGCAGGTTTGGCTACATGGCTAATGATTTTCAACTCCGATTGTGTAGTCTTTTGGCTTTCCTAGAATCCACTCAAGATTAGAGGAGGGCTGCTATGGGAGGCTTGATTCCAAGAAAGTTAAGGTGTTTGGATGAGGAGGAAGATATTCAGAGAAGTGGAAGATTGAGTGATTGCTTTCCTCCCATTTTCTCACTTGTTGGTTAACAAGACATGCAGTTTGAAGGTCCCATTGACCTTAGAGGATAAAGTAGCAGCAGTGAACGAGTACTTCTCATCTGTGGCTGTGCAAGTCTATTTCCACCCCACCCCCCCCACCGGCCTTACTACCAGTGATCCATGTGATTTTTATACCTTTTGATTACAGTGCACTTTATGGGGCCATACCTGAAGACAACTTAGGAACTTCCATCAAGTGCAGAATGCATTGGTCTACATACTTAGTGGTACTTTTCACAGGAGCATTTTACACCTGTACTCATGAGCCTGAAATTCAAAGACGTAATGATGTGTTGACCAGTTTTTCCTTTTATACGTTGCATTGGTTGGGACCCCACACACACACAAACGAACAGAAAGCTATCTTATATTCAAAGACTAACCACAAACAGAATAATTCTTAAAATGGTTCTTTATTCATAAACTTGATGCAAGTTTATAAATTACTGTACATTGCCAAATAATTCTGCAATGAAAAATGAAATCCAAAACAAAGCATGCCAAATGTGCATCTGTCAACCTGCTAGCCCATTAGAATATTAAAGAATTCAATAATGTATTCAAAGATTTTAGCCTCAGGTTTTAAGGAACTTTAATGCTTAAAGAGTTCTGCCTTTCACTTAAGGTTGCTATCTGAGTAATTGGATACCAGGATTGTATACGAATATATGTACAACCAAGTAAGCAGAAAGGCTGGCAAGTCATCCATTATACTCCCTAGAAGACTATTTGAAACAAAACAGTACGTTATCAGGAGTAGTGCCAAATTCCTTCAATCTGTTCTTTCAAGCTAAAAACTGGATCTAGAAGCAAATGCACAAGGGCCAATGGGTGCCTGATAGAGAAAAGAAGAGCACAAAGTTGATAGTTGTAACTAAAAAAAACCACATGCTTCTGGGCTAAAAAAGTGCTTAATCCATGGTACACACCCTTATATCAATCCCTGGCAGTACAAAGGTCTAATCACTAATACTACAACCAAAATAGAATTGATTTAGGTAAGGCAATGAAATATAGTAATTACACAGACCCAGATTCATTTCCTAATAATGAAAGAATAGTTCCTGTTAGTCTTTCAATAACAAAAAGCACTGTCATGACTATGGCAACATTATTTTTACAACTCTGAATCAGGTGATGTCTTTTTTGTATTTTATTGTAGCTTTTATATAAAAATTTTTGTTCAAGGATTTTCATTTTGATTTGTGCCAATCACTTTATAAGTTCATTAGTTTACAAATGATTGCAACAACCCGTTAATAAAATGGAACACCTAAAAAGATTTTTAGTATCTTAAATAACTTCAAGCTTCATACTGTGGCTCCTTTTGTTAAGTAGCTTGAGCCAACAAGTAGCAGGAACAGCCCAGCAAGATTCTGATGCCCCAGTGGAAGTGACTAGTTACAAGGTTTTATTGGCACAGCCTTGCTCTGCTTAAAAATACAACAATCTAATAAAGAGTATCTCTTCCAAGAAACAGTTCATATCCTCACACAGCCATGAAAAAAGTTTAATGACTTAACATACATGTTGTTTTCCTATATCTTTAATTTGGCAATACTACAAATGTTTTCATTTTAGACCAGAAAAACTACTGTGATTTACAAGACCTGAAATTTCCTAAAACAGTATTAAACAATGTATTAAACTTTGTTGGCTTTAAATGAAACATTACAATGCAAGTCTCTGCAGTCCACATTCTGCAAAAGGTAAGAAGTGGTGAGTGACTCCTATTGAATAATCTTCTAGTAACTCAATAGCCAGCTTTAAAAAGTTTGCACTTTTAAATAAAAATTAAGATAGGAGTGGCCCAAATATGCTTAATCCATAGGGACAAATACAGTAAAGGCCAAAACTGCTCAGTCCAAGATACCTAATAAGAGCAAAATGGTAAGGCTGTAAATTATACTGGATGTGTCAGTTGACAGATTATCCACTAACTTATCTAATAGCTAAAGTCTTCAATACAGCTGTTATAGGGGCATTCGTAGCTTGAGTCTGTGTGTGTGTTGGAAAGAAATAAAAAAGAGCTGTTTGACATTGGTCCAGGTGTACAACAGTCCACAATATTAACCATCTTCTTTTGGAGGAGTGTACCAGCCTATAGAAGAACAAAGAAACGTATTAGGCACTCTTAACTTTAGTGCAAGACAGCTTTAGGGTCTATTTGGATGTGTAATTGAAATTGTGTTTGAAAACTAGAACAATCCATCACAGGCCCTAAACTCCTATTGATTTCAATGGGAGTTAAAGCACTCATCACCTTGCAAGATCAGACCCAGTGTTTACATTTGAAAATAAAGCATTAACATTGAGCTCCTGTTGGCAGCAGCCATCCTGCTAAATTAGACAAATCTTAAGATACCAATATAGAAAGCAAAGAGTAATGTGATCTATTTTTCATCTGCTTTAGTTAAGAAAAAGGTCCAGATTCTGGGATGTATTAGCAGGAATGTTATAAGCAAGACACAAAAAGTAATTCTTCCACTCTACTCAGCGTTTACAAGGCCTCAAAACTGGAGTACTGTGACCAGTTCTGGGCATCACACTTCAGGAAAGATGGACAAATTAGAGAAAGTTCAAAAAAGAGCAACAGAAATGATTAAAGGACTATCAGGAAAGATTGAAAAACTGGGTTTTGGTCTGAAAAAGAGAACATGGTAATAGTCTGCAAATATGTAAAATGTTGTTTTAAAGAGGAGGGTAATAAATAGTTCTCTTTAAGCACTGGAGACAGGACAAGAAGTAATGGGCTTAAAATTGCAGCAAGGGAAATTTAGGTTAGACATTAGGAAAAAAACTTCCAATTGTAAGGGTAGTTAAACACAGGAATAAGTTACCTAGGGAAGTTGTGGAATCTCTGTCATTGGAGGTTTTTAAGAGCACGTTTAGAAAAAACAGCTGTCAGGGATGGTCTAGATAATACTTAGTCCTGCCTCAGTGCAGGGGACTGGACTAGATGACCTATCGAGGTCCCTTCCTGTCTTACATTTCTATGATTTTCACTCCTGCAAGCTTTGCAGTCATTTGTTTGATTATATTGGTATATGCATATAAATATCCCATTTTGCATGTGCATGCTCAACTTTTGCACAAGTGTTTAAAAATATAGACCAAGATGTTCCTGGTGTTACAACTCTGTTTCATCCTGCTGAGGACGGAATGGGAATGATGAACTATAATGGCAAGTTCAGAAATGCCAATTAAGCAATTTACCTTTCAATATATATTTCAGTTGCTACATACCCAGAATAACTTCTGAGCCTGTAAAGGTTCAGTCTGTGAAACCAAAGTGTGCACAGTTTTTTTTTTGTTTTAAATGGACACGGCCAAAAATCAAAATACCTATTTAATTCTACCCACCACACTAGCAAAAGTCTTAAGAGATCTGCCTCAAATTTTGGTCGATTAGTATAGTGCCTACTTGAGCTGTTCCTGAGGATCTGTAGTAGCCATAAGTTAACAAAGAAGCCTTTAAACATCTTTAATACTGTGGATGCTTTTGTGTATTGGTAATCAGTGTAGTGTATAGGTAGAACTAAAACAGAGAGCCATATTGACTTTTTTAGACTCGTAACTCCTCACTTAACATTGTAGTTATGTTCCTGACAAATGCAACTTTAAGTGAAACGATGTTAAATGAATCCAATTTTCCCATAAGATTTAAGGGGAATGCGGAGGAGTTAGGTTCCAAGGAAATTGGGGGGGGGGGGGAGGGGGGGGAGAGCAGACAAAAGGCATTATATACTGTACAGCACTGTGGAAGTGTCCCTGGCTTACCCCACACAGGCACAGCCCACTGCAGGCAAGGATGCTAGAAAGCACCTTCGCAGCAGCAGTGGCAGCTTACCCGGAGAAGAACAGGCACCGACTTTGCCGGGGGCTGCTCCAGGCCCTCCTCTTCCCATCCCTGCTCCACTCCAGGCCCACCTTTTCCCACCCCCACTCCATCTCCTCTCCGGAGCACGCTGCATCCCCGCTCCTTCCCCACCCCCAGAAAGTCCTAAGCGCTGCCAAACAGCTGAACCAAAAAGTTCAAGTAATAGCAGCTAATCATAACATTTCAAAGTTCTTTAGAATCAACTATTTCCAATACACTCCTTTTCCACTGGTATAGAAGACATGCTTATTGTACAGATGTGTGCCTTGCTTTCCCTGAAAACCATATCCAAGGTCCAACCAAGACAGAGCTCTCCTGGCTCCCAGTACCAGGTTTTAACCAGTGGATCACACCCTGTCCCTAGATGAAGATTCTCTGATAAGTAAGTCAGCAAGGCAAGAAAGTAGAAAGTGTACTTCTTTTTGTAAGTATCTAGTAAACAGTGAAGAATTGCTCTAAAAGTAGTTGACAAGGCTAGGTGAATTGTCTAGTTGCAAAACAATGCCAAATCATGATGTGGGATGTTAGATCAGTTATCTGCTCCCAGGTAGCTCACTCAAGCTGGAAAGTAGGCATACTAATTTCTAGAGGGAGCTATGTCCATCTTACCACACAACAGGTGAACAGCAGCACCAGCTGGTGGCTACTGGCTTTGTATGGGGGAAAGTATCCCTCCCCGCCTCCAGAGCTAGACTGAACAGTTTTCAGGCTACACGTTTTAATTTGTACTTTCCATGTATTTTCAACCTTTGATCCTCCCTTCTACTTCATTCTCTCATTGATTATTGCTTTCACTTGTCTTGCGCTATATTTAGATAAGCTCTTTGGAGAAGGGAAGAGATGTCTTATTTGCTAGAGAAGCATCTAAATCAGGGGTGGGGAAACTTTTTGGCCTGAGGGCCGCATTGGGTTTCTGAAATTGTACGGAGGGCTGGTTAGGGGAGGCTGTGCCTCCCCAAACACCACCCCCATCCGACCCCCCCTGCTTCTCACCCTCTGACACCTCCCCCAGGACTCCTGCCCCATCCAACCCCCCTGTTGCCTGATGGCCCCTCGGGGGCCCCTGCCCCATCCACCCCGACTCTCTGTCCCCTGACTGCCCCTGGACCCCCCCGCCCCTAAGTGCCCCCTGCCGCCCTGTCCAACCCCCTCTCTCCTTCCTGACTGCCCCCCCCGGACCCCTGCTCCATCCAACCACCTCTTCAAACAGACCACCCTCGGACCCCCCCTGCCCCCAACTGTCCCCCACCCCAACTGCCCCCCCTCCTTCTTGACTGCCCCCCAGGACCCCTGCCCCCATTCAATCCCCCTGTTCCCCACCCTCTGACCGCTCCAACCCCTATCCACACCCCCAGCCCCTGACCACCATCCCAAACTCCCCTGCATTCTCTCCAACCCCCCCCGCCCAGAGTGTTGCGCCGGCAGCACGGTGAGGTAAGGCTCCGGGGGAGAGGGAACAGCAGGGGAGGGGCTGGGGGCATAACAAAAAATTCTGGATAATGAGGGTGGAAACAAAATGCAAAATAGACCCTTCAATGCATGGGAAGGGACATAGGCCGTTCTTGCTTTATCCCAAATAAACCAGGTAAAAGTTTGTATTGTATGGCAATTATATATTAGTTTCAAACATTACTATCTTTCCCATGCCACTGTACAATTTGTGCAGACAAGAACATATAAAATTGCAAAATGTAAATATTTACATACCATTTTTCTCATGTATTTGTACTAGTGACTTATAGGACTGCTGTGCTCTTGCTAGATTATATTGGTTCTGAAAAAAAAAAAAAGTCATTTAATACTACATCAGGTAGTGACATCACGTCATGCAGGACCAAAAAAATATGGACAGATACTTAAGCAAAATACCATAAAGTAACTGTTTGAAAGGTTAGACAGTACTGTAAGTAGAACAAAAAATGTCTATTAAGAGGTACCATGCAAGAAAACCAACTGCAGTTTTAACCTGCAAAATCCATGGCCTTGGGGACTGAAGAGTTGGCTCTCATCATACTAAAAAGCCATGTACAGTGGCTGTGTGATGGGGCTTGCTAACTGATAAAATACAGGGCTTCAGGTTTCAAAGAGCATGGTATTAAACTGCTGTTCTTGCACCTAGTATATTTCACATCCCACTTAAAAAAAAGGTTGTCTTAAGACATTGTATTCTGAATCATGTACAAGTTAAAAAAATATTTTTCCATAGTGCTAATACAGGCAAATATTAGGACAGTAATGGTATGGCTACACTGCAATAAAAACACCTCCGGCTGGCCTGTGTCAGCTGACTTGCACTTGAGGGGCTAAGGCTGCAGGGCTATAGAACTGCAGTGTAGACCTCTGGGCTCAGGCTGGAGCCTGGACTCTGGGACCCTGAAAGAAGGAAGGACCCCAGAGCCTTGGTTCCAGCCTGAGCCTAGACATCTACTCTGCAATTTTAAAGTCCCACAGCTGGAGTCCCAGACAGCTGACAAAACCCAGCCACAGGTGTTTTATTGCAGCGTAGACATAATGTTTCATAGATGAATGACTTTTAGGGTAAGGGACATTCCAGGTGGATAGACTTCAAAAGTCAACCTACCTAACATGTTTTAAAAGATTCTTACCGTCAAACTAATTAGCCATCTTCCACACAAGGCTTGTAATATTAAATACCTGCTCTCAGGGTGAGATATTCTTTTTAAAAAAGTGAAGCAGGCAGAAGTGGAAATGGTACAGTTTGCATGCACTCAATATCAGAAATGCCTCTAAACATCAGCAGGCTCAAAATTTGCGATGGTTCACAAATTTGTGCTACAGTTTGTAGCTGTGGGGCCTAAGTAGCCTGCAGACCCTAGAACTCCACTTGACCATAGGAATGCACATCTGATCAGTGTTAAATTAAAACACAATTAAGACATGATGGAAATTAAATTTAGGTTGATAAGAATAGCAAAACTGCTTAACTTTTAACAGTCAATGTACTGGATCAACAGGGCAATGGTCTCCTGCCACAGGGTAAGTACAAGCAATGGGTAAAATGCATTTTAAGGGTGCTTAAGTGATCTAGTCTCCTAATTCACTCATAACTTAAGCCCTTACGAAAGGTCCATGGGACTCAGAATTAAGTGCCTAAGCCACTTAGAAAGTGGGACCTGGGTAAACATTTTTAAGAGTACCTAACAAGATGTCTGTTTTGTTTTATGGTGAATTACTAGTCTGTTTCTATGCAAACATTATTAAAGCACAGAACAGGTGTCCCCTTAATAGTGGTAAGATCAGACAACTTTTAGAGTCACACACAAAGAGCTATGATCGTTATTTCATTAATTTTTCATACTTTATTAAAATACTATTTTGTGTTTACCAAAAAGCTTTCTTCAGATACTTTTTCTCAACTACCAAGAGGAGGCAAAAAGTGTTTAAAGTTAGTTTGGATACAACAACCTCCCTGTACCAGAGTCACATGCTCCAGAATCCTGCATAGGGATGCAGGGCTCCTCACTCATTCTGGCATGAAAATACAGCATGTATTCAGTTAGCCCCAATCAGAATTTAAGAAGGGGAGGAGCCTGTCCCCAGGAGCACAGAGAACTAGGGATAGAGAGACAGAGCACTGGTAGGGAAAGCCTTAAGAAGAGTCAATCTTGGGAGAAAGTTCAGGCTGAAGTTTATGTTGCATTAAGTTACCAACAGAAGCCAGAAAGAGGACAGTAGGAGCTTCACCTGCTTACGGCCCCTTCCATGTCAAAAAATATTTGTCCTCCAGCCCCCACACACATTGTTTCCTAACAAACCCATATTGTTCATTTCCAGCAAACTAGCCACAAATACACCAATATGTTTCAGCACACAAAAGAGAATCAAAAGTTTATATGGACATTAACTTAATCTTTAAACCAACAGCTTTTTTATATTTGAGCTTTCTATAAAGAGTCAACATAAAATGGAAAATAAAACCAGTATCTACCCACAACACAAAAGTCATTTCAATAATTATACATAATATATTTACCTTATTGGCTCCAAACTGTACTCTGGCTTTTCCTTTGACTAAAGTGGCATTGATCTGCATGATGACCGATTCTATTGAATAGGCACTACTCCAGCCCTAAAGGAAGAAGGAAATACTTCTACAGAATATGTGCTTGTATTCTTACGCTCACCTTGCAAATCCACTCTGGAAAGTATGTTTCTTTTTGCTAAACTCTAGCAAACCATGGTTTTTTGGTTAATAGCTTTTAAAACTATAAAACAATTAGTTATTCCCAAGAGAAACACAAGAAACTAAAGTAAACTATGTTAGCATAAAGAGCTTGTAGGAAAAAGGAAAAAGCCAAGTTGCACACATTTCCAGAATCTGGTAAGACAAAAAACAAAGAAAAACACAACTACATTATAGAATTCTACTCATTTTCAGCTAGCTTTACAATAGCAATTACAGTTTTAAGAGACTGCTTTTAATGACTCAATTAAGCAATTAAGTGAGCAAAAAGATCCTGTTTCCACAAAGCTGGGCAGCCGCTCTGGCACGGTTTTACCTTTCCAGGGTTCACACAAAAGTCTCTATTAGACTTTTACAGGAGTTATTTTTGTAGGGGAGATGCTGTCCACTGCAATCTTCTTTCCATAGGCAGTAGATATCTACTCCTAAATTAAAGCGGCTTCAAGCAGCATTCACCAAAGCTCAGCACCTGCACTCCCATATCAGATTTTGTGGGGCAGCTACTAGGGTAGGAGGTGGGCGAAGGGTTCAAAGGAGCAAGACAAAGTGATCTCCCCTTTTATTGGACCTGGGGTTCCCTCTCTCACAGACTCTAAGAATCCACCAAGTTTGGGGTGGGGAGAAAGAACAGCACTTCCTGTTTCCTCTCCCTCCCCAGTCCCTCCAGGGTGAAGAGGAAGATCTGATGCAAGTTCAGTAAGGTGACCCTTACAGAGCTCAAGCTTCCTGGACCTTGTTCCCCTACAGCAGGCATTTCCACAGGAGTGTATGATTTAGTCCTCTGTTCCTAACAGGCGGTGGTGCTTAAGCTCACATACAGAAAACACCCGCTTATTACTATTCTTAAGAAGTATGCTTTGTTTTAGTCAGGATGCTAACTGCTATTACAATCACTTATTTTTTTTTTAAACAATAAGCATTGCACCCCTTCCACCAAAACTCTTGACAATTAAAAACAAAACAAAAACAAAAAGAAACACACACACACAAAAAATACAAGAGATTTTGATTTTATATTCACCTGTTTAGTAAGAAGTTCCATGCATAGTGCACCCCCACCCAGGACATACCTAAAAATAAATGTTAGATTAGAAATTTTGAATTCAACATGGCTTTTATTTGGCATCTTTCAAGACCAATTAGTAAAGAGATTACTATGCAGTTGTACCCTCAGGCTGTTATGGGTTAGTCTGTCACACAGTTTGCTCAACTATAAATAAAAATTAGAGAGCACTTTCAAGGGCAATATGTTGCTATTTGTTAGCCATATACATTTATTTATATAGAGCAGAATGATGTCTAGAGACAAGAGAAACTAATTTGCTTTGTCCAACCACAAGGGAAGTCTTAGTGAGAATCAGCGACTCAGCTAGTCTGCACAGTTTACACAGTCAGAACTGAAAAATGTGGCGGAGAGATGCTATTTTTGATGGCTCTACTGTGGACATAGTAGAAATGGATAGTTTATAAAGTTACTTCCAAAAAGGAATTTAACACTATTCCAGCAACTTTACAGTATGTGCAATGGCCTCCTCTTCACAGAAGAGACAGACTAGAGGGACATTCATTACTTAATATCTTAAAACTCACCTTCTCAAGCATTTTGCCACTTCTAAACCAAATAACGTCCCAGCATGCACTATACATACTGAGAAGTCACTCTGAATGAACATCAGCAATTCACAACATGCCAGGGCAACAAAGGGAATGGGATGGAGTTGTAAACCCACAAAGTGCAGAATGTCCTCCTTCATCTGGACTATCAGGGGCATGCTGGACACATTTCTGAAGCTGGAATTGTGTTACATTCCTCTGCAGAGAGTCATTAAAAATCTAGACTTTCAGAGGTATTAACCTTTTCTTTTCCAGCAGTTTTGCACCAGGAAGAAGCAGTTTAAGGAAGAGTGCACTTCCAAATGGGTAATGAATGTGCACCGTTTTCATACTACTTTTCATATATTTATGACAGCAGCAGCCACGTCTACCATTCAAAATTACTATTTTTTTGAATTAAGCTCAACAAGAGCTTACAGCAGAGTCAGAATCAGTACCAGCTTCCACTAAATTCATGAAAAGAAAAAAAAGAACTTACTGTCACTTACCTTCCTTCAACACTGATGCTGTATTCCATCCCTTCCCAATAAATATCTATACGCTTCCCCAACACAGCCCAGCCAATGTATTTCGGTAATACTCTAAAGGAATCATCCTTAGGAGTAAGAAGGTCATCAAGTTTAATGCTCTTGGGCTATGTTTGCACTAACCTTTCCCCTAAAACTCCCCACTGTTACTGGAGATGCAGCTCCACCAGTGTGAAAGCCAGTATAGACTGGCCAGCAGCATTAAAACCACCACGTCATCTGCTCTGAGCAGAGCAGGATTAAATCACATGGAGGTAACACTGGCAGTTATCCTTACTGTTACACCTATCACTGCTACTGCCAACGTCAATAGCAGGAAGTTCTAGGGACAACAATTAGTGTACACACACTTTGCAAGGTCACAATGGATTAAAACACATTTCATATAGGCAGCCAGGGGAAGCTACTTTAGCTCACTGGTTTGAATTAGCAGTGATTGAGAAGCAAGTGTATGTGTATGTGTCATTTCCTGAGCACTGTCAGTCTCCTGTCCTACATCAGTTCACCAATATACATTATGGGGTCTTGCCTTAAAATCCAGTTGTAGTTCCCAGAAATCAAGGGTATCTTCAGCAAAGTTTCTACTACAAAACCTTTTCATACAAGTCAGAGTTAAAAAACTTACCCTCCCGTGAGCACAGGAGATACCACTCGCACAAAGGGTGGATCAAAAGGAAAATTATCCTGAAAAGCACAACAAAGTATAGAGTTAAAAGCTATGCTGCAACATTGATTTCTAGTAAGAAAAGGATACTTCAATTTATTCTTTGGGAAATGCATAGTATATAGAGTTTGAAAAGTTAAATCTTCATCTTGTATTCATGAAGAAGTTTACATTACTTCTAGCAGATCAGCAGCCTTGGAATGTGATAGTAATATACTAAAAATCATATCTGTTTTTGAAAGCTATACCATCATCCTTCAAACAGAGCAGCGATTCTCAAACTGTGTGTCACGACCCCCTTTGAATAGGGTCACCAGAGCTGGCTTAGACTTGCTGGGGCCCGGGGCTGAAACCTGAGCCCGAGGGCTTCAGCCCTGGGTGGCAGGGCTCAGGCCACAGGCCCCCTGCCTAGGGCTGAAGCCCTTGAGCTTCAGCTTTGGCCCCCCTGCCCAGAGCAGCGGGCTCAGGCTATGGCCCCCCCACCCAGGGCAGTGGGGCTTGGGTGGGCTCAGACTTCAGTCCCCACTCCTGAGGTCGTGAAGTAATTTTTGTTGTCAGAAGGGGGTCGCGGTGCAATGAAGTTTGAGAACCCCTGAAACAGAGCACATGGCTTACTACCATTTTAAATGGTTTCTACATCCAGATAGTAAAAATTTCCTCTCAGTACTCGGATACCCATTTACCTTAAATGAGAAGTTGAGCAAAATGTATTCTACACCTTCTTTTTCTTTTAAGACCTGAAGATCACTATGTAATGGGCTGTCGGGATCAACTCTAGGAATTAAACAGGTGGGAAAAGCAAACAGAATGAAATGAATCATTTGGCTTTCTACAGAAGAAAAATTACCCTTTAAAGTTCCTTTATCTCGCTTAATGTTCTTGCAGTTTCAATTAACTTTTACAATTCTTAATCAAAGCACAAATGCCTGGTAAACACACTGCAGTTGAAAGTAGCAGCAAGAAGATTCACTGCAATGTATCATATTCTTACCATACTTATGCTCCAATATGTCTGTTAGTCTATAAGGTGCCACAGGACTCTTTGCCGCTTTTACAGATCCAGACTAACACCGCTACCCCTCTGATACTTGTTACCATACTGAAGTTATTCAAGGAATTTAAATGCAGACATTCAAAATAAAAAACCCTTTTGTTTGAAAATAGTAATTCAATTTCTCTTCACTGAAATTTGGTATCCTTCTGAAAGGTAAATGCTTTTAAATGAAGAGATTTTTACACTCATACTCTAACCTTCAATGTTTACTAACTTAACTAGTTACATTTGATGTCAGTGCAGAGTTCTAGATTACCACAGAATCAGAAATTCTGCATCTGTGGCATTAGTAAAGCCGACAGTTTTTGATATCAGCGCAATTTCAACAACCCTGTTTGTAGGCAGATACTGATGGCAGGATTACAAATAGCTAGCAGCCTGGTTATCAATTCTTGCAGTGTTAGGTTAATCCTACCTCAAGAACTGGTACCCCAATAAACTTTTTAGTAAGAACACAGACACAGTCCCTTGTAAGTTTGGTTACATATGTGCTGGATGAATCATGAGCCTGCTGAAGACCGTAGATATTCCACTGGAAGCCAGCAGTACGCTTCTCTGAATGCCTACAACCACACTAAGGCTATGTCTACACTGGTAATTGAACAACACAACTTTTGTCTTTCAGAGGTGTTAAATCCCACCCTGAAAGACAAAAATTTTGCTGCGACAAGTGCCAGTGTGAACAGTGCCTTGTCGGCAGGAGCACTCTCCTGCAGACAAGGCAAACACCGCTCATTGGGGGTTGAAGTTTGACGGCAGGAGAGCCAACAAACAGCAGCTATACTGCCCGACTTTTAATGGCATGGCTGTAGCGACACAGCTGTGCCACTAAAAGCTGTGTATGTAGACAAGCCCTTAGAGAGGGAAACCAGGCTTATGCTCATGACAGCTGGGGGTGGGTCAGTGATCCATCTAGAGAGGGTGTTCCCTCACAGCAGTAGTCCTGCGTGTCCATGAAGTTCTGGGAGACCCTCATAGCAGTCGGACGGGATCCACTCCACCACTTCTAAGGGACAGATGTAACTAGCTTGGTTTGGGGTATGTTCTTCCTTCTTAGAGGTTAACCTGTAGGTTAGCATGTTACCCTATCACCAGGGATGATTTCAAGGGAACTGCTCTGGGAATATTTTTTAAGGTAAAAGATGTATACACATTAAAAATATAGATGTTGGCCAGTACTACTGACACGTGTAGTAAAAAGCCTAAGATTTTAAATCTTGTTAACATTTCATACTTCACACACAGTGATTAGGACTATATCCTGGAATTGTATTTTTTTCATTTCAGGCATATGTCATTGTTGAGCCATAAAAATAAAAGCTGCTAAAGCCAGTAAAACGGTTCTGTTCTTTTGTATAACTTGAAAAGGATCAAAATCTATTTATTCTTCAAGTTAAAAAATTATTCAGCATGACAGGTTCACCATTTTGTAAGGGTTTGGGGAGAGAATTTTGGTGGTCAAAAATTATGCTAAAAGCACTGGTTTGACAGTGTAAATTCAGGTATATTCTGTGCCAGCTCTACCAATTCAGTTCTAGTCTGCACTGAATTCAAAAGACCGCTATCCATGAAGCCTTCATAGTACATTCTAGCTAGACAGTATAAATTCCATATTGTAATCTGTGCGGCAAAATTAACATGGGTTCTTTAGGAGAGAGTTTTTAAAAAAATGTAAACTTACTTTAGAAGTTTAACGTGCCACTCATACAGGCTGTCATTTACAAGTTCCACTGAATAAATCCCTGTGGAAGTATTAGACAAGTTATTTAGGAATCAGAATGTATTGTTCTGAATTAACTGTGTAACAACATCCCAAACAGATTATGTTTTACCATTTTTAATAAGGAAAAGCATATAAAATCTGTTATATCCTTTTAAGTGCCTGACCAGGCCAGTCTGTGCCTATAAGCAAAGATTAATCTATCAGGTACATCAAGGGATAAGAGCCTCAATTCAAGATGTGCTTTCCCTTAGATAACCATAAGTATTTTCAGAATAAGGTTACAAAACCGTCAATATGTGTGTCTCCTAATAGCTTCAAATGCTATAGCACACAAATCATGGGTGTCCTATAGACCTTGGCCATTCTAGAATTTCTCCACTTCAGTTCTCTTCATATTTCCTAACATCTATAGCCACATCTCATTCAATGCTGAACAGGCTTCATCTCCTGTATGTATGCACATAGATTAGTATTTTGCACGTTAATTCAAAGAAACAATTTCCTAATTTGCAAGTGGAGGCTGATCCAATCAATGCTGCCAGAAAGGTAACAACTGAACAGAAAATAAAAAAAGGGGGTTGCTATCACAGTGGGTAGTGACAGGCACTCCAACAGCAGACCAAAAGGATGTCAGTCTCTGGCCGCCTGTAAACAGCATGATTTGGGACTCTGAATTGTGTATGTTTAAGTTGCTTATTGTACAAGTTAGAGTTACAGATTATACTGAAAATGTGCCTGTTGCCTTACATAACTAAACTTCACCATAACATTTAAAGGAGTTAGTATATTAAGTACAGGGAATACATAAACAGTCAAGTAAACCTTTCACCGTATAAGGCAAGACTGGTATGTTTTTAAAGATGTAATTTTTACATGGGTAAAAAAAATCACATCATTACACAGGCAGGAATATTCTGAAGGTTATAATTCCAACAGGAGAGCCTGGAAACTATGCAATCTGTAGAAATCTCATTCCTTTCTGAAGGAATATACAACTCCAGTAATCACTTCCACCAGCTGAATCTTTGATACCCAAGGTTGTGATTTTATCACTAGTAATCAGTTAGGAGTTGTTATTCTAGGATCTTTGCATTTGGAATTGTTAGTGGTGGTGCAAATCTGTGAGATATGGATGACCAAGCCACTCAGAAATCAAGAGTGTTTTTTGACAGGATTTCTTATAAAACTGTGTTCAAACCAGATATGTGGCATCACAGCAAAGACACAGACAAGTGCATAGAGAACTTTCAGAGACCACAACTGTACATTCTCAGCCCTCTAACACCAAGACAATCAGTAGGGAGAAAAAAGTTATCTATAGGGCTCTCAGGCTACAGCATTCAACAGTCACATAGTTTCAATACTTTCACTCCACACAGCAGCCTAATCTTAGCAAATTGGCCCATTATGGCAGTCTACAGGTGGACAATCTGCTAAGCACTTCACAGAGGCATTGAAATAAGGCACCTGGGGTCAGTAGTCGCATCTAAAATGACTCAATACCATTAAATCCACCTGAGACAGTGCACATGCATATTTAATGAAGACTTTAGCAATCAGGCTTACTGCCTTTCAAAAGGATACTGCTCTTGATGGAAGTGGTTTTCCTAAAATGAACCTAAAATCCCCACACAGAAAAGCACACTCCATGACTTAATGCAGATAAGAGCAAATAGCCTAACTGTAGATTCTTCTCAGCCCCACTGACTAGTCTCTACTGGCCTGAGGGGTTAATCTAAACAAAAAGACATAGTGGTGGATAATGTCACAAAATGAACACTCAACAGCAACAGGCAGCATTAGATTAGCACTATTCTCTATGATCAGATCTGGAAATATAGGAAATCCATAATAATGGATAAGTAAATATTTTGAAATGGAACTGAGACAGTCTCAGACTGGTGGTCTTACTTCTTCAGTTTTGTCCTTTCTTAAATTAAAATACCAAAGCAACTGAATGAAGGTCAGGCACATTAGAATGAGAAAATTGGCACAGTAACTCAAAATAGGACAGGTAAAATGTAGAGAAGGCCTTTAGACAAATCAGAGCAGCAATCATTCTTTTTAATTTACTTGAGAACAAGGCCTCCTATCCTGACAGCTAGGATAGGCATTTTCCTGTCAGACAAACAAATCTGAAGACTTTTGATCAGGAATTCCCCCTATTCCCACCCTGATCTGTACCTGTATTCTTGTCCCTTGTGTGAACAAGAAATAAGACATTAGGCTGAGCCAGTATGGCTATGTTCTGCTCACGAAGTTGCAGCAGATGAATCTACTATAACAACTATATTACAAAACTTCTACTCGCTACAGAAAGTGACCGGACAACACAATCCACTCACCCCACTGCTCTGCTATTTCAGGCAATTTCTATAAACGGCGCAAAGAGGATAGTCAGCCTTTATCTGACTAAGCTAATCTATTAGGGTAAACAAACACCTGTTTACAACATAAACATACAACCATGGTTTTTCAATAGTTTTGGTAGTTGAAAGGGCAGGGCTTGTATTTGCAACACCGCATGCATACAGAATCTGAGTATCAGTGTGTGTTAAAGGAGAACGGATAGATAAAAATATGGCTTAGACTAAATCTCACTTATTGCATTCAATAGCAAAGGGCTGTTGAATCAAGTGCAATCCCTTGTGGCAGGAATACTTAAATTGCTTCAAATGTAACATGCAGTACCACATGACCAGAACAGGACTGCAAGATTTTTGCCCTATGTACCTGGCATGGGAGGACTAGATCCCAAGAAATGCTGAAAAACACACCACAATTCCCACTAAAGTCAATGTGATCTGTGGTGTTCAGCATCACCTCCAGACAGCACTCACACAGTTATATTAATGCTACTACTGTTAATGTGACATTTTATGTAGTAAAGAAGCCAGGTCAGAAAAATATGAAAGCCAGAAAAAAGAAATTTTACAGGTGGAATGCTTAAAGAAAATTCAAGCAATTCAACTTCAAAATCTGAAGCTAAGATTAAAAAAAAAATGCACATAATGAAATAAAGTACAAAACAAACAGCTATTAGCAGAAGATATTTTCCAAGAAATAAAAAGCTTCTGCATTGTATTTCTAAAGAGAGAAATGTAGAGCACCTTACCTGTTTTATAACTCTGTGATCTGTATATATCCCTGAGCTCTTTCATAAGTCGATCTGAAGCCTGGACTGACCCAGACACTGCACCCTAAAATTAAAAAAAACAGGCAACAGTTAACAGCTTCATTTGTATTATTGATGCTTAAAAAAAAAAATCTGTGTACTCGTAAAGTCTATGCAACTCTATTAAGGTACCACAAAATGGTAGAGTATATTAATTTCACAGACCTAGCATTCAAGCAAGTTGAGAAGACAAGTACCTAGGTAGTCAGAATCCCCAAGTCAGTCCCACAATCCTAGTTTAGCAACATTTCACATACTGAATAGTATGATACATTGTATTTACATTTAACAAAGAAAACAGCAATTCAAAGAATATATACACGTGACAATGCTTTAGGTAAGTGCAAAAGATTGCTACAATAAATTTAAGGAAAAAGCCCAAGTTCCTATAATGTAGTGCAAGTAGAGTGGCTGCAATCCAGTGGTGCTTAGGAACTGTGCAGCCACAGCATCTTCAAAATGCGTACTAGCTTTAAAGGGCAAACAAAAATACTAATGCTTCTACAAAAAGTTGCTGGCTTTAAATGTCTCTCTTTTTGTACACGTAGCTTGTTTTCAAATCTTATAGAAAAACTAGCCACATGTCTAAATACCCCTGGACCTCTGAGAGTATGAGTTCTGATCATGACGTGCAGGAAATTATCTTTCCCCTTTTTCCCACTGACAAGTTCTTATAACTCAAGTGAACTGATTTTGCTCAGAGTTCTAAAAGGAATTAATCTTTGATTCAAGATCCAGCACTGAAAATTTCTGCACAAAAAGAATTCTGAAGTTTATGAACAACTAAGAGAAGAGGCCACCCCACCAAAAGTTGTCTGTTATAGTGAGGCAATGTAGTAGAAGCTGTATACGCACACACGTGCACGTTGTGCTGAAGTGCAGTTCATAAAATAAAGTAAAAGCAGTTTTCTGTGGTTTAAGTGCTCTTCCTTTTCTCAATTAGTTGTTTTTCTGTCCTCCTTCCACCAATGTTTACCCAGAAAACTGTGAAGTTGGTTTTTTGCACCCAGTTTTCACCCATTTTTAAAAAATTTGTAACAAACACCAATCAATTCCAAGGAAATCATAAAGACCAAAAACAAAGGGCTTTGGCCTATACATAGGCTTGGCAATTTTTATTTTATAATTTCAATGGATATCAATATTTATTTTTAAGCACTTTTTTCTATTTTTATCTATTTAAAATGTTCACAGTTGTGGGAAATTATGGGGGGAGCGGGAATAACTGTCAGCCCCCATTGTTCTGTGACAGTAGATGTTGAAATTAAAAAAGTTAAAGCTTTATCATTGTTAAAAACACACACGATCTGTCAACATCACATGCCAATATATACAAACTATATTATATCCTTAAATCAATCAATAAGTTCTTAAGCATTTTTTTTTTAAATACTCTGCCTATCTGTAAATTTCTTTTATTAATGGGAATATATTTTGTGGGTTTGTGTGTACAGTGAAATATACTGATAATCTAATCCTTCTAAGCCTACCTATACAGTATACCAGTAAAGCACTCCTAGTGTAGACAGGGCTCTTGTCTTTCAACCCAATCTATTATATTGTACCAGTGAACACATCAGATGAAGAAAATGCAGGGGCTCTGTAAAATTTTCCATAAAATTTAACTGTTATTAATTCCCCTTTTCTGAAGTAATCAGCTCCATAGAAAAGGACTGCTAAAATTATGCAAAAAGTGTATCGTATTACTGCTCACTTCAGACACACAGGAATGACATTTCAGATTCTTGTTTATATTTATGAACCAATACCTCATTCAAACTCCTCAAACTTAAAAACATTCAATTCTTGTTTCCCACTGAATCCACGTTATCATTTGTTCTGTACAGAAAGGGCTTATTTTTTTGGATGTTTACAGGGAACCAGGGCTGGATTAACTTTTTGTGGGCCCAAGCGCCAAACATATTTGTGGGTCCCCTTGGGGAAGGAATGGGCCAGGGGCAAGAGCACAACGGGCAGGGTGGATTTGATTTAAATCAATTTAAATCACTATTCAGGAAGACTATTTAATCATGGTTTTCTACATAAGAACGCATTCTTATTGGTTGTTATAACCTTAATACATATTCTTCACAACGTTAAGTATTCTGGATTTTTTTCTGCAACAGCAAACATAATATTTTAACAAAAAAGCATATGTTCCTCCCTTCTCACATTTATCTCCAGACTTCTTCTCCTTGTCCAGATCTATTTCGCCCCCAACAATCTTCTATTCATTGAACTTTTTGAAACTTTTCACTTTTAAAGAGAGGTAAGGGATTGACTGTGTACACAAATTTGCAGAGGGACAATAGAGTTGAGGTCTGTTGTTTCTTACCTCTATATTAATTAATTTGTTTTAAAACATTTTCCTGTTAACAAGCATGTTACCTCTGGAGACAAATTGACAGTTTGAGAATTGCAAAACTAAGCATCTCTAATGGTATCTTCTAGACTGAGCACTGAGTCCCATTGGGTAGATAGAAAGATTAACCTAAATAATCTATACAGAAGCCTGTGGAACCCCATAAGATTGGGTCCCTGATCCATGAACTATAAGAACTCATTTACAAAACTTTTCTTAAACATTACATAAATATATTGTCTCATACTATAGAATTAGAATTTATAATCCCTATTCCATGAGATATAATGCATCTTAATTAAAACTATCTTCAGATAGGTTTTTGAGGGAAAAACCGATTTAAATAAAAAAATTAAATATCTATTTTTTTTTTTTTTTTTTTTTAAAGAAGTCATTGATTTTTATCCACCCTGACAGCAGGGCATGGTGTGGGGGTAGGATTGGTCCCCAGCTGGAGCGAGGCAGGGACTAGGGGCAAGATAAGCCCAGTGGGGCATGGGGGGCGCGGGGGGGAGGATTAGTCCCTGCTGACTTGAGCAAGGCAGGGGCTGGGGGCAAAAAGCACAGCGGGGCAGGACCTAGGGTTGGTCCCTGGAGCAAGGGAGGGGTAAGCACAGCAGGACTGGGGAGGAGGTAAACAGGATCCCCCCTGTCCCCCTGTCCCTGCCCACATAGAGTAGGTATTGACCTTCTCCCTGGTTCTAGCCCATTCTCTTTGTCTCTGCACTAAACTGAGGGTGGGGGTGCACTGAGCACAGGGCTAGGGGTGTAGAGTCTGGGAGGGAGTTAGGGTGCAGAAGCAGGCTGGGGGTTGGCTAGGAGCTAGGGTGAGGGAGGGGGCTCAGGGTTGGGGCAGGAATTGGGGTGTGGAGTGCTTACCTGAGGCAGCTCCCGTTTGGTGCGAGGGGTGAAGGTTGGAATGTGGGGTGGGGGGGGGTGCAGGAGTTCCCGTTTGGTGCTCAGGGTAGGGATGCAGGAGTCAGGATGGGGGGGGTTGGAGGGCACAGGGGGGTGCAGGAGTCAGGGCAGGGTGGTGTCGGGAGGTGCAGGAGTCAGGGCAGAGGGCTGGGGGTGTGGGGGTGCTCCCAGCCCCCTGCCTTGAGCGGCTCACAACAGGGGGCTGGCGGGGGTATGCCCTGATTCCACCCCCTTCCAAGGCCCCGTCCCCACTTCTTTTCCGCCTCCTTCCCCAAGCAGCGAGCACGCAGCTGCTCGGCTCCGCTCCTCCCCCTCCCTCGCAAGGGTGATTAGTTGTTCAGCAGCAGGGAGAGGGAGGGAGGGAGGCAGGCAGGCAGGAACACAGCATGCTGGGGAAAGAGGCAGGGGAGGGGGAGCTTGGCTGCCAGCGGAGCCTACCCTGCAGCAGGTGCCGGCAACACCAAGCTTCTGCCCCCCGCCCGCGCAGGAGAGAGCAGGGGGCGGAGAAGAGCAGGCCGGGCCGGGCACCCTTGCACCTTGGGCCCAGTGCCATGGTAAATCTGGTACTGCAGGGAACCCAGGAAACTGGAGAGAACCCCTTACATTAAATGTTAGATGAGTCTGGATATATAAATCTCTAATGATGAGAAAAGTATGTACCTCTTTATGCAGCTAAGGTAAACTCAACTGTGTACTTCAGAGGGATTTTTCACCACTATTCAGTGAATTAAAAAAAAAAAAAAAAAGATTGGGACTTATTTAGATGCCTCTTCCTGAAACTGAACATAAAAGTGGGGGGACAGGAAATAAAATGTTGTTTCCATTTATTTATATTTCCATTAATGAGAGCCAAGCATACAGGCACACCTTTCAGTTTATCAGCAGCTGAACTCAGACCAGCAGAAGTCTGAAGGAGTCTGATGGGATATATTTCCTCTAGGAAACTGGCTGCTACCTAAAACTGAGAGAAATTAACGATGTTTGAAGATCCAGAGGATGTGGGGGAAAGGAATAATGGTTGTGATGTTTCACTCCATATTCTTTATGAAAATATTCTTATGATATGAATATGACATAACATATACTTTATGCAATATGGGTCTTGTAAGGTATCACTAGAAAGGTTATGATATACTGAATGTGATTATCCAATTTGTATGAATGTATCATTTCTGTATCTAAAGTTAGAAATATGGACTATTTCAACTGGGTGTGTATTGGGAAGACACCCACCAGATGACAGGCCATCAAATTTGATGAGCCATCAGGAAGGAACAACAAAACCATGAAGATACTAATCTCTCCCCATTCTGGGAGGCATCCGAGGACAACTGTGACACTACAAGGCCAGGTGGTCTTGTCACCTGATATTAAAACATTACCTGGGACTTTTTGTAACTTTCCACTGGAAGGGAAGGGTGGAGGGAGAGGGTCAAGTTTGGGAAACAAAGGATTCCCACCTTACGTAAATCCTATTTAAGGGTGGGGAGAAAGTCAAACGGGACTTCTCCTCTCCATGGCCTGTCTGCCCAAGAAGAGAGACTGCTAAAACTACCTGCAGGGAAGGCAGCGGGGAGGCCAGACTGAGACGGGATCAGTCTGAAAAGAAATATAACTGGAACTCTGAACCACAGAAACTTTGCAAGCTGCCTAAAATAATATTTAGGGTAAGAAATTACATTTTGTAACCTGTTTCTTAAGTATATTGAGCTTATCTTGCGTACTTTGTTTTATTTGTTCAGTAATCTGCTTTGTTCTGTCTGTTCTCTTATATTCACTTAAAATTCATTGTTTGTAATTAATAAATGTGTTTTGTTTATTATTTAACCCAGTTTTTGTAATTTCTAACTGGGGGGCAAGAAGTCATGCACATCTCTCTTCACACTGGGGAAGATGGCAAATTTTATGAGCTTGCGCTGTACAAATATTTCTATACGGTGCAAGACAGTAGTATTTTGGGTTTGTCTCCCAAAAGGGGTGGACACATGCGTGCAGGGGAAAACATTTCACACAGAGCTGACTTCAGTCTGTGTCTGCAGCGGGGTGTGGCCCTACCAGATCTGCCCCGCAGGCTGTAGTTTGCCCTCGCCTGGTGTCGAGGCTAGAATACATGCAAACGTAGTCAGGATAAATATGTAAAAATCAAACTTTAAATGTCTTTAAACTTTTAAATGATAACCAGAATTCAAAGCAAAACCTAGAAAAGGAGGAACTTCATGTTTACCTAGCGCTCCACTTAAGACTAATTGATTATCAGCATAAAACACATCCACGTACTGTAACATACGTGGATTTTAACATATTCAGTATTTTCCTGTACTTGAGTGGTCCAAAATGCTGGTGAAAAATCAGGATAAACCAAACAGCTTTGTAAAATCCAGCTTTTCCAGTAATAAGAAAGGTAAAAATCAAACCCAAAGGGCTTATGGATGGCAAAGCATTCCTACCATAAATGCAGAGAGCTAGTAACCTTCCTGTGTGTGGAACAAGCTACACTACCAAAGTACTGGGAGCTCTTGCTAGCACTGCTATGTCAGTCAGGGATCACAGCTCTTCCCAGCCCTGAAAGACACAGCTCTGCCAACAGAAGTCCAAAGCGTAGACCTGCCAAAGGATATTACTCTTGGACCATCCATCTTAGTATTCCATTGGATCTGAATACACAAACTGAAATTCCACTTCTTTTTCTTAATACATAGGACTTGTGAAATATGGTCTGCAATCAGGCATGTAGACAGATGCTCCTTTGAAGCTCTGTCTCCTTTCATTTGGTATGCAAAGGTACACAAATAAGGAGGCAATACTACAAAGGAACCATGGTTCATTGTCCAGTTAAAAAGGGTCTTTTCCAACTCCTCCTTCCCCCTTAGAAATACCCTCCTCTTCTGGTCACCCATAGGGGAAGGGCGCAAATCCCTCTGCTGACCTGGTCAGACTCTCCCTGTTCCCTAGGTGGACCAGGTAAACCTTGTGTGTGCATGGTGGACGGGGGAGCCTTTACCCTGGCTACTGACTACTTGTTTCCATTAAGCCAGACAAAGAGCCCACCTCTTAATATGCAATGGGGGTATTTTGCAGTAGCCTTTGCCTCACTAGTTGACGTAACTGGGCAGAGAAGAGAGTTTTATTGCTGTCTAGCAATTGCACATGGATGGAATTTTAAAGATACTCACTAGAGATTCCATATAAAAGCTGTATTAGATGAAAGTTCAGACTGCAAAATGAAGCACTGAAGGCTGTAAATGCAAAGTTAAGGTTGTCCGTGCAACCTGAACTCACAAGGGGACAGAGTTATGATACAGGATTGTGTGGTTTAACAGGTGTGGATTCAGAGGAGCACAACCTCACGTGCTGCAGAATAGGAACGATATATAGTGAATGAGAGGGATCATCAGGATCCTTGCCTCATGAAGTGCAGCGTCCATATAGGCCACACACTGAATGAGACAGCTTTTTCATATTTATCCTTTATCTTCCAAGAGTACAATCTAACTATAATCTTTAAGGTGATTTTTCTTTAGAGCATCTCAGTTCTGTAATGTTCCTTTTTAAGATGTGTGCAGAGACAGGAAGAGGAAGAGGAGGAACAAAAAACACCCGGCCATTTAATATTTAAGTGACAGTTGTTGAAGTTTGGGTGTCTTGAAGTTTACACAGGCAAGGTAAGCTAAGCCCTGGTCTACACTAGGACTTTAGGTCGAATTTAGCAGCGTTAAATTGATGTAAACCTGCACCCGTCCAAACGATGAAGCCCTTTATTTCGACTTAAAGGGCTCTTAAAATCGATTTCCTTACTCCACCCCTGACAAGTGGATTAGCGCTTAAATCGGCCTTGCCGGGTCGAATTTGGGGTACTGTGGACACAATTCAAACGGTATTGGCCTCCGGGAGCTATCCCAGAGTGCTCCATTGTGACCGCTCTGGACAGCGCTCTCAACTCAGATGCACTGGCCAGGTAGACAGGAAAAGAACTGCGAACTTTTGAATCTCATTTCCTGTTTGGCCAGCGTGGCAAGCTGCAGGTGACCATGCAGATCTCATCAGCAGAGGTGACCATGATGGAGTCCCAGAATCGCAAAACGGCTCCAGCGTGGACTGAACAGGAGGTACGGGATCTGATCGCTATATGGGGAGAGGAATCCGTGCTATCAGAACTCCGTTCCAGTTTTCGAAATGCCAAAACCTTTGTCAAAATCTCCCAGGGCATGAAGGACAGAGGCCATAACAGAGACCCGAAGCAGTGCCGCGTGAAACTTAAGGAGCTGAGGCAAGCCTACCAGAAAACCAGAGAGGCGAATGGCCGCTCCGGGTCAGAGCCCCAAACATGCCGTTTCTATGATGAGCTGCATGCCATTTTAGGGGGTTCAGCCACCACTATCCCAGCCATGTTGTTTGACTCCTTCAATGGAGATGGAGGCAACACGGAAGCAGGTTTTGGGGACAAAGAAGATGATGATGATGAGATTGTAGATAGCTCACAGCAAGCAAGCGGAGAAACCGCTTTTCCCGACAGCCAGGAACTGTTTCTCACCCTGGACCTGGAGCCAGTACCCCCCGAACCCACCCAAGGCTGCCTCCTAGACCCAGCAGGCGGAGAAGGGACCTCCGGTAAGTGTACCTTTTAAAATACTATACATGGTTTAAAAGCAAACATGTGAAAGGATTACTTTGCCCTGGCATTCGCGGCTCTCCTGGATGTACTCCCAAAGCCTTTGCAAAAGGTTTCTGGGGAGGGCAGCCTTATTGCGTCCTTCATGGCAGGACGCTTTACCACTCCAGGCCAGTAACACGTACTCGGGAATCATTGTACAACAAAGCATTGCAGTGTGTGTTTGCTGGCGTTCAAACAACATCCGTTCTTTATCTCTCTGTGTTATCCTCAGGAGAGTGAGATATCATTCATGGTCTCCTGGTTGAAATAGGGTGCTTTTCTTCAGGGGACACTCAGAGGAGCCCGTTCCTGCTGGGCTGTTTGCCTGTGGCTGAACAGAAATGTTCCCCGCTGTTAGCCACGGGGAGGGGGTAGCCACGCGGTGGGGGGAGGCAAAATGCGACCTTGTAACGAAAGCACATGTGCTATGTATGTAATGTTAACAGCAAGGTTTACCCTGGAAGAGTGTAGCCACTGTTTTATAAAATGTGTCTTTTTAAATACCGCTGTCCCTTTTTTTTTCCTCCATCAGCTGCAAGTATTTCAATGATCACAGGATCCTCTCCTTCCCAGAGTCTAGTGAAGATTAGAAAGAAAAAAAAATGTACTTGTGATGAAATGTTCTCTGAGCTCATGCTGTCCTCCCACACTGACAGAGCACAGACGAATGCGTGGAGGCAAATAATGTCAGAGTGCAGGAAAGCACAAAATGACCAGGAGGAGAGGTGGCGGGCTGAAGAGAGGGCTGAAGCTCAAATGTGGCGGCAGCGTGATGAGAGGAGGCAGGATTCAATACTGAGGCTGCTGCAGGACCAAACCAGTATGCTCCAGTGTATGGCTGAGCTGCAGTAAAGGCAGCTGGAGCACAGACTGCCACTACAGCCCCTGTGTAACCAACCGCCCTCCTCCCCAAGTTCCATAGCCTCCACACCCAGACGCCCAAGAACGCGGTGGGGGGCAACCAGCCAACCAGCCACTCCACCACAGAGGATTGCCCCAAAAAAAGAAGGCTGGCATTCAATAAATTTTAAAGTTGTAAACTTTCAAAGTGCTGTGTGGCATTTTCCTTCCCTCCTCCACCACCCCTCCTGGGCTACCTTGGTAGTCATCCCCCTATTTGTGCGATGAATGAATAAAGAATGCATGAATGTGAAGCAACAATGACTTTATTGCCTCTGCAAGCAATGATCGAAGGGAGGAGGGGAGGGTGGTTAGCTTACAGGGAAGTAGAGTGAACCAAGGGGCGGGGGGGAGGGAAGGGTTCATCAAGGAGAAACAAAGAACTTTCACACCGTAGCCTGGCCAGTCATGAAACTGGTTTTCAAAGCTTCTCTGATGCGTACCGCGCCCTCCTGTGCTCTTCTAACCGCGATTTGCCTCAACCTCCCACCCCGCCATAAACGTCTCCCTCTTACTTTCACAGATATTGTGGAGCACACAGCAAGCAGTAACAACAGTGGGAATATTGGTTTCGCTGAGGTCTAAGCAAGTCAGTAAACTGCGCCAGCACGCCTTTAAACGTCCAAATGCACATTCTACCACCATTCTGCACTTGCTCAGTCTGTAGTTGAACAGGTCCTGACTACTGTCCAGGCTGCCTGTGTACGGCTTCATGAGCCATGGCATTAAGGGGTAAGCTGGGTCCCCAAGGATACATATAGGCATTTCAACATCCCCAACAGTTATTTTCTGGTCTGGGAATAAAGTCCCTTCCTGCAGCTTTTGAAACAGACCAGAGTTCCTGAAGATGCGAGCGTCATGTACCTTTCCCGGCCATCCCACGTTGATGTTGGTGAAACGTCCCTTGTGATCCATCAGAGCTTGCAGCTCTATTGAAAAGTACCCCTTGCGGTTTATGTACTCGCCAGCTTGGTGCTCCAGTGCCAAAATAGGGATATGGGTTCCGTCTATGGCCCCACCACAGTTAGGGAATCCCATTGCAGCAAAGCCATCCACTATGACCTGCACATTTCCCAGGGTTACTACCCTTGATATCAGCAGATCTTTGATTGCGTGGGCTACTTGCATCACAGCAGCCCCCACAGTAGATTTGCCCACTCCAAATTGATTCCCAACTGACCGGTAGCTGTCTGGCGTTGCAAGCTTCCACAGGGCTATCGCCACTCGCTTCTCAACTGTGAGGGCTGCTCTCATCTTGGTATTCATGCGCTTCAGGGCAGGGGAAAGCAAGTCACAAAGTTCCATGGAAGTGCCCTAAAGCATGCGAAAGTTTCGCAGCCACTGGGAGTCGTCCCAGACCTGCAACACTATGCGGTCCCACCAGTCTGTGCTTGTTTCTCGAGCCCAGAATCGGCGTTCCACAGCATGAACCTGCCCCATTAGCACCATGATGCATGCACTGGCAGGGCCCATGCTTTCAGAGAAATCTGTGTCCATGTCCTGATCACTCACGTGACCGCGCTGACATCACCTCCTTGCCCGGTATCGCTCTGCCAGGTTCTGGTGCTGCATATACTGTTGGATAATGCGTGTGGTGTTTAATGTGCTCCTAATTCCCAAAGTGAGCTGAGCAGCCTCCATGCTTGCCTTGGTATGGCGTCCGCACAGAAAAAAGGCGCGGAACAATGGTCTGCCGTTGCTCTGACGGAGGGAGGGGCGACTGACGACACGGCTTACAGGGTTGGCTTCAGGGAGCTAAAATCAACAAAGGGGGTGGCTTTACATCAAGGAGTATTTCAGGCAGGACTTCATGGAGGGTTCCAATAAGAAATGGTGCACCTAAGTTATTGTTCTTATTGGAACAAGGAGGTTAGTCTGGCCTCTGATTGATACAGGGCTAGATTTACCTCGCTGCACCTTCTCTGTGAGTGACTGCTTTGTGACCTAGAGGAATGAGTCCCCTAGACAGGGGAGGGGGGGAAGCAAATGAGTACAAAACAAATCTGGTCTATTTCTTGTTTTGATCCACTCCATCTATCTTTTAGATCTTTGGCTGGCAGCAGACGGTGCAGAAGGACTGCATGCCATCCACATCTCACGGCTGCCTGGCAGAAGATGATGCAATAGGACTGCTAGCAATCCGTATCGCCTGCCTGCTCACCATAAGACGGTTCAATAGGACTGACTGCAGGACTAAAGAGAATGACCTGGTCAAGTCACTCCAAATTTAGTCCCTGCGCCCATGTCTGGCCAGGCGCTCCTGGCCGATGTGGCCAGGAGCACCTCGGACATGACGATGACGGCTACCAGTCGTACTGTACCGTCTGCTGCCACAAGGCAAGGGGTTGATGCTGCTGTGTAGCAATGCAGTGCCACGTCTGCCAGCACCCAAGAGACATAGGGTGACGGTTACCTGAGCGGGCTCCATGCTTGTCATGGTATGGCGTCTGCACAGGTAACTCAGGAAAAAAGGCGCGAAACGATTGTCTGCCCTTGCTTTCATGGAGGGAGGGAGGGAACGGGGGCTTGACGATATGTACCCAGAACCACCCGCGACAATGTTTTAGCCCCATCAGGCATTGGGATCTCAACCCAGAATTCCAATGGGCAGTGGAGACTGCGGGAACTGTGGGATAGCTACCCACAGTGCAACACTCCGGAAGTCGACTCTAGCCTCAGTACTGTGGAAGCACTCAGCCGAGCTAATGCACTTAGAGCATTTTCTGTGGGGACACACACACTCGAATATATAAAACCGATTTCTAAAAAACCGCCTTCTATAAATTCGACCTAATTCCGTAGTGTAGACATACCCCAAGAGTATGATCTTTTAAAGAGTTGCTTAATTAAGCTTTGCTTGTTCAGAAATCAGAAGACGTTAGGTCAGGTGGACATGGTACAAAGCAAGAGTGTTATAGCATGTGGCACTGCCGTTGCTCTTTGCAAATGAGATACTGTTGCAACAAGAGGAACTGGAATTGGTCACTTATGAGCATGTTTGACATAGTTGGTATAACGGAAACCGGGAGGGGGGGTATGATTCCCATGATTGAAATGTTAAAAATCAATGGTTATAACCTATTTAGGAAGGATCGAGTGGGCAAAAGAGGAAGGGAGCGGCCTTCTATGTCAAAAATGGCAATACCTGTTTCCAAGGGAGTCACTGATCACTTGGAATAAAGTGATCTTGAACGCTTATGCATCAATGTCCTAACAGAAAAAATCCAAGATGGGGTATTAGCTGGTGTCTGCCTCAGACCTCAAATCACACCAGAGAACAGGAATACCATCACTAGTGTATCTAGAACATCTGGGAAAGAAAGCTGCATGATCATGGGGGACTTCAATTTGAGTTACACATGCTGGAAGTCTCATGTTGGCAGTACTCAAACATCCTTGGAATTTCTAAATACTATATGACAATTTCCTAACTCAAGAAGTGTTGCACCCAGCACAATGGAATTCTATATTAGATCTCATCTACACAGATAAAAGGAACTGATCACAGAACTAAAAATTAATGGTAGCTTAGGTACAAGTGATCATTACTTGATTACATTTATCATGTGCAAAGATAATAAAGTCCAGAACAGTGATATACAGATAGATAGTTTGTATTCTAAAAGGGCCAATTTCACAAAGCTGAAAACAAAGGGACGGAGAATGTAATCAGAAAAATGTGAACGATCATTGGAAATTGTTTAAGAGTACTTCACTAGATGCCAAAAAAGCCACAATCAAGGAAGGAGGTCATACTGGTTAAAAACCAATCTGGTTGGGGGGGGGGGGGGAAGCGAAGGTAGCTATATAAAATAATATATCAAAACAAGTAGAAGAAAACGGAAGTTGATAGTAATGAATATAAATCAGAAGCTAGGAATTGTAGAACAATTGATAAGGGCAGCAAAGGGACAAGGAGAAATCTATGGTCAGAAGAGTAAGGACAATAAAGATTTTTTTTTTTTAAGTATACACAGGAACAAAAAAAATAAAAATCATAAGAATGATATTCGTCCACTACTAGATGATTAGGGTACAATTACAAATAAGTGCAGAAAAGGGAGACGTTCAATAAATATGTCCACTATATGTAAATGATGGTTTCTCTGTATCTTGAGGTCTTTAAATCATGATTTGAGGACTTCAGTAACTCAGCCAGAGGTTAGGGGTCTATGACAGGGGTGGGTCGGTGAGGAGGTCAGACTAGATGATCTGATCTTAAAGTTATGAGTCTGTGTAGTGATATAAAGTGGATAACACTTTCCATTCCACTAGTATCTCAGGAAGTTGTTAAACAGCAGCTACTAAAGTTAGACAGTTTAAAAATCAGCAGATCCAGATCATCAGCTTTTTCAATACTCTTGCATGCAAGTTGAGGAGCTTGCTTGGACCATTAATGCCGATTTTCAATAAGTTCCAGAAGACTTGAAGAAATCTAATGTTGGGGAAACCGGATGACCCAAGTAATTATAGGCCTGTCAACCTGACATCAATGCTGGGCAAGATAAAGGAGTGGCTGATACAGGACTTTATTAATACAGAATTAAAGGAAGGTGATATAATTAAATGCCCATCAACGTGGGTTTATGGAAACTAGATCTGGTCAAACTCGCTTGTTATCTTTTTTAGGATATTACACATTTGGGTGATAAAAGCAATAGTATTAATGAAACCTACTTAGATTTGTGTAAGGCATTGACTTGGTACCACGACATTTGATTAAAAGACTATAACTATATAAAATTAACATGGCACATATTAACGGGATTAAAAACTGGCAGCTGCTAGATTTCAAAATGTAACTGTAAACAGGGAATCATCGAACAGGTGTACTTCTAGTGGGGTCCCACAAGGACTGGTTTTCGGCCCCATAACATTTAACATTTTTATCCATTACAAAACAAAGTCACTACTAAAGTTTGCAGATTACACAAAAATTGGGGAGTAGTAAATAATTAAGAGGACAGGGCACTGATACAAAGCAATCTAGATCACTTGGTATGCTGGGCACAAAACCAATATGCATCTTAATATGGCTAAATATAAATGCATACATCTAGGAACAAAGAATTTAGGACATATTTACACAATGGGGGACTATCCCGGAAAGCAGTGACTCTGAAAAAGATTGAGGTCATGGTGAACAAACAACTGAACACAAGCTCCCAGCAGGACACTGTGACCAAAAAGAACTAATGCAATCCTTGAATGCATGAACACGGGAAACTCTAGCAGGAGTAGAGAGGTTATTTAACCTCTATATTATATACTGTGTCCAGTTCTGGTGTCCACAATTCAAGTAGTATGTTAAACAATTGGAGTGGTTTCAGAGAACAGCCATGAGAAAGATGAAAGTATTAGAAAACATGGCTTACAGCGAAAGACTCAAGGAGCTCAAACTATTTTGCTTACAGAGATGGTGAACTGCTAATAGTCTATAAGTACCTCCACAAGGAACAGATATTAAATATGCTCTCCAATCTAACAGAGAAAGGTACAACATGATCCAATAGCTGGAAGTTGAAGCAAGACAAATTCTGATGGGAAATAAGATGCATTTATTTTTTTAAACAGTGAAGGTAATTAACCACTGGAACAACTTACCAAGGGTTGTTGTGGACTCTCCATCACTGACAATTTTTAAATCAAGACTGAATGTTTCTCTAAAAGATCTGCTCAGGGAATTATTTTGGGGAAGTTCTATGAACTATGTTATAGAGGAGGTCAGACTAGATGATCATGATGGTGATCCCTTCTGGCCTTGGAATCTATTAATCTATGAAAAAGAGCACAAAGCAACCAGTGAAACTCTGGATTCCAATACCCACTAGGTGCTGGTGCTGACTGTCAGAAAGACCTTACTAAATTAAACTGCATAGAACCTTGAAGCATAACAAATATGGGTAGACTGGTACATAGTTTTATTTGGGATCCCAAATAAAACTAGTTGTAGTTATCGTCTGCTTCCTCCTTGTAACATTAAATTATTTCTAATTTGAAGGTTTGATGAGTATTAAAATTTGATTCCTTTTCTAATTCCGTATGTACTTGTTTGTTCTGCAATCCTCTGAAGATAAAGTAAACAGTAATTGTGTAAAACAAGGTAGGAATTTGGGATTTGCCTTTGTGCCTCAATGCACTGGGAGAATTCTCCATCATATGTACTTTAAGAAAAGAAAGCCTAATGCCAAGGAGTTTAGAGTCAAAGTTCATTTTTTTCTTAGTATGTAGGGCACATTGCACACCATTTTAGAATCAACATTCTGCTATGGTTCCACCTTCTGTTGTCGAGTAGTGTGGCAGTGGACATTAATGCAAGTATGAGCTAAATTAATGCAAGTTCTCTTTTGGCTCAGTGGTGGATCTGTAGCTTTCAGATCTCAACTCCGAAGGAACAAAATCCTTTAAGGCATTTAACCAGAACAGGAGCTACTATTTCTGGTGACCCACAAAAATACTGTGGCTCCTTACAGGAGCTGAATACACCATTCTCTGGGCTCAGATGACCTTGTTGATGCTTGTGCATAAAAAGAGTGTGTTGGCATAAGAAAGCTATTATGTAAGTTGAAGCTGCTGTTGTGGAAAAAAACCCAGCAATGTTCATTTCAGCTCCACAAGAGAGAAAGAGAGAAGAGGAAAGCCAACGTTTGCCAAATGGAAGTACAAAATCTGTAAGGAAAGAAAATTCACAGCTTAACCATAAAGAATAAAATTAACACTATGGGGCCTATTTTCAACTCCATTTAATTTCCACAGAAAGTCAGAGTGACTGGATTGTGTCACCTCACACTGTTGTGCAAGTTTGTTTTTTTAATTATGATTACTGTACCATCATTATGAGATCATGAATTTTACATATACATATTCCTTTAAGTGATGTCTATCCTGAAGCTCTAAGTGGTTGTACACATTTTTAAAAAGTTATAAAAAAAATAATCAAGCTTTAATGGTTAAGTCCTTGGATGGCAAAAGCTGAGTCCAGTTTGACTTTGCTTAATACTGCTTTTTTGCTCCTAGATACTTTCTGCTATTTTTTGCAGTGAGATAGCTGACCTATATATATTTTAAAGTCAGAAAGTTAGGGATAACATTCTGAACTGCATAACTTTCCTGACCCAAGAACCTGAACTCAGGGTATGGGAATACAGAAGAATCACTCAACAAAAAACACAGTCCCCTCCATTCAGCCACCCTATTTCCTTCAATCCACCACCTCAAGAAAAGCACAACTCTCAGAATGCTCCACCAGGCTTAACAAATTCAACCAGTGTCAGACTGATGAGGGGACAGGAGCAGTTCTAGTTGAGGAACCTTCATGGTGGATACCTTGCAACTGAATCACTCCATTCTGAAAAGCAGAGTGCAGTGTCTCCACTTATTTTAAAGCGTGATGGTACTGAACAGGAAGAAGCGGTCTCAAGTAGCCAGATCCTAAACTATCTAGGGCTTCACAGGTGTCACAGCTTAACAAATCGCAAGAAAAGCTTAAAATAGATCTGGATACGTCCCTGGCCCAGCTACTGAGATTGTATTATTGGCTCCAGCCATAAGCAGCACCACTTTTAGTCCAATATTTTCGTTCTAGTCAGATGACAGTCTCCAAATACCAATATCTACTGAAATACCAACAGCAAATCAAAGATTGCTTATGAGTGGGACAGTCATGATAAAGATTTAGGGACAACACAGCTGGAGTATGTAGAAGGTCCTCAAAAATCCCACTCAGAAAAGCATTGAAGAAGATACTATACTGAACCAACTATATTTTGTTTTATAGTAAGCAGGTCATGGTCTCTAATTTAATTTCCATTTCTTTGGCAGGAGTCTTGGTTCCAGGAATAGAAGGTTTCAAAAGCTGTTTTATTTGAATCACCTCAGCTTAAAAATCAAGAAAAAAAATCTTGACTTAAGAGATGTTATGCTAATTTTTAGTAAGAAAAGAAACTCCCCCATAAAAAGAACTGTCTATTTCATTAACAGGTCATATAATTCCCTCCCACAATGAACCTGTGGGAGATGGAAGATAATTTGGCAGACAGTGTGATTTGCTACATGAAGTTCCCTCTGAGGAGAGGACAGATGCTACAAGGCTAAGCAGTGCTTTCACTGCTATATTTTCTGGAGTTATTTCTGCTGGCTTTCCAAAGGATGATACTGTAGATCACAACTGCCCCCAGTTCTGCCTCCTGAAAGTGATACCTACAACACTAACACCTCAACTGCAGTGAGATTTCCACCATCAGAAAGAAGGAAGGTGTTTTGCAGCCTACAGCTTGCCTTCTGCGCTTATCGAATAGATTTTGCTAGTAGTCAAGCTTCTTTGATATACTCTGTGCCAAAGTGAAGAGGGTGATAGGACTCAACCTTTTCTTTAATTTTTAAATAAAGTACATAAATGTATAAAAAATACTTTAGAAAGTGTAAAACTGCAAGTACTGATTGCATTAGAGATTACTGTACTTTGCCTTTTGTATCTTTAATTGTTCTTAAGAGGTATGAACAACAGCTCTCACCTCACAACCTAGCTGCTTCCTGTTGATTCTGAAGAGAAAACAGTCCTCTTCTCAGAGGAGGCAAGTAGGAGACAGACTAGGGAGAAGGAAAACCAGCTAGCTAGATACCTCTGGCAAGAGACCTAAGAAACGTTACAAAGTGTGAAAAATGGATTTGGTGTAAAAGTTTTTTCACTCTCACCAGTGTGAAAGTCGTTTTTCAGATGAAATGCCACAAATTCTTTAATATCCCTTACAAAACAAATTAAATTTAAATTGGCATTTTCCAGCTCAGATGAAACAGGCACGCCATGGAGCACTTTGAAGTTGACACAGTGCCTCTTTGGGATCCAGGCTTCTAGCAAAACCCCCTCAGAGCGAAGGAATTTGAGAAGACATTAGGGTAGTGATCAGTTCACTTTGGAGTTTTAGAAGTCTTTACCAAACCAGTTTAACAGAGTTTAGCTTCTCCTCTTAAGTTTCATGGCTTGAGGCTTCTTTTCCCAACACATGGTAAAAGTCAGCTACAACATTTGCATACACAGTAGCAAATTTTATTTGCTAGATACATTGCAGCAGAACCCAGTGCTACATATAAGTGTATTAAGTCCAATACCTAAGTACACTTACATTTAGGTGGTCTTGTCTTTGATTCTTTCTGATTTTTTCTAAAATTGCAAGGTTCTCTTTTTCAATGCCTTCATCCTCAGATTTTTTTCCATCAACAGGCTCTTCCTCCTTCATGTCATAGTGATCTAGATCTTCAATGTCCTACAAAATTGACGAAAATTCACTGAAACATATGAACTGTAAATCCCAGTTAGCACAAAAGATTGCTCTCCATGCTGGGGCTTGGGGGCATAGATGGTATACTCTGATGAATACCAAATTAGTCATCTTTTGATGCTACTTTTATTTTGCCTAGATTTTGCTATCACCATTAAGAGGACATTCTCTTGTAATTTAGGGAGGCTGTGTGATTGTACACAAGGCCCAGACTCATCTACCCTTCTGCTGGCAGAGACTCTGGTGGCAAAAAGGCAGCATTGCGGGAAGGGGAGGTTGCAGTTTACCAGTCCATTGAAATAGGTAGAAAAACAGGGGTCTAGACCACCTCTGAAGGGAGCAGAGGGAACGTGACCAGAGAAGCTGGAAATGAACCTGTCCAGAGCATCCTCGACAGAATCTTAAATGCAACTTTCCACTTCCACAGTAGAAACTCAGAAGTTGTAAAACTTTTACTAATCCACATCTGGTGCTTGCCAAACATGGAAGACAGAAAAACAAAATACATTTAATTCACTATGTGAAGCTTCATCTGAAAGAGGCCAGAGGAAGCATCTGCATTACATGGACATTAAAAAGGACAGAGGAGATATATGTCACGGTTGAAGACATTAGAGTACAACTCAGATCTGGGTTCAAATCTCAGTTCTACAGTCATTCTGACCTTGGACAAGTCATTTAACCTCTGTGCCTTTAAAAATAGTGAGGATAATACTTCCCTACCTCACAGGGTATTGTGAGGCTAACATAATTATTCGTAAGTTGTTCAAGTACTATGATTATGAGGACCATGCAAATACCTAGATAGGTAAGTTCGTAAGTTACTAAAAAGCAGGATTTGCTCTAGGGTTCTTGTCCAAGTTTTTCCCTCCTGCCACTGTTGTGCTTCATTGGTCCCCCAGATGACATCCTCCTTGCTAAAAGGAGGCTGAATTTCAGTAACGCTGCAAGTATACAGGATGTAACATACTTTGGAATCCTTCAACACAAAATTAAGTGTTATTTACTCAAGAGTCCAGACTGGGAGTATACACCATATGCTGGGAAATCTTGAGGTAGTAAGAGATGACCTGAAAACTAGGAAAGGTTTTGGAAGTGTCTTCACTTACTTGGTGCATTTGACAGCATTTTGTATGCATTTCCCATCTGTGAGATTCTTTCAGATGAGAGAAACATTTTTAAAAGGACATAATCATAAGCAGTGCTACTGGTATAATACCCCAAATTATATGGTTTTAAAAATTGGACTAGATTTCAAATGGATTATGTGCGACACTCATCTGTCTTCAGGGAAGCACTACATTGCTTCTATATAGTGAAGACAACCCTTTAGCCCAGTGTTAATTGTACAGGAAATAGGGGTTTGGTTGAAAGCAAGCAAGTTCTAAGACACTTCTAGAAATGCTCCAACACTAGTCAGTCTGCTTTACCTAGTAGCTGGCCACAGCAGACTCCTTTAGAGTTATTCCATTCCATGAGGTACACATATTTAGGTTCTTTTTGAAAAAGTTGTATTAATTCTCTATTCCAAAAACAGTTCCCTTGTTGTATTTAATATCCTTTTTATTTAAAATATAAATTTTAAGCCTGAGTAGTTCTTGTCTAATAAAACCTTTATATTGTTTAAACACAGACATTTGTTTCTCTTTGAGCCATTCTAGCATATTATGGAAGTAATTTGAGGTGGGAGTTGCATACATGAAGGAGCTTATTAAAATTAGCACCATGTTGCTATACAATCATATTACCCACTTAAAGTTTGGTCTCTGCTGTTTCACACTTTGCTCTACCTCTTCAATACATCTGAAGTTAAGGGTTTTGGGTTTGTTTTTTTTAAATTGTTCAGCTGATTTATGAGAGTTAGTGAACAAATTTGCTCCCAACATGAAGCCTAAGTTTCAACTTGGGAAACCTTTTAAAACATAAACAAAGCCAGTTCATAGACTATTTGAAATAAGGGTTTACAGTGCAAACTTGCTGATATGGCACAAGCTTTTTATATACTGTTGGAACAAACAATGAACAGATGTCCATGTTTCAACATTCAAATACCTCATCCTCAGCAGAATACTTTGAGAAACTATATTTTCGTGGATGAAGGGTTATCTGAGAATGTCAGGTAAAACTTCAAAGTTTTTGGTCAACGTTCATACTGCAGCACTTTTCAGAAGGCCATTTTTTGCTAGGAATATGTGCATTTTGTTTACATTAGCAATCAAGGCAAGGATTGTGCAGCCTCTTGAACACAAACATCAGATTTACAATATAACAAATTCTCAGAAGCACATACTTCACCCATATCTTCTTCCTCCTCCTCCTCTGATGTTACTTCTTCCGTCGTTCCATTCTGGAATATAAAATTAGGTTTCATGAATTGTATGGATATTTTTTTATTTATTTTTTTTGCTTAGCATCACAGTAGCAGCTCTGTTATGGCAGGAAAGAAATGCAGTACATATGAAAATTTACATTTACCAAGATTCACACAGGACTGCAGCTTAATCTAAAAGGATCAAACAGAAAGGTGAGGTACACCCAGTTTTATTTACTCCCTTACCAGGAAAAGTGGTAGAGATAGATTTATGTGCAAAGTTCAAGTTAACATGCTGCCATGCCATTATTAGCATAGCTATTGTAACATTAAATCTAACAAAGTGGGAGCTTAAAAAGGATATAATAAGAGGACATCTATTTAAAGACAGTGGTTAACTGTGGTAAACTACTAAAATGAGACAGATAGCTTTCTGAGGTCATGACAGTCATCTCTGTTTTCAGAACATTCAGAGTCCACATGGATCCTATGATGGCCTCAATTAAGTCATGAGCTAAGTAAAATCTGCTTACTTCTATAGTAAATATGAATTGTGCAACAATTATTATAAAATACTGACTATGCGGTTTAGTTCAAATTTTTAATGAATTGTCACATATTATATGGAACAGCAAGTTGAATCAATTCTTCAGTAATTTGCTGCAGATTATCTCAGGTTTGCCTCCAGTTTGCTGGTGTAACCAGAACTGTTCAGTGAAACTACTTCCTTTTATGATGATCTAGTCACTTACAAGTCCATCTTAGAGTGGAGTTTCCTTTTCCTTGTGTGTAACTGGGGAAAGACAGATATACTATACAACTATAATCTTGCTCATCTTTAGTCACATTCCAGTTTAGTCATTACTATAAGTTATGTTACCACATGACAACCATCTGCTGTTCTAGAGGAGTTTAGAAGCCATGTTGTTATCTTAATACATACAAATAAAAGGAATATTCTCAGAGCCGATTACATATACTTAGGGCTCTAACAAAATTTGCAGCCATGAAAAATGCATCATGGACCATGAAATCTGGTCTTGTGTGCTTTTACCCTACACCAGTGGTTCTCCAACTTTTGTACTGGTGACCCCTTTCACACAGGAAGCCTCTGATTGCGACCCCCCTTCTAAATTTAAAAAAACAAAACATATTTTTATATATTTAACACCATTATAAATTCTGGAGGAAACACGGGATTTGGGTTGGAGGCTGACAGCTCACGACCCCCCATGGAATAACCTCAAGACCCCCAGAGGGGTCCTGACCCCCAGTTTGAGAACCCCTGCCCTACACTATACAGATTTCACAGGGGGAGACCAGGGTTTCTCAAATTGGGGGCCCTGACACAAAAAGGAGTTATGGGGTGGGGTCCCAAGGTTATTTTAGAGGGGGTCGCAGTATTGCCACCCTTATTTCTGCACTGCCTTCAGAGTTGGGCAGCCAGAGAGCAGCGGCTGTTGGCTGGGTGCCCAGCTCTGAAGACAGTATCCTGCCAGCAGCAGCACAGAAGGAAGGGTGGCAATACCATACCGTGCCATCCTTAATTCTACACTGCTGCTGGCAGTGGCTCTGCCTTCAGAGCTGGGCTCCTGGCCAGCAGCCACCGCTCTCCAGCTGCCCAGCTCTGAAGGCAGAGCCACTGCCAGCAGCAGTGGTGCAGAAGTAAGGGTAGCTGTACCGCAACCCCTCCTCCCCCTCAATAAACTCGCAAGCCACCCCCCCAAATCCTTTTTGGGTCAGGACTCCTACAATTACAACACCATGAAATTTCATATTTAAATAGCTGAAAACACAAAAGGAGAAAGCCATGTCAGATTTAGGCAAAGGCTCTGTGAGATAGGACCAAGATGTTATCTGCAATACATGGGGAAGTAGAAAAGTGACTCAAGTTGTGGTGGGTAAATTATTTAACAAAAGATTATAATAGCTAAAGCAGGAGCGAGTTAGGCTGTCTAAGCAATTTGGCTATGGGGACCAGAAAGTGGAGTGGGTGAATTTTTGAAGCATCAGAGGAAAGAGCAACAGGATGGCACAGCATGGATGTTTATGTATTTGGGTGGAGAAGGGAGGAGTTGAAAATTCCAGGTAACAGCCCATGCTGACAGGGAGAATGGTGGGGTTAATTGTAATACAGCATCTGGGAGAAAAGATACACTCAGTTGTGGCCCTGGGGAGCCTGAGATAGACATATCTGTCTGGATGGTTTTGTTAAGATAGCTAGATATGACATCCAAAGTGGAGAAGTACACTTGAGAGTAGAAAGGCCCATGTGAGTGGAGTCTCTCAGGGTTCTATTCTTGAACCCCTCTTCCAGAGAAGGAGATGCTGCCAAAGAAGCCACTGAAAAAGTGGCTGGAGAGGTAAGAGGAGAACCAGGAAAGAACAGTAATGAAAGCCAAGAAAATGCAGGTTAAGAATCAACAGTATCAGAGGCACATGAGAGATCAAAGAGGACTGAATATAGGCCTCCTATGACAGCCAGAAAGAAAATGAGCAAGTGACATCAATTTCCATGAAATGGAGATAGTAGAAGGTAGATTACAGTAGATCCAGTGGTTTGAGGTGAGACAGTTGATGCAGTGGTTATAGGCAGACTGTTTAAGTTGAAAGATGAAGTAGAAGGGGGAGGCAATATATTAGAGTCAAAGCTTTTGTTTTTAAGATGATGTGGCTTACCAAAGCTTATTCGACCCCTTCCATTCTGTGTACAGAGGAGACTTTTATGGTTTAAGATGAAAGGCTGGCTGTCAGAGGAGTATGAGTTGGAAGAGAATAGGTGAGAGATAAAGATCAGTGACTACTACCAACAGCAGGAGAGTAGCACTAAATGAAGAGAACAAAATACAACTCTCTCCTTGAAGATGAAGCAGCATGTCAGAAGAGAAGAGGGGACTGAGAAAGCAGTTGAAGATGGCAGACAGACAATGGATTCAAGGAGGAAGTAGTAGAGTCATTTAGGGGGCTAGACAGTAATGCAAAATATAAAGGGAAAGTTTGCATGGGCAGAAGTTCTCTAGATTTTTCTCCAGAGATTTCAATGCCATGGGAGCCAATACGGGACATGGCTGGAGCTCAGTACGTTTGTGGAGAGGGGTAGCGGTGGCAGCAGTGCAGTGGGTGAAAGTCAGATTGGGAGGACAGACTAGGGATATGAAGGACAACAAGAACAGTGGAGAATTCAGAGATGTTGATAGTCTGAAAGTCACAAAAGAGAGTTGTGGGATGCTGACAATTGGCCTGAGATCAGGAATTCAGCAAGAGAGGTAATAAAAAGACCCGTGCTTAGTGAAGACTAGGTCCAAGGAATGGCTGTCTTATGTGACAGAGCTGAGTCAGGGACCGGGTTGAAGACTGAATGAGGTGGCGAGAGAGAAGGTAGAAGGCCAATAGGTCAGATGAGACAGTCAATATAATAATTAAAGTCACCATGGATAAGAGTAGATGACAGATGAAGAAGAGAGGGGAGCCAGGAGTTCTGAGGCAGTAGATGACAGCTGAGTGGAAGGGGAATGGTGGAGTTAATTTTGACAGAGGAGCCCAAAGGATCGCAAATAGGTAGGAGGAGGAGAAGAAAGAAAACAATAATAGAAAAGGCAATCACTGTCAGCATGCCTCTTGCTAGCTGCTTCAAGCATGGGGAGATGGAGAAGGAATGCCCTTTGGTCACTAAGGATCTACTGATATATGCAGTAAAAGAATGAGTATGAAAATAGTTACTCAAAGTTGTTACAGAAGCATGGGGAAAAAAGTCAAACAATGGATGGAAAATATTTTTTGGAATCCCCAAACTAAAATCTTGGGCCAAGTTCACAACTGACAGTCCAGATGTTGTACACATGAACACTTCCCCACAACCTCTCCCTCACTGGGAATTGGGATGGGGGAAAGGGAAGCTGTACATTATTCTGTCAAAGTAAATCCTACAACAAAATTAAAAAGGAAGGACAGGTGCCTTAAGTTTTGGTATAAAGCAATAGTGCTTTGTGTCCAAACACTGGCTCCTTTAAGATCATTCCTTTCTTTCTTGCTGTATACAATCTTGTTAGAATTAAAGAACAGGCTTTTAATTTCCAGTAGATGTCTAGATCTTTTGGATTTACCTGTCCTGTTGGTAATGGCTGATCTAACATCTCAACATCTGGATGTTGAGGAAGGTTGTATAATCTGCAGAGGTCACATATCAATCGCTTCAGTTGTTGAAGAAGCTATAAAAATTAAAAGACAAGTTTTATTTTAAACACATTTCCAAGTTTCTACAGCAGAAGATACTGAACATTCAGCCTATCACTTTAACATGTACGTACAGAACTAAGTCCGCACAGTATTAAGTCCAAAGAATGGTAACATAAGTAATTAAGTTCCAAACACTCATTTTTCTATAATGATCACACTCCTATAAATTCCTAAATCAGAAAACCACCAGCATGGCAAGTCAACAATGGAAACGGTAAAAGTTTTTTGGGTTTCACAGCTCAAGGATCAAATTTGTGCCAGCAATGTCCATGAAGCTGCTCTACCCTAAGAGCAGTGAAATGGATTACATCTCAAGAGGCACAATCTATCTCCCAGCTTTCTGTCTTGGAGAAGTGTGCTTTTTAAATATGAACGCAGCCTGGAGCCATGTGGCCATGGCCTTACCCTTTTCCAACCCACTTTGGGCTAACACACCCCTAGAGCAGTGGGAGCTAGCAGTCCCAGTATAAGGAATGAGACTGGCTCTTGTGCAGGGATAAGAGGAAGAGTAATCTCCTCTCCTCACACCTGTCCTCCTGTAATACGTTCAGGCATAATTTCAGCCCAAAATTACTAGAACTATTGGATTCCAGTAGTTCTTAATGTGCTATTGATTACTGTATCTTGCAATAAAGTTATAATATATAAATGAAGTGACTTCTCATGGTCATGGTATCCACAATATAGGCTGCAGAACTGGGGAGTGGGTGGGACCACGATGATCATGGTCCAACCACCTTTTGGCTGGGCCAAACTTTAGTGACAATGAGACTGGGTGGTGTTGCAACCAGGCACATGGATTGCCGCACCACTCAGATTTGCACTACGTCACAACACTCATTCAAAAATCAGAGGGCAGATGTAGGTATTCATGGTTCATGTCAGGCTGCTGATGGTGGAGGAAAGGGAAGAGGAGGGTCAGGTGGGAGAGGGGGAAAAGAGGGAGGAGATCTATGCCTTTTCCCACTTCCCTGCATAGAATAAATTTATTTCTGCAGATGAGGAATAGTGGCATTAATTTTGCCTCTTACCACTACACTTGAACTGTTCACATGAATTCACTTCCATGATTACTAACATTCCAAACCTCTGAGCAACTCACAAACACCCACTTTAAAAAAAACAACAAAAAAAACAACATCCCTATCACAAAATGTTTCCTTCCTTCCTCCTTTCCAAGCCCTCAAACACGAATTAGGCAAAGAAGCAGTGATTGCAGATTATATATTTCCTCTATGTTCCACAAGGACTATGCACTTGTCATAATAATAAAGGGAAGGGTAACCACCTTTCTGTATACAGTGCTATAAAATCCCTCCTGGCCAGAGGCAAAACCCTTTCTCCTGTAAAGGGTTAAGAAGCCAAGATAACCTTGCTGGCACCTGACAAAATGACCAATGAGGAGACAAGATACTTTCAAATCTGGAGTGGGGGGGTGGGGGGGGAGAAGAACAAAGGGTCTGTCTGTCTGTGTGATGCTTTTGCCGGGAACAGATCAGGAATGCAGTCTCAGAACTTCTGTTAGTTAGTAAGTAATCTAGCTAGAAATGCGTTAGATTTCCTTTTGTTTAATGGCTGGTAAAATAAGCTGTGCTGAATGGAATCTATATTCCTGTTTTTGTGTCTTTTTGTAACTTAAGGTTTTGCCTAGAGGGATGCTCTATGTTTTGAATCGGATTACCCTGTAAGGTATTTACCATCCTGATTTTACAGAGGTGATTCTTTTATCTTTTCTTTAATTAAAAGTCTTCTTTTAAGAACCCGATTGATTTTTCATTGTTCTTAAGATCCAAGGGTTTGGGTCTGTGTTCACCTGTACAAATTGGTGAGAATTCTTATCAAGCCTTCCCCAGGAAAGGGGATGTAGGGCTTGGGGGAAGATGTCTCCAAGTGGGCTCTTTCCCTATTATTTGTTTAACACGCTTGGTGGTGGCAGCATATAGTTCAAGGACAAGGTAAAGTTTGTACCTTGGGGAAGTTTTTAACCTAAGCTGGTAAGAATAATCTTAGGGGGTCTTTCATGCAGGTCCCCATATCTGTACCCTAGAGTTCAGAGCGGGTAAGGAACCTTGACAGCACTATAATACAGAAGATGAAGCCTGCAGATAGAGTTCCCAACCCTCCAGGATTGTCCTGCGGCCTCCAGGAATTAAAGATTAATTTTCAATTAAAGATTATGTCATGTGACAAAACCTCCAGGTTGGCAACCCTACCTGCAGGAGCTGGACATAAGGTACTAAACTGCTGCCAGGCGTAGATCTCCCTTCTACAAGATATTAGAGAGAGTTTTCCTGCCACTTTCAGAGTGCAAAACAAGATATCTGTTTACACAGATCTTCCTGCATTAGAAGCAGCTAGTTTTAGGCTAGGAAGCCCCGATTCCCTTTAAGTATTTCCCTGTACGGAGAATCCCTAAGGAGGCAATCTAGCTCATCAAGGCTGCAGAAGAGATCATCAGTCAGGACAATGCAGATACTTCAATTAGCTTATTTTGGTGTTTAGATGCCATGGGGATTAGTAATTATATTTCTTTACATCACTAGTCCTGGAATTGGCAACCATTTTAAAGATACAAGGTCTTGTGATTAGCTGAGCTAGATATACTTACCTTATCCCACTGGAGCTGAAAATCCAGGTTTTCCAACAGCATGAAGCACTTGTTTCTACCTCAGACTAGTAGCAAGACTGTGATTTTTAGGGACTCTTAGATGACAGAAAGCTGCTTTCAAAAAGTTTATAAAAAATGGAAATGAGTAAGTGTTTTCCCCCTTTGTAGCCTGATTTCCCTTAAAAAGGAAAGTTACTTGCAGGCGGAAGGCTATGAATTACAGTACCAATACATTAACAAAAAGCCTAAAGTAGCTCTTTTGTATCTTACTTATGCCACACTTTCTATGTCTCTGAGACATGCAGGTCATCCTGACAACTCCTCATGAATAACATGGGTCATGCCCATAAAGCCTGTGTACTACCACTATACACCTAGAGGAAAACAGTATGTGGTGGAAAGATTTTAGCAACACAGCTGGGAAGACCACACTCCTCATGAGTTGTGCTATTTTTCTGTAGCTTTCTATTTATTTTCTAAAAGCAGCTGACACTTCTATGTATTCTGAATGCTAAGAGTCCTAAGGAGATTAATTAGTGGGTGGAGTGCAGATAAGGCAGCCAAAGGCGGATGATAAATATCACATGGATATCTCTACCACATGCATATAAAGGGCCTATCGGGGGGTGGGAGGGGTGTGTGTGTGTGTGTACGTGTACATGTGTGTACGTGTGTACGTGTACGTGTGTGTACGTGTGTACGTGTACGTGTGTGTACGTGTACGTGTGTGTACGTGTGTGTGTGTGTGTGTGTGTGTGTACGTGTGTACACCTGGGAATAGAATAATAGCACTAAAACTCAGGGATAACCAAGTCAACATTATTTAAAATTTTATTGTAAAAAGTGAATTTTATTGTAAGAGAGCACTCCCCAGTAGGAACATTTCTAAAGGCCCAATAGCTGTAGTTAAACTTCTAAAGAATCTGGTCATTTTTCACATGACTATCTATAGCTTCTGAGCACATGGACTTTTTAAGGCAATGTCTACACTACCAAATCACGTAGACTTAACTCACATCAGCATACAGCCACCGTAGTTATTAAATATCACTTGTGTGCGCGCGCGTGCACTTTGCTTTGTGTTAGCGGTGCGCGTCCTCACCAGAAACGCTTGTATCGACTGTATTATCAGTGTTGGGCATTGTGGGACGAATCCTGAAAGCCAGTAACAATTGATGTAAGCAACGCAGTATGTAAACTGAACAGTGAGTCGACCTAATTACATTGACTCTACGCTGCTCCTCGGGGGGAAGTGGTGTTACTAAATCAGCACAGAAAAGGACTTAAGTCAGCGGGAGCCAAATTTAAGTAAAGACACTTCAACAGAAAGATTGATGCAAGCCAGTTTACACTGAGCTAACCCAGTAGTGTAGACTAAGGACTAAGATTTGGCTCTGCTATTACTAGTGGGGGCAGAGAACATACCTATGAGCAGCAGCACAGGGTGGGGTGTGATTGCAGAAAGGAGGAACGAAAGTCTCATTACTTCTGTCCTTGCTTCCCCCTTCCCCCTTCTAAAAGAGAAATAAAGGGGATTACGAGAGAATACAAAGCCACTTTCTGCCGCTCACCCTCCCAATGAGATTCAACGATGAGAGAAGCTCCCACAGTCAGGGGTTGGAAGGGAGAAGGTTCCCACTCTCCTGCATCCAAGAGGATGGAGAGGAGCCCCTCTTTGCTTCCAGCAATGGAAGTTGGGTGGCTTAGACTAACTTCCAAATTATTTAATCCCTACTAGATAGGTGTGATGTTGCACTCCATATGTTTATGGAAATATGCTTTGACTGTGAATATAATGTAACTGGAATATGCTTTAGGCAAAAGGTCTCTTGTAAGGTATCATTACAAGACTTGTAATCTACTAAGTGTGTTCATACTATTTGTATGAATGTATCATTCTTGTATCTGAAGTGAGAAATATGAAGTATTTCTCTGAAGTCTTATTGCAATTATACAGAGTGTGGGCCATTAATGGTGGTTTAGAATCTTGATGGCTCCCATTGACTAGGACAATTAGTTGTAAGTGGCTCTGTTTACCTGCAAGCCTTCCTGTGTTCCTGAGAGTCAGACTGGGAAGAATGGAGGCTTGGGGTCTCACAAGACATGTGACCATGTCACCTGGTATTGGAATCCATCTTAAATCTGGTGCTTTTCCATTTAGAAGGAGGGGTGGGAACCCAGAGACACAAAAAAGATTCCCGCCTTGTGACAAAGATATAAAAGGGGGTGGAACAGAACAAAGGGGGCTGCCAGTCATAAGAAATCTCCTAGTTACCACCTGAGCTGGAACTAACAAGAACTGTACCAGGGGAAAGGATTGGGCCCAGACTAGGAAGGAGTCTAGTCTGTGAAAGAAGCTTATTGGAACACCTCTGAGGGGGAGATATTATCTGTAATCAGTTTCTTAATGTATTAGATTTAGATTTGCGTGTTTTGTTTTATTTTGCTTGGTAACTTACTTTGTTCTGTCTATTATTTAAAACCACTTAAATCCTACTTCTTATACTTAATAAAATCACTTTTGTTTATTAGTAAACTCAGAGTAAGCGATTAATACCTGGGGGAACAAACAGCTGTGCATCTCTATCAGTGTTATAGAGGGCAGACAATTGCGGCATTTACCCTGTATAAACTTTATATAGAGTAAAACTAACTTATTTAGGGTTTGAATCCCATTGGGAGCTGGGTGTCTGGGTGCTGGAGATCAGTGACTTGCTGAGGAGTTTTTGGTTAAAGCCTGCAGCTTTGGGGGTGTGGACCAGACCTGGGTCTGTGTTGCAACAGGCTAGCGTGTCTGACTCAACAAGGCAGGGTTCTGGAGTCCCAAACTGACAAAGAAAACAGGCTTAGAGGTAGTTTCAGCACATCAGGTGACCGTCCCAAGGGGGGGTCTCTGTGACCAAATCCATCACAACAGGTATGGAAATAGTGTACAATAGGCTTCTCATCACGTGCTGCCCATAGACCCAGTTATCTCCTACTTTACCCCCTTCTTTCTGGATAGTACAAAATACTTAGAAATTCAAGAACACATTCCCTCTGGAGCAGCTCAAATTCCGTCTCAACTGCCCTGTGAGGTATGCAAGTAACCTCATTTACGGAAAAAGAAACAGACATCAAGTAAAACTACTTGCTTTAGGTCACACAGAAAGGCTGCAGCAAAGCTGGGAACTGAACCCCAGTTGACGTCAACCACAAGGCCATTCTTTCCCATCCAGTCTAGCTATTTCCAGGGTTTCCCTACACCAATCTGTCTCAGACACTAGCTCTCCATGATAAGGGTCACCACCACCTTCCTTAAAATCAGCAAGGTTAGCAAGCCACAAATTTCCCAGCAGTCAGAACAATGTATAAAGATGCGGTGATGAAAAGTGTCCATATTACTTGTGTGACTCAATTTCTCTGACCAATTTTGTACTATGACCTGCCTGAATGCTCAGTGCCAAATCAGAGGAAGCTACAGAACTCAGCACGTGAGATAAAGTCATGGCAGAAATAAGTCAGCCTTACATACACAGCTTTAAAGGAGTTAAAGTAACGATGGTTGGGCCATCAAGTAGCAGGAGAATTTACCTCGCTGGCTCCATCCATGCTAGGATGTTTTACTCTTCCCAAGGCTAAACCTGGGATCAAAGAAGATTTACAAAACCACACAGACCCTAGAAAAGGGAGGCATTATTTTTGGGTGAACGGAAAGAGACTGGCCAGGATGTATCAGTGAAAAGACCGACAGTCAGAGACAGGGAGAAGGCTGCAAGCATGTAGGCTGTTTCTCCCAACTCAGAGATGTAGAATAATGACAAACCTGCCTGAGATTGGCATAGAGGTTAAGTTTAGGTAAGGGAATATACTTGTAGGTCTGTTATTTTAAAATCCACCTCTAAGTGCTGTGTACATTTTGTTATTTGTTTTTTTAAATGCTCCCAAATTCTCAGAAAATCTGTGCTAGATCTTCTAGATCCAGGCTACCCAAGAAATATTCAATCTCTAAGCCAGAACACCAGTGACTCTTGTGTATTAGATTCCTCTTCCCTGTAAAGTATCTGAGTACAGTCTAGATTTGACAAGCCAGAGAATCTTCAGGAGAGAGGTGCCATAATATGATGATTTAGAAGTTCTTGGAGGGCTATGACTGTGGCTGATGAGAGGCCTACCCACCCCAACTTCTGCACCATTTTAATGGCAAGTTTCATTGTAGGCTGACTGGGTGAGACATCTCAATACCTGCCTGTTTAGATTTTCTTGGTAAGTTTAATATCAGGATACTTGTTCTTTTAGCAGAATCTTACATCAAAAAAGATTCTGCAGGAGGGCAGAAGGACATTTTCCTAAAAACACAAACACCACAGGAGAATTGTGAAATAGTCTTGCACACACCTGAGTTATACTGTGGTAACTGAGTGACTCCAAATAGACCTATGAAATTATTTATACCCCTCAAGGGTTCTGAGAACTTGTTCTTGCAGTTGCTGTGATGGTGTTATAGCTCCAAGAGGTGTTTAGACATTCATTTCAATTTCCTGTATTCACGTATGATGAATATGACGAGTTTTATTTAACTCCGGCCCACACAAGAGGCCCTTTTATATGTTCTTTAGAGATTTTCCATTACAGCACAAAGGCACAAGGAATTTTAGAGATCCTTAATTGTAAAATTAATGTATTCCCTCGGTCCACTGTGAAGCATAGTACCTTTGACCACCTAGGAAAAACACACTGGATAAGAGAATATATAGCAATACAGCAATAAGTGCTAGCCTTCCACTCTAGGAAATAGCTAGAGAATATGACAGGGAGGGACAGCATGAAGGGGTAGGGGGGGAAAAATAGAAAATATCTTGCTTCATATATGTCACACAATTTAGAGAAACATCAGCTATTGCTAATGACTGAAATATTGTGTCCAAGCATGTTCCGTAGATGTTTGAAGTTTCAGCAGAACAAAAATGAAGCTTCCATCCTACATGATCCCTTAGTGTACATTACATTGCAGTTAAAAACCTGCAACTAGCCCATGCCAGATGACTTGGGTTTGAGCTAAGGGGCTGTTTCACTGCGGTGTGGACATTCATGCTCTGGCTGGACTCTGGGCTCGAGATCCCTGTGAGATTGGAGGTTCCCAGAGCTCGGGCTGCATCCTGGCCCCAAAGGACTACACTGCAATGAAATAGCCCCTTAGGCTGAACCCCCCTGGTTCAAGTCAGCCGGGTACAGGCCAGCTGTGTCTAATTGTAGTGTAGACATACCCTTAGTGATCCCAGCAGAAATACAGCTGCTACTGTTCGAATAATTTACATGAGGGAGATTAATGAATTTTCTTATTTCAGTGAAGAACATGTAAAGTATTTTAATTCATAAATCGGGAAGTTTTAATATGCTCATAGTTACATTACCTTATCCACATTACAGACATCTATAGTGTCAAAAAATATTAAAACACATTATGCAAAGTCAAGCACTCAAAATTTCAGAAATGCCAGAAATAAAGTTGTCCATGCAACCCTAAGTCGGCTCCCTTGTGCATATGCATTATGATGGTCTTTAAATCACATAATTTTTAAAAGAAGTATAGTTGGATAAATAGTAGCCTCCCACTTTTTAAAGAAACAAATGGAAAAAAACCCAAATGCTATCATGTGGAACCATACTGATGCCTAAATTTGGTTCATCAGCAGGGTCCAGATCCTCAGATGCACAGCACAGATCTCTACCACTCAATTTAATGATGTAACTAGTAGCTCTAGCAGGCGGTTTTCCTCTATGTGGACAAGCCACTAGAAAGGGATGATATACTGTCAGTGGGTTTTACAGCTACGTACTGACAGAGGAAAGAAGAGACTAAGAACCTCGAACTGGACCCAGGAGCCACAGAGGGGAGTGTGTTCAGACATCCTTCTGCCCCCTGCCATATACCTCAGCTCACCCACTTACTCACCTTCCCCTCCTCTGAATGCCTCCGCCGCCACACTCCCTGCATTTGAGACATGCGGTTTCTTCCTCCTCTGACGGGGCACCAGTAGCAGGTGCACTGAGAACACAGGAGCAATAGTCTCCCTGCTCTCAGTGCCTATCCCCAGAGAAGTACTCTCTGGCTGCCAGGAAGAGTCCTGCTCACCCCAGGTTGGAGCATGCCTGGTGCTGAGTGAATATTTAGGGATCTAACTCTAACAAGCCTCTCCCGTGCATGTACAAACTGCAATTTTTCAGAGGCATACAACTTGACCAGATTTGGGGGAAATTTACACAGGGATAGCAGCAAAAGGCACACCTGACACTAGCGCTGCCTCCCTACCAAGTCTAGGGTCCCTGCAGATTTCCCTCAGCAAAGCTACTTTACTCTTAAGCCACTCCCAGCCTCTGGCAGCTAGCTCCTCTCTTTTGTGTGGTCCAGGCTGGTTTCCACAGAGGTTAACAGGCCCCAGTTATTTCTGGGCCTTGCTTGGAATCCATGGCTGTCTAACTAAGCCACTCACCTGCCCCTCTGAGGCCCTGGACAGGCAGTATATCCTATAAAACAAAACAATGGTGAGATGAACAGGTCACTGCCAGGTGTGACTGTAACAAAATAACTAACTCTTTCCCTATGAAGGTAGCATTCCTGATGAAGTACATAACCAAAAACCTGTGTTTATTCCTCCAGCCATGACCTTTCTTTGGGCACCAACTAGTATTTGCACACACAAACAGACACTACATTTATACAATGAAATTCAGCATGACAAACCATGGACAAGTTTACTGCCTTGTCACAAGTTCTCATGTGGTTATCTAAACTAGGGCTGTCAATTAAATGCAGTCAACTTTCACGCGATTAACTCAAATTAATAGCAATTAAAAAGTTAATCGCAATTAATTGCAGTTTTAAATCACACTGTTAGACAATACCGATTGAAATTTATTAAATATTTTGGATGTTTTCCACATTTTCAAATATATTGATTTGACTTACAGCACAGAATACAAAGTGTATAGTGCTCACTTTATATTTATTTTTCATTATAAATTTTTGCACTGTATAAAAATAAAAAATAGTATTTTTTGATTCACTTAATACAAGTACTGTAGTGCAAAATCTTTATCATGGAAGTTAAATTTACAAATGTAGATTTATTTTTTTGTTACATAACTGCACTCAAAAACAAAACTATCTAAAAATTTAGAGCCTACAAATCCACTCAGTCCTACTTCTTGTTCAGACAATCGCTTAGACAAACAAGTTTGTATACATTTACACGAGATAATGCATGGCATTGTTGTAGTCAGTGTTGCAAGATATTTATGTGCCAGATTTGCTAAAGATTCATACATCCCTTCATGCTCCAACCACCATTCCAGAGGACATGCGTCCATGCTGATGGTGGTTCTGCTCAATAATGATCCAAAGCCGTGCAGACCAACGCATGTTCATTTTTATCATCTGAGTCAGATGCCACCAACAGAAGGTTGATTTTCTTTTCTGGTGTTTTGGGTTCTGTAGTTTCTGCATCAGAGGTGTTACTCTTAAGAATTCTTAAAGCATGGTCCACACCTCATCCCTCTCAGATTTTGGAAGGCACTTCAGATTCTTAAGTTTTGGGTTGAGTGCTGTACCTGTCTTTAGAAATCTCACATTGGTACCTTCTTTGCATTTTGTCAAATCTGCAGTGGAAGTGTTCTTAAAATGAAGAACATGCTGGGTCATCATCCAAGACGGCTATAACATGAAATATATGGCAGAATGCGGGTAAAACACAGAGCAGGAGACTTACAGTTCAAGAAGTTCAGTCACAAACTTAATTAATGTATTATTTGTTCAATGAGTGTCATCAGCATGGAAGCATGTCTTCTAGTATGGTGGCCGAAGCATGAAGGGGCATACGAATGTTTAGCATATCTGGCATGTAAATACCTTACAATGCTGGCTACAAAAGTGTCATGTGAATGTCTGTTCTCACTTTCAGTTGGCGTTGTAAATAAGAAGCGGGCAGCGTTATCTCCCCTAAATGTATACAAACCTGTTTGAGTGATTGCCTGAACAAGAAGTAGGACTGAGTGGACTTGTAGGCTCTGAAGTTTTACATTGTTTTGTTTTTTGAGTGCAGTTATGTAACAAAAAATAAATCTACATTTGTAAATTCAACTTCCATGATAAAGATTTTGCACTACAGTACTTGTATTAAGTGAATCAAAAAATACTATTTTTTATTTTTATACAGTGCAAAAATTTATAATGAAAAATAAATAAAGTGAGCACTGTACACTTTATATTCTGTGCTGTAATTCAAATCAATATATTTGAAAATGTGGAAAACATCCAAACATTCATATAAATAGTATTCTATTGTTGCTTAACAGTGCGATTAATCGTAATTAATTTTTTTAATCGCTTGACAGCCCGAAGCCAAACAAAAGCAAAAGTATTCCATGCTTATTGAATAATTTGTCACCACTGAACAACGATGAATTCACAAAGAGACTAAACAACAAGCCAAGCAAGTTTTGGAAAGTTCTTCAATTGTACCAGGTATCCCAGGACACCATTTGTTTGGCCATATGGTCTACTGATGATCACTGCCAGAACATGAACACATAACCATCATTATAACCCCTTCTGCTAAAGGTTGTATTAAAAAGCTAAATTATTAAAAACTACACCAAGAACTACAGTTAGTAGAATGTTCCACTTATACCAAAAGCAGCAAGGAAATCCACAACTGAAGGTTGTTTACCATATTTCCTCCCATAGGAAGGTCCAACAGGGTGCATTACGTCTTTAACGGGGTGCCCCCTCAGGTATGTCCACACAGCATTTTGGAGCCTGCAGGTGTGATTCTGGTTAGCAGGACTCATGCTAGCACTCTAAATACAGCCATGTAGACAGCACTTTGGGCTGGACCTTAGCCTCTGAAGCCCATCCCCCTCCTTGGGCTATTTTTAGTACTCTAGCGCAGGCTTCACTAACACAAGTCTGTCGACCTGAGCTGGAAGGCTTGTTCCTGCAGGCTCCAAAATGCCTGTGTTGACGTACCCTTTGTGTCTAATTATTGGAAGACATATGGTAAACTTCACCTTCAGTTGTTAATTTCCTTGCTATTTCTGCATGGTCTTCTAAATGTAATTTATACTGTGGATTTTTACATCCAGATAATTAAAAGCCACACGTCAAGAACCAAGTCTACATGCTGAATACTTCAGGCAAATTACATAATACTTCCCTATTCCCCCCCTCCCCCCAAACAAATGAATGTATGATGAATCAATATTAATCCATACGGGCAACTAATATCCTGCAAAAAAAGTAGGATCAGCAGATCGACGGACGTGATCGTTCCCCTCTATTCGACATTGGTGAGGCCTCATCTGCAGTACTGTGTCCAGTTTTGGGCCCCACACTACAAGAAGGATGTGGAAAAATTGGAAAGAGTCCAGCAGAGGACAACAAAAATGATTAGGGGGCTGGAACATGACTTCTGAGGAGAGGCTGAGGGAACTGGGATTGTTTAGTCTGCGGAAGAGAAGAATGTGGGGGGATTTGATAGCTGCTTTCAACTACCTGAAGGGGGTTCCAAAGAGGATGGAACTAGACTGTTCTCTGTGGTAGCAGATGACAGAACAAGGAGTAATGGTCTCAAGTTGCTGTGGGGGAGGTTTAGGTTGGCTATTAGGAAAAACTTTTTCACTCAGAGGGTGGTGAAACACTGGAATGGGTTACCTAGGGAAGTGGTGGAATCTCCTTCCTTAGAGGTTTTCAAGGTCAGGCTTGACAAAGCCCTGGCTGGGATGATTTAGTTGGGGATTGGTCCTGCTTTGAGCAGGGGGTTGGACTAGATGACCTCCTCAGGTCCCTTCCAACCCTGATATTCTATGATTCCCCCCCCCTTTAAAAAAACAAAACAAAACATTGTAGCAATCAAAGCCGCCTTGGAGATAGTCCCAGTTACCTTCCTTAAAATACAAGAAAATTTCAGTTTGTTAGGCAGTTAGTTATATTTTAGCCTGCAGGAAACTTACTAAATTCCTTGAAAAATAATGGTTTTCTGATTTTTACAAGTATACTTTGATTGCATATCATCAGGTTTTTCTTCACTGTATTGTAGAGAGAGTTCACAGCATTACAAAAAAACACTAAGCATGTATGTATCAAAAAATTAATAATTCTTCCAAATTATATTAAAATAAGCTATTCCTTCCTTGCACAGTATAAGAAATGTTTTGATTTGATACAATTCTAATAATTGCACCAAAGGTTCTCAAGCCAGAAATAATGCCACTAAACAGCCTTTACTGGTACAGAACTTGTACTCCAGCAGTTTTCAATTTAAACCATTTGTACATTACAGTCCTCCAAGTCCGTCATGTCAGTGCCCAGTTTCATTACCACCTCCACTGCAAAACTGTCTAGGACAAATCTGTTAAAATCTTTCCTACTAAAATCAAAGACTCTGAAAAATGTTCAGGTTTAAGTTTGAGAAATTTTACAGCTGTGGAAACCACAGTTCCAGCTGAATTCTGGAGCACGTTTACTCTAAAACCACACATTAAACTACCCCCAAAAGTAATGAACTAATTATAATTTCTGCATAATGGAAATACCAATGACTAATATTCCAATGCTTCCCATTAGAGATTTTAATAGGTTTTAAGGTCTTATGTACAAATCTATTTATCATTTAAATATTTTCAGAATGTATAAGTTACACCATTGACAATTTAACAAATGTTCTCTCAGACAGTTTCAAGTCATCCAAAAAACTCAAACCTTTTGGAATTACTATTCAAGTGCTTTAAAAAGAGCTGCCTGCATTCTGATGTGAAAGTATATGCAAACATCCAAAAGTATTGGGGTAGGAGTGCAGCCTTGCGTTGTGAAACCACTTTTTATTCAATCTGACCTGCAGTTAATGAAAAAGTAAAAAACCACTAGTTCCTCACCAGAGTATTGCTCTTCTTAATATCTTCTAATCGCTCCAACACTGAAGTCAGGTTTGGGTCATCTGATTCCACAAACCATATTGGTGATGAAGAAGGATAAGACTCCTGTAATAGAAATGACAGTTAAACATCCATACCAATAGTTAAGTAATACAATATTAGAGTCAGACTAACTTAAATTGTTAGATTATGTAGTAGCATTGATGCTTTTACCTCAGATTTACTTTAAGAAAAAATTAACTTTTCCCCAGCCTCTCTACCTCAACTTGTTATTCAAGCTTTTTCCTGCCACTTTAAATTTTCAGCCTATTTTCCTCTCAGTCCAACAATGGACCTACATAAGATTGAGGTTTAAAAGTAATTTTCCTTCACTTCTGAAGTTTAAGTCTGGAGGGCAGTGGACACCACAGAAAGTCAATGAACCTAGTACAGTCAGAGTCATCACAACATATTACAAGCTAGAGCTATATTTTGAAGGACAAGAGTCAGACATATCTACATCCCAACTTCGTGTTTGTCAACAAAGTTTTAGACTCACTCAAGTATGTGAAACAAAAACATGAAAGCATTTGGTACCTATTCACAATCCTGACAGCACCACAGAAGAGGCACCAACATTTAACCTCGGAACAAGTTTCTCCTAACTGGTTTGGCAGCGTGCTCTAGGAGTACATGAGTAAGTAATTCATAAGTAAGTAATGTCCCCATTATGTCCTCCAAGACCAGGACTTCAAGAGGCACCAATTTTATCTATGCTTCTGCTACTGTGGGCTTGTGAAAGGTCCTCCAGAGTTTAAAGACTGCCTCCTGGAGAGCAGGGTCTCAAAAACTTTCTACTTCAAGGCTGCTTTCAAGGTACCACTATGACCCAAAAAGGGTTTTAAATTTGTTTTGTTTGATAGCAAAATGCCAAATATTTATAAGTTAGTTAGAATAAAAAGAATTTTGTACAATCATAAAGCAAGTCTTTTATGCTATTTAGAAGCTGCCAAAGCTAACTCAAAGTTTTCAAGTAGCGTAGCAGTTTTATAAGACAAGTCTACCACTCCATCCTCCACTTACTTAACATTCAATATTCCTACAAATTGTTTTTGCAGCTTTTTAGGTAATTCTCAGAATCTTCAGAAGAAGCCTGCTGTGAGTTACTGAATAATCCTGGTAGTTAGGATCAAAAGGCCATCTGTCTTAGCATAGATGGGTCAGTAAGAGGACCCTCTTCAGCTTTGTGCACTCCCCACAAAACAGAGGCACAATTAAGGTTATGACTATACTACACACCTTTTAGTGATACAGCTGTGCTGCTACAGCCGTGCTGCTAAAAAGCGTGCAGTGTAACCGCTGTTTGTCATTGTGAGAGAGCTCTCCCTTCGACAAAAAACTTCCACCCCCAATGAGCGGTAGTAGCTTTGTAGACAGGAGAGCTGTCCTGCCAACAAAGTGCTGTTCACACGGGTGCTTTTTGTCAGTAAAACTTTTGTCATCCGGGGTGGGGTGTTTTTTTCCACACCCCTGAATGACAAAAGTTTTACTGACGCAAGTCCAGTGTAGACAAAGCCATAGACTGATATTGCCATGGTCTGCCAAGCCCAAAGCAAGACAGCATCTTATAGCAGATGTAGTGTTGGAATGAGGAGAGAAGGCAGGTGCAAGAAACTCCAAGAGTATATAAATGCTATACACTATACAGCACATATCACAGCATTCTACCTGCCTCTAACCCTGTGGACATATACTATGCTTAGGCAAATGCACCTTCAGTAAACTTCCGTTATCTCCCACGTATTCCAGAAAAAAACAAGGCCACAACTGAACCTCATAGTAAACAAATCAAAGAACAAAGTATGTTTTGAGATGCTATCTTCACTTACACAACTGTAGTTTAATTTTAAATTTAGAATATTTTTGAAGTGTATTTGCATTTGTAAGAGTAATGAAATATTAAGGCCTCACTTCAATCCTCTGCCATCCTTCAGAAGTCTTTGAGATATGGGGAAATTAGTGGCTCCCCCAGAAAGTGAGACAAATTATGCAAGTCAGTAGTAAACTTTTGCCCATCCATCCCCGTTTGCTTGATCATGACCACATGGCTATGCACATCTAAAAACTAAATTGTGCCCAAGAAAATCTCCAGCCTAAGATCTCTGTTGATGGCCAAGTTCCATCTCCTCAGTCAGTCACTGAACTTCACTAGTTTAGACATCCAGACATTGTCATCTGCAACCTCTCTCTGGAATAACATTTGCCATCAACACCACACTCATCTCCTCCTCTCCTTCCTCCCCCCCCGCCCTGGTTTTGTACAACAAAAAATGAAGGTTTTTTTATTCACTGAAGAGCCATTGGAAACATCACAAAAATCTCTTTTCCAGGCTGTGAGTGCATTGTATCCGCACTATCACTATGCTTAAGTGAAAATTTATTTCACAGCTTACTAACTGCAGTTAACTCCCATTGCTACTGCAAGATTACTGGCTGTTTTAGTGACTAATGAAATTAAGAGTAGTGGTCAAGTGTGCGCTACGACTATGTCCTTACACAGTTTCCTTCTTGTGATATTTATTCTTTGCTTTACAGTACCCTATAAAAATTCCCAGCGCCCTCTAGAAGACATGATTCCTGCCCTTAAAGCTTATGATCTAACGTTATCATTCAGTCATTAAAACCCCAAACAAGGTTTTGAACAAGCTTTGGAAGTGAATATAATGGATAAAAATACTTTGCTAAATCTTCCTACTTAGGGTTAGGCATTTTGATCATTTGCAAAATCACTATATATTTAAAACAGAAGTGCAGAGTATGTACCGCCAGACTTTGAAATGGAGAAATACAAGCATAGTAGAATTGGCTCTTATTAGCACAAGACTCGTTTCACAGATAACCCTTCTAATTGAAGAAAAATGGATTTTTGCAAGAGGTCATATGGCTAGACAAGGTGCAGCAGGTTTTGGCAATAAAGATAGTGGAGTGCAGAATGCATCCCCAACAACACACAGCAAAAAAAATTCCGACTTCAGTGTTTATAAAGGTCAGTAGATAAGACAAATTAGAAGTAACAAAATTCTACTAGTAACTGACAGGTTTCATAAAACTGAGTTTTACAAGACTCCAGAGAAGCTACTTTTCCCTAAAAGTTTGAATTGCTTAAGGATATCATACAGAAAGACTGTGTTACATAGCGAGGAGCAGTGTTAAAAATCAGTCATTTTTCACTTTGTTTTCAAGCATGTTGTAAATAAAGCAGAACCCTTGAGATGTCTATCAAGTTTTAGCTCCCAGAAATAGTCAAAAGTGTTTTCCAAGATACAGAAATAATTCTCTGTCCATGGCACCCAGAGCTTGGGTTTTTTTTGGGGAATGAGCTAAGGCGAAATCAGGCCAACAAGTCTCCAGAAGTAGTCTTCTGTTTATTAAATAAGTTGTCCAAAACAGCCAGGTTTGGTTATTCACTTTCTTCCTTTTCTCAAGAGATTTATATTTAGTGGTCATCTTAATTGAAGTAAACTCCATCAAGAATTTGTGGACTTACTGAACCTTCCTAGTTGTATTCTTGCCTTGGTAAAGAGAAGGAAAGATTTTAGAAACACTAAATGCTATTTGAGAGACCAGGATGATATACATGTGATTCCAGCCAGGCAAATGATCTCATGAAAAAGAGACACTGTCAACTTCCATTGAAGCTGAGCATTTGATTAAGTAATTCAATCCAAATCTTAACTATGAATCTCCCTATTTAATTCTCTTCCATAAATAAGAGTGATTAGTTAATTGCCCAGAGTTGTGTCAACCTGCCTTTGGATGCAAAGGGGGATGGGAGGAGACAACATCTTACTCACAGACCATTCTTCCAAATTATGCATTTAGACTCTGTTGAGACAGTAGTTTTCTATTTATATTCTTTCCCTATCATTCTAAAGGCTCTTCTCTCACATCACCATGTGCCCCCAGCAGTACTAAAATATCCAGAACAGAGTTCTTCAGCTTTGTGAGCAAAATTCACCCCAGTCTGGAGGACCCATGTAATACTTTCTGCACCATTTACAATAACCACTGTGTTGGGGAGGAGAAATGACAGCAGGGCAGCCTCCAAGGAGAACACTAGATTTGTGGATCTGGTGGTCCTAATATGCAAGTTGGGTTTAGTGGCTGATAAGATATACAGTATCCTGCACTGGATGATTTTTTCACCTTCTCATCCTCCCTTCCCACTCCAACACTTAACTAACTGGATTTTCTGCAAGTAAAGTAAATCTCACCCTATGTTGGGAAGCATGTTAAGACACAGGCAATATCCAGACCTGTTTCTGTATGGCACGTGTCATTAGGCACTTTTATTTTCTCTTCTATATTCTCAAGCTGTATGTTACATTTTAAAACAAAATGAGTAAATGTGGAAAAAGCAGATTACAGTGACCATATACTAAGCATAGTATTAATGGGAGTTGAACATGCAAAAGGAAAAGGATCTTCAAGTTCAATACCACTCCTATGCAGCCAGTGCATGAGAAAAAACTTAGTGAGTTAATGTGTCAGTTTTTAAACTAATTGTGCGTGCACACACTTACTGTATATTCCAGTTTGGCACATAATCAAGGTATTTAAAGTTGACTCTTGATGGATATATTCACAATTTTAAGTGAGTAACAGCTTTGATAAATAGCATCAAAAGATTCTATAGATGAGCAGATAATAACTATTCTGACACATCATTTGTGTTATACTAGAGATGAGTCACCACCCATTTTGGAATATGGAATATAAACAAGCATTTCAAACATTCAAATCTGTAAATATAAAGAAGCTCACTTGAGATCTGTAATGAAACAAACAGCCATGGTACTTAGGATATGGCAAAAAATTCTATTGTACTCATGGCTTGGGAGGTCATCTGAACTACTCTGCAGAACCAGGGCTTGTAAAATTTACTAGATGACTAAACCTACCTACAAGCAGCTGATCTGAGAGGGTTGGTGGGGTTTTTTTTGTAAGGGGATGGAGGAGTAGGGTTGTGGGTGCAAAAAGGAAGATAAGAAAGAATATCAATGCGGTATAGGGACAACAGCTTCACCTGTGCATCTCTAAACAACTCATTGCCCAATTCTGGCATTTTAGGCAAGCAACCCTTGAATTCAAGAAATACTATTGTACTGATACCCACTATTATAAATATTAATTACCGTTATTTCTCAGGTGGCTGAAGGGTACTTTACGTTGGGCCTTTTGCCACACAATTCAACTGAGAAGAGGTTGTATACTGTTCAGATGCAGAGTTACTGTTCACAAAAATGGTTGGTTGTCTTATAGCAGTTCTGCAAGGGAGCAATTTCTTGCTCTACAAATGAGAGCAGGAATTTGTTACAAGTAAAGCCTGCAGGCTTAAATTTGTGTAGCCTTTTTATAAGCTAATCTGTGTACTGTAAAAATTGCTCAGTAACAAGAACACTTGACATACTGAGCAATTACATCACACCAAAAGTGTACTGAGGCCAGAAGACAAAGGCTCAATGTTTACAACCAACCTAGATACAGTTACCACTCATAGTACCCTTACATTCCGGAGAGCGTTTGTACTAACAAGAGGCCAGATTGTGTTGTCAAAAACCACAAACCTTTGTCTAGCTCCCATGCTATATAAAGCATTCAATAGCTAAACAATATCAAGATAACGGTTAAATCTGGCCCATTAATAAATACCCAGGACACAAGAGGGAAGAGTCCCTAGGAGCTTGCCACTGCAACACAATTTTGGAACTGCATGTCTGTTAGTTGGCATAATGGTTCTTCATAAAGCCACCGCACAAGGAAGGATGAGAGGTTACAATGAGATACCACAATTCAGACACAAAGCTTCACATCCTGACATGTGCTTTCCTTACCTTTTGTCAGGGCTCTGACTTCTTAAAGGTAATAGAATATTTTGTAATTTTATAGTTGTTTTTGCAGACTAGCTTGTTCATAGGGTAGACAGATTTGTCATTTGTGTCTAAGCATATACTATTGAAGACAATTTACCCTTAACAAGGATGTTTTTGAACTTGTAATTAGTATATAATTGTTACCTGTTTGACACCATGAGTTACCACTATACATTTTCTCTTTTTTTATGAAGTATGCTGTAGCAGTTATGCACAGCCCAAACTAGATTACTTCCAGAGTACTACAGAATTAAGGTATGTGAAGTCACAGTAAAATACTGTCTTAGTTATGTGTTACCATGGAAGTTTTGATTTAATCACAAACTTCATTATCCCACCCCCTGCAAGCTGTATAGCACAGCGGTGGCCAACCTGAGCCTGAGAAGGAGCCAGAATTTACCAATGTACTTTGCCAAAGAGCCACAGTAATAAATCACCAGCCCAGCCACCCCCGCCCCCAAAATCAGCTCCCACCTTCCAGAGCCTCCTGCCCTCCGGCAGCCTGACCAGTCAGCACGGTCTGTGGGGGAGGGGACGGAGCAAGGGCATGGCAGGCTTGGGGGAAGGGCAAGGGCCTTGTGGGAAGGGGTGGAGTGGGGGCAGAGCCTGGAGCAGACCAGTGAGCACCCCCAGGCACACTGGAAAGTTAGCATCTGTAGCTCCAGCCTCAGAGTCAGCACCTATGCAAGGAGCTGCATATTAACCTCTGAAGAGCCACATGCGGCTCCGGAGCCACAGGCTGGCCACCCCAGTATAGCAAGCGAACCTCTCCTTTATACAGTGGATCTATTGGACGCCACTCTGCCATGGTAGAGTGTGGCTATAATTAATGTTTTTATGTGTATATACTTACATGTTGCTAGTTCTTTCCTTCTTCCCATTTTAGTCAGACTGGATGTTTTATATTTCATTAGTTTATTAATTGTTAGGAGAAAAACTAAAATCCGGAGTTAAGAGTTGCAATAGCTCAAGTTTTCAAAGTAGTTATGTTTATTTTAAATCAAGTAGTTTAAATAGCTCAATCTTGCCATGGTAGTGGATCAAAAAATATCAAAACAGTAAGCTCGTTTTTAGTTAAGCATGCTCTTATAATTAATAGAAATTAGATCTACCTTCCCCCCACACCATATAAACCATAGTCAGTTTGAATCAGAATTAAGTTAGCTGATAGTTTTTGCTTAACAGTCAACAGTGTTGAACATCATAATGTTCCTTAGGCCAACATGTCTGCCCATCATTCTTTGTCACTACACTACAACACTGAAAAATGTTCAGGTTTGTTAATTGCTTCTGAAAAGCTAGCAGAGGTCACTGAAGCCACCTTTTGGGACAGCACACAAAGGAGTCTTGGTCTCAGGAATGAAGTGGTAACTTTTATTATAGGAAGAGGGTTAAAAGTCTTCCCCCAGATGTGCATGCATGCACATCCTATTTACTTCAGTGGAAGTTAGTACATGCCTTTCACATGAGGACTGCACTACAAGAGTTCTTCTACACAAAGCAGCTGGGAGGCATAATTCCCATCTTAGGTAGTCAGGCTCAAAGTAGTGGGATAAAATTCACACAGTGAAGCCATGGCTACATAGGCAGCAGGCTGGCCTAGCCACTGCCCTGTAGCTACAGTTACACTGCTAATTTTAGTGCACTGGCTTCAGCGGAGTAGGTGTACATACATCCACCTGAGCAAGAATTACACCTCCCGCTTTTTAAAATGCGCAGGGTTTCTCTCTCACTAGCCAACTATTGTACTATTACCAAGGCCATGGTGGATAAATTTAGAAATCACCAGTTTTAATCAAGTCAGCAAGCAAAAAACCTTAAATTAAGTCAAGTTGGATCTTGTTTTGCATTTGTACTTTTTAGTTACTTTCCTAAAGAAAGGTTCATTCTTTGTGGTTGGTTTAACCACTAAAATGGTTTATTTGGAACCAAATATACTCTTAAACTAGATTTTGTACTAACCAGGAGGATGCAATATAAGCACATTATATTATATATCTTAACATAACTTAAAATATGAATTTCTTGTTTGAAAATTGGCAGTGACATTTCTTTCTTCTGAGTGTAAAAAAAATCTAGTTTGTGGTAAGTTACATTTAGATGGAAATTGGAATTCAGTTAAGGATTCACAAAAACATTTAAAAATTGTTTTTTATTAGTTAAAACTACTTTAAATGTGCTGATACATTAGGAAAAATCAAAAATCATCAAGACTTGGTTTTGTATTTAAAACTGACTTAAACAATTAACTGTAGAATCGGTGAGCTGACAGATGAAAAAAATCCAGCCCATTGTGACCAGAGGCAAAGGTATTTAGTTGCCTAAAGATGCAGATAGACACCTCTGACAATGCCATTTGGTTCACATATGCATCTTCAGGCACCTAAAAACCCTTTAAAAACCTGCCCCCCCGCCCCACGTCATCCTCTAACCTGGTTTTATTCCTAGATGGGGGGGGTGGGGGGTGGAAATGCAGCTTTCCAGCTTTTTGAAATCCCAATTGGTTTCTCAACTTTGAACGAACCAGTCCGTGGTGGGCAAGGTTTTGTGGCCTGCAACATGCAGGAGGTCAGACTAGATGATCATGGTGGTCCTTTTGACGTTAAAGTCTAAGAGTCCTAATTAAAAAAGTATGGTTTCTGCACCTACTATCTACACTGAAACCAAAAGTAATTAAGGCTAAAGCTTTTCTGCACAACAAAAACTGAAAATAAACTTACATTTTTCCAAGTGTAAATACCAGCATTCACTCCACTGTAAAGACTGAAAAAAAAATCACAGATACTAATACGTATCAGAGCAGGAGCCGTGTTAGTCTGTATTCGCAAAAAGAAAAGGAGGACTTGTGGCACCTTAGAGACTAACCAATTTATTTCAGCATAAGCTTTTCGGATGCTGTAGCTCACAAAAGCTTATGCTGAAATAAATTGGTTAGTCTCTAAGGTGCCACAAGTCCTCCTTTTCTTTTTGCGAATACAGACTAACACGGCTGCTACTCTGAAACCTGTCATTACATAATGACACTTATAAACCTTGAGTTCACCTCAAAAGTTGGACGTTTTCCACCTTGATTCTGTATTAAAAAAGCAGCATCTTAACTCATTACAATATGAGGGGGGACTCCATGTAGTGTATTATGTTTCATTAAACTGTTTTTAATAGATTACAATAGCTTTAGGCCTTAATATAGGTTTTCATTTCAAATTTTAAAAACAGGTTTATTTTTAGAAATAAAGTATGTGTAAAAAAACCACTTAAAAATAGACTTGTATCCACCCTGAAAAAGGCAGACTTTTTTATCTGCTCTTCTGTCAGGGTTCCTTTACACAAGCCATGTAAGTATCAAACCATCTACTTCTTTGTTTATGTACAATAAACAAATCCAACCACATTCATACAGTTTTAATTAAGCAGTTATATTTTTTTTTTTAAGTATCTACATAGTATAGGCAGAATGCTTATGACAACAAAAATGTCATTTTCTTTCACCCTCTCTACAGTCAAAAGTACTCTACGGCAAGCAACTTACCTTTTGCGGGAGATTCTCTAGATTGTGTGGCCCGAGTACAGCAGACTAGAAGTTCTGTTAAAGCTTCATTTAATATTAAAAAAAAAAAAAAAAAAAAAAAAGCTTAAAAGAGGCTATGCAAGTAATTGTTCTGTATGTTCATTTTCAGTTAATAAATTTTTTTTTTAAATTCAATTTGATGCTGTCCCTATACAGATTTTGTATTGACAAGCTGTAACTATACTGGAAGAGAGTAATGAAGGTAACTGGAGGTTTTCATGGTTACGCAGGTGAGAGTCATCTGGGGAGGTGTAGGAGGCATGTTAGAAAAGAATCCCGTAATCCTGTTCTATATAGGTTCTAATACTGTGCTCATCATGATAGTATCCGAGCACCTTTCAGTAGTGCATTAAGCAACGGGACTAACATCTGTCACGTATTTGTTCTCTTATCCTCTCCCTAGGGGGAGAAGTGTGTGCAGTGGAGTGTTTTGTTTGTATTGTTTAAAAAAAAAAAATCCACTCGCAACTACATGTTTGAGAAGTCAAGGGTCAAAGAAATGTACCTTACACTAAAAGTGGGATGTGGTGAGGTTTGTGATGGTACTTAGGATCCTGTGGGAGTTTATTCCAGTCTTGGGCCAGCCCACGTGAGACAGATCCGACTCCCACACAGATAAGCTTTACTCTTGAAGTAGAAAGTTTCAATGTGTTAACATTACTTAGATGTTTCTGCTTGAAATCAGCAGAATAGCCAATATTTAACCAATCATTTCTAGGTTTCACAATTAAAACCCCGTTGAGACGGCCGGAGCAGTTCACACCTCTGAGCTATCATTTCAGCCTTTTATAGATTCAGGCAGACCATTATCTCACTGTACACATTTCAGTATTTTCTTTGCAAGCATATGGACTAGAGATATTTTTGTAAGTAAAATGAAAGCTTAGATTCTAGATGCAGTTCTGCAGCAGGTGGTGGACTCAGCAGCACATGCCAGTGGAGTATTCACAGGACAGTGACTACAGAGTAACTTTGTATACACATTAAGTGGGCTAATATTTGGGTGAGAAGAGTTCTCATGTTTGCTGGAAGCTATTCCAAAACCAAGCAGCTTATAGCAAATACAAGTAAGCTCTACAGAATTTTCTTGGATTTGTTACAAAATCTATAAGTGTAGCTGAATTTAAAAAAGTTAAGGCAGTAAGTAAAATCAAGAGATCAAGAATACTACTTTGGCATAAGGAAAAGGAAAAAGCTTTTCTAAAGTCTTGTTTTCAATTTAAGATGCTCTAAAGTGTAATAATTCTGAAATTTGTAAAATAAAATGGATAGGTAACGCTGATTGCAATTCTGAGTCTCTCTACCCTCTGCAGACACACACGTAACCTCCCACCCCAGCCCATAAACTTTTTTTTTTTTTAAAAGGAAAAAAAAAAAAAACCACCCCAGTTCTCTAGTATCAATACATCTTACAATAAGCCAGGGTGTGCGCAATGGACGGTAATAGTCAGCAAAGAATAGATTTCAGTTAAATTGTCAAGGTCATGAATGTAGACATATGTCATAGGATACAGTTATTAAGCTTCTTGTAGGCAGAGTTCTATAGCCTCTTAAGTTGGGTTTATTAGTCAAGCTATCACCCACGCTATAACTCAATACCTACTGTTTTACTGAATGCAATGTGTGAACCACCACATCAACCTTGGGGAGATTATGGGTTGGGTAAACCAATCTTGGAAGGGAGTCTGCCAGACTGCATAAATTTCAGTTGGCACAACCCCTTGCTAAATGATTATAAATAACAAACAAAAGAAAAGTATCTTGCTTAAAGCAAGCCAGTTGAGGGGGCTGGGGGAGAAGAACACCTGAAAGAAGAGCATATTCTTATTCATTTGAACAATGAAAGGTCACTATGTTTTTAGAAGAAACTAGTAACTGGTATTTTTAAAAAGCTACACTTTGAGGAGGTAAAGCAGTACATTTATTCTCGAACATCTAGGTCACCAAAATGTACACTTTAATATTAGGCTTTTGATACTGTCCACACAAAGAAATTCACAGTTCAGGTGGATACTACTAAACTTTTGTGAAAGAACAAAACCCACCTCTACACACACACCCGCTTCTCCCCCATCATGGCAGGAAATAAGTAGTTAACCTGTGGCTGCTAATACATCTACAAGAGATGCAGCTTAGTGCTGAACTTTGTTTACCATCAAGTATAGCCGAAGACGAACAGTGTCATGCAGTTTCAGAAGTCAAGGTCAAATGCTGCTCTTAAACAACTGCCTCTGAAACTGGGGTTAGTCCTCAACTACACTGTAATTAAATCAGGTTCAAAGGCACCCTTTAGCTAACACTTTTGTCAGCAACAGATGATTGTCAGTGTAGACAAGACTAGAGAGGTTAAGTGACTTCCCAAGATCTTATAGACTGCTAGGAAGTCTGTAGCAGAGCTGAGAGCCCAGATCTCCAATTCTCAGATCTTTTCCATTAACCACAATACCATCCTACCAAATACAGAGACTTCACAAATGCACAGGATCTTGGCTTTAGTCTATATGCCAACAGAGTATTACAAAATAGTCAGCCAGATCAAATTATAATACAAGAAAGCTCATTACCCTGTAGGAATTTTGAGCCCTGAATTTTCTTACTTGTCATGTTTGTGCAACAATCTTGATGCTGCAACTTTGTCAGGGAATTTTTGTTTCAGGAGCCTCAACAACAAGTATTCCTCTTGCTTAATGTCTGTTATCCAGATGCATGTGTGTTGTCACTAGGTTGTCTAATGAACATTTTGATTCACTTTTAATGTCAATTCTTAAGGCATGGATTTTTGTATCAGATTCTAAAGGAGTTAGTATGATTCAGCTTGTGACATGGTGAATACCACACAACTTAATTTTTGGATGTCTGGAAGAAAACAAAAAACAAACATACATTACCTGAAATGAATAGTCAACTCTTTGTATATTTAAGAGTTAGTCACACTTTATTTCTATGACCACGTGAATAGATATGATCAGCTTCACTAAAGTAGTATTAGCCATATCAGTAGCGAAGTAGCTAAGACTGGCTTTTACTTGGTCACCATTAGGTTTAGAAGTCAAAATACCATTTAAGTGGTAAAAGCTGAACCATCATACCTGGTATCTAGTTCCTCTTCACTTCCCCGTATCTTACTGATTTCAAGAATACTGTAATTTATCTGGGCAGAGTTCTCATCTTCCCCACACCCTCTAAGCCAATTCCTTCACCCATCATTCAGTCAGATGTCTCTCTTCTGCTCTTATTCTAACATTCATGCCTTCTTCTCAGTTTTATTCTCTCTTCCTCAAGGATTTCTGATTTTTCCATGGGTGGACCATATCCTACTAGTGTCTCATGGATCACCTCCACAGACTATCTCCTCTTGCACTGGTGAGCAATTCTCACTAGTTTCTCTACATCCTCTTGCCAAGTATCCGTGTTCCACCCAACCCTCTTAGTTTGATTTACCTTTCGCCTATTGCTAACCCTGATCCTCCTTCTTTATCCCTCCTATGCTTGAAGAGCATCCCAATCAATATTTGCCAAGTTCCTTAGCTCTCCTTCAAAACACAAAAATTCACACCTAGTCTACAGAGCTGATATGCACCAACATCCACACAAAACTCCAATTACCAACACTTGCATTGTTACTGTATCTTTACAGCAAAGCTGTTTAATGCAGGACTTTGTCTTCCATTTATAGATTATCAATACTGTTAAGCTCCATATAGACCGTTTAAAAGTCAAATACAACGCCTCTGTAACAATCTGTTCAGATTTGGAATAGGTTTCAGAGTAGCAGCCATGTTAGTCTGTATTCGCAAAAAGAAAAGGAGTACTTGTGGCACCTTAGAGACAAATAAATAACAAATTTGTCAGTCTCTAAGGTGCCACAAGTACTCCTTTTCAGATTTGGGATAGAACACTTACCAAATCAGAAGCTTTACCTACTTCTGACTGAATAAAATACCTTGGAATCCAAGTTCCTTCAGCTACTAAACTGCAAAAATTCCGTATTAAACCAGCAGTTCAGCAGATGAGAAGATCCCTGCAAACGGGCATGCTTCCTTAGAATACTTGTGGGAAGAGTTACCCTATTGAACCAGTATTTTTCCTCTTCCTCCCAGCTACTGGTGTTCCTATAAAAGATGTTGGATAAAATATTCTATTTCATAGTAATCTGCTTTAATAATCCCAATTTTCCTACAGGAATGGGAGGTTCCATGTCTATAAAGACCAAGTATAGAGGGGTTAATTCTATGTAAAAACATTTGCCAATAGTTATCACACAGTGGTGTCCAAGATATCACAGGTTTCCTTGAAACAAAGTAGGAAATAACTGTTTTTTTAGATTCATTAATTTGGAAGTCAAGTAGAATGATTTGTGGCAAGTAAAATAAAACCACTAGTTCTCGGACTAGTTATTATCAGTTCTAATATCACATCAAACAGAAGCAGCAATAGTAGGCATCTTTGCCGTGTACACAGTGTCAAATTAAATGGAGAAATAGTAATGCTATTTACAAAGAGTGTCACAATAGTAATGCTATTTACAAAGAGGGCCACATAGAGCACATAAAGCTATTGCTCAAATGCTGGCTCAAATCCAATGTTTTTGATAACATGAAACAAACGGTCACTCTAGGACACTAAATGTCCTCTAGTTATCCAATGAAGTGATCCTAAACTATGTTTTCGTTTCTGTAGAATAAGTGAATAATGTTAAGAAACCTGCAAAGATTACTTGTGACTCTTCTAAGTTTTACAGAGACCACTTTGACCGTGTTAACACAGGAAGCATTAATTCTAATCTGATTGAGCAAGTATGTAAGCTAGGAGGAAGAATGATCCAAAGGTTAGGGCACTAGCCTAAGGTGTGGAGACCAGGGTTCAACTCTCTCCAGGACAGACTTCCTGTGTGACCTTGGGCAAATCACTGTGCTTCAGTTCACCGGCTATCTGTAAAATGGGGATAACAGTACTTCCTTACCTCACAGGGGTGCTTTGAAAATAACTATATTAAAGATTGTGAGGCACCCCATCACTGTAGTATCTAAGTACCTAAGCCAGATCAAACTTTTACATTGTCACCGGATTTAATTAATCTCAATGAGCATTTTTTTAAAAATGCCTGTTTTGGGGGTCATGTGGCCCCAATCCTGAAAATATTTACATGCTTATAGTTCACACGTGCATGAGTAGTCCCTTAGACTTGAATGGGACTACACAGATGCTTACAGTTCGACACGCGGAACAAACATCTGCAGCACTGGGGCCTATGACTGTGGCTTCATGTGATATGTTAGGGGCAATTTATCATGATTAGAGGTACATTTTATAAAGGGGAATGAGAGCAATTTATCTTCAAAGCTCTTAATATAATCTTTAGACCATGAATTCTTGCTATAGAGCAGCTGTAAACAACAAAACAGAAATGACAGAAACCACAGACGTTTATAAGCCTTCATTCAATTCTAGTGCACTTGGAATTTTTTCCAGAAAATATTGTTCTAGCAAAGTTTAGTTTTTCAGTTTGAGCTTTGCAGTGTAGAAGTATATCATGCAGCTAGAAAACTCAGCATTCTTTGAATTTTAGCATTTGTATTCTTGAATTTAATTTTTTTTTTTGGCAGAAGTGCATTCCTTAAAGAAGGAACCCATTCCTAATTTATTATTCTCATAATTTGTTGCATAAATAAGATTATTCCACCTCCATACAGCATGTCTAGCTCCTTGGAGTTTTATATATTTTAGAATTTGGGTATTACAATATTCCTTTTCTTCAAAAAGGAAGTGTCCAGTAACTTTTTCTGGTTGTTCCTTGGATTTATAAACTGCATAGAAAATAACCTGGACTCTAACCATCACTGTAAGGATTTACCATCGTATGAGAAGTTTGGTAGTTTCTTTTGAGTTGGTAACTCATTCATTATGGAATTAGTTTTGTGTATAAACTGAGCACCCTTAAAAGAAAACAGCTTCAAAATCATCCCCCTTCTAGTATTGCCTTTAATATTAATACCGAGAAAAAAGCGGTGCATGATGTGAAATGCCTATATATATATTTTTTTTGTCTGTACTAAATTGTAAAAGGATTGTGGAGTTAACAGAAAAGTATTTATCCTTTTATCTGTTTGGGTTCAGAATGCAGAGTTAGACCGAAAAGTAAAGTCCTCTCTCATTGGTTGCAATTATCTCCAGACACCACACCCTTTTACGTCTTTCATAGTAGCTTGAACTCTGATTCAGTAGAAGGCTACCTTTTCAGGAAAGGCAGAGAATCCGTCTTTCCATATGAAAAATAACCAAGTCCCAGAATAAGTCACATTACATGATTTGTGAACAGTTGTATGTGGTACTCATTTGGGACAAAATTCACCCCGTGTGCAGATGGCTGATACAAGGACAATGTTCAGCATAGGCCCCATGCAAGCACTAAGTAAAACTTGAGCGATGCACAAGATTTTTGCTGTCTAGGCATAGGTGCCGACTCCAGGAGTGCTCTGGGAATGGAGCACCCACGGGGAAAAGTTAGGGAGTGCTCTGCACCCACTGGCAGCCAAGCTCCCCTCACACCCTCACCCCACCTCAGCCTCCGCTGAGCGCGCCGCGTCCCTACTCCTCCGCCTACCTCCCAGCGCTTCCCACCCGGCCGCCACCAAACAGCTATTTGGCAGCGTTTGTACCCTCCGAGCTGGGGGGGGGGGGGGAAGAGCAGGAACGTGGCGCACTCAGAGGAGAAGGCGGGGAAGAGGCAGGGCCAGGTTGGGGATTTGGAGAAGGTGTTGGAATATTGGCAGGGAGGGGACAGAGACTTTGGAGAAAAGGGGTTGGAATGGGGGCAGGGAAGGGATGGGAAAATGTGGGGCCTCGTGGAAGGGATGGAGTGGGAGCGGGGCCAGGGGCAGAGGCAGGGTCAAGCACCCACAGCAGGGTCAAGCACTCACGGGAAAGAGGGGAAGTCGTCGCTTATGTGTCCAGGGATTAAATTTCATTCTTGGATAGATACTAGCTGAGATTAGAGTCCAATTTGTTCCTCCACTGCCACCACTCTAAAGGAGGTCTCATATAATACTACACAGATCTTTAAACTGTATATATAAAATGATGGTAACAGGTATATTTTCGTAATTGTAAGAATAGGTGCAAAGTGTTCTGATGGAAATGTGGTTTTTCAAGTTTGTGTCCATTTAAACACAGAAGTGAGCCAATAATTAAAAAACACATGCAGAAAAGAAAATAAGAGTTCTCCCTAAAATTCAGTCTCTGCATTTCAGATACCAGTTCATATGGGTAGTTCCTTCTCTTTCTGTGAAAAGAAAACAGAACATGCAGTCACAACACTTAACTTTTGATACCTTACCAGACTTGGGCTGTGACATCTCCAGTTGCAACTCTACAGCTCTCAAATAAAGACATGTCTAAGTTAGAAGCATTGTTATAGAAAAGCAATAAACTACTGATTTTAAGTCCACTGATTTGCTTTTTATTCAAAACACCCCAAGGGGAGAAAAGTAAATCCACATGGAGCTTGTAACAGGCAAATTTTATTCAGACTGACCTTAACTGAGGTGCTGTTGCTAACCAGAAAGGGAGCAAAAAAAAGGTAGATGACAACTCTGGAGCAGAGATATTGCTCTTGGCACAACAAGTGGGAATGTAAAGGTACACGGCCTGAACAAGTTCAATAATTAGATAGTTTTCAGGCCTAAGAATCAGTATTTCTGACAAGGATGACTCCACCCTAAAATGCCTCTTTGAAACTAATAGGATTAACTATTTAAGGTCCAATATAGATCACACTCCTGGCAAGGGTAAAGCAAACAGTTTCCTCGAAATCTGACTGGATGCCTACTTGACCACTCCTATCCTATATTCAAAAGGAGATTAACTAAATTAATAGCTTGATATGGATTGTATTTCAGGGGTCTTTAAGAATTAGATGAATAACATTCCTGGGAAGTTGTAGAAAACATTGAGCTTTGATTTTCCAACAAACTGATTTGTTTTAATAATATTTGAGATATTATTCCAGGCCTTCAAAGTGAAAATGTCACCTCAGTGGGAAATTCCAGAAGACACACACTGCTAGTCAAAGTATGTCAACTCAGGTTCTCACAAGGAATTCAGTGTGCTATGTTTCTTAATCAGAGGTAATTTTTTTTTAGCTGTATTCCCTCTGCTGTCTCTCTTTAGATTGGAGAGTGGAAAGAAATTCTCTAAGATTAATTAGAAAGAAATGTAAGTCATCAGATCTCCTTTAGGTCTTAGTCCAGAAGTTCTTGAAAGAACTTTGTTCCTTTGTAAGAGAACGATCATTCTAAAAACTAATAGTTTTCATGTCCATACACAATGCATGAGTGTTTATATAGCCACCACACTGTACATGTGGTACGACGGTCCCACAAGATAGAATTCAGAGTAGCAGCCGTGTTAGTCTGTATTTGCAAAAAGAAAAGGATACTTGTGGCACCTTAGAGACTAACCAATTTATTTGACCATAAGCTTTCGTGAGCTACAGCAAAGGATCACATGGTTAGTTGCTATTTATTTTCCCTTATAAATAGGAGTCTTGGCATTCAGAAACCTACTGCTGTTAAGTAGTAAGCATATATTCCAAACTGATTAACTGGGAAAGTTTTAAAAAGTAATCAGGTAATGTTAATCTCTGTGACATCACAAAGGAGGAAGGAAATAAACATTTAACGGCCTATGGAACTACAGCAGCACTTGCCAGGAGTCTTTTTCCAAGTGGAAGAAAATATCCTTGAGGATTTTCAGTATTGTGAGGGTTAAGTTGTCTAGGAAAGGCAAACCGACTAAAAGTTACATATTTGCACTGTAATTCCAGAGCCTGGAGATAACTTCTCCATTAGCAATGGCTGAGTTTCTCCAGAGAACCACACGTTTACTACCAGCTTTTTATAACATTACAAGTTTGAGTGTGCTAACACTGTCATCAGAAAATATATTCTAGACCCTAGAATGCCTTGACCCAGCTCTCTAGAAAAGCACTTTAGATCCCATGCAGGATGAGGGGTAAGAATTATAATTTTCTAAGATACAGTATCTAGAGACAAAGCTGGCAGCACTTCGGAATTAAAACCACAAGACTTGAGTATGAGTCTGCTACAGGGAATTCCCTTTACCACTTCAAGCCTTAATAGGAAGGCAAGCGTACATACACTTGCCGCAAAGCACCAGGCCTGGGAATCAGGAGACCAGGATTCTATTCTTGGCTGTCCCAGTGACTTCCCACATGATTTTGTGAAACTCAGCTTCTGTACCTCAGTTTCCATCCCTGATCTGTAAAATTGGTTGAATAAGTCACTCTATTCATACTGTGAGTATTTAACTAGTTTTGTACAGCACCAACTCCTTAGGCAGAAGTACAAAATATAATTTCCAAGAAGCTTCAATTCTTACCACTTTGCAAAGCAGAAGCCTTGGCTTTTCTGTCTGAAACAGCCATTTTCAGTTCCTTTGTGGCAAGGTTACATGCCACTTAAACCAGCATAACTGAGGCTTCAGCCCTTTGGGGCAAGTGACCATAACAGCACAACATAGTAAACAGACACTACTATAAGCTGGGGAAAGCCTAGGTCACACTTTACATTATTGGGTTTTATGCTCTGACATAGATAATTAAGATACTACCAAAAAGTACTAACCAAATTTTAACCTGGAATAAAAAGACGTATGAGCTGCTGCTGAAAGTGACCTTAGAGGTAGAAAAAGGCTAGAAACACCACAGCACAAACCCAGAATCCATTGCTACCGGCTGCTTTACTACTTATCATTTGACAGGAAAAACAACCCATCATCCTGAACTGATGTTTCATGGTGCAGAAACTATCTTTTATATTCTTTCCAGAAATTTATGAAAGAGGTCATGCTCTGTGGAAAGTAGCAATCAACCTCCTCAGCCAAAGAGCAGTACAGTTTTCTATTGAAATAAAGTTATTTATAGGAAGTCATGCAACTCATTATCTGATTTTTCTAGACATAGGGCTCCAAAACATGTTGCTTATTACATTGTAATAAGTTACTGGTGTTTTTAAAAAAGTAAGTACACTTGGATTAAGTGCCCTTATATTTAACTACTTATAAGTACAAAACAAATTCCATGACATTTAACGGTCAAACCTGCAAATCCTTCTTTTAAAATATGTAGCTAAATTAGTTTAGAATAGAAAAAAAATTAAGTAACTGATGATACAGGTAAAATGTGGTTGATTCTATTACATTAAAGAATAACTAATGTTAATATTGCAAGGCTGAGGACTTTTAGTTTAATTAAATTTTCAACTTTCAGTACTTGGGCATTTGCAGAGTCAGACCCTTTGATCCACGGTATGCATCTGATGAAGTGAGCTGTAGCTCACGAAAGCTCATGCTCAAATAAATTGGTTAGTCTCTAAGGTGCCACAAGTACTCCTTTTCTTTTTGTCTGAAGACGCTTTCATCCTTTTCCAAAAGGCAATGAATTATGTTGTTATCTTTACTCTGACCCCCAACATACTAAACCCCAATTTCACATAGTCAAGCCTTAAAAACAGTCTACCTTTAAGAGCAGTCTTGCCAAATAGACAGGTAAGTTTACTTATACATGGCCCCAATGCTGCAAAGTGAACCTACAGTGGCATTCCACATGAAGTAAAGGTCCTATATGTTCAAATCCTTTTGCATGCTCAGGGTCTATAGTATTTCTAAAGCTGGTAAGGGGTATTTTATCAGTTTAGACAAAAGTTTACTTATCTATCTTTACCATGATGAGCTTGCTCCTCAGCTGCCCCCAATACTGTTTTACTCACTCATGTAACAAAAAACAAAACCCCCACAAATAAGTTCTTCAAAACACGTCCCCCTCCATAAATTTATTATGCAAGAAAAGTATTTTATTCAGCAAGCACTCAGTTTTATCCCTTTAAACGGGCAATAATTAAGTTTCCTCAGCCTCCTTGCTAACTCAGTCACTTTCAGAAGTGAAATCTCCTATTCACCATTACACTCATTTTAAAATTGTATTTTAGAAATGCAGATAAAGTAAATACCAGGCTGTAGAAGAAAACAAAAAGATCTGGTATGCCTTCTGCCCTCCCAGCCCCAAAACAAGAGTTAGCTTTTCTGTGGCGTTCACTTGGCTGGGTCACACAGAAAAGCAAGTTGCTCAGCTCAGGCCTTGTATTGCGTATTCAGTAATGTGCACACACTCCACCTTCTTCCTGGGCTTCCACCTTTTGGGGAAGGGAGCAAAATACGTACCACATCCCACTAAAATCCTTTAGAGAGAGATACTTTTCCCCCCTGCAACCTCCTTTTTCCTTCTCCTCACGCCATGGGTTTTAGGGCACAAAACTAACAGCAGGAACGGTGGGGATACACAAGGGGGGGGGTGGCTCTTGCTCTCTCCAGGGCCTACACTCCCTTTGTTTAGGGCTCACAGCTTCTCCAACTTCTAAGAAACAGACACGCAGCATAACTAATAAAGTGGTGGGCAAAGCCCCTTTCTCCCCCCATCCCGCAAACTGCCCCCAGGCTAAGAGAGTCGACATTTTCAGCTGAGAAACAGAAAGCAGGGGCGCTGATTCAATACTTTATGAAGGGAAATGAAAGGGGCAGCCCGAAGCAGCCGGGGGGGAGGGGGGCCGGCAGAAAGAGGGGTTTCTCCCCATCTGTAGGGGGAACGAAGGCAGGGATAGACGAGGCTCTGAAGAAATCAAGCTACACGCGTAGTGTCTCGCCAGCGGCAGCCCCACTGTGTCTCAGGACCGAGCTCGGAGGACGCTACACAAGACGCCGCTGGCACACAGCTGGCATGCCCCCCGTGTACTGGTTGCTAGGTGCTGTGCCCCCCTAGGCACTGGGTAAACTCGCCCCTGCAGGCGATGGATTCACCTGGGTGCCATATGCTGCTGCCCAATGGGGACGACATACCCCGGGGTGCTGAGTCACCCCATGCCAGGGGGCCGTGCCCATACCCTAGGAGCAACGGGTACCTCTGCCCCCTTCCCGTGGGTGCCAGGCGCCCTGGGCGAGCGCTGCGTGCCCCCGCCCGCTGCTCCCGGCTGAGCGGGTGCCAAGTGCCCCCCGCAGCAGGGCGGGCGCCGCGCCCCCTCCCCCAGCGGCCCGGCCCGCACCGTGATGTTGCAGTGGATGGTGAGCGGCGGCGGCGGCGGCGGAGGGCTGCTCCCCGGCGGCGGCGGCAGCAGCACGAACTGGCAGTGCAGCTCGTCCAGCTTCCAGGAGACGATGCGGAAGCGCTCGTGGTCCTTGTCGAAGATGGACTCGAGGAGCTTCAGCTCGGCCTTGAGCCCTGACACCGACATCCTGGCCTCATCTCCGGGCCCGGGCCTGCGCCACCTCGCCTCACGCGCCCCGCGCAGCTCGGCTCCGGCCCGGCCTGACCCGGCCGCGCCTGCTCGGCGGAAGATGGCGGGGAACAGCCTGAGCCGGTGGAGGAAACAGAAGCGGCGGCGGAGGCAGCTCCCTTTGTACCAGCCTCCAGCACCCTCTCGCACATTTAAAAGGGCAACAGCGGAGTCAGCCACCCCCTCCCCAGCCGTGCTGGGCCGGGCCCACTATCCACCCCGCCCCACGCAACAGTGCAAGGGCGGCCCCTCCTCGCTCCGCTGCCCTCAGGCAGGGCTACCTCCACGCGCGGCCTGGCCAGCCCCCTACCCCCCCCCACATACAGCCAGACAGGGTCTGTAACCCTCCCGCTCCCCCCACCCCAACTGGAGGGCAGCGTTGGGCCAGCCCCCAACTCACTCCCCAAGGACAGGGTTCACCACACCCACCCACACACACATGGGCAGTGCCAACCCATACTCATCCCTCCTCCCTCCACACAGAAGGGCAGGGTTCAACCCTCCCCCCCAGAGGGCTGGGTCAGCCTTGCCATCAGATGTCCTCATTCCTCAAGCTGGGGCAGGGTTGGCCCCTTACCCCAGACACCGATTGAGGCAGGACACTTACTCACCCCTATCATGCACAAGACACACACCTCCCACACCAGGGCAGGGCCCACCGAGCCTCCTTGCTCACTTTCCCACCCATAGACCCAGCGGGCAGGCTTGGCCTCCTTCCTCCTCTCCCAGATACACAACAAGGCAGGGCCCTTACTCACTCCTAGCCCTGCCCCATGCACACCTCACACCAGGGCAGGGCTTATCCTCCTTGCTCACCTCCCCCCTACCACTCCCACACGGGCGTAGCTCCAGCTCTCTAGTCACTCTCACATGTGCCAAGTCTGTGCCACCCCCTAATCTCCCCCCCCCACACACACACATTCACCAGGGCTGGCCTGCCTCCCTACTTCTCCACACATACACACCAGGGTAAGACTAGCCCTGTACTTACAACCCCTCACGCAGCAGCCACAGGGCAGAATGAGGTCCCTACTTCCCTTCCCGCTCCAAAGACATATATACTAGGTCTGGTCCAACCTGGTCCACTAGATCTGCTACACACATTAGGACTGACCTGACTCCCTACACCTATCCCCATCCACTAGCCCTACCAGCTTCCCAAGAATTCCTTGATGCTAACAGCAAAGGGTTGACTGTATTTTTAACAGCAACTCCTATCAGGCCTGACAAACTCACTAGCCTTACCAGCCTCCCACTCTCTCCCCCAGCTAAGGTGACCATATTTTCCTATACCAAATACGGGACACCTAGTAAATTACTCATATTCAAGCGAGTTAAACGACAATCAGAACTATGTAATACAGACATTCAAATTAACATCAAGGTGACTGAACCCCCATTAAAAAAATACCGTGTAGGTGGACTCTTTTTATTTACCTTCTTATCTTTAAGGCTTTAGGGTTCACACAAGGAGAGGTGACACACCCCTACCCCCACACACACACACTCCTGTACATCTCTCACATGGGGGGTTGACTGACAGAGCCGAACCTACTCTCCGTCCTCTATGTCTGGCTGGGCCCCCAAGATGGACCCAGCTCTCCAGGTACCTGGCACCGTGTCTTCTTGATGCAATCCGTGGGGGGCACACAGGGTTGCATGTCCCCCCCGCCCCCGATTTCTACCAGGGTTCACACTAGAATGTGGCCAGCAGCAGCCTTTCAGCACTGTGCAGGAGGGAAGGGATGGGAGCTACTTCCAGTCATGGAGGGGTGGGGGGAAGGGATGACCTGGCCCCGTCTTTGCAGAGCTCATCTCTTCGTCCTCCCCCTTCCCCCTGTGGCTGGAAGCAGCTTGTCCCTTCCTGCCTGCATAGTGTTGAAAGGCATCTAACACCTCCAGGCTGCTGCTGGCCACAGACATAATCCAGTCGCCTCCTGTCCCTTGGCTACAGCACGGGCAGGAAGGAGTTAAGCCCTAAGGATGCATTGTGCACCAGGGCCCAGGAAACCTGACTGCAGGGGCTTCAGCAAACCAGGCCAGAGAGGGACTCAGCAGGGGAGGGTGCCGAAGGGATGGAGCAGACCCATGCTCCCTGGGGGAAAGACCCAGGGCAGGGGGTTGGTGGGAAGAGAGTGCTAAGCCCCTGCCCTGGGGGGCTGCAGTGGAGACTGCAGGTTTAGGGCTTGAACAGGCTAGAAATTGCTCTCCCACCCCCCCTGGCACCTGAGAGCTTAGCTGAGGGGCAGAGAGGCTTCCCCATGCCAGCACTGTGTGGGGCTTTGGCACCTGCAGGACTTGGCTCCTTCTGGCCAGCGCCCCAGGCTGGAGGGTCTTGGGCTTTCCCGGGTCGCCAGCCCAGGCAGAGGCAGTGGGGAAGGAAGGAGCCTGCCAGCCAGGCTGTTAGTGAGCTGAGCACTCTGACCCAGGGCTGGTTCTCCACACAGCTCTGGGAATGGGACGCACCCCACTGGGTGGGAGGGGGAGGGGAATGGAGGAGCAGCAGAGGCAAAGGGGCAAAAGCAGGGAGAGGACAGTGAGAGGGGGAGCACATAAAAGGCTGATGGATGGGCAGCAGAGGCGACACGTAACTAGCTCCTGCCTGGCACCTGCCTGCACTCACTAGCCCCTGCAGTGCACAGCCAGTTCTGGCCAGAAATGGGACAGGGGGGCAGGGCCCTGCTGGCCGAGAGCTGGCATGCAGAGGGGGCCATAGGCGCCAACTTCTCCTGGCACTGGTGAGTGCTCAACCCCCCCACCCCTGCCCCATTCCAACCCCTTCCCCAAAGTCCCCGCCTCAACTCCGCCCCTCCCTGCCCCATTGGACTCCTTCCCCAAATTCCCGCCCTGGTCCCGCCTTTTCCCCACCTCCTCCCCTAAGCATGCCACATTCCCGCTCCTCCCTTCTCCCTCCCACAGCTGGTTACACTGCAAAACAGCTGTTTCACAGCGGCAAGCACTGGGGGGAGAAACGGGACATGGCGCACTCAGGGGAGAAGGCAGAGGTAAACTGGGGAGGGAAGGTTGGTTGCCGGTGGGTGCAGAGCACCCACCAATTTTTCCCTGTGGGTGCTCTAGCCCCGGAGCACCCACACAGTCGGCACCTATGGCAGGGGCTACACTGACAGACCAGCTGGGGGAGTGCCGAGCCCTGCCACCCACCTTGCACAGCCACCCTCATCATCGGCCACTGGAACTCCCACTCACTGCTGGTGGGAAGACGGCTGGCAAGCAGGGATCTGGCCAGCAGCAGGATCCACCAGTACTGATAGGGGGAGACAGAAAATACAGAACAATTTGCCTGCTTTTAAGAAAAAGTCAGGACATCTGCAGGAGGTCTTAAATATGGGACTGTCCCTTTAAAAAAGAGACGTCTGGTAACCCTACCCCCAGCCATCCCTGCTCTGCTAATCCCACCAGGTTGCCAATTTTCCTCTAACTGCTCCCCCACTCACACTCACACACTCTGCTGGGCTGATTCTGCAAGCTTCTCAGTTACCCACCTTCCACCCCATCCTGTTCTACTCATTAGCAGCTTTTCAGTTATCCTTTAGTAAACAAAGTTATTGTTGTCTAACATAACATGTTTGTTTCTCCCATTGCTTTCCCCATCCCCTCAAAGAGCCCAAAATCTTCCTTTCTCAATGGACTTTAATTTTGCTGGGAAAGCTGCAGTTCATATTTTATGTTGATTTCACTATCCCATTCATTCTCTAGTCTTCCAAAAGGTTCTCCAGCATAAGCAGGGAAGTAAAGGTCTGAAATTTTGAATGAAAAAGGGTCTGACACCACACTACAAACTATGAGCTCAATTTTGTAAGGCGATGAGCACTCTAGCTCTTATCAAGAAAACAGCTGTGCACCTGGCTATCTTTAATCATATAAGTAGCCCATTGAACTCCAATCAGATTAGGACCAGAGTGCTCAACACCTTTATATCCCTCCGCCACAAATATGTCTCCAGCATATAGAGCAGCATTGAACTAGTACCCAGCACGCTTCTCTATGCTAACAAGACAGGGCAATGTTGGCCAAAAGCAAACCCATACTTTTAAAAAGGTGGCATGGGCTCTTTTAGCATCCAAAGTGTGGACAGGACCTATATTTTTAGGTTCATTTGTATTTCTAACACTGTATGACGTGGTGGCAATATGAATACATTAGATTATTATGTTTCACAATCTATATACATTCCTTAGATTGTGACCCAGTCAGATCAAAAACTTCCTGACTGTTTTGAAAGCACCTAGTACATGGTTGACAATGCTCCATATAAATAATACACAAGAGGGTTTATTTTAAATTGAGATTTCTAAATGTCCCATTTTGAAATAAAGTCCCAAACCAAATTCCATTTCTAAACACTCCCAAACTTTGAGGAAAGTTGGATCTAGATACAAACGATGTGGATAGTCCCACTCTCTCTAGCGGTCCAAACCAAAATACTGGATCAGAAAGAAACCCTGTCCCTTGGGCCAGACATATGACAATAGAAAAGAATCACAGAGTTGAGTTCTTCTAAGACTGAACATGGAACTTTATTAGAATAAGGAAAACCGTATTATCTCTAAAGTTGATCTATTTAGCTTTGTTATAGAGTTTTTGCCTAGATCCTTCCCTGCCCCCCTCTGCCTGCCTTCATGCTACAGATTTAAAGAAACAATACACGTATACACATGCTCCACTCTTCTATAAATCTCCCGTCACAGTTCTCTATATTTAGTTCTACATTGTTCAAGCTGCAATGTAATAGGACTCCTGTGAATTCATTTCTGTGATAAACACCTTCAGAACACATCAGGGATACTTTGCTCTCTGGAATAAAGTATACTGCTTTAGAGGTGTGAGAAGTTCTTCATCATGTCTGACTCGTCCCTATTGGGCTGGGATTGTGTGCCGAGAGCCACATCTAGGTAACACAGGAGCCCTGAATTATTTGGCATCTAAAGTTAGCAGGGCATGGGGAGATAGACTTTGAGATAGACAGTGAATGGGGGAGGCTTATCCATGAGGAGATCCTCAGGAATGTTGTGTGAGATTCTAGCAATCACTCCTGGCCTTCCACTGCTGATCATGTTTGTGATGGCTGCAGGACCTGATCTTTATGGAACAGATGGTCTCCTGCTGCCTACTCAACCAGATTGCCATAGCTGTGCAGGTATAGGAATGCTGTACAAGTAGAACATTTCTTGGGCATCCCACAGTGGCTCCTCTCTGTTGGCCATCTTCCAGCAGTTTTGGAGAAGGAAAAGAAGGGTGGGGCAGAGTGTTTCCTTAAGACCAAAAACTTCCTTTCTAAAACCCAAAGAGAAAATTTCTGCAATGTTAAATTGCAGAGAACAAGCTCGGCTCAGAATTCAGTTTTCAGAGAAAAATACAAATGTTTTTGGAAATATTTTTAAAAGAAAAGATGGCCCAGCTGTAAATGAGGAATGACTCGTGCCATCTGCTCTACTTGGAGGCAGAAAATTCTGGGTAGGGTTTCTAAGAGAGGACCTAAGTCCATCCCAGGTTCAAAGGTCTGACGTGTCTCCAAGCTCCTAAGACAGAAGAGAAAAACCCATACTTGCAAGAGTCGAGAGAAATTATATCACTGGCTGCCTAGAGACAGACAATAGCCCTGTTAGCCAAATGCTTGCACTCACCTATGAATTTACAAATACATGCGTGTAGTATTAAAAAAGTGGTTGAGATTTTCCAAGCTTTTGTGGGGATTTAGTAGATACATATTCCATTAGTTTTAAGGAAAGATATAAATATAGATAAATCCCCTAGACCAAAGGTTCTCAAACTGGAGGGGGAGGGACACAGAATGTATTTTGGGGAGGGGGCATGAGAAGTTTAGGAAAAAATAAAAAACTTACTGCGCACATTTTACCCACAGCAATGAATAACGCTGATTCCTCCAGACATATCAGGTCCTCAGATGGTGCTGTGCATTTGACTCTAGATGGTGCCATGCATTTTGGTGGATTTCTGTTAAGCTTGCATAGCATTATATAAAGTCGTTGCCATCTGTTCATTAATCCATTTGCTACAACGCGGTGTGCACATTTAATTGTAAGAATGGACCACTATCGCAGTTTTGCTTTTGCTCTTATTACAATGGATCATTGGCTCATTAGTGCAACAGGAAAAAAACAACTCAGATGAAAAACAAAGAAGCCAAAATTGATTCAAGTGAAGCATCACCGCTGCATATATCGGGATACATATACGTGTATGTTGGGGGAGGGAGCATAAACTACTACCAACTCAAAGAAGGGGGGACACCATCCAATAAGTTTGAGAACCACTGCCCTAGACTGTTTTGAAAATCTCAACCTACATTAAGAGAGTATTAAGGTTGCATGGTTAAGCACTGAAAAGTCAGCAATTTACAAGGATAAGGTGCATATTCAAGTGTAGCTCTGGCCCCTTGTGATTATGCATTATGATGCAGTTATTAATTATCTGCATAAAATAAAATAGAATATAATACAATTCTTTTCTACAAACTTAAATGCATAAATGCAGCATTTTGTAGCTCTGTGTGCTACTCTAGACTTGCCAGACAAACAGGATCCTTGAAAGTCATTATGGAGGCATCTGTACTGACTCCATAGTCAAGGCTGCATTGACATTATTTTAAGCAAGACTAAAATTCCTTTTTGCACACTTCAGTGATTTAATTTAGTCTCAAAATTTAGCACAGTGGACAGTTTTGACTTCAGAGAACAATTAAATAATTATAGAATTTATAAAGTAAATATTTACTAATTTTTGTAGAAGTTAAATTTAGAAATTCTCCCTTTGAGAAATTTTGTCCTGTTTTCATCACGTTTCTTTGGGTTCATCCAGCTAAATAGCTACAGACGCCACAACCTGTGCCCCCACCCAAAATTAAACATGAAAAAGGTAATTCCCCTTATTTAGGGTAATTTATCTAATTTCACTAAAAGTAGCCAAAGAAACGTCTCAGCTCCATTAGCTCCTTTTTCCTGCCGCTGCTTTCTTGGCTAGAGCTGACCAGAAAACAGGAAAAAAATCATCAGAAATTTTGATTTCTTTTTTCTTTTTTTGTTTAAATTTTCTTTCCATCAACATTTTACAACCAGCTCTGTCCCTGACTCATCAGTGGCACATATGCCTAGTGAGCAAATGAGGCTGGCTAGGCAGCAAAGAGGTATGTGGAGGGGAATCTCTGGGAAAGAGATGGGAATCTGGGGTGCCACTGTGGAGGAGGTGAGTGAGGATGTAGACAGGAGAGGCAGAGTAGCAAGCTTTGTGGGGTCATCAGGGGACTTTGGGAAGGGAATTATCAGTGAAGGGATGAATGTCATGATTAGTTAGACAGTCTTTTTTTCCTGTGAGTTCTACCAGCTCTGTTGCATTTCCACTTTTACCCTCAACTTCCTACACATTTTATGCAGAGCGGCTGCTCTTTTTGCTGAGACTCTGCAACCTGGCACAGAATCTATTTCTTTCTCTGGGAGTATTTTATAGATTGCTGCTGTTTGTCCAATTCACTCCCCAACCTTCAGAAAAGTTCCCACAGTCTGGGCCCAAATGCAGCTCCATGAGAGGGTTAAATTGGTTGGTAAGTTTCAACAACAGAAGTTGCTGAGGAAAGAACTGCCATGTTAGAAACAAGTCCCCCTCCCTTAGTCCCTTTGAGTCATGGAGGAGGGGGAAAGAGGAGGAAGGGAGAGGCTTATGGGATCTGAGGATGAGTAAACTGGTTTTAATGAAAGAGGAGGTTATTTATCAGACCACTTGCTAATAGTTGGATCCCAGAACATGAACACACACTGTTATGGTTTTATGTAGGCAACAGCAGAATCCTGAGAACAGAAAAAAATAATTGCTATGGCCCAGGTAGAAACAGACAAAGCCAAGAACCTGACAGCTTGGGCACAGGAAGGTCCCATCATGGACAGAAAAGCAGTGGATCAAGCACAACTTAGAGCCAAGAGGGCTAGTGCCAAGATCCTCCTGGCTCAGGATATGATGATTCAAGCTGTCCAAGTCACTCAGGCACCCAAGTTTTAGCCAGGCCACTGACACCTCTGAAGCACTGCCCAGAACTCAGAGAATCAAAATCTCTGCCAGGATACTGAAGCCACTTTCAAATAATCTGGGGACACCAATGCAACTGATCAAGACATAAAAGGCACTGAAACTACTGCACAGGGCATCAATGTAATTCCAAAAAACACTGGGTGACTCCATGCATATGGTGGACATGCAATAGCTTAGCCCCTCAAATAACTGGATCACAGGATATAGTTCTCATGAAATGACATTTCAAAACCTATTTACAGCTTCACCCACCTATGGCAGCTGGTTTTGCTGTTGCCCAGGGTTTCATGTAGAGGTGTTGGGGAGATGTCAGTAAGCACTTGGATACCATGGTGATGAGCTCAGTATAAAAACGCAGAGAGACAGATAGGCAGAATGGTCAAAGAACTGCAGAAGGCAATTTCAGTTACGCTTCCTCTTAGCCCTTTCTAGCTCCTTCTGTGGCTAACAGTAATAGGGTCAAGTATCTCCTTAGCTAGGAAGTTTCTGCTCAGAATATGGAAGAATTTTGTAAGCTCCATAACCCTATGCAGGAAACATCAAACACTTGAAAAAGATTTTAATACCCCTAGATTTGTAGCTCTGACTATTTTTTGTAAAGTGCTGAAATAGTCAGTAAGTCTCTGAAAACTGAGGCTAATGATACTTCTCTGCCCCATAGGAAAGTTGTGGAGTTTAATTCATTAGCAGAAAGGTGCTACAGAAACACAAAACAATGTTACTCACACTATCAAGATGCTTTAGATGTAGATTAGACCCCTCTATACAAATGCATCATATACCTAATTATGCATGTGCCAGCTTAAAAATGCAGGTTTGCCATCAAATATGCCCAGTATTCCCTCAGTATTTAAAAAACTGATGCAATATCTCAACAATGGATAAAAAATGCTCTCTAACAACAAAGACTATGCAGTCGTATTCTAAATGTGCGGACTAATAATAATAATGTAATCAGAAGGCAGATTGGAAAAAAGAAAAACTCCACCCCCAAAATAACCACCTGGGATGCTGCTCACAAGAGATTATAAAGATGTTCAAAATATGATCACACATGCCCTCTGGGTTCCTCAGGTATGGCTGCTCTTCTCTGGTTTCCAAATTACACACATGGGCTGTGCCAGACTCCTCATGCTTGTCTTCCCCTTGGTGAGGCTCATACACCCAATGGGGCTTACTGAGTTTAGAAAGAGGGGGAAGGAGGAGCTCAGATGCCATGCTGGGTTCTGTTAGATTCCTTGGGCTTGACTGGTGGGGACAGGACAGGTGTCAAAATAAGGGACCACTGGCATAGGGCGTGTGTTGGAGTGGGGGTATGATTTGCCAGACCGTTGGTGTAGTAGACCACTATCTGATTTTCCCCATCCAAGAATGGGATAGTAATACATGCTGTGACTGCTTCACAGGGGTACTGGTGCCACAAGTACTCCTTTTCTTTTTGTGAATACAGACTAACATGGCTGCTACTCTGAAACAGTAGATTATGCAGACCTTCACACTATGAGCCTCCCTCTCCTTTCTTATACGCTCTGATGAGCACTGAAATAGTTAACCATATATCATATTCGGACATCTGAGCTGGTGCCCACTGAGATGAATGGGGCAGATCACAGAGAGATTGTTTCAGGTTCTGCACATGCCGCCAGACATCTCTGCATCAGTTAGCCATGAAAACATGAACTGAATGTAGCTCAGCAACCAAAACAGCTAGGAGTTCTCATTAAAAAAAAAAAAAAGAAAAAAGAAAAAAAAAGAGAAAGCTTCCATTTCGGAGCATAAGAAGGCGGCACGAATGTGGTGCCAATCACCATATTGGCTTAATCCAAGCCCTGAATGTACATGTACAAAGTTCGTACAAAGTACGAACACTAATCATTCCAGTACCCCTGTGAAGCAGTCACAGCATGTATTACTATCCCATTCTTGGATGGGGAAAATCAGATCCAAAGAGCCTAACTGTGATCTCACTAACAATGGTGTAACTCAGCTGATTCCATTTGAGTGACTCCTGAGTCACACTAGAGTGAGATCAGAATCTGACTCAGTGAGCAAACCTGGGATTCATGCTAAAAGAAACTTAGTTCCAATTTCTCAGTTGCACCCAGCTTCTGTTTGAGGGGAGGGTGCAATGTAGTTGGTAGAGGATCCCTAATTCCGTAGCCAGGGTTCCACAACTCTGTTTCCAGCCCTGGCCTCACCATAGATTAGAGCAGTAGCTGGTCTACTATACCAGCTGTCTCTGGCAAATCATACTCCCACTCCAACACACCCCCTATGCCAGTGGTCCCCAAACTTTTCCTCGTGTCCCCCCCTTACCAGTAATAGAATGTGTCTGTGCCCCCCTCGGGCTGAGAGTGAAGTCGCAGCCGGGCCAGGGGCTGCTGCCAGGAGCCAAGAGCAGGGGCCAGGGCTGGAAATAGAGCTGGGACTGCAGCTGGGGCTGAGGCTGGAGGTGGGGCTGGAGTGGAGCTGGGGGCAGTGGAGCTCCCCACCTCTTCGTGGGGGCTGGCTTGGGCCCTGCTGCACCCCCCTAGATGTTCCTCTGCACCCCCTAGGGGGCATGCCCCACAGTTTGGGGACCACTTCCCTAGGACAAAGGCTGCCAGAAAGATACCACAGAAGCTGGCTATGCATGCTTTATGGTTATTAGTAGATCCCTCATTCTGGGAACCCCCAGAAAAGGAGATTTGATCACAAGGGAGTTGAACAGGCATCAAGACTGGGCCATATAGGATTAATGTAGAAGGTCTCACTCCAGTTAGAAATAGTGCTGGTTCTTCTGTATAACTCTGGGTTACCATTAGTACAGCAGTTATCCTCTGCTGTAACCACATGTGCTTCTCTGTGCTCCTTGCTCTCACCAGCACTACAACAGAAGAGAAGGTTTCTCACCTTGTGCAGTAACTGAGGTTCTTTGAGATGTGTCCCCCTGTGGGTGCTCCACTTCAGGTGTTGGTGTGTTCTGGCACCGCTGATCGGAGATTTTCGGTAGCAGTGCCTAGTCAGAACGCGCGTGCACAGTAGCTGTTTTATGCTACTGTTGGCACTTCATCTAGCACTCGCGTGTCCTGACCCCCCTCAGTTCCTTCTCTACCATAGAGTCCTTTCTGTGAACTCTGAAGTAGAGTGGAGGGTAGTGAAGCACCCACAGGGGGACACATCTCGAAGAAAAAACGGTTACTCACCTTTGTAACTGTTGTTCTTCGAGACGTGTTGCTCATGTCCATTCCAATTTAGGTGTGCACGCATTGCATGCACAGTCGTCAGAGAATTTTTACCCTAGCAACACCCGGTAGGTCAGCTGTGGAGCCCCCTGGTGTGGCGCCTTCATGTAGCACAATATATACCCCAGCCGACCCAGTGCCCTCTCAGTTCCTTCTTGCCGGCTACTTCAACAGAGGGGAAGGGGCAGGTTTGGAATGGATATGAGCAACACATATCAAAGAACAACAGTTACAAAGGTGAGTAACCGTTTTTTATTCTTCGAGTGCTTGCTCATATCAATTCCAATTTAGGTGACTCCCAAGCCTTACCTAGGCAGCGAGGTTGGCGTGAATCAACGTGGATTGTAGGACCACTGTACCAAACACCGCGTTGTCTCTGGCATGCCAGATGATGGCATAGTGTGAAGCGAAAGTGTGTACCAAGGACCAAGTTGCGGCTCTGCAGATCTCCTGGATCAGCAACTGGGCCAGAAAAGCCACCAATGAGGCCTGGGCCCTTGTGGAGTGAGCAGTGAGGGGTGGGGTCAACACACTGGCCAGATCATAGCAAGCACGGATACAGGACATGATCCAAGAGGAGATCCGCTGAGATGAAACCGGGAGGCCTTTTCATCCGGTCTGCCACCATGACGAAGAGCTGGGTCGTCTTCCTGAATGGTTTCGTATGCTCAGTGTAGAAGGTGAGGGCCCTATGGACATCGAGGGAGTGCAGCCATTGTTCCCGGCGACTGGTGTGCGGTTTTGGATTAAAAACCAAAAGAAATATGTCCTGGCTGATATGGAAGTCCAAAACAACCTTTGGAAGAAAGGCTGGATGAGGCCAAAGCTGCACTTTATCTTTATGAAAGATAGTGTAGGGTGGTTTGGAGGTAAGGGCTCTGAGCTCGGAGACCCGCCGCACTGACGTGATAGTGACAAGGAAAGCTGTTTTTACAGGAGAGGTAGAGGAGGGAGCAGGTGGCCAGCAGCTTGAATGGGGGCCCCATGAGTCTGGAGAGGACCAGGTTAAGGTCCAATGTGGGGACTGGCTGTTGAACTTGTGGGTAGAGATGGTTCAGGCCTTTAAGGAACCTGCTAACCATAGAATTGGCGAAGACAGAGCGGCCATTCACACCCGGGTGAAAAGCCGAGACGGCCTCAAGGTGAATCTGATGGAGGATGCCGCCAGGCCCTGCTGTTTTAGGTCCAGTAGATACTCCCAAATGAGATGCATGGACGCCTGGAAAGGGGGCGTGTTGCGCTGAGTGCACCAGCATGAAAATCGCTTCCGCTTAGCCGTATACGTGGCCCCAGTGGAGGGCTTCCTGCTGCCCATCAGTACTTGTTGCACAGATTCTAAACAGCAAAGTTGTGCAGGGTTCAGCCACGCAGCATCCATGCCGTGAGGTGGAGAGATCGTAGGTCGGGATGGCAGAGGCGACCGTGATCCTGAGAGATCAGGTCTGGAAGAAGAGGCAATGGGATTGGAGCACCCACAGAGAGTTCCAGGAGCGTGGTGTACCAGTGCTGCCTGGGCCACACTGGAGCTACTACAATCACTCTCGCCCTGTCCCTGCGCACTTTGAGCAAAACCCTGTGCACCAGGGGTACGGGGGAAAGGCGTAAAATAGTTGACTCATCCAGGGGAGCAGGAAGGCGTCTGTGAGAGAGCCTGGGGAGCGGCCCTGGCAGGAGCAGAAAACTAGACATTTCCGATTGCTGCGGGAGGCGAACAGGTCGACCTGGGGAAACCCCCACTTTCGGAAGATGGGGTGGATGACATCTGGTTGAAGGGACCACTCGTGTGAGCGGAAGGACCTGCTCAGGTGGTCCGCTAGCATGTTCTGGACCCCAGGTAGAAAGGAAGCCACCAGGTGAATGGAGTGGCTATGAAGAATTCCCACAGTCGAATGGCCTCCTGACAGAGTGGGGAGGAGAGGGCCCCTCCTTGTTTGTTGATGTAGAACATGGCCATGGTGTTGTCTGTGAGGACCGCCACACAACAACCCTGCAGCCGCTCCCAGAAGGGTTGACAGGCAAGCCGCACAGCCATCAGCTCCCAAACGTTGATATGAAAGGAGAGCATGGATGGGGGTCATAGGCCCTGCATCCATGATGAGGGACAAGGAAGGTTGCGGGCTGTGAAAGGGGACTCCTTCGCAAACCACTCAGGGATTTAGCAGCCAGTGGAGGGAGGCTAGGACCCGCTCCAAAACGTGACCACCAAGTTCAGGCTGTCTCGACCTGGGCGATAGACTGATGCCAGCCAGGCTTGTAAGGGGTAAAGTCGAAGTCTGGCATGCCTCCTCACGTATGTGCAGGAAGCTGTGTGGCCGAGAAGACTCAAGCAACTTCTTGCCAACGAGATTGGGAAGCTCTGAAAGCTCCGGACGAGGGCCACTAAAGCCTGGAAACAAGCATCCGGCAGGAGGGCTCATGCCTGCACAGAGTCCAGAACTGCCCCAGTGAATTCTATTCTCTGGGTTGGTTCTAGTGTTGACTTTGCCACATTGAGAAGGAGGCCTAACTGAAGAAATGTGTCCCTGACCAAGCGGAGGTGGGACTGCACCTGTTCTTTGGTGCATCCCTGGATAAGTCAGTCGACGAGGTAAGGGTATACTTGCACCTGCCGCCGCCGAAGGAAGACCGCCATGACCTCCATACATTTAGTAAACACTTGGGGGGCCATGGAGAGACCGAAGGGAAGGGCCGTGAATGGATAATGTTCACAGTTGACCACAAAGCGGAGGAAGCGTCTGTGCGCCGGATGAATCGCAATGTGGAAATATGCGTCCTTCGTGTCGAAGGCGGCATACCAGTCTCCAGGATCCAGGGAAGGTATGATGGTGCCCAAGCAGACCATGTGGAATTTCAACTTTACCATGAAAGTTGTTGAGACTGCGCAGGTCCAGAATGGGCCAAAGCCCTCCCTTCGCCTTGGGGATTAGGAAATATCAGGAATAAAACCCCCTGCCCCTTAGCTCCCTTGGAACCTCCTTGATCACCCCCATGACGAGGAGCGTCTGAACCTCCTGAATAAGGAGTTGCTCTTGAGAAGGGTCCCTGAAGAGGGATGGGGAAGGAGGGTAGGGAAGAAGAAAATTGGAGAGAGTATCCCACTTCCAGCGTGCGGAGGACCCAGCTGTCCATAGTTATGTGGAACCAGGCACGGTGGAAGCAGGATAAATGATTCAAGAAGAGTGGGGTAGGCTCCTGAATGAGGTCCGGTACATCGTCCTCGAGTGTCCCTTCAAAAGGCCTGTTTTGAGCCTGACGAAGGCTTGGAGGGGCCCTGGCCTTGTCCAGACTGGGGATTGGAGGGCTTCATCCTGCCATTATGACCCCGTCTCCAATAAAAATCCTGCCTTGGTCGAGGGGGAGGACAGGAGTGTTGTTGTGGCTGCTGGGGTTTGAAGGGTTTCCACTGGGTAGCTGGGGTGTGCATGCCCAGGGACTTCATTATCACCCTTGAGTCTTTAAGGTTTGGAGCATGGAATTGGTCTTGTCCGAGAACAGGCCCTCTCCATCAAAGGGGAGGTCCTGCAGTGTTTGCTGAAGCTCCGGTGGAAGGCCGGAGGCTTGTAGCCAGGAGATACATCTCATCGCTATCCCCGAGGAGAAAGTACGTGTGGCAGAATCCGCAGCGTCCAGCGAGGCCTGCAACAAGGTCCATGCCACTGTTTTGCCCTCATCAACCAAGGCCCCAAACTCATCTCTGGACTCAGGAGGTACTAACTCCTTAAATTTCAGCATGGAGTTCCAGGAATTAAAACTGTAGCAGCTCAGAAGCGCCTGCCGATTTGCGATCCTGAGCTCAAGTCCCCCCGAGGAATAAATTTTGCGCCCAAACAGATCAAGGCACTTGGCATCCTTTGATTTGGGAGCTGCAGCCTGCTGGCACCCTTTTTTTCTCGTTCACCGATGCTACCACTCGAGAACAAGGCTATGGGGGGTGAACAAATAATTGTACCCTTTTGAGAGGACAAAGTATTTGTGTTCTGCTCCCTTAGCAGTCAGTGGGATGGATGCAGGTGTTTGCCAGATTGTTCTGGTGGTGGATTGGATAATCTGAATGAAAGGAAGGGCTACCCTTGATGGAGCTTCCGCTGACAGAATATCAGCCAGTGACCTCAGGGCCCAGACCAGAAACCAATGTTGGAGGAGGTCCTGTAGCAGGAAGAGGAGCCACCACGGTCTCCATGCCTCCTGGGATGGGCCGAGTGGCGGCAGCCTCTGGCACTTGTGGCTCAGACAGGGCTGAGCGAGAAACCCCAGACGGAGCACCCTGGGCCTGGTGGTATGCCCAGGGTGTCCAGAACAGCCATTGGGTGGGCCTGCCAATGCCCAGCCCCCAACTCCAGGTGGCTATGGTCCATGTGGTGGCGGTCCGAGAAGCACAACCCTTCCTCCGATCCCAAAGAATGGGAAACGGAATGTGAGGGCCACAGTGGTGCCGAGTGGATCTGCATTGGTTCACGCCAACGGGACGATGGTGAATGGTGCTGTGATGCTGGGGAGCGGTGCCAGGACCTAGAATGGTACCAGGACCTGGAATGGTGCCTGAATCTGGACCTGGGTCTAGATGATGAGTGGCGTCGGGTCCAGGATCTTCTCCTTGATGGTGACTGGTGGGCAGAGCAGCGCTGTGACCGGGACCGGTGCTGGGAGTTGGAGCAGTGCCGTGAGTACGACCAGCATCGCAAGTATGACCGGCGCTGCAAAGGAGAGCAGCGCCGGGACTGCAAGCGATGCTGGGACTGCGAATGGCGTTGGGAGTGCAAGCAGCATCGGGAGCAGGAATGGTGCCGAGAATGAGACCAGTGCCATGGCTCAACCGACAGTGCCGACGGGTAGACAGGGCCGGCTTGCCTTGGGACGGTGCTGCACGTGCAGTTACCAGTGCCTTGGCATGAGGCTGAGGGGATGCCGATGCTGTCATGGCAATAAGGTCCCTCGCAGCCGGAAAGGTATCCAGGGTGGACGGCAACTGGACCTCGACCATGGTGCGTACCAGGGAGTCCAGGGGCACCTAACTCAATGGCTCTCCTCCCAGGGCCAGAGTCAATGGTGCCAAGGCCGTAGACTGTGCCCCTAGGCGCTCCCCTGCAGGACATGCCTCCAGAGGCGGTTCCGAGGGGGCTGGCCTCTGTGGAGGCGGGCCAGCCTTTTCTGGCTTCCGGTGCCGCTTCTGGGCAGGAGAGAGGGAGCGGTGCTGGGCCGATGCCGGGCCCGGGCTGATGATGTCGGCTGTGGTGCCGGGGAGCATCAGTGCCATGGGTCTCGAACTGAGTCCAACCGCAGTGCTGCTCCTACCGCTGCCGCTGGGGCGCTGCGCACCGAGGCGCTCAGTGCCAGATCTTGGCGCTCCGCAGGATGTTGAGGGCTAAGAGCCTCCTCCATAAGGAGCTGTTTGAGATGAAAATCCCACTCCTTAGTCCGGGGACGAAAACTCTTGCAGATCCTGCACTTGTCTGCTTGATGAGACTCCCCCAGACACTTTAGGCAAAAGTCGTGGGGGTTGCCCGTTGGCATGGGCTTAGAGCAGGAACTGCAGAGCATGAATCCCAGAGCTTTGGGCATGAGCCCAATAGAAAATTGGGAAGGAGGGGAAACCCCCCAACCCACTAACTAACTACAACTATAACTATTAACTACTATAAACTATCGACTATGAACTATTATAAACTAGAAACTGCAAGTGCTAGGGAGAGTGGAGACCAGCGAAGCCGAACTCCACAGTTCCAATGACTGTCACGGGCAGTGAGAAGGAACTGAGGGGATGCTGGGTCAGCTGGGGTATATATCGAGCGCCACGAAGGCGCCACTCCAGGGGGCTCCACAGCCGACTCACCGGATGTTGCTAGAGTAAAAATTCTCCGACGTGCATGCAGCACGCGCACACCTAAATTGGAATCGATACGAGCAAGCACTCGAAGAAGAACCTCAGTTACTGCACAAGACGAGTAACCTCTTCTTTTTCGAGTGCTGTCCCTGTGGGTGCTCCACTTCAGGAGACTGTAGAGAAGTACTCCATTATGGAAGGATGGGTTTTGGAGTTGGCTGTACAGCTGAGGCTAGTACCGTAAGGCCAAGTATCTCATCGGCCTCTGAACACAGAGTTATTGTGTAGTGGTTTGTGAACATGCGTACAGAAGCCCAAGTGGCAGCTTGTCATATTTCTCTGATTGGAAATTATGTAAGGATGTGGTCGAGGTAGAAATTGATCTCGTTGAATGGGCTCTGATCCTTGTCAGGGGTTCTATATTTTGTTGTTGGTAACATAAATGGATGCAATTCAAAATCCATTTTGATAGTCTTTGTTTCAAAAAGGCTGCACCTTTTGATCATTCAGTTGTGGAAATGAAGAGTCTCGGTGACTTATGGAAACGTTTCATTCTATCTAGGTAGAATGCTAGTGCCCTTCAGTGTGGAGAACGGATTCCTGTGTAGACTCATGTGGCTTAGGGTAAAACGTAGGTATATGAATAGGTTGATTGAGATGGAATGATTAAGGTACCTTCGATATGAATTTAGGTTGTGGTCACATAGTCACTTTGTCTTTAAAGAATATGGTGTAAGGAGGACGGGCCATGAGGGCCCCAATTGCACCCACTCTACGTGCTGAGGTTATCGTGACCAGGAACGCTACCTTCATTGATAAATGTAGTAGAGAACAGGTAACAAATGGTTTGAAAGGGGTGCTGGTAAGGCCTCTGAGGCCTAGATTTAGGTCCTATGCTGGTGTAGGGTTGCAGACTTGAGGGTACATTTTGTAATTGCATGTACAAAGGCTGAAAAACCATCTATCTTGTGGCAAAAAGCAGCTATGGCTGTGAGGCATATCCTAAGTGAACTAATAGATAACCCCAAGGGTTTCAAATGCAACAGGTACTCCAAAATCTAATGTATTGGCCCTGTTAGTGCCGATATGTGTCTGTCATGACACCACACGGAGAACCTTTTCCATTTATGGAGGTGAGTGATATGCATGGTAAGTTTCCTGCTGTTTAGCAACACCTCTTTAACCTCTTCTGAACAAGTTAGTTTATTGTGATGGAGCCATGGAGGTGCCATGTATTCAGGTGAAGTTTTCTCAGATTTGGCTGAAGAACATGACCCTCGTCCTAAGAGAGAAGATCCCACTGGAGAGGAAGGCGCCATGCAGTTCAGGTATGGAAATGACATCTGTCTGGGCCATGTCGGAGCTATCCGTATTATCCTGGCTCTGTCGGTGCATATCTTGTGTATCACTCTGAATAATAATGGTATTGGTGGGAAGACACAGAGGAGGGGCACGTTCCATCAGATGACAAAGGCATCTCCTAGGGATTGCAGTCCTAGTCCTGCTCGTGAGCAAAATCTTGGACATTTGCGGTTTCGTGAAGTTGTGAACAGATCAATGTGCGGTGACCCACACATGCTGAATATGGGTTGTGTAATGTCGTCATTCAGTTCCCATTCATGTTCTTGGGAAAACTGTCTGCTCAATAAGAAAAGGAGTACTTGTGGCACCTTAGAGACTAACCAATTTATTTGAGCACAAGCTTTCGTGAGCTACAACTCACTTCATCGGTGGAGTGAGCTGTAGCTCACGAAAGCTTATGCTCAAATAAATTAGTTAGTCTCTAAGGTGCCACAAGTACTCCTTTTCTTTTTGCGAATACAGACCAACATGGCTGTTACTGTGAAACCTGTCTGCTCAATGTGTCTGCCATTGTGTTCTGTTGGCCCTGGAGGTACGACGCTGTAATGGTAATATTGTGGGTAATGCACCAGTTCCATAATTTTATGGCTTCTGTGCATAGGGAATGAGATTGAGCTCCTCCTTCTCTGTTTATGTAGAACATACAGGCTATGTTATCTGTCATTATTTGTACCAATTTGCTTCTTATCATCGATAGGAAATGTTGGCATGAGTTTCGAGCTGCTTGTAGTTTGAGTAGATTGATGTGTAATAACTCCGCAGAAGACCATTTCCCTTGGATTGTGTGTTGGTTCAAGTGTGCACCCTATCTGATCAGTGATGCATCTGTAGTGACCAGGATGGATGCTGGGCCTTGGTGAAACGGGACCCCTGTGCACACACTACGTTGGTTTATCCACCATTGTAGTGATTGTATGACTTTTGGTGGTGGTGACACGAGTCTGTTCAGACTGTGCTTGCATGGTATGTAGACTGTGTTCAGCCATCCCTGGAGACCATACATGTGTAGTCATGCATGTTTGACCACAAAACTAGAGGCCGCCATGTGTCCTAATAGTTGTAGACAGGTGCATGCAGAGACCCTTGTACTGTTTGTGACTACCGATATGAGAGTGGTCATTGTGGAGAATCTGGTCATTGGTAAAGAAGCTTTGACTTCTATCGAGTCTAGGTAAGCTCCAATGAATTCTAGTTGTTGAACCGGATCTAGGGTAGATTTCTTCTCATTTACTTGTAACCCTAGGGTGTGGAAAAGTGTCATAGTCATTTGTGTGACATGTATTGTTTCTGTTTGAGTGTGACCCTTCAACAGACAATCATCCAAGTATGGGAATATCATAATTCCCTGTCTGTGTACGTGTGCTGCTACTATGGCCAGGGTTTGGTAAAGACTCTCTGAGCCGTCGAGAGTCCTAATGGTAATACTCTGTATTGGAAGTGGTCTCTCCCTACTGTGAACCACAGGAATCCTCTGTGTGCAGGGTGTATAGTGATATGGAAATATGCATCTTGTGGGTCATGGGCTGAAAACCAGTCCCCTTTTTCCAGCACTGGAATTACTGATATCAGCATCACCATTCTGAATTTGTGGGAACATACAAATTTGTGAGTTTTCTGAGATTTAAATGGGGTCTCCATCCTCCATTTTTCTTTTGAGTCAAGAAGTAGTGGGAGTAGAATCCCTTCTCCCTGTGTTGTACTGGAACATGTTCCATGAAACCTAAGTGTATATGATGGTTTACTTCTTGTTGTAGAAGATGCTCCTGAGATGGGTCCCTGAAGAGGGACAGGGAAGGGGGATGGGTAGGCGGGATGGAGATGAAGGGGATAGTATAACCAGATCGTACTATCTCCAGTACCCAGTGATCTGTGGTGGCGGATGCTCATGCTTGGTAAAATGGCTGTAGTTGGTGGCCAAACGTCTGGGCAGAGGAGGCGCCGCACCAGTGAGTCGCTTGCTACAGGCTCAATGTCTAGGTATCAAGCGGAGTGCCCCAAGGGTCGGTCCTGGGGCCAGTTTTGGTCAGCATCTTTATTAATGATCTGGATGACGGGATTAATTGCACCCTAAGCAAGTTTGCAGATGACACTAAGCTGGGGGGAGAGGTAGATACGATGGAGGGTACAGATAGGGTCCAGAGTGACCTAGACAAATTGGAGGATTGGGTCAAAAGAAATCTGATGAGGTTCAACAAAGGCAAGTGCAGAGTTCTGCACTTAGGAAGGAAGAATCCCATGTACTGCTAAAGGCTGGGGACTAACTGGCTAAGCAGCAGTTCTGCAGAAAAGGACCTGGGGATTACAGTGGACGAGAAACTGGACATGAGTCAGCGGTATGCCCTTCTTGCCAACAACGCCAACAACATATTGGGCTGTATTAGTAGGAGCATTGTCAGCAGATCGAGGGAAGTGATTATTCCCCATTATTTGGCACTGGTGAGGCCACACCTGGAGTACTGCTTCCAGTTTTGGTCCCCCCACTACAGAAGGGATGTGGACAAATTGGAGAGAGTCCAGCGGAGGGCAACAAAAACGATTAGGGGGCAGAGGCACATGACTTATGAGGAGAGGCTGAGGGAACTGGGGTTATTTAGTCTGCAGAAGAGAAGAGTGAGGGGGGATTTGATAGCAGCCTTCAATTACCTGAAGGGGTGTTCCAAAGAGGATGGAGCTAGGCCATCTCAGTGGTGGCAGATGACAGAACAAGAAGCAATGGTCTCAAGTTGCAGTGGGGGAGGTCTAGGTTGGATATTAGAAAACACTATTTCACTAAGAGCGTGGTGAAGCACTGGAATGCGTTACCTAGGGAGGTGGTGGAATCTCCATCCTTAGAGGTTTATAAGGCCCTGGCTTGACAATGCCTTGGTATTTACCTTGTGAGTTCAATCCTTGAGGGGGCCATTTGGGATCTGGGGAAAAAATTAGAGATTGGCCCTGCTTTGAGCAGGGGGTTGGACTAGATGACCTCCTGATGTCCCTTCCAACCCTGGTATTCTATGATAATGAAACTACAAGCAATTATATTGGCTCTAGAAGTTGATAAATAACAGATCTTGCCAGACAAATTTTAATGTTTGTTTTGATAGATTTACAAGACCAGCGGATGAAAGGAAAGCAGCAAAAGTAAGATATTTGGAGTTAATAAAGCATTTGAGACTGACTCTCAGAAATCTAACTAAATTTAATTCAGATCAGTTTGGACATAACTGAGCACTTGCATGGCTTGAAAGCTGGTTTAAGAACAGTGAACAAGGGACGATAAGTAGCAAATTATTGAGCTGGGAGAGGTCTTTAGTCTAATACTGAAGGGCTGTGTGTTAGGTCTGATCTGATGTCTTCATTAATGATCTGGAGAGGGAGTGAATACTACATTGATAAAATTAACAGAGGATACTAAAGTGAGTAGAAGCATGAATACTAGCGAGGACAGAGAAATAACACAAAAGGATCTAGAGAGAGCAGAAACAGGAGAAGAAAATAAATTAATCCAAAGGGAGGTAGAAACCTGGGAAAGAATGATGCCTGATGAGACCAAAGGGTCGTCTACTAGTCTGCACTAGTATGTCATGCACTAACTGGCTCTTGTGGACTCTGCTGGCACATACTTAATGTTCCCTAGTGCGTGAGAATGTAGTATTGCTTGAAATGGGACTACATTGACATGCACTAGGGAATGTTTAGTACATGACACCAGAGCCCACACAGGCCAGTTAATGCATGACATGCTAGCATAGAGTAAAATTTACACCTTTCTGGTGTGGACTAAACTATCATGTAGACAAGCCCTTATGTGCTAGAAATTAGACATGAATTTGCAATTTGACATGGCAGTAAAAAAGTGGTCAGTGCAATGTTAGGCTGCATATGCTGGGTCATTCCATCATGGGACAGGGAGCGGATGGTCCCTCTCCACACCACTGTGCTGCAGCTGCACCTGGAATACTGCACTTGGTTCTGGACAGAAAGTTATTGACAAATTGCAGAGAGATCAGAGAACAGCAACAAAAATTATCATGGGGCTTGGATGGGCAAATTTACAAAGAGATTAAAAGAGGTAAATACCATGTGCTTGATCCTCAGGCCTAGTCAAGCTCCACTCAGTGGAAGACCTTCCTTTATGTTCCTCCTGGAGCTGTCTGGAGGTCATTTTAGTCCCTGGCACAACATACATCAGCCTCAGCGTATAAGGCTGAAATTTAAGTGTGGCTAGCACAGAATCACCAGAATTTGGCAGTGCTCCAGTCATACACCCTATCTCCTAGCCAAGACTGTCACCTGTCTCTCTGCAGGAGGTTGCAGAGTGGTGATGTAGGGCTGGTTAAGGTGGCTGTGCATCATTGGAAGATGTCCTTTGCTCATCTAGCTTAAGCAGATTTAGCAGGGTTGAGGAACTTGCTTCATGTGAATAAATTGGCTCAATGATAACTCAGGATGACATAACAGTTTACAGGTATTTGCAGGTTGTCAACACCAAGCAAGGGGAAGATTTTTTAGCATGGCACGGGGGAAGGGAAGGGAGCCGCCCTAAGTAGGAGGAAGGAAATAAAATTAAGAAAGGACAAATGTAGCCTGAAGGTCAGAAAAAAAAAAAAGCTTCCTGACAAAGGAATCCTTGGTGCTGAAGGGAATGGTGCTGGAGGGAATGATCCTGTATGAGCAGAGATGTGGGCTCGGTGGGACCTACCACGCCTTTTCCATTCACAGAGTCTGATTTTTTTGGGGTCAGGACAATCAGTAAAGGGCTACAACTGTAGCAAAGAAAAATTATGGTTAGTATTATGAAAAACTTTAAGGCAAGTTGAGCACAAGACAAGCTGCCTGGAGGAGGTTTGAAATCAGTGGTTTTCAATCTTTTTTCATTGCAGACCTCTACAAAATTTCAAATGAATGTACAGATCCCTTTGTAAATTTTAGACGTCATCTGTGGACCCCCAGGTGTCCACAGACCACAGGTTGAAAACCACTGCTCTATCTTGAGCTATTTGAGGCTGAAGTTAGGCCACCACCTAGTGGGGATGGTTACAGGAGAATGAGCCACCTAGGCCTGATGCAGGAGACTGGATTAGAGAGCCCGTCGGAGAGCTCTCCCTCCCAACCTCAACAAAGTCCAAACTCCTAAATACACTTGAGTACACACTTTTAATCTTTGATTTACTCCTGACAGTGTTAACAGCCCTGTAAAGAACAGACAGCAGAGAAAAAAATCCCACTCAGATGCTGTATTAACCAGATCCTCTCAGCAAGCATGAAACTGGAGTTATTGAGTGAGCTCATACTGCCACTTCGTGGCTAAAAAGTTTGCTGCAGGAAGAGGATTAAAAACTAGTAGCTTTTCCAGTGGTCAGCTCTGGCATGGAAAAGTGCAGTCCAGGTCCACAGCTCTGGCCAAATGCGTGACTCTTTTATTTAATATGTTGTATGTTTCTGCAGCTGTTTGCAATTTGCGTGACTTCATTTATATGTGGTTAGTACATAGTCACTTGGGAGGTGAAGCAGACACAGACAAGTTTTAATGATGCTGTCACCTCTGACCATGCTGAATACTGCAAAGGGATATTCAGGAATATGAAAATGATTGTCTGCCCTCCTTCTTTTGACAGCTGTTCATCCCAATTAGCATTGTGTTTCCCATCCCCTGGCACAAGGAATGTACATGTCTCTAGGACAATCACATTTACCCATCACCTGAGAAAGGTGGCAAGGCTTGAAGGAAATGCGCTGAAATGGTGTGAGTCCTTAGACTACATTGATTTGTGCCAGTGGCTGAATTGGCCCTTGGCCAGCCTCATAATTAAGAGGCAGAAAAGTGGCTTAAGAGTATAAAATGGGTACAACTGAGGATTGAGCCCAAGGTTTATATAGTACAATTAAACCTAATCTGCCTCATGTGTAGTTTGCAGTACTGAGGCAGATCTCCCTTTGTGACATAGTTCTGGAACTTGGAGTGCTGGGGGTGCTGCCGTACCCCCTAGCTTGAAGTGGTTTCCAGCATATACAGGGTTTACAGTTTGGTTCAATTGCTCTCAGAACTCCCATTATACATATTGTTCCAGCCCCCCTGCTTTGTGATGACCTCAGGGTTGAGTTAACAGGGCCTTTCTGTTCTCCTTTTGGCCTTGTCCATGAAACTGGATAATGCTGACTACAAGGTCTCATTCATTCCTTAGACCAGTGTGACTTGTTAATAAGATGTGACTGTGGATTGGTTTGTTTCTGTCTTATTGTCTTGATATTTGAGAATCAGCAAACCCACCTGAATGATCATTGATTTATATGTAATTTGTTAAGACTCACAGCCCTTCCAGGAAGGAGATTGCCTGTAATATTTTCAGATCCTTTTAATTCATAAAAATCTTAGCTGTTTGCAAGCAAAGCTCTTGGAAAAGTACAATGTTATATTGGGTGACACAGCAGAACAAATAATGGAAAGAATTCTCCACAAATATTTCTTTGATTTTGAAAGCAAATTGTGACTCAAATTTATGACCTTTCACATTCATTTCTCATGAACATTTGAACTCTCAGGGGCAGATCCTCAGCTGGTGTAAAATGTCATAGCCATATTGAACTCACTGGAGCTATGACAATTTACATCAGCTGAGGATCTGCCCCTTGAGCTTTAGTAGCACAAATATCCACAAAACATGAATTTTTATCTTGAATAGTGGTGTATTCATTTTAGGTCCAATCCTTCACCCAATGAAATCAACAAAAAGGCTCCCCTTGACTTTAATGGACTTTGGATCTGGCACTGACAGTGAATTTCAAATTGTATTTCAAGCTACTTGCTGTACAGTTACATAAATCAGTCAACCAAGTCAATAGAAACAACTCACATAAATAACCAACACAATCCAAGTTGTGAATACATGCAATAAACTGCTTGCTTCCTTCTTTTGTCTTCAGTGGACTTTGGATCACGCTATGCAGTAGAACCTCAGAGTTATGAACACCAGAGTTATGAACTGACCAGTCAACCACAAAGTGCATTTGGAACTGGAAAGACACAATCAGGCAGCAGCAGAGACACCCTCCTTCCCCCTCACACCAAAAACAAACCACCAAATACAGTACAGTACTGTGTTAAACGTAAACTACTAAAAGTATAAAGGGAAAGCAGCATTTTTCTTCTGCTTGGTTAAGTTTCAAAGATGTATTAAGTCAATGCTCAGGTGTAAACTTTTGAAACAACAACCATAACATTTTGTTCAGTTACGAATAACCTCTGTTCCCAAGGTGTTCATAACTCTGAGGTTCTACTGTATCTACAGAGCAAAATGTATTTCCTGAAGAAATATACAAATAATTTCAAATAGCAAATAAATCTGATAATTTCAGGATCCGATAAAAAGCAATATGTGTTGAATAAGTAAGTAATTGTGGATTGTTCACTTGGCTTTACTAGCTAATATAAGTAATCCTTTTGTGCTCAGTTAGCTGTGCTGTCTCATAGATTTTAAGGCCAAAAGGGACCATCATGATCATCTAGTCTGACCTCCTGCACATCACAGGCCACAGACCCTCACCCACCCACTCCTGTAATAGACCCCTAACCTCTGGCTGAGTAACTGAAGTCTTAAAATCATGATTTAAAGACTTCAAGTTACAGAGAATCCACTATTTACACTAGTTTAAACCTGAAAGTGACCTGTGCCCATGTTGCAGAGGAAGGTAGCCTACTGAAGCTATTTCATTTGTAGTAAGATTCAGGTAACTAAATATAGTGGCTGTGTTGTATGAACCTTGCTGATGTAAATCTGTAAAATTTCACACTTTATATTTCATATGATATTTAAAATATGAATGGAATACTCAGGCCCCAAAAGCACACGAGATTAGCTGAAAAATCATGAGGTTTTTTTTTAAAACAATACAGTTTAAGTTCTTTTTATTTAACTTCTGGGGGGGGGGGTTGTTTTGAGATTTTAAAATACCACATTTCCAAGCTTTTCTCTCAAACCAGGAGGGTTAAAACCTTTTTTTTTTTTTTTTTTTAATGAAAAAAGAGATTCTGATGCAACTGCATAACTCCAGGAATGGAGGCTTTAAAGAAAACTACTAAATGTCAGAAGAGTTGGCAACACTGAAATATTCCTTAGATTACAGACATATTAAAGTGTGGCTGCTCATCACTATCAAACTTCTCCATACCCAGTATTTAATGGCAGATTCTTTTAATGTGGCAAACTGAATTAAAAGATGCCCTGATCTCCGCATGTCCAATTACCAAGGTATTCATGAAAACTGCTCTTATTACACTAACTCTTTTCCTGGTCTTAGAAGAAGGTGAGGTGATGTGATATAATTGAGCAACCGACTTCTGAACACAGCATCATCAGGCCAATGCAGGAGGTTTAAACAAGCCACATCACAGAGGCCCACATCCAACAAATACTTGAGTACACACTTAACTTTAAATGTGTGCTGAAATCCCATTGATTTCAATGGCGTGCTCACAGGCTTAAAGTTAAACGTCAATGCTTAACTACTTTGCTGAAGCAGGGCCTTAAACCTTTGGAATATCATCATTTTCACAGCAACCAGCTGTGACATTACAAAGAGAGGATTATGGCCTCTCTGATTGACATGGACCCAGCAGATCATCCACCTTGGCCCCTGTGGATGTGAATCTCCCTTCTATGTGGACGGGGACTCTGCCATTTCCAGGCACGATCCCACTCTGTCCACGGGATCCAGGGTCTGTGTGAGGGCAGGAGGTAGAGACTGGGAGGAAGAGTGGGTTGATGTACATTTTCCCCGCTCTGGCCCTGCAGATTATAGGGAAAAAAGTAAATTCAGCTTCACGCTGTAATCTCTTTTCAGTGAACCTCCCCCAGGACTCCCATGGGGAACTGCAGCCTGGGGAAGTCCTGGTATCACAGAATATCAGGGTTGGAAGGGACCTCAGGAGGTCATCTAGTCCAACCCCCTGCTCAAAGCAGGACCAATCCCCAATTTTTGCCCCAGATCCCAAATGGCCCCCTCAAGGATTGAGCTCACAACCCTAGGTTTAGCAGGCCAATGCTCAAACCACTGAGCTATCCCTCCCCCCGTGACTATAATGGAGCTGCACTGCCACCACTAACTGATCATGGTTAGCAGCATGATTTCAGCCTTCTAGACACTTCTTCTTCAACACTTAGCCAAACATTTGGTCATAGCGATGGTTCGCCATTTGGTCCGTTTTTGTGCAGCCTCAAGGGCTTGACAGGCTGAAAGTCCAACGTCGGAACAGACCTGATGCCCCCATGTAATAGGGGGTCGGGGATGCCCGCAACCCTCGGTGGGTGGAATTTTATCCCAGATGTAACAAGCCACTCAGAGAATGGCATTTGCTGGAACATATTGTGGCATTCTGGAAACATGTCCGAAAAGCATAAGACAGCAGCTGCGGGCAAGGCCCCAGGAGTCTGTTGACTGGAGCGCCCGCAAACATCTACGTGATGAATGAAGTCATTCCACTTTGTTCCCAAAATACAAGGTTGGCATTTTGGGTGGAAAGCCTCCAACTTTGCCCAGTCTGAGAAGCATAGTATCCATATTTCACAACCATACAACAGTCGGAGAAGATACAGCTCTAATAAATCCTGAACTTGGTTGTCACGTTGAGATGATGTTGATTCCATATTCGTCATAAACGACGTGTGGCAGATGCTGTGATGCCAATCCAGAGAAGAACCTCTGTATGAGAACTGGAGGAACTGGTTTGTATAGAACCCAAATAGCAAAAGCTGGAGACTGCTTTGACAGTTTCTTTATTCAAAGAGATTGGAGTTGTTAGTGGATCTGTTCCTAGGTTTTACAGCTTTGTCTGACCATGAAACATGAAAGCTGACCTTAGCAGACTCCTCCTCCTTTGGCTGGAGTGCCTTTTGTTCTCTCTGTACTAGGAGAACAACGTCATCAGTATAGTCAAGATCGTAGAGTGAGAGATCACCGATCTAAATGCCTATGGACCTGACGGAATGCTGCATTATGAAATCCATTGCCCGACAAAAGGGTGCAGGGGCCAAGACACAGCCCTGCCTGACACCAGATACTGATTTAAAAGGTGCTGACATCCAATTCTGCAGACGTACATGGGCAGTGGTTTCATTATGCAGCTCACTAATCAAGTCCAGAAGAGTGGTTGGGACACGTACACCCTTTAAGGCCTTCCATAGCATAACTCAGTCAAATGAATCAAAAACAGCCTTAAGATTGACAAACGCCACATGCAGGAGCTTCTTGAGCTTGTGGTGCACAGTATCTCTGACAACAAGCAGAGGGCCAAAATGGCAACTAATGTGGACCTGATCTTCGTAAAGCCTGACTGTTGGGGGCGATGCTTCTGATGAGCAGGGGCTCCAAACAGGCCAGCAGAACATGCACAAACACCTTCCCTGACATGGACAACAAGGTGACAGGCCTGTAGCTCTTACATCGCGGCATGGTGCCTTGTGCTTATAAAGTGAGATCACAATACTGTCCTTCCAGGCAGTTGGGAAGGTTTCATTTCTCCAAACCAGGTGAAAGATGGCCAGAAGTGATTCCACTAAAAGGTCAAAAGCACATTTTAGCACCTCTGGGGGGGATACCATCAGCGCTGGCTGCGCATCCATTTTAGAGTTTGCAAATGGCGTGCGCTTCACTTCATCCAATGTTGGTGCGTCACTACAAGTGTTGTGGGTATGAAACCACAGTTGCTGCCAAATTGTCCAGCTCTGGGCAAGAAGCAGCTGGAGGGTGGTTCAGTGCACTGTGATAATGTTCCACCCAGCGTGAGAGGATGAAATTGAACTTCTAGACACTGGAGTTTCCGTTTCATCACTGCCTCGTGCTTAACTTGTTATGTTTGGTCCAGGAACTAGGCAATTCTCATAATCAGTTCTCAGAAGAAACTATCTATGTTCACAAATATAACTTGAGAAGGGTTTTCAAAGCATCCATACAGATGGCTTTTGTAACAGGAGCCAAAAACAAGTTGGAAAACTTAGCTTGCTACCCCCAGCATGGCTTGGCTGAGTGAAAAAGGAAATGCATGTCAGGAAGTGAGATCTCACACTCCACTCCTTTAGGAACACTAGCCTACATTTTAACAGAAAATTGTTTCCCAGAACAACTCTGACAAGTATGGGGTTGCAGTACTTTGCCAGCCTCCGCAAATACCATACATATTCATAACAGCCCAAGCAAGTCCTCAAACTGCTCTGCCCAGCAATTGGGCCATAGAGATAAGGCCCTCAGAATTGCAAAGGAGCTCAACAGTTGCTTTTAAGCAAGGAACCTCCTTTCTAGCAAGTACTTCTCTTTAGAGTCAGAGACATGCTTTACCAGAGAGGTTAATGCCACTGTGCTTTGAAATAGATCGTATGGTTAAGTCATCTTGTTCTTTACAAATACAGTCACAGACTATAAATAACCACTGTATCGTCCACTAGATGCTGTTACTATGCAAGCCTCCTCCTTGGCAAACAGATGAGCTCACTGTAAGATAATTTCATGATAACTGGATAGTCTCAATGTAAGGTTGAGCACATCATTATTAGCCCAATTAAGGTTCCTTTTTGTATCAGGAAATAACTGATACTCAGATAAATCTACGTCTTTGTTCATTGTTTGTTCATCATCCACAGCTGGTATGTGCACTGCCCTGTAGTCAATAAGGCTCACTAAAAGGTTTATAAATGAGTTAACTCTTCCAGGAAATGGCTGGATTTCTGGGATATAAAGCCTCATCATTTTTATCTAGTGTTTCTTTTCTTCACTTAGGCATTCACTACAGCTGAGAGCAGATAGTGCACACTTCTATCAAGACCTGTGTCGGTGTAATATACTATTATTATTGCAGTACAGACTTAGATAGGGGATGTGGTGTTGAGGTTAAGGCACTGTCCTAGAGCTCAAGGACCTCGGGCTCAATTCCATGCTCAGTTGCCAATTTCCTGTGAGACCTTGGAAAAGTCACTTAATGTCTCAGGTCTCATTCTGTGAAATGGGGATAATACTCCTTTTGTCTATCTTGTTTATTTAGATTGTGAGCTCTTTGAGGCAGAGACTCTCTCTTCCTCTGTGTTTGTGCAGGTCCTAACACAATGGGGTCTTGATCTTGATTAGGGTTTCTAGGCACTACAACAATACTACTAAACTTCCCCTTTTCCTTCTGACTCTGTCCATACCCCTTTCCTTGTACTCCAGTGCACACCTGCAGTACCACTCCACTTCCAGAGAAAGGTCTCTGTGAGCAGAAACTGCCAACTTTATCAAGCAGCCATACCGTGCAGTGGTGTAATGATATAAACTAATATCTGTAGGGTTTGAATTAGGTGACCCAACTTATTTTAGTTTAGATGCAAAGAGCTTAAGGATATAAATAGGGCTGTCAAGTGCTTAAAAACATTCATTGCAATTAATCACGCAATTTAAAAAATTAATTGCGATTAATCGCACTGTTAAACAAGAGAAATCCAAAAAAATTAAATAAATTGTAGTTTTCTACATTTTCAAATATATTAATTTCAATTACAACACAGAATACAAAGTGTGCAGTGCTCACTTTATATTTATTTTTCTTACAAGTGTTTGCACTGTAAAAAGACAAAAGAAATAGTATTTTTCAATTCACCTAATACAAGTACTGTTGTGCAATCTCTTTATCATGAAAGTTGAACTTACAAATGTAGAATTATGTACAAAAATACTGCATTCAAAAATAAAACAATGTAAAATTTGAGCTTGCAAGTCCACTTAGTCCTACTTCTTGTTCAGCCAATCACTCAGACAAACAAGTTTGTTTACATTTGCAGGAGATAATGCTGCCCGCTTTCTTGTCACCTGAAAGTGAGAACAGGCATTCTCATGGCAATGTGGTAGCCGGCGTCAAAAGATATTTACATGCCAGATGTGCATGCTTCAACCACCATTCCAGGGGACATGTGCCCATGTTGATGACTGGTTCTGCTCAAAAACCAGTGCGAACCGACGCACGTTCATTTTCATTATCCAAGTCAGATGCCAACAGCAGAAGGTTGATTTTCTTTTTTGGTGGTTCAGGTGCTGTAGTTTCCGTATCAGAGTGTTGCTCTTTTAAGACTTATGAAAGCATGCTCCACACCTCGACCCTATCAGATTTTTGAAGACACTTCAGATTCTTAAACCTTGGGTCAAGTGCTGTAGCTATCTTTAGAAATCTCATATTGGTACCTTCTTTGCATTTTATGAAATCTGCAGTGAAAGTGTTCTTAAAACGAACAACATGTGCTGGGTCATCAGCTGAAACTACTATAACACGAAATATACGGCAGAACGTAGGTAAAACAGAGCAGGGGACATTGAACTTCTTGAGGGAGAATTGTGCCACAAATTTAATTAACACATAATTTTTTTAATGGGCGTCATCAGCATGGAAACATGTCCTCTGGCATGGTGGCTGAAGCGTGAAGGGGCATAGAAATGTTTAGCATATCTAGCACATAAATACTTTGCAATGCTGGCTACAAAAGTGCCATGAAAATGCCTGTGCTCACTTTCTGGTGACATTGTAACAAAGAAGAGGGCTGCATTATCACCTGTAAATGTAAACAAACTTGTTTGTCTTAGCGATTGACTGAACAAGAAGTAGGATTGAGTGGACTTCTAACCTCTGAAGTTTTACATTGTTTTGTTTTTGAGTGCAGTTATGTAACAAAAAAAATCTACATTTGTAAATTGCACTTTCACAACAAAGAGATTGCACTATAGTACTTGTATGAGGTGAACTGAAAAATACTATTTCTTCTGTTTATCATTTTTACAGTGCAAATATTTGTATTCAAAATATATGCTGATTTCAATTACAACACAGAATACAAGATATATATGAAAATGTAGAAACACATCCAAAATATTTAATAAATTTCAATTGGTAGTCTCTTATTTAATAGTGCAATTAAAGCTGTGATTAATCGTGATTAATTTTTTTTAACCGCAATTAATTTTTTTGAGTTAATTGTGTGAGTTAACTGCAATTAATTGACAACTCTAGATATAAATGATTCAGGACGTTACTTTTGTCATTCTGGCCCATGTAAGTCACAAAAGGCCAAAACTCCACCTTTCTAAGTGACCCATATATGTTATAACTGTCATGCCAAAAGCAAAATTCCAGGTAGCAAAAGACATGTAAATGAGCCTCCCTCGCTCCATCAGCAATTCATTGCCCTTTTTAAGGGAACAACTTCCCAGACTGGGAAAGACTGAACTTCAATAGTAGGTGAACTGCTGCAGGAGCCTCTCTCATTTAGCACAAAGAAAAGGAGGACTTGTGGCACCTTAGAGACTAACCAATTTATTTGAGCATGAGCTTTCGTGAGATGCAGCTCACTTCATCGGATGCATTCAGTGGAAAATACAGTGGGGAGATTTATATACACAGAGAACATGAAACAATGGGTGTTACCATACACACTGTAACCAGAGTGATCACTTAAGGTGAGCCATTACCAGCAGGAGAGCGGTGGGGGCGGAGGGGGGACCTTTTGTAGTGATAATCAAGGTGGGCCATTTCCAGCAGTTGACAAGAACGTCTCGGAGAACACTTCAATCTCATTGGTCACTCGATTACAGACCTAAAAGTTGCAATTCTTCAACAAAAAAACTTCAGAAACAGACTCCAACGAGAGACTGCTGAATTGGAATTAATTTGCAAACTGGATACAATTAACTTAGGCTTGAATAGAGACTGGGAGTGGATGGGTCATTGCACAAAGTAAAACAATTTCCACTTGTTTATTCCCCCACTGTTCCTCAGACGTTCTTGTCAACTGCTGGAAATGGCCCACCTTGATTATCACTACAAAAGGTTCCCCTCCCCCGCCCTCTGCTCTCCTGCTGCTAATAGGTCACCTTAAGTGATCACTCTCATTACAGTGTGTATGGTAACGCCCATTGTTTCATGTTCACTATGTATATAAATCTCCCCACTGTATTTTCCACTGAGTGCATCCGATGAAGTGAGCTGTAGCTCACAAAAGCTTATGCTCAAATAAATTTGTTAGGTGCCCCAAGTCCTCCTCTTTTTTTTTGCGAATACAGACTAACACGACTGCTACTCTGAAATCTCTCATTTAGCACTTAGCACCTATGTTATCTAATTGGCAGCATTCACTTTTTTTCTAAGCAGAGGGCCTGATTCGCCATTGCCCTGCACCACATACAGTTATTTAAGCCCAGATCCTCATAGGTAATTAGATACCTCACTCCCTCTGAAATCAATAGGAGTGAGGTGCCTAACTACCTTTGTGGATCTGGGCATTAGTGCAAAGCAGGTGTTAATTCTGCTTTGCTAGCCTTTCTCACCCACTTTACAAAGGTGTAAATGCTGCACAATTTGCAGGCTAATGGAGAATCAGATCCTTGGTTTTCTTGTTTAGGATGGTGGATCTAGCTGCCATCTGTGTTAATCACATGCAGTTGATTAGAGAATACACAGAAAAGTGCAAATTTTCAGAACAAGACCAGAAGTTAGACAAAATCTCATCGGATGTCTTCTTTTGTTCCATACCCTAAAACTCATCCCAGATACATTGAGGTTCATGAACACTTCAAGTGAGCCCCACCCTACCCAGCTTTCTGGGAAGGATTTATAGTTTCAGTTAAACCCACACATACTTTCGTGAGCTTGGCTGAGTTTTACTTCGAGTGTTTGTTGTTTGCTCCAATACAAAAGCCAAAGCAAAATCCAGAGTACTCAAACCAAAACTATAAACATTTTTAGATTGTTTGATGAATCATCTGTATGGCAAAATGGTTGAATTTCCACGCATCTCTGCACACAAGCCAAATTCCCTGTTCAACACCACCCGCTACATTTTGATTTTGTATGTGTCTGTGACATTTTGGACATAGGAGTAGCCCCAGATACCTGTGTAAAGAGATGCATTGCTTAAGTGATTGTTAAGGTCTCTCTCTACTTGAGATAATTTAAAAACATCCATTGAGCCAGCTCTAGAAGTTAATTCTACATTGTCTGGTGGTAGTCAGCAGAGTCTTTGAATGCTCTGATCTGTTCCTATAAGTCAATCTCATCCTAGTACTTCAAAGAACAAAACTGAGTGTTGCACAAGTACATCAGCTATTATAGGAATAGGTTTTTGGGGTCTGAATGTTATAGGCTTATGATCTATCATTAAGGTCAAATGATGGGCCATACAGATGCTGGCAGTACGTCTTCACACTCTTCAAAGCAAGCAGAGGGCATCTCTGTTTGTGCATCACTCTCTCCAACTAGTGCTAATGGCAGATATGCAAAAGGGCAACATGGAGCCCTGACAGCCATCAACACAGAATCACAGAAATTTAGGGCTGCAAGGGAACTCAAGGTCATGTGTGAACAGAGAAAAAGCCAACAGAGGGCGTTTGCTTGGGAACCGTCCGAGAAGAGCTACGGTGTGTGCTGCATTAGGGGGGCTGTGTTGTGAGCTGGTAGGGTGAATATCCAAGTGTCTGTCTGCTGTGACCATTTGTTTAACCGGTGCTAGTTGCAGGGACTGTTTGACCGTGTTTGTTTGTTTGTTTGTTTGTTTGAAAAGTGTGACTGTTTAACTGCATAGTTGTTTGTTTGAAAAGTGTGATTTGGGAGTGCTTGTTCCAGGTGGGTCTTGAATGGTTGATTGGAAGGAAGGCTTTGAGCCAGGGCAACTGTTTGGAGCCAGCAGCCTTATAAAAGAGCAGCCAGTTGCGAACCAAACCGAGTGAGCTACAAAGAGAGGGAGAAGCCAAGAGAAGGAGTTTGCCTGGGGGGGGGGAGTTCCCACAGAATGTTTACCTTTCAGGCTTCTGTGAGCAGTAAATACAACATCTGAAGCGGCTCTTAGAAGGAAGACAATATGGATAGTAAGCAATCAGCTGTTGTGACCTGCACAGGATATGTCATGTTTGTTTTTCTCCCAGAGGATAGAAGCGACTTCGTCTGTAGGAAGTGCAAGCTGGTTTCCATATTGGAAGATAAGGTTAAAGAACTAGAGACCCAAGTAACAACCCTGTGCTTCATCAGAGAAAACGACGATTTTCTGGATAGAAGTCAGCGTTTGGTACTGCAGGTACAGCATGTTGAAGAATCAGAGAGGGCAGTGCAGAACGGGGAAGAAAACTGGCAGCATGTGACCTCCAGAAGAAGAAAGAGGAGAACCCATGAAGCCCCAGTTCAGATAGAGATAAGAAACCGTTTTCAGGGTCTCTGCACAAATGGTGGATAATGGTTTGAAAGAGTCATCTGAGGGAAGGCATCAGAAGGAGACCCCATCAACCAGAAAGCATGGGATGCATTGTCCTAGGGATGCGGGTCCCATGACCCCCACTCCCAAGAGGAGGAGATGGGTGGTGGTGGTCCAGGACTCCCTCCCAAAGGGGGAAGGAGTCATCCATCTGCTATCCAGACTGGGAAACTCGAGAACTGTGCTGCTTGCCTGGAGCTAGAATTCAGGATGTGACGGACTGTCTGCTGAGACTGATCAAGCCCTCAGATCACTACCCCTTCCTACTTATCCACATGGGCACCAATGATACTGCCAAGAATGACCTTGAGCGGGTCACTGCAGACTGTGTGGCTCTGGGAAGAAGGATAAAGGAGTTTGAGACGCAAGTTGTGTTCTCGTCCATCCTCCCTGTTGAAGAAAAAGGCCCAGGTAGGGACCATCAAATTGTGGAAGTAAATGCATGGCTACGCAGCTGGTGTCAGAGAGAGGGCTTTGGATTCTTTGACCATGGGATGTTGTTCCAGGAAGAAGGATTGCTAGGAATAGATGGGATCCACCTAACAAAGAGAGGGAAGAGCATCTTTGCAAGCAGGCTTGCTAACCTAGTGAGGAGGGCTTTAAACTAGGTTCGTCGGGGGATGGAGACTTAAGCCCTGAGGTAAGTGAGGAAGTGGGATATCGGGAAGAAACACAAGGAGGAGGGTGCAACAGGGGAGGCCTCCTGATTCATACTGAGAAACCAGGGCAATCGACTAGTTATTTTAGGTGCCTGTGTGACTGGAGTCCCAGGGAGCCACACTGGAGTTACTCAGTTAGGCTGAACTGCAAAGAATGGGGCAGACAATCCCCAAAACTGGTGGATATTCCAATACTTAGATTTACCAAGCCAGCACAAAACAGCTTCTATAATTACTGGTTACCCAGAAGCCAACAACATAGTTCCCTTAAAGCAACCCAACCTTAGGTGTCCACCCAGACACCCAAGTCAAATATGATGAGGAGTACTGTGTCCAGTTTTAGGCCCCCCACTACAGAAGGGATGTGGACAAATTGGAGAGAGTCCAGTGGAGGGCAACAAAAATGATTAGGGGGCTGAGGCACATGACTTATGAGGAGAGGCTGAGGGAACTGGGATTGTTTAGTCTGCAGAAGAGAAGAGTGAGGAGGGATTTGATATCAGCTTTCAACGACCTGAAGGTGGGTTCCAAAGAGGATGAGCTAGGCTGTTCTCAGTGTTGGCAAATGACAGAATAAGGAAAAATGGTCTCAAGTTGCAGTGGGGGAGGTCAAGGTTGGATATTAGGAAAAACTATTTCACTAGGAGGGTGGTGAAGCACTGGAATGTTTACCTAGGGAGATGGTGAAATCTCCTTCCTTTGAGGTTTTTAAGGGATGGCTTGACAAAGCCCTGGCTGGCATAGACGCTGACTCTTTGGATGATCTGCAGCTGGAGCACCCATGGGGAAAATTTAGTGGGTGCTCTGCACCCACCGGCAGCCAGACTCCCCTCCGCCTCCTCCCCTGAGCACGCTGCATCCCCACTCCTCCACCTACCTCTCAGAGCTTCCTGCCCGGCTGCCACCAATAACAGCTGTTTTGCCGCTTTGGGAGGGGCGGGGAGGAGCAGAAACATGGCGCGCTCAGGGGAGGAGGCGGGGCTGGGGTGGGGATTTGGGGAAGGAGTCGGAGTAGGGGCAGGGAGTGGGAGGAGCTGGGGTGGGGACTTTGGGGAAGGGGTTGGAATGGGGGCGTGGGAGGGATGGAGTCGGGGCAGGGGAAGAGAGGGGTCGAGCACCCACTGGCAGGGGCAGAAGTCAGCGTCTATGCTGGCAGGGATGATTTAGTTGGGGTTGGTCCTGCTTTGAGCAGGGGGTTGTACGAGATGACCTCCTGAGGTCTCTTCCAACTCTAATCTTCTATGATTCTATGATCTACTCCATCCCTCTGTGCTGAGGCAGGATAAAGTATACCTAGACACATGCAGTACCCACTGCTGACTTTATTGCTTCTTATGCATCTAAGTCCAAAGGTAGACTGTTGTAGAATGCATCAAAATCCTTTTGGGAGAGCACCGATACTTTAGACCCCATGTCCAATTCCATTTTTAAGGGATTCCCATCTACCTGGAGTTCTAATTTGCTTTGGGTAGTTGAGAAGGGTCAGATGTCATTTGAAGATCATGATATTTGAATCCTTCAAAGGAAGAGGAAAAGGTGAACGGGTTGATTACCAGCCTCCTAAATTGCTTATAATAGAGAAATCCGTAGCTGAAGAGATGATCATGTTCACTTTAAATTCAGTCAAGCATCCATATCTCAGTGCAGTTGCTGTAGGAATGGTGATAAAGAAGAGCATGAAGTATGCACAGCAAGCTGTCCTCCACTTGTCACTCCTAGGATGAGAGTATGTGTTCTAAAGAACCCTTGGTTCATGGCTATCTCTTACACTAAGGGAGAGCAAACTACGGCCAATGGGCTGGATCTAGCCCATCAGCGCTTTCAATCCAGCCCGCGTGGCGGCAGGGCTAAGCCAGGCTCCCTGCCTGCCCTGGCCTTGTGTCGCTCCCAGAAGCAGCCAGCACCACGTTCCTGCGGCCCCTGGTGGGGGGGCGGGGGGACACAGCTCCCATTGGCTGGGAACAGGGATCCACTGCCAATTTGGGGGTGGTACCCGCAGGCGAGAGCAATGTGTGGTGGAGCCACCTGCCCCTTCCCCTCCAGGAGCCACTGATGGACATGCTGGCCACTTCTGGGAGTGGCACAGGGCCAGGGCAGGCAAGGAGCCTGCCTTAGCCCTGCTGCGCACTGCTACCACCCCAGAGCTGCTCAAGATAAGCGGTGCCGGGCCAGATCCCGCAACCCGAACCTCTCCTGCACCCCAATCCTGAGCCTCCTTCTGCACTGCACACCCCTCTTGTATCCCAACCCCTTGCCCTGAGCCCCATCCTGCACCCCATACCCCAATCCCCTGCCCTGAGTCCCCTAAACCCCTACCTTGAGCCCCCTGCCGCACCCCTCCTTTCTCTGTTGTTTTTAGCCAATTTACTTTGTCTATGTGGCAGCACTTTGTTTCCCTGGTATTGTCAATCAGTTTCCTTTGTTTATGGGGAGGGGAAGGAAGAGGGGTTCACACAGCAGCAGAGAACAAAAAAAATTTTTTTAAATAGGAAAATTTGACTGTAAAACACAGAGCGATAGGGGGACACGGACAGGTGTAGTACTTGAAATTCCTTTTAACTAATTGTTTTAAAATTGACTGGATTTCAAATTAACTGTGTCCCTTTAACTATGGAAGGACTCTTGTCTTTCTATAATGAAAGATAGGAGTTTGGGGTCACCAAACTGCCACCATCTGTCACAATGTCAAAATGAGTTAAGGAAACATGAATTAATCTACACTGGTTAGACGACAGTTAGACTATGTAACAATGAAAGACTCAGTTCTTTTAAATTCAGTGACCAAATTAATTTCTGCTTAGAAATTGTTTATATTCTTTTAAACACTTTTAAAAATGGAAGCTGCAGAGTTGAACAGTAATGCATGCAGGAGTCTGTTAGTATCTAGAAGATAATTTTTGTTTCTGATGAAAAAGTATAAAGAAAATAATTTTTTTAAAGATGGAAAATCCAACATTGACTTTTTTTCCCTTAGACGTTCTCCTAAGCACTGAGGATTTCCACTATGTCCCCTCCTTTATTTCCATTAACATCAACCACACATTGGGCTGAACATTTCTTCCACTAAGGAGGGCAAAATATGACTCCCCATGGAGATGAGACTCCTATAGTCAACTCTACTCTCAAATGGTCTGCTTAAAGCACCTTGAGTCTCAATGGATTTGAAGAATTACTTGCTGCATGGAGAGGATGTTTCCCTTACTCTCTTGGCCCTGCCCCTCTCAGCCATATGGAGTAATGGTCCTACAAGACAGGTAGTGCAGAGCAGCTCTGAGGCAGGAGGGAGGCACATGCTGTACTGTTGCCTTTCTCTCCCACACTGGCCCCTCTCAGCTCCCCTCTATGTGGTTTTGGACTGTTCAGCTCCATGCAATTCCCTTCTGTGGCCTCCTGCTCCCACTGTGGAATACAGGAATTGCCATATGAGTTCAGACCGATGGTCCATCTAATCAAATACCCTGTGTCTGACAGTGGCCAGGCACAGCTCATTCAGTGGAATTTGCAAGAAACCTCAAAGTAACCAACTATGGAATGTTTCAGAGTAGCAGCCGTGTTAGTCTGTATTCGCAAAAAGAAAAGGAGTACTTGTGGCACCTTCGAGACTAACAAATTTATTTGAGCATAAGCTTTCGTGAGCTACAGCTCACTTCATCGGATGCAATGGAATAACTTCCTCCATGATGCCCCTCTTTCCACCCATTATGAAACGAAACCAAACATTGAAAAGAGAGCCTTCTTTTGGGTCACCCAATATGTTCTCTACTGCCCATTTATTTAGATTGTATGGTCCTCGGGACAGAGACCATGTTGTATCCCGTGTTTTGTACATATCCAAGGTCTCTTGACCCTTAATACCCTCTTTGGTGCATTTATTGATAGGCAAGTACAACACCTCAGCAGCCTTTTGTATCCTTTGTTTATCCTTTGTCCTGTGTCTCCCACAGGAAAGCAAGAGACACAAAAAGAAAGGAAAAGAAATAATAACTATCACCCCAAGCAAGGAGATTTTACATCTTGACTCACCCCTGTGGGCAAAAGACCAGGGAAGGGGTCGGGGGTGTCTCTCGAACTGAGAAACCACTAATATGGGTGGCCAGGAGATGGCGCCTGAACAACGGTTATCAAAGAAAGTCTCCAGCCATGGCCTTCTGATAAAGCTTTAGCTGTGTGCCAGATTCTGCTTTCAGTTCCACTGGTGTAAACATGGAGTAATCCCACTGAATACATCGGAGGCACTCTGGATTTATACCTGTTTAACTGAGGTCAGAATCTGGCCCACCAAACATATGTATCTATGATTTGCCATGGAGGGAGTTTGGCCCATCTCCTACGAAGCTTATGTTTTAGTTCTGCTGGTAGAGCAGAGCTGAATGTGCTGGAGGTTAAACAGAACTATAAAGTTCAAGCAAAGAAAATAATTTCTGGACAATTATGTATATTCATCAATGTTAAATTTATCGGCCTGTTAACAGTTGTTAAAATGTATACAAGTTATGTATATGGCATTTTCTGTATATCCCTGCCCAATGAACGCCACTTGAAATCTACTATTATGATCTTTATTCTCTAATATAGCTTGTGGAAAGCTTTTTCCTTGGGACTATAAAGCTTCTATCCATGTATCCATGGGCCAATGTTTGCATTATTTACTTGCAAGAAAGGATAACTGAATAAAAAAATTAATTCAGAACTAAATAATCACATACTTAGCAAATAAATGCTCCTTTGTCTATCTAAGATGATTGGAAAATGTGCCATACATTGTACAAAACCTGCTTCTGGATACCTTTTTAGGGAAATGAATGTGTTAATGTCAGCCACTGGTTTAATAATAATGTGTATTCCTTATAAAGTTAATCATTTGATTACTATGTTCAGATTTATATTAACCCAAAAGGGAAAATATTTTTATTAACACTTATTATGGTAGTACCTAAGTGCCCCCAATTGAGATTGGAGTCATAGTGTGCTAGGCACTGTACAAACAAACACATAGTAACAGACAGTCACTGCCCCCTAAGAGCTTACAATCTAAATAGACAAGACAGACAATGAATGGGAGACAGGTATGATTATCCTCATTTTACATCAGGGGAACTACGGCACAGAGGGCCAAATTTAAAAGTATTTGGGTGTCTAAAGATGTAGCTAGAACACTCAGTAGGATTTCCAAAAGCACCTACGTGCCTCACTCCTATTGGTTAGGCACCTATGCACTTTTAAAAATCCCACGGGGTGTCTATCTGCATCTTTAGGCACATAAATACTTTTAAAAATCTGGCCCAGAGAAACCAAGTTGCTCAAGGTCACACAGAAAATATGTACCAGAACTGGGAACTGACCCAGGATTTCCTTAGTCTCGGTCTGCTACCATGAGTGTCTTTTTCCTCTCAATCCCCCAGCTGTGATTCTGCTGCTCAATGGTCAATGTCAACATGCAATAGCTGCACTGACTCCTAGCCATTTTCTGCTTGATCCCATCACTGAACTTCTCTCCACAAATGTAAAATATATTGTCACGAGAAGATAGACGACAATCACCTAAGGCCTTGAATGTGGGTTCTTTCCATTGTCTGCAGCAGCGAGACAGTCACAGTGGTTATCAGGAGAGAAGGCAAAACCCAGCACACACAGCACATGGGTGAGACAGTTGGCTCTGGTATCACAGATGTTTGCTCTTACATAGCTTCCCTCCCCCAAGAGAAGGATCTGTTTACCGGGCAGCTGTGAAAGTTTGACAGAGGTATATCACTTCAAGGCATGCACCGCCCCATAAAAAATTTCAGAAAATTAGTGGTACACGTGCATTATCCAAAAGAGCTAACCAAATCTATAGCACCCATTCAGGAATGGCTTTGATGACGCCCATGCAGCACCCCATTGCTGCTACATGAGCCTTATGAGACAAAACAGTGTTAACTGGGGGTGGGAAAAAGAAAAATGATGGGCTTCCCCTCCCCACAACTGAAAGGAGCATACAGTACAATGATACAATACATTGTCACGGATATACCTGTGGAAATGTGTTTTGGTAGGGTAGATAGTCTCTTGTACATATTTTAATGCAAAGTATATATTTTTCGAAAAAACAATTAAGGAGGATGATTTCAATGAGGTATATTCCCTAATGGCAACTCACAGCCACAAGAGTGCATCCTTGTATTTTGGACTAAACATGCCACATCATACTGCAGTGGCAAGATATAAATATCGTTAAATCCATTGGAAAATGTATTCCAGTCCCAGCAGCATCCTGTTTCCAGTTTTAGCCTTTTAACACTGGTGAATGCTAGTTTGCTGGTGATCAATTTCAAAAATTTCCCAATTTGATTTTATAGTTTGTTCACAGCATAACAAGCGGAATTAGTAAAATGCCCATTAACCAGGTCTATGGTAGATGTCATCCCTTTTGTGCACGAATGTGCTGTACTAAATTATGTTCAGAAGTAACATCTCCAAAAGTGAGGTTGCAACCCTGTCCAATCAGATTTTCTGGTGCTGAAGTCTCATTCCCAAAAGAATGACATCTAAGGCATGCTATTTGTAAAAATGAGAAGACTGTCTGGCAGGGTTGTAATCCAACTGAGTCTTTGGAGTGATGTTGTCAATATCATGAAATGACAATATTAAAGAGCAATAACAATAATCATTTGCAAATACCCAGTGCCTCTCAACAGAAGATCTCGAAGCATTTTATAATAATAGAAATTAATGAGACAATTACTAATACCTTATGGGTCAAATCCTCAGGTTCTTACTCAATTTTAAGCAAATTCACATGAATTAATATTCTGAGCTTCCCCCTTCCCCATAAATACATCTGATTTCCCCATTCACACCTGCTTCCTGGCCATGCCAAATTTGTCTGGGCACAGAGTCAGGACTTTGAGAAGGAAGATGGTCTGACCATCTAGAAAGCTGTATTTCTCTTTTTTAATCAAAACCCCACCTCCCAATCTAGGAGGATATTCCCAACAGGACCTTAAACCCATCCAACAGGAACATCCCATTTATTCCTTAGCAGGCATACAGCACTAGTACAGGGCTCACGCTGGAACACGAATACCACCTTTTTATACATGGCCAGTTTGGGGCTACTTTTAAAGCCATACAATTATTCCTTCCTCCTCTGTAGAGATATGGCCCTAGATCCCCAGTTTCACAATGTTGGGTCTCTCCCAAAAGAAAATGAACAAATCCAGCCACAAAATATGCCTGGCCTGTAGGGGCTCAGGAATGATGTTATTCAAGCTGGTATCTGAAGGTCACGCTAGATTCTTTCTGCCCCATATTTCCTTTATACTAACAGAATGGGTTTAAAAGCATACACCGCTAAGTTGTCACTGAATATTTTAAATTCAGAAGATTTCCCTTTCCCCAAACTCCACCCCCTTCGTCCCTGCTTCCCCTCCCTCCCCAGACTTGTACAAAATATAAATATAAGGAGTCTATGACCTGAAGAAATTTACAGTCTAAAGCACAGTCACAGATAAGACTAAAAACACTGGAAGAGCCGGAGGATGGTGCCAACTCAGATTTTCTTTTCTGGAGAGGGCTTTATATTAAACATGTTTCAACAATATTTTCCAAATACTTTTTCTTGCCTGATTTTGTTTAGTCCCAGCCTTTCTTCCTCCCCTCTGTTTCTTTGGTCTCTTTTTTCCTTCTCTTCCTTTTTCCTACTCGCTTTGTCCCAGATTTATTCCTGTGTTATACCTTTCCCCTTCTCAAGGTGTACAATGAGTTTCCCATCAATGAAATAAAGGAGTCCTTAATGCAACTAAGTTTAACCATGTATACATACACTGCCCTGAACACTGTCAAACAGCTGTATTCTTCTAAATGATGAAGGGAACCACATTCCAGCTGTAATCCTGGATGCTGCTTTAAAACAAACAAACAAAACAGGACTTCTTCAGAATAGGAGGGGACTATAACATTTGTTACAAAATAAACGAACAGGAAGGCAACCTAGTAAGTTTAGGGTATGAACACTTCAGACACTCAGCGTAATTTCATTGTTTATCATAGAGACGAGGGAGCTAATTTATGCTACAAGCTGTATGAGTTAAAAAAAACAGTGAGGCAACTGTAGAACATAAAGTGGGTTCCATCTATGTAACACATGAGCTTTCCTACTTGGCTGTTCTCGCACTGAAATGTCAATCTACGACTGTTTTAATAATAGACTTCCCACCATTTTTCAGCTTTGTCTCACGTCACTAAAGATTCTTAAATATCAAAGAGATGATAGATATAAGAGAAGTTCTGGAACAATTTTTGGGTGAATATGCTTTCTCTTAAAAGTGGAAAGGAACATTTGTTGTTATTCATTATACCTCAGGGACCTGGAAAAAACATGCGGCTACTTCTCTGTTATATTTAATAATATGCTTGTTCTATCTTATAAACACTTTATGATGTTTAAACATAGTGTGCCAAAGGTTCGCCATGAAGTGGCATTTTACAAAACTGCATTTGCCCCAGTGAGTGTTGCAACAGCCAGGATATAGCTGGAACATACGAATGCCCCAGTCTATCTCTTGTCCTCTGCAGCATACCCACAGCACTGGGGGCTCTTGCGAGGGAGAGGGGCATAGAGTTGGCTCTGTGCTTCTCAGAGAGTCTCTTGCCCTGGGAAAGGTCTTTGCAGCCCATTTGCACTGGCATAGCTCATGCAGAGCAGCAGTGAATTCCCCTTAGGCTTTGTCTATACTGGCAACTGAAGGACTGTTTGTCTTTCAGAGGTGTTAGTCCCCCCCTCCCCTCAGCTCTCCTGCCGACAAAGTTAATGCTGCTCCTTGGGGGTGGAACTTTTTTGCTGGTGGGAGAGCTCTCTTCTGCCGACAGACAGCGGCTACACTGGGTGCCTTTTAGCAGCACGGCTGTAGTGGCACAGCTGTGTCCCTAAAAGCTGCCTAGTGTAGACACAGCCTTGGAGTGGGAGAAAGAGGCAAAGCAGGCAAAGCAACTAACAAACGGCTTTAAGAGTAAGGACCAAGTTCTGCTGTGTTACCCAGATCTAAATCTACAGTAACCCCATTAAATCACTGCCAAAGGTAATGTAGACATCCATTGAAGCATTTGGCCTTATGCTCCGCATTGTGTTCTTCATTCTGGTCCTGCATTTTCAATTAAATCTTATTTCTGAGAAGGAAGGATGAAAAGCTGTTTAATTTCCAGTATAGCATTTTTGACAGATAGAAATAATGGGCCCCAGCCATCTTCCACTGAAGTCTTTGGGAGTTTTGCCACTGACTTGAATGGGAGAAGGATTGGGCTCATTTTACACTAACATCAAATGAATAGTAATCAGCCCAAATGTGTTACCAAACTATCTCTGTTATTTAGCACCTAGAACAATGTATTTTCAGCTTTAACTCCACTGTGAAATTGTCTACTGTACCTACACTATCTAACTATAAATTATTCTAAAATGAATTAAATTAGATGTCTTTTCATCAAATTATAATTAATGTAAAAAATTCTGAGATAACATTTTAATGGAAAGAACTATCAAAACATTGTAAACCTGCCATTATAATTAGTAATTAATCAAACAGCTGGGCCATTAAACCAAACTGTTTCCTCTTCAGTGTAACAAAAGTTACAGCCAAACTGCTATAAAAGCGTTAACTCTCTGTGGTTAAGCTGCAGATATTTCTTATCGGGATTAGGACAACTGGCAGATCTCATTTTCCATGGTCTTTAGTTTTGCTGGAGCTGTGATAAACGAATTGCAGTGAATTTGGCTGATGTGTCAGTAAGCGCACAGGTGCTGCTAATATTCTGCCCACCTGAGCTACAATGATAAAAACTTTAAGAATCAGCTTTACACGTCATACAGCGTGTGAGAGTTTTAAAGGAACCCTATTTTAGCTCAAAGATGAGCTGATGTGAGACTGGAAAGCTGCAGCAGCACATTTATCATTAGTTATTTGTAGTACAGTAGTACCTAGATGCCTCAGCTGAGATCATAGCCCCATTGTGCTGGGCACTGGTCTGATAATTAGTAAGAGAGGACTCCCTGCCTCAGGAAGTTTACAACCTAAATAGACAAAACATAGGAGGGGAAACAGGCATAGAGGGGAATTGACTTGCCCAGGGTCACACTCCAGGTCCATGGCCCAGCTGTAGTAGAATCCAGGTTTCCTGTCTCGCTGTCCAGTGCTCTATCCTCTAGGCCAGTGGTTCTCAAGCAGGGGTACATATATCCCTGGGGGTATGCAGAGGTCTTCCAGGGGTACATCAATTCAATTTGCCTAGTTTTACAACAGGCTACATGAAAAGCACTAGAGAAGTCTGTACAAACTAAAATTTTATACAGACAATGACTTGTTGGTACTGCTCTATATCACATACACTGAAACATAAGTACAATATTTATATTTCAATTGATTTATTTTATAAGTATATGGTAAAAATGAGAAAGTAAGCCATTTTTCAGTACCAGTGTGCTGTGACATTTTTGTATTTTTATGTCTGATTTTGTAAGCAAGTAGCTTTTAAGTGAGGTGAAACTTGGGGTATGCAAGATAAATCAGACTCCCGAAAGGGGTACATAGTCTGGAAAGGTTGAGAGCCACCGTCTCCCATGATACCTTGGGAATTTGTAGTAGGGTTTTTCTAGGCTAGAAATGTGTTTTGTCCATAGCACCCGGTACCTGCCTCTCTGCTCATACTCTCCTTCCAGGTGTGCAAACTTAAAGCTTTACATCAGTGATGCACTAGAATACTCTCGAACACCAAATATATGGTAGAAAGTTGTGTGAGTGCAGTTTCATGCAGAAAGGCAAATAGTGATAGGGCAAAAACAATAGCTTCATCTCCCACGTAAGGCCCCCATTCATCAGTCCACTCATTTTCAGCAAAGCACTTAGGCATAACTTGAGTCATGTGCTTATAGTAACGCATGTGCTTAAGTGCTTTGATGAATTGGGGTCTAAATTCAGAGGCTGTTCCCCCAATGTACTGTAATTACCATGCTACGTCCAGTACATTTCTACTGTTTGGGTCACTTCTGCAATTTAATCTGCATCATCTCCTTGGGGCTGAATATCCCTCATCACTGCTGTGCTGATCCACAATGCCATTTCCAGTATGCTGTGCTCTTTCTTTCTTTCCTTCCTTGGGTGGCTCTTGAGAATTTAGCTCTTGTTTTTCTATGGGTGCAGGAATATTTCTGCCATACAGATAATCTGCATTGCACACTACGGTTTTGAAATTCTTTGACTGTGTTAGTTTATATGGTGCTTATCATTGTGGTATCTCAACAACTTCCTTCACATCTGGATTGTAATACCATGACATACACAGGGCATAGGAAGTGTAACCCATCTGAGTGATATATACATATTTTTTCATTTGTAGCCCACTGTATTATGAACCCTCTAAAAGAGATCTTTTTGTGTTCCGGAAGGGCTGAGTACACATGGCCATGGTTGCCTTAACTCAATGTTTCTTTACATTTGTAGGATTATACATCACTTATAATATCATGTCAGTATAAATTTTAGTTTTTAATTCCCTTTGTTCTTTAAAAGCAGCATAATGTGGGTTGAAATCCTTTCATTTTCCCTGTAACAACAATTCCACAGAAAGCTGTTGCATGTACTGTTGTTATGTCATACTGAATTATCATCAGCAGGTCTCTCCTGACTTGCATTAAAGTAATTTTCCTATTGTAATCTTATATAATGGCCTCATAATGACATTCTAATAGACATCCAAAGTCAGACTGTTTTTCAACTTTATAATCTTTTCTTGGTATGCACATTATAACAGAATCATCAAGGGGTTTTCAGAGGGTTCCTTCCAAATTGTTTTGCCATGATAATAGGGTCTCTATACGCTTGCATTGACGTTCTGAGATCATTGAGACAATGTTATAGAAACAGATTTAATATCATTAAGAAGTTACGTACTGAGTAGCTGGTGAGATTTTCAGACCTGGGGCCCAATCCTGAGTGGAAATCGAAAAGAAGTTGTGGGTGCTCATGACCTTTCAAGCTCAGCTCCTTAATGATCTCAGGGAGTTCATTTTAAAGAGAAAACAATCTTCTATCTATTTGAGTTATGGCTACAGGATTCCAAACTAGTGTTAATCCACCATTAAAGAGAATTTTCCTCGGGGAAGATATGCATCCTCTCCTGAAGTTAAATATGTCCCATCATAGAGACTACACTGTATGTGACATAATGAAATGTGTCTATTTAGTTAATTGCTACCTGAAGAGAAGATTGCCAGATTCCTCATGAAGAGTTCGTATGAGCTGATACTCTGGCACAAATAAAGGGTGCTGAGTTGAAAGAGTATAAACGTAATCCAGTATGTTAGGAAAAACAGAGAAATGAATAGTGACTAGTGTCAGTCACAAGAGAGTGACTCACAGCTATATGCTTGGGCTCACACAAAGGTGTCAGTTGAATCAGAAACAGTATGATCCAAGTACTCCCCTACACTGAACACTGAAGTCAAGAGAAAGAGCTACATTTTGCAGAGTTCATTATAAATCTTCTCCTATTAAGTTTATATTGTTCTTTAAATTATATGTTATGTAAGAGGATTTCCTAATCGACAAACAAGTGTTTCAGTCCCCATCTTGAAAACAGGGATAATACTTCTCTACTTCAGACAGGTGTTTGTGAGGATCAAGTAACTAATGTTTGTAAATCATTTTGCAGAGATGTAAAGTGATTTATATATACTTCATCATCATCATCATCCATTCGGATTTATTCCTAGCTGCTGCTCCTGGTGTATAAAGTGCATCTGATCCTTCCATATCGTACTTAATAGGAGAAAAATACAGAATGAATATCAAGTCACATGTCTAACCTTCTCTTAAAAATCTCCAAAGATGGAGATTCCACAACTTCCCTAGGCAATATATTCCTAGTACTTAACTAACCTGACAGTTAGGAAGTTTTTCCTAATGTTCAACCTAAACCACCCTTGCTACAATTTAAGCCCATTGCTTCTAGTCCTATCCTCAGAAGCTAACGAGGACAATTTTTCTCCCTCCTCCTTGTAATAACCTTTTATGTACTTGAAAACTGTTGTCATATCCCCTTCCAAGTCTTCTCTTCTCCAGACTGAACAAACCCAATTTTTTCAGTCTTCTCTCATAGGTCATGAAACATAGAACAAAAAATAGCTACACAAGGTGGCATTCACTACTGTGAGCTATACCCTTTTTAAACAGCCACAATATTAGATCGTAGCTTGTCAGGGATCAATGTCAGCATAGGCTCCTGAGCCCTATTCATTTCCAAGATAGCTCAGAGATGCAGAGGAAAGAGTTAGAACATACAAATGGCCATACTGGGTCAGACCAATCGTCCATCTAGCCCAGTCTCCTGTCTTCTGACAGTGGCCAGATGCTTCATAGAGAATGAACAGAAAGGGCAATTTATTGAGTGATCCGTCCCCTGTCATCCCGTCCCAGTTTCTGACAGTCAGAAGTTTACAGAGGACATGGGTTTGCATCCCTGACCGTCTTGGTTAATAGCCATTGATGGACCTATCCTCCATGAATTTATCTAATTCTTTTTTGAACCCAGTCATACATTTGGCCTTTACAACATCCCCTGACAATGAGTTCCACAGGTTGACTGTGTATTGTGCGAAGAAGTACTTCCCTTTGGTTGTTTTAAACCTACTGCCTATTAAGAGTTAATGCTGTTTAGAGCAGCATTCATTCCCACAAAGGAATCTACCAGGCTAGAAAGTGAGCATGCCATGCAGAGCATCTATTCCCTGGCTCCCTTGTGCCATAGCGCAGTCCCTTCTAAACTGCAGATTCTAACTACTTGGTATGTCTGTGAAGAGGCTTTTATGACGAGGGGTGGGAGGGAGGGAAGGGACAACATGCCACAGAACTGCTCCTCCCCACTTCCGTAGTGCCCTATTCAGTTCTCCCTGCTTTTGCTCTTCTCCAGCTGTGTAAGTGGAGGGGCAGCATCAAGCCTTTGATATTTAAGCCTCATTCACAAAGCTGAGAGCTTTCTAGAAGAGGGGGAGAAGGATCTTGACATTACCCTGAAATGTTACATCAGTATGTAACACAATTTAAAATATTAGTCTTTACTCTTTAATAGTCTTAATAATAAGGTTAATGGACCCTAAGACCAGAAGGGACCTTGTCTGGTCTGACTTCCTGAATAATACAGCCATAGAATTCCAACTAGTGATTCATGTGTGGAGCCCAGTAATTTGCTGAAGCCCATCATCTCATGGCCTTCTCTCTCATTCTCTACCCTTCATTGTGTCCCTTACTCTTTGGTTCTAGTCTCACAAAACAAAAAAAGAAAAGGCTGCTGTTTTATTCCTGTCTCTAGAATACCTACCAAGCTCATACACACATGTACATAAAGCCACAAGAGGAATAAGATGTTCCTCAGAAGTCCATGGGCCTATGTACTCCCCTTTGTTTGCATATATTGCCAGTTGGGTGGAGTCTGAAATTCATTTGGTGGTTTTCTATATGACTTATCTTGTCTCACTTGAACCCACATGACCAATGTGGTTCTGCTACAGAAATTCAACAGGAATTCCTTGCACCTGACTTCCATCAGCAGGCTCTTCACATGCTTATCTTCTAGCACTGTACTTCCAAGTCCTTCCTCAAAAGTTCATACTTTTCTCTCTCACACTTCCTGTGTTATTTCAGCTTTGGCTTTCCGTTACCAAGAAAAGCAGCTGCCAGTGGTAACAGATAAGTGGAAACTGCTTGGCTAGAAAAAACAGCCTCTTTTTAGTTCTTTCTTGAGTCTGCTATAGCTACAAAGATCTCCAGTAGGACTTTCCTACTGCTTCTTTTCCCTCTGCAACAGGCTAAAGAGGTGAGATTTCTGTCTTGGTTCAATCCTTATTTTTTTCTAAGTTTAAAGCCCTTGTCAGGACCGTTAGTATTCCTTCAGGATTCCAATCATATTGAACCTGGGCCTGGGCCATGGTGAAGGCTGGTTAGTAAATATCCTGAAGTTTGCACGTTCACTTCCTATCTCTCTGGCTGTCATCTATTCAAATCCTTAAAGTTACAAATTAAATTTCCTTGGCAGGAGATCATGGACTGTTTTTCATACTTCTTTCATCCATTTTCTATACTTCTGCATGGGAAATTACCCTTTGCTTTTCCACCATCACTTCCATCTCATGCAGTCTAACATGTTTCCAGGCACTGCTATTTTCTTATCGTCACAGAGCCAAACTCTAAAGCAGTTCTTACTCAGTCAAACTCTGGTCTGAGTCCTTACTGAGGTGATGGGACTCAATAAGAACTGAACAAGGGCTTCCGAGTTTGGAGAGCACTGGATAACTTCTCCCCATTGCACTTAGTTCTCATTTCTCAGTGCTTCTGTGACTATTCCTTTGACAACATCCTTCCTGTACCCACTGAACTTTGCTGCCATGTAGTCTACTTTTCTGATGCCCTTATGTGCCACTTGGTTTTTCCATCATTGTAGCTATTTAGTATCATCACAACAGTAAGTACAGTACCATAGCACACAGAGAAAGAGATCATCTCTGAATCCTGGCTTCCTCAAATGTTCTTCCTTCCTTCCATACCCATTTATTTGTTTTTCAAAGGAACAGTTAAAGGAAAGTAGACAGCTGAGTAAGTGCTATTTACACAAAATATACTAGACCTTTTTCTCAACTTTTTTTTGCTGGACATGGACACTGAATGGTCTTTGAAAGTGAATTAGCATAAACCAAATTAAGGCCGTTTCAATTCTGAACAAGGGCTTCACAAAGGGGTCTAATGCAGTTTAACTAATTTACTTCAAATCTACATCATTAGTTAGTTCAGATTAACTTTCCTGGATGTCCCTGTGTAGACAAACCTTTAGTCTACTTTTCCTCAGTCACTGTTGACTATGGAGCTCTGCTTTATTCCTTTCATGCCCTGGAGGCCATACATCTTGTGTGACTATAACATTCTACAATATTGCTTCTATAATCTGGATTTCATTCTCTGCTCTGTTAAATATTCCCTCTAGTAAGTCACTTAGCCTCCCTGTGTTTCAGCTCTGCATCTGTACAATGGGGATAAGAACACTTCTGTACCTTATAGGAGTGTTACTCAATAACTTAATTAATGTGTCTGAGGTGCTCAGATTCTTTGGTGGTAGAAGCAATATAGATAAGTAGGTAGATAGATAACCTTATGCTCCTTGAATGGGGCAAGGGCATGACCTTTGCCCTGTTGCTCCTCCACCGCAGGGCCAGCACTGGGAGGAGACAGTGAATGCTACACCCTTTGGACAGGGGTAGCAGTTGTGCTTTTGCACAAGCCTCTGTAACACCAGTGGGAGTCTGCCTTCATCCTCTGAAGGCAGAATATCTCCAGGAACTGCCACTGATGTGGTAACTCACCCTGCACAGCTGTGGCTTCTAAAACCATGGCTGCAGATGCAAAGAAATAACAGTAGTTGAGCCTATGGACAATCCCACGCTTGTAGATTGCTGAGGAACATCTTTAGTTCTTGAGCCCTGAACATGTGTGGTTATGTGACAGGTAACTGTTTACAAATGGAATTAAAAACTCTCCTCTACTTCAACTATACCACTACAAACTGTGACCTCAGAGGGGGTCTCCAGCTACACAAGATCAGGCCTGGTCAGTACCTGGATAGGAGATATCAAAACAAAACCTGGGATCCTGGAAGATGGTCCCAAGTAGTAACAAACAAAACCAAGTAAATTACCAAGCAAAATTCTGTGGCACAGGCAAGGATAGAATCCAATTTTCTAGGGCAGCAATTTAGTGCCTAAAACCATGAGACCATCCTTTCTTTTCCTGCAGTCCCCTGCCTTCTTCACCACACTCCTTCCAGCTTTCTCAACAAATGAGGTAGGATCCTATAGACAAAAGTTTCACTAAATGCACAATCCTGAGTCATTCTCTGGGTACCATCCATACTGTGCATTGAGTGAGGCAATGGAAAAATAGCATGTGGTCATGTAATTAAAGACTGTATAATAATATTTATGCACAAGGGGATGAAATTAAAGGCTGCACGAATTAAGGAAACTAATTCTGGTATTTGCTGACTTTTGAGTGCTTTATTTTGCAACACTTACATTTTTTTAAACACTTTTTAGTATTATTTCCTGGATTTTTACAAAAGCAAGCTGAAAAAAATCCTAGAAATTCTATCATGTAGCATCATACTGACACATACGTAGATCAGCAGCAGCATTGGAACCCTTCAATCCGCAACACAGGCTTCTCCCACTTAAGCTAATGGAGTAACTAATAGAAGTAGTAGGTTGTCATCCTCTATGTGGCCAACCACTAGAGTGGGTTTCACGTTATTTGTTGACAGAAGAGGAAGGTTGAGACTTGGGACTCTTACGTTCAATTCCATGTTCTGCAGGGAGTACACATTGCAGTGGTCACAGACCTTTCTGCCTCTGTTCTCGCCCTTTCTGCCCGTGTCCTCTCCAGCCTGTCTGTGTGCCAGTCTTGCCTCTCTCACATCCCTAGCTCTTCAGCCCAGTCCCTTCCGCTCCAGGTCTTTGTCCCAGTCTCCCCTTCTCGCTCCTTGTCTGAGCCACAGTCTTCCCTTCCAGGCTCTGCGTCACATTCTCCCTCCTTAGACTCCTCATCCCAGTGTCACCACCCCGAGCTGTCAGTCCCAGTCTCCTTGCTTCTCCCATGCTGCCCTGTCCAGCTTTTGCACCCTCTGCATTTCAATCAGTCTGTTTCTACCTCCTCCTCCTCCATGGTATCTGGGCACCAGAAGGGGGGCCACTGAGAGCACAGGAGGGACCACTTGCCTGCTCTCAGGTCCTGTGCCTGGCACCACAGCACCTGGAAGCAGCAGTTGAAGAGAAATTACTGCTGAACCCCGCAGGCTTAGGCTATATAGTAGGCCCAGCACAGATGGAATTTTTGAAGCATTGGCTGTAAAGCTTTAACACAGTGAGAGAGAGGAAGGTCACCTGATGCGACTCAGAAGCCAGCTGAAGGGAGTGCTTCATCATCAGCAGTTTAATCTCCCTGTTGTTCCTTGCCCTAAATTTGAGGGCAAGGTAGAAGTTGCATTTCTAGGGGATGTGGGACTCTCCCATGTGACAGATACACTTGGGGTAGCAGTCACTAACAGGTATAGCCTCTTGACAAGAAAGGCAGCATTTAAACCAGGCATGCACTGCCAGAAGAATAAGGCTCTCCGAGGAAGGGGAGGGAGAGGAAACAAGTCTATTTTATCCCTACTTATATCTACTAACTAACTACACTAAACAAATAACTATAGGTAGCTGGACAAGAGATTAGGTGAGGCACACTCAAGGCATTTCCTAACTTTGTGTGATTGACTTTGCAAATACATTCTTGTAATGTATTTTTGTGAGTAATAAACAAAGTTCATGAAAATAAATGCATGATATTATTCATAATATATTTCTGTGAAGGATTACAAAAGAGGGAAAGAAAAAGAGAAATTCACCTAAGTCTTCATCCAGGTTTTTCATTACATTGGTGATTAATATAAATATGTATTGTTGTTTTCCACAGCTATACTGAAATACCATTTCAAGAGTCTAACTAAGAAATCCTCTCCCTTCATCATATATACAATATTCACAGCAAATATTGCTGAGGCAAATTCAGCCCCCAGTGCAACATACACATACTTGTCTGGCTACAGTCTATTCTCATTTTCAGCCTACATATGAAAGAACAAAAATAGCATGTTCAGTGAATGTTAAGAGACTCATACTCATTTGTGACCTTTTCCTCCTCTTGTAATGCACAAATGTTGAAATTTGTTACCACTAAGTTACCACTAATGTTCAATTAGAATGACTTTGCCAACACATACTGAGTCTAAAATATATCTGGGTTGTGGTGTCTTTTCAGTAAAGATTGAACCTGAAAACCATCATCACATTCCTCCCAAGCTTTCAGTTCTAACCTCCTAATAAACCAGAGAAAAGTTGTTTTGCCAACCTTAGTTTATGCCTGAAGCATTAGGTACTGAACCATTTAACTGTTGCAAACGTCAGCAATTCTAGCATATCTACTAAAATGCTTCACTGAATTCCAAACTATCCTCATGAAAAACACCAGTTTCCTTCCCATGTACAATAAATTTATTTGTGCATTGTTCAAGGAAATATTTCCTCATTCTTTAGAGTACTTAAATGATGTTATAGAAGGGTGATAAATAAGAGCTTCTTCCAGCTCTCTGAGTACTTTGGTTTTATTATTACTGATGCTGTGCTTTCAGCATAAAAAACTTAGATACAGGAATCTCAGTTTAGCTATCAAACATTCTCCATACGGAAGTTTATAACAAAGTAGAGGAATGTACACGATGCAAAAAAGTCTGCTCAGACTATGCCCGTTATACAGATATGTGGTATATAAAAGTCAGCAGCAAATGACAGATGTTATATAATTATTACACGAATTAGCTCAGTTGGAGACTAGGTGATCTACTATATTGGCAGATGAGAGATGTAGATTCTAGACCCAGCTTCGCCACTATGTGGCCTTGGTCAAGTCAGCTAACCTCTCTATTTCCCTATCTGTAAAATAAGGTTAATACTTTTTCAGAGGGATGATGTCAGAACCAGCTAATGTTTCTAATGAGCCATGAATAAATATATAAATGCTAAACAGTGTTAGCACTCTACTCTTACTAGCATACAATAGTGTGAGATTCAAGTGCACTATGAATTGTCTTGGAGTTAGTCCAACGCTCCTTACTGCCTGAAAAAGCAGTTCAGTCTAGGTCACATTTGACTCTGTAGCTTCCTATACTTTCTTGACATCTTGTATTTTTTGCCTGTAATCAGTAGAAAGGGATTAATTCCTGTTGCTCCAAGCAAGCTGTCTCTTTTAGGTATTTTTGCTATACTCATTCTGAGTGATTTTTGTTTTTGACAGTAGAGATTCTTTTTAAATTTTGATGTGACTACTTGTGTAAAAAAGCAAAATTATGAATCAGAAAATCCAGTACCACTTAAGCGTGATAGTGTGATGATGAAGAAGATAGGTGTGATTTTCAAAAGTGCCTAAGTCACTTAGATGCACAAGTTCAATTGACTTTCAATGAGGGATTTGTGCTCCTAAGTTACTCTGGGTAGCATTCTCAAAAGTGTCTATCAGGTCTTGGATTTCCAAATGAGCCTAAGGGACTTAGGAATCCAAACCTCTTGTGAAATTAATTGGGAGTTGGGCATCAAAATCCTGCCTAATAACAAAAAGAAGAATACCATGAGACTAAATTGTCCAGATTCTCAACGAAAAAATGAGGGGGGAAACCAGATATAGCTATGAAGGGAATCAAATGTATTCTTCTTCAAATTGTTTCTGACTTAGGTGTTCTTTGGAAGGTCTGATGTTCTATGGCTATCCCAGGCACCAAGGCAGGCCTCATGGCTTGCTTGAGAAGGAGCTGCTTCAACCTCAAAGTCTCTGGCCACTCGTGTCCTCTTTTGAAAAGACTTGGAGGTGGAACACCGTTCCTTAATGTGCCCCTCCCCAATGCACAATAATCATCAAGTGTGGGGGCTGCTATTAGGGACAAGGCTTAAATCTTAGATAGCTGGTTCCTGGTGGAATGCCCTAACTAACTACCATCACTAACTAAACCTAAGGGTACTACTAACTAACCATGTATAGAAGAAAATCACAGTAAAAATTGTGAAGCAAGTGTGAAACAAAAACCACACTGAGCGCTCTGACTATGGGAGGGACTATGAGGAAAGGTCATAAGTGCCACTACTACATCTTCTGCTAGGCAAAAGCAGACTTTGGTGGGCTAAGCGTACACACACCTGAGCGGAATACATATCTGCACCCACATCTTGAAGAACAACAGTTATGCTACAGGTAATAACTATCTTTTAGCAGGGGACATACAAAGACTTAATTTTTTGTAACACTTATTTCATGATGAGGAATTGGAATTTAAAGCAATGTGCCAACCTTTAACATCTTCCCTATCTTCTCTTGAATCCTCATGCCTTCTTCTGCCTCCCTGCTTCATTAAAAATTAATGGGTGATTTCTTCTGAGATCTCATTTCCTTTTATTTAGTCATTATTTCTGTAGCTCTGTACACAGTTTCATCCATTCACTGTATGAGCGGATGTGGATTTTTTTCTGTTCTAACCCTTTTCTGCCTTTCTTCTGCTTGGGGTGTGATGCTGTCAAATGGAGTACTGGGCCACATGTAGGTATTCATTCCCTTGTTCTTCTCCCTTTTCACTGATATTTCCTTCTGGCCAATTCCACCTGTTGGGGTAGGAACTGGTGCAGTTAAACCACTATGGAGTTTGGGCAGGAGAAGGCAGTCCCTGCTGGCCAAAGAGGGCAGGAAATACAACCCTGAAATGTAAATGAGATTAACTGGCTGGCAGGCTGTTAAATATTTGGCTCTCTGTTTGAAGTAGTGTAGCTTAAAATTCCAAGGAGGGGTGTGCCTGGGATAAATATATATAGTATGGTGCTTCTGGGGCTTGGGGCTATACGATTTTGTCTTAGCTGTGAGGTGCGGAATTGTATGTCTGGTGAAAGCCTAATTAAAAATATATATAGCTCTATGGTTTGGGATATTTTTAGTCAAGGCATTACATCTTCCTTACAATTTTGGTTTCTAGCAAATTGATACTGAAGTATCAATGTTTCAGCCAGTGGTTTTTGGTGAAAGACAAACAATTTGATATAAACACGCTGATACTACCATGACGGGAGCCACATAGGTTGATCAGATGATTAGGCTGGACGTGAGACAATCCCAGTTGAACAATCACTTTAATATCCTAATGGGAGACCACCATAAAAGCACTACATACCTAATGCTGATGGAGCACATTGCTGATTAACCCATCTCCAGGACTAACTCGCCTGGATATTTGTTCATTTTATAGTAGCAAGATATAAAAATACTTGCAGTGAATTCTAGAGGATTATTACTCCTCTTGGGTGGATGAAGTTACTTGGCTTTCAGCTTCATACCACTACCTGAGGGATGCATAATAAAGGATATAGAAAATGGATGTTCAGAAAAGCAAAAGTAGAAACAGACTGAACAGAATAATAAAACACTGAACAGGTTTTTGTCAAACCCAAGTCTGATGTCTGAAGATATCTCAATATAAATTTTCTGCACTGTAGAAGGAGAATGTAGTCTGTTTTGGTGTTCTGCAAAGACTCTGTATTTCTGGACCTTGGTCAGCTGTCTTCCATCAGCCAGGAATGGAAAGATGGTCTTGTGGTTAAGGCACAGACTAAGACTCTGCATATCTTGGTTCAGTTCCTAGCTTTGCCACTGACATCCTATGTGATGGCTGCTAAGTCACTTAACCTCTCTGTGCTTCAGCTCCCCATCTGTAAAATGGGAAGATAATACTTCATATCTCCCTCGTCTGTCTTGTATGTAGATTATTAAATCTTTGGAGCAATGATTGTCTATACTAAATATTTTTATGGTGCCTGGCACACTGGCCTCAGTCTTAGTTGGGACCTCTACCTGTGACCAGAATACAAATCAGAATTATACTTCATCTTCAAACTAAGATATTGCACATACAGCTAATGAATACAGTGATTCAGACAACTAGTTAAGATCAAAAATTATAAGGGATATGTCCACTCTTATGCTGCAAGACATCACTGTAACTATCTGCCTGGGATTAGGAACAAACTTTTCCCATAGACACATGATCAGAAAAGTTGTGAGGGTTTTACACCTTTCTCTGAAGCATCTGGCCCTGGCCACTGTTGGCAACAGGATACAAGACTACGTGGGTCTGATCCAAGTAGCAATTCCTATATACCACCATAAGGGTTGGTCTACACTTAAAAGTTATATTGATATAGCTATGTTGGCTAGGAATGTGAAAAATAAACATACCGCTGACCAATGTACCTATGCTGACCTAACCCCCAGTGTAGACTCCACCTCCCTGAAGTAAGTTGGCTATGTCAACACAGTGGTATTCCTATACCGAAGGAAAAACCTCTTCCGTCAGTGAAGGCTGTATCCACACTACAGGGTTATGCTGGCATAGCTACGCTGACATAGCTATGCCTGTATAGTCTCCATAGTGTAGACATACTCTTAAGTCTTTTAGTGATGTGCTAGTCTAGGACAAAGGTCACCTCTCTATCGTAGCTAAAATGTGCCATTCAAGAGCTCCTAGACGGGAGTTTTGTAAGGGGTGCATGAGAAGTACTCACATGAGTTACTATCATCTAAACTGGTTTCAGAGTAACAGCCGTGTTAGTCTGTATTCACAAAAAGAAAAGGAGTACTTGTGGCACCTTAGAGACTAACCAATTTATTTGAGCATGAGCTTTCGTGAGCTACAGCTCACTTCATCGGATGCAGTGAGCTGTAGCTCATGAAAGCTCATGCTCAAATAAATTGGTTTGTCTCTAAGGTGCCACAAGTACTCCTTTTCTTTTTATCATCTAAACTGAGTGAGTTTAACAACCAACTTTATATGCTTCATATGAGTCTCAGTCATTGTTTGATGGGTGTCTTATTAAAGCTGTATCAAAGATGTCCTCTGCATACGCTCCTCTGCTCCTTGCTGAAAATTATAGGTGTAAACTCAATTCAAATTTCACATAATTTAAACCAACAAAATATTCTCTCTTTATGAACATTTTCCATCTGAGGTCCTCAAAGTGCTTTATAATCATTAATGTATTAAACCACATGAGACAGACAAGTGTTATCCCCATTTCACAGAGTGGGGGAAACTGAGCCACAAAGAGGTTTATATACTACAATTTTGCTTGGACTCTCTCATTCTACATGCAGATGACTTGGTTTTAGTCTCTTACTGTACATGCACAAAAGAAAAAATAAAATAATTTTGGAATACCAGGACTTCTATAGCAAAACCATTAAGTGAAGAGTGTCAAGTACATTAAAAGCACAGTCACTGTAACTGATTACTTCATACACTATATTTATCATCCTGTCTCCTGTGTAATCATGAAGATTGCACTGGCTTAAGGATAGGTGAGCAAGCAACTTCAATCTAGATTATATGAAAGACAGCGAGACCGCTGAAAGTTCCTACTATGATTGGGCACTCTGAATGCATACAGTAGATCTGTAATACAATTATCTTTTTAGTATTCAAGGAAATATGGACCAGAATCCTGAGAATTCCCCAAAGTAAAAAGTAAAAAATGGGTGCATGCTGCAAAACCAAGATCTCAGCTTAAATATTTGGTGTGTTTGAGCCCCTGAGTGTCAGACATGTTCTGCATTGCCATTGCTGGCAGCGCTTCCAGGAGGTAAGTGCCAGCCAATAGTATTACTCGCTTTCAGGATCAGTGACTTCAAGAAATGAGCCAATAATCCAGGAAGATCAGTTCCCCCTTGTTGTGATCTCCAAATATTGACATGTTCTGAAGCACTTATATATGTTTGCATCTGCTGAACTATTAAAACATCTCTTCCATCATCCACAGAATACATAACTCCCAATTCTCAATTACACCAAGGCTGTTTTGCATAGGCAGCGTAGTATAAAGGGGCCTTCAAGAGGGCATTTACTCCCCATGGAGGAGTTTTAGAGGTAAAACCTTTGACATCATGTAATGGCGGTTTTGTTGGCTCTCTGCTGGTGGTCTCAGTCCAAAGTATAGCTGCCCTCCTGATAACCTGTACTACTGAGGTCTTCTACAGCATGTTTATCCATAACTCTCCAAGCACTTTACAGAAGGAGGTAGATATAATTATGCCCTTTCACACTAGGAACTTACCACGGTGTCTACGCTGCGCTGCTTTGATGGGAAATGCTCTCTGGTCGACTTATCTTACTCAGGGAGCTGGAGTACTGGAGCTGACCGAAGAGCTCTTTGCCATCAATTTAGTGGGTCTTCATTAGACTCGCTAAATTGACACCCACTGCATTAATTGCAGCAGCGTTGATTTCTCCGTTAGTGAAGATAAGCCCTAGTGAAATGGGGTGAAGAACCTGGCCCAAAATCACATGGCTGGTCAATGGGAGAGGTGAAAAGAGAGCCAATGTCTCCTGACTCTGTTCCATCACTGTCAGCAGCAAGGCCAAGGAGCGAATAAAGATGTGAACTAAACCAGAGATCGCCCCTCAGAAATAAGATATATGTACACTGGCAGGTCACTAATCACACAACAAACTCCCACTGGACATGCTGTACCTGTCCTGCTATGTAGATAAACATGGGGCTTTAGCTTCCAGACCTATCAATCTGGCACCTTTTATGAACACTAAATTAATTTTTAAAATAAAAAGAGCTGAGCTGTTGCCCAGAAGAGGTTGTTATGCTGGGGAAGGAACATTGGGCATGACCAAAAACGAACTTACGTGAGGAATTCTTATGTGAGATATATGTACTCTGACGGATATGTAACTGCATTGAACTGTAACATGCTAAATGATTTATAGGGGAAGTAGGCTAACTCTGAGTGGCACTGAAACCCTGGAAAGTGGTAAATAATGAATAAAAGACATTATTTTCTTGTTAGTCGTTTGGCTTGTTGCCTGTTGGATCTTTTCAGCAGCTGGAGCGAGACAAGAATGGTGGGGCAATGGAAAAGGATGGGCAACTTCCTAAACTTGGATTGCAAGAAAGCAGACTCTGAAGTTGGGTTCTCAACCATCCCAGCAGTGTTGTTACCCTTAATATCCACACAGCATAAAGAGCATCAAAAAGCAGTTGATGAGGCAAGTAGAGACTAAATTGTCCCCTTATATATCATTAGAGTCCAGCCATGGAAGCTGTTCAACATCTTCAGCTCCCACCAAAGCCAATGGGAGTTGAAGGCAATCACCATCTTGCACAATTAGACCCATATGGCCAGATCCTCCATGGAACTATTCCAATGTACACCAGCTGAGCTGGACCCTTATGCTTTCCTATCTCTCGCTGATCAGATCAACCCCAATACCATGGGAGAGAGAGGCCTGACAGTGAGGCAGCTGGATATAGTTTCAATCTACAACTGTGAACAAACCCTTGAGATCTACCACTGAATGTAAAGGGACTCGGAGACAGAAACGTGACCACTGCCATGCAGATAGTTGGAGCTGTATCACTGAGAGCTTCCAGCACACAGCAGGAGTTGCCCACACAGCTGAACCCTTTGAAAAGAACCTGGAATGGCATTTTCCTGCCAATGTGAAGTGAAGGCCAGTCCTTCTGGGTTATAGAGTTAGCTGTAATAAGGGGTGATGCACAGGAATTCTGGCAAGAAACAAACTTTATTTCCTGGCCCTAGTCTGGGTCCAAGTTGCAAAGGTTGAGTCCCCTGTCACATGACAAGGCTAATTATCTACTGCCTCCAATACTATTACATTACTTATGAAAAATGGCAGTTAGTTACAACTGAAGTAATTCTTCAATAAAAACCTTCAAAAACAGACTCCAACGAGAGACTGCTGAATTGGAATTAATTTGCAAACTGGATACAATTAATTTCGTCTTGAATAGAGACTGGGAGTGGATGGGTCATTACACAAAGTAAACTATTTCCCCATGTTTATTCCCCACCACCACCCCCCACTGTTCCTCAGACATTCTTGTCAACTGCTGGAAATGGCCCACCTTGATTATCACTACAAAAGGTCCCCCCCCCACACTCCCGCTGGTAATAGCTCACCTTAAGTGATCACTCTCGTTACAGTGTGTATGGTAACACCCATTGTTTCATGTTCTCTATGTATATAAATCTCCCCACTGTATTTTCAACTGAATGCATCTGATGAAGTGAGCTGTAGCTCATGAAAGCTTATGCTCAAATAAATTTGTTAGTCTCTAAGGTGCCACAAGTACTCCTTTTGCGAATACAGACTAACACGGCTGCTACTCTGAAACCTGAAGTAAGAGTGAAACTGCTGATGAGGAGCCTGATTCTCCACTGCCCTGCAGCTTGTTACCAACTACACCTGTGCAAAGTAGGTGCAAAATTCTGATTTGTTAGCATTTCATTCCCACTTTGTGGAAGGCTTTGGAGACTCAAGCCTCATTATCTCAGGCAGAGTCTAAGAGGATAAATAAGATGCGTTCTATAAATGGTAGTGTCTCTGTAATTTGAAGTTACCCAGAGAGGCCAAACAAGGAGAACCTGTTTATCATGCATACCATGGAGCACAGCAGATCTCTCATACCTCCATGCAGGGGGACTTGAGCCCAGGTGGAATCAGCTCTGCAAGGGCTCCATATTCTGGCGAGAGGATTCAATTTTCTCCATCTCACAAAGCCCATTTCTGTAGGATCTTCCACAGAATATGGGCTGTATATTAGTAGCCAGTTTGTTAGCTTTCCTCTGGTTCAGTGGCACCCCACGTTTCTGGTTCCTCTCTGGCTTTCTTTATAACAAGGTATTTCAAACTCTTGAAATTCCCAAAGCTTCTATGGGCAATAATGTCTGTCAGTCATTTCTTCTCTATTACCTTTCTTGGTGACACAGCATCTTTTCTCGTCACCATGACATTCCACAAACACAGTTCTGTTTCACCCTTAGCAATGAGCAGGTCTCGGAAGGTTCTGGAAAGTTGGGATTTGTTTCTCCCCAAATGTCTGGATTCTTTTGATTTTCACACTAGGTAATGTTTCTCCCTGATTTGTGGACGTGGGGTGGGTTTTCCAGTCTTAGCAAACATATTTATAGTTACAGAGCAAACATTTAAACAATACCTTATAACATGGAATACAGATATTATAAGCAGGATTAACACATGCAGTATCCTACAAACATTCCATAGAAGTTTACCACAAGAGGTGTTATCTCCTCTCCAACAAAAGAAGGTCTACAGTTGGTTTAGATACAACAAATCCTGCATCTCATCAGGGGAATAGACTAGATCAGGGGTGCTGAAACTTCATTGCACCTCGACCCCCTTCTGACAACAAAAATTAATACGTGACCCCAGGAGGGGGAACTGAAGTCTGAGCTCACCTGAGCTGTCCTGGGCAGGGGGGCCAAAGCCCAAGCCCGAGCCCCACTGCCCTGAGTGGGGTGGCCAAAGCCGAAGGACTTCAGCCCTGGGCGGGGGGAAGGGGGAAAGTCAGTAACCTGAGCCCCACTGCTCAGAGTTGAAGCCCGAGCCCTGGGCACTCGGGCTTCGACCCTGAGCCCCAGCAGTCTAACGCCAACCATGGCAACCCTATTAAAACAGGGTCCCGACCCATTCTGGGGTCCCGACCCAGAGTTTGCGAACTGCTGGACTAGATAACCTAGCAGTCCCTTCAAACCCTAGGATTCTGATTCTACCATCCCCTCCAACACTACGCTCCCATTCCCAAATGATCTTACCCCACACTCAGTCCCACTTCTATTTGCTCTTCCCTCTATCGGGAATCCCACTGACTGGAGACGACCACTTCAATCAGATCCTGCTGCCCTTTATGCCCTGGGTCTATGAATGACCCCACTGCCCCATCTTTCCTGCCACCTCTCCCTGAAATTCTCCATTCTTCTCCAATTCCCATGCTACCATCTCCTTCCCTAGTTCTCTTTTGTTCTTTTGATAACTCTATTTTGTGTTTGCTTCCAAGTTTTCCTTAAACATCTGACTATTTTACAATATGCACTTGTAAATAAAAAGATGGACAGAATTATGAGCAGTCAATAGCAGTGTTCACTAGTGCTATATGTTTTCTTGTCATGTAAATTCTCTTTCCCCTAATTATTATTCATTCTTTAAAGCCAATTAATTTAATATGGTAATAGGAATTTGCAGTGGGGCTGCCAAGCCATATGTCTCCAAACCTCCATGGACTCATGGTGACTGTATTTGTTATGCACCCAGAAATGACAGATGTGTGACACTGAAAATATTATGCAGATAGACTTGTTCAGTTGTGAGGCTTTGAGCCAAAACCAGCGTAGAAAAATATGGATTCCAATTATGGGACCTATTCCATGTCCCATTCTAAGCTTCTAGTACTACAAAAACTTACACATGTACTTACAATTAAAACACTTGCTAACATATTGTTCTGTTCTAGGCCCGGGAGGCCTGGCAGAGGTGCTCCGAAAAAGCAAGGCTCAAACGTGGCAAAGTGGCGAATTATTGGCTTTATTGAAGGTAAGTGACACACCCGCAACAGGGACTCCAAGCGTTGCTGTCATGGAGGCGGAGAGCCCAGCGCACCGGAGCAATGCCTGGGATGGAGTCCAATGAAGGGGCAGATAGCAGCCATTAATATACACTTAACATTGTCAGCTCATGTATAACTACTAAGGGGTTGTGCTCCTTTACTGGCAAGGGGCCACACGAGGCAGTCAAGGCCGGTTGAGGACCAGTTTGACCGGTTCCCCATGTCCGACACTGATTGATAGTAACCGTCTGCACGAGAAAGCGTTCTTCCCTAGCTAGGCCATCAGAGTCTTCCGCAGTCCCTTACACAATCCAAATCCATGTCTACTGTATACTTTGTTAATGCAGAAGAACTTCATTAGTCTGGTGTTCTTTGTGAAAGTGTGGGAAGGGGATTTACTACAGCTCTTAAAAGAATCCCAATAGGAGAGCATATTACATAATGTTAAAGTGGCTGTGGATCTCAGGATCTTGACACAACAAAAGATTTTATTCAAAACATACTGGATGCCACAGAGGTGGCACAAAAGAAAGGCCTTATCCTGATGTTTTCTGGCACTGTAACAAAGGAAAAGGAACCCTGATGCATATGTTATGGGACTGTCCAATAGTCAGGCAGCTGTGGAAAGAGGTAGACCCAAGTCTTAAAGTAGAGCTCAGGGTCAGCAGCCAAACCTCTGCTAAAAGTTATATCCTATGTCATTTACCTGTTAAACTGTCATTTACCTGTTAACTCTGCCACAGAGACTTTGGTTCTTGAGGGCTGCAATGATTACCGAGCACATATAACCTTCCTGCCAGGTGGAACCGGCAGCAACCAGGGCTGGGTTCAATACCTAGGGGTTCTTTTCAACAGTACAACACAGAACTGTCTCAAGCTCCCACCCAGTAACCTGGGAAAATTACTTACCACCCCTGGGCACCTCTGAGAGGCAATACTTCCCCACTCGCAAACACAGACTCTGAGTGTAGAAAAGGAACTTTTAATGAAAGGAGGGAAGTCACCCAACATTAATTAGGGAAAATGCCATGAGCAGGATTCACAAACCTAAAATTGTGAGCAGGACACTCACCCTAGAGTGTGTGGGGCAGAGTCTTCTGCCTCATCTTCTTGAGTTCTACAACCCAAAGTGTAGAACTGTGCCCCCCACTGCTCCCTCACCATATCCCACTCACAGTGGTTGTCCTTGGTCAGTGAGGACCCAGGGTTCAGAAGTGCACCTGTGTGAGTTCACCACCCACCCAGGGAAGAAGACACCTGGCTTGCTCTGCCACCTGAGCGCTTGCTCTGGCTGGCCGCCTCCCGCCAGCCAACTGCTCACCACTTTCGCCAGCCACCCATCCATCACCACCTGCCTCTCTGCTGTGACCTCTGTTGATCAGTATCAAGGCTTGTCTACACTGGCACTTTACAGGGCTGCAACTTTCTCGCTCAGGGGTGTGAAAAAAACACCTCCGTGAAAGCTGTAAGTTTCAGCACTGTAACATGTCAGTACAGGCTACACACTTGTAGAAGTGGTTGTTTTAGAGCACTGGGAGAACTCTCCCAGGGCTGTGCAGCGACTACACAAGCCACGTTAAAACTGTGGCTGCCAGTGAAAACGTTCCCTTAATGATATTTAGCTCTCAGCAAGCTGGGCAGAAACACTACCCCACAGTAAGTGATTTCAGCTCTCACTGAGTACTTAATATAACAATGAAGCCTATTTAGCTTTATCTTTGAACAATGGGAGGAAGAGGTTAAACTAGACCTAGGACCCTTAGGGAGAGTCCACACCTCCTGGCTGGGACTCCTGTTCCTATCCCTCTTACTTTTACAGGAGTCTGACATTTGAGCCCCTACTTAACGAGGTCCTTTCAGATGAGGGTAACGCCCTCATTTGGGACAGGTTAAGCAAGTTCTGCTCCCCTTTATTCATACAATAAGGGCAACAACACTGATAACAGCATTTCACTACCCCAGCCAAAGTTGATCACTTTGAGCAACACCGCTCTATTTGCTGGATATCTAAGCAGAGGAAGTGTGTTCATGTAAATACAGATTGTTCCTGAAGTCTCTCCCCCTCCCAGCTAGCTGTCAGGCGAGAGTTCATTCAGACTCTGCTTACACACATGATTGTACAAAAATGGAAGAGTAGGCTTATTCCCAGAATACAGCAGCGGTATTCAGACCTGTTTGAGTTAGCAGCCAAAGAAAGAAGAGTTTATTGCTGTAGCACTTGTCCTCAACGAGACATATGTATACCCCCAGGGGTAGGCAGAGGTCTTCCAAGGGATACATCAACTCATTTAGCTTTTTGCCTAGTTCTACAACAGGCTACATAAAAAGCATTATCAAAGTCATTACAAACTGAAATTTCATACACAGAGAATGACTTGTTTATACTGTTCTATAGGCTATACATTGAAATATAAGTTTCATAGTATATGTAAGTACAATATTTATATTTCAATTGATTTTATAATTATATGGCAATAATGAGAAAGTAAGCATTTTTTCAATACTAGTGTGCTGTGCCACTTCTCTATTTTTATGTCTAATTTTGTAAGCAAGTAGTTTTTAAGTGAGGTGTAACTTGGGGGTACGCAAGACAGATCAGACTTCCGAAAGGAGTGCAGTAGTCTGGAAAGGCTGAGAGCCACTGCTGTAGAGAACAATTACATGAATTTGAAGAAATATTGGCCCCATCTCTAGATACCATTTGGATGAAAACGTTGAGATGGCTCAAAGAATGCCAGACCTTCATTCCTTGTAACCCCTCCTCTTTTGATCACCTCCTTCCCTCTTTTTCCTATTCACGTACATCTTCTCCTATTTTATTACTGACACCCCAACCCTAAGAGATTATGTCTATGTGTATTGTCTGGTTTTGTATTGTCTGGTCTTGCAGCTTTGACAAGTTGTAAAATTGCATAATAGCGTAATTCTACTGAAGAACCCACAAACCATCTGGTATTTGGAAACATATACAAGCTGTAAGTCATCTACATTTTGGGCTTTTCATCGTCTTTTTTTCTTTAGGAAATCAATAAATATTAATCGCAACAAATACAATTAAAACATTGTAATAAAACCTACCTTCTTAAAATTTAAAAATGAGTAAGACCAACTGACAGGCTTCCCCGCAACAAAGAGACATGAGGCCAAAGTCTGTTCTTGGTAACTCTGGGGTAAATGTGGAGTGGATCCATTGACATCAGTGGAGTCACTCCAGATTTACACCAGTGTAACTGAAAGCAGAATTTGGGCTTTGTTTAATTTAATAAGATTCTTAAGTTAAACAAATGGCAGGGTCCCCAATATATGCAAAGTCATTTATTCTGCTAACATAACATTCTGAGTAAAGATTTATGTCTCAAATGCACAAAATAAGTTATTGTTGCAATAAAAAAATCCCTCCTGAAGGCAGCCTTTGCTAAATTGAGCTGAGGAGTTGCTATGGTGATGAGGTACTGAAGTTGCTGATGCATTATCACTTTGAAAACAATTGACAATGGACAACAACACTATTACATTAATGATCCTAAAGAAAACTACAGACAAATCCACATTCAAGGACAACCAAGGTGGTTTAAATTCAGAGTGGTTCTACTGATTTTAAGGGTCTGGATTTACACATGTGTAAATGAGATAAAAAAAGTTATCTCAAGAAAGTAGCAGTTGAGCAGAAGCAGCAACATCCAAAAGGGGTCCCAATGAGAACTAGAAATGCTACTACAAACAAACCAGTTGCGAGGAAAATATTAGAACACTGTAGTCTCCAAGCCATTACAGTATACTGGGCTTTTAAACTTTTCACCAGCAAACAGATGAAGTTGTGCCAATAAATTTGATCTTAGTTACACAGGTATAAAACTGGAGTAACTCCACTCACTTCAGTGAAGTTACTCCTGATTTAAACTGGCATAAATGAGAGCAGAATCTGGTCCAGTGGGATTGTTTATTTCTGTAAGTAAGCCAGCAGGAAGTATTTCCAATCACACTTGGGATAACTGCGATATTCAAATTCTTTCCCGCCTCCAATATTTTCTTTCCAGATTGTATTGGAGAAAAGTTTCCTAAGTCCTATAATTTACTTTATAATTTAAAACCTTCCACTGAGTTCACTTCTTCCATTACCATTCAAATACAGGCCTAGAGTTCAATATCAGTCCAACTGGTATAAATTCTGCATGTGTGATGCGATTTCAACAGAGCTACTTTGATGTAACTGAGAGCAGAATTGGATCCACGGACTTTAGGTTATTGAATTAGAGCTATGGATCCAGGTACTATTTTTCCTATGGAAACAATGGCTCTGATAGCGTGGCCCAGGGCAGAGACATATGAGATATTGCTCAAGATCACACAAGGGGAAAGCAGTTAACTTGTGTCATGGTCATAAATCAGACTTGGTTTTACTGGGTCATTCTTTTACCCATTTGTGGATGCTTTGCCATCATTGTGCTTTTTGCAGTAACAGCAGGTGTCTGATTAATGTTGGTAAACTCATATGCACAAAGGGACAGCATATGTCCAGTAAAATTCTACCAAAACAAAAACATACATACAAATTGTTTACTCAGGAATATGCTATTTCCACTAACAGAATGAAATTTCCTACACCAACTATGAAAAACTAGGCATATAGCCAGGGAGCAACTTAAAGTACTGTTCACTACCATCAATCACACACTGTGAAATCACTCTAGCTGACAGCTCTAAAAGCAATTAAACTTCATCTTGGTTTAGGCTACTTCCATTTGCAAGGAAACCAATTTTCCTATTAGTCTCCAGAGATATTTTGCAAGCTGTAGATAACCTTTTAAAATCCCTCTCACTGCGCATGTACAGGAGGTTATAATACCAGTTAGGGGGGAGGGTGCAGGGAGAGGAGACGAAAATCATAAAATACCATTGGGTTATAGCATTACCTGAATTAATGTATAAAAAATTGGAAGCACTGTACGTCCGGTCATAATGCAACAGCTTAGCAATATACAACACATGTTCATATTACTGTACCCCAAATCCTAGCCTTTCTGTACACCATACAGAACTACAGGGGAAATAAATATTTAATAGAAAAATATGTTTTTAATCTATTGAAAATTTCTTATAATACAGAAAAAACAACATAGGATCAGTCTGCATCAACTAAATCCCTTCAACTGACTAGAGATGCGATCTGTTTTTGGACACTGAAGTAGTTCAGGACCAAATGTGACCCATTTTAAGAGAGCTGTAATCTGGTAGTGAATGTCCCCCTAATTTAATTTACGCCTTCCCATGGTTTTTTTCCCCTGATATGTCCCCATTTCTGCTCCGCCAGGGCCTAATTCTCATTCCCACAAGACTGCTTTTACTTTGCTTTGGCAGTATAATGGGGCTTAAAAGGGAGCATTAAACTGGTCCCTTTGCACTGGCAGAACAGTGTAAAAGGCCTCCATGTAAATGAGAATCAGGTCCTCAGGGTGTAATTTAACACCAGTGCTGACTTACAGCCATCTAATTTATGTGACTTCTGAATTTGGTCCATACTTATGGGTGGTCCAATTTGCCTAAATCAGTCACACAAATTTCACACTGTTTCCCAAATACATGTTTTTGATCCTTACCTCTTGATTTGGGTGCCTAATTTTAAGCAAATTTAGGCTCTTCAAAGTTATTGCTTCAAAAGTGAGCTAAACCTCGAGCTATGTGGAGTTTATTGTTTTCTCTTTGCAGAGGGTGGCTGAACATTTTCTTTGGTTTTGACTCAGATAAATTCTCCTTTCCCTCAAGCGTGACTTTGAGAACCAACAAATAAACCTGATATCTCAAAAGAAATTTAGCTGAAACTGTGACGTAGAAACCTATATAACTGACATGGCTCTTTTTCCCTGTACTGCATTTTTAAGTCTCTAAAGTACTCTAAATGCTGAGGTTGGTATGCATTTTGTATACAAAAAGAAAAGGAGTACTAGTGGCACCTTAGAGACTAACCAATTTACTTGAGCATAAGCTTTCGTGAGCTACAGCTCACTTCATCGGATGCAGCTGTAGCTCACGAAAGCTTATGCTCGAATAAATTGGTTAGTCTCTAAGGTGCCACTAGTACTCCTTTTCTTTTTGCGAATACAGACTAACACGGCTGCTACTCTGAAACCTGCCATTTTGTATATAATTCAGTGCAGACTGATGCACTGTATGATCTCATGGACACTCTACTGTTGTTACTACTTTGGCTGCTTTCTTAACCAGACTAAAACTTCTGTTTTCTCTCTGTGTACAGAGAAATCTAACAAACCATCACATTTCACCTGGTTTGCATTGAAATTATACAAAACCATGAATTTTGGGGTGATTTCAGTGCAAAAAAAAAAAAAAAAAAAACTCCATCACATTTAGTTCACTCAGAATTTGGATCTGATTTGCTAAAGACATTCATGAACCTTGGGGAGCATTTCTGCAAAGACAGTGCCTAGTGCTGCATGGGGTTACTCCTTGTGCAACCTTACAGAAGTCAACAGAGCTACACATGGCACAAATCAAAGCAAAGTTTGTTTCCACGGTTGAATTTTAACTTTCATCTTTATATTATACTGAGGACAGCCTCCGTTGCTCCTTCAATCAGGACCCCTTAAAAAATCCACACAGTCTAGATATTCAAAACATTCCACTTCTGGGGGCCCATTTATCAAGTCTACACAAAGTCTTCATCCCAGTTTCAGCTGGGTTCAGCCCATCCACCCTGGGGGTCTATCCTTTATTTAAAATTCATTTGTTTCATCCCAGTCCCAAACTGGGCACAACCTCTCCTCTCTGAGGGTCTGTCTTCCCCCTGGAGTTCAAACACTCTCCTGCTCCAATTTTAAGCTGGGCCCAGCCCTTCCCTCCTGCGGATCTGTCTACCTGCTCTCCCAAGTATCTCTTGCTTAGAGTATGGCCTTCTCCACAGGTGTCTTGCTCCTGCTGACTCAGGGCCCTGCAGGTGCCTTTTTGCTCCCTGCAGTATCTGCAGGCACCTGCCAACGCCCACCAGCAGCTGTCTCTGCCTTCATAAGGCCCAGATGCTTTTCCATAAGCCCAATTGAGCAGCATATAGGTGCACCGCACCTCACTTCCACTTAAATGGTCCAGTCACCTTGTGACAGTAATTCAAAGCCAAGAGAGTTTTGAGTGGGCACAGGATTCATTGAGAACATTTCACAGACTCTAATTGTGATACACATGGCAAGAGTTGTGGCCAGATCTGCCGGGGAAAGATGGTGCCACATAAATGCCTTTCGCTTTTTTCCTAAATCCATCAATTTCTGGTTAAAAGAGGCCAGTTTTTGGAGATTCAGAAATGAAAACAGGCATATCCGGAGAGCTGCGCATTTTAAAGGATGACAGAATTCCAGCTCACTTGGAGGTCAGCAAATGTGCTTCCAATCCAGTGCCTGTTAACTTACAAACATAAGAGAGAGGGAGAGAAAGAAAGAGATGTGGTGGGAATCTGATAGCAGATCATGACCCTTAATACTCAGTATCATTTTTTAAAATCTATTGCTTGTATTGAAAAGCTACAAGACAAATACTGTTTGTTTATATCACATGCAATGATGTGTGCTCTGCTGCTTCAGAGGTAGACAGTTCACCAACAGAGGTCTGATAATCTAACTAAATGATTCCTGCTTCTGGAGCTGGACTAACAGCACTGCTGATGGCAGCTGTAGCACACAAACAAGGATAAACTCAAACAGGCTATGTCCATTTCAGGTGAAGTGATAACAAAGGGTATGTCTATACTTAGGGTGACAAGATGTGCCATTTTTAAAGGAACAGTCCTGTATTTAAGCCCTCCTGGAGGTGTCCCGACTTTTTCTTAAAAACAGGAAAATTGTCCTGTATTTTCTGTCTCCCCCAAATCAGCATTGGTGGGTCCTGCTGCTGGCCAGATCCCTGCTTGCCAGCCACCCGCCCACCAGGGGTGAGTGAGGGCGGGGGCCAGTGGCTGACGGCCATTAAAGGCTGGTGGCGGGGCAAAGCTGCCATGCATGGGGCTGGCCACTCCCCCTGCTGGTCCGTCATGCAGCCCCCGCTGTGTGCCGGCTCTTGGCCAGCAGGGCCCGTCCCCCATCCTGTTTCTGGCTGGCACTGGCTGCGTGCTGCGAGCTACAGTGGCTGGTGAGTGCGAGCAGGCGCCAGTTGGCAGCCCATTACATGTCGCCTCTGCTGCCCACCCATCGGCCCTTTACATGCTCCCCCTCTCACTGTCCTCCCCCTGCTTTGTCCCTTCACCCCGCCCCCAGTCCCGTGGCTCCTCCATAACACCCCTGGCAGGGTGTGTCCCACTCCCAGTGCTGTGCGGAGAACCGGCCCCTGCTCAGAGTGCTCAGCTCACCAGCAGCCTGGCTGGCAGGCTTCTTCCTTCCCCCACTGCCTCTGGCTGGGCCAGTGCCCCAGGAAAGCTCAGGACACTCCGTCCTGGGGCACTGGCCAGAAGGAGCCAAGCCTTCCATGTGCCAAAGCCCACAGAGTGCTGGCACGGGGAAGCCTCTCTGCCCCTCAGCTCAGCTCTGGAGTTGGGGTGGGGGGGAAGAGATTTCCAGCCTGTCTGCACCCTGACCCTGCAGGCTCCACAGCACCCTCTTCACCTGCCCCTCCCTGCCCTGGGTCCTGCCCACAGGGAGCACAGGGCTGCTCTGTCCTCTAGGCACCCCCCTCTGCTTAGCCACCTCTCTGGCTGGGTTTGCTGAAGCCCCTGCAGTCAGGTTCCCTGGGCTCTGGTGCATAATGCATCCTTAGGGCTTAACTCCTTCCTGCCCTTGCTGTAACTGGGGGACAAGAGACGGTTAGTTATGTCGGTGGCCAGCAGCAGCCTGGAGGTGTTAGCTGCCTTTCGACACTGTGCGGACAGGAAGGGACAAGCTGGTTAGAGCCACAGGGCCGGGGGGAAGAGATGAGCTCTGCAAAGACACAGACCAGGTCATCCCTTCCCCCCACCCACTGCTGCGGGAAGCAGCTCCTGTCTCTTTCCTCCCAAACAGTGCTGAAAGGCTGCTGCTTGTCACATTCTGGTGTGAACCCTAGCAGGAATCTGGGGAGGGGGACATGTGAGCCTGTGTGCTCCCCTATATGTTGCCTCGGGAAGATGCAGCAGCAGGTACCAGGAAACGTGGTGTTCATCCTGGGGTCTCAGCCAGGCATGGAGGGCACAGATCACCGGGCAGGGAGGGTCAGGTTGGTCAGTCACCCCCCTGTGTGAAAGAGGTGTATGGGAGTGTGTGTACGTCATCTCTCCCCGTGTGAACACTAAAGCCTCAAAGATAAGAAGGTAAATAAAAAAATCCAACTATGCAGTATTTCTTTTTAAGAGGGGCTCAGTTACCATGATGTTAATTTGAATGTTTGTACTGCATAGTTCTGATTGATTGCCGTTGAACTTGCTTGAATAAGAGTAATTTTACCAGGTATCCTTTATTCAGCATAGGGAAATATGGTCACCCTATCTATACTGCAATTAGACACCCAATGCTGACCCATGCCAGCTGAGTCAGGCTTATGGGGGTCAGGCTAAGGGGCTATTTAATTGCAGTGCAGCCATTAGGGATCTGGCTGCAGCCCAACCTCTGGGACCCTCCCACTTTGCAGGGTCCTAGAGCCCAGGCTCCAATCTATGCCTGAATGTCCACAATGCAATCAAGCAGCCTTTTAGCCTGAGCCCTGTGAACCAAGTCATGTGGCATGGGCCAGCTGTGGACTTTTAATTGCAGTGTAGACATACCCAGAGAGAGCAGGGAGTCCACCTAAAGCAGAAATGAATACAGGTAGCCAGGGCATGATTTTCCCAGAGTTTAAGATTTCATAATTTCTTCCTGTCTCAAATCAGGATTAAAAATTGAAATCTCAAAAATTTACAAACCAATAATCTGAAACATTCTTTTCAGATCAGGTGAACTGAAGTGTTTAATTTACATAATTTTGAAACAGTTCAACCTTTTAAAAAGGTCTTCTGGGTACAAATTAGCAAAACTTTCAAAATGAAATGTCATTTCGAATCGAGAAGCCAATTTTTTTTGTTTTGAAAGTGTCAAAACTAGACGTTTCAACAATCATGAAACTTTTTTCCCCTAAGATTTCTGAATCAGGAGTTTCATGAAAACTGATCCCATTCCTGCAAACGGTTTGTTTTCAAGAATCGTCATTTTCCAATGGAAAAACGTTGAACATTCCTGACCAGCTCTAGAACTAAGTCCTTTTGTCTACAAACAAAAGTTGAATCACTAACTGTACTGGAATAGTTAAAGTGCATCTCCAGTGGGGATGTACTTATACTGTGGTAAATATGCTTATACCAGTATAGCTTATTCAGTATGGGAAAGGGAACAAGATATACCGGTATAAAGTATCTTTATACCAATATAAATGCATCTACTTAAGGGGTTGAACTGATATTACTATAACAGGGAAAAAATCCCGATAGTTATATTGGTACAAAAAATGTGTGTAGATTAGACCCGAGACAAATTGACAGGTCAGTGGGCGAAATCCTGCGCTGCCACTGTCCTTGCTGTTTTGTGTTCCATAAAACACTTCAGTCTTCAGGACTTTTCATTCTGCACCTTTCTCCAGCACTAACATTCATTGAAACCATACACAGATGTAAGCAGTGTCAGGATGAGCTCCACCCTGACATCTGGTGGTGAGGTGTGGCAAGTTGTGGAAAAGAACTTCAGGGGCCGATCTCATTTGCATAGGCACACCCACCACGCCTAGAATGAGACCATAGCTGCCCAAATGGTCACTTTGGCTGCTGTGGGATCCCCAGTGTCTCTGTTATTGGGGCAGGAAGAATAAATTGTTATTACCCTGATTATGGGAACTGTGCTTGGAACTGTACGTGGCCTTTTGTTATGATGGAGGGATTCACCATCAACTAAGTAGCACTCGCTAGGCAAGGGTCATGGGTTCCAAAACTCTGTGAATGGAGAGAGGCTGGGGACAAGTATTAATACTTGGTGGTATGGGCCCCTTGGTGAGGGCCTTACATGCTAATTGCACTTCCTCCTCTCTCCACTGTGGAATATCAGAGCTAATTTTGATTTCATTAGAAGTCTAGTTATAGGCTGCTGAGCTCACTTTGGGCTGACAGTGCACCAGCACTGGGGCTCCCCTACTACAAGCTGAATTCACCTAAGAGCTGAAATCACTGAGTGTTGTGTTAAGTAGTGGGGGAGCCTGAAGATATATTGTGGAGCAGTTTGCGGGACGGCTGGTGAAGCAGTTCGACGCGGAGCAGTGTGTGGATGGCAGGAGCTGCTTGTGGGCCGTGGAGCTGAGCGAAGGAGTTCGTGGGGCGGCTGGCGGAGCGGAGTGCAGCTGAGCGAAGGAGTTTGTGGGGCGGCTGGCGGAGCGGAGCGCCGCGCCGCTATGGGGCGGTCAGCTTCAGATCATGTAAGGTGCCTCTTACCCCCGTCCCATTTCCATCCAGGTTGGGAGGTAAAGCTCCGCAGATAAACTTTCGAAGTCTGGGGCTGCCCTGACCAGGGACAGAGACTTTTGGGGCATTGGACTTTTGGGTGATTTGGGGTTGCTGGACTCAAGAACCAAAGGGAAAAGGGCATGCCCCAATTTGCCTGGGGTGGGTTTTTTTTTTGCTCATGGGTTGTGTTATGAATCCTGTTGGTGGTGTTTCCCCAACATAATGCCACATTGTTTCTCTCTGTTATTAAAAGGCTTTTGCTACACTCAGACTCTGTGCTTGTGAGAGGGGAAGTATTGCCTCTTGGAGGCGCCCAGCGGGGGTGGTGTATATTTGTCCCAGGTCACTGGGTGGGGGCTCGAGCCGGTTTGCATTGTGTTATTGGAATGGAACCCCTAGATATTGAACCCGGCCCTTGTTGCTGCCAACTCTGACGGGCAGAAGGGTTACACATAAATATTTTAAAAGTACCGTACACTACTTATAGAGGCAGAGGCAGTGCCATTCATACTGTTTTTACTACACATGGTGAAAGGCCTGCTGCTAGAAGAGAGAAATGTGCTTTCACTAATTTATACCACTGTGGAATTGGCACCCTACCTTATCACTTAGACTGCTGCAGAATTGGCACTCTGTGCTATAAAAAGGGAGAGACCGGCATATTGACTGAAATGAACGCTCACACAAGAATTCTTTCAGTTAACTCATCATTCCTATTATGTAAGTAAAACCTTGCAACCTGACAAGTTGCTAGGGTGCCTGGGTGCAGTTTCCTTCATGCAGCTAGGGTAAATTTCATCTCTACTATCAAACTCCGATTTCAGCAGGTAACAGTCTCTGGACCACTCAGCAGAAGAAAAGGGAATTATTTCTATAAAAATCAATGCAGGGAAAGAAATAGAGCAACTTTGCATAGTGAAGCTGTTTTTCAGAGCTGGATCAATAGCTGCTACTGCTGATGTACCCTCAGACTAAAAGGAAAGAAATGTGAACAGTATTTTTAACCTGAGAGTACCACAGATTTGAATGCAAAAATTTAGAAAGTAGCACCACAGATTTCCCTCCTTTTTTATGATAAGGAAAAACGAACGGGTGACTATAATGAATTATAAGACTTTCCAATCTTTTGATTGTTCCTATGAGCTGAACAGAAGGAGGTGAGAACTGCCAGATTGACAGCACTGAAAACAGAAGTCTTCTGTTTATTCCCAGTTGAGAGCAGCACGAACAGTGCAAGCTACTGCCCTTATCCCAAATTGCTCCATTAAAAGCTCTTAGCATGGAGTTATAACCATTAGGCTGGAAGGGTAGTTCAGTCTCCATAACTATCTAAACCTTGGCCTTAATACTGAGGCTACCAACAATGGTGACACCATTAGTACTGATTGTGATGATGGAGTTTACGATGTGGTCCACAATAACTGGACTGAGGCCAAATACAAACTCATTTCATATAGGCAGCACTGAGTCCTCAGTAGGTTTTATTTTATTTTACAGGTGAGTTTATAATCCACGTAAAAAGGTAATTCCAATCCAGGATTTTAGGAAAGATTCTCTGAAGTGTTCTACTACTCAACAGCATCCCACCTCTTGGTGGGATACATTCGTGGAAATAAAAGGAATCCATAAGTGTTTGCATACTTTGATTACGTGAAAGATTAAGAAATATGTGGGAGTCAAGACAAACATACCAGCACACATGGGAGTAATGTGCTTTTCCCCAAACAGAACAAGGATGCTTATTTCACAATATTTTCATTTTTGACCCACTATGTACTCTCTTCCCAAAGAGCTTCCCTCAAACTTTAACTTACTCTAAGATTATATTAAACTGAATGTTACCAGCACATCAGTATTTGTATGTTACCAGATTTCGGTTTCTTTTGGTGCATACACTGAGACCATTTGACACCGTCTTCTTTGTACTAAAATTGTTGTGGGAAAAATCAGACATTTGGGGGATACTGCCAAGAATATAATCAGCTGATTTTGACCCACAGTCTATCAGAACAGTTCTGCTCTAATTCAAGTAATGGGATTTTAGTGTATAAACAGTTCTGTTGTTCTGTCAGGGTGATTTTGTGGACACCCATTTTCAACTGCATCTTCCAGTGACAAAGCATTCTTCTTTATTATGCCAAATTAATCCTATTTTAAGCTCTTTTTCTCAAGCTCACTGGTAGTAAAAGATTGGAGTGTGGCACAAGAAAATGACACATCCCAGCACTTTCAGGAGATATTAATTTTGTGTTTCCAAACAGTACACCTTAGAACTCCAGTCCAAGACACACACACCGCTCCCCCAAATTTCACTATTCAGGCCCTGAATTTAACAACCCATAACTCTGGGGAAGTCCATATTTAGATTCAAATCCAGTTCCAAATTCTGAGGCTTGGGCCCATTTCTACTTATAATTGACATTAACAGGGTTTCTTGCATCTTCTTCTGAAATCATCTGGTACCAGCCAGTGAAAGATAGACCCCCTTGACTAGAGCAACTGCTTGTTTAATCAGGACTGGCAGTTCCTGTTTTCCCTAGCTAGGCCTGGATCCCGCATCACTGAAGCCAAAGCAAGATTTATCACAGACTGTCAATGAAAGCAGGCTCTTGATCCAGATCACAGACCACACTTCAGGCATGTTTGGATTCAGGGTTTTGGTTTGGCCCAGTAGAATCAACTGCAAAGTTTAGATTAGGACCCAACATATCGAGAAACTCAGAGTGTTCACATCTGTGGTCTCGATTCAGGCCCATCTCCAATTCCCAGGTACCTTTTCCCATTGTTCTTTGTGATTTTTCCTTGAAAATTCCACTGCTGGGTTTGGTCTATGCTTAACTCCAGCCTGTGAACTATGATTTCTATCTAGCCTTGTCTGGAATTGTATTTTGGTTGAAAAGGTGAAAAGTAAATAAATAAATAGAGGTAAAATCAAAAAAAGATTTGAATGCAAACTGTCCAACAATTCTTCAACTGCAAATTAGAACTAAAAACAGAAAAGAAGAACTGGAGAAGACACTGCCTCTTTTCCTTGCCCTTTTAAAAGCTTTTTTGTACACTGTCCTGATGACTGAGCCACAAATCACCCTTGTCAGTGCACCTTTATTTAATTTGCATCAGCTTCATTATATTTCAGTGGAGCGCTGTCAATCAAAGTGACACTAGATCCATTAAGATTGGCACCAGTTAGATGCAATTTAATGTAACTCAGAGCAGGTTAATTTACTCACCATGTGTTCACCTCCTTCATACATATTTTTTTTAAATCACCATCTGAGCAGCTACTTGCATTTCTGCTTATCCTATTAAGTTATGAAGTGATGCAATGTTAAAATCCAGTCAATCAGCTAGATGGTGAAAATTAATGGCCAGTGGAAACAAAGGCTGCCTGTGATAGACTGAGCCTTCATGTAAAGAACATTGGAAATGCAAGTGAGAGAGTCAGTGGAGTGAGCCAGGACTGCTTGGGGCCCTGCCAACAACTAAGTGAAAAATATCCACAAAACACATTTTACAACTTGGTGCAATCAGGCCACCCCTCAGAGCATTGACCAGGGAAATCACTCAGCGCATGGAAACGTCAGGTCTGATCTGAATGAGCTTCATACTGTATTCACCAGCCACAGGAAGAAGCTGATATCTTAAAGGGGCGGGAGAAAGAGGCACTGTCTTTTGGAGATGGGCCAAATGATTCCTGAGTAATCTGAACATGGGTGCGTGTGGCCTGTTTGAAGACCACAGAACACATAGTCCTTCACCACAGCTCATCTGTCATCTATTCACCTCTCTGTGTCAGCTAATATTAACTGATAGCCCCTTTCCTAATGGAACACACTAAAGAGAAATGTATATTGAGCTCACTCTTTTGATGGTATGTCGTTTTTAGTGTCCTAACATACTTCAGTATGCTTCACCTCTCTGGTCACATAGTGCTCCCAGTAACCTTGCATGATTGACATTGTGCAGTCATCCGCAGTTCACACAATAACTTGGAGCTGTAAGATTCACTCCAATAGCAATTTGCGAACAAGAGTCTGATGTTCAACCTCTTGAGAATTGTAGAAAACAGCAGCTAATTCAGTATGGAAACAGTCTTCGTTCCCTACCCAAATGTCATCACTGCTCAGGAACTGGAAAAATCAATCAAGGCTGAAACAACCATCTTGTTTTGAAAAGTGTGTAAAAGCTACTGCAGAAATGCAAGCATTTGATGAAGTAAGAAGGGTAGAGTGCTTGAAGAAGCTTGTATGCCCATCAGTTCCTCCTATTTACTTTACTAAATATTGCTACCGTTTGTAACCTTGCTCAAAGGAACATGGAGTTGGCTACATAAGGAAAATTACAGAACGGACCATCTAACAGTATCACTAGGCAGAGACACGTACACTATTTATGGTTCATCTGATAAATCTTTCAAAGATGGTGGTTGTGGTGTCTTTGCACAGTGGCCTAATGTAGCAAGTATAAGAAAGAGCATTATTTTGGGATAAGATTAGCTTGAATTATATGACTGAAATGAAAGCTCTTCTCACTGCATTGCAAGAAATAAACAGAGCAGAAACAGAAGATGATGTTGTGATGTTTGTTAACTTGTAGGTGGTGATCCTTGGTTCCTTTCTAAGAAACCAGAATACTATCAACAATGCATTCATAAGAAAGCTTGGAGGATCAGAAAGCCAATAAAGTTTTCAACGGATTCCATCACACATTGGTATATACATGGGAGTGAGGTAGCAGATGATATGGCCAAAGTTGGAAGATCAGAAACTCGGGTAAGAATGACAATGGTCAAGGATATTGACATTTTATCTAGGAAAACGTTAGCTAAAATAAATGGTCAAAAGATAAAAGATCCTCTGATCAATATCAAAGCATATCAGAGAATAACATCCACGAGCATAAAATCACAGACAGGGCACACTGCTGGAATAAGAATTAATAGAGATGAGCAAGAGATATATTCACTCTACAAATTGTGTCAAGAACAGGCTTAAAAATGTGCCCACATTTTTGCATGTGACATTGTAAGGTGAAGTGATGCTCTTCAGATTCAACACCTTGGATCAAACCTTAGAAAAGACCTTGTAAGAGTCTCTAAATTCATTCTAGTGTTTCGTGGCCTGATATAATTGTGGGACAAGAGAACCACAACAACTCTTTTGGCAGGAGGCTGGAATTTCATCATCCAGAGCGTGGGACAGTGTTTAATTGTCTTTGGCAAACCCTAGACCTCAGAGTAACTAAAGTAGAGCCCTCTGTCACCCAGACATTTAAAGTAAACTCACCTTGTTTTGGCTGGACAATCCACTCTGTGTATACATGTTTTTTTCAATGAAAATAAGACATGAGCCATCAAATCAGGCTCAGGTTTACATCAGGTAGACTGCAGTCAGATGGAAGCTCTGAACTGCATGAAGAGCAATTAGTAATGTGGTTTGCCTGTTCTGGCTCCCCACCACTATTTTTCTGATTTCCCATGATAATCTCAATATAAAAGCACATCATTGTCGCCAGTACATAGAGGCAAACTGAGGCACTCTTTAGCTTATCACAAAGGATAATCTTGGAATCATGGGAACAAATCCTAAAGTCATTATTCAGGCAAAAGCAAACCCCCACTGACTTCTGTTGCAGCTCAAATGCAATATTACAATTGAAAATATAGGTCTTGCAAATTTTCTGCAGGGCCAGATTCTGCATACCCTTCCTTATTTATTTATATGAGTAAATCCATTGATATTAATGGAACTACTTCTGAGAGTATGGTTTTGTTCCAACCATATTTATCAGTAAGGCACTGCTGAAGTATCCCTTTAGTGATTTTTTTCTTTTTTTTCTTGTCAATATTGCTTCTGTCTCATTACATGACCTATATTTAAGGATCTCAACAGATTGCTGGAAAATGCCTTCTTCCTTAGTAACTTCTGAGTATATGGACGTTCCCTTATAAAATTAATTTGGATGGGACTATATATTTATTACCCAGAGGTCTTTATGTTACCTTGATCCTATAAATAAGAGAACAATAATGAGATCATTTTCAGTGGTCTGAATTCTCATGCACATTTACCCAAAAATAAATGGAGTACTTGTGGCACCTTAGAGACTAACCAATTTATTTAAGCATAAGCTTTCGTGAGCTACAGCTCACTTCATCGAAAGCTTATGCTCAAATAAATTGGTTAGTCTCTAAGGTGCCACAAGTACTCCTTTTCTTTTTGCGAATACAGACTAACATGGCTGCTACTCTGAAACCAAAAATAAATCATTTGCTTATACAACACCACATTGATACAATCTATCTTACATGCTGATTTTTTGAAAAGGAGAACACAGAGGTGTATATTCACCTCTTAATTAACTATGAAGAGATCTGTCTCTCTGCATCAAAGAGAGAGTTCACCCGCAGGAGCTTTTCAGTCGTGTATGCATGTGATTTCTGATATATAGTTTCTGAGTCATTTCAATTGAGAAATGTAAATATCAGTCTTTAGCAGACTAATTTCTGTAAGACTAAATTGAATTACATATTAGCAGAACTGACATCTGGCTAGCACTCTATTTAATTCAGTCTGTCAGTGCCTGTTTTAGAGCTCTGTGCTGGAGGTTGAGTTAGGCCAAGACTGATGGTCTCTGCTCTACAAATTGAATCCACTGATGCATAATTGAGCTCTTGACTACATCAAGTATTTTCTTTACCAGACCCTCCTCTTGCTTACTTGCTCTATTTAGTTAATGAAAAACATATTTCCTGGTGATTAGGAGGGGAATGAAAAATTTAAGGTTCCGATCATGGAGATGCAGAGTGCCTCATCTTGCTTTACCCTCACCAAAAAGTTGAGTGTGCTTGGCACATGTCAGGTGGGTCCTTGATTTCAACTGGTTTGCTGAGTCTTAAATCTCCCACAATGTGTTTTTAAAACAAGTTATATAGTAAGTGGAAAACAGCTAATGTTAATGGCACATTAAGGCTGCAACATCAAGTGCTCCTGGTCTTGTAAAGACAAAAACCAGACTCACTGCATGTATCAGCAGATTTGAAGTCTGCATTTGGAAAGGCCTCTAGGGTAGATTCTGGAACATTTCCTAAAAAACCCTATCATGTCCTGTTTGGTCAATAAATCATATATTATACATAATTTACATTACATTATAAGATGAGATGACTCCTCTTTACCTGTTGAGCATGTAGTTTGATTGTTTCATTGTATTTTCCTCTCTCGGCCATAGTGGAAATTGATTTATATTTGCTCGGATCTATAACAACTAACAGAAGATCAAGAATTAATTTTACCTTTAAAAAAGAAATATGAAATAGTAGGGATTTTTTTTAAGGCACACTTGGGGGCCTACTCCTCTAGGCTCATCTAGACTGTAATTTGGAAGATGTCAGTTAACACCTGCTACCTGCCTAGGGTACATCTTTGCTGCAAAATTAACATGGGTGATCAGCACTTGGGTTAGCCTAGTGTGGGTGTGAGCAGCCACACTGCAAAGCCTTACCTGAGTTACTGTGTCCTCACTGGTGCTGCACTGCCCTGTGTGTGTTGCTAGGATTTCTGGGGGCATATCCCGTAGTTCTATGTGCTACGGAAAGCTGATCTACTCTGTGAACTGTGGAAAAATTTGCCTGTCCTGGGCTCACAGGGAGGGACTTGTGGGAAGGTACTGGAGAACTATCAACACTAGAGTGATTTTAAGTGTAGACAAGGCAGTGAAGTGTGCCTTTAGCACTTGTTAAACTGCTCCACCTAAAGCCTGTAAGGCTAGGTCTACACTTGGAGCTGGGGCTATGATTTCCAGCTTGAGTAGACATTCTTGCGCTAGCTCTCACTGAGTGAGCACGCTAAAAATAGTAGCGTAGCCACAGTAGTGCAGGCAGTGCCGAGCAGAAGCACAGGCTAGCCACCCCAGAAATGTACCCACGAGGTCTGTGCAGGTGTGTACTCAGGGAGTACCTCTACGCTTCAATTAGACACACGCAGCTGGCCCGTGTTGGCTGACTCAAGCTTGCGGAGCTCAAGCTAAGAGCATGTTTATTTTCAGTGTAGATGTTCAGGCTCCAGGCCCTGTGAGGCTAGGGGGAGGGGTATCCCAGAGCTCAGGCTGCAGCCTGAGCCCAAAGGTCTACACTGCAATTAAATAAGCCCACAGCCTGAGCCCAAATCAGCTGGCCCGGACCAACTGCAGGTGTCTAACTGTAGTGGAGACACACCCTAGAGAGGCTAGTTCATGCTGCTGCCTGTGCTACCACAGCTACGCTGCTGTTTTTAACACAATAGTGCAACGGCAGCTAGTACAAGTACGTCTGCTTGATCTGGGAACCACCCCTGTCTCCAACTGTAGATGTAGACTAAGTGTCTTGCTCAGGTGCTAACTTGTGAAGCCACAAAAAACCCTATAGCCTTGTTAGTCTGGAATTTAGAAGTTTACTGCACTTGTGAGCTGTACCACACCTTGCTTTGAGTCATTTAAGCCTCTCAGTAGTAACATCTCCTAAAAACCTACTTTTATTTGTAAATGGTGTCCATTTGCCAGGGGGTCAGTGAAAAGAAGCTGTAGTTCCAGGGAATCCAGGCATTTCAAACCTGATGTTTGAGATGAAGGATGGTCTTGTGGTTAAGGCACTACACTAGAGATCGGGGTTCAAAACCTGTATCTACCATAGACCTCCTGTGTGACCCTGGGCAGGTCATTTAAGCTGTCTCTCAGTTCCACTTCTGTACAGTGGATATAATAATATTTTCTTTGTCCATTTTGTATATTTATAATATAAGATTTTTACAGCCAGGACTGTGTTTTACTGTGCGTGTACAGCACATAGCACAATGGGGCCCTGATCTAGGTTGGAGGCAGTAGACACTATCATAATACTAATAAATAACAGAACCACTAAAGCCATCCCCCCTGGGCGTTATAAAAACCAGATTTAGTTTTCAGTCTGATGAAAGAAACTACTGCTAACATTAACAATTGTCAACTTGTTTTCCCATCAGAAGTTGTAGCTTAGAATATCTGTACAGGAAACAAAGTAATCACAAAAAAGAAAGCAAAATAGTATGCCAAAAAAACCCGCACAGATAAACCTGCGGAAATACTGCTGCTTACAGAATTTTAAAAAGCACATACAGACAAATGCAGAAGTTTGTCTTATTAATTTATGAAGTAACTTAACAACTTTCTTCCTTCCAGGTTTATACCTAGATTTAATGGTTTGTGGTATTTATATAAGATTGCTGTCAGCAGCATATATAAACTATCACAGTTTTCATTTGGAAACAAAATGGGGACAGGCTGTTACAAGTTTTACTTTGTTGGAAAGCCCTGGGGTCTTTCTGTAGTAGTTACATAGATTGCTTTTGACATGTGAGTTGCATTTGCTGATGCCACTCATCGACCAGATAGGTTAAAAGTAGTTTCTATCATCCCTCTAGCTGTAGAGGTCACTGCACAACAAGAATTATACTTAGTGTTGGATTAATAGTTTCTGTTTTAGCCACTGTTGAGCAGACAGTTTGATGTTATAGTATAAAGCCCCCACATTTAGCACTTGAAATCCCTCCCACATTATTTATGCTATATACTGTCCATTGTTCTGTATTATTTATTATGTAAATCATATTGGAATGCAGTTTGTATGGAGGATGCTCTAAAGCTCTATAGTTTTGTTATTGTATTGCTTGCTGTCTGTGACCAAATACTTTGAAAAAACAGAGACAAAGTGGATGAGGTAAAGATATTACCTCACCTACCATGTCTCTCTAATATCCTGGACCAACATGGCTTCAACTACACTTGAAAAAATAGGCACGATAGGGACTCGATAGACCAAACATTTCCCTTTGCTACTGAGGTGCAATCCCACTAAAATCAATGGGATTGGACAAGGGTGATTGAGGGCAGAATTCAATTCACTGCTACCTTTTTATTCTCACCTGCATGTATCTTTGATCTCACCTTGGGGTGAATAAGTGAGAGGATTGTTTGTTATCTGGATGAAACATAGCAAAAAATCACCCTATATTAGCGCCGAGCTGTGTTTGGATGATTGCATGTTTGGTCTTTGATTTTAAACATGGGCACAAAGATTCCCATCTCTGTGCAAATATTTTAAAGCGGTCTGTGCAATTTAGAGGGTATTCTGCACCTGGCTCTCCTGGGCAAGATGACAAAGAGGTACACTACATGTCTTTTCCACACATCACTGGGTGGCAGTCAACGCAGAATCTGGCCAGTATTGTTTTCTGCCAATGGAAACTTCACAGTGGATCCAGAAAGCCACAGGATTAGAATAAACTAGGCTTCAATAGAAATGGAGCTTGGGAGTTTGCTTTGCATTCAACAGAACAGATGTGCTTGTTTGAAGAGATAAAATGTGTAAAAGCAGTATAACAGTGTGTGTCAGTTCTTGATAAAATGCATCTTTGTGCCTTATTTCTTATGCCAGTGAAATTGCTGAAGCTCTCATATACACTGCCCAAAACATGCAAAGATGGCAAGATATTTTGTCACCTGCTGGGGAAGTGCCAACTGCACAAGTGATGATTCCTAGGAGGAACTTTAACTTGAACAGTTTTTGCAAACTTTTCAGAATTTTTTTTAAATTTTGCTTTTATGAATTAGTCCTCTTTTTCAGGTTGGATTTGCCAATGTTGATTTATGCAGGTTGCAGTTTCCTGAAGGTAAACTGCACTGCTTGCAGCTTAAATCTCCAGGTATGCCCTTCACAGGCTGACCTTTCTCACCTGGGCTCAGCCCCTGCCTCCCCCAGCTTAGTTCCTTCAGGTGTTTTTGAGGAGGAGGCAGTGGAGAAGAGCCTAGATTAAGTCACTCCACAGCCTTAAAGAGAATTTGCATATGGCGGGAATCCTTTGTTTCCCAGTTTGACCCTCACCCCCTTCCCGTGGAAAAGTATCAGCATTTCAAGATGTACCAGGTGACATGGTATCACATGAGTATGCAGTGTCAAAGAAGCATCCCAGGAAACTTTTCTCAGGAAGGAGGGAGACTAGTATCTTCAAAGTTCTACTGTCCTTCCATCCAGGCTGATTGCATACTGTCTGGTGGGTATTCCCCAAGTTGTAATTATTACATAGTCAATATTCCTAATTTCAGATACAGAATGATACATGCATACAAATTGGATAATCACATTTAGTATATCATAACATTTCCAATGTTACCTCACATGACTCATCTTGCATAAAACATCTTAGTTATGCCATATTCCTATCATCATAACATTTCTATGAAGAATATGGAGCATAATGTTACAGGCCACAGTCCTCACAGGAAAGGTACAGCGCTTCAGTTCAAGCTTTTATACAGATCACATTAAATGGAAGAGGAAAGGATGGGCGATCCAGGAATAAATTACACCTGGAACTAAACCAGTGTAGAAACTCTGTGCACAGAACTCCCATTGAAGTCAACAAGAGTCCTGTAACTGCAGCATTGGCAGGATCAGACTCTGTGGTTTGATGTATAGGTAGCACCAAGGGACCAAATTCTCTCGATATAATTGCATTAACTTCAGTGGAGCTAACATCAGGAGAAAACCTTACCCAAGGAGTCTTGGAAAGTCTATCAAATGCCTTAAGAGTCTCAGGCCTCGATTCTGTCCTTTGCTTTCTCTGGTTTTACGCTGACTTCAATGGGGTTTCGCCAGTGGTCAGAAATCAGTCCCGACCAGAAGGTCCTTTCCTAAAAGGACAGTGATGTGAGGGGCTCCATTGCAGCAGCTTCAAAGATACAGGTGGATCCGATACCCAGCTTTAACAAAAACTCACAGAATAAAAATGAATAGCCACAGCTGATCCTAGAATAATTTAGAAGGACTAAGACAAAAGGAACGGCAAGTTTACAAAGCTTCCCTAAAATGCCTTCCCACTATCTGTACTGATGAAGATGGACAGTCCCGATGTATTATTCACAATGTTGTCAGGGATGCCCTTAAGCCAAGGGAGGGAAACAGTCTTCAAATAATGATGCAAGAAAGCTGCTACTGAAGTGGGTTTCATTCAGGGGCACATGATGAGGAGCAGCATATGTGACTAACCATGAGATTCTAAGTGACATCTCTTGATTGAGGACAAAATAGTATATTCTCTCCAATGGTAACAAAGTTCCTTTTCTTGAAGGGGGACGAACGCTCATGGAACAAACCACTTTCTCAAATGCTCCCAGGGACCTGGCCTGAGAATGTTCTCTCTTCACCACCACCGCCGCAACACTGCCTTCGACAGAAGACTGAAAGGTTGTAAAAGCTTTAGGCCATTCTCCATACAGATGCGTAACCTTCTATCTTTGACATAGGCAGGGGAAGAATTATGCCTTCTCATATTTCTTATTGCTACCCCCTTTGCTCTGCCAAAGATTCTACCCTCGACACTTGCTTTATCCCCTTCTCCCATCTTCCTCTTTGAGCCCTCTTCCCTGTTTGCTCTTATGCCTCAAACTTCCACCCTGTCCCAGTGCACCAGGCCCTGCACAGAGATATTCAAATACCTCTGTAAAGCTCACTTTTTCCTTTAAATCCACCAGGGCTAATATACTGAAGCCAAGGAATTAAAAACATCAATCAAAACAAAAAACTACTACTTGAGGAGACATCATTTTCCTGCAATGTATTAGCCTCCCACTACATTTTGTGTCTGAAACATGTTGTCTATTTACTAAGGCCAGATTTTGCTAGCCTTATTTACAGTTAGTAGTACCTTACTCTAGAAGAAATCCCACTGAAGATCAATGGGATTACTAGTGCATTAAAGGACTGCACAAATTGAATATAGGTGGCAGAACCGAGCTGTTAGATTTTAAACTCTACAGGCAGGAACCATATCCTTCAGTGTCTGGTACAGCATAAAGCATGCCATTGGTGCTTTACAAATCTACCTTTTATACAGTGCTTTTCATCAATAGATCTCAAAGCAGAATAATAGCTCCAATGATGTGTGTGTGTGTGTGTCTTTTTATGCTGTCCCCTTCCCTGTAGTGGCACTTAATGGGAGTTATGCACATGGACAAAGGGAGGAAAAGACCCTGTAATAGTCAAACACTAGACGTTCCCAGGAAGAGGGAAGCTTAACTTCAACAATACTTGCAAGACAATTAATACTGACTTTTTAATACGTGCATGTAAAAGGCCTAGTATAATGGAGCTCGATTCTTGATTGGGGCCTCTAGGGGCTACTACAATTTATCGATATTTATTTCCTCATATGATCCCCCAAATGTTTTCAGTCTTGCATTTCAGTTTCCTTCAGGAGAGAATTACCTTCTGTGCCTGTATTCTTCCACTTAATAAATTAGTTATTGTTTTCAAAAGACTGTTTTGTAATTTCAGTCTTTTAAAGACACTCCTGGTTTTTAATCGCTGTAAGACACTCCAGGGAATGAATGATGGTGCAATAATTCATGCCTAGTGCTTTCAACATCTCACCCTCAGCCTCAGGCCCAATACCTCACTTGGCATGAATTATGACACTCTAATTCACACCCTGCCAAGTCTCATTACTGAATGAATGGATATTGAAACTAGTTAACTCTTTATGGGTAGACTTTATTGTTAGCATAAAATCTGAGTATATTACTAATCACTCACTTAGTTTTTTCATCACTGGTCTATCAGATGAAGTTGAGGTGGGCTAATATCTATTTTGGGGCTGGAGATTTTAATGAGTCTTTGTATTAGGTTTCTGGAAGACTCCTTTAACTGACACTGGCTCCATTTTTAATTGCTGTTTTACCACCTAATGATGGTCTATTCTGTAAATGACCTTGGAATTGTGACAAGTGATCTGTACCTCTCCTCTATAGCGTGCTGTGCACTTTATACTATTTTCAGTTCTCTGTCTGCCAGGCCTCTTGAACCTGGTCAAAACCAGGATATGCAATTCCCCCCAGGGGGTGCTACTTCTGACGATTTGTTTACTTCTCTAAAGGTATGCAGTAATTACGCCTCGTGATATTAGTTCCTGATAGTTCATTAATGTTGAATGACTTCCCCTCAGTCGTTTCATTGCTTGTCTTGCTTCAAGAAAGAAGTAACCCCTTCCCCATGGTGGGGAACAATACAAGATGAGAGGGGAAACAATCATGCATATACTTTCATAAAAAAAAAAATCAGAATTTTCTCAATTTGCCGCAACACTTAGAAAGGCATCTTATTACCCCAATAAATAAGTTAAAAGAAAAGGAGGACTTGTGGAACCTTAGAGACTAAAATTTATTTGAGCATCAGCTTTCGTGAGCTACAGCTCACTTCATCGGATGCATTCAGTGGAAAATACAGTGGGGAGATTTATATACACAGAGAACATGAAACAATGGGTGTTACCATACACACTGTAACAAGAGTGATCAGGTAAGGTGAGCTATTACCAGCAGGAGAGCGGGGGGTGGGGAGAACCTTTTGTAGTGACAATCAAGGTGGGCCATTTCCAGCAGTTGACAAGAACATGTGAGGAACAGCTGTGGGAGGGGGGATAAGCATGGGGAAATAGTTTTACTTTGTGTAATGACCCATCCACTTCCAGTCTTTATTCAAGCCTAAGTTAATTATATCCAGTTTGCAAATTAATTCCAATTCAGTAGTCTCCAACGAGAGACTAAAGACTGGGAGTGGATGGGTCATTACAAAGTAAAACTACTTCACCATGTTTATTGTAGAGTCCACTGGTTTTAAGCCTCTAAATAAATAAGAAAAAAATATTTTGTTGACTGAAAGTTCTGTACCACAGTACAGTGCTGCTCTGGGCAGACCAGGGAGTCATAGACAATGTAGGCCTCAAGCCCCTTCCACTGTGTCATTTTCTAATGATCTTCTTTAGGCCCATGTTTATAACAAACATACACTATTAATATTAATAAAATAATAAACTGCATTCCTATGACACCTTTCAGAGGATCTCTAAGCACAAGGCAAATATTTTAGCACTCTTGACAGATGGGGAAACAGAGAGAGAGGTGAAGTGACTTGCTGACAGCACGTCAGTGACAGAAGCAGGAAGAGATCCTGACTCACCATCCCCTGCTATCACCACTAGTCACACTATCACAAGGCACAGGTCTCATATAGTTTAGTCCTGACAGGAGAGGGAATAGAGTGATTTTGCAAAACAAAAAAAAGAAAAACGTCAAACAAACATAGTAAATTCCATCTCTGGTGGCTTCAGGTAAAATCACCAGAACATCAGCCCTATTGACAATTACCCCACTCAGTATCATTCCAGAGTGTTCACTCTGGAGTAGTCCATATCTAGGGTGACCATATTTCCCTATGCTGAATATGGGACACCTGGTAAAATTACTCATATTCAAGTGAGTTCAATGGCAATCAATCAGAACTATGCAGTACAAACATTCAAATTAACATCATGGTAACGGAGCCCTGTTAAAAAGAAATACTGCATAGTTGGATTCTTTTTATTTACTTTCTTATCTTTAAGGCTTTAGGGTTCACACTGGGAGAAGTGACACACACACACTCCTGTAAACCTCTCTCACACGGGGTTGGGGGGGTGACCAACAGACTTGACCCTCTGTGCCCAGCGCTCTCTGCCCGCCATGTCTGCCTGAGCCCTGGGACGAATGCACCTCTCCTGGTACCTGCTGCCGTATCTTCCCGAGGCAACACGTAGAGGGGTACGGAGGGTCACATCCCCCCCCTCCCCCTGATTCCTGCCAGGGTTCACACCAGAATGTGGCCAGCAGCAGCCTTTCGGCACAGTACAGGAAGGAAGAGACGGGAGCTGCTTCTAGCTGCAGTGGGTGGGGGGGAAGGGATGACCTGGCCTGTGTCTTTGCAGAGCTCAGGTCTCCCGCCCTCTCCTGTGGCTCTAAGCAGCTTGTCCCATCCTGTCCACACAGTGTCAAAAGGCAGCTAACACCTCCAGGCTGCTGCTGACCACCAACATAACCCAGCTGTCTCGTCCCCCAGTTACAGCGTGGGCAGGAAGGAGTTAAGCCCTAAGGACGCATTGGGCACCAGAGGGTTTGCTGCAAGGGTTTCAGCAAACCCAGCCAGAGAGGTGGCTCAGCAGAGGAGGGTGCATGGAGGACAGAGCAGCCCCACAGTCCTTGGGGACAGGTGAAGAGAGTGCTGTGTCCATGCCCGGGGAGCTGTCGTGGAGCCTGCAGGGTCAGGGCATGAACAGGCTGGAAATCGCTTCCCCACAACTTCAGAGCTTAGCTGAGGGGCAGAGAGGCTTCCCCATGCTAGCGCTCAGTGGGCTTGTCACATGCAGGGCTTGGCTCCTCCTGGCCAGCGCCCCAGGGCGGAGTGTCTTGAGCTTTTCTGGGGCCCTGGCCCAGCCAGAGGCAGTGGGGGAAGGAAGGAGCCTGCCGGCCAGGCTGCTGGAGAGCAGAGCACTCCAACCAGTGGCTGGTTCTCCAGCGCGGGGAGTGGGACACACCCTGCCAGGGGTGTTATGGAGGAGCAGTGGGACTGTGTGTGTGTGTGTGTGTGTGTGTGTGTGTGTGAAGGGACAAAGCAGGGAGAGGACAGTGAGAGGGGGAGCATGTAAAGGGCCGATGGGTGGGCAGCAGAGGCAACATGTACCTGGCCGCCAAGTGGCACCTGCCCGCACTCACCAGTCACCGCAGCTTGCAGCAAGTGCCAGCCGGAAATGGGATGGGGGGAGGGCCCTGCTGGTCAAGAGCCAGAACACAGTGGGGGCTGTGCTGACGGACCAGCGGGGGGGGGCCAGCCCCATGCATGGCAGCTTTACCCTGCCACCAGCCTTTCACACCCGTTGGCCCCTGGCCCCCCACCCTCACTCACCGCTGGTGGCTGGCGAGCAGGGGCAGCAACAGGACCCACCAGTACTGATGGGGAGAAGACAGAAAATACGCGACAATTTGCTCATTTTTAAGAAAAAGTCGGGACACCTGCAGGAGGGCTTAAAAACAGAACGTCTGGTCACCCTATCAGCAAAAGTGATCAGCAAAACTAGGGTCTGATGAAAAGTAGGCTTCTTAGGAGTAGTTGCAACTTCAGATTTGAGGAGTTCAACTCATAGCTGTATGGGTGTTTGAAAACTTACATCTTTAATGAGGAGAAGCTTTAATGCAGTAATTTGCTCTGAGCAAGTTATTCTAGTGAAGCTTACTGTAGCTATTTAAATGTTAGAACATTTCTGCAAGCTGATTTGCAGCAAAGGCCCACAAGCACCATCATGAAAATGTCTTTGAAACACTGGTAGCATAATCTGCAGATGCTTGTTGTAAAGTCTAATCAGGATTGCAACCCTTAAGACAAACTGCAGACAATTCAGAAATTCCTCCATGTCAGAAATGGTTAATGTGGGATTCTACATGGGAGCCAAGTAGAGGTTGTAGTACAGAAGAACATACAATCCAATACTGATAGATCTTTTCAGGGGAGTAACTCAAATACTCCAAGTCTGGGATTTATCTGTGACTGTGACACATGAAGTCATATAATAAGTGTCTGAAGTAGTTTCAGGTGGGAAGAGCATTCCCTAGGTCTATTTCTCTTTTCAGTGTTTATTAGGAAGTCATTTTCTTCATACCAGTCCCAGATCAATCCCAGAATGGAGTTGCTTGCCTTATCTAGATGGATACTAGTGTTGCCCATCTACAGGATTTTATTGGTTAAATGAATCTAAAATAAACCGAAAAATACAAGTTACTGGATGGCACAATGGGAGGCTGGGGAAACGCAGCATGTCACAGGATCAGACCCAAGGTCCCTTGAAGAGGGGTATGGCATCTGATATTAATTAGCTGGTGTTTGTACAGTGCTTTGAACACGTACAGACCTATTTAAGCGTTCAGTAGTATTGACCGGGAAGCCCACTATATAATTCAAGTCACACCAATAACATTAATGCAACACGAGTGGAAGACATTAGTGCAATGCCAACTGAAATTCTTCTTCTCATTTAATTGAAAATTATCTCCTATAAAAAAAATATGGAAGCTGAAAAAAACCCCTGCTTCTCTTAAATGGCTCCCAAGATGGAGTTTTCAACCCTGACTGAGATTGATTAAATGAGAGAATATTATGAAGGATTGTTATTTCAGTAGCACATAGAGATCCCTGCTGAGATCAAGACCCCATCGTACCAAGCACTGTACAAACACACAGTAAGAGAGAGTGTCTCTGTCCCAAAGAGCTCCCGCTCCAAATAGCCAAGATATAGTGTGAGTCAGAGTGGTGACGGCAGATCACTGACAGGGCTGGAAATAGACCTGAATCCCAATCTGGCGCTCTAGTTAGGTTTAAGAATCAATTAAAATATATTAAAAACAACTTTTGAATTAGTGGGAGAAATATTAGACCTTCTTTCTCACTAGTGGGTTCTGTATCCAAGTGCTTTTCATTACAAAAGGTGTATGGGGGTGGGGAAGGAGGAGAGGGGAACATTTAACTTTAAAATTTTTTTTTGAAAACTTTATCCACAGTTGTTAAAAGTAACCACTGTTTGTACATTACACATCACTTTGCGTATGGTCAGGTTCATTATTTCCCCTGTAGAGACCAGTTAAATTTCACTGTTTGTGTGAATCTTTCACATAGTAACAGAGACAGACAAAAACAGTTAAAAAAAATAAGAGCATGTGGCTGTAAAACCTAAAGTATCAGTGTGGATTTAGAGGCAGGCAAAGTACTTAAAATGACTTTCAGGTTTTTAACTGACTAGATTTCAAGTTGGCAGTGTCCCTTTAAAATATGACCAAATAATTGTCATCTTAATGAAACACACAACAAAATGAATCAATACAGACTAATTCACATCTAACTACATAAGAATTTAGTTGTCTAATGTCTTTGTGATTAATATTGCACTAGTCAGTTACTGCAACACAGTTCATGCCCCACTGTTTCTTATTACACATAAGTAGGAAAAAATGTGTTTTTTTTTTTCTATTTTCTAGTAGATATAATAAATTGCTATTTTCACGCATAGAAAATTGGAAAAATGAAGAGGGTCAATTTAGTTTGAGTATAATCATCTAATGATGCAAAACTTTGATTTTCATAGGCAAAGTTAAATGGCATCTTTGGGCAGTAACGCATTTGTTTTAATGCTGTGTAAAATTGCTCTATAAAGTAGAGCTCTGGTACGAGCCAGAGAACTCAAGTAACAACTTTTACAATAGATTATGAGAATTAAGTGTTCATGAAAGATGCCAGACTGAAAACACTTGAATCTTCTATTTAGCCACAGAATGGGTAAAGCACTCCTGGGCCTTGTCTACATACAAAAGTTGCACCAGTTTAACTTAAATAGATTTTTAAACTGATTTAGTTAAACCAGTGCAAGTTTGCTTGTAGATAATCTTATTTCAGTTTAACTTAACGTATTTTTTGCCTTATCAGCAAAACAAAAATGTTACTGAATTAGCTGACACGATGTTGAGCACTACTTATCAGTCAGTGTAGACCAGAATAAGCGGTATTCAGCATCATGTCTGTCAACCACCACTAACTCCTGGTCCTGATCAACACTGACTGTAAAGTCATGGTAAATATCATCTCAACTAATTCAACAGCTGACAACTCTGCTCAAGCACAGTAACACTTTGCACGGTAGACAAGTCTTAAGGGGAAGACTGTGTGAAGGAACTTGTCTACATGAACACTTAGGGTGTAAGTGTAACTTGTCTACATGAACACTTAGGGTGCTAGGGTGTAAATCTATCCTGCTGCACACAACGTGTCCATGTGGACCCTGAGGCTTTGCATTAAAAGTTCCTTAGTTTAACCAACTCCCATTTCAAAGCAGTGTAGATCAAAGTTCACTAGGGAACTTTTAGTGTGCAGCAGCTGGGTCTACACAACCCCTTAATTCACAATCAACAGGGGTGTAAATCTACCTCACACTAGGCATCTGTGCTCTAAGTCTTCATGGCCCATCATCATTCCTTGCCCTTGCTGCTGAAAATACTGCCCACGAAGTGGCCCGAGGCCAACCAATTCATTTCGTATTCACATACAACCATTGGATAGGAACAACTTTCATTCATTAGCAACCAAGCTCATGCCAGAGCTTGCAAGTAAAACCAAAATTTCTCTTCTTCATAAGATATGCTTTTTTAAAAAGATATTGTTTATTATCTTCTTCCCCTTTCTACTTTCGAAGTGCTTTCATAGGTGCTGTCCAGATGGTGTTGCATGGCATAAGGATGACATTAGGAAACTGAATTAATTCATTTTGCATCATGCGTGTGTTATGCTATCAAAAGCCACGAAGGCAAATGAGAGATAATGATGAGCTAGTGCTGTCAAATTTCCTTTCCAATATTTTTTTCTTAATTTTTTTCCATTTTGTGGTAGAGAGGGTTTCTGGGAAGGAGAAATTCACACTCTCTATGAAATGTTCACTATGATTCACTTCAAAACAGAAAGTAATTTCCCTTGTGGAAGAGAACAGAGGTGGGATAGTACGTTAATGCACTAACCTTGCAGCCTACGAGACCTAGGTACTAATCCAATTAAGTGAAGAAGAGCTCAATGGTCTCAATCAATTCCCTTTCTTACTCACTTGTTCACACCACAAAACCAATCAACATTACAGTATTTTCTGCTTAGGAGCATCTCAGGACTGAAACATGGCTTTTGTATTGAGGCGCTCTGGCAGAGCTGGATGGAAGAAACTTGCACTATATATGTTTCAGAGTAACAGCCATGTTAGTCTGTATTCGCAAAAAGAAAAGGAGTACTTGTGGCACCTTAGAGACTAACCAATTTATTTGAGCATAAGCTTTCGTGGGCTACAGCTCACTTCATCGGATGCATACTGTGGAAACTGCGAGCTTATGCTCAAATAAATTGGTTAGTCTCTAAGGTGCCACAAGTACTTCTTTTCTTTTTGCACTATATATGGCCATTTCTATTAGTCATGGGTTTTCCTGAATCCCAAATAAAAGCAGCAGGAGTGGGTAGTGGGCAGGGATGAACTTAAAGCGGGGAACAACCTGCCTTAAAAAAAAAAAAGCACTAGAAAACTGTCCAAACATTCTGGATTTGTAGAAATGCATGCTCAAAAATTCATATGCAAGTTTGTACACACAATTATTGCAGCTACACATGTGATCACACACATTACACATGCAATTAACCAGACAAAAACTGAAAATTCTGAATATGCAATATTTTAAAAAAATCTATCCCTTAAATGCAAAAATAATCAGAATCATTATATGCAAGTTTTAGCTTTTACTAGGCCAGTAAGAACTATAAAAAAAATTCCTTCAGACACCACAGAGATGGGCACTTTATCTGAACTCAGATAAACAGATATGCTCTTAGCATAAATTAAATAGACCCATCTCAGAATAAAAGGAACAAATGAAACCAAAGGAACTGCTTCACCCATCGCTGAAATGCAGACACATCTGGGATGGAACAGAGCAGATGTTTAGGAATGCACAGAAACACCTACTTTTTCATGGCAGGCCCTGAAGAAACCCTATAGAAACCACAGGAAGTAGGCAGAATGTAGTTACCCAGACTAGATGCTGGCCAAGGAGCTTGAGGTTCAAGTGCTTAGTCTTGTGAAATGTGCAGATGGATTTTTAATGGTGGCCAGTCTTGTATCCCATAGGAACACTTCCATCGGCCCCAAACCAACTAATATCATACTAGCATATTGATTCAACATGAGGACTACTGAATAATCTGCACTTACTGCAACATCATGGGTTTTCATTGGAGAGTTCATATCACACTAGCTTAAACAGGTGACCACAGCTCATGGTAAATGTCTGGCGCTTCCCCGAAGCACATCTGACCAGGTTGTTGTGAATCTAAAGAAGCTTTCCCTACCTCCCCACCCTATTTATTTGCTTTAAATTGAACACTCCTGTGAGTATGTAGAGCTCTCTAAATACATCCATCCTCCACACAACTTGGTTCTACTTCATTCATATTTCACCAAGACCATTGCTACACAGAATTTCACACAACGCATTTACTCACTGAAACCATTCCTGGTTGACAGTTTATCAGAAAATTGATGTTAACATTTTACTACTGTCCTGTTTTGCTTGCATGGTTGGTGAAGAGAAACCTTTCTGATTTTATGATTTACTCGAGCTTTGCTATTCTCAAACTCATACAGGATTAAAAAACACTTTCAGAAACTGAGCCCTCGCTGGGAGACTCACTCCTGGTTGATCTGACATTTTTGAACTCACAGCTTTACCAGTGAAAATAATTGTGGGTGCAGCTGTTGTTGGCATCCTTTCATCTATGAGAGACGGTGAGAATTGCAGCCTATGAAGTAGATGGTTTGCAATTGTGACGGTGCACCCCATAAGGCTTTATGGAAATATGCTTATGAAAGTATATATGACATAACTTGAAAATGTTTTATGCTACATATGCCATGTAACATCTCTGTAAAGGTTATGATCTACTGAATCTATTAATCCTATTTGATGCATATATCATTTTTGTATTTGAAGTTATGAATATTGGCTGTGTACTGCTTGATTTTTAAGTAGCCTTTGTAAAGCATTTGGTCAGTTTCTTGAGAAAGGAATGTGCAAATTAAGTGCCCAGTCAAGAAGCACTTAAGGGACAATGGATCTTGGAAGGCTCCAATCCACATAAGAAGTCTACATGAGGACGTTCAAGGTAGCAGGTAAGTAATGGCTGCTGCCTGTAAAAATGGAGTCATGCATGGACATGTGACTTGCCCGTGTGACTCCAAAACTCCATTTTGGACCTGGACTTTGCATCAGAGAGAGGAGGGGGTCTCCACCCACAAGAGAAAGTCTATTTAAGCCCATGGGAGACCTCTCCATTTGGTCTTCAGCTGGCTCAAGAGAGAGCCTCTCCACCCCCAAGGATACCTGAAAGAAACTGGAACAAAGGACAGTAACTACAGGGGGTGTGAGTGATTGCCGGACCCAGACTAGAAGGAGACTACTCTGTAAAAGGAAACTTACTGAAACATCCGAGGGTGAGATTTTATCTGTATTCAGTCTTCTTACTGTATTGGACTTGCGGGTTTTATTTTATTTTACTTAGTAATTCACTTTGTTCTGTCTGTTACTACTTGGAACCATTTAAATCCTACTTTCTGTATTTAATAAAATCACTTTTTACTTATTAATTAACCCAGAGTATGTGTTAATACCTTGGGGGGGGGAATAGCTATGCTTATCTCTCTATCAGTGTTATAGAGGGTGAACAATTTATGAGTTTACCCTGTATAAGCTTTATACAGGGTAAAAACGGATTTATTTGGGGTTTGGACCCCGTTGGGAGTTGGACATCTGAGTGTTAAAGACAGGAACTCTTCTTAAGTTGCTTTCAATTAAGCCTGCAGCTTTGGGGCATGTGATTCAGACCCTGGGTCACTGTTGGAGCAGACTGGCGTGTTTGGCTCAACAAGACAGGGTACTGGAGTCCCAAGCTGGCAGGGAAAGCAGGGGCAGAAGTAGTCTTGGCATATCAGGTGGCAGCCCCCAGGGGGTTTCTGTGATCCAACCCGTCACAGCAATGTCTTATGTGACTGAATAGTCCAATCCGAGATTTGCATGATCTTTGGCAGTTATTGCAAATGTATGTATCTTGGTTGGGAGCTGCTTGCTTCCTATGGGCTCTTTTCTCTTCAAGTTGTAGGAGCTAGCTTCTGTCATGGACTTTGATACCCTGATGGAGATGATGGTGCCACTTCTTAGCAAGTGTTTGTAATATTTCCCATTGGTCAGGATCAATTCCAAATTCTTTCATATCTCACTTGCATGTGTCTTTATAGCAAAGCTTGGGATGCCCTTTTGTTCTTGTTCCCTCTGATAGCTCCCCATGTAGCATGTCCTTGGGTATGCGTCCTTCTTTCAAGCTACTCAGATGGCCCAGCCAGCGCAGTCATCTTTGCTTGAGCAGGGCTGTCACACTTGGTAAATTTGTCCTTTGAAGAACCCCTGCATTGGTCACTTTACCTTGCCATTTGGTGTTGAATATACAGCGTAAACAGTGTAGGTGGAAACTGTTTAACCTTTTCTCCTGATGAGCATAAGTTGTCCATGTTTCCCCATCATATATGAGAGTGCTCAGGACGCAAGCTTGGTCCACAAGCCTTTTGGTCTTGATGATAAGCTTTGAGTTGTTCCATGCTCTTTTAGTTAGTCTGCTAAAGGTGGTGGCAGCCTTTCCAATGTGAACATTTAGTTCTTCATCCAGTGAGAGTTGGTGGTCACTGTAGAACCTAAATAGCTGAACTTTTGGACTACTTCTAGCAGGTTTGCATTTAAGGTAATTGAATGATCCTGTGGAACCCCCTGTCCTAATACAACTGTTTTCTTAATGCTGATGGCAAAAGCAAAATGCCTGACAAGCACTTGAAAGGCAGTCCATGAGTTCTTGTAGTAGATCTTTATCGTCAGCTGTGAGGACAGCATCATCAGCAAATAGAAGTTCCCTGATTAGCACCTTTTTGACTTTGGTCTTTGACTTAAGTCGTGACAGGCTGAAGAGAGTACAACTATGAACTCACAATTATTTGCGAATGCGATTACTGCCATGACCTGATAATGTTGGCACAGTCAAGTACGATACTTTGACCTGTAGATGACATTAAGTTTTACCTGAATATAGTTACAGTGCAAAAATTGGGTCCAGGTTTTGATACCTGGCCCTAAACATCTGCAATAAATTTGCTTTCAATTGCTGTTTTTATTCTCCGTGGGCAAATTTCACTCCCGTACAGAGGGGCCAACACTTGACATAGGCACTACTGACATCCCATTTTGAGGACAGAATGGTGGTAGATACACATTGTTCTGTCTTCTCTGCACCAGGGTGTGTTTCCATTGTGAACAAAGGGAGTTAATCTTTCCACTAATCATCTGTGTAGTGGAATTTAAAAACAAAAAAGATGCTTTTTGGTAGCCTCACTCTTTTCATTTAGGGTCTTGGGCTCCAGCTCTTCCTTTTTGTCTCCGTCTCTCCATTATTCTTTCAAGAATGCATATTACTTTTAGTGTGTATTGATGAACTAAAATCCCACTGTGAATTAGGCCATCATTTCATCTGTACAAGACAGTCCAGTTATAAGAAACTGCTGTTAGGACTTGTAATCTCCCTCTCACAATGGTACCTGCTTTGGAATGCAACAGTTTGCCAGAAAGGCTGTTCAAGAAATAATGATTTCCAACCAAATAATGATTTCCAACCAAATAATGGATCTCCAACACAGATTCAGGTGTCCTGGCAAGTCAGCCCTAAAGATCTTCCTTTTCAGCCACCCCTACCATCAAAGGTGGGATTCTGTTGCCAAGTATGGAGGAGTCTGCAGGAGTATGGATTGTCCCAGAAGAGGGAAAGTGAAAGGCAAAGCTGTCAAACTGTAGATGAAATTCACCGTCCTCAGAGGGTCAGTAGAAGGGGTGTACCATTAAAGTCCTACTAAATGCTAGGCCTCGTGTGGGACTTAAAGATGCATAGGTTTTGGCCCTCTACACAAGGACAAATTTAATCTTGTGTGAGGGACAAGGTCAGCCCCAATGAATGGAGGTGCAAGTCCTGTAGATGGCAAGTGGTGTTTTTCCATTTGTGACAGCACCAAGCTTGGTCCTTTAAACAGATTGCTAGGAGCTGGTTACCAGCCTCAAATCAATTAAAATGTTATACAAATATATAACACAACTGTATACAAATCTCCATCTTTATGGCATAACAGGAACCATGACTCTAAATCAGCTGTTGGAGTTTAGTTGAGGAAGTTTATCATCAGTTAAATTGACAGTTGTTGATTAAAGAAATGGTGGTTTTACAATTACCTTTCTAAGTAACCCAAAAGCCAGGCTTGAAAACTTTCCAGCAACAGAAGTACATGAAGACATTTTATGATTCGACAAGACTTTGAACCTGCATCTGCTCTCACTCACACCAGAGTAATTTTGGAATAACTCTCAGAAATCAGTGGAATTAGATCAGTGTGAGATCAGTTTGAAAACCCGAGTTCAAAATTAAGATGTTCATTGAATCCTTCTCTCAAGGCTAAGTTATTTTCAGCATTACATCTTCCAGCCAAATAGAAATGAGTGACTTGAATAAGGGGCTTGTCTGGTTGGTTATTAATTACTTGTTCCTTTTCCCTGCCTGTATTCCCTGCCTAGCGTTTTTCCTATTTAATGGAAATAAATCTGGATATTTACATAGAGAGATTTTCACTCTCAAATATGCATGACCGCTTAGATCTAGAATATAATTGGACATTAACACTGCTCTACACAAAAACAAATACATTACCCACAGAGATCTGATCAATAGCTCCCCACTTCTTCACAGCTTTCTGCAGGGTGCCACATGGAATCTGCACCCAGCTCAGCAATCTCTGACTACATTCAAGTCCCCTGAGGGTCCAATGACCCTTCTCCACCCCATCAAGTGCTTTTTCATCACTACACTTCTTGAGATAGAGTGAATTGCTCTGTTTGCTGAATATGCCTGGAGGACAAAGATGCACTGAGGTGGGATTAACGCTGGTTCAGCTAGAGAAACCTATAACCCTCTAGACAATAAGTGCAGAAAGAATTGTAAAAAAAAAGTTAAACTAAAGATCACATAGCTACTGTTTGAGACTCAAGGCATTTTACACATTGGCATCCTTGGTAACAGTACATTTTCTAAAACGAACCACTGATTTAAGAACAACCACCAATTACTGTATAAGGCAGTGGTTCTCAAACTTTTGTACTGGTGACCCCTTTCACATAGCAAGCTGCTGAGTGTGAACCCCCCCATATAAATTAAAAATATTTTTTATATATTTAACACCATTATAAATGCTGGAGGCAATGCGGGGTTTGGGGTGGAGGCTGACAGCTCATGACTCCCCCCCCATGTAATAACCTTGTGAAACCCCGAGGGGTCCCAACCCCCAGTTTGAGAACCCCTGGTAAAAGGGATGTTTATTAAGTCAACACAGAATGAAGGGGAAAATTACGGCCGCCCTGCACAGGAACATTAGAGAGGGCAAGGTTTGCCAAGAGCTCCTTCCCCACCTGTGCATCTGCACAACAGGCAGACATCGCCCGGCTAGATATGATCAGGAATAGCAGGAGGTGGAGGGCAGTCCAGCCAATACTGCCAGGCTATGGCAATTTTCTAGCCCCAGAGAAAATGTGTCTGGACCCAGCCATGGCCCCTTCTCCTGAACACCATCTAGCAACTGGCAGCAAGAGATTTTCAAAGGCACAAAAGGCAGTGATGCACCCAACTCCTATCGGCAGTAAACAGGAATTGGATGCATAGGTCTTATTGGTGTCATTGAAAATCTCCCCCTAGGTCTGTAGCATAACAAAGGTGTCATAAATATAAAGGGAAGGGTAATCACCTTTTTGTATACAGAACTATAAAATCCCTCCTGGCCAGATGCAAAATGCTTTCTCCTGTAAAGGGTTAAGAAGCTAGGATAACCTCGCTGGCACCTGATCAAAATGACCAATGAGGAGACAAGATACTTTCAAAGCTGGAGTGGGGGAACAAAGTGTTCTCTCTGTCTGTGTGTTGCTTTTGCTGGGAACAGATCAGGAATGCTCTTCAGAACTCCTGTAAAAAGTTAGTAAGCAATCTAGCTAGAAATGCGTTAGATTTTCTTTTGTTTAAATGGCTGGTAAAATAAGCTGTGCTGAATGGAATGTATATTCCTGTTTGTGTGTCTTTTTGTAACTTAAGGTTTTGCCTAGAGAGAGTCTCTATGTTTTGAATCGGATTACCCTGTAAGGTATTTATCATCCTGATTTTACAGAGGTGATTCTTTTACTTTTTCTTTAATTAAAAGTCTTCTTTTAATAACCTGATTGCTTTTTCATTGTTCTTAAGATCCAAGGATTTGGGTCTGTGTTCACCTGTACAAATTGGTGAGGATTTTTATCAAGGCTTTCCCAGGAAAATGGGTGTAGGGCTTGGGGGGATATTTTGATGGGAAGACATCTCCAAGTGGGCTCTTTCCCTGTTCTTCGTTTAACATGCTTGGTGGTGGCAGCATAGGGTTGAAGGACAAGGCAAAGTTTGTACCTTGAGGAAGTTTTTAACCTAAGCTGGTAAGAATAAGCTTAGGGGGTCTTTCATGCAGGTCCCCACATCTGTACCCTAGAGTTCAGAGTGGGGAAGGAACCTTGACGTGGTGGCAGAGCGGTGGGATCATTTTGAAATATTTTTTTTAGATAATTTTGAACCAGCAGCACAGCAGGATTTTAAAAGGGTTTTGTAAAAGGGGACAGCAGCAAGCATAACAAAGGGATCTTCCTTTTGTAAGCTGGAGTTTTCTCTACCTAAAAGGCAGGGTAGTTAACCTCCTGCAGGGAAATTCACAAGTTTTTCACAGACCTGAAGAGGTTTTTTTTTTTTGTAAGCTAAGAGCAACTAGAGGGTTTTTCTGTCTATTTGCCTGGAGACAAAGGACTTTTCTGTAGGCTGAGAATAGCTATCAGAGAACATAGGTATCACATTACAGCACAAAAATTTTACAAGCCAGGTTTGTTTTTTTTAACTTTTTTTGTAAAGTTAGTTAAAAACAGAGAGGCTAAGATGACAGAACTGAAGGCAGAAAGAGTCAAAGAGGCTGCCCACAGGACAGAAATGGAGGCAAAGGAAAACGAAATGGAGGCTGCCCACAGGAGAGCTATGGAGGTAAAGGAAAAAAAGAGAGAAAGCATGCTGAGGAAAAGGAAAAAAAAGAGAGGAAGCATGCACTGAGATGAGAAGGCAAAGTCTCAGCAGAATATACCAATAAACCCTAGCAATCCTTCTCCAGGTACCACTTCCCATCCCAGAAATTTCCCCACTTACAAGGCAGGCGATGATACCGAGGCCTTCTTAGAAAACTTCGAAAGGGCCTGCCTTGAGTACAGCATCTCTACAGACCAGTACATGGTAGAGCTGAGGCTGCAGCTCAGTGGACCCTTAGCAGAGGTGGCAGCTGAAATGCCTAAGGAACAAATGAACAAGTATGAACTGTTTAAAACCAAGGCGAAAGTCAGAATGGGGCTAACACCCGAGCATTCCCATCGGAGGTTCAGAGCCCTAAGGTGGAAACCAGTCATGTTATTTACCCGACATGCCTACCACACTGTGAAACATTGGGATGCCTGGATATCAGGAGCAAGTGTTAAATCTCCAGAAGAGTCGCCCTTCCTAATGCAAATGGAGCAGTTCTTAGAGGGTGTTCCTGAGGAAACAGAAAGATACATCCTAGATGGGAAGCCCACAACTGTCAAGGCGGGGGAGATTGGAGCCAAATGGGTGGAGGTGGCAGAAAAGAAAAAAACTAGTAGCAGTTGGGGCGAATATCAGAAGGGGCAAACCGGAACAAAACGGGTGGAGGGAGGAGAGAGGAACAATCCTGGTCGCAGTTGGAGCAGAGACCAGAAGGGACAACCTCTGACCTCACCCTACTACTGGGGACAGCCCAAGGCCTCGGAGCAGAGAGAAACTGTGAGTGTGGGTGGAAAGAAGGTCACCGTGTGAAGGGACACCGGAGCGCAAGTGTCGGCTATCCACGCTTCCTTAGTGGACCCTAATTTAATCGACCCAGAGATCCAAGTAACAATTCAACCCTTCAAGTCCAACTCTTTCAATCTGCCTACAGCCAAGTTGCCTGTCCAGTACAAGGGCTGGTCAGGCACGTGGACTTTTGCAGTCTATGATGATTATCCCATCCCCATGCTGTTGGGGGAAGACTTGGCCAATCATGTGAAGCTAGCCAGGAGGGTAGGAATGGTCACCCGCAGCCAGGCTAAGCAAGCCATCACGCCTAGCTCTGTTCCGGAAACTTCTACCAAGACCCAGTCAGAGGTGTTGGAACCGGACCCCATGCCAACATCTGCAACGGCAGTAGTGGATCCAGTCCCAGAGACCCAGACAGAGCCAGTCCCAGAACCGGTAGAACAACCAGCACCAGAACCATTCCCAGCACTGAATCCAGTACTTTCAACCCCAACACCAGAGGGCCCCACTGAATCTGCACTGGCAGCAGCAGACAACCCTAAACAAGAAGCTCAGCCGGAGCCTGAACCCCAACGTAGTGCACCAGTGGAAAGCGGTTCACAGTCAACGGAAACAGCCCCATCCCCTACATCGCTTCCAGAGGGACCAAGCCCAGATCCACAATCCAATGAGGAACTGATGTCTCCAGCCTCAAGGGAACAGTTCCAGACTGAACAGGAAGCAGATGAAAGCCTCTAAAGAGCTTGGACGGCAGCACAGAGCAACCCACCGCCTCTCAGCTCTTCTAATCGATCCAGGTTTGTTGTAGAAAGAGGACTTTTATACAAGGAAACTCTTTCTGATGGACACCAGGAAGACTAGCATCCTCAGGGACAGTTCGTAGTTCCAACTAAGTACCGGGTAAAGCTATTAAGCTTAGTCCACGATCATCCTAATAGCCATGCTGGGGTGAACAGAACCAAAGACCATTTGGGAAAGTCGTTCCACTGGGAGGGAATGGGCAAGGATGTTTCTACCTATGTCTGGTGTTGTGAGGTGAGCCAAAGAGTGGGAAAACCCCAAGACCAGGTCAAAGCCCCTCTCCAGCCACTCCCCATTGTTAAGGTTCCATTTCAGCGAGTAACTGTGGATATTCCGGGTCCTTTTCCGAAAAGGACACCCAGAGGAAAGCAGTACATACTGACTTTCATGGATTTTGCCGATGGCCAGAAGCAGTAGCTCTAAGCAACACTAGGGCTAAAAGTGTGTGCCAGGCACTAACAGACATTTTTGCCAGAGTAGGTTGGCCCTCTGACATCCTCACAGATGCAGGAACTAATTTTCTGGCAGGAACTATGGAAAGCCTTTGGGAAGCTCATGGGGTGAATCACTTGGTTGCCACCCCTTATCAAACAAATGGCCTGGTGGAGAAGTTTAATGGAACTTTGGGGCCCATGATACGTACATTCGTAAATGAGCACTCCAACGATTGGGACCTAGTGTTGCAGCAGTTGCTCTTTGCCTACAGAGCTGTACCCCATCCCAGTTTAGGGTTTTCACCATTTGAACTTGTATATGCCACGAGGTTAAGGGGCCATTCAGCTGGTGAAGCAGCAATGGGAGGGGTTTACACCTTCTCCAGGAACTAACATTCTGGACTTTGTAACCAACCTACAAAACACCCTCCGAACCTCTTTAGCCCTTGCTAAAGAAAACCTACAGGATGCTCAAAAAGCCTGGTATGATAAACATGCCAGAGAGCATTCCTTCAAAGTAGGGGCCAGATCATGGTCTTAAAGGCGCTCCAGGCCCATAAAATGGAAGGGTCATGGGAAGGGCCATTCACGGTCCAAGAGCACCTGGGAGCTGTTAATTATCTCATAGCATTCCCTACCTCCAATCGAAAGCCTAAGGTGTACCATATTAATTCTCTAAAGCCCTTTTATTCCAGAGAATTAAAGGTTTATCAGTTTACAGCCCAGGGAGATGACGACGCTGAGTGGCCTGAAGGTGTCTACTACGAAGGGAAAAGTGATGGAGGCGTGGAAGAGGTGACCTCTCCATGACCCTTGGGCGTATGCAGCGACAGCAGATCAAGGAGCTGTGCACTGGCTACACGTCGACGTTCTCAGCCACCCCAGGACTGATTGAACGGGCATACCACTCTATTGACACAGGTAATGCTCACCCAATTAAAGCCCAACCTTACTGCGTGTCTCCTCACGCTAAAACTGCTATAGAACGGGAGATCCAGGGTATGCTACAGATGGGTGTAATCCGCCCCCCTGGCAGTGCATGGGCATCTCCAGTGGTTCTAGTTCCCAAACCAGATGGGGAGATACAGCATTTAGCTTATGGTAGTCCACGCAAAAATGTAACTCGCCCAGACAACTATCCAATGCCACGCACAGATGAACTATTGGAGAAACTGGGATGGGCCCAGTTCATCTCTACCTTGGACTTAACCAACGGGTACTGGCAGGTGCAGCTAGATGAATCTGCCAAGGAAAGGTCAGCCTTCACTACACATGTTGGGCTGTATGAATTTAATGTGCTCCCTTTTGGGCTGCGGAATGCACCTGCCACCTTCCAAAGACTTGTAGATGGTTTCCTAGCGGGATTAGGAGAATATGCAGTCGCCTACCTTGATGATTTGGCCATATTTTCGGATTCCTGGGCAGAACACCTGGAACATCTACAAAAAGTCTTCGAGCGCATAAGGGAGGCAGGACTAACAGTTAAAGCTAAGAAGTGTCAAATAGGCCTCAGAGTGACTTACCTTGGATACCAGGTGGGTCAAGGAACTATCAACCCCCTACAGGCCAAAGTGGATGCTATCCAAAAGTGGCCTGTCCCAAAGTCAAAGAAACAGGTCCAATCCTTCTTAGGCTTGGCCAGATATTACAGGCGATTTGTACCGCAATATAGCCAAATCGCCGCCCCACTGACAGACCTAACCAAAAAGAAACAGCCAAATGCTGTTCAGTGGACCGAAGAGTGTCAGAAGGCCTTTACCAGCTTAAAGCGACACTCATGTCTGACCCTGTACTAAGGGCCCCAGACTTTGACAAACCGTTCCTAGTAACCACAGATGTGTCTGAGCATGGTGTGGGAGCAGTTTTAATGCAGGAAGCACTGGATCAAGAATTCCATCCTGTAGTGTTTCTCAGCAAGAAGCTGTCTGAGAGGGAAAGCAACTGGTCAGTCAGTGAAAAAGAATGTTACGCCTTTGTCTACGCTCTGGAAAAGCTACACCCATATATTTGCGGACAGCGTTTGCACCTGCAAACCGATCATGCTGCGCTACAGTGGCTTCATACCGCCACGGGAAATAACAAAAAACTTATTCGGTGGAGTTTAGCTCCCCAAGATTTTGATTTCGACATCCAACACATCTCAGGAGCTTCTAACAAAGTGGCTGATGCACTCTCCCGTGAAAGTTTCCCAGAATCACCTGGTTAAAATCTTCCTTGAGATGTGGAAAATATTGTTAGTCTTTATACACTTGGTAGTATATTTAGAGGTGCATGTGTCTTATTAACTCTGTTTTCTCCTAGAGCTCCAGGAAGAAATCACAGCCAGTGTTTCACCCTATCTGTAATTTGGGGGGCGTGTCATAAATATAAAAGGAAGGGTAAACACCTTTAAAATCCCTCCTGGCCAGAGGCAAAACCCTTTCTCCTGTAAAGGGTTAAGAAGCTAAGATAACCTCCCTGGCACCTGACCAAAATGACCAATGAGGAGACAAGATACTTTCAAAGCTGGATGGGGGGGAACAAAGGGTGTGTCTGTCTGTCTGTGTGATCTTTTGCCAGGAACAGATCAGGAATGCTCTTCAGAACTCCTGTAAAAAGTTAGTAAGCAATCTAGCTAGAAATGTGTTAGATTTTCTTTTGTTTAATGGCTGGTAAAATAGCTGTGCTGAATGGAATGTATATTCCTGTTTGTGTGACTTTTTGTAACTTAAGGTTTTGCCTAGAGAGAGTCTCTATGTTTTGAATCTGATTACCCTGTAAGGTATTTACCATCCTGATTTTACAGAGGTGATTCTTTTACTTTTTCTTTAATTAAAAGTCTTCTTTTAAGAACCTGATTGCTTTTTCATTGTTCACAGGGCTCTTTCCTTGTTCTTTGTTTAACACACTTGGTGGTATCAGCATAGGGTTCAAGGACAAGGCAAAGTTTGTACCTTGAGGAAGTTTTTAACCTAAGCTGGTAAGAATAAGCTTAGGGGGTCTTTCATGCAGGTCCCCACATCTGTACCCTAGAGTTCAGAGTGGGGAAGAAACCTTGACAAAAGACCTGATCTAAAGCCCACTGAAGTCACTGAGAATCTTTGCATGGAATTCAATGGACATTATGTCTGCTCCTGGCTGCCACAGGCAATACACCTCCAATAACCCACACTGGAATAGCAAATTAAAATTTCCTTATTCCATCCCACCCACACATCTCTGTCAGGCCATAAAAGACTCCCAATTTTTAATCATTCCTTATATAGCAGTCAGTACATTTCTCCCATGCCATGTTCGATGAAAGTCATTTATGACACTTTAAAGACCAGCATTTACATTGTGAGTATTTTCAAGGAAAATACTGGTCACAGGGCAGGTGTCACCATGCTGCGTTTACTGGTGCTGTCAGAGTGAGTGCAACAAGGAAAATATGAAAACTGAAATGTGGATTAGTGAATTTGTAGTTAAAGCAATTAATTGAGAACCAGGAGCTGATGAGTGTTGAGTGATGAGCTGATGAGTGTGATATGCAGTAAGTGCTCTTAAGCCATTGCTGGGGTTTGAATAATTAGTACAGTAATTGTAATGATTATTAATGGGTCTTTATTATGTAAAATTGTTAACATATATTTAACTCTTGGTAATACACAGATCATGTTAGGGACCATCCATACACAATTATGTGCATGTATTGTGCAAAAAGAGAAGCCTCACCACTTGTTACAATTATCTGTAAAGTGGAAGAGTTTCAGTATGGTATTATCAGTTCCTCTTTAATTTATTATTCAGTGTTCTTGGAGCCCTAAGGGGCCTATTAACAGGAATTGACTTCTATTCCACAGATCTATAATAATTCTGTCATCAAAGCAAGTCAAGTGCTAATATCATGAAAATAATGTTCAAACCTCCTTTGATCTCCCATTAGGGATCATCAGGGGAGGAGCTGAATTAGGAAAAAAAACCTCAAAACTTTCTAACAGAGAGAAAATAACCTTCGTAAACAGACCAAAAACTAAGAGATGGCAGTCAGATATTTTTCTATATTAGTGTCCATCTCTTCCAACCCAGGATTTTCACAAGAATGCTCTCTCTGTCAGTTCTACAAGGGAGCAGGTATAGGAAAGGGTGAAAGAAAGCCAACAAAATAAACAAACTCTAAGTGCATCCATGTTCTCTGGAGGCCTCAGGGATAGCTGGATCTATAACAGCACACCTTTCAGGAACTGCCAAATGGAAAAGGCATATATATTTAAATATTCATAGTTTTTTTACTGCTGCACAGACTTAGAGACAGCTTCACTCACTCCACACTAAAGAACTGATCCTAGCACCAAGGGTATATCCATCATTATCCTCCCAATGCCATCAGAATATTGTTTCTCTTTTCCTTTTATTTGTATGTTAGGAGCTCTCAAGCATGTCATCTCGTATGCCTGGCAATCTTCTCAGGCCTGGCAACGTGAATCTCTCTGGAGTCTTTGGCCCATCTCTTCATACAGATGATCATCACTCCCTGCCTCCTCATATAGATGCAGTTGCTGCTAAAGTCACCCTGCAGCTGGGAAATGAAGCAGATTCAAAATCTGCAACCTTGTGCCTAAGTTAGGTGATTGTAGGTACTGAAGCATGGCATTAATTGGACCCTTCCACTCCCAGTTTGAGGGCAAATGGGTTGCCTCTACAAAGCTTCTGGCCCATGCTGGGCAAAGAGTGAGAAACCTGACTCATTCCTGAACATGCAGCTGCTGCAGCTAATGCATAGCACCATTTGGAAGACCCCTGGTTGTTCCTGTTCTATACTGTGGGTTAGATCCTCCGCTGGTGTATATTGATTTAGCTCCATTGAAGAGGAGTTATACCAGCTGAAGATCTGGCCCAGTAACCTTAAAGTCCCTTCCTCCGCCTAATAATTATAATACAAGTAGAAAGGGGCTTGAGCCACAAAGCACCAATCCAAATAACCCAAAGGGCAGATCTGGGGCTTTGTTTTATTCCCACCTCTGCTTTAAAGGGACGGGGATTAAAATTAAACCTTTTGGAAAGGAAACAGAATTAATTTTAGTTTGAATCCATCTATCCAGTTCTGGTAAGTCTGCGCAAGCATTCAGGCTGAGAGTTTGTCCAACTGCAAATTAGAGAAGTGGGGAATGGAGAACCTGAAGAGTTGTGGAACCTGAAATTGCTTCAGTACGTTTTTTAAAATGCTCTAGTTGTTTTGAATAAAGCGCCATGACTGCCTGGGAACAAATACAGCTCACACTGTTAACCACAGCAGACATGAGTACATTATGTTCCTTCTCTTTCTGAGGATCTCATCCCCTCTCTGTTCACAACACCCATATCATGGCTTGATGGGACACATCCTTTTCCCTTTCCACTTTTGCTTCCAAGGTTCCATTTCTCTTTCAGATCTCTGATCCCAGTTTCCTGGGTGTAGGTCTCTTTCTTCTGCACTTTCATACATTCCTCCTTCTTGGCATCCATCCATGGACTAGGTATCCATCTCTCAGAGATGCTATGGGGCCCATCTGTTGCACATTCAACTTCTAGATGTCTCACCTCTCATCTTCAGGAAAATCCCATTCTCTAGGACCCTATTCTTCCTCAGACTTTGCATCCCTGGCTCCCTTCTTTCACACTCTTGCTTCTAGGGGTCCCCTTCTTTGTCTTAGTTCAAGGAGACCCCACCTTTCTCAGTTTCCTGGGGCCCTGTCTTGCAGCTTTCAGGAGCCACATCTCTTTCATGCTATATACAGGGCTTCATCTTTCTCTTTCTTTGGGCTTCTGCTTTCTCTTCTACCTTTTCTTCAGGTGCTTTCCTTCCTTTCACTACTCTATACTAAACTAATCCAGAACATCTCTATCAAATAATCATGCTAATCAGTTCTCTACTGATCCCACTACCAGCACCAATTTTTGCCTCCCCCACTTCCTGTTCCTGGCTTTTCTTGCAGTGCATCTGTTTGTTTCACGTTCTACAATAAGAAAAGGAGTACTTGTGGCACCTTAGAGACTAACCAATTTATTTGAGCAAACGTTCTACAATATAACCCATGATTCTGAGCAGGAAATTCTTTTTCCTCACAAAGCTGTAAAAGGGACATAGTTACATTCAAGATACAATCCAATATAATTCTGACTGTGGCTGTTGAGCCTAAAGCCTGCAAAATTCTTACTACATTCATTGTGTTACATTTTACATGAACCCTTTGACAAGGATAAAGCTAGATATTTGGGGGAGGTAACTGTCAGATGAAAGGTCTCAGTCAAAATGTAGTTAATAGTTCACAAATATAGGACTGTTTATTTGATGTACTTGTTATTTCTCGTCAACTGTGCACACTGTGGAAGTCCACCTTGCTCCTGGCCAGATAGCAGGCAACCTACCATTTCACAGAGGAAAATGCATTTATTTATAGGTGCCTCTTTCTTTACAAGAAGTTCTCAAATGCATCTGTCTAGCTAAAGCAAACAGGTCCTTGACATGAAAACCTAGAAATACAGTGATTACCCATTGATTAGCTTCTGGTTGCGACTGGATTTTAGCATGAGGAAAATAATTTAGTAACGTGCTTATAGCACTATTTACTCCACTTGTTGTTTCAAAACTCTAGGGTGTCACCACTGGGGAATGAGGCTAGTGAAAGGGTCAATGCTGTTAATATTGCATTAGAAATGGTCCTGAAGTCAAACACCAGGACTGACTGTCCCTAACGTTGGAGGGTGCAGCTCAGAATCCAAACCTGTATCCAGATCTGAATTTTGCATTTGGCCCATCTATATAATAGGCTGAACCTAAACCCCACTCTGAACACCCCTAAACTTTAAGGCATTTGAAACCCCCGATGTGAAGGAAACAGACTCTTGCAAAATCTGGGTCTCGTTCTCCACTCACATCAGCTTTATGTTGATGTAGGTGTAACCCCGTTGACTTCTGTGATTTATACCATTCTAATTGAGAAGAGATTCAGAGCCTCTGAACGTTACAGAGCCCACATAAGTGACAGTGAAATGAGGGCCATCAATGTTTATTTAGACAATGACTAAGTGCAGAGGGCAAAAAGCACCAGTGTTGCATGAAACCGATGTCAATAATGCCAAAGCATTCAGAAGAGAGTGTAAATTGTACTATGTTTTTGTTATTAAAGAATACAGAGGACCAGATCCTCCGTTCTGGCCAAGCAATACTCCATATAGGCCCTGAATGGGGGCGGTAAGTATTGCTAATCAACAGTTCTGTTCCCCCCAAATCCTTGGGCAGATATAGCCCCTGGCATAGCTCTCCTTTCAATTACATCAGTATTAGCAATTCCCCAGGCACCATTCCACTAGTTGAGGACTGCTGGAGCACAAAGCACTTTGGAAATCCTCTCATCCATCCCAACATGCTCCTTAAGCTCTGAGTGGGTGGCTCAGAGGCAGCTATGCCACTATGGTATTTCCCTATTTCAAAGGAATTGTAAGATGTATGGTACAGCCTGAACAGTTGGAAGGGAGTCTGAGGACAAAGTGATTGGTTCCCTTACTAGATTTATTGTCACATTCAATTGAATGTGTACAAAAGACCCTGAACTTAGTTAACAAAAAACACAAAAACAGACCTATTCCTGAATGGAAGACACCATTCTAAACTGGTTCATGTGCTTTGAATTTAGAAATCCCAGCATTAGAGGCTTCTCCTCCAGCAAGCACTTGGAGTGGAAGATAGGAACAGACCAAAATAGTAGGCAGAGTGCTTACAAGTGGAGCTATGGCAAAGTGATGTGCTGACTGCTGAGTGCCAGCCCATAGGGATCAGCATTTTTTGGAGGGAAGGTAGGGTGAAAACTGATTCAAATCTTTATAACTGAAATAGATTGAAAAACAAACATGCTGTTTCCAGTTCAGGGGGAAACTAAGGAGAAAAAAAAAATCAGACATTTGGAAAATAACCAAATCCTAAAATATTTTCTCTTATTTATCTAATACAAAAGAAATCAGTCTCTTATTTGAGATGCATGTTGGTTAAAAAAGACAATTCAACAATGTGTATTTTGTATGGTGCCTGTCACACAACACTGCAGAGTAAAACAGATAAATCATGATGAATAGCAGAGGAAAAGAGATTAACAGGGAGAGGCAAGACAAAAGACCCAATTCATCCTTGCTGTAAAATCCACTGAGTTAAGTGGCATTACATAAGGGATGAATTTGGTCAGAAGTGTGGTGAGATGGTGACATAGGAAGGCTGTTGTTCCAGATGGCATGAGTTGCAGAGAAAATGCTCACACCAGCAGTGCTGAGATGTGTGAAGGAAGAGAGAGGAGGCCAGGGCTAAACAAGCTGAGGCAATGCAGAAAAAGGCTGAGTTGATAAGATAGCTTGGAGCAAGTCCATGGGAGAGGTACAGAAAGCAAGGCAAGCAATTTTCTACTGGATCCTAAAGTGCTTGGAGCAGTGTGTGTGTGGGGCGCGGGGGGTTGGGGGGGGAATGATGTAGCCATGCTTCTTTGTATCCACAAGAAGGCTGGCAGAGATATTCTGCATATGCTGATGTCTTGAGAGCTACAATCTGGGAAGACCGTAGAGAAGGGTATTACAGGCAACAGGAGATGAGGGCATGAATAAGGACCAGACAGAGTGCTACTGGCCATGCTCTGGAATAATCCAGTGAACTTAAAGCCCAAAAGGACAATGGTCTGTCCTGATTTGTATCCGACTGGAAGCAGTAGTGGGTATTTACCTGTGACACTACGGAGTCCCAACCTCAGGCCTTCTCTTTGATCCTAGCCAAATAATGGAATGTAAAATTCTGTGGCAACATCAGTCCTGGGACACACAAAGAGCACCCTGCTCAGATTGGTGTCTATGTGTCCATAGATTCGGACCCTGGGTCAGGTAATTGGAGGAGACAGTGGACCCTCTCCCTCTCCTCTTCTTTCTGCTCTCCTGGGAGAGAGCACTGGCAGGGCTAGCTGGAGGGCCAGCGGAAAGTTGCCGTCTGTAGCAGGGTCAGAAGGGTGACAATGTTCTGTCCAAGCTCTTGCTTAAGAAGATCACTCCTTGGTACTTAGGCTGAGGAGGGAGAAGCCTGTTCTAGGTCAACAGATCCAAAGAAGTGGAGCATGGGCAGGGGGGTATCATAGGCTGGGGGAGACTGTGCCTCCCCAAACAGCCAGGCACAGCCCCACCCACACTCTGCCCCCAGGCCCCATCCCTCTACTTCCCCTCCGTGCGACTGGAGTCCAGTCTTCCTGGGCCACGCAGCCCGCCCTCCCATTGCTCCTGGGCCAGCAGGAGCTAGCCTGGGGATGGGGTGATGACTGTGGTGGAGAGGGCTCTGGGGGGGGTGGTGGAAGGGGTGAGGCTGGGGGCTAGCTTCCCGCAGCTGGCACTTCATGCCCTGCCCATGAAGTGGAAGAGAAATTAGTGGAATTACTTGTGTTTTCTTTGCGTCCCAGCTCATGTTTACCTAGCCCCTGCTGAGAAACAGTAGAAATCTACAGTTTAGGCAACTCTAACAGTGCCACTCTTCCCCCAGAGAGATCCATATAACTGTTCCAGGTGCCTGTTCCTCGTAACAGCACAACAGTGCTGCTACTCCCCTTTTCACATTGCACAGAAATGACTGCACTGGCGTCCAAACTTCTGTCAATGAATCGTACATTTCATATCAGCCTCTCAAGAAAAGATGGCTTGAGCCAATGGATACAGCAACATGGACTATAAATTATAAAAGAGTTTCCATCAAAATATCAGCATTACCGTTTATAGTGTCCTAAGAAACCCAAGTCAGCTGCATCCACAGCATTCATTAAACTCAGCAACATACAAAACTCAAAAATACACTGTACCAAAACAGAACAGAGCATTTTCAATTCACACGTAATCTCAATGCTTACCTATGGCTGTGAGAGCAGGAAATTTATTAAAATGTTAGAAAGAAGACTAGATGCCTTTGAAAATAAGTACCTATGAAAGATTCTGGGCATTGGATGGAGAGTATCACCAATGAAGAGATCAGAAAAATCACCAAATCAGTACCTCATTTCCATCAGAATCAGAAGAAAGTGCTGGACATATCTGGGGCATGTACCCCAGATGCCAATCCACAGACTCCCACATGAAGTCATCAGGGGGAAGCCAACTGGTATGAGGACATGAGGGCACCCCAGAGAAGCCTTAAAAAAAACCCTTAGCAGGAGGAGCAGAAGAGTCTCTCTCAACACCACAGAACAGATAGAAGCAGCAGGTCCAATCCTTCTTGGGCTTGGCTGAGCATTACAGACTATTTTTACCACACTACAGCCAAATTGCCACCCTACTGACAGACCTAACCAGGAAAAAAACAACCAAATGCAGTTCAGTGAACTGAGAAGCGTCAGAAAGCCTTTAACCAGTTCAGGTGGCCCTTACATCTGACCCTGTACTAAGGGCTCCAAACTTCGACAAACCTTTCATCATAACCACAGATGCATCCGAGCATAGTGTAGGAGCAGTTTTAATGCAGGAAGGACCAGATCAACAATTCCATCCCGTCATGTTTCTCAGCAAAAAACTTTCTGAGAGGGAAAGCCGCTGGCCAGTCTCAGAAAAAATGTTACGCCATTGTGTATGCTCTGGAAAAGCTACACCCATACATTTCGGGATGGTGGTTCCACCTGCAGACTGACCATGCTGCACTGAAGTGGCTTCACACAGTCAAAGAGACTAACAAAAAACTTCAGTGGAGTTTAGCTCTTCAAGACTTTGATTTTGAAATACAACACATTTCAGGAGCCTCTAACAAAGTGTCTGATGCACTCTCCCGGGAAGGTTTCCCCGAATCAGCCGGGTAAAATTCTCCCTGCATTCTAAGTCATCGTAGTCCTTAAAATGTAAAAAAATACTGTTTAGTTCTTCCTGTAATTATTAGTGAAATTAGAAGTAAATGTATCTTATTAACTCTGTTTCCTAAGCCTCCAGGAATAAATCCCAGCCAGTGTGGACTCGACCCAGACCAGGCTGGCCAACATAGTCTGTGATTGGGGGGAGGGTGTGATAAATGAAGGGCGGGGAGGAGCTCCATTTTATGGGCACCCACCCAGCCAGTTAGCTATAAAATTCCTCCTAGTAGCTGTTCTCTACTTGGTTTACCTGTAAAGGGTTAAAAAGTCCACAGGTAAAAGGAAAGGAGTGGGCACCTGACCAAAAGAGCCAAGGGGAAGGCTAGAACTTTTTAAAATTGGGATAAAACTTCCCTTTGTCTGTTCTGTTGTTCTCTGGAGAGAGGGGACAGAGCAGAGACAGGGTTGGGACTATGCTGTAAAAAGCTTTTCGTCAGGTATGGAAAAAATCAGATTATACCTAAAATTTACTCATAAATCAGAAAATGTCTAGAAAGACGTGATTAGGTTTATTTCTGTTTATTTCTTATTGGCTTGTGGACTCCTCTGTAATAAGCCCAAATGCTTTTTGTTTTGCTTGTAATCTTTAAGCTGGATCTCAAGGTGGTTATTCTTGATGTTTAATTTTTGTGAGTGGGTTTTTTAAATCTAACAAAAGCTTAAGTTCCAGATATATTTTCTTTTTTGTTTTTAATAAAATTTACCTCTTTTAAGAACAGGATTGGATTTTTGGTGTCTTAAGAGGTTTGTACATATGTTGTTTAATTAACTTGTGGCAACAGCTAATTTCCTTTTGTTTTCTTTCTCAACTCTTCCCCGGAGGGGGGCGCAGAGTGAAAGGGCTTGAGGGTACCCCACTGGAAGGGATTCCCAAGTGCGCTTTCCTGGGTTCCAAGGGGTTTTGCATTTGGGTGGTGGCAGCATCTACCCATCCAAGGTCAGAGAAAAACTAACTTTGGGAGTTTAATACAAGCCTAGAGTGGCCAGTATTTTTTAGAATCCTTGAGGGCCCCCTCCTTTTGCACTTGAAGTGCCAGAGTAGGGAATCAGCCTCAATGCTAAGTATCAGAGTTACCCCCCATTGAAATGAATGGGGCAGTTCACATCTCATGGAACTATTGTTTCAGGTTTTGCAAATACACACAAATCTGAATTAGCTAGCCTTGAAAATGTGAACTGAATGGAATCCAAAAACCATAAGAGCTAGATACCTTCCACAACACAAAAAACAAAAACAGATGCTGGAGAATTAGAAGGCAGCACGAAAGGGGTGCTGGTACGCTATATAATCTGTGAAGCCGTATGTACTGAGGATACTTACGTGGCCCATTACAATAGTATCTGAGCATCTCAGTCTTTAACACATTTATCCTCAACACCCCCACGAGGCAGGGCAGTGCTAGTATCCCCATTGTACAGACTGAGGGAGATTAAGTGAATTGCCCAAGGTCATACAGGGAGTATGTAGCAAAGCAGAGAATTGATGTTCAGTGTCCCAACTTAGCAGCCTAACTAGCATGTCTTAGCTGAATCCAAGCTGTGGACCTCTGGATCTAAAAGCATGAACTTCTACTGCTTGATCTGCAGCACCTAATTATTTTCTGGGTTATGCAGAGTTTCCATTTTCTGAGTCACATATGCAGGGAAAGAGACATTTAAGAATAAAATGCTTCCCACAAACCATGGAAAACTGAAGAAGAGTCATGCAATAACTTCAGCCAGTGTGCCAAACCTGAGAGCCTTACCAAGGCTTTCATCCTACAACCAGCCACAAAGCCACACCCCGTGTGAAGCTCTAGTGACTTCAGTAAGGCTTCTCATGAGTGTGGGCACCCACCCTGCTGATCTGATTGCAAAATCAGGCTTCAGTTCTTGCTTATGCAAAATTTGCCCCAAATTCAGCAAAGTATGGCTCAGGCTTTGCAGGATTTCCATAGACTCTGAAGAAATCTTTTTTAACCTGCTGCTTAGTGGTAAGGGATGTGAAACTAACTGATGTAAATAAAATTGACAATGCAAAGAGCAGCTTTGCCCTGTGGCCATTCCCATCTTCCTGTTATTTATGTTATTTTTAATTGTGCCATTGGACAATGAGGAACTTGTGGGATTTTTTTTTAAGCACTCGTAGATATTAAATAGCTGCAAGGCAAAACACAGCTTCAAATGGAAACATATAAAATCAATTATTAGAGCCACACATCATAGGACCTTCTCAATAAGAGAGATAGCAGGAAATCAGTTATGATAGGAGCACTAGCAATAAGTTCAATGCTGTGTCCGTAGCAAGCTCTAGAGTGGCAGCAATCTTTCCTCGCCCCTGAAGTGATATCCTGGGACCCAGGCTATTAATCTACTGCCATACCTTTCCTGTGCAGCAGGCATTGCAGAAATTCTCCTTCAGCAACCTGAGAGGGCCAAACTGTTTTCTTAATTTTATTTCTGCCACACTTAGTTGTCTCACCAGAGGCACCTGTATTTAAGCTAATAATGGCTATAATAAATACAGGGCCTGCATCCAGAAATTCTACTGTCTTATTTCCAGGTTTGCAACTGAGATATTTTTCACCTGATAAGCAAAAGCGAGCTTGATGTGAGAAGGCTGCAGAGGGATTAGGACTTGATCCTGAAAAAACACTTTCACACATGAGTAACCCCAGGATCAGGCCATTTGCTTGTCTGTAACCACTGTAGCAGTGAGAAGGAAAACATTAAGGTTCCAGTCCTTCAGCTGGGTCCAAAAGGGCTGATCCCAGTGACTGTCCATAGCCGTCCTACCCCTCATTCCTTAAAAGGGCTGACTCCTTTACATGTAATTTGAGCAGCTGTCTGATCAGGAGCAGTGCTGAGATGAGTTTCAATCTGCTGAATCATGAGAGTTCTTTTGCATGGACATGCTTAACAAAGAGGTGCTAAGATAGTATTATAACAACTGATTTAGCCTCTTCTTGAGGAAGCAGCAGAGGGTTATTTTTTTGGGTGCAGACTCCAATATACGTATGTGCCTGACCTCTACCACTATGGATACCTCCTGAGCCTCTGCTTCCTCAGTGCTGCTCTGGCTGACTGCCCCTTTCCCTGCTCCTGTTTACATCCTCTGATGCGGACCAGTTGTGTCTGTTACCTTCTGCTCCCCCCCTCCTGTTGTATCCACCTGTTGTTTCATCTTTTACTTAGATTGTAAGTTTCTTGAGGGAGGAACTGTCTTTTTCCCGGTGCTCCACACCGCCTAGCATAATGGGATTCTGATTTATGACTGGGGTCCCTTGACTCTGCTTTAATACGAATAAATAACAAACCTGAGGGCAGTAATCCCTCTGTAGAGATTTGTGGCCAGTGGAACCCTATAATCATGAACTCACTGGCTATGCGCTGTTCCTCTCCTGTGGCCTGCTCCCAGATTTCTACTTCATGGTGTGGAGTCCAGTTCTGTTGTATTGGAGAGTGCAGAATCTGCCTGAGCTCTTTCTCTGCCCCCGGGGCAGTGGGAGGGCAGCAAGACTTTGGAGCCTTCTGTCACTGCTAGGCCACCATCTGAATTTTACTCTTGGTGCAAAAAAAAATTGCATTGACGCTACCCTAATATAGGTAAAATGATCAGGTTATCCCAGAAGGGTGGATGAAAGGTTCTAATGAAGAACTGAATAGACTGAGCAGATCCAGTTTGCCAGCATTTAGCTCTCCGGGTGGGTAAAGGATGCAAGCACTGCATGAACTCTCGCAGCTCTCAGTGAAACAGCTCATTTCAGATATTTCCAGCCTCTGCCCGCCCATCACTGATGTGACAAAAACGGAAGGGGAACCAGCTGACATGGGAAGAAGCAAATAGGGTTGCCAGGCATTTGGTTTTCAACCAAACACCCAATTGAAAAGGGACCCTGGCTACGGCAGCCAGGAAAACCTGATGCATAAAGATTCTCGGAATACATCCCAGCTGCAGGAATTGCCACGTGGTGAGCGAAGCTGGCTATGGAGTTCCTTTGCCCACCCCAACTTGGTGCAAAGGGTCCACATCATAACAAAGACTAGGGATTGCTGTCTTTATAGCAATAGTGGCTTTATTAGGTTCCAGCAGTAACTTCTTGCACACAATTTTCTGCTAGCACAGGAAACTGGATGTAGCAATTCAGGAAATATAAATTTAAACTCAGCACAGGAGACTTATGTGAGGAGGGAAAGGGGAAAATAAGTCACCAGATCAGGTTACTGACTTTAAAAGAGACAGGGACAATAAGAAGAAGTGACAACCTGCTATGCACAGAAATGCTGTTACATCAACCTTTACACGGGACCAATGTAGTCCCTGAGCTTTTCAAAAGGGCTCCTAAACCATTACACACCTGACATTTAGTGTAAGAACCTGAACACACACACCATATCAAATAGAACAGGAACATCCCTCAGCTCTTTGTACAGAGCACCCTGTGATTGCTCTCACTGCAGCTGGGGTCCTTCTCACAGGTGGAAGGAAGGACGACCCCTTCCCATCTAGCCTGCTGCCTCTGAGCTATGAAACATTCTCAGGACTGATTTTCTGATTTGGCCAGTAGGTGGTAGTCCTGCATTCACCAACCTACACACAGTGGGAAGCTCCAGGTCTGAAATGCTTTTTCTCTAGAGCATTTACTTTAGAGAGTAACAAACTACATCTGTTACATTCTAAAAGGTACATTGTACTCTAAAGATATTTATGTGCTCAGACACTCCATACAGACTAGCCCAAGTCACTAAGGGTTAATGTCATATTACACTATTAAGAGGTGTTAACCATAGCTGAACTCATTCAGTTCCACTACATCAGGGGTGGAAGGGGCAGCAATCTGGGACCCTGAGCAGGAGGTCTGAGAGCTTGAGGTGATGTGCTAACGTGCCCAGCTCTGCATGGTGCTTGCTGTGTCTGAAAGTGCAAGGTGAATTTGGGGGCAGAGCAGGAGATCTATTAGCACTGTCCACCTTCCTCCACAGGAGTATATGCCCAAGTGCTGCAGAAGATCTACCATGCTGAAGAATCTTTTCCCGCGGGAACCCTCCCTCCAGCAAGCCAAGCACTCAGGCTTGGTGCAGGGTGTTGACTTTGCTCCTAAATGAATACACTTGTCAAAGATACATCACTGAAAAATAAAAGTCATTGCCCCTTTCAGCAGGTGACCTCCTCAGCCAAAGTAAGGTTGAAGTACTTATTAAAAGTGTATTGTGTTGTTCTAGAGGGAGTCACTTTCCTGAGTCTACCTCTTAAAGGCCCTAACATTAATGCATGCCTTCCAGGTCATCTCCCTCTGCCTTCTCAGAGCTGCTGGCTGGGAAAATACTTGCCATTATATTTGGGAAAATGCACAAGAGTAAATAGGAGCAATTCTGTTAGCTTTAAATTTTAATTCACTTCATTATTGACAATTCTGTTCTATTGTATATAAGTTCTTATACTGTGCTCATCACTATAGTATCTAAACGCCTTCCAATAGTGCATTAAGCAATGTGATTACACATCTTTCTCTTCCCCTCTCCCCAGGGGGAGCAGCATGTGCAGTGAGTGTCTTGTTTTGGTAGGGTTTTTTGGTTTTGCTGCTCTTAACTTTTTGATCAAAATAGCTGCATTCTAGTATCAGTAAGTCAGCTCCAACAGGCCTATCCATTGGTCCCCGGTGTTCGTAGCTCAAGGCCAAGAAGGAGCACTAGAGCCAGGCCAACATACCCTCCTTTGGTTAAAGATGGGATTTTAAATGGTGTGGATCAAAAATGGGTCTTGTGCTCTTTTTTGGTTGTTGGGTTTTTTGTTTTTTGTTTTTTTTTTGGTAAAGCTGGCCTTAGAATTCAGTTGTTTTAAGGCTGCTGAGGTTTGGGGGCCGGGGGAGGGATTAACCACAGAAATATTAGGAGCATCTACTCTAGTTTCCCTTGGCTTTGCTAAGGGGCTTTGGAAGGTCTCAGGGACATTTACTTTTAGCTCTCACACCTTAGCCGGAAGGGTGATGATGCTGAATTTTTTTTTTTTAACAGAGATGACTTTCTGCTCCCCTTCTCCAAAATGCTAATTATACATTGAAGTTTAATGGGGTTAACACCACCCCCCCATTGAATCAATTTTAAACGGCCTGACTGAAAAGGCCTCCCTCCACCTCTTGTTCTTCATTCATGTGATGCTGTCATTTTTCTGGCTCTCCAGTCAGAGTCTTCCAGGCTAGATAATATGAATTTTTAATGTACAAAAATAAGCAAAAGCTACATCTCTGCCTTAAGCCTCCAGAAATTTTAAAGAATGCTTTAATCATATAGAAGCAGAAGACTCACAAACCCACTAAGTTTTTTCTTTGCAGCTAACTTGTATTCAGTACAAGTGACCTTCTCCATGTATTCCGAAGGGATCATGTACTGAATGTCATGCATACAGACAGACCGACCATTACATTTGTTTTTGTGATATATATCATACCTGCTGCTTAAATCCTTAAAATTCCTATTGGATGCTTGGGAACACTCATAGTAAACCCTCTATATGTCCATTTTCCTTTTAAAGCATATATTTTAAAGCCCTTTTTAATTCTCCATTCTGAAAGATTTTGGCCTTAAGAAAGAAATCAAAGGTTAAAAAGGTAGGTTTTAAGGTAGAAAACAGGATAAGAGCTCCCTGAGAAATCTCCTTCCCTTCTCCCCTCACCCTGGGCAGCAAATACTGAACATAATTGATCCCTAGTAAGCTCTGACGGAAGGACAGTTTTGAAAGCATCCAATTCCCAATCCCTTCCATCTTCCCTCTACAGTTAGAAGAAGAGACTTTAGAAGAAAAAAGAGGACTGCTCAGGCATATACTTTCTGGCAACACAAACATCCATTGACCTCAAATCTCCAAGAGAATCTGAAGGAGATAGTATATGGCCTACCCCTCAAGAGGAGAGCCTGTAAAGTTATTCACCCTTCTACAAGATGTACACTTATTTCATGTATAGTAGACAAATGAAAAAATAACCAGTTACAGTTATAGCTGCTTATTACTTTAATTTGACAACAATTACTTCCAGTGAGAGTGGAGTGGGATTTTAGCAGGATGCAGATTACTCAAAATTATTAATCTTACAGCATCCAGGACTTGCACACCCACCCTAACTGGTCACACCACCATTATCGAGGAACGGGAAAACATTTCCTCTAATCCTCTCCCCATCCACCTCAGCATTCTGGCTGCTACGTTCTGATTTCTGTGGTACAATGGAGTTTTTGGTGGTCAAAGGTCTACAAAGAACATTTTACCACCCTCCAGTCAACCAGATCCTGCTGCTTCCTCTGCAAAAACAAACTATGAACTATTTCAAAGCCATTGTTGGTTCTCCTCAGTCACTATGGGTCTAATCTTGCAGCCCTTAGTCAAAAAGCTCTCCTTGAAGTCAGCAGAGCAGATGCAGACTCAGGTGCTGTGCCTCAGCAACTCCCACTGAAGCTTGAGTACAGATGAAGCAAAGCCCTTGGGATTTGAACCAATAGTAAGACTTGGGCCAGGTACAGCACTGTAAACTGGCAGGGTGACCGAGCAGAAACAAAAACCAAGCCTCATGCAGTAAGATCTGTTCAACAGAAGAGAATCTTCATACACACAGTCTAACCAAGGTAACACAAAGTTAAAAAAACTGCCCCACCCTGAGGATCCACCCACTCTTAAGAACCTAAGTTGGGAGTATTATTTCCACCAAGCACACACACGCGCTGCTTTCTGACACAGATTCTTTGTCCCAGTCCAGCTCCTATATGCTGCTCTGATGGTATACAAAGGCTGTACAGACGCCGTTAAGGGGCTGTGGGAGAATTACTGCAGCACAGACACTGTGGAGTTAATGTGGGTGACCCTACGCTCTGCCCCTTGCAATTATTGGCTGGGAGTGAGCTGAGGGCAGATCCAATGCAGGCTTACAGCATATGGGCCTTTGGACAGTTTAGGCTGTGCTGCAGCCTAATTAGATAAATTAGAGACCCTGGGGGCTGTTCTAACTTACTCCAGAGGTCATTTTGTGCCTCTAGCAACGCAGACTCCTGAGGGCACAAAGGGGGCATCAAGTCCTGTCTCCTGGAGGTGCAGCAAAGAACAAGACCTCTCGCATCAGCATCCTTTTTTATAGCCCATCCCTTACATAGGTGTTGGGGGCTGGGACTGGAAAGGGGAAGGAATGCTGACGTTAACTCTTTGTGTATTGGGGGGTTAGGAAGTGTCCCTTCATCTTGCCACAAGCACTAGGCCATTTTTCCAGTATTGTATTAACATCAAATCATTCATTTTTAAATAAGATACAAAAATATCAATTGCTCCCTGTCTAAAAAGGAGAGAAGACACAGCCCACCCCTGCAAGGAGAAGATTGGGTTGCCAGAGGCAACCCAAACTGAGCTGGGGGTTTGATCTCAATACAGGTTAGTTGGACATTATCTGTCTGCACAGTTATATGTTAAGTAGTCATGGGATTGAGACTGGGAAAACACCATAAAGGAGCAATTGCGGACTGGAGGCCAAATGTCTTCAGGAGGTGTACTACATCACTGAACCAGAGCCATTGTGTAAGCCTAACAGCTGCAGTCATTGTAAAGATTTTTTTATTCTTATTTGAATTTGTGTATGCACTCAGTAGTTTGGATGCTGAAACAACTGGTTAAGTGTTTATATTGACAATTAAATAAGATACCCTGGGTTAGCCTACGTGAAAGCACACCATCTCCAACTGTCAAAAGTCCCAATCCCTGTATTGATTTTGTAAGGTATTATAAATATATTTTGGGGAGTTTAGGCCCATGTCATATTGTTTATTTTAAAGGAAAATAAATTTCTAATTAGGGATGTTAATCTAGACAGGTTGCATTGCAATTGCTGTGCTATAACAGGTTTGGGGTTTTTTGGAGCGTTATTCATAAAATGGAATTTAAAATTATTAACTGTGTGTATGAATAATTGTCTGATGATAAAGACTGGATTCATAAGGAAAGGAAGAAAGTGAATCCTATTATCATCATCATTTCTACTTTTAGTATTTAGAGGGTTCCCATAGAAAATCCAGCTGCAGTCTCTTACAAGGATAGGAATTCATGGTCTGTGCACATACTTTGTCAGAGGAATTCTGTAGCACAGAATTGGTAAATCAATTGACTTACCCTTCCCCCTACATAGGTTACATAAAAAATGGGGTGATTTCTCAGCTAGTCCTGCAAAAGGAGGCATCTGAAAAGAAAGCAGGAGAAATACGTTCATATCTCCAATTTCTTTATTGGAGCTTTCTTCTCTCATTTACCCTCTTGTATTCCCTAGAGTTTGCAAAGTCTGTCTTGTTAAGAAGCTGGCAGAATTTCTGTTAAGCACATTTGTGAGATTTTTCAGGAGGCCCCATAGTTTAAAGAAAGGAGGCCAACAACAGATGAAAACAATGACAGACAAGTGAATCTCATAACGCTTCACTTCCCAGGGATGTCAATACAATCAAAGGAAGCTGCACCACCAATGTAAATGTGTACACGCTGCTCAAGAAAATATATAGTCTGATGATTCAAGAAGCAGCTAGTAACACTGCAGTCCAAATTTCCCAAAATTTAATTAGGAATGTGAAAATTAATTGTGACCAGGTTTGTGACTGCAAAGATTGTATGATGAACCCTAGGCACTTATGTGCTGCATTATTAAGTGCAATAGAGCAGTGGTTCTCAACCCGGGCTACATGTACCCCTTGGGGGTACGCAGAAGTCTTCCAGGGGGTACATCAGCTTATCTAGATACTTGCCTAGTTTTATGACAGGCTACATAAAAAGCACTAGAAAAGTCAGTACAAACTAAAATTTCGTACAATGACTTGTTTATACTGTTCTATATACACTATACACTGAAATACAAGTACAATATTTATATTCCAATGGCTTTGTTATAATTATATGGTAAAAAATGAGAAAGTAAGCAATTTTTAGTATTAATATGCTGTGACACTTATATTTATGTCTGATTTTGTAAGCAAGTGGTTTTTAAGTGAGATGAAACTTGGCGGTATACAATCCTTTGGGATTGGTAGAACTTTCTTGTATGATGAATAAGATTTTCAGTAATCCTCATCATATTTGACTTGGGTGTCTGGGTGGAGGCCTAAGGCTGGGTTACTTTAATGGAACTGTGTTGTTGGCTTCTGGGTAACAAATGAGGTATTCTAGAAGCTATTTTGTCCTGGCTTGGTAAATCTAAGTATTGGAATATCCAACAGCTTTGGGGATTGTCTGCCCCATTCTTTGCAACTCATCCTAATTGAGTGACCTCAGTTGGCTCCCCTGGGACTCCAGTCACAGCATATATTATTTTTATATTTAGATAAGAAAGAGAGAGAGAGAGACTATTGAAAATTACATCATATATTACACCTACGAATAAGCTTGAGCTCTCATATATAGTAAGGCCTAGTTACAGAGGGGTAATTAGAATCCATGTAGGAGAGGCAAAAAGTTCTAGCCTGGAATTTACTTGTGCTTGCCACAGATTAAATGTGTTGGTGATGCAGGAAGTAGACTCCCCACTCTGCCCATTCCTTGTGCATGGGCAATTTTCACAAGTGACTATACCAAGTCAATCCCAGATCATATTTCTACCCTAGTCTAAATTGATTTTACTTACTCATTTGCCCAGTGTCACACTTCACACTGTAAGACGTAACAAGCAGATGGAATTTTAGCTCTCACCTGGCAGAATTCAAAATAGATTTTCAGCTAAGCAAGATATTATGCGGTCTACAGATTTTCAATTATATATTAATTCTCTATAAATATATCCAGGCTTTATTTACAAACCAAGGTATTAACCCATATACCAGCAATCATTCTGAATTTGGATATTTCATATGGCATTGAACTAACAATTCTACTGGACCACATACTAACATAAATCTGTCACAGGTTATGTGGGCTTCTGTAAATAAAATCACACACACACACACAAATTATTCAGGAGGGAAAAATAGATCACCTATTGAGCAACACACATCACTCATTGGATTTTATATACCACTTGCAGAAGCAGACAAGTCAACTAGTGAATCAGCTCTATTACCTGCTGAATTCAGATATATTGCTTACTGAATCGTATATAATACCTCTTGTAATAGACACATCCCTTCTTAAACCAGATGCAATATATCACCTTCCATGTCAGATAACAATGCTGTATACTAATCTGTGTTAAGATAACATCCTCAGACTCAAAGCTCCCAGTGTGATAAAGTGGGTAAGAAAGCAAATGGGATACCTGGAGGTATAAGCAGAGGAAGATCAAGTAGAAGCAAGGTGGTACTGTTACTGCTTGGCATTAGCGAGACAGTACTGGAATGCTGTGGACACCAGAACTGAATCCTCTTTAAAAAGGATGTTTACAAACTGAAAAGGTTCAGATCAGAGCTGCAAAATTAGAAGCCTGGAAAACCTTCTTTTCAGTGAGAGACTAAAGAAGCTCAGTCTATTTAGTTTTTCTAAGAAAAGGTTAAGAAGTGACTTGGTCACAGCGTATAAGCATCTACAGGGCAGAAAGATTTCTGCTGGAGGGCTCTTTAATTTATCTAACAGAGGCATAACAAGATCCAATGGCTCAAAACTAGAAATAAGGTGAGATTTTTAACAGTAAGGGTAATTAACCACTGGAATAACTTATCTAGGGATGTGGTAGATTCCATCACTTGAAGTCTTTAAATAAAGATTACATGTCTAAAAAGATATGCTCTATCTTAACCAGAAGTTATGGGCTAGATGCAGGAAGCACTGGTTGAGCCTATAGCCTGTGTTGTGCAGAAGGTCAGACTAGGTGCTCATAATGGTCCCTTCTGGCTTTATAAATCTATGAAACATCAGATTGATATAGAATCAAATATATTCTTGTGAAGTGTGTAGGTATATAAAAATACACAGGCTAAAAATATAACTCATTGCATCAGCAATGTATTTATACATCAAATCCTGAAAGAACTAGGGTACAATAATTAGTAAACCCAATACAGTAATCAACTCTCCAGCACACACTTTTCTCATCTCGAAATCAGAGGTGGTCCTGAACTGGAATTCCAGATAAAAACATACACATCTCACAACCTACAGGAAAGTCTGAATTTGGATCCAGATCCTAATCTGGACTCCATGAGTCAAGCCCATCTCATCCCCTGAGAAGACAGGACAGTCAAGGGAACATAAGCTGGGAATCTGGAGAGCTGGATTCTACTCCTAATCTTTGACTTTGTGTGACCATGGGCAAGTCACTGAAACTCATATGCTTCCATTTCCCATATATAAGAGGGCAATAATGATACCTTGACAGCTTTGTGAAGTGTTTGTGGATCTATGACTAAAAAGTTATCCACAAGTGCTAATTATATCTTTGGGTCAAATGTCAAACTGCTGAAGCAAATGTTCAGGTCACCCACAGCTCCACAGTAAGAAACTTCCCTTGTGTTTAATTTTTATTTTAGTAATTTCATACAAATTTTTTTAAAAAAATCAATATACAAAAGAAAACCCGTACATCTCCAGAAACAATTCTGGACTAACTCCCTTTGCATTGTGAGTGAATAGGAACAGATTCTGCAGAAGTGAAAGGGATGCTTTTTCAAGTTAAGTTTGGAGCTAAGAAAAGATAATAGCATTGAAAAGTTCATGGAGAAGTATAAAGGGAAGAGAAGGGAGAGAGTATGCAGGAGAGATGGGTAAGGAGCTAGTAGAAACAAACCACAGCTATCAGGCAGACCCTGCATGGACATACAGAGCCATTCTGACGACTCACTGTGGCACCGAAAGCAGGCAGGTTTCATAAGCTCCAATTTAGGATGATAAAAGGAAGAGAGTTTCTCATAAGAGAGGGGGAAGGAATTGACATAGGAGATGTTACAGGAAAAATTCCTATAAACAGCCAACTCTAGCTCAAATTTATGTTTCCTGTTCTCAAGAACAAAAGCTTGTGGAAGAGGAATGAGTTATAGATGCTGACCCAGACTGTGCACGCTTGTGTTGGCCAGGGCGGGGACTCCACCTGTTAACACACCCAAACACCCATTTTATATTTTCTTGTCTAGGGATAAGAGAGCCATTCTGCACACATCTCCCTGTCACTTTTAAGGGCTCGTTTTATTATTGGATATATTGCTGTGGAACCAAGGATCAGGGCCACATCATGGTAGGCGCTGAACGGACATGCAGTATAAAGTCATCCCTTGCCCCAAAGAGCTCACAGTCAAGGGTCCTTCAAACAAACCAAATCTCACTAACACCACCAAAGCACTCTATGAACACCTATATGCATGCATAGGCATAATTTTGCCAATGACTGAAGCGAAGCCACCTCAGGGGAGGAACACCGCAGCTGTCTATACAACAGTTTAGGACAAGAAGTGAAGAATACTATACCCCATTTAGAACTGCAGAGGGAATTCTGTGGTCATACACACTTCTGTTACCCCCAAGTAAATCCACTTACCTCACCAGGGAGCTCCAGCTCCCATTCACCAAGAGAAGCAATACTTCCCTTGAGATACATACTGCACTTGGTGGGGGAGAGCAGAGGTGGGGGAAATCTCTCTGGGCCACATATAGGAACGTGAAGGGCTGTCTTCTCTGCATAACCTGGTCTGGACCTCGACATTCTAGGAGGAACACAAGACAGAAGGAAACTGTTAGCTCAGCTGCAAAACAAAGCCTAAAGCAAGAAAACAAGAACAGGAACAAAATTAAACATATAAAACTAATTGAATCCATGAAAGCTGGTCACAAAGTCAAGCTCTTATCTCTAAGCACACCATCACCAAAAGATGCCTTATCAGAGCACATGCGGAGCCTCCAGAGTCAGAAGCTCAGGGATAGATGGCAGACTATCATGGTTTCTGCATAGATAGCATGAGGGGATATCCCTTGCCCTTCATGGTGTTTCACTGGCAACAAGTGGTGCAGCAGCAGGCAGTGTTGTAGGAAAGAGGTCTCTATTCAGAAGGCCGAGTGGTCAGTTATATGCTAGGGCTCTCAAGACTGAGAGCTAGCAGTCTGGACCAGCTTGCATTCCTGTGGCTACATCAGACTACGTCCCTCCTGAAACCCAACCCTCTTTCCCCAGTTCCATTCATCATGATACGTGTGGCATCCATATGGCTCCAGAGGCAGGACAGAACCATTCAAAGCATCCACTGGAACAAAGCAAGTGTGATCAGGTGCACAAAGACATTATACCCCCCAGACAGTCTGTGCTGGCTCCTGGGAGTTGTAGCATAGGCACAACACTCTGCAAGGAACGTTGTGTGCGGTGTACCGCACACACCTGAAAAGGATGGCTAGTGGGAGTGCCCCAGCCAGAACTGCAATTGCTCAATTCTATAGTGAGGGCACAGGCCTTTGAGCTCTGCCAGACACATGCCAATGAGCTATGGAAAAATCAATGATTTCTTCTCCAGAGTCACCTAAAATTCCTGCATGACAAGAACAGATACCAAATTATGGCCAAAGAGAACCGGTCTTCCCCACTGAAGTAAATGGCAGGCACTTTTGTCACTGGCTTCAGTGAGAACAAAGTCAGAGCGATAGTGCCATAATTTCTATTTAACTAAAAAAGGCATTAAGGCCAGAAAACATCTGAGGATCTTTCCGCTGACCACAAGGGAAGTAGAAATAGAGGAAGTCTTGCAGGTGCTAGGAAGGGCTTGGTCTGCATCCCAGCTGAGGGGACCGCAGAGTCCTTCCATGACAGGTGTAGCTAAAAAGCTGGTATCAGCCAGTGCGGGCACAGAGAGAACTGAAAAGCCAGGAGAGCGAGGCAGGGAGGTGGCAGTGTCCAATGCTGCTGTTGTCTGGTTTGGAGCCAGAAAAAGGAGTTTTGGGCATTCCCTTTTTGAGGGGTTGTCTTTTTCAAGCGCTCTCTTTGTGCACCTTGCTCTACTCACACATTTGGCCATCAGATCCTGTCCTGTGCAGATGCCCTGTGGAGTCAGAACAGGGAGCTCCGTCCCCCACCGCACTCAAGCGGCAACAGGGCAGGAAAACCTGCTAGCAGTAGGATGGGTTCCAGCTCACTGGCACTCCATGACCCAAGGTGGCTTAGAGATACAGTCATGCCTTTGTCCTCACCATGCACATATGTTACAGTCTGCAGTACATATTGGATGGGGGAGCACATAAGGCTACTCTCTGGAGCAGCACTAAGGTGCTCACTCTCCAGAGTGCAGTCCCTCCTGCAAATCTCCGCTGAGCCTTCTTGTGCTATGGCAGGATGGCAACTCAGGGATCCCTGGATAGCTGACCCTTTATTTTTTTGTGCAACTACCAACATCAAGGACAGGATTTTTGCCCTGTGTGCGTATTAGAAATAGCCTCACTGCAGTATGTAGTTTCTTTTAGAAAGCAAAATGGAAAACAAGGATTCCCTGCTCCCAGATTTAATCAGGGCAAATACCCTCCTATGTCTAAGCCATACTTAGACTTTGCTCTCACTTAAACTGGTGTAAGTCAGGAGTAACTCAGCAAAGTCTGTGGAGTTACGCTAGTTTAAAATTGGCATGGCAGGAGAGTAAGGGCCAGTATTTATCAGAAGGATGACCCCAATACACAGTCACACTGTTGCCTCTGATTTTTGAGGTGTCAAAAAACAAAACACCAAAATTACTCCTGAGTTCTAATAAGCACAACTGGCATGAAGGAAAATAAAGAGGTTACAGAGACGAAGTCCTCATAACGATTTCCTTTCAGTCATAACTTATTACATCCACATAATAGAATCCTGAGAAAACTAACGATAGCAGATTCTGTCAGCATTCAAGACACTGTGAAACTTCAGGAATTACACCCCATTATTGTCCTAAATTATAGATAACTTTCTCCCTTTAGTTGCTGATATGGAACATGTTTTTTCTGCAAGGCAGTTAGATAATGTCAGCACAAATTACTGCTTTCCACACAGCGTAGATGATGGGACCAGAGGCATTAAAGAAGCTTAAGAAAAGCAAATCAGAATAGACAGAAGGAACTGCTCTCCTTAACTTGGAAATAACAAATGTTTGTAGTAGCATGCTGGATAAGTCAAGAGAGAAAAATATCTGGGTCACTCAAGAAGCTTTATAAGCTCCATGTAATGAAAAATCAAAACTGAAGTTCAGATTCTCGTGCATGATGAAAGAAGAGCAATTGAAGTCTCTATTTTTAAGTATCAGTATATAAGCATTCGTATTGGCTAAACAGGAAAACTTTATTTCTGGCTTTGTACATAGATTGTCAAAATAACCAGAATACGAATGCAGGGTTATTTAAAGTGCTTGTCTACCTGTCTTCCATTTGTTGGGCCTTTCCCAGGGGGGCACCATTGAAGAAAGGGTAGAAGGAATGATAGGGAAGTTACATACCAGTGAAAGATTCACAAATTCCATAGCATTCTTTGTCACTTGATTTACTGATCATTAGTTTGAGTCTCAGAAATTACTCCCTTATCTTTCAGAGTTTTACTTTGTTACCATTTGATTCCTGTATGGTGCTGCATTAAAAGTCAAGCTCTAGATTGCCACCTGCTGTTTCATTGTTTACATTTCAATCTTTATGATTGAGAGAATGGGCCATAACATGCATGCATCTGATGAAATGAGCTGTAGCTCACGAAAGCTTATGCTCAAATAGATTGGTTAGGCTCTAAGGTGCCACAAGTACTCCTTTTCTTTTTGGACCATAACAAGAAATCTTACAGGGGATTAGCAAAAACAACGAGGAGTCCTTGTGGCACCTTAGAGACTAACATTTATTTGGGCATAAGCTTTCATGGGCTAAAACCCACTTCATCAGATGCATGGAGTGGAAAATACAGAAGAGAGGTATAAATACACAACTCCCAGCTTTTCCTATGCTGTGTATTTATACCTCTCTTCTGTATTTTCCACTCCATGCATCTGATGAAGTGAGTTTTAGCCCATGAAAGCTTATGCCCAAATAAATGTTAGTCTCTAAGGTGCCACAAGGACTCCTCGTTGTTTTTGCTAATCCCCTGTAAGATTTCTTGTTATGGTCCAAAAAGAAAAGGAGTACTTGTGGCACCTTAGGGACTAACCAATTTATTTAAGCATAAGTTTTCGTGAGCTACAGCTCACTTCCCTTGTTAAGGCAACTCCCAGCTTTTCCTATGCTGCCTTACCAAGGGAAGTGAGCTGTAGCTCACGAAAGCTTATGCTTAAATAAATTGGTTAGTCCCTAAGGTGCCACAAGTACTTCTTTTCTTTTTGTGAATACAGACCAACATGGCTGCTATTCTGAAACTTACCAAGTGTGTGTGGGGGGGGGGTCAGTGCTAATGAGCCAGTTGAATTGAATTGGCTTGTTGGGGATGGGGGGGTGGTGGTGGTCAGTGCTAACCAGCCAATTCAATTAGTTCATTAGCACTGACTCCCCTCCCCCACACACACTTGTTAAGGCAACTCCCAGCTTTTCATATGCTGGGAATTTCTCTCTCTACTGTATTTTCTACTCCATGCATCTGATGAAGTGGGTTTTAGCCTACAAAAACTTATGCCCAAATAAATGTGTTAGTCTTTACAGTCCCACAAGGACTCCTCATTGTTTTTGCTGATACAGACTAACACGGCTACCACTCTGAAACCTTACAGGGGATTGTTAACTATAGGCACAAATACCCCCTTTGCAGGAAATTCTGCCAGAGAGAGCTATACAGGAGGAAGCCTCTGAGATTCTCTTTGTGAAGCACTCCCCAATCATTCTCTACCTGAAAAGGGGTTCCAAAGAGGATGGCTCTAGACTGTTCTCAATGGTAGCAGATGACAGAACGAGGAGTAATGGTCTCAAGTTGCAGTGGGGGAGGTTTAGATTGGATATTAGGAAAAACTTTTTCACTAAGAGGGTGGTGAAACACTGGAACGCGTTGCCTAGGGAGGTGGTGGAATCTCCTTCCTTAGAGGTTTTTAAGGTCAGGCTTGACAAAGCCCTGGCTGGGATGATTTAACTGGGAATTGGTCCTGCTTCGAGCAGGGGGTTGGACTAGATGACCTTCAGGGGTCCCTTCCAACCCTGATATTCTATGATTCTCGCCCCAGTCCAACTGCAGAACAAGTCCTGATGTCCACCCACAAACCCTGCAGATTCCCTAGGATCTGCAGGGATCATCTTGTGATTAGGGCACTGGGATAGGATTCAAGAGAGCTGTTGTGGCTGTTACAGACATTCCTGCACTATTGCAATCCTCTCATACCTTAAGCCACTGCACCTGGAGTCAGAAGATTAAAAACATGAGCACTGAGATTTTCATGTAATTAAGATTTTAGGCTTTACAGCTGTGGGAGAAAAGAACTTGAAAATGTGACTCAACTGTACCCTAAAACTCAGAAACCAGAAGACAGATAATAGGAACCTGACATTTAGTTGTATGTGGTTCTACTCACTAACATAGCACCCCCTGGTGTTGGACCAGGGCATTGCAGGCATTTTCATCCCTAGCTCCTCCTTGTTTACCACTTCTTTAGCCCTGCAATAGTCCTTCTTTAGTCCTGCAATCTTCCATAACCTAGCCCTCAAGACAAGTCACCTCTTTCCAGTTCTGTCCCCTTCCAAGGTAAGAACAGTCCAGCTAAAAAATCCACAGCAACATCCAAACAGAAGATCCTTCCACCCCACAGGCTGTGTTGAAGTTTCCTACTTTTTCACCCCAATTCCCAGGGACTACAGAGTTCCTTCTTTACTCCTTTGGCTGAGCACTGACTTCCAGATTTTTTTCCATAGAGACCTCTCCTGACCATCTCCCCTCTACAGGGACCCTGGCAGTGTCTTCCTCCCAAGAACCTCCCTGTTTCTTACACGTCTTATCTTAGGACCTTCCAAAGCCCACCAAAGCCCAACCTGCTCTGTGGTTCTCTCCAGCCAGTCTTCATCAGGCCCTTCCCAGAGAGAGGGAACTCCCCTTATTCCTCTCCCTGGAATCTACTCCTTACCGAGTGGCCTTTCCTCTCTATCTACTTCTCCATGAGCTTTTCACAGCTGGGATCACTAATTGTAATTGAGTTACCAAATCACGATCAGTTGGGGGGGAGGGGGGGTTAACTGCTAAATCACTGACAAGGCTGAGCCCAACTCCCCTTAAAGAGCCAGCCTGCCTGCCACATTAGTATTTAAAAATCTCAGGATTTTTAAGCAAGTCTTAATGAGGCAGGCATGACTCATGATATTTGGAGTTAGTAATACTGCTGGTGCAGATACAGTCAGCCCCAAACTTCCAAAAGTGCCATTGATAATGAGTGCCCAACCTGAGGCCTGTTAAGATGGCTCCTCTAGTGCAGGGGTTCTCAAACTTCATTTTACCGCGACCCCTTCTGACAACAAAAATTATTTCAGGACCCCAGGAGGGTGACTGAAGCCTGAGCCTGCCCGACTCCCACTGCCCCGGGTGGAGGGGCCACAGCCCGAGCCCCAGCGCTCCGGCCTGGAGGGCCAAAGCTGAAGCTCAAGGGCTTGAGCCACAGGCAGGGGGCCTGCAACCTGAGTCCTGCCACCCAGGGCTGAAGCCCTTGGGCTTTGGCTTCAACCCTGGGCGGTGGGGCTTAGGCTTCAGCCTTGGGCCCTAACAAGTCTAAGCCAGCCCTAGCAACCCTATTCAAAGGAGGTCACAACCCACTTTGGGGTCCTGACCCACAGTTTGAGAACCACTGCTCTAGTGTATGTTAGAGGCCACAGAATGTCAGAGGGGAGAGGGTATGTGTGAGGAGGTCAAGGGTCTGACTGCACCTCCAGAACAGCAAATCATGTCCTCTTGGGTCATGGAGCATCAGTGGGCACATTAGCCAGGATTCCATCCCAGGTGTACAGAGTACTAACAGGGTATCCTGTCCTGCTGCTGTTTGAGTGTGCAGTGGGGGAAAAGCTCCCTGTTCTGTCTAACTCCGCAATGCGTCCACACAGCACAGGGCAAGATCTGGCACAGTCCATCAGAGCACAACCACTCCCTTTCTCAGATTTTATCTACACTAGTCACTTCCAGCTCAGGTAGACATACACGTGCTAGCGGCGATAGTATGCTAAAAACAGCAGCGTAGCCACAGCTGCATGCGGAGCAGGATGGGCTAGGCACACTGAATACGATCCCATCTGAAACCCTAAGTAGACCCTTGGGGTGGCTAGTTTGTCCTGCTGCGGCTGTGCTACTATTTTCAGTGTGCTACCTCAATGAGAGCTAGCGCGGGTGCCTCTACCCAAGGTGGAAATGACCCCTTCCCCCAGCCCCCGTGTAGACATGGCCTTATTATCTTTTTGCTGGCCAAATGTCTGCGCAAAATCAGAGAGTGCAGACCAGAGTGTGACTAGAGAATATTTGAAAGAGACAAAAAAGAGGAACACACAAAACTTCTCTTCCTTGCTCTAATTCAGAGGAAAACAGCATCCAAAATTGTGATCACTGCTACACATGCCTCAACCTCCTCCTGAGTGTAGTGCATTTCCAGGGAATCTCCGTAGGGCTGGGAGAGTCGTCGATTCCAAGGCCAAAAAGGACCACTGTGATAATCTAGTCTGACCTCTTATATACCACAGGACACAAAACTTCCCCAGGACAATTCCTAGAGCAGATATTTTAGAAAAACAGAGCCTGCTGGACTCCATCCTGCTTCCATGCAGGTGGAGGAAATCCATACACACAGTCCCCTCTCTAGGTGGATCTTGGAGTCACAATCAGGCTGTATGTTCTCATGCTGGTATTTTTCACAGTGAGCTCAATCCAGTCCCCTCTGCAATCAGTGGGAATTATGACAATGAATTCAGTGGAAGGAGGACTGGGTCAACCCAAAGTACTACAGTATTCAATAGTAATATTCAAAAACATTACAGCTTACAACAGAGATACTGCAGAAAAAGCAACCAGGCACAGGAGCTCAGAAGACATATAGGCAATTGAAACTCAGGTAGGAGACAGTTGGAACTACAGCTAGGATTTACGGGAGTCAGTGAAAGCCAAGGGCAGCTGGGAGCCCAATTCCTTTAGGTCTCTGGAACTCCCATCCCACATCTCCGGGAAGGAAAGAAGAGGCAAATGAGGGAGAGCTACACGTGTGCGTGTGTTTGTGGGTGAGGTGGTTGAAATAATTATTCCAGGCACTCCCTTGCTCACTCTTGTAAGTTGTTTACAATAAGATAATGTTCTCCTTGCAATTACTAGAGGTGGACCTCGATGCTACAACGCCCACTCAAAAAATGCTTACATCACCCTGATGCTGCCCTCACAATGTCACCTCCATTGTTTTAGAATGAACTTCCAAATGTAACATTTCCTCAGAACTTTTCCAAGGGAAATTTCCTCAGGAACCTTTCCCAATGGTGCATTAAGAGACAGTGACAATACCTTTAACTTGAGTTGTATATGAAATGAGCACCTATGGTGGAATAGTTTGGGAGCACTAAGCACACCATAGAAGATGAGTGTTTCCACCCCACACTGGGTTTTATGCCATGAACCCCTCACTGGAAGCCCCTATTGAATGGCAAGTGGTTTGTGGTGCTTTTAAGAAATGAACATGTATTGCAGAAAACCACTGCTTTTCTGCGTATGGAAAACTCATTTTATTTTTGCATATAGCAAAGAAAATGTAACTTGTTCTCCTTCAAGAATTGATCATAAAGGCTTACATTACTGGAACAAATGATCCCTTGTCAAGAGCTTGGAATTTTCTAGAAAGGATGGGCAAGGAGACTTCCCTCCCCCTCCCGCCTCCCCCCCACCACTTGCCCACCCCTCAGGGTTCTGAGAGTATAGAAGAGCATTCCCCGCCCCCCCAAATTTGTTTTTACTTTCTGGTTCCTTTTAATTGCTGAAAGTGCAAGGAGCTTAGAGGTCACTCGTGTTTTAAGAGCCAATGTAAAGAGCTTAGCAAAAGGTAGCCATTTGCAGGGCACAACAAGTGCCAGGAACTATGCTACATATTATTGAAAGCCGTCTACTCACTCTTCATCTGTCAACCATTTACATAGCTATGGCTACCTTTCATAAGTTCTCTCTTCTTATAGTGAAAACCTAGTAATTTTAATTATGTGCCTACTCTTTGAAATCACTGGGCAACTTCACAGGTCTTCTATTTTGTGTGGTTCCAGTCCGAATACCTTCCTTCTCCTGTGGTTTCCCCTTGGGAGATTTCTGTGTCGCTAGATTTTCTGGTATCACCTTTGACAACTCCTGAGGGTTGCCTATAAATGACCTCCTTTCACAGACCCTGCATCTGCATCAGTGTGAGAGGAACTCACCCCAGGCGTCTGTTGATGAAAGCTGCTCCCTGGTTGCTCTGTTTTTCCCACTGCATACTACACATTTACATTTCTACTAACTGCCTGCATGCAGAAACGGCAGCCCATTATAGCTCTCTCCAATACACTTCACTTTTGTACAGATATTTTTTTTCTCAGTCTAAAATAAATCACTTTAATCTGAAGCGCTCTGGTTGCTCTTTGTGTACAAAAAAGCATAATAGAAAATTGTGATACTGAGCTTAATCCTGCTCCTGTTGAAATAACTGGCACAAATCTCTTAATTTCAGAGGGAGCAACATCTATCTTCATGATCCCATCGTGTCCTTTTACTGTTCATGTAGAATAAGAAATTGGATTTAAAAAAAATCCTCCCCAAACACAATAAAAATACAAAGGAAATTCAATAAAACCCTTTTGTGATGCACTTTACAAGACCATTGAGGATCAGCAGCACTCAACACGCAGAAACATGGAAAATGGAAATTAGAAGCCCTGTGGTCCCTGACTTCATGGGTTTGGACCAAACCCTTAATGTAATTTTAATGTTGTTCGCACTGAATCATTGATGATGCTGGCTATTTCTCAGTGTGTATTTTATCAGGAATTTAGCAGCTTTTAAAACCACATTTTTTTCTCTTAGCCACCAATTACAAAAAAATAAAATAAAAACGTGAAAAGCATATTTCTGACAATTAGTCCTTATCTAGGACTGCTGTCAAACTAGATTTATGAACTATTATACTGCTTTACATTTTAGATGTGTCTATTGCTCTTACACGGCTGGTTGAATTCCCACAGAGAACTGGAAATCAGGCAGGAAACAATCTGCAAATATCTGAAAGGTGTAAACAGAAGGCTGGATTGTGACTGTGCTAATGCCTCCGCCCAACTCCTGTGTGCAAGGAACTAGGCACAGTTAGGCTGGAGAGCAGGGACCTATGAGGACCCAGAAGGAAGGAGAGCTCAACCCCTCACTTTCAAACGCTGCCAGAGCTGCTAGTCTGGCATGTGAAGTGCCAGGAGGAATTGTGTCCAAGTCAGTCAGAATTCTTCCAAGGGGTCACACTGCAGTGCAGCCCTTCCCTTTCCCCTCCACTGAGATCCAAAGGAGATGGAGTAATTCTTTCGGACTCTGTTGTGCCTGTTAGATGCTGTGCTGTGCTGCACTGCAGGATGTATGGAGCTGCACTGGCCAAGGGTGGCCCACTGTGCTATTGGGAGACGTTTGCCTTAGGAAAGCAGAATGGCCCCTGGAGTTCCAAGCCTCTCAGAGTCTGCATGCCCACAGTTTGTGGGGTGCATCTTACTTAATCCTGCTCTCTCCGGCAGATGTATGCACTGGAGGGACTAGAGCCATGTCTGCTCTACCTGCAGCCATCCTTCCCTACATTCCTTGTGCTGAGTGCTCTGAGGGTGTAGTAGACAGGATGCAGCCCTGGCACTTCCCAGAGCACAGGGCTACAATTCTCCCTGGCACTTACATGAGTCACACATGAGTTGGGAGAAGGGCTGTTCACACCCATCTCTATTTCACATCGACGAGAGGGCTGGGCACAATCTGTGGTGCATTAGAATTTAACTAAGAGACATGGGATGAAACTAAGAAAGCAAAATAGAGGTTGAATCTTAGGAAATCTTTCCAGGTTCAAGACACTTTGGACAGTGAACCACTCTCCTGTGGTGGGTGGGTATTCAGCATTGGCCTAACACTACTCCCATTACGGTCAATGGGAGTTTTGCCATGGAATTCAATGGGAGCAGAGTTAGACCAGTGCAAAGTGCTTTTGAAAAGCCCATCACACTGGAAGCACCAGGAGCCTCATTAAACCTAGAATGGACAAAGCCTTAAGAATGGTCTGGCCGTGGCTGGAGGACCTAACAGGGTTTTTCCATTTCTAACTGCTGTAATTCTAACATTGCCCAGTAGGTAGAAATACTGTTGTCTATGTATTTATTTCTGCATTTCTCTTTCCTCAGTCTTCTTAACTAGAAGTATTTGCCTGATATTAAGCAGGAAGGGTGTCTATTTCTAGTATACCCATTGTGGCCTGAGGCTCTCCATTAAAGTTAGGAGAGTTAAGTTAGGGGGCTGGGGAGGAAGAAGCTTTTTACTCCCTCCCCGTCACTGCGCAGCCACATAAGGGCCAGGCAGAATCTAGTCTGTAATAATTACTGGAGCAGCCTACTGCAATATCAAAAACAATTCAGTCACGGGAGTTGCTATAAAACTTTTATGAGTTGCTTCTAGGAAAATCTGCTGTTTGGGCCTGATCTGTTTGACTACAGTGGGTCTTGAAGGCACTCAGCACCTTACAGGATCATGCCCAAAACAGCAGACTTTTCAGTGAATGCCTCTTTTTCTGTACATATATTAAAAACAGACAACTCCCTCCCCTCTGCTAATAGGAGCAGCAGTATGAATCCCATCATGATATAACTACACTTCATAGTTTGGTAACAGTTTCCATCTCTGGATCCCTAAGCATTTAGAAACATTGGATAAGCCTTTCAAGGTAGGTAAGTTGTTATCCTCATTTTACAACTGTGGAAACTGAGGCACGGAGCTGGTAAAGGACATACCCAGAAACACACAGGAAGCCCATGGCAGAGCCGGAAATAGGCCCAAATCTCCTGCCTCCCTGTTTTGTATCCTAACTATAAAACCATCCTTCCCCTCTAGCACCCTGTGCTAACCACAATTTTAAAATCTACCATGACATGTGGTACTGCAGTTCCAAATGCAAAGGCCAAATACTCATTTAAAGTAGCACAATTTTCTCTGCATTGTCAGTTCAGCCTTTTTCTGGTATGTGTTGAGGAGACTGTCAGTAAATATAGTGTTCTCAGTTTCTTCGTTGAGTTGTCAATGTGGGAGATGAAAACCTTTGAACCTGACTGCAGACAGATTCCATGTTCCAGGCACATTGGTTTTATAAATGATAGAAAAAGAACTAATATATTGTCTCATTCTACAAGGTCTCATTCTACAAGCCTTCTGTAAGCAAAACTGCCATTAAAAATCAAGGGACTGGGCCCCAAGCAGTGAGACAGTTTGTAATGTGCAATTCTGCTTCATTGAAGAATTCTGGTGTGCAAGAATCCAACACAGCTTCTTACAGAAATGCAGGATTTGGCCCTGTGTAATTAAAATCCACGTACATATTCAGAATTTTCTGTGTGTTTGAATCACAACACATGCTTCTGATGGTCAGTGTAGCTTTTTTCAGAAGATTACTGGTTACAGAATAAATACAACAGAACAGAAGTGAAAGCGTATCACCATTTAAATCAGAATTTAAATATATTCTGATGTTTTTGTTTCAGCACAGAGTACTACAGCTTTTTTTGTCTATAATATTGGGATAGGTGTGTTTTATCTCAAGAGGAACTGTACTACATTTTACTACAGAGTGCGTAGTGCATGTACGAAGCAGTGTTCTCTGCAGGATTTCACTCTAGGATACCATGCACATTTTAGTATGCATGGAAAGGGATGAAAATGAAATCTCAGGAGGTAGGGTCTAATTGTTAAAGTGGAATAAAATGGCTATTTCTGGTGAAGCTGGAATGTCTGATATCAGTGCTGAGTATTATCATCAGAGATATATCAAAGCAGATAAGATGCTATCAGTTGCCCATGAGGTGTTATACAAAAGATGGGTACAGGGCTCAGTTTGGAGGATTTAGTAGATAAGGGAATGCAGTTCCTCTTGTCAAAATAAAAAGTACTTAGATGTCTAAAGGTAAGAAATGGAGTTCCTTTTTTAGCATTTATCTTTCATATTCTTGATTCAAAAAGTAAGCCCCTACAGTTCGCTTAAGCCACAAACCACCTTTACCTGCTAAGATATAATCCCAACTGTACACATTCATTATTTAGCCCTTCCTTATTAAATCACATCGGACCATCAGACCATGATGTTCAAGAATGAATTCAGTGACTCTTACAGGGTCCTTTGAAAGGGCTTGATCCCAGGTGTCAGATCCAAAGAGTGTCATTTTCCCTACAATATTACATTCAAAAGCACAGGCAGGTGTTAAATCCTGCTTCCAACACAACTTGCAGAGTGGATACATCTTGGTCCCAGCTCTACTGATTTTCATTCCTGCGGTGCGCCCTGTCCATAGTCTCATAATAGTGGATATTATTTTCTGAGATGCTTTGATATCAATCAGAGGATCCTTTATCTTTTGATTATTTATTTCAGGTAATATTTTTCTTGACAGGGGGTCAATATTCTCAACTGTCCTCATTCCTACTTGAATTTCTGATCTTCCAATTTTGGCGCAATTATCATCTACCTCACTTCCATATATACCAACCGGTGATGGAATCCATAGAAAAGTCAATTTTATTGCCTTGCTCCCTGATTCTCCAAGCCTTCTTATGAATTGCATATATGATAGCATTCTAGTTTCTTCAAAAAGGAACTCAGTATCACCACTTGCAAGTTCCGTGGTTCCATTCTTTCCTTTTTAAGAGAGATAATCCAATCCAGACAGGGTCTACAGGTAGGCCAACAAAAAACTTGTGGCCAACACTAGTAAAGGCTGTTGAAGGATCTGCATGAATGAGAATTGACACTACCTTTATCTATTCCTAGGAAGAGATAATGTGTCTGAGGTTTTTCTATAGCACTTAACGTCATAGAATCAAATATCAGAAACAAGACTAATGTAGTCTCTGTGCTATATGCAAGCCAAAAGTCAGACTGAGGAGAATGTGAAGACTCCCTATGATGACAACTTTTACCACATCCTTTTTGATAACAATTCCTAAGAAGAGAAAGTTAGAGACGGAATAATTGATGAGATCACTAATGTTACAAGAGAAGTGTTAACAAAACTTCATCTTGTTCAGATGAAGCAGCTTGGCTACATATTTACATAAGCTGATGAGAACTTTGGTAGCAGCTCCCATTGAATACTGAGGCATGTTTGGGGTTTTGGTCCTTCAGAATGTCCCCATGGGCACTCTGGGATCATGAAATTCCACTAAAGTTATATTTCTCTGGAACAATGGACATATCAACTTCAAGAATGATACACACAGGTAAGCCTTCTCAGCCTTCTCAGCAACAGGCCAACATCTGAGGACCTCATGGCCTAAGAAAATCAGACTGACCATTAATCTCACTACCTTCAGAATAAAATGTAAAATTTATACCCACATTGTAGCATTCTCACAATAAATGAACTACTAATGCGGGGGGTGGAGGGTGGCAATAGAGAGACACTAATCCATAGGTGTATATTTGACAGGTGAATTTGTAAAATACACAAATCCTATAGTGATGGGTATGGGACCATTCTAATCTGCAATCTTATTGAGCCTATCATTGTAGGATAAAAGTGCCACATCAATGGGCCTTACATTGATTCCACCTATAAAGGACTCAAACTCTCCACTCTCCTTGATTTAGAGTGGTCATGTTTAAAAACCTTACAGTCTTCCATTTGCAACTAGGCAACATTGCCACAGCGTTTATGGCATCCCCTAGTCTTAGTATGGGGAATACTGTGATGTCATCATTTAGTGACAAAGATAATTGAATAACATCTGCTATAAAGACTGGCCTCATCCCTGGTGGTTTTCTTCCAGAAAGGTATTACCAAGTCATTCAGGGCAGGCCTCTGCAATGAGATAAATGTTGCATTGTGTCCTAAAAGAAGGAAGAGTTGGGCTCATCCTTGAACTCTGGTGCTAAGAAACTCCTCTGCCTACAGGTCTCCACCTAGAATAGCCCTGGTCCTGGCTCCCAAGCGGTGTAGCCTGGGGCTCTCAGATTGTCCAGGTAGCTGCAGCCATTGTGGTGGGGTGCCGAGGGAGAAGTGGTCACTGAGGTAGCTTGATCTAAGCCCAGTAATGACTTTGAAGATCAGGATCACCATCTTGAAATGGATCTGGAATTGGACAGGGAATCTGTACAGAATATGGATCCTTGTTGAGAAGTGGTCTTCTGAGTTTATCTTTCTTAGGATAATCTCCTACTATATTTTCCACTTCTGAGAATACGTTCACCTTTTAAGGCTTTAAAAGTTTTTGCCCAGCAGGGAATTTTAGTTAATCTCCTTGTCATGGGCACACCACTCACGGCTGAATTGGCGCCTCCTCTTCTGGTCACTCTGGGGGTTAGCTCAAGGACGACACTCCCACATCCACAGTTTGCACCCCATCACTCTGCCTCCGTGTCTGCCAGCAGCCTCTCCAGGAACTGCTGTGCCCTCTTCATCACTGGGTCCTCTAGACAGTCACCAGCTCTGTTTCTTCACCCTTACCTCAGGGCCTCAGCATGTCAGTCCTAGCAGCCAGCCAGGAGCTTCTTCTTGTTCCCTGCCAGAAACTGCTCTGTCCATGGTGCTAGCTTCCATCCACCTGCTAGGAACCCAGTCCTCCCTTCTTGAGCTCCAGGCAGTGACTAAACTCTGGCCCAGCAGCTTCTTTTATCTGAGCCCACTGGGGCCTGATTGGTTGCTCCCTGCAGCCTTACCCTGATTGGCTGTGCCCAATGCAGCATCTCTAGGCCACTTGGAGGACTCCCCTCAACTGCTCACTCCTGGGGTTAACCCCTTCTACACCTCCGTGAGGTAGATACCCCCATCACACTCCTCTTTTGTGCATCTTGCCTCCACATTTTTTAAGAAATCAATAAGGTCTCCTTGTGAAGGCACCATTGCTTTATCAAGCTGGAGTGCACCACCTAGTTTTTCCTTTTATGCCATGTTGTTCTGGACTGGCAATTTCATAGTTCACCTCCCTGGCCTTCTACCGATATTATAGGAACTTGGCCAAACTGGTACAACAGAAGTTTATTTTCACAACTAAGCAAATAGCCCCTGTGTTTTAAAACCTCTTGCAAAAGTTTTGCACTTTTCTGACAGCCCGCTGGATGGAATTCACCTCAGGAACAACCCATTAAAATTCTACGTATAATTTTGGGGAACAATAATTTCTTCCTGAGACATCAGTACTAAGTTCTCAAGAAACTGACTCTTGTTATTCAGTGAACTTTAGTGTTCAGGAACCAAGCACAGAATTTAGGGCCAAATCCTGAGTTCCTCACTCAGTTTTTATTCAGTCATAATCAGTGGCAGTGTTGCCAATGTAAAGACTGAGTTTCAAGTCAGTAAGAACCTTCAGGTTTGGCTGTTAGGCACGATGTTGTGAGATTCCAAAAAAAAGACCTTCTCCCTGCTGAGTGTTATGAGCCATCTCTGTTTGTTTTCTCATCTCACATTAGATTTGTTGTTTGTGATTAGAAAACCAAATATCAAATTGCCAAGAAGAATAATGGCCCATCTGTGTCTATGCCTGCAAGCCTCAGAAATCAGCCTGTATCCTAGCTTCAGATTCCTCAAATCCAGCTAGCAAATGGCTCCACTGGATATTTGCATCTTCAAACATTTCTTAAAGTGTTCACCACATCTTGTTCTTGCTGATGTTGGCAATTTGATCCATAGTTAAATGTTTGTGTAAAGAAATTCTATCTGAATTATTTACTAGCCATTCGTCTTTTTTAACTTCAATGCATGACCTTTAAATTAAATATTCTTTCAAACAATTTCTTGGCATCAACTCAGTCCTGTTCTTTAAGGGTTGTACATAGAGTTTTAATAGAATTGTCCCTTTGAGCTCTAATTCACCAGTTGGGCTAGATTCTTCTTCACTCTGTGTGGTGTAAATAAGGAGTGATTTCATGGAGGTCATTGGTGCTGCACCAATGTAAAACTGATGCAAATGAGAGCAGAATCAGGTCCCATGTCCTCATACATGGATTGCTTCTTCAGGATATAAAGATTGGTTTTGTGGTACTTAAAACTGTGAAAAACATGATTGCCTGCTACTGGGATGAAGCAATGTGAATGAAATTGGTCCCCATCCAGACAGCTAACACAAGGCCTATGCACCACTTAAGTCCCTACGAACCCTTATTTTGAAGGCTTAAGTGGTGCATAGGCCTCGTGTTAGCTGTCTGGATGGGGACCAATTTTATCCACAATGTTTCATTTGAGAGAGCAGCATTCTAAAGTTACGTCTGTTGCTGTGAAATAAAAAGATGGGTCTTGTTGCTGGTGCATCTGCTTTGGATATACAGGTGCTATCTTTAGGGTCCAACAGATGAAAGACAGTTATTCTGCCATAGAAACATAATGGCATGAAATATTAGCGTGTTCTCTATTGATCTGGATTATTAAAAGGGAGGTCATTCACAAGGTGATATATTGGTATGAAACATCATCCTGAAAGCTCTAAACTCACTTAATTCACTAAATGGGATGATCACTCAAACTGATCTGGACAGACCCTCAAATGCTAGTGAAGAGAAAGATGTATACAGATGTGCAGTACAGGCAATAGGAGGAAAAGCATCCTGTCTGACAGTTTTCATTCTTATCAAGGAAAATATGCTAGGGACAAAAATTCTGTGCCTGGTCCTGAGATGTGGTAAGTTCCAGCAAATCCCATTGCCTTCAATGGTTGCTGAAGGTAAATCAGTATCTAGCAGGGTCAGTCCATTTATTAGGACATCTCTAGGTGTCTTACTGTTTCTAGCTTCACAACACATTTTCTTTGAAAAAACCTCAAGGACGTTAATGAGACTGGGTCACGTGATAGAACTCTGACCAAGGAGCTCTAATCTAGTGCTAGAGCCATAGTAATAGATCTTTATAGTGGAGGAACTTTTAGCTCTGACTTGCATAAGGACCATTAACTAAAGACTCTCAAATGATATAGGATTCAGCTATCTTGCACCCAGACAAGAAACCTAACTTGACTAAATCATCAGATCCCTTTTCAACCATTTTCCCAAACAAAGCTCCTCCAGTTGCAGAGGTCTTTCAGGCATCATATAAACCGACATGCCTAGTTGCATATTCAAGAAATGCTGCATATCGTGAGCCATCCTTTTGAATCAAGCTGTGGTTCATCTCAGCCTTCAACACTCTGGAATCCCAACAAATGCGATTCTCAAACATAGTTCTGTGCACAGATCTTTTTTGCTTGATTACGTGCATTTTTTGAGGGCATATTGGAAACCAGTTTCATGCATTCTTTAGCTCCACACTGGTGCTGTTCAGCCAGTCACTGCAACTACTGGCTGTATTTGAGGGCTGTGCTACAGGTTACTTCATCTCTTTGACCCGGATCAAAGACCTTGAACCATACAACTGAATCTAGAAAAAACTGATCTTAATAAAATCTTCAGCCTCCATACAAGTACATCTGCTTCTTCTCTAGTATTTGAGAGCTGTCAGTGCCTGTTATCTTCTATAATTTGAAGGCTCAAAGCTTTGATAGTGGAAAATATCAAGTGTCAGAGACTTGACAATCGTATTTTCACATATCATGGAAACATATCCCACCTGCTAGTCAAAAATGAATATCAGATTTATGACATTCCAAAAATCTAACCAGCAAAAGAATTTGTTGTTCCAGAAGAGTGGGCTGCTTTGTATACTTCCAGATTCAAACTGTGACTGCTTCTTAATAGACAGATGCTTTCTGATTTAGCACATACATTCATATTTAGATAGCTGGGCCAAATTCAGACCAGGTGCAACTCCACTTGTCTGTGGTCTTTCACAAGGCTGTTATATTCCTGTCTGTGGCAGTTCTTTAGATCATTTTTGTGGTTTTGGAGCATATCCATGATGTGATGTGTCAGGTTTCTACTAATAAGCATCACCATAATTCAGACCCACAAAAAAGTGATATCTATCTAAACATTCGGCAGCATCAAGAAATCTACTTGCCACTGCCATATGCAGAACTGTGATATCATAATACCTTGCCTGAATCATAGAACTGGAAGGGACCTCAAGAGACCATCTAATCCAGTCCCCTGCACTCATGGCAGGACTAAGTATTATCTAGACCATCCCTGACAGGTGTTTGTCCAACCTGCTCTTAAAAATCCCCAGTGATGGAGAGTCCACAACCTCCCTAGGCAGTTTATTCCAGTGCTTAACCACTCTGACAGTTAGGAAGTTTTTCCTAATGTCCAACCTAAACTGCCCTTGCTGCAATTTAAGCCCATTGCTTCTTGTCCTATCCTCAGAGGTTAAGAAGAATAATTTTTCTCCCTCCTCCTTGTAACAACCTTTTATGTACTTGAAAACTGTTATGTCCCCTCCCAGGCTTCTCTTCTCCAGACTAAACAAACCCAATTTTTTCAATCTTCCCTCATAGTTCATGTTTTCTAGACCTTTAATCATTTTTGTTGCTCTTCTCTGGACGTTCTCCAATTTGTCCATATCTTTCCTGAAATGTGACACCCAGAACTGGACACAATATTCCAGTCGATGCCTAATCAGCACGGAGTGGAGCAGAAGAATTACTTCTTGTGTCTTGCTTACAATACTCCTGCTAATACATCCCAGAATGATGTTTGCTTTTTTTGCAACAGTGTTACACTGTTGACTTATATTTAGCTTGTGATCCACTATGACCCCCAGATCCCTTTCCGCAGTACTCCTTCCCAGGCAGTCATTTCACATTTTGTTTGTGTGTAACTGATTGTTCCTTCCTAAGTGGAGTACTTTGCATTTGTCCTTATTGAATTTTATCCAATTTACTTCAGACCATTTCTCCAGTTTGTCCAGATCATTTTGAACTTTAATCATAGAATATCAGGGTTGGAAGGGACCTCAGGTGGCTCAAAGCAGGACCAATCCCCAACTAAATAATCCCAACCTGGGCTTTGTCAAGCCTGACCTTAAAAACCTCTAAGGAAAGAGATTCCACCACCTCCCTAGGTAACACATTCCAGTGCTTCACCACCCTCCTAGTGAAAAAGTTTTTCCTAATGTCCAACCTAAACCTCCCCCACTGCAACTTGAGACCATTACTCCTTGTTCTGTCATCTGCTACCACTGAGAACAGTCTAGATCCATCCTCTTTGGAACCCCCTTTCAGGTAGTTGAAAGCAGCTATCAAATCCCCTCTCATTGTTCTCTTCTGCAGACTAAACAATCCAAGTTCCCTCAGCCTCTCCTCATAAATCATGTGTTCCAGTCCCCTAATCATTTTTGTTGCCCTCCGCTGGACTCTTTCCAATTTTTCCACATCCTTCTTGTAGTGTGGGGCCCAAAACTGGACACAGTACTCCAGATGAGGCCTCACCAATGTCAAATAGAGGGGAACGATCACGTCCCTCGATCTGCTGGCAGTGCCCCTACTTATACAGCCCAAAATGCCATTAGCCTTCTTGGCAACAAGGGCACACTGTTGACTTATATCCAGCTTCTCGTCCACTGTAACCCCTAGGTCCTTTTCTGCAGAACTGCTGCCTAGCCATTCGGTACCTAGTCTGTAGCGGTGCATGGGAGTCTTCTGTCCTAAGTGCAGGACTCTGCACTTGTCTTTGTTGAACCTCATCAGATTTCTTTTGGCCCAATCCTCTAATTTGTCTAGGTCCCTCTGTGTCCTATCCCTACCCTCCAGCGTATCTACCTCTCCTCCCAGTTTAGTGTCATCTGCAAACTTACCTGTTGAGCCCGACGATCTAGCCAGCTTTCTATCCCCTTTATAGTCCATTCATCCAGCCCATACTTCTTTAACTTGCTGGCAAGAATACTGTGGGAGACTGTATCAAAAGCTTTGCTCAAGTCAAAGAATAACATGTTCACTGCTTTCCCCTCATCCACGGAGCCAGTTATCTCATCATAGAAGGCAATTAGGTTAGTTAGGTATGACTTGCCCTTGGTGAATCCATGCTGACTGTTCCTGATCACTTTCCTCTCCTTAGTGCTTCAGAATTGATTCCTTGAGGACCTGCTCCATGATTTTTCCAGGGACTGAGGTGAGGCTGACTGGCCTGCAGTTCCCTGGATCCTCCTCCTTCCCTTTTTAAAAGATGGGCACTACATTAGCCTTTTTCCAGTCATCAGGGACCTCCCCCAATCACCATAAGTTTTCAAAGATAATGGCCAATGGTTCTGCAATCACATGCGCCAACTCCTTTGGCACCCTTGGATGCAGCGCATCCGGCCCCATGGACTTGTGCTCGTCCAGCTTTTCTAAATAGTCCCAAACCACTTCTTTCTCCACAGAGGGCTGGTCACCTCCTCCCCATGCTGTGCTGCCCAGTGCAGTAGTCTGGGAGGTGACCTTGTTTGTGAAGACAGAGGCAAAAAAAAGCATTGAGTACATTAGCTTTTTCCACATCCTCTGTCACTAGGTTGCCTCTGTGACAGTGCCCCCCATAAGGCTTTATGGAAATATGCTTATGAATATATACGACATAACTGGAATATGTTCTATGCTACATATGCCATGTAACATATCTATGCAAAGGTTATGATCTACTGAATCTATTTATCCTATTTGTATGCATGTATCATTTTTGTATTCGAAGTTATGAATATTGGCCATGTACTGGCTTGATTACTAAATAACCTTAGTAAAGCATTTGGTCAGTTACTGGAGAAAGGAATTCGTAAAGTTAAGTGCCCGGTCAAGAAGCACTTAAGCAACAATGCATCTTGGAATGCTCCAATCCACATAAGAAGTCTTCCTGGAGCCATTCAAGATACCATGTGGCCAATGGCTTCTGCCTGTAAAACTGTGAGTCATGCATGGACATGTGACTTGCTCAGGTGACTCCAGAACTCCATCTTGGAGCTGGACTTTGCAAAGGAGAAAGGAGGGGGTCTCCACCCACAAGAGAAAGTCTATTTAAGACCGTGGGAGACCCCTCCATTTGGTCACACAGAGCTGAGGAAAACATCCCTTGACTTTGATTAGATGAGCATTGACCCAGGTTTAATTAATTAATTAATGTTCGCTCAGATGGAAGGTGCTACAGAAATGCAAATATTGATATATTTACTTTCCCATTAGACATTTTTCTGTAGCAATTTTCAGCAGTAAAGTGATAGCCATTTTGCTAGTTCAAATATTTACCAAGCCAATCTGAAGTTTTTCTTCAATTCACCTTAACCACACACTAAAATCTAAATTTCAGTTCAACATTATGACTACTGGAGGGAAATGGTGTTTTTTTCACTTGGAAGCAATTTCTTTTTGCGGTGTTCTTCTTGTATCTGTACCAGTCTCATTAGGGATGCCAGCTATGCCTCAGGCTGCTTCTGCTCAGCTAGCTTCAATATCTGTGGCTTGTTCTTAAGTAATGCAAGTGGCAGCCTGAAAACACAGTGATAAATCTGCCAAGATCACCTTGTTCAATTCTTGGGCACATTGTGATCCTGAATTCCTTATGTACTCAAACTGTCCACTGAAATCAAAAGAAGTTTTGGGGGTGGAAAGAATGCAGGTCAGATCTCTGCAGTTAGGTCAATTAAATGGACAGATTTCTTCCCTTCAATCTTCACTGCTTGTGCAGAACATTAGTATGTGACTCCACAATACTGGATACTAAAATGTCTGGTAGAAAGGCCTTTCATCTCAGGATCTCAAGGCTCAATACACACTACGAAAGCCCCACAACATCCCAGTGGGGAATCAATGTACATATGGCTAAAATGATGCACAGAGAGTTTAAATGACTTGTCCTCAGGGTCACACAAGATGTTAGTGGCAAAGTAAGGAACAGAACACAACAGAATAAAATCTGTCTGCCTGTTCTCTGCTTTCCTTATCTGATTCCAGCTCCGCCAGCTATGGAGCAGTAGCCCAGTCAGTGAGAGATCAGGAATCCTTCGACTACTCTGTACCACTCACATTCACCCTATTCTGACCCATCCACTCTGAAGTATTCGAGCTAGCATGGCCATATCTACTCTATGTTTGTTCTGATATGTCCCCTGCTTTCTCATGGCTTTAGACTGTAAGCTCTTCACAATATGGACCTGTTGATTGTTCAGCACAGATCGCTCATTCTGTGGTATCACATAAACCAATGAAGTAATATAATATTCTGTGTGAACTGGCTGCAGGAAGGATATAGGCGCAGAGATGGTGCAAGATGACTCCAGGGTCCACAGATCCATTACTAATACGACTGCTGCCGAAGCCCAGAGCTATATTCAGTTGGCAGATGGAGGTCTTTCCTTTAGGGAGAAGAGGGCCAGAAGCAGAGAGGATAAAAATAAAACAAACATTTGTGTTTTTCTCCCAGCAGAGTGACACTTTGCTCTGCTACAACCTCAAAAGCTGAAGAGAATGGCAAGGGCTGACACAGCTGTCTTGAGCACAGTTCCCTAAATATTACTAAAGCCATGATTGCCAGATAAGATCAGAGATGTAGGAACCATATGATTCACAGGCCTCTAACACAGCCTTTCACACACAGAACAATAAAATATACCAGTCTGAATGCATGTTTTGATAGGTAATGTGGAGGGGTACGGTATGAGAAATCCATTTGGGACACATGGTATGGGTTACAACTTGCACAAAGGGCTGGTCTTCTGGTGGAAATAATATCTAGAACTGTAAGGAAGAGCTTAATTGAAGGCTGCAGGAAAGGGGCAAGGAAGGACAGTGTTATATTTTGATTGCAAAAAGTAGGATTAAAATGCAATCACTTGGCTTGCAGTGGCTTTTTTATCCACTCAGACATAGATAAATTCACAGCTTCTCCATCCTGTCTCTCTCTTCTCAGTGTCCTTCTCTAAACTCCCTACAGTGTTCTTGAAGTACAAATTGCATTTACTAACTCCTGCTCAAATCAGTTAAACTTAGACACAACGTACAGGGAATAAAAAGGAGAGAGAAAGTAAGAGAGTGATATAACAACTTATTACAGTGTAGAACATAGCGTAATGAGGCCCCGATCCCTGATTTGGCCTCTTGACATTACTGTAATGTAAATAACAACAGATTACCAAGGCATAGCTGAGGATCTAGATAAGAGGAGACGTATTACAAGTGACTACTTTTGGAGGATATGGACATTAACACAACAGTAATTCTTGGTACATATATAGAGCTTTTTATCCTCAAAGCTCCTTATACAAGCTTTAAGATATCAATAAAAAGAGAGAGTAAAAATCAGACCATGCACAAAGTTACCTTCTATACATGTAAGAAGTTTAGCAATTAAAATAGATTAAGAGGCACAAAAATTGAGCAATACTTTTGGACTTCTGGGCAATAATTAGAGAACAATAATCTATCGTTCATTCTCTCTGTCCTTAAAGGGTAGGTGAGCTCTCCTTCCCCCACTCCCTGATTCATGACTCTTCGCTGTAACTCCACAATACATAACATTTTCTACCCTTCATATACTGTTACCAGATGTGAACTCTCCAAACAGTAACAATGACCGGCACAGAGTTCTCCTGACTTCCCCTACTACCTCTCAACAGTGTCTTTATTATTGGTACTATTATTTCTCACTGGGCTGATTTAACCTCCCTTTTACAATTCCTATTAATGTTAATCACAATACATGCGCTTTGGCTTTCCTTGGGCTTTCAGAGATCTAGCTGAAACAGAACACGTACCATCTGGGTTTTGGAGAGGAAATAGGTTGGTGGTAGATGACCAACTTTTCCACTAATGCAAAAAGTGATCCTAATATTTGGGCCTTAATTCACTTATGTGAGTTTCATTAGCTGGGCTTCTGGAACACAGTTATCTCTAGCTCTTTCCCAGCCAGCCATCCCCTGCCAACTCCAATGCATCCACTAATGAGAAAGCTATTTAAATATTAGACAAATGCATAATTCTTGCTATTATATATTACAGACCTTGTTTATTTACTGGCCGTTATACTCCCCTCTTGCTTTTTTCATATTAGCACATTATGTTTCTTCTTTTCACATGCTTTTGCTCTTGCTCTGGTTCTTTAAACAGCTTCAAAGGGGGAGGGATCCCCATGCTCATGAAAGCTCCACTTTGCAGATCAGATCTGCTGGGTCCTACTGTCTCTCTCTTTCCAGAGAGTTAATATCTCCAAGGCTCAGGTTTGCTTTTATCTCTCATGCCTGTGCAACCCAGACAGCTGTGCCTATCCTCAGCAGTCTCGACTGAAGAACAGTAATTCACATCCTCTTGTTATTGCCATGAGGAATACACAGAGGTTCTTTCTCTTTGTAGTGGTTTCTTTTTCTTTTAACGGTGAGTGTCTTTTTGGATAGAGTTTGTAGAACAATTGTGGCATTCAGGGAAGAGGAGGGAGCAATGGGGTTATTGATTTCAAAATGTCTCTAACTTCCAGGGGGATAGTTTACAGTCATCAGAAAGATGCATGAAATCTGTTATTTTAGTGCTGTTTTGTCTTGTGTAGTATTAATGAAACCAGGATGTAGCAATGGTAACCTGGATTTAACATAACTCAATAAAAGCCAAAGTCAGTAGGAAACTATGATCATGGAAGAATATTCCTGTAAATGCCGCCTGGATCACCTGTGATAGTGATGGGGATGTGTTTAGAGTGACTGTAAATAGTAAGGAGAGAAGCGTGGCTTCAAATAATGTATCGCACAACTGATTCTACAAGAACAAGGCAAATATTTCCCTATGCTTTCTGATTTATTTCCCAGAGTTCTTGTTACCTAAATACTTGATTAATAGTATTTAAATATTGTTTCAAATAAGTTTATGTAAATATATGTTAAAGTATTCAATCATATATTAAGACCATTTCCTATAGCCTATCCCTATTTTCATATACAGAATTTAGCCAACACATAGACACAAAAATCAGGCAAGAGTATTAGTTTAGTGGTGGTGGTAGAAATGAAAGTCTGATTCCCAAATGACTAACCTTCCCTTCTGATCGTTGTTATTTCTGCACCCAGCATTTTCTTACTTTATTCATAAAATGTAGTTTAAAAAAAATCTGTTTTGAAACATAATATTTGAAGAGTGAGGCCTAGTTTAGATTTAACAAAAAAAAGAAATTAAGAGGACAAGCTTTGAGCCCTGTAAATATTTGCTATTGCTTTGCATTAATTTTTTATTGGAAATTAAAACGAACTTTAAAATGAGGCTCCATTAGATGCTACTCTGTATTGGAACAACCGGCATTAATACTATACCACACTATAATGCAACAGCAATGGATTTTACATAAATAAATAATTTTACATAGAATATTTTGAGAAGTAATAACAATGTCAGTAAATAATGTAAGAGGAGACAATGGAACATTCTTATTTCTCTTCCCTGACAGTAGGAGAGAATCTGGCAAGTTACCATGGTCCATTTAGTCATTTTGCAGGGGGAAGGAAAGAAAAACAAAAGAAGTTAGTCTACACATAGAACAATATGCCATTTCTAAATATGATTCAACATTTGTTAAAAGGTCTCAAAAGTCAGGAAAACAAAGGAAATGTGATTTATGTTTAGTTTTGCAGTTTAGAAGGTGTTCACAGGGCACTCAACTGTAGCTGCCAACTTTACTCCTTACTTCATTCTGTGGAAATCGATCCAACATGTTTGTTGTGATGTTCTCAAAGTGACCAGCTGTTGAAGGTGGTGAGTAGCTATTTCAATCTCATTTTACATTATTAAATGCTAGATCATGTAAAAGAGAAACTTTACACTGATGCTTTAATAAAACATATGATTTTGTTTCTTTTAGTATGAAATGCAAAATATGGTGGAAGGAATTTGTCGTAGCAAATGAGCTGTGGAAAGAAACCTTGCCGCTGAAAGGTATATTGTAAGTTACATACCAGTTTGGATTTTCTTTCATTGTACTGTAGCGTGTCCACTGCTGTTATGACAATTTGCACCAGCTGAGGATCTGGCCCTAACTGTTTTTCCCATTTCTGTTTTCAGTATGTGAAAAAAATATGTACACCTCCTAATTAGAGCTGCTTGATTATTCTTGTTACAATCGTTTGTCCAAAAGCATCTGTCTACTCAAATGCAACATTTTTGTTGGTTACTGCCATTTGGAAAACATTTTGTCAAGGAAAGAAGCACTTAAAAAAAGAAAAAAAGTTTGAAATACATTGCCACTGACATTGTGAAATATATAGGACCTTGTCCACTTGGCTATTTTGCTTTCATTAGGTGCCATCCAATTAATATGTAGTTTGGCAAACAGAAAGTAGATTATAAAACCGGCTCAGGAACAAAAATAATTTTTAGACACTACTTGCAGGCATAGTTTCATCCTGGAATCTTTAAGTCAATGCGCTGGTGACATCTAGTGGCATCCTATCTGTGCATCTGAATGATGATGAATTGTCATTTAAAGCTAGACATGAATGGATAAGAATCATTTATTCAAAGAGTTCCTTCTCATTACCTTGCTTGTGACTTGCCCAAGAGCAGCTGATAGTTTCTTAAATGTACACATTATTTGAAAATATTTGCATAAGACTTTCTCAAAATAATTCTTAGTCTGTAACTCATTTGTGAACAATTCATTGCAAATATTTGATATTCCAGACATGAGCTGTTCTGATTGGACTCAAGTCCCATGGGATGTTTTGGTTTCCTACTTGGATGCAGATAAGGTTTAGAATCAGATTTCAAATGGAGAATACTCATGAACACAAATTCAAAATTCACCTTCTGCAAATATTCTGCAATATTCATTTAACATTGGCCATTCCAGCAGATATCGCAGGGAGTAAACTCATTTGCTAGAATAATCTCAGGCAGGGGTGTGAACACTAATACAGAGAATTAACAAAGATATATTCACTGAAATTTGTTAGCAGGGGTCACTCAGCTCCATTTAATTCATACCAAACTGCACTCCATTTCTATCTGGCTTTCTTATACAAAGAAGCTAGAGCACTGGATTTGTTGCTGAGACTATTTATACATTGAAGTTACCTCACTGATTTTAAAACATCTTTGTGTTTAAGCAGAGATACTCTTTTCAACTACCTCAAGACATCACCTCTAATAAACACACAATTAAAATTAATCACTCTGGGTCTGTAGTATTTCTCACTTTCTTCACTATATAGATATTTTTACTCTATGTTAATGAGAAGATAGAATAGAAAAGAAAATAAAGCAAGCCCAGAGTTCAGCATGGATCAGCACAATTCTATCTTGTTTGGCCTTTGATGAGACAGATTTGGATTTAGAAATGCCACAGCTAGTATGAATATGATATTAAAATCTCATATGGTACTATGTTTTTTGACTGAAAACAAAACAAAAACAGCCACCCAGAAGCACTGGCCTGCAAAACTTTTCAAATAATTTGGAACATTTTTGTGGCGTCTGTTCTGATATGCAGAGCTACAGTTATCTTATTTTTTTCTGGTGATTCATCACATAAGAACAATTCTTAAGTAGATCTCTCACATGGGAGAAAGAAAACACAGGTTTCAAGATATTCTAACTGAAGATTGTCTAAAACCAATGCTCACAGAAAGGCTTGTGAGAAGGGTGTGATCAGAAGTGTTAAAGCTGAATACCGATTTCAAATGTGGACATTACAATTCTCTTTCTGGAGCATACGAGGAAATAACAAAAGTTGCAACATGAAACATCCACTTTATACAGTATTCTGGTGCAATCCTGCACCACTGTAGTCAATGGGAAAAAGGCATCTGGCGCAAAGAGACAGCCTCCACTGTAACATATTAGAGTTGCTTGGATTCATAGGAAATAGAACAGCCTCAGCATAATCTATCTATGCTGCCCTGCTGCTTCTGATGGACCAAAAGCCCATAGTCTTTACGGCTGATGCAGATACACACTGTTAGTATCAGTAGGTTAGTGTATTTCAGGAATAGAGCCCTGGGTTCAAGCCATGACTGTTCAAAATAAATGTGGCAGTCTTCTCCTACCATGTATCCACCATACAATTATAACATTCAAAAACCAGTCAGAGAACACTTCAATCTCTCTGGTCACTCGATTAGAGACGTAAAACTGACAATTCTTCAACAAAAAAAACTTCAGAAACAGACTCCAACAAGAGACTGATGAATTGGAATTAATTTGCAAACTGGATACAATTAATTTAGGCTTGAATAGAGACTGGGAGTGGATGGGTCATTACACAAAGTAAAACTATTTCCCCATGTTTATTCCCCCCCTCCCACCACTGTTCCTCAGTAACAGCTCATCTTAAGTGATCACTCTCCTTACAGTGTGTATGGTAACACCCATTATTTCATGTTCTCTGTGTATATAAATCTCCCCACTGTATTTTCCTCTGAATGCATCCGATGAAGTGAGCTGTAGCTCACGAAAGCTTATGCTCAAACAAATTTGTTAGTCTCTAAGGTGCCACAAATCCTCCTTTTCTTTTTGTGAATACAGACTAACAGGGCTGCTACTCTGAAACCATACAATTGACAGTCTTTGCTCAAGAGAGTCCCTGAACAGAGGCAGCACCGGTGCTGTAGGTCAGGATTGAGATGCTGATTCAGCAAAACACTCAAAACACATGCTTAGTTTAAATAAGCGCTTAAATCCCACTGATTTATTTGAACTGAATTTCACCAACTTCATAGAATATAAAAAATGAAAAGCTAGCTAAGTGCTTTGTGACTCTCAAATGAGTCTCAGGATGGAAAGATCTGAATGGTGTCACTGAAAGACACAGTTTGTTTTCTGTCTCATTACAAAACCTCACTGAGTGGCAATTCTAGGCATAAGGTAGTGGAGTATGCAATATTCTTTGGGTTAGATCCTCAGCTTCTCCAGAGAAAAGGATGAGGAGAGGGGGCAAGGGGGCTTAAAGCCACCTTTGTGCTTACCAATTGCTGGGGCTGCCAAGGACCAGTCTGGCCCTGGTGTAGCTTAGAGCAGTCTAAATTACACTGGTTGGGGATCACTGGAGAATCGGCACTCTAGCCACATATTCTAAGCCCAGCCCATACACCAGCTGGCAGTCTGGGAGGGGGGCTGATGCAAAGGCAGTTACACCAGCTCTACACCAGCTGAGGTGTACTCCTCTATTTCAGAGAAATTTCAGCTGCCAGTTTAGTGCAACTTTACAGCTCTGTTGTAGTGCCAGAGAAGCTCAGGGGCCTTACTGAAGGGCAGAATCTGGCCTTCTCGTGTCCATAACGTATTAGAAAAAACACCAAAGACAACATTTGCATGACAGAAAAATTACCCTGAAAGCATCCCAGCAGTGAAATTAATCATAGTACAATAAACTTGGTGGAATTTTTCACTGCAGGACTTTGTGAATATCAGCAGCTAGGAACAGGCAGCTATTAATAATGAGGAAAAGAGGCAAACTGAACAAACTTTTTGACATTCAAAAGAAGAAAATGATACTTTTCTATACAGTTCCCAGGCTGGAGCATGAGCTAGGGGTTAGAGTTGACATGGGGAGGAGTGGGTAGAAGGAGTGTCAAGGATCCTGCACCTATTTCCAGATAGTATGTTGGCTTTTGTTCTGTTACTGACTCAGTCTTTGACCTTGAGTGTGTCATTTCAGTGCAATTCTCACTGAAATCAGTAGGAGTTTCACTCAACTGAAACATGCTGTAGAAAGGCTAGGTATGATCATCATCATCATCATCTTCTTCATTAACTTTATTATTCTGTGTCTACCCAGAGAGCAGTCAATTGCCAGAATATGTAATTCAGCCCTAGGGAAGAGAAATACCAGTGGTACCGGCCCATCACTTCCACAAGAAGAAAGGAGAGAACTGTGATTTGTTGCCAAAGAGGTGATGTTATATGTAATAGTTCATTAATAGTAATCAACAAGAAAAAACAGCTTTACTATTGCATGTTATAATCTGAGCTCTTTAAGAACAGCAGTGGAACATCAACGCTCTTCTGGATGAGAACAAGTCCCACCCTTTCCCTACCCACTTGAAGCTGTCCCAGCATGCACTGGAGTAACGGATGAAAGGGCAGCATACTAACAATTTTGACGTATGTTTTCAATTTTCCATTTTGGTGAAATAGTATAGGGCTTGCATTTGTTACTCTTGCTGCTGTGACTGAGAGTAAAGAGACAGACACAGGAATGAACTGCTAGCTCAGCTTTTTACCATCTGCATTAGATAACGAGGTCTCGTGAAACATTTTGAATGACTGTTACACTTATCCTATGCATTTCTGTAGAAATGGATACCATGACATACAGAGTAATAACTCAACAGTAAATAAAAATCTTTTCCCACCTGGCTGCTACTTGTCTGGAAATTCTTGACCTGAGCAATTCAGTCTGAATTATTTTGATCACATTTGGTAATTGATCACATGGTTGTCTCTTGTTGATAGTATTTTCAGAACTGGAGAGCTCCAGAACACACACTGAGTGGTCATTGCAACAGACATCATCTCAAAGTGGCACTTCTAGCTCATAAAGTAAGCAAGATGTTAAATGTCAAGCAGAGCTTTTTCTAAAGGGCAGGGGAAATCTTCACTTTTTTTCCAATGATCTTTAAGATCCTATACAATATGTAGCATCTGCCTTGAATTCAAATCTAAGCTGGCTCTCCTATCCAAATGGACATGTTCAAAAGTATGCTTACATGGCATTCCTAGTTCAGGCATACTGTGAGCCAAATATAAAGATGAATAAAATGTGCACACTGTCAACACACTGCATATGGATACTCAAGTTGGCTCTTGAATGCCCCATCACCCGATTGTAGTGACTACCGTGTCAAATCGATGGCCCATATGTGAGCCCTAACTTACATACCCACATGTCCCATGAGCCAAACTGTCTTCTCACTTACTAAGGTACATCTTCAATGTGGTAGCAACGACGTAAATGTGAAGATAATTTGGCATCTTGTCTTTTTATAGCTATTACTCCTTAAAATTACCAGAGGCTACACAAATCACCAACAGGAGATATAATTTCTTTTTCTTAGGGCTCTGTGAAAAAAAATCCTACTTGATGAAGAAACCAACTTTTCACTGGATTTTCAGAGTGAAAAATATAGTGCCTGTATGAAACACCTTGTTGCTGTCAACACCACTGACTGTTGGGAATTCCAATGCTTGAGACTGCAATGTCATCTTAGGCAGTCCACTGGCTGAAAAGACATCACACAACACTCTACCAACCCCATCTGGGTGTCAGTGACTCACCAGACAGGCAAAGTAGGATCTGAGGCATGGAAAGAACACTGCCCTAGAAGACTCATGGCTTACCAGAGATTTTTTCTCTTTGGCTCAATGCCAATCAGGTTGGATCTGAATAATTTTTTTTTTACTGGCAAAAAGAATGTTGTGAGCAGAGGATGTTGATATTTATGCAATTTTTGCTTTTCTAAAATTTCACAAATCTCTCTCTTTTCACAGTGGAAAATATGCAAAGTGAATACTTTGCATTTTGCTTAGCTTCGTCTTTTCAAACACAGGCACTGATCACTGCTTGTTGTATATCTTATCTTCTCCCATTGAAATGTCAATAAAGTAATTAAAGGTGTGAGGCTAAGCTCGTGAGTGTGCACCATGGACATATTTGCAGAGATAGATGGTATACATTTCTGTCACACATTGTGTAAATTTGCTATGCTATCAATGCCTTGCTAGATGCTGGTTCTTAAGGGAATGAGCAATGCTAATATTCACCTCAACCTCTCCAGAAAGGTTTAACAGATCCTGCTCTGAGATGTGAAAGTGTTTGGGTGGCTATATCCTACATTTTCCTCATTTAAATCAGAAGCAAAAATACTGAGAGGCTCTTCTTGTAGCATTTCTAACCTGGGCATAATCCAAAAGTACCACGATTCTCAAGAGAAAGCCTGTTCTCAAGAGATTTTAGCCCAGTTCTAGGTCAAATTAAGCAACTCTTCAGATATAAGCAATTCAACCACTTGGAGGATTATTGGATACAAGCTTTCTGATGACTGGTCCTCTTTGAGTCTTACTGACATGCTACAGTGTATTGAGCATGCTACCCTAATGTATTATAAATGTGAAATATTTGTAATGCTTAATGGCTTTTACTGCACATAACTGCTTTGCAATTACTATGTTTTTAGGAATATTGGGAATGTACGTGAAGAGGGTGTAAAGGAGATAAATATTACCCAGCGTCAGATTATCTCCCCCTCTCCCCAGATTTTTTGGGGATAGAGTTACTTGCTTATTTGAAAGAGGAGAAGATATTTAAATTACTGATATTTCTATCCCCTGGACCAGAATGTCTTCTCATTCACACCAGTATAAATCAGAAAGTAACTCCATTTACGTCAGTCAGTGGAGTCACACCAGTTCAGAGTTACTCTACATTTACCATTTTAACTAGGAAAATAATCTAGCCCTTATATAAATTTCCTGCTTCCTGTGGAGGATTTGTATCCCTATGAGAAGCTGCTGGGGTCTCTAACAGCAACAGTGTTGATCAATAAGGCCCAAATTCTGCTCAGGGTTATACCACTGAAGTCAATGGAGTTTCTCCAGATTTACACTCATGTAACTCAGAGCAGAATTTGCTTCTTAATCTATTATGTTGTCAACAGTAGTTTGCAGAGGACAACACTGGGAGCTTCGAGAACATAAGCAAGAGCCTAATAACGGATTTCATTATCTCTGGAGTTGTGCCATAGACTACTTCAACTAATAGAAAATGTTCTGGATTACTTGATAACCTGGAATCCCTCAGATGTTATATTTCACAAGTCACTTAAATAATTGGTCACCTAGAATTTAAAGTGTTAATATTATGGCTACTCCATATCTCAGTTTTGGTTTCCAACTGTCAGAAGGCCCAAGTCTAGAATAGTGCTTTTGGTTCTGCTATACTTCATCAAAATAGTCTAGAACCAGAAATATATAGTGCTCTTTAATCATTTGAAAACCTTTCTAAAGTTTATCCCCAGGCTCTTCCCTATAAATAGCGCACACTTTTCCTACCATACATGTGCCTGGGATTCCTCCTTCATCTTCTAGGACAGTTAAAGGGGAGATTTTCAAGTCACAAATGGGATTGGACATCTGTCTTCTGGGTCTTCAGAAATCTCTTCCTAAAACAAGAAAAAGGACTTCCAATTTCTATTTCACACCATAACACAGAGTATCTCTTGCTTTGGTGCTGCACTGATGAAGAGTTTCCAGTTTTAACATGAAAAGCAAAGGGGTAAATTCTGCCTTGATTTATGTCTTGTCCAACAAAGCTGACTTCAGTAGAGCAGAATTTGTCCCAAAAGGCTTTCATAATAAACCCAGATCCTTCTGTTTCACATTCAGTTAGAATCTTTCAAAAATCTAGAGCTTTTCTTATTTGATTTGGATGAGGATTCTGCGCTGCAATGCTTGCCTCATAATGTAATCTCTTCTTCATGTTGGGATCCTGTTCTGTGCTGTTTTACAGGAAGCGACGCAGCAGATGCTGAGGAGAAGCTAATGAACCACCTACTGAGCCCTGCCAGGTATAATAAGTTAATTCGCCCTGCTGTCAACTCCTCACAGTTGGTATCTATAGAACTGCTGGTTTCCCTGGCACAGCTAATCAGTGTGGTAAGTTTGAATAAGATGTGCTTTTTCATTCATTACTATTTGTACAGAACTTTGAAGAGGTAGCACGCTCTGTAGGTGATAGATTGTATTAGCATGACTGTCTCTGTTATTATATGGTTTATATAATCATAAGTGACATGGGAGGATACATATGTTTTATTATCTATTTGTCCATCATGCAATATTCAGAATGTGTAAGTGTAACCTTTATTCAGGCAAAAGGAGATCTCTTCATTCCTAAACTATAAAGTACTGAAAAATACAGAGCCAGATCCTTAGCTGACACAATCTGGCATAGTTCCATCAACTTCAATAGAGCCACACCAATTTACAGCACATGATGATCTTCTCCATAATGTGTATAATGATAAATTATCTTTTGCTGTGTATAGTGAAAAAATGTGGTATGGTCTGAGCACAGAAGTGAGGGCCAGGAACTCCTGTCCAAGAGCTCTGAATCTCTATGGGGTCTAGACCAAATCACTTAGGAAAGGACTTACCTAATCCCTATTTAGGACAGCAATTAGATATATGCTTAACTTTTGCATGAGCCTTAACTTAAATGGAGTTCAAGCACATTCTTAAAATTAAATATGTGCCTATGGTGGTCCTCACTCAGGGGTTGGTTGGTCAGGTAGTGTCACCTAGTGTTCAGGGCTAAGGCCTATGTCCTGCAGAGGGGTTGTTGGTAGGGGAGCCCGGGGCCCTCCCACTCCACCGGGCTCTGACCTAAGGCCCTTTGAGGGCTATCAGTCTGATCTGACAGCGGAGGCAGCTTAAGGCTGCCCTCCCTGGGCCACTTCCTGTCTCCCCCCCGCGATTGTCCCAAGTCACCATCTGGGTTAAGGCGGCATGAAGGCTGCCCATTCACCCCCACAAAGCACCTTCTGGTGGTGGCATGCAGCATGGTATCTCCCTTTCTCAGGTGGCAACTGCCTTCTCCCATGGTATGGCCACCTTCCTGTGCCAGCTCAGCCCAAGGGGCTTTCCCCTGCGGGGGTAGTCCAAACAAAAAACCTAAGGGAATTACCAAAGTCCAAAGCTCATATGAGGGGGAGAGTGAAATGCTTTCCTCTCAGGCTGTCTCTGTGGCAGGTCCTCCCTTCCCTCAGGGAGGGACCTTTGGGCAGTTATCTTAGGGAGAAATTTCTGCCTTCTTTCTGCTCTCTTCCTTGGTCTGCCCCAAAATAGCTGTTCCCCAGCCTTTTAACTCCTCCTCCAGTTGGAGCATATCCTACAGGTATGGCAGGATAGGGCTGCCTAGATCCAAGGTAAGACCTTAACCCCTTGTTGCCCAGGTGGGGTTTGTACACAATGCCTAAGAGCTACTCTAGGACTGGATGCTGCACCAATAAAGGCAATGGAGGTTTTGTTATTGACTGCAGTGGGAGAAGCATCTGGCCCATAAATAGGGTTATGTCTTGAACTCTGCCTCAGTCCCCCTAGCTGTAAAATGGGCATAGGAGTGACCTGCCATGGTTTTTGTAATGATGAACTAGTGATTAATTATAAAGTACTCTGAAGTTGGAAAGTGACATATATTTCTAATTTTGATATAAGACAGGAAGCAGAAAGACACCGATGGAAGTAATAGGAAGCTGCATGAATGCATGCGTTTGAAGATACGGAATTCCTTACCCAACAGATATTCTAATATAAACAAAGGGATTGTAGGCCCCATGTTCCCCTCCGCTAGGAGATTCCATCTGGAGACACTGACTGAGTTCCCTTTCAGAGAGTCCCCATGGTTCTCCCACAAGGAATGAAGGGTGCAGACTCACAGAATAGGGGGAAGCATGGTCTGCAAACCTCACAGAACCCAGGAGCAATAGGGTAAACAGTAAGTGCATAGATCCCAGACCATCACTCGGGTTAGCAAGCTCCTCCAGAGCCACTGCAAGGCCTTCCTCCCACATGGCAGCAAGAATTGATTAGGCACAGCACTGCCATTTGCTCAGCTCCAACCACTTCTTCTATAGGGACAGATGCTTCCTAAGAGAGTTAATGGTGCTTTTTAGGAGCATTAGCGCCACCTTCAGGGATTTCTTGGCAGAAGTCCTCCAGGATCTTTGCCCTTCCGTCTTTAGAGGCCCAGCCATGCCAGGGAGACTTCCATATGCTCCAACAGAGGGAAGGTATGTGCAGCAAAGCCACTGCTCCTCCCTGTCCTCCAGACTGTACCAGAGACACACATGCCCACATCTGCTCACAGGGAGGGGCGCTCCGGACCCATAAAGCTTAGACATACTATATTGCTAATGATATAACTCTAAGTGTGGAAGGAATCCTATCCAAAGGCTCTTCCTTCTCCTTCATGCAGTAGGATATCTGTTCTAAATTTGCCAAAGTGCCTACACTTGGTGATATTTAGCCCAGATGCAGACGTCCACCTTCTTGACACAGCCTGCTGTACTACTGGAGAGGCTCTCAACAACTGCCTCTGAAGCTTATATAAGGACACAAGGCTTTTCACAACTTCGGGAACAACTTCCCCCCTGCCCACCCCCGCCCCCAATCACTTTGATGTCACTATTGTCTCATGATCAGTCTGGTTCTCTCTTCCACCCAATATATCTGAATGGCCGGGTGCATATGAAACAAGGCCATACTATGGGTTTGTGTAGGAGTAAAGCAGCGTGTTCTCCTTTTATCAGACACTGTGGTGATGAACAAGGTATAAATGCACAGACAGATAAAATTAGCTAGCCTGAACACTCCACAGACATTTATTCCTAGAGCTCAGGATAAGGTAAACCACAAATATTTGTGGAGTATCCAGACCTGAGCATACAAACAGATAAATGATTGCCAATTGATTTGCATTAGATAACATAACAGTCAAAAACACTAGTGCGGACAAACTCTTAGGCAATATCTACACGAGAAAAAGAGGTGTTTTTAACAGCTTAGATGACACGTTAAGATCTTAGGGAAGAGAAGACAAGCTGTAGTTTCCATATGTGTCCTTATTCCTACAGTTTGCCTTGACCACTTCACAAATTAAACTGCATCCTCTACATAAGATCTTAACACATTAGTTAACATATGTTAAAAAAACACCCTTTCCTAGTGTAGACATGGTCTTAGGGTACAGCTACTCAGTAAATTACAGTTCAATTGTATGGTATACCTGCTTTAGCTCTAATTTAACTAGCTCCCATACCAACAGTAGTGAAGACACAGTGGCATGAACCCCAGCATAGGCTAACAACCTGAGTATATACCCAGGGTCAGCAGCAGGCATGTAGTGAGGTGGTAGCCCATACCACTGAGTCTTCGCTGCCATCATTACCCATGCTATCAAGATTAAATCTAGTTTGGGTATGCCTACCTACCCACAATTATACCTTAATTTGCACTGTATACATACCCTATATATAAGCGGGGGAATGGTCCCACTATTGTGGGGAACTTTCCTGGCTTCTGCACTACCCCGGTGAGGTGGGATAGCAAAAGATCTTAGTCCTTGTTCCCACTTCCTTTACCCAGAGGCCTCCCTGCCCTTGAGGACTCCCCTTCCACTCTCCTGTCTGGCAGAGTCCTCGTAACCCCAACAAGGCAGGGCCCAGGATTCCGGGGGTCAACCCCCCAACCCTGCTGCGGTCACCTAGGACAGGGGCTAGGGTGTCCCCACTCCGGGGTACTCTCTCTGCACTGGGCACTTCCCTGACCCACTGATCATTACATACAATTTAAAGCAAATGCAAGTTATTTAAATCAACAATTAATTTTAAAAATAATAAGGAAAAATGGGAAAGGTAAAGGAAAACACATCACCTTGCTCTGTGGCAGGGAACATTACAAACAGTGTCTCTGGAATGCTAGGGCAGTTCACAGTCTGTTCCTTGTAAGTCCCAGGCCTCCTTCTCAGGCCCTGGCTGTGCTGCAGGGATGCTGCGGGTTGGACACTTGTTCTGGTGGTGGCCACACACCTCCAGGCTTTGGGTGGTGGGACCCTTCTTCCCAGCGTCAGCGCCCCCCATCAGGTTAAGATCCCCCTCCCAGTCTGGCCTGCAAGGACCCTTGGCTGGCGGTGTCCTTCTGCGCTGGGCCCTTTGCCCAGGGTCCCTCCTTGGCTGGCCACAGTTGCTCACCACACCTGGCTCTGTGGCTGCAGCCCTGCTCCCAGCACAGGATCTGCTCTCTCCCTGGGCTGCTTCTGTGACTCTGCTCCCAACTCTGACCTGCTTCCTGGGCTGCTTTTCTGGCCCCTCTGGATCTGGCATGGTTCTGCTCCGCAGCTCAGCTTGGGCCCTTGCTTTCTCCTTAGGTTGGTCCCACTGTGTCTGACCCAGGCAATTCCAGCTCACACAGAGGACGATGGGACCCCTGTGGCCTCCTGACTCCCTGATTAGCCTACCCGCCCTGTCCTTCAGGCTGACCTGGAGCACTGACCTCTCTCCATTGTTCCTGGGGACTGTCAGTCTCAGGGTCCTGATTTCCCATCGACCCTTCCCCTTTTAGCACCCGGAGCTAACCAACCAAAACACCCCCACTGAATGTTAGTAAGGGGGCAACCATCCCCTTACATATAGGGAGCAGAGTGCAGGGAGCCTGAAATGTACTATTGCTCATGCATAGCCTCCACTCACATTGTCACAGTAATGCAACAACCCTGCTTCCTATCCTGAAAGGAATTCCAGGATCCAGGCCCATAAAGGGCCTCACATGATTTAATCTAGAGCATCTTTATGATAAATCTTCCTGTAAAATGAGAGATCAAGATTCTCACTGACCAACTAGTGTGGCATCAACTCAGACGAATAATGAGGGAAGGAATGGATTTATTGAATCCAACTGAGTCCCAAGCAGAATAAAATAAACAGAAGATCAAGAAAGAAAATAAAAACAAATAATGATCTAGCTATTACTTATACGTATTCTATTTACCTAACATTGTTAATTTGAAGACACAGACTCAATTTCTAGAGATAACTATGACATTGGAATTAGTGAGACAAGGCTAACCCAGGGCAATGGCTGGGAACTTAAAGGCAATTAGCAATATTGCTAAGGGACAATATTGAGTCTTAACTGATTTAGTTTATCTTTGTATTTTTGGCCCTTTTCACTGGCGTCTCTTATCTGAAAAACCACTCCAGCTCCACTTCCTGCCATTGCCCTGCAGGTCTGAAGCAACATTTAAGGACAGCTTGATTATCTTTTTGTCCTTATCTTCCATCCAAATTGCTTTTATGCTGGCTGCCAAGCTACTTAATTTAAAGGGCCCCTTTGTGTTTACAGCCAACTAACGAGAAAAAGAGAGTCAATGAGGTTTGGTCAATTTAACTGCCAGGTAGCGACTCACCTATTTCTAGAGAGCACAGTGCCTGTGAATTTAATGCTGGAGAAAGGTGCAGAATTGAGGAGACTTCTGTTTATCCACAGAATGGGTAGAGCATAAGAAGCAGCAGGTGAGGCTTCCACTAATGAGCCTCTTCCCACAGCTAGAGTAACTACCTCTACAGACAAGAAACCAGACAGGTCTCCATATCCATTCAGTCTTTGGCATCTTGTTGAGACGTCCTGCCAGGATACACATTAGTGACGGTTACGTTGGCTTTTTGTGATGTGTCCACCAGGAATTGGACTGAGACCCTCTACCACTTCACAGCAGAGGATGTGGGGGAGATCCTCACACCCAAGCTATTCTTTTTATGTGACAAATCTGACTGAGGTGTCAGTACAAGACATTTTGGAACAAACTGATAAATTAAACAGTAATAAGTCGCTCGGACCAGATGGTGTTCATCCAAGAGTTCTGAAGGAACTCACATATGAAGTCTCAGAACTACTTACTGTGGTATGTAACCTATCACTTAAATCAGCCTCCATACCAGATGACTGGAAGATACTAATGTAATGCCTATTTTTAAAAAAGGCTCCTGAGGTGATCCTGGCAATTGCAGGCTGGTAAGCCTAACTACAGTACCAGACAAATTGTTTGAAAGTATAGTAAAGAAAAAAATTATTACATGCACAGATAAACACATGTTGGGGAAGAGTCAACATGGCTTTACTAACTGGAAATTATGCCTCACCAATCTATTACAATTCTTTGGGGAAGTCAACAAGCATGTAGACAAGAGTGATCCAAACTATATAGTGTGCTTCAACTTTCAGAAAGCTTTCAACAAGGTCCCTCACCAAAGGTTTTTAAGCAAACTAAGCAGTCATGGGATAAAAGGGAAGGTCCTTCCATGACTCAATAACTGGTTAAAAGATAGGAAACAAAGGGTAGGAATAAATGGTCAGTTTTCACAAAGGAAAGAGGTAAATAGCAGGGTCCCCCAAGGATCTGTACTGGGACCTGTGCTGTTCAACATATTCATAAGTGATCTGGAAAAGGGAGTGAACAGTGAGTGGCAAAATTTGCAGACGATACAAAATTACTTGACAGTTATGTCCAAAGCAGACTGCAAAAGGGATCTCGCTAAACTGACTGGGCAAAAAAATGGCAGATGAAATTCAGTGTTAATAAATACAAAGTAATGCATATTGGAAAAATTAATCCCAACTGTACATACAAAATGATAGGATCTAATTTAGCTATTACCACTCAAAAAGAGATCTTGGCGTCATCGTGGATAGTTCTCTGAAAACTTCCTCTCAATGTGCGGCAGCAGTCAAAAAAGCTAACAATGTTAGGAACATTAGGAAAGAGATAGATAATAAAACAGGAAATATCACACCTTCAATAATTTGTGCAGTTCTGGTCACCACATCTTTAAAAAGATATATTAGAATTGGAAAAGGTGCAGAGAAGGGCAACAAAAATGATTAAGGGTGTGAAACAACTTCCATATGAGGAGAGATGAAAAAGACTGGGATTGTTCATTTTAGGAAAGAGACAACTAAGGGGAGATATGACAGCAATCTATAAAATCACGAACGGTATGGAGAAAGTGAATACGGAAGTGTTATTTACCCCTTCACATAAATACAACAACTAGGCATCACCTGATTAAATAAATAGACAGATGGTTTAAAACAAACAAGAGGAAGTACTTCTTCACACAACACACAACCAACCTGTGGAACTCATTGCCATGGGAAGTTGCAAAGGCCAAGTATAACTGGGTTCAAAAAAGAATTAGATAAGTTAATAGAGGACTGGTCCATCAATGACAATAAGCCAAGATGTTCAGGGATGCAACCCCATGATCTGGGTGTTCCTAAACTTCCAACTGGCAGAAGCTGGGACTGGATGGATTACTCGAAATTGCTCTGTTCTGTTCATTCCCTCTGAAGCATTTGGCATTGGCCACTGTAAGAGATAGGATACTGGGATAGGTGGATCATTGGTCTAACCCAGTATCACCATTCTTTAAATATTTAAAATTTAAAATATGCTTTACCAGTCTCCCAAAACATCAAGCCCCTTGGCATAGCGGAGGGAGGAGTTTATTACTCTTTATTGTTTGGAATACTCCTTCAACAGTTTGAAAATAGAATCTCTTCAATGGCGTGATGGATTTTTAAGATAAATATATTTAGAATCTGAATACTTCTCACCATTTTTATCTAGGACAATATTTGGGGTCTCAGCTATTTGACAGTGTCCTCTCCCTGCCAGTCTCACTCAGACATTAGTAACTGTCACAGGTCACCCTCCTTTGTTCTTCTCTCAGCCTTCTTATCGTTTTTCATCATCCATGTCATTAAGGCTGCTGCTGCTCTTGGATCACTGGTAGAATTATTTACATTGTTGAATGAACAAAAATCTGCAATGAGAATAAGCCTTAGTTCTATTGCTAGAATCTTTCTGGGTCTTATGGAATGTCAAAACTGGTGTGGCTTCAGGAATCTCAGCTTTATAGAAATCTTTCTTCATAATTTATCTATCCTCATTTTATTTACCACTCCACTAATTTTTATGTCATCTGTAAATTTTATCTGCAATGACTTTATATTTTCTTCTAAATCATCAACAAAAATATTGAATGTAGGACCAAGAACAGATCCCCCTGAAACTCCACTAGAAACATCCCCACAGAATCATAATTCCCTATTTACAATTAGTTTTTACAATCTATCAGCTAACCAGTTTTTAATCCATTTAATAGGGGCCTCATTGATTCTGTATATCACTGGGATCACTATTTATTTTTATCAGAATGACATGTGGGACTAAGTCAAATGCCTCGCAGAATTTTAAGTATATTACATCAACCAAACATGTAATCTCATCAAAAAAATCCATGTCAAGTTCGCTTGACAAGACCTATTACCCATAAAATCATGTTGATTGACATTAATTATGCTACCATCCATTAATTCTGTACTGACTGAGTTCTATATCTGCCTTTCTATGATTTTGCCTAGAATCATTTTCAGGCTAACTGAGCTGCACTCATGCAGGTCATTCCGTTTATCCATTTCAAATATTGGTACAGCATTAGCTTCTTCCAGTCCTCTGGAACTTTCTCAGTATTCCAAGATTTGTTAAAAATCAACAGTGGTTGTTCAGAGAGTTCCTTGCCAATTCTTTTAATACTCCTAGGTGCTGGTCATCCAGTTCAGAGTGGATGAGAGCCCCCAACCTGTACTAGCCCCAATAGTGGTATAATCCAAAATGACAATTCCATTGGCCTGATGAATAGAAAAAGATGGTCAGAAGACTATTGCTTTACCCATTTCTTGTTCTAGGGTTTTAAAAACAGCTTCTTAAAGCTGCACATACCCAAGTCCATCTTAGTTAACAGTTATAATGAATTACATAATTGTATGAAATTCTGTACCATGTCATATTTTATGTGATGATTATTATTAATATAGTCAGAATTGTGCATTTTAGTGATAGACCAGTAGACACAGAAAGATTCCTAATGTTATAAGAGGTAGATTTTACATTATATACAATGGTTTTAGGCAGCCAGGAGTTTGAGGTATCCCTGAAAGATTTATGAATAAATCCTAATAATAGGACTAACTTGTACAGTTTAGATTTATAAATGTTTTTTCCTTCTTTAGAATGAACGTGAACAGATCATGACCACAAATGTCTGGCTAAACCAGGTAACCATCCCATGGGGATGCTATTGCAATCTACTAACACATTGCTTTCTTGTTGTCAGTATGACTTGACTGACACAAAATAACTTACATCACTGCTGTACAATTCTCTCTCTAGGAATGGACTGACTATCGTTTGGCATGGCAGCCCTCTGACTATGAAGGCATAAATAAGCTGAGAATCCCATCTAAGCAAATCTGGCTGCCCGACATTGTGCTTTACAATAAGTAAGTTTTGATACAAAAAATGTTGCAAAGATTTTAAACAGAAACAAAAATCCTATTGATTTAGCAAGAAAAAAAATCCCCAAATCTTTTTCTTTTGCAGGGAAAATAAGCTTACAGTAAGCTAACGATATTATTTAGATTTTAATAATATTGTATACTGCACAGTGAAAAGTCTCTTCAAGGAGAGGTGATAGAGACCTGTTCAAATCCCTTCTCATCAAGAAGAGGGGGAACTAGAACCCATTGTCTCCCACATCCCAGGTGATTACCCTAATCATTGGGCTAACGGTTATAAGAATGATCTTCCTCCTCCATCCTCCCAGCTGTTTTGCATGGAATTAGGTGGCCTCTGAGCCCATGTATCAGATCAGGCCCTGCACTTAGTTTAGGTGCCAGAACAGGTCTTCCTCCCAGTTCATGGATCACTAGCACAAATAGGCACCTCCCTGCAGGCCAGACTTAAAAACCTATCTCTGAGGGCAGAGCAGGACTGAGGACACACTCCTCTGATCAGCATCTCCCAGTGCCTAGTATAGGTGGCTTCCCACCTAGGATGCTGGCTTTTGTGGATTGTTTTCTAAGGAGCCTCTCTCTCCACATTCATTGTACAGGGTGCCAGGTGTCTAATTCTGGGTCACAGTGTTGCTCCTGTGATTTTCTAGACACCTAAAAGTTATGCGTTGTGATGCTTAGCGTCACATCTAGGTTCCTTTGTAGATGCAGGCCTATAGAACCAGCATGAAGAGATAAAATGAATAAGGCAAAGAGATTCTATGTTGCTGAGTACCAGATGACTGGCAATGGATTAAAGAGCCTTACATTTCTATGCTGCTAGTTGTAATTGCCCCAAGCTGTCATAGAATCATAGAATAGAATTATAGAATATCAGGGTTGGAAGGGACCTCAGGAGGTCATCTAGTCCAACCCCCTGCTCAAAGCAGGACCAATCCCCACCTAAATCATCCCAGCCAGGGCTTTGTCAAGCCTGACCTTAAAAACTTCTAAGGAAGGAGATTCCACCACCTCCCTAGGTAACGCATTCCAGAGTTTCACCACCCTCCGAGTGAAAAAGTTTTTCCTAATATCCAACCTAAACCTCCCCCACTGCAACTTAAGACCATTACTCCTTGTTCTGTCATCTGCTACCACTGAGAACAGTCTAGATCCATCCTTCTTGGAACCCCCTTTCAGGTAGTTGAAAGCAGCTCTCAAATCCCCCCTCATTCTTCTCTTCTGCAGACCAAACAATCCCAGTTCCCTCAGCCTCTCCTCATAAGTCATGTATTCCAGTCCATTAATCATTTTTGTTGCCCTCCGCTGGACTCTTTCCAATTTTTCCACATCCTTCTTGTAGTGTGGGGCCCAAAACTGGACACAGTACTCCAGATGAGGCCTCACCAATGTCGAATAGAGGGGAACGATCACGTCCCGCGATCTGCTGGCAATGCCCCTACTTATACATCCCAAAATGCCATTGGCCTTCTTGGCAACAACAGCACACTGTTGACTCATATCCAGCTTCTCGTCCACTGTAACCCCAGGTCCTTTTCTGCAGAACTGCTGCCAAGCCATTCGGTCCCTAGTCTGTAGCGGTGCATGGGATTCTTCTGTCCTAAGTGCAGGACGCTGCACTTGTCCTTGTTGAACCTCATCAGATTTCTTTTGGCCCAATCCTCTAATTTGTCTAGGGCCTTCTGTATCCTATCCCTACCCTCCAGCGTATCTACCTCTCCTCCCAGTTTAGTGTCACCTGCAAACTTGCTGAGGGTGCAATCCACACCATCCTCCAGATTATTTATGAAGATATTGAAGAAAACCGGCCCAAGGACCGACTTTTGGGTTACTCCACTTGATACCGGCTGCCAACTAGACATGGAGCCATTGATCACTACCCGTTGAGCCCAACAATCTAGCGAGCTTTCTATCCACCTTACGGTCCATTCATCCAGCCCACACTTCTTTAACTTGCTGGCAAGAATACTGTGGGAGACCGTGTCAAAAGCTTTGCTAAAGTCCAGGAACAACATGTCCACTGCTTTCCCCTCATCCACAGAGCCAGTTATCTCGTCATAGAAGGCAATTAGGTTAGTCAGGCATGACTTGCCCTTGGTGAATCCATGCTGACTGTTCCTGACCACTTTCCTCTCCTCTAAGTGCTTCAGAATTGATTCCTTGAGAACCTGCTCCATGATTTTTCCAGGGACTGAGGTGAGGCTGACTGGCCCGTAGTTCCCTGGATCCTCCTTCTACCCTTTTTTAAAATGGGAACTACATTAGCCTTTTTTCCAGTCATCCAGGACTTCCCCCGATCGCCATGAGTTTTCAAAGAATGGCCCACGGCTCTGCAATCACATCCGCCAACTCCTTTAGCACTCTCGGATGCAGCGCATCCGGCCCCATGGACTTGTGCTCGTCCAGCTTTTCTAAATAGTCCTGAACCACTTCTTTCTCCACAGAGGGCTGGTCACCTCCTCCCCATGCTGTGCTGCCCAGTGCAGTAGTCTGGGAGCTGACCTTGTTCATGCAGATCGAGGCAAAAAAAGAGTACATTAGCTTTTTCCACATCCTCTGTCACTAGATTGCCTCCCTCATTCAGTAAGGGGCCCACACTTTCCTCAACTTTTTTCTTGTTGCAAACATACCTGAAGAAACCCTTCTTGTTATTCTTAACATCTCTTGCTAGCTGCAACTCCAGGTGTGATTTGGCCTTCCTGATTTCACTTCTGCATGCCCGAGCAATATTTTTATACTCTTCCCTGGTCATTTGTCCAATCTTCCACTTCTTGTAAGCTTCTTTTTTGTGTTTAAGATCAGCAAGGATTTCACTGTTAAGCCAAGCTGGTCGCCTGCCATATTTACTATTCTTTCTACACATCGGGATGGTTTGTCCCTGTAACCTCAATAAGGATTCTTTAAAATACAGCCAGCTCTCCTGGACTCCTTTCCCGCTCATGTTATTCTCCCAGGGGATCCTGCCCATCAGTTCCCTGAGGGAGTCAAAATCTGCTTTTCTGAAGTCCAGGGTCCGTATTCTGCTGCTCTCCTTTCTTTCCTGTGTCAGGATCCTGAACTCGACCATCTCATGGTCACTGCCTCCCAGGTTCCCATCCACTTTTGCTTCCCTTACTAATTCTTCCCGGTTTGTAAGCAGCAAGTCAAGAAGAGCTCTGCCTCAAGTTGGTTCCTCCAGCACTTGCACCAGGAAATTGTCCCCTACACTTTCCAAAAACTTCCTGGATTGTCTGTGCACTGCTGTATTGCTCTCCCAGCAGATATCAGGGTGACTGAGAACCAGGGCCTGCAATCTAGTAACTTCCATGAGTTGCTGGAAAAAAGCCTCGTCCACCTCATCCCCCTGGTCTGGTGGTCTATAGCAGACTCCCACCACAACATCACCCTTGTTGCTCACACTTCTAAACTTAATCCAGAGACTCTCAGGTTTTTCTGCAGTTTCATACTTGAGCTCTGTGCAGTCATACTGCTCCCTTACCTACAGTGCAACTCCCCCACCTTTTCTGCCCTGCCTGTCCTTCCTGAACAGTTTATATCCATCCATGACAGTACTCCAGTCATGTGAGTTACCCCACCAAGTCTCTGTTATTCCAGTCACATCATAATTCCTTGCCTGTGCCAGGACTTCCAGTTCTCCCTGCTTGTTTCCCAGGCTTCTTGCATTTGTGTATAGGCACTTGAGATAAGTCGCTGATCGTCCCTCTTTCTCAGTATGAGGCAGGAGCCCTGCCCTCTCGCACGCTCCTGCTCGTGCTTCCTCCCGGTATCCCACTTCCCCACGTACCTCAGGGCTTCAGTCTCCTTCCCCTAGTTTAAAGCCCTCCTCACTAGGTTAGCCAGCCTGCTTGCGAAGATGCTCTTCCCTCTCTTTGTTAGGTGGAGCCCGTCTCTGCCTAGCACTCCTCCTTCTTGGAGCACCATCCCATGGTCAAAGAATCCAAAGCCTTCTCTCCGACACCACCTGCATAGCCATTCGTTGACTTCCACGATTCGACGGTCTCTACCCAGGCCTTTTCCTTCCATGGGGAGGATGGACGAGAAGACCATTTGCACCTCAAACTCCTTTATCCTTCTTCCCAGAGCCACGTAGTCTGCAGTGATCTGCTCAAGGCCATGCTTGGCAGTATCAGTGGTGCCCGCGTGGAGAAGCAGGAAGGGGTAGCGATCCGAGGATTTGATGAGTCTCGGCAGTCTCTCCGTCACATCGTGAATCTTAGCTCCTGGCAAGAGGCAGACTTCTTGGTTTTCCCGGTCAGCGTGGCAGATAGATGACTCAGTCCCCCTGAGGAGAGAGAGTCCCCGACCACCACCACTCGCCTCCTTCTCTTGGGAGTGGTGATCGTGGAACCCCCAACCCTAGGACAGTGCATCTCATGCCTTCCAATCAGCGGAGTCTCCTTCTGTTCCCTTCCCTCAGATGTATCATCTAGTCCACTCTCCGCATTAGTACCTGTGGAGAGAACATGAAAATGGTTACTTACCTGTATCTGCGTTGCTGGTACATGGACACTCCCCTTTCTTCTTCTGGAGGTCACATGCTGCCAAATTTCTTCACCGTCCTCCTGTCCCCACAGTGCAGCCTGCTCTGAATCTTCAGAACGTTGTGTCTGTAGAAGCATATCCTGACGTCTGTCCAGGAAATCTTCCGTTTCTCTTATGCAACGCAGGGTCGATATCTGTTGCTCCAGACCTTGAACCTTCTCTTCCAATATGGAGACCAGCTTGCACTTTGTACAGACAAAGTCGCTTCTGTCCTGTGGAAGAAAGACAAACATGGCACATCCAGTGCAGGTAACAACAGCTGAACACTCCCCATCCATATTACCTTCCTTCTACGAGCTTCCTGAGGAGTTGTAGTAACTATTCAGAGAAGCCGGCAAGATGCTGTCAGTGATTCAAACATGCTTGCCTCTGGTGGCTGTTAATTACCTAAATGAAATGGCTTTGATGGTCTCAGTTGATTTTTATTCTCTGGGATTGTCAGACTGGCACCTTTAAACTGTAACCGATTAGGAGAGTTTTTTAATTATACATATATTCTGCACATCAATACTCTGTGTCACACACGCAGTATTGATGTGCAGAATTTATTTGGCTGTTTATTTGTTTCACACTTTACTTAGAAGAAAAATGTTAATACTTACATGGCTCTTTTCTTCTTCAAGGAGCTTTATTAACAGCGAATAATTACTTATACCTATTTCTAAATATTATGGCATAATTTCTGCTTCAGAAAGTAGGTGCAACTCAGTTGAAGTCAATGGAGCTATTTACATCCGTGGTAAATTTAATCCGATTTTTTTTGCTGACGATAGATGGCCTCTAAATTATGTATAAAAATATATTATATTCTTATATTATATTCCTTATATTCTTTAATAAAAAGGAAAAGGAAAAACATAAAGAGTACTCTAATTCAGACAATTTCTCCCTTACTATATTTACTCTCATCTAACTTTAAAAACTGACTAACCCTGTTTTATTAAAAATGACTTTCCTACTCAAGTTTTTATTCATGTGTTTGTTAATTTACAGAGAAATAAGGTGATGAATAGTTACTCTTTTCTAGCCTCATGGTGTCTTTCAATAACAGGATCAGTTAAGTTTATCAACAAATACGTATTTGGGGAAAAGTGCTGCCTGAGTGGATGACCTATTTAAGCAAAATAATCTTGGGATCTTAACAGCCTTTTTTGTTAAACCTATCTCAGCCTGATCATACTTTCAGGAATATTTATTTGCAGTCATGCCACTTAGCTTATGATATTTTTTAGGACAGCAATGCAAAGTGGCATCAAGCTGTTAGTTCAAGGATTCTGCAAGGAGCATTGAAGTATGGCAGGAGGTGGTGTTCACCATTACTTAGGGAACACTCTTCCCACTGAACCAGTTACCCACCCTGGTGATGGAGGACACTCTTCTGGTACAGTTTTAGTCTTTTGGATGAGAAACTAAACTAAGAGAATTTGTGGGCATTAAAAATCCCATGGCACTTTTAGTAAGAGCAGGAGCTTTAATCACAATTATCCTGCCTAAATTACAACTCACGTAATTGCATTCGTTCTGCCATGTTCCCCCTGTATCCCCAACTGAATATAGCATTCTTCTTCACTTCCTGCTCAAAACTGTTCAGAAGAGTTGCCATGTGCTTTTAATGGCTGTGTTCCAAAGCAATGGTGGCTGCATTTTGGTGATGGGTGATCTTATCTTTACATCTCTTTACACATCCCAATGGGGGTAATAATGCATAATTAATTGTTTTTAAAATACTTTGTGATTATTGGATGAAACAGGCTCTAGACATACACGTTATCATTAATAAAGGATACTGTCTAACTATTGGCAAAAGTGTTAATTCCCAGGTTGAAAAATGTATACATAGTTTTCATTGTCAACTTATAAATACCTGGAAAATGGGTTTTATCATTGAAAGGGTACAGAAGTTTAATTCTAGCAGAGATAGTGGGACCCCTTTTGGATTCAGTAGAGGAGGCTGAGAATGTAGTAGTTTGTCCTTTTCTGTATTTTGAACCCATATTCTGTTTCTTCACTGATTTCAGAGTAGTAGCCGTGTTAGTCTGTTATCAGCAAAAACAACAAGGAGTCCTTGTGGCACCTTAGAGACTAACCAATTTATTTGGGCATAAGCTTTCGTGGGCTAGAACCCACTTCATCAGATGCATGGAGTGGAAAATACAGGAGCAGGTATAAATACATGAAAAGATAGGAGTTCCCTTACCAAGTGTGAGGTCAGTCTAACGAGACAATTCAATTACCCGTAGGATACCAAGGGAGGAAAAATAACTTTTGTAGTGGTAATGAGAGTGGCCCATTTCAAACAGTTGACAAGAAGTAGTGTTAATTGAATTGTCTCAGACTGACCTCACACTTGGTAAGGGATCTTCTCATGTATTTATACCTGCTACTGTATTTTCCACTCCATACATCTGATGAAGTGGGTTCTAGCCCACGAAAGCTTATGCCCAAATAAATTTGTTAGTCTATAAGGTGCCACAAGGACTCCTCGCTGTTTTTGTCTTTTCACTATTTGTTTGTTTTTTCTCCCATTTCCTCAGCGCGGATGGTACATATGAAGTTTCTGTGTATACAAATGTGATTTTAAAGAACAATGGAAGCATTTTCTGGTTGCCTCCAGCCATCTACAAGAGTGCCTGCAGGATTGAGGTGAAGCATTTCCCATTTGATCAACAAAACTGCACACTGAAGTTCCGCTCTTGGACATATGATCACACAGAAATAGATTTGGTACTTAAAACTTCCATGGCAAGCATGGATGACTTTAGACCAAGTGGAGAATGGGATATTGTAGCACTTCCAGGAAGAAGGACTGTAAACCCCTTAGACCCAAAGTATGTTGATGTGACATACGACTTTATTATTAAAAGGAAACCTCTTTTTTATACCATCAATCTTATAATTCCCTGTGTGCTTATTACATCATTGGCTATCCTGGTGTTCTACTTGCCTTCAGACTGTGGTGAAAAGATGACCTTATGCATATCTGTACTGCTTGCCTTGACTGTGTTCTTATTGCTGATCTCCAAAATTGTCCCGCCGACATCACTGGATGTTCCACTGATTGGAAAGTACCTGATGTTTACAATGGTACTAGTAACATTCTCAATAGTTACCAGCGTCTGTGTACTGAATGTCCATCACAGATCTCCCAGCACCCACACTATGCCCCCATGGGTAAAGGTGATTTTCCTTCATAAACTTCCAACTTTTCTGTTCATGAAACGCCCAGAGAATACCTCTGCAAGACAAAGCTTAAGCAAGCGCAGAAAGAATAAATCTGATAATCTATGCACTGATCCAGCCAACCTGTACAAAAACTCCACCTACTTTGTGAACACAGCCTCTGCCAAAAAATATGATTTGAAAGTTACTGAGAATCCGGATAACATCAGTGGCCATCAAGATTTTAGGTTAAGATCTTCAATGAAGTTTTCTCCAGAAGTCCAAGAAGCAATTGATGGAGTCAGTTTTATAGCAGACCACATGAAAAGTGAGGACAATGACCAAAGTGTAAGTAACAGGGGAAATCATTCCCATCTTTCCAAACCCCAGTTTTCTTTCCTTTGATGTCTCAAATAAGTGTATTCTTCTTCAGAAGGGAAATAAGAACCCAACAATCTTCCTTAGTGTTAATTTTTATAGAGATCCTAGCTATAATTTTCATAGTCAATCACTGTTTAGTAATAAGTTTATTTTCCTATAAATTTCCTATGAATAACAACTTGATAAAGTGGATATTGTTCTAAAAAGCAGTGTGCCAGACAAGAATCTCAGTCCCCACAAATAGAACATGTTTATTGCTTTGGGGCAGAGGGAGATGGAGATGAGTTAACGTTAAACAAACTGTGTTTTTACATCAGCAAGGTAATGGGGTGTAGAGACCACAGCTAGTGTGTGGCAGGGAGAGGGTTAACATTCAATACCTGTTCAGAGGAAACACCATATAACTGGGCCCATAATGAAGGGACTGCAGGTAAGTCAGCCATGACCATGGCTGCGTTCTGCTAGAGTAAGTTACTTAGAGCTGGGCTACATAAAAGTAGTTTAACTAAATGGGTTTAGAAATGGATTTAGTTTGATTGGCACAAACCCTTTCTAGGAACGCTATTATTTTGGATTAAAATTATTTGGATTATTTTGGAGCGCTATCAATTAGCTCTCCATACCCTGTTTGGTTGGTTGACACATGGTGGTCATTATGTTTCCTCCCAAGATAATTCAGCACTGTCTGGCAAGAGCGTAGATAGAACCACAATATTCATACCACAAAAGCTGAGGCTTCTTCCACTTGAGCAAACGGAGACTCTCCATCAACTATGAGCAGTATAGGACCTAGGACACACATTCGAGCAGTTCTGCTCCCATCCTGTAGAGACACATTACACTAGCTAGTACATTAAAGTTCATATAAGTATCCATTGAATAATGTTCAGCAAAACTCAGAAGGCTAAGATGAACACCCATGACTTTCCCCAACACCCACCCCGCATCCATGAAAAATTTCCTACGTGACCTTCCTCTGCCCCAACTCCCAATCTAGTCTTAAGTTCTCCATTACTGCTCTGTCCTCCTCCTCTCCTTTTACTATACAGGTCAAGTAGTCTGAAAGCCTGGCTCCTTTTCCCCTTCTGATCTTGCAGGAATCCCACATGAAGCCACGCTGGTGACTTTCTTGCATTTTCAAGAAACTAGTTACTGGTCAACAGAAAAAAGAAAGATCAGACGCTAAATCTGTAAATATAGCCTTAAGCTTAAACAAGCATAGGCCTCACAATGCTGAAAAAGTGTTTCAATACTATCTGTGCTTTTGTAAAGAACTTATACTGGATATTAAAAAATGAGTGCAGGGTACTGGACTAGATGACCTTGCAAGGTCCCTTCCAGTCCTCTGATTCACAAACTCCCTGTCCTCACCCTAGACTAAAGAGCAATTTTCCAAGGTATTGTAAGTTAGACATTAATTTAATGCTTTCTGCACACAGGTCCTCTGACATTAACTTAAAGTGCTTAGTTACAAACCATTGTTTTCTAGATTCATAATTCTAGTCTCCGCTTTTTCCATTAGTATCATGCTCCGATAGTGACTGTTCATGTACCTACAGTATATTCTCTTCTCAGAAGCATGTAACAACACCCATTAACAGCAATGGGAGGTACATGTGTTCATTGGGGGGGAAATGTGTAATGGTCTAATACAAGGCAGGAGTCAATTGGGAAGTACTGTGAAGTTGTTAAGAGGAAGAATTCCCATGTGTAACTAGAGTCAATTATGAAGGAAAAAATAAAAAAGTGATAAAAAAGATTAACACTTTCCCTTTACAACTCACTAGTATGCCTGTAGTCACTGTAGTGTATGTAAAGATAGGAGGTAAAATCCTGGCCCCATTAAAATCAATGGCACAACTCCCATTGTGACTTCAATGGGACCAGGATCTCATCTACACTGGACAGGGATGTGAGTACAACCAGCAGTGCTAACATGTATTAAAACACTTGCATACTGAGAATCAAGATCAACTACAGAATTATTTTCTTAAAAGCAGTAAATATTGTTCATCGTTATTAATTGGGATGAATAGTATCAGCAAATTACAATTCACACACAGGAGCTTACTGGATTATGCTGAGGATCCATCCTGTCTGGCACCAAGCATTTAGTAGTGATCAATACCTGCTGCTTCAGAGCAAGGTGTAAACTATTTATAGTGTCATTCACCAACTGTTCAGGACAGTATATGAGGGAAAATTCCTTCCTGACCCCTGTGGTGATCCTGAACCTTAAGAATTGTTTTCTCTTATTTTCATATACAAACTACAAACATTGAGCATCAACAAAAGAGATGGAGATGAACATGGTAAATTGCTATGTATCTTTAACTGACTTTTTCTTCCAGGTCATTGAAGATTGGAAGTATGTTGCCATGGTAGTGGACAGACTGTTTCTCTGGATATTCATCTTTGTTTGTGTCCTTGGGACTGCTGGGCTATTTCTCCAGCCCCTTTTTCAAAACCACTCTGCTGCTGTGAGCCCTTAACTCTCATTTAAAACTGTAAAATGTTTACACAGATGCTGCACGTGATTTTGCTCCCAGTTCCACTGGTGTAAATCCAAAGTGATGCCATTGAAGTCAGTTGAGTTAGTCTGGATTTACACTGGTAAACTGAGAGCAGAATTTGGCCTGCTGTGTTAACATGATGTTAGGAATTTTCTAGAAGACAATCTTTTCTTTTTTAATTTCATTACTTTTGATTAAATATTGGCTCTTTTTTTAATATGTTTAAAAATTTTACAGAGAAATTTATTTATTTCTACAACTTACCAGTTTTCCTCAGAGTGCACCAGGATCATTATTAAAATGGCATTTACTTATGCCACTTTGGGAAAGACATTGTGTTTCCATAAGATCCTGCAGTTCACATTGCACAATTTTGCTGTTTCAAGAGAAACAATTGCTACAGTATTTATTTCCTTAAATGCATCAAAAAACTCTGTGTTTGGTTTATGGAGCCCAACTCAATATATGATAAATAAACATATTTATACCCTCTGTTCATTGGTGAAATCTAAATAAAATATGAAAAAAAAACTCTCCTTTAAATAGCCTTACTTCCAAAATGTTCCAGCAGCCTTTATAACTCAGAAAAGGGGAATTGGTATACAGCACCACAAATCTGAAGCTCAACAGGAAAGTGTATAAGGAGCAGAGGCAAATGGTGACTCAAGAGAGATTGGACTGCAAGCTCACTCTATGGGAAGGAGAGAGAGCAGCGCTAAAATGGGGAAGAAACAGCAAAGAAGAATCAATCCAAATTGACCATCCTGTTTTATTGGAGGAAATTATTTTTGGGCATGGATTATGGTATTTTACAACGCAATTCTCAGAAAATAGCTGAGAAAGTACATAAACATGTCTTAGGGACTGGAGATTTGGGGGCCCGATTCTCCTACTACAGGATAGGACTTACCACCTACTGACTTCATTAGCTGTTACTCATACCCTGCTGCAGGAGAACTGCATTTTTTGTTCTGGAGCAATCTCAGCTTCATCTGGCAATATCATATGCAGTCACTTGAGCACCAGTACGCACCACTGAAACAAATCACTAAGGGGCATCAGTGTTTCCACAGGAGAAACTCTAAACTGTTGTTTCTATGTGAGCTTAACAGAATACAGAAGAACTTCAGAGTTACGAACACCAGAGTTATGAACTGACCATTCAACCACACACCTCATTTGGAACCAGAAGTACACAATCAGGCAGCAGCAGAGACAAAAAAAAAAAAAAACAAGTACGGTATAGTACTGCATTAAACGTAAATGACTAAAAAAATAAAGGGAAAGCAGCATTTTTCTTTTGCATAGAAGAGTTTCAAAGCTGTATTAAGGCAATGTTCAGCTGTAAACTTTTGAAAGAGCCACCATAATGTTTTGTTCAGCATTACAAACATTTCAGAGCTACGAACAACTGCCATTCCTGAGGTGTTCGTAATTCTGTGGCTTTACTGTAAAAGTTTAAACCTAGTAGATAATTCACAGATGAAGACACCATTAGTTTTACCAGACATTGTTTCTGTATCATAAACCAATTACCGTACTTCATGCAACCTACTTTCAAAAAACCACTGTGAGTGGTGTACGGTAGCTGGGTGAAGGCAGCTATATTCAATATGAATTGCAATGTTCTCCTTTTTCTGAGTGTGGTAGTACCTCAGGTTTCCCCAACAGGAGATGTTGGGGCCATGTCCTTGTGACAATTTGTGGACTGTGGGAATAGCTGAAAGGGTCAGGCCTGCTTATACCACCTGGAGAGAATGCATACGTACAGTAAGACAGGCAGGCCTCCTTGTACTCCAGGATTCTGCAGCTGCAGGGTTTTCACAGAACTGTGCTCTACAATCCAAGGTTTCATATAAAAAATGTTATTCTAGCCCTTTTGGTTGTGAAAAAACCTTACAAGTGTAACCAGATGCCTGATGTTTGCCTAGCTCTGCTGACAACCCAAACCAAAAGCTGTGGAGTGTCAACACCCCCAATCATCTCAACAGGGGTTAATGCTGAAACCTAACAATGACAGTATAAATGTCAATATTAACTATCAAATTCTTTCAATCGTTTTAACAAAACCATTCAGTGTATCCCACAATCCCAAACCTCTTTCCCTGCTTTTCTGGGTCCCAAAAACCCTAAATGTCCCCTGTCCATGAGCCAAAACCTTCAGTTTCTCCCCTTACATTCTCTCTAATGCAGTGAATGTTTTCAGTAAAAATTCTGTAGTACAATGGAGATCCAGGGACAGACTCAGGGATTAATTTGTTCCAGGGCTTGGCAGCTTATAGCCCCGGCACCTCTAGGCTTGGCAGTTCATAGCCCCGGCATCTCTAGGTTTGCTGCATCAGTTATGAATGTAAAAAAAAATTGCTTGAGCCCCGGCACCTCTTTCATTACAAATTAAGTACTGGACAGACTCCATCTGTTTTGCACCACTCTGGCAGCGTAAAGGAGACAGAGAGCTATACCCTAATAGGGCAGCAGAGAAGGAGAACCCCCAACAAAGCCTGACAGGACCCAGGGATCTGGCCTTGACAGCTTAAGAGCAGAATAAAATCAAATTAATTTAGTATAAAAAACAACACAAGCCGCCTCAGACTCTCCAGTCTGCCCCTCTAGAGCGGCACAGAAACTAGGGAGCCTTTCCTGCCGAATTCAGCTCCAGCCTCCCCCAGCGTACACCGGTACACACAGCATGAAACTTGAGAACAGCAATATAGGCACCATAGCAAATATGTTCCCCATCTGATCCCATAGCCCCTGCACAGCCTGTCTATTCTGCCGTCCTGCCCCGGCACTCTACAGCCAGTCTCTACAGAGTCTATGTGCTCTATCCCATTGGCCCTAAAGCCCGTGCCGATGCTAGCCCACCAGGGGCCCTGAGTAGGAATATTTTTGCCTTCTCTCCCCTCCCCAACACATACTAATAATTAAGGGCAGGGGGAGGGGCCTTAAGCCGCTCAGGGCCCTAAGCAATTGCTTAGTCTGTTTATGCCTAGCACCAGGTCTGCCTACGCCTGTCTCTGCTCACACACAAGACACTGCTCCTCACCTCTCTGCCTTCACATCAAACTGCTTCCTCCTTTCCCTCATGCTGCTCGGTGCCAACACAGGGGTGGGTCACTGAGAGCGCAGGAGAGTCTCTTTGCTCTCAGTTCTGGCACCTGGTGCCACCACAGCCCTCACTCCCAGCTAGCAGTTGCAGGGAAAGGCCTGCTCAGTCCCCCTAAGGCAGGGGTGGCCAACCTGAGCCTGAGAAGGAGCCAGAATTTACCAATGGACATTGCCAAAGAGCCACAGTAATACCTCAGCAGCCCCCCCATCAGCTCTTCACCCCTGCTCCCAGTCCCACTGATCAGTGCCTCCTCCTCCCTCCCTGCACCTCTGGATCAGCTGTTTCGTGGCATGCAGGAGGCTCTGGGAGGGAGGGGGAAGGAGCAAGGGCACGGCAGGCTCAGGGGAAGGGCTGGAGTGGGGGCAGGGCCTGGGGCAGGGCCAGGGGTTAAGCAGTGAGCACCCCCCAGCACATTAGAAAGTTGGTGCCTGTAGCTCCAGACCTGGAGTCGGTGCCTCCGACAAGGAGCCGCATATTAACTTCCGAAGAGCCGCATGTTGCTCCGGAGCCACCGGTTGGCCACCCCTGCCCTAAGGGCTGAGCTGGAGCAAGCTCAGGGCAGATAGAATCTTCAGCAAACTTAAAAGCCAAACTAACAGTCACTACTGAGCATGTGCAAACTGCAATTTCACAGAGGTTTATAATTTGGCCGGATTTTGGTGGATTTTCACAGGGATGGTACAAAGTATATCTCTGGCACCAGATGACTTCCCTGCTCCAAAAAATGAAGGCACTAGAGATTCTCGATTAAACAGCTGTAAGAATTTTTTTTTATCATGGATAAAATAATGTACTTTTCCCTAATCTTATTATCAGAAATGGCTGACTCATTTTTGCTGAAACTTTCACAAGTAATTCAGCTTGTGACAAGACCCAGCACAGAAAATTTCAGCCCAAACATTTAAAGTCTGGCAAAGTTTTAAACAGGGTGCTATAAGAGAATGTTTGGCAATGCTCCTAGCTATTTCCATTAGAGCTGGTCAGAAAATATTTCCTTCCCCTCTCCCTCACTCTCCCATGGAAAGTGTCAATAAAAAAAATTTAATTTTAATTTATAATGGAAAATGTTGACATTTCATCAAAAATCAAAATATTTCCACTGACAATTGAAATAATCTGATTTAAACTGGCACTACAGTGCCTCATGCTCCCATTCTTCTCTATAGGTTGGGCTCGGTTTTTCTGGGGGTTGTTTTTTCAATGAAATACAGAAATTTTACACGGAAAGCAGACACCTCTCACAAAAATTTGTTTAGTCAAAAATTCTGTCAAAAAACAATTTCAATAGAAAATTTTCAGTCAGTCCGTGCTCCCATCCTAGTGGGAAAAGTCTCTGCCCAGGAGACTTAGAAAGTGTTCCCTTTTCTTTTCAGAGCTACTTCTGCCTGGACTGACCAGGGCTGGTCCAAGAGCCCCTATTAGGAAATCAAATGTAACATTTTTATGAGATACTACACACACATGACACAGCTCCTGATCAATCTGTTTGGGACTGTGGTGGCAAAAGGCAAACAAGCAAAATGAGCAAGAGCAGTGGACAACAGCTGAACGTTGGCTTGTTGCAAAGGTAGCACCAATATCATGGTGTGGGGCAGGAGAAGAATCCCGTTTCCCCTGACTCATAATCTGAGCTGGATAGGGCTTGGTTTCCAGAAGCATTTTTATAAAACACTTTGTTATGAAGAGTAAATGCCATGCAGTTCTGTGTAACTGCAGGTTCTGTGTTACCGCAGATATTTGTGGTTGGAGGAGCTTTTCCCCTGTCTGCCCAAACCCTTCTTCTACATAGTCCTGCAGTTTTCATAATCATATTTTTATATCACATCACTATCTGTTACCATGAAAATAACCTTATTACTGATCTAGCTGATTTCATCATGAGCTCCAGCAGCTGGATGAGAAAGAAGATCTTGCTTTGGAATATAAATATCACTGGACATTTGCAACAGCAACACGCCAAATTAAGGGAAAACACCTGAAGTTTAGTATGGTTTGTAGTTGCTATTAGACAAACACCCCTTGAGCTTCGGGGGAATCTGGATTCCGATCTGAGCTTTAGCTCATGTCTAGCTGCTATAATTTATTTGTTTGTAGTGCAAAAGCTGCTCGTTAATTAAAATGAAGAGGAAGGTGGGTGGGGAGAAAAGCCCAGTCAGAAAATCCTAGAAAGGCTGAGAAACAAACATCCACAAAGAGTTAAGCTGCAGGACCAAAAAGACTGAGATCCTACTGAAAAATCAAAGGGACATACAGCCCATTTCCTCCAGCCTAATAGAATTATACAAATTATCAGAAGAGCATGTGTCTGGGATGGATTGAATGATGCTCCGAGACAGATAAGCAGAGTAAATAAACTCCATGCTGAGAGCATAGAAAAAGGATTCCTTGACATTTGGCAGCGAACCAGCAAGATGGCAACTTGGGTGTATGCCTATGCTGCAATAAAAGACCCACAGCACAGCTGAGGCTGGCCCGGTGAGCTGATTCGAGCTCACAAGGCTTGGGCTGTAGGACTAAAAATGGCAGTGTAGACATTTGGGCTTGGGCTGGACTCCAGAACCCTGTGACGGGGGGAAGATCTCAGAGCCTGGGCCCAAAGATCTACACTGCTATTTTTAGCCCCACAACTTAAGCCCCATGAGCCCAAGTCAACCGACCTGGGCTCTGAGACGTGGTGCTGTGGGATTTTTATTGCAATATAGACACACCCCCTCAAATAAAATCTTGGTGGCTTACATCAGCATACATCACCATTTCCGTTTTTTCAGTCCCCACTTCTTTAGGCAGCCTAATTGTCTTACAACATAGGGTGACTTGGCCAGAGTCATACAGGAAGTCAGTGGTACAGCAGGGAATTGAATTACAGTCTCCTGAGTCCCAGGCTAGGCCCTACCCACAGATCCATCTTGCCTCTACAAAGAGCCTTTTCTCAAATCCACATAGAAGGAAAAGCCAGTTGCAAGAATCCCTCAAAACACTTAACTCAGATATTTATGGGCATTTCTATTCCAAATTAGTTGGCTGTAAATCAGTGTGGTACTTTGCAGGGCACTTAGAATTCTCAGTACCTTAAAAGTGATCTGGAAAGGGAGTTCTTAAATTGGCCATGTACCCTTTTTTTGTTTCATTATAACGTACGTAAGATGGCTTAGAAGGATTTTTTTTTCTCTGATCGGTTTTTACTTTAGGGACATATCAGGCATGTAAAGAGACCTTCCCCGTCTTTGTTGGAGAACCTTTGGGAGGTCTCAGAGATGTTTATTCGTAAACTTTATTGGTAGGAACTGAGATTCGTTCCAGGGTGAATTGTCACAACCCACCAAAGAGAACATCACGGTGCTCCGGGGAGGTGTGGCATCTCTTTGAGAAGAGTCTTCACTGCCCCACAAGTCTACAGTCCCTAACATGTTTTAGGCTTTTCTTTAGGTGCATAAGGCATCTCAGACACTGGCCTTATATTTCTGGGTTATTTTAAGAATTCCTTCTACACAGCTTTAGCTCCAATCAATTTATCCTGGAAATATGATCTTACACAGGCCCATTGGGTCAAACACATGCCTGGAATAATTTTACTGGGCCAAATGCTGTTCTTAGATATGTGTGTAAATATGGAATAAAGCCACTGACTTCAATCAATTTATTTGAGCATAAGCTTTCGTGAGCTACAGCTCACTTCATCAGATGCATCCGATGAAGTGAGCTGTAGCTCACGAAAGCTTATGCTCAAATAAATTGGTTAGTCTCTAAGGTGTCACAAGTACTCCTTTTCTTTTTGCGAATACAGACTAACACAGCTGTTACTCTGAAAACTGACTTCAATGTAACTGAGATCAGAATCTGGACTACTCAAAACTGCCACGCTCAAGAGGAAAAAATCCTGAGTAGCTCACCACCCCCAAAAAATTCATGAGATTGGCCCCCCAAAATCATGTGTTTTGTTTTGTTTTGTTTTTTTTAAGGATTATACTGTGTTTTTTGGTCAGTCTTGATTTTTGAACTCTCCTTTCCCATCCTCTGTATCTCTGAGTGACAGTTCATGCCCCCTATTCTACCATATGTATTGAGTAAGAGGATTTTGGCCCCTGCTACAGAAGCTCTTGCTGCCACATCTCCTGTCCCCTGCCCAGCAATTAATGCTGCCCCAAACTTCCAAATCAATACTGTGCAAAGCAACCCTGCATCAGTTCAGTGCCCACCAAGCCTCACCTCCGCTCCTCCTGGGATTCTTCACCCCCACACCAAGTGTAAGGGGGCTGCAACAGGGCCCCATCTCTCACTTCCAGGCTAAGCGGGGCAGCCAAGGGGCTCTTCATCACCACCCCTTTATCCATTCTGCCTCTTTCCAAGCCAGGTGTTGCTCAGCCAAATTTAAAGAGCCAGCCTGAGAAAGTCATGCAGGGGGAAAAGCTATGGTAAGAGCCCCGCCCTGCACGGAGGCAAACTGATAGTGACGAGGAAGGCACTCCATTGGTATGCTCCCCTTAGGGTGACCAGACAGCAAATGTGAAAAATCAGGACAGGAGGTGGGGGGTAATAGGAGCCTATATAAGAAAAAGACCCCAAAATGGGGACTGTCCCTATAAAATCGGGACATCTGGTCACCCTTGCTCCCCTCTCTGCCTGGAGAGAGAGTTCTTTGCTAGAGCAAGATCCTAGGCCTGAGAATTATTCCTGAAATTAAAAAGATAAGCTCTCAACAAACAAGCCCTTAAACATCATCCACCCCCAGCTGCTTTCCACCTCCCTATGACTAGAGGGGCGTTAATAGACCTCTTCACCTTGAATGGTGAAGGTGACACCTTGACATATGGGGGAACTACTTACACGAAACAATCTGTTCCACCTTGTATTTAGTTGTCACTTTCTGAGTTAGTTTCCCAGGCCTGAGGAAGAGCTCTGAGTAAGCTTGAAAGCTTGTTTTTCTCATTAAAAGAAGTTGGTCCAATAAAAGACATTACCTCACCCACCTTTTCTCTCTAATACCCTGGGACCAACACAGCTACTACAACACTGCATACAAAGAAAAACCCTGGCAATTAAAAAAAAAAAAAAAAATCAGTACATTTGATGCCTCATAGGAATTTGAAACAGTCTCCTGTTAAATTCCAAGGAGAGGCGCAAGTGAGCTTTTAAGCCACTATCCAGCCATTGCTAGAGATGGGCCTCAGCCAGAACGTCAAACCCAACCCCTCTCCCTCAATGTCGGGTTTCGGAGGAATCAGTCTGGAGTTGCTGCATCCTTCCCTTCCCTTTTGAATTTGGTACCAACATTTAATTTTCCTGACCCAAGATGGCAGGACTCTGGCAAGCACAGCTGTTCTCAGGAGATTTCAGTGCTGTTGGACCCAAACTAGTTTAACCTCAAACCTGAGCTCTTGGCCTAACTGTGGTCACTGTACCTTATGTCAATCTCTGGGCCCCAATCCTGCAAACACTTAAGCATGTGCTTAACTTTCCTACTGTGGGTAGTCCCATTGATTTCAAAGTAGGGGAGCAAGTCTACTACTGCTCTCACAGAGCACCCCCATCAGGAAGCTGAAAGTGAAGCTAAAGTAGATGAAATGCAACATCAGGATGAAGTAGTAAATACTTTCACACATGCCTACAGGATTGGGGCTCTCCTCACTACAAAGCCTCAAACAGGTACACATTTTTATCTGTGTCAGTTAATTAACTGTGCACCTGAAGAAGAGCTCTGTGTAAGCTTGAAAGCTTGTCTCCCTCACCCACAGAAGTTGGTTCAATAAAAGATATTACTTCACCCACCTTCTGGCGGTTTTGGTCTCTTGGGCTCAGTTTACTGATAATTTGAGTATCTCTAATGTCAATATCCATTTCAGCACAGTTCAGTTATAAGATTTTTATTAATTAAACCTGTTCTAATGGCTTGGCACAAAGTTCCTATAAAGATTCATATCCTGTAAAGGAGCTGATTGGAAAAACTCTTAGCATTATCCAATTACTGGGCTCATTTATGCATCCACTAATGGCCTCTTGCCTACCCTTGTTGCCCGATGAATCGATGATTGCTTCTTGCCTACAGTAACTACATCTATTTGGTCTACGATTTATTTTGTGTTTCCAGTGCTCTCTGTTTATGACAATATGAACAGCTGAAAAGGGGGGCAGCACATCTTGCTAATGGGATCTCCATGGTGCAGAACTGTTCTTCAGGGTCCTGCAGTCTGCCTTATACAAGGATTTTATACATTGGAAGATTGGAGCTGTCTGTATTTCCCATGCCTGTGCAATCCTAGCAACTGAGCTTGTCGCCAGCAGTCTCTGTTGATGACAGTAATTCACAACGCCATGGAGAGCACATTCGCTCTATTTCTAGCTGCTGCTGCTGCCTTCTTTTTCTTTAAAGGTGAGTGGTCCTTGAATTTTTTTTTTAAAAGGAGGGGGTAGAAAGAGGATGGGTTATGGCTTTGTACAATTGTTTTTAATTGGTCTGGACTTAGGTTCAGCACTAATAAGTGGCATGCTGCAGGATTCGTATGAATCCCAGCTTCTTTTGTTAAACAATTTTAAAATCTCACCTTATGAACTCGTAACAAATAGCAGCCCTGATTTGGCATGCCAAATGGGTCCCATGATCCCACAAAGCCATTTAAACTTTAATCAAAAACTTCAATGTGGTTTTAAGGTTTAGCTCACTGTGGATACGTGCTCTAAAGTACTGGGGCATCAGCAGAAATAGGTGATGCCAAACAGCTGCTTGAGATAGCCTTAGAGGTGGCTCTGAACAGTGCACCTTATCTCTGCAGAACAAAGATCTCCTTCTTGCTATTACTGGTGCTCTGAGATGACAGCAACTTTAACCAAAATGTTGAAACACTGGTTTATATATACGTAGTTATTGTCTACAATGTGATGGATGCTGGATGTGTGGTAAACACAGAGATTTAATTCACATGTTATGGAAATGTAAGTTGGTCAACAGCATTTGGGAAGGAGCTGGCAAGAGGCTGAATATGAATCTTAAAACCCACCTACATAAAGGACTCAGGCATATTTAATCCAGGGGACTCCTGACTTGCTAATAATTATAGGTGAGATATCACTAAATGATTAAAGCAAGTCTACTGGCTAAAAAGTTAATTTTCCAGAAATAGGAAAGTATAAAGCTATCTATTTTAATCTGGTGTGTTGATTTGAGTGACTTTACTACCCTTGAAAAAAAAATAGCCTTCAAAATGAGTAGAGAGTGGGGATTTTTAACTGTATGTGGTCTGACATTGTGCCAGTCTCAGACTGGATGTCAGCAGAACTTCCAGAATAGGTCGGAAGGTAGATATTTTGTTTCTGAAACTTTATAGATCAGTTATTGTGCAGATGAGTACTTCTGCTGCCCTTCTGTTTGCTGGAAAATACTAACCTAGTAGGACTGGGGAAAAAAACCTCTCAAACATATCCTAGCAACTGCATGTAAATCTATATGCAGTCATTCTGTCATATTTTAAAAAGATCAACAGACTCTGTGTAGCTATTCCAGATTTACACAAGTGTTTCTGAAAGCAGAATTTAGCCCTAACTGTTAGTTTGTCTCACCAGCCATGTTGAAATATAAAATTATCCATAAATGGAGAAGAGATCTAATTTTTTTTAATGAAAGGATTTGGGCATATCACATCCAAGTACCAGTAGAGAGTCTCTTTAGGACAAGGCCACTAAATTCCAGGCAGGATCTGCCTCCCACAGTGTTTATCTGTTGCCTATGAGAATGGAAGCATAGTTTAAGGGACAGAAGATTCCCAGTTGTGCTTTGAGACCTTCAGTTTATAGCCATAAGATACCACAGATAGCAAAACCAGCATCAGAAAGGGACAATTGCAAATAGAATGAACTACCTATTACCAGCAGGACAGTGGGGTGGGAGGAGGTATTGTTTCATGGTCTCTGTGTGTATATAATGTCTTCATCGGATGCATACCGTGGAAACTGCAGAAGTGAGCTGTAGCTCACGAAAGCTCATGCTCAAATAAATTGGTTAGTCTCTAAGGTGCCACAAGTACTCCTTTTCTTTTTGCGAAGACAGACTAACATGGCTGTTACTCTGATACCTTTGAAATGGTGAATCAATTTTTAATCCTTGTTTCCTTATTTATAATGAGCAAGCTGTTAGCATCATTGCAACCATCCTATAATGAGCCTCAGTCTCCTGGGACAGTAAAATTTCCCAGGAGCTGGTCATATTAGAAAGTGTAGTTTTAGCTCCTCATGGGCTTAAGTTTGTAAGGAACATTTTTTTCTCTGACTTTGCTCAACCCCAACTCCTTTTTGTAGCGTTGAGGGACAAGGTGAGCCAGGGAAAAGGGCTTTTTCAGCTCCAGTTTCTAGGATTTTATTAAATTATCCTTTAAACTCCACTTGCAGAGACATATGAAAATCTCCATCTACCATTACATTTTATTCTTCTATTTTCATCTTAAATGAATGCCAAATTAACATCATGCAGATTTAATGTCTGGTTATTTAATTTTCAAAGGAAATAGCATTTGGCCACAAGAAGCTTCGTGGGTTGTTTCAAAACCAGAAGCCAACATAATCTCTTTTCAGGTTGCAGTTGTTCAGAAGTGGAGCACAGACTGTTTGCAGCCTTGTTTGCAAACTACAGTCAGTTTATCAGACCAGTGGAGAATGTGTCAGACCCTGCCATCATTCAGTTTGAGGTATCCATGTCACAGCTGGTGAAGGTGGTGAGTACAGGCTTCTTTCAGAACCTAGTAAGTATTACATTATTAGCCCAAAGAAAGGCCCACTCCTTTTTCAACATGGCTCTGTTTTTCAGGATGAAGTGAACCAGATAATGGAGACCAAGTTGTGGCTGAAACATGTGAGTAAATATAATCCCAGCACTGATAATATCAGCTCAGTTAATTTTTCTTTTAATGTCAATATGTAAGGTTTCTTGCTGTGTCCTCCACCCGCAATTTGGAAAGCAAAATGTTATATTGACCATCCTTTGCGTAATGCTCATTAATATCAACATTTAGCTAACTACTATAAAAGTGACATTGCACGTTACATTTATATACTACTTTTCATCCAGACATTTCAAAGCACTGTAGCTAGGTGGGAAAGCATTATTATTGCAATATTATAGTTGGGTGAACTGAACAAAAAGGTTAAATGGTTTTGCCAAAAAACAGAATCCAGATCTGCTGCCTCCATGCTGTCACCATTCAACTACACTGGGTTCTTCCCTGTAACCATTAGGTCCCATGCTAGGAGTTCCAAGGTCTAACCATTAGGTTATCCTGAATCCCCATTTTTCCATTCAATCTCTTTAATGAAAAATGTAAACTGCTAACATTAAAGATTTGTAAATAGGAATATTTAGGTCAAAAGCAAGGAATACCAGCTAAATCTTATGCTCAAATACATCTGTTAGTCGATAAGGTACCACAGGACTCTGCCGCTTTTACAGCTAGATAAACTGACCTAGGAATATTTTGGGAGGAACAGAGGAGGAAAATGGTAAACATTTTGCTAAATACAAACTGTTTCTACTACGTAAGTGTGACTATTATGTAAAGTAAATAAAACGTCCTTTCAGTCATGAAAAACAGCACAACAGAAAAATGCCTCAGCATAAGTAAACAAAAACTTAAATAAGCCAATGCTCAAAGCTGCTGGGACATTCTTCCTAGCCAGCATTTGTATAGATTTGACTTGCATTTAAGAAAAGGAAAGATCACAGCATCAGAGGTGCTGGCCTGGTAGGGTACTATGCTGCTTTGGTGCAGAGATTTGGGTTGGCCACACTTACCTTAATCCATTGCTGACACCTAGTGGCTGGCTATTTATTTGCCTTGAATGATTATGCAGCCTCCTGTGATAAAACCCACTGGAGCAGCACAGGAGGCCTACGAAACTCTGTGAAGCTCATCTTGTGGAGCGTAATTACACCGGCTACAGCCAGTCACAGTGCAGACACTGTGCAAGTTTCCCCCTGCATGTCTGCTAGTGCACTTTAGTTCTGTGAGGCCTCTGCAAGCCTAGCTTGGAATTCTTCTCACTATAATCTTTGTTGAACTGGACTACAGGTTATTGTTATGGGTAGAGTCGGATTAATGCAGGGGATTTAGGGGCTGCAGCCCAGGGCCTCGGGCTAATGGGGACCCCACAGGCCGGATGCGGCCCGCTGCTGCTTTTAATCTGGCTCACAGCAAGTCTCTGAGCCACAGGCTGGACGCTGGTCCCCGAGCCTTGGCACCCCCGCCCGGGGCTAGAGCCGCGAGCGCTGGCTGGCCGATGTGCCCCGTGGCCCCTAGGTGAGGGGAGTTCAGGGAACCTCTGCGCGCTGCCCCCAGCACCAGCTCCACAGCTCCCATTGGCCAGGTACTGTAGCCAATGGGAGCTGCGGGGGCAGTGCCTGCGATGCCTGTTGGCACAGGCAGTGTGCACCACACAGAGCGGCCTGGCTCCTCTGCTTTGGGAGTGGATGTGCCAGCCACCTCGGGGAGCAGAGCAGAGTAGCGCGGAGCCAGGGCAGGCAGGGATCCTGCCTTAGCCCTGCTGCACCACCAACCAGGAGCCTGCATCCCCTCCTGCACCCCAACCCCCTACCCCAGCCTGGAGCCCCCTCCTATACCCAACCTCCCTCCCAGACCCTGCACCTCCACCTGTACCCCAACCCCCTGTCCCAGCCCTGAGCCCCCTCCTGCACCCAAACTCCCACCTGGAGCCTATACCCCGAACCTCTTGCTGCACCCCACCCCCTGTCCATCCCTGGCCCCACCCCAGAGCCCACCCCCCAGCTGGAGCTGCATCCCCTCCTGTATCCCAATCCCCCGCCCCCACCCTGAGCCCACTTCCCCACTCCAAACCCCCAGGTGCCCAACAAAACCTAATAGCCCCTGGCCCACAGGAGAGTTAATCCAGCCCTGGTTATGGGCTGTGAACAAAATGCCTGTTGGAGACCAATATGGAACCAAACCCAAGGCCAGGTTGTGCTTGGCCTTTGGACAGGGGCAGAGGGAAATGAGGAAAGAAAGGATCCTTCCCCACCCCCTTTCTTGTATTTCCCATGAGAGTCCAGGCACACTTACAGTTCCTGGGCTTTGAAGATATTTACTTCAATGGGAGTTAGAGTCAAATCCTGCCTGAACACCTGCATGACCTGCACAAGGTCACACAGCAAGTCAGTGGCAGAATTAGGAATAGAATTCCCAGTACAATATTATTATGCAAGGTTAAAAGCACTACAACCACCTAATATAGGAGACTGCTAAGAATAATCTCTGCCAGTCCTAAGGGTTTTTTAGTGCCCTGAATTGTAGAATACTGTCTCTCAGGGAATAGCAGTACTGTAGAACATGTGCTGATTAAGGTGTTAACTACTGTTGGTCATACTGTTCAGAAATATGTCAGGCACACGATGAATCAATTAAATCGGTCATTAACTACAGTATTAACCTTTCCAAACTGAAAACACAGACCCATTAACGATATCCTTTATCCAGAAGGATCCCAAACATACTAACTCTATAGACCTATTTATACCCAAGAATTACCTCACCCACAACTGAAATGCAGCCACCCCTGGAATGGAACATGGTAATAGCTTAACACCATACAGCAACACCACAGTACAGGACAAAAAACACAGAATATCTGACCCAGCTGGAACTACATGGAACTTTATGTAGAGACAATGTACGTACCTATCCGGGGCCTTGTCCCGGACAACAGCATTAACACCCTGACTCTGAAAAAGAACCATGGCATTTTAATTACCAAATTGACCAAGATTTTTGTTTTTGAGTCTCACCAAAACAATGATATCTGCCACACTCCTTAAAATATCCTGGATTCTTTGTTCAATACTGACTCGTTTTGTAGTATGCAGTGTTGCAGTAGCGGTGTTGCTCCTAGAATATTGGAGACACAAGGTAGGTGAGGTCATATCTTTTATTGGACCCCTTCTGTTGGTGAGAGACAAGCTTTTGAACTTACACAGAGCTCTTCTTCAGCTCTGGGAAACTTACTCAGACTATATCTACAGTATCACTTTTGTTGGTAAAACTTATGTCACTCGGGTGTGAAAAAACACTCCCCTGAATGACATATATTTCACCGACAGAAGCACAGGTGTGGACAGCGTTATGTCGGTGAGAGAGCATTCCCCACCCACATAGCTACTGCCGCTTTTTAGGGGGGGATTTAATTATGCCAACCGGAGAGCTCTCCCTGCTGGCATAGAGCAGCTATACGGGAGACCTTGTGGCGGCACACCACTGCAAGGTCTGTAATGTGGCTGTGTCCACACTGCGCACCTTACAGTGGCACAGCTGTGCTGCTGCAAGGTATACAGGGTGGCCGCTCTTTGTCAGCAGGCGAGAACTCTCCTGCCAGCAAAATAAAGTTACCCCCAATGAGACGCTCTCCCACCGACAAAGCAGTGTCCACACCGGCGCTTTTGTCAGTTGGGGGGTGAGGGGAGGGAGTTTCACAGCCCTGATGACATAAGTTTTACCAATGGAAGTGCAGTGTAGACATAGCCTTAGTTTCCCAGAGCTGAAGAAGAGCTCTGTGTAAACTTGAAACCTTCTCTCTCCAAAACAGAAGTTGGTCCAATAAAAGATATTACTTCACCACATTGTGACTCAGAGGGAACTGTGTCACCTATTGAATTATCACTTTTTCTGTACTTTGGCATTCCTTTGATATCTCCTATTCAAGCATTAACCAAGCCCTACCCTCCTGTGCTGCCTTAGCTGGAGGGATCTGGCGTGGAGCTAGTTTACAATCTCAGAAATCTCTCTGGTTGCTCTAGAGATATTGTAAGATTGCTTTACCTTATGAGTGGTGATCATAGCATGAAAATATCAGGAGCAATTACATTCTAATATAATTGGGGGCTGAGAGGAAGAGGAGGCAGCCTGGTCTAGTGTAAAGGGAACTGGGATTGGGCATTAGGAGACCTGAGATGTATTCCTAGCTCTGCAACTGATCTGCTGTGTGACTTTGGTCAAATCACTTTACTTAATTGGGACTGTTTCCCATGTCACCCTTGGTCCATCTTGTCTATTTAAAATGTATGCTCTTTGGGGTAGGAGCTTTCTCTTGCATGTATACAGCACCTGGCACAATGGGTTCCCAATGTATGTGCTAATGAATACAAATAAATAACATGGTCTTAAAAGGTGATACATCTAGTCAGAGATTCTGAAAAAAAAACACCAACTTTATAAAAGTGACATTACAGCACTTTGTTTTAATGGAAAGAAGGGGCAGTAGTCCACAATTCGAGATGGGTCTTTTTGTAATTCTAATGAAGTTTGGTTTCTTCTGTGATTAGATCTGGAATGATTACAAACTTAAGTGGAATCCAGAGGAATATGGAGGTGTTGAGTTTATTCGAGTTCCAGCTGATAGGATCTGGAAGCCAGACATTGTCTTATATAACAAGTAAGACTATGCCATATCGAGTGCCTTTACTCTTAATTTGTTTTGGTTTTGTATCATGCATTTTAAAAAAAATTGAGCATTCCCATGACTATTACAAAAGACTTAAGATTTTGATGAAACCTGGGTAGCAATACACAGCAACTACGGTATATATTGCAAACTGTTACTTCTCTAGTAGAGCTACCCCCCAATCACTGCTTCTGTTGAACATCAATACTTTTGGAGTCTGTTGAGCTAATAAGTATTAAAAATTGAAAACACACATTTTAATAAGAGAAACAGACAGGAAACTTTAGACTCTGCATCCCTGTGCTCCTTCTACTCCCCACTCTTTCTATAATTGTTTTTGGAACTATATGCAAGGCTGGCAGTAAGAAGGAGCAGATAGTTCTGCCACACAACTTTCCTCTCATTTACAGATGAGAAACTCTTCAGTAATTCAGACCTTTCATTGAAAGGGAGTATTAGATCCAGACATTTTTGCAGTTAAAATTGCTACCCATCTGACATCAACACAGCATTAAATATAATTATATAAAAGCCCCAGGGTTGGTACACACTTAGGACTTTTGCTTCCAGCACGTCAATAGGAGACCAAATGTGTTACTGAGATGATACGTTGGCTATACACTATGTAAGGAAGCTGGCCTCAGTGAAACATGCTTGAAATACTCTCCAATACAGGAGTTCCCAAACTGTGGTCTGTACAGCACATGCTGGTAGGTCCATGAAGAGCTGGCTGGTCACGTGGTGCTGCCCTCTTCTCTTCTACAGTTTTCTAATCACATAAATAGCTAAAAATGCTTTCCCAGTCTTACTTTTCCATGTAAACAACAGCTGAAGTTGCCCCAGGGATGTTATGTGATTGTGAACAGGGTGGAGAGATGGCCCTGCTCTGATCCATGCATCCATAGTGACAAGCTGCGGTAGGAGCCCTGAATTCCTGCTTTCTTAGAGGAGTGATACTGCAAGGTACTGGGGGGATGGAGAGGAGAGAGAGAGAGAGAGAGAGAACCAAGCACAGTAAGGAAGATCAGCTTGTCCATCACTTTGTTCTGACACAAAAGAGCTCAAGTTTGCTGCCTTGGGTATGGATCACATTTAGCCAGGTTACAGGAGTAGAAAATACTACCATCTTGATCTTCAGCAGTTGTAAGTCCATGTAGCTCCACTGATGACAATGGAACTACGCTTATTTACATCAGCCATGGATCTAGTACTACATATGCAATTTAGCACAGTTAACATTACTGCTGGAATGCTGAAGTGTGCATTTGCTCACTTACAGTGCATGAATCCAGAGTCACTGTATATACATAAACCTATGTTCTTAACCTTTTCTTATATGAAAGTGATTTGATTAGTTGAAATGCCTATCTTTTTTTTCCACCCTGGTTTATTTTTTACAGTGCAGTTGGGAACTTCCAAGTTGATGACAAGACAAAGGCCTTTTTGAAATACACAGGAGAAGTGACCTGGATACCTCCAGCTATTTTTAAAAGTTCATGTAAAATAGATGTGACCTACTTTCCATTTGACTATCAAAACTGCACCATGAAGTTTGGTTCCTGGTCTTATGATAAAGTTAAAATTGACTTAGTTTTAATTGGCTCTACAATGAACCTCCAAGACTACTGGGAGAGTGGAGAATGGGTTATTATTAAAGCTCCTGGATATAAACATGACATTAAGTACAACTGTTGTGAAGAGGTATATCCAGATATCACCTATTCTCTTTATATTAGGCGCCTGCCTTTATTTTATACTATCAACATGATTATCCCATGTCTGTTGATTTCTTTCTTAACTGTTTTGGTGTTCTACTTGCCTTCAGACTGTGGTGAGAAGGTGACACTATGCATATCAGTCCTTTTATCCTTAACTGTATTTCTCCTAGTGATCACAGAGACCATCCCCTCTACCTCTTTGGTGATCCCACTTATTGGAGAATACCTCCTCTTCACCATGATATTTGTAACTCTTTCCATTGTCATTACTGTGTTTGTACTTAATGTGCACTATAGAACACCCAAGACACACACAATGCCTGAGTGGGTGAAGACCGTTTTCTTGAACTTACTTCCCAAGATCATGTTTATGACCAGGCCTGCCCGTGATAGAGAGAAGAATCAGAAGCCAAAGCCACTTTACAGTGCTGAGCTCTCAGACTTAAATTGCTTCAGCAGCTCTGAAACCAAATGCTGCAAAGATGGCTTCATATGTCAAGATATAACATGCAGCTGTTGTTGGTGTCAACGAATAAAGTTTTCTGACTTCAGTGGCAATCTTACAAGGAGTACAAGCTATGAATCGGTAGATGCTCCACTTTCGTTTTCAGTTTTGTCACCAGAAATGAGAGATGCAATTGAAAGTGTCAAATATATTGCAGAGAATATGAAAATGCAGAATGAAGCCAAAGAGGTAAGAACAACTTTCAGCATTAGTTACTGAGGTTACAGGCATTATTTACCATGAGTGTCGGAGTGTGGTTTTTTTTTTGGTAGTAGTAAACATCCCAGCTGCCTTTCATAAAAACATTGCAGAACAACTCACAATTTCTTGATACAAATAACCCACATTGTTTACATTACAGGTGTATGGGGCCATGAATCAATCAGTGGAGTGAAATTCATATTGGGGAGAAACAGTGTTGCACTGAACTCCTTTTACTGCCAATGCCAACCCATCTGCTAAAGTGGAATCAATTACATTAACTCTTTTGGAGGGAGTAACAAGCACAAGATTTGCAGTCAGAATGAGAGCTTGGGAAATCCTAGCACCGCAGTTAGCTCACTGTGTGCCCTTGGGCAAGTCACCACTGCCGTAAAATAAATATTTACTTACCTGTAGTGAGGCTTTCCCTGATAATAATTCTCATGCTGAACTGCTTCTGTGGATAAATACAAAACAGCGAAGTTCAGGGCTCTCAATTTGGCATTTTTCTTAAGTGCTAAATTCACTCAATTTTTCTGTTTCAAAAGCCAGGAGAGCTTCTGATGGTTATCACTACTTCTCAGTCATACAGAGAGCAGATACAAGTAACTCATATGCAGCCACTCTATCATTATCTTTACCACCTGTAGGTCATGTTCAGCAAAGCACTCAAGCACCTGCTTAAATTAAGTTTGGTGCTAAGTATTTTGTTGAATCTGGGCCTTATTCAGGATTCATGTGTTCTATATGCTCTTTTGATCTCCCTCAGCTTTAAGAATTATAGTTCTTTTCTAGAAAAATCTATTTTCTACATCAAAAGTAAAATGCATTGTTCTTATTTTTCATAATAGCATTCAAGAATGAAGTATGCACATATACTGTGTTCATCTAGGAAAGCTGAAGTAAAGACTGAAATTTATTAAGCTTAGCTTTACTTAGGATACTTATTTAACATTTATTTCCAACATTAACTTAAGTTTATGCATTATTTCAAAGCTATTTATCATTTTATTTCTTGTTATCAACATAATCATTCAATGTAAAAACCACTCCTGCTGGAAAGCTTTTTTTCCAGTCTTGATACAGTATATGAAGGAGAAAAGTTTTTACATCATACATAAGCATCTTGCTTTCTAATACAGTATTAAAAACTGTAAGAAATGTCAAGAGATGCTTTTAAAGTCATTGACAGATTAATTAAGTTGCATCCGCCCATGCACTTACCCCTTCAACAGGAATGGTGCGTTTCAATAGGACTTAGATACATAGGTGCCCAAGTGACTTTTGAAAGAGTTCCCTCTATAAAGTCTCTTTCACCTTCAAATTTCTGTCCCCATGGAAGAGGGGCCATATGTCCCCTGTGTGTTTAGTGAAAGGGTCAGTTCTATTATCTTAAAATAGTGTTACGAAGTTGGAATTAATTTAGAAAGATAGCTTCTGCAACTCATGCAAAGCAAGTTTCAGCCATAATGAATCAAACCATTTGGGGGATGAAGAGATAGTAAGTTAATTCTGCACTGTTTTTGGCCTGAATGTTTTTGGATGAATGGTGGATGAATTTCTGCTGCCTCAAAAGCCAGGTTCGAAGTTGTGGTCATATGAAAGAGGAAACATTCTGTACATGGAGGAGCTCCCATGTACATTTTTGCTGAACACAGAAAGAAGTTCTGATATTACCAACCAATTTAATGATTAGTAAACTTTACCTTTATCAGAACATGCCTGCTTCCTGTCTTATTTGTCTGTGTTTATATTTTTCAGATTCAGGATGATTGGAAGTATGTTGCCATGGTAATTGATCGCATTTTTCTGTGGGTTTTTATTCTGGTATGTATTCTAGGAACAGCGGGATTGTTTTTACAACCATTGATGGCTGGAGATGAAATGTAGGAATTCAAAATACTCTGTTGTAAAAGAAAGTTGTTTGCTGACCAAACATTTTATGCTCTTTTTTGTTACTTTAGCTGCTTCTGTATATACTGCTTTATTAGTAGAATAAAAGATGTCTGTAGACTCATTAAGCTTCACCCAGCAAAGCTTCATTATAAATGTGAAAAGCTTTAACTGATTTTAAAAATGTAATGACAGCCAATCTGAAGGTAATATTCTCCAGACTATTGCCAGATATCCCTTACAAGAGCTGGGGAAAAGGAAGGTAGTGTATAAAAATTCACAGAAGTGTTTGTTTAAAAGCATTTATGATATGGACATGTCCAACAGAAATTGGAAATCACAGCATTTCCACAGGAATGTTTAGAGAACTGTCAAAAGGCTGAAGAATTTAGGTTACCTGACCTACTTCCAACACTCATGTCCAGTGCTATATCCTCCAGGATGCAACATGCTTCAGTACAATTCTTCTGGGAGCAAGATCACAACTAGTGCCATAAATCCACTCCAGTATATAGCCATTTAGAAACTGTAGCTCTTGAATTGCTGTACTAATATGCAACTTGTTGGTATATGATGTACCCATTATTATGCCAGGTTTTGAGGGGAACAAGTAGTGGGTAAGTTACTTTAGAACAAGGCCAACTCATTTATAGCTGGATATTATGTTAAGGTAGCAAAGTGGCCATTGCATGATTCTGCTCACCTCCCATTTTGGAAACGGAACAAAATTGCTAGCAAAATGTCAAGTTATTCAGACCTAATAATATCATTACACACGCGCGTGCACACACAAACAGCTCACATGAAGGAATTAAGATATTACAGGATAATTTTGTTTCACATGCTATAGACAAGTACTTAAATAAAAGGTAGGTAGATATAAAATTTTCCTGTAAAGTGTAGTAGAACTGCTTCTCATACATACATCCCATATGTTTTTACCAGTAACTGTAGAGATACTTAAACAGGAGCATGAATATAAATATAGTATACTAAAAGGGTCGGGGAAGGCGCTTGGTAAAAATGTGAATTGTTCTAATGCAAAATTGGAAATTTCATGGAAATGTGGAAGTAGTTATATAAAATTTTTGAAAAAATAAACAGAATTATGTAGTTTCAAAACGTATTTGTTATTCTGGTTGCATGATACTCTGTGTAGAGTAACATTAGCTACTGTTTGGTGCACTCAGACCCCCAGTAATTCACAGAAGCACAGACCCAGGAGTAGGGGATCTATTAGAAATTATTTGGTTTTAAAACGCTTAGAGCAGCAATTTGAGGATGAACTGTAGAGCCCAATAATTGTGGTGTGAGCGATTTTGTCTTTATGTAATACATAAAAATTATGGAAGTGACTGAAAGCTTTTCTCCATTTTACAAAAAATGTTACTTAAATCAGGGTTGGGGCCCTGTTGTATTAGAACCTGACAATCAGCTCAACTGTAAATACAGCATAATTTTCATTTTTGTATTGAAGCAAGAGGGGAAATAAACATTAGCAGCAAGGAGGTTAGAACCAGGTATCCAGTCCATACTGTTGCTCTCATTTTCATACAACATGACTACAGTAACTAAACAATGTGTGCACTGCAACTGTAAGCAGAAGCAATGAAGAAAATATGAATGTGAGAGGAGATCCAAAACATGTTCTGTGTCACCACTCACAGGCAATGGGCTAGGGTGCTGATGCACCTTAATACTAGGAAAGATAAAAGTTGAGTCATACCACAGGTCAAATCAGATACCTTATTAGACGTCTACTTTTGAAATGAACTGTAACAACAAAGGAAGACAAGTTAATGTCTGATTACATGTAACTATATACACAAAGGAGATAAGTTAGAATCTTTTCAATCACATGTACCTGTAAATTGAAGGCCAGAAAATGGCAATGTGCATTTTTTTCTCCTGTTTGTGAGTGTAATTATATACTCTGTACAACCTAGAAAGTTACTCCACAGATTAAATGTGTTGTGAAGTAACAAGCAACTATATTGAAAATGTTTACAAAATAACTTTTATAAATACTAAATATGAAGTAATTCCAACCAGTATGAAAGTCAGCATGACACCAGATCCAAATAGAAACAAAAAGAGAAATATCTAATTCCCCAACACTGCAGCCACTACCATATACCATTAATATCAAAGGACAGAATGTTGTAATTTTCACAAAAGAAACACCTTATTAATACCTCTCTGCAATTTACATGAAACTCTTCACAGTAGCTATCAAGGTTCCTTCCCCACTCTGAACTCTAGGGTACAGATGTGGGGACCTGCATTAAAACCCCCTAAGCTTATTTTTACCAGCTTAGATTAAAACTTCCCCAAGGTACAAACTATTTTACCTTTTGCCCTTGGACTTTATTGCTGCCACCACCAAGCATCTAATCAATATATAACAGGGAAAGAGCCCGCTTGGAAACGTCTTTCCCCCCAAAATCCTCCCCAAACCCTACACCCCCTTTCCTGGGGAAGGCTTGATAAAAAGCCTCATCAATTTGCATAAGTGAACATAGACCCAAACCCTTGGATCTTAACAATGAAAAAGCAATCAGGTTCTTAAAATAAGAATTTTAATTGAAGAAAAAATAAAAGAATCACCTCTGTAAAATCAGGATGGTAAATACCTTACAGGGTAATCAGATTCAAAACATAGAGAATCCCTCTAGGCAAAACCTTAAGTTACAGAAAGGCACAAAAACAGGAATCTACATTCCATTCAGCACAGCTTATTTTATCACCTATTTAAACAAAACAGAATCTAAGGCATATCTAGCTAGATTACTTACTAAGTTCTAAGACTCTGTTCCTGGCAAAACAACACACAGACAGAGCAAACCTTTGTTTCTCCCCCCTCCAGCTTTGAAAGTATCTTGTCTCCTTATTGGTCATTTTGGTCAGGTGCCAGCGAGGTTATCCTAGCTTCTTAACGCTTTACAGGTGAAAGGGTTTTTCCTCTGGCCAGGAGGGATTTTAAAAGTGTTTACCCTTCCCTTTATATTTATGACAGTAGCTAAATAGCAAAATCAATATTTTTTCTAGCTTTTAAAACAAGTATTAAATAAAGATATTCTCTAAAATGTTCTTGTTTGGTTACTGAATTAAACTTGATGTGGGGGTGCTGCTATAGTATGACATACTCATGTTAAAAACAACAGTGTAGAATAGTCAGGGAGACCTTAGATTCCAGGGCACAATATGAGCATAAATTCAATCCAGCTGGTGTTACTGAAACCTGATGGGAGGGTTGTAAGATTGGAATGTGACAATCAATGGTTATAACCTCTTAGAAAGAACTGAGTGAGCAAAAGAAGAAAGGTAGTGGCACTCCTTCTCAAAAGTGGCATTACTTTGTTTCCAAGTCATTGATAATTCAGAAGAAAAATGATTTTGAATGCATAAGGATCAATGTCCTAAGAGATAAAGCACAAGATGGAGTATTAGTTGGTGTCTGCTACAGACCACCCAATCACATGAGGGAACAGGATTACCATCTCCTTTTGCACCTATTTTTAATGTGCAGAGGGAAAAGCTGCATGATCATGGTGGACTTCAGTTTGAGTGACAAATGCTGGAAGTCTCATGCTGCTGGTACTCAAACATCCTTGGGGTTTCTAAATATTATAGCTAATAATTTCCTAACTCAAGAAGTGTTGCATCCACCACGGGGGAATTCTATATTAGACAGCATCTTGACTGATAAAGAGGAAGTGATCATAGAACATGATCACACTCATAATGTGCAAACACATTAAAGTCCAGACCAGTAATATTTATACTTGGTGCTTTAAAGGGGCAATTTCACAAAGCTGAAAACAATTATGAGCCAAATCAGCTGGATGAATTTAATCAGAAAAATATGAATGATAATTGGGAATCATTTAAGGACACTTTACTAGATGCCCAAAAAGCCACAATTCCACAATCGAGGAAGAAGAACATACTGGCTAAAAACTGACTTGAAATTGAGAGGGGAAGTGAAGGGAGCTATACAAAAATAATATATAACAAAAGGAAGAAAGGGGAAGTTAACAGTAATGAATATAAATCAAAAGCTAGGAATTGTAGAAAGATTGATAAGGGAAGCAAAGGGACACAAGGAGCAATCCATGGACAGCAGAGTTAAGGACAACAGTTTTGTTTACAAAAAGAATCCTGACAATGATATTGGTCCATTACTAGATGGAAATGGTAGAATCATTATTAATAACGCAGAAAAGGCAGAAAAGTTCAATAAACATTTCTGTTTTATATTTGGGAAAAAAACAGATGATATAGTCATATCATATGAGAACACTCTTTCCATTCCACTAGTATTACAGGAGGATGTTAAACAGCAGCTACTAAAGTTAGACATTTTTAAATCAGCAGGTCTAGATAACTTGCATCTAAAAGTTTTTAAAGAACTAGATGGACCATTAATACTGATTTTTAATAAGTCTTGAAACTTCAGGAAAACTCCAGAAGACTGGAAGAAAGCTAAAGTTGTGCCAGTATTTAAAAAGGATAGACTGGATGACCCCAGTAATTATATACTTTTCAGTCTGAAAATGATCCCGCACAGAATAATGGAGCAGCTGATTCAGGAGTCTATTAATATAGAATTAAAAGAGGATAATATAATTAATATCAACCATCCTGGGTTTATGGAAAATATATCCTGTCAAACAACTTGATATTTTTTGGATGAAATTACACGTTCAGTTGATAAAGGTAATAGTGTTGAAGTAATAGACTTAGACTTTTGTAAGATGTTTGTCTTGGAATCACACAACATTATGATTACAAAACTTGATCTATATAAAACTAAGATGGCACACATTAAAAGGATTTAAAACTGGCTAACCAATAGGTCTCTAGATGTAGTTGTAAACAGGGAATCATTGAGAAGGTGTGTTTCTACTGGCATACTGCACAGATCTGTTCTTGTCCCTACGCTATTTAACATTTTTATCAATAACCTGGAATAAAACATAAAATCATCACTGAACGTTTGCAAAAGACAAAAATTGGAGGAGTGGTAAATAGTGTAAAGGACAAGTCATGGATGCAGAGTTATCTGGATCACTTGATAAAAGCTGGGTACGTGGGAACAATATACATTTTAATATGGCTCAATGTAAATGTATACATCTAGGAACAAAGAATGCAGGCCACACTTACATGATGGGGAACTCTATCCTGGGAAGCAGGATCTCTGAAGAAGATTTGGGGGAAGGAGAATGGATAATCTGCTGAACATGAGCTCCCAGTGAGACGCTGTGGCCAAAAAGGCTAATCTGATCAGTGGAGGCATAAACAGGGGAAGCTCAAGTAGATGACAGGTGCCCTCCATACTGGGGGGATACCAGCTAAAAGGGAGGACACATGACCTTTCCTCTCCTGGCTGTTCAGCTGCTCTCCTTGGCAGCCAGACACAGGCAGGGAGTGGGACCGAACCGCTCCTGGATGCTGCCCAGGGCAGCGCAGCTGCTGTCTGGGAGAGCACCTGGTGGCAGCGGTGGTGGGCTGCCTCCCGGGCTTGGCTTCTGGGACAGCGGCTGAGCGAGTTGGAGCGTCCTTCCCCACCCCCCACCCCCAACCTTGGCATGTTCTGTGTCCAGCAGTGAGAGCCTGGCTGGGGAGGGATGGTGTCAATACCAAGAGAGAGAAAATTGCTTTTGTAGTGAGCCAGCCACTCCCAGTCCCTATTCAAGCCCAAATTGATGGTGTTAAGTTTGCAAATGAATTGTAGCTCTGCAGTTTCTCTTTGAAGTCTGTATTGACACCTCCTCATCAATTATTGGGAGTGGACCACAGCCACCCTGACTGAATTGGCCTTCAGCATTGGTTCTCCACTTGTAAAGTAACTCTCTTCTCTTCATATGCCAATATATATTTATGCCTGTATCTGTAATTTTCACTCCATGCATCTGAGGAAGTGGGGTTTTTACCCATGAAAGCTTATGCCCAAATAAATCTGTTAGTCTTTAAGGTGCCACCAGACTCCGCTGTTGTTTTTGTGGATACAGACTAACACGGCTACCTCTGATACTTGCGATGCACTAGGCAGCGGCCCAGGCAGCGTGGCAGGAAGAGGCTCTGGTCCCACCCCTTCTCTTCCGGCTGTGGCCCTGCCCCTTCCGCTCCCCCACTCATCCCCTTCCCCCCGCCCCACATGAATCACCTACAGTAGAGGTTATTTTACTGTGTTTTGTGTAGGCCTTGCTAGAGCCCTAGGCATAACTAACAGTGTGAACCAAAGGCTGTGAACCAGAGTAGGCCTGGCCTTGACAAAATAACAACACCCTACGTATTAGCTAACACCAAGTAACCACATTCCTGACCTGAGAGGATGGTGCAGGATGTCCAGAGTTCTCAAGTAACTACATAAACACATTCTTAAGAGGTGGCACAGGAACACACCAACCCCTCGTAAGATAAGGATTGGATGACAGGATAGTGGTGTTTTGTTTGAACTAGCAAGTACAAGGTGTAGGGCTGGTAACTAACAACATATGGAGTGTAATACGTAACTTGTTTGTATCAGTGTATATAAGAAGTCATAGGAGAGGCATCTTTGACCAGCCTAGGGGGCAGTGTCCTGGTGCGCTGACTGAGCTGGTACCACTGTTGCAGGCATACATGTATTAGTGTACCTGTAGCTCCTATGGGACCCTAGTACCGTGCTTTGTCAGCCGCGTGCCTTCACCACTGAACCAAACCGGTGGTCGTTCTTATGAATAACATCAAGGTCTGCTGAATTAACATGTTTCAGTGTCTGCTAATGCAGCTGACATCAGAGCTCCAAGACCAGTAACAACACTGTTGGAGCAGCAACATTTCTCAGCACTTAACATTTGGCACTGCTGTGACAGCTGTTGGAATACTGTGTCCAGTTCTAGCGTCCACAATTCAAGAAGCATGTTGAAAAATTGGAGCGTGTTCAGAAAAGAACCATGAGAACGATTGAAGTATTAGAAAGCATGCCTTACAGAGACAGACTCAAGGAGCTCAATCTACTTAGCTCAAAGAGAAGGTTAAGGGGTGACTTGATTACAGACTAGAAACACCTGCATAGGGAACAAATATCTGATAACTAGCTCTTCAATCTAGCAGAGAAGTGTAACACATCCAATGGCTGGAAGTTGAAGCTAGCCAAATTCAGACTGGAAATAAGGCATAAATTTGTAAACAGTGAAGGTAATTAATCAGTGAAATAATTTACGAAGGATCATGGTAAATTTCCATCATTGGAAATTTTTAAATCAATATCAGATGACTTCTTTCAAGATATGCTCTAGGTATCATTCTGGGGAAAATTATATGGCCAATGTTATACAGGAAGTCAAATTAGTCCAGTGGTGGGCAACCTGAGGCTTGTGGGCGCCCGTCAGGGTAATCCACTGGTGGGCCGTGAGACATTTTGCTGATGTTGACCATCCGCAGGCACGGAGGCCTGCAATTTCCAGTGACCACGGTTTGCCGTTCCTGGCCAATGTGAGCTGAGGGAAGCGACAGCCAGCATGTCCCTGTGGCCCGTGCCGCTTCCCGCAGCTCCCATTGGCCAGGAACGGCGAACCGCAGCCACTGGGAGCCGCGGCTGGCTGTGCCTGTGGACAGTCAATGTAAACAAACTGTCTTGCAGTCCGCCAGTGGATTACCCTGATGGGCCGCATGCAGCTTGCTTGTGATAGTGTAATTGTGATAGTGTAATCCTGCAGCCACTACAGGATTACACTATCACAATGGCCCCTTCTGGCTTTGGAATCTATGAATTACATTAAAAAAAAATTAAATCCAGAGACAGAACTTTGCTTCAGACCAGATGGCTGTACATTGAATAGATGTCCAATAAATAGAGTTTTATTTTAAAAAATTAAAAAACTAAAAAAGCTGTTTTATTATGCAAATATATTTAGTTGCCAATACCAACTAAGCTTAATTCTTATAATTCAGATTTATGCGTGAGTCCAAAAGTGAAGAGAATCTAGGGAGACTATTTTATTAAGAATGTGGATATTAAATGTGTGAAACCTGAATTAAAAAGGCATACACAGCTTTCAGCAAGTTTTCTTTAGAAACCAGGACTCAAATTCTTGTTTTGTATAAGTGTTTACAAACGTCATTTTGAAAAACAAAGTATGTTAGAGAGGAAGTATAGTCTTGTGGTTATAGCACAGGACTAGGAATCAGAATTATTTCAGAACTCATGTGCAACTTTGGACAAGTCATTTAATTCTTTGCCTCTTTTTCCCTATCTGAAACAATACTATATACCTGTTGCAAGGTTTATATCTGGTAAATTACAGAAGCGCAAAATAGTATTAATTCCAAACTTAAACTGATAATTGAGCTATGTCTTTAAAGTTAATAGTATTTTTCACTGAAAATGTATGAATAAAGACAAATATAGAACCATAGATTATTTTAATTTACATATTACATCAAGTGTATTAGAATAGATGGTTAATATTTGTAATTTACTCTAAAAACTCAAATTTTCAGAACACTCAAAAGAACTTAGCCTCTTAAAATCCTCTTCTGCTCATTATAGTAAGTTAAGTAACCAACCACAATGCTCTAATACATAAACATCTTCACACTTTTAACACTCAGTAGTACAGTGTATGGTTTATATAGTGTTTTGCCAATTCTAAAACAATTAGCATCTAAAAAGTTTTTTAAATCCCTCTAGTTCTCAGCAGTTATCTATGTACTGTATTTTGGGGATTGGGGGGGAATACAATACATGCAAGTGTTTGAAAAGGTGTGTTTGATTTTGTCCAGATTTAAAAATGAATTAGTAGGCTAACAGCTAAGCAGTAGGTATTGTACATGTCCTAAAATGCCATGCTTAAATATAGGCATGATTCCTTATACTAAGTTTATAATTCTATTAAAAATGTGCCATACACACTATTTGCACGAACATAGAACTACCATGTATCTTTTAAGAATCATGTTCATAGCAGAAGTGGTACCCCACAAATATTTTATGTGTGTGTGTTTCCAATGTGGACTGGTACTATTATATTTGCCCATTTATAAATAACAGGAATAAACAACCCAAGTGATCCAATTATTGAAGCCAGAAGAAAAGTCCATAAAAACATTCGATCAAGCACCTGAGCTATAAATTTCCAGTCTTCAACAACCTAAAAAAAAAAAAAAAAAAACCCAAGAATTACTCAATATTCTAGAACATTTACAAGTACAGGGCCAAATCCTACAGTCCTGATTCAGGCAGAAGTCCTATTGACATTGTGATGTCAATGGGATAAGGACTGAAGAAGCAAGCCCATAGTATAAATTTTTCTATTATGCCTGTTCCATAAACATTCAAGATCTTTCTATTGTTACACTTTGAGTTAGAGCAAGGGTGTCAAACTCATTTTGGGAAGAGGGCAAAATACTTTAGTTACAGCCAAAGAATCAGGGCCTGACCCTGCAAGGTGCTGAACACTTTCAACTTCCTGGGAGATTAAAGTATTCAACACCTCAGAGGACTGGACCCTTTGGGCAATATGCTAACTTCAATCTATAGCACAATTCCCAGAGATCAGTCAGAGGCTTGTACGAATATTCAGGGTAGAATATGGCTCTTCTGTAGTAGCTATACCTACATGTAAGTAAAGTTATTGTTGCATTGAGTATCACATCAGGGAAAAAATGTGCAAGGCATTTTCAGGACTACCATTTCTTTGCCATTTTTAATGAGGTTATTTGTACATGCAGTCTATCAATTTTGCGCACACAAGTGCTGTAGTGGTACCCGCAAATTAAGCACACAACTAAACATTTTCAAGTGTGGTTATTAGATTTCAGAGTTGACATGTCATTAAAATTACCTGTGGCAGTAGGACTACAGGTTTGGAAAAAGGCAATGTAACATAAATTCCCATTAGGTAAGGTTTTCTTTGCAACCATAAGGGCCAAAAAAAAAAAAAAAATTAAATAAAAGCATTCTTCAGAAAAGAGCCAGATAACTACATCAGACAGGCTCAGAATTCGACACCCAGGGATGGAAATTTTCAATATAAAAATGAGGACATTTTTTTTACCATGGTTAGTAATAGTGTCTTTTTCTGTGTTCCCCTGTAGTAAGACTTTATCCAAGCATGGAAACAAACTTAAGAATGCTATACTAATATTTGATACATGGAAATAAGTTAGTTTGGTAAATTAAAGGCTATTCCTACATAATTATGTGATAGTTATCAATGACCATTCAATAAAAGATGTCCTTTTTAAAACAACTTTAAGATCTGCTGACTACAGAGTCTTTTTGAAGTACCTTATTACTTTAGAAAGAACAGGAGTACTTGTGGCACCTTACAGACTAACAAATTTATTAGAGTTAGTCTCTAAGGTGCCACAAGTACTCCTGTTCTTTTTGCGGATACAGACTAACATGGCTGCTACTCTGAAACCTATTACTTTAGAGTGACTCAGCAACAACAGTGAACATTTTGATGAGTAATAGTATTTTTAATTGTTTTGATAGCATTTCATTTTAGAAAAATTAATACTATTTTCCCCAAAGTTCCATAAAAGCATAATTTTGCCTTGATTTTGTACTCTTTTTAAACTAAATCAGCCAATTGTTTTTGCATTTAGTAGATAATGTTTTTTGGGGCTGAAACCAAAGAGTGAGAGAATTGTGTTTGATCAACTCTTCAATCATCTATCTAAACATAACTCAGCAAATAAGACTTTCCATTTAGTATGTGATATCCAGAAGAATACTCCACCCTTATATTTGAGTGGAAATCCATGGTCCAAGCAATTCCTACTGGGAGGAAGAAACAAAAACTAAGATCTAGAGGTGCAAAGGGGTAATGCATCTCTTGAGATCTAGGTTTGAGTTCCAGTTCAGGATACATGAGAAATGAGTTTGAAGGTCTAATAGCAGAGGCCTTAAATCAGGGGTGAAAGTGAGCAGGTACTGGCCGGTACAGCATACTGGTAAGAAGCCGGTACCGGCCCGTATGCAGTCCATGTTAAAGTGCTGCTGCGGCAGCGCTTTAACATCCCTGCCCCTTTTGCCTCCCCCATCAGCGGCCCTACCAGAAGGGTCCACACCGGCAGGACCGCCAATGGGGAAGGGGCAGCAACATTAAAGCGCTGCTGCGGCAGCACTTTAAGGAGGGTCCTTTACCTCGTCAGAGCTTTAAGGACCCTTAAAGTGCTGCTGAGACAGCGCTTTAACGTTACTATCCCTCCCCCCTGCCCCCGCATTGGCAGCCCTGCCGGTAGGGACCCTACCGGCAGGGCTGCCGACTGGGGAGGCAAAAGGGACAACAATGCTTTAATGTCATTGCCCCTTTTGCCCCCCCCCGGCTGCCGACGGGGGCGGGGCAAATGGGCAGCTTCCCCAGGGTCGGTGATTTAAAAGGGCTTGGGGCTCCCGGCTGCTGCTGCCACTACCACAGCAGTGGATGGAGCCCCAGGCCCTTTTAAATCACCGCCGGAGCCCAGGGCGGCAGAGGCCAGGCAGCGTAGATGTGCTGGCTGGGGGAGGCTGACCCTCCCAGCCCCGCCCCTTCTGCCTGAGGCCCCGCCCCTTCCAGGGGCTGGAGCCGCCTCCTTACCGTTAATAATTTATTATTACTTTCACCCCTGCCTTAAATGGACATTTGTCCATGTCACTAAACTACCACAGTAGCCATTTCTCAAGACGATTATAACTGGAATAGAATGGGTTTTGCAGTTTAGGAGAGAGGTACATTTTGCAGAGTTGTGTGAACTTGTATACCTCAGGTTTTTTTGATGAGCACTAAATTAATCCGCATGATTTTTAAACAGCAGTTTTGCCAACAAGTAATGGAAATTATCTCCCAGAAGACATTGTCATTATTCTCTAGCTATATCAAAGAGAAAGAGAAAGTCCAGTATGGTTAATCTGGAAGTTTTGGACAATTAGCCAATAGTTCAAGCTGAGAAATTATCAGAAATCTCTCAGTATGGGTGTTATACAGAAATTGGTTTCTTTCATATCTGATGTTTGTAATTTCTTTGTGCAAGTCATCTTCACCACACAACCCTAAACTGAACAAACTTTTGGCGCCTGGTCCAATTTCAAAGGCAAGACCAAAAATTTAAATTTATATTGCCTTATATTAAGGTAAATCAAAGAAGACAGATGTGAAATCTAATATTTCTATATTATTCCTATATTGTTATACTTTATTAAAATTAAACACATTATGTATATCTTTAAAATTGAAGAGGTATGATACTGTTGGCCACAGTGAAGAAGTGTTTTCCTAAGGTAGTAACTGTTTTCAGGTTTGGGCCTTATTACTATTTATTATTTGTATGACCGTAGCACTTACTAGCATACTTCAATAGCAATATTCACAGTAGCAAAAATTCCACTTGTAGCAACTGTTAACAGGATTGGATCCACAATGAGAAATCAAATTAGTTCTGTTTTTTCTTCACTTATTGAAAGATAAGTAAAATATTTACAAGTGATCCAGCTACTAGACCAAGGCCCTGATCCTGCAGGTGCTGGGGCCTACCTAGGAGAAGCTCATTGTAGGATCAAGACCTTAGATTATGATTTTTCTCTCTTATTAGTGTTTTCCCTCACAATATATAGACTGTATTTATAAATATATATTTAAAATCAAGATATTGCACTGTATGGCAAAGAATGCAGGTGATAAAAAGGAAATTGACCCAGAGCAACTGTTGTACCCCTAGCACACATTCAGGTATGCAGTTATTTGAATGTGTGGTTGCTGGATGCATAAATACACCTGCACATATTTTCCTTACAAATACCCCTTCACTTGTAGTTCAATGCAAAAAACATATGTTGGTGCAACATCACAGTTGAAAAATAATTCTCCATTCACTTATTCTAGTGTAAATCTAAATCAACAAATTTACACCAGTGAAAGTGAGAGAAGAATCAGACACATAAAATACAACATTGTGGTTCTGACAGTAACCATATTGTAGCCATAATACATATAGGAAATACTGTACATACAGCTATACTATATATAAAATGCATGAAGATAAGACACCAGTACAGCGCCTAGCACAATGGGCCTCTGGTCTATGTCTACATCTCCTAGGCACTACAGTAATACAAATAATTAATAATAATGCATATGCACCAAGCTATTCACATAGCTCTCCCATAAGAGCAAATGTCTGGGGCAGAAGCAAATAAGCCAGCTTGCAACTAAGGCCAGACATGGGAGAGGAGGCAAGCAGGCCAGTTTTCCCAACAGGTCACCCCTGGATGGAGAAATGTTGGTAGACTCCCACACTGCCAGAAGACACTCCATGATTGTCCCATGTGGCCAGACAGCAAAGTGGATGCACTCACATTTCCAAACACGTCAATAGTGCCCTGAAAATGGTTCTTAGGTCATAGAAGAAAGAATAGTTTTTGAAAAAGGGGAAACTAAAACAGCACATTTAAGATTCATTCAACTGATGTCATTACTGTCATTACTGTCTATTAAGAAATGTATTTTTGGTGATTTAAACATATTGATTAAAATAAATCTTTTAAAATGCTCTGCCTTAGCATACTTTCATCCAAAATACACATTGGTTACCACTTAAATTTAATCCTACTATAATTTATGGTAGTACTTAGAGAAGGACTATTATAGTTCATAACAAGAATTGTTCTGGTTTGGACTTAGGACTGTAAAATTAAGTTTAGTTCTATTTTTGCTGAACTGCACATAAGACAGCTTTAATGTGGTTTTCTTTTAAATTATAAAAATCAATTAAATTTAAAATGACAAAGATATCTTGTCATGTGTTAAAATTAAGAATACATACTCCCCAACAATAATGTGATAATGAAACAGTCCAGTAGCACTCTACAGGCAAATAAGATTTAGAATATTCATTCACTCTACAGTTGTAATTAACCAAACATCTCTATGGGATTTATAATTATAAGAAAATATTTTGAGAAAGACCACAACAGGCTTAACTGTAAAAGGGAGTGAGACAGATTTTGATCACCATTGCAGAAAGTGTACACTACCCATATGGAGTCTATCCAAAAATGTACTTGTTTACTGGAAGGTCTTTTTATTGCTTCCCGGAAGCAGGACATCTTGAAACAAGGCTAGCATTTCTAGTTACTTCAGGAAATAATTGGTCATTGCTATAGTAGATAAGAACAGAGATGGGTACTCTAAGCCATTGTTTAGATTTCTATTCTAATTTCTAATCTGAAAAAATGAGTGCAACATCACCACTACACACACCTCGCGAACATCATTCTCCTTCATGATATGTCTTGTAATGTATCGGATAGAATCTAGAGCTGCTTCCAAGGTGTTCCTTGGTGATTCTGATCCACTGATATTGCTAGTTTCTTCTTTCTGAGGAAAGTATCTATCTACATGACTTCTCATGCAAAGTAGCTTTGGAAGTTTATGAAGAAATATCTTGCGGACCCAAGGTGCCATAGCATTGTGAGTAGAAGAGGAACGATGATGAATATTAATAGCAAAGACAGTTACCACAATGGACAATGTCACAAAAATCATAGTAAACACCAAGTACTCTCCAATAAGTGGTATAACTTTAGAAGATGATGGTATTATCTCTTCAATAACAAGAAGAAAGACAGTCAAAGACACCAGTACTGAAGTGCAGAGAGAAATTTTTTCACCTTCATTTGAAGGGAGATAAAAGACAAGGACAGTTAAAAATGAAAGTCCTATACACGGAATAATGAGAAACAGTGTGTAAAAAAGAGGCAACCGTCTAATTACAAATGAATATGTAATAAATGGGTACCAGCAGCATCCATCAGTTCTCTTCCCTTTGCTCCCTGTTGCAGTTACTATTTCCCATTCTCCATTATCAAAGAAATCTCTCTTGTCAACATCATAATCTTCTAGAATAATATCAACCTGTGAGCCATCATAGGTCCAGGAACCAAATTTCATAGAGCAGTTTTGAAGGTCAAATGGAAAGAATGTAACATCTATGGTACAAGAACTTTTGTAGTTTGCTGGGGGAGTCCAAGCAACGGTCCCATCATATTTTACTACTGTTTTTGTAGATGTTCCTTCAAAGCGACCATCTGCACTGAAAGGAAAAAATATGCATATTTGGCTATGTTATTACACACATTACAACCAGATGCTTTTAGTTACGGTTTCCTATTAAGTGTTACCATTCCAAAGTGTCATTCAGATGCTTATCACTCTCAGACTTTTACCTTTTGAGTGGAAATTTTGCACTTTTGTCCTCAGATCAGGACTCTATTTTTTTTTAATTTAAGCTGACTGAGGAAAAGCAAAGCGTGAAAAAACATTTTTCCCATTATAACAATATTTGTGCAACTTTTCTGAACAGGTCTAGTGCCTCAGGAGAGAGGGTCAAAACTTGACTTTTGATAGGAATCGTCCCTGCTTAACAGATATGCATATTGGTGGGCTGGTGAAAATCAATTTTACTTTAACTTAATTATGCATGCAAAAAACAAACAATACACTTGGCACTTCCAAACTTTTTTGTTTTATAAATACAACAATAGGTGTTTTTACTAAACAATCAACCAGTGTTCTACGGGCACTGAGTATGCAAATATAAGTTGAGCAGAAACTTTCATTCAGAATTCAGTCTCTCCAAGTTCTATTACCTCTCCGCATAGATTATAAGAAAGGTGAGTAAAATTTCATTTCACATCTTTGTATATTGAGTATTATATATATATATGAGGATGTATATTGACAGCCTCAGCCTATTAGTTTGTATTCAGAACTGTGCACTCATTCAGGTAGGACTCTGCAGGGGCCCTAGCACAAAAGAATGCATGATTGTGCAGGATAGTGTTCTTCTTCTGACTAGCAAACCACTTCATATGAAGGAATTAAACCATTTAAAAAAAAATCCTAGAAAATTCCATAGAAAAAGGCAATGTCAAAAAACATTAAAATTGTAAAGCAAAGCACTCAGAAGTCTGGAAATGCCAAAGGTAAGGCAGTCCATGCTTTTTTAATTCTGACACCTTATGTGCATGTATTATAATACAGTCTAATTATGTGATCACAGACTATTTATCTTCAGAACCCATGCCTCATTCTATGTGTAGAGTGGACAGTCAACGTGGCAGGGGTAGATTTATTTTCTAGAATAAGATTAAAATCTTACTTGTCATACAACACAATATCTGGAATCCAGATAGACTCTGATGGGACACGAATAGATGTTATTCCAGCATAGTCTTCAGGGTTCCACCTTAATTTTACATCTATCCATTCCTATAAACACATGATAAAAGATATTACCGCATCTACATTGTCTCTCTCATACCCTGGGACACAACTGCAACAACACTGAAAACAACTGAGTATACATGGCAGTTACTTGGGAATGAGGAAAACTGAGAAAGTTCTACAAATATAATTTAGTAAACCGTGTGTTCACTGCAGGTAGGGCAGGGGCCCTAAACTTTTCTCAAAGTCAATAAAGGTGCAGGGAAGAGTTAGAGGACTGAAGATGGTAAGTGGGATGAAAGGAGGAAACATTTTGTAACAATTTAAGGGTAACTCAGTGACAAATATGTCTAAAGATAATAACTGCATCAAAGTTTAGTTCTGGATTGTGATTATTATAACTTGAGTGCACTTCCTGCTTATGAGCTAATACCTATACGTAGGGCAGAATAAACCAACTAGATGTTTATAGCAAGCCCCTCCTCGACCTCCAGATAGATTACTGGCCATGAAATTAAAAGTCCTGAACTTTGTTAATCAAAATAGGATAAAAAATATCTTAACAGTGTAATTTTAAAATAACTTTTTAAAAGCAATTATACAAAGCTATACTATCTTGTGTTTGTGACAGTTTCTGACTAAAAATAGGATGCTTTGTTATAGGAATTTCAAAATATATGTCTGAATATATGTAGCTTCATTTAATAAATGTATCTAAAATGTGTCACTTTTATTAGAAATTTTGTTTTTTGAGAGAGCTTTTAGATTTATTTTTTAATTATTTAACTGAATTTTTAATTCTTTCAAGCATTGTAATGTGCCTTTTGTATTAAACATGCTATATAAAATAAAGATTAATATAGCTTTTAAATGAAGATCCTATAAATAGACAAACACCTAAAAAAATTGATAACTTTACATTTTAGTCACTCAGTGGACTCTTCAGTTGACATTTGCACATACCTGTTTCAGCCAAACATTTGTTTTCATCAACTGATTTTTCTCATCCTATAAAAAATTTAAACAGCATGTTTTTATGGGAACAATGATTTTACACTGCTTATTCACGGTAACCAACTGTGGTTTTGTTCAAAGGAGGCTCATAAATTGCAATACAAATATATTAATTGAGAAGGACTCCATTTGAAAATCACGTTTGTCTATTTTTTCTAAGTACTATTGTTACAGCCACCAACTACGATTACAGTAACCAAAAGAAGTTAATGAAAAAGTGATTTCCCCTCCCCCTCACATCCAACATTGATTTACTTTGTATATTTTACAGCATTTCATGCATAGTACTACTGTTTCCCTGCAGAATCATCAAGGAACAAAATGACTGATTAAAAATACTCTTTAAAACCATTAAGGGAGCAGAAAAAATCTTTACAGATTTTTTTTTCTGTTTAAATTCAGAATATACTTTTCAAAAGGTGCTCAATTAGGAAACATTTTTTAAATTAGTAAATTTAAAAAAATCAAGTTGACATCTTTAATGTTCTAAGCTATGCCATGCCAGTAGATTATCTCCTCTTTTATGAAACTGACATTTTCAAGGACATTATCTTTATTTCTTCTTTTTTTGTGCAATAACTTTCCTGTATTTTATATTTATAGAACCAACAACAGAACAGATTGCTATAATTTGAAAACATATATTTTTGTATTTATTCATTGAAATTAATTTTAAACAATAGAAAACCCAATAACTCTACAAATACTAAAAGCTTTAGTTAACAAAGTTTACAGAAAACAAAAATATGTCCAAGGACCACTTATTTTCATCATTCTCTCTGTGGCCTCTGACAATTCTCTATTTTTCTTCCTTCATCTTCACTTCTCTGAGGCTCTCTCTTTCTGGGGCTTCCCTCCTCATTGCACCCTTACCTATATAAGCCTCTTTTTAAAATGTTTCATTTATTTTATATAAAGAAAAAAATATATATATATATATATGATATGCACAATTATTTAACAATAGAATATCAAGTTATTTTTCATAAGCACTTCCCTATTCCAAAAGCTTTGCTCAGTTTTTAGTTTTAAAATTATTTATCATACATACCACATCCACTAACTGCGAGATTGCAAGACCAAACTTTATTTTTATTGTGTCATTCAAGTGTTGGACTGGGCGAACCCATTTTTGATAGTCTTGAAATAAGTGTTTAAACAAACAATCTTCACTTTTAGCAATAAAAGAAGGTTCTGATACACCTACACAACAAAAGAAATATGTTTAATGTACACATATAGTGAAATACAATGTACTCATTTTCATGAACATTGGTACAATTTGATATTTAATTATATAGATTCAGGTATGTACATATAGAAATTTATTTCTCATCTAATCACCTTTTTGTCTGTGAGGGTGGTGGAGGTTAAGCCACCTAGGGTTAGCTTGATAAAATTCACTGATTTTATTATTCATTACTCTTGTTAGCACCATCATACTTTCCAAATCTGAAGCCCAAAACCAGTGGATCCTTATCTCACCATCTATGAGTAACACTGGAAAAAGTGAGACATAACCAAAAAATTTTCTTGTGCCATTTTTACAAATCATCCAGGCACCAGATAATTGGAAAAATCCTACAGAGAGTGTTTTTTAAACTAGATAATGCCACTAAACTAACTACAGCTATTTATTCATAATAGTGTGGTTTCAAACACATTTTAACCATACTACAAAACCCTCCCCAAAATGGGCACCAGTCAATGTAAGTCTCATCCTCCCATGACGCAAACATAAAAACTGAGTCAGAAAGGAGTTGCAGCATCCTTTATAGGTGGGATGACTGTCAGGTTTTTTTGCCTTCTTGCTTCGGTGGAGTAAGGTGGAAGGAATTCAGACAAAAGGAATACTTTCATCTCGTGGTTAGAACAGCATCATATAAAACATTCACTAATATGGTTGTATATGTCCTACTCTACTGAACGTTGGGTGTAATTGTTTCAAATCAGAGCAAAATGAAAGACTATTGTGTATTTTTCCTCTTAACACCAGGTAAGGTCAAGTTTTAAAACTGTTACTGTATTTCTTGGTTATTTAAGAACTCATGTTTACTAGAGATGTAAATATTGTTTAAAAAGTTAACAGTTTAAACAATTAAAAAATATTTTGTTTAAATGGTTAACTGATTAAAGGGAGAGGGGCTGGGACCGATCCGGCTGGCGCGGCTGGGGTTGGTGGGCCGGCCTGCTCGGGGATTAACGGTTAAGCTGGGTTAACCAGTAAGACTAATGCTTACCGGTTAACTGGTTAACATTTTACATCCCTAATGTTTACTTTATTAACTCATTTGGAATGTAGGAGTTGCAGCTATTGTGAGGGGGCGGGAGGAAGGGAACTACTACTTGAAAAAAACCTAGCAATAACTTGGAAACACATCCAAACTCAAGGGAACTTGCAGCAGAAAGTAAATGCTGCCTGGCTCTGGCTCTTCCCCATCCCTCCCAACCACAAACCCCTATACCAGCATGGAAGGGCCAGGAAGAAAATAGAGCAGCAATTCTTCCCTCTCACCCTCAACTCTGCTGGTTTGGTTTCTATTATGCCAGCCTCCGCACTGTGCAGGGGAGGGTAATGTGGTTTGTGGTTAAGGAACTGAACATATATAATGGAAGAAAATGTAAATGCTCATATACACCAATAAGGTTCTAGATTGACTGAAACCACTCAGGAAAAATAGCTAGGCATCACTGTGACCTGCTCAAGGTAAATGGAGTAAAAACAGACAAGAAAAAAAAACCCAAGTAAGATATCAGTATTATTCTCTATTCCTTTCCTAATATAGCCTAAAAATATTATAATGTCATTACATAAATTCATGGCTTGTCCTCACCTGAAATTCTGTGCTCCGTATTGGTACCCATCTAAAAAGGATATTGCAGAAACAGAAAGGGTCCAAAGAAGGGCAACAAAAAGGATTAAAGACATGAAAAGATTTCCATATGAGGAGAGATTAAAAAGATTAAGACTATTTAGTTTAGAGAGGAGGTGAATCTATCCAACATACAGAAGTAAATAAAATAGTGAATGATACAGAGAAAGTCACTCAGATACTCCTATATACCCCATCTTATAATAGAAGCACAAGGGGACAATAAATGCAATTAAAGTAATACTTAAAACCAATTACAAATATTTTAATACAAAAATTAACACGCAACACTCATTGTGACAAACTATTAGTGAGGAGAGATTAGTAGGATTTAAAAGATGATTAGATGTTCATATGAATATGCTGGCCTCAGTTACACTAACCAGGATGAAAAAATATACATGTTATCAACACTCATGCTTCAGGACCTAAGACTCACTAACTCCCTAGGATTAAGCCCATAATAGCGTTTTTTCATTTTCCTTTGGTGCAGTTGTTACTTGCCAGTTTTGACTATGGGACTAAACAGGCCACTGATCTGATCAGTGCTGCAATTTTTATGATCCTATAAAAACTGATACACAAAGCATGAAAAGATAAGGGGGTTTGACAGGTTAAGAGTCATCTACCTCTGTATACTCTATGGCAGGCAGCCATACTGTTATTATCAGTAATCCCTTTGAATTTTGTTTCTCTGATACAGTACACAGGCTTTTCCATTGTTAATACATAAACCTTGGAAAATACACGTATCGGTGATGGAGGATCTTTTTCTTTCAACAACAGGCTATGGACAATATTGTTGCCACCAACAGGAGAGAGCAACAATTATTTTTGCCTTGTAGATAGCAGACTGTATCCTGGAAATCCTAGCAATAGTGTTAACAAATTCATTTGTAGTTCACTGTAATATTAGTAATGTTTTGTAGTTAAATCTGAATTTCCTTCCACAAACCCCTGCATGAATGAACATGTACAAAAAATGGATATGAAATGGAGCCTTAGACCAAATACCTTTCAGCAGTCGTCCCCTAAACCATAAATTCTCTTTCAGTAAGCAGGAATGAGATCTCACTGAGCCTAAACTCCGGCAATCCATTCAGTATTCATTAAATACAGAAGATTTACCCTATTTGTCAACAGCATGTAAAGGTTTGAGTTAAGTTCACCCTAAAGTTCCAGGCATATCAATTTGAGGGGTAAAACTAAATCAGAAATAGCAAGATTTCAGCATTAACACCCCGTTCATCTGAATGGAACAGTTCACACGCTTAGAGGCAAACAATTCTGTCCCCTTCTATTCAGCAGTGGAGGGACCTCCTGTGGCAAAATCAGTGACATTCCGCTGTGTAGGAATGGGAGGTGGGATCTGAGGAACTTGTAAAGAGAAGGCCCACAACCTGTGCACTACAGAGCCCAGCTCCAGGGGGATACCCTGCATTCTTCTGCACAGTGCAGATTTGGGTCAGATTTGCCACTATGGCTATTAACTAGCTCTTCTTTCGCCCTCAGCAGGAGAACAAGTAGCAAAAACACTACTCTAGTCTTCAGAGCTGGAGTAGCAACAACAGTGCAGGTCTGCTGCCAGGGAATGGTTTTGGGTAAAGGACTCCTTCTGCCACCAACTCCGGCAGCACTTTAATGCCTCGTGTTGTGTGCTGCTTTCAGGATTAGGGTAACACCTCAGTTTCAGAATACAACTCTATTAGTTTACAGTTAATTTAATTCATATTCAGAAAGTTATCTTTGCAGATGCCCTAAGGGCTGGAAATTTCTGTTTGTTTGTTTTTTAGTGAAATCCTATATTCTGCAGAAGCTGAATGTAACCCTCACTAGCCAGGGAATGTTTCCTATTTGTAACTGATAAGTGGGCAAGTGAATTTGTCAAACCCTGCAGCAGTTTATACAGCAGTTTAAAATTATACTACTTGAAGACACAATATACTGAGAGAACTATTCCTCTGTCTCCATATCTTTCATTTCTTCATCAAATCATGAAGTGTTTTCTACATTTGAGCCTAATCCTTTGAAAATACATGAAATATCCTTTTTTGTGTTACGATTAATACAACTTTCTTTTCTATCACTGACAATTATCTGTTGAATTTGTCATACAATTTGAGTGACCATGCAGTTTGACATTCTTTCTTCATGAACTGACCTTGGACCAGGGGCATAGAAAGTTGTGCATTGATGGTGCTTGGCACTTCACATTATCGTCTACATTTCTGTAAAGAGATATCTTGAACAGAAATTTGTTATCTTCAGGCTACACATGCCTCTAAATGTTCACATGGAAATCCTATTAAACATGAAATTTAATTCACTAATGTAGATGGGATTTTTTATGTTCTTAAATGTTTATTTTAGACATTTGGCATTCAATTCCATTTTAAACAAAGGAGTGCACAATTTTCCAAAGATCTAATTTATTTCATTGGGGGAGTATATATGCAAATAATAGCTTCTGTGATGCCTTTTAATTCCTTTTCTCTTTCAAGACCACAGATCAGTACTTTTTCAAGTTATCAGCTACTCATATTTATAAGCAATACCTTGGGCTTCAGTACGAACATTTTTTGCAATATGATAAACCCCCAAATCTACAAACTTTATGCTTTTGTATTCATACAGGTTGTATGGGTAGCAGCTTGTTACAAAATATTTTAAATACCTTCCAGATAGTAACTTAGATAACACTCCGTATCATTTTGCCAATACTCCTTTTTTGTTATCAATTTTTTTTTAAAATCAAGCTGGACTGGATGACACATAGGGCTAGTAAAGAGGCTGGTCGAGGCTGCTCATTCAAATTCAGCCCAGACCATTAAAGGCTGGGAGAGTCCAGAGTAGTTTGGAAGACTGTGTGAAATGAATAATTTGGTTTCTAATAGGCAAGAATCCACATCTTAAAATTAGCACCTGATTAGCTTGATTTCTTCAAGTCTCAACAGAAAGGCAAAAAATTGAAAGGACAGCACAATGCAGACTGAAAAATCCTCTGACCCCTACTGAAAATCAGAACTACTGTTCCAATTTTGGAAAAGAATCCATCTCCAAAGTGGCCAGACCTGAAGAGAGTAGCCAAACTGGATACAAGGGCTAAAAGAGCTTATGAACACTTTTACAACAGATGTCATTCAGAGAACTGCTGGGTCTAGAACCTGGTCACTGTGTTCGTGTTTAATTGGATGGAGAAAAGGGATGGACAACTCTAGCTGTCATAAAGAGAAATAATTCAGCATCCAGATCATATTTGATCAAGACCAACAGTAGAGAGTTCAACAGAAACAGCTGGCATCGACAGTATGCGCCTCAAAGAGAACAATCAACAAAGCAAACTCTACAGATGGCAGATGCAGAACAAGACAATGATGATTCAAGGATTCTGGACCAACCACAGCCAGTTGTTGCAACTAATGGCTAGCCAGATGACAAGTTGTTACGCATGCAGGTCATGTAATTAGAAAACCAGCATGATTCAGAGACACTTAGCAGACATACATACTTCAAAGACAGCATGATAGCGTACACATTGTAAATGGCAGGAATGTAGAACATAAAAGGGGAGGTGTAATGGAATGCTAAACTGTATTATACTATTCAGCGACTAGGTGGTGTTATGAGTAAATACCTAATTTAAATGAACCTCAGCCATGTCTGGCAGAGCATTAAAGCATCTTATCATGAACACATGTGATGTGTATAAGCAAACTCTGTGATCAGTCCATATTAGGGTTGCCAACCCTCCCAGATTGTCCTGAAGTCTCCAGGAATTAAAGGTTAATCTTTAATTAAAGATTATGTCATGTGATGAAACCTCCAGGAATATGTCAAACCAAAACTGGCAACTCTAGTCCATATCTGGTACATAAATACATGACAACTATTCTGTAGAAAGAAGCTGTCAGTATCCACAGCTGTCAATCTCACACTGATTTTTTTTAAAGTTAGGATATGAGTGTGCTACTAATTAAGGCATAATATCTATAACTGGGATATTTCAATTCTCAGTGAAAAGATAATTTTCTTGCTTCTAGTTAAACTTGAAGCTATTTCTGAACGATCTAATTGCTCAAGTGGCTAGCGATAAAGTTGTATCAATTGTTTATTATATCCAGTTTAATTCAAAGCTGATCAAGACATTATTTAAAATCTCACCTACTGTCAACAGCTCTGTACTAAGGAACTGAGAAGCAAGATTATTTTCATCAGCTTTCTATTGCCACCACTTCAAATATTTCCAAACAAGAGTATGAATGAGCAAATTTTTCTGGTCATTGAGTAAAATATGTGTTTGCCATTTCCTTTTTAAAATTCATTTTCCCAATGCAATGGATGTTTGATGCTGTTCCATGTTGTATAAATATACTTATAAAAGTACAAAACTATCAGGAAAAAGCCTTTGCTAAATTTGGAGCACGTATGGGCTGAGAACAGGGCAATTTTAAAAACAAGTCCTTTGTAGGTCACCTTTAAAATTGTTGCCTGGGATGACATATGCTCTACATTTTTAAATCTACCTATTTGGTTAATCCACTATGGACAGCAACAATGTAGTCAGTGTTGACAGAGGCCTGACATGGTTTTGTATTTGAAAACTATTCTGATTTTATTGATATTGGCATATAAATAATCAAGAATGGTAAATATAAAAAAAATGAGCCATGTTTACTTCTGCTCCATTACCAAGCAAGAGTCTTACTTTTAAAAGGGTGAAAAAGTTCTATAATCTAAAAGCTGTACTTTAAACAGTACAAAGTAAAAAAAATAAGCTTAGAGTAATTAACAGTAACACTTTATTAAAAATCTTATGATTAGGGATGGCTGTTTTGTACCAAACACTGAATAGTTTTTTAATGCCTAAGTGACATAGGAGTTTAATTCCCATTTACTTACTTTAAGGCTTGAACCCCTAAGTACCTAAGTCACTTTTGAAAATGAATTTAGGCATTTTTGGAAATTTTACCCTACGTGTTTTTCTGACAGGTATTTATATTTTCAAGAAATACAATAAAAAAACTAAAATTAAACTTTCTAATCCTATTAGAATATATTGAACATCTTATTTTCAGTATTTGGAAACATAAGTAACAACTCAAGAATAAGTGTACTTATGAAGTAGCTATAAACACGTTTAAATGTTACAAAGATTCATTTTTGTGCTTTAAGTGGGTAGATAACAGCAAGTCTGAAGAACAAACTTTTGACTAAAATGATTCTTTTCCTTGAGATTCAGAGATGTAGAGCACAATATTTTCAACAAAAAAGGGACAATGTATTGCCCACTCTAAGTACTCACAGGAGACAGGAATAATGGTACAATCAATTATAGCACAGCAAACTTTATATATATCTGTGATATCTTATTCATCACAAACTCACATCCTGAAATGTGTCAGAATGCAGTGATGGATTGTCAGTCCCAAAGAACAATGTCCCTCCTTTAGCCACAGAATAGAAATGACCCATGGTGAAGCAACACAAGTTTCCCCACACTACTGGGACAATCTAGTTCTTCAGAAAAAGCCTGTAGTGGTGAGAAGAGTTTGCTCTGTACATTTATTTCAATCTCTGACTGCTCTACAAAATGCCAGAGGTGTAAAACACCATGTCATCCAGTCTTCCAATAACTAGTGTTAATACTAACTTTAAGAAACTAAAGTAAAATGATTTTTAAAGAAAATTGCTACCAGTAATACCTTACTGCATATCAAAATTTGATAACATATAAAGGTTTGGTCATGAAACTTAATTAGAATAAAGCCTCTTTGCAAATTTTGTAAATCTTAATATTAACAAAATATACTGAAATTTGCATGCCCTTACCTCAATTGTTAAAATTAAATATTTAAGAAAGTGTTTCACCAGTGCCAATGAATGGGGAACTCAATTACACAATTTCTGTATTGCAACTCATAAAAAAGAATAAAAAGTTTTATAGTTGCCATCGATGCAAACAAGCAGAATATGTAGATTATAAATATTAAATCTATGGGCAGATTTGGTAGAGCAGCAGTGAAAGGGGAACAGAGGCCATATAACTGAAAATATAATAGGTACATCTTCAGACAGATTTGATGATTTCCTGGTCACATAGGTGCTGGAACTAGGGGTGCTGGGGGTGTGGCACCACCCCCTGGCTTGAAGTGGTTTCCATCATATAACAGGGTTTACGGTTTGGTTCAATGGCTCTGAGCACTCCCACTATACAAATTGTTCCAGCACCCGTGCCTGGTCATGCAATGGAAAAAGTTACAGTAATCATTACACCTCTTTCTAACTTCCTTCTATCACATTTGCCCTCATTTTAACATAGTAATTTAGTTACTTATTTAGAGATTCAGTCCAACTTGTATCCCCCTATTTCAGAAAAACTTCAACTGTTGATAGGAAAAGTATTTTTAGAGTTACACAAACACTTTCATTACAACCCCCAAAGGTACCTTTGGGTTAAACTGAATTTCCACCTTTATTTCTTGATGAGTTTTTCGAAGATGAAAAATGCTCAAATCCTTGGTAGAAGAGATGAAAGAATTTACATCTCAATATTGGGTGCAATGCATGAAGCAGTTTACCATGCTTTGCCCAGAGAGAGACCTCTGTCGTTTTTTGCCTCTCCATTGAGCAATGGAATATTCACTCCACTGCATCAGATTCAAGCTCCCGAATAAAGGAGCATGACTGACAATGAATTTAATATTCAATTGATGCCTGTCAGTTTGTCCTAATCACAAATGTAATCTGATTGCAAAAAAATTGTTTCGTTCAAGGCCAGGAGCCCTAAAGTACTTTAGACTTCATCACCACATAAACAGCAATTCTAAACAAAACTCATTGTCCCCACCTAATGAGGTCCTGGATGCTGAATTTCCCCCACATTCATGCCAAAATCAGAAGTATTTAATCAAAAACTGAAGGTAGATTGAAACTCAATCCTTCAATTGCTAAAGGAAAATTCTTTCCCAGTGAAAACTATAGAATTGTTTCAGACAATCCTTGCTGCCCATCTTTTTCTAAAGATATTTTTGCTTTTTTTTTTTTTGGCAAGAAATCTTTGGCAATCCAGGTACCATTTAACAGTAGATCATTAGTTCCTTTTTCTGTAAAAGCAAGGTGACAAACTAGAAACAAAACAACACAAACAAAAAATTCGAAGGTGCCACAAGGGCTCCTCGTTGTTTACACTAGGGAAAGCAGAAAAAGACTCAGAATGGTAATTTGTAATTTTTATATGTTTTAATAGAAATGAACAATGTTCAGTGTGTGTTCCTGGACTATTGATGCACTTGGAAGGCAGTGAAAAAATCAGGCTTTCATGCCATCCCCACAGTTACTCGGGCCTTTCCTACACTAGAAAGGGTTTGCCATTCCTAGTGAAGACAGAGTTTATGAACTGTAAGGCTTATGTTGCCCTAACTCTGTAAGCCTCTACACTAAAATGTTGCTCCCAGCAATGTAACTCGCCCGCTATGCCGACTTAATAATTACCTCTGCAAGAGACATAGCGCTTAGGTTGACGTAGTTAGATCAATTCAGTGTCAGTGTAAACACTGTGCTATTTATGTTAAACTTTATGTCCCACAGTGTAGAGACTGTGTTATGACCCACAGTGCCCCACCATGACTGCTCTGGTCACTGTTTTGAACTCTGCTGCCTGGTGGCCAGGCACCAGAGATGTAAATATTGTTTTAAAAAGTTAACCATTTCAACAATTAAAATTATATCGTTTAACCAGTTAACTGCTGGTTGCTCCTGTCGGCCAGCCGGCGTGGCTGGGGCTGCTCACTAATGCTTACTGGTTAACTGGTTACTATTTTACATCCCTACCAGACACACAGGTATATGCCCTGTCCTCTAAATCACTGTGAATTATTGAGATTCCATTTCCTGCTTGCTTGGTGTGGAGAGCTCACCTAGCAACTGCCCAGCTGACTGTGCTGGCTACATGCTGCAGGCTGCTCTAGCCTGGTGTACACAGGAGGTGGTGGGTGTCCTGAGTCTGTGAGAAGAGGCTGTGCAGGCACAGCTCCAATCCAGCTACTGAAAAGTCAATATCTACGAGCAAATCGCTTGGGGCATGGGGGAAAAGGGCTACAAAAGGGACCCGCAGGAATGCCACATGAAAGCCAAGGAGCTGCGGCAGGCGTAACAAAAGGCAATGGTGTCTGACAGTCACTCTGGTGCAGAGCCACAGATTTGCTGCTTTTACAAAGAGCTGCATGCATGTCTCAGCGGAGACACCACCACCACCCCCAAGAGCCCTGTGGATACTTCAGAGGAGTCAGAGTCACAAACCCCAGAGTGAACAGTGAGGAGGAGTTGTTGGATGAGGAAGAGCAGGAGGAGGAGTATGGGGGAGAGGCGACCCGTGATTCAGTAGCACAGCAAGCCAGGACCTGTGTTTTGAGTCCAGCACAGGCAAGTCTGATGCAGGGGAAAGAACCTCTGGTAAGTATGTCGTTTGCTTTGATATTGCAGGGACATATCTGTTCATTTACTCCTTTTTAATCATGCTAGAAGAGGTAGTGAAATAGCAATTCTATTCATTATCTGCTTCTCATTCCCCTGTAGAGTTAGGCAGAGAGGGCCCTGCAGAACAGAACAGGAAAAGGAGAGAGATGTGCAGCAGGAGATGCTAGCACTTTTCAAGCGTCAAACAGACATGCTGGAGACTTTTGTTGATCTTCAGGTTCAACAGACCTGTGCTCTCCTCCCTCTGCAACCCATAGAGAACGACATTCCAGGACCTCCTTACACCCCTCATTCCCACATGGTATCTGGGGCTGCTGCACATACACTGACCTGTGAGAGACACAATTGGTATATATGTTTGTGAAATGAAAATGACTGTTCTTTCCCCTTCAAATGTTCTTTTCTCTGTATTTATAAAGTTTCATTCAATTATAAATATGTCTATTAGCATGGGTTTGGAATAAAAGTCTATTTATGGACACTTAATCTTTATTAGTTCACAACATATGCTGGCTGGGGCTGACATCATTCACAGATAATAGCAATATGTGCATTCGCAATGTTATATTACTACACACACAGCATTCATTACAAGGTTCATACCAGGATGCAAAAAAAAAACAATGCCAGGCGCAACACACATTACTGTGGCTCACAATTAAAATGGTCTTTCAAAGCCTCCCTGAGCCCTATAGCTCCCCATTGAGTCTTCTTATAGCCCTGGTATCTGGCTGCTCAAAGTCAGCAGACAGTCATTCCACCTCTACCCAGGCAAAAACTATTCCCCCTTTGCCTCACAGATATTATGAAACACACAGCAGGCAGCTATAACCATTGGGCTATTTTTTTCACTGAGGGCTGATCTCCTGAGTAGACAGTGCCAGTGTAATTCTGCCTCTGCTGAGCCTGTGGTTGAAGCACTCCTTGCTGCTGTCAAGGTGGCCAATGTATGGCTTCATGAGTCACGGCAGTAATGGATAGGCTGGGTCTCCCAGGATCACTGTTGACATTTCAACATCCCCAATGTTGAGAAGTCTGGTCTGGAAAGAAAGCCCCTGCTTGCAGCTTTCTGAACAGGCCTGCGTTCTTAAAGATGTGTGCGTCATGCACCTTCCCTGGCCATCCCATATTGATGTAGGTAAAACGTCCCCAGTGATCACCCAGCACTTGCAATACCATAGAAAAGAAGCCCTTTCTATTGATGTACTCTGTGGCACGGTGGTCTGATGCCAAAATAGGGGTATGCATGCCATCTATCACCCCACTGCAGTTTGGGAACCCCATTGCAGCAAAACCATCCAGTATGCCCTGCACATTGCCCAGTCCTTCGTAGCAGGATTCCATTAATGGCCCTGCACACTTGCATCACAGCAACCCATACAGTGGATTTCCCAGCTCCAAACTGATTCCCGACTGATTGATAGCAACCTGGCCTTGCAAGCTTCCACACAGAAATTGCCACTTACTTCTCCACTGTCAGTGCAGTTTCATTTTGGTGTTGCTGTGCTGGAGCAAGCTCCACAAACAGTTCCAGGAATGTGGCCATGTGCATCTGAAAGAGCAGCAGCCACCGCTAGTCATCCCATACCTACATAATGATGCGATCCCACCAGTCAGTGCTTGTTTCTTGTCCTCAGAACCAGTGCTCTACCATCTGCAGCTGCTCCGTGAATGCCAACAACAACCTTGAATTATTTCTTTCCATATCCCACAGCAAGCTGATCTCCAAAGAATTGTCAAGTTTCCCACGGTTCCTCTGCAGATACTGCAGGATCAGGTGCATTGTGCTTGCAACACTCATCAAAACAGTGCAGAACTGTGCATGCTTCTCAGAGAGATGGCGGATGCACAGGTTTGCACGGCTTTTGAAAAAATGCGTGAAACATTATGGGATGCAGATAAAATTCTGGGATGGAGAAAACTACATCACGGAACATTGAAACCATGTTCCCAATCACTCCTGTATGACTCGTTTGCCCCAATGAGGCATTGTAAACCCTTCCCAAAACACCCTGTGCTAGATGGTGGTGAGTTCCACAGTGGGATAGCTACTCAGGGTGCACTGCTGTCTGCATCAATGCAAGCATTGCCAGTGAGGATGTGCACTGATGACACAAAAAGCATCGTGCAGACATGCAAAAGAGATGTAACTACTGTAGCAGCTGTACGTTGACATAACTCAGGTCGACCTAATTTTGTAATGCAGACTTGCTCTGAACCAGTAAGAGTGTTTTTGCCAATATAACTAACTGTTCTTTGAATGAAATAAGCTGTACCAGCAAAAGGACCTTTTTCTGAGTATAACTTTGTTTATACTGGGCTTTTGTTGGTATGGCTACGTTGGTTGGGGGAGTGATTTCCCTCCCTCATGCCTAACTGATATAAAAAGGAAACGGGTGGTAGTATTTCTATTTTCCTTTTTTTGGGATGGGATGCAGGGGGGAGGCTTTGTTTTTTGTATCAGCTCTGGCCAGTAAATATCTTATGAGTATGAAGCTTCACTCTCTCTAGCTTCTAGAAAGGAAGAGCCTTCTGTTTCTTCTCCCACCATCAGAGCCGTCTAGCTATTTCAGGGAGCAGAATTATTCTCTATCCTAGCAAATAACCCCAGAACATACTTCCACTACTCCTTTTTCCCAGGCAGCAGCAGCAGAGTGAAATGGATGTACTTGACAGTTTCACACTGACAACTGCAAAAGTTTGAAAAGCGGCTGTGTGACTGACCAGATTTTTTAAGTTTCTTTCATAGAATATCAGGGTTGGAAGGGACCTCAGCAGGTCATCTTGTCCAACCCCCTGCTCAAAGCAGAGCCAATCCCCAATTTTTGCCCCAGATCCCTAAATGGCCCCCTCAAGGATTGAACTCTTAACCCTGGGTTTAGCAGGCCAATGCTCAAACCACTGAGCTATCCCTCCCCTGTGCTGGTACTGCTTGGCAACGTTATAAAGATGAGCAGACGAACTGAGCTGTGTTTGTGAAGTAAAGAAGGCAACACTGATTTTTTTATGTTCACATTTAGAAGGTTATTATTGCAGTCAGAAAAGCAAGGAACGTTTAAATCAAAACTTCGGCAAAATATCTACTAATGGCTTGGCAGCAGGGAAAGCTTACTACTTACCACTGGTTAATGGATTTTGCAAGTCTTGCTGAAAACCAGCATCATCATAGTATATGGCCATGCTGCTTACAGAGAATCAAGTTGACATATATAGATTACCTATTTTTTCCCTTGCCCATGTCTGTCAGTCCTTAGATTAAGAGCTCCTCAGACCTTACACTGCCACCCTTCTTGAATGCCTGTACTGTGCTTAGCATATTGTGGGCACAACTGTAAATATTAAAAGATAACAATGTCTCAACCTATGGCTTGCCAAGATGTTTATTGCTCCACCAGTCTCCAGGGTCACTGAATACCAGCAGCACTGTTGTACATATGATAAAATGCACTGCTTTGAAGAGCCCTAGCAATATTCTTTTTTAGTTTAGCATTAGTTTCTTCTGCTCAGTGATAAGTTCAGTGGGGAACAGAAGTGATGTCTACTTCCTGCTGAACAGCTAAAGTAGATGAAGAAACCAAATGCCAGATGCCTCGGAGTGGAAAGCAGAGCCACTGTGTGGCAATCCTGGCCTCATTGAAGTCAATGGGATAGGCCACTATCAGCCTAGGAACAGGATGGGGGAAAGGCATCATTCTTGCTGACCAGGGACCTGGCAGTGAGGACAGAAGAAGGGACATGCAGAATGTTGGGGAAGGCTGCAATTAAACAACTGATGGGGAAATCTGGAAGGAAAAAAGACATCTGAAAGGTTGAAGGAGAGAGAAAAAGTAGGAAAAGTGTACAAAGTAAAGTGGGAAGTGGAAAGAGGAAAAGAAAAAGACATAATGAAGGATTTTAAGGTTAGAAACATTTTATTCATACAAATTTAATTTATTCTGTACACATCATGGAATTAAACTGACAATTTTGTAAATACTTATACAAATAAGGTACAGCCCTCAGGCTCCTGGCAAGTTGCCAGTGCAGCCCTTGATGCTGCAGAGGTTGTGCACTGGTACATCATCTGTCCACAGCAGAATTCTGCTCACGCAACTAGATTCCAATCTCAGATACATAGGTATGTAATGTCCCCATGGCTTGTACAAATCAGGTACTCTTCTTTAGTATGCAAGAACAGTAGTAGATTTCAGAAGATATGCCAGTATGTTTTCCATATGTATTTGCCAGAATATCAAAAATTAAGATTTTCATTTCTGGACAGAGTGGAACTATACAAGAGGTCCCTTCACTAATTTCTCTACAGTCTACTGGAAAATTCAATTTTTTTATATTTGCAAAAGAAAGCAAAATCATTTAAAGGAGAATCATGATATAAGTAAACTGATAAATATAGGAAACTTTGTCCAACAATTCTAACAGATGCAGCTTCTCTCAGAGTTCACTTCAGAAAACTAATTCTTATCCTTTAAGTTGAAATTCTTCTATATTACAAAACACTTCATTGATTTAAAGGCAATCATCTCATATTTTGTTTTGCAACAAACAACTACAGTTTGTAAAACTGGGATACTCCAGGAAGAAAGAAAAGGAGTACTTGTGGCACCTTAGAGACTAACCAATTTATTTGAGCATAAGCTTTCATGAGCTACAGCTCACTTCATCGGATGCTGTAGCTCACGAAAGCTTATGGCTCAAATAAATTGGTTAGTCTCTAAAGTGCCACAAGTACTCCTTTTCTTTTTGCGAATACAGACTAGCACGGCTGCTACTCTGAATCTAGGAAGAAAGTTACAACATGCACACTCACACATAGCCACGTTGTAATGAATAGAAAACTGAAGTTTAATTTTCAAGGGTTTGGAAAGCATACATAATAACCAAGTGATATGGAATTTAGTACACCTACATCTGATAAATTGTTTACTAAATAACTTGTAAAGGATTTCCCCCACAATTTTAATATACTATTCTAAAGCAATACTATAATATAGTTTACTGCCCCAATGCACCACAGTTTTCAAACAACTAGTTAAATATCTACCACCAATTTCTATTTTTTAGTAAATTACAATTTTATTTTAGTTAAAATGGCCAAGAGAGAAACAAATTCTCCCTTCAAGTACATACAGATAGTTCTCATTGAAGAAAAAGTTGCATGCTTGTACCCAAGGGCAAGATTTGGCTCCACAAAAGTACCTGACTATGACCTTTTTTTAACAGCTCTATATAATTATTCTTTCTATTGTGATGAGACTCATTTAGTGAAAACATAATTCTTCCAACTACTACAATTCACAGTAACTTTAAAAATCACTTTTAGCATGATAGTAACGTAGGTAAGGATTTGTTACATTTCAAACTAAAGTTCACAGTTTTAATCCAGTTTAAATTTCAGGATTTGCACTGTTTATTTTTTGCATCCCAGTTTAGAAAATGAAAATCAATTAAGTCAATTTCACTTTTGCTTCAAGTGAGTTTAACTTTCAGGCTTTTAATACTGCCATGTTAGGACTTCAAACTGGGTGGAATATTTATCTAAAACCAACTGTTTGGAAGACTTATACATTTCACTGCTCTTAAATTCTGTAAAAGCAATATTTTACAACATCTGTATTTTGGGACAAGCTTGAGCTGACTACCCTTTTAAATTTGCACAGTTTTATCTATACAATTTTGTTTTGTGGAGTGTTTTATAATTTAAACTGTACAACTCAAATCCTTACTTTGAGATTAGCCCCTGGGACTTCAACAGGGTTAACTCAATGAATAAGTGAAGCAGAATTTTATCATAAATCCATAAGAATGGTATTTCAACAATAAGAAATATTTGTCATGTATCATAAGCATTCCTATGGTTTGCCTCTGGCATGTAGATAAACACACAAAGCAGATAAATCACAAATCCATGACCACATCAGTTGTGAATAAATGCAATACACCTTACAGAGAACAAAACACAACAAAAAAAACCCCACTAAGGTCTGATATTATAACAACAATAGCATTCTTCATTATTTGGAGTAGTTGTACAACCACCTAATGAGATGTTGTGATCAGTATTTGTAAATATGTATGTGTGCACCCAGAGAAATTTTGCTTGACAAGGGCAAAGAAAAAAAGACTCAACCTCTAAACAAGGTTGTTTGTGGGGTTTTTGCCCTATCTTCTGGTAAATAAAGCCGTGTCTGTTTAATCGTGGTCGCTCTAGATTACTTTAATTAAAAATCAAATAAAAAATTCTTCTGAGCTTTACTTCTGCACTGGCCCTAAGGACTGCAAAGCTAGTGCTCAAGCCTTGACTTGTTCTTCAAATCAGATTTAAAATGTTTGAGTCTGGTCTTTCAAAAAGTTGACATAGTATGCAAAACCCCTCACGACCCCCTCTCCTACATCCCCCTCCCCCAAGCCCCTCCACGACCCCCTCTCCTACATCCTCCTTCCCCAAACCCCTCCACGACCTCCTCTCCTACATCCCCCTCCCCCAAACCCCTCCACGACCTCCTCCCCTACATCCCCCTCCCCCAAATCCCTCCACGACCTCCTCCCCTACATCCCCCTCCCCCAAATCCCTCCAAGACCCCCTCTTCTACATCCCCCTCCCCCAAACCCCTCCACGACCCCCTCTCCTACATCCCCCTCCCCAAACCTCTCCACGACCCTCTCGCCTACATCCTCCTCCCCCAAATTCCACCAGGACCCCCTCTCCTGAATCCCCCTCCCCCAAACGCCTCCACGACCCCCTCTCCTACATCCCCCTCCCCAAACCCCTCCACGACACCCCCCACATACCCCTTCTCCAAACCCCTCCACGATCTCCAACATACCCGCTATATCCCCCTCTCTTAACCCCTCTTCAGCCTCACTTCACCTTCCCTCCTAACATACACGCGGCTGCCTCCCCGACTCCCCCAAAGCCCACACCGGGGAGCGTGCAGCCGTGGTCCCTTTACCCGTGTAGGGGGTGCGGGCGCTGCCCCTGGCGGCGGTGGCTCTGCCGGCCGGACCGGGCACCCCGAGCAGGGGCACGAAGAGGCAGGTGAGGAGGAACAGGAGGCGGCTGCCGGGGGAGAGGACGCGCCGCGCCTGGATTCCCCGTTCCGCCATGGCTCAGCGCAGCACAGCGCGGCGCCGCCTGGCAGCCCAGAGAGCGCGCGGAGCCGCAGCCTCAGGCAGCTCCGCCTCACACTCGAGGAAGGAGCGTCTGCCCAGCGCGGCGAGGCTACCCTGCTCTGCCCCTCGCTGGGGGCGGGGGGGAGAGGAGGAGTGGGCGGGGCACGGGGCGAGACACCCCCGCTTCGGGGCGCTCTGGAAACCGTTAGGGACTCGTTGTGTCCCTCCCCGCGGGGCGCGTGCTCTCCTCCTCTGAAGGGGAGGGCGGGAAAGGAGCGGCCTGCTCTGTTGCCCTGAAGCGAGGGGGCCGAAGGGGGGGGTATCACAAAAGATACACAAGGGCGGTGCTTAAAGTGGTCTGAATAAAGTGGAGGGTCTATCTTGAGCTGGAAGCTTTGTGCTTAATGTGCGCGACTCAGCTTGATTATACATGTAGCCAGGGGTGCGAGCCCCCCTGCCACTCTAAGCCCTGCCTGGAGGGGTCCCGGAAGGGCCTGGGCACAGCAGGGGCATCACACCTGCCGCAGCTGAGGTAATGAGGGGTTTGTTTCTCAGACCTCTCTTCCTTGCCCTGTGGCATAGGAGCAGCCCTGGCCCTCATGCAGCTTGAGAATGACCTGGCAGGCAGCTAACACTGGGCACAGTGGGGTTGTCCTTGTTTGGACGCTGTGCTGCACATCTGTGGCCCCTGCTCAGATGCTGTAGGCCATGTGTCTGAGCTTATGGCAGGCATCACAGATGGCCTTATGTTTGGACATCATGCCAGACATGTACCATCCTGTTGACCCCCAGCTTTGCTGCTCTGAGCAGCATGGTAAAGGCGGGGTTGGATAAGGGGTAAAGGGTCCTGGGGGACAGGGAGCAGGGGGCAGTTGGATGGGGCTGAGGTTTTGGGGGGGGGGTAAGTCAAGGGACAGGGAACAAGGGGGTTTGGATAGGCATGGGAGTCCCGGGGGGGGGGCTCTCTGGGGGCGGGGGTGTGAATAGGGGTCTGTGCAGACGGGAGGGAGCAGGGAGGGTTAGATAGGGGGTGGGGTCCTGGGGGGCAGTTAGGGGCAGGGGTGTGAATAGGGGTCGGGGCAGTCAGGGGACAGGGAGAAGGGGGAGTCGGATAGGGGGTGGGGTCCTGGGGGGTGGTTAGGGGCCAGGGGACAAGGAGCATTGGATGGGTCTGGGGTTCTGATGGGGGGGGAAGTGGGAGGGGCAGATGGGGGCGGGGGCCAGGCACAGCCTTCCTTACCCGGCCTTCCATACAGTTTTGCAACACCGATGTGGCCCTTGGGCCAAAATGTTTGCCCACCCTTGAGTTAGACCCTCCAAAGCCATGAGTTCTTTAAAAACATACTACTATGAGTTTTGCTTTTTGGTCTGTCTTCTATTTTTTTAATTCCCCCTGCTCCTCCAGTGTATGTGTGTGAGAATTAATGTGGCTGTCTCTCCCAGATGTATTGATTTTGGCCCCCACTGCAGCAGCTGTCGCTCTCACATCTGTCCATCTGCCTGCCCAGCAATTAATTCTGCCCCCACAACCAAAGATCAATCCTGTCTCCCCAGCCCCCACATCAGTTCTGCTCCCTAAACAACCCACTAATTCCATCCACACATCTGATCCTCCTGCAACTCCAGTGGGCCTCACTCTCCTCCCAGCCCTGAGTGGGGGCTTAGCAGTAAAACTGATTTTTAAATGCTTTATTGATTTTTCCTTTATTAACATAATATATACTTTTAAAAAGGTACATAAGAAAACAGAAAATAGAAGTAACTGACATACTCAAACAATATATTTCTGATTTGAGGTATTACCTGATAATACTTTTCAGTTTGTAGAGAGAAGGAGAGAAAAAAATAGGTTAAATGACTTTAACACAATATTTATTAGCCATAATGTTTATTAACCTTATGTTAAAAGATGTTTTGGGTACTAGTGTGAGGTGTATCTACTGTGTGTATTTGTGTCTCCAGAGACTCTATTCTCAGAAAATGAAGAACATTTTCAACTCATATCATTTTTACCAATTCTTTATCTCCTTTTCAATATGGTTATTATATGTGTTTGGGATTTCATTGTTATACATATTGTCAATGATCAAAACTATATTTTATATCAATTATTTGTTTTACAGAACAGATCAGTCTGCCTATTTGTATACATCATAACATGTTTGGTTTCAGAGTAGCAGCCGTGTTAGTCTGTATCTGCAAAAAGAACAGGAGTACTTGTGGCACCTTAGACTAAACTTGTGGCACCTTAGACTAACAAATTTATTAGCGCATAAGCTTTCGTGGGCTACAGCCCACTTCATCGGATGCAAAATATTAAACAGTACTTCATCACGTCAGACCTTAATGAAAATTGTTTACCTTAATGAAAATCAATACTTTAACACTTTTATATTATTTTTTCCTGTATGCTCTTTGTTTTAATATGCTGAATGTCATATTGAGATTATTCATGTCTGCAGAAGGCATAATGCAGTCAGCATAAGCCATCCAAGGAGCGATTGCTTACATGGTAGTTTTTCCAGTGTAGTCGTCCAGTGGCCTGTTATATGGATTAGAATGCTCTGCAGTAAAAAATGACATTTCATACATTGGGAACATATATCTTCTTGTTTAGTCTTGACAATTTCTTACTTTACATACACTGAGTGATTGATTCTGCATCCATTGCACACCAGAACTTCCATTAATTTTAGGTGTTCAAGATGTAGGATTTAATCCTTAGTTTGCCATTTGTAGTTTACATGCAGGTTTCAGCATAAGATTATAAAATTAGCCATTTTGGCCTAATGTGTCATGAAAATATGTGCTGTTCTCATGTTTAATATCATTAATATAAATTTGGAGCAAGCAATTTTCTGAGCACTCCAAAAATCAGTCAGCAACATTTCTATTGTTTATCACAAATTTAAGGTTCTGGCTGCGATTGATCTTTGACCACATTGCACTGTCTGTATTCCTAAATCAAATTTGCTTCTTAAGAGCTATATATATACTAACCTTATGTAGGAATTGCATGAAAGGTATTTTATTATGGTAGTTTCTGGTTAAAGGTATTGGATGTAGTTTATTGACTTTCCAGCACATAAAAAATAAATTATTTTTAATTCATACCCATGAATTTGCTTGCAAATGGGTGCCATTTGGGTAAAATAGATGTTGCAAGATTGAAAAGGATTAAAGTCAAGGTACATGCCCATCATTATGCTAAATATATCGAGGGTCATCTGATCAGTGGCAGATTTAGAGTTAGTGGGGCCTTCTGTGCAGCTTCATTTTCAGGGGCCCCCCCTCGGGACCAGCTAAGAAAAAGAACATTCTCTCTTATCTCCCCCATTTTTTATTCTTTTTTTCTTCATATGATATAAGTAATGGGAAATAAATGAAAATAAAGTGAGGTACCTTGACTGGGACAGGGGGTTGGGGTGCAGGAGGGGGTATGGAGGGCAGGCTCTGGGAGGAAGTTTGGGTGCTCGGTGCGGTCTCTGGGCTGGGGTGTGGGAGGAGGGGGAAGGGGTGTGGGCTCTGAGAGGAAGTTTGGGTGCAGGCTCTGGACTGGGACGGGGTTGGGGTGTGGGAAAGGGTAAGGTGTGAGGGCTCTGGGAGGAAGTTTGGGTGCGAGGTGCAGGCTCTGGGCTGGGGCAAGGGATTGGGGTGCGGGAAGGGGGCAGAGGGGTGGCGCTTAACTCGGGCAGCACGGCTCCCAAAGCAACCTGTAGACACACCCCTCTAGCAGCGGCTCCTAGGCGGGGGGGGCAGCGGGGCAGGGCGTCTCTGTGCACTGCTGCCTGCAGGCTCCGCCCCTGCAGCTCCCATTGGCCACAGTTCCTGGCCAATGGGAGTTGCGGAGTCAGCGCTTGGGGCAGGGGCAGCGCGCAGACACACACATACACCCAGGGACCACAGGGACATGCTGGCCGCTTCCAGGAGCGAAGTGGCGAGGAGGGAGGGAGGCAGAGCAGGCAGGGAGCTGCCTTAGCCCTGCTGCTGGCACATCTCTGCATGCCCCTTGTGGGGAGGGGGCAGCAGGTCTCCGTGAGCTGCCTGGGGCAGGAGCAGCATGTGGAGCCACCTCCCCGACCCGCCAGGGGCACACAGACACATGCCAGCAGCTGGCCGCTGTGGGGCCACTGGCCACGGCATGCAGGCAGCCTGCCTTCCTGAGCCCTGCTGCACCACCAGCCGGGACTTGGGGGCAGGTTGTCAGATATTTGGCCTGCATTTTGGAGGCCCCCGTGTCGTTGGGGGCTCTGTGCCACCACATGGTTTGTTTCATGGTAAATCCACTCCTGGATCTGGTGAATGTGTAAATATTTTTATGGTAGTAAATAACATATATAAATAAAGAAACTAATTTTCCACTGGGTGTTTTGAACTTGAACAAAATGTTAATATTGCAATAGCTAGCATTAAGCATATAATTGTGTATATCAAAATAACTGCATAAATAATACTTTGATTTCTGGTATCTTTAATAGGGTCCACTTAACCAGAAATGGAGATTCTAAAAGGCCCTACTAAAGTGACTCCTATGAATCATCCATCAGAGCCAGTAATGCAAAAAGTAAATTGGAAGTTAATTACAGATAAAAATAGCAAACTGCTCAGTTCTATTAGTAAAATAAGATGTTTTTCACAAAATTCTGTGAAGTGCATTTTTTTTTTCAGACTAAAGCAAAGTAGTAGGAAATTAGCAAATGGGATACTAAAATCAATCCTTTTAAAATGCTAATTTAAAAGCCCTGTCTGAAAAATCTGTTATAATAGAAGTGAATGAAGCAATTAAAACTTGAAAAGCAGAGGTCTTTGGAGTTCGAAAGTCCTGATGGAGAGTATTTTAAGTTTTTGAAAGAAATTGGGAAAATGTTTGGATGACATTTTTTAATTAGAAGTCTTGTCTGAGACTATAAGAAAGAGAGAATATTTGTACTACAATTATCTGGAAGCATAATCTCATTGCGCCAAGGTGATACATACTACTCACTTGTCTGTAGGTGTAAGGGAGTTTATCATCTCTCTATTTAGGTACTTGCATAGTTTCCATTACCATATTATCTGTGTGCCTCATGAGCTTTAATGTATTTGTCTTCATAGCACACCCTTGTGAGGCAAACAAGTATTATTATTCCCATTTTACAGATGGGGAAATGAGGTAGCATCAGACTTAATCACTTACCCGAGGTCAGACAGGAAGTTTGTGGCAAAGCAGGAAATTCAACCTGGTACTCCTGAGTCCCAGGCTAGTGCCATAACAACTGGACCATCATTCCTCTCCTCAGTCTGACACTAAAGCTCTAATTCTGCAAGATAATCAGTGCAGATGGTCCCTTGCATCTGTATAGAGAGCCAATGAGGTCAGTGGGGTTCTGTGCAGGTAGATCCCTGTACCATGCAGAGCTCCATTATAATCAATGGGTCTCCATACAGGTAATAAAAGATCATCTGCACAGATCAGCCTGCAAGATCAGGGACTTAACTGGTGTAACTCATACATTAAGTGGCAAAAAGGGAGAAGTGCAGCAGTAAAGAAACTAAAACAGTAGGATACTTTCAAGTAGTTCTTCTCTTCCACTTAAATTTAACTTTCTGACATTTGTTCAGCATGTAAGTTACACCAACGTAGATTGCTCTGCAGTCATTTAAACTCCTTACCCCCACTTACTTATGTGTAACTTATACCACCACATGATTTCTGTACTTTGCCTCTCTTCCTTAATGCAAATACCTATTGATTTTGAATAGTTTTGGCCTTGATAGGGGATACGTACTTCCCCAGTGTCAAAGGGATCAAACATGATTAATAAGAATAAGTCAAATAATGGACAATGTTATTTTCATTATTTATATAGCATTATGATATACATGACTTTACATATTTATATAAGTTGCTTGGGTGGCCTTCTTAATTTGTATGCTTTTATAATTAGATACCAAATAGATATTTGATTGGACCAAAAGAGTATATCTGAAAGAAGCTCTGGGTCGTCTACCCAGGATACATTGCTATACACAGGCAAAATACAGTAGGTGAGAAAAAGAACGTCCATAAAGGTGAATAGAGCATAAAAAATAAAGAGAGCATAATAATCTGGAGAACAAGTTTACTGAGCCCTTGGCATTTTTGTAATTATTTTTTGTAATTATTATGGTACTGTTTCTGTAGAGGCCAAAGACAGTAGAGATATTTTAGGAATGATTACAAGGAAAACGGGAAAAGGTTGCATTTTATGCAGATGATATATTGATTATAGTTAGTCCTAATTTGCTACTAAAGAATTTAAATAACTTTTGTGATTACAAAAGGATCCCCAGATTTCTAACAATTCCTTAGTGAATACTGACTTTAACGAGTTCCAGCATCCACTGAAATGAGAACTACGCTCCATTCTATTTTTATATATTGTTCAGTATCATCATCTAATGCAAACATTTCTGGAGAGGGAATATGTTCATTTGAAACATGAACCTTAGTAGACAACACCACATGAACTTACATGTAGGAAAATAACACTAAATTTAGAGGGACAGCTAAATAGAATACTTAGGTACTAGTATATTGTAAACAGTTCCTACGTTGTGCACTAAAAATAAATATGTAAATAGGTAGAAAGACAGTGCGGATTATTAAACCTGACATAACATATTGTTAAAATCTGTTTTTGGTATTTATAACCTGTCAAGATTCCTTCCCCACTCTGAACTCTAGGGTACAGATGTGGGGACCTGCATGAAATACCCCCTAAGCTTATTCTTACCAGCTGAGGTTAAAAACTTCCTCAAGGTGAAAACTTTGCCTTGTCCTTGAACCGTATGCTGCCACCAGCAAGCGTTTTAAACAAAGAACAGGGAAAGAGCCCACTTGGAGACGACTTCCTTCAAAATATCCCCCCAAGCCCTACACCCCTTTTCCTGGGGAAGGCTTGGTAAGAATCCTCACCAATTTCTACAGGTGAAAACAGACCCAAACCCTTGGATCTTAAGAACAATGAAAAATCAATCAGGTTCTTGAAAGAAGAATTTTAATTAAAGAAAAGGTAAAAGAATCACCTCTGTAAAATCAGGATGGTAAACACCTTACAGGGTAATCAGATTCAAAACATAGAGCGTCCCTCTAGGCAAAACCTTAAGTTACAAAAAGACACAAAAACAGGAATATAGATTCCATCCAGCACAGCTTATTTTACCAGCCATTAAACAAAAGGAAATCTAACGCATTTCTAGCTAGATTACTTACTAACTTTACAGGAGTTGTAATCCTGATCTGTTCCTGGCAAAAGCATCACACAGGCAGACCAACACTTTGTTCCCCCCTCCAGATTTGAAAGTATCTTGTCCTCTCATTGGTCATTTTGGGTCAGGTGCCAGCTAGATTACATTAGCTTCTTAACCCTTTACAGGTGAAAGGGTTTTGCCTCTGACCAGGAGGGATTTTATAGCACTGTATACAGAAAGGTAGTTACCCTTCCCTTTATATTTATGACATAATCCATTCCTAATTGAGCTCTGAAAGAGGCATAGATACTGTGGTGGGCACAAGAAATACATTCTTGCAAGGCTAAGGAATGTAGACGGTAGGTTTAGCATGGTCAAATATTAGATATACTTCTGGGAAAAGCAGATAAGAGTCTGCGCATAGTGTTAATATACCTCTACAAGGTTCTCTGGTATACATTTAGTGTTGAATATACCTTTCTACTTCTGATCAAAATACAGCCAGAAATTGGGAGGAAATTGACTCAAGCGTACTATAACTTTTCTAACAGGTTTCAGAGTAGCAGCCATGTTAGTCTGTATCCACAAAAAGAAAAGGAGTACTTGGGGCAGCTTAGAGACTAACCAATTTATTTGAGCATAAGCTTTCGTGAGCTACAGCTCACTTCATCGGATGCATCAAATAAATTGGTTAGTCTCTAAGGTGCCCCAAGTACTCCTTTTCTTATGACGTTTCTGTATATTTCAGATGTTAGAGGACTGCTAGTTATTGAACATCATCTTGGTAATGCTGCAGGCCTGCATCCATTTAAAAGTTTTAAGGGACATTAATGGAATATTGGCCTTCTCTGTTACTATAACAGTTCAAATAAAAAAACCAGAACTTTTAAAAATGTAGTATTACTCATAATTTTATTCTAATTATTTGCACTACTATAGTGCCTAGGAGCCCCAGTCATGAACCAGGACCTCATTCTGCTAAGGTGCTGCACAAACACAGAACAAAAAGATAGCCCAAAGATCTTACAATCTAGTTATAAGACATGAGACAATATATGAATACTAACAGATGAGAGTGCAAGGGAAAAAAGTAGACATTTGGTCAATGGGATTTAGGCTACTAAGTGCCTAAACCTCTTTTGGAATGAGATTTAGGCTCTTAAATCAGCAAGGCATTGCAATGCTGAGAGCAGTAATGCCCAAATACTTTTAAAAATCTGGGCCAAAGACTTATCAACCTTATAAAATGTTATAGGCATATTTATAGGCTTGTTAGTGATTGTATTCCTGGATCAGTGGGTGAGCTAATGGACCTAAAGACACTTGGGGGTAAATAATGCAAATTCCCAATACTGAAACAACGTAAAGTCTTTTGACGCTACACCCCCCGAAGCATATCTTGTGGGCGTGGGGCCTGCCCGGGTTCGGGACATGTTTGCCTTGGCCCGCAAACATGCCCCCTGCGTCCTGTTCATCAATGAGATCGACGCCGTCGGCCGGAAGAGGGGCTGGGGGAACTTCGGGGGGCAGAGCAAGCAGGAAAACACCCTGAACCAGCTGCTGCTCGAAATGGATGGGTTCTACTCCCACACCAACGTGGTGGTGCTTGCAGGAACAAATTGCCCCGACATTCTGGACCCTGTGCTGAATAGACTAGTTTGACCTGGTTTAAGATGACTAAGACAACAAAGAACTTGAAACTGTATAAAATATCAGCCCTGACCTTAGTATATGGTCCTTAACACTAGCTGGTAAGCCAGGCATGCAGAACAGCTGTTTATTGTTTGTAAAATGTTTTCTCTTAAATGCTTTGGTTCTAAATAAATAGTACTTTTCTTCATGAACGTAGTCTGGTCACTGAATAACCCTGTTATTGCCCGGAGAGACAAGAATTGCAGCTGCTGAAGTCACACCTGCTGAGGTGATCACAATGAACTGCAGGAGTCTGGAGCCTAAAACCCTTAGATGGAGACAGACATTTCGTGGGATCCCAGCCTGAGAAAGGTGTGAGCTAGACTTGACACCTGAAACTTAAGTGGGGTGCCCTTAACTTCAACTGTGACAGCCCCTCCACAGACTACTATATATATGCTTAGGCGATAGTTGTGTGTACATCATTTATAGAGCACGCACACAAGCCAACTGCTGCATAAGATTCCCAGAAGCTAGAGAGAATACTTACTGTGCATACCCAATCTTTTTCAGATGGTGTTAACATCTTCAAAAATAATCCATTACTTTTGGAACGATCACTATTGGGAACTAGGTACTTATATGGGCCCCATTACTGTAATATGTGTGCTTCTGTGAACTTAAAAAGTGAAAAGGCTCAAAACTTCTGGAATTTCTACATTAGTCTAGATTAATGCACCAGGAGCAACTCCATTATGTACAAGAGTTTAAGCTTCATTTTTATGATGCCCATATATAATGAAGGGAATTTAATTCTTTGCATTAGTCTACATATAATGAACAGTTTTAGTCAGGATTTCATTTTTTCAGCAAACTTGCTCTCATGTCAAAAATTCCTCCTACTCTAACTACACTTAGTTATAGTTAATAGTAAATCAGTACATAAATCCAATTAATGTAAAACCTTGGGATTAAAATATCTTTAAGTCCACTTTGATATATAATGTGCTACTAAAAGTTGAAAGAATTCAGTATAATGTGCAGGTATCAACTAGATAAGTCTTAAAAAACAAACAAGAAGAATGCTATCTATTAGATAGACACAAATGCCTCATCTTAAAATAAATTATAGTTATGATCCCCAAATCATTTAAACTTTTAATGCAGGATGTTTGGAAACAATCTGACAGAATTCTAATGTTTCTTTGAGGCAACACGCTATATAAATTTACTTTTGTTCAGACTGCGGGTTGTTTCTGGCCACATTTGGAGGAGGTACTTAACCAGTCAAAACTATCTGGGATAGATTATACAAAATAAAATGACACATGAAACTGAACTTAACTTTTTTCAGATCAAATTCAATCCTGTGAACCTGGTTTCCTTTAGAGGAACAATAAGAGATAGTGAATATTAAACTAAAGGCCCAACGACCAATATTACAGCTTGAAATGCATCAGTTAAAGCCCCTCAGTTAAGGAACAATCAGTTAATCCTATTTTTTAAAATTACCGGTGATATTCTGGGATGTGTCAGAGAATTGAGACTATTGAATAGAAAGGACAGTAAAAAGGCACATCACCACCTATACAATACCTATTTGGCTGTTTACCCTAGATGAAATCCCTTTAGCACTGAAGGAAAAGTTAGTTGTTCTAAGTCGTAGGACTTCATTGTATAATATTTGTTCCATATGGATTTTTATTTCATACTTAGTGTGTAGAACTTTAAGTTTGGGCTAGTTTTTTTGGTTTTGGTTTTCTACCTCTCCCAATAATTTGTCTGGTTTATCAGTACTTAGTGAGGAGTATTAAAGAGGAGCACTGCACATTGATTTAAGCTTATTCAGATTTTTTAAAAGTATTTTTATAACATTTTAAAGCAAATGGACACAGCTGTTGGGAGCGGTTTAATACTTCACTGCAATGTCAGAAAATCCATTAGCATCAAGCCAGGGCATGAAAACAAGACAGAAGTGTTTAATGCCCTTGGAATACAAAAAACAGCCAAACAGCTTAAGTTCTGTGGAAGTGGTTGATTTAAAGATAATTTACTTTTTCTTACAAATACCTTCCTTAGGGAGGGCCATGTTCCTTTCTTGTGAGAAAATAGCTTATTTTGATATCTTGGTCATTTAAACTTGGGCAATTAGTTTATTTGAAAGTGTATACTTTTCTGGAAGATTATGTTAAACTAACAGTATTTACTACTAATTAGAAGTACTCTTGCTGCTTACAGGAATATTAGTGGAGCAGCCTTAATCAACATTATAAAATTTAATATGCCAAAAAATTATAGATAATCTTGTGTGACAAGTATACTTTCATTCAGTATTAGAATTTTAAATAGGAAATGTTCTATAAACGTGTTCTACGTTTCTGAATGGCTTTATTTTTCACAGTAGTGTCATAACTCTGTTATTTACCAAGTAGCCACATCTAGGCTCTAGACTGGTTTAAAATATTTAACTTCCCTCAAGAATCAGTGTATTTAGATGTTACTGATGAAATAAAATACCCATTACCATTCTTTTCACATTTTATTCTTTAATACAAAACAAAAAGATGTAAGAAATAAATGAATTCCAGAATTAAAGTAATAGTAATTCAATGCAAGAAGTGGTAAATCAAGTATTAAATTTTATAATGACTGAGGGGCCTGGCTCAATAAATAGTATTTCTGGCTTTTCCACTGTATCAGATTTGCAGGCTTTCATGAAGTGGAAATCCAAATCTTTCATTGAAGCAGGTCCTATGTAATCTATAAAATGCCTGATTTCAAGTTCTATTTATCTTTTTCTTTTTGTTCTTTTTCTTTCTTTTCACGCTCAGATTTTGCTTCTTCCTCCTCATGTTTTTTTATCAACTGTTCCACCTCTTTTTGCTTTAGTACTCTAATTGTTGTCTTTCCATTCTCTCTTGTCAATGTTGCAATTTCAACTGAAACAGACGGAAAATATTTGCATTGTCACTTTTACCTAAAATCAGTAATATTTAATAGCCAAGGTTCTTTAAGGTTATGATTGTCAAAGGAGCCCGAGGGATTTAGGCACCAAACTCAAAATAGTCTCCTTTGAAAATCTCAGCCTAAGGCCTTGATTCTGTCAACACTTTTGTACATGTGTTACTTACTCATGTGAGTAGTAAAAAAATAAATGGACTACTCTCATATACACGGCTGTCCCTGGAGGCGTGCAGGTCCTGGGACACAGGCACAAAGTTTCTATCTGCTGGGGGGTGCTCCCCCTGCCCCTTCCCCAAGGCCCCACCCCCACCCCACCTCTTCCTCCCCAGCCCCTTCCCACCCAGTTCTGCCCCCTTCCTTGAGCTCACTGTGCCCTCGCTCCTCTCCCCTTCCCCCCAGCACCTCCAGACACTGGGAAACAGCTGATCGACCGCGTTGGGAGGGAGTAGGAAGCACTGATTGGCAGGGCCCGCTGGCAGGCCAGAGGCACTGGGAGGAGGAGAAGGTTGATAGCAGGGCTCCTCCTTGCCCCCCTGCCATGAAGCAAAGGGCCCCCCAAAGCACAGGGCCTGCAGCAGTAACCCCGATTCACCATACCCTAGGGATGGCTCTGCTCATATAAACAAAGTTAAGCACGTTCTTGTTCACAGGCTCAAGGTTGAGAGTAAGTAATTCCTACATCTGCACAACTCGCCATCGTCCACCGTCTCTATTATACTGTCGAAACTGAGTGGCAATATAATAGAGAGAATGTGGGAGAGGTAATATCTTTTATTGGACCAGTTTCTGTTGGTGAGAGAGGCAAGAGAGCTCTGTGTGGCTCAAAAGCATGTCTCTCTCACCAAAAGAATTTGGTCCAATAAAAGATATTACCTCTCCCACCTTGTCTCTCTAATATCCTGGGATTGACACAGCTACAACTACCCTGTGTGGCAATATAATACACTAGTTTGTTCTCTAAAACTCCATTATCACAGACTTATTTTTGACTAAAAAGCAATTGTTTGAAAAACATCCAGTTTATTGTAATCTTTTTACAGCAAGTATTTGGGTTTTTCAGCAGCAAGGAGTTAAAAGAAGTTCACCTTTAAATATGGGAGAGCAATATTGCTTACCTTTCTCTGCAGAAAGTTTGCTAACGTCCATGGTTTTGTTTAGCACTTTAATGGCTAAAGCAAGTGCAGATTTCAAGGTCATTGCTCCTTCTTTATAGTCTTGTTTTAACATTGACACAGCTGCCTGTAAGACAAAGAATGGAAATTTATTTAATGCAAAGCAATGCATACAGGCAATTTAAAGTTCTGTTGTGTCAGATGTCAGAGATCATGAATACTGCTGGCATTAACATTACTGTAGGAAATGTTTTACAACTATTTCTGCTTGTAGTAGTAATGAATATGGAATTGTGGTTAGTACAGTCCAACTGTAAACTATTTATCCATGGACAAGTTCATTTATTTTGTTTTATTAAGAAAAAATATCTTACAGCACTATTATTCCCAATGCATGTAGCTTTCCATCCTCCATAGTTTCCACTAGGATCACTCTGATACAGCTGAAATCCATAATGCTTATCCCAGCCAATGTACAGCAATGAAACACCAAAAGGACGTTTTCCTGTTAAAATACAAGGGTATTAGTCATCTAAATTTAGTAACAAGATTGGTCCTGAATGCTGCTTTAAAAAAAAGAGTCAAGGAAAATGTTAAATCCTTTCCTCGGAGCTAGGATTTAATAGACTGCTCTGTACTTCTGGTATTTTAGATAAGCTCTACTATAAATCCTTTTATTGTTTCCTTCTAAGATGTGACTAAGAAAAGAATGCTGCTAGTGTCTTATTTCAATCTCTTACCCTACTAGCAATTTATTTCCATGTAAACAAACTGGATTTTATCACCTTAGTATCTTAAAACAAATCTTCAATGACCATCCTTAAATTTATAGCATAAGAGCTCCAGAAACCAGAAGTACATTAATGGTCAAGTCACACTACAAATATAATGGAGGTTATCAGTCAGCTAGGGTCTTCTGTGTTTTAACACTGTTATTGCTTGTGTTTGTGGAAACATCACCGTTCTGTGTATTTGGAAACACTCCCTAGGCCATAACATTGTTGTCTAACAGTCACAGAACCATGTTGTCTCATCTACACTAATAATTAAAAAAAAGTGTTGGAAGACTGATGCCCCTAGCCACAGCTGCTGGTACATAGTTACACTGGTACAATATGAGAACTAGATTTAATAAATAAATAAAATGCACAAAACTAATTTCCTCCTGTTGGGATTCAGGGCGTTCCTGTGCTCAAAAAGCCCTACATCTCAGCCACCAACTTTTCAACAGTGATTAATGGCTGTGTCTATATCAGCAAATTTAGTATCTATAAATTTATAATCATTGCAGTGTCATCATTTGGAAACAAAAGTTAATTCCCTCGGCAATTTTTCAGGGGTCATTTGCACTTAGCAATTTTACAGGTCAGTAACCAAGTATTGTAAATAACTTCATAAAATCATTCTTTAGAAATTTAAAAGTTCAAATATGTTTCATTTATTACCTCCAAACTGTGTATAAGCTTGCTTGATATCACACAGTGCTGTTACCAACTGCTCACAAGGAATTGGTTCTTGATACTGCAATAGATACCTAATATTCAAAAGAAATATCAAAAATAATATTTTTTTCAAAATATTCCTTTTGTTTGTCAGCTCCATGATTCAGGTACAGAGCTCAGCACAGCAATGCATAAGATATTACTTTGATTCACAGTTTTATCAGAATGAGAATGGAAATCCCAAAACACACACAGCTGGTACCACAGCATAAAGTACTATGCCTCCCTATTATTTAGTAATTCTTATCAGCCAATTTGCAATGTGGCTGTGATAGCAACCTCCATGGAAACTACTTTTTTGCAAGAGGGGAATGAAAAGTAAAATTAGCTAATGGAAGGATTAGAATGAGCAGAAGGTAATACAAAACAAGTCATTGAACAAAATCCCTGGCACTGGTGTCTTTATTACTAAACTTTATGAACGGAAAATGTTTGTCAAAGTTGTTTCACAAGACTTAATAAAAAACAAATCACTTTGAATTTGTCCACAATGATTAGGTTGTACATTTGTCACAAGAGTGAGTGGACTCAGTATACTACCTGATGATGGCCCGTGATCACAGACCAATGAATCTGGAACAATCTTTTTGGAGCAGGATAAATTAGGAGAGAAAACACGTTGGCAAGACAGGTGTATTGTAAAAATTAAAAAATAAATGCAGCATGAATCTTACAAAGAATGGAATAACAAGTAATCAGTTATCCAAAAAGGATTGAGGTTAGCAATTTAGTAAAGAGTACACATGCCTGTAACTTTAATTTTCAACAAAAAAATTTATTACTTGTGACATCACCATCACAATGTCTGTAAATTTACTATAAGACTACAGATATAATAATAATAAATTAAGAAAAAAGTATTAAAGAAATGGACCAGATCCCTGGGTATAATGAAAGTGTACCCTTTCACAGTTCTGGGTGATAGTATGCAAACGTAGTTTAAAATATATGAATGGCTTTGTACTCCATGAGGTGATATGGTAAATAAAATGTTTCTTTAACAGAAACCAAATTTATATTTGAGGACACTTTCTGTGATTACATATTATTTCCTTATTTAAAGAATCAGACAACCTTGAAGCTGCACACGTTTATTAGGTCTTTACCTAGCTTTCCAGTAGTTAAAGGTGTTTCATTTTTTAAAAAGGACATTTCCGAAGTAAAGTACACAAACTACCTCTAACACATTAACAATAAATTGATTGTGGCACCTTAGAGACTAACCAATTTATTTGAGCATAAGCTTTCGTGAGCTACAGCTCAAAGCTTATGCTCAAATAAATTGGTTAGTCTCTAAGGTGCCACAAGTACTCCTTTTCTTTTTGCGAATACAGACTAACACGGCTGTTACTCTGAAATAAATTGATTAGCATTTCACTGGAACAGGCTAAATTCTTAGTGGATGTAATCCAAGCATTTTGGTTATCTATTTTATCCAATGTAAACAAACGGGGGAAATGATATTATTTCCTTTATTGCTCTAAATGACTAGAGATTCAGCTATAAACTGGAGCTGTCTGGAATACATAACAAGATAATGTAAAATGCAGTTTGACAGATTGTTATTTTCCATTTTCTTGGCCTGGTTTGTCAAATCATCTAAAACTGAACAAATTTATCTTCTGCTAGTATATTTAATTATCTGAATAGTGTTAAAGTTGGGTATACGCTCCATATATATAGGCCACAAAAAGGAGGCTCACATGCAAGGCATTACATTTTATAACATTTATACAATTGGACCAGAATAGTAAACAAGAATTATAAAATAAGCAGATCCAGAGTTCAATTTGTTGACTGGTATCAAGTATTCATTAAACCATTGATAAGGTTCTGGTAAATGTTAAAGCTCTTTTAGACCTACTCCTTTTAGTTCACATAAGCAAAACCATACATGAAAGTAAAAGCAAAACTTAATATGGGCAGGGGCTAAAATGTAGAACATTTATTCCTTTTGTTTGATTAATCTTTAATACATATACAGAGAACAAAAAAGAGAAGCACTTTCCTTGTTAGAGGACTGAATTTGAAGTCAGGGTTAGTCTTAAATCCTTATTATCACACGTTACAGCTTTTAAGTAAAGCTACAAGAATATCTGTAACCATACCTTTGTGCAATAAGTCTCAGTTCATTTGTTAGAACATTAGCATCTGAAGTTATCCCTGCAACACTGCAAGCCATATCCCTGAAATATAAATACACAAGTTCATTGGGTTGTTATTCATTCCCGAGCAATAGCTGTATCATTATGCAACATTTCAGAGGAAGAACACAGTTTCATACCTACGATCAAACCCACACTCTGTAAAACAAAAAGGCCATAAGCTCTTGCCACTGCATTTGTCAGATACATGTTGTAACCACTCCCATAACAATACAACAAAACAGCAATTTACATATGATTCTACAAACATGAGGATTAGTCCACGGATTATTAAATTCCAGATACTGACAATACACTCTGGACGTGTCTAGAGGAAACATATATACATTACCATTTTGCAGGCCACCTTTAACATTCTTACATAACCTTTTATTCGGGTCAAATATACTGTGCAATGACCAACTAAAACAAAACTTTAAATTCTTATTAATGGAGATTCTACAGCAGCGGTGTCCAATAGAAATTCGATGCTAGCCACACTTGTGGTTTTGAATTTTTCTTATTAGCCACATTATAAAAAAGCCACATGCATTAGACACAATTCAGTAGCCTATTAGCCACATGTGGCTAGTGGCGAACATATTGGACACCACTGTTCTAGAAGATATTCAGTGTGTGCACAATTTACAATCTGGTTAATTGTTACTGGAAAAACAATGAGAGAAACAGCTGATTCAGATGAGAACAGATGAGAATTTTCTTAGCTGTATTTATTTTTAACAAAAAATATTGCATAACCTTAACGTGCCAAGTAGCTTAAATTTAGTGTTTCTCCTGCTGAATTTGAGATGGCTATAAAATATCCACTGCTCAAGCAGACAGGATCAAATACAAAAGTAGAAAAATAATCCAGGTAGTGGATTTAGAGAAAAAAAGTAGGAGCAGACACAAGTAATCACTCCTTTGATTGTAGGTAACAGGATTCCTGAATAACCCAGTTCTTTCCCCCTGCTAAATAAGCCCCTGGCTGCCCCCGGGGTTGGGAAAGAAAGGGAGGGAGAAAGAGGACAAAGTCACTTATGCCTCACATGCACCGAGCAAAACTCCAGTGAACATGAGTATCCAGACCTTTATTGGGCAGAGTGGAAAACAATCCACAGTATGATTCTTGTTGATAACACTGGTAAAAAAAATCTGAATAATTAGAAAAAAAGAGATTGAGAAATGGAGATATGGATCATCTCTATTAGAGTTATGTCATAGAATATTAATGCATGCTTTACTCATATCCACAGAAAATACAAAAGATAGAACAAATGCACGATTTGAAATGTGACTTACAGCCTATACAAACTAAAGATTACATTTGAACAAGGCAGGGACCAATGCTATTGCAGAAATAATGCGCAGAATTGTTCAGTTTTAAAATAGAACAGAGAGCAAATGAAGAAAAACAATGGAAGTGGAAGGTAATGTATGTAACAGAGTGCACATCACTGAAATATGAAAACCTATTAGCAATAGAAGCAACGGATAAATTTGTTCAAGAGCGAATCTGAAAATTAGGAGAAATGAGGGAATCAGAGAGCACTGCTCTTGATTAAAAGATTCGGGGATTTTTTTGCAAGACTTTTTGCTTTTTCATAGTACTTGGTAAGACTGGGCATTATCACATAAATGCTAATGCAGTGATAGCACCTTGTATTGGGAAATACGAGTTCCCATTACAAAAAACATTCCCATATTAGCTTTAACATATGGGTTACTCTGTCTAAAAAAGAAAAAGGTTTCGCTTTAACCATAATTTTTGAAAGCTATTAAAGTTAACACTGATAAAATAATTTCACTCAAGAACTCAAAACTCCTCAAGTAACAAAGAAAATCAGTTTTAATTATTTTGTTTGAATGACAGAGGTAATTAAATACCCTATTAGCAATTATAACAGCAGTAAACATCTTTCACCAACATCTCAACTTACTCATTAAGCTTGTATATTTTCTCTGAAAAAAAGACTTCATCAAGAAGCTTGTGGATGTTGCGCCGTTCTGCTGCTAACAATACACCATCATTTGCTAAAATTCCCAGGCAAGTGCCTGCATGTCCAATTGCTTCCATAGCATATTCAACTTGATACAAACGACCTAGGAAAAGAGGTTTCAATTGGTAAATTCAACCATTTAACTCTGAAGAGGGACAATCCTACAAGGTGTTGAGCACCTCATACAACATACTAAGAAAGCATAACTCAACCAACTCTCACTGTAATCACATCATCACAGGATCAGGTTCTAGGTCTGTCACTGATGGCAAGTTAATTGGTCAGAATCAAGTAGGAAATCCAATGAATACACACAGTGGCAGGTTCAGATAGAAATAAGCATTGCCCTTACAGAGAATTTTAAATGCAAGTTATCTACAACAGTGGTTCTCAATTGGGGGTCCACAAACACTTTCAGGGGTCTGCAGGGCCCCACGGATAAAATCCAGAGCCCGAGCCCCAGCACCTCCTGCAGGGCTGAAGCCAGGAGCTGCTGGATTGAAGTCCCAATCCTCAGCACCCCCCACAGGGCTGAAGCCTGAAGCAGCAGGGCTGCATTCCAGAGGGGCAGAAGCCCTGAGCCCATGGGCAGAGTTGGAGGGACACAGGGGTGTTGCCCCCCTGAAACTACAGTGCAAGAGCAGGACACTCCTGGGGCAGCAACACCCCCCTCCTGCTGCCCCCTGGCCAGGTAGGAGGTGGGAAGCCAGAGCCAGGCAATGCAGGACAGCTGTTGCTCTGGCTGGTGCCATGGAGCAGGCAGCTGCAGTGCTCCCTCATCTCCTGCTGCTACTGGTGCAGGGGGTTGAAGCTGCTTCTCAGCTCCCAGCCCCCTTTGCTCACACAGCCGGTCAGAGCTGCCTGGGCTGGGGGACCTGGCTCCATGGCTGGCAGAGCCCTCGGGGAACAGAGACCGCAAGAAAGGCCTCCTGGCACACAGCCCCTAGCTACCCCCCTCCCTACACCCTGAGCTACCCCTCTGCCCGCACACAGCCCCTATCTACTACCTCCCTGCACCATGAGTGGTTTTCAAACATTTGGAGCTGAGCCCCCACCATTGAGTTATAATTTTTGGTTGCGCCTCCCTCCCCACAATCCACACAGGCAGGTGGGTGGCCTGCTGACCTGCGTCAGAGCGTGGTGGTGGTGCTCCCTCTCCAGACCCTACTGTGCGGAGCTGGCTTGAGCCCCCCTGCCCAGAGCCCCCTCCTCTCCGCACTGGACCCTGGAGTTTTTATAGTATGGTGTGGGGGGCCTCAGAAAAAAAAGGGTTGAGAAACCCTGATCTACAAAACTAACTGAAGCAGAAACGGAGACAAAAAACATGGATTCTTCAAGATTCAAAAAGGAGTTTTAGACACGTCCATGAATGAGTAGCATCAAATGTTACATTAGGTAGGATACTATTGTATGGGCTATTAATACTCATGTGTTAGGGCTTAGCCAATAGCCAAGAGATGTTTTCCTTGTATTATTCCATTGCCTAAGATGTACAATCTTTTTTTAAACACAAATTTTCCAGTTTAAATAAAGCATTTTGTTAAATGTCTGTGCAGTGTTGTTCAATTAGAGTATTTCAGGCTAGATTCTTGAACAGGTACCGGGGGGGGGAGGGGGGCGGCGCACAGGTCACTGTACTTTGAATACTGAATAAAAGGTAACCAAATATATATATATAAAAAATAGTACTGAAGAATGGTTTGAATTTTGGAAGGTTAACACCTTCCTCTGATGCATTCAGCATTAAACACTGTTGACAAAAGGAAACAGTATACTGAGTAGATAAACCTTTGGGTCTGCTTCTACATGAAAATTCTTATGCTTTTGCAATTCATACTTTTGTGCATTGTTTCCGTAGCTATAAGGATGAATGCAGTTATCTTTCTGGAAACTGGGGATGTACCCAGGCTCGCACAAGCAACTCTCCAGCTGACAAAGTTTACTGCAAAATCTCACTGAATTTTTCCCAAAGCTGGACTGAAAAAACGTACTCAAACTTACTACCAAAAGGGTGGTGGCAGTCAGCCCCTCTGGGCACAAGCATGTAATTCACTGCCAATGGAATAGGCAAGAACCATATATAAATTAAGCTGGAGAGCCTTCAAAAAGAAATGTAAAGAAGCAGATCTCACTTAGATAGAGAAACTTTTATACTTTATTCTTAAAATTATCTCAATTTGCATTAAAATTAAAAGCATATCTCCACTATGGTCATGAAATCCCTTATAGTTTTGGATGTTCCTCTTAATGTGAAGATCTGATTTCTGTGTCACAGATGAACTCAGGCAAATTGTCAACACTCAAGACCGCTACATATTTCAGTTGCTATTTAAAATTCTTGGGGAGGCATAAGGATAGAAGTTGATTGGTCATGTGGTTCCCATTTACAGAACAATACCTTCTGGAGAAAATATAGTAGTTCTGGAATCATATCTTCGAGACTGTAACAAAAACATAACAGAACTCGTTATTTTTTCCCCTTTAACAGAACAAACTTTATTCAGTAATATTGGCAATCATGTTCAGCAGTAACATAGTGACTTCAGTTTAATATCTGTGAGGCGTATAGCATTACAGGTAGTTTTGTTACCATTATTGTATTAGTTACCTTTTGTTACTAGTCAAGGGATGAGTGCTCAATTTACTTCAACGCTTTTTCCTCTTATCCCTATCCCAATCATTGTATTCCTCACAAAGCTTTACAACTAATGCTGTAAACACTTCTGCACATGCTTAATTTACGTAAAAAATCCCAATTTAAGGTGGGTAAAGTTAAACACATGTATAAGTATTTTCAAGACTGGGGCCTCTGTTATTTAAAGTCATTTAGCTGCAGAGAGCTTAATGATACTGCTGAACTCAGGCACCAAAAGGGATATATTTCATGCATAGTAACTCACCATCTTGCTTGTATTTTACACTGTAAAAACAAAACAAACAAAAAAACCCTAATCAATACAAAGAATAGGTTCATAGAACATAACTACACATATCACTTAGACATTGAAAAATGATGTACAAAAGTACTAATTACAGTAATTAGCCCTCAATAATAGAAGAGTTTTTTTTAAATGTTGTAATTAAGTTTTTAATATACATGAATCTCACTGATGAGATCATTAAAAGGGGGTCGTAGGAATCACCTTGACAGGTGATAAGTAAACCCGATTAAAAAGGTCCCTTTTAATGAATTATATCAAAGCAGAAATCGTCGTAATGGAGCAGATCAGTGCCTCTACCTACTGGGCAAGTGTTGAGGCTGGGACAGGTTTCTCCCCTTCATTCTCCTTGCAAAGTCCCTATTCCCAGAGAGAGAAATCTTGGGACAGAGAAGAGCTCATCCCCCACACGAGAGGAACTTGGGAGCTAAGTCCCCACCACCTCCCCCTTACACCCCGGCTCACTGAGAGGGCGGGGGGAAGAGAAGCAGGCCCTGCCCAGCCCCCTTACGCCCCGACCTATCGAGAGGGGCTGGGGACAGCCACAGTCCCGTGAGAGAGGCTATGGGGTTCCCCAGCCCAGGGAGGCCGGCTGAAGCCCAGTTCGCAGGCGACTGCACTGCAGAGTCATCCCCCTCCCCCCGCAGCAAGGGAAGGCCTCACCGCCGCCCACTTCACACCGGGGGCTGCTACTCTCCGCGGGCCGGGCCGGGCCAGCCCTGCCCCTCGGGCGGCCGCCCCGCACTCACCGCCGCACTACGGGGTCTCGGCCGCCGGGAAGAGACTGTCCTGCCACCGGCAACTGACTCAACGTCGCACCGCTCGCCAAAATGGCCGCCGCGCACGCGCGATAGCATGGCCTGGCCCGCTGGTCGGGGCACTCCCGAATCCCGGCTCAGCGACGCGCTGCCGGGGGCGAGGAGAGGCGGGGCGGGCGGGCGGCTCGCTGCCTAGGGAGGTAGGGCCCGGTGGGGGACCGCTCCGCTCCCAGCCCAGGCCTCTCGCTCTCCTCGCAGGTCCCCGGGCCAGGCGCCTCCGAGCTGGAGCAGGGAGCGCGCTGTCTCACCGGCAACGGCTGGGCTCCAGCCTCTTCAATGTGTCCCTCATTTCAGCAGCTCCGGAACTGCCTCGCTAAACCGACTTGTCCCTGACAACGCGCCAGCACTGGGGAGGCCTTGAATCTGCTCGGCCACCTCGGCCTGGCGCCATGGCGCTTCAGGCTCCTCCGCTCTTCTTCAGTAACCAGATTGGAGGGAGAGAGAGAGAGAGAAATAGTGGTGTCCCCCCGGGGCCTGACCTGGGCGCAGTCCTGTTCAGTATATTCATCAGTGATCTGGAAAAAGGGGTAAACAGTGCGGTGGCAAAGTTTGCAGATAATACAAAGCTACTCAAGATAGTTAAGTCCCAGGCAGAGAGTGAAGAGCTACAACAGCATCTCTCAAAACTGGGTGACTTGGCAACAAAATGGCAGATGACATTCCATGTTGATAAATGGACAGTAATGCACATTGGAAAACATAATCCCAACTATACATATGAAAAGGTGGAGTCTAAATTATCTGTTACCACTCAAGAAAGATCCTGGAGTCATGGTGGATAGTTCTCTGAAAACATCTGCTCACTGTGCAGTGTCAGTCAAAAAAGCGAACAGAGTGTTGAGAATCATTAAGAAAGGGTAAGATAAAAGGACAGAAAATATCCTATTGCCTCTATATAAATCCCTGGTACGCCCACATCTTGAATACTGCATGCAGATGCGATCATCCCATCTCAAGATATATTGGAATTGGAAAAGGTTCAGAAAATGATTAGGGATATGGAAAGGCTGCCATATGAGGAGAGATTAATAAGACTGGGACTTTTCAGCTTGGAAAAGCGATGACTAAGGGGGGGGATATGATAGAGGTCTATAAAATCATGGTGTTGAGGGCAAGGGGTTGGGGCTGAGGAGGGGTGTGGAGTATACAAGGGGGCTCAGGGCAGGGGGCTGGGGTGCGGAGGGCAGGAGGGGGCTCAGGGCAGGGGGTTGGATGCAGGAGAGGTTTGGGGTGTGGGCTTCAGCCTGGCACCGCTTACCTTGAGCAGCTCTGGGGTGGCAGCGGCACACAGCAGGGCTAAGACAGGTTCCCTGTCTGTCCTGGACCCACGTTACTCCCAGAAGCGGCCGGCACCACGTCCCTGGGGTAGGGCGTGGGGGCAGAGGGCTCCATGTGCTGCCCTCACCTGCAGGTACCTCCCCCAAAGCTCCCATTAGCCGCGGTTCCCTGTTTCCGGCCAATGGGAGCTGCGGGGGGCGGTGCTGGCAGCTGAGGGCAGCGTGAGGAGCCCTCTGCCCCACCCACTCCCACAGGAACCTCAGGGACGTGGTGCTGGCCGCTTCCGGAAGTGGTGCGGGGCCCACAGCGCCACAAGGGTGGCAATCCCGCGGGCTGGATCCAAAGCCCTGACGGGCCAGATCCGGCCCACGGGCTATAGTTTGTCCACCCGTGCCCTAGCCTCTGTTGCAAAAAGCTGGGAATGGGTGACGGGATGGATCACTTGATGATTACCTATTCTGTTAATTCCCTCTGAGGCACCTGGTATTGGCCACTGTTGGAAGACAGGATGCTGGGCTAGATGGATCTTTTGTCTGACCCAGTGTGGCTGTTATGTCCAGCAAGGTTATGCCAGCAACCACGGTATTAGTGTGAAGGACTGGCACCTTGATACCACTTAATTTTGGGTGTATCCAGGTGGAATTACTGCTGTGTCCTTGCACTACATTTGAATTCTTCACCAGACATTGTAAAAAAGTCCATATGAAATAAAATCTCAACTGGCAAAGATTAAAAGGATAAAATAAAGTCTGTGTATTATGCCAAAATTAAACATGGGGAATTCATCTGAAAATACACTTTATGTGATCAGGCAAAGATGGACAAGTAGGATTAAGAACTAGATCCAAAGTTCACTGAAATTTAGGAGAATATTTCAATTGATTTCAATGGCCTTTGGCTAGACTTAGAGAGTATCATAGAATCATAGAAGATTAGGGTTGGAAGAGACCTCAGGAGGTCATCTAAACCAACCCCCTGCTCAAAGCAGGACCAACACCAACTAAATCATCCCAGCCAGGGCTTTGTCAAGCTGGGCCTTAAAAACCTCTAAGGATGGAGATTCCACCACCTCCCTAGATAACCCATTCCAGTGCTTCACCACCCTCCAAGTGAAATAGTATTTCCTAATATCCAACCTTGACCTCCCCCACTGCGACTTGAGATCATTGCTCCTTGTTCTATCATCTGCCATCACTGAGAACAGCCGAGCTCCATCCTCTTTCGAACCCCCTGTGATACATGAAGTGGGGGGAGGGAGTAGCTCCCTTCAATGGACACTCAGCCAGCCAGTTGGCTGTAAAATCCCTCTTGGTCTGTTCTCTGTTTGCTTTACCTGTAAAGGGTTAACAAGCCCACAGGTAAAAGTAAAAGAGTGGGCACCTGACCAAAAGAGCCAATGGGAAGGTAGAACTTTTAAAAAATGGGAAAAAGAAACTTTCTCTTTGTTGTTCTCTGGGCTGCAAGGACGGAGCAGCAATGCTGTGTAAGGCTTGATCCAGGTATGAAAATTCATCTTCTATACATAGAAGAAATTATTTGGATAGGGAATGTTTAGTTCCACACAATCAGGTTTATTTTTTATTTTGGTTTGTGGATCTCCTCTATGCTAACCCCAGATGCTTTTGTTTGCTTGTAACCTTTAAGCTGAACCCCCAAGAAAGCTATTTTGGATGTTTGATTTTTGGAATTGCTCTTTTAAACTCTAGCAAAAGCCTAAATTCCAGATGTAACTTTAAATAAAATTTACCTTTTCTAAGAACAGGGATGGATTTTTGGTGTCCAAAGAGGTTTGTGCATGTTGTTTGATTAGCTGGTAGCCACAGCTAATTCCCTTTGTTTTCTTTCTCCGCTCTTTCCCGGAGGGAGGGTGAAAGGGCTTGAGGGTACCCCACGGGGAGGAATTCCCAAGTGCTCCTTCCTGGGTTCAAAGGGTTGGGGTTTTTTTGCATTTGGGTGGTGGCAGCATTTACCAAGCCAAAGTAAGAGAAAAGCTGTAACCTTGGAGTGGCAAGTATTAATTTTTAAAATCCTTGCAGGCCCCCACTTTCTGCACTCGGAGTGACAGAGTGGGGATTCAGCCTTGACACTCCTGTTCAGGTAGTTGAAGGCTGCTATCAAATCCACCCTTACTTTTCTGCAGACTAAACAAGCCCAGTTCCCTCAGCCTCTCCTTGTAAGTCGTGTGCCCTAGCCCCTTGATCATTTTCATTGTCCTCCGTTGGACTCTCTCTAATTTGTCCACATTCTTTCTGTAGTGGGGGGCCAAAACTGGAGTAGAGACATGTTGTTACCAACGTTACTTTGGGATATGCTCATTTATTAGGATTACTCTTCTGGGGGCAAGGGGGGAGTCAGTGTATCATCATCATCAGTGTATCTATCAGTGTATTGCTTGTGTCACTTGTGTTCTCATATGGAGCTCTACTTCTCCCTGCTGCAAGTTCCCTCCCAATGGACCTATCCTGCAGGACCTAGGTTCCCCAGTGCTGCGTTCTTTCAGCCCCAGAATCAGACGAACACACACACATTAACAGAGCACATCCAAGAGGACCGGGTTACCTCCCAAGCTGACCCCTTATATGTCCCTGGACTCAGTAGGCTGGGTCGAGCAGCATTTTCAAGCTGTCACCCTCATAGGCCCTTGGATTCAGTTGGCTGGATCGAACAGCACCTCCAAGCTGTCACCCTCCTATGCCATAGGCACCGCACTGGAATAGAGCACGTGTGAGCAGGCTGAGTCGAGCAGCACTTTCAATCTGCCACCCTCAACTGCCCCTGGATTCAGCAGACTGGATCAAGCAGCACTTCCAAGCTCCCACCTTCATATGTCCCATGTTCAGCACATCCCTATCCCCACTTTCACGTTACACTTGTTCTGGTAGTAACCCACTTGATGAGCAAACCCCACAGGATTTTTGGGCACTGCAGTGATCTTTTAGCTTAGGTACGAGGGGTGTTGCTGCAGAATGAATGAGGAAACCAAAAAACACCCAATAGGGGGAGAGAGAGAGAAGCAACCAGCTTAATCATGAAAGTTATTTATTGCCAGGTAATAACCATAGGGGAGCCAAACAAACAAAAGAGTTATAATATTAAATCTAACTTAAATTTGATTATAAAAGTCAGGTTTAGAAAATGATAACTAATCACACAAGTCAGGGTCAGAAGGCTATACCTAGACCGAGAGAGAGAGAAAGAGAAAGATGGGTTCTCAGCACTCCGTGAAGCTTAAATCGATCAGGGGTCCCAGAAGGTAGTGGTAGTTGAGGGTCTGGAGTACTGGAGATAGGCAGAGGCCCCAGCACGAGCAGTCAGGAGAAGATGAAGTCCCAACGGAACTGATTCAGATTTTGGATCCAGGCATCAGAACGCTTACTTGGGCATGGGTGGGTTTTTGTAGAGAAACAACAATGGTTCAAGGGAGAACTCTAGATTTATGTGTAAACTGATGGCTCAAGGGAGTATACCAAAGTTGTTTTGTTAAGGCTATACAACGGGAGCTGCACATTCCTGGCTATGGGTAATGGTCCTTGGAGGGAGCTCACAATGCAATTAGGGAGCTTCACTATTTTGGATACCAATAAAGGATTTATTACTAGAATTAGTCTGATAACTACTGAGTCGAGTGTGTGCAGGCGTGGGTTCATTAACATCTGGAGCAGAGATCCCCTGTCATGCAGTGTTTCTCTGCTTTTCTGGTCCCAGAGTTCCCCGTGGTTCTTGCCTTGGAATCTCTGTTCTCCATTCTATATGCTAATGGAGATGCCTCCTTGTCCTATCTTCAATGTAAATGAGGCGAGGGGAGTTTCCTTAATCCTGTCACCCTTATCCCAGGGGCTTAGGTGTGTCCCACACTGCTTTTTCATTGCTTTTTGTAAGTCTTTCTTCTGATTGGTTTTGGTTCAAGCACATGGGGGGCAACGAAGGAAAGGTCTTTCGTGAGTCAGACAGGCTGGGTACTGTGCCCTGGTTCCCCAAGAACACACAACTGCCAGGTAACAATGTTGAGCTCAATTTTCTAAACAGTACATGGACAATTACCTGTGAAAAAATGCACAATTTCAATGCACATTTAGCAAACCAAGTGACTGTCTTTAGGCATATACATGACTGGCTGTTCGGGTGTGTAAGTATTCAGTGTGCATCCACCACCCTGGTAACTGAAGATGAGCAGACAACTTGTAGTTTTTTTAAAAAAATCATGGTCTTAAGAGCCATTGATGCATCTAGGAAAACATTCTCAATGCATTATTTTATATGAAAATTACTTTAAAAAAATGTAGTGAATACAAATTGTACAATTACATAAATTGTTAGGTGCATCTTTACTTGTAAGTATATGAACATTTGTGTCTGTAATAAAGGTATGAAAGCTACATGGGTTCATTGTTCATATATGCTTTTGCAGTCTCAAACCAAATCTTCTCTACAGCTTCTTGGCCCATGTCAAACATTCTTAATAAGTGCTTCCATCCAGTTTTTGCTGTGATCATTAGGTATTCTTTGTTCTCAGGATACAAGAGGGAAGTGTATGAGGCTATTACAAGTGACTGAGAAAATCTACCACTCACCAAGAGAAACAGGGCGTCTCTCTCCTCTGTTGTCAATGGTACAATGCTTTCAAACCCTGCAAGAATATGCCCTCCCACACTGAGAGGATCCTTGCTCTCAATCATCATGTACATGATAGTTATTGCTAATTCAAATACATAGTAACCATAGCTCATGTCACTAAAGTCCAAAATACCGGACACTCTATATTGTGGATTCTCTGGTGAAGCAGTGTTGGAATCTAATAAGATATTATGATCATTAAGGTCCCCATGATTGATACCTAAATGCAGAAAAAATGAAAACAGTATTATGAATAAATAGTAAACAGAAGAAACTTTCCTCTGGCTTTTTTCATTCTCTTCAGAAAATCACACTGAAAATATACACTTGATTTCCTCATCATATGTGAATACTCAGAGTGTAAACGGACACATACACTGATCTATCTCAGAACTAAGGCATGATAATATTCCTATAAGCCATCATGCCTTGCCAGGTCTCACTGCTTCCTCATAAGAACCTTAGCTTCATTAATCCTATATAATAGCTGACTAGATGGCAACTGGCAATGGGATTGGGATGATTTATTATTTAGCTTGTTGTAATACCCACAATATGCTAAGTGCATTCTAAATGCAAGTGATTGCACAGAGAGCTTCAAAGACATTGCTATCTGATAGCGGTCTGGTGGCCTATATTAAACGAGTTAGTATTCTCTTCCTTATTTCTACCATTTGGTGTCTACATAATGAAAACCTACATCGTAGGTGGCAGTCTCAGCAGAGTGAGGGCTCGTCTACACTGGCAATGTAAAAGCGCTGCCATCTTTGGTCTTTAACACTGGTAGTGTTAAAGAAGTGGTTTGGGACTATTTAGAAAAGCTGAACGAGCACAAGTCCATGGGGCTGGATGCGCTGCATCCGAGAGTGCTAAAGAAATTGGTGGATGTGATTGTAGAGCCATTGGCCATTATCTTTGAAAATTCATGGTGATCGGGGGAGGTCCCGGACGTCTGGAAAAAGGCTAACATAGTGCCCATCTTTAAAAAAGGGAAGAAGGAGGATCTGGGGAACTACAGACCAGTCAGCCTCACCTCAGTCCCTGGAAAAATCATGGAGCAGGTCCTCAAGGAATCAATTCTGAAGTACTTGAAGGAGAGGAAAGTGATCAGGAACAGTTAGCATGGATTCACCAAGGGCAAGTCATGCCTGACTGATCTAATTGCCTTCTATGATGAGATAACTGGCTCTGTGGATGAGGGGAAAGCAGTGGACGTGTTATTCCTTGACTTTAGCAAAGCTTTTGATACGGTCTCCCATACTATTCTTGCCAGCAAGTTGAAGAAGTATGGGCTGGATGAATGGACTATAAGGTGGATAGAAAGCTGGCTAGATCGTCCGGCTCAACAGGTAGTGATCAATGGTTCCATGTCTAGTTGACAGCCGGTATCAAGCGGAGTGCCCCAAGGGTCGGCCGTAGGGCCGGTTTTGTTCAATATCTTCATTAATGATCTGGAGGATGGCGTGGATTGCACCCTCAGCAAGTTTACAGATGACGCTAAACTGGGAGGAGAGGTAAATATGCTGGAGGATAGGGATGGGATACAGAGGCCCCTAGACAAATTAGAGGATTGGGCCAAAAGAAATCTGATGAGGTTCAACAAAGACAAGTGCAGAGTCCTGCACTTAGGACAGAAGAATCCCATGCACTGCTACAGACTAGGGACCGAATGGCTAGGCATCAGTTCTGCAGAAAAGGACCTAGGGGTTACAGTGGACAAGAAGCTGGATATGAGTCAACAGTGTGCCCTTGTTGCCAAAAAGGCTAACGGCATTTTGGGCTGTATATTTAGGGGCATTGTCAGCAGATCGAGGGACAAGATCGTTCCCCTCTACTGGATACTGGTGAGGCCTCATCTGGAGTACTGTGTTCAGTTTTGGGCCCCACACTACAAGAAGGATGTGAATAAAATTGGAAAGCGTCCAGCGGAGGGCAACAAAAATGATTAGGGGACGGGAACACATGACTTATGAGGAGAGGCTGAGGGAACTGTGATTGTTTAGTCTGCGGAAGAGAAGACTATGGGGGGATTTGATAGCTGCTTTCAACTACCTGAAAGGGGGTTCCAAAGAGGATGGATCTAGACTGTTCTCTGTGGTAGCAGATGACAGAACAAGAAGTAATGGTCTCCAGTTGCATTGGGGGAGGTTTAGGTTGGATATTAGGAAAACCTTTTTCACTAGGAGCGTGGTGAAGTACTGGAATGTGTTACCTAGGGAGATGGTGGAATCGCCTTCCTTTGAGATTTTTAAGGTCAGGCTTGACAAAGCCCTGGCTGGGATGATTTAGTTGGGGATTGGTCCTGCTTTGAGCAGGGGATTGGACTAGATGACCTCCTGAGGTCCCTTCCAACCCTGATATTCTATGATTTAACGTGGCTTGTGTAGTCATGGCACAGCGAGCTCTCCTAGTGGTCTTAAAAAAAAAAATTACCTCCACGAGCGGTGTAGCTACTAGCGTTGTCTAAACTGGCACGTTATAGTGCTGCAACTTGCAGTGCTCAGGGTTTTTTTTTCACACCCCTGAGTGAGAAAGTTGTAGCACGGTAAAGTGCCAGTGTAGACAAGCCCTGACACTGAACTCCCCTTTCATTCTTTGAGATGATTCCCTCCCAGTCCTGTTTCTGAGGCATGCTCATGGTGCATTGTGGGGAAATTTGTACATGTCCTGTGGATAAAGTAAATAATTTCTGCCTACAGTGCCTTGAATCTGCCACCTCGTACAAGGACTCACATTCCCTTTTAAAAATTTATTAGATCACATTACAGTATAATTGTATTAAAAATACTCACAGGCTCGAAAATTCCTTAGCTTGGGTACTATTTTATCTTTGAACTGCTGAATAAGTTGCTCCACAACTTCACGATAACTGTTCTGGCCCAAGGCATGAATATACTGCTCTAGAAGAGGAACATTTGCCAAGTTCCAAATGAACTTCCCTCGATGCAGACTTTTTATTGATGGATGATGGAATTTCTTAAGAAAACACAAGAAAGAAAAAAAAGACTCTATACAACAGCTCTGCTACAATGAAGACGTGGCCTGATCCAATGCTCAATGAAGTCAGTTGGAATGCATTGACTTTAATGGGCTTTGGATCAAGTCCATAGAGAGGGGGCTTTGCTTTGACAGTCATTTCATACCATGTGAAACCTTGTGATTGTCTGAAATTAAAACCTCATTCAAGCTGATGTGTGAAAATCCTTCCCTTAAGACAGCTGTAAGAAACACTTAAGGGCCACACCTAAAAACAAGGCCTAATATAATCTCTCCAGAAACTAACACTATGTAGGTGAGAGGTTCCGCGCCCATTGTGACTCTGGGTATGTCTACACTACGGAATAAGGTCGAATTTATAGAAGTCGGTTTTTTAGAAATCGGTTTTATATATTCGAGTGTGTGTGTCCCCACAGAAAATGCTCTAAGTGCATTAACTCGGCGGAGCGCTTCCACAGTACCGAGGCTAGAGTCGACTTCCAGAGCGTTGCACTGTGGGTAGCTATCCCACAGTTCCCGCAGTCTCCGCTGCCCATTGGAATTCTGGGTTGAGATCCCAATGCCTGATGGGGCTAAAACATTGTCGCGGGTGGTTCTGGGTACATATCGTCAGGCCCCCGTTCCCTCCCTCCCTCCGTGAAAGCAAGGGCAGACAATCGTTTCGCGCCTTTTTTCCTGAGTTACCTGTGCAGACGCCATACCACGGCAAGCATGGAGCCCGCTCAGGTAACCGTCACCCTATGACTCCTGGGTGCTGGCAGACGCGGTACGGCATTGCTATACAGTAACAGCAACCCCTTGCCTTGTGGCAGCAGACGGTACAGTACAACTGGTAGCCGTCATCGTCATGTCCGAGGTGCTCCTGGCCACGTTGGCTGGGAGCGCCTGAACAGACATGGGCGCAGGGACTAAATTTGGAGTGACTTGACCAGGTCATTCTCTTTAGTCCTGCAGTCAGTCCTATTGAACCGTCTTATGGTGAGCGGGCAGGCGATACGGACTGCTAGCAGTCGTACTGTACCATCTTCTGCCAGGCAGGCAAGAGATGAGGATGGCTAGCAGTCGTACTGTACCATCTTCTGCCGAGCAGCCATGAGATGTGGATGGCATGCAGTCCTTCTGCACCGTCTGCTGCCAGCCAAAGATGTAAAAGATAGATGGAGTGGGTCAAAACAAGAAATAGACCAGATTTGTTTTGTACTCATTTGCCTCCTCCCCTGTCTAGGGGACTCATTCCTCTAGGTCACACTGCAGTCACTCACAGAGAAGGTGCAGCGAGGTAAATCTAGCCATGTATCAATCAGAGGCCAGGCTAACCTCCTTGTTCCAATAAGAACGATAACTTAGGTGCACCATTTCTTATTGGAACCCTCCGTGAAGTCCTGCCTGAAATACTCCTTGATGTAAAGACACACCCTTTGTTGATTTTAGCCCCCTGAAGCCAACCCTGTAAGCCGTGTCGTCAGTCGCCCCTCCCTCCATCAGAGCAACGGCAGACAATCGTTCCGCGCCTTTTTTCTGTGCGGACGCCATACCAAGGCAAGCATGGAGGCCGCTCAGCTCACTTTGGCAATTAGGAGCACGTTAAACACCACACGCATTATCCAGCAGTGTATGCAGCACCGGAACCTGGCAAAGCGATACCGGGCAAGGAGGCGACGTCAGCACGGTCACGTGAGCGATCAGGACATGGACACAGATTTCTCTGAAAGCATGGGCCCTGCCAATGCATGCATCATGGTGCTAATGGGGCAGGTTCATGCTGTGGAACGCCGATTCTGGGCTCGGGAAACAAGCACAGACTGGTGGGACCGCATAGTGTTGCAGTTCTGGGACGATTCCCAGTGGCTGCGAAACTTTCACATGCGTAAGGGCACTTTCATGGAACTTTGTGACTTGCTTTCCCCTGCCCTGAAGCGCATGAATACCAAGATGAGAGCAGCCCTCACAGTTGAGAAGCGAGTGGCGATAGCCCTGTGGAAGCTTGCAACGCCAGACAGCTACCAGTCAGTTGGGAATCAATTTGGAGTGGGCAAATCTACTGTGGGGGCTGCTGTGATGCAAGTAGCCCACGCAATCAAAGATCTGCTGATATCAAGGGTAGTGACCCTGGGAAATGTGCAGGTCATAGTGGATGGCTTTGCTGCAATGGGATTCCCTAACTGTGGTGGGGCCATAGACGGAACCCATATCCCTATCTTGGCACCGGAGCACCAAGCCGCCAAGTACATAAACCGCAAGGGGTACTTTTCGATAGTGCTGCAAGCTCTGGTGGATCACAAGGGACGTTTCACCAACATCAACGTGGGATGGCTGGGAAAGGTGCATGATGCTCGCATCTTCAGGAACTCTGGTCTGTTTCAAAAGCTGCAGGAAGGGACTTTATTCCCAGACCAGAAAATAACTGTTGGGGATGTTGAAATGCCTATATGTATCCTTGGGGACCCAGCCTAGCCCTTAATGCCATGGCTCATGAAGCCGTACACAGGCAGCCTGGACAGTAGTCAGGAGCTGTTCAACTACAGGCTGAGCAAGTGCAGAATGGTGGTAGAATGTGCATTTGGACATTTAAATGCGCGCTGGCGCAGTTTACTGACTCGCATAGACCTCAGCGAAACCAATATTCCCACTGTTATTACTGCTTGCTGTGTGCTCCACAATATCTGTGAGAGTAAGGGGGAGACATTTATGGCGGGGTGGGAGGTTGAGGCAAATCGCCTGGCTGCTGGTTACGCGCAGCCAGACACCAGGGCGGTTAGAAGAGCACAGGAGGGCGCGGTACGCATCAGAGAAGCTTTGAAAACCAGTTTCATGACTGGCCAGGCTACGGTGTGAAAGTTCTGTTTGTTTCTCCTTGATGAAACCCCCCGCCCCTTGGTTCACTCTACTTCCCTGTAAGCTAACCACCCGCCCCTCCTCCCTTCAATCACCACTTGCAGAGGCAATAAAGTCATTGTTGCTTCACATTCATGCATTCTTTATTCATTCATCACACAAATAGGGGGATGACTACCAAGGTAGCCCAGGAGGGGTGGTGGAGGAGGGAAGGAAAATGCCACACAGCACTTTAAGCACAGCACTTTAAAAGTTTACAACTTTAAAATTTATTGAATGACAGCCTTCTTTTTTTTGGGCAATCCTCTGTGGTGGAGTGGCTGGTTGGCCGGAGGCCCCCCCACCACGTTCTTGGGCGTCTGGGTATGGAGGCTATGGAACTTGGGGAGGAGGGCGGTTGGTTACAGAGGGGCTGCAGTGGCAGTCTGTGCTCCAGCTGCCTTTGCTGCAGCTCAACCATACACTGGAGCATACTGGTTTGGTCCTGCAGCAGCCTCAGCATTGAATCCTGCCTCCTCTCATGACGCTGCCGCCACATTTGAGCTTCAGCCCTGTCTTCAGCCCGCCACTTACTCTCTTCAGCCCGCCACCTCTCCTCCCGGTCATTTTGTGCTTTCCTGCACTCTGACATTATTTGCCTCCATGCATTCGTCTGTGCTCTGTCAGTGTGGGAGGACAGCATGAGCTTGGAGAACATTTCATCGCGAGTGCGTTTTTTTTTCTTTCTAAGCTTCACTAGCCTCTGGGAAGGAGAAGATCCTGTGATCATTGAAACACATGCAGCTGGTGGAGAAAAAAAAAGGGACAGCGGTATTTAAAAAGACACATTTTATAAAACAGTGGCTACACTCTTTCAGGGTAAACCTTGCTGTTAACATTACATACATAGCACATGTGCTTTCGTTACAAGGTCGCATTTTGCCTCCCCCCACCGCGTGACTACCCCCTCAACCTTCCCCCCTCCCTGTGGCTAACAGCGGGGAACATTTCTGTTTAGCCACAGGCAAACAGCCCAGCAGGAATGGGCTCCTCTGAGTGTACCCTGAAGAAAAGCACTCTATTTCAACCAGGTGACCATGAATTATATCTCACTCTCCTGAGGATAACACAGAGAGATAAAGAACGGATGTTGTTTGAATGCCAGCAAACATACACTGCAATGCTTTGTTCTACAATGATTCCCGAGTACATGTTACTGGCCTGGAGTGGTAAAGTGTCCTACAATGAAGGACGCAATAAGGCTGCCCTCCCCAGAAACCTTTTGCAAAGGCTTTAGGACTACATCTAGGAGAACCGCGAATGCCAGGGCAAAGTAATTCTTTCACATGCTTGCTTTTAAACCATGTATAGTATTTTAAAAGGTACACTCACCAGAGGTCCCTTCTCCGCCTGCTGGGTCCAGGAGGCAGCCTTGGGTGGGTTCGGGGGGTACTGGCTCCAGGTCCAGGGTGAGAAACAGTTCCTGGCTGTCGGGAAAACCAGTTTCTCCGCTTGCTTGTTGTGAGCTATCTACAACCTCATCATCATCATCATCATCATCTTCTTCGTCCCCAAAACCTGCTTCCGTATTGCCTCCATCTCCATTGAAGGAGTCAAACAACACGACTGGGGTAGTGGTGGCTGAACCCCCTAAAATGGCATGCAGCTCATCATAGAAGCGGCATGTTTGGGGCTCTGATCCGGAGTGGCCGTTCGCCTCTCTGGTTTTCTGGTAGGCTTGCCTCAGCTCCTTCAGTTTCACGCAGCACTGCTTCGGGTCCCTGTTATGGCCTCTGTCCTTCATGCCCTGGGAGATTTTGACAAAGGTTTTGGCATTTTGAAAACTGGAACGGAGTTCTGATAGCACGGATTCCTCTCCCCAAACAGCGATCAGATTCCGTACCTCCCGTTCGGTCCATGCTGGAGCTCTTTTGCGATTCTGGGACTCCATCATGGTCACCTGTGCTGATGAGCTCTGCATGGTCACCTGCAGCTTGCCACGCTGGCCAAACAGGAAATGAGATTCAAAAGTTCGCGGTTCTTTTCCTGTCTACCTGGCCAGTGCATCTGAGTTGAGAGTGCTGTCCAGAGCGGTCACAATGGAGCACTCTGGGATAGCTCCCGGAGGCCAATACCATCGAATTGTGTCCACAGTACCCCAAATTCGAGCCGGCAACGTCGATTTAAGCGCTAATCCACTTGTCAGGGGTGGAGTAAGGAAATCGATTTTAAGAGCCCTTTAAGTCGAAATAAAGGGCTTCATTGTGTGGACGGGTGCAGGTTTACATCAATTTAACGCTGCTAAATTCGACCTAAAGTCCTAGTGTAGACCAGGGCTCTGTGTGTGTGTGTGCGCACGCATTAGAGAGAGAAGCAGAGAACACAGAAACTGAGGACAGACAAGAACAGAGAGAGGGACAGAGACAAAAAGCAAAAAAGCCGAGCAGTAGCATCTGAGCACAGTGTCAAAAAAAAAGCTAGAGAGAAGGCTTTTGGCTAAAGAGGCTTGGGCAGTAAGCTAAGAAACTGCTCCTTTTGCTTTTGGTTCCTCCTGCATTTGGAGAAGCAGGACTTGGTACATTCCTTGTAAATATACAAGATTGCATCAAAGAAAATACCAGACTTCATCAATTTCTACTTTCACCAGGAACATCCCCAGCACCCCAAAATTTGACTAGCAGCTCAGGGAAACAATACCAGCGGTGTCCTGGAAGATGGTTAGTTTCAGTACATTGATATCCACCCACATCTTTTAGTAAGAAAGATTAATTTAAGCAATTCATCATTCTTTAAAATATTATAGAAGTGCTAGTGATGATAATATCTTCCATACATGTAGAAACTTTAATCCGTAAGAATTCCACAGTGCTTCTCAAATTGCATACATCCAATAACACTTCTTGGGCACAACAAGCTATACATACAACTGCTGCCAAAGTGTAAAAGAGACAGAACCTGAAGGTACTTGCCAAAAGTGGATACAATCTGACCATTTAAATGCAGCCACTTCTGGGATAGAGACTGCCAACCAGCTGGCTCTCAGCATACTGCACAACAGTGCAAGGGATAGGAAGTTTTGGCTAATAATAATGGAGCAAAGCTCTAGCCTTATAAAAAGTGTCACGGGACTTTTAATGTCCATTCAACACAGGCAGACACTCACCCATAAGGTCTGCATGCAGTAAACAAACTGCATCTCATTTATTTACTTGGAAAAAATGAACAACCAAGTCAACGGTACTCTGATTTGACCCTGTGTATCCAGGGAATCTAGGTATTGTCAAATTTAATCTTTAGGTCATGAAGCCATTCTCTCTCTTGCAGATGTGCAGGGAATTTCTGAAAGCAGTATAGAGGAGGGGTGGCAGACCACTGTGTAGCGGGGTTGTCACCCCGCTCTGGCCCTGAAGGGGCTGCAGCTGGCGAAAAAGAGTTAAAACACCCAAGCTAGGCTGATTGGAGTAGCAGCCACAGCTGTGGCCAGCTTAATCTGGGCCCAGCAGGCCCTTATAAGAGGGCTGTGGGCCAGAAGCTGGAGAAGTCTCACTCTAGCCCTGGAGTGGGAGGGGCTAGCTGCCGAAGGGGAAAGGGGAAGGGGAAAGGGGAAGGGGAAGGGGAAGGGGAAGGGGAAGGGAGCTCCAGCCTGGTAAACCCCCAGGCTGCAGGCCTTGGTAAAGGCCCAGAAAGGTACTGGGGTTGCAGAGGGGCAGCCTGGGAATAGGCAAAGGCAGCAGGTCCTACCCCCTTGCCAATGATGAGTGGCTATTACACTGCAGTCTGCCCCAGTGAGTGGGGGCTAGATGATGACTGGCAGTAGCCAATGAGGCAAGGTGAGTTTAGAGGGTTGGGGGTTCCCCTGGGAGGGGAGACCCAGAGTGGGGGGGGTACTGCTGGGGCAGAACCCTGAGGTAAAGGGGCACTGGGGTCCAGGAGGGATATGGGGGCCAGCAGCAGGTGAGACATAGGCCTGCAGAGGGTGCTCTGGGCTGGAAAGAGCTAATTTCCAAGATGACCAGCAGGAGGCACCAAATTGGTGAAGCGTCACCTCACTACAAAGTGCCTTTCTTAATTTTTGCCACTCTCTTATATTGGCACAATCTTCGTGGGGTGGCTTGGCTAAACTGGCTTTAGGGGCAGATTCTGCCAGTGGTGCAGTGCAAAAGCATGCTGCAGTGGCAAATCTAGCCCCAGGTTGGTTTGGTATAGTTGATTTGGTTTGGGACAGCTGAAAACAGAAGTATGGATGAAAATCAGATATGATAATGAACAGGATATTGCCTCAACTAAAACTTGATTACATACTACTATAGTACTTACATACTACTCTGCAGTAAGATGCACTGCACTAGTAAGAACAATGCCACTTGGTGATCAAACATTGCAATTTTAACCTTCTATAACAGGCAATGTCCTCTGTTCAGGAGAGAGGGACACCATCAATATGAAACCTAATCAGTTTTAAAATACAAGTTACACGTTACTCAGGTTCCTATACCTTCCTATGAGTATCACCTGCTAATATTTATGGTTTTACAATAACATGTTGCTATTTTAAATATTTCTCTCCCCTGTGGCTCTGTAAGAGCCACACAGGCAAACAGAGAATCTAATGGGGAAACAGTGAAACTTACTATACATAAAGTGCTGTCAAGTGTACAAGGAAACTAACTGGGGGGAAAAAAGGGAATTATTTTTCTCTATCATCTGTCAGCTAAAGTAATCTTAGATTTTGTGAGTCTCTTGAGTGACAAGAAGAAAGTTATACAAATTTAATTTAGTTAAAAAGAATAACTGAAGTTATATGGGGCATATGGATTTTTCCCCATTCTCCATTAAAATTAATCCTCTACTTCTCTCTTCAGATAATGTAACATTCATATTCTGAGAGCAGCTTGTCTATTTAAATGGTTTCAACCATATTGCATTTTAACACCATGGACTCTGGTAACACTAAATTATCTTTCCCACACTGATAAATGCTCTTAACATTTAAAAACATGGGCAGTAACACTAGCACAATTGAGAGGAGTACAATTATCTGAAGTCTGTAGCACAGAAAATGAGAAACAGAGGTTAATGAAAAGTACTACACAATGCAAAGTTCTTTTATGTAACAAACTCAATTACTAGCTGATTTATTCGACTTTGCCTTTCATCTTTGATTAGACAAAGTAACAGACTTTACTTTGCATTCCATGCTGTTTAAAAGGTATTTAACTGGAAGCAGCACATTGAGGGAATTGTCATAAATGTCTCCATATTAAGCCCCACTGTTCTGTTACAAGTGTACCAATCTGTACCAGTGTTAACTGGTCATGGTTCAAATGGTTACTATAAAAAGAGTCAGGTCAAAATGAATTTTCAAAAAATTTAGCCAGCTGAGCCTCTGGGATGTTTACTTCACATAATAAATAATAATACTACCTTGTCCTTCTTTAGCACCTTCCCTGTGAGGATCTCAAAGCACAGTACAAATATTAATGAAATCAGCCTCAAAACACCCATTAGTAGGCAATAGTATTTCCATTTTGCAGATGAGTCACACAGAAGTTAAGGTCAAGCAGCAATTCTATTATGGAGAACAGTCTATTAATAGAAGAAGCTCTTCCTACAGGAAGGGTTATGCTAATTATGGGCATGGCAAAAGACCCCATGGCTGGACTCTGAAGACAATCAGTGGGAGGTTCTCACTAATAGAGGAAGGAGCTGCAGACAGTCGCAGTAGGTTGGTTCTGTCCAATTTTCCTTAGGGGGGTGTGTCTCTCTCTCTCTCTCTCTCTCTCTCTATATATATATATAAAAAAACGCATCTAAATCTGCCTATCTTAGGTACTTTTATGGCTCCTGTAATGAGTATCTGAGAATCTCACCATCTTTAATATATTTAATCCTTATAAAACCTTTGTGAGGTAAGGAAGTACTATTACCCTCATCTTACGGATGGGGAACAGAGGCAGAGAGAGAATAAAAGTGGCTTGCTCAAAGTCACACAGGAAGTCTGTGCCAGAGCGAGGAACTGAACTCGGGTCTCCTGGTGTCCTATTCACTGCACCATCCTTCCTCTCTAACAATATTGTCCTGTTTGTTAGCTTTATTTACTCACAAAAAGAACATGTCTCTGTTCCGATGTCTTCAGAAACCATCTCTCAAATCATCTCTCATGCACTGGACAGCTCCTGATATAGTTGTAATAATAAGTGAAAGTAATTTTCAGGCTGCAAGTGTACATAGTCCCAGCCACTAGCTGCTAGAATCCCTAAGGATGGCTGGCTCATGAGCTGCAAAGTTTGGACTCAGATCTAAACTCTCACAAAGTCCAGAGGCATTTAGATCAGAGTTTTTATCTGCCCTATCTGAAAAAGGCCCAGGACAACCGGGGGGCACACTGGGTCTAAAAGCTTTTTGGCCTCCAAAGCTGCAAAGAACTCCATAGAACAGTGCACTAATCGTCAGCGGACATACTCAATTTAAAAGGCATTTTAAAGAATAAGGGGGATTCCCTTTTGTTCTTATTGCCAGCTGTAGTTATGGTTAATGATTCTTTGGTGTAGTTAAGGGGAATTGGACAAAGTCATAAGTAGGAAGGTGTGTTGCTGAAGAAATGTATAGACTCCATCATGCTGGCATGTGGCCAGTTAGGGTACATCTATGTCACAATCGGGAGGTCTGACTGCAGTTCATGTAGACATAGCTAAGCTAGCAGAGCGGGCGCTAGGCATAAGCAGACTAAGCGATTGCTTAGAGCCCCGAGCAGCTCAAGGAGGGCTCCCTCTTTGCTTTTTATTATCTGTTATCTGTGGGGGTCCCCCATAATATTCCTGCTTAGGGACCCCAATGGGGCAGCACTGCCTCTGCAAGCTAGCTTTGATTCACCTAGCTTGCTAAAAAAGGCAGTGAAATCACAGGGTGGAGACACGCTTGGGTCTGCCTACATGTGCAGCTATCACACCTCCTGATTGCAGTGCAGACACACCTTCACATTCACACTCATAATCTGACCCACCAGTCTGGGCTCGCTGCCAGGGGGAATCATTTAACAATAACGGTCATATTTGAGAATTCTCGTAGGTATTTTTCAGCTGAAAGCCAAATTAAATTGACGAACAGGAGCAAAGTAAGGATGTTCTCATTAGCTGGCCATAAGTGATTTTGCCTGAACATCTCTCCACTGGGAGGAAAGAAGAGAAGGAACAATTTTTAGTTTAAGTGAAGGAGAGGAGGTTAAGGGGGTGGAGAAGGAAAGGGAAGTTTATTTGGAGGTGAAGTGAATTTTTCATGCGGTGTCGCAAAATGACTGCTCCCTGAGCTGCTGTGTCACACATTAGACATGAATCACTCCTACCTAATCCCCTCTCCACTGCTAATTCAGGATATATCAAAATTGAAAATAGCTGAGCTGCTGGAATCATATTAAAGAGCAGACACCATCACTTTTGTTCTGTTCAGCACTTTGAAAATTCACTCTGAATACACAGTGAAATGTGCTTCAAAATACAGTGACTCTCTGTCATAAAAGTACATCTAAAACTGGGAATGCACACATTTCCTTTAAACCATCAACAAAGTTACAGAACATAGCCAGAGGGAGAAGGCAAATAACTATAAGTAAGAAACTGTAGTTGCAGCCGTGTCAGTCCTAGGATATTAGCGAGTCAAAGTGGGTGAGGTAATGGCTTTTATTGCACCAACTTCTGTGAATAGGGCTAAGAAGAGCTCTGTGTGGATCAAAAGCTAGTCTCTCTCACTAACAGAAGCTGGTCCAATAAACAATATTACCTCACCCATCTTGTGTCTCTATAAGTAAGAAAGACACATAGGACAAGATTCTGAGGCACAGCCTAATATGTGCAGCCCATGCAGTAGGGGTCTATGGTAGCTTTAAGCCACCTTTGTATCCTCCGTCCTGTTCCTGGATTGCCCCAGGAGTTGTAGAGGCCCTGGAATAAGGCAGACAGCAGTTCCCTGTAGGATGCAGCATTGCCCAGAGTCTCCACACTACTGCATTCTGAAGCACCCCCCCCCCCACCATACTACATGCCAGGGCTTGCAAGGGGGTCTCACAAGCAGCCTTCGCACTGCCTGCAGCAGTGATTCTGCCAGGGGAATCATCCCCTAGCCAGAATTCAGGCTTTTAGGACCCATTAATGGTGCTCTGGCCCTTTAACTGTATGTAAAGGGGCCAGAATGGAGGGGAGAATCTCACTTGTATTGTTTGTGTGCATCGTTATGAAGTCTTCTGCATTTCTATATTGCCTTCCATTCAAGGATCCCAAAGAACTTTACACACATTTATATATTCAGCTTCAGAGGTCTTGTGTGCAACAGGTAAGAAAGAAGCATTCTCTCCATTTTACTGAGAGGGACAGGGAAGTGAAGTAACTTGACCAAGATCACAGTAAGTCTGTGGCAGAGCTGGGAATAGAACCCCAATCTTTAGACTCCCAGTTGTGTGCTTTAACCACAAGAGCATCGCACCTCCCCTAATGTATACAGTAAAATAATGGGCAGACATGCTCTTAAACAGTAAAGCCACAGGTGGGCTTGGGGACCTTGTCTAACATCATCCACTCTTATGTTTGCTGAGAAACATGGCTGAAGGCCAAGGACATTCAATCTTGCATTTGAGATCCATTCAACACAGGACTGGGGGAAGCTAGATACAACTCCCCTGTTCTCTGGGCTGGTCTGCACTGCGTCAGTTCTGGCATAAAACAGAGCAGCCATAAGAACCACAAGCTATTTGAGAAAAAAGAAAAGGAGTACTTGTGGCACCTTAGAGACTAACCAATTTATTTGAGCATAAGCTTTCGTGAGCTACAGCTCCCTTCATCGGATGCATACTGTGGAAAATACAGAAGATGTTTGTTTTTATACACACAAATCATGAAAAAATGGGTGTTTATCACTACAAAAGGTTTTCTCTCCCCCCACCCCACTCTCCTGCTGGTAATAGCTTTTGTAAAATGATCACTCTCCTTACAATGTGTATGATAATCAAGGTGGGCCATTTCCAGCACAAATCCAGCAGCTGGCAGAGGAGACAGTTCAGACAGAGCAGGAGGGATCCATGTTCTAACCCTGGCTCACTGAGGCATTCCAGTTGGTCATGATATGCAACATAGTGACAAACGTGGAGTCCTAAGTGACCACAGATTTGTAGTACTTAACAAAGTGGTTGTGTTCTCCTTTCAAACCTCGAAAGAATAAGGGAAGCCATGGCTAGGGCATAGTTACGTACTACAGAGCCACGCAGAAGAGTACTGTCGTGTGTTGAGCACTCTATGTCTACAGTGTTCAGGCTGTGTTTGCAGGTAGCTCTGAAACTGCAGGAGTGTCTCTGATGTTACTGTGAGATGCCACTAGTTATACGTGTTATGAAATGTATAAAATACTACGAATCACTCCCACTTGCATGCTGAGAACAAAAAGTCCTACCTCTGTGAGAGTTTTATCCAATCTGGCAGCTAGTTTCCCAATCTCGTATAAAATGTGAGGATTTGTAGAGATTGTTGCCACCATCATGCCTGGGAGGTAGGTCAGCAGTCTCACCATGTACTTTTTTGTCACAGAGCCAGTACCTAATAGGCAAAGAGATACACTGTGAATCATTTCAATACACTCCATTAAAGGTCATTGTGTGTAAGGATAAGGAGGTTTCTCCCATCATAAAAGAAATCAAACTCAGATCATAAAAGAGACAATTCAAAGAACAGATTTACTAGATGACATTAGGAAAGGCCAACGCTCAGCACATGTGGAGTGTAAGTGCAACTCCTTGCCTTTACGTAGGAGAGTGACACACCTTGGGAAGGTTCCCCTTTCATGTGCACAAAGGGCCTGATCCAACACCAATGGCAGTCTTTGCATTGATTGCAGTGGGCCTAAAGAGAACCTAAAATAATAGGTTTCTTTATCAGCGTGATGAGTCTCAATGGCCCTGGTTACCCTATTGAAATTACAGTGTTGAGGAAACCAGGTTCAACACAGTATTCTCCCACCATGCATGTTCTTGCATTGTAGATGGGTCTGAACTGCGTTTGAAACTACATCCCCAAACCATGGAGCTGGGGAAATAATTTGTAATAAGATTTATTTAATGAAGTTTGCCTTTTTTTGTTTGTGATTTGCCTGCAAGCAGATCAGCGTTTTCTCACATCTATTAATTTGAATGTATTTTCTGAATAATTTTTATGGCTAAGTCTTTTTCTGTTCTGTTTCTATTTGTGAGCAGTTTGATGCATTCACTATTTGAAGTTCAAGCTATTTTGACTTGTCACATAGTTCACATGGCATGTTTCTGTTCCCTTAATGGACGAGTAAGTCTGTGGCAAAGCTGGGAATAGAACCCCAATCTTTAAAATCCTAGTTGTGTGCTTTAACCACAAGAGCATCACACCTCCCCTAATGTATAAGGTAAAATAATGGGCAGACATGCTCTTAAACAGTAAAGCCATGTGTGGGCTTGGGGGCCCATAGGCTTAATTTTCTGGTATGAATACTCATGATTCTGAATTCCAAATTCCTTGTTGGTGATTCTTTCACTGCAGTTATTTGCTAAAATTTGCTGTTTCTACAAACAGTCCTGCCAGAAACACATTAGAACATTTGCAGAAAGCAAATACAAAAATGGCCATGACATGGTCAAAACAATTTAACTGAAAAATTAGAATTAATATGTGCAGAAAGTCCTTTGGAGAATTCACAGTTCTCTGATGAACCATGCCATGACCCTGTGTGACAAGGCATCATTCCACTCCTGTCTTTTTTCTAGACATAAACTGCTCAGAGACAGTGATGCTGGAACAATTTTTATTGTGGGGGTGCTGAAGATGGAAAGCATGTATTTGGGTTGTTATTACTACTTTAAGCCAGGGGGTGCAGCAGCATCCCCTGAACCCCTAGTTCCAGCACCTATGCTCAGAGACCTTCTTCTGGTCAAATACCTTGTGCCATCTATTTACTGCATTCTCCCCACCATCTTTACAAAGTCATGCAACTCTGTATTTACAAGCATACAATCCTTAGCTCACTCAGCCAAGTAACAGAAGATATCTTTCCCCTGAGAGATCTCTCCTGGTTCTGGCTCTAGCTCTTTCAAGCCTGCCAGCCTGTCTCTTCCCCCTGGCCTGGGCACTTCATTCTCATGCCTTTTTCTTTCTGGGCTAATGGGCTAATGTCTTCTGGGCTTTCCTCAGCCCATCCCAAACTATCAATTACACACAGCTTTGTCCCTCAAGTTTACTCCAGGGCAATTTAACTGGTGATTCAGAGATCAGAGGGCTGGTACAACTGATGTTGTCCAGCACCTTGTCACACCCTGCTAGAACTACCAAAGAGAATTTTAGCCTAATTACCTGAACGTCTCTTTTAATACACTTCACATGCTTACACGCAAAAGTGCTTGTAGTGGTGCACAGGCATTTTATCAGTGCTTTTGCAATTGCACTGATTCTGAGCAAGACTCACCTAAGTTGCCTCCTGCCCTGCGACTCCCTGCACCATGGTAGTGCCAGTGTAGGACAGAAAGCACTGGCATTTCACTTGCATAGGTGCAATTGGTCTTCCTAGCACAGTTCTACAGTGCACCTGATATGCTGGCAGTGAGCTTTCTGGTCAAGGTTCTCCTCTCCAGAGCAGAGGTGATATTTCACCTATAAAGTTTAAGTGCTTATATTTTAGAAATAGAAAATTCAATGGGGCAGTGGATTGGAAGCAGTGTCTGGACCTGTAGGACAGGTACCTACACCACACTACTACTGCAACAGTTCAGAGAATGCTGTATGTGCAAGCTGAGCACCTGAACAAGGGCAACTGTTGCAGATATTCTGCACTGTTGCAACTGCTCTAGGTCACTCATGCTGGTGTGGATTTCAGTGGCATTACTCCAGATTTATACAAGTGTAACAGAGCAGAATGTGGCCCAATTGCAATCACTGGGACAAACTGGGATACTCAGTGGTAGAATGTTTTGACATGAGAATGATAAAGCAGAAAGTAATTTTTTGAAGGATTTTGTAATCTCTCACCTAATGATTCTAGAGACATTATGTTACCGTCTTTAGTAAGATGGGGCGTAGCTGAAGGAAACCCTTCAACATTCAAAAATATCATGATCTGGGTCTGCACTTCAATGAGTTCAGGATTCTGGCTGTCTTCACAGTTGGTGATTTTGAGAACATACTTGTCAGCACAGTCTGCTGTTCCCTCACTTCTTGAAACGTGCACATGAAAATTCTGATCAGTATAGCTGGGGAGTGATCTGATCACAGATACTTTTAATCCAAATACCCTTTCAACTAATTCAGTGGCTTCTTTTTCACTGAATGCTGGTTTAATTAATGTCTGGGATCCATGGATGTTTCCAGAAGACATTGTGTATCTAGAAGAAAACAGAGATGAGAAGATTTCAATTGTATTCTGCCATTTAATATGGGAATAAGTTAGTGTAACAAAACAGACTCTTGGGTAGAAGGCGTCATACATTTATTAGCAAGGGGGAAAAAAGCTTCCCTGTTTAATGAAAATTTAACTATTCAGGATTCTCCATGTGCATTCTCTCTCTCTTTCTTCACCAGCTTCTTGTTTGTAAACCCACTTCAACCTTTGCTGCAGTTTCCAGTATAAGGCCTAATTTAAATATATACACACACATACACAATTTTAGTTGAGAAATAAAACATAAAAATGAACAATTTAGTGGATGCTAGCTAACAAAATTCATAAGCACGAAATATAAAATATCGCCAGTCAATGTTAAGGTCACCAGTCATATTGCTAATATACCAAGAATTTCCTAAGAAAGAAAGGGATCAAAATGCTATCCATGGCTCTTAAATTCAGATCCAGGATCAGATAACCCTTTCAACCAATGTTAACGTGTAAAAAGTAAGTGTAATCCTTCTGCCAGATGCTATCATTCAACATTCAACGAAATATCAAGAAATATTCAGTGCCAATAAGTCAACAATACATTCAAAACAGCAGTACCATTAAAAAAAATCTAATCCATTCCCAAAAGCAGGGGTGGGCAAACTTTTTGGCCCAAGGGCCACAGCGGGGTTGCTAAACGGTACGGAGGGCCGGGTAGGGAAGGATGTGCCTCCTTAAACAGCCTGGCCCCCACCCCCATCTGCCCCCCCCCCCCACTTCCCAACCCCTAACCACGCCTCTGGGACTCCACCCCGTATCCAACGCCCCCCCCCCCAAGCCTCCTGACCGCCCCCGAACCTCCGCCCCATCCAACCGCCCCTTGTCTCCTGACTGGCCCCCGGACTTCCTGCCCCCCCGACCCCCCACCATGCCGCTCAGAGCGGCAGGACTGGCTTATTGGAAAGCCCAGGGAAGGCGGGAGAGCGGGGGATGGGCCGGGAATGTAGGGGCTGGGCAGGATGGTCCCGCGCGCCGTAGTTTGCCCACCTCTGCCCCAACGGTTCCTTTCCGTTTTCCCCCGATGCCAGATGTCAGTTTTTCTGTTGAAAGTGCTAAACCAACAGTTCTCCTCACAACCTCAGCCGAGCCTTGCCGCAACCTTGGACTCTGCTGAAGCCAGCAGCCCCATCTGGTGTGGGATGGGGCAGCTCCGCCCCACCTGGGTACAGGGGGAGGGACAGGGGAGTGAGTGCGTCTCAAGGTCCCAGCCACAACAACCGAACTATGCTCCCCATGTACAATCGTATTGGTGGCCCAATCCTGGTGTAAACCAGTTTGGTCTCGTGTAATAGACAGAGCCAAACGCCGTTTTAGCTCCATTCCTGACCTGTGCCACAGCCCTGGCCTGTCTCCTATAACCTACACGGGCTCGAGACCCCCTTGTTCTTACTCCGGCTAACGCCCAGGCTTCTGCTTGCTCCGCCTCTCAAACTGGTTCTTTCACCGCGCTCCCCTGGGGGAAATCCGCGACCGCTGCCCCGCAGGAGGGCATGCAGCTTTCACAGCAGCTAGGCAGCCCCAGCTCAGAGCACAGCCTCCGACAGCAGAGTGCCCCACGCTTCCCAAACGCGTCCTCAGAGATCTTAGACAATCCAACGGGGAACAAGAACCAGCCTCGGTTACAGCAGGGTCCCAACCACCTAGCAGCAAACTGCGTGGGAGCAGATCCGAAAGAATCAGACACGCTGGCCAGGACGTGGCGTCCCTTCTGATCCTGGCCCATTACGCGCGCAAAGCGTCCCGTGTCCTCTCACAGCGCATCCACCCCGCACCGCCGGCGCAAAGCGGACTGGCTCCGATTTCCCCGGGGGAACGGTTCCATACCGCACACGGCGCTCGGCCTCGCTGGGCACCTCGGACGCTTGGAACCGGACAAGTTCCTCCTCTCAGACCAGAAGCGGTCAGCTCCCCGGCTCGTCGCCGCTGGCGGAGTGTGAGGAAATGTCTGATTGGCTGCTGGGTGCGTTAGGTATCGTGTATTCAACTGCTCTGCGTAGGGATGTGCTAAGGGTAGCGGTTACTGACACGTCCTACATGGCAAGTTTCTGGCACTGTTGTATACGTGAAATTGCGACACGTAGAAATGTGCTATCTGTAGCAGTTATTTATACGCATTGATTGTAAGAAACAGCTTTTGTAAAAAGATGCTACCTCCCTCATAGGTCATGTTTTCTAGACCTTAAATTTTTTTTCTCTTCTCTGGACTCTCTCCGGTTTGTTCACATCTTTCCTGAAATGTGGCGCCCATAACTGGACACAATACTCCAGCTGAGGCCTAATCAGCGCAGAGTAGAGCGGACATCCCAGAGTGATGTTCTGGTTTTCTGCGGCAGCGTTACACTGTTCGCTCATACTCAGCTTGTGGTCCACTAGGACTCCTAGATCCCTTTCCACAGTACTGGTATTCAGCTTGTGGTCCACTATGACCCCCAGATCCCTTTCCTCGGTACTCCTTCCTAGGAAGTCATTTTCCATTTTGTATGCGTGCAGCTTGTTATCATTCACAAACTTTATAATTGTACTCTCTAGGCCATTATCTCGATCATTGACTTAAGATTTTGAATAGAAACTTATCCAGAACTGATCCCTGGAAAACCCCACTCGTTATGCCCTTCCAGCCTGACTCAGCCCTTTCAGCCTGTGAATCACTGATAACTGCTGTGGAAACTGTTTTCCAACTAGTTTTGCACTCATCTTATTTTAGCTCCATCTAGGTTGCATTTCCATAGTTTGTTTATGAGACGGTCATGGGAGACCGTATCAAAAGTCTTACTAAAGGCAAGGTAGATCATGTCAGCCACTTCCCCACAACCACAAGGCTTGTTACACTGTTAAAGAAGGCTATCAGTTTGGTTTTACATGTGAGACTGCTTGAATTAGCTACATCAGATGGCCTTTTTTAGCAAAGTAGGACCTGTCACTGCTGCAGGTAGCCCAGTCCTACAGACAGCGTTTTCACACACACTCGTGTAAGAAACTGCAATCTGTAGGGATGTGCTGCCTGTAACACTGCAATCTGATGAAACTAATACCTACAGATAGCAGTTTCTCACACCGTGGGTATGAGCTACATCAGATGGCTTTTTTTTAGCAAAGTAGGACCTGTCACTGCTGCATATGTTTCTGGATAGTACAAGGCCCTGGAATCTAATAATAGAATCATAGAATATCAGGGTTGGAAGGGACCTCAGGAGGTCATCTAGTCCAACCCCCTGCTCAAAGCAGGACCAATCCCCAACTAAATCATTCCAGCCAGGGCTTTGTCAAGCCTGACCTTAAAAATCTCAAAGGAAGGAGATTCCACCAACTCCCTAGGTAACACATTCCAGTGCTTCACCACCCTCCTAGTGAAAAAGTTTTTCCTAATATCCAACGTAAACCTCCCCCACTGCAACTTGAGACCTTTACTCCTTGGTCTGTCATCTGCTACCACAGAGAACAGTCTAGATCCATCCTCTTTGGAACACCCTTTCAGGTAGTTGAATGCAGCTCTCAAATCCCCTCTCATTCTTCTCTTCTGCAGAATGATCAATCCCAGTTCCCTCAGCCTCTCCTCATAAGTCATGTGCTCTAGCCCCCTAATAATTTTTGTTGCCCTCCGCTGGACTCTTTCCAATTTTTCCACATCCTCTTGTAGTGTGGGGCCCCAGACTGGACACAGTACTTCAGATGAGGCCACACCAATGTCGAATAGAGGGGAACGATCACGTCCCTCAATCTGCTGGCAATGCCCCTATTTATAGGGCCTTTTGTTGGCCCCTTGTTGGCCTTCTTGGCAACAAAGGCACACTGTTGACTCATATCCAGCTTCTCATCCACTGTAACCCCTAGGTCCTTTTCTGCAGAACTGCTGCCTCATTATTCGGTCCGTAGTCTGTAGCAGTGCATGGGATTCTTCACTTGTCCTTGTTGAACCTCATCAGATTTCTTTTGGCCCAATCCTCTAATTTGTCTAGGGCCCTCTGTATCCTATCCCAACCCTTCAGCGTATCTACCACTCCTCCCAGTTTAGTGTCATCTGCAAACTTGCTGAGGGTGCAATCCACGCCATCCTCCAGATCATTAATGAAGATATTGAACAAAACCGGCCCCAGGACTGACCCTTGGGGCACTCCGCTTGATACTGGCTGCCAATTAGACATGGAGCCATGGATCACTACCCGTTGAGCTGGATGATCTAGCCAGCTTTCTATCCACCTTATTGTCCATTCATCCAGTCCATACTTCTTCAACTTGCTGGCAAGAATACTGTGGGAGACAGTATCAAATGCTTTGCTAAAGTCAAGGAATAACACATCCGCTGCTTTCCCCTCATACACAGAGCCAGTTATCTCATCATAGAAGGCAATTAGTTTAGTCAGGCATGACTTGCCCTTGATGAATCCATGCTGACTGTTCCTGATCACTTTCCTCTCCTCTAATTGCTTCAGAATTGTTTCTTTGAGGATCCACTCCATGATTTTTCCAGGGACTGAGGTGAGGCTGACTGGCCTGTAGTTCCCCAGATCCTCCTTCTTCCCTTTTTTAAAGATGGGCACTACATTAGCCTTTTTCCAGTCATCCGGGACCTCCCCCGATCGCCATGAGTTTTCAAAGATAATGGCCAATGGCTCTGCAATCACATCCACCAACTCCTTTAGCACACTCGGATGCAGGGCATCCAGCCCCATGGACTTGTGCTCGTCCAGCTTTTCTAAATAGTCCCGAACCACTTCTTTCTCCACAGAGGGCTGGTCACCTCCTCCCCATGCTGTGCTGCCCAGTGCAGTAGTCTGGGAGCTGACCTTGTTCATGAAGACAGAGACAAAAAAGCATTGAGTACATTAGCTTTTTTCACATATTCTGTCACTAGGTTGCCTCCCTCATTCAGTAAGGGGCCCACACTTTCCTTGACTTTCTTCTTGTTGCTAACATACCTAATGTAAACACATTAACCCTCACGGGGCACATCACTATACAAAAAAAGTTTTGTCTGTGCCTGTAGTGGGGCAGCTTCCCCACTCTGATAAGCAGGGAATTAAAAGCAGGCAAGGTAGGCTAATTGAGGGAAGCAGCCACAGCTGTGGCCAGCTCAGTTGGGGCCCAGCTGGCCCTGATAAGAGGGCTGTGGGCCAGAAGCTGGAAAAGTCTCACTCTAGCCCTGAAGTGGAGCAGTGCTGAGGAAGAGCAAGGGGAACTGGGGAGCTCCAGCCTGGTAAACCCCCCCAGGCTGCAGGTCTTGATGAAGGCTTATGAAAAGGTACTGGGGCTGCAGAGGGGCAGCCTGGGAATAGGTAAAGGCAGCAGGTCCTAACCCCTTGCGAATGATGAATGGCCATGACAGACTGCAGTCTGCCCCAGTGAGCCGGGGCTAAATGATGACTGGCAGTAGCCACTGAGGCAAGGTGGGTTTAGAGGGTTGGGGGGTAGACATAGTAACCGTAGTGACTCTATGCTGACATAACTTGAGTTAACACGCACTTAAAGTGTAGATATGGCCTTAGGTTTATTAAATGTTTGGGAGAGGTAACAGGAACAATATGAGGGTAGACTAAGATTCATTTAGGTGTTTAAGCTCAAGGCATTGGAACTAGCCTTACTGCACCCTACAGGCTCAGGAACAAAGAAGCACATAAAAAAAATTATTAAAATTTCTTGACTTGAGGGTGTATAACTCATGATTTTAGAATCCTTGTGGTTGTAAAGGTATCTTGGGGTTATAGATATGCGTTCATTATATTTTGAAAGGCTAAACTATGAATGGATTGAACAAAATTAGATCAGGTCCTCAGGATAAGTACATTGTCTATTAGCCAAGATAATCAGGGATGCAGGCCCATGCTCTGCATGTCCCTAAACTGACCTTTGACTGCCAGATGCTGGAAGTGGACAATGGGATGGTTCACTTAGTCATTGCCTGGTCTGATCATGCCCTTAGAAGCACCTGGCATTGACCACTATCACAAGACAGAATACTAGATTAGGCAGACTATTGGTCTGACCCACGATGGCAGTTCTAATTTTCTTCAAAAATTAGAATAGATTTTTTCCAGGGAGACAGATGTTATAGGAGATAGTATACTGCCTTTATTGAATATTTGAGAATCAAGTTGTATGCAATGGCATGCAGAAAAACACTAAGGGCTAGACTGAGAAGCAAAATAACAGTTGTAAAAATGCAATCCCCACTGGTGGATTGACTCAAAACTAAGTTTTGACACTAGGCCAGAAATTCAGTCAGCTCTAAAATGAGAAGAAAAAAATTAAATTTAAAAATTCAGGGAATCCCAGCAGCAGATAAGACAACTTGGGAAACTGCTAGGAGACTCTATGCAATCAGATACAGTGATAAGGGATTCTTTGTTTCTGAGGGGATAGATGTAAAATGTTTCACTGAATTAAGTCTCAGGGATTATTTATAGCGGCAAATTAAAGCGCTTTAACTTGCTGGCTCAGGGGTGTGAAAAATCCCCCCTCCCCGGAATGCAACAAGTTTGAGTGCTTTTCTAGTGTGGACTGGCTCGGCTCCCACTGCTCAGAGCTAATCCCCTTGTCGAGGTGGATTACCAGGAGCACTGGCACCCACAGCAGCACTTTGAACTTTGTACTCCAAACATAGCCTCAGTCGGTTAGGTAAGACAAAGAGCAGCTGCATTGAAGAATCCAGCCCTGGGAAGCTGATGCTGAGAGATGCTGTCTGTGAGAGGGGAAAATAAAAAAAAGCCCCTTTGCCTCCCACCATTTTGGCAAACGCTGGTGTCTCAGTCCCACTGGGGTACCTGTTACCCCCTGTGCCCTGCCTGTGCCAGGTTTTGCCCTCTGTCAGCACCTCGCACCGAGCTTAACTCCTGCTCCTCCCCCACAACGCTGATTTTGCCCTTTAGCCCCTCTCCTTATCCTGCCTCCAGCTGCTTGACCCCCCTGACCAGTCAATTTCCGCCCCCTGTTCAGACCCTGGCCACTCCCCTGCTCCGATTCGCCCCCTTTGTCCCCTTTTAACCCCTGTAAATAGCAGTCAGCAGAATTTTACGGCTAATAAGGGCAGGGTGAAGGGCTGTGGGTTCAGCAGATGTTACTGAGCATGCTCAGTTCATGTGACCATACAAAAAAGACACTTTGCTCAAATAAAAAAAGCCTCACCCCCCAAACTATTTTGCAAAGCACTGGTGTCTCAGTCCCACTGGGGTAACTGCTACCCCCTGTGCCCCTGTCTGTGCCAGGTTTTGCCCTCTGACACCCTCTGCCAGTGCCCCACTCCTGGGCTTAACTCCACCTCATTCCTGATTTTGCCCTTTAGCCCCTCTCCTAATGCTGCCTCCAGCTGCTTGATGCCCCCGACTAGTAAATTTCCACCCCCTGCTCAGACCCTGGCCACCCTCCTGCTCAGATTCGCCCCCCTGTCCAGGTTCCTTCCCCACTCTGAACTCTAGGGTACAGATGTGGGGACCTGCATGAAAACCTCCTAAGCTTACTTTTACCAGCTTAGGTTAAAACTTCCCCAAGGTACAAACTATTTTACCTTTTGCCCTTGGACTTTATCGCTGCCACCACCATACGTCTAACAGGTATATAATCGGGAAAGAGCCCATTTGGAAACATCTTTCCCCCCCAAAATCCTCCCAACCCTTACACCCCCTTTCCTGGGGAAGGCTTGATTAAAAATCCTCACCAATTTGCATAGGTGAACACAGACCCAAACCCTTGGATCTTAAGAACAATGAAAAAGCAATCAGATTCTTAGAAGAAGAATTTTAATAGAAGAAAAAGTAAAAAGAATCACCTCTGTAAAATCAGGATGGTAAATACCTTACAGGGTAATTAGATTCAAAACATAGAGAATCCCTCTAGGCAAAACCTTAAGTTACAGAAAGACACAAAAATAGGAATCTACATTCCATTCAGCACAGCCTATTTTCTCAGCCATTTAAAGGAATCAGAATTTAATGCATCTCTAGCTAGATTACTTACTAAGTTCTAAGACTCCATTCCTGTTCTGTCCCCGGCAAAAGCATCACACAGACAGAGAGAGGGGCTTTGTTTCTCCCTCCCCCCAGCTTTTGAAAGTATCTTATCTCCTCATTGGTCATTGTGGGCAGGTGCCAGCGAGGTTATCCTAGCTTCTTAACCCTTTACAGGTAAAAGGGTTTTTCCTCTGGCCAGGAGGGATTTTAAAGGGGTTTACCCTTCCCTTTATATTTATGACACCCCCTTTGCCACGTTTTAACCTCTGTCAAAAGCCGTCCGCAGAATCTTAGGGATAATAAGGGCACGGTGGCTTCAGCAGATATAAGTAGCACATTTCTGTGGAGAACAGTTTACTACGCTACACCGGCAGCCACGTGGAGTGAACAGGCAGCAAGCGGCTCAGCTCCGCTGTGCTGTCGGTGGTGGGTGGGGCCCCCGGGGCCATTTTAAATCACCCTGGGGACACGCTGGGGGGAGCGCCTGGGGGCGGAAGGTAGGGCCGAGGGGGAGACCAGGCACCACGGGCCCATGGAGCTCATTGGTTGTAAAGGTGCGGGTGCAAGGCCTTAGAGGTATTGCTATTATTTGCTGGAGCTGTCGATGGGGGACAGCTGCCTGTGCTATTGCAATGCCCTGTGACAAACATTCCAAAGGCAGTTTATGGCCACAGGGAAGCAGTCGTCTTGAAAGTAGTGGAGGTGGATAGTACTGGTTCCTGTTCAAATGCTAAGCCAGCCTTGAACTGAGCTCCCAAGTAGAAGCAGGATGATCTTATGATTAAGGCAGTGGAGTGGGACTCAGGAGATCTGGCTTCAGTTCCTGGCTCTACTGCTGATTTTCTGTTTGATTGGGGGCAGGTAACAATCAGGCTGTGGCTCAGTTTCCACGTATAAAATGGAGATAATAATCCTTTCTTTTGCATTGTCCAGGTGGATTTTGAGTTCTTTGGAGAAGGACTCACACTTACCTGTTTTTACAGCTCCTAGCACAATGTAACTGAAGCCTCTCTAGGTACTATTGCAATACAAATCAGTTAAGGAAGATCTAGGTTGTCCTGGCCCATGTGTCAGTAGTTCTCTAACACACACAGTCAGTCAGTGTCTTTTCTACTCAGTGACATTGTGATGCATGGCTAGAAAGGGTTAAACATCCTGCAAAATAAATAACCCTCAAAAGACATGTGGGGAGATAATGTTTGTGTTTTTGTGTATTTACATATGTATGAGTAGGGTCCACAATGTAATCAACAGTCCCTGTCTATGCTGTATTCTCATAATTCAGAGGTCAAAAGAACATCCAATCATTTAAATGAATTGAAACATGGGATATCTCAGAGACTAACAAATTTATTTGAGCATAAGCTTTCGTGAGCTACAGCTCACTTCATCCGATGAAGTGAGCTGTGGCTCACGAAAGCTTATGCTCAAATTTGTTAGTCTCTAAGGTGCCACAAGTATTCCTGTTCTTTTTGCGGATACAGACTAACATGGCTGCTACTCTGAAACATGGGATATCTCAGTATTCATCTCTCTTTGAAATGTGCCGTGAACGGTGAAGGAACAAGCAAATGGCTTTATATTAATTCTAGGGCTGTCAAGCGATTAAAATAATCATGATTAATCGCACTGTTAAAAAATAGAATATCATTTATTTTAAGTATTTTTGGATGTTTACTACATTTTCAAATATATTAATTTCAGGTACAACACAGAATACAAAGTGTACAATGCTCACTTTATATTTATTTTTGATTACAAATATTTGCACTGTAAAAAACAAAAAAAATTGTATTTTTCAATTCATTTCATACAAGTGCTGTAGTGCAATCTCTCTACCATGAAAGTTGAACTCACAAGTGTAGAATTATGTAAAAAAAACCCAAACAACCTGCATTCAAAAATAAAACAATGTAAAACTTTAGAGCCTACAAGTCCACTCAGTGCTGCTACTTGGTCAGCCAATCACTCAAACAAGTTTGGTTACAATTTGCAGGACATAATGCTGCCTGCTTCTTGTTTACAATGTCACCTGAAAACAGGCATTTGCATGGCACTGTTGTAGCTGGCATTGCAAGATATTTACGTGCCAGATGCACTAAAGATTCATATGTTCCTTCATGCTTCAACCACCATTCCAGAGAACATATGTCCATGCTGATGATGGATTCTTTTCAATAACAATCCAAAACAGTGCGGACCGACGCATGTTCATTTTCATTATCTGAGTCAGATGCCACCAGCAGAAGATTGGTCTTTTTTGTTGGTTTGGGTTCTGTAGTTTCTGCATCAGAGTGTTGCTCTTTTAAGACTTCTAAAAGCATGCTCCAAACCTCGTCCCTCTCAGATTTTGGACGGCACTTCAGATTATTAAACTTTGGGTTGAGTGCTGTAGCTATTTTTAGAAGTCGTACCTGCTTTGCGTTTTGTCAAATCTGCTGTGAAAGTGTTCTTAAAACGAACATGTGCTGGGTCATCATCTGAGACTGCTATAACATGAAATATATGCAGAATGCAGGTAAAACAGAGCAGAAGACATACAATTCTCCCCCCAAGGAGTACAGTCAGAAATTTAATAGTCACATTATTTTTTTAATGAGCATTATCAGCATGGAAGCATGTTCTCTGTAATGGTAGCCGAAGCATGAAGGGGCATACGAATGTTTAGCATACCTGGCATGTAAATACCTTGCAAAGCTGGTTACAAAAGTGCCTTATGAACGCCTGTTCTCACTTTCTGGTGACATTGTAAATAAGAAGCAGGCAGCAGTATTTTCTGCCAATGTAAACAAACTTGTTTGGTTTAGCAACTGGCAGAATAAGAAGCAGGACTGCGTAGATTTGTAGGCTCTAAAGTTTTACACTGTTTTGTTTCTGAGTGCAGTTATGTAACAAAAAAAAATCTGCATTTGTAAGTTACACTTTCACGATCAAGAGATTGCACTTCAGTATTTGTATGAGGTGAATTGAAAAATACTATTTCTTTTATCATTTTTACAGTGCATATATTTGTAATAAAAATAATATAAAGTGAGCACTGTGAATTTTGTATTCTGTGTTGTAATTGAAATCAATATTGAAAATGTAGAAAAACATCCAATATTTAATAAATTTCAATTGGTATTCTATTAAGTGCGATTAATCATGATTAATTTTTTTAATTGTGATTAATTTTTTTTAGTTAATCGTGTGAGTTAACTGCGATTAATTGACAGCCTAGTTAATTCATATAGCTAAGTACCTCCTTCAGAGTCATCCTAATTACCTTTTTATTCCCTGAGGAACTCCAACTTGTCAAAAGACATGAAACTGTATAAAAGATCCTTGGGTCCTGATTCTGTCATCTCAGATCTGCTTAGACTTCATTAGGGGAAGTCTGAGTCACAAAACTGAGGTCCCAGTTATGCTGGTACGCCCTGAATATATTTGGACATTGGACTATAACCTATGAACTATTTCTGAAAGAACTCTTTGCAACTCCAAAGCTCGCCATTTCTGCTATGAACCTGCACCTACATGAACTGAACTCATGTCTATATGTATTGTGATACAGTATGGCCAGAGGGCAGCAGGAGAGTGTTTTTTTTTTGTTTTTTTTGTTTTTTTTTAAAGCAGAAAAGAATTTTATTTGTGTAACACTTACAAGGAATCACCGAAAAGGATAAAGCAAAACTATGCAACAAAACAAAAGCAAACACAAGGTATAACACAGCAGCCTTCAGGAGGGAGAAGTATTCAGGCTAGCCTGGGCCCAAGCGGGGGGGCTTCCTCGACACTCGTGGTCTTCCACCGTCCTGAGTTACCTGGTGGCCTAGAGTGGGAGGGCTTCCTCGACACTCATGGTCTTCCACCGCCTCGAGTTACCTAGTGCTACGCCCAGTGTCACCGATTATCCCTCTCCTGAGAGTGCCCGACAAGATGGGCACGGCTGCGGGGTGGGCAGTTTGGAGGTGGGGGGGACGTACACCACGTGTGATAAGACCCCTCCTAGGTGACAGTGATGATGGTATCCACAGCGGCAACGGCTGGGGCTGGGGTCTCTCGCTCTTCCCCTCAATCAAAGGGTCAGATGGAGAGAACCGGATGGGGTCACTGAGCAGAGAACCTCGGACAGCGCCCACTGCTCCTCGAAGGTGTCAAGGGAGTCGGTGGACGCCGTCCAGAGGAACTCCGCCCGGATACGTGAATGTACTGAGGATCGGAAAATGGCCCTACAATCGCAGGACGCTTCATTAGCCAACCTCCTCTGTCTGGTTTTATAAATGGCTGTTTTAGCTAGGGCTAGGAGGAGGTTAACCAGGAGATCTCGCGATTTTGTGGGGCCACGGATGGGGAGTGTGTAGATAAAGAGGTGAGGGGAAAAGTGTAGCCAAAAGCGTAATAAAATATTCGTGAGGAGCCGGAAAAGGGGCTGCAGCCTGGCACACTCCAAATATACGTGCGCCAGGGTTTCCCTCACATTGCAAAATGGGCAAGTATCCGGGATGGGGGTGAACCGTTTCAAAAACACGCCCATGCTCACAGCTCCGTGAAGGAGCCACCAACTAATGTCCCCGACGGGCCTTGGGACCAAGGTGGAATACAGGCTGGCCCACCGGGGTTGCTCACCCTCTAAAGGTGGCAGGAGGTCCCGCCACTTTGTATCGGGGCGGGACACCAGGGTGTGGGCATGAAGAGTGTGAAGCGTGAGTGTGTATAGATATTTCCGTGGTGCGATTTGGAAGCTGACCGGCTGCAGTTCATGCAGCCGGCTCTCAGTGAAAGGGTGAGGGGTTTGTTGGGATCTACGGGGTAGGGGCCCAATTGAAAGGTCCGGCGGGCCTGGAGTAGAGGGTGGGCGGGGTGCACCCTCGCGCAGGACTCGGTTGAGATAAGCCCGAGCAGCGGGTGTCAAGGCGGCCTTCACCTCCTGAAGTACGTGCCTGGGGGTACGAGGTCTGGAGAGCCCCATGCGCCGAGCGAGCATCACGGGATCCAGCCAGTCTCCCTGGTCGTAGTCCAGGAGGTCTCCGACTCTCGTGACTTCCGCCAGGACCAAACTCTGGCGCACCAAGCGGGACTCTGCCGCCTGCACACGGAGCTGGGGGTTGTGTAGCAGGGGCTCCACGAGAAGATCTGCTCCCACGGTGGCCGCCACGGACCTGGCCATTGAAAACAGTTTCCAGGTCCGGAGGAGGTCCTGGTAGAAGACCGGCAGCCCGGAGAGGTCTCGCAGAAAACCTCTCAGACAAAGATAAAGGAGCCGCCGGTCGTATCGGAGCCCTTGGAAGCGGCGCAGGAAGGCGTGCGCCAATATGCTCCACGTCGAACTACCTGCACTATAAAGGAGCCTCTGCAGGGCCTGGAGGTGGAAGACACGGACCTGAGTGTGCAGACACTTCAGGCCCTGCCCTCTTTCCTTCAGGGGTAGATGAAGAACCTCAACAGGGGCCCAGTGCATTCCTGACCAAAGAACTGTATAATCGATGTCCGGAGGTCGGTCAGGAAACCTGGCGCTGGGACCAGGGTGTTGAGCCGTTACCAGAGTGTGGATAGGACTAGTTGGTTAAGCACCAGTGCTCTCCCTCGGAAGGGGAGACATTGGAGTTGCCTCGTCCATTTCCGGAGCCGCTCTATCACCCCGCCTTCTAAATTTTGCCAGTTCTCCGGCGGAGAAGGGTGCATGGCAGAAAGGTAAACGCCTAGGTAGAGCAGTGGGCCCGCGCTCCACCGGATGGTCTGAAGCGCGGGAGGGAGGGAGCTCACCTGCCGCCAGTCCCCCACCGCCAAGCCAGAGCTCTTGACCCAGTTGACACGGGCAGAGGAGGCTGCCAAATAGATGGCCTGGCAAGTCTCCACCCGCGCCAAGTCCCCCGGGTCCTGGACCATGAGGAGCACGTCATCGGCGTACGCTGACAGGACCAGCCACAGCTCCGGCTCCCTCAGCACCAACCCCGTCAACCTCCTGCGGAGGAGACAGAGGAAGGGCTCGATTGCCAGAGCGTACAGCTGGCCCGAGAGGGGGCACCCCTGCTGTACTCCTCGCCCAAAGCTGACCGGTTCGGTCAGGGTCCAGTTGAGCCTAACCAGACACTCCGTGGAAGCGTACAGCACCTGGAGAAAACTCAAACTGAGGTCTGAATCCAAACGCCTGCAGAGTGCCCAGGAGGTACCCATGGTCCACTCTATCGAACGTCTTCTCCTGATCAAGAGACAGGAGGGTGAACGACAAACCGTCTCTACGCCCGAGTTCCAAAAGATCTCGGACTAGAAATAGGTTGTCAAAAATGCTGTGATCCTGGACAGTATAGGTCTGGTCTGGGTGGATCATGTCCGCCATCACGGACCTTAGCCGCAGCGAGATTGCTTTCGCTATGATTTTGTAATCCGTGCTAAGGAGCGAGACGGGACGCCAGTTTCGTAAATCGTGGCACTCCCCCTTCTTCGGCACGAAAGGGGGAGGACCCTGCTCTGTAAAGACTCAGCCCAGACAGTGGCAAGGTCTGGGCCAAGGATGTCCCAGAACACGCGGTAGAACTCCACGGTCAGCCCGTCCATGCCCGGAGATTTATTGGTGGGCATGCGACAGAGGGCTTCCGAGAACTCGGCCAGGGTGAGAGGCAGCTCTAGCCGGTCTCGGTCGCTCACGCTGACCATGGGAAGTTTCTCCCAGAGCATCCTGCAAGTGCCAGGATCGGTCGGATCCGGGGAGAAAAGGCTTGTGTAGAAGTCACGGGCCCTCCCACACATCTCCACCGGATCCGTGAGGGGGGCGCCGTCTTCTGCTAGAAGGCAGGTGACGTGTTTCTTGGCCCCCCTCGTTTTCTCCAGGGTGTAGAAGAAACAGGAGCCGCGATCCATCTCCCGAAGGAGGCGGATGCAGGATCGAACAAAAGCACCTCGGGCCCGATGGTCCTCGAGGGCCCGGAGCTCCTCCCGCTTCTCCCAGCACACTCCGCAGAGGAACGGGTCCTCAGGGCTGGCGGCCAGACGCCTCTCCATCTCTAAGACCTCCCGTGTAGTCATGGCAGAAGAGCTTGGCGCGCACCTTCCCTAGATCCCACCATCGCCGCACCGAGGGAAAGGCATGCCGCTGCTCTCGCCAGGCCAGCCAAAACTCCCGGAAGGACGTCACAAAGTCCTCATCCTCCAACAGGCTGTTGTTAAAATGCCAATTGGCTGGCCCCGGCCTCTCTGCACGGAGAGAGGCTGTTATAGTGGCTAGATGATGGTCGGAGAATGGGATCGGCCGAATGTTGGAGGAGTGGGCCTGTGAAAGATGGAAACGGGATAAATAAATACGGTCCAACCGAGAGTGGTGTGACCGATGGGCCTCCATCCAGATAAAGGTGAACGTGGAAGTGTCATGTGGGTGGTGGTCACGCCAGACGTCTACTAGGGAGTGATGTTTGACTATTTCTCGGAGAATGTTCGCAGCGGCCGGGCTCAGCTTGGCCCCTGAGAGGTCCTGTTCCTCGAGGGTGGTGTTAAAGTCCCCTCCCAGGACTAAGCACTCGTGAGAATCAAGGGTGCTGAGGAAGTTGGACACCCGCTGATAGAATTGCGGCCGCTTCGGGCTCATTGCCGGGGCATAGATGTTGACGAGGTTGACCACGAGCCCTTCCATATGGACTTGGAGATGCAGCAGGTGGCCCGGCACGGCCTCAGTGACCCCTAGCACCTCGGGCCGTAGGTTGGGGGAGAACAGGGTCACCACTCCAGCTTGTCGAATCATGAAGTGGCTGAAGTAGACCCCGTCCCCCCACTCCAGCCGCCAGCTGTCCTCAGCGGTCAGATCCGTATGGGTCTCCTGCAGGAAAACCACAGAGTACCCCTCTTCCCGAAGGTAAGAGAGCACCTGGGACCTGCGGAGAGCCATCCTACAGCCCCTGGTGTTCAAAGTTGCAATAATGGGGGGCGTCATGCAGAAGGCGGGGGGGGTGGGGGTTCCTTGTTGGCGGGGGTGTTCGCAGCCCCCGGCGGGTCGCGCAACAATCCATGACCCATCCCGTAAGTGAGTCAATCGTCATGGAAGCTGCGGGCCCGCCCGTAGGCCGCGGCACCATGCCTTCCTTTCCCTTTACCCTCCTTTATAAGGGCCCTTGTGGCCTGGAGGATTTGATCAAAGTCCCCCCATAGCTGGAGAGCTAGCTGTACCCTGTTGCGGGAGCCACGGATGTCTTCTAAAAACTGTCGCAACGCTTTTCGCAGGTCCTGGGGGGGTGGGGTTGCGATTTCCGGGTTATTCCCTGGTGGGGCTCTTGGTGCAGCCTCGTGGTCCGCTGAGGCGGGCAGGCAGGGTGCAGACCACCGAAGGGGCGTCTGACAGGCTAAAGTTATTAGGTCCGTCTCAAGCCTTGGGGTAGAAGAGGATGGCGGAGGGAAAATTGCAGCTCCTAATGGGTCGCGGCAGGAAAATGCAAAGGCTGCTCCTTGTGGGGGGATCCGCAAAAAACAGAAAAGAAATAACCCCAGGGGCGGCAATAGCATTGCAGGAGGAGGTGGATTGGGCAGGGACAGGAGCGGGGGTGGGGGCGGGGGCGAGGCTCTGGGCTTTGGGAGGCAAGCAGCTAAGAGGTGGTGCCTCCCGAACAGATTCGAGGGTTAAGGGGGTGGGGAGGGGGCTCCCAGTGATGCTAGGCGCAGGCTCCGTGGTGGATTTGGCAGCCATGGCTTCAGGTGGTGGACCACCTTCTGCAGGGTGCTCGCCCAGGAAGGCGGTAGGGGGAGGGAGCATGGGGAAAGGGGGACTGGGGTAAGGTTGCCCAGATTGAGGCCAGCCGGCAGTAGGTCATTCTCTCCCTGGGTGACCGGGGTCAAACCTAGGGCCTCGATCTCCTCATACATGGAGGAAATGTCGTCTTCTGCCACCCCGGGGGACTCCCCTCTGGCGCCCGCTACGACGGTCGCTTTGGGGTTTGCGGGGGGTTCGGGTGATATTCGGGCAGAAGGGGCTTCCTCAGGGGTCTCGGAGGGGAGGGTCTCCCGTGGAGGAGAGATTCTACCTTCCAGGGCTATTTTGTCTTCCCCTCCTGACACCGGCGGATGGATCTCACTCGTGGGCATAGCAGAAGGCTCAGTGTCAGTGCCTCCCTTCCTGGTCTTCCGGGGGGTCGCCGCATCGGATGGGTGCAGCGGAGCTCGAGCCTTCCCCTGGTCTTGCTTTCCCTGGACTAGGGTCCAGCCCTCCATAGCATCGTCTGGGGGCTGGTTAGCAGGGGTCGTGTCTGGGGGCAGAGGCGATGGTTCACGGGCTCGGGGGGGTAACGGTGAGGCAACATGGGGGGGGGGTCTCCTTAGGGCGGGCCTTCTCCTATCCCCTGTAATATCTTTGCTGCACCCTCCTCCATAGGCTCTGCTGGATTGTTAACAGCAAGGGCGGGGCTCCCTCGCTCGTCTGGGTGTTGTAGGGGAGGTGTCTCTTGGGCTCGGGCAGGAGCAGCGGTGGATTGAGCAGGAGGAGAGGTGGTTTCAGATCTCGGGCAGACAGGGGCGTCGGCAACGACGGAGCCGATGTCCTGCCGGGTCTCGGGGGTCTCGGGTGCCCCTCCCCGCCGGGCCAAGGGGCAGTCTCTTCGGACATGCCCTGCTGATCGGCAGAGGTAGCACCGGGCCTCTCCTGTGGAATAGTGGACCCGATAGTGGGCTCCCTGGTCGGGGACTAGGAAGGACCCCTCGAGCGCCTCTCCATCACGTGCAGCCGGCGGTGGTAGAAGCTGCACTTGCCGGCAGAACGAAAGGACGTGACGGAGGGTGGGGTCCTTGCAACCCAACGGGAGAGGGCTGATGATGGAAACGGGTTTCCCCAGGGTGGAGAGAGCGGGTAACAGGGTGGCATTAGGTAGAAAAGGAGGGATGGAGGTCAGGACTAGGCAGACGCCCAGGTCTTCTAGCGGCTCCAGGGGGACAAACACCCCACTGGGCAGCAGCCTCCAATGCTAAGAAAAAGATGACCTTCCCGTACATTTTGGAGGCCGCCACAATGGCCGTGGGTCCTACCACCCTCGCCAACGCCTGCACGTATGTCTCCACGTGGGGCGAGGCAGGCACCAGGAGGCAACGGACGCCATGCTTCCTGGTCATGGTGGGAAAGGGGCCTTGGCCGCTATTGATGGTAGCGGAGGCGGTGGGTGGGCAAGATGACGAGGCGGCAGGCTGGGGAGAGGCTGCCACCGCCTGGGCATATGCCCTGGGGGCTGGGGGAGGGACACTTGCAGAGCTGGTGGAGGGGACAGCGGGGAGGGATGCCATGGTCGATGATGAGGCCACCGCGGTGGGGGCAGCCTCTGCCATGGAGGGCTTGGTGGTTGTGGCGGGACCCTTCCCCTTCTTCGCACCCTAGCCTTTCCGGCTAACTGGGGGGGCTTTCCTAGAATCTGGGGGGGCGGCGGGCGTAGCAGCGGTAATATTCGCCCCGGAGCCTCCGGCTGCTGATGCCTCAGCAGGGACGGTGGCAGGTGTTTTGGCAGCAGTGGTGGGGAGGGGGGCTTGAGGGTTTGGCAGGGGGTGGGTGGGGGAGAGGCAACTAAGGTTGTTAGAAGGGCCTCACCCCTCTCATTCCCCACCATCGTGAGCAGGGAGAGATGGGGAGACACCAGAAGGAGGAGGGGGGAGGGGGAAGCAGATTAACCACTTCTTCCTGTTGGGCTGCAAGCCGGGGTGGGGCAAATGGGTCGGACTGGACAGGGGAAGGAAACAGGAGTTGGGGTCGGGTAGTAGGGGCAAACTGTGGGGTGGGCAGTCTGGGGGTGTGTGGGGGGAACACGGACCCACGCGCGTTTATCCAAAGAATCTCGTTTGGTCGGCTGTTGTGTCTGGTCCGGATGATGGAATTCAAAGCAAGCAGTTGAGGCTAGACGCAGACGGCAGGTTGCCAGCAGGGACGGACGGCGGGGGGGCCGTGACGGTTGTAGTAGTGTTGGGGGGGGCACCGATGGATTGGGGGGCAGCTCCATGCCACACCCCCTGTGCCCCTACAAACGCAGTTAAGACACAGTCAACCTCCCCCCACATGAGAGTACAGTTCAAAAGTTACTCAGTCTTACGGCCCCCTCCACAATGATTTGCAGCTTCTCTGGGCGATGTCTCCGTCAGCTGTCTTCTCTCCCGGTCTTTGTGGAGCATTCCAAAAATGCCAAGCAAAGATAAGAAGATGATTAATTGCGCGTCCACAAACAAACAGCAAAACGGTTGGGTCTGGGGGCGTCCACTCCCCTCCTCCGGGGAGCAGGTTGGCAGTCCTCCCTCCCCTTCTCCAGGGGTTGCAGCTGAAGCAATAGCAGCGTCCGAGGGCAGGCGTGGGGGGGCTGGCAGGCGAGCTGGCAGCCAACCAGCACTCGAACGGCAGCAAAAAAAAAAAGAAAACAGCAAAAAAAAAAACAAAATGAAGAAAAAGCGTCTGGCCCGGTCACGGGGGGAGGGCGGGGACTGAAGCAGGGGCAAAAAGCAAGGAAAGCCCAGGCCAGAGGGCAGCAGGAGAGTGTAAGAAGGGAGCCTTCTTCCCTGGAGAGGGAAGAAAGTTTGCTATAGATTAATTAAAGCACCTGAAGCCCGTCACCCGGTAAAAACCCCCTGCTTCAATCAGACAGGAGGAGGAGTTGAAGCAGAGTGGATTGGCGTTGGAGCAAAGAGCAATTTGGAGGAGTTGAAACAGAGTGGGTTGGTGTTGGAGCAGAGAGAAGTTTGGAGAGAAGCAGAGGAGAGTTTGGAGAAGTGCTGCAGTGGGCTAAGAAAACCAAGACCCTAGGTAAAGGGACACCTGGTTTGTGCAGAGGGAGGGGCAGGAAGGCCCACAAGCTGAAGGGCAGGAGAGGGAAGTAGCCCAGAGGAAGGAACCACTAGTTCAATGCTATCCCTAGGGCCCCTGGGCTGGGACCCAGAGTAGAGGGCGGGCCCGGGTCCCTCCCTCTCCACTCCCCTTCTCTAGGACACTAGTGGGGCAGTGAATACCCCAGTTCAGGGGCAAGAAACAGTGCCCTGACCCCCCCGCACAAGAGGAGAAAGCGCAAGACTCATCATAGTGGTGCTGGCAATTTGCCACAGTATATTGATCTTTTAACCATACTCTCTTGTTTTTTAATTAATTTTAGCTTAGTTAATAAGAACTGCCTGTAGTGTGTATTTGGTGAAGATCTGAAATATTTAATAACCTGGGAGGTAATGTGTCCGATCCTTTGGGATTGGTAGAATCTTTTATTTTATATGATGAAATAAGATTTACAGAAATTGTCATCATACTTGATGTGGGTACCTGGATGGAGGCCTGAGGCTGGATCACTTTAAGGGAACTTCTGAGTAACCAGTAAAATAATAAAGAAGCTGTTTTATGCTGGCTTGGTAAATCTAAGTATTGGAATATCCACCAGCTTTAAGGGGATTGTCTGCCCCATTCTTTGCAGTTCACCCTATTGAGTGACCAGAGCTAGCTCCCCACTAAGACCCCCCTCACAGACATCATACATGAGTAGTTCATCATGGGTATGGAGTTTCCTAATTTTGTCAGTTATCAGATTCCTGAAAGGCTCTGAGTTCATTTCCTGGATGTTAACATACAGGCAGGAAGTATGGGTTTATGGAGATCAAATACCCTGTGTTGAATCCAGGGGATTTGGGAGATAGGGTTTCCTAAGCCCCTACAGACTACTTGTAACAGAACCTCGGGCAAGCTACTTAAGTCTCTCTCTGCCTGTTTCTGTTCTGTACAATGGGGATAACAGCACTTTCCTACCACCCAGGGGCATTAGGAGGACAACTACATTAAAGATCACGATACTGCAGTAACGGGGGCTACATACCTAACAGCCAGACTGAGGCACTTACAGGTTCATCCCCTTTTCTAAACTGACTGAAGACTCTGGGGACTCAAACGTCTGTTTCCTTAATTATCTTTCACCAGCCAGTTGGGGGCACAGATCAGCATTCACATCGCACTCCCTGTCAGTACCCAGCTCAGGCCGAGGAAGCTAACGATCCAACCAGCGGACCAAATTCAGTGATGAGTCCTGGTCATGTGCGACCTGAGGCATGTTGTGTGTACGCTAAAACCAGCCAGTTGTGATGTTGACAGCATAGAATATGGACTTAAGTGATTAATAATACGGTACTTGCCAGTAATCTTGAGCCTACTTGAGGCCCAAGTTTCTAAAAATGTTAGGCAGAATACAGAGCATTTTGCTGAGTAACCCGAACAAGCCAGAAGCTAACTAAGAGGGTAGGCAGATAAACCAGCCCCACTACTATGAGGTGATAAGCAGCACTATGGCTAACTTTTTTTTTCTTTCTTATCACGTGCTCAGTAATTGAGGGTCTATGTAACAAGCAGATTGTTACATTTGATACATCATTACCATTTGTATTAGCAGGTAAAAAGAGAGAATAAATATGATCCAGCTAGTAAGTGACCTACAATTGTGTCTTTTCACATTTGAGGAAGTTTAATTGCCAAAGCAACCTTAAATTACCATGTGTTACAAGTTGCTTGGACAATACCATTTTCAGTAGGAATGTGATCAAGGTCATATACTCAATGGATAATTAAAAGGTATTAAAATATATTTGTTTTATAGTTTTGTTACACTTTGCACATTAATACCCTGAGTTAAATTCATTTTTTAAACTTTATAAGCATCATTAATCATCTTTATTTTGCTTTCTGTTATTTCTTTTATTCTCAAATCTATTGTGGCTAATAAAACCTATACATATATAAATAATTTCACCAGTCTGAATTTTAGACTGAACTTGAAGGTAACTGGTTAATTAAAATTACGTAATCAACAAATCTCACACAATGTTGTTTGCAGGAATACACACACAGTCTCTCTCTCCCCCTCCCAGGAGGATGAAAAAAGGCTAAAAAATGTAGTCGGGATTTTAAAGAGTGCTCAACAAATCCCGCTGACTACAGTGGAAACAGTAATGCCAACACTGCGTGCTTGAAAATCATACCCTTTATGAACGAGGTTAACACAAGTCCCAGAGACAATTCTGTGAATTGGAATATGGTGTCCCTATAACAAATCTGAGGCATCTCGTATGGGATATGTCCTTTAGAGTGCCTAAGTGTTCCAATTCAGAGTACACATCTACTCTAGTTCACGTGACTGGTCATATTTGACCCCACTTATAGGTTTTATGAAAACAAGCTTTAACAATATTTTAAAATTTTACTCACATACCAGACTCTCTCCCTGAAGATGGGTATGTTTTTGCTTTTGAAATCTCAAAGAAATCTTAAATAAAATAAATATTCCCTGCAATGTGTATAACCTCAGTGTTGCAGCATTGAGATTGTGAGAAGAAAGTGAAGTTGATTAGAAACAAAAGTGAAAAGGACTCATAAGGAAAAATGCAACCCCCCCACCCCCCCAAATTAAGAGCATGAATTTTCTAAAGTAAACCAGATTTTAATAATTCTTTCTTTAGGTACTCTGAGGTGTTATTTCTAATGTTAAGGGCATTTATTTTAAAATGTGGTTTTTAATCTGAGTTCCCTCCCTTTAATTTAGGAGAAGGAAAGATGAATCTCAGAGGCATTTGCCATAAGAGAGGGAGGGAAGCAGTCCTTTGTTTATTTTTTACTACTTCTGAGCTGTTCAGTTCACTGCAGACAGAGTACTCCATACATGAAAGTTGCAGTTTGCATTTCCAGTGATTTAATGTATAATGGTTCCCAAATTTTGAGAGAAATATCCTTGCCTCCTTTTTATAAAGAATTATGCTGGCATTTTAAAAACATTTTATGTGATTTGTTTTAAAACAGATTGTTGCATACAAGTAGTGTGATACAATTTTCTTTATTAAAAATAATTTACAACATCAGTAACATTTTATGCACAGTTGTCAGCAAATGACCTTTGTCTCAAGATAATATTTCTATACAATACTTAACATTATTGAACTTAAAACTGTTATACTGTTTTGTTGGCTTTAAACAGCAGACACTGATTTGCAGTTGCTTAAATGTGTTTAATATACATTTTGTTTCATGTCCCTATATGTATGTGTAAAATTTATAAACATCAACACTATCCCAAAGTTCTGGGGGAAAAAATTATAAGTTAAATATGTCTAACACTTGGAGAGTCACTTTATTTTTTTCCTCTTATGCTTTAAAATACAGGAAAGAGAGCTTATTGAACATTGTATTTTATATGGTGAAAGCAGTCCTTTAATTGGACTGTATCCTGCCACTGCTTTGAGATGGATGTCATTTAATCAGGCTATCGCATCTCAAACTACTAGATCCTAGCACTATGTCAAAATTAATTTGTTTCCCCTGCTGCTGTGTTGAGAGGGGGTTATGTAATGCCTGTGATCACATGCACGTGACGGGGGGACAGGGGAAGACAGCCAAGCAAGTTCCTTCATTTCTACAGCAGTTTGCTAACTTGTGACAAGCAAAACAGATAGGTGCCATTTTCCTCAGCATTCACCATGCTTCAAACTTGTGGGCACTGGGGACCTGATCCAAAGTCAACTGAAGTCTAGGAAAAGATTCCCATTGACTTCAATGGGCTTTGGATCGGCCCATGTGAAATAGCAATGACAGGACCTCAACTATGAAAACAGAAGCTTACTTTGAGGTGTTCATAATATTCTTTCAGTGATTTTAAAGCATAAGAGCAGCAGAATTAAAGTAATCACTAGAGGAGAGACATTGGAATGCCTCAACAGAATTTACTGGTTTAATGTTGGAAAAATTGTAGGTTGATAAATGTCTTGTTAAATTGCATTTTCTCTCACAATATTGATTTACTTCTGATGTGTCTTATATCACTTCTCTTGAGTATTTTACTGTTGCAGCAACAAGTGTTTTATTGCAAGACTGCAGAAGTTGGGAGGTTGTGTGCTGAACTCAAGCAATGGTAGTCGGACAAGAGAGATGCTTAAACTAAACTCTTTCGTGCCAAATAACAGGATTTCCACTTACAGTAATCGGCTGGGGGGGACATCTTTATCGGTTAGCATAACTGTTTGCTCCCCAATAATGAACACACATTCCCCTTTACTTGAACCCAGAGAGAATATACCACTCAGCTGAAAAACAGAGTGAGATTAAGATAGGCCAGTTTTATACAATAAACAAGATTGGCTCCTCAATCACAACTGTCATTACAAACATCCAAGATAGAAATGGATCTTTGAATGCTTAATTCACACAGCAGTCATACAGCTGAGTAGTTTTTGTCTTAAATGTATTAAATTAATTTACTGAGCAGCGGCAATTGTCAATGGTTTTTATCTTTGCTAAAAGAAAGCACAGCTCAGCTGGTAAAATGTAGGAAAAGATTACACAGGATTTTGGAATTTGTGTAGAAAAACTTTCCTTCTTCAAAAAGCATATTACACACAAAGGTGTTTAAATGTCACTAGGGTTGTGACATAAAATGAAGTAGCCAAGGAATTCAAAGTTCAGTTTGACAGCTATGTTATCTCACATCATGAAAATTATTACCACCACCTGAAAGAGCTATAAATTTGCCAGTTTTAACCATGTCTTTTCAGGACTTTGTCAAAACTGTAACATGGTTTAAAACAGGATTTTTTAAAAATTACATTTTCATGTAAAAACTTGAAAGGTATTTTTATGCCCTATATTTTTTGACTGAAAGACCACTACAGTCTATTGCCTGAGTATAAGTTAGTAATTTATATTAAAATCCAACCCCCCATCATGCAATAAAGCTGAAATTGTTCTCTCAAGAGTTTAGATATACATGTTATTTGCAGTAGAAATCCTAACGCATAATTATGGAAATAATTTACTGGGCATGTGCAGAGGACTAGCTAATATTTAATGGTAATAAATGTTATTTCTCTCCCAAAGGGAACTATAAACATATAATAGATAATCACAAGCCGATTTTTAAAATGTACTTTGAAAAGAGCTTCAAGAGGGAAAAAAAAAATCAGAAATTGATTTATACAGGTGATTTAAAAATCATTAGTTGTAAAATGGTGTTTTAAACTAATGAAACCAAATAAGTTCCTGTGCTGAGACAGTATATTTCCAATTGTAAACTCATGGAAAACAGGCTTTTATCATGGAAGTGCTGACACCACCAAAACTACAGCAGCTCAAAAGGCAATGCAGTAACAGCTAGCTTTGGTTAGAAAGCGGGGATCTTAAGCAGAGTTCTAGTGTCATGAGAAGAGTATTCAGAGGACACATTAGAAGTTTTAAAAGACAATATGGTTATCTCAGCCTCGTAATGCGTTACAATGTAATTTAAGAGAAAGAAAACACAGTAATCGTAGGCCACACTTAAAAGCAAAGAAGAAAATCTAAAAGCCTAGTACATTTTTTAAAAGTAGGTTTTCACAACTCAGCTTGTCAGTACTTTGGTTAGCGACATTGCAAACAGGACACGTTAACTCCCAGGGTGACATAAGGGGGACAACCGTGCTGCTCCAGTTACAGCAAAGATGGGCAAGCTGCCCACTTGAGGGACACAGGAACTTGCCCCAAGTTTCAGAGCTGCATCTTCCATGAAACAGAATTTATTGCAGCCATCCTCATTTTAAATACAGAGGTGTGGCCCATGGAGACTTCATATCACCAGCATACAATATTTCATCTTACTCTGAGTGATGTTTGATCTGGATCAGACAGAGCACACCATCTCCACAGTGAAGGTAAAGAAAGCCACGGCCTATGTTTACAGAACTCTTTGGGCTTCGTGTGGACCTTCTTTTGGTCAACCCCCAATTTAAAGCATAATGAATTCAAACCTTCGGATCTGGATTCTTAGCTACTACCATGGAAGAATCCATCTCTCTTGCCTCTAACATTCCATATCATCTGCTACCTTTAAACCAACAAATAGCAGTACACAGATTTACAGGTGCAAAACTAAGTGAAAACAACTGCAGGAGGGATCGTCTTAAAGAATAATCTTCAGCACAATTCAGTTTTGGATTTCACATCCTTTATCTACAAAATGGTGTGATAAAATATCCCCCCCCATACTTACAGCTTTCTGCCACAAAACACGTATGTCGATTTTAGCAATGTTAATAGCACCATTTGAATATTATTTAAAATCAGGAAGGATCTTGTTGCGGTCACTACAATGATTCACAATCTTCTACATCCATGGACGAAATAACTTTGAGCGGACTAGGACTGTTGCAGTTCCATAGCATGGATTCCTGGGTTCACACAAGGCATTTTCAGAATTACCAGTTATGCAAGGTATCCATATAGTCAGTAGGTACTATAAGAATCTTCGAGCCACATAGTTTAGAATTCCACCATGTTTATATATTGTTGTTTCCACATCATTTTCAAACGAGGCAATCACCCTGAACACTTTGCCAGTGTTAGTCTTCAAAATAAAAAAGAACAATTAGTGTTAATTACTTTTAAAAACTTGTCTCCAATTTTTGAACTCATACTCTACCCACAAACAATAAATGAGACAGACAAAAACTCAAACTGCATATGCCAACCATTCCAGATGTTCACATTGCTAAGACCATGATTACGTTTTATATTAGTGCACAATTTTAGATAATTTTGGGGAGCATATTGTGCTGCATTCTCTGCTGGAAGTAGGAGTGATTTCCCTGTGGATGTGCAAAGTGTGTCATAGTTGGCATTGAATGCGATGTCTAGGTGGAAAGGAATCATGCAGACTGTTGCTTTAATCCCTTAGAAACAAGGAAATGGCAAGTTATGTGAGTGGGATTTGATTAAACTTTAACTGGCTTTTAACAAAGTTTCTGTGTTGGGGGAAAACTGAAGTGATTAGGGGCTGCACATGCAGACAAATAACGGAACAAGAAGGCAACTAAAATTATATGTACTTTCAAGATATTCTGGCAAATTATGTTCACTAGCAGTTTAAGCAAAAGGCAAGACTATGTTTGCTTTTTCAAGAAAATCAGCATATTACTTCATAATTCCAATGGTCTGCACCTTGAAATAGAGATGATATATTTTAGAAATACCTTAATATCCAATGTGATTCCTGGAAACAGCTCTTGAGGAAAAGATATAGAAAACTGTTCTTTGCCAGTGAGGCCCAAAACGTTTGCATTTTCCCCCGGAAGAAACTGAAGTGGAGCTATGCCAATTCCAATCAAATGACCTTTATGAATCTTTTCGTAGCTTTCAGCTATAACTGCCTTAACACCCTATAAAATGTAAATAAAATAATTGGTTTCCGATTTCAGCCAGCAGTCTGCATAATAATGAAGTTTAATGAAAATAACCATAAAAACTAACACCAAATATTTTTCTGATCAACACAGAGGCAGTGACCTCCAGACTCCTGTATCTTAAGCTGGTGGAAGTCTGGTTCATTGGACATGCCTCGTTATTGGCTCTGCAGTGTTAGCAGGGGTAAAATGCAGTAACAACTTATTTTTGGCAATAAAACAAGCAGATGGCAGTGAATAAACCAAGGAAGCAGACCAGTGCAATAAGGTGGTGTCATTTTTAGTTATTTTTCAGAACATTACTGAAACTGAAATCTATTAGCAATGCAGGACCGAACACTGTCCACCGAGGGCTTCAGAGTCTGTTGTTGTTTTGTAGTAATTAGGGGGATCTTTTGACGTTTGAAGGCAAAAGGAAACACTTCTCTGAGAGTTTTAAAAAAATGTTTATCTGAAGCTGCTGAGGTGGCATGGAATGCTAGATGCTTTCCCAGAGAGATGGAGAGTATAGATGGACAGGGAGCAAGTGACAGACAGAGGTATATGATAAATGCAGTTTATCAGAATAGTCTGCAATGTATCCCATGGCTGTCACCACCACATGCACAAACTAAACAGAGAAAATCTTCATCAAAAATGCAGAGCATTGGTAACGAGAGAGATTAGTTTGTCTGGATGTTTTCCTTTCTTGAGAAAGAGTTGCAGTTTTACAATACTCAGCTGAAAATTGGCAGTGATCTAGCTCACTAGTGAAAAATTCAACCCCAAATAATGGTGTGCAGCTTTTCCACTCACAAGACTGCGAAATGTGGATTGAATTTAAAATTGAAAATCAAACATTTAAAAAATATGAACATAATTTTTAAATAAAGCTTCCAGGGGGAAAAAAAAAAAGGCAGCAAGTTCCTCTTTTTGCTTAAAAAACATTAACAGAGACTAAAATGGGAGAGCAATGATTCTGGGGAAGTGACGGGAGAGAATGAAACTTTTAAAAGTTTAAACTAAATTTAAGAAACTACAAAGGTAAAGGATAATTAGTAGGCTAGCCAACTTCAACATACTTTTTACCCTAGTTACTTATACTGCAGCCAAAGCAAGCACACAAAAATAACTGACTGGCACTTACCTTAGCTACTACAAAGCCTGCCCTTCATTCCCCCTAACCCCTATAGGAGCTGGGGGTATACAGAGCACCCCCACAGGACTGGGGCCCTAGACCAATAGTGTATGTCATTTATCTAGCTAAGTCTAGAACCTCTTATGTTGGATCCCCATTTTGTGGGCCAAACTTGATAAATTATACATTTCTGAAATTTAATAAACTGGCCCTGTAACCACCTGTTCTCTTCTATGCAGATTCTACCAAGGAAAAACTACAGATTATACATTTTCAAGCAAACAATATTTTGCAAATATTTAAATTTAAACTGAAGGCAGTTCAACATGAATTGATGCTTAAAGACATCTTCTTAAAACAATACATTTGAAACTAACTTCATGAGAATATAACAGTACCAGTAAAAAAGGCCCCTTTGCAGTCCAGTCTCTTGAGTTACCCAGTCCATACTTCTTCCCTGCTAAAATAACCAAAGGAATGCCTTCTTTCTGGTACAACTCTGCTGCTTCAAACACATCTAGCTGCAAGAAAAAAGAAAGTGAAATCATTAGACAAGCTCTAATCCATAGCTCTTAGCTAATAGAGTCATTTGAACAAATACATGCTCACCATTTGTCCTGATGGGAAATGAACTGTTTTTGGAGCTGGTTTTCCTATGAATTTATTCAAAAGCTTCATATTTGCAAAGGTACCTCTGGTCATCACAGCATCATTACCTCTTCGAGCTCCATAAGAGTTGAATTCACGAGGTGTGAGGCTACAAATATCATAAGACAGTATTTACTATTCAACAGAAAGTCTACTGATATTGTTTTGGAGGGTTTTTACCATTAGGTGGTATAGAGCACTAGCTAATGAACATTACAACCGTAGCTGAACTGAAGTTTTAAGTGGCTTTTTGGTGACAATCTAGAGGACTAATTTTCTAACAAATGTTGGTTAAGCAGTCTGTAGAAAAAATCAACATGAGTAGTATCTACAAGTTCTAGTCTCATGAGTGAGATAGCTGAGCTGGCATTGAGGGTCAATTCATTTTTACTTCTAGAAAGTACCCTTAATTTAGATTGAGGGAGATAGTCATGGGTAAACAGTGGGCACCGGAAGCCATTATTTTGAGATATTCGGCTGATAAACTGGGGTTTGTTGGTGCAGTACCGTACAATTAGTCCGTGTAAAGTGCTACCAAATGGAAGGTCTGATTCTGTGAGGAGCTCTGCACCTCCTGTGAAAAGCTGGGTACCCTCAGACTTCACTGGGGGTTAAGGGTGTTTAACATCTCATTATATTGGGTCCAGAATTGTTGATTCATCTCTCAAATAAATCTACATCAAACCTTTATCTTTTTACAATGATCTATCTCATTGATGTGATCTTTTAAAATAGATTTCAGCTGTTCACAAGGCAAAAGAGATTTCAAATACATTTCTGGTGATGACCTACAATCACAGTAGTGACAGTTTACATGTTAGCCAGGACATACACAATTAATTTCTCTAATGCATAATGGCATTTACAGAACAAAACAATTTTTGATGATCAGTTGTTTATTTGGTAAATTAAGTTCCCCACTGAGACAAAAACTAAAGCAGATTCATTTGCTTCATAAAATATACGTAAGGCCCTTTGTTTTCAGCTTTTGTTTTTATTTAATTTTTCCTGGGAATTTATCAATGTTTATTACCACCACAACGAAAAAACAGGTGAAAAATCAGTGCAAAAAAATATTATTTTTCTGGGTAAATATAGGGGTTTATTTTGTTGGACAGAAAGACAGGGAAAAAGTATTCAGCAGAATAATTCTTTGAATTCCGTTCATCAGTGTGGTTTGCTGCAGAACTAGAACAGAACTCAAAACACAACTTCACCTCTGAGTTTAAGAAAATAATACATCTCTTATCCCCAAATAAAACTTTTCATTTGAATCAACAGTTTACTTTTGTAGAGTTAGAACTATTACCTATAAATATTTACATTTAATAATTGGGCCACACCATTTGCAGCGCACACACTCGACTTCTTTTCTCCTTTTGAATACTTCCTTGTGTTCTGAAATGTATTCTGACAGATTTTTGTTTTCTTCCCATTTTAGTGTGTCAAATCTTTAAACCATTATCTGCTACCAGCTTGAAATGTGTACGTGGTGGGCGTGAGACTCATCAGTACATTCAGATGCACACACACTTCAGAGCTTGCATGTGTGCCTGTTTGTTTATTATGTGTATCTTCTAGAGTAGACTAATACACAGCCTTACTTCAGTCAGCTTTGCATGTATATACGAACTAATGTATTATTGTAATACGTATATCTCATGCAAGGTATTGTATTTTCCTAATAAAACAAGGGTTTTAAAATATATTTGAAGGATACAAAAGTAGGATGAAAATCAGAAAAAAATGAATAATACTTTTTGTAAAACCCGGGAAATTTTTGGTAAAAATCAGTTAAAAAAATGAAAATGAAGGGGCTTAAATATACGTTACGATCCATACCCTTTGTTTGTCAGATACTTCGCAGCGGCGCTATTCCTTGCAATGCTTCCAGCAGGTGATATGTGATCTGTAGTTACAGAATCTCCCAAATATAGCAAGACATGGGCATTTTCAATTGGTTGTAGTGAAATTGGCTCTTTAGCCTATTAGGGGGGAAAAAAAGAAAAAAAAAATACATACTTTCCCCCCAGGATTCCTAGCACAAATCTTATTTAAACAGGTTTGTTCACGTCAAAAATGGAGCATCCGTCCATGAGCTCCAATCATTCCAATGGTGTGAACACCAGTTAGAGACAGTTAGACATGGTTAATGCTACACAACTTAATCAGATACAACCAAATCTTACTGAAATGCAACTTTCCCCTTACTTTAGTATTCAGCATTTCCCAAAATATTATTTTAGATGGAATCACTGTACTTACAAGCTTATCAAAAAAAGAAGGACATCGGATATATGTGGACTTCAAATCCCATGGAAACAAAACTGACTCTGGTGCTTCCAGAAAATTCCATCGCTTATTGCCTTTCTACAAAAGGAGAGTATATTAGCCAATTAGACTATCAGGGAAACTGATTTACAATTATCTTATACAGTCTTAAAGTTTTTTTTCTGAGGTTGTAATATACTGTGGGAGATACCATCGTAACGTACACTGTTTAAGAACCCCAGTGTAACAGAATACAGGTGGCCATATCTTCGTCACTTAATCTTAGTCATGGTATCAGAACCCTCCATAACGGCTGCTGTTTCAACCAGAAGATACAGCAAAGCTATACAGAAATGCACTGTCTTCTAAACTATTTAAAATGACAGACCTATCTTACCTCAATTTTTTCTTTCAGTTCTTTAAACATGGATGATATCACATACTCCTCCTCAACTTGCTGAAGTTCTTCTCGAGTAGGCCAAACATCATGCAGGTAGATATTTTTGCCATTAGGATCAATGCCTATGTAAAAGGTTTTTTGTAAGCAAAAACAAAAACAAACGAACAAAACCCTCCCACATATGTTGAGACTTTATTCAAAGATGCTACAGCTGATTCCAAAAAAGTAATCGGCTAAGTGATTTTTTATTTCTTTGCTGCTAGGAATGAAAAGCATGGTCATTCTTTGTCTAGTGCTGTAATAATGTAATGCTCTCTGCATGCTTAAATGCCAGTTAAATGAAACAAACGTTGTGAAAAACTGAGGAAATATGTAATTTCCCCCTTCTCTCATGAGACAAAATATCTGAGTATAAATAAAAGAAGAGATGAAGTGGTCTAAGGCTGATAGTCCTGTTTCAAAACAGAAAATGCAAAAGTTGCTGCCATTTAACAGGCAGACATTTTAAGCCAAAGCACCCAAAGAAAACCTGGTACTATTCTGAAATATGAGATATAAAGAAATAGTTACCTAAAGGCTCAGTCTGGAAATCTATATTAACAGTGCCTGCTATAGCATAAGCAACTACTAAAGGTGGAGAAGCAAGGTAGTTGGCACGGACACAATCACAGAGACGGCCTTCAAAGTTTTTGTTTCCCGACAAAACTCCACAAGCAACTAAATCACCCTGAAAGGTAGAAACAAATACATTTCTCAGCACTCCTTACGAACTTATAGGTGCATTAATGACAGTTTGCTTAGATTTCTGTTGTCTTAAAAAAAAAAAAAAAAGCTAAAGGCACCGTAAGTACTTATAGAAGCCCCTAAAAGGAAAGGTCATTTGCTCTCTACCACTACTATTCCCACTCTGTCTCCCCAGTCACAGAACTCCCTCATGTCTCCTCTTAGTCAGCTGGATTAGTTCTCCCCTCCTTTTTTCTCCTACTTCTCCATCACCTTTTCCCAGGCTGATGCCTCTATTACTCCCTCATTGCTAACAGCAGCCTTGAGGATTGAGCTGCTTTTAGCACTGACAAGGCTAAAGGCAGCTTATCATTTAGCTGTCTAAAACTGCTCACTCTCGTGATTTTTTTTTAATATTCCAAAAATCATTTGTGCTTTACAGAGTTACTAGATATACAATAAAGAAAGTATCAACCATTGGCTCATTTCTGTATCATTAACCTTATTTTGCCAATGACAAGAAAATAGCAGAAACTCAGGTTAGCATATGTATATATGATACACAATATGACTAACTCTTGCAAGAATACACAAACTTCATCTTACAGCTGAGATTTGTGTAGTATAAAGTTGTATTTACTATGACTTTATTATTATTTCAGACACCAAATTAGTCACTTTATATACTCCATGTGGCATGCAAAGATGCATCTCCAAATGCACTGCAAAATTCCAGCCAACGACAAAGTATATTATTTTATACAGATTCTTTTATTTCCTGACCATATGAGTAGAAAAGAATCTGCTACATTGTATATGCACTGTCAGAATCTTTAAGCTGTACCTGTTTTATCGCATTCCGAATGGCTTCTGGCAAGGGAGCAGTGTTTCCAACACATGTTGAACATCCATATCCAACAACCTCAAACCTGTATTGAAAAACTGGAGTAAGTAGCACATTCAATTATTTAAAATGAGTGTTGGTGAAATATTTGAAGCTGAGGGAATTTGTTTTGCTAACTGGGCATTTTTTATACTGAGTACACTGAAAAGAGATAATAATCTCATTACTTCTCACTTGTCTTGGTGAATTACAAAAAATAAGTCAGGTCTCCAGAATATCTCCTGATATATTGCCATTACTTAGTGAAACGTAAGCAAGGACAATAAAGTTCATGCATAAAACAAAGCTAATACACAGTGTGATTTGATTATGATTATGATTATTATTGCTACTGAGCAGTCAAAAGTATAGTAGGTGTCTCAGACAAGCAAGCCAGGGCCTGGTTCTTGTCCTGAAAAATTTACAATCCAAGCCACCAGTCCTGTGGAGCTCTGTTAAAGAAAACAGGCTTCTGCTCAGGCACAGGAGATCACCTGCACCTTGTAAATTGTATGTGCAAGGGCCAAGACCTGATCCAACATACACTTATGTGTATGATTAATTTTAAGCATGCAAGTTGTCCCAAAGTCAGTGGGACTATTCACATGCTTAAAGTTAGGCACCTTGCTGAACTGGGGCCATATCTAAGGACTATACATAAATCCACTTACACATGCACCACTTTTCCCTCTGTCAGCATGAATAAAGACGTTAAACTTACCCAAGTTTACTGAGGTATGGTAACACTCCACTTGAACTGAGGTAATGTGTAACCATCCCACTACCCGGAGATAAACTTGTTCTTATATAAGGTTTAACCATCAGTCCAGCTTCGACAGCTTTTCTGGCCAAAAGACCTAAAGAAAAACAAAACAATAGTTAAATAAGACTTGTGCATATTTATTGGAAGAGCAATTGAATTTATAACTACCAAGATGGTGTCAGGTAGGTAAATTACTGTGACGAGGGGAAAATAAGGGAAATCACCATTTACTCTCTCTTAAGGAAACTGTTTAAAAGGAGTATATATTTGTAATATTCCTTAGACAAGTAATATAACAAAGTTGCTTTATCAATAATAAGAAGTCATATTTGTTTTCTTATTCAGATCAAACATATCCATTTTCTTCCCCTTACCTGACAGAAAATCTCTTCTCCGTGTTTTAATGGATGGTCTAGTGGTCAGAGAATGGAAGGGTGGTCTGGTCTGGGTTTTATTTCAAGTTCTGTCACTGACTTTTCAATTCCTGCTGTTAAAGCTCAGCTAGTATCTGATTAAAGGCTAAATTTCACCCTTTCATTCAGGGATCAAAACCTCCTGACACTATCAATGGTTATGTTGATATCCATAGCCTTTTGAAAGGAGCTCTAAACAGACTGGTAATGTCGGATCATAAAGTAAACAAACACAAACTTATTAGACCTACCTTCATAGGCATCTAGTTTTTATAGATGTCTGATAAGGCCACAGAAACTTTGAAATTATACAGCACTATGTACAATAAAGGCCACTTCTCATTAACACAGTTCTCAATACATATAACAGGAATTCAGGCCTAAAAGTACAATGAACAGTCTAACTGAGTTAAAAGGTCTGGACACTGGGAATTCCCTGCACTGAGCATTTGCAGAATTGGACCAAAATTGACGAAGACCATGTAAACACCAGATTGCAATAGTAAACCAAAGTTAGTTGTCACCAGTCACAACATACCTGCGGCAAGCATGACAGATGGATTGCAGTTATTTGTACAACTGATTACTGCAGCAATGACAACAGATCCATGAGACAATCTGTACTCATTTCCTTCATACTCAACAGGCACAATGTCATTTTGTTTCTCAACAGCAATCTGAAACCCTTTAAAGCCAATCTAGATGACAAAATATATAACAAGTCAAGAACAGAAACAATTCAACAACTATAGATCACACTTAAAACAGATATGTACCTCATCATAGCATGATTATGTGAACCCTCACTTAAGACTCATGTACTCCATGAAAGTGCTTATCAGTCATATGAGTACATTGAAATATAATAGGTTTTCAAAGAAGTCTTCAGAGATGCGTGCAAGGACTCATTGCCCTCAAATGAACAGTGATGCGCTCATCCATATACCTTTATAACTGCCATTGTTAATAGTACAAAATGTGTGGCAATAAGTGCCTATGCATCAAAAGCAGGATCAAATCCCTAGAGTATTTTCCCCCTTCTTTTAGGTGAATTCCCTTATTTAAAGGAATAGGCATTCATTCAGGTATATGTAGTTTGCAAAATTAGAAATGTGTGTATCATGTGGCAAGGCTCAAGACTTTTAATATAAACCATAACTGGTCCATTAAAAACAACTCCTCCAGCATCACATACAAGATATTCTACTCACTATCAGGGGTGGGCAAACTATGGAACACGGGCTGGAGCCACTTTAAGCCAGCCCGCGAGCTCCTGCTGGGGAGCAGCGTCGGCGGCCGCACCACACGGCTTGGCCCCACTCCGGCTGGACCACGCAGCTTGGCCCCACTCCAGCCGGGGCGCTGGGTCAGGGCTCGGCCCCGTTCCAGCTCCTACGCACTCTAATACCCCCTCTGGCATGCCAATGGGAGCTGCAGGGACAGTGCCTGCAGATGAGGCAGTGTGCAGAGCCACCTGGCCACGCCTCCACGTAGGAGCCGGAGAAGGGACACGCCACTGCTTCCGGAAGCCGCCTGAGGTAATCACCGCTTGAAGCCTGCACCCCTGAGCCTCTCCCCACACTCCTGCCCCAGCCCGGATGCCCCTCCTCCTCTCCAAACCCCTTGATCCCAGCTCGGAGCACCCTCCTGCACCCCAAACCTCTCATCCCCAGCTGGAACCTGCACCCCTTCCTGCACCCCTGCCCCAGCCCTGATCCCTATCCTGCCCTCTGATCCCATCGGTCCCAGCCCAGAGCACCCTGTTACACCCCAAACTCCTCATCCCAAGCCCTACCCCAGAGCTCACACCCTGAACCCGAGAGCATTCATGGCCTGCCATAGAATTTCTATTCCCTGATGTGGCCCTTGGGCCAAAAAGTTTGCCCATCCCTGCACTAAACCTAATTAATTACATATATTTCTTCAGCACTATTTTATAACTGTCTGAAATATAATAAAGATGAGCTAATCAAACAGGAAGCTGTCAAACCAAGTTTGACTGGGAAAGGATTAAAGATAAACATGGTCTGGATTTGTAACATTTAATCTCCCAGAAGTCTTCATGGCCCACCCAGATACACCATTCCCAGTCAAACAGCTTCCCCGCAAACATCTCTTTTTTTCACTACCGAGTCTTTGATTTTTCTCCCACATAAGGCAAGCCTACCACAGCTGACTGCTACACACTATGGGTCTTATCCAAAGCCCACTGAAGCAGAAGACTCAGAGATTTCAATGGCCTTTGAATCAGACTCTATGCTACTTGCAATTCTACTTCTGACTCGGTGCTGTAACCAGCTCTTCTTGATCACTGAACTTAACAGTACATGTTAGGATTGAAAATTCAGCTCCCATTCAAAAGCATTGGAAATTGGAGGCTCATGGTTGTTAAAAAAAAAAAAACAAAAACAGAACGTGCCTTAAGTTTTGGATAATTTAACAATTGATTAAAATCAACGGTTATATTAAGCTGGACTAAACTGAATTTACCTCCCAACAACACTGAGAATCATCGTTTCAATTTCAAACAATGAAGCTGATTTGGAGGGATTTTTAACTCACTCATAAGAAATGGCACTGTACAATCATTTTTGCCCCACTGTTGTTTTAAAATAGAAATTCTCAAAAAAACCCACCCACTCATGTGCCTAACCAATTTAGCAATTTTAAAAATGACTTAAATGGACAAACTGTAGAAGTTTGGAACATCTGATTGCTTAACTTTTTCACTTTTCTGCTTAGTAGATTCTTAGGTCCATAATATGAATTGAGGCTTTTTGCAATTTTTATTCAAATTTTCTACTGTTTGAGGCCCAGTAACATTCCTGTGATGGTTAGCATACAGAGCTATGCCCAAGGGACACTCATTGAGGTAGTGAGTATTTGTAAAATAAATGCTTCAGATTATGGATTATGACTTTATAAACTATTGTGTTCAGTATGAAAGCCAAAAAATGAGTTACAATACATCTATCTACCAAACCACTAAAAGTAAAGTTGTACAAACCTTCTCATTTAAGCAGGCTTGGAAATCACTCTTCATATTAGTAATAGCCACTCTATCCTGTGGTCTCTTTGGGCCACTGACATATGGCGTTATAGAACTCAGATCTATTTGTATTATCTGGAAAAGAAAAAAAACCCAGTAACACATGCTAGGAAACATTGCCCAATAGGTAAGAGCACATTTAGCCCTAGTTTTTCAAGGCAACTGGGCCCATCTGGTTTAGTAATCTGAATAGTCTGTGGTGTTTTTCCATTAAAAAGTCAGGCTTTCATTTTCAAGATGGAGTATTACTAACAATGCTTTATCATGAACAATCCGTGAGCTTTGACGCCAGATGCCAAAATTTCTCATGAAGTCAGACTTATATGATACTCTGAAAGAGTTGGTTGACGAAAGGGATTCATCAGCCATTCCTACACTCCTACACTTATTATAGTGCTTAAGGTTGTCAGTGGCATAGCCAGGTGGAGAAAACAGGGGGAGCGGAGATTAAAAAAGGCACCGCCCGCTTGTACTCACCTGGCAGTGCTCCGGGTCTTTGGTATCGGGTCCTTCACTCACTCCAGGTCTTCGGTGGCACTTCGGCATTGGGTCCTTCACTCGCTCTGGTCTTTGGCGGCACTGAAGGACCCTCTGCCACCGGAGACCCCGGAGCGAATGAAGAACCCGACGCTGAAGGGCCGCTGAAGACCCGGAGAGCTGCCTGATCCGCTGCCGAAGATCCGGAGAGCCACCAGGTGAGTAAAAATTAAAAAGGCACCACTTCTGCTCAGTGGGAGAGCGGCCGCTGTCTCGCTCCCCACCCTAGCTATGCTACCGAAGGTTGTTGGGTTTTTTCGTGAAGTATCTAACTATCCAAAGCTATGAGTTAAGATATTCATGTACAAATGTCAATTAAAAAGTGGCAACAATTACAATGATAAAAAATAAGTTATGAATAATGAATACAAATAGTTGAAAAAGTAAAAGTCATTTTATAAATACCTGGGTATACTCAGGTTCCTCTGAAGAAATCTGATCATTTCGAAATAACTTCACAGCTTTAAGATATGCTTCCATGAACTCAAGCTTGGCCTTGTCAAAGCCTATGGAAAAAATTTCCAGACATGGGAAAAGGTATGCTACTGAAAAAGAGCATAACTTACTTGTAACTAGGGTTCTCAGAAATAAGTATTGTGACAAATTCACACAATCTGTGTGCCGCCCCATGGATTCCATGAATCAAGCACTATTGAAGTGCATGACAAATCTGACTTTGCACTTTAAGAACTGCCCTGAATATCAGTCTTCTTGCCATATAATTGTCCCTACACATTCTACCTCTGTCCTATTAGCAGTTTGTTGAACCCCCACAAAATCTAAAAGTGATATACTTCAATCTTTGAAACAAGGACTGACAAGCTACATAAACTGAATAGCTTGCTGAAAGCATATGTACTATTAGTTCATAATTAAGAGCTTTTTTCATTTTCATCTGATCACCTCACTGCAGTCTAAGATGGAACTCAGAAAAGGAACATCCATTCTGCAGGTACCCTTCTCATTATGACCTGATCTATGGGGAGCAACAGCAGAAACTTCTTGATCCTCTGAGCCAAATTAGGCAAGAGGAGCGACTGAATCTCACTTTCGTAGGAGGTGAAAAGGCAAAAACCAAAAGGTAACTCAAAAACCAAAGAAGCTGAGATGCACCAAAATAATCCTGCAGAAGACCATTCCCAGCAGCCACCAAACTCTGTCTGAACTTGTTTTCAAATTGTGATAAACCATTTTAAACATGGTTCTCTAACACTGTTTCAAACACTGGTTAGATGAAATAATGGTTTGTGAGGTCCGTAGTTACCAGGCAAATCACATTTAACCCATCCTGGCAGAAACCACTTTAAAAAATATGCTCACAATTTTTTTCCCATAATATAAAAAGAAGATTTCATTAATTGTCAAGAGGAACCACTTTACCATGTTGCCATTCCTGGCCTTATAGAATAACTCATGGGGGGCGGAAAATGGTCTGTCTTGACAAAGAAGACCTCTGCATGCTCAAGAATAAGCTGACCCTGAACAGTGATGGCAATGATCAGACTGATCACAGCAAACATAATATAAAGCTTGTACAGATTTGGTACAAGCTTCAGAGGCACGCCAGCTATTCATCTGTCAAGATTTATTTAAAAAAATTATTTTCTAGCTTAACTAGAAAAACAATAATTAATGAAATGTAGTGCCGTAAGGAAATTTACATGCTAATAAGCTCCAAGGCCCAATGGCCACTTCCACAGAAAAAGGTAGCTGATATTCATTAAAGCAATATAATTTTTATTAAATTTAAAATTCCATTGTGTCCATGAGGCTATTCATGGGCGGGATCTGCAAAGTAGCTCCCCACGACACAGAACGTTATTGCCAGCAGAACTCATTACATTATCTCCATCAAGCAGGTTATAATCCTGAAGAAAAATACTGTCCAAATGTAACGCATGATGCAATTTTAGATAAAAAATACTTTCCATGTGACTTTAAAATGCTAATATGCTGAATCATGTGTGTTACACCTTAATTTCATCCTTACCTGTATGCTTTAAGTGCTTTAGCGTCACATTATCAACAGGGAAAAAGCTCAGAATAGCACCATATTCAGGACACATATTTGCTATTGTGGTTCGGTCAGCTACAGACAGCTGGGAAACACCAGTTCCAAAAAACTCAACAAATTTTCCAGCCACTCCTGCTTGCCTGAGTTGCTATTAAAAATGAAATACAGAACTATAAAACATCCGGAATATAAGAAGATATACTACAAGGAATGTTTGGTTCAACAGTTTGAAATTAGTAACAATTACTAATTTTACAAAATGAAATACAGTGCAAAACTTCTTTATATCTAAATCATGTCCACAAACTTCAAACGTCAAAACTTTAACACTTAAACTGGACTCTGACAGAGGTAAAAACCCTCAAGATATGTCTCCCCACCCACTCAGTTCTGCATATTTTCAAGCAGTGACTGTACCATGCTTTTTAAAAAAAGAAAAGGAGTACTTGTGGCACCTTAGAGACTAACCAATTTATTTGAGCATAAGCTTTCGTGAGCTACAGCTCACTTCATCGGATGCGTGCATCCGATGAAGTGAGCTGTAGCTCACGAAAGCTTATGCTCAAATAAATTGGTTAGTCTCTAAGGTGCCCCAAGTACTCCTTTGCTTTTTGTGAATACAGACTAACATGGCTGTTACTCTGAAACATGCTTTTTAAAGTGTTGCTAGGAGGAGTCAGGAATTCACAAGGCAACAGTGTGGCTTTTCATTTGGTAATCAAGGTGACAAAGATTCAAAGGAAGGAATTTAAAGCTCTACTCTAAGCCCAGTGAGCTAGTGACGGTGCTTTGTACTATCACAAGGAAAGCCTAGTTAGACACTATTCCCTCTCTCTTGTTCCTCAAGGTACCCTAGCTGTGAAGTCAGTGAAATTTTAGAGAACAGCGGATGGCAATGAAAAGAAAGGGATAACTACTTGAAGGAAAAGATATTTGTAGAGGTCAGGATAAGAAGACAAATAAATATCTAAGCAGTAACATATGTCACTGGAACAACTTTTGAAAATAAAACCACCATACTGGAATTAACAGACAGTTAAGCAAAGTGACACTACTGGTTTGTTGGGTGTGGTCACTGAAACCTAAGTGCTGCTTTATCCCTGATGGTCCCCCAATTTCCCTGGAAAACCCCCATACATTCTGAGGCACTGTACACTGCCCCATTGATCCTTCCAGGATGCCTGCACCTGTCCTCCTTAGGCTAGCGTAGCTGCTGGTAAACAGTGTGAAAAATTACACTCTCATCTCTTGGAGCCAAGCAAGAAACCGGGAACAGAAATCTAACAAGACTTTTCTGTGTGATTGTGCAATCCACTGTAACTAGTTCACCGGGCTTAGAGAGTAGGGATTCATTGACATTTACCCCCTCTTACACCTTCTGTTTTATAAGGACAAAACTCCAAGTGCAGTGAAAAACTGAAAAATAGAAACTGATTAAATCTTGCTAAGGGTCTGAACAGAAAGGAAGCATTCACCATACTGACACAAATCACTCTGACACCATTTACCAGAGGCCCAGGAGTGGAGATCCAGAGAGACAGATATCCTCTCACTACATTTCTGTTACACTACTGTAACTACTGACTTCAGTAAAGTTACTCCTGATTTACCCCAGGTTGAGACCAAAAGCAGGGTTTTGTAGGAACACTTTGGAGCAAAGAGTCAAACAAGAGGGTTTTTCCACTGCAGAGACTGTAAGTGCTCTCACTAGGGAACACTGACATTAATTACATTTATAAAATGTCTGTAAATACATAGTTATATGTAAGGCCTCTAAGGGACCATTGGTAAAAAGAAAATAAATAGGACTTAAATGAGCAGTTGCGAACTTAGGCGGTTAATAGAGATGTTGCTGTTTCATATAGCTACAGTTAATGATGCCGCATCAGAGACTGCGAGTGTCATAGAATATCAGGGTTGGAAAGGACCTCAGGAGGTCATCTAGTCCAACCCCCTGCTCAAAGCAGGACCAATCCCCAACTAAATCATCCCAGCCAGGGCTTTGTCAAGCCTGACCTTAAAAATCTCAAAGGAAGGAGATTCCACCACCTCCCTAGGTAACCCATTTCAGTGCTTCACCACCCTCCTAGTGAAAAAGTTTTTCCTGATATCCAACCTAAACCTCCCCCAATGCAATTGGAGACCATTACTCCTTGTTCTGTCATCTGCTACCACTGAGAACAGTCTAGATCCATCCTCTTTGGAACCCCCTTTCAGGTAGTTGAAAGCAGCTATCAAATCCCCCCTCATTCTTCTCTTCTGCAGACTAAACAATCCCAGTTCCCTCAGCCTCTCCTCATAAGTCATGTGTTCCAGTCCCCTAATCATTTTTGTTGCCCTCCGCTGGTTGCTTTCCAATTTTTCCACATCCTTCTTGTAGTGTGGGGCCCAAAACTGGACACAGTACTCCAGATGAGGCCCCATCAATGTCGAATAGAGGGGAATGATCACGTCCCTCAATCTGCTGGCAATGCCCCTACTTATACAGCCCAAAATGCCGTTAGCTTTCTTGGGAACAAGGGCACACTGTTGACTCATATCCAGCTTTTATTTCACTTCCCAAGCATCTCTGGTAGAACTCCCACCATAACAAAGTCTGCTTGATTTAGGATAAACAGAATTCTGAATTACCTTAGTAATGCTTAGAACAACATCTATGGATGTAGCAAGTGGGCTGGCTAAGCCTGTCAGCTCACACCCAACTACCTCAGGCAAAGTGAGTGCAACTGGCATTCCCAGCATTACTGCTTCTGTTTCAATACCGCCAACACCTGGAGGTAGAATATTAAACTGTTTTTATTGTGCTAAGTAATTAACATAATAAACATTTTGAAGTTCATATTAAAGTCTAATGAAGTTCCTCCTATTGAAGCTAAAGGCCATAATAATCTGTACAATAACACATCCTTATTTGTATCTGACTCCAACTGAAAGACAATATGTTCAATATACGTGTCTTCTAATAAAAAGACGGACATGAAAGAATCTTGCAAAACTACTGCTCAAATTATCACATTTTAATCCTACTGGTGTACCATATCTACTACTGATTTTATATAAAGGTGTTAGATTGAAATTTTCTATTCATCCAGAGAACACATGCAGCATGGAAACTTCCTCACACTGCCATGCCAATGTGCATCGAACTACAGTAACAAGAGCTTTGCAATATTATGATTTCCTTCAAATCCCTTCTTAGGATACACAGTTCTTGACTGATTTCCAATGACAACATCAAAACACTCATCTATGCATTATATAAATGTCTTAAAAACCCCACGATTTAGGCTGTGAATCACTATTATCCTGGGAATGAAACTGGCCTTACTATATGGAATCTCTCTAGTTTCTTTTAGAACAAGGGTGGGCAAACTATGGCCTGCGGGCCAGATCTGGCCCCTCGGGGCTTTGGATCCGGCCTGCGGGATTTTCCTGTGGTGATGGAGACCCCCCGCCGCTCTCAGAAGCGACCTGCACCATGTCCCCGGGGGGCAGAGGGCTCAGTGCACTGCCCTTGCCTCCAGGCACCACCCCCACAGCTCCCATTGGCCAGGAACGGGGAACCGTGGCCAATGGGAGGTTCGGGGGAGGTACCTGGAGGCGTGGCAAGGGCAACGCACGGAGCCCTGTGCCCCCCCTCCCCCAGAGGCCGCGCAAGGACGTGGTTCCGGCAGCTTCCTGGAGCGGCACAGCGTGGGGCCAGGGCAGGCACACAGGGAGCCTGCCCTGGCCCCGGTGCGCACTGCTGCCACCCCGGAGCCGATTTAGGTAAGAGCCCAAACCCCTCCTGCACCCTGCCCCCCAACTCCCTGCCCTAAGCCCCCTGCCTGCACCTCGCACCCCAATCCTTGCCCTGAGCCCCATGGCACCCCACACCCAAACCCCCTGCCCTGAGCCCCTTCCCGCAGTCTGCACCCCTCCTGTACCCGCCAAGCCCCCTCCTGCACTCCGCACCCCTCTTTCACCCCAACCCCCTTCCCTGAGTCCCCCCCATACACCCCACACCCCTCCTATGCCCCAATCCTTTGCCCTGAGCCCGTTCCTGCACACCGCACCCCCTCCCACACCTTGCACCCCCCCCCCGCACCCCAACCCCCTGCCCTGCACACAATTTCCCCACCCAGATGTGGCCCTCGGCCCAGAAAGTTTGCCCACCCTTGTTTTAGAAGAACTGCAAACAATTTCAGTCCATTATTCGTATGTCATGAAACTATCTTCAAAATATGTTTCCCCTAAATAAAATTTCAAGTTCTGAAATGCTGTTAGGCTTGAAACAGAGAAATATCCAATATAAAGAAAGTATTAAATAGTAATTATTTTCCATTTATATAGTAAAAAAACCCTTACAATACAATTGAAATTAACAAGTCATGTACAGAATACTTACCCCATCCCAAGATCCCCAAACCATTTACCATAGTTGTATGAGAATCTGTGCCAACTACACTGTCGGGATATAGGAAATCTTTAACTTCAAAAACAACTCTTGATAAATATTCCAAGTTCATTTGATGTGCCATTCCCGTTCCAGGTGGAATTACAGCAACATTCCTAAAAACCTTTGAACCCCACTAAATTTTTTTTGAGAGAGAATAAAAAAAAGGTTATTGCGTTATATTTAAATCAACCAGGGTGTTTTGCATTTGTACAGAAGGTGTGCTAAACTGTGTTTAATGACATAAAGCCACATAACTTTTAAGAACACATAATAAAGAATTAAAAAAATGAACGTCATCATACTTGCTCTTCAGATATGATTGGCTGTTCAAGTAAATTGGGAAATATGCAATTTCAGCATTTATACATGGTTCTACTCTGAAAAGTGACTATGTAAAAATCCACAGATCTGTTTCCTGTGAGTACAGAAAGACATTTTCTGATATTCCTGGCTGTGGTTTTCACTCCTTCTGTTAGTACTGCAAAGTCATCACAGCTATGAGAGAATCAGCTGGAGTCTATTCCTTCTTGTTCATCAACAAAATTTACTAAATTTTTAATCACTTCTATGTACAAACCTAATGAAAGCAACGGGCTCACACAGATGTCACTGAACTGAGACAACGGAGAAGCACAAGTGTAACCAAGGGTAATACTTGGCCAGCAGAACCTTCAGTACTGATTATGTTTTATGAGATTGCAAAAAATACAGCTTGATTCTCACAAACTTGGCTGAGATTGCAAAGCTGACACTTAGAAAAACATCTTTTTACTAGGGCTGTCAAGTGATTAAAAAAATTAATCATGATTAATTGCGCTGTTAAACAATAACAGAATATCATTTAAATATTTTTTGATGTTTTCTACGTTCTCAAATATATTGATTTCAATTACAGCACAGAATACAAAGTGTACAGTGCTCACTTTATATTATTTATCACAAATATTTGCACTCTAAAAATAATAAATTAAAGAAATAGTATTTTTCAATTCAAGTTCTGTAGAGCAGTGGTCTCCAAAGTGGGGTGCACAAGACGATGGATTGGGGGGCGCAGCAGGAGGAGCACCGTCGGAGCAAAAGGGCGGTGTGGCAGGAGGAGCACCGCCGGAAGCGGGGGGAAAGGGGGGGCAGCCCCAAGTCCTCCAGCCTGTGGAGGAGCAGGGGCAGCCGCGCAGCCAGCAGCCGGAAAGAAGTGGCACTTTCCCCTTCAAAGCGGCTGGAGAGAAGCGGTGCTTTGAAGGGAAAGTGCGACTTCTCTCCGGCCGCTGGCTGCACGGCTGCCCCTGCTCCTCCTGAATCCTCCGGCTCGTGCTCACAGGGCCGCATTCCGAAAGGGGCTTTAGAGCTGCAGGCCAGGGCCCCGGGGCCCCCTTAGCCCAAGGCCTTGAAGCCCCTAAAGCCCTTGCGTTCCGGGTGGCCCTGCCTGCTGGGGGGGGTGGGGGTGTGTGGGGCGGCAGCTCCCAGAATCGCGGCCAGGGGGGTGGTGCTGCGCTTCGCAGGGCCACCTGCACACCCCCTGCACCAAACAGGAGCTGCCCCAGGTAAGTGCTCTGCACCTCCTCCCGCACCCTGGCCCTGAGCCTCCTCCCGCACCCTGGCCCTGAGCCTCCTCCCGCACCCTGGCCCTGAGCCTCCTCCCGCACCCTGGCCCTGAGCCTCCTCCCGCACCCTGGCCCTGAGCCTCCTCCCGCACCCTAACTCCCTCCCAGACCCCGCACCCCACGCTGAGCGCCTGCTGTATCACGAAGTGTTAAACCAAGATTTTCAAAAATAATAAAGCATATTCAATCACATTGCTCTCACTAAAATTATTATTAATAATTTTTTTAAAGTGAGAGCAAAAAGGGTTTTTGTACCGTTAATAAAATAAAAAATCTTAAAAATATATCATCTTTATCTCATCGTTTTTTAATTTCTATTTTTTGTGTATGGTTTATAATTTACACAATATATTAGTACAGTAGGACAGATATATAATTTATACATAAATAAATATACATATATTGGGGGGGTGTGCTCAAAAAAGTTTTACTGATAGGGATGCGCGCTCAAAAAAATTTGGAGGCCACTGCTGTAGAGCAATCCCTTCATATGCCCCTTCGTGCTTTGGATACCATTCCAGAGAACATGCTTCCACGCTGATGATACCCATTAAAAAAATGTGTTAATTAAATTTATGACTGAACTCCTTTGGGGGAGAACTGTACGTCTCCTGCTCTGTTTTTTACCCTCATTCTGCCATGTATTTCATGTTATAGCAGTCTTGGATGATGACCCAGCATGTTGTTCATTTTAAGAACACTTTCACAGCAGATTTGACAAAACGCAAAGAAAGTACCAATTTGAGATTTCTAAAGAAAGCTACAACACTTAACCCAAGGTTTAAGAATCTGAAGTGCCTTCCAAAATCTGAGAGGGACAAGGTGTGGAGCATGCTTTCAGAAGTCTTAAAAGAACACCACTCTGATGCGGAAACTACAGAACCCAAAACATTAAAAAAGAAAATCAACCTTCTGCTGGTGGCATCTGACTCAGATAATGAAAACGAACACGCATCAGTTTGCACTGTTTTGGATCGTTATCGAGTAGAACCAGTCATCAGTATGGACACATGTCCTCTGGAATGGTGGTTGCAGCGTGAAGGGACATATGAATCTTTAGCGTATCTGGTACATAAATATCTTGTGATGCCAGCTACAACAGTGTCGTGTGCACACCTATTCTCACTTTCAGGTGACATTGTAAACAAGAAGCGAGCAGCATTATTTCCTGCAAATGTAAACAAACTTGTATGTCTTCACAATTGGCTGAACAAGAAGTAGGACTAAGTGGATTTGTAGGCTCTAAAGTTTTACATTGTTTTGTTTTTGAGTGCAGTTATGTAACAAAAAAGTCTACATTTGTAAGTTGGACTTTCATAATAAAGAGATTCTACTACAGTACTTGTATGAGGTGAACTGAAAAATACTATTTCTTTTGTTTATCATTTTTGGAGTGCAAATATTTGTAATAAAAATAATATAAAGTGAGCACTTTATACTTTGTATTCTGTGTTGTAAATGAAATCAATATATTTGAAAATGCAGAAAAACATCCAAAATATTTAATAAATTTCAATGGTATTCTATTGCTTAGCAGTGCAATTAAAACTGCAATTAATCATGATTAATTTTTTTAATTGCGATTTTTTTTTTTTAGTTCATCGCGTGAGTTAACTGAGATTAATCGACAGCCTTATATTTTACTTGTAAACTCAGATCACAAACATGGAAACCCAATTTTCAGAGTCACTTTTCAGAGGAGAACTGCACTTTAATTGTTAATTTCTTTCTTTCTTTGTTGGTTGTGTTAAATTACAGTAAAAGCGGTTTTATCCAGCATGTTGGGGAAATGGGGGGTGCCAGTAAGTGAAAAATGTGGGTTAACTAAGAGCGAGGGAATTTGGGTGCGGGAGGGGGCTCGGGGCAGCAGGTTGGGGTGCAGGGTGCTGGATCTGGGGGGCGGTCACCTCCCCGCAAGCAGTGACCTGTCCTGGCTGCTCCTAGATGGAGGCGCAGTAGGAGGCTCTGCGCACTGCCTCCGTCCGCAGGCGGTTCCCAGACAACGGGAGCTGTGGAGCTTGTGCTTGGGGTGGGGCAGGGGCAGAGCACGGAGCCGCCTGCCATGCCTCCACCTGGAGTAGCTGGGACAGGTCGCCACTTGCAGGGAGCTGCTTAAGGTGACAGCCCCCCGGATCTGACATCCCTGCCTGCCAACCCGCTGCCCCGAACTCCTCCTGCACCCAAACTCCCTCCCCGAAAGCTCACCCTCCGCACCCCCTCCTGTGCCCCAGCCCAACCAGACTCTCAACCAGAATTTCAAAGAAGATTTTATAGAGCTTTCCGGTTGGTGAAGTGCCAGATAAAACAGCTTTCACTGTTATTATATGTAATGGTAATACAGAAGAAAAATGCCCTAGGCAATCAGCAACATACATAGTTAGGTATCCTGTCTGTTGATTGAATAGCAGCATATCATGCTGCCTTATAGTGATCAGAGTTCAGGTCATAAATTCCTAGACTAGCAGCAAGCACTACAGAAACGCACTGAATCAGAGGAAGGGAGAAATGACTTACATCAGTGAAGCAACCCCAAAACTACCAACTGGTAATCAGAGTGGCATTGACTTGTACCCAAATCCCATTCAGAAGTGGTCCCACTGATTTAAATGGGACTATTGTCTTAAACAAAGATTTGCAGGATCAGGGCTTTGTCTAGGGATAAGGCTGGTGCGAAACTCAGCTGTATTTAGGCTTTGAAATCTCTCATATATGGCACCTCTTTCCAATCCTCTTAAGGCTGAGGATTGTTGATTCAATAGACAGTACCAACTTTTAAGTATATGGGCTCTATTGTCTACCTACTAAAAATTCCTATGACACTTTAGATGAAAACAGTTTTGGACTGAGGAAGCAGTTAACCTGCAGAGATGCAGACAGATAATAATTCTGAGGTGCTGAGTGCTCTCAACGCACTTTCATTTCAATGGAAATTTAGGATGTTTGGCACCTCAAAGTATCAAGTCCTTAGTGTCTGGTCAGTTTCACTTTTGTTTCCAGTTAGCATCACTTCCGGTTCTCAGGTTTGAACACCATACTATTGATATTTGGGTTACAAACACTTGGGAAATGTTTAAATCCAAATAAATACACTGTTTCAGTTAATATTAGCTTATTTACTATTTCTATTAACATTTTGTACCCTTCCTCCTTTAAAAAACCCCCCACACCTTAATTAGGGTTCTACAATGCCTAAGAGTCATTAATTAATTGGGCATTCTTCCAAAAAATTGTATCATCATGTTATGCACTAATCAGCTGTACTAATATACACTCAAAAATTCTGACCTGAAAACCTGAAATTTTGAAAGGGATACAATAACTCCCCCACTACCATCATGAACTGCCAAGGCCATTTGAAAGATTGACAAAACATCAAATCAAATGAAAAATATAGTAAGAGGGCTGTAGAAAAAAAATGGCATACCTTAAAAAACTGAAGCCTCTCTCTATTTCTGCCAAATTCCACCTCTTGGTTTTTTAACACTGTTTCAGGCCTAGAAATTAATTAAAATTAATTGATAAACAACGGCATGTTTTGAATGATAAACAATGAGATTTGGGTTTTGCTTCTATTTGCTGGAACGCTGATTCGTTGCTGCAAATAGCAGAATTCTTTTAAATTCTTTTGGATAAGACTGAGGCAATTTCTTGCAAACAAGGAAGTGAGGAAAGGAGAAGATGCCCTCTGAAAACAGCAGAGAAAGGGACTGGTCTTCTCATCACATACAGCATAAATGAGAGTTTTTAGCTCTAGTTTGCCTGAACCAAGTAACCTCAAAAAACACCGATCAGAAAAAGATACCTCCCCAGCATGTGAGGGACTACAATAACTGCACTGTCAAACAAGAAAGGTATTTCTTCTAACTGATATTTGTAGGAGTTGCTTACCTCAAATAATTTGACGTTGAGAAAGAAATTAGGTGTCTGATTTATGTTATTGCTGGCAAGAGAATTGCTCATTTTCAACTCTGGTCCTCTAACTGCTGACTAGAACACCAATAAGATACTGTACAATCTATTTGTAAATATCTTCCAGGAACTGTATTCATTTACTTATGTATATGCGTTCATCACCACAGTGTCTAAATATAAATGCAGATGACTAACTTTCATATGTGTTTGTTATGAAAAGCATCATTTTATTAAATGAGTGAAATTCATTGCTGGATTGTGTTTTTATAGCTACTGCTTCTCTGGGAGCTTTTTTGTGAGAGAGAGTAATAAAAGCCCTTCTCTAAATGATATTTTAGGGCTGCATTTTACATCATGACCTTTCCCCCTTTCTCTTCTGCAATAGAGAGAGATCATATGGTGTATTGTTTTACAAAGCTCTAAGGGACAGTCAACACTCAAATTGCAGCTTAATGAATGCCACTGCTGGTAGAAAAGGGTGTACTGGTATCAGCAACATCCAGATTGCAGAAAACATTTAGCTTTTCTCATAACATTTCTATTTCTGTGTGGAAAAAGCAAAAGAGGATGGAAATAATTTTTTTAAAATAAAATTTGCAACACAATCAAAATACTGTATGGTTGTGAGTCTCCTCTTCAATATAGCACTGAAATTCTAGATATGTCAGCCATAGAAAGACAGAGATCTAGTCAATCTATCAGAGACAATAGGTGGCAGTTGAAAGATGAGGGTAATTACATGTAATTGTCATAGACAGAGTGCTGCAAAAGGACCTATACATAAATGAATCTTGGGAAAAGGCAAGCAGATGAGGCCTTTGTGGGGTGTCACATACAGCCAAGATGTAATGCTGCATTTCAACTCAGTGACAGATGAATTAGAGGTTATTTGTGGCCTGGGGGATGATACATAGACTGCTTTCTTAGCTGGTATGGGATGTCCAATTCTTATCAGGAAAGAAAAGAGTTTAAACCTTCTGTAAATCATTTAAATGAAATATAAAACAAGAGAGACTTTCAGATGTAAACCAAAGTTTCAGCAGTGCCTTATTACATTAACTAATTTACAGAGCACTGTTCCTATGTATCACTGCCCTTACAAGGAAATGAGGCAAGTCTCCAGCTCAGATTTAAAAAGACAATCAACCACCAGATAAATGACCCTCTACAGAACACCTTACCTAAGTTCTTCTCCTGTTTTAGATCAGTTCAAACACCTGTGGGGTTAGACATCATCCTAAATGCTCCGGCCTGTTTCTGGGTGGAGTGAACGAAGATGCAGAGAGGTACACATAGCATGGAGCAGCATCTCTGTCAGCTGTTGCAGACATTCTGGATGTCAACCAAGAGGCCCCTTCAGTGCAGCTTAAGGAGCATTGCCTGCTTTGCGGACGACAGACAGCTAGCTCACTTTTTTGTATTTTGGAGGCAACATTTAAATTTTACAATTAACTCCAAAAAGCTAGCTGTAATTAGCCAACAGGCTTTCACAAGGCAGGCCAACACTTTAAAAGCTGTACTGTTGCTCTGGGGACAAGCCTGCATCATCTGATAGCATAGTACAATTGTTCTGCTCCACCTTAAATTTAAACCAAAAGCACTGCAAACTAAAAGGAAGTGCTGAACTAGGAGACAGCACACAGAAAGAGCCTGAATTCCAGTCAGTAAAACACAACCATAATTCCCTCTAGCAAAAGACGGATTTGACAATTAAATGCTAAGCAATAAAAGCATTTCATACTCAGGCACTGGTTGAAGATGAAATGGACAGAGGATAGGGGTATTCTCAATCTGCGCAGAAAATTTTCCTGAGTTACGACTTGATTCTCCAGCATCACATGGCCCTTTGCAGCCAGTCTGGCCCCTGCAAGGTACCTTCCGAGGCTGCACTTTAAGTGGAGAAACCTTTGCCAACGGCCTCTGTAAGTCACCACCTCCAGGATTCGGAGCATTCTGTATTGCACTGTCATTTTAAACAGAAAATAAAACAAGTGCATAAAAACATTTTCCTACTGAAAAAACACCCCCAGCAAATGACCAACTGTATCTAAAAGGTCACCATTTTATTACAACCCTGCTGAAAGTAAAGTGTCACTGGGTAAATTTAGTTAATCAAAGAATACAGCACGGTGACCACACCAAAAGAAGTTGTACTGACCTTTTCTAAAAGGAACTATATTATCTGCCATATAAACTACTCACTCATCTGATTGGTCTGCAAAACACCACATTTATTAACAGGACACAGATGGTCCTTGCACTGTTTACTTAAGGTCTGAAGGGAAGGGAAGGGATGTGAGGAAAGTCTTGTCCCAGGGAAGGGCTGGGGATTGTGTTTGGTTTTATTCTCTACTGCAGCACTGTCGACATTTGTTAGATCCCTGGGGAATTGTCTCTTGCTACAGTTTACTCAAAGCAGCAGTTGTGATATTTTATATTTAACTGTGTTTCTGAAATAAGGGCTCAAGCAATAAACACATTTTATTACTACAAATATAAAATTATTATACTTCAGGCTCAAGAAAATAATGTAAGTACATACATAAAACACTGTAGGTAAACATTTTTAAAACCATCTACACGTTTACCATACTACACTCTATTTACACTACATTCAACCTTAACATGAACACACTGCAAAAACCCACTATGAAAGATGATTGACTTTTTACCTCTAATGGTTACATTCAGTAATTTGCCACAATGATAAATACGGCTATCAATGTTTCTGCTGCTCTAAAATAAAAAGAAACATTTCCATTGTCTAGTGGCAGGATACCATACCACCTCACAGGGTATTTTGTCTGAATCGAAGCTCAGTTCACAATCCCTCAGCTAGTGGGATTTGGAAGCTATGCAGAGGCAGTACATGCAGCACCTTAGGGAAGGGCCTCATATCACACTTTAGCAGATGCTGACAGACTCCTGTGGACTTGCCAACAGTGAGCTAGCAGAACTGGATCTATCAGTACAAAGCAGCATGTTGAGATCTCTTGCCAACATTTGGCCTTCCTGATAATTTCAGACTTAACTAATCACAATTTGGGCTTTTCCCTTCAAACAAGGGGAAGGGTAAAAAAAGAACTGGACTGCTGGAGAAGCAGTATCACAAAATAATCTTCATTTCACAGCTATACAGCGGAACCCTGATTATCCAGTCTAATTGGGCCCACAGCCAGACAGGATAACCAAAAAACTGGATAAACTGGAGAATGGGTGGCTGGGACTCAGGCTGACAGCAGGAGCCCCTGCCACTGTCAGCCTGGGGTGGCTGGTGGTTTGGTTAATACTGGAGAGCTGGATGATGGAGGCTCGGTTAACAGGGTTCTACTGTACTTTCTTGTTTTTCATTCTTCTAAATTACTACTGCCAAAATTGGAGTTGAGTATGTATTTAAAAGGTCCGTGCAAATACCAAATATGCACACAAGACTATCTTTCACAGCAGTTCTGAACTTTTTCAGTTCTCCAGAGACTGAAATCACTATTCCACATGTTACACCAGTCAATATGCCCTTTAGGAGGCTACATGCTTTGAAAGAAGAAAAGGAGCTGTAATCACTTAGGGTATGTCTACACAGCGAAATCTGTGCTTGGGCTAGCTTACCCAAGCTAGCTTCCATCCATCTAGCAGGGTGACAAAAGCAGTGAAGACTTCAGCATGGGTAGTACAAGCCTGGAAGGCCCCATGGTACGTACTCTGCTTGCTACCCTTCACAGTGATGTCTTCCCCACTATTGTTAGTCGTGCTAGCTAGACTCAAGCTAGCCTGAGTAGGCTAGCACATGAACAGCTTTTGCTGTGTAACATACCGTTACATGAGTGAGGCAAAAGGTAAGTGTAATTTAAAGATTTTCTTTTCCACACTGTCAAAACTTCCAGACATAAAGGAGAGCCCCAAATTGATCTCATGACATCACTGCCTCGGACCGCTTTTCTAGTCTCTCTGCATGCACCTCCTCAGGTATGAGGTCTTGTCCCTCAACCTGCCTGGGCTGGGATTCTGCCAATCTTATACCGGGCTACAGCCCTGCATACCAACGTGATTTTTCAGCAGGCCCAACTGGGCTCGGCACCTGCAAGTCTGCCCTTCAGGAGGTACGACCCCCAGTCAATACAGGACCAGACAGCTTTCTGAGGGACCAGACAGTATTTCTTCACACAATGAACAGTCAATCTGTGGAACTCTTTGCCATAGGATGTGAAGGCCAAGACTATAACAGGGTTCAAAAACAAATGAGGTAAGTTCATGGAGAATAGGGTCATCAGTGGCTACTAGCCAGGATGGGTAGGGATGCAAAACCATGCTCTGAAGCGTCCCTAGCCTCTGTTTGCCAAAAGCCAGGAATGGGCGCCAGGGGATGGATCATTTGGTGATTACCTGTTCTGTTCATTCCCTCTGAAGCACTGAGCATTGGCCACTGTCAGAAGACAGGATACTGGGCTAGATGGACCATTGGTCTGACCCAGTATGGCCGTTTGTATGTTCTTAAAACAAAGTACTGTTTAAACTTAACCATCACTTGGAAGCTTAAAAAGGTCCAATGGCTTCAGATGACCTCCTTAAAGGTATGTCTGTCAGCCTCTTGCTCCTGAACAGCTCCTGACATCTACTGTCCTCCTCACTTGAGAATGTCTTTTGTCCCCCAGGAAGCCCTTTGTCTTAGGTTTCCATGCATCTACAATCTGTGATCCCCACCCACCCAATAAACTGGTCCATGGAGCATGATATGGGTTTGAGTGGGGGGTTAGAAGCAAATGGGTCTAATATTGTCCCTCAAATGTAGGTAAATAGGTGGCTATCTCAGGCTATTGTCCTCTTTCCTACATATATGCAACTGACCCCTGTCTGAATTCACTTTATAATCATATAGCAAACCCTCTTACATCAAATGTGTAGAACATATGATATTTGTGAATTATTAAATAGTAACTCCATGACGGTTACATAGGCTACCTCTATGCTACCAAAGGAGCAGTGAACAAAGCACAATGGAGAATACTGACCACCCCCTGAAATTTAATTATTAAACAGAACTGGCTTTTGTAGATTACATACCATTTACTGAAGTCAATCTGCAAAGAATGGTCAACAGTGAGATCAGTTGGGCAGGCAGGATGGACTTTCATAGGATCTCCTCCAAGATTTTTCACTGCTTCCCTCATGGCGGCAAAATCCACCATTGCAGGAATTCCACTAACAAAGAACAAAGAAATAGCACTTTACATATATTATGATGCATTGACAATTCTCTAAAATAAAGCTAACTGTAGACGCTTGTTTTTAATTCACCCTCCATAGCAGCCTATTTGAATACCATCTCATAATGCTTGTTTTACTTTGTCTAACATGTTTTAAGGAATATTAAGTATTCATGTGCTGGGTTTGTTTAAATATGTCTAAATAAAAACTGTCTGCCATCCTAACCCCAAGCATAACCACCATCACATTTAAAGTCCGTGTCAACTAGGAATATGCAAAATCCTTGGCCAACTGACTACATTTGGTATTTGCCCTTTTGTCTTGGTATGCTCCTGAACTGTGAGGAAACCTTGGCATAATGCCCACTTCTGGATGTATGCTACTGTACACCACCACTTTGCTATACAAATGAACGTGTATGCTACTTATTCTACTACTACTTTTCAATTTGTATTTTTCACTTATATTATAACAGTATTCATTTCAGGATCTAAAAGTACTGTTATCCCCATTTTACAAATAAAAAACACCTTTAAGGACAACATACAAAACCAAAGGAAAGAATAAGAATACTGATATAAACTGAAATGTTATGAAAATCTTATGATTTGATTTGTTAACTAAGCACTTAAATCACTTCCATATATTTTTATAAAACTAGGATACTTCTTAGAGAGATAAGTTGGGTGAACTAATACCTTTTACTGGACCAGCTTCTGTTTGTCAGAGAGATGAGCTTTTGAATTTACAGAGTTCTTCTCTATTCTGCATGGCTACTTGACAAATAAATGATTGCCTAGCTTGGCAAAATTAAATGTGCCTAGTTTAATATTCTGTAGCTGCTTAATATTCCTTTTAGCCGCCTCACAGCCACAAATCTCAATAATCCATAGGTAACATTCTAATGGACAAATCCTGCTTTTCTTATTCATGAATGTAGTCCCATTGGCTTCAACAGGCTTATATGCACAAGTAAATCAAGCAGGATTTGACCTTAGGTTATCACAAGTAAGATTTCTAAATATTTCATTGCACCATCACACAATCCTACTACAGTTAAAGTGCCACCAAGCTGGTTCTTTGGCCCTTATTCTGCAAGTTACTCCACGCAGACAGAAACCTTCACCCACGTGGAGTCCCACTGAAGTTAGCGAAGTTCCATGTGGGCACAGGCATCTGCCTTCTTGGACCAACTTGCAGGATCAGAGGCTTTATTTACAATGTAGAAACATCACTGAAGGTGCACTAAGAAACAAAAACTATGATTTCCATTCATTAATGGAATGCTTAAACATCACAAGGGCCACCTCATTTTGTTTTCTTTCAGGCCTGATAAAAGATTGGTAACCTCACTAAGCACGGTGAACCAAGACAGATTTTGAAAACGTTGTTAGAAAAATGTAATTAAAAAAAAGAAAGTATCTCACTTACGTAAAGTCTTGAAGAAGAACTCTGGCAGGATAGAAGGGCACTTCAACATTGTTCTGTTTTGTTTTCCAGTCTAAAATATTCATAACATCTTCCTTTTTTACTAAGAAGCCATCACAGTTACGGACAGCAGTTTCCAACAGTACCCGTATGGAATAAGGCAGAGTATCTGGTTATGGGAAAGTAAATGAATTAATCAAGGAAACACTTTTAGCCTATACGTGTTTTAATTAATAGCACCTTACTATACTAAAGATATTTGACAAATTATGCAGGGAAATTCATTCCGACCCCATAAGAGCACAGGAATACAATAAAGTTACAAGAAAACACTAAATCAACGTGCATTTGCTCTCTATTATTATTTTATAGCATTCAGAAGGGTGCAACAGTGTTTCACAGAAGAGAGGAGGACCTGGTCCTTAGTATAAAAGCTTCTGAAAAAAATGGCCTTGATCGTACAATGAGCTTTGAATATGTGAATCCAGGCAGAGCCCCACTGAAGTCAAAGGGATACCACCCAAGTGTAGAGGTCCAATCATACAGAGCTCATTGCAGGGTCAGGACATTATTATAGATGGACCAAAATATGTGAGAGTGACTGTCAAGGTTCCTTTCCCACTCTGAACTCTAGGGTACAGATGTGGGGACCTGCATGAAAACCTCCTAAGCTTACTTTCACCAGCTTAGGTTAAAACTTCCCCAAGGTACAAATTAATTTTATCCTTTGCCCCTGGATTTCCACTGCCATCACCAAACTTTAACTGGGTTTACTGGGAAACGTAGTTTGGACACGTCTTTCCCCCCAAAATCCTCCCAACCCTTGCACCCCACTTCCTGGGGAAGGTTTGGTAAAAATCCTCACCAATTTGCATAGGTGACCACAGACCCAAACCCTTGGATCTTAGAACAATGAAAAAGCATTCAGTTTTCTTACAAGAAGACTTTTAATAGAAGTAAAGGAATCACCTCTGTAAAATCAGGATGGTAGATATCTTACAGGGTAATTAGATTCAAAAACATAGAGAATCCCTCTAGGCAAAACCTTAAGTCACAAAAAAGACACACAGACAGGAATAGTCATTCTATTCAGCACAGTTCTTTTCTCAGCCATTTAAAGAAATCATAATCTAACACATACCTAGCTAGATTACTTACTAAAAGTTCTAAGACTCCATTCCTGTTCTATCCCCGGCAAAAGCAGCATACAGACAGACACAGACCCTTTGTTTCTCTTCCTCCTCCCAGCTTTTGAAAGTATCTTGTCTCCTACTTGGTCATTTTGGTCAGGTGCCAGCGAGGTTACCTGTAGCTTCTTAACCCTTTACAGGTGAGAGGATTTTTCCTCTGGCCAGGAGGGATTTTAAAGGGGTTTACCCTTCCCTTTATATTTATGACAGTGACAAACAGTCAGTTAGGATGAGGGCTACAACAGTATGATTAGGAGTGAGCACATCTGGGAGGGTTGGGGATTTTGTTTTAAATATATAAAAACAAACACTGAATAGTGAGTCACTTATTGTAGGCACTAGAGAAGAGGAGTTTTTAAGAAGGATTTGAATGGAAGAGAATAAGGACTTGATTGAACACAGAAGCAATGATACCCCATGTATAGGATGAAAGAAAGAGAAGGCATGGAGAGACTGGTAGCAGAAATAACTGTAGGGAGTGCCAAAGCTGGTATCATTGACAAAGCAGAAGGTATGACACAATGAGACTATGCTGCTAACTATTAATACAGATAATTTTTAGAAGCCTAAACTTGACCATTTAATTACTTTGTGATATCAAGTCAGAACTGACTTTAATGACAGAATATGGATCGCTATGTGCAGTTTCCCCTTTGTTCACAGAAGGTGACAGTAAGACAAAAAATAATCTCAGTGTGGCTCCAAAAGTGGGAGAAATCTAGACCTAAACTGATTAATATAAAGTAACAGCAAAGCAAATATTGGGAGAAGCTCTCAAGGAAGGGAAAACGTGTGTGTGTGTGTGTGTGTGTGTGTGGGTGGGTGGGGGGGGGAATAGATTAAAAAAAAGAAAGGGCTGCCAGTCACCACTGAAGGCAGTAAAGGAGCTCTTAGGTACTAAATTAAGAGCACTCATTCGCTCACAAACATCATTCCATTCAGCAATAATTCAGGTGGTCAGATGAGAGTACAGTAATAGGGGCAAGTATAAAGGGTGCTAGGTAACTGGTCAAACAGGTTCATGTACTAGTGTTTCAGCTCTGGAGACCAAAGCTCAGATCTGAATAATGTTAACAAACAGATGAGTTTAGCAGTTTCAACCAAGTCCATGGACTTTGTCTTCCTATAAACTATTGCTTCAGGGTTTGGTGGCTTCTGTTACATGAGATACATTTTAAAGGGCAGTCACTGTAATTCTCTAATTAGATGATTCATATAAAAAGCAAATTGTACAGAAATCTGATTAAAATAAATGTGGTGTAATGTCAGCACTAAGTGTGTTTAATATTCAAATTACCAGAACAAAATGACCGTATATCCCTGTCAGTTGTGTTCTTCCCTTTAATGAAGAATAAAGTCATTCCAATGCACTACCACATATCTATATATACACACACACACATATATATATATATAGAGAGAGAGAGAGCGCTGACCAGAAAAGGTCTTTCAGTCTCAGTCACCTAGCTGCAATTTTTTTCATAACTGAATACCTCTGCTCCCACTTTAAATTTTAAGACAATCAGACTCTCTATAGCAATTTGGAACCAAAGAAATCAAATGAACCTTTAAACTGCAGGACAGAGGAGTCACAAAGGAGATCCAGGATGGATGACCTGGAAAGATGCAGGGGCTAGGATTCCTAACAGAATGCTGTCTCGGGGCCCTGCTTTGGAATTCTATCTTTCATAACAATCTCTGTCTGTTTTAATGCATGTTTGATAACTTTGAAGGCATCCATATTTGCTGGAAGAGAGGGTTTTCTCCCTCTCACAACCCAGCACTCTGACTGTTGGAGTCACTATTAGTCTACTCCTCCACAGTCTCCATTTACACAGTCTTTTGCCCTAAATAGCTCCAGTGATTTCTGCTGCTCTTCATAGCTTTCCAAAGCATCCAGACAGAAAGTGAAATAATTATGTTCAATTTCACGGCTGTCCTTAAGGTTCTGAAAAGAACAGGTGAAACTGACTGGTTTTCTTAATTCTACTCTACTGATGCTGCTTGAAAAGCTATGAGTAGAGGCAGAGGAGCAGTCTGTCTGCCATTCACATTTGGAAGATTCTCTTTGCTGCCAATCGAACTAGAGATATTTTTTTAAAGCATAAGTTTAAATACTGCATAAGTTGATGGTCTATGTCTCTCTACCGGGAAGTGAATTTTTTTCAAGCCCTGAAGCTATATTATACATAAACTTCAAACCAAAGAAAAGTAATTGCTTTACTGCTCCCAAACATATATATTGATTTAAATAAAACATCCATTTGAAACAGCGGCAAAGGAGTGCATTAATGGTCCAGTGAGCATATAAGTATAACCCACACCTCCCAAAAAAGTCCCAAAGAGCCTCAAACTCCTCTATTTACTCAGAATTTTGATTTGCCTGGGGAGATCATGATGGAGGTAACTTTTACTTAAATTTTATGGGGAAGTTTATTTCAAGTTGTCACTGATCAACAATATTCTGTATTGTATTTACATTGTGTAAGTGTATTTTTATTTAATTATGCTTCAAGGGGGACAGGCCTAATGGGTTCATTTTAGACATCTAAAAGTACACACAAATAAATATATTTATACAGTAATTTATCTGCTGAGATGAAATATTTGTCTACTTCACAAAAACTTCCATACAGTTCAGTTCAACTGAACCCTCTGCAGCAACTGCAATAGAAATTATGCCCTATCTAGCAACAGGTAGTAAACAGGGCATTTATCCATGGTTTGGAATTCCTGAAGAGGAGAGATATGGGATAGCAAGAAACAGTGCAAAAGAGATAAGGCTAACAGCAGTAGTCCTACTGAATAGAACTGGGCTTTAGGAAAGTCACCAGCAACCAAGACTATTGGACTAAGCCCACGCCCCTGACAAAGTTCACTCCACAAAATACATGAAACCCAAGTGATGTATGTGTAGTTTTCTACTTATTAGATGAACAGGCCGGTGAGCCACAGCTGGAGAGAAGTCAACTGTGTGTCAGGACAAAGGTGTATTTGAAGACCTCTACAAGAAAACTTTCATAAGGCCTCTCTGGCTCTAGCTAGTTTCATCATTTTCATGAACACCAAGTTCACCCAAAAAATTAAAATCAAGATGTGACACTTATGATCGTATTCTGCAATATCATGGACAAATCTTAGGGAATTAAACCTTACTGAACTACATTTAACACCTTTGGGATCCATTATATTGAAAATGCTAATGTTTGCGCACTAGCGTGGAATTGTATGGAAATTCTTTAGGAGGCAGAAGGAAGGATGAGTGCGATCTCCGGGAGATATTAGGAACTTCAAAGGACTTTTTGGAACAATACATGTGAAGTGGATTTCCTAAGAAATACTTGGGAGTGAGAGGACTGCAAATGACCCACTATGAATCCATCCTTTTGAAGCTAAGCCCTGGGGAGAGAAACCAATTGTCTACTGATTACCTGCTCCTGAAAACTTCAGTACAAAGACCTCCAAACTGTACAAAGAGGGCCTAAATTTTTCACGTGTGCACTAGTTTTGAGCTAAGGCTGTTATGAACTTGTGACCACAAAAGAAACCTCTTTGGAGGAGTGCTGAAGGACTCACTTGCCAGAGCCCATACTAAAGACAGCTGCGCTGATCTCTGGTAAGCTTATTAGCATGCATGTAGGTTCTTTTATTTCTTTAATGTTTTCTCTGTAATGTTTATACCCAAAGAATAAATATTCTTGCATAGGAAGTGCTGTTTGATAACTTATGACTGTGGCAACTGCACTGTAAACCATCTCTGAGGAAAAAGGCAAAGCAGGCAGTCTGACTTTGATGGTGAATTCACAGTATAATCAAGGAACTTTTCAGGCAGGAAATACTCGGTCAGGAGGGAGAGGTGGGTCTCCATCCAGGGAAGACAACAGCGAGGGAGCCAGAAGCCTGACAGCAGGTACTCTTGTTGGACCATGCATAGAAATACAGATGCTTTTGGCCCTAAACTGTGACACAAGGAAACCCTCAAAGAAATATGAGATTGTCATTAGAGTAAATGAGTCAATGATGCATAATTCTTCCGCATTTATGTGACCACCATGAATTCATTTCAGTACAAACATTTATTTACATGTAAGGTAACACAGAGTTTATGTTTTTGTCACCGCTTGTTAATTCCATAACAGAAGTGGTGATTTTCTGTAGTGGAAATGTTTTTTATTACTATATTGACTACTATGCCTGTAAAAGGCCAAGAAGTATCCCTCACTTTTCCTTTAGTAGAAAAGTTTGGTTAAGCATCGTTCCTTTAATCTCACTTTGAGCAAGCTATTAATCAATTTAATAAAACAGCATGTTTAGGGTAAAATTACACGCTTTCATACAAACCTACTAAAGACAATGTAGTCACTCCTCCTGCATCACACAACTGGTGCATATTTACTAGTGGAACCATACTACTAAAAAGCTATTAAAAAGTAGCATTACCATACTTAGTGCCTCCAAGTTTAGGGATATTGTAGAACTTCTTCTCTGGATTGTCATTTAATGTTTCAATTAAGTACTGGAACGGGCATTCTGAAAAATAATGCAGCAAAATATTAAGTGGAAAGAAAGGATGGTTCAGGCAGTAGGCTGGGGCTCAAACAAATGCAGTTCTAGTCCCTGTTTCACCACAGATATCCCTGTGTGACCTTGGACAAATCACTCAGGGCCAAATATTTAAAGATATTTAGGTGCCTAAAGATGCAGATAGGTACCTAGTGGGATTTTCAAAACCTCTTAGGGAGTCAGGCACTCAATGGGAGTTAGACACCCAGGAACTTTTGTAAGTCCCACGAGGTACCTAAATACCACTAAAAATCTGGCATCTAGTCTCAGTTCCACATCTGCAAAATGGTTGTTCCCTACCTCCCAGGGGAGTTGTGAGGATAAGTACATTAAAGATTGTGAAGTACTATGGCAATAGGGGCCATATAAGTACCTAAAGATAATAGACAGAAATGCACTTTAATACAGACCTTATTTAAAAAGTATCTGTAGAAAAGAACTGCATATTAATTTGAAATTATTTTCTGAAGTAATGGAATTTACAAAAAGAATATTTATTGCCACTCAAATACTATTAACCTAAATGAACAATGTCAGTAACATCTCTTAGGAAGGCCCAAAGAACTCAATATAGTGCATGTTTAAGAAATTCAAATTTGGTTTTAAAACAAAAGTTAAAACTGTGACACCACCCACTCCCAGTCCTACAAACATTTACAATGAAATTAATGGAACAACTCAGGTGAGTAAAGTTAAGTATATGCATGTTTGCAGGCAGAGGGCCTCTGTTGATTTTAAAAGACTGTATCAGCAATAAAAGCTTATCTTTTTTAGTAGGTTGCCTTGTTTTCATCTCCTACTTTGTTTACATTTTCATTGTAATGTAAATGCAGCATCATTGGTACTTTACAAATTATTTTGCATTTATGGTAAGGCCCTGAATCTGCAAACATGCTCAAGTAGTCCATTTATGCGCATAATGTTACTCATGTGCTTAAATGTTCGCAGGTTAACAAACTTAAAGAAGAACCAGAAATAGTCAACAAAAATAACTGAAGGATTTGGAGATACTAGTTTTAAAAAAGGGAGTGAGATACTGAGTGAGATAGGTTTCAGAGTAACAGCGTAACAGCCGTGTTAGTCTGTATTCGCAAAAAGGAGTAGTTATGGCACCTTAGAGACTAACCAATTTATTTGAGCATAAGCTTTCGTGAGCTACAGTAGCTCACGAAAGCTTATGCTCAAATAAATTGGTTAGTCTCTAAGATGCCACAAGTACTCCTTTTCTTTTTGAGTGAGATAGGGTATCTATTCACAAATATTTAAAGTGAGACAGCTTAATAAATAGTAACACCATAAACCTATGCCCTTCAACCTTCTGAAGTAATGAACTACATAAGCTCAATTATCTACATGGTGGGCTCTTGAATTAAAGGCTAAAAAACAAAGCCCTGTCTGCTCTGTGCCTATCTATTGTAAAAGGTACCCAAGAAGAGTACAAGTATGAGATCCATTGTTTTCAACCCATTTTTGATCCATGACTTGGAAAAGAGCCTACCAAAGATTGAGAGGCTTGGGTCACAGAAAGGTCTGTCCTGAGAAAATTTGGGGCCCACTACATCATGTTCGCTGGGACTCCACCATCCCATTTCACTTCACCTACACAGACATAACAGGTGTTTTGAGGCCCTTCCCAGCTCAGGGTCCGGTATAGCTGTCACCCCCCTCCACCCAAATCACAGGACAGTTTTTTTGGCCATTTTGCTGTGGGAGGCAGCTGCTGCGGGGCGGGGGCCCCCCCTTGGAAGCCCCGGGTCCCCTACCCGGCAGCTGAAAGGTGTGCAGACAACGGGGGGGGGGGGGGGGTGAAGGCTGAGCGCTACCCTGGGATGGGGTGCGGGGCATCAGCAGCAGGAGCCGCTACGCAGCACCGTTAGATCTATACGGAGCGTGCCAGGAGCGAGGGGGCAGCTGCTCTCCGTGCCGCTCAGTGGTGCCCACTGGCGGCTCTCCACGCCGCCTTAGGCTCGGCCTTGGGCCCTGCCCAGCGGACAAGGGATTCGCCCGGACTCGGCCGAGCCCCCGGCCCAGGGGCTGTGAACATGTCAGTGCAAGTCGGTGATACCGGAAAGGGGCTGAACAAAGGACGGCAGACAGTGAAGGCGGCTGCGGAGGGGGGGAAGCGACGGCTCGAAAGCGGAGCCGGTCCGGGGCGCGGGGGGAGGGATGATGAGGCGATAAAGACAGCGGGGGGGTGGGGGGAGATAAACCATCACTCCGGGGGCACCTGTCGCGGCCCCAAGCCAGGGGAGCTGGGGCCCAGGTACAAGCCAGGCCGCTAACTGCAAGGGGGAGGGTCGGCAGAAGCGGGGCCCTTCGGGAGCGGGATCGCCCCTCCCCTACCAAGCCCGGCTCGCACTGACCTGGCCTTGCAGGGTCCATCGCTGGCGACCATATTAACCCTACGTGGGGAGGGGGACGAGGAAGACTCGGGGAGGGGGCCGGGGGGGCGGAGCCAGCACCTAACATCGCGAGACTAGAAATGAGCTCCGCCCTTCCGATTAGCAGCCACAGTTCTCGCGAGATCTTGGGTCATGGCAATAAAGGAAAAATAGAGGGGATCTCGCGAGAATTAGCAGCCGTGCTGGGGGGAGGGTGGTGTGTGTGGCCGCTCTCGCGGCAGTTCCAGACTCAGTAAAGGAGGGGGTGGGGTGTTTGGGGGAAGTGTTTTTACTAGTCGCTGGGAGCCAGGTCGGGTCAGCCTCAGTCTGGGCGTGAGCTCAGCTTCCGGCGACTGTCTTGTTCCGTGCCCTGGGGTCCCCGCCGCACCGTGGTTGTGCGGGGCTCCGCGGGAGAAAGAGGCGGGCGGGAGCAGGCTGTGGGTGACTGGGACTGTCTCGCAGCGGGGCCCACAGGCGCTGGTTGCGAGGCTCGGCGTTGCAGGGCAGGGGCTGCGTGCCACCCCAGGCTGTGCCCCAGGCTGGGAGAGTTGGGGGCACAAGAGGTGGCTGGCCCGGTGGGCAGCACCCAGGTCCTATCTAGCTGAGCCATTCAGATGGGGCAGGGATTCAGATGGTGAAGCATTTCAGGCTTCACTGGGGAAATTGCGTTTTAGTGCCCCTTCGGTCCGGTTCTGATCAATATCGTCATCAATGATTTAGATAATGGTATAGAGAGTACACTCACAAAGTCTGTGACGGATACCAAGCTGGGAGGGGTTGTAAGTGCTTTGCAGGACAGGATTACAATTCAAAATGATCTGCACAAACTGGAGAAATGGTCTGAAGAAAGTAGGCTGACATTCAATAAGGACAGATGCAAAATACTCCATTTAGGAAAGCACAATCAGTTGCATACATACAAAATAGGAAATGACTGCCTAGGAAGGAGAACTGGAAAGAGATGTGGGGGTCATAATGGATCACAAGCTAAATATGAGTCAACAGTGTAACACTGTTGCAAAAAAAAAAAAAAAAACCCTGAAATATTCTGGGATGTTTTAGCAGGAGTGTTATAAGCAAGACACAAGAAGTAATTCTGCTCTACTCTGCATTGATTAGGCCTCAACTGTAATAGTTTACCCAGTTCTGGGTGCCAAATTTCAGGAAAGATGCGGAAAAACTGGAGAAGAGCAACAAAAATGATTAAAGGTCTAGGAAATATGACCTATGAAGGAAGATTGAAAACACTTTGTTTAATCTGGAGAAGAGAAGACTGAGGGGGTCATGATAACAGTTTTCAAGTACATAAAAGGTTCTTTCAAGGAAGACGGAGAAAAATTGTTCTTCCTAACCTCTGAGGATAGGGAAAAAAAGCAATTGGAGAATTGCAGCAAGGGCAGTTTAGGTTGGACATTAGGAGAAACTTCCTAATTGTCAGGGTGGTTAAACACTGGAATAAATTGCCTAGGGAGGTTGTGGAATCTCCGTCATTGGAAATTTTTAAGAGCAGGTTCGCAGGGGACTGGACTAGATGACCTCTCAGGGTCTCTTCCAGTCTTATGATTCTATGATTCCCTTGTCTCTCTGACTGGATGCTTTATTGTTCCTCCAGCACTGAGCATGTTAGCAAACCAAAGAGCTCTGTGCCCTGCTGTCATCTGCTTGAAGAGTGACGCACAAAGTATTGCAATGTGGTTCAAGCACCTGAGATCCCAGATCCGGAGCTGATGCTAAATACAAGTGAAATTGACTAGTCCATTCTCATTGGCCAAGCTGAATTGACTGCGAAAAGTAATCAGAATAGATAATAATTAGTAAATTAGGCTTCGTTAATTCTGTAATTTAATAAAGTGGATTAGTAATGCAGCAGAGGAGAGGGTTTTTTTAAATAAAGGGACACAGCTTGAAATCAAATCAATAAACAAATTTAAAGTAGTTGGTGGTGTTACTTGTAAGGCCAGTAAGAATTGAAATTCAGACTGAAGAGTTTCAGAGTAGCAGCTGTGTTAGTCTGTATTCGCAAAAAGAAAAGGAGGACTTGTGGCACCTTCGAGACTAACAAATTTATTTGAGCATAAGCTTTCTTGAGCTACAACTCACTTTATCCGATGAAGTGAGCTGTAGCTTACGAAAGCGTATGCTCAAATAAATTTGTTAGTCTCTAAGGTGCAGACTAAAGAGTGACATTTTAAAAAAAAGTTGATCATTCATGTCATGCCCACAGCTTCGCGATGTCCAAAATCAAATATTTGACCTAGGTAGAAAAGATTGGGACAGATCTGTTTTTCCTGGAATAGCAGATGTAAATTACACTTCCATGCAACCGCCTGTCCACTGTGCCCCAGCCAAAACTCAGGCAAAGGAGAGCAGGTCACTTGCACTGGTTGGGGTTTCCCTCAGTATATGTAAGTTTCTTTACTTTTCACTGAGGGTCCTACCGAAGTCCTAGCAGCATGTGCTGCAGTTAGGATACACCCTTAGCTACTCTAGTTATGCCCCTTACTAATCAACGTTGCCCATTTTTTGGACATCCTCCCTGACCAACATTGTCCCCTGGCCATTTTGGGTCCTCTGGAGTATGCAAGAGTGTGGGTTCTTTGCACCATTGAAATCTTCCCCAGTGAAATTTTTGTCAATGAAGTCCTTGCACCTGCAGTTATGGAAGGTGGCCCACAGGAGACTATGTACCAGCTACTCCATTGTTAGGCTGCTGAAAAAAATGACTCCTTGTGTTCCTTGTTTGCTGGGTTGTAGGGCACCCTGATGAAATGAACAGACACTTGCTTAAAAGACTTTGCCATCTCCACCCTACTCAGATTCATGTCTTTAGACATTTTATATCTTTAGGACCTCAGATGATTTGCTGCGGGCTTGAAATCCCATTACTGGCTTCTTATCAGAAGAAACACATGACCATTGCCTTTTAATCTTCTTGGTCAGAGTAATTTTGGAGTTTTAGCTCCCGAAGAACAGCAAATATGCTGTAGTAGCACAGACAAAAATGTGTTGCAACTAGGAACTCATCCTCTCCCCCCCTCCACCTTATTTTGACTATTGGGATTTATTTTTTTATTTTCTCTCCCTTTTTTGAACATATTACACAACATGGCTTTTGGTTGTATCTTTATTTCAGGTGTTAATATATGGATACAAGATAGGAATCAGACTCCTCTATTCACAATTTTTTCCCACCTTTTGTTTTCAGTACAAAACTTACTTTAAAAATAGATCTACCCTTGGTTGATAGGTTTGTATGCATTAAACTCCTCCTCCCTCACCTTCTGAAATGTCTGACACAGTTTGCAGAGTGCGGAATTATGTTCAGGAGAAGGGGTCCAAACAAAAGGGTCCCGCTTTTATAGCTCTTATAACTTGTATAGCCCCTTATTTATACTAGTGAATAGTAATTTATGTGAATAATTTCAGTGGAGTTCAAAGTCTGGCCTAAATAGCTGTTGGGAACAATGGAACTAATGTCATGAGTATAAAATACTCCTACATACATCCTATATAGGGCTATTCATCAGTGGATCTCAAAGGACAAAACCATTACCTGCATTTTTCGGAGGGGGAAACTAAGGCACAGAAAGGCATAGTGACTTGCCAAGGTCACCCATAAGGCAGTGGCAGAAATAGAACCTGGTCTCCTGCATCCAAGTCTAGTGCTCTGTCCATTGGGCAACATGGCCTCTCATCCATACTGCTACTTGAAGTTTGCAGTGTTATCCTGGAAAATCTCTTATTCCTGGACCCAAAGTGTGAAAAAACAAGTTCTCTCTACTGGTTACAAGTTTCTGGCAGAAACTTGTATAAGAATCAGTTTACTCAAAGCCATGTAGCTAGTTTGTGCTTTCTAACACAATTCGTCTTGGCACTTGTTCTGACTGCCTCTCAATTCCTCCACCTAACAAAGATTTTTTGTGACAGCCCAGGCTGTTCCAGATTCTGTCACCTGTCCTAAGGTAACACAAAGGCTGATGGTGTTTGTCCACTAAGCAGCCAGACAAATAAGGAGAGGTTTAACCAGAATAGAACGTAGCTGGGAGGGCTGACTACTGGTGGGAGATAAGTGAGATCATACTTTCACAACTCTGCATTCTCAATTTTTTCCAAAGTCTCCCATCACTGTGCTAGCAGCTCCACTGGTGGGAGCACTAGTGTAGATATGGGTCTAGAATTCACCAGCATCATTAAACGTTGGATCACTCGCAGAGCGTTAAAATGCTGGTGCCCAGTCTACACTAGTCCTCCCACCATTGCTTCTAGCACCAGTGGAGTTGCAGCAGTTAGTGCAACAGTGGTAGCCTTTATGGAAAATTCCAGTGCAAATACAGCCTTAGCCCTGGTCTACACTACGAGTTTAGGTCGAATTTAGCAGCGTTAGATCGATTTAACCCTGCACCCGTCCACACAACGAAGCCATTTTTGTCGACTTAAAGGGTTCTTAAAATTGATTTCTGTACTCCTCCCCGACTAGGGGATTAGCACTGAAATCGACATCGCCGGGTCGAATTTGGGGTAGTGTGGACACAATTTGACGGTATTGGCCTCCGGGAGCTATACCAGAGTGCTCCATTGTGACTGCTCTGGACAGCACTTTGAACTCCGATGCTCTAGTCAGGTACACAGGAAAATCCCCGGGAACTTTTGAATTTCATTTCCTGTTTGGTCAGCCTGGCAAACTCAGCAGCACAGGTGACCATGCAGTCCCCCCAGAATCGTAGAGCATAGAATGTTTCTCCGCTCCTCCTGTCATCTCCATCCCTGAGGTTATCGCAGATTAGAAGGCGAAAAAAACGCACTCGTGATGACATGTTTTCCGAGCTCATGCAGTCCTCCCGCACTGATAGGGCACAGCTTAATGCATGGAGACATTCAGTGGCAGAGGCCAGGAAAGAATTGCTGTGTTTGCTTAACAGCAAAAGTATCATGCCTCACTAGTGATCCTGCCCGAGCCAGGTCACTGTGTCACTGTGCACTCCACGCTGTGTCAGCCTTGGGCGGCGGCATGACCACTTTGCGAGCAGGAAGGCCATAGATATAGACATTGCATTGGGTAGCTTCTGTAGCTAGAGTAAACATTTCTGTGCATTCGGAAAGTCTGTGGCAAAAAAAGAGAAGCCCTGTGACATACCAAACTATTAATAATACACAACCACACGTTACATAAAGTATAATAGGGACCACGCGAGGGATACATTCAAGTTGGGTTTCTGTAGTGTAGTGGTTGTCACATTCACCTAACACATGAAAGATCCCCGGTTTGAAACTGGGTGGAAACAGGTCTCTGTTCCTTTTTCTGACTCCCCTTCTGCATTTTTAGTCTTAAAAGAGACCGCGCTGTGAAATTTTACTTTGAATTATATCAATTATGAGTTAAATAATATGGAAGCTCTCTCTAAGTTATAGTCCCGGGTTCCTTACCCTTTCAGCTGCTCTGATAAATTAACATTTTTGTTAGGGGTGGGGGGAAATTTTCATGAAGCCCTTTATAGGGACTAAATGCTATCTAGGACTCTAAAATAATCTTAACGTGGCCCATAGAGTGCAATCCTTCATTCTGGATTTGTCTTTCCACAAGTTGAACTGCTCCTTACTACTGTCCAGGCTTCATGAGCCATGGGAGCAAGGGGCAGGCTGGGGTAGGTGTGACCACACAGTGCTGCTGGCTGGGAGAGCAGCCTGAGGCAGAAGCCTCCAGCTTGCATGATATTCCAGGCAGGACTGAATCTCCATAAGACAAAACTTAAAGAAGAGAATGACCTGGAGTCACTCCCACTCGGTGCTCTAAGAGGAGGATAGCCATGTCTGTCCAGGCGCCTCTGATCGACCTCACCGAGGTCTGCCAGGAGCACCCAGGAGACATACGATGGCTATCAGTCCTACTGCACTGTCTTCTGCAAAGGCAAGGAGCTGCTGCTGTGTAGCAAAGCAGTACCGTGTCTGCCAGCAGCACCCAGGAGACGTACGGCGACGGTGAGCTGAGCAGGCTCCATGCTTGCTGTGGTATGGCAAGCATGGCAGCAGGCTGAGCAGGGCCGGTGGCCAGGACCCCAGCTGGCAGGAGCCGGCAGACGGAGCCCTAGACTGGCAGCGGGCTGAGCCACTCAGCCCGCTGCCGGTCTGGGGCTCCGTCCGCCAGCCCCGCTCAGCCCGCTGCCTGCCTGGGGTTCCAATCATCCAGGTAGGCAGGCAGGCAGCAGGCTGAGTGGGGCCAGCAGACAGGACCCAGGAAAAAAGGCGCAAAACGCTTGTCTGCCGTTGCTTTCACGGAGGGAGGGAGGGGGGCCTGATGACATGTACCCAAAACCACCCGTGACAAAGTTTTTACCCCATCAGGCATTGGGAGCTTAACCCAGAATTTACATGGGCAGCAGAGACTGCGGGAACTGTGGGATAGCTACCCACAATGCACCACTCTGCAAGTCGATGCTAGCCATGGTAGTGAGGACACACTCCGCTGACTTAATGTGCTTAGTGTGGACATACGCAATCGACTGTATAAAATCCAATTCTAAAAATCAACTTCTATAAAATCAACCTAATTTCGTAGTGTAGACATACCCTTAGGGCCTTACTGAGTATGTCTACACAACCTGAGGTAGTGAGCCTTCCAGCCCAGGTTGATAGACTTGGGCTAGTAGGACTCACGCTAGTGCTCGAAAAATAGTTGTATTGACAGCACTTCGAAATTGTGGCTCAGGCTGGAGCTCTGGCTCTGAAGCCAAGTCAAGGCTCCCTAGATTTCAGAGCATGAGCTGCAATAGGTCTACACTAGGGCTATCAAACAATTTAAAAAATTGATTGTGCGATTAATCGCACTGTTAAAACAATAAATAGAATACCATTTATTTAAATATTTTTGGATGTTTTCTACATTTTCAAATATATTGATTTCAATTACAATGCAGAATACAAAGTATACAGTGTTCACTTTATATTTATTTTTGATTACAAGTAGTTGCACTGGAAAAAAAATAGTATTTTTCAATTCACCTAATACAAGAACTGTAGTGCAATCACTTTATCATGAAAGTTGAACTTACAAATGTAGAATTATGTACAAAAATACTGCATTACAAATAAATTATAAAATTTTAGAGCCTACAAGTCCACTCAGTCGTACTTCTTGTTCAGCCAATCGCTCAGACAAACAAGTTTGTTTACATTTGCAGGAGATAATGCTGCCCGCTTCATGTTTACAATGTCACCTGAAAGTGAACAGGCATTCTTAGGGCACTGTTCTAGCCAGTATCGCAAGATATTTACGTGCCAGCTGTGCTAAAGATTCATGTCCTTTCATGCTTCAACCACCATTCCAGGGGACATGGATCCATGTTCTGCTCGATAACAATCCAAAGTAGTGCATACCAACGCATGTTCATTTTCATTATCTTGGGTCAGGTGCCACCAGCAGAAGGTTGATTTTCTTTTTTGGTGGTTTGGGTTTTGTAGTTTCCGCATCAGAGTATTGCTCTTTTAAGACTTCTGAAAGCATGGTCCACACCTCGTCCCTCTCAGATTTTGGAAGGCACTTCAGATTCTTAAACCTTGGGTCGAGTGTTGTAGCTATCTTTAGAAATCTCACATTGGTACCTTCTTTGCATTCTGTGAAATCTGCAGTGAAAGTGTTCTTAAAATGAACAAAATTTGCTGAGTCATCATCTGCTATAACATGAAATATATGGCAGAATGAGGGTAAAACAGAGCAGGGGACATACAATTGTCCCCCAAGGAGTTCAGTCACAAATTTAATTAATGCATTTTTTTTAAACAAGTGTCATCAGCATGGAAGCATGTCCTCTGGAAAGGTGGCCAAACCATGAAGGGGCATACGAATGTTTAGCATATCTGGCATGCAAATACCTTGCAATGCCAGCTACAAAAGTACCATGCAAATGCCTGTTCTCACTTTCTAGTGACATTGTAAATAAGAAGAGGGCAGTATTATATCCTGTAAATGTAAACACACTTGTTTGTCTTAAAGCAACTGGGTGAACAAGAAGTAGGACTGAGTAGACTTGTAGGCTCTGAAGTTTTACATTGTTTTGTTTTTGAGTGCAGTTATATAACAAAAAAACCTACATTTGTAAGTTGCACTTTCACAATAAAGAGATTGCACTACAGTACTTGTATGAGGTGAATTGAAAAATACTATTTCTTTTGTTTCTCACTTTTACAGTGCAAATATTTGTAATAAAAATAATACACACTTTGATTTCAATTACAACACAGAATACAATATATATGAAAAAATAGAAAAACATCCAAAATATTTAACACATTTTAATTGGTATTCTATTGTTTAAAATGAAAAGGAGTCCTTGTGGCACCTTAGAGACTAACCGATTTATTTGAGCATGAGCTTTCGTGAGCTACAGCTCACTTTGAAGTGAGCTGTAGCTCACGAAAGCTCATGCTCAAATAAATCGGTTAGTCTCTAAGGTGCCACAAGGACTCCTTTTCTTTTTGCGAATACAGACTAACACGGCTGTTACTCTGAAACCTATTGTTTAAAATGCTCGTGATTAATTTTTTTGAGTTAATCACGTGAGTTAACTGTGATTAATCAACAGCCCTAGTCTACACAGCTATTTTTAGCATGGTAGCATAAGCTTTGTGAGCCCAAGTCTATCGACCCGGGCTGGGAGGCTTGCTGCTAGGGGCTATGTAGGTGCATAGGCGCCAACTTTCCCCCAGCCCTCTCCTGGCCCCACCTCTGCACCGCCCTTGCCTCACCCCATCCCACCCCTTCCCCAAAGTCCCTGACCCCATTCCACCCCCTTCCCCCAAGTCCCCACCTCGCCTCTTCTCTGCCTCCTCCCCTGAGCGTGCTGCATCCCCGCTCCTCCCCCTCCCTCACGGAAAGTCCTAAGCACCACCAAACAGCTGTTAGGCGGTGGGAAGCACTGGGGGGAGGGGGAGGAGCGGGGACGTGGCACACTTGGGGAAGGTGGGGAGAGAAGGAGGCAAGGAGGGGGGAGCTTGGCTGCCAGTGGGTGCGGAGCACCCGCTAATTTTTCCCCATGGGTGCTCCACCCCTGGAGCACCCACGGAGTTGGCGCCTATGTGTATCTACACTGGCCTGCTTTTACCCTGTAAAGGAGAAGAGAGCACATTAATTCCTCCTGTGCAAACTGGTTATTTACCTGACTCATTAAAAGTGGCCCATCTGTCACCAGGATCAAAGGAATTGTAGAGGAACTCTTCTTCTCCACATCGGTGGGACCCACAGCTGCTAAGTGCTGGAGGCATTCTGCTCCTTTGAGTTGTTCTCTGCTGGGCTTGGTCTCCCTCTGTCCCCACGGTAAGCCCACAGGACTACAATAACCCTTGCAGAATATCTGTTAGAAAATGGTTTCAGGATGACTCCCTGGCTGTAATACTTGTCCCTGACTGTTTGTAATACTTGAAAATCAAACGGACAAAAAGCAGCGAGAAGGCATGAAAATTCAATAGTTTCTGTTCTTTATGCACGCACTTTGTAGTATACTCGTGAACAGGCACAGCACTTGACTCAGCCATCTTTGCTGAAAGGTTGTTGAAGTGGCAGGGTTTTACTTGAATTATAGGATTTGTGGAGTAGCAAAGTGTAAATTAGTAAGGGTCTAACCGTATTAAGCTGGCCACAAGAGGGAGTTCTGTGACTATAATATAAGTAATGTTAGGTTTCAGAGTAGCAGCCGTGTTAGTCTGTATCCGCAAAAAGAAAAGGAGTACTTGTGGCACCTTAGAGACTAACAAATTTATTTGAGCATAAGCTTTCATGAGCTACAGCTCACTTCATCGAATGCATGCAGTGGAAAATAGAGTGGGGAGATTTTATATACACCGAGAACATGAACCAATGGGTGTTACCATGCACACTATAACGAGAGTGATCAGGTAAGGTGAGCTATTACCAGCAGGAGAGAAAAAAAACCTTTTGTAGTGATAATCAAGGTGGGCCATTTCCAGCAGTTGACAAGAACGTCTGAGGAACACTGGGCGGGGGGCGGGGGAGGAGGAGGAGGGAGAATAAACATGGGGAAATAGTTTTACTTTGTGTAATGGCCCATCCACTCCCAGTCTCTATTCAAGCCTAAGTTAATTGTATCCAGTTTGCAAATTAATTCCAATTCAGTAGTCTCTTGCTGGAGTCTGGTTCTGAAGTCTTTTTGTTGTAATATTGCAACCTTTAGGTCTGAAATCGAGTGACCAGAGAGATTGAAGTGTTCTCCGACTGGTTTTTGAATGTTATAATTCTTGACATCTGATTTGTGTCCATTTATTCTTTTACGTAGAGTCTGGTTTGGCCAATGTACATGACAGAGGGGCATTGCTGGCACATGATAGCATATATCACATTGGTAGATGTGCAGGTGAACGAGCCTCTGATAGTTGGCTGATGTGATTAGGCCCTATGATGGTGTCCCCTGAATAGATATGTGGACATGGTTGGCAACGGGCTTTGTTGCAAGGATAGGTTCCTGGGTTAGTGTTCTTGTTGCTTGGTGTGTGGTTGCTGGTGAGTATTTGCTTCAGGTTGGGGGGCTGTCTGTAAGCAAGGACTGGCCTGTCTCCCAAGATCTGAGAGAGTGAGGGATCGTCCTTCAGGATAGGTTGTAGATCCTTGATGATGCGCTTGAGAGGTTTTAGTTGGGGGCTGAAGGTGATGGCTAGTGGCGTTCTGTTATTTTCTTTGTTGGGCCTGTCCTGTAGTAGGTAACTTCTGGGTACTCTTCTGGCTCTGTCAGTCTGTTTCTTCACTTCAGCAGGTGGGTATTGTAGTTGTAAGAATGCTTGATAGAGATCTTGTAGGTGTTTGTCTCTGTCTGAGGGGTTGGAGCAAATGCGGTTGTATCGTAAAGCTTGGCTGTAGACAATGGATCATGTGATGTGGTCTGGATGAAAGCTGGAGGCATGTAGGTAAGTATAGCGGTCAGTAGGTTTCCAGTATAGGGTGGTGTTTATATGACCATCGCTTATTAGCACTGTAGTGTCCAGGAAGTGGATCTCTTGTGTGGACTGGTCCCGGCTGAGGTTGACGGTGGGATGTTGTAGCCGTTTAGAGACACAGGCTGGGTAAGGTAACTTCTAAGTTGGTCCAATAAAAGATTTTACCTCACCCACCTTGTCTCTATAAGCAAACTGACAGTGATCAAATAATAGACAATGACCAGCACAAATGAATGCTGAAACATCGCTAAGTTTCAGAGACTTCAAAGTGCTTTCTTTAGTTCGTAAGAAACTTCATATCTATGTGTACAGAAATCATAAATAATTGATTCTCTTATGTTTCTTCAAATAAAAGCACTAGTAGAAGGAAAGAAAACTGGCTAAATTTTTGTCCAGAAACTTGCACAGCTTTGAAATTAGTTTGTTATATGTAATGTCAGAGTTGGGTTGTATTCAATCATAAGGACTGATTACGATACATAGCAAGGTCTATGTATGACTGCAGCCCCACTTAAGTGCTTAACATAGGGTTTAAAAATTGCACCGAGGTGAGATTTACCCAGTCTCTAGACATGTATACAGTACGAGCGGTAAAAATATCCAGTGTGTTTCCAGCAAACCTACATTAGTTAACCAAACCACCACTCCTCCAATCCAGAAAACAATAAATGGAAGTAAGTATACCCCTTTCCCATAGAGAAACCACTCCAGAGCCTGTCTGTGAGAGTGCCCAGCTAATGTGTGGCTCCTTTAGCACAGCACCCTGGAATTCCCCTTACCTTCAGTGCTGCATGCAGTGATTCTCAGTGTTCTTTCTACACTTGTCTATTGTCACCGCCATGGCTCTCACTGGTAAACAATAGCATCTAGGGAGAGGGTCATGTAATGGCAAACCTCTTTGGGAGGCAGAGTGCTGAAAAAGCCTCAGAGACAATTCCTGATGTGGCTTTCAGAATGGGGGCATGCGGAGTAAGCATTAGCTATACAAATGGTTAGATCGCATGTTCCACAGTTCATCCTCTAGTGTCATTGCTGTTGGGAAGAAAGATTTGCACTCATCGTCATCATTCATCAGAGCTGTTGACATCTTTTAAGTGAGTTTAGTTCCAGTGGAAGATGCTGTACTGACAGCCCTGAGACCGATGACCTTTTTTTGTCCTCAAAACAGGAACAATCAAGTATAAGAAAGTCATTAATTAAGCATGTACAAAGAGGGAAAGTTTATCATACATAATATATTATATAGGGATCTATTTTTGTCATCAGTTCTATTGGGCACTCAATGAATATTCTGAAACATATTGGGTGATATCCTGGCTCCACCGAAGGCAATAGCATAACTCCCAGTGACTTCACTGAGGCCAGGATTTTACCATTATGTTCGTTACCTGAAACTGGGCCAGCTAGTAAGCTTAGGGAGATCTAATGACCTACCAGCGTTTGGCAGAAAGCAGCATGTTTATTATACTGATAGCTAAGCTCAAAAGAAAGGGGGAAGGGGTCACACTCATATACTCGTGCTCCCAGAACAGGCATGGCACTGGAGGTGTCAGGATCCTTCAAGGTAAGTGTCCCACAGCGCAGCGATGGACGGTGCGATGAAGGTAAGTCTTCCCGAGGCACGATGGAATGCAATGCGACAAACCACTGGCCAGGCGGTCTGGGCGAAGGGCCTTCACGGGAGGTACAGTCTTGTGAGTGCACTGCCGAGCACATGGCCCCTTCCCCTTTTAAGGACCTGCTCCTCATGGCCTGCAATTAGAGATGACTTGGCCGCATCAGGTTGGTCACACTCCACCTCCGACAGTGTCCATGCATTGGGTGTGTGATCACTGCCTAATTAGCGTTCCAGACACCTGGTCTACCTGGGAGCTCTTCTGATCTTCCAGCTACTCAAGCAGCCCATTCATTCCACAAGCATTCCAGGAAGGAGGGGGAAAGCCACTTCACAGGTATTCAAAGAGGGAGAGGAGACAAAAGGGGGGTGGGAGGAGGTGTAACAGATCTTTTGAACATACAGGTTATACAGAGCATACAGATCACTGCTGCTCCTACAGCAATGTTTATATATCATTTAAGATTGACAGGGTAGTGTAGATGAAACAATGTGCCTCAACTGTGGTTTGAAGGAGCCATTCTTCAATTCTCTGCTGAGAGTGCTGGTTGTGATGCTGGTTTTTGAAGTATGGACACCTGCCCATGAAAAGCTGAATTGAGACCAGAAATTCATTTCACCAAGGCCTCCAAACCCCTAAGAGTAGCCATTTGCAATCACTGTAATTGTGGGCAGGATTCAAACTGACACCTTACAGCAAAATGCTCAGGTGAGCAGGTACCATTCCCAACCTGCTCTCAAACACAATCCCAGGTCAGCTGACATGGGCCAGCCGCAGGTTTTTTTATTCCTGTGTCGGTGTGCCCAGAGAGATCTAGGCTGCCCACATGTCAGACTGGTCAAAGCCATGTCTCTTTTTTGTATATATTGGCTGTATGCAGTGTCCTGTCCATTGCCTTCACACTGACTGGCTCACTGTGGTAGCTTTTTCTAATAAGCCTCCTCCGAGCATTGTGTGCTGCAGCCAAATAACCTGGGGCAGAGGGTAGGTTATCGCCTTCTGCTCCCTCCATCACACAGGGCAATGTGACACATGCCAGCTAGAAGCAATTTGCTCCAGGAAGTGTCTAGAAGGAGATCCCAGTGTTGATGAAGTGCTGTGTAAATGCTTGGCTGGTGGATGTTACAGAGGTAGTTGCGGACATTCTTTCTAAGTGACAGGTGAGATGTGTCTTCAGAGAGATCCTTTCCTTTCACTCCTAGGTTTCAGAGTAGCAGCCGTATTAGTCTGTATTCGCAAAAAGAAAAGGAGTACTTGTGGCACCTTACAGACGAACAAATTTATTTGAGCATAAGCTTTCGTGAGCTACATCTCCCTTCATCGGATGCATCCGATGAAGGGAGCTGTAGCTCACGAAAGCTCATGCTCAAATAAATTTGTTAGTCTCTAAGGTGCCACAAGTCCTCCTTTTCTTTTCACTCCTAGGAGGTTCTTGCTGACCCTTTTGTTTTGTTTTTCTTTTCTGAAGAAGGCCTAAGGGGCCTCCAGAAGGACAATGTCAGCGTGACTTCTGGTGATCATCTCCGGTTGGCTGAAGGCTGGCTGTGGTGGATGAGGCAAAATGAGTCAGAGGAATTTGTATATGTTTATTTTAAATCTTTTTAGGCCACTTATTTAAATGTTTTTCCAGTGTCACAGAACCTCTGGTTTTCTAATACCCATCACCTAAACAAACAGGCAGTTTTTAAAACCACAAACATCCACATTTTTAACAAGCTGTTTGGGCAGGATAAGGCGTATGGGCTCTTGATGTTAACTCAGGTTGAAAACCTTTCTATTGGTTTGCATAGTAGTTTCCTCCTATTCCGCAGTTCTGCCCTGTGGTTTTCAATGGTTCTATCAGAATCCGAAAGGAGCCTTAGAAATAAATTAATGGATACCTATAGCATGTCTGTATAACGGTCTGAGCATGGTTTGCTGCCTTCAGAGTTCTTCCTAGCTTCCCAGCTAGAGTCCAGTGTCCTAGAGGAAGTTAAATTCAAGGGAGAGTTTACCATGAAGAAAAAGCAAGGTCAGTTGCTTCTGCTTTGTAATCAGAACTGACAGAAGCCCACTGAAGTGTCTCGGTGAAACACAGAAAGCAAAGGCAGGCACTCCAGGGTGCTTGTGCAAAAGCCTGAGTAAGGCTATTACTGTATCTAAATCAATCTAAGGGATTTTAAGAGTACCATTCACCATAGTTTCTAAGTCCCAGACAAGAAGCACAGTTATTACTGGATAAGACTGGGCCACATTACGCCCTCAGGTCTCTGCTCCAAAGAGCTTACACTGTAAATAACGGGGGAAGGGAGAGCAGGGCAGTATGTGAGACTTTTTAACTGTTGCCTATTTGCTCTGGCTGATGAAAGAGTATGGCGTTACCAACCAATCCCTGCATAAAACCACATCCTCCCCTTATAGTCTTCGGAGAGAAAGCATGGCCTAGGACTTAAAGCATAGGACTGTGAGTTGAAGTCCATGTTCTAATCTGGACTGCAGAGACTCCTTGTGTGATCTTGGGGTGCTTAGGTCTCCAATCCAGCACTCCCTCCTTTTACAGCCATCCCATTTAAGTCACTGGGATATCTAAGTGTGGAGTGCTTGCAGAATTGAGCCCTTAACTCTGCGTACCTCGGTTTCCTCATCTATAAAATGGGGGCAATAGGTAAGTATTATTATTCACACAGGGGTCATTGGGAGAGGTATTTCAAGCATGTTTAAGTGTTTTGAGATCCATGAATGGAATGTGCTGTAGGAAGTGCAAAGTATTACTAATAAACATCAGGAAAGATTCCCTCAATTTGAGCTGTATTTTAAAGGAAACCATGTAGCACAGTGGGGTCCTGGTCCCTGAGTGGGGTTTCTAGGCACTACGAAAATACAAATAGTAGTAGTATCTGTGTATCCAGAAGATTATCGATAGTCACTCTTGGGAAATGGCAAAAGCTCCAGTGCTTGAGCCCCATAAAACAAGACTGGACCAAGAACTGGAGAACATGCTATAGAAACCTATCCGCCAATAGTTCCCTGCATAAGGACAAGATGGGACCGAATCACTCTCTTCTATTTCTATTCTTTAGCGACAGTACAGAAATAAAGCAACTGACCTTTTTTTCCACTCACAAGTGAAGTCTGAGAATAAAGGATGACACAGCTTTAAAAACCTTCTGTAGAACATTTATGTAAGAAATTAAGGTCAGTCTAATCTAGCAATGGTCCATCTAAGGCACATGAGCAAATCTACAGAGACAGGCAGGACCAGTAATGTGTGTTTAGAGAAACAATGACACAGACATTGCTCAAAGACATGCTAGTTTAAAAAAGAAGGAAGAGCCGATTTGACAGTGACAGTTAGCCATCAGTAAGATGATCAAGAGTTTTAAGACTCATGTCATTGGACAATAGTAGGAAGAATTAAAGAAAATGAACATGAATGTTCTCTTTGACACTATTGTATGTATTATCTAGTGTGAGGGCAGCTACACAGGTTTAACATTCCCAGTGACATCAGGAAGGCTTCAGAGAGGTTGATTTGAGCCCTTCCCCCCTGCTCCAGGTTGTATAGCTTGTCACATGCTTTCTTTCTCTGTTGTGGGGGAGGGGGGAAGATTAGCCAGGAGTGAAAGATACAGGGGGCTAAATGTGTTTCTGGAAAGAAAAAGCATATTGAAACTGTTGGGATTTTGTGGTCCCCAATAACAACCAAATGAGTCAGATGCTCAGCAGAATCAAGGGTCTTCGATTCAATTCAACAAGACTTTATTCAATGTGCACAAACGGAGAGCCCCGGTACAAAAATCAGCCAGAGTCTCTCCAGCAAGCAGCCCCTCCCACTGCTATTTTATAGCATGTGGCAGTTGCATAACAAATTACATAACACAAACCTCTAACCAATCATATTTAACCTTTCTATATAGGATTTGTTCATCACATGCTTATACTTCTCCACTCCACATGTTGAACCCCTCCCTTTGGCCTTTTCTAGAATGTTCCTAGGGTGGTGAGCCACATCATGCTTTTTATGCTTAAGTACCTTCGAAATCACATTTTGTTTAAAATGAACACAAGCAGACCCTTCAAAACTGTTTGCTAAGTAATATCCAGGAGAAAAGAACACTTAGAATCTAGATGTCCCTCTTCCTGTAACCAATATGTAAAAGAGGGAATTAAGACCCCAGTTAGAAATAACATTTATGACAATTCTGTAGTGTTCTTATTATTGATTAGTTTTATTAACATAGTGCTTGGGGACCTAGTCATAGATCAGGACTCCATTGCACTGGGTGCTATACAAACAGAATAGAAAGATGGTCCCTGCCCCAAGAGCTTTCTCATCCTGTATCTCAGATATCTGTTCCAGGCTTTATTGCTTTGGGTTCAAGTTTAGTACCTGGTTTACTAATAACCTTTCTAGTTATCTTTTTGAACAAAAATATCCAAGGTGTTATTTGGAGGAAAATTCTGTAAAGCATATTCTACCCTGTCCTGATGGTGACCCTTCGTTCAGCAAGTGTACATGATATTTTACAGAGGCTAGAGATGACAGTATTAAAACTGTCCCAGCACACATGGGTGTCTTTGTAAAACATAGAATGGATTCTTGCAGATGGCCCCTTCAGTTGTTCCAAAGTTCTGGTCAGGCATATGCAGGAGATCCAGCCATCTAGGAGACTTTTCTTCACAGCCTCATTTTGGGACTCAGGACATTTTACCTCTTCTCTGCACATAGTAACCACCTCATCCTTAATTTTTTTTTTAAGACAGTTAAATGGGAGGGAAAGCTTGGTGCAGAGAATCTTGCTCAGTCTAGGTCCTAAGAGGGAAGACCAGGGGGGAACACCCCCCCACACACACACCAAGGGATATACAGAGAGACCTTAACTAGTCATTTCTTGGTTTTCGGATGTGTGAGTCTGTGGTTGTGAAGTCCCCCATAATGGAAGGGTACCAGAGGCAGAAGGCACTGATGTGTGCCAAACAAAACTCCACCTTAACAAAGTTTAATCCAGCAATACCCCCTGGCTTTCTTTCCCCAATCCAAAATAGGCTAGGGAAAATACTAATTCTGTTAATGCTGTAAATTTGTTCTCTACAATTTGTCTGAGGCTGAAACCTGAACAGCAGGATGCTGAGTGCCCACTGGTTTATATAGTGGTGAAACAGACAAATCTTCTAATGGATGTGATGAAACTAAAGACTGGAGGGGGTCCTGAAAGAACAGGGTTATGCTGAGACCATGAGGATTCTTACCTGAAATGCCTATAAGTTTTACATAGAGGAGATTGAAGCTGGGTGTCCTTGGGTGAGTCACTGTTTCCCGTCCCAATCTTTGTCTAGTCACCTATTGAGAATGTGAGCTCTGGAGAGCAGTGACTGATTTACTACATTTGTACAATTTCTAGCATATTGGGTCTCTGATCTTGTTTGGAGCCTCTAGGTGTTACTGTCATACAAATAACTGGGCCTGTCACTATCAACATAGGTAGACACTGGATCACTGTGATAGGCAGGGCACACTCAGATTGCAGTAGTCAAGCCAATGCTCCATATTCAAAGCAATACATTTGTTAGACCAAAATTCCATAGCTACTCAGAGGAGCAGATCTTAGAGATGAATGGAAGGGCTAGCATATAAAAGCAAAGCTGGCTTGGATGGAGAGACTGTTCTCTTCTGGGATACTGGAGATTATGGGGGCTGTTGGCAACTACATTACAGAATTAAGATAAAACCAGATGAATTCTCACCTGTAATTAGTGTGTTACTGATCAGACAAATATGTTCCCTAGGAGTAAGCCAAGAGCAAACAACACAATGGCAGCCAAGAGCAGCAGTCAGTCAATCTGTAGAAGATGACAGTTTTATGAGTTAAACCTTAGTAAGGAAGAATATCAGCCCTGCCATTTAAGGACAAGCAGATGAAATATCCACTGCTGATGACTATGGCTCCCATTCATGGTCAGAAAGACTGAAGCCAAGACACAGGGTCTCAGTGAGGAACATTGCCAGGTGGAAGGGGAGTTCTTTAGTGCAGCAGAAGCAAGGAAGAGGACACCTTCCTCTCTGGGGCATTCTAAATCTCTCTTCTCAGGATACAGAAGTGGCCTGGCTGATCTCAACTAAGGAGCCCCTGAGCTCCCTCCTCAGCTCTCTAAGATGCCTCAACACGAGGTTGGTTCTCCACTTGGTCTTCCTGGAGAAATTAATCCCTCAGCACTAGGGTATGTTGAATTTTAATCCCAAAAGTTTTTGTAAGAGAAAAGAACGGTCCCTGGAACCGGCCCCCAAACATGTTAAATACAAAGAGCTCAGGCCATGTGTTATCATTTAATTATCATGTACCTTAAATATGGTACCTTTCATCCTGGAGGACCCGCAGGGGCCTGAACAATCTGATACAGGATGTCCAGAATTTACATTCAGAATGGATGAAATACTCAAGAATATTCCACAAAGAATTGCATTGCATTGCAGCCCAGATGTCATGGAAATGGACCAAATCTCCAACGTCCATGATTCTGTGGCAGTGGGATCTTTTGCCTTCCATGCAAATGCAACCACCTTTTAACTAGTCATTCTGGAGCAGTGACATTCCACAACAGATTGTAACAAAACATCAAGGGAGTGGGGAAGGCGACAGAGCAGCCAGGAAGGAGGAAGGTATGAGATGGGCAAAGGGAGAACTGAGAAAGCCAAGGAAGCAGAAGAGAAGGGATCACAGCTTCACTTACCCTGCCCCCTGTTGGAGAGGATGCCAGCTGATTCACACAGCCTCTCAAGAAAGTTTCACATTTAATCACTAACATGAAATGCCTTCACTCTCTATCTCTCCATAGTTTTAGAATTTCACTCACTTTGTCAGTATGACAAGGAACAATGCAGATATTGTCAGTAATAAAACAGTAGCCAGTCCAGATGCACTAGACTGTTTAGAAGACTACAAGTACTATAGAGAGTATTGATAGATTTTTGTATATACAAGAGAATCTGGCAAACCTTTCCAAATGTCTCAGGTTGCTCAAAAGCAACCAAGTACTGCTCACACCCCCACCTCCTAGCAAGCACTGGGCAAGCTAGAGGCTTTCTGGCCTTACATTCAGGTGTAAGACAAAGGTAGGTAAATGGGTTAGCCCCACTATGACATCACTGCTGCACTGTTGGGACTGTGAGGTGGGGAAGGCAATTTATCTGGGGGGGCTGGTATTTATAAATACTAAAGTGAGAGAACCCCTGAATTCTAGAATTTCCAAAGAAGAGTAATTAATAAACCAGAAAAAATCTCTGGAAAACCTTAAAGGCAGAGACCCATTCCTCAGTAGCAGAAGACCCCATCATGGAAAAGGGCAAAGCAATCCTTCTGTCCCACTCTCAACCAGCATGTTTATGTAGAGAAACCTTTCAGGGAGATGTTGGACCAAGACCAAAATTGATCATTCTCTCAAGAGGGCTTCTTATATTCCAAGGTTCTACAATGACTGAATTTTAATCAGCCTTTGATGGAGGGGTTGGGGGAGGAAGACATCTTGCTGCCCAGTTCTGTGTGTAGCCAAACCTTCATCTCTCTACACAAGAGCGTGGGACAGGCTGAATCAGTCTCAGCCTTGTAATTCAGACCCATCTCCAGGTTTAATAAATTCAACTAGAACTTAAATAACCATCTCAATTATATAAAAACCCAGGGTCAGCTACAATGGGACAGCGGCAAACTGTCTTGATATCATGAACTGCACATATATCCTCTTCTGAAGGTGATCACTGAGGTGGGGGTGGGGATCTTGTTGTTCATAGGACAATAATCTAGGGTGTAAGTCTCTGCACCTTGGGTTGTCCCTTACACTCACTTTGTGGAGGTGTAAAGTGCTATTACTCTGATTCAGTAGTGTTTCACCCTCACTATTGTACAAGGTGTAAGGCTGTGGAGAATCAGGCCCTGAGTGTTTGGTCTCTGGAGTCACAAGTCATTATTACATACACATCTCATTTCAGCAGGTGGCACTGCTCTTCTGTGTAAGAAGGAAGAACCACATGGCTCTGGAAATACCATTATAAAATCTCACTCTGATGAATTCAAATAAAAGAGCAAGAGACAATTCCACCTTGGTCATTTTTCTTTAGAGGCTTCACAATCCCCACTTCCTAAGAATTGGATTGATCCAAACTCCTGAACATTGAAAGACAGTCCCAGGAACTCCAGGAAAGGTTGAGATCACTCTGAGACTGCCCAGCACTGACATCTCTCTGCTGGAAATGTCAAATCCGCTCTCCTCTCTGCTTGGGTAGCAGCCTGTGCTTAGACACTGAGCTTCATATTGTTTTGCATCAAATGCTAGTTGGAGAGAACTCTCATTTTGGAGAGGGCACTAAAGATGCCACTCACACCCCCTGCATGCAAAGGAAAATAAGTCCCAATTTCCTGTAGTAACTCAGCACATTCGCTTTGTGTTATCACTACTACAACTATGATTGCCATCCTTGTCTCTCTTGTACTTAGATCACAAAGTAATCTTAAATGACTTTGCCCCTGTATATATTGTTCACTTCTGCCTCCTATTATGCTATTATCCTTGTTGCAATCGTCATCTACATTTGAGATGACTTCTAGGCTTAGTTCATTTTCAGGCTCTTTTGGTTCTTCATTATTTTCTTGACATTTTCTGGAAAGAGTCTGGCTCTATTATCTGCTGCCATATCTGGAATAATTTTTGGAAGGTACATTAAAGTGCTTGTTTTTATGCATGGGTTTTTGAGGCACCTTCCCACATGAATACTTGGCTTTACGCAAATCCAGAGCCTACCCTTTCATTTACTGAAATGCCAAGAGCCCTCAGTTCCATCTGATATCATTGGGAGCTTTGTAGAATTAGGATTCTGAATCTGTTTACCCTGATGTGAGTTGTTTTTTTTTTCTTTTGCAGCTTCATGGCTCACTCTATTTCCAGTGCATCTGTGTCACAGCTAGCAAACAAATGGTTTTTAGGCAAATGTAGCTCCAAGTATTTATTGTGCTGAATTATTCTACTTTCCCAGATTTGTAAACTCTAATAGCATTACTGTGTATCGTCTTTTGGCTCACAGTCATGGTTTCAGAGGATCTTTGCTTGTTTCAAATGAAGGGAGGAGTTAAATGTTCCACACTGTTGAAACTGGAAAAAAAAAAAGCATAAAAACAAGAGTGAGCTATGATATTCAGTAAAGCACATACCTCTAATTACAATACACTTTTTATTAGATGCTCTCCTGCCTGGTGACATGAAGCAACCCAGTTTTTCCACCTCTGTCTAGTGCCACATTTCTTGCTCCACTGTGTCTGTGAACATGACAGTGACATCTCTCTCAATAGTTTTCTTATGTGTCATCTGTTGTCCTCTTTTCCATTTTCCACCAATTGATACCCAGTTAAGGCTTGTCTAGGAATACTTTTTTGACATCCGTACAAAATGCCCAAACCACTTCAGCCTTCTTTTTCAGATCATTACCCCTACAGTCTGTTGGCCAGTCCTAACGCACCAGCATTAGTGTGTTACATTTCCTATTATGGGTGTCTAGCATTGGCCAAGTTTCAGAAGCATGTAACAAAGTGGGGATCTCAATAATATTGTGAAACTTTATTTTGGTTGTTGTATGAGTCTCATTTTTCCAGATATTTGCCAGTATTGAAACTGCATGAGCTGAAGTGTAGATCTTCTGGTACCAGCACATATTTTATCTGTGCAACTGCAAGGTTATTGTTTAGACACATGCACATTTGGGTTTATCTGGTCACCTTTCCTTCAACTCAGTTACTCATCAGTCAAAGAATGATGAAGGGTTGAGTCAGCTCTGCTGGAGTACAAACTTAGACTCCCAGGGAGTCTAAGTGTTTCAAGCCTGACGCTTAGACTCTGAACCCTACCCCCTCTCCAAACATCTGTCTGATGTATTCCCTTTTGCCTTCAGTTTCTCCCTCAGATAGACTCCCTCCCTGGCTGTGACCTAGATTGTGTTCCCATAATATTATTAGCAAATGGTTTCTCATGACATTTCAGCAGAAACTAATCTAGAGCCTAACCTGTGGCCAGACTGACCTTAGTTTCCACTCATCCCCCAGCTCCTTGATCTGTGCATGAGTGATTCTATTTCTGCCTTGCATGTGTGTCTGTCTTTGAACAGACAACTAATTACTTGTTCTTAGAGACAGACTCATGTGCAAGGCAGAAATCGTGGAGATGAGCCATAATATTCATAGGTCCTTTCTTTCTCCAAGATCATATCTGCCACTGGCTGCAGAGCCATAGATGTATACATGGCTCTTCCAGATTTCCAGAATTTTAAAACATAAATATTGAACCTGCAAGTAGAAAATAAAAATCACAAATACCTGCAAAAACATTACATAGATTGTTAATCATGCCTCAGCAATTACCATGTACCCCAGTTTTACTATGCTAACCAATATGCCAATCCAACCACATATTCTGTGTGGAATGACATATAGTCAATAATAAACCAACCATGCAGAATACAAAATACATGCATTAGTCTCTTCCTTTGAGTTACTTGATGATGATATGGTGGGGAAAAAACATATATAGAAAGAGCCTCAGATTATAAAAAGAAAAGGAGTACTTCTGGCACCTTAGAGACTAACTAATTTATTTGAGCATAAGCTTTCGTGAGCTACAGCTCACTTCATCGGATGCACACAAGTACTCCTTTTCTTTTTGCGAATACAGACTAACACGGGTGCTACTCTGAAATCAGATTATAAAACCATTTTAACCTGATGCAGTCCGTTAGATTTATTCATGGAAATAATGATCTTGAAACAGCCTTTTGGGAAGAACGTGCAGGTATTTAACACAGCTAAATATAGTACTTATACACAGCTATAAGCCACACCTAACATGCCTGGCAATTTGTGCTTTTTGTTTATTCATTTCTCCAAACCAACCCCTCTCCTCACCTATCTAGTGTCCCTCCCAATCAGCTCTGCCACAGTGAGCCCAAAGCCTTTCCTCCCAGCCCTCCACAGCAGTCGTTCCCCTCCTTTAAAGAATGAGCAGAGATTCCCGACATCAGAATTTTCAGTTTGCAAAGTCTCAGACCCTTAATCTCATCAGAAAATGGCTCAATTAAAGACTTGCTGGTACATCTGGGCTCACAAGAGCTATCACCCCATTCCTTGAACCTCTCCAGAGAGAATACAGTTGAACATGGATTTGGAAAACAGCACTCCTACCCATGGGTTAGTAAAGAGAAACATTTCTGTACACCCTACTCCAGGCAGTTCTGCAGGTACATACAAATTCAAAGGTATGTGACACCTCCAAGAGCACAAAAGGTGTATGTTAGTACTATAAAGAAAAAACTAGCATCCAGATCATCTGCTTGTGAGTTCATTGGGTTTATTGCTGCAGAGTAACTTATTCTAGGAGAAAGCTCAATGCAACTCACTAAAGCTAAGGCACAGGGAAACCAACAACAGTAACAATTAGAGCCATTGGGCAGGCGGGGGGGCAGGGAGGGGGGAGCAGCAGAAGCGATAAGCTTCCTTCCAGGGACATCTGGCCATTGACTCTCCTGGGACCAGGGTTTTCAGGTCATTTCATTACAGCCAATAGGCTGTAGAGAAGGGAATCCTAACTTGATGCAGCAGTGTCTTAATCACACCTTTTGGGACTTAAATGTTGGTAGGTATTGATTGAGGTAAGACCGTGATCCTTTCTCTAGCCAGCTGCCCTCACCTTTCATATGGGGGTTGAGGTCCATGGAGACCACAGATTCTAACATGTAATGTTCCATATTGATTCACATGGCCTGGCAATTAAAGATCCCCAATTATTGCTTTAGGCCATTTGCTTTCCACTACATGAAGTGTATCAGGCCTGGCCAGCCAGCCTGGCCACGCAGAAAGGTGGATGCACTCAGCCATACCTTCAGATTAAAGCTGAGTATGGATCCATTCCATGCAAATTAGGTGCTGTCCTCAGACTCCAATCAATCAATCGCATGGAATGGGCCAGGTCTGGGCACCTCTGGACTGAGCCACATCTGTTGAACCCAATAAAGTGAAAGTGGTGTGGAATGGGCCAGAGTCCCAGCTCCACATGAAAAGTTGAGAAGGGAGGCACTGAAATAGTGGGGATGATGAAACTGGTTGTCTCATTGTTGGTTGCAGTTTAGTGCGTGGCTGGGGAGGAGTATTTATAAGATACCCATTGCTCAGCAAGCTCTGTGAGGAATGGACCATTTTCCCTAGGACAGAAATTGTTGTTTCAGGAAAACCACACCCTGTCCTAGATTTGCAGCAACTGGAAGCTTGGGAAATTCACATGCACCCATCAGTTCTGTGGCTCAGAACTGATGCCAGTTTCCCAACCAGGAAATGTACATGTTTCATATAAGCAGGCAGGATTTCTCCCCTGCTCCAAAATATACACTGCTACCCCCACTGTCTTGCAAGGAGGTTTGTTTTTTCAACAAAAGAGAGCAAACAATAAAATAGTCTTAACTCAGTCCTTACTTTCAAATTTCCCCTCAGCTCAGGGGCTTCTAGCATGTTCCCAGCTCTTCTTCCTCTCTAAGGCAGCAACCTCAGGACTGTGTCCTGGAGCATCTAGCCCACTGCTTGAGGGGACCCTCCCCACCACCTGTTTCACTCTATCTCTCCTCTTCCTACCCCCAGCAGCCTTTTATAGGCCTAGGTGTTGCCCAGCCCTTTTTAATTGGTTGGATTGGACACACCTGTTCTGGTCCAGGGCTGCTAGGCCTAGTCTATGAACAGGGACCAGCTAACCTATGACATTTTCCTTCCTCTATTTTCTGTGGTTTGTATTATTCACTGAATATCTGACAACGCTCTCTTTATCTCAGCTGTGAGACTTTTCTATGGCTTCCCCTCAACTCTAGGAATTTCAGAAATAAATCACCCTATTCCCCAAACAATCTGAAGAGAAAAACTAATCCTTTGTTTTCATAGCTACATTCTCAGTAATAGTTATGATTACTTAGTTTATCGTGGTCATGGATGACCAGACAACTGAACAAGACATCCAGATTCCAAGTATTTCCAGAAACAATAGTGTACTGTACTTCATCACATGCTACAGACAATACAAAGTCTGTGTGGCAGGTTTCTTGCAGACTCCAATCAATGCCTTCTGGCTACTGTTGCCACATCCAGAATTGGAGGGAAGCATTTATTATGCAAACATAAGGCAAATATTGTTATTAAAGTCATACACACTTAGCACATTATATTATTATTATTTATTTATTTATTTCTATTACCCCATAGCACTTAGGATTGTTTGTTAATTTTATATGCAATGTTGTTGTAGCTGAGTGGGTCCTAGGATATTGGAGAGACAAGGTGGGTGAGGCAATATCTTTGATTGGATCAATCTCTGTTGGTGAGAGAAATGAGCTTTCAAGCTGTACAGAGATCAAGAAGAGCTCTGTGTAGCTTGAAGGCTCATCTCTCTCACCAGCAGAAGTTGGTCCACTAGAAGAGATTGCCTTACCTACCTTGTCTCTCTGTTACTTTTACAGTCAGACATGTGCATGGCACTTTACAGATATTAGAGATGGATTCTTAACAGACAGATCCCCCCACCCCCATAATATAATGGCCTCATTGTGCAACACTTACTCACTTTGAGTGGCACTTAAGCAAGTTGCCCTAATGTCTTCTGTGGGACTTCTTGTGTGAATAAGTAGTACCCATTGTAAGGGCTGCAGGAAGGAGGCCTTAGTTGGATGGTAATAAACAGGATGCTTGAGAAAAGGATCTAACAAAATTATTACAACAGAACATAGAAATCAATAACCATTTGTTCAAAATAGATTGTCAGGTTTTAGTGGATACACCATGGCACTTGTCAAAAAGGAAGGAGATGCATGAAATTCTCAGCCAGTGACAGGTTTCAGAGTAACAGCCGTGTTAGTCTGTATTCACTGATGAAGTGAGCTGTGGCTCACGAAAGCTCATGCTCAAATAAATTGGTTAGTCTCTAAGGTGCCACAAGTCCTCCTTTTCTTTCAGCCAGTGAGCCTCAGGATATTTCCAGGTTCTCACCCTTTTCTCTAAACAGCAGGCTGATCTCATCTGTTTATGGCCAGCTGATGTGAATTGTCCCGTTTACCAGACATATGCTAGTGAGCTACCATGAGACAGTCATGCTCCATTCCACATGAAAGAATTGCTCCCAACCATTCCAAAGTATCATTTGGTGCTTCTGCTTCTGGTCACCCAGCCGCAGTGAGAACTCTTCAACCATCTCTTTATTTAATCAGCTCCAGGAATTTATTTCATTCACTATTTGCCTGTTGATAAATGTTTTCTAATTCTTATCCCCAAATCCTCTCCTTTCCCAAAATATATCTGGATATTTCTCCCCTAGACATTTCCTTTCACCTTTGGTTTGCAGTAGCACACAAATAAAAACTGGCTAAGTGGTACCTTAATTACTTCAGCATCCCAACAACAAGCTTCAGGCAAAAAGATCATAATTACTTATTCAAAAGTATTCATAAAATTAACATATCCTGAATGAATTCAAACTTCATTTAACAGGCCACTGCACTTATTATGAGCATTTAGTACATGTCATTATTTAAACTTAGTTGAGAGCAACTTGCTCTTTCATAAGATATCAGGGTCAAAAGTAGATGAAGCAGCAGTTCGCCCTAACAAGAGGAAATGTCAAATGGTTTAGGGAGCTATACAGCAATCTGGTCACATGTATGTAATTTTAAGGCAGTCAATGAAGCCATTTCTCAGGCCTTTAATTTATTGCACAGAATTCTAACTGCTCCTAAAACGCTGTTTCTCACCTAATATTTATCAAGAAGGAAAAAAAATCCTGAGGGAAGAAATTATGAACTGTTCTTTTGTGGAGCTGATTAGGGGCTTTGTTCACAAGCAAGACCCTTCTGTGTTTCCAGATATCTGCAGTACCAAATGCACTTAATTCCCACTGTGGCTGTTATTTGGGGAGCGGTATGTATGGATTTTTTTGCACAGAATTGAAGCATATAAAACTGCTTTACAACAATGTTGGTTTTCACAGCCAAATTTAAATGTTTTATGAAAATTACGGGATTACTTGTACATTTCGGCAGTGCTATCCATTGTTAAAATCTGCTGGGCTGTACAGTATTCCACTCTGTTAACAAAATGGTGTCTGTCACAAATCTCTCATCATATTCTTAACTCTTCAGACAGCCAACAATGTGTTGGTAAAATGTACTATGTCAGTGAGGCAGGGACATGCTGGTGCAAGACCTGTTTCAAGGTGATTGCTAGAATCCATTTTAAAGGGAACAAAACTAGTTTGTGGGTGATCTCCCTGGTGAACCATGAAACTAACAAAAAGAAAAGGAGTGCTTGTGGCACCATAGAGACTAACCAATTTATTTGAGCATAAGCTTTCGTGAGCTACAGCTCACTTCATCGGATGCATTCAGTGGAAAAATGGAAACTAACATGAGGCCAGCACAAAGAAAGCTCAATTATAGTTCCATCTATCTCTGGGTATGTCTACACAGCAACAAAACACCCATGTCAGAGACTCTCATGGCCTAGGTCAGCTGACTTGGCCTCATGCTATGGAGCTAAAAATTATAGTTGATCTCCTAGACCAGTGGTGGGGAACCTGCAGCCAGTGGGCCGCATGTGGCCCATCAGGGTGATCCGCTAGCGGGCCACGAGACATTTTGCTGATGTTGACTATCCACAGGCATGGCCCCCTGCCGCCCCACACAGCTCCCCTGGCCGCAGTTCGCCGTTCCTGGCCAATGGGCGCTGCGGGAAGCAGCGGGCCGCAGAGATATGCTGGCCATTGCTTCCCACAGCTCCTGCTGGCTGGGAACAGTGAACAGGGGTCACTGAGAGCTGCGGGGGGTGGTGCCTGCGGACAGTCAACGTCAGCAAAATGTCTCATGGCCCGCAATCAGATTACCCTGATGGGCCGCATGTGGCCCACAGGCTACCCACCACTGTCCTAGATCCTCTCCCCTCTCTGGATCTCAGAGCCTGGTCTCCAGCCTGAGCCTGGATATCTACTCTGCTGTTTTTAGCCCTGCAACATGAGCCCATGACTTGGGCTCTAAGAGTCGCTGCTGTGAGTTATTTGTTTGTTGTGTAGACATACCCTAAAGTGATTATATGGCCTTATTACCATAGTGTCTGAGTGCCTCACAATCTTTAGTGTGCTTATCCTCACAACACTGTGAGGCAGGGCAGTGCTATTCCCCCTCATTTTGCCGATGGGGAACTGAGACACTAAGTAACTTGCCTAAGGTCACAGAAGATGTCTGTGGCAGAGCAGGGAATTCAACCTAAATTTCTTAAATCCCAGTCTGGTGCCTGAACCATCGAACCACCCTTTCTCTACATCTACACTACAAATACTTGTCAGAAACTAGAGACACTACAGGAAGCCCATGAACCTCCTACTCAAAACCACCCTTCCTCTGTTTCCTGTCTGTTACCTTCTTGGAGAAAAGCTCACTGGCCCTGCTACCCCAAACTTGCTCCCTCCTTTGGTGTTTTCATGGAGCATCTTCTCCTCTCAAACACCCCTTAATGTTCCTCACGGTCATGTCCTTCTGCCACCTTTAATGGGTCTCCTCTGCTCTCCCTTCATTGCACACTTTCTCCTCCATTGCTTTGAGGTTCTCCCTTTTCCTGTATTCTCCCACCCACAGTGCAGGGTTTCCTCTTCCCCATCACTGTGGATTTTCCTTCCTACATATCCCTCCTTGCTGTGGGTTCCCCTTTCTCCTCAGTCACAGTAACATTCCCCTTTCTTCTCCGTTTCCTCCCTCTCTATGGAGTTCCCCCTTCCCCTCATTGCTATGCGGTTCCCCATTTCACTTGTGCCCATCCCATCCTCTCCCCAACCCCCCAATGTGCAGTTCCCTTTCCCCTTTTCACTACAGCTGCAATTTAAAGGTCTGTTCTCCGCGTACCTCAGTGCATTTGAGTAGGACTTGTGATGGCCTGATTTCCTCCTAGCCCCTTTGCTGGGCCTATGTGTGACAGCAACCGTGTCAGGTTGAGGCCACCTCACCGTGCTGCGGGAGGGGCTGTCCGGGTGTCTGCTTTTCCACAGCAGGAGCTGGGCCTCTGGTGCCATGTTGCGGAGAGGGAGGTGGCAGCACTTTGGCCAGCTGGCAGTGGCTACAAAAGCAGCTAAGAGTGACCCCCTCCCCCCCCATGTTGGGCCTCCTGCCCAGCCGTAGAGGGTGCTGTGTGGGGCCTGGATGCAGCCAGCTGCAGGCAGTGGAGCAGAGGAGCCGGACAACTCGCAGACACAGCCCTGCCCTCCTCTGCTGGGGATTCTCAGGTATTTTACCCAGCAGAGTGAACTACCAGGAACTATTCACTCTTCTGATACTTCCTACAGTTATTCAAACAATAACATGAAAGAATAGGGCTGTCCATGTAAGTGGTCCATGTACGGCACTCTTAGCATTCCAATGGCTGGACTATATCATGGCCTGTTTTGAAGATTCTAACAGCTGTTGCATGAAGCCATCAACCACAAGGTTTCTGTGGTAATCTGTCCTAAGGGGCCAGTTGCAGACTTTTATTATCCTTCGTGCCGGCACTAAACTGTTGACATCAAATTAGTTACTGGAATTAGGAAGTAAATGACATTTCAGAGGTTATCGTGCCAATCAGCTCCAGATGATTCCAATTTATTTCACTAAACCACAACGTTTTATGTAAGCACGTTGTCTGCTGGCGTGCCTGGAAAGGACTTGGCCTTCAGGCTCTATAATACCTGCAATATGTCCAAGTCCTCCGGCAATGTCCTGCTAAAGAGAGTTTGAACTCAGTGTTAAAACCGATGAAACTAAAATTATTAGATACTCACATTGAATATGTGCAGTCCTGGCTTAAGCAGAAGTGTCATTTAGATCACTGCGAGTTTCATGTGATTATGGGCTGCAAAGTTATGTGCAACTTATCTAATTGTTTGCGAATTGCCCTATTGTAGTCTGATTCACTAATTGTCACTGTGGCACAGTACATATTCTGCACAGATGTTCACACACAGAACATTTTAAAAGTTCCTAAATATAGCAAAAGAAATGGCTTCAATAACCAGCAACCTCCTGGTAATATGAACATCTCTGCATTGACACTGGCAATAAAATACTGGCTAAAGATTGCTATAAGGAATTGCCACTGTAAATCATTTTGTCTTCAGAGGTAGCATGCTAGAGGCAGTGTGATCTAGTGGATACTGGACTGGGCCTCGGAAGACCTAAGTTCTATTTCCACCTCTGCTTATAGCCTGCTGGATGACCTAGTGCAAGTCACGTCCCCTCTCTGTGCATCAGTTTCCCCATATGTGAAATGGGGAAATGATACTGAGCTCAGTTGTAAAGTCCTTTGAGCTATACTGATGAAAAGCACTATATAAGAACTGGATATTATTATTAGATCATAATCCCATTCGTGCAAGGGTGGGCAAACTATGGCCTGTGGGCTGGATCCAGACCACGAGCCGTTTTAAGCCGGCCCCTGACCCATAGCATGCGGCTCGGCCCCGCTGTGGTGCTCTGGCCGGGGCGCTGGGTTGGGGGCCACACCACATGACTCCTGGAAGCCGCGGCATGGCCCTGCTCTGGCTCCTATGCGCTCCAATGGGAGCTGCAGGGACGGTGCCTGTGGATGGGGTGGCATGCAGAGCTGCCTGGCAGCGCCTCCGCATAGGAGCCGGAAAAAGGATATGCTACTGTTTGCGGGAGCCACTTGAGGTAAGTGCCGCTCGGAGCCTGCACCCCCTGAGTCTCTCCACACGCCTGACCCCACTGCTCCAGCCCTGATCCCCCTCCCCAGCGCCAAACCCTTTGATCCCAGCCCAGAGCACCCTCCTGCATCCCAAACCTCTCATCCCCAGCCCCACCCCAGAGCCCACACCCCCTCCTCCACCCCAACCCCAATTTTGTGAGCATTCATGGCCCACCCCTGCATTAAAAAGTTTGTCTGCATTAAAATTTTGCCCACCCCTGCATTAGTGCATGTTTTGGGCCTTCATTGTAATGGAAGAATGAAATCTCAACATGCAAAGAGCATCAGGCCTGTTTTGCTGTTTATTTCACTTATATAAAACTTCACTGACTTCAGTGCTGCTTTCTGTTCTCTAATGCAAAGCCTTGGGAAACTGCCTACAGGAGATTAGAAAGAAAAGCCTTCTCTCTCCCTCAATTCAGCAGCTTGGTTTGGAGATCCTACACAGCTGCTCTTCAGCTAATGCAGCCCCTGGGGATTGTCAGCCAAGTTGAGGGTGGGAAAAGAATGCACCAAATGCACAGGAAGGAGTTGGAGAACTTTTCGGGAGCAGGGAACTCATGTAAATGAGCAGCACTATGTGTATTCTCAACCGGCGTCCTGCTGTACTGTATGCTGTATAAAATGGGCAATCCTGTGAGATCACTTGATATCTGTCATTATTTTATCACCTTTCAGCAATGTAATTTACTGGGGCATGAAAACTCCAGCCCTGGGAAAACTTACTGCAAGATCATCAGACCTGTCCTCCAATCTGTATTCTCCAGTGAATACACACTGAGGTCAAGATCTTGGTCCTTATCTTCAAGGCTCTTAACAATTTGGGTCCAAAGAACCGAAAAGATTATCTCGAGCTTCAAGATCACAAAGAGTGGTATAAAAACCTATGTAGACTAGAATGGAACTGCCAAAGTCAATCCCATTCCTCTAGCACCATGGAGTTGTCTACAGCCAGGGTACTACTCTGTGCAGGAGATGCAAGAGCTGGTCCAAGACTGTGAAACTCACTGGTACAGAACCTAAGAACCACCCCGAACATGCAGTTGGACAGTTTGGCTTCTGTCCAATAGTGGGCGAAAATGCGGTTACTTGTACGCTAACCCAGCGGTTCTCAAACTTTTAGCAACCCGAGGACCTCTCATTTTGATTTAAAATTTTTCACAGAACCCCAAGCTGGCTTCTAATTTTCCCTCGGCGTGCTCAACCCATGCTCAGCCCCAGTCCCTGGCCCCCATGCCACTCCTTCCCCCAATGCCCCCCCACCTCTTCCCACCCCCGCCCCTCCTCTTCCATGTCTTTTTCTGCCCCTTCCCGAGCGCACCCCATCCCCATTCCCCTCCCCCTCCCCCCCCCCGCATCTCCTGTATGTCACTGAACAGCTGTTCTGCGGTGTGCAGGAGGCACTGGGAGGAAGGGGGAGGAATTGGTCAGCGGGGTCAGCAGCCCTGGACATGACTTGCGGATCCCCTGGAGTCAGACATGACTTATGGACTGCCAGAGGTTTGCAGAGCCAGTTTGAGAACTGCTGCACTAACCAATTCATTACAATATCACATCTCTGGCTGAGCTGTTCCTTTTCTCTTTTTGCTTTCCCAGTGTGAATTAGTTTGAATCCAACATCATTGCCTGTTCTGTTTATTGGCTTGTCTTTCTTTGTTTTTGCTGGAGAAAAGAAAACAAAAGTTTTATGAGAACAGCATTATAACAACCAAGTGTAGTGAAATCAGAGAAATATTCCCAATCTGAATTCTTCTCGTCCTGGGGCAGATGATGTGGCCTGATATCCCAGTGTGTCCCAGCCACCTAAGGGTTGAATCATGCAGAACAGATTTTTTGTTGTTGTTGAAGTTACACAAGTTAACTGGAGATCTCTGTAAAGATCAGGATAACCCTTTATAGATGCCTTTATAGCATGTCATTCTCAGTATTCCATGCAATGAGCATGGTGGGCCCAAATGTACAAATATTTACTTGACTCAATGAGTAGTGCCAATGAAATCAGTAGAAGACAGTGTGATGGGTTCGGTCACAGAGACTCCTTTGGGACTGTCACCTTACATGCTGGAATTACCTCTGAGCCTGTCTTCCCTGCCAGCTTGGGACTCCAGAACCCTGTCTTGTTGAGCCAGACATGCAAGCCTGCTGAAACACAGACCCAGGGTCCGAACCATGCCCCCAAAGCTGCAGACTTAACTGAAAACAGCTTAGCAAGTACTCCTGTCTCCAGCACCCAAACCCCAATGGGATCCAAACCCCAAATGAATCTATTTTACTTTGTATAGAGCTTATACAGGGTAAACTCATAAATTGTCTGCCCTCTATAACACTGATAGAGAGATATACACAGCTGTTTTCTCCCCCAGGTATTAATCACTTACTCTGGGTTCAATAATAAACAAAAGTGATTTTATTAAGAATAAGAAGTAGGATTAAAATGGTTCCAAGTAATAACAGACAGAACAAAGTAAGTCACCAAGTAAAATAAAGCAAAAACTCGCAAGTCTAAGCCTAATACATTAAGAAACTGAATACAGGTAAAATCTCACCCTCAGAGATATTCCAATAATCTTATTTCACAGACTAGACTCCTTCCTAGTCTGGGCCCAATCCTTTCCCCTGGTACAGTTCTTGTTAGTTTCAGCTCAGGTGGTAACTAGGGGTTTCTCATGACTGCAGCCTCCTTTGTTCTGTTCCACCCCCTTTTATAGCTTTGGCCCAAGGTGGGAATCCTTTGTCTCTGTGGGTTCCCATCCCTCCTTCTAAATGGAAAAGCATCAGGTTTAAGATGGATTCCAGTATCAGGTGACATGGTCACATGTCACTGTAAGATATTATTCTTCATTACCCACAGGCTGGTTCCCACGTCCACAAGGAGGCTTATAGGTAAATAAACCATCTACAGTAACTCCTCACTTAACATTTAGTTATGTTCCTAAAAAATGCGACCCTAAGCAAAACGATGTTAAGCGAATCCAATTTCCCCATAAGAATGAATGTAAATAGGGGGGTTAGGTTCCAGGAATTTTTTTTTACCAGCAAAAAGGCATTATATACATTTTAAACAATTTTAAACAAGCAATTTAATACAGCTATTAAACAGGCTGGCAGCCCCCCTATCAGCTCCCCTACACACCCCCCCCCAGCACCTCTGGCCCACTGGTGGATGCCGCAGATCAGCACCTTCTGCCTGCTCCCCCTGCCTCCTGCCCACGGCAATCAGCTGCCTTGTGGCATTCAGGAGGCTGGGGGGGAGGAGTGAGGAGGCACTGGGGGGGGGGGGGCGGCAATGTAGTGGGGCTGCAAGCCATGGACAAAGCAGGTGGCCAAACAACGTTATAGGGGAGCATTGCACAACTTTAAACGAGCATGTTCTATAATGGAGCAGGGACGTAACATCGAACGAATGTTAAGCAAGAGGATGTTAAGTGGGGAATTACTGTACGGCCAATTGTCCTAGTCAATGGATGCCATCAAGATTCTAAATCACCATTAATGGCCCACACCTTGCATAATTATAATAGGACCTCAGAGTTAACGTCATGTTTCTAGTTTTAGATAGAAGAATGAGACATTCATACAAATAGGATGAACAAACTCAGTAGATTATAAGATTTGTAACGATACCTTACAAGAGACCTTTCGCATAAAGCATATTCCAGTTACATCATATTCACGTTCCAAGCATCTTTTCATAAAGCATGTGGAGTTCAACATCACAGACTGGTCAAGTGTTTGGAGGATCAGGCCCTTAGATTGCAAGCTCCCCAGGCAGGGATTTTGTCTTTCAGACATGTTTAGGGAACACCTCATTCTCTCTTGGCCCTGTATAAGCAATTCTTATTCAGTAGTAACACCCTAAGTTTGTGTCATCATCAGATGTGACAACTCATGGGAGATTGTTTCCCTCGCACATTCACTTGCATTGTCAGACATTTCCTAGCTACACAAGCAGAAAGCCACTTGGCAACAGGCACTGGTCATCAGATGAGAAGTAGGACTGCCTCAGGCTGAGGTGGATTGGTAAGACAGCAGACACGTCATGAACAGTTATGCTTATTGCAATCATTCAGCCACCAATGTGTCCAGATGGCAGTGGCAAACTGCATGTTTCACCTCAAGTGCTACTAACCCCTTTGACACTCCCTGCCTGCAGAATATAGCTTGGTGATGGCAAAAGTAGCTTCTGCTTTGCAGGAGGGGCATGGCCTGCTGGCTAAAGCACTGAACTGCCTCCTGGTTCTGTCACAGCCTTGCTGTGTGCCTTTGGGCACATCCCTGGGGCCCTGAGCCAAAGCCTATGGAAGTCAGAGTAAATAGAGTCCTTTTGATCTCAGTGGGCTTTGGATCAGACCCTTAATAATGATGCTCTGTAAAGCTGCGATAACGATACCCTCCTGCCTTCACTCACAGAGATGTTCTGAAGGACGTCATTCACTGATGTTTGTACAGCACGCTGAGCTGGAACGTGCCAAAGATATGCAGGTTATTTGTAACTGCTACACTGAAATTGTATAATTCCTAAAAGTGGCCTAACTGCAGCAAATAAAAAAAGCCAGAAGTCTTTTTCCAAGGTTTTTGGCCAATGGTCATTCAAAATCCCTTGCAATTAGATTTAGAATATTGCTGTATTGTAAAGAGTCAGGGGACTCACTAGTGCTGTTTGACTTTTGTGATCTTCCAACTGTTTGTTGTAAGAATAAAACAAACGCCTTGGGTCAGAAGGTACATCTGCACTGCAATCAGAGGTGTGATCTCAACATGGCAGCATGGGCTAGCCACCTGACTCCATACCCAGGACCCCACGTGGGTGTGTATAGCCCATGCTGACACTTGTGCTACTGCAACTTCCCTGCTATTGGTATTTGAGCTGGCTAGAGCAAAGCTAGCTTGGGGATTTGCTGCCGTCGCACCTCTGATTGGAGTGTAGCCAGAGTCTGCTCTCAATTTACACCGGCATAAATCTAATGCAATGCCACACAATAGGATTGTCAACTCTCCAGGATTGTCCTGGAGCCTCCAGGAATTAAAGATTAATCTTTAATTAAAGATTATGTCATGTGATGAAACTTCCAAGAATATGTCCAACCAAAATTGGCAACCCTAAATCGATAAGGTTGCAAAGCTGCTGTGACAGCACTAAGAGAGTAGGGAACTGCTGCAATGTTAAGCTTCAGGCAAAACTTCATTTCTGTGGCTGGTTTCCAGCACTAAAGCAGATAAATTTCCTGTTACACAAAACGATCCCTGTCTCAAGAATCTGCTTTTAATCATAACCTCACAACTCAGATTTATGGCTCGTGCTTTGCTACAGAGCAATTGCCAACTGGATGGATATCTGACCATTTTTGACAATCAACATGAAAACTCTCAAAAGGATAGTTGCTGGAACAGCAGAGTCATTTAGCACTATCCTTTCTAGTCACATGGCTTCCATTAAATACATTCACTTGTTGTAGGAAACGTTAGAGCGATGGCCCTGATCCTTCAGCTGGATCCAATGGCTGGCACCCTGCCCTGGGGAGCAACCCCAGTGGCATAGCTGAGTGCAGGACTAGGAGGTCATGGTTACTCTTCAGATGCATCTATAATGGACCACATTTAAAAACAATTAAGAAGCTCTGGATAAAATATGCCAATTGTCATAATCAACCTCGGGTTCTGCTCTCCCTTCCAGACAAGTGTGTGACTTTTCCATCTGAGCCAAAACGTGCTGGGCCACATTCTGCTGGGCTACATACTGTGGCCACATTTTGTGTGGAGAGAGAGAAAAACGGTCTCTTACAAGGTAGATTCCATTCTGTTCAGGTGTAGGTAGTGTGAGACAAGTCTGGTAAAGGCACCAGAAGACGGACGATCAGGGCCTGGTCTACATTCAAAGCTTTTCCTGGGATAGTAATGTTAGTTAGGGATGCGATTTTGTTTATGCAACATTTCTACTCTGGCAAAAGCCCTAGGCCAAGATCTTCACCCGTGTTTAAGTGCCTAACTCCCCCGATTTAAGCAACGATCTGGGCCCTAACATAGACACAGCTATAACACAAAAAAGTGCTTTTGCCAGTATTGCTTATTTCATTCGTGGGACTCGTATAAGCTAAATCGGCAAAAGCTCCCCTTTTCAGGTATAAGCTGCGTGTACACTGGGAAGGTTCACTGGTATAGCTATACAGGCAAACATTTTCTGGTGCAGATTAGGTCCAAATGTTTCAGATACTGATGGTCTGCCTGTATAAATCTTCTCTCTTATCTTTATGGACCTCTCTATCTGTTTTGCCCCATCACCACAGTATCTAGGTCCCTCACAACACCCTGGTGAACTAGGGCAGCATATTTCCCATTCTACAGATCTAAGGCACTGAGAAATTGGTGGCTTGAGTTTCAAATGTGCCAATCTCTTGGAGCTCCCCCTAGTGACTTCAGCTGGAGACAGGGTGCTCAACATGTCTGAAAAAATCAGATCATGAGTGACTTGCCCAAAAATTCTCACAGCACATCCATGGCAGAACTAGGAATTGAACTCAGCTCTCCTGAATCCTACCCCAGTGCCTTAAAGCCAAGACTATTCTTTCTCCTATGGATTACTGTTGGAATGGACATTGTAGTGGACTAATGCAATTCTTAAAAAATATTTTTTCCCCTCAACAATTTTTCCTCAGCTAAGCAAATTTTCTATTCAGCTTGTAACAGCCCCATGCTGGTAGGATTGTTCTTGCTTGTTATTATTATTAAGCTTATTATAGGCCTGCATCCCCAGTAATTCAAGCCAGTTCAGAACAGCAAGTAAGTGGATGTGCTGTTCTTCACTTCCTGTCTAAGCGGTGTGTATTATTGTCAAAAAAGCCGCGTTTTGATAATTATTACATTGAGGGCAAATGTTTGTTCCATGTAACTGTAAAATGCATTCTCTCCATGTTGCAGGAAGAAAGTTACTCATGCTGCAGTTCATATTATTAGTGAACCTGAAGGAGGATCTTCACAGACAGAGTACCCAGGGATTCCTCATTCAGATACCAGAGGACCATTGAGGACATGGGAGATTCTGTACAGATAGACAGATATTTTTAACCTGGCACATTGTGGGATGCTCTGAAAGCCACACAAGACATGCAAGATTTGCAGCGGTATGTAGCTCTGTACATTTTTGTGGGTATTGGTTGTAGCAGGGTTTACCCACAGATGCATTTCTAAAAGCTACTAATTTTCTTATCCCCATCAGAAAAACACCACGCTAATTAACAGTGTTGGCAGTTTGTTCGCAAGAACTCCCTGGGATAGAAATAGCCAGTTTTTCTATTCCATTTTCCTGGACACTTCATTATATATGTTTTAAAGGGAAAGAGCAACATTTGGTGTGGTAATACCGGAGGGGGAGACTGTGAAGAAAACAGGAGTGCCTGGCTCATTTACATCTTAGTGCCCTGAAGATACTTCCAGCTTGGATCTAAACCGTAACAGTGCTGGTGTCTGAGCTCCACTCAGTAGGCATGGAGATACTTTCCGTGGTTCTCAAGCTATGGTCCACCAAGCCCTTTCTGGCTCTTCACAGGTTGAAATACTGAGTCACACGTAGTGAGCGGGAAGGGGGTGCTGAGAGATGCCGTGGGTCCACAAGAAATTCTCAGCATTATAAGTGACCCACAAAAGGAAAAGTTCAGTGGGGGTGGGGGTCTCAGTAGGCTTTCCTCCGCTCTACCCTTTAAGGATAGTAGGCAAGGTGTGTTGGGTCTGACTGCTCTCTGGGCAGATCCAAGATGTCCTGGTGTGACAGCAATCACTGTGAGAAATTATGAAAACATTGTTTGCCTTTAAATTAAGCTGGGGGTCTTACTGTGAGTGGCTAATGGCTGTCACCACTGGGGAAGGTTGACTGATGCCAGTGTGAAAAGGGTAGTTCCTGCCTAGCTCTATTGTGGAAATGTAGTGGGATGAGCTTTCCCCACACCGCATGGCTTGCAACAGAACGGCAGTCCCTCCACTCAAAGCAGCATAGAGATTGTTCCCTCATAGTGCCCTAGAGGGGGTGTGGAGGGGTAGAGAGTAAGCAGAGCCATGGCTCTGCGGGAGCATGCTGCATCCCTTAAAAAGGGGGAGCAGTTGTGCACTCCCCTTACACATTGGGGAGCTCTGGAAGGCATGCAGAGAGCCTCCAGCACTTCCCAGGGTCAGTGGGACGGTGCACTGCCCCTACATGGGGCTGTGTCCAGTTGGCCCATACTAGCCCTAGATGTTTTGTTGGGCTTTCAATCCAGAACAACTAACAAAACAGCTGTGAGTTATGCCCAATAAATTTAATAACTGATACAAATTTGTAACTACAAAATACAAAGTAGACAGAAAAGTGACGGCATAAGAGTCAAAAGGAACAATGTTTGTTATGCAAAACAAAATCAAAATACACTTAACAGCAGATAGGGATTCTGATATGACACACTTGGTCACATACAACGCTGCATTAGTAACAGTACACATAGATATTCATTATGCAGGATTTCTCACAACGGCTGCCTCTTAATCCTCCACTCCATCCCAGATGACAAGTCAATTGGTGTTCTTCATTCTCTTACATAAATTCTTGTGCACACAACATCATCGGCACCAAAAGTCTTGAAAAGAAACAGAAATCAATTAGCAGAGAGGTAATAGGCAAAAATTACATACAATTTTTCAGGAGTATGTTAATTTTACCATAGTAGCTAGTGGTATAGCAGACATTAAATTGTAACTTTGCCGAAGCAAAGACGTAAGTTTTGAAAGGGTAATATACTGAAGGTGGTTCTCTTTCCCAGACACGAAGTTTGTCAGAGAGATAAATAGCCTGGAACCTCATAATTTTTCTACAGTTTCTTGGCATGCATTTGTGAATGGCAAGAGAAGTTGGAATGTACTAGGCTTTTATATTTGAAAACAGTCACAATCTTTGAATGGCTTTGTCTGAATTAAGGGTGTTTAGGGTGGGATTCAGATCAGATTGACTGCACGTACAAGACTGACTGCTTAGCTGTCCAGTTCCTCAGCTGGTGTAAATCAGTGTAGCACCAGTGCGATCAATGGAGCAATGCTGATTTACACCAGCTGAAGATCTGGTCCATATATACCACTATATATATAAAACCTGTAATTGGATAATGCTGCTGCAAGATGTTGACGTGACAGACCTACAGACTGAAATCCTCTTTTTCCAGCTATAGTGTAGACAGCATCAATGTGAGTATCCCCACACTGCTCTGACGGGGAGTCCTGACCCTGACCTGGAGCTTTCTCCTTTGGGAGTGAGAGGGTAGCTTAGTCTCCTTGCAATGCCCATTCGATCCTCGGCCCCTCTGCTGAGTCTACCAATAAACTTGCCAATTCTGCTGATGTTTTCTGACATGGACACTTATCGACTCGGAATCTGTCTGAGGCAAACTCATTCCCTGCAAATGAGCAGTTAAAGGATTCAACCAGTTCCCCACAGCCATATAATCCAGCATTGCACACTAATACCCCACCAGATTTACCCCACTTTAACATGGCTTCCTGACAACATTTGCAAAAATATGCACACATGCCAGATAACTTAAGCAGGAGCTATGCCAGAAAAAGGAGTGTAGGAATGGTACCCCGAAGGAGTTTTATTACTGTGATGTTTTTAAGCAATTTTATTTTGATTATAAGAGTTTTGAGGCAGGGATTGTCTTTTTATTATGTTTGTACAGTGCCCAACACAATGGGGGTTGGGCCTTTAGGTGCTACTAGAATAAAAATAATACTAATAGAAATAAAACAAAATAAAACTGACTTTGTGCACACATTCTCTGCAAGAGGTAGGGGACAAAAGTCCTATAGACTTCTTCCCTAGCTACACATGCAAAGAGATCAAACACGTTTGCACAGGATTTAGAAGACTACTTGCTAATAGTCACCTATCAGGTGCCATTGACATGACCCTTCAAACAGAGCTAGACATTGTTCCTTTCCTGAAGAGCCAGTCTAGATTATGTGGTTTCTCAGATGCTATAGGAATGTGTTGCATTTTTTAGCTCTGATGTTTTATATTTTATAGGTAAAGTTCATATTTTTAAAACTTGTGTACCTAAAGCTAGCCACCTAAATCCACAGTTGGACACCTAAATAAGTGGTCTGATTTCCAGCCCCTTTGAAAGTAGAGCTACTTATTTAGGTGCCTAAAGTGGATTTAAGTTGTTAACTTTAGGCACCCATGTTGGAAAATTTTGAAAAGCCTAAAAGTTTAGCATAGTAGCATTATTAGTGAAATGGCATTAAAACATATTGTTGAGCAGAGAAAGTTATGTGTTGGAGGGACATGTACTCATACTTTCTGCACTCCTTTTCTTTAAAGTTACACATGACTTTGCTTCACAGATACATGTTAAGGACACAGTTGTACACCTCATACATTGGTGAGCATCTAGTCTTGTGAGAAGTCCCATTAAAATCAACAGGACTGATCATATAAGTGGTCCCCTTCATAAGAATGGCACAATCAAGCCTTAAATCAATTTAACATTCCACTCTAAACTACCAAGAAACTCAGATCTTGAAGCCCTTCCCTACATGTAACGCCCATTGAGTTCTGCACAGTGCTGGTCCATGAGAACAGTTCCTAGACAGAGGAAAATAAACTTTAATGGAGACTCAGAAGAGCTCTGACTAGACTTCTGCACAGTATAGATCCAGACCCACAGATTAGGTACAGATAGATTGAGGGATTGTAATCTCACAACCCCCTGCCCTAAAATTCATTGGATTTAGGGATGGGGAGTGGTTTGAGGAGACAGGAGAGTCTCTCCGTCTGAATCTGCCCCTAAGGTTTTGGTTCTAGTTTGGAAGAGATGTGGAAGAAATCTCATCAGCACAGCAGATCTCATAAGAATGCCATTATGCAAGGGGGTAGAAATCGAGACAGACAGTCCAGCCTGTCTTGGGCTGAAATCTCCAAAAAGCATCTTGGAAGAGTCCAGCACTGTCAAATCTGAAACCAATGCTAATGACAAAGGTGGGATTTTCAAAAGGGCCCATGTGAACATGGCACCTAACACGCATTGTAATCAATGGGAACTGGGCACACAATTCCCTTAGATGTTTTTGATATTCCCATCCTTTCTCATAAACTTCAAACCTAAATTTTCATCTAAACTTAATCTGGATCCAAACCCAAATAATTGCCTTTTAACCAGTCTCTTGCTTCTGTCTAGCAAGTACAAATTTAAAGGAGAGCTATCCTGTGAAACATAGGAATCCAGGAATCAGCTCTGTCGAGACATAACAGCATAATAGGTGGAATTCAAGACTTTGTTTATATAAATATATTCTGCCACTAGCTCACTGTATAACCTGCAAACAGTCATGAGCCTTTTTCTGTCTCATTTTCCCCATCTGTACAATAGGGATAAAACTCGCCTTACAAGGGTGCAGTGAGGCTGAATGTTTGTAAAGTGCTGGGGGAGGTGCTGTATCTAAGTGTAAATTATTATAGTGTCTTAAATTTATTATTTCAGAAATTACAACATAGCCCTGCCAGCCAATCAGATGGAATGGCCAATCAGGCAGCCTGCTGCTGGCCAGCTCTAGTGATGAGGCTGCTTGGAGCCTGGCTCTGCTGCAGGCCCTGATTCCTGCAGAATGAGATAATCCATCAATTCACACTCTGCAATTTCACCCAGGACCTGATCCAGTGCACATCAAAGTCCATGAACGGGCTCCCATTGACATCAGTGGACATTAGCTCAGGTCCCCAGTACTTGAATAGAGAGACTTCCACAGCTTTTTCATAGATTCCAAGGCCAGAAGGGACCATTGTACTCATTTAGTCTGCCCTCCTGCATAACGTGGGCTGTAGAACGTCCCCAGCACAATTTCTGTTTGAACTAGAGCATATCTTTTATAAAACATTCAATTTTGATTTAAAAATGGCCAGTGATGGAGGTTCCAGCACAGCCATTAGTAGATTGTTCTAATGGTTAATTACTCCCACAGTTAAAAATATATAGCTGATTTACGGTCTGAATTTGTCTAGCTTCAGCTTCCAACCACTGGATCTTGTTATATCTTTGATAATGGGCTCTTCCCTCTAGCAGACAAATAGTTTTCCCCAAGAAGGTACTTACAGACTGTGATCACATCACCCCATAATCTCCTCTTTGTTAAGATAAATAGATTGAGCTCCTGGAGTCTATGACTGTGTCACTAACATTAGTTTCTAATCCTTTGATCATTTTTGTGGCTCTTCTCTGAACCCTCTCCAATTTAGCAACGTCCTTTTTGAACTGTGGACACCAGAACCGGACATAGTATTCCAGCAGAGGCTACACCAGTGCCAAATACAAAGATAAAATAACTTCTCTACTCCTACTCAAGATTCCCCTGTTTATGCATCCAAGGATCACATGAGCCCTTTTGACCTGAGCATCACACTGCGAGCTCAAGTTCAGCTGATTATCCACCATGACCTCCAAATATTTTTCAGAGCCACTGCTTCCCAAGACAGAGTCCCCCGCCATGTAAGTATGACCTACATTCTTTGTTCCTAGATATATGCATCTACACTCACCTGTATTAAAAGACATATTATTTGCTTGTTACCAGCTTATCAAGTGAGTCAGATTGCTCTGTATCAGTGACCTGTCCTCTTTACCATTTATAGTGCCCATCAAAGTCAATGCTCAGTACCTCTCAAAATCAGGCCACTTATTTGGGTGCCTAAGTTTAGAATACCCAAGTTTGAAAATTGTTGGCTTGTCCAGTGTCACACAGGAAGTGACAAAGGCAAGAATAGAAGCCAGATCTCCTGACTTGCAGTCCAATGGTCTATCCAATGGATAACTCTATCTCCTAACTTATATGATTAAATACCTGTATCAGTCAGTCAGCTGTATTACAAATGGTATTACAACAGGATGCATATTCAAATAATGCTTTAGGTATCTCCAGTACTTAAACATGGATGGGTACTGGATTCTGGGCTTGATCTTGCTTTTATTGAGGTGAATGGCAAAACCCGCATTGACTTCAGTGGGAGAAGCAATGTTTAATTTGTAATGAAAGAGGTGCTGGGGCTAAAGCAATCTTTTTTACATTCATAACTGATGCAGCAAGCCCAGAGTTGCCGGAGCTATGAACTGCCAAGCCTAGAGGTAGGGGCTCAGCACTGGCAAGCCCCAGCAAAAATTAAGCCCTGGGGAGCAGACCCTCCACTTGATTACTTAAGATCAGACTTTTTTAAAATATAGGAAGCATTAAACCTTTAAGTGGTTTAATTCCAAGGCTTAAACCCACACAGACACACTTTGGCACTCAGCTGTGCGATCTCTCTCCAATCTGGGTTGGACCATCTTACCTGCCATGTTTAATTTCAGAATCCAGAAATATCATTTAAAAAATGTTCAATCATTCATCTATGCTTCACAGTTCACCAGTTTTAATCAACTATAGCATGAATTTTCCAGGGAGAGGAAAGGGAATAGAAACAATGCTTCAGACCCCTCAAACTTCTGATCTTTGACCCTTGCTAAAATTGATTCTGAGAACCCCTGTGTGACATGTGAACTGTGCAAAATTTGGTTTGAAGCTGTTTTTTAAAGCCATGCTTCAGAAATCATCTACTATACAGCATTTGCGATACAGATAAGGGGCTGAGCAGTCATGAAAGAAGCAACACAGAAAAGATAGAAGATAAATTATTTAATTTGAACCGCTAATATTTGAAGGCAGCAACCTTTAATTTTGGGTAAGAGCAGACCCTTTGTCCCTCCTAATTTGCATGAGTGATTGACAGCTCATTAAGGTCACAGAAAAGCGCAATAACAGCAAAAAACAATAGACTCACAATTAGGAAGTAAGGAAAAAAGACCTTATTTTAAAATAACCTCAACCATAAATCTTCATTTTTAGACCTGTACATGAAATACATATGCTGGGTCAGACTCTGGTCCTGATTACACTGATATAAATTCAAAATAACTCTAGTGAATAGTGTTCTCGTGCAAATAAGATCAGAATCTGGCCCTGTATCTGTAGTCTAATTTAAAGTTAAGGATAGTTAAGGATACTCTCCAGGTAAGAAATCTGAACTTTGACAAGTTCCCTCCTCACCTCCCTTTTTGTTTGCACATCCCATGTAATCCTTTATATCCATTTTTATTCAAAAGTATTTAAAATCCAAGTTTTCAATACTTAAAAAACCCAAAACCAAAGAACCCCCCCATGTTAACATTTCTGAGAAACCCTGTACTAATAAGTCTGTGATATAGAATAATAATGCTATTAAATATGAAGGCTCCATTGCCACATTTCCAATGGGATTACTATAAATAATACTGGAGAAAGCATCTTTTAAAAAAGAGTTTTAAAGTGTTAACGTGACCTTTTGCAAAACAGGGGGTTGATCCTGCCTCCATAGACCATCAGGCCTTAGACGAACAAGATTTATTTTTGACGTACCAATAACACCTTTCCCAAGTTAAGATGAACAAAGAGCAAAGATCATTTTTGGGAACACAAAACACAGATGTAAAAGAAAATTCACCTTGGTGTGAAATGTATGATGCTATACCTGAAAAAACTCAGAACTGTGTCTTCTCAAAGGATCAGGCACCAGCCCTGCATGGCTTATACACTACAGCACAGGTTCTGCTCCATGCAAGGCAGCTATCCCAGCTGCAGAGACCCCCAAGGCGCACAGGAATGGGGCTCCCTCCAGCTCTGCTAGAAGGGAGCTGGGATAAACTGACTGGGGAGCTATGGGAAGGATTATAGGAGAAGGGGGTGTTGAAGAGGAGGGAGGCCTGAGAAGAAGGTTGGAGCTGGGATACATTAAGCTTTAAACCGCTGCTTGCAGAAAATTGCACCAGGGCGAATTTCAGCTCCCAGTCATTATGGTTCAAGCAAAAACCTTCAAGAGAGAAAGCCTTTTTAAATCAAGATTGGATATTTTTCTAAAAAATATGCTCTAATTCAGTGGTTTTCAACCTGTGGTCTGCGGACCCCTGGGGGCCTGCAGACTATGTCTAAGATTTCCAAAGGGGTCCGCACCTCCATTTGAAAATTTTTAGGGGTCTGCAAATGAAAAAAGGTTGAAAAACACTGCTCTAGTTGAAACAGGAATTAATTCTGGGGAGTCCTATGGCCTCTGGTTATAGAGGAGGTTAGACTAGCTGAATACAATGGTTCCTTCTAGCCTTATATTCTATGAGTCCATATTGTGTTTCTTAACCTCACTCTCCTTTCCCAGTTGGGTCAGTTTGTGTCGTGGCTGCAGAAGGTGACAGCATTACAATCGGATCTCCTGCTTGTACTGTAAGAGTTGGCCTTGGTTTTGCAAATGCCTCGTGAGTAGGTTGCTTAGATGACAAAATCCAAAAATGCTTTGTTAGAGAGTTGGAAAAATGACAGTTGGAAATAAATTCTGTTTGTATCAGTTAAAAAAAAAGGGAAAAAAAGGTATGAAACAGAGGGTAGAACTCCCCGCTTCCTAAGCTATCTGGGTAACATAAAGGCTTACTAGAGTTGAACAAACAGAAGGATCTGGATATTCATATTTATGGAAACCAGTGTGATTTCACTAATAACATCCACCCCATTCCTAGAAACACTGTTCCTCACTATCTGAAATAACAACTTTAACATTCTAAAAGCTTCTTGTCTACACAGGGTCAGATCTGTTGTTGTTGTTTTTTTCCCCTTTCAGATGAAATCTTAAAAAACAGAGCTTCTGTCTGGATTACATGAAGGTTAGATTGTATTGATATCTTTCGTAAGAGCAGAGGTATGCCCCAGTGTTCTGGACTAAAAATCCCCTCCCCATTGTTGTATGTGCTATAAGTCAGTTGACTGCCTCCATCCCAGACAGCATGTCCTCCAGACACTCTATTCCCTGGCTGAGGTACTGTTCTCTCTATCTAAGATACTTATATAGTCCCCATCACTGTAGTATCTGAGTACCTTACAATCTTTAATGTATATATCCTCACAGCACTCCTGTGAGATAGGGCACTGCTATTAGCCCCATTTTACAGATAGCAAACTGAGGCATAGAGAGGCTAATTGATTTGCCCATGGCTGCACAGGATGTCTGTGTCAGAGCAAGAACTGACCTTGGATCTCCCACAGCGGAGACTAGTGCTCTAACCACTGGACCATCCTTGGGATAGCTTACTGGATTTACCCAGAATGCACTGATACAAACAGGCAATGCAGTGACTCTGGATGTGCAAACTGCTGTTGTGGGGGAAAGGCTACTGTGTGGGCACAAGTTTAACTGTGATACTTGTAATCAAGTTGAAGTGACCATGTCTCTAGCCAGTTACAGATCACAGCTGCAGTTGTAGCAGGGCTGGGCACTGAGGTGAGATTCAGAGAAGGGATATCAGTACCAAGATGACAACTGTAGGAGAAGTAAATAGACTGAATCTGACTGCGGGTACATCTACACCGTACTGCAAGGGTGGAAGGTCCCAGGGCTCAGGCTCGAGCCCGAGCTTGAACATTTACACAGCAATTTTTAACCCCACAGCCTGAGCCCCGCGAATCTAAGTCAGCTGACCCAGTCCAGTTGTGGCTGTGCCTCGGGTCTTTGATGTATCCTATGTAGATGTATCCTCACTGGCTCAGGTGGAGGGATCCAGTTCCAGATACATGAGGCAGAACTGCTGACCTGCTCCTGCCTGAGTGTGGAGTGTTATGTAGGAGTGGACAGAGGGAACACAAGGACTGAAGAAGCAGATTGATTGGAGCTGGACATAGTTGAGCTCAGACATAAGAAAGAGCGATTCCAGGAATCTTGAAAATAGAGGGCAATTCTGAATGGAGTTCAGAGATGAGCAGGGAGTCAGAGGTGATAGAGGATGTGGTGACATATTCCTACTTATCGGAGGGAGGTTATATAGTGCTAACAGTATGCCAGGCACTCCTTTGTCATATACCATGTGATAAGAAGCATGTAATAACACATGTACCAAAAAAAGGAGAAGGAAAAGGATAGATTTCCAGGTAAATCAAAGCAGGCAGTTCTCCAGAAATTAGGTCAAATTCTCTGCTCTCACTTACGTTGATTAAATCTGCAATTACAACTGAAATTACTGGAGTTACTTTGCATTTATAGAATTGGATTTAGCACATTATGGTTATTTTACCACTAAGTGTTTAGAGGCAGTTAAAACAGAAGAACATGATATAATTTGGTAAGTTATCTGAGAACAATGATTTAAAAAAAGTCATTGTGTGTGAATTGCACTAAAGAGGGTTAGGAGCATCCTGGCCTTTCAAATGCATTTAATATAAAGCAGCGTGTTTCACAATAATTAATGGAAAAAAGTAACAGTCCGATTACATAGCAACAAAACCTATTAGTACAATGTATGCACTGGAAGGGTGAAAGGGTCTTACCAAAATCAGCTCATCGTTAGCTAATTCCCGAGTCCAATATGTTTTAGGACCCTCTCCCCCAATAAGAGTTTGTTTGCAATAGATCTTGTTTTCATTCTCCCAAGTGGCTAAACTCTGCAGGCAAGAAAACCATTAGTAACATTAATTATATTCCCTGGCAGCATGAGGGAGAGACACAACAATGAACACTACAGAGAATAATTGCTGCAGTAAAAGAGCAACACATGGTAGATAATAGCAAGGGAGAAAGGCATATCAACAGAAAGCAGTAAAATCAAAACAAAGGTTGGGGATGGATGTTTTGGAGATATATACATATAATTAACAAGAATAATTTCAAATATGACTTCTCAACGTAACTCTGTGTTTATTTCCGTGCATCCAAATTAAGAAGTCCTTTAATTCTCATAAAAATTTTAATGGTGAGAACTGAGAAGCTTCATTTATTAACATGTAATAACTTAGCATCTTTGTAAAGATCTGGCATGAGCTGACATGTTATTTACCACCTCATGGCATAAAAGCAGCTAGAATCAAATGTAACATTTTGGAATAATAAATAATGCAGTACTTGCCACTTATAATCTTTATTCTATATGGCACTGTTCCAGGTTACTTGTATGTTTAACATATAGTTCTAACAAGCAGGGTACACAGCAACTAAATTAAAGTAGTCGCACTAGAATTTGGATATTTTGGGGTTTTTTAAAAATTAATATGGGGGAGGGTCTGAAAACTGAAATACACTAGGACATTTTTTCAGAGCACTTGGAATTATTACTATAAAGCTATTTTGAGGTGAGAAATCATGGCATTTCATACTGTTTAACAAGCAGGCAAGCACAGGTTCTCCACTGCTTTTCCTCCTAGTGTTGAATTATTATTCCACAATGCAGTGGAACAGCTGTGCAGAAGGATGCCCCATAATGAATGTACAAGTAATCGCTTTACAACTAGCACATGGGAGATATTCATTAGTCTGTGATGATAAAAAAAATTAAAGTCAACATTTCCTTGACTTTCCAAAGGAAAAAGCTTTTCTTTTATATAAAAATTCGCTATTTCTTTTATATAAAGAACAATGATTCTTTCAAAATTATAGCCTTTTAAAACCAATATGGCAGAGTTATACATGTTATGCTTTTCATTCCAACTATCCTGAATCCTTATTTGTTTGTGTGAAAAATAGATCAAGTCAGACTGCAGAATAAGACCCTCTTTTCCTGTAAAGTGTTTCAGGATCTATAAACATTCAGCTATTTTGTCGGGTATTGCAAACTATATTATGATGTTATTTTTCTGTCAATTTCTGTATCATAGCCACAGCTCAATTTTCTACTGAGCTCAGCAATATAATTCACTCATATAATTTCACACATGGAAAACATTTTACTGAAAACTACATTTTAAAAATTTGCCCACTTTCAAAGCAATAATTATTGTTTTTCCATATGTAGCAATAAAACTTTCATTTAAAATGGAGTCAAATATTTGTGTGTTCTGGATGATCAAATTCCATTTTACTTTCACCAAGAGAAAGAAATTAACAAAACCAGTGAGATATTTCTTGATAGTTTTGTTCATCCTAGAGATTCAATGGGAGTTGCGGGTGCTCAAGATCTCCCAGGATCAGGCTCCCAGTTACACCAGTTTAAATCCATAGTAATTGTACTAAACTTGATGAAGTTACTCTAGATTTACATCAATGCAAATGAACTCAGAAGCTGGTCCTGGGATGATCAGAAATATTTTGCTACTATTTTGCCTTTTTAAAATATTACTTTGGGAAGGGGGGGGGGGCTAGATTCTGATATCCTTTACTTGCGCTGAGTTGCATCTTACTTTGAAAGTAGTTCCATTGATATCAATGACACTACTCACACTGAGTAGCACTTTCATTGGTGAGTAGTGTCATTGACATCAGTGGAACTACTTGGGAAACAAGATGCTACTCAGTGAGAGTAAAGGACATCAGAACCTGGTCCTGTGTGAACTTTTTTCATACAACCCCCTCCTGCCACCACAGAGGTACCAATTCTCTATTTCCTTATGTCTTGTGTATTCATATAAGTGTAAATTGGATGTAAGCTGCAACTAAATCAGAATGTAGTATTATACACCCACTTTGCACAAGTGTAAATGACTATACAAGGTACAAAGCAATGGAAACATCAGGCCCAGAGTTTCTCATCAGAGTAAAGTGTAGTAACCAAACCAAAACAAACAGATGAGGCATCTCAAAGATAACGCTGAACAAAGAAAGTGGTGTAATAACAATTGACAGCCGTTGAAGTTTACATAAAATTAAGTATCACGATACAATATTAGATCAAAGATACAAGCAATTAATATCTATCCAAAAAATTAAGATATATGTTTGAACTATGATAAAAGAATGTCCGGAAAAAGCTAAAAATATCCTGCAATTCTTATTTGAGACCTAGCCTGTTTTGTTTTAGGATAAAAGTTATGAGCAAGTTTGTGCCACTAAATCCTGCACAGCACTCAAGGCAGAGATCTTAGTTGCTCATCCACAGTGTGTTGTTATGGTAACAGACAGACATCAAGAAATCTCTTTCACCACTAGGGACATGTTAAAATAGAGAGAAGGAAAAGCAATCAGAAAAATTTCTGCATGCAAGGGTTAGGGAGAAGAATTGCGTAAAATCATCTTGAGCTCCTTACTTCAGGACCTGATATTTTTTGCTGCTTTTAATTTTAAACTGCCCTCCCTGAGGAACAATGCCAGATTGAGGCCAAAAACCAAACAGTTCAGATTAGGGATGGAGGAGGCAGAGAAGACCGAGTAAAGTCGGCAATGCCATTGTCTTGAGCCAGTGGAAATGTATCTATCTGCCGCATATAAAAATTACCGAGATCTCAGATAAATCCACCCTGGGAGAGCAAAGGGCTTTTCCTAGGACACAGGGGAAGCTGTCTCGTTGCTGGATCATACCTCTGGTCTGTTGTGTTCTATTCAGACTCTTACTCCACTCCCATTACCAGGGTAGGTGAGTGGGGTTCTGTTGGGAAAACACCATCAGCCAAGGCTGTATACACACACACACACACACACACACAGTTCTCCCTCGCCCTTACCCTGCATTTTCTGCCATCCACAGTCTCCTCTTCGAAGCTCTCCCCTACTTTGAAGTTGATCTCAGTGGTGCGGACGGTGGTAGACGTTTTGATGTAGAACTGGTCCCCGTCCTGGCGGATCTCCACATGCGGTTTGGAGGCGGCTGCCACCGCCACTCTCCTGAGCATCGCATTGACACCTGGGCAGAGGGGGAGACCAGGAAGCGGAGCATTAACCTAACCGTGCGCCTCCAGCACCGCTCGCCGCGCTGCGGTAGGGCATGGTGCGCTGTTCACCGCTCTAGCGCTGTTATTAAGAGCATTGCATTGCATTTCGTAGCGGGATCGCTAGTGAAACGGTGGCCCTAGTAATTATGAACGTGGCATTAATCAGTGGGACGAATAGGTCTGCCCCGGCTCCTCGGGTTCAGGAACGTGACGGCGTTTAGCAGCAGGCTTGGCAGGAATGGCTTGGCGTTCGGCACAGCCCTGCAGGTGCGTTAATCACTCCGACCCCGGACAGGTTGGCACGGCCCATGACGGCAATGCCTGGGGCGCGAGGCTGGGCGGAGCGGCTCGCCATGGGCCGGGCGGGCTGGTAGCCACCTGCCGGCGGCACGTCGCTTCCCAGGCTAGCACCTCGGACGGCCGCTCCGTGCGGCGAGGTCTCCGCAGCCCCGCGCCCCGCGGCTGCGGGGAGAAGGCAGCCGGCACTCGGGGCCGAGCCACGCGGCTGCAGACTGGCTGACTGGGCTGCTAACTCCCCGGGGGCAGCGGGCTGCGTCCCTGTCCCGCCGGCGCAGCCCCCAGCCCGTGTCCCGGCTGCCGGCGCCGGGCAGACGCGCGCCCCGCCCGCTCCTTACCCAGCGCTTTCAGGAGCTCGTCGAAGTTCTCGCTGCTCTTCATTTTCCAGGTGCCGGCGAAGTTGGGCATGTCGGAGGCGGCGGGGCGTGCGCGGCGGCGGGGCAGGACGGAGCGACCCGGGCTCTGGCTGCTCTCAGCTCCGGCACCTTGTGAGCGGGGCGGGCTGAAGCGCTGGCTGTGTGAGTCACTCCCCCCCCCCTCCACCTCTCCTCCCGTGGGACTCGGCAGCATCCATCCATCCATCAGCCCGCCCTGCCTTCAGCCAGCTAGCCACCTCCTGGGGCTCCCCAAAGGGAGACCCCAACTGTCACTCGCCCTGCAGCTGGGAGCCGGCTAGAGATTCACCAGCTATTGAAAGGAGAAGAGGCAGAGGGGGATCCGCAGAGGAACAGTGCCCAGGATGGACTTTAACTGGGGCATTGTCCAGGGAGGCAGGCAGGGTATAGCCAGAATGACACATTACTTCCTCCAGTGCCAGCTCCTCAGCCTCCCAAAGGGGGAAAGGTCCCTTTAGAATCCTGCAATCTTGCAGGCACATGGGCCAAACACATGCTGGTGTAAGGGGATGAACCTGACCAAATATTTCTGGTCCAGAAAACCTAGACACGGAAATGGGCCTTGACTCAGAAATGTAGCTAATTACAAACAAACAAGGAAAGGGTGAAACACACCTCAGAAAAACCCAAAACACCAAACACAAACCAATTTTCCCCGGTTTTTTGTTTCAGTGAGAACTAAAGAAATTCAGTTTCAGTTCAAAACAAACCAACAATTTCTTTTTCCAGATTTTTCAGTTGGTCCCTAAATTGAAAAAATCCATTATTCCCTCCGGTCTAAATAAATCCCCATCCCATCCATGAGACTCCATACAATCAAGCATCAAATCACTCTTACTCACCTAGGGTAAGTTAGCCCAGGGTAGTAACAGAAATTAATCCACTACTCACTGCCAAAGTGTCTCCCCTTCCCATGTGTCTTCATGCAGTGTTGGAAACGGCAGGGCAAGATCTGAAGAACTGGAAATTATTCCAGCTGCATCAGAAACTGCAGCGCCCATTGCAGAATCACACATTTTGAAAAAGCATCACAACAGGCTATTTCCCATGTATTTGAAAGAGAGATGAGTTTGGTAAAGTGTATCTATACAGTATTCAGGAGATAAGTATTGTCTGAGGTCTTTCATGCTTCCTTCTCCATAGCTGCTGCTTTTAATCCCTCCATTTCCTAGGTATCAGAAGAGCAAAAGAAGATTTCTCTCTCTCATACCAGGCCCAAGCCTGCTCACCTTATAAGTGTAATGGGACTACTCACATGAGTAAAATGTTGCACTGTTGTTGTAACTGTGTTGGTCCAAGGATATTATCGAGAAAAGGTAGGTGAGGTAATATCTTCTATTGAGCCAACTTCTGTTGGTGAAAGAGACAAGCTTTGGAGCTTACACAGAGCCCACACCTGAAGAAGAGTGCTGTGTAAGCTCCAAAGCTTGTCTCTTTCACCAACAGAAGTTGATCCAATAAAAGATATTACCTCACCCACCTTGTCTTATAAGTAAAATGAGCAAGATTTGACTGCATGCTGTTATTTACAGACCTCCTTCCCATAAGAATACATTTTAATGATGCAGAAAGGACACTTGAGTTTGACCCACAACTGTGCCTGATGCAATTTTACTATGCAAACCACTTGGCTGAGCCCGTTTCATAGCACACTCACAGCTACTCTTCCCTTGTTTGGTTGATTCTGGAAAATTCAGAATAATAATTTGGTTATTTGGAGTATTTAAAAGCAAGTGTCCACAACTGGACAAATGTCTAGAAATGGGGAGTCACCAGTCACAGACTGGGCTGATCCTCCAGGCCCTCCACAGGTGAAACTGATGGGGAACTTTGCCCAAGTAAGGACTGCAGGAGGGGGCTGAATATATGTCTGCATTTGGTCACTTTTCTACAGATATTTGCCTTCTAGATGTAGTTTCTTCGAAGGGAAATCAATAGAACTAGTTGACGCTTTTTGTCCACAACATTTTTTTCAAAGAATAATGTGGTGATTTTTTTCCCAATCAGGATGGAAGTTTGTGTGAGCAATGTCCATTTGTGATTACATTTTTCATCTTCTGTCAAAAACATTTTTTTCCAGTTTTTGGTAACAACCAAGATTTTGGCCAAAACCTGAAAAATGTCAGCATTTATTTTTTTTTTCAATGAAAATGAAAACTGAAGAAAACCATTTTCATTTTTGTCTTCTTTTTGTGAGAGGGGAAGGGGAAGAGACACAAAGCATTTCCAGAGCAGCTCTAGCAGGCAGGTTTTGCCCCTTTGTGGGAAAGGTTGCACAGTCCACTAGGCAATCTAGCAGTTCCCCAGGAACCTGTGCAGGAGAGCCTCCCTCATCCCTTAACTTCAGCACCCTGGCTGCATGGCTCCATTGTAATGTGACACAGCCTTGCATCCAGGATTCAGAATCACACAGCCACATATGAGAACTTTGAGATAAGTCACATTTCTCACTGTTTGCAGGACTGGGGCCTTAGCTGTCTAAGATAACTGTCACGTGTAGCTCCCACCCAAGCAGATGGGAATCAGCCACATGTATCAGAGAGCAGAAACTGGCCAAGAGATTTTTTTGGGGAAGGGAAGGAGGGAAGAGGCGGCAGAGGGAGTCTTTTTCTTTAGAGGGGAGTTTAGTTTCCATGCCCATTCATTCCTTTGCTCCTGTGCTGAGACTGCCAACAAGGGTTTCAATTGATGCTAGTTGTGAGTGTTCTGGGGATGTGGTATTTGTCTACTAGATAATATACTGAAGCCATCAACCCGTGTCATGAAGACCACAAAACAGCCTTCAGAGCGTCATGACTTTTAGAGATTGGAACAGTATTGAAAGAACAAGTGGCTTAGAAGTTAAAGGCTCCATTTTGCATTAGCAACACATGAAGATGTCAATCCTTCTGGATAAATTACACTTTTATGATGGGATAACACGATTTTGGTAATTAATTGATCTTTAAATATTCATGGTAAATAGGCCTAATGGCCTGTGATGGGATGTTAGACGGGGTGGGATCTGAGTTACTACAGAAAATTCTTTCCTGGGTATCTGGCTGGTGAATCTTGCCAATATGCTCAGGGTTTAGCTGATTGCCATATTTGGGGTCGGGAAGGAATTTACCTCCAGGGCAGATTGGAAGAGGCCCTGGAGGTTTTTCGCCTTCCTCTGTAGCATGGAGCACGGGTCAATTGCTGGAGGATTCTCTGCTCCTTGAAGTCTTCAAACCATGATTTGAGGACTTCAATAGCTCAGACATAGGTGAGAGGTTTTTCACAGGAGTGAGTGGGTGAGATTGTGTGGCCTGTGTTGTGCACGAGGTCGGACTAGATGATCATAATGGTCCCTTCTGACCTTAGTATCTATGAATCATGCCCAAAGGCTGCTGGGTGCCTATGCATTTATATAGTGTCCTTCATAAAACAAAAGCCCAGATATACGATCTAATCAGCTTTGTCTGGCAATATATACACATTCCAAGGCAAGCATCTCATTTGTACAAAAGGCCCCATTTCCTTGAAGTACTGTACGATGTGGGATCAACAACTCTGTAGAATTAAGCCAAAAGATCCAGACATCCTATGAATTGTCCAGATTTGAGAATGAAGAGGCTTTGTTCATAGCACAGAGAGGGAGACAGACAGGCATCAGCATTTCCAAAGCAAATTTCATCCTCCTCCTCAAATATTCTCCAAGTGGAGGGGACACTGAAATCAAATGCTGCCTGGCATTTTCCCTTGCCTTCTTGCTTTTTGTTTTGCTTTGCTTCTTTCGTGCTTTTTTCCTTTCCCTTTTAATTCCTTTACTTCCTCCCTTTCTCTCTTATTCTCTTTTCTAATCTCCTTCTCCTCACATTCCACTGTCTTCACTGATTCACTTCAGAGTCAATAGGAGTAGTATTCATGTAAATGAGGACAGAATGTGGCCCCAAATCTACAAGTACAGTTATTTCATTCTAACAAAATGCCCTTCAAGCAATACAATGCTTTTACCACGTTCGAAAGTCCACAATATGGCTGAGCCTTGCTGAGAAAAATGGTCCTTTGCCTTTTCCTCCCTGTTATTTAGATGCTCCAGAAGTTGATCCCATTATGCTGCAGAGTACATGGAGCCCAGCTTATACTGGCCAAGCTATGCAGTTAGCTATTACTTAAGTTGCAGCAAATTTTATGTATTTTGCATTCAGCTCATGCTAAATAAGGTGTATACACATGGATCTTGATCAGTTTACAAGCCAACTTGAATATATTTGACAGCTAATGGCTCAGATCCTCAGCTGATGCGAACTGGGGGTAGCTCCAAGGACAATAGTAGAGCTATGCTGACATACAGCTGAGAATATGGCCCATGTACTCTAACCATGTGCACAGATCCTTACCCTAGCACAGCGTCTATAAGAGGCATTTATCATGCTGGTGTTAAAATGACCCAGATTAAGAAGCAGGTTTATTTTTCTTTCAATCTATATAGATATATTTCCCCATTAACGTCGTGGAAAATAGCTTTGATTTTCGAAGTGTCTCCTTCAGCAGTTCTTCCCCTTGGCATTTATTTTAGATACCTGAATCCCTAAGGCTGATCTTTCCTTGCAGATGAACCTAATTAATCTTCCCAAAAGTGCCCCTAAGACAAAAGAAAGTAATATATGTACAGATGGGACAAGGTACTCCATCATCCATCCAAATAAGTGACCAATAATGTGACCAAAACTATCCCCCTGTGGTTATTGACCGACCACTGCAAAGTCACATAAGGCTCAGTGGAAACAATAAATTTTATTTACTAAGGTGGTACCAGAAAAAAAGATTGGTCTGAGGGAATATATAATAAATTATTTCGGACATGAATAAATTATACATCTGGAAGGCAAATTGCTGTCGTAAATTTATCTGCCAAATTAATTTACAATGGGGCTCCCAGCGTGACAATAGATGAAATGTAATATAAATGTATGCGGAATAAAAAGCATTTCTGCAGTTCTGCCTTGTATTGTCTATTACACTCTCATTAAAATGTCACTGCATCATTAGTTTTGTGTTTAGCATCAGCTGACAGGATACCCACTGTTCCCTGAGCTAAAACACTGGAGAGATTCCCCCCACCCCCAATGTAATTCTTATTGCAGCAAGGTGGATGGATCCCTGCACTGCTAGAGTTTGAACGGTAAAAAGTCCATCAGTTTAAAATACTATTATAAGCCTACACTATGAATGGAAAAATAAATGTGATTATGTACACTCATGGCTATGATCTTCCCAGTATTCTCCCCATGTCACCTCCTCCCCCAACAGGAATGCAGTTGACCCCTATTCTCTCCCAAAGTCAGGCCTCAAACTGGCCACCTGCTCCTTCTGTCTCCTCCCTTTCCTGCCAGGGGAATACAATGAAATTGCATATGTTTTTATAAAATAAAATACAATGTACTGCCCTTACTATATTATGTCTTTCAACCTTAAGAACAGGGACCCTGATTTTCTTCTCACTTGGTGCTCAGTCTCACAAGAGCCTGAGCATTCTGGCCCTGATCCAGCAAAGCACTTAAGCACATGCTTAACTTTAAGCATGAATTGTCCTAGGGAGCTGCTCATGCACTTATGTGCTTTGCCGGATCAGCACCAGAGTAAATCAGTTGAAGGCAATTGATTTACAGTAGTGTAAAACAAGTGAGAGGAAAATCAGGACCAGTCCCCTTCCCAGACTAGCAATTTGCAGGAGTCTTTCCATGAAGTTCACAATCTAGGAGAAACAACTACAAATTGCTGAGTTGCTTTGGAGAGGGAGCTGATGCAGAGTCATAGTAATATATGACCAACATCTAATAATTTTTAGCAGGAATCCTGTTTAACAAACGTGCACAGAAAACCACTGAGACCATAGACTGCTGGGCTCCAAAGGAGCTGTCTCTCTGTCTGTCTATCAGGCCAACAATCCTTGGGTTAAACAAAGCAAAAGTTAACAAGGCAGAATAGAATGATTTTGAAGGAGCATTTACAGTCTGTCAGTTTTAAAAGATGATTTTGTAAGACTAAGGAAACCTATTTACATAATTAAATAGAGCTGTTATGGTCTGCTGGGTAAATAATGTGCTTAAAAAAGGGGAGGGGGTGGTTAGTGAATTTCAGAGTCCAAGATAGTAAAGGGCTGATAGCACTGGTTAGAGCTAGCTTAACGCTTGCAGGCATAGTACAAGCTTCCTCTGCCAGCTCTCTTCATGCACATCGGCACGGAGATGCAGCACCGCTGCTCTTCCAGGGGGCAGCCAGAACACCAGCGCTGAGTTGGGTGTCCTTGAGTTAGAGGTTGGGTTGGTTAGCATGAACAAAGACACCGACCTCTAAGGGCTACGGGCTTGTTGTAGGGGAGCATGTGGGGGAGCAGAATTCTGTGGAACTGCTGAGATATTTCATTTAGTCAAACTGCTGATGCAGAACCATAATTATTGCTTTATGACCAACATCTAAATAAAGATTTTCAGTAGACAGCCCTTTTAAAGCTTATGTCAGTAGACCACTGAGATCAGACTCACCGGGTTCCAAATGAGCTGTTTCTGTCTATCTGGCCAACAAAGGAAGCTGAAGTGCTACTTGTAAGTGCACCCCCATATTTGTAAGTGCGCCTCCAGCCCACAAGGGAAAGAGCCTCCCTTCCCATATCCTTATTCAGGAATGGCTGGAGGGTGAAAGTCATCCCTGTAGAGAGCCAGCACAAGGCTTGTTCACCACTTATTGGGGTTATGTGGGTCTGAAGTGGTGCATGTGCTGACTGTCTACCCAGTGGTGAATTTCTCCCTAGATGAATACCTAGGCCATGCAGCATGCCGGAGAGTCCGTAAAACATAGATTTCATCAGACCATCAGATGAGTCTCTATTCTCCAAATCTGTCCCCCATCACACCCCTAACTCAAGGAAGCCCCATGAAAGACTCTGCATGATACTGACATATGGATTTATTTTATTTCCTAGAAACTTATCTGAGTTGGATAAACTGCTGCAGAAGTATCTAATGGCCAGTGGCCAAGTGGCTGTTCCCCAATCAGAGGACTTTTAATAAATACATAGTCAAGTGTTTTTAAATAGAAACCTGGTTGTGTGTCCTTGAGTCAGAGGAGCTGGAGATATACAACGAATTAGCCCTTGAAAACCATCCCTTTCCTTTGGGCAAAGTGCAGTGAATTCACTGAGTGAGCTCACGTAAGTCATCTGATATCATCACTGTGGGTAACTTACCTTATATGATCCTGGAGGAAGTGAGACTTCCTGCTTTGGGTGTTTATAGAACCCTGAGCTAAGGCTGTGGCATTGAGATTTCTGTCTATGGTCACCAAGACAGAAAAAAGTGGTTTTTTTTGTAATGGTGATAACTGTTACAATAGAAAGTAGAGATTTTTACATTTCGAGGTTTCTATGGAGTCACCTCACTTCATCTGTCTTACTCAAAAGAAACGGTTGAACAAATAGCATTACTAAAACTGGAGCTGTCAATGTAAGAATAATCAAACCATGTCAACTTCTCTCTGAAGAGGCCCCATATCTGTTAAGATTCACTTGCCCAAGAAGATGGATACAAATTTACTGACTTTCTTAGTTACTGGAACTCTCAAAAGATCTTGGTCTCCACAGATGAAAGGATCACATGACTTCTTCTAGCAGACCAGAAAAAGAGTGAGAACCCAAAGGAAGATACCCTTGCTTCAGTAATGGAGTCAGTGGAAAGACTCCAACTGGCTTCAATGGGACCTGAGGGAGGCTGTGAATCTACAGAGGCCCAAACCATTTGCACAAACCTAGAAGGTTTTCCTTTTCCACCTGTTCCTTGCTGTGAATATACCAGATTTAAAAGCTTCACACTACCACTGAGAGACCAAGAGAAAATGTTTGTTTTTAATTTCCGGACAATATTGAGTACTTTGGCATTCCATATAAATTGGAACCGATAAACAGGAATCCCATCCTTTAATTTAATTTACAGAGTTATAAATGCTCCTTAGAACACTGCTCATCATCCTAACTCAAAGCACTAATAAGTTTAAGATGTAAGGACCCAATCCTCAGCTCGTATAAATTAATTAGTGTAGCTCTGCCAAATTCAAGGGAACTATTCCGATTTATACCGGCTGAGGATACAGCCCTAGGTATCTCCAGGTTGGTGGTGTCCTGCCTATTCACTCTTCTCCATCTTTGCATTGCCATGATTTCATGATTGCTCAGAAAATGGCCTGGAGAAAAACAGCTCCTTCCATTGTTAACTCTCTGACCTTCTAAACTAACATCCTTTGCTCTTTCTATTAGGAAAAGTTTCTGGGTCTTATTAACTAAACAGACTGAGTGACCATTTCCAACTGAAATCAGAGTCTCCAACAAGGAAGTCATGGTTTCCCAAGCTTCCTTCCCTCAGTACTGGGTTGGCAGATTTCAGATTGAAATAGAATAAGGCAGCATTCTTTGTTTAAGAGTTATCTTGATGCTCTCCAGATAATGCAAGCCACTTCCTTGTCTCTTGGTTTTGAAGAGCCATTCTTAAAGGCCCAAATGATTATGGCCACAAGTTTCAAGCGTGGATGCCTAAAGTTACTTAACAAAAGCCTACAGTTAGGCACCTAAATGAAAGGGGACCAATTTTTAAAAGGTACTGAACACCTGTAGCTCCCTTGGATGTCAGCAGAAGTTAAGGATGCTCAGCACCTCTGAAAAAATCAGACCACTTTTATTTAGGAGTCTACCTTTACAGTTAGGTGACTAATTTTAGGCACTCAAGTTTGAAAATTTTGGCCAAGATCTCCAGCCAAGATTTTAAAAAGTAGGACCCTAAAATCAGGCTCCTAAATCCATAGTTTGAAACCTGCCTGATTTTCAAAGGTGCTGAACATCCAGCAAATCCACCTCTAACTGTAAACACTTATTTTCAAAAAACCTTGGCCCTCATCAGTGGTGCCAATTAGGGGAGGGCAAATGCCCCTCTTTCCCCCAAGGTTTCTGCACTTGCTCAAAGTTCCACAGGCCTTAGAGTTGGGTGGCAGGGGGTGTGGGGTGAGAGATTACTTTTAAGCAGCAGTCCCATACTGAATTGATATGGCTGCTGCCAAAGTGGTCCATATCACTGTATGGTTACACCACCACTGAAATTTGACCCAGTTGCCCCTCTGTACAGGGTTCCCGCAGGGGGATGATTGGAATTATCTCTTCCCTCCCCCACTCCCACTCCAAGAAATATCTGAATTGGCACCACTGGCCCTCAGTTTTAGCTAAGGGATCACAAAGACCCAACAAGTCAAATCAGAATAGGGACTTTTGCCTTACATACCCTAGAACAGCAGAACACTCCGTCCAAGACAAGGGAACACACTAAGGGTTTTTCATCCCCCATAGAACAGTACACCTATATTCTGAAACTCAGGCAGCCACTTAGTGGATGGAAGCCACACTCCAAAGAGGGCCTCATTTTTATCAAAAGCCCCTTCCTCAAAAGAATCCACCCAAAGTTTAAGTACTGCATTATTCATATCTCAATCCATCCTACTTCAAAATGCCCCTGGACCACTTTCATTGTAAAGGTTTCAGAGTACCAGCCGTGTTAGTCTGTATTCGCAAAAAGAAAAGGAGTACTTGTGGCACCTTAGAGACTAACCAATTTATTTGAGCATAAGCTTTCGTGAGCTACAGCTCACTTCATCGGATGCATACTGTGGAAAGTGTAGAAGATCGTTTATACACACAAAGCATGAAAAAATACCTCCCCCACCCCACTCTCCTGCTGGCAATAGCTTATCTAAAGTGACCACTCTCTTTACAATGTGTATGATAATCAAGGTGGGCCATTTCCAGCACAAATCCAGGGTTTAACAAGAACGTCTGGGGGGGGGGGGGGGTTGTGTGTGTGTGTGAGGGGGGTGAGAAAACCTGGATTTGTGCTGGAAATGGCCCAACTTGATTATCACATACATTGTAAGGAGAGTGATCACTTTAGACAAGCTATTGCCAGCAGGAGATTGGGGTGGGGGGGGGGAGGTATTTTTTCATGCTTTGTGTGTATAAAAGATCTTCTACGCTTTCCACAGTATGCATCCGATGAAGTGAGCTGTAGCTCATGAAAGCTTATGCTCAAATAAACTGGTTAGTCTCTAAGGTGCCACAAGTACTCCTTTTCTTTTTTCATTGTAAAGTGCATCTTTTGTAGGTGACTGACTTTCTTAATTACTGGAACTCTCAAAAGATCTTTGTCTCCACAGACAAAAGGGTCACATGACTTCTTCCAGCTGACCAGAAAAAGAGAGTGAGAACCCAAAGGAAGATATCTTTGCTTAGGTAATGGAGTCAGTGGAAAGACTCCAACTGACTTCAATGGGAGCTGAAGGAGGCTGTGAATCTACAGTGGTGCAAACCACTTTCATGGGAGAGTGAAGAGAAACTAGTACTGTGCAATTTCAATGGGTAAGTAAAATCTATTAGGTAAAGACATCAGCTCTAGCTGTAGGAAGATGTGAGATTTTGTATTGACTCTGGGAGGGTATTTGCAACACAACTGGAGAGAACCACATGAGAAGACTAAGTGGTTATTTTACTGTAATGCTGTAATTGTACTAATCAGAACTAGCAGGAAAATGGATTTTCCATCCCATGAAAAATTTCACTGGAGATGGAAAAGCCAAAATTTCAGCATACACTAAATGAAATTCAGAAAAAAAAATTGTTTGGAGTTGTTTTTAAAAGTGTTTAAATAAAATTAAATTTCAAAACCAAAAATCATTTAGAAACAACAACAAAAAAATCAAAAAATTTTCTCCAGTTTTTTTAAAACGAAACTGCGCTGATATGATTTCACAAGAAATTTCTGGAGCTTCCCAGACCATGCAACAGAGTCTGCTCCTCTGGTCATAGAATCAAGGCAATGTGAATGTTGTATAGGATAGACTGTTTGATTGTTTAGTACATTTACTATCTTGTTTGTGGCTTTAGAAATCAATTTTAAAAGAGGAATCTGAATAATCTGAACATTTTAAAAGCCAAATCCCTTCTTTACCAGAGAATAATAGTTAAATACTGTTGTACATCAATCAAGCATACTTCCACACGAAGGACACTTTTGGCCTATCGACAGATACAGTGTTAACCCTAAATGCTGTTTCTTATTCACATTAGAGTCTCATCCAGGGGCCCAGTCAGGATCAGGGCCCTTTTGTGCTAGGTGCTATACAAACATCTCTCTGCCATTTTGCATCCACAAATAATAGCAAGTACTATTTTGTCAGCACAAGCAAATCCATGTACACATCTAAAACTAATTGCACCTGCCTCTGTCTTCTCCATACCCTCCTTTGCATCTGTGACAGTTTGGGGATAGGTCTGTGCCAAATTAGGAATTCCATTTTGTTTTATGAACACCATTTATGACCTTCCTTGTGATTAGAGCATCAGTTTTGTAGCAGAGACTTGACTACGTGGATCCACTGTCCGAGAAGCTGTGACCGAGCAATCAAGGGTCATCAGCATTGAATGGTTCTTTCCTACTGGAACAATAGGGGTTCCCCTAGCAGTGCTATTGATTTTGAATGGACTCGCTCTACATAGAAACCTGTCTCTGAAGGGGTGTGGGGGTGGTGGAGTGTTGGTATCCCCCAGTCAGAGCACATGGCTGGGAGACATGCAGTGGCCCAGATTGACTAAAAGAGAGACTTTAATTTAAGGAGGCTGCTTCTTAGAGGACAGGAGGAACCCATTCTACCTCCAGAAGCAAGATGGCCAAGCCAAGAAGGACAGAAGGGCTGCCTGGTCTAAGGACTTGGCCCAAACCACAGATGCACAGGTATGACAACAGCAGATCCAGGGGGTTGCATTCAGGAGCTTCTTGTTTTCCACAGATCTGTAATTCTCTCGTGCTTTTTAAAGAGTCAAGTATTTGTGAATAAAAAGTTGTTTTGATAAGCGTGTGTTCCTTGCTTTATTGCCAGTTTTCTAGTTACACCCTTCAGGGACAGAGCTCCCACATCCAGGTGGATTCTCGGGGAAACATGTCTAAGCAATTTGGGGTTTGGGAGGGCTGTGGTATTGGTTCTGGGCTCTAGGTGCAGAGTGCAGGGCCTCACTACCCAAGAAGGGTGTCAGACACAGGGTCTGCACCTGGAAGTGTGCTTGGGAAGCCCAGACTAGGAACAGTGACCAGTCACTGCCCAGACCCAGGGGGTTTAGAACCACGTGGGAGCCAGCTGTTGGATCCACTCACAACAGATTGGTGTCCATCCAGAGAGTGGGATTGGGCCAGGCTGTGAAAACACCCAGAATTATTTTTGACCACTGTTGTTCATGGGAGAAGTCTGCTGGCACAAAAGTGAACCCCATACCTGCCTTGTGTGAAAATGGAACTAGCCCTAATAGCATTCCACAAACAAGGCTTGCCCCTAGGAAGCTGGTTGGCTGAACATCACATCCCAATACTGAACATTTGCATTGGCTAATTATAACTATTCCTGCCTACTGAAAAATATACAATCCACCATTACTGTCAGGGTGACTTGTAAACATACAAACTCCTCATGACTCACTATTAGATTGGATTTGCATTACACTGATATAGTCGTCGCTTCAGACAACTGTGCCTTCGGCTACAATAGGACAGTTTGTACTTTTCACAATAACCTCCAAGGCATTCCCTGTATTAATATTCTAATGATTGTGGCAAGCAGGTTTACTGCTGGCCAAAGGTTCAGAATTCTGTCCTTTTTTAACAGTTATAAAGGACCTGATTCTGCCTCATCTGGAGTAGCACCTTACTCTGTGGGTAGTCACACTGATTGGAGTCAAGGGGACTAGCACACAGTAAGGTCCTACCCAATGTGAGTGAGAGCAGAAAAACAGAGTCCAATATGACTGAAATGAGACACAGTTCCAAGTGAACTGGCACACACGTTGCATGGAGTTCCTGACCTTGGAGGAAGCAAGGAAAGGGTGCAGGTACAATGGCAAGCATCTGATGTGGCATGTTGGATCTCCAACATTCTGGGAGGTGGAGGCAACCAACACAACTAAGTACCTAGTGGCATTTCTTCCAGCAAGCATTTTTATGTCAGGGGAAAGTGTACTACCATGGTGGAATTCAGACGGATTGAAATGGAAGGAAAGGAAAGGTAAGAATGAGAGGAGAGGAGAGGAGAGGAGTGAGGGGGCAGAATGGAGGGAAGAGGGACATGCTGAAAGGGAAAGGTTAGACAGCTGAAGATCCAAGTAAAGCCTGCACCCAACTAGTACCAATGGAATCACTCGAAGTTAATGACTGTGCTCAGCACATTTGAGTGGGAGTCGGGGTGCTCAGCACCTGGCAGGATTTGTGACTAATGATTTGGCTTGGGTCTTGCATTATAAAAAGACTGATCATTGCACCAATAAGTCAGCCATGGTCTAGCAATTCTGAATGTGTATACAACATGGAATATAAACAGTGTATAAAGCTACCTGGGGCGTCACCATGGATTTAAGTGTATTATAGGTCTGAATATTGTATTTAAAAGACTGTTTGCTGCTGCTGTAGCGGTCCAATAGCAGAGCAGCAGATGCACATCAACACCCAGGTTTGAGAATAGATTCAAACCTTTCATTTCCTGGCCCTGAACACTGACAGCAACAGAAAAGGGAAGGTCATTTAATCTTGATATGGCAGCTTGCTATGAAGCAACTCTGCTTGACTGACTCTTTGTAATCTCTAGACATCATGTGGCGTGGTAGCAGGTGATAAGTCAGACAGGCTTTGTGTGTGTGTAGAAAGAGTGTGAAAGAGTTGGAAACAATTGTTGTACAAACTAGCCTACAAACTTTCCTATTGGAGCAATTTTTGAATCTGTGTTATTTTTCCTCAGTCCTGTCGTCTCATTCTTGGGAGGAGTCAATATTTAGATTTTTATAAAAATAATATAAATAGAACCTGATCTCTTATCCTGAATCATAAAGATTGTTGCTATTATAAGGATCTAGTGTTTAATTTCTTATTTCAATTTTGTGTTCATATTAAAATGCTACACTTTAAAGGGCACCATCAATTAAAAAAAAAAAAAAAGAATCACACTATCTGATTTTTAGTTATCAAGTAAGTAAACACTTATTACTGTAACTGAAAGGAGTTGGAGAAAAAAAATATTCTTCTGATATTTTTACAGTTTTACTCTGTGCATTTTACTCTATGGTCAATTTAATAGTTTCTCCTAGCTTGTCCTTTAGGCCCCAATCCTGCAATTAGATTGGTATGAGCAGACCCTGGCTCTTGGGTGGAGACCCAATGACTTTAGTGGGGCTCTGCATGGGCACAAGGGTCACTCACAGGGATCCATTTGCATGATCATGGCCTCAATTATTCAGCTTCTTCCACTGCGTCTTTCACTCAATAGTGGGGGGAGAAAACCAATTAGGAAAATGTGATTGTGAAACCACAAAAACAGAGGCAGGGAGACCCCAGGACAAGTGAAACATCTGAAACGGTTTTAACTCATTTTAAGAAATTGATATGGTTTCAAACCAACTATGTCTCTTTATTATACATATTCAAGAGGATGCTATTTGCCGAGAAAATTATCAACACAAAAATCTTACTTTTACAGTAGGTGCTAGACTCTGAATTTGATAGAGAGGAGGGGGACATTTGGAGACAGAATTTCAGAAATAAGTATAATTCCATCATCCCTGCAGAAGGCATGTTGACAGAATGAGCCTTGGGTCAGATAGGAGAAGAAAATAAAAAAAGACAGGGACTATCCCATTTTAATATCGCCAAATGCCAGCAGCACAAAATACTTGAGATGTAATGTGTCAAAAATGAATTTTTCACCTCATATACTAGTCTGTTTTGCTTTTCTAGGAAGCCATTGATTTTTTTTTTTTTTTGGAACAGTATTACCAAGATCAGCTCATTTCAGACAGATGTGCCACTGCATCAGTATCTACTAAATTTCTCCATCATAAAATACAGGTGGAAATCTTCATCCACAAAATTCTCTGTCTCTCTAATTTTCTCTTTTCCCTGATTTACACAATCATGTAATCCCAGGTGGAATAATAATAAATTTCCCATGTAACTGTGATTTGCTTGATAAAGCAGCATTCATATTTCCAACAATTTATTTGAATGTTATGAAAACTGGCCAACTTTACATCATTTCCAGTAAGTGCATATCAAATTTCATAAAATACAAATCAAATAAATATATTTTTCCACCAATTTAAGAAGGCAGCCATTAGTGAATGAACTTCTAACACAGCCAGAATGGGGGAATATTCTTAAAGGACAAAAATCAGAATGAGTGGGTAGTTATTTACCTATAGCCTTTCAACAGAGTCCAAGAACATGAGCCTTTTTGCACCACAGATTCTACATGCACAGGTCTTTCACCCCACGTTACTAGAAAGCTAACTCTTCAAGAACCACAATTATAAGTAAACTTTAATGATCTATCATCTTTACACACTATCCTTCTCCACACAAGCCGATGTTGAAAGTCTAATATAGATAGTACCAACAGAAACAGATCTTCATCACAACCAAATGTGCAAACAATAAGAACAAAAACTAGCACAGCTCTCTCTTACCATACAGAGATTCAGAACAATGCATTTCAGCTGCTACTCTAGAAAGATCCCAAATCATGGATTCTATGGAATTTTTTTTGTTCAGTAAAACTGCTACTTTCAATCATCTCTCAACATTTGTTTGCTTCGCTGGGGCCACAATGATTGCTTCTAATTCACTTAATTGCACTTAAGTGCTCATTTTTTGAAACTGCTCTATCATTATCATGAACAACTACTACTAGCAACTGCAAATAGGGTATCGCTGGGGTAAGGTGGAAAGAGGAGAGAACAAAGAATAATAAAACCAGTGTATAGGTCCAACAATACTCCACTTAGTTCTCTCTAGATCTGGCTTTGAATGTACAATGAAGCAGCTACAGAGAAATATTGCAATTCTCTCTAAACATAATCAAATAAACTCAAATATAATTTGTCTACCTGATAATTTTCTGAACCAAGTTATTAGGAAACAGGAGGAAATACATATGTTAGTAGTCAAGACTTCTATCCACTGGCTCTTTCCAATACACTTGATTCATAGCAGATGTTAATAAGTCGACACGTCTGTTCCTGTTACTTTGTTCTGAAAGAGTAGACTGGGCTGAGAACAGTCCCACTGAAGTCATCTGGAGAGGATTTTTAAATATAATAATAGAGGGCGAGATTCTCCCACCCATACTGACGGTGGATAGTAAATACCCAGTTCCCCAAGTATTCCCATTGAAATCAACAGGACTACTTGAGGACTAATGTACTACTTTATGTGATTAAGAGAGGTAGAATCTAGCACAGAATTATTAATTACTAATTATTATTATTTGTATTATCATAAGGCCTGTGAGCCCCAGTCATGAACAGGACCCCATTGTACTAGATGCTGTACAAACACAGAAGCAAAAGATGGTCCCTGGCCCAAAGAGCTCACAAGTATAAGACAAGAGACAGATACAGACAGATAGATGGGGGAATGCAAGGAAACAATAAGACAATGCTGGTCACTACGATGGCTACGTACTGTTATTATTAAAGGGATTGAATACTGCAAGACATTAAAAGAGTCAGAGCAGGTAAACAGAGAGAAAAGCCATTTGAAATCATGAAAAGTCCAAAGACAATTACACAATGAGCTGAATATTAAAGGAAACCGTAGACACAAAGGAAATACAGGAAAAATCTTTCACCCATACACAGGGGAGTTAGTGGAAGGGATGAGGTAAAAACAAATACTGAAGTAGAGGATTGTTCACAAGAGCTAAACAGCTATTTAAGAGCAAACAATGTATTACTGTATATAGCCATTAGTTAGGTACCTAGATCAAACTCATGAGCTTCCTTTCAGCCAAAAATGGTTCTTTCTTCCTAGATATGCTATGATTATACATGGCACTTGTTGATAATGTGTATAGTCAATTGGTTGACCACACTCTGGTTCATTATGAAACATATTCAGAAGACCAAATAATGTCAGCCAGGTTTATTAATATGTACAGGAAAAGAGGTTCTAAACAATGCTAGTCTCCAAGAAGCTGTCCCATGCAGTGGGTACATTCACTGTTCGCAGGTGAGTGCCTCAAGTTATACACTTTAGCTAGTATTATTTATATGACGATTCTTGTTAGGGAATTCCTTTCTTCCTTCTCTTTGGTTTGGATATTAGCATTGCAGGTACTGGTCCAGGAAGGTACTTCCTAGCTTGTAGTAAGACACAGAAGAAATCTATCTTGATGTTGACAAGTTTCCTCTCTGCTTATGCCAAATGATTACTTCAGCAAATGCAAGGAGTTATGGGATACTTAGCATAAGTGAACAGGATTACGGTATAGGCCAGTTTATGCTATATCATGATTATAGTATTTGTGCTTAATGTTACTGGTCCTTAATACATACTAATTTTATATATATAGCAGATAATATATATTATTAATATGATATATTTATATACTAGCCAGCATATATTAGTCAACACATTTATGAATCCAGTTGTGCACTCTCTAGTCTGGGAAGACACCTGCTAAAGCAAATGAGAATTTTGTGTAGAGTCCTGATCCTCTGACTGTATCAACCCACATGAATCCCATTGATTTCCACAGAATTAGGTTTTTTGTTAGAGGATCCCTTTCAGGATCAGTGCCGAAGTAATGGGGTACAGGATAGGCCCATGATCACACTTTCTGTCACAACATCTACATGAGATCTGTAAGTAAATACTATTTTCCCCTTTTTACACATAGGAAAATTGGTGCCCTCAGAAAGTAAGGCAAAAATTTTCCAACCTGCGTGCCTAAAGTTAGGCTCTTTAATCCTTAGGTAGGCCCTAAATGAAAGTGCCCTGATTTTCAGAATGCTCAGCACTTGCAAATACCCTTGATACAGGGGAATGCAGTGCCTTATAGATGATGCTCTGCACCTTTCAGCATCAGGCCCTAAAAAATTACACATGGCAGCTCGTCCTCCAATTGCCATTACCTAACAAGCTAGCACCTCTGCATATATAAACCTCACATCATACGCTTACAGCCCTTACCTGAAAAGAACAAAAGATAGTGTGCTGCTAATCACCACACCTGCTACTGAAAACAGTCGTATGTAAAACAGATTGTAAATTCATGGTGCACATTTTCTATACTCAAAGCAAAGGGAAGAGAAGTTGATAGGCAGGCATTGCTATAGGGGTAGAGTTAAGATTATTTTGGTGGATCATCTGAAGTACAACTTTAATTCAGCATTCCTGAGTTTCCAATATTTGTAAGGGGGGGATAATTCCATCATTGTTGAAAGGTAACATGCACCCAAACCGCAAATAATGTGGATGCAACCTTAACTTCACCTTAAGAATATATTACAATAATATTAATATTTTAAACATCTTAACCCTAAAATAAATAGCTCTCTGATTAGATCTCATTACGTGGTAGATCTGTCTTGTTGGGTTGAGTCATGGCACTACTATGTTGGGATTGCTTCCGAGACTTTATTTTACTCGGCTTTCCAAGAACAGTTTGATTCCAAACTTCATCATGCAGGTATTTTTATTTGGCATACAGCAATGCTATGCTGAACTGATTAGACTTAAATGCAGGGCGTAGATGCAGGATACATTACAGATCTAAAGTTACACAGAAATCCTCTCCCTTTACATACATTTACACATCATATTGCATTCTACATTTTAGGACTGACTTGATTACTTTATAGGAACCAATCCCTGTACAGCATACTCTGTCTATGCACTGTCCGTGTTTGACTTACTCTTTACTTCATTTTTACGTTTCCGACTTATTTTGTCCATTTTAACTTGTTCTTTGTAAAAGGTTTTCTGGGTGTTAGTTAGTTCAAAGACATTCTGTCTTTTAGTTCACTGACCCATTTACCTAGTTAGCACAAACATTTTGTTTTCAGTCTGTTAATCTATTTATCTCCTTAATCCTGTCTTTTAAAATATAAAGCCTCCCCCATGTTTAAAAATTATTCATGTCAATCCAGGCCTACATGTCTCAATTACTGCATATAGAATATGGAATTCATTTTCCCCAGAGGAAGGTGTACCATGGCCATTCCACTTAGGGCAGGGTTATGATTGGTTCTTGCCTGGGCCCACAGGGTGTAGGGGACAGAAGTTTCCTGGTCTTGCCTGTCCTGCCCAAAGGCAGGGCACAGTAACAGTCCCGCTGAGCAGGAAGTGCTCACCACTTTGTCCCTTGACAAGCAAATTGCCTGAAAGGGATTGGAGAGGATCAGGAAAGATGGGAGGCCATGACTCCAACACCCTCTATACCAGCTTGTGGAGTGGGGGAAGTGTACCAGGACAGCAATCTGCACCATCCTAATGGATGGCAGAGAGTACACTCCTTCCCCACCCCCTCGCTATGTGTACAAAGCATCGAAAAGATATTTTTCTTGAGGCACAATCTCTGTGTGTGCTCTCTGAGGTGGTGCTGCTACACCTTGCTCCCTATACAGGACTCTCTGCAAATTGCACAATCCAGCCCCCGCCATAGATGAAAAGGAGAAGAAGAAAGGGTAATGTGGTAGCACGGAAGACAATCCAAATGAAGAGGTTGTATGTGCCTTCTATTGCGTGTAACAGTCTGAGAAGATTTGGATCCCCACATGGAAAGGGTATTTTTCCCACCCTATCAGAGTGCATCTCAGATCCCTACCCATCTCCCCACTTTGCTTGTTGACTGCCCTGCAGATCCTACTTACAAGTCAAAACACTGTCCAATTATCTTTCCAGCATTTTGCTGAGAAGTCGCATTTGGAAAGATACAAGAATACATTTTCCAAGAGATTTAATTCCTTTAAGGGAAGAGCCTCCTTTTGCCACTCGATGGAGAGAACTGTCACATTGGATTTCATTACAGAGACTTAATACAACATGACTTTATAAGGCAGAAGAAAATGACCCAATCCATATGAAAAACAACTTGGTCAGATACCCACACGAAACACAGGAAAAAAGTTTGCAATTCAAAACAGAACATCTTTGCTTGACAAGATTAGATTTTCTTTATGTGGATACAAGCTGTAAAATAAATATTCAGACTCACATTCTTTCCGTTAACAATTGACTTTCACATATTTTCTCCAGCAGAGAATCTGGTCCTCAGATCCAACATCTTGGTCACTACAACTGATAAGGCCAAATCCTGAAGTGTATACTCAGTTTTTATTTGGTCTTTACCCAGGCAAGACTTTCCACTGAAGTGAATAAGAAAGGACTTCAGAATTTACCCCATTGTTAGGGGCAACTTTGCCTGCAGTTGCCTTAATATATTTTCATTAACAAAAGTAATTAATCTAGGAACTGCACCTACTGGACCAGACTCTCATTTACACCATTCTCAATCCTGAGTAACTCCAGGGATGTGAGAGAAGAATTTGGCCTCCTGTGTGTTGCACAGAAGAGTCCTTTGCAACTGCAGATTACATGGGGAAGTGGTTGGGAATGCTGAAGGCAATGTACTTCCACAGTGGAACTAGACAAGGCTCACACTGCACAAGGGAGGAGCAGTAGGCTGTTTGCTGCTCCTGTACTTCTAGGACCTGGAGGTAGATGACTATGGGCTAGCTATACAGGACTCAAGGTCCTAAGCATATGTCAGGCAAGCCCCCTTTGTGCGTTAGCACCTGTGGAAGTATAACATTGTATAAGGGGACATGCTGGATACATTGTATATGAGAGGGCATGCCAAAAACATGTTACAAAGTATCTGAGGGAGCACACATAGGGACAGTTAGCTTTTGAATGGAGAAGCAATTAAGATAGAGCCAGCACGTCTAAGAAGCAGGCATCAGAATGGAAGGTGTGAAGGGCAATTAGTTAAGTTAACTGGAAGCTGTTAAAGGAGATTGTTAAGGGTGGCAGGTAATTGAAGATATGTGACTGGTCTCAGGGATCTCGAAAGGTGGTGACTAAAATCTTTTTCTTCTTTTGTCTGTAACTTCTCTGTAACTTGTTCTCCAAAAAACTGTATAAATTAAGAGACACAAGCCCCATTCGGGGGGGCTCACTTCTAAATGTATTAGCAGAGCAGCTTTGCTAATAAAACAGAGTGGTCTGATAAATTGTGAATCTGAGTCAAACTTTGACAATTTGGAGGTTCCACCGAGATGGCAAGCGGCTTCACTGAGGCTGTGTGATCCCTGACTGCCTTGCAGGATGATCGTGGTAGCCGGCGCCTGGATGCTTAGTCCAAGCGATCCTCCACAAGACAGAAAGGTACACAGCAGCAGCGCAGTCTACGCCATTGAACTTGTTGGTTCCCACTCTGTTCGGGTAGGGGGTCTTTGGATCCAGCTTCTGGAATCAGACGTCTCAGGTAATTATTATTTTTGTGCTTTAACCGGTTTGAGGACTGTCTTGTCTTTGTGTCTATCCGTCTTCCCGTGGTGTATGTGTGAATCTGGGAGCCATCTCTGTCCGGAGACTGGCTGACCAAGGGGTCCCTGTCCCCACAGTCTGAATAAGTGGAATCTGCACAGCTGCAGCCGCACCACGCCTTGGGTATAACCCTTGGTGTGAAAGCAAGGGCAGTTGAGGCAGTAGCCTGTGGGCTCCTTTCTGTGTGTTGCACTGGGTACCGCTCTGCTGAGCCCAAATTTCCTTCTTGTGTGAGTGCTGTGTGAAGTCCTCCTGGATGGGTAATCAGAAGTCTAAAGTAGAACAGTTCCCTAAGGGAACTCCAGCTTATTTTATGTATTTTAGGAGGGGTCCGGACTCTTGTAGGTTTCTTGAAAAATGGTCCAAATTAGCTCTAGAGAACCCCAAATTACAGTGGCCACTGTTAGGTTCTTGGGACAAGGATCGAGTGGACGCTTTAAAAAGCAAACTCGTCCTCCCAAAAACCAAATTGGAGAGAGGAGAAGTAGACTGCTTCATGCAGTGGTGGGAAGAGGCAAATCGTAGATGGACTGAGTCAAAACTCACCTCTCTTAAAAATTCTATCAAAAAACTAACAGTTCAATTGGATGCAGTCTCTCCCACCACTAGTCTGAGCGCTCCCCTTTGCCCAGTCCTGTGCAATGATCCGGATCAAACCCGCCCCCACCATACTCCTGCACAAATAAGAAATCAGAAAAGAAAAAATCTTCAGTGACTACAGATAATGAAAGTGAAGAAGATACCCTCATTGGCCTCACAGCTCTGCAAAATATTATGAAGAAGAAATCCAAAGCAGACTGCAAAGATTCTCTTGACATCTCTTCTTGGAAAAGAGAACCTGATGGGAGGTTAATGAGAGACTCTGATCAAACTATTGTGGCACCCTTACGAGTCCTTAAGATGGGAGAAAGTGAGTCCATATGGGATTATAAGCCCTGGACTCATACGGAACTTTTATCTATAGTTAAAAGTTTTCCCAAACCACAGGAAAACTCTGTCAAATTTGCTGAGGAGTTTCTGTTAATCTGTGAAACCTATGAACCCTCTGAGACAGATCTCCTCCAACTGTGTAAATTGTTATCTCCTGCCAGTTATTATGAAAAATGGTTGGCTGCCGCAGACTGGCCAGCTGAGGCACGCCACTCAACCATAAAAAGTACTGGCCCAGATTCGGCATACAGAGACCGGTGTATGGCTCTTTGGAAGCGCTTGTATCAAGCCATTCCCAAAGTGTGGTCTCCTAAAACAAACTGGACAGCAATACGTTGCTGTAAGCAAGGGCAAGGAGAAAGCCCAGGCGACTATAGGTCCCGGCTAACTGATATTTTCCTACAACATTCAGGGATACAATAGCCTGATGTAAATGGGCAGGGGGCCTTGGCACATGCATTTGTTGATGGTCTTCTCCCTGCCACAGGCAGCATGTTAAAACGAATAAGTGTGGGATAGGAGACTGAAACCATGGACAAATTGCTGGCAGTAGCAGAGCATTGCCACCGCACTTTAAAAGGAAAGGAGGAACAGTCCTCCCAAAAGTTAATGGCTCTGCAGATACAGCATTATTCAGGACTAAGCAGACCACACCGGGGACAGGGACAGGGTTGCGGAAGGGGGTGGGGGGCTGGATTAACTGGGGTTTGTAACTACTGTAAACAGCCTGGACACTGGAAAAAAAAAGAGAGTGTCCAAGACGACCTAATAATTGTATGGGAAATCAAGTGAACCCCCCGCTGGTTCCTCCAGCTGATCCCCAACCCTATTTTTCACCCCAACAATGACGGGATGCTGGGGAACCTCACAAAGTTTTAGCTCCCTTATTACCTCTGTCCCCTACTGGAGAATGTGTCCTGACTGTAAATGATCTCTCTCTCTCCCTTTCCTTACTGGAGCTTCTCTTTCTACAATCCGCACCACTGACTTGCCTGAGGTTCCCCGATCTGGAAAATCTGTGTCTGCTGTTGGCATTACAGGGATCCCTACCTCTTTTCCCCTCTCAAAACCTTTGTCTGTTCAGGTCGGTCCCCTCTCTGAGGAGCATGCATTCCTCCTCTCTGATTCCACCCCTGCAAACCTTCTGGGACGGGACTTGCTATGCAAACTTGGCTGTTCTATTTACTGCTCACCTCTCCTCTGCTCGCCTCACTAGGTATGAACTTTTGCTGCTTTCAGCCTCACATATCACTATTAAGCGCTGCTTCCGGTTAAACCCTGCTACCCTCCTTTCTTTACCTAGTGATGGTGAACCCCATGACTGCCTTGCAACTGTCTCCGCTATCACTGTCCCGCGCCCCGACCTTTCAGATGTACCTCTCCCTAACTCTGACCTGGTATTATTCACTGATGGGTCCTGTTATAGAAATGACCAAGGCCACCTTCTTGCAGGGTACGCTGTGGTCTCTCTCTGAGACCATAGAAGCTGCGCCCCTACCCTCTGTGACCTCTGCCCAGGTGGCTGAACTGATTGCTCTAACCCATGCCTGCTTTCTAGCCGAGGGGCTCTCTGCCACTATTTTTACTGATTCTCGGTATGCCTTTGGGGTTGTGCATGACTTTGGCACCCACTGGCAGGCTCGAGGTTTTCTTACCTCTACTGGTACCCCTATCAAGAATGGCCCCTACATTGCCGCCCTCCTGTATGCAGTTTTACTACTGTCTGCCTTGGCAATTGTTAAGTGTACTGGCCACTCAGCGGCAGACACCAAGGTGGCAAAAGGTAATGCACTTGCTGATGCTGCTGCAAAACATGCCGCCACTATAAAACCTTCACCAGAAGCGTTTCTTGGTCCCCTCTCTGTCTCTGTAACGCCACCATCCCTGTCTCATCTCGCTCAGCTCCAGGATTCTGCCCCAGAAACAGAGAAAGACTCCTGGAGTGCTTTGGGTTGCTCTTTGCATTCTGATTCCCTTTGGCGATCGCCCACCGGTACCTTTGTAGCCCCCCTCTCACTCTACCCGTCTCTAGCCGTCCTGCTACATGGTGTTTTGCATGTCGGCAAGGAGGGGATGGTCTCTGCTATGAGTAAGACGGGGTGGTGGGCTCCCCATTTCAGCTCCTTTGCAACCCGCCACTGTGCTGCTTGTGTTACTTGTCAAAGCCACAATGTAGGCAAATCTGTAAAAGTAACACAAGGGTTCCGGGGTTTGCCTCAAGCACCTTTCCTACACTGGCAACTTGATTTTGTACAAATGCCAAAGTGTCAGAAATATGAATTCATTTTAGTTATAATATGTCTGTTTTCGGGTTGGATTGAAGCCTTTCCCTGTCGCAAAACTGATTCATTGTCCGTTGCAAAATGTCTGTTAAATCACATTATCCCTACCAAGGGAATTCCTGCCACTTTGTCTAGTGACCGGGGAACACATTTTACTGGAAAAATTGTTCAACATCTAAACCAGGTATTACATGTCACCCACTTGTTGCACTGCCCTTACCATCCACAGAGTGCAGGGGCAGTTGAAAGGCGAAATGGTGTGCTTAAAAATAAGCTGGCAAAAATCTGTAGTTCCACAGGGTTAAACTGGCCAGCTGCTTTACCACTGGCCCTTATGGAAATTCGGTCATCCCCATCCCAGAGACACAAATTGAGTCCATTTGCAATCATCATGGGACGCCCTATGCGAACAATGGCTACTATTACCCCAGCCCCAGACCTAAACCTAGCTCACAGCACGCTCCTCCAGTACTGCAAAGGGTTAATGCAAGCTGTGAGCTCCTTCCATTCGCAGGTGCGAGCAGCTTGGCCGACGGAACCCACCTCTGCTGCCTGTCACACTCTTGAGCCTGGTGATTGGGTCTACCTGCGGCACCACCTTCGGAAGCATGCCTTGGAACCCCGGTGGAAGGGTCCATACCAGGTACTGCTCACCACCCAGACAGCAGTGAAATTATCTGGCATCGCTGCATGGATCCACGCCTCACAGTGTAAGCCAGCGCCACCTCAAGGGGACCAAGCACCTCTGCAAGACCACGCAGAACCAGCTTCAACCCCAGAAGACAAAGAGGAACAGCCTGCAATACCTTACAATCTGCGCTCTCGTAAGGGTTGCCAGAAGCAGAGGGTAAGCAGACAGCAGGACCCAACAAACAAGAAGCAGTAGTGAGCCTAGCGCCTGCTGGACGTAAAACCGTGACAGCGGTTCCCTCGAAAGGGGTTGTCGGAACCATAAAGGGTCCTGCTTCCAACATGTGTCCTTTGAGAAGCTTAATCCTCAGCTACTGTGTCCTGAGGGTCTGTGGAATCCAGAGTGCAAATCTAATGTTGTTAAATGTCACCAGTGAAAGTAATGAAAAAGAACGATTGATGTATGGAATCCAGTAAGTCATTGGTCATGTGTGTAGCCTTGACCAAAAGGGGGGATTGTGGAAGTATAACATTGTATAAGGGGACATGCTGGATACATTGTATATGAGAGGGCATGCCAAAAACATGTTACAAAGTATCTGAGGGAGCACACTGTAGGGACAGTTAGCTTTTGAATGGAGAAGCAATTAAGATAGAGCCAGCACGTCTACGAAGCAGGCATCAGAATGGAAGGTGTGAAGGGCAATTAGTTAAGTTAACTGGAAGCTGTTAAAGGAGATTGTTAAGGGTGGCAGGTAATTGAAGATATGTGACTGGTCTCAGGGATCTTGAAGGGTGGTGACTAAAATCTTTTTCTTCTTTTGTCTGTAACTTCTCTGTAACTTGTTCTCCAAAAAACTGTATAAATTAAGAGACACAAGCCCCACTCGGGGTGCTCACTTCTAAATGTATTAGCAGAGCAGCTTTGCTAATAAAACAGAGTGGTCTGATAAACTGTGAGTCTGAGTCAAACTTTGACACACCTTAACCTCAGAGCAAAGCCCTTCTACTGGGGCCCTGCTCCATTTCTCAGGAGAAGACCAGATATAAAAAGTAGCATAAGGAAATGAGAATTGACTGGTGTTTATTTTTTATGTTGGGAAATCTTTCATTTTTTTTTTTATTTTAAATCATTCCAATTCTAAACATGTGTTGGAAAAGCTGCTTTTCAAAATCTAAAGCTGCTGCACAAACCAAAGCTTACATGCCAGTTGTTGAACCATCAAGCTGCTAGGGTTGCATTTTCCATTCCCTCTTCTAATGTACGACAGGGCACCTTTAACGCACCAAAATATAACAAATCATATCTAAGAGCCAAACAGCCAAACCTTGTTGCCCTAAATCAAAACTCCAAATGACTTCAGTGGGAGGCTCTCCTGAGTAGGGCTGGCAAAATCTGGTCCTATGTAAACTGCCAGCAATCCATAGTCATTTATGGCAAGTTCAGTAAAACCTCATTCCACATGGAGTACAGCCAGGCATGTCCCCTCAAATTGACTCTTCAGGGCTTGAGCAATCTTCTGCACTGAGAAACATGGATGTAGCTTTTATTAACTTCAGCTCTTGTTATTAAAGCCCAGATGCAGCAAAGCACTTGGACACATGCTTAATAATCCCACTGACTTCAATGGGGCTACGCACATAGTTAGCACATTTTTAGGTGCTTTGCTGGATCAGGCCAACTCCTCTACATGCAGGTGTGCTAGTTTTTTCTGATAGTTTAAAAAGACAAAGCAAAAACACAACCGACCAACCCTACTTAATTCCAGCATGCTCTTAATTTGAACATCAGATAGTGACTGGTTCCTTTGCAAAAATCCCCACCTAGAATATTTGTCCTGGACTCTACTTCTCTTTCCATTGTTTTCATAATGAACACGTGTGCGTCAGAAATAGCAGCTCTCTCTTTTCTAACACTCTATGGATATTGGCAAAAATCAGACCCTTATTTCTCCAATATAGTAGCAATAGTGGAAGCTGTATTGTAACTGGGCTTCAACATTTTCCCCTCCATGTTGCCTAACTTTGCTCTGGTAGTTAAGTGGCTACAGTATAGGTTCCACGATTGCTACCACTGCTGGAGTTGCACCAGTGTTGAAATATGTGGTTGGGGTTTCCACAGTATAGACAAAGGCTCTTCCCAAATTCATCCGACGATGTCACTTCAGGGATTGAGACATCTCTGTTATTTCCCTGGCAAAAGAGGCATCTCAAACACTGCGCTGATACATCACAGGGGTGAAATTCAATCTGTGCACTAAGGCTATGTCTATACAGTACTGCAATAAAAGACCGGCAGTGCCAAGTCTCAGAGCCTGGGTCTATTGATGGGCTTGTGGGGCTCTGGCAGTTGGTCTAGAAATAGCAGTGTAGACATTCTGGCTCAGGCTGGAGCCAGGCTCAAATCCTGGCAAGAACGGAGGGTCTCGGCGCCTGGGCTCCAGCCTGAGTGGGAACATCTACACTGCTATTTTTAGCCCCACACTCCAAGCCCAGAAAGATTGAGTCAGTTGACCCAGCCTCTGAGACTCGGCGCTGTGGGTTTTCTTTGCAGTGTAGATGTACCTAGAGGGGCCAGCACAAGGGTTATGCACACCTTAAGCTCTGTTTTGAATGTTTAAGTGGGACTTAGGTGGTGCCTAGGACTTGCCCTGGCCCCTCTGCAAATCAACAAATTTCACTCCAAGCAGTTAATTAGAAAGAAAGCAGCTTCTGTCTGAAGACTAATGTCTTGGGTATGGGACCAATCCTGCACTCTTCATCAGACACAGCTCCTAGTCTACTCACTGAGAGATTTGCAAATGTAAGGAGTGTAGTATCAGGCCCCCTATCAGTAAAGGTAGTAAGGGAAGTAGGGAATGAACTAAGGCTGGTAAACTGGGTTTAGTGACCTAGTGAACTTTGCAAAGTTTGATGGCATGTGGTGGGGGCCTTAAAGGTTACTCTTCATTTCCAATCTCAGAAGTGTTGGGGTCAATGAGTCATGCTTTTCATGCAGAACCAACATTGGCCTGATGTTTTTGATGACTTGCTCTTCCATATCCCCAGGTGTCATTACAGAAATGTCTTGCATGACTTCCTTCCATTACTAAGTTCTGGGAAGCTGCGGCTGAGCTAACTGGGGTATGAATACAAATATGGTGTTAAAATTCCCTAGCCTGCTCAGACACAGACTCTTACATTTTTCTCTTTCAAATAACTTCTGAAAGTCACTAAGCCCAAGTACTGTATTTGGGGATCCTGCTCATATCTTTCAAGCAGCAACATCATAAATATATTTAGTGAGTCTCCGAGGCACAAAAGCTACCTTACCCAGTCATCTTTGTTCTATCTAGACAGTGGAAGCAGCAGTGCCCAAACCCCATGGTAAAAGCTGTCCTCAGGGCATTTTCAGCCCACCCAAAAGCAGAAAATGCTAATAATATTACAAGATAGCCTGTTCCAATAGGTTTTCCCATGCTATTTTGTAGACCTGCATGTCCTATTAGGAGGATCGTCTGAACTTCTGAGTGTATGCCAAGCCAAACTCCAAGTTTAGAGTTCTCCCACCCCTAGTTTGGAATTCCCTGTCACCACCCAATATACTAACTCAGACGCTGCACTGTTCAGAAAATGAGCTTTCCCATAGGAGCATTCACAGGACCAAATCCTGCCTTTTGATAAAACAGGAGGTGCAATGTTCATTGATGCCAAACTCTGGAGTGTCTTTGTGCTGCTGGCAAGAGCTGTCCACTCACTAGTGCTAATCCAAAGCCCAATGAAGTCAATGGCACTCTTTCCATTGACTTCAATAGGCTTTGGATCAAGCCCATAGAGCGCAGGGACCCATGTACAAGAACTGCAATCTCTTTACACCTTCTCTCTCCCTAGCACACAGGGCTAGCCACCAACTGGCCCAGAACACACAAAGCCATCACTTTCTTCAAGGTCAGGTATTTTATTAATTTTATAAACCTAAAAGCAAACAGCTGTGGCCACCACGCTACTGGGGATGATTGAAGTGATCCTGGCAGGAACTCACATTAGTGGGGACAAGTGTAAAACACACCAATATGCAGTATTTTAGGCAGAGATTCAACACAGCATTTAAACATTTAAATGAGATGTAATTGCATGCTTTGCCTCACTGGGATGGTTTGCTGAATCAGGGCTTTAAACAGTGCTTCCTGTCTCCACAGCCAGAGAAGGATGCCATAGGCATGTATTATCCCTGTAATAATATGCTTTGACGCAAGCACCTCCTATGAAGGCAGCTTAACATGATGGTATGTCAATGTGCTGTGCTCAATCTTGTTCCTGTTGAAGTCAATGGGAGCTTTGCCACCGACTTCAATGGGAACCAGAGCAGGCACTGCATTGGCGTTTATCCTGAAGGGTAGCTCCTCTGTGCAAGTTTAATACTGTCAATAACATTCACAAAGATGTGCAAGCCAGATAAACAAACTGGAGAAGAATGAGCCTCACTCACTTGGGGATGAGTACATGGAAGTGGTGGTTGCCCAGTAAAGTTATCAAAGCAGACAGCATGCATGAGACAGTGTTGATGGAGACAAAAGTGGCATTGAAGGCTGCAATAATAAAGCAGTGCAGTGACACAGAGTTAAGTGGCAGAGAAACTGACTGGTCGAGCCAAGTGTGTGTCTTTATATTCAGCCGGCAAGCAACTTACAAAAATGGACATTAGGCATTAAGGCTTCCTAGATTCTATTTACTCTAGAAATAACCAAAGTGTTGGCACAGAATACCGAGTATACCAAATAAAACTGGGAGGCTTTTGATAGTGGCTGAGCTAATTATTGCAGTCTACCTTTGCACTCACTGTCAATCAGTGAAGGGCTCTAATTGAGTTTTTCTACACAGATCTTGATGTATGGCATGTGCTGTGTGTCTTGGGCTGCTGAAGAGCTATGTACTCTGGGCACTGCGCACAGAAAGTCCACTGAAGTCAATGAGATGCCATGTTGGTGGTCAGATTCTGGCCCCCACCTCAGCTGCTTTATACAAGAGACATGATCACATGCATTAAGTCACCTATTACAGGTTACAGGAGAGTGTTTTATGAAAGGGAATCCCCAAGTGGCAGAGAGCTAGCGTAGCTGCTCTTATGCTAGGAACTGGCCCCAGCACCCAGGAACTGTGAAGGTGGCAGAAAGCTACTTTTGTCTTTGTTTCCATTCCTGTGCTGAGTGCAGCTTGGCTAGACAGAGAATCTGGCTCAGGGTGGTTACGGGACTGCCCCAGATCCAGTCTAGTATTTTAAAACGTATACTTGCAGAGGTCAGGCAATAATTCTCTCTCTCTCTCCCTGACCTCACCAGGGCCCTACACATACAGGACCATGAGACCAGCCTGGCACAATGGTCCTGGGGGTAAGGTAATAGATTCAGAGTCAAGACTGCTGGGTTCTATCCCTATGTCTACCACTGACTGTGTCTGACTTCAGGCAACTCACTGAATCTCTCAGTTCCCCAACTGTAAAATGGGGATAACACTTTACCTCAGATGGCTGCTGAGAAGACATCATGTAAGAAGCCAACATACTACCTTCTGAAACATGAAAGTTCCTGTAATGTCAATGCACAGAAGACTCATCAAAATGTGGGGATGTTTCATTATTGGTTTTGGATCATGGGCTAACATCTTGTGCCTTCTAAGAGCAAGTCACAGACACATTCACAACATTTTCTTCTTCTAATCCTGACAAATAAACACCAGATGTTTCTTTGAGAACTATTGCATTTTGCAGCAGTTCAGCATTTCAGAGCTAGGGGAATATTTTAAAAACCTTCTCCAAACCCCTTCTGTAAAAGTGGCTTTAAGTGAGAACAAAACCAATTACACCCCCCTACAAGAAAGGACCATTCCTATCAAAAGCGATGAACAACGGAGGGAAGGTAAGAACAGAGGAATTCTCCTTCCAGAAACCAATATTAGAAGGAGAGAGAAGCTGGGGAGAGAATGTTAGCTGGGCTTAGTTATCAGTAAGCATAGACTAATAGCTGGAAAGTATCTCACAAAGAGGAATGCTGCTCTTGGTACTTTTTGATCCTCTTCCAAAACAATTCAGCTCTTAAAGGCTCCCTGTGACCTACAAAGGCCATTAAACAGGAGAATGAAAGGCTTGCAATTCTGTCTGACCCTTTTGTTCTCCCTGTAGGAAATATTGGGGATGTGAATGCTTCCAGTGGAGGATGGAGTTTAGTTTCTAGGATTTATTTGTTTAATTAACTGTTTTATTTTCCTCTTTTCTTCCCAGAACAAGCTGTTCAGTCACTCCAATTCCACTGCCCACATCAGCCCCTCTGATGGAAGGGACTCTACAAGCAAGTTCTTCTCAGAGTTGCACCTCATGCAACCACACTGCAGCTGGATTGCACACAATGCCAGTCAGAGAATGATTTTTCTCAAGTGCCAAATACTGCATTATTGTTGTCATCATTAGACACAGCTATCAATTTGTAGAGGAGAATGGTGGCGGTGGGGGGGAGAGAAATGGGGAGAGAGGGCTAGAACAAAACTGTATCCAGCCCCAAATTCCTGGGTTCAGGGGTCCAAATATTTTATGCCTTACTAAACAGGGTTCCCGTCTCAATAAAGTTTTCTGATATTATCGTTTGCTAAGTATATTATAACATGCTCTTCATGCAGCTTCAGAACTTCTGGATATTGGCATCCTAGCTTCACCCACAAAATAAACCTCACTAATACTTTCCTTCCCCTGCCTCAGTTCCACCACCTGTAAAATGGGGATAATGGTATGAAAAGTGCTTTGAGATCTGCTGATGAAAAGCACCATGTAAGAGTTAGATATTATTATTATTGTCTTGCTTCTGCCAGTCTCAGCCTCTGGGAGGTTCATTTTCTTCTTAATTGCTGTCTGCCCTCTGTACTGTACTTGTAACTGCTTATTAATTGAATGGGAGGCAGGATTTGTCCACTGGATGGAATCCCAATTCAGTAATCACTTAAAAAAACCTCCCAAAAATATGCTTAAAGTTAAGCACATGCATAAGTGCTTTGCTGAATCAGGGCCTAGAGCAGGAGACTGAGAAAAAAAAAAAAAAGACTCCTAGATTCTACTCTTGGCACTGTCACTGACTCACTTTGTGACCCTGGGTATATCTGGAGTTCTACGGGCCTCAGTTTTCCTAATCTGTAAAATGAAGATAATGATACTTCCCTACCTCACAGAGTGAGGAGGCTGCATTGACATTTGTAATGTTGTTTCAGATTTGTGGAGGAAAGGTTTCTATTATATCATCCTCCTGTTTGCCTGTGCCAGTACTTGAAATCTGAGAGTGAAAATGGCTGTGATTTCAAATTGGATCCCCTTGTATCCCATAATATCTGTTACAACTGGACCAGGCACCACCATATGGAAGGTGTAGCAGCTTTGGCTAGTTTTAAGGGTCTTGTGGGCAGTCACGGGGTTTGGAAAAAGCAAGAGATGGGCTCAGAGCAAAACCCTAGTTCTGAACCTCCTTGAGCTTTAGAAAACTTCAGATTTGAACCTGGATGCCAACTTTGTAACTCGGGACTAGCTCTAAGTAAAATCCTATAATAAAATGGCCTGGGAATTTTGAATGGACAAGGAGGGAGGGAAAAGAGTACAAGAGAAAAAAAAGGAAAGGAAGGAAGGCAAAAGAAGTGAGCAAAGAAAGAAACAGGAAACAAAGCCGCAGAAAAAACTGATGTTCTTTTACCTCATGTCTGTCCCAACCAGCACATTTCAAAAGAGGAGCACTGGAGATTATGTCTGCATCCACAAAGATCTTCCTATTATCTTCATTTCCCTTGCTTCCCAAGTTTGTTGCAATGCTGCTGGCATTATGCTTATACTATACTTGTCAAGAAAGACAGATGCTCTGTGTGTGACTATCCAGTCCTTGGATGAGACTTGCGTGAAAGGGATAGATACCACTGAAATGAATGAGAAAGCAGTGCTAAATGTTGCCTCAATTCATTCCCAAGATGACAGCAGAGGATTCTTTCCACCTGCCACAACTGGTCACAGTCTGCTTCTCCACTGCCAGAACAAGGACAGTCTCGGAGTGATTAATGTTTCATTGTGAGGGCTGCATGTGTGTTACCAGGGACAGGCTGAGAATCTTGACAGTGCTGCGTTTAGGAACCCTTTGTCACTGCGGTGGCTGCAGGTGCTACAGTTTCTGTCAATGGTCCCTTTCTGGTACACCAAGCTCTCTTTAGGTAGGGAAATTGAAGCTGAAACTGCTGGAATAGTTCATTGATTTTCATTGTCCAAGCTGACAGGAATGCAAGAAAACTCACTTCACTCTGCTCACGTGTTTATACCCTTTCTCTCACCCCCCGCCAAAAAAAAATCACAACAAAACCAACTTTTCTGTCTTATCTATTTAGATTCTAAGCTCTTCAGGACAGGGACTGTCTGCTGCTTTTTTGTACAGAACCTAGCACAATGGGATCCTGTCCTAGACTGGTCCTTAGGCAATACCATAGCAACATGATTAATAATAATAGTAATCAAACAAAACGCATACAAAATGAAATTGGATTTTAAGTTTCTCTCTCTTTTAACGTATTTAAGGTGTTAGTCATGTAGGTTAAAATTCTTTATCTACAACAAAAAACATTTTTTATTTAGTGTCCCTTTTTGGTTGCTACTTTAACATCAGGGCTTCCTGCATCCAGGTTGTTTTCCCCACCTGGGCTGCGTAAGGGGAAGGCAGCAGAGCAGCAGCTCCTGCTGCTTGCCTCACAGCACATCCAAGGTGGGGAAAGTGACCTGGCGGTACAGAGCGCTTGGTGTTGTTCCTCGCTCCCTTCCTCACAGCCCCCTAGGGGGCTGCAGAAGAATGTCGGTGTGTGTGTGTGTGAGCAGTATCTGTATATCAACACTGCTACCCCCCCCACCCCCACCAGGAGGAAGCAGGGAGAAATCCGGCACCCCCGCATGCAGCACTCCCCTGCCAGCCGGGAGCAGTTTGATTCTACACTGGCAGCGCGCACCTCTGTGCTGCTGCACAGCGCCCCCTTGACCATGGCTTCCCTGGGCAGTTGGCTGGGTGGCTCACCCCTAAGGCCGGCCTTGCTCATGCCCATTTACTCTCCATTGTATCTCTATTACGGGCTACGCATTCACACAACCCACCACTCACTCTTCCTGGCCCACAGACTATCCTCTAGTTCACCTGCCCATTATTGCCAATATAGCTCACCTTTTACCTTTTGCAGAAGAACCAGACTTGGGCCTGCCCAATCCCAGCTGCTGGTGCTGGTCAAGACGCTGGAAAGCTCCCCCAGTGGTGGATCTATATATAGCAAGTTACAGGGTATTCTTATACACTGTTCTTTGCATTTGTTAATACAACTTGTTCTAGTTCTGTGTGTCCCACAGACATATATACCTACCTCACACTGCAGTTCTCCCCACAGAAGCCTAAGGATACCCCAAAGCTCAAAACATATTTTGCACATGCAGCCCCAAACCAAAACTGTTCCCTAGCTACGCTCCTATGACCAGAATTTTCAGAAGAGCTGTGCTCCTATTAAGGCACCAAAATAAACAACCAAATTTTCAAAACACTTCAGCACATTGGGTGCAGAGCTCCTTTGAAAATCTGGTCCTTATTTTTAGGTGCCTTAGCGGGCCCAGAGTTGTTCTGAAAATCTGGCCCCCCCGTGCATGCTGAGCACCTGAAAATTTGCCCCTACCTGGACCAGATTCCCAACTCTACCTTTCATATTCACCATCCTGATAAACCAGAGACCGTGCCTTTCCGATACAAATCACATGCCCACTTCCAAGCAACCCACACGGAGCTTCAAGCACTATGTACCCCGGTCAGCAAACCCCTTCACTAAACTACTTACTATGGAGGAGAGAAAGGAGTTGACATGTCAGCTGAGTGGCTCTGCAGGGGTTGAGTTTGAGTCCTGTGCAGCTCAAGCAACCCTCAGAGCTGAAACTCCTGATTATTGAATCTGCTGATTTTATAACGATTTCAAACACCTCCAAGACCTTAATAAATCAAAGTTACCTGCACATTTGCCATCTGATAAAGGCTAGGAAGGTAATTGTGATTGCTGCTCCTGTGTAGCGAAGAACTGCACATATCCTATTGTTTTTGAGTGGTAGCCATATTAGTCTGTATCAGCAAAAATAACGAGGAGTCCTTGTGGCACCTGAGAGACGAACAAATTTATTTGGGCATAAGCTTTCGTGGGCTAAAACTCACTTCATCAGATGCATGGAGTGAAAAATACAGCAAGAAGAATATATATTATAGCACATGAAAAGATGGAAGTTGCCTTACCAAGTGGAGGGTCAGTGCTAACGACACAATTCAATTAAGGTGGAAGTGGCCTGATCTCAACATTTGACAAGAAGGGGTGAATACCAAGGGAAGGAAAATTACTTTTGTAGTGCTAACAAAGCCAGTGCAATCAAGGTGCCCCATTTCCAGCAGCTGACAAGTAGTTACCATCATGTGCCAACAACGCCCCTCTGCCATGTACATTGGCCAAACTGAACAGTCTCTACACAAAAGAATAAATGGACACAAATCAGACATCAAGAATTGTAACTTTCAAAAACCAGCAGGAGAGCACTTCAATCTCCCCGGACACTCAATAACAGACTTAAAAGTGGCAATTTTTCAATAATAAAAACTTCAAAAACAGACACCAGCGAGAAACTGCAGAACTGGAATTAATTTGCAAACTGGATACCATCAAATTAGGCCTGAATAAATACTGGGAGTGAATGGGTCACTACAAAAACTAAAAACTAATTTCCCCATACTAATTTTCCCCTACTATTACTCACAACTTCTTGTCAACTGTTTGAAATGAGCCACCTGATTACCACTACAAAAGTGATTTTTCATCCTGTTGATAATAGCTTACTTTAATTGAATTGTCTCATTAGAACTGACCCCCCCCCCACTGGGTAAGGCAACTCCCATCTTTTCATGTACTGTTTTTTATATATATATATATATATATATATATATATATCTTCCTACTGTATTCTCCATGCATCTGATGAAGTGGGTTTTAGTCCATGAAAGCTTATGCCCAAATACATTTGTTAGTCTCTAAAGTGCCACAAGTAATCCTTGTTTTTTTTTGTTTTGTTTTGTTTTACAAGTTCATCTAAGGATTTCCAGATCCTTAATTTAATTACCAACCTTTTCTTGTCTTAATCACCCAATTTCTGTTCGTAAACAAAACACTGACTCCCTGTCCCAGGGACACAAGCTAGGAGAAGCACCTCTCTGCAGAACTCACATTCCACACTAATGCTGCAGTTAAGAGCTCCGCCTGGGAGTGCACCTCCTGTATGAAACTTGGTGGGGGGTAGCTCCCTTTTTGGTAGGCCCCTAATTAGCACCTTGTAGCTAGTGTGTACTTTTAAAATTCAATCAGTACAGAGGTATCTCTTAAAAATCAGTCTACAAATAATCAGGATACCACAGAATTGTGAAATTATACTAAATAATATTTTCTAGATTTTCATTCTTTTACTGCAGTATTGTGTTGGGACAAATGCAAAGGTCCCATCTCTGTTTTTACTTTGCTTACTCAGGCAAATTTTGACAAGTAAAGACTGATTACAAATTCTAGAATGCCTTCTGAATCACATCCAGGGGTTTTAACTTAATGTCCCAGTATCATTTAATTTGGACAGCTTTCCCACAATCTTAACGCATGCGTGAGTTAGTAAATGAAATTTGGAAATGATCCAGTTTGCTGGAAAGAGTAGCCTACCTCTTCTGTATGATCATAGATGGTTACCAAGGAAACTTCCTCTTCCTTCAGTAAAGAAGCTACAGTATTTTCCTTGGAGGAGCTGTCAGGTGCATGGATCCCACTACCAGAACATTTTCAAGAGTACGTGGAGTCTCTATTACACAGAATAATCAAGGACAAGAAGAATTTTCTGGACAAGTTCTTCCCTAACCATGACAAAAGGCAGCCAGGTACAACTCACAGCCAGCAATTCCCTAAACTGCCCAGTCAGCCTCTTAAGAAGCCACTCCCAAATCCTGCCAATTATGTCCTAATGAGGTTTAATTTTTTGCTACTATTTATTATTAATTATAGTAACAAAAATAATTAGTTACTTTATTTGGAGCCCAAAATGTGCGAAGGGCTTTACGGTCAAATATGAGGGCAAGGTCTCTGCCCCAAGGAAGTTACAATCTGAATGGCAATATTTCACAGGAGGATGGGGGAAGGGATGTGGTGCACAGCAAGCGACTGAGCAGTGTGATTCAGCAGGAGTGTGGGTAGTACCACCAGTTTCACTATCATTTTTTGGAGAGGGTTTTTGGCCCCACTGAAGAAATGTTTTGAGGGGGAACTTGACCAAGGAAAAGGTGGAGGCCAGGCCAGGGAGAGAGGCCAGGAACGGGGCAGCCATAGAGGCAGCAGGTGCAGAGAGGAAAGGGGTGCAGTGGTGGCAGCTAGCTAAGGGACTGGTGAATGGCTGGAGGGAGCAGGCTGCTCGGCAGGTGCTATGTGGGCAGGAGGCCAGGAGCAGGCGTCCGGCTGTGAAGTAGAGGCGAGGAGCTGGGATTGGTGAGGGGCGGGAATGTGGCTGGGGAGGACTTTCACGGCAGCATTTTGGCTAGACAGCGGGCTGAAGTGATGGGACTTTCCTAACTGGCCACAGCCCTGCGTGGGCCTGGCTGGGCCTGTGCGCAGAGGCACTTGCCTGGCACCCTGGATGCCCACCCACTGCGCCCTGCAGGCCAGGCCAGCCCCACCCCGCCTGGCTGCACGTGGCCCTGGGCTCGGTGGAGTCGCGCTCGGGGCGAACAGGGCCCGTGCGCTGCTCTTCTGAAAGGAGAGAGACGAGGCGAAGAGGGGCCAGCGGGGGCGGCGCCGTGGGTAGCCCCCAGGGCACGTGGAGGGCGGCTCAAGGAGCCTTCTCAGCCACAAGGCGGCAGCACGACGCCCCAGCCGCGTCTTCCTCTATGGTCACTGCGGGGAGACAGGCACTGAAGTTGGACGCTCCAGCCTTTCTCTCTATGGTAAGAAACCTCATCACAGGGCGCCGGCGTCGCGGGTGCTGGTTGGGTGGCAGCGAGTTCGGGTGGGAGGAGCAGGAGCGGCGCCCAGGTAAGAGATGTGGGGTCTCGGGGCGGGCGCCTGTTGGGGTGTTAACTGGTGCGGGAGAGGGGAGCTGGCGCCGCGGACGGCGGGTGCTGGGGGGGGCCGCCGGGGACCCGTGGGGGACCCTCAGGCGGTTTCTGGGGAGGTGGGGGTGGTACAGGATGTCGAGGGTCCCATGTCCTGCGTTCCTCTTGGGCAGTGCCCACCCGCCTGCTGTTACTCCCGCCCCCAGGATCCCAGTAACTGGCCTGGCCCTCCGTGCAGTTGGCCGCGCTCTGCGTAGTGGGTGTCACTCCCCCCCCCCCCCCCCGTGTAATTAGCTAGTTCCCCCTCTTCTTCGTGTGAACCTTTCACCCAGCCAGAGGGGAGAGAAGCATTTCTTAAAAATTAGGAAAACATGATTATCAAACCGAAAGAAGTGGTAGGGGGACCCAGGAGTAGGTGTAGAACCTGGAAGTGTTTTAAGCTCACTTTTAAAAATCAGCTTGATTTCAAGATGACAGTGCCCATTTAATCTGTGACAATACAGGAAACCGCAAATTTGAAATTAGAAAATTTAAGTAATGAAAAATGGATTTCATATTTGCTTTACTTCCACTCACCCAGCTCTGTCATATTTCTGTTGTTACTTTTTCAGGGCTATACATGTGCATTGTATTTCATCTTTCACTCTTTTCAAGTTTCTTTGCCCTGAAGTGTTTACAGCCTAAGGCCTCAATCTTGGAATGAGCTCAAGTGGGTTGGACCCTCATTCCCATAGGATGCATATTGCAGGATCCATTGTCCTGGTCCCATGAATCTGTACAAAGTCCAATTGATTTAAGTGGAGAGGTATATGGTACTGGATCCTGATGCAGGACTGTGGCCTTGGAAAAATATCTCACTGCATATCAGAACATGATATGATTAGTAGAGGCTTCTTATTGCTGACACTACTTTATATGCCACTGTTTGAATCCCAGGTAGGGCTCAGTGGCAAGTCTTGCTTTGGAAGGTTAAATAGTACTTCTGCCCTTTTAGTTCATTCTTGTGGTAAACCTGGGGGAAGAAAGAGGAAGGGTAAACTGTCTTGTGAAGATTTATTTGTATTCTTATTTGGGCTGTCAGTTGCAGTTAACTCACACGATTAACTAAAAAAAATTAATCACAATTAAAAAAATTAATCGCACTTATAACAATAGAATACCAATTGAAATTTATTAAATATTTTTGGATGTTTTTCTACATTTTCAATATTGATTTCAGTTACAACACAGAATACAAAGTGCACAGTGCTCACTTTATATTATTTTTTATTACAAATAAATGCATTGTAAAAATGATAAACAAAAGAAATAGTATTTTTCAATTCACCTCCTACAAGTACTGACATGCAGTCTCTTTATCATGAAAGTGTAACTTACAAATGCAGATTTTTTGGTTACATAACCATACTCAAAAACAGAACAGTGTAAAACTTTCTACAAGAGCCTACAAGTCCACTCAGTCCTACTTCTTATTCTGCCAAACCGCTAAGGGTTTGTTTACATTGACGGGAGATACTGCTGCCTGCTTCCAATTTAGTGTCACCTGGAAGTGAGAACAGGCGTTCGTGTGGTACTTTTATAGCCAGCATTGCAAGGTATTTACATGCCAGGTATGCTAAACATTCAAATGCTCCTTCATGCTTTGGCCACCATTCCAGAGGACATGCTTCCATGCTGATGATGCTCGTTAAAAAATGTCAATTAAATATGTGACTCTTCTCCTTGGGGGGAGAATTGTATGTCTCCTGCTCTGTTTTACCTGCATTCTGCCATATATTTCATGTTATAGCAGTCTCAGATGATGACCCAGCACATGTTCGTTTTAAGAATACTTTCACAGCAGATTTGACAAAACGCAAAGAAAGTACTGATGTGAGATTTCTAAAAATAGCCACAGCACTCAACCCAAGGTTTAAGAATCTGAAGTGCCGTCCAAAATCTGAGAGGGACGAGGTGTGGAGCATACTTTTAGAAGTCTTAAAAGAGCAACACCCTGATGCGGAAACTACAGAACCCAAAACACCAAAAAAGAAAATCAACCTTCTGCTGGTGGCATCTGACTCAGATGATGAAAATGAACATGTGTCAGTTCGCACTGCTTTGGATCATTATCAAGTAGAACCCGTCATCAGCATGGATGCATGTCTTCTGGAATGGTGGTTGAAGCATGAAGGGACATATGAATCTTTAGCACAACAAGCACGTAAATATCTTGCGTTCGCATGGCACTGTTGTAGCTGGCGTTGCCTGTTCTCACTTTCAGGTGATGTAAACAAGAAGCAGGCAGTATTATCTCCTGCAAATTGTCACCAAACTTGTTTGTCTGAGTGATTGGCTGACCAAGAAGTAGGAGGAGTGAGTAGACTTGTAGGCTGTAAAGTTTTACATTATTTTATTTTTGAATGCAGGTTTTTTTTCCTACTTAATTCTATACTTGTAAGTTCAACTTTCATGATAAAGAGATTGCACTACAGTACTTGTATGAGGTGAATTGAAAAATATTTTTTTTTGTTTTTACAGTGCAAATATTTGTAATAAAAAACAAATATAAAGCGAGCACTGTACACTTTGTATTCTGTGTTGTAATTGAAATTAATATATTTGAAAATGTAGTAAACATCCAAAATATTTAAAATAATTGGTATTCTATTGTTGTTTAACAGCACGATTAATCGCGATTAATTTTTTTAATCACTTGACAGCCCTAATTCTTATTTCTGACCTTAATTTTTTTCTTTTTGTTTCCAGAGTATTCCTATGCATATTCAGCTTATATAAAGAAATGACCACACAGGTAAATACACAGGAGTAATTAAACTAATCTCTCTAGTTTGATTTTTGACCATTTCTATAACGTGAATGTTCTTTTTCATTTCAGTACAGTATTCTCTTCAAGCAAGAACAAGGTGAGGAGATACTAACATGGTATTGTGCTGTTAATTTTTCTTCTCTAAAATCTTTATTTCCTTGGATTTAAAATGAGTACTAACAGATTGTATTCTCACTAAGTCTAAATCTATGTGAAATGTTTCACAAATCTGAGTGGGTTTTATGGTATTTTTAGCTGCAGTAATCACGGTAAATAAAATTGGATTTAATGCTGCATGGGCATGATCCAAGCACACCAAAGTCAACAAAAGGACTCCTGTTGACTTCAGTGGGCTTTGGATCAGGCCCTATGAGAACATTCCCAATCCATGTTACTTTTTTGAAGACTGGTTCAGGTGTACTTGAGAATGTATGGATTCATAGGCAAGCCCATGATCCCTGAGGCCGTTTACTGTGACCACGGCTCCCTGGATTCTGTGGTTCTACAGCATGTGCCACAGAATTCTGCAGCAGAATCCCATGCTTTCATGAGTGATAGTATTTCCAACTGCAGATACCAAGAGCTTCCTCCCTGACAACTTTTCCATTATAGTTATGAATTGTCAATACGAACATCTGCAACGTGTTTGATTTACTGAGCTCCTAGATTTCTAACACAATGAATGCTATACTGATTTATTTTTCATTTTTGAATCTGATTGGTTTTTGTTAAATGTCCCTGTTTTGTTGTGTAAACTACCTAAACCTGACGCAGAATTTCAAAGTCTTTTGGACTGAACTGCCACAGTAACCAGAAGCTTTGCTGCAGGATTTAGGTCCAGCTGACTACATGGTTTACATGGCCTTGACCGGGGCTTGCATTGTGCTATGGGTGGAGTCTAACATGGCTGCTGCTCAGATACCATGCTTGCTAGCAGCTTTCCATTCTGTTCTTTCCATAGTGTATATGTTCTCAGGATGACATGAGAATTATAGGTGAGAGGGGAAGGTATTGTTAGCCAGTTCAGCGCATTATTAGTGCTTCTGTCTGCTTATAGCAGAAAGTAAGAACAAGCAACTGCTGTGGGTAAATATACCTGCTTGATTCCAAGAAACACCATTGTTTTCTCTCTAATATTTGTGCTCTCTTTCAGCACATGATGATGCCATCTGGTCAGTTGCATGGGGAAAGAATAAAAGAGATGGTTCTGAAACGGTAATCTCTGGATCATTAGATGATCTAGTGAAGGTCTGGAAATGGTAAGTGAGGGGTTCAATAAACATTGGTTAAACTGATTAACAATTGGAAATACAATGTAAACTAGTGCAGAAATACAGTATTCTTTCCTTTCTCTAGCCCTAGAACATCAGTAGCTGTGCACTGCACAGTAAGTAGCAGAGCACTTTGCTTTGCTGAAATGGGGGCTGGGCTTGGGAAACAAACTGGAAAAAAAGGTTGTAAGTAGTGCTACGCACAAACTGTCTGCTTTCACTCTTCACCTGCTCTGCAAAAGGTAAGAAATGCTTTTTAAAAAAAGAGAGACCGATAAAGAAGGGGGAGGTGGGAAAGCTGGAGGTGGGTGCAGTACCTGAAATTACTGTTAATTAGTTTGTTTTTGTTTGTGGTTCTTAACAAAAGGACTGATGAAAAACTAGATCTACAATGGACTTTAGAGGGCCATCAACTGGGTGTGGTATCAGTAGATATCAGCCACACCGGTACCATTGCAGCATCCAGTTCCCTAGATGCTCATATTCGTCTGTGGGACTTAGAAACTGGCAAACAGATCAAGTCCATAGATGCTGGTCCTGGTAAGATCTTGGTGCTTATTTGGTTTATTTGTAATCTGTGTAGTGTGTGTGTGTGTGTGTATACAGTACAGTAAAGAACTAACATACTAGCTGGGAGTGATTAGCTTTTTTGATAGTGTCACAACTGTCTCCTTCCTTTTGCAAAACAAGGATATGAGATTAACAGACATTCACTTGCATTCACTTTACCAGTGCACTCTATGCTGGTATAAGCCAGTGTTAAACTGATGTGTCTCTATTTGGGGTTGCACTGATAACAATCTATTTAATCAGCTGGTGTGGCTGATTTTAGTTAAACTAGTGCAACTTCTAGGTGTAGACAAGGCCGTCATATAATCTTGCTGGTTTTACTCACTGTCTCATTAGAGTTCTGAATTGCACTAAAGTGATCTTTGTTGAGGATGCATAAGGCAGAATAGAATCCAGTTATCTCATAGGTGTAGTGATCAGAAAGTCTAGTGGTGGCAAAAAACCCTATTCAAATACATAGTGATGGCTGAAATTTGCATACAAGAAGGCCCCAGGTTTGCTGCAGGTGCACTTTGAAATTCAGTACTGTGCAGAGAGTGCTTGTTTATGGAATGCATGGCTATGTCTGAAGGTGCAAATCAAAACAAATAAGGCGTAAGCCTAGATAAGCCTTGACAAGCACTGAATTTCAATCTGGAGGGCACAAGATCCTAACCAAAGGATTGAAATACACCTGTACCCCGATACAATGCGGTAAAGCAGCGCTCTGGGGGGTGGGGCTGCGTGCTCCGGCAGATCAGCGCATCAGCATGTCTGGTTCCGACACTGATCTGAGCAGCGTGTTAAGGGTGCTGGGCCGGGACCGAGGGGTTGGATAAGGGGCAGAGGGTCTCGGGGACGCGGTCAGGGAGTAGGGGGTTTGGATGGTTTGGAGGATCTGGGGGCAGGGCAGTCAGGGGACGGGGAACGGGGGCGTTGGATAGGGCATGGGAGTCCTGGGGGGCCTGTCGGTGTGTGGGCTTGTGGATAGGGGTCGGGCAGTCAGGGGACAGGGAGCAGGGGGGTTGGGTAGGGGGTGGAGTCTTGGGAGGGGTGGTTAGGAGCAGGGGTCTCTGGAGGAGGTAGTCAGGGGGCAAGGAGCCAGGTAGGGTTGGATGGGTCGGGGGTTCTGAGTGGTCAATCAGGGGGTGGGAAGTGACTATTAATAACGAAAATGCTCGAGACCAAAGCAAGTTTGATATAACGCGGTAAGATTTTTTTTTTTGTCTCCCAAGGACCTCGTTATATCAGGGTAGAGGTGTATTATAACAAGGAATGTTGGTAGATCAACCTTGTAGGGTCGGGGAATGAATGACTAAGCACATATATAATAAATCTGAGGCACGCAGCACCAGGCTAAGTAGATAACTATAAAAAGTCACCATGTAATTCTATTTCAATGAATAATGATCTGCCCTGCACTCTTTTCCCTTCTGTCTGTAAGTGCTTTCGGTCTCTGTTGCTGTAGTGCTGCTTCTGACAAAGGCAACCGTTCTTTCTTCTAATGCTTTTCAAGCAAATAGGAGGATTTTTTTTTTTTTTTTTGAAAGGCAGTGATAGCTACTGCTATTTAACACACTTAATATGCTGCTGTTCTAGGAGGATGCCCTAGACTAAGATATTTCTGGAAAATGTGATCTGTGATTAAGCTGAAAAACAAACACCTTAAGCGTTTATTCTGTCAGCTTTTGTTAGCTTGGTGTGAATTTAACTTTTGTGGTTGAAGTGCAGAGGAATAAACTATCTGTGAAGAGGTATACGTGGAATTAACATTGTTGGCTAAAAACTATAAACAAGATTAAATATACCAAATATTTTTTCTTTTTCGTACAGTTGATGCCTGGTCGTTGGCTTTTTCACCAGATTCCCAGTATCTTGCAACAGGAAGTCATGTGGGAAAAGTGAACATTTTTGGTGTTGAAACTGGAAAAAAGGAATATTCTCTGGACACTAGAGGGAAATTCATCCTTAGCATTGCATATGTAAGAACTTCTCTTCTGTTAAAATATCATCCTTGTAATCTGCTGTAAATCACTCATTTTCTAACACTGTAGTAACAACCTTAACAGGAACCTTTATTTAGAAAACAACACCGACTTCCTTCCTACCTATCCTCCACTTCTAGGCAATAACCTCCTAAAGCAAGCACTTTACTTCTGCTTATAATTGCCATTGCCCTTTCCTGTATGTATAATGATCCTTTGCTCCAACTTAACTGATGAATTGGACCAGCCTTAAAGGTAATACAAGCTTTCTGTAATGCCCTTGCTCTTCCAGCAAGGATATCCGACCATTACAGATACCAATTAAATCTCTGAATTCCACATTAGGAGGTAACTTTGTTGATGGTGAAACTGAGGCATAATAAGTTTAAATGACTTTTCCTAAGTGAGACACAAAACTATCGAAAAGCACACACTCTTGACTGTAAATTATTACAATAGAAAATCCCCTGTTGTACATTAGAATGAATAGTGCATCTAGTAAAATAAAGAGGCAGATGGACATTAAGGACATCATGCAGTCTGAAAACTGTCTGGAAAAGTCGCTCTTGCTCATGCGCTACTTATGAATATCAGTCTTAGATCTTCAGATTTTTCTGAGCCCACCATACTAAATATCTTGCATGGCAGATTGTTTTGATGTCATCTTGTTTTGCACCTTCCCCATCCTCCCAATACAAAATAAGAGTCGTTATAAAATGTGTAATATATGTATTGTTATAGAGTCCAGATGGAAAATATTTAGCCAGTGGAGCAATAGATGGCATCATCAATATTTTTGATATTGCAACTGGAAAACTTCTGCATACGCTAGAAGGTAAGTCTTGGAATGTTTGCAGTGTGCAAGTTATAGCTTTAGTCCAGATTAAAATGTTAGTTAAGAAACACTTTAATATTGTTTGATGGGTTGAAATGTCATGTTAATTTGTCCATCTTGAATGTTCACTTGCAAGCTTACACTGATGGACAGGTTTCCAAGCCAGTCCACCTATATCTGTGCTCTGATTTAGGCACCATCATTTTTATGGTTCTAAATCAGGGTGGGCAAACTTTTTTTTTTTTTTTCCCTGAGGGCCACATCGGGGTTGCGAAACAGTATGGAGGGCCGGGTAGGGAAGGCTGTGCCTCTGCAAACAGCCTGGCCCCTGCCCCCATCTGCCACCTCCCACTTCCTGCCCCCTGACTGTCCGCTTCAGAACCCCCGACCCATCCAACGCCCCCCACTCCCTCTCTCCTGACCGCTTCCACCCTGAACCTCTGCCCCATCCAGCCGCCCCCTGGGACCTCCTGCGCCTTATCCAACCCCTCCTACCCCTGCCCCCTTACCATGCTGCTCAGAGTGGCAGGACAGGCTTATTGGAAAGCCTGGGAGGTGGGTGGGTGCAAGCCGCGCTGCCCGCATGGATGCGGGGGAGGGGGAGACAATGGGGGAGGGACCGGGGGCTAGCCTCCCCAGCCAATTGCTCGGGGGCCGGGCAGGACGGTCCCACAGACCGGATGTGGCCCGCGGGCCATAGGTTGCCCAGCTCTGTTCTAAATGCTGAAGTATGTGCAGGATCCAATTGTAAATCTTCAGCATGCACCATGGATGTGTTTTAGAAAGCAAAACCAGTTATGCTTAACTGGATTCTTCCTAACAAATCAGTTTAACTTTCCCCAGTGCTAGCAAATGAAGCTGGTCTCTCAATGCTGCCTTACTCCTTCCCCCTCCCCCTCGATATTAAAAAGTTAGTTCCCATGGCTAGAAGAGATCTGGAACGTTGAAACTCTCTAACAGGGATGAAGAGATACTCTTAAGTAGTTTATGCAACTCTCTTTTTAATGTAGTCTTAGAAAATGTGTAAAAGACTGAAGATAAATGACACACAGGGCACAATATGACTTCTGATACCACAGTGCTGAATTTTTTTCTGTAGTTCTTCTAAGTAAGAACCATAGCTGTAAAAACACGATAATCCTGTGTGGAAATGAATATGCTCTGCCATGACAGAGACTAGTGCTCAGGAACCCTCCAGATTCCTTATATATACTTATACTGACTGTACTGAGAAGAGTTTTGGGGGCAAGGGCGGAAGTAGCCTAAGAATGAGGAGCTTTAACAATTGTTCAAATATGTAAATTGAAGAGTATCTCGTTGCCTTATTTTTTTTTTTTGAGGAAAGATATTATCTTGACTAAAACTCGCTTTAATAATTCTTCTTTCCAATGATAGAGTATTTACAGATCAACCATGCCTATTTTGAATTTTAGGCCATGCGATGCCAATTCGCTCACTGACGTTTTCTCCGGATTCCCAGCTGCTCGTTACAGCTTCAGATGATGGATATATCAAAATCTATGATGTGTAAGTTGTTTCACAAGACATGTGATATAAAACTAATATTCTAAGAGGTTGTAATGTCCCAGGACAAAATACTCTTGGGGGAATTCTGCGCTACAGCGCATGTGTATATTGAATGAGCCCTGCAGATTTCTAACTTTTTGCGCAGAAAAAAGCTGCTGCCAAAATGTTGCTGCAGTGCTGCCTTTTGCCCACCGGACGGCGATGTGGCAATAGAACAAAGTTGCAGCTCCCCACAGTGAGGGGGAGAGCTGCCTTCCCAGCGCTTGTCAGGCCAGGTCAGGAGACGGGCTGTGGGGTGCAGGAGGAGGGGGGGCTGTCAGATGGGGGCTCATAAGGGCTAGTGGGGGAGGACTGATTGGGACAGGGGCTGAATGGGAAAGGAGGCACGTGGGGAGGGAAGTGCAGAGACATGGGGACAGGGGGAGGGAGGGCAGAACTATATAGGGGCAGGGGAGTGGCTAGGTGAGGGCACAGAGACACATGGGGATGGGCAGATGTGCCTGACTAACTGGGAGAGGCTACGGGTCATCCGGGGTCTACATGGGAGAAGCTCCCTAACAATTCCTCCCTGCCCTGTGCCCCAAAAACAAAAACAAAACACCTGTTCCGTACTTTTCCCACCCATACCCAACAGCCTTCCAAGTTCACACCGAGGCTCCTTCCCAGCAATTTACTTCCCTCTCCCTCAGCTTCTCCGTTACCCTGACTCCCACAAGCCTTTGCTCTGCTTCTGAGGTGTGTGGGAAATACGGTTCTGTATTGTAGTTTAAATGAATTATTACGCAAAGTTCTGTATTAATATGCTTAGTAAGGAATCTATTTGTTAAAAAACGTGTCCTGAATCTTTTTTGCTGTCTGTATTGTTACAGACATACTTGCTGACAGGTATTTTGAAATAAATGACCAAAAATAATTGAAACTGGTGTGATTTATATTGTGTTGTTTTGACAAATAAAATATGCAGAATTTTGCAGAATGTTAAAATATTGTGCATAGAATTTTTATTTTTTTGTCACCAGAATTCCACCAGGAGTAACAAACCAAGCATTCTGCTATATGGAATTATCTTAAAAGTGTGGTTGAATAACTAACTATTTTTTAAAAATCTGACATTTTAAACTGTAAAACACTAAATCCTGTGAACTTGGACTCTTTTAAAAAGGTGCAAGGGTAGATGGCGGAACTGGCTCAGAAAATTGATGCCCACTCACTGTATTTGGTAGTTCAGTATACCTACTAGCCTCGTTCTTCTCCTGCATACATTTTTTTTCTGGTCCACCTTTAGAATTTCTGCTTCATGCCTAAAATATGCTGCCTCATTCATTGTCTTTGTCTTCACACTCCCCTGAAGCCCTTGGCTTTCTCCCTATCGCTGCCCTCTTTTTCTGCACAGCCTATCACTCTCCCGACTCTCTGTGGCAATACGTTCTTCCTCCTGCTATCTGGGCTTTCTTTGATTTCCACCAGTCTGGCTTTTGTCCTTTCCGCTTTGCTGAAACTTCTCTCAAAATCACTACCTACCTTTTCCTAGCTAAGTCCAAAGGTATTTTATGCTCAAATCCTAGGCCTTGTTAGTTCAAGCACCCTGCCTGACTCTCTCCCCAGTGCGGGAGGGGCTGTGTCTCAGATAACTGTGACCTAGGCCCCCAAGAACTTACCTGGAATTAGCACATGAAATTTTAATGCATTTTTTTTATTATATGGTGTCTAACTAAACTTTTTGTCTCCCGTAGACAACATGCAAACTTGGCAGGCACACTAAGTGGTCATGGATCCTGGGTATTAAATGTGGCATTTTGTCCAGATGATACTCATTTTGTTTCCAGGTATTTAGCATTTTTAATGAGTGAAAGATCTGTTATAAATTACTGTGGGCCAGACTGATATCCTTACTTACATAGAATAGGTTTCAGAGTAGCAGCCGTGTTAGTCTGTATCCGCAAAAAGGAGTACTTGTGACACCTTAGAGACTAACAAATTTATTTGAGCATAAGCTTTCGTGAGCTACAGCTCACTACGTCGGAATAGTGCCTTATACAAACAATCCCATTGACATCCGTGGGGCTTTTTGTGCAGTTGAGGTACTTCTGCATGTAAATAAGGGTATCACAAGCTGGCCCTAAATTTTTGTAAAGTAGCAAGTAAGTGAACATACCTAATTGAAGGCAAAGACACTGATTCTTAAAATGCATGTTAATTTATTTTAACAATTGTAGCTTAGCTTCTCATTATTTAATTGATGCATCATCCTATTTTACTATAGTATATTGTAAAAATAATGATATCTTGGTAATAACCCTTGGAACAGTACAGACTAGTAAGAGTCTACTCAATTGTGCTTTCTTTAGCTAACCAATGTGCTTCAGAGAATTGGTGATTGCTGTGTTTGGAATTCTCATTTATTTTTCATGCTGTTCATATTAAAATAATTGCAAATTGAGGCCAATGTTTCTAGAACCTGCTGGTAGATCTTCATTTATTCTGTTGTCTTCCCCCTAATTTTGAGGTTTTTTTTAATACTGTAGTATCAGATCTTTGGTCTTTTAATTATACTATAATCGAATTGCTACTAATTCAGATATTGATCTAAAATATTTTCCAGTTCATCTGACAAAAGCGTAAAAGTTTGGGATGCTGGAACAAGGACCTGTGTTCATACCTTCTTTGATCATCAGGATCAGGTATATTAAGAATGTAGGACATGTATAATTCTCTTATCCGGTCTTCTTATCTAGATTGATTTACTAGTATGAAAACTTCACTTCACTTAGGGCTTGCCCATACAAATGCTTAGTTTGCAGCAAGCAGGCATGTGAATCTGCTGCATGCTAAGTGTCTGTGTGGACCCTGCTGCAGTACACCAGAAGTTCCCTAGTGTGCTTTAATCTGCTCCAGTTTTGAAACAGGCTAGAATGGGGTTGATTTACACCCTGGCTTGCTGCAAACTAAGTGTTTTGTATTGGCAGGTCCTTACGTATTTTAATTGAAATCCAGGCTCCATTGAAGTCAAAAGCCCATTGAAATCAGTGGGGCCAGGATTTCACCACTAGTCCTTGGGATAGTGCATTAACATTTTAAAGATTTGATGGTATTTGACAGTTGCTATCCTAGAATCTATTCCCCCCAGCTCCCAGGCTGACCTTTTCTAAGTACTGTAATACTTTTTACAACCCCAGTCAAGAGACACCCTCTAGGGTGGTGAAATGGAATCTCATCAGTCTGTATCAAATCAGTACATCTTTGCTACGCTCCTATTTTGGTTCATAGCAAACAGGGTGAGTGTGCTCTGTATGTAAAGGAAAAAATATAGACTGTTAAAGGGAGTGGGTTGGTGCCTTTTCCCCTAATTATGTAGGAAGAAATCCTGAAAGCTTATTTCTTCTTGAGGTTTTTTTCTCAAAAATCAGGATTATCAACTCATTTGCTGGGAGGCCTTCTTGGAATAGGCGCTCTCACTGGAGTGGTAGCTGTCTTTGAGACAGCGTGGGGGCTAAATCTTTCCCAAACTAACCTCTTTCCTCCCAAACATTTTGGGCTTTTGAATGTAAGTGTTAACAAAAACAAACCAAAGAGAGGGGTGTATTTAATTAAAAACAAAATAATTAAAAACAAACCAACCCTATCTTCCCTATTAGTCAGTTTTCACTTCCTTGGTAATTTGTGCTGTAATCGCTACTAATTTCCCCCAGTCTTTGAGGATAAACAGGGTAGATAAGACCTGGATATCTAATTTTTAAGAAAGTAAAATAAATTATTCTTTTTCTTTTTGATAACTGTCTGTATTGATGTCTTGCTCTCAGGAGACTAACACACAGTAGTGCCCTTCCAGGTGTCTGAGAGGAGTGTTAATGAAAAGTGGTGGTGCAACTGACAAAGACTTCCCAAAATAGACTGAAGACAGAGCCCTTTTGGCAATAGCCCGCTAATGTGCTATTTTTAAATTTTTATCTTAGACCTTGTAACGTGATAGGAATAGTTTAAGGACTGACCAAACCTCTATAGGGTTTGTATTAGTACTTAAGTCATTAGATAGCTGTCTGGGTTTACTTCTGCTGAAGGTGGCCATCTTTCAGCCTGTGCACCCCTCCATTTCCTTTCAGCCTTGCATTTCTCATGCTTTGTTTCCTTCCTCTTCCCCTTCCCGAAATTACTATAAACTAGTTTGGCTTGGAATGGAGTAGGTTACCACAGCTACTGAGAGAACAGAACTTGTTGAAATCGATTCACATTAGAATGACCATTTTGTACATACCTTTCATTCCTCATTCATCCAGGTTATTGGAGCATAAACTGCATATTCAGCTAGATGGGTGCAGTAGGAAGAGTATTGGGTTTTTATAGTATTTAAACAATATCAGGGTTCAGAAGATGAAAAATGAGGCTAGTGCCTTTTTCAGACCAACGGCAGTCTCCTACAGTGCCTTGGTTATCTCAACAGCTTTACACTAGTAGTGGAACTGATATATTTAAATACTATCCCCACTACTTGGTGCCTACTGAAAATGTGAAACAATGGCATCTTGTTACCCACTTCAATGAGCTATTGTTTGCACTCTTCTATTTGCAGGTCTGGGGAGTGAAATACAATGGAAATGGTTCCAAAATTGTATCTGTTGGAGACGACCAGGAAATCCATATCTATGACTGTCCAATTTAAATATACCAAGTCAGGCGTATTGGTTAATTATGTATGTACAGGTTTTCAGGAGTACTGCACTTCTCATATGTTGCCACTTACTTAAAGATGCTTCTGATTATTTTGTTAATGTGATAATATATTTTAACAATGCTGAGATGAATCTTGGACTCTATTGACACAATAGAAAAATCAAAATATACATAAGGTTTATATGTATCTTTATCACTTTACATTTGGCATGAAAGAACTCTACATTTTAAAATAGAAGTTACTATTGTAGTTGCATATAACTAAACTACTGCTTTCTCTTAAGCAGTCTCAGGTACATATTTCCAAATACATACTGTTCCAAGGTGAAGTAACTGCTTACTTAAGCTACCTCCATATTTTTCTCTCCAGAACTATATAAATAGATTTGAATCTGAAATTGTTGACTGGCTCTGGCTGAGACTTAATTTAAGAAACATTACTGGCTCTTAAACCATGTATATGTGTCAGATATGGCAACCAGCATGCTGGTTGCTAAACAGTTGTCCTGGTGGTGTGGGACAGGGTCATTTAAGTTGAACATATTCTAGCACCTGTGCTCAAGGCACATGGTTCACTAGTCATGATGTATCAACTTTAAATTAAAAACAACCACCCCAAACTTAAATTTATATTCTCTTTTTACTGGAAGTGTATTAGCTGTAAAAGTTATAACCCCTTTCCTAGCCCTGTGTCCTGACTGTGAACTGATTCTTGAGGGGGGGTGGAATTCAGTGTGACACATGGAAAAACATTTCCTCAGTGTTCCAGTTAAAATTCAACTTTTTTTTTTTTTTTTTTTAAACCCATAAAACCAAACTGCAGAGGGGAAGTTTCCTTTTATGTCAGTGCTTAGATGACCTGTTTCTGGGAGCTCTTGTAATACAGTCTCATTGTAGGGTATATAGTAGGTAAGCTATTGATGCAGAACCTCTGGATTGTTTCAGCTTCAAATTTCCCTCCTGCAGTAGGTTTTACTAGAGTTTTTTTTTCAATTCTATCTCAATGCAGAACAGTTATATACAAAGTAAACCATTAATTTCTTGCATTCTAAAGTTGATGCTACCATTTGCTACTTCTATAAAATACAGGCTTAATTTCACATTTTCCTCTATCATATGTCCTCCAGACAAGAAGTATGTATGGTCATATCCTCTGTGTTAACTACCAGTTTGAGGAAATAATAAACATTTAAAGGTGAGATACTCTAACAGTTCCCAGCACTCTGTAAGACACATTTTAAGGGTCCCTGTTTCTCATTAAGTTTTTATCGACACTAATGCTGTGAGTGGCAAAATCTTAACAATAAAATAACTTCCATAATTTGTGTTCTACAAATGTTACTCTTCCTCCCCACTCCATGTAAAAACCCTCTTCCTAGCTCTAGTGCAGGATTAGGTATAGGTTTTTAAGTTTAACATCTATTCTGCATAGTCTAATAAGTAACAGCCTATGCCTTAACGTGAACTGCAAGCAGGCTATCCCAAATGTGTAAGACAGCTACCTAATTATAAAATGGGCCAAAAGTAAAAGTTATACTATGCTTCATGTAGTGGTAGACAGGTATTTACAAGCAAAGTATGACACTCTGTGGTCAGTGGTAATGTTCAAAGGGGACTTTTTTTCTCTTCCTAATGCAGGGGTGGGCAAACATTTTGGCTAGGGGGCCACATCTGGGAATAGAAATTGTATGGTGGCCATGCTCACAAAATTGGGGTTGTGGTGCAGGAGGGGGTATGGGCTCTGGCATGGGGCCAGAAATGAGTTCAGAGTGCAGGAGGGGCCTCTGGTGTGGGACAGGAGGCTTTGGGCTGGGATTGTGGGGTTCAGAGGGTGGGAGGGGGATCAGGGCAGGGGTTGGGGGCATGGGGAGAGGCTCAGGTGTGCAGGTTCTAGGCAGCACTTACCTCAAGCAGCTCCCGGAAGCATGTCCCTTCTCTGGCTCCGACATGGAAGCATGGCTGAGTGACTCGACATACTGCCCTATCCACAGGCATGGCCCCTGCAGCTCCCATTGGAGCGTCAGAGGGATCCATTGGAGCATGTAGGAGCTGAAGCGGGGCCATGCTGTGGTTTCTAGGAGCCACATAGAGTGGCCCCTGACCCTGCTGCTCAGCAGGAGTGCTGGAGCCAGGCAAGCATGAGACCCTGCTCCCCAGCTGGAGCTCATGGGCTGGTGGGCCAGAGCTAGCCTATGGGCTATAGTTTGCCCACCCGTCCCACTGCAAGCAAGAGCTGAAGGTTCAAGTCTTTATTCTGCAGGTTGAAGTCATATGTAAGATCAGCTCTTTTCTTGTCTGAAGCTAGGAATTCCTTTAGTGGAAAAAGCAGGTAAATAGAACTGATGTAGGGGGTTATGTTACAGAAACTAAATCAAATTGTGTACAAGGGTGTTGCCTTTTATACCATGTGGGCATATGGCCATATGTTTTTATGTGAACAGCAGCTATATGCTGATCCCTAGTGCCATCTCAGATCTTGCTGATTCTCTATACAAATACCCTTGGATACAGATGTATACTGCTATAAACACAATAAGTCCTATCAGCTGCATAAATAAAAACAGCTAGCTACTTTGAACTTAAGCATGACTGGTGTCATTCTGTGTTTGTAAAATTATGTATGAGGCCCTGCACATTGCTGTTACAGTTACTACAGCACATCAATGAGAATTTGAAAAGCTCAGCTACAGGAAGCACCCATTTTTCCATTCAGCAGTAGTACATAAATCCTACACTGATTTAGACAGTGGAGCTATCTCATGTGACTAAACTGCTAATATAGACCATCTCGACTACTTCTAGAAATATAATTGACAAGTGCTGATAGCCCCTGTGCATTTCATCTGAATACAGTCTGGAGATTTTAGAACCAATGGATTCTGAATAGGGACTTGTTTGATATAATCCCCCTTCAGAAAACTTATGACTTTACTGTAGGCTGCTGTAATCCGAAACAGTCCTAGCTTTGAGAGAGTAACTGAGCTAAGAAAGGACCTAAAACATAGGATAGGGAAACCTCTGCTACCTGAAGCTGGAACAGTAACACTAATGTTTTACAGGTTTATTATTTTAACTTGGTGCTGGAATAAAATCTAAAGAGATCACTGTCAGACAAGCCCCTGTAGTTACTCTACAGACTAAAGTACAAATAGAACAGATCTTAAGGTGGAAGAGTACATTTGACAGTATGGGGAGAGGAAAAAAATATAGGTCCCTATTAAAAATACAGGACATAAGTTCCCTTGGCCTGCTAGTGTAAGTGGCAGGTAAACCTAACTTCTCCACTCCTTCTAAAGGTACTGTGAATTACAGAGAGGAATGGGGGAAGTCTCAGGGCCTCTATGCACTGTTTGAGGCAGGGTCATGTACTTGGTTTGTGGAAAAGAAAATGCTGAGTTCTGGCTATAATGGCCCCTCTAGGTACTTATTCTGGTGGAAGTCCTCTTTTTCCAGTTTAGCTTATCATTTTGGCAAGTGTTTCAGCTAAACTGACATTACTTACCCGATTAAGTGTATTCATCACAAGGAATTATAGTTGTAAAAAGCTTTTCCTAGTAGACTAACTTATAGACATACCATGCCTTATCCTATTTGAGTTTTTGCTACTTAGCCATACTTATGCTAGGTGGTAAGACAGGCAAACAAAGCTGGTGCTCAAGTAAACGATTAATGAAAAGCTTGTTTTGTGTAGCAGTATGTTTGCCTAGAATCCATTATACTTCTGGACATTGTTGAGGAGGTAAAAACATAGTATTACTAAACAGTCTAACGGCTTGTTTAAACTAAACCTTAAAGCCCTAGCCTGAACTGCCTAGCAACAGAGGAATAAACTTTGAAAAGTTAACATGGAGACACTAAAGCAAGTTAGTTCTGAGATTGGCTACTGGACATAACACAGCCTCAGCTCAACATTTAGTTCTGGGCTGGCATACAGAACAAAGATTTATAGACTTATAACAGGCTTAATGCTGAAAGGAGCATAAGACTGTACTTTTCAGACAGACTTCTGCTTGGACCTAAGATGTTTTTATTGTAGGAAACAAGCTAACTTTACCATATGAAAAATATTTACATAAGACACACTAAGCTGGTATTGCAAGAGTCTTACATAAAATAGTACTCTTGAACTTACTCTGCTTCCTGAGCGATACTTCACTAAAGCTGTGGACCTTTATAGCAACTAAAAGATATGCACAGTCCATTTTCTCAGCTGCGTAACTAGGAAATGTTAAGTTACATATAAAGACTATGAATACTTAAATATGAATTGGTTACAAACATATGGGCAACACAGCAACTCAATTTGCTGAAGACAAAAAAAAAAAAGAGGTAGTGGCTATTGAAGCCATGCAGTTTTCATTGTGAAAATTAACATTCCAGATGACTCATCCATTCAATTTCATTTTAAGACGTCTGGCATTGCACTCCTGTTCTGGGACCTTCTTCATCTTCTTCATATACTTCTCTACTATTACGGCAAGTTTGCTCTCTTGGATCAAACTCTGTAAGTTCAACCTGATCCATGTCCTCTGTAATCATTACTTCTTCTCGTGGAGGAAGCAAAGCTTCCAATATAGGCAGTTTCTCCATGGGAAGCCACTGATGCTCTGGAAACATGACCTACAAATAAAAATGTTTTCCCTGTAAGTAATTCCTTGCCTTACATTTCCATTAAACATGAAGGTGAATAAGCAGTGAACTTACCATAAACTGTATAATTAAATAACCTTTGTCCAGTGGAGACTTGTAGATAGGCATCCCTTCATTAAGGATACATTTTAGAGCACCATGCTTTATCACTTCACCTGCCCACAAAGAGGGATCTGGAATCAGTATACATTTTGGTATCTTTACATTTGGGTTTACAGCCATAAAAGCAAAGCTTTATAACAGGAAACATTCCTGGGTTTATGAATTTCTCTTCACCATTGCTGCGAAAGCCCATACAAACACAAGGGGATGCTGACTGTACACAAAGTGTAATGAGAAAAAAATGAAGTCTGTTCTCCAGTCTTAAAAGTAACCCTTAAAGAACAGTAGGTGAAAATCCAAAGGGGGGGTAGAGGTGTGTGTGTGGGGGGGGTTTAGTTGGTTTCTCTTTAAGGGATTTTCTTGCAGAAAGTGTTTCAGCTGTATATGGACTCAGTAGCTTCCTGGTTCTTCACTCCAATTTTTAACTTCATAGATGTTTGACTCCCATTTTAGTTTTAGCAAAATTATAAAGCAATCAAAACCAGGATCTTATACTGGAAAGTGTCAAGCAACCTCATCTACAGGCAGTGCTATCCACTCCACCTGTAATAAAGGAAGCCAACAAGTTGGAGTTGGAAATAGAATGGGAGCAGGAACTCTGACAGAAGTAACTGAATCAGATCAGGGTTGACTAATTTCTAAAATCCCATTCCTGTAACAAATTCAGTGGAACCTTAAACAGTGAAGTTTGACTTTTGCCAACTAACAAGCAATTTCTAAAAGAACAAGCAAAATTCTGAAAGCCTACCTGGTCTAGAAGTTATAAAAAGGACTCTATTATCCAGTGTTTCAATAGTCCTTTTGAAGCCACATAAAGACTCAGAGAGGTGAATTTTCATTTTCATAATTAAATCATGTCCTCGTCTCTGAAAGACACTATGATCCTTCTGATCCAGCACAATTATAACATCACCAGGTTCCAGGTCAGGTTCCTGATCACCTTCTCCATGAAATACCAACTTTTGCCCATCTTTCATACCTATAAAGGGTCATTTAAATTAATAAGTTTACTCTATACCGGTTTTGTTAGATACCAATACTGTAACATGTTTTAAGAACTCATTTTAACAAAACTAAATTTCTGGGACAAATCTGTACACTTCAAAGATTTACACTAAATTTGAGATTGAGCTACTATTTTAAGTATTTTAAGTATTCTTACCTTTATCAATGTGAACTTCTATGATCTTTTTCTCTCTGACAACTTTACATCCATTGCAATTGTCACATCTGTCCTTTGGGTTTATTCGTTCACCTTGGCCTTTGCATTCTGAGCACATAGTTTGAATTTGCTGTACCATGCCAGGTCCAATCTGCTGAACAAGAACCTGCATTCCTCTTCCTTTGCACATGGGGCATTTTTCAATTGCGCCTTTCTTTCCACCATATCCTTGAGGCAGAAAGAAAATCTGAGGTCGACACCTTAGGGAAAGCTATTCCTTCAATACCATTCTGCAATAAGACTGCTTGAACCCTAGTTCTTAGCATTAAGAGGGAAGTACACTTAGGATGTACTGCATGTGAAATCAGACGCATTTGGTACATTCCCAGTTGCACACACTTGATTTCACCCTCCCTTCACATTTTAGCAATTTTCAGTGAATGATCAGCATATTTATCATGTCTTGGAAATGTAGCCATTTGGCATTCCAGCAGCATTCTAAAACAAATCTGTCTGCTAGAATTTTACATAATTGTCTAGCGTCTTAACACTTGAAGATTTATGCTAGTCAACAAGGTCAGACAATTACGTAAGCATATGATGTTTAATGGACATATAAAAGAAGATTTTAAGAACATACATGGTTGGTTGTTTAATGTTGTAGAGAAGCGACCATCTTAACATCCTGTATTTGAATTTTATTTTTGCTCCTTCGGGAACTAAAATCTAGGTTCTATTCACTAATATATGATAAGGCTACTGTTTTACTTGAAAGGAATGGCCTTATTTGTTGATAAGTACAGTGTAAAAAAGGTTTTCAGACCCTTTCATTGATGGCTAGGTGCCATGATAATGATGGGCTCTACAGAGATTCGTGTAGCCACTCAGTGCTTCTTTCCCTTTGTCTGTACTTTAAAAAGCTGAATTTTATATGATCCACATTACTGAAGTTCATACCTTTACACTTCTCACAGATTACATTCTTTTGTAGTGCCAACTTCCTTGTAACTCCATTATATAAGTCTTCAAGAGAGACACTCAACTGATGCACAACATTCTTGCCTTCAAGGAAAAGAGTTTAGAAAAATTAAAGGCCAATACAAACATTATTAATGGCAATTTCTTATTATAGGGCCTCTAAACAGACTACTTGTTAGTATATGTTTAGGCTAACTGAGGAATCTCAGTTTGTTACAAATTTTAAAAAGCCAAATTCAATCCTGGTGTAAGCAAATGCAACTCCTGACAGCTTCCATGGAGTTGCATCCACTTACATGAGAACTTAATTTGGCCATAAATTAGGCAGCCATTATTAACCTCATTTTGTAGATTAACTGAGACAGCAAGACATTATTGGGGCATTGTAAACATGCGATCATGTCAATTTAGAAGCACTTTAATGCTAGAGCTGCCTTCATATTCCCTCACCAGTTTGTGGCATAATTTTAAAAAGTTTCTCTCCCCTATTACTAAACCCATAAAAATGGGGGATAGGCAGACAGTAAAACGACCTATACAGAAAGTGCCATCAAAAGCACAGCAAGAATTCTTAGTTTTTAAATTTTGTTCCCCCTACCCCCTCCAATCTTTTGTTTGTAGTGTTAGATGTTACATGTAATGCTTTGAAGTGTTATTTTCAAGTTGATAGTACCCTTTTAAGTAATCTGTCCAAGGTGTATCAGCAAGTCAGTTGCAGACCTAGAAATAGGTCCTGACTCCCAGTCCTCTGTTCTGGCCACTAAATCGTCTCTCCTCTAGATTATCCATGACCCATTTAACATAATCTAGCCATGTCACTGATTTTTTTTTTTAGTATCAGCTACATGTTAGAAAATTATTTCTATAATCAATAGATCAGCTCATACTATACATGACCTATGCCGTTGCTATTAACAATATCCACACTAGATGCATTTTAATAAAAATAGCAATACTGCAGCACAGGTGTCTTACGCACTGGTTCATAGTAAGTTTCTAGAACTTCTCTTTAGAGCTATGTACCTCTTCTCTCTCTATTCATTCGGCCTCCACCACCAAAGAACATGTCAAAGATGTCCATGGGTGAAGAGAAGTTGCTGCCACCCAAGCCTCCTTCTTTAATAGCCTGCTCCCCACCCTGGTCATAGATGTCCCTTTTCTTTGGGTCCGACAGAACTTCATAAGCCTGGGATATGAGCTTAAACTAAAAAAGAGAAAGAGAAAAGCTCTGAGCAACTATGACCAAGAGCAAGAATAACCTAGAAGTGAATCTCAAGAAAATTTGAACTGCAACAAGATTTTTCTGCAGTACTTGTAATCCTTTTGCGGCAGAAAGCACTGTCAACAGAAAGTTAGTTAAAATGTACAGATACTACCTGTGTTTTTGCAGTGTTTTCCCCAACACATATTAAGTGATTTCTATGCTGCACTAAGAGATGGTAAATACAAGTTACAACAAAGTCACATCAAGCCTTCTCAACTGTCTGCCACCAACAGCTATACATTCTGTTTGGGTGTTGTTTGCTTCCATTAGTTTTATTACAGAACACTGAAGTGCCATTGATAACTACTTCACTCACCACTGACCTCCAACGATAGCAATGAAGGATTTTATATCCAGTTAAACCTGCAGGATTTAACTGTAATATTTTGGTCAAATTAGGTTTAACAAGCCTTTTATGACAAAAGGAAGAGGTACTTCACTGACATTAAGTGGTCAGAAAGTCAGTTTTATGTCTTGTCTAGAAGTGGACATATCCCTTGGTTTCAAGGGAAATTTTATTATATGAATCCAGATTTATAGTTCTCCTATTACTATGCAACAGGCTGAAGACAAAATGATGAACAACTGAACTTTTTTTTCTAGTGACCTGACTTATATGTCAGTTCTTTTGACTATTATTTTTATGATCTGTGTTCCTCATGATCTGCTGCTGTATATTGTTAGGGGGCTTATTCCTTCATCCACTTACTTCCCTGGTCCTTCTCACATGAACAGAGAGCAACAATACCCGAAGTCCAAAGGTGCAAACAATTCAATGTTTATTGGGGTGAACTTCCAGCAAGCATGATTCCAGTTTCCTTCCTTAGTGCTCCCTTCCCAGCTCTGACACCACAGAGCCTTACACCTGTGTCCCTGTTCCCATTCCTGCCCTTAGCCAAACATTATTCCAATTTCCCCACCCCCATTCCCTGTTCCCATTTCCCCTTTTAGCAAAACATGAGTCCAATTCCCCCCCCCCACTTCCTGATTGACTGCAGACTATATAGTAAAACTTGAGTTCTGCTTAGCTATACCTTAACCAATCATTTTCCTGAAATTTAACTAACCAATCCTAACATATTGTAACATGATTATGTAACCAATTATATCCCACCACCTTACACCCAGCAAAATTAATTATACAGCAGACAGAAACAATCACAGAACCAGACAGAGATTATACAGACAAACAATAGCAAAGTGGGAACTATAATGACAAAACAATACAGAAGTGAGGATTTCACATCCCAGCTATTGATAAGTGTGTTCTTGCCAGACAGGATGCTATCAAACTAAGTTTCCTTTTACATTTTCTAGGCACTTCCCTTTCTCTGGAGATGAGAGGCACTATCAGGACAGGACTGTATTCCTAACAGCCCAATAGCACCTTATTTCAATGTGACTAGTTTGGAATGTGAGGAGGTGACCGGTTGCTTCCCAGCTTATGGCTGCTTCTGTTGCTTAGCCAAAGGCCTTAGCCTAAGAACAGGGCCTCAGACTGTCACAGTAAGAGATCGACCTTACACTGGCAGATAGTGATTTTGATTCTTTCTTTTATACCTCTAACCAGCCAAGTGATAAGAATACACCTAAATTCTTAGAGTATAGGCCTTTACAGACAGGTCTGACTATCTATATCCTAACACGTCACCTGCAGTTCTTTTCCCCTGACCAAGACTCCACTGTAAGGCAGTTAGAGTTCCTAAGTAAAGAGGCTAATCTTGCATTCTTTTTGACACAGGTTATTTTCTTAGAGAAAAGACTGTCTACACTGTTTCTGAAAGGGTTTTTAATACCTATGGAGCCAGAGGTCTTAGATTACAACGGTACGTGCATTAATAAAATGGCAAAATTCCAAAAATGGAAGACACAGCAGACCACATTACAGTAATTACATGCTAGACCCTGCTACTTCAATTTTTGTTCTGCACACTGCTCTTTAAGACTAGAGATACTGATTTCACTTATGCCCTTTGTTAAAGCAATTTCCACAAGCTTCACTAAATTCAGAAACCTACCACTCAGAGTACAGCTAGTTTTCTGAGCATGTAACTACACTGCTCTTGTCATCTCATCAAATGATGTTTGAGAAAGGCGCTTTCCTTCTGACCATCCACAAAAAAAATTCTATTGTAGTTAATTCCACATAGAGAGCTGACATGGCACCCTCTGGACAATTAAGTCACACATCTCCATTGTCTTTTTTTGCTGTTGCCATCACAAGCACAGCTCCAACAATTGTAACAGTAGTGTAGTACAGCAATACTGGTAGCAGTGCTTTACTTATCATGCCATTTAGCACTGCATGACAGTGATTAAAGTGCTCATAGCCGTCATTTGAGTCTTGTTTACAGCAGAACTAACACTGATGAACTGAATTTCTTAGCAACAGGATAGCACCAAAAATTCTCATAAATCAGAAGAGACTGTAGGAACAAAAATGGTGTCAATCTACTTCTTCCACAAGCTTGTGACAGCTGAGCTAGCAATCCTCCCTCCCCCTTAAAGTTTATGAAAGCATATGAGATTATATGCTCCAAAGACATGAGCAAAAAAGTTAAGTCTCAAAAGGGTCTGGAAAATGCATTATGCTTAATTGGAAATACTCTTTACTGCAATAAGAACACTACATTCATTCGTTCAATATAGAACAGAGATAACAGAAGAGAACCAGAACTAAATAATCCTTTACTCTGCACTTGTCAGGGTGGATAAAAATCAATGATTCAATTAAAAAAAATCAGATTTTTTAACTTAAATCTGATTTTTTTTGATAAAATCCTTTTTGAGGAAAAAACCTATCTAAAGATAGTTCTAATTAAGATACATTATAGCTCAAAAATATTTCATCATGGAATAGGATTATAAATACTAATTCTATAGTATGAGACAATATATTCATGTAATGTTTAAGAAAAGTTTTGTAAATGAGTTCCAATAGTTTATGGATTAGGGACCCAATTTTACAGAGTTCCAGGAGCTTCTGTATAGATTATTTAGGTTAATCTTTCTATCTACCCAATGGGACTCAGTGCTCAGTCTAGAAGATACCATCAGAGATGCTTAGTTTTGCAGTTCTCAAAATGTGGATTGGTATCTCCAGAGATAACATGCTTGTTAACAGCAAATATGTTTTAAAATAAGTAAATAATAGATAACAGTGAGAAATAACAGACCTCAACCCCATTGTCCCTCTGAAAATTTGTGTACAGAGATTCAATCCCTAACCTCTCTCTAAAAGTGCAAAGTTTCAAAAAGTTCAATGACTAGAAGATTGCTGGGAGCGGAATAGATCTGGACAAGGAGAAGAAGTCTGGAGATAAATGTGAGAAGGGAGGGACAGGCAGTAGAAACAAAAGTGAAACTGTTTGAGCAGCATATTCCAGAAGTTTTGAGGTCTTTCTGTGTGTAGCCTTCATTGATTTGAGATCTACCCTACCGTTCTCTCACTAGAAAGGAAAACCTCTAATGGCAGCAGGCTGTAAAAGAGACCCAGTTTGGGAATAAGAACCATTCAAGAAATATACATTTTCTGATGATGTTTTAAAGAAAGTCACACCAGTGAACTGGTGGAAGTCACTTAAGCACTTGGATTCAGAGACTGTTGAAGTGATAATCTCACTTTTAACAGCAGTAGCTTCTTCTGCCGGTAGAAAGAATATTTTCTTCCTTTGGACTAATTCATTCCAAATTGAGAAATAGTTTGGGACCTGAAAAAGAAGGAAAGCTTGTTCTTCTTTTCCAGATTATGAACAAACAGGAAAATGAAGATGAAGGAGTTAGCTGCAGAAGACAATATTTTAAGTTTCTCCTGTTGACCTGGCTGACATATTCTATTTAATTTTTGAGTTTTTTTTAGAATTTCATTTAACTATTTTAGTTAACAGTTTTAACAAAAACAAACCTGATTTTTAAAAACTTGAATATTTAACTAAATTCAAAAATTCATATGCTTGTTTTGTTAAAATATTATATGTTCGCTGTTGAAGAAAAAAATCCAGAATACATAACATTATTGTTTTAGTTAAATAAAACAACTTAAATGTCTGTCTGGTGATGTTCTCCTCCTAATACAGCATGGCAAGAAAATCCTCCAAATGTTAATGTAATTAACCTGTTGAATTGGAATGGAGATAGCTATGTATGAAGTCACTGGGAGGTGAACTACTTCAATTAGCTTTGGTAAATGAAATAATCAAACAACCATTCATTTTTTGATATAGTTGTAAAACTAATCTGAAAAGTTTTCAAAAGAAATCACTTTAAAAATGTATAATGTGTACCTTCTAAAAATGAAACCTGCATCTACCTCCAAGTTGTGAAGAATATGTATTAAGGTTGTAACAACCAACAAGCATGCACATTTATGTAGAAATCCATGATTAAATCGAGTCTTCCTGACCGGTGATTTAAATCAATTCCATTTAAACCAAATCTACCCTGGCACTTGTAGAAAGCATCTGCTATTTACAAGACCAATGGTCACTCATCTGCACATGACTAAATATAACTAACTTGCTTTTCATGGACCAATCAACAATCCTGATACCCAAGTGCTCCTAATTGCTCTTCTTTTGATACCATAGACATCAAGATACTGGGCAGTTGAGCCACGTTTAAAATGTAAGTGGCATTATTCATGGAACTCAAGGCAAAGTCCTAGACACAGCCAAGCAAGTGGTCCTGTGGAAAGATCTTGGTGTAGAAATGCAGAACCAGGTTAAAAAGCTAGTTTTCATGTGAGCCACAACCGTTTTGCTCATCCTAGAAGCTTGCCGAAAGCAGCACTTGTTGTATGTCGAAACTGAAGCATGGTTTTCAAACGAGCTTTTAATTACGACTGGCTTTTCTGAACACAGCGTCGGAGGCAAAGCCCCACCAGCTGGAACACCAGCAGCCAAGCAAGTCCCTTTGCAGCCGGCTGGCGATCGGAAGGCGCTAACGTGAGCGGTCCGGCCCCGGCCCGGCCGGCTGCTAGGGCAGAAGGGACAGCACCCGCCAACACCAAGGCTCTGGCGCGCCAGGGGAAAGCAAACCCCGCCCCGCACGGCAGGTGCTTTTTACACACCGCCCCCTCCTCCCGGGCTAAGCAGCGTCTCTCTTGCCGGGCCCTAGAATGATCAGGGAGACTTTACACCCCGCCTCCGGCTCTGCGAGACCCGGAGAGCCCCTGGGCAGGGGGGCCGAAGGGTTCATGGCTGCGGCAGGGCCCACCCCCCACAGGCGGTTGAACCGTAGTGCCGCCGCAACGCCAGCCCGCGCGGTGCCCGCCGAGAGCCGGGCGCGCTCCATCACGTACCCGCTCGCCCTCGCTGGGGTTCTTGTCGGGGTGATACTTCAACGCCAGCTTGCGGTAGGCGCGCTTGATCTCGTCCGAGGAGGCGCTGGGCTTCACCTGCAGGATGTCGTAGTATCCCGTTTCCTTCACCATGGCGCCCTGGGCGGGAGAGCGACACCAGCGTTAGGGGGCTGCGGGCCGGGGACCAGCGCTCCGTGACACGGCGCTGCCTCGCCCGGCCAGCGACCAGCCCCCACCCCGACCGGACGCCCGCACGGCGCTGCCCGGCCCCGGCTGGGGACTGCCGGGCAGCTGGTGCCTAGGGCATAGGACGCCGGCCGGGAGGCGATTGGCTCCCTCAGGTCAGGCACCGGCTGATCCTTCCAGCCCGCAGCAGACACGGGGGCATCCCTGACCCGGCGCCGCTGGGACCGGCCGCTCTTACCGCTATGGCACTCACGAGCCCCCGCACGCAACTGATTTAGTACTAGTTCGTAGCGCAGCGCCCGGCCAGCTCCGCAGCTTTTATAGCGGCAGCGCCGAACCTTCTGGAATGACGCCACCCTATGTCACAGTTCTGGAACGGTCTAGAATTCCTGCGCGTGACGTCACCGCCCAGCCCTTGTAGTAGGAGGAGCCGGGGCGGGACGCGCTTTGCAGCAGCCGCCTGCTGTTACTAGGCAACCGCTGCTGCTACCGGCGCTCACGGTACTGAAAGGGGCTTAGATGTGCCCCCGCCCGCATACACCGCACATTCAATGCCCTTCCCTGGAGAAACACTGTACACGGCCACTTCCGCTCCTCCCAGCCCAGACTGACCACACCAGACACTCCGGTACTCAAAAAGAAAAGGAGGACTTGTGGCACCTTAGAGACTAACCAATTTATTTGAGCATAAGCTTTCTTGGGCTACAGCTCACTTACACACAGTCCCAGCACACCCTTCTGCTTGCTTGCCCACCACACCCCGAGAAACCCGCAGCAAAGCCACTTCCAGTGTTTTCCTCCCCACAAGACAGCGCAGGCCTCCCCTCCACCTGAGACTTCCCCACCCACCTCCTCCTTCCACCTGCCCCAGGCTGCCTTCCCCTCCCAGATAATATGATCCTGTCACACCTCCCACACACCGTCATGCCCTGCTGCTCTACACACACACACTAGGGGGACCAGAGAGCAAGTGTGAAAAATCAGGACGGGGGGCCGGGGGTAATAGGTGCCTATATAAGATAAAGCCCCAAATATCGGGATTATCCCTATAAAATTGGGACATCTGGTCACCCTAACACACACACTGTCACACCCCATACAGGACACACACCCCTACCTACCTACCTCTTTGCTTCAGTCTTCACGGCTGAGGATGTTAGGGAGATTCCCAAACCAGAGCTGTCCATTGTAGGTGACAAATCTGAGGAATTGTCACAGATTGAAGTGTCATTAGAGGAGGTTTTGGAATTAATTGATAAATTTAACAGTAACAAGTCACCGGGACCAGATGGCATTCACCCAAGAGTTCTGAAAGAACTCAAATGTGAAATTGCGGAACTATTAACTGTAGTTTGTAACCTGTCCTTTAAATCAGCTTCTGTACCCAATGACTGGAAGATAACTAATGTAATGCCAATATTTAAAAAGGGCTCTAGAGGTGATCCCGGCAATTACAGACCAATAAGTCCAACGTCAGTACCGGGCAAATTAGTTGAAACAATAGTAAAGGATAAAATGGTCAGACACATAGAAGAACATAAATTGTTGGGCAGAAGTCAACATGGTTTCTGTAAAGGGAAATCTATTAGAGTTCTTTGAAGGGGTCAACAAACATGTGGACAAGGGGGATTCAGTGGACATAGTATACGTAGATTTCCAGAAAGCCTTTGACAAGTTCCCAAACCAAAGGCTCTTACGTAAATTAAGTTGTCATGGGATAAGAGGGAAGATCCTTTCATGGATTGAGAACTGGTTAAAAGACAGAGAACAAAGTGTAGGAATAAATAGTAAATTTTCAGAATGGAGAGGGGTAACTAATGGTGTTCCCCAAGGGTCAGTCCTAGGACCAATCCTATTCAATTTATTCATACATAATCTGGAGAAAGGGGTAAACAGTGAGGTGGCAAAGTTTGCAGACAATACTAAACTGCTCAAGATAGTTAAGACCAAAGCAGACTGTGAAGAACTTAAAAAGATTTCACAAAACTAAATGATTGGGCAACAAAATGGCAAATGAAATGTAATGTGGATAAATGTAAAGTAATGCACATTGGAAAAAAATAACCCCAGCTATACATACAATATGATGGGGGCTAATTTAGCCACAACTAATCAGAAAAGAGATCTTGGAGTCATCATGGATAGTTCTCTGAAGACATTCACACAGTGTGCAGTGACAGTCAAAAAAGCAAACAGAATGTTAGGAATCATTTAAAAAGGGATAGAGAATAAGATAGAGAATATCTTATTGCCCTTATATAAATCTATGGTACACCCACATCTTTAATACTACATACAGATGTGGTCTCCTTATCTCAAAAAAGATATACTGACATTAGAAAAGGTTCAGAGAAGGGCAACTAAAACGATTAGGGGTTTGGAGCGGGTCCCCTATGAGGAGAGATTAAAGAGGCTAGGACTTTTCAGCTTGGAAAAGAGGAGACTAAGGGGGCCTATGATAGAGGTCTATAAAATCACGAGTGGGGTGGACAAAGTGAATAAGGAAAAGTTATTTTCTTGTTCCCATAATATAAGAACTAGGAGCCACCAAATGAAATTAATGGGCAGCAGGTTTAAAACAAATAAAAGGAAGTTCTTTTTCACTCAGCGCACAGTCAACCTGTGGAACTCCTTGCCTGAGGAGGTTGTGAAGGCTAGGACTATAACAGGGTTTAAAAGAGAACTAGATAAATTCATGGGGTTAAATCCATTAATGGCTATTAGCCAGGATGAGTAAGGAATGGTGTCCCTAGCCTCTGTCAAAGGGTGGAGATGGATGGCAGGAAAGAGATCAATTGATCATTATCTGTTAGGTTCACTCCCTCTGGGGCACTTGGCATTGGCCAGTGTCGGCAGACAGGATACTGGGCTGGATGAACCTTCAGTCTGACCCAGTATGGCCGTTCTTATGTACCTCCAGGAAGCACTCTGCATCGGAGGCAACCCTTACCTGAGATATCCCTTTCTCTTCACATCAGAAGAAACACAACTCCTGACTCTTTCTGACAAACCCATGCCCAGTACGCTCCAAATTTCCTTCCCTGAGACACCCCAGGTTGCCCTCTCACCAGAAAAAAAAAATCCTCCAGCATCACAATGCCCTCTGTCTCACCACAATGTACTCCTGCTAATCCCTCAGACCACAACACAACCCCAATGCCACCCTACCCGAGACACACACTGCCGTTCCTCCAACATCCTTCCTCACCCACACATAACTCCCCACTGAGACACCTTTAGGTCACCCCCCTTCCCAAAGACATACCTGTCATTTCCCCCTCCAAAGCCTCCTTGACCTCAATGCAAAACACAACCCCCGCTGCTTCCCCATAAACCACTTCACACCTTTTTCTGAGACAACCCCTGGGGTGCTCCCCGAAACACACTCAACACTGCCTTTTTCATGATTTATCCACATTATTGAGGTACTCCTCTGCATTCCTCACAGTGCCCCCTGTGGCTTCTTCCCTGCCCTCCCATGTCACCTACCCCCTCAGGTCATTATACCACTGCCCTGACACTGACCTCTCATACTGCCAGGAGTCGATCTCCCACCTGCCACATCAATACCCCACTTCTGTCACTATCCCACTTCCACCAACTGCATTGTCCATCCACCTCTAACCTCGCCATCTCAACTGTGCCCACGACATCACCTTCTCCCCTCTGACATCACTCTCAATTCCACCGCTCTTCTGTGCCTCAGTTTTGTGATCTGTTTTGTGACTGGCTTTCTTCTGGCATCCACCCCTAAAAACAGGGTCACACGCTTCTCACGTGTAAATCCAAACACTGAATGTTGAGCTGCACTATTTATAGGTTAGTAGCAGCAGAAGGAACTGTGAAGAGGAGGAACTACTTCTAATTCCAAAGTTCCACCATTCAACAGTGAACTGTTCCTAGAGCAGTAATGGATGGAAAAAGAGGAGGTGAGCATGCAAAAAGGAGAGATGGGTGGGGGTGGGAGGGAGCTACCCCTTAAAAACACAATTAAAAAAAAAAGATACAGTGCACAAGACAGAGTTTTGATCCAGGAACAAAATAATCAACATAAAGATGAAGTTAATGGTTTCACAAAGCACATGGAATGTCTAGTAAAAAAATTCTCCTGATAATAATTCCCAATATATCATGATAAAAGGCAAGACATCTAGTGCTAAATTCATCCCTGTGGTTGTGCAGAGGGGGATGGAAACTGGCTTCTACTCTAATTCTAGGGCTGCTGGGTGCCCTAGCCATGGCTAAACTGAGCCCTGGTTTTGGAGGAGCTGTGAAATAGCCAAGGTGCAGGATTGTCTGGGCTGCGACTCTTCCTGCTGAAACACCCTCCTCCACTTCCTACTCTGATCAACCTCTAGTTTGCCCTGAAATGTCCCTTGTGCCAGGGACTTCTTTGGGAGTGGCACAAAGCTGTTTGGGGTTATTCTGAACCAGGGAGTATTCACTGGTGGGGCCATGCAGCATCAGGGAATCAGCAAATCAGGTTCTTATGCCAAATTCTGCTCTCTGTTACACTGTTGTAAATTCAGAGGGCCTATACTGAAGTTGCTCGTGTAGAGCAGAATGTATAGTCATAAATGAATGTACATTAAAATATTTGAAAAATCACGGTCTTACCCAACTCTTCAAAACTTCAGGATTGTGAGTTTTGTAGAAGGGATGTTTGTGGAAACAGCACTGTTCGAGAGAATACTCATAGAAATTTGTAAACCTGAGTTTTCACACCAAAAACCTGCTTCTATGAGTTATGCTCAACCAACCAGGAAACAGAAGAATACCACATGACCTGTGTGTCCAATTGAAATTAACCAATACAGCTTGACTTTTGAATATCAAAAACTCACAACAAACTACTCATAAATGCTATACAGACTAAGCATTATTCATAGATATTACCTATGGTTTGGCCTGGATAGCATTGTAACCCCCCTTCCCACTTGGGCACTTCCTTGTAGGAGATGGCTATATATTTGATGCGGTAGTTGGCGCACCTGTCTGAGGATAAATTGTCTTGGAGTTAAGGCACAAAACTTGTAGTCAGTAGATCTGGGCCCTGTTTCTGATCCTTTGTACGCTTGGCCTGCTCTATGCAAACTTAGGAATTCTCCCTGTGAGATGTTGGTGGCACTTGTTCAAATCCACCCCGCACTGTCTAGGCAGGAGTGGTTAAACAAAGAAATGTGTGTTTACCTCAATTTACATATAAGTAGTAAACAGGCTCCTTGAGACAATCGGGAGACAAGGCAAATCAGCATTTCAGCATACACAGAGGAGAAGAAAGAGCATGGGGCCATCTTCACCACCTTCTTTACCGTTTGAATAAACTTAGGCCTTGTCTACACTGGTAAGTTTCTGTGCAGTAAAGCAGCTTTATGCGCTGTAACTCCTGAGGTGTACACACTGCCAAGCCACTTAGTGCGCAGAAACCGTGCAGTTGTAGCGCTTTAAAAAACCCACTGTGGTTGATTACAGCGCTGTGATTGGTCTGTGGGAGGTGTCCTATAATGCCTGTTCTCACCTCTCTGGTCATCGGTTTGAACTCTACTGCCCTGCCCTCAGGTGACCAACCATCATCCCCACCCTGTAAATTCCTTTGGAAATTTGAAAGTCCCCTTCCTGTTTGCTTGGTGATACGTGCAGTGGTCTCAACGCATCTTTCCAGGTGGCCATGAATGCTCCACGCACCAGGCGATCCCCTGCTTGGAGCAATGCCGAGCTGCTGGACCTCATCAGCATTTGGGGAGAGGAGGCTGTCCAGTTCCAGCTGCGCTCCAGCTGTAGGAATTATGATACCAATGGAAAGATATCATGATGCATGACAGAAAGAGGCCATGACTGGGACACATTGCAATGTAGGTTCAAGTGAAGGAATCATAGAATATCAGGGTTGGAAGGGAACTCAGGAGGTCATCTAGTCCAACCTGCTGCTCAAAGCAGGACCAATCCCCAACTAAATCATCCCAGCCAGGGCTTTGTCAAGCCTGACCTTAAAAACCTCGAAGGAAGGAGATTCCACCACCTCCCTAGGTAACCCATTCCAGTGCTTCACCACCCTCCTAGTGAAAATTTTTTCCTAATATCCAACCTAAACCTCCCCCACTGCAACTTGAGACCATTACTCCTTGTTCTGTCATCTGCTACCACTGAGAACAGATCCATCCTCTTTGGAACCCCCTTTAAGGTAGATGAAAGCAGCTATCAGATACCCCCTCATTCTTCTCTTCTGCAGACTAAATAATCCCAGTTCCCTCAGCGTCTCCTCATAAATCATATGCTCCAGCCCCCTAACCATTTTTGTTGCCCTCCACTGGACTCTCTCCAATTTTTCCACATCCTTCTTGTAGTGTGGGGCCCAAAACTGGACACGGTACTCCAGATGAGGCCTCACCAATGCCAAATAGAGGGGAACAATCATGTCCCTCGCTCTGCTGGCAATGCTCCTGCTTATACAGCCCAAAATGCCATTAGCATTCTTGGCAACAAGAGCACGCTGTTGACTCATATCCAGCTTCTCATCCACTGTAACCCCTAGATCCTTTTCTGAAGAACTGCTGCCTAGCCACTCAGTCCCTAGTCTGTAACAGTGCATGGGATTCTTCCGTCCTAAGTGCAGGACTCTGTACTTGTCCTTGTTGAACCTCATCAGATTTCTTTTGGCCCAATTCTCTAATTTGTCTAGGTCCCTCTGTATCCTATCCCTACCCTCCAACATATCTACCACTCCTCCCAGTTTAGTGTCATCTGAAAACTTGCTGAGGGTTCAGTCCACGCCATCCTCCCGGTCATTAATGAAGATATTGAACAAAACCGGCCCCAGGACCGACCCCATGGGCACTCCACTTGATACCGGCTGCCAACTAGACATGGAGCCATTGATCATTACCCATTGAGCCCGACAATCTAGCGAGCTTTCTGTCCACCTTATAGTCCATTCATCCAGCCCATACTTCTTTAACTTGCTGGCAAGAATACTGTGGGAGACCATATCAAAAGCTTTGCTAAAGTCAAGGAATAACACATCCACTGCTTTCCCCGCATACACAGAGCCAGTTATCTCGTCATAGAAGGCAATTAGGTTAGTCAGGCATGACTTGCCCTTGGTGAATCCATGCTGACTGTTCCTGATCACTTTCCTCTAAGTGCTTCAGAACTGATTCTTTGAGGACCTGCTCCATGATTTTTCCAGGGACTGAGGTGAGGCTGACTGGCCTGTAGTTCCCTGGATCCTCCTTCTTCCCTTTTTAAAAGATGGGCAGTACTTTAGCCTTTTTCCAGTCATCCAGGACCTCCCCCGATCGCCATGAGTTTTCAAAGATAATGGCCAATGGCTCTGCGATCACATCCATCAACTCCTTTAGAACCCTCAGATGCAGCGCATCCGGCCCCATGGACTTGTGCTCGTCCAGCTTTTCTAAATAGTCCTGAACCACTTCTTTCTCCACAGAGGGCTGGTCACCTCCTCCCCATGCTGTGCTGCCCAGTGCAGTAGTCTGGGAGCTGACCTTGTTCATAAAGACAGAGACGAAAAAAGCATTGAGTACATTAGCTTTTTTCACATCCTCTGTCACTAAGTTGCCTCCCTCATTCAGTAAGGAGCTCACACTTTCCTTGACTTTCTTCTTGTTGCTAACATACCTGAAGAAACCCTTCTTGTTACTCTTAACATCCCTTGCTAGCTGCAACTCTAAGTGTGATTTGGCCTTCCTGATTTCACTCCTGCATGTGTGAGCAATATTTTTATACTCCTCTCTGGTCATTTGTCCAACCTCCCCTTCTTGTAAGCTTCTTTTTTGTGTTTCCACTATCGGAGATTGACTAAGCGCAAACAGGAGAGGAGGCCCCTGGTAAGTGGATCTGATTTTGGGAATCGCTGAAGTGAGTTGTTGGGGGTAGGAAGGTTGCAGAAAACAGGCTTGTCTCCCACCGTATGCCTAGTCTGAGTGGCAGAACAGGCTGTTGATTGACTCCCTCACTTCACGGGAATCTCCCTCAGAGATCTCTAGGATACTCTCATGTAGATACTGGGCAATCTGTTGCCACATGTTCTTCAGCAGAACTGCTTTGTTTTTTGCCCCATTAGTGGTAACTTTCCCACACCACTGTGCTGGGTTCATTGCTGCACATAGGTGAGCCCCATAGGGGCCAGGGCAGAGGCCACAGGCTTGGAGAAGACCCTCCCTTGATTCCCTGCTCATCGTCAGCAGCGAGATATCTTCCATAATGATCACATCCTGTGGAAAGTATGGGGACAGGAATGATTATCAGGCCCCCACTACAGTGCTGGCTCTCCCCAAGAGCCACATGCCCAGTGTACAGCAGCAGGGTCCAGAAAGAGTGATTTACCTTGCTCCTGCGGCTACTCACCATTTTGGGAGTCTTGTGGCTCACGTGCGCTTGCCTGGAGTCAGCCAGTTAGTGACAGGTATATGAATACTGGCTGTGTTTTAAAGCACTGAATCAGTGTTGTCTGTGTTGCAAACAATACTGTTTCTGTAAAATGTTGCATTTAAACTTCACAGAGATTACTTTGGGAGCCCAGCCTCCCTCCCTCATACAATTATGCTAAATCCCCTTATTGCATCATGCGTACCAATCACCTTCTAGCATTACAAGTACTGCAATCCCAAGCATAGCAACAAATATTAGTGGCTTTCAGCTTCAAATTGCTGCCTCAAGGCATCCCTGATCCTTATGGCCCCGTACTGTGCCCCTCTAATAGCCCTGGTCTCTGGCTGTTGAAACTCAGCCTCTAGGCGCTGAGCTTCTGCAGTCCAGCCCTGAGTGAAGCTTTCACCCTTCCCCTCACAAATATTGTGGAGCATACAGTACACAACTATAAGCATAGGAATATTGTCATTGGCCAGGTCCAGCTTCCCATACAGACATCGCCAGCTGGCTTTTAAATGGCCAAAAACACACTCAACAGTCATTCTGCACTTGCTCAGCCAGTTGTTGAATCGCTCCTTGCTGCTGTCAAGTTGCCCCGTGTATGGCTTCATAAGCCACAGCATTAAGGGGTAGGCGAGCTTAGGATCACACTGGGCATTTTGACTTCCCCTACAGTGATCTTCTGGTCTGGGAAGAAAGTCCCAGCTTGCAGATTCCTGAACAGGCCAGTGTTCCGAAAGATGCGTGTATCATGCACCTTTCAAGACCAGCCTGCATTAATGTCTGTGAAACGCTCACGGTGATCCACAAGCACCTGGAGAACCATTGATAAATATCCCTTGCAATTAATGTACTTGGTGGCTAGGTGGTCTGGTGCTAGAATAGGAATATGCATGCCATCTATCACTCCTCCACAGTTAGGGAAGCCCGTTTGTGCAAAACAATCCACAATGTCATGCACGTTGCCCAGAACCATAGTCTTTCGGAGCAGGATGGAATTAATGGCACTGCACACTTCCATCAACACAAGTCCAACGGTCGACTTTCCCACTCTGACCTGGTCAGCGACCGATCGGTAGCAGTCTGGAGTAGCCAGCTTCCACAGTGCAATTGTCACACACTTTTCCAATGACAGGGCAGCTCTCATTCTCATGTCCTTGCACCGCAGGGCTGGGGTGAGCTTATCACACAGTCACATGAATGTGGGTTTCCTCATCCAAAAGTCCTGCAGCCTCTGCTCATCATCCCAGACGTGCATCACATGTGATCCCACCACTCAGTGCTTGTTTCCTGAGCCCAAAAGTAATGTTCCACTGTGGTCAGCACCTCCATGAATGCCAGAAGCAATCTTGTGTCAAAGCTACTATGTGTGGCAAGATCAATGTCGGACTCCTCTTGCCTTTGTAGTTTAAGAAATAACTCCACTGCCACTTGTGACGTGTTAGTCAGAGCGAGCAGCATATTGGTCAACAGTTTGGGATCCATTCCTGCAGCCTGAAGAGGCAGAGCGTGCAGTATACAAACCATTGAAAGATGATGCCAAATGTGGACAGAAGCACAGGGATTGCTGGGATGTGAAGCAATGCATCACAAGTCATTGGGATAGGACCCAGAATGCTCCACGACCCCCTCTGCCTTCCCACAAGTCTTAGCGGCAGAAGAGAAAGAGGTACTCTGTGGGATAGCTGCCCAGAGTGCACCACTCCGAATACCACTGCAAGTGCCGCAAGTGTGAACACGCTATTGCGCAGGCAGCTGACAGTGTGAACACACAACAGCGGTTTCCCTTCAGCGCTCTGTGAGTGACGCTGTAACTGCCGGCGCTGTAACTTTCCCTGTGTAGATGTGCCCTTAGCTTTGAGGGGTAATCCACAGAAAAACCCACTTCAAAGGTGACTGGAGTATAAAAGTGAGGTGGGGCAAAAACACCCCAGGTCATCTCTCCCTATTCACTTTTCTCTCTCTCTCCTCTTTCCCGTGCTCAGTGGTGAGCTGGAGCCGGTTTGCACCGGTTCGCACCTGTTCGCATGAACTGGTTGTTAAATTTTGAAGCAGTTTTAGAACCGGTTGTTTACCTGCTTCCCTGCAGGGGGCACTGAGGCTTTGATAGGCTCCAGCCAGGAAGTGATGTAATTCCTCCTCCGGCCGCCGGGGGCGCTGCACTGTGGGAGCCATGCGGGCTGCCGCCTGGCCCTGGACACGAGCCCTGTTGCTGCTGCTGCTCTCCTGGCCCTGGGGCTCCCGCTGCTGCCTGGTGGGTCCCCGGCTGCTCTGCTGGGCCTGGGCTGCGTCCTGCTGCTCGGGCTGCTCCGAGCCACTCTCCCCGTGAGTACCCACCACCCTGCCCGCAGCCAGCCCCTGTCTCAGCCACCCCCTGCACCCCCTGCCTGCAGCCACCCCAGCACCCCCTGCCTGCAGCCATCCCCCGTCTCCAGCCACCCCCTGCCCTGCCTCCAGCCACCCCAGCACCCACTGCCCACAGCCAGCCCTGCACCCCCTGCCCGCAGCCAGCCCCCATCTCCAGCCACCCCCGCACCCCCTGCCCTGTATCAAGCCACCCCTGCTGCACCCCCTGCCCTGTATCCAGCCAACCCCTGCTGCATGCACCCCCTGCCCTTCTGCAACCAGCCCTGCACCCCCCGCCCGCAGCCAGCCCCTGTCTCCAGCCAGCCCCTGCACCCCCTTCCCGCAGCCAGCCCCTGCCTCCAGCCACCCCCGCACCCCCTGCCTGTATCCAGCCAATCCTTGCTGCACGCACCCCCTGCCCACAACCAGCTCCCATCTCCAGCCGCCCCCGCACCCTCTGCCCACAGCCAGCCCCCGTCTCCAGCCAGCCCCCGTCTCCAGCCAGCCCCGCACCCGCTGCCCTAACTCCAGCCAACCCCTGCCACACTCACCCCTGCCCTGTCTCCAGCCAGCCCCTGCCGCACTCCCTGCCGTGCCCGCAGCCAGCCCCTGCCGCACCCCCTGCCCGAAGCTAGCCAGCCCCACACCCCCCGTCTCCAGCCAACCCCTGCTGCACCCTCCTTCAGCCCTGCCCGAAGCCAGCCAGCCCCATACCCCCTGTCTCCAGCCAGCCCCGCACTCCCCTGCCCTGCCTCCAGCCAGCCCCTACCTCCAGTCAGCCCCTGCCCTGCCCACAGCCAGCCCCGCACCCCCTGCCTCCAGCTAGCCCTGGCCCACGCCCCTGTCTGCAGCTGGCCCAACGTCCACTGGTGCCCTGCAGTTCCCAGGGCAGTAACCCTGCACACCTGCTTCAATGAGGGGGGCAGGGAACAGCTGGGCCCCACACATGTGCACACCCTAGGGTGACCAGACAGCAAGTGTGAAAAATCAGGACAGGGGGTGGGGGTAATAGGTAATTTAAGGTAAGATAAAAATAAGGTAATATGGTAACCCTACTGGTAGAAAAAATACATACTGGGGCACATCCCTTAAACCAGAACTTTTTATAGGGAACTGGTTGTTAAGATTTTGGCAGCTCATCGCTGCTCGTGCTCTCTCTTTCATCTAAAAAGACAAAGGGACCAGCCCTTGGGCTTTGGGAGAGATCCTGATCTGAAATCTGGTCAGCAGTGTGGCCACAGAGGGGAACACTGCAACAGGGGTAAAGTTTGGAGGACACTGCTCCTCACCATTTTACTGGGATTGTTTTCTGTTCGGCTGGCTGGATGTGCTGCATAGTCTTTTGATGAGTATTGTAATTGGAAAGTATCCCAGTGCACTGCTGGAAAGGGGGAACTACTCTAACATACCTCACTGATTTAGGTGCCCTTTATTTTAACAAAGGATGCTCTTAAGTGCACTTTGCATAAGACATGCCTCCTATTTGACCAGTCATGCTCATGTCTGGATTTATGCCTGATTTTGAACTCAGTTACACCAATTTAAATCCAGAGTGTCTTCATTAAAGTAAACAGAGGTAATCTGGATTTACACTGGTGGTAACAAACAGAATCTAGCCCAGAATCTCCCTTCTTAAACCTTCATAACAAAGGCCATTTACACTGTTGCAAGATGTCTGAATGCCTAATCTTTAGCAATGTTGGACACCTGCAACTCCCATTGACTTCAGTGGGACTTGCTGATGCTCAGCATTTCTGAAAATCAGGCATTTCTATAATAATGTACAGACTCAGTTATGCTTTTTAAGATTCTTTTTACACAAGTACAGTATTTGGAATAATAGATTTTAAGGCTAGAAGGGACAACTCTGATCATCTAGTTTGAGTATTGTGGTCTTTGAGGGTAAATGAAGGAGGGAATGGTATTGAGAGAGTCTGTTAATTAATGTAAATAATTTGCACTTTAAGACTATACATATTTTTTAAGAATGTTAAGATCTTTAATTTTAATTTTTTTAAAAAAAAGTTTTGCAGTTTGTTTTTAGGGTAGGGATGCAGACATTCTTTGTCTGGCAACACTAGAGAGAATAAATTTACAGAGTGAATAATATATTAATGGTGAGTACTGGGAAATTCCTGCAGACGTAAAATAGCAAGCAGGTCAAGAAAATAATTGTGGCTTTAAGCCAGAAAACAACAAGGAGCAATAATTTCAGGCTGTCTATTAACAAGCAAAAAGAAGGTAATATCAATTGTTTTTTACTTAATATAAAGCTTTGGATACATAATAAGTTTCTTTGTATACTAGCAATCATGATTTCATCTGTTTTGAACTAGGGACTGCAAATGTTTTAGTAACTAGACTGATGAGAGTACCCTTCTGGTGCTTGGGGAGGTTCTGTGTATTCTGTTTAAATTCTACTTTGGAAATTGCCAAAGCAATATTCAGTGAACATAACAGAAGTTTCCTTTTGCCTCCTGAAGAATACGGATTCTAAGGGGTCTGTTTTCCTTTATCAGCTACTGAAGAATGTTCGTGTCACTAAAATCTAATGCCACATAAATGCCTCTTGATGTTGTTATCCGCATAATGTAGGCCACCCACCCCTACCCTTCCGTGGGCTTGAGGTGTAACCCAATCAATTTAGGACACCCACTCCTACCCTGCCTGGGCTCGGGGTGTAACTCTCTATGGGTTGGCGGGGCCTTTTCCCAATGAAAGAGCCTTTACACAATAATATCCTTATTATTAGCAACTGATCAACTTATTAGCAACTGATCAACAGAATACACACGCTAAGGATACAATGCTCACCACTTCCGATAAAGCAGACAAACTTTTCCTGATGGCCAGTCAGGACTGAGTCATCTGGGCCTCCGTGTTCTGCATGGTGTGATCGGCAGGGTGTGAGGGTTCTGACAGCTTTGATCTTAGGTTGTGTCCTGGAGCTAGGTTCCAAAGAACTTCTTTTTAGACTCAAGTTTGTATAATTAAACTTAGGTCCTGCTTATCTGTACTTTAATGAATCATTTTTACTAAAGTATTATGAAACAATATTTTAACCAGTCCTGGCACATTACAAAACAATTCTTTAACCAATCCTAGCACATCACCTGCTACATACAAGAGTCAATTCAAATATTGTGAAACCAGTTACAAAACAGTCAGAAACAATTAAAGATAAAATAAAAGGGAATTGTGACTTGCTACCCTTGGATCATAGATAGGGCCCTACCAAATTCACGGTCCATTTTGGTCAATTTCACAGTCAGAGGATTTAAAAAATCATAAATGTCATGATTTCAGATATTTAAATGTGAAATTTCACAGTGTTGTAACTGTAGGGGTCCTGACCCAAAAGGGGGTCATGGGGTGGGGGTGGGGTTGCAATGTTATTGTGGCGGGGTTGCGGTATTGCCACCCTTATTTCTGTGCTGCTGTTGCTGGTGGTGCTGCCTGCAGAGCTGGGCGGCCGGAGAGCGGCAGTGGTGGCTGGGAGCTCAGCTCTGAAGGCAGCACCACTTCCTGCAGCAGCGCAGAAGTAAGGGTGGCATGGTATGGTTTTGCCACCCTGAGTTTTGCGCTGCTGCCTTCAAAGCTGAGCCCTCAGCAAGCAGCTGCCACTCTCCGTCCACCCAGCTCTGAAGGCAGCAGTGCAGAAGTAAGGGTGAAATGTATGGTATCGCCACCCTTACTTCTGCACTGCTGCTGGCAGGGTGCTGCCTTCAGAGCTGGTCATCCAGCTAGTAGCTGCCAGTCTCTGGCCACCCAGTTCTGAAGACAGCGCAGAAGTAAAGGTAGCAACACTGTGACCCCCCTACAGTAACCTTGCGACCAGTGTTCCCTATAATTTTTTACATCCATATGCAGAATGAATTTTGTAATGTGCACCAATATGGAGGTGTTGTGTGACACATCACCTTCATATTGGTGCACATAACAAAATTCATGTGGTGGGGGTGGGGCTGAGGGGTTTGCAGTGTGGGAGTAGGCTCAGGGCTGGGGCAGAGGGTTGTGGTCTGGGGGGATGAAGGCTCTGGCTGTAGGTGCGGGCTCTGGGGTGGGGCTGGGGATGAGGGGTTCAGGGTGTGGGAGGGGGCTCAGGGCCGGGGAAGAGGATTGGGGTGGGGGTGCAGGCTCTGGGGTGGGGCTGGCTTTGAGGGGTTTGGTAGGGGGCTCAGTGCTAGGATAGAGGGTTGGGGTGTTGGGGTTGATGGCTCTGGCTGGGGGTGCAAGCTCTCTGGTGGGCTGGGGATGAGGGGTTCGGAGTGTGGGAGGGGGCTCAGGGCTTGGGCTGTGGGCTCTGGGCTGGGGCTGCGGATGATGGATTCAGGGTGCAGGCTGCCCCCAGGCTGCAGTGGGAAGAGAGGACTCCCCCCAGCCCACTCTCGCCACAGCAGCTTGGGCTGGGGTAGAAGCACCTCTCCCAGGTTGTGGCAGCTGGGTTGGGCTGAGGGAGGGGCTCCTCTCCCCCGGCCACGGTAAGTGCGAAGCAGCTCTGTGCTGGGGCCGGCAGAGAGGGGCACCTCTCCCCGCCACGGCAGGTCTGTGCTGGGGCTGGCGGGGAGGGGCGCCAAAGCATGGACCTGCCATGGCAGGGAGAGGCTACTCTCCCTGCTGTTGCAGGTCTGTGCTTTGGCCAGTGTGGAGGGGCGCCTCTCCCCACCGCAGCCCTGAGCACCTGAGTGGGACTTAATAGGCAGCTGTGCGGTCGCGCAGCTTAGAGGGAACTTAGCTTGCAACCCCCTCCCCGCAACCCCCTTTTGGGTCAGGACCCCCAGTTTGAGAAATAGTGGTCTCTCCCATGCAATCTGTATAGTACAGGGTAAAAGTACATAAAAGACCAGATTTCACAGGGGAGACCAGATTTCATGGTCCATGATGCGTTTTTCATGGCTGTGAATTTGGTAGGGCCCTAATTATAGATTTCCCAACTTAAACTACTAAGTGTTTCTTCCAGACAGAGTGTTATCTTGCAAAGTTTTTCTTAAAACTGTTTTAAGGTCTGTCTGTTTATTTGGTCACTTGTTGGTGCAAGCCTTCTTAGGCCAGGAATGCTTTCTTAACAACCAGATATTCTATTGTTTTGTACAGTTTAGATGGAACGTGACTCCCCACTTTTAGCTAATGGCTGCTGCTCCTTACTGTAGAAAGGCCTTAGACTATAATGTTGCTGTTGCAGAATGTTTTGCCGAATTTATAGTCCTTCTTTCCTGTAGAATTTATTATTTTATAAATAGCTTTTGAATATATTCATTAGTAGTCAGACACAAACCCTTCCTAGACTATTAAGAAGCAAAGGTCATATTACATGTTACAGGTAAGTTATTTTTATAAATTAATGTATTGGATTTGCATTAGAACTTAGATACTTTGGGCATTTTTAATGTAACCAATCTCTGATGGTGCCTCCACTAGATGTACATTTTTCATTTGTTCTATTCTTTTTCCATTCCTCTTAGAAAAGTTTAGATATCTGGATTGGTTTTCACCTTTCCCCAGGCAACCAGAGACTTATATGAATAATTTACTACACAAATGCAATATTTAGATAACGTGGGCTAGTAGTATAACCAAGTTATGTAATCATTTCACTGAAAGACCGTAAGACCAAAATTCAATGTAGAAAATCACAATTTAAAGTGACACTCTAAGGTACAAACAGTAGGCTTTGTAAAAACAAGTTATGTCCAGACCTAAAATTCATATAACTGTTGCAGGATTTTTTTCTTTCCAATGGAAACAGCTTTTTAAAAAAGAGAAATTCCCATCCAGTTTTTGCAACACAGAGATTCCATTAGAGCTAAAAAATGAAATTAACTAAAAATGGCTTTAAGGAAAACTGCAAGTGACTAGTTTGTTTCATTGTCTAACACCAGTGAAATACACAACATAAACATCATAAACTTTAAATTAATTTTGATTTTAAAAATCCATTCCATTTTAATAAAAATCTGTTTGGTTGAAAAATCTAATGTAATTAGCTGCATAGATAGGCCATTTTGCAGTATACTTTAACTATATGGTATTTGGCTATGCGAGTGCCCCTTTAGGTTAAGCATGAATTGCATGAAATATGATAAAGCTGTCTTACCATTTAAACTCAAGTTGTCTGTGTTCTTTATGGACTTTCTGTTTCTGGTTAAGTTGTGCAGGTTTACTCAATAAAATAGAGAAAACAATCCACAAAAAATCAAAATGGCAATCAAGGGCACAGTTCAATGCTGAAAAATCACATTGTAATTGAAATACTGTACATAGCAGCTATGAAGTTATATAGGCAACTAAATGCAGAAATACTTTAATTGCATATTTTGTAAATTTGAAGACTGAAGGACACATGCTATTGTTTTTTTATTAAGAAAAAATCCCCATTCATTAAAGTGGGGGAATTTTGCTTAAAAATCAATGGTTTGATTGGCCTTGAGATAGTACACTTGTTTGACAACGAATGAGAAATCTATCACTGACTTTAAACTGGCTGGATACTCTAACAGATAGCTAGGGACTGACCATGAAGATCACTAAGAACTTCACTCGATAGTTAATTTCAAGGGTCAATATAAGTTATAGAATAAGGATTTAGAAAAGTGTGTGTATATGTATGTGTAATTAAAGATAACCATACATTAGCAGTTAGATATAGATAAACGTGAATTCAAACTTTTAAGCAACTTTTCACCAGTAACAGTCAACTATCAGTAAGATGCTGTGATGTTATCTGATTAGAGTATGACCATGCAAATCATTGTTGCTACCACTGTTATATAATTGCAACGAATCTTATCCAAAGTGTGATGCATGGCCAGAAAGGGTAAAGCAGCTTGCAGGCTAATTGACTCAGATTCAACCTTTAGGGACATATTGGTAGATAATGTTTGTGTTTTTGTGGGTTTACATATATATTGTTAGAGGTTAACAATGTAATCAAACAGTCCCTGTCTATGCTGTATTCTGTTAATTCAGAGATCAAAAGGAAGTATTCACATCTAAATGAACTGTAAACATAGGATATCACTGTATTCATCTCTCTTCGAAATGTATAGCAAATCACCTGAGAATGGTGGAAAACGGGCAATTGCTTTATGTTAATCCATGTAGGTAATTACCAGTGATGCTTAGGAAATAGGTCTACTTCAAAGTCTCCATGATTGCCTGTTGTTCACCTAAGGACTCCAACCTGTCAAGAGAAGTCCTGGAACTGTATAAAACCCCCTTGGATCCTGATCCTTTTAATCTCAGATTGGCTTGATGCTTCATGCAGGGGAAGCGTAAGTCATAAGGCTGAGATCTCCAGTCCTGTCTGGATCACTCTGAGTATGAACATTGGACTATAACTATGGACTAACTCTTTGCAGCTACAAAGTTCACCATCTCTACTATGAATCTAATCTTAGAACTGTACTCATGTCTGTATGTATATTGATCTTTTAACCAATACTCTCTCTCTCTCTTCTTTTTAAATACATTTTAGTTTAGTTCAGGGGTTGGCAATGTTCGGCATGCAGTCCGTCAGGGTAATCTGCTGGCGGGCTGCGAGACATTTTGTTCATATTGACCGCCCGCAGGCATGGCCCCCCGCAGGTCCCAATGGCTGCAGTTCGCCGTTCCTGGCCAATGGGAGCTGTGGGAAGCGGCGGCCAGCATATCCCTGTGGCCCGCGGTTTGCCGATCCCTGGTTTAGTTAATGAGAATTGGCTGTAAGCTTGTATTTGGGTAAGAGCCAAAATATTCATTAACCTGGGAGGAATGTGTCTGATCCTTTGGGACTGGTAGAACTTTTTTATATGATGAATAAGTTTTTCAGTAATTCTCATCATATTTGACTTGGGTGTCTGGTTGGAGACCTGAGGCTGGGTTGCTTTGAGGGAACTGTGTTGTTGGCTTCTGGGTAACCAGTGAGGTATGTATAGAAGCTGTTTTGTCCTGTCTTGGTAAATCTAAGTATTGGAATATCCACCAGCTTTAGGGATTGTCTGCCCCATTCTTTGCAGTTCACCCTAACTGAGTGAACTCAGCATGGCTCCCCTGGGATTCCAGTCACAGATGCTCTGGCAGATAGCTCATTACAGGTATCTTTAGCTAAAAAGTGTTTGGATGTTTTACTTCCCTTTACTTTATTTGACTAAGGCCTGGTCTACACTAAAGCTATAAGTCGACCTTTAAGTTACGCTACTTCAGTTATGTATGTTCCTGGTTTGTGATGTGGCAGCTAATGACAGGAACTCTGGATAAACATGGCTATTGTGGCAGACGCTCCAGACCTTATTGGAAAGCTTCATTCGACTCAGAGTACTTGCAAAATCACAGAGCTATCAGTATTTGGATTTTGTAATTGAAGTCGATGTAACTTAGGTTGACTTACAGCGGTGTTTACACCATGCTGTGTGGACGGGAGATGCTCTCCTGCTGACTTACCTTCCACCTCTTGTGGAGGTGGAGTACAGATGTCAACAGGAGAGTGCTCTCCCATTGACTTAGCGGGTCTAATTGACACAGCTGCATCGATCACAGCAGTGCTGATTTAGATGTAAGTGTAGACAAGCCCTGAGAGAAGGTCAGTTCTTAGTGTGACTCAGGTTAAATTTGTGTCTTTCTTCAATGTAAGATATTTATTCTGTCAATCTTACACTCAGATAAGAAGAGGTGATTCCACATTTTTAGAAGTAACAGGAAAGTTACATAAGGCCAGTTTCTTGAACCTACTCTACTGCAATAGTTCCAAGTTCAATCATTCTCCTGTATCCCTTCTCTTGTATCCCTCCACCTACAAGCTACAATCATCACCCTCCCACCTTACAAAATAAATAAAAATACAGGGAGGCCTTAGACTTACGGCACAATTCGTTCCTCAGAATTGTGTTGTAAGTTGAAACACAAGATGAAACTATTTTCCCATAGGAATCAATGGTATGAAGCAAAAAGAAAAGGAGTATGTATGGCACCTTAGAGACTAACCAATTTATCTGAGCATAAGCTTTCGTGAGCTACAGCTCACTTCATCGGATACATACTGTGGGAAGTATAGAAGATCTTTTATACACACAAAGCATGAAAAAATGGGTATTTACCACTACAAAAGGTTTTCTCTTCCCCCACCCCACTCTCCTGCTAGTAATAGCTTATCTAAAGTGATCACCCTCCTTACAATGTGTATGATAATCAAGTTGGGCCATTTCCAGCACAAATCCAGTGTTTAATAAGAACGTCTGGGGGTGGGGGAGGGTAGGAAAAAACAAGGGGAAATAGGCTGGAATAGAGACTGGGAGTGGCTAAGTCATTATGCAAGGTAACCCAAGTTAATTGTATCCAATTTGCAAATGAATTCCAATTCAACAGTCTCTCGCTGGAGTCTGGTTTTGAAGTTTTTTTGTTGTAATATCGCAACTTTCATGTCTGTAATCGCGTGACCAGAGAGATTGAAGTGTTCTCTGACTGGTTTATGAATGTTATAATTCTTGACATCTGATTTGTGTCCATTTATTCTTTTACGTAGAGACTGTCCAGTTTGACCAATGTATGTGGCAGGGGGTATTGCTGGCACATGATGGCATATATCACATTGGTGGATGTGCAGGTGAACAAGCCTCTGATAGTGTGGCTGATGTTATTAGGCCCTGTGATGGTGTCCCCTGAATAGATACGTGGGCACAGTTGGCAATGGGCTTTGTTGGAAGGATAGGTTCCTGGGTTAAAAGAAAAGGAGTACATGTGGCACCTTAGAGACTAACCAATTTATTTGAGCATAAGCTTTCGTGAGCTACAGCTCACTTCATCAGATGCATACTGTGGAAACTGCAGAAGACATTATATACACAGAGACCATGAAACAATACCTCCTCCCATCCCACTCTCCTGCTGGTAATAGCTTATCCAAAGTGGGGGTGAGAACCTGGATTTGTGCTGGAAATGGCCCACCTTGATTATCATACACGTAAGGAGAGTAGAGTAATCACTTTAGATAAGCTATTACCAGCAGGAAAGTGGGATGGGAGGAGGTATTGTTTCATGGTCTCTGTGTATATAATGTCTTCTGCAGTTTCCACAGTATGCATCCAATGAAGTGAGCTGTAGCTCACGAAAGCTTATGCTCAAATAAATTGGTTAGTCTCTAAGGTGCCACAAGTACTCCTTTTCTTTTTGCGAATACAGACTAACACAGCTGTTACTCTGAAACCGTTCCTGGGTTAGTGGTTCTGTTGTGTGGTATGTGGTTGCTGGTGAGTATTTGCTTCAGGTTGGGGGGTTGTCTGTAGGCAAGGACTGGCCTGTCTCCCAACACACCTCTGGGCAACATACTAATCCACAGAGAGCTCCCTACCAACACTACAAAAAGAAGGATTCTAGGTGGACTCCTCCTGAAGGTCGAAACAACAGACTGGACTTCTACATAGAGTGCTTCCGCCGATGTGCACGGGCTGAAATTGTGGAAAAGCAGCATCACTTGCCCCACAACCTCAGCCGTGCAGAACACAATGCCATCCACAGCCTCAGAAACAACTCTGACATCATAATCAAAAAGGCTGACAAAGGAGGTGCTGTTGTCTTCATGAATAGGTCGGAATATGAAAAAGGCTGCTCGGCAGCTCTCCAACACCACTTTCTACAAGCCATTACCCTCTGATCCTACTGAGAGTTACCAAAAGAAACTACAGCATTTGCTCAAAAAACTCCCTGAAAAAGCACAAGATCAAATCTGCACAGACACACCCCTGGAACCCCGACCTGGGATATTCTACTACCCAAGATACATAAACCTGGAAATCCTGGGTGCCTCATCATCTCAGGCATTGGCACCCTGACAGCAGGATTGTCTGGCTATGTAGACTCCCTCCTCAGGCCCTACGCTACCAACACTCCCAGCTACCTTCGAGACACCACTGAGTTCCTGAGGAAACTACAATCCATCAGTGATCTTCCTGATAACACCATCCTGGCCACTATGGATGTAAAAGCCCTCTACACCAACATTCCACACAAAGATGGACTACAAGCCATCAAGAACACTATCCCCGATAATGTCACTGCTAACCTGGTGGCTGAACTTTGTGACTTTGTCCTTACCCATAACTATTTTACATTTGGGGACAATGTATACCTTCAAATCAGCGGCACTGCTATGGGTACCTGCATGGCCCCACAGTATGCCAACATTTTTATGGCTGACTTGGAACAACGCTTCCTCAGCTCTCGTCCCTTAACCCCCCTACTCTACTTGTGCTATATTGATGACATCATCATCTGGACCCATGGAAAAGAAGCCCTTGAGGAATTCCACCATGATTTCAATAATTTCCATCCCACCACCAACCTCAGCCTGGTCCAGTCCACACAAGAGATCCACTTCCTGGACACTACAGTGCTAATAAACAATGGTCACATAAACACCACCCTATACCGGAAACCTACTGACCGCTATTCCTACCTACATTCCTCCAGCTTTCACCCGGATCACACCACACAATCCATTGTCTACAGCCAAGCTCTGCGATACAACCGCATTTGCTCCAACCCCTCAGACAGAGACCAACACCTACAAGATCTCTATCAAGCATTCTTACAACTACAATACCCACCTGCGGAAGTGAAGAAACAGACTGATAGAGCCAGAAGAGTTCCCAGAAGTCACTTACTACAGGACAGGCCTAACAAAGAAAATAACAGAACGCCACTAGCCGTCACCTTCAGCCCCCAACTAAAACCCCTCCAAACGCATTATTAAGGATCTACAACCTATCCTGAAGGATGACCCAACACTCTCACAAACCTTGGGAGACAGGCGAGTCCTTGCCTACAGACAGCCCCCCAACCTGAAGCAAATACTCACCAGCAACCACATACCACACAACAGAACCACTAACCCAGGAACCTGTCCTTGCAACAAAGCCCGTTGCCAACTGTGCCCACATATCTATTCAGGGGACACCATCATAGGGCCTAATAACATCAGCCACACTATCAGAGGCTCGTTCACCTGCACATCCACCAATGTGATATGCCATCATGTGCCAGCAATGCCCCTCTGCCATGTACATTGGTCAAACTGGACAGTCTCTACGTAAAAGAATAAATGGACACAAATCAGATGTCAAGAATAACATTCATAAACCAGTCGGAGAACACTTCAATCTCTCTGATCACGCAATTACAGACGTGAAAGTTGCGATATTACAACAAAAAAACTTCAAAACCAGACTCCAGCGAGAGACTGTTGAATTGGAATTCATTTGCAAAATTGGATACAATTAACTTAGGCTTGAATAGAGACTGGGAGTGGCTAAGTCATTATGCAAGGTAACCTATTTCCCCTTGTTTTTTCCTACCCCCTCCCCCCAAACGTTATTAAACCCTGGATTTGTGCTGGAAATGGCCTACCTTGATTATCATACACATTGTAAGGAGAGTGATCACTTTAGATAAGCTATTACCAGCAGGAGAGTGGGGTGGGGGGAGAGAAAACCTTTTGTAGTGGTAAACACCTATTTTTTCCATGCTTTGTGTGTAAAAGATCTTCTATACTTTCCACAGTATGCATCCGATGAAGTGAGCTGTAGCTCACGAAAGCTTATGCTCAAATAAATTGGTTAGTCTCTAAGGTGCCACAAGTACTCCTTTTCTTTTTGCGAATACAGACTAACATGGCTGTTACTCTGAAATGGTATGAAGGGGAGATTGGTTCCTGAACCAAGCCTTGATACTCTATTTTCACCACAATAACCCAAATTATTGTACTAAATGAAGTATAGATGACTAGTATTGCAACAATTTATTTACTGTACACTGTATTTGGTAAACAGCATTAAAAAACATATAAACTCACATGTGCTGCTCAGAATGCTGGCAATACAGGCTCAGAAAGCGAGGGAGAATGGCACAATGGCTGAGCAAGGCCCAGCCAATCACTGTTCAAGCTTTCTGATTGGCTGAGCCTGGGGCCAGGAGCCAAAAAACCAAGCAGCATCCCTGCCCGGCAACAAGCTACCCTACTGCCTCAAAGCCAATCAGAAGTGACCCCTTCCAGCTCCATACCAGTATAATGCAACCAGGAAGTGATTTCAAGCAAACCGTATACAAGTTGAGTGTTGTCATAAGGGCAAAATGAGCATCATGGGGCAAAACAGGCAGCTGATTGAAAAGCGTCGTAAGTGGTGTCCGATGAAAGTTGGGCCTCATAAGTCCGAGGACTCCTGGTAATTCTTTGACCCTCCAAAATAAAATATTTGACTTTTAGCACCATTTTATTTGTAATTAATGTTTCAGCTGTGTTTAAGGAACAGAGGAGGAACCCTCTAGTAGCTAAATTTAATACCTGTAATTTTCCATAACTATTAATAGTTTGTTTTCATTAAACATTCAGGCACAGCTTTCTCAGATCTTCTAGTTGTATTTTCCTTTGCTTCTCAGATTAGTAGCCGGAGCCTGCCTGTCTGATTTCTGAATACCGTTCAACATCTAACTGCTGATCAGTGCTTCTCTCCCCAAGAACTTTTCCCCTCGTAAGTCCTTGCAACATCTCAGACTAATAGCTGCCCACCTTCTTATCAAATGACCAATGGCCACCATCTCTTTATTCCTTTACTTCCCTCTCCTCCTGCTTCATGTGCTATTACTAACTGTCCCATCTGCTTCTAATTCACCAACTACACATGTGCACGTAAATACAACAGGAGATGTTCCACAGTTATAATGCTGTTGGTCCATGGAAGTAGGCAGGACTGGGAGTAGGAAGAAACTAGTTGTACACTCTTGCCTCCTACTAGTTTCTCGCTAAACTGTCACTGGACTCTTTTCTGGTTCCAACATTCATCTCTCATGGTTGTCTGGGGAGAGACAGGACGCCACCCCCACCTGGGCTCTGAAACAAGCATTATTTTCACATATAACAACCAGTACCACTTTATCTTTAATCCTTGCTACATTAAATGCTCTTAGAATCCCTGTGTGACTTGTTAATGGTTTGGGTTTTTATTTTCCTCCCTTGCTATATGAAATAGGCCTCAATCTCCTCTAAATCATACCTTCTAAATTGCTGGGCCATTTGTTCACTACTGTCTCAGAGGGGAAAAAAGAGCCACCTGCTGAATTGCTAATACAACTTCCTTCAGCCATCTGTTTTCTTAAAAATGTTCCCAAGATTGGTTTTACTTAGATGAGGAGATCTGACAAAAATTACAGCCTATGTGGTATAGAGCCTGCATGTGTACTCAGTTACAATAGGATACGTGTAGCTCTATGGATTATTTCATCATGTGTGTAAGGGAGATTTGTCTTGTGTATAGTGTCCCTTTGGGTGCTCCACTCTACGTGTGCTTGTGCCCCCTGCGCCTCAGAGGGGAGATCTTAGGTAGCACTGTATGTTCAGCCAGTGCATATGCTGTCCCTGTCTTGTGCCCTGCACCAAGGCTATAAAGCGCTACCTGGCGAACTGCCTGAGTTCCTTCCCAAACACATCAGCCTGAAACAGAGCCTCAGGAGCGTCTGAGCTGAAATTACCTCACTCTTATTTTCTCTTGTTCAAGATAGTTAGTGCTAGTATCCCCTCTCTCTTTTTTGTTAGAGTTTCTAAAACAATTAAAAAAAGTTTTAGAATAGTGAACTGATACCCATGCATAGATTTTTCCCTCCTTGTTTCTTCCCTCTTGGGAAGTGGAACCTGGAAAGGGTATGCCTGGCTCCCCAGGTTTAAACATTGCCTTTCCTGCTGAGAGGCTATCCTAGCCAGTGACAGACATTCCCACCATATATGCCGTCTCAGGGAGTCACACAGCCCTCAAAAGTATAATTTCTGCCTCAAATTAAAATCAAGGGCCAGAAAAAAAAGGAACCAACATTGCATCTGCTTATGATGGAGAGTTCACTGACTAGCTTCCAACCCCAGCCCAGGGCCCCTCCACATACAATGAGCCCCGAGAAGGCCAACTCCATCAGCTTCCTTGATGCAACACTCCTGCATAGCTTCAAATAAAAGATCCCTGGATTCCTCTCAAAAATCCTCTAGAAAGCAGGCTTCAAATCCCTTGGGTAGAGAATCTACCACAAAGACGATCCCTGACAAGATTGACCTCCTCAGCACGCACTGATCTCTGACTCGGTACCCATGAGGCTGCAGACTCCTCAGGTACAATTATTGCCAGCAAGTCTAAGGACTCCAAGAGTTTGGGCTCTTGAAGATTGGTACTGTTGTGTGAATGAAGCAGCAGGGAAAAAACACAGCTCCTCTAAATCGGTACTGATGGTCCCCTAGGGCCTCAGAACCTAGTACTTCAGCCCTGCATAAAACCAAACCAACTCCTACTGGTCATTCAGGGTGCAAGAGACCTCTGGAACTTGTCAGCACCATCTACCTCAGCCACCTCTGCTCATCTTACCTCAGTGGTACCACCCTCCATCCCGGTACTGCAGGAATTTCGCTTTCCCTGTACTTGGTGGTTTCAGAAAGGCCTGAGTCTCTCCTGTTCAGCACTGACTCATTCCCAGTATTGATCACCCCTCACTCCCTGGAGATGTGCATAGTACTGACAGAGTCTACCATAGCTTCCATAATTGCTCCACCTCTGCCAAATCTTGAAGAGGACAATGACAACAGTTTCTCATCAGTCTCTCACATTTCTGTCCAATGCTCTCCTTTCCACGACTAGGGAGCTTTCCATTCTGAGACCTTTGCAGAACCAGTTTACTGTCATGGGAGACATGGCCCACCCAGTTGGTATGGACACCCTTGAGTGCCCCACCCATGCGTTTTGCACCACCTCAGTGGCCTTACTGGGACCCCTAGGTGGTTTATCGCTTCTAATTCTCAAGGGCCATTAGCGTTTCTCACTTGAAGAGAAGGCAGTTCCCTTCAGCTTCTCTCTAGAGCTCCTGATTTGCAAGAGGAGAGTCTTGAAGTACAGGAAGTGAGATTAGACAAGATTATTCCTACAACTCCCATTCCTTCATTCTCCCCCGTTGAAGCCATTGTATCTCCTTCACCGACCTTGACAAATGATTTTAAACAATTTCAGGACCTTATTAAAAGGGCAGTGGACTCCTTACAAGAAGAAGTTAAGGAGTCACAGCACAAGCTAGTCGACATCCTGCAAACTTCCTCATCTGCCGTGTTGCATTACCCATTAACAAGGACTTGCTGGACCCAGCAAAAATAATATTGCTTACCCCAGCTACAATACCTCCCACCAGTAAGAGGGTGGACAAAAAGTACTAGGTTCCCTCCAAGGAACCAGACTATTTTCAGACCCATCCCTGAATTCTCATGTTGTCGATACTGTAAATGAACATAGCAACAGCATCAGGCTAAATCAGTGCCATATGACAAAGATTTTCAACCTCTTGATTTATTTGGATCTAAATCATACTCATTGGCTACCCTACAATTTAGGATTGCTATGTTCCAGGCTCTTGTGGCAAAGTATAACCATATTAATTTCTCCAAACTGAATGCCTTTATTGAGCATCTTCCAACAGACCAGAGGGAGAAATTTCAGGTGATCATTGCTGCAGGCCAACTCCTTGCAAGAACTTCTCTGCAGGCTTCTCTAGACACCACTGACCTAGCTGCTCATTCTGTCTCCACGCGGTGGTCATGAGGAGGACTTCCTGGCTTCAGTTATTCTGCTTTCCAAACTGCCTCCAGTCTACAGTCAAGGACCTTCCATTTGAGGGATCAAAGTTGTTTGCCAAGAAAACTGATGAATCCCTCCACACATTAAGAGATTCTAAAGCCATCTTGTGTTCACTGAAAATTTACATGCCTGCACAAAAGAGAAGATTCAATAAATCCCAGATGGTGGAGAGACCCTGGCTTACTCAATTCCCTTCCTCCCGAGGCATTATGAACACAGTGCAAAAAAGACAACTGTTGCAGAAAAGGAGACCAAATACCTCACAAGCATCCGTTTCACAACCCACTGCATCTAAACATCAATTTTGATGGGTTGGTCAAGGACCTGAGTTACCACCCCCACTCTTATCTGCTGCAACAATCCATGTCTCTTGCTTCAGTGACCGCCTCTCTCTATCAAAACTGGGAACACATACCTAGAGATAAGTGGGTGTCGGAGATCATTTCTGAAAGTTATTCTATCCATTTTCCCTTCCTCTTCCTGTCCCTCTTCAGGGACCTCTCACGAGCACCTTTTATGATAGGAAACCAACTCTTTCCTGAACCTGGTTGCTATAGAACCAGTTCCCACACAGGGAAGGAGGGGATTCTATTCCAAGTACTTCCTGGTCCTGAAAAAGAACACTCAGATTTGTAAAGGTTCAGTGGTTCAAAATGGTAACTCTTGCAGCAATAATTCCATCTCTGGTCCAAGGGAACTGGTTCTCAGCCCCCAACCTACAGGACACTTACTTCCATATTGCAATTCACCCACCCCACAGAAGGTTTCTATGATTCATGCTGCGTCATGATTACTCTCAATACAAGGTGCTCCCAGTCTATTATCCATGGCCAGAGTGTTCTCAAAGGTCCTTTCTGTGGTAGTGGCATATCTTCACAAAGAAGAAATTGTGATCTTCTCATACTTAGATGATTGCCTGCTCATAGCACGCTCCTTGAGTGAGGGTTTGATGGCCACACAAAAGGCCATGAACCTATTCTTCCGATTGGGACTACAATTACAGTACAACATCTGGAACTCATAGGAGCCTACCTTGACGCAGTAGCAGCCAGACCATTCCTTTCCTTACACAAGTTCAACACTCTGATCAATTTCATCTCAGCAGTCCAGGTCAGCTCTCAGACATTGTCCAGAAATGGCCTCCAGCTTCTGACTCACATGGCATTGGGCACCTTTGAAATAAATCAGGTGAGACTCCTCTTCAAAAAGGTGGCTCCGAACTGTCTACTTACCAAGCAAACACATCTTAAACAAACTTCTGTCTATGTCCTTGATAGTAAAAAAGTCACTGACCTGGCAGAAGGACCCTCAATGTTTTCACAAGGGTTCCCTTCTCTGAACCACCCCTAATGTTGGTATTAGCAATGGACACATCCCTATTGGGATGGAGAGCCCACTTGGGAACCCATGGTGTTCAAGGTAGGTGGTCTCCACTTGAGTCCATGCTACATATCAACTTGTTGGAACTCAGAGCAGTCAGAAATGGCTGTACATGTTTCCTCCTACAATTAGGGGCAAGCATATAAATATCATGGACAACAGCTCATGTATGTATTTATATAAACCACCAGGGAGGAGCGAGATGGTCTTCCCTCTGCGCCAAAGCAATGAAACTCTGGAATTGGTGCGTTCATAACCACATCAACATCTCAGCAGTTTACCTTCTGGGTATACAAAACACTGTGGCAGACACTTTCAGCAGATGCTTCTCCCAGGCTCAAAAATGGGAAATAGAACCCTCCATTCTCCACAGCATATTTCTACACTGGGGCATCCCAAAAATAGACTTATTTGCCGTATTCAAAAACAAGAAATGCTCCTGGTTCTGCTCCAGGGTCAGTCTGTGTCACACTCTCTCGGAGATGCCTCTCTTCTCCAATGGAAGAGAGGTCTCTTGTATACATTTCCAACAATTCCACTAATATCCAAGGTCCTGCTCAAGATAAACCAAGAAAAAGACAGGATTATACTTATAGTTCCCACATGGCCAAGACAAATACTTCCCCTACCTTACTGAGCTCGCTGTTTGCCAATCAACTGTTCTCCAGCCTGTTCCTCATCTCCTCTCTCAAGATGCCACCAGATCCATCAGCCCAATTTCCACGTCCTCCAGCTCAAGGTGTGGCTGGTTGATGGTTTCAGGAGTTAGAAATGACCTGCTTTGAGGATGTAAATGCAGTGCTGTTACGTAGCAGGAAGCAAACTACTCACAACACATATCTAAAAGTGGAAGAGAGAATCAAACTCTCGTGTGACTTGGGACACATTCCTCTTACATCCTCTGCACTATCATTTGTGCTAGGTTACATCCTAGAGCTAAAAAGGTCAGGATTATCTCTAAGCTCCGTAAAGGTGCACCTTGCAGCTATCATGACCTCCCATCATAAGATAGAGGGTTGTTCTGTTTTCACTTTTCCCACAACAAGAAGACTTCGCAAAGGTCTGGGTAACATCTTCCCAGAAATCAGATGCTCCACACTGGCATGGAACCTCGATTTTGTCCTCAGGGGTCTTATAAGACCTCCATTCAAACCCATGGCCACCTCCTCACTTTTACACCTCTATGAAAACTGCATTTCTGCTTGAAGAGTGGGAGAGCTAGAGGCTCTAATGACATACCCTGCCTTTACAGTCTTTTTTACAGAGAAGGTCACACTAAGACCACACCCCAACTTCCTACTGAAAATATCTTTGGACTTCCACATAAGTCAACCTATCCACCTCCAGGTTTTCTTTTCAAAACCACATGGAGACAAAGATGCGACATTGCACACACTGGATGTCAGGAGAGCACTAGTTTTTTATTTAGATAAGACTAAGTCCTTCAGGAAATCTTAGACTATTTCTCTCCATTGCAGACAGATCTAAGGGATCCTCAGTCTTCAGACAAAGCCTTTCTAAATGGCTATCAAGCTGGATTACCTACTGCTATTGGTCTCACAATCTTCAGCCTCCTTCTAGAGTATGATCTCATTCCACGAGATCCCTCTCCACTTCCATAGCTTTCCTCAAAAACATTCTGGTCACAGAAATATGTAGAGCCACTACTTGGACATCTATCTGCTCATACATTTTGCTGAACTTTATGCTGTCACTCACAACTCAGTGTCCAATGCCATATTTGGCTTCACTGTTTCATTCTCAATTCTAGACCCAACACCAAAGCCCCATCCCTCTGTTAGGGGTACTGCTGCAGAGTCACCTAAAGTGGATTGCTACTTGAGAAAGAAGGTTACTCATCCTGTGCAGTAACTGTGGTTCTTCAAGATGTATGTCCCTATGGGTGCTTGTGACAGGGGCCTGACTCACCACCTTGGCGCCTCCTGCTGGCTGTGCTAGGAATTAGCTCTTGGTTGCCGGTGCGCCTTCCTCTAGTGGCGTCTCATGGCAATCACTTCTGCTCCACCCCTAAGACCCCGTGTTGCTCCCCAGACCGCAGCATCCTCTTCTAGACACAGCCCTTTGGCTGTGCCCCACTTGGTTCTCTCCCCACTTCCAGGGGAAGTGACAGTCCTCAGTCTAGCCACTTCCCTCAATGGCACACTGCAATCTCTGATCTGGCCACTCTCCTCAGTGGTGAACTGCAGTCCATGCACTGGCCATTCCCCTCAGTGGCAAGGGGGGGTCCATGGGAAGAAACCCAGGTCTGCCCACTACTCCACAGTCTGTCCCAGGGACCCTATAGCTAGCAGCCACATGCTGCTGCCCTTCCAACTCCCACCACCTATTTCCCTTGGCCACTTTCCTGTAGCCCTAGCACCTTCCTAGCCCTTTGTATCAGGAGCCTCAGTGTGGCAGGCCTCAGGCTAGAGCTTCCTATTGGCCCCCTAACCCTATCTCTGGTACTCCTCTTAGGCAGCCAGTCCTTCTCCCTTGCACTCCAAGGAGAGACTGACTCTGCTCTGTTGAGCAGCCCTTCTTATATGGTCCTCCCTGGCCCTGATTGACTGCTCCAACAAACCTTCTCCTGATTGGCTCTGTACAAGCCCTCTTCCCATTGGTTGGGTTTTGTTCAGCCTCCCTGAGGGCTGCTTTAACCCTTCATCTACCTGTGTGGGGCAGCCGCTCCACTACAGTGCTCCATTGCCGGTCCCCCTTCCCTCTGCTTTGGAGCTCTTTCCAGTGAGCACTGTGGCAGAGAAGGACTTGAGCATGATTTGCCCATGCAGTGCTATGTAGCCCTGATGCAGGGCATGAGATGGGGAGAGTGCATGTGTGGGCTGAGTGGACACTGCTACTTAAAATCTCTGATCTGAAGCACCGGGGGTGCAAGCACACCTAGAGTGGACCGCCCATAGGGACACACATCTCCAGGAATCACTGAGACTAACAAATTTATTTGGGCATAAATTTGTTAGTCTCTAAGGTGCCACAAGGACTCCTCATTGTTTTTACTGATACAGACTAACATGGCTACCCCTCTAAAACCAAGAATCACAGTTACTGCACAGGGTAAGTAACCTTCTCTTAGAATCAGTCACTTAGAGCAACCTCCCTGCTCTGTGAATGGTTGCTTCTGCAGTCCAAATCTGAACTGATAGAGTTCTGAGGGGAAAAAACCTCTAATATTATTTTCCAGCTATGAACATTTTTTCAGCTTCAATTTAGGGTGACTTAGATAAGATCTTATAAAAAGATAGATTTGGTATCTGTAGTGGTACTGCAAGTGGGGTATTTCCCCTGGATAAATACCAGAAAAGGACATCTTGATCAGCTCTCTTATGGAAGCTGTTTGTTTAGAAGTAACCAGCATTGGAGGGAAGGTCAAAACTATAACTTTAAGATCAATCAGACGATTCTTTTTGATTCAAGACATTTAAGGCAGTACAGGATGTATGACCAACATCTTTAGAAGTCCTGGTCTAAGGAAAGTTTTAATTAAAGTACATGAAAATCTTTAATAAATAATTAATAATAATAAAACAACTGGGAGAAAACATGCCTGCTTTCACACTGTGAGTTCTACTGGCCAAAGAGATGCTGAGACATACCCTAAGTGGCTTAGTGCTGTAGACAGGGTAACTAGATGAATGAATAACTGAAGACAAATGTAAAGGTTCACTTCAGGTTATTTATTTGGAACTAACTCAGGCCTTGTCTGCACTAAAGGGAAAAGCTGATCTAAGCTAGGCAATTTGAGTTACATGAATAGTATAACTCAAATCGACATAGCTTAGATCTACTTACATACTACGTGACGTCGACAGGAGATGATCTCCCGTCGACTCCCCTTACTCTTCTCGATCAGCTGGAGTACAGGAGTTGATGGGAGAGCAATATCGACCACTGATGCATTGATCGCAGCAGCATCGGTCCTCCGGTAAGTGTAGACAAGTCCTCAGGCCCTTCAGCACAAAGTAACTTTGTCTTCTAGGCCTTTCTTGCCTCAGGTCAGGTGCCACTCTGATCTAACAGAATGTTCTTTCCCTCTCCAGTTGTCTAGATTAGAAAAAACTATCTGTTTTTTTCCCCCGATTTACATACCCATCTCCTTTTTCTTCCTCATGATGCCATATGTAATTTAATAATTATAACTCTATAGTACCTTTTTTATTTGAAATATAACCTTCATTAATTAGGGTCAACAGTAAATAATACTCAACTCCAAGGAAGTTTTGTGGTCATTTATTTATTTTTAAAATTCAACTTATTATAGATGCTGGGGGTGCTACAGCAGCCCCTGGCTTGAAGTGGTTTCCATTAAATACAGGGTTTACAGTTTGGCTCAATGGCTCTCAGCCCCCCCCTATAAAAAATTGTTCCATCTCCTCTGCAACTTATTCCCAAATAATTCCCAGAAATCACAAGGCACTCTTCAAAAGGGCACTGCAGTTTCTGCCTCAGAGGCCTGGTGAGGCAGGGAAGCAGGTTTTAGGAGGAGACGTTACAGGAAGTGAGCTTTTGAGTGTTTGTAGGTGTGGCTGGGTATGCTTGTGCCTGGGAAGGCAAATTTTGTGAGGGAAATGATGCTTCTTCTGACTAATGGCTACTAGGTCATCCCTGTGTTCCAGCTGCAGTGACAGGGCAATAGAAATGGGTGAGGGTAGGGTTGTTTTTTTTCTAGGGGTGGGAGATTCAACTAGGGAGAGGAGTTGCCTTTTTTGCGCTGGAGCCCCCTTAGTGTAAAAGAAGTGGGTGAGGGGTTGTGCTGATGGCACAACATTCTCTTGGAGGTATCCTTGAGTTTTGCAACCTAATCAGAGGGAGGGATAGCTTAGTGGGTTGAGCATTGGCCTGCTAACCCCAGGGTTGTGAGTTCAATCCTTGAGAAGGCCATTTAGGGATGTGGGGCAAAAATTGGGGATTGGTCCTGCTTTGAGCAGGGGGTTGTACTAGATGACCTCCTGAGGTCCCTTCCAACCCTGATATTCTATGATTCTATGTCCTTCCATATTGCGTCCCAAATAGCCCAGATTTGTTCACTTTCAGCGCATGTGCAATGTGCATTTGTTTACCAATGGGCAATGACACAAATGGGACTGAGGTTTTGAAGGGAGTTTTTTTCTCTCACTTTGATATCATTGTTTGTTTGGGAGTGTAGGGAGCTGGGATAGCCTTCCTCTGAACCAGAGGGTAAAGAGCTACTCTCTCTGCCTGACTGGGCGGAGCCAGGCCAAGCTTACTCCATCCACCCCCTCCCCGGAAGGGGAGGGGTGGAACAGGAAGTACAAAAGGCAGAGCCCTTAGCCCAGTCAGGGCAGCACCAGGGAGGGGGCCAGACATAGGCTGCTCCCTGTAGACCCTGCTGCTGAACCAGGGGAAAGTTGACCCAGAGGAAGGACTTGGGCTACTAGGACTGCTGGCCACAAAGGAGCTGGAGGAGCCAGGCAGCAACCCAAGCCAGAGTGAGCCCAATGCTGAGTGTGAGCTGGGGCTACTGGCAGCTGAATACCCTGACAAGTTGGAGGAACCAGAGGGACCCACTTGAGAGACTGGGTAGGAAGTAGCCCGGGGTGGAACTGGACAGTGTGGTGAGTTAGTGTTTGATCAGCATGTTGCGGATGGATCCCTGCTCACCCAGTGGTGGGACACTCTCCTCCCGCCACTATCAGGACCCTAGGCTGGAATGCAGTGGAGTCAGGTGGGCCTGTGTTCTGCTACTCCACCTCAGGGTGGCAGAACCCTGATAAAGAGTTAAGGACTCTGCTGGCGCTCCCCTGCCTGAGGGGTGCGTCACGGACTCTTGCTGGTGCTCCCCTGCCTGTGGGGTGTGCCACTGACTCTGGACAGGACTTCTGTGACTGCACACCTCCCTCTGCTAATTTCCTCATTGACGGAGAGGTGTGATCAAGGCCTTTTGGTGAGGCAGTAGCTCTCCACCGCCCCCCAGCGGTTTGGCGGACCAACTAAGATCTTGCTACAGGGAGCTTTAAAGTTTTCCAGGTGAGGAGTATTTACTGACTTTTACTTTTGACTTGATTGTATTTTTAATTTTGGGCAAAAGTGTCTAGAGCCCAGGGTTAATGCTTTTATTTTATAACAAACTAAAACCCAAAATATATTTAAAAATTCTGCACAAATCCATATATTTAATGGACAATTCTCAGCCATGGCTCCAGGCCATGCCAGTTGGGAATATAGCCCAACATGTTTAAACATCTTTGTAAGATGTAATTTGGTTAATGAGTGATTATTCATGCTGTACAGATTAATTTTATTTTAAATTAAAATGTCTACAATGACATCTATGTACAATAATATTTATCATGATAATCCTTTAAAATCTATAAGAACCAGACTCAGTCCTGGCATAACTCCAGTGAAATTAGCAATATTTTACTGTTATGCCAGGATGAATATAATCCATGGTTTTTATTTGTTAAATCTCTGTTTGCTACTGTTTTCAAACAGCAGAAAATTTAGCCACCATGAATCCTTTGTGCATTCATGCTAAAATAATATAGACTGATGCCACAGAATATTAACTGGTCTTTTTAACATAGAGAAGGGACCAGGGGGCTCAGAGTGCTGGTATTAGCACAGTGAAACAGCAAGAACATTCTGAGTTAGTATCCTCTGTTGCCTGTACATAGTAATTGCAAGTTACTGCAGTTCATAGACAACACTGGCCTATCAAGAACAGGAATCGGAGAGCATGCAGCCATCAGCAGTTTCATGCAAATTACATAAATGTACGTGTTAACTATCCCTATTTAGGAGAGAGAATCCTATAATTTTTTTAAGCAAAACTATCATATTTTTTTATCACATTGCTCCTCTGAAAAGCTCTTTGAGTCCAGTTTGTGTTTCAGTGGAGATAGGAACATAGCTTCAGTCTCCCCAAATGTTTCTCTTTATAGCTTTCATAGGTGTACATGAAGCAGTCCAAGAGTGTATCATCCACTTGATGCATATAGGGTAGCTCTCATTTTATTCTGATCTCTGATGTTTAGAGATCATGTTGATAAAATAAGTGCCTTGGAAATTCCTAAGATCGACAGATTCAGGTATACAACAAAATGACCAAGCTAGTCACATAACTTAGACTGTTGCGTGTAAAGCGTGAAGGTGCAGGTCCTTCCTTCTTGAATGCTTCAAGTTACCCTTGTTTGTAAGGAAGTATTTTTTAGTACAACTGGAAGAGGAGCTAGAAATGTGGTGTAGGAACTGCACTGGCAAATTAAGTACAGATTTGTATTGTTCATGACACTGCAATTAGGCTGTCAGGATGTGACGAGTTACCTCTGAGCCAGAGCTGTGGTCTACACTACAAACTTCATTGGTATTACTATATTGCTCGGGGTGTGGAAAATTAACACCCCTGAGCGACACCATTATACTGACCTAACTCCCAGTGTAAACAGTGTTATGTCAAAGGGAGGTCTTCTCCTGTTGACTTATCTACCGCCTCTCAGGGAGGTGGAGTACCTACGCTCATAGGAGAAGCTGTGCTGTCGGTATAGGTAGCATATTCACTAAGTGTTACAGCTGTGCCGCTGCAGCCCTGTAAGTGTAGACAAGCCATGAGATTCTTAAACCTCTTATCTTTGAGCCTGCCTTCTTAAACCTGTCAGCTTAAACCTGCTTAAGTCTCAGAGTCATCCCTGAGCCAGAGAGTGTGATGTGTCATTAGAGGCAATTACCTGCAGCTCTTGTGATAGGCCCCTCCCCATTCAACCAGGGTTCACCCAGTTCCCTAGCAGGGCAGGTGATCCCAAGGGAAACAGTCTCTTCAGGCTACTCAAATGTGACTTCTTGGCTGGGAGCGTTCATATTGCCCAGCAGTTCTGACAGACTGCTCCAGCTCGCCATTGCTCATGCTTCAGCCTGTTCTTACTCTCTAGCCTGTTCCTTTTTCCATGCTAGCCAACCTGTTCCAGCTTATATCTGCTCCTGCCTCAGCTGGCTGCCTGGCAGTTCTGACACAGGTCCCTCTCTAGCTGGAGGCTGCAAGAAATTTGCAAAGAGGTTACTATAAAGCTATACAGTCCAATCATCTTTCCCATAGAAAAACCAGTTTTCTCTACCAAATACCTCTCAAGCAAACAAATCCTCTCTACTGTAATGGTTTAGCTACCTTTGTCACTGTGCTTCTTCTCACTGCTTGAGCTTGGGACAAGAACAAGTATTTAAAGGGTCTGTGGCTCCTTGCACCCCTACCAGTCACTAAGCCTACCAATCACTAGCTTGCTTCCCAAGTACAGTACTTTCAGGTTAATTTAGGGATGGTTATTGAGTTTTCCCTTGTTATTTCTTTGACCTGAAGAAAAGTAAAATATTTTAAAGACCAGATCTCTGAAGTGGCTTTTTTTTTTTTAATTTAAGATGGAGCACTCATTCAGAGGACAGGTTTCAGAGCATTCTCATCAGAACTCATGCTCCCTCCATGAGGTCCACTCCTGTCATTGAACCACCCAAAACCACAGACAGCACCCACCCACAGAAGCCAGTGATCTTCTAGCTGGACTCCTTCACTTTCAGTAGAAGGTAAAAAATTTTAGGTGATAAGAGAAAGAGAGGGGAAAAAAAATATGATTAGAGGGGAATAAATGTCTGGAATTTATTCCTCTTGACTTTGGGCTTCTAATAAGCTGAACACAAAAAAAAAAAAAAGCAAAAGGGCCCACTTGGTCTGCGATGGCCTGCTGCTTTGTTACGTTCTACAGTAAAAGTTATCCAAGCTGAAACTAACACATTTTCCTTGTAATGATTGGTAAAACCAGTAATAAATTTAAGTGGGCTTTCTAGAGCCCTGAAGGAACCCTTTTGGAAATTGTCACCAAACTGAAGGAAGAAGTAGGGAGATTTCTCTGACTCTGATTTTAATCACCCTTGACAAAAATGCTTATTCTTGAATCCTGGACCTCATAAATATACACTTTTTTGCCTTTGTAATGTTTCATATTGTGCTATTACATATTTTCAAACATATCTGGGGGTGGTTAGGATGAGAACTCTTGGGACCTACCTCCAAGGTTTTCTTTTTCCCCGCCGATTTCGAATTGCACTCGATAGAATGATACTTATTGAATACTGTGCTGCATTGTCAATATACTGGGGATATATTTCAGCAATAATACACTTCTAGCAAAGGGGATAATATAAATTTAGGAAAGTGTTCATATACATTTATTCCCCAAGTGGCAAAACACAGTTTTCTTAAATTCTGGCAGGCTATTAGTTAAGTGGTGAGTAGATCCTTTTCAATATATATGGTAGTCCTGGTCCTGTGAATTGAAGTAAAAGGGAGCTGTTGGCACTCAGCCATTTAAAGGAATGGGTTTCATATGTGTCATTGACTTGTCGGAGTCATACCTAATTTAATTAATCTACATTTTTTTGGATAAAATAGTTTACTTGGATGCTCTATTTTGAAACTAGAATTAATAAGAGAATCAGAATTGCTTCGGTTGTTGTAAGCTGTGGACTGATTGGGGTTAGATATCCTAGCAAAAGAGAAAATTTGCATCTTAAAGAACTATGGTCTCATTGAAATTCTTCTCATGTATAATTACAGAAAACTGAATAAAAAACTTTTAACAGTAAGCAACTGGCAGGCTCTGTGACATTTCAAGCATGTTAAAATCGGAGAGAAATGGAGCTTTAGTCTCCTCCTCTTGCATTACGTCTTTATTTGAACAAGTATCCTGTTTCTGTTAGTTTCTTAAATGGTCTCAGGAGCTTATTTATGCCTGATCCAGACAAATTTTTAGCATATTTGTTGTGGAGAGTTTGTCAGAATGGCTGGCAGCGAAGAGACCCTTAAGAAAAAATTGCAAGATGAAAATGAAATTGCAGAAAGCCACGAAACCAGGTAAAGTAACTTTGAGAATTTATACTAACAAACAATATCTTTATTTCACAAACCCTAAAACTAAGGACCTGATTCTGCTCCTGCTAAAGTCAATGTGAACCATATTCACTTTACTATTTAATGCAGAATGACAAAAGTCCTTTGTTGAAACTAGAAAGCAAAGAAAACTGTGCCAATGATTCTGAATTGACAATCTCCTTTGCTAATCCATAGACTGTCTGAATTTTATTGCTACTAGCATTATTCAGTTCAGACTATGTCCTATCCACAGTGTAATAATTATCAAAATTTTACCAATTCTGTTCTGGATCTCTGGATCACAGACTGTCCCTTTATAGCATTCTGTGCGTTTATTTATAAAAATAGTCAGTTTGCACAGTCTTTTTTTATTTGAACACCTGTGTCCAGTGGCATAGTGCTCACTGCATAAGACAGAAACCGTTAAATCCAGAAATGGGTGTAGCAGTGATTTTGGGGGGTGGGGAAACAGTGATCTGAATACTGATGTGAAGATTTGTAGTTCTACAAAAATTGAAAACAGTTCTGTAAAAAAAGAGAGTATGGAGTTGAAAAATGGCTTAAAAGTTACTTCAACCTTAGAGCAGCAGTCACTCTCAGCGTAATGTGACTTTTTTTTTTCTTATCCTTCAGCATACATGTATGTAAAGCAAGGCAAATAGTACTGTAGAACTGGCAGCCTGCTCAGGGTGGGCAACAGCCAATATCAATTAATTTCAGAATCTCGATTTTTTTTTTTCCAGTACATGAAAGAGCTTGGTTCCTGATAGACACCTTATTCTAGACTTACACTAAGCACTGACAAATCATTATCAGCACCTTAAAACCTTGTTTCAATAAGATTCATTTGTATTTCCCTTTTAAGGTTTATTTTTCTTCCCACCCCTTAAGTTCTTTATTTTTCATCTGGAATACATGACTGCTAATATTTCTAGAGGCAGAAGTAGTGGTTCTCTCTATTTCACAGTTGATATCAGAGTACCTGCTGTGGGTAGCTTAATGTAACTTGTGTTTTTAAATTTGTACATAAGTGAGTAAGGTAGAATCCTGACTCTGTTGAAGTCAGTGGAAGTTTTGGCATTAACTTAATAGGGACAGAATTTCACCCCAATCTGCCATGGAAACAAGCACTTGATTAAATATAATTTGAAGGAAATTCAGGTTAGGAACCTATCAGTGGACTTAAATATTCCAAGCTGGTATTAGACGTATCACATGAAGGACTTAGTCTCAAGGGTGGATGAAATCACCATCCAGACACACCATTCTCAATACGCTCCTTATTAGCCAAGCTATTGGTGCAATGTGTTTAAAACCTTATTTCATATTAAACATTAAAGACTTTTCGCAAAAAGGCTATCTTTATTACATTCAAAATATTTACCCATGTTCCATCAAGATGCAGAGGACTTAGGATTCAGTAAATAAACCATAGGTGCAGGTCTATTACAAATGTACCAAACAAATGGCCCAAAATCCAGAAAATATAACTCAGTGCATAAAAACATAACAGCCATCCTGGGTCAGACCAGTATCCTGTCTTCTGACAGGCCAGTGCCAGATGCTTCAGAAAGAATGAACAGAACAGGTCAATTATTGAGTGATCCATATCCTGTCATCTAGTGCCGACTTCTGGCAATGGAAAGCAACTCAGTACATTGCATTGTAAAAAAAACAAAACAAAAAACTTCTCCACAAGCAATAGCTTAGTCTAGCAGTTCTAAAAACTGAATTATGATTCAGACAGTCAACTGCAGAAATTCATGGCTAACTGCTAGATAAAAGTATATAATTCTATGTGAAATTCCCAGATCAAAAATTTCAGTAAAATGGAAATAAGTTTGTATAATTAATTTGTTAAAAGAATCGTTATTAGAACCTTGCACTGAAAATCTTCTGACTTTTTGACCATTTAATGAGGTTAAACCCAACTCCCAAGTGCCTGGAAATGCACAGGTAAGACAGTCCAGAAACCCTTAACTGTGCTCCTGTACCATTTTCATGTATCTTTGATTTATATACTAGTAGCTGGGAATATTTTGAATCCCTCCTATTCCACTCTGGGCTGTGAGAAGTCCATATTTAGGAGTGTAGACCTATTCAAATCAGAAAGTTATGTGAAATGTAAATATAGACTTTTGGAAATATCCAGATTGTGACTGTGGATAACCTGAACTAGGCCTTTCCCCTCTTGCCTGTTTAGATGAATGAGCCCTGATTTTGGTTTGTATTCAGCAATGCAGTTAAGTTCACGTTTAACATTACAGTCAATGGGACTTAAGTACATACGTAAATGTAAGTGTGTGTTTAAGTGCTTTGCTGAACTGGGGCCTCTGTGAGCATCCACAGAGTGGATGGGTAACTGTATGATTTTCTGAGTGTTATGATGTGTGACTAACAGGATGCAGTATTGCCAGCTCTTGTTTTTGTTTTGGTCACAACTCTAGCAATTTTGGGATTTTTTTTTTAACCTTTCATGTAAAAACATGAAGAAAGGTTGCTAACTCATGAATTTTCACACATTCAAAATGGCTACCACCTCCTATTACTGTCAATGGGGCTGAAGCCAGCAAGATAACCAGCTGGGAAATGGTGGCCATCAGCTTGCGGAAGTGAGGCTGCCCTTAATAAAGTTGTCTGTCACCTCTTGCTGTTTTCAGTGAGATTGAAGCTATGCTCACAGGTAAAATGGCTGTCATGGTATAGTTTAGGGGGCTAGACAGGACATGGACTGTGAGGAGGTGCAGAGCCACTGAAAAGTGAATGAGGGGAAGGGGTCACTGGAAGAGCAAGAGGCAGATTTAGGGGTTGCAGCAGAATGGTGCAGGGGTATGTGGGGCAGGAAGGAGGCTGAGAAGTTGTTGTGCAGAGAATGATGAGGGAGGTGAGAAATAAAAGGGATTGGATGCCAGGTTTCATAGCATGGAGGTGGAGGCAGGTAAAGGAAGTCCCCTCCGAGCAGCCAGGGGAAGGCACATTGCCAACTCTTGCAAATTGATCACAAGTCATGGGATTTTTAGTAGACTGGCACCTAGATCACTGCCTGCAGTAGAACAGGAGCAGACAGACTGATCCATCTCTTGGATGGGAAATTGCATACGAGAAAAGAGACAAGGGCATCCTAAGAATTTTACCTCAGGTTTATTAATTTTAGTTCACCAGTCTCTGTTTTATGACTTGTTACTATGATTTCATGGGGAAATTTGAAACTTAAATTAAGAGAAGATTGTGAAATGAGTGACATTTACTAGAAGTTTGTTGTGTCCCACTAAAGATGGTGGACTATTCCAACTATTATTAGTCATTACCTCTTTTCCTGTCTGATCAGAGCAGAAGGGAATAATTACAACTGTTACTATTACTGTAATGAGGCTCTTCCCAGTGACCCCTTCTCTTTCTCCAGACTCTTTGGAAATGTGTGTAATTATTAGTAATGTCTCCCAACAGTTATGGGTTCCATGGGACTGTCCCACTTTGACCCACTAAACCCCATGTCCTAGTTGAAGTAGATCATTTCCTGCATTCAGTGGCACCCACAGCTGTACATATGGTGTGCATCATTGGCAGGGGCAGAGCTAGAGAGGGCAGCGGTTTCAGCTGCTCCTGGGCATGTTCAGCCTCCTTGGGCATGTTCAATGGCTGTAGGGAGCTCAGGAATGGGAAATGACATTGCACCTGCTTGGGCTGGAAGGTGGAGGCTGACTGTGGCATGGGCATGATAAAGGAGGCACTGGGACCAGGGGCTGCAGTGGAGATGGGCCCACAGGGATTGACAGTGACCAAATCCTGCTTGGATTGGAAAGGTTGGGAGGTATGTAATATAAGCACAAACCACACTGTAGACGTTTTCTTAACATAGTGTTCATATTATTACAATTTTAGTATTTTCTGTAAAGTCCATTACTGTAACCGCTAAAGGCTTAAAATAAAGTGGTGAGAACACCATGAATGTGAGTTCCAGCAGTACATCTTATTAGAACAACGGCCTCACCTTTTCTGTAAAAATGAAATTGGATTTTATATTTCCTGTCATCCACTTTACATAAGTGTAAAACTCTAGATGATAACTTGTGTGTCCAGGTAGACTTGCTTTACGATCAAAGGTAATTTCATTAATTTGGGCCATTTTCAGGCTAGTGCCTTCTTGTATCAAGGATAATATGTATTCAGAAAGTATTATACATTCTCATAAGGGCAAACGTATACATTAGCCTTTTGTGCTGATGAATAATATTGATAACCTCTTCAATTGAATTGACTTCTTGAATCTTAACGTAGCTAAAACAGGAATTTCTCTCAAATTATATTTTGTCCAAAAATAAAAATCAGAGGTTTGACACTTGTGTAAATATCCATATTATAGGTTACTCATAAAATCTGTGCTTTCTGCAAATTACACATAAAGACTCTTGTTCAATCTTTGCATACTTTTACTCAGCAGATGTCCGGGATGTTGATACATAAGCAAAGAAATTTTGTTCACAGTGGTCAATAGATATATGCTAAAGGGAGATGATGAATCAAGAGAAAAAGATGCTGATCTGTGACTTTTGGACTTTAGGGGGGCAGTTTAAGCCTCTCAAATTTTGCTTTACTTTTAGTAAAGGGGAGTTTTGCTTGATTTTTAGGTTTTTTGTTTTTTTTTTTTCTTTTCTGTTAAAAGGATATTGGTGACACTGGAGTTTCAAGGACTGGAGATAGTCGTCTCAAATACGTGAGATACATATGCTTCTGTGGTGACACTTATAAAGAAACTGGCATAGTACTTTGATCCCATCAAACAGTGCCACCTATATATAGGCTTGAGTTTGGGCAGTTAAATTATATGCATAGCTGTGTGTGTGTGCTGGACACAGGATTCTAGGCTTATATGGTATCCAGAACTCTGATATTAAGGAAGATGAAAGTGCAGAATTTGTGGAGGGAAAAATACCTTCTGTGACATGTTTTTGAGTCTGGAAACTGGGCTGCAGATACTTGAAAATGGATGGGGAAGAGAGAAAAAGTATTCTGTATAGCCATTTGTAGAGAGAGTACAATGAGGCTGAGTTGGATAGAATTCATCACTGGAAAGTCTCCACTGGAGAGCTGGATTTCTGCTGCATAGGTCAGAAGGGAGCAAGCCAGTCTATTACAAGATCATTCTAGAGTTGTCATACACTCTATCGTCTGAATAAAGCCTTTTTTGACTAAAAGGCTTGATGCATTACTTCTTTTCCATGCTCTCATATAGTTTTTAATAGTGTACTAAATTTGTCTGCTTACCAAACTAAAAGGAAAAGAACTTATTTTTAATTATATTTAGTCACTAAAAAAGAGATTTTGGTCCTTTTCTTGCAAATCAAGATAGCTGTTTCCACTTCAGGATAGGCTATTGTTGGCAGCAGGAGCATAGATTTGGGGGGGGTATGTAGAGGTGTTGTCCCCCCCACCCCCAAACTATATACAATTTTTGTTTTAGTAGTTTACAATTCAGATTTGATTCCTAATGTGAGGTAGAGCCCTGCAGTGGGACTGGGATCCCATGGGTCTTGCAGGACCTGCTGCCATAATAGCAGGAGCAGGATAAAAATTCAAGAAACAATCCGGGAATGGGTGGGAGTGGGTATTGGGTGGGGGGCTGGGAGTGGGATTAAAAATATAATCCTCCCATGCCACAAACACATGAACATCCCAGCCAGCAGCCACCACTTTCCAGCCACCCAGCTTTGAATTTCTGCTGCCCTTCAGAGCAGGGTGGCTGGGGAGGGGTGGCTCCTGGCCCCCCCCAAATATAGAAGTCAAACTATGCCTGTGATTAGCAGCCTCCCTTTTATAAAAGCTATTAGCTACTTGTGAACTTTAGTAGGCAGTAATTTTTTTATTTTATTTTGTTCTTTAAGCTTAATGTAGCTTTTACATTGCATCCGATGAAGTGAGCTGTAGCTGACGAAAGCTTATGCTCAAATTTGTTTGTCTCTAAGGTGCCACAAGTACTCCTTTTCTTTTTACATTACATTAGTAGTTTGAGAAAGTTTGTTTCAGTATTTATGAAAAACAAGTTTGCACAGTCAGCGATAAATAGCTACTACTACTAGCTTGTAAATAAGCTGATCCTGTTGACAGGATTAGTAGGTGTGGCTATTTGGATTAGTGCAAGTGTGAGAGAAATCTGTTTAGCATAATTTTGTCTCCTCCATAGAAAGGTAGCCTGGATTTCTTATAATTTATCTTGTGGCCAACGTGGTTTCCTCTGTTACATTTGTGACATTGCACTCCCTGTGTTTTATGGAAATATGCTTATGAGTGTGAATATGATGTAACTGGAATATGCTTTATGCAAAAGGTCTCTTGTAAGGTATCATAACAAAGGTTATAATCTACTGAATATATTCCTCCTATTTGTATATAGGTATTATTCTTGGATCTGAAGCTAAAAATATGAAGTACAACTCTGAGGTTCTATTGTAATTATGCAAAGGCTGGCCCATTAATGGTGGTTTAAATCTTGATGGCTCCCATTGACTAGGACAATTGGTTGTAAACGGCTCTGTTTACTTACAAACCTTCCAGTGTACATGGGGGGCCAGCCCAGGAAGAATGGAGGCTGGAGTCTCACAGGACATGTGATCATGTCACCTCATACTGGAATCCATCCTAAATCTGGTACTTTTCCATTTAGGAGGGGTGGGGACCCAGAGAGACAAAAGATTGCCGCCTTGTGACAAAACCATAAAAAGGGGTGAAGCAGGACAGAGGTGGCTGCGAGTCTTGAGAACACCCCTGCTTTCCACCTAAGATGTCTGCTGGAACTAACAAGGACTGTACCAGGGGAAAGGATTGGGCCCAGACTAGGAAGGAGTCTAGTCTGTGAAAGAAGCTTATTGGAACATCTCTGAGGGTGAGATATTATCTGTAATCAGTTTCTTAATGTATTAGGCTTAGACTTGCATGTTTTTGCTTTATTTTGCTTAGTGACTTACTTTGTTCTGTCATTACTTGAAACCACTTAAATCCTACTTTTTATATTTAATAAAATCACGTTTTTGTTTGTTAATGAACCCAGAGTAAGAGATTAATATCTGGGGGAGCAAACAGCTGTGCATCTCTACCAGTGTTATAGAGGGTGGACAATTTGAGTTTACCCTGTATAAGCTTTATACAGAGTAAAACAGATTTATTTGGGGTTTGGATCCCATTGGGAACTGGGTGTCTGGGTGCTGGAGCTAGGTGACCTTCTGATCTGTTTTCACTTAAAGCCTGCAGCTTTGCGGGCATGGACCACACCTGGGTCTGTGTTGCAGCAGGCTAGCATGTCTGGCTCAACATGACAGGGTTTTGGAGTCCCAAGCTGGCAGGGGAAATGTACTCAGAGGTAATCTAAGCACTTCAGGTGACAGTTCCAAGGGGGTCTCTGTGTGACCAAACCCATCACAACATTATTTATGTCCCTTGAGTTCAGTCACGGGCACAAGTGGGTGCATTCTAAACTTTTCACGTCCTGAGGATGCATTATCTGGTACTAAAACTCATTTTAGTGATGGCGGGTTTTTTTTCTTCTTCACATATTTCTGTATATCCTGTGATGAGACACAGGGGTTATACAACTCAGGAGCTTCAGGGCCATATTCTCCTCTTGCATTGATGTCAAGACAGCGGAGTCACCCTAGCTTTAGTGTTTAGAATTCTTACTGCAAACTTGTGGTCTTTAAACCACAGCCCTTGCAGGAGGGGCTAACATTACAACAGGAATTACCAAAAAGAATTCAAGATGATTCAGCCACATTTCTTCCTGGAATTGCACCTTGCACTACTTGCACCTGCATAAGGAGGGCACAATTGAGCCCTTAATATAATATAAATTAAAGATATCCGCATGTTTGCATATTTATTTAATGTACCTAAGGGCTCAATCCTGTCTCAGTGGCAGTTGAGAATGTTTAGTACCTAGTAGTAAAGTTGGGTGAAACTTTTTTGGTGAATAGCAATTTCACCAAAAAATGCATTGTCACAGGGTAGCACTGGCCTTTTGACTCATCAACTGCTTCCCAGTTGGGTTTCAAGGGATGGCATCTGAGCCATAAAAATGGGGAAAGATAGTGGAGGGTTCAGTCTAGAGAAGTGCACATGAGAGCTTCAATGGGGTGAGAGATTAGCAAGTGAGAGCCAGGAAACTATAGAAAGAAGCTGCAGGAGGCTCCTGGGGGAAAGCTGAAGGTAGAAGAGCAGCAGAGGGGTTTGCTGGTGGATCCCTCTTAACCAGGGGCTGGCCAACTAGGGCTGGAGATGACTGAAGGCCAGAGAGCAGCAGAGGAAGTTGCCTGCTGACTTCTAAGCTGGAGAGCCAAAGCTGAGTGCCAGAGAGGGCTGATGGCAGAGACCAGTGAAGGAGACATCAGTGGATAAATCCCATGCTGGAGAGCTGAAGGCCAAGGAGGGTGAGGATGAACTCCAGCAGAGAGGCTGTGGTCATTCCTGCTGGGAACAGCAGGGTTGTGATGCATCTGGAAGGCCTGAGGTGGCTGTCCTGCTGCACCCCCTGGCTTGAAGTGGTTCCATTATATACAGGGTTTACAGTTTGGTTTAATGGCTCTCAGCACCCCAGCTATAAAAAATGGTTTCAGCACTCCTGGTCCTGATTGAAAGATAGGAGAGGACCAAAGAAGTGCCCACCTGTGGTGGAAGATGCTGGAGCATGCTAGGTGCTTTGTCCAGGGCTGGCCTTATGGGTGGGTGGCTGTCCTGGGCACAATGGTCAGGTAGTGCTGTGGTCCAGAAGCAAGATTGGAGTGGACCTTGGTTGCAAGGCTGTGGAAGGGAGCTTAGGGCAATGGGGCAGGGGAAGCAGTGGGGCCTGGGGACAATAGAGGGTTGGGGAGCCCAAGGAGGCTGTGGAGGTTAGGGAGGGGATGGGTGGGGAGCCCACAGAGCTTAATTTGTTCCAGGGCTGAGCCCTGGCACCTCTAGGCTTGGCAGTCAGCCCCAGGACCTCTGGGCTTGCCATGTCAGTTACACATCACGCAGTGGCCAGAGGAACTTCCTGAGCCCTGGCACCTCTTGCATTACAAATTAATCACTGGGATCCAGGGAGTTATCTTGGGCCAGGGGGGATGGGTGGGGAGCAGGGATGATGTGTGGGGCCAGGGGCAATGGCTGGGGGACTGAAGGAGGCAGCAGGGGTTGAAGGCAATGGGGGGGGATGGGTGGAGAGGATGGGCGGGGAGCCTAGGGAGACAACGGGAGCAGGGTGGGTGGGTGGGGAATTCAGAGAGGTAGTGGGGGCTAGGGATGATGGGGGGGGGGGGGGGGGAGGTGGGGTAGGTGGGGAACCTGGGAAGGCAGAGGGGGCTGGTGCACCAAAATGCAAGTTCGCCCAGGATGCCATTTTTCTCTGAGGTCAGCCCTGGCTTTATCAATAGTGTAAAGATTGTGGGATTTTAAGGATTGCATAAACTGGGTGTGAGAAATGGACTATGTCTGGGACTTTTAGTAATAAGCTGGTCCCAAAGAGGGAAAGTATTGAGACAAGAGAGCTGTTGTGGAGTTACTGGGGACTCTGAAGAAAAGGCAACTAAGGAAGTCCTTTGTTCTGCCACAACAGGGCACTTCAGGCAGGCCTGCCTTATTACATGCATTTTGGGGGGCATTGAATCTTATCCGCATTTTGGGTCAAATTTGGCAAATATTTTTGGCTGAAAAAAACTGGGAAGAAAAATTTCAGAAATGTCAAAAGGTTGGTTCCCCCCCTCCCCCAACATTTTTCTAAATGGACTTCTTTGACAATGTCGATTTAAAATCAATCAGAACGTTTTGTTTGACCCAAATATTTTTTGGTTTTGTTTCTCCAAAGTTTTTCTTTAAATCCAGTTTTGGTTTGAAACTAACCAAAAATTTTCTTTTTAATTTTTCTGTTCGACCACCGAACCAAAAAATCAATTATTTGCTCAGCCCTATCTAGTGGGAGGCACTAGACCTTGCAGGTTTGGCCCCAGATATTCTACCTGAATCTATTGGACTGTGAATAGTGGAATGTACTTAGAAAATAAATGTTGGGGAATGTATATACTAGGAGCTTAACTGATGTTCAATGATATCTTCTTAACAATTGATCTTTTGCTGTGTTAGGACACACTGGCCAGGGAAATTGGGTTCATGAGAGCATCTTTTTAATGTATTTTAGTATTGGTCTCTTAAATCATTTTGGTTTTTGAACAGTTTGAGAGACTTAGTATTTCAAATTGTCCTCAAGAGAAGTAAGCAGTTGGATAGGAAAGCCATGTTTGATCAAAAAGTTCTGTAGTGGATAAAAATGGCATATTGTCTAATTTAGTTTAATTCATTACTAGGCAAATTATACACACGTTCATTTATGCCAGGAGCGCCACTGAAGGCAACAGGAATTCACATATGAAGAAACTATTTGCATAAGTAAAAGTTTGCAGGATTCAGTCCTAAGACAAACAAGTAGACATTGCACAATAATTCAGGTATGATAAGGGAGTGGAGTGATTAATGCAGAGGAGGTACACCTACTGTTAACAATAAATAGCAATCAGTAGTCAAAAGCTTACTGCCTTTAGAAAAGCAGATTGTAGAGAGACCTTAAATGAGCTAGCAGCAAGAGCTGCTGAGTAAATGAAAGAGCTGCTGCACACTGTGGAACCTGATGTGGGGAAAACACAAGCAAATCTTTCAGAGTGGAGAAGCAGCTGGCCCCAGGAGGAGCAAACGGAATCACTTCTAGAAGAAACACGTGAGTGATAGAAGAAATTTGTTAACTGGGAGACAGACACCCCACACTAGAGGTTCGCACATTCCATCTTAACCCATCTTCAGGGTAATGTAATTTAATACAAAACAAACAAAAAAATCCCTACACTAGTACAAGGATAAGTTTCAGAGTAACAGCCATGTTAGTCTGTATTCGCAAAAAGAAAAGGAGTACTTGTGGCACCTTAGAGACTAACCAATTTATCTGAGCATAAGCTTTCGTGAGTTACAGCTCACTTCATCGGATGCATACTGTGGAAAGTACAGAAGATCTTTTTATACACCCAAACCATGAAAAAATGGGTGTTTACCACTACAAAAGGCTTTCTCTCCCCCCACCCCACTCTCCTGCTGGTAATAGCTTATCTAAAGTGATCACTCTCCTTACACTCTCCTTACAATGTGTATGATAATCAAGTTATCTCACAAATCTTGGGAGACAGGCCAGTCCTTGCCTACAGATAGCCCCCCAACCTGAAGCAAATACTCACCAGCAATCACATATCACACAACAGAACCACTAACCCAGAAACCTATCCTTGCAACAAAGCCTGTTGCCAACTGCCCACATATCTATTCAGGGGACACCATCACAGGGCCTAATAACATCAGCCACACTATCAGAGGCTCGTTCACCTGCACGTTCACCAATGTGATATATGCCCTCATGTGCCAGCAATGCTCCTCTGCCATGTACATTGGTCAGACTGGACAGTCTCTGCATAAAAGAATAAATGGACACAAATCAGATGTCAAGAATTATAACATTCATAAACCAGTCGGAGAACACTTCAATCTCTCTGGTCATGCGATTACCGACATGAAAGTTGCAATATTACAACAGAAAAATTTCAAAACCAGACTCCAGCGAGAGACTGTTGAATTGGAATTCATTTGCAAATTGGATACTATTAACTTAGGCTTGAATAGAGACTGGAAGTGGCTAAGTCATTGTGCAAGGTAACCTATTTCCCTTGTTTTTTCCTACCCTCTTTCCCCCCTCCTCCCCCCCCCCGACATTCTTGTTAAACCCTGGATTTGTGCTGGAAATGGCCCACCTCAATTATCATACACATTGTAAGGAGAGTGATCACTTTAGATAAGCTATTACCAGCAGAAGAGTGGGGTGGGGGAAGAGAGAACCTTTTGTAGTGGTAAACACCCATTTTTTTTCATGGTTTCTGTGTATTAAAAGATCTTCTGTACTTTCCACAGTATGCATCCGATGAAGTGAGCTATAGCTCACGAAAGCTTATGCTCAAATAAATTGGTCAGTCTCTAAGGTGCCACTCATGCATTGTTGGGTTTTTTGGGGGTCATTTGACTTTTAAAACAAAATTATTATGGTGTGTGGGGTGGAGAGTGCTTCCAGTGTTCCTGCAGTGGTGGAGGGAGGTGCTAAGCCTGTACAGTTCATACTGCTTTCAGGGCGTGTGTGTGTGTGTGCATATACAGAGGAATGGGTTTTTGCTACTCCTTTAAAAAAACTAGCCTGTGTTTCCCTCCATGCTCTCCTCATGGCTCTGTCCAGAGGGTAAGAATGGAGTAGGGTTAAGAGATTCTTAGTAACACAGTTCAGTTTAGAATTTGAAATATTAATAAAATCGGAAATACACAAAGCTATTTAAAAAATTCTCTGTGCAGTCAGTCACTTCTAAAGCAGGGGTTCTCACAACAAATTTTTTAGTGGCCTCAAAATGCAGCCACCAACTCTTGCTGGTGGCAGCTCTGACAATTTTTCCTAAAATTCTTAATTAACTTTAGGAAAAACAAATAAATAGGCATACATATACGTGTCCAAATCATTATTTATTTATGTAGGGTATTTTTTGAAGGCTTAATAATAAAAATATGCAGTTATCTTTAGTCTTCACTGAACCTAAACAGAATAGAAACACAAATAAGGTGCATTGCACATTCTTGTCTTTTGTTGTTTTTTTTGCTTTTTTGGTTGCTTTTTTTAAACTTGCTAGCTGGTAAGTCTGCTGCTATGAAAATTGATATTTGTATGTTCCTTTTCACAGCCTCCCATCTAGCTACTAAGTCTGCTGTGAAGAGAGATATTAACAAACATACAAATATCCATTTTCACAAGCAGACTTACTCAGCCCCATCAAGGTGGGGACAAATTAAGCCCTGGATGGGGAGGTGAGTAGGGAGGCAGCAGGGTCATGGGGGGATGAATGAAGGGTCAGAGGAGGCAGCGAGGGCTAGGAGTGATGGGGTGGGGTGGTGAGCCAAGGGCTGGTACCTGTGGTTGGGGTCCAGAGTCTGAAGCTCCACGACCGGATCCTGGGATCCCATGGCTGTGGATGGGGCCTGTGCCTGAAGGAGGCAACAGGGGCCAGAGGTGATGCTGGGAGGGGTGACCCCAGGGCCAGCACTGTGGCTCCTGCCACCATGTGGCCAGGGCTCCACACCCGGAGCCTACCACCACAGAGCTGAAGCCCGAGTTCACTGTCCCCAGGAAGGTGGGGAATTCACACCAGCTGCCTGCTCCTCTGGTGTTTGTGGCCCCAGAGGGGGGCAGGGGCCAACCCCTGCCTGTGGCCCTGGAGGAGGAACCATTGCTTTGCCCCCGCAAATCACCACCCAGAAATCTGTGACTGCAGAAAAACCACTGGTGGCTGAATTTGAGAAACACTGTTCTAAAGGCTCCACTCATTGACCATTAAGAGGTCTGCTCATGGAGACTCTGCAGGCTGCTGAGGTTTAGCTACTACATAAGCTCTTTCTCAGTGATGGGAATCCTGCACTTCTGCCTGGAATATCTGGCAGTAGGAGAAAAGTAATACTGGCATTATTCTAATGTTTCTAAAACCATTTTAGTAATATTCATGAATCATTGGACACCAAAGCTTTTTGCTCCCAATTTGGATTGTCAGTGGGTTTTTTTTTTAAAGTATAAATATGAGCATTGTTGATCACATCAATTTTTACAAAGTACTGCACTATACCAACTATGCCAGCCAGCAGATCTGGCTAGGCACACAGGAGAGCAGATGCTGCAACTTCTCCAAGTGTGATGCAATGGGCTTGATTCTCCAGTGCCTTGCAGCTTGTGCCATCATTTACACCTGTGCAACATGGGCATAAAAAGCTCCCAAATTCAAAGCCTCCACTCATTTACAATGCTATCACTGGTGTAATGATGGGAGAATTCTGATTCTATAGCATTGTGCATCCACCTGGCACAAACATCAAGGACTACACAAGTGTGATGCAATGGAGGACCCGTCTCATTGTGCCTGAGTCAGCCTCCTGGAGCAGGGACTTAAAGGTTCAAACAACCCTTAATACTTGAAGTAGCCAGCTGGTTTTTGTTCCAGTGGCCATTGTGTTTTATGTGTGTGCAAAGGCGAGTATAGAGTATACGTTGTTTGCAACCCTGCAACAAACTTCTGTGGAGGGGTGAATTTCATCCTTGTGATAAAGATTCTGTTGCTTTGACAAAGTTTGTTTTTTTCAATTGTTTGTACCAGGTGCTAGATTAATAGTATTTGGAACTAAGAGTCTCTGCCTCTTGTTTTTAATCCCTTTAACAGATATAGTACAGATATCAGCAGTGAAATCTTCCACATACTGTATTACCAACATGCTCACAATTTATACTTGTACAATTCATGTCCGTTCTGCTGTGACTGCCAACAGCAGGTCAATTAGTGCCCAGTGTAATGATGTATTTGATATTAACTTTATTCAGTAGATTTGGACTGAGATTTCATAATCTAAACCATGTGAAATGAGAGTATCAGCCATCAGATAAGAAATGCTTTCAGTCACTAGTGTGGTCATATTAGAAACAGTGACCAAGAGGTGAAAAGGCTCCCCATTCCCAGGAGCCATATAATATCTCCCTTTTGTAGTATGTAGTATTTACTAGCTGACTTTTAAAGTTACTCTATAGATAACTTTTTTTTATAACTGTGTCTTTTGTCTTAGAACACTGACCGATAAACAGAAAATCTCAAAAGAATCACTAACTTATTCTGAGAAGATCCAAGATAAAGGCAAAGAACCCCCAGGTAAGCAAATAAAGGACATTTGTTTGAAAACTTGGGACATTACCGCTTGTTTCATTTGTTCCAGTGATAGTAGTGACTGGAGAAGTCATGATATTCTGCATGATTTATTAAACAGGGAAGAAACCTGAATTGAGAGAGAAATTTGCATTAATAGCATATTATGGGTAGTGGTAGCTGCTCCATATTTAAGGGATCCTTTTCTAGTAATCTCCTACTAGTGTGTTCATTTGGCCTTTGTATATTCTTGCAGATTGTACTGAATAAAGTTCATGGCTGGGTGTCACATGCATGGCTGATGGGATGGTGAGGAGTGATGAAGAATGAAAATAAAACTTTAACTGTGGTAAATCAGGGTGACTCAAAACTGCTGGGAGGTTTGTGTAAACCCATGTGACCTGACCAATTTCACCAGGCTGCAGAGTGGCCTTTGTCTGGCTTTGGGAGAATTACTACATAAAAGTGAAAAAATTAATCTAATTGTAGGCAGAATCTCACAAGGGTCCCCTGTTAGCTTTGCCGCTGCAGCCTGTTCACAAGTTTTGAAATAATAGGAACCCTTACAGAATTGTATGTATTAGGCAATAACAGTAGACTGTAAGATGAAGAAATGGAGGTGCTCCACTGGAATCTTGTAAGCAGATTTTTAGCTACAGAAAAGCCATTCTAGGCTCACAGAAAAGGGTTTTTATTTAACAAAGGCATGGACAGCTGGCAGATTCATTCTGTAAAGCCAATTACAAATTAGAATAGTCAAATGTGGTCGTTAATTGTCCAATGTTCAGAGTTCAGAAATATTTGATAGGACCTTTTGGGGGACACATTACATGTATTGATAGTTACTAAGGCTCTGATTCGGCTAAGTACTTGACATGCACCTGACTTTAAGCACGAGTTGTCCAAATAATTTACTGAATCAGGGCCTTATGTAAGTTTTTGTTAACTTTGTTTTGCCATTTTGTGTCAATGAACCTGTAGCAGGGTCCAGAGTCCATGTTAACTTTCTGCTTGACAGATAACAAACTTCGTGTTTTGAGATCATACACAAGTACAAGTGCTGAGTCACAAGGGAAGGTGAATGCTCAAGAATGTTCTCAGAAGTTATATAGGAAATAACTATAATGACAGTCACATGGTCAGAGAAGAAAGCCTTTAAGAAGGGAGAGCACCACACACAGTTGTTACTCTCTAGGTATACAACCTAGTCCTAGACAGTAGGAGGGAATCCTGTTTGTTTTTTAGTAGAGAGTTTTTCTTTTGTTGTAATCGGTGGACACTGAAGTTTAGAAATACTGAAGTCAGTGAGAGTTGCTTACTGGTTTAAAACTTACATAAGTAGAATGAGAATGGGGTCCAATTCTAACATAATTGGTCTGATTCTCCTCTCATGAATGCCAGTTTTACATTGGTGCAACATAACTGACTTTAGTGGAGTTACTACTGATTTACCTCAGTTGTAAGAAGCCATCCAAATTGACTAATATAATATTATAAGATTTGTTTTTAACTTATTTGCATCCCTTCCCAATTCCCCTGGGCCAGATACTGCTCCTGTTCAAGTCCATACTAAAATGTGTGTTGACTTGAACAGCCCGATCCTGTTCTTACTGCTCTCTTGGGCCTCGGTTTCCCGCACAATAAAATGGGGATAATTCTTACTCCACAGGTGTGTCATAAGTCCAACTTAATTAAAGCTTGTAACATGCTCTGAGATCCTTGGATGAAAGATGCTATAAATATGGGTTTGGCAGAATTAGATTTTTATTCTTGTATACAGTAGAACTTTGGGAATGGAGGTTGTTCGTAACTGAAATGTTCATAACTCTGAACAAAATGTTATGGTTGTTCTTTCAAAAGCTTACAACTGGACATTGACTAAATACAGCTCTGAAACTTTTCTATCCAGGAGAAAAATGCTGCTTTCCCTTATTGTTTTAGTAGTTTATGTTTAAGACAGTACTGTACTGTATTTGCTTTTTTTGGTCTCTGCTGGCTGATTGTGTACTACTGCTTCCAAATAAGGTGTATGGTTGACCAGTCAGTTCGTAACTCTGATGTTCTAGTGTAATTTCAATAGAAATGTCAGTTTATTTTTAAGCATTTTTTTTTCTATTTTCACAGTTGCAGGAACTAAGGGGGGGATGGTGCGATTCAAAAAGTTAAAGCTTTATAACCGTTACAATACAAATTGTCAACATCACATTTCAAAACAGACAAAGTAAATAGCCTTAAATCAGACTCAGATATGTTCTCAAGCAGCATTTCTTTCTTTGCCTATCTGTAAATTTCAGTGATCATTGATGAAAATATTTTGTCATTGGTTTGTGTGTGTACAGTGAAATGATGTTTGTTAACATTTATGGATAAAAATCTAATCCTTCCACACCTATATAAATGTACAAAGTACTATGATATATGCAGTGCTTTTCATCTTAAAGGCTTTTCACTAATTGACAAGCATGTGCATGGGGATCTAGTATTTGTGCGTCAGCTGTTTATTTGCATATGTGTGGTCTTTCCCCACACCTTTTAAAATCCTTCTACTGTTTCTGGAGCCTATGGAAAGAGTAAACACAGAGGAAAATATTTTACTTTATTGCTGCTCAATGACATCTGCTATTTATTCAGATTCACATGGAACTCAAAGGCCTAATAATCGTGATTTATCATCTCCATTATTCTACCTAAGAGGAAGTTTGAGGGAGAAGTCAAAGTCCCAGACTTTCAAACTCCTTTCCTTAAACTTAAGCACGTAACTCCATTTGTAGGCAATAAAATCAATAAGTAGACTGATTTTCAGCGGTGAGACGTGTCAGGAGGAAAGAACATTGGTTAAGCTGGAGTTCTTGCAGTCTTAGAGATTCACATGACTGTACTCTTAGCAAAAATGAGAGGACTTCAGAACAGTGAGGAATCCTGGCTGATGAGGAGCACCTCCTGAAAGTGCTGAGCACGGTCATGTCCCATTAGTCAAGTATCCTTAGCACTTTGCAGAATCATCAGGTTTATCATGAATGTTAATGTTTTACAAAGTACATCTGGATTGGTTTTAGGCATAGGCTAACTAAGCAACTGTTCAGGGTAGTGCATTTAATGGGATATCCCAAAATAGAGCTTGGAACTGTTGTGATCGCTCCTCCATCGGTCAGTCCCACACTCAGTTTCTCAGTCTACCAATTGTTTCTGCTGAACCATGTGCAATAGTCACCTTTGGGTCTTATATCCATCCCAGAATCTGTCTCACTTGAATGTCAGAATTCTGCACCCTAGAATCATTTACATCCCAGAGTTAAAGTGATTTGTAAATATTTTTGTGAATAAACATGGAGGATTCACTCCCTTATTTTTCTTGGGGGGCTTATAGTTATTCACCAGCATGCAGACACTCAGCCATTGGATGGCTGAAAATTTGTACTAGAAATTGCATTATTTTCTATTTGTTATTGTTTAAAAAATTTTCAGCCATTCAATTGGGCAGTGGAAACAATACTATGTGTCATAGGAGCTCAGTCATACACCATGAAAAGTGAATAGCAAATAGTCAGTAAACAGTTTACAGAAAGCCCATAGGCTGTCATAAATTCATATAAACTATTTAGCAAAATTTGTGAATGATACCTATGTTTGTATAAACCAGGATCAGTTCTTGAATGACTTGTAAACAAAGTCAGCTAAGCTGTTCAGAAAATAAATAATTTAGACAACTACTCAAATTTGTTTTATTGAAACTGTTTTTCCCTGGAGAACTAGGTTTTCAGCTAAACAAACTTTTTCATAAAAAGCATCTGCTTTCCATGGGAAATTGGTGGTTGTTGTTGAAAAACCAACTGCTTGAAAACTGAAATATTTGTATTTGGATCTGCCACTGTGGTGCCTTGAGAGCTGCTGTTCATTTGCCTTATGTCTCCCATTCTCCTCTAGGCCCAGGCTTCCATGAAGCACTGCCTCCCCACCAGAGGGAGAGACCACAGTACATCCCAGGAAATTTAATCCAAGCAGGGAGCTCGGCACACAGAGAAGAATTGGGGCGGGGGGAGGGGCATGAGGCACCCAAACTGCAGTTCCTAAAAGGCATATCTGAATCAAAATATTTTGGTTCTCAATACTTTGGGGAAAAAAATCCTTCCTCAGGGGGGAAAAAAAAATTCTGACCAGTTCTAATATGCAGTGAATGATGCAGCCAGCTGTCCCCAGAATCCAGACAAGTAATCTTAATCAGTGTCATGCTTCAGTAGGGATAAAGTGACACAAAAGTGCCAAAGGGGGCAGGAGCAATCAGAGCTACAAGAAGAGGGGACACAAACCTTGCCATCTACTACACCAAGGAATTTTAGGATGCACTTAGTTGTGCTAACCCCTTTGAGATGAAATGGTCATTTACTTTGCTGATGGACTCAGTGTGTCTACATATACAATTTGCTACGGCATAGTGCATTTAAAAAAAACCAATATGAAAGGGTCATTTTTTAGTTCTACATTGGTTTCAGTTAGTGCTCTGAGTTCATCACCCATCCATACCTCTAATACAATTTGATCTTCAAACTATGCATAAAGAACAGGAGTACTTGTGGCACCTTAGAGACTAACCAATTTATTTGAGCATAAGCTTTTGTGAGCTACAGCCCACTTCATCAGATGCATACTCACTGTAGCTCATGAAAGCTTATGCTCAAATAAATTGGTTAGTCTCTAAGGTGCCACAAGTACTCCTTTTCTTTTTGTGAATACAGACTAACACGGCTGTTACTCTGAAACTATGCATAGTAGTTCAACTATGCATGGTACTTATTTTGCTTTTCTGAAAGTGAATAATCATCTTATTCAGCCTTTAGCCAGTAGTTCCTTCCCAGGCTCTTTCAATGTCATCACGTGCCTATGCTATGTGGGAGCAGAAAAGTTCTTTTCATTTGCTGCTGCTCTTACAAAGCCCTCTAGGAAACGGAATAATCAGCACCTTTAGAATCCTTTGGTTTATTTTCCAGGATGCAGAGCTATTTTCAGTTTCTTTTTCTACAAGCAGTCACATTAGACACTGAAAGGGTATTCAAGTTCATATAGCTGTATACACGTGTAAGGGACTGGGATGTAGGCAGTCATGTCTAGTGGTCAGAGCTGGCCTGAGGCCTACCCACCAGGGACAGGATTCACCAGGCCATAGTTGGAGGAATTGCAAGGCCAAGCTCCATAAACAAGAGTCTGGGTTAGAGTCAGGTCAGGGTCAGAGACTGGCATAGGCAACACATGCGGAAGGGGGATATGGGGTCTCACACCACCCCCAGATTTCTGCCAGGATGGGAGTTGGGCAGAGTACTGCTGAAGGGACATGTCTGGGAAAGGCACCAGCAGTAAGTGCTCCTGCTGAGCCCTACTAGTTGTCACCCAGAGCAGAGAAGTGAGGCTGGACTGACAGCACAGCTCTGTGCCAGAGGGGGCACGGGGAAGTCTGCAGCTGCAGTTACCTGCTTGGGGTGAACAGAAGGAAACTCAGGGTGTCACTTGGGGCAATGGGAGAGGGTTGGCAGCAGGGCCCAGGGGAGCTAGGGCTGGGGTGGGGAGCCCAGGGAGGTAGTAGGGGCCAGGATCAATAGGTGGGTGGTCTGGGAGAGTCAGCAGGGGCTGGGGCAATAGGGAGGTGGGTGGGGAGCCCAAAGAGGCAAAGGGGGGCCAGGGATGATTGGGGGGGATGGGTAAGGGAACAGGGGAGGCAGCAAGGGCCAGGGGCAATGCAGGGGATGGATGGGGGACTGGGGGAGGCAGCAGGGGCCAGGGCACCAAAATATAAGTTCACCCAGGGTGCCATTTTCCCTAAGAGAGATAAGCAGGGCTGGTCTTAAGGATGGGCAACCACCAAAGAGGCGGTGGTCGGGGGGTGCCATGGTCAAGAGGGTGTTGCTGAAGGGTACCTTGGCAGTCAGCAGGAAGCGGACCATGGCTCTGGTGAGAAGGGGAGGGAGGTTTTGCCATTGTGCCCAACCACCCACCCAGCCGTTACCAGTCACCTATGGCTGGAGATCAGAGGTAGTACCAGGTTAGAATCAAAAGGCAGGAATCTGGGTTGAAGTCAGGCTGGAGTCAGAGATCAGGAGACAAGGCAAAGTCTGACATTGTAGCAGGCCAAGATCTGTGTGGTTACCCAAACAACTTCCTGGGCCAACTCCTGGGGTTAAGTGGAGGCACTTGTCCAATCAGAAGGCAGCAGGATACAGACACTCTGGATCTCATAGGTGGTATTTCCTGCAGCACCTATTCTCCACAGTGCTCCCTGACCATGGCCTCTTGGTGGTACTGTGGAAATATTAGTTACCCCAGGCTCTGCAGACCTGGTTTCCAGTCTCCAGATCCTCAGAATATGTCATAGCACTGCAGTGACTCAGCCTAATCTCAGTGAGCCTGATTCTGTTCTCAGTTATGCTGGTCTGAATCAGAAGTAACCCCACCAAAGCCAGTGTAAAACTTGTACAAGTAAGAGCAAAATGAGTCCCGGGAATATTCTGAAGTACATTTTAGTTGGTGTGGATAATAAAGAGAGTAATGTGATATTTAACACTTGTTTCTGGAGAACTGTTGAGCTATATACCACATCTGCAGTGAGTAGAAATTTGGAGTTTTCTTTTGAGACACGGATCTAGAAGTGTTGCTAACATGTTCTCTTCCCTTAAAGATGTGCTTTTGCTATCTCCGTGAATACAGTAGATTAGAAAAAACATATTCTGGCTCTGTATTGCCTAATGTTTCTTCCAACAAGGAGTCAATCTGCTCTAGAAGTCCAGCTCTTCTTCACCTGCTTGAAAACCAGAACACAATACAGTTGTTCTTCCTCCTATGTGCTTGTGATATGTAGCAGCAGGAGACCCATAATTGCATAATCAACAACTTCCTAAGTGACCAACTCCAAGAGATAAGAGAAATGACAATAAATATTATGACTGGTGGAGAAGAAACCCTGAGTCTTGCATCTTGTCAACATAGACATGAGGTTGTATCTTTCAGTGTTCTCCCTGATGGTTCAAATATGTAGGACAAGAGCGTCTATTGATTTAGATTTCAGAGTAGCAGCCGTGTTAGTCTGTACGCACAAAAAGAACAGGAGTATTTGTGGCACCTTCGAGACTAACAAATTCATTTGAGCATAAGCTTTCGTGGGCTACAGCCAATTTAATCGGATGCATGCAGTGGAAAATACAGTAGGACGATTTTATATACACCGAGAACATGAAACAATAGGTGTTACCATGCACACTATAACGAGAGCAATCATTTAAGGTGAGCTATTACCAACAGGAGAGAAAAAAAACCTTTTGTAGTGATAATCAAGATGGGCCATTTCCAGCAGTTGACAAGAACGTGTGAGGAACAGTAGGAGGGGAAAACAAACACGGAGAAATAATTTTACTTTGTCTAATGACACATCCACTCCCAGTCTTTATTCAAGCCTAATTTAATGGTGTCCAGTTTGCAAATTAATTCCAATTCAGCCTGACCAGAGAGATTGAAGTGTTCTCTGACTGGTTTTTGAATGTTATAATTCTTGACGTCTGATTTGGCCAATGTACATGGCAGAGGGGCATTGCTGGCACAGTGGCCAAACTGGACAGTCTCTACATAAAAGAATAAATGGACACAAATCAGACGACAATAGACCTAAAAGTCGCAATATTACAACAAAAAAACTTCAGAAACAGACTCCAACGAGAAACTGCTGAATTGGAATTAATTTGCAAACTGGACACCATTAAATTAGGCTTGAATAAAGACTGGGAGTGGATGTGTCATTAAACACGGGGAAATAGTTTTACTTTGTGTGTTTTTCCCCCCTACTGTTCCTCACACGTTCTTGTCAACTCCTGGAAATGGCCCATCTTGATTATCACTACAAAAGGTTTTTCTTCTCTCCTGCTGGTAACAGCTCACCTTAAGTGATCACTCTCGTTATAGTGTGCATGGTAACACCCATTGTTTTATGTTCTCTGTGTATATAAAATCATCCTCCTGTATTTTCCACTGCATGCAGCTGATGAAGTGGGCTGTAGCCCACGAAAGCTTATGCTCAAATAAATTTGTTAGTCTCTAAGGTGCCACAAGTACTCTTGTTCTTTTTATTGATTTAGAATGTCCTGCTTGAGCAGATGATTCATCAAGCTAACTGCTTCCTGAAGCTTCCTGGGTCAGGATTGTTCTGGCCTTGCAGGATGTCAAGATGCTCTTAGGTTTTACGTGTCATCCAATCCATTCAAAGAGCATGGGTATTATGTTGGAAGTCACTAAGAGTTTAAGCATTCTGCAAATCATGCTTAATCTGTAGCAGGTATCAGCAATGATTGACACCATTTTATGATTCGGTGACTCCAGGAATAGAGACACTTTCGAGATTATGGCACCTCTACAGCAAGCTCTAATAGAGGACTCTCCACACAATTTTTAAATATTTGGTTTTGTAACATATACCCATAAAATGTCTAATAGTGCTGGCTGCTTTAAAAAGAGTTTGACAGAGGACACTGGAATTGTTGTGCTATGACTGACTTCCGCCTATTTCCTTCTGCTCTTATATTAGTCTTGGGAACATTGCTTCATAGAGCTGCGTGCTAGCCATCTCTGGAAAGTGTCCCAAGTGAAGTGTGGAGGCACAAATCTACTGGAGTCATGTTTATTCAAAGTAATGTTAATTTGAATTTCCAGTCTTGTCTTTGAATAACCCTTCCTATTCTGTTGATATTTATACAGCAGATAGTGCAAAAAACAGTGCATACTAACTTGCTACATCAGGCTGAAAATAAACATTGCCAGAGCACAGATTCACAATTATGTCTCAGGCAACACTAGACTTCGCAAGAGTGACAGCATAAAATATAAATAACTAATTGAAGACGAACTTTTCTGGGCTGTAAGGGACAACCTAGTAATAATAATTTGTACTTCTGTTGTGCATCCATGCTTTGAACATATCAAAGCATTTTTGAGGTAGGCAAATAATATCTTCATTCTACAGCTATACCAAACCACAAAGAGGTTAAACCCAAGGTCATACAGTGAGTTAGTTGGCAGAACTGAAAGAGAACCTATGAGTCCAGACACGCTATAACGACTTGATATAATCATATTTTTTATTTTATTATAGCCTGTGGTAGATGTATCCTTGGGGATAGTATTGGTCATTATTCTCCTTGATTTTCCATTTTTCATTACAGTTGAAATTTTTGACATCAATCTTCATCTTGATTACTAATTTCAGTTTTTCTGGTGCCTTTTACTCAGTGATCTCAAAGCACATTACAAGCTTTAATTAATTAAATCTCAACATCTCTGAGGTGTAATGATTATTATCCTCAGTTTACAGATGGGGAAACTAAGGCACATAAAGGTTAAACAACTTGCTCAGAGTCATACAGTGTGTCTGTGACAGAGCTGGGAATAGAACTCAGATGTCCTTCCCCTATTCTAAAAACTAGACATACGAGCTCCCTTTCTTAGAGATTAGTATCATGTACTAGCTAGCTAAGGACATGAGAGAGAGAGCGAGAGAGAGAGAAGGAAACAGTAAAAGGAGTGAGGATATTAATATAATAGGCACCACAGAAACTTGGTGGAATGATGATAAGCAATGGGACATGGTAATACCAGGATACAAAAATCTATAGCAATGACAGAGTAGGTCATGCTGGTGGGGGAGTGACACTATATGTGAAAGAAAGCATAGAGTCAAATATAATAAAAATCTTAAATGAATCAAACAGTACTATTAAATCTCTCTGGATAGAAATTCTCGTGCTTGAATAATAAGACTATAGAAGTAGGAATATACTCCCACCACATGACCAGGATGGTGATGGCAATTGTGAAATGCTCTGGGAGATTGGAGAGGCTATAAAAATAAAAACTCAATAATAAAGGAGGATTTCAACTATCCCCATATTGACTGGATACGTGTCACCTCAGAACGGGATGCAGAGATAAAGTTTCTTGACACCATAAATGACTGCTTCTTGGAGTAGCTAGTCCTGGAACCCACAAGGGGAGAGGCAATTCTTGATTTAGTCCTAAGTGGAGCACAGGATCTGGTCCAAGAGGTGAATATAGCTGAACCACTTGGTAATAACGACCATAATATAATTAAATTTAACATCCTTATGGAGAAGAGGGACACCAAAGAAGCCCACCATAGTAGAATTTAACTTCAGAAAGTGGAATTACACAAAAATGAGGAAGCTTGTTAAACAGAAATTAAAAGGTACAGTCCCAAAAATGAAACACCTGCAAGCTGCATGGAAACTTTTTAAAAGCTCCATAGTAGTGACTCAATTTAATTTGGGGTAAAAACATAGTAAGAGGACAAAAAAGTGCCACCATCCCAAAAACCCACCCCCATACACACACAGACTCACTCTCCTGCTGGTAATAGCTCGTCCAAACTGACCACTCTCCAAGTTTAAATCCAAGTTAAACCAGAACATCTGGGGGGGGGGGGGAGGAAAAAACAAGAGGAAATAGGCTACCTTGCATAATGACTTAGCCACTCCCAGTCTCTATTTAAGCCTAAATTAATAGTATCCAGTTTGCAAATGAATTCCAATTCAGCAGTTTCTCGCTGGAGTCTGGATTTGAAGTTTTTTTGTTTTAAGATAGCGACCTTCATGTCTGTGATTGCGTGACCAGAGAGATTGAAGTGTTCTCCGACTGGTTTATGAATGTTATAATTCTTGACATCTGATTTGTGTCCATTTATTCTTTTACGTAGAGACTGTCCAGTTTGACCAATGTACATGGCAGAGGGGCATTGCTGGCACATGATGGCATAAATCACATTGGTGGATGTGCAGGTGAACGAGCCTCTGATAGTGTGGCTGATGTTATTAGGCCCTGTGATGGTGTCCCCTGAATAGATATGTGGGCACAATTGGCAACGGGCTTTGTTGCAAGGATAAGTTCCTGGGTTAGTGGTTCTGTTGTGTGGTATGTGGTTGTTGGTGAGTATTTGCTTCAGGTTGCGGGGCTGTCTGTAGGCAAGGACTGGCCTGTCTCCCAAGATTTGTGAGAGTGTTGGGTCATCCTTTAGGATAGGTTGTAGATCCTTAATAATGCGTTGGAGGGGTTTTAGTTGGGGGCTGAAGGTGACGGCTAGTGGCGTTCTGTTATTTTCTTTGTTAGGCCTGTCCTGTAGTAGGTAACTTCTGGGAACTCTTCTGGCTCTATCAATCTGTTTCTTTACTTCCGCAGGTGGGTATTGTAGTTGTAAGAAAGCTTGACAGAGATCTTGTAGGTGTTTGTCTCTGTCTGAGGGGTTGGAGCAAATGCGGTTGTATCGCAGAGCTTGGCTGTAGACGATGGATCGTGTGGTGTGGTCAGGGTGAAAGCTGGAGGCATGCAGGTAGGAATAGCGGTCAGTAGGTTTCCGGTATAGGGTGGTGTTTATGTGACCATTGTTTATTAGCACTGTAGTGTCCAGGAAGTGGATCTCTTGTGTGGACTGGACCAGGCTGAGGTTGATGGTGGGATGGAAATTGTTGAAATCATGGTGGAATTCCTCAAGGGCTTCTTTTCCATGGGTCCAGATGATGAAGATGTCATCAATATAGCGCAAGTAGAGTAGGGGCTTTAGGGGACGAGAGCTGAGGAAGCGTTGTTCTAAATCAGCCATAAAAATGTTGGCATACTGTGGGGCCATGCGGGTACCCATAGCAGTGCCGCTGAGGGAGTGAGAGAACCTGGATTTGTGCAGGAAATGGCCTAACTTCATTATCATGCACATTGTGTCAAGAGTTGTCACTTTGGATGGGCTATCACCAGCAGGAGAGTGAATTTGTGTGGGGGGGTGGAGGGTGAGAAAACCTGGATTTGTGCTGGAAATGGCCTAACCTGACGATTACTTTAGATAAGCTATTACCAGCAGGACAGTGGGGTGGGAGGAGGTATTGTTTCATATTCTCTGTGTATATATAAAGTCTGCTGCAGTTTCCACGGTATGTATCTGATGAAGTGAGCTGTAGCTCACGAAAGCTCATGCTCAAATAAACTGGTTAGTCTCTAAGGTGCCACAAGTACTCCTTTTCTTAAAGCAAAAGAAGTGGTTAGAGACAAAAAGGCATCCTTTAAAAACTGGAAGTTAAATCCTACAGAGGACAGTAGAAAGGTGTATAAACTCTGGCAAGTCAAGTGTAAAAGTATAATTAGGCAGGCCAAAAAAGAATTTGAAGAGCAACTAGCTAAAGACTCAAAAACTAATAGCAAATTTTTTTAAGTACATCAGAAACAGGAAGCCTGCCAAACAAAGCCTGGATGATCAAGGTGCTAAAGGAGCATTAAAGGAAGATTAGGCCATTGAGGAGAAGCTAAATGAATTATTTGCATTGGTCTTCACTTCAGAGGATATGAGGGAGATTCCCACACCTGAGCCATTCTTGTTAGGTGACAGATCTGAGGAACTGTCCTAGACTGAGGTGTCAGTAGAGGAGGCTTTGGAATAAATTGATAAATTAAACAGCAATAAGTCACCAAGACCAGATGGTATTCACTCAAGAGTTCTGAAGGAACTCAAGTATAAAGTTGCAGAACTACTAGCTGTGGTATGTAACTTATCATTTAAATTGGACTCTGTGCCACATAACTGGTGGATAGCTAATGTGATGCTAATTTTTAAAAAGGGCTCCAGAGGTGATCCTGGCAAATACAGGCCGGTAAACCTAATTTCAGAACCAGGCAAATTGGTTAAATCTATAGTAATGAACAGAATTATCAGACACACAGATAAACACAATTTGTTGAGGAAGAGTCAACACGGTTTTTGTAAAGGGAAATCATGCCTCACCAATCTATTAGAATTCTTCAAGGGGGTCAACAAACATGTATAAAGGTGATCCAGTGGAAACAGTGTACTTGGAGTTTCAGAAAGCCTTTAACAAGGTCCCTTGCCAAAGGCTTTTAAGCAAAGTAAGCAGTTATGGGTTAAGAGGGAAGGTCCTCATACATCAGTAACAGGTTAAAAGGAAACAAAGGATAGGAATAAACGGTCAGTTTTCAGAATAGAGAGAGGTAAATAGTGTTGTCCCACATGGACCTGTACTGGGACCAGTGCTATTCAACATATTCGTAAATGATCTGGAAAAAGGGGCAAACAAAGAAGTGGCAAAATTTGCAGAAATTACAAAATTACTCAAGATAGTTAAATCCAAAGCAGACTGCAAAGAGTTACAAAGGGATCTCACAAAACTGGGTGACTGGGCAACAAAATGGCAGATGGAATTCAATGCTGATAAATGCAAAGTAATGCACATTGGAAAACATAATCCCAACTCTACATACAAAATGATGGGGGCTAATTTAGCTACAACTAATCAGGAAAGAGATCTTGGAGTCATTGTGGATAGTTCTTTGAAAACATCCACTCAGTGTGGTACAGCAGTCAAAAAATCTAACAGAATGTTAGAAAGCGAGAGATGATAAAACAGAAAATATCATAATGCCACTATATAAATCCATGGTAATCCCACACCTTCAATACTGTGTGTCGTTTTCATAGAATCATAGGACTGGAAGGGACCTCGAGAGGTCATCTAGTCCAGTCCCCTGCACTCATGGCAGGACTAAGCTATCATTCTAGACCATTCCTGACAGGTGTTTGTCTAACCTGCTTTTAAAAATCTCCAATGATTTTTGGTCACTCCATCTCAAAAAAGATATATTAGAATTGAAAAAGGTACAGAGAAGGGCAGAAAAATAATTAAGGGTATGGAACAGCTTCTGTATGAGGAGAGATTAAAAAGACTGGGACTTTTCAGCTTGGAAAACAGACAATTAAGAGGGGATATGATAGAGGTCTACAAAAGCATGAATGATGTGGAGAAAGTGAATAAGGAAGTGTTATTACCCCTTAACATAATACAAGAGCCAGGGGGTCATCCAATGAAATTAAGAGGCAGTAGGTTTAAAACAAACAAAAGGAAATACTTCTTCACGCAATATACAGTCAACCTGTGGAACTTATTGCCAGGGGATGTTGTGAAGGCCAAAGGTATAACGGGGTTAAAAAAAGAATCAGATAAGGTCATGGAGGATAGGTCCATCAATAGCTATTAGCCAAGATGGTCAGGGATGCAACCCCATTCTCTAGGTGCCCCTAGCCTCTGATTGCCAGAAGCGGGGAGTGGATGACAGGGAATGGATCACTCGATGGTTGCCTATTCTGTTTATTCCCTTTGAAGCACCTTGCACTGTCCACTGTTGGAAGACAGGATACTGGGTTAGATGGACCACTGGTCTGACTCTGTATAGCTGTTCTTATGTTCTTAGGTAAATTGAAATGACACAGTTGTGTGGTGCTGCCTTATGATTAATGTGGGATAAGCTAGTTAAATATTATGGCAGGGGTTACCAGCTGGTACTGTTCCACATAGTCTTACAAGCTTTTCTTCTTAGAACGAGAGCAAATTTCTAATCAAGAAATGCTGTATTGTTGTGTTGTGTTGTTATGCAGTGGTCCTTTGTCTGCTATCTGCCACAGCTTATTTCAGTTTTCATTCTGCTTTACTCTTTATTTGGAGCCAATACGTGAGACAGGGTAGCAAATGACTAACTTTTTAAGCAATGTTTAACACTTTTCAGTCAGTGATTGCTGACTTCTCTTTGAGGCCCCACATCCTCCTTCACTTCTTGTGAACTTGAAAAGTCTCATTAACTTAATTTCCTGTGCAGTCTGTCTTTATTCTCTACTTTTACCTTTATCTGTAATTTTTATAATTCTCTACAGCTAGGCTGTATCCTCTGGTCTGATTAAGCTGGGCTCAGCATGGAACCAAGGGAGCAAAGTCGGTTTTATGCTACCTTTGTGACTCCTCAATCCATATATCTCAGTTGTACCTTATTTCAAGAGGCATTGATCATTTTAGTTCCCAAGCTAGCTATGCTGCATACCTACCTGGTGTACCCTCACTTTTATTGCTGAAAGTTATTTACATCGGAACTAAAGAATCATGGAACTGAAGTTATAGCCTGTTTACACTAAAGGGATGAATCCTTCAACATTTTAAGTTTTTGCAAGAATAATTTTATGTGTTCCTCATTTTGGATCTTTGTCCCACATTTTTCCCTATCTTAAGGCATTTTGAAGGCTGGTTTGGTGGAGGCACAATTTAGAGCAGCTCCAGGACTCAGGACTGCTCTGAGTTGCTCCCGACTTCCCTAGCAGTAGAGTGCAGCTGCTCTCTGGCCACATCCTCTTTCCCCAGACTATGCCTTCCACTCTGACTCTGCCGCAGGTGGGGAATCCCCTTTTGCTATGGAATACTCAGGATACCAACTATCCCAGCTTTATGGAGTCTTTATGCTGCTCTGGATCGCTTTTCCACCCATTTTTGGACATATCTGGCTGGGTACACAAATGTCGTTTCGGAAGCCATCATGTCCAGACTGTGAAATTGACTTCTTGTCAGCTTCAATTTTGGCATATGTGCAAGAGCTATGGAAGAACACAGTCACAGCTTAATCTTTTTCCTCCCTTTCCCCTGACCCATCAACTGCTAGATCTGTGACTTTCCCATGAAAAGGATAGGTCAGTTCTTTGGCAACCCCAAGTGAGATTTGATGTGAAAATAAAAAAATAGATTATTCAATGACAGCAGTTGGAGCACGGGAGTGGGAATATATCCTGCTGTCAGGAAACTGAAAGGCCCTGCTTACTTGTGCATGTGCTGGGCTGTTCCACCATCTAGCAGTTTTCCAGATGCCAAGATAGATCAGATAATAAATTCATTTTTTTTTCTAGTCCTGAAGCTTAATATTTTGTTATGAGGCAATATTGTAAAAAAAGCTCAAAGTTTCATAGCAAGTCATGCAAGCTAGCTTAAAGTTTGCTTTCTCCTTTGCTTCCTTGTAAAGCAATCAGACTGAAAAAGCATTAAAGCTCTGGCATGTGCAAAGAGCTTATTTTGTTTATTTTGTTTGTTTTGAAGTGTTTATAACAAAAATTGCTGTAAGCATTTATAATAATTCATACCAAACAGCAACCTACTGTTTACTGGCCTATGCCAAACGTAACATAGTATTAAGAAGAGATCAGACTGACTTCCATTCTCTGAATCTTGTTTGATAGTATATAAAAAAGAAAATGAATATCAGATACTTCCTCTCAGAGTTGACTCCAATTCTAACTGACATGAAATAGCTTCTGATGAGGAGGCTGTGATGCTGGCAGGCTACCTGCCAGCCAGACTGCAGCCATTAGCTAAGACCTAACAAACTCACAGCTGGAAACCAGATCAGTTTGCCTGTATGTTAATTTTGCTCAAAATAGGTATTAACCTTATAAGAATGTATTTAGTATTTGGACTCTATGAAATGATTGTAAGTTGCTGCATGTATTAATCTCACATGCAATGTCGGTATTCCATGCTATAAGAAAACATGTACGTTTTGCTTTATGTCTTTGAGAATGTTTGCTCTGAACTTGTGAATCCAGGCACAGGACTTGTTCCCTGCCTATCCCAAAGGACTATCAAAATCAGTTGGGCCATCAAGGAACATCACAATAAAAAAGATTGGTTAATGGCCCTGTTGCATCAGGAAATACTATGTGCAAGGAAGCTTGCCCTGTGTCTTAGAAGCTGAATGAAAAATAAAACAAAGTCACATGAACATTTTCCATCTTTTTGGCTGTTTGAACTCTGACAGGTTTAGAGACACCAAACTGAAGACAGAGATCCCCTGGGGCTGCCTCTTGGGTCCACCCTGAAAGAGACTCTGAATTGATAGATCACTAAAACTCTGGCACTCTTAGGATTTAGATAACTTGTTTGTGTGTATATGTTTGGTTGCTTTAACCTGTAAAAAGAAAAGGAGTACTTGTGGCACCTTAGAGACTAACCAATTTATTTGAGCATAAGCTTTTGTGAGCTACAGCTCACTTCATCAGATGCTGTAGCTCATGAAAGCTTATGCTCAAATAAATTGGTTAGTCTCTAAGGTGCCACAAGTACTCCTTTTCTTTTTGTGAATACAGACTAACACGGCTGTTACTCTTAACCTGTAAATAACTTCCTTATTTCTTTTTCCTAGTTAATAAACCTTTAGATAGTTTTTTATGGGATTGGCTACATATATTGTCTTTATTGTAAGATCTAGAGTACCAGTTGATCTGAGGTAAGTGACTGGTCTCTTGGAACTGGGAGAAACCTAAATGTGGTGTGATCTTTGGTGTAAGTGACCATTTATCACTAAGTTCCATTTGTCTCAATGGAAAAATAGTGGAAAGATAGACTGGGGCATCTAAGGGTAGTGTCTTTGACTCCATGGTAAGATTGGAACTGTGATCCAGAAGTTCACAGTTGTTACTGGCTTGGTAAAATCTAATTATAGAATACACCACCAATTTGGGGTGTCTGCCCTGTTTTCTGACACTCTGCCCTGAGGTAGGCACTCACAGCTGTGAGCCACTCCAGACTGCATGACAGAGGCATCGAGGTATGAGTATCCACAGACTATATTTCATTGATGACAGTATGTTCTAGTTCACTTAAATTATCATCCAAAGGACCATAATGGGCATCAGAGGATAAGTCAGGTCTCCCAGAATAACTGGACCTACGTCTACACCATTAATGTCCACAGTAGTCCTCAGGGAAAAACAGTCCTTTTCCCATTAATTTAAATAGAACGGCGTTCTGAAAGATCCTAGCACTGTGGACCCTTCCAGCCTGCACTTATGTCTGTAAACCTACTGCGGTGGCCAACCAGGTCTTGAAGCACCAGGGTTAAATACCCCTTTCTTGTTTATAAATTCTGCATCCTGATGGGAGGGGGCATGCTGGGGTGTGTGTGTCAAATTATAGGCACATAGGTTCTATCAGTTGCCCCATGCAAAGCCATCAATAATCTCTGGAGCACTACCCAGTTTATGACCTGGCTGGACAGCACCTTATCAGTGGCATAGGGCCTGCATGAGAGTGGCTCCAGCAGTTGATCTCCCCATGCAAAGTTGGCTGGCTACAGATCGGTAGCATTCTGGGGTGGCCAGTTTCCAGATGGCAATGGTGACCTGCTTCTCTATGGGTATGGCACACTGCATATTGGTACTACAGTACTTGTAGCTGCAGCTTTGGGTCAGTTCTGCACAGATCACAGAAAAGGTAGTCCTTCCCACTCTGAAGTTCTCTCGCTACAGCTGGTTGTCCCAGGTCTGCAAAACGATCCTCTCCCACCAATCCATGCTGGTTTCCCAGGCCCTGAAACAGTGCTGAATGCCACATGGCAGATCCAGGAACCAGTGCTCTAGTTCCAACGACTTGGCATTGTCCTCTTCTTCTTCATCCTGCTGCAATTGCCTCAAGGTGTTCTTCTGCAGCTGGAGGAGCTGCTGCGTCTGCCACAGAATAGTCTCCTGCTCCCACATCATCTGCTCAGTGGTGTGTTGGGCAAAGTCTGCTGCTGAAGTCATCTGGCTATGGCTGCTGTAATACAGCCCAACTAGCCTCTGCATATTTGTGCTTGTCACCATAGCAGTACGGAGCATTGTTGGGTCCATGCCAGAAGACAGCAATTCAAAAATGGTATGAAATTGCCCAGAAAGGATGTATGGGGGGAAGACAGTGGAAACATGGGATTTAAAAAAAAACGTGAAATCACCTGGCTTCCCACAAATCACAGCAAAAACAATTCTAGGATGCATGTTGGTCAGCTGCAAAATAAAGGACCATGGGATACTCATCGAAAACTTTATGCCCTCGGTTCTCAGCAAACCACTGCCATGTATTCACACCATGTGAATTGAAAATGGAACAGATGTTCTGTGTGCGCACTATAGGTGTGACTTACGTTCTGCGAGTTACCTGACGCTTGTCAAAAAGCTTTGACTGAACCCTGTGTAGTTAAATCCAAAGTGTGTGTCCATCCCCTTCTAGTTTCATGTTCACGTACAGCCATCTGCTGCTACCAGTTACTGCATTAGCATATGTCGTAATGGACTGTGCTGTGGCTCTAAAGATCGCAACTCTGCTGATGAATCAGGTGGAGGGTGAATATGGTTCTACATTATGACTTTTTTTTCCAATTTTTAAGTTTTCTAAAAAATTAGGAAATTATACTTTTAAAAAATATACCCTCTGTTAAAAGAACTTTAAGGTTGCAAAGTCAAGCATGCAGAAGTTTAGAAATGCCAGAATTAAAGTTGCCCATGCAACCTTAATTTGATCCTTCATGCATATGCATTATAATAGTAGTCTTTAATTACACGATCACACACTATTTTTTTCACTGATCTACTATCTCGATAATAACTTGCCTTTCAGAGCCTTTATGGACTACATTTGCTGATAGTGTGGTCAAGCTGAGAATAGATCACTCATGTTCACAAACTCCAATAACAGTTCATCAGATGTTCAAAGAGACTGTGGATAAATATGGGCCTCTCAATGCTATGGCCAGCAAAAAGAATGGAAAATGGGAAAAGATCACATTTGCAGAGTATTACAATCTTTCCTGGAAAGCAGCCAAAAGCTTTTTGAAGGTAAATGTTTAAAAAAACAACAATCCAAACCCATACTCGTTATGCAGGTTTTTTTATTACAGGTCATAGCATGAAAACATTCCTGTGGGTTTTCAGTCCTTATGAAGAGTAGCAGTCACGTGTTCTGCATAACAGCCTTTATTGAATTAAATCTCTAGTAACTGTACCATTCAAATATTAATGAGACCCCCTCAACCCGTAGTAGAGGATGAGTTTCATCCTGGAATGCCCCCTGGGATTTACCTTCCTTTTAAGGACCATATATTTGATGGCCCCAACAAGTTATGTCTCTTAAATCTCTGAATTGGCTAGCAATTTTCTTTTTTATGATTGACCAAGCCAATGAGAGGCAAATTAGTAAATATTTCTATTTAATATATTATTATTGTTATAGTTATATTTATTATACTATTTTAGTTGTATATCAGACAGATACTAATATTTTCAATGGTAGCAGATGGCACTGATGCCTGTTCTTGCAAAGGTGTTGGCAGAAACAGTGGCAAAGTCAATAGGTGAGACTCCGCTTGTGAAAGCAGTTGCAATCAGGGAGACAAGAGTAAAAAGAAAAGGAGCAATACAGGAGTCTTGGCTGACTATTTTTTTAGAGTCTGTGATGCAGAGTGTTGGCATGGTCTTTAGATTATCTTTGGATGCTAAAATGTCAGGTATGTTAGTTAGTTTTCATTATGTTCTAGAAACTAGTGCATATTTTTCAGAAAGAGTTCAAAAGAAAATAATGCCAACAAAAGTTGGCACAGGTGGCATCTGTCACTATAGACAGTAACAGAGCAGCGCTACATGAACAACTAGGTTGTGCTCTGTTCCCTTATGGCCACAGGAGGGAGGGCACACAGAGCCTTCTCCTCGTGTATGGCCCTAGGTAGGAAAAGGGCACAGTCTCAGACCTGGTGCTCCTGAGAATGGGGACTTGCTCCTTGGGGATGCAGATTACATAGAGGGTCATAGAGAGGTCTGATTCATGGCCCATCTTGCACAAGCCCACAGAGTGGGCTGGGCATGCAGGGAGAACATCCTTAAGGGCAGCATGCATATTTCTCCCTGTTCCCCAGGGAACTTGAAGTATAATCCTTCACAGAGATGCCCCAGGGCCATACAGCTCTGCAACACTCCTCATTCGGGGCTATGTACTAAGTCCACAATCTGGCCGTAAGTATAATTAAACAAATCTAACCTGGCAAGGTGAAAAGGATTTAGTAAAGATTCTGAGTACGGGATAAGTCTAATATTTGTTGAACTTCAGTTCATGTTGCAAAGCCCTTCTGTTTTTCAGACCTTCTTGGAGGGACTGGGCTGGACTGGGAAGTTGGGTGTGAAGGGTGGGAGAGTCTTATGTTTGCATGAACTTAGGGAGTGTTAATTGCAGACAGTGATTCCATTTTTATTGTATATATGGTCTATTAATACATTTTGCACTTATGCCTAGAGCTATGGATGGGTACATTTTTAAATGCATAAATAATAAAGAAGCCAAATCTATTTTTTTGTGTGTTGACTATATCTTTCTCTCTAATATGCCTGCATTACATATCCCAGTGTTTGCTCTTTTGTTTTAAGCTTGGTCTTGAACGATTCCACAGCGTAGCAATACTTGGATTTAACTCTCCAGAATGGTTCGTGTCAGCTGTTGGAGCTATTTTTGCTGGGTAAGTTTTGGATCGGTGCTAGGCCTAGGAATGAATGTTTTCCAGTGTAGCATTTGCTTCTGTAGAGTCTGACCATCCCCTCCTGTAGAAAGGGAGAGAAGAGAAACCACATTTCATTCTCCTTGTGCACTCCAAATAAACCACCTCTTTTCTCTTATAGCCCCTAAACATGTTGGAGCTATTGTGGCTCACAGTGCCTCTAGGGTTGAGTTAAAGATCCCGTAAACTATGACCAGTAATATTGTTTCATTTAAAAAGATTACCATCTCATAAGTATGTTCAGTCACATGGTGGGGACCTGTTACTTTCCCTGTATCTAAAGTAAAGCAATCCAAAACCTCACAAAATGAGCCTCTTTGCTAAAGCCCCGACTGCAGTAGACACAGAAGATACTGTACTGTCTCTTATCTCTGTTCCTTGAGCGATATGGACCAAAGCCTACCAATTTCCTGTCAGTGCGTCTGAGCCTGCCCATGAACTGATCCCTGGCCTGGTTCCAGTGCAGAATACGACATTGATGAAGTGACAAGCAAAGTATTAACCAGCCAAATTCTGTCTGTCACAGTGTCTGTCTGTCTAATTCCAATAATCAATTTCTCGGTTTGGTCTCTCTGAGGGTGCATTTACGCCAGCAAAATTCAAACTGGTAATTCACCATCAGTGCAGCTCCATCAGTGGCAGAAGTAGTGGAGGATGTTCTGTAAAGAGGACTTAGGCATTTTTCCATTGCATGGTCTAAGGCTACTCTAGGCAACATGTAGGGTAAAAGTGCTGAGTCCTACACTACAGCCTCCACTATTATTGCTTCAATTATGAATTTCTCTAGCTTAGACAAGGCCTTGGGTGCTTCAGATAGTCACACTACCGCATAATGTTGCTGTTTTTCAGACTCTTTTCTTGTGTCTGTTACTGTTAGCTGTGCAGAATACCTGGGGCATGCCTGACAGCCACATCTATGCTGCACACTGTGTGTACCCATCCCTTATGCACTCCACTGGGTTTCATCCAATCTCAAATTCTTCTTCCCTTTTGAACAACTGTAGCAAAGGTGCCGACTCCAGGGGTGCTCCAGGGCTGAAGCACCCACAGAAAAAAAAATTGTGGATGCTCAGCATGCACCGGCAGCCCGGCATATCAGTTACTTCCCCTCTCCCCCCAGCCCTCCTGCCAGCTGGCGGGCCCAGCCGATCAGCTCCTCTCCCTCCCCCCAGCCCTCCTGTCTCCTGGTGGGTCCCGCTAAGCAGCTCCTCCCCCTGCATCCCCCAGCCTCCTGCCCACTGGTGGCCCCGCCAATCAGCTCTTTCCCGTCCCCCTCCAGCACCTCCCGCCCACCACAATCAACTGTTCAATGGTGTGCAGGAGGTGCTGGGGGGAGGAGCAGGGGCGAAGTAGGGGCGGGAAGAGGCGGGGCGGGGGTGAGAGTTTTTTGGGGAAGGGTGGAGTGGGGGCAACACCTGGGGCAAAACGGGGGTCAAGCACCTCCGGAAACTGGGGAAGTCGGCGTGTCTGAACTGTAGTATCAAGGGAAAAGTGTATCGTACTCAGTGTTTTCCTGCTTAGCCCTCAAATTCACGTTTTTTTTTAACAGAGGAATTGTCACAGGCATCTATACAACCAACTCTCCTGAGGCCTGCCACTACATTGCTTATGACTGCAAAGCCAATATCATTGTGGTGGAAAATCAAAAACAATTGGACAAGATAATGCAGGTATGGGGGTTGCTTTTATAACTTCTGAGGTGTAATTCCACTGCTCATGATGCTGTGAAAGCCCAAATATCAAATATTTTAGCTGTGAAATGGTAGTTTGGAACGTCTCACAAAACTAGGGACAGAACTAATATTTCTTTGTCCTGAAATCACAGGCCTCTGCCACTTGAGATATTTGAGCTAAAGGATAATCTCCATAGCTATTAAAAAAATACAGTGCCTGTAACACACAACTGAGCAGTTCTCATTCTATCCAGTACATAGCACAGTAGCCAGTTTATTACAGTGTTGTCTGACAAGCCATTTTCTGATGATGAGCATCATATCTTAATTCTGAGTGGGATATCACAGTCTGCTTCAATGCAAGTGATTAGGATGGCAAAAATTCATTGCAATAACGATTTCACTATAGGATTAACTAGTGTAATAATGCTGAGTTCTGATTAACATGGTGACCTTTTATGGGCTGACGCATTTCATGTTATTTGGATCTGGATTTCAGGAATCACAGTGGTGACTTCTTACAGAGCAGTTACTATTTCCCAGCACGACTTAACTATCATTGGAGGTTTACCTCACTGTAATTGGAATTACAACCTGCACATTGCAGAGCAATGAAACAGAACAGGGCTTTCATTCAATCCCAGTGAATTTACTCCATTTAGACTGAGCCAGCTTCAGTTTCCATTGAATTCGGTGGTATACCCAGTTGGTCTCCAATGAGCAAATGAAATAATGGTTAAAGAGGGGCTATCATACCAGAGGAAACTTTTAAGTGCATCCATTTTATAACAGACATCCAGCTAAGTATTAAAGATATTGATGTTTAGAGACTGAATCTTCCCTCTCCAGAACATCATCTCTTCCTGCTATTAATGTTAACTATTGAGGCAGGTATGAACTGCAGTCCAATATCATGGTGACTAACATGATATAAACATATGGACAGAGTGGGAAGCTCTTTATTTAAAAGGAATGTGTCACAATTTTGGCAAAACTTATTGGATGCTACAAATGGGACCATGCTGCTTCTCCATATGGGGCCTGATTCAGTGCCCCAGGAAGACAATGTGATCTTTCCACTGACTTCAGCGGACTTTGGATTGAGCCCAAGTGAACACATTAGGTCAGGTGTTTCTTTCAGTGGTATGCTCGAGAAGGCTCTTGGGGATGGAGGAGGAGAGGTGTCCCTGAAGTCCTTGCTGAAAATGAAAAAGTGTGTTGATTGCTCTGCCTCTGATGGAGTTTGCCCCTTCTCTGGATACTCCAATAAAGTCCCTCTGGCCAGAGATAACATATTCCTGGGGCTTGTCAAACATACTTCTGAGGAGTCTTTTTTTTTATTATTATTTTGGAACGCAGCAGATTGCACCAACTACTAGGTATATTTTGTACATTTCGGGAGATAAGATACTCCTAAACAGGGCGTACATCCAGGCAGACACTCTAGTTTGAATACCATTTACACTAGTTGAATACCATGCTATACTGTCAAAAGCAAGTGAGAAAGGTATCTGAATCCTGATGCTTGTTTCTTTTTGTCTATACACGTTTTTATCTAGAAAGTTAAAAGGAAGCCTGTGGCCAACACTGTTTTATCCAGCTGAACATTTTCTGTGGTGCTTTTCCAGGAGAAATCTGCCTCAAACATAATACAGATGTCTTGTTTTTAAGCCTGTGGGTTTATCATGCTAGTAATACATGGTTAGTTTGGAGGCCTAACCATTGCTATCTACACAGGTACAATTTCACCAGTTCAGCTATCCATGGTTCAGGTCAATAATGTAGGTGCGACTTTGGCTGTTAGTGCACCATGATGCAATTAAATGCTTCTGGCAAGGATAGGCAAAACTACAACAGGGGAAGTGAAAGCAGCAGCACTGGTATCTAGTGGTGAAACTAACCTAACATTTTTACAGGCTAAACACCAGCTAAGTGTTCAGATACAATAGCACTCTTTCAATGTTTTCTATTTCTTTGAAATTGCCAAATTGCTTTTATTTTTTTAAATTATATATGTTTATATATAAAATGTTTAAAATGAGGCAGAACATTATAAAAAACTTAACCAAGGCTTGGCTACTTTAGAGACCATCTTTGTCTTCATGTGATAACCACAGCAGCTATAATCCTATCACATCCCACCCTAAAAGCATTACTCTCACTGGTTTAAATGCAAAGAGGCTGGTGGCAGGTCATTTTAAATTAAGGTCCTCAACTCAGGAGGAACCTTAGTTGGAGCACCTTGGTCCAACATAGCATGGGTATAGTCTCCTCCAGAGCATGCTGCAAGGCCTGTGTGTTTCCCCAGGGGTGTTGGGATGAACTGGGTCTGAGTAGCTTTAGAGAAGAGTACTGTATTATTTATGGTGGGTTTGAGGGTTTTTGTGGATATCAATCTAATTCAATTTTTGGAATCTTTTGATAGACATTTTTAATTAAATCAGAAACAAGTGAATAATAAATTATATGCTGGTTTTTTTTTTAAAACCCCAACAGATCTGGAGTCGTCTACCATACTTAAAAGCAGTTGTGCTATACAATGACTCTTTATCAGAGAGACATCCCAATTTATATACGGTATGTGAATTTTAGAGTGGTGTAACAATTCATTCATTTGATGTATTTCACCTTCTTTTCTGTCTGTGGAATGTCTGCCAGAGGATAACAATGTTTTCAAATATGTTTGCTCTTCAAAATACTTCAGTGTAATTTTTCATTAATTTAATTTACTCTTCCGTTTGTTTGATAGTTGATATTCAAAATTAGAGCTACATTGGTTGGCTGGCTTGGTCATGTGTTATGTTTCAGTTACTAGATTGGATTAACATAATATTTACCAGACTTCTGGTGAGACTATACTCGCAGAACTTTTGTTGTTGTTGTTGTTTTGTTAATACATTGTCTGCCCAGCTCTAGTGAATTGTGGTAAATTATGCTGGATCTGGGAACTAGAAAATGCTTGTGCTCTCACAATCCATTGTCAATATTTTGTTGTCTGTGGAACCTCCTATTCTGCTAATCTTTGTATTTGTAGCAAATATTTCTATCCATAAGCAACTGTTGAATACAAGCAACTATTACATATGCAAAGAATAAAACACTAGTTCTAGTGTATTCAGGGTCTTCTTTAGCTCATGCAGTGCTTAGACAGCAAGATTAGGGACAAGATTAAGGATCAGACTCATTGTCAACTATAGGCCCAAAATTTAGGTTTAAAAAATAGGGTTTTACAAAACCTAACATGTGTAGAAGAATTTTCATTATTTATTTTTTAAATGTCACTGAAGACAATTTTCTAATGTGAACATTGAAATCAGCATTCTGGTTGGAACTGACTGTGAATTAACAGTGTAAATCCCCTGCTTAGTTTCATTGCCCATGCTGAAAGAATTGCAAAAAGACTACACAGCATTTAGTAGAGAGTGAATAGTAAACAAATCTCTTAAGGCTTCAGATATCAAAACTGAAAGTATTTTACTGGTAACAGAAGTGAGGAGAAAATGTTTAACATATTTTGTGCCAACATTGTTCCTTCTCTCTGTATTGATTTTCATATTATAAAACACTTAACTATACAAAGGCACATAGATATCAAGAGTGTGCTATACAAAATGCAGAGCAATAATAAGAAAAATTAATTTGCTGTGTAAAGAAGTGCTTATTTAATCATATACATTTGTTATTAAATAACAGTAAACAGTAGAGATGAACTCACACTGAGTTCCAAGTGTCTGAGAACTTTGAAAGAGATAAATGACCTGAAGTTTATATTTTCTAATAGTGGAGGACAAAATGTAACTGAAAATGCTACTGATGTAGTGACAGATCTGCCACCTTTTTTCAGTGAGAGAGCATAATTGTTACATCAGTTGTGATGATAAGAATTGGCAGTTGCCATATTTGTATTCCATACAGAGACACTCAGAGATCGAATCACCAATGGTAGAGATAGTTGTGTATTAGTTTTGATAAAAACCCAGTCACATAAAATACAGGCTATTGATAGGAGAAGGTTTGTGTGTAACAGATTGATAGTTGAGATAATTGTACAGTAATGAGCAGTTGCTGCAGCTACGACAGACTCCTAGTCCTCTGGACAGTGTATTTCCATAAATCTGTGTGACTTTACCCTTCAGTCTCTGTGGAATGGAAACACTATCCTAGTGCAGGTGCTGTTCAAGTAAACAAAGCCTAGGCAACAGGCGCACAGAGATTAATGCCTTGTGGTGTGAAAGAGAGTAAGGTCAAGAATACAAGGCATGAAGAGTCAAGTCATATAGGAACAAATCCGGACCCCACACCATTGCCAGTTGCTGTGGCATTGATGCAATCCACTATGTGGGGAGAAGCAGGATGTGAGGAAACCATGAAGGTGTCCACACCCTCTATATGCCGTGAAACTGTTGTCTGTGGTGGGCTCCTGCATGCTTTTACAGGTGGGAGTTTGGAGGAGGGATGGGGCATGAGTGGTGTGTCAGTGACTAAAAAGGAATCCCAAGACAGACTCTCCCATGGAGGGGCAGCTCCCCTGCCATGAAGAATACTACAGGTTAAATGCTGAGGTACTGATCACAGAGTGCATCCTGAGGGGAAGGATCCATCCTTCTCAACTATGTAACTCCTCCCTTGCCACTGCCACCCTAAAGCCCAGTTGCTGATTACAAGCTTGGTGCAGTGTCCAAGTTTTGCCCGTAAGTCAGTAGTGGGGAGATTCCTTGCCAGGTATAGAACTGGGGTGCTTCCCTCAGTCACTGCTCATGTACAGCTGTGTAAACATTATATGAATAATCCAGTCTTTCAGTGGGAAAATAACCCTTTTTGGTTTTCTTTCCCACATGCTGTGACTACCCCACTCCGTCACCTATTAACATTGAAATAATGGGATCTTAATGTGTACATGTTACATTCAGACCCATATAAATGCATTGTGCCGACACATATCTGATAGTAATCAATAGAACATATTGGCCCAGATTCTCCATTCTGCTAAGGCAATTTTGTGTTGCACAAAGGGACCATATGCTTGCAGCATAAATTAGACTAGAACCGCTCATGCTCTGCCTTGTTCAGGGACTGAATGGCCCTGAATCAGAGAGCTTCAGCCAGCTTCCTGCATCTGCTCATCTTCCCTAGATAGTGGAGAACTAAGGCCATTGTTCACACATTTAAATAATAAGAATACTTGGCTTTTACATAGAGCCTTTCATTCTAGCATCTCAAAGTTCTTTGCATATAGACTAGACAAGAAATAATCTATTGGAAATCCAACAAAATTGGACAGTTTACTTAGTATTTTAACTATAAGCTGTGATACAATTTACTTTAAATATGAATCAAAACCATTTCTAACGTGAGCTCTGAATCACATTTTCAGCCCATGTGACTAGAAAAGTGAAAAGGAATGTTATTTCCTAAGTAGTCACCTAAAGAATTAATAAAACTTCACTGCCTTTGCACACTCCACTTTTAATAGTTGTATGTTGGGGTGCTGATGCAAAACTTTTGGGATAACTGGTGGAGAAGGGACTGTGTGACACACAGATCAAAACTGTGGTCCTATATTGGGCTTAGACCCCTCAGACAGGTGAAATTCCAATTTACCTGAATGGGAGTATTGCCTAAGAAAGGTCAGAAGAACCAGGCCCATCTTAATTTTTCTGTCCTTTTTCCAGACTCTTAAAATATTGCAATTTCCATGCTTTCTATTAGCTGACTCCTTGAATTGTTTTTTCCCCATTTCATTTTGTAGATGGAAGAATTTATGGAGTTGGGAAACGAGATACCAAATGCTACACTCAATGACATTATTAGCTCTCAAAAGCCAAATCAATGTTGTGTGCTAGTGTACACTTCTGGAACAACTGGGAAGCCAAAAGGAGCCATGCTGAGTCATGACAATGTATGTACTCTAGACACAGCTTTATGATAAAGCTTTTCAAAGCATGAGGGTGTTTATTTCTGTGCTTTAGAACGAAATGGGATCATGGTGGAGTCTCCAAGCACTGTGGCACTCTGTTTTAAGGATGGAATAGCAAAAGAAACTATATCCAAACTATATATTTCTGAAAAACTACAAGCTCTTCTCATAGCTGAGTTTATAAATGACTTTCTCTGGTTCATGCAGTTGATTGTTTGATAAAACACTGTTAGCACAAATATCTTCAAATGACCTCTCAAGATCATCTTCAAAAGAATCATACACCTTAGGCAGCCAATGTCACAGCAGCCTGATATTAGAAGTTTTTGCAAGGTTTTATTAAACTTGGCCCTTTATCTGTAACATTATTACCTTTCCAAGTTACATTCATTTTAGTTCCTCCTAATTTAGTAAAGAATAGGAAAAGTTTTGTATATTCTACAGCCCTCTTATTCACAAAATCCGTGTCTATGTTGCTGCAAACAGCCAACTCTATAGTGCCAAAGAGAGTCAAAAAGCCAAGCGGAAAAGAGACTTTACACAAAAGTCTGCTTACCACGGGCTAGAATGTGGTTGGCTCTTACATGGCTATGCAGTGCGGGAAAGGATTAAGGAACTTGCGTGAACACTCGTGTAGCCCATAAAAGAGCTGGCTGGAATTGCAACTTCTGCTCTTGATGGAGCACAGGGTCTGATAATGAGAGCAATTCACCCTAAAGTAGGGAGTAGGCAGAGCAATATCTGGAAGTAGGATATGATGGACCAAAGGTCTGATCTGGCATGGCAAATCCTGTGTTCTTCTGTCTCAAAGGAATCTGGGACAGTTTTTATTTTGCTGTCAAACTATTTCTGGCTACTGTGCACAAGCAGGCTATTTTTATGCTGATCAACACAGTGGAAAACATCCTTTGCCTGTAACTGTACTGCTGCCTTCTTTAGTCAAAAGAAGTTTTCCTCTGCCCTTATTCTAAACCTGTGCTGGGTCAGGCATTCATCCCTTTCATCCCCACCCTGATCTGACGTGTGAACATAACTGCGTGTTGAGGGATTTTTGGATGCTAAGCTGATAATGCAGCTACATATTTAGAAAACATCTTGTCAAGCCTCTTTGTACTCTTTTTCCACAAGCGCTTGCCCAATATTGCCTTCTGCATCTAGGGCAGCCTCCCTGAACCTATACACCATGGCTAGTATTCCTAATGATAAATACCACTGGTGATCCTGAATGACTTTTGTGTAGGCAAATTACCCCTTCTGTCATGCGAACTCAGTGTTCTATAGTATTTATTGCTGTTTTGTTTCAAATGACATCCTAGAAATGCTGTGCTGATGAAAGGTGACAGACTGACCTTCCTGGACACGGGAGTCCTCTTTACCCAGAGCAGGGCAACACACAGGCACCAACTTTTCAAAATGCTGGGGGGTGCTGGACCCTCAGCTCTGCCCCAAGCCCCATCCCTACTCCACCCCTTCCTTCAAGGCCCCACCCCATCCCGCCTCTTCCCGCCCCCGCTCCACCCCACTTCTTCCCACCCCCACCTCTTCGCGCCTAGTTCTGCCCCCTCCCTGACCGCGCCGCATCCTCACGCCGTCCCTCCTGCATGCTGTGAAACAGCTGACTGCGGTGGGCGGGAGGTGTAGAGACCGAGGGGGAGGCGCTGATCCATGGGGCCTGCCAATGGGCGAGAGGCGGTAAGGGGGAGCTGATGGGGGGCTGCCGGTGGGTGCTCAGCAGCCACCATTTTTCCCTGTGGGTGCTCCAGCCCTGGAGAACCCACAAAGTCAGTGCCTATGGGGCAGCAGCACAAGCAGGGACAGTGCAAGCTTCCCCTCATGGGTCTCCCAGTGTTCCTCAAGCCTGACTGGGAAGGGCCATCTTTAGGAGTGAAATGGGGAAATGGTCTAAAATAAATAGGTGAAATTCAATAAGGACAAATGCAAAGTAGTACACTTAGGAATGAATAATCAAGTGCACAAGTACAAAATGTGAAATGATTGTCTAGAAAGAAGTATTGCAGAAAAGGATCTGGTAGCTATAGTGGATCACAAACTAAATATGAGTCAACAATATAATACTGTTGCAAAAAAAGCAAACACCACTCTGGGATGTCTAGCAAGAATGTTGAAAGCAGGACACGAAAAGTAATTCTTCTGCTCTACTCAGCACTGATAAGGCCTCAACTGGAGTATTGTGGCCAGTTCTGGGCACCACACTGTGGGAAAGATGAGGACAAACTCAAGAAACTTCAGAGGAGAATAACAAAAATGATTAAAGGTCTAGAAAACCTGACCTACGAGGAGAGATTGAAAAAATTGGGTTTGTTTAGTCTGGAAAAGAGAAGACAGAGGGGAGACATAACAGTCTTCAAGTACATGAAAGCTTGTTATAAAGGGAAGGGTGATAAATTGTTCTCCTTAACTACTGAGGACAGGATAAAAAGTAATGGGCTTAAATTGCAGCAAGGGAGATTTAGATTAAATATTGGGAAAAACTTCCTAACCATCAGGATAGTTAAGCACAGGAACAAATTACCTACAGAGGTTGTAAAATCTCTGTCATTGGAGGTTTTTAAGAACAGGTTAGACAAACACCTGTCAGAGATAGTCTAGATAATATTTAGTCCTGTCTCAGTGCAGGGGACTGGAGTAGATGATCTATTAAGGTCCCTTCCAGTCCTACATTTCTATGATTCTGTGAAGGCGTAGTTCAGTTCCTTTGTCTGTTCAGTCCATAGGCCCTCTGGTGAGGTTAATTGTGTCAACAATACCCGTTGTGTATGTAAGGCAGGAATTGTAGTGCTTACAGTGCAGCAGGGGGAAAACAGACTGCCACCAATTCATTATATTCCTTGCAGTTCATTTGCTCTAAATAGGTTGTTAAAGGTAGTGATATCTCTAACAACACGTGTATTATACAGACAGAGTCATAGTTTACTAACATAACAGGACTGGCTGCTTAAATTGTATTAAAATAATATTTAACATCTTGACAGGTTTCAGAGTAGCAGCCGTGTTAGTCTGTATTCGCAAAAAGAAAAGGAGTACTTGTGGCATCTTAGAGACGAACAAATTTATTTGAGCATAACTTTTCGTGAGCTACAGCTCACTTCATCAGATGCATTCAGGTATTTTCCACTGAATGCATCCGATGAAGTGAGCTGTAGCTCACGAAAGCTTATGCTCAGATAAATTTGTTAGTCTCTAAGGTGCCATAAGTACTCCTTTTCTATTTAACATCTTGTTATTTATGTGAACAGATAACCTGGACAGCAGCACATGCCAGCAGAGCTGGGGATATGCAACCAGCAGAAATCCAACAAGAGATTATAGTCAGTTACCTCCCGCTCAGCCACATAGCTGCTCAGATATATGACCTCTGGACTGGAATCAAGTGGGGAGAGCAAGTTTACTTCGCTGAGCCAGATGCTTTAAAGGTACCTGTAGTACTTTACATATACATTTAAGGTAATTTTTTCACCAGCAGAAGCACTAAGTAGAGCATTTGGTTTTAAGGAGATGCAGGCGATAATTGCAAGTTTTGTGTAACCATTCTGGAAAAGTGAATTGAATGGGAGATGTAGAGCCAATACTCCAGTGACCTAAGGCCCCATTTCACCCTAACCCAGAGCCATGCCTAGAACTCTGTTCCGTCAGCTCCAAAACCACAGGCCTCTATCACTTTAGCTAAAGAGCTCCTGTAACTGATAGCAATAGTGGATCTCTTACCCTCTCTGTACACAAAGTTAGTTCATTACATTATAAAATGAAAAAATAATATAGCCAGAACCCAAGCTCTTTTTAAGGCAGCAGCTTGAGGATTCCCCTGGCACAGGAGGGAGTGTAAGCAATGTTCCAGGTAGGCAGGATCAGGGGGGACAGAAAGGAGGATAAAGCCACCTGTGCTCTCCCCCAGCACATACACAGTTGTGTCAAGCACTGTTCTAGCTCACCTGGGGATCTAGCTGAAATAATAGGCTCTGACTTCAATGATATTATACATATAAGTGCTGCAAGATGTAGTTCATTAGGAAGAAAAAAACCTCCATAACACCAATCCTGACTTTTGCAATATATTCTCTTATTTTAACAGGGCAGCTTGGTCAATACACTGAAAGAAGCACAGCCAACATCTCATATGGGAGTTCCACGAGTATGGGAGAAAATCATGGAGAAATTAAAGGACACGTCTGCTCAGTCGGGATTTATGAAAAAGAAAGTGTTATCATGGGCCATGTCCATTAGCTTAGAGAGGAACCTAAGCTGCTCAGGAAGGTACACTTAGTAACAAATACTACTTTAGCTATGCCCAAAGAACCCTATCTGCCGTCAATTATCCCCAAGTAGCCCCACTGACTTCATGGGGGTTGCCTTTCTGTTCTCACTAGCACAGATATTTTACCTGGTAATTGGCATTCAGCACTGTAGTTTTATATTTTGGTAGAAATCAGTGGGGGGAAAAGATGTTCAGCAGCATCTCGTAAAACTGATCTCGGGTTCTGCTGGTGTATCTAGTTTTGACTGGATTTTTAAAGATAGGTTTTGTGTCTGGCACAAACTATCCCATGTCTTGCATCCAAGGTTCTGCCCTGGGCTTTACTATAGTTTTCCACTGGAGATTTTCTCCACCTTTGTTGCAGGCTTTGGCATCCATTCCAAGTGTATCAATTCATTTTTATCTGATTTCCCAAGGTTATTAAACTCATTGCCAGGTGATGTTGTGAAGGCCAAAACTATAATGCAATTAAAAAAAATTAGATAAGTTCATGGAGGATAAGTCCATCAATGGTCATTGGCCAAAATGGTCAGGGATGCAACACTATGCTCTGGGTGTCCCTAGCGTTTGTTTGCCAGAAGCTGGGAGTGGATAACAAGTGATGAATCACTTGATGATTGCCTGTTGTGTTCATTGCCTCTGGAAGACAGGATACCGGGCTTGGTGGAATCATAGAAGATTAGGGTTGGAAGAGAGGTCAGGAGGTCATCTAGCCCAAGCCCCTGCTCAAAGCAGGACCAACCCCAACTAAATTATTCTAGCCAGGGCTTTGGCAAGCCGAGCCGTAAAAACCTCTAAGGATGGAGATTCCACCACCTCCCTAGGTAACCCATTCCAGTGCTTCACCACCCTCCTAGTGAAATAGTTTTTCCTAATATCCAACCTAGACCTCCCCCACTGCAACTTGAGACCATTGTTCCTTGTTTTGTCATCTGCCACCACTGAGAACAGCCAAGCTCCATCCTCTTGGAACCCCTTTCAGGTAGTTGAAGGTTGCTATCAAATCCCTCCTCACTCTTCTCTTCTGCAGACTAACTAAGCCCAGTTCCCTCAGCCTCTCCTCATAAGTCATGTGCCCCAGCCCCCTAATCATTTTCGTTGCCCTCCGCTGGACTCTCTCCAATTTGTCCATATCCTTTCTGTAGTGGGAGGTCCAAAACTGGATGCAATATACCAGATGTGGCCTCACCAGTGTTGAATAGATGGGAATAATCACTTCCCTTGATCTGCTGGCAATGCTCCTACTAATGCAGCCCAATATGCCATTAGCCTTCTTGGCAACAACGGCACAGTGTTGTCTACTGTAATCCCCAGGTCCTTTTCTGCCGCTTAGCCAGTCGGTCTCCACTCTGTAGCACTGCATAGGATTCTTCCGTCCTAAGTGCAGGACTCTGAACTTGTCCTTGTTGAACCTCATCAGATTTCTTTTGGCCTACCCTCCAGCGTATCTACCTCTCCCCCCCAGCTTAGTCATCCACAAACTTGCTGAGGGTGCACTCCATCCCATCATCTAGATCATTAATGAAGATGTTAAACAAAACCGGCCCCGGGACCACTGGGGCACTCCGCTTGATACCAGTTGCCAACTAGACATCGAGCCATTGATCACCACCCACTGAGCCCGATGATCTAGCCAGCTTTCTATCCACCTTATAGTCCATTCATCTAATCCGTACTTTTTTAACTTGTTGGCAAGAATATTGTGGGAGACCGTATCAAAAGCTTTGCTAAAGTCAAGATATATCACATCCATCACTTTCCCCATATCCACAGAGCCAGTTATCTCGTCATAGAAGGCAATCAGGTTGGCAGGGCCAGCTCCAGGCACCAGCTTTCCAAGCAGGCACTTGGGGCGGCAATGAGAATGGGGCAGCAGTCCGTTTCCCGCGGTGGCTTTTGTGCGGCAGCTCCGCTGCTTTCCTGGGGGCGGTGGCAATTTGGTGGCAACTGCTTGGGGCGGCAAAATTGGTAAAGCCGCCCCTGAGGTTGGTGAGGCATGACAAGATAATGGCCAATGGCTCTGCAATCACATCAGCCAACTCCCTCAGCACCCTCAGATGCATTAGATCTGGCCCCATGGACTTGTGCATGTTCAGCTTTTCTAAATAGTCCTTAACCTGTTCTTTCACCACTGAGGGCTGCTCACCTCCTCCCCATACTGTGCTGCCCAGTTCAGCAGTCTGTCTGTGAAGACTGAGGCAAAAAAAGCATTGAGTACTTCAGCTTTTTCCACATCATCTGTCACTAGTTTGCTTCCCCCATTCAGTAAGGGTCCCACACTTTCCCTGACCTTCTTCTTGTTGCTAACTCACCTGTAGAAACCCTTCTTGTTATGCTTCACATCCCTTGCTAGCTGCAACTCCAATTGTGGTTTGGCCTTCCTGATTATACCCCTGCATGCTCGAGCAATATTTTTATACTCCTCCCTAGTGATCTGTTCAAGTTTCCACTTCTTGTAAGCTTCCTTTTTGTGTTTTAGCTCACCGAAGATTTCTCTGTTAAGCCAAGCTGGTCGCCTGCTATATTTGCTATTCTTTCTGCACATCGGGATAGTTTGTTCTCGCGCTCTCAATAAGGCTTCTTTAAAATACAGCCAGCTCTCCTAGACTCCTTTCCCCCTCATATTAGCCTCCCAGGGGATCCTGCCCATCAGTTCCCTGAAGGAGTCAAAGTCATCTTTTGGCTTAAGTCTGACCCAATATGGCTGTTCCTAGGTTCTTATGTTATCTACAGCGCCCTCAGGATTAATCACTCCATTCCCTCACGAAAAAGAAACAGTTTTATAGAGGCCTGTGGCATGATAGCACTTGACTATGAATTTATGTACAGCAGGGGAGAAGATCCTATAGCGTATGTCTACACAATAAAGAAAAATTCGCAGCTGGCCCAGGCCAGCCAACTCAGGCTCATGGGGCTCAGCTGTGGGACTGTTTCATTGCTGTGTAGACTTCGGAGCTCAGGCTAGGGCCTAGGCTCTAAGACACTATGGGGTGGGAAGGTCCCAGAGCTCAGGCTCCAGACGGAGCCTGGAAGTCTACACAGCAATGAAACAGCCTCTCAGCCTGAGCCCCACAAGGCCGAGTTGGCTGTCATGGGCCAGCCGTGGGTTTTTCTTTGCTGTGTACACATACCCATAGAGATTCCAAAAAACATTGCATGTCTATACTGATTTCCTTGTATGACTTTTCAGTTTCCCAGATAGGTTTATCAAATTGCCCAGACAATGAGGCTCTTGTTATCTTAATGATCGTAGATTTTGGTGGAACTAGCACATATTTAAGTGATAAAGAATCAAGGAATAGTGAAAATAGTGATCTCCACAATGCATTTCACCAATCCTTCATGAGCCTGCAAAACTGGGGCATCCCTGGTATTTGGAGTTAGTATTCAGGGAAGATTTCAGAGTAACAGCCTGTATTTGCAAAAAGAAAAGGAGTACTTGTGGCACCTTAGAGACTAACCAATTTATTTGAGCATAAGCTTTCGTGAGCTACAGCTCACTTCATCGGATGCATCCGATGAAGTGAGCTGTAGCTCACGAAAGCTTATGCTCAAATAAATTGGTTAGTCTCTAAGGTGCCACAAGTACTCCTTTTCTTTATTCAGGGAAGGACATTCTGTAAATGATACAAATGGGAAATAATGTGCCTAGACATCCAAACCTGAATGATGAATGTGTAATTGAAACACAAAGTTGGTTTGTTTTGGAAATTATTTACATTTCCTCTGAATTCCCCTGTCTTTCTCTGTGTTTTTTCCACTCAGCAGTGATTTAAAGCCCTTTCGAACAAGATTAGCAGACTACTTAGTACATGCAAAAATCCGCAGTGCTCTGGGATTTTCCCACTGTCAGAAGCATTTCTCTGGTGCTGCTCCTGTCACTACAGAAACTCTGGATTTCTTCTTGAGTCTGAACATCCCCTTGTACCAGGCATATGGGATGAGCGAGACTACAGGCCCGCACTGCATGTCTGGGCCATATGTTTACAGACGTCACAGGTAATTTTACAGAACCTTTTACATGCAGGAACCAAACAATCCTGCCAACATGAGAATGCCCATGATGTCTCCTGTTCCCACTGTTTTTCTTTCCCACTCCCTCTTTCACCTTCTTGTTTTTATGGCAGTTTCTGGGTAATTAAGTCGTGATACAGAATTTCACATTATTCTGTGAATTTGCCAAGTCTTTATCTTTGTCTTCACTTTGACTGTGCTCTGTCCCACAGTCCCAAGTTGCCTCCCACATCTACTTAGGTGGCAAAAGCCCTTATTGCACTGGACCCAGCTGCTAAAACTTCTACTTTCACCCTTGTCAATTTCTACCACATATTTATGCATTTTTACTACAAAAATCTGCAACAAATTGAAAACAGAAAATTGGGAAAAGACAGAATGAATTGAATATCAAATATATATATTTGATATATATATATTTAATTCAGTAAAATGCTCTATTTTTAATGTATGAAAAGCTGCTACTGTATTTTCAGGTTGCTTTGCTGTAAAATTTAGATTCATGTCCCTTGAGACTTGAACTTGAGAGGCGGTGTTGTCTAGTGGATACAGTGCTGGATTGAGACTTGGGAGATGTAGGTTCTCTTTGTTATTTCCTTTAACTTCCCCATCTTCAAGGCTCTGTGTTCCAGCTCAAGACAGTCTTCATGCCAGAAGCTGAGAATCTTGCTTCCACCACGCTTTGACCCACGTGTCAGTCAAACCCAGTCTCTTGCACACTGTGCAGAGCACAACTATTAAACCAAAGAGCTGGCCTACTTAAGAGGAAATAATGTGCAAATATGAAATTTAAAACAGAGAAGTGTTTTAATGCTCCAAAAGAAACAAAAGGTCCACTTGAGTAGCAACACAGGGCAAAATCCTCAGCTGGTATAAATGTGCAGAACTCCACTTACACTACTGCTTTACATCAGCTGAAATTCTGGCCTGTAACTTTTTAACAACGATGGGAATGTGTTTGTTTATACCTTCTCAAGGATTTAGAGATGAGATATTATAAAGGTTGGCTCTATATTTTATCTGGCTTTTCTAGCATTCCTTATGAATCTTTTCCTTCTTGTTCCCTTGTAGCTGTGGCAAAGCAGTGCCTGGCTGCAAAGTGAAACTGGTGAATGAGGATGCAGATGGCAATGGAGAAATTTGTTTCTGGGGAAGAACTGTTTTCATGGGTTATTTAAATATGGAGGATAAAACTAAAGAAGCTATTGATGATGATGGGTGGTTGCATTCTGGAGACCTAGGAAGACTAGATAAGGACGGCTTCCTCTATGTTACTGGAAGAATTAAAGGTAAAAAGCAGTCTCCTCCCAACTTTTTAAAGTAACTATTCAGTGTTGTTCAGTCATACAACAGATAAGCACATAGGAATACCTGATTGGATCAGACTTGTGGTTCACCTGGTTGAGTGTCTCCAACTCCAGCTCCAAGTGCTTCAGAGGAGCCCTCACAATAAGTAGATGTGAGAGAATCTGCTCCCATGAAGGTCTCATCCTTAGAGATTGGCTTAAGCATTGCAACATGAGGTTTTATCTCCCTTCCAATATTCATTTTGTTGGCATTAACAATAATTCTGGATGTTTTGTTATCCATGTAAATGTTCAGTCCCGCTTTGAATCTTGCTAAGTCCTTTGCCTTACTGACTGATCAAAATATTCAGACAATAATGTTAGATAATCACTATGTTTTGTATTAAGTCATGAATCGTGGGGCTACATGCTAGAAGAGGGTGCCTAATGAAATAGGAAAACTCACTGTACTCTTACTGCCATGTGGGAACTGGACATCTGAGATGGCTGTAAGCTCCGCGTTTCCAGACCATTTGAACAATATCGTCTTAGTTTTTGAAGGTAGAAGGATAAGTTAAAACAAAGAGGAATATTTGGGTCTGGTGACAGTATTTTGCTTGAAATGTTATCCAGGGAAGGTTTTGGTAATTTGTTTGCCTGGAAGCTCACTTCCAAGATACATACTCAGAAGGGTGATATTTTGTCACAGTTCAGATGCTTCCTAAACTACCTTGTGTAATGAGTAACTGTAAGCCCTGAAAACAAGATGAATCATGAGGGAAGTAGTTGCACTTGCTGGTCAATTTGTAACAGGATAACATTACCATGTGCAGTCAATCCTAGTGGGCTTTATTAGACAGTAAAATTAGCCTGCACTGAATGTGATCATTTTGGCCTCCCTTAATTCTCTGTCTTTCCCTTTTCTGGTTACTTTTCCTTTCCTCCCATGTTATTCTTTAACAAAGTGGCCCAGTTTGATTATGTTAATGTTTGCATTGCACTTATACCTTCAGTGATGGGAGTGCCATTTTTTAAAAGAATAAATACTGTAAATGAAAGATAAATTAAGGCTAAGTGAGCCAGTCTGGATAAAATAAATACTGCCTGAATTTCCAGGCAAACTTCAAATCCAAGTCTAAACCATTTAAAATATATTGGAAGGTCAGATAAATCTCTGCCCTCCCCCCCGCCCCCGCATCCTTGAGCCTTGAACAGGTCTCCTCCATTTGCGGAAATCCATCTCAGCAGGTCTGGCTGGTGTCTTCAGTTCTCATGAGTTCTGGCAGGACTTTCAATGCATCAAGGATGGGAGGGACAAATGATGATGTTTTGTGATATCTCTGACCCAGAGTAGCTCTTAAGATTTGAATAGTCACATGTCAGAGATAGCTAGATAAGAGAACCCCCTTAATGGAACCTCATTGCGGGTGGGGCAGAAGCAGTTATAAAATTTCAGGGACTCTGGTGGGTTTGGAAAAGTTGAGGAGGAAGAAATCTCTAAGGTTTAGACCAACATCTGATTTGTGGAGGGGTAACCATATATTTAAGATATGATAAAGCATAGTGTAGTCTCTCATCCTAGAAATCTAAATTGTACTTCATAAAATAATTCTGTACACACATCATATTATCCAGGAAAATAATTGTGGAGTATTGACTGTGCCAATTTATGTGGATTTAGCTGACTGGCTATTGTATATAAAACACACATGGGCCTATTTTATACTTTCCCTGCCCTATAGCCTCCAAAGCTGTTACTGAACACTAGTGAAATTAGGACCCAAACCTGTGAGTAACTATTTCCCCTGAGTTCCCTCAAGTGCCACTGAATTGAATAAAGAAAAGGAGTACTTGTGGCACCTTAGAGACTAGCCAATTTATTTGAGCATAAGCTTTCGTGAGCTACAGCTCACTTCATCGGATGCATCTGATGAAGTGAGCTGTAGCTCACGAAAGCTTAAGCTCAAATAAATTGGTTAGTCTCTAAGGTGCCACAAGTACTCCTTCTCTTTTTGCGAATACAGACTAACACGGCTGTTACTCTGAAACCTGAATTGAATAAAGCTCAGTAGCAAATGGGATCAGGTACTAAGCTATTGAATGTGCTACCTTTGTTAAGCTTTTCCCCCTTCACGTTTTTAAAAAACTGATAACTATAAAGATAAAGATAACTATTTTTGAATCACTGAGACAACAGATTATCACAGTTAGGGAGTTTGAAACAAATGCTGATCCATGAAGTATAGGATATCTCAGAGGGGGTGTGTAAGGAGCAATAAGCTGGTTTAAAAGTAAACACTGAACATCAGAGGTAACCTCTTTCTCCTCTCTATTCTACTTTCTCCCTATCTCACAACTCACTGCCAAATGGTAGTTTTACCATAACACAGCACACAAGTCAGACAATCTAATGTTTCTTGTAAGAAATAAGACACGTCAGTTTTCCATAACCTTTTCTTTCCTTCTCATTTCCTCTGTTTCCTTCTTAGACTCATCTGTTTACCAGACTTAATATCTACTCAATATGCAAATTCTGATAATCTCCAAAAACATAATTCCATTGAAACAGTTAGTCAAGTTTCTGTCATCTTATTGTATTCAATACCACAAATTTTGGCAAAGAACCAAATTAAAATACAGACAAGAAGCCTCTTAGTTAATACTGAATATGCTACTGTCAACTAAGAAATGGATTCAGCAAATACTTACAGGTGCTTACCTTCACGTGCAGCAGTAGTACTACTGACTTCCATGGAAGTACATAAGTAAAGTTGAGCATTTCCATAAAAGTGTTTCCAGGATCAGGTCCCTTAATGTAGGGCTTTCAGTTACAATAGTACACTGAAGTCCATTTGTCTGCACTCTTCTGTACTGAGTGCATGGTAAATAGGCCTCATGGCCTGTGATGGGATGTTAGATGGGATGGGATCTGAGTTACCCAGGAAAGAATTTTCTGTAGTATCTGGCTGGTGAATCTTGCCCATATGCTCAGGGTTTAGCTGATCGCCATATTTGGGGTCGGGAAGGAATTTTCCTCTAGGGCAGATTGGAAGAGGCCCTGGAGGTTTTTCGCCTTCCTCTGCAGCATGGGGCACGGGTCATTTGCTGGAGGATTCTCTGCTCCTTGAAGTCTTTAAACCACGATTTGAGGGCTTCAATAGCTCAGACATAGGTGAGAGGTTTTTTGCAGGAGTGGGTGGGTGAGATTCTGTGGCCTGCGTTGTGCAGGAGGTCAGACTAGATGATCATAATGGTCCCTTCTGACCTTAGTATCTATGAATCTATGAGTACATTATTTCTTAAAATGTTTTATGTATTTAAAAGGACAATTTATTTTAGGCACAGGCAGAGGACACAAGTTAATGCAGTGGAGCCCTCGTTTGCTTATGGGATGGTGCAATGTATTGAGAATTGTAATAGTCAAAGAATTTTACTTTAATAGACAAGTATCAGAGGGGTAGCCATGTTAGTCTGTATCCACAAAAACAGTGAGGAGTCCGGTGGCACCTTAAAGACTACCAGATTTATTTGTGCATTAGCTTTCATGGGTAGAAAATCCACTTCTTCAGATGCATGGAGTGAAAATTACAGAAACAGGCATAAATATATATTGGCACATAAAGAGAAGGGAGTTACCTTACAAATGGAGAACCAATGCTGAAGGCCAATTTAGTCAAGGTGGATGTGGTCAACTCCCAATAACTGATGAGGAAGTGTCAATACCAAGAGAGGGAAAATTGCTTTTGTAGTGAGCCAACCACTCCCAGTCCCTGTTCAAGCACAAATAGATGGTGTTATGTTTGCAAATAAATTGTAGCTCAGCAGTTTCTAGTTGAAGTCTGTTTTTGAAGTTTTTTTTGTTGAACAATGGCTACTTTTAAATCTGTTATTGAGAGCTCTCCTACTGGGTTTTGGATGTACCATTCCTGATGTCTGATTTGTGTCCATTTATCCTTTTACGTAGAGATTGTCTGGTTTGGCCAATGTACATGGCAGAGGGGCATTGCTGGCACATGATGGCATATATTCCATTAGTAGATGTGCAGGTGAATGAGCCTCTGATGGTGTGGCTGCTGTGGTTGGGTCTTCTGATGGTGTCACTAGAGTAGATCTGGGGACAGAGAAGGCAACGGGGTTTGTTACAGGGATTGGTTCCTGGGTTAGTGTTTCTGTGGTGTGGTGTGTAGTTGCTGGTGAACAATAGACTTTTGATGTAACCTTCTGTTTCCCAAACATCATGTAATCAACTACATGGATTAACATAAGGTAATTTGCAAAAAGAAAAGGAGTACTTGTGGCACCTTAGAGACTAACCAATTTATTTGAGCATAAGCTTTCGTGAGCTACAGCTCACTTCATCGGATGCATACTGTGGAAAGTGTAGAAGATCTTTTTATACACACAAAGCATGAAAAAATACCTCCCCCCACCCCACTCTCCTGCTGGTAATAGCTTATCTAAAGTGATCACTCTCCTTACAATGTGTATGATAATCAAGTTGGGCCATTTCCAGCACAAATCCAAGTTTTCTCTCCCCCTCCACTCCACGCGGGTGGCCCCAAAGTACGCCAACATTTTTATGGCTGACTTAGAAAAACGCTTCCTCAGCTCTCGTCCCCTAACGCCCCTACTCTACTTGCGCTATATTGATGATATCTTCATCATCTGGACCCATGGAAAAGAAGCCCTTGAGGAATTCCACCATGATTTCAACAATTTCCATCTCACCATCAACCTCAGCCTGGTCCAGTCCACACAAGAGATCCACTTCCTGGACACTACAGTGCTAATAAACGATGGTCACATAAACACCACCCTATACCGGAAACCTACTGACTGCTATTCCTACCTACATGCCTCCAGCTTTCACCCTGACCACACCACACGATCCATCGTCTACAGCCAAGCTCTGCGATACAACCGCATTTGCTCCAACCCCTCAGACAGAGACAAACACCTACAAGATCTCTATCAAGCATTCTTACAACTACAATACCCACCTGCGGAAGTAAAGAAACAGATTGATAGAGCCAGAAGAGTTCCCAGAAGTTACCTACTACAGGACAGGCCTAACAAAGAAAATAACAGAACGCCACTAGCCGTCACCTTCAGCCCCCAACTAAAACCCCTCCAATGCATTATTAAGGATCTACAACCTATCCTGAAGGATGACCCAACACTCTCACAAATCTTGGGAGACAGGCCAGTCCTTGCCTACAGACAGCCCCCCAACCTGAAGCAAATACTCACCAGCAACCACATACTACACAACAGAACCACTAACCCAGGAACCTATCCTTGCAACAAAGCCCGTTGCCAACTGTGCCCACATATCTATTCAGGGGACATCATCACAGGGCCTAATAACATCAGCCACACTATCAGAGGCTCGTTCACCTGCACATCCACCAATGTGATATATGCCCTCATGTGCCAGCAATGCCCCTCTGCCATGTACATTGGTCAAACTGGACGGTCTCTACGTAAAAGAATAAATGGACACAAATCAGATGTCAAGAATTATAACATTCATAAACCAGTCGGAGAACACTTCAGTCTCTCTGGTCACGCGATTACAGACGTGAAAGTTGCGATATTACAACAAAAAAAACTTCAAAACCAGACTCCAGCGAGAGACTGTTGAATTGGAATTCATTTGCAAATTAGATACAATTAACTTAGGCTTGAATAGAGACTAGGAGTGGCTAAGTCATTATGCAAGGTAACCTATTTCCCCTTGTTTTTTCCTTAAAACCCCCCCCCCCCCAGACGTTCTTATTAAACCCTGGATTTGTGCTGGAAATGGCCCACCTTGATTATCATACACATTGTAAGGAGAGTGGTCACTTTAGATAAGCTATTACCAACAGGAGAGTGGGGTGGGGGGAGGTATTTTTTCATGCTTTGTGTGTATAAAAAGATCTTCTGTACTTTCCACAGTATGCATCCGATGAAGTGAGCTGTAGCGCACAAAAGCTTATGCTGAAATAAATTGGTTAGTCTCTAAGGTGCCACAAGTACTCCTTTTCTTTTTGCGAATACAGACTAACACGACTGTTACTCTGAAATAAGGTAATTTATCCATTAAACAGTTCATATACTGTTTACCACAAACTTTAAAGAGACATATAGACAATGACATTATTTCACCCAAGATTCATCTAAATGTTAACATTCCCTTTTGATCTCTGAATCAGTAGCTATAGTGATAGACAGGAACTGTCTGTTTACATGTCTAACATCTAACAAGATATAAATAAACACATACAATTAGTATCACCTCTAATTTTCTAACAATACAGATTTGCATTTCAAAGTTCCAGCCTACCTAACATGTCTCAAAAGGTTAACCCTGGGTCATTTAGCCTGCAAGCTACTTAACCCTTTCTGGCCATGTCACAGACTTTTTTTAAATCATTTTTTAAAATTTGAAATGACTCTTCACTTTAAAATGTCCTTTGTTTTTTAAATAAAACTAATCAAAAACATTTTAAAATGGTCAAAAAACAAAACAAAACATTTTGATTTTGAAGGAAACAAAATGCTCAGAATGGAATGACATTGTGACTTCTTGATTCGCTGAAAATTTCAAAAAATTCAGTGGTTCATTTGACCCCAAACAATTATTAATTATTATTTATTTTATTGGCAGCAAACCAAGAAATCTATTATTCATCCAGCCCTACTCTGGACTGCCCCAGTTACTCCCTGGCTGTTCTGTGCCGATCTGCTTCTTCTAAAGATCCATCTCCATGTGCTTGCTTGTGCTGGCCTGCCCCCTCTGGGTGGTTTTAAGGTTGCTTTTTATTATGGTGCCAGCTGTGAAAGGGATTTTCGCAGTTTAGCAACACTAGAGCACAAAGAGAATGAATGCCAGATAGCACTGAAGGGAGCCTAACTGCTGAAAATCCCAGGTTATCAGTAACACCTCGAGAGTCATAATTAATCTTCAGTTAACCAAGAGTTTAGGTTATCTGCAGTCTGGTATAAAGGGTTTTGCTTTGTATGCACAATAGTGTGTGTTTGTGTTTGTTAGAGAGGGAGAGAGAGTGCCCTCTAGGGATATTGCAAAGGATATATCTGGCTTTCAGGAAGGTTAATTTTCACAGCTAAACAAGTTTTGTTCTCTTTGAAAGCTATTGGTATTCCTGTTATCTTCTATTAGCAGGAATGTGATAAATGGTTCAGCCCACCTCTTAGGCAGCTGTGAGGAAATTATTTGAATTCAACTAATATGTTTCTTTTTATGCCTAGAGTTAATTATTACAGCTGGAGGTGAAAATGTGCCTCCGATCCCAATTGAAGATGAGGTCAAAAAGGAACTGCCCATTGTTAGCAATGCTATGTTGATTGGAGATCAAAAGAAGTTCTTATCAATGTTGCTGACCTTAAAGGTAAACTACTCTTACTGTTGATTTTGACAAAATCACACCCCACTAAACTCCTGAGATCTAAAATCTTCTAGATACCTTGTTAGTTTAATGAAGCCTGAAGTCTAGGGGTGAAAAGACTTGAAACTTCCTGGATATTTTTCTGGTTTGAAAAATAGCAAGTGTGTGTGTGTGTGTGGTTCCACATTGGGAAAAATGTTCAAATTACAAAGTCTGCTGGCTTTACTCACACTGGTAGATTTGCTGTGAGCAAGCAGGATTTGGCCCTTATGCTGTATAGCAGAAAAAATACTTCACATTCATTTCTAATATTCTTCCATAAACAAAACAAGACTTACTTTCAGTCTAAAATTCAAATTCACTTGCATTAAGAAAAACCTGGAAGAGCAGAAGTGAGGTCTCCATGAGAGTTCAGCATTTGCCTTCTCTATAACGGCTGTTGTCACTCTGCACAGGCAGAGTCCTTAGAATTTTAAAGTCTCAATACATAAAAAACAAAAGGCTACACAGTTTCATAGCTACTTACACAAAAGGCTTTTCTGGCCATGTTTTCTCATTACAATTTATGCTTAAGACAGAGAATGTTTACTTTCTAACAGACCCTATTTTCCACCTATTTGTTCCTTTTGGGAAGAAATCAAAGAATGAATTTAGGAACAAGATTATGAATAGCTGAGCTACAGGATCAAGCCCAACTGAAAGATTGTCCTTTGTTAAAATGCAAATATTGTAGTAACAGAATGAAAAAAAGGGCCCAGTATATTATTATATAAAACTTCTTGTCTCGGGTGTCCCAGGGTTAGTCACCCTTTATATTTATTATCTCTGTCACTGATTCCTCCCCACCACCAAGTGTAAAAAATATATTTTTTTTCTAATTTTAAACAGCAGCTCTGTCTCGAGAGATCAAACAGAACTATACAATTTTCAGTAAGCCATTTTTGTAAACAGCATCTTGAATACATTTCTTGAAATAACAATGCAATTGATTTGGAAAAACACAGGGTATGTCTACAATGTGATAAAAAGCCCACAGCACCCAGTCTGAGAGCCTAGATCAGCTGACTTGGGCTCCAGGGCTTGGGCTGCAGGGTTAAAAATAGCAGTGTAGAGGTTTGGGCTTGGGCTCAAGCCCAGGCTCTGAGATTCCCTCTCCCTTACAGGGTGTCAAAGCTGGGCTCCAGCCCAAGCCCAAATGTCTACACTGAAGTTTCATAGTGCTGCATCCTGAGCTCCGCAAGCCTGAGTCAGCTAACTCTGGCCAGGTCTTTTAATGCAGTGTAGACATACCCACAGTGCTAAACTTATTCAGAGTATATACAGAGCTTTTTCTATGTTAAATATTCTGACATGTTTCAAATGTGATCATGTCACATACATGACGATCACATATTAGCCAGCCTGTTTGCATTGTGTGGCCAAATTGACAAACTATCTCTCATCTAGCAAGAGTCTACAAATGGTCCCATTTTGTAGACTTAGGACTGCAGTTTGGACTGTTTCACTTAAGTTTTGATACTCTGAGCTGCCCTCAAATCCCACTGGTTTGAGTGGGGATTGAGGACACTTAGTGCCCTATTGGAGCCAGCCATTAATACTGAAACTCTGTCACTTGATATTGTAGAGTGCTCTGGACCCAGATACATCCGATCCTACTGACAATCTGACAGAGCAAGCCAGAGAATTCTGCCAGAAAATTGGCAGCAAAGCCACTAAAGTGTCAGAGATTGTGGCAACAAGAGATCAGGCTGTTTACCAGGCCATTCAAGAAGGAATCGACAGAGTCAACATGAAGTCCACTGCCAGTGTTCAGCATATTCAGAAATGGACAGTCCTGGAAAGGGATTTCTCCATTTCTGGTGGAGAATTTGGTGAGACCTCTGCATACTAATCTATACTGAGATACTAAGTGAATACAGGAGGGGTGTGGAGTACTGTAAGATTGGGATTTCTGTTTCTCAGGAATGGTGCAGATGGGAGTTATATAGCTCTTCCGAAACAAGTGACAATTCTCTGATAGCAATTCACACTGTCAGATTACAGAACAATGATATTGATACAATCTCAGGGATGTCAACCACTCCAGGATAAAATCAATTCATATTACAATTTGAAATTTAACCCATGGTTTGTGAAATATGGGAGCTTCATAAAAACCTTAATATAACATACTAGTAAGTTATCCTTGATCAATTTTTTTTTTTAAATTAAGAAATTCAAGAAGTCCTACAATTTTGGTGCCAGAGAAAGAATCAAAAATAAAAAAAAAATTATATAATCTATATGCCAACCTATTTAATAATTCTTAATTGGGTCCACAGCTTTTTCTCTTTTTAGAAGAAGGTAAAATGAAGTCAGTTTAATCAGAGAAAACAAAATCTTATTGTAACCCTTGCTTAAAAATTAACCAGGAAATCAAGGTCATTTGGCAGCCAAGGCCTGTCTTTTGTGGGGAGGGAAAATTATGAGCAATAATTAAATAAATAAATATATGTTGGTGAAAGATTTTCTAGTTTCTTGCTTCACTAACTTTAACTTCTAACTAATGGAATACAGAATATTTATGCGGACCCCTGTAGGTATTTAAAGATGTATTGTGTGCCCGGGATCCCAGGGGAGCCACCCTGAGGTAACTCAATTCAGGCAAACTGCAAAGAATGGGGCAGGCAATCCCCAAAGCTGGTGGATATTCCAATACTTAGATTTACCAAGTCAGCACAAAACAGCTTCTATAATACCTCACTGATTACCCAGAAGCCAATGATACAGTTCCCTTAAAGTAACTCAGCCTCCCCCCAGACATCCAAGTCAAATATGATGAGGATTACTGAAAATCTTATTCATCATATAAGAAAATTCTACCAATCCCAAAAGATCAGACACATTACTTCCCAGATTAATGAATATTCCAGTAAGCGTGTAAGGACACGCTTACAGCCAATCCTTATTAACTAAACTAAAATCTATTAAAAAAGAACATATTGGTTAAAAGATCAGTATACATGCAGACATGAGTACCATTCTGAGATCAGTTTTATAGTAGAGATGGTGAGCGTTGTAGTTCAGAATTAGTCCAATGTTCATATTCAGGGTGATCCAGGCAGGACTGGAGATGACTTATGACTCAAGCTTCCCCACATAAAGCATCAAGCAGATCTGAGATAAAAATTATCAGGACCCAAGACATCTTTATACAGTTTCAGGCCTTCTCTTTACAGCATGGAGTCCTTAAGCGAACAATAGGCAATCAGAGAGACTTTGAAGTAGACCTATTTCCTAAGCATCACCGGTAATTAGCTACATGGATTAACATAAAGCAATTGCCTGTTTTCCAACATTCACAGAGAGATGAATACAGTAATATTATTATTTTTACAGTTCATTTAAATGTTAAGGTCTCCTTTTGATCTCTGAATTAACAGAATACAGCATAGACAGGAACCGTTTGGTTACATGTTAACCTCAAACAAGATATAAGTACACACATACAATTAGTATCACCTCTAATTGCTAATAATACAGGTTTACATTTCAAAGTTCTAGCCTATGTGACATACAATGGCCCTAATTACCATTTACATACTTTTCTAACATGTCTCTAAAGGTTGAATTTGGGTCATTTATCCTGCAGGATGCTTACCCTTTCTGGCCATGTGTCACATATTGTATGAAAGATTTACACTGTTGCCAAATACACAGAAGATCTAGTAAAGGAAGAAAGGGACCATGTCAAAGGTGGGAGGTTAATATACATGTGGGGGGCCTGTTTCTGTCAGTGTTAGTTTCTTCCAGGTTATAATCTTAGCCTTGAGCAGCATCTTGGATAATACTGTCTAGCGGTAAAATTTTCAAAAGTGCCAAAGTCACATGCCAGTTGTTCAATACCAGAATGATTTCCGATCAAGTGAATTTGAACTGTGCTACTGGATGAAAAGTTTGAGGCCTTGATTCCTTCATTCACAACATTATTTCAGAACGGAAAAATTCTGTATTCTAGTTTGTGGCTGAACTGAGATGTCTGAAAAATAACAGTGTGGTATCCATTACATTCTATTTCTTTAATAATGCAGACAGCATGTCGTCCTTCCTCTAACCTTATAGGGTTATAACAATGGGGTGTCCTTTATAGGAATGGGGTTCATGTTTACCAAGTAGATAGATATGACTTTTTTCCAAGAAGCTGATTTTTTTAAAATAAAGTGTCTTGGGCATAAATGAATTGTGGGGCCCATCTACTAGGACCTACTGGAGGTTGTTGCAGTTGTTTGGGAAACAGTGCGTGCATTTCTACAGCCCTGATGACTTATTTCTTTCCACTCAAATCCATCCACACCATAGCTATAGTTACCTTCCCTGTCTACTACATCTCATCCCACTGACTTAAATCCCTCCAATAGCTTCTTGACTCATTCTGTCTCAGGTTGAAATTAAGCTTCTCCTTCAAGGCTCTGTACTGATACCATCAAATGATTAGCTACACCAATTATACTCTTAGCATGCATCCATGTGTGTGAGAGTGGATCCTTTTTTGGTAGCAGTATCCTCTATGGCTGCATCTGCTTCCTTCCACCCTGCTGACTAGTGTAGCTGAGGGCATACTTAGTGTCTTCTCTCCATCCATTCTGACTCAGTTATCCCCTATAGTCTCCGTGAGTGGAGTAAGCATATATCTCCCAACTCCTATTTGAGCCCTGGCTACAGTAATGCTGAGTTATTACATTCCTTGCTCCGTTCAGTATTATAATGATTTTGTCTTTAGTGCATATCACATGAAATTGGGGGAGAGGGGATAGAGAGAAAAGTAAGCAAAACACAACCTCACAGAAAGTAAGATGCAATTTTTGGGAGGACCTTGTGAGTATGTTACTCTAGGTTATTTAAACCCAAACCTATGGTAACTAATCTCTGTTTTCCAGGTGATATCAGGAAACAAATTGGGGGGGAAACAGCACCTCCCTCTGATAAATGATTGGTATACATGAGTGCTTCTACCCAAAAATCCTTGTTTTTATTGAGTACAAAGCACACATCTAAAATAGAAATAACTTAGAGCACCCCGGAATAGAGTTACCCGAAGTCTGAGGCAGTATCCAGTGACAGCAGCAGGTTTCTGGTGGCTGGCCTTCCTCCTACGCGCTGGGGAGATAGCTGTCAGACTGCAAGCTCATAGAAATCCTCTCAGAAGAACTACTCCAAAGTACACACACTAACTAAATTCTTTTATACGTAATTCAAAACAAAGCATAACTCAAAATAACCCCTAATGGGCTGACCATTTCCCTAGCAACAGCAAAGAAATCTCAATTTCTTCTTATCAGTAAAGCAACTCTAGCAAAAAAACGTACAGGCAGGCACCCAGACCAAGATCAGCTATCCTTTAATACTACAGCTGAGCAGATGCTTTTGTCTGCCTAAGCAAGGCCAAATTCTTTCTCGCGATGTGGGGTCCTCGCTTCCAGCCCATGGTGGCTAAGTGCACAGGTGGCTGCAGGTTATGTCAAGTCCAGGGCTCTTGTAACAAGTAGACACAACCCTGCTAAGGGCAGGTCTACACCAGAAGTGCTATATCGGTGTAACTGCATTGCTGTAGTGTGTCTGGTGAAGGTGCTCTATGCCGATGAGAATTCTCACCTATCGGCATAATTATCCACCTCCAGGAGAGGCAGAAGCTATGTCAGTGGGAGAGCGTCTCCTGCCAACATAGCGCTGGTGTGAACAACACTTAGGTTGCTGTTACTTTCATTGCTTGGGGTGTGTGTGTGTTTCTCACACCCCGAGGAACGCAAGTTAGATTGACTTAAGCAATAGTGTAGACCTGCCATAAGAGAGGGCTCTTTAACTAAGGACATTAAGGGAGAAAGCTTGATTAGTTCTCTTAAAGTATTACTAAACTGGGCAGTAGCTATTTTGTTACCTCTGGTCATGAAGCCTGACATTGCTTTGTCCACAAATCATTTGGACTGAACTACTTTGTTTCTGCCCCAGCTGTTCTACAGTTCCTGTGGGAGATCAGCCATTGAAGCAACAGGAACATCTACTAGTCAGTCCCTTTGCAGGAATGATGTACTAGGGCTTGTTGACCCTCCAGCTAGGAAACTTTGCTGTAATTTCTCTCTCCTCTTGTAATCAACTTTGGTTTGTTTTTTGGTGATATGTTTTTTGTTTTAGGTCCTACGATGAAATTAAAACGACTTGCTGTGCTTGAAAAATACAAAGATGAAATTGATTCATTTTACAAAGAATAAAGCTAGTCTTCGTGCCAAGTATTGTCTGCAAGTTTCCCATGAAGCAAAACAAATTCACCAACTCTGTGTTGCCGGAAACAGCTCCCAACAAATGCATTTGAGGATTTAATTTTTTAGGCTAGCACACCTACCATTTGTTTTGCACCCTATGCAACAGGCATTAGAAGAGAAACATCCATATAAAGATCTAGTTGTAATTCAGCCTGCAAAGTAATAAAATTTCTTGCTACAGATAAGTATTTATATTGCCCGTCGTGAATATTTTACTTTTGGTCTTAAATGAGTTAAACTTAATGACATACTAATGTGGGTTTAACTGTTTATTGTAAGGATGTAGCTCGTATTCTTATGGGGGGGGGGGTAAAAGAATAAGAGAAGACTAAGCAACACCCTGATGGATATTTCCTTACAGTTTTTATAGTTCTGTAATAGGCTAAATTGATTATAATTCAAATGTTTGGTAGACATAACTAATCAAGTGGCACTGTTTAATGAAACTGTTACATCCTCATAGTATCAATAGCCATTGAGCCCTAACTGAAATTAAAACATCAACAGCTCTATAATGTTTTCAGTGAAGAGCATCTAAATAATCTTGTACCAAAAGAAATGCTACATATTGTGGCCTAATTAATTCCTCTTTCCAGCCTTGTAGCTTGTCAAGTGAGTTCTGGATTGACCATCCCAAAAAAAGACAATGAAGATTTTTTCAATCTTTGGTTCATGCTGAAAGACACTTCAGTTTAGCATTTCCCAAAGAGTCAAGTGATGAGTTGGTGGGCATGAACAGAAATAACAGCTCAAGATCAAAATCTAGACCAGGTCAAAGGATGTCTCACTCAATGCAGGGGCCCTGATTCAGAGTGGATAAAAGTCATGATTTTAAAAAAATATTTAAATGCAGGTTTATTTAAACAAAACTATTTAAAATTAAATTTAAAGTGACAGCCTCTAAAAGCCTAAACTTATCTATTAATCATTTAAATTAAAAATAAAGCAGTACATTTGCTGTTGAGTTTTAAAGACAATCAAAGCATTGAATTGGTGGGAATTTCTGACTATGCACTTGGAACTAATTTGTTAAAATACTCAACCAGCTTTTGACAGCAGTAATCTTTTCTGCAGGTGTAGAGGGAGTATTTTCTTCATTTCTGTTTATTCAGCTAGTTCAGTTCAATGACTAGTTCATTCAAAGTTAAGAAACCAGTTGGAAGTTGGAAAAAAAGAAGAGCTTGTTTTCCTCTTCCAATCTGACTAACAACTAGCTGTAAGAGGATGAGCTTTACTAGTACTAAAATCTTCATGGGCATAGTGACTAGAAACAATCAGTTCAATTCACTAATTACAGATACCTCCTTTGTTTAATAAATCAGTTCATTTTAAATGCAAAACATGTTTTGACGAGAGAAAAAGTTTGTACCCAGCACATAATGTAGTTTAATAAAAAAAATGTAAATGCTGTTTGTGCATTTAATTGAATTTGGATTTCCATCTAAATAAATCTTGACACAAATTACAAGTAAAAATTTAAAAATCTGACTAAATTAAACTATGTAATTGCTTAAGTGTACAGCTAGTGTATCCTCCTGCTTAGCAAAAAGAAGGAAGTTTAGAGTAAAAGGTTCTATTTAATTGCGAATGGTTGTTTTAATGGTTACCAACAAGAATCACCCTTTCTTATAACTGAAGTACTAACGCAAAACAATTAAAATCAGTGATTTAAATCAATCAATCCTGTGCTGATAACAAGCCGGAAAACTAACTGTAATACCAGTCATCTTGAAGTTTTCCATCTATTTGCAGCACTTTGCAAAATGCTTACTGCTAGGATTTTGAGGTGTGTGTGTTTGGCTACTATGTCCCAACAACAACATTTGCTTTAAACACGCGCTTGTTAAGAGTTTGAAATCTTATTTATATATTAGATCTTTACAAACCTGTGGTACACCACCTCCTCCCCACCAAACCAAATTGCTTAAAGAGCCTGATTTTGATATCTGGTCCTTATCAAATGGAAGATAGCACCATATGAAGTGGAAGTTCTACAAAAAGTTTGTCCTTTACTGAAAATCATGTTACAGCAAGTAAGAAAACATGCTCAACTGTACCTCCACTATACATAACTGATATTTGCAATAAGATGTATCTACTCAAAGCATTAAACAAGTCAGCAGCCTAGGCTTATAAAAAACACAACAAATGGTATGACTTTGGGAAGTCTTTATTTTCTCACTTTGTGCGTAAACGTAACTCAGTTGCTTACTTAGCATAATACAAATGAATCAAGAGAATAGCAACCTCACCATGCACATTCAAATCAAGCTCAACCTCTGCTGTGGTACATCCAAGAGAAGAAAAATTACCTTTATCACTAGAAGCAGTTATGAATACACAAGGAAAAAAAAATCTTTGTCCCTATCCCTGCCATAGGATAGCAGAAGTATAACAAAAGCTGGGATGCTTATTTTGCAGGGGAAAATGAAGTGACTTTGCATTGCTCGGTTTTGAAACCACCACACTGAATAAGGAAATAAGTGAAATTAGTGGCATAGGACCTATAGACAGAATTAAGCTGAATACAGTTGGGGTACAGATCAGAACCATAACCAGGAAATTTGATTTATATGTATGTTAAAGGTTGTAGGGATGGAGTATTCTAAGACATTTAGGTCAGTATCTGTCACGTGTGTCCATTATATCACTATATGGAGATGAGAAGAGGACTTAACTTCATGGTCTTTGCTAGGCTTAGAAACCTCATATCCACCCATATAGTGAAGACAGATTATAAGTTCCAGAAATATTAAGCAACAGAACCAAAATTATAGATCATTGTACAAGAGGATACTCAGTTTCAAGCTCTGTAGCAATCCCTTGTTATCTCGTCGGTTACATTCAGAATTTGAGGAAGTTACTAATCAGTACATTTAAACATCAGAACAGACAATGCAATACATAAAAACAAAGTATAACAGAAAAACTGTAGTACAAAGCTACAGAAAATTTATATTTCTGCCTGACACTATAGAATGGAATTCAAGGAATTTTATCATCTACTCATTAGGAGAACTCTATTGTAAAATAAGAGTCTTCCTCTCAGAGCCACCTTACAAGAATATTTGGATACATAGGTTTGTAAGATTTTACTTTACTAGCATTATTTCTCACATCTGTTTTGATGCCTTGATTTTTATACAGAAACATATTTTAAGAGAGATTAAATATCTGTAGGGTTTTAAGTCTTTATTCATGCATTTAGAGAACTTTGTTTTTCTTGGAACATCACAGCACCTGAAAGTGTCTCTTCATTGCTTTTGATATAACATTCCTAGTAAGTTTCATACCCGTTTGTTTACAAAAGTGTCTTCTTGTGCTATTTTAAGGCTGAAAAGCCTATTTTATTCCATTCTAAGACCAATAAAATAGATTTTAAGCTTTCTTTAAAAGGTGCTTTTATAATCATGATAATTCAGTCATCTTGATATTTACAGCAAGTCTTTTGAGAAGTAAAAACCACTTAATTGAAATGTAAAATGGTAAACAATTCCAAGTGATACAATAAAGGAATCCACTTATACAAAAAAATGTCACCAGAGACGAGTAATAAATAAAACAAAGCACTTGGAAAAAGTCCACTGAAAGCAGGCACAAACGTTATTTGTATCCATTTGGGCTAAATTTATTAACAAAATGGCCCCATCTAAAAACTTTGCTCTCTCTCGGGTTAGGCAAACCAAATGTATACGAATTGCAGATGACTATATAATGTATTTGTAATGTGTCCATTTGGAGTGATTGCAACATTAGTGATATGAGGAAACTTTAGTCAATATCCTGTACTCTGCGACAGATCTCTGCTGTGTAGTCCGAACACTTGGCATTCCCTCCCAAATCTTTTGTTAGGACCTGAGAGAGAAAAAAATAGACATTTTAATTAAAAAAATGTAATCTGAGTATTGCAGCTTCTAAATTAATTTTACATTCTGAACACAGAGTATGTGGTATTATGTATGCAAGGGAACAATGTTAACTGTCCAAGGTTCTCTGTACTGCAACAATTTTAATAGAAATGAGCTTGCAAATTGCAGCATGTACAGAAGGCAAATTCAAACAGCAAGTTTTCATCACAGTAGTAGGTTATCACATGTTAAGACTTTAGCACCATCATTATGCTGGATAGCCATCTGTCTTGGATGGTTTAGACACAACAAATCCTGCACCTTAGCAGGGGGTTAGACTAGATGACCCTTGCCGTTCCTTCTAACCCTGTGGTTCTATGATTAGTGATTTTATCTTTATTCATAATTTAGCTGGAATTACTGCCAAAACATATTTAGCTAAAACTGTTGTAAGTCCTTTGGTTTCCTAGCTGCACAGTAAAACAGCTCCCAACTATTATAACTTCATATTTCCAGGAGTTAGCTTTCTGAAGTTTTTTTGGGAGCTGAAGTTTTTTATGCTTAGGTTTAGGGCAAAGATGAGTAATTCTTACACAATGAAACTTCTGGAGGATTTTATTTATTTATAAATAACAACCACACAACAGCAGCATAAATATAGAAGTTGAAACTTAGCATGTTAATAGTCCTTGAGGAGGCAAGGAGGCGTAGCTTCCCTCAGACGCGGATGTGGAGGGAATGCAGCAAGCCGCCTGGTGGGTGGAACCAGGAGGGCCACACCCCATACGTCGGAAGCAGAGGGGCGGGACAGGAAGAGGAAGTATAAAAAGCTAGTTTAGCAACTCAGTTGAGAAGGAACTGCTGAGAGAGACAGACACTTCTTCCTTGCTGCTGGAGTGGGATGCTAAGGAGAATTGCTGCTACTCTGAGGACGTGCACAAGCTTCCAGAGAGCCCTGCCACACCCGATGCTGAGGAGCTACTACCAAGGGTGAGAGTAGGAAGCAGCCGTGGGGAACCAGACTATTGTCTGGCAGCGGTACTGCTAGAAGCACGGTGAGCATGTTTCGGGTGGATTCCCCACTGACTCTGGGCTGGGATGCGGTGCAGCTGGGCAGAACCGCGTCTCCCTACCCCTGGGGTGGGCAGTACTCCCTCTCCTTAAGCCAGGAGGCTGGCGCTCCTCAGGCTCGCCCCTGTCTGAGCCCCATAGACTGTGCTTGGTGCTACAGCTCTGTCTGACTGCAGGCCAGAGCCCAGACTGCTTGTGGCCCTGTCCTGCTTGAAGGCTGTGGCCTACTGAGTACCACTAATTCCCCCTTTCCTTATTTTTGAGAGTACTGTAGCAGACCAGACTGCATGGAGGTGTGGTCTTCCTCAGAGGCAGACTCGGAGGGATGGCCAAGCCAACTTACAAGGAGCAAGATCTATAATTGGGGAGGGGAAGAATGCAAAAAGTTAAATGATGGGAAAAGCTGCTGAATAGGTACAATGGACATATGTTCAAATTTTTAGTCTTACTACTCTTGTGATGGCAAAATATGGGATAATAGCATTATCTGGCCCCTTTGATAAGGCATGATAATGGGGCAATTTGCATGATAGAGACTAATGTCTCAGACATACAGCAAGATCTTAAGAGTGTGTATGGAAGGACATGCAGGCATAAGAGATGACAATTTATAATTTGTGTTTTGTCTTTTGTCATTTTCACTATACAATTTTTAAATGAAAGATGAGTTCTCTGCATTGTGAGCAGAGATATCCATCACATAGTGAGCCAGTAGCAAACTAATACTTGTTCTGTCAACCACTGTGTTACTGATCTACAGATAAAGGACTTCCACTCCAGACAGTATATCTGGAGCTTTTCAGAAGCACTTCGTATTTACTTGTAATTTAAATTGGATTTTTAAGTGTCTATGTACAGTAGCAGCCACCACAAATAGGTCAGTTATAAAATGAAAAGATGTTCATTTTATCTTGTTCAATATTTGCATAAAAATCCACTTATGAGGAATTACAAAGCACCCTCCCATGCTCCTGGACCAAAGAATTTCACCAGTGTGGCTAAGTAATGTTCCTTTTTTAAAGCACAATCTTTAGAATCCACCCACCTACATTTTAAAAAGATGAAAGCCAAGATAGCAGTGAAGAGAGTTGGTAAGGCTCAACTTCTGGAAACATGAATTCAAATTTTACTCAAGTTACAAGTGAAAATCTATTTGGTGGCCTCCAAATCTTAGATACTAACTGCATAAGAGAAACCATGCACACAACTGAGCAAAATCTAGCTTGTGTGTCCAATTCTGGCCTCGTTTACACCCATGTAACCCCACCAAGTCAATGAGGTTGCAGGGAAGACGTTTAGAAAAGACCTGAGTCCAGAATGGGAACAAAGGTGGTATAGGTCAGGAACGAAATGTTTTGGGAAAGTTATGTGATGAAGCCTTTACAAGACATACAGACACTAGATTCAACCAGAGATAGGAAAATCAGTTCTTTCACCTTCTTGAGCACCAAATATACACACAGAAAGAATTTTGTATTTTAAAATTTAGATTCCATGGGGGCCAACTAAGCAGACTCCTCCGTTGTGCATACAGGAGCCAGGCCCAATCTCAGCTCTAGGACTTCATAAGCAGAGTCTGTCCCAACATGAGGGTGGAGACACACTCAGGGGGTGCTAGTGCTCTTTTCAGAGAGCTGAATCTACAAGTCCCCCAGCATTTCCCAAGGCAGTGTGCCCACTCCTGCTGAGACAGTGAGCCTCTGCATCCTCCTCATAATCTGCAGGTTAGGCTTTGGTGTTCTATATTAATTATTGTAGAGGTATGAAAAGTGATAAGGTCAATACTTTGTCTGTAAACCCTGAGAATACCTTTCTAGCTTTAATTGTTTCAAAACATGCAGTCTCGATTTTTGTGGCATATTCGTGCAGTCCCATGTGACGCAGCATCATCACAGCACTCAGAAGAAGGGCAGTTGGATTTGCTAAATCTTTTCCTGCAATGTCTGGTGCTGTTCCATGAACCTACAGATAAAAATGAAATTATCTATATTATGAAGTCAATATATCAAGCATCTAGTGTCTGTTTTGTTATCTAAAGTAATTTAGACAATTGAAAAATTAATCTGAGTTAAATTTGAAATAACTTACTATATTAATTCTTTTGAACAAAGCGTATTCATCCAATAAGTATACAAAACCATAATAGTTTAAGGTGGGGGTGGGGAAAGAGTTTCAAAGATCAAGAAAGGGGAATTAATTCTGGTTTCCAATTCCCAGTGCGAGCAAATGGGAATTGGACACCTAACTCCTCTGTACTTTTCAAAGTCTTTCCCCTAAAAATCCAGAGGACATGGATATCCTAAAAGATGATGTCCCTGACAACTAAAAATTATTCAAGATCCTTTCTAAAATAGGTTAATAAATATTACGATTACTGTGAAACTCTTAAATTTGAAATCTTCGTTTAAAACACTGCACTGACTGCGTTATTTCCTTGACTGTTAAAAGCCAATTGAAATAACTAATCATTTTAAAAGTAACATTTCCTTTTATGCAGAATTTAAGTAAGCTTCACAATTAAAGCAGTCAGACATTTTGCAGAGAATGTATTTCAGTAATGGCTACAGGATATCTTGTAGCTTTAGCTTTCTAGGCAAAGTTAGTTATTAAAATTTCCTCTTGCAAAACAGATCTTACAGATTCAAAGATTGCGATTCCATTAGCTCCAATGTTTCCGCTTGGTGTTACTCCAAGGCCCCCAATCAATCCAGCACACAAGTCACTGGAAGAAAAAATTCTTCATATAAGTTACAAAGGTACAACCTCCTACCAAAAAGGTATAAAGAGATTATTGTAATAGTTTATTCCATATTAATAAAACAAAATTTAGCTGCCAACACAGCCAGCGGTTAATGTGTTTAACCCTGTGGCAAAAAGAACATGTAATAAGTTAGCTATACTACAGCAGCGTGTTTGAAGATGAGCAGGACTACTAGACCAACAAAAACAGTTTAATGAGAAAAATGACAGGGGAACTTCAAATTCCAGGATCGAGCTTACCAAAATCATAAGGCAAGGTGGAAAATACTATAAACTTGCATACAGCAGAAGAAAGTTTGGACAGCCAATCAGCACAATAAAAAAGGTACCCAACCCCCCTCCATGATACCAATACAAATAAAAAAAAAAAAAAAAAAATCAGAGAAATATCAGTTGAGGGGTTTTATGTAATTATTTGGAGGTCCTTCAATGTATAATCCAACATTTTCCCCAAGAAATTACAGATATTTCCTATAAGAGCTGCCTATAATGAGGCCAGAACTTTGCTCACAAGAAATCTGAATTACTAACAACTATTATGCAAAACTGAAGGAAACAGGTGTTAAGTGACACAAGATTGCTTTGCTACTTCATTACCGAACAGCCTACATGATCTGTGAAAGAATTAAAGAAAGCAACACAAAAAATCTGACTTTAGCGGGATTACCTCCAAGATCAATATGAGCAAGGACTAAGCCAACAAGTGCCCATAAAACACCTTCCTGAAAGGGGAAGACATTAAACAAGCATCATCAAATGTTGATATTTAGAAAACTATTCAAAACCCACTTTTATACCAATGCCTACAAGAAATCAGCCACCCAATAAATGCTGAACAAACAGGAAGTGGGGAATGCATCCGATGAAGCAAGCTGTAGCTCACAAAAGCTTATGCTCAAATAAATTTGTTAGTCTCTAAGGTGCCACAAGTACTCCTTTTCTTTTTGCGGATACAGACTAACATGGCTGCTATTCTAAAACCAGTCTATATAACCGTTTTTTAAATTTAAAATAAAGGGAATAGTTTTGCTTGTATTTTGTATCCCCCTCCTCCATCCTTTGTTTGTCACTTTGGGCATTACACACTTCAAGGTAGGGAATGTCATCCAATATCTGTTCAGAGAGTAGAACATTTTGGGCAGTATGTCATAAGGCACTTTCAAAAAGCCATAGGAGCAGAGAGGCAGTTTACAGGGAAGGGAGTGTGTTGGGGCCACCTACCTTTATGAAGAAACTCTCCTTTATCAAAACTGAGCACAAATGTAAAATGTTTTAAGGAACTGTCATTAGAACTCAAATTGGCGGGGAAATCTATACTAGGTAAAAAGAACATAAGCAACAATGTGGAGGAGAATCAAACTAGGATGCCAGCTAAACATCAGGAAAATAAGCGGAGCTATCAGGCAGAACTTTCAACAGCAACTACAGAGAAAACACTACCAGCTGTTAAAGCACATAGTTAGTTTGAGCTCTATATTTTGTTCAACCAGAAGGTGATTAGGGAATACAGTAGCAAAGGAAGAATGGTGTGCTTCTGGGTACCAAAAGGAGAGCTGCTTGTTGAGCTAAGTGGTCTTTTCCCTATTATCTGTACAGAATGTGAAAGATGATTCTACAATGAATTAGTTCACAATGGTATTTATACCAGATTTACTCAACTGCAACAGCCAAAAGCCACTTCGTCATTGCAGGGGGACGCCAAGAGCCACAAAAAGAATTAAACCTATTTAAAATGCAAAAATGCCTGTAACAAACATTGTAAATTAAGGAATTCATTCATCTACACAGCTAAAGCAAAACTACAGTCAGAGCAGTACTAGGATCCATGGAGGGACCCTTAGTTTAAAACCTGATACCAATTCCGAGAAATCGGGCTACTGCCACCTGTGTGGGTATTTCTGTTCTTCCGGAGGCAACAGCCACCCAACAATCAAGACATCATGGCCCACAACCACAACGGTATATAGGCTTCTGACTTCCATTGATTTCAATGGAAGTTAGGAGCCTAAACACCTGTGTGAATCTGAGCCCATGAGACTCCTTTCTTAACCTTTTAGAAGAGAACCAATACAAGGCTATGAAGCCACATGCAACTCAAATAGCAACAATCTGAGAAATCCCTGCAATCCTAGGATTTTATCTCCATGTATTTTACATACACACATTGTTTTTAAAATAATTTTCATTTATTTATCTTATCTAATGATTGGTAAGGAGTTTAAAATCCTCCATTCAGTGTTTTGCACTTTACTGTATGTCAGTTGTAGTATAGAAAATCTGTAGTTCTAAAGTGCATGCAAATGAGTACATATTCCACCCACAACTGGAAGCAAGCTATTCTGTACTAAACCTCTCTCTTTTCCAAGGCTTCTGGGGTGGGAGTGTGCACGGCGGGCTGTAACTGGAGTGGGTTTCCTCCCTCTCCACCACCTTCCTGGTTTTGGGGTGACTGCAGTTATTTGTTTGTACTAGGATCACATATTAAAAATACATTCTAACATCCAGAACCGTAGAAAGGTACTCTTTTAAAGTTTGGCCTGAATCAAAATAAGAAACAACATTTTAGGATTTCCTGGATGATACAAGAGAAGCAAGGACCAAATTCTTAGTTATATGCACACACATTTAAGACTCCAGATTAAAGACACTAGTTTTTGCTACGTGATTAGAACAGCATCAAATTCAATTAAGTAAATGTTTTATGGCAAATGGGTCTGGCAGTTGACTTCACAAGTCAAATTAATTGTTTTGACGGCAGAGTGCTACTGACAATATTCCTCAAAAACAAAGTTGTCTGAGAAACAGTAACTGAAGGTACCTTAGTAAGTATTTTACAGATGTTCATTTCACACACATCCTTCCATTTTTATATCTGAATCACATTTACATGGTATATGGACAAACACCATCCCTTCTGATGCCATGAAGTACAGCCTCATCATACAGCTCCCTCGATACTAAGATATTCTGTGTTTGGTTCTCAATTGCGGCTTTTTTTTTTTTTCTAGGATTGAGAATCTGAAAGGGTTATGTTTTAACCTTCTGGATGCTGAAAACAGACACTCACTTGCCTAACATTTAATCTGAATGGTAATCTTGAAAGTGATGGTATTTTAAGGGTTAAATTATAACCAGCTCACTTCTGCTTACCTCAGGATGTCACCGTACAGGTTCGGCATAACAAGCACATCAAACTGTGATGGATCCTGTACCATCTAGGAAGAAAACTGTTTTAATTTTAAGGTCATGTTTTATAACTATAAAAAGCTGGATATAATAGATTAGGTACTCACATTCAGACACACAGTATCAAGGTACATTTCATTAAATTTAATATCTTTATAGTTTTCTGCAGCTTCCCTGCATTTTCTCAGAAAAAGCCCATCGGACATTCGCCTGCAATTAGACAAAGAGAAGAATGTTACAGAGCATGGCTGAGTAAACAAGTTTTAAAAAGCAACTGCATCAAGGTAAGTATGGATGCACCTCTGGAAACAAACAAATAGAAAAATATAGGCCAGATTCTCACTGGAGATACACTGGGGAACCCAAAGGTGGCTTTTCACCTCCTGGTTTGTGGGATCAGCCAAGAGCTGATTCAACTGTTGGAGCAAATTAGGGCAATTTCTAATTTGGGCTGGCCTGTAATGGCCCCCCAGGGGCAGGAAATTGCCAGAGAGAAGTATGTTTGACCATGGCCCACTCCTGCATCCAACACTCCCCCAACGTGCATGTATGAAAAGGATGGCGCAGAATTGGCTCTGCCAGCCTTAGACCACTTGGGGATTCCCCTCACAAGGGGGGGGAATTCCCAGCTGCCTGATTAAAGCAGCTATAAGGCTGTTTTATGTCATGACAAACCAGCCTCACCAGAAGCCAAGATCTGGCCCTAAAAGTCCAATTTAGCAATAGAGCAAAAAATTACTTCATACATTAACTTTTCTGATTTCATTGCATTAAAAACCTTCTTACAATTTACCATATGTTCAGAGCAAAGTCTTTGTCCTTATCTTTGGACAGCAAAGGTTTGTTTTATTTTAATATATACATCGAACTTCTCAATGCTTACTTTACAGAATGAGAGCTAGGTTGTCAGAACCCACAAAACTGATCTGAACTGACACCTCAGTGAGTTAAACTGCACTTGTCAATTGCATTAAAGACAGAAGTGAGACTGACAAAGTAAACCAGAAATCAGATCTGGAAAAGTACATCCTCCCAACAAGCACATTTTGTACTATGCAAGTGTTTTTTGACCAGAACACTTTAATATCTATCTATGGTATGCACTACTAAGACCAACAAAAGTGACACTTTTGTAATTAAAGCCTGAGTATATAAAAACAGGCAAAGAAGTGTCATGCAATTCCATACATACTGTGGCTCAATTCTGAGGCTTATTGTGAAGTGCTTTGAAATCCTTGGGTGAAAGTCACAGTCTACAACATTGTAGTTGTGCCACTGTAGCCCAGATGCTTCCTATGGAAGGGGTTTTTCCATTGCAGTAGGTAATCCACCTCTCCAAGAGGTGGTAGCTATGACAATGGAAGAATTCTGCTGTGAACTTAACCACGTCCTCTACTGGGGGTTAGGCTGGCCTAACTACGTTGCACAGGGTGAAATTTTTCACAGCCGTGAGCAACATAGCTAGGTTGATCTAATTTTTAAGTGTAGACCAGGCCTATATGTGCAAGTTTCACTTTTAGTGTTTTTTATTCTTAAGTTTACTATTAAAATAGGTAAGAGTACAGAGAGAAGGAGTATACTAACTTGTCAGTGATTTGAGTATGTAACTAATGCAGCCCCACCAACACTGGGTCAATTTTCCCCATGTTGCTTATGGTTTTCCCCACTAGCATTAATGAGTGTTACACATCAGAGGGAGATTTCACAAGTTACTTTGCATCTTGAAAACCGCAAAATCCATAGTTTTTAAATCCATTCGTAAGAGTTTGTTACTTTATGATGTCAACATACATAATGTTTGCTTTGTGCACTGCAGTAACATAGCTTCTATGATTGTTTCTGGCGTACTCGAAAGCAAATTCAGCAATACGTTTGCTTGCTTCTTCTGTGATGAGTTTGATACTCTGTACAACACCATCAACAATCTGAAAAACAGACAGTTATCACAAGTTAAAACTTAAGCTGATTTATAAAGCAGGAGTTGATAGTGTGGAGATTTGGAACAGCATCATATAATTCTGATGGGCAAGTATCTGAAAAGCACTGTACACAAGGCATTTCACATTAAAAATAAATTCTGAATCAGAGTTAATTTAAAAAAAAACAAATTTCCTAATTTTGACATACAAGTTTGCAATTTGCAGAGAAAAGAAAACCCTGCCAGAAAATTAACTGTTTCCCAATAACATACCACATGCTCAATTCCACTGTATTCTCCTTCTGTGTTCTCTCGAATTGTGACAATATTTACATCTGTGTAAGGTGTTTTGTATCCTTCAATCGAGACACAGGGACGAATATTTGCATAAAGATCAAAGGTTTTACGCAACAGCAGATTCATCGAAGGGTGCCCAGCAGCTATGGGTGTTTTTAAAGGTCCTATAATATACAACAGGAATGAGTGAGAGAAAAGCACCAATTTAGAGTTTAAATTCACTACAACCATCGGAGATAGGTCTAGGCACAGTCTCATGGGAGACCTGGGTTCCCTTGTTAGGGTCTTGTGTTGACTAGAGCTGAAAGGGTGAAGAACTCTCCCTGTAGACCATTAAAGAGTGAAGTTATTCTACTGTTTAAGAGCCAATTTGTGACCCCTCTATTCATGTTGAGTAACACCACAAGCATTCTCACTGAATTCAATAGGACTACTTGGGGAGTAAGGTGTTACTCAATGAGAATAAGAAGGAATCACATTCTGGCTACGAAGTATTCCAGCAGCAGGGGAACCGGTTTGTGCTGTTTTAGATATGGGCTCCAGTTCAGGGTTCTATTAATAATAATATTCCCATCTCTAATAGTCCTCCTAGTGAACCCATGAAAAGTCTGACACTAAAGACTGAAGAGGTGGGCAAGGTAACATCTTTTAGTGGACCAACTTTTGGTGGGGAGAGAGACAAGCTTTCGGGCGTCCACAGAGCTCTGACTGACATGTGGCATGCGCCTTTGTTTGGGCTTTCACAAAATGTCACCCTGTAAGGGGGGGGGGGTATACCTCCACTGAGACTAAAAGCATTAACCAAAGAGGGCTTAATTAATGTACCTGCAGGGTGGGTCAGGTTCAATGGAAGATGAGTCCCAGATGGGAAAGAGCTGAATGGTTAATATAAAGAGGAAGACCAGAACAGAAGAGGGCTACAGGTCAGAACTTAGAAATCCGTCTCGGAGATATAGAGAGGTCTGATGGGCCAGGGAAGGACTTCAGGGCAGTAGAGGGAAGAGGAGACCTGGGGGAACAGATGGTCTTGGGATCCTCTCCTAAGAACATCTGGTAAAGGACAAGGAGAGACATGGTGCAGCCACTAGGGTGGAGCAACTCTGATAAAAAGGCAGGGACTAGATTTCCCAGAACAGACCCCTGGGAGGCATTTAACTGGGGAATGGAGTACAGGGAAAACTGAATAAAAAGGTCAAGCTCGAGGAGGGCAAAAGTTGGCTTACATTTATTTTTTCAGTTGAGATTTGTTGGGGGACTCCAAGCGAGGGACCCCTATGAGCCATGGCCCTAAAAAAAGGTGCACCTTGCAAGGTCATGGAGCTTAGGGAGATGGAAAAGGTGTGGCACCTGAGACAAATACAGGTACCAAGGGGCCCAGGAAGGGGCTGTTGACAGGTTGAGGTAGAAAGAAACCCAGGGAGGTGGCAGGTCAGAACTGACAGACCTTGCCTGCTCACTAAACAGTCCCTGAGCTGGAACCCAAAGTTTGTGTACGAGGACCTGGGTTCCCCTGCCAGCTGCAAGAGAAGGTGGTGTCAAGCCCCCTTAAGGGAATATGGACTTTTGAAACCCTGAGATGAGCGTAAGGACCTCAGGGCCCAGAGCTGGGGGGAGAAAGACCTGATGGAAGGACACTGGACTTTTGTTTGTTGGACTGTTCCTCTGGAAGGTGCACTATAAGTGACCTGGTCACAGGACTAAGTCATGAGAAGCGGCAGACCACTCGAGTTGGAGCAGCTGTTGGCAGGGGGCACCAGAGGAAGAAAGCCTGGTACACTATGCCCAGTCACGAAGGGTAATGCCACCAGTGAGTCAACCCTTCAACACACCCCAATTGCTATATTCATTCACTGAAATGCAATGCCATTTATGAAATGGTGTGGGTAGGTCTCACACAGGGAAACTCCAAGGATACTTACCTACACACTGGCTGATTCTGGCTAGGAATGTCCACTCATTAAATGAGAAAGCTACACTAAAAGTTGAAATAAAGGTCATGCTTTGAAGTTTCATATGACTGCTGTCATGCAGTTTGTACCCTAGAATTAGCCATTCTAGTACGGTGTAGAGTACTTTGTCTTTTACATCGCCACACATACTTCCAAGAACACCCCCCCACACACACACACACACACACAATACAAGCAACAGTTGCTTTTAATAGCTCAACATTAACCTCTGCAGTACCTTTCAGTCCCATCTTGTTTTTATCCATGGATTCTTTGGCATCTAGAGGAATCATCCACCTTCCTCCTGGTCCCTGGATAGCTGTAACATTTCTCTCTTCCCACTGAATAGGAGCCTAAACACATTTGTTCCACATTATCTTCTGAATTAGGAATTTTGTAAGCGTGTGTGTGCATATAATTACTTTGGGAGGTTTCAGCAAAATCCCTTTGGATTTGATTTTGCTCAAACCTCCCAAAGTAATTTATCTCAGAGCTGACAAGCATAGGATATTTCAGCCCAGAGAACTGTTTATAACCTCCTGTTTTCACATGCCTAACTCTTTAAAGGAGAATGTAACTAACTACTAAGGCACTATGAGATGCCTACTATAATATTTTTCCAGACTTATATAATTAGAACTACTTGCACTATGCTATCTACACTTTCAAGCTTGTGGTTTCCGTATGGTGATCTATCTCATGTTATTTTCAAGAAATACAAAATGAATTTTAAAAGACTTTTAAAATTCAACTTTGTAATTAAGAGCTCTTGTTGATCCTGTTTAACAGACAGGAACAGATTTGACTGGGCTGCATGCCGAAATAGAATGCTGTGAATGTTCCAGTCAGTCCCACTCATCACCAGTGTCTTAATTTTTCATTTACCTAGGGAATCTCCCTGTTACGAAAGGTTGCCACATGTTAATTTTTTTCAGGAAGGAGTGTAAGAGAAGAAGAGTATAACTGTATTCTATGCTCCTTAAATAACCACCATCTTTGAAACTGAACAAATTAGAGAATTTCCAGTAAATGTTAACATGCTTTTTTTTAATCTTGAATGAGTTGATTTCCTATCAGGAGTAATCCAAACTAAACATTCCCTTTCCATCTCTCTCAGGTGTTAAATACAACAGTGATAAGTCTATTCCCTGCCTCTCAAAACTGAACTATGCATGAGCTCTTTAATATAAAGTTATACCCCCTATAATTAAAAGTAGTTAATCTAAGCCAACTGTGGAAAAAGCTATCTTGTAGTGGGAAGAAGAATTTTAAGGATAAACTCCTTTTTGGTACCAATGATGGGAAACCATTTTAACTTACCAAGGTTATTTCAGAAGAGGTACATTTTGATTTTGTATGCATCTTCTCTTAAATTCTGAGTAAGTTCTCTGCATATGTACTATATCAATCTTTGGACATGTTAGGTTTCCATATTGCAAAGGAAAATAGTTTTAAAGTAGGGCTGTCAAGCAATTAAAAAAAATTAATCGCAATTAATCGCTCTGTTAATAATAGAATACCATTTATTTAAAGATTTTTGGATGTTTTCTACATTTTCAAATATATTTATTTCAATTACAACACAGAATACAAAGTGTACAGTGCTCACTTTATTTTTGATTACAAATATTTGTACTGTAAAAAACAAATTGTATTTTTCAATTCACCTCATACAAATACTGTAGTGCAGTCTCTTTATCATGAAAGTTGAACTTACAAATGTAAAATTATGTACAAAAAAACCCCTGCATTCAAAAATAAAACACTGTAAAACTTTAGCGCCTGCAAGTCCAATCAGTCCTACTTCTTGTTCAGCCAATTGCTCAAACAGGTGTGTTTACATTTGCAGAAGATAATGCTGCCTGCTTCTTGTTTACAATGTTACCTGAAAGTGAGAACAGGTGTTTACATGGCACTATTGTACCTAGTGTCGCAAGATATTTACATGCTATATGCACTAAAGATTCATATGTGCCTTCATGCTTCAACCACCATTTCCGGGGGACATGCGTCCATGTTGATGACTGGTTCTGCTTGATAACCATTCAAAGGAGTGTAGACCAATGCATGTTCATTTTCATAACCATGAGTCAGATGCCACCAGCAGAACGTTTATTTTGTTTTTTGGTGGTTTGGGTTCTGTACTTTCCACATCAGAGTGTTGCTCTTTTAAGACTTCAGAAAGCATGCTCCACACCTCATCCCTCTCAGATTTTGGAAGGCACTTCAGATTCTTAAATCTTGGGTTGAGTGCTGTAGCTATCTTTAGAAATTTTACATTGGTGTCTTCTTTGCATTTTGTCAAATTTGCAGTGAAATTGTTCTTAAAACGAACATGTGCTGGGTCATCATCCAAGACTGCTATAACATGAAATATATGGCAGAATGTGGGTAAATCAGAGCAGGAGACATACAATTCTCTCTCAAGGAGTTCAGTCACAAGTTTAATTAATGCATTTTATTTTATTTTTTTTAAAACAAGTGTCATCAGCATGGAAGCATGCCCTCTGGAACAATGGCCAAAGCATGAAGAGGCATATGATTCTTTAGCACATCTGGCACATAAATATCTTGCAATATCAGCTACAACAGTGCCATGCAAATGCCTGTTCTCACTTTCAGGTGGCATTGTAATTAAGTGGGCAGCATTATCTCTTGTAAATATAAACAAACTTATCTCTCTTAGCAATTGGCTGAACAAGGAGTAGGACTGAGTGGACTTGTAAGCCCTGAAGTTTTACATTGTTTTGTTTTTGAGTGCAGTTATGTAACAAACCTACATTTGTAAGTTGCACTTTCATGATAAAGAAACTGCACAACAATACGTGTATGAGATGAATTGAAAAATACTATTTCTTTATTTTTACAGTGCAAATATTTGTAATAAATATAAAGTGAGCACTGTATACTTTGTATTCTGTGTTGTAATTGAAATAGATATTTGAAAATGTAGAAAAACATCCAAGATATGTAATAAATTTCAGTTGGTATTCTATTGTTTTAACAGTGTGATTAATCGCGATTAATTTTTTTAATCACAGTTAATTTTTTTGAGTTAATCGCATGACTTAACTGCAATTAATTGATAGCCCTAGTTTAAAGCAATAGTGGATTAATTTCAGATACATTGCTAAGAACAAGCCAATGTTTTTAATGTACGTTTTTCTTTTACTTGTATCCACAAATCAAAGTGGACAAAAAAACACCTTTCGATCAGTTGCTACATATTTACTCAATTAGATAATTATTTCACACAAAATACTGTAGCTTAAATTTCTAAGAATTAAAAACACAGTATTTGCTGTGAGCTTCCCATTCCTTTGCCCAAGAAGTACAGGCTCTGTCCTGATACTGCAACCCTAACCACTCCGTTATGTTATATACAGAGCTTCAGTATTTTTTCTTTTTCTGGCTAGAGATACAACCCAGACACTTGACAATTCGGTGAAAAATTCCAAAGTGGAACCCCCACAAACTTAAACAGAAGTCACAAGTAAAATCCCTATGCAAACACTCACTTCAAGTTGTAATGTACATGACTAACAAGGCAAATGAATTGCTTACTTTAGCAGCATCAAAAATCTTCATAACAGCAGCAGAAATCTCCGGTCCTATGCCATCTCCTGGGATTAAAGTTACTGTCTGTACCTATGCAAGAAGTCAGATAGTAGACCTCAGGAACATTGCATTCATCAGAGCATTTACAAGTGTTTTGGTGAAAATCAAGCTAGTTGCTAGAACAGAAAACAATCACTCAATTCCCAAAGTCACTTTAAAGAAGGCACTGCACTAAAGAGGAGTGCAAGCAGGAAGTCTGTTTCCCAGACAAACAGCTTGCATAGTGTTCCAAAGAATCCACCTGGTGCCTCAGTCTTTCTGAAATACAGAAGAAGTGGCTAACCTAATTGAAAAGCAGCCTTGCTATTCACATTCCTCCCCAGTACAATACAGGTATTTATTTCTTCCTGGCACTTTGTACAGGACACAGCATTATCCAGTTATGTCATGTATACTAGGACCTATCCTACACTACAACAGGCTCCAGTCATGCTAACTTATTCCTAGAGAAGATTTTGTTTGAAGGTTATTTTCTTAATTTTGTGAAGTCCAACATTCATTTTAAAAAAGCTTCACTTATTTGGCTAACTTATTTTTAGCAAAATGAAGTTATTTTTCCACCATAACTTCTGCTGAGTTTCCCCAGCACTTTGTTTCTGATGTCATCCCTGAAGCAGAGGAAACTGACTGCACAGCTTGGACTCATCAGGTGTCTAGGGAAGTACATGATCAAACTTGGTTTAAAGATCTAAGAACTGCTACTCCAGGTTTACTTTTACTATTCATTTTGAATCTTAGAAATAGGCGTTTAGTTTTCAGACCAACATCCATAGGAGTCTTTTGATATCAATAAAAGCAGCCCCAGATACAATGTTATCTGAAAAAGCCCTGATTAGGATCACTGTGAAAACACAAAAGATGTTTCACAATTGGCCACACAAGATACAAAATATACATTGAAATGCTGAGTATCTGAATTTCTTTTGAATGAAACAGTCATTAAGGTTATCTATAAAGAAAAGAGAAAGTGGAGATTCAGAGAAAGGAAACAAACTAATGGGGATGTGGGGACTGCTATTTATAAGGCTCATCAGAAATGTTAAATACATAATTATTTGAATGTCTTCAAGAATTGCCATGTCCTCTGACACTTAGGCTGACTGCTCAGCTGTTATGCTTGTGTTTTCTTTCTCCCCCACTGATATAATTGGTTACATTGCAATGTGTGGCTATAGTACACTCAAAAGTAGGATGTAAGATCCTGCATTAAGTTTGAAATGCTAACTCTAGTGTACCTGGAGCCTGAGGTGCAACACCCATTCTTAATTATTTCACTAATATACAAGCCATGGGCAACTTCTTGGTTTCTCTTTTTCCCAAATGTTTTATAACTCACAGTGCAGAGCTATAATGATAGCATTAAAAGCCATTCTCTCCTGAAATGCACACCACCCATAAAAGAGTAGGCGTAGCCTTGATACATACATCAGTCAGAGCATTCTTCAAAACCCTCTTTAAATGAGGCTTCAAGAGCATGCTTGTGTGCATTTTGTACATACACACAGAGGGTAAGAAACCCAAATATAAACAAATCACTTACAAAAACAAGCTCAAGAGAAAAATCACACAATCATATTGTAAGCTAAAATGAAGCATTACAGAGGGACTTCAAAAGGACAGGTGTCTAGATATTCTAAAAGCAGCAGTTTTAAAATGTCAGTGTTAATACTGGTATAAAAGTGTTTACAGAATTCTTTAAAGACTTCATAGGTATAGACTTGAATAAAGCTACAAGACATTTGCTAAACAGCAAGTAAGTCTACTGCTTATAGAAAAGTTTGCAAAATAAAAAGATGCTTAGAAGCTTCTCAACAACGTTGCCATTGAAGTTTCTGTAGCAGTTTCAGATGGGTTGATTTCTAAGCCATCACTATCCTATTAATGTGACCCAATTATGTGATTTTTTCCATGCAATTGCTATAATTTTTCATAAGCAGTTATTCAAATTATTTGTCTAAGAATATATGATTCTTTTGAATGTGAAATTGTCAAAAGATATTGGTGCTAAAGTTAGTCAATAGAAATCCAACATGGCATAATAGCATATGGCCATTGTACTTGCAGCTTATCTTTAAAAGTGTGTGGACAGGTAATATAGCAACCCTATCTTATTCAGTAAGTTGCCCTGTACTTTTATTGAGAAACTTCTCAAAAGAAAAAAAAATACTATTATACTCACAGCACTACTAAAACATCTGGTCACCTGTTTTTGGTTTTTGAAAACTCCCAGCAACCGAGATACCTGTAAAAACAAAGTTATTTCAGAGTGGTAGCCATGTTAGTCTGTATCAGTAAAAACAACGAGGAGTCCTTGTGGTACCTTAGAGACTAACAAATGTATCTGGGCATAAGCTTTCGTGGGCTATAACCCACTTCATCAGATGCATGGAGTGGAAAATACAGTAAGCAGGGATAAATATACAGCACATAAAACTGCAGAACTGGAATTAATTTGCAAACTTGACACCATCAAATTAAGCCTGAATAAAGACAGGGAGTGGCTGGATCACTACAAAAAATAATTTTCCCTCTGTTGATATTCACACCTTGTCAACTGTTGGGAATAAGCCACATCTACCCTCATTGAATTCCCCTAATTAGCACTGACCCCCCACTTGGTAAGGCAACTTCCATCTTTTCATGTGCTGTATATTTATCCCTGCTTATTGTATTTTCCACTCCATACATCTGATGAAGTGGGTTATAGCCCACAAAAGCGTATGCCCAAATAAATGTGTTAGTCCCTAAATGCCACAAGGACTCCTCGTTGTTTTTAAAGATATTTTAGTGTGTGAACAGAAAGCAAGACAATATTAATTTCTAATACTGCAGCAGGTTTGCATTTTATAGTACACTTATTTCAGGTCACATTTTATACTAGGAATATCTTTGCTAACATTAGTTGTCATACATTTAGTATATAAATATTTTCTTCAGATGACCAAAACTTTCAGTTTGCAAACATTTTAATTATTCTGTCTTGTACTTTCAAGAGTTTTAAATGTACACTCTGCTACCAACAAATATTTCTTCCATTCTTTATGAATTTTGACAATGAGCTTGTAATATATTGACTGAATGTTAGGAAAAGAGTAAATTCCACCACAAACACTATGTGGATTTTGAAGTCTAAAATAAGAGAACTTTGGAGTCTCCGTTAAATATTTGTCCTTGTGTCCAATAAGTGGTGAGAAAGAAATGTTTTATTATAGGAACAAAAATTTGTAGAGGCACAGTCCATGAAAGCCATGGAAATGAAGGGAACACACTCAGATATTACACTTTAAAATTATTGCATCTTTGGGTCCAGTTATATGGCTAATGGTTGACTAACTTTTTTATGTTTATGGCTGTATTACCCAATAGCTCCAGTTAAGTACCAAGACCCCATTGTGCTAGGTACTGTGCACACACAGAATAAAAAGATGATCCCTGCCCCAAAGAGACAACAGATGGATACAGACAGGAAAGTACAAGGACACAATAAGACAAGAAGCTGAACATGGAGAGCTGATATAAAGCTGCACAGAAACTTACAGCAAATTTGTGACAAACAGAACAAGTCATGAAATATGAAAACACTGTCTTTACAAGTATTGAAAATTTACCCCAAGGATTTTGCTGCAAGATTTGATTAGTAGCAGCTTTCATGGCACTTAAATACCTGGGATAGGATTTTCAAAAGCACTCAGCATTGGTCTTACTACCATTGAAGCCCATGGCAGATTTACCTTCTGTTAAAATACCACTCTTGGCATTTTCATATCTGGATTGCATTCATGAATATGGTGGAATTTTAACTACTAGTCTGTTTTAAATGTGGTGATATTACTAGTAAAGTACCTGATGCAATGATATTTAGACAATTCTTAAGAAGGGTGTATACTAAAGAGATACTTTTAGTTTGAAAACCAACTAGTTTATTATAACCCATTCTAACATATACAGTAAAAAGTTGTACATGGGCAGACTAAACTATAGATACATCATGTCATACTGAAGTAAGTACCAGTTGGAAGGGCTGGATAAAGGACAGTCAGACACATTTCACCTGAAACTTACTACTGTAACCTCCCACCATAGGTCTTTGACACTTATGCGGAGTTGGCATTAACATAACTGTATGACAAGGAGGACAGAGTGTAGGCAAGATGATTAGAAATTATGTAGTTCTCATCTAGGATATTGTAATGAATGCTGTAGAAAAGTTAATTACAGCTAAGATTCATTCTGACCTGTAACTGAACATGAAACGTACAATGTCATAACAGCAAGCGCTGCATATCATAACAAGCTACACACTTGAGAGAGAAGCAGACACAACAGAAAAGGTGAACTGGCTTAGCTACATAAACACCTGGGGGTCTTCATGGCATAGTTCTTGCCTGTGGTACCAAGGGATAACTCTGGAGACAAGTGAAAATTATAGACAGGGAACTGTATTACAGACCGCTAGTGTAGTATAGTGGTTGGAACAGGGGACTGGGAATCAGACCTGTGTTTACTGGAAGTTATGACCTTGATATAGGATTCAAACACTGAAATTCTATAGCCTGTGTTATGTAGGGCCTTTGACTAGATGATCAGATTGCTCTGTTATGGCCTTAATTAGGTTTCAATGAATCAAAACTGTTTTTGTCCAAATTAGTAAAAATTTAACAGAGGGCTCAAAGAGGTTGAATTTTTCAATGATTTGGCATATGCTATGTCGAGTGCAGGTCTGAAAGTAAAAGTTTATTGTTCGCTGGAAAATACTGAAAAGTATTGTTCACTATGTCGTGGACAGTAAGTGGATGCTATTAAGTATAAGCTAGGCATCTTTCAAGCAGAGCAGAAGAATTTTATTCTTGTTTATCCAACACAATTGACCATGTCTGTGGAACAGCTTCCAGAATAACTACCATTTTCAAAAAACAAAGTGTTGGTGGACACGAGTGCAGAGGACTGCTAGTTAGAATATAAATACAAAGTATTAAGAAGCTTATTTTTTCCAGACTCCAGAATGAAAGAGATACCATTAATTCATTGTGAAGGTGATCCTATCATTAGGATCCATTTTTAGTCTAACTATAAAATATTAAATAAAAGGAGTATATGGGAGCAAGTTGTTAGTAGCTTATTCAAAAACACAAGTAACAGTAAATGCATTCAAAAATGCACATTACTGAGCTTCAGGAAAAGTTAATTATCTCCTGTTTTATTGCTAAAATATGAGGGACAGCAGGGGTAAGGTGAACTCTATTTGCATTGCTGCTAGTTTGAAGAATAAGGATTTTACTGCTCTGTTATGTGCAAACACCAATGGATGCACATTTACAAGAAATAATCAGAATGTGCAATTTTCCTAAGTACAGGAGCCTTCAAAACATTTAACCTTGGTAAGAACCAAGTGTGTGTCCATGGACAACACCACCATGCTCAAGAAACCCCACACAATCCAAGTGTGGCAGCCTCTCAGAAAACCATTAGCTAATGGACACAAAGAGTACAGAATAGGACCTTGGCATGTAGTAGATAAAGAATGGAAAATACTAATGTCAGTAACTTGAGAACAAATGTCTTACAAATGTAAGTACTGTAAGATACAAACAGGAGGCGAAAGGAAAGCAAGTCCAGCTCAACAGGAAAGTAAGAATGTTCTTCCCAGTGCTAAAATAATTATGAAATTACAATAATAAGTTGGCTATTTTAAGATCTGCAGTTGTGGGGAAGCAAGTAGCCGGGGTAGTTGCCTGGCTCCCTCTGTCCTCAGGGGGAGGCGTTACAGGACAGGAAGGAAAGGTCACCACTGTCCTAGCTCCCTCCATCCAGAGGAGCGGCGAGGGGATTCAAAGGCACTAAACAGGGTCTGCCTAGACTGAACCAAGGGCAGTGGCATTTGACTCCTCAGAACCGTGCACCCCACTGAGCAGCCAGGCCCGTTTCCCCCTCCCATCCGCCGGGCCTGCGGCTTCCCAGCTCCCTGCACCAAGGAGTCAAGGGCACGAGCAGGCCTGGGGCCCGGTTCCCCCAACTGCGGACACCTGGGGGCAGCGGGCGGAGGAGCAACGCAGCGCGGGCACTGGGCCGCGCCCCCCGACACCCGGACAAGGCCCCCCGCGCCCGGCAGCAGCCAGGGGAGCATCGGGACGCAATAGGGCGGGGGTCCCTCCCCGGGATCCCAGCCCCCACGGGGGGGGAAGGGCCAGACCCCGGCAAGGGCAAGCACAGGGGACCCGCTTACCGTGGGCATCCATGCGGTAGCGGCCATGGCGACTCCTACTCCGTTCTCCGGCTGCGCTGACAGACCCGGCCCCTCTCCCGCTCGCTCCCGCAGCCAGGGGCCAGAACCGGCACGCGCAAGAGCACCGCCCCCGCCCCGGAGGACACGCCCACCAGCCGCCACTTGACCCGCCCAGCGCAACTCCGCCTGCCTAGAGCGAGGCTGTCAGTCAGACAATGGATGATGCTCGGGTTGGGCTAGTGACGCTGCCTGCGGCCTCTCCGGCCAACGCCTCTCGCAGAGCCGGGGGAGGTTGGGTATTCCCGCCATTCCTGCGCACCCGGGCCCCCTGGCCTCAGCCGCCGCAGTACAAAGAAATAAGGGCTCGGGGCAGGACTGCTGGGCCTGCTCTCCCCTGACCCAGGGCATCAGTCCCACCCCACCCCGCATCGCCTAGGCAGGGCGAGGGGCCCAGAGCGAGGCTGGGGGCTGAGGGGACAGGGCTCCGGAGGCACTCGTGAGGCGGCCGTGGGGGTAACCAGGGGTGGGAGCGCAGGGTCTTCTCCCGCATCAGCAGCAGCCGGTTCGCACGGGGTGGGCAAGAGACGTTCAGCGGCCTGGCCGTGGAGAATGGCGGCCCTAGCCCGCAGCAACCGCCGCGGGGGCTCTGCGCAGGGAGCTTTGTCAAGTAGCACCCACGACCTCCTCCGCCCCGCGCAAGGTGCAGCTACAGTCAGAGAGCCTCTGCCTCTTGGAGCGGAGCCCGCAGGGGCACGGAGCGGGCCCAGGCGGTGCCGGACTGCTATGGGCTGTGAGAGACCAGGGCCAGGCTCAGGGATTTGCTGCGTTGCCATCTGCTGTGACTTTATTGCAAGCCTTACAACAGCTGGTCTTTGTCTCCTGGAGTCAGCTCATTACCACAAAATCTCCGCTTTCATTTAAAACAACAAAAAAGTGAGTTTCAAGCCTTCCTGGGTGTGAGAAAAGTTTGAAAACACAAGTCCTACAGGGTCCCAATCCAGACAGCACACAAAAACAATCCAAATGTATTTTTTAAACTTCATAATTTTTAAGACACTCTCAATATTAAGGGGCCTAACTTGGGGTTTGAATGGTGGTTGTTGGGCATATCAGATAGCAGCACTACTCAGCCTTGCACATGGTCCCTGTGAAAGGCCCTGAGCTAGGGTTTAACCATGGATAAGGCTCTGTTTAAATCACCATTTGACAGACTGTATGGAAATTGTTAAATTAGTCTAATGATGTGGGGTTTTTTTTCAGACAGTGGGGAGTCAGGAGGGGGGATTCCACCTTCTGCCTTGCTGTTGTTGAAAGAATCACTGCATTGGGCAAATTCAGCTGCTTGTAGGGAGTTAGCTTTCCTGCCAGCTAGCAGGAAAAATGGGGTGGTACTGTATGGACAACATGTAACGATTAGGAGCCCCTGCCTGCCTCCTGGTCCACCCCACATTGACCCCTGGCAAGGAACCGAGCCTGGGATCCACCACTTGGAACATGAACAGCTGTGTGAAGAGGCCCTGCCCTGGTGCGGGGATCAGGGTGAGACCAGGATCCATCCCCCCACCCTGATTCTACAGCCAGGTCAAGGTCCCTTCGCACCTGTAAGCTATTTGGGCCAGGGGCCAATTTTTACAATGTGTATAAACAATGCGTAACATAGTCCCTGATCTAATAATGTTCACACTGCTTGGAATTTTATCAAGACTTCATGATATTTGGTTATTTTCTCAAAGCCCCAAGTCCTGGAGCCATGTGACTATGTGAGAATCTCAGCCTTCATTTAATGTATTTAGCCCCAAAGGTTGAGAGAAAAGCCTGAAAACATTATCAGAATGCATCCTAAATGCTCAAAAACCAGCAAGCAAACAAAAAGAACCTAAAATGTATTATTTTTTAAAAATCTCATATTTTTGGGGTCCAATTCATGATTTTTAAATGCTTGGGCTTGGCAAGACTAGGGTGACTAGATAGTAACTGTGGAAAAAATGGGACAGGGGTGGGAGCGTAATAGGCGCCTATATAAGAAAAAGTCCCAAAAAATGGGCCTGTCCCTGTAAAACCGGGACATCTGGTCACTCTAGGGAAGACTATCAGCATTTTTAATTCTTTTTTCCCCCACCCCATCCTACATGTGCTTAAGGAATCGGCCTTGAAGTTCTGTCCTAAATTTGCTGATCCCTGCAAGAAGTAGGGCTATTTGTGTTTTTTCTATTCATTCACACTCCCAGAAGAGGTTCTGTCTTCAAACATATCGTTGTGGTTTCACCCGCCTTCATGGGGAAAGAAAGCCAGTTGCTACTCTCTCTCAGATGCAGAGCAGCGGTAGGGATCCAAATAGTTTCCTGCTAATAAAACAGGCTTTTACATGTTAATTTTATTATTTTCAGTGTGCATCCAATTGTTTTTTTGACAACGATGCATTTTACTAGGAGCAGAATTGACCATAAGGCCTTATTATGTTGGCAGCTCTTGTTGGGGAGCTCTTGCAATGGCATCAACAGCAGGAGTTCTAGTGTAAAACAGCATATCTGTTCTGAGCAGGGCTAAACAACATAGTGGTAAAAGCTCCAGCAGCTCATATGCCCTTGCACTCCCACACTTGCTGGCATTGGTGTTGCCACACCAATGGCAGTGCTGTGCAACAGTGGAAGGAGTTTCCCTGGGGAAAAAAAATCCCAGTGGAGAGACAGCTATAGTGTCTTCTAATGACCATTGCATTCAGGGCATCATTAGCTGGGGAATTTATGATTCTAACAAATTCAGTCTGCTTTGGACAACCATTGACTTTATCTGTAATTTTTTAAAGAATATTTTGCACAAGACAGTGTTTGGCCCTAGGGACAAAACATAATGTTACATTTTGCATTAAATATTGTGGTTGAATTAGGCTTAATGAAGTGCAGTCACAGCCCACATCTTCCAGGATAATGTAGTGAATTTTATTAGGTCAGATGAGAATTACTGTGAAAGCCAAAAAGCTTGGCACAAAATCTACCATTCTACTTACTCGATATCTGTTTAGCATATAAGGCCAATATACAAGTTCCAAATCATTGAAACTGCAGTAGAGTTTACGTAGTAAATATTTTCCATCCGTATAAGGAGAATAACAAATGTAGCTAGACTTCCTTTTCATAACCATTAGATTTTTTTTTCGTACGTGACACCCAGTAAGGACTTGGTTCTCTCCTTAGATATATAGAGTACACAGTGCCATATGACTGGAAAGTTAGTTGCTGTATATGGCCACTAAGCAGGATGAAGCCTGGGATCTTATACCCACTATGTAGCACATGCTGTAGCAATGAAGCATTTTCCACAGCAGATTCAGTCTGAAATCTTCCTAGTGGGAGGTTGCCTAGCTTATTTTGTTTGCATACTTTACATCAGAGGTGGGCAAACTATGGTCCACGGGCCACATCCGGCCCGTGGGACTGTCCTGCCCTGCCCTTGAGCTCCTGGCAGGGGAGACTAGCCCCCGGCCCCTCCCCCCCATCCCCCTCCCATTCCGCCTCAGCTCGCAGCCCTGCCAGTGCTCTAGCCTGCTGCTCCTGCTGGGCAGCACTGCAGCGTGGCTGGCTCCGGCCAGGGGGTGGAGCTGCGAGCTCCTGCTGCTCTGAGCAGCGTGGTAAGGGGGCAGGGAGCGTGGGGGTTGGATAAGGGGCAGAGAGTCCCGGGGGGCACTTAGGGGACAGGGAGCAGGGGGTGGTTGGATGGGGCAGAGGTTCGGGGGTACTGTCAGGGGATGGGGAACAGGGGGGTTGGATAGGTGTGGGAGTCCTGGGTGCCTGTCAGGGGGCTGGGGTGTGCATAGGGGTCGGAGAGTTGGGGGATGGGGTGGTTGGATGGGTGTGACGAAGTGGGACTGTTCTTAATGTTTCCTCCGAATATTGTGGGGGTGCCTCAGTTTCCCCTATGCAGTTCTTAAGTATCTAGGGGATGGGGTAAGGGTGTATGATCATTGCAGAGCCCTACAGGGCAGATGTGTGCAGGGGTCTGGACACAGAGAATGGCCGACACCCTGTTTCCTGGCAACTGATGGCCTGGGCCCATCCCCCCTGCAAGGTGAGAGCTGAAGGGTTGGAGAACAAAGGAATCAGGTGACCTCCTGGCCCGGGGAAAGGAACAAAGCACAGAGGAGGAGGGGCTGGAGGGAGTTTCAGTTTGGGGCTGGCTGGGACATGGAGTGAAGTGCAGATGTGGTTATCTGACTCACTGCCCCACAAAATGGACCCAGCCGAGAGGTCCCGTTCTCTGCACCTGCAAGCTCTGTTTTAGACCATGTTCCTGTCATTTAATAAACCTCTGTTTTACTGTCTGGCTGAGAGTCACGTCTGACTGCGAAGTTGGGGTGCAGGACCCTCTGGCTTCCCCAGGAGCCCCCCTGGGCGGACTCGCTGTGGGAAGCGCACGGAGGGGCAGAGGATGCTGAATGCTCCGAGGTCAGACCCAGGAAGGTGGAAGCTGGGTGAGCTGTGTGTCCTGCAGACAGGCTGCTCACAGAAAGGCGACTTCCCCAGAGTCCTGACCGGCTTCATAGGGAGCAGTTCCAGAGCATCGCCCAGGGACTCCATGACAATGGGGGTGGAGCCTCGGGGGGGCGGTTAGGGGCGGGGGTCCCAGGATGGCCGGTCAGGGGACAAGGAGCAGAGGGGGTTGGATGGGTTGAAGGTTCTGAGGGGGGCGGGAAGTGGGAGGGGGCGGATGGGGGCGGGGCCAGGCTGTTTGGGGAAGCACAGCCTTCCCTACCTGGCTCATCTTACAGTTTCGGAACCCCAGTGTGGTCCTCAGGCCAAAAAGTTTGCCCACCCCTGCTTTACATCAATCATTAATTTATTATTTATAGAGCACCTTAAAGTGTACATAGTGCTTTATAAACCTTGTAAAAGACAAGGAGGCAGGGAAACAACACAAGGAGACATCAATAAGTAGATTAACATAAGAAAGCTTTAAAAGAGAAGTGAATTTTATGGATGGATTGCAAGGAGGAAAGGGAGACTTTGGGTCAGAGACAGTTCCAGATGTGGAAGACAGCTAGAAAATAAAACCCTTTGTAGAGAGTGGAAGAAGCAAACAAAGCAACCAGTCAGGAGAGAGAATACTGAGAGAAGCAAGATGTTTCTAGATATTTAATATAAGAATTACTGAGTGAAATTCTATGGCCTCTGTTATGCAGGAGCTCAGACTAGATGATCATCATGGCCCCTTATGGCCTTAAAATCCATAATGGTTTCTAAAATTGTGAATAAATATTTGGCCCGTGATTTTAGTTCTGAATCTGTAATATATTCTTTTTCACTATGGTAGCTGGTTACTGCTAACTTAAACTCAGACTATGCGTCAGATCCTAGTCTGACTGAAATTATTGGCAAGCCTCCCTCTAACAGAACCATGAACTGGCCACATCTGAGAAGTTTGGTACATTGGGATTTTTCCTCACTAGCTGCTGTTTCTTGATAGGCTACATTCTTGTGTGACACCCTGTACGCTATGTTCACCATTTTTATATAGTTATTATATATTGTGTACAAAGTATGCATTGTGAGGTGGTATTTGAAAACTCATTATCTGCTGAATATTATTATCCTGCTGAAATGTGTGTAATATCACTGTATGTCAAATTATGAGATTTTGCTATGATTATTACTGAAATATGCTGTAATTCTGGGTAACACCCACAAACTATTTTCTTAGAGACAAAGACAAACTAGCATGCCAGCAAGGTGTTAAAGAGCCATTACCTGCTTAACTGGTCATCCACCAGTGGGGGGTGGGAGGGAAGGTATAACAAAGAATTTACATTTCATCCCAGAAATTCTTCAAACCTCATGTACATGGGAGACTATTTGCACTCAGGTGGGAGGTAATCCTCACCTCTTCCCCTCCATCTCTAGTCACGGCAGCAAGATCGCTTGAAAGACAAAAGAAGCATCATTGAACTTGGGGAGTGGTCCTTGCCTGAAGGTTTCCCAGCCAGTACAGACTGCTGTAAGCTTTTAGGGCAAAAAACTCCTTTTTTGCATTTAAATCTCTTAGCCATGGTTAAGTTTGGGAATTAGTTTGTGTGTTTATCCTTTTATTTCTTTTGTAACAAATGCTAACTTTTATGCCTTATCGCTTGTAATCACTAGAGTCTCTTTCTCTAACTAATAAACTTGTTTTATTGTTTTATCTAATACAAATATTAGATAATATCTAAATAAAAATCTAAGATTGTTTTGGCTGAAGTGTTTGGGAATCTTTATTCAGGTCAACAAAGCTGGTACATATAATTTTCCTTTGTTGAAATAACAGACTTATTATGAGCTTGCATTGTTCAGTAGTGCACTGGACAGTACAAGGCGCACATTTCTGGGGGACAAGGTTGGGACTGAGAATATACACATGTCACCTTGTATATAATTTATGGATGGCTGGGCATAGCATTCATGTGTTCAGCTAGAGTGATTTCAGATGCTAGTGGCTGGGTGTGAGCAGAACCTGGAGCGGTTGCTGTTAACCAGCAGAGCAGAGTAAAAGGCATCACAGGTTGGAGAGCTCAGGGGACACAGCAGTCTAGCAGTTCAGATTGCACCCTGAGGAATGTCACACCCTGACTTTGGTGAATTAGGACCTTTTTTACCCTGTTCCCTAGTACATGTAAAGAGGCATCATGCTATTCCTATAAAATTCTTGTGCTGATTGCTTTCAGTGAATTTCTAAATTTCAAACAGCAAAATAAAGTTTCATTACTTTTGTATCATTGGTTGGGAGTGGGAGACCTGGATCTCCTTATACAAGTATGTTAAGTACTACAATAGTAAAACACTTACATAATTCAGGAGAGTTTTCTGGGATTAAATTTCTGAATTTTGGCTTCTTTCTTTTTGATTTAAGCAGGGCTCAGGGGATTGGTAATGGAACAGGGTCTTTCACCTGCAGGTCACTGGTTTAAATGCAGCCTAGATCAGTAGTCACAGAAAGTTGTTCTCATGTGATGCCTGTTTGGTAAGCACCCTGCCTATGTGAAATGGATTTGAAGGTTGCAGTACAATTTCCAGTGGAAAGGTCTCCACTTTCAGACATAGCCATCACAATTTTAACCTTTGGTAGCAGTCTCATCAGAAAGGTCAAGTATCTGAATGGAGCTCGAATTAGCCTTTCACTCTTTGACATGGTTTCTCCAATCAATGTTGAAGCACATTGTAATGGTAGTGTGCGAGAAGCATGTATGGCTGTTGCCTTTATCAATGTAGGGCAGAGTGAGAAGCTGCTTATTTTCTTCAGTTTCTTTTGTGGATTCAGTCAGTTATCTTATGTCTTTGTTTTAGAAGTGATGATTTTTGCATTGCTTGTGTAGTACCTTTCGTAGTCTCATTCATCCGTTATTTACAATAGCTATATAAGGACTATATCGCAAGGATTTTCAAAAGACAATGTCAGTGCAAGATTTTTTTCTTTCAGATTCTCCTTCTGTACCTTTAACCAGGATTCAGTTCTGTGAAGCATTCCTTGATATTTTAGCATTTCTTTTACATATTTTTGAGTTTGTTTTCTGGGATCATGTGTATTTAAAGCCTGCTTTTTGTGTGCCATTTGTAGCATAAGTGTGTCTCTGCATCTCATTTTAGATAGTATTTTTTCCCCTCTCCAATGAGTTTAATTTTCACCGTAAACATTCAGGGAGAAGTTTCAGAGTAACAGCCGTGTTAGTCTGTATTCGCAAAAAGAAAAGGAGTACTTGTGGCACCTTAGAGACGAACCAATTTATTTGAGCATAAGCTTTCGTGAGCTACAGCTCACTTCATCGGATGCATACTGTGGAAACTGCAGAAGACATTATATACACAGAGACCATGAAACAATACCTCCTCCCACCCCACTCTCCTGCTGGTAATAGCTTATCTAAAGTGATCACTCTCCTTACAATGTGTATGATAATCAAGTTGGGCCATTTCCAGCACAAATCCAGGTTTTCTCACCCTCCGCGCCCCCCCCCCCCCCCACACACACACAAACTCACTCTCCTGCTGGTAATAGCTTATCCAAAGTGACCACTCTCCTTTCAATGTGTATGAAAATCAAGGTGGGCCATTTCCAGCATTAATTAATAGTATCCAATTTGCAAATGAATTCCAATTCAGCAGTTTCTCGCTGGAGTCTGGATTTGAAGTTTTTTTGTTTTAAGATAGCAACCTTCAAGTACTCCTTTTCTTTTTGCGTGACCAGAGAGATTAAAGTGTTCTCCGACTGGTTTATGAATGTTATAATTCTTGACATCTGATTTGTGTCCATTTATTCTTTTACGTAGAGACTGTCCAGTTTGACCAATGTACATGGCAGAGGGGCACTGCTGGCACATGATGGCATATATCACATTGGTGGATGTGCAGGTGAATGAGCCTCTGATAGCGTGGCTGATGTTATTAGGCCCTGTGATGGTGTCCCCTGAATAGATATGTGGGCACAGTTGGCAACGGGCTTTGTTGCAAGGATAGGTTCCTGGGTTAGTGGTTCTGTTGTGTGGTATGTGGTTGTTGGTGAGTATTTGCTTCAGGTTGGGGGGCTGTCTGTAGGCAAGGACTGGCCTGTCTCCCAAGGTTTGTGAGAGTGTTGGGTCATCCTTCAGGATAGGTTGTAGATCCTTAATAATGCATTGGAGGGGTTTTATTTGGGGACTGAAGGTGACGGCTAGTGGCGTTCTGTTATTTTCTTTGTTAGGCCTGTCCTGTAGTAGGTGACTTCTGGGAACTCTTCTGGCTCTATCAATCTGTTTCTTCACTTCCGCAGGTGGGTATTGTAGTTGTAAGAATGCTTGATAGAGATCTTGTAGGTATTTGTCTCTGGCTGAGGGGTTGGAGCAAATGCGGTTGTATCGCAGAACTTGGCTGTAGACGATGAACTGTGTGGTGTGGTCAGGGTGAAAGCTGGAGGCATGTAGGTAGGAATAGCGGTCAGTAGGTTTCCAGTATAGGGTGGTGTTTATGTGACCATTGTTTATTAGCACTTCAGTCTCTCTGGTCACGCAATTACAGACATGAAGGTCGCTATCTTAAAACAAAAAAACTTCAAATCCAGACTCCAGTGAGAAACTACTGAATTGGAATTCATTTGCAAATTGGATACTATTAATTTAGGCTTAAATAGAGACTGGGAGTGGCTAAGTCATTATGCAAGGTAGCCTATTTCCCCTTGTTTTTTCCTCTCCCCCTCCCCCCCAGATGTTCTGGTTAAACTTGGATTTATGCTGGAAATGGCCCACCTTGATTATCATGCACATTGTAAGGAGCGTGGTCAGTTTGGATGAGCTATTACCAGCAGGAGAGTGAGTGTGTGTGGGGGGGGGGTATGAGAGAACCTGGATTTGTGCTGGAAATGGCCCACGTTGATTATCACGCACATTGTAGGGAGAGTGGTCACTTTGGATAAGCTATTACCAGCAGGAGAGTGAGTTTGTGTGTGTGTGTTTTTGGGGGGGGAGGGTGAGAAAACCTGGATTTGTGCTGGAAATGGCCCACCTTGATTTTCATACACATTGTAAGGAGAGTGGTCACTTTGGATGGGCTATTACCAGCAGGAGAGTGAGTTTGTGAGTGGGGGGGGCGGAGGATGAGAAAACCTGGATTTATGCTGGAAATGGCCCAACTTGATTATCATACACATTGTAAGGAGAGTGGTCAGTTTGGATGGGCTATTACCAGCAGAAGAGTGAGTTTGTGTGGGGGGGGCGGAGGGTGAGAAAACCTGGATTTGTGCTGGAAATGGCCCAACTTGATTATCATACACACTGTAAGGAGAGTGATCACTTTAGATAAGCTGTTACCAGCAGGAGAGTGGGGTGGGAGGAGGTATTGTTTCATGGTCTCTGTGTATATAATGTCTTCTGCAGTTTCCACAGTATGCATCCGATGAAGTGAGCTGTAGCTCACGAAAGCTTATGCTCAAATAAATCATTCATGGAGAAGTCCTGGCTCCACTGAGATCAATGGCAAACCCCCCAGTAGTTGCTGGGAAGATTCTTGTTTCACTTATCCTCTGTTTCTGCTCACTTACAAATTTTGCTGTCCTTTTTTTCAGTTTTCTCCAAGAAAATCGCTCCACAACTGTGTGATGCAGTCATAAAAGTCTGTTTTGGTATCTAAATCCTAGAAGACTGAAAGATCCTTGATAATAATGCTTCTGATTGTGCACACACCGTTTCTAAAATTACTTTATGATATAATTTAATGAATGCAAGCAAACTTTGACATTGTATAATGTATTGTACAAAAATAATAATAATGCTTTGCTGTTCTGTAGCACCTTCTGAGACACTCCTAATCACTTTATAAACTTTAATAAATTAAGCCCCACAAAAGCTGTTTGTGGGAGATAAACATTATCCCAAAATTACTGCTAGGCAAATAGCAGCATAGAGAAGTGACAACTAGGTAAACTGAGGCCTAAAGAGGTTAACTGAATTTCCCCAATGTCACATAGACAGACAGGAATAGAACCTAAGGACCCTATTCTCCTCTGCCACAGGATACAAGTAGTTCCCATTGACTTCAGTAAGTCAGTATGACTTTAGTAAGATTGGAGTGGATGCTGTAATGGAAGAATAGGGTTTTGGGTGTCCCCTCTTCCACTCCAGTCTTCTTTTAATCACCAGACAAAGCTCACACCTATGTCTCCTTTTATTCTTTCTCCTTACTGTGCATTAATACATAGTAAAATGCCATCTGTTCCTTTTCAGCTTTTTAAAAAGAGAGAACACTATTTTTCTTCAGTGCATCCACTAGATCTTGCTTTGTCTCTCCAGAATTTTTTTGTTTATGCATTCTTACTAGTAGCGTCCTTTATAGCAGCAGTTTTCAAAATGTGGGTCAGGCACCCAAAGTGGGTCACGATCCCATTTTAATGGGGTCGCCAAGGCTGGCTTAGACTTGCTGCGGCCCGGTGCTGAAGCCCGAGTTCCACCGCCTGGGGCCAAAGCCCAAGGGCTTCAGCCCTGTGTAGTGGGGCTCAGGTTACAGGCCCCTTGCCTTGGGCTGAAGTCCTTGGGCTTCAGCTTTGGACCCTCCACCTGGCCTGGTGGGGCTTTGGCTTTGCCCCACTCCCCACAGGGCGGAGGGAATTAGGGTGGGCTCAGGCTTCAGTCCCCCCCACCCCCTTGGGGTTGTGTAGTAATTTTTATTGACAGAAGGGGGTTGCGGTGCAATGAAGTTTGAGAACCCCTGCTTCATAGTATGAGAAGTGTAATTTAGTTCTTAAATCCCGTAATCATTACCAGATATACTGTACATATTTCAGGTCTTCTAGCTGCCCTGTAAATTGTGCTAGTGGACAGTGCGTCAGTGGAGAGTCATCCCTAGCTGAACTGTAATGTTTCATGTTATCACCCCAATGCCATGTGTTCATCAAAGAATATCAAACTTGTCTGTGATCTGTTTCTCCTGTGGTAAAGTAGAGACAGGGTAAATATACAAAATGTCTCTCTCAATCAAAACTATTCTTTCGGGGGGCCACCTAACAGAATTTGTCACCAGGGTGAAACCTTAAATGGAAGAGCTAATTCAGCAAGGAAGAGAAGGATGGGAGAGAAATTCATGGAATAGTGGGTCTAATGGCCCTATATCCTATAGTACCCCAGGTTCTGAGGTTTTCACATTTAACAACATAGCTTAGATGCACCTGGGTTTGACTTCGCCTGCTCATCTGACACTTCTACTGATTTCTGTTGCCAGGAGAGAGAGAGAGAAAGAGACTTTGTCCAATCATGGTATCTCATGGTATCTCTTACCATGAAAAGGAAGCCTTATTTTTCCTTCTCCTGGTTTTTTCTTTTATGTGTTTGTCAGGGAAAATTGCATGATAAAACTAAGCTTGTGAGAAAACTGAGAATACATCAGCATAATTGAAGATGGAAAAGCTGTTGTTGTAACCTGCAATTTTATGTTAATATAGTGTAATAGAAGGGACCAGGTTAAACTATGCACATGGTTATTAAGGAATTAAAGCTGAAGGGGTGCATTTTCACTAGGAACAAAGATGTGATCTTACCTTGAATTAGCTAACAGGTTGGAAAATCTTACTGAAGATAAGGCAGTTTGTTTAGACAAGTTAGTAGTAGATCAAGTTATAAAGACTATGAGGGAGCCTATGGTTGACCTGCTAACTTGTGTGAAAACTACAAACTGTCTTGTCCTTGCTAATTTTACCAGATTAGCTAATTCAATTTAAAAACATTTTTTTTTCTTTAGTGAGGACAAGGCCTTAGACTATGAAAAAGAACCTCAAGTTTTAGCTCTAGCTAGGGGTGCATGATATATGCAATTAACTCAAATTGTAAATGGCTACACCTTTTCTAAAGGTGTAGCAAAAGGCACTGCTCAGTGTGTTCCCTCCAGTACCCACAAGCCAGTGCACCCCAGCATGGCTTTGTCTTATACAGGCTGTTAAAAGACCAACTATAATGTAACACGAGTGAGACTGAAGAGCATCAAGGTTTGCCAGAGTTTGATGGATTTGCAAATCAATCACAAACAGATCCTAACTTTTGCAACTGTCATCAGAATTTGTTAGTATTTACTGAATAGTTTGGATGAATAATTTTCAAATTCTAGGTTATTTGTAACTGCTTGCTTAAATTATTTTACTATTATTTATTAATTGTATTGTGGTATCATCTAGGAGCGCTGATCATGGTGCAGGACTCAATTGTAGGCACCGTACAATCAGAGAACATGAATTACTTGCTATTAACTTTAGTTATCTGCTATTCACGGTATGTGTGTAGACAAGTAGTATATTTTCTGTTCCCTGAATGAATGAGTGAAACTTTTAAAACAGATGACTAATGCTCTGTACTCTGCAGTATAAATGTTAGTGAGTTGATTATTGTATGTACCCATTCTTTTCAGTTATGTTTGCTGAAGGCACTTTCCAAGTTTGATTGTAGTTGATAAACTTTACCTTGCTAGATAGTTTAAATTTACTTGACAAATGTTTTAAAGATAGTAAACTGAAATAAAGTGTGTGATGAAAGACATGTATTGATAACACTATGCAGCCTCAGCCTTATGTACATAAAAGTGTGTTGATTTCATGTAGTATCTCATATTACAAATAGAGATAAATGTTGCATAATAGTCCAAATGACCAATTAAAGCACTCTTAGGTACATACAGACAGAGGGAGTGATAAGAAGTTTGTGCCTTATGCCAAAGTCTGTAAAACCTACCCAGTTAATGTAGCAAAATAACTATGCAGTGATGAAACAGGTGGCAGTATTATAGGATACTTGAGAAGAGATGGCTAATACAATAGGACCTCACCACTTCTGTGATTTGTGTGTTCTTTTGTTTAAATAATTATCTACATATTATTATTTTATTATTGCATACATGAAGAGACTCTTCAGACTGGGGAAAGAAGCCCTAGAGATACAATTTCTCTAACTTTCATGAATTAACCCCAGGAAGCATTTCATTTGAAGGCAGAGAACTATTGGAACATCCTTCACCTAAGGACCAAATTCATGCCTGCTGTATGTGGGGCAACTGCACTGAAGTCAATAGAATTGCACCCCTTTTGCCAGTTCTGTACTTGATTCAAGGACCACATTCTTTGCACCCTTAGAAGACAAGTTCATATCCCTGGAATCCATCCTAAATCTGGTACTTTTCCATTTAGAAGGAGGGGTGGGGACCCAGAGAGACAAGATTCCCGCCTTGTGCCAAAGCTATAAATGGGGGTGGAGCAGGACAAAAGGGACTGCCAGTCATGAGAACACCCCTGCTTCCCACCTGAGATGTCTGCTGGAACTTACAAGGACTGTACCAGGGGAAAGGATTGGGCCCAGACTAGGAAGGAGTCTAGTCTGTGAGAAAAGCTTATTGGAACATCTTTGACGGTGAGATATTACCTCTAATCAGTTTCTTAATGCATTAGGCTTAGACTGGCGTGTTTTGTTTTATTTTTCTTGGTGACTTACTTTTTGTCTGTTATTACTTGAAACCACGTAAATCCTACTTTTTATACTTAATAAAATCACTTTTATTTATTAATAAACCCAGAGTAAGTGATTAATACCTGAGGGAGCAAACAGCTGTGCATATCTCTTTATCAGTGTTATAGAGAGTGGACAATTTATGAGTTTACCCTGTGTAAGCTTTATACACAATAAAACGAATTTATTTGGGATTTGGATTCCATTGGGAATTGGGTGCTGGAGACAGGTAAACTGCTGAGCTGTTTTCAGTTAAGTCTGCAGCTTTGGGGGTGTGGACCAGACCCTGGGTCTGTGTTGCAGCAGACTAGAGTGTCTGGCTCAACAAGACAAGGTTCTGGAAGTCCCAGGCTGGCAGGGAAAATGGGCTCAGAGGTAATTTCAGCACATCAAGTGTCAGTCCCAAGGGGGTCTCTGTGAGCAAACCCATCACAAGAAGGTCTCCTTAAACTTCCTGCAAAAATACAGAGAGTTAACCCCATTCCTTAGAGCCTGACATCCCTTTGGAAGCCCTTTGTGACAGTGTACTGTAAACCAAAGGATTCAGGTGTTCTCTATCAAGTTTCCTTGGGTTTGCAGGGAATTCCCCTGGGGCCTAGCTTCCCTTGGAGTCCTTTTATCCTGGCTTCTATGCCAATATTTTACTTTATTATGGAAATTGGAATGGGAGTGCATGAGGGCTCCAAAGAGTCTCTATCACTTGTCGTGTACACAAGCCTTAAGTGCTGCCCAGTAGCAGATAGGAATATACCTGTCATGTAGAATAGGAAACTGATCTGTATATGTAATCCACTGGTCAGTATGTGTTACCCTTCCTCCTCTCTGAATAATCAACGGGATATGATACCTAAACCACACTGACTAGTGAGCTCCATACTTACTCATGTCTGAGGAAGCTTGTGCCAAGCACCTGAGGTCCAGAGCAGTTTAAATACTGGACAAGCCCCCCACTTACATGCCTGTTACCATTCTGGCTGATACACCAGGGATTCAGCCAGTGACTTCTGTAGCTAACGAGCTACCACTAAGGGGAACCTGTCTATGGCAAAAAAGCCATCTGTGAGCTTTTGCTACCTCTTCTGGTGCACTGTATTTGAATGCCATAGGTAACCACTGGTCAGTGTGTGTTACATGATACACCTTCTGTGGTGCAACGGGCACAGAGAGGGACGGGTAACACACACAGACCAGTGGATTATATACACGCTATTCAGCACAATGGAGAATGAGAATCCATGGCATTAGTTTTTTGCTAGGATTCTCAAACTTCCATTATAACTTTATGTTGATCCCACTGGAGTCAAAGGCAAGCACTCCCATTGACTTCAAGGGGAGCAGGATTAGATCCTTTCTCTCCTTAAATGCACAGACAATGGAACATCTCACATCTTATTTCCGTGTTTGGCTGCAAAGTCCTCAGTAGCCTCCCAGATCATTTATCAGTCATTTGGCTATGTACTAACGTTGCCCCTATACTGGGGAGAAATTGGAGCAGTAAATATCTCCTGTAGTTTCCTTCTTCTGATGATAATGCTTACTATAGCTGCTAATTGTCCTAAGCTTTTAAAAACATGAATCAGGCATATTAATCCAGGTAAGAAGTGAGCAAGTGAGGACATCACTATTTTAACTATAATAATCCTCTCAGCCCAAGTAATCACAAGATTAAAAGACACTGGGTCCAGTCTGTCCCTGGTGTAATTCCAGTTACTTCCTTGTAGTTGCACTGGGGATGGAATTGTCCCTTTAAATCTCGTCTGATCTTCTGCATAGGCAGACAGCTTGAAATACGTGTCTTGTTTGAGGATTTCTGTCTAACACAAGCCATCTCAATGCTAGCTACACTGCTGTCACTGAAATCAATAGCAAACTCCCATCCATTTCAGTGGTACAGGATCTCATGTATTTAGGATAGCTTTAAAACATTCTTTAGTTTTAAGCATGTGAGTATAGTCCCTCTACAGTCAATAAGACAATTTATACTAAGTTAAGCATATGCATAAGTATCTGCTGGACTGGGACCTCAGTCCTACCTTAAATGGCCATCATTGGCTGCTGTACCTATTGACCCAAAGACTATAGTTATAGCCTAAAATATCTTTGTAACCTAAAAGGAAATCATGAAGTTCCCGTAATTAAGGTTTCAAACTTGCACTGCAAAAGCAGTACATGATCTGTATGAGAACAAATTGGTAAAAATAAAAAATCTGCTCTTCAAAAAGGGCTAGGATTTGCTGGATATATTTCAGCAAATAACTATATATATATCATTATTGCAGCAAATAACCAGCTTGTCTACAAATATATACATTTTTCATAATGGACATTCCAATTTGTGACAATTTGTTCCATTATTAATCCTGGAGACATTGTTTTATTTTAAGGGGCAAGCCCCTAATTAGGCATAGTCATAATGTCTCAGGTTGCTGTCTTGTTAGATCTTACAGACTAAGAAGGATCAGGCTATTTAGTAGATAAATGGGAACCCACCAAGGTTCTTCAGAAAGTGAAGTTGTTGATTCAATGGGTTGCATTCTTCTTGCTGAGCCCAAATTGGACCAATATCCAAAAGCACATAATTATAGTGGTGATGGGGCTACAGAAAACCCTAAGAAAAATCCCTCCAAGGTGGCCTTTTGCTGCTAATGGCTGCCATCTTTTGAGTTGTACATCTAAGCAAAATCTTGGCCATTTAGGATCCTATTGCACTTCTTGTAACATGAGCATGTAAGACCTAGTATCCTGAACAAATTTCAGTCTGGATTGTTACATTCTGCCTGTGTTCTGGCACAAATTCCTTTGCTTTAACTAGATGCAATGGTCTTCTTCACTTTCTGTATCTAAGGCTGCTGTGTCAGTGTTGCTGATAGTATAAAAGCTGCTATGTTACACCTTAGAGATGGATGCATTTCTTTAGTAGATAAAGTGATCCATGTATGTACCAATACTTAATCTGTCATTCCACACGGCACTATGATAATTACAAAACGTGCTATTTAAGAATCAAGAAATAATAATTAAACCACTATAGATAGCAGAGGAGACAAGGCAGCTTTGGCCAGTTCCTTTTCTCAGCTAAAAAGACCTTGATCACAGAATCAGATATATAGGACTGGAAGGGATCTCAAGAAGACATCAAGTTCAGCCCTCTGATGTGACAGTACCAAGTAAACCTAGAGCAACCCTGACAAGTGTTTGTCCAACCTGTTTTTAAAAACTTCCGAAGGTGGAGATTCCACAGCCTCTCTTGGAAGCCTGTTCCAGAGTTTAACTACCCATCTAGTTTAAAAGTTTTTTCCTGTTATCTAACCTAAATCTCCCTTGCTGCAGATTAAGCCCATTACTTCTTGTCCTACTTTCAGTGGACCTGGAGAACAATTGATCTTTGTCCTCTTTATAACAGCCCTTAACATATTTGAAGACTGTTATCAAGTTCCCCCTCAGTCATCTTTTCTCAAAACTAAACATACTGTTTTTTTAACCTTTCCTCATTGGTCATGTTTTTAGACCTTTAATCATTTTTGTTGCTCTTCCCTGGATTTTCTCCAATTTGTCCACACCTTTCCTGAAATGTGGTGCCCAGAACCGGACACAATATTCCAGCTGAGAAAAGTGGAAGACTTACTTCTTATGTCCTGCTTACAACACTCCTGCTAATACATTCCAGAATTATGTTCACTTTTTTTGCAACAGTGTTACACTGTTGACTCTCATTTAGCTTGTGATCCACTGTAACTCTCAGATCCCTTTTTGCAATACTCCTTCCTAGACAGTCATTTCCCATTTTGTATGTGTGCAACTGATTGTTCCTTCCTAAGTGGAGTACTTTGCAATTGTCCTTATTGAATTTCTTCCTGTTTACTTCAGACAATTTCTTCAGTTTTTCCATATCATGGTGAATTTTAATTCTATCCTCCAAAGCACTTGCAACCCCTCCCAGTTTGGTATCATCTGCAAACTTTATACGTTTACTCTGTCATTATCTAAATCATTGATGAAGATATTGCACAGAACTAGACCAGAACCGATTCCTGCGGGGCTCCACTCAATATGCCATTCCAGCTTGACTATTAACCACTGATAACTACTCTCTGGAAATAGTTTTCCAATCGGTTGTGCATCCACTTTATAGTCGCTCCATCGAAGCTGTATTTCCCTAATTTTTTTATGAGAAGATCATGGGAGACAGTATCAAAAGCCTTACTAAAGTCAAGATATACCATTCCCAACCACAAGGCTTGTTACCCTGTCAGAGAAAGCCATTAAGTTGGTTTGACATGGTTGATTCTTGACAAATCCATGCTGACTGTTACTTCTCACCTTATTATCTTCTAAAAGTGTTTGCAAAATGATTGCTTGATTATTTGCTCCATTATCTTTCCGGGTACTGAAGTTAAGCTGACTGATCTGCAATTCCCCAGGTTGTCCTTATTCCCCTTTTTTATAGATTGACACTATATTTACCCTCTTCCAGTACTCTGGAATCTCTCCCATCTTCCATGAGTTTTCAAAGATAATATCTCCTCAGTCAGCTCCTTGAGTATTCTAGGATGTATTTCATCAGGCCCTGCTGACTTAAAGACATCTAACTTGTCCATAGGTGCTGACATCTGCTGGCGCTGGTGGGTGCTCGACCTCCCCCCGGCTGCTCCGGCCCTGAATCCACCCCTGCCCTGCCCCCTCCCACCTCCATTCCAGCCCCTTCCCCAAAGTCCCCGCCCCCTGACCCTATTGGACTCCTTCCCCAAATCCCCACCCCAGCCCTGCCTCTTCCCTGCCTCCTCCCCTGAGCATGCTGTGTTCCCACTCCTCCCCCCTCCCTCTCACAGCTTGTTACACCGTGAAACAAGCTGTTTTGTGGTGGCAAGCGCTGGGAGGAGAAGCGGGGATGTGGCGCACTCAGGGGAGGAGGCAGAGGTGAGATGAGCTGAGGCGGGGTGGGGAGCTTGGCTGCCGATGCAGGCAGAGCACCCACCAATTTTTCCCCCATGGGTGCTCCAGCCGCAGAGCACCCACGGAGTTGGCGCCTATGAACTTGTCTAAATGTTAACTTGTTCTTTCCCTATTTTAGCCTCAGATCCTATTTTAGCCTCATTTTCACTGGCATTCACTATGTTAGATATATAATCATTACTAACCTTTTTGGGGAAAAATGAAACAAAAGTCAATTACCTGCTGTGATTTACAATCAACACTCCTATTAATACACCGAGAATGATATCAGCCTTTTTTGCAGCTGCATCACATGGTTGACTTGTATTGCATTTGTGATCCACTATAATCCCCAGATCATTTTCAGCAGTACTACTACCTAGCCATTAATTCCCCATTTTCTAGTTGTACATTTGATTTTTCCTTCCTAAGTGAAGTACTTTGCACTTGTCTTTATTGAATTTCATCTTGTTGAGTTCAGACCAATTCTCCAATTTCTCAATGTTGTTTTGAATTCTAATCCTGTCCTCCAAAGCCCTCCCATCTTGGTGTCATCTGCAGATTTTATAAGCCTACTCCATTATCCAAGTCATTAATGAAAATATTGAATAGTACTAGAGCCAGGATGGGCCCACACAGGATCTACCCTCCCTGTTTGACAGTGAATTATTGATAACTACTCTTTAAGTACTGTCTTTCAATCAGTTGTGTACCCACCTTATAGTAATTTCATCTAGACCACATTTCCATGATTTGTGTATAAGAATGCCATGTGGGACTGTCAAAAACAAGATATATAACATTTACCGCTTCCTCCCTATTCATTAGGCCAGTAACCCTGTAAAGGAAGGAAATTAGGTTGGTTTGGTATGATTTGTTCTTGACAAATCCATACTGGCTATTCTTCATAGCTCTATTCTATTCCAGATGCCTACAGATTTATTAATAATTTGTTCCAGTATCTTTCCAGGTATTGAAGTTAAGATGACTGGTTGATAATTGAAAGGGTCCTCTTTCCTACCCTTTTGAAAGATAGGTATTATGTTTGCTCTTCGCCAGTCTTCTGAGACCTCATCCACCTTCCAAAGTTCTCAAAGATAACTGCTGGTGGTTCTGAGATTGTTTTTAGCTAATTAAGGAAGTACTCTAGGATGAATTCCATCAGGCCCTGCCAACTTGAATACATCAAAGTTATCTAAATAGTCTTTAACCTGTTCTTTCCCTATTTTGGCTTGAATTCCTTCCCCCTGTTGTTGATATTCATTGTCTTGAGTATCTAGTCACTGTTAATGTTATTAGTGAAAGCTGAAACAAAATAGGCATTAAACACCTCAGCTTTCTTGATGTCATCAGTTATTAGCTCTCCTTCCCTGCTAAGTAGAGGACCTACACTTTCCTTTTTTTTCCTCTTCTCCTAACGTATTTATTCCTCTTAACTACCTTTTATGTCCCTTGCGAGGTAGCCATTCTGATTTTGTTCCTACCCACTTGTGCTATTCTTTTGTAGTCTTCCTTGGCAATTTGTCCTTGTTTCCATTTTTTGTTGGATTCCCTTTCGACTTTCAGGTTATAAAAGAGCTTCTGATGGAGCCATATTGGTCACTTACTATTTGTCCTATCTTTCCTTCACATCAAGATAGTTTGCAGTTATGCCTTTAATATTATCTCCTTGAGAAACTGCCAGCTCTCTGAGTTTGTTGAAGTCTGACTTTTTGAAATCCATTTTCCTTATTCTGCTGCTCTCACTCCTTCCCTTCCTTACAATCATGAAATCTAACATTTTATGATCAGTTCACCCAAATTGTCTTCCACCTTCAGATTTGCTACCAGTTCCTCCCTGTTGATCAGAATCAAATCTAAAATGGCTGTCCTCCTAGTTACTTCCTCTCCTGGATCTCCTTTCACAAACTGTTATAGAAGGTCAGAGTTGGCTATATTGGTTGCTATTTATCCTCAAAATATAATTCTCAACCAGAGCCAGTTTTACAACTTTTCCAAACATATGTGAGAAATGCCCACTAGTTTACAAGCATAATACAGACCTCTGAATACACACATCCAATGAAGTGAGCTGTAGCTCACGAAAGCTTATGCTCAAATAAATTGGTTAGTCTCTAAGGTGCCACAAGTACTCCTTTTCTTTTTGCGAATACAGACTAACACGGCTGTTACTCTGAGACCTCTGAATGAGACCAGGTAGAGAACAGACATTATCATTTGGCAAGCGGCACCTACTAACAAATTCTTCCCGGCCTCCATAAAACACTATCTAATTAACAGACACTTTTCTTGCTAATACTTCAACCAGGATGTTTAGATATGAGGTTAACAGGTATACTTGGAGATACTTAGCGCTTTCATCCATAGTTCTCAAAGATATTTATAAGGTAAGTATCATTTTCCCCATTTTATAGAAGGGGAAACCTGAGGTACAGAGATTCAGATTAAACTGACCCAGATTTTCAGAAGTATCCACCAAATTTAGGTGCCTTAATTTTTGGTTGCCCAACTTGAGGCAGCTAGAGTCTCTTAGGGCCTGCTTTTAAAAAATGCTGAGCACCCACAACTTCAATTTACTGATGTGGCTTAAAGCTAGGCCTCCCCGACAATGTATTTTACAATCTTTGTTCTTGCCATTTATTGTTGATCCTGGTGATTTTTTTGGGACAGAAGGAGGACTTGATCTCATTGCACCTTGAAGAAATAAAAATAATTTTCAGTCAGAAAAATAAAGGTCAGTTTGGCTATATACCAGGTGCAGCAGGTTCAACCCTCTGATCTTCTAGTGGGTCTTTATCACATGCCAGATAGCAGCAGCACTTAACTCAGCACTTACATTAGGTCAGGGAACAGGTCATGTTATTCTAGCTTCTTCCTTTAATATTTTCAAACAACCCAACTATATATTGTTGATCATAAGACTGCTATGTTTTCAGTATTAAAATTCAGATGTCTGCCACTGTTGTTTCGTTCTCTCATTAATAAGTTTTGGCAAATGCATTGCCATCTGCTAAACTCAAACCATTAACTTGTAAAAATGCTGTAATGTCTTATATGCTTTAGAGCACCGTAATAGACTGATACTGTATTCCAGTGAATCTAATCTTGTATTCCTACTCATTATGATCTGAATTAATTGTCTGCCTTGGAACATCATATGGTTCAGTAGCTCCCAGAGCTTGTTTACTACAGATTTGATACATTTACTTTCAATACTACTATTATAGATAGTTTCCCATTTCCAGTTGCTATATACCAAGGCAAATCTTATTTCCAGCACCCAGCCCAGCTGTTGGGCATGGGTAAATGGGTCTCCACAGGGAGGGGAAGAGCTCTAGGAGGGGTCTGGGTCAGGAACATTGTTAATATTGGGCCCATGAAGTCAGACGTCATGATATGCAATGTGCTCTCACTGCTATCTGTTAAATATAGTTTAGTGAATTGCAGTGCTGGGTAAAGGTGCTGGATTAATAGCCTTGGAGACTGAGGTTTTATATTGACCAATAAAATAAATGTAGTAAAGGAAGTATGTGTGCAACCTGCTCCCCACTGCCTAACCAGTGTATTTCAACCATGACCTGGAGGGAATTCTGCAAGGGTGAGAGAAGGGTTCAGCCTCCATAATGAATTCAGTCCTTGGCTTCTGCTGTCACTGCCAGTGGTTGTGATGCCTTTTTTCTATGAACTGGTGTCCATTAAGGATTGACCAGGATTTCACATAAGGCCACCAGACAGAGAAATTCTGTTCGCTATCCACCAAGGCCCTGATTTTCTCTGTGCTGTGCTGGTACTGTGCTCAGAGGCAGTAGGGGATGCAACATGCTTTCCCCAACATTGGGGGGTGAGCACACGGGGCAATGCCTTCCCCTTCCAGAGCAGATTAGAGCAGCCCTGATAGCTTTCCTGGCTGCCAAATGTTGTATGAGCATAGGTGATGTGCCACAGGTCACACCCTGAACCAGGGATAAACTGGGATTTGTACCTGAGTGGGGGGAGACTGACTTCAGATACCTTGGTTCCCTTAGTGCCTTGCAGGGCCAGATTTAGGGGCAGGCAACCCAGGCAACTGCCTTTGGTGCTAGGCTTCAGGGGCATTGGGCTCGGGGTTTTTGTTTAATGACTTTGATGCATGATTTGCATGCAAATTTATTGTCTTATGTGAAAGGGATAAATCATGCATGCAAATCATGCATCAAAGTCGTGAAATGGGCTATAAATGCAACAAAAGTAAGGTATCCAAAAGTTTAACAAATGGAGGGGGCGCCATGTGGTCTAGGGTCAGCCCTGGTGCCTTGTTCAAACCACTAGGCCTTGCTGCCTGTCTATGCAAATTATTGTATGCAGTGGTGGTCTAGCTGTGTAGGTTCCAGGATATTAGATTAATATTTTTTATTGGATCAACTTCTGTTGGTTAGAGAGACAGGCTTTTCAGCTTACACAGAGCGCTTCTTCAGGGAGAAACTGGAAAGCCTGTCACCCTCTCCATCAGAAGTTGGTCCAATACAAAATAATGCCTCACCCACATTGTCTCTATACAGTCTTCATTCAGTTATTAAGATTGATTTGAAGCAGGCTGGATTATGGTCTCTGATAGAGTGTGGGTGTATGTGTGTGTGTGTGTGTGTGTGTGTGTGTGTGTGTGGTGGGAGGGGGGTGGGGGAAAGGAAAATGCCATGCTGCTGGAGCGTCCAGGGGCGTCATTGTTCAACGGCCGTCTCAGAAAAGCTAGTTGTAGTTTGTCCGGAAGCCCATTCCACTTACAATAACATGGCCATGGGGTTTTTTTTACCTCGGGTTATTGTTCTTACTGGCACGCTCAGCATGTTGCCTGCAGCCCCTCATGTTCCTCATTACACCTTGTTCCTGTATTTCCCTTGGCTTTTAGCTGAACCCAGCGCATGGCAGCAATACATTTCCCCGCAATAAAAATCCACACTGGGGTCCTGTCCCTGATGGACTGGAGCAACCCAGCCAGCCTCTCTTGCTAGCCTCCTGCGGAAGATAAATGGATTGTCGGGCGACACCTAGTGGTGCAGAGCTACTCTCACACCGGGAAGTTACAGAGAGGGAGTGCCGCGGAGACAGAGACTGGGGCAGCAGAGAGCTCGTTTCCTTCTGACACTGGATGTTCCTCATCAGTTTTCACGCCACACAAGCCCTGTACTGTACTCGAGGAAAACAGGGGAAAGGACGATGGCACCACCATTTCTGGGTGATACCTGCCTGGGATTTTAACCTTATCCCTCCTGGCACATCAAAAAGCAGCCTTTGCCAAGGTTCCCAGAAACGACTTCATTGCTCCTTGCTAGCCGGACAGGTGCAGGCAAGTGCAGTTCAATGCGGGCTTGGGGATTTCTTCAGCACGATCACGAAGTGTATATGCTCTAAATGCCTACAGTACAGAGAACTCTTGCAACTTCTTATGTGATGCATTTGCACAAAGGGAGAATTCCTCATTTAAGATGGGTAATAAGCAAACGATATTTACTGATGAACAGCTAGATGCCTATCAGGTAAGATTCCTAAGTCTGCATTAAGGGGGTGATCTGAATATGCTGATCTGGTTTTTGATGTATGATCCAACTTAGCTTGTAGGGACATGTTTATACTTTACTGTCTCTCTCCCTCACCTCTTATACCTGTTAATTAGATAATTAGTGTGTGTTTGCGCATGCAAATAAGTCCAGTCCCCTATCCTGGTGCAAAAAGAACTCTTCCCCTCCACCAGGAAGGGGAATCAAATCCCAGACACGGAAGACGAGGAAACAGAGATTAAAGTTTGTGACCACTGTGATAAATGGGAGGTTTTAGAGTGATCCTTGCATTTAGCATGTTTTATAGAAGAGATTGTATCAATCAGACACACTTGCACTTCATGTCCCTGATCCCTTCAGTGGCAAGGAAATTTATAGACAGGTCAGTTTCATGTCTCCTAACAACTATGTACTGCACTCACTGCTCTTCAAAGACGTAGAGAGGTGTTTCAGTTTCAGTCCATTAGATATGGTTGCCCTAGGTTTGCTCACACTTCTGGGTGGAGATTGTCCTTCTCCCCCTGACAAAGAGAGATCTGCATTTTGGGAACAGCACTCTCCAGAAGTGACAGGTTTTTTATATCTCTTTGAATACAACATGTCACCTCTGTTGCATTTTTTCTCTGCCCACCAAAGTCTTTCCCCATCTCCATTCTCAACATCTCAGCATACTGCAGAGGTGCCTGAAGCAGGGTGGGGAGCTGCCTGCAGTAGCTGGCATCTTGCACAAATCCAAGAGAATAAAAGATGACAAAATGTAAAATAGGAGAAAGCAGAGAAAAGAGGGAGCTATATAACTATCCCGAGAGGTATAGGGGGCTGGCTGCTCTGTTCTCTTCCACAAAGCATTAAACGACAGTAGAGTGAATAGTGCAGTAAATAACATTGCAACATTCAGCTTCTCTCCTGACCCAGGACCTGATCTAAAGTCAATAGTCTTTTCACTAGCCTCAGTGGGCTTTGGATCAGGCTTTAAAATGGAATGCCTAATTTCAGAAACTAGATTTATTTAGAACAACCCCGGATGGGGACATTCTCAGATTTCTTAATATTTAACAAATACTGAAGTAGGCAAAAGGCAATGCTCTTCTATACTTTGCCTGTTACTTCTCACCTTAAAACAGCTCTCCTATGATGAAAACAGGATAGTTTCATAATACAATATAAGAATAAATACATTCACACACTGATCCAATATGCTGACTGGATTCCTCCCTTTCATAATGTCACAGACATGTGCTTTGTCATGTTCATATAGTGATCACAAGCAGCATGCGGGAAAGGCTCATTTAACCTTACTTAGTTGCTGATCTCACCCCAACCTGCCATCGGTTATTGTAGTACATTCTGTAACCTCCGCAAGCTTAACCAAGGCTATGTTTATAGCAATGCTCAACATGTTGTGGAGAGGGAAATCAGAGATCTGTAAAACACCCAAATGTCTGTATTCCTACTACCAATAAAAGTGAACACAGAGCGGAAACCCAGATGCAATAAAACAAAACAAGACCTGAATGTAATTAACATTAACATCTTGGCACAAGCTGGCAAATGTTAGAGCTGAAATGCCATCCTTAATTCATTACACTTCATCTTGAATTTGCAGCCCATACCTTTCATAACATCGGGAAATTTATCTCAGACCCTTGCAGTAGCTAGGCACAATGGGTTGAGTTAGCCTATGGAATTTCTCTTCTGCAGGAGGTCATAAAATTAATTAGAGTCACTGGATTTTTAAAAGGGCTGGATAATTTTATGACCAGTAATAACATTTGTTTTTATGCATGTTAAGATAAGGGCAATTGAATTTCATGCTTCAGGACATCAGCTAATCACCCCATGGGTCAGGAAGGAATATTACCCACATACACTGTGCAGGCAAAGTGGCAAAGTAGGCAAAGTGTTTTACTGCTTATTTGCCTTCTCTGGAGCATCAGTTATTGTACATTGATGGCAGCATAAGTGAAGGAGCAGGAGACCCTATCCTGCTTATCTCACACAAGCAGTCCCATTGAGGGTAGCAGGGCTACCTGCATGAGTAAGGCAAACAAGATTTAGCCTAAGGATGGAGTTTCAGCCTTTTTCTTTGAATATCCCAACTTGGGTAAGTTAATTGCAGTTTCCAGTTTACTCAAGCAAAAAAGCTAAAATCCCCCTGTGCTGGTTATTCCCATCTGTGGGTGAAGGACTTCTGTGATACCCACCTCAGAGCTTCCTTTCCATTCTTCTCTGAGGGCAGATTCAGGGATCAATGTTTGGATCCTCTAGATATGTATGGATTTTGGAAGCACCATTATAGCCCTGGGGCATCTGCACCAAGTCTCTTTCTTCCACACTGCATGTGTTCTCCCACTCTTCACCCTGGCTTCCTGCTGACCCTAGACCCCTGAACCACAGGAGCCATGTGGAGTGTTCCACAGAGATGAAGAAGAGGTGACATAACTCCCTGCATACTCCAGAGTAATACCATTGAAGCTGAAGATTTACACCAGCATAAGTAGGACAAGATGTGACCAAGAGTATGTAGTAAGTTATGGTGCTTTTCTGTCATGTACTTAGCAGTGGCCCCCTGGCTGCAGTAACTTACATGTGATGTTGTGTAGGTTTGGGGAGGTGGAGAATAGGCTGGAGACCTGCTAACCCACCTGCCCCCTTTCCACCATTGAAATTCTTCAAGGATGTCTCTGTTGTGCTGGAGGAAGGGGAGCATAGAGCACTGGGCCCACAGCTGTTTAAAATATGGACTTTCCATTGTTTGGAAACAATGGGTGGGAAATTCAAAGGGGCCTAAGAGAGCTAGGATGCCAAATCCATTGAGTCTAGGACTTCCAGATCTAAATTAAAAGAGCCTCGATCATTTTTGCTAAAGGACCAATTCCTTATAGTATATGGTGTATATAGATTTGAGTACACTTGATATGCACCTGTGTGCATGTAACTCACAGATGGTCTTTATGAAAGAGAACTCACCTCAGCAACATCAGGATTGTGAATTAAAAACATTACTCATGAAATGTAAAAACGTTTAAAATGGACCTTGCAGTTTGATCAATCCTTATTTTGCACTTTTGGTAATTGGAATTAGGTAGCTTCCCCCTGCCCGCTTATATCTGTCTAGGCATTTGTACCATACTCATCACAGTGGCATCTGAATGACTCCTTGGCAACCGAGACATGGCCTTTTTATAAATGGTACTTCAATAGATCTATACCATATAGGCTTAAGGAGTTGGTCTTTTAGCTCTTGCATTTAGACCCAGAAATTTTGGGTTCAATCATCCACAAGATGATCCTTGTGTCATTACACTATATAATGTGTTTTAAGGAGAGGTTTTTGTAAGTCTGGAGATGAATATTTGACTGAAACTGTTTGTAAGAGAGCTATGTAGTGAGACTTGATCATATTTAAACCCTCTCCATCTCTTATTTTAGTGAAAGATGGAGGCAAATTAACCATCAAAATTCTTCAAAGCTACAAATCTCCTAATATCTTCTCCTATCATTTGGCAGCCTTTATTCCCTTAGTGTAGCGCACCAGTTGACAGCTCTTTAAATAAGCACATTGAAAAGCTTTGGAAATTCAAAGGAAATGGGCTTTTGCACAGATTGGTTTCCCAGCAGAACTTTATGTCAGTTAAAAACTATATACTAGCAGGAAAACAAATCCTACCAGGGCTCTCTGCTTTCTACTGCCATTTCCCTATGCTCAGGTTAGTGAAATCATTTTAACATACAAATGCAAAATAGAAGTAAGGTCTGGAGGAGAAAAGAGTAAACATTAATCAATAGAAAAGAAACATTTCTCTAACAAAGTGTATTTTAAGATTGAGCTTTTAAAAGCTTCTTAAGGAGCAGTGAACACGCAATTTCCATTCAAATTAAACTCCTGGTGGCTTTGAAAATCCCATTCTCTGTGTCTAACAGCCAGATTTGGTCACCCTTACTCACACTGAGTATTACGTACCTGACATGACTTTGTGGGTGCCCCCATGATTTCATTCAGACCATTTGTGGGCAGTTGTCTACACATGCAAGCTCTTCCAGAATAAGGTAGGGTTTGAATTTAAAGCAGAGTAGCTATTCCAGAACACTTCCACTTTTTACAGCTAATTTGGAAAAGGGCACTCTTATTCTGGAATAAGAGTGTCCACACATGGAGTTATTTTAGATAAGCCCTAAAATAAGCATGTGAGGAGTTCCAGTGTCTTCACTGGAGTCAGACTATATATATATATATATATATATATGCTTATAGGGTTATGCTTATTCCTGGGTACTCTGTCTTGTTCTAGGAGGAGAGCATGTTCTAATGATGAGACTAGGGGATTGAAATTTAGAACTCCTGAATTCTATTTATAGTTCCACAAGAAAAATATGTTCCAGCATTTAGAGCAAGGGACTAAAGTTAGGACTCTGGGGTATTTTTTTTTTTTTTAATCTGTAGGTATCATAAAAGTAAGTATGCAGAAGTAGCCCAATTTTACTGAAATCATAGCCAAGCCTATAGATTTGGCATATTCTTTTTGAGAAGCAGTATGGCTCAATGCAGTGGCTCTCAACCTTTCCAGACCAATGTACCCCGGTCAGGAGTATGGTTTGTCTTGCATATCCCTAAGTTTTACCTCACTTAAAAACTACTTGCTTACAAAATCAGACATAAAAATACAAAAGTGTCACAAAACATTATTACTGAAAAATGGCTTACTTTCTCATTTTTACTATATAATTATAAAATAAATCAATTGGAATATAAATGTTGTACTTACATTTCAGTGTATAGTCCATAGAGCAATATAAACAAGTCATCGGCTGTATGAAATTTTAGTTTGTACTGACTTCACTAGTGCTTTTTATTTAGCCTGTTGTAAAACTAGGCAAATATCTAGATGAGGTGATGTATCCCCTGGAAGACCTCTGCATATCCCTGGGGGTACACGTACCCCTGGTTGAGAACCTCTGGCTTAATGAATGAGAGTTTGGTGTGCTATATTAGAGATCTTGTTTCTAATCCTAGCTCTGCCAGAGCTAATCTATAAAATTGTGGAAATGATACTTGGTTCCCTCATTGCATAGGGGAATGAGGCCTTGCCCAATAGTAAGGGTTGTATAGTGCAGAGGGTGGGATTGGAGCTCTTGGCTGCCTGGCTCTCAGTCTATGCACTTTTTCCTAGGCCAAAGGGCATTTTGGTGAGAACAGTAGGAGCAGGCACCCTTTTGCCAGTGTTCTGAGCATTTAGAATTCTGTGTTCACTTTGAAGGGCTGTGGGATGCTCATTATGGCCTGAGAACATGTACAGTACAGCCTGGTAGGAGATCAAATTGTACCAGAAACTTGTGCATATGCATATGCACAAATGATGATTTTCTGTGGCTTAGATTTTGGCTAAATCTAGATAGATTTTCATAGGGGCAGCAAAAGGCACCTCTCTGACCTCAGGACTATTGCTCTACTGCAATTCAACTTCCTGCTGCAACCTTGTCTCAACCTTGTGCACCCAGGAAAGGGTGGCTGTAATTTATCCCTTAAAGCACAAGATGGCTATTAATCCTCCCATGAGAATGGAAGAGAGCCCCTCCCCCCTTTCTCTTAATCTTCTGCCCTCAAAAAACCTCTTTAAAAAATCATCCAAATTAGGGTTAAATTTAAGAATTGATCGCCTATGCTGAAAGGCCAGTACTTCACCCTTGCTAATTAAGGCAACACATAATACTACTTGGAACAAATTTTAGATTCTGAGCACATTTGAACAGACTTAGACTCTTGACATTTAGGCCTAGTGTTCAGTGTAAAGGTGATGGGGTATGAGGGAAGGAGAATCCTGAAGAGTTAATTGGACTGTGGTTGGTTTATGACCAAAAGAAGCTCATTATATTTCTACTGCCCCAGTCAGGTAAACAGAAAAAAGAAATTTAATGGTGAAGGTGCATTAGTAGATAAAGTACACCTTTGCTTATATAACATCTAACTTCTAAGGACATCAATGACCCTTCAACAGACATCTAATTAGCTTTTATTTTTAAGGGCATTGGGACATCATAAATGGAACGTTAGATCTACATAAAAGGAGGAGACATTATCTCAGTGGCTAAAACATGTAACATTGTGCATTTCCTACTTGGAGAGCAGGATCTTAGTTCCAGAAGCTTTCACACACAGAGAGCACCTCTAGTAGGTTGAAGGTAGTTCAGCCATCTGTATAACAGTGGGGATCAAAAAGGAAGGGAATATTTTGGCTGGGGTCATGGGGATAAACTCTTGAGGGCAAATCCTCAGTTTGCGCAAATTGTTTTAACTTGGTTTACTATGGACATTTACACCAGCTGAGGATCTGGCCCCTGCTTTTATGAAAAATGCCATGGGAGCATCAATACCCATGCAGCATAGACAGGTGTGTGGTTGTTAAGGTCTGATCAGGAAGACTCACATGCAGTAATGTACATGGTAGTAAATGTTCTATCTCTTAGAAAGATGGGGTGATTCTACTGGGATTTGAACTTCTAGTTTGAGGGAGGATAGGTAGTGCCAATCTAATACATAGACCACTAAACCCATATCTCTCCCAGCCCCATCCACCCTCCACTATAAAGAAGGTAATATAAAGTGCTAGTTTACTACTTATTCTTTCTCATTATATAATCTTCTGTATGAATGAAATTGCCAGATGAAAATCAGATGATTCACCTCCATGTTTATCCTGGCCAAAAGTCTTTAATTAAATTGGAATTAAATTGCCAGAGTTCCAGCCACTACAAAATGTAATAAAATTATTTACTATATGCCAGGTGGGATCAGCCAATCTTCTCAAATGCAAAACACTTTTTAGACCTTGGGCTTACATTTGAACATGCAGTCCTGAAATGAGTTTATAGACAGCATGTTACTTAAAGTGCCTATATAAAGGGATGATGCCTTTGTTACTAGAGAGAAGCTTGAACCAAAATCCAGGATGTGAACATCCTTGAAGTTTCTGTGATGGAACAAACCAAAACTGCAGCTATCAACATGCCTAAACTTTGGGGTAGTTTTAATCTTATCCACACTTTGCAACTTGTCAAAGCCAGAGTCCATAGTCAGGAGCCAGAGCCAGGGGTCAAAACCTGAGGTCAGAAAGTGGAGCAAGTAGAGTATTAGGCAAGGAAGGGCTCAAGGCAGGGACAGGACCATGGAAAGATTAGGTGCAAGGCAGGAGCAGCAGGAGCAAGGTAGCACAGGAGCAGGTACAGTGGTGGGCATAAGTGTTGAGAAGGTAGCAAGCTGCTGCTCTTGCTGGCTTAAGAGCCACCCTGCTGGCCTCAGCAGCCAATCAGGTTGCATGGCTAATCAGACTGATGTTGCAGGCCAGCTGTACTGATGAGGCTGCCTGGAGACTAGTTTTGCTGCAGGCCTTAATTCCTGATGGTTACATTGATGGCATTTTCATCCTCTGGACAGACAACCTACACTCCTTCATAGATTTCCACCACAACTTCAACCACCACCACCACCACCCAGCCATTAAAATTTCTCTAGAACATTCTCACATCAGCATCAACTTCCTGGACTCCATGATCAGCTTCAGTAATGGAACCCTACAGACAACTATATACAAGAAACCCACGGATCATCACACCTACCTTCACAGATCCAGTAACCACCCCAAACACACCAAGAAATCTGTTCTCTATAGCCAGGCACTCAAGTACCACAGAATATGCTCCAACAAGAAGGTCTGGAATATACATCTTAGTTCACCTAAAAACACCTTCACCCAACAAGGACACTCCACCAGAGAAATAGGTCATCACATCATAGAACAGGCACACAAATACCCTGAGAGAACCTGCTTCAATACAAAAATAAAAGTCCCTCCAGTCGCACACCTTTTGTTGTCACCTGGAACCTATACGGTATATCATCAAACAATTACAACCCACACTTGATGGGGACCACATCCTAAAAGACATCTTTCCTAAACCCCCTCTTCTGGTCTTCAAATAATCCCTCCAACCTCTCCAGGCTCATCTCTAGAAGCAAGCTCCCTACAGACCAGGACTCACGAACTGAAACTGGCACCAGACCCTGACAGAAGAACAGATACAAAACCTGTAGCCATATCTCCACTGCTATGATGATGCAATACCCCCCACAGCACACCTTTAAGATCCATGAGTCTACAGATGCATATCACAGAATGTGGTGTGTAGTAGGAAGAGGGCCTGAAACATAAGCCCTTGTATCAGAGGCCTAGTATGAGGCCTGAGGCCTGGACTAAAATAGTGGTCAAAGCTTTGCTAATTTAAAGCAAAGTCAGGCTATGACTAGAGGCAGGGCTTGCTCACAGAACCTGGCGAGAACAGGGCCAATATTGCAAAAACACACATAGAATCATAGAATATCAGGATTGGAAGGGACCTCAGGAGGTCATCTAGTCCAACCCCCTGCTCAAAGCAGGACCAATCCCCAATTTTTGCCCCAAATGGCCCCCTCAAGGATTGAACTCACAACCCTGGGTTTAGCAGGCCAATGCTCTTTCCTAAGTAGTGCTAGGCACAAGAATACACATGCACACACATTCCAGAGGATGGTACCAGAACACTTCAATACCAACACATTTCCCAAAGATAACAGGAACAGGCTGACCCATCCTAAAGATAAGGTCAGGAGGACAGCGTGATGGATATAGATGTTTTTGATTGAACCAACAAATACAAGGTAATGGGTGGCACCTAGCCCCATCAGAGGGGCAATAAGTAACTTGTTTGTATCAGTGTATAAAGAGGTACCTCAGAGGGAGTGTCTGTGGCCAGCTGAGGGGGGAATGGAAAGTCCCACCATTCACTGAGCTGCTTCCATTGTCACTGGCATACATGTGCTAGTATAACTATAGGCATTGATCTGGGGAGCTAGGACTGTGCTTCGTTGACAATAAACCTGACCAAGTGCCTTCATACCTTAACAGATCTTGTGGTCATTGGGTGGTTCGCTAAAGGTCTGCTGTGCCAGCTACCAGCACAGAGCTGGGACGGCACACAGAGGGAGCACACACAGCCAAACATCTAACAACATGGTGTATTTCTTCCAATTCACTAAATGCCCCAATAACAACTATCTGGTTGAAACAAGACAATCGCTCTTGAATGAACTTACACAGAAAAATGATAAAGGACAAAAGTATCTTATCGCTTGTGGGTGAACACTTTTCACAAAGTGATCACTCTATGTCTGACCTCTCAGTCCTCGTCCTCAAAGGAAACCTGCACACCTTCAAAGGACAAGCCTGAGAGCTTAAATTCACAACTTTGCTAGATACTGAAAATCATGGACTGAACAGAGTCACTGGATTTATGGCTTCTTACAATAATCTGTAAAGCACTTAACCCCTCCCCCACTGCCTTTTTCCCCCTTCCCTCCCTCCCATGACTGGTGAGATGTTAATGGGTCACTTCACCTTGAATGGTCCCTTGAAATATGTTAACTACATATGCTAAACAATCTGTTCTACCTTGTATATAGCTGTGATGCTCTAAGTACATTTCCCAAACCTGAAGAAGAGCTCCCTGTAGCTCAAAAGCTTGTCTCTGTCTCCAACAGAAGTTGGTCCAATAAAAGATTTTACCTCACCCACCTTGCCTCTCTATACCACTGTAAGACCCCATTGGTATTATAAAAATAATCACGTTCAGAATTGGCTGAGGGACATTGTCATGGCCCACCCTTTTTATAACCAGGGATGGTTTTTTTCCTGGGTCCACTGTGGAGAGCCATGTAAAGGATGGGTTCTCAATCTGGGGATCAGCACCACCACCTCTGGATAGCCAGTTGGGGAGTCCTGAAATATTTTTCTTTTTAACCTGGGGTCACAGCCTGGCAAAGGTTGAGATTCACTTATGGAAAGGACCCAGGGGAATGGAGAGCCTATCTTAGGAAAGGAGACTAAAAGAGCTTGGCATGTTTAGCCTAGCAAATTGAAGGCTGAGAGGGGATATGATTACTGTCTATAAATACGTTGTGTGTGTGTGTGGGGGGTGTAAACACCAGGGAGTGAGAAGAGATATGTAAACTAAAGGACACTGATGGCACAAGAACAAATGGATATAAACTGGCCATGAATAAATTCAGGGTGCAAATTAAAATAAGGTTTCTAACCATCAGAATAGTGAGGTTCTGGAAGAGCTTCCCAACAGGAGTAGTGGGGGCAAACATCCTAACTAGTTTTAAGATTGAACTTGATAAATTAGTGAGCAGGATTATGTGACAGGGTTGCCTACAATAGTAGAGGACTCAACATGATGACCCTGGAAGTCCCTTCCAATCCTATGTCCTATGTCACTATGTTTTAGCCTTTGGCTCTAGCAGGATTAAAACATGGCTCCCTAACATGATTCAACCATGCTTTTTTCTGTCACCACACTCAAAAAGAAACTGTTATAAAATAGCTGGTCCACCACTGTGTTTCCAAATCTTCTTTAAATGTGTTTATTTCTAGAATGTAGAGCAGCTTAACTCATTCTTAAAAGGTAATTTTGTCTTTTTCATCCACTTGCACATAAATCCCACATTAGCTCGCTCATTAAATAACAGTTTCCATTGCTTTCCTGAGTCTATATAATTACAGGAAGATTGCTAGTGACAGCATCACATTTATTTGTCAAACTACACCAGCCATTCGTTGGTAAATGAAGTGTCTTTAAACGATACCTTGACAGTAGGTGTTACATGTGCTGGAATTAATGAAGACTTAACCAGCTGGCTCTTATTTCACTTTGTGCAGTTCCAGACAATGTGACATCACTGTCAGCAGCTCACAAGGAGCCCTCCGATTGTGCCCCTGTAACAATATTCTGTTACACAATATGCGAAAGGAGGAGCGGCCTCTCCTACCACTTCATATAGAGAGGAGCAAGACAACTTAATAATTGATGGGAGCAGGCGTGATCGCCTATCTGGAAACCTGAGACAACCTAGAGGATGCTGCTTCAACCAGCTATGATGGATCTGTTTTGCCCTTCCTGGAAGGAACAGGCAGTTGGCCAAAATGATTCTCAGTGCAGGAATTAAATGATTTTTCTTCAGAGATCTAAAGAGCAAGAGTATTTGCTTCCCCCACCTGCTCTAATCAGGACATCTAACAGGTCAAACATTATTACCTTGTCACTAACTGACTGTGGAAAATGCAATATATTTTTACATTATTTACATTAAAAGGAAAATAATTAAGGGCCAAATCCTCGTGCCAGCCTGATTAAACTGGGCAAGTGCTGGGCACAGGAGTATGGTGGGGTGGAGCAGGAGGTATCCTCCTGCCAGGCCATGGAGCTGCGCTGCTGAGGCTCAGCTCCCTTCACGTGCCTTGGCAACAGACTGGAAGACCAGAGGATGCCCATTCCCTGTGTTTGCTCCCCAAACATTGCCCCTAACCTCTTGTCCAGGAGAACCGTACCAATTCTGCTACCAGGGAACCCTTCCCAGCTGTGGAGGCTGGGGTGGGATTTTCTCCAAGTGAATAACATTATAGACCAATCAGCCTAATTTTGATACCTGGAAAGATACTGGAACACATTAATAAACAATAAATTTGTAAGCACCTAGAGTCGAATAGTGAACAGCCAGCATGGATTTATCAAGAACAAATCATGCCAAACCAACCTAATATCCTCCTTTGACAGGGTTGCTGGCCTTGTGGATGAAGGGAAGCTGTGATATATTTTGTAGATGTGATATATTTTGATTTTAGTAAGGCTTTTGACAGTCCCACATAACATTCTCATAAGCAAACTAGGGAAACGTGGTCTCAATGAATTTGCTGTGAGTCTATGCTGGAGGAAGGCGCTGGATTAACAGAGCTGGTGAAGAGGAATTTTCTCTTTATCCACAGAACTGCATACTGCAGTATGGACAGTGGCAGGTTATGCTTCCCCACAGTGCCTGACAATGTAGCTCATCCTTCACCTCATGTTGGATCCTGCAAGGTGCTGAGCAGTCTGGCCTCAATCCAGTAAAACACTTAGACGCGTGCTTAGCAAGTGTATTGATAGATCCAGGCCAGAGTGCTCAGAACCTCACAGGACTGAATCCCTGGGGAGCTTGCTGATCTAGGTGTGAATTTTCCATGGTCTGGTCAGTTGTTAGCCATTACTGAGACCTCCACCAAGGGCATCAACTAGAAGCAATAATGATGATGAGCTTTTTGCGGTATGGTCGGAAGTGCCAATCCTCAGAAAAAACAACAACCCCATTCATATGAATGTTTGTAAACAGTGACTAAAAAAAGAAACAGACATGGTTGAACCAGACAGCACTCAGAATCGCCATGAGGTCTGGGTGCTGTGCTTGGTCGTAGTCAGCCAGCTCTGTTTTGAACTTTAGTAAATTATTTCCAGCTATGCAATGGCTTGTCTCTCCAAATACCATTGGGAAACTGGATTAATTTGTAAGCTCATTGGAGGGGGCTCTTCTTTTTGTTCTGTGTTTGTATAGTGCCTACGACAATGGAGTCCTGATCCATCACTGGGGCTCTTAAGTACTACCACAATATAAATAAGTATTAATAATAATAGTTTGCTATTTAGATTGCTGTATATATTTTGCAGTAAAATTTTAAAAGTTAAAAGACAGATTCCCCCAAGTCCATTTACTGCATGTTTTTGGCACAGAGCTCTTCTTATTGGCCTTAGTCCCCTTTCTAGTCTGGTCATCTCACAATTCTGGGGCTAGCCTGAGCAATGCCACACGTAGCATGTATAGCAGACATGATATGTTTTCTGATGTTTCAGTCCATCAATAAATAAAACCCTTCTGACAGTCATATCCTCAGTTATAGGTCAGTTCACATTTCAGTTATTTTACAGCCTACATTTCCTGACACCTCATTAAAAAGAAAAGGAGGACTTGTGGCACCTTAGAGACTAACAAATTTAAGCTTTCGTGAGCTACAGCTCCCTTCATCGGATGCATTCAGTGGAAAATACAGTGGGGAGAGTTATATACACAGAGAACATGAAACCATGCGTGTTACCATAGACACTGTAAGGAGAGTGATCACTTAAGATGAGCTAATACCAGCAGGAGAGCGGGGGGTGGGCGGGGTGAGAAAACCTTTTGTAGTGATAATCAAGGTGGGCCATTTCCAGCAGTTGACAAGAATGTCTGAGGAACACTTGCGGGGGAGGGGGGGAATAAACATGGGGAAATAGTTTTACTTTGTGTAATGACCCATCCACTCCCAGTCTTTATTCAAGCCTAAGTTAATTGTATCCAGTTTGCAAATTAATTCCAATTCAGCAGTCTCTCGCTGGATTCTGATTTTTGAAGACTTTTTGTTGTAATATTGCGACTTTTAGGTCTGTAATCGAGTGACCAGAGAGATTGAAGTGTTCTCTGACTGGGTTTTGAATGTTATAATTCTTGACATCTGATTTGTGTCCATTTATTCTTTTACGTAGAGACTGTTCAGTTTGACCAATGTACATGGCGGAGGGGCATTGCTGGCACATGAGGGCATATATCACATTGGTAGATGTGCAGGTGAACGAGCCTCTGATAGTATGGCTGATGTGATTAGGCCCTATGATGGTGTCCCCTGAATAGATATGTGGACACAGTTGGCAACAGGTTTTGTTGCAAGGATAGGTTCCTGGGTTAGTGGTTCTGTTGTGTGGTTGCTGGTGAGTATTTGCTTGAGGTTGGGGGGCTGTCTGTAAGCAAGGACTGGCCTGTTCCCCAAGATCTGTGAGAGTGATGGGTCGTCCTTCAGGATAGGTTGTAGATCCTTGATGATGCATTGGAGAGGTTTTAGTTTGGGGCTGAAGGTGATGGCTAGTGGCGTTCTGTTATTTTCTTTGTTGGGCCTGTCCTGCAGTAGGTGACTTCTGGGTACTCTTCTGGCTCTGTCAATCTGTTTTTTCACTTCAGCAGGTGGGTATTGTAGTTGTAAGAATGCCTGATAGAGATCTTGTAGGTGTTTGTCTCTGTCTGAGGGGTTGGAGCAAATGCTGTTGTATCGTAGCGCTTGGCTGTAGACAATGGATCGTGTGGTGTGATCCGGGTGAAAGCTGGAGGAATGTAGGTAGGAATAGCGGTCAGTAGGTTTCCGGTATAGGGTGGTGTTTATGTGACCATCACTTATTAGCACCTTAGTGTCCAGGAAGCGGATCTCTTGTGTGGACTGGTCCAGGCTCAGGTTGATGGTGGGATGGAAATTGTTGAAATCATGGTGGAATTCCTCAAGGGCTTCTTTTCCATGGGTCCAGATGATGAAGATGTCATCAATATAGTGCAAGTAGAGTAGGGGCATTAGGGGACGAGAGCTGAAGAAGCATTGTTCTAAGTCAGCCATAAAAATGTTGGCATACTGTGGGGCCATGTGGGTACCCATAGAAGTGTCGCTGACTTGAAGGTATATATTGTCCCCAAATGTGAAACAGTTATGGGTGAGGACAAAGTCACAAAGTTCAGCCACCAAGTTTGCCGTGACATTATCGAGGACACTGTTCATGACGACTTGTAGTCCATCTTTGTGTGGAATGTTGGTGTAGAGGGCTTCTACATCCACAGTGGCCAGGATGGTGTTTTCAGGAAGATCACTGATGGATTGTAGTTTCCTCAGGAAGTCAGTGGTGTCTCGAAGATAGCTGGGAGTGCTGGTAGCGTAGGGCCTGAGGAGAGAGTCTACATAGCCAGACAATCCTGCTGTCAGGGTGCCAATGCCTGAGATGATAGGGTGTCCAGGATTTCCAGGTTTATGGATCTTGGGTAGCAGATAGAATACCCCAGGTCGGAGTTCCAGGGATGTGTCTGTGCGGATTTGTTCTTGAGCTTTTTCAGGGAGTTTCTTGAGCAAATGGTGTAGTTTCTTTTGGTAACCCTCAGTGGGATCAGAGGGTAATGGCTTGTAGAAAGTGGTGTTGGAGAGCTGCCTAACAGCCTCTCGTTCATATTCCGACCTATTCATGATGACAACAGCACCTCCTTTGTCAGCCTTTTTGATTATGATGTCAGAGTTGTTTCTGAGGCTGTGGATGGCATTGTGTTCTGCACGGCTGAGGTTATGGGGCAAGTGATGCTGCTTTTCCACAATTTCAGCCCGTGCACGTCGGCGGAAGCACTCTATGTAGAAGTCCAGTCTGTTGTTTCGACCTTCAGGAGGAGTCCACCCAGAATCCTTCTTTTTGTAATATTGGTAGGAAGGTCTCTGTGGGTTAGTATGTTGTTCAGAGGTGTGTTGGAAATATTCCTTGAGTTGGGGACGTCGAAAATACGATTCTAGGTCACCACAGAACTGTATCATGTTCGTGGGGGTGGAGGGGCAGAAGGAGAGGCCCCGAGATAGGACAAATTCTTCCGCTGGGCTAAGAGTATAGTTGGATAGATTAACAATATTGCTGGGTGGGTTAAGGGAACCATTGCTGTGGCCCCTTGTGACATGTAGTAGTTTAGATAGTTTAGTGTCCTTTTTCTTTTGCAGAGAAGCAAAGTGTGTGTTGTAAATGGCTTGTCTAGTTTTTGTAAAGTCCAGCCACGAGGAAGTTTGTGTGGAAGGTTGATTTTTTATGAGAGTATCCAGTTTTGAGAGCTCATTCTTAATCTTTCCCTGTTTGCTGTAGAGGATGTTGATCAGGTGGTTCCGCAGTTTCTTTGAGAGCGTGTGGCACAAGCTGTCAGCATAGTCTGTGTGGTATGTAGATTGTAATGGATTTTTTACCTTCAGTCCTTTTGGTATGATGTCCATTTGTTTGCATTTGGAAAGGAAGATGATGTCTGCCTGTATCTGTACGAGTTTTTTCATGAAGTTGATAGATTTCCACTGCATACGGCTAAATGCAGTGTATTGCATAATGACAGGTTTCAGAGTAGCAGCTGTGTTAGTCTGTATTCGCAAAAAGAAAAGGAGTACTTGTGGCACCTTAGAGACTAACAAATTTATTTGAGCATAAGCTTTCGTGAGCTACAGCTCACTTCATTGGGTGCATTCAGTGGAAAATACAGTGGGGAGATTTATATACAAAGAGAACATGAAACAATGATTGTTATCATACACACTGTAAGGAGAGTGATCACTTAAAATGAGCTAATACCAGCAGGAGAGTGGGGGGAAGAGGGGGGGGGAGAAAACCTTTTGTAGTGATTCTATGCATAAACTTATCTTCTTTCCATGAATGTAGAAGCCATTTTCTTACAATTGATAGCTGTATCTCTCTAGTACAATAACGTGTTTTCTTTTTTAACAGGATTGTACCTTCTTCACTCGGAAAGAAATCCTTCGGTAAGCAGATCATACTCCATTCTTCCTTCATAATTTGTATGGAAAGGGCCAAATTATGCTCTCCTCACTCATGTGAGGAAACTCAGTAAAGACAATGGGATTATTCATGTGAGTAAATGAGCACAGGATTTGGTCCTAAAATGTACCTATAATACGCAAATGTATGAACTCACCAATACGCTACTAGCTAGGGAATCAGTTCTGCTACTGTTCTTTTTGTAATACTGTTACATTGGCAAGACAGGCGAGAGCAAAAAACCAACTCTTGTAGTATCCTGGCAGGGAAACTCAGGGAAGTCATTCCTCTGTTGAATGCCTGCCAACTTGTACTGTCATCTAAAAGAACTTTGTATTTGCTATACCCTTGCACACCTGCTCAGTTAAACCATTAAAGGCCCCATCCTTTCTTGTTAGTGAAAGTTTTGCGTGAGCAGGACAGATGGGGCCGAAATTGCAGTAACATTAAAATGTGTTGGTTTATGGACAGCTTAATTTTCATGAAGATACTAGGGCCTAATCCCATCCTTCTGAAGCGGGCAAAAATCTCATTGACTTCAGTGGAGGTGTTTTGCCTGCATCAGTAGTGCAGGATTGAGCCATACTGCGATCGATCATCTGTGAGAAATGGCAGGTAAAAGGTTTTTGTCTTTGCAAATGTTAGGAGCTGTGTTGAGCTCAGGAATAAATGTGGTCTGTGTGGAAAACATTATTTGCCTTTGCCTTTGTGTCTGTAAAACTCTGTGAGTCAAATGTTCAATGAGTTCTGTCCACAAAAGACTAAATGGCTCCATGGTGAGTACACAGTTATTGGGAAAGTGGAGGTGAGTTTAAGCCAATAACTTGGATTATCTCACTGTGCACAGAGGAAAGGATCCGTCTTGTCCTGGGCTTCCTCAAAGCCACTAAGAGATGCATCCACTTATGCGGGGGCTGAATGTGTCCCATGTCTCTACTATCTGTAATTTATTATCTAAAATACTGCCGGGCTGTGAGAGAGCATTTCTGTGATGTGAATTGGCTAGATTGTGCTAACTCTGAGCATGTGTGCAAGGGTGGGAATGGGTGCAAGGGCCAGACAAACCCAGTCCCTGAACACAAGGTGTGAAAAGCTGTTCCAAGCCAGCACCAAGACAGGCACTAACCTCTTCAAATGTATGTGAAGCAGCTGCTACCCTCTCACCTTAAGCCCCCAGACATTGAACCTTTCTCAGGTGCATACTGTGACTTGGTCACAGAGACCCCCTTGGGACTGTCACCTGATGTGCTGAAATAACCTCTGAGCCAATTTTCCCTGCCAGCTTGGGACTCCAGAACCCTGTCTTGTTGAGCCAGACACGCTACTCCGCTGCAACACAGACCCAGGGTCTGAACTACACCCCCAAACCTGCAGACTTTAAAACTGCTCAGCAGGTTTCCTGTCTCCAGCACCCAGATACCCAGCTCCCAATGGGATCCAAACCCCAAATAAATTCATTTTACTCTGTATAAAGCTTATACAGGGTAAACTCATAAACTGTCCACCCTCTATAACACTGATAGAGAGATATACACAGCTGTTTTCTCCCCCAGGTATTAATCACTTACTCTGGGTTCATTAATAAACAAACGTGATTTTATTAAGTATAAAAAGTAGGATTTAAGTGGTTTCAAGTAATAACAGACAGAACAAAGTAAATTACCAAGCAAAATAAAACAAAATACGCAAGTCTAAACCTAATACATTTAAGAAACTGAATACAGGTAAATCTCACCCTCAGAGATATTCCAATAAGCTTCTTTCACAGACTAGACTCCTTCTTATTCTGGGCCCAATCCTTTCCCCGGTACAGTTCTTGTTAGTTCCAGCTCAGGTGGTAACTAGGGGTTTCTCATGACTACAGCCCCCTTTGTTCTGTTCCACCCCCTTTTATATCTTTGGCACAAGGTGGGAATCCTTTGTCTCTCTCTAGGTACCTACCCTTCCTTCTAAATGGAAAAGCACCAGGTTTAAGATGGATTCCAATGTCACGTGACATGTTCAAATGTCCTGTGAGACTTCATTACTCACTGGCTGGCACCCACATATGCAGGAAGGCTTACAAGTAAACAGAGCCATTTACAACCAATTGTCCTGGTCGATGGGAGCGATCAAGATTCTAAACCACTATTAATGGCCCACACTTTGCATAATTACAATAGGATTTCAGAGTAATACTTCATATTTCTATCTTCGGATACAAGAATGATACATTCATACAAGTAAGATGAACACACTCAGTAGATTATAAGCTTTGTAATGATACCTTACAGGAGACCTTTTGCATAAAGCATATTCCAGTTACCTTATATTCACACTCATAAGCATATTTCCATAAACATATGGAGTGCAATGTCACACATACCCCCAGGAGTTCCTGCTGTGGTTAGGCAGCTCTGAACCATTCCCTACCAAAGGCTGTGGCTAAAAATTATCCCACAGTTTGTGGTTTGTTGTAGGCCTGGCTGTAACTTCTTTGACAAAGCGCTCGTCCCCAGTTGTGTACCCCCAGGAACGATATGTTATCATTACAGCTGGAAAGACATGTCATTTCTGTGTTCAGTGTACCTGACAAAAAGCCATGCAGATAAAATAAAAATGAATGATAATTATATGTCCAGTCAAGGCTGCAGGACTCTCAGTTCTGCTGAAGAACAGCACTTAGACAATAACAGAATTTGTCATAATTGGTACAGAAGAGTGAAGTGGGCACCAAACTAATGGACAAATGGTAATATAACTTTTAGAAATTGTTCAGTGATATTCCTGGGAGTTTGATACTGGGAGAAAGCATACAGTTTTCTGTGACAATTCAGCCTGTTTATGCTGAATGGCAGCAGTGTATCCATCCAGAGCTCTGTAAAAATCAGCTGATGTTGCACTCCTATTGCACAGGTTATTTTGATTTTCATATGCACACACACACACACTTTTATACACATCTTTAAAATGAACTTCTAAAGCCCCTTTCCTCTGTGGAACTCAAAGCACTTTATAAACATTAATGAATTAATTGTAACTGGACTGCACTCCTGTGAGGGAAGTAATTATGATGATCTCCATTTTAGATAGGGGAAACTTAAGGACAGAGAAGATAAGCGACTTGCCATGTTTCATACAGGAAGTCTGTAGTTAGGACCGAGTCTGTAGATAGGACAGGGAGTCTGTAGTTAGGAATGAGTTAGGACTAACACACAGCTCTCTTGATTTCCACTCCTGGGCTTTAATCTCAAGAGCATTCTCAGCAGCACAAGGGTGGAGAATGCTTTTGGTCATTCCCATGTTGAAGAAAGTGGTATGTGGATAGGATCTGGAGAACAAAAGGCCAGAAAATCTGACTTAATTTCTGAGGAGAATCTATTAAGAAATATTGATCTGGGAGAAGGTTATAAAACTCTTTAATAAGTTAGAGTCTTTGACATATAAGCTAAAGTTTCTTACAGCAGGCATCCTTCTCATGCACTCTTAGGTGACACAAAATTAAGTGGTTTACGGTCAAGGTTCTGGTTGGCTGTGAGTTCCAATTTCATAGAGACATGTTAACAGAAGGTCAGAATGTTTGAACCTTTTTTAGATGTGGTGATTTGCCAAGCCTGATTCAATGCCTTTCTCTTTGGAGTAATTTCAGAGCCTTTCTCTCTGGAGTAATTTCTCTCTCTCTCCTATTAGTTCATTTCTAAGGGCATGCTGGAAACACTCAGTAATAGAACCAACAGCCTGAGAGAATCATTGACTTCATCACAGTTAGAGATGGGATGAATTTCTGCTAAACATACAGTATGCAGGTTAGGAGTACTTGTGGCACTTAAGACACTAACAAATATATTAGAGCATAAGCTTTCGTGGGCTACAGCCCATTTCACTGGATGCATAGAACGGAACATATAGTAAGAAGATATATATATATACATACAGAGAAGGTGGAAGTTGCCATACAAACTGTAAGAGGCTAATAATGTCACGGCAAACCTGGTGGCTGACCTTTGTGACTTTGTCCTCACCCACAACTATTTCACATTTGGGGACAAATATATACCTTCAAGTCAGTGGCACTGCTGTGGGTACCCAAATGGCCCCACAGTATGCCAAAATTTGTATGGCTGATTTAGAACAATGCTTCCTTAGCTCTCGTCCCCTAATGCCCCTACTCTACTTGTGCTACATTGACGACATCTTCATCATCTGGACCTAGGGAAAAGAAGCCCTTGAGGAATTCCACCATGATTTCAACAATTTCCATCCCACCATCAGCCTCAGCCTAGACCAATCCACACGAGTGGTCCATTTCCTGGACACTACTGTGCTAATAAGTGATGGTCACATAAACACCACCCTATACCGGAAACCTACTGGCTGCTATACTTACCTACATGCCTCCAGCTTCCATCCAGGACACACCACACAATCCATTGTCTACACCCAAGCTCTACGATACAACTGCATTTGCTCCAACCCCTCAGACAAAGACAAACACCTACAAGATCTTTATCAAGCATTCTTAAAACTACAATACCCACCTGCTGAAGTGAAAAAACAGATTGACAGAGCCAGAAGAGTACCCAGAAGTCACTTACTACACGACAGGCCCAACAAAGAAAGTAACAGAATGCCACTAGCTGTCACCTTCAGCTCACAACTAAAACCTCTCCAGCGTATCATCAAAGATTTACAACCTATCCTGAAAAATGATCCCTCACTCTCACAGATCTTGGGAGACAGACCAGTCCTCTCTTACAGACAGCCCCCCAACCTGAAGCAAATACTCTCCAGCAACCACACACCACACAATAAAAAAAAAATAACCCAGGAACCTATCCTTACAACAAAGCCCAATGACAACTCTGTCCACATATTTATTCAAGTGACACCATCATAGGACCTGATCACATTAGCCACGCCATCAGGGCTCATTCACCTGCACATCTACCAATGACTTTGTCCTCACCCACATGATATATGCCATCATGTGCCAGCAATGCCCCTCTGCCTTGTACATTGGCCAAATCGGACTGTCTCTACGCAAAAGAATAAATGGACACAAATCTGACATCAGGAATCATAACATTCAAAAACCGGTAGGAGAACACTTCAGCCTCTCCAGCCACTCAGTAAAAGATTTAAGGGTGGCAATTTTGCAACAGAAAAGCTTCAAAAACAGACTCCAGTGAGAAACTGCTGAGCTTGAATTAATATGCAAACTAGATACCATTAACTTGGGTTTGAATAGAGTCTGGGAGTGGCTGGATCATTACACATATTGAATCTATTTCCCTATGTTAAGTATCCTCACGCCTTCTTGTCAACTGTCTAAATGGGCCATCTTGATTATCACTACAAAAGTTATTTTCTGGATCAGGAACAGGAACAGTCAGCATGGATTCACCAAGGGAAGATCATGCCTGACTAATCTAATCGCCTTCTATGATGAGATTACTGGTTCTGTGGATGAAGGGAAAGCAGTGGATGTATTGTTTCTTGACTTTAGCAAAGCTTTTGACACGGTCTCCCACAGTATTCTTGTCAGCAAGTTAAAGAAGTACGGGCTGGATGAATGCACTATAAGGTGGGTAGAAAGTTGGCTAGATTGTCGGGCTCAACGGATAGTGATCAATGGCTCCATGTCTCATTGGCAGCCGGTGTCAAGTGGAGTGCCCCAAGGGTCGGTCCTGGGGCCGGTTTTGTTCAATATCTTCATAAATGATCTGGAGGATGGTGTGGATTGCACTCTCAGCAAATTTGTGGATGATACTAAACTGGGAGGAGTGGTAGATACGCTGGAGGGCAGGGATAGGATACAGAGGGACCTAGACAAATTGGAGGATTGGGCCAAAAGAAATCTGATGAGGTTCAATAAGGATAAGTGCAGGGTCCTGCACTTAGGACGGAAGAACCCAATGCACAGCTACAGACTAGGGACCGAATGGCTAGGCAGCAGTTCTGCGGAAAAGGACCTAGGGGTGACAGTGGACGAGAAGCTGGATATGAGTCAGCAGTGTGCCCTTGTTGCCAAGAAGGCCAATGGCATTTTGGGATGTATAAGTAGGGGCATAGCGAGCAGATTGAGGGACGTGATCGTCCCCCTCTATTCGACATTGGTGAGGCCTCATCTGGAGTGCTGTGTCCAGTTTTGGGCCCCACACTACAAGAAGGATGTGGATAAATTGGAGAGAGTCCAGCGAAGGGCAACAAAAATGATTAGGGGTCTGGAACACATGACTTATGAGGAGAGGCTGAGGGAACTAGGATTGTTTATTCTGCAGAAGAGAAGAATGAGGGGGGATTTGATAGCTGCTTTCAACTACCTGAGAGGTGGTTCCAAAGAGGATGATTCTAGACTATTCTCAGTGGTAGAAGATGACAGGACAAGGAGTAATGGTCTCAAGTTGCAGTGGGGGAGGTTTAGGTTGGATATTAGGAAAAACTTTTTCACTAGGAGGGTGGTGAAACACTGGAATGCGTTGCCTAGGGAGGTGGTGGAATCTCCTTCCTTAGAAGTTTTTAAGGTCAGGCTTGACAAAGCCCTGGCTGGGATGATTTAATTGGGGATTGGTCCTGCTTTTGAGCAGGGGGTTGGACTAGATGACCTCCTGAGGTCCCTTCCAACCCTGATATTCTATGATTCTATGATTCTCCTGCTGATAATAGCTTATATTAATTAATTAGCCTCTTACAGTTTGTATGGCAACTTCCACCTTCTCTGTACATATATATCTTCTTACTATATGTTCCATTCTATGCATCCAATGAAGTGGGCTGTAGCCCACGAAAGCTTATGCTCTAATTAATTTGTTAGTCTCTAAGGTGCCACAAGTACTCCTGTTCTTTTTGCAGATGCATACTAACATGGCTGCTACTCTGAAATATGCAGGATAGGCAGTCCAGAAAGAAAAAATTACAGACCAATGAAGAATTCAGAACACCTGCATTGGAGGCCTGGCTGAATATGTCTCGGGTGACAATCAGTACTAATGTGTCGACTAAATTTGTGGCAAGAATTTAATATTTGGAAAAAACAAATGTAGGCTCAAAAATGTGGAATCCCAGCAAAGAAAGGAAGTAAGGATTTAATTTTCTTCATTATAGTTCTTATTCTCAAACTGCTAAAGCTGAACATGCAGAAGAATTTTTTTTCTTATCAGAGAAAAACTGCTTTATACCCAGCCCCCTCACAGCCCTGCACCAGTGACCAGCTTACTTCAGCTGTCTGTACTCTCGGCTAGAATCTCAGCTGTGCCAAGTCTAGACTCACTGCAGTGTGGGAAGGGAAGGCCACCTTTGTGCTTCCAATTCTGAGCTATCCTGGGGTCAAAATGACCCCCAGCATAAATTAGAGCAGCCTATGGGCTGTTCTAAACTATGCCATCTATAGCCATCCCAGGGTAATCACAGTAATCTAAAAACTGGCAAATTGTAGCTATTATACATAATTTAGAACAACTTGTGTGGTGTCATTGCTCCGCATGGCACAAGTCTGTGTAATAAATGGGTTCATGAAATTTGAACAAGCACAGTAATGACTGAGACGCTAATGACATTTAACTGGATTTGAAAGAGACAATATAAGAGAGCAAATTTCCAAGTAGAGATCATGATTAATATGTTATTGTAGGGGAAACCCTAGTTAAAACTCCTGATAGATGTCTGTACAAAGAAAATGTTTCTGCAATAGCAACTAAACAGCTGCAGAAATAGTTAACATGGAATAGGTTCAGATGCTTATATGATTTACAACTCATTTGAGCAATTCTCTGGGTTATTATTGATTACCAAGCACGTGTCCATTTTATGTGCTACTTTCTGACGTGGCGAGCAATTGAATCCATCCTTTGTTTCTATGAAAGTAAGCCTAACTGATTAATGTTGTCCTACTCCAGCTGGCTGATTGAAACCACAGCCGATCTAACTGCATTGACAGGCACTTGTCAGTGGTGATGAATCTCTATAGTGGCAATGAAGTAATTTGTTCAACAGGATCTTCCCACATATTAGTGTTTTTATCTCTTTGGCTCACTGCCAGATTGGTTGCCTTATGGCATTGTCTAGGTCTCTAGTCCCTATTACACTGGCTGGGTCTCATCATGCAATGGATTTGTGCGGTTGTCAGTTTCTAGGCTCAGGAGGTTTCCTCCCGATGACTCTGAATTAATAATATTCTACTTCCTGGGAATCTTAATCATCTTGATTTTTTTAAAATTACTTAGCCTTTGATTTTAGCAAGGCCCCTTCACAACGATCCCTGTTAACATTTTGTGATCTTAGTCTCACAAGCTGGGAAGTATTAGCTAGTGTGTTTGATCTTCCTAAGCCATCTGACAGAAGGAAAATCTAAAAGATCATTTGTAGAAGGTAAAATAGGTTTCTGCTTATTGTGGTCATTGTTTGTCTCAAAAACTTTTTTATATATGCAAACATATATTTCAGTGTACAACCTAGAGATAGATTGAAGCCAAGGCCGATGAATTGCGTCACTTTTGTTAAAGCAGAAGTTTTGTTTGGAGACTTTTCCCTACAGTATTTCATTTAGTGAATTTAGCTTGTGGACGGTGATGGACTGAAGGCTCTGGGGACAGGAGGTCTTTGTCCACAGTTAGAGAGCAGACAGTAGCAATGCAAGCTTCCCCATGCTGCCCTGTTAATGTGCCTGATCCCTGATCACTGACCTAGAAGGGAACCCAGGGTCTATGGCTCAGATTTTCAAAGGTATTTAGGCACCTAACTCCTATTGAAGTTAATGGAGTTACATACCTAAATATCTTTGAGGATCTGGAATTATACCCATTTAATCATTGGCCCGTTCACTGAGACTGATAGAAGGAATGCAAATGTAATGGTGTTTTGTATGATCTGGAGCATGTGCACTATGACAGAGAACTGGTCTGAGACCATCAATTTATTTCACATAAACAGTAGAACAACCTTTACAACTGGTAGGGACTATTGGTCACTGCTGACTTGGAGCAGATATGAATGAGCGACCCAAGGAAATAGGTTCTCTGTGCCATTATCACTTCCCTGATTCATCCAATTACTCAGCTATATTGTTTTAACCTACAGTTCAGACTGTGCTGTTGTAACGTCAGGATCAAATCACTTTGTTATGAGGGCATAAAGCAGGCAAGCAGTGCCTCTGATGTCAATGGAACTACTCAGGCTTAAAGTTTAAGCATGTGCATAAGTGTTTGCAGAATCAGGATTTAAGAGAATGCATCGGGGGAATAGCACCGCACAGGTTTATTATACAAAAGTCAAGTTTTTAATAGTGGTCTCTCGTCAGCTGAGACACAGGAGCAGTTCATTTCAATGTTCCTAGCATTACAGAGGCAGAAGAGCCACCAAAGTTACATGGAACAAAAATCAAGTGTCTCCTTGGCTTAGGGAGGCACAGTACCAATGGGTCTCCTATCTCTCCTTCTAAGAAGCTAGCAGGCAAAGAGTTAATTCCCTAAGTTTCTTTCTCTCTACTTTGTTGTGTGCTCACAGGGTTGGTTAGTATTAGGGTATGTGATGATCCTGTAAAATGTAGGCTCTGTTTCAGTTTTATGTTTTGTTTAATCCAGGCTATTTACCTGGGAGGTAGGCACACACAAAAAGACTCAGTGAGGCAGGTAAAAGACAACAAAAGCACAGTTGTCATGGTTAGTTTTGTGAAAAATCCTTCGCGCTCTCTTCTCTTTTGTGGAGTTTTCTCAATACGACTAAACTAGCGTGAGCATCACCCTTCCAAGCCCGGGAGTGTGCTCTATTTCCCCCTCTGTAACAGAGATGGTTATGCAACATGTTTATGTTTAGCTTACAGCAACATATCCAGTAACATATGTGGTCCAAAATTTAGATTTTGTGTCAACAAACCTTTACCAAATGTAAGAGCACTAGGAATATGGGTGTGATTTTTGAAATTCCAATGGAAAACTTTTGTTTTCTTAAAAAAACTAAAACCAAAACCATTTCTCAGAGGTGTCTGCATCCCAGATGATGAAGTCTTGTGCTAGAGCATGGAACCTAAAACTGAGACTTATGAAGAATTCAAAGTTAGTTGCCACTTTTGAATATATGAGTAACAAAAACATAGTATTTGATTAGATAGTAAGCTCTTTGGGCAGGGGCCAGTCTTTTGTTTGTCTGTTTGGTTTGTTTTGTTCTGTTTATACAGCACTTGGCACAAGGGATCCTGTTCTCTGAGTGGTGCTCCTAAATACTACAGCGACACAAATGATACATAGTAATGATATTAGGAACATTGGAATTGCCATAACAAATCAGACCAGTGATCTCTCTAGTTCAATATCTTGTGTCCAACAGTGCCGGTGTCCGCTGTTGCTGAGGCAGGTGCAATAAACCCCGCAGTGGGTAGCTATGGAATAACTTGGCCCCAGGGAAAGGAGATTGGGAAATAAAACATTACTTAGATGCTTGTAGATTTCAAGGCCAAAAGAGACCATTATGACCATTTAGAGTGACCTCCTTCATAGCACAGTCCCTACAACTTCACTAGCTGTAACCTGCATTTAGTCTAGGGTGACCAGGTGTCCCGATTTTATAGGGACAGTCCTGATATTTGGAGCTTTTTCTTATATAGGCTCCTATTATGCCCCACCCCCCTGTCCCGATTTTTCACACTTGCTATCTGGTCAGCCTAATTTAGTCTAACAGGGATGGTTTGCGATCTGAAGCATGGATTTATATTCCAATATTGCCAGCCCCAAACATTGAAAAATCATGAGTTAGGGCCTAAAAGATCATTTGATTTCTAAAAATAAGGTTTTTTGGGTGCTTTTAATTTGGTTTCTGGTTTCTGAGCCTTTAGAATTTACATTTTCATGCTTTTTCCACAACCATGAGGGCTAGTAACTGTTTTTAAAATGAAAGCTGAGATTCTCATGTAATAACATGACTCCAGGAGCTGGGGCTTTAAGAAAATCAACAAATATTGTGAGACTCTTGATACAATCATGAGTTAGCAACACGGATATCCCTCCCAAAACTCTTGGTCTTTTAAATATCCTTATTATAACTCTGGACATCCTTAGCCATATAAATGTCCAGTCTTTTTTATTAGTTTTTCTTCATTGTCCAAGCTCAGTGAAATGCAAAAATTAAACAAGCAGTGAGAACTAAAATAGATCTTTAAAATCCTTTCATCTAGAATAAGGTAAGATGTCAGTAGTACAGGGAAGGAAAATTGTTTTAAAATAGCATAGTGCTCAGAGTCCTTCCTTAATATTAGGGAACCCCAAAGTCGGGATTTGTATATTATTATATGGAAACAATCTATGGGCTTCAGAATTATTTTCTCTCACAACATGCATAAAGGCACATAAGTCTTAGCACTGTATGTTGTCAATATCACATGTACAGCTTTGTGTAGCAAATTACTCAATCTGCTCTGGACAGTGCTATGGTTAAAAATTCAGGGCTAATTTATCAAGGATAATTGACCCTGAAGAAATCTGTGGCCTGTATTGCTTCTTATTCTGCTACTAATTTGAAAACTATAATGAGGAAAAATGACATACAAGTTCTTGCACTGCAAAAATATATGGTGATCTAATAGCACATTAGTAATACATAGTCACAGATAATGGATGAAGATGAAGAACAGACTCCTACAAAAAGCTGACAGGCAGCAGTTTATGTATCAGTACTCTGGGGGAGGAAGGGTTGTGTGTGTGCAGTATCAACAAGATAGGACCTCACTGAATATGGGGCCCTTGGTATTGATGGCAATAACTAGGTGTTTAATTTTGTAAATAAGAGCCACAAGTTCTTTCTTTTTACTCCATCACCCCTAGGGGATCTCTGGGGCAAAAGATCTTCTTCCCCTCTGATTTGGGCATAGTCCACAGTATTCCAAGTGGCCCACTTCTGGAAACATTATATTACATTTTCCTTTTTCAAACTTTTATAATTTTGGCACTTATTCTTGAAGAAAAATACCTAGTAGTATTTCCCCCGTAAGACATATTGTGATATGGTATAAAGGGGCTCATGGAGCTTATGAGTCACTGCTCCAACAGAAACAGGCGCTCTGTTCAGGGATCTACATGCAGACTGGGGGATAGAATTCATCTCCGAACCCCAGGGCAGGGTATGAGGAAGCAATCTAATCTAGTGGCAGAATACTAGATGGGAATCAGAAGATGGCGGTTCTGCTCCCTGCTTTACCACTGACTTGCTTATATGACCTTGGGCAAGGCACTTTATCACTATGCTTTTCATCTTTAAAATGGAAATAATGAATCGTGTACTTCTTTGTAAAGTGCTTTGAATTATATAAATGGAAAGGGCTTTATAGTAGCTAGGTTGAATTATTTCTAAAATACCTATCACCTAGATCCATAGGCTCTGCAGCCCCTAAAATCCCCAGGCTGGAATAGGAGCTCTGATTCTTAGGCATCCACTAGATAATGGTTTGTGGACATCAGATCTGCTTTTATGGTGGACCACTGGCTACACCCCTTCCCTTTGCCCAAACTCTTTCCCTCCTCCCCCCAGTGGAGCTTGTGTGGAACCCAGCTAAGCCACTGACATGGGGTGCAAAGTGCACCTGATAGGTGTTGGATTGAAATTCACCACTCAGCAGATGGGTCTAACAAATCTTTGTTAAGGCAGAACACCACAAGCAGGGATCAGTTCATTACAATTGGGAGCATATCAGGACGATCTCACCATTGTCTCTCCAGCACTGGACAATTAACAGCTTCGGCTTCCCTTTATTAAGCTGATTTTATATAGCTTTTTTTTTAATACATATGTATTAGTTTCTCATTTCTCTATCAGTTCTCTAGCCCTGTCAGTAAAAGTATTGTGCCAACTTCCAACTTTATGCCGGTCTTTTCTAGCTCTGTAGTTGCTTGCATCTTCTGTTTTCCTCACAAACTTGATTACTCTGCAATTTCTTACACATGCGCCACACTTAGGGTGACCAGACGTCCCATTTTTAAAGGGACAGTCCCATATTTAAGCCCTCCTGCAGGTGTCCCAACTTTTTCTTAGAAACGGGCAAATTGTCCCGTATTTTCTGTCTCCCACAGTGAGTACTGGTGGGTCCTGCTGCTGGGACCTGCCCCCCATCCCATTTCTGGACGGCACTGGCTGTGAGCTGCGGTGGCCGATGAGTGTTGGTAGTGCCAGGGGGTGGCTAGTTATATGTTGCCTCTGTTGCCCACCTATTGTCCCTTTACGTGCTCCCCCTCTTGCTGTCTTCTCCCTGCTTTGCCCCTTCACAGCCCCCAGCCCCGCTGCTCCTCCATATCCCCACTGGCAGAGTGCAGCCTGCGCCCAGCTCTGTGCGGAGAACTAGCCCCTAGTTGGAGTGCTCAGCTCACCAACAGCCTGGCTGGAAGGCTCCTTCCTTCCCTCACTGCCTCTGGCTGGGCTGGCGCCCTTGGAAAGCCCAAGACCCTTGGGACTGGGGCTCTGGCCAGGAGGAGCCAAGCCCTGCGTATGCTAAAGCCCAGCACAGCACTGGCACAGGGAAGCCTCTCCGCCCCTCAGCTAAGCTCTGGAGTGGCGGGGGGGAAGTGATTTCCCGCCTGTTCATGCCACGACCCTGCAGGCTCCACAGCTGCCCCCTGGGCAGGGGCTTAGCACCCTTTTCACCTGCTCCGTTCCCTAGGCACCCTCCCCTGCTGAGCCACCTCTCTGGCTGGGTTTGCTGAAGCCCCTGCAGTCAGGTTCCCTGGGCCCTGGTGCACAAAATGCATCCTTAGGGATTAACCCCTTCCTGCCCATGCTGTAGTTGGGGAACAGGTGGCAGCTGGGTTCTGTCGGTGGCCTGCTGCAGCCTGGAGGTGTTAGCTGCCTCCTGATACTGCATGGGCAGGAAGGGACAAACTGCTTCCAGCCACAGGGGAGTGGGGGATGGGTGGGAAGAGATGAATTCTGCAAAGACACGGGCTAGGTCATCCCTTCCCTTCCCCCCTCCCGCCCCATGGCTGGAAGCAGCTCCCATCCCTTCCCTCCCCCACAGTGCCAAAATGCTGCTGCTGGCCACATTCTGATATGAATCGTGGCAGAAATCTGGGGAGCAGGGGAAGACGTGTTGCCTTGGGAAGACACGGCGCCAGGTACCAGGAGAGGTGGGTCCATCCTGGGGGCCCAGCCAGGCATGGAGGGTGGAGAGCACCAGGCAGGGTGGGTCTGATCGGTCGGTCACCCCCCCAACCCCTGTGTGAGAGAGTGTAGGGGAGTGTGCGTGTCCTGTCTCCCCATGTGAATCCTAAAGCTTTAAAGATAAAAAGGTAAGTAAAACGAATCCAACTATGTAGTATTTCTTTTTAACAGAGGCTCAGTCAACTTGATGTTAATCTGAATGTTTGTACTGCATAGCTCTGATAGCCATTGAACTTGCTTGAATATGAGAAATTTTACCAGGTGTCCCATATTCAGCATAGGGAAATATGGCCACCCTAGCCACACTACATATGGTCAAATTGTAAACCTGTTAAATCACAACAGGCTTCTGTCAGGCTTAAATACACCTTCACTCCCAACAATAGGGAGCTGTCTACTCTTGTACAGTGGAGAACAGGGCCTTCTATGCCTATTGGTGAATCTTCTCCTATCTGGATAGTACACTAGGGTGTAAAGTTCTCCCTTCAAATCTAGGGCTTATAATCAATAAGACTCTTATTGAATCAGCTAATGGAGGTTTTTTCTTTCTGCTGAAAGGCTGGATGGCTAATGGATTCTGCAGTACCATTGATGTCGTTGCTTAGTTTTCATTCTGGTTGCACGGGGTTCAGTTCCTCTCTGTTTCCAGAATCCTATCATTTATGCCAATGGTGACACCAACATGACTTCTTTTTAAAATTGAATATAAACTAGCAGCTGAATTTGTCCATGTGAAAGTCTTTGGGAATGCTCAGGAATCAGCTCCCTTGCTTGCCTGCGAAGCTAACTTGCAGTAAGCTGTCATGGCTATGCTTGCATTTACTCCATACAAGAGGATTCAACGTGCTTTCCAGTTTCATTCATGCAACAACTTGCGATGGGCCAAATTCACACCACCCCTCTTGCACACGCATAACCCAAAATAGGGTGCCTGGAGAGGGAGTGCGGGGTACTCTGGGCCCTACTTCTGGCTTCATCAAAACCAGTTCAAGCTCTACAGTTTCTCTGCTGTTCGGACTGTGGAGTTAAACCAGTTGCTGAGCTGTTAGAACTGTGGGTGATGAAGCAATGGCTGATAAGAAGGAACAAGATTGGCTCATTCATAGGCTCCTTGATGCATCCCTCCCCAGTTTCACCAAGATCATTCCAAGCAGTGGTAGGAGTAAAGGAATTGGAGGAGAAGGCCTTAAGTTCACAGTAACTGCTTGGGCAGGACAAGAGACAAGGTCAGGTCAGGACAACGGATGAGGCTGGGGCACCACTTCTCAACACTTTCCACTGGAGCTCCTGGGCAGTCCCAGCCACAGATAAAGTTACCTGCCTGGCAGAGAACCTACGGGAAGGTGTCAGGAGTTAGCGAGGATGGATTATCTCATAGCAAAGATCACTGAACTGAGACTAAGGAAGTCAATCCTTGTGTCTGCCATAGATGTCGTGTGTGACCTTGGACAGGTCACTGAATCTCTCTTTGCTTCTATTCTCCACCTATAGATACGGGGATAGATAATACTCGCTCTGTCTGGCTTCTCTATTTAGATTGCAAACTCTGCAGACATAGGTGCTAGTAACTAGGGGTACTGATGGTGCTGCCGACCCCCTGGCTTGAAGTGATTTCCATCATATCCAGGATTTACAGTTCGGTTCAATGGCTCTCAGCACCCCCTCTATACAAATTGTTCCAGCACCGCTGCAGAGCAGGGAGAGTCTCTTGCTGTCTGTATATACAGTGCAGTAGGGACCTGATCTTTTTTGAAGCCTTTAGGCTCTGCTGTAACATGAATTGCACATAGTACTACTCCCTGCTCTCGCTTTAGGTGAATACTCTTTCGGGTGCATGGAGCCTAGCTAACTCAAGGAGGTGGAATTCACCAGCAAGAGTGAACCTGGCCTTACAAGTGGAGTGATTAAAGAACTGGGAAAGGGATGTACTGAATGTTGCAAATGTATTTAACTTAGAACCCCTCAATAAAACAGGGAAACAGATGTTTCTAGAAAACAGAAAAAAAAAACTGTACAGAAATGTAAACAGAGCACTGTCTTGGCGTGCTCTTATCAATTCAGTAAGGCACCTGGGGATAAGAGATGGCACTAATGACACCAGAAATGGTAACAATTTATTATGAAATTCAACTCGCTGCATTGTCCTGTGGCAATTATCTATTGTGATACATCACAGTCTGACTGCCTCAAAATCCTAATATATCCTGAGTATCATAACAGTTGTGAGGAAGCAATTTTTCATACCAGGCTGTTATGTTTCCCTAGATACACAGACCAAAACATACTCTTACAGCCTCGATGACTTTGGTCACATAAAGAAAACAAGGAGCTGATCCTCGGATAGGACTCCATGTGGGGAGTGAGGGAACCCCTGTCTAAAAAACCCCCTTGCAGGATCTGGGCCAAAGAGAGAGAAAAGAACACATTTCCATGAGAGAGAGAAAGCAGAGTGTGAATCTCAGATCCTTGCATTACATAATAAAAAAGTCTTGTGAAAATAGACATTCTTGGGGTTAAAGTTGGGGCTAAACCTAGTGAAAATGGGTTATTCCATGGGCTGAAAAGATGCTCGTGTCTGATGTACAATGTCTAGAACAACAAAAACATGGGAATAGCACTATCAAAGGCTGAAAATCATGGGAAGGAGGAAGGAAGGAATGGAGGCTTCTTCGGATCCTCATGTTTCCTCCTACTACTAGTGTGACGGTTCTGAGAAACTTTATCTATAACCAACATACATTATCTGACAAACAGTAACCCAATCAGTGGCATTTTATTTACTGTATAACTGTCTTCATTGAGTGCAGAGTATTATCTGCAGAATAGATCAGAGTGGGAGTCAGTTAACTTCCTGTTGCTAGTGTATGATCTTGGGCAACTGACACCATCTTTCTTTCTGCCGTAGTTTTGCCATCTGTACAATGGGGATATATATACTTACTTGCCTCCCAGGGCAGTGTGAGGTTGAATTAACTATGCATTGCAAAGTGCTCTGAGGTCTTTGGATGGAAACTTTTTGAATACAACTGTTACGTGTTGTAATCACTGAGTATGTCTCAGTTCTCCAATCGCACTTTTACTTAAATTATACTAAATGCACATTTTCCACTGAAAGATGACTGAGTACACTTACTTCCCCCAGACCTATACACTGTGGAGAACGATTTAAAGTCTAGATCAGGGATCGGCAACCTTTGGCACGTGGCCCCCAGTGGTAAGCCCCCTGGGGGACCGGGCCAGTTTGTTTACCTGCTGCATCAGCAGGTTTGGCCGATCACAGCTCCCACTGGCTGCGGTTCACCACTCCAGGCCAATGAGTTCTCCGGGAAGCGGCAGCCAGCACGTCCCTCAGCCCACCCTGCTTCCTGCAGCCCCCATTGGCCTGGAGTGGCGAACTGCAGCCAGTGGGAGCTGTGATCGGCTGAACCTGCTGACACGGCAGGTAAACAAACTGGCCCGGCCTGCCAGGGGGCTTACCCTGGTGGGCTGCATGTCAAAGGTTGCCGATCCCTGCCCTAGCTCAATCCTTGGTCGTGATCAAAATGGAAACAGTCACACAGAACCCGGTAGGAACATGGGTGTGTTTGGACCTTTTTATTGTCTTCTTGCCTCAGAACCACACAGTTTCTGTGCAGCTCAGCACAGCAGTGAAGGCATGTGCACAACCTGTCTCTCCTGTAATTGCTCATGGTGGCAAATGGTTAAATTGTCCCCTGTAAGGCAGCCGGCGAGCTATGGTATTTCTGTTATGTGTTTTGTCAATCTAATTTTCCAGCAGACAAGTTTTTATTCCGGTAATAATGTTTTTGTTGGCAAGCCTGTCTGTTTCTATTTCTCCCTCTAGACTGGTATAATTTGGCAAATACCCAACGCTGCAAGTACAGGTGTTCAAGAATGCTTGGCTCTCCCAGCCAGAACACAGCAACTTTGTAAATAAAAGTTATAATGCTTGAGATGGACTGAGCCTGGCCAGCAAACTAGTGGGGGAACATGGTGCCAAACAGCATGCTGCAGAGGGGGTGGGCAAATGCACCCAACAAGCCTTAAAGCCTGCAAAGGAGGGAGAAACTGGTGCATTCTCTTCTCTGCCCTGTATACTACAGGATCCCTTCTGTTCCTGCCTCCCAGGGGGTGAAAGATATGTGCACCGATGGGAAGTAGCTGCTCAACATAGCATGCTTTCTTCAGCTTAGAGTGGATTTCCAAGCAGAAATCTGCCTAGGAGTCATCCTGGTCATACCAGCAGCGACCCCCATCTAGGGCTGGAAATCCTCCATGTAAAGGGAGCAAATGCAGCAAACTACTGATGAGGGAGCACGCAGCTCTTACTAGAGCAAGCTGCAATGCGAAAAATGCAGAGCTGAAATAGTACAATGGCTCTTGTTCTATACACACATTCTTACACCATCACCCCACATGGGGTGCTCGAGATCCACACAATTAAGGGGAGAAACCCCCTGTATGTTCAGTTTATGGGGAAACTCATGAGATTGTGCCTAACAGACTGATTTTGACGAAGCTCTGTTAGTAGATTGTAGATCTTTCTAACCCACATGAGAATAGCATATAACCTGAAAAGTCCGTAGTGCTGGCTCTAGTTTTTGGTGGTTCTAGTTTTTAACTAATGTTTCTAGTTCCCTGATGCATGGAAAATGTGGCTTCCATACACGTTTTCATCCTCTGCATCCCCATTCAGGTGCGTCTTTTGGCAAAACTTTTCCCTTTAATATTCCAGTTGGGATGCACCTTTCCTGGCAGTCTCAGCTGAGACAGGGACTGAACTGTTCTGCTTTCCAGGGGTGGTTCCTAGATGTCAGAGTTGAGACACAGTGGCAAGATGGGGAGTGTGGGCAGGGTGCATTGTGGCAAGAGGAATATGAGAGTCTTAAACAGTGCTGTGAATAAGTATGACTGTAAGGTTGGGAATAGCCACACTACATTCGCTGAAAGATAAAGAACAAATCCTCCCTAATGCATGAACACAATGTTCACAGTAGTTTAATTATTCTAAAACAAAATGGTCATCATGGCTGGCTCAGGAGCGTGTCAACACAAGTAGCCCAGAATCTATCCTGAAGCACTTACACGAGAGGAAAGTGATCAGGAACAGTCAGCATGGATTCACCAAGGGAAGATCATGCCTGACTAATCTAATCGCCTTCTATGATGAGATTACTGGTTCTGTGGATGAAGGGAAAGCAGTGGATGTATTGTTTCTTGACTTTAGCAAAGCTTTTGACACGGTCTCCCACAGTATTCTTGTGAGCAAGTTAAAGAAGTATGGGCTGGATAAATGCACTATAAGGTGGGTAGAAAGTTGGCTAGATTGTCGGGCTCAACAGGTAGTGATCAATGGCTCCATGTCTAGTTGCCAGCCGGTATCAAGTGGAGTGCCCCATGGGTCAGTCCTGCGGCCGGTTTTGTTCAATATCTTCATAAATGATCTGGAGGATGGTGTGGATTGCACTCTCAGCAAATTTGTGGATGATACTAAACTAGGAGGAGTGGTAGATACGGTGGCAGGTAGGGATAGGATACAGAGGGATCTAGACAAATTGGAGGATTGGGCCAAAAGAAATCTGATGAGGTTCAACAAGGATAAGTGCAGGGTCCTGCACTTAGGACGGAAGAATCCAATGCACCGCTACAGACTAGGGACCGAATGGCTAGGCAGCAGTTCTGCGGAAAAGGACCTAGGGGTGACAGTGGACGAGAAGCTGGATATGAGTCAACAGTGTGCCCTTGTTGCCAAGAAGGTCAATGGCATTTTGGGATGTATAACTAGGGGCATAGCGAGCAGATTGAGGGACGTGATCGTTCCCCTCTATTCGACATTGGTGAGGCCTCATCTGGAGTACTGTGTCCAGTTTTGGGCCCCACACTACAAGAAGGATGTGGATAAATTGGAGAGAGTCCAGCGAAGGGCAACAAAAATGATTAGGGGTCTGGAACACATGACTTATGAGGAGAGGCTGAGGGAACTGGGATTGTTTAGTCTGCAGAAGAGAAGAATGAGGGGGGATTGGATAGCTGCTTTCAACTACCTGAGAGGTGGTTCCAAAGAGGATGGTTCTAGACTATTCTCAGTGGTAGAAGATGACAGGACAAGGAGTAATGGTCTCAAGTTGCAGTGGGGGAGGTTTAGGTTGGATATTAGGAAAAACTTTTTCACTAGGAGGGTGGTGAAACACTGGAATGCGTTACCTAGGGAGGTGGTAGAATCTCCTTCCTTAGAAGTTTTTAAGGTCAGGCTTGACAAAGCCCTGGCTGGGATGATTTAATTGGGGATTGGTCCTGCTTTGAGCAGGGGGTTGGACTAGATGACCTCCTGAGGTCCCTTCCAACCCTGATATTCTATGATTCTATGATTCAGTATGTGGTTTGAAGTGGAAGTGTTGGTGAGGCTGGTGAGAGAATATTTAACATTGGTTTAAGTGGCTCTACAATTTACTTACTGAATTTATAGAAGGAATCAAGCTACATTTGACATGTCTACTAAAAAATTGGCTACATGCCCATCTACCTGCCCCTTCTCTTTCCTTTCCCTTTCTTATACTATTTTATTGTAAACCTAATTTTTAAAAACAATAAGAAGTTCTCCAGTGTATTTCTATTCAATGTAGAGAAGATTTAAATCAGGATGCAAGAGAGTCTGGATCCATAATACATCAGCATAGTGATTGATATCATGCAAACTTCCTAAACGTCTAAAATGCCCCTGTGGGTACAATCCCCCTCCTCACTAATTTTTCTAGCCTTCCATCCCTCTATTAGAGAACAATTAAGTACTGAGCTGCAGGTCCCACTGGCCGGGGTTCAGTCCTGTAGTCTCTGGTCTCGGTTTCTCCCTATTGTCACCCTGAGGTCCAGATGTAGCGGTTGCCCCATGTTTCCTGCTATGAGACTGCTTCAGGTGTGTGGTGGGAGCGCCCTTCTCTGCTAGGTTGTCCCTAACTCTTACAACTAGGGCTGTCAAGCAATTAAAAAAATTAATCGCAATTAATCGCGCTCTTAAACAACAATAGAATACCATTTATTTAAAACATTTTTGGATGTTTACTACATTTTAAAATATATTAATTTCAATTACAGCACAGAATACAAAGTGTACAGTGCTCACTTTATATTTATTTTTTATTACAAATATTTGCACCGTAAAAAACAAAAAAAAATATTTTTCAATTCACCTCATACAAATACTGTAGTGCAATCTCTTTATCATGAAAGTTGAATTTACAAATATAGAATTATGTATAAAAAAAACACTGCATTCAAAAATAAAACAATGTAAAACTTTAGTGCCTACAAGTCCACCCAGGCCTACTTTTCGGTCAGCCAATCACTCAGACAAACAAGGTTGGTTAGAATTTGCAGGAAATAATGCTCCCTGCTCCTTGTTTACAATGTCACCTGAAAGTGAGAACAGGCATTCGCATGGTACTGTTGTAGCTGGTGTTGCAAGATATTTACGTGCTAGATGCACTAAAGATTCATATATCTCTTCATGCTTCAACCACCATTCCAGAGGACATGCTTCCATGCTGATGATGGGTTCTGCTTGATAATGATCCAAAGCACTGCAGATTGATGCATGTTCATTTTCATCATCTGGGTCAGATGCCACCAGCAGAAGGTTGATTTTCTTTTTTGGTGGTTCGGGTTCTGTAGTTTCCGCATCAGAGTGTTTCTCTTTTAAAAAGAAAAGGAGTATTTGTGGCACCTTAGAGACTAACCAATTTATTTGAGCAGAAGCTTTCGTGAGCTACAGCTCACTGAGCTCACGAAAGCTTATGCTCAAATAAATTGGTTAGTCTCTAAGGTGCCACAAGTACTCCTTTTCTTTTTGCAAATACAGACTAACACGGCTATTACTCTGAAATTTCTCTTTTAAGACTTCTAAAAGCATGCTCCACACCTCGTCCCTCTCAGATTTTGGATGGCACTTCAGATTCTTAAACCTTGGGTTGAGTGCTGTAGCTATTTTTAGAAATCTCACATCGGTATCTTCTTTGCGTTTTGTCAAATCTGCTATGAAAGTGTTCTTAAAACGAACATGTGCTGGGTCATCATCTGTGATTGCTATAACATGAAATATATGCAGAATGTGGGTAAAATAGAGCAAGAGTCATACAGTTCTCTCCACAGGAGTACAGTCACAAATTTAATTGACATGTTATTTTTTTAATGAGCATCATCAAAATGGAAACATGTCCTCTGGAATGGTGGCTGAAGCATGACAGGGCATACAAATGTTTAGCATATCTGGCATATAAATATGTTGCAACGCTGGCTACAAAACTGCCATGCGAATGCCTGTTCTCACTTTCAGGTGACATAGTTAATAAGAAGCAGGCAGCAGTATCTCCTGTCACTGTAAACAAACTTGTTTGTCTTAGCAATTGGCAGAATAAGAAGTAGGACTGTGTGGTCTTGTAGGCTCTAAAGTTTTACACTGTTTTGTTTTTGAGTGCAGTTATGTAACCAAAAAAATCTGCATTTGTAAGTTATACTTTCACGATAAAGAGATTGCACTTCAGTACTTGTATAAGGTGAATTGAAAAATACTATTTCTTTTATCATTTTTTATAGTGCATATATTTATAATCAAAAATAAAAATATAAAGTGAGCACTGTGCACTTTGTATTCTGTGTTGTAATTGAATCAATATTGAAAATGTAGAAAAACATCCAAAATATTTAATACATTTCAGTTGGTGTTCTATTGTTATAAGTGCGATTAATCGCGATAATTTTTTTTACTCATGTCATAAATATAAAGGGAAGGGTAAACCCCTTTAAAATCCCTCCTGGCCAGAGGAAAAATCCTCTTACCTGTAAAGGGTTAAGAAGCTAAAGGTAACCTCGCTGGCACAGGACCAAAATGACCAATGAGGAGACAAGATACTTTCAAAAGCTGGGAGGAGGGAGAAAAACAAAGGCTCTGTGTCTGTCTGTATGCTGCTTTTGCTGGGGATAGAACAGGAATGGAGTCTTAGAACTTTTAGTAAGTAATCTAGCTAGGTATGTGTTAGATTATGATTTCTTTAAATGGCTGAGAAAAGAGCTGTGCTGAATAGAATAACTATTCCTGTCTGTGTGTCTTTTTTGTAACTTAAGGTTTTGCCTAGAGGGATTCTCTATGTTTTGAATCTAATTACCCTGTAAGGTATCTACTATCCTGATTTTACAGAGGTGATTCCTTTACTTCTATTAAAAGTCTTCTTGTAAGAAAACTGAATGCTTTTTCGTTGTTCTAAGATCCAAGGGTTTGGGTCTGTGGTCACCTATGCAAATTGGTGAGGATTTTTACCAAACCTTCCCCAGGAAGTGGGGTGCAAGGGTTGGGAGGATTTTGGGGGGAAAGACGTGTCCAAACTACGTTTTCCCAGTAAACTCAGATAAAGTTTGGTGGTGGCAGTGGAAATCCAAGAGTAAAATAATTTTGTATCTTGGGGAAGTTTTAACCTAAGCTGGTAAAAGTAAGCTTAGGAGGTTTTCATGCAGGTCCCTACATCTGTATCCTAGAGTTCAGAGTGGGGAAGGAACCTTGACAACTCACAATTAATTTTTCTGAGTTAATCGCGTGAGTTAACTGTGATTAATTGACAGCCCTACTTACAACCATTGAGGAGGCAGGACTTCACCCAGGAGTTGCTCCAATCCACAGATCTATTCAGAGCCTGTAATACCAGATACAGAACCCCTGTGACATTGCACAGAATCATCGGTGGGAGCAGGACATAATTCCCACATGCCTAAAAGGAACTTTATTTCCATCAGTCACAATCTTGACAGCCCCTCCAGCCCTGGCTCCTTAGTCCCAGGTTAAGGTGCCTCTTTCGCTTTTGGCTGTGGCTGATTTGTGGTTCAGTGCAGGCTCCTAGGGACCACATTCAAATTGTGCTCCTTGGGCCTGCCTGTCCAGCTCTGAGCTCAGACTCTTGGCCTGCTATGTCCAGGCAGAAGAAGCACATGCCCTCTCCTCCAGCCCATGCAGTCCATTCTCAGATGACAGTCCCACCCTCTAATCAGAGGAGGACTAGGAGCAAGAAATAGGGCAGGATTTTCTGCCAGCTCTCTAACCAACCAGGGCTCTGGGGATTTGGAGAGGCCAGCCTGGGGTTTGGGCTAGGGCTAGTCTCCACAGTACTGTCTGCTACTGACCTGTGGAATTGAGGGCTTCACATATGGATAAAAATTGGGCTACAGGCCACACTAATGTATGCCCTACACCTACCCCTTCCTGAGCGCATTTTCCCCCTTCCTTCATTGCCTCTGGGCCTAACACCAAGTCAGGTAAATGATGTTTCCCAGGCTAATCCCGTTTGCCTGGGCACCTTGACTGCAACATCTTATCTGAACCTCTTGAAGAACCTCGGAGAGAAGCTGCCTGTGTGCTCTTGAGTGTTCCATCTAGGCCACTCTGTGCTCAGCTTGTGCACCTATTAGTGTCCCAATAAACCCATCACTTTGATTGTACTGAATAGCTGAGAATGCCAAGAAGAGCAACAAACCACTGCTTTGGACCTGCTGCCGCTACAAAAGATGGTGAGTACAGTCTGTGCAGCTTATGCCAACTCAGGGCATTACTCTGCCACCCTCTTCTGAGCTTCCCCTAGGGCAGTGGAGCTCCAAACTGTCCCCTACACAAGGCTTCCTATATATTGCACACTCCAGTGAATTTCTCTAGGCCTTGGGAAAGAGTTGAGGTCAGATCCTGGTTCTGAACTCTAGATTCCCTGGCTCTCAGTTTTTTTGTGCTCAGACCACTACAGAGTGTATCTTTCCCTCCACTTTAAAACAGTGCTACAAAGGAATAGTTAGCTACCAGTTCCATTATCTTTTCTGTCCAAACTCCTTGGCCAATATTTTCCCCATTCATATGCCTGTTGTATTGGAAGGAGATTAACTTCCTGACAATGATCTAGAACTTGGAGACTTCATTCTTACCTCCAGTTTTCTAGAAGCAGTTAAAATTTTTTATATGCACAAATTAAATTCACCACTGGCATAAGCAGCTACAACTCCATTGACTTCAGCAAGACCAAAGGATCAGGCTGATAGTGACCAACTCTTCCATAGTTGCACTTCATACCCTAGTCTCAAATAGCCATGTAGCAATGCATATTTTCTGTTTCCTTCAGGGTTTAAGCCTTCACTGAGGGTATGTCTAGACTACGAAATTAGGTCAATTTTATAGAAGTCGATTTTTAGAAATCAATTTTATACAGTCGATTGTGTATGTCCCCACTAAGAGCATGAAGTCAGCGGAGTGCGTCCTCAATACCATGGCTAGGATCGACATACAGAGCTGTGCACTGTGGGTAGCTATCCCACAGTTCCTGCAGTCTCCACTGCCCATTGGAATTCTGGGTTAAGCTCCCAATGCCTAATGGGGCAAAAACATTGTTGAGGGTGGTTTTGGGTACATGTTGTCAGTCGCCCCTCCTTCCCTCCATGCAAGCAATGGCAGAAAATCGTTTTGCACCTTTTTTCCTGGGTTACCTGTGCAGACGCCATACCATGGCAAGCATGGAGCCCGCTTAGCTCACCGCTGCTGTTGTGAGCATTGTAAACACCTCGCGCATTATCCTGGAGTATGTGCAGAACTGGGCTAAGAGATGCCAGCACGAGGCTGATTCTGATGAGGGCATGGACACAGACGTTCCTGAAAGCACAGGCTGTGGCATTTGGGACATCATGGTGGCAATGGGGCTGCTTGATACAGTGGAACGCTGATTCTGGGCCCAGCAAACAAGCACAGACTGGTGGGACTGCACAGTGTTGCAGGTATGGGATGATTCACAGTGGCTGCAAAAGGCCACTTTTGTATGCATAAGGCCACTTTCCTTCAACTTTGTGAGTTGCTTTCCCCTGCCCTGAAGCACAGGAATACCAAGATGAGAGCTGCCCTGACAGTTGAGAAGTGAGTGGCGATAGCCCTGTGAAAGCTTCAACGCCTGACTGCTACCGGTCAGTCAGGATTCAATTTGGAGTGGGAAAGTCTACTGTGGGGACTGCTGTGATCCAAGTAGCCAATGCAATCACTGATGTTCTGCTATCAAGGGTAGTGACTCTGGGAAATGTGCAGGTCATACTGGATGGCTTTGCTGCAATGGGGTTCCCTAACTGTGGTGGGGCGATAGACGGAACACATATCCCTATCTTGGCACCAGACCACCTTGCCAACCAGTACGTAAACCGCAAGGACTACTTCTCAATGGTGCTGCAAGCACTGGTGGATCACAAGGGACGTTTCACCGACATCAGCGTGGGATGGCCAGGAAAGGTGCACGACGCTCGCATCTTTAGGAACTCTGGACTTACTTCCCAGACCAGAAAATTACCATTGGGAATGTTGAAATGCCAATAGTTATCTTTGGGGACCCAGCCTACCCCTTAATGCCATGGCTCATGAAGCCGTACACAGGCAGCCTGGACAGTAGTAAGGAGCAGTTCAACTATAGGCTGAGCAAGAGCAGAATGGTGGTAGAATGTGCCTTTGGATGTTTAAAAGGTCGCTAGTGCTGTTTGCTGACTAGGTTAGATCTCAGCACAACCAACATTTCCATTGTTATTGCTGCTTGCTGCGTGCTCCATAATATCTGTGAGAGTAAGGAGGAGACATTTATGGGAGGGTGGGAGATTGAGGCAAATCGCCTGGTGGCCGATTTGGAGCAACCAGACACTAGGGTGATTAGAAGAGCACAGCTAGGCGCACTGCGCATCAGAGAGGCTTTGAAAACCAGTTTCGTGACTGGCCAGGCTATGGTGTGACAGTTGTGTGTGTTTCTCCTTGCTGTAAACCCGCCCCCTTTGTTGATTTTAATTCCCTGTAAGCCAACCACCCTCCCCACTTCAATCATAGCTGGCAAAGGAAATAAAGTAACTATTGTTTTGAAACCATGCATTCTTTCTTTATTAATTAAAAAAAAAAGTGAGATAACTGACAAGGTAGCCTGAATGGGGTGGGGTGCAGGAGAAGGGAAGGACAAAGCCACATTGCTTATTGTAGCCACACTACAAATCAGAACTGTTTGAATGACAGCCTTCTGTTGCTTGAGCCATCCTCTGGAGTGGAGTGGCTGGATGCCCGGAGGCTCTTCCCCCCCTCCGCCCCGCATTCTTGGGCATCTGGGGAGGAGAATATGGAACTTGGAGAGGAGGGCAGGCGGTTATACAATGGATGCAGCGGGGATCCGTGCTCTTGTTGGCTTTCCTGCAGCTCAACAGGTGCTTCATCATGTCCGTTTGCTCCCCCATTAGCCTCAGGATCACCTCCTGCCTCTATTCTTCATGCTCACTTAATGCTTTCCTGGCCTCTGCCACTGAGTGCCTCCATGCACTAAGCTGTGCCCTATCAGTGCGGGAGAACTGCATGAACTCAGAAAACATGTCATCGCGAGTTTGTTTTTTTCGCCTTCTAATCTGCGGTAACCTCAGGGACGGAGATGATAGGGGGAGCATAGAAACATTTGCACCTGGGGGGAGATAAAAAGGGAGAGTAAAATTTAAGATGATACATTTCTGAGAACAAAAGGGAAACTCTTTCACAGTGAATCAAGCAATTCATAGCAGACAGCACATGTGCTTTAGGTACAAGGCTGCATTTTGCCTTTTATATTGAGCGCCTGCCGGTATGGTGAAACATCACAAATGGCTGGGCAACAGAATTCGGTTTCCAGGCAGCCATGATAAGCCAAAGGGTACGCGGGGTTGGCTTCTTACACCTTCATAACATGTGGGAATGGTTTCAAACTGCAGCGCTATCCTTTCCCATAGCAAGCAATGCCAGTTGGGTTTCACATTTAAAAGGAGGGGCTGCGGTTTTCAGGTGGATGTGCAGCACACACCTCCCCTCACCCCCGCTGTGTGGCTATTCTCCGGGATGATCCCTTTTAGCCAAACACAAACAACCCAGCATGAACGGGGTCCTTTTACTGTTCCCTTACAAAAATTCCCCTATTTCAACCAGGTGACCATGAATGATATCACTCTCCTAAGGCTAACACAGAAAGATAAAGACCGAATGTTGCTTGAATGCGTCCAAAACCCAAGACCAATCATTGCCATGCTTTGTGCTGCAGTGATTCCAGACTACTTGCTACTGGCTTGGCATGATAAAGTGTCCTATCGTGGAGGATGAAATAAGGCAGCGCTCCCCAGAAACCTTCTGCAAAGGCTTTCAGAGTACCTCCAGGAGAGCTTCATGGAGATGTCCCTGGAGGATTCCTGCTCCTTTAAAAGCATGTTAACAGACTTTCCCAGTAGCTGTACTGGCTGCGAATGCATTCCAATTCTTCAGGGCAAATCAAACATTAAACACTATTGCTTTTAAACCCTATACTGTAGTTACAAATGTGCACTAACCAGAGTTGCCTTCTCCGGCTTCAGGGTCAGGGATCCCGCCTTGAGAGGGTATTGGCTCCAGGGTGATGAAAAGGTCCTTGCTGCTAGGGAGAACGGATTCACCGCTTGCCTGCTGAGCATTCTCCTCCTCTACTTCCTCCACAAAATCCTCCTCACTGTTGCGTGAGACTCCTCCCTTACAGGTGTCCACGGACAGTGGTGGGGTAGTGGTAGGGTCCCCCCTAGAATGCAGCTGATCATAGAAGCGGCATGTATGGGGCTCTGACCTGGAGCGACCATTTGCCTCCTTTGTCTTTTAGTAGGCTTGCCTAAGCTCCTTAACTTTCGCGCGGCACTGCTGTGTGTCCCTGTTGTAGCCTCTCTCCACCATGCCCTGTGCAACTTTGGCATATATATTAGCATTTCTTCTTTTTGATCAGAGTTCAGCCTGCACAGATTCTTCTCCACATACAGCAATCAGATCCAGTGTCTCCCTTTCAGTCCATGCTGGAGCTCATTTGCAATTCTGGGGGAACTGCATGGTCACCTGTGCTGCTGAGCTTGCCACGCTGACCAAACAGGAAATGAAATTCAAAATTTCCTGGGGCTTTTCCTGTGTACCTGGCTAGTGCATCAGAGTTCAAAGTGCTGTCCAGAGTGGTCACATTGGAGCACTCTGGGATAGCTCCCGGAGGCCAGTACCATCAAATTGCATCTGCAGTATCCCAAATTCAACCCAGCAAGGTCAATTTTAGCGATACTCCCCTCACAGGGGAGGAATACAGAAGTCAATTTTAAGAGCCCTTTAGGTCAATGGAACAGGATTCATTCATTTTAAAATCGACCTAACGCAGCTAAATTCGACCTAACCCTGTAGTGTAGACCAGGGCTGAGATCTTTCTTTGTCTTGTCTGATAGACAATACTGACCTATGGTAAAATTCACTACTGGAGTGAAGCAACACGACTTCATGGATGCCAGTGGAATAGTACCTGCTTACATCAGGAGTGGACTTGGCTGCTGCTGTGATTTAACCTGACCACATAAGGACTTCAGTAGGAACTGTGAGGGTGCATAACACCTTGCAGGATTGGACCCTAAAGTAAAACACAGAATTTCTTTGCCCGCATAGGGTAGCTAATGCACAGAGAAACCTGCCTCAGAAGTAAACAGCTAGTTCATATGTTAAATTAATTACTAATAATAAAATGGAGTGAAAATAATGTATAAAAATGAGTGTTTTGAATGGCACACTCTCACTTGAGCACAATCCATCTCTGAAATGTTTTTTTCATAAGCTAGAAGCCATATTTTGCACTGGAAGAAAATGGTATTGAGAGGAGCTATTGTTGCATTATCTTGGGATGGTGATGGGCTGATACGAGTCACTAGTGAATGGTGAACTGGTTTATAATGAGAAGATGTGACTTTAATCAGCATTGCACTTGATACTGATAGTTCTTTCCAAGACACGCCATTGTCACTGAAATCTAGTAAAGCCATTTTGCATGTAATTTTCTATAAATATACAAAGTAATCTAGAATTCAACTTCGGATGTTTTTATTTAAATGACAGGTTTCAGAGTAGCATTTGTGTTAGTCTGTATTCGCAAAAAGAAAAGGAGTACTTGTGGCACCTTAGAGACTAACAAATTTATTTGAGCATAAGCTTTCAGTGGAATGCATCCGATGAATTGAGCTGTAGCTCATGAAAGCTTATGCTCAAATAAATTTGTTAGTATGCATCCGATGAAGTGAGCTGTAGCTCACGAAAGCTTATGCTCAAATAAATTTGTTAGTCTCTAAGGTGCCACAAGTACTCCTTTTCTTTTTATTTAAATGATTCACACTATTAAATGTGTTTGAATAAATTCCTGATGTATAGGAGAATATATAATATTCCTGAATAAATATGTGCAATCTATTCTTACCTTGCCTCTACTGCTAGCTTATGATATTGTGAAAGCACTGCAGAGTTAATGAGATATTTAATGTATTAGGGTCAAATGGCCACTAAAGCTTCTACTTATTTTTAATCAATGAGCCATTATCAGCTTTTATCTTTTGTTTTCAGCATTCCTCTGTGTGTGGAGTTCTTATCACAAAGGCAGTGTAGCCAGCTATAGTGTGTTGTCATTGCCTAGCTTGGTGGTGATTTATGGGTACCAGGCCAAAGAAGAGTTTGCCTTTGGGTCTTGCCTTGGGAAAATCTGAGCCTCGCTCCGATAAAAATTTGACAGCAAATGAAAACAGTCACTGCAGTTGTGAGAGCCTGGAAATCCACTTGGCCATTTTACTGAAATAATAGGCTCTCTAAGCCCACACATGTGAGGTCAGAGGCCTGGGATGCTCCCTTCCTGAGATCTGTCGCCAAAAGAGAACCCTCAATGGGTCTGCTCCCTTCTATGCAGAAGGGAGGACCCAATCACCTCCACAGCACCAACTTCTTCCTTTCTCCCCTCAGCCACCAGAACACATATTGCATCTGGGATCTCCACAGGGTCAAGACTGAACAGGTCAGAGTACAGAGTAGATGGATGCTTATCCCTCTCTGGTCCCTTGGAGATTCCCTGGAGAAGATACTATAGCCTGCAGGACTGCTGCAGCCAATGGAGCCATGTTGCAAGGGAAGTGGGAGCTGTTGGGGGCTAGAATGAGGGGGGCTTCCACGTGGTTGGCCCCAATTTCCCCCCAGATCCCAAGGGTTGGGACAGACCCTGAAACCTTTTCTAGGGGGCAAACCCCACATTGCCTCCTTCTGACAAGATATGGAGTTTTTCATGAAAGGGGAAAGGACCAGAGTAATTAATGCAATTTTAAATTATTTCCAAATACCCCTCCTCCTTTGAAGGGCATGGAGAGCTCCGAATCTAGGTAATGCAAGAGAGATCTTCGTCTCCAGGTCACTGATCCAACTCAGGCTGGTATGACCAGAGGTCATCAGATGAAAGATGAAGTGTCTTCTGCTCCTGTAAGAACACAGCAAGTGTTAGAGCTGCTAGCCTTTAGCATAGAGGATGAGTGATGTGCTGTATTAATTTGTGATTAATAATAGTTTTCAGCAAGAGATGACTCTCAGCAGATAATATTCCATGCAGTGCCATTCACTGCAACTTTTGGGAATTGGTAGCTGAATCTGACTCTCAGCACTGAGAACTATACTTGTTCCAAATAGTGGCTTTTGCATGACTGACTGATGTGATTATCTGCCTCATAAAAATAGGAGGATTATGGCCCTAAAATGAAGCAAGTATTCAGTTTAGGAAATAGCCCCTCTATACTTTGGTTTTTACACTGTGTAAGATTGATTAGAAATGCATTCAGCTCCCTTGTCAAAATCAAATCTGAATCCAAGTCTGCAGAGGTGAAAAGCTAGTGCAGTAACCCAGGTAAACTGCAGCTTGTTACTAAAGCACATTCCTGAATGACTATCTGATGATGCCATGCTGCATAATCAAAGCTATTCTACTCCTTCATACACTGTACTCTGTCTGCCAGTTCTCCATTAATGTCAATTGTAGAGATTGACGATACAACACTCAGCTCCCATAAAGCAGTGTGTGATTACCAGAAATAGCCTTTTAGAGAGTAACTGGTCTGCTCAACAACACAAGTTTGCTGGGGATGTTGAAAATGGAGTTCATCTTTGCAGCTTGAATAAAGCTAGGTGGTACCTAATATGTGCCCTATTTTGGCAACAGAAGCAGGCCTATGCTAGAATAAGATAGTAATATATAGAGAGGGAAATAAAAATGAATGGAAAAGACATACAGTATCCTTGATCGTGACTGAGCAGCTGCCCTCTCTTCCTCTAAAAGATCCTTTACTTAATGGTGAATTGTTATCCTGGGATGGGTTAGACACTTGCTATTTATATTAGACAAACACAGAAACAGATGTGCTATGCTAGATCTTTCTTGTATCTTTCTTCTCCTTTATTCGGAGTTCCATCATTTCCTGATTGTGTCATTTCTCATCTACCAGGATCTGCATCTGGATCACTTCTGCATGGTTTGCGACCCATGTTGAGAACCGCTGCTATAGGGAAAATGTTCCACTCAAATTGTGCATTCTCAGCCTGTGCACAATGGCATTATCCTGCCTTAACTGTTTATTCAGCTCACAGTGTTTAATCACAACTGGGACTGTTACTCTAGCTAAAATTCTGCTCCCTCTTTTCCTGTACTTTGTGCAGTCATCCATTATCCTGAATGAAATGTTTTACAGTAAAGCAATTGTTTGTACAGTTCAGCCATGAATATCATTGCAGCAGGCTATTCATTCACTTGGTCCCATCTCCAAAGATTCTCAGAAACCTGTCAATACGTCCTGTCTGTCAGACTCCAGAAAAGAACAGGGACAGCCTTTGTTTTTTGTCTAAAAGGTTAATTATTTACAGGAAGTAGCTGGAAATCCTATTCCACTTCAACGGATATATTCCCAGCTCTCCATGCTCGAGGATCAATGCCGGAATAAACAGTATATGAAAAAGCATAGAAAAAAATCAATAGATACGTTTTAGTAAAAACATCATGGCAGTGAGATAAAAAGCCAGGTGATCAGACAATTACCTGGGTGAGAGAAGAGATAGAATTTAGGGCTGAATGGGAGAAGTTTGTGACTCTGAGTTTCAGTTTAGATTGTCAGACTTGCCTCTCCCTTCAACTGTGAGTGAGCTAGAACTAAAGCCAATGGGCCCAATTCTCAGCTGGTAAAACCTGAGGTACTGGTCCATTGGCTAGTAGATGGATGGGCCCAAGAAGGGAGAGATCTGCTCTGAGGTAACAAAGAAACAAAGCAAGCAATAGAGAATAAAATGATTTTTCTACCATTGGGATGGTGGCATTTGAACCCTTTCTTCCCTTTACCTCACAATTCCTCTCTTGTCTCTAACTCCCTGGTGTTTTGATGGGAGGATGGGAGGAGGGAGGACAATCAGATGGGTGAGCAGCTCAGTCAAAATGACGGTTAATTATTAAACCATTTATAGAGCACCCTGCCCGTCCCAGCTTTCACAGCTAGCATTTGCAGAAGGGCTCTGATAAGCTCCTGTTGTTAGTTCAACTTTCTTTAAAAATAAACCTTTGTGTGTTTTCATAGAGAAACTTCCAGGTAAAACACATAGGTGCATTATTACCAAGTATAGGAAGGACAGATATTCAGGTACATGGTGCTGTGTTTTTCTACCTAAGAATATGCATTTTTCTTCTGATTCTAAAAACCGAACTTAGTTCTCTGATCAGAAGTGTTGTCCAGTTCTAAAATTCTGGTCATGCTTCCCTGCAGTAGGGCAAAGTGGAATGGGTTTTATTTACAATCTCTGATAAGCTAACCACACGGAACATACTACTTTCTATGTCTTTCTGCCTTGTTGTGTAGCTTAATCATTCTAATAGTCTGCCAAGGAACACTGCTTGTAACGTTCCCTTGGTGATGCCTCCTAACATTTGTGGACTGCTGAAATGCCACAAAGAGATGCAAATGTGCTACAGGAATATCGTTTTCCTTTATACAGTTGCAACAGCTAAATCTTTAAGTAATGAGAAAAGCACAAACAAGGAGACAGGATGCATTGGTCAAGGAGGCACACCGGTCTTGCACAATTTTACTTCCCAAAGTGCTTTACAAGGAAGCTAATTACGTGAAAGTGTCCATGGTAAATAAGATGAGAACTACTGTTGGCCTTACACTGGAAGACACAAGTTGCTTGGTATCCTGTGGGACAACAAAAGTAGTTCTGTAATCTAATATGAAACCCAGTCGCTTTTCTGAATGGGATGAGATTAACAACACCATATCTTATTTTCCATTTGAAACTTACATATCACGTTGATGAGCCACATCAGAATTTGGACCCATTTCTATATAAATGGATTGATTTGGTTTCTCTGGACAGGATAGAGGGTTCATTAGCAGGAAAGGTCCTTTTATCACTCTTGGGCTGTGTTTACTTTGTGCTTTGTATGTGTCACAAAAAGACTGAGTCTCGGTCTTTATACTGAGCAAAAATAACGGCTATTCCAACTGCTGCTGTCCTCCTAACCCTTCCCACCAGCCACTCATTGAGCCCTCATCCATTGCTCTTATTTTAAAAAGTCAGATACTGCACACAAACACTAGTCCACAACAGCTGGGATACATCGTTGCCATCTCTCACATACCTGCCCAGTGTGCTGTTCCTAGCAGAATGTTACTTGCACGGGGGACATCAATCATTGTGACACCAGTTAATTTGGTGAGCAGCACAAGACGCCTTTGTATCTCTATCAAAATTTCACTCAAGACTGGGTGAAATTCTATGCCCTGTGTTGTGCAGGTCAAACTATGATCCTAATGGTTCTCTCCCGGGGGAAAATCTATGAAACACAAACTGTTGCTCTGATTCCAGCAAAGCATCCTGAAAAGATCTATGGGGAAATGCTACTTTTCTATGGCTACCTAGGAGGTCACATTAGTGGCTGTATTGAGGGAAGTTCTGGTGGATGGACAGCACGGAAGCCAGATAGGAGGGGACTAAAGAGAGAAACGGAGAAGAGGAAATCTAAGCAATATGAATAGGAACACTTCATTGTAGGTGTGCTTTGGAATGGAGTCCAGAATGATGCCCAGCTATCCCATTGACAATACATGTAGGGAGGCTTGGAGGGAAGGGAATACCATATTTTTGTAGAATGAAACACCATTCCAGTCTCTGAAGGCTAAAAAAGGTTAAAAGATTAATTAATCCTAAAAATTAATATTGGTTTGGAGGTTTTGTTTTCAACTGCTTTTCCCAGGGCATTTAGAGAAGCCCTTGCAAATGCTGTTTAGAGAGCTGTTTAAAGTGAGAAATGGCTGCTTTATATCAAAGTGCACAGTATTTATGAAATTGCATATTCGACAGAGTCAGCAAACTACCTGTGTGATACCAAGTGCTGCTGAAATGTGATGAGGTCACTGGGATATTTAATTTCCTGTATGGCACAATTCTTGCTGGGCATCATAGTTGAAGACATTATTTTCCTAAGATGCAGGCAAAAAATGGTAGCAAGACTTGGACACTCCTTTTATGTTCAGCTCCATCTGCTCTTTGTGATACTGCCACAGCTGCAGTGAGAGGGGAACTCCAGAAAGAGCTGTCAGCAGGATATTTTCCATGAAGACCCCTTGACTCCAGAATGTGGTCCCTCATCTTGGGGTGAAACAGCTCAGTTCTTATATAAAGCATATCTGTTGGCTGCGGTGTTGAGGGCAGGCTGAGGCCTCGGGAGGAAGAGGTTTTAGTGGGGTCTTGCTGCTTGAATTACTGGCTGTTTGAATTAATTCTGTTGTGCAAGGGCTCAGTACACTGCTGTCTCTATGTGACCCATCAGTCTTCATCCTTGAAGGAAACCTTCACAGCACTTTAAAAAGACAAACTTGGGAGCTTAAATTCATTTCTCTGCTAGACTCTAAAAATCATACCCTGAACAGACACTGGATTTATGGTTTATTACAACAATCTGTAACCCATTAACCCCCTCTTTTTGTCCTATGACTGCAGAGGTGTTAACAGGCCACTCTACCTTGAATGATCCCTTACAATATGTGCAAACTACTTATAATCATAGAATCATAGGGTTAGAAGGGACCGCAAGGGTCATCTAGACTAACCCTGTGCCAAGAGGCAGGATTGGTTGGCAGGATATGCTAAACAATCCACCTTGCATTTTGCTGTGATGCCGGAAATACCTTTTCCAGACCTGAAGAAGAGCTGTGTGTGGCTTGAAAGCTTGTCTCTCTGACCAACAGAAATTGGTCCAATAAAAGATATTACCTCACCCACCTTGTCTCTCTAATAGCCTGGGGCTGACACAGCTAGAGCTACACTGCATACATAACATCTGTGTGAACTGTTATTTTAATTGTTTGCATGCCTGCTGGTGGGAATAGATTTATCTAAACTGAAATTAACAAAATTAATAATAGAAGTATTATTATTTTTATTTCAGTAGCACCTAGGAACCCCAGTCGTGGACCAGGCCCCCCTTATGCTAGGTGCCACAAAAAGACACGATAAAAAGACAATCCTTGCCCCCAAACAGCTCATGATCTCAGTATAAGACAAGACACAAACAACAAGTGGATACACTTGTGGATAAACAAGTGGATAAACACTTGTGGATAAACCCATACTATTTTGTTGCAAAGGTATGTTAAAGAAGCAAAAGGTTAATATAACCATCAAGGAAATACATCAGGGAAACGTAGGCTAAAGTTGAACCAGAAATAAATACCTGAAAGATATCCTACTGACAGCTGGAGATTAACCACTGGTTATCCTCCCTCTGAATTTTATCTCCTATCACATGGGAATGTGAGAAACAGTCTTCCTTGAGTCCCTTTCACACTTGGGGTCAAATCCTGACCCCCACTGAAGTGCATGGGAGCTTTGCCATTGATTTCCCTTGGGCCAGGATTTCACTATAGGAATCTGACTTTTTTTTCTGGCCCCATTCTATTATTATTCACATACCTCCAAACTGCAGCACCAAAACTAGTTAACTGAAGCTGTATGACAAAAGGCATTGTAAGTGCATTTGATAAATCACAAGCTTGCTGAAAGAGGACCATCCATTTGCATGTAACCACATTCATTACACTGTGAGTGTGCTGAAAGCAGCTTTTGCACGGTGATAAAGAAAATGTTATTTCAATAGGTGCTGGTGGTTATATGAGCCAGAAGCTGATTCAAATAAGCTTAGAGAACCTTCTGGTGTGCTTCTGAATATGATGGTCAAGCCTGTGGTTCTTTGATGTTTGCACCCTTTGGATTGCTTAAACAAGCCTATAGACTGGGAGACAATAAGTATTTTCTCAGTAGCTATTATTGTTTTTAAATAACTATGCACAATAGTGCAGCTTCATGGGGAGTGACCTGGTGTAGGGGCCCCTCAGTGAGTCAAACACAAGTTATTGGGCTCAATATAGGCGTTGCTGGGTAAAATTCTATGATCTGTGATATACAAGAGGTCAGATCAGATGATCTGCTGCTCCCTACTGGCCTTAAAATCTATGAGTTTATGACACAGAGCTAGTGTAGAGGCTTCTATGCTACCTCCCCTTCTCCTGCTCCTGGTGGAGCAGGTATAACTGAAGGAGAAAGGAGACATGGCTGGAGCTTCCTTATACTCCAGCAAACTTTGGTGTCTGTATCAGGCCCTTGTGCCTTTTGGCAGCCAATGTAATTTAGAGCAGCTCTTAGGCTGCTCTGTGTTACACACGGCGAGCAAAGAGATGCATAGACAGGTCAGGCATCTTTGCAGTACCCCCTCCTGAGGTGCATTTTATGATCCTTAGCCATAGCCAAGTCTCCAAGCCAAGATGTATAATTCTGTCCTCTGGGGTTTGGTGATTATCAGCAAGCTAATCCGGCAATGGTTTATAAATGCTTCGTATATAATGTGCCTAGATTCCCTTGATGAAATTACATCTGTAAATGTACATAGATAGGCTATATCATACTGTCATATAGTACTGAGAACATCCTATAGAAATCTTCCAATAAATTGAACCTGTAAAGGAAAAATATGACTTTCATTCTTCTACTAAATGCATAAAAAATGACTTTAGCCAAAACGTTACACATGGAATCTTAGAAGCATAAATGAGATTTTTAAGGGAGCTAGAAGTGATTAACTGTATTTGTTAGCTGTGGGGAAATTGACTTCTCTTAACATTTTGCTCTTGGAAACGTTTGTAAAACAGTCTGGCCTCTCTATGACACTAAAGAGCACATCACAGCTTGACGCAGCTGTACTGTGAACCGCACTGAATGCAGCTGAGGAGAACTGCAGAGAGACAGCTGACAAATTACAATGTTGATGCAGATCAGCCTGTATGAGACCCTTCAGATATTTCTTGCTGTATAGCTAGGTTATGTAAAATATTTAGGCACAAATAGCTGTATAAAATCATTTCAAGGGGCACTTGACTAGATGGCATATGGAATTGGTACTGTAATGCAATCTTTCACTTGTAGATCATTGATACTGATCCAAACTAGGGGCCAAATCCTGCAAAGAGAATGAGACTCGTCCTTATCTTCCCATGAGACTAGTCCTTACTCAGGTGTGTAATGCCATTAAACTTAGTGGAGCTACCTATTCATAGATTACAAGGCCAGAAGGGACCATTGTGATCATCCAGTCTGAAGCGATGAGTGAGGGTGTGCAGGATCAGACGGCAGGTCAATAGTAAAGAGCCTTTGGCGTTGTTAACTGAATACATGCTCTCAGTAGCTACTGAGTGTCAAAGTTTGACTAAGACTCACAGTTTATCAGACCACTCTGTTTTATTAGCAAAGCTGCTCTGCTACTACATTTAGAAGTGAGCCCCCCGAGTGGGGCTTGTGTCTCTTAATTTATACAGTTTTTTGGAGAACAAGTTACAGAGAAGTTACAGACAAAAGAAGAAAAAGATTTTAGTCACCACCCTTCGAGATCCCTGAGACCAGTCACATATCTTCAATTACCTGCCACCCTTAACAATCTCCTTTAACAGCTTCCAGTTAACTTAACTAATTGCCCTTCACACCTTCCATTCTGATGCCTGCTTCTTAGACGTGCTGGCTCTATCTTAATTGCTTCTCCATTCAAAAGCTAGCTGTCCCTATGTGTGCTCCCTCAGATACTTTGTAACATGTTTTGGCATGCCCTCTCATATACAATGTATCCAGCATGTCCCCTTATACAACGTTATACTTATACAATGTTATACTTCCACATGAGCAACCTTATTGTATTTTCCAGTACAGCCCAAGGTTAAGTTTCCTTTATCTCACTAGAACATATAGCAAATCAATGTTAGTGGCAAAGCTACTACATTATCCTCCTCTAAACCTGTCCTTAAAACACATTTATGCCATGCTGCTGGCAATGATTAAGGCAGCTGGTGCACTGTGCCCACTGCTTATTACACTAATTATAACTGACTCTTTGTTCCCCTGTGTGTGTTTGTATGCACCTGTTCTCTCTCATCTTCATTAATCTGTAAGCTCTTTGGGTCAGGGACTTTGTGTACAGCACCTAGTACAGTGGGGCCTGATCCCAGAGTGGGGCTCCTAGGTACTACCACAATACTAATAATAAGGTGCAGCACTGGTGCGAGACCAGGGCTCCTCTGAATTATTGCAGGTGGATACTGGGATACTGACAAGTGCTTTCTCCGGTATTTGCTGGGGTGACTACGAGTGCAGTCATGTATTCTGTGTCTTTTAAATACCTTTTTGCCCCAGTCATTGGCCCTCGAGGGGTATGTCTATGCTGCACCCGGGGCAAGCCTCCCAGCCTGGATCCACAGACTAGGGTTAGGGGGGCTCGCACTAGGATGCTAAAAATAGCTGTATAGACATTGCTTTGGTGTTGCAGCTCAGACTGGAACACCGCTGCCTCAGGCTTGACAGCCCAAGCTCCAGCCCCCAGCTACAACATCAGCGTAAGCCCTGCTAGCATAAGTTTGTGGAGCTGGGCTGGGCGTCTTGCTCCCAGAAGCAATCTAGACATATTCCAGATGACCCTGTTCTTGCATCACTGCAGATCAATTGCGTAAACATACCCTAGGTGATCCTGTTCTTGCATAGCTGCGCAGCAAATACTCTAATGAATTGCCCTGGGCCACATTTGCTGTGTGGACATATTATATAAACTGGGTCTCACACACCCACGGACTCACCAGTTTCATACCTAGCTTATTGTATACTGACACCTGTGAATGCCACTCCTGCTTTGCACCCTAATAGGGGTCTAATGGACATTACTTGCTGTTTGCATGTCAGGTACTGTATCATGCTCTCTTAGTAGTATGCAAGGGTTTAGAGAAAATTATGAAAGCAAGAATAATTAAATTCATAAATCTAAACAGTAAAGGAGATGTATTGCAATACGGGTTTACCAAAGGTAGATCATGCCAGACTAATCCGATTTCCCTCTGAGAAAATAAATGATTTTTTTGATAAGGGAAGCTCAGTAGATCTAATATATTTGGACTTCAGTAAAGCATTTGACACAGTACCTAATGTCAATTAATTCAATTAAATTAATTTAATTAAATTAGGGAAGGTGGGGTCAGTACAAACATTGTAAGGTGGATAAGGAATTGGCTAAAGAGAAGAAAACAACAGGTTGTGCTGAAAGGTGAATTATTGTATCAGAGAGAGGTTACAAGTGGAATTCCTCAAGGATCAGTCTTGGGAACAGTCTTATTCAGTATTTTTATTAATGACCTTGGCAAAAGAAGTAGGAGTGTGCTCTGAAATTTGCTGCTGATGCAAACCTGGGAGGTATCGTCCATACAGAGGTGGACTGGAATATTATGCAGGAAGATTTGGATGAACTTGAAGACTCGACTAACAACAATGGGCGGAAATTCATTAGTACAAAGTGCAAGGTCATCCACTTAGGGTCTAATAATAAGAATTTCTGCTACAAGCTGAGGGCTTATCAGTTGGAAGTGAGAGAGGTCATGAACAAATTCAGGCTGGAAATTAGAAGAATATTTCTAACCATCAGAGGAGTGAAGTTCTCGAACAGCCTTCTCACAGGAGTTGTGGGTCAAACGACTTAATTTTTTTTGAGAAAGAGCTGGACAAATTTGAGTGCAACTGTATGATGGATTGCTTGTCATGGTGAGGTGCAGGGATCAACAGCCATGGGGCTCACTTTTGGTTTTTATCTTATATTCCTAAAGCTCATGCTTCAGGGTTTGAGCCAGCCACTGGCAGGAATGAGGAAGAGATTGCCCTCCCTCCCCCAGTGTATTCTGGGAAGTTTTTTATCTCCTTCCTCTGTCTCATCTGGGATGGCAGTGGCTGGAGATGGGACAGTGGGCAGGGTGGGCTAGGGCTCTGCGGTGGCACCTAGCTTTCTCTCTATCAGGTGCTTGGTTGGCTAGTTCTTGCTCATATGCTCAAGGTCTAACTGATCGCGATATGTGGGATTAGGAAGGAATTTCCCCTCAGGTCAGATTGGTAGTGACCTTGGGGTTTTTTTGCCTTTCGCTGCAGCGTGTGGGAGTAGGTCGCTTGACAGGATTATCTGGGTATATCTCATTTAATTAATTCACTGCCATTGTAGGGGCCTCGAGCACTGGTGCACTTTGGTCCCTCCCATTCTCTGCCTATGGCGCATGATAGTTTAGTCTCCGGTGGGTCTCATTTCTGTTGGTCTCATTTCTATTGTTGGATTTAGTGTGCTGGGTGTTGTTGGTGTACTCTGTGATACACAAGAGGTCAGACTAGTTGATCCCTTCTGGCCTTAAATGCTGTGACTCAAGTGGCAAGACTCGTGTTTTAATAAAAGTAAATGGGGCCTAGAGCAGCAAAACAATGTGAGCCTGTTTACTGAATGGAATGGCTTCTTTTTTGCTTGTTTGCAGGTTGCATGGCCGATACCATGAAATGGCACCGAACATTGTGCCCATGGACTACACCAAGGATCCAGATGTTAAACTACCTATACAGCTTATAATTAACATGCCTGAACTAAAGGTATTGCTTCTAACTGCTTTAAAATGGCATCATGTTAAATTTGCTTCAAGGAAGTGAAGTACCATGGTTGAGTGATAAGTAATGTGAGAAACTGAGTTCCTCCCCTTCCTATTCCAGGCAAAACCAATGTCAGCCACTGGAGTGATTTATGTAACTACATGAAGTACAGACTTCCCCATCACCAAGGGAGCCAGGACCAATACTTGAAAGGTGTTGGGGGGTATCTCATCATAACATCAGCTGTATGTATGCAACTCCTGTTGAAATTGATGGAAGCAGTGTGCAAACAACTGATAGGGCCCCCAGGAGTTCCTGGCTCCTAGCTCTTTGTTCAGACCACTGAGTCAGGAAGTCTTTCACTGTGATCTGTGGAGAACTTGCTGGTGGTCTTCAGAGAGCTGGCTTATCACAGGTGCTGGTTCCTCTTCCTTGTTTCCTGAGGCTAACTTGCCTAAAAAAGAAGCTGAAAACACACTAACTACTCCCCATATTACTTTTCCATATAAGCAAGAGCTTGTGTTGCTACAGGGATATCACATCATCTTAGTGGGAGGAGAGGGTGTCCATAAGAAAATCAAAATGTGGTTCACATCATGCAAAAATTTGGAGTGAGAAATATGAGTCCGCACATCTATCCTTTATCCAGTACAGCAACTAAATGTACCATAGTTTAACAGGACAAGTATGGATTGTTAGATACCATTTAACCTTTTGAAGCAAAGTATTGAATTGTACCAGTTATGACATAATACATTTGTTAGTTTTTCTGTGTAATATAAAATAGGTTAATAGAGTTTCTATGTACTATCATGCAAAAACCACAGTCCACTCACTGCTACCATCATTGGCAGTGTCACCCAAATATTTAAGGGAATAGTGCAAAAATGTTGTAACTGGTGATCTTCATTTCAATGGTTTAAAAAATCTCCATAATGTAGCACAGCAATCAGCACCTGAATGGAAGCAAAAGCAAATGCAGTATTTTTCTGAAATAATAAATGTACAGTCCTGAAGTCAGCATGCATTGAAAGGCATTTAAAGCCAAACTCAAACTGAAGTTCAGCATTGTTCGTCCCCCTACCATGTCTGGTGCACGCTCAGGGCTGGGGCAACATCCTACATGTTCCCAGGAGCCCATTTGACTCAGAAAAATGTATTCATTGAAGAGGACTTGACCAGATCTAGAAATACATAATTTGTTTAATGTAAATAGAGAAATGAAGGGCTTTCAGCCCGTAAGGATTTATTATATAAAAAGATCTTTGAAGAATTTTTTGAGAACTCCTGGCGTAATTATGATTTGCTGGGGGCCTAAAAAATCCCTCAGAAGTGGGATTCAGGAAGAAAATTGGAGGTTAACCAAGGGTTCTTTTGTGCTGGGATACTTTGATTTCTTTGGCAAGATCAAAACATGAGTCCTGTAGTATTTATAAATTCTCATTATGCACTAACCCTTTAAAAGGCATAGAGAGGGTACAAAAAGATGCAGCACGCTTTCAAAAGTTGTTACCAAAAATGTAACAAACACTTTACCAAAAAGTGCAGAAAAAAACCCTCATGTGAATCAAACTTTTGAATGCCATCAGTATCATAAATACCACTGTCACCAGCATTATAACATATTGATATTCAAATTTAATATTAAATATGTTATATTATTAATATTTTGGTAGGGTCATTTCCTTAACTAGATTCGTATGTTATTCCTATGTTATTAAATTTGATCACACCTCACTTTTTTGACATTAATGGTTATCTACCTTATATTGTATCAAAGTCACAATGTGTGATTTAACTCATTACTCTAAAATTAGGACAAATGGACTTTCTACCCTGAAGTACAGCTGTTCAGCCCCTAGCTCATGAAGGTAGGCAACTCAATTCCACCCAGATCAGTATCCAGCCCCAGAATGGTTTTTACTAATTAAGCATACCAGCTATACGGGAAGCCTGTACCCTTGGTTGCAATGATAATGCTATGTATCCAAACAAACATTCCCTGGCACCTCACAACCCATCTCTTCAGAATATGAGCGATATTTTAACAATGTGAGACAACATGTGGATAATCAAGGAATACAAAAAGATTCCCTACCATGTTCACCATGATATATAGCATGACAGTAGGAACAGAAGACAAAATGAGGGCAATTCGAGGTTTATTACTTATTTACAAACCTATAATATCTGCAATATTCCAAGAACCATTATTCTTCTGAAACATTCTGTGAAATGATATGTTTTAAAACATAATGTTGAATTGTTAATTATATCATTTGTCACAGTAAAGAACATTTTAATAGCTCATAATATGAATAGACTATTTTGGAGCAGTAAATATTTATTTCAGAAACCTTTTAATCAGTCACCTACGTCCTTTTACGTAAAATATCCTGTTATTAAATCTCTAAAATATTTTTCATAGATCTCAAAGCATGTGTTAAAGGTGGGAAGGGTTATTCCTATTTCACAGGCACAGAGATTAATAGCCACATTCTTAAAATATGGCCTTTAATTTTAGATGTCTCAGTTTTTTAATGGATAACTTTAGACATATTGACTAAGACTGTCTGACTTCAATGCCTAAAGTTAGGCTCCTAAATCCATATTTCAGCGCTTAAATCAATTGCCTGATGATCAGAAGTGCCAGCACCCAGCAGAACCAACTACATCTTTGGGCTAGATCCTCAGTTGTGACAAGATACATGCAGTGCAGCTGAGAGGGGAGGCAAAACAAAGGTGGTTTCAAGTCTCCTTTTGCTGCTCCCCCGCCCTGCAGCCAACCCCTAGTGTAACTTAGAGCAACACCCAGGTTGCTTTAATTTTAATTTACAAAAGTAACCTGTCCACACAACCTTCCCCCTCTGGCTGCAAGGGTGGATGGCATAACACCTCTCTGGTGGCTCTGTTATTCCTAGGGAATTCCTGATGCTGGGGGAATAACGAGGGGGCCAGATGCACTGAGTTTCCAGTTGTTGTATGTCTCTCAGGTGGTGCAAGGCAACTAGAGTGGGACCAAGGATTTGGCCCCTGTATATCTGTGTACACCAGGTAAGTATACTTATCTGTAAAATGGGAATAATACTTACTCACTGCTCTGAACTGCTGTCAGATTATTGGATGAATAGTGCTACACACAAGTGCAAAGTATTGTTGTTTGGGACACTATGTTATACACCAGACAGTGCCACTTGCCATATCTACATTGACACAAAGTGAAACATGGTTTATCTGAAGAAACTAACCAGCTCACATACTTGGTAAATAGGAGGGTAAAGCAGCATGTTCTTCACATTTAACATACTTTTGCAGAATGGAAATATGTCCCCAGTTGTATTTAGCCTTCTACCTGCTGCTGCTTTTTCAGAAACATTGCATGCAAACTGAATTACGCCCATGTTAAAAATCCAGTCATCACTCAGGGCTGTTTGATTTAGAAACTGTTTCTTTGACTCATCCATCCCCTGCAAGGACATTTTACATAGATATGAAATGTATCTCTCTAATCTGTCATACTGGCAGGTCACCCATCATGGCAGTATCTAAGGGCTTGTGGAGTGTATATGAAGAGTCACCACACTTTTCATTTTACATAATCACCAAAATGGAAGAAGTGGGGTAACTGAAGACCTCTGGGTATTGGTAATGGGATATGAAACCCTTTGGCTTTAGTTCAATGGTATGAATCCAGAACTGGATGGCACCAACAAAAATTGTAACTGTCAAATGGTGGTTAGTGGCCCTACAAGAAGTAAGTTGTTAGGACAACTGAGAAACCTCAGTGCTGCTCCCATATGATGCCAGTCATATGAGATGGGGATGTTGGCCTTGAGAACTAATCCCCAGAGTGACCAGGAGGAGTCACCAGCTCAACTGTGAGTGGTGCATCCAGTGACAGGCCCCAAATGATGAAGTCTTTAGGAAGCTACCTACTTTGAGAGAATATCCATAGATTAGGTATAGTTGCAATAGAGCATACTTATTCCTAAATTACTAATGAGGCACAAAACAGAAGTTTCTTTTTAAAATGTGATCAGATTTTGAGATGCAGGAATAAGACTCCCCCTCCTAAGATTGAGGCAGGCTGCCTAGAAAAGAATAGGATGTAATAGTGTTATACTGTATTTCTTTATGGGCCAGAGTTCTCATAACTATCTTTAAATTCAGCAGAATCTATCTGGTCTTCTCAGTGAGAATATGCAAAACCTTTAAGGCTTCTTGGTTGGCTTTGAGAAGGGGTTTATAGGGGAAAGGAACTGGATGAAAATCTTGGAACTTGGTTTTGTGAAAACAGTAGGACAAAACTCAGTGTCAAATTTCTGGTTATTACACAACAGTTTGTTTTTCAGTTTCATCAGAGTTTGTAGATTTCTTGAAAAGATTGCTGTCAGCTTGCAAATTTTTGTTGATTGAGAAACTGACTCTCAGACTATTTGTAAAGCGATTACCTTTATTTCAGTGGCTGGAGAATTTGCTTCCCACGAGGAATTTGGTTTGAAGGAGGGGATTTGATTTCCTATTTTTGCCAGGGCTGTCTTAAAAATTATTTGTATTTATTTGTATTGTGGCAGCATGTAGGAGCCCCAGTCTTGGACCAGGATCCCATTGTGTTAGGGGCCATACAAATAGAACAAAAATAGTCCCTGCCCAAAGAACTTACAGTCTAACAGCTGTGGTCCCTTTGATTTATGCGCAAAGAAAAGATGCATAATCTAGCTCTGCATTTGCAACTTTTCCAAACGTAATGCCAAAGAGATTGCTGTAGTGGTCTTTCCCATCAGTAGCTTTTCAGCATCATAGAGTTGAAGATAAAGCTAACATTGGAGTCTCTCTAAAAAGAAACAAACAAAAAATATCTATTGAATTCTAAGTAAATTTGAGAGATTTCCAGTATACCTGGCTTTTCTCCTGCAATTTTTTTTTCTTTTTGTATCATTTGTAGTTACTGCCAAGACTGAGCTCAGCACCACAGCCGCAGGATCTGATAAATAGATAGAATCAATAATGCACTTTTCTAAATTAGATTCAGAGGGAATTAGATGTAGAGGAAGACGGATCACTACTACACACGCTAATGGTTGAGCCAGGCTGAATTTAAATGCAACTTCCATGACTCAAGGAGAGAAAGTTTGCTGACAGTCACAAACCTTAATCTGCCAGGAATCATGCATTAATTAATGATAAAGTGACAGAAGAGCTTCTATTGCCTGAGGAGGTTTCAGTGTTGGGACAGGAAAATAAATAAACGTATTAGGCCAGATGCTCAGCTGATGTAAATCTGTGTTGTTCTATTGAAGTCATAGAGCTATGCCAATTTATCCCACTTCAGCAGCTGTTAAATTAGGTTCTAGATTCTCTAAATTTTAACAGTTCCATTACGTAAACACAGTGCTAATATATCAGGGGGCTTTTTTTTTGGTTCTAAATGGGCAGCACTACTAATAGCCTGGACCTTGAGGGTTTTTGACATTCAGCTGAAACATGCTGAGTTGAGGTCTTCCTTTACGACCGCATGGCCACATCCAACATGATCATCTTGTCCTATACAAACCATGCCTGACGATAGCTTCGTGACTGAAAAGCCATTGGTAACTTCACTTTCTAGAGTTAGCTTATATTTTTGTTCCACCTGCTGTCCACAATGCCTTAGACCCTGGTAATGCTATCAACCTGCTCCTGCAGAAACATCCACATGGGAGTCCTACAGCATTCTCGTTGAACCATTCCACTGAGGATGGTTGGACCTCCACATCCCTCTGTGTTGGCTCCAAGGTCCCCTGCACCATTCGCTGACGGGGGGGGGGGGGAAGGGGGGAGGAGGGGTTGCAGTGCAGGATTGCTCAATGCCATTTTTACACCTTTGATTCTTCGTCTGAGCTCTTGGTGTTGATGTGGCTTGTGTGCTCTGTCCATGGATCATTCGCATCTTTAAACATTTTGCTCCTTTCTGAAATGTGGCAGATAGTAAAACAGAAACCCAAGAACTGCCACTGGATAAAGCAGCACAGACAATAAGGAAAAGCCCTTAGCTGGTCATGAGCTGGATTTTTGAGCAGAGTGTTAGGGTGCCAGAGAACTGGAGCAATTCTTGATCTGGAAAGACACTGTGTTGAGCTATGGATACAATAGTCCCCAATGTCTTTTGTTTGCTCCTATAGTGAAATGATTGCACATTGGGCTAAAATATGTCATTGGAGTTAGCAATAGAAAAAGTCTATTAGATCATTGCATCTATTCCCCTGCCTTAGCTAAAGAACTTATCAGATATTAACCTGATACCTAACATGATCTTAGCTAGCATCTAAGAACTCTGTGAAGAGCTCAGTCTCAAATTTTGGCATTTCTTTTTCATTATGTAGGGGAGGTAGCTTGGTTGATAATCAAACAGACAGTTGATCATCCAGATCTATAAAAGAGGAAAGTAGAAACAAAAGAGACTTTAGTCTGGCAAAGATATGCATGCACTATATTGTTCCATGTGTCACTCAGGCAACTAGGATATTATTATCTTTATTTAGCATCATGCAGGTGTATTATGCTTTACAGGCAAAAATAAAATGACAAAGGGACTGAGTTCTGCTAGTTACACACCTACCCATATTGAAATCAATTTGGAGGCACAGGTATTCTTAGGGCAGAATTTGTCCCAAGTTCCCTCCCTAGAGAACCTTAAAGTGTAAAGAAAATTACTAGAATTGGGTAAGACCACAAACAATATTCGGTAAATATTCATTTATGTCTCTCAGAAAACTGGTAAAACAAACTACAGAAAAGAATTATTTGCAGCAAATATGTGGTAAATTCATTTTGATAAGTGAATACAGCTGAAAAAATTGCAGTTTGCTCAATAGCAATACATGACCAGAGGTGAAATTTGTCCAATTACTTAAGAATTAATCATCAGGCTCTAGCAATTCCACTTTTCCCTTTCTAGTCAAGTGCTTTACTAGAATCCATATCCACATGAGCAAATTAGTATTTTGAGGGATGTTAGTAGATAAGGGTCCTTTTTAAAGGCTACAGAGATACTTTTCTCCTGCTTCTACATCAATTATTGCACTTATTATTGTAGACACAAGTGGGGTCAAGACATTTCTTCTCTTCCATACTATATTATAGGCCAAGTGCTCACATAAACCATTCCTAAAATATGTGCTCTCTAGTCACAGAGTGGCAAGTCTTTGAATAGCAATGTCAAAGCTGAAACATAGGAGATTTAGTATAAAAGCAAAAAAAGGGTCAATGAGACCTAGGGCCATAGAGGCTGGGACTCTCTACATCTAAGGATGTTAAGAGTCCAGCTCGTATCAGTGTGAGATGGGGATGTAATTCCTAGATTTCTGAAAATCTTAGTCATAGTGCCCTTGTCTACAAGTATGACTCCTCTTGGCATTAGTATATGGGTCTTAAGCATTTCAGATGAATCTGCACCATCGATTTACATAACACAAAAACATTTATAATGCCATCTTTCTCTATCCCATTTCTTATGCATACTAGCATCTTATTTGATATTTTGACCACAGGTCCGCATTGAGCTAACACTTTAATTGAGCTGTCTACAGTGATGTCCAGGTCCCTGAGCTGACACTGTTAATTGAAAAGGTGTATGTTTTAACTCTGGATATTTGTTATCCATATAAATGTCAAATCCTTTTTTAAATTTTGCTAAGTTATTGGCCTCAATGACATCAACTTAAAATTTTCTTTCCAATGTGCATTGCTTTTCATATGTCAACACTGATTGCCGTCATATTGCACATTGTAGACTATAAAACTCCCTTATGCATACCTAGAAAGACAGACAGGATGGACCCAGAAGTTTTAAAAATAATTATCTCCCCTGCCCTTGGTTATACAACTTTTTTTAATCAGCAGACCATGGGTCACATCTGCTAGTGAACATTTTATCTGTTTAAAGCATCCATCCATGATATGAACATCTCAAGCTAAAAGTAGAGCTGGGCCCAAACCAAAACACCCCAAATTTTGGGGAACTTCTCATTCTGACCAGTTCAGGCCAAGTCCATTTCTGTTTAAAACGTCCTAACACGACCTCAATAGTCCACATATTATTGTCTTGTTGATGCAGTGAAACTCCTCCATTAAAGTCAAAGGGGATTTATGTGCAAACACTGAAGGGAGAATAATCTCAAGATTTGTTTTGATATAAAGGCATTTCTTAATAACAACCAAGCCACTCCTGCTTGGTTATCTTGACCTGTTCACAGCCCTGAGTATTACTTTACTTATCTGTGCCTAGTAACCTCATATTTCCAACACGCAATCAGCTCATGCTCACAGTACACAGTATTCTGAATTCACTGATTGAACCACAGATAAATACAAAATGGATGGGATTAAAGCAGAACATGAATGTTTTATAAAAGGCTTTGGAGAAAAATAACAGAGGAGTAAACAACAAATTGCATGTCAGGATTCATAACTAGAACAGCAGAAAAGCTTACATATAATTAATTACACATACTGTAATAGCCAGGTGCTGCCTTGGTGCATTGTATTCCAGGACTGCGTTTCATAATATACATTATAGCATGTCCAAAAATCAGAAGATTAATGACAAATGTAATAAGCCCATCCAAAGGGGTTCTGATGATTTCAACCCACCAGACCAATGTTCAAGCAGTCTATTAGATTGCAAAATTCTCAGCATTAAGAGTTCTTTCCTGCTTCTCTCTCTCCCTTAATTTGTATTTTGAGAGGACATAAAAAGCTTTTTTAACAAGCAAAACCCAGGTTTTGAATTTTACAGTGGCTCTTTTTTAAACAATTAATGCTGAAGGGAACACAAGAAGCTAGGAAGGAACACAATCCCACAGTTTATGTGAAAATGCTTTTTCCTTTAAATATTATGAAACCTTAATCTGTGCTCTTTAGAGCAGAGGTAATGGAATTACATAAAGGATTTGAGAAGTATCTGTTAAAGTAACTAATACTTTCCATTGTGCAAGCTAAAGCTCTACCTCCTTGTATATGTAATATGGGGAAGGTAAAGGAAAGAAATAGATAAGAAAGATTTAACTTTTTTTACTCAAATTTAAAAGATTGATTGGACGAATATACAGAATTATTTAAGAAACATACTGAGGCCCCATTAATCCATGCTTGGATTATTTGTCTTTTCTAAGTGTCTGACATGTTAAATTGGTAACTAGTCTTATGCAGTAAACTTATTCTGTAAGTATGACCATGTCTTTCACTTGTGCTGCCGGAGGTCCAAGGTTTGATCTTCACTGATGTTAATGGTACCTGTATCTCTCCAGCACTAGTTCATTACAAATGCTCCCTCTGATGTGTCAGACTGTAAATTGTACTTACATAAGATCCAGTTGTAATGAAGTATCAGAGGGGCAGCCGTGTTAGTCTGTATCCAAAAAAAAACCAATAAGGAGTCTGGTGGCACCTTAAAGACTAACAGATTTATTTAGGCATAAGCTTTCATGGGTAAAAAACCCGCTTCTTCAGATGCAGTCAACTTCATATAAAGTGGGAATCAATCATTTACAGCAGAATGCCACAATCGTGTGCCTGCAGTGTTTTCCTTTGAAGGCCGCTGGGATTGCTTAAACTCATTGCCGTAGAAATGCATAGTGATTCGGTCTTGGCAGGAGAGCAACATCAACAGAACGATTGTTACCGTTCAAATAATGTCACTGAGTTTTTAAAAATGACACACAAGATCTCTTCCCTAATGTGCTACCAATTTTTATTTGCCATTTGTCATGACTTGTGTTATTGTGTCTTTTTCCCATATTTGATTTTGCTCCATTGTATATAAGCACTGAGCTGGGGGTTGTGGAGTGATTTAGGAAGGTAGGGCTGCTGCTGGCATCGTATTTTTTGTTTGGCTTAGGAAAAAAAGGTATGAAAACCAGATACATCATATAATGAATTGCTCCTAAAGAAATAGGGTACTATGGAAGTGTGGTACCAGTAGTATATTTGGCCCATGACTGTACAATACTACTGTCCTTTTTGGACCACATGGATTCTAAAAAAATCTGTGCAAGTTCATAACAAAGTAGTAGGCTGTAATTCAAATTTACCAATCCGGAGCGTCCCTTTTTATATATATTTGATTTCCAAAATGTACTGTTTATTTTCTTGTAAAACTTACAGTGTTAGTTCAATATGATGCAGTTGCGAAACAGGCTAATATCATTCTGGGGTGTATTAACAGGAGTGTTGTATGTAAGACATGGGAGGTAATTGTCCCACTCCACTTGACATTTGGCACTCAGTTTGAGTACTGTGTCCAATTCTGGGCACAATGCTTTAGAAGAGATGTGGACAAATTTGAGTCCAGAGCAGAGCAACAAAAAATGATAAAAGGTTTAGAAAACCTGACCTATGAGGAAAAGTTAAAAAAACGAATGTGTTTAGTCTTGAGAAAAGAAGATTGAGGGGGGACCTGATAACTAGGGCCCTACCAAATTCACGGTCCATTTTGGTCAATTTCATGGTCATAAGATTTTTAAAATTGTAAATGTCATGATTTCAGCTATTTAAATCTAAAATTTCACAGTACTGTAATTGTAGGGGTCCTGACCCAAAAAGGAGTTGTGGGCGGGTTACAAGGTTATTGTAGGGGGGGTGGCGGTACTGGTACCCTTCCTTCAGAGCCAGGATCCCATCCAGCAGCTGCTGCTCTCCAGCTGCCCAGCTCTGAAGGCAGCACAGAAGTAAGGGTGGCAATACTGCTCCCCCACCCCCAAATAACTTTGCAACCCTCCTGCAATTCCCTTTTGGGTTAGGATCCCCAGTTTGAGAAACGCTGGTCTCCCTGTGAAATCTGTATAATATAGGGTAAAAGCACACAAAAGACCAGATTTCACAGGGGGATACCAGATTTCACGGCTGGTGATGCGTTTTTCATGACCGTGAATTTGGTAGGACCCTACTGATAACGTTCTTCACATACATTAAGGGCTGTTATAAAGAGAACTGTGATCAATTGTTCTCCATGTCAACTAAAGGGAGACAAGAAGTAATGGACTTAATCTGCAGCAAGGGAGATTTACACTAGATATTAGAAAAAACTTTCTAAATATAAGGGTAGTTAAACTTTGGAAACAGCTTCATAGGGAGGTTGAGGAATCCCCATCATTGGAGGTTTTTAAGAACAATTGTACAAACACTTGTCAGGGATGGTCTAGAGCTAATTGGTCCTGCCTCAGTGCAGGGGCTGGACTCAATGACTTTTTGAGCTTCCTTCCAGCCCTACACGTCTATGATTCTGTTTCTTTTTTGAATAAAAAGGGTGGCATGGATTCATATTTTTCCTTGTAGACTTTCTGTTCAATTAATTTGCTGCCTGGAACTTAGAGGCAATACGATTTTTTTTTTAAATGATACAGCCCATCTTGGTCACTTTCATTTTCCACTTACAAAGATACATAAATATATTCATGTGATTTGTTTGAAAATATACACTCAGCAATATATATACACTAAAATGCCTGACTTGGCAAACTTTGAAGTTCTTTGAGCTGTAGCTCACGAAAGCTCATGCTCAAATAAATTGGTTAGTCTCTAAGGTGCCACAAGTACTCTTTTTCTTTTTGACCACAGAGATACCAAGGCCATACCTACATTAGCGAGCTTACAGTGACACAGCTGTACTGATGCAGCTGCACCATCATAAGATCGCTCATGTTGCCATTCTATGCTGATGGGAGAGAGCTCTCCCGTCAATATAATAAAACCACCACAACGAGTGGCACTAGCTATGCTGGCGGGAGAAGCTCTCCCACTGACATAGCATTGTGCACATTACCACTTATGCCAGCAAAACTATGTCACTCGGGGGTTCCCACACCCATGAGTGACATAAGTTTTGCTGACATAAGTGGTAGTGTAGTCAAGGCCCAATTTAGTGAAATATAAGGTCATTCATTTGACTGTGACCCACGCGCTGAGCAGCACTATTTCAAAGTCAGAGTCAGTTTTGAAATTACCCCCTATAAAAAGCCATACTTCTGGGAGTGACATTGACTCTTAAGTCAACAATGACCAGCTGACACATGCTGGTAGGCATGGGAGTGATCTTATAGAAGTGTTTTAGTATCTGTTACAGTGTTGGGTTTTTGTTATACAGTAAAAGCTTTGTTATCCAGCATGTTAGGGAGATGGGGGGGTGTCGGTTAGTCAAAAATTCTGGTTTACTAAGAGTTATACTTACCAATGGAATACCAATTTTCAAAGAACTAGAATACAATAAAATGAATAATGTATAAAATAATATACAGGTACTCACCAATCCAGTAGTAATACTGCACTGCAGAGTGGTTGGTTTCTTGAAGCACTTAGGTGTATATGGGTAAAATTTTCTATCCAGTAGGGTTATCTTATGATACCACATATCACTATGTGCAGCGCATGGCGTACACCCCGGTCACGAAAAATACACAACACTAAAACTACATTGAACATAATTTAATCTTTCTTTGATGATTCAGAAGGCACATCAGGATCTTCCAGTGCCTCAGGGTCATCATTATCAACATCAGTGATCATAGTAGATGTAGAAAGTGTAGGAGACTGGGCTGAATCTGATCTGTAATGACCCTATGACCAGGAGTGCTGAGAGCCATTGAATCAGACATTAAGCCCTGTATATAATGGAAATCACTTCAAGCCAGGGTGTGCTGCAGCACCCCCAGCACCCTTAGTTCTGGCACCTGTGCCTATGACACACCCTGGAAGCAGCTTTTTTTAATAAATCCCTGATTACTTGTCTTCCATCTCTTTTGCATAAAAGGATAGTGCAACTGCCTAACCTCCCAGGCAGTATACTAGTCCCGGTTACTAGATTGAAGATTTGTATTGGGAGATATTAGAAATGCTGGTATAGAGCTTTCTGGTTGATAAAGTGCTGGATAACACAGCTTTTACTGTATCTAGATTTTTTAAAAACTAAACAATTTGCATACAATCTTTACAATTCCCGATTATTTTAGTTAATTCATCCAGGGCCAAATTTTCCTTGCCTGATTCACACAAGTAGCTCCACTGATTTCACTGGGACTATTTTCAGGAGTAAGGTAAGCAGGATTTGGCACCCAGATCAGTGTATCTGTGTGGCTGTTTACCTGCCTTACCTCCATCGTATTCTCCACACCAGCCTATTTTACCTCCCAGACTGCAGTTTGCAGGGGGGAGTGTGGAGGCTGCACTATGTGACTGCTGTGCTTGCTGCTTTCGTGAAGTCCCAGGTTTTAAAAATGAGCCTATGTGTTTTATGCAGGAGAACCCCTTCAAGGAGAGGATTGTGGAGGCTTTCTCAGAGGATGGAGACGGGAACCTCAGCTTCAATGACTTCGTGGACATGTTCTCTGTGCTCAGTGAAATGGCTCCCAGAGAGCTCAAAGCAATCTATGCCTTTAAGATCTATGGTAATGTGTGGGGACGCTGTAGATAAATGGCTCCATTAATTCAGATTGACTGTCTACCTAGGAGAGATGTTCACTATCAGCTCTGTGCTTAGCCAAAAAGCAAAATGTCTTAGTTCTGCAAGGTGCTGAGCATTCTGGCCAATCAGCAAACATGCACTTAGCTGTAAAATCCACAGAACTACTTATATTCTTGAAGTTAAGCACATGTAGGATCAAACCCTAGGAAGAGATGTTTTGGTATTTGAGATTATTTTAGTGTAATTCAGGGATTTTCCCCTCTAGATATACTGTATTATTTAGTCCACTGAAATGTCAAAAGATCTTGTGGTATGTCATTGTGACAACAGCAAAGATGATAAATAAGATTGTTTCAGACTTCCAATATCAATTAAATTCTAGAAACCAGAGGATCATCAGAGAGCATGATGTTCACACAAAGATACTTTCTGAATTTTTCTCTTGCTCATAGGAAATTCTCATTTTGTGTTTCTAATTTTAGACACATGGAAGAATGCTAAATGAAGCACTAATGTTTCTGAAAACGTGAATCGAATCTTTTTATATTAGCACTTTGGCAACATTTTTGTAGAAAATATTCTTGTTGTTGCATCTTTGCACAACAATTTCCTGGGAGAAATCCACTTCATGTGCTTTCCAGGATGTTTGCAAAGTAGTAATAACAGAGCTCAGGCAACAAACTGCTAATTTCTATAATAATCAAATGGTTGAAAGTTCTTTATTAGCTAGAGATTAGTGTCTAAATTCCGGGGTCCAGCCAAGAAGCATTGAGCACAAATGAAAAAAGGTAGATGCAAAGGTGGCCAACACAGCATATCTTTACTCCCCACTGTCAGTACAAAATTACTACTTTAGCTTGCCCTGTCTTTGAAATGGATCACACCTTTCCAAGTTCAAAGCAAGGTCTCCCCTCCTGGGGTCTCACTTACTAAGAAGGTCTCAAAAAGCAATATCTCCAGCAGCTATACACGAGACCCTCCCCTTCTGAGCCTTCTGCTTATGGCTCCTTGTTTTCCCTTATGACTTCCTCTCCTTAGACCAGCCTGTTCCCAAAGTCTCTAACATCTGTTGGGTGGTGTCAGGGTTCCCTCCCTACTCTGAACTCTAGGGTACAGATGTGGGGACCTGCATGAAAAATCCCCTAAGCTTATTTTTACCAGCTTAGGTTAAAAACTTTCCCAAGGCACAAATTTCAACTGGTCTTTGAACTGTATGCTGCCACCACCAAGTGATTTAGACAAAGAACAGGGAAAGGACCACTTGGAGTTCCTATTTCCCCAAAATATCCCCCCAAGCCCTTACACCCCCTTTCCTGGGGAGGCTTGAGATGAGCACAAACCAGCCTTGGATTTTTAAGACCCAAAAAAACCAATCAGATTCTTAAAACTTAAACTTTATTAGAAGAACAAAAAAAGATAAGAGAACAACTCTGTAAGATTAGAATGGAAGAAAATCTTACAGGCAGTCAAATTCAAAACATAGAGAATCCCTCTAGGCAAAACCTTAAGTTACAAAAAGACACAAAAACAGGAATACACATTTCCTCCAGCACAGCGAATTTCACAAGCCAAAACAAAGAAAATCTAACGCATTTTCTAGCTAGATTACTTACTAACTTTACAGGAGTTGGAAGGCTTGCATCCTTGATCTGTTCCCAGCAAAGGTATCACACAGACAAACAAAAGCCTTTCCCCCCCCCCCTCCAGATTTGAAAGTATCTTGTCCCCTCATTGGTCATTTTGGGTCAGGTGACAGCCAGGTTACCTGAGCTTCTTAACCCTTTACAGGTAAAAGGACTTTGCTTCTGGCCAGGAGGGATTTTATAGCACTGTATACAGAAAGGTGGTTACCCTTCCCTTTATATTTATGGCAGGTGGAGTTGCAGTTTTGGCATGACTGCACTGAAACCTCAACTTGAACAAACTGTGACCGCAACTTTTGAAGAAACAAACGTCAGACCTTTCTTACAGCCTTACTCATAACCGTTTAGATTAATAGAATCATGGAAATGTAGGGCAGAAAAAGACCTCAAAGTCATAGAATCCAGTCCCCTGCACTGAGGCAGGACCAAGTAAACCTAAACCATCCCTGACCAGGTGTTTGTATAACCTGTTCTTAACCTCCAGTAATGGGAATTCCACAACCTCCCATGGAAACTTATTCCAGAGTTTAACTACTCTTATCGTTAGAATTTTTCCTAATATCTAACCTAAATCTCCCTTGCTCCAGATTAAGCCCATTTTTTTCTCCTACCTTCAATGGACATTGAGAACAGTTCATGGATTCCAAGACCAGAAAGGGACCACGGTGATCATTTAGGCTATGTTTAAAGTATCTAGTTTAAAGTAACAACTGCTTTCAGGGTTGCTGAAAGCATATTTTTCCAATCAATTAGAGCAAAACCAAGCCTCCCATAATGTTTTCTGTATCATAAAATCAGCTGCCACTTGCCACAGACCTTACATATAAATTCATACCTACTGAATCACTATTCTATAATCCTTCAATACAGCATGCTAAATATCCTCTTAAATTTATAATTAAATTAACTTATGCTAATTCAACCTATTTTCAAAGGCTGATTAGGAAAAAAAAGCTCAGAATGGTCTTAACAGGCATTCTGTTATACATTTGCAGAAGTAATTGCAAAATACCTTAGGTAGAGATATTTAATCACCAAATGCTGGTCTGTAAATACTGCCCTTTTGCATTATTGGTAGATGTCTGTGTAACCTTCTTGTCAGTGTGTGTTACATCCATACCCATGTAAAATGGAACAGTCGGCAGTGACAATGAAAGCATATGTGAGATTCTGAAACCTGTTATTGCAAAATCGATGGGTGAAATGTTTCTAAATTGAGTATCCCTTAAAGTGATCAGGCAACAAGTGTGAAAAATCAGGAAAGGGGTGAGGGGTAATAGGAGCTTATACAAGAAAAAGACCCAAAAATCAGGACTGTCCCTATAAAATCGGGACACCTGATCACTCTAGTGTCTTTTCATAATCTCCACCAAGACATGGATTGTGACATCAGCTGAAATGTATAAAACAGAAAACTCGTGATTTGCTCACAACAGTTGTGTTTTTGATGCTGGTATTTTGATATTAGCAAATATAAAAAACAGAGCAAGGCACCAGGTAAAAAAATAGAAAGATGGAGTCTTTGCAGGAAACTTTCCAGTCCCATTACACTCCTTTAGGATGTGTTGCCACCCAAGTTCCCTACATCAGCCATTATCTTCTCTGGTGAGAGTCAGAGTATTGTTGGCTATATAAGGGCTGGTGATTACTTAGCTAGTGCCATATGCGTGTGCCATAAGACATGAGGCCTGAGTTCTGTTCCTGACTCTGCCACTGATCTGTGTTGTGATGCTGGGCAAGTCACTTCCCTGTTGTATGTCTTTCATCAGATGCTGGAAATGGTAATGACCTTGTTGTTAAGCACATTGGGATCTATGGATGGAGAAGCCTGTATAATTGCTGGTTATTGTTTTATTATCTAATCAGTGGGGTGGCCACTATCCAGTCAGATCATCTCACACAGCTGCTTTCAAAGATTACGGGTTAAAGGGGGGGAACTCACTAATCTATCGAGAGACATTTGTCACAATGGCATGTAGCTGCACACACACCATTTCCCCAGCTAATACTATGCATATATTCACCAACCCCCTGCTGGAGCATACTTCTGCCTAAGCCAAGAAAAACAGCCATCACCTTGTGAACAGCCTGCTTTGCTGCTTAGGGTTTCCTTAGTGAGAGCAAAGAGAGGCAACCGCTTAGCTATAACCCATTATAAAAAAGCAAGCAGGAAACAAACCTGCTATGTGTACATTTTCTTGCCAGACAACCTACTAAATCTTGAGGCATACAAGGCTGCAAATCTGACAGTTCCATCAGGCTTGGAATATTGCTGCTCAGTGGACAACTAAGTTCTGCGCTCATGTGACCATGGAAGTACTCCATGGAGATTTATTGGCAACTTATTAGCTGTTTGTATGTTAGTACCGTTGTATGGAGCAGTACTGTAATTTACTGTTTCCCCCATCACTTCTGTGGTTGGTGTCTCAAAATGTCAATGTTAGCAGAAACCTGGATTGAATGGTAACACTAAAAATAGTACTCTGCAGATAGAGTGCTTTGTCTTCAAAGCACTTTCTAAACCTTAAATGATCCTCCCAAGTATTTGTTTTATGGGTGGGGAAGCAGACTGCTGTGTTCTTGATCAGGCCTTGATTCTGTGAGTTGCTCCATGCCATGACCTCCTCTGGAAGTTCAGGCTACAAGTATGGATGTGATTACGTTGCCTGATTATGGTTGACCTACAGAGAATATAAGCTCTACTAAACAGATATGCAGGCTGTCACTTGCCACAGAAACTGGGTCAAGTGTATTTGGGAGAATCCAGATGTTGACCAAGAGCTTTGGATTTGAGTTAGATGGAAATGCTCCGTATTTGGTCAGGCAAGTATAGGATCTTCTGAATGCTGGCCTAGTGTTTGCTTGTACCGTACAGAATCAAGTCCTGTTGAAATAAATGGGAGTTACCTGTTGTGAGAGAAATTGGTCCCAAGTTTGCTGCGGTTGAAGACAGACATAAATATTTGTTTAAACTGTTTTCTTTTGTACACATTTTGTTAGAGTAAATTAATCTGGAGAGAGGTATTGACAATCTTCTTTTCTTTTTTCCTCTTCTTGTTTAGATTTTAACACAGATAACTTCATTTGTAAATCTGACCTTGAAAAAACCCTCAACAAGCTGACACGAGAAGAGCTAACAGCAGAAGAAATCACTCTAGTTTGTGAGAAGGTGATAGAAGAAGCTGATATGGATGGTGATGGGAAATTAGCATTTGCAGACTTTGAAAATATGATTTCCAAAGCACCAGACTTTCTCAGGTATCAGAATTGCCTTAAAAAGTATCAAATGTTCTTTGTTTACATATTTTGTTCCAGTTGGAAAGATGATGGCCTTGACAAATGTTGACATGCTGGAGTAACATTTGACAGGCTCTAAGCCTGAGTTACAATTTATCCTCTTTTGAGGACAGGCAAGCAGCAATGCTTAGGGTTTTTTATTTACTCTTCTGCCCTGGTGTTCAGCCAAGGTCTCTGCACTTTCTCCCAGATCAATGTCTTGTCTGTACTTACCTTTTAATATTATATTATTAATTATTATTCTGGAAGATCTCCTAAAGTGTAGTGTAAGCAGAAAGACACCAGACTCCTGGGCTCAGATCCTCAGCACTATTTAGAAGCCAAACTCCCATTAATTTCAATGGGAGTTAGACGCACTAATACCTTTTGAGGATCTGAACCCAAGTCCTTCAGTTGCAAACTAAGGGATGACCTCTACCCAGAAATCCCTTACTTTACTGACTATTTGAAGACCAAGAACTCAATGAGTTTTGATTATCTCTGCATTTGATCTTCTTAGGTATTTTCTTAGATGTTTTGATCTTTTAAAAGCTCAAGTGATACTGTCCTCAGGCAGGCCTGCTGACAGCAATTCCAGGCCCCAGGGCAGAACAATGAATGGGCCCCTACGTACGCACAAACCGCGTCTGCGCAGACTCAGTCTGCCTGACATTTGGGCAGTGCTGCGCCTGCTCTGGCTGGTGCCCAGCAAGCTGCCAACTGCGCTGCTGGTGCCCAGCAAGCTATTCCAGCACAACCAGGGCTTCCATATGCCCGCTCAGTAGGGTTGCCAACTGTCTAAGCATGCAAACCCAAAGACTCTTGCCCCGCCCCTGCCCCATCCCTTCCCTGAGACCATGCCCCTGTCCTGCCCGCTGCTCACTCCATACCCCCTCCCTCCACTGCTCACTCTCCCCAACCCTCACTCATTTTCACCAGGCTGAGGCAGGGGGTTGGGGTGCAGGAGGAGGTGCGGGGTCAGGCTCTGGGAGGGAATTTGAGTGCAGGAGGGGGTGTGGGATACAGGCTCTGGGAGGGAGTTTGGGTGCTGGCTCTAGCTTGGGGCACGGGATTAAGGTGCAGGAGGGGATCAAGGGGTCGGTGCTTACCTCAGGTGGCTCCCAAAAGTGACTGGCACACCCCTCTGGCAGCAGCTCCTAGGCAGAGATGCCTGGGGGGTCTCCGTGCATTGTTGCCTGCAGGCACCGCCCCCGCAGCTCCCATTGGCCGGGGACTGTGGCCAATGGAAGCTGCGAAGTTGGCGGTCGGGGCAGGGGCAGCGCACAGAGACCCCCCTCTCCAGGGGCCACAGGAATGTGCCAGCCACTTCCAGGAGCGGTGCAGAGCAAGGGCAGGCAGGAAGCCTGCCTTAGCCCCACTGTGCTGCCAGTGGTGGTGGCAGCCAGAGGCTCCCAGGTCCTTTTAAATTGCCCGGGCCCCTGGGCAATTGTCCCCTTTCCCCCCTCCTGTCGGTGGGCCTGTCCTCAGGCCTGTTGTATCAGGTACCTACCCAATCTGGCTTTGGGCCCATCCTCTGCCTCAGTTTCCCTTGGCTAAGTCTTAAATGCCCATCCCTTCTGGAGTTAATCACAAGGCCATCCCAGATCTTCTGTCCCAGCATCATGCTTGGCACAGCCTTCCTCTCAGGGTCTATCCTGTTTCACAACAGTCCCTTCCCCAGGTCTCAGCTTCTCGCTCTCCTGAGCTCCAATCAATTCCTTCATCCCCATCCCATTGTTGGCAGGGACGGCTGTACCGTCTCACAAGGCAGCTGCATGAGGGGAACCTATGCCAATCCTTTGCTATGGGTTCCCGCCCCTGAGACTCCAAACAGCTGAGCCCTGTAGCTCTGTCTTTCCTTTCTCAGACTCTTCCTGTATGCTTAGACTGGCCTTCTCCCTGGCTCGCTGCTTGCTCACTTCCAGTTCCGTTCTCTCTGCATGACCACAGTCTGTCCTATCTCCCAGCAGTCCTGATTCCTAGTTACATGACCCTTGTGCTCTCTCATTCCCTCCAGCTGGGGAGGTAAGCTACACCTGCCACAGGTGAGGCTGATTCCCCCAATCCCCTTAAAGGGCCAGTTCACCCTGTGACACTTGTGTTCTAGGGTATTTGATCCATGAGACAATGTTAGAGACCCAGATGATGTAGACAAGTTCCTTCTTTGTGTAATGGACCTCTGTGGAAACTCCTAGCACAATTGTATTACTTAGGGGAACTTGGTCTTTCTTTGTGCAGGACAATTTTTCGTCGTCATCTTTAGATCCTGAATTAGAGGGCAGACTGTTTCTGGATTTGTTTTTGTTGCTTAAAGCTGTAGCCATAAGGAATTTAATTTAGCCATTATGTTCATAAATGGATATCAGTCCCTTCCAGTTCCTCTTGGAATTCTCTGCTAACAAGGAACTGGAAGTGCTACTGAAATGCCCAGATTTGTTCCAAATAACATGATCCATAGCACAGTAAAACAGTCACAGAAACACATTGCTGTCCTCATGACATATTGTATACAGGAATGGCAATGTTAATGTCCTGGAGATGATTAAGTGTTTCATTGTGGAATATGTGGAGTGTAGCTCCAGACATACAGGCAAACCAGATTCCCACTCCAGCAACAGCCATGTATGAGATCACCTTCCCTTCCTCCTGATAGATTTCTACTATACAGCACCATTTGAAATTCCAGTACTGGTTATAAAAAATTGTCGGCTGGAAGCAGCCCAAGTGGTATCTTCCATCAGGAGTAGATGCCTAACTGGGAGAATCCCTAAATTCACTCTTTTCTGAGGTTCTGAATATGAAGGTTCCCCTGTAGTATGGCTGGCATCAAAGTTCCTACTTTTAACCACTGAACTGTTAAACTTGCTGATTAATCCAATAGTGGTCTATGATCTTCATTAAACTGCTCCTCAGTAGGATGTAGCAGCAGAGGAGCAGAAACTTCATTCTGACCAGTACCATGCACCAATATCTGCTACTCCACAGTCATGACTATTATGGGCATCGCTTTCTCTGGCTCTTTTTTACCTTTTTTCAATATTGCCATAATCAGCCATTGGCAGCTCGGTTGTCCAATCTGCTGTGGATTTTTCCTTTTTCTGGATTCGTTTTCATCACTTTCAGCACTGTCACAATCGGGGAATTGGCAACTCTGTAACCCTGTCTGGCATGGCCCTTTCTTGTTTACACATTCTGATGCCACATGAAACCGCTCAGAATGGCGTATCCATTTTGGCTGTACTGATTTATCAGCAGTTACAGCATCTGAAGTTGTTATGGAAGCTATTAACTCCATTGTCCTTATTCCTCTTCAGACTCTATTTATGCTGCTTCTATCCTTTAAGGTAGTTTGATCTGTCTTTCTATTCCTGTAGAGATGGCCCCCCTTTTCTGTTTCTAGGGCTCCATGCTGCAGCTCTCCATGGGCTCTCTCTAGGGCTCCATGCTGCAGTTCATTTTTCTGTATTCTCCCTCTTTTTGTCCTTGTCACCTCTTCTCTAGGCTGGAGCTTTTCCTGCTCTCAAAGCCCTTCTTCAAGCCTTCTCTGCTCTCTCTGTGTTCAGCCCCAGCTTGTTCTGGGCCTGCTCTAGTACTGGCAGGTGAGGAACTCAGACTGTTTCCTCTCCCTGCAAAAGAGTTACACTGACCTTTTTCTTCTTTTCCTTTCTTTTCCTCCCTCTCCCCCCCTCTGGAGGTGGATCAGTCACTGCTGGCACAGCTAATGTGAGCCCAGAGACACAAGACTGTAAGCCCTTTAGCAGAGAATGATCTCCTATCCAGAGGTCCCTCAATTTATTAACTCTTTTACAACATGCTGGTCCTCTCTGATAACAGGGGGACCATAAAACCTATGCGTAAAAGATATTTCCCTACTGTGCACCAGTACCACTGCTGCTTCCCCAGTGGAATCAACAGTGAGAGTGCTAGCAGAGTACAGACATTTTGTCTAAATCCTGCTCTGAGCACAATAGCCTTTAAAATGAAATGGAACTCATTTGTTTAATAGAGGGATCTCTTGGGATCTCTTCTCAGCATTGCCAAGCCCACTGGGCCTGCAAAATGGTGTATTATCTGAACAACATGCTCTGGGATCTGAAAGGGCAGCGCTTACTCTGATAAGAAAAGACCAGACTTTTTGGAGAGGGAAGGCTGGCTAACAAAAGGCCCAATGCTGTGAGGTGCAGAGAACCTCCTGTGAAGGGCAGATACCCCTCAACTCCCACTGTAGTCATGAGGAGATAAGGATGCCAGGCACCTAATGGAATTAGGAATTATATTCACTGGCATAATTTATGGAATATAAGTCATGATTAAAGCTGCGCATTCTGTGACTTTCTGGGACCTCTGTGATTTCTGTAGCCTGCTGGTGTGCCTGACCCCAGGGCTGCCTGAGGAGCTTGGACAGCCCTGGGGCCAGCTGCTCCAGCCCCCACAGCTAGAGTGGTAGTCCTGGGCCACCCCCTGCCGCCAAGCAGAAGCGGTGGTCCTGGGTCACCCCCTGCCAGAAGCACCAGAAGCAGCAACGGCAGTCCCAGGCCACCCCCCAGCACCAGTGGGCACCCAGCTTCCCTCCAGCACCAGAAGTCTCCCTGGAACCACCCCATGAGCACCAGCAGATGCCCTGAGCTCCCCCAGCACCAGCGGGTGCCCCCAGATCTTCCCAGAACACCCAAGATTTAGTCAGGGGTATATAGTACATGTAAGGCTGCGAATCATTCACAGAGGTCACAGAAGTCACGGCTTCTGTGATTTTCCATGACCTCAGTGAATTTTGCAGCACTGGTGCAGCTGACCCCAGGACCACCCCAGCAGCTGGTAAAGCCTTGGGGCCAGCCTCACCGGCTGCTGTTCTGGCAGCCCCAGGCAGCTGGTCCCCTGGACTGCCCAGGAGCAGCAGTCTGGGACTGGTGGCGGTGGGACCCTGGGCCGCCCCCTGCCCAGACCAGTGGGATGCTGGGATGCCCCCTGCCTGGACCAGCAGTGGTGGGGCTGTGAGGCCACCTCCTGCCCAGACCGACAGCAGCAGGGCCACAGGACGCCCTCTGCCCGGACCAGCGGTGGCAGGGCCCTGGGCTACCGCCCGCCTGGCCCTGGGCCGCTCCCCTGCCCTCCAGCAGCAGCAGGGCCCCAGGCCACACCCCCTCCAGTGGCAGCGGGGGGGCCCCTGGCTGCGCCCCTGCCCCCCTGCAGAAGCATCGCCCTACTCTGTCTTCCCCCCTTCTCTCCTCCGCAGAGTCTTCAGGAGCACCCCGCTCCCAGTAGGTAAGATTTAGTCATGGGTATTTTTAGTAAAAATCATGGACAGGTCATGGGGTCATGACTTTTTGTTTACCTGTCCATGACTTTTACTAAAAATACCCGTGACTAAATCGTAGCCTTAGTCATAATTTATGAATACACATGAAAACACTGGGTAATTTGTCCTCATGAAATTAAAGCCAGAGACTATAGCAACTGTATAATTCATACTGGTAATACAGAACTAATTAAAATAATTAAATACTGCAATCTTTTCTGAATCTGCAGTTAGTTTGGTTTTTTGTTTTGTTTTTTTGGCGATTGATTTTCTTTTGTTTTCTAAATGCTACTTGGGCCTATTACTGAGCAAGAAAGATGCCCTCTAAGCAAAGAAGGGAAAGTTGAGCTTAAAACCAGAATCAAAATCAATTATTCAGCCCACACATACCAATTTTTCCAACATATTGGACTTCTAAAAACCATGCGTGTTTTCCCTTGCACGTTTCATATTTAAAGGAACCTTGTGAAAAGGCAGAGCTTCCACTCGTACATATTAATAAAATACTCTACATAGCCTTTCAGCCTAGCATGGTACCTAGATACTACAGTCATAACCACATTATAGCTACCACAGGCAGATAGTCCACTGGTCAGGAAATCCTCTCATAAGAACATAAGAATGGCCATACTGGGTCAGACCAAAGGTTCATTCAGCCCAGTATCCTGTCTACCGACAGTGGCCAATGCCAGGTGCCCCAGAGGGAGTGAACCTAACAGGTAATGATCAAGTGATCTCTCTTGATGCCATCCACCTCCACCCTCTGACAAACAGAGGCTAGGGACACCATTCCTTACCCATCCTGGCTAATAGCCATTAATGGACTTAACCTCCATGAATTTATCTAGTTCTCTTTTAAACCCTGTTATATTCCTAGCCCTCACAACCTCCTCAGGCAAGGAGTTCCACAGGTTGACTGTGCACTGAGTGAAAAAGAACTTCCTTTTATTTGTTTTAAACCTGCTGCCCATTAATTTCATTTGGTGGCCCCTAGTTCTTATATTATGGGAACAAGTAAATAACTTTTCCTTATTCACTTTCTCCACACCACTCATGATTTTATAGACCTCTATCATATCTCCTCTTTTCCAAGCTGAAAAGTCCTAGCCTCTTTAATCTCTCCTCATAGGGGACCCGTTCCAAACCCCTAATCATTTTAGTTGCCCTTTTCTAAACCTTTTCTAATGCCAGTATATCTTCTTTGAGATAAGGGGACCACATCTGTATGCGGTATTCAAGATGTGGGTGTACCATGGATTTATATAAGGGCAATAAGATATTCTCTGTCTTATTCTCTGTCCCTTTTTTAATGATTCCTAACATCCTGTTTGCTTTTTTGACTGCCACTGCACACTGCGTGGATGTCTTCAGAGACCTATCCATGATGACTCCAAGATCTTTCTCCTGATTAGTTGTAGCTAAATTAGCCCCCATCATATTGTATGTATAGCTGGGGTTATTTTTTCCAAATGTGCATTACTTTACATTTATCCACATTACATTTCATTTGCCATACTCTCCAGTCATTGGAAAGTCTCATGCATTTCAATTGCATTATCTTCCCTGATAATGGAAGGGGAATACTTCATTATCATGTAAAGATTTCATGCTTTGCTTACAGTGTCACAGCGGGTACTATGGTACAGAAGGATGGTGTCCATTCCAATACAGGAGTCTCTCTTGTATAGTTAGTGAAGGAGAGAGATCTATTTTCAATTCACTAGTTCCCATCAGCCATGAATTTACACTGAGTATATTAAAAGGGATTTTTAAAAACTAGATTTCATCTGTCAAGGTTCCTCCCCCACTCTGAACTCTAGGGTACAGATGTGGGGACCTGCATGAAAAACCTCCTAAGCTTATCTTTACCAGCTTAGGTCAAAACTTCCCCAAGGTACGAAGTATTCCACCCGTGGTCCTTGGAATGGCCGCTACCACCACCAAACTAATACTGGTTACTGGGGAAGAGCTGTTTGGATGCGTCTTTCCCCCCAAAATACTTCCCAAAACCCTGCACCCCACTTCCTGGACAAGGTTTGGTAAAAAGCCTCACCAATTTGCCTAGGTGACTACAGACCCAGACCCTTGGATCTTAAGAACAATGAACAATCCTCCCAACACTTGCACCCCCCCTTTCCTGGGAAATGTTGGATAAAAAGCCTCACCAATTTGCATAGGTGACCACAGACCCAAACCCTTGGATCTGAGAACAATGAAAAAGCATTCAGTTTTTTTTACAAGAAAACTTTTAATAGAAAATAGAAGTAAATAGAAATAAAGAAATCCCCCCTGTAAAATCAGGATGGTAGATATCTTACAGGGTAATTAGATTAAAAACAGAGAACCCCTCTAGGCAAAACCTTAAGTTACAAAAAAGATAGACAGAAATAGTTATTCTATTCAGCACAGTTCTTTTCTCAGCCATTTAAAGAAATCATAATCTAACACATACCTAGCTAGATTACTTACTAAAAGTTCTAAGACTCCATTCCTGTTCTGTCCCTGGCAAAAGCAGCATACAGACAGACCCAGACCCTTTGTTTCTCTCCCTCCTCCCAGCTTTTGAAGTATCTTGTCCCCTCATTGGTCATTTTGGTCAGGTGCCAGCGAGGTTACCTTTAGCTTCTTAACCCTTTACAGGTGAGAGGAGCTTTCCCCTGGCCAGGAGGGATTTCAAAGGGGTTTACCCTTCCCTTTATATTTATGACGCCCCCCAAATCTCAGCTAGGGTGAAACACTGGCTGGGATTTCTTCCTGGAGCTCTAGGAAAAACAGAGTTAATAAGACATATGCATCTCTAAATATACTACCAAGTACATAAAGACTAACAATATTTTCCACATCTCAAGGACGATTTTAACCAGTTGATTCTGGGAAACTTTCACGGGAGAGTGCATCAGCCACTTTGTTAGAAGCTCCTGAGATGTGTTGGATGTCGAAATCAAAATCTTGGAGAGCTAAACTCCACCGAAGAAGTTTTTTGTTAGTTTCCTTGACGGTGTGAAGCCACTTCAGTGCAGCATGGTCGGTTTGCAGGTGGAAACGCCGTCCCCAAACATATGGGCGTAGCTTTTCCAGAGCGTAGACAATGGCATAACATTCTTTTTCAGTGACTGACCAGTTGCTTTCCCTCTCAGACAGTTTTTTGCTGAGAAACACTACAGGGTGGAATTCTTGATCAGATCCTTTCTGCATTAAAACTGCTCCCACACCACGCTCGGATGCATCTGTGGTTACTAGGAACGGTTTGTCAAAGTCTGGGGCCCTTAGTACAGGGTCAGACATGAGTGTCGCTTTAAGCTTGTTAAAGGCCTTCTGACACTTTCCGGTCCACTGAACAGCATTTGGCTGTTTCTTTTTGGTTAGGTCTGTCAGTGGAGCAGCGATTTGGCTGTAGTGCGGTACAAATCGTCTGTAATAACCGGCCAAGCCTAAGAAGGATTGAACCTGTTTCTTTGACTTTGGGACAGGCCACTTTTGGATAGCATCCACTTTGGCCTGTAGGGGGCTGATAGTTCCTTGACCCACCTGGTGTCCAAGGTAAGTCACTCTGTTTAGGCCTATTTGACACTTCTTAGCCTTAACAGTTAGTCCTGCCTCCCTTATGCGCTCAAGGACTTTTTGTAGATGTTCCAGGTGGTCTGCCCAGGAATCCGAAAATATGGCCACATCGTCAAGGTAGGCGACTGCATATTCTCCTAATCCCGCTAGGAGACCATCTACAAGTCTTTGGAAAGTGGCGGGTGCATTTTGCAGCCCGAAAGGGAGTACATTAAATTCATACAGCCCGAGATGTGTGATGAAGGCTGACCTTTCCTTGGCAGATTCATCTAGCGGTACCTGCCAGTACCCCTTTGTTAAGTCCAAGGTAGAGATGAACTGGGCCCGTCCCAGTTTCTCTAACAGTTCATCTGTGCGTGGCATTGGATAGTTGTCTGGGCGAGTTACAGCATTTAGCTTACGGTAGTCCATGCAAAAACGTATTTCCCCATCTGGTTTGGGAACTAGAACCACTGGAGATGCCCATGCACTTTCAGAGGGGCGGATTACACCCATCTGTAACATATCCTGGATCTCCCGTTCTATAGCAGTTTTAGCTTGAGGAGACACCCGGTAAGGTTGGACCCTAATTGGGTGAGCATTACCTGTGTCAATGGAGTGGTATGCCCGTTCAGTCAGTCCTGGGGTGGCTGAGAACGTTGGCGCGTAGCTAGTGCACAGCTCCTGGATCTGCTGTCGCTGCATACGCCCAAGGGTCATGGAGAGGTTCACCTCTTCCACACCACCAGCACATTTCCCTTCGTAGTAGACACCTTCAGGCCACTCAGCATCATCTTCTCCCTGGGCTGTAAACTGACAAACCTTTAATTCTCTGGAATAAAAGGGCTTTAGAGAATTAATATGGTACACCTTAGGCTTTCGGTTGGAGGTGGGGAATGCTATGAGATAATTAACAGCTCCCAGGCGCTCCTGGACCATGAATGGCCCTTCCCAAGATGCTTCCATTTTATGGGCCTGGAGCGCCCTTAAGACCATGACCTGGTCTCCTACTTTGAAGGAACGCTCTCTGGCATGTTTATCATACCAGGCTTTTTGCTCTTTTTGAGCATCCTGTAAGTTTTCTCTAGCAAGGGCTAAAGAGGTTCGGAGGGTGTTTTGTAGGTTGGTTACAAAGTCCAGAATGTTAGTTCCTGGAGAAGGTGTAAATCCCTCCCATTGCTGCTTCACCAACTGCAATGGCCCCTTAACCTCACGGCCATATACAAGTTCAAATGGGGAAAACCCTAAACTGGGATGTGGTACAGCTCTGTAGGCAAAGAGCAACTGCTGTAACACTAGGTCCCAATCATTGGAGTGCTCATTTACGAATTTACGTATCATGGCCCCCAAAGTTCCATTAAACTTCTCCACCATGCCATTTGTTTGATGGTGGTAAGGAGTGGCAACCAAGTGATTTACCCCATGAGCTTCCCAAAGGTTTTTCATAGTTCCTGCCAGGAAATTAGTCCCTGCATCTGTGAGGATGTCGGAGGGCCAACCTACCCTGGCAAAAATGTCTGCTAGTGCCTGGCATACACTTTTAGCCCTGGTGTTGCTTAGAGCTACTGCTTCCGGCCATCGGGTGGCAAAATCCATGAAAGTCAGTATGTACTGCTTTCCTCTGGCTGTCTTTTTCGGAAAAGGACCCAGAATATCCACAGCTACTCGCTGAAATGGAACTTCAATGATGGGGAGTGGTTGTAGAGGGGCTTTGACCTGGTCTTGGGGTTTTCCCACTCTTTGGCACACCTCACAAGACTGGACATAGGTAGAAACATCCTTGCCCATTCCCTCCCAGTGGAATGACCCCCCCAAACGGTCTTTGGTCCTGTTCACCCCAGCATGGCCACTAGGGTGATCGTGGGCTAAGCTCAAGAGCTTGGCCCGGTATTTAGTTGGAACTACCAACTGTCTCTGAGGATGCCATTCTTCCTGGTGTCCACCAGAAAGAGTTTCCTTGTATAAAAGTCCTCTTTCTACAACAAACCTGGATCGATTAGAAGAGCTGAGAGGCGGTGGGTTGCTCCGTGCCGCCGTCCAAGCTCTCTGGAGGCTTTCATCTGCTTCCTGTTCGGTCTGGAACTGTTCCCTTGATGCTGGGGACATCAGTTCCTCATTGGATTGTGGACCTAGGCTTGGTCCCTCTGGAAGCGATATAGGGGATGGAGCTGTTTCTGTTGACTGTGAACCGCTCTCCGCTGGTGCACTAGGTTGGGATTCAGGCTCCGGCTGAGCCTCTTGTGTAGGGTTATCGGCTGCTGCCAGTTCAGGTTCGGTGGGGCCCTCTGGTGTTGAGGTTGCAAGTACTGGATTCAGTGCTGGCACGGGGTCTGGTGTTGGTTGTTCGGCTGGTTCCGGTTCTGGGACTGGTTCCGTCTGGGTCTCTGGGACTGGATCCACTACTGCTGTTGCAGACATTGGCCTGGGGTCCGGGTCCATCACCTCTGACTGGGTCCTGATAGAAGTTTCCAGAACAGAGCTAGGCCTCACGGCTTGTTTAGCCTGGCTGCGGGTGACCATTCCCACCCTCTTGGCCTGCTTCACATGATTGGCCAAGTCTTCCCCCAACAGCATGGGGATGGGATAATCATCATAGACTGCAAAAGTCCACATTCCTGACCAGCCCTTGTACTGGACAGGCAACTTGGCTGTAGGCAAATTGAAAGAGTTGGACTTGAAGGGTTGAATCGTCACTTGGATCTCTGGGTTGATTAAATTGGGGTCCACTAAGGAAGCATGGATAGCTGACACTTGTGCTCCGGTGTCCCTCCACGCGGTGACCTTCTTCCCGCCCACACTCAGTTTCCCTCCGCTCCAAGGGTATCTGGGAGGTATCTGGGCCTGTGGACCTCTGGTGTGATTCTGGTGCAATGAACTGTAATCTGTTGGGGTTCTTGGGGCAGTTGGCCTTTACATGCCCCAGCTCGTTACATTTAAAACATCGTCCAGCTGACGGGTCACTGGGGCGAGGACGGTTGCTGGAGAACGGGGTGGCAGGACGATAAGGGGTCTGGAGGGTTCTTTGGGAGGTAGGTGGGGCCTTGGGCGGCCCCCGGTAATAGGGTGTGGTCTGGGGTGGTCCCTTCTGGTCTCCGCTCCAACTGCGACCAGTTTTCTTCTTCTCTGCCACCTCCACCCATCTGGCTCCAATCTCTCCTGCCTCGATTACAGTTTTGGGTTTCCCATCTAGGATGTATCTTTCTATTTCCTCAGGAACACCCTCTAAGAATTGTTCCATTTGCATTAGGAAGGGCAAATTTACTGGAGATTCAACACTTGCTCCTGATATCCAGGCATCCCAATGTTTCACAATGTGGTAGGCATGTCGGGTAAATGACATGTCTGGTTTCCACCTTAGGGCTCTGAACCTCCGACGAGACTGCTCGGGTGTTATCCCCATTCTGACTCTCGCCTTGGATTTAAACAGTTCATACTTGTTCATGTGTTCTTTAGGCATTTCAGCTGCCACCTCAGCTAAGGGTCCACTGAGCTGCGGCCTCAGCTCTACCATGTATTGGTCAGTAGAGATGTTGTACCCAAGGCAGGCCCTTTCGAAGTTTTCTAGGAAGGCCTCAGTATCATCGCCTGCCTTGTAGGTGGGGAACTTTCTGGGATGGGAAGTGGTACTTGGAGAAGGATTACTAGGGTTTGTTGGGATATTCTGCTGAGCCTTTATCTTCTCCATCTCCTCCACATACTTCCTCTCTTTTTCCTTCTCCTCCAGTTCTTTGTCCCTCGCTTCCATAGCTCTCCTGTGAGCAGCCGCTTGGTGTTGTTCTGCTTCTCTCGCTGCCTCCCTTTCTTGTTCCTTCTTCAGCCGCATGAGTTCTATCTGTCTTTCATGTTCCCTTTGTCTTTCCTCAGCCTGAAATTTGGCTAATTCGAGCTGTAGTCGAGCCGCGGATTTTGCCATTCTAACCTCTCTGTTTTTAACTAACTTTACACCCGAGGTTTAGAAATAAACAAAACTTGGCTGTAAAATTTTGCTGTGCTGGAATAGAATACCTATTCTCTGATAGGGATTGTCAGCCTACAGAAAAAGACAATTCCCTTGTCTCTGCTCTGGGCCCAAATTAAAGCAAAAAACCCCCAACTACTTGGAAACCTGCTTACCCAGCCCAAAGAAAAAAAAATTCCCTTTCAAACCTGTGCTCCTTGTAAAACAAAAAAAATCAAAATCCTAAAAAAAAAACCCTGCCACTTTTGTCTCCAGGCAAATGGGTAGAGCACACCCCCCCTATTTACTTTTCGGAAGAAAAGAAAAAAAAAAAAAAAAACTCTGGGTTGGAAGACTGTGAATTTCCCTGCAGGAGTTAAGTACCCTGCCTCCAGGCAAAGAAAACCTGCAATTCACAAAGATAATCCCCTTTTGTCTCTGCTTGGCCACAAAGCAGGGAAAACCCAAGCTGCTTTCAGTTTCAAAGCTGCTTCAAAGCCACAGGAAAAAAAAATTCCTTTTTAAAATCTGTATTTCTAGTTCAAAAAATCTCAACTGGATCTCAAAATGATTTCAGGTTAATCCCACCACTATGCCACCATGTCAAGGTTCCTCCCCCACTCTGAACTCTAGGGTACAGATGTGGGGACCTGCATGAAAAACCTCCTAAGCTTATCTTTACCAGCTTAGGTCAAAACTTCCCCAAGGTACGAAGTATTCCACCCGTGGTCCTTGGAATGGCCGCTACCACCACCAAACTAATACTGGTTACTGGGGAAGAGCTGTTTGGACGCGTCTTTCCCCCCAAAATACTTCCCAAAACCCTGCACCCCACTTCCTGGACAAGGTTTGGTAAAAAGCCTCACCAATTTGCCTAGGTGACTACAGACCCAGACCCTTGGATCTTAAGAACAATGAACAATCCTCCCAACACTTGCACCCCCCCTTTCCTGGGAAATGTTGGATAAAAAGCCTCACCAATTTGCATAGGTGACCACAGACCCAAACCCTTGGATCTGAGAACAATGAAAAAGCATTCAGTTTTTTTACAAGAAAACTTTTAATAGAAAATAGAAGTAAATAGAAATAAAGAAATCCCCCCTGTAAAATCAGGATGGTAGATATCTTACAGGGTAATTAGATTAAAAACATAGAGAACCCCTCTAGGCAAAACCTTAAGTTACAAAAAAGATAGACAGAAATAGTTATTCTATTCAGCACAATTCTTTTCTCAGCCATTTAAAGAAATCATAATCTAACACATACCTAGCTAGATTACTTACTAAAAGTTCTAAGACTCCATTCCTGTTCTGTCCCTGGCAAAAGCAGCATACAGACAGACCCAGACCCTTTGTTTCTTTCCCTCCTCCCAGCTTTTGAAGTATCTTGTCCCCTCATTGGTCATTTTGGTCAGGTGCCAGCGAGGTTACCTTTAGCTTCTTAACCCTTTACAGGTGAGAGGAGCTTTCCCCTGGCCAGGAGGGATTTCAAAGGGGTTTACCCTTCCCTTTATATTTATGACATCATCTATAGAAATTTCCATGATGACTATTGTTTAACCTGTGAAATTCACCACCTACCTTTGTGTGGCTGCATATCAGAGAGAGGGTGTGAGTGGAGCATCCATTCAAGTGTCCTCTACACAAATAATCACTGCTAAAAAGGCCTGTGGGGCAGGGTGGGGTGCAGGTTGGAAATAGAGTCATAGGATCTGCACTTCTGTGACCCCAAATGCCTATAGATGGGTAAATTCCAACCTTCCCTAGTTCCTCAGGTTTTGTGCAGGGAGGACTGAATTATACCAGTAATGTTTCAGAGGGGACTGAACCAAGACCACAAACCTAAATACTTCAAATTTTGAGGAAGATCAGATTTAGATCCAGACTCTATTTGTATAACCAAACTTCCAGATACAAAGTCTCCCTCTGTTTTGTTCTGGCTCAGAACTTGAGGCGTGGGCTCATCTGTCCCTAAAAATTGCCCCTTGTTAACTTGAAACTGAGATGTTTTCCCCACAACTCTTTGTTCAGACATAGAGCATTTAGTTAGCATGCACTGGACTGTTGGCATTGATTTTAAAAAGAACAACAGAACAAGGGAACTTGGGGAGAAAATGTATGTCTAGAGAATTACATGGACTTTACAAACACCTGTATTGTAAAGAGATAAAAAACAGGTCAAACCAAATTTGGACTGTTAATCTTGGTACCACTGGCTAATTTTATGACTTGTAAGTAGCCAGGAGGACACACAGCAGTTACATGCATTTATTCAGCACACAAAATTCGAAAAATGTCACATTGCAATGAAATTTTCTATTCCACTGATGCTGAGTGGGAACTGAGTGCTGCATGCCCACAGGGACATCACTTGAAGAAGGTCATTGACAGTGTACCAACTCAAGAGGAGCTGCCACAGTATCAGTGAGAGAGTTTCCTATATATTAAAGGCTCCATGTCAGACATCACTTGACTAATCAAGTGTGTCAGTTTCAGCAGTTGTAGTACCAGAGCCTCAGGCAGTTGAGCATGTCCTCTGAAATAATAGGCAGCATTCTAATTTTTAAATCAGTTTTAAAAAAAACTCCTCCTTTTAAATTTCTCCATGTAGATTTGTTGTTTTTTTCCTTATAGTAGAAAATGCTGCAACTATACATGGAAACCTGGTAGAGAGAATGGATCAGCTGCAAGGGATGTGGGTAGGCATGAGAGCTCTGTAGAGGCTGTAGTTTTATAGGCTGATAGTACCACCCCTTTCTTTATGGCTGTGCAGTGGAGACTTGCAAACTGCTGTCCTAGAACTCAAAGGCAGCTGAGGATGCTATACAATCGCAGGAACTCAGCAGCTCCTGAGAGAGGATGAGGCAGTGGAATGTTTGTCACTGCAGCCACAGAGTCCCTGCACCCTTTCTTTTTTTCCCCACAACTTGTGACATTTTGGGATGCTGGCAAGGGAGTGAGGGGGGGGGGGGCTTGCTGAGTGCAGAAGGTGGTGGGAATTGAACTGTGGATGTAGGTGAGAGAGCATATGGATGGAAGACCTGGTAAACAGTTACACAGGAGGTATAAAGAGAAAGCTAGCAGAGAACAAGGGATCTCTGACAATACGGATGACTCAAAGGACTATGTTAGCAATCTTCCTCCTTTCCATCTCAACCCCCACTTTAATAACCACTTCTGCCCCAGTGATCCGCTGCTACCACGATGGCCTCACAGAGCCATAGGCAGCCAGCTGTAAATCTATTCCAGGGCAAGGCTGGCCCCATCTGGCCTCCGGGGAGCATAAAGATGACTTAATGCTGCCCCTCTGGTTGTGCTTTGATTGCAGGTTGAGTGAGACACAGGATCCTCTCTTTCCCCAGGGAAGAGTCTGTAGAAAGAGTCTTGATGTGCTCAGACTGAAGTGCTCCTGATAAGGCATGCCCTGAAGTGATGGGCTTCCTTCCAGTCTCTCACTGAAAGCCATCTGGCTCATAGCTTCTGACCCTGAGCCTTGCAACTGATCTCTTCCACATTTCAATCCTCTATTGTGCAACACTGGTACAAATGCCTGTGCAGTCTCAGGGCCAAGAGGAGGCTGCATGCTGTGTTTTCTCAGTGGTTTCTCTTAGAGCCACCATGTAATGGCTACAGGAAATGAAACAGACAGTTCCCAGGAGCCTCTTCTAAGCAAGCCAGGCTGCATTCTGAACTTGAGTCGCCTTTATCTGCTGATTTATTGTTAAGAGACAATTAAGAGACATTCAGCAGCTTCACAAGTCTTTGGTTACACTATCAACAGAGATGGTTGAAAGTTTCAGGATTCAGACATGAGGATGAATCCAGCATAGGATAGGGGTTCATGAGACGTCTGCTGTCTGGTCTGCATCCTAACTGGAAAATAGTTTCCTTCTGTTTTAAATGGAACCTGGAACACACATTGATGGGCATGTTCAAAGGTGGAAGTTGAGCATTCACACCCCATGAAATTCATCTGGCTATGTTTTTGAGACTGTGGGAACATGAGTATGATGCATCTTTAGTATTGTTTCTAACAGCTGTGCCTACCTTACTGCCTGTTTGCATTATTTTTTGTAGCTGGATTTGGTATGTTTAATTATCCACTGAAATAAGGGAATTATATTATTACTAATCACAGCAAAGCATACTGCAGGCACATGTTGGCCAACTGATCCTACCCTCTCCTGTTAGTGCACCTCTGTCCCAAACTACACATCCTCCCCAGTCTCACCTTGGAGCTCCTATTGAAATGCAATGACCAATCATTCTGAATCTCACAAAACTTTCTTAGTGGCAATAAATGTAGATGTGCATTGAATAGGGACTAGTACTCAGAATTCGTATACTAATGATAGACAGGGTGGATAGTAAGTTGACTGGCGACTTCCATTTCATCGACTAAAGATCAAGTTCTATTCTAGGTTTTCAGTGGTAAGGAAGCTTTTTATTTAACAGACGACACCTGCTGCACCTTCTGTGTACAATACAGTAGCATTCCATTGGACTGGTTCTTTGACACTGAATAAGGTCTTATAAAACATTGGGTGGCCAGCTGCTCCCCCTTCTCTGCTGTCACCAAACCATGGTGCAATACTTCACTCTGACACTTCCTGTACTGTATATATTGTGGCATGAGTGTATCATCACTACACAGAAGGTCTCAAAAAATCCTTGATTGCTTTTGGGCCTAAGGCTGCTATTCTACATACTCAGTCATATGTATCTCAGATTAACATCGCCAGTGATGAGCTGCCAGAAGCTGAAGAACCAGTTCCTTCAGTCGCTCCGAGCCTTTGGCGGCACTTCAGCAGCATGTCCTTCAGTAGCTCCGGGTCCTCGGCGGCACTGAAGGATCCGCTGCCGAAGTGCTGCCGAAGGCTCGGAGTGCCGCCGGGTGAGTAAAAATTCACAGGGCAGCCTCCCCAGCCGAGAGCTCAGACGGGACGGACAGGATGGTTTGCCCACCCCTTTAACAACCGGTTCTAAACCGGCTTCAAAATTTAAACACCAGTTCACGCAAACCGGTGCGAACCAGCTCCAGCTCACCACTGAGTATGGCCCTTGTCATTTTTTCAATGCACATTTTGTGGAAGGTATCATTTGCCCCTTAAAGAGAGAGAAATTGGCATTGTTGTGGCTTGCCTTTTAAGTTACCATTCGGATGCCTCTGTATATCCCTTTGTTACCTTCATTACTTCTTTTATTGTCTTGCCTGGTTCTCAGGGTCTGTACCTGATCTGTTTATACTACAGAAGGCATTTATTAGAGGTCTTCATTACCTTATGCCTCCTGTGTGCTCTGTATCCTGGTCATACTTGAGTCTTATACTGAACTCTGTGTTTTCAGTTGTTTACCCTTGGTTTTGAAAATCTGTGCAAATATATTTTTAATATGAGGCATTCAGATTCAACCCCCAATGGGGTAGGGATCTACTTCACAAACTACCATCACAATAGGGAGACCAAGAACTGAATGGGTCACTGAGACTAAACAGCTCTCTCTGATGGTCCCTTCAGAACCTGGGCTGGAGCCTGCTATTCGATAGCAGTGCGGCAGAAGCTTGCAATTCTTACATCTGCGGTCTGATTACAAAGCTTCCAGTGTTTTTGCTCTGCCATTGTTTGCAATCTCCAAGGGCTCAATCATGAACTCCGCGTGGTAAGGAGAAACCATAGGGTTGCTGGTACCTCTCCCACACACATGGGCAGAGAGTGGGCAGGCAGGGGTGGAGAATGGGCAAAGCCAAGACTCCACCCTTTCAACTCGCTGACTAGCATAACTGAATGGGTACAGAGGGGGAAACTGGGACCCTGCTCTGTTTGTGGGGCAGTGTAACAAGCTAGCCTTCTCCCCAGCTCACATAGGATCCACTCCCACACACAGTTTTCCCCCAGCCAGTTTTATTTTCCTAATATAGGCTAAATGAACAAAATCAGTTTCTCAGCTGACTCTGGGCTACCATTCCCAGGGGATTATCCCTCTTTTCTCAGTCCTCTCTGCTTCAGGGCGTCATGCAGGAATCTTCCATGCTCTGCTTACTGAACACTGCTAACCAGGGCTTTCTCCTTGGGGGCCCTTTTTCCCCAGCAGGTTTCCACCACCTTGCTTCCCCAGAGAATCTGGCAACCTCTGCAAGGGAATTCCTGCTGCACTTGCTTCTTGCAGCTCCTTGGCTCTGACTCTCTTGTCTCCCTGGATGGGCCACCCCTACTTTGCCACACTGTTCAGCTTCTTTGGCTTCAAAGAAGGCTTCTTTTGAGTGCCTCGCCCACTAAACCAGTCTGGAACCACCTTACCCAGCTGTGGGGTCCCACTGGAAAGGCCTTCAAAAATGTCTCCAGGACCACTCAGTCCATAATTTTCTCTATGGAACTAGTCTCTGGGCATAACCATTGGGCAGCCAGGTCCACTACCCATGTTCATGCCCTCCACGGGAATGACTCAGCCCAAAAATAGTGCTGGTATGTCTCCAGGGTCAGTACCAATCTGTCTAAGATAGCAGCCTTCACCACAGGATAGGAGCGCCTGCTTATTGCTCAGTGCTTGGTAGGCTGCCAGCCCCTCACCTGTCAAACCGTGCTATGAGGGATGACCCAGTGAATTCTTCCCAATCCACTGCACTGGGCACTAACTCGAAGGTACGTAGGGTGACCAGGTGTCCGGTTTTTGACCAGAACACCCGGTCGAAAAGGGTCCCTGGCAGCTCCAGTCAGCACTGCCAACCAGGCCATTAAAGTCCGGTTGGCAGTGCTGCGGAGCTAAGGCTGGGAGCTAGTCCCTACCTGTCCTGACTCCACGCTGCGCCGCTGACCAAGAGCCGCCGGAGGTAAGCCCACTCCCCAGCCCCAATCCCCTGCCCCAGCCCTGAGGCCCCCCAAACCCAGAGCCCCCTCCTAGACCCCAAACCCCTCATCCCCAGCCCCACCCCAGAGCCAGCACCTGCAGATGGAGCCCGCAGCCCCTCTGCACCACAACTCCCCACCCCAGCCCAGAGCCCCCTCCCACACCCTGAACCCCTCTATCCCATCTCCCAGCCTGGAGCCCCCTCCTGCACCCCAAATCCCTCATCCCCAGGCCAAAGCCCCATCCCAAACCCTGAACCCCTCATTTCTGGCCCCACCCTGGAGCCCACACCCCCAGTTACAGCCCTCACCCCCTCCCACACCTCAACCCCCTACCCCAGCCCAGTGAAAGTGGGTGCGGGAGAGCAAGCCACCGAGGGAGAGGAAATGTAGTGAGCGGGGGGGCAGGGCCTTGGGGAAGGGGGCGTGGCCTCAGGGAAGGGGGCAAGGCTAGTGTGTTCGGTTTTGTGCAATTAGACAGTTTGCAACCCTAAGCTATTCTCTCTAATACCAACCAAATTCCCCAGAGTCTCTTGGGCCAGTCACTTCTGTAACCATTCTTATTGCTAGAAATGAGCCTCTTGCCACTGCTGTTGAATGGCAAATGTGCCTCCTGCTGTTTCTGCAGGCTCTCCATTAACTGCAGCAGCCTGGGCTGGGGCTGTTCTGTTTCTGCTGCCACTGTGTCCTTACCAACAGTTATATCGTCTCCTCCACCTTGCCTGGTCACCCAAACTGGGTGGGGTATCAGTCAGTGTGCAAAGGCTTCAATCTCCCCTCAGTTCCAGAGGCCAATTTTCCACCCACAGTTTCCATCACGTTTAACAAGCTGGCCTTCTCCCCAGGTCACAGAGAACCCACTGCCATACCTGGAGTCTTGCCTCCCCTCCAGGGGATTCTGCTGGCTGGCCTTCCTGTTGCTCCTGGGTCTTGCAGCTCCCTGGCTCTAACTCACCAGGCCTCACTAGGCCCAGATGCACTCTTTTAAACCTAATTGGGGTCAGCTGAACAGTCATAGGTGTATGGGCCCTGCTCCCTCTTCAAGGGGCCAGTCATCCTGTCACAGGCAGCTCAACTATGTGCAGCCTATTACTTGGATTGGATTATCAAGTTACAGTCCAAACCCTAAATCCATGTAAAAAACACTCTGACTAATCACTTAGGTAACAATACACCTACGACAGTGAGGCATTTCTCTCTGTGTGGGCTAACACACAGGAAAGACAGCAATTTGCCCTAAGAAGCATTGCCTTCGATTTTCCCCAACATTAAATAAGTTTGCTTATTCATTGATCTCAATTATTTCTGGTGGAACAATCTTGATTGGCCATTCCAAACATTTACTGCTCACTGAATGGAACAACATTTCCTGTGTCTGGACTGAATTTATCTCAAGCTCCATTTATGGCCTCTGGTTCTCTTGTCTATCCAGTGCCAAAGGCAGTAATGGTCCTGTAAGTGGCAACTATCTTCATAATATTGGAGTGTGGTAGTAAAACATTTTTTCTCTTTATAAAAATGCTCCTGTGAAGGTCTCCAGATCTATAGAGGAAATACCTACCCAATCATGTACAGATACAGCCACATTTTCAAAGATACCACTGATTTTGTGTGCCTCCATTTCCTGATACCCAATTTGAGACACACATTAGCCCTTTTTTTAGAGATGTCTGAGCACCCATTGACTTCCGCTGTAGTTTTGGGTGGTCAGCATCTCTGAAAATTAGGTCCAAAGGATCCCAATAACGGAGGCACCCAAAATCCATGGCCACTTCTGAAAATTGTGGTCCTTCTTGAACCTGATGTTCAGAGGTCCTAAGTGCCTGCAGTTTTCAGTGACTTCCACTGAGTCTATGGGCATTCAGCATCTCTGAATATCTAGCCCAAGGTATTTCAAGTTTGGCACCTAATATCTGATCCCTTTTGAAAATGCTGGTTATACTAGTTTCATCTATTGATCTGGTGTCAGTGACAAAGGACCCCTCCTCCTATCTCTCCTCCCGTCCCCCATGAAAGCAAATCCTTCAGGTGATTAGAGTCAGAAACTCAAGACTCCTGGGTTCTGTTCCTGACACTTCCACTGGTTCATTGTGTGGCCTGTGGTAAGTCTCATAATTTCTGTCTCTCTTCCTTGTTCTGAAAAATGGGGACCCTACTTGTGAAACACTTTGAGAACCTCCTATGAAAGGTGCTAAGTACAAAGCATCATTATCATTAAAATGAAGCCAATTGCATAATTATAAAAGTGATGGTTATATCATCCCCATGCTGCCTGTTAGGAAAATGATGAAGGCCAGTTTCATATTCAGATAGAGAAAGCTGTTTTTAAATATTTGCTCTTGCATGTACAACCAACCATGGATTTTTTAAGCCATGTCACACAGCTATGCACTTGTACGTATAGTACAGTCATTATCTTTGGCCCAGCATTTGTCCTGATACCTGCTGAAGTTCACTCATAGAATAGTGACTTTTTTCTCTCTCATTTCTCCCTTTGCAAACCTTTATTTAATGATACTGAGTGGGTTTAATCTCCTAGAGACAGTCTGCCAAGCTTTGTATTGCTGTCAAGGAAATGAAGATGCAGTAAAGTGTTTTTGCCTGATTTGCACTCCTGTGTTGAGGAAATGCTTTTTTTTAAATACTTTGAGAAAACTCAGCTATAATCACTGACCAGGGCAGAGGAAATATGCATTCTTGGCTACTATCCCAGAAGCTGAATAAGTTGTAAATGATAGTGACAGTTGCTAGTTCAGAAAATTTGATCCCACTGGGTTTATTTCACTCAAAAATGTTATTATTAAGAGCCTGCTTGTCGCTTAATGGAAGCATTAGCACTCTGAACTGGCACTGGATAAGTGTTCTGTTCTACAAGACTGGTTACGTTTTCCACAGGAAATTGTTTTATAAATCATCATGGAAGCTTAAACTTATTTTAAGGCCTGAGGATGATATACAGTGTAGCAATTTGAAACAGGTCTTGAGAAAAACATGACATTAGCAACACTCCAGAGCTGCCAAAACCGGACAGGGAAACAATAGAGAGGATAAAAAGTATATATCCTGATGGGAGATGTACCATCTCTGAACCTTCATCATCTGCCTTCATCCATTGGAAGCAAACAGTCTGCACCTTGGGCCCAATCCTGTTTGAGGTTGAGGGCTCTAAGCTTCTATTGAAGCCACCTCACAAGAGGCACTTAGCATCTCACAGGATCTCCCCACAATGCAGATTTTTCAGATCTTAAGACCTAAGACTAAAGCTAGTCAGGTACCTGGGGGAGCAGGAGGGCTACTGCAGAAAAGTTTGAAAAAATGGGGGAGGAAACACTATTGTCATTTAAAAAAACCCAAAAACTCTAAAATCAAAAACTTTTTGGTTTTTGTTTTATTGACAAAAGTTGAGATTTTCCCCTGGAAACCAGATGCTTTCAGTGCAAAATTTAGTTTACTCAAAAACCCTGTTTTCCATCAAAAACAGTAGTGATGGAAAATTTTTGACCAGCCCTAACAAAAATGATTTCACAAGCAATAGATGGGGTTTTTTGTTCATGGAAACTGCAGGTTCTGGGCACTTGGATTTTAGAGTGCTAAAGGCGATTGGGGTTAGGGGAGTTACTAGACACGCTAGCCCTAGAGGTTTAACTGAAACTGGTTTAACACCCCTTTTTTCAAAACCCAATAACTGGGAAGCTCTTTGACAAATGCAATCCGTATCTTACAATCTCCAGGCTAACGGTCCAGATTGTGGTGCACCATATCTGCCTGTGCCATAGATTTAGATTTTTAAAGCCAGAAGAGACCATTTTGATCATCTAATCAGAGCTACTGCATAACACCCATGGGGCTTCCTTGGATTAATTCCTGCTTCAAATCCAAGAGCTGTAATTGAGCTAGAGCATCCCTTTTAGAAAACATCCAATCTTGATTTTAAAAATTCTGGAATCCACCATAGCCCTTGATAAATTGTCCCAGTGGTTCCTTACCCTAACTATTAAAAATCTGCTCTTTACTTCTAGTCTGAATTTGTTTAGCTTCAGTGGCACCAAGTCAAATGCCTTACTAGAGGCATCTAGACAGACATGGTGGATGAAGTATCGTTTATTGGACCAGCTTCTGTCAACACTATTACCTTTGGCACAGATGCATCTGATGAAGTGAGCTGTGGCTCACGAAAGCTCATGCTCAAATAAATTGGTTAGTCTCTAAGGTGCCACAAGTACTCCTTTTCTTTTTGCGAATACAGACTAACACGGCTGTTACTCTGAAAACTATTACCTTTGTCAACCAAGGTTGTAATCTTATCAACTATGATATCAAGCTAGGTTGACATGATCTATTTTCCATAAACCCATGTTGATTGGCATTCATTATATTGCTCTCCTTTCATTCTTTGTTAATCGAGTCCCATATCAGCCATTCAATTATTTTACTTGGGATCAATGTAGTCCGATAGATCTATAATAATTCAAGTCACCTTGGTTACCCTTTGAAGCTATTTGTCACAACATTAGCTTTCTTCCAATCCTCTGGAACTTCCCCAGTTTTAAGAGATATTAAAAATCAAAATTAGTGGTCCAGCTTGCTCCTGAGCCAGCTCGTTTAAAAACTCTTGGATGCAACTTAACTGGACCTGCTGATTTGAAAATGTCTAACTTTAATAGTTACTGTCTAGCATTTCCTTAGCTACTGTTGGAGTGGAAAATATTTCATCTTTAATTGATATGAATATATCATCTGGCTTTTTCTCAAATATTCTAGTCAGAATAGAAATATTTATTGAACATTTCTGCCTTTTCTGCATTACAATTGTCAGTTCTACTAGTTCCAGCTAGCAATGGACCAATACCATTGTTAGGGTTCCATTTATTCATGCTACATGATACACTGAAAATTTCCTTCTGACTGTCCTTAACTCTGTTGGCAATAGATTCTCCCTGTGTCCCTGTGTCCTTTTGCATCCCTTATTGTTTTTCTACAGTTTCTATCTTATAATTTTATTCATTGCTATCAACTTCTTTTTTCATTTGTTATATTGTTTTTAATTTTTATTTTTGCTTTCACTACCTCTAAGCCAGCCTGTTTTTTAATTATTATGGCCTTTTTTCCCAATTCTGGAATTGTGGCTTTTTGAGTATCTAGTAAAATGTTCTTAAACAGCTCTCAATTATCATTCATATTTTTCTGTTTAAATTCTTTCTCCCATTTGATTTGGCTCATAATTATTTTCAGCTTTGTGAAATTTGCCCTTTTATAGCGACAGTTCTCTACTAGGGGTACGCATAAATTAAAATGTCATGCAGACAATGACTTGTTTATACTGATCTATGTACTGAAATGTAAGTACAATATTTATATACCAACTGATTTATTTTATAATTATATGGTAGAAATGAGAAAGTAAGCAATTTTTCAGTAATAGTGTGTGGTGACACTTTTGTATTTTTATGTCTGATTTTGTAAGCAAGTAGCTTTTAAGTGAGGTGAAACTTGTGGGTATGCAAAAAAAATCAGACTTCTGAAAGGGGTTCAGTAGTCTGGAAAGATTGAGAGACACTGATTTAAAGTACCAAGTATATATATTACTGGTTGGGGATTTATTCTGTTTGCACATAATAAATGTAATCAAGTCATGATCACTTTCACCTAAGCAAGCACTAACTTTTAATTCTGTGATCACTTCCTCTTTATCTGTCAAGAGGTTTAATGTTGAATTCTCCCATGTTGGATGCAACACTTTTGGAGTTAAAAAATTGTCATCTATAATATTCCAGGTTGGGGGAGGGGGAGGGAATTGTACTGGCAGCCTGAGACCTCCAGCACATATCATTCAGGTTAAAGTCCTCCATGATAATGCAACTTTGTTTTCCTACACATTTTAGATAGGTGCTTAAAGAGCCAGTCATCCTGTTCCCTATTGTGATTTGGTGCTCAGCAGCAGACACCAACTAGTATCCCATCTTGTTTTTTATATGAAGCACAAGATTATTTGCTTCTGAGTTGTCAGTGACTTGGAAACAGGTAATGCCATTTTTTATGAGTGCCACTTCCTGTCCCCTTTATTCCACTCATATGACTCTTTCCACCCAGTTTCAGTAATACCAACTAGATCAAATTAATGCTCATAAATGAGCAATTCCAATTCCTCTTGTTTATTGCCCAGGCTCCTGGCTGTGGGATATAGGCCATATAAAGAATTTCTTCTCTTCAGGGGTTGATTAATTTTGTTCTTGACATCAGGATTTTCTACCACATGAGCTTTCATTTGTTCCTACTTTTCATCCTCCTGTTTTGTTGTTAGTTTAATGCCCTCCTGGATATTCTACCCAGACTGTCCTGTAGAACAGTGGTTTCCAAACTTTTTGGATCGCGCACCCCCAGGGCCAGCTGTAGGGAAGCACCAAAAAAAAAAAAAAGAGCTGCCAGCGGCGTGCTGCCGAAGACAGAGCGGGGAGAGCCATGCCGCTGAAGAATCAAAGGTCCGGGAGCGCTGCTGCCGCCATGCCAGCAGTGCTCCTTCAGCGGCGCCCCTCCTGCCGCACCCCCAGGGATAGTCTTGCACACCCCCTGGGGTGCACGCACCCCACTTTGGAGACCACTGCTCTAGAACAGTGGGTCTCAAACTTTTTTACTGGCAAGCCCCTTTCACATCGCAACCACATTGCAACACCCCCTAATAAACTAAACACACTTTTTAATATATTTAACACCATTATAAATGCTGGAGGCAAGCAGGGTTTGGGGTGGAGGTTGACAGCTCACAACCCCCCATGTAATGACCTCGCGATCCCCTGAGGGGTCCCAACCCCCAGTTTGAGAACCCCTGCTCTAGATGGTTGGTTCTTCTTCTTCTGAATGTAGGCTATCCAAACTATACAGCCCCCTCTGGTCCATCTTCTATGGGTAATGTTCCACCAAATCAAAACTTTCCCCCTTATAGCCAGCGCTTTGTTTCCAGAACCTTCACAAGACCCTAGAACTGGATTTGAATGTTGCCACCTTAATTTATCTCAAACAGAGAGATGAGAAGAATGCAAACTTATTCTGGAGTTCATATGACATCAGCAGAATATAAGCAAGATACTGAGACCTGAGGTTGTTCCATTGTTTCCATCGCAGTACTGAATGTAGAACTGTACCGAGAAAGAAAACCTTTCACATTCTCTAAATTCCCCTGTTTGCTGCTCCTATTCACCGGCTGAGTTCGCTGGCAACTGACTTCTGTACTAAGCCTTGCTACTTAACTCTACCCCCTTGCTACCAGCGGGGATGAACCACTCAATACACTTCAAACACAGGGCTGATGATAGACCCAAAGGTCCCAATCACGCAGTCCTCACAGAAACACAAACAGACATGTCTCAACTGGCCTTTCAGGGATCCAGAAATGTTCTGCAGCTGCATAGGACCTACTCGGCCAAATTAAGCACTGCTATTAGCAGGCCTTCCCCCAGTGAGGTCAGTGCAGTTCCATCTGTCTTATTCCAGGACTGAACTTGGCTCACTGAACAGATATTTCTGGGAATATGGACATTCCCTCCTCCCCCCCCCCCCAAAAAAAAAAAACCCCACAAAAAACACAAAAAAAACAGGACTTGACAGGACAGGACTTGTCCTACAGATAACTAGCAAGTACTAATGCAGAGTCCAGCCCTGGATCTTAACCATCCCAGGGAATGGAAGTCCACATGTCATTTCAGAACTTGAGCATGATGCTCAGGCTCCATCAACCTCAGGTCTCAGTACCTTGCTTATATTCTGCTGATGTCATATGAACTCCAGAATAAGTTTGCATTCTTCTCATCTCTCTGTTTGAGATAAATTAAGGTGGCAACATTCAAATCCAGTTCTAGGGTCTTGATTCAGTACAGCACAAAGATTGAAGCCATTGCAAATTTCTGAATCAGAGCTTGAATATAAGATGCCCCTGAATTCCATAGGTCTTGGTTTGTAACTCCACCCTCCACAACACCATAATTATGAATGAATCAGTTACTTTATTGTATACACTGTATTCTGGAATAAATTCTTCTCTGTTTCACTGGTATAAATCCAGATCAAAACCACTGAAATCAGCCGAGTTTTTCCAGATTTATATGAGTGTATCTGAGAGCAGGATTTGGGCTTACACACACAAGACAGTGTTAAGACATCGCAGTGTTCCTTGCTGAGAGACTAATGAAATCTTCCAGCATCAGGGAAGCATTCTAACCTGGCTGACCTTGTCATCCATTCATGTGCATAGCTCTGTAGTCTGGTTTACAGCCAGAACCAGAACGAAAAGTCTCTTTAATTAAAATTTCTAAAGAACAGCTCGGTAGACTGAGCCTTGGGTTAGTGGTTTTGAAGAACTCCTGGAGGGCAACTGCAATACACTGGAAAGGGGCTCTAGAAATCATAGTTGTGACAATATTGAACTAAATCGCTACTGCTATGTTACTCCATAACTGAAGCTGCTCTGATTGTGTTTTTAAAGACATATTACCACCCAGTGTTTACTTAGCTTTATTGCAAAGAGAAAAGAAAATATGACACTACTACTAGGAAATGCATCTAATTTTTTTTTATTGAGGTACATTGAGGGTTCTGAGTTTGAACTTGTGCGGTGTGATGCTTTCTATCCATCCCGCCTCTGTAAATGTGTCCCTGTCAAGTTAGGCTTCCAGAGTTGTTCATCCATGATAACATGGTGAAAACCTTTTTAAAGGGCAGTACTCTCCCTCCTGAGAATAGCATCACTATGCCCCAAGTACTGACATTTAACACACATTTTGAGTAGTTGGGTTTCTCTGTGGAGGCGAAGAGAAAGAATCTTTTTCCAGGCCATTTCATGGCCATTACTAAACAGTGTAGCCTAGTGTATAAAAGCACTGGACTGGGAGTCAGGAGACCTGGGTGTCACCGGCCTTCTGGGTGACCTTAAGCATGTCACTTCTCTGTGCCTCAATTTCCCCATCTGTAAAATGGGAGTAATGATACTGACCTCCTTGGTAAAGTGCTTGGAGATCTGCAGATAAAAAGTGCCATATAAGCGTTAGTTATTATTACTACTGTCCTGAGGCTGCAGAAGCTTCCTAGTGTAGTGGTGAATCCACCAGCTCTGTTCCTGCACCTTCCCTGGCCCACGCATGATTCACAGGGAACAAGGAGCAATGCAGTGTACAAGGAGACCCTGCAGAGCATGACTCTGTGCCTCTCAAAATCTTGTCCCTTCCCATCCCACTCCCAACCCACACAGTCTGTGGCCCTCTGTTGAAAAAGGACAGGGGGTTGAATAAGACAGAGCACCTCTCGAACCTCTTTATTAACTATGCCATCAAAAAGCTAGACACAGTGATGGACCAGACTATGGCTCTACGTGCCATATGTTTAATCATCAATAGCTCTGGTAGCTTCTTGGTTTGTGGAGTTGTGTACTGTTTAGTGGCAAATAAGTTAACATGCTGTCCTGTAGTCTAGCCACAGTAGACAATACCAGACCCACCCAATGCTGAATATTAGTCACCTAAAGGATCTAACCAATAGTGACCTCCTGAGATTGCCCCAAATAAAAACTTCTCCACATTCAGCAGAACTGCCAGAACATTCCCACCAGCCTCAAACACGCACACAACACGAAGCAGAGAAGAGAACAGGGAACAGTTTGCCCTGCCATATCTCCAGTGGCTTAGTGAAATTGTACCTGGGATGAATCCGGCCCATGGTTTCTTGACTGACCTGCAGAAAGAGGAAAGGCAATGTAACATCCGACACAGCTTTTCCTAGAAGATCCTCCTACCAGCAGGTAGAAAAATAGTGCCATACTGCGGTGTTCTGGGTCTCCATGCTGGCAGTCATTAATGACCAAGGCCCCAGTTCAGCAAACCACTTTAGCACCTGTTTGAGCAAAATAGGACTTCAGCACATGCTTAAGTACTTTTTTGAAGAAGTAAATTAGCCACTACAATTAAATGCATGCAATTTGCATATGGACACCCCTCATCTGAGGCTCAACAACGAGTTAGATCCAAACTGAAACAGCAGATCTCAAAACCTTCTGCCACTGAACTCTCAATATCCAAGGCTAAGCTTTCTACTTGGGCCGATCTCTGAGAGGTCAAACTCCTTCTGTATATAGACAGGTCCAAGTTTTGAAAGAGTTCAGATCTGAATCTCAGCTTCCTTCCCCAGGACTATATTTCGGGGGGAGGGATAGCTTAGTGGTTTGAGCATTAGCCTGCTAAACCCAGGCTTGTGAGTTCAATCCTTGAAGGGGCCATTTAGGGATCTGGGGCAAAAATAAGGGATATTACTTGGTCCTGCTGTGAAAGCAGGGGACTGGACTTGATGACCTTCTAAGGTCCCTTCCAGTTCTATGAGACAGGTATATCTCCATATATTTATTTAGATAAACTATTGTTTTGTGCTGTGAATTACCTTCCTGTCACACACTGATTGAAACTGGAAAGGGAACTCCCTGATGCAGAAGGTTGGCAAGTCAAATACTGTGTCTGGATTTTAAAAAGGGTTGAATAGTTTTGTGGCCAGCACTGCTTCTCACTATCTTTCTATGAGGGTCATTTCTAAAACAATTGAAGATATTAGAGCTTACAGTAAAACGCCCTATTTTAAGTATAGGGAATATTTCTCAAACCAGTAGAAACTTTCAACATGGCATACACTTCTTAATCCTGACATCCATTCATCATTTAGTACCTGATCCCTTTAGTTGTTAAGCATTCTAAGAGAAGTATAATCCAACCTTATGCTTCAGGGTATAAACTGATTACCACAGAGTCAGGAAGGGATTTCCCTTTCACATACAGCACTGTGTGGTTGGCACAGTTCACCTTCTTCTGAAACATCCATATTTGGATAAAGGGCATGATGGACCAGTGATCAGATCCATCCCTTCCCACTTTTCTCCATTAAAATGGGCTCTTTGAAAAAATATCTTATATAACAACATGTGTTGATACATCTTAATCTCTTTTTTCTTTGCAGTACCTTCCACATAAGAATCTGAAGATGTTGGTGTAAGCCACTGTTATCAGAAATGACTTGACATCAGTCCTGCCTCTCTGAATCTCAGGCACTTTGGGGGCTTTTGTCCTCTTATTATGGCTTCTTAGAACTTGGCAACAAGGACTGGAATCATTCTGGCCCATCGGAGAAAGACTCATCACTGATCTACAAGACCTTTGGGATGTCTACGTTTTTATCTTCAGTGTTGTCCAACAATGGCATTCTGGAAAAGCGTGGTTGACTGAGTTTTTTTAAACAAAGAGAATACTATTAAATGTATTTCCCTGTAGTTTTTATATTTATGAAAATTTAATATTGTTCTTCAAAGCAAAAAAGAAAGACAGATATAAGCTACGGTGACTTTCCCAGAGGTTATTAACTGAAAGAAAGCACTGGCCTTAAAATAACAAGATGCCTCCACCATTGTGTTACACAGCTGGGGATCATGCATGGAAATCATTTGATTAAAATTTGCAGTCAAGGTCAAGTTCAGGGTGTTGAAGACACCCACATACTGGGTTTGCCATCTAAGCCAGAGAAATGCCAGGTTGCTGGGTTTGGTGCTTAACCCGCAACCAATAGTTTATGGGTTGTCATATCCCGTATGAAGCTTGAAGTATCTGCCTTTTGTACGACATCTGCATAAGTGATTCACTTCTTCCCAAGACCAACTTTAACTTGTGTCTTTGTTCTTCAAGTAGGTCTTTCCTTTTCTCATGTCTTGGGCGGATACTGTTGGATAGAAGAATACTGTCATCTGTAGCCCCAAGAAGCACAGCACCAGTACCAAGGACACAAAAAAGACATTTTTTAAACCAGCTATGCAATTTTTCTCATAAAATGCATGAATGCAGCTCTGTATTTCTCTCTCCTATCCCTCCTGAAAATCAGCTTTGTCATTCCTTTTTTAAATTCCACTATTGGTTAGGTACTGGAGCATGACGACAATCATACTTGTATACCTGTTCTAACAGTCAATAGAAGGGCTCTGTCATTTACATGGCTTCTGTATCAAAGTCAACTACAATTAAAACATCTGACTGATTTATCATGCTTTGAGGATTTTTGTCCTGAGCTATAATATGAACATTAATTCCCTTTTCTGTCAGTATTTTCCTCCAATCAGTGTAATCTTAAATCTTTCAGGGAATGTGTGACTGTCTGAAATTTCTGTTGCATATTGACCTAAAGAGCTCCTTAAAGAAGAGAGGTGGGGGGTAAAATGTTCAAAAATACCTAAGTGAGTTAGGAGCATGATCTCTGGTATAGTGGTATAGAGTAACTCCATTGGAATAAATTCAGATTTACATCAATATACCTGAGGTCAACCTCTGCGCCTGGCCTGAGGAAAGCAGATGATCCTCTGCTGCAGTGCTTCCATTCCTGCTTTGCCTCTTCTTATTTCTTTTATTTAGACATTTGCTGCTGTATGTTCTTCTGCTGCTTGATAGTCACAATTTCCTCTGTGTCAGCAGGTGTATGATGCTACAGTCATCTGACTTCTCTGACACTTCTTGGAACTCCAGGACTATATCCTCACATGGCTCCTGTCATCCGGAACCAGGCTCATACTCCCACTTCCTGTTGGCTGGCTCATCATGTCATTATGCATGCTAGAAGCATTGATGACACACTACCACTGGATGGCATCATAACACTATCGCCTGTCCTTTCTCAGAACAGAATTCTTCTAGCGGGTCATTATTTAAACATTCCTCTGACATGTATGATGTCCCTGTGGCCTGTATGAGACTACATTAAAAGAGGAAAATTGTTGTTTCAGCAGAGACACAGTACTACAGAGAGTTACATAGGAATACTGTACCTGATTAGGTCTGTGCTCCACCTAGTCAAGTATCTTGCCTCTTGATACTGGCCAGTACCAGGTGCTTTGAAGGCAAGTGCAAGAAAACTTATACTAGACAATTTTATAGAAAAATTTGTCCACAGGAGAAGTATTTTTCTAACCTTCTGACATTTAGAGGTTGGGTTATGCCCCAATACATGAGGATTTATATCATACGATTATCCATACATAGAATTAATGTAAATGAGGGGGAGGGTTAGGTTCCAGGGAATTTTTTTTTGCCAGATAAAAGACATTATATACATATACAGTATAATTTTTAAACAATTTAAAACAATGTAATACTGTACTCAGCAATGATGATTGTGAAGCTTGGTTGAGGTGGTGGAGTCAGAGGGTGAAAGAGGGTGGATCATCCGACTGCTCCTCTTGCTGTTCTTTCCAAAGTGCTGGGGGGGTGCTCAACCCCCAGCTCTGCCCCAGGCCCACCCCACTCCTCCCCTTCCCCCAAGACCCTGCCCCACTCCACCCCCACCTTGCCTCTTCCCGGCCCTGTTCCACCCCCTCCCGCCGAGCTCACCCTGTCCTCGCTCCTCCTCCTCCCCACCAGCCTCCTGAAACAGCTAATTGCTGCAGGCAGGAGGCACGTGGAGGGATGTGGGAGTTGCTGATCCGTGGGGCCACCGCCGAGCGGGAGGCACTGGTGGGGATGGAGGTGGAGGGCAGCTGATGGGGGGCTGTCGGCCCAGCCTGGTTCCAAACCCCCATGGCCAAACAATGTTATAAGCAAACATTACGCAACTTTAAATGAGTCTAACAGATCAGCGACGTCACAATGAAACACTGTTAACCGGGATGACATTAAGTGAGGAGTTACTGTAAATATTATTATTATTATTATTATGTAAATTTATTGTTGAATCTTATTAAGTTCTTGGCCACAATAATATCTAGTGGCAGTGCATTCTACAGGTTAATTATGCCAGTGTATGTGTGTGTAATTTTACCAATTTAAATATGTTAACTTTCACTCTCATTGGATGTCCCCTGATTCTTTTATTATGAGAAAGGGTAAGTACAAGCACCCATTTTTTCTTCTCTGCACCATTTGTTATTTTGTATGTATTTATCATGTCCTCTCTTACTTATTTCCTCTCTAAAGTCTGAGTCTTTCAGTCTTTCCTCATACACAAATCTTTGCAAGCCTCTCATAGTTTTTGTCATCTCTCTCTGACGCTTTTTATTTCTGCTATATCCTTTGAAGATATGGTGACTGAAACAAAACATATTATTCCAGGTGTGAGCAAACCATTGATTTGCATAATATTTTCAATATTTTCTGTACTGTTCTTTACAAATCGTAATATCTTGGTTACCTTTGAACACTGCTGCACATTGAGTACAGGTCTTAATTAAGCTGTCTATAATGATCCACATGTCTTTGTCCTGCACTGTTACGGTTAATATAGAGCCTGCTAATGTGAAGGAGTAATTCAGATTAATCTTTTAGATGTGCATTATCCTGTGCATTGAATTTTATCTGCTTTGTGTTGCTTGTTCACCAACTGCATTAAGTCCCTCTGAAGTGCCTCACAGTCGTCACTGACCTAAATAAGTTTGTGTCATCTGCAAAATTTTTATTTCAGTGGGACTTAAGCACATGCTTAAAGTTATACATGCATAAGTACTGTCCTGAATAGGAATGCTTTCCAGAATTGGGGTCTTCTTGATGAAAGGGTCCATATCACATTACCTGTCCCCTGAGTAGCCAGAACCTCATGCAATATTTTTGCTTTTCTAGATTCTGGCTAGAGTAATATTGCAAGTAAAATATTTGAAACTCTGAAATATAAGTTAAAAATTCTTATAGTGTTATGCAGAAAGCAAGAGTCACAGTAGCATGAAAGACCTGAATGAATTCAGATTTCAATGCCACCTGATATCCTGGAATAACAGAGGAGAAAGGAAGCCGGAGGTGTAGTTTTGTATGTCAGTGAAAATGTATAGTGGAAGGAATTGCACTTGTCAGCGCAAGAGAGCCATAATGAATCAATTTGGATTGAAATAACAGAAGGATTAGAGGACTTATAATGTTAGTGCACTATGCACCTTCTCTGCAGGACAGACAGTGGAATGAAATTTGATGATGAGATAAGGAAGGCATTAAAAGATAACAGGATTATGATTATTGGTGATGCCCTTCAAAATATGTATGATAGAGACAGAAAGGAAGGGCACAGTGAAGCAGGGCTGAGCAAATGTCCTGCTTTTCCTCTCTGAATTTGGTTCCACTTATGTGTGTGCACGCAGTATTCATGGAGAGAGATAAATTACACTAAGTGACTATCACATTCCCTCCAGTGGGGAAGAGGAGGAGACTGCTCTGGTTGGAATTTAAAGGGTATCAGTATTACAGGGTAAAGTGCCTATCTTTCTTCGGTTCTTATCTCTAAAAGAGCTCCTAGCCTTTCCACAGTCTGGAAGAAGAGGAAGCCGAAGAGGGAGCTCCTGGCAAATTCACTACTGCCACCCCCTTCTCGACATGCCCCATGTTTGTGAGACTAGTGACAAGCCAACATTATGTTAGTTCAGGAGCTCCACAGAATACACTGGGGATCAGTCTGGACCACTGTGTTCATGTTTTCCTCAATCAATATCTGGTCAATAGATCCAGATATTCCCCTCAACATAAATAAATAGCTGCTTGTTATACACGTTTTATGTATGGGTAAATGGAGACAGTGAGTTGCCCAAAGCTACTTAGCAAGTCAGGGGTTGCCAGAAACAGAACACAAGCGTCTGGCCTCCCAATCTCACACTGTAACCTCTAGGCAATCCTATCTTTCATTCGGGTATGCTTTTGCATGTAAATATTTTGGGCCCGACTGGCTGCCTTTATGGTGTCTGCATAATTGAAGTGTCCACTTCGGTGGCTGATTGTTTCCAGTTGTGATTTTATAGGAGTTTCAAAAATCTTAATTGTTTCTTTGTCAGAAAAGACTGAGGGCCTGATTGTGCAATCTTTACTCATATGACTCATGAAATTAGTCACATGGAAGACAATAGTAAATCTGTTGTTTACATTGTAAGTTTATTTGGAGCAGGAACCTATCATCTATGTGTGTGTGTGTCTGTGGCTACAATAAAATAATGATATTAGGATCGAGCCCTGTAATCAGGTTGCCTAGGCAACCCCCCCACACACTCCCTTGTGCACCCAGCTGCAGCTCCTTATTGTTGGATGCTGCCCCTCCAGCTATGGCATGTTTGAATCCTACCCTTCCAGGGTAGCAGAGTCCAAAATAAAAGGATAACAGTGAACTTAAAATCAGGGTCACCCGAGGATTAGTCAAGAGGACCTTGCCCTTCTACCCAGGGCTTGTCACTATGCAGTTAATCCTTTTAGTCAGTCTTCTTTGGCCTACACATGCCATCCACGGGGAGGTTCATTCAGGTACCATGTTGGCTCAGGCTCTTGTCTGGAACCAGGCTTCCCTCGTCAAGGAAGAAGCAGAGCTCTGCTCTCCTTCCTGGTCGGCCCTGAACTGGACTAGGTCTCCTTCTTTTAACTCCTCTCTCCATGCCAGTCATTTGTTGCAGGTGTAGCAGGATGGGGCTGACTGAATCCACAAGCTCTCCTCAATGCTCTCAGTGCCAGCATGGGATCTATCTACTCCATCCTGGACCCCTTATTCTCAATCTAGCACTTTCATTCCCTTTCTGTTATAGAAGCCAATCCAACCATTTAGGATGTAGGAAAAAATTTTCATGGTTATTAAATTCATCAGACTCAATTAAGGCTGAATATCAGGAGAGAGTTTCTAGCAGGGCCATCTGTTAGACTGAGAAATGGTCTCCTAGGCAAAGTGATGGAAGCCCCATCATTTGGGACATGCAATAATGTAATGGACAGTGGACTGCAGGGAACAATCCCACTAGGGCAGAAGATGGGCAAGTAGGGCTTTTCCATCATGTGTCTATGAAAATAAGAGCTGCCTGCTATGACAGTGCTTCAAACACTGTCACAGGAGTTTGCTCTAAAACAGAACCACAAATATTAAATGATTATCAGCTCTTTGGGACAGGGCCTATCCTTTTGTTCTGTATTTGTACAGTGCCTAGCACAATGGGTCCTGGGCCATGCCTGGGGCTCCTAGGTGGTACCGCAATACAAATAATAAATAATAACTCTTCAGTGAAGGAGACACCACCAGCCACCATAACACTAACAGTAAAGGACAGAGTGGAACTGCCCAATTGAAAGCCAGCGTGAGTGGGTGCATTTTAGTATCTTCTGTAGATTATACAAATGTGTCGCTAACTCCTTCTTCCAGATCATGAAAGAAGATATTAGACAGGACCAGGACCAGCCCCGCTCCCTGTACTACCCACTAAGCCCCTCCCCACAATTTATCTTTGGCCTCTGCACCAGTAACTAATCCACGTGACTGTACCCCTACCTGAGCCAATTGGGACTAGTTCTGAGAGTGAGTTTTTGGGAGATAGTGTAACAAAGGCATCACTGAAGTCAAAACACATTGAGCCAAATTGGGCCAGTTAGGCCCTGAAACATGCTGGGGCTGATACCGAGCTGTATTCAGGTAGGGAGCTGCATTTCAGGCACAAGCTTCTCAGTGCACAGGGGCTCGCACATAGCCTACACCGTCTTTAGGTGGTGCAGCCTGCTTCCCCCAAGTCCCCTCCAGGGGGAGGAGGGTCAAGGTGGGAGCAATCCCTGCCCTCAGAGTATAGGGAGTGCTCCTCCCTCTTCCCCCGACACAAATGCCAGCCTCAGTTGGACCCATTACATTTGCTGCTTTCATTTTGGCCACTGATTTAATTGTTCTATCAAAGACAGTGATCAATGTCATCTGGGAAGATTAACACTGCAGAAACCCAGTGCTGCTTACAGTTCCACTATTCTCCAGGTGTCGAGTGGGTCATTTTTCTTTGAATAATTATCCTGTCATTTTTCTAGAACCAGAAGTCAGGCTTATGAGGCAAACATTGGCAGGCATCCCTTTCCTTTCCCCTTTTGAAAATTGATATGTTGTGCCTTCATTCTGGCTGGCCTTGATGGTGGATTCCAGGCTGCAGGTTCCCAGTGATGGAACGTCCACCTGCAGGGGAGGACACAAAGCAACTGGAGCTACTTAGGACAGCCCAAAGCGTGAGCAATACTGGGCAAGGAGGGTTTGGGCCAAGGCACCATGTCTCTTGGGCACTCTCCCCTATCAAAGTTCCAAAAGACACCTGTCCTGAACTTAAAGCTGCACTCTACTAGCAGAGAGAACCTGTGGCGGGATGTCCATGATCCTTCTACCTGTCCTCATTCTGAATGACTCCCCTGGAACAGCTTCCCTGCCCCCCATAAGCTTGAGGGGGGGCACATTAGCCTCCACAGCACTCATGCTCCATTTTAGGATTTGGCAGCCTTTGCTAGACAGATGGATTTTAGTCATTCCTCCCATTATATTTACACCCAAGGGCCCTGGTCCAACTCCTCATAGAGCCAAAGAGTCTTATCAGTGACTCAGTGGGTTTTGGACAGGGCCCCAATCCTAATTTCTCAATATTTGTTTTGCTGAAATCCAATCCCCTGGTTCTGTTTTGTCCTGTGAACCCATTCACTTATTAACCCATTCCTGGCTATGCTGCCTCCTGTGAACCCATTCCTTGCTACACTGCCGCCTATTAACCCATTCCTGGCTATGCCACCTCCTGTGAACCATTCCTTACCACGCTGTCTCCTGGGAACCCCTTCCTTGCCACACTGCCTCCTGGAAACCCATTCCTTGCCACATTGCCTCCGGGGAACCCCTTCCTCACCACGCTGCCTCTAGGGAACCCCTTCCTCACTATTCTGCATTCATATTGTATTGTAGTTCATAGCCACTACTTCTAAGCTTCTCTATTACACTCACATACTCAGGGAGTTCCTCCCTCTTATCAGTTTGAAATAGATCCAGTGGTTTCTCCTCTGTAAGGAAAAGAAAGCTAGAGGGTGACAGGGAACAAAGAAAAGTGGGAGTAAACAATAGTAAATGTGCTAAAATGCATGTCAGCTGCTATGTGGGGGAGTGAATTAAAACAAAAAAGACTTCAGCAGGAGCTACAAGTGCTCTGAAAAAGTACTGAAAAGTAAGTTGTCATTAAAAATATTTCACTTACAAGTTTCAGAGTGATCTGATTTGGACCTCTCGGGGTTAGTTACTTCATCACTGAAACTGTTCATGGGCAGGAGGAGGAACTGAAAATCTTTGATTGTACCATAGTCAGTCATTATACAAATGGTCTTCCCTTAGATTTGCATGATGAAAATGTCAATTGACATAGACTATGTCGTTGACATAGTCACTACACCAAGACCAGGGACCCATGCTCCATTCTCCTTTCCTCCAGGACTCAGATTTATTAAACACTCTGTGCATGATTCAAAGGTCTTAGTGGGCATAAGAAGACATAGACATCAAACATAAGAATGGCCATACTGGGTCAGGCCAAAGGTCACTATCCTGTCTTCCGACAGTGGCCAATGCCAGGTGCTGCAGAGGGAGTGAACAGAACAGATAATCAAGTGATATCTTGCTTTATTCAAGCATATGGGTGAATAAAGCAAGTAGATGGAAAAGATGCTCAGCACCTTGCAGCATTGGGCCCAACAGAGTAATGGAAAAGTCTGGAATAGTTTCCAAGCAAATAATTCTCCATCGAGATGAATAAAAAGCAATTGCTCAGAGAAGGTCCATGCCCAGCCAGAGGGAATTTGTAACTGAGCTAACTTTCAGAGAGAAAAGGGTTGGGAGAGGCAACTGGCTAATAGAGGATTTTTTCATACAAGAGAGGTTATTAGACTCTTGATGTATTATGATGTATGGATGTTACCAATTTTGATATCATCAGCCGATGTTTACAGCCTTGTTCCCTACTAAGTAAGGAAACAAGCCACTTCGAGACATAAACAAAATGATGCAGTGGAAGGAGAAACGTTTCTTTGAAGATGACTCTCCCCGTTAGATGCGGGTGCAGGGTTGAAAGGCTGCACCTTCCATATACCAATCAATGGAAAAAGCATAGAGCCAGGTCTTAGGGAGAGGGTGCAAGCAGCCTGGAGCATTCACACTCCTGGGTCTTGTACTTCCTGAGTCACAGTGGCCAATGTTACTGAGTAATGTGTGGTTAAGGATTAATGACAGACTGGAAACTGTTGGAACGATAAGCCTTCTAAACTGATGGAATTAATTTCAAAAGCCTTGGGGGCTAGTTGAACCTGTTAATGAGAATTAAAGACAGGTGGAGCTTTACTTTCCTGGAACAGCAGAAAGCACAATCTATTTTGTCTGTTCATGCTACCTGACATAAGAGCACCCAACCCAAGCTCTGGGCACCTTTGACAAGCTCTTAAAATTACTTTCATACATAAACAGACTCTGGCAATTACCCACAGATAATAACACTATCCCGGCAGCAACATGAATATAATAAAAATGGAATGTGTCCCACCCATCAAACCACCACCAGAGTCCCTCTCTCACTATTCCCCGGTCTTTCAGCTCCAGTGGAAGATGTTTTCACAAAGTCCAGAGCATTAAGCACTGATGCATGTGTTTCTAAATTCCTAAGAATCTTTTGCTATCCTGTTTCTATCATTATTCAGAATACTAACATCCATCAAGTTTATTTACAAAGAAAATTTTCTACTCCTGTAGTTTAAAGATGAAGTGCAATTTGGTAATCCCCCATCTGGATTTCACAATTGCCAGAGTGGTGGTCATGTGCCTGTGATATGTAAAAAAGAAAGTGCTATGTGGAAATAGAAGAAGAGAGGAGAAATGAGAGAGACTGTATATAGTGTGAAAAGTTAAAAGCAGATTTCAGAAATGCACTAGATTAAAAGAATATATAATGCAGCCTCTCCTATCCTTTATTACCACCTTATTAATTGTGATTCTGAAATTTAAAAAACATAGATATGGATTCAAACCCCCTGGTACTTTTAGGAAGTTGTCATTACTGAAAAGTAAGTTGTCATTAAAAATATTTCACTTACAAGTTTCAGAGTGATCTGATTTGGACCTCTCGGGGTTAATTACTTCATCACTGAAACTGTTCATGGGCAGGAGGAGGAACTGAAAATCTTTGATTGTACCATAGTCAGTCATTATACAAATGGTCTTCCCTTAGATTTGCATGATGAAAATGTCAATTGACATAGACTATGTCGTTGACATAGTCACTACACCAAGATCAGGGACCCATGCTCCATTCTCCTTTCCTCCAGGACTCAGATTTATTAAACACTCTGTGCATGATTCAAAGGTCTTAGTGGGCATAAGAAGACATAGACATCAAACATAAGAATGGCCATACTGGGTCAGGCCAAAGGTCACTATCCTGTCTTCCGACAGTGGCCAATGCCAGGTGCTGCAGAGGGAGTGAACAGAACAGATAATCAAGTGATATCTTGCTTTATTCAAGCATATGGGTGAATAAAGCAAGTAGATGACAAACCAAAGAGGGCAGATGACAAATGGGCTCTATTTTCTGTAGAACATTGGTACGGATTCCCCCCTCAAAGAGGGTATGAAACGAGGCAATGCCAAGCAACCTTCATTATTGTCTCATTGCACTGTTCAGTGGGTGAGGTGCAAGAAGAGAAGAAAAGACGCTAGGCTTATATTTAGAAAATATGTTAAGAGAAGGTTTGGATAGTAGTAGGCACTAGAACTGAGGGGAGCAGTGAACTTTTGTGGTTCACAACCAGTCTGGTAAACTTGGACCATTTTTAGGTAAGGTGGGACTGGATTTCAGGCAACTCACATTCTACTCACTGGGCAAGGGATTTCCAGTATCAATTGGTATCCACATGAGACTCAGCAGTTTCAGCCAAGTTCCCCTTTGGCTTCTCCAGCCAGCACCTTCAAAAGTCAAAGCAAAACTGCCAAAGTGTGAACCCTATACATGAAAAATGAATAAGGAGAGTTACTGAATACCCCATGAGCCAGCACTGCTGAGGCCTGGTACCCTAAATCTGTCACATAGTTACAATGAAAGAATTCACTCAATCTGTTCAAAGCACACTTCTTTGTTATGGCTTGCTCACATTTAATCACATCCCTTCCTTCAGAAGAAAATAACAAACTTTCTATTGAACCCCATAATTTCTGGTATCATTAGGCATTCAGGTTTATAATGTTAATAGTTATGACAAGTGAGTCACCAAATCATCACTCTTTTCTCCCAGGAACATTGCACTTGGTCCTGAAGCCCAGGACTCAGCACAGAGAGATGTTCCTGCTGAGCTGCGCTCATGTGCTCTGCGAGTACCACACAGCACAAAACAAATGTGCATCATGCCTAGCACAGTGTTCTGGCTCCTATACGCAGGCCACTCTGAATGGGGCATGTGCCATCTGGAGACTGATATGTCTGATGAAATGGTGCCGAGGCCTTTTCCAAACTCCAGCCATACATTTCTTGGTAGCAGGGAGGCTATTAAATTAATAATTTTCTGTTAGTGGCTTTTTCTACTATGCTCTCTCTTTAAGTTATACCAATTTCAGCTACCTTATTGAGATGTACACAAAACCTCTGAATTTTGCCCATTGGGGGCCCAGTTATGTTTCCCTTTTACTCACAATGAGTAGCATCGTTCTGTACAAGAAGTCCCATTTGTTTCAGTTGCAGACTAAGGTGTTAATCAGTGTTGGTAAAGGGAAGACAGAATAAAGCCCTGAGTGTGTGTGAAATGAAACTGAAACCGGAGCTGTCTAACCTCATTGTCTCTGGTGCACCTTTCCAGTTGAGTTTTCTTGAGTGTACGCTGCCCACAGCAATGAGCATTGGGGTTTTTATGAAGAGCACTGTTCTTTGAGTATGCATTGTATTCTCATTTCCTGTAACATTCTACAGTGAACTTGTCTAGCATTTACCATCATGCCCCTGGTTGAGATGAGTACAACTTGTACATATAGCGGCTGCATGCTTCTTGCCAGCATTTCCCTATCCTTTGGCATTACAGAATGAGCACTTACTAAAAGTGTGCTGATAAAATATTCACTAGGAAATATATAAAATAATGAACAATATTTTGAAATTGTCATCAACAAATGCACCCCAACTAGAAACCCAGCCTTTTGAGAATTTCAGCCTCTTATTTGCTGCTTTAGAGGTTTACTCATTAGTTACTCTCATTTCTTTAGAGCCAGTCAGAGGATTGAGTTAGTGGAATAGGTCTGGCATTAATATCCTTGTCTTTCTGGGCCACATTATGTTTTTCAGGCGCTACAAAGGGAATTTGCTTTTGGGTCTGATTCTGATCATTCTGATGTAGCCCACGAGTAACTCCCCTGAACTCAATGGATTGGTACTGGTGTAAAAGTTATATAAGTTAGAGGAGACTCAGATCCATTGTCTGTATGTTTATATATTTTATTTTGATTTATTATGTGTACTGCAGTAGCACCTAGGAGTTCCAGTCACAAGCCAGCACCGGGCGCCCCATTGTACAAACACAGAACAAAATGATAATCCCTGCCCCAAAGAGCTGAGAAGACAAGTAGTATCTGCATTCCATCAGCTGACAGCTTTTTATTTTCCCTGTGAGCAAATGTCTTTCCCAGCTTGTCCTAAAACAAAGTCCACGCATGGTATAGAGTCAAAACTCCACATTTTTCCTCTGGCTTGACTTTATTAAGAAATTAGTAACACATAGTTCATCTCAACTATCTCCTTAGGTTTGGCTACTCCTAGGATTCTGATTTCAGGCCTGATCAGTTTATACTTTAAATCCTCTCTCCTCTGAGAGCCACTTCCTCCTCCCTTATATACAGTGGGGTAATGAGTCACCTGCCTCAATGAGTCATCAGGATCCACTTAACCCTTTCCCCCGCAGAACGAACATTGGCTCAGAGGTTAGGTGGTTCAAGCAAACACTGCCATCTTGTCCAGTTTCAATTTTAAAGCCATGACTAATAAGAATACTTTACAAAAATACATCAGGCCTTTAATAGTGCAGGGGGCTGGACTTGATGATCTCATGACATCCTTGCAGCCCTACATTTGTATGATTCTATGATTCCCCTCCAACAAATTCTTGGCCCATCCAGCATATGCAACCCAAGTTAAATGAATACAAGTATTTTGTTAGCAGCCAGCTACTACACAAAAAGATTTCAGATATTATTTTCCACTTCCTTAGTACAATATGGCCAAGCTCAAACATTCAAAGGTCGTGAATCAGATTTAGCTTTAAAAAATTATGAGATTAAAAAAAAAAAGAATGTTGGATTCTTTTTTTCCCTTCTGAGCTTTTAGCCTTAACATTTTCAAGCTTTTCTCTACAATCATGGGGGCTAAAAACAGGTTTTTAAATGAAAGCAAAAATTCTTACATCATCAGAGGACACACAAGAACTGGGGCTTTAAGAAAAATACCAAATATGGCAAGATTCATAATACAGTCACAAAAGCTAGCAATGGCTCTTATCATGGCCAGGTTGTGGTTCCAAGGTTCCACCTTCAGCTGGAGCCAAGTCAGGGAGAGCCAAGAGGGCAGCTGTGGGGAGCCTGGGTCCCTCCACCTGCCCTGGGGGATGGGGACACAGGCAGGGGGCTGCTTTCAGCCTCACCCCAGGTGGGCTCCCCAGTCTCGCTCTGGTTTCCAGCTTGGCGGGGCCTCAGGGAGGGAAGGGGTCTCAGGGGGGCAGGCCCCCTAGCCCCCCACTTTTGGGAAGGCTCCGATACCCTTGGTTTATGAGTTTACATATGGTAAATGGAGTCACTTTTGCGTTGCCAATATATACTGATGGGTTTAAAGATGAAAAAACAGTGGGAGCAGCCTCTTGCATCCCTGAGGTTGGAGTTAGGAAATCTAAAAGAATATCTACTTTTGTAGCCATTATGATAGGTGAATTGGTGGGAATACTGTTAGCATTAAAGTGTATAAGTGATGTACTAAACTGATGGCTAAACGGAGACTGTGAGATTAAGGGTCTGATATTGCAAGGTGCTGAGCTCTTGCAAAGTCCTTCATTGGGAGTTGAAGGTGCTCAGCACCTCACAGGGGGCTGTTAGCACTTAGAAACCCAGAATCCTGACTCTCTGTCCCTCAGCTCTAACCATTGCAAAACATCCTCTCTTCCCCCTATCCCCTTCACCTTGGGGAAAATGTAGAGGGAGTGGAATTTCTGAATTACTAGCTAATCTGTTGCTGCAGACTGTAATCGAGTCATTATTACAAATAATGTGACTTCTGTGTTTGGGGCTTTGGCTTCTAATTAATCTCCATCTTCCGTCACACTGAGGAGGGGAAATGATGCATTGTCCGCTGAGGAGTAGAGTCAAGAACACTTCCCTGGTCTCTGCATGACAGATTTATTCTGCCTCCACCTAGGACCCTTAATCACCTCCATGGCTGCTGAGGCAGCCAATTTCTAAACTCTTTTTCAGTTTAAAAAGCCATTATAAGTACAGGAAGAAAAGTCAGCTGGGGTTATCATTTTTAATCAAGATTTTTAGAGCATTTTTTTCTTGCAAGGGATTTTTTCCCCCACCTAGTGTTGTTTTTAATTCTCTGAATATCCCCTTTACTCTTAAGCATTCTGTAGATGATGCTGACTGTGTATGTATCTCTTTATGATTAAATTCACATATATATTTAAGACCCGGGCTTTGTTTAGTTTAATGATTCTTGTTGGATGAAAATTAACCTCTGACCTTTTGCTGTTTTCAGTTATGGTTTATAGCCATCTGCAAGGCATAGTAGTGACTCATAACCTGAACTCTTCTGAGTCTTCTAGCTGTGAGTTTTGAGATTGTAAAATATATCTTCAAAAATATAAAAAATAGTTGTAGGCAAGCTTGAGAAAACATCAAGAAAGGGATGAGAGTTTGGCTTTGCTATGTCTTTGAACAAATGTGGTCAATACATCAGACTGGCCAGAAATTATACAAGAACATGCTTTCTTGCAAGATTCCCAGTGCTTCTAGACTGGATGAGAATTGATGTATCTTTTCATGATATTTCTCCCTCCAGTCCCTGCTGAAATGAAGAAGTTCAGAGAGATGCAAACTTTTGCTTTTACTTTTGGGCAAAGATTCTGATGGGTTGTTATGATGGACAAGCCCAAGGTACAAAGCTTAGATCTGGATTTTGAATCTCACAAAGTTTTGGGGGTGTTCAGATCTTTGCAAGATTCAATCTTCATAGCTCTGATTGAAAAGATACATGCAGGAAAGAGGGCACATTTCCAAATAAGCTACAAATAGCAGCATAATTTATTTTTAGTTACTGTGATACCGTGTCTGTCCCATACTGGTGGAGAAAGGGTTAAAAGCAGTCCTGGAGAGGCAGCACAGCAGACAGCCAATCAGAGAGGGGCTGCAATGAGCAGCCAATCAGGGCAGAGCAGGCCCATATATAAAGAGAGCTGCAGGACAGAGGGGGCAGTTCCCTCTTAGGAGCCTAGGGAGAAAGGACTGGGTTCCTGAAGGGCTGAGGGAACTGTGGGGGGAAGCAAGAGGACACTTTAGTTTGACTGGTGGAAAGACTGAAGCCCTGATACAGAGGCAGAGAAGGTGCTAGGGCTATATGGAAGTGGCCAAGGGAAATGCATGGAGGGAGTTCTTCCCCCCTCTGCCCCCCACACTTGCCACTGAGAGGAGTGGCCAGTGAAGGGCTGCAGTTTGCCACTCTAGCAAGTAGCTAGAACCTTGGGCTGCAGTTGGCCATGGAGGTGAGTGGCTTGACAGAAGACTACTGTTCCCCAGGAAGTGGGGGAGAATGGAAGAGAATGTTGCGATCCTTGAGATGATGTGTGTCTGAAGCAGAAGTGATGGTGGTGAGACACTACCAGAGGTGGGTGCCCTGTGAAAAGACTGAGCTAATTCCCAGACTGACCAGCAGGAAGTGCTACAGTGGTGAGGTGGGACTGTTACAGTTATGCATATCTGAGGCATTTAATTCTAAGTCCTAAACAAAGTATGAAAGTATTGCTCTGTCCTCAACATTCAGTGTGGTGATTTCAAAATAACTACATTAACTCAAGTTCAAAGGGCTTTATCCTGCTTTTACTTACATCTCTGCAAATCAGGAATAACTTGAGCAAATGGAGTTTAACCAATGTAAAACTGATGTCTGATTAGAATCAGGCTGAGGATTTTTTAAAAATGGAAAAATACCATATTGAAATAATTTAGTAGCATTACTCAATTACTTCTGTTGAGAGTTGTATATAGAAAGTAGGGCTGTCAATTAATTGTAGTTAACTCATGCGATTAACTCTGAAACATTAATTGTAGTTTTAATCACATGGTTAAACAAGAGACTACCAATTGAAATTTATTAAATATTTTGGATGTTTTTCTACATTTTCATATCTTGTATTCTGTGGTGTAATTGAAATCAGTGTATATTTTGATTACACATTTGCACTGTAAAAATGATAAACAGAAAAAATAGTATTTTTCAGTTCACCTCCAAGTACTGTAGCGCAGTCTTTGTCCTGAAAGTGCAACTTAAAAATGTAGATTTTTTTTGTTACATAACTGCACTCAATTGCACTACAGTACTTGTGTTGGGTGAATTGAAACATACTATTTCTTTTGTCTTTTTACAGTGCAAACACTTGTAATCAAAAATATAAAGTGAGCGCTGCACACTATTCTGTGTTGTTAATTGAAATCAATATAATTGAAAACATAGAAAGCATCCAAAAAATTTTAAAAATTAATCATGTGGTTAAGCAATAATAGAATACCACTTAATCTCTTGACCACCCTAATAAAAAGGTGGGTGTGACATGAATTGTGGAGCCCCAGTCAAAGACCAGGACCCCATTGTTTTAGGCACTGTGCAAAGAACAAAAGCACTGACAGTCCTTGCTTCTAAAGAGCTTATAGGCTAAGAATAAGGGTTACAAGTTTCTACAGACAGGGAACACAAGTTCATATATGCCAGTAGTTATTACAACAGGGTCTGCAATATTGTTCATGAATTTGTATGTTCAATAAAGTTGTTGCACTGCAGGTCCAGGATGGTTTCCTAGCTGAATAGCTCTAAATTGGTTCCTTAAACAGATATCAAAACAGTGCTATCCCTGTTTCTCTACCCAGCCAGGGACACACAAGGCAAGATGGATACAAACTTTCAGCTGATCCACACAATCTGTGTGTCTCCCCATTCCAATTTAAAACCCTCTGTGATGGAGGGATTGCTTCCCCACAAGCTTGGGGGAGAATTGGCATGGGATGGCCAACTTCCACCATATGTTTCATGCTCCTGGGCTTAGGACTCTAGGTCAGTGCCTGAATTTGGTCCTAAATTCACATGGCTCAAGTGAAAAGAAAATTGAAGTTGTGCAGATTTCTATGAGCTGGGGCCTTTATAACTATTTGACAAACAGGTATTCATTTTCCAGCATTTATCTCTATTTGTGCTATTATAGACAGTACAGGCTAAACATGTCCCTGGTTTACCACAGCCATTGGGGAAATTACACAAGGGATGAATTTGTCTGCATATTTTTCTATGATCTTTAGTCTAGGCTAAATGGAACAAATTTAAAACTCCTCCTTCAGAATTTATTCTTCTTGTCAGAAAAAAAAAATCTTCTTCGCTTGTCCATCTGCCAATAAAAAAGAACACGTTTTTTAGATGGAAAGAAATAGTTCCCAAGTCTCTGAAGCACAGTTGTATATTTACGGTCATTAATACTTGAAAACTAGCAAATACAGATTCAGTGACTGGAACAAACCACCTCCAGATGTTAAACATTTAAATGTACTTTTATCTACTTAACCATAGAATCATGTCTGAGATGAAAAAGTTCTATTAGGCCCATCTGGTCCATCCAGTCCTGACTGTGTTTTATACAGTAGTTTAGTTAATGCCTTGACCACTGTAGTTTTGTATGTCCAAACTAAGGTCCACTACCTCTCTCGAATATTCTACAGCCTAATGCATCTCCCTGCCAAAAAGTTCTGTTTTCAGGATGTATGGTGATTTCTCTGCCTTTATCTTGCCCTGTACTAGGAATACTGTCTCTAGCAGCAAGCTATAATTACAAGAAATGTTCATCTTTGGTCATCCTGATGCCTGACTTTTTTTCTTGCTTTTGATATCTAATAACAAGCTAAAGATGTTTATAACTTTGAGCTTTCTGTCCTGAATAGTATCCTTTAAACAACTGAAATCATGTCTTAAGTGCCTAGAAGTTTAGGACTTTAGAAATTTGCCTGAGGAAAACAGGATCTGATCCTTTTGAATGATTCTGAATGGTACTCAGGTTTTATTTTTAAAGTCAATTAACTGTACTGTACCTTCTGGTTTGGTCTTGCTTCTGCTCCCTTCACAAGGTCTAGGGAAATTTGCTCATATGTGTTATCAGTAGCAGGAATTTGCTTTGCAGATGAGCCTTTCTGGAGATTCTCGGGGATCTTTTCATATGTATTTTCAGTACACTTCTCTGTTCTGGAGGATCCTATGGTCAAAGAAGACACCTCATCATAAGTATCATTGAGTTGTACTAGAGGAGACTTAGAATGTCTCTCAGAAGCTTGGTCATGAGTAGATGACTTTGGCTGTCCAACAGGAATCTGTTCATAAGTATTGTTCCCACTATCAGAGCCAGAAGCAAAAGGCTTACAAGCTTTCACCTTCTCAGTCTGCCCATATGTGCTATGTGTAGGTGAATCACAAAGGATCTTGTTTGGTTTTCTAAGCCTTTCATTGCTTTGGAGGAAGGTTGCATAGGGTGCAAATAGCTCTTCTGAACTTTGGGACTCCACAGAGGTCCTAGCTTTAATAGGTAACTTAGGAGACAACTTAGGGGGTGTTGAAGCAGGAGTACTTAATGTCAACTTCTTTGTGTCTGCAGAAGTTGATGGACAAAGTGATAGAGAATGGACATTTTGACCCCAAGGAAGTGTGGAATGGCTTTTACCTTGCTCAAGCTTAACTTCAGAATAAACAGTTTCTGGAGGCGATAGCTTTATAAGATCAATTTTTTTGTCATAGAAACGTTCGGCTTGCTTAGCCAAAGCATACACCGAGCTGATTTTTTTGCAAGGAGAGTAGTTTGCTTGGTCTGGTTCTCCTGGTTTTTGCAGGGTGTCTCCTTGTGATGAACAGGCTGGTTTCTCAATGAGGACTTGGTCAGTGGCAGAGTGGGTCTCCAAACTAAGGCCTCTGTCCTTCAGATGATGTTTGTTCAGCTCTGCATATATAGTGTTTCCTTGATCGTTTAAGTCTAGCTTGAATGTCTCCTGCATAAGCAAGCTGATCCTATCCGGCAGTGGTGGGGCTATGTCTGGATCCTGATATGAGGGGGTGGGGGTAGGAAAGAGAGGAACACAATTTTCAGGAGTCAGTAATGTATGTAAAATGCAATGCATCCACAAAAGGTGGTGATACATTCAGACCGTGGTTACTCCCAGGCAACTTTACAGAAATCAAAGAATCCTTAGGTATTTTACAAATCCTGTAGCACTTACTACATCCTTACTTAGATCCAACTCCTTACTCGAACTCTTATTGAAGCCAATGGGGAATTTGGCCTGATTCAGAATAAAGACAGTGGTTGAGATTTTCAAAGAAACATAGGGAACTTAGCCCATTAATTTTCAAGGAGAATGTATGGTTACATTCTCTCCAGTATTTCTCTGAAAATCTCAACCAGCAGTAATTTGGGCCTGTCTCCAGAAGTCAGTTCCTCACCCTTGAAAAGCAGCAGCTGTTCAGCAGCTCTTTACCTCCTTTTTTTTGCAGAAGGTGAGCTCAGACGTGGGTCTTAGTGCACTGTGGAGAACCACAGAACCAAATGTCCTGCTCTAGGTAAGGGATCACCAGAGTCATACAGGAGAAGAGACAATCACCTCCTTGCTCTGATTTGATGCATTTGCTTATGCAGCCCAAGATTGCACTGGCTTTTTTGATGCCAAGTCACATTGCTAAAATTAATATGTAACCTGTCCACAATCACTATTAGATCTTTCTGCATCACTGCTTTCCTATCAGGAGGGTTAGTCTGTATCCACAAAAACAATGAGTCTGGTGGCACCTTAAAGACTAAGACTTATTTGGGCATAAGGTTTTGTGGGCTAGAACCCTCTTCATGGGATGCATGGAGTGAAAATTACAGATGCGGGCATTATTATACTGACACAAGAAGAGAAGGGAGTTACCTCACAAGTGGAGAACCAGTGTTGACAGGCCAATTCAATCAGGGTGGATTGTAGTCCACTCCTAATAACAGATGAGGTGTCGACTATCCACCCTTATCGAATTGGCCTGTCAACACTGGTTCTCCACTTGTGAGGTAACTCCCTTCTCTTCATGTCAGTATAATAATGCCCGCATCTGTAATTTTCACTCCATCCATCCCAAGAAGCAGGTTCTAGCCCACAAAACCTTATGTCCAAATAAATGTTAGCCTTTAAGATGCCACTGGACTCCTTATTGCTTTCCTGTGACACTTCTGGGAAAAACAGGGGATATGTGTTTATAGGATTAAATTTCCTCACTGTATGAAAGGCCAGTACAAGGCCTATGCACTTAAGTCCCACTTAGCGCTCTATTTTGAGTGCCCAGGCCTTGTACCTGGACCTCTGCATGGGGTGAATTTCACTCTTCACTAGTGGCCAAAAATATGATCACATTTCCTTTGTCTAGTAAGGTCACCTCTGGCAGAAGCTGAGAATGGGTGACAGGGGATGGATGACTTGATTACCTGTCCTGTTCATTCCCTCTGAAGCACCTGGCACTGGCCACTGTCGGAAGACCAGATACTGGGCTAGATGGACCTTTGGTCTGACACAGTATGACCGTTCTTATGTTGGCAGAAAATAATTCCAAGGGCAATGTTACTGAATCTGTATTTCTGATTCTGAAACACCACCAAACTAGTACGGCACTTCCTGGAACATGGTCACAGCACAGCAGGTCACCCTAACAACACTAATTCAAGATACCTGCTTTCTGCTTCAGACAAGTCCCCAACAGCGGGCTGTTACTTTTGCATTCTGCATAAAACCTACCTGGGGGTTAAAGTTCTTTCTTTCTCCTGATAAGTTCTTGTGCTCTGTCTTTGACTTTGGAGTTACAGAGGTGGCTTCCTTCATTAGCACAGTGGTTTGTGAGCTGCCAGACGCTTGCCTTTTCAGCAAGGGATTGACTTCGCCACTGTTTGATTTACTTTGCTTTGAAGAGGTTTGCTGATCCAAAGCGATCTCATCATATAAACTATTCTCAATTGGCTGTGGGGGAAAAAATTAGTAGTTACTAAAACATGTGAATAAGTACTATGGTGGTAACTGGGATGTTCATGCCTTTCCTGAAAGAGCAATAGCATGAAATCTTTACTTTTTAATAATATCAATAAGTTCAGTTAGCAATCTTGAATTATTCATTCTGCATAAGGCAATACCTTCTTAAATAGCTTTATATAATACTCCACAAGGAGTGTTAAGAACATCAAATTGCTGTACCAGAACAGACCCATAGTCCATCTAGTCTGGTACCCTATCTCTGACAGTAGTTAAGGTGGGATACTTCAAGAATCAAGGTGTCAAGAATTGTACACACTACCACTTATGTTGGTGCAACATAGGTCACTCAAGGGTGTGAATAAGCTATCCCTCTGTGTGCCATAAATTACACCAATTCAAGCACTGTTGTGGACAGCGCTATGTTGGCGGGACAGCTTCTCCCGCCAACATAGCTACCACCTCTCATGGTAGTTATGCTGACGGGAAAGAAGTCTCCCATTGGCATAGAGTGTCTTCACCAGATATGGTGCAGCAGCATAGCTGCATTGGTGCAGCTGCGCTGATATAGCACTCCTAGTAGACTAGATCTCAGATGCACCTATTTGCACTGGGGGATATTTCTTCTTTTTGTTTTGTGCTGGAGAAATAAGATATGCAGGTAATCTAAAATTACAGCCAAAAAGGCCAAATTCTGCTCTCAAGTATGATAGTGCAAATTTTTAGCAACTCCCTTGACTTCAGTGGAGCTATTTATGATTTACACTGGTGAAAATGAGAGCAGAACTGGGACTAAAGTGTATCTATTCTCCATGTCTGATAACTACCTATGGACTTAGATGGGCAAGAGGCTTTGACCGTGCTAAATTAGCAGCAACATCCACGGTGAAAAGAGAAGGAAAAATTACACAGGTGTTTATACAATTTTGCCACTTTCATTTCAGTTTGACTTGATGATGTTTCCTGATGGGCCTCTGATCATTGAGACATTGTGGTGGTCTCTGCACTAAAGCAACAGTGCTTATATTTTAACATTCTTTTCTTGAAACATTACAGAACTCTAACACAACGGCAACCAAAGCCTGCAGCTGCCTCATCTGCCTTGACCCCCCCCAACTCTTTAGCCATACCCATGTGATTACATAATAACAGCTACTTAATTTATCCTTGCCTTTATTAGTAAATAAACTTCTGTTCTTTCTCCATCAAACGATTCCTCAAAGAATCGGCAATGTTCAGTGAGTTTTTTATGGAAGTGGCAACAGGCCAGTCAGCTGACTATACTGAAGATGTAGCTGCTGCTTCCGTTGTGGCCTTGATATAGCCAACATCATTAGTAAATGAGCCCAGTGGCTCTGTGCCAGATGGTGGTTCTCAATCTGTTGCATCATTTCTGTGCAGATGTGCATGGCCCCAGACAAGTCTACAGATAGTGTGATGGGTGAGTTCACAGACACATTCTTCTGTGCAAACTCAGTAAGTCATTTGTTCAGTGGATCTCTGGAAGCAGCAACAGGTGTTTGTTTCAGCAAGTGTCCTCTGACTTAATCTAATATGATCTTGGGGCAAGCAGGTGTCTAACCTCACCCCTGTCTCCTCAGCTGCCATCAGTCCAAATTCTAATAATTTCTTCTGGTTTAAACATCCTTGGATATACAGCAGTTTTGTCAGTGATAGTCTTTGTTTTCCTTTTTATTAACTCTCGTTTGTTTGAGTTTCTCTTTGAGCCGTAACCAGATAGGGAAGTTTGTCCTGATCTGATATCCCAGCAGTAATTTAGCATGTCACTTTTTAACAGTGTTGCCAAGTAATTTAGCACAATAATGAGAGAAACTTCCATTGTATGTCTAGTCTTTAACAGCTTCTTAAAAAAATTAATTCCCTATTCTGCCAGTTCATTATGCTGAGGATATGTAGGACTGCAGGTTATATGATGAAATCCCAAATCTTCTGAGACGGCCTTAAAATCTTTGCTGGCAAACTGAGATCGGTTAGTTTTCACTATTTAGAAATCCCAGATCTAACAAAATAACTCTAAGCTTTAAGATCATCTGATGTAGCCTCCTTTAGCTGAGCTACCTCTACATAGCTTGAATAGGCATCAATGCCAATTAAGTATTATCTGTCCTCTAGGATTAAAATATCCCCTGCATCCCAGACTCCAGCTGATGTGCCTATAATTTTTTTTAAGGTAGGGATGATCTGTATATTTGGCATGTGCCACAGTCATTTACTATGCAAGTGACAACTATGCTTACTCCTGGCCAATATATTGCTTCTCATACCCTCCTTTTGCATTTTCCATTTCTATACACCTTCATGAATGAGCCTTCATATTTTTTGAGTACAAATGGAATTGTGAAACCCTTTCCAAGAAGAACACAATCGGTCATTGAGAGATCATGCCTGCACTATATACAGTGGTTGGCCATGAACTATTTTTCCCCTCTGGAATGTTCAGCATGGCGCATGGACTGTCGTGTCTCATCCTGTGGTTTGTAATACCTTGTAACTTTTCCCATGTGTGGCACGGCACCTGAGTACTTTTCCATGTTGTCAGATTTACTTGCTTGACTGACTTCAATGGATCTCATGCCAGGTGATGGACAAAGTGTCAGCTACAATTAAACAACTTGCTAAGTAAATTCCATAGTGTAGTCATATTTCTGGAGCTTCAGTAGCAGGCTTTCAGTTCTGGGTGGGGCTTCTCCTAGACCCTTCTCTGGGAGAGTTAAGGGGGATTTGTGATTCATTTATGATAAATGGCATTTCATAGACATAACTATGGAAAATCTTTGCGACCTTGACTTCACTGCCAATCCCCTGTACTGCAGGAGGTGGGGGCTTCAGGGTGATCTCCCACCTCAAAGCAACCACTGGCCTGTGATCCCCACTGCCATGCTGGAGCCACATTTATTTATTGACAAATAAAATTTGAATTTTAAAATATTGTGTGCACAATTTTTATTTTTGGTGCAGAACTTTTAATTTTTTGGCACAGAATTCCCTCAGTAGTTGCTCATGCACCTTTCCATTGCTGCAACTTATCACCCACTCTGTCTCAAATCTAAATATCTTAAGGGGCCAAAATTGCAGGCCTGATCCTAGAGCTTCAAGTCTGTAGTGTATTTTCATATGGAAGAGAAATATTTCATTCTTTCTAGGTACACAAACTTCAAACTATACTGTTAAAATCCTATCCAGATCACTCTATCAGTACTGTCCAGGGGCCAGAGTTGGAAGCTGTTAAGAATACCTGGGACCTCGGTGCCAGCAACACCTAATAAGGCAATTTTCTTGACACCACCCATTCTGTCTGCATCCACTGCAATCATACATAACAGGCACAGCTGACTCTTAGCCTGGTCACTAAGCAAATTTAGGTCTACTACTGGCTTCAGGCCATTTATTTTTACTGGCTGGGTGTGTGAAGTTCTGGCATCTGAAATCACTGTGGAAATTCTTCCTGATGATGGGTCTCAAATCCATCCTGTAGTATGACATGTTCTTTGTATTTTAATTTATTTTATTTTCATGTTACATAATTCTAACATAACAAAAACCAGAGTCTGGTGTTGGCTAAAGCCTGCAGCTCCCTGATCTAATCCGAGTTGTGCAGCCCCATCCTTCTACAACAGCTGCTCCTTGAAGATATTGTGTCCAATGCATTCTTTCACACATTTCAAGTTCTATCTGCTTGTCTAATTTGGCATCAATACCTAAGACAGCTTACCAGGCTGAGAACAATTTTTTTGCTTCCTGCACATAGGTGGGAAGACATGGGGGCAACAAGAGAAAACAATGGTGGGGGGATCAAATCAGTACCTTAGATTTGATATGAGAAATATGGGGAATAAGCAGGAAGAACTAGAAATGCTAGTAAATAAACCCAACTCTGACATAGCTGGCATCACAGAGACTTGGGGAGATAATATTGGTACGGAAGGGTAAAGCTTGCTCAGGAAGGACAGGCAGGGAAAAAAGGGAGGAGGTGTTCCCTCGTATATCAAAAATGTGTACACATTTGGAGTGAGGTTGAGATGGAAATAGGAGACAGACTTGTTGAAAGTCTCTGGGTACGGATTAAAGGGGTAAAAACCTAGGGTGGTGATGTGGTCGGGGTCTACTACAGCTCACCTAACAAGGAGGAAGAAGAAGTGGATGAGGCTCTTAATTGTTTTTAAAAAAAAAAAAAATCATCTAAAGCCCAGGACTTGCTGTTGATGGTGGATTTCAACTACCCAGACATCTCTTTGGGAAAATGACAGAGCAGGGCACAGATTATCCAACAAGTTCTTGGAATGTATTGGAGACAATTTTTTATTTCAGAAGGTGGAGAAAGCTACTAGGGAGAGGTTGTTCTAGATTTGATTTTGACAAATGAGGAACTGGTTGAGAATTTGAAAGTGGAAGGCACCTTGGGTGAAAGTGATCATGAAATGATAGAGTTCATGATTCTAAGGAATGGTAAGAGGGAAAACAGCGCAATAAAGATAATGGATTTCAAAAAAGCAGACTTTCGCAAACTCAGGGAGTTGATCCCATGGGAAGCAAGTCTAAGGGGAAAAAGTTCAAGAGAGTTGGCAGTTTTTCAGAGTTTCATTATTAAGGGCACGAGCAAACAATTCCACTGCGAAGGAAAGATAGGAAGTATGGCAAGAGACTACCCTGGCTTAACCAGGATATCTTCAATGATCTGAAACTCAAAAAAGAGTCCCACAAAAAGTGGAAACTAAGTCAAATTGCAAAGGATGAATATAAACAAATCATACAAGTATGTAGAGAGTAATTTAGAAAGGCCAAGGCACAAAATGAGATTAAACTAGCTAGAGATATAAAGGATAACAAGGAAACATTCTACAAATACATTAGGAGCAAGAGGAATACCAAGAATAGCATAGCTCCATTACTCAGTGAGGGGAAAAGCAATAACAAGCTGTTGAAATGGCAGGAGTGCTAAATGACTTTTTTGTTTGTTTTTCAACAAACAGTTAGTAGTGACTGGATACCTAACATAGTAAATGCCAGTGAAAATGAGGTAAGATGAGAGGGTAAATTAGAGAAATAAGTTAAAAATTATTTAGACAAATTAGATGTCTTCAAGGCATGAGGGCCTGATGAAATAAATCATAGGATACTTGAGCTGAGAAAGGAGCTATCTGAGCCATTAGTGATTATCTTTGAAAACTCATGGAAGATGGGAGAGATTCCAGAGGACTGGAAGAGGGCAAATATAGTGTCCATCTATAAAAAGGGGAATAAGGACAACCAGGGAATTACAGACCAGTCAGCTTAACTTCAGTACCCGGAAAAATAATGCAGCAAATAGCTAAGCAATCAATTTGCAAACATCTAGAAGATAATAAGGTTATAACAGTCAGCTTGGATTCGCCAACAACAAATCATATCAAACCAACCTAGTAGCTTTCTTTGACAAGGTAACAAGCCTTGTGGATGTGGGTGGGAAGTGGGAGATGTAGTATATCTTAACTTTAGTAGGGCTGTTGATACTGTCTCGCATGACCGTCTCATAAAGAAACTAGGGAAATACAACCTAGATTGAGCTACTATAAGATGGATGTATAATTGGTTGGAAAACCATTCCCAGAGAGTAGTTATCAGTGGGTCACAGTCAAGCTGGAAGGGCATATCAAGTGGGGTCCCACAGGGATCAGGTCTGGTTTGCAAGTGCTTTGGAGGACAGGATTAAAATTCAGCATGGTCTGGACAAACTGTTGAAATGGTCTGAAGTAAATAGGATGAAATTCAGTAAGGACAAATGCAAAGTGTTCCTTCCTAGTTGGAGTAATCAGTTGAACACGTACAAAATGGGAAATGACTGCCTCAGATGGAGTACTGCAGAACGGGACCTGGGGTCATAGTGGATCACAAGCTAAATTTGAGTCAACAGTGTGACACTGTTGCAAAAAAAGCAAAGATAATTCTGGCATGTATTAGAAGGAGTGTTGTAAGCAAGACATAAGAAGTAAAATTCTTCTGCTCTACTCTACACTGATTAGGCCTCAACTGAAGCATTGTATCCAGTTCTGGATGCCACATTTCAGAAAAAATGTGGACAAATTGGAGAAAGTCCAGAGAAAAGCAACAAAAATTATTAAGGTCTGGAAAACATGACCTGTGAAGGAAGATTGAAAAAATTGGATTTGTTTAGTCTGAAGAGGAGAAGACTGACGGGGGGGACATGATAACAGTTTTCAAGTCCATGAAAGATTCTACAGAAGGAGGAGGGAGAAAAATTGTTCTCAATGACCTCTGAGGCTAGGACAAGAAGCAATGGGCTTAAATTGCAGCAAGGGCAGTTTAGGTTGGACATTTAGGAAAAACTTCCTAATTGTCAGGGTAGCTAAGCACTGGAATAACTTGCCTAGGAAGGTTGTAGAATTTCCATCATTGGAAATTTTTAAAGGGCAGATTAGACAAACACCTGTCAGGGATAGTCTAGATAACACTCAGTCCTGCCTTGAGTGCAGGGGACTGAACTAGAAGACCTCTTGAGGTCCCTTCCAGTCCTATGATTCTCTGATATTTAGCCTGAGCAAAAGGCAATAGTTACTACGTTTGATCTCATTTCATCAGGAACTAAGTGAATTCTGAAGAGTTGAACATACCTGAGCACAAACTGTTGTAAGATTTTCTCCAAAAGGGTTGATTTCTGAAGTCTGGTAATAGCTTATCAGCTCTGCGAGGCTTTCGTGGGTACAGGTATCCCCTGATACTACATAATGTCCGTTCCGTAGGTGATTAATGACGAAATGCCGACATCGATCTTTTCCTCTGCAATTGAAATACATAGTTTAGACTTAAATAGCAAGCACAACACACAGGCTGAGAAGACTGTTCTGTGTTTGCACTCATGGTTCAGGTTTGCAAAACCCAAACCTGAGGGTGTTTGGAACCAGCTTCCATTTTATTTGAAACACTATAAAGGAAGAGATTTTGAATGAAAGGGTTGGATTTGGCCTATTGTTGCATGGACAGTCTTAATTCTTGAGTGTCCTAACTTTTGAATGCTTGACTTTCAACCATAATATTCTTTTAGTGTAGTTTTTAAATGTAATTTCCTACATTTAAAAAAAACTGGAAAAAAAAAATAGAAATTCCATCATGTGGAACCATATTGACTTCAAATTGGGTCCTCAGCAAGATTGTAACTTGTAGCATTAGTAGGCTGTTATTCTCCATGTGGACCAGCCACTAGTAAGGGATGAGAAACTTACTCTGGCAGTGGATTTCACAGATACTTGCTGACCGTAGAGGAATGGTGAGATCCAGGAATAATGGGCTCCATGCCAGGCCCTGGAGGGGAATGTGCTGTAGTGGACAGACCTTCTGTCCCAGTGCCCCAGCCTGTCTCTGTTCCCCTTTGCTCCTATCCACCCCTAATCCCAGCTCCTGCCCTGTCTCCCTCTGCTCTTATCCACCACACCCACTCCTGACTCCTGCCCTCCTTCCCCCTCTGCTCCTATCCATCATGCCAAATCTTGGCTCCTGCCCTCCTCCTCCTCCTTCTGCTCCTATCCAGCCCTCTGGCTCCTGCCACCTCTCCTACTCTGCTCCTATCCACTACGCCCAATCCTGGCTCCTGCCCACCTCCCACTCTGCTCCTCTCCAACCCAGTACAGTCAGGCTATTTCTCCGTCTCCTTCTCACTGCCTGGGCACCACTGAGGGGAGCATTTTGAGCCCAGGAGAGGCAGTCTCCCTGCTCTCAGTTCTGGTACCTGGGGCCACTGTGGCTGCAGGCAGGCAGGAGTGGCTGTTGCAGGGAAAGTCCAGCTCAGACCCTGAAGCCCTGCGATGAAACATGCTCAGTGCAGGCAGAATATTTGAAGAATTTAGTGGTCACACTCCAACAAATTTCTACCGAAAATGTGCAAATTGAGATTTTTTTCAAAAGCTTTTTACAAGGTAAAAATGTGGTATTAGTTTTTTCCACAGGAGCAGCTGATGACAGATTTCTGGCACCATCTCACATTACCTCCGAATCTGATCCCATGAACTTGACTGAAAATCCATTGCATCAGCAGCAAACCTAGGAAAAAATCATCACCAGTGACCAGCTATTGAGCTAAGCACCAACACCTTTTGGTAAACAGCAGTATGAGGTTCAGCACCAACCTGTTAGCTGAAAAGCAGTGTGAATTCATGGTGAGTCTAATGAGGAAGAGGAGATGTTGTCTGAGTTCTGAGGTAGGGTGTCAGTGTGAGAAAAGGAGAGGAGAAACTCCCATGACGTGCTGGTTGAACCGTAAAGCAGTTTTGCATTTGACCACAATGAGTCATGTTGCTGCTGCTGCACACACAATATCTAACAACTGTGAAAGGACAGCAGAAGTGTTTTGCATGTGCCTCTCCCCATCTCCTATACTGATCAGATAGGCAGACCCTTCCTGATAATTGATTTCAGAGTGATAGCCGTGTTAGTCTGTATCAGTAAAAACAACAAGGAGTCCTTGTGGCACCTTAGAGACTAACAAATTTATTTGGGCATAAGTTTTCATGGGCTAAAACCCACTTCATCAGATGCTTGGCATGAAAAATACTCTAAGCAGAATGTATATTATACCACATGAAAAGATGGGAGTTGCCTTACCAAGTGGGGGGTCAATGCTAACAAGCCAATTCATTTAAGGTGGAAGTGGCCTATTCTCAACAGTTGACAAGGGGTGAATACCAAGGGAGGGGAAATTACTTTTGTACTGCTAACAAGGCTAATGCAATCAAGGTGGCCCATTTCCAACAGTTGATAAGAAGGGCTGAGAATCAGCAGACAGGAAAATTACTTTTTGTAGTTACCCATCCACTCCCAGTCTTTATTAAGGCCTAATTTGATGGTATCCAGTTTGCAAATTAATTCCAGTTCTGCAGTTTGTCGTTGGAGTCTTTTTTTGAAGTTTTTTTGTTGAAGAATTGCCACTTTTAAGTCTGTTATTGAGCGTCCAGGGAGATTGAAGTACTCTCCTGCTGGTTTTTGAATGTTACAATTCTTGATGTCTGATTTGTGTCCATTTAATCTTTTGCATAAAGACTGTCCAGTTTGGCCAATGTACATGGCAGAGTGGCATTGTTGGCACATGATGGCAACTGCTTGTCAACTGCTGGAAATGGGTCACCTTGATTGCATTGGCCTCGTTAGCACTACAAAAGTAATTTTCCCTCCCTTGGTATTCAGCCTTTCTTGTCAACTGTTGAGAATAGGCCACTTCCACCTTAAATGAATTGGCTCGTTAGCACTGACCCCCCAACTTGGTAAGGCAACTCCCATCTTTTCATGTGCCATAATATATATTCTGCTTACTGTATTTTTCACTCCATGTATCTGATGAAGTGGGTTTTAGCCTATGAAAGTTTTCCCTCGTAATTGGGTTTCACGATCCTTTCTTCACCAGAATGATCAGTTTAAAATAGGCCTTGGTTTTTTAGTCCAGTAAAGGGCCCAGTCTTGAAGTCCCTACTCATTTAATGGGGTGAGAACTTCAGGACTGGGCTCTTAGGGAATAAAAAAATCCAAAAGATAAAATCATTACCATAGACTTTGGTAATATATTTCTTCTTGGTTTCCCAATAGCTATAAATATGACACTTCATGCCATTGTGTAGATTACTGACCTCTTTATTCTTTTGGGATATTTAGCTAGAAAGTGTAAGAGAGATGATCCTCATGACTCAAGGTATAAACTAATCACCTGAGCAGGTCAGGAAGCAAACTCAAAGGTGTAAAGGGTTCATGAATCAAAGAAGGGTGTATGTAAAAAGAAGAGCAAATTATAAATGGTGACATTTCCCAATCAAATGGCAGCAGCTTTATGTTCCATGTTCTTACCTATATGACAGAATGTAACCAATTGTTCTGTCACTTAATCTGATAAGAAAACAGCCAACATCTTTGTCTTTAAGCAGCTCTTCACTCTGCCTGTTGAAAAAGAGTGGATTACAATGAATTTCAAGTTAGTATCCAGTTCTATCAAGGTAGTATACTAAAATTCCTAGTGACGCCTAGGGACACAAAATGCAGTGTATTGCCACACTAAAGACACTTGTTCAAGTCAATGGACATTACAGTTATTTCCAGCCGGAAAAGCACTTCTCATACCACCATCAAACAAAAACATTCATTTTTAAAGTTTCTGGTTAGAAAAATTAAGATGGATTAAAATTATATGAATTATCAGACTGTTAAAATCAATTTCTAAAACTGATACCTGGATGACTAGAGACTGTACAATACATTACAAGCTGATGCAAAACTGCATTCAGGCATTCTCGCCTCTCCAGAACACATGCCAAACACCAACATGTAGGTGATGAAACACAGTGACATGGTTTAAAACCTGCTTTCTCTATATGAATGCCATCCTGCTAAACACTTCTCACTAGAAGAGCAATGACTTTAAAGTAAGCAGAGGTTGGTGACTTGTTGTTTTTTTGCAAAGTAAGCTAAAACCTAGTCTGAAATATGAGAGGATTTGTGAAGACAGAGGCACTTGACAAGCATATTTATTTAATCTACTTTATGCTATACAGTAAGGTATAGGCTGTCTTACTTTCTTGTAATGAATCCATAGAACCACTCAGGTAAAATACCATTCTGTAATATAAGAGGAACCTGTGTCTCCATAAACCACTTCAATGCTAGATCTTTTAGCATCTCAAAGGACTGGTTTTCAGTTGCTGGGTTAGTTTCCCTTCCTAAGAGTAATTGCAGCTGTTTATTCTCCATGCTGTCTTGAGGTTGAATCTGAAGCATTTGAAGGGAGAAAAAAGAGAGCAATGCTACGTGTAAACCTCCACTACTGTCTTTATTATGGGGAATATGACATCTCATTTGCTTATTGTACACTCTTCCCTTTGGCTCATTAACCAGATAACATATGCTCAATGCTGTCATTGTTGCAAAGGCTATATGGTGCTTTCCCCTTGTGCAAGAACTTTAATGCAAAATCTTCCTTTCTGATCCATATAATAGAATTTGATCCCAATATGCAATATTTCTCTGTATTCTGGAACAAAACTGATGTCAGTGCAAGCTTTGGGTATGTAACAGGAAGCAGAAAATTATTATTTGTATTGCAGTAACACCAATCTAGATATACCACAGGTCTGATGGGAAAACTTCCCCTGACACTTTTACAAAAAGGTGTTTTGCCTTTTGAGTGGATTAACTAAACCATGTTAAATATTGGAACTTCTAAACCATAGTCACTGAGGAACCTACTTTATTACAATTTAGGCATATTGTAAAGGAATGTAAACATCTAAACAGCTCCAAACAATTTTTTTAAATCAGTTATGGAATATGTACAGTAAAGAAGATCTAGCAGAAAGCTTTATGCAGATTAACATAGATATTAACTCTGTTAAATGGAGACCTATATAGTTACGCTTAGACATACTGATGGGCTTACAAACATCAATAAGAAAAAAATAAACAGGAGACCAGTCCACGCTGGTTGAATGCTGCAAGAATGCTAGTTTAAATTCTAAACATTTCTATCATGTGTATATATTATCTCTTTATTATTTGCTCTTTACAATTATATTTTTGTTACACAAATGTATGGGGAGTTGCTGATCCTTACACAAATATCCATATTCATTACAGTGTATCTACTCACCTCTTTTTATAAAAGTGGGTTAGCATTTAGATCTGGGCAGTCCAATTATTTTTTGTCAAGATCCAGATTTCTTGGTCAAGGTCTGGACTCCAGAGGAACATTTTTCACACCCCAAGTGCCCCTGTTCAATGAACACATAAGATGCTGTGTAATATACCCAATGCCTATTCCAGAGGTAGTCAATAGGTGGACCGCAGGGCAAATCCAGACTGCCAAAGGCTTTTGATGGGACCATGAAACTCTGGGGGGCCATGGGCAGTTAGTGCGGGTGGGGCTAGTGCAGGTAGAGGAGTACCTGGCTGCATGCTGGCAGGATTGGGGGAGGTGGCGCCTGGGCTGACATGTAACTCAGGGTGCAGATGCCCCTCCTGCTGCTCTCTCTAAATGGAGCCCTGGCAGATGCTCTGGGCTGACTCGTAGCTCAGGGAGGGCAGGTATTCCCCCACCCTCTCTAAATAGAGCTTCACCAGGTGTGCGGGGGAACACTGGGGCTTCATTCCCACATGAGATGCCAGGCTGCAGGCTTCAGCTGAAGCTCCAAGCTGAAGCCCCAACCTCTGGCATGTCTGGGAGGGGCTGAAGCCCCAACCTCTGGCATTCCAGGTGAGGCTGAAACCCTGAGTCTCACTATGCTTCCTGTGGGGCTGGAAGCCCCGGGTTCTGGCATGCCCCACCCCCCACTGAAAAGCCTCTGGCAGTCCGGATTTGGACCATGGGCCGCCTGTTGACTACCCTGGTTTAGATATAACCAAATGTCTGAGTTCAATATACCCCTGAGTGAGCTGAACAGCACACAGGAGTGTTTAGGCTGTCCTTACTTTGGAATCACCTGAGGCCTGGTCTACACTACAGAGTTAGGCTGACGTAAGGTCCAGGCTTCCCTCCCCGCCCCCCTTGCAATCCATCATTGGGAGGCAGCAGCAGGGCTTGTGGCACTCAGCCTCAACAGCAGGGCTCACAGAGGGAGCTCCCTACCACCACCCTTAGGCTGACAGCCTAAGCTGTCAGCCAGGTGCAGGGCTCACAGCAGGAGCCCTCCCTGCCCTGGGCTGACAGCCTGAACTATGAGCCTGGCCAAGCTTAATTTTACAGCAGGGAGCCTAACAGCAGTGAAATGGATAGTTTCACAGTGCTGCTATTTCACATTTGTTCTCTGGCTCTGGCTGTTGACCCTGGAGCTGGGGGACTCCAGCTGTGAGCCCCGGGGGAGAGGTGGGGAGGCTCCAGCTGCAATCTCCAGGCTCCAGAAAATTGAAGAGCTTGATATAGCGCTATCTATACATGATCTTGAAAAGGCAATCACCTCTTTAGCACCAGAAAAAGCGGCAGGAAACAATGGAATTCCAGCTGAAGTACTGAAACAAGGGCGACAGGTTGTGCTTCAGTATCACACAATGTTTTGCTTGCCTGCTGGAGAAAAGGAGGGATATCACAAGACATGAAGGATGCCAACATCATAATGCTGTATAAAAACAAAGGAGATTGGAGTGACTGTAACAACTACAGAAGAATTTCTCTCTTTAATGTTGTGGGCAAGGCATTTGCACAGGTCATTCTCAAAAGACTGCAAGTTCTGGCTGAACATGTGTGTGTATATATAGAGAGTCAGTGCAGCTTCCGTGCCAACAGATCAGTTATCAAGATGGGCTTCAAATTAAGGCAATTGCAAGAAAAGTGTCAAGAACAAGGAAAACCTCTCTGCCTGGCCTTCATAGATCTCGGACTTTTGACCTGGTCAGCAGAAAGGGACTTTTCCAGTTGCTAGAGGGAACTGGCTGCCCCTCAGTCCTCCTCAGTCTGATTCAATCCTTCCATGATAAAGGCTACAATCCAATAAAATGGTGATCAATCTGACGGCTCTAAAATCTGCAGCGGTGTCAAACAGGGATGTGTTTTGGCACCAGCACTCTTTTTGTGTACTCTTTCTGGTGCTTCATCATGCTTTCTCATTTAGCACTGAAATTGTACATTTCTGTGCAAGATCAGATGGAAAACTCTTCAACATTGCATGTCTAAGAGCAAAAAGTAAAGTCAAACACTTGCTGTTAAGAGAACTTCTTTTTCTGACAGCACAGTGCTTGTGAGAGCAGCTCCAGAAACTTTGCAATAGCTTTGTGATAATTGTTGATGAATTTGGAGTAACCATCAGTCTAAAGAAGACAATGATTATGGCACAAGATGTATTGTCTTTCCCTGAAGTTTCAGTAGCACAACTTCTGCTATCTATGATCAACTGTACTGGATACCTTATCTCTAGATGACTAGCATAATTCTCACATTGGAAAGGGAGCTAACATACAACTTAAGAACCGCCATGCTGGGTCAGACAAAAGATCCATCTAGTCAGGTATCCTGTCTTCTGATGGTGGCCAATGCCAGGTGATCCAGAGGGAATGAACAGAACAAGTAATCATCAAGGGATCCATCCCCCATCATCCACTCCTAGCTTCTGGCAAATAGAGTCGAGGGACACCCTCCATGCCCATCCTGGCTAATAGCTACCACATTCAGCCAACTGACGAGGCATGTATGGGATAACAGGAAATTGACACCAATTCCCAAGATACAGGTCTACCACACATGCATTGTGAGCATGCTACTGTATAGTGGCAAGACCTGGACCACTTGCAGCAGGTAGGAGAGAAGGCTAAACATCTTCCATACCCTCGGTCTTTCTAATTTTAAATATCAAGTGGGAAACGCAATTTCCTGACATCAAAGTATCTGAGAAAGAAAAGTTGCCAAGTCTAATCACTCTTCTCAAACACAGATGTCTCTGTAGGCTTGGTCATCTGCACCAGATGGACGATGGATGCATTCCAAAGGATCTCCTGTATGGAGAACTAGTGGATGCTCCAAGGCCACTCTGCCAACCAAGGCTCAATGTCAAGGGCATTTGCTAGAGGAACTTGAAAACTTTAAAGCTGGTACTGCAAGCTTGGAAGATGCAGCTAGCAACTGGCTACGTTGCAGGTCTGCGCTGCACCAGGGAATCAAAGAGGCTGAAGAGAGGTGGTTGAGAGAGAGGAGAGTGAAGAGGAAAGTGCACCAGGCCTCAAGCACCAATAGTGTGCTGGCTTCATCTTCCGGCCCTGCGCCTTACAACAGCATTATCTGTGGCAATGACCGTCACTCAAGAATTGGATATTTTTATCCACTCATGATGCTGCAGCATGACACACATTAACAGAACTGCTTTGGTGCTCACACCACCATCTTTCAAGACAGGCATTTGCCTGTGAGGTACACACAATTTATCTAAACCAGTTTCAATAAAATGAGTTCCCAATCTCAAACAGCATCTCCCACTCATAGTACCATTCCCTTGCTCCAGCAGACCTTCCTTGGCCCTGGGAAGGTCTTGCAGAGTGTCCTAAAGGTGACTGAGTCAGGACTCTTACAGGAAAGGAAGCAGATTCCAGAACCAAAACCCTCTTACCAAGAATGTCCTTCAACTAGACCCTCTAGTTTATACTTAGAGTGGGGAGAAAGTGAAAGCACTTCAGCTGACCTCCGCTGTTGCAGCATCCCCCGGGGGAGAGGCAAACTATCTGGAGCTTGACTTCTCCAAAGAAAGGAAGTTAGGGTGAAAGAGGTAGCTGTGAGAGCTCACATAAAAATGAGCCTCAAGATTATGATGGCCCATTTAGGGAGAGCAAAATGACAAGATTCAGAAATGCCAGTGTGTACACTTTTCATGTGAGATACGTTAGTGAGCCAGTCATCCAAACAACTATAGAGAGGGGCTTCCTGCCTGTGCAGGTGTAATGCCATCCTCTTGCTGACTAATATGGCATACTGGTGACAAGTATAGCATTGGTATATACAGCATATGTTCCTGACATTTTGCTTCCAGAATGCATGGCCTTCTATTTGGAGCAGCTCTGTTAATATAACCATATGTGTATAATATTCTCACTTGCATAGAAAGGGGCTAAATGCTTGCAGTGTTTTCCCTCTTGCTATGTCAGGGCGAGCAGCAGCCTGGATTGGGCACAGCACATAGTTTTTACAGAAGGCTGACTCCTCCAGAATAGTCAGTGTGGAGTTAAACAGTGATATATACCCATTTAAGATGCATACTTGAATAAATCCTACTTGGTTTTAATTTTGAAACAATGTAAATTAATAAAGTGAGTTGCAAATCTCCCCACTGTATTTTCCACTGCATGCATCTGATGAAGTGAGCTGTAGCTCATGAAAGCCTATGCTCAAATAAATTTGTTAGTCTCTAAGGTGCCACAAGTACTCCTTTTCTTTTTGCGAATACAGACTAACACAGCTGCTACTCTGAAACCTGTCAAAATTTTCTCTTGGGGGGGTAAACACTTAGAATAGAGGCTCCTATGCATTCACATGAGCTGCTTTTCAGAACTATGTGGCACATCCTGATGTCCGTATTCTGTCCACATCAAACAGCCATTTCAGTCTGTCTTTGTCAGTATTTCACTTCCACGTTACCTGCACAAAATGTTATATAAGACAGCATCTTAAAAACCTATCTAAATACATATCTAACTAAGAAATTAGATTGAGCTGATCTGTTCTCCTTCACTACTAATCACAGTAGGGGCTTTAAATATGTATCTACTTAAGTCGTTGTTGTCATTTTTGAGTCACAAGGGATCTTACAAAACTGGGTGACTGGGCAACAAAATGGCAGATGAAATTCTGTGTTGATAAGTGCAAAGTAATGCATATTGGAAAACATAATCCCAACTACACATACAAAATGTGCTCTAAATTAGCGGTTACCACTCAAGAGAGAGATCTTGGAGTCGTGGATAGTGCTCTGAAAACATCTGATCAATTTGACTGGCAGTCAAAAAGGCTAACAGAATGTTAGCAACCATTAGGAAAGGGATAAATAAGATCCATGGAATGCCCACACCTTGAATACTGCATGCAGTTCTGTTCTCTTCATCTTAAAAAAGATATATTAGAATTGGAAAAGGTACAGAGAAGAGCAACGAAAATTATTAGGGGATGGAACAGCTTCCATATAAAGTGAGATTAAAAAGACTGGGATTGTTCATTTTAGAAAAGAGATGACTAAGGAGGGATATGATAGAGGTCTATAACTTCATGAATGGCGTGGAGACAGTGAATAGAAAAACCAGGGTCACCTAATGAAATTAATGGGCAGCACGTTTAAAATAAACATAAGGAAATACTTCTTCACACAATACGCAGTTAACCTATGGAACTCGGTGTAAGGCGATGTTGTGAAGGCCAAAAGTATAACTCGGTTAAAAAAATAATTAGATAAATTGATAGAGGATAGGTCCATCAATGCTTATTAGCCAAGATGGTCAGGGATGCAACCCCATGCTTTCGGTGTCCCAAAACCACTGGCTGCCAGAAGCTGGGATTGGATGACAGGGATCGATCACTCAATAATTGCCCTGTTCTGGTCATTCCTTCTGAAGCATCTGGTGCTGGCCACTGTTGGGAGACAGGTTACTGGACTAGATGGACCATTGATCTGACCCAGTATGGCCATTTTAATGTAGGAACTGAACATGCTGGTCTTTCAATATTCCATTCCCTTGGGTAAATAAAAACATTTTTAAAACCTTTGACAAGAGGACCTTTTACCATTTCTTTTTATAAGTGGAAAGAAATAATATTCCCATTTGACTAGAGCCGTTTACACTTTGCATGAGGGAACAAACGCTTTTGTTCATTCATTTGCAAACTGTTAAAAATAGGAATGTCAAACTGGTAGGTGTTAATTTGCATTTCTGTGAAAAAAATGATCTGGACTTTATGTTTAGAGCTAATGTCATCAGCTCTTTCATCATCAGATGCTTTCCTGCAGTTTTAAGTTTAAAAACTTGCCCAAATTTATAAAAGTGGACACTGATCTTTGGATACCAAACTTGAGCTATCTGGGACTGATTGATTATTCAGAAGTGCAGAGCACCCACAATCCCAGATGAAGTCATTGGGCGCTATGGGTGCCCAGCACCTCTGAAAATCAAACCTGAATTGTCTTAACTTGTGAACCCCAAACCAGAGACAACTGATAGTGCATGTAGCTTTTGAGAATTTTGGCCTTAACACTGTATGTGGGTCTTCTGGGATGCCTTTTATTATTGTTCCCTAATACATAATGCAGATTGCTGCATGGAACAGAGCTCTGAGACTTTACATTTCTCTATGCAATGCTACACAGCAGGACTAGTTATTCTGTCCCTTTGCCTACTGCCAAGCCCCAAATAAGATCTTCCCTAGGAACACAAGGGTCAAATTCTTCTAGAGTTTATATCAGCCTCTGCCAGCATAAATCTATGCCTGGGGTCCCCAGAACAGAAAATCCACTGAGGAAGAGGTTACAAAGCAGCTGCAACTTCTCCTTCACTATGTACTGCCTGGGTTAAAAGGGGCTGACCCAGTACACAGCAATATCAGGATCCAGGGTTGTAGAGTAGAGCTCTAATCCATCTTTGCACATCACCCCCTAACTGTGCTCTGTACAGTTCAGTCTCGGCCCAGGATCTGGCCCATGTTTCTGCCAGAACTCTAGAAATGAGGCAGCTCTACAAATCAACAGGTATGAACCCTCCAACAAGCCTGGAGGACAGTTGACCATATAAACACTTGCATAGGGTCTGATTCTGACCTGCCTGGACTGTGCATAGTCATTAATATCTGTGCAAAGTGGGTGTGAAACACTACAAGTGCAATTTGGGAGCATGTTTACACCTATTCTGCACAGGTACAAAGGACTATATAAGGGGCAGGGCAGTAGTGTATCAGGCCCATAATCTCCTGTGACTCCAACTAAAAGTTCTTGGGAACAGGGCCCAATCTTATACCTAGTGAAACTTGGGAATGAGACTCTGTGCTGGGGTTCTAAGAGATGCTGCAAAGAATTCACACCCCATTGGGAGGAGAAGATAAGGTGACTTTACCTGCCTGGCTTTGCACCCCTTCCCCCCCCCCCCCAAACCTGGGCAGTCTGGTGGCCACAGCAGCCCTGACTGTAAACCATCAAAGGGGCTTATCATAGTTGCAGTTGCAGGAGCCTCCCTGGAGCTGTCCTATGGGTCAAAACACTGCCCAGAAAACCATAGTACTCCATGCTGCAGTCCTGCTCCAGACATCTCTTTCCCCCAGCCTCACTCCCTCTATGCGAGAGCTTGCAAAGAGGTCCTCTGAGGACAGCCCTTGCCTATTTTCTGCGGTATCTTTACAAGAGGAATTTTCCCATGGCTGGATCTACAGGTATCAGGGTTTCCTTACACAAAGGGTGTGTGTGTGGGTGAAAACCTCACCCTTGTTGTAATGCCACTGCTATCAGCAGAAGCGTGTTTAGAACTCTGTTGTGTTCATGTTTCTTTCATATGGTTACATAATCTAAACAATCATTGCTTTACATCAGATTTTTAGGCAGTATTCTCATTCAATCAGCAGGGATTTCTCTGTGTGAGAAACAGTAGAGAGAGGAGAGCACACTGCTCCAGTGAAAACAGGTTGCTTTCTAAAGCACTGTAAATTCTTGCTGTCTGTTTTTCACAACTTTTGATTTAGAATGCTGATAAACCAGGTAAAAATTGCTAATCTTTAAAAGTGATTGGCTGAGTATTAATAACAACAATAACTTGATCTCACAGAGTATATATAATCACATCAATGTATCACAATGTTTTGTTGTCCCTTTTCAAGCAGAGTGGCTACTCTGATTTCAGGGCTCTGCGATGTTCCAGATGGGAGTAGAAATTGGTGATAGTCAGGTAGTTCTTTGAGGCGGTTTTATTTATTTACAAAGAGTGTACAAAGTTCTGTGTCTGAATGCAGACGGAACCAAGAACAAAAGGAGCAGTTTCCTGGCTTACAGCCTCCTTAGCCAACAGACCCAAAAGCACACACTATTTCTTTCCACTATGCTCACAACCTACTGCTTGGCTTTCTTCCTTTTTGCCTCTACCTGCCTTTCTGTCTCTTCTCAGTTTCTGGGTCTTCTCTTACATACCCACACTTGGTCACAATTCCCCATCAAACCTTCACATGGTGCTAATTTCATGCATCCAATGAAGTGAGCTGTAGCTCATGAAAGCTTATGCTCAAATAAATTTGTTAGTCTCTCAGGTGCCACAAGTCCTCCTTTTCTTTTTGCGGATACAGACTAACATGGCTGCTGCTCTGAAACCTAATTTCTAGGCAGACTCTTCCAAATTCTCCTTCCAGGGAGCCACTGTGCTTCCAACACAAGCAACTTGATTTTTCCAGCTGTTGATTCTGAAACCTTTAACCTGATTCTCCATGGCCTTCTACCTTCTGTAGTCATTTACAACAGTGCAAAGTGAGAGAAAAATGGTACCATTCTAATTTGGTAGCATTTTACATCCATTTTGCGTTGGAGTAAATGATGACAAAAGGTGCAAGGCCACAAAGGATAAGGCCCCTTCTTGCCAGTTCTTCTCTGTTGTTTAACACTTTACTGTGGGTCTGCAGGTCCTATATGGATACTCTGTGCCAGACGGTATTAGTTCTGAGGGTTGGAAAAAACCTCACTCCAGCTCTTTTGTCTTCCAAGGAAATTTCTAGCAGAATTAAAACAAATCAAGCCATGATATTTTTAATGTAAAATAAGCAGCATTAAAACAAAAACAAACAAATCTTCAGATCTTTATTCACCACAAAGAAACAAAAAGGGCAAATGCCTATATTTATTTTCTTTGCAGATCACCTTTAATAACTGTACAGATCTTGCATTGTACCTTTACTTTAGTGGGAGTTTGGCCTGAGGAAGGATGAACAATGATTGCAGGATATGGCCCATTGTTATTCCATCTCATAAGGGTTGCAATAGTTGGGGAAAACAGGGTGTGATAACCACAAAGCATCAGCCTTCACTTGCCATTTTTTTGTATTTTCTCATTGCATATCACAAAATTAATGCTATTGTTTGTATCCTAAGGCTTTAGTGAGTCTTTGTTGTTCTATATTGTCAAGGTTCCTCCCCCACCCTGAACTCTAGGGTACAGATGTGGGGACCTGCATGAAAAACCTCCTAAGCTTATCTTTACCAGCTTAGGTCAAAAACTTCCCCAAGGTACAAAATATTCCCCCCGTTGTCCTTGGACTGGCCGCTACCACCACCAAACTAATACTGGTTACTGGGGAAGAGCTGTTTGGACGCGTCCTTCCCCCCAAAATACTTCCCAAAACCTTGCACCCCACTTCCTGGACAAGGTTTGGTAAAAAGCCTCACCAATTTGCCTAGGTGACTACAGACCCAGACCCTTGGATCTTAAGAACAATGAACAATCCTCCCAACACTTGCACCCCCCCTTTCCTGGGAAATGTTGGATAAAAAGCCTCACCAATTTGCATAGGTGACCACAGACCCAAACCCTTGGATCTGAGAACAATGAAAAAGCATTCAGTTTTCTTACAAGAAGACTTTTAATAAAAATAGAAGTAAATAGAAATAAAGAAATCCCCCCTGTAAAATCAGGATGGTAGATATCTTACAGGGTAATTAGATTCAAAAACATAGAGAACCCCTCTAGGCAAAACCTTAAGTTACAAAAAAGATACACAGACAGAAATAGTTATTCTATTCAGCACAATTCTTTTCTCAGCCATTTAAAGAAATCATAATCTAACACATACCTAGCTAGATTACTTACTAAAAGTTCTAAGACTCCATTCCTGGTCTATCCCTGGCAAAGACCAGCATACAGACAGACACAGACCCTTTGTTTCTCTCCCTCCTCCCAGCTTTTGAAAGTATCTTGTCTCCTCATTGGTCATTTTGGTCAGGTGCCAGCGAGGTTACCTTTAGCTTCTTAACCCTTTACAGGTGAGAGGAGCTTTCCCCTGGCCAGGAGGGATTTCAAAGGGGTTTACCCTTCCCTTTATATTTATGACATATATAAACACTGATGCTGAGATAATTTCTAGAATGTGGGTGAAGAGCTCATGTTGAGCAGTGGTAATGCTTTCTTGTGATTCACAGCTCTTAGGTGACTGCTGCTCATTGTTGTGTGATACTGGCTGCACAGTTAATAAATGTCTGTCTGTACATTATTTTTCCATTATGAAGAAGTGCTTTTTGTTGAATGGATTTTTCCCAGGTAAACAAAACAATATTTCTTACGAGTTTTGGAAGAAAGACTTGAGTTGCATACAGTAAGTTATTAGAATCTGAGACATGTTCTCCCTTCAGTGTATTTCTAATCAAATTTGATCCCACTATTACAGTTTATTATTCACAAGAGATCTTTTGAACCATGAGCTGAGCAGCAGTGAGCCACATCCTGCATCCTCTGGTCCCTCCTTGCATAAAATTTTCATTGATTTCAGTGGGAGTTTTGTCTGAATAAGGACTGAAGGGCTTGACCCAGTATACTGTACTGGCAGTGAGCAGATCATGTTCGTCATCATTATCATCTCTGACTCATCCTCATTTCAGAAAAGTTCTGCTCTCACCATCCTCCTCACCTCCATCTCCCTACCCCCCAAAACCCATACCCCATGTTACTTGTTAGTACTGAACAGTATAATTCTCTCAAGGTAAATTGTCTTTTCAATGAGAGCTTTCAAAGACTGAGATCTTAATAAAAGAGATACAGGGTTGTCTTGACTTACCAGACCCAGACCACTTCCCCCACTTGTTAAGGGGAATTAACCCTCGATGCAAACAATGTATTTCCTAATAAACAGCCAGGAGGGCTGGGAGTACAGAGAGAGCATTGGATACAGGGGAGAGGTGGATAGTTGGCTTTATGCACCTATCCCACTTCCAGGAAATGCCAACAGGCACCAGTATTGAGACTGGGTAGCTGTGTAGCAAATATTTAAATTAACTGATTGATGCCCTTAAAACATTCCAGATAGACTGCCTACAACGCTTGCTGTGTGCACTAAATATGAGGCCTTAATATCCCATTGATTTAAACAGAGAATTCAGAGCACTAGGGCAGCAAGACAGGTTCCACAAATGACAAGCAGCATAACAGTTACTTATGTTTTAGATGGCACTCCCCAGATAGCTACCCTCACCATTTACAATATTTGCAGTTAGGAATATAATTAGTTGCCCTGTTTATGCGGACACTTTACATATTTGCTATTTTCTACAGTCCTAGAAAGGGGCTGATAATGAAAAGGAGATTGCTATACATGTGAGTGCTGACATAGCAACAGCAGTTCGGGGGAAAACACATACAATAAGCAGCAGTCGACTTCAATCACCCAAATTGCTCGGAACTTTCCCCAAGCAGTTCTGAACAGATGACAGGAAAATCGTAGATCTTAATTAAAAGTCTGAGGGGATTTTTCCTCAATCGTCTGCACTGCGGACCTTTTTCCAGAGTACAGATATCAGTGGCGTTATGCATGCAGTGTGGCTCAAATACAAGTCTGCTATATTTGTGCAACCGATAGAGTGTCACTGGTGTAACGTAATGCCAGATTTGGCCCATATCATACCAAATATGTACATCCATAATATGGATATGATAGGAGAATTTTGCCCTCATGCTTTAACACATAGTGCTAGTATCTGATATTTTTATTAGTCAACTGATAGATCCAGATCTGAACTTTCCAGAATTTGAATGTGCCTCTTGATTTCGTCCAAGACCAAAGCAGAGATGCCAAAATACACCCACTTTCTTTCTTTTTGAAAAGGAAATTAACAGATCTGAGAATTGAGCTAGTAAGTAAAGGGCTCTGAAGGACACTGGATTGTACAGAACCAGTCTGCTTGTTATAATTACATTTTTAAGTAGCACTCATAATTGTACTAAATGCTTCACAGACCACATCAAACAAAACAGTTCCTGCCAAAGAGCTCACAGTCTATACTACAGATGTGAAAGTGGCACACGGTACAAAGAGGATGAAGAAGGTGAACAATGAGAGTTACAGCAGTAGGCAGTGGGGATACCCAGTGTAGGTATGTGTTCATCTTTGAGATTCAAATACATGTTCTGAATATATATATTAATATTGAGTGTAACATGGTGGCTTGCCCCTTAAGGGCTGGAAGGCCTGGGGCTAGCAAACCTGGTTTACTAAATAGGCCACCAGGGTTGAATCAGGTAACTCCCTATAAAGGGAAGCAGGTGGCTGCACTGCAAGGGGGAAAGCAAGAAAGGCTTCTGCAGGGAGACCTTAATACTAGGGGGTTTGGAAGCTGGAGCTACAGCTAGAAACTTGAGGCTTCAACCAGGAAAGGCCCCACATGGGAAAAGCCTGGGAATGACCTGACAAGAGGGTAAAGCCAATGGGGTGTTTTGGGGGGACTTTTAAGTTTTATTTTGGAGCTTTATTTATGTGAATAAACTTGGACTCCTGAAACAGGATAGTGAATGAACAAGAAAAGCCTGTGTGGAGTTTAAGATGCAATGTATAGGAGAAATTGTTAGCAGGGCACTGCAGGGGCATGACTGGGTGCCTGGGAGGTGGTTGACCCGGTTACACTGAATTACTTCTTGAGCAGAACTAGTATCACGTGTATTGCAATAGCCCCTATAGACCTCAAATCAGATCAAGACCCCATTGTGCTAGGTGCTGTACAAATATGTAATAAGAGACAGCTCCTGCCCTAAAGAGATTATAATCTAAATAGACAAGACAGCCAAAGAGTGTGAGAAAGGTACTAGTGTTATCCCTATTTTACTGAGGCACAGATTAAGAACCTGATTTTCAGGGGCACTAAGCAGCTGCAATTCCTAATGAAATCAGTGGGAGCTAAGTCAGTCCTCAGTGACTTGCTCTGGGTCACCCAGGAACTCTGCAACACAACTAGGAACTGAAGCCAGGTTTCCAAAGCCCCAGTCCAATTCCTTAACTGTAAGACCATCCTGCCTCACATCTTGGAGAAGGTGAGTCTGCTGCAGGGATTTAAATGAGGGGAGAGTAGTGACCTGCAGATCAGGTTAGGGACTTCATTCCATGTAAGGGGTGAAAGCAGGCACCAAGATGCTTGTGGAAGAAATGTCATTTCATGTCTGTAGTCATTGATGAAGTAGAAGGGGCCAAGTGGCCACATGATAAGAGATAGAAACAGGTAAAAATCAGGAAGGGGCAGATTAAAGTAAGGGGGGGGAAAAAGATTCCATGTGATGTAACATGGAATGGGGAGCCTGTGCAGAATTAAGTAAATTGTCAGAATGACAAGCTTGAAGGCATTGTGGCTACATGTTTTGTGCGGGGGTCATGTGGGTATAGAGGATGTGAGGCAGGAGAAGGCTGTGGTAATCCAGACAGAAGATTATTAGGGCATGGATGAGAATGCTAGCTGTCAGCAAGAAGTGGAAGGGATGGATCTTTTGAAACATTGTGGAGGAATGGACACAGCCTAGATTTAAGGGGAGAATGAGAGGGAAGAGTCGAAGATCATGACCCCCATATTAAAAGCCTGAGAGTCAGGGAACATGGTGGTGATATCAACAGTAACAGAATGCAGGATGTGAAGATAGCTTTGGAAAACAAAGAAAGAACATGGTTTTAGCCATGCTGTCTCCCATACTATCCTGCCTTATGGCAACTTTGCACCAGCAGGAGTCTTCTTACCTGACTATCAGCGAATTCCCTCAATGGAGGGGGACTGTAAAATGTTGTAGCAATACCTTGGTGGTTTCAACACTACCACTCTTCTGGCAATGGCCTAGGTGTTGCTGGAGCTCCCCTAGGCCCTGATCATCCTTGACTGTAGGAGTGACCTCGACAACCTGCATAAATCAGAGCAGCCTCTAACTTAAGCCAGGGGCTGGATTGGACCGAGGACTGGGGCCTTCACAATTCCCTCTCTTGAGTTGCCCTCCATGTTTCTCAGACACTGCTCAAGATCTGGGCTATTGGAACACAGGGAGTCAGGACTCCTGGGTTCTATTTTGGACTCTAATGATAACTTGGTGTGTGCTCCTGGGCATATCAATTAACGTAATCGCTGTGTGCGTCAATTTCTCATTGTGTAAAATTAGGATAATATCTCACAGGGGCACTGCATAAAGCATTTTAAGAAGCCTAGATAAAAGGTCCTCTGTAAATGCAAATAGTTATTTTACGAACTCCGTAGATTTTCTGGCTATAGAGCTTTGTTTGGTAAACTAAAGGACACCCTCCACTAGCTCTGCCATCACAGGCATGTTATGTAAATCATCACATCAGCCACTATGTAAGAAAAGGTACTTTTATTATTTCATAATAGGAAAAAATGCAAATATGTTAGGATAGAGCTGATGTCATAAAACACTCTGAAACCAAAGACAATGGAAAATTCAAGGACTCTGTCACAGGGTAGGGTAGCCCTTTAAGGAAGCTGGATTTAGCTCCCACCTGTGACTAATCACCTGCCTCCTAGCTGATACTATGAGACTAGGGATCAGGTGATGGCTTGTTCAATTCCTGCAGGAGTCCCTGGATCAAGGGAAAGAACCCAGTTCATATGTAGCTGGCCTATAGAGTGTAGCTCGGAAGGTAGCAGGCTAGGGAAGAGTGAAAAAGCTGCAGAGAGAAGATGGAATTGTTTTCTTGCTTCATTACAGCCTGTTTGTAGTTGCTGCAGATTAACAGGAGAAAGAGATGATGGTACATAGCATCAGTCCCATAGGCGCTGACTCCATGGGTGCTCTGGGGCTCAAGCACCCACCTCAAAAAAACAGGGGTGCTCAGCACCTGCAAGTCCAGATTAATCTTTTATGGACTCCGGTGCCCGCATTATGGCTTACCTCCCTTAGCCTCTTCCCCCCCCCCCCCCAAGGCCCCGCCTGCTGCTCACACGGGGGGTTGGGGGGAGGAGCACCCACCAACAAAAACAAGTCAGTGCCTGTGATCAGCCTGATTCATCCCAGAAGTAATTCCAAAGGTTAAAATATTTAGCCCCCTTTTACTTAAATTGACTGTTCACATGGTTATTCTTGTAAGTGGTTGCAGGACTGGCCCCTTACGGTCAGTTCTTTGGGGCAGGGACTGTAGACCTCCGTGTTACTCTTTTGAAATCAAGTGTAAAACTGGAGTAGTGCAGTGGTGTATCAGGTCTTGTGTCTTTACTTGCCTCTGGCTCCCTTTGGCCACAACCAAATAAATACCATGTGTAAGCAGAGTCAGGATGAGCTCTACCCTGACATCTGGTGGCGAGTCATGGTGGGTTGTGGAAAAGAACTTCAGGGGCTGATCTCATTTGCATAGGCACAACCACCCTGCCTAGATGGTCACTTTGGCTGCTGTAGGAGCCCCAGTTTCTCTGTTAGTGGGGCAGGAATAAACTGTTATCCTGATTATGTGAATCAAGGACAGTGGAACTGCACTTGGCCTTTTGTTATGATGGAGGGACTCACCATCAACTAAGCAGCACTCGCTAGGCAAGATTCATGGGTTCCAAAACCCAGTGAATAGAGAGAGGCTGGGGACAAGTATAAATACTTGGTGGTATGGGCCCCCTGGTTAGGGCCTTTTATGCTAATTGCACTTCCTCCTCTCTCCACTGTGGAATATCAGAGCTAATTTTGATTCCATTAGGAGTCTAGTTACAGGCTGCTGAGCTGAATTCACTTTGGGCTAATGGTGCACCAGCACTGAAGCTCCCCTACTACAAGCTGAAATCACAAATGAGCTAAACTTACCAAGAGCTAAAATCACTGAGTGTTGTGTTAAGTAGTGGGGGAGCCCGAAGATATATTGCGGAGCAGTTTGCAGGATGGCTGGCAGAGCAGAGCGGCTGGCAGAGCAGAGCAGTTGGTTGGATGCCTGGAGCAGCTCATGAGGGCGGCTGGCAGAGCAGAGCCCCATGGAGAGGTGGGGCAATCAGCTTTGGACCAAGAAAGGTGCCCCTTACCTCCCCCTCCCCCATCTCCACCCAGGTTGGGAGGTAAAACTCTGCAGATAAACTTTCGAACTCTGGGGCTGCCCGACCAGGGACAGAGACTTTTGGGTTGTTGGACTTTTGGAACTTTGGGTGATTTTTGGGTTGCTGGACTCAAGAACCAAAGGGAAAGGACATGCCCCAGTTTGCTTGGGGTGGGTTTTTTGGTCATGGGTTATGTTATGAATCCTGTTGGTGGTGTTTCCCCAACATAATGCCACATTCTTTCTCTCTGTTATTAAAAGGCTTTTTGCTACACTCAGACTCTGTGCTTGTGAGAGGGGGAAGTATTGCCTCTTGGAGGCGCCCAGTGGGGATGGTATATATTTGTCCTAGGTCACTGGGTGGGGGCTCGAGCCGGTTTTGCATTGTGTTATTGGAATGGAACCCCTAGATACTGAACCTGGCCCTTGTTGCTGCCAACTCTGATGGGCAGAGGGGTTACACATGCTTAAATTTGGCTTTTAAACTTGATTATTCAGTCAGTGTAAACGGCGTACAGTGTTGCCACTGCAGTCCCTGGCTCTATTTCCAGTACAACCATTGCAGGTTTTATGGCAACAGAATTTGCCCCTGCCTCTTGCTCTCTTAGATCTGGCACCTAGTCCTGCTTGCATTATTCATGTTACGTCAAGGGACTACTTGTAAAATTCTGCTTTCAGATCTGCAAAGCAGTTCCCAGCCTTCCCCACATATATGGGACACTCAGTTATGTACAGTACAGCAGGATGTAATAAATATTTTACAAGTCTCTCTAAAGACCTCAACATTAAGAAGCATTATCCCCACTTCACACAAGGAAACAAAAAGATACTCAATGACCTTTGCAAGGTCACAGTGAACCAGTGACGTATACAGAACCCAGATAACCTGACTCTCAGATCTGTACTTTACCCATAAGAGAATTTCTCCTCTCTTCAAAGATGATATCTGCTGTGTGGAAGGACAGCAGAATTTTGCCCAGAGAAAACTGTAGGGGAGGTTTGAGGCAAACTTTGGCTAACAATTGAGAAGAACTGAACTAAACCTCTGGCATTTGGAAAAAAAAAAAGTAAACTTTTCTTTTTTAATTTCTATGTTTCTATACATCTCAATTTTAACCTGTATCAGAAGTGGAAATACATACTACAAGAGACTATTCTGAACAGAAGCCATTTTGGTTTCCTCCTTGTTCACAAGAAGATATGACTAATCTATCCCCCAAAAGAATGTTCTGAACATCTACTGAGAAAAGCAGTTCTTGAGAGATTCCCAGGCTGATTTCTAGACCAAAGAGGTTCAGTTAAGTGTTCCAAGTTTTCAGCACTTAACCAAAGCCATGATTAATACTTTGAAAATTCATCATTACTAAATTGGTAACCCTCTTACTTACATTTCATCCCCTTCTGTCTGGATAGTTTTTAAAACGTTTATTGGTATGAATATACAAGAAGAATTATAGAGATCTATGCATCTAGCAGGACATGGATTTTGCAGACATAGGTCCCCACCCTGCAATCAGATCCAGGCAGTTCCTTGCACTTGTGCAGAAACCTGTTGTAGTCAGTGGTGTTCTGCAAGGATCTGCTTACATGGATTTGACTGTAAGGTCAAGGCCATAGGGAGTACAAAGAGAAATTATTTTTGTTTATTTCACACTGTTGTGTCTAATCAAGGAGTGTACAAATTTAAAAAAAAACACCTTATTTCTTCATCTATAAACCAGTTCTTCATAGATGGCAGTCAGTGAAACTTTTGGGATCTTTTCTGTTTCCCACCAATGTAGAATATAAAAAATTGCACAAAAATATATGCAGAAATGTTGGTTTGTGTCCATGTCTCTTCCTTTCTCATTTTCCATTTGGTCTTTCTCCTATATGCTACATCTGAAATCAAAGTAGATTATACAATGGAAAAAATTGCTCATTACAAAGGAACATAAGAATCCATCAATTTAATTAGTAGATTATTTCCCTGTCTCAGTCACCCCCCCCAGTTTAGGTAATTAAAAAAACGGTTTTCTGTTTACTTTTTGTCCTCTAAAATCCTCACTGCCTCTGCTGCCTGTGATGTCAGATTCAAATCATAAACATATAACTAGAAACCTATGCGACCTTTCTCCTTTGATTCCTTCCCCTTCATTGTCATACAACAAGCAAAAAGCAGCTTTCTTTGTCAAGAGATGCTCTTCTACCACAACAAAAAATATATTTTACAACTTTCCCGTTACAATATATTTGGCATTTTTTAATCTCTGAGGCTGAGCTAATAAAGCTAAATTACATCTTTCCCACTGAAATAGTGTTGTGCCTTAATTGCTCTTAATACAAAAGCCAGATGATTTAGAGCTGTACATATATATCTTTCCTGCTTTAATCTGCAGGCTTATTCAGGATACATTTTTTCCATTTTGAGAAAAATTGAGCAAGACTTGCAATAGAGAATGTGAAACAGCAGAGGAGCACCACCTAGTGTTTCTATAGAGCAGTGGTTTTCAACCTATTTTTCATTTGCAGACAAATTTCTGCTACAAATTTCGAATGGAGGTGCAGACCCCTTTGGAAATCTTAGACATAGTCTGCAGACCCCCAGTGGTCTGCCAACCACAGGCTGAAAACCACCGTTTTATGGTAATGACAACCTTTTGCAGCTCCCTTAGACATAGTCTGCAAACCCCCAAGGGTCCACAGACCACAGGCTGAGAACCACTGCTATAGAGTAAAATATTGGAACACCTTATGGTATGTTAATAGTGATCAACTCTCCTGACCACTTCCAATCAGTTAAACTATAGTACGTACAATTTAATATTTTGGGTGATTAGCTCATACATAAGGCGGGATTTGCTTTGCAAACTGGATACATTTGATATTCATGAGGGACTTTCAAATGACCTTCAAGCTGCTCTAAAGGTGGGGGAGTATATGGAGCATGATGTGCTCCTCTGATCCCCTGCCAGCCGAATGGTCTCTAGGAGACCATCTAGCAGGTCAAGGTGGGTTGAGGTAATATTATTGGGACCAACTTCTGGTTGGGAAAGAGACAAGCTTACGAAGAGCTGAGTAAGCTTAAAAGTTTGTCTCTTTCACCAACAGAAGCTGGCCCAATAAAAGATATTACCTCTCCCACCTTGTCTCTCTGATACCCTGGAATCAACACAGCTACAAACACTGCAAACATCTAGCAAGCTTAAGTTAGAGCAACTTTCTATCTGTTTGGCTCCTGTTGTAAAAGTGGCTTAGGGCACCTTGGCCTCCTGCCTTCCACAGCATTGTGCCCTCCCTCTCAAGAACCTGAAGTGCAGTGGGTAGGCACATCCATCCCACAATACAAATGACATAGCACGAATTCAAAGTTCTTCACATTAGAACCCTGCAGAGGTTCTTGCAACAGAGAAAATGATTCTCTTTGATAGTGACAGACTGCATTTGTGGTTCAGTCTCTGCAAGATATTTTTTCAGAGTGACCCCCAAAACTGGATCTGAATTTTGCAGCTCAGGCCCAATCTTTGTGTTTATTAGGCGTGGCTCTACTGCTCTGCAAACTAAAAGCAGTAAGTGTTTAACCAAAGGCAAAGTACTGATGTTGTGCTGCTCAGAATTTACTAATTTCCTACACTTGTGTAACCACAAAAGTCTGAGCCAAAGGTTCTGCACTGATTGTATTCTTGATACATTTGTATTAAATAACATGCCCTAGATACTGATTTTCTTATTGTTCCTGTTGCATTGAAATGAGAACTTACTTCAAGCACTGCGAATACCTATAGCCACAACATGGTGAAAAACACTCCAAATGTTACGAAATAAGTAGTTGAAGGGTTCTCATTATTGAGAGTAAAAATGGCTCTCTCATTTTATATGTTTTGTAAATAAACATGTTTGAACCAATAATGTGCCTACAGAATTACTGGTTCATTTTAAGAAAGGTCAAACTTACCAAAACAAGAAAAAGTAAATATTTTGTCAAGCTTTATGAGCTGATCATCAATATAACCATAGAAAACTCATCCTGTATGTTGCACTTTTTGGGTGAAATTCACCCTTTGTGGTGGACCAGCATAATGCCTACACTCCATCAACTCCCACTTTCGCCCTATATGGAGATCTTTGCTGGCCTTTATTGGCCATCTGCATACGAGGGGAATTTCACCCTCTGGGATTAATTTGCTATTTATTTTCATTTTCTAAACTTCTGCCAAACAACTGAATGTCACCCACATGGACTCTGCATTCTAGAGCTGAAGATGTAAAAAAAAAAAAGAAAGCATGTAAAGTGAGTACAAACTTACTGCAAACACAATAATAATGTTGAAAGATGCAGCTATCATTTATCAGTTCACATCTGGATTATATCTGTAGAAAGAGAACATGCATGAAATAAGGAACTTACCTTCCTAAGAAGAGGAACTTTCTGGTTCAATGAACTAACTGTAAAAACAGTACAGGCTGTTTAGAGTGTTGTAAGTGAGGAAGCTGTACAGCAAGTATGAAAAAAGAGAAGTATTGAGAGCAAAAGTCTTGAGAGTATAGAGCCTGATTCTGTGAGTTGCTGGAACCCCCAAATTTCTGTTGATGCCAGTAGCAGCTGCAGGTGCAAGATCAGGGTGCTAAACACTTCATAGGAATGGGCCCACTGCTGGTCATGTGATACGTTAAGGAAAAATACTGGAGACAATCTCTTTGGTATTTAAGCATATCTGAATGAATGAGGCCAGGGCAATGTGAGACTTCTAAATAGTGCCAACATCTCTCCTGGAAACTGGGAAGAAGAAAGTGTCATGTGTTGTCTGGTAAACGACACTTTACAGGAAAGGCCTGATCCTGCGAGATGCTGAGTGCCTTCTGTGACAAACTGGGAAAATGTCTGTATTATGAATATGTGTGACTTGGTTTTAATTTTGTAGGCTGCCTGACTAAATGCATACTGAAAAATCAAAGGAGACTGTAAAAGAACCATACAGGAAAGCTAAAACAATGAGACTGATAAGACAGGTGCAGGTACATACCTTCAAAGCAGCAAGGAGAATAACGGTCCATTACTGGGAGCTGCTATTTCTAGGTGCCAGCAAAGTTATCAGGATTTGTTTTGCCAGGGCTGAGACCCTGACCAGTTAAAAAGGTGCCCGTGACAGAAAGGGAAGGGGAAGTGGTCAGAGAGGCTGGCCACAATGTGTCAGTGAAAAGGCTGGCAGTCTGACAGAGACAGAAGGAGAAGGCTGCAAGAAGTGTAGGCCAGAGCTGCCTGAGTTGCAGCTAGAGAGAGGTTAAGCTTAGGTAAGGGAATATGCATGTAGGTCTTTGACCACGTCTATACTACGGCGCTGCTGCTGTAACCCCATAGTCACAGACTACAGCACTGTGTAGACACAGACTCCAGCATTGTAGGAACTCTACCTCCCTGAGCCATTCTAGCTAGGATGACGGAAGCATTCTTCTGTTGACCTAATTGTGTCTACACTAGGGGTCAGGTTGGCATAGCTACAGCACTCAAAGTCCCGGAACACCATAGCTATGTTGACCTAAGTTTGAAGTGAAGATTAGTTATTTTAAATCTCTGTAAGTGGCTGTGTACCTTTATGGCAAAATATAAATCATGCTTTGTGTTTGCAGAAGCTGTTTCAGTCTCGCTGCAAAAGTATGCCATCACCAGGGGCGGCTCTACCAGTTTTGCTGCCCCAAACAGTCGTCGCTGAATTGCCGCTGCCGCCCATAAGCCACTGCAGCGGGAAGAGCGGTGGAGCTGCCGCCGAATTGCCGCTGCGGGACACGGGCTGCCGCCCCATTCTGAACGCCATCCCAAGCACCTGCTTGGAAAGCTGGTGCCTGGAGCCAGCCCTGGCCATCACAGGCTCCAACAGAGAAACCCTAGTAGGCTCCACCCGCAGGTGGACCCGCTGAATCACTCAGCGGGTACCCAAGGGACTGTAAATGAAGTCCTGGTCTGAAAGTGGATGAACTGCAGAATTCCATCCCATAAGGGGTAAAGGCCTGACACCTGTGTGGGTAGGGGGAGGAGGTTCATTCAGAGACTCCCGAGAAGGGACAGCAATGCAGCTAGCCCAGTAACACCTTCAGCTCTCACTGAAGTCAGTGGAAGTTGAGAATGCTCAGTGCCTTGCAAGATCAGACCTTGAATGATTTGGCAATTGTTGACAGTCGCAGGGTTTTGAATTTGTACGCATTATGGGACTATTTGGTAGGGGAACTATTGAATAGCCTATATTATAGAAGTGACATTTACTTGCCCTGTAAGTGAGATCAGCCTTCTTTTCCCCCATGTCTATTAACAAAGCCTCAACATCAAGTAAAGCTTTAACAGATATGCCAAGATAAGCACAGCACTGATGTGGCTTCCTTTAGCTGAGCCACCCCTACATAGCTTGAATATGCATCAATGCCAGTTAAGTATTAACTGTCCTCTAGGATTAAAATATCCCCTCATAATGTACCATCTGCTGATAAACAATACTGAAAGTTGCTATGCTCTGTTAACAGGGAAATGGGTAATTCAGTTGTAGAAATCAAATTTGAGAAAATAACTCCTCAGCTACATATGAAATGAAGCATGACCCAGTGAAGGCTGGAAACCCAAGAACTGAGACTAAAACATTTTACTTCTGTTTAACCCCACGGTTTTCTACACATCATTCAGAATGGAGGGCTAATGATGTTGGCTATACCAGGGGATTTGGAATTGAGAAGCTCTAGTCCCTCATCTGTGCCTTAAATTGGGATCTAGTGACAGAAGCACTAACTATTCAGACATAATTTTTTTCATACAGTGCCAAGACTATGAGACAAATTAGAATGTCAGACAAGACGTTCTAACGAAGAGAATCTCTAACAAAGAGAGGGAAGAGCATCTTTGCAAGCAGACTGGCTAACCTAATGAGGAGGGCTTTAAACTAGGTTCACCAGGGGAAGGAGACCAAAGCCCTGAGGTAAGTGGGGAAGTGTGATACCAGGAGGAAGAATGAACAGGAGAGCGCAATAGGGTAGGACTCCTGCCCCACACTGAGAGCGAGTTATCTTTTAAGTGCCTATACGCAAATGCAAGAAGCCTGGGAAACAAGCAGGGAGAACTGGAAGTCCTGGCACAGTCAAGGATTTATGATGGGATTGGAATAACAGAGACTTTGTGGGATAACTCACAAGACTGGAGTACTGTCATGGATGAATATAAACTGTTCAGGAAGGACAGGCAGGGCAGAAAAGGTGGGGGAGTTGTATTGTATGTAAGAGAGCAGTATGACTGTTCAGAGCTTCAGTATGAAACTGCAGAAAAACCTGAGAGTCTCTCGATTAAGTTTAGAAGTGTGAGCAACAAGGGTGATGTCGTGGTGGAGTCTGCTATAGACCACCGGACCTGGGGGATGAGGTGGACGAGGCTTTCTTCAGGCAACTAATAGAAGTTACTAGCTCACAGGCTCTGGTTCTCATGGGGGACTTCAATCACCCCGATATCTGCTGGGAGAGTAATTCCGCAATGCACAGACAATCCAGGAAGTTTTTGGAAAGTGTAGGGGACAATTTCCTGGTGCACATGCTGGAGGAACCAACTAGGGGCAGAGCTCTTCTTGACCTGCTGCTCACAAACAGGGAAGAATTAGTAGGGGAAGCAAAAGTGGATAGAAATCTGGGAGGCAGTGACCATGAGATGGTCGAGTTCAGGATCCTGACAAAAGGAAGAAAGGAGAGCAGCAGAATATGGACCCTGGACTTCAGAAAAGCAGACTTTAACTCCTTTAGGGAACTGATGGGCAGGATCTCCTGGGAGAATAACATGAGGGGGAAAGGAGTCCAGGAGACCTGGCTGTATTTTAAAGAATCCTTATTGAGGTTGCAGGAACAAACCATCGCAATGTGTAGAAAGAATAGTAAATATGGCAGGCGACCAACTTGGCTTAACAGTGAAATCCTTGCTGATCTTAAACACAAAAAAGAAGCTTACAAGAAGTGGAAGATTGGAAAAATGACCAGGGAGGAGTATAAAAATATTGCTCAGGCATGCAGGAAGGCCAAATCACAATTGGGAGTTGCAGCTAGCAAGGGATGTTAAGAGTAACAAGAAGGGTTTCTACAGGTATGTTAGCAACAAGAAGAAGGTCAGGGAAAGTGTGCGCCTTTTACTGAATGCGGGAGGCAACCTAGTGACAGAGGATGTGGAAAAAGCTAATGTACTCAATGCTTTTTTTGCTTCTGTCTTCACAAACAAGGTTAGTTCCCAGACTACTGCACTGGGCAGCACAACATGGGGAGGAGGCAGCCAGCCCTCTCTGAAGAAAGAAATGGTTCGGGACTATTTAGAAAAGCTGGATAAGCACAAGTCCATGGGGCCAGATGCACTGCATCAGAGAGTGCTAAAGGAGTTGGCTGATGTGATTGCAGAGCCATTGGCCATTATCTTTGAAAACTCCTGGTGATTGGGGGAGGTCCCGGATGACTGGAAAAAGGCTAATGTAGTTCCCATCTTTAAAAAGGAGAAGGAGGAGGATCAGGGGAACTACAGGCCAGTCAGCCTCACCTCAGTCCCTGGAAAAATCATGGAGCAGGTCCTCAAGGAATCAATTTTGAAGCACTTAAAGGAAATGAAAGTGATCAGGAACAGTCAGCATGGATTCACTAAGGTCAAGTCATGCCTGACTAACCTAATTGCGTTCTATGATGAAATAACTGGCTCTGTGGATGAGGGAAAAGCAGTGGATGTGTTATTCCTTGACTTTAGCAAAGCTTTTGATATGATCTCCCACAGTATTCTTGCCAGCAAGTTACAGAAATAAGGGCTGGTTGAATGGACTATAAGGTGGATAGAAAGCTGGCTAGATCATTAGGCTCAGTGGGTAGTGATCAATGGCTCCATGTCTAATTGGCAGCCGGTATCAAGCGGAGTGCCCCAAGGGTCAGTCCTGGGGCCAGTTTTGTTCAATATCTTCATTAATGATCTGGAGGATGGCGTGGGCTGCACCCTCAGCAAGTTTGCAGATGACACAAAACTGGGAGGAGTGGTAGATACGTTGGAGGGTAGAGATAGGATACAGAGGGACCTAGACAAATTGGAGGATTGGGCCAAAAGAAATCTGATGAGGTTCAACAAGGACAAGTGCAGAGTCCTGCACTTAGGACGGAAGAATCCCATGCACTGCTACAGACTAGGGACTGAGTGGCTAGGCAGTAGTTCTGCAGAAAAGGACCTAGGGGTTACAGTTGACGAGAAGCTGGATATGAGTCAATAGTGTGCCCTTGTTGCCAAGAAGGCTAACAGCATTTTGGGCTGTATAAGTAGGAGCATTGCCAGCAGATCGTTGGACGTGATCATTCCCCTCTATTTGGCATTGGTGAGGCCTCATCTGGAGTACTGTGTCCAGTCTGGGGCCCCACACTACAAGAAGGATGTGGAAAAATTGGAAAGAGTCCAGTGGAGGGCAACAAAAATTATTAGGGGGCTGGAGCACATCATTTATGAGGAGAGGCTGGGATTATTTAATCTGCAGAAGAGAAGAATGAGGGGAGATTTGATAGCTGCTTTCAACTACCTGAAAGGGGGTTCCAAAGAGGATGGATCTAGACTGTTCTCAGTGGTATCAGATGACAGAACAAGAGAAAATGGTCTCAAGTTGCAGTGGGGGAGGTTTGGGTTGGATATTAGGAAAAACTTTTTCACTAGGAGGATGGTGAAGCACTGGAATGGGTTACCTAAGGAGATGGTGGAATCTCCTTCCTTCGAGGTTTTTAAGGTCAGGCTTGACAAAGCCCTGGCTGGGATGATTTAATTGGGGATTGGTCCTGCTTTGAGCGAGGGGTTGGACTAGATGACCTCTTGAAGTCCCTTCCAACCCTGATAGTCTATGATTCTATAGTAATTGAGACTGATCTGGGGATATAGAGATAAAGACAGGCCAAGTGGCCTTTGTGCATGTCGGATTCAGAGATACACAGCAAATTTCTGAAGTCAAGGAGGTTGCACAGGGTGCAAATCAAGGCAGAACTGGGGCTGAATTTTGTGTGACTCAATGGGTGGGCAACAAAAAATGACCTGTGAGTAAATACAAGCATTACAAAAAGATTGTCCATGGACTCAATTTTGGCATGTGCACATCTTGAGCTTCTGTAACACAATTATTGTTTTTTAATTAACTCACTACACCAGAAGTAACTGAAATTAATATAGAGATTTCACAGATGAGTATTGAGAGAGATTCTAATCTAATCTTATTTGTAGGTTAGGCCATGATATGGAATATACAGTTGAATGTAGTCATAATAGTGAGTCTGGTAGCAATACACCAAGAAAGAATACCTCAAAGGGGAAGACATGGAGCATACTAGCCAAAAAGGGAAGAAGGTAATCTTCCCCACCAATTACAGCCCATTTCATACTGATTTCCTGCAAAGGGGCTACTGGAGGCATTAAGGGCAAACCCAATTTCAGAAGTCTGATTACTGGCAATACATAAGTCAGGAAGTATCCCAAGAAGGTTTGGGTAGCGCCTGCTTATGGAGAAAAAAACGAGGAGTACTTGTGACACCTTTATTATTTATTTGTTAGTCTCTAAGGTGCCACAAGTACTCCTTGTTTTTTGTTTTGTTTTTTTTGCTGATACAGACTAACACGGCTACCACTCTGAAACCTGCTTATGGAGACTTTCCTTGCTGTAAAAGCAACCAAAACTTGAGCTGGAGCACGTCAAATGTCCTGGGACATCTGGCAGGCAGGATTTAGCAACGCTCCCGCTCGCCGCGTACTCAGGACCGAAAAGACATGCGTAGGGCCCAACTTAACTTCCCCATGGAAGGGGCCCAGCTCCGCCTGCACACCCAGAATGTGTGTGCACGAACATGCAGCCACGAGTGCACAAGCTGTGGTTGAGGGGGGCGGAGCGAGGCCCTGAGCGGGGGAGATTCCCGGCTGCAGCGCCAGGCTGGCCAGGGGAGAGGCCGGCTGGCCTGGGCTGTGCGGGGCCGGGCAGGAGATGCCCGGGCAGCGCCCCTAGTAGCTCCCCGTCCTCTGTCAGCGAGAGAGCGGAGGGAGGCGCGGGGACTACAAGTCCCGTCAGGCGGCGGGCTGGGCTGGGCTGCTCTGCGGAGCGGCCGGAGCGAGGCTGTGTGCCCGCGGCAGTGCTGGCAGGGAGGCGAGGGGAGATGCCGGCGGCGGGGTCCGCCGAGGGTGGGGAGGGCGGCGGCGGCGGCGGGGACGCCGCGGTGCCGCTGAGCCCGGCGGAGCAGGCCGGGCCGGGCGCCCCCAAGCTGTGCGGTTACCTGCAGAAGCTGTCGGGCAAGGGCCCGCTACGGAATTTCCGCAGCCGCTGGTTTGTCTTCGACCCCCGCCGCTGCTACCTGTACTACTTCAAAGGCCCGCAGGAGGCGCTGCCGCTCGGCCACCTGGATATCGCCGCCGCCTGCTTCAGCTACCACCAGCCCGAGGCCGCCGCCGCTACCGGGGACGAGGCCGCCGCCTTTGAGGTGCACAGTCCCGGCGGCACCGTCACCGTGCTCAAGGTACCCCCACGCCGCTAACGGGCCTGGGCCTCGCCCCAGGCTGCCTGCTGGGCCCCCCTAGGACACCCCCAACCCGCGCCTTATGCCCCCTAGCCAAGGAACGTCCTCCGACTGCGGAGGGGTTGGGGCAGGGGTCCCTCTCCCTCGCACATCCCCCGCAGAGACCCCAGTTTCCCCGCCTCTGTTTCAGGGCCCCCCATGCCCGGAATCCCCTAGGGGGCTGGGCCAGGGATCCAGCTCTATAGCACTCGAGGGGCCTTCTTAAAGCCCTGTAGCCGCCCCCCAGTGGGCTCAGTCAGGGACCCCTTTCCTCAGTCACGTCACCTCTTGGTAGCTGCTCCTGATCCGAAGCCCCGCGGGGTGTTCCCCCAGCCTGGGTACCCATGACAGCGGATGTCTGCTAGAGGCTTCCTCACTCTATAAAATACCACTTGATGCCCATCTTTTACACAGGGGAGCTTGTGACACTCTGGGTGCCAGGTAGCAAACAAGGGACTTTCCAATGGAGTCTGGCTAAATGTGACTGTGTGACCCCAGCCAGCAGGTTCCCCTTCCCCACAGTCTGCGACTGCGATTGTAAATGAGATGTTACCGTTAGTCCTTGGCTTGCTCTCAGTCACTGTTACTGTTAAGCACTGCCAATGTCAGGTGCTGCTCTGTTAGGCCAGGTCTACACTATAAACTTACATCGGTGTAACTGCCTCACTTGGGTGTGAAAAATTTACCCCCCTGAGAGAGAAAGCTGTACGCCCTAAGCCCAGTGTAGACAGTGCTATGTCAATGGGAGAACTTCTCCTGTCCCCGCAGCTACCGCCTCTCATGGAGGCGAATTAACTACGCTCCACATCTGTCTGCTCCTTTTTAGCATGTCTTTTGTTAAACAGTTTCTCTTTTTTAAGGTAGTGATACAGTATGGTTACAGGCAAAGATCTCCTCTGTCGAATGATCTAAAAGGCTTCTTTAGCTGATAATTTTTTGCTTTATATGTTTGTGGAAATGAAAGGCTCTCCTTCATATGTGTGTTCACTTTTTGATGTGGAAGTACCCCATAATGCATCTTTGGGTACACATCCAGAACTTAGAAATAACCCATAAATTTTGTCTTTTCCCAAGAAATGGAAAGAACAGCTTTCAAAACACAGGCCAAAAGTAGGGTCCCAAACTACCCCCAGAAGCAAACACCTTGAGAAAGAAAAATGTTTGTGGTACCTGGTCTGATCTTGTGAAGGGAACTGAGCTCTAGAGCTGTTAGAATTTTTTTTGTCAAAACACTATTCCAATAAAAAATGGCTTTTCAGTTAAATGAAAATTTCATGCAACAAATCTGGCTTTATCAAAAATCTGAGGCTTTCATAGGAAGGAAATATTTCTATATATGATGAAAACAAAAAAAGTATAACACTTTTTTCAGGAGGGAGCGGTAGAGGGTGGAAGGTTTGATCTGCACTAGTGAACTGCCTCAACTCCTGGTAGCAGGCGCTCAGGCCTTCACAGGATTGGAACCTTAAACTTATGACCTTGTATTTTATGTATGCATCCTTTGTTCCATCTCACGATGAAAGACTTTTTCATAGGTCTGTTCATCTTACAGAACAAGGTTTTACTTTAAATATATTTGTTCATTATTGGGGGAAGTGTTTCTCTTTAAATATTATTCCTATTCATTTAATGTCAGTTTTTACATGACACACTTTGTATTGCAGCACATATTTTGTAGTAAAAGATAAATAATAAAATTAAGTAAATATATATATTAGACCTAGTCATGCTAGTGCAAGCAACCTATAGCTCCTCTACTCAAGTTTCCCTGCATAAGCTTTTCTTGGTTCCTGTGGTCTCAGACCCCTCTTCGATGTGAGGGCCTTTGGGAAAGAGAGGGGTTATGTGACGGTAGGGACTTAGAAGTCTGCATTCAGTCAAGCACAATCAAGAGGCCAGAGGTGATGTATAGGTACCAGAAATAAAAGCAAATCTCTTTGTCATCTGTTTTTACCTTTCACAGGGTTGGGATGCTTGTCTTAAGCAGCCATGTGATTGACCATCAAAAAAGCTATTGCCTAATATATGTAGTCCTTATTTAAAGATCAAGCAAACTTTTATACTGGAATCTTGGGGCTATTTTGAAAGGAACTGGTTAAGTGAAGATTTAGTTGCTGGAGGTGATCATTAGTGTATGTTTTACTGCACTGGCAGGTTTTTATTCTGTGTTTGTACAGTACCTAGCACAGTGGGGTCCTGGTCCATGATTGTGGCTCCTTGACATTACGACAACACAAACCATAAATAAGAATTCTGGATCCAGGATTTAATTGATCTCTTTATTCAAAAGTAACCAGAACAATAATACTTTAAGAACTAAAATTGTTTTCAGCCAAGTTCTGCAGAAATAGAAATAAAGATGAATTGATGTTCAAAATACTGGTGGCCTGATCCATCCCTTGTTGAAGTCAGTGTGAGTTGGATTGGGCCCTTACTAAATTTTTAATGCAGGATAAAAGACTAGCTGATTTAAGAAAAAATTACACATAGGAGCACGAGGACCTTACTGAGGAAGAAAGTCGAATCAAGTGTAGCTTTCATCCTCCCCCTATGTCATATGCTTAATTTTCCTCAATTTGCTTCTTGTTCATAATTTCCAAATCTCATGGTACAGTCTTTCCCATTCAGTATTTATAAGCTTAAATAAGAAATAAGCATCAGCACCCCAATCTGAAATGACTGTATTATTGAAGAACATATTAGTACTTCACAGTGCTTCAGATTAGCTTTTTAACATTCAGGACCTAATCCTCAGAGTTGCTCAGCACTTGTAACTTAATGGGAGTTGCAGGTAATCAGCTCAATTACTCTCAAGAGACCGTTTTCCCATTTGAAAACGTTTCAGGAAAAGTGTCACAGTCTTCATGAAATAATATGCGGGTCCCAAATTGGGTTTGGTGGACCATCAGTATGACTGCGAGTCCGTCACAGAAGTCACGGATTCCGTAACTTTCCGGGACTTCTGCAGCAGGTGGTCCTGGGCCAACTGCCCTGACTGCTGCTGGGGCAGTCTTGGGCCACTGCGCCCTTCCCCTGCAGCAGCAGCAAGAGTTTGGGTTTAGGAGGGGGCTCAGGACTAAGGCAGAGGGTTGGGGTGTGGGAGTGTGAGGGCTCTGGGTGGCGCTTACCTCAGGGGGGCTCTCCGGAAGCGACGACATGTCCCTCGGCAGAGGCACAGCCAGGCGACTGTGTGCGCTGCCTCTGCCTGCAGGCACTGCCCCCGCAACTCCCATTGGCCGTGGTTCCCAGGCGCTCTGGAGGGGGGCAGTGTGTGGAGCCCCCGGTCGCACCTCCACCTAGGAGCCGAGGAACATGTTGCCACTTCCAGGGCGCTGGGTAGGGAGCCTGCCAGCCACATCAACACCCCTTCCCCCAGCAGTAGCAGTGGTTCCAGGATGCGCACTGCCTCTCCCCCCCCCCCCCCCCCCGCACCAGTGGTGCCACAGGGTCACCCCCCCTCAGAGCACCCACGGTGCACTTGGGCTGTCCCTCCCCCACCCCCCCCGCCCACTCACTCCTACGTCAGAGCACCCAAGTTTTAGTCAGGGGTATATAGTACAAGTCATGGAGAGGTCACGGGCTGTGAATTTTTGTTTACTGCCTGTGACCTGTCTATTACTTTTACTAAAAATACCCATGACTAAAATGTAGCCTTAACCATCAGTGGTCCTTGGACAATTTGCTGGTTGCATGGTGCTGGCTTTCCTTCTTATTTCTAGCACTTAAAGCACATTAAAGAAGGTTAACAGAACATTAAAGGCTTTTTTTAATATTACTTGGCTTCATAATATTTAATATTACTTGGCTTCATAAGCAATTATTGTAATTGCCACCACAGGCCGTTGATGAGTGGAGTGGGGAAGGTGGTTTTCGAAATTATCTGTCTTCTAGTGATCCAAATCATGAAAAATTTGAGAACCCTTTGTCACGGAGTCACCAGGCGATGCTCTGAAACTACTCCATACGAAGCCAGTCAGGACTCTGGGGAAGCCTCCTGTCTCTGAGCAGACTGTCTCCAGGGCAAGAAGCTTATACAACTTTGGCCTTCCTGGGGCTGACCTCGGAGCATTCAGCATCCCCTCTTTACACCATGCACCAATACACCAGAAGGTTTATTAGAAGACAGGAACATGGTCTAAAACAGAGCTTGTAGGTACAGAGAACAGGACCCCTCAGTCAGGTCCGTCTTGGGGGACAGGGAGGCCAGAGTCCCATCTGGGCCTCCCTCCATTTCCCCAGCCAACTCCAAACTGAAACTCTCCAGCCCCTCCTCTCGCCTTTGTCTCTTTCCTGGGCCAGGAGGCCACCTGATCTCTTTGTTCTCCAACGCCTTCAGTTGGCACCTTTGCAGAGGAGAGGCCCAGGCCATCAGTTGCCAGGAGACAGGGTGTCGGCCATTCTCTATGCAGACACCATCACGCTGGCCCTCTAGGGCTCTGTAACAATCTCATACCCTTATCCTACTGCCTAGATACTTAAGAAATGTCATGGGAAAACTGAGGCACCCACACAGTATTCAGAGAAAACATTAAGAACATTCCCACTTCTTCACACCCTTGCTTTAGAATAATAGGGCCTATCCTGGAACCATTTGCTACCTGCACTTAATGGTATTGATTTGGCTGGATAAGCTCAAGAGTGAACATCAATTTCTGTTTGCAGAATCAGGCCCTTTGTTTCATAGAAAGGAGGGGAAAAAACCAACCTTCCTGTGAGGGGTTGCCCCCCTTTTAAGATGCCACCTGAAGTGCTGAGATATCACTGAGTCTGCCTGTTCAGCCAGCAGACGCCCCCTTTAACCTGGTCTGGCTGAGTCAGGCTTTTAAGCCTCCTCTAGCATGCACACACAGGCAGGGCCACACCCCACTGCAGAAAGACACAGACACTGAGATCAGCTCTGGGAACACACCGCTTAAGGGACTTGCCCCAGCACTCAGGTGTCTACCTGCTTCGGAGTGCAGACCAAAAGGTATATTGTCTTTCACTGTATAGAAAAATCTGCACAGTGCAAGCTCATAAAAATTTTCCCTCTTCCTTAATGTGAAGAGAGAGATGCACGACTTCTTGCCCCCCCCCGTTAGAAATTGGGTTTAATAATAAAATAAATTTATTAACTATAAAAGGTAGATTTTAAGTGATTAAAGAGATAGCAAACAGAACAAAGCAGATTACCAAGCAAACAAAACAAAACACACATACTAAGGTTGATTCACTAAAGAAATTGGTTACAAATAGTAATTTCTCACCCTCGGTATTGTTACAGGCAAATTACAAAAAGGCTTGAAAGGCAGTTGCACTGGCCTGCAGCTTGAGATCTCAAGATCTTGACCCCCCACTTGTTAAGGCAACTCCCATCTTTTCATGTGCTGTAATATATATGCTGCTTATTGTATTTTTCACTCCATGTATCTGATGAAGTGGGTTTTAGCCCACAAAAGCATATGCCCAAATAAATTTGTTAGTCTCTAAGGTGCCACAAGGACTCATTGCTTTTGTTGATACAGACTAACTAATATGGTTACCAAACTGAAACCTGTCAGAAATGATACAGGCATGCAGATTGGATAATCACATTCAGTATATAATAACCTTTCCAGTGATAACTTACATGAGCATCTTGCATAAACTATATCTCAGTTATGCCATGTCCATATCATAAGCATATTTCCATAAAATTATGGAGTGTAATGTCACATCCTTTTCCCCACAAATCCTATAAATATTTCTTACCAGGTGTCACGCTGTCTGATGTGGCTTGCAACTGTAAGTGCTTGCCTCATGGCAGACTGTCAGAAAACAGGGCAGATACCCCAAACTGGTGGTGTAGTCTATAATTAGATTTCACCAAGCTGGTACCAAATGTGAACTCCTGGATCACTATGCCAATCTTAGCATGGAGTCACAGTCCCCTTAGACGCTCCAGTCTATCTTGCTACTGAGACAGATGCGACTTAGTGATAAATGGGGCATTTATACCAAAGATCACATCACATTTAGGTTGCTTCCAGTCCAAAGAGACCAGTCACTTACCAGAGATCAATTGGTACTCTAGATCTTACACCAAAGACAACATTGGTAGCCAGTTCTACAGTAAACTAACTAAAGGTTTATTAGCTAAGAAAAGGAAGTGAGTTTTTGAGTTTAAAGCAGGTAAAATATATGTTCGCGTAAATCACAATCTATAATTCCGAATGGTAGCAAAGATCTAATAATCTGCCAGTTTCCCAAAAGTGTCTCAGGGCTACCCAGAAGAATTCTGGGGATCTCAGTCTTCTCATTCAGTTATTCTGCCCTATTAAAATCCAAACTTTCCAGAGATGCAGGATCTTTCCCTGAATCCATTTTTGTAGCTTCTTCTCACAGAAATCAAGTTGACAGGGTCACTACTCATGTGAGCTTTTCCTTTGACGATATAGAGCAGGGTGGATTTGATTTAAAGCAAATTGATTTAAATCACTAGTTAGGAAGACTCGATTTAATAATGGATTTCTACATAAAAATGCATTCTTGTTGGTTCTTAAAACCTTAATACATATTCTTCACAACTCCGAGATAGATGTAGATTTCGTTTTTAGAAGGTACACATTATACATTTTTAAGTGATTTATTTTGAAAACTTTTCAGATTAGTTTTACAGCTATATCAGAATATGAATGATTGTTTGGTAATTAGCATTTACCATAGCTCATTGAAGTATAAGATTACCTCCCTGTGACTTCATAAATAGTCTCCAATTCAACAGGTTAATCATTACTATTTGGAGGATTTTCTTGCCATGCTGTATTAGGTGGAGAACATCACCAGACATTTAAATTGTTTTATTTAACTAAAACGATAGTCTTATGTATTCAGGATTTTTTTTACTTCAGCAGCAAACATATAATATCTTAACAAAGCAAACATGAATTTTTGCATATAGTTAAACATTCAAGTTTTTTAAAATCAGGTTTGTTTTTGTTAAAATTGTTTTTAACTAAAATAGTTAAATGAAATCTTTTTTAAAAAAGAAACAAAAATTAAATAGACTGTGTCAGCCAGGTCAACATGGGAAAGTTAAAATATTGGCTTCTGCAGCTAACTCAGTCGTCTTCACCTGTTTGTTCATAATCTGGGAAAGAAAAACAAGCTTTCCTGCTTTTTCAGGTCCCAAACGATTTCTCAGTTTGGAATGAATTCTTCCAAAGGAAGAAAATATTCTTTCTACACTGGCAGAAGAAGCTACTTCTGTTAAAAGTGAGATTATCTCTTCAAGGGTCTCTGAATCCGAGAGCTTAAGTGACTTCCACCAGTTCACTGGTGTGACTTTCTTTAAACCATCATCAGCAAACTTATATTTCTTGAATGGCTCTTATTCCCAAACTGCGTTTCTTGTACAGCCTGCTGCCATTAGAGGTTTTCCCTTTTAGTGAGAGAGTTGTATGGTAGATCTCAAATCAATGAAGCCTACACTCAGAAAGACCTCAAGGCTTCTGGAATATCCTGCTCAAACAGTTTCACATTTGTGTCTACTGCCTGTCCCTCCCTTCTCACGTTTATCTCCAGAATTCTCCTTGTCCAGATCTTTTCTGCCCCCAACAATCTCCTATTCATTGAACTTTTTGAAATTTAGCACTTTTAAAGAGAGGTAAGGAGTTGACTCTGTTTACATAAATTTGCAGAAGGACAATAGGGTTGAGGTCTGTTATTTTTCGCCTCTATATTTATTTATTTATTTATTTATTTATTTATTTATTTTAAAAACATTTTTTCTGTTAACAAGCATGTTATCTCTGGAGACACAAATCCACAGTTTGAGAACTATAAAACAAAGCATCTCTGATGGTATCTTCTAGACTGAGCACTGAGTCCCATTGGGTAGATAGGAAGATTAACCTAAATAATCTATACAGAAGCCCCTGGAACCCCATAAAATTGGGTCCTTAATCCAGGAACTATTGGAACTCATTTACAAAACTCTTCTTAAAAATTACATGAATATATTGTCTCATACCATAGAATTAGAATTTCTAATCCGTATTCTATGATGAGATATCTTTGAGGTATCATGTATCTTTATCATTAGATAGGTTTTTCCTCAAAAAGCATTTTATCAAAAAAATCATTTTTTTGATCATTGATTTTTATCCATCTTGATATAGAGTGAGGAATGCATTTTGAGTCTTTGACCTCTGATCATCGCACACAACGACCACTTGCTTTGAAATTAGCATTTTTCTGTTAGAACAGTGGTGGGGAACCTTTTGTCTATCGGGCCATAGACCCATAGAAAAAATCAGTCCTGGGCCACACACAGCCCCACGGGGGGGAGTGTGGAGGCTCAAGGCTTCCCCCTGAAGTGGGGTGAGCTGGCTCTCATGGCTCCAGTCCCACGGGGGAATGTGGAGGCTCAGGGCTTCCCTTAGGCTCCTGTGTGGGGCTAGAAATGAGGGGTTCAGGGTATGGGAGGGGGCAGGGGTGTGGGGTGCAGGAGGGGGCTCCGGGCTGGGGCAGGGGGTTGTGGTGCAGGAGGAGGTTCGGGGTACAAGCTCCGGGAGGGAGTTTGGATGCAGGAGGGGCTCAGGACTGGGGCAGGAGGTTCAGGATATGGGCTCTGGCCAGGTGGTGCTTACCTCAGGCGGTTCTTGATTGGCGGCACAGTGGAGCTAAGGCAGATTCCCTGCCTTGCCTGGCTCCGCACTTCTCCCGAAAGTGGCTCGCATGTCTGGCTCCTACACGGAGGCATGGCCAGGCGGCTCTGTGCGGTGCATCCTGCTCGTGCCCACAGCCCCCGCAGCTCCCACTGGCCATGGTTCCCAGTCAATGGGAGCTGCAGAGCCGGTGCTGGGGACAGAGGCAGCACGCGGAGCTTCCCTGATTGCCTCTGTGCCTAGGGGCCACAGGGACATGCCGGCCGCTTCCGGGAGCTGTGCGAAGCTGACTGGACTTTTAATGGTCTGACAACCCTAGGTTCCCCCTGCAGCAGGGCAAGCTGGCACTCACGGTTCCAGCCCTGCATGGGGAGCACCAAGGCTTGGGGTTTCTGGCCCACAGTGAGGAGACTTTCCCGTGGGCTGGATGAAATTAAGCAGCAGGCCAGATTTGGCTCACGAGCCGTAGTTTCCCCAATTCTGTGTTACAGTTCTTCATTTGAATTTCACAAGGCTTCTTTCCTGTTTGATGGCTCATTTGATGTGTTGTTTAGTTACAGGGTATACTCAATGTAGATGTTTGCTATTGCATTATAACGGGATACAGATAAGTGAAAATAATGCAAGTAGCATCCCATTAGTTTTCATGAAGTTTAAACACCAAATACACTCTTACACATTTAACAGTTACTTTGATCTATACCAATAGACAAGTGAACTGACCTGGTTTATAAAAGCACTACTCACAATAGTGCTTAGGGCATAATATGATAAAACAAAACAATGTAAAATACAGTAACAACATAATTAAAAACCCCACATATAGATTCAAACTAAATAGATTAAAGGGGTCATAAAAACATCCAATACTTGGTCAGGCCAGTGGTCTGTCTAGCCCAGTATCCAGTATTCCAACACTGGCCAATGCCAGGTGCTTCAGAGGGAATGAACAGAACAGGTAATAATCAAGTGATCCATCCCCTGTTTTCCACTCCCAGCTTCTGGCAAACAAAGGCTAGGGGCACTCAGAGCATGGGGTTGCATCCCTGCCCATCCTGGCTAATAGCCATCGATGAACCTATTCTTGAGGACCTTATCCAGTTCTTTTCTGAAGCCTTCACAACATCCCCGGCAGGGAATTCCACAGATTGACTGTGCCTTTTACGAAGAAATACTTCCTTTTGTTTGTTTTAAATTTGCTGCCTATTAATTTCATTGCGTGACCCGTAGCTCTTGTGTTATGTGAAGGAGTAAATAATGCTTCCTTATTCACTTTCTCCACAGCAGTCAAGATTTTATAGACTTCTATCATATCCCTCCCTTAGTGGTCTCTTTTCCAAGCTGAAAAATCCCAGTCTTTTTAAACTCTCCTTAAAGAGAAGCTATTCCATACCCCTAATAATTTGTTGTTCTCTGTACCCTTTTTCTAATTCCAATATATCTTTTTTGAGATGGGGTGACCAGATCTGCACACAGTATTCAAGATATGGGTGTACCATCTATTTATATAGAGACATTATAATATTTGCTGTTTTATTATCTATTCCTTTCCTAATGTTTCCTAACATCCTGATAGCTTTTTTGACTGCTGCTGCACATGGAGCAGGTATTTTTTAGAGAAGTATCCATAATGACTCCAAGATCTTGCTTGAGTGGTATCAGCTAATTTAGATCCCATTATTTTGTATATATATAGTTGGAATTATGTTTTCTAACATGCATTACTTTGCATTTATCAGCATTGAATTTCATCTACCATTTTGTTGCTCAGTCACCCAGTTTTGTGAGATTGCTTTGTAACTTCACAGTCTGCTTTGGATTTAACTATCTTGAGTAGTTTTGTATCATCTGGAAATTTTGCCACCTCACTGTTTTCCAGATCTTTTATGAATATGTTGAACAGCACTCGTCCCAGTATAGAATCCTGTGGGACACTATTATTTACCTCTCTCCATTCTCAAAACTGACCATTTATTCCAACCTTTGTTTTCTATCTTTTAATCAGTTACTGATCCGTGAGAGGACCTTCCCTCTTATCCAATGACAGCTTACTTTGTTTAAGTACCTTTGGTTAGGGACCTTTTTAAAGGCTTTCTGAAAGTCTAAGTACACTATATTCACTGGATCACCCTTGTCCACATTTTTGTTGACCCCTTCAAAGAATTCTAATAGGTTGGTGAGGCATGAATTCCCTTTACAAAAACCATGTTAACTCTTCCCCAACAAATTATGTTCATCTATGTGTCTGATAATTCTGTTCTTTACCATAGTTTCAACCAGTTTGCCTGGTACTGAAGTGAGGTTTACTGGCCTGTAATTGCCAGGATCACCTCTGGACACTTTTTTAAAAATTGGTGTTACATTAGCTATCCACCAGCCATCTGGTGCAGAAGCTGGTTTAAATGATAGATTACATATCACAGTTAGTAGTTCTGCAATTTCATATTTGAGTTTCTTCAGAATTCTTGGGTGAATACCATCTGGTTCTGGTGACTTAGTACTGTATAACTCAGAGGTGGCCAACCTGGGGCTCCAGAGCCGCCTGCGGCTCTTCAGAAGTTAATATGTGGTTCCTTGCATGGGTGCTGACTCTGGGGCTGGAGCTACAGGTGCCAATTTTCCACTGCTCAATCCCAAGCCCTGCCCACACTCCACCCCTTACTCCGAGGGACTCACCCCTTCCCACACCCTCCCCTGAGCTTGCTGCACCCTTGCTCCTCCCCCCTCCATCCCAGAGCCTCCTGTACACTGTTGTGGCAGGCAGGAGGCATGGGGAGGGAGGGGGAGGTGCTGATTGGCAGGGCTGCCAGCGGGCAGGAGGTGCTGGGGGTGGCAGGGCAGGGAGGAGCCGATGGGGGCTGCTGATGTATTCCTGTGGCTCTTTGGCAATGTACATTTGTAAATTTTGGCTCCTTCTCAGGCTCAGGTTGGCCACCCCTGGTTTAATTTATCAATTTGTTCCAAAACCTCCTTTAATGACACCTCAGTCTGGGACAGTTCCTCAGATTTGTCACCTAAAAAGATTGGCTCAGGTATGGGAATCTCCCTCACATCCTCTGTAGTGAAGACCGATGCAAAGAATTAATTTAGTTTCTCCACAATGGCTTTATCTTCCTGGAGATGCTCCTTTAGCATCTCTGTTGTCCAGTGGGCACACTGATTGTTTAGCAGGCTTCCTACTTCTGATATACTTAAAAAAATATTTGCTGTTACTTTTTGAGTCTTTGGCTAGTTGCTCTTCAAATTCTTTTTTGGCCTGTCTAGTTATACTTTTACACTTGACTTGCAAGAGTTCATGCTCCTTTCTAAAAAAAACAAGGAGTACTTGTGGCACCTTAGAGACTAACAAATTTATTTTGAACATAAGCTTTCGTGGGCTAGCCTACGAATAAATTTGTTAGTCTCTAAGGTGCCACAAGTTCTCCTCATTCTTTTTGCTGATACAGACTAACACAGCTACCGTGCTGAAATATGCTCCTTTCTATTTTCCTCAATAGGATTTAACTTCTAATTTTTAAAGGATGCCTTTTTGCCTCTAACCACTTCTTTTATTTAATTGTTTAGCCACGGTGGCACTTTTTTTTGGTCTTCTTACTATGTTTTTTTTAAATTTGGGGTATACATTTAATTTGAGTCTGCATTATGGTGTTTTTAAAAGGTTTCCATGCAGCTTGCAGGCATTTCACTTTTGGTCTGTACCTTTTAATTTCTGTTTAACTATTCCTCATTTTTGCATAGTTCCCCTTTCTAAAATTGAATGCTACTATGGTGGGCTTCTTTGGTGTGTTCCCCCCCACAAGGATGTTAAATTATATTATGGTCGCTATTACCAAGTGGTTCAGCTATATTCACCTCTTGGAGCAGATCCTGTGCGCCACTAAGGACTAAATCAAGAATTGCCTGTCGTCTTGTGGGTTTCAGGCCTAGCTGCTCCAAGAAACAGTCATTTATGGTGTCAAGAAATTTTATCTCTGCATCCTGTCCTGAGGTGCCATGTACCCAGTCAATTTGGGGATAGAGAAATCCCCCATTATTATTGAGGGTTTTTTTTAATAGCCTCTCTAATCTCCCTGAGTATTTCACATTCACCATCAGCATCCTGATCAGATGGTTTGTAGTATATCCCTACTGATATCTTTTTATAATTCAAGCATGGAATTTCTATCCGTAGAGATTCTGTGGTACAGTTTGGTTCATTTAGATTTTTACTGCATTTGACTCTGCATTACGTGCTTTCCTTCACGTATAGTGCCACTTCCCACCTGCACATCCTATTCTGTCATTCCTATATATTTTGTACCCTGGTTTTACTATGTCCCACTAACGATCATCACTCCACCAAGTTTCTGTGATACCTATTACATCAATATACTCATTTAATACCAGGCACTCAAGTTCACCCATTTTAGTATTTAGTCTTCTAGCATTTATATATAAGCACTTATAAAACTTGACACCTTTTTAGCTGTCTGCCATTATGTGATGTAATTGGATGGGACTCTTTTTCATTTGGCTGTTTCTCATTAGATCCTACCTGTACTTAATCATCTTCCATCCTCTTCTCCTTACTAGGATATAGAGAATCCTCCATTAATAGATCTTGCCCTGAGGGATGTTTCTGTCTGAACTGCATGCTCCTCCGCACCTGTCAGCTTTCCCCCAGCCTAGGGTTATCACATTTCAGGTTTCCAAAGAAAGGACACTGCTGTGGGAGGGGGGAATATTTGTGAGGGCGGATGGTACAGTTCTGGAGGGGGTACCTGCAGCAGGGATACTCACTGAAAGTGGAGGGCACTGTTGCTCCCTGTCACAGTTGCAGGGTGGTTGGTACAAGCCCAGGATGCAGCTACAGCCATCAGTCAGCGCCTCCCTCCAGGACCCCCTCCCTCGGGCTGGGAGCTGGGTCCTAGGTGGGTGGGATCCCACAGCTGTGGCTTTCAGGGGAGGGACCAGTTGGGAAGTGGACCAGTCAGGGTTCTTTCTGAACTGCAGCTCGTGTGCTCTGCAAAAGCCCCGGACATTTCCTGTTATTTGAAAAATCTGCCCGGACAAAGAAAGGAGGCTCAAAAAAGAGGCAGTGTCTGGGAAAATCCGGTTGTATGGTAACCCCAGCCCTTAGTTTAAAAACTCCTCTATGGACTTTTTAATTTTACATGCCAGTAATCTGGTCACAACAAATATAAATGGAGAGGGGTTGGGTGGGGGAAGGAGAGCTCATAAATTTGGGGCACAGCGGTGATACTAACAGTTCTTCTGGGAAAATGATGAATTTGGTTTTTAAAAATGGGACAAAGATATGAGTTCTATACCTTAAGGCAACTACAGCAGAAGCACAATTGCCTGCTGACTTAAGGCACAAGAGTGGGATCCCAAGAAGCTGGGAATGTCTGAGTGCAGTTGAAGAAGGAAATCAAATATAGCCAGGGCTTTGAGTTTAAGCTGTTGCTGTTTTTAATCTATCGCTTCCTAGGTAACTAATATGGGGGGGGAGGAGGAGGAGGAGTATAGCATGAAAATGGTTATGAGCAAATTATGAACAGAAACACTGATGTGAATAAATATACCTTTTTAAAAAAAAAAAGTTTGAGGCAGTGAGACTTAGAAGCTGCTACTGAGTGACAAACAGAGAACAGCTTTTTAAATTCTAAACACTGTATAGATATATAGCCCTGTAAATACTCAGTTGCCTTCTGCTTTAAGACAATAACATGATAGTTGACAAAGTCTACATATAGAGAGACCTAAAGGGAAATTCTAATCTACCAGGTAACCTGGGCTCTATAATTTATTAGTAACTGGATAAAACTGCTACTGGATAAAAATTGAGCAGGAGATAACTTCTGATATAGATGTGGAGAACAGTGTTTGGTTTAGAAATCTCTCAAGGACTCTATAGCCAGGAAATTTTCCATTTTCACTTATGATGATGTCAAAGATTGGACCTAAAAGGAGAGACATTTAGAGATCTGACTCAGTCACTCCCAGTGATAGCTGAATGGGTAAATGAGTGTTTACTTTGTGTTCTGTTTTTCACTTTTGTTCTTCAATTCATGGCAGATACTATGCAAACCAGTCATTTTCTCTCTCATTTTATAATGCAAATTTTTCTCCACAACTACTGGGTGAAAAAGAACAGAATGTGTGAAACTGGGTTCTGCTGATGCAAGGAATTTGAAATACCTCATGCAGGATGTTTGTCTTGCACAGCAGCCAATAAAAGTGAACCTTTGGTATCATCTCTTCTGTGAGTTTTGTTTAACAAGGCACCAGGACAGGAGATTTAAGCTATCTGATTCTGCATGTGAAGTGTTGAGAGTCATTGTGTAAAATCTGGTCACCAGATCCATAATCCTCTTCCTTATACCCCAGGGATCGGCAACCTTTGGCACGCGGCCCACCAGGGAAAGCGTTGGCAGGCCGGGACAGTTTGTTTACCTGTCGCATCTGCAGGTTTGGCCGATCGCAGCTCCAACTCTTCCCGCAGCCCCGGAACGGCGAACCACAACCACTGGGAGCTGCAATCGGCCGAACCTGCAGACACTGCAGGTAAACAAACTGTCCCAGCCCGCCAGCAGGTTTCCCTGGCAGGCCACTTGCCAAAGGTTGCCGATCCCTGTTCTACCCAGTCATTTTTCCTTATTCATTTAACAGAGAAGACCAATCTGATAAGAATAATGGCAACAAACGCTCTCAAGTAAAATATGATAAAAATGTATTTAGATTTGGGTTTTACTGCATAGTTTAAAGATGTTTACATTTCCATTGCTCATTCTGTTAATTAGCAGAGGACTTAACTGTTTTAAATTTGTAGATTAAATGTCTTAAATATTTATTTCATTGCAGTTTTGTTACACTTCCTCTTGCTGTAGGAGTTAATAGTTCATATAGCAATAGATACGTAACAGAACATGTAAATATATTATATTAAAGGAGGCACTGTAACAGTATATATTCTTGTCCACTTTCAGCCAAGCACATTACAAATACATAGAATTGGGTTCTTGCTGATTGTAGGTATGGAGACTTGGTTTTTTCTGCAGTCTTTATTCATGTATATTAAGAATTCTTCATAGTGTCTTGGGCTAACTTAAATGTTCAGGAGGCTGTCAAGGAAGCAACCACATCAGGGCTGTGCTATAGTATGGGAGCAGCTTCTTGAGACTTGGGGAGATGGACATGCAAAGGTGGAGAAACTAGGCATACATGATTAGTTTCTAAAGGTCGATTTGTCTTATTAGTGACGTGTGTGTGTATCTATTTTTCTAAAATTACAATAAAGCCGTTTTTGGATTATCATATTTAGTTGAATGTTATTGGCACCTCTGCTCTCTTGGCACTAGAGTCCTGCAAATGTGCAGACCATGTTTGCGGATTATGGATCGGATGCAGATACAAATTTTGTATCCGCATAGGGCTCTACTTGGTACCTCTGTTGTCTTCCTTTCAACACAAGTTAAATTATATTCATGCTTGACAAGTGTATCAGTCTTTGTTTTTCAGTACTCTGGTCTCTTTTTTGTAGGCTGCTACCCGTCAGGACATGACATACTGGCTTCAAGAACTTCAACAGAAGAGATGGGAATATTGTAACAACCTTGATGTAGCAAAGAGGGACAGCAGAACTTCACCTACACCCAGTGACTTTTCCAAAGGTCTTGTTGCCAAAGACAATATAGGTAGGTTGAAAACTTGAGTTACACATATGGAGCATGTAGTATTTCTGTTTAGTAAGAGTTTACCACTATGATTTTGTTCATGGTAAATTTTCTACAATTTCCCTCCTTTTTTTCCTTCTTTAAAGCAGATTGCAAATGTTCTTGTAAAGTTTGCAGAATCACATTCTCTAAAATCAATATATTTATATTCATTTCTTGTGTTTATAAATGTGCCTCTTAGACGTAAATGTAAGTTCATATGGCTGTCCTAACCTATTTCAGTCATGGAACATAATGATGCTTGGAAGAATAGATTTTGTAAATGGAAACAAAATGGAGTACTGTTAAGTTTGGGTCATACAGTGTGAAAGACCTCAATTTAAAGGGTGTTAATTCATCCTTTTATTGTCAGAATATCTTAAAATGTGGCATGTTTAGTTTCTTGGCATTTAAGGTCCACTTCCTCAGTGGGAAGGGAGAAAAATCTTTTCAGACGGAAAGAGTCTAGTTGATTTTTTACTTTGGTCAACTACAGAAAGCATAAAAAATTATCCTGTTCTACATTCTGAACAGTTATTACAAATGTAGCAGACCAAATAAAGCTCATGTCTTTACTGCTAAGGGCAGTGCATTGATGTAAACGTAATTGCTATGGTAGGGGAGAATAAGCAAAACAAGACTGCTGAAGACATGTGGTGAGAGAATATTTTGAGTTTAACATAGTTTGTTAGACACTCGTGTTTTATTTTTATTTGTCTTGTAACCATTTCTTACTTTTATGCCTCGTTACTTGTACTCACTATCTCTTTGTAGTTAATGAACTTGTTTTATTGTTTTATCTAATCCAGTATGTTAAAATTGAAGTGTTTGGGAAACTCCAGTTATGGTGGCATTTTTGTGCATATTATTTCTATTAAAGAAATAATGGATTTGTATTGACCAGAAGAGGGGGTTGGGCAGTGCAGGACATACATGTCTGGGGAAAATCTAAGACTGGGGGTGTCTTGGGGTCACCCTGCAGTATAACTAAGGCTGGTGAGAGCCAGAACCTAACCCAAGTGTGGCTGGCAGCCTGCAGTTACACACAAACACTCAGGGTGTGACTTGCATGCTGTGGAAGACAGTTTGTGAGCAGCCCAGGAGGGAACTACTTCAGCAAAGCATTGTAAGGCACTCAAAGTTGCAGGGCCAGGGTGGCACACCTACTCATTAGTCTAGATTGTACCCTGGAATGTCACAGCATGTGCTTAAGTGGTTTGCCAAATCATGGACTTAGTCTCTTGTTTGTTCCCAATTTGAAAAAGACTGATAGACATGCCTGGTATCAAAAGTCTTGTCCTTCCAAAGCATATACTTTACTAAAAGAGAACCTGATTTCAGGTCTAATCAAATGCCTAATATATGGTGCCCTAATGAGAGTGAGTGGGTATAAACTAATTTACAAAGTACGATGTCTTGCTGAATAATGCAGTTTCAAGACAGGCCACTTTCATTTTGTGATAATAATTCACTTTCTACTGTGTTACTATGAAACACGACTTACATGCAGGTAATATATTGAATATTCGGTACTAATTCTGATAGTTGTCCTTATGAAAGTATGGAGAGGTGGAAGCAGCTCTAATTAGTAACCAACTTTTCATTAGAAGTTTGATGTTTTCTCCTAACCTTTAAGACAGTGAAAGACAACTTTTCCCTTCAAATTTTGCATGTGTGGTTTGACAGAAAGAGAATATCTTTAGTCAAGCTTAATATAAACTTTCAGAGATATAAGAGGTCTAGAAAGTGCAGCAATGCATTTTTCAAACTTTTCTGTTTTTGCTGATGTAGGACAGACACTTCGATTCGGTTTGCTCTTTGATTATTGCAGAAAACTGATGCCTTCCATCATATCCAGAAATGGAGACGTAGATCTTGAAGTAATTCTGTTGTATTCCACATGGGACATGAAACAAAGCTCCCTTGGGCTAATGCAGACTTTTAAGGTCAGGTATATTTTTCCAGTATTTGGCAAAACTCAAAACTGTTTAAAATTCATTGACTTAGACTGGTTCATTCCATAGTAACAGAGGAAATTTAAGTAGAGTTTCCTCCCCCGACTCCCCAAAGTTCAGATTCCCCTGTTGGCCCGCTGCAGCACTACCCTCTAACCCAGTTCCCTGCCTACATTTGAGAGAGTAGTTATAGTTTGACTGTTCTCTACCACAGAGGATTTGCAAATATGAGACTAGTTATTTTTACTAGGTCTCCCTTCCTTACTACTTGTTTAAACTTCTAAAAATTATACATGCCACTTAATAAAGTTTGCGGATGATAAAAAGCTGGGAGGTATTGCCAATTTAGAGAAGGACAGGGATATCCTACAGGAGGATCTGGATGACCTTGTAAACTGGAGTAATAGTAATAGGATGAAATTTAATAGTGAGAAGTGTAAGGTCATGCATTTAGGGATTAATAACAAGAATTTTAGTTATAAGCTAGGGACGCATCAGTTAGAAGTAACAGAGGAGGAAAAGGACCTTGGAGTATTAGTTGATCATAGGATGACTAGGAGCCGCCAATGTGATATGGCTGTGAAAAAAGCTAATGCGGTCTTGGGATGCATCAGGAGAGGTATTTCCAGTAGGGATAAGGAGGTTTTAGTACTGTTATACAAGGCACTGATGAGACCTCACCTGGAATACTGTGTGCAGTTCTGGTCTCCCATGTTTAAGAAGGATGAATTCAAACTGGAACAGGTACAGAGAAGGGCTACTAGGATGATCCGAGGAATGGAAAGGAGACTCAAGGAGCTTGGCTTGTTTAGCCTAACTAAAAGAAGGTTGAGGGGAGATATGATTGCGCTCTATAAATATGTCAGAGGGATAAATACCGGAGAGGGAGAGGAATTATTTAAGCTCAGTACCAGTGTGGACACAAGAACAAATGGATATAAACTGGCCACCAGGAAATTTTAGACTAGAAATTAGACGAAGGTTTCTAACCATCAGAGGAGTGAAGTTTTGGAATAGCCTTCCAAGGGAAGCAGTGTGGGCAAAAGATCTATCTGGCTTTAAGATTAAACTCGATAAGTATATGGAGGAGATGGTGTGATGGCATAACATGGTTTTGGTAATTAAATATTCATGGTAAATAGGCCCAATGGCCTGTGATGGGATATTAGATGGGGTGGGATCTGAGTTACCCAGGAAAGAATTTTCTGTAGTGTCTGGCTGATGAATCTTGCCCATATGCTCAGGGTTTAGCTGATCGCCATATATGGGGTCGGGAAGGAATTTTCCTCCAGGGCAGATTGGAAGAGGCCCTGGAGGTTTTTCACCTTTCTCTGTAGCATGGGGCACGGGTCACTTGCTGGAGGATTCTCTGCTCCTTGTAGTCTTTAAACTACAATTTGAGGACTTCAATAGCACAGATATAGGTATGAGGTTTTTTGCAGGAGTGGTGTGTGAAATTCTGTGGCCTGCGTTGTGCAGGAGGTCAGACTAGATGATCATAATGGTCCCTTCTGACCTAAATATCTATGAATCTACAGTGATTTATATCTGTAGATTAAGTGCTTTACAAAGGGAGGGGATTTTTCCCCTCTGATCAGAGGTTGTAAATTACCTCTATAACTTGTAAAAACCTCCTAGTGTGCTAGTGATTACATACTTTGTAGCAGAATATACAAGCTGCATTACAAAAGTGAGTCTTTGAAAGCAGGTTCAGTTACTAATCATCTGAATGATGAAGTAGTGCTGCTTCAGATCAAGAAACAAATTATTCATTGCAATATCTTTTTTTTATTTAGGTTATATGAGAGAAGTAATTTTTCGTTTCTTTCAGTTACTCAGATTTCTTCTAATTTAAACCATTTTAGAGTGAAAAGTAAAGGTTGTCCTACCATTCTGTCTGATGTAGACTTGACAAGGAGGCGTTCTTGTTACTAGTTTCTTTTAATATTCATGTTTATGAAAAAGTGGGCTATGAAAAGCAAATATAGTAATACTGCTTTTGTATGTCTTGTAATGGAGCCATTGTACATTCATGGATGTCAAGTAAATAATTTGTACTTTCCAGTGCCTTGAACTTTCAGTTTCTTGGAATTTATTATAGCTTCAGTTTGCCAAAAAACTAAGAACCAAATGAACAATCTGATATTACTGCATTCATCTACATTTAGTTTTTAATTAATATTAGTATACTGCATTTTTATAACAAGTCCCATATATTTTGACATAACTTGCAACAACTGCTTTCAATGTCAGTAAGCTTTTCACAATTCTGTTTACAACAGTGCACCATGCCTAATGCTTCATCAATTAAGTATCCATTGAGAAATTATTGATATATCTAGCATTAAAACATAAAGGAAAACAACTGAATGGAGATATTGTATATTCAAAATTGCACACCCATATTAAGTAGTTAGAAGCCAGTTATCCTAGTCTGAGAAAGACAGGATTAGAAGAGAAATAGTTTCATATAAGAGCATTCTTCTTCACCTTGCCCTGGAGTCTACAAAAGGTGCTCTGGAGTCTATGAAATTATTGAGTAATGGATAATTTCCTCTGATTATATATCTAGCAAAACTGTTGAACAGTGGTAGATGTCTCCTGTTTCAGATTCCCTTCCAGCTAATAAGCAGCACTGATGTTTAGTTCATATAATGGCGAGACACAAAGTTATCCTGATATTTTAAAGGAGCATGTTTGGACGCAGTTTCTTTAAATTATTGGTATCTTCAAATATAGTTCTAGCATCCCAATAGTGATGCTATAATTATGGCTGAGGAGGCATTTTCAATAAGCTCCTATTTTCAAGTTCTATAATAATATTTTTGGGGAAATTACTATGTTGAAATTTCTCTTGCTGCTTCTCTACCCAAGAAAGTGGGTGAGCTATATGGAAAACTTGAATAAAAATCCTTTCAGTAAGTGTGTAATTATTAAAGCACATGAGAACAATTTATCTATGGCTTCAGGTTCTATGGCCAGCAAAATAGGAATAATTATCAACTTCAGGGATATTGTGAGGCTTAATTAGTTAATATTTGCAAAGACCTTCGTGGTGAGCTGATAAAAAGTGCTGTATAAATGCAAGAAGGTGGTAATTAGGGTTCTGTAATTTTTACAACTATTGTAGAACACTAGAAAAGAGATGAGATGGAGGGACTGATGTGTGTTCATAGCGGGCCTACTTATGCCACCTCCCCCGTGGGACCACTTGCAGCATAAGGTACTATTCAAAGTAATGTAACAGAATGAGGTCCAGACTTTGTATCAACAATTTGTAACCAGGCCAGAGGAGAGCAAGGATATCACTCTCTTTCCACTGCTTCCTGAGAGAGGGACAAAGCTACCTTTTTCCCCCAACCACAAAATCCTAGTTAGATGTTTGTTTATATTCATCAATGTCTATCACTTCATTTGCATATCAGCGTGGTGTTTATTTCCTGTTATATATTCAATGGATTGAGCTGTCATCACAGAATTTATTACTACCTGGAATTGAATTCCACCATTCCTCAATGCTGCCTTAGTAACATGGCATCCTCCTGTTTTGAAATTTGGTTTTAAAAAATTTCAAGTGGGATAAGAGGCTTTTCATCTGTTTCCATCTTATTTTTTTGCAACCAAATTTGTTTTGTATGACAAAAGCCATAAGTAAACTGGAGCTCAACCAGAGCACACCTTTCTTTTGACATCTTCCACTGTTTATAATATTGAATCCATTTTTATTTTGACTTTGATATCAAGTACTTGATTATTAAGGGAAGATGGTAAAGTGGTATTGAAATCACAAATGACCTATTGCAGTTACCATTGTTTCCAGTAATATTGTGTTATGCATTAATTCCTGCAAAATACTTCAAACCTGATGAAATAACTCAAATATTCTGTTTCACCACAAGACTGAGGGATGTAGCCTCGTTTTAAATTGGATTGTTTGCTTCAAACTAATAGTGGTGAGGATGTCTACTTTTCTCATTAACTTCTGATCTCCGTTATTAGTGCTTTTTCTAGTGATCTCCTTAACAGAACAAAAGTTTTAAAGCTACATTTTGTTTTTTACTGGGTCAGATTGTTTGTTTCACAAACCTGGACTGACATTTTTGATTAGCTGTGTAGGTATATGTGGAAACCTTCTCAAAGAAAAGAAACTCATTAAGCTTAACTTTTTTTTCTTTTTTAAAAAAAAAACTAACAAAAAAGGCATTAACTTTTTTTAAATAAAACACCACTTTAAAAAAGAGGGAAGATTATGATTAGAGCCTAGATAGTTACACAGTAACTTGTTTTTCTTATAGTCAAACAATTGTATGCATTTTGTGCTAGTGATGAGCTGTATATATTTAATAGCTGTATACATTTAATGGCTCCATGTCCAGTTGGCAGCTGGTGTCAAGTGGAGTGCCCCAGGGGTCGGTCCTGGGGCCGGTTTTGTTCAATATCTTCATAAATGATCTGGAGGATGGTGTGGATTGCACTCTCAGCAAATTTGCGGATGATACTAAACTGGGAGGAGTGGTAGATACGCTGGAGGGCAGGGATAGGATACAGAGGGACCTAGACAAATTGGAGGATTGGGCCAAAAGAAATCTGATGAGGTTCAATAAGGATAAGTGCAGGGTCCTGCACTTAGGAGGGAAGAACCCAATGCACAGCTACAGACTAGGGACCGAATGGCTAGGCAGCAGTTCTGCGGAAAAGGACCTAGGGGTGACAGTGGACGAGAAGCTGGATATGAGTCAGCAGTGTGCCCTTGTTGCCAAGAAGGCCAATGGCATTTTGGGATGTATAAGTAAGGGCATAGCGAGCAGATTGAGGGACGTGATCGTCCCCCTCTATTCGACATTGGTGAGGCCTCATCTGGAGTACTGTGTCCGGTTTTGGGCCCCACACTACAAGAAGGATGTGGATAAATTGGAAAGAGTCCAGCGAAGGGCAACAAAAATGATTAGGGGTCTGGAACACATGACTTATGAGGAGAGGCTGAGGGAACTGGGATTGTTTAGTCTGCAGAAGAGAAGAATGAGGGGGGATTTGATAGCTGCTTTCAACTACCTGAGAGGTGGTTCCAGAGAGGATGGTTCTAGACTATTCTCAGTGGTGGAAGAAGAGAGGACAGGACAAGGAGTAATGGTCTCAAGTTGCAGTGGGGGAGGTTTAGGTTGGATATTAGGAAAAACTTTTTCACTAGGAGGGTGGTGAAACACTGGAATGCGTTGCCTAGGGAGGTGGTGGAATCTCCTTCCTTAGAAGTTTTTAAGGTCAGGCTTGACAAAGCCCTGGCTGGGATGATTTAATTGGGGATGGGTCCTGCTTTTGAGCAGGGAGTTGGACTAGATGACCTCCTGAGGTCCCTTCCAACCCTGATATTCTATGATTCTATGAATTGCTTCAACAAAGGAATGTACATAACTGTAATGTGGTTTTAAAATTATTTGCATACATCTTCAACATAGTATAGTGTGGCATATTGTAATTACTACTGCATCTGTCCAAAAACTTCTAGATGTTGAGTAAGGTGACTCACTGTTCAGGTGCAAGATTTGCTTTCCTCCCTAATCAACTTGTATGTGGATGTTTTAGAGTCAAATAGGTACTTGTTAAAAGTGCTAGACTGACATGGGATCCATACCTTTCTGTGATGGCTCTCAGGTTACCCACAAGAGTGGTCAAGTTATCACCTTTACTGCCTCCAATGTGAGGGTGTCCTGCTTGTGCTTAACTGGGTGTCCACTCCAACACCACCAGCCTGTTAACCACTCAAGCACTTTCCTCTGGGCAATGCTAGTCCTTGTCTTGCATATTAGCAATAGTTGCACCCAGGTCCGGCTCTAGGCACCAGCAAAACAAGCAGGTGCTTGGGGCGGCATGTTTCTAGGGACGCCACTAGAAATGTGGTCCAGCTCGCCTCCGCCTGTTCCCCTGAGCGTGCCGCCGCCACTCCACTTCTCCCCCCTCCCTCTCAGGCTTGCCGTGCGTGAAACAGCTATTTCGCGCAGCAAGCCTGGGAGGGAGGGAGGAGAAGCCGAGCGGCGGTGCACTTGGAGGTGGCGGTAGTGGTGGAGCGGAGCCAGGTTTAGCTGGCTGAGATTCCTTTTTCATGACACCAACTCGCTGTCAGTTTACTTCCTAGGCACCTGATGTCGGGGTGTCTTTTTGCTCCTCAAATATACCTCAGCGGAGGTGAGCTGGGGCGGGGAGTGGTTCCCCCCCCCCCAGTTATTTCTTGCGCTCCCCCCTCACCTCCGCTCCACCCGCTCCCCTGAACGCACTGCCTCTCCCTCGCCTGAGAGGGAGGGGGGAGAAGCGGAGCGGCCACGGGTTCAGGGGAGCAGGCGGAGCGGAGGTGAGCTGGGTTGCGGGATGGGGGAGCTGCAGGAAGCAATGGGGGAGGGGAAATGCGGCATGCCTGGGGGAGGAGGCGGGGCGGGGCCGGGGATTTGGGGAAGGGGGTGGGAAGGGGTGGAGTTGGGGTGAGGGGGCACAAAAAAAAAGCATGGATGGCCAAAAATTTTTTTGCTTGGGGTGGCAAAAATCCTAGATCCGGCCCTGGTTGCACCCCAGGCCCTAAGTCCTTTTGAAGCATTCCCCTGTAGTGTCCAATCCCTTATCCACTGAGCACCTACAGAAATACCAGGTCTGCCATCCCCAAAGGAACAGTGTACACACCATCTTGTGTGATTCAGCTCAGGCTCAGCGCCTTGCTTAATATCACAACACTTAGATATATTTATAGTGAAAAGAACAAAAATTTATTAAAGGTTCAAGTGATAGTGAGTAAGAATATTGGAAACAAAAGGTTAAATATAAAACAAAATCATAATGTGCTTTCTAGAGACTAACCTTAAGTAACAGCCTAACCTCCTGTCTAAAGAAGTTTCTCACCCCTGAAGTCCTTTGCAGCGTTTTCAGCCACGATTGGCTGAGATCCCATTTTCATTAATATAAATGCACTGTAAGTTTACTTCCTTAGGTGCAGGACAAGGGGATGTCCTCTTTGTCTTCTACTTATACTCGCTAAAGCTCATTGTCTCTGCTCAAAGACAGCATAACCAGTGGGACGTGTGTTTTCCTGTGTGCTCCTTCCCAGTTGACTTCATATCTCTCTGTTGACTTTGTATGTAAATGGATATCCTTTGTGTTAACTTACTTTGCTTAATTTACATCTGACAGAGAGAGGCGAATAAACATCTCTTGTTTTTTGTCAGACCTGTTTCTGATGGTGACTCATACCTTGATACAGAATCTAAGAACATATTTTCAGTATATATACAGTAACTCCTCGCTTAACGTTGTAGTTATGTTCCTGAAAAACGCTACTTTAAGCGAAACGATGTTAAGTGAATCCAATTTCCCCATAAGAATGAATGTAAATGGGGGGTACTAGGTTCCAGGGACATTTTTTTCACCATACAAAAGACTATATATGTACACACGCGCGCGCACACACACGTACATCTACACAGTATAAGTTTTAAACAAACAGTTTGATACTGTACACAGCAATGATGATTGTGAAGCTTGGTTGAGGTGGTGGAGTCAGAGAGTGGGATATTTCCCAGGGAATGCCTTACTGCTGAAAGATGAACTAGCACTCAGCTGACCCCTCAAGGGTTAATACGTTGTTAATGTAGCCTTACACTCTGCAAGGCAGCACGAATGGAGGGAGGAGACACAGCGTGGCAGAGAGAGACAGACACGCACACCCCATGTGTGTGAGAGACACACGCACACCCCATGTGTGTGAGAGAGACACACGTGCATTGCCCCTTTAAGCATGCTGACTCCATTCTAAGTACACTGCCTTTTTAAGTAGATCAGCAAGATGAGACAGCAGCTGCTACCAGCAAGCTCCCTCTGTCCTGAGCCCTGTTGTGTCCCCACACTTGCTGTGTGGAGATAGGGTACAGGGGGAGGGGGACACCCTGACATTAGCACCCCTTCCTCCCCCATCCTACACAGCAAGCAGGAGGCTCCTGGGAACAGCTCCAAGGCAGAGGGCGGGAGCAGCACAGGGCGGTGCGGGGAGGGACAGCTGAACTGCCTGGCAATTGATAGCCTGCTGGGCGGCTGCTGCACAGGAATCTTAGGGAAGCTGATGGGAGCTGCCGGCCCACCATGGTTCCAAGCCCCCACCACCTAGCTCCAGCAGGCTGCTCTTCCTGCAAGCAGTGGACAAAGCAGGAGGCTGCCAAACAAAATGTTATAAGGGAGCATTGTGCAACTTTAAATGAGCATGTTCTCTAATTGATCAGCAACGAAACCATGTTAACCAGGACGACTCCTTACATAGTATCTGTATATAAATTTCATAACAATACTGATGATCACTCTGAGCCTAGTTTTGATTTAAGACCTCACGTGACATTCTTTGGTGAAACAGAATGTACATACCAGAATCAGGACATTCCTGTAACCCCTTTGCCAGTTGGCATTAGGGGGCTTTTGGTGGTCTCACTCTGTCCACAGAAGTGATACAACAAGCGTAGTTACAAGTCTTTCTTTATGTTTTCTTTGAGCCTTGGCTCACAATAACAGGCCTACCTTCTGCCCCAGAGAGCAAATAGCTTAAAACAAGGTCCAGGTGTTGGTCATAGACATACAAGGAAGTAATGACTAGGAAAGATAAGGGTGACAGTATTACAAGGTTACATGCATCTTATTGGTTCCAGGAGCATTTGTGAGATTGGTATGTGTTTTTTAATGTTCCGTTGTACCAGTTTAGAAACAGATTGTGATCATGTACGTAAAATGTTGTAAAGCATACAAGGAGGGCGTAGAGTTCAGCTTCATTATTTCACGCAGCCTCATCCTCTGCATTTGAGTGATGCTAATGGTACATTATAATTTTTTTGCAATATTCGGAAATGTGGCTGCTGGTTGAGATAAAAATTCTTCACTTTTCTTCCTTTTAAACTTAGCAAAAATTTTAACTTCTGCTGCCCTACATACCGGTAGATCATACAAAGCACTCCTCCAAAACTGAATGTCACCACTTGGAAAGAACTTGGCCTTGTCTGCTGTAATCAGAAAAGCTGTTGTGGAGTCCAGCAGTCAGTAGGATGAACTGAGACTATGGCTACCAGTGCAGCCTTTCAGCGGCTACATGAGCCTTTGAAAGTCAATTCAGACAGTGTCTATTAAATAAATGCAGTATTGCAGAAGGCAGAAAACATAGGGTATATCTACTCTGCAATTAGACACCTGCAGCTGACCCATGCCAGCTGCCTCAGGCTAAGGGGCTCAGGCTAAGGGGCTGTTTAATTGAAGTGTTAGACTTTCAGGCTTGGTTTGGAGCCTGGGCTCTAGGACCCCTGTGAGGCTTAGGGTCCCAAAGCCCACGCTCTAGTTCGAATGTCTACACTGCCTTTAAACAGCTCTTAGCCTGAGCTCCACGAGCCCGAGTCAGCTGACAGAAGACAGTTGCGGTTTTTAAATTGCAGTGTAGACATACCCGTAGTTAGTTCTGGAAAACCATGCTGAAGTAGCAATTAAAATAAGAACTTTTTTTTTTTAAGAGACTGTCAGACTGCTGACATCATGGATCAGAGTCTTTCCAGAGAGAAGAAATTAAGCTGTCCTTTTCTGCATACAGTCTTACATTGTAATTAGTAGCAGATGTGTTTATCATCTGTTGCATGCTATATTTTCTGCCACCTGTCAGAAAACAATTGCAGAATCGATATAAACACACAGCATGGTGAAAACTAACTTTTTTACACAATGCATGTGTATAGTTAATAATTTTTCTTTGGAACTTTCATTCATGACTGTAAATGGACTAACTCCAGCAAAAAAACTATACTCCGTTTATCCACTCAGGTTAGCCATATGTAGTGCTGTAGGAGCTTGGTATCCTCTTTTGTTCATGACCCTAGTAATGTTCTCTACTGTACATTGACCTACAGTAGATGGACCTATGACCGTCTATTTTGTTGTGCATGAGACTGGAAGATGTGTTCCAAAATCCCAGTTTTGAGTATTGGATTTAAGAGGTGAATTACTATTTGCCAGGAACTATAAGATGCCATCCCAAGTGGCAGTAAGAGTTCGTTAATTATACTTTATTCTCTGAGTTATGCAACCTAGTTCTCCAAAATGTAATGGAGGGAAAATGTGAGAATCGTTTTGATGTTTTTTCTTTCTTCCACCCCACGTCTGGCACACAATTTATAGAGTTACTAAAGTTACTTGTAATCTGTTACCGTCTTCAAAACTGCAGTATGATCACAAGTATTCTATAAAAGACTTCAGTAGCAAGTTGTGCTTAAGACTGGTACACAATATAGAAGAACTATACAGTTAGTTTTGGAGCCATTTGGTTGTATTTTGCAGAAGGTTCTACAATGATTTCTGCCCCACATAAGCATTCTGTTCAGGTTCTCTTACAGCCCTCATTGCTAAGTGCCTGCAGATCGTCAAATGTAGATTTGTTCTTCTGTCGCAATGCATAACTGTATAAATTGTCTTGACTGGTAAAGCTTTGTGCAAGAAACTTTGTAGCAGTGTTGAGGTTTTCTGCTAAGAGTTGTGGTGGTATTTGTAGAAATGCCAAAAGCTTATGGAAGTCCATCTTGGGAACTGAAACTGAATGAAGGCAGAGATTTGTGGGAAGGTATCACACATATTAAAAAGAAAATACTGGAATATTACATGAAGTATTCGGAAACAAAAATCAATAATTGGAAAAACAATTCCATTCAGTGCAAGAGCTCTTGTATTTTCTGTTTGACTAGCCATAAATCTGAACTTTTGTTTATACACATGGAGCTTCAGAAAACTGCTTCAGATTGTCTTGCTGCTCAAGATACACTCTAAAGCAGAGGTGGGCAAACTGCGGCCCGCAGGCCACATCCGGCCCGGCCCTTGAGCTCCCAGTTTGGGAGGCTAGTCCCGGCCCCTTCCTTGTTGTCCCCTGCAGCCTCATCTTGCCGCGCTGCCAGCGCTCTGGCCCGCTGCTCCTCCCGGGCAGCGTGGGCGGCGTGGCTGGATCTGGCTGGGTGGCAGGGCTGCGAGCTCCTGCTGCTCTGAGCGGCATGGTAAAGGGATGGGGAGTGGGGGGTTGGATGGGGTGGAGGTTCTCGGGGGGGAGGAGGGTCGGTCAGGGGTCGGGGGGTCGGTCAGGGGTCGGGGAACTGGGGGGGTTGGATAGGTGTGGGAGTTCTGGGGGGCCTGTCAGGGGGCGGGGTGTGGATAGGGTTTGGGGCAGTCAGGGGACAGGGAGCAGGGGGGGTTGGATGAGTCAGGCGTTCTGAGGGTGGCAGTCAGGGGGTGGGAAGTGGGAGGGGCAGATAGGGGGCGGGGGCCAGACTGTTTGCAGAGGCACAGCCTTCCCTACCTGGCCTTCCATGCAGTTTTGCAACTGTGATGTAGCCCTCGGGCCAAAAAGTTTGCCCACCCCTGCTCTAAAGCATACGCTTTAACATAAAACTTAAGGGTAACAAAATAAGTCTGTGCTTTCTGTAACTCAGGAAAATGAGTGCAAGTAGAATTGATAACACTTCAGCTTCTGGTTACAACCATTAGGATTTACGCTTGTTTCTCTGTTTTTCCAGTGGTACAGGGGCAGCTTTTTAATATTTGTCTTAAAGATATTTCACGGTCGTTTACTCTAATTTACCCTGCTGGTTTACATGTAGTGCCTGCTTTGTAATGAACCTCTTTCCTAGTAATGAAAATCTTGAATGTGTTTCCAGTCTTGACCAACATAAACCTAGCTACCGAAGTGTTTCCAGCGGTATGGTTGTCTGTATCCCGTCACCCCATCTGCTTTCAAGCAGAGAGTCTTGATGATTTTCTGGGATTGCAGCTGTTAAGTTTTGTAACCACTTGAATTTACTCTTGAAAGTTAGGCACTGAGAGCACTGGCTAGTTGCAGGCACTGAGGCAGGTGCCTTATGCAGTTTTTGCCTGCGCACGCTACTCTTGAGCTGAAACATGCTTGCTCTATCAGCGCTCAGGAGCGGAGAGTCTTGTCAGTTGTGCCGAACCGTAAAGTGGTTTTGGATGAAAACTATAGCTGGAGAGGGAGTGCCCGTCATTTTTTGAAGAACTCGGCTAATGGGCTGAAATTTTCCATACTTTTCCATACTTTTTCTCTTCCAGAAAATGAATTTTATCAGAGTTAAGAAGAAGTGGCAAAATTTCACTGTTGTCAGTGTAAGAATATTTTGGCAACCTTTTTTTTTTTTTTTTAAAATGGGGCTAGAGCAAAAGTGGCTGATGATTGAAAGTTGAAACTTGGCTGGAAAATAGTCCTCACTGAGAAGTAGTGGATGGACTTTGGGATGAATGAGGTGTATGAAGGAATGGTTTTGCCTAAGCAAAATTGTATTTGAAAACTGTGTACTCAGCGTATACTCTAGCTTCTTTTCATGAACTCTACAACTTGCACTCTTAAATATATGCACATAGCTATAGGTGTGATTTTTCAGAAGGTTGCATCAGTAGTGCTTGTGCAACACTGAAGTCTGCACATACAGACATATGCACAAGCAAGCACCAACATCTGCATGCACAGGTGATTTTTTTTTTTTTTAAAGTACACACACACACATCAGTCTTGGTGGTTGAAAGGTGCACCCGGCAGCAGACTAGGCTAAGGCCCCTTTAACTAGAAGCTGGCCTTCATTCAGCGCTGATCCAATAGAATTTAGGACTCTGTAAGTCTAAGATTTGGCCCTGTGGGAACTTTTTGCAAGACCTTATCAGCACAAGATATAAAATGAGAGCAGCCATTCACTGTTGCCTATTCAGGATTTCATCCCAGATTTTCAGAGGTGTAAGGTACCAGCTACCTTTCTGACTTGTTAGTTCTTCAGTGTTCTACATCCTAACCAATATTTTTTAAATGTTTTATCTACTACTTTCCCTTTTAACCTTTCAGAATCTGAGAGATCTTCCTGTTTATCTTCTGTGTGACTTCAAAGCAGGATATTTGTAAGCCTGCTCATTGCTAACGTCAGCAAAGGCTGTATTTTATTTTTAAACTGCACTGGGGTGAAAATAACTGCTATGCAGAGGGTTAGCAAAAGGCCTCTGCTAAAAACCTCTAACTAATGCCTTGTGGTACCCATAGTACATTCTTCAGCGTACACATTTGCAATACATTGTTTTCAGCCACGTAGAACACTGTGTACCTCTGAGATTTTGTTAGCTGATGCACACAATATGAATGCAATGAGATCTTAGCATACTGAGGATAAGGACAAAGTCCTGTTATTTTGTTGTTGTTCAAATACATCTTTTAAGAACATGGCATTTGTGGGGGCCTTGTGCAATTTAAGGTGATAAAATCATCATAATAAACAAATGTTTTTCCTTTCTCAGATCTGAGTACCCTGAATCCAAATGTCTCAGCAGAGAAAGCTAGAAATGTCCTAGCTGTGGAGACTGCTCCCACGGAACTGGTAGGAGAACAAGCAGCTTGCCAGCCAGCACCAGTCCAACAAAGTGCCATCAATTTCTCCCTAAAACAATGGGGTACTGAGATCAAGTGAGTTCTTTTCTCCACGTAAGAATTGTACTTGTCCCTAGCAAATGGCCAATGATACTACAAGTTGCTCAGATACTGTAGTGATGGGGCCAGTATAAGATGGAGAGAGAGAATGTACAAATTAAGCAAGAAATTGGAAAAATTAGTGGCCTGTCCATTGCCACAATATCTCTTAAAGTAGACTGTCTATTTATTCATAATAGGATTACTAATTTAACAGGTAGAGTTGGGTATAGAGATACAGTAGTGTTAGTAAAACATCTGATGTAAAATGAACAATCTGTCAGATAGTGAGTAATAGCTTTATGGTCTGAGCACAAGACAAGGAGCCAGGATCTATTTCTCTGTGCCCTTGGGAAAGTTAAATACTTAACCATTCTGCATCCTATCCTTTTTCTGTAAAATGGGCGTAGTAATTGCTTACTTCAGTGGCGGTATGGTGATTCATTAGTTAATACTTAAAATAGTAGTTTGGAGATTAAAAACCCTATTTATATTCTTCGTTTATTTTTTCCATTTTTAAAAAAGATATGTACTGTAGATTAAATACAAGAAGCTCAGGCCAACACTGAGCAAGTTGTGACAACCACTTTCTTAAAGTAAGAAACTTTTTTTTTTTTAAGCATTTTAAAGAATGGAAGTAACTATTTTAAGACAAGTTTACTTGAGTTTGCTCTTCGACACTAATTGTTTTCAAAAACAGTCATACAGTGGCTGATATCTGGCTCTCCTACTACTGTAGGTTCTTTATGAACATTTCATATAATAAAAAGAAAAGGAGTATTTGTGTCACCTTAGAGACTAACCAATTTATTTGAGCATAAGCTTTCGAGAGCTACAGCTCAAATAAATTGGTTAGCCTCTAAGGTGCCACAAGTACTCCTTTTCTTTTTGCGAATACAGACTATAGACTATATACACAGCTGTTACTCTGAAACATTTCATATAATCTGTCTAGTGACCTTCTGCTACTGTTCGAAGGACAGCTGATCCTTTTCCTATGATGTTAGAGCAGTTCATGATGCAGTGGCTGCTGTCCTGTCAACTAGACCACATCCTTCTTGCGCTGACAATGAGAAGAAGCGATTATTTATTTATTTATTTATTACCAGTGCAGTTGAGTTAAATAAGGAAACCTTTAAATGAAATCTGTTAGGCACAGAAATCTGAAGTTGGAAGATGTGTTGTGAATGAGGCAGGAGGCTGCAGGAAGAGGAAGGATGGTCTCATGGTTAAGGCAATTGAGTGCTGTCCTGGAGAACTGGGTTCTATCACTGCCTGTGCTGGAGAGATCCTGTGTGAAGCTAAGCAAATTACTTAACCAGACTTTTCACAGGTGGTCACTGATTGTGTTCTTCATTTTCTGGGTGCCCAGCCTGAGACTGTAGTGTCTGATATACAGAAGTGCTGAGCACTTACATCTGCAGTCATTGGGAACTGTGCTTCAAACGTATAAAGTGTTCTATAATTCTTGAAAATCTAATCATAGCCATCTCAAGTTGGACGCCCAAAATAGTGATTACTCTTGACCTTAATATCTGCGTCTCAGTTCCCCACCTGTAAAATGAGGATTAAACCCCCTCGTCTCACAGGGTTTCATGAAGATAAATTAATTGTTTCTGAAGTATCCATACCGTAGAGATGAGCACCATGGAAAATCCCATGAGGAAATTAATAATTCTTTGTTCAGAGCAGGGTTTGAATAGCTTGCAGAAAATAAGGCCTAGGCCCATGCATTGAATAATGTGGATAAAAGAAAATATTGTATAGCACTGAGCACTGTCCATTCAGTGCACTGAATAAGGTGGCATCTTGGGAGGGGGAGGAGGGGAGTAGAATGTGATTATGTAATTAAAGAGTGTATCATAATGCATATGCATGAGGGATCCAAATGAAAGTTGCACAGGCAACCTTATTTAAACTTCCTAACTTTTAAGTGCTGGAATTTGCAATCTTAATGTTCTTTTAACATATTTTTTTTTATACGTAAGCTAGAACTCTGATTAGCTGTGAGGGATTTCTGCTTGTAGAGTGCTGATGGAATCCGATCCTTAAGGGGTAGTTAATGACATCTTCATAATCATAAACTTAAAATACAAATAAAAATCAGTTTTTAAACCTGATTAGAATTGAGTTTTACTGTACTATAATAGTTAATGATGGCTAAGCAGGCTATTGACGTGATAGGCAACCTAGAAATACCTAAGATGCAGAGCTAATATAGTTGAGGAATGGGAAGGATAGTATCAAAACTTTAAGCAATTTTATTTATTTGTATAGATCATATTGTGATTTTCAGCACCTTAGTATCTGTGTGCCTTATACAAAGACTGATTAATTCTTGCAACATACTATTAGTAGGGCCCTACCAAACTCACGGTCCATTTTGGTCAATTTCACTGTCATGGGATTATAAAAATCATAAATTTCATGGTTTCAGTTACTTAAATCTGAAATTTCACGGTGTTGTAATTGTAGGGGTCTTGACCCAAAAAGGATTTGGGGGGGGGGCTGTCGCAAAGTTATTGTAGGGGAAGTTGCGGTATTGCTACCCTTATTTCTGCGCTGCTGGCGGTGGTGCTGCGTTCACAGCTGAGCAGCTGGAGAGCAGTGGCTGCTGGCTGGGAGCTCAGCTCTGAAGGCGGCAGCGCAGAAGTAAGGGTGGCATGATATGGTATTGCCACCCTTACTTCTGTGCTGCTGCCTGCGGAGCTGGGCCCTCAGTCAGCAGCCACCACTGTCCAGCTGCCCAGCTCTGAAGGCAGCAGTGCAGAAGTAAGGGTGGCACGGTATGGTATTGCTACCCGTACTTCTGCACTGCTGCTGGTGGGGAACTGCCTTCAGAGCTGGGCACCTGGCCAACAGCTGCTGCTCTCCAGCCACCCAGCTCTGAAGGCAATGCAGAAGTAAGGATGGCAGTACCGTGACCACACTAAAATAATCTTGCGACCCTTCTGTAACTCCTTTTTGGGTCAGGACCCCCAATTTGAGAAATGCTGGTCTTCCCTGTGAAATCTGTATAGTATAGGGTACAAGCACACAAAAGACCAGATTTCATGGCAGGGAGACCAGATTTCATGGTCCGTGACGTGTTTTTCATGGCCAAGAATTTGGAATTATTGTTAACTCTATAGTACAGAAGGTGAACTGCGGCACGGAGATGAAGGGATTTATCCAAAGTTTTAGAAGAAGTCTGGCAGTGCTGGGAGCCCATACTTGCTGAGTCCCTTATGTCAGTATCTTAAACACAAGGCCATCCTTACTTTGTTAGCCATGCAGCACAATTTCATCACAGTAGTTCTTTGTGTAGAGCTTTAACATATGGTTAACATCTGCTTGACAGCAAGGGCTTGTTGTAATAGCTGCATATGCCTTAAGCAACAGTAAAGACATAACAAGAGGGAAGTGAAGAGAGTATGTTGCATATAAAGAATGTACTATATGTGCACATTAATGCACTTGCCTAAGATGGAAGTTGCTTTCATTTTAAATCAGCTTTCAACAATTAAAGCCACTAAAAACTAATTGGATCAGATAAATGTTCAGAGCTCAATAGTCCTTTCTTCTTATGCTGACAGTTCCTGCAGCCTCCTTTGTTTATGTAGAGTCCTGCTTGTTTAAAAGGATGTACTGTAATAACCCCTGAGTTACCTAATCATATGATGGGATTTCATAATATGGAATGAGCCAGTAGATCACTTTTGAACTTTCACATATTTTGTGCAATTATATATAATTAAAGTATTATTTAAAAGAATAAACTACCTTGGTTTGCTGTTGTAGCTCTGTAAACCTAAAGTCCTCTGGTACTACTGCTTTACATAAATTTCAGTAATGGTGTGGGGGGGAGGAAAGGGAAGGTATGCTGTATTTAATTATTTAAATACATATTATAAAGGAATTCAACCAGATACTCTTTACTCTTAATTTGTAGTCCAATAACACATACTTAATCCTCAATCCTCAAAGAGTCAGCAAAGTCCTTATGAGAAGTACATGTAGAAATTGAACACCAACTATCCTGATACTTACCCTCATGGGGAATATTTGAAAAACATTCTCAAGTACCTTTTGCTTACTATTGTTTCTCTTGCCTCATTACTCTTTCTAAATATAGTTATCTTAAAACTCTGGAAAGGGGAGGTTTAACAGCCTTTGAGACTGAAGTCCTCCAGCTACAGGACAAGACAGGCATGGGCAGTGGAAAGCTCACTTCTTGCGGAAAGAGAATAGCTCAGTCCTTTGCTTCTATACTGAGAATTCCTAGAGAGATGTCCGTGAGTTTTGTGATGTGGATTCTTGTTCACAGGAACTAGTCGGAGACTGCCACGTTCACTACACACAGACTTCGTAGATGTCTGTCTAAGGACTGGGGCTTCATCGGAGCCAGTAACTTAGAAATAACAGGCTCGCTGTCCCATGTGGATCGTGTAGTCCTACATACACAGAAAGAATAGCCACGAAAAGTTTACTGAATACATAATCAAATCCCAGCCAAGTTTGCAAATCAGATGCTCCTTGCTTTATGAAGGATTACATTGTGTTTTAAAAAACTGTATCAAAATGATCATTATCAGACTGCTTAATTGAACCAAATTATTTGGAATTGTGGCATTGTGATATGTTTAGTGTATTAGATCACTTAGCTCAGGTGACAGATTTCCTGTAAAGCTTTAGGGAACCATTGGGTCAAGCCAGCAAATAGTATCAATAGTGAGACACCTATATGGTCAAATATGCATTGTAAGTCAATTACTTTTCCTTAAACGGGAGGTGAACTGCTCTCAGGGAAGGGTGAAGATGGGGCCTCCATCCTTAAGGGATGGAGATTAAACATACTTGTATTTGAAAAGTTAACTGATCCTTAAATGTAGCGGTGCTACATTTAGAAAGAGACTTGAGATGCAATGTTCAGATCCAGATCTGAAGTGCACAAATATATTGATATGCAGTGTTGGTTTAGGCCTTTGTGATTTCAGTGCTCCTACAGCATAAAATCTTTTACTCATATGAAAAATAGGTTACACTTTCTACAAAACTGTCAGATTGGACCCTAGAGATTGCCCTTGCAAGTCCCTTGCAAATAGTTGGCAGCATTCTGACTAGCATGGAGATTCTCTCCTCAACATCTGTGTAACTACAATAGATTCAGCTTTTGGATGACCCTAAGTGTTATGTTAATTCAGTTTGTGATACGATAATACACAGTGGCCTTTTGACCTGCATACTCCCTATTCTGTTTAACACTTAGCAGTTGTTTAACCTGAAATTTAAAATAAACAACTATTTTAGTTAAACAGATTAAAAACAAAAAAACAAAACCGCCACTCCCCAGAAAAAACCAAATGTTTCACTGCCAAAACACATGGAGCAGAGACAGGAGTGAAAGACCATAGGAGTCTCATGTATTTTGGTCATTTGCCTCACAGTACCACGTGCTGCAGCCAAGCCACTCTCTTGGCCCTTGAATATGTTATGATCAGTGCTTAAATACTAATGGTAAGTATTACAGGACACGATTACTTGGTTTTTGTTTGCATTTTATTTAGCATTGGTTTTAATTTAAGCTCTGTTTAACAAAGTGGATTCATTGATGTGTTTTGAAAGTGTATGTTGTTTGGGTGATTTTCATAAGTTGTACATGTACAATGTGACTAAAAAGGTAAATTAAAAAATATTACCCCCAAAAAAGAGAGAAAATGGCATCATTGTGATTATTTTCTTTATTCCATAGAAATTCAATGTCTTCCTTAAGATCTGGAAAAGGAAACAGTGAAAATCGTAAGAGTGTGTTTTATACCAGCGAAGAGTGGGAGATGTTAGATCCATCCCCAAAGGACTTAGAGGAGTCAATGGCACTGGAAGAAAGGCGGAAACATGCATCAGAAGGAAACAAAGGTACCAGAAGATTCTTTTTCTGTTAATATACCACACCGTTAGCTGTATCTTCAGAAAATATAACACAAATTCAGTCATTTCTTTGTAAACCAAATCTTTGTGTCTACAGACACCCCTTTGCACATGAAATTATCTCCTTGTAGTGAGATAATTCAAGGGTCAAACAGTGGGGTTTGTCCATAATACTGTATACTGTGGTGCATGTGACAAGGTATACAAGAGATCTTTTATTTGACTCCGTGGGCTGGTGTATCTTTGTTTTGTTGTTGAGATGCCGGGCAACAAGAGGGGAGGAAAGAGTCAAGATCTTTGGTTATAATCTTATGTAGAGCCAGCTGCTTAGGGGAGTCACTGGCTTCAGACTTCAGAGGTGTCACTCTTCATCCAAAATGGAGAAACAACATCCTGGTTGCTGCTACTTGACGACGGAGGGGGATAATGGGTGGGAAATGCATCTATGCTTTGATTAATTCTTATAGTCATAAGTTTTTGGAGTAACTTCATGAAAATTTTCACTACTCTTTAGAGCTCTTTGATTGTCATAAGCATTAGTTAATGTAGGAGATAGCATCCTTCTGTCTAAACCAGGGGTCGGCAACCTATGGCATGCGTGCCAAAGACGGAACGTGAGCCAATTTTTAATGGCACACTGCTGTCTGCCGGGGACAGCAGCGTGCAATTAAAAATCCTGCCCAATCCGGCCCACTCTTCTCTGCTCCCGCCCACCGCTCTCTCCTTGCGGGGCAGGCAAGCTTCCCCCTCTCCCGCCTCTTCCCCCAGCGTGCAGGGTTCCTTCCCCTCCTTCTCTCCCACCCTGTGGCCGAGCAGCTGATGGCCCTTGCTACAGAGGGGGAGAGGGAAAAGCAGAGCCGCAGCACACCTCTCTGCTCCGGGGACCTTGGGGAAGGGGGTGGAATCGGCATATCCCCTCCAGCCCCCTGCCGTGAGCCACTCAGGACAGGGGGCTGGGAGCACCGCCACGACCCCAGCCCACACCCCCAGCCCTCTGCCCTGACTCCTGCACCCTCCTCACACACCCCAGCCCCGTGCCCTGACCCCTGCACCCCCCCACAACCCCAGCCCTGACTCCGGCACCCCCCATACATACTCAGCCCCCACATGCCCTGACTCTTGCACCCCCCACATCCACATTGAGCACCAAACGGGAGCTCCTGCACACACACCCCCACATTCCCACCTGCACCACTCGCACCAAATGGGAGCTGCCCAGGTAAATGCTCCACACCCAAACCTCCTGCCCCAATCCTGAGCCCCCTCCCTCATTCTAGCTCCTGGCCAGACCCTGCACCCCAACCCCTAGCCTGCTCCTTCACCCCCAGCCCTGTTCTCAGTGCCCTCCCACCCTCATTTCAGTGCAGAGAGAGGAAGAGAATGGGCCAGAACCAGGGAGAAAGTAGGTACCTACTCTATGTGGACAGAGCCGGGACTCCAGACCGGCAGCAGGCTGAGCGGGGCCGGCAGCTGGGACCTTGGCTGGCAGGAGCCGGCGGATGGAACCCCAGACCGGCAGCGGGCTGAGCCGCTCAACCCACTGCCGACCTGGGGTCCCGGCCGCTGGCCCCGCTCAGCCCGCTACCTGTCTGGGGTTCTGGCTGCCTGCCCCTTGCCAGCCGGGGTACTGGCCACAGGCCCCGCTCAGCCTGCTGCCAGCCTAGGTGAACAGAACCCCAGGCCGGCAGCGGGCTGAGCGGGCCCGCTGCATAAGATCAGTATTTTAATTTAATTTTAAATGAAGCTTCTTAAACATTTTGAAAACCTTGTTTACATACGACAATAGTTTAGTTATATAATATATAGACTTTTTGAGAGAGAGACATTCTAAAAAACGTTAAAATGTGTTATTGGCACGCGAAACCTTAAATTAAAGTGAATAAATGAAGACTCGGCACGCACTTCTGAATGGTTGCCGACCCCTGGTCTAAACAAAGGCACTTATCCCTGCAATCTGTTCCATTCGGGAGGGCCTTCACACCTATGCAGAACACTAGTAGCTTAAATGGTGCTGCACAGGTGTGGCTGCTTGTTTGGGTCTGATTTTAAGGTTAGGGCCATAGTTGTTTAAAACAGAAGAAATCTTAACAGTTAACTCTAGTTTGCTTCCATGGCAAAGTAAACTTGGTGGCTTGGAATATCTTTCATTGTTGTAGTGAGTATGTAAAATTCTGTTCAATTTGGCAAGTGTATTATTTCTTCAGTCTCACATTCATGGTCTCTCTAAAAAATAAAGACCTTTAATGCCAAAAGAGATGTCAAAAGAAGCAACTTGGAAAATGACATGTTGGGTGTGTTTAAACTTCAGTATAAGTCTAATTTTAATGAGCAAGTGCAGACATATATATTTTTATAAAGAACTTTTTGAATACGTTGAAACCTCTTTATTAAAAGATGTGAACTAGAACAAATTGTTTTACACAGGAGTGACTAGTTCAGCCTTTCCATTTGATTTTGGCCGCATTCCATACAAAGCAAGACGTCCATTGAAAGAGATGATTGGATCAAGCAAAAATCGAAATAGCAGCGACACATCCCCAGTTGAATGGAATTCTGGGAATGGCAACAAACTAGCTTCTGAAATGCAACTGAAGTTTCAAAGCCAGCAAGAAGAGTTGGAAAGGCTAAAGAAAGATTTGTCGAGCCAAAAGGTAATTCACACAAGAAGGACAAGCACAACATTGTCAGGCCTGTCCACAACTGAGAGTAAATCAACACTTTTAAACTATTTAATTTCAATGGTAGTTAATTATCTGATAACAAATACCAATGCTAAATGTACCTGTGCATTTGAAAATCTCAAAACAGAGTACCAAGAGATGGAAAGGTCTTTAGTTTGCATAGGGTTCAGTAACTGCTCTTTTGGCTTTTATATCCTCCTTTATTTACCCATTGAAACCAGCTTTCCAGAGTGTGTCTGTGGGCAATTAAAGACTATTCACCATCTGTATATGCAGTCCCCCTATGTTCTCCCCCGGAGAACTTCTGATGTCTGAGATCCATCTCTTTCCTAATCACATTAGAGAAAAAGAAACATTTATGCCTCATTTGGATTCAGTCTGTATCACCAACAGGGTTTGATAGAGCATGGTACAAAGCTTAGACCAACAGCTTTAGATACTGATCCACACGCTATGTAGATACTTACATAGCCCCTATAATTGTAGTAAATGAGTGATTTCCACGTTTTTAAAACTAGTAGAAACAACTCTTTCTTTCCAACTTTACTAGATTATGAGGCGGGTTGTTTTGAATTTTCCTGTGTGACCTTATTGAGGGGAAAGCTGAATCAATTTAGATGAGTTCCACATTTACTTGTGGAAAGCAGTCAGTCACTCTCATAGGAGTGAGTTCCCTATTCTAGATCTAGCTCCTGTGAGAATTCTTAAACTTCTACACTCACAGGTCTCCTCCCAGTTGGTTGATAGTTTCATTGGTCAAGTAGATCGTAGCTGTCATAGCTACTTCTTCCATAGTCAAGAATTATTATCTTAAAGGAAGCTAGGGCTAATCTAGCAGAGGGCTTTGAATATCAGGACAGATATGTTGAACTGGGTTCTTTGGGAGCTGAGCGCCAGAAGGATTTGTTCACAGTAACCTATATGATTAAACAGTCTTTGAATTTTGTAACAGTTGAAACTTTTTTAGGGTGTGTAGATTCATTCCTAGATATGAGTTAAAATAATCAAGCCTGGCGTCAACACTGTGTACTGATAGATTCTCCTAGCATCCGCTTCCTGATTGACTGCCAACCCCAGGTGATGCTGTGATATGCTGATAGCCATTAGATTATCAATGACCTCATCTCTGACCAGTCAATTCAGCATTGGTTCCTTGATTGTGCAGAACACTCTGGTAAGAGAGAGTTTAGGTTTTCCAGCTGGGTTAGGGCTCCAGCTGTTTTCTTCAGCAGTTCAAGCTCTTTGGAATAAAATACCCAAAGAAAGGTGATAAACCCCAGGGGAGGATGAAGAAAAGAGAGTCTGGATTTCTTGTTATATGGGGAAACCTTTCTCTCGAAATCCATAGGGTTGCTCCAAACGTCTCCAAGGATCTCAGGCTTGATAGGTAGGCTTATAAGCACAGTTCTCTCTGCTGTATCCTGTTTTATTCTAGGGAACAAAATAACCCACCAGTATCTCCACTGTCGTGAGGCCCTGGTTCAACCTAGACACATCTACATGGTTCTTCAAATCACTGTGAACGTCCAAATCCATCTTCACTGGGCCCCCAGGAGAGAACACTAGTCTCATCCCCAGGCTCCACCCTTCATCTCAGTTTGTGGGGAGGAGCTCCATTCCCCTATCCCAAAAGTACAGCCCCATTACATCCTATTGAAATCTATCGCCTGTTAGGGCTTCCTCTTAATAAGCTCAGTTCTACTCTTCAGCTACCTAATGGGCCCCAGCTGTCACTGCTTTCTGCAAGCCTGACACATAATATAGCTTAATACATACATCAGTTAATGGTGTGCCAGATGTATGTACCCACTTAGAATTATTATTCTTTGCTTCAGTGGCCTCCAGAAACCCACTGACTTTATTCCATTTACACTTGTTACTTCATGTAATATTCCAATTCTTTTTTTCTTTCGTTTTACATAATTATATTCTTAGGCTGTAATGTCTCATGCCTTTTCTCCACCCTCACTTTACTTTACTCTTTTCAGGAACTTGTGCGACTCTTGCAGCAGACAGTTCGGTCTTCCCAGTACGATAAATACTTTGCAAGCCGTCTTTGTGATGGGGTTCCAAAAGACAAATTAGAGCTGCTACACCAAAAAGATGATCAGATTTTGGGTCTCAACAACCAGCTTGAAAAGCTAAATCTGGAAAAAGATAGTCTTCAGCAGGAAGTAAAGAATCTGAAATGCAAGGTTGGAGAACTCAATGAGCAGCTGGGTATGTTAATGGAAACAATTCAAGCCAAAGATGAAGTGATCATGAAACTCTCTCGTCAGCTCAGTGAATGTGAGGTCAATCCATTCTCCCAAAGTGGAACAGCAAATTCTTCCATGTCATCTTCTTTTAACAGGGAACTACAGGAGCTGGACAGACTAAAAGTAAGAGCAGTGTGTCTCTCCATTTGGGGTAGAGGAATCCTTAGTTCTCTATAATGCTTCACAATAGGCCATCATGTGTAAGAGATCATTAGAAGCTGCAGTATTGCTCTAGAATACTCACACCCATGAGATTTTTTTTCTCTTCCCAGTGGAGCTTGGGATCTACATTTTGCTCTCTAGTGGCTATGGATTATATTGTCCTGCAAAGTGTTGTGCTGGTCAATTCTGCTGTAGTACAGTATATTGTGTTTTCAGTAATACAGTCAGAGGCACCGACTCTGTGGGTGCTCCGGGGCTGGAGCACCCATGGGGGAAAAAATGGTGGGTGCTCCCCCTCCTTCCCCATGCCTGCCGCAATCAGCTGTTTCGTTGTGTTCAGAAGGCTTGTGGGGAGGAAGGTGGGAGGAATCAGGACGTGGCGCACTCAGGGGAGGGGGCGGGAAGGGGAGGGGCGGGAAGGGGCAGGGCGGGAAGAGGCAGAGCGGGGCCTTGGGGGAAGGGGTGGAGTGGGGGCATGGCCTGGGGCAGAGCCAGGGTTGAGTACCCCTTCCCCCACCCCTGCCCCGGCACTTTGGAAAGTCGGCGCCTGTGAATACAGTAATTGCTATGGAGGAAGAATACCATGAGAAGTAATCAGGAATAAAGTGGAAAAAAGTAGGGGGCAGGAAGAAAACAAAGATATAAGGGAAAAGTCAGAAACAAAGAACAACCGGTAAAAAATAAATGAGAGCAAAAGGAATAAGGGGGGGGAATAAAAGACCATTGTAAAATGATGGAAAGGTGATTTAGATGTAAAAGGAGGAATAGACCAGCAATAAAGTCAAAATTAATAGTGCTGGCCCTATTGCTAGTGACCTACTTTCTCCCCTAACTCCTTTCACAGTTTTATAGGATATTGGAGTTTGGGTTCAAACAAAAAATTTTTTTTGATAGCTCCCTAAACTACCATTTAAGCTTGCTTGCCGTTGGATAATTACTGTACTCCAAAACAATTTGGAATATGATTGTGTTCCTATTTAAACAAAACTTTCAAAGGGAAAATGCGTTTTTGACATTTTAATCCACAACTTCCTACATCAGAGCATAAGGAATTCTGGATAATAAGGGATTAAACTACAGAAATGAATAAGCAAATAGTATTTTATCTACTGACAGAAGTGGATGTAGCAGATGAGGAATGCTGAGGATGTGGGAGTAGCAAGAGATGATTGTTTGAAAAGTATCATCTTTCTCTCATTCATCCCCGAACTTCAAGCTCTGGAGTTCAGGGTTGAGACAGGTTGACGCGAGAGAGCTTTTTGCTAGATAACGTGTATTTCTGCATCATGGACATAGCCTTTGAAATAATCATATATATAGTACCAATTGATTGAACCTATTCCTGCAGATTTGTACTAGCAATATAAGTTTGGCTTTTTTTGTGCAAGGCTAGAAAAGAATATTTATTTGGTTTGATAGTGATATTTAATTGACGAGATCTAATAGCTAAACAAGATGGATGAGGTAATATCTTTTATTGGACCAGCTTCTGTTGGCGAAAGATACAAGTTTTCAAACTACACAGAGCTCTTCTTCAGGTCGGGTCAAGATCTAATAGTGACTGCTTGTCCTGTATTCTACTGTATATTCTCAAATAGAAGTTTAAATGTCAATATCTATAGATGGTAAACTTCAATTTTTATTAACAGGACAATCTTCAGGGGTACAAAACCCAGAATAAATTTTTAAATAAGGAGATTTTGGAACTTTCTGCTCTACGAAGAAATGCAGAAACAAGGGAGAGAGACTTGATGGCAAAGGTCAGATTAACCCATCTTTTTTATACTTCCGTTTGAAAATGTTTAAAATAGATATTGAAGAAATGTTTAAACACTGAAAATGATCCTTTCAGCACTCAGAACTGCACAGCTCCTTAAATCCATTGTCTTTTTAAAAGTTTTACTTCTCAGTTGTCTTGAAGAGTGACATATGGTAATATGGGCATGACTTATCCCCCCACACATGCTGTTTATATTCTATCGTGTTGCAATTTCATTTGTAAATCTGCCCAAGAAACTTCACTAAATAGTAGAAATGGAACTGTTTAGATATGTTTTGTATGGTGACTCTGATGAGTGCCACTGTGTATGTTACAATCTATTTAATCTTGCTGCATGAATGATTTTTCAGATATTTGTATGACTTGACATTACCAGTGAATTAAAAAATGCAGTCTTAATTTATGAGCACAGGAATATTTCATGCAAAAAGCTGTTTCTTCAACATTAATATTACAACATTTTGCTTTTCAGTACACACAAGTCAGGAAATGCAGTTAGGGATGAGACTGTATTGTCATGTACAATAGTACACTAAATATGTCACATTGAGTACGGTAAGCTTTAGTGAGTGTGAAGGGCGAATACATTTTTTTGTAGCCTTTGTCAGTGTATGTAGATTTAGAGCACATTTGTGTACAGGTGAATAGGGTATTTGAATGAAAGTGGTCAAGTTATGGTTTGGTTGGGGCTAATTAGGTATGTTTATGTATGTGGATATGTTGTTTGAGCAGGACATGTCCAGACGTGGAACTACACTGCCGCAGTGCTCGGTGCCTATTTGGAGTGGTGCAGCGGTGTCTGGGACAGGGTCGACTCCATCAAAATGGCATCGATGCGTGGCGACCCATCGGTGCCTTCCACTATTCGGCACCGCTCCCCATCCACGGGACACTCTAAAAAGGCGAAGAGGTCTTTTCCACCAAGGCACCGGGGCAAGGCTGGGAGAGAGACTAGACCTGCTTTGGGCAGTTCTTGATCCCCATCTACCTCGCGGCCTCCTACTCAAATCGAGTGGAGTAGCCCACTCCAAGTAGCCCGGCTCACTCTGGAGGCCCTGCAGGCGGCTTGAGACGTTATGTCTCTACCAGTACCTGTTGCACCAACGCCAGCGGCTCCCCAGTCCAGAGGCAAACAGGGGCTCAGACCTCCATAGTCGCCTTCCGGACGGTGCCGCTCACATTCGAGGGAAAGTTCCCGACACTGTTCTCCACGCAGTGGCCGTCCCGCGTGCAACCCGCACCGGTCCCCATAGACCCCCACCAGGTTGTCTGGCTGGGTGCTGAGCAGCAGGGGTTCCAGGCACCGCTTCGCCTCGAGAGAACGCAGATCTTGCGATCAGACCGGGACAGACGGCACCAGAGTGTGCCCTGCCGGGACCGGGACAGACGGCACTGGAGATTGCTGACTCCAAGAAGCTATCGTAGTCCCTCGCGGTACGGATGTCGGTGCTGCTCCTGTTCTTCATCCCACTCGAGGTCCCCGCCGTGGCACCGCTCCTGCAGCCCCAGACGTAGATTGCCAGCACCCAGCCACTGCGGATCCGCCCGTCGTAGCCATTTGCAGAGCAGCCGCTACTGACAGTACACCCACTCCTCCACGCCGGGATCACGGTCCTGAGATCAGCACCGCTCCTGACACCGACGCTTATCCCCATCCCGGGATAGCAATAGATCGTATGCCAGCCTGGCCTCCCTTCAAAGTCGACAGTCGGTGAGCCAGGCAGGACAGTCTGCTCCGTTGGTGCCGCAGCAGGTACAGTGGTACCAGTGGGCCCTGTGGGCCCTGACACAGCCCCCAGCGGTGACTCGCTTGGTCCGAAGGGGACCAAGTGGAGGGTCCTGCGGCACTGGTGGGAACGCAGAGCACCGCACCCCCTCTTCGGCCTCCCCCGATGAGGCAATCACGGCCCCTCCTCCTCCTGTCCTGCAGGAGGGGACAGTAAAGCCAATCAGGAATTTTTGAAAAGGGTGGCATCAAGCCTCAGCCTACAAGCTGAGGAGGTGGAGGAGCCCTCGGATTCCCTCTTTGATGTCCTCTCAGTTACAGCGCCAGCCAGGGTGGTTCTCCCACTCCATGAAGGGGTGGCAAAGATCTCAGATGCCCTGTGGGAAACCCCAGCTTCCTTGCCTCCATCTCTAAAAGGGCAGAATGAAAGTATTTCATGCCTGCGAAGGGGCACGAGTACCCCACTCTGCCCTCAACTCTCTAGTGGTCGAGGCCGTCAACCACAAAGAGCGCCAGGGCCAACCAGCTCCTATTCCTAAGAATAAGGACTCGAGGAGACTAGATTTATTCGGTAGGAAGATTTATTCATCCTCAAGTTTCCAGCTGAGGGTGGCAAACCACCAAGCCCTGCTGGGCAGATATGACTTCAACTTGTGGGACTCAACGCCCAAGTTTGCGGACTCCCTCCAGGAGCATGCTAAAAAGGAGTTTAAGGCTCTGGTCGAGGAGAGCACAGCTGCCGCCAGGGCGGCCCTTCAGGCAGCCTCGGATGCTGTGGATACAGCTGCAAGTTCTATGGCCTACGACGTGTCCATGAGGAGAGCATCGTGGCTCCTGTTATCAGGGTTGTCCAGCGAGGCACAGGACACCCTGCAGGACCTCCCTTTTGACAGCAAGGTCCTGTTTGCGGAACAAACAGACGTGAAGTTACACGGTCTTAAGGACTCTCGCATGACACTAAAGACTCTTGGGCTCTATGTCCTGGCCTTGGCCAGGACCAAATTCAAACTGCAGCAGGCTCCTAGTCAGGCCACGCACTCCAGATATGAGCCCCCTTATAAAAAAAAAAAAAATCAAGGGACTATAAAAAGCACCCACAACAACAATCTTGGCCTGCACCTCAGCCTGGGCCCTCCAAGGGCAAGCAGGCAGGTAAGTGGCAGTTTTGATGGGAGGCCCAGGGACAACTTAACAGTTTGTACCAGGGATCCACCCGACCTTCTCTTCTCCAACCACCTGTGTACTTTCCTCCCAGAGTGGTCGCGGCTGACCTCGGACCAATGGGTCCTTAACACCATCTCCCAGGGCTATACCCTCCAATTTCTTGCTACCCCACCTTCTCTCCCCGTCACTCTTCAGGGACCCCTCTCATGAGGGCTTACTCGAGCAAGAGGTGCGGCGGCTCCTTCACTTAGGAGCGTTGAAGGTAGTGCTGGCGGAGTTCAAATACAAGGGGTACTATTCCTGCTATTTCCTTATCCTGAAGGCAAAAGGGGGCCTCAGGCTCATCCTGGACCTGTGAGGCCTGAAGCAGTACATGGTAAAGCTCAAGTTTCGCATGGTCTCTCTGGCCTCCATCATCCCCTTCCTGGATCCTGGAGACTGGTACACCACCCTTGATCTACAGGACGCATACCTCCACATTCACATATTCGAGGGCCACAGGCATTTCCTCCGTTTCACGGTAGGGCAGGAACAGTACCAGTTCACTGTCCTCCCGTTTGGCCTATCAATGGCTCCCAGGGTCTTCACAAAGTGTATGTCTGTGGTAGCAGCCTACCTCAGGCGTCGGGGGGGGGTCCAGATTTTTCCCTACCTTGACGACTGGCTGGTCAAAGGCAGCTCCAGATCACAGGTACAGGATCACGTAACACTCCTGTCCACGTGCTCCACAAGGGCTGCTGGTAAACAGCACCAAATCCATATTGGTACCAATGCAATGCATAGAGTTCACTGAAGTGATTCTGGACACGACATTGGCCAGAGCCTCCCTCCCTGCAGACAGATTCGAAACCATGAGGGAGCTCATCAGGGTGGTCACGAGGTTTCCCGTGACGGGTGCCAGAGTGTGCCTCCAACTTCTGGGTCGTATGTTGGCATGCACGTATGTGGTTCGTCATGCCAGACTCAGGATGTGGCCCCTTCAGCTCTGGTTGGCCTCGGCTTTCTCCCAGTCCAGAGACAGGATGGACAAATTCCTCACTGTGCCGGGATCTGTACTAACTTCCCTCCGCTGGTGGTCCACCCCGGTGAACATGCTCCAAGGGGTCCCGTTCAGGGGCCAGTCCCCAACTGTGGAGTTGGTGTCCTATGCGTCAGACTTGGGGTGGGAGGCCCACATGGGAAATCTCCAGACTTAAAGTCTGTGGTCCGTGTAGGAACTAGCCCTGCACATAAATGTCAAGCACACACTCCTATTGTGGAATGGACATGAGCAACACATCTCAAAGAACACCAGTTATGGAAAAGATAACTGTCTTTTCCAGTCTGAGCATGCAGCATTTAATTATAGTATTTGCTGTCATAAACAGTATAATAAAATAAAATCCATTTCGGAATGTTTGTTCAAATGTTTGAGTCGCTTTGTGCAATCTGGACATGTAAAAATAGGAAAGGAAAACTGACTATTTTCAGGTTATAGATTTGTATCCCTTTGATCTTTAGGCTGTGTGAATTTTGAATCAGATGTTTAGAAATACTTAGTGTGACATGTATTTGTGTTTCTAATTAGTACAGTAATTTGGCATGTTATTTTCTACAGTGTGCTAGCCTGGAAGCCAAACTTTGTCAGATAGAAAGTAAATACTTGATCTTGCTTCAAGAAATGAAGACTCCTGTTTGCTCTGAGGAACAGAGACCTACTCATGATGTCATTACTCGATTGCTCGAAGATGCATTAAAAGTGGACAGTAGTGAGCAACCAGAACAAGCTTTCTTTAAACCTTTCCTTGTCAGGTAAACCTGAGGCTAATTTAATTATTTTGAGGGAATCCAGTCTGTATTTGGAGGGAGGCGTGGGTGGAGAGTGGATTTCAGATATGAATCTTCGTATGTATTGTAAAGTCTTAAGTATCCTAAAAGTACTTCAGGTGAATGAATATACAGTGTTTTCTCATCCTCCATTTCCCCTCTGAACAGTACACTTATACCCTAGGCATCTTGGTTGATGTGTATTGCTGGGCCAAAGGTATTTGCATATGAAAACTGATAGGTTTTTTTTTTAATTTCTAGTTTACTTTCCCTCCATGAATAATAGCATAACTATATCTGTGAAATCACATAACAGGCCTTGTAAGCACAATACTTTGTTTCAATTGTATTAAATAATTTGGTATCAAATTAAATATCAGCAAAATTATCCAATACATTTAACTATTCCAGATATTAATGTAACGTGGTTGTCCCATAATTTTGTGTACATTATTCTATGGCTTAACGTCCTTGCAGTGACTTACATAACATTAATTCCAAATGTGGATACAGTCTCTGAATACAGAATTGTTCAAAAAGTAAAATATATTTTGTAATAAACTAAATAGGGAACTTTGACACTTTTATTAAAATAGTATGAAAGCTCTGGCATGGTTTAAGGATATTGCTGTATCACCAAAGTAACTTAAGAATGACTACTTGGAATTTCCTTAGAACATACCAGACTGCAAACTTTTTGTAGAAATCATATTCTTTTTTTTCTTACAGTGAACATGATATTTATGGGTTTCAGACAGTCCCAGAAGATGATGAGGAAGAGAAATTAGTAGCAAAGGTGCGAGCCTTAGATCTGAAATCCATTTCTCTCACTGAAAACCAGGAGATTTCTACAGGGGTAAAATGGGAAAACTATTTTGCAAGCACAATGAACAGGGAGATGATATGCTGTCCAGAATTGAAGAATCTTATCCGCTCTGGAATCCCGCATGAACATCGTTCCAAGATGTGGAGGTGGTGCATCAACCTCCACATTAAAAAGTGCAAGGACAGTACTGATCCTGGATATTTCCAAACCCTGCTTCAGAATGCCCTTGAAAAACAGAATCCTGCATCCAAACAAATAGAGCTGGATCTCTTGCGAACTTTGCCAAACAACAAGCATTACTCTTCCCCCACTTCTGAAGGGATCCAGAAGCTAAGAAATGTCCTTCTGGCATTTTCGTGGAGAAATCCTGATATAGGATATTGCCAAGGTCTCAACAGGTATTATATTTCAAATCTGATTAATAAGAGTGAAACACTTGGTAGATGTGTACAGTAAGGATAGCACTGTGCCTTGGGAAGATGAATTTTTTTTTATTGTTGCCTTCATTAGAGATATTCCTCATCTTGCTGATTTGATAATTTGGAAGCTGTTTCAAACCTTGGTAACAGTTTGGGAATAAATGTATCAAATAGTTGAATTATTGAACAGGAAGAATTTGCAAGAAAAAAAGTCATTCAAAATAATGTTTAAAAGTGTCATTTTAAGACAGTGATCATAAAATTGATAAATAATTTCCTGAAAAATAAGGGGCTTAATTCTCCCTCCTATAATATGAAGAACAAGTTTAATCTAAGGGCCACATTTTGGAGTACTAGTTCATTTTTCAAAGACATGCACTAGATGATCACAGTTTTTTCTGTTCAGAAGAGTTGACAACTTGATCAAGTGCTTTGATTTGTTGGCTTTTTTAATGAGGAGAGAAATCCATGCTTGGGCCATAAACATAGACTGACAGAAACCTGTAAAAATAGATTTTTGCAGAGGAGGTAGGATTGGAGGGAACTGTTACAATTAATGTGGTGTTTAACTGAGCTGAAGTTTTGTGTTGCTTTAATGTCTGTCTTTAGTTTAAAACATAAAAAAATGAAAGTTCTGGCTGATTGGTTAAAAACGTTTGGCACTAGAAGGGCTGCTCCTGGGTGAATTTTGCATCACTGCGTGTGCGCAGAATTCATTGCTCCCATAGATTTATTTGCTTACCCGCAGAAAAATGACTTCTGACAGAGAAGCAAAGGGAAGCTGCAAGAGTGGTAATGCATCCACTCTCTGGCAATGCAGACAGGTAGGTTTGGACACCCAAAGCAGCCAGTAGAGATGTAAATCACTACCTGGCAGGGGCTGGGTAGTTGTGTGTGAGACGGAGACATTCTGTCCCTCTCACACACTATTGCCGCACGCTCAGTGTGGAGGGGCAGGGCTTTGGGGTATTTCTGAAGAGGTAGGTGTAGGGCAGGCTCTGTTCCCTCTGGCAGAGGAGAATGTAGCAGCCTGTCTGCTTAGTTAATTGTTCTTAGTGAATTCCCCCAGGAGTATAAAACAGGTGTGTAAATTTTAAGGCTCTATTACATTGCCAGAGTGGTGTAAAGGAGCCTTATTGTAAAGGACAGTATAGTCTTATAAATGCTTATGGTCCTTTAGTGATTAGAATTGGTATACATTTTTGGACTGAAAAAATTTCCTATCAAAATGTGCTCCATGAACTGTTTGCTACTGACCTTTTTCGAGATGGTCAATAGTCAGTATAGACTGTGAGTTTGAGTCCCTGGCCCTTACTTGCTCTTCAGTTGCCCATGATGTAACACTGAGCATGTGGCTGCATATATTTGTTGACTAATAATTAGAAGTAAAGGGTCAATGCTAGCTACATTACTGTTAGACAGAGGGGGTTTGATGATTTCTTCCAATGCTCCACACTCCCATTCTCCATCCATTGTATTGTAGTTTAAATAAATGACCAAAATAATTGAAACTATCTGGATTATATTGCATTATTTTGACCAAAAATATTCAGAATTTTAAAATATTGGTCGCAGAATTTTTAATTTTTTGGCACAGAATTCTCCCAGGAGTCAAGGGCCACAGATCCTATCATTTGCCCTAGTGCATCTTACGCTAATAAATCTGGTCAGGAAATCCTGACTCTGGTGTTTCTACTCTAAAAAACATTTCAAGAGTTTGTAGCATTTCTAACTTAAGTACAGAAAAGTATTCAGGATCCATAAAAGACCTCTATAAAAGAGGGGGTTGTCTGAACTTTTTTTCCCCCATTGATACAGTTTTTCACTGATGTAATTACACTGGTGAACACCTGTGGAGTTTAGTAGGTTTACTGCATTGGTGTAAAGTGACTTGCACTGGTGCAGCTTTATCCTGATTTGAAATCTATGCCAAATGAATCTGGTGAGGCCATATGTGTGCATAAAAGAAAAACAACAAAAAATAGTGTAGACAAGCCCAAAAGGATTCTTCTCTGAGAGGAATTTGTGGTAAATTAATCTTGTCTCTTAATGTGTGCAAAATATTTCCAAAATTTCCCCAGTTATTTTCACATAAGCCTCAGCTAGGGCAAGAACATTCTGTTTAGTATTCACTATGCAATTGGTACTTCTACTTTTTTTACTAAGAGAATATGACCCTAAAATAAAGGATTGCAGGAATCTGGTGGTAAGGGAGATTGGCTCGGGCTGCGTGGGGGGGAGGTGGGAAGTAATATTCTCTTCTGTGACTTCCTTCCTGGTTTTCTTTTGTCTCCACCACCACCATTTTTAAAGTTATCACTTCTCCTTGATGATTGTTTTGAGACACTTGATTGGAATATTGCTGTACTGGCAGTTGGTAAAGAGAAGAAAGAGAGAGGGCAAAAGAAGAGAGTGCGGAAATGCAATCCAATCTGATTCACATGTAGGTGAATCTAATAACGCTGTGTGACACAGAAATTTTCAAGATATTTTGTAATGAAATGAAATCCTCATACATTAGAGAGAATTATGTATAGTTTGCTTTTTTTAGATTTAAAAAACAAAGTGCCCAAATCAAGGCAGACGGGTTGCTATCTGGAGACCCCAGGAATCCCTTGGTTTGAAACGCTTAAATTGTACAGAGAGAGCTGCTGACATAAGAAGCTAGCAAAAAGTGAAGTTGTGGAATGAAGTGTGTTAATCAGTTTTGCTTACTGTGGTAGATAGATGAAAGAAATAACTAGTTAAACAACTTTGCCACTGGACTTGTCCAAGAATTGGGAGCCTAAACAAGGTCTATAGGATTACACACAGGGGTAGAGGGTACAAGAAACAGAAGTGTTCCCTTTTGATTGCTTATCAGTCACCTATGCTTAGAAAAACTTGGGTCCTGAAGGTAATTGTACTATGCCAAAAAATGAACTACCCTTGGAGATCGCAAAAGGAATGGCCATTCTGGATCATCCCATCATGCTCTTGGCCAACACAGGGTGATTAAGGAGACAATGCAAGAAACCTCACAGCTGAATAAGCATTTCAGACTGAGTGTGACCTAACTTATTAAAATAATTATAAAATGTTTTTGCTGTTTTTGAACATTAATTGTCAGACTTCAGCAGATTCACGAAACTTAAGGAAAAGTTAGTATCTGTGCCCTTACTGTAGTTTCCTTCCCCTTGCAAAATCTGAGAAGTTGTCAAAGTTCTGTGATGTCCTAAGTAGTTACTGTTTCCACATTCAGAAGTTTCAGCAAGCAAGTGATGTTAGGTTAAGGCAATGTGACTTGAAAAAGAAAAGTCAAGTCTGATATTATATGCACTTAATGTAACTTTGGTTTTCATCGCTCCCCTTGACTGTGCAAACAGGAAGACCAGAAATGCAGCTAAATGTCCTTTGATCATGTTATGGTTTTCATGAAATGGAAAAGTGAGACTGACACATTAGTATTTTTATTTTATTTTTCAAACTACACAGCCCAACCAGTTACTTTTTCGGAAGCCCTGAATATGCCACACTTGCCGTTACATTCTTGAAAGCTCCTTCACTACGAATGCTTTAGGGGAATTTTTCCTCAAACAGTTCACTCTTTAATTTTGGTTTTTTTCTGATTCAGTGGCCATCCCAGCTTCTTCACAAAAAGCAAAAATGAAATTCAGTTCTCTCTGTTACCAGAAAAGAGAGACGATTATTACTTTATACAACAAAATATAATCAATGTATTTTTTTTTCCCAATAGCTTTTGGCAAATAAACTTCTAAGGCACCAAACCCACAAGATGCTTTATGTGGGCTGATCCCTGCAAGCGCATGGTGCTCCATTGACTTCAGTGGGGCTCACTGCAGGTGCAAAGGTTCTCCTGTGCCAAAGCAGCCTTAGTATATCACAAAATACCTTGAAAAGCTGCACAGTAATTTCACTTTAGAGGCTAGATACTTTTGGAAAGCTCACTAAATAACTTGGAAATTAAAGGAACATATCAACTTAAAATCATGCTTCAGTTTGAAATTTTTTAGCCTAATATCTCAACTAAGACCTAAAATTACTATAACTTGGAAGAGATTGGTGAGAAATATTGATTTACCTTTTTTCTGTTAGTTTGGCAGCAAACTCACAAAATAAATTATGTGTAATCATTGTCACTGTTTCCCCTATGTAGTCCGTTAGTTTTTAATGATTATGTGAAACACAGCAAAAGGGGGGAGAATTTTTTTAAGTAAAGTAAGATCATAAATATTTTTTAAGTAAAGTAAGTAAGTAAAGTAAGATCATAAATATTAAGTAAGTAAAGTAAGATCATAAATATCGGCATGGGGTCTCGGGCATGCATAGTCCTTAGAATTACTTTTTGCTCATTTTTAAAATTATGATAAATTTCAAGTTGGTAGTGTTGTTATACATAAAACAGTAGCTTTAAGAACTTGTAACTCCTTTAATTCTGTCACAGAAGGCTATTTAAATAATGCACAGGACTTCCTTTGTGTATAAAGTAAAGGAGGATCTTTATTTTCAACTCTGCCATTAAAGGAGGCGGTGAGGATTAGGAACCACAGCAATGGCCTTGGAACCAACAGGTTCCTATTACTTTAATTTGGCCAAGCCACTGACTGAATGGCTTCCAGCAAATCAGCTGGCTTCCTTTTGCCTTAATTAGTCCACTTATTTAGCTGAATAGAAGTACTGACACCCAAGACATGCCTCCTGTTTGAGCTAGCCTAATAATTTTAAATGTATTTAGTAAATTGGTTAGTACAGCCCATTATCAGTCCATTATTCCTTGCTGAACAAAAAGTAAGGTTGTTTTATTTTAAAACTTTGTTTTAATAGATTTGATTGGTGTTTTAGTCGGCTTCTTTTCAAAACTCTCTTTTTATTTTTAGATTGGTAGCAATTGCACTTCTCTACTTGGAACAGGAAGATGCTTTTTGGTGTCTGGTTACAATAGTGGAAGTTTTCATGCCTCGTGATTATTATACTAAAACTCTGCTAGGCTCTCAGGTATGCATTATGCCAAAATAAAACAGTCTTGAAAACTGCCGCTGAAATATGGTTTCAATCTAATCCTGACTTTGAAAGCTACTTCTTAGAAATTGGGTAATAATACTTGCCTCCAACAATGGGGCTATTGTGAGATTAGATTGGTTAGTATATGTAAGTGCCTTGTACAATGGGGGCCCAGACCTGACTGAGACTTCTAAGTACTACTACAGTATAAATGTCTATAAAAAGTGGTGTGCTTTGAAACACGTACAGAGCTGTGTAAGTGCTTAGCAGCAGTAATAACATGTCTGTCCTCTTTAGGTTGACCAGCGAGTGTTCAAGGATCTGATGAGTGAGAAACTGCCACGGTTGCATGCTCACTTTGAACAATACAAAGTTGACTACACACTTATAACTTTCAACTGGTTTCTGGTAGTATTTGTGGACAGCGTGGTCAGTGACATCCTCTTTAAAATATGGGACTCTTTCCTATATGAGGGATCAAAGGTAAGTTGTATGAGCTAGATGTTCTTCAGTTCATATCAGACGTTGTAACAAGACACTGTGGTGTTGAGAAATCCAAGATGGGGGATGGTTGTATTTCGCAAGAGTATGTTAGTTTTAAGAGCTGGTCAAAAAATGGAGTGAGGAGGAAATTTACAGAACAGCTTCTCCATTCAACAAATTCTTCCATTTTAAGTCTAAATTTTGGGACTTGGATGTATCAAAGTCCTTTTTGAGAAATAAGCAGATATCTAACCAGTATTTCCTGGGTTACAAATATTCTAAAATAGAGGTGTAGGAAAGTGCAAGATTTGGCTAAGAGTATGGAGGTGGCGGTTGTTTTCCTGTCACCCTACAGCAAAATTTTTTTTTAATTTTCTGTAGACACCCATCTAGTGCTCGGGGCACCTAACCCATTAATTAAGAATTTTAGCATTAAAAAGAGACGACAAACAGTTGCCTATAAATGTACCCACCTCAGCAGAAACCCACATATGAAATGGTAGCTGAATAAGATGCACAGTTTTGTTTAAAAGGTTTTTTTTTCTCAGACACTTAGATACAACAGGAACACAGCACTTAAGCAAATAGGGGAAGGGGGAAGAGAAAGAGATGGGGGAAAATGGGCAAGAGTAGTAAGTTCACTGCCATAGCTTTCTCATAAATGAACATTCCAGTTTACAGTGTGGCTTTTTTTTTCTTTTCTTTTTTTTTTTTTAGTGTGTTAATTTAAAATAACTTTTAAAAGACCACAATACTGTGATAAGATATACCTGTACAGAGTTGCAAAGTGCTAGGCCTGCTGAACCCATTCTATCATGGAGAGAGTGTCAAGACTATTGTAACTCCTACCAGTGACTGACTGAGCAGCTGTTGGCAAAAGTTGAATTGGCTTTGAAAAGCCAATTACTTTTTTTTAATATAATGCAAAATATTTTTTTTTAATTTCAGCTCTGAAACAGCTTTGGTGGTTTATTAGGCCATATTGTCTTTGCTTTACAGATTAGTTTTTGTAAGGAGCTCAGAAGCCTTTGGACATTAGTTTAGATGGTGCCCAAATTATTATTGTACCTGGGGAAAAAAATGTTTGAGCATCACAAACAGAGCTGTTTCCTCTACAGAAGGCTGCCATTAGGCTAAAGAGCACACACTAATGGAGAAAGATCACAACATTTCTAAAAATCAGTTTTATAATAAAAGTGAAGGTGTGAATCATTGGATTCAGAATGTAATGTGTATATATAAACCTTTTTTGAATATCCAGGTCATTTTCCGTTTTGCCCTGGCTCTTTTTAAATACAAAGAAGAGGAGATCTTAAAACTGCAAGATTCAATGTCCATATTCAAGTATCTCCGATACTTCACTCGCACCATTCTTGATGCTAGGTAAGTACTTTAAAAACATATTCAATATCTACAATATTTTATGTTGAGGCACAAATGAGACACTTCATCTAGATGGGTGGCATCTGTTCAGAAGAATACCTATTTAGATTTCTAGTCACTGGTTTAATCTTTGTCTATTCTCTTCCTTAAAATGTGTATATGAAAGACTCCCCCCATTCAGAATTCAAAAGCAAAAAAGTAGCTGCTGATAAAATGATAAAAAGCATCATCTTCTAAGCAATTTGGCAGTTTAACCCCATATTACTATAGTTACTTTGTAGTGTTGCCATTTACTCTTATTCATATTTGTATTGCAGTAGCACCCAGAGCCCCATTGTGCTAGGTGCAGTAGAACCACACAAAATGATAGTCCCTGCCCTTAACAATTTATAATGTACGCATAAAGTAAGAGATGTGGATATGTCCTATTGAATCAAGGATACCTTGTGTACTACTAATACATGTACATAGGCAAGCATTGGGTTGCCAGAATATTTTATATTCTGGTATGCCTGTGTTTGAGATGACAGGAACTAGACAGTGCTATAAGTGCTATTCTGTCCTTCCTTCTTCTTTGCATAGGGAGTGCAGTTTATGTGCACTGTGTTCAGCATAAATTAGCACCTAATGTTCTTAAATATTTCATACAGGGAGGGTGGTAAGTTAAATAATAGCAAAAAAATTATTTTTCATAAAATAGCAGTTTGTTTGGATTAGAATTCGGCACAATACTAGATACACTTGAAACTTTTTTAACATTCTTGGCTGTTCTCTGATAACCGCTAAACTCAGGGTGCAGGTTGGGTGGTATTTACTATACTAAATTGCATGCGAATTAGGCTTTAAAATCTGATTCCTGTTCAGAGCTCCCTGTATGGTTTGGGAGTTCTGAATGGAAGAAAAGACTAACTTGTCTGTATAGTTTCACTCAGTGCTTAAAGATGAATGTGAAGGGCTGACCCAGTGAAAATCTTCTGCACTTCCACATAGGAGAGGGAAGTTTGCCTTTGGCTCCCCAGAGTAAAGTGGCTCTGAGGGGATGGAACCCAGACTGTTCTGTGTACCTGAGCATTGACTCCCTCCCCCCACCCCTTTGATAATGATGATTTAAGAAATGATTGCGGAGAGCTGTGTTTAGTTCTTCTTGGCCAAAGGAAAATGATGCTCATGACTCCCAACCTACGAGTGGGGAAAAGTGTGTTTTTGTGGGTGGAAATGTTTTTAAACATACAAAGCAACAGAAAGATAAATGGAACTAGTGCTTACTAAACCTGAGCCTTTTGAGTATTCCAGGAATTTTTAACCTATAATCTCCTTTGAATTAAAATGACTTTCCGCAACAACACTGCCAGAAACAGATGTTTGCAGACTGAATTGTTGTCCCTCCCTAATTTAAACAGTGGTGCTCTTTTCTTTGAGATAATGTCAATCTTGAGGCTTACAAGACTTGTCAAGCTGGACCTTCTTTTTTTTACAAATGTGTATAACACCTAGTGATGGAATTCAATTTTGATTTTTAAAATCGGATTACTGCAGCTCCCACAGAAACCTTTTTGTATTACCAAGGCATGTTTACTAAACCAGATTGGCTTAAGTCTGGAAAACTTGGGGCCCCAACTATTTACTTTTTTAAAATTATATTCCTTTTATTTTAGGGATGGCAGACTGACATTCTCTAATGGTTTAAGTTAAGGCACATATTGGTGTACAAAAGCTTTGTAATACATGCGCACTGTGTTCTATTTTTTAAATCCCATTCTGTATTTGACTTTAAAATGGACACTCTATGAAAATATTTTATAGTAGTACAGTGCCACCTTGTGGATTTAAGCTGAATTGATTAATTTAAAAATCAATCTTTGTAAAATAAGATACATGATTCATGCCCTTCTAGCCTCTCAAGTTCACCATTTTACAATTTACTTTTAAAAAATATTTTTGAACTTGTAAAGCTAAATGATTTAAAAAATGTAGAAAAATGATTATTCTAGATGTGAGTCCAGTCTTGTGAAAAAACACACATCCTATTCATAATACAGAAAAGATAGACATTCAGTTATGTGATTCCTGGACGTTTTCAAGAGGCTGGAATAATTAATGGGCACTAACACATTTCTGAAGTTTAAGCTGCCTAATTGGAAAAGTCCCGACTAATGTGTGCATTGGTGCAGCTTCAGAATAATGTACAGGGAAATAAGAGTTGTATACCTAATTGTCTCACTATGATAAAATTGTACCTTAGATAACCTGTTTTAGAGTATATATTTAGTGAAAGATTATTGATGTTTGTGTGCATAGAAGCAAGGAAATTACTGTTTCAACCTATAAGACCTCTGAGTCTTCTACAATATGAATGTAGGAAAATCCCAGCCTTTCAATCTGTAAACTGCAGACCATCTTAAGAGAAGCTAACTAATTTCAGTAACAGTTGGGATCAATTTCTCAGGTGCTCAAATGAGCTATTATGGGGAAAATGAGAACTTCAGATATAATCATTAAAGATGTTTTATCACAGTTGCAGATCAGCAATATTGCTTATTCTCCTACAAGAATAGGCTAAATAGAATTATAGTACTTTTTTTTAATACAGAAACTGGTGCAGTACTTTCTGGAGCCATGAAATGCAGAATGCAACTGTTGTTGTAGCCCATTTATTTTGAAAGTGCAGTGCATTTAGACTCGTACAGTAACCTAATGTCAGATTTCTCAAGGCAATAGTATTGAATTAATTTCAGCAGAACTAAAGCAGAAGATCTGAAATAAGGAATATTTAGGAAATAAATATTCAGTAACCACCCTGGTTGACGAAACTCTTGTTAATCAAAGCTTGGTTACACCTCCTGCCACAATGTTTCAATGTCCTTAAAACCATAGCATAGTGTAGACTTGGCAGCTGCTTCTGCAGTCTGGCCAGCATTTAAGGGGAGATTCTGTAACTAAAGTTGTCATTTTAAAACTGCTTCTTTTCCAAAGCTACCTTGAAATTTCAGCATTTCACCCAAGACACACCAGGTACATGGGGAGAGCTATGCCAGAGATTCATTTTGCACCTTTTATAAAGCACTAAAGTGAATGAAGCTTAAAACTGCCATTAAAAGCCATAGATCCTGTTGTGATCGTCTAATGCTAGGTAATCTTTCAGGAAACTGATCAGCATTGCTTTTGGGGATCTGAATCCTTTCCCGCTGCGTCAGATCAGGAACCGGAGGACCTACCACCTGGAGAAAGTGCGCTTGGAGCTAACTGAACTTGAAGCCATTCGTGAGGACTTCCTGCGTGAACGGGAGACCAGCCTAGACAAAAGGGACCTTATTAGTGATGACGAAGAAGATAGTTGAGAGAATTCTTTGACTTGCGCTCTCTTTTTGGAATCGTGACCAAAGCTTATTGAATGGGGTAACTTCAAATACACTTCTATTTTATTAATCCTTTAAAACTGAATGTTAAATAGTAGCATTTGGAAATATGCAGGACAGATTTCCAAACCTCAGCACTTTCTTTCAAAAATATTGTTTTGTATCGGAGGCCAAACAGTTCTGTTTACACCTGTGTTCGTGCCACTGTATAGAGCACTTAAAAATTAGTCTTTCAATCAGTTAAACAGATGAGTTGCCAGTTGTTCTTCTGAAGTGCCTCGTCACAGTGCCCGTATGTGAAGAAGTAGCATAGAAAAGTCCTTGCTCTTTTAATCTACCATTTTGTCTCATTTCTGAACTTGTATATTATACTGAACATAGTTATAAATTTGCATAGCACAGCCCCAAAACATAAAAAGACATCATTTTTCAATTTCAGGCAGATGCACAAAACTGTCTTTCATAGTATTGTCATGAATAAATCAACCAGTATTTCTGTTACAGCTGAGAGGGTATGGAATGGAACACAGCAAGAGCTTTCACGTTGCTCTGTTTCTCTAAAGGCAGCATGAAAAAGGGATAGCTAAAAAGAAAGTGTGTGTGTGTGCATATATATATATACTTTAAATGAGTATTTGTTTTTTATTTTATCTTTCAGACTACTTTAATTACAGTGCAAAACATAATGGTTGTATTTATTTTGAACAGCTGTTTTATATTATCAGATTCCCCTTAATGCAGAGGGAAATGTCCATCATGTTCTGCCATTTAATCTTTTTGTTTTTCTTCTGGTCACAACTTCTCAAAAAAATGACAAGCAGCTGTTAAGGAGATGGAGTTCACCACAGGAGTCCCACAAACATGTAGCAGATTTTCTGTTGCTTATGTTGTAACGTTTGTTTTTTAATAAGTCCTATTCTTCTCTCTGTTTGGGGTCTATACTAGGATAATGTTTGGATTTTAGAAAAGCACCCAAGGGAACAACTTTTTTCATGAATAAAAACTATACATTGCAATGTTTACATTACAGTATTCTTAGAAAGGAAAACAAATTTTAGAAGTGCATCAGAGCAATCTAAAGGCCACAGAGCCTGTGAAGAAGTTGGTTAACATTCTTTTTTTGTGGAAATAAACCCTATAGACACTTCCAAAAACATGCTGCTGTGAATGCTGTATGCATATGTATCCACAAGAGAGCTCAGGAAACAGACAGTGTTATTCCCCTAGCATTGTCTCTGGCATTGTGACTATGAATAGCTTGTTGGGTACCACTGTTTCACTTTGTGATGTACGCTGTTAGAAGGTTAGCTAGAGAACCTGATAGATTTTTCTTGCTTTGTTCTTATTCTGTTTAGGTTTGTTTGATAGTCTTCTTTCCCAAGCTTTTCCCAGCTTTTCAATCATCAGAATGTCTGTTTGTTCTAAACATTACCTTTGTGAGGGCAACATAAAATAAGAAGTCAAACAAAAGTCATTAAATATCTCTCTCTCTCTCAAAGGTGTTTTCCTTTCCTTGGCAATAAAGCAGTGAGAATTGCAGTAGCAGTTTAAAGTATCAGATTTCAATAACCTTCCATTCAGCCGTTAGATGGTATATTTATTTACTCTTCTATTTCAGTCCTATTCGTGTAAAAAAGGTTAGAATATTGTGGGAGGAGTGGGGTGGTATTTCACAACACTTTTTTTTTTCTTTTTTTTTTTTTTTTTTAATTTCTGTTGGCTTGGCTGAAACTTGGTTAAAGATATTTTGCTTTTCAACAAATATTTCCTTTATACAGAAATTGTCCGGTGTTAAGCCTGAACAGAATAAGATCAACGCATATTATGTAACTTGAAAATCTTGGTTAGATATATATTGAAAGACTTGTTTGTTTGTTTAACTAGCAAAACATATAAGTTCAAATACGCAACAAGCCCTTATGCTTATTAGAGAAAACTGGAATGATCTTCAGAATTATTTCAGTTGTGTTTTAAAACATTTCTAGCATGAATAGTACAAGCAGTAAATTTCTTACTTGCACCTCTTGCCTTATACTTGAATTTACTAGGCAAGTTTTTCATATTATTGCATGTTCTGTATTTCTGTTATACTTACTACTACAATGAGTATTTGAATATACAAATCAGACCAACTTTTTAAATGTTCTGATTGTTTGCTGTCAGTGTCTTGGAGGAGCTGGTCTCTAACCAGATCTGTGTCTCTACTTCTTTTAAAAAAATTTTCAAGCGTTAAATGAAATCCGTCCATTTTTGTAAACTTGTTTAAGTTCTTCCTTAGCATAGCAACGTTGAAAATACTAGGTTGGAACATTTTGCTAGCCTACCATTTGTTGAGATCTTGCTATTTTGAGCCTTAATTACAGACCAGTTAAGTGATGTTACAAACGTTTTCAAACTGAATGCACAAAAGCCCTCAGGTGATGAAGAGAAAACTGTTAACTTCTGAACCGCTGTTCAGGATGTTCCCCATAGCTGAACAGTTTATGGAGGAGTAGAGATGACTTGCAATGTTGCAGGCCCCTTCCTTGTAAGAAATGATGTTGCTGATGGTTAAATTTAATTTCTTGTGTTCCTGCAGTTTGTATTAAATGTTATTGCTGGGGTATAAAAGTTGTACAGTAACATTGAATGACTGTTTACTGTTTTGAACTGCAAGTATGTAAAATCTGATACACAGATACCATTTGTTCAAATTGTTTTGTTGAGTACCATATGTGAAATGAGTTGGTGGCTTCAGTCAGGTTCCCTGTAGCCTGGTGCTTACATCTCAATTGGCATCCTTGCTGCTGTCTTGGGCAGAAGGGCCAAAAATTTAAATGGGCAATAAAGACTGAACTGTACTCTCATTCCTAGAAATCCCTGCAGAACAGGAGTGAGGTGCATATAGTAGGAGGAAGTGGCAGGGGAAGGTTGCTTTGCTATTGTCCATCCTGCTCTGTGGCCAAATAAAGGGTTTTGAGTGTTGCTTAATCTGGTGGCTTTCAAGAGCACTAATGTTCACCTTTTTAAATGAACACGCAAGGTTACACACATTCAGTATCTTCATCAGGTGACATCAGACACATATGGAGTGACCTTCAAAAGCTGGAATGTGTCAACAAATAAAATTAACATTATAGGACCAACTTTCAAAACAGTGCATGAGGATTTAAGTGTGCATCCCTGCCATTGTTTTGGAAATAAACCCCTTAATGAAAATAATAAAGATCAACTTAAAAATTGATGACCAAATATCTTTTTGTATGTTTAACATCTTGTTTAGTGCTTTCATGTCTCTTCACTACAACACTTTTACAGACTTTAAAAAATAATTTCAAGGTTATGTACATATGTGCAAAATATTTGTTATGCATGGCTCACATTGTGTGTTTATGTAAACCAAGCCACTAAATTAAAATCCTGCAGACTATTCTTCCCTCACCCATTATGCATGATTCAAAACACAAAGTAACTTGTAAAAAATGTTGTCTTCTGTTACCTTATACAGAGAAATATGGTGCATAAATCTTAGCTATTATTAGGACTGCACAGTATTCCCTTTCCACCTATGCATACAGTATTATAATCCAGTATTATTGGATAGGTTCTTTTACCAATTAAAATTATATATGTAGTTAAGGAGAAAGAATTTGCTTTTTCATTGTTCTTCTGTAGGTGTACAGGTATGTACACATAGTAGGGTGTCTGAGCAATAAGAATAGGATTTTGTGGTTTGAAACAGCTAGAGTAAGAGCATTCTTGAATTTGACAAATAAGTCATGTTCACAATCCATGCCAGTTTGTTCTGTTAAACTGTTGAGAAATGAAACTAGTCACTTTTTCTACTCTGGAGCTATATACAGATGTTTAAATAAAACTTAGTACCCATATTTCATAAACAATCAATGGTACATGGTATAATAAATCACTTTCAATCACAAAACTTAACTGATCTTATTTTGCTAAAGATTATTGTAAGATTGAAAGAAAAATAAACCATTTATTACTTTGCATTATAATTTGGCTTGAGTTTATTTTTAATAAACGTATGTGCTGGAGCCATTAAAACTTCTAGAAGAGGAATACATTTTGACACTCTAAGTCCTTTAAAAGTCAGATCATCAATTCTGAGTTTTAGTGGAACACTCTCGTCTAGGGCTGGAGCAAGTATTGTCTGACTGTAATTGTTCTGGAATGAAGGAAAAGAAAGCAAACAGAACAAGGGAATGAGAGTGTGAGAATCATATTACAGGAATTCTCTTTAATGAAATTTCTCTTGTCTGAATTAATCAAAACAACTGGCATTTCATGCAATTTTGAAGACTGTTCACCTATGCCAGAAGTACTGGAGGCACTGGATGTGGCTTAATTAGGCCGCAACTTTATTCTTAACTGTGTGGGAATACCCAGCAGATAAAAGTGTACAGTGAAAGTAATTCCATTATTGTCCCTGGGGGGAGGGATTCCATCAGCTCTCTCCTTAACCCATCCTGGACCCCAGCCAACCTGTTGCTGGGACCTCACCATCCCCTCCCTCGAATGAGAATTGGGGGAAGTTATAAAGGAGGAGGGGTTGGCTCTCTGCCGTGCCAGTCATAGGAGTCCCGAACCCCCCGTTTCTGTTCCTTTATCAATCCATTTTATCTGAGTGCTGTATCCCTTCCCTATGCAGTACCTTCACTGGATGTCTGCCCTACCTTTACATAATGAGTTTTGACATCATAGCCTAACTCCCATTTAATGTTCACCCCAACTAAGCTCCCCTGAATACTTTCTAGGGAAGGTGAAATAACCCCCACTTTGCCTTGGCCAATCTGGCGGTGAGGGAAAAATTCCTTCCCAGCCTGCTTGAGAAAGGAACAACTAGTGTAATGCCCACAGCACATCCTGACAACCTGGTATTTGACCACTTCCATGGGTGGGGCGGTGGGTGCTGCTCTGCCTAGCCCAGATAAAAGAGAGCTTTTCCTACCCAGCATGGACCTATATAGTACCTCCTCTCTTCCAGTCACCTCGGGGGGAGGGATGCTGACCTGCTCTGTGGCTGCTGTAAAAATCACTCCATGCCTCTCTAACCCTTTAAAGAGGTACATACCTTCTCTGATAAGCCCAACAACGACCTCTCCTGCTTAATGTGCAGTACGGTTATATATCTAGACTAGTATACGCTAGCTTTACACTTCTAGCACATAACGATTTGGTTTTGTATTTGCTGATTCAGGAAAGTACTTAAGCATGTGCTATGCTTTAAACACCTGTTTAAAATACCTTGCTGAATCAGGGCCTTAGCCAGTGGCCTGCAGGTTCCAGGGGTAAATACATGCACACTTTCCAAAAAAAAATAATAATAATAAAGTCTTGTAATAGGTGAGATTCTTAACATGAAACTTTTTATTTAAGGTAGGTACCTTATTTAAGCTGGTACCATCTTGTTAATTTTTCCCAGTCATGCAAGGTCACTATCTGATTTTTCTCGGTCTCTTCTGATTATGGTTGGAATACAAATGACATATAACACTAGATATCTCCATCAAGTTGTGAGTTTAGTTCATAATAAATAAGCCACTCTTGAGCTCTTCCTTTTTCAGTGAAAGAACAGAGAGGGGACAGAAGGACTTTTGTGGCATTCAGTCAAATTATTCTTTTTCTCAACTTGTTAATCATACACAATCAACATTCAACTCCAATTTTGGCTTTAGATGGCGTTTTATAAATTGTGCAGTGTCTGACCATCCATTCCTGATCATAGGAACATGAGCTTTTCTAACAGTAGTGCCTCTGCACCCTTTTAAAAATAACACACATACATAACATGATAATGGACCTTCCTAAATCAGTATTGGCTAATTAAAAAACTCCCACTTCTTTAGTTTTGCTGTGAAAACTTCTTGCCTTAAGAACTGAGGGCGGGGGGGGGGGGGGGGTTCTGTCAGCCAAGAAGGTGACAAACCTCAATGCAAAGTTAAAGTCTGAAGCCTAGATAGACTTCAAACATTCAATGTGAGCTGATTATGACTCACGTGCACCTGTAGGCATAATCGGTACTACTCATTCAAAGGCATGTTTGTATTGTAGATTGAATATGTATTTTCATGCCTGAGCATGCATGTACTGGTACAATACATTCAGTGTTTAAGACAGAATGAGTATCTTCTGTCCTTGACCAACTTTCAAGGCTGTAGCTTCCTCCCCAGATTACGTTTTGGAGCCAGTTTACAGTGACACTGATGGAAGGCTTTAAAGCTGCATAAGCATCTTAAACCAATCTACAGCCTTAAATTAGTTTTATAAACTTAAATATATAAGACCTACAAAGTGTATGTGTGAGGAGGGTGTGGAATTGGGTTTGTGTCCTTTTTTTCCCGGTTTGCTTCTTTAAAACATTTTGAACAGCTATTTTTTCGGTTGACCTGTCTGCAATAAGCATGGTTAGACTCTTTTCACTTTCCCTTAAGTTTAAAATGGCTACAGGGCTTTTGCTCAAGCTTCCCAGAAAAATTCATCTTCAGGCAGAGTCTGATCTTGAAAAACATCTACCTGAAGTTGGAACTGTTTCGCAACCAACAGCTATAGTGGCTGTGAATGATTCAAGGGGGCAGAAGGGAAAGAAGAGAACTTTATTCTACAGTAATCTAATTTTCCTTGAATAATGCAGTTTATTCTGTGTTTCTTACATTGATTGTAAGGTAAGCTATTTTGGAACTGAAAAGTTCAGTATTTAAAGGCTGTTTTTTGTGCATGATGCAGTGGGGTATGGAAAAGTTTCTGTAGAAGAGCAAACATGAAATTTTGGATTTGAACTTGGAAGATCCAAACTGCAAACGTGTATGTTAGACCAGAATTTTCAAAGATATTTAGGAGTCCATGGGATTTTCAACACCCTGAAGCAGGTCAGGCACCTAACTAATACCATAATCTCAATGGGAGTTAAGAACCTACCTTGTGTAGGGGGCTTTGAAAATTCCATAGACCCCTAAATACCTTTTGAAAGTCTGACCCGAACTCTCATTTAAATTTAAAAAAAAAAAAAAAAAAGAGGAGTACTTGTGGCACCTTAGAGACTAACAAATTTATTTGAGCATAAGCTTTCGTGAGCTACAGAAGTGAGCTGTAGCTCACGAAAGCTTATGCTCAAATAAATTTGTTAGTCTCTAAGGTGCCACAAGTACTCCTTTTCTTTTTGTGAATACAGACCAACACGGCTGCTACTCTGAAACCTCTCATTTAAGTGTGTGCTAGTTAGGTGCGTAATCTGCTTAAGTGCTTTTGAAAATACTACTAGTTGCCTAAATAAGTTTGGAAAATCTGTCCCAAAGCCCCTTTTTCAAAAAATAATTAGTAGTCTAAGTCTCATTGACTTTTAATGAGATTTAAATTCTGAAACATCTATGCCACTTTGAAAATTGGACTTAGGAGCCTAAAGTCACTCAGGCAGTTTTGAAAATGTTACCTGTTGCTAGGGCTGTCCCCTTCAACAGTGTTATGCAACCAGTTACGGTTGTATGGCTAGCATGATCACTTTATTTCATAGTGACATAATAGCACACATCACTGACAGTTGATAGGATGTTAGCTTTGTCAGAGCACAGTAGGCTCTTAAAGTGTGGGAGCTCATTCAACTGGGAAATCTCTGCTAATCACAAGACACGGTAAAGGATAAAGAAGAGCATCTGAGACAGAACGTGGCTGTAGGTGGCCTAAGGACCTTCTGTGCTGAAGATGGTAATCTGAAGGGATAAGACGTAACCAGCGCTGGCATTCAGATGCTTCAGTAAATTGCACAGAGGTGATGTCCTGACTCAGGATAAACATTTTCTGAAATTTCTTTTTCTTTAGTTGAAAAGCCATTTTTAAAAATAAAAAAAAAAATAATATTTGTATTGCAGCAGCACCTATGAGCCCCTGTGTTGGGGTAGGATTGCATTGTGCTAGGCATTGTACAGACAAAATTTTTATATGAAAATTTTTTTTGACTAGCTTTACAGCTTGGTTTAAAAGACTTGGAAAGAAGAGGAAGTAAAACAGCTGGGAAAAACCTTCAGCCAAAAGAACTTACAAGAAGAGTGGACACAGATGAGCATTAGTATCATGAGAGCTAATGAATGCAATGTCAGAATTTTGGGGATGCTCTGTATTAGGAAAGTCTGGCAGATACAACCTGTATTCTGAAAACATCCTGGTTTAGTGTGACACCGAATTTTCATGTTGAAAAGTTGAGTCTTTTTAGATTTAATAGGCAGCCAGAGTTGTCATTATTGTTTAAGAACTGCAGTGCTTTAAGGAGCCATGTAGGCCAGTAAGACAGTAAGTGAAATGAGCATGTATAAATTCGATTAGCCAGTTCAGTTAAAAAACAAAACTGCAGTTTGATGCTCATGTTTACATATGCAAATACTTTGCCTTGAAGCTCTTATCATGAACATGTCTAATAAAAGGGCAAAGCAAATATGCTCAAATACTAGTGAAAAATCATATGTGACAAATAATTGAACCCTTAATAGGAATTATTTTTATATGATTTTATCTGTATGCCCACTGTTATGTACTTTTGTCTAAAAATTGTAGGTAACCCAGTTAAAAAGCACTGTGGCGTCTTTGAACCTCTGGAGTGGCACAAACTAGCCATAGTTAGCCCGAGGATCTGCCCCAGTGTCTTGGGTGAAAGGGAAGAGTCACTTCTAACTGGAGAAGAGCAGAAGTTCACTGGGGACCTCGTTATACCAATCTCTTTTACCAGGATTTCACCCCTAGGGTGGGATTTTCTAATCTAAAGCATTTAGCACTGTTCTAACTCTGCTCCCACTTGACTTCAGTGCTTTAGAAAATCCCACCCCTTTGCCCACCCAACCTTATCAAACCAGGCTTTCAATAAAAAAATAAAAGACTAAAACAATTGTGTGATCATATTGATTATAGTGAAGTCTTCAGTACTGGAAGTCTTTATTTCACTCAGATAGTACAAACAACGGGCATACTGGACCTTGAATATTTTTCCCAGGGAAGCAGAAAGACTAAAGGTTAAAGAAAAGCCAAAGGCAAGCTACCAAATTGGTATTTCGTCATCCTGGGAAGGAGCTATTCTGAAAAATTATACCCATTGGTTGCAGCATGGCAGCTATCATCTCCTGCTTTAAATGTTGCCCATTTCCCATTTTAAGACACTGTTTTCAGTTGCTTTTAATTTTTTCAGTCTCTAAACCATTTGGGCTAAAATTTTCCATGCTGGGTGTCTGCTTCAGGCTGATGTTTTTTAATCATTTCAGCCAAAAGTGTTCAGATTCAGCCATTTCTGAGAACAAACTAGGGGAAAATGCATTATTTTACCCATATTAAACATTTCTGGTGACCTATTTTTAAAAAAACTCTAGCACACCCCACCCCACCCCACCCCTGCTTCGGTGCAGTAGGGACTTGAAATTTGGCTGTGGAGAAAGAGGGCCTCTGTGTCCAAGATGTGCCTTTTGTTGTTTTAGTGAAAATCTGCCAAAATTTGGCCTAATTCTAAGGCTCAATAGAGATTTGCTAGAACTTTGCATCTTAATTCCCTAAGATTCTAGCCACATTGAGTATGCTCCAGACGAAGATGGGCTGAACAGGACTTTCACTGCAGGGACCTGTGGAAAAGCTAGAATGTGGTTGTTTAAAGGCTGTATCGTCATGCATATGTACAAGGTGATGAAAATAAGATTGGAAAGCCAACCTTTGTTCTGGCATTTCGTAACTTTTGAGTCCTTGACTTTGCAACCTTAATAATGTTTTAACACGGCTTTTGTGCATGTGTGTGTGTGTGTGTGTGTGTGTAACTTGAAACATCTCCAACATAATATTTTATAACCCCTTCAAACCCGAGAGGGAAATTACTCTTGAAGCAATAGTTAAAGGCACTGTCAATATTCTGTAAGTGACACACAGATGGTGCTTTCTTGGTCGGTCCATATCCAGTTTGAACTCTCCTTTAGGAATGTAGGATATGTGCTTCCTTTTCTGTCACTTCCTAAATGAGATGAGATAAGGGATGTGTGTGACAGAGCATGGCCCATAAAGAGAGAGCAAATGCTGACCTCCAAAGCTCAGTGCTTTATGGGGCTGCTCAGTACCAGAAATGTGCTGCCTCTTTTGAGATCCATTCAAATTGCAGAGTTCTCTTTCCTGTCTTACTGTCTTGCATGCACGTGACGTCTCTCAGCAATTGGAACACTATCTCTGCAATTGGAGCATGATCTCTACAATTAAGTCTTTTTCACAGGATCCATAACGGCCATGAAACATTAGAGTAGAATAATGTGTCATACAGAGAGGCATCTCTGGACCTTAAAGCAGTTTGCTAATATCTATCTAGGGCAGTGGTCCCTAAACATTTTACCTCATGCCTCCTTTTACCCCTGTTGGTGCTCCCCCAGCCAGGAGTGAGGCCATGGCTCTGGGAGAGGGGATGCAGACAGTGGTAAGGAGTCTGAGGCTGGGGCCACAATTGGGGGTGGGAGTGGACCCTCAGCCTGCAACTGTGGCTGGGCAGCCACGACCCCAGGCTGAGCTCCCTGGGCAGCCCGGGTGCAGGGCTGGCAGCTGGGACCAGGAGCAGAGCTGCATGGTGGTCCCTTCCTGCCCCATGTGGGGACTGGTCTGGGCCCCAGATGGGCTCCCCTGAACATTACTCCATGCCCCCCTGGCGGGGGGTGCCCCACAGATTGAAGATCTCTGATCTAAGGGCTTTGAGAGCCTTTGATGGATTTATATAAATGATAGAAGGGCAAGTTTTTCTATTGAGGTAAGATCTAGATCGTTTTTTACAAACCCACTGGACCATACTTTGCATAGGATCTATTTCCAGCAGGCTGTCAAAGATAAATTTAATTGAGATCTAAGGTTATGGTTGCACAGTGTTCTTTTAAATTAAGATTAATACTATGTGCTGCACAGAAATGTACCTTTTGCAGTGGTCAGAATTGACTGAAATAGGAACAGAAGCTCTTACTGCAGCAGCCAAGGAAGGGGGGTGTATACAAGCCCCAGAGAAGAGGGGAGCTCCTTCTTATTCTAACCCTTAATCTTTTATATTTATTGCTTTGGATTAAAGCGTAGAGGTTAGAGGTAGAAAATATCTGTTTAGAGCCAGTCCACCCCTGCTTGCAATGTAGGCTATAGGTGCCAACTTGATCAGGCCTCAGAGTTACACTCCTCAATGTAATAGAGTGGGTAGGGAAAGCTCACCCAGGTTTGAAAAGCCATTGCAATTTTAAGTGTCAGTACAATGCATGTTATTTTGTCACCTTCCCTTCCAGCCATGTCCAAACAAAAGGCAAAAAAGATTTCCATGAGTGTCTTTATTCCTCTGATAACTAACATGGCTTTTGTCATAAGGGTGTTTCAAGCTATCAGATGACAACCTCAGCACTGAGGCTGGAGAATCTGGATTCCTCCAGAGGCCTGTTAGAGCCTTTAGAATCCCTCCCCATTTCCTCCTCCTCCATCTTTCCCCATTCCAACCTCATTTGATGCAGCTACTTTCGTTTTGGATTTGGGGAACTGGGTGGAACTTCCTCAAAGGCCATGAACACCACTCCTTAATCAGCTAGAAGGGGTCGCAGTTGAATTCTACTGCCTTGGAGGAAGGAGATAGGCTGGGACCAGGAATGAAGCCAAGTCTTCCGAACTGCAATGCAGAGCACTGCCTCGAGGCTGGCTCCAGTTCAATAATGTGACAGAGTGAAATGATTTTGAAATTCATTATATCTGATCCTAGGAATTCTTGAAGGGGAATAAGCCCAATGCTTGGAGAGACAGAAGCCAGCATGCCCCATGCAAGTTTCTCTCTAAAACTGGTATGTACCCAACTGGAAATGAAGGCAAACTGGCATTGATGTTCAGTTCCAGCTTGTTCATTACAAATGATGCATATGTATTATTAATGTTTTCTGGGATTAGATGTTAACCTACAATGCTTCTGGCTCTCATGGTTGCAGAGAAAAGCTTGAAAACATTAACCCTAAATGCTCAACAACCAAAAGGCAAATAAAAAGAACCTAAAATGTATTATTTTTCAAATCTTGTGATTTTTAAACCAATCTCGTGATTTTGTGGAGCTTCCTGGCTAATGATTTTTGAACACATGGAATCAGCAATACTGGGACACTTGTAAAATAGTCACACAAAAGGACTCTTTTTAGAAAGGGTGTATGATGTCACTACTGCAGCTTCAGATTCACAAGTGATATGGGCATATTCCTCAAGGGAGACTATATGAGTGTTCTGAGTGAGTTTATCACAAAACACTGCATTTTGAGCAAAAGTACTGTTCTGATGGGGTCAATGGTCATTTGTCTCTGTTCTTCCCTACAAGCATGGTTCCCACACTGAGCACTTCTTCCAGTGGGTTGTTTGTTCCTAGCAAACAGGGAAAATGCTACTCTCTATACCAATATATCCTGAACAAACATTTTGTAGTTCTAAAGCAACCCATATGTTTTGATGGGTGAAATGACACATTGCAGATATGCTGAAAGACGTTCCAGGGACAGCAGATAATAATCTGAGAGGGCCTGGGCACGTTTGTCTGGATTGATGAATTTTCATAGCAATTCTACACATGCCTACTTACAACATTAAGCACAAGTTGTATTAGCCTTATTCTCATTTGCTATTTGTTGAGCACCAACAAAGTGCTCTGTGCTGTACAAGGCACAAATCCAGAGAAAATCCTTGCCTGGGAGAGTGAGCTCTGTGTGGCTCCTCCAAAGCTTGTCTCTCTCACCAACTGAAGTTGGTTCAATAAAAGATATTACCTTGTCTCTCTAATCTACAACACAGACATTCACCAACCTGGCTAAATGGGGGTAGATGGGGAATAGTTGAATTTCTTCCTCTAATTGTCAGGAACTCACTCACAAAATAGGTTCTTTCAAAACTAATCATCTAGATGTTTAAAAACCCCATAAATGACCAGAGCCTGGTGCCACCCTTTAACACCCCCTCTACCCCAGGTATGTGTGTGCATTTGGGTCACTTGCACAGGGCCCCCAGCTCAGGTGACTCCTGACCACCAGAAAAGCCTCCAAGACAAAGCCCGGAGTGGCGCTGACCCCGTGTGCCAGGTTCCAACACCACTGCCATGGACCCGGCCTGGCCGCCCCCAGCGGAGGGAGGGTGGCCTCGGGCCTGGCACTTGGCCCCACCACCGCTACTGCAACCAGGCCCCAAAGAGAGCTCCCAGGCCCCGGCAGAAAGGTGGGGTGCGGGCCTCATTTCCATAGTGCACAGGGCTCCAAACCTCTTGGCACTGCCCGTCCCCCAGCCGCCCAAAGGCGCTTTCTGGGGCATCTCAGCTCAGTGAGGGGGCGCGGGGCCCGAGCGCTCCCAGGAGGCGGCTGGTGGGACGCGGCTGCTGCAGTCCGGCAGGGGGCGCCCTCAGCTCACCATCCCGCAGGGCTCGCCCGCAGCCGCGACCTGACACTGGCGGAGCGGCTCCTCCCCGCTGCCGGCAGCGGGAGTCGGCTGGAGCGGCGCGCAGGGGGAGTAGCCGGCAGCATCAGCGCCTGGACACTGCGGCTCCCCAGGGTGAGTAGCGCCCGCCCCGGACCCCGCCGCGAGCCGACTCCGCTCCCTGCCCCGCGCCCTCCGGCCGGTGCCTAGTGCAGGCGGCTGGGCTGCCTGGCCCCCGCCGAAGCAGCGAGGGTTCGTCCCTGCGTCTCCTTGGCACAGCTCCCCGGGCGGGGGCTGTCCAGCCTGCGTCCCCAGTGCGCCCTGCTCCCCGGGCTGAGAGCGGCGTGGCGGGCTGCCCCTCCGGCCTGGGTCGGCACCTGCTGCTGGGCTTTCTCGGTGGGGGGCTCTGGAGGTGCAGCAGGGCTCAGCCCGCCAGTGCCCCCGGGAGCTCACTGGCAGCGCAGCGCCGGGCTCGGCTCCTGAGCGTCTGCCCTGCCCTGGTCGCGGTGCCTTCCCAGGTACGGGGGTGAGGCTGGACCCAGGGCAGGGGAGGGGGTGGTTTATCCATCTGGTGCCTTCTCCTGCTTGTGGCCTTTAGGGAGGAAAGGAAATAGGTGACCGGTGGGTTCTGCAGAGGTGCCAGGGGGCACTGTGTTGCTGTGCACGTGGTGCTCCCAGGAATGGGCAATAGCTGACAAAGCCGAGAAAGGAAAAGCATGGGAGCTTAACAGGCTGGACTTTATCAAGCCCTTCCTAGAAGGTGGAAGATCATCATAACACCTGTCTCCGATCATCCTGTTAGCTTCCCAAATTAAGAGGTTTCAGCTATACAGGATTGGGCTAAAGCATCAGCCTAATAATCTCTGCACAGGTGTCACACTTAGAATGCACCTACTATGCCAATATGCTGTAACTCCGGGATATGGCAATGGGTGAAAAATGGATCTGCAGCATGGTAATCCAAAGGGCTGGCCAAAAAAAAAATTTTTTTTGGTAGTCCATGCATTCTCAGAATGAGCATTATGCAGCTAGGTCCTACTAAAATCCTTCTTGTTCTGGCTTTTGCCCCACTTCACTTATGCCCCTTATAGTTTTCCTCTGTCTTCTTTAGCTTTTTCTCAAATTAGAGGTTTTTTGCTACTTAATTTTCCTTTAAGCAGCCATTGTGGAAAAGCACTTCTGTACAGGTTCATGACATTCTTGCTACTAGATCCCATCTACACTGGACTTCAAAAAGAGTTAAGGACCCAAACATAAACGTTGTTCCACCTAGATTTGTTTTTAGCATAGGCTGATGGGCCAGTGGGGGGTGGGATTAGAACTATGTTTAAAAAGTGTGTTGTAGACTAGGCTGGTTTAATACACTGGCTTTGTTTCTAACCCATCGGGTGGTGGTGACCTCATGCACACATCCACTCTTTGAGACCTCTTCATAAATTCTACTTGTGTCCTCAGCCTTGTTTGTTTATGACTTGCAGGAATGTGGGGTGGATCCCTTCATTTTTTATTTCCATACAAACAGGGGTAGTAACTATTGGATTGTTGGTATCTGGGACAGTGAGTCAGAAACAGAATATCAGGATGCAGCACAGTGCACACTTGACTGAACACCCTAGGCTGTCTCGCTTTAGGGGAAGATCAAGATCAAAGGAATGAGATTTCCCCATCTAGGGTTGTGATGGCTGCCATCCTGGTTTATACATCAGGGATTGAACTGGGGACGTTCACAGATGAAGAGCTAAAGCACGCTAGCTTGGGGTTATAACAGGTTCCTATCATCCACAGACTGGGCACAGAGGGAGACTTGTAACATACTCAGCAGCGGGTTCATGGGCACACGGGTAAAGAGCTTGTCTGAGATGCCCTGACAGTCCTCCAGAGGTGGGCCCAGGCTTCATTTGGCCTTCACTGGTCCATGTGGCCAAAGTTCATAGAGCGTGCAAGCCAAATCTTGTTTGACTTCAGGATAGAAAAATTTAATAGTCAAAATCCCGTTATGTTTATCACTTGTGATAACAAAAGGCTTGAAGGCAGCCTACTCAGGAGTAGAGAGGTGGGTTGCAATTCCATGCTTGTCCATTCCAAGACCCATTATGTATCAAGTCTGGAGCTTTCCCCTGCTGTCTGTCTAGGCATTTATATTCATTGCTATGGCATCATCCAAACACCTTAGGATCAGTTACAATGGCAATCCAGGCAATCCTTGTCTCTGTTGACCCATAATTAGCTGCAGAGAGGACAGGATAGCCACTCATTGCGGAAGTGGAAGGGGTTTGAACTGCAGTGTGTGATCAGCCACCACAGAGCTAAATATCCCAGAGTAACTTGGGAGAATGAAAAGGGGGGGTCTCTTGAGAACTAGTGGCAACAATAAGGGGATTCTAAAACAAGACTTGGTTACATTGAGTTACTGGCACGTCTGGAATGTACCATTCAGAGATGTCTGGATAATAAGTAGTAGAAGTGGCTGAAAATTTCCTGACAAAGGTTTTTTTTTATAGAAAAATAGGGGTTTGGTGAAAACTAGATTATTCATGGGAAAACATCTTTGACTTGCAAAAGTTAGAAATCTGGCAAAGTGGAGAAAAACTACTTTTTCACACCTTTTTACTCTTGTATTTAAATAGGTTTTCCCCATTTTCTCTCAGTTTGTTACAGTCTTCCAACCTTTTCCCGTGGAAAAAAGGAGGAAAAATAAATGGAGGTGGAGGAAGCACATAAACACCAAAAACTCAAATGTTACAATCCTATTTTTGGAGTTTAAAAAACCAGAAGTAGATGACATTTGAAATCTAAATGAAATTTTATGTTTATTTCAGTATATCAGTTTGAAACAATATGTGTTCAGCCACAAAATTTTGATGAAGATATTTTTCCTGTGAAACATTCCATGCAGGAAAAATCTAGTTCTGATTGTTGTGGTTGTTTACCATATGTAATGTAAAATGAGGCCACAGAAGTAGCTTCTCTGATTTCAGCACTAGGTTCAGAGAGAGTCTTCATGTCATGTGTATTTGGGAAAGTGAAATTGTTTGGCAAATAAATGGAGAACATATCCAAGGGAAGAATCCTGTACCCTCTGGGGTCAGGCCAAATGATCTAATAGAGTTTAGACATTTTCCAGATCTAATTTCTATCATCCCACTAGGATTGAATGGTTGGCATTTATTATGGATTTATCATGTGCAGGCCAGTCATTACTTGTCACCTCCCTAGAATAATTAAGTGACTACAGAAAGAAGCCTTGTCTACATGGGAAAGTTTCCCCAGTTACACAGGATAGTCCTGTGATATAACCCCCTCGTGTCACTTGTTCTGGTGCATTGTTCAGTTTAGTTTAAACCCCTTTCCAAGCAACATTAGATAAACTGGAAAATGAGTTGCATACTGGAGTATTAGTGTCTGCCCACCGGGATAATACTCATATAACAATATCTGTTCAAATTCACACCTTATGTTATACAGAAAAAGCTATTCTGTGTGGACAAGGCCTGTTTTGTGATATAATAGAACTCATGAATGTAAAATAAAAAAGGAAAGGGATACCTTTTAGTGGTTAGAGCCACTGACTTGCTGGCCATAGGCCAATCACTTAAATTCTCTCCCTTGGTTTTCTCATCTCTAAAATGAGAATAACACCATTCTGACTCACTGAGGTATGGAGGCTTATTTGTTTGTAAAGTGTTTTGAATTCCTGAGTTAAAAAGTACTATAATACTCTGAACTAGTATTAAAGCTCCATTACCACTACTGATGCTGCTGAATAGAGATTATTCTGCAGATTAAAATCTATTTTTAAAAAGTGTTCCTGGTATTTACTTTAGTTAACGCCTTTTACCTAAATATCAGGACACACGGTGCTACTTGTTGCACAGAAAAGAAAATCTGAAAGAGAATGCATTTATGCACATACAGTGTCCAACCAAACCAGAGGAGAAAAATGAAGAAGGCTATATCCTCTGCTGAGGTCACTGCTGCACATTAGATGCAGCAGAGGTATCTGGATAACCTTTTTCGCACAATAAAATCCTTTCAAACATCAGTAATTGAATCTTAGTTTAAAATTAGCCCTGATCCAAAGCCCACTGGGAGTCAATAGACTCCCATCAACTTTTAAATGTGCTTTGGATTAGAGCCAAAATGAATAAAATGATCATAGCCCAGTGCATCACGAATGGTTTTTGTGTAGAAGTGCCTGAGAAATATTGGAATAAAAATAGATTGGCAGAAAATACAATAGATTATTTCTGCTTTTCCAGAATATTGTGTATGCCTTGGTGTTTAAATCAACCAAACCTGAGTGCCCAACCCTGATTCAGCTGACTTGGTTTCACTAGTTGACCTAAGGAAAAATTGACCACCTGATTAAAAAAGTATTAAGGTTCTCATCCCTTCTTTGGTTTGATTGTGCTCCAAACCTCTGAATGTATCATAACAAAAATGGCATAATCTAGTTCTCTGAGTATGGGAGAAATCTTCATAATTTTCTAGAATTACCACAGAATATCTGGAAATAGTTCTGTTTATGAACAGTAAATGCCACTTGAGAATGGAATATTTCATTCCAAAGGCATTTTAACACCATGAAGGTCATTTTATGCTAGCTCCCCCCCCTCCCATGCCTCCATATTTGCTAATGACAGGCAATTTGGTTCCTCAAGTGTGTGATTTATTTTGGGCTTTTACTACAGTTACTGCTGGGTGAGAGCCAGTGAGGCCTATTTGCAGAAGTAATGTGGAGTGGAGGGTTTTACAGAATAGGCTGTAGTGATAGAATGGGAAACGCCAACATATCAAAGATTGTAAGGTTTGTAGGTTGGAGGTTGTAAACTCTTTGGGGCAGTTTATAAAATGGAGTTCCGGTCCTGACTGAGACATTTGGATGCTACTACAGTATATAATACCTGTAGGAAGGCTTGCTGGTTTGACCTTCTGGAAGAAAGATGTGCTTCAAAGATCAACAGAGATGCTGGTTTCTTTAGTCACTTCAGAAATAGATGAGCAAATTATAAAGCTATAGAAACAAGGAAGCTCTAAACAGCAAGTCTGGGTTTTCTTTTTGTATGTGGCTACCACTGTGATGTGTTCAAATCAGGCAAAACTTCCACTTGATAACCTCAGGGGAGATGAGTAAATGGTCAGTTGACAGGACCTAGCTGTTTCCCCAGAGGTGTCTTGGGCAAGTTCTTCATTTTTAGAGCAGTATTTTCAACTTGTCCCTCCATGTCACAGTCCAGTGTCTCTTTCAGGGCAATGGTATTTTTTTTTAGCTTTGTTTGCAGTAATGTTGTTGTTAGGCTTACATCTTGGATTGTGATAAAGGGAGCAATCAACCTAAGGGAATTACATTCTTTTGACAAGTCTCAGCAGAGTTTAGTACTGTAATAGATAAGTCTCTTCCCAGAAATGCCTTGCCATTAGTTGTGAACTGCTGCACACGCTTAGAACTTTCTCCTGAAAAGTGATATGAACACGGTATAAGGGTTGGGTTTTCAAAAGTCGTCAAGTTGCCTTTATTCTGCTCCTATTAAAGTCAGGAGGGGCTGAGTTAGGTAAGCACTGAGCACTTCTGAAAATCCCATCTTAACATCTATGAATAAAATATTTTCTCGGAATGGAAATATGTACTGTTCTACACTGCATGCCTTACAAGCTTTTTTTTAAGACACCTAACACAAGGTAGTAAACTTGTTTCTTTAAGCCCTAAGCAGAGCTGATCTTAGAACTTTTTTGAGGAGATGAAAGAATTGCCTGAGGGATACACTAGTTTGGGTGAAGCTGCTAGTGAGCTGTTTATTTTCAGCTGGAGGAGAGAGGTTTTTATGCCAGTAGTGGGATTAGATTTGGGGAGAAGAAAACAAAATAGTAAACAATGAACAAAATAATAGATTACTGAACCTTTCAGAATGCTCGACATGTAGTAACGGTAATCAACAAGGGAGATTAAGATCTCTGAAGGTGAATGGAGATGGAAAGGGAGAATAAGAGATAGAAGCCCTTTTTGCTCATCTAGTCCACCCTTGTCAGCAGCACAGAATTGTTCCCTACTGTATATTTTTCTAGTGCTTTTTCCATTCTAGTTTTAAATGTCTTCAGTGTTGGGATTTCCATTGTTTCCCTTAGGTTCTACTACACTGTAAAATAGTGACCCATCATTATTTGGGAAAGGGTCAAAAGAGGATTTAGGGAACAAATGAGCTACATTTCAGCATCTCAAACTTGGGAATTGCAGAAAGGCAATTCTGTAGAGCATTTACTAAAATATGAATGGATAATGGACATTAGGCATGGGCATATAACAGGGCAATCCTGATCAGTTAGACAGCTGGAGTGCTTATCGTATATTATTGAAACGGTAAGGAAAGGAAAATGAATGATCGCAAAATTCATCTGGATCTCAAAATACTAAGAAAATAGTATTGTACAAAAGCATGCACAACAAAGATGTTAAATGTAGCATCTAGTAAGAGCTATTGGAATGTATTAAATAGTTATGGAAAAGGCTGGAATAGCAGAGGAGGATACCAGATACTGGTTCTCTTCCTCCCTTTGCAAGGATCAGTTGAGTTGGACTTTTTAAAAAAGGGATCTGTAATCTTATTTGCATCCCTTCATTTACTGATAAGGTTTTATGAGTGTAAATGTTAGTCATAGTTCACTATTCAGGTTAAGGGTTGATGTGACATTCAGACAAGAATCTTTCCTCTTGAGACTAGGGGTCACTGAGAGTAATTGTAGGCCCAACATATAAGCTTTGTTAAAACAGGCTTTCAAAAAGCAGTATGTGGCAGTGGGGGGAATGTTTCCTTGATTTTCTTTCTTAGTTTAAATGGAAACACTATCCTTGGAAAGGAATCCCAGTAACCTGTAGTGTTTGTTTCCTAATTGTAAAAACCTGACAATTCCCTTCTTCTCCCTCCCTCCCTCCCTCCCTCCCCGCAAAAAAAGAGTGAGAATAAATTGGCTAGTCTATGCAGTGGAAAAAGCAAACTAATAGCATGAATTGTGATAAGGAAGTTCGATTTGTACAACTCTTTCAGTGCTATGATTTAAGATAGTGTTGGGAACACAGGGAAATCTTTTAAAGGAACATGAGTTTCAATTTGGCAGAGTCCCTTTCAATGGTTTTTCAGTATTTCAAAGCTATTAACACAGTGTCTAAAGACATTACAAATCTACTAATTTATCTAAATAGCCATGTCTTGTTGCAGCATTTAGATGGAACATAATTTTAAAGGATCAAAATAGGTTTTGATGTGCTTATGCTCCTAGTTCTCCAGTGTGCAAAAGTATTATAGAGTGAAAGACATTCTTTAAAAAGCTCATAAGAGTTGTACAGAAATACAGAAACTGGGAGTTCCTAATGTATTGCTTGCAAGCATTGGGGCTAATCCACATGGGCAAATGAGAATTGAATTGAGAGGTGTGGTAATCACAGCTGTGCCTGAAATACACCTGAGGGGTATTTCTCAGGTGTGCACTAGAATTTCTGTTAGATAAGTTTGGGGTAGTTACATTTTTACTGTAACATTATAAATATTTGTAAGGGATGTACAAACATACTTAAAAATATTGAACTGCATAGTAGCTGTAGCATGGGTCCATGACATGAGTATAACCGTGGGGTCCTGTTTACACAGGAAAGACCAAACCATATTGTAAGCTGCTCAGCATGCTCCCATTTTAAAACTTATCAATCTTTACTGTGGGGATGTGCACTGAGGCAGTGATTCTCAACCCATCCAGACTACTGTAACCCTTTCAGGAGACTGATTTGTCTTGCATACCCCAAGTTTCCCCTCACTTAAAAACTACTTGCTTCCAAAATCAGACATAAAAATACAAAAGTGTCACAGCACACACACAGTACTGAAAAATTGCTTACTTTCTCTTTTACTGTACAATTATAAAATAAATTGCGACCCCCCCCCAAGTTGACAAACGTTAATATAGTATATAGAGCAGTATAAACAAGTCATTGTATGAAATTTTAGTTTGTACTGACTTCTAGTACTTTTCGTGTAGCCTGTTTTAAAACTAGGCAAATATCTAGATGAGTTGGTGTATCCCTTGGAAGGCCTCTGCTTGTCCCCTGGGGTAAGTGAACCCTTGGTTGAGAATCACTGCCCTAAGGCACAGGGTCCATGATCTTGTACTTCCGCTCAGGAGGTAGCAGTCTCTGAACTAAGTGGACAGGAATGAAAAGCAACATTGTTCATAAAAGAGATCTAGTCGAGGGGTCAGCTTTTGGGGGGGTATTTTTTAAAAATGGAATCCATAGGGCATTCTGACCAGTTTCTAACAACTCCAGTGTCACACTTTGGATCTTGGACCAGATAGCAAGTGTGAAAAATTGGGACAGGATGTGTGTGTGAGGGGGGTAATAGGTGCCTATATAAGACAAAGCCCCGAATATCGGGACTGTTTCTATAAAATCAGGATATCTGATCCACCTGTTTGGACCTAAATTTTTTCCCCTACTGAGAGTCACTCACATTAGCATTATCCTTTTAATTTTATTATGAAAACTCCTTGGGATAAAACACCTGCTACACAGGAATTTGAATGAATATGAATACTTAAAAAAAAAGGTTTTCAGATAGGCTTTTTAGTTCCTTCTCACACAGCAGCTGCCTCAAAAATGTTGTAATGTAAAATTAAAGCCTAGGAGCTCTGCGTTGGAGAATTCTGTTCTGTATAGGTTCTTACACTGTCCTCATGCCTGTAGCGTCTGATCTCCTTCCAATAGTGTCTTAAATTATGTGAATAAAATCTGTCACTTGTGGTTTGTTCTTTGTGTCATCCTCTGCCCCAAAAATTTGGGAGCCTAAAATGTAATTCCTGTCCACCAGAGCATCCCCCGAATTTGAACCCAATACCTCTAGCACAGAAAGTAAGGACTATTACTCCTAGGCCACCCAGCCACTTACTTCTCTTGCTTACCACCCTGTCAAGGCCCTGTGATTTATATTACCATAACTTTCCTTTGTGCAAGACACCCTTCAAAATCCATCACTGCTCCTAAAATAGTCAGAGGCAGTCACTACATAGAAATGTGATACGCTCCTGATCCTGAAACCCCCAGTGTTGGGCCCTGCTTCTGCAGCTCTCTCAGACACTGTTACCCGGGAAGGGAGCAAGCCTGGGAAATGAACCTGATTGTATCTCATGGCTGTGCAGTGCAATAGGTACACAAGTGCTGAGCTGCCCCTTGCTGCCTTTTCCCCTTGTTTGAAATGACTCATGTTTGAGAATTTCTTGGAGACCAAATCCCTCGGTTGATCTGCACAGCAGTAGTGCAAGCTTGCCCATGCTGCCCCACCAATGTGCTTCAACACTGACCAACTCAATCAGGAAGAAGGAATTTCAGTTTCCTCGCCCATTCTATCCTGAGCCTCTCTGCTGAGACTGCCCACGTGGAGGCCAATTGTGCTGATTCTGATGGTGGTTTTTTTCCGTGAGATGGTCACTTAGGGTCCCTGATCTAGCAAACTTTATGCATGTGACTTGTCCCATTTAAGTCAATAGGTCTATATCTATGCTTTAAGTTAAGCATGTGCTTAAGCACTTTGTTGGGTGAGGACCCAGGAGCTTGATTCTGCATGGTGCTGTACACTACTGGAAGCCAATAGGAGTGGAGGGTACTCAGCACCACCCAGGATCAGGTCCTGGCAGCTGGGCTCACACCACCACATTTGTTTCACACAGTCCACAGAACAGCCATCAGCTGATGGTAACTTTGAACGTAATGAGCTGGAATAGAGTCACAGTGAAGTGTGTTTTTAATGATTCTTTGTTTATTGTGGTTGAGCTTGTGCTACTCTTGAACTGCACAATTAATTTACCATCTTTGTATTTTATATTCCAGTCACATTATCTAGGTGCATCAATGAGGAGTCCAGGGATGGCTGTGTTCAAACAACAGAAGGTGGAAGACGTTTATGAAATTGGGGAAGAGCTAGGAAGGTAAGTGCATATAGATGGCACCAACACACTTCAGAGGGTGACAGATGCAGTGATATTTTTAATATCTTGTAAGAATGCATGAACTATTGAATTGGTGTTCTTCTTGATAACATAAGAACTGCCATACTGGATCAGATCAATTGTCCATCTAGCCCAGTATCCTGTCTCTGACAGTGGCCAGTGTCAGATGCGTCAGAGGGAATGAACAGAACTGGGAATTTGAGTGATCCATCCCTTGTTTTCTAGTCCCTGTCTCTGGCAGTTAGAGGTTTAGGGACACTCAGAGAATGGGGTTGCATCCCTTATCATCTTGGCTAATAGCCATTGTTGGACTTATCCTCCATGAACTTACTCTTTCTTTTTGAACCCAGTTATACTTTTGGCCTTCACAACATCCCATGGCAAGGAGTTCCACAGGTTGACTGTGTGTTGTGTGAGGAAGTACTTCCTTATGTTTGTTTTAAACCTGTTGCGTAATAATTTAATCAATTGACCCCTAGTTCTAGTGCTATGTGAAGGGATAAATAATGCTTCCTTATTCACTTTCTCCACACCAGTCAAGATTTTATAGATCTCTATCATATCTTCCTGAGTGGTCTTTTTCCAAACTGAACAGTGCCAGATCTTTTAATCTCTCTTCATACGGAAGCTGTTCTGTATCTCTAATAATTTTTGTTGCCCTTCTCTGCACCTTTTCCAATTCTAATATATCTTTTTTGAGATGGGGTGACCAGAACTGCATGCAATATTTCAGGTGTGTGCATACCATGGATTTATATAGTGGCATTATGATATTTTCTGTTTTATTATCTATCCCTTTCCTAATGGTTCCTAACATAGTTAGCTACACATTGAGCTGATGTTTTCAGAGAACTATCCATAGTGACTCTAAAATCTATTTCTTGAATGATAACAGCTAATTTAGACCCCATCATATTGTATGTATAGTTGGGAATATTTTTTTACAATTTGTGGTACTTTTCACTTATCAACATGGAATTTTTTCTGCCATTTTCTTGCCCAGTCACCCAATTTAGTAAGATTCCTTTGTAACTCTTTGCAGTCAACGTGGGCCTTAACTGTCTTGAGTAATTTTGTATTGTCTGCCAATGTTGCTACCTCTTTGTTCACCCACTTTTCTGGATCATTTATGAATAAATTGAACCAGGGTGGATTTGATTTAAATCACTAGTCTGGAAGACTCGATTTAATCATGGATTTCTACATTAAAAGTGCATTCTTGTTGGTTGTTATAACCTTAATACATATTCTTCACAACTTGGAGATAGATGTAGGTTTCATTTTTAGAAGGTACACACTATATATTTTTAAGTGACTTATTTTGAAAACTTTTCAGATTAGTTTTACAGCTATATCAGAAAATGAATGATTGTTTGGTTATTTCATTTACCAAAGGTAATTGAAGCAGATATTTATGAAGTCATTGGGAGGTGAACTATCTCCAATTCAACAGGTTAATCATTAACATTGGGAGGATTTTCTTGCCATGCTGTATTAGGAGGAGAACATCACCAGACAGACATTTAAATTGTTTTATTTAACTAAAACAACAATATTATGTATTCTGGATTTTTTTTCTTCAACAGCAAACATATAATATTTTAACAAAACAAGCATATGAATTTTTTAATTTAGTTAAACATTCAAGTTTTTTAAAATCAGGTTTGTTTTTGTTAAAATTGTTTTGAACTAAAATAGTTAAATGAAATATTTAAAAAAAATTAAATCGACTATGTGCGCCAGGTCAACATGAGAAACTTAAAATATTGACTTCTGCAGCTAACTCAGTCGTCTTCTCATTCATTTTCCTGTTTGTTCATAATCTGGAAAAGAAAAACAAGCTTTCCTGCTTTTTCAGATCCCAAATGATTTCTCAGTTTGGAATGACTTAGTCCAAAGGAAGAAAATATTCTTTCTACACCGGCAGAAGAAGCTGCTGATGTTAAAAGTGAAATTATCACTTCAAGGGTCTCTGAATCCAAGTGCTTAAATGACTTCCACCAGTTTACTGGTGTGACTTTCTTTAAAACATCATCAGCAAACATATTTATTGAATGGTTCTTATTCCCAAACTGGGTCTCTTTTACAGCCTGCTGCCATTATAGATTTTCCCTTCTAGTGAGAGAATGGTATGGTAGATCTCAAATCAATGAAGGCTACACTCAGAAAGACCTCAAGACTTCTGGAATATGCTGCTCAAACAGGTTTCAAAGTAGCAGCCGTGTTAGTCTGTATTCGCAAAAAGAAAAGGAGTACTAGTGGCACCTTAGAGACTCACCAATTTATTTGAGCATAAGCTTCCGTGAGCTACAGCTCATCTCCTCACTGTAGTTTCCACTGAATGCATCTGATGAAGTGAGCTGTAGCTCATGGAAGCTTATGTTCAGATAAATTGGTTAGTCTCTAAGGTGCCACTAGTCCTCCTTTTCTTCTTGCTGCTCAAACAGTTTCACTTTTGTTTCTTCTCCCTGTGGCTCCCTTCTCACATTATCTTCAGACTACTTCTTTGTCCAGATCTATTCCGACCCCAACAATCTTCTATTCATTGAACTTTTTGAAACTTTGCACTTTTAGAGAGAGGTAAGGAATTGACTCTGTGTACATAAATTTGCAAAGGGACAATAGGGTTGAGGTCTGTTATTTCTCACATCTCTATATATTATTTATTTATTTTAAAACATTTTTGCTGTTAACAGGCATGTTCTCTCTGGAGACACAAATCCATAGTCTGAGAACTGCAAAACTAAGCATCTCTGTACAGAAGGCCCTGGAACCCCATGAGATTGGGTCCCTAATCCATGAACTATTGGAACTCATTTACAAAACCTTTCTTAAACATTACATGAATATATTGTCTCATACTGTAGAATTAGAATTTATAATGCCTATTCTATGATGAGATATCTTTGAGCTATAATGTATCTTAATTAAAGCTATCTTTAGATAGGTTTCTTCCACAAAAAGCATTTTATAAAAAAAAAATCAGATTTTTTTTTTAAATCATTGATTTTTGTCCATTCTGAGTTGAACAGCACAGGTCCCAGATAACTGGTGTTATTCCCAATATATTACAATAGAAACCTATTCTTTAGCATAAAATTTATTTTCAGTCTGTAGAAAATCTCTGTTCCAATCCTCCATTTGCTTTCTAACATTTAAAACAATAAAGTGTTGCAAAAATCAAATTTTAAGCTTTAATAGTTAGCACTTTCATATCACTTGCAGTCTTCAAAGGGCTTTACGGGTATTAACTACCACTGAAGTATTACTACCTTTGAAATCAATGGGACTACTCCCATGCTGATAGTTAAGCAAATGCTTAAGTGCTCTGCTGGATTTGGGGACTAAATAAGGCAAGTCTCCTCCACTAAATTTGCACTTTACAGTGCACTGAATGAAGAAGGCCCAGACCCATAAAAAGATCACACCTCCAATAATTTTTTAACATGCAGCTAAGTTATCGCCTGCTGGACATCAGGCAGTTGTCTTTGATAAATGGCTGTGCATGTACATACTGTGTTCTTCAAAGGCCCATAACTTAGTCATATTAAAACTCCTCACTAAGGGCTGTTTCCCTGCTGTCACAGATCCACAGGATCAGTGCTATGGCCTCAGCTTTGGAATGGTCTCTAGGAGGAAGCCCTCTGGTGTGCCATGGAACTTACTCTTCCTCCAGGATAAGCCACACGACTTCACCGCCTCCTTAGACTGGACCTCTGGACCTGAAGCACTTCTGCTTCATATTGTGAACTCCAGTCAGTGAGTCCAACAGAGACAGACCCCTGATGGAGACTTGTAGAGTTTTTAGGGATCAGTGCACCCCTCCAAGCATTTGCAGTGACATTGACACAGCATTATCAAAAGAGTAGGGTTTATTAGTCATCTGGAACACAGCACAGGAAGTCCTTAGGCTAGCATAGAAGAATGAAGATTAAAGCATAGTCTGTTCTAGTTAACACGGAGCCGAGCCAAGCCAAGCTGAAGTGAACTCCGTTGTTCAAGCTCCATCTCTCTCTGTCTATCTGAGCTTATTTGTCAGACGCCCAGGTGTGCCTGACTGCTTCCCAAGTCCACGTTAACCCCCACCTAACACCTCTCCAGTCCTTTGTTCTCCAGGTGGGGAAATACTGTTCAGTCTCCTTGCTGAGAGGCAGTGAAGTCCATATCCCTTTGGGTCATTGCTTGCTAAGTGTCCGGGCAATTGGATCTGCCATTGTATTCTCAAGAGGTCCACTGATATGGGGATTAAGGGCCAAACAGGTAGGCAACATCCACACCTCTATCTCCTAGCTTGTCCCAAGAGCAAACAGTCCTTTTCTCCCCACTGGGTAACAATGCAGCATATAGGAGAAACTGAGACACACATAGGGTTCATAAAAATATTACAAAAAATCCCACTTAGTCACACCTGCCAAATCTTTATCTTCACCCCCAGCTATTCCATTGCTCCCATTCTCCTCTCTCAGAAATGCTCAAACATTCTGAAACAGATTAACTTTGGGCAGAGACTGGGTCTGGGATATTTCAGCTTGGAAGGTGAAAATTTGTGACTGAAATGACATTTGTGTCTGTGTGTTTGTAATGAAGATGCATAGGTAACCTGAATTATAGCCATTAGTATCATCCTTGCTTTAATATCTTCTAGTTCTCTACTCAGTACAGAATTTTTTACTGTATCTTTTATATAGTGTCACTTTATATCCTAGTATTATGTGCTGTAATTGTCAGAACATTGTGGGTAAAAATCGGCATTCCTTTTTGGTGTGTAGCAATCCCTTGACCTTTCACTTAGTGGCACCATGATTATCTGACAACCATATGCAATACTTAGACTTTGGATCCAGAAGCATGGTCGTTTCCTAGTGAGCTACAGGAACTGCTCCATTAGATCAGCCAGAAGAGGGAACTCCTCTATGTGCGCAAGTACTCTCAGCATACCATAAGGAGACTCCATCCTCTGGAGCCAAGAAACGCACACTGCAAAACTATTCTAGCTAACATTTTAGTACATTTTTCACATCTGACTTCCAAGTGTTCCGAATGATCATGATTAGTTACCAGGGGAGGAAATCTTCTCTCTGTACAGATGAGCAATTTGGGTCTACTTATCTAGGATTGCAACAGGGAAAACGTGTTCAATGAAAGACTTTAATGGATAAGCCTAGACTCTGACTCCTTGCTTTTCTGTTACCAATTCAGACTTTGTAAGTAAATAATTTTAACCTGTAAACGCTTATAGCAGGGGAGATCCACATTGGAATTCCTTTTTTATTCTTAACAATTTCAGGATGTATTGTTGGAATTATAATGCATATAATGTCACACTGACTTCCTATGCTGGCTTTATTTTCACTCTTTCGGATCTTGTGAGGGCTTCACAGACTTCTTGTTCCAGCTGTGCATTGAATCTGTAGTTTGAGCTGGTTATCAAGCCTTGATCTCTGAGCAGTAATTACAGGTTCTGTGACAAGTGATTACTTGCTTTAGTGTAAGTAAAGTAACATACTAGACATGTTCCAGCAACTTTAAGAGAAGATTTTCTTCCAATGTTGGCTGATGGAGCTCTTTGCAAATAGCTGCTTTTAATTATTTCGTATTTGCAGCAGCTTTCAATGCTGGCAGAAACAGGTGGATAAAAAGATTCATTTACAGGAGCAGTGACCAGGTAAGTAATTGGCAAACAAAGAGGTTTGTATGAAATGTAATCTCCATGCTTTGGCAGTTGTTCAACTTCTAACTGTATCTCCTTGACTCTATTATTTATTACTTCAGAACAAAAATCTTCATTAACCTAGGATTAAGATTGTTCCAGTTCAGATTCAACCAGCACATTCAGTAAAAATCCAGGATGTCGCAAGTAAAGCAAACACATTCATTTATTTATATACACATCCATTTTAAAAAGGGAGCATTTGTCCTTTGCTCTAGGCGCTTCTCGACAAGCCATAAATATGTACTAGTGATATGGACCCCTCCCTACAGTCATCAATCAGCGCATCCACAGCAACTGGCTATAACCCCGCAGTTGAGGATGTTCACAGCCACAGCAACTTCACCAAGCATAACTTTCTGCCCAAAGACAGGTTTCAGAGTAGCAGCTGTGTTAGTCTGTATTTGCAAAAAGAAAAGGAGTACCAATTTATTTGAGCGTAAGTTTTCGTGAGCTACAGCTCACTTCTTCAGATGCATTCAGATAAAGTGAGCTGTAGCTCACGAAAGCTTATGCTCAAAGAAATTGGTTAGTCTCTAAGGTGCCACTAGTACTCCTTTTCTTTCTGCCCAAACACGCTTGCTGATTCCACAGCGAAATCCCTTTCAGCTCTAACGTGGAACCATTCACAACGTACAAATCACAACAGCCTGCAGATGGAACTCTTCATGTGCGGGTGCTGCAGCAGTAAAGGCTCTGAGCTTCCCGCACTCCCAGTTCCATAGTGTGTCCCAGTCTCCCCAGCTCCGGTGCACAGAACCTCTCCTTCCCTTTTCCTTGGCCTCTTGTGCATCCGTGTGAAAGCTGTCACACCCGCTTCACCCATGCTGCACAACCTGTCTCCCTCGGGCAAAGTGCAGAACACATCTGGTCCATCAGGCAGCACTGGAAAATTGAAGGAGCTGGTGGTACTTGATAGTTCCATCAGCTACACCTGGCGAAGCTAGAATAGATTATGCCAGGGGAATAATTTATTTTGATATAAATACTTTCAAAAAGGCTGCCTTCAATATGTTATCAGAGTGTGCATGTGAAGACTGGAGTTTATGGTGATTATGGCTCTTTAGCTCAAAGGGACCCTAGAAAACTGAGAGTCTCAGGACCAAATTTTAGGAAGGGCTGCTCTTTAAATGTTTCCTCTTTCAAAAAGAAAATATGGGGTTTTGTCAGGGGCAGAGAGGAAGAATGTGTAGAACATTCAGTTGTTCTAGGAAGAGTTAGTGTGTATAAAATGGAAACTAAATTGAGTCATGCTCTAAGTGTAAATCTTAATTCATCTTCAACTCTAGGGTCACTATCACTACCAATACCTCCGTAACTTGGAAAAAGCAAAATGACAGGTGCTGCTTAATGAGGGTGCATTGCACTTTAATTCTAGAACTCTCGATCAAGTGAGATGTTTTGGGACTTCAGTTCTAAGCTTTGAAGCTTTCAATATATGATTATCTGAACTTGTCTGTTTGCCAGCAAAAGCAACTTTGAGTTAAGTCTGCAAAGTCATATTTTTAAAATATATATATAAAAAATCTGTGTGTGTATCTATAGATACAGACACACAGAGATTTAGCCTTGTGCCACCTACGAAGTATAAATGGAGTACATTTGCTTATTCTAGAGAATGTGACTTTTACTGGTTACTCAGGTATCTATTTTTACCCATGCAGAACATACTGCAGAGTTGAGAGTCAGCATTTTGAGTCCTCAGTTCCGAGATTCAGTTGGTTCTTGCAGTCAGATGCAAAGCAAAGCCTGCATTTCTATTTTGAGCTCTGAAGATGAAGCTAGAAATAGGAGTTAATTGAGATGCTCTGTGTCCTTTCAATCCTGGAGGAGGGATCCCTGCCTCCACACTGAGGAATCAGAGTTTCATCACTGGGATTCATTTCAGGTATCCTTGCAGTTATGTATTTGAAAGGATTGCAGCTCTTCGGAGCCAGTTGCTACATTCTGGCTATGAGACACTTACAAGCGGGGCTGCAGTTTGGTCAGAGGAAAGCAGTGTCCAAGATATAGAAATATAGCTTTTAATCATCCCTCCCAATCAGCTAACACTCAGCCCTACTCTGACTTGGTATCACGTGACTGATAAGCTCAGTTGTAAGACAAGAACAACTGCAAACTTTATAACCGCTGTGGCTATGCACAGTCACCTATCTGAGATTACAGTACTGAACCCCTCAAATGCAGCAGTAATCTTTCAAAATGTGACATGAAGGTTCAAAACTCCTGGCACCCATTCTCCACCATAAACATGGGGCTGACAACAACATTAGACATGGAAACAGGATATGTATCCACTGCAACATTATCGGACACTGAGGCGTGATTTAAAGTGATGCAGCTGACAATGTAGTCTCTTTCCTGCACACACGAGTGATAGAGTAGAACATTGCATATTCATGCACACTGTCCATGCATTGCTGTTTTACAAATCTAGTCTAAGTAAATTTTGTATATTTACTTTGCATGCTTTACGGACTGCATTATGCTGTCATGAGGAAGAGGGGAAGGCTCCTGTGCTAGATTTGGACACAGGTCTGACTCCATGTATCAGTGATCCTGTCTGTAATCCTTAGGAGGTGCCGACATGGGAAACAGAGTTAAAACTTTGCAGTAGCTGCATCATGAATCCCTCCCCCTCATAGTATATAAAAAGCAGTTTAGAGAAATTAAGATAGGAGAGAAATGAACTGGCTATCCAAACATAACTTCAGCCAAGGCATACTGCTGCCTACTCCTAGTCTGAAAAGAGCCACAGCTTCATCCCCAAATGGGTGGCCAGAAGATGCCTGGTTGTTAGTTCTCCACCCTTTTTTTTTTTTTTTTAACACTTCTGAGACAAATACATGGGGTGGCAGGTGGATTGCTGGACACTGTCATCTGTCTAGTTTGGAGGACAGCAGCAAGAAACTGCCAAGAACACAGCTGAGCATCAACTTAAACATTGTTCACACAAGGTGAGAGTACATGGAGAGCAAGCAATGGGACCAACTCCTGCTAGATGTACAAAGCCTCTTTCTCCTGCTCCTTGTGACCCTTTTCCATTTAATGGCAGTGGACACTTCAGGGTTTGGGCTTTTGGTTAAAGTCAGAGAGACTGGATTCATGTTAGGCTTTTATTTCCATGGCGTAGGTGGGCTTGGTCAGACATGCTATTACAGCTGAGGGATTGGGAGCCATCTCTTCCGTCACAATTGATCAGCCTGAGAAGATCATGACCCTTGAAATGTGAAAGCTTACCCAAATATATGGCGAGAAACACAGACGCACAGTATTTCTTATTACAGCCCAGCATTGTTCTGCCCTGGGGTCAGAGATTCAGCCTGGAGATACATTCCTGCTTAGGGGATGGCTGCTCTTGACGGAGTGCGTTTGACTACAGCTATAACTGTATTTTTGATGGACTAAACATTGGCACTTGTCACACTTTCCTTTCCATCTTCAAAAGGGCAAAACAAATCTTTTGCAGAGGTTGATGCTTGGGTCTGATGTTTACTTCAAACACTCAGGTTTGCTTAGCTGGTTTGCGGCTCCCAAGAGCTCCTCTGGCCAGGATGTGGAAAGAGGGGACATGGCACTTTCATGCTATCCTGCAGTACTGTAGTCCTGCCAGAAGTCTTTGTGATGAGCAGATTTGAAGTGGGTCTTGTGCCACTGTTGTTACTACTGAGGGCAAGAAAAAAGGCTAGACTTTTATATGGATAATAAAAATACCCTCTGTTCTACTAGCTAGGGCAGAATTGTATGAGAGCTAATCAACACTCCTACTTCATGGCATAAGCTAACTTTTGCCTGTCCCAGGGTTAGGAACAGAGGTTCCCCATCTTGCTCCTAACCCAAAGGTATCCAACTGCGTAATTGTCCATTATGGGACTTTTACACATTCCTCTAAAGCATCTGGGGCTGGCCTTTTTTGTAGACAGGAAACCAGACTAGAGGAGCCAGTTCCCATTTACCTATGTGACGGCAGGGATGTTTCCTAGAGAATGGAAATTCCAAAGGCTATTTTCCACAGAATGTTTTTTAGCGTTAACCCCCTAAAGCCCATTCAGGGGTATATAAAAGGTTCTTTGACTTCTTAATGTCACTGTTATTCACGTAATGGCAAATTGTGTGGCCCTTTTGGTTGTTCAGTTTGTGACAGTCCACTACAGGCTGTCTGTAAGCATTTCCTGTCCATTTTTTTGTTTCCTTCTGTAAGTGTTGAACAGATGTGCTTGCAGTGCAGTGGCAGATCATTCTAACCACACAGAGCCCACATAAATGAGACAGGGCTTGACAGATACTTCTGTCTGAAGCAGTGTGGGCCAAGTTGTCCTCCTTAAATTATATTGTTAACACTGTGCAGTATCAAAGGTGCATAAAAGCTGGTATTAATAGCATTGACAGCGCAGCCTTCTAGAGTGGTTTGCAGTATTTATTCATTGATTTTTAAGGCTAGAAGGGACTATTATGATCACCTAGTCTGAGCTCCTGCATAGCACAGGCCACAGAATTTCATCCAGTAATCCCTGCATTAAACTCCTATATTGTGGTTGAGCTAGAGCACATTTTTAAAGAAAAAGAGGTCCCATTTTGATTTAAAGGCTTCCAGCAATGGAGAATCCACCACATCTCTTGGTAAAATCATTCCAGTAATTACCCTAGAGTCAATACACACACACACGCACACACACACATTTAGATAGATAGATAGATACACACAGACATACACATGTATTGTTTTGTATTCAGGTAATCCACAAATCTTAATAATAATTCATTGCTAGTAATTTAACAATCTGTATTACATATAGAGTTAACTTATATACCGAGCATCTTAACTCAGTCAATCTATCAAACTAAACTAAAACCAACAGCGTCCTCCCACTGTCGGCTCCCACGCCCTGAAGATTCTGTTCATCCCCCTAAAGCCACAGTAACACCACAACACACATTCTCTCTCTTTCTCACACACCCACCCCCTCCCCACCTTAGTAATAGACATAAAACATTGGGTTATTAAATGTGCCAGGCCTGCAGTCTCATGGTCTTCAAAGCAAAAATAACAGCTAAAAGAAGTTTGCATGCAGGCAAAAGGAGTAGCTGTATTAAGTGTTTTGTATTTTAATTGTAAAGACCACAGCTCCTCTGATTAATGGATTTATGGTGACAAGGGCTTTCCAGTATGTATGGCTTTTTACTGTTTAACATCATCATCATCATCAATGGAAGGGTGCATCTTTTAGAGTCATTAGACTGTCCCCTAAATATGTCATAGTCTCATCCACAGGCTGATGTTGTCATTTTTGTCCTCCTGACAGTATTGTTCCACCTTGTGTATTACACATATGGAGCTGTCTGGAAGTGTGATGTGGCTCACAGGGAAGCTTTGCGTGAAGTCTTTCCCCTAAGAAAGCACGTCAAACACAGAGCGCTGCAGGAACGGCAGAGGTAGGAACTTCAGGTGCTGTTCTGCGGTGCCTGGCATGAGTCGGGTCCCTGGGACAGTATCTTCTTCTTCCATCCAGAGGCCCAGGATATCCTTACCATGGGAGGCAATTCTGGGGGAAGAAATCTCTGCAGATCCCCTCTTCTTTTCCCACCTTCTTGTCCGGTCATGATAGTGGGGCAACAACTTCCTCCTCCAAATCTGATAGCTCTCTGAAAGACCCTGTGCTTCCAACAGCCTGTCATTCTTGGCTTGGACCCTCCCGCTTCCTTGGCGATAGCAGCCACTAGGGGCTGTGAAAATGATGTTCGTATAGCCCTAGGCGATATGTGACAGGCAAGTCTATGGCACTGGGGGAGGAATAATGTGCATTCACCCCTGCATGCTCTATCTTGAGCCTGTTGCCCTGTGTGGGTCCGGAGCCGGCCATGAGGCCTCCTCTTTTGGAGAGGGCTGAGCAGCCTTTGGTGCAGGAGGGAGAAGATCCACACATGGAGGGTCCAGGGCTGAAAGTAACTTAGGGACTTACCAGTACGCAGGGCCAGGGTCCTAAAAGGGGGCCGGGGGGGGGAAACTTGGGCAGAAGGGGTGGGGCCTTTAAATCCCCGGGCCCTTTAAATTGCCGCCTCTACCCTGGGGCCTGGGTAGCGATTTAAAGGGCCCGGGACTAGGGTGACCAGATGTCCTGTTTTTATAGGGACAATTCCATTTTGGGGGATTTTTTCTTATATAGACACCTATTTAACCTCCCCTCCCCCACCTCTGTCCCATTTTTTCGCAGTTGCTATCTGATCACCCTGTCTGGGACTCCGGCTGCAGTAGCGGTGTCCGGGAGCCCTTTTAAATTGCCTCCTGGGGAAGCTGCCCCCTGCCGGTACGGTCAGCTGTGTACCAGCTCTTGCTGGTATCCCATACTGGACTGTAACAGCTTACTTTCACCTCTGGGAAGGTCCCCTCTTTGCACAGATCTAGGGGGCAGGAGCTGAGCTGATGTCAGAAGGGGACCAAAACCAGAAGTTGCTCAGTATGTGTGAAAAGCAAGGAACGCTTCTGCCAACTTAGGGCTAGTAAATACTCAGGCGTGTCTGAAATCCTTTTGGCCATAGGAATGAGCAGGAAACACCTGGCTGTTTGATATGGCTTCTTATACTGCACCCTGGCCTACAAAGGGGCAGACAGGTGTGCCTTCACGGTACAGGTTACCTTTTGGTGTCTGGAGAAGCACATACAGCCTTCTGAAGGTACGGAAATCGGTGTGGTGACACAGCCATCTTGTTCCTCGGTACTACATACTGCCCAGAGAGACCAGGAATGGGTTAGTCGGAGCAATGCTCACTTGTCACAAAAGCTGTGCTGAATCCAAGTTGGTCTTTCCTGCATTATCATCAGTCAGTGCTGTGCTTAGACTGTAGACCTTAGAGGGATCAAGTTTGGCTGCACATGCATGCCATTTCTGTGCATTTCTTGGAGGGTTTCAAACTGGGTTGGAGAAGAGAGACTTTGGCTGAAATCCTCACTTCCTGCATATTTGCTAGGATCCTCTTTTTATTCATTTTTCTTGTGTTTTAATTTTCGGAGCGAAGTTATTTCAGATATCACTAACTGCATGTTGCAGCTAGTTCATTTCTTACTCAATCATCTGTCTGTCCTGGTATTTCTGTTCAGAGCTTGGGGAATGGACCATTATGTATCTTCAAGACCTATTATTTTCAGTGGGGCTCTGTGTAGTGGAAGGGGCAGTATATGCTACCTTGTCCTTCGCAGATCAAAGCGTATGCCCGCTTCTGGGCAGTCCTGAATGGGGCGGGAAATGAGACAAAAGATAGATTCCAACATCCAGTTCTCCAAATGTCTGAACAACAAAGGAGTTTAATACAATACAGGGCTACAAAAAAATCAGTCATGATTTGCTAATGAATTGGGCTGTTCACTCCCTATAATAAAGCTCCCAATATAATGTACTGTACTCAGTGTACAGTATCTCTGCTTTAAAAATTACAACCACTGTATGTTGCCTTGTTATCTTGCATTTTATTCTCTGCAGATTTAAGGCAGGACTGCTTGGCGTCTCAGTTCCCCATCTGTAAAATGAGGATATTAATATTTCCTCTCCCCACTCTTTGCATGTCTTGTCTATTGAGATTATAAGCTCTTCAAGGCCAGGACTGTCTCTTACTCTGCTGATATACACACCTAGCTCCATGGGACCCTCATCTTTAGGCACTATCATAATAAAATGATTAATAATAAGGAAAAGAATAAGACTCAAGTGAATGTCCGTATCTTTAATGCTGTGGAAATCTGCTTTCCTGTCAGTCGGAAGAAAAAGGAAACCCTTTATCAGCCTCCTGCTACTCTGATGAGCTAAGTAAAAGGTCATTCTGGGTGAACTAACGGTGGCTATTCCTCCTGCTTCACAAGAGAAACTACTTGGCTTTATTTGAAAAGGCCTGAGACTGAAGGCTTGATCTTGTTCTCGGTTTATGCAGTCGCCTATTGTTAAATATCCTGAAAAACTGGCTATGTCACCATGCTCAGTAGCCGACTTTACAAGGTCCAATCAGTGCATGAGCTAGATTTTGTTCTTGTGGTGTCCAGCTGGGAACTGTCATTTCATTACTTTATCAAGGCTGCTTCTGAATCTCTCTCTTTTTTTTTTTACTTGTCTCTGAACTGTAAGATTTTTGATGGGAGATAAAATGTTCTTGTGGGTTTTTTAAATGTGTGAGAACTAGATGACACTGATCTTTCACGGAAGAATAAAACAGGAAGTATGCTCTGCAAATATACCCATAATTACTGTAGGTATTTATTTTGGCCAATATTGTTTCCTTCCATACTCTATGGTAGGATCAACACGATTGATTTGTATGCTGAAGACTGAAATGCTAGTTGCTCTGAAAGGCCCAATCCCTCAGGCTGCTGAGTGCCTCCTGTGAAGTGCTGATCACTCTCAATTCCCATTGACTTCAGTGGGCTTTGTCTTGCAAGGTGCTGAGTTTTCAACTGCCTTAGTGCCCTTTTCAGTGAAATTCACTACTGATTAAATAGACTTAAAAGGATATCAAACTCAGTGTTTTACAACCAGCAATAAGACCTTGAAGCCTGGCATACAATCAGTGTTTTAGTAACATGGCTCGCAAATATTTACTTACTGTAGTGAAACCGAAAAGCAGAGATAACTGGGGTATTCTACACATGGGAGGAGCTCGCCAACCCATGATAAGAAAAGATGTCCTAGTTTAAACATGTGTTATGCACAGATACTCCCCAGCGATGTGATTACTTGCTGAGAGAAATTTCCTGTAATGTACATTCTGGTTATAGGTTTCAGAGTAACAGCCGTGTTAGTCTGTATTTGCAAAAAGAAAAGGAGTACTTGTGGCACCTTAGAGACTAACCAATTTATTTGAGCATAAGCTTTCGTGAGCTACAGCTCACTTCATCGGATGCATACTGTGGAAGATACAGAAGACTTTTTATACACACAAACCATGAAAAAATGGGTGATTATCACTACAAAAGGTTTTCTCTCCCCCCACCCCACTCTCCTGCTGGTAATAGCTTATGTAAAGTGATCACTCTCCTTACAATGTGTATGATAATCAAGGTGAGCCATTTCCAGCACAAATCCAGGGTTTAACAAGAACATCTGGGGAGGGGGGGGAAACAAGGGGAAATAGGTTACTTTGCATAATGACTTAGCCACTCCCAGTCTCTATTCAAGCCTAAGTTAATTGTATCCAATTTGCAAATGAATTCCAATTCAGCAGTCTCTCGCTGGAGTCTGGATTTGAAGTTTTTCTGTTGTAATATCGCAACTTTCATGTCTGTAATCGCGTGACCAGAGAGATTCTCCAACTGGTTTATGAATGTTATAATTCTTGACATCTGATTTGTGTCCATTTATTCTTTTACGTAGAGACTGTCCAGTTTGACCAATGTACATGGCAGAGGGCCATTGCTGGCACATGATGGCATATATCACATTGGTAGATGTGCAGGTGAACGAGCCTCTGATAGTGTGGCTGATGGTATTAGGCCCTGTGATGGTGTCCCCTGAATAGATATGTGGGCACAGTTGGCAACGGGCTTTGTTGCAAGGATAGGTTCCTGGGTTAATGGTTCTGTTGTGTGGTATGTGGTTGCTGGTGAGTATTTGCTTCAGGTGGGGGGCTGTCTGTAGGCAAGGACTGGCCTGTCTCCCAAGATTTGTTAGAGTGTTGGGTCATCCTTCAGGATAGGTTGTAGATCCTTGATAATGCGTTGGACGGGTTTTAGTTGGGGGCTGAAGGTGACGGCTAGTGGCGTTCTGTTATTTTCTTTGTTAGGCCTGTCCTGTAGTAGGTGACTTCTGGGAACTCTTCTGGCTCTATCAATCTGTTTCTTCACTTCCGCAGGTGGGTGTTGTAGTTGTAAGAATGCTTGATAGAGATCTTGTAGGTGTTTGTCTCTGTCTGAGGGGTTGGAACAAATGCGGTTGTATCGCAGAGCTTGGCTGTAGACAATGGATCATGTGGTGTGGTCAGGGTGAAAGCTGGAGGCATGTAGGTAGGAATAGCGGTCAGTAGTTTTCCGGTATAGGGTGGTGTTCATGTGACCATCGTTTATTAGCACTGTAGTGTCCAGGAAGTGGATCTCTTGTGTGGACTGGTCATAGCTTCAGGTCAGGGCTTTTATTTTTTCTAACTGTGAAAATCCTTCGAAGCAATGTTTAATTCTTTGAACACTGCTCTTTTCTGGACAGCCGGCCAAACAAATACTAGGAGAGAGAGAGAGTGTGTGTGTGTACACATACATATATGTATGAAAAATGTATCTTTTGTGTGTGTTTGTGTATTAGGGAGTGGCTAAGATAGCAGCCAGCTTCCACTGTAACATCTTATTTTAGCCCACCTATAACTTTGGCCTGGAAAACTGGTTTGGCCTGAAAATAGTCAGATTTACTCTGAAGGCAAAGGAGAATGTTTCTGCAAAGTGTGAAGAGAATGCAGCAAGCTGGTTTTGAGTTACAGGTCAATATTATTTTTAGGGCTGTCAAACAATTTTAAAAAATAATTGCAATTAATTGATTTCCATTACAACACAAAATACAAAGTGCACAATGCTCACTTTGTATTATTTTTATTACAAATATTTGCACTGTAAAAAGATAAAAGAAATAGTATGTTTAAATTAATCTCATACAAATACTGTAGTGCAATCTCTTAATCGTGAAAGTGCATTTTATGAAAATAGAATTTTTTTTACATAACTGCACTCAAAAACAAAACTGTGTAAAACTTTGGAGCCTATTCGTCCACACAGTCCTACTTCTTGTTCAGCCAATCGCTAAGATAAATAAGTTTGTTTACATCTATGGGAGATAATGCTGCTTGCTTCTTATTTACAATGTCACCTGTAAGTGAGAACAGGCGTTTGCATGGCACTGTTGTAGCCAGAGTTGCAAGGTATTTACGTGCCAGATATGCTAAACATTCATATGCCCCTTCAGTGCAAATGACACTTACAATTCCTTGAAATCTCATGCAGTAGTTATATTTGAAGAAAATAAGTTTTGTGTGTGTGTGTGAATAGCCTTGGACCCAATTGGACTCCCATTGATATCAGTGGATTATGTATTTTTCATCACTGATGGCTTTACTGGGAACAAAATAGGGTGCTGTGTATGAAAGAGCATGTTTCTTGGTGGGTTGCAGTGCTGTAGTTTGGAGGAAACTGAAATGGTCCTTTAACTCACATGGGAGAGACCAGTGTGTTTGGAGCAGTAGAACCAGGTTCTAGTTCAACTCTGTAGGTGTATGTGGTTTAGTATGGGGAAAGTAATAGCCTACCCATGGTTGATGTTAAAACCAGCAGCGTCCCATTATAAGACTGATCTGATGAGGAGTCAAATGGGTGTGCCTGCCTTGTAGCTCCCCCTGATGGTCAAGCATGGCTCAACTGAGGTCTTTCTCAGTTTTCCCTTCACTCAGGTCCCTTTAATGTCAACATAGTTTAGATATTCAAAATGTTTCCTCTTTGGGGTCCAATTTATTAAGTCCTGCACAAAGTTTTTCAGAATAGAACACAGGCCTACAAAGTCTTCATCCCAGGTTTAGCTGGACCCAGCTTCCCCACCCCCCAAACCATGTCTATCATCCCTTTAAGTTAATTTTTTCCCCACCCCACTTCCAAGCTGGGCACAACCCACCTCTCTGAGGGTCTGTCTTTGCTTCTCTCCCAACACCTCTTGCCTGGAGTTTGGCCTTCTCCACTGGCCTTCCCAGCTGGTATCTTCGCCCTGCTGGTGTAGGGCCCTGCAGGAGCCTTCTTACTCCCTGAAGGCATCTGCCTAAACCTGCCTGCAGTGGTGTCCTCCTTTATAAGGTCCAGGTGCCTTCCCTTAAGCCCAGTTGGGCATTGTGCCCTGCTCCATCTTAAAGGGGCCAGTCACCCTGCGGACATTTAAGAAGAAAACAGATCCTTGTATTTTCAAAATGTCATCTTAACAAAAAGAGAAGTCCTAATTTTATTATTTAGGGTTAGTTCTCATTAACAAACTAGAACATTTTCTTAAAACTTTGATTAAATTAAGAGATTGAAAGACTTTAAAATGGCTCCTTTTCAACATTTTGCTAAGGGCCTTGTTTTGTTCTGCCAGAAAATTTGTGATGTAGGCAGATTTTGACACTTGTTCATGAAAGAGGCAGGAATGGTAATTTTTTTAAAGGAAAAAACAAGGTTCCAAAGAATATTTTTATCTCTCTGAGAGGATATTTTCTAGAATATGTCTTTTTGATTTTAAAAGATAACTGAACACTAGACATATTTTTGTATCCGGTTCAAAGGAAGTAGAAAATGAGATGTCTACTGATCTTTAGTATACTATAGAACTGAAAATAGAGTGCTTATTGTTTTGGTTTAATTTCTTCCAAATTAAGCTATGGTGAGAAAAAGTTAAGAGTGAATGCTTTACAATTTTTAAAAAATCATGTTTTTAAAAAGTCCAATAAAATAAGTACTGCTTAAATCGGCTTAAGTTGTGCCACCCTCACAAGAAAATTTATTCAGCAAAGACCTTAATGCTTCTACAGTTTTTTTCTAGGAACTTGTCAAGATGGTGTTATGGTTGAGAGTACATTTTGTGAACGTAAGGGTAAAAAGCATTTTCGGGATGTTGTAATTATCCCAAAGCCAAGCAATACAAACCCAGGAAATTTAGAGTTGAGGTTACACTTAAAAGAAATTCAGACATATTGAGATAAAAAATTCACAATTAAGCCACCCAAACACCTTTAACTCTGCCCTTAAATCCATTCAGTATTCAGAGTGAGTGCTTAAATTTGGGGAGGTTATGCTGTATTTTTCATGCAAAGCACAGAGGTTGACTCCCTGCTTTAAATGCATAATGGAACTCTACCTTAACTATTGAGTTGTAGCATTGGTGGCCTGTGATATACAGGAGGTCAGACTATATGTTGGTCTCTTCTGGCATTAAACTCTATGGATACATCTACACTTCACACTAAACCTGGGTCTGTGGGACTGGGTGTTTCGAAACTGTGCCTGAGTGTCCACACTGTGTTGTAAACCTGAGTTTACAATTGCTGGACCCGGATCTCACAGCCGTGTTGCGTCCATACAGCACTATGTAGACCTTCTGACTTGGGTCTGCAGCTTCACCTGTGTCCACACAGCAGAATGACAGGGCTTGGAGTCAGTCACAGTGGGACGCTGATTCTGACCCACCCCTTGCAGGGTCCTATGATCTGGGACCTAAGTGCTTGCTGACCCGAGTCTGATTTGAGCATAGACGGAAAGGGGGCTTGGTCTCAAACCTGAGTCAGAGCCCAGGCTTAATGTGCAGTGTTGACATACTCTAGTTGTGACCAGCACCTCTCTAATATTTTGCTACTAAATCCAGAAGAATATTACATATGTGTGAAGGGAACGTGCAGGTGTGGATTGAATTTAGTGCTGGAGCATTTCCAACACTTGGCTCTTTCACCACCATATGTGTGGTTGTGATCAGGAGTCTATAACATTCGTTCCTTCTGGATTTTCCTTCATTCATTCTTGTTTCTAACGAACTCAGTATGGGCTGTGGGCTTTTAAAGCATGTTGACACCTTAGAGGGGAAAGAAGTTTAAAATAATCCAAATAGCTAAACTAGTCCCACTGCTTGGAGGTGTTGCTTGGAGTAAAACTGGTCCATGTTAGGGAGAGATCAGTAGGCTGTGTACCTGATGCAATTGAAAGCCATCCCCTCCTCTTTCAGATGTATGGGGAACAAGCTACCACGCTACCCATGGACTTTGAAGGAGGTGTTTTTTTGGAATAACTGTTTGCCATATTCTTGCATGGAGGAATCCTCAGTCATAGGATTTCCTACACTGGAAGATACACAGTGTATCTGCCTTTTTAAAGGGGTGCTCGTCAATTCATTAACTAAAGGATGCATTATGGAGCTCTCCACTCTTTGTACCTTTCTCTCTTCACCATTGTTTCTCTGCCTGTCAATAATCTGCCACTGGATGACAGGCGGCCTTCAATGAAGCTTCAGTGTTGCTCTGTAATTGGATGCTAAGGAGTTTGTCAATTCTTTCCCACCGCAGAACCTGCTGTTTTCCCAGGAAATGAACTCAATATTGATCTGAATGTCCCATCCTATGTGCTCAGAACAGTGGTAATGAGAGATTTATTCCCCCACTGCCCCTTTAAGATTCCTCCCCTCTGCACTGGAGCAGCAGAGGGAATAAACAGCATAGACATTGTGCTGTCCTCCTACCTAGGGTGGATTCTCATCAGCTACTTGTAACACAGATTTTAAATGAGACTAGAAAGTTACACTGAAGAATAGAAAAATCCCTGACGAAAAAAGAAATTGGCGGCTTAAAGAAACGTGCTCACTATAGGCCTTGTGGATTTTTCTAAAGACTTGAATTGTTTGCTAGCTTTAAAAAAAAATGTCTCCTCTCCTTTCATTTCTGCCTGAGCCAGCTCTGGCCCATGTGAACCAAGGAGTTATTGATAGTTGAATGTCTTTTCATAGCACAGCATAAGTTCTATCTTTCCTGCTCTCGGGTGCATTATATAATTGATGCAGCCTGTACATGTTAAACAGTTTTTGACCTTTAAACTGAAGGTACAGAAAGGTTATACTAAACCACTACACAAATATTATCTATACACTCGCATGCTCAGCCTAGCAGCACAGAGCAATTACCCCTATCAATCCAACCATTACTTCTAAAAGTGTCAGCTCTGACCTTCCAAAGTTCTCTGGATTCTATTAGTTGTCATTCCAGTTGCTGACATTCTGCCTCATCAATTACTGTGATAAGTGAAAAATATTTTAGTATGCATGTTTTATTTTTGTGCTTGAGACTATGTAAAATACTTGTCAGACTATCAGGAAACGGGCAGAATTGCTGGGCTAGAGCATATTACTGGAGCCTGTGATCTACTCCTGCAACTTCAGAAGGGCCAAATCTGCTTGGTCATTACCTGGTTGGGAGACTTCCAAGAAATGCCTGGCTACTAAAGAAAATGCTGCTGGTGATTCAGTAGGTGGCACTGTTCCTTCCGAGTCACTCTTCAGGCAGTGTCCCAGTGTGGTGTTGTGTAGCTGAGAGCTGTAAAGCCAATATCCCCACCACTTAATCCATGGCAGTTAATAACCGATAGCATTGCTCAAAAGAGTGGCGGTATTAGCCCCAGTGTCCTGATTTAAATTACAAATGGGTAAGGCTACAATTTTGGCACGGACATTTTTAGTAAATTTCACAGCACAGGTGTGGAAAAAAGTGATAAGTCACAGAAAGTTAATCAAACAATGTAATTTTTGCTACATCAACGTACACAACATCAGCATACATAAAAACACAACTAAACAAGTGATGCGCACAACTGAACCACATTGCCACCTCAGTGGTAGCATGGCTTCTCTCCAATGGGGTGTGGTCTGGCTTCTCCCCCCGGCCGGTGTGTGACCTGGCACAGGGGCACAGCTCCATTCAGATTTGTGTCAGCAGCTCCCCCATCAAGGGACCAGTGGGTCAAATCTGAGTGGCACTGCAACCTTATGTGCCAGGTTGCCATGCCACTCGGTTGGAAGACCCTCTCAAACGGGGGTCCAGTGTAAACTGCCCCTTTTCTCCCCCCCGGCTGGCCCTACCTCCCAATTGGCGCACCTGCCAGTGCTACACACCATTCATAATACGTCCATGGCTGCGGGCTCCACTGTGTGTGTACACAGTTAAACAATTATCAGTACAGATTTGTATTGACTTCAGCATATGACATGGACTGCATTTTGGAAAGACAATGAAGGGAACACCTAATCAAATGGGTTTTACAGCCATTTCCAAGATTGCGTGGCGTTTATTCACATTCACGATTTCTGTGACCTCCATGACAAAATCGTATCCCTATAAAGGGGTAATTTACATTCTGCCTATTCAACTTACTTCAGTACTTCTCTTTTAAAGGCTCTGTATGCCACAACAGTAGCTACGTTTTGGTGATGAGCAGAGTGATCCCTTTTTTTATACAGATTGTGATAGTTTTGCTTAGATTGTAAAGGTCTTTGGAAGAGAGATGTTATAGAAACGGCAGTCAGTATTATCAGACGCCAAGTTTATTGGATGGCACCGGGAATTTCAAATCATTTATATTAAATCTTAATCTAAAGCAAGAAGACTTGAAATGGCATCATAAAATGAATTAATAAATGTAAAAATATGACTTGTCTGTGAAAATGCCATGCCATACTTTGAACTGACTATCAACTGACATTTTTGATCTTTATGAACAAAATAAAGTGTCTTTAACAGAATAAAAAGCCAGTCCATTTTTAGAAGAGTAATAAGATAATTCAGGGTGCAGTGACACAACCTAATGTCACCATATCTTGTTTGGGTGGAAGTATTCTGACTGCCTCATGCCTATAAGACACCTCAAGTAAAAAGAGATTAATCACTTACTGCCTACCTAGGTGTTTTTTCCTTCCCTATCTCAAAGATCTGTTGAGAGGGTTATTTCACTGTCTGTTAAATACTGTGAGATGTTTAGATGGAAGGTTCAATAGTCAGGGGACGGGGGCTGTTGGATGGGGCGGAGGTTTGGGGAGGGGGGCAGTCAGGAGACAGGGAGTGGGGGGGTTTGGATAGGGGGTGGAGTCCTGGGGGGGCAGTTAGGGACGGGGCTCCCAGGAGGGGGCAGTCAGGGGGCAGGGGTGTGGATAAGGGTCAGGGCAATCAGGGGACAGGGAACAGGGGGGGCTTAGATAGGGGGTGGGGTCCCGGGGGGCGGTTAGGGGCAGGGATCCCGGGAGGGGGCAGTCAGGGGACAAGGAGCAGGGGGAGTTGGATAGGTCGGAGGTTCTGAAGGGGACAGTCGGGGTGGGAAGTGAGAGGGGGCAGATATGGGGTGGGGGCCAGGCTGTTTGTGGAGGCACTGCCTTCCCTACCCAGCTGTGCCCTCCATACCATTTCGCAACCCCGATTTGGCCCTCGGGCCAAAAAGTTTACCCACCCCTGATTTACTATAAGGTCTTTGTTCCATAAAATTGCATGGGAGTAAAGTGACACTTTCTCCAACGACTTTTCCACTACTTAGATTTCTTTTCCATTGTCTCAAATACCATGCTATAGATCAGGAGCGGGCAAACTTTTTGGCCCGAGGGCCACATCAGGGTTGCAAAACAGTATGGAGGGCCCCCTGACTACCCCCCTCAGAACCCCCGACCCATCCAACCTTCCCTGCTGCTTGTCCCCTGACTGCCCCCCAGGACCCCACCTGCTATCCAACCTTCTCCTGTTCCCTGTCCCCTGACTGCCCCGCTCCAATCCACACCCCCGCCCCCTCCCGGGACCCCCATCCCTAACTGCTCCCCCAGGACCCCACCCCCTATCCAACCCCCCTAATCCCACCCCCTGGGACCCTCCCATCCAACTTCTCCCCCCCCCCCGCTCCCAGTCTCCTGACCACCCCCTCCCCAAACCTCCGCCCCATCCAACCGCCCCCTGTCCCCTGACTGCCCCCTGGGACCTCCTGCCTTATCCAACCCCCTCCTCCCCCTTACTATGCCGCTCAGAGCGACAGGACTGGCTTATTGGAAAGCCTGAGCGGTGTCACTGCAGGGAAGGCAGGGCAGTGGGGGAGGGGCCAGGGGACGAGCCTCCCCAGCCGGGAGCTCAGGGACCGGGCAGGATGGTCCCGCGGGCCTTAGTTTGCCCACCTCTGATATAGATTGTTACTATGTACTGCGGTCAGATTAAACTCTCATTGAAGCAATTATTTATTTATTTTATTATTTGTAATACCATAGTTCCTAGGAGCCCTAGTTGTGGTCCAGAACCCCATTGTGCTAGGTGTTGTGGAGAAAGACTGTCCGTGCCCCAAAGAGCTTGCAATCTAGGTAGCTTAGCCTGAAAAGGACTGCTGGACCTCACTGTATAGTTTGCTGTCTGTGATCACTAGAAGTGAAACATGTTAAAAATACTGTGGCATTCTGTTTTCAGAAAGTGGTAAGTGTGACCACAGAGATCCTCCAGGAAAGTCCTTTTACATATTTAGCTTGTGAACCATGCATGATTTATGTCTGAGCCATGCGTCATAGGAAAACAAAAACTGAAAAAACAGCTAGTATGGGGAATTATCAAAACGTATGGCTGCCTCTCTGCTGGGAAAAACATGCCACTTAAAATTACCAGCAGAATTGGGCAGGCAACTTTCAGGCAATACAGAGAAAGAGAGAGGACAATTTCTGACCAGCAGTAGAGTAATAAGACAAATTCCATTAAGAAAAATTACTTAACTGTGAGAGGACAGCAGTGTTAGAGTTCCTGTGTTTTTTTAAAAAAAGACTTTGAACAAAGGGCTTACCTTTGAAAGCCAGGCAACTATAGTAATTACTGAGGTATTTAAAACTATGTAAACCTTCCCACCTCCTAAAAAAGTAAAGAAGAAACAAAGAGATGGAGACTGATACATTGAGGAAATGGTAATAGGATATAGAAATTTCTCAACTCCAAGTCACTGGTTCAAATCGAGCCCAGGTCAGTAGTAACAAAAAGTTCATATCTGAAGTCTGTGGCATCAAAACTACCACCATAATTGATATTAATTGTCCCTTATTTGAGCTTGGCAAGGCGTGAATGGGCCATAAAGATTGAGTTACCCTCTCCCCTCTAGTGGTGATCTTTTCAAGTCACACAGATGAGTCCTATTTCTAGGTCATTCTGGCATCTTTCGCTAGCATTAAATTCACTTAAATTATCTGTTTTTTTTTTTAAATTCAAAGGAAAATGTTAAACATTCATAGTGAACCATTTTATATCTACTAGAATGGATACCATGCTATTGATAGATCTCCAGATTATTCTAACACACAAAATATAACTAGAAGTCATTATATATAATTCACTAGGTACTATGCAATGTGACCCTTCAACTATAAGCAATGCTGCATAGCCATGATGGGATTCCTCTCAACATTACATGATACTAGATATTATTAGGTATTAGTTACCTGATTGCCACTGACTTTGAAAATCTTCTGCATAATGTACAGTATAAAATGAACAAATTGGTTGCTGTCAGTAAGCATAGATGGCTATGCTTATCTTCAGATTAAAATATAGTATCGCCTAGCTCAGAGGATATATAGCATGGGATGGGATTATTTTTTAAAATTTCTATAGATCAGGGTTGTCAAGAGACCAAACATTATTTTTATTCCATTAAATAGTAAGAGAGCCAACAACTGGCAAATCCTGAAAAGTCTGGCAACCCTAAAATTAGCCCTGTCACAGGCATTGGGTAAAGCATGAGTGTGAATTACATCAACGGCCTCTCCTGCCTGACACATTCTTGGGAATATGCACAGTATTGAAATATCAGAGCATCCTGCTTTCCAGGGCCATATGGATGCCCTGCCAACAGTCAAGATGATTCTTGGAAATAAGCTAACATGTACTTTGATCTTATGGTACTGTTATCTAACTGACAGTTGGAAGTCCATACATACTTTCCATTCTTCAGTGCTTCTAGTGGTTGTCTTTTTAAAATGTATTCAGTATTCTAATAGAAAAAAATTTAAAAGTTCCCCTAAAGGGACAAATATGTAAAACAATGGCCTAATAGTTTCTGAAATTTCTTTGTCCTAGAGCAGAGGTGGGCAAACTATGGCTTGCAGGCCACATCCGGCCCGCGGGACCGTCATGCCTGGCCCCTGAGCTCCCAGCTGGGGAGGCTCTCCCCAGCCCCTCCCGCACTGTCCCCTCTCCCCTGTAATGATGCTGCCGCGCGGGCAGCGTGGCTTGTGCTTGCCCACCTCCCAGTCCTTCCAGTAAGCCTGTCTTGCCACTCTGAGCAGCATGGTAAGGGGGTGGGGGGAGGGAGGGTTGGATAAGGGGCAGGAGGTCCCGGGGGACAGTGAGGGGACAGGGGGGTGGTTGGATGGGGCAGAGGATTGGGGAGGGGGGCGGTCAGGAGACAGGGAGGGTTGGATTGGGATGGGATCCCAGGGGGTTGGGGGGTCCCGGGAATGGGGGGCACAGGGAGCAGGGAGCGTTGGATAGGGGGTGGGGTCCTGGGGGGGCAGTTAGGGATGGGGGTCCCAGGAGGGGGCGGTCGGGGGCCGGGGTGTGGCTAGGGTTGGGGCAGTCAGGGGCAAGGAACAGTGGGGATTAAGTAGGGGGCAGGGTCCTGGGGGGTCTGGGAGGCGGTGGTCAGGGGACAAGGAGCAGGGAGGGTTGGATGGGTCGGGTGTTCTGAGGGGGGCAATCAGGGGGTGGAAAGTGAGAGGGGATGGATAGGGGGTGGGGGCCAGGCTGTTTGCGGAGGCAAAGCCTTCCCTACCCTGCCCTCCGTACCGTTTTGCAACCCCGATGTGGCCCTCGGGCCAAAAAGTTTGCCCACCCCTGTCCTAGAGGTTAAGTTATTAAAGTAAAAAATCATAAGTATTTTCTCTCTAAAAGATTAAATATCTTATTCAAATTTATATAATTCCTCTCCATCCACATAGATCTCAGATTACATTTTAAAAACTGCACACACTATATCACTGTGTAATTCCTTTGACCACTGCAGATATGCAGCCGCTGCTGGGGTGAAATGTAGCAAGTGTTTAACAGCACAGTACAGCCTATGTAAAAATAACTGTGTGTTCTGGCACAGGTGATTTGGTTTTAATGGGTTTGTCCTTGCATTTTCACAGAGATCCATAATATGGAGTAGAGACATTTCTTTGATTACAGATTATCTTTGGTCAAGCGTTCCCATTCAATCTTATTGATTTGGCGGCTTTATCTTTTGGGGATATTCTCTTGGAGAATAAATGTGTAAAGAAATTGCAAAGAAAAAGACGTATATATTTATGGTATCCCTTCCCAAGCTTTCTGTTGCATGTAAATCTACAGTTTAAGTTTTTTATTCTTCTGATGTTCGAAGTTCACTTGAAGTCCCTAGGTCCAGAATGTGACTGAACTGTGTTAAAGCCAGCTGGCTGGCATACCAAGCATAATTGCTTTAACTCAGCTTCTATCTTTAGAGAAGTGCACATCTGAGCAGGAACTGGACCACAGTAGGAAGTTAAGTGTAACCTTGCTAAACATAATAAACAAAACACACACAAAAAAGTAAGTGGGGGAAGGTCATCTTTGCTTCCCTAAAAAGGCACGTTTTTCTGTCTCTACCACAGTTTATTGAACTTTACCATGTGTAATATCACTGCATCAGGCAGAGGTAAAATGCCAAAATTACTTACAACTACACATTGTTGCTTATCATACCTCTGTCCCTTAGTCTGACGCACTCTGTTTGTCCTCAAGGGGAAAGGAAAGAACAGCCTGTTCAGGCGTGTCAAGGGAAACTGGGATGTTCAACTTTCTGCACCTGTTGTCACTAAAAGGCCCAGTAGGGTTACCCTGTGGTGCCATTCAAATGGAGGAAGGGTCAGAAAAATTACTGGAAAATTGTGCTTTGCTCAACATATTTTGTGTGCTCTCTACATACGTCCTGAGCTCTATCTGCTGGCTTTACAGACCCTCTGCTGAACTAAATTACTATTAGCATTTCTTTACAGGCCCTCTGCTGATCTTACTTGCTGTTAACATCTCTGAATAAAAAAGTGAGCTGAGTTCTGGTCTGCCTCGTGCAATGACAGAATTGTCAGCCATGTTCTGACTCCAGAAGTGGAAACGGAAGGAAGCCCAGCTCAATGCTTGTGTCCAAGATTGAGTTTGCAGGGCGGATGACACGAGAACTCAGCTTCGTGACTTTTAGGCTGGGCTGGGCATATGTGGATAGAAAGGTATTGAGAGAAAATAAAAATGAGAGTGATTACAATTATTATTGGTATGACAGTAGTTCCTGGGGGGCCCAAACTGAAATCCAGGCCCCTTTGTTATAATCAATGATAATTATGTTATCATTTAGTTTGAGTTTAGTAGTAGTTGCATTTTACAGATGTGGAGCTGACACACAGACGCTGTGACTTGGTCACACAGGGTCACACCAAGGTCACACAGGAAGTTTGTGGGGGAGCAGAGGCTTGAACCCAAGTCTCTGTCTAGCACCCTAACCATGGACTATCCTCCTTCTCCTGAGTCCCAGCCCATTGCCTTAACCGCACAATCTCTCATTTTCTGACTACAGTCAAACTGTAAGAGGTGTTTTCTTTTGGCTTTATATCACATCTTTCACTGGTATACCAATGTCTAGGAGCCCCTGTCAGTGGATTCCCGACTATCTTACAGATATTCCAAATCGCAGCATTTTTAAAAAACAAAATATAAAAACAGTAACTTAATCACTTCCAAATGTATGTTTGTGATATTTGAACTAAAAAAAGTTATCTGCTCTTCTCAAATCACAAGAGGAGTCAGCTGCCTGACAGCCCCATCCCACAAACAGGGAAAGAGGGTCTGGCTGGGACACCGGAGCTAACGGTGTCTTTTCAATATTATTCGTGCATTTTGCAGCATTTCAGGACGGCCACTCTAGGAAGCAGTATTCCTGGAATAGAAGAAGAAGGGGGGGGGATGCCATCCCATATGTATATTTACATCTTATTAGAAAGGCTATTTTTATTCTAATGTTTCATGGTGATGTTACTGTTGTTAACATTGCTGTCTGCCTTCTTGGGATGCCACAAAGTGTTTCGTTCACTCCACTCAGTTTAAGATTACCCCTCCGAGATCAGAATTAAAAATAACCATTAAAAAAGAGCAAACCAAACTGGTGGTATCAATCATTCTGGTCTTTTTGTTGCCCACAAACTATAGGATGATAAAATAAACTGCATTTTGTACTCATCTAAATTTTGCTTCTAAAATGGAATCTAAATACGTTAAGCACTGTCAATGTTCCCTCCAATTTTTTGCATCCATGTGCGGAATGAATTTTGTTATGTGGAGGTGATGTGTGGTGGGGGTGGGGCTGAGGGGTTTGGAGTGTGGGAGGGGGCTCAGGGCCGGGGCAAAGGGTTGGAGTGTTTGTGGGGGTGAGGGCTCCGGCTGGGGGTGCAGGCTCTGCGATGGGGGGTGGGGCTAGGAGTGAGGGGTTTTGGGTGCAGGCTGCCCTAGGGCTGTGGTGGGGAGACAGGACTGCAGTACTGCCGTCCAAATATTTGAGGAATGCAACAAACTTCACTAGTTTAAAAAAACATTAGCAAATGTCTGTCTCTGGGATTATATTGCGTGTGTGCTGTTCATATTGCGATGTAGGACTTCAGTCATCCTTATTTCACTGATGCACTAGGAAGTGTGGGCTTGTGTTAAAGCTCTTGGCTAGAACTTGGGAGATCTGGATTCATTTATCAGGTTTGCTAAAGATTCTGTGCTAAGGTAAGTAAATGGCTTAATCTAACTGTGCTTCAATTCCATATATGTAGGTCATATTTCCTTTCTTCTAGCCCTTGTCTTGTCTATATTGCAAGCTCTTTGGGGCAGGCAACTGTTTCTTACATGGTGCATGGGAGGAGGGGCTGTTATTTTGGTCAGGGTCACAAGGAAATACTGTAGTACCGGGGTTTTTTTCTGACGGTAGGCTGTCATTTTTTATGATCGTTAACAAGGAAGCTAGAGCACATTCCTGGCAGTGAATGTGAACTGCTATATGATGAGAGGAAATCTCTTTGATGTCATAAAAGATAATTTTATGGGGTTTTGCAATATGTACTTTGGGTAACTGAGACACAGGTTCTGTCAGTGTGTAAGGAGAGCAACAGGCTGGCTTTTATAACCATTGACTGAGATTATTGTGCTCTCGTCTTCCCCCATCCCTCCCTCCAACTCTTAGCTCTTGCCTTAATGTAATGAAGAATATCCATTCCTTATAAAAGAATGAGCTGGTGGTGCAGAAAATCATTAAACACTAGCTGCTATTTTGGGCCATTCATCTTCAAGAATGGTCCAATAATGCTTTGATTGTCCACTGATACTGTCATGGGATCTTGGCAACAAATATATATAAAGTGGATATATTTGCACCATATAGCAAGAAGCAGGGAGTGGGGAAGGGAATTAACACTTGATGTTAATGTAAGAAAAAACCTGAAAAGGTTTCCAGGTCAGTGTATGTATATGGACTATTCATAATGTCAGTGCTATTACATCAACTTTTTCTGAACATCTCTGGCTAACCAATGGTGTATTTGGCTCCTTTATGCTTTCTCTTCATTATTTTCATCCTCTTTTCAACTGTCTCAAGCCCTTGGACTGTCCCTGTACTCGATAAAGTCCATGTCTCAGGAAGCCATAATTTAAATTTTTTTTTGTAATAGTCAGCACCCCCCTGGATTATAAATACCTATTGGAAAACAATTTTTGTGCTGTGTAACTGATAACTTGAATGATTTTTTTAAAAAGATAAAACTCCAAGCTACCCAACACCACTGTTTTATTTAGGATACGTACAAGAGTGTGTGGTGTGTACACACCTGAATCAGTGGTTACATAGGTTTCAGAGTAGCAGCTGTGTTAGTTTGTATTCGCAAAAAGAAAAGGAGGACTTGTGGCACCTTATAGACTAACAAATTTATTTGAGCATAAGCTTTCGTGAGCTACAGCTCACTTCATCGGATGCAACATAGTGATTTCTCTTCCCAGAATTGTACTAATAAAATTGATGACACAGCCATGAAGACAAGGAAGTAAACAAAACTAGTGCTACTTTCAAATTCCTTTAGAAACACATGATCAAACAATCCTGCCTGGGAAAGAATACTCTGGTAGATGATTCCTGGAGGATTTAATAGGAATTAAAACTATCAGGTTCTATAGAAATCACTCTAGACAACCTACAGGGTTTATTGGGGGATCAAATCTTGTAATAGAATTTTTAAAGTAACCTATGGTATTCTATAGCAGGAATCTCATTCTCTATTAAGTTCTGTTGTAAGGATTTTGCATAATGGTAAATTAAAGAAGGGAGAACTTTAACACTAGTAGTCTGTTGTCAAAATTCTTTAAGCAGGTGGTTGTAGATTAGTCTAATCACACATCACGTCTAATGCACTAAAAGTCTTCTAAATAAATAAATCTTCTAGCCCACACCAGAAATGTTTGGAATGGCTCTAAGGTTCATAAACATATCAATATGTTTTTATAAGAATCTGAAATTAGCGAGTGAGATTTTACCCCATACTACCGAGGCATTCCAGGGCAAGCTAGGGTCAAGGGAAGGTTTTAACTCTTGGTTTCCTTGCCTTTTGTAGATTTAAGACTGACTCCAAATAGCTGTTTCTGTGTTAATTATGTAAGGTTCTTAGAGTGTTTCATTATCAGGTAGTGAATACAATTGCAGTGTGTGCTGCATAATTTATATTCCCAACTGCACTTGCATACAAGCCAGTGAAGGATATAATAATGTTGAAAATCACTGCAGCTCATAGCTTCTCCAATGTAAGTGAAAGCCTGTAATCTTAGGTGTTTGCATTCATAAACCAGTCGGAGAACACTTCAATCTCTCTGGTCACTCGATTTCTGACCTAAAAGTGGCTATTCTTCAACAAAAAGACTTCAGAAACAGACTCCAATGAGAGACTGCTGAATTGGAATTAATTTGCAAATTGGATACAATTAACTTAGGCTTGAATAGAGACTGGGAGTGATTGAGTCATTACACAAAGTAAAACTATTTTCCCTTGTTTATTTACACCCCCCCACACACACACACACTGTTCCTCAGATGTTCTTGTTAACTGCTGGAAATGGCCCACCTTGATTATCACTACAAACGGTTTTCTCCCCCTCTCCCCCCCCCCCCCCCCCGCTGGTAATAGCTCATCTTAAGTGATCACTCTCCTTACAGTGTGCATGATAAACACCCATTTTTTCATGTTCTGTGTGTATATAAATCTCCTCACTGTATTTTCCACTTTATGCATCCGATGAAGTGAGCTGTAGCTCATGAAAGCTTATGCTCAAATAAATTGGTTAGTCTCTAAGGTGCCACTAGTACTCCTTTTCTTTTTGTAAATACAGACTAACACGGCTGCTACTCTGAAACCTGCATTTAATGAGTATGTTTGTGATTGTTATCAGGAGATCCTTGCATAGAGCGTAGTCTGTAAGCTCATAGTAGAAACTATGGAACTACCTGCAAGCTTGGGATATAGTGTCCTGAATGAGGATATACCTGATATTGAACAAATACATTTGGGCCAGGATCCTACCCATTTGTGCTCAGTGGGTTGCTCAAAGTTATAGTGTGCCAGCACAAGGGGGAATGGATGCTGCTCATGGGTATAAGTGAAGTGAAGTGCTGGGCATTGTCTTTATTCTGTGCAGTACGAAATCTTGCATCCCTTCTCTTGCAAGTACACAGTATGAAAATGGGGCAGGGCACGAGCAGAGAGTGGGAGTTTCTGAAGAGATACAGGTTTAAGCTTGATCCTCCTCTTATTAATGAGACCATAGCTCTGAACTCCTCTGTAGTCTATTAAGCATGAGTAATTATTTTGTCTTCACAGAAGTGCTCTCATTAATGCAGGATCAAGTTTCCCCTGCACACACTATTAGAGCTGACTGGACCTGAGGACAACAATTCTGTTTCATAGGAACTTTCAAGATTTTAAAACTTAGTTTTGCCAAAAATGTTCCAACCGACTCTGCTTTCTATACAAGTCACCATTTTTTATGCCTCTTGTGCTTGGATGGAACACCAAGCCTTTGATGTTAACCACAGATCCAAGCCTCAGGTGGCTTAATGTTTTGTATCCCTATAATGGGGTTCATTTGTCACTATCCCAGCACATATACAACAGCACATTGTCTAAACATTCATTCTACTTTTCCCCCAGCCATAAATCAGTATCAATATTTTGTGAATTCCAGTGGGGATGCAATTATGTAACAAAAGGTAGCTGCTAATACTGGGAAGTGAATTTCATCCTGTACTTTCCACATGATTGCATTGTCTCACCAGGTCTCCATGTAACAGCCATGTGTTGCTGATAATGAAAAGATCAATAAATATTTCTGAAAGCACCATCACCTTGGAGAAGACCCTGAGATGGCCTATTTAATAGTTATAAAAGAATTTTGTTTAGGTGTTGTCGATTTGTATAAAAGATCAGCATTTTCACCAGTAGAGAAAACTGAACTCTCTGCTGAACTAAGTGATGCCAGTAAACGAATTAAACTCACGATGAGTGGAGTAGACTGACCACTTCCTCTTTCTAATTGTGGCTGAATTCCCTGCAGCCTCATATGGAGGTATATCTGAATCTGGTGAAATGATACCTTTTTAGCACTGTAATTTAAACAGAGTTACTGGTACTGGCTAGAAGAGCTGTGTGAATCCTCGTCCTTTTGGTTGGCAGAGGTTTGTGCCAGCATTTTATCTGGCTTTATCCTGCTCTTTCTTCCCCCTCCTGCCCCAAGTTCAGCTTTCAGTTTTGGTTTCACAAAATCTGAGTGAAAGAACCTGAAATGTGAGAGATTTGTATCCAAACTAAACAACTTTGAACAAATTTTGTGTGGAACCTTAAATCTGGCCAGGCTTGTGAACTTCAGGGACCCTTTTGATGAACCTGTCTGAATTTGAAGTTTGTAATGAAACCTAAAGTTGGGCAAGGTTCACTTGGTTTCAGATGTTGTTGTTGTTAATATTTTTCACAGACCTACCTATCAACCATGGTTTTGTGCACAAGGTTAACATATGCTCATACACATGTGCTTGCTGCTTTCTCTGCTTACTATGAATAGTGCAAATTTCCATCAAGCCAAATAATAATAAGCAATAAGTGTTTCCATTTAAATCCCCTACGTTATCCTTGGTTAAAAGCAACCCATTTTTGTCACAGCACATTTTTTAGTCTGTTTTTCAGATCCAGTTGAAGTGACATCCTACTGCTACATCCTACATAAGCTGTGTTAGTAATTAAAGGCAGCTGATTTTAAGAGGAATCTTGCTAGCTTGCCAAATGCCATTTATTATTGTTGCTAGGTGAAAGCCCATGGTGCTGTACGGGTGGAATTTGTAAAATGTAAAAAAAAAAAAAAAAAGGGGGGGGGGGGTGCCAAAAACAGCTGAGAAATTAAAAATTGGATAGTAACAGTCTGAGAGTCCCAGTGACGATTGACCCTGGTGATATTCTAAACAAAAAGCTCTCAGCCATGCTTGTAGCTGTTTCCATTGCTTCACACTGATTCAACAGGCATTCTAGGCTTTGGAGTGACACTCCTGGAAACATCTATAGATTATGAATAATAATTCTATTTTGGTAGTACCCAAATGAAGTCAAGACCCCTTTGTGTGAAACATTGTAAAACACATATTGAGAGAGTTCCTGCACTAAATGCGTAAAATCTAAATAGAGAAGACAAGTAGGAGAAAATAAGTGTAATTCCCATTTATTGATGGGGAAACTGAGGCATAAAAAGATTAAGTGATTTGACCAGGGGTATACAGGAAATCTGTGGTATAGCCGAGAATTGAACTTGGATCTCCGGAGTCCCTCCATTGGCTTAACCACAAGACCATCCTCCTTCTATGTTTCTCTATTAAAAAACTTTGAGTAAACATCAGTGGCTTATGTACATGTCCTGTACAGACTAACTGCATAGTCCAAGGCTATCCCCTTGCCTTCCTATCCTGCTTTGTAAACTTATTATGTTTTTTGCATGGCTAAGCATATATATATATATACACACATGCATACTCACACACCACTGATTTCTTTGTCCAGAATAAGTTGTTAGAACTGAACTGGTCAGAGAGTCACATGAATAACCCCTCCATCTTGTGCAATATTCCTGCCTTGGACATGATCTTTCACTTTGTCCAGTTATGAGAAGCTCTCATAAAGAGAAACGAAATGGAACAACTATCAGCTGTGCACCCAAAGTGGCAGCTCTGTGGTCTAACAATGCGTCTTGAGGGAGCTAACTGAGGAACAGAGTCGGTGATAATGACCTCATGCAGGTTAAAATGAGGAGTTCCCCTGCCCTTTCCTGTTAAAGGAAATGTCTCATTTCACAAGGCTCCCATCATGTAAATGAGACTGAAACATGTAGAACATTATACTCTGTATTAGTGATCTGATCTCCAAGTGTTTCCTTTTTATGGGATGGGAGAAAATATTAAATTTGGGACTGGAATGATGACCTCTACATCTAGCAGCTGCTGTCAGGAAAAGTCTGCTTGCAACTGCAAACAATTGCCTGCCGTTTAAAAGTTTGATGCAGTGAATTAGACTATTGTCCTGCTAAGTATTAGGGAAACATTCTTCTTAGTTTAAACTGACATTAAGAAACTTGCATAGTTTCAAATAACATTGAGAGCCAGATTTTCAAGCCGAGTGCAATAATGTGTGTGGACCAGCATCTTCCACACACAAACTTGCACTTGTACATGCAAACTGGGCACTTGTCTCTAACTTTCCAATTACAAAGGCTGGTGTACTCTTTGAGCCTTCTGAAAATTACACCCTACAGGTCTGACACAAATGTGTGTAGTAGGTATTATCTATCCCTCCAGAGCATCAGACGGCATTCTGTATTTTGTGTACTTCAGTTCCTGAACTTCACTTAGCAAATGAAGGGCAGCTTGGACTCACTTTAAATTTTCTAGTTTTTGATGACTTGAGCTCTCAGACCTTGATGATTTAAAAAATTTCTTTGATGATTGTATCTAGGACCCTCCCTTCCATTCAGACAGGTTACTTTGTTTTGCATGGTCTAAAGCACTGCATTAAAGTATGGTGAATGCAGAACGTACAATTTATTAACCCAATCCTGAAAATTGTTACTGTAGCAGTAAGAATAAGGATTCAGAGTAGCAGCCGTGTTAGTCTGTATTCACAAAAAGAAAAGGAGTACTTGTGGCACCTTAGAGACTAACAAATTTATTTGAGCATAAGCTTTCGTGAGCTTCCGATGAAGTGAGCTGTAGCTCACGGAAGTTTACGCTCAGATAAATTTGTTAGTCTCTAAGGTGCCACAAGTACTCCTTTTCTTTTTAGTAAGAATAAGGGTTATTCACCAAAGGATTTGCAGGTTCAGACCCTGTCTATGCAAGCTAATTCTGGGAGCTTCATGGTATTGCCCATGGGATTTGTGAAAGCTTTTAGTGTAATTGCTGTTATAACTTTGTCCTTACAGTGGCCAGTTTGCGATAGTGAAGAAATGCAGAGAGAAAAGCACTGGAGTGGAATATGCTGCCAAATTCATTAAGAAGCGTCAGAGCCGGGCCAGCCGCCGGGGGGTGAGACGTGAGGAAATTGAGCGGGAGGTGAACATTCTGCAGCAGATCCTGCATGCCAACATCATCAAGCTGCACGATGTCTATGAGAACAGGACAGATATGGTCCTTATCCTCGAGCTGTGAGTAGAGTGATTTCCTATCCTCCGCTGTAGGATGAGGCAAATGGGAACAGGAAAGAGCTGTGGAGGCCTCCTGAGCACAGGAGCGTTCTTAAAATGGAACTGCTGGGCCATAGGGCTAGAGAAACCAACAGCAGACCTAGGCAGGAAAATAGAATGAGGTCACCAGTAAACAGCCTCCCCTGAATAAATCAGCACACGCTCTAGAGACAGATGTGCCTGTTAGTCCTCTCGGGTCACTGCTGCAAAACCATGGAGTCCTGTTGGTTTGTGAACACAGAGATTACCTAATGTTTGCTCACTGCTGGCCTAACACGTACATTTAGAGGAAGTGCAAGTATCTCTAACAGGGTCCAGTTTCTTCAGTTCCTCTCCTGCTCTGCCCACCCCAAGAAACATCCAATGTTCATCCACCCCTCAAATGCTCTGCATCCTCTTGAGGCTCTACAAAAGAAAACTTTAGTTTACAGCTGATGCCTAGAGCTCTGATGGCTCTGGGGCACTAAGCATTGCCTGGCACTGTTCTCGCCTCCCTAGCACCAGCTCTGCCTTCACTCTTTTCACTCGTGGAGTTGAGAATGGGTGAGCCGGTGATGGGAATCTGATTATAGACAAATGTGTTTGCTTCTCCCTTGGTTGGAGAGTTGGGGGCGGGGAAGGAGGGTGGAAGTTAATTGTGGGTATGGTGGGATTTGAAGCATGGAGGAAGGCACATGTTCTAAACCTGTCAGAATTGTTAGGGAGACAGGCAGAAGTTTGGACCAGTTTGTAATGTTCTCCAACCTGTTAGCCCATCCCGTATTAAGGTTTTACACAGTAGTAATATAATCCCAGCCCTATCACCAGTACACACTTGGTACTGTGTTTGTAGCCCATTGCTGACTGGTTTGATAAGGTTGAGCTTATTGTAGTGCCCCAGGTAGCACTGTGTCACTTGCCTTATCTGGCTTTTTTTTAATTAGATGATTCTTTCAAAGGTTTCTTAAAGCAGAATTGTCTAATAAACAAATAATCTCAAAGGATATAAGGAACCCAATGGACCGGGGTAAAGCAAGGATCTGTTGTATTAATTTAGATGAAATAAAGGTGCCCAAATAGTCAAAAATGTTAACATGATCCTGATATTGTCCAACATTAAACAGTTTTAAACAAGGTTCAGGGTTGGGTACACAGAGACCTCAGCCTGCTTAGTACCATGGCAAAAACATTATTAGAAATCCTCTTTAACCTTTTATTAAAGATACAAGAAAGAAAAACAGAAAGAAAAAGCATTTGAAATGTAAAGCATTAAATAACTATTTCATTTAACACCATCCCATGTTCCTTTTTCTGTTAGCTGTAGAGAGTCTTTAGAGGGGAAAAATCCTTATCTGACAGTGGTGTTAAAGACAGTGGTAACTGTCCTTTTGTGGGGAAAAAAGAAGGTAATTGAGATGGGCTGGAACTGCTGCTGCTGCTGTTAAAGTCTAGTCCAGTCTCCTAGAAGGCAAAACAAGACAAACACACACGAAAGGGGAGAAAAAAGAACAGCAAAGACAGAAAATGCAACTTCTGTCTCTGATGTTAACTGTCACTTGCAAGTTTGCTGCTGGAGAAAGACAGACACAGCACCCGGTCTTATTATGCACTTCGAGACCTGGCAAACTTGTACTGGTACCGGACTGTTTCGGGCATTTGTTTTAGCTGTCTTTTTGGTCACAGGCTTGCAGTAATGTTGCAAAATTTGCAGTCTTGGCCAGCTAAGCTAGACTTGTAATAGGCAGAAGGAAGAAGGAGAAGGATAGGAAAGAGAAGAAATAAATTGGGGAAGGAAAAGAACCCACTGGAAGAGAGAGCCAGGGATGGGGAACTAAAGGGTATTGCAAAAATAGCCCATTGGCTACTGCCTGTAGCAAAAATCCCCCACGACTGGAGACGGGACACTAGATGGAGAGGGCTCTGAGTTACTACAGAGAATTCTTTCCCAGGTGTCTGGCTGGTGGGTCCTCTCCAATACTCAGGGTCTAACTAATCGCCATATTTGGGGTCAGTAAGGAATTTTGCCCTGGAGCTGGTTTGGCAGAGACCCTGGTGGGGGGGAGGGTTTACCTTCCTCTGCACTTGCAGGTTTAAACTAGTGTAAAAGGCGGATCATAATTTGAGGACTTAAGTAACTCAGCCAGAGGTTAGGGGTCTATTACAGGAGTGGGTGGGTGAGGTCTGTGGCCTGCAATATGCAGGAGGTCAGACGAGATGATCACAGTACTCCTTTCTGAACTTAAAGTCCATGAGTCCGTAGCAGTGAGTCTCAAAGCCCAGGTCAACTGACTCAGCCTCTCAAGGTTTGTGCTACAAGGCTAAAAATAGCAGTGTAGAAGTTCTGGAGCCTGGGCTTTGAAACCAGTGAGGGGGTGGATCTCAGAGCCTGTAGTCCAAGCCCAAACATTCACACTAATATTTTAGCTCTGTAGCATGAGCCCCACAAGCCCAAGTCAGTTAACCTGGTCTCTGAGACTTGCTGCAGTGGTTCTTTTATTTTGCATTGTTGTCATAGTGTCAGTCCCAGCTGGTGTTCAGGAATTAGCCAGAGCAGTGCTCATCTGGCTCCCTCTTTCTGGCCTGGAGTGGTCAGAACATCTCTCTAGATTAGAACAAAGGTCCAGGGTCCCAGGAAATGGTGGGGGTGGCAGCCATGATGGTGACACTCATTCCTCCTCCTCCTTTCAGTCAGCCAGTGTCATGGTAGCCAACTTTTCCCTCCAAAATATCTTTCTGAGGATCCCAAAAGGGAATGATGGGCAGGATAGCCCATCCTCTCATTGTTTTGTTCATCAGTAAGGCTAGCTTCTGACACACCAATTTTGATCCGTTAATTTCTGGTCCCATGCTTCTCTGGTTTACCAGGCATGGTCTTAACGCAGTCCTTGAATTATATCTGTAGGCCTTCTTGTATAGGCTAATTAAGTTTCTTTGTCTCCCTTTTGTACTTTTTCCCATCAAAATGTATTGTTATAAGTCATTGTGTCATTTACAAAATGTTCGTTCACTCCTTACAGTAGAACTCACAATTAGGGCAAATGGGTAGGCCCAGTCATTACAACAGATCCTGTTTGCATGCATCCCTTAAATGAACTGATCAGATGATATGCACCGCAGAGCCAACAGTATGCAGATAGCATATAGCTCCTTATCTTTCACCATGTATGACCACACCAGTACCACCAAGACAGCCCCATGCTTTGGATGAGATCAGCTTATTGATGAAGAACCGCTGGTTGAAGCTGAGCCACAACAAGACAGAGGTGATGCTGGTGGGCATATGAAAGCATTCTGAAGAGGTTTGCAGCCACAATGCAGTCAACTTTAGCTGAAGGGTCACACCCACAATTGGTCAATTCAGTCCATAGTTTAAGAGTACTCCTGTATTCCTTGCTGAAACTAAATTCTTGCATAGCAGCATCTGAGAGTAACACTTAATACCATCTAGTTGGCTAAGAGAGTCTGTCCCATCCTGGAGAATGATAACCTGGCCTCAGTTATTCATGCCTTAGTCACTTCTAGGCTGGATTACAGCAATGCGATATATCTGGGCATGAAGCCATCAGCAATTAGGAAACTCCAACAAGTACAGAACGCTGCAGCATGTCTCCTCAGCAACTCAGACTCTCACAAGCGCCTCAAAACTGTCCTCTGTTCTATATTGACACTTCTCAAAGAATATTAAGTCAAGTTTAAGGTGTCTGTCCTTATTTTCAAGGAGACAATTAGATGCCTTAACTATTTTACGGCCCAATTCTGCATCGCCTCCAGTGTATCACATGCATGTGGCTTTGGAGTCAAATCCTTGGGTAAACTGCTGCAGTGTGTCTGAAGTTTAACCTGATGACGAATCAAGGACAATAGAATTGCTGTGAAATCCTATTAATAAGTAAAGCTGGTCTCCCATGATGCATTGTGATGATTCAACTAGAGGACAGACTGCAGTGCATCTTGGGAGCTGTAGTCCTGCCAGGGAGCCTGGCCAATAGAGGAAAATGGAGAGCATAAGGTGCCTGCACTAAAGCTCTCATGATGCACTGAAACAACTCCAGCAAACACCAATTTGATGTTGAAGTGACCCAAAACAAAATATTTTGTTTAGATTTTTCCGCAAAAAAAATTGATTTTGCAGAAATTGCATTTTCAATTGAAAACTGCCAATGAGCTCGATTTAATTAGCCTTTTGTGGTGCTCTGCCCCACCATGTGGCAGACCTGTGTACAGTGTGACATGTACTTTTGCTCCTTGAGTCAGCAGGAGCTGGTAGTGCTGCAGAGAAAGTGTCTCTGGCCAATGAATGGGAATGCCTGTGTCTGACTGGGGTACAGGTGAGGATGAAGGTAATGGGCAAAAGAGGTTGTGGTTGTTTCTGTCCTTAGCCAGAAGGATAATATCCAGAACAGCAGGGGGGAAATGCAGATCCTTAGGGTTCTGCAGCTTCCTCACACAAACAACCTCCTCCCCCAAGAACCAGTTGCACAGATTGTGTAGAACGTACTCTTCATCTAGTGTGTGACCTAAAAGGAAAGAATGGTTTGCAAAACAAGGCTAAGCATCATCTGGCTTCAGATTTTGCTTTTTAATGCAGACCAGTTTGTGCTGTTTAAAAGGACTGAAAACAATTTGACTTCTTCACCTGCTTCTTGGCTTGGATAACAACAAACTTTTACTTGTGTGTCTGTATGCTTTACCAATGTACAGCAGCGGCAGGCTGGCGGTGCGCTTGGGAATCCTGTTAACGAAGCCGTGAGTGGGAAGCATTCATGTGGCATGGCTTAGAACTCTGAGTTTGCATTCAGGGAGTTGCCTTTATGTGTAAGGTTAATCATAATGTCATCAGCAATCCCTCGATGTAAGGTTAATACTGCTGACAATAACGGAGTGCGAAAATCCCTCTCATGGGATTTTATTCATTAAAGAATTGTCATTTTAATGGGGTTCGTTCAGGATAGTATCAAAATTCCTAGTTCCAACAGTAACCAATAAATAACCAATAAATTAGCTGTACATCTTCTGATCCAGTGGCACTTAGGACCTTCCCAATATTAGGGGCTTTATCTTATGTATGCAGCTTAGCCCCCTGAGTCCCGCTCCCCGGAAAAGTGTCCCAATTTTTCACACTTGCAATCTGGTCCCCCTAGTGGTGCTTTACCCATTGATCTAGAAATACTTCTCCCAAGGCAACATCTCTGGATACAAAATGACAGCGGGATCCAGCCAGCTATTTCTAACACTGCATTGCCCTTCCTACACCAATGGAAAATGAGTCCAAACAGTTGATGTAGCCCCATTTTGTAGATGGGTTGGGTGGTACTGTATGCCTTTCTATGACACACATTCTTCTGCCCACGTTAATTTCTGCTTCCCAGTGACATTGTCACTGTATGTGTGACAATTTGAAACTGAAATGCCTCGGCTTCCTGGCCTTAGATTATAAACTCTGCAGGGCTAGGAACTTGTCTTACATTGTGTGTGAGGTGCCAGGTAATTTTACAGTGCTCCAGGAATGATTAAGTTGTTTGGGTTATATACTTGGGCTGGGTAGGTGGGTGGTTTGGTTTGTGAAGCTGGTAGTAATCTCAAGGTGAGCACCACAGACATGCAAATAAATGTCAACATAAGGGATTTCCTTCCCTTTGTATAGCACAAAACAGGGCAGGGAGAGAGGTGAGGAAGACCATGTAGAGGAGAAATGTCCTTCCACAGCCACGCCACGGGAGCTCAGTTTTTGTAGCAATGGGGAGGACTTGGGCATTCACTACTCGGTACAGCATGTCCGCCCCTCCAACCCAGTCTGGGCAATGTAACACGTAATGCAAAATGACCTAAGCAGCAGGAACTCTCTCTCCCCGTGTCACTGCAGCTTGCTGTGAAGGCGAACAGAGGCCGAGGTTTGGTAGGAGGCCTGCCAATGACATCCCAGCAGAGCACAGTACTGTTCTTGCAGTACTACTGTGGAAGCATAGACAGACAGACACACAATACAGCTACGTCCATACAGCAGCGACAATGTTGTCCAGGATAGTCCCACTGTACAAAGCTGGGGGACGGTATTAAAAAAAGTAGCTGATCAAGCAATTTGACTGACCAAATGTACGTAAGTCTTGGGTACTATTGAAAATCATCCCCTAAATGTGTCACTGACCTTTTTCAGATACATCCTGTGACTGTGCAAACAGCTCACCGCATAATGGTGTGAAATTCTCCACAGGCTGAATCTGACAACTAGCAACATTAAGTGGTCAAATGCTGCTGATTTTAGTGGCTTCCAAGAGTGTCTGTTCCATCTCAGTACTATTCGTCAGCCACTCTGACGTGCTGTAAATGGTATGACATTGACTCAGAACAAGCCAGTCATCACAGCTTAAACACCACAGAAACACCAAGTCTGTGCTGTACTGCCTTTGTTTGAGCTGAGCACAGTGCATGTCTGTTTGTCCCCAAATTTAAGAGATTTGCTATCAATTTGCTGGTTTCAATCTCATTTTCAAGAAAATTTTGCAACTGTTTGTTGTCAATTACTGAGCCAAAAGAAATCCCCCACTCCCAAAATGTTCTGTTTTTTTACAACAGGGATGGGAGATGCTCAAAGCATCTGGGCTTGTCTACACACAAACTGGAGGCACAATAACTAAATCAGTTTGAGTTCAGACCTTTATTTATTTGGGTGCAAGTCTGTGAGTAGCCCCTCTTATTTCAGTGTAACTCAAGTTGGTAAAACAGATGTAGTTATTTCAGAGCTGGTGTGCGTGTGTAGACAAGCACTCAGAATCATCAGAGTTCAATGGAGCAACAAGGGAGTATGTCAAAGGGCAGCCCCTTAAACCTATTCTAAAAGGTGCCACTTTGAAGAAGCAGAAACCTTATCCCACAGGGAAATGGGGAACTGTAATGAGTGTCTGGCCATGCTCCTGATCTAGGGAAGCTGACAAATGATAAGCAGGGGAAAGCAGAGAGTGGAAGAATTGAATGTGCATATCCAATATCCTTGATTGCAGGGCTGGCGGGGGGAGGGGGAGGTACAGTGGTTGGGGGAGGGGACTAGCTCCTCCCCCCTCCATAAAAATGTTGGGCGTGGGTCTGATGTATGTTTCTGCCGCCACAATATTTTCCATCCACACAATATCTCATGGAGGGAAGAGCAGGACCCGGCTATGTTTCCACCCCACATGCGTGCACTGGGGCTTGAGGGGAGAGCGGGATGCAGAGAAGCGGCTGGAGAGGCCATTGGGATGGGGTGAGGGACAGTGCACTGGCACATGGGCAGGGGGCTTCAGTGTACAGGGCAGTAGGGAGGGGTCCACAAGGCACCATCTGCTGAGGAACTGCTATAGGAATGGCAGGAGGAACTGCCCGGATGCCCATTCCCAACCTGAAGCTGGCTGTCCACACCCAGTCTCAGTAGCTCCCCTTGCTCTCCCTTGTACTCCACCCAATTCCACCCCACCCCATCCCTCCGTTTGATTTATTGACAGGGTATTTACAGGAGGATCTCCAGTACCCTGGGGAGAGAGGTGAACCTATCCCCAACCAAAACTTGCTGGCTCAGCTGTGGCCATGGCCCCCTCCTATAGCAAATGTGACTGCTGCCGTTCCTCCTCTGCAGAATATGTTCCATCGAAGACAAGGGGACAGGAAGAAGACTGCTAAGTCGGCAGCTGATCCTTTTTACGTGCAGCTCAGCAGTTCCACAACATGCCCTTGCACCTGGAGGTCACCCTGGGGCTGCAGCTCTTTGTTCCGTTTCCTTCATTCTTGGCCTCTTGGGTCCTGCCAGCTCTCAGCCCTGAAACAACAGTCTGTGTTTGGGGTGGGTGTTGAAGTCTGTGTACATACAACAAAATGATCAGCTGTTTCCAAGGGATAAGCGGATAGCATCATTCCATTCTTACTAGCTTTTGCTGGAATAGCCTCATCCTTCACAACAAGGATAAGATGCCAGCTGCTAAATGTGGGAGTGAAGAAGCTGTGTGGAGGGAAAGACTGGGGATGTTCTTCTTGGCTAGGGTTCTTAGGGCAGACAGGGAACTCAGTCTGATGTGTGTGGCACCAGTTTAAAAAATACAATCATACGGATATCCCAATGTTGTAATGTATCAGAGGGGTAGCCATGTTAGTCTGGATCTGTAAAAGTGGCAGAGTCCTGTGGCATCTTATAGACTAACAGACGTATTGGAGCATAAGCTTTCGTGGGTGAATACCCACTTCGTCAGATGCATGCAGTGGAAATTTCCAGAGGCAGATATAAATATGCAAGCAAGAATCAGGCTAGGGATAACGAGGTTAGTTCAATCAGGGAGGATGAGGCCCTCTTCTAGCAGTTGAGGTGTGAACACCAAGGGAGGAGAAACTGCTTTTGCAGTTGGCTAGCCAGTCACAGTCTTTGTTTAATCCTGAGCATAGGTTACATTGGTGGATGTGCAGGTGAATGAACCGGTGATGGTTAGGTCCTGTGATTCTCACCAGCAACTACACACTGCACCATAGTAACTAACTCAGAACCAATCCATGCAACAAACCTCGATGCCAACTCTGCCCACATATCTACACCAGTGACACCATCACAGGACCTAACCAGATCAGCCACAACCATCACTGGTTCATTCACCTGCACGTCTACCAATGTAACCTACGCCATCATGTGCCAGCAATGCTCCTCTGCTATGTCCATCGGCCATACTGGACAGTCCCTACGTAAAAGGATAAATGGACACAAATCAGATATTAGTAATGGCAATATACAAAAACCTGTAGGAGAACACTTCAACCTCCCTGGACACACAGTAGCAGATTTAAAGGTAGCCATCCTGCAGCAAAAAAACTTCAGGACCAGACTTCAAAGCGAAACTGCTGAGCTTCAGTTCATTTGCAAATTTGACACCATCAGCTCAGGATTAAACAAAGACTGTGACTGGCTAGCCAACTGCAAAAGCAGTTTCTCCTCCCTTGGTGTTCACACCTCAAATGCTAGCAGCGGGCCTCATCCTCCCTGATTGAACTAACCTCGTTATCACTAGCCTGATTCTTGCTTGCATATTTATACCTGTCTCTGGAAATTTCCACTACGTGCATCTGATGAAGTGGGTATTCACCCACGAAAGCTTATGCTCCAATACGTCTGTTAGTCTATAAGGTGACACAGGACTTTTTGCCGCTTTTACAAATGTTGTAATGTGTATCTGTGTGTTGTGGTACAAAAGAGTAAGTGTGTTGAGAGCATTTTGCTGTGGGTTCACCTGTGGCTGTCTAAAGGCACTGTTTTCAGAAATGTTTGGGAAATCAGGTGCAGCTGGGAAGGAGTAGGTTCTTCTGCCATTGTGTCTCTTTGAGCTCCAAGTTAGGTGATATATCTCTTACTGAACTAACAAAGGTAGTTTCCCCCTTCAGGTAATGTTTGGGTTCAAGGTACAGTTCTTTCCTTAGAGAAACATGGACCGAATGGTTGAAACACAGGTCTATTAGTCCGGGGACTTGGATTCTAGTGTCACTTGTGCAACTGACTTACTATATCACCTTGGACAAGTTACTTAAACTCTCTGTAATGTGGGGACAATTCTTTCCTACCCTACCAGGGTGCTGGAGATTAAATCATTACTGTTTATAAAGTACTCTTTGCTTCTTAGAGGATGCTATATTCCTGTGGTGTTTTTTTTTGTGTTGAACTAGCTCTGTGAGGGGTTTTAGTTTTCACTACCTCACAAATCTTCCGTTAAATGTTTGTTTTGCCTTTGTATGCTCTACCTCAGAAATTTTCTCTCCACAGTCTAATTCCCTAAAGTCACAGTCTGTACCAAGCTCAGTGTAAATTACAATGAAAAAGGAAAATCCAGAAAAGAGGAATTATTTCAGCATACATCTACAGTTCCCATTCTCAAAAGCTTGGCAGTTTCTTCAGCGTCAACCAAGATTCTGTTAATGGATCGTGATATTACTGACATTCCTGTTAGTGCAGACGGTGCTAATGTCGTGCGTGTTCTAAGTCACTGATGCATAAACATTCAGGATGGGTGCAGTGAGAGCTAGTGGGGAGATCATGCGGAATAAAGTATCCTGTGTAGGCAGTCAACCCTTTTCTGAGATTTTTTTGTATTATTGTGATGGGGTATACCAGACCCTCTGAGGCTCACTGCTGGAGGCCTCGTGGTCCTGCCACACCCTGCCCCCAAAAGTGGGCAGTGGAGAGGGTCCTCTAAGCTTCCTAGAGTGGCTGTGTGGGACACAGTAGTGTCGTGAGGTAGTCCTGTCGGAAGCCAGGGAGAGTGAGAAGGAGCCCTGAGATGGTTGCAGGGACTCCATCAGGACAAGGCCCTGAGGTAAAGCTGTAGATGGCACAGGGCCACGGGGAAGTGGCCCAGGGAATTAGAGCGGCAGCGTGACTTAGATAAAGGGACACAGCAGACCGCTACTATCTACAGGGTCCCTGGATTGGGACCCAGAGAAGTGGGTGGACCTGGGTTCCCCCCCAACCCCTATTAGCCACTGGCCTGAACAGTGAGACACCCCAGAGGGGGGGATTGAACTATAGTGGCCCGACTGGAGGACTGGAGCCAGGAAGCCCCAAGAGGGTGAAGACATTGTTTCCAGAAAGGGAGCCCTGGGGCGCTGCTCTGTCCCAGAGGAGGGACAGTCAGAGAGAGAGAGAGAGAGAGTGCAGGCATGCACTCGGCCAAGGGGGCACTCACAAGAGGCGAGGGCACCCTGTTACAAAGCAGCTGCACCAGAGGTGGACTGATGCCCACGCTCACTTTTCCAGGCCAAGTCCTTGCTGAGTGGACTAGCAGGTTTCACGGAAGAAAAGCCCATAGGAAGAATGTGTGTTCAGACTGTCAAATTCCAGGAGAGTTCACGACAGAGGCCCAAAACAGCTACTTCCTGGTGACAGGGCAGTGGTGCCTGCCACAGGGCATTGCCTGTGTGCAGTTTGTCTCTGTTCAAGGAAATGGGACTTGTGTACATTTGGTAAACAAACAAATTGCTCTAAGAAAATATGTGACATTCCTTTCTCCTCCCACCATCTATGCAGATCTATTCCAGGCCCCTCTAAACTGATCTACAAGGCCCTAAAATCTGCTACTACTTGCCAATGTTCCCCTGCTCCTGAAATGTTCAATGTAGAAGGAAAACCTACCTGGCATGGTGTCAGTGCTTAGGTTGGCTTTGTTAAACATCACCTAAAAGGAAGACAGAAGATCAAATGAGAAAAGACTGTATGGTGAGGAGATTGAGACTAGTAGGAAGAAGGAGCAAATGCAGCTATTGAAACCATAGTTGTATCAGACTCCTGGGTCATATGAAGTTAATTTTTGTTTGCCAGCAATTTATTCATAAAAGCAAAAGTTTTGCGCGACTCCTTCCCAGATCAGTATGCTCCATGTCGTGCGTCCTACTGCTTATGATTCCGACCATGAGGAAGCTCTGAAATACAACTGATAATCATCCCTGCTCAGCGCCAGTTAACATTTGTAAGTCATTGGCAGGGCCATCCGTAGGAGGGTGCAGGGCCTGGGACATTAGAAACTCGGCGCATATCTGCTGGGTGGTGCTCCCCCCTCCCCTGCTCTGCCCAGGCACCACCCCAACTCCACCCCTTCCCCCAAGGTCCCAACCCCCCCTCCACCCGCCTCTTCACATTCTGCCCCCACCCTGCCTCTAGACAAATTGGAGGATTGGGCCAAAAGAAATCTGATGAGGTTCAACAAGGACAAGTGCAGAGTCCTGCACTTAGGACAGATGAATCCAATGCACTGCTACAGACTAGGGACTGAATGGCTAGGCAGCAGTTCTGCAGAGAAGGACCTAGAGGTGACAGTGGACGAGAAGCTGGATATGAGTCAACAGTGTGCCCTTGTTGCCAAGAAAGCCAATGGCATTTTGGGGTGTATAAGTAGGGGCATTGCCAGCAGATCGAGGGACGTGATCGTTCCTCTCTATTCGACATTGGTGAGGCCTCATCTGGAGTACTGTGTCCAGTTTTGGGCCCCACACTACAAGAGGGCTGTGGAGAAACTGGAGAGAATCCAGTGAAGGGCAACAAAAATGATTAGGGGTCTGGAACACATGACTTATGAGGAGAGGCTGAGGGAACTGGGATTGTTTAGTCTACGGAAGAGAAGAATGAGGGGGGATTTGATAGCTGCTTTTAACTACCTGAAAGGTGGATCCAAAGAGGATGGATCTAGACTCTTCTCAGTGATAGCAGATGACAGGACAAGGAGTAATGGTCTCAAGTTGCAGTGGGGGAGATTTAGGTTGGCTATTAGGAAAAACTTTTTCACTAGGAGGGTGGTGAAACACTGGAATGCGTTACCTAGGGAGGTGGTGGAATCCCCTTCCTTAGAAGTTTTTAAGGTCAGGCTTGACAAAGCCCTGGCTGGGATGATTTAGTTGGGATTGGTCTTGCTCTGGGCAGGGGGTTGGACTAGATGACCTCCAGAGGTCCCTTCCAACTCTGATATTCTATGATTCTATGATTCTTCCCTGCCCAGTTCTGCCCCTTCCCCCAAGCGTGCTGTGCCCTCACTCCTCCGCCCTCATCCCCAGCACCTCCTGATGCTGTGAAACATCTGATCCGCGGTAGGTGCTGGGAGGAAGCGGGAGGTGCTGATTGATGGGGCCCGCTGGCAGGCAGGAAGCACTGCGGGGAGTGGGAGGTTCTGGTAGGGGAGGCTCCTCCTCGACCCCCCCTCCCCCCCACCTGCCACTCACCTTCCTGCTCGTCTCCTCACCCCGCTGGCCTACCCGCCTCCCACCTCACCTCCCCGCTTGCAGGGCCCCCCAAAGCATGGGGCCCGGGGCAGTCACCCTGATTCGCCGTACCCCAGGGATGGCTCTGGTCATTGGCTTTGGAAGAGCTGAATACACTTCATTGCCCACAGCAACCGCACAGGCTAAGAAATGAGCTCACACCCAGTTCTCTGTTGTGTATTTTAACAGTGCTTTCATCGAGTTCTTGTTTGCACTTGACTTTCTGGGGCAGCTTTTATAGCCGTGCCCAGAAAATCACTTGCTTGTTTGGAAGAGGGTGGAATGGGAGTCATAGTCACATCACAAAAAATACTGCATAGGAACCTGAGCTCAGACAAAAAGAAAAGGAGTACTTGTGGCACCTTAGAGACTAACAAATTTATTTGAGCATAAGCTTATTTGTTAGTCTCTAAGGTGCCACAAGTACTTCTTTTCTTTTTGCGGATACAGACTAACACGGCTGCTACTCTGAAACCTGAGCTCAGACAGGTGATTGCATATGACCCTGCTGCTAAACAAATCAGCAGTAGGCAGGAACAGCTATAAAAATCATATTGCAATCAAGCTACTTCTGTGCTGCTGCTCCAGCATATTTAGCTTCAAGCATCTGAGGCCTCCAGCCCTTGGTTCTTTTAGTGATATGTTGTTTGATCAGTGATGCCAGTGGCTTATTTTCCATAGTAACTGCTGGATCCTGAAATCTTTGCTCAGTGCTGGGTTCTCAGTAGGAGGCCTTGAGTGAGTAATGACAGGATCAGGCAGGCCCAAAGGCACTCAGTATTCGTGCTGTGTACTACAAGTGATGAGCTGAAAGAGGAATATCATAGTATAAATATCAGACCTGTAAAATAATAGCACTAGAGATGTTGGCTAAGTCATTATGTTGATCTTCTGCCATGTTGCAATATAGAAAACAGTCCCGAGGCTTATAATATAAGAAAACAAAAATGGCCGCAGAATTCTTGTCTGGGGTAAATATTTTTTTACTATTGGTCTGAAAGGTCATAATTGTAAGTAGATTGTTATTTTCACATTTCCTTGTTTGGGGGAAACAGCTTACAGTATCTTCCAGGCTTAGTTAATTTGCTTATTTAAAATCTGGCACAAAATAAAGGTTTCTCTGTCAGGTACATGTCAAACAAGCATTCTCATAAGAGCACTAATAGGTCTTTATCTATGTCCTGGGATAGGAAGCAGATTCTGTTGGCAGATCTCATTGCATCATACTACTGATGGTGAAAGATAAGGAAAATGGTTTTTCATCAAGACAACAATATTAGTTTGTTCTATTTCCTCCATCCCTATTAAAATGGACAGTAAAAAAGTCACTTGTTAACAGTGCTATAGTGTACGTATGTACACATATATATGTGTTAATAATGCTGTGCATTTTTGTAGGACTCTTTAGGTGAGACTCAAAGTGCTTTACAAACGTTAATGAATTAAGCCTTTAAGCACCTGGAAGATAGGGGATTATTATCCCCAGTTTACCGTAGGACTTAAGGAGGTTGTGACTTGTTCAGTATCCCAGAGGAAGTCTGTGGCGGAACTGGGACTAGAACTCTCATATCCTGGCTCACACTTCAGAGTGGGCTTGTTCTGAGTGGCATTTTGTTTGTTTGCCATTTTAACTATATTGATGTTTGTGTGCCTTACCCTGCTGTAGCTAACCCAAGGCTTCCCTGTATGTCTTGCAGAGTGTCTGGAGGAGAACTTTTTGACTTTCTGGCACAGAAAGAGTCTCTGAGTGAGGAGGAAGCAACCAGATTCATTAAGGAGATTTTAGATGGTGTAAACTACCTCCATGCCAAGAAAATTGCTCATTTTGATTTAAAGGTAAAAAAACATTGACCTAGTTAAAAGAAATAATTATAGCATATATTCTATAATGCAGCATATGTGATACATTTAAATGTGATGGTATATAAAATATGTTTGATAATAGAGAAGGTGGAAGCGTAGAATGCTTAGCTTTTTGGACTGAGGCTTCCTGTGATGGATGGACATGACAGCACTCAGTGGAAAGCAGAAATGGTATTTCCCAAGATTTTAGAACCATACAATTGTAGGTCTGGAAGGGACCTCAAGAGGTCATGTAGTCCAATCCCCTACACTCAAGGCAGAACTAAGAATTATCTAGACCATCCCTGACAGGTGTTTGTCTAACCTGCTCTTAAAAATCTCCAATGATGGAGATTCTACAACCTCCCTGGGCAATTTATTCCAGTGCTTAACTACCCTGACCGTTAGGAAGTTTTTCCTAATGTCCAGCCTTGTATTTCTTTTTAGTGATGAGAATGAGAAATCAAAGAAGCCTTCATCTTGTGGGTGTCAGATATTTTAATTAATGCTACTGTTATTTATTGTTTATATAATAGCACCCAAAACGTGGTGGATGCTTTTACAAACATACTGGAAGATGTACAGTACCTGCCCCAGAGAACTCACAAACTAGTAACCATCATGAGTCCTTTTCTAAGTAATTTACCTTTGGAATCCTAACTCCATCAAAGCAAATTAGTCTAAGTGAACTTTTAAATATTAATAACAGTCAATATAACATTTGCCTTGTAAATATTAGACTTAATCCATATTCCCACTTCTGGCAAGCATTTCCTATGTAGAGACCCACTCGATCTGGGTTCAAGTTATAGTATGTGCGTTGTGAGTGCTACATGCTGCTTCCAGTCCTGTCCAGTTCATTTCTTTACCAAACATAGCACAAACTACAACAGTGAGTGTGTTTAGAATTCTATGAGGAATGAGGAACATTATTCTGAAACTACAGAGTTCAAACAGCTTCGGCAATGTATGTTTGACCAGGAAATAAGAGGTAGATTAGTTCAGTGGCTCTCAACCTTTCCAGACTACTGTACCCCTTTCAGGTGTCTGATTTGTCTTGTGTACCCCAAGCTACACCTCACTTAAAACATACTTGCTTACAAAATCAGACATAAAAATAGTGTCACAAAAGTGTCACAGCACACTGGTACTGAAAAATTGTTTACTTACTGATTTTTACCATATAATTATAAAATAAATCAATTGGAATACAAATATTGTACTTACATTTCAGCGTATAGTATATAGATCAGTATAAACAAGTCCTTGTCTGTATGAAATTTTAGTTTGTACTGACTTCGCTAGTGCTTTTTATGTAGCTTGTTGTAAAACTAGGCAAATATCTAGAAGAGTTGATGTACCCCCTGGAAGACTTCTCTGTACCCTCCGGTGTACACATACCTCTGGTTGAGAATCACTGGTTTAGTTGGCACTGTCATTCCAACACCAAGTATCAGTTGGTTCAGAATATGGCTGCTGGCCTGCTTAGCCATCCAGGTCACTGAGAGCACATCACCCCAGTGTTCCCCATGTACTAGCAGGTGAATTTATAGTTTTAGTCCTTCAGAGCATTTCATGGAACTGGCCCAGACTTCCTGGGAGACTCTGTCTCTGTCCATGACTGTGATCTGCCTCGGCAACAATGTGCCTCTGGAACTAGGATTCTGTCACCCACAAGGATGAAACTTGAGGCTGGGAAACTGAGCATTCTCAGCAGCAGGCCTGCAGCTATGGAATTTGCTTCCACAAATGTTGCCATTTTCAGGACTATGTACAAAACATGGCTCCATCCTTCCTCAGAGCAAGGTGGAAGGTAGAGGAGATATGAGGAACTTTAAAATGGGAGCGGGGGGCCTAGAGTAGATCACATGCTGTTCACCATAATTTTGGTTCTAGAATTCTGTGATGCCTAGATACTGCAGTGATGAGTATTACATGGGCAGATGTATGCCCAAGTTCTTCTCTTGAATATATATTCTTCTTGTTGCAATTGCATATATCCCAGCAATATAGTACACTTCATCAAACTTCTGTCCATATGTTTGTTTATGGGTGTGAGTATGTTGGGGTTACCCTGAAGCCACGTAGCCCAAGAACAAAGGTTTACACTGTGCATTTGAAAAATATGATACCATTCAGTGATGGAATATAATTATGTGAACATGAATAAAACTTTTCCCAGGGTGAGTTCTGGCTACTGAAATCCACGTCCCATGTCAATAAAGTTCAGTGGTCAATAATGATGTTGGAAAAAGAGCAAAAAGAAATGTGCACGTGGGGCAGAAGAGATATCATTTCATAAATACAGTAAATAAATCACTCACAAGCGATTTAAAGCAGGATTCAAGATATCACTCATCTGACTTTTATAGGACTATTTTTAGAGCTTCTGCAGCATTAAGCTAGGCATTTATTTTTAAGCAATAATCCAACTAGGGAAATGGAGATCCATAATTATCTTGTCACTCTTATCAATCTCTTCAGTCTTGCCATAAAAAAACAGAAGTTTGGGGAACATATAATGGGAACTAGTTTGAAATGGGTTTTTTGGGGGGAGGCTTGCTTGTTTGTTTGTTTTTAGTGGCCTTGCGGAGATTTGACTGTGGAAGTGTCTGCAAAAACAAAGGCTGTTGAAGCGAAACAAACAAACAAAACTCAAAACCCAGTGCCACTGAACTGCTGGAGATGGACAATACACCAAAGGAGGGAGGGGGATGTAAAAGAGGGAAATTACATTTAAAATATTTTATAGCCATTATAACAACTGAAAATTTCTTTCTCCCAAGTGGCCCATAAACCCTAGCACTCTCCACAGAGATTCTGGGGGCAAAGGAAGCTTAAATAAATATATAACCATTTCTTGCTAATTTCTTACAAGCACTGATGGTAGGCTTGGCACTGTACAAAGACCCACAATAGAACTAGACCCTGCCCTGAAGAGCTTGGTGCAATATCAATAATAATTGCACTGTCAGGCCTCTGCTAATGTTCTGCTGAAATCAGTGGGGTAGCAGGACATATTGGGGGATGTTTTGCAGCAGTAAAAAGGATTAGATGGTGGGTAGAGAATTGTGACATAATGAAAATGTTAATTATACTGTGAACAAGGCAGACATGTACATGTATCCAGTTATGTGACTAGAGAGAAGTGAAATACGGATTTGTGTTTTATTCCTATGATATTAGCCAGGCAACCACTTTTCCGATAGCTCCCCCTTTCCTGCTAGTCTGTTCTCATGACCTACTTCCAGCTGGTATAGTCTGCACCTTGTCACTTGCTGAAACCCAGATGCAGGCCTGAGAACACCAGGGATCAGCTCTCTCTGGTGTAAATGGGCACAGCATCATTGATTGCAGCAGAACTGTACCTATGTACGTCAGGTGAGGATCTGCACCAAGATGCAGAGGCGATGAATAGAGATGACTGTTGAATAACTTCTTGTTTCATGCTGTACAGCCTCTAGCATAAGTCTGTTCTAAACAGGCCTGCATCACCTCAGCAACATACACTGCTGGCAGCTAAGTGCACTGAATCTTCAGACGAAAACCAGCATAGTTAGCCTGGAGCCAAAATCACCTTAGTCCAGTGGCTGTGAAAATAAATTATTCATGTAGCCTGTCTGCAAGTGTAATGCAGAGTGAGCGTGTGTGTTAGCAGTAGCTCCTTGCACATGAGAATTAGTTCTGAAATGGTCAGGCAGCTGCCAACAGGGAATCAAACTTTCTGACTATTGCTTCCAGGCTATGATTAAAAAATGAAAATTGAATAGCATTGGAGCTCTTCGTCAGAGCTGTGCTAGCCATGTTGCTCTAAAAACTATAAAATAAAGGAGGAATGACAGGGGCTAAGAAAGTTAGTGGAAAAATAATTAATAGATACAGCACAGAGTATGGAGTCGAACCTGCTGCTTAGGGATGCTAATGGTTCTCTTTTCACAATTCTATCAGGTTTGGCCTGGTGCTTTTGGTTGCATAACAGTCAGAAATTCTCCATGTGTTCTTAGAATAGCTTGTTACTAGAGGTGGGCCAGAATCTCCAATCCTAGCCCCTTCTAATTTCAGAGACATTCAGATCCTCATCCCAGGATCTGAACATACCCCATTGCGGTGGAAGGGACCAGGCCATGGTAAGCTCACCCTCTGTGTTGTACCACCATGCTCAGCATGTCAGTCTCATAACATATCTCGTAACTCATCTAGTTGAGCCAAGCAATTATTTACAGTTATGTGAATAACTCTGGTGTGTCATCATTTCCCTGGAAACCAGGTGTATTTTATCTTCATCCTGCCACAACAACTATAATTAACAAAATAAACATAGGCAGGCAGAGAGAGAAAGCAACTGGTGAAGAGAACAAGGAAGGTCCTGACTTATTAGGAAGCAGGACATGCTGCAGCTTTTGTGACAGAAAAGAATAAAGGCAATAAGTGAAGTGAATTACAGTATTGCTTTTGAGAGGGAGGCTTCAGACACTGAGGAGTATTAATTTTGCTGCTGTCAAGTATGATTTGACAATGAATGTCACATTACATAAATATGTTCAGTTTATCAAAACAATGAAGTCTGCATTGCCGGGAGTAAGTTTGTGGTTTTTACCTGTTCTGCAGTATTGCAAACATGTACAAGCATGAAAAGGTGACTCAAAGGATACTGCTTAGGCTCTTGATCTGTTAGCTTCCTCACAAATAATATAACTAATCTTTGTTTCATTATTTTTAGCCCGAAAACATTATGCTTCTAGACAAGAATATTCCTATTCCACACATAAAAGTCATTGACTTCGGCCTAGCCCATGAAATAGAAGATGGAGTTGAATTTAAGAATATTTTTGGGACACCCGAGTTTGTAGGTGAGTGTTCAAGCAATTCCTTTGTGTTGCAGCTTTTCACTGGAGAAGCCAGCAACACCTTTCTGAATTCAGGGAGAAGCCAGCAACACCTCTGCATTTTCAGTCCCCTAAAATTGCCACCCCATTTGGGTGCACTGCATCTAGAGGGCATGCTTGAATCTTCTCAGTGGAGCAGCCAAAAGGTGCCTTCTGTAAACTGTAGGTGTCGAGCTGAAGAGATCAGGGTGCTATCTAATTAATGAGCTAGAGAAATAAATACAGGGTTGAAATTTTGGACACCCCCCCCCCCCCGCACGCACTAATCCCATTTCTGTTACTTATTCTCCCTGTGGCAAGTCAGAGCCACTCTGCATCTGTAAAATGGAGTAATATAGGTCTCTGTTGATGTTACTGCTTTCTAAGTATAACTCCCTCCCACTGAACCTGTTTGGATTATGACAGGTTTCAGAGTAACAGCCGTGTTAGTCTGTATTCACAAAAAAAAGGAGTACTTGTGGCACCTTAGAGACTAACCAGAGTCTCTAAGGTGCCACAAGTACTCCTTTTGTTTGGATTATAGCTCCCTTCCTTTTGTTACTCCAGGATGACTGTCATGTTGTGACTTCCTGATCATGTTTCTAACCTCTAGGTTTGCTTGTATTATCTCTTGGTCCTTACTGGTTTTTACATCTGCCAATCAGAGATCTATTCGGTTTAATTTACTTCCTCTTCTGGATAATAAATGAAGCTGTTAAATAAACACTGATCCCTGCTGCCCTGTTCTAGACACCTCTTCACACCTCGATACACTGCCGTTTATCACTTCCTTTGTTCAGTCCTCTACATGGATATTTTTCATCCACAAGGTGTTTCTTCTACAGATGCTACAATGAAGTTACAGTAACAGCTGACAACAATAGTAATGAATGGTGTGTTGGCTGGAAAGAAACCTTGGGCAAGTTGCGCTAGAGCAGTCCCTGACTGGCCAATTACTAAGTAAAGACCGGGCATTAATGGCATCAGTTTATTGCCATTCTGAAATAATTGGGGAGAAAATGCTTAGATCCATCTGCTTAGGGATGCTGTTACATGAAGTAATTTGTTGTTGAAGGTATAATTAGTACTGTAGATGGATTGTAATGTCTTCCTGTTCTTTATTCTTTGATCCCTTTTCATGCTCAATTGACTCTAAATTAGCTCTCCCTCTGTTTGGGAGATTAAATTCCTACTGCCACATGTGCACACCACTGTAGAACTTTAAACAGAAATGACCTCATATAACTACTGGCATGCTTTTTACCAAGGACTGATATAATTCTTGACCTACACATACAATTCATGTTGCTAAAATTAATTACTCAATCTGTTGCTGATGTTTGAATAAATGCTTCTTACAGCTCCAGAAATAGTGAACTATGAACCACTTGGGCTAGCTGCAGATATGTGGTAAGTTCTCGGCATTAACTTTTCTTCCAAGATGTTATACTGCTAGTTTCTTAAGGGTGCTCTGTGTAAAATCCATTCTCTACATATCAGACAATGCTGACATACAGTAAATAGCTGTTCATTCAATCCTTCCATTTTTACCTGCTGTTTATAGTAAACTTCTACTCATGATATAAAAAAAATTGAATTATATAAAATAGGAGTTAACAATTTGCCACTAGCTGTCACCTTTTGGAGAGAGCCTCTTGAAAGGCACCATTGTCCCTGCAATGCCTTGTGATAGCTTTGTTTATAAAAGTGCTGTGAATAGAGAAAGCTTCGACACCAAGCTATTCTGCCCAAAATGGTCATAGTGGCTAAAACATCCGTGCGGATATTCCTCCATGCTTCTGACATGTACCATAGCTAATTAGCTACCATGAACCAACATGACTTAAGAAATCCATATAAAGAAAGCCCAGATATCCACATCATTTGAGCCTGTATCCAAAATTCATGTTCCTTTTTATGAAGCACTGACTTTTACATAGGTTTTGTCTGACTGCTAATATCATAGTTCATCTGCCAATCTAGCAGCTATAATTGACTCATGTCACACATGTATAAAACCTACAATCAATTGCTCTTTTTGTTTTCTAGGAGCATAGGAGTCATCACCTACATACTGTAAGTACAGAATTTGATCCACTTGTATGGGAACAGCTGTAAAAGTTGTAGGAAGCTAGTGAAAAGCAGCTCTTCTCATCAGTCCCTTAGGGAAGGAGCTGCACAGCAGGAATGGGGCAAGGGACTGATGGACAAGTGATCTCTAGAGGCCTTTTAAAATAGAGAAAGCAAAGAAAATTAAGTGAAACTAAAAGAGAGGCGATAGGACCAATGACCAGCAAATGCCTCTACATAGGACCAGAAGCACCTGTGCCTCATGTTTTTGGGGGTGGGATTTTCAAAAGTGGTCACCAAGTGTTGGCCGACCGCTACTGCCATTGATGTCAAACACCCATCAGCTTCAATGGGAACAGAGTTAGGCTAATACTGAGCACTTTTGAAAATCCCACTTAAATCTCAGCCTCTCTAGCCCTGGGGTTCTTCTGGGTGGGCTCAATGGGCTACATGCTGCAGCCGTTACCGAGAGCTCCCATTGGCCTCGTTGGGAATTTTGCATTAGCAATCTTTGCAGCATCAGGCCCAACAAAGATAGAGACACTTAAAAGAGGAATCTCTTTCTGGTGGGCAGAGCAAGTGGAGCAGAATTAAACACACCCACAGGCCATGCTGAAAGCTTTTGGTTTGTTCCCTGAGCTTCGACCCCGCCCGCTATAAAAGGGCTGTAAGCTGACAACATAGCCGGGATGCTGTGAAGTCCCTTATGCCCTGGGGTACAGTAAGGGGCACATGGATACAGTCCGAGACACATTAGGTAGCCCACCAGCAGCTAAAGAGCAATTCTAAAATTGTCTTTATTTGCATTCCTCATGTCATCAGCTGATACATCTGAACGTGATAGGACATCAATGTCTTCATAAATTGCTATTTACATCTGTTTATAGATTAATGGGAAGGGAGACGGGATGTTGAGAAGAAACAGGTTAGAATGCTTACCCTGTGATGACAGTAATGCACAGATAGTCAGGTGTTCTGAGAGGCCTTCACCTTCCTCTGAAGTGTCGCATACACAGGCCTTTGCTGGAGGCAGGATAATAGAGGGAGTGGAGCAGTACTCTGTTCCAATAGGACAATTCTTTTCTACTTATATACCTTTGCTCTGTAGAGAGATAGAAGCATTGATTTTGCTTTTGCATTGCTCCATCGGGTCGAAATGACCTAGAAACCTTCTGCAACAATAAGTTTGTATTCAGAGATGGGCTTGCCCCATGAATTCCAGATCCAAATTTCCCCAAACTTGGAGGTGGTTCAGAACAGGAGTTTTCTCTGACCCATCTCTACTTATATCTAAAATCTCCATTGGAAAAAAAAAGAGAAATGCAAACAATGTATCCCTTTAGATTACTACTAATCCGGGCTCTGTTGTATCGCAGTATATTTGGGGTGTGTCATGGATCCACAGCATTAGTGCTATACCCCCAACTTTGGAACAGTCTCTAGGACAGTGGTTTTCCCCCTATTTACCATTGTGGGCCACATCAATACTAACTATGGCCATGAGGATGTTACATGGGCCGCCCCATGCGCTGATTGGGCCGCAAGTTGAGAACCACTGCTCTAGGAGGAACCCCTTCAGTGTGCCAGACCTGCTAGGGGTCTCCCTCTTCCTCCAGAGTAAATCAGATGGCTTCTCCACCTCCTTAGACTGGATCTCTGGGCCTGCAGCACTCCTGCTTCATACCATGAGCTCTGCTCTGTGAGTCCAACCAAGATAGATTCCTGGTAGAGACTTGTACGTTCTCCAGGGATCAATATATGTCCGCTAGCCTCTGTAGAGACATTCAAACAGTGTTGTCAAAACAGTAGGGTTTATTAGTCAACTGGAACATAGCATAGGAAGTCCTTAGGTTAACATACAGAATGGTACTTAAAGAGTAGCATAGAGTACTTAAAACAAGACCATTCTGGTCAGCCCAGAGCCTAGCTGAGCTCTAGTGAACTCCATTGTTCAAGGTGTCTGTCTGTCTCTTTGGTCAGATACCAGGTGAGAACCCTGACTCCTTCCAGCAGCCAACTTTTACCCCCCCAACGCACACCTCATACCTCCCCAGCTAAGTTCCGTTTAAGCTGTGCAGCCATGCAGCTGCCTATTAAGCCTCATGCAGGGGCTCAGGGCTGCGGCGGGGAGAAGTGCCCCTCTCCACCGGCCCCAGCGCAGACCTGCCATGGCAGGGAGAGGTGCCCCTGCCCACCAGCCAAAGCACGGACCTGCTGCAGTGGGGAGAGGTGCCCCGCCCTCGGCCTGGCCCAGCCCAGCCCAGCCCCACTGGAGCTGCCACAGCCAGGGAGAGGCTCCGCTCCCCTGGCCCCGAGCTGCTGAAGCAAGAGAGGGCGGGGGAAGTCCTCTCTCCCCATTGCAGACTGGGGACAGCCTGCACCCCAAGCCCCTCATCCCTGGCCCCACTCCAGAGCCCACATACCCCCCAACCCTCTGTCCCAGCCCTGAGCCCCCTCCCACACTCCAAACCCCCACTACATGAATTTTATTATGTGCACCAATAGGAAGGTGATGTGTCTCACAACACCTCCATATTGGTGCACATAACAAAATTCATTCCGCACATGGACGTAAAAAATTAGGGGGAATACTATTCCCCAGTCCTTTGTTCTCGAGCAGGGGTATGTTGCTCAGTTTCCCTGCTGAGAGGTAGGGATGTCTGTCTCCCTCTGGGCTTTCGGTTGCTAGGTGTCAGTGTCCTGGTATTTGGATATGGAGACTAAGGCGCAGACAGCTAGGTGACATCCATATCTTGCTCTCTCAGGCCTGGTCTACACTAGACAAGTCAGTCAGTTTAACTACATTGGTCAGGTGTGTGAAAAATCCACATCCTTAGTGGCACAGTTAACCTGACATAAATCCTTTGACAGCATTTACAAATCAAAAAAATCTTACCCGGTTCTTGTGAATATATATTCTCCCCACCCTAACAGTAGCTTCCAGAATGGCTAATACAAGTAGCAATGGTTAACATAGTAAACAAGCATAAAAACAGTAGCCCTCTGTAAAAAGGGATGGAGACGATTGTGTGAGCCCTTGAATGGGTGGGGTATGACCCTGCACACACTATAATACTTTTAAACCCATTTTGTATTTTTCTAGAGTTGTTTCTTAATTTTATTGATACTAACTTCCGTTGATACCGTACGGTGCCTCTCATTGTAAGGAGTCCCAAAATGCTTAACGAACACTGAGTGTATATATACCATCACCTACTGTAACACACATGACCACGTTCTTATGGACACCAAGGTCACTGCAGGGGTCAAACCCAGATCTTTCAGCCCCAGGAGCACGAGCCCCTACCATCAGAGCTAAAGGAATAATTAATTTAGTTCTAAGTAGTAAGCTGTTATCATCACTGGGGCCAGCCTCTTGATGGAGACATAGAATCATAGAACCATAAGGTTAGAAGGGATCACTAGGATCATCTAGTCTAACCCCTTGCCAAGATGCAGGATTTCTTGTGTCTAAAGACCGTCCAGGACAGATGGCAATCCTGTCTCTTTTTGAAAACCTCCAGTGAGGAGCTTCCATGACTTCCCTAGGCAGTTCCATTGTCCTACTCTTCTTACAAGTAGAAAGTTTTTCCTGAGATTCAATCTAAATCTGCTATGCTGTAGTTTGAACCCATTGCCTCTTGTCCTGCCCTCTGGGGCAAGAGAGAACGACTTTTCTCCATCTTTTTTATGGCAGCCTTTCAAGTATTTGAAGACCACTATTATGCCCCCCCTTAATCACCTCTATTCCAAACTAAACATACCCAGTTCCTTCAGCCTCTGCTCATAAGGCTTGCATTCCACCAACTTGATCACCTTTGTTGCTTGCCTCTGGATCCTTTCCAGTTTCTCTACATCCTCATGATTACTCTCATAGAGCCAAGGTCCTAAAGCAGCATTTATACAGTGCCTTTCAAGGATCATTTAGTGATTTAAAGTTGGGAGAGAATCATCTCCATTCTACGTATGTACAAACTGAGACATGGAGAGGTGAAGTGACTTGCCCAAAGTCACAAAGGACCAATACGACACACAAATTGAGGGGACAGTGGATGGGAGGAGAGAAGCCAAGTGCCCCACAGTATGATTTTGAGGAAAGGGAAAAAATATGGCCAAAGACATTATGGCAGGGATTCCCCAGCTCTGTTTTGTAACCACTGGTGGGCCACAAAGAGCTGGCTTTTCACGTGTTGCCTGCTGTCCTCCTTGTTTCTAGCTGACTGAAATGGAACAAAGGGACAAGTGGGGGATGAGTGAAGAGCGTAAGTAGTCAGAACAATTGACTGTAATCAAATAGGGCAATACTTAGGGAAGTATTTTTAGCTCTTCGGTGCTCTAATATTACCTTCCCATGTCAGCAGCTGTGGCAGTTCTGGGTTGTTACATGGCACTTTCTCTGTTGAGATTTGGTCCACACTATGAAAGCATTTCGGAGCTCCCTGTTTTTGTGCATAGTGCCTCCGTGTTTCTCGTATCCTCACTGAGCAGACGTAATCACCATTATTAAGGTGTAATGCAAAAGATCCTTGGTTAGTGTGACAGTGTTGGATGATAAAGGCCCATTGTGAGCAGAATCACTTAAACAAGCAACGTCACTCCTCCTAGAGCTGAACGGTTTGCTGCATTTCTGTTTTGAACCCACTGCATCCTGAACTTCCACTATCAAAGTCCAAACGGGGAGGCAAGAATAGTAGTACTATTTTAATGGGATTAGATCAGTTTCCTTAGTATAAAGAACACTTGCTGGATATCTAACTCTCTTGACTCAGCATTCATGGTATTAAAAAAGGAACTCTAATAGAAGTGCTTTAACCCCAGGTTTTTGTGTGATTGAGGTAAATATGAGTCTCAGATGAAGGATGTCAGTTATATTTGAGAGAGATGCAAGGCAGGCTCACAGCCCTTTCCATCTAAAAGATCGCTGAATGGTGTTTTATGAGGATGATGACTGCAGTGTATCTTTGCAGTTTTAAGCATGGAGCTGAGCTCTGATAGAATTAGCTCTTCATGTTCTATTTTATTGCACTGTAAGTCCCCTGGCTTGTCCTGCGGACTAGTTTTAATCAATGCCATGTCCTCTTCCCACCCTGCAGAAATCAGGGCAAGGCCACAAAAATCTGAGCAATTAATTTTCTCTATTTATGTGGACCTCTTGGGCCCAACTCTAGGTGCACATTGTGCATAGATGCTTGCCAGTGAACTGCAGGCGGAAAAACAGCACAGGGCAGGAGTTTTCCCAAAAAGCCTACAGAGGGGCTACTGAACAGGGCTTCCTTGATGGGAACTATGGGGGGACATTCCCTGACATAGCCTGTGAGTATCTGTGTGTGTACCCCTGATGCATTCATAGCAACTGGACCTCTCCTCCAGTGCGGATTATTCTTACCCTGGGGGGCAATAGCCTGTGTGTGTCTCAGGGATGGGGGTGTCTGAGAATAGGGTCTTTGGTGTCGCACATGGAAACACATTAATGCTGCTTTTGTGAGTCTGTTTTGTAGCTATATATATGGTGACGCAGATTTGAGCCTATTATTTCCAAATCTTCTTGGCTGCCCTGAAAGAGAGACCCACATTCTATCGTTGTCATTTCACAATCTCAGAATCACGTCAAAGTAACTTTATTTTTCCCCAATCAAAACATGATCTTCCTGTCTGGCCTGTTCAGGCTCAGTGGCGCATCCCCTTTCCTTGGAGAAACGAAGCAGGAAACTCTCGCCAACATCACAGCCGTGAATTACGAATTTGATGAGGAATTTTTCAGTCACACCAGTGATCTGGCAAAAGACTTTATCCGGAAACTCCTGGTGAAAGACACGCGGTAAGTGAATGTACAAAAATGGCTGGCTGCCTTTCATGCCACCCAGGCAAAAATGAGCACACTGAGCAGTTCAGAGTTTCATTACAGAGTTGGTCATTGTCCCAGAGTGAGGCATTAAGTACAAGTGTATTGCTGAGTCCCTTGTAAATCTCTATATACAGAGGACCTACAAATATGCCCTATACCAAAATTCACCAAATGTGCCAAAATTTGGCATGCATTTTCTTTCACCAGTAGGGTTGGATTTTTTTTATTTATTTTTTTTTGTAAAGTGCAAATTACTGGAGTTTATTGGGTTTTAGAAGCTGCCCTTGTGTCTGGTAATTTTTAAATGTTTTTTTTTATTGCCTCTAATGACATCTCAATTCACATGTCCTGGGTGAGTGAGTCAGTGTGTGTGTGTGTGTGTGTGTGTGTGTGTGTGTGTGTGTGAATTAGAGAGAGAGAGCATTGATTTTATATTCAGTGTTTCAAAAGCAGCTGCTCTGCATGGACAAATTCAGACTGGAAGTAAGGCATAAATTTTTAATAGTGAGTAATCAACCATTGGAACAGGAGTGGGTGGGTGAAATGCTGTGGCCTGCGTTGTGCAGGAGGTCAAACTAGATGATCATAATGGTCCCTTCTGACCTTAGTATCTATGAATAAAAGGGGCCTGGTGGACTCTCCATCACTGACCATTTTTAAATCAAAGTTGAATGTTTTTCTAGGAGATCTGCTCTAGGAATTATTTTGGGGAAGTTCTATCAGCCTGTGCTACACAGGAGGTCAGACTAGATGATCACAATGGTTCCTTCTGGCCTTGGAATCTATTAATCACATGCTAAAGCCTGCAGATTGGCTTGCAGAGATTGTCAGGAAACTAGCTCCTGTGTGTTCACTTGGAGGCTTGTGTTCATTGGTCTCAAACCTCCAGAGGGACACCCTATCTACTCACACCTGTAGGCCACCATTTTCTCTTCACTGTCCTAACAGAGTCCATCATTTGAGGCAGGATGACTCTTATCCCTGGTCTGTCGTGGATGTTGGATAATTGCTCCCACATCCCAAGCCATTAGGAACCTTCTAGGAAGTGAGATGCACTCAGCTCGTACCCTTTATTGCTGCAAACTCCTTGCTCTTCAGTTGTCTTCGTGTCAAATATGGCCCATTAACTCTTGTGCATCAGCTAGGTACACCTGGCACTTCTCTAGCAGCTATATGGGGCTTTTCTCCTACCTCGTGGTGATTAGGGAATCAGAGATTCTTTAGCTACTGCAGTAGGGATTATAGGAGAGGGATCTCTGCTTCTGAAGTTTTTTAATGAGCTGGATGCACCAGGACTATCTTGCCACACTTCCTGCACTATGTTGGGGTGGGCGGGGGGAGGAAAGGGCATCCTTGTGGGTTATGTGCTGCTGAGCCCTCTGAAGAGTCTATTAGTACTAGTGGGAGTGGTCATCGGTTGTCCCCTGAAAACAGAGTGGGGGCCACTTGCAGAAAGGTGTGGGAAGGCAGGTCACTAGGGTGCCCTTTAAAGACATCTGGGGGAGAAGGTAAATAATGGGGGTTGTTGGGAGAAGGATGCCAGCTAGGGTATCTGTCCAAACACATCAGCAAACATTTCTCCAAACTTCAGACCCCAGGATATGTTGGGATATGTTAGAGCCTGATGTGAATGTTTTGCACAGGTTTAGCAAGTGCCTTTCAAGCATGGCAGATCAGGCATATTGATATCTGTGCCATAACCAGCTGTGAAGGCAGTACCCTGTTTATGTCCATCCTGCCTGAAGGTGATAGTGTACTGTTTGCAGTGCTGCTAGGGTGTAGGAGAAAGGGAGATTTTCTGATTTAGTACTGAAGCATCCCGCCCAGGAATACTGCTTTCAGGAAGCAAGAGCTCCAGGGGTGACTTAATAGCTCGTGCATTAAAGACGTTTTTGATTACATTAAGCTTAAATCAATTGATATAGAGAAAAAGGCAGACCAAGTGTGTGCAGGAAGAATTCACTCATTAGGCACTTTAGACTAGTAAGACAGAACATATCATGAAACATTAGTAGCGTTTCACCTCTTTTTAACAGAACAATGAGAGAGGGAGAGATTTTGATTGTGTGGAAATGAAAATTAAGTAGAGCTGACAGCTCTGCTGTGGGATAGCACTGTATTAACACTGAAGACAGAAAACTGTGTGTGAACCCTTCTGCCTGAAAGTTGTACCTCACTGTAAGTAATCCTGTCACTACTGGTGACAGTGTTATAGATACAAAGTACAATATTAAAGTGTTGGTTCATAAACACCCTGAAAGAAGTGTATGGTAAGCAGCTTGGCTCCCATTTAAGTCTGTGTTTCATTGCAGGAAACGGCTCACAATTCAAGAAGCTCTCACTCATCCTTGGATAACGGTAAGGCCAAAGATAGTGACAGAATATGGGTGGTGATTTTGTAACAGGTGAACATTTGCTTCAGGACAAACTAGTACAGAATTTTTATGGGAATTTATATTTCCACACAAAAGGCTATGTGCCTAAACGGCAAGAGAATTCATCATGGTTACGGCTTTCAGAAATCAGTTTGAACCAGACAGTGAACCTTAGCCTCTCCATGTCTCACTTTCACTTATGAGCAAAGCAGGGAGAATACTCCCCTTCTTCACAGGTAAGTTATGAGAAATAACTGGCTACTAAACACTCTGAGATCCTTGAGTGCAAGACAAACAGTAGTAAAAACTGCTTCAATTCCTTCCAAAATCTTGGATTTCTGCAAGCCTTAATTATGACTTCTGTTATTACAATAAATGCCAAAGGAGAGGTGACTGGACTATAAATAAATCGGCATACAGTATTCTGTATTAGAACACAATTTGTATTGTTTTCATCTCAACTCAGTGTTTGCATGGACACAAACCATACCTCTCGTGTAGTGCTTTTGGGTGTTAAGAGCTGACCACACCAAATGTGAAAACAAATCAGCTCCCTCAAAATGTCATTGGTGTAGTGAGCTAGTAGCTGTCTGGATTTGCTTGGTATTTGGATTTGTGTGTGTGTGTGTGTTGTTTTGTTCTAAGCAAAGCTTGCCTCCGTAGATAAATCTCTTAATGAAGATAAATTTAGCAATCTCAGCATGGCAAATGTGGATGTTTAAACACTGGATCGTTCTAATTTTGTTATGTATTGTACAAAACATTGAGTGGAGTGTTTTCAGGATTATTTTTCCCCCACAAATGTTGATGGTTTTGCAAATTTAACTGCACAAACTGTAGCATGCAAATAGTTCACGGCCCTTTAATTTATTTACACTTGTCCCATGTGAATGAATGCTCAATGCTTGTCACATTACCCCTTTTATTTTAATCAAATGCATGAACAATGACTGGAAACGACGCTTCTCCCCAGCATTGTGGAAATGCAGTCTTGCATCCCTTGTCTGCTGTGTAGAGTTGAATTTGTGCAATATCTTTCAATCTTGATAAACAATCAGTAATACTGGTTCTTCTGTCTGAAGACTCACCAGTTGATAGAAGAAACAAAAGTCCAAGAAAACAAGAAGGCTGAGAACAGTCAGCTGAAGACAAAACGTCTGAAAGAGTACACCATCAAGTGCCATTCGAGTATGCCACCAAATAACACCTACATCAACTTTGAGCGCTTTGCCCGGGTGGTAGAAGACATTTCTCTGATGGAACATGGTTTCAGCACTCTGGCTATGTCCCACGATTCCCTGCAGGAGGACATTGATGCTCTGGTTTCCATATATAATGAAAAAGAAGCTTGGTACAAAGAAGAAAATGAAAATGTGAGACACAAGCTTTCACAGCTGAAGTATGAGCACCGTAAAATTGAATCCCTGAAGAAACATATTCAGGATGACATCAAGACTGTAGGTTCTAGTCTTGCAAGTGTCACTGGGAAATACATTGATCTAAAGTCTCAGTATGAATCTCTGAGTCAGGAACTTTCTGAGGAACTCGCATGGATCCAGGATTTAATGAGTAGTTTTCAGCTGGAGAATGGAAATGAAGCACGTGTGAATGGAAACTTTGGCTCTGTTTTCAACAAAGATATTAATGAATCACTAATGGAGCTGTTAAATAGATCTTGCTGTGAGGAATTCCTTGCAGGCTTGAATCTTGATGTTGCAGAATCAAGACAGTAATGTTGGTTAGTAGGCAAAAATCTTCATTAGAACCCCTTGCTGTCTGTCTGTCTCAATGTGCAGCTGTAAGAAATCATCTCAGTGTGTAACTTCAGCACAAAACCACCACCTATGCATTAAAATAGAAATATGGAAATGTTGCACAAACTATTGACCAAAAACTTATACTCTGAGGTGGTTTTTGTGCTGATGTTGTGACCAGCCCAGTTTCTGAACCCTTAGAATTAGAAATCACTTTGTTCTAGGGCATGTGTAACCCTGCAGTTATTCTGTACTAATGTTCTAATAATACGTAAACATACAGGTCCTGAAGATTATTAGGTAATTCACTTGAAATGAAAAACTATGTCACTCCTTTTTTAGCATGCTTTGAAGTCTATAAAATCACCTGGTAGCATTCTTGTTTGGATGAGGGCAATAGTCTTGCAGACTTGCTGGGGATAATTCTGCACAGCAGATCATTAAAAACACTTATGAAGGTTATTGCAGCCCTTTGAGACGGAGCAAATGATGCAGTGATTTATTATTTCACACCATGAAAATCACAGCTAATGAAGGAAAGTTAAGGTTATTTTATAGGCTAGTTATTCAGGGTACAGTCTCTCTTTCATTATCATCAGATGTTAGAAGTCCCCAAACTGTGGGACATGCTCCCCTAGGGGGGTGCAGAGGAATGTCTGGGGGATGCAGCTGGGGCACAGGCTAGCCTCCACAGGGTTTGGGGTAGGAGCGCCACCCCGCCCCACCCCAGCTCTGCTCCTGGCCCTGCCCCCATGCCCAGGTCTCTGTTCCCAGTGGTCCAGCTGCCGGTCAAGTGCCTGGGCCCCAGCTGCCGGCCTTGGCCCCAGCCTAGGCTCCGTCACTGACCCCGGCTGTGGCCCCAGCCTTGGCCCCCTTAACCCTGTCAGCGTCCCCCTCCCAGTACAGCAGCCCTGCTCCCAGACCCAGCTTGGAGGCGGGGGGGGCACGGACAGGGGTAAGGGGTGGCCCGAGGCAAAAAGTTTGGGGACCAGTGTTAGATCATTTTTATTTCTTTAATGTGAAGTTCTTGCCATAAAAACAGTTACCTTATGTTTTATGTACCAGAAATATTTTGTTCGAAAGACAGAATGATAAATCTGTAATGGAATGACTGGAGAACTGTGTATGTATATTTTGCTGTGGAAAATTATTTGTGAGGATGATTATCCATCAGGCAGTGTCAATAGACCTTTGACTTTTATTCCACAATAAGAAAGGTCTCTCAAAGGAAACAATTCATTGACTCAGTGTGGTAGAACTTGAGACTGGTGTGTTTGTTCCAAAGGTCATTTTTGAAACTTACAAGAAAGGAAAAGGAAAAAAAGTCAATGTTTAAACAGAATAATGCACCTTTTTCCTGTGTTTCAAAGGAAAGGTTAACTGCTCGGGCTGTATTTATGTGCACAAATGTAACCATTTCACGTTTTGGACACAATAAATAGTCTCTTATTCAGGATGCTGTAGTCTCTGATGGGGAAGTCTGTGACTGAAATAGGATATTTAAACATCTACTTAGTGAAGTAATTATAGGGCCAGATTCTCTAGCTGGCTTATGGCTCCTTTGTGAGGCTGAGGTACTGCAAAGGGGCTGTAATCCAGTGGCAAATGCCCTGCAGAGAAAATGAATTGGGGCATCTGTACCACAGTTGTCACACTCACACTCCACACACACACACTCCTCGTTTCTCTCCCTCTGCTGCCTGCCACTTTGGTATGAGGGGTGTGTCGTGGGTCAGGAGGGAGTGTGGTGGACCTGTGTGTCACATGGCAGTTCTAGACTGGCATAGGTCCTTTCAAGGAGTCTTTACCAGTGGTGCAACATAGAGCTGCCTGGAAGCCCAGGGAATGGGAACTTGACCATGCCATAGCGGGGTCCAATGCAGGAATCAAACCCATGTTTTTAATGACCTGACATAAAGACTGCAGATTGTCAGAGAATATCTGCATGGCCAGTTCTGTGATGCATCTAGTGGAAGTCTCTTGGGGCCAGGCCCACAGATTTGTACAGGGCCAGCTATTGCAATGGGGCTGATGTTGACTGGGCCTTTGTGCACTACCACAATACAAACAACATGATCAAGCAAGAAATCCCTCCCCCCTGGGCTCTCTAGTTCTGGCATGGGCCATGAGAGAAGAGTCAAACAACAATGTTTGCTCTCAGTGCTGCTTCTAGCAGCCCATTTGGAAATGGATGCAGTTGCTTTCCCAAAACGGGTAAAAGTGAGAGTCACTCTGTATAGCTTCAGGCAAACTCTCCAGTCTTAGTGGCCAAAATCCCCCTTTTCAGATAATAATGCTCTGAACAAAGAAGAGGACAAAGGGAGAGATGACATGTCAGACTTTTCTCTTTGTCCGCCCTTGCCCTCCCCTAAAAAGCCCACTCCTCTGTTCTGGAAAAGCTAATAATTTAAATGTAATGGGCTGCTGCTCATAAGGTTATAAGAATAATCCTGTTTATTATTTTTATCTACAAAGCACCAATGTATTCTCATTCAGTTCACAGAGAATGATAAATCAGAAAGTGCCATGTTCTTATAGTGACTTTGGGAGACTAGTGAAAAACCATGCTTAATGTATATATTTGTTTTACACCTATCTGAAGCACAATAGCTGTGTCTGGTGATGGGCAGAAAATAGACACGCACCCTATCCTGAGACACATTCTACATTAGACAGGATGGAAGTAGAATTTTCAAAAGTTTCTAAGTGACTTAGGCACATAAGTGACATTGTCTTTCAATGAGACTGAGGTTGCTAAGTGCCGAAGGCCCAGATCCTTAAAGATATTTAGGTGCCTAACTCCCACTGAAATCAATGAGAGTAAGGTGCCTAAATATCTTTGAAAAAGGGACTCAGGCTCAAAAGTCACTTAAGTGCTTAAATGAAAATTTTACCAAGGACCTAATAAATCTTATATCTCGTTTGTAATTTTCAAGGGTGCCAGAGGGAGGGAGGGAGGGGCCCAACTGCCATTGAGCGTCAGGCTCCTTTGAGAGTCCAAGCCTAGAGCTCTGCCCAGTGCTGCACGGTACGTTGAAGAGGCCACTGTCCAAAGGGACTAGACAACTTTTTCAGAATCTAAGTTCTCTTCCCCTCATTTTGAAAAATAAGAAAATCTAGTAAGATTCAAAATCTGGAGAAAAGACCCTCAATGAACAGAATCTGTCTGCCCCATTTCTGGCCCCATATTTCTGTCCTTTTGGATTATCTCTGTGTATGAATGTATCAGCACAGAACAGAAGGGACATTAGAGCAGGTGCTCTGCTCTTTAGCATGTCTGAGGCTAGTATAATTATGACCCACTCCTCAAGGCCTGTGCTTTTTTCATGAGCTGAAGGAGGACAGTGCTGTACCACTCCTGAGAAAGGAGCATGTCCAGCTGAGAATGACAAGATCACAACTTTGCAAGGTACTTAGCAATATGGGGCAACTGATTATTAACAGTCTGGAGTATCAAAAAACTAATTATTTTGGTGGAGCTTCAAGGGCTCTGCCATTGAACGAGCACTTAAATGTTTTTTGACGATTATTCAACTGACATTTAACAGGGACATTTTGTAGGTCTAACCTGATTTCTCACCAGTCTTTTTGACTTAGCACATTTGTGGCATGCTGCCTAGCCCCTTATAATGTGGGGAACTGACATCTCATGCTTCAATATCCAGGGTCAATTGTGCACAGATGTTGTCTATCTTTAACGGAGATGGAGGGCAGGCTGATAATTTCAGCTCCTTTCTCTCAGAGGTATTGACATACTTTGTCATTGGAGATGAAATCGCAGCCTCTGTATTTATTTGTACAGGTTCCAAAGCTGAGGACAGTTTCGGAGAATGATGGGAAGCAGAAGCAATGCAAATGGTTCAGGTGTTTGCCATTAGGCTTTAAACATTTCTCTGTGCAACAGTGAAAGTTGTCCTGGATTTCCCACAAAAAGTGTTCTTTTTAGAACTGACATTTTCATATCCTCTTTTTTAGAAAAAGTACGCATTTAACACGCGGTCCTATTTATATGGCCTCCCTGCCCTCTGGTGGCCCAGAAGGGATAGGATCAGGTATTGGCCAAGACTGAAGAAAGGGTTGAGTGGTGGTCTGCTATATTATGGTAAATCCTCTGGAGTTTTTACATTGATGACCTGATTATCAGAAGTGCTGAGCACTAAAAGGTTCCATTTGAAAGGGATTTGTGAAATCTCAACCCCTCTGATGATCAAGCCATGACTATCTAACAGCATATCTTCAAGGTGTTACATACCTTTTGTCTGTTGCATAAAAATATTTGTTAAAATCTTAGAGCCAAAGCTGAACAACTTGCACTTAGATGCTGCTGGCTCTGAGGTTGTCCTTGGGCTGACAAGTATCTCAGAATACATGTGCATAAAGCTTTAAAACTCTGAGTCCCTCATTGATGCTGATGTCCTATGGCACCTCCTTGCTCTCTCTCCCTTTCTTATAAAGATTCTGTAAAATACATCAGCAGACGGGCTACAGCCAAATTGCAGAACTATTGACAAGAAAAGATGTGGTGTTGTACCCTGTTATAGGTGTATTGTTTAGAACAGTGTTGGCTGTTTAACAGCATTATAGCTTGTGTGAAAGAGAATCTGTCTGCTCAACAATATTACCAGTTTTCTGACAAGATGTTTAAATCTTTGAGGGTGCACTTTCCATTCTGCTCTGGTGCTTCTATTTCCTTGTTTGTTTCATTCTCGTTCAATTAAATCTAAGCATTTCTGGATCTCCCACCACCATAACATCTACTTACAACATAAGTTCCCTGGACCCCATTTACTGATGTAGCATGTGTACCGTAACTGATATTGAATGTCAGCTAATGTTCTCTCATTTTATTATGAGGAGTTTGGGAAAAGTTCCCATTTTTAGTTTGCACTATTTCATGAAAATGATACTTCATGACAGGCCTCATGCAAGTGAAACCTATGTATTCCGTTACTTTTCCTGTTCAGTTCTGAATCGAACCTATTGGTTTCACAACCTAAATGAGCACCTCCTGCAATCCATCTTAAATAACTGTCCAGTTCTTGTAATGTGAATCACTTCCAGTTGAAAGCTATCTTTGTTATAACTTTGTTCTTATGTCCTGTTTTACTGATCAGCAAACCCCTCATAGTTATGGCCTATTTAGGTCTTTGCCATTGCTTCAGCATGCTACTGACCTACTTCCTGGGTCAGCGGAGAAGCAGCACTCTTGGTGCGTTACAATTGGATGTGTGAGTAGCAGAGGACATGTAGATAGATCTCTTTGAAGTTTCTCAGTATTTCTTGTTCATATGTTATACATTCTCCAGTTTCAAAACTGGATTAACAAGTCCCTCAAAAAGTTATTTGTGTCTATAAAGTCTCCCTGTGCCGATTGGTAGCACGAAACAGCACTGTCGAGGTGGGGTTATCAAATCCTTCTGGTAAATAGTAAACCCAGTAAACTTACACACCAAAAAGACATGCTGGGGGGAAAAAAGAGGTACGAAATTAGGGAAAGGTTCACTCTGAACTTTGGCTGAAGTGTATCTTTCTAAAGGGCCTAACATGGAAACCCTAAATATTAACACATCCAAAGCTAGAAAGCTAGGATCTAGATCTGAACTTTGTCACTAGGGCTCATCTCTAGAAAAAGCTGCGTGCATTAAAACAGAGAATCAGGTTTAGTGATCACGTCTTAAAATGTTTGTAACATTTTATGTTCCCCTTAAGTGGAGATTATCTCTCCTTTCACCTCTTTCATCACATAAGCCCATGTGCAACTCCTTGCATCTGATTCCTCTCGCATGCACCCAGAATCCTATGCAGTTGTTTTGGACCACTAGGATTGGTACAATGTGAAGCATCTTTATGGGGGACCTCAATGCAAGTAACTGAATAAACTAGTTTCAGCAGAATACCAGAGAGAGGGAATGGGAGCAGATAAGAGTTGGTTGAATTCCTTTGAGGACATGGCCCATGGGTTAAGAACCTCTGAACTAGTGTAATGCAAAAATTTCCAGATTGTTTAATAACAATGATTTGGCTTTTTGGGGGCTTACTCAGCTTTTCCATTGTTAGTATTTCATTAGTACACTGGGACTGATATAGTTCCCTGATTTCTAAAGTACTAGTAATGACATCAGTAGCATCATTTCCCACCCACCTGACAGTGAACATAGGGAAGGATCTGACATGGCTGATTAGCAGTTGGGATATTGACTAAGCCCTATGGAACCTCTGAAAAGGGTATTATTTTTTAAAGGGAACACTATCAGGTTTAAAAATCATATATTTCTTTTTTTTAAAAAGCAGCTTTTCTTAGTAATGTCTCTGTTAAACACTTCAGATCATTGATCATCAATCTAATTTGCCCTTCACCATCTGTGCTGTTTACTTTTAGCATCACACTCAGCTTGGACAATGAAAAAAGTACACTCGTCTGTTTCCCTTTACCCTGGAGGAACAAATAGTGACTTTAGAGTTAAGGCTGAACTGAGATTTTGCCTTTGATGGGACCTTAAACCCTCTCAGGAGTTGAAACAGTGGCTTGGCTTTAAAAAGCTAAACAGATACAGAATGCGTGTCAGAGACAGGACACTGAAATAGATGAATCACAGGCCTGATCTGGTATAACAATTCCTAGCTCCCTATGACAGATGTTCAAGTTAATACTACTTGGTCTGTCAGCACCATGGATTGTGAGGGTTCCTTATGCACTTAACTATGGCAGCTGGATGGAATTAATTTTAAACCCTCATTACTTCCAAAGGAGTCAGAGGTAGAGCCAGGCAACCTGTTTCCCTTCCTAAAGGGCCTTGACTAAGGAACCCCACAGGGTTCTGTTCTATCATCATTCCAAAGAGACACTTGTCAAAACCCTGCGGAAGGCTGTGGAGATACAGGCTAAAATGTCATCAATATGCTGACAACACCTCTCCATCTCCTTCTCAACAGCCCCTGCTGGAGCCCTTTCCCTGCTCTCCCAATGCCTTTCAGAGAAAGGGGCTTGGATGAAAGCCAGCGAACTCAGGCTCAATGCAGATAAGACACTGGTGCTACAGGTCGACAGAGGGAAGCGCTCTGAAGAATTAGCACAGTCAAGAACTTCTCCCTCGGCTGAGCACCTCTCTGCCATCCTCTCTCTGGTTTTTAACTCAGTTCAGTGTGTAACTGACAGAAGCAGAGTTATGTTTACTTTCTGTCCATAGGGAAAGCTAAGCAATCAACTTGTCATCTCTTGTGGCACCTTAGAGACTAACCAATTTATTTGAGCATAAGCTTTCGTGAGCTACAGCTCACTTCATCGGAGCTCACGAAAGCTTATGCTCAAATAAATTGGTTAGTCTCTAAGGTGCCACAAGTACTCCTTTTTGCAAATACAGATTAACACGGCTGTTACTCTGAAACTTGTCATCTTTTGTCTTCCAGCCAATGGACAAGCGGCAGGCCTTGGTGAGGCGAGAATCTGTCATTAACTTGGAAAATTTCAAAAGGCAATATGCCAGAAGGCGATGGAAGGTACGGCATTGGGACATTAATACTGATGTGGTAATACTTACTTACGCTGAGGGGCTTTGAGGGCAAGTTAACATTTGCCTAGTGCTTTGAAGGTGTAAAGCATTATCGCTGTATTAAGTATGCTAGGGATTTCTGCATTGCAAGTGTCACTTAATTCTCATCTCTCCCCTCCCCCAGCTCTCTTACAGTATTGTCTCACTGTGCAACCACTTATCTCGCTCACAGATGAGAAAGGTCTCACTGATGCAGGATGAAAGTTCGGTAGGTACATTGAAAAAACAAGGGGAAAAGGGAAGGGAAAAGTAACCATTTTACTGTGAAGTGAATCTTGCTCCCCTAGCATGGGCACCTAAGGTCCAAAAAAATCTGAACTGCCATGGTTCTGGGTAGTCAACCCATGGAGAAACCAGACCATGAGATACTGTACCTTTTGTGTACCCTGGGCCATTGCTCCAACAGTGCTATCTGCGGCATAAATGGGGAGCAAGGAGTGGCCAGTGGCTCTGCAAACTGAATTCATGGCCAAAATTATAATATGGGGGAGTAGTATGAAAGTTGCATTAAGTACATGGCTACCATAGTGATGAGCATAGTATCAAACCCTTAACTGAGAGAGGCGAGGAGGTGCAGTTGCTCTGTGCTGGGTGGGGAAGGGGGGATTTCATCCCAAACCCTACTATGTATTGTAGTTCCCCCGTGCAAAGCCAAGATAAATGGGCTTTGCATAGGGAATGGAAATTTGATGCTAAGGGCAAATCTTGCACTACTGATGCCAGTGAGATTTTGCCGTAGACTTCAGCAGAAGGTTGCTATGTGAGCAAACATGGACTAAGGAAGCACTTGAATATAAAAGGTCTTATCTAAAATGGGAAAACCCTTGTGTTCAGTGGCTTCTCATGAGAGCACATCACTGGATGGTTTGTATTGCTTAAACTTTAGGTTTGCAGAAACGTGATTCGAAAAATTCATTAGGTTGCAAGTATAAGAAGCTTACGTACTCCTGATGCATTTTTGTCTAAGTATTCTATTCTGTATAGGTTCTTATACCATCTATAGTTTTTTAGTGGGTGTTATTTATTTTTTGCTTTATTATTTACATGCATTTTCCCAGTCTCTATTTAGCCAAAGATAAAATAGGGGTTTCTGTCAAGCTGTTTTGACAGTGAGTTTTAGTCAATATAGAAAAATAGGAACAAGGATGTCCTGCTTTAGGGTCAGATCAACAACCCCACTACACACCATCTGCTGTACTTTGGCTGGGAGGTCACTTATTTTAGTTTTGGCCCAATAATTTCATCTGGGAACAGCCACCCCAAAGTGGACAAACCAGACTAGAATCCTGTGTCTCGCTGTGGCCTACTAAATGTTCCAGTTGATGGGGAAAATGTCCATAATGCACCTTACACCTCTAGAGAAACTCAGTGATGTTTCTCTTCACACTACTGCTTATCCCCCCATAGGTGACAGATTAAGTATGTGTTTGCTAATCTATGTAGGAACTCTGTATCTCATTCAACAGACTGAAACATGGCAGCCTCTTTATTTCAGAGAAATTGTGAAAGTGACCAGGAAGAAGATCTTTCCCAAAGAAATGGCACTCATCTGAGGAAAAGCAGCATATTTTAGTTTATCTAGTATTCCACACTAGAGAGACACAGGAGGAAAACCTCACCCTGGCTAAAAATGCAGCCCTAAGAGCAAATCTGGTTTATGATCAGATTCAGTGATGATGTGCTGCTCACTTTTCAAATTACACAGAGCACCTGCATAATATTTTTCAAGATCCGCTGAAAACTTACAAAACTGGGGAGTCCGGATTCTCTGAGAAGTGCGGGAGCACCGACACCGTCGGAATAATTTTACTTGTAGAGCTTTTCATTCTTCTTTGAATTCATCTGTGAACTGTGATATCACCTGTATCCAGAACATTGCGTTTTTACTGACATTCTCTTAAGTGTAGCGCAATTCACATCCTGAGCCACATATACGAATGTGCGTATTAATACCAAAGGATCAGCCTTTATGGCAGTGAAGCTGTTATTGCTTCTTAAGCAAACTTTTACAAATAATTTTTATCATTATTATTAGTAACACAGATACACACGTCTGAGAGAGGTCTGCAATAATACCGCTATCCTTATCATGATGAAAAGTCATCGTGTTTTTCCATTTTATCATCGAAGGCTCTAGCCTGATGGCACAGAACTGGCGTAAGGAGTGGACCTGAGGGAATTTTTTTTGCAACAAACAGTATGCATTTTTCAACAAACTGAAACTATTCACAGAATCAACACAAAGGGCTGCATAGTTTCAGCAAAAAAATTTTTTTTTCCCAAAGACTGAGATGCTATTGGCAAAAGACAGGGAGAAGTGGTGGTACCACCGTTGCTGTCTTCCTTATAAGCTTTAGCCTGGTGGTTAGGGCACTCGTGGCAAACCCAGATTCAGTTCCCCCTTCTACCTGAGGTGGAGAAAGGATTTGAACTTGGGGCTCCCTCGGTGCAGAAAAGTGCCCTAGCCACTGGGCTATGGAATATTCTGATGTGGAGCTCGCTCAGTTTCTCCTGTTGAAGCAGTTTTTACAGTGTATAAATAATTAAATAGTCATTGGAGCAGGGATTTGATCTGGGGTCTCCCTCCTCCACTGGCTATAGAGTTGGTCCCATACTCTCTGCTTGGACCAATGACTATTTGTGCTTTATACTAGGGACCATTCTCTACAAATCTGTGAAAATAAGCTCTACACTGGTATAATTGCATCCACACTAGGGGGTTGCACCACTTTCACTATATTGGTTTCTAAGCCAATATAGTTAAATTGGTACCAAAGTATGTGGAGACCAACCCTTTGTTTTGGGTTTGATGTAGCTAAAACCACAAAGCAAAATCAGCTGAATTAACTGCTTGTTCTACAAAATTTCACCTGATTTGAATGGTTTTGTATCAGTCATCCCAAGCTAGAGATTTTAACAGGTTAGAGTTGCAAGTTTGTGTTAAAACATAACACCAGGTAAATTTTGCCTGGCTTCAGGTTTCACTGTGAACATTTTGCAAAGCATTAAAAATCAAATTTGAGTCATAGCTTTATATCCGATTTTAAGTGGGGATAAAAACATGCATAGCACATGCATCAGGAAGAAGTATCCAGCATCCAGGAAGAAAGAGTAGCATAAGTGGAAGCAGAAAGGAAAGTGTGAGGGAAGAGGCACAATGGTAAGCAGGTGGGAAATTATCCATGAGGAGGAATGACTGAAAGGGATAGCTAGGAAGGGTAGATAAAGAACTGGGGAGGTTAGAAAAGACTGGAGGAGAGAAGGGAAAATAGAGTAGGAGGATTACAAAGGAAAGGGATGGAAAGCAGAGTGTTTCCACCAAATGTCAGACAACAGTCTGAAGCAGTTGATGTAAAAAATAGGCTACCTCATGTTCAACAATGCTGTAGACCAGGGCTAAGTCTATGGTGATCCTCAGCCTGAAAAGCCTTGTCTTCATTAGGATGAAAAGGTGTATTCTGAATTTGCGTTAGCAAACACAAGGTAAAACCCTCGTGAAGACCAGGCAGTTTGTTTGCACACGTTAGCTGGCTGAGGTTAAGACTACATGGCTATCTAGGGTTTATCTTGATCTGCTAACTCATTTTAAACTACAAGTGCCTTGTCTTTACTAGGATTTTGCCTTGTGATAGCTAATTCAAGTTAATATACCTTTTTTTCCTATTGAAGACAATACCTAACTGACCAATTGCAGAGTATCAGAATTATGCAGCAATCTTTTTATCTCTCATCTAGATTTCTACAGTACTTTCTTAGCTACTCTTGACTTCCCTTACCTTGTTAGACTTGTTCAGAAGTCTGATTCTAAACTCTTTGAGATGGAGCCTCAGATGGCATAACTTGTCCTAGCTCCATGGAAGTTAATGGAATTATGGCAATTTAAGACCAGCTGAGGCTCTGCCTCAGTGTTTCTACTGTGTTTCCATGCTCTCTCATTAGCCTCAGTGACTGGCATTGTCTTGGTAGCTCCTTTTTCTTTTTCCCCACAAAGAAATAAGTGCTACATCTTTGTTTTTGTTACAAGTTGCTTCCAAAAATTCACTTATCACAGCAGTAGTGCCTGGTTCCCAACAGTGATGATAGTGGAGGAAACGTTAGATTACTGAGAGCTAGAGAGACATTGTGCATGACAAATCTGAACCAGCACTTAGATACTATGCTAGTAGGCCACTGTAGAAAAGTCAAGGGTAGATGATTGGAAATATGGACTTGAGCCTTGTTCGGAATATTTGTTGTAAAATCTGAGGTGGCTTCCCTACATTTTTTAAAAAATTAACTTAATTCTGCTTTGATCAACTGTTCCCTGAGTACTAAGCCTTGTTTTTAATTGAGGACAACTGCCTTCTGAGTTAGACCAGGTACTGCAGCAGCATCTGAACACCAGAATGGCATTGTGAGGAACGCTGGATCTGGCTTACTTGTCAGCATCACTTTGCAGAACAAACACTTCTCTTTGCACTTTTTATATTGAAGAGTCAGCCAGGTACCCAACAGAGCAATGTTTCTACCCATTTACTTCTTTGCTTACTCTCTGCAGTTCTCTGTGTGTATAATATTTAATATCTCCCAAGTTAAGGTAAGTTTGCTAATGATTACAGTTTAGGTCACTAAGAATTCGTGTTTATTTCGGTGTGCAAGGAATTTATTTTTGTGTTCACTTCCAGGAGACGGATATTTCATGTATCCGAGCCACTTGGTCATATATGCATGTCCTTAAAACCATCCTTAACTATTTTACACTGTTTGTACAGCAGTATGTATTATATCCGATTCTTCATCTCTCTCATCTTCTAAAGTCCTGAGCTGTTATCACTTTTCTAATAAGGTATCCAGACAGTGAGTAATTGCTGAACACTGGCAACAATGCACCTATATCACATGGACCAAGCAAAATATCAATTCTGTTTTTATGCAGAATTCCAGATAGCCCAATTGACTATTAAGGATGAAAGGGGATTATAATATTACTTTAACATAAATGGTACAAATTCAATATTAAAACCTAGGTTTTGATAAATTATATTGTACAATCATACTGAGGACTTTCAACACTGTCCGTAGTGTGGTCATATGTTGTAATATACTACACTCAAATATATATATATAGTTTTATTAGCTGTTGTGCTGATATTTTAATGTATGATTGCATTCTTATTATTGTTATTTTCCAGGTTCCACATCTTAAATTATATTTGCTCTTCTACTCACTCACCCAATTCCTCTGTGTTTACAAGCTAATGGAGACCAAGTCTTCAGTGTATCGTTCAGTTACCTATTTTTATATTTTTTTACACATCAGCTTGTGTAGACTTAAACATTGGACTAAAAGTGAATTTGTACTGTAGTAATGGATAATAACAAGAGAATAGTGTATAGAAAAAGTATTTTCTTTTCATTCTACAGAGGAATATTTATAAAGAGAACACTAAAAACATATATTTGAAAAATCAATGGCTCCTCCACTTGTCTCCCAGTTTCTGAGTTCAGGATTCTCTTTGTCCTGTCCCAGATGATGGTGCTCAGATTAGCCTGAGTTTGTCAGATGGGATATGGGAAATGAAGCTCTGGCCCTGAGATTTTGAGATAAGCAAAGAAAGAATTTAAAGACGTGCTGAGCATCCACAGCTCTAATTTGAAGTCTGCATGAACTGCAGGTGTGCAGCACCTCTGAAAATCAGGCCCCTGAGTCCTGGTTATAGTAACATCCTGGATTATAACATCTGACATTGCTTTGGACCCAGTCCTGTGAGGAACTGAATGCACTCAGCTCCCACTGAAGTCAGTATGAGTTAGCATTTTTCAGGATTTTGCCCTTTAGTTTTGGCTGTACCCCTGTGCAACTAAGGACATGAGTATGCAGTAATAACCACAACCGTACTGTCACTCCCAGATAAACCAGCATTGCCCTCCTTTCCTTACTAAACTGTTCTGTGAGCCGTAGCTTCACATGACTTGTATGGGATGTGGCATTCAGTGCAAGGGAACCACCAGGGGGTGTTATAGGCAATACTCATATTTCAGCAAAACTATTTCCTGATCTTTTTTCAAATACTAATCCAATGCCTGTGTATATTTTGGAGGTTTCAGTGCAAACTCTAGTCACTGGTTTACTAGTACGTTTTACTATATTTTCTTTCCTCTACACCTATGTATTCTGTTGGGGTGAAATTCACTCCTGTGCAGAAGGACCAGTACAAGATATAAGCACCACTTAGTTAAGATCTTTCTAGAAGACTTACGTGGTGCATAGTCCTCATCCTGCTCTGTGCATAGGGGTGAATTTCACTCTTAATGATTTGGAATCTTAAATATAATTATCCTTGTACAACAGCCTTGAGGTTTCCCCTTGATACTGAAAGTAGAATGTAAGAATGTACTTCATTATAATGATTGCACATATTACAGGACATGCCTCTTTGGGAGAAGATCTATATTTTTAATGCATTCCTGGCCCCTTGGGAATCTGAAGAAGAGGGATGCAATAGCCTGACTAAAGAATAAATAAATATTTTATTATAAATCAATTGACATAATATGGATATTTTATTATTGACACACCAGTGCTGTTTTAACCTCTGTACCTATGTTTTTACTAGGAGAAATACTCAGATTTTTATTGAGTATCTGGCAAGAATACAAACTATATCAGAACGCATGAAATATATTTGTCATTCTGATTTGCGAATAAAACTTTGCAAAATATTAATGAGTGTAATCTCTTTATTTCCCTGTGCATTTGTATTAATAGAGAGGGAAAGATGGTCCAGTGGTTAACTGGGATGCTGGAGACTCCGTTTTTAGCTTTGCCACAGGCTTTCTGTGAAGCCTTGGGCAAGACACTTATCCACACTGTGCCACAGTTCCACACCTGTAGAATGGGGATAATAGCACTTCTGTACATCACAGGGGTGCTGCAAGGATAAATAAATTAAAGATTGTGAGGCGTTCAGATATTACAGTAATGGGGGCCATATAAATACCTGAGAGAGAGAGAATTTAAGAATTTTTCTGCTGTGCTGCTGCCATATTAGAAATGCTATCAGATGCTCTTCCTCTGCAGTCCGTCAGATTTTTACCTGAGGGTAAATGCTGAATAGAGCTGTGTAAAGCTGCTGGAGTTTCTGTCCATTTTGCAAACCTGGGGGCAGGATGTTTATGCAGCAGGGAAATGGCGCTGATCCTAAGGGTCTCAGAAGCAAGTGTTACACAGGTCCTATGATGTCAAACATAGCAGAGCCAGCAGACAGCTGACAAAGAAATAGCAACAGCGCAGGAGGAGGCTGACACACTAAGCCTGCTGGGCTCAAGACGTGGCATGGAATGCAAGAGCACTTACGCTGCTGGCAGCCTCGGAGGAGCAGACTGATTTAGGGTCCCAGTCAGGTTGGAGCTGCAAGTGGCAGAAATGTTGCAACACTGCAGGCTGGTGCATTCTTCTACTGTCTGCTGCAGAATGCAGCCATTTGGAGAGGGGTAGGGCTCAGAGGATGTGAAATCCCAACCCCCAAGTGCCAGTGCCTAGAGGAGTTGCCTCAACAGTTGCCTGGAACAAATTTCATCTCTTTTCTATGTGCACTGCTGACTTGTCAAAGTTGCACCCCAGAGCTGGTGCCTGGCACCAATGCAGTCCAGCGGCTGGCTGGCTGGGGGAGTTGTGGGGAACTAGGGCACTGGACACGGCAGGCTGAAGTGGAAGTGTGTTGGAGACAGCACAGCAGTGCTGCGTGAGTCAGAAAAACAAGCAAACAAAAAAGGTACAGTCACCCCCCCCCCTTTAGCATGTGCAGGGGGATAACCAGAGATACACTTAAATTGGAGAGCAGAATCATTGTGACATGATGCAAGGCATGCTTCCTCCTCCCAGGCACCGCACATATTCCCTCCAGGATGCACCTAGCTCCGGCCAACCCAAGGACCAAGAGAGTGGGACTGGGACTGGAATGTGACCACTAAGGTGTGGGGCATCAGGAAACCCTTCACATCCTCAGATACATTTTTCAGTCTGCATCCTTTAAATAACTGAAAGCTCTGTTATTACTAGCTCTGAGCCCTGCATGAACACATTGATCATATCTTGGTGTAAGTGACTTTTCAAAAGTTAATACTGTTTACATTTGGATGTGGTCAGGAAAGCTACTTAATTTTGTGTATGTGAGAGAAGAGGTAATGCATGTTTAATTACATAGTTACATATGTACTTTTTCCACTCTTTCACAAACCATTTCAATTTCCATGACTGCTTCCTATGAAAGAATATGCTGTTCACTGTTGGTCCATCAGTATTGTAGCAATGGGTCAGTGGTGGGTATTGGATAGATTAGGTGTGTGATGAAGCCACCTCTTGTTCCCTTTCCTAGTTCTTTCAAAATGGTGTGGGGGAGGGGAGTTAAAGTCAGAATTGGTTCACAGGCCCTTCTAAGAGTCTGCATCACTGAGCTAGTTGATTTAACATGCATGACATTAGGAGAGATGAATTATGCAGTAGATCATCCAGCCTTCTGCAGCTACTTAAGCAAAATCAGTGTAATCTGCATTGCAAATAGAGTTATCTGCCTGAAGTGATAGGAAATGTTTGAACCGTTTCCAGGGTGAGCTGTACAAACTGATTTAGATCTCTCATTTGGGTCCTGTTACAACTTTTAAGGAAGCCCAGTGGTTTTGCTGATTTCAAGTACTGCCTGCAATTAATGTTCTTCTAGTTAAATTACTTCATTGTAGGTCATTGCATCAGCTTGCAACATCTGTTTATCTAGTTGGCATTTTAATATGAATGGCTTTTGATTCTGTGGGGAAAGAAGAGCAGTTACACATGCTGAGCCATAAGTAACTGGGCACTCAGTCCTGTTTATAAATATATCCACTTTCAAACCACATGCTGGGGAAACTTCTGGAGAATTGGCTGATCGTGATTTGAAGGACATGGCAGTGGTTTGTGCATGTGTGTCAGTGGCACTGAGGATATCTCTACACCACAACTAGACACCCGTAGCTGGCCTGTGCCAGCCAACTTGGGCTCTGGGGCTGTTTCATTGCTGTGCAGACTTCTGGGCTTGTGCTGGATTCCAGCCTCTAGGACCCTGCAGGGTGGGAGGGTCCCAGAGCTCAGACGCCATCCCCAGCCCAGAAGTCTGCATATCAATGAAACGGCTCTGCAGCCATCGGCTGGCACAGGCCAGCTGCTGGTTTCTCTTTGCTGTGTTGACATACCCTGAGTGAGGAGGAATTCAGGCAGTGGATTACTATGCCCTTTGCCCCCAAGTAATTCTCCCATGCAATAAATAGCCCCTTCTGTTTCCATCAAGCGGCCTTCCCCAGCATGGGTCAGCCAGGCTCAAACATAGTGTACATGGTTGTCTGGGTCTTAATGCTCAATATCTACAGAAGATCAAGTCTCTTCTGTTAAAAATTGAGGCCATTTAGTCTCCTTGTAATAAGGGTTCACTGGGTGAGAGCTAGGTCCTCCTTTTTGGCTGAGATGTGTAAGCTGGTCGCTTCTTTCTCTTAATGGACTTTTAAGAAAAAAAGTCCTTTGGGATTCAGCAAGTGAACCCTTATCCCTCTTCAGAGTGTATTCTGGGGTAAATCCCTGTCATCAGTGCTGAGCACTCAGCAATGGATTGAAAGCCAGCAGCTGACACTAGGGACTTGAAGAGTCTGCATTATCCTAGCTACGTTTTACACATCCTTCTGGAGCTTGTGTGGGTCTTCAGAAAGGCAGCTGAGGCTCATTATCAATTCAGCCAGGATGGCAAGGAGTCACAGGTTGTTCGAATCATCTCATTAGAGAGTGGTCTAAAGCAGTGCTACTTGAAGTGGTGGTCCACGGATCGGTGCCGGTCTGTGAGCCATCGGCTGCCGGTCTGTGCGCACACCGGAAAAAAAAATTGCTGGTCCCTCACATCAGATAGCTTGAGAAGCACTGCTTTAAAGGGTAAAGTAGCTGATTAGTAAATGAAGAGTTTTGGAGGTGGCTGAGCCTGTCTGCATCACAATTAAGCGTAGTCGTTTGAAATGTGATATTGCTGGCACTTGCTGACTGCGCTCATTTGAGTGTCTTCAAAACGCTGCAAATAAACTCCAAATAAGTTTCCCCAAGGATTAAAACAGGCTAAGCCACAGATACAGCCTTTGAGGTGAACTAGGCTGGGTGCTGCTGACCTGAGTGGTGACAAGAAGGAGAAGAGGCTGTGGGAGGGAAAACTAGATAGAGGTTCAGGAGGGGAAAGAGGCAAGAAGAGAAAATAAAAAGGGAGAGAGAAAGCAAAGCAAGGAGGAGGAGTCTAAAGAAAGCTCTGTGGAGATAAAATGGCTGGAAGTGGGAGTGACAGCAGAGAAGGACATCAGGATTTTCCTTGCATGTTTTAGTCCATTCCTAAGTTTGAGGTTAGTAAAAATTACTTTAAATTCCTTGGCTGAAAAGGGGAAGCAGAAGAGAAGGTTGTTTTTCTATTGCTAAACGTTGATTTCTCTCCGGTGACAGCCAGGGCTAGGCACAGCATTTTCAGCGCCCCTGGCTACCCAGGCCGGAGAACCCGCCAGCACAACTGCACAGCGTCCTGCATAGCACGTAGGGTTGCCAACTCTCTCCAGCAATTAAAGATTAATATTCAATTAAATATTATGTGATGCGATGAAACCTCCAGAAATACATCAAACCAGAACTGGCAAACCTAACACCCCCACCCCCAACCAGCACCCCCTGCACAGCCCTATCACCACAACTGTCCAGTGCCCCACACAGCCTCCCCCACTGCCCAGCACCTCAGCACACACAGATCTCCCCCACAACCCCCCCAGTTCCTCCACAAATCCCCCACTCTCCCATGCCCTACCCACCAGCTGCACTCACCGGCCCCCGTGGGAGGTGACTGTGTCTGCTGGGAGTGGCGTGATCAGACAGGCTGGAGCAGGAGCAGGTCCTGTCCAGGCCGGGTTCCCTCAGGACCCACTTGCCTGGCAGGGCCTCCTGCACTGGACTGCTGAGCTCTTCTCCTGCCACAGGGGTAGGGTTGCCAAGTGTCTGGTTTTTGACCAGAACACCTGGTCGAAAAGGGACCCTGATGGCTCCAGTTAGCACCCCTGACTAGGCTGTTAAAAATCCAGTTGGCAGTGCAGTAGGGCTGGCAGGCTCCCTACCCAGCTCTGCTCAGATGCCAGGAAGCAGCTGGCATATCCCTCTGGCTCCTAGGTGTAGGGGAAGCCACGGGGGCTCTATGTGCTGCCCCTCTGAGCGCTGGCTCCACAGCTCCCATTGGCCAGAAACCGCAGCCAATGGGAGCTGCAGGGGTGGCGCTTGCGGATGGGGCAGTGCGCAGAGTCCACTGGCCACCCCTCCGTCTAGGAGCTGGACATGCCAGCCACTTCCGGGAGCTGCCTGACGTAAGCACCGCCCAGAGCCCGTGCCAGAAGCCCCCTCCTTCACCCCACCCCACTGCCCCAGCCCTGAGCCCCCCTGCACCCAAACTCCCTCCCAGAGCCCACACCCCAACCCCGTTCCCCAGCCCGGAGTCCCCTCCTGCACTCCAAACCCTTCATTTCCCCACCTTGGAGTCAGCACCCCCAACCTAGAGCTCATATCGCCTCCCACACCACAATCCCGGAGCCTCCTCCCACACTCCGAACCCCTCGGCCCCCACCTCCCAGCCCCCTCATGTACCCCAAACCTCTCATCCCTGGCACTACTCCAGAGCCCGCACCTCCAGCCAGAACTCTCCTCCCTTCCTGCACCTCACCCCTTCCCCAGCCCGGAGCCCTCTCCCACACCCTGAACCCCTCATTTCTGACCCTAGCCGGAGCCTCACCCCCTCCTATACTTCAGCCGCCTGCCCCAGCCCAGTGAAAATGAGTGAGTAATGGTGGGGGAGAGCGAGCGATGGAGGGAGGGGAGATGGAGGGAGTGAGGGATGGGGCCTCGGAGAAGGGGCGGGGCAGGGCAAAGGTGTTCAGTTTTCTGCTATTAGAAAGTTGGCAACCCTACACAGGGGGCTCTTTTGCTTTCCCTACTGGCAGGAGCACTCCAGCAGGGCTGCATGAGGCTGTCTCCACTTCTGCCGGCCCCGCACCCTTCTGGGAACCATGCACAGCAAACTTTGAATTTTTAGGTACCCCTAGAACACCGGTGCCCCAGGCACGTGCCTAATGTGCCTAATTGGAAATCGGCCCTGGTGAGAGCCTGTATGTGGGTCAGTCCCCAGTAAGTTCTCCTCACACACACCCTTTCCTATGTAAACTGTGTTGATGCACCAAGCAGTGTGGCCTTCCTATAGTCGCAGCTGGCTTTATTCTGGGATTAGGTGCCATTAAACCTGAGCGATTTAATCCAAGGGTTGCTCTAGGTGTCAGAGGAGACAAAACCAAAGTAAAGCTTCTCTTGAATTCTTGTTATGAAATCTGCCAAAACATGAAACTGAAATTCAGGTGCTGTTTGCTGGGTCAAACTCACCCTCAAAGTCTTTAAGTGACACATTTTAGCCAGTGAGAGGAAGACTGGAAAAAGTTCACAGGCACCAACTACACTTCATATATGGTAGTTCTTATTGTATCCCTGTTCATATGGTGTTTGGAATTTATATGGTCACCATTATTGTAGAATATGATCACTTTGCCATCTTTTAGTGTATTTATCCTCCCAACACCCCTGTAAGGTAGTAATGTGCTATTACCCCTGCTTTACAGATGGGAAACTGAGAAAGAGTAAGTGATTTGCCCACATTCATGCAGGTAGTCTCTGGCAAAGCAGGGAATTGAACCCTGGTCTCCCATTTGCTAAGTCCTGTACTGTGCATTGGACCTGATCCTCCATTCTGTGGGTGGCATGTGTGGTTGGTTTGTCTTTTAAATTACTGAACTTTTTTCATATTAGACTTTCCTTACTGTTCATATAGGAGGTAGTGATGAGAGGCAGCTGGGGTTCTCTTGACTTGCTGCAAGTTGACCCTTGATATAAACTATTAATGTAAATGTGGTCTGTGACCCTCACTTGAAAACTTCCTGCACAAAACTTCCTTTGAGTTTTGAGACTTTTTAGGAAAGTGCTGTCAGCTAGTGCATCTCCTTTGACCCCATCTTACTCTTCCTGGGGTAATAAATGTAGCCTTATTCAGAAACAAGAGATGGGGCCTTTTTAAGTGTGGGGGAAAACTCTCTTTTCTGAGACTAATCTCTGAGCCATCAAGTACTAAAGAAAACATAATTTCAAGCATCTAAGAAGGTATTAAAAACAGAGGAAAACACTGAATGTACCTTTAAATATCTCAGAGCAAATAATCTGTTAATTACTCTTTCAACTTTTTTTAATCTGCACATTAGATTGAACTATATTATTATTATACATATATTAAGCTTGAGCAGTTTTTCAAACACAAGCTGCAAGGCACACTTATAATAAGTTTCTATAATCATCTCGCTCTCTTTTTCCTTGTGGTATTTAACATACTTAAAGAGGCAGGGCAATTTTTTTCAATATGCTAATGGCATAATTAGAAATGCATACCAAGGGCCTGAAACCTCAACACCCTCAAAACCAGCATCTCTCTGTTCCGACAAAGAAGATTTTATGTTTCTTTTGAATGTAGGTAGTATGTTCCTCTAACAATATAGACTACATACAGTAGCATGGGGGCCACAGAAGATATATTTGAGTACTTCAAGCAAAAGTAACATCTGAGATTTTCATAAAATGAGGGTAGGCACCCATATTATTTCATGAAAAATAAAACAGTTTGTAAAAATGACTCAGCAGGAGGAGATGGAATTTATCTATTTAACATCAGCTTTCACTTCCTGTGCTGTTTTTTGTGGTCAGCACTGATCCACTGCAGGAAGAGTGGAAAGCGAGGTTTCTGAGTGACTCTTCAGAGAGCAATCTTCGGGGAGCAGAGTGAGGTTAAAGAGTTAAGCACATTAAGGGCTGTGGGCATTCCTTAAATTTACACTTTTCGCTTAAGGTTCAGCCTAAAGGGATGTTCTCAAGGCCAGATAGCCCCAAATTTGATCTACCTCTAATTTTCTTGCATCTGTTTTTAAAGTCCTGCGTAACTGTGTTTTTTCCTTTAAAAAAACCAAACTCAAAAACCAAAAACCAACATTTCAGTGACCTTTGTTCCTTTAAAAATAAAATCTGTCAACAGCAACACATCTGTTCATTCTAGCTGCAAGCTAGCTGCTCATTATCCAACAAATCACCGAACCCTTTGTTTTTGAAGTAGAATTGAGTTTCAAACTTCTGTAGGATTCTTAAAAAGAAAAGGAGTACTTGTGGCACCTTAGAGACTAACAAATGTATTTGAGCATAAGCTTTCGTGAGCTACAGCTCACTTCATCGGGTGCATCCAATGAAGTGAGCTGTAGCTCACGAAAGCTTATGCTCAAATAAATTTGTTAGTCTCTAAGGTGCCATAAGTACTCCTTTTCTTTTTGCGAATACAGACTAACATGGCTGCTACTCTGAAACCCGTAGGATTCTTATAAATACAAATGAGAGAATAACTTTTCTTAATGATGAAGAAAATATTGCTTTTCCTCCTTAAGAGCACTCACTCCAGTGCTCTCTACAGGGAAGGATAATTCTGATAAACCATTCAAATAAGTGCCACTTTTCAGAAGTACAGAGAAAACCTAAAGGTGACATAGACCAAGGAAAAACCTGAAATAATTCTGTCTGTTCTGCTGCTGGATCTCGGACGTAGCCTGCATGTAGAATGGCTTGTGACTGAGTCCATTGAAGTTAGAGGTACTAATAATTAATAGCTGGTATTAACATTAGAGCAAACTACTGCATGATGGCCCAACAAATAAAACTCACTGCTGCAACAACCTTCTCATATATACTTTTTTAAAAAGAGGACAACTAACAGGGTTGAAATAGTAAAGAATAAAATTGTCAGGCACACAGAAGAACATAAATTGTTGTCAACATGGTTTCTGTAAAGGGAGATCATGTCTTACTAGATTTCCAGAAAGCCTTTGACAAGGTCCCTCACCAAAGGCTATTACAGTAAATTAAGTTGTCATGAGATAAGAGGGAAGATCCTGTCATGGATTGAGAACTGGTTAAAAGACAGGGAACAAAGGGTAGGAATAAATGGTAAATTTACAGAATGGAGAGGGGTAACTCATGGTGTTCCCCAAGAGTCAGTCCTAGGACCAATCCTATTCAACTTATTCATAAATGATCTGGAGAAAGGGGTAAACAGTGAGGTGGCAAAGTTTGCAGATGATACTAAACTGATCAAGATAGATAAGACGAAAGCAGACTGTGAAGAACTTCAAAAAGATCTCACAAAACTAAGTGATTGGGCAACAAAATGGGGAATTAAATTTTATGTGGATAAATGTAAAGTAATGCACATTGGAAAAAATAACCCCAGCTATACATACAATCTGATGGGAGCTAATTTAGCTACAACTAATCAGGAGAAAGATCTTGGAGTTATCATAGATAGTTCTCTGAAGACGTCCACGCAGTGTGCAGTGGCAGTCAAAAAAGCAAACAGGATGTTAGGAATCATTAAAAAAGGGACAAAGAATAAGACAGAGAATATCTTATTGCCCTTATATAAATCCATGGTATGCCCCCATCTTTAATACTGCGTACAGATGTGGTCTCCCCCATCTCAAAAAAGATATACTGGCATTAGAAAAGGTTCAGAAAAGGTCAACTAAAATGATTGGGGTTTGGAAAGGGTCCCCTATGAGGAGAGATTAAAGAGGCTAGGACTTTTCAGCTTGGAAACGAGACTAACGGGGGATATGATAGAGGTCTATAAAATCATGAGTGGTGTGGAGAAAGTGAATAAGGAAAAGTTATTTACTTGTTCCCATAATATAAGAACTAGGGGACACCAAATGAAATTAATGGGCAGCAGGTTTAAAACAAATAAAAGGAAGTTCTTCTTCACTCAGCGCACAGTCAATCTGTGGAACTCCTTGCCTGAGGAGGTTGTGAAGGCTAGGACTGTAACAGGGTTTAAAAGAGAACTAGATAAATTCATGGAGGTTAAGTCCATTAATGGCTATTAGCCAGGATGGGTAAGGAATGGTGTCCCTAGCCTCTGTTTGTCAGAGGGTGGAGGTGGATGGCATCAAGAGAGATCACTTGGTCATTACCTGTTAGGTTCACTCCCTCTGGGGCACCTGGCATTGGCCACTGTCAGTAGACAGGATACTGTGCTGGATGGATCTTTGGTCTGACCCAGTATGGCCATTCTTATGTTCTTCGGGTCTTTTAGTCTCTTCTGACAGTTTTGCATTGAAAGAAAAGGAACAGAACATGACAGAAATAGCAAAGCTATAAGATCCCCCATGGAATATAGTCTGTTAATTTAAAGTGCAGTGGAGCGTGGAGCTATTAAAAGGGGCAGCTTGCTGTGGAAGCCTCTCATGCTTCGGTTTGTTAATCAGTTACAGCCCTCTTTGTAATTAAAGATGAATTAAAAGGCTTTTTAACCTGCTATGATCTGAGGTTTCTGGAGGATTTTTTTGTTCTTTTTTCCCTGGGTTGGCTGTTGTCACTGCTTACATCTAGCGCTATCCAGTCCACAATAACTTCCACTGCTGTGTATCCTGCAGGACCTCCATGAGGATCCAGGATTCAGCAACCTGGGTTCTTTCCCACACGCCCATGGCTGTGTAATTCAGTTCTGGCCTTACCTGCTCTCTTGCAGATATTGAACCTGACTCTCTTTGCCTCTCGACTGAATATGCTCAGTGTAGTTCCCCTGGGTGATGGGAGGGAGGGGTTCTTTGGTGGCTGGCTGACACCAAGGAACAATTAGGCCTCTCTGGCTGATAGCTCTGAGGTTGAGCTGAGATGGAGAGGCATCCACAGAACCACATGGAAAGGAGGAAGGGCTCTCCAACATGTACTTCTTCAATGGAGACCTCTGACCATAGCTGCCCACCTGGCACTGGCTACTGTCGGAAGACAGGCTACTGGGCTACATGGACCATTGGTTACCAGAGGAGTAAGATCATCATTACCAGGGATTGGGGGCAGGACCTTGCCCCAACTTCGATTCAATAGTCAGGTGATAGGAGAGGCACCTCCTTCAGCCTGGTACCTTTCTATTGTTTTCAGAAACATCAGCCCTGGAACTGTTGTCTCCCATCTGCTGGAGCCATTAGAAGGGTTGTAATAATGGCTGTAATAATCCCTGACCCTAAGTGGTCCCAGTGGTGGGAAACACACATTCAACTCGTCACCATGGTAATCTGTCTAAATATTTAGATTAAACAGATCAGCGATGAGCAGGCAGATGCTCACCAGCATTCAGAACTCATAGATGAGAATTTCAGCATTCATTAAAAAGAGAGCGCAGCTGGCATTTGTTTTTTCTTTTCAAAACCCCAAAGTTTGACTTTATCCATGAGGTTGCGTTCTTAGGGCAGCTGGCTGCTGTGACAACATTTATATGTGGCTTTTGCTTGTGGTTCACAGCATATCAATGAAGTATTATGTGCCCTTGGCTTGAGTGTTGCCGTTTTAGTGGTGCACCTTTGACTAGTGTCTTTATTTGTTGCTCTTGCATGAGGGAGACTCAAGTTTGAGAAAGGACTTCCAGACTGAGGGGGCCAACATCCCATAATAGATTTAACAATAAATGCTCTCAGCAGCTTTCTCCTCCCCATAATATAGGGTAAAAAACTTCAAGGCTAGAGAGAGGCAAAAATGGGATGTATTCTTACTGGCCGTGAAAAAATGCTAGCGCACAAGTGTCAGAATAATCCTATACTGAGATTGTGATAGAGGTTCTTTGGATTCCTTCTCATCCTCCCCCATAGCATCTGCAAATTCTGTCCAGTATATTGTGCTAGATGTGTAAAGTTCTAATCAACCCAGGTTGTCTCTGGGGGGGATCTAGCCCTCCTCCATCCCCCGGCAGAAGAGAAAGAGGTGCTCTGTGGGATAACTGCCCAGAGTGCACCGCTCCGAATACCACTGCAAATGCCGTAAGTGTGAACATGCTATTGCGCAGGCAGCTGACAGTGTGAACACAAAACAGCGGTTTCCCTTCAGCGCTCTCTGAGCGGCGCGGTAACTCCCGATGCTGTAACTCTGCCAATGTAGACATGCTGAATGTGGAATGTGAGTTCATCAGAGGAGTGGTGCTGGTCTCATCTTGTGTTCCAGGGGCAGGGAGTCAGCATTTTGCTTACAAACAGAGGCAGGGTGATTAAGATAAGAAAGGGCTGGCAATTAAATTAAGGATCTGGAAGTGAAGACAGAATGCAGGGAACTCAGAAGAAATACAGCCAAGCCCTGCCTGAGCCAAGGTACATTCAGAAAACAGAGACATGTAAGGGGGATAGGTGAAAAGAAGGGGCCAAAACCCAGGGAAGGGATAGCAGTAGTATACACAAGTTCCCTCTCTACCTGTGGTACTTATGTGACCCCATCACTGTAGTATCTGAGCACCTCAGAATCTGTAACCTATGTCTCCTCACAGCCGCTCAGTGAAGTAGAGCAGTGCTGTTATCCCCATTGTACAGATGGGGCACTGAGACACAGAGGGACTAAAAGCCAGATTTTCAAAGGTATTTAGGCACCTAGTGAGATTTTCAAAAGCACTTAGGTTAAGTGCTTTGTAAGCCCCACTAGATGCCTCACTGCATCTTTGGGTGCCTAAAAGCCTTTGAAACTGAGGTCATACTGGAAGTCCACGAGGCCGGGGGAGGGGGTCGGGGAGTAGAACCCATGTATCTCAGGGCTAGCTCCCTAGTCATTGGACCAGCCTTTCTCTCTGCTGCATGCTGCAAAAAAAGAGGACTCTCATAGATGGGAGCAAAACCAAGAAGACCAGTTCTCTGAGACTCCAGCAAATGGTCCCAGGCCATTGGGAAGGATGTCTTGGCTGACAGCATAAAAAGCAGCACAGAGGTCAGGAAGGATGAAGAATGAGAGTCAGATGAGAGGGGGGTCACTTAACCCCCAAGGGGTGGCAGGTTCTGCCCCATGCTGGGTTGTAGAGCAATGGCTGCTGTGAAATTTTATATTTTAGCTGAAAACCATTTTTGTTTTGTCATTTTTTATCTGAGTTTGAGAAAAGGAAGGAATGAGAAAGTGTCATATGAGTATGTGTTTATTCCTCAAATTCTTAGGGTTTCAGCTGTATTCAAACCAATTTCAGAACAAAGAATAGAAATTGCAGCCATAGAGTCAATAAAGTTGATGATTATTGTCATGATTTGTATTATTCATGGTATTGTATTATTGTATTCCTAGCCTCTGTTTGCCAGAAGCTGGGAATGGGCAACGGGATGGATCACTTGATGATTAACTCTTCCATTAATTCCTTCTGAAGCACCAGGCATTGGCCACTGTTGGAAGACAGGACACTGGGCTAGATGGACCTTTGGTCTGACCCAGTATGGACATTCGTGTGTTCTTATTGTGTTCAGAACTGTTCAGAATATGCCAGAAAATATAGTCCCTGAGCCAATGCATATAAAATATGTAGCCCTAGATAAGATGGCTCAAAATATTTAAATATGAAGTGTATAATTATTGAGCACATGTTAATATCCATGGCTGCAGGAGCTGATGGTAATAGAAGTTTTACCCAATTAAGGACTAGAAGATTTGACCCTCCAGCTTTTTTTCAAGTGCAAAAGCTGCCCAGAACTCCTGTGCCTCTTTATTTTCCTTTACTGCCTGCAGTGGCCCTGATATACCTCAGAAGTCCCTATTTTTTTCTCAACTTTAAAAAGTGGAATTTTCTTGGTGTTTGGTTTTAAATATTTGTCCGTGAGAACTGCAACTCAATCACTGTAGTGTTTTTTCTCAAGAGCCTTCTGGAAAGTAATTAGCCTTTAAACAGAACTGAAAGCAATGTTGCCATCTCTCATGATTTTGTCATGAATCTCATGATGATTATTGTTTTCCTTAAAGCCCTAGCTCCTGGAGTCAAGTGGATATGTGATAATTTCAGCCTTCATTCTTGAGAAAAAGTAAGTTTCTAGCCCTGTTGGCTGTGGAGAAAGCTTCAGAATGTGACCCCAGTGCACCTTAAAGGCTCAAGAAGCAGAAGACAAATAAAAGGAACACAAAATATATTATTTTTACCTAATCTCATGATTTTTGGTGAGCCTGACTCATGATTTTTGAACATTTGGGGTTGGCAATACTGTGAAAGTAACTTGAAAGTGTCAGTTTCACTCCTGTTTAAAGTCAGTTTCTAATCTATTATTTGTAGTATGGTAATACCTCCAGAGCCCCAAGCTGGTGCAGGATAAACTGACAGAGTCTTGCCCTAGTATGATGTTTCCAAAAGTTAAATGAGCTATTCCAAGCTTAGTAAACTGCAAAAAGTAAGTAGCATAAATTATAAAAAGCAATCTAGATTTTTCTACAATTGTTTCTATGGTCATATTCAAGAGTAAGAATTTCTTTAAAATTTTAAACCTAACCAGTGTTCCTTAAGTGACATGACACAAGATGTCATGTCAGGGTTCAAAAGGGAGCTGGATGGATTCATGGAGGATAGGTCCATCAATGGCTATTAGCCAGGATGGGCAGGAATGGTGTCCCTAGCCTCTGTTTCGCAGAAACTGGGATTGGGTGACAGGGCATGGATCACTTGATGATAACCTGTGTGTTCATTCCCTTTGGAGCACCTGCTATTGGCCACTGTCAGAGGACAGGATACCGGGCTTGATGGACCTTTGGTCTGACCCAGTATGGCTGTTCTTGTGTTCTTATGTCCGAACATGTTAGTATTAGAGTTGAGTATTAGAGATTCTTTAGGAATTAGATATAGTGCTCCTGTCAGCTAATTTCTAAATTATTATCTACAAAAAAAGCCAGAGACATTTCCATTGCCTAAGTAGCACCTGGAATCATGGTTAAAGTTGACCCCCTCCACCCCCCACCAAAATCTGAAATGGCGCCCCTGGTTGTCTCCATCGAATATCTGACCAGAGCACCTCTAGCTGCAAAGAGTTGTTGTCTGATTGCCCAGAAAAGATCAACACTTTTTGAGGGAGTCTCTCTGGCTTTGAGAGAACAGATGCAGCAGAAGCAGACAATCATTACATCCTTCTCAAGAATTTGGCCCAGATTCCTACCTGTACATCTGTTCAGCAAGTGCAGATAGGACTGTTTTTCAGCTATCCTGGGAATGTCTGCAGGAAATTGGAGCCTGGTTGGGAAACCATTTTCCCATCCTGTGAGAATTTCTGAGATTTCAAAATGTTTTCTGTTTTGTGCTGGGATGAACCCAAGACCCTTTGACAATTTTAATTACAAAAAAAAGATAAATCCATCCCAGCAAAGCCAATACTCCACTGTTTAGGGCGTGTGGGAGACCCACATCAAGGATTTGAAAGTGGGTCTACCATACCCCAGGTGCATGCCATAATCATCAGAGTCACCCCTGGGCTACAGAGTCAGTCTCTCCTAGTGGAGCTGTTTCACGTTGTAAAAATAATTAACCATTCATTGAGCCAGAGAGACTGACTTTGTAGCCCAGGGGTTAGGGCATGGATACAGGAGACTCAGGTTCAAGTCTCCGTTTCTCCCACATACTACATGAGTGCTCTAACCACCAGCCTGTGGAGTCAGGCTCTTGCTCTGGTCCTGTGGATATTTAATTATTTATACCAAATGGAACAGCTCCAACAGGAGAGTCTGAGGACGACAGGCCCCAGAATAGCTGATGGCCCAATGGGTAGGATGCTCACGAGGGGTGTGCAGACCCAGCTTCAAGTCTCTGTTCTGCTGGATATGGAGAAGGGACTCAAACCTTGGTCTCTACATCCCTGGTGAGTGCACGACCCACTGGGTTATTAGCTATTTGGGGCTCTAGCTGACCAGAAAGTCATCCTCGACCAGAAAAACCTTCCTGGCTCAAAGTTTTTTTAAAAGTAGTATGTCCTGACCAAAAAAAAGTTGTGTTGAAAAATTCCTGACCAGCTCTAGAGGAAAGTGGCTGATACAAACTTTCATCTGGGAAAGAAAGAGATGACGGAACCAGCCCCCCCCCAAAAAAAACTCGGTAGAAGCTGGCTGGCTCCTCTCGCTCTATTGCTGGCATTGACCGCACTCAGCCTTTTAATTGACAAATTGTGTCTTAATGAGATGGGGGTGGGGGGAGGGAAAGTAAGTCCCCTTCTTGGCTAATGTCCTCTTGTTAAACAAATCAAAGCTGTCAGGACTTTCCTGGGAAGCTGCTAAAGCACTTGGTCCTACAACTGTAAATCTATTGGATTCCATGGGCCCACTCACTGTAAATCCATATGATTCCATTTCACTCCACCACTCATGAGTAACACAGAAAGTTCTGACTCATATAAATGGGTCTCGTGTAATAACGCTGGCCATGCTATATGTTATACCGATATTCAGAGCTGGTAGCACTGATATATGTATGCGGGTTTGTCAATATGTCCATTTTAAACAGTGTTTTTCCTATTGTATTTTGGGTCTTAACACTTGGATTTAAAATCCATGATAATGCAACTGAAATTAGTGCCCTAATGAACTCTTAACCCTCAGCAATCTTAATTTCTTTTTTTTTTTTTTTTTTTTTTCTTAAAGAGAAGAAGTCATGTAATGAACATGGCTTGCGGGCAGCCAGCAAGGCAGTTTTCTGGAAGATTTCATCCTTTTTTAGTTTTCGAATAAATGAAATGCCAATAAACACTTCAATAAATGTTTTGTTGATTCTGGTGGACTGGTTCCCGCTCAGTTTTTCAACCACTTTGAAGACTGTGAATTCCCAAAAATTATACTGGTTTCATATATCAAGGCAAAGGAAAATCAGGATCTTTATTTTGTCTCTGTTTCTGCCTGTGTGCGTGTTCAGAGGTGTTCAGGAACTCTTGGAACATAGAACTAGAAGTAACCTCTGCCTAAGCTCTGTATTCAAACAAATCCATACTTTGGGGAAGTTCAGATCTGGAAATAAATGTTGTAGCCTTAAATCATCTCTGCTTAGTACCCAACTCAAAAAGAGACAACAGAGTGAACACCTGTTTTTCTTTAAGAAGGGAAGGTTTGAAATGCATATGGCCAAGATTAATAACCTGGACAGCAGAACTGAAGCAAGTGGGGGTACAAATCTCAAAACAAGATGGCCCATGATATTTTCACAATGAAGAAAAATGTAATTATTCTGTCAGAATGCATCATCTGACTGAAGCTCTGAAGTGTACAGCCAGGCCTGGAAGCATGCCAGGAAATTGAGGCACCTGATGAAAATAAGTTAAGACTGGAAATAAAAGCCCCTCTGTACAGTGATCTATTATCTGAACTCCAGGCCAAACAAGCTCTATGATTGTGGTTTCATCCAGTGCTTGTGAGAGGTAGTTGGGGTGGCCTTGCTGACACGGAAAAGCATGATTGAAAAGTAACAGATAATATTAGTGACCTACCGCAATTTAAATGCAATTCCATAGCAATGGAGAGGAGTATGTGTGTAAGTGGCCTTATTCCATGCAGGCCATGAGATCTACTTTTTAATTGCCTTGTGGGAGAGGAGACTTTTCTAGAGATGGCTGGTTGTTGGTTTGTTCACCAGACATTTTATTATTTCTGTGCTAAATATCTCTGCACCTGCTGATTGTGTTGTACTGAATAACCAATCTACCTTGTTTGGGACTGGGATTTGGAGAAGCTGTCTAACACTGCGTGCTTTCCTAAACATCACCTTAGCAGTACACTGTGAGCTCTAGTCTCAGGATTCCAAAAGACTCTTTGCTGATAGAATTACAGCTTCTGTTCCCTTGAGACTCATTTTGTAAAGTTAAGTATGGTATATTGTAGGATGCTACACAAGTTTTTCACTTGCTTGTGAATGTTAAACAGGATCCCAGAGCGGAAAGCCAGGACACTGAGGACTCAATCAAAGGATGAACATTGCCCAGCTAACGTGACAGAGATATACCCTTGATAAATTCTGCCATTGCACATGCTTTCCTAGCTGGTTTGAAAAGTGTGTTTGTTTTTGCTGATAAGTATACATAGTGCTAGAACTGGCAGCTTAGTACTATGGCAATGGCAAAACAACCCCAAGGTTAACAGTGATTACTGTTGAAATTAATGATCCAGCTCTGTGATGCGTCTTTTTTCAACATCTAATTTGATAAAATTGCATTGCATTTATACCCTGTATTGCTACTAGCTCAAAGGTTACTAAGTGCCTTTTGTAGATTGGCATTTCGTACATGCTATTATTGCTTGGAAACATGTAGAACCTTATTCTTCAATACCTAGCATCTTTATGTAGTCATTTAATCTGTGCAAAATGGATTAAAATGCTACCAAAGCAGAATTATCTATTCATTCAGACTGGTAGTAGCATTTTATAGCCATCCTGCACTCACTTTACACAGGTGTAAATGACTACACAACATTTAAGGCAGTGGTCTGTATACTACAGATCAGCAAAGTGAAAAGTGAAAATAGTTTGACCTAAAATTATAGAAAGATATGTCTTCTTAGTTCTCTTAGTTTGCTCACACTTGTATAATTGTAAATCTTTTTCTATTATGAAGTTTATATATACACACCCACACCTCTGTCTGTCTGTATATATTTATTTACCATTGGGGTAGGAACACTCTAACACTGAAATGGTTATTCTATTTATAAACACCTCTGTTCTGTAGGTTGTAATTTGTTGTCCTGTTGAAATTCTTGTTTATTTTTTTTCTGTTTTCAAGTTATGAAAAGATATAATACAATTCATTTTTAAAAATGCTCAAATAACTAGAAACTGTTTTTTGAATACTTGAAGCTTCTCACATACCTAGCCACCAAGAAGAAATGCATGAACTTAATTTGCAGACAATTTCAGTAAAAATGAAGTTAGAAGCAATCTAGAATCACATACTGTAAACACAGAGACACATACTGTAATGAAGTAAACCTCACAAATGTGGCACTGAACCCACATTCATTGATGATCATGTATCATATCTGGAACCATATGTATTAAAATAAACAGAGCTGTGTTTATTTCCGACTAAAAAGTAGAGATGTTCAAAAAACTGAAATTTTCCTTGTAAGAAATGTCAACCAAAAATTCTTTGATTTGAAAAACTTCAGCTTTCCCATTGGAAATTTGGAACCAATTCAAAATGTAAATTTTCCATTTTGAATCAACGTTTTTTAAATTAAATGACCATTTTTATTTCAACTTAAAATGTTTTTGTTTGGGTTGTTTGTTTTTTGTCATAGAGTTTAAGGCCAGAAGGACCTACCAGATCATCTAGTCTGACCTCCTGTATATCACAGGCCACCTGCACACTAAACCCAAAACTGAAATTAGACCAAGGTATTACAGTACTCAGAAGACCAAACAATTATGTGCTACAGGCAGGGAGTAAGAGGGACCAAGGTACATTACTAGTGCTCAAGGCCCCTGCAATGGCAGGGAAAAGATTTAAATGAGAAATATCCAGATGAACCTGGCAGGCAACCCAGACCCCACACTGAAAAGGAAAGTGGAAAACCCCCCAAGATCACTGACCTGAGAGAAAATTCGCACACATGGTGATATGCTGGAACTAAACAAAAATTAAGCAAGTGCTTAAGTGCTATTCTGAATAGGGTTGTTTTTCTGAATCAAGGCCTTGATCCCTCATGTCTTCTATGTACACCACAATCTGGATTCCCATTCTGCAGAAGACGAGATCAAAAATAACACCCCTGTATTACATATAGCTTCAATCAATTAACTTGTCATATAATAGCCCTTAAAATAACTTCCATAGCCCTTCCATAACTTACATTATTGATTAGATTTATCATTAGCCTAATGGCTATGGATATCCCTTTCCAGTTAAAGAAATACCTATTAATGAAGTTGACATCTACAGGAATTTAAATTAAAAAAGATTAAAGATGTCCTCTGTAGTATCTCTCCAACTGTATTAAGGGTAACTTTAAAAAAAATATTTGTTTTATACCGTCATGGTTAAGAGAATATCACCTCACCTAAACTGCTCTTATCAGTTACAGACCAGGCAGAATCATACCAGTGTGCATGTTAATACTGAAAACTGTGAAAGTGTTTAATATAGGAAAAGTGCAGATATGAGTGTGATTTAGGTGCAGTATGTATCCAGATACAAAACATTAGCCAAGATCTGTTTAAATGTAAATGTGAAAGATCAGCAGACCAAGGATATAAAACTAGATATATTTATCCAACCTTCAAACCTCTTAGCTAATTAAAAATATAGAACCAGGTGCCAATTTTGTTACATTATTCTAGTCAGATTCTTATACATGTTCATAACAATGTTGTTTGACCAACTTCCAATTCTGGGTGGTTTTTATAATGGTGAAAAATATCCCCTAAGGGTTAGCGTGAACCCAACCAGCTCATCTTCACTTGTCACCTAGGCCCTAATTCAGGAAAGGATTTAAGAATGTGCTTAAATCCCATTTATTTCTTATTGAAACTGAAAATTCAATAGGATTTAAGCATGGGTTTAAGTGCTTCCCTGAATCAGGGTGTTAATGACTATTCAGAATTTCTTTCTGGCCTACTGAGGCAGTAGAAGCTGGTTCATTAGCCCTATTACACCTCTTAGCATTGTAGTAGCTTTCCCTTTCAGTTATCTTTCTACAGAATTTTCTTTTGTACTGTCGTTTTTGAAAGAAACAAAAGCCCCACTGGCCAGCAGCCATTCCAGTAACAAGCTAAACAGGGTCAGTTCTTGCTTAGGAACCTCCAAGATTAGAATTTGGCTGCTGTTGGAAGTGTTATTGTTAATCTGGTAGGTACAAGTGTTCCCTCGCCCCTAGTCAGTATTGCATGGTGATAAGGCCATTGTGCTGCTGTAAGTGCCATCTTTTGGAAATGGTGTAAAAGTGAGGTCCTAATTCCTCATAGCCATTTTGCAGGTGTTCATGTTGGTTCCAGTATGCTGGCTAATTTCCCATTTCAGCAATTATTTTAGCATGCCTGAAAAGTTCTCTGCAGGTTCTACTGGATGCAGTGTCTTTCCTTCAGACTACCCACGTTGTTGTGTAGGCATGGCTGTTGTGTAGTTGTTGTGTAGATATGGGTGTGTGCTGTCAAACTGCTGCCATGTCCCGCCCCAACGTGAAGTGATTGTTTTTGTTGTAGTCTGATCCTTCAGATTGAAAAACATGTAATTACCAGGTACAGAGGATCATTTAGATTTTAAAATTCCACTTAAGAGACTTACGTGGCAATATTTGTTTGCCTATTTAAGATCCATTTATACATAAGGGCCAGCCTCTTGTCCTACAAAGCTCCTCTGATCTAAATTAAATGGTAAAGACCAGTACAGTTAAGAGCACCCTCACCCGCAACCTGCAGCCACAAATTTCCCACTTCAGCCTAGCAGAGCCTAAAAACCCTCTGCTGACAGCCTGCTGCATGGCAGAATGCCCAATCTCTGCTGGCTTCACTATGCCAGAGTTTCTAAGGTGCACATGATACAGTCTCTTTCCTGTGCACTTAAGGAGCTCTTCAGCTGGGGAAGGTGCCTGTTTTGTTGGGTGTCTAAACACCACGGGAGCACAGTTTCTTCTCCCCCTGGAGAAGCACTTCCTTCAGAACACTCCCCTTAATTTTTACTCTTTCTTCAGCCTCTGCAGGCACTCTTTTCCACCAGTCCACCTGACTGGCTATTTATGCAGCATACAAAATAATTGTTGTGCCTCCCTTTACAAAAATGGAGCACTGGGCAGCCATTTGCAAGACTGCTTAAGTGCATAATACATAGGGCTTTGTTTATACCAGACGAATGAAAATACATTTTCAACTGATCAGTACAAGTTGCTACCACTGGAAACATTTGTAAAATGTCAAAATAAAACCGCTGACCCACAAGATGTTCTGAGAAAATGAAATCATCCTGTCAGCTACTTCCTCAGGAATGAAAATGGAAAAAAATGTTAATTTTTAGCAGCATCCACATTACTGAATTGATTCAGTTAGCTGAAGGTCACTGGATTATTCTTAGCTTTTATTATGCAGCTTCTTGCCTGAATGAATCATTCTCCTTTCTTGTCACCTCAGATGTCTAAAGTTCACAACACATAGATAGACCTGTCTAAACTAGGGCAAGACAGACCTTCCTCTCCCTAATAGATTGGAAAAGTATAGAACAATCTCCTTTTTACAAATACAATGCTGACTACTTAAAAGAGAAATTGGCGCATGTAAATGCAGTCCAACCTTCAACTATGTTCTTGTTCATTGGCATTTGCCATAGTAAGTCAAGAAAATTCTGTTAATTTATCAGTTGTAAAGGACATGCCACGGTTATTCCTGACTATTGAAGTTACTTATACATCCTTCTCTTACCTTGAAAGGACGGATCTCTTGGAACAAGACCCAAGATTGCATAACTGCCTTAAATCATCATGCCAGGAGATCCAGGGTAGTTATGCAATGCTGGATCTTGTTCCAAAAGCATCCTTAAATTCTGCCTCTTGTGTAACCTCCTCACTGGTATTGGAGTTTCATGGGATGTTAAATAGTACAAAATGCACTCTTATGTGTTTAGTGATCTTGAGACCATTTACGTACCTGTTATGGAGACAGTGATTTTTTTTTAAATGTGCCCCTCCATTGCTTACTGAGAAGGCACTAAGCGAGGGGCAGATCATTTTGATGGTGTCTAGCCAAATAGTTCTAGTTTATGGGATTACCATTTTATTTAAATGCAAAACCCTAGAAAACCCCTTTGATAACACTGAGTTACAAGAATTGCTAAGTCCAGCACTCAAGTTAGGAAATACAGTACCAAAAGTAAACTTTCACTGTCTAATTTAATTCTACTCCTGTGCATATATGTATGATAAGAATCTTTGATTAATTGCAGATCTATGTGATCATGTAAACTAATAATTAGAGTAACCTAAAGCATAAGATACTGAATTTGCGGAAAACATTAAGGGAAGTGTGGGGACTTTTATTTTTAATTGAATTTTTCTTGTGAACTCTTTGGCTGTCTTTACATATTTGCTGTCCAGTTGGTGGTAAATGCTATTCTTTATGTTGTAGACTTGAGAATTTATACCAGATGCACAAAACACTTCCTCTACATATTTATCTGTTGGGGGAACTGCTTTGTGTGCTTTTTTCTTCACTGTGCATAACTCTTATTGGCCTTGCTCTTCTTCTAGTTCTCATTTTCACGAGTTTACACCTGAAATATTCTTAGTTGCTCTTTCTTCTCTTCCTCCCCCACTTTTTTTGCTTTTGGGAGCTTTTAGCTGGGCGTATCTATTATTACTAGTTTCTTTGTCATTATCTTTATAGCGATTTATTAATTTGTTTAAATTATGAACACTTTCAGTCTTATTTTACCCATGTTAAGGTTATATTACCTTAGAGCAGTGATACTCAGACTGAGGCTTGCAAGCTGCAAGTGGCTCCTTAATGCATCTCCTGCAGCTCTTTGCAGCACATGAGATTAAAACATTGTGTGATTTAATTATTAACCAATCAGGATGCTTTTACTATGTTGTTAACCAATTGTAGTTGATAAAATAATACTCAATCAGTCTTTTGCTGTGTGTGTGTATGTATGTATGTACGTGTGTGTGTATATATATAGAGAGAGAGAGAGAGCCTAAACCAGAGCTGAACAATGCCTCTTTGGTCCAGACCTAGTAGTTCACCAGGTTTCATCAAGAGTGCTATGGTGGGAGGTCTAAGGCAGTGATACTCAGGACTCAGTGGTTCAGGAGCCAAATTAGCAAGCAACATTACTGTGACTCTTTTGGGTAATGTTGCTTGCTAACCTGGCTCCTGAACGACTGAGTCCTGAGTATCACTGCCTTAGACCTCCCACCATAGCACTCTTGGTGGAACCTGGTGAACTACTAGGTTTGGACCAAAGTGGCATTATTCAGCTCTGGTTTAGGCTTAGATATGGAATTTGGGTTTGAAGCCAAACCATGGTTTCAGCTCAGACTTCATGTCACTGAAATCTTGCAAACTGTTCTTGTGAGACTTAACCCAAAGACACACACACACACACACACACACATATAGATAAAAAAGAATTAGATAAATTCATGGAGGATAGATCCATCAATGGCTATTAGCCAGGATGGGCAGGCATGGTGTCCCTAACCTCTGTTTTCCAGAAGCTTGGAATGAGTGACAGGGAATGGATCACTTGATGATTACCTGTTCATTCCCTCTGGGGCACCTGGCATTGGTCATTGTCGGTAGACAGGATACTGTGCTAGATGGATCTTTTGATCTGACCCAGTATGGCCGTTCTTATGTAAAAATTATGGAAAATCTTGAGAAATCATCTGATTTAACAACGTTGTCACCAGCCTGGACAGTGGAAAGTCTTGGCAACTTTCCATCCTTTTGTGCTGAATGCAAAATGGATCAGGAAAACGGACCCCATCTAATTTTTTTTTTTATCCAATTTGGAAACAGATCTACTGGGTCAGACTAGAATCCCGAGATTCAGATCTGAAATCCTCTTCTTGTAACAGGTCTGAGGTTACAGGTCTGAGTCCATTTCTAATGTGTACATAAAGTAGCTCATGAATGTTTTGCAAGACGGTGTGTGTTCTAAATTACACAGGTTTCAGAGTAGCAGCTGTGTTAGTCTGTATTTGCAAAAAGAAAAGGAGTACTCACTCGATTACAGACCTAGAAGTGGCAATACTTCAACAAAAAACCTTCAAAAACAGACTCCAAAGAGAGACTGCTGAATTAGAATTAATTTGCAAACTGGACACAATTAACTTAGGCTTGAATAGAGACTGGGAGTGGATGTGTCATTACACAACGTAAAACTATTTCCCCATGTTTATCCCCCCCCTCACCCTCACTGTTCCTCAGACGTTCTTGTCAACTGCTGGAAATGGCCCACCTGGATTATCACTACAAAAGGTGTCATCCCCCGTCCCCCCCCCCCCCCCGTCCTCCCCCCTCCCCCGGCTCTCCTGCTGGTAATAGCTCACCTTAAGTGATCACTCTGGTTACAGTGTGTATGGTAACACCCATTGTTTCATGTTCTCTATGTATATAAATCTCCCCACTGTATTTTCCACTGAATGCATCCGATGATGTGAGCTGTAGCTCACGAAAGCTTATGCTCAAATAAATTTGTTAGTCTCTAAGGTGCCACAAGTCCTCCTTTTCTTTTTGCTAAATTACACAATTATTGTGCTTGCCAGCCGACCTCCTCTTTGCATTTTTCAACTGGACAGCTCCTCTCTTGCTGTGCTACTTGGTAGCTGGAGAAATCTGTTATTGGACGAACAATTCTCTACCAGCTCTCAGCAACTGGACAGCACCTTCTGCAGCTGGATCTTTGCCAGCAGCTTTTGTCAGCTCTTTGAGTCTGTTTCAGTAGCTGATTGACTGTGTGTGTGGCTGGGTGGCACTCTTAGAAAAATATCCCACATGGTCTACGTTAGAAAAAAACACACTTTTAAATAATCAGCTGAATGCTGAAGAAGAGCAGGGAAGATGCTCAAATGGAGAGTAACCAGCCAGGTTTGTTTGTCCCTCACGGCAGCATTTGGAAATAGCGATGTTATACTGAATCCTGAACGTATGACTTAGTTAAATGGTCTTCTTTCCTAAGCTGTTTCTCCTGTTATACAGTTTCCTCCTTCATTCCTGACATACCTATGTTAAATCTTTACACTATGAATTCGCTATCTTATAGCCTAACATACCATGCTTTTCTATCGTTGCAGCTATCCCTTTGTCTATCTATAGGGGTGCGTGGGCTCATGAATTTACTATGCTATTCTCCTCTTCTTCCCTCCCACCTGCCCCCTCACAGAGGAATTCTCTTGCATGTCAGTCCTCTTCATGAGTAAAGATTGCAAAATTTCCCTTGGCATCCTGCCACTGAGCCGGGGGTGGGGTGGGGGGGGAACATGTCCTTCAGAGCATTAGCTCTTACCCTTTTTGGGGGCACCAGCATAACCACATCTGTGGTGAGGTATACAAACCCCACACTGGGCACGAAGGGGTTAAAAGGCAACCCCAACTAGCCCCTCTGGACCCGCTGTGCATCCTCCAACTGGAGGCACAGGTTAAAAGGGAGCTGAAAAGCACAGGCAGAGGGTGGAGAGGCTGCAGGAAACCAGACAGAAGGTTGAGACCGAGAGGGCCCAACAAGGCAGAGTCTTCTCCAACCACTATCCCCTTTGAAATCCTGCAGGGCCCTGCTCATCTGTACTCTTTTGGTTGAGTGACTCTCTGTTTGGACTATAGGTGCCACACCCCAAATTGAAGGGACAATGGCAAGTAGCCCAGGAAAGTGAATGTGAACTTGAGTAGGGAAGACCCTGCTGGGGTTGCTTCCTACCTGGCCATGGACTGGGACCCCGCCACCAGACCCTTAAGAGCTGACGCTCAGAGGCAGGTGGAAAGCCAAAGACTCCTGGCTTAAGGTCCAAAACAGGCACTTCTACCACCCTGAGAGAGGAACTGGGCTGGAAGTCAGGTGCGCTAACCCCTAAGCAGCCCAGCCCTCCAAGCCCCATATTACACCATCTTTTTTTTGTTTTCTCTACTCTCCAGCACCGTCCACCACCACTATGAGTAGGGCCCTACCAAATTCATCGCCGTGAAAAACATGTCACAAGCCGTGAAATCTGGTCTTTTGTGTAACTTTATCCTATACTATACAGATTTCACGGGGGAGACCAGTGTTTCTTTCAGACTGGGGATCCTGACCCTAAAAGTGGTCATGGGGGGAGGGGGGGTCGCAGTATTGCCACCCTTACTTCTGCACTGCCTTCAAAGCTGGGTGGCTGGAGAGCGGCAGCTGCTGGCCAGGCACCCAGCTCTGAAAGCAGCTCCCCACCAGCAGCAGCGCAGAAGTAAGGGTGGCAATACCATACCATGCCACCCTTACTTCTGGGCTGCTGCTGGTGGCAGCTCTGCCTTCAGAGCTGGGCTACCAGCCAGCAGCCACCATCCTCTAGCCGCCCAGTTCTGAAGCAACCCCCCTACTATGACTTTGCATCCACCCACAATCCGGACCCATCAGTTACAACACCGTGAAATTTTCTGACTTAAATATCTGAAATCATGACATTTATGATTTTTAAAATCTTATGACCATGAAATTGACCAAAATGTAGCGTGTATTTGGTAGGGCCCTATCAATGAGCCTCAGATAAAGGGCTGAGTTTAAAACTCTAATTTGTATTTACTACGTCATAGCACAGGGAGGAGTAGTAGGAGGAGTTGCTTCAAGTGCCTTAGGATATTTTCAAACATCAACATACAGGCCCCTCATCTTAATTCCTGATCTTTGCTCGGCTGGCTGGTTATTCAGGCTTGCTACTCTTATTTTGCCTGGACAGGGAAGGACCATTAAGAAATGGCTCACAAGCCCCCCTTTTAAAAAATTAGGCTCTTCCCTTTAATTTCTGAAAGATATTCCGGACGCATCGTAGGGTTTGTTACACTTAAATGTTTTGTCGCTTTAACAAGACATAGCTAAAATGGCAAAAAACCCTAGTGTAGATGCGGTTATACCAGTACAAAGGTGTCTCATATCACCAGTATAGCTTATTTGGTTCCCAAATCAAAATAAGCTATATTGGTATAAGGCATCTTTATACTGGCGTAGGACTCTCCCAGTATAACTATGTTGGCAAACATAACCGACCCTACCCAACAGAGTTATGCTGTCAAGTAAAACTTTTTAAATGTAGGTCAGTCCTTAAATGGGTTGGTATGTCTGAGAGAGTTTGGACTTCACAGCAGGAATATTCTGGTTCACCTTCAATCATGAGTGCAGATTTCAGGGTGCTTTGGGGACAGGGCAGTCATAACAAGGAGAAAAATTGCATTGCTCCATGAATTTGCCTGACAAGCGTGTGATCCCATGGCACATATAAATCCCTGCATCTAAAGGAGGCAGTGGAGCCTAATGGAGAAAGTAATACACTTGGATTTAGGAGAGCTGGGTTTTTTTTCCCAGCTCTGCTACTGCTGGCCTTCTGGGTGACTTTGGGCAAGTCAATTCCCCTCTCTGTGCCTCAGTTTATCTATCTGCAAAATGATAGAGATTTGTGAAGTACTTTTTCAAGTATTGATTTTTAAAAGGTGGTCATATTTCTGTGTATGTTTTGTGGTTGCTGCAGGGATATATGTCTGTTTAACAGGTACTTCATAGCACTCAATCTGTTACTACGGTGACAAGCATGATACATGAATTTATATAGCATAGAATACAGGCCATCTCAAATTTACTTGGAATTAGGGAGGGGGTTTCTGGGCCATCTTTAGTACTTTTCTCTTTGTTATACTCTTTTGTATAAACTGCTGTTGTATTGTATGGGCAATGCAGCCTATGGGATAGAGCCCTGGACTGGGACTCAGGAGACCTGGGTTAGACCTGCAAGTTACTTTGCCTTTGTGCCTCGGTTTCCCCATCTATAAAATGGAGATCATGATACTACCCTCCTTTTGTAAAGTGCTTTGAGATCTACTGATGAAAAGTGCCCTGTAAGAGCTAGGTATTGTTGTTGTTGGTGTGCATGGCACTTTACAGTCAAGTAAGGAATAACATCGCATAAAAGGGAATGAGGGGAGGGGAAAACAACTCCTTGCTTCCATGATGTGATGCTTCTGCTGTATATACAAGCCAAAAGTAAATAGTTCGGCACTAGTCAGGTTTGAGACAACAGTTAGAATATAGTGTTCACTTCTAGAGAAGTACCAGAAAGATATTCATGAATTTGAGAGAAGAGAGCTGCAACCAAAATCATTACGGGGCTTGAGGGATCGGGGAAAAAAATAAGTAGAACTTAAAGAAACAGTAGCTGTGGAGCATGAGGGAGCATGACATGACTGTTAACAAATACTTGGTGGATGTAATCACCAAGGACGGAGATGAAGTGTTGCAGGTGTCTCAGGCCTAGAATTGGGTGAAAATTTAGGATGAGTATTTAGAAAAACTCTCAAGGGAAATGGAAGAAGCCATACTACTTGGGGCATTTAAAATAGACTGGACAAAGCACTAGAGAATACTGTATGCCCTAAGGTCTAGAAAGCATATGGACTAGATAGTTTAGCAAATCTCTTGTGTCCCTGATTCATGTTGGGTAACTACCTGGCTGTTGCTGTATAAACTGCTGCTAGTCCCATTCTGAGGAAAGCCTTACATGAAAACTGCATTATCTTGTTCTGCAAAGAAAAAAAAATCAAGATTACATGAAGATTACTTTTTCTAGTCTAACAAATATTGTAATTCGTTTTATAAATTGATTTCCACACCATTAAATTCTGATACAGTTGCCTGTATTCTTTCTCTTGATGAAAGAAGTTATCCACAGCAACAGGAGCTGGCATGGAAAATTATACATTATATATTAATTTATAAGAAGCTATTAATGTAAAAATCTCAATGCAATTTACAAATATTAAATCTGAACCAACACGCCTCTGAGGCTAGTAGCATTGTACTCATTTCACTGATGGATAAATGGAGGTACAGAAAGGGCAGCTAACTTGTCCAAGCTCACATAGCATTTCAGTGAAGAGAGAGCCCAGTCCCCTGATTAATACAGGCACAGCAGATCAAAATAATCCAAGATATTCCTTCCCTGCTCTCTGGGGAAAATGAGAACTAGGCCTACTGTGGGACATGCCTGATTACTTTCTTCATTCTTCACTAAACTTCTCACCTCTCTTTAGAATTTTCTTCAAAGTTCAGACAAAATCTAATATCAGAGCTTCTTAGACACTGTCCAAATTCCTCCTTGTTCTTTTGTCCAGTTTCTAAACTCTTCCTTGGTATAACCATCCTCACTTCTGATCTCACCCTGTGAATCCTTCATTTGTGGCATCATCGTTACTTGGGTTTGAGTATTTGCTAAAACAGACCATGAAGCATAGAGTGCAAACCTGGATCCAATTCACATTTAATTATTTTGACATCAGTGGGAGTTGTCTCAGGCCTGCAATTATATAGTATTGCCAACACTTGGAGTTTTATCATGACTCTCATGATATTTGGTTTTTCTTAATGCTCCCACTTCTGGAGCTGGGTGAATATGTGAAAATCTCAATTTTAATTTAAAAATAAATAAGTAAATAAAACAGTCAACTTCTAGCCATGCTAGTTGCAAAAGAGAAGCTTGAAGACATGACCCAGAGACACTCTGAAGGCTCAAAATCCAGAAGGCAAATAAAAAGTACCTAATGTTTTGAAATTTCATAATTTTTAAACAAACCTTATGATATTTTGGGGGCTGAGTCATGATTTATGCGTGTTTGGGGTTGACAATACTAGTTACTGCAGCTTTGGTTACTGTGCTAATTGGAAAACCAGTTGGGTATGGATCAAGTCAGACTACAGAAATACAGTGTGTGGTATTCTGCTTGCCAGCCTCCCTTGCCAAGCCCAGAGTCTCATCCTTCCCCACTTCCTGTGCCCATCCAGTAAGGGCCTCCTATATTTCATAGAGCTATAAGTAGGTAAAATGTTGCATTCAAATGTGTATTAATATTAAGTATATACTTGCAATTGTTTAATTTCAGTAACTTTCACCCTTATAATTTGGTAAATTTGTCATTTATTTGTATTTAAAAACTAATACTGTAGCTATTTCTCTTTAAATTTCTTGTGAATTGGGTAGAAGAAAATTTTAAGATTAATATTGAAGAAAAACTTCCTATCCATGAGTTAGTTCTTTGTGTAAAATGATATGTATGTAACAGATCTATCACCGGAATAAGTATTTCACAGTGTAGTTGGTTTATAGGTCTTTTAAACATGCTCAGCATTAGGAGGTGCTGGACGTGCTGGCAAAAGCTATCATTCTGTACCCAGAACTGCATGCTGGTATGAATTTACTCTGTGCACAAACATCATGGATGGCTACAATGGCCTTGCTCATGAACACTTCACCTTACTTTGAAATACATCCTGTTGTCTTAGAGTCAGGAGAGTGAGTCAGAAGATCAAACTAGTGAGTGATGCAGATGCAAATACATTAGTGCTCCCACTCTTAGCATCCCTGTAAAGGCAGAACTTTATTCCAATGACAGCAATGCTCATTTACCTTAGAGCTACAGGAAGGCAGCTACTGTTTTGATGAGTAATATATTGAAGCTGTAAGTGCTTGGTATTTTTAGCATAGCAACATAATTTTCAGTCAAAGTTTTATAAAGGTATTCAGGCTGGCTATGGTATTATCACTTGCTGCTTACCCTTGCTACTATCCCTTCCAAACCAATCCTGAGATGATGGATTGGCACATCCACATAATACTTCCTTCTCTATGCCCCTTGAAATGTTGTCTTATTTCTCTTGTTTAATATAAACTGTAAACTATTTGGCCAGGGAATGTATCTTGCTGTGTCTTTTTGAAAGTGCCCCATAAACTAACAGCAATGATATTTTCAAAGGTATTTCTTTATTGAAATGAACATACATTTTCCCAGTGTATTCCTGCTACAGCTAGGAGAGTGTTTATTCATACAAATCTAGGCCCTCTTCTTTCAAATGGAGCCATGCAGGGAGACAATTGTGATTTTGATAGGGCTCCAAGAAGATATAAAGATCTGCCCATACTGATGTGATTGCCTGAGTGGGACCACAAACAGTGTGATACCATGATAACGCTCATCCATTTTATGCCACTGTATCAAGGTAAAGAGCAGAAATTTTAGTCATCTTTTTTTCCAGCCTGTAAACCGGTTAGTCACGTATGACACTCTATGGAACTTCCAAAGTCCATTCATGGGGACAGACTGGAGAGAGAATCCAGAAGAGAGCAACAAAAATTATGAACGGTTTAGAAAATGTGACCTGTAAGGAAAGATTTAAAAACCGTGGTATAATTATTCTTGAGAAAAGAAGACTGAGGAGGGACCTGATAACAGAATTCAAAATATGTTGTTCAAGGCTCTTATAAAGAGAACAGTGACCAATTGTTCTCTGTCCACTGAAGACAGGACAAGAAGTAATCAGCTTAGTATGCAGCAAGGGTGATCTAGATTAGATATTAGGAAAAACATTCTAATTATAAGGATAGTGACTTATTCCTGTAGGTAACTAATAAGGGAGGTTGTGAAATCCCTATCCATGGATGTTTTAAAAAACAGGTTGAACAAACACATGTCAGGGATGGTCTGGGTTTACTTGTTCCTACGTCAGTGCAAGGGGCTGGACTAGATGACCTCTCAAGGTCCCTTCCAGCCCTATGTTTCTATGATTCAATGTATCATTGGGACCTTTTTTGATTTCCATTCTTTAAAAGTGATTTCTTAGTAATGTCCAATACAATATAATTCCTTTTTATTGCTTTGACATCACTGGGATGTGACAATATGAGCAAAGTTTGCTGGAAAAGTAATGCTAGCAAAATCAAAACACACATTTAAATTATTTAAGATCAAAATTGAAAAACTTGTTTATGGTCTCTAATCATGCCTCAGCATGGAGCAGTGGCGAAACACAAAACAGAAACACACACAAGATGTTAAATTCTCTCTCCCTATCTTAATACAATCTAAATTCTATTGTATAAATGTACTATTATTCATCTTCCCCTTGAATACTATATCAGAAAGGATATAACAAAAATCAGAAAGGCCTAAGAATGGGCAATGAAAATGATCAGAGACATGGAAAACTTTCTGTCTGAGAAGAGACTAAAAGGACTAAGGCTGGGTAATTTAAAGAGGTGATGTAATAAGGTTAAAAAAAGCAATGTATGTTACAGAGCAGGTCACTTCTGTTATCTGACCATTTGTCATTATTACACCAGATTAAGAGGACACCCAATTAAATTAAGAGTACACTTAAAATTGATGGAAATCATAATTTGTATAAAATATGTTGTGGAACTCACTGCCACAAGAGATCTGCCTGGGACCATGGGAAGGGAGGAGGTAGGACTTGGGGTACATGCATTGGTCTAACAGGAACGTTTCCACATGTTAGGGAGTCTCAAGTAGTGGAGTAACAGAGCAGAGTCAAGTTGATGGAAACCAGTCTCTACAATCTCTTTTCCCTTGAAACTTGCATTATTTTACCTTTATAGCCAGGAAATTGGATGGAGGGTCTAGGATATCCATGGATAGCCCCAAATGTGTGGGCTTTACCTGCTGACACCTGCAGGTTTTAAAGAGTCATACCCCACAGCCATTCTGGAGGAGGGTAGGGAAGAAAGCAAATGGCATTGCCCATTCAGCTGTTGAAATTCAGAATTTCCTTGCCCTTATCTGGGATTCTGACATAGAAGAAATTAATTGCCTCTAATCCTTCTATTATTTTTGCTGTGATGTTAATTGGTAGATGAAGGTAGCTAGAGCACTAATCTTTTCTATCGTTTTGCCTTTAGGGGACAGAATATGGCTGTCCAAAAATTATCTTCAAATCACTTGTGGCAAATATGTTGTGTATTATAAATAAATCATTTCTGAAGGAACAAAAGTGCTACATTTTCTTTCACTTTAGAATCAGATATTGCTAAAATAAAGTGGCTGATCTTCAAAGACTATTGTGGGTGATGTCAGGGAAAATAAAGAACTTATTCCCCTTATTTACAAAGCTGATTTTAGATTACTAATAATTGGTATTAAATTCTGGAGCTCCCTTTCAAGGACTTGTTTAAAAATACATTTTTATAAATGAGGATGAGGTTTTTCTTTGCCTTGGATTCAAAGTGTTTTTCTCTCTCAAAAGTGGCAGTAAAACCTTTGGTTTACAAAATTTTGCTCTACCATTGTTCTATTTTGTATTATCTTCATTTTAGTTTCATCCCCTTCTAACAATAGATCAATTGTCCCTACTATAAAATGAAGGTAATTTATTTTCCAGCAGAGATTGCAGTCAGAAGTTTCCACATTTTAACAGGTACTGATTGATACTAATTCTGCCTCTGTCCTCTTACTCTGAACAAATATATTAGCCTGCACTATACAGTGTGTGTATATGGCTTCCATGAAAAATCCATGCCTAGATTTGGCAGTGCCTAATTCTCTCCCACCTTTGACTGTTCTCATATCCCAGCAGAAGCTAAATGCAAACCTCTTTTCTCTCTCCAATCTTCCATATTAATCCTGACACTTGGATTATATTTCCTTCCAACCAGTGTCACACTATATTCAACCATCAAATAGAGGCAGAACACTAAACCTTTGCATGACAGCATCCCACACAAATAAGGATTTAGATATCTGACATGCTGCTGTTCTTCAGGCTTCAGTTACTGTCTCTAGCAAATGGAGGACCTATAATAGCAGATAAATAGCTAGAAGGAGAGGGCCTACAATCCCTTTAATACATGTGTGCAAACTGCAGTTGCAGCTTGCATGAGACACAGGCAACCACGGGCCTTTCATCCCATGTGCTCTGAGATCCCACCACCAGGGAGCACAGCTGACCTTGTCAAGGGGCTCAAGGCCAAATTGTGTTGGCAGACTACAACAAAAGGATTAGCAGGATTGGTCTTTCTTCAGAGAGTGCCTCCAAGGTAAGTGGGATGGACTCTCTGGCCATGCTAAAGTGCTTTGAACTGGTGTATGTATTCTTTCTCACCCTGACCAGAGTCCATCCAAAGATTGTCAAGTCAATGAAAACATTGATTCAATTAGTTCTGGAGTGCCTGAGGAGGCCCATGGTAGCTTGAGTTAGTGAACAGGCCTATGGACAGTCCAATGTGACTATCAGGGATAGAATGTTCTAATTTAAGATATGAGCTTTCAGGCTTAGGGCTGGAACTCATGAGCCTGAAGAAGAGCAGCATGTCAGATATTTACTGTGCTGCAATCTAGAAAACTAAATGGAGTACTCACGAGGGTACTCAGGAATTTGAAAAGCATTCTCTGCTTAGTGTGATAAGATGAAGATAGACCCACTCACAGCTGCAGTCCCTGCCATCTTCAGGATGGATCGTACATGGGTCTGAGCATCTGCTGCATAAAGTACAATCCACAGTAATGGCGTGTTTAGAGGTACCACAGATGGCCATCTCCATAGGTGGCCACCCACATATTTCCTGAAGCCATGGACAACATGTGATCACTAAAGTAACCCCTGTTTAGGATTTGAATACTGAATACTCTCGCATGTTGTATCAACCAGGGAAGGTACTAACAAGCTTCAACAGGACTTTATTTTCAAAGTGGAAACCTCTTTACCAAGCTGCTGCTGCACCCTCTGTAGCTTTCTCCCAGCCTCTCAACTCCTGCCCCCTCCTTCCTGTTTCCTGTTCTTTCAGACTCCCAACAGCCAGTGTTCCCAATTCTAATAATTACAAGCAACATCTAAACACCACACACAGTTTCCCCTTTCACCTGATGAGGAGGATTTTGCTATGGTTATTGTCATTAAAGGTTCCATTGTTCAGGGCAGTGCTGTCTTGCAGGAAAATCTACACGACTTTCCCCAGGATGAGGTTGTGCTCAGAACCCTACAAAATTCAAACCAAAAATAACATTTGCTAACTATCGGAATCAGGAAATTGCCTTTCCTGCTTTTTACCTGAACCATAATCCACTGAAAGCAGAGTAAGCGTTGTTGCCTGGTCATCCACAAAGGACCATGGGTTATACTGGAAAGAGAGGCAGAATTTAGAGGCTTGAAGAGACAGTTTGTTCTGCACATGGGACCAAGCAAAAGCCAAACAGCATTCCAATTGACCGCCTCTGAGTGCATTAAATAACTGACAAGTGGAAAAGTGGTACCAAAGCCATTTTTAAGGCACACTGAATTTGATGAATGGGATCATCATGGGCAGAAAGAGAGGAAAAGTCTTTGCTAAAGACTTGTAAGGCAGCCAGCTGGATGTTGAGCACATTTCCTCCAAGCAATGCAGAGTTGATGTACGAGCCTTGGTTTTTTAGCAGAGATGTATTGCAGGTAGTTATCAGTGCCTCCTGAACTCATGTGCTTTAACTGCTTTGAGAGGTCCCAAATGACTGGTCTGGTATGGAAGGTTGAAAAGAGAGAGGAAAATTTTCCTATTAGATTTGTTTCCTTTGAGATCTTCAATGCCACTCCAATTTCTGTGCCTGTGTAAATTGACAACTCTGTTTACATCATTTTTTCTTAGGAATGTTCATGGCATTATTAAAGTCTATTAGCAAAAATCTTTGAGCCCAGTCTTTGAGTACTGCTTTCATAATATTCAACTGAATGCTGAGAAACAATTAGACTATTGTGGAAAGAATTAAGTCATCAAAAAACTTAGTGTCTTATTTTCATCTGCTGTTTCAGAGGAACTATCGCTCAAATGTCTGGATGGATACCAAAGATCTTGAAGAAAGTAAAATTTCCCTACCTGAATTTTCACTTTTGAAAGCATAAACCCAATGAATTTGCCTCAGTTACTTGAACTGAGACACTTGTATATCAACCAAGATAATCTGTAGCAGCTATTGAAAAAAGAAAAAAAGGTAACATTGGTTTTTATTTAATTTGGAAGAAAGGATTTTAAATGTGAGCATAAAAATGAGCACACACAGTGCTCTCAGCTGTATAAACAGTTGAGATAAATTAGTCTCTTAGCAGGTAGCTGTTGTAATTGCCACTAACTGTAATAATTTGATTGTACTTTTCACCCCATAAATTTCCAAAGTGATACATATAGGTTGAAAAATATACAAGAAGTTTTACTCTCTCCCGAAGTGCAGCTACCTCAGATATGGAATGCAGCAGCTGTTTAATAGTGAACAGCAACACTACACCACAGTGTAGGACTGGGAGTGATGAAGAATAATACATCCAATTGAAACTGTAGGAAGAACATAGCTATATTCTGTCTTCCTCCCCCATAGGAATTTGAGCAGCATACTGGTGGATGCTATGCTTGCAGTTATAAACTGGGCACAATAACCTAGATTTTTTCCTTTGTTTTCCTTGGTCCACAGACAGGTATCTGATAGCAGGAATCTTGGATGGGATTTTTAAAGGAACTGAAGGGAGTTAGATACCTTTGAAAATCCCAGACTACATATTATGTATCTTTTTTTAAATGTATATGCTGAAGCTATAGGAAGAAGCATTTTGAGTTAAGACCAGTGATGTGTTTCTAATTGATTCTTTTCAAATAGCCTTCTTTACTATTAGTTTCTGTATACTTGCTTCCTTCCCTCTTTACCCTTCATATGTTGCTTACCTTCTTAGGCCCCATTTGAGATTGACTTGTATTTCTGCAGATTTTGAAATCAATGGGGGCTCCACGCAGGTGCAGTTGTATTCCCATATACACTAAATTGCAGGATTGGAGCCTTAGATTGTAAGCGCTTCAGGGTACGGACTGTGACCTTTTTATGTGCCTTTTGACTCGGGCTTCTGGTGCTACTGCTATATGGGGAGGTGGGTGACGCATTAGCAATTTGTCAGAAGCTTGAGAGTTTGACCAACTTGCTATGTAAGTTTTCGTAGTTTAAAAATATTAAATGTGCACAAGTCTAAATTCCTTGAGAGTTAAAAGGACACTTGGGAACTTAATTTATAGTAATTTACTCATTTGCTAAAAAAGTCTAGCTTCTGACATAGCACTTTTAAATAGTATGTCCTGAATGTTTAAAAATTATGTATTTTATCATGTTTCTCTTCTCCCCCCTCCTGCCCCCCCCCCTGTTTATGCTTGTTTGGAAAGGTCTTTTCAACTAGAGAGAAACTGATAATGCATGGGGAACAGTGAAGGTGACTACACAAAAAGCTGTCCAGCGTACCAAGGTGCTACTTGTAACTAAAGTGGTTGCAAAAATTTCAAACAGAAATGAGTCTTCTAGTTGATGGCATCTCTTTAACACTATCCTCTGTGGCTGCAATCTGTGGGAGAGTAGTATAATACTAACTATTGCTAATGGAGATTATCATTCATCCTGAGTGAATCAAGAACTGCAGAGAACTCAAATCATCTGTTTTTGAGCAGAACATTATGGATTCTATTCCCGCTGCAGACAGACAATCTCATGAAACCAGGGTTAGATTTTAGGATGTAGTAAAGTACTGTAGACTGAATAGGGCATGGGAGCAATGAATTCCTGTGGTTTTTAATCCCAGATTTGCCTCTGGCCCTTAGTTCAGCCTTGCTTTGTCACTTGAAGCGGAACTGTCCCCTGAGTTTAGGAAATGTCCTGCAAAATTTGGGATGGGTGACAACCCCACACCAGACTTGCTTTGTGACCAGTAGTAAGTCCCTTAACCACTCTGTACACCAGTTTTCCCCATCTATGGAAAAGGGGTAGCAGTGAAATTCGTTAATGTGTATAAAGAGCTATAACCATTGTGTGAACATTATATTGAGGGTGAGCAGAGGTGCAGGGAGACACGTGCTGAAGGGAGATGTGTAGCGCATTGAGGTACGGCAAAGACTTGTGGTGTTTGGGGAGCCTGGAAGGGGTATATGTCACAGTATGATGAGGGTATGAGACCCACGTTATAGTACGTGGAGGGGTTATTGGGGTGAGCATTTTGATGGCTATGGTTGGGGGTGCTGTGACTGAGGCGCTGACTTGCTTTTTATCTCTGAGGAACTGATTTGGGCCTGCCTTTCTAACTCTGAAACATGTTACAGCAATGTTATACAGTGGAATCTTATAACTTTAACAATCTTGCCACACATATGTTACCAAGACAATAATGTTCAGCAGATTATGAGTTTTCAAAAGATGCCTCACAAGGCATACTTTGTACAAAATGCATCAGAGTTTTGTAAAAAGGCTGAACATAGGGGTACATTCTGATCACAGGAGCATAGTGCACATAGCAGTAGGGTGCACAATGCATCGTGTGGCCAGGGATGCAGTGGGGAGGAGTGAAGGGGCGCATGTCCACAGTGCAAAGCGTAGGTGTAAGGTGCACACTGTGGTGGTGGGGATGTGGCAGGCCACATCGAACAGCAAGGCAAAAGGTGCACACCATGCATGGGGGTCATGGTGGGGTGTGGTGCACATTGTGCTACTGGGCTCCAGGGATGTGACAGATGACATGGGTGCCAGGCGCACACTGTGCAGGGGGGCGTAGGGGGATGTGTCAGAGAGCATGACATAGCAGGGTGCGAGGGTCACACTACATGGGGCATAGGGCGGGGTGCCAGGTGCACACTGTGCTGTGGGGCGTAGGGGGACGTGTCAGAGGGCACGGCACAGCGCGGTGCCAGGGACACACTACATGGGGCATAGGGCGGGGTGCCAGGTGCACACTGTGCTGGGGGGCGTAGGGGGACGTGTCAGAGGGCACGGCACAGCGCGGTGCCAGGGACACACTACATGGGGCATAGGGCGGGGTGCCAGGTGCACACTGTGCTGGGGGGCGTAGAGGGACATGGCAGAGGGCACGGCACAGCGCGGTGCCAGGGACACACTACATGGGGCATAGGGCGGGGTGCCAGGTGCAAACTGTGCTGGGGGGCGCTTCGCACAGCGGGGAACAAGCTGCACGTTGCCCTCTGCCGCGCGGCTCGTGGGGGTGTGGCGGGAGCACGTGGAGGCGGAGCGCAGCCTCGGTCCCTGCTACGCGCGGTCCCGCCCAGCAGGCTCAGCCCCGACGCAGAAAGGGTGGGACTGCTACAGCTGCCCCGCCCCCTGGACTCGAGCCCAGGGAAAGCCGCGACCGGATCTCGCGAGAGTTGTCCGGTAGCCCCGCGAGATCTCACCGCGCCCTCCCACGTCATGTTTTCTCTTTGACAAGCTGCCGCCGCTGCGGAAAGAACGCGGCTCTGGGCCGGGACTCGCCACCCCCGGACCCCGACCAGCTGCCGCTCCGCCTGGACCCCGGTAACTGGCTCCCTCCGCCCCGAATGCGAGCGGTGCGCGTCCCCGGCCTCGGCGTGTCCCCAGCCGGCAGCAGCGGGGTCGGGAGGGCCGAACCCGGCGAGGCGGGCTGGGAGGGTCGGGGCTCCTCAGCGCCGCTTCCGCAGCAGGGTTCAAAGCCCAACTGACTGCCGCCCCCTGGTCCGGCGGGGGCGGGGGCTGCGCCCCCATGGCGCTGTGGGGGGCGGGAGCTGAGCCCCCTTTGGTCAGGGCAAGGCAGGGCAGAAGGGTTAAGCTGTGTATGGGGTGGAGTGAAGGGCAGAAAATGAAGCGAAGCCAGATATTCCCCCTTCCGCTCCCCAGTTCCTGGGCCTTAGGGAGGGAAGTTTCCCTTCAGGACTGGAGGTCTCGTCAAGTCTCTTCTTTTAGACAGTATTAAATATAAGGTACTTTTTTGCTGTATGTTGGAATGAGCTCCACAAGTCCTCTAAGTCTGTGCTCATCTCATGGTAACTATGAAATGATTGTAGCATGTGCAATGTATGTAATTCTGTGTTCTGGGCTGTTCTGGCTGTTGTCATAAAATGAAGGCAGAAATTAATCGTGCAGACTTTTGTTAATGACATGTACGACCTTAAGTGTTGTACACATCTCCTGACCTGTTGTCTGAGTTGTGTAGCACCCTGTGGCTTGTTGGCTGGCTTCTAACTGCAGTAGAGAGAAAGTATTCTCATACTTTTATTTCCAAATTATTTTTTTCATGACCTTAGTTGAATGGTGCCATAATGGCTCATTTTGGCCTGCATGCAGCTTTTTCTATGTTCTCTAAATAGACTGCTTTTGGGGTGTGTTCTAGACATATTTGTCCTCATCTTGCACCCCACTTAGCGGGGAGCAGGGTGTTGAGGTATAGAGCCTCCTTATCCCTGTTTGACCTGTTCTTTCCTGTGTTGATAATAACATACCTGAGCAGGTTGTCTTTTTCTGGGCTGCGTAACTCATGAGTAGGGATATGATTTTGTCTCATAAATTTTGGTGAAATTTCATAGTAGAGGTGCAGGGGAAAAAAATCAAGGAAAGGGTGGAGATTGGAGGGTAGGAGAGAAGGACACTCCCACAGGCAGCTCCTGTATTGCAAGGCTGGGTCAGGTTTCCCCCCTCTGGATGTCCCAGTTGGTTGCAGTGTTTATCCTTGAATCCAGTAGCTGTGGACGTTACCAATCAATAGCAAGGGCTACTCAGTGCCTGGGAACTTGCCCAGTGTAACCTCTGGTCACAACTGCCTCTTGTGATTGACCTTCTTATCAAGCCAGTTTAAATGCCTCTATGTGGCTATAGTAGTATTCCCTGTTAGAAGGTGGGAAATGATTTACTATATTTACAAAGAGCCTACTGTGCATGAGGGTTTTTTTTTTTAATACTAGTGATAAGATACATTGTCTGTGAAGATCTTTCATCCTGAAGGATCTCAGTTCTTTAGGACTCTCTCTATATCATGGAAGTTAGTGTATAAACATAGTTGTAGTATGAAATATTTGAGGCTGGAAATGCAAAAGTTAAGGTTCACAGTAACCTTAACTTGTCTACATTGTACAAACAGTACCTAATCTATCTCTCAAATACACTTGTTCCACACTGAAGTGAATAGGAATAGTGCATATAGGAGGACAGAACTGGAACCCACTGGATCTTAAAGTACAATTAATTACTATTCTAAAATACTGTTTTGGTGTAATGTAGGTGAGTAATGATTGCTATAAAATCTTATTTTTACTTCCTGACTCTGGAGCTGTATAAAAGTGTGACTGACATTAGCTTATATTTCCATGCATTTCGGTTTTTAGAAGGAGGAAGGAGACTATCTACTGTTTTCTCTGCATACTGCCATAGTTGGACTACACAGCTGTAGAACCCCACAATGAAACGGGCACAAAAGCATACAGTTCTAAACTTAGTAGCAGTTTCATGCTGCACATGAATATTAGTTTGTCAGCCAGTTATAATTGTTAAAAAAATTATCACTCTTATGTAACTTAACATTCCAAAAAAACTCTTACCTTTGGGATAATGGATGAAAAGTTTCAGCAAAAAGAACCTTTTTTTGTTAGAAAACTCTCAACAGGATTTGAAAATTGATAACTCTACTTGCTCCAGGCTGATAAAAGATAAGGGGGTGGGAGGAAGCAGTGAACTGTAGTGTGTCTGATTTGATTAAAAGACCAGTTCCCCTGCCTCCAGCGACTGGATAGAGCAAGGGTAATACAATTCTTACCACGGTTTTGTCCTGGGACCCTGCTTAGGGGCTTCATCTTTTGTGTTGGCTTCTGGTTAGTATGTGTCTGATAAACTTGAAGCCCTTTCTAGCTGTTGGCAGGGAACCCCTTGCTTCGCTTTGCCCAGACTTGAGGGGTGTGTGTGTGTGTATGTATGGCAGGTGTCTCTGCTGCTCAACTCTTCTCCTTTTCTTCTTGCTGTTACCTTTGGATTTCTGCTACTCCTTTCTGAGTTTCAGTTCTTTGGGTAGCTCCACTACTTTTAGCTTTTCTCAAAAGCAGCAGATTACTTTGAGCTCACTTCCTCCAGTTTTATGTGGGCAGATGGGTGTTTTCAAGCCTTGATTATGAGCAGGTGAAAACAAGAGATTGGGTGGGGTGGAGTTTAATATATTAATGATTTGTAAAAGAGGAGTGAACTTGAAGACCAAGTTATTTAGGTTAGTCAAGACTAAAGAACTCCAGAGGGACCTAGAAAACTTAGGTGATGGGCCTTGTGAAGACAGATGAAATCTTATATTGGTAAGTGGAAGGAATATCTTGAATCAGGATGTCAGTAATTCACCCAACATGTACTGGTCTGTGGACTAAACCTACTAGCCGCTGTGAAAAATACTTGGCATTATGCCTTAAGGGTACACCCCCTGCAATTTAAACAAATAAAAAACTCTGTGTAAGCCTGAAAACTTGTCTTTCTTACCAACAGAAGTTGGTCCAATAAAAGATATTACCTCACCCATCTTGTCTCTCTAATATGATCAATACGGCTACAACAGTACTGCATACAAATAAAACAATTGTATATTATCGCTAGGGCTGTCAAGCGATTTAAAAAATTAATCACAATTAATTGTGCGATTAATCGCACTGTAAAACAATAATAGAATACCATTTATTTAAATATTTGTGGATGTTTTCTACATTTTCAAATATATTGATTTCAGTTACAACACAGAATACAAAGTGTACAGTGCTTGCTTTATATTTTTTGATTACATGTATTTGCACTGTAGAAAAAACAAAAGTAATATTATTTTTCAGTTAACCTAATACAAGTACTGTAGTGCAATCTCTTTATGATAAAAAATTTGAAATTACAAATATAGAATTATGTACCAAAAAAATAACTGCACTCAAAAACAAAACAATGTAAAACTTTAGAGCCTACAAGTCCACTCAGTCCTACTTCTTCTTCAGCCAATCGCTCAGACAAACAAGTTTGTTAACATTTGCAGGAGTAAATGTTGCCCATCTCTTGTTTACAATAGTCACCCGAAAGCGAGAACAGGCATTTGCATGGCACTGTAGTAGCTGGCATTGTAAGATATTTACATGCCAGATGTGCTAAAGATTCATATGTCCCTTCATACTTCAGCCATCATTCCAGGGGACATGCATCCATGCTGATGATGGGTTCTGCTCAATAACGATTCAGAGCAGTGCGGACTAGCACATGTCCATTTTCATTATCTGAGTCAGATGCCACCAGCAGAAGGTTGAGTTTCTTTTCTAATGGTTCAGATTCTGTAGTTTCTGCATAAGAGTGTTGCTCTTTTAAGACTTCTGAAAGTATGCACCACACCTTGTCCCTCTCAGATTTTGGAAGGCACTTCAGATTCTTAAACCTTGGGTCAAGTGCTGTAGCTATCTTTAGAAATCTCACATTGGTACCTTCTTTGTGTTTTGTCAAATCTGCAGTGAAAGTGTTCTTAAAATAAACAACATGTGCTTGGTCATCATCCAAGACTGCTATAACATTAAACACATGGCAGAATGCAGGTAAAACAGAGCAAGGGACATACAATTCTCCCCAAGGAGTTCAGTCGCAAATTTAATGCATGCTTTCTTTTTTTAAAGAGCGCCATCAGCATGGAAGCATGTCCTCTGGAATGGTGGCTGAAGCATAAAGGGGCATATGAATGTTTGGCATAACTGACACGTAAAATACCTTGCAATGCCGGCTACAAAAGTGCCATGTAAGTGCCTGTTCTCACTTTCTGGTGACACTGTAAATAAGAAGAGGGCAGCATAATCTCCTGTAAATGTAAACAAATTTGTTTGTTTTAGCGATTGGCTGAATAAAAAGTAGGACTGAGTGAACTTTGTTTTGTGTTTGAGTGCAGTTATGTAACAAAAATCTACATTTGTAAGTTGCACTTTCACTACAAAGAGATTGCACTACAGTACTTGTATGAGGTGAATTAAAAAGTACTGTTTTATCATTTTTACAGTGCAAGATCTGTCATAATAATATACACTTTGATTTTAATTACAACACAGAATACTATATATATATATATATATATATATATATATATATATATATATATGAATATGTAGAAAAACATCTGAAATATTTAATTTCATTTGGTATTGTATTGTTTAACTGTCATTAAAACCATGATTAATTTTTTTGAGTTAATCGCGAGAGTTGTCTGCAATCAATCGACAGCCCTAATTATCACATATTCAGTTATAACATTATCAACTCTGTCTCCTCTTTGTATCTTTCTTCTGCCCCATAATTTCTCTGCTGTACTAATGTTTTCTAACATTTTGGAATCAATTGCTCCCTCTTTTGCCCATCCAGTTGCCCCTCCAGACTCCCATTACCCCACATTTTACCAGACATCTAATATAGAACTAAAATGATTAGGTAATAAGAAAAATGTTGAGGGGAATGCCTGGGAAAGAAGCCAGAAGCCCAGCAACTGGGAGCAGGTAGGAATCTACTAGGGCAGTGGTTCTCAACGAGGTTACAGGTACCCCTGGAGATACGCAGAGATCTTTCATGGGGTACATCAAATCATCTAGATATTTGCGTAATTTTACAAGAGGCTAAATAAAAAGCACTAGCGAAGTCAGTACAAACTAAAATTTCATAGAGACAATGACTTGTTTATACTGCTCTATATACCATACACTGAAATGTAAGTAAGATATTTATATTCCAATTGATTTATTTTATAATCTGGTAAAAATGAGAAAGTAAGCAATTTTTTTCAGTAATAGTGTGCTTTGACACTTCTGTATTTTTATTTGTGATTTTGTAAGCAAGTTTTAAATTACGTGTAACTTAGGGTATGCAAGACAAATAAGACTTCTGAAAGGGGTACAGTAGTCTGGAAAGGTTGAGAGACACTGTACTAGGGTGCTGTCCCTAGACTATAAATGGTGCTCCTATCACTTGCATCAGCCTTTAGATCGGTTTTCAAACTTTTTGAGCTGAGCCCCCTCTTTGAGTTATGCCCCCCAACCTAGACCAAAAAAAGACAAGTGCAAAAATATGCTTGATAGCCCATTTATAAACCTAACAGAGACCTTGACATAACTTTAATTGAATTATGTACACTTGTAAATTTTAAATACACAGATACCAGGGTGGATAAAAATCAATTTTTTTTAAAACAAAAAAAAAATCAGACTTTTTTATAGGTTTCTTCCTCAAAAAGCATTTATCTAAAGATCATTTTAATTACGATACATTATAGCTTAAAGATATCTCATCATGGAATAGGGATTATAAATTCTAATTCTATTGTATGAGACAATATATTCATGTAATGTTTAAGAAAAGTTTTGTAAATGAGTTCCAATAGTTCATGGATTAGAGACCCAATTTTATGGAGTTCCAGGGTCTTCTGTATAGATTATTTAGGTTAATTGTTCTACCCAATGGGACTCAGTGCTCAGTCTAGAAGATACCATCAGAGATGCTTAGTTTTGCAGTTCTCAAACTGTGGATTTGTGTCTCCAGAGATAACATGCTTGTTAACAGCAAAAATGTTTTTAAATAAATAAATAAAATAATATAGAGAGGTGAGAAATAACAGACCTCAACCCTATTGTCCCTCTTCAAATTTGTGTACACAGATTCAATCCCAAACCTCTCTCTAAAAGTGAAAAGCTTCAAAAAGTTCAATGACTAAAAGATTTTGTTGGGGGTGGAATAGATAAATGTGAGAAGTGACAGGCAGTAGAAACAAAAGTGAAACTGTTTGAGCAGCACATTCCAGAAGTCCTGAGGTCTTTCTGAGTGTAGCCTTCATTGATTTGAGATCTACCATACTATTCTCTCACTAGAAGGTAAAACCTATAATGGCAGCAGGCCATAAAAGAGACCCAGTTTGGGAATATTTTAATGAAGTTCCTCTACCTGCGGGTAAGACAGACATGCGCGAAAAATGCAAACAGTGCAACAAAGAAATACAAGGCTTGGTTGCCCAAATGAAACAACATCACGAGAAGTGTTTCTTCTCAGGAGGAAGCTGCGCTGAAGATGATGAAAGGAACATGTCTGAACATGCAGGATCTTCAGGTTGGTAAACATTTTTATTTCATACTTTCTTAAGGCCTGCCTGTCTTCCTTTCTGGACTATTCTTGAATTCTCATGTTTGAGCAAAAAATATAGTTGTTACTCAATGGTACTGTGGCGGGTTTGGTCACAGAGACCCCCTTGGGACTGTCATCTGATGTGCTGAAACTACCTCTGAGCCTGTTTTCCCTGCCAGCTGGTGACTCCAGAACCCTGTCTTGTTGAGCCAGACATGCTATTCCACTGCAACACAGACCCAGGGTCTGAACCACGCCCCCAAACCTGCAGACTTTAACCAAAACTGCTCAGCAGGTTTCCTGTCTCCAGCACCCAGATACCCAACTCCCAATGGGATCCAAACCCCAGATAAATCTGTTTTACTCTGTATAAAGCTTATATAGGGTAAACTCATAAATTGTCCGCCCTCTATAACACTGATAGAGGGAGATGCACAGCTGTTTTCTCCCCCAGATATTAATCACTTACTCTGGGTTAATTAATAAACAAAAGTGATCTTATTAAGTATAAAAAGTATGATTTAAGTGGTTTTAGTAATAACACAGAACAAAGTAAGTTACCAAGCAAAATAAAACAAAACATGCAAGTCTAAGCCTAATACATTAAGAAACTGAATACAGGTAAATCTCAATCTTAGAGATGTTCAAATAAGCTTCTCTGACAGACTAGACACCTTTCTAGTCTGGGCACAATTCTTTCCCCTGGTACAGTTCTTGTTAGTTCCAGCTCAGGTGGTAACTAGGGGATTTCTCATGACTGGCAATCTTCTTTGTTCCACCCCCTCTTACAGCTTTGGCCCAAGGCGGGAATCTTTTGTCTCTCTGCATCCCCACCCCTCCTTCTAAATGGAAAAACACCAGGTTTAAAATGGATTTCAGTACCAGGTGACATGGTCGCACGTCCTGTTAGACCCCAAGCTGCCATTCTTTCTGGCCTAACTCACATAAACACAGGAAGGCTTACAAGTAAACTGAGCCATTTACAACCAATTGTCCTGGTTAATGGGAACCATCATTAATAGCCCACACTTAGAATAGTTACATCATATTTCCAGCTTCACATACAAGAATGATACATTCATACAAATAGGATGAACACACTCAGTAAACTATAAGCTTTGTATGATACCTTACAAGAGACCTTTTGCATGAAGCATATTCCAGTTACATTATATTCACGCTCATTAGCATATTTTCATAAAACATGTAGTGCAACATCACAGGTACTATCATTTTAGATCCAGTTGAGATAAAAAAATAAATATCTGAAATAGGCAGATCTTCCTTTTACAATTTCACCTTTAAAGTAGTACTGAGTATCAGTGAATGCAATGAGGCATACTAAATGCGCAGTATGGTAATAATAATTAATTAAATAACTGGATTGATTTACTTTGTTTAGGAGAATCCATCCTCAACATACAGGATTCTGAAGACTATCCACCTTCAAGATCACCATCATTTTCTATAGTTTGAGTTATCTGCCAAGGATAGTGTTTCAGTCACATCATATATGTCACATAGCCACAGTATATCACCTGCAGAAAAAAGAAAAAAAAATCTCCATCATCCAGAAACAATCATAGATAAGTTTGTGATAAGAACCAGCAGATTACAAAAAGAGGTAATTGATGAAAAAATTGCCTGGTTTGTTTGTGCAACAAACTCTCCTTTCTGTATGATTGAGAACCCACACTTAATTAACATGGTTCAGTCATTAAGACCAGGATGCAGTCCACCCAACAGAGCAGATGTCGCAGGCAAATTGCTGGATAAAGTGTATGAAAGAGCAATTGAGCAGTGTGCCAAAGGTCTAGAAAAATTGTTAACCTGAGTCTTGATGGGTGGAGCAATGTCCACAATGATCCTCTTGTGTGTGCTTGTGTGACAACAGAAGAAGGGAATGTCTTCCTTACAGAAACAATTGATACATCAGGAATGCGCACACACAGCAGAATATTTACAAGAAGTAGCAGTAAAAGCTATAACAAACTTTGAAAAAAAAATTCAAATGTCTAGTACGCAGCTTGGTCACAGAGAATACTGCAAATGTATCCAAGATGAGAAGAAATTATTTAGAAGAGAGAGAAGACAGTCACAAGCTAATAACATACAGTTGCAGTGTTCATTTGATGCACCTCCTAGCCAAAGACTTCAGTGTTCCAGAAATAAAGACTAATGTAGAAATTGCAAAATACTTCTGTAACAACCACTTCGCAGCAGCTGCTCTGAAAAAAGTGGGAGGAACCAAGCTAACTCTTTCACAAGATGTGTGATGGAACTCAGTAGTGGACTGTTTTGAGCACTATCTCAAAAACTTGCCTAATCTGATGACAGTTTGTGAACAAAATTGTGAAAAAATAGATGGCACTGTCACAGCCAAAGTTCTCAAAATTGGGCTTAAGAGAAAGGTTGAACACATACTGAGTACCCTGAAGCCTATTTCTGTAGCCTTGAACAAAATGCAGGGAAATAGCTGTTCTATTGCTGTTGACATTTGGAAGGAACTGAATGCTATCTTAAAAAGAGAAATATGCAATGACAGAGTTAAATTACAAGCATTAAAAAAACGAATGGGACAAGCACCATCTGCAGCTCACTTTCTTGCAAGTATTCTCAATACTTGGTACCTGGGTCAAACCTTCTCCTCTTCAGCTGCTGGATGTCGATGTCATAGCCAACTCAACTATCATCCCTCCATAATGCCAACTATAATAAACTTCAGAGCTAAGGGTGAACCATTCAAGAAATATGTTTGTTGATGATTTAAAGAAAGTCACACCAGTGAACTGGTGGAAGTCACTTAAGTGCTTGGATTCAGAGACTGTTGAAGTGATAATCTCACTTTTAACAGCAGTAGCTTCTTCTGTCAGTGTAGAAATATTTTCTTCCTTTGGACTAATTCATTCCAAACTGAGAAATTGTTTGGGACCTGAAAAAGCAGGAAAGCTTGTTTTCCTTTTCCAGATTATGAAGAAACAGGAAAATGAAGGTGAAGATGACTGTTAGCTGTGGAAGCCAACATTTTAAGTTTCTTATGTTGAGCTGGCTGACATAGTCGATTTAACTTTTTTTAATATTTCATTCAGCTATTTTAGTTCAAAACAATTTTAACAAAAACAAACCTGATTTTAAAAAACTTGAATGTTTAACTACATACAAAAATTCATATGCATGTTTTGTTAAAATATTATGTTTGCTGTTGAAGAAAAAAATCCAGAACACACAACATTGTTGTTTTGATTAAATAAAACAATTTAAATCTCTGTCTGGTGGTGGTCTCCTCCTAATACAGCATGTCAAGAAAATCCTCCCAATATTAATGATTAACCTGTTGAATTGGAGATAGTTCACCTCCCAATGACTTCATAAATATCTGTTTCAATTACCTTTGGTGAGTGGTCCCCAACTTTTCTGTGGGAATAGCATATTGCTGTTGCATATTGCTATTCTCAGAGGACGGTGGCAGGCGCTGGACACAATGCCACTGAGAAGCGGCAGCGGCAAGAAGCACTGCTGCCGAAATGCCGGCAAGAAACGGCAACGCTTCTTGGTGGCATTTCGGCGGGCGGTGTCCTGTGGGGGCCCAAAAATGCCCCGGCAGGCACCATGGCACCCACGGGCACTGGGTTGGGTACCACTGCCTTTGGTAAATGAAATAACGAAACAATTATTCATTTTCTGATATAGCTGTAAAACTAATCTGAAAAGTTTTCAAAATACTATACATTTTTAAAGTGATTTATGTACCTTCTAAAAATGAAACCTACATCTATCTCTGAGTTGTGAAGAATATGTATTAAGGTTATAACAACCAGCAAGAATGCACTTTTATGTAGAAATCTGTGATTAAATTGAGTCTTCCTAACTAGTGATTTAAATCAAATCCACCGTGACAGGTATTTACCAATTAATGTGAAGAGTGTGCCTGTTTCTCGGCAGACAGTTTATAAATTTGTGGGGAGATTTTTGAAAATGACACTCTGAGGTTGTCCTCCACTTCCAGGCTCGAACAGTACTTTTGTCTTCAGCGCAGCAAGTGCAGAGTCTCTGATTTCGCACAAATAAGATGAACCAAACGGTAAAAGAATTTTGATTGCTCCCTTTTGACAAAGCTGGATATTTTGAACCAACTTTCAACCCAAAGTCCCCCAAATACTGTTTTTTAAATTGAATGTCCAGTGTCCTATCACTCTGAAGAGCAGTCAGCTTCTCCTGAATGCCATTTGAGAGATGGGACAGGGTCCGTGCCTCAGCTAGAAAAGGTTGGAAAATCCAGTCATTCAGGGGTGCATTTCCTTTGGGAAAATATCCAAACTGGCTCTGAGACAAGTCAAGTGATTCTTGATTGGGTTCTCAACACTCAATAGTTCAGATTCTGTTTAGTCAATAGTGTCAGGTAACGACAGGAATGGAACGTTTAAACCAGTTTCAATCTTCGTTTTCCAGTGAATGTTTCTCTTGAATGCTGATATCTTGTTGTGCAGGTCAAAAATAGTACTTTCCGCTCCTTGTGATGAGACATTTAGAGAATTCAGTTTGTCAAAAATATCAGCAAGGTAAACCAAAAGCACAAAACAGTGGGGATCATACAGTGACTGTGTTGCTGAAATTCAAATCTAGTAGAAAAAATCGGACTTTGTTTCAAGTTCATAAACATGTTGCAACACTTTCTGTCCGGGTAGACAACTGACTTCAATGTGAAACAAAAAAAAATCACTTCACTATATCAATATAGTAGAAACAGTACAACCTCCCTCCCACTCCCCAGTGTCGGTGCAGTTATATTAGTGTCAAGATTCATTAGATTGACGTAGCTTATTCCCCTTCCTGTATGTCAATAAGGGTTTGTCCACATGCGAAAGCTTTTTTTTTCTGTATAAATTTGTTTCCACACAAGATTTTAAAATTTACCTGTCATCTTATCTATCTTCTGCTTTCCAAGTGACGGGCAAGAAAGCCCAGAACCTCCCAAAAGGACCACATAGATGCATCCCTATTTTGGATTAACTATATACTTTTGGCAGTTCTCCCCCTTCTTTACCATGGGATGTTGCTTCACATCTGGATCAGTCTCTGTTTACATGTGTGCTCTTTGCTGTGCCAGGATCACCTTGACTGGATGTTGCCTCTCTGTTTAAATGTTGACACACACCCAGGTTTACCCCTTTTGAGATTCCAGTTTATGGTGAGTTCATACCCCTAGAATCACATACTCATTATAGCAGCCAGGCCCTGTGCCTCTATGTGGTCCTGTTGAGAGGTTTTGGGCTTTCTTGCCCTTTTAGGAGAGGGGAATGTCCAGTCGTATCTTAACAGTAGTCACTAGAATATCAAGAGAGGAGTAGCTATTTGAGCAAAGGTGGGAGATGGGTCACTCCTGGGACAAGTCCCAAAGCAAAGGAACTCTAGCAGAATTCTAAAAAGTCAGACCAAAATAAAACCTCCAGTAACGCTCTCACTACCTCCACTTATTCTGAGGAACTGGACTAGATTTTTGCTACAGTGGACACAACCAAACCTTGGCATGATGTTCTGGATAGTTTGGTCACAGCACCAGAAGGCCACATTAAAGAATCATGGACCCCAACTGGGAGATTTCACTAGATAGCCAAGACCTCTAGCACGCCAAACTCAGAAGAAGCAACAGTGCCAGAGATGTCTCCCAAAACTCAGGCAGAGAGACAGCCTGAAAGTGCTGTGGAGGGGACTTCTTCTAGTAAGTAGTAGTTGCTGTATTACAGTACAGCTATATGGAAGAACTAAACAATTTTTGTTCTGGGTACTGGCTGGCCACTGTCTTGTTGGGTGTGCTCCACTTGCTTGGGTTTTATTCTTCCGCCCTGTGTGCTCAAAATGACATGTATGCCAGAGACTTTAAGATCCAAAGCATTGTTTTTCTGAAATATCAAATCTCACACCCACTGACTGAATGTGGTGACCTTCAGATGGCAGTTGTCACATGCTCTACATATTTTGGGGAACTCTCATGTTGGTGGTCCACCACTGCAGCTCCAGGTGAGATCTGTACAGATTTTTAGGAAAGTAGCTAAACCACTGTTGGTTATCCCAGTTCTGCATCAGTGTCCAGTCACAGCACTCAGTGCTAACTGGCTGAGCCCAGACACAGTATTCTAGTGAGTGAAGCTGCTCCAGAAAAATGTCATTCAGAAATAACTGTTCTTTCATCCTACTTCTCCTTTAGCAGTTTCCTTGCGATGTTACTATGGCTGTCTCTTAACTCCTCCATAGCAATCCAGCTGTGTAACTGCCAATATATTTAGAGCAGCCTGTTCATATTAATGATTATCAGGATCGAGGCATGCAGGAGTTTGAATATAGTGCTGGCTTGCAAAAGCCAGATGAATTATTGGATGACATGAAGAATGAATCATGGGGGTCAAAGAGAGCCCAAGTCCTGGAATTCCATCAGGTTCTGGTAGATATCCCAAAAGAAGCCATGAGAAAAATCCCAGAATGCATAGATCCTGGTGGTGAAACATTACATCATAGGATATCTACCCAGAATGCTATGTGCATATTTCAGAAAAATGTGGAGTTGTGTGGACTCAGTGATTCAACAGGGAAGTAGCTTATGCTGGCCTAAACAAATCAGTGTGGATGCACTCTTTTGTGATGATGATACCTATATTGTTAAAGTGGAAAAACACATACCTGTGTATAAAGCCCTTAAGCGATACTGGTATAAGGCATCTTTTATGCTGATGTAACTAGCTCCATGCTGGAGGGGATTGTACTGGTAGAACTATTTTGGTTTTTAAAAAGAATCACATCCCTAATCAAAATTGTTATAATGGTACAAAATCTGTGTGTGGACCAGGCCTTAAATCCTCAGCCTGTTTTCCTTTTGGAAGGGGTTGGGAGAGAAGCAGCATTTGCTTTGCTTCCCCCCCCCCCCCCACTTCAGATCTCTGGACTGCTGGAAGTGTAGAGTACACTGTTCTGTTCTTCCTCCTTTCTCATCCTCCTGGCTGCTGCAGGAGGATGTCTTTTTGTTGATCTATCGCTTTTCCAGTCTGTTTTTAAATCTGCTCATAGTTTTAGCAACAAGCATCAGTGTGAAATTGACCTCATTCTTGTTGTTTTCACTGCTGCTACTGTAGTTCTGAAGGGCAGCACAGAAAACAGATATGATTATTCAGTTTTCAGTTTGCTGCAGCTTGGCAAAGCTATGAGCAGCAGTGACAGCACTGGAGCTGTCTGAAGACTATTTTGCAAAATAGTATTAATCAGTTTACTCTTGGTTCACATTTGGAAAATTATTTTAAGAGATTTTTAATGAAAGCATAGGCCTTAGGAATGTGAGAAGTACAACTTTTCTGTGTAGACGTGGCCTTAGATTTTACACAATTTTTTGACACTTGTATGGGAAAGATTGCTGCTACTCAAGGCCAAGTTGGAGGATGAATTCTTCAGTACCTGATTTGAACTAATTGAACATGTTGTTGGGTTCTGTACTAACAGCCATTCAGATAAAAGACGTGGGTGTCATTCTGGATAGCTAACTACAAACATCTGCTCAAAAATAAGAAATCAGTCCATTAATAATGGCTTGTTGGAGGGGTATATGGGTATGGAACACTCTGCAGCTTTTTTTATAGATAAATATATAACAAATTCCATAACTGATCATATCAGTGTCCTCTGTCTGTCATTTGTCATCTTAGATTGAAAATCCTTGGAGCAGGGACTGCATAACTTTCCATGTTGCCACAGGGAGGCCCAAATTCTGATTGGGGGCATTTATGCACTACTGCAGTTTAAAAGTATGTAATTAGGTAGTATAAAGATTAGGATAGAAAATAGCTTTGAAAATATTATACCATCATAAAAACCACTGCTTATTCTCAATGGAATGCTGTATTCAATTTTTTATACTATCTTAAATATAACATATAGCATAAAAAGGAGCCCAGAGAGGGCAACCTAAATGATCAGAGGCTTGGAAAGAATTCCATATGAAGAGAATAATAAGATTTTGGACTGTTTAGAGAGAGGAGATTAATAAGAGGGGACATGATTTAAATATATAAAATAATGGTGCCGAAAAAATAAATGGTGTGCTCCCATTTATCTTGTCTCATCATATAAAAGCAAGCGAATGTTGTATGAAGTGAAAAAGCAACAAATGTAAAACTGACAGAAGTAGCTACTAACAACATAACTAGCTGGTGGAACTTGTTTTGCCACAAGATAGCAATTAGGCCAAGAATTTAGTAAAATCCTAGATAAGGCTTATACACTCATTGGATAATGGGATCATCCATGGTTATGTTAGTTAAGGTAAGAATATTTTATAAGGAATATAAACTCATGCTTCAGGGCATAAGATAACTATTGACTGAGGTGGGGTGTCAGGAAATTTTTTTCCTTGTGGGCAGGTTATTCCATAATTTTTCACTTTAAGGGTTCTTGCACCTTCTTACCTCTCAGGTATTGGCCATTGTCAGACATGATATTAAATTAAATGAATAACTGGCCTGATCCAATATGGCAGTCTTTGTATTTCACTCTCATTAGATGTTACTATTGTATGAAAAGGTTCCTCCAAACCCTGTTAATGTATTAAGATTTCACAGTAAAAATCAGTGGGGGAAATATTAAAATTTGGGTTTCTATTAAAGCATTTCTGTAGGAATGTTAATATGGTCATGTTACACATCTGTATGCTTTTGGGGATGTGAAAGGTGGTAATATGTTCCTTGTTTTTTCTGATTAAATGTATATAGAAATATTATTATAGTCAGAAAAGTGACTACAATTGGCACTTTGTTTAACTCCAGAGAAACTCTGAATTTTGTGCACTTAATGTGATTGTTTGCTTTAGGGATGAAAAGTTTACCAACTTTTACTCCTGTTAGTACTGTAGGGTCACTACAGCTTTGGAAGAATGAGTTGGATTGTTAGTGAATTAACTACATTCTGACTGCAAAATCTTTTACTTGTGATGCAATAGCCAGAAAGAGCCCAGCTTGACTTTCAGGCCCCATCTGCAAAAAAATATTTCTCGCTGTTTCAGACACAAATTAAATTCTACTCTTAGCAACAATAAGTGCTGTCATGCACCCTGACTGCTGCCTGTTTTAAATAAAATGTCCTCTAATCTTGCTCAGAGCAAGACTAATGGACATAACACTTAAAATACTGGCAATGTGGTCTGCACTAGGTAAGACTGCTAATGTTGCCAACACTGATGGAGCTGAACTGATGTGAACTGGAAAAAACTACATCAATAAATTCACACTGAAGAATTAAACTTTTGAAGAATTTATCTGCTATAGACAAACTCTGATTATAGGTTACAATGCTGGATGTTAGGAAAAATTTCTTATAATGGAACAAAGTTGATACAGACTTCCAGAAGACAACCATAGAATTTAGTCATGCATTTTTCACAGCCACTTTTCAGCATGCATAATTATGCTTTAACGTTGGTATTTCTGGCCTTTGATTTTAACTGTACAGCTTTTAATGCTATTACATTAGCAGTTTTTTGCATTTTTATCAAAAATAACTTTAAATGTAGACAATATTTTTTATTTTAATCATGTAGCTGTTTGTAGGCTTTGTAATTATCTCACTGAGATGAGATGGTGTGGGAGGGACTCTTCTGTTTGGAAGTGTTCTGCTGGCTTACATTGATGGCTATATTTTGCAATGAAGGATGTTTGTGTGTGTTTAAGGAAAGCTTAGATTTTGTAACAATGCTGTAGAGAATCTAAAATTGTAGGATCTGTAGTTTTTATAAATTTGTGCAATTCTACTATTTTTTAAAGCAGTTTTTAAACAGTTTCCCTTTATCAGGGACACTTAATATCCTCCATACAAACTATCCCAACAGCAGTGCTTGTCCTTGCTTGACCCCTGCGTTGGTCAGACTGGGTTAGAATGAATGTGTAGTGATGTGGGGCTTCATTAAATTATAGCTCTGTTTAAAATCTTAGCAGTTGTCCACTGAGCATACCAGATATTCCGTCCCCAAGTCAAGCAAAGGTGCTACTATTCAGTTTATTTACTTTGGTTCCCAGCCATTGTCTGGTCACATGGTGCTGCCTTCTCCTTGTTTGCAGCTGCCAGATCAATACAAATGAAAGTAAAGATATAAAAGTATCTGTTTGCTTTTTCCCTGAACTACTCCCGTAGTTGCCACATGGATGTTATGTCATGTGGAGGGAAGGAAAGTGGCTGTGTTATGAATGAGGGGAGTGTCCTGGGTAGCAACAGATGGAAGGGGAAATAGCCTGTAAAGACACTCTCAGAAACGTGGCCCACTCTCTGAATACATTTGACAATCCCTGTCTTAGAAAATAGAATAAAATGAATAAATTAGAATAAAAGGGAAAGGTAATTAGTGTTGTTCACAAGACAGCACCTAATGGCTTGCATCCACCATCTCAGAGAAGCAAAATACCTAGGTTGAGCTACAGGAGGCCAGGGAGGGGAAGTTAAGGAACAGCTCCTGTTATGTCTTCACCTCACTCCTTTAGTGCTTCTAATCTAGTCACATCAGAGCTTCTCTTTCCACCAACCCCATGTCCATCTCTGGGTCAGGGCAAGAGCTGTAGTTGCACAGGTATAATTCCATGTGGATACTTAGATTCCTGAATAAGACTGTCGTCTTCTGGTTTGTTTGTTCTGTATTGCTTCTGAAGTGAAGGGACATTCAGGAATGTGTGTCCACATGGAGTTATACTTGTATATCTGTACTGGTAGAACTATACCAGTATAAGTATGCTACTAATATCCCCTGTGTACACAAGCCCTCAGAGTTCATTTGTCGAGCAGTCTTTCAGTTTTTCATAGACTGTGGTTTAGTGTACACAGCAGTCCTTAAAAATCCTTTGCATTATTCCTTTTCCTTGGCTTGTACCCTCCTTGTTTTTATGGGCTTTATCCCTTAACATTACTATTTTAGACACAAAGGCATATTTTTTTATCAGTACAGAGATAATGATTTTTCAATTACATCTTTGAGACTAGTCATACAAAACTGTCTTGAAAAATTACATGACTACCCTTTGCCTTGATTGATTGGTTGGGGGGAAGTGGGATTTTACTTTCCTGTCAAAAAGTTACTTTCGGAAAGTGAAACTCTGCAAGTCTGGACTAGTTTTAGATACATCTTTTTCATTGAACCTAATATTTAATGAAGTTTGGTATTGCTTAATTTCTTTTTGTAAAAACCAATATAACAGACTCCAGAGGGCTTAGAATTTTCTAGTGTGTAACTGTGCTTAACATGAACTGGACAATGACTTTGTTAGACATATGCACAACAGTCTTTAGCCTCATACTCGAAAGCAGCTTGCTTGTTTTCTCAGGCTGAATGATGGCTTCATATTTTCCAGACACACACATAAATTTGTCATCTTTCTGTAATATTCAGTTTATATTCTGCAATAAAGATGTCGGCACTGTCTTTGTTAAGGAAGTTTTTGCCAGTCTGATTGTCACTATAATTATGATGATGCAAAGGCCTAATGTAGATGCACTGGTGCATGCTTACCTTACTGTATTAAGCTACATGGGTGCAAGTCTGATTTTGGGGCAGTTACACTAATGTGAATTTCCTTAATGTGTGCAAGGCTTTAGAATGAACTCACTCTTCACTTTTCTTTTTCAGTGTTTTTTTGTCTTTTTTAGGACCAGAAGAATTATTAGATATAATTTAAAGTCTCTGTGTATTATAACTAGCTGCAGAAGAACTTAATGTTGTCCTCTGAGAATGAGCATTTTACCATTACTAGAAAAATAAGAGGTTAGCAGTAGAAGAATGCCTGTGTTTTACTATTTGCATACAACTTTTTAAGCAGGGATCTAGGTTAGTGTTATGTGATTTGTCACAGCTTCGGGGTGACTGCACCTGTATTCCCCCATATAGTCCACCAAGGACGCACACCTTAGCTGGCACCTCTCTTGAGCGGAGACTGGCATCGTACCTCTTGACCCCAGAGTTTTTTCAGACTGCACAGTTCCCTAACTACACTTTGATATTTCCCAGAAAGCCAGACTGCCTAAAAGACCAGTGTCTGGGCATAGTCTCTGGAGAGAAAGTAAAGTGCAGTGTATTGTCTGCTTGATAAATTACCATACAGCTCTGTAATCAAGCACATTTATTCTTAAGGTGAAAGTATTACAGCAAGAACATATTAAAAACAATAAAAGAACCTAACGCATGCTGGAAAACTTATCAAAGATAACCTCTCATAGGTGCTGATTCTTCAAAACCTGTACTGGGTTTTCACTGTGGTTACAAGTTTATAACTTTGTCAGATTCAAAACCAGAACCCCTGGCTGGACAGTTGAGTGTTTTCTTTATACAGCTCTGGCCTTTGATTTCCAGTTTCTGGGAACAGATAACACACAAGACCCACTCCTTGGGGCATAGTTTAAAAAAAGATTGAGCTTTTGCACAACCCAGCAGTTTGTATTAACCTCTCCTTGAGTGAGTGTTCCCCAGGAAATCCACTTCATATTTTTTGTTCCAGAAGCCCATTCTTGTCTGGAACATTTTCAGTATAGTCCTTTAAACTCCCAGGCCTCACATCACATCTCTGCCTTAGAGAGGTTACATATAATCCTGGCCCACAATAATATATAATTTTTTTTTCATTTAATACAAGGTACCCCAAAGATGATTAAACTTAATTCAATAATGTCTCCCAGTGATATTGCAGGAAATCGTCATATCTGTCACAGTGATTATCTTAGTTGTAGCACATTACGCTATATCATTATTTTAGCACCTTCCATTCTAGCGGAAAATCACTTCACCTATCAGAAATCCAGCTGCTCCTGGGTAGAATGATGCAGCTATCTTTACATGTGCACAGGGACACGACTTAACAATTTATACAGGAAATGTGAGGTGGTCTTCGGGTATCTGTAAGCTTGAAAGCTTGTCTCTTTCACCGAATGAATTGGTCCAATAGAACGTATTACCTCCCCCACCTTGTCTCACTCGTATTCTGGGAGAGCTGCAACAACACTGCATACTTTATTCAGTTAACACTGTAAAGTTGTGATACTCATTGGATCTATCTGTGGGCTGATTCGAGAATTTTATGGCAAGAGGCAGCCTGTCTGCATAGAAGGCTGACCAAAAAAAACCCAGAAAACATTCAGCTGCGAATAAAGACCTTGATTGCAAGATAAGTATTAGTGTTTCTATCTCTTAACAAAGGTTATAAATCAAAATTATTGCCTGTGTTTGTGTCAGCCTCTAATGGGAGAGGTGACATCAACCATTTCTGGCAGTGCCCAGGTGAGAAGCTGAACTTCTCTCCCTGTTCTAAAGTTGTAACGACCCAAGAGGGCCTGATGGTTTGCCACCTGAAACTGTAAACTGGGTTGGAATAAATTTTCCTTCCAGACAAGACCAGATGATGCCTCTGTAAGTCTGAGTCCCTCCCGCAGGATTTGGCCCAAGAGTTTAATACTCTGGTGCAGGAAGGCAATATGGCGGCTCGGTGTTCCCTGTAAATGGCATGGAATGCGGCGGACTTGGGAGCCAGGGTGGTAGTGTCCGTTGTGATAATGAGGCACAGCTCCTGGCTTCAAACCACTGGACTCTCCCAGGAGATGCGGACATCCATCCAAATCCTTCCATGTAATGGGAACGGTCTGTTCTCTGACCAAACCGATGCGAGGCTGCATGGGCTGAAAGACCAGAGCCACCCTTTGCTCACTGGGCATGCACATGCTTCAGTTGGTGCTTAAGCAGTTCTGGGCCGCCTCCACTGCGAAGGCCATGGCAGCCTCATCCAGGATCCACTAGAAGAAGGGACAGAGACACTGACAGGTACCCTTCTCACTAGCAACTCATTCAGGAGGTTGAGAACCTTCTGCGCCTGGGGGAGTAGAGGTGGTCCCTTGGAACATGAAAGGGAAGGGGTTCTACTCCTGGTACTTCCTAATCCTAAAAGCAAAAGGAGGCCTCAGACCCATTCTGGACCTGCGTCGCCTCAATAAGTCTCTCAAGAAGTTGAAGTTTTGCATGGTTTCACTGGCCTCCATCATCCCCTCCCTGGATTCGGGAGCCTGGTATGCCGCTCTTGACTTACATGATGCTTATTTCCACATTTCCGTATTCCCAGATCACAGGCATTTCCTCCACTTTATAGTGGGCGGGTGCCATATTCAGTTCACAGTCCTGCCCTTTGGCCTGTCTTTGGCCCCAAGGGTGTCCACAAAATGCACGGCGCCAGTGGCGGCTTGTGACCTGGGGTGCCCAGGGCAGCCCTGACTGGAAATGCCAAGGTCATGGCAGGTTGCAAAAGGGAGAGGATATACTCCCAAGACTGGTGGATAACACTGAAGTTATTCTCCTCAACCAGTCACAAACTGCTTCTGATCCCCCACACTGGTTATTTAGAAGCAAAAATGAAATCATGCAGCCCACTTTATTGCATTCCAGTTCTCTGGCTCCCAATCAGCACCTAGGTCCAGTACAGTGAGAAGTTATTTTAAATTCTGTTCACATATACAAAAACGTTCTTCTGACCCCAAAGGGTCAGCCCCATCGCCAGGTCAGTATAGCTTTGGATCTTACTCAAAATATCACACTGCCAGCCAGTCCTTTAGTATCTAAAACTAGAGGTTTATTATAAAGAGAAAAGAAAGAACAAGAGGAGCGAGATTAAATGGTAAAACAGTGACATACATTCAAAGACTTCAGAGTCTATATATCAGCAGTATTGGTGAGTTTGCTGGCTTGAAAGTCCCTCTGGAATATATCCACAGCTTGGATGGGTCATTAAGTCCTTTGTTCAGAGCTTCAGTTTGTAGCAAAATTCCTCTAGAGGTGAGAAGCAGGACTGAAGACAAAATGGAGACAGTACAGCTACCTTTTATCTTTTGCCATGTGGCCTGTGCTTCCTTTGTTTCAACCACAAGCTGCCCAGCATGTCTTGAAAGCCTTAGAGTTCTGTCCATAGGCATGCCCCTGAATGCCTTGTTGAGTCATAAGGTGTTTCTGCCTTCTCTGTGGGTCATTTGTATAGCTGATGATCCTTAATGGGCCATCAAGCAGGCCAAGCAGTGCTGATTCCAAACTGTCTGGTGGTGTCACCCAGAAGCATAGCACAAGTTTGAAATAGACATACATACATATCTATAACTCCATAATACAAAGGTGATAACAAACACATAACTGAGATTATCATATCTGGCAAATTATAACATTTTTGCAGATATCTTACATGGCGCATCTGGGAGAACTCGTTGCAATTTTACAATATTAATATTCAGATATCCTCAAGTGTCCCCCAGATTCCATACAGCGTCACACGGCTTACCCGAGATGTTGAAGGGTCCAGATTTTCCCGTATCTCGACTGGCTCATCAAAGGCTGGTCTCGCAAGCAGGTGTAGAGGAGCCTCTATCTGGTGAGTTCGAGCTATCCTAATCTGGGCCTGTTAATAAACAAAAAAGTCCATATTAACGCCAGTCCAGCTCATAGAATTCATTGGAGTGGTCCTCGAGTCCACGCATTATGCGGTGACCCAGCAAGCTTGAGACGATGCTGGCTTTGGCAGAGCTGTGCTGCAAGGCACTGAACTCTGAGCCCACCTCCGTTGATACCGCTTGTGAGTCACCTAGAATGGAATCAACACAAGAAAGCACTCAAGAGGAGAACTCAAGTTACCCACCTTTTGTAACTGTTGTTCTTTGAGATGTGTTGCTCATGTCCATTCCATTACTCCATCCTACCCTCCTACCCCTCTGTTGGAGTTGTCGGCAAGAAGGAACCAAGCGGCACCAGATATACCAGCGCATGGGCGTGGCACTCAAGGGAAAGCCACGGCCGGCTCTACGGATATCACTAAGGCAAAAATCTCCGACCACTCATGTGGGCGTGCACACACCTAGAATGGAATGGACATGAGCAATACATCTTGAAGAACAGTTATAAGTGGTAGGTAACTGTTTTTATTCGAGGATATTTACCCTGATTTGAAAGCAGATCAGTTATTCTGGAATAAAGTCACTCATTGCAGAATAAAATATCCATACAGAAGCATTTTGGAATAGGAGTGCTGGTGTAGTTTCTCTGTGTAGACAAGTGCTCAGGCATTGGCCATACATTCATGAAATTAGTGACTGGTTTCTGTATCTATGAAATAGACAAGCTGGGGTGAATTGGAAAGATGTTCCTCTTCATGTATGGACTTAAGAGGCTGTGGAGAGGAGGCAGGAAAAGAAATATTTACAGCTTGTTGTTTTACAGCTTGCTTCTCATACTGTTAAAATAACTTTTTTAATACCAAATGTGTAGTTTTTCAGTGTCTCTTTTCTATTATGTTTGAAATTATATGCTGTTTTTTGCTTGATTTTGTGCAAATGAAGTTTTCTATTTCTATTTAGTACACGTACTGTTAGTGTGCTATTAAACTTGAACTAGAAAGAACGTTAATTTGCACAGTCTGATGCTGAGTTTAAATGTATGTGAGATGCCTGTTTCAGGTAATCCTGTTGCATGCATCTTAAACATTAAATTGCACTAATATTTTAGTTAGATCTGAATGTTACTTTTTGAAGTAAATTGTAACTCATATAAATGTCAAATATTTTGAGAGCTAGAAAAATAGGATTACATTACGGTGAATCCTTATTAATTTTTAAGCCAGCAGAACTCTTACTGCTTGATTGCTAAAGCCTGCATGTGTTTGTCTCAAAACATGCTAACCGTTCACTTTTTTGTTTTAACTAAAATTTCAAAATTGAAATAGATGGTTAAAAATGCAGTTTACTTTGTTTTGCAGGCAAACACACCAGCATTTGATCGAAGGTCTGCTTTGTCTTGGATATATTCATGACAGTCTAGAAACAAAACTATTGCTAAATCATTCTGTATAAAATAAACATGGTTTGCAGAAATATATGTGAAAAGAGGAAATACTATGAATTGCGAGAGTCTAATGTGATACTTTCTGGTTTATTGGACACAAAATGTCTGTCATTTGTTAACTCTTCAGAATAGTCAAAATGACTGACAGGCACATATTCTTGGAAAGTGCAGTCAAATGTCTTCTTCCTTTACACTACCAATAGAAGAAGTCCTTGACAGAGTGTGTATGCATGTTCCAACTTCAGAAGTACTATTTATGGTGGACTTCTTAGTATTGCTTTTGCTTCTGAGGATAGCCATTTTTTATTCATTCATTCTTAGTGGAGAAGGCGTGAGCTGAACCATATAGGTTGGTTGCTCAGTCCTTGCTCTTTAAAACATATAAACAGGAAAATTTAGGGGGTCACTGTTCAAGGTGGAACTGGGCTGGTGGCTGCACTGAGATGCATCTTGTGAAGCAGACCTATTTCTGATATCACAGGGACTAAAAAGCTCTTATTTACAGTAAAGGACCGTACTACATTATTGAAAAAAACTTTACCCCTGCTAAAGTGGCATACAGTTGTTTAACAGAAAATTATTTCACTAGTTTCTGAAGATATTTTTTTAGTGTTAGGGGTTCTGTCAGGTTAAAAAAAAGATCAAAACACTTCCGATAGAAGTGTTCTGTTTTAAGAATTTACTTTTTTGCTGTTTAGATGGTCTATTTTCTCTGAGTGGGCAATGAAAATAAAAAAAAGTTTCACTGTTGTTTCTATTCGTTTTTTCTAGTAGGTTTCATTTTGAGATTTTCCTGCACAATCCTAGTCCTGCAATGTTTAGGTTTAAATATTTTGGAGGAATTTTTTAAAAAAGAATTCAGTTGATATTTTAGTAACTAGTCCTGGAAACATTTCTCTTAGGACAAGCATATCTCATTCTTTGAGTGATTTGTCCGTGTGGTTTCAACTTTGGTGGACATGTGCCCCATGTCTGCGAGATCAGATTATCTTTGGCTAGCAGCGTCCCTGCCTGTGGCCAAAGTGCCTTTGTGTGGGCCCCCTTCTCCCGAAAATACACACACTCCCCCTAAGGGTGGAGCTGTTCAAGTATCCATCAGTTTCTTAACCCTTGTCAGTGTCTGCTTCTCATGTGCACTGTGAGATTTTTGGCGGAGGGCTTGGCTACACTTGCAAGTTAGAGTGCATTAAACCAGCCCATGGTGCCCTAACTCCTGAAGTGTTCACGCTGGCAAGGCATGTAGAGCGCCTGGACTCTGCAGCTGGAGCGCTCCTGGTAATCCACCTCCATGAGAAGCATAAAGCTTGTTGCACCCCGGCTGAAATGCCCGGGCATCAGTGTGGACGAGGTGTTGCATTACTGCACTGTGATTGGCCTTCGGAAACATCCCATAATCCCCTGAAGTCAAGTGGCCACTCTTCTCATTGTTTTGAAATCAGCTGCAGGCATGCAGATATCCTCTTTCAAAGCTCTGTTTCTGACAACTGGCATGCTTATCTGCTCTGGGACAAAGCAAGCCTTTATTGTGGAATGCTGCTGTTGTGAGTGTGTGTGTGTGAGAGAGAGAGAGAGAGAAGGTGGGGGAGGAGGGTCTGCTGCTGTCTGAATTTACAAGACAGCATGCTGACACACTCTCAGCCCCCCAAAACACATTCCCTGTCACACTCCACCTCCGCCCCTCCCCCATTTGAAAAGCACATTGCAGCCAATTGCACACTGGGATGTCCACCACAATGCACTGCTCTTCGTGGTGCTGCAAGAGGTGCTAATGTGGCCATGCCAGTGCGCTTGCTGTTGACAGTGTAAACACACGGCAGCGTTTTCCCTGCTGTGGTCTCCTAAGGCTGGTTTAACTCCCAGCGCTCTACATCTGCAAGTGTAGCCATGCCCTTAGTGTAGTGTAATTAGTGTTAATTAAGTTGACACTGACACTTAGTACGCCGCAGGCTAGTGCAGGATAGATTAACACTCCAGCTTGTTGTAAACAAAATGTTTGTGTAGACAAGCCCTGTGGCTTGCCGCTTGGTCAGTCAGTGAGAGGTCGTGAGTTAGAGAAGACCCCCTTTTGGTACCTGATACTAATGCCTAAGGCAGCTCATGGAGTACTGTCGAAATCTAAGGACTGTGCTAAACAGTACACCAAGTATCTGGAGTCTCTGCAGTGACTGTATCCTCAGCTGTAGCTGTACCCCACACCTCTGTACTGGCTACCTGTATGGTGCTTGATGTATCATGCCAACCACCTTGGCATCCAGAAAGTACATAGATGATACCAGATGATCTGTAGGTGGACCCTGTACTGGAGTCATTTCTGCAGGAGAGACTTAGGTAGATCATTGTAAAGTCCTCTTCTGTAGAACCTCCATGCAGGGCCAGACAGTTGTCCTATACCAGTATCCCCTATGCATAGACAGGGTACACCTGATAAGACTACATCTCCACAGAAGAGGTATACTTCTCCTCTTTGCCCTGCCTTCCTCTTCTGCTGAGCACAGCAGAGACTCCTCACTTGCTTGTCCTACATCTTCCTGTTCAGTAGTTCAGTGGGAATCGGGGAGAGATTCTAGGGAGCGATCAGGATTGCAGAGAGATCACCCCACTAGGTATCCCCAATGTGCCCTCCACCACACAATTCCTATCCATATCGGCCTTGGCCATACTGGATCCCTTGGCTGTTGACTCTTAGTCTAGGAAGCCAGCCTCATCCCGTATGTCCAGGGGTAAGCCTCCTTCATGTAGCAGGCACATTCAGCCTCTTCAGGAAACTCAGATGCTCCAACTGCAGCTACTGGTGAGGCAAGAGGAGGAGGGTGGAGACAAACATCATTCTCCAGTGGGAGAAATCAAGTTCTGGCTGCAGCCTCCTAATTTCCCAATGAGGTGGTAACTGCACCTACATTACCCTTTTGTGATAAATTCAAGACTTTCCAGGATGTAATAAAGTGCATGGCACAGGACTTATGTGTTTCTCTCAAGATTGTGCAAGAGAAACAACACAAGCCCTTGGACATATTACATTCCACAACAGCAGGGAGATTAGCCATGCCAATAAAATATTGCCTGCTGAATCTTGCCAAGTCTATCTGGCATACACTTGTTTCTGTTTCAGTCACCTCCAGTAGAACATAAAGAGGATATTGACTACCTGCAAAGTGATGTGGGCATTTAAACTCTCATCCTGCACCTGGCTCTTTGGTTGTGCAAGCTGTACAGGAGAAGACAAAACAATGAAGTCCTTTGAAATCTACCCCAGAGAAAAGGATCCCAAAATATTGAATCTTTTCAGCCAAGAGGTCTGTTTATCTAGAAGTCTGTAAATGAAGGTTGCTAACTACCAAGTGCTGGTCTGAAAACATGGTTTCTTAAATTAGGACAAATGATCTAATCTTGTTGATTGTTTCCCCAGGAACATAAGGTCTTAAATTACTTATGGCAAAGTCCAGCTGACGGCTCTACAGGCTGTGTCTGAATGTGTCTGTCTGTGGGGAATGACAATGGCCCCTGCAGTAGTTATGAGGAGATTGACTTGGTTCCAGTCATCTGATGTTCCTAGGGAGGTCAAGGGAACAGTGAAGAACCTCTCATTTGAGAGCAATGACTCTTTCAACAGTGGTACTGATGAAACCCATGATGTTAAAAGATTCCAAGGCAACCCTTTGCTCCTTAGGACTCTTTGTCACAACTCCTAAAAGGAAGCAGACACAACAGCAAAAATTTCAGGCAGCGCATCTTGATCTAATACTATAGTCAACCACCAAGGTCTTCTGAGCCACTGAGGAGTTAGAAATTTCAGCAGAGGTGACCCTTTGCTACCTCCTAAGCTGCCCTACCGTTCAGGGCTTTGAATAGGCAGCAGATTTGATGCAAACGTTGGAAGCTTGCTTGATTACCACAAGATCTTTTCTATTCTGGGGGAATTCTGCGCCACTGCACAATGCAGAATTTGTGCAGAAATTAATGTTGTATGCACAGAATTTCCTTTCCGCCCAGCAATGAGCGGAAGAGCTGCTGGCTGCCACTAGGGCTGCTGGACTCAGCAGAGCCCAGCTTGCAAATAGAAGACACTGTCGTGAGGTGTGGGAAGGAGCTGGAGGGTTCCCGGCAGCTGGAGTTCTCAGCACATCCTGAAGGAAGGAGACAGCATGCAGGAAACTGCATACAAGCCTGGGACCCAGCATCAGGTTGTTTCTCCCTCTGGATCTTTGGGCTCTGGGGGTTAGGGAATGCAGGTGTCTGTGCTGGGGGAGCCCACAGCTGGGCTCTGGGGGTGTGGGTGTCTGGCCTGGGGAGACCCGCTGCTGATTCTGGGGGGGCAGGGGTGTGGGTGTCCGGGTTGGGGGGCAGCGCCCCATGGCTGGGCTCTGAGAGGGGAGGGGGCAGAGAAACAGGAACTGGGTTGTTGTAGGGGTTTCTTTAATTCTTTATTCCTGGGGCAATGTTTGTGCGCATCTGTATTGTTACAGACATGCCTGCTGACAGCTTGATTATATCGTATTGTTTTGACAAATAAAATATGCAAAAGTTTTTGTAGAATTTTAAAATATTGTTCACAGAATTTTTAATTTTTTGGCACAGAATTTGCCCCAGAAGTATTCTATTCTACACCACTTCTTTCCCTCCTCCCTCTAGAAATTTATTTTTTGGTGTCCCTTTTTATTTTCAAGTTTTGGGCTGGGAATACTTGAGCTCATGTTTCCTTGCGATCATGAGCAAGGATATCCTATTCCAACTCCCTCCCCTTTTCCCTGTCCTTTTTCAGGGACGCTTCTCTCAAGATTCTGAAGAATAGTGACAGTAACTTCAGTAGTATCTTCATTAGAGCCTATGGACTGGTTTGCAGCTCTCCACCTGCAAGATGCTTGTTTTCATATCTCCATATATCTGGATTATAGGAAATAGTTGAGATTCCTGATAGGATGGGCTCTTTATAGCTTCAAGGGTTTTCATGAGATATCTGTCAGTAGTGGCAGCTCATCCAAGGAGATGAGGAATCCAGGTATATTCTTACATAGACTACTGGCTAATTTGAGGAAGATAACCACAACAGGTGATCAGTTCAGTACACACAGTCCTGAAAGTCTCTGCATCACAAGGTCTGAAAGTCAGCAGAGAGAAATCCATGCATACTCCATCTCAGCATAGAGTTCATAGTGTTAAGCAAGAACCTACCTTCTACTGCAAAGATTTCAGACAGTGTTTGGCCTTATCAATCAACTTTGAGACCAGCAAAGAACACTGGTGAGTACTTGTCCTGGACTTCTGGGACACATGGCTTTGTGTACTTATGACACACAGCATACCAGACTTCACCTTGAATCCAGGTGAGGGTGGTCAAAATCAGTGTAGTTACTCAGCAGACACTGTGTGGACATGACGGTCAAGGCTCACAAGAAGTGATGGATAGAACCACTTCTGATGTGCAACAGAGCTTCCTTTTTCACATATCTGCTTACAAAGATATTGGTAACAAACGCCTACTCTCAGGATCAACTGAAATCTGGATCAACTGAAAATTTAGGGACTGTGGTCTCCTCAGGAAGCCTGCTTACACACACATCTTGTAGTGCTCAGAGCCATCCATCTTTCATACAATGCTTTCGTGTCTGTCCTTTAGGTATCATCAAGTCAGGTACTGACAGACAACCCCACAACAATGCAGGTACATCAAGAGAAAGGAGTGCAAGATCATTTCCACTTTGTCAGGTGGCCATGTCTGTAGAAGTGGTGTATCCTATATCAGATCTTGCCAGTAGCTCTACAGCTTCTCAGTTTTCAGCACATCTTGGCAGACCAGCTTAGGAGGAGTTTCTGTAAAAACCACAAGTGGTTCCTCAAAGACTCAGGCATACAGAGGATTTTCTGCAAATACAGATTCCCAGAGGTGGATTTGTAGTTTGTTTCAAACAAGTGTCAGACATTTAGCATAAGCCCAGACTCTGACAAACTGTTTGCTCATCCCTAGGACACTGGGATTGATATATGCCTTTCTTCCTATCTCCATGATTCATAGGGTCCTGAGGAAACTGGGGCAAGACACAGGGTGAATGACCATGATAGCCCCAGAATGGAGCAGGTAGTTCTGGAACTTAGATCTGGTGAACCTATCAGCACAGCTACCGATCTTCTTCCCGTTCTCCCAAATCAGTGTCCCAGGACAACGGTCTGATCCTCCTTCTGGACCCAGCATCTTCACACCTGACAGCCTGGATTCTGGCTGGGTGACCTCCATGAAAGAGTCTGTTCAGAACATTCTACTCCAGAGCAGGAAAAATTAATGAAGACGGTCTTGCAAAGCTAGAAGGAAGAGATTTTCTATCTTATCAGCACCAGTTTTCTCCTCTGATAGCACCAGTTTATTCAGTCCTGGACTATTTGCTAGCCCTAAAGCAATACGCTCAATAGGAGTCCATCAGCTGGAAGAGATTCAGGCTGTTATGCCTGGTTTTCCAATGAAAGTGTTTCACAAGACCTCACCCTAAGTTCCTGCCTAAGGTGGTCTCGAGTTCCATATAAATCAGTCCATTCACCTGCTAATTTTCTTTCCTAAGCTTTTTGCTAACCTGGTGAAGCAAAGCTTCACACACTAGATATAGTGAGAACATTGTCATTTTATTATGATAGAATATAATTGTTCAGAAATACATCTAGGCTGTTCCTGGCTTTCACTGACAGGATCGGGAGCAACTTATATCAACACAGAGTTTATTCAAATGAGTCTGACTGAATAGGAACTTACGAGTTAGCTAGGAAAGATCATCCTAGCCACAGTGGAACTCTGGCAGATGCTTCTGCCTATTTTGGGGAACACTTCCATTTGACATATGTAGAGCAACTATGTGAAACTATCCACATTTGCCACTCACTATTCCCTAGTGTGTGCTTCCAGATTGGGTGCAGATTTTGGTAGTGCTGTCCTGCAATCATCATTCAAGTAGGGCTCCTTATATGCCCCTTCAGAGACAACTGTGAGATGTATTTTCCCTCTTGACAGGGACAGAGGTGCGCACATATCCTCCATGAATTTGAACAACAGATAATGTCTATCCTTCTAGGAGTCCCAAAGCTGAAGGGAAAAGAGTAAAGTTTTTCTGGTCCAATGTCACTTCAGACATGTGCTTTCTAACTATCAAAAAGCATCATGAGTTTGGGAACCTTTGCCTCAGATCTACGTAGCAGTGGCAGTCAGTCTACCCTACCTATTTGGAAGAGGACATGTTTGTCAAAGAGCCATTCAAAAGAAATGAGCCCGGGGGAGGTCATGAGCTCAATACCAAAAGCATCTAGGCTGGCTTTGCTTTAGCTTGATTCTCCAAAACTTTGGCAGTCTGTACCTCAGAACTTGGCAGATTAGAGTTCCAAGCAATGCATAGTAGCTATCCCGTTTTAATGACGAAACACTGGAGAATTTTTGGAGCAGGCAAGACACTACCTCCATGGTGGTGATACTGCCACGGTTTTACAGAGTCTTCTCTTTATCTTCCCTTCCTCTTCACCATGAGGCCCTGGTGTACAGGTTCTAGAAGTCTTATCTGTGCTAACATTTCTAGCAAAAGATTAAAGCCAGTGGCGTCCTCCAGGCCATCCAGGATCTGTTGTGGTGTGTCACTAAATATATTTATACACTGCTAAGCAGGGGGAAGAAGTAGGAATGGGAAAGAGCGGGCATTTCCATGCTACATTTTTTTCTGATTTTTAGGTCCAATGATCACTGTAATGGTAGAGAGTCAGAGGAGAGTGAAGAGTGGTCTCTTACAAAATTGGATTGACAAATTGGACACAAGCTTTCTGGGAAGGGGCACAATGCTGAAGCCTTAATCAGTCTGGGAAACATTGTTCAGAACAGAGAAACTATTCTAAATCATTTTATTTAAACTTTACTTTAGTGAAACTGGCCCAGTTAGGGTTCCGGTTCAGGGAGCAATATGAATTTGTTCACTCCTAATTCCCTCCAATACTTCACTTCATACTCCTGGAAGGCAGCAGTCAGCACAAACTGGGTACTGTCACCTTTATTCCCTCAAAGTAAACCATCTATCAGGAGGCTCGCATGTGCCTTTGGCAAGGGGCAGTGTTGTAAGGGGAGTGTCCTTGACTTTGGAATTTACTCCTCTTAACTTCACTCCAATCCTGATAAAGTCTAACTGTCATGTAACAAACCTTTGCTGTTTGTTTTGGCTTTTCTAAGTGACTGTGCTGGACAGGGAGGATTTGGGGATTTATGGCCTGTCTTTTTATGTTAACATTGAGTCAACCTGAATTTTGCTTTAATGATGGAACTATTCATGCACCTAATGTTTAAAATAGGCACATTGTGTAAGATTGAAATAACAAAACTCTTTGAATCATCTTGCTGTGTGAATCTGTAGCCTTAAGGAAATTTTCTTATCACCAGACAATGTTCAATCTACTATCCTGGTTAAATCCTAACCAGCTTTTTTTTAAATGAACAAGGGCTGTCTATGTGCATGATTAAAATGTTTGCTGTGCTCCTAGTTATTTAAACTGGTTGGTTAATGATTTTACAGTGGAAAGTCTTTTTTATTATTTAGCTATAACTGAAGTAGCTGAAGGGATTTTTCTTATTGAAGCCCAAAAGGTGAAAGTTAAAAGCATGTAAATATGGGTCAAAGAAGGGGGTTATAAAGGTAACTCCTTTTTTGTGATCCTTTTTTTACTGGTACTGGTTAAAATACTTTTGTTCTTGGAGTTCAGATTTCATTCAACATTGTCAAAGTACTTTGACAAACATTTTCTTTAATATCCCTGTAATTTAGATTATATATAAACTACAACCCAGACATTTGCTAAAGGCCATACAGCAAATATATAGCATGTTTGGCAACAGAACCCAGGAGTCCTAACCTTCAATTTCCTGGTCTACTTACTGTTTTGTCTTGTTTCACTTTGTAGCTCTCCATTAAATTGTATTGGCAGATTTGAATGATTTCTCTCTACAGTGGTCTCTTGAGTGCTTTATCCAGTTTAATTAAGTACAGACAAGACTCCAGGAAACAGGCTTTTTTTATCCTAAAATGTTAAGATTTACTGGTCAGGATGCCCTAAAAGTAGGAAGGATTATTAGTCTCATGAACACCTGTTATGCTATATTACTGATGCCTGTAGCTACTTCTCACCACGGATGTCAACATCTGGTATAATCCTTGAAATATGGTGTAGTCCAGCCAATATTAAACAAAATATGTTTTTAATTGAACTTCAATAATCTGACTTTCACCTGGTTTCAGAGCTTGCTTTCTTGGGTAAGGTCATCAATAAGACAGCAACAATTTACCTCTGCTGGTATTCTGGTCCTCACCCAATAGGTTTAAGGCCTGGCTAGGGTACAGAATCGGCACCAGTCAGACTAGTAGATGATTTCATAACTATGGGAAGTGGTAAAACAGCAGTTTTGGATCTGTCTGGTGCTATAAGACTGTTCGCTGGCTCTTGCAGGAGTTGACAAATTTTCCTGTAATAGTTTTTCTTTCTTTCTTCCTAGAGTCATGATAGGAGAGCAGTCTCACCTGTGTTTCAAATTGATTCTCCACCCCATTCCTCCACAAAGTTAAACATACATAAAAAGATAACCTGGGGACATGAGGAGAAGCTGTGGACTCAAATGTCAGTATTCAGATGACATAGCTGTGTAGCTTTCACTTCTGAGGCAGACAGTATAGTTGACCATCTTCTCTAGTGTCTGGATGAATAACAGGTTATAAATAACTTAAAGAAGTCAGAGTTGACAATGTGTTTATATGGAAATCTCTTGATATAGTTAGGTCCATGTTTTCCACCTCATGGGAGGGTGTCCGTACCATAGTTAGTAGAGAGGGCTGGAATCTCAAAGTCACTTGAATTCAGCCTTACCACCAGCCTGATCAGAATGTAGCAATGGCCAAGAATGGCCTTTATGCCATCCCAAATGTCAAGAAAATTCTGCCTGCTCCTTGTGGTCAAAGGAGTGGCTGTTGATGGCTCTGACACTTGAGGCTGGACTACTGCAGTGCTCTCTACTTAGGACTCACAGTAGCAGCCTCACAGAAGCTGCAACTAGTACCAAATCCAAAGACCATCCCTTACATGGAAATGGTAGCAAACACACACTGCTATATTAGTTTTCCATTGAGCGTCCTACCCAAAAGAAGGTTCTGTTGCTCATAATAATTTCAATGGGATGGACATACTTAAGACCACTTCTCTGCATCACTCCAAGAATATTGTGAACGATGATTGTGCTGCAACTGAGTTTATCCAGACAAGGTTCATTTGAAAATGAGGCTGCTGGTGGAGACCTTTCAGCAGAAATTAAGAAGGAATAAAGATGACTTCTTCAGAGCATAATGCAACTCGCATCTTTTTCCAGAAGCCTTTTTTCAATAAGATATCGGCACAAGAGCAGTTGTAGCCCTATGCTTACAGTTCCCATCACTTTACCTGTCCCAGCTGTTAAGAACATGGCAAATGAAATGGGAATCTTCTGAGGAATGATAAGTCATCAGTTACATCAGTGGTTCTCAAACTTTTATACTGGTTACCCCTTTCACATAGCAAGCCTCTGAGTGTGAACCCCTCTTTATAGATTACCGGTAAAACACTTCTTTATACATTTAACACCATTATAAATGGTGGGTGCAAAGTGGGGTTTGGGATGGAAGCTGACAGTTCGCGACCCCCGAATGTAATACCTTGTGACCCTCTGAGGCGTCCTGACCCCCAGTTGAGAACCCTTGAGTTACACAATTACACAAACAGAAAACAGTGCTTGTAGCTAGTAAGCACCTTCTAATTGCTGGCATAGAGTATCTTTCTTCCAGGTAATTCATCTGTCTAGAAAGAAACTTAAACCCAAATCAGGATTTAAATTACCACTGGACACAAACACCTGGCCCAGTACAATTCAAAATACCGTATTAATGTACTCTGTGAATTCATAATATAGTTAAATGTAGGGCTGTTGATTGATCGCAGTTCACTCACACAATTAACTCAAATTAATTGCGATTAAAAAAATTAATTGCAGTTTTATCGCATTGTTAAGTATTAAAATACCAATTGAAATTTATAAAATATTTGTTGTAATTCAAATCAAAGTGTTGTAATTCAAATCAAAGTGTATATTTTTGAGTACAAATATTTGCACTGCAAAAATGATAAACAAAAGAAATAGTATTTTTCAATTTACGTCCTACAAGAACTATAGTGTAATCTTTGTCGTGAAAGTGCAACTTACAAATGTAGATTTCTTTTTTAATAACTGCAAAACAAAACAGTGTAAAACTTCAGAGCCTACAGTTCACTCAGACCTACTTTTTGTTCAGCCAGTCGCTAAGACAAATAAATTTGTTTACATTTACAGGAGATACTGCTGCGTGCTGCTTATTTACAACGTCACCTGAAAGTGAGAACAGGCATTTGCATGGCACTTTTGTAGCCAGCATTGCAAGGTATTTACGTGTTAGTTATGCTAAACATTCGTACGCCCCTTTATGCTTCGGCCACCATTCCAGAGGACATGCTTCCATGCTGATGATGCTCGTTAAAAAAAGAATGCATGCATTAAATTTGTGACTGAACTCCGTGGGGGAGAATTATGTCCCCTGTTCTGTTTTACCTGCATTCTGCCATATATTTCATGTTATAGCAGTCTTGGATGATGACACAGCACATGTTTATTTTAAGAACACTTTCACTGCAGATTTGACAAACGCAAAGAAGGTACCAGTGTTAGATTTCTAAAGATAGCTACTGCATTTGACCCATGGTTTAAGAATCTGAGAGGGAAGAGGTGTGGTGCATGCTTTCAGAAGCCTTAAAAGAGGAACATTCTGATGCGGAAAATACAGAACCTGAATCATCAAAAAAGAAACTCAACCTTCTGCTGGTGGCATCTGACTCGGATAATGAAAATGAACATGCGCCAGTCTGCACTGCTTTGGATCATTATTGAGCAGAATCCGTCATCAGCATGTCCCCTGGAATGGCAGTTGAAGCATGAAGGGACATATGAATCTTTAGCGCATCTGGCACGTAAATATCTTGCAACACCAGCTACTACAGTGCCATGAGTATGCGAGTTCTCATTTTCAGGTGATGTAAACAAGAAGTGGGCAGCATTATCTCTTGCAAATGTTAACAGGCTTGTTTTAGCAATTGGCTGAACAAGGAGTAGGACTGAGTGGACATGCAGGCTCTAAAATTTTACATTGTTTTATTTTTGAATGCAATTTTTTGTGCATAATTCTACATTTTGTAAATTCAACTTTCATGATAAAGAGATTGCACTACAGTACTTGTATTAATTAAGTGAACTGAAAAATACTGTTGTCTTTTTTATAGTGCAAATACTTGTAATCAAAAATAAATATAAAGTGAGCACTGTACACTTTGTATTCTATGTTGTAATTGAAAACATCTAAAACATTTAAATAAAAGGTATTCTGTTTAACAGTGTGATTAATCGCACAATTAATTGCAATTAATTTTTTTAATTGCTTGACAGCCCTAATTAAATGCTTGTCACCTTGTTGGGCCCCTCATCAAAATTTGGCACAAGTGACTAGAAATTAGTTACCATTCAAAGTCTCTATTGAACTGTCTATGGTTAATGACTTGGTTTCTGAGCCTATTTTGTATAATGATGATAGTTTTTGTGGTATGGACAACACTCATTACAGCAAATCTCATAAGGAAAACTAAGAACTCAACTGGTGCAGACCAAATCACTTTCTTTTAAGAGGTGGACTCATCAGGACAAGGTCAGACACATTGTACTGAACCTGTTCTGCAGAACATGGTGTGAACCTTTTTGGGATCCCTAAAAGAAATCCCATTCTGAAGTGTATTTATTACTCATTTGAAATGACACCCATTTTACAAGAATAACAGCAGTGCTTTGAAAACTTCTTCCTTTCATATTCGACTTCATGGTTAATTTGAAGTAACAGATTGTCAGACCTAAAAACATTTTGAGGAAATTGGAGCCCTGGGTCAGCTGTCTTTCTAAGGGTACATTTACACTGCAAAGGCCCCCCTCTCCCAAAAACAGAACAAACAACCCCAATGGCAGCAAGTCTCAGAGCCTGGATCAACTGACTTGGGCTTGAGGGGCTTGTGCTACAGGGATAAAAATAGTTCCTGCTTGGGCTGGAGGCTGGCCTTTGAAACCTTGTGAGGAGTGTGGGTCTCAGAGCCTGGGATCCAGCCTGAGTGGGAAAATCTATACTGCTATTTGTAGACTTGTAGCGCAAGTCACTCAAGTCCAAGTCAGTTGACTTAGGCTGTGAAACTTGCTGCTCTGGTGTGTTTTGGTTTTTTTTTTTTTTTTTTTGCGGGGGGGCACATGGATGTACCCTGACACATTCTTTCTAGTTAAAGTTTTGTTTTTGTCTAACTTTTTCAGTGTTTATATCATTCACATTTAGAGTTAGATTTAGCTCTATTAACTACCGTCTTTCTACTTTCCTGTTAAGAATTTTTCAAAATCGATATTTTTGTCTCTAGAGCCTGAATGTGTCCTCTAAGTCTCCTTATCAATATTATCAGTTTTACACAAATCAAGCCTTCTCTGAATGAAGCCTAAAGCCTGGTAATGAGTTCACTGCTCTACCTTTGTAGAGTTCCTTGCAGGATTGAAGTCTGGTTTGAAGATGGCTCTTTATTCATCTACCCAGGCATTGTGGAGGAGGCATCTTAATTTTATCCATCTAGAGCAAATATTGTCATTTCTGATCAGCAGAAAAATTTAAAGGTGCACTGTACTATATAAACAGAGTAAAAGAATGGACCAAAATGAACATTTGAAAACTTTATTTTTTACCTGTTGGCCATGCATGTGTTGAACCCCTGTAGTGATTTTAGTGACCCAGAAATACATGTGCAGTGGCTGCTTTTTTTTACTTCTGGTTTCTTTAAAAAAAGTGACATAATTTACGTTCTGTGCAATGTTTTATGTTTGGACAAAAATTTGTCTTCTGTTGGCAGGTAATAGTGAAGAATTAAAGAATCTGTCTCACTGCTTTTTAAGGAATGGAGGATGATAGAGTCCTTAATCTAGCTTTAGGCTGCACAACACAGTGCCCGTTCAAATACCAAAATGTGACTAAGATGCAAGTGAATGAATAAAAATAACAGGACAATAAAGAAAACAATGCAGGTGTGCTGCATGTGGTTTTTTGTTTATTTAATTATATATTTTTATATCTGTCTATATAGAAAATCTTTTAAGCACAGTTGCTCTACACATCTTTCTTCTCCAGAGCTCAACTAGCCCGACTACACTCATAGCCAGAACAGTGCACCATAGGTCCCTTGTTTTATTTCTAATTAACCACTCCTATGAGAAGGACTTACTTTTTAAAAATATCTTTGCCTTCATTTTGGATTGTTTAATCCCAGTCTCTGACAGAGAGCTAGTATGTTTTCAGCCCCAAAAAGAAAAGGTAATATGGTTAGAAAAAACAGATAGAATGTGCATCTCATGATCCATCTTTCCTGTTCTCAAAGTTCAAAGGAATGTGGGGGATTGAAAATGGGAGATACAAACCAGTTAATAATGTGGCCTGAAATGCCCTTAGCCCCTCAAAAATTCGCATGTACTTTACTGCCTTCGCATTGCTTGGGTTGTCAAACCTGTGGTCCAGTCTGGGCGCACTCCCAGATTGTCATGGTTTGCTCCTGCCTTTCATTTATGGGACTGATGAAAATAGAGACCCTGTGCTAAGCCTAGCATTCTTTCCCTTCATCAAGTGATGCCATTAGTATCCTCTAGTTTATCCTTAGGATGAATTTTTATTTGAGGAGATAATGCTTTTAGATTTCTCGCTCACTTCTAATTGCCAAATATTTTGTAATTGACCAGAGCATAGGGTACTTGATATCCTGAAGGAAAGGGCTTTCAGGGGAGAAAAGTGACTGACTGTTCTTCACCTGGGCACTACTCCACATCTTACTACTGAGGTATCAGTTGGGTCCTGGATTTGGCTGTTAAAATCCTGTTTAAATAACGATCATCACACAGGCAGTGTGTGAAAATCCTTGATCGCTCTTCACTTTATTAGCCTTTGCTTCTCTGTCCAAATTTAACAGAACCACAGTAATACTAAAGTGCAGGATAAATAGTCTAGACCAGCCCACATGCCTAAGGAAAACTTTGATCATCTGCTTTATCTTTGGGGCTGGTGTCTGGTTGATGACATTGACTCCATCCACCTGTAGTTCAATCACTACTAGTATGCACTGCCAGCACTTTTGTATAATGGTACAGCCAGACACACTCCGTGTGTGGGAAAATTAGGCAGATTTTTCTCCAGTGCCATCTGCAGATGGATTAGGTACTCCTCCTGTGACTCACTGTAGATCTACTCATCTACTGTGCAGTTGACAAATGAGTGCTAGAATGTGACTAAAGCACTGTGCAAATTGAAATGTTTGTACGAGGGGAGGGGGTGAGAGAGCCTGGATTTGTGCTGGAAATGGCCCACCTTGATTATCATGCACATTGTAGGGAGAGTGGTCACTTTGGATAAGCTATTACCAGCAGGAGAGTGAGTTGGGGGGGGGGGGGGCGGAGGGTGGGAAAACCTGGATTTGTGCTGGAAATGGCCCAACTTGATGATCACTTTAGATAAGCTATTACCAGCAGGACAGTGGGGTGGGAGGAGGTATTGTTTCATGGTCTCTGTGTGTATATAATGTCTTCTGCAGTTTCCACGGTATGCAAGCTCACGAAAGCTCATGCTCAAATAAATTGGTTAGTCTCTAAGGTGCCACAAGTACTCCTTTTCTTTTTGCGAAGACAGACTAACACGGCTGTTACTCCTAAACCTTTAAATACTGAGTGCACCAGCTGGTAACTGTCACTAGGATCCAGGGCTGTCCTATGCGTGGTCTATTCAAGGTGCTTAGTCAGTTTGTTGACATGTTCTGAAATGTAATGCAAAAGCATGTCATGTCATATCTCTCATGGATATTAAAATAACTGGATTGAACCACTTAATACTTGAATACTCTTACATATCATGGCCCTTGAATCCATTAGAGATCATTGCCTCAACCCCTTCTGTCAGTGCTGGTGCCATTAGTTTAGGGATTTTGTTTGGATACTAGTTTGTAGAAGCTGAGCCTTTCATGGGAAGTGTGTGCTATTGATATGAACAAGATATTCCCCCAGGTTCCAACAATACATTTTGGCCTTCCTGTGATTGCTGATGTGTTGGATGAGAGAACAACAATCTAATAAGGACTCATTTGTATTTTCCTAATGAAAGCTTTCTAGAATCTTCTTATTTTATAGGGAATATAGTAGACCTGTTTTGTGGTGCACACTTTTATCTGAAGGTTGTTAATGCTCTGCTGTTAATTTTCTTCTTACCAGAATGCTAATAGGAGCTGAGCCATCTTTCAAATAAATTTGGATTCGGACAATTTCGCATTGTATAATCAACATGTGTTCACAAATTCCGGAACCTGTTTTCACTTATCAAGGTCTCTTAACTTCTGTTATCCTGTCTATCATTAAAGATGTGCAATTATGCTATGTGTGAAATAGCAATGGCTGATGTTTAGAGGAGCAATAAAGAAGTGATAAAAATGTTATATTATCTAATATGAAATTACTCTTCTTTAGTTCTGCTGTGCTGAAGAGGGAAGTTATATAGTAAGGAAACCTCTAGAGTTAGAAACAAAAAGCACCATGTTACTATATTTACATTAAGACCCCTCTCCCCAAAAAGACCCAAAGGCAATCCTGATGGAAACTCTGGCAAGGGTGTGTGTGTGAGAGAGTTTGAGAGTGGAGGTGGGGGGGTGGGGGTGGGAAAGGCTGGAACACATGTAGCAGAGCATGCACCATTCATGGCAGTCATTATTATAGAAGTTTTTTGGGAATCTACAACAGAAACAGTAAAAATGGCAAGGGACTGAGTGGCACAGTATATATTTTCTCTGACTTAGCTGCCATCAATGCAGATTCACAGGTAATTCCTCCTCTGCTTGTCAGGCAGGTGGCAGCCAGTGGGATAGTGTTTAGTACTCATTAGAGTGATAAACTTATCTCTGAGCTCCAGGTCACTTCCTGCATTTGAAAAGAGTCCAGAACAAATGTGACTACATTTTTGTATCTGCTTGGGTTGTTTGCTATTTGTTTCTTTTGACAAGAGTCCTTTGAGTCAGTTATATATGTCTTCTGTAGCCCCAAACAGGTATTTTTCCTGCCTTTAGGGAGTTAGTGTGCAAGCTTTCCCGTACACAAAAGATGTGTGTGGGGGAAGCTACAGAATTACATGCAGTACATATTTATGTGAATACTTAATTTTATTTAGAGTAATGAATCCAGTAATGTGCCCATCTAATACCGTTGAGGTGCTACTGATAAAGTCAAAAATACAATCCAGAGAATAAGGCTATGTACACACTACAGCTTACATCAGTATAAGTTATATGTTGCTCAGGGGTGTGAGTAAGCCATCCCCTTCAGCGATGTAAGTTACATCCACCTAAGTGCCCACAGTGCTATGTCGGCAGGAGAGTTTCTTCCGCCAGCATAGCTATTGCTGCTTGCACGGGCTGGAATAATTAAGTCAACGGGAGAGCTCTCTCTCATCGGCTTAGGGCATCTGCACTAGCATTGTTGCAGTGGCACAGCTCTTAGTAGAACTGTAAGCTCTGCAGCGTAGCCACAGCGTAAGTCTGCAAATATGATGAAAGGGCTCTTTGCTGACCCTTACTAATACATTCACAGCCATTTTGAAAACATCATTTCTGCAATAATGCCCAGATTCCCACTCTGAAAGGGGACTATTACTTCTAGTGGGACTGCTCATAATAGTAAAGTTTAAGGACATGTATGTTTGCAGGATCAGACCCTTTGTTGTGGCATAGGCTATTAGGGATGTCCTCAAATCTGTTTCTTCATTCGTTGTAGTAGTGGATGTTGCCACTACTACCCTGTTTATTGATACTATTTGATTTCAAGAATGTCAAAGGTTTAAAGAATTGGGAAGTCTTTGTGTTTTGGGGAAAATGAATACAGTTGTCATTAATAGTGCGTGCTTCTATATATTGGACTATGATAATATAAAAACTTCTTGTGCACTAAATGTTTTCATTTTCATGCCTTATCCCCACAGTATACATTTTCAGAGGCAGAATGATTTTGTGAATGTAGCATAGAGTTTGTGTATGATCCCATGCAATTCATAGAACCTTTCTTTGCTTCCGTTTTTATATATGTAAAATGGGAACATATTTGTCTTAGGGGGGGTAATTACTTTGACTCTAAAGTATCTGGATTAAATTTGTTTTAAGAGTGAATAACTTGAGCTATAATGGAGATTCTGGCATTTAATTTTTTGTGCAGATTTCTGCCTTTTTGTTAGGGATTATTGATGTGTATTTTCAAATGAGGATCAAAATTAGTCTGCAGAATTTCTGTATACGTTTTTGTATTGCAATTGGTGGGAACTCTGATGGCTATTTAGGTATCTGAACTTGGGTAGAGGTGCCTAAATTTAGGCACAAACAAATGGAAATCCTTGGCTTCATATATATGTGTGTGTGTGTGTGTGTGTGTTTTGTTTTTTGTTTTGTTTTGTTTTGTTTCGTTTTATATATATATAATATAAAAATGGAGTTGTTTTTAATTGGAGGAACAAGTAATAAGGATGGTTTTGCATATGCCTATAAATCTTTTTTGCATTTCTAGGACTAATGGCAGAAGAATAAACAAAGATGGCAGCTATGGTGCCACCAGTGAAGCTGAAATGGCTTGAACATCTAAACAGTTCCTGGATCACAGAGGACAGTGAATCTATTGCCACTAGGGAGGGAGTTTCTGTCCTGTATTCTAAATTAGTCAGCAATAAGGAAGTAGTGCCCTTGCCCCAACAGGTTCTGTGCCTCAAAGGACCTCAGTTACCAGATTTTGAACGTGAATCCTTATCCAGTGATGAACAGGACCACTACTTGGATGCCCTTCTTAGCAGCCAGCTGGCACTGGCTAAGATGGTGTGTTCAGATTCTCCATTTGCTGGAGCACTTCGAAAACGTCTGCTTGTGTTGCAGCGTGTCTTCTATGCACTTTCTAATAAATATCATGATAAAGGCAAGGTGAAACAGCAACAGCATTCTCCAGAAAGCAGTTCTGGATCAACAGATGTTCATTCTATCAGTGAGCGTCCCAGGTCAAGTACAGATGCTCTAATAGAAATGGGAGTCCGGACTGGACTAAGCTTGCTATTTGCACTACTAAGACAAAGTTGGATGATGCCTGCTTCAGGACCTGGCCTCAGTCTTTGCAATGATGTCATTCATACTGCAATAGAAGTTGTGAGCTCTTTGCCACCCTTATCTCTAGCAAATGAAAGTAAGATTCCACCAATGGGACTTGACTGTTTATCACAAGTAACGACATTTCTTAAAGGAGTAACTATTCCTAACTCTGGGGCAGATACTTTAGGTCGTAGGCTAGCATCTGAGTTGCTTCTTGGTTTAGCTGCCCAGCGTGGTTCTCTGAGATACCTTCTTGAATGGATAGAGATGGCTCTAGGAGCATCAGCAGTAGTAAATGCTATGGAGAAAAACAAAATACAGCAAAGTCCTGAAGGGATGATCAGTTTTGACTGCTTTATGAATATATTAACACAGATGCGGAGATCTTTGGTATGTATCTAAGACTTCTATTTGGAATTTGATTTTTATTATGGTTAAATCTTTCATTGTCATGAATTAACAACTTTAAATAAATTCTTACTAATTTGAATCTAAACATATCGCCTCAAAACTGAATGGAATATGTATCCATTTTTAGTAGTAGTATAATTGCTTTGAAGGGGTTAGAAATTGGAAAGATTATATTCATTAACATCATCTTGTTTGAATGTCTTTTTGCCTACCACTCTCAGCCGCCTAAAAAAGCCAACTAAACAAGAAATCTGACACTTCTCGTGTGACAGTACAGAGTATGAAGAACGTACGAATAATTATCCACTTGCAAATACATTTTATTCCAAAGTAAATATAGTAAAAAGTACAAAACTGGGTTTTAAAGTTTGCTTTCTGTTGGACTCACTTAGTGTTCAAAGTTGTGTAATATACTTGGTTCACTGTTCAAATTTGTGTAGCATGTGACATCCCCACCCTCCTAATTAACCCAGGTGTCTGCTGCTTGTACCTTTGGGAGAAACAGCAAAATTTACAAGCTGTTGTGTAAGTTCTGAACAAGAGTGAAATTGATGCGATTCTTGTACATTGCCCTTGAGAGTGAGGTTCCTTTCCCCACTCTGGAATATTCTTTAAAGTCTTGAAATCTCGGGGGGATGTGCAGTCAAAAACCTATCAGGCGTAAGCTTAATGTGCACAAACTCAAACGGGGCAGATTTTTCTCTTAAACTGAAAAACAAAAACCTCTGCCCGCCCATCTACTAAAAAACCTAAATTATTAAACCTATTTTGAAAGGGATTAAAAGAATGGGAGAATTTTTTTTTTTTTTGGGTGGGGTGGGGCACAGCACAAAACTAATAAATGTACTGCAGAAAATCACTATTGTATATGCACAGTAATACAGTTGGTCATATGGGTATTTTACAGTTTGTGTCAGCTCTATGTTGAAAGGAGGTGAGCTGACCCAGGGATATATTAGGGACTAGTGCTTTATTTAGGAGGATTTGCATCAGATTCTGAATCAAACCAGACGCTTTAAAATGCTTGTAATAGTGTTTGTCTTTCAGACCTTAGTTATGTGCGATAAATGTACCAGTGAAAGACAGTGTTTGCATAGAAAACCTCTGCTTATATAAAATTGAAGCTGTCTAATGTGTCTAACTTGTTTTGATGATTAAATATAAAAACATCATTGAAACCATTGGAGGATTTGCATCATACACAAATAATAGTGTGTGATCTGTGGTTTAAGAGAAAAAGCATTCACCTTAAAAATGCACACAAACAACTACTTTAAAACAGTATTAAGGAAATCAAAACTCAAACTTAAAATTTAACCCACCACTATTTTTGGAGTGGTTAATTAAAAATTAAAAGTCTTAGGAATATATTAATTTCCCATGTTATTGTTTAGTTATTCAAAATTAAAACTTGTTTTGGTTATAGACTGATTTCCGAAAACAAATTTGATTTCACTGCACAACTAGAAGAATAAATGCATCAAAAATACGTTGTGTAATGTGCCATTGCTGTGTGTACTTCTCTCTTTCTGACAACATCACCAATGTTTTTTAAATTTGTAGGGATCATCTGCTGATCGAAGTCAGTGGAGGGAACCAACTAGAACGCCTGATGGTTTATGCTCTCTCTATGAGGCAGCTTTGTGTTTGTTTGAGGAGGTATGTCTTTTAATGAACTTTGAGTTTAGAGTGAAACAGTGCAAAATACAATTCACTTATTTGTTTAGCTCACATTTTTTAAAAGTGAGATTATTAACTTTGTGGTCCTTCCAAGGATATCCAAGTGTTTTACAAACGTTTTATGAATTAAGCCTCACACCTATCCTGTGAAATGGAGGGTGGGGAGGGGGGAGAAATCCCCATTTTACAGAAGGAAGTCTGAAGCTAAGATACTTGGCCAAGATCATAATGCAACAAGTCTGTTGGATGGCTGGGCATACAACCCATATATCTCTTGACACCCAGGCCTGCATTTTAACCACCAGATGACTGCTAAAAGTCAGTACTGTGCATTAGGTAGAAAATTGAATTAATCAGAATGATGGGAATGTAAGAATACACATGTTGGTTGGCCAATAGGAAAATGCATTGAAAGTCAACTAAAATTCTTGTTTAGTTACCTTGTTAGTGTTGTTTTTTATTTTATTGCATTAGGTTTGTCGAATGGCATCAGACTATTCTAGAACATGTGCCAGCACTGACAGTATACAAACTGGTGATGCTCCCATTGTTTCTGAGACTTGTGAAGTGTATGTTTGGGGTAGTAACAGCAGCCACCAGCTGGTAGAAGGAACACAAGAGAAAATACTTCAGCCCAAACTAGCACCAAGTTTTTCTGATGCACAAACTGTGAGTGATTTTTGTAGTGGTATCTAATGTACTGTAGTCGTAAACTTAAGAAGATGCATGTCATTTTTGAAGTTTTTCCAGTTTTTATACTTTAATAAATAAGATCTAAAGAGTTTTTTGTGATTAGTTTTGACTTTCAAGTCCTAATATTTGAAGAGAGAAAAACATCTGGAAATATATCCTAATTCTTTTTGAGTCTGTGAAGAAACATGATTGTTCTCTATAGTAACACTTAAACATGAATCAGTTTTTTCCTAAATGACTGTGAACAGGTGTATAAGTAAATCCTCTAGTTCATTGTAAAAGCTGTTTGAAAAGAAGATTATTCTTTGGGTTACTACATTTTTTGTGCTTCACTCTTTACCCAAAAAAAAAAAAAAAGAAAGTGGCCCTAAAGACCAAAAGATGTTCTAGCTGTTAATATTTATTCTCCATCAATTACTTTCACATCAAGTTTGCTTAGTTTAAAAGTCAAAGCAGGATCTTTGTAACTGCTGACACAGCAAGCTTGACTAGCTTTTTGTTCTTTCCGTTTTCAGTCATGGATTATGCTGGCACAACTTACCACTTTTGTTGATACGTGACACAAAATAGAAAAGTTTGTTCTTTTGCTACAGTTCTTTTGCTGCTATGGCTTTGCAATGTTTGTGTAGGTAAAAGCTTGTTTTGGTCACTAGACAAAGATGTGATTATGGTCCAGATTCTGCAGTCAGTTCTGTTGAAGTCAATGGGAATTTTTATATGCCAAAGGACAATAGGTTCACATCTCTAATAGGGCAGGCTTATGCATCAACATAACTACATTTCAAGCAAATATAATCTACAAAAGCTTAATGTATGTTGTGTGTGTGGTTATTTAAATAATATAGTAAATACCCACACAACATATTTTGTGTACTGCACACTTTGTGTGGAAAAATTCCTTCTTGTGTTCTCCAGGTAATCTTATTCTGCCCAGGAACATTTAATCCTTGGTCTTATTGCCCTTAAATACATATTTCTTCTGTGTTTTGTGTATTGTTAATGGAACTACACATTTTAATGTTCAGTGAATTCATAATAGTGTATAGAAGGGACTATTTATCATCAGTTACAGTGAAGCATAACCTACTGTAAATCTATTTCATTAAGTTGTTTCTTTGTTTTTTAACCCTGGAAGCAGGGATGGCCGAGGCAGCAAAGAAATCCATGTCCATTCATGAATCTGACAGAGCTAAAGGAGGCCCAAATCACCCTCGCTAAACTCATGCCAGAGAAAGTCCCTAGTACCTATGTGTTATTTTACTATTCCTGCTTGATTTAGTTTTGTGTGTTTAAGGTGAGAATTACAACTTAAACTATGTGAGTGAAGAGGTGCAAATTACTAGGTAAAATAACTTTATTGGGGTGTATTTATATTATCTATGTAGCAAGAAAATAGCTTTATTTTGGAATTTCAGAATGCTTTTAATTTAAGATTTACAGAAGATCAACTTAACCTGCGTTCCCATAGCTCGTTCAAGTCCAAACGCTCCTTAATTTTTAGTTTGCATTATCGCAAAAAGAACGAGGAGTACCTATGGCACTAACAAATTTATTTGGGCATAAGCTTTCGTGGGCTAAACCCACTTCATCAGAAGTATGCAGTGGAAAATGCAGTAGGAAGATAGATACACACACACAACATGAAAAATGTGTGTTGCCATACCAGCTCTAAAGACACTATTCAATTAAGGTGGGCAATTATCAGCAGGAGGAAAAAAAACTTTTGTAGTGATAATCAGGATGGCCCATTTCAAACAGTTGACAAGAAGGTGTGAGTAACAGTAGGGGAAAAAAATTAGTATGGGGAAATAGTTTTTACGTTGTATAATGACCCATCCACTCTGTCTTTATTCAAGCCTAATTTAATGGTGTCCAGTTTGCAAATTAATTTCAGTTCTGCAGTTTCTCGTTGGAGTCTGTTTTTGAAGTTTTTTTGCTGAAGGATTATGACTTTTAGGTCTGTAATTGAATGACCAGGGAGGTTGAAGTGTTCTCTGACTGGTTTTTGAATGTTATAGTTCTTGATGTCTGATTTGTGTCCATTTATTCTTTTGCGTAGAGACTGTCTGGTTTGGCCAACGTACATGGCAGAGGGGCATTGCTGGCACATGATGGCATATATCACATTGGTAGATGTGCAGGTGAATGAGCCTCTGATGGTGTGGCTGATGTGATTAGGTCCTGTGATGGTGTCCCTTGAATAGCTATGTGGTCAGAGTTGGCAACGGGCTTTGTTCCAAGGATAAGTTCCTGGGTTAGTGTGTGTTTTTTTTTGTTTTTTTTTTTGTGTGGTGTGTGGTTGCTGGTGAGTATTTGCTTCAGGTTTGGGGGCTGTCTGTAAGCGAGGACTGGCCTTGCTTACCAAGATCTCTCTGGTCAGCCAGTTACAGAACTGAAAGTCGCAGTTCTTCAACAAAAAAACTTCAAAAACAGACTTTCTAAGGTTCCACAAGTACTCCTCATTCTTTTTGCTGATACAGACTAACACAGCTACCACTCTGAAAATTATCACAAAAGGGATCCATGAAGGAATACAGCATTCTGTTAAAAGTACAGACTTTAAGCTTTGCTCTAATGTATTTATCTAATGCATTTCCTTTTGTAATATTTTTACCTTTTTTGCTTATAGATTGAAGCTGGACAATATTGTACTTTTGTCATTTCCACGGATGGTTCTGTCAGAGCCTGTGGTAAAGGCAGCTATGGGCGGCTAGGACTTGGTGACTCCAATAACCAGTCCACACTGAAAAAATTGACTTTTGAGCCTCACAGGTCTATTAAAAAGGTATCCTCTTCAAAAGGATCTGATGGTCACACTTTAGCATTTACCACAGAGGGGGAAGTCTTCAGCTGGGGTGATGGTGACTATGGAAAACTAGGACATGGAAATAGCTCAACACAGAAATATCCCAAACTTATTCAGGGTCCTTTACAAGGAAAGGTATGTTTTATGTAATGGAATGTCTTTTTGTTTTCATGCCTTTTTAATTCAATGCTGTTACTTCCATAAAGGTTCAAATATTTCAATTTATATACAAGACTACTCTTTTGGGGAGGCTAGAAGGGTAGAAGTTCTCTGTTTCAGCTAAGCACTTAAACATGCACTCAGCTTTAGTCGTGAGTAGTTCCTTTGGTGATCAGTGGGTCTAACTCATGTGATTAAGTGCTTTGTTGAACTGGTACCTAATTTTAGAAGATTACTGATCTTTTTAGTTACATGTAATAATTTTAACACAGAATCCTTAACACTGACAGTGCTTTTCCTTTTCAGAGTTCATTAGTTAATCCTCATAACTCCTCGGTGCAGTCGATTAATACTGTATTATTCCCATTTTTTCTAATGAAGAAACTGAGTGAGAGGCTGAATGACTTGTCAAGGCCACAGACGGAGTCAGTTGTAGAGCCAGGAGTAGCACATGGAAGTTTCTTGCTGTCAGTTCTCTCTCAGTGTTAAATGGCAATACATACCACTTTAAGTGATTTTTTTTTTAAGTGACTCTCTTGAGATGATTAAGATGAGCCACTCTTACAACTGCTGTACATGTGGGGGGTAGTGGGGTGGAAAGGAACAGGCCCAGTGGTGAGCTGGAGCCGGTTTGCACTTGTTCGCGTGAACTGGTTGTTAAATTTTGAAGCCGGTTTAAAACCGGTTGTTAAAGGGGTGGGCAGACTCCGGCTCGTGGGCCACATGTGACCCGCGGGACCGTCCTGTCCGTCCCGCCTGAGCTCTCGGCTGGGGAGGCTTCCCTGTGAATTTTTACTCACCCGTCGGCACTCCGAGCCTTCGGCGGCAGGTCCTTCACAGTTCCCAGACCCTGAAGCAGACTGAATATTGAAGAAGGTGGTGCAATATTCATAAGAGCGTCTTAAGGGTGGAAGAGAGCCTTTTCATGCTATAATAGCTCTTGGTTTGCACCTGTAGGGAATAAGGCAGATGACAGCTGGGTGTGGGTTTTCCTCCCTTTTCCCATTTAATGCTGCCAGACTAGGTTGCCTTGCAGGCATTATCCAGTTTAAATTACTCCTGTTTAAGCTTGCTTGATAAATAAAAGTTGCGGCCACATGGCCAAATTTCAGATTTCTGTCTTTCTTTGTTTCCCCCCTGCCATTTGCAAATGCCTGTTAAATACTAAAAGAGAGTTTGTAACTATAATTTAATGAACAAGATATATTTTATGGGGGCAAAAAAATGGATCTGTAATACAGTAGTCCAATGTTCTTACTGAAGGCAAACTTTCATAACCCTGTTCCGTAGTGACTCAAAATTCTGTATGATTCTACTACTTGCAACAGCTTCAGTTTTAGAAATGTCGTTTTCTTTGCATGTAACGTAGGTAGTTGTATGCGTGTCAGCTGGATACAGACACAGTGCTGCTGTTACAGAAGATGGAGAATTGTATACTTGGGGTGAAGGAGACTTTGGAAGACTAGGTAATTTCAAAATTCCTTGTATGAAATTGACATGACCTGTTGCTTTTGAAAAGGGCATATGTTCAGTAATGATCCTACACATTTATTCAGATTTTTTCCTTGTATATTAGGGTTTCTAAAGTTTTCATATTTACTCTGCAAAATTAACTATTACATGTCTGATTGTTTTCAAAAAGCATGCTTCTCCCAGTGCTCCAAACTGTCCCCTATGCCTTCCTTGGTAACAAAACCCCCATACTTCAAATACTCCAGCTTCCGCAACAACTTCTGTAATAATAAAAACACAGAACAAAAAACCTTTGTAGAACATTGCAAAATTAAAATGTAGGTCAAGTTTGTCATAAAGTATTTTGGGTTCTTAAGTGGTAGGATTACATACAGAAAGGACCAACTGGAAGTTAGAAATGTTGTGGCCAACTGTATACATACTCATGGGGGAAATGGAGAGGGAAGAAAAGATTTCTGTTTCTTGAGTGAGGGTAAGTGTACTGTAGTCATATTTCTCTTTCCTTTGGTTTGTCTGATTTTGAATTTTCTACTTTTTTATAGTTATTTGGGCTATAACTAGGTGACTGATTTTTTTCTATTGAACTGTTGATATTAATATTAATGGTTTGCTATATGTAATTGTTTATGGTAAAGAAATTATTATAGATAAAAGTTTACCTCTACTAATTCTTAAAAGTTAAAACAGTAGCACTCCAGGAGTTACCATCTTTAGAAGGATTAATGGTGATTTGTGTGCTTGGTGAGCAAATTAAAATTTGTATGTTCTATGTTAATTTTGTTAAATGGAAAACATACTTTTCTGTGTTTTGAAATTTCACAGTGTATGCAAATAAGTTATTAAAATTTTTTTTCACTGCAATTTTCATCAGGAAAAAGGTGCTCAAATAACAGTATCACTAAAACCTTATTAATTCACACTGGTTAGAGTGATCCATTATGAATTACTGAACTTTGCAAAATAATAAGTGAGAAAACAATTAAAACCAGTATGCTGCATCTAAAACTTATTTCATTCATTTGACTATTTCAGTTTTTGTCCTGTGCCAGATCAGATCTGGGGTAATGTAGCTTTCCTCCCAGCAGGTAGCAAAAGCAGAACACAGTTGGTACATTTAAGGTTTATTGGATACCAGGTTTCAGTTGTTCCTGTTTCCAGTAGGTGCTGCTCTGAGGCTCGGGTCTTTCTGCTGCTAGATTTTAGAAAATCAGTCTCACGTTCCGTCGTATTGCTCTATTTTCTCGAGATAAGGATGATCATAGCATCTATTTAGTTTATGCTATAGTCCCACAGTCCTCTTGGCTTTCAAAAGTTTACCTGGACCCGAAGTGGGCCGAACATATTCCTGGATTTGCTGTTCTGATTCAGAGATCAGTGTTTCAGGCTACTCATCTTGGGTAGTTCTCTATTCAGTGGCTTTCTGTGATGCTTACCTGCACACACTGATTTTTTTAAGGTCCACATTCAGGAAGTCACTTACCCTATGAGACCACTACCTTTTGGGCTAGCTACAACCCAGCATTAGAAAGGGTACGTTATCCCCATCTAGCCTAGTTTTGGTGACGCAAATCTAATTAGTGGGTAAGAAATTTCCCTAAATTATGATGCATCATAATGCACTAGTAAACGTTCTGTAGTACATTTTGTAAAAATAATGAAGGGTTGGTAATTTGAGACCTTACTACAGAACTTTTCTATTAAATCATTGCTGAGAAGTAAGCAGAAACATAAAATTTTTGTGTCAATTACAAGGTGATGAATTAGGAAAGTTCTGTTGTGCATTATAATTACAGATGGATCTTAAAATTCATAAACAGGAGGAAGGAAACATATCAAAATACATTTTTTGTTTTTCCAAGGTCATGGTGACAGCAATAGCCGTAACATTCCAACTTTAGTAAAAGACATTAGCAATGTGGGAGAAGTTTCCTGTGGCAGTTCACACACAATAGCGCTATCCAAAGATGGAAGAACAGTGTGGTCATTTGGAGGAGGAGATAATGGTATGTAAAAACTAAAATTTTAATAATGGTTAACATGGGTCATTTGTGATCTGAAATATGATGAAGTATTTCTACATTTTTGAAAAATCTATTGCACATCAAATGGACTGAGTTGTTATCCACAGAGGAGCTAAAACTGAGGATTGGTGAGACGCTGAGGTAAAAGGTTGTTTGTAGATGCAAATATCTTGTGAAATTGTGTAAAGATACAGAAAGGAAGATTGTAATTAAGCAGAAGGACTTGTTCAGGGGTGTAAGAGGAGATTTAAGTTCATGTGATAAGTTGAGGCAAGTCCATGAAGAGTTTAAAAAAAAAAAAAAAAGACATTTGTATGTATTGATTTTTACCATACATTTCAATTATAATGTCTTTTAGTGTGAGAGACTTGTAAAACTACAAGATCCGCATGATTTTACCTGACCTTACTGAAGTAGCATTGTACAGTGATTATAGCACAGGGTCTCTGAAGTCGTAATCCTGGTTGCTGTGTGATCTTGTATAGAGAAATTAAGTACATGCCCATCAGTTTCCATATATTTAATATACTTATAATGAGATTCACCCATTTTTTGCGGGAAACACATTGGAATTAAGCTACATAAGTTTTTTCTATTATTTTTATTTTATTTTATTTTTTTATTGCTGTGCATGTCAATACGCCTGTGTATGAGAGGTCAGAATCTAATCTGTGATTTTTTTAGGTGGAATAACTTCTTGTCAGAAGATATAGGGAAACTAAGATGTATTTCACAATCTTCATTATGGGCTTCAAATCCAATACATTTTGGTGTAACATTCTTCAGTACAAGTATCTTTTATGCATTTACATCCTATGGAAGTGATCACTATTAGCTCAATTACCATTCCATATGATTCCAACCAGAGTACAGTCCATGTACTTTGACTTCTTTGTTTTATTTGGTAGTTCTTAAGACAGAAATGATATAGTGAAGTCAATACACAAATATAAGGATAAGTTTTAATATTAGAATGTAGACTTTGTGTAACAATGGACTAAAAGTTTATCATGTCTGCAAATATGTAGAATGAAATATTTAAAGGTAGTGTAAAGTTTTTTCAAGTTCGTTCACTTTTTCATCTCATGTGACTCCTGAGCCATGAAGTTCTACTTCTGTTTTATTTGTTTTTGTCAAAACTTTTAATGTTTTTTTTATATATATTTGGAATAGTTGCTGTCACTACCACATCTCTCAGGAAAAGCCAAAATAAGAGAGACTCAGACTCTGCCATCTCCTGTCTTTACAGCTATTTCAGTGCCAGAAGTGCAAATAGGATTCCTCTATCAAGCTTTTCTACTTACTCACTGTCTTCGTTAGAGCAGCTGGATTTGTTAAGATTAAAGCTGTTACTTTGCGACCTCCTAGCGCAGTGTATGTGTGTGAAAGGTGAAAAAGCTCAGAGCAGCAGCTCATATTGCCATCAGTGATTAATAGAGCTAGTTGGGAACTAGAACTTTCATTACATGGGGAATTCTGACCCCGGGGCGGGGTGAAGGGGAGGGGAGGAGGAATTGTTCCAAATTGGAATGAAAACCAAAATGTCCTGTAAAATTCAGGAAATTTTCTATGCAAGACCATTGAAATGTTTCATTTTGACTTTAATATTACATTAAAATATTAAATGATACACAATATACATAGTGGGTATACAGAGGGGGGTTGATAGGGGAGCCTGGATCCTCTCACTCTACTGGGCTCCAACCCAGAGCCCTACAAGGATTACCAAGGGTCTAGCACCTAGGAGCGCCTTATGTCTGCACTCCCTGGGCCTTTTCCTTATCACCCACTCTCTATAATCCAAGTTCTTCTTTGAGTGCTCGTTCACGTCCATTCCACATTAGGGGTGCGCGCGCTGCGTGCACGAGTGTCGGAAACTTTTTCCCTTAGTGGCTCCCGTCAGGCTGGTGGGCCCCCTTAGTGGCGCCACTGCGCCCCGCATATATACCCCCGCTGGCCTGACCCCCTCCAGTTCCTTCTTACTGTCCATGGTGGTGTTGGAACAACCCCCCCCCACCCCCTTTCTCTCTCATAGAAGAGCAGTCCCTTAGCCTGAGAGTAGCTGTTTTCAGTTCGTTTACATATAGATTGTGAACACTTAAGTGATTAGGTGTTTGGAGGTCTCCAGCACTGGCCCCGGGCCGCAGGGCATACCGCAGGCTCACGGCTTCAAGGCTTGCGCCACGTGTCACAAACCTATGCCAGTTAGTGACCCCCGCGACTTGTGTCTACGTTGCCTGGGGGACGGACGTCAAACTGAAAGGTGTAGGATTTGCAAGGCGTTCAAGCCAAGGACAAGGAAAGAAATAGACTTTCGCCTAACGCAACTGTTGATGGAGGCTGCATTGCAGCCGCTGGGCCCGGAGCGCCCGACACTGGCTCAGGCTTCCTCAGACCCGGCCCCGAAGCTCCAGGCTAGGCCCCGGCACAGATGGTCCTCCCCGGTGTGGCCCCTGGTGCAGCCTAAAGGAAGACGCGGTCGTTCCCCGCACAGGAGGCTGGTCCCGAGCCCCAAGGCCCCGAGCACTGACCAAGAGCGGGAAGGCCGCGGTACCGGCGCAGACACAGGTGGTCCCGGCGGCACAAGCCCCACTGAGCCCAGACCTAAGTGAGCTCAGTGCGGAGGATGGGCTTGAGGGCATAACGGGTCAGCCCTCCACGCCTGGCACCTTTTGAGGCCGCAAAGGACCTCATCGAGCTGTCGGCGGCGAGCCCCCTCCCATATGCGGAGAACCCTCTGGCACCCATGCCTCGGGCGCCGTCGAGGGGTAAGCCGGCAATGGTGTGCCGCTCAAAGACACCGTCCTGGCACTGCTCCCGGAGTTGGTCCCGGTTGAGCTCCGACTCCGCAGACTCGCCCTTGCCAGCCGCCCAGAAGGAGGTTGCAGCACCGGCAGTGGGTTGACACGAAGAAGCGCCAGGAAGGGCACATTGCTCTCCAGCACTGCCCAGAGACTGGTACCGGGAGGAGTTGAGATGGCCCTCGCCAGAGGTCTCCCGTAGACGGTCCCGGTCCAGGGAACGCTGATGCTGGTCCCGGTCCCCCTCAGCCAGGAGCCGCTCATTCTCCCACCAGTGCAGATGGTTGGCACTGCCATGGCCTTCGCGATCGCCGTTGCCGCAGTCCGGCGTCGGCTCCAGCCGCTATAGCTACCCACACCAGGGCCCGGACAGCAGAGACCCTCCGGGGAGCTGGCAATCTCAATGGGGGCCGCCAGGCCATTGGCCCTTCTGGAGCCACTGGGGCTATCAGGAGTGCCAAGGGGCCCCGTCCAGGGCAAGTTACTCGGTGCAGAGGTCCCGGTCCCCGCACCGACGCCAGACGGTGCCGGAGGCAACAGTATCCAGGCCTCCAGCATCCCCCCAGCTTAGACTGGAGAGTCCGGCACCGAACCCAGTGCTGTCCCATGGACTCCTGCCCCGGCCTGAGCTGGGGGCCCCTGCCACGGAAGATGGGGAGCAGGAGGACCAACCAGAGGGCTTTGAGCAGCAACTAACCTCCTTGTCTTCCCCTGATGAGCGCTGGTGGGTACAGAGGTATCTGGCTCTCCGCCAATAGACCATAGAGCCCAACAGGAACTGCTGCGCAGAGATGCCCAAAATTTGGGGTTGCAGGCTGAGGAGACGGTTGAGCAGGAGGACCCCATGGTGGACATTTTGAGCCCCGAAGGGCCATCCAGAATAGTGCTCTCGCTCATTAAGACCATTCAGTCTAACTATAAGACTATATGACACACCCTGGCCTCCAGTGCTCCAGCGGCTAAAGGAGTGGAGCGAAAATGCTTTGCCCCAGCTAAGGGCTATGAGTTTCTATTCTGCCACCCGAGTCCATGCTCCCTAGCGGTTTCAGTGGTGAACGAAAGGGAGCACCATGGACAGCAGGCCCCGGCCCCTAAGACCAAGGAAGCAAAACGCCTGGACCTTTTTGGTAGAAAGGCGTACTCATCTAGGGGCCTTCAGTTGAGGATTGCTAACCAGCAGGCCATCCTCAACCATCACAATTTCAACTCCTGGGTGGCAGTGGGGAAGTTTAAGGACAACCTCCGGCAAGGTTCCCAACAGAAGGCCCGGGTGGACGAGGGCAAGGCAGTAGGCCAAGACCTCTCTCCAGGCCTCCTTGGATTTGACAGACGTGGCAGCTAGAACAATCACGTCAGGAGTGGTCATGAGGCGCTCGGCATGGCTCTAGGAGTCAGGACTGCCCCCCGAGGTCCAGAGTACGCTCCAGGACCTCCTCCTTCGAAGGGTCTGGGCTCTTCTTGGATCAGAAAGACGCGAGGCTGCATAGCCTCAAGGACTCGCGGGCTACGCTCAAGTCGCTGGGTATGCACACCCTAGCGACTAGCGACCCAGAGGGAGCCCTTTAAGCCTCAGCCTCCCCCTCAACGCCAGTACCAGCCTCACCACAGACATGAGCCTTACCGTAGGTGAGGCAGGGATAACAGGCGATGGCGCAACAACAATAATAACAATAATGCGCCTGGCCAGAGCCAAGGCCAGCACAAACCCCAGCCGGGCACTAAGCCAGGCTTTTGAAGGTGCGCTTGAGGACAGCGTACCAGACCAGTCACCGGATCCGTCCCTTTGTTTCCTGAACCGCCTGTCCCGTTTCTCCCGTGCGTGGTCCACCATTACGCCGGACCGTTGGGTCTTACGCACGGTGCGGAACGGGTACGCGCTGCAGTTTGTCTCCCCCTACCCCACCCCCCTTCCCCGTCCCTCTTCAAGGACCCCTCTCACAAGCATCTCCTAGAGGAGGAAGTCTGCTTGCTGCTACGGGGGTGGGGGCGGTAGAGGCGGTGCCTCACAGCCTAAGGGGAAAAGGGTTCTACTACCGGTACTTTCTCATCCCCAAGGCCAAAGGGGGCCTTCACCCAATCCTAGACCTGCGCGGGCTCAACAAATTCCTGGTCAAGGCCTGGTTCCGCATGGTCTCCCTGGGTACCATCATCCCTTCCCTGGATCCGGGGGACTGGTACGCCACCCTCGACATGAAGGACGTGTTCTTTCATATCGCCATTTTGCCAGCACATCGGCAGTTCCTACGCTTCACCGTGGGCCGAGAACATTATCAGTTTGTGGTTCTTCCATTGGGTCTAGCCACGGCCCCAAGGGTGTTCACGGAGTGCATTGCGGTGGTGGCGGCCTTCTTATGGAGGCAGAGAATTCGGGTGTACCCGTACCTCGACGACTGGCTCCTGGTGGGCTGATCCGAGGCGGAGGTACGGGGCCATGTGGAGGTGGCCCTGAGATTGTTCCAAGAGCTGGGGCTCCTGGTCAACATCCCCAAGTCCACACTCGTACCCACACGGAGAGTGGAATTCATAGGGGCGGTCCTGGACTCAGTGCAGGCCGGGGCAAGCCTTCCGGTATCCTGATTCTGGGCTATCCAACAGGCAGTGGCCTCCCTGCGCCAGTTTCCAACAACAACGGCCAGATGCTGCCTGTGGCTGCTGAGCCATATGGCAGCATGCACGCACGTGGTCAGGCATGCCAGCCTGAGACTCAGGACTCTGCAGGTGTGGCTCGCTCAGGTGTACCAGGCAGGGACCCCCTGGACTTGGTAGTGACAGCCCCAAGGGATGTGCTGGACTCCCTGCTGTGGTGACAGTCCCAGCCTGTGGTTTGCGAAGGCATCCCCTTTGCTGCCCCACTTCCGGACCTGACGCTGATGACGGACGCATCAGACCCCGGATGGGGGGCTCACCTGGGGGACCTCATGACTATGGGGTTGTGGTCCGAGGCAGAGCGGTCGCTCCATATCAACATGAAGGAGCTCAGGGTGGTTTGTCTCACCTGCCAGACCTTTCATGCCACTCTGAGTGGTTGCAGCGTGACAGTTCTCACAGACAACACTACTGCCATGTTTTATATAAACAAGCAGGGCGGGGCTCGTTCCTCGCCACTCTGTCGCGAGGCTCTCCTCCTCTGGGACCTTAGGATGCCTCGAGATGAATCGCATGGGCTATGCAATCTCCCAGGAGTACGGAACGAGCTGGCGGACTCCCTCAGCAGGTCATACTGCATGCACGAGTGGACGCTCTGGGCGGACGTCATGCTTTCACTCTTCCGCAGGTGGGGGTTTCCCCGGGTAGATCTGTTTGCCATCAGGGCCAATGCCCAGGGCCCGCGGTTCTGCTTGTTCCGGGCCACAGCCCGGGCTCACTCGCGGACAAATTTGCGATCCCGTGGAGCGGGAGCTTGATGTATGCCTTTCCCCTGCTCCCCTTGGTGCACAAGGTCCTGCTCAAGGTGCGCAGGGACAGGGCGGCGGTGATCCTCATCGCCCCAGCCTGGGTCTGCCAACACTGGTACACATAGCTCCTAGAGCTGTTGGTGGACGCCCCAGTAGTCCTGCCCCTACACTGGGACCTAATTACTCAGGACAGCGGGCGGCTTCTCCACCCCAACCTGCAGTCACTGCACCTGACGGCGTGGAGGGACTGTGGCTAGACGCCCTGGAGAGCCAGTGCTCCCTTCCTGTGCAGCAAATTCTGCTTGGCAGTAGAAAGCCCTCTACCACGGCGGCCTATATGGCCAAGTGGAAAAGGTTCTCGTGTTGGTGTGAACCCCAACGGGTGCGGCCGGGCCAGGCCCCGGTGCAGGCCATTCTGGAATACCTCCTGCACCTCAATCAGCAACGGCTAACCCCATCCTCAGTCAGAGTGCACCTGGCGGCCATCTCTGCCTTCCATCCGGGGTTCTCGGGGGCTTGGTTTTTTCCCACCCAGTGGTGGGACGGTTCCTTAAAGGGTTGGAGAGGGTGTTTCTGTACTCCCGCCTCCCAGTCCCTCCATGGAACCTTAACCTGGTCCTTTCTAAACTCATGAGACCCCCTTTCGAGTCCCTCGCTACCTGTTCTCTCCTCCACCTTTCCTGGAAGGTGACGTTTCTGGTTGCCATTACCTCGGCCAGAAGGGTGTCCGAACTGAGGGCCCTCACCTCTGAGCCACCATACACAGTATTTCACAAGGACAAGGTGCAGCTCCGGCCGCACCCCACGTTCCTCCCTAAGGTGGTGTCCCAATTCCATCTGGGCCAGGACACTTGTCTGCCAGTGTTTTTCCCGAAACCCCATACGGACCCGAGTCACTGCAGCTTGCACACCTTGGATGTGCGTCGAGTGCTGGCGTTCTATTTGGAGCGCACCAAGCCCTTTCGCAAATCCGCACAGTTGTTTGTGGCTGTGGCCGAGAGGTTAAAAGGCCTCCCAGTGTTGGCGCAGCAGATTTCGTCTTGGATTACAAGCTGCATCAGGGGGTGCTATGAGCTTGCAGGTGTTCCCGCCCCAGTGGTCACGGCCCACTCGACCAGGGCGCAGGCGACTTCCACAGTGTTCCTGGGACAGGTCCCCATCCAGGAGATCTGCAGAGCAGCCACCTGGTCTTTGGTGCACACCTTCACGACCCACTGTGTGGTCAACCAGCAGGCCAGAGAGGACGTGGCAGTTGGCAGAGTGGTCCTCCGAGCAGTTGTTCCGTGACTCCTACCGTCCTCCAGAGGTAAGCTGTAATTCACCTAATGTGGAATGGACGTGAACAAGCACTTGAAGAAGAAAAAACGGTTACTTACTTTCTCGTAACTGTTCTTCGAGATGTGGTGTTCACATCCATTCCACCACCCACCCTCCTACCCCTTTGTCGGAGTCGCCAGCAAGAAGGAACTGGAGGGGGTTGGGCCGGCGGGGGTATATATGCGGGGCGCAGTGGCGCCACTCAGGGGGCCCGCTGGCCCAATGGGAGCTGCTAAGGGAAAAAGTTTCCGACGCTCGTGCATGCAGTGCGCGCACATCTAATGTGGAATGGACATGAACAACACATCTCGAAAAACAACAGTTACGACAAAGTAAGTAACAGTTTTTTTTACTGTGGTGGACCAGTAAAAGAGAAAGATATGGACTGTCCTGTCCTTCGCTCTGTCTGGGCAGAGCAGTTAGGCTCCTTTTCTCCAGATGAAAGCTCCTGTAGCACCCCTTTGCAGCAGCTCCCAAGGCAGGTCCTTCTCCCTGCCTGTTCAACCCCCTTCTGAACTGTCTGTTTTCCTTTTAAGTTCCCTCCTCCATCTGAAACATGTTCTGCAGTTGCAGCTGGGCTGGGTCGTTTGGGCCTATGGTCGCGCTTTAACTTCAGGTCCAGTGTGGGGTTTATACACCCGGTCACAACTGCTCTTTCACAGAAAATGACATTATGTGAACTTCTGAGGGCAAAGGGCTGAATTCAAAAGAGAAACTTTGAGGAAGAAAAGACAGAAAACCTTAAAATTATGTGAAGGGCTTAAAAACAGACATATTAACGTATGAAGGACTGTTAGAAAACTTCAGAAAAACTTTTCAGGCCATCCTTTAAGTTAAAAAAAAAAAAAATAGAGTTGGATTTTTGTTTTACTAAACATGCTAAGGCTTCACATTTAAGAAGACTTAAGTAAATGACAGATCACAAAATGAGGAGCTAAGCAACACATTAGTGAAAAAACTCAGTTTAGTCTGCTAGGTGCGTGTTCAGTAAACATCATCTACAACCTCTATGCTTCCTTCTACTGAATAGCAATAAAGTAATTTAAAAATAAAGCAAAACACTTACCTACCAAAGAGAAACACTGAGGCAAATGTTTAGAAATCTAAAAGGCTTTTGTTTGGGAAGTTAAATCTTCACATAACTGTCATAACTGCAGGTTACTTTTGTCTAATATTACCTTATGTGTCTGTCTGATAGGTAAACTCGGCCATGGTGATACCAATAGAGTATATAAACCTAAAGTTATAGAAGCTTTACAAGGAATGTTCATTCGCAAAGTATGTGCTGGGAGCCAATCTTCACTTGCCTTGACATCAACAGGACAGGTAGGCAAAAAGATATTTTCACTTGAACGACAGTCTTGCTGTTTGACAAAATGCCCGAGACTTGTTATTTAAATGTGTATGGTTATTATTTTGGTTAAAATTATGAAAAGGAATATACGCCTTTGAGACACTTTAAAACCAAAATAAATCTTAAATGTTATACAACAGGTATGTAAAATTTTACTTAGCATAGATGCTCTGTTTAGAGAAATACAATTTAGAGAAGTATAATTTGTTCCAAGCATAGCTGGAAGAAAGACAAGACACCAGGAGTGTGGTTTAACTAGGCCACAACTTTATTAACATATCTAGGATCTATCCCACAATAATTCATGCAGTGCTGTCATCCTTCCTCAAGATCAAAATTGGTACAAGTAGTAACTAATATCATAGTTTATAATCGTAGTTGTCATACATAACAATTATTTCTGTTTTCCAGTAATATACTATAGCTGTAGTATAATATTCAAGTGCCACATGACTTCTTCAGTCTATAGGGAAAAAATTCCCAAGATTATAATATATATAGAAAAAGAATATATGTTTATCTTTACAGACTAGAACTACAGTTTATAATTTCTATCTGTATATTTAGTATACATTTCTGTATTATAAATGCAAAACACCAAAGGTCCAGTCTTGCAAAGGTTCTCTTTTAAAGGGTAATACAGAAATGTGGAGCTGTTATATAGAGTATTTCATAGTCTTAATGAACATTACAGTATATATAGTAATAGGTTTGAATACATTGTTTATATAAAGCCATATATGTACTTGGGCCCGGATTCAGCAGTCCATTCCTGTCCATGTCAGATAGTAAAGAAAAGGTCTGTGGTCCCAAGGGTCTTGATAACCAAAGAAAATAATTTTTTAAGGTTTATATATATTTCAGATAAATTTTGATTGTTGCATTGTTTGCTAAATTTCAACAGCCATATTTGTCCATCACCCTTACTAAAATCTCTTTTAACCCCAGTTACTTAACATGTAATTGCAACTCTTTTAGTATTTGTTTTGATTTGTTTGTAAAGGTATTGTGAGGTGTGATTGAATGAAATTTAAGCCTACAAATGGGAAGGAATTCTGGATTAAATTTACCCACAACAGAATGTTTTATATACCAAATAATGTTGGGACTAAAAACAGGAGAATAATCTTTTATAGCTTATGTGTAATGATGATTTTGGAAATTATGGAGGTTTGAGGTCATTTAATTTCTCAAATATTTTTTCTTGTGTTGTATATTGGAGAATTGTTATCCTGAAGAATTTTCCGTGGCATAATGTGTATAATTAATTTATGAAGCAGTCAGGAATTTTTATATAAGTGGGTATATCAGAGCCCAGATTTGTACAGAGTGCATAAATACAAGTATACATACATAACTTGCTTGTGCAATTACAGGTATAATTGCAGTAATTACACACACACTCTCTTCTGTAGCTCTGTCTCTTGACAAATACCAATAATATTGTGTTTGAAACCTATATGTATATTTGTGTTTTTAGGTATATGCGTGGGGCTGTGGTGCATGCCTAGGCTGTGGTTCTTCAGAAGCTACTGCTCTTAGACCCAAGCTGATTGAAGAGCTGGCTGCTACAAGAATAGTTGATACTTCAATTGGTGACAGCCATTGTTTGGCACTTTCTCATGGTAATATAAATATGGTATATAGGGTGTTTATAATCATCTTTGATTAAAAGACACTGAGCCACACATTTTATTTCCTTCTTTGATTGTCTCTTTAGATAATGAAGTTTATGCTTGGGGTAACAATTCCATGGGACAGTGCGGTCAGGGAAATTCCACTGGTCCCATTACTAAACCAAAGAAAGTAAGTGGTTTAGACGGAATAGCAATTCAACAGATTTCAGCTGGCACGTCGCATAGCCTTGCCTGGACGGCCCTTCCAAGGGACAGGTAAAATACTACATTTTATAAAAATAACCTGATGTATGTTAAAATTTTTAATTGTACTTGTTAACAGCATTGTACATCACAGTATTGTAATAGTTCTGTTTATAATGCTTTAAAGATTTTCTGTTTTGGTTTTTTTTATCATTGTGATTCGTGTTTAACAGCTATAACAGATAGGGACACTGTCAATTCAGAAATATTTTCTCTGAAAGCTTTGTACCTACTATTGGACAAAGAACATTTAAGGTTAATAAAACTGAAAAGTTGAAAAATAATTGTTTTTCAAGTTTGTTTATTTTGTGGATATGACAGCACTTTGTGTCAGTTACATTGTTTCCCTGTATAATCTATTAGCAAGAAAAAAAATGTCTCAGGTCTTGTGTAAACAAACCTCAAGGATAGACACACTTCAGTTTGAGAGGCTTTTTTAGTTTAACTTAATTGGGAATTGTTATTACTTAACTGAAATAAGCCATTCTAACATCAAAATAAGTGTGTCCATGTAGGTGTTTGCTCTGGTTGACCTAAATCATTTGTTTGTTAGGCCTTGTCCATGCTTGAAGCTGAAGCAGTTTAACAGAAAAGACCCTGATAAAAAGCAACATAGAACTAGAGAAACTCTTAACAATTTTTTTAAGGATGACAGAATTTTTTTTTCAAAACCTTCTGTTTTAAAGGGAGCTATAGTGGAAATTGGAATTTCAAAAATTAGTTAATTTCATATAACATCAAATGACTGCATCCCTTCAAACTGTCAGTATTATGTCAAAATTTCTGTAGTTAATTAGTAACTTTCATGATGCCAAACTAGTTTTGAGAATGTTTTACAGCTCCTCTAAGAATCAGCTTCAAAAAAAATCCCATGTCCCTATATTTGAGGTACCCATAAAAGCACATATTTTGTTTTAGTTGCTCAGTGTTTGATTTAGAGAGACATTTACAGAAAAAAGAGAAACTAGCTACAAGCATCAGGAAGATTTTCTGCCCCAATCAGATAACTATTTTGTTAGGTCAAGCTATGAGCCAAAACCTTAGAGTTTTAAGCCAGAAGGAACCACCATATCATTTAGTCTGACCTCCTGTATATCACAGGCCACCAACACTACTCAGAGTCACTGAACCCAACAACCAAACTTAGACCTATGTATTATAGCCCACAGGAGACTAAACGGTTATGTGCCACAGGCAGAGAATAGGAGGGACTGAGGTCCCTGCAATGGCAGAGAATTAAGTGAGAGAAACCCAGATAATCCCAGCAAGTGTCCCTGCTGCCAATGAATGCAATGATAGTGTCCTTGACGTGACAACCGTATTAGTTTACTGTAACTGTTAATTTATTATACAGATAGTTGCATGTTTTACATGTACATTTATTTCAGTGTACTTCATGCATTTCTTATGTTTGATTCCAGACAAGTTGTTGCATGGCACAGACCTTATTGTGTAGACCTGGAAGAAAGTACCTTCTCCCATCTGCGCTCCTTTCTTGAGCGGTACTGTGATAAAATTAACAGTGAGATTCCTCCTCTTCCTTTCCCTTCATCAAGGTATCTATACAGTATATACATATTTGGTTTTGTTTTTTTGTTTTTAATAGTAAAGATTTGGGATTTTGGTTTCCTGGATTAAACAGCCTTCGCATTTCAGATATATTTTGTTTTGCAATACAATATTTTTTTCAATGCCAAAAATCAAACTACTCTTCTTTGAGTGATTACACATGTGCATTCCGCTCTTGGTGTGTGTACATCCCAAGGACCATTGTCAAAATTTTTTCCCCTCAGTGGTACACATCGAGGTAGCTTGTGTGCCTTGTGCAGTAGCAAGCCACTGCATACATGTATTCAGGGAGGAGCTGCCCCTGGCCCCCCTCAGTTCCTTCTTACTGCCTGTGATGATTGTTTTAATCTGTCGGCTTTGCTTTAACAAGTGCTCTCAGCTGTTTTTTCTTACATGTAATTACATATTTGTTTAGTCATTAGGGTTAGTTAGTATTTGTTGAGTTAATTTATTCTCAATTCGCCAAGTTTGGGGTTCCATTATTGGTACCAAGGGATGCATTGGGCACTGGGATTCAAGCCCTGTCTGGAGTGCTTTAAGCCCATGCCTGTGAGAAACCCGCACTCTAGTTTGAAGTGCTAGCATGAGTCTTATATTAGGGATCAGTACCAGATTTGCAAGAACTTCAAGCTTAAGAAAGATGGAGAAGGTAGGCTGAAGTTTCTTTTGATGGAGGCTGTTCTGAGACCACCTTCAGCGCCTTCTCGGTCAGAGATGGTACCAAGAACTTCAGCATCTGTGAGACGTGCACCAAGTCTGATGCAGCACTGCTCTCCATCACCACTGCCAAGGAAAAAGTAGAAGGCTTCCAAGGACACTGCTGGGAGAAGCAGATCTCTCTGGTCCCTCAGCCTTCCAAGAAAGGGAACAGAGTGTTGAATAGAGTGCAGTTAAAATCAAAGCACTCCTCAACTCATCGATCAGCTGGGTCGACACCGTTGATTGTGGTGCTGAGCTAGGCACTATCAAGTCTAGAGTCCAAAGCAGCATCTTCATCATCTTTGGCACTATCTATATATCTTGTCTACCAGTCAGAGACTGTCCCTCAAGCTGCAAGAGGCTTGCTGAGCTTATTGGTGCCGGTCTCCACAGTAGTGTAGGAGATCACTCCTCCTGTAGCGGTAGACCGCTTGACTTCAGCTTCCTCAGTATAGTGCCCAGCATCAAGTCAGCTCCATTCTGGAGCTCTTATTCTTTGGTACTGTAGAGATGTAAGCAAGCAATAATGTCTTGTCTTTGCTTTTCCCTGGACTCCTGGCACCAGTTCCCAGAGCCGACTGGATTGGCCCCTCTGTGGTCAGGAGAAAGCAACTCTTCTGACTTGGAGGTTGACTCTTATGTTTCCCAGGTGCAAAGTGTGTCTTGCCACTCTTCTCCTAGACCACAGGTCGGCAACCTTTCAGAAGTGGTGTGCCAAGTCTTCATTTATTCACTCTAATTTAAGGTTTTGCTTACCAGTAATACATTTTAATGTTTTTAGAAGTTCTTTCTGTAAGTCTATAATATATAACTAAACTATTGTTGTATGTAAAGTAAATAAGGTTTTTAAAATGTTTAAGAAGCTTCATTTAAAATTAAATTAAAATGCAGAGCCCCCCAGACTGGTGGCCAGGACCCGGGCAGTGTGAGTGCCACTGAAAATCAGCTCGCATGCCCCCTTTGGCACACGTGCAATAGGTTGCCTACGCCTGTCCTAGACCTTACTACTTGGGGTATTTGTAAGACCCTGAAACTGGTGCCGACATGGACATGTGACCTGTGACACTAGGGTCCAGCACTCTTTCACTGGCCTTTCTGAACTTGTGAGTCAGGGTTTCCTTCCCCTTCTGAATCCTCCCTATGTCAGTCACATTCAGTTTCCTTGGATAGACGTGGGAAATCAACTCATCGATCCCCTCCTGAACCTGCTACTGAGTCTGGTACTGAGCAGGAAGAAAGTGTTGAGGAACATCTGTCAGGACAGCTAACCAAGGAGGCACAGCCTAAATCTGGGCTAGTTTCATCCTCCTCTCCAGATGAAGCAGTTTCTTTGGGGGTGTTTTTGCCTCTTCCTGATGACTGCAAGGCTCACCAGGAGCTCTTAAAAAAGGGGGGCTTTTGGCCATAGATATTCAGGTGGAGGCAGTTAGGGAATCTTCTCACTGCCTCGTCGATGCCTCTGCTGCTCCATCTCAAGTGGCTCTGCCAATTAATGAAGCAATTTTAGAACCTAACAAGGCTCTCTGGCAAACTCTCCTCCCTCCCACAGCAAAGCTAGTGGAGTGCAGGTATTGTGACCACCGAGGGTTTTGAGCATTTTTATTCCCAGGCCCCTCCAGGGTGACTGGTTGTCTCGGCTGCCAACGAGAGGGAATGCTAGGCAAATCCGGCATCTACCCCTAAGTCAAGGGATGCAAAAAAGCTGGACTTGCTGAGAAAAATGTATTCTATGGCAGGGTTATAGCTTAGAATCGCCAGCCAACAGGCTTTATTAGGGTGATATGATTTTAAGATCTGTGATGTTATTCTAAAATCTAAGAACAAGTTGCCTGAGGAGACTGAGCAGAAGTTCCTTTCTCTGGTCGATAAAGGGAAGTTGATGGGAAGAACTTCACTGCAGGCTGATTTGGATGCAGCTGACTTGGCTGCTAGGACCATGGCCTCTGCACCATCATCCTGACTGTTAGGAGTCCATGTGTTTCCTTACCTGACTGGCAAGTAAGAGCCTGGTCCAGATCTTGTGCTTTCCAGCATTGGCAGTATTCAATCCACTTTTGATGTACTGGAGCTACTAATCAATGCATAGAAATCTGTCCTGCCATCTGTACAAAGAATAGAATTAATTGGGGCAGTCCTGGACTCTACAAAAGCCAGGGCTTTCCTACCATAGCAGAGGTTCCAAGCTGTGTCTTATTGCTCTAGGTCTAAAGGTGCATCCTATCATCAAAGTTTGGAACTGCCTCAAACTTCTAGGTCACGTGGCAGCATGAACTTACGAGATACAGCATGCCAGACTGCACCTCAGACATTTACAGGGTTGGATAGCCTCGGTGTATTCACCAGCCTGTTATCATGCAGACAGTGTGGTTCAAGTATACCCATGGGGTCTTATCCTCCCTGGACTGGTGGATAGATTCTGCTGATGTTTGCAAGAGAGTTCCTTTTGCCCCTCCACAACTGACGCTCACTTAGGTTGCCTTCAGAGTCAGGGGCGTTGGTCTCCCCGGGATCTGACTCCATATAAATGTTAGGGAGCTCTGTGCCATCCACCTAGCTTACATGGCATTCCTTCCACACATCAGGACGTGGAACTTATTGGTGCTCATGGACAACACAGCAACTATGTTTTATGTAAACAAACGAGGAGGGGCCTGATCCACAATGTTATGCCAGGAAGCAATCCTCCTATGGAACTTTTGCATTATCAGTTCCATCAACCCGAAAGCACCTTACCTTCCAGGAGTTCAAAACTCTCTGGCAGACCACCTGACCAGGTTGTTCACAGGCCACCACAAGTCATCTCTCTGACTGGGCATTTCAAGATCCATATTCCAGCAGTGGGGAACTCCCAAAGTGGGCATGTTTGCAGCAAGAAAAAACAAAAGTCATCTTTTTCCTCCCCGAGGGGGCCTCAGCTGAAAGTCTTATCCAAAGGTAAGCAAGATTCTGCTCACCTTGTTCTAATAGCCCCTGCATAGCCCCATCAACATTGATATCGCTAATAGGGTTGAAAATCAGTCAGACCTCAACTGTTGTTCCTGAGAGAGGTGTATCTTATCTCCCAGCACAACGTTTTATTTCCTCATCCCAGACTTCAAGCTTTCTAGCTGATTGTGTTGATTCTTTGTGGGTGACAATTTTGGAACAAGTTTGCTCTGAAGGGATACAGGAAGTCCTACTGAATAGCAGGAAGCCTTCACTAGGTCTGCTTACTTTGCTAAATGGAAGAGATTTTATACCTGATCCCTCAGAGGCGCATTCCTCTAGCTCAAGATCTGATTAGCCACGTCTTGGACTATCTTTTGTTCTTAAAGGATTGGCTCTTAGTTTGATTAGAGTTCATCTGGGAGTGGTATCCGCTTTCCATCTACCTGTGGATAACGGATCAATTTTTTTCAAACCCCATGTCCATCAGGTTTCTGAAGGATTTGTTCAGATTATACCTATAGGTTTATCATATTTCACAGTTGAGCTTAAGTTTAGTACTAGCAAAGTTGATGTTCCCCACCCCCTGAGCTGCTTGCAACTTGTTCTTATTACACATGTCAGTGAAAGTAGCTTTCCTTGTTGCCATAACCTTGGCTATGAGCTTTAGTGTCAGAGCCTCCCTATACAATTTTCTTTAGGGACAAGGTTTTACTTTGGCTTCACCCTAAATTCCTGTCTAAAGTGGTCTCCAAATTGAATTTAAATCACGAGATTATCTACCAACGTTCTTTCCAAAGTGTCATTCCTGTAAAGGGAAAGAAATGCTTCATACTCTTGATGTTAGAAGAGCTTTGACCTTTTATCAAGACTGGATTAGGTCATTCAGGTCTTCGACTAAACTCTTCTTCATCATTTCAGATAGAGTAAAGGGCCAACCAGTCTCAACTTGGAGGATCTCCGCCTGGATCTCCAGCTGCTTTTGTTTATCTTACCAGCTGGTTGACATCACACCTCCGAGTAGAGTAATGGCTCACTCAACCAGGTTGCAGGTTAGGGTTCCAGTTCTGGATATATGTAAGGCAGCTACATGGGCATTGCTCCATACGTTTGCCTCTCACTATGCCATATCTCATCAATCCAGAGAGGATGCCAGGTTTGGACAAGTTGTCCTTTAATCCTTGTTTAAGTAGACTCTAAGCCCCCTGCCAGTTTGAACTGCTTGTGAATCACTACAGTAGAATGGACATGTGCAATGACTCGAAGAAGCAAAACTGGTTTTCTGTAACTGTTCTTCAAAATGCGTTGCACATGTTCATTCCATGACCTGCCTGCCTTCCCCTCTTTATCAGAGTCTTTCTGGTGTGAAAAAACTGAGGAAGGTTGGGGACAGCGTGCCTCTTTATGCATGCGTGCAGTGGCACAAGGCACCAGAGGGCCCTTGCCCTGCCCTGATGGGTACTGCTAAGGGAAAAATCTTTGACAGCTGTGCATGAGGCATGCACAAACCTACAGTTGAATGGACTTGTTCAGCACATCTCAGAGAACAATAGTTAGAGAGTTAGGTAACCATTTTTTTCCTTCCAGAGACAAGGATTCAGACAACTCAATCCATCATTTTAGATCTCAAGACTTACCCAATCACAACTGTATGGAATTGTATGAGGCGTCTGGGACAAACAGCCTCTTGTACATATATAGTCTGGTATGCCAGATTGTATCTGAGGACTCTACAAGGTTGGCTGGCCTCAGTATTTTTGCTGTGCTGTCACCATCTGACCACTATGGTCAAGGGCCCCCCCCTCACATTTTAGACACTGTAGATTGGTGGACGAACCCCACTAATGTCTGCATAGGAGTTCCATTTGTCCCTCCTCAACCATCGCTAATGCTAGTAATGGATGTATCTGCCGTAGGTTGAGGGGTTTGTCTGGGTTCCTTCACTCACAGGGGATATGGTTCACAAAGGACCTAACTCTTAACATAAATATCAGGGGGTTGGCAGCTATCTGGCTGGCATGTCAGGTTTTCTACCCCATATCAAGGGAAGACGCCTGCTCACTGTCACAGACAACACAGCAGCATTGTTCTGTTTCTACAAACAAGAAGGGGCCTGCTCATCCCTGTTCTGCCAAGATGCAATTTGTTTATGGGATTTTTGCATTGCCAGCTCAATTTATCTCAAAGTCTATTACCTTCTCAGAGTACAGAATGCGTTGGCAGATTATCTAAGCAGGTCATTTACGAGTCACCACGAGTGGTCCCTTCTGATGTAACCAGATCCATTTTCCAGCTCTGGGGAGTCCCCAGGTAGACCTGTTTGCAGTGAGATACAAGAGGAAATGCCAGCAATTTTGTTCCCTACAGGGTCACAGTCTGGGTTCCATGACAGATGCTTTCCTGTTGCGCTGGTCGAGCAACCTCCTGTCCCTTTTGGTGAAAGCTGATACCACTTCCATTGGACCCGGATCTGATTTCTCAAAACTCTGGTCGCTTGCGCCATTCAAACCTGCAGACATTCCATCTAGCAGCATGGATGCTCCATAGTTAGATTCTAGGGAGCAAATGTGTTCAAAAGAGTTTCAAGATGTGCTGTTGGATAGTAGAATACTATCTACTAAGTCTACTTGCCTGTCTAAGTGGAAGTGTTTCTCTAGATGGTCTGGTTCTGCAGTTTCGCCGATGCATTCTTCAATCCTGCATATCTTGGTCTATCTTTTGTGCCTAAAACGGCAAGGTTTTGGCCATTAGCTCGATAAAGGTCCACCTAGCAGCTATCTCGGCCTTCCACCCTCAGGTGGATAACCAATCTGTCTTTTATATTAGAACATCAATAAGATTTTTGAGAGGCCTGGAAAGATTATATTCTCATGTATAAGACCCGGTTCCCCCATGGGACCTAAACTTGTATTGTCAAAGCTGATTTACAGGCAAGATTAACAACAACATTTTGTTTTGCAGAGAACATCACAGTTTCCTCAAGTTGTGCCTGAAGTTACTTTCTAATCATCTTGCTCTTGCGTTAGCTGGAGGAGTAGCTACTAGCATTCTTGGAAGGCAGGCAGGCCCACTTCGGAATTTGCTGTTTAGGTTGATGGACTCCTCTGTCCCAGATGAAATACAGGAAGTAAGTAATTTTATTTAATTCACATCCAATTCTCTTTGATGTATAGTTAAGATCAGAAAAGATATTTTGTAAAAATGGTACCTTATTATTATCAATATTTGATGTACTGATTTAAAATCCAGTTTTGAGTTGTAAATTGAGCCAGTTTGTTAAATAGTTATTGATGATGAATAGATATCTGAACCTCAGTATAACTTCAGTTGGCTTTTTTATCATACTTATATAGCTATATTATTAGGGCTGTCAATTAATCTCAGTTAACTCACGCGATTAACTCAAAAAAATTAATCGCGATTAATTGCAGTTTTAATCGCACTACTAAACAACAGAATACCAGCTGAAATTTTATTAAATATTTTTGGATGATGATCTACATTTTCAAATATATTGATTTCAATTGCAACACAGTATACAAAGTAGACAGTGCTCACTTTATATTGTTGGTTTTGATTACAGATATTTGCACTGTAAAAAACAAATATTTTTCAGTTCACCTCATACAAGTACTGTAGTGCAATCTCTTTATCATGAAAGTTGAACTTACAAATGTAGAATTATGTACCAAAAAAATAACTGCACTCAAAAACAAAACAATGTAAAACTTTAGAGCCTACAAGTCCACTCAGTCCTACTTCTTCTTCAGCCAATCGCTCAGAAAAACAAGTTTGTTAACATTTGCAGGAGTAAATGTTGCCCACCTCTTGTTTACAGTAGTCACCCGAAAGCGAGAACAGGCATTCGCATGGCACTGTAGTAGGTGGAGTCACAAGATATTTGTGTGTCAGATGAGCTAAAGATTCATATGTCCCTTCGTGCGTCAACCACCATTCCAGGGGACAGGCATCCATGCTGATAACAGGTTCTGCTCGATAACCATCCAAAGCAGAGCGGACTGATTCATGTTCATTCTCATCATCTGAGACAGGTGCCACCAACAGAAGGTTGATTTTCTTTTTTGGTAGTTCAGGTTCTGTAGTTTCTGCATCAGAGTGTTCCTCTTTTAAGACTTCTGAAAGCATGCCCCACACCTCGTCCCTCTCCGTTTTTTGGAAGGCACTTCAGATTCTTAAACCTTGTGTCGTGTGCTGCAGCTATCTTTAGAAATCTCACGTTGGTACCATCTTTGCGTTTTGTCAAATCTGCAGTGAAAGTAATCTTAAAACGAACAACATGTGCTGGGTCATCATCCGAGACTGCTATAACATGAAATAAATGGCAGAATGCGGGTAGAACAGAGCAGGGGACATACAATTCTCCCCCAAGGAGTTCAATCACAAATTTAATTAACACATTATATTTTTAACAAGCGTCATCAGCATGGAAGCATGTCCTCTGGAATGGTGGCCGAAGCATGAAGGGACATACGAATGTTTATCATATCTGGCTTGTAAATACCTTGCAATGCCAGCTACAAAAGTGCCATGCAAATGCCTGTTCTCACTTTCAGGTGACATTGTAAATAAGAGGGCAGCTTTATCACCTGGAAATGTAAACAAACTTGTTTGTCTTAGCGATTGGTTGAACAAGAAGTAGGACAGTGTGGACTTGTAGGCTCTGTGAAGTTTTACATTGTTTTGTGTCGAGTGCAATTACGTAACACAAAAAAAAATACATTTGTAAGTTGCACTTTCACTACAAAGAGATTGCACTACAGTACTTGTATGAGGTGAGTTGAAAAATACTATTTTATCATTTTTACAGTGCAAATATTTGTGATAAAAATAATATACACTTTGATTTCAATTACAGCACAGAATACTATATATGTGTGTGTGTGTGTATATATATATATATGAAAATGTAGGAAAATATCCAAAATATTTAATAATTTGCAATTGGTATTCTATTGTTTAACAGTGCGATTAAAACTGATTAATGGACAGCCCTACTTTAAATTTAAATTGGTCCTATTATTGTGTAATTTTTGGAATTTGTCAAGACACTGGTTCTGTAGTTGTACTAGTCTGAAAAAGTGAGGAAGTCTGAATTTTCAGCACTAGCTCATTTTGCAAACTCTTTCCTCTGCTGAAGTTAGAATCTTTTTGAACAAAAAATTATGTGGAAATAAATCACTCTTGAGTGAGTTGTTAAATTTTGAGACTAAAGTAATTATAGGGTGGAATTTTAGGCCCGCTTTAGGTGCAGTTTTCAAAGCAGCCTTACTATCCTTTAGGGCACCACTGTGATTTGAGCCAAGTGTGGGTGGTGCTGTGTAAACTGGTAAAAATAAAGTCTCTGCTCTAAAAAGCTTAAAAAGACACAAGTGAAAGATGCAGTATGTTAGGATGTGTGGATATTGTCCTACATCTTAAATACATAAAACTGCTCTTCCAGCCATAGGCCTCTCTTTAGCAGGGACTACCAATCATACCAAATTGTGTTAATATTTGAGTGGTTTACTGATGTATTTTGAAAGAACTAGGAAGAAATTAAGTAATTTGCTATTTGGGTTTGGGCTCAATCAGGGTTTGAACACACATTCCTAGAAAGTAAGAAAAGCTAGTGCACTAACCAAATTTACAAAAACAACAAGGAGTCCGGTGGCACCTTAAAGACTAACCAGTTTATTTGGGCAGAAGCTTTTGTGGGTAAAAAACCCACTTCTTCAGATGCATGGAGTGAAACTTACAGATTTATTAAACCATTTATTATACTGACACATGAAGAGAAGGGAGGTACCTCACAAGTGGAGAACCTGTGTTGACAGGGCCAATTCAATCAGGGTGGGTGTAGTCCACTTCCAATAATTGATGAGTTGGTGTCAATTCCAGGAGAGGGAAAGTTGCTTTTGTAGTGTGCCAGCCACTCCCAGTCCCTATTCAAGCCCAAATTAATGGTGTTAAATTTGCAAATGAATTTTAGTTCTGCAGTTTCTCTTTGAGGTCTCAGAGTAACAGCCGTGTTAGTCTGTATTTGCAAAAAGAAAAGGAGTACTTGTGGCACCTTAGAGACTAACCAATTTATTTGAGCATAAGCTTTCGTGAGCTACAGCTCACTTCAAGCTTATGCTCAAATAAATTGGTTAGTCTCTAAGGTGCCACAAGTACTCCTTTTCTCTTTGAGGTCTGTTTCTGAAGTTTTTTAGTTCAAGTATGGCTACTTTTAAATCTGTTATAGAACGTTCAGGAAGATTGAAGTGTTCTCTTATAGGCTTGTCTATGTTACCATTCCTGATGTCCTATTTGTGTCCATTTATTCTTTTATGTAGACTGTCTAGTTTGGCCAATGTACATGGCAGACGGGCATTGCTGGCACATGATGGCATCTATCAAATGAGTAGATGTGCAGGTGAATGAGTCCCTGAGCCATTATGTTGATAGAAAAATATTTCAAAATATAAAGTGTTGTCTCCCCCTCTCCTTTCATGTTAGGTTGTAATTGAGACTCTGTCAGTAGGTGCAACTATGCTACTGCCTCCTTTGCGAGAAAGAATGGAATTGCTGCATTCTCTTCTACCCCAAGGCCCTGATAGATGGGAGAGCTTATCAAAGGGACAGGTAAGGCCTTGTAAAACTATGTCACCCTTTGAAAGTAATTATGTGAATACCTATATTAGAAGATACACCTGGAGCAGTTTGAAGGTCAATTGCTGTTGAGAGCCAATCTAATTAAACAAATCTGAACAATGTAAATTTAAAAATCTTATGTTGCTGGTGCCCTAAATCTTTTTTCAAAAGTAAAGAAAAGTGCTGGAATTAGATCTTGTGGTTCTGTACTAATAATCAGAATACTTGTGTAATGCTTTTTATACATAGATTTTACAGCACTTTCCAAAAGTGGATAAGTATTAGTGTCCCTGTTTTTACAAATGTGAGCAACTGAGATTAACACAAAAGGGTTGGATGACTTGCCAAGTGTCATCCAACAAGTCAATCGTAGAATCAGGAACAGAATACAAATTTTAACTCCTCACGGGGTGTGTAGTCCAGGAGCCTAAATCTCAGCTATCCAGTGTGTGTGGATGGCTATCCTTCCCCATAATGTTTATAACCCAAACCCCAGTGGTAAAGATCCTATACTTCTATTAGTGAAATGAGTGAGCATAAGCTACAGTGGTATCTTGGAGTAGAGTGTGCTTCAGACCAGGTTCTCTGTATACCTTTCCTTCCTTGTGGGAAAGAAGAAAAGCAGGCCTAGTGATTCACTGCTGGGCAGAGGAGTTACATTTAGCAGTGCTTCATTTGAGGAGTGGGGAATATCCTGTTGAGACATTCCTCTTGCCCACCCCATCATAGAGTGGGAAGTTAAAGACAGACCTTTGTTTGTTTGTTTTAGTTATTTATTACTGTAGTGCCTAGGAGCCTTAGTCATGGACCAGGACCCCATTGTGTTAGGCATGCTACAGACACAGAACAAAAAGACCTTTCCCTGATTTGAAATGGATGGGAACTGTGGGTCTTCAGCATTTGAGCCTTAAGTTTAAAATAACATTGGGCAGCTGTCACATAGGATAATCACGGCCTTTAAACTTGAGTACTATGGAGTATACAGTGTACTAGAATGATGTCAGAATTATGATACGAATTCTAACAAAACTGGAAGATTGTTTCTCAAAGTACAGTACACTAGGGCCAGCACAAACTAAGAACCCTGGTATCTTCATAGATTTATAGATTATATGGCCAGAAGGGGCCATTGTGACCATCTAGCCTGACCTCCTGTATAATAGTTAGTAGACTGGAGTTTTCGCTACTCCTTATAATTTAACTTATCCCCTGTTAACTGATAGTGATTACAGTGCATACAGACAAGCAGTGTGGAGCATCTCAGAACAAAGGCATTGGGATAGGTTTAAAGGATTTCATAAGTATATCCACATTAGTGTACTTTTGTTAATGTAACTCTCACCTTTAGGTCAAAGGAATTAAAACTTAAGTATGAGATTTGTCCAAAGTTATATGGAAGCATGGTATAAGATAGGATATCGTACAGTCAGATGAGTGAAGCTTGGCTGGGTTAAATATAGGCAGTTTAATGGGCAGTTTTGGCTTTCAAAAGGCTGCACTGAATCAAGTGAATAATTTATGACAAGGTGGATGTTACAGACAGAATAAACTAAAATATGGGCATACTGCATGGATACCTTATTTATTAATGCATTGAGAATTGTACAAAACTCTGTAAAATCTGATTCCAACATGCTGAGATGACACCAAGGATATTTAACAATGTAACTGTTGGTTATGCCTAGTAATTGTCTGACGCTGATTATACAGTTAGCAAAAGTAGTGTGGTCTACAGATTAAAAGAAGATTCTTACATTCTAAATTGTATGACATGAGCAGTACACTAAAATGTTGTAGTGAAAAGTGTTTAAAAACAAAATTCTTCTTTCCTTTACCCATTCTGTCTTTTACAAAACCTTGTGTACTGAGAGTACCACAATACAAAGCTGGAAAAGGTTGACTGTAGGATATGGTGACTCTAAGTTGCTTTTTTTCATCTTCTTCCATGAAGTTATGTGCTCTCTTCTGTGGTTTGTAATTGTTCGCTTAAACCTCTAGACCTCACAATTACCATAAATAATACAAATTTACTGAATTTTTTCTGCTTGAGCTTCATTTATGCTGTTGTTTTGCTAAGTCATTATGAAGAGCATTGTGAATTTGTTAGCCACAGTTTCTTAAGACTGAGTTGGAGAGGATCTTCTAGTCTGGCATCTGTTCTGTCCCCCTGAATGATGGGAATATTGAGTTAATTCTCTCTAAAGCATCCTAGATATCTTTAGAGCAGGGGTGGGCAAACTATGGCCTGCGGGCCACATCCGGCCCTCCAGCCAGTTTAATCCGGCCCTCGAGCTCCCGCTGCGGAGCAGGGTCTGGGGCTTGCCCTGCTCCCATGCTCCAGCCAGGTAGCGGGGTCGAAGGCTGCTCCACGTGTGTGTGCCGAGAAGCTGCTTGAGGTAAACGCTGCCCAGAGGCTGCACCCTTGACCCCCCTCCTGTGCCCAGCCCTGATCTCTCTCCCACAACCCACCCCCCTGCCCCAGCCCAAAGCCCCTTCCTGCACCCTGAACTCCTCATTTCTGGCCCTACCCCAAAGCCTGCACCCCCAGCCAGAGCCCACACCCCCTCCTGTACCCCAACCCCAATTTCATGAGCATTCGTGGCCCACCATACAATTTCCATACCCAGATGTGGCCCTCGGGCCAAAAAGTTTGCCCATCCCTGCTTTAGACTGTCATCTAGTCCAGTATATTGATCGAGTGCTTATCTTTGGAAAATCTGCAGTGAAAGCTAGTCATCAAACTTGGTTAGCAGGTGGTTACATTACCCAAGTGTTTTAATAGTTAAAGGAAAAAATTTCTAACTTTTGAAGTTCATTACTTTGTTGTCTAACAAGTTGTCTAACAAGAACAATTGTTCCTATCTAATTATTTCCTTTAGAGAATGCAACTGGATATTATTCTGACGAGTTTGCAAGATCATACCCATGTAGCCTCGCTACTTGGTTATAGTTCACCATCTGATGCAACAGAAGTTTCCTCACTATGTGTTGGCTATGGAAACCTCTCTGATCAAACATATGGTGTCCAGAGCAGCCATCCTGATACTCATCTAGCTGAAATTTTAATGAAGACTCTGCTAAGAAATTTAGGATTTTACACGGTATGTTTAGGGCTTGTCCTTAATTTTTTATAGTAGTAATCAAGTTATTTTTAAAAAATTCTCTTTCGTTTGGGTAAAATAATTATGTTCCCCCTTTAATGTTTGTTCAAGAGACCTGCAACAGGAACCTGCACTAGCCTCATTTCCCCCCTAAAACAGGACTAAAACTAATTTACTATCCCTAATACTAAGGGTCCGATATATTGTTGTAATACTTATTGTTGCATTTGACTTCTGTTTATATATAGTTGCTCCCAGATGCAGGATGGTGCCCCAGACAGATGAAAAGGGTTCATAAATCCTCCCTCCAGATTTGTGTGAGCCAGTGGGCTTCTGCTGCACTCTTCTATGCAGCCTATCAGCTGAGAAGTTCCTCTCCCCAAACCCAGAAGTAGGTGGGGTAGAAGAGATGGACAATCCTTGAAAGGTTCTTGGAGTTCTTTCCACTGCTGGCTCAGACAAAGCCTTACTGTGTCTGAGGCTGTGAGGTGGACAGGTGTTTTTAAGGGTCTTCCCTAAAGGGCTTGTCTAGATAGTGCATGCCAAAATGGGGTGTAAATCTACAGTGAATGAGTGTGCTGTGCACTAACTGTCCATATGGACCCTGCTACCGCATGGACAGTTAATGCATGGAATGCTAGCGCTATAGATTTACACCCCAGCTTACTATGCACTATCTGTCCATCTAAGACAAGCCCAGAGCAGTTTACATTCAAGTTGAATCCCTACCAAACTTTGTATCTGAAACTCTGCTAACTTCTTTTTCTTTCTGAATTCTTATGTGAAAATTGAACTGGTATTTTTCTTCCCTTCCACTCCAGATTAGACAGTGAAAAATACTAATCATGTTAACATGTTCTTCTAAACCTTTATGTGTCAGCAGTCAGCCCAGAACAAATTTTAAAGGTCCAATTGCATATCTCTGGATATTGTGGTTCATGGGGAGATTTTCAAAGGCACAAAGATGTGTGGTGTCTAGCTCTTAATGCCTGTCTGTCCTTTGTGCTTTTGAAAATCTTCTTAGAATAGAAATACTTGACTGTATAACAGCAGTCACAGTGACTGCTATAAAAATCTCAATGATTGTGATTTCAGATTGTCCAAATTTATGTAGGCTGGGATTTTCAAAGGAACCCAAGAGAGTAAGGAGCGCAGTTCCCATTGACTTTCTTGGGTTCTTTTGTAAATCCCAACTGTAAATATTTGGAGGTGAAAGACTTTCATTTTAAGATACTAAGAGTATTATAATATTTTAAAATGGACAATATGTGATTATTCCTTTTGTCTAATTAGGATCAAGCCTTTGGAGAGTTGGAAAAGAATAGTGATAAGTTTTTACTTGGGACATCATCATCTGAAAACAGCCAACCTGCTCATCTTCATGAGCTGTTGTGTTCACTGCAGAAACAATTGCTGGCTTATTGTCATATCAACAGTGTTAGTGAGGTACGTGGGCTTTTTGGTCATATCTTCTGGAAATATAACATTACTCCTCTTCATTGTGTGAGCATCTACGTAGGATAAGATTTGAATAATGTGTATTTGGAAGTTACAGTCTAATACATGATGAAACCTTCTAAAATACGTTTGTATTATTTTGTTATAAGTAGTTTCTCTTTTTTCCAGAATTCTAGCAGTGTGGCACTGCTACACAAACACCTCCAGCTTTTACTGCCGCATGCTACAGATACCTATTCACGTTCTGCAACTCTTCTTAAGGAAAGTTCTTGGAATGGCAGTGTTGGGGAAAAACTAAGAGGTATATATTGCTAAAAAGGTCAAGTTTAAAGAGGTACCACAAACTTGAAATATATTAATTAAAAAAGAGTTTAAAGTAACTTCAGGTACCACAACTGCTTCTGAGGGCTTGGCTACCCTTGCAAGTTAGAGCACATTAAAGCAGCCCCGGGCACTCTAACTCGTGACACGTCCACACTGGCAAGGCACGTAGAACGCCTGGACTCTGCAGCTGGAGTGCTCCTGGTAATCCACCTCCATGAGAAGCATGAAGTTTGCTGTGCCCCAGCTGAAACGTCCAGGCATCAGTGTGAATGAGATTGGCCTCCAGAAACGTCCCATAATTCCCTGAAGTCAAGTGGCCACTCTTCTCATTGTTTTGGAATCGGCTGCAGGAATGTGGATATCCCCTTTCAAAGCTCCGTTTCTGACATCAGGCATGCTTATCTGCTCCGGGGCAAAGCAAGCCATTACTGTGGAATGTTGCTGCTGGTGTGTCTTGGGGGGAAGGAATCTGCTACTGTCTGAACTTACAAGACAGCATGCTGACATGCTCTCAGCCCCCCAAAAACCCACACTCTCTCCCCCCACATACACACAACACACTCCCTGTCACTTTCTCTCCCCCCTCCCCCGCCCCGTTGGAAAGCATGTTGCAGCAACTTACACACTGGGATAGCTACCACAATGCACTGCTCTTTGTGGTGTTGCAAGAGCTGCTAATGTGGCCACGCCAGTGCGCTTGAATCTGACAGTGTAAACACACGGCTGCATTTTCCCCTGCTGCAGCCTCCGAAGGCTGGTTTAACTTCCAGCGCTCTACATCTGCAAGTGTAGCCATGCCCTCAGCTCACTTGACAATTTTTGTTTACTTAGATTCCAATAAATTTCAAATGTTTTTCTGTCCCTTGTTGCTGTGTGGGGCAAAACCTGACCAAACAGGAAATTGACTAATTGCACAGATGCAGCAGAAAAAAACAGATGGTACATTTGATAGCACATTGTGCATAAAGTAAACATGAAGATAAAGTTAAGGGGAATTTTTAAATCTTAACTGCTTTTAGTTATGCTTGTTGTAGTGGTCACAATAGTTGACCAAAGTTCATAAAAATATTTTAGTCAAGTATGATTTTTTTTAAGGTGATGTATATTAAACAAAAAACCCAACACAGGTACATTTTGAAAACGTTACAAATTAGGGTTATGTATGCATCATAGTCTCATGTAAACTTGTTAAAAAATGTGCTTTAGAAAGATATTTTAAGGTGATCTTCATAGGACATTTTACTGTGTCACAGTATGAAGTCATATAGAATAATTAAACTTTTAAGGACAATTGGGATGTTTTTCTTGCCAAAACCATTTAAATATAAAATGTTTTAAGACATTTTTGGGTGCTGAATTTAAAAAACAATGTAATTTGTTTAACATAAACACACATTCCCTCCCTTTTCTTCCTTGTAGATGTAATTTATGTATCTGCAGCTGGCAGTATGCTATGCCAGATTGTTAACTCATTGTTGTTACTGCCTGTGTCTGTGGCCCGGCCTTTACTGAGTTATCTGCTAGATCTATTGCCACCTCTTGATCGCCTTAATAGACTGTTGCCTGCTGCTGCGCTATTAGAAGATCAGGAATTACAGTGGCCGCTTCATGGTAAGTTCTTCTTTTTCAGATGAAAAATGTTAAATAGCAAGTTAAAATTAGAATATGTAAATATGTTCTATAAATTGGAAACTGTGTATTTTGTGTCCCTTTAATCTCAAAATGTCTCAGTACACCTCCCCTCTAACCTTGAAAATTTATTAAGATACCTTGCTGTAAACTAAGTATTTTGCACTACAAACAAATTGCTTGATCCTGCATGTCCTTTTGACTTCAGTGGGAGTTTCAGGTGCACAAGGAATGTAGGATTAGGGCCAAAATACCCAGTTTGTAATTCATGAACATGTTTTGCTTTTGTTGTAAAATGTTATTCCTCATGTGCCTTTATATAGTATACTGTCCAGACTTTCCAGTATTATTAATGCTTTCTGGTATGATAGTGTGATAAAATTAACTTTAATAGACAAGATTAGCTACTAACTTTTTTCTGAATAAATGCTGTCAAATATTTATGCTCCTTCCAAAATACAAAATGGAGGGAGAAATGGTAGGGGTTTTGGGAAGGGGAATTGTTATAGTTATTTGCAAGCTTTGAATTATTTTCTAATCAGATTATATATGACAGTGTTTACCGCTTTTTGGAGAAATGCTGTTTGCAACATGTGACAAAGGTTTTGCTAAAGCAATTTTTTAAGTAAATCGTGAGTGAGTGGAATATGGGACAAAGTTTAAGAAGCAGTGGAATAATTTTTTATCAGTTCAACAGACAACTTTTATGGAGGGAAATTCAGCCATGTATGGGGTAAAGATGATGATGACATACAGGTACAATATATTTTTAAAAAATTGTCCCAAAATGCACAAAATGTCTTCACAATAAACACTCTAAAAGTGATTCACAAAGGAATATCTTCTGGACTGTGTTAAGGTGAATAAAATGGCTAAGAGGCAAAAGGAGTTTTCTCACTACTTTGAAATTTAGTTACAAAATTGGAAGACCATTATGAAAGTAATAGATTACTAGTGAAACTAAAAAAGGCTTTTGTACCTGCTCTCACCAGAATTGAACCCCAAAATTCTAAATTGGAAAGTTGATAGTAAAACTGCAGTATTTTCAACCATCTTTCTTATACAAGGAAGGTGGGGAAAAAGTAAGTAATTGGTCATATCCAAGGAGAATGATAAGATCTAAAATATTTACCTCCCAAAAAGTTACCTGAGGATCTACAGCAATGTACGTATGTCCTTCGGTAGGATTTTCTAAAGCAGTAAATTCTGTCAGATTGAGTTTTGTTCCCGTCTGTTTTTCAGAATAGAAAACTAAATCTATTTTGACTAATTATTTATAATGGTTTAGGTGGACCTGAACTAATTGATCCTGCTGGAGTGCCCTTACCACAGCCTGCCCAATCTTGGGTATGGCTTGTTGATCTAGAGAGAACTGTAGCTCTGCTTATTGGACGCTGTCTTGGTGGAATGCTTCAGGGATCCCATGTGTCCCCTGAGGAACAGGATACAGCCTATTGGTTGAAAACACCACTGTTCAGTGATGGAGTGGAAATGGACATTCCTCATTTAGGTAGTTTGCTACATTGTTAAATGTAAACTTACTATATGTAGGCTTTTATAATTTTTCATTGCAGTTTAACATTGCCACACTTTCAAGCCTGGGTATTGCCATCCTCACAAACTTTTGGAGATGCTTGAGGAGTAGGCTGTAGGAGATCTAGATATTTAATTTCCAGCCTTCATGAACTTAAGTATGCACATATTTTAGTTGTCACTTGCCTCACAGTGATTTTAACAACTTTAGGAATCCTTGTATAGGTGATGCCATTTTAAGTAGAGTATCAGTTACACTTGGTCTAAGCAGGGTTAGGAAACACTGTACTTGGCAGACCATCTATGTTAGGGCACTCAATATCATAGCAATTGATGGAACGATCTTAACAATGGTGAGAAGCTTTTGGAAAATGCCCTCATAGTAGACAGATATATAAAAGCCTGGTTCTTTCCAAGCCAATTTATGCTTTTGGCCTCCAAATTGAGATTGACAGTAGGATGGTCTTGGCTATGAGAAGCAAGTCTCATCCTGTGGATTCCTAGGAGTGGATGGAAAGGAGGAAGAAAAGAATAAAATTTGCGAATAGCTACCATTTTTGTATTCTAAAATATTGGCCTAACTTTTCCACCAGTTAAGCTCTGTCAATTTATTCCTTTTTTGTAGTATATTAAATTGTGTATACCATTTGTAAGATTTGATTTAATGTGGAATCTTTATATTTCTTTCTTATAAGAAATAATTTATTTGTTAGGTTTTGCTATACCTCCCTCCCCTTTCTCCTTTAAGGAGGTGCTGGCTAAATGAGCATAAATGACATTTCACCAAAACACATATGGTAAATCTTTGGGTTCAGTTCTGAAATGTCTAATCAGATTTAGAAAGATCTGTGCTGTATGGTTTGCCATTTGAACTCTCTGATTTATTTATATCTTAATATATTTAAAAGTAGGAAATTGGATGTTTATAAGTAAATATAAACTTCAGCACATCATAGAATCATAGGACTGGAAGGAACCTTGAGAGGTCATCTAGTCCAGTCCCCTGCACTCATGGCAGGACTGAGTATTATCTAGACCATCCTGACAGGTGTTGTCTAACCTGCTGTTAAAAATCTCCAATGAAGGAGATTCCACAGCCTCCCTAGGCAATTTATTCCTGTGCTTAATCAGTGTAGGAACTTCGATGTTTATAAACAGAAAAATCAACTATCTCAAGTTTTCTAAGGGAAAAAATAACAAGCTTTCTTTTTTCACCAGGTTGTATCATTTCAACTTGGATGTACTATTTCTCATTTCCATTTGCATTAAACATTCTTATTTACTGTCAAAAAGGATCATTTACCAACCAGAAAGCTCTATAAAGCAGAATTTCTGATCTTAATGGAAAGTCCAGTTTATAATCCACTTGGCACAGGCCAGCAGGCTCCCTACCTGGCTCTGTGTGCCTCCCTGGAAGCGGTGATGTGTCCCTACTGCTCCTAGGCGGAGGCACGGCTAAGCAGCTCTGCATGCTGCCCCCGCCCTGAGTGCTGGCTGCGCAGCTCCCATTGTCCGGGACCCGCGGTCAGTGGAAGCTGTGGGGATGGCACCTCTGGGCGGAGGCAGCTCACAGAACCACCTAGACACGCCTCCACCTAAGAGCAGCAGGGACATGTCGCTGCTTGAGGGGAGCTGCCCTAGGTGAGTGCTGCCTGGATCTGGCACCCCCTTCCACATCCCAACCCCTAGCCCTGAGCCCCCTCCCACACCCAAATTCCCTCCCTTTTAGTTAATTGGAATTTTTGACCTACCAACACCCATCATTCCCCCACCATGCCGGATAAAAAAGCTTTTGCTGTAAAGTAAAAACACAGAGTACCTATATGACTATACAGCAGTAGGAGAAACACGTGCAGAACTACAGTGCAGTTGCTGGGATGGCTGTCACCCTTCTTTCTGGATCTCCCTATGAAATATATGGAGGAGCAGGAGTCCTGATACTGAGCCATGGCACTGAGTATGGGTGGTGGCCTCTGCACAAAGTGGTAACTTTACAGTTGGGGACAGGGAGATTCCCTGACCTGAGGAATAGAAAGAGCGGGGATGATAGGGATTTCCTTGTGGGTTGATGGTGTGTTCATTGGGATGTCCTTTTTCTACCCCTTTAATAGCTTGCAAAATCAGTGAATGTATGTGCTTATCAAAATCAGCAGAATATAAAACCTAAATATTTCCCTTACTTTAGACAAATGCATGAGTTCCCTGTTGGAAGTGGCCCTCTCTGGAAATGAGGAACAGAAGCCATTTGATTATAAGCTGCGACCTGAGATTGGTGTCTTTGTTGATTTGGCCTTGGGTTGTACAAAAGAGCCAGCCCGTAGTCTCTGGCTCAGTATGCAAGACTATGCTGTTAGTAAAGGTAAGAAGATGAAAACAGAAGTAGGAGACTTCTACATATCTTGTAAACCTGGAAGACAACTTTATGTGCAGAATAATGACATTACAGTGCTCAGACTATTAGCCCTATTGCCAAGCTACTTGCTTGCTTCAGGCATGCTCAGCCGGGCCTTGTGTACTCTGTGACAACAATATGTAAATTCCATGGCAAGATAAATTATGTTGCCATGTCATGCCATTCAGTCCAGTCACTACACACTTACACAGACACAGCTATGGCTCATATTTGAAAGTAACCATTGTTATAAAATAAATCTATTTTTTCTAGTAGAATGGGTCAATACAATTCTGATTTCATTTTTTTTAAAGAAAAAACAGGAACAAATACTCAAGAAATGTTTCCCACAAAAAATGTACCGCTTTTTTTGATTCTTTGTATTGCCTAGCTTACCAGCCTACATTTCTGGCAGCCCTTACTTAGTGTTTGCAAACTGCACTCCATTTCCGGCTCCTGCCAACTATCTCCGTGGAACAACACATTGAGTATGTGCTGTTATCCTGTAACACTCTCTTGTGAGGAAAGCTGGATAATAAGAGGCAATTGCAGGCAGAGGCTTGCTGGGCAGGGGACAGATCAAAATATTGGGCATGTGCTTGCAGCAAAATGGAGAATTTGGTTGAAGGAACGCTGAATTCCATTGTGCCTTGGAAAACTAACAAATTCCTGAGCTGGGAAATCCATGGCGTTCTGAGATGAATGGGTCACTTTGCACCTCTTAGAGCTATTCTTTCAGGTTGTCTGCGGATTCAGTCAAGCCAGGCTCAGTTCACATTTTCAAGGCTATTGCATTGCAACTATAATGGCTAGAATCATAATTATTTTTAAAAATAAAGGATTTTTGAATCATGAGTCTGCAGCAAGATGTGAATACCATCATTATGGAAAACGCTGGGCCCTAATCATAAGGTTTGAGATCCAAAAAGACTGCTTTGGCTCCATAACGATATATAACATCATGAATAGGGTCCATTTTGGTCAATTTCACAGCCAGGGAGTTTTAAAATTAGTCAGTTTCACATTTTCAGATGTTTACATCTGAAATTTCACAGTGTTGTGACTGGGTGGTGTCCCAATCCAAAAGGTGGTCGGGGGGTGAGGGTGGAGGGTGTTGCAAGGCTATTGTAGCAGGGTCATGGGATTGCTACCCTTACTTCTGTTCTGCTGCTGGCTGGGGCACTGCCTTCAGAGCTGGGCAGCCAGCAAGGAAGGCTGCTGGCTGGGCACCCAGCTCTAAAGCCAGCACCACCACGGGCAGCAGCCTAGAAGTGAGGTTGCAGGATATGGCAAAGTGAGTTACCATAGGTTCAGTTTTCCCAGCAATCTCGTGTCCCAGTGGACGGCTGACAGCTAGAGCCACAGCCTCCCTGGATGGAGGGGAAGGGACAGCTCAAGCTGCAGAGCTTCCGGAAGCCTAGGGGGAAATCCTGGAGGTGGGTCTGTCCTGGAGCGGCCCCTGCAGGGGAAGAGGAAGTCTCAATCCCCAGCTGGGACTCGCAGCTGGAGCCTTGCGCATGGTAGGAGCTGCCTGGCTGGGCTCCAGATTTCATGGGGGAGATCATATTTCACGGTCCGTGATGCGATTTTTCATGGCTGTGAATTTGGTAGGGCCCTAATCATGAAATAGGTTGCTGTTCTGTTTAAACTAGTTTCCAAATATACATGTGAGAGGTTTTTCACAGGAGTGGGTGGGTGAGATTCTCTGGCCTGCGTTGTGCAGGAGGTCGGATTAGATGATCATAATGGTCCCTTCTGACCTTAATATCTATGAATCTATGTGAACATTTCCTTTTATGGATTAGTCTTACTTTTAATATTGAAAGTATGGCTGTATAAATGTTTGCAAGGGAATTGGAAAAGTTTAAAATGTGGTTTATACATTTTTTGATTCTGTGGCAGTGATCCACTTCTGTGAAAAACACATTAGATTTTGTGGGGTTTGCTTGATGGTAGGGTTGTAGCAAAAGCAGGCTATTTTCTTCATGGTCCTCTTTTTTTAAGTCAGAAATGAAATTTTTAAAATTATGAATTGTCACGGTTTGATGTGAAAATGGACATTTAATAAAAATGTTGCAAGAAGTTTCCATTGTGGATCTCAAAATGGCCTGCAACAATACTGAAGTTTTTCAAGGGTGGGAATTTCACTCAAAACACATTAACAAGATTTGCGCAATCCTCAGTAAAGCCCTAATTCAGGAAAGCTTCCCTAATAAGGACAGTAATTAAGGACGTGAGGTTGATGGGGCTGAAGCACATGCTTAAATTTTTAAGTATATATTTAAATGCTATCTTGAATAGGGTTGAATTTAAGCACATGCTTAAGTGACTTCCTGAATTAGAACCTGAAACACTAAAGGGGGCAAAATCATGGCTTGGTGTACATGCACCTGCATGGCCTTTCTGGACCTTAGGTTTGGGTGCATAGACATACGTGAGCCCACTAACTCTCTTGAGCAGGAATGGAGGGCATGGGTGCAGCCTTGCCCCTTACACACAGATACACGTACACGTGTGTGTACGTACGTACATACGTACGTCAGAGCTAGCAACAGATTACCCTCCATTTCCCCTTGTTTCTCCATCTTTTCTTTTCCAAGGGCAAATGGGAAGCAACAGGAAAGGAATTGTGATTGGCTGGGTCATGATTTCTTCTCTGTGCTGCACCTGGGATGACACAGGTGCATCCCACTACCCTTTTGCAGGGCAGTTTATAAATGCACAATCTAGCCCTAGAGCTTTTAGAAACATGTAAGACTGTAAAGTAGCTGCATTTAGAAAAGTAATAGCTTGTTTTGTAATTATTTTAATAGTAGAATTTTTTATCTACGTACTGAGAGTTTTTTACTGGGTTTGAAATTGCTATAGCTTCATAAAAACAAGGTCTGTTTTAAAAGAGCCATTATTTTTCCAATAAGTTTTTGAAAAACACCTACAGAGTTTGAAAAATGTAGATGCCAAGGGAGGAAGGCTACTTAAAAATAAACAAATAAATAAATAAAAAATACTGGTCTGTTTTAGATTGTCACGACTGTAACCAAGCTGGGTGATTTCAAAAATGCAGCAGGACGGCTCATAAGACAGCTCATGAATTACTAAATCTGTTGTTCAGTTTAGTTATTTGGGACTCGAGCAAGCTGTCACTCTACTATGAGTATTTAGTAACTTTTGTATTATTCAGGACCCTGTTGTGTTTCAATATTATAAACTTTTAAAAAAATGTATAAATAGGATGGAAAACCTTGTTGTTTTCATTGCCTTTTCCTGGTCATATGGATGTGAGAGAGGGTTAATTTCAGTGCAGTTGAGTGATCTAAAATGAATGTCTCAGAAACCTTGTTTGCTAGTCAGAATCTTCTTTTATTCAAGCTTTGCTCAATGCAATTTAGTATCTCTGTAGCAGCCACAATTTTTGCACTGGTAGATCTGAAGATAAGACTTGTGTCCTTAAGCAAAGACTCTTCCTAGTTTAGACTTGGAGTACTCTGATCATCTTCTGTATTTGTAATTTTCAGGTCAAATTATAAGTAACTCACATAATTTCAATCTTAAACTAAACAGGGTGAGTGAGGTAATATCTTTTTTTGGACCAACTTTTGTTTGTGAAAGAGACCAGCTTTCGACATACACAGAACTCTTGTTTAGATCAGGGAAAGGTACTCAGCGTATCACACTAAATACAGATCATTTAGCATAAGTAGTTAACACATTGTGAGAGAGACAAGTAGGGTGAAGTAATATCTCTGATTGGACTAACTTCTGCTGGTGAATGAGACAAGCTGTCAAGTTTACAGAGAGCTCTGAAGAAGACTGTTAACAACTCTCCACATCCCCTTGAAGAAGAACTCTATGTAGCTTGAAAACTTGTCTCTTTCACCAAAAGAAATTGGTCCAATAAAAGATATCTTTCTAATATCCTGGGACCAACACGGCTACAACAGCACTTCAAACAGTCTTTAGATTAGTTATCCAGAAGTAAAACTGCATCTTCATAATGTTCTAATAGAAAATTTTAAGTAAAGAATAATGAAAGATGTGGCTGGAAAGTTCCTTTGAAGCATATTTCAAGTCTATCAATATTAGTTTGTTAGTTCTTAACATCTCATTTAAGCAAATGATGCTATAATTATTAACATGATTTATTTCAAATTTCATTGGTGTTTCTAAGGATTTTGTTTTAGTTCACCCCTTGTTTGTTGCATTATGTGTTGTGTTAATCAGTACTCTTAGTTTATTTCATGAACACTAAATTCATTTATAAATTGGCAAAAAATTTAGCAGGAGAAAGATTTTACGTAACTTCGTAACTGATGTTGTTTTAAAATGTTGTCAGAATTAGTTTTTGGAAATTCCAGTAAATTTTAATGGTTCGTTTTTATTTTCAGATTGGGACAGTGCAACCTTAAGTAACGAGTCACTCTTGGATACTGTGTCTAGATTTGTTCTTTCAGCTCTTTTGAAACACACAAATTTACTTAGTCAAGCTTGTGGTGAGAGCAGGCAAGTAACTTGAAACTATGTTTAAATCTTTATGTACTTTTTTTTTTTTTTTAATGAAATCTATGATTTTTCTATTATGGCTCTTTGTAGATACCAGCCTGGTAAAGCCCTCGCAGAAGTATACCGCTGTGTGTATAAAGTTCGGAGTCGCTTGCTTGCTTGCAAAAACATGGAACTTATTCAAACTAGATCATCCTCAAGAGACAGATGGGTAAGAATGAAAAATATCTGCTTGATTATAGGATATTGCTGCATATTATGAGGATATATTTATTAACCAAATACTGTATATACGCTATGGTTTAATGATCACTTTCCAAACGTTTCTTCATTTCCTCAGCAAGAAATTTTGCACTTCATTAAAATGACTTTAAGTTTTTAAAGCATGTTTACAAATTAAAATGTGGACTATATATAGAGATTTTAGTAGCCCTCAATTTCAGTAAGTTATTATTCATTATTTATTTAGTACCCATTATTTGAATAAGGTGCCTTACAAAGCCTTTAGCTTAGATAGGACACAGTCTAACTTGGACAAGTTCAGTGCAGGCAATTAAAGGTTGAGGCCCAAGTACAGAGGTGGGCAAACTACGGCCCGTGGGCCATATCCGGCCCGTGGGACCATCCTGCCCGGCCCTTGAGCTCCCGTCCATTTGGGGAGGCACAGCCTTCCCTACCCGGCCCTCTATACAGTTTCAGATGGCCCTCAGGCCAAAAAGTTTGCCCATCCCATCCAAGTACATAAAAGTAGATAGCAATTAGTACAATGAGTAGAAACTTTTTTATTTAATATTTTTTCAACATTACAATTTTTCATTTAGTGAGAAGTGATTTCACCATGTAACTTAAACAACTTTGTCTAGATGTCAGAAAACCAGGAGTCTGCAGATATTGATCCTCAAGAGCATTCTTTTACTCGGACCATTGATGAAGAAGCTGAGATGGAGGAGCAGGCAGAGAGAGACAGAGAAGAGGGGCATCCAGAACAAGAAGATGAAGAGGAGGAAAGAGAGCATGAAGTCATGACAGCCGGAAGTAAGTAGACATTAAATGTATGAATGCAATTCATGGTTTCTAGAAAGAACAGTACATTTTTTTGACACAGGAAAAATTAAAAATTAAGGAGTTTAAATCTAGGAGTTTTTACTTCAGACATCCAAAATGTCATTGAGTTTATTTGTGTTAAATTTTAGTATATTCATTGCGTCAAAAGATAAGAAATATTCATCACTTTTTAATAAACGTGTGTTTGCAATATATTTTCTATATGTATGTAGTAATAGATTTTAAATATCTCCTATTCTAGAGTTTGGAATCAAATATATTGTTGCTAACATTGGATTGGTTTGGAATTTACTAATGCTGTTGAATGCCTGCTTTAATCAGACCTTGGTAACACTACCAATGTATGTTTTTCAGTACACTTCATATTTGCACCACCATCTGTAAACGTCATGGACTGTCTAGATAATTTGTAATTGTTGATATTTAAATATGGCTTGCAAAGAAAATTGCCAAAATTCCTTCAGTTTTGGTAGTTTTTGCTGAATTGGGTCTTGTGCCCAGGCTGAAAGGAATAATCAGCCTGTTAATTAAAAGGTTGTGGTTTTTCCTCGTTTGATGAAGCCACATCTAGCCATATTCAGGTGGCTAGTTTCTATATCAGTGTGACATTCCCAATGTGCTCTATGTTAGTGAAGTCATTTCAGTCGTGGAAAAATGCAGTAAAGTGAATTTGACTTAAAAAGAAATCAGTCGTGTTTTGTTTTTAAAAATTATTTTGTGTAAGTTTGCAAGGTTTAACAAATGTGTATTATGCACTGTGGAAAATATTAAAAGCTTTGTGAAAATGGATATTTTAACCCCCCCGCCCCCAAACATTCTCCCACTATTAAGACATCCATCTCCCCAGCCTTTGCTTAGTCATCACCACATTAGCAGGTTAGGAAGGGGTTAATTTCCTTTAGGGAAGGAGAGGTAGGTTGCTTGTTTCATCCTAGAGAACCTGCTTTGCCTCATGATTGGAACAAGGCAAATATTAAAACAGGAAGAGGAAGTGGTTTGGAGTTTCTCAGTGACGTGGAGAAAGGACTTATTCCCCTCACCTCAGGGAGGAGCCTGCCGTGGCTACCCTGACCAAGGGGTAAGGAGAACCTGCATAGCAAATTGCTTAAGTTCTGCTCAGGGACTTAACTTCGCTTGAGGGCGGTCTTGGATAAGACTGTTTTCTACTTTCTGTTGATTTGTAAGGACTGAGAGGCCTGCCAAACATTTGGCAGAAGACTCTTCCCAGTGACCCAAAGCTAACAAAAGCCCAGGTTTGTTTTCCTAGAAACAGGCTGGAGCTATAAAGAGACACCATTTGCTACCGAACCCAGATCCATAGACCCATCAACAGGGTCTTCCAGCTTGCACTGTAGAAAGATATAGAACTAGATTGGGCCATCATTTCCCTTAGAAGAACCTACTTGTTTTTATTTTGCCCCCATAGCACAGGTAAACAGACTAGGATTCTTCTTGGTTTAAAAATTAAAAAAGCCTCGTAATTCCTAGACTTCTCATTAAAAGAACCTTCAAAACATGGAGCTTGGATTATGAAAAGGACTGAGCTTATGGAGGAAAGGGAGACCACAGAGTAGTATTTCCTCTCTGGAGACAAATCTGAGATTTTGGTGTCAATCCACACAGCTCTAGAGATGTGATTAGGAAAGAATGTGAATAGCCAACTAATCCCAGATGGTTAGGAGAGAGGTCCTGAAAATATTACCAGGTGAAGTAGTTCAAAACCTGTTATCTCTCTACCTAAATTTCTTTCTTCTGTGGTAAAGGAGCCACAGTACCTTCTGAAAGGGAGGTGGGGAAGTGGATTCATCTCTCCTGAGGAATTCTGAAGCATCCTCAACAGCTTTGACATGTATCCACATGCTCTACCCAAACAATATTAGCATGGGCTGATGTACTCCTGAAGATCAGGAAATGTTATGGTCAGGTGGTCTCTCTTTCTGTAAGATAATTCCAATAGCTGTTTTTGTTTCTGAAGCATTGCTCAGCTCTTTCAGATTTTTTGCCAGAGCTGTGGGTTTCATCTCTCTTATTCAGACATGGTTGTCTTCAATCCTGCTGTGGTGATATTCAGGCAAAAACTCTACTACTAGCCTCTAAATATTTGGGAGAAAGACTGTTGGAGAATACCTTAGCAAAGTGACCTCTGAGGAGGCAAGTCCAAAAAGAAATTGGCACCTGCCAAATATGCTGGAACTACTACCGGCAATATGTTTGTGTCTCCCACTGAAATAGAGATATGACTGAAGGGAAAGCCACTTCTCCAGAGGAAATGAACAGACCAAAAATCAAATGACCTCTAGATTTTACAGGCTACGCACTGCCTGTAAACAGTGCTGCCAGCACCAGTTCTTCTGTATGACTGTATATCCCCCAGATGGATACTGTTACACAAATCCCATTGGTGGGTCTGTGGACCTAGATTTGATTGAAAATTGGAATGTTTATCTTTCTTACAGATGATTTCTTTTCTCCAAGAATTCAGGTACACAGATGTTGACCAACCAGCACTTGTTTTGGTTAGGCTGCAGTTTGGTGTGTATTGGAATTTGTGTTGTTTTGGCTAATTTGAGTAGGATGCATGCACTGCAGTAAGTTTCACCAGCTGATTGTAAGAATTAGAAATATTTAGTTGGAAGCATTTTCTCTAATTTTTATGCTCTTCTAAGGGACATGGCTAACCCTGCACTGCCACTGATGGACAGTGTTACAGTCAGAAGCTGGCATGCTTAAAAAGCCAGTTATTACTTTTACTTGGTAGCAGTTGTTCCTTATTTCCTGAGCCTAACTTTATAATCCCAGGCCATCTTTATACGGTACCATATAAACAAATTCCATTCTCTAGGAGGTTTCAGGGGGTTGTTTATCATAAGCACAATGCATCCATGGAATAGCACATTGCCAATGCCTGCTCCGATCATTGTAATACGGGATGTGTTTTTATGTTAAAAAATAAAATGTGAGGTTTTTAAATGGCAGTGTACAAGCTTTCCTGTTTAGTCTGGCTCTTTGAAGGTATTCAACGGAGTGAGAATTTTGATCATTCCCTTTCTTGCTGCACTGCTGAAGGAATTGTTTAGCAGCATGTCAGATTTTACTATTCCCTTCATTTTAAATTTAACATTGTAAATGCTAGACTAATTAATTAATCTACGTTTGTTCATTTGTTTTGTAGATTTTTTACTTGTTAATGGATCCTTTTTTTACTGTTAGGAAAAAATTGTTATTTTCCACTTGTCAATGCCAATGATTGGCTTAAACTGAAGATGACTATTTTATTATCATTTAGTTTTGCCTAGAAGTTAAGACCTTGTTTTTGTGTTGCATGTTACAGAAATATTTCAATGTTTCCTATCAGCCCGTGAAGTAGCTCGCAGTCGGGATCGAGATAGGATGAACACTGGAAATGGGACTAGAGTTGATGATCAGCCTCCTCAGTCCCAACAGGAACGAAGAGTTAGCACAGATCTTCCGGAGGGTCAAGATGTGTACACTGCTGCATGCAACTCTGTGATCCATAGATGTGCCTTGTTGATCTTAGGAGTAAGCCCTGTTATTAAAGAGCTCCAAAAACGAAGGGAGGAAGGACAGTTGCAGCAACCTTCAACTAGTACTCCTGAAGGGATTGGACTCATGACTAGGTGGGATTCATTAACTATTTAAAGTAGTTAATTTTCCTCTAGTTCTTTCTTTCCAAAAATATTTATTAAAATTTAGTAGATAACCCTTGAAGATAAACTGAGGATATGACAACAAAGAAAAAGAACTCAAGGGTTTAGATAAAATTACACTGATGCTTGGGTTCAGAGGAAAAGTGGTGTGTCTCAATTTTTCATAAGAAAAGCCAACATGATACTCATGAGCCATACTGGCAACCTAGGTGTAGTATGATATACTTGAAACAGTTTGATTTTTTTGAAATTGAGTATAGGTGTGTGGACTCATAATCAAATCCAGATCATCTAGGATTTAAAATAATTTGATTTGTTGAAAAATTCATATTTTAATTAGTTTGACAAGAGTCTTTGTTTTGTTCTTTTGTTTATATTTGTTGTATCTAATGGGATTTAACATAGTGTTGGCTAAAGGTTACACTGCTTACACCCAAAATTTGGGGTTTTAAAAAAAAGTAGTAAGATAGACAGGGCCTAATATAAATAGAAATGTTTTTCATGATTTAAAAAAAAAACAAATTCAATATTTCCTGGAAAACAAAGCATTTTTTTAGCCAGATGAATGAAAACCAGAAAGGAAGGCTAACTAATTTCATTGTCTAAATTGGAGTGAAACAGCATGTGAAGTAAACAGTATAAATTCTGGTAGTCAAGTGTATTTTAAAAAATATTTAATTTTAATAATCTAAGGTATTGCTAGTAACACAGATGTAGTTTTTTTTTAAACTACATCTATCTTGACTTTGTCCTTTTTAACATCTGTCACACTGTTCAGTAGAGTTATACTAAAAGTCACAGTGTTTTTAGCTTTTCTGTGACTGTTTCACATTTAAACTGTATTTAAACTGAAATTTTAATAGAAATTTATAGGGAAGACTTTTTAATTTCAGTTCCATTTTTATTCTTTTTGACTGTTTGCTGGGAGTCCAGGCATTAAAACAGGGGCAGCTATGTCTGGTGGTGATATCAAAGTGGCTTTCATCTTCAGCATATTGACCTTAGGATTCATTTAATGGGTGGGTCTTAAATAAATATAGTGCCTTTCCTTGTCTGTTGCCATGTCCCCTCCACTAGAAATCTAAGTGTTTCTGCATACTGAACATTACTATGTATAACACTTACTGAAGAGCTCAGGCAAGTCAATCATCTCAGGCTGCCATCAGCTCAGTAACAGTGCTGAGGAGCAATAATGTATGCTAATAGAGGGCATTAGTAAACGTTTGCAAGCCCTTTCACATCTTATTCGTGTCCCCTTTTGCTCTTGAGACAATCCTGGTTAGGCTTCTCCCAAATAAAGCTGTTTTGCCAGCTGAATCAATATTTGACTATCAGTGCTTACTTTTGTCTGATATAAACATTAATGGTGATACAGGTAGGTAGTATACACACTTCTTATGTTCATATTAAATATACAAAGTTTAGTTTTTGAATATTATACCCTGAAATTAATATTTGTAGCAAAGACTTTGTACAACATCTTATGGCTGCTAATTTACTTTAGTTTTGTATTCTACAAAGAGCATTTGTGAAATAATTTTCTCTTTTATTTGTGTATTTTTGTGAGGCAGGAGTGAAAGTCTTACTGCAGAGAGTCGTTCAACCCATCCTAGTTCAAACTATAGGCTGATCAAATCGAGGAGTGAATCTGATTTATCTCAGCCTGAATCAGATGAAGAGGGTTACTCACTGGTAGGTAAAACTAACTTGATGTTTTATACAGTTTCAGTCTTACATCTATATTTTTTCAGATACGAAAGATATCTTAAACATGTGCCATTTTGCTTAGAATCATTGTGAATTTACAGTGGATATACAGAGGAGCCCACTGCAAACCATCTGCATTTCTATTGGGAAAACAAATGATTGCACAAAAATGAACTTTAAAATTATTATAGGTTAGTTTAGGTTGTCTTTTTGTTGTTCATGAGTAAGGCTACGTTTTAGTCATGGGTATTTTTATTAAAAGTCATGGGCAGTAAACAAAAAGCATCGCCTCGCACCACAGTCCCCAGCCCTGAGCCCCCTCACACCCAAATTCCTGCTGCTGGGAGGAGTGGGGAGACTGCCCCAGCAGCAGCCAGTGCGCCTGGCCCAGGGGCTGCTAGAGCTGCTCAGGCAGCCCACAGGCCAGGCACACCAGCCACTGCAGAAGTCACGGAGGTCAGGGAAAGTCACGGAATCTGTGACCTCCGTGACAAACACGGAGCCTTATTCATGAGCAGCAGTGACATTTACACAGCCAAAGCTATGCACCACAGTTTTTTCCCCCCAAAGGCTTGGAAATCTTGTTATATGAAGAATTGGAGTATTCTGAGGAACATGATTTTAGATTTACATGTACTCATGTGGATCTGAAGTTTAGTTAAGAGTATTTCCCTATTTTTTTTTTTTTTTTTTAGTTTTGGCAGTTAGCGTAATTATATCTTATGTAATGTGGGGTGTTCTCTGTCATGTTATTTAAAACTCAGATTGTTTTAACTAAAATAAAATGCTTTGCTTTATCTCTTTCACTTAGCACTGAAAAGCTTTAAGTACCTAAATCTTGAGGTACTTTTTTGTTGTATAATTAGAAAAAGAAATGAGGTTTTGTATTGATTCTTTTTAATCTAGAGTGGAAGACGAAATGTTGATTTGGATTTTGCATCCTCACATAGAAAGAGGGGTAAGTTTTTATTAATATATTGGATATTGGTGTAAACTAGTAGATTTTAAACTTGCTTTCAGTGTTTTTTAAAGTACTTTTAGATTCACATGAAATAACTTGTTTCTGAAGTATCATATATACGATCTTAGCTCATTAGAATGGTACATGAAAATTTGTTCTTATTTTAAAAAAATTAGAATTTTTGAAGTCTCTTATATATTACTGTTGATCGTAAATAACCACTCTTTGATCATGTCTTTGTGTGGCAAAGATGTCTGATTGGTAAGTTCTAGAACCCACTGTATATATCTTTTCCTAGTGGGATATTTCTTAGGAGCTAGTGAAAGCTGTTGTATTAATTTAGATGGAGTATAGAGGATAAAGGTGTTAGCACAACTCAGTTACTGTCCAACATCAAACTGTGTTAAACAAGGTCTGGGGATTGATATACAGAGTCCTCAGCCTGCTTAATACCGTGGCAAACACATTATGAAACTCAGACCAAACTTAAGAAATGTATTGATTGAAACACACACAAGGAAAATAAAACGAGGTAAAAAGCATTAGAACTCTGATTGTTTATCCAAAACAAACTTAATCAAAACCTATTAAGTCCTTTCTGGAGACAGTGAATATTGGTTAAAGTCTCTTATGCAGTCTAACAGTCCTTCCTGGTTGAGGAGAAAGTTCTTCTGTTCAGTTCTGAATTGAGAATGATAGTCATTATCCTGCCTTAGACAAAACAGACAGATGCAGAAGGGAGAGAATAAATAGGACAGTAAAGATGGGGGAATATGGATTTTGTGGATGATCTCAGGATATTGGGTGCCTGCTCAGTCACGGCTGGAATGTTTTGGGCAGGTAGGTTGACCATGACAGCTGTTGCTGTGGATGCCGGCTCACCAGCCTCGTCAGAGACATCATCTGACTGGTCTGGTCAGGTCCCTTTCCTTCCCTGGTCCTCAGGCTGAGCAGAGCTGGATGAACCATCTCATTCCACCGTGCTGGCACTGTGCAGTACAGTTGATTTCAGGATCCAGTTAAAAACTGAGAGAGAGGGATAGAGGTAGGACAGGAGGAAGATAGGGAGCGAAAAGGGGCACCTGAGGGATCTAAAAGGAAGACAGCGGGATCTAACGTATCAGATTGGCATCCTTTCTGGTGCAGCGATCATGGTCAAGCATCCCCCATAGAATATCAAGGTCTGGCGTCATGGGAACAATCCTTCCACCACAGCAGCAGTGGTGATGAAAAGTTCTTCTCACTGTTCTTCCTGAAAATATCTTTTTAAGGACTTCAAAAAGGAGTGATGAGTGGTCCTCTTGCTTACCAGTTAAATTCAAAGATTGTGTTAAGATTATATCAGTAAACTTTTTGTTTAAATTAATTCAGTCTTTCTCTCTTCTTTACATATCTTTTCTTAAACAGTTTTATATAATAGATCATTGTGACAATTCATGAAACTTTATCCACTTTTCACAAGTTGAGCTTACAATTAGGGTAAATTTGTAGGTCCATTTATTACTACAGAAATTTCAGAGAGTTTTCATTCTACTTTCACTCACTTTCTGAAGCCAGCAAGAAGAAACTGATGGGGGATGTTCAAGTGATGTTCTCTATCCTTATGCTTACAATGGATTTTTGTCATAGAGTGCAGTTCAGAGCTTTCAGAACTCTAATCCAGAAGATGAAAGGCACTTGATTTGGAAGAGGGTGGGAGGGCAGTTTTCCGTTAACAATATATGTAAGTCCAAGTACCTGGTCCTTCTAGATGATATGATATATCAGTCTGAAGAATCTTAATGGTTTTCTTTCTGAAGACTATCAAAGAGTCATCTTGGAAGTAATGGAGGAAGCAAAGAATATGTCTTGTCTTTAGAGGGTGAGATAGGGATGTATGTGTCACAAGAGTGAACAGCTGATGCTAAAATAATTTTGAGTTCAGTGTCTGATCTCTACAAAGGGCTTGGAAACTAACTTTGCAGTTAAGATGTACGTGGTGTTTGGGCAGGGGTGGGCAAACCTTTTGGCCTGAGGGCCACATCTGGGTATGGAAATTGTATGGCAGGCCATGATTGCTCACGAAATTGGGGGTTGGGGTGCGGGGGGGGGTGAGGGCTCCAGCTGGGGGTGTGGGCTCTGTGGTGGGTCAAGAAATTAGGAGTTCAGTGTGCAGGAAGGGGCTCCAGGCTGGGACCAAGGGGTTCAGAGGGCAGGAGGGGGATCAGGGCTGGGGCAGGGGGTTGGGGCTTGGGAGGGGGTCAGGGGTGCAGGCTCTGGGTGGCGCTTTACCTCAAGCAGCTTCCAGAAGCAGTGGCATGTTCCCCCTCCGGCCAGACAGCTCTGCACACTCGCTTGGCTGCCACCTACATGTAGGAGCCGGAGGGGGGACATGCCACTGCTTCCAGGAGCCATGGTATACACGGAGTGTGGCAAGCCCCTGACCCTGCTCCCTGGCAGGAGCTCGAGGACAGGATTAAAATGTCTGAAGGGCTAGATGCGGCCCCTGGGTTTGGGGAAGCTTGAATATTGTGGAGATATTAGGGCAAACTTTAGTAGTCTTCTGGTTAGTTGATAGCTCATTCCTAGTTATGAGGGAGAATATTTAGAGAGGTCATTTGTTAGCATGTGAGCATTAGAGACTAAGTTGGATAAGTCTCATAACTGGAATATTGGCATAGATGGGGATGGCTTGATTAGGAAGGACAGGCAGAAGAAAAAGGGAGTAAAATATATACAAGAATATATACACTTGTTCTGAGGTCCAGAAGGAAGTGAGAGGCAGACCAGTTAAAAGCCTCTGGGTAAAGATAAAAGGGGGAAAACGGGTGATGTCATGGTAGGGGTCTAACTTTTCAACACCAAATCAGGAAGAGGAGGCGGATGAGGCACTTGTGGAAGAAATAATCGATATATCCAAAACACAAGACCTTGTAGTAATGGGTGACTTTCATTACCCAAACATCTGTTGGAAATTATAAATTATAACCTTTAGCCTCATGGTTAGCATACTCACCCACCGTGTATAAGGCCACTGGTTCAAGTCCCCCTTGCCTGATGGAAGTGTTGCCAGCACCCAGTGCCGAGAGGCAAAACAACAGGAGGGGTTTGTTACCGGGTGTGCTTTACTTAATAATTATAATAGGGTGGAGAAGCAGAAAAGTTTATTTGAAGCTTTAAAAAAAAAAGGTACAGGGAGAATAGAATTGGGGGGAGGGATAGCTCAGTGGTTTGAGCATTGGCCTGCTAAACCCAGGGTTGTGAGTTCAATCCCTGAGGGGGCCATTTAGTGATCGGGGGCAAAAATTGGGGATTGGTCCTGCTTTGAGCAAGGGGTTGGACTAGATGACCTTCTGAGGTCCCTTCCAACCCTGATATTCTATGTTATTCTATGAAAAGTAATATGGCAAAATGCAAAATTTCCAATAAGTTCTTGGAGTGTATTGGGGACAACTTTTTGTTTCAGAAAGTGGAGAAAGTAGCCAGGGGGACAGCCCTTTTAGACTTCATTCTGACCAACGGGGAAGAATTGGTAATGAATCTGAAGGTGGAAGGCAATTTGGATGAAAGTGGCCATGAAATGATAGATTTCATGGTTTGAAGAAAAGGAAGGAGTGAGAACAGCAGAATAAGGACAGTGGACTTCAAAAAAGCACTCTGAGAACTGGTAGGTAAGATCACATGGGAAGAAAATATAAGGGAAAAAGTTCAGGAGACCTGGTAGTTTGTCAAGGAGATACTATTAAAGGCATAACTGCAAATTATCCCGATGAGAAGGAAAGATCGGAAGATGCCAATGTGGCTACATCAGGAGTTCTTTAATAACTTGAAAATCAAAAAGGAATCCTACAAAAATTGGAAATATGGATGAATTGTTAAGGAGGGGAGTACAAAAGAATAGCACAAGCTTACAGGGACAAATTTAGAAAGGCTGGGGCAAAAAATGAATTACATGTACCAAGGGACGTAAAAGGCAATAAGAATAGGTTCTTTTAAATACAAAAGAAGCAAGAAAAAGACAACAGAAAGTGTTTGGTCCTCTAGTTAGTGGGTAAGGAGAGCTAATAACTGATTACATTAAGATGGCTGAGGTGTTCAGTACCTATTTTGCTTCAGTCTTCACTAAAAAGGTTAATGGTGACCCCGATACTCAACACAATTAATATTAACAACAAGGGGGAAGGAACACAAGCCAGAATTGGGGGAAAATAGCTTAAAGAATATTTAGATGAGTTAGATGTATTCAAGTGAGCAGGGCCTGATGGAATTCATCCTAGAGTACATAAGGAACTAGCTGAAGCAATCTCACAGAAACGTTAGCAATTATTTTGAGAACACATGAAGGACAGTTGAAGTCCTAGAGGACTGGAGAAGGGCAAAAATAATACCTGTCTATAAAAAGGGGAACAAAAAGGACTCAGGCAATTATAGTCTGGTCCACCTAACTCTGATGTAGTGCTGGGCCCAGCGCTGGGCTCATGGCGCCAGGGGGGGCAATCTTGGCCCGTAGGCTGTAATTTGCGCACCCCTGGCCCAGAGGTAGGTGAGGCGGAGGGGGCGGTGTGGCACGGGGAGCTTGGCGGGCCGCAGGAAATAGCCCCGTGTGCCGTGTGTTTGAGACCCCTGACCTAGAGGATAGTCAGATTATAAGGAATAGCCAGGATGGATTTTTCAAAAACAAATCTTTCCAGACAAACCTAATGTCTTTCTTTGATAGGGTATCTCGTCTAGTGGAGGGGATGGGAGCAGTAGATGTTATATATCCTGATTTTAGTAAGGCTTTTCATACAGTTCCACATGGCATTCTCATAAACTAAGGAAGCATAGTCTAAATGAAATTATTATAAGGAGGGTGCACAACTGATTGAAAGACCATACTCTGAGTAGTTATCAATGGTTTGCTGTCATCTGGGAAGGGTGTATCTAGTGGGGTTTTTCAAGGGTCAGTCCTGTGTCCAGTACTATTCACTATTTTCATGAATGATTTGGCTAATGGAGCGGAGATTATGCTTATAAAATTGGCAGATAACACCAAACTAGGAGAGGTTGGAAGCACTTTGGAGGACAGGATTTGAATTCAAAATGACCTTATCAAACTGGAGAATTGGTCAGAAATCAACAAGGTGAAGTTCAATAAAGACAAATGCAAAGTATTTATTAGGAGGGATAAATCAAATGCACAACAACAAAATGGAGAATAATTGGCTGGATGGTAGTATTGCTGAAAAGGATCTGGGGGTTGTTGGGGATCATAAATTGACTGTGAGTCAGCAATGTGGTGCAGTTTCAAAGAAGGCTAATATCGTTCTGAGGTCATTAACAGGAATGTTGTTTGTAAGACATGGGAGGTAATTGTCCCACTCTGGTCAGTGCTGGTGAGGCCTTAGCTGGAGTCCTGTGTCCGGTTCTGGGCACCACACTTTAGGAAAAATGTTAACAGAATGGAGAGAGTCCAGAGAAAAGCAACACAAATGATACAAGATTTGGAAAAGGTTAAAAAATTGGGCATGTTTAGTCTTGCGAAAAGAAGACTGAGAGGAGACCTGATAAGTCTTTAAGTATGTTAAGGGGTGTTATAAAAAGGACAAGGATCAATTGTTCTCCATATCAGCTGATTGTAGGACAAGAAGTAATGGGCTTAATCTGCGGCCAGGGATATTTATATTAGATATTAGGAAAAACTTTCTAATTATAACAGTAGTTAAGCTCTGGACTGTGCTTCCTAGGGAGGTTGTGGAATCCCCATCATTGGAGGATTTTAAGAACAGGTTGGACAAACATCTGTCAGGGATAGTCTAGGTTTACTTAATCCTGCCTCAGTATAGAGTGCTGGACATGATGATCTCTCCCGCTGTACATTTCTATGATTCTGTGTTGTTCTTTTAAAACTTGAAGAATCATAGTACAAAGTCTGCCCACCAGAGGCAACAGAAGTAATGTTTTAGTTTGTGACACAGAACTGACTTTCTGTTTTAGATCCATCTTGAATAATTCTAGTTCAGAATGTAAAGAAATGGGTATGGTAAAGATGCTCAAATTATCATGATACATACATTTAATAAATTAAATCTAGTATCGAAATACAAAGTTAGGGAAAGATGTGGCATGACCTTCATCTTATGATTGCTTACACCCTGCCATGCAGACATTCAAAATTAGCAAATTGTATTACAGAATTCTCTGACATCTCTTATTCTAATTTTTGTATATTTTTTATGTTTCTAATAGGATGCAAGGTTTTTTTCAATTCACTAAATTATCAGCCTTCTTAGTACTTAAGGGGCAAATGTCACTAATATATTATGGAAAGCACTTCCATTTTCATGGAAGTATTCTAAAACTATATTAGAAGAGGCAGCCAAGAGAGGAAGGTAGCATAGTCCTGGAAGAAGAGAGAATTGTCTTGATTAATATGTAAAATGTTAGTGGGTTTTGGAACTATTCCACATTTTAAAACACTTCTCTTTTGTAATGGAAAGTGCTTAACTAAACAAACTGAATTACAGTATCTATAAAGATAGTTCTTTGAGTGTGTGTCAATATGGAGGCACGTGCTCATTTGAGCAAGACTGGGTTTTTTTTGGCTAGCAGTACCCTCTGAGGCTGTACATGGTCCTTGTGCATACTCGTGCTCCTGTACAAAGTGCTTAAAGGGTGGGATGGCAACAACCCTCTATCTAAAAAAAGAAAAGGAGTACTTGTGGCACCTTAGAGACTATCCAGTTTATTTGAGCATAAGCTTTCGTGAGCTGCAGCTCACTTCATCGGATGCATACTGTTGCATCCGATGAAGTGAGCTGTAGCTCACGAAAGCTTATGCTCAGATAAATTGGTTAGTCTCTAAGGTGCCACAAGTACTCCTTTTCTTTTCTTTTTGTGAATATAGACTAACACGGCTGTTACTCTGAAACCCTCTATCTGTTCCCTCTAGCTCCCCTGGCAGTGAGATGGAACCTAGCTGGTGTCTGACTTAGTAGACCTTGGCTTAGGCTAAACTTTTTCAGACCTTTTGAGAATCCTCCGAACAACCTTTATTCTTTAAATTTAATTACTGTAGTCTGTTCTAGCACCTGTTGGATTTAACATCATTGATCAGACTCTCCTCCTCCATAGAGACTCCCCTGTGCAAGGACCTTGAAATGGCAAACTATAAACCTGTCAGCTTTAAGTCTTATCCATAATGTGATGAACTTATTCCTCTGAAAGATGGGCACAGTTGCTTGTTCTGTCTGGGAGAATCCCATATGCCAAGCAGGTGCTTGGTGTAGTCTTTTCTCCAAGGATTCACAGGTGACAAGATGCGAGGCTGAAGCTCCACTTTCTGGAGCAGTCCATGAAGATGGCATTTGATCCACAAGAACAAAGCTTGAAGACCCTTCTAACGGTCAAGCTCCCATCATTCTGTGCTCCACTGAACATGACCCCATGCCGACATCAACATCAGCACTGCCTCAGACACTGAAGTTGACACCTCTTTGAAGCAGAGCGCCAAAACAAGCTGCTCCAAGCACCAGGGCAGTAGGTTGAGTAGGAGGTTGGTGTCCTCTCATAAAGAGAGGCACAAGGAGGTATTGAGTCAAGACAACCAAGTCCCTCATGCAGTCAAGGTGTTTGACTGTGGTGGCAGCACATCTATGGAAACAGGGAATCCATGTCTACCTCAACCTGGATGACTGACTTATCAGAGGCAAGTCTTGGAAGAAGACCAAAACAGATCTAGATTGTATCCTTTCCCTGTTCTTTCTCTTGGTACCCCTGCTGAACTATGAGAAATGTTCCTTCGTACCACCACAGGCGAGAGAGTTTGTAGGAGCTCTTCTTGACTTCAGAGAAGCAAAAGCATACCTGCCAGAGGACAGATTCTGGGCCTTTCAGTCAGTCGTGCATTACCTATGGACAAGACAGATGACCATGCATGCATATGTATATAAGGCTCCTAGCCAATATGTGCATGTGCAAATACGTGCTGTCACTTGCCAGATTCCACTTGGGGCTGCTAAAATAGCTAAGGACCATCTACTCCCCACCCAGGCATTATACAAACAAATGAATCACACTTCTGCCCCCATTCATGTGGGACCTCAAAAGATGACGGTTGAACTTGAAAAAGGGGATGCTCTTTTCAGTCTTCTTCCCAGCAACAAAGCTGGTCACAGGTGCCTTAGGGACAAATTGAAGCACCTACCTGAACCATCTTCAGATGCAAGGCATATGGTCTCATAATCATATAAAGCTCCATATGAACCTCTTGGAACTAAGAGCCATCCAGCTAGCCTGCACTGCTTTCCTACTTGTTCTTTGGAACTCTATTCTGCAGATCTTGATGGACAACACTTCAGCTATGCGCTGTGTAAACAAACGAGGTGCTCAATTATCCATTTATCTGTAAGCAGTTGAGTTATGGGAGTAGTGCCATCAGCACAGAAGGAGGCTGCTAGCTCTATACCTTCCAGTAGTCAGCAATGACCTGGTTCACTTACTGAGCAGAAACATAGTAACTAGACATGAGTGGTCACAGCAGAAATCCATCTAGGCCCAATATTCTGCCAGTGGGGAACCCCCTCCATAGATCTGTTTGCCATAGCAGAAAATGCCATGTGCAGTGACTTCTGCTCCAGAGGCAGAGTGAGCCCAAGCTCCCTTCCAGATTTTTTTTTTTTTCTTCGATAGTCTCGAGGACTCCTATATGCCTTCCCACGTATTTCCCTGATTCCCATGATAATATCCAACATCAGATAGGACAAATTTACAATCATTAAGATAGCTGCCTACTGGCCAAGTCAGCTTTGGCTATTGCATTTCCTGCAGATGTCCAGACTGCCACCCATGCACCTTCTCACCTATCTGGACATTATATCATAGAACCAGGGTCAAATACTGCACTGAAATCCATAGGCTTTACACATGATGGCCTGGATGTTGGCTGCATGAACAGGACCGAAAGAGACTGCTTCTCACAGGTTCAGGAGATTTCTTTTACTAAGCTGGCAACCTTCTGCCAGGTAAATTTACTCCTCAAAGTGGAAAAGATTTCTGTGTGGGCAGCCCAAAACAATACGAATGCAGTAGAGGCCTCAATGCCAAAGGTTCTGGACTAGATGCTGCTCCTGAAGCAGGCAGGACTAGCATTTAGCTGCTTTAGGAAATGTTTACACTGTAGCTGGGAGGTTTGATTCCCAGCACAGGCGGACAAACTCACGTGAGCTCAGGGTGAGCTAGCTTGTTAAAAATGGTAGTGTGGATGTTGTGGCCTCTGATGGCTGCTTGGGCCAGCTGCTCAAGCTAGGACCCACGGGGTTGTGTGGACCTGGTGTTTAGTGGGCTTTGACTTGGGTGGTAGCCCGAACTGCTGCCAGTGTTGTAGTGTCCACATTGCTGTATTTACCATGCTATCTTGAGCTAAGCTAGCACAAGTCTGTCTACCCATGTGGGAATCACACCTGCCAGCTGCATTCTAGACATACCCTCAAAGTCCACCTGGCAGTAATATTGGTGTGCTGCGTTCCAAAACGATCACATTCAGTCTTCTGACAAACTGTGGGGTTGAGATTCCTCAAGGGCCTTCTTCAGATCTGCCCTCCAGCTAGAGACCTGACTCTCGGCTGGGACCTCCACGTCTTCTAACACATCATGGAGCCTCCTTTCAGAACATTACCAGATGCTCGATATACCATCTTACCATCAAGATGGTCTTTCTCATCAGTGTGGAGAGTCTGTAAGCTCCTGGCTCTTACGTCTGTATCCATCTTCCAAAGGCAAAAGATGTGATGAAATAACACCCTAAGTTCTTCCCTAAAGTAGTTTCAGAATTACATCAGAATCAGTCTGTTGTCTCATTAGTTTTCTTCCTGAAGCCACACTCTTTGCCAGGAGAAAAGAAGCCTAGTTATCTGGATATTTCCAGGGCCTTGCTCTGTTACTCCAACAGTACAAATCATTTCAGCCTCTCTCCCTCTTTGTGGTCATATCAGGCACATCAAAGGCCAAGCTATCTCATCCCACAGAATCTTGAAATGACTCACATGGCATATTTCCACCTGCTGTCAACTGGCTGGCAAGCTTCTCCCTCGAAACATCAAGGCTCACTTCACCATGGCACAGGCAACATCTTCAGCCTATTTCAGAAATGTGCCAATCTCTTAAATCTGTAAGGCAGCCATGTGGAGCAACACACTGGCTCTTGTTAACATTAGGCACTTGACATGTCTGCAGGTTCCAAGTTTGAAGAGCAGTACTTCAGTCTCTGACTGACGCAGCTGACATTGCTTACTCCCACCACCCAGAGAGGATACTGCTCTCCAGTCACATTTAGTGGGATCCACAGACACATACTTGAAGAACAGTTACTTACCTTACACTAACTGTTCAAAGCGATTTCAGTGTGGATTTCATGACCCATCCTGTGTATCTGCTTTTTGGAGTCCTCTAGCAAAGACTTTGGATTGCAAGGGAAGTGAGGTAGGTAGTGGCTGTCCCTCCCTTTATCACTTAGCACAAGGAGACTTGTGCATGCATGGCCCCAACAGACACTGATTGCCAAAAATTCCAGCCTTGTGTGCATGAAGTGCACATGGACCTATAGTGGGATCCACACTGGCTACAACATCTTGAAGAACTAGTTACGTAGGGCAATTAACTATTGTTTTTTCTCCTCATTGCGGCTCAAGGGAATTGATTATTGTGACTTGTTTAAGGTCTTGGATTTGTTAATTTTGTTTTGTAGGGAAGAATATTGTTGATTTAGGGGATTGATAATGGAGCTTTCGGACTCTTACTTACCAGTTTGAATGATGAGTTAGTGCACAGAGATGTTAATCTTCTGTTTGGGAAGGAAAAAGAGCAAATGGAACCATGCTGTACCGTAGGAAGTATTTTTTGTTCCTTTTGGTTATACTGTGTTCCTTTTATTTGAAGAGAAACATTTAATCACGTAGCCCCATTTTGGGGATGAGCAAGCTCTTGAGTGGGTTACATCTCTTTAGAAATAGTGTATTTCAGATAGTTTTGTTAAATAGTGAGTTACTGAACTGAACTGTCTTTCCCTGCCCAATTCCTCTTTCCCAATAGCTTAACGCTCACTACTTCCCATGGTCAAATTTAATGTGTGAACGTTGCTCCCAATCATCATCAGCAACATAGTTAGTGAGCGGTGCAAGAGTTGCTAAAAAAAGTGTTTGCCCTTCTTGGTGGTTCTGTAGGTGGGTGTGGAAGGAAAGCTTTGCTTTTTCACCTACATGAACCTCAAGTTCTTGTTAGATCCAAAAATGCAAGCAGGGACTGAGTGGCTAATTCTCCATTCCCCGTTTCTTCAGATGCTCCACTTGAGCAGTAGCATGACAACAAGGCCCCTTCTTCAGCTCTAGGATCCTTTGGAGCTCTTATACCCACCCATTACTACTCAGATTCTAGAAAGCCACCATCAGCTTCCATCCCAACAAGGTAGAAATCCCTCCAGAAATCTTCTCTAAAATGCTTTTGGCTATTGGAGATGGAGACGAGCGATTAGCATCTTCCCTGGACCTCCCTCAGCCTTCTCTTCTCCTCTCTTCTGTCTGTTATTGATTCATCATCTTCAGTCTTGCCAGACCAGAGAGAACCCCCAACACTGATGTAGCTCAGTAGGCAGCACCCTGTCTGCATTCTTTGTTCTTATCCCTCTGATCTTTTCCCCAGTTCCGTTAGGGCAGGAAAGAGTGAGTGTTAATGCATCTAAATGGTCGTTTGGGCAAGAAAACACCAGATTCTGCATATACATTTCTAGTAAATGCACACGTAGTAAATGCACACACATTTAGACATGCAATCACACATACATTTTTGTGGGCAAACAAAACCAAGAGTCGCTGTCTCAATCTGTTATGAGTTGGTATGTTGCACAAATGTCTGTCATGAGGTGGTATATTACACAGATGTTCTTTAAGTACAGTGTAGTGCTTGCCTCTTAAATTTCTAGTAACTTGAATGATAACCAACAGGACACAATAGTGCAGATATCTTACATCTAAAATATCTACTGTTGTAGTAATTTAAATATTTTTCTGTACCTGTAGTAGTGAGTGTAGTTTTGAATTTTGAATTAAATGATTGTGACTCTTAAGTATGAATATTAATATATATAAGCATATAGATATAAATGCAACAGAAGAGGAAACACAAAATCAAAAATTGTGATGCAGAGAACTTACAAGGTTTGTGCTGCCTAGATGATATACACTAATGAATATTGTTACCAAGAAAATGCTTTCTTCAGAGTTTGCTTGTTGATGTTTTTCATGCATGGATGAAATGCAGATAGATCAATTAAATTTGAGCCAGGGTAATATGAAGAAAGAGATTTTATGAATGTTGTCTTTTGTATCAAATGTCTCCTTTTGTCTTCTGATTCTTATGTGGTAGTGTATTTACTCCTTTTTGGCCAGTTGAGCCCCAGAAAAAAGAAGAGCTTCAAGCAAGTACATGATGGCATGTTTATTTTTTTTTCCTCTATAGCTTCCCTACATATTTTATGTTTTATAAAGTATGTATTGCAGCTGTGCCACATTCATTTTGACAACTCCATTATTAAAAGCTAGCTTATAAGGACAAGTAAACATTCAGTCATTTTTCATGTAAGTTTCAAGATTATTGCTCTGTGGATTTTTTTTTTAAGTGTAACTGTATTTACATGGTCTGAAATGCTCTATAAGAAATCCTTAGTGTAACTGTGTAGGTTCTCAGAATGTCATCACTATCTCCCAGCTAAGCTAATACAGAGTGAAATATTTCATTGTTTGAATTTTTACTTTAAACATTTTTCTCAGAACATGTGATTGATTTTTTTTTGGTTCATTCTTGTTTTATATATGCTAACTTTTGAAAAAATTGTTTTGTTCCAGACTTATCCTATTTTAATATTACATTCATTTAAAAAAATCTGGCTGTATTCATCTGGAATCCTTCTTCATATTCATTAATTTCATTTTGCTTCTCAGAGTCCTTGATTTTTCTCATCCTCTTACACGCTTCTTTTTTTTCAATAATGGCAGTTAAATTTTTTAATTGGTTTTGAAATTTTTCCCTCTGTATCAATGTTTTTATGTTGTGGTTCAGTAATATCAACTGTTTTCTTCAAAAAAAAAAATTCTATTAACGAAATTTAAAATTCACTTAATATTTTGTCAGACCTTGATGATAGGGTAGCATAGTTTTAATAAACTGTTTTTTCCCACTGCTTTTTCTCTACCAACCCTTTGATGTTTGAAGCCATGGGATGAGAGTCTGTGCTGTGCTTTTAAAGGTTCAATGCAGAGCTCACAGTTTGGTGTGAAGGGGAACTAAGATGCCTTTAAGCCAGCTTTGTGCCTTCCTGATCCTGGGTTGCAGTAGGAGGTTGGAGAGGCCTTTAATGTAACTTAGGCAGCCCAGGGGAGGCCTCTCAACCTTAGAATAGGCTACTCTGTGGGCCATAGCAGTGTCCGGAATTTCTACAGTGCTGTGTGTTTGCCTCCAGCATGCCTTCTCTTCTTGGGCTTGCAAGGGAGGGCTCAAAAGGCAGTCTCATGGTTGTTTTCATCAGTGCTTGTGCCCACAGCATCCTTCCTTGGTCAGGATCAGGGATTTTAGGGTCCATTTACACCACTCTGGCCCTTTTGTTTGTTGTAAAGGGGCTGGAGCAGAAGTGTGGATCTCACTTGTGGTTTCCACATATAACTGAGACTAATACTCATGCTAATTGTGGTCACTTTTAGATGCTCTGATAATCTAAATAAGTTGTGGCTAAGCCATATTATGTACCACATTTGGAAAAGGAAATATTTAAAACCTAAGATGTAGTTGTGGTCAGTTGTGAAAGTAAAAATTTGGATTGTTTTGAAAAGATCGAATTTTCTGATTTAGAATTTGTATAACTGAGTTTTAAACCCCATCCCCTGCAAATAGTGTTTTAAAACAGAAATGCTGGTGTAGTTTTGTCACAGTTGTGTGAATGCACAATTAACTTAATTTAGCAATAAGGATATGACTCTTTAAATTATGTTTGTGGTTTCAGGCTCACAAGAGACATTAATACTGAATGATGCCAAGGTAGCTTACTTAGTATAAACTAAACTCCTCAGACTATTTAAAATAAGTGTATCAAATAAAATCTAAGTTAGTACCATTTTCTGGGTATCTCTTTGTCTGTCTCCATTCATTGTCTGTCTGTATAGATTGTAAGCTCCTTGAAGTAGGAGCTGTTTTTTGTTTATATCTTGTATTGCACCAAGCACACTAGTGACGCTTAGCAAAAAAAAAATAATAATAAAATACTGATTACCAAAGCTAAAGTTATAGGGTGAAATGCCTGAGCAACTGTGACTTCATTTACTTAGTGGAGTTGTACCCACTTTTGCCAGAGGGGCATTTCACCCATAATCTTATAAACTTCATCTGCAATGGAAAATGACCCACTGCTGATGAGTACCAGGAACTTCTGCAAGACATGGTTTAAGTACAGATGTAGACCAGGACCAGACAGCACTTCATTGATCATGGTGTGGTTTGAAACTAAACCATGTTCCACACTGATTCAGCTTTTTGGGGGCACTTGTCTTCATTGGGTAGATATCCTAGAGTAGATGTAGTCACATATAGTTATTACAGGAAATATCAAGAAGTATTTCAAAGAGAATTTCATGAAATCAAAATTATAGTTTGTAGACATAACATATATGTAATTATTTTATTGCATTTAAAATACACCACCCACTGACACATAATCATGACAAAGTAAATGTTCTGTATAAGAGTGAAGTATTTTTGTTGGTTTACTTCACTCATGAATTTGGTAAATATTTCATCCAAAACAGGCTATAAACCACTATGTCGTTTTGCCTATAGAAAAGATATAATAGCTTGAGTAAAATAAAATCTTGTTTTACAATCAGATCTTATAAGAAATACCTTAGTGTACAATTTCTTTCGTTGCAGATCTTTTCTTCACCACTGTTTGCCATTTAGCTGCATAGCATTTTTATTCAGTGTTCTAGCTTTAAGCTAAATGGTTTGAGTGGCTTTGCCTTTTCTTTTTTTCCTGCGGCAGGTGTTGCTATACTGCTTAAAGGATATGTAGTAATAGAAATGTGGCCTTCCCTTTAGTTTATTATACTGCTATCCTTTAACTGAGGTGTTTTGCTCTAATTTCTTAATGCATGGTATAATTAAACATAAATGCCCATTTCCCACCTATTTGAACAGCAACAGCTCAGTCTTCACCTACTGTCAAAATGCAATGTTCTATTGAATTGGAATTTATGAAATTTTATATTTTATATTTAGGAGCAATGCACAGTCAAGTGGAACCTCTAAGTGACTCATGGGCTCGACTAAAACACAGCAGAGATTGGTTGTACAGCTCCTCTTACTCATTTGTTGAATCTGATTTTGATCTTTCAAAATCCCTTGGAGTTCATACTTTGATTGAAAATGTTGTCAGTTTCGTAAGTGGAGATGTAGGAAACTCACCAGGTTTTAAGGAGCCAGAGGAAAGTATGTCTACTAGCCCCCAGGCTTCAGTTATTGCAATGGAACAGCAGCAGCTGAGGGCTGAGGTAAGTTATAGTTACTATACAGTTATTATTTTTATATTCCTTGTGTACTAAACTTTAGATGGATCTTAACTTCAGAATGAATCAATATGATGGGGCTGACTCTTAAACTTCTACTGGAAAATGTTTTGAACCACAAAGCATATTTTATTCATATTTTCTCCCTTCTTTGTTACAAACTTTAGCTGAAGCTGCTGCTTGTTTCAGTATTCTTTAAATATATAGTAGGCTGAACTTTAAGAGCATTCTTTTCACTTAACATGTTTGAAAGAAGAGAAAGAAGTACTTTCTGGAATTCATAAAAATTATGTAAGATGCTGTTCTGTAAACTTGAAATATTTCAGACTTGAAGAAAATTATCTCAGGTGTGGTAAATTTATCAGTGTTGAAAACAGACAAGTTAGGATATTTAAAAGTTTCAGTGGAAGCTTGAAAATGCTAAATCTTTGACTTTCTTAAAACTCTGAAACCTTTAAACTGTAGCTGTCACTATACTGCTCCTGGAGCCTAAAGTTCTTAAGCATCATGTTTGGCTTGTGGAGCTTAGATTAGAAACATTTTAGCTGTGATCCAGGGATCAGGAGGCATCAGGGTCAACAGCTCAGAATTTTTCTTACAAAACCAACAAAAGATATATCTACCTCAGGAAATTTAAATGTAAAAACCACAAGAGTTTTATCCCCATGATATATAATGCAAACAAAACCCTTCCATGATTTAATGGCCATATTACTCACAGTTGACTACCTGCTATTTTATTTATGATTTACAGGTAATCTCGTTATCAATTCTTAAGGTATTTCAGTTATTAAATACTTCAATTAACAGTCCTTGTTATATAAAATCTAAGTGAAGTAAATCAGTTTTTTTCATTTTCTTTTTTTTCTTTTAAGCTTCGTTTGGAAGCACTTCATCAGATCCTAGTATTGCTGTCAGGGATGGAGGAGAAAGGTAGTGCCCCATTAATGGGAAGCCGTCAAGGGCCAGCATTTCAGTCTTCCTCACTACTTACTTCTGTTAGACTACAGTTTCTTGCTGGATGCTTTGGTTTGGGCACTGTTGGCCATGCAGGAGCCAAAGGGGAGAGTGTCCGATTGCATCACTATCAGGTATGAAATGTACTTACATAGCTTGAAAAAATAGGTTCTTGACCAAATTTTTTCATTCAATAAAGCTCTTTTAATATACAGACACTTGTGATTCAGAAAGTTTTAATTTGAAGATGTTAATGACTCTTATTTTAGTCTGTATCAAAGACGGTAGGAGAACAAACTAGAATTATGTTCACTTTAGGATATTCACTGTATATTTTATATCTTGAACAATGTTTATTTGGAGCCCCAAACTCTTCCCTATGTAGAAACCATTTTTAAGGAGGACAGTGTTTTGATACAGTTTAAAACAATGACAAACATTAAGAGCACTCCTGCGAATGTTCTTATCTGATTGTCTCCTGCACCAAATACTGGAGGAAATCCAAACTTGGCCACAATGTTCTGTGGCATGTCTGTATAGCCTTCCCCCCCTCCAGATTCTCTGTTTCCTGTGGTGCAAGCAGAAGGGTGGTTCAGCATTGCCACCTTATTCCTTGCAATCCCAGCTTTCAAAATTGATTTTGTTGCAGCAGCAAACAGGATTTCTTCCTTGTGCTCCCATCCTCACATTCTCCGCTATTCTTTAGGGGGCTAACATTTCCAGTGCTCTGATCTCTGAATTGGACCATTCATCAGGCTGCTCTGTTTGTTCCCCCTTCTCAAGTCATAGTAAAGCAGTCTGAAGCAAGCCAAAGGGAAAGAGATGCTCTTTCTGTGAGGAGACCCTCACAGGAACCACAGAAAGGGAGCGCTGCCATGATCACTCCCAGTTCAGTCTCTTGCTGTTCCAGGGGAAGGCGCTGAAAGTTTGGACAGCTTGTGGAGGGCTCTGCATTCCTCCCACATCATGCCCCTCCTCATACACACCAGCTGAGACTCTTCTTGAGATACATCCGCAAGGGTGGGTGAGTCTTTAGGTTTTGGGACTCAGCAAACCCAGTCATCATCACTGATCAAAGATCTTCAGGGGTAAGCCTAAAAATGATCCCAAATCTCCCAGGTCAATCCACCACTAAAGAGGAAAACTCTAGAGCAGTATTTCAGTTTAAGTGGATAATTAAGTCACTTTGGTAAGGAATCTAGAATGATAGCATCACTGCACTCTTCTCCTTCCCAAGAGAAAGTTCTGGAATCTCTTAGGAATATCCGGTTTCAGAGTAGCAGCCGTGTTAGTCTGTATCTGCAAAAAGAACAGGAGTACTTGTGGCACCTTAGAGACTAACATTTATTAGAGCATAAGCTTTCGTGGGCTACAGCCCACTTCATTGGATGCATAGAATGGAACATGTAATAAGAAGATATATACATACAGAGAAGGTGGAAGCTGCCGTACAATTAATTAGCCTGTGTGTGTGAGTGATATATATATATCTTCTTGCTATATGTTCCATTCTATGCATCCGATGAAGTGGGCTGTAGCTCACGAAAGCTTATGCTCTAATAAATTTGTTAGTCTCTACGGTTCCACAAGTACTCCTGTTCTTTTTAGGAATATCCCTGTTACGCTTCCCCTCTAGATTATATTTTGTACGGTGAAGAGTGCTCCAGTGCTGTTGATCACAAGAGATAAGACAGCATGGATATTGTGGAGACTCAAGCTTCTGCACATCCCCTTACCAACTGCAAGAGATGCCCAAAACATCAAACCATTTTGGCAGAGGTTTTCTCTGGGCAATAGAGCTCTCTCCCTCCAGGTGAAAGATGAAACAAACCTAACCTTTCACTGAAATACATGTAGCCCAGTCCTTGAATTTGGGAGAAAATGCTGTTGTCTTCAAATAACAAAAGTGAAATTAATCTGTTTTAAACTGCATCAGTGAGAAAAGCCTATTGAGGAAGTTGTAGTTTCCACATACTCAAATTAAACAAGAGGCTGTGTCATACAATTAGAGTGGTCAGTGAAACTCAGTTTAATACTACCAGACCTCCTTCTTGCTTGTGTATGTATTACAATAATAATAATAATTTGCACTTACATATCATTCTGTATCTGAGGATGTTAAAAGCACTTTGTAAACTTTAATGACTCATTTTTGTAAGATAGGGGAAGTATTACCGTTGTTTTACAGGTATGGAAACTGAGGCAAACAGTATTACTGCTGTTTTACAGGTGAGGAAACTGAGGTAGAACTCCAGGTCTCCAGAGCCCTAGTTCTGTGTTTTAATAACTAGTCTATGCTTTCTGTTCCAATAGTTGAAAAATTAAAATGTGTACGATTATTACAGTACTTATTTGTTTGACTCAGGATGGTATCAGAGCAGCCAAGAGAAATATTCAGATTGAAATCCAAGTGGCTGTGCACAAGATTTACCAGCAATTATCTGCTACGTTGGAGAGAGCTCTGCAAGCAAATAAGCACCACATAGGTAAGTGGAGAACAAGTTTGAGAACATGTGAATCATGTGAGGGGGTCACAATGGAACACCAAAAGGACCTGTACGTTATATACAGTGGGATTACAAAAGATGAATAAAAATAAAAAATCACCTTACTACTCATGCTGAATTTGTTGAGGGCATAACTAGTGGGCTTTCATTCTGGCACGTTCCTCAAGCATTACATTTTTGTTGTTAAAGACCTAGCTATTGTTTGAATTATTTAAGTACTTTGATTCAAAAGCATTTTTTATTTTTATTTTAGAAGCACAACAGCGCCTCCTGTTGGTAACTGTCTTTGCTCTAAGTGTACACTATCAGCCTGTTGATGTCTCCTTGGCCATTTCCACTGGTCTACTCAATGTACTATCACAGTTGTGTGGCACAGACACAATGCTTGGACAGCCACTGCAATTGTTGCCCAGAACTGGTATTTCTCAACTCAGCACTGCTTTGAAAGTGGCTAGTACAAGGTTACTTCAAATCCTTGCCATTACCACAGGGTAAGAATTCAAGACTTTTTTTCCTAGATGATAATTCACCGGTAGCTCTTTGAACAGTGCCTTTTTAAAAATAACAAAAAAATGTTTTCAGAAGAATGTCTATTTGATGGAAGAACAGTGTTCAGAAGCACACTAGCTTAAAAAAAAAAAGGAAGATTTGACAAAAATGTTAAACAGGTATTAATCAAATCAATGTGTACCCTTCCGATAAAATAGCATAACTAGCTGCTATGTAAGGATTTGAGTTTGGGTTCAGTATCTTGTGCCTACAAGGGTTGTAAGCTTGATCTTCCTGTATCCTCCTCATTTTTCCCTGCTTGGTCTTGTCATGGATCCCCTCACTCCAGCTGATGAAGCTTTATGTAGCTCTCTTTGGAGGTCATTTGTGCTATTCTGATGCATAATTCCCTCCATTGTTGTTAGCAAGAGGGAGACTCCATGCTTCTTCACAGGGTCTAACAGATTTCCTTGAGTGCTGCTAACATTTGCTGCTGGTCATGGGAACAAGGGACCAGCCTTATTCTTACTGAATTAGTTTAAGTGCATAACTAATAAAGAAAAAAAACATAGGGGAGAAAATAAAGGTTTCTGATTTTGATCAAGAGTATTAATATTCAGTATGTATCACTTCTATTTAAATGTTTATAAAGGGTAAACACTCAGCTGCTGTCCGTCATTAAGAAGTGCTGTTGTGGGGCTGTGGTGGTGATGTGATTTTATGCACTAAAGGGTTGATCCAGCACCCACTGAAGTCAATGGAAAGGCTCCCACTGTGTTTAGTGGTTTTACGATTGAACTGTAATCACCTTAATTTCTTAAAACTGGGGTTCAGATCCTAGTTTGTCATAAATGAAAATGAGTTGGCTGGTCTCATCTAATCCTCATTTGCCACACCGTGAAACGTTAAGTAATTTAACATCACTAACAGTTTTTGCTAAAATGAGACTGAGGACTGGAATATCAGAGTGCTAAAGTTAGTGGTGAGGTGCATTGCAGAATGAGTAGGAAAGCAACTGGGGAAGTGCCCAACTACACTGTAACTGATTACAGCCTGTGCTACGTTAGTGCCTCATTTTCATGTGCACTGAATGTGTGCATAATGAGAGTTTTGTAATGTACATGTCTTAAAATGATTTCTACTTGGAATAGCTCTGAAATGTTTTAATCTTTGTTTTTCACAAAGAACTTATGCTGATAAATTGAGCCCCAAAGTGGTCCAGTCTTTGCTGGATCTGCTATGCAGTCAGTTGAAGAACCTGTTATCACAAGCTGGCGTGATGCTTATGGCTTCCTTTGGAGAAGGTGAAGGTGAGGAAGATGAGGAGGTGGAGGAGGAGGAGGAAGAAGAAAAAAAATTAGATTCAAATGGAGATAATGAGAAGAAAGACTTCAGAGGTACCATGTTTACACCATGTTTGTTATATTAGAATTAATCTTTTCTTTTTAAAAAAAAAAAAAAAAAAGAGGGGGTTGGAGGGGGGACAACAAAAGCCTAACTCTCCACTATTTTGCCTTTTGTGTGGTCTTTTCCTCCTGTGCAGAATAGAATAAAATGCTACTGAATAAGAATTCTCCATTCACATAAGTGTTACACCTACTTGGTGCATACGTAAAGGACTAAACAAGGTGCAAGGTGGTGGAGAATCAGGCCCATTTCCTCCATTTCCATATTTAGGGAGAGAATATTGTTCCCCTCCAGCAAATAAGATTGTTATAGTGGTTGTGTTTTGCACAATTGTAATTTAAGGAGCTGAATTTCCCATAATATAGGCAGAATTCTTCTCTGGGTTCCTCTCTGGTTATCGCTATCACATAGTCCACATTCAAAATTTTCTATAGCTATCAACCTATTTCATATTCTGCAGAGAGTGCAGAGTGATTTGATGTCAAAAAGCTTAGCCTAACCTTTATATTCAAGGGTCTGTAGTTGTCTTTAAGAAAAAAGCTCCTCCAGTGTAAAAGTAGTCAAATAACGTCTTGTCCCGTAAGGAACCTATTTTGTATAATATGATATAAAAATATTTAATTTCTAGGGAAATTGTGTGTTTTAAAAAACAATTTACGGAATTTTACTTACTTTTAGATGTATGTTAGGCAGGGCTTTGGAGCGGAGCCCGGAGCTAGAGCGCGGAGTAGTGGAGCTGCAGGTTTTTGCCCGGAGCTGGAGCGAAGCCGGAGCACAGAAAATCTTGACTGCTCCACTGCTCCAGGTTTTTTTTTTTTTTTTTTTCCATTTTCAATCCAAAACGAATTATATTTAGCAAGAAAGTCCTAAAGGTGCCATAAAGTTTCAGATTGTATAACAATTGATATTAATATCTACTTTACCACTTTACGTAATATGTCACAGTTATTCTCACTTCGGCTGAAATCGAGATTTAATGTACAGATACAAAATTACAAAGTTTTTTGGAGATATGTTTTATTAAAGAATCAGATAATTATGAGACATCTGGCAACACTTCAGACTGCTCCCACCCTTGTGCCATGGTTAGGCGAGTACGTACTCGCGTAGATTAGTTAGTTAGATTAGTATGTGTTGATACTTCTTTTGTAAGGGTTGATCAACGAGATTCGCTGAGTGCTGCGATTATGGAAAAGTGTGACGCAAGACACAACATTTAAGATATCACAAACAGGTATATTGCAAAAAAGATAATGTTTTTGTTTATTGATATATTAACATATCGCAAGAGGTATTAACCACTTAAGCTCATTTCTCACACAGGCTCCCGTTACCGGTACATTTGTTCATTTGTACATGCTCCCGTATCACTCTGGCGGACTTATTTTATATGTCGTCTGTTCAACAGTCGTCTGATAGCGTTGTTTGTAATTTTAAATTTACTGAAAAAGTCGTGTGCAGGAGGCATATAAATATACAGTAAACATTTTTGCATAAATTAGGTGTGATTTTTGTGATATATCCAGAGTCATTGGAAAATGTCCAGCGCAATTTTGGTAATTTTAAGAAAAAACTTTTCTGTGAACACATGTCCTAAAATTCTTCCTAAGAGAGCTACAGTCCCTTCAAGGAGGTGATGAAAAGTTAATTTCTGATTAATATCTCAAAAATGTTTTAATATAAAGTAATAAAATTATGTCTGTGTCTTAGCGTTAGTATGTGCTACCATATTACGTTATCCAAAATTATTTAAACCATAGGCGTCCTGAACTGGCGATTGGTCATTTTTATTTCATATTTCAAGAAAAGCTTGTCGTAGACTGCGCCTGGCTACGAGTGGTAATATTATGTTCCATAATAAGTTAATAATTTTTGGTTATTTATTATTATTTTTAAAATTTATGGTTCCAAAGTTGAAAAATAAGTAATAAGTAAAATTGTTTGTATCATTCTAAGCATCTAAGCAGATTAAAATTTTTAAATAGTTTTCTCGGAAACGGTTAATTATACAAAATAAATTAAGAGTACCATTTTAGTGTATGTTTCAGCATTAAATCATATTCCAGGGTCATATCTGTTAAATAGTCAAAGATTTAAAAAATATTAAATAGGATTGGCCCATTCCACCAAGTTTAGTTTAAATAATTTTATTTGAATGATGTTGTATGATAGAACATTGGAAATAAACTTTAACGGAAAAGCGGATTCAAATTGCAAGCACAGTCCTTTTAGTAAAGAGAGCAAATTTTCGGAAATATATTTTTCCTTCATCAGGCGGGAAACGTTATACAAGATAGAACCTGTTATATGCTCTATCTTGTATAATCTATTCAGGCTGACGAAGCAAAAACACATTTCCGAAAATATGCTCTCTTTACTAAAAGGACTGTGCTTGAAATTTGAATCCGTTTTCCCGTTAAAGTTTATTTTCAACCTTGTAACATGTAGCCTCGTTATTTCCCAACAATTAATGTTGTAGAACAGCAATAGTACGAACTAACGCTATGGCACATACCAAATTTTATTGATATATCTATATTAAAGAGTTTGAGATATTAATTAAAAACTTGGAAAATATTTTAAATATTTTTACTGAAAAATGTCATAAGAAAAACTAACTTGCAATTTATAAATACAAATTTATATTAATTATGTATATTAAAAATTCTTCATTAAAACTGCAAGAAACATGTTAAAATATTAAAATATACTTTAATAATAATTTTGTGTAAAAGGAAAATGTGATCATTTTTGTCCAGAAAATCCAAAATAAATTCAAAGTACCTTAAGTGGTTCAGATATCACAAGTAGGTATATTATAAAAAAAATAATGATTTTGTTCATTGCTTTTCGAAGATCATAACAAGAAACATATTTGGATGTGGTAGCAGCACAAGAAGATTTGGCCCTGGCTTCAACAAAAAAAATCAAATCTGCCCCCCATGATTGATAGCCGATTTACGGAAAAGGATCTCAACAGTGTCTTTACTTTTGAATTTGAAAAGCCCAAATTTGGGCTTTTGGGAAAAGCAAAGAAGAAATCGGCAACATGCAAGGTGGAAAAGGAAGTGAATGGCGAGCTCAAACCATGTAGCTTCAAGACAAGTGAAGCAAGTGCCATGAAAAGTTTCAACCTTTGGCGACATGGAAAACGTAACCATCCTGAAAACTATGTGGCTCTGGTTTCAAAAAAGGACCAGGAAGATTGAGGCAAAACAGAAAGCTAACTCAGTAAATGACGTTCCTCTGGCTCTTTGAAAACTCTTGGAGAAAAGATTTTTTTGCGGAGCTTCATCAGAAAAGAAACCCAAAATTGAGCAAACAAAACTTAACTCATATTTAAAGTCCTCAAAGTTTACAGTCACCATGGATGCCAATACTTTCCATGAAAGGCTGATGGAAATGGTTTGCTTGAGTTTAACACCGCTCACTACCTTCAGGCTAAAGAACAAAGGATTCCAAAAAGTTGCAGGTGAAATGGGTCTGCAGCTTGGCGTTTCGACAGGGCACGATGCAGTTCATCATTTAGTTGTCAGCACAGCTGAGTCTGGTCGTGAAGAGCTCAAGAAAGCTTTGGAGCAAAAATTGTGCTACCTGAAAATGGATGCGGCAACCCGTGGAAACAGAAATTTTCTTGCAATCAATGCTCAGTACTACAAAGAAGGAAAAGATAAAGCTGTGGGAAAAACCTTGGACATAATCGATACTGAAGGGCGTCATAATTCTTCGTATATGAAAAGTCAAGTAAAAGCTATTTTAGAAAAATTTGGGATCAGTGAAATGCAAGTGCTGAGCATCTGCGTTGACAATGCAGCAAACATGACGTGTGCCATCAAAAATTTCAGCGAGGACAATGAAACCATTTCTACCTCTGAGAACAGGGATGTGGACAGAACTGAAGCTATTTTGCCTGATGAAGGAACTAAAGGAATGGATGAAATTGAACTCAACATGGATGCTGCTGCGCAATGGGTTAATGACCCTAGCCTCATACTTCCAACATGGCTTCATGAGGATGACTCAAAAGTACAACTGATGAGGTGTGGTATTCACTCTCTTCAGTTGGCAATCTGGGATGGACTGAACAAAGAACATGCGAAGAAATTTCTGGCAAAAATTCGCCAAGTCATCAAACTATGAACCCCAAGTATTCAAAGTGTTCTGCTTGATCTACATGGGGTAACTCAGTCATTGGATACTGTGACTCACTGGGGTTCAACATTTGCGATGATTGATCAGCTTCTCGTTTTTCAGTCTTACTGTGAACAAGTGGCTGCTGCTAGAACAAGAGAACTCAAGTTAACAAAAGCTGAATGGGACGAAGTGAAGAACCTGCGAAACCTCTTGAAAAAGCCAAACCAAACAACCGTGAATCTTCAAGTTGTCGATGTAACCCCGGGAGTTTTAATAAAGGAATGGCGAAAATTGTCAAAATTCTTGCAAGAAAATGGGGGATAAATTGCAGAAGGAATTCTATCTTCCACGCAGAAACGCTAAGAGAAACTTTTTGACAATATTCATTTCACTGTTGGAGTTTATGTTGACCCACGGTATCAGATTCTTCTTACCTCAAGAGACATACCAATGGCAAAGGAAGGGCTCCTTGATATTGCTCGACGACTTGAAAAACAAAATCTATTGCTACATTTGAACTCGGCAAAAGAGGTTGAAGAAAATGAAACACAACAAAAGGAGTCATTAACAATCGAATTTGCGGTTTTGGAAAGTTCACATCCTTCAGAAATAGCGGGCTGTTCTCAAACGTCCGTCTCCACTCTGAACTTGTTCGAGCGTCCATCCCGTCTTCAGTCATCACAGGGAAATGGAGACGATGACGCCTTCGAAAAGGAATTGGATAAACAACAAAGATGCAGACGAGTTTCTGCGATTCATAATTATAATGAAGCATTATTCGAGAGAAACTTTCGGGAAGATTGTGAGGCGATGGAGACTATTGGTAGGCTAAAAGTTGTCTGTGTTTGAGGCCATTCACAGCTACTCACACCACATTCAGGCTGCCTATAGAATTGCTTCGAGTATGCCAACAACTCAAGCTAGTGTAGAGCAACTGTTTTCGGCTTTAAAGTTAATTTTAAATGATTTGCGGCAGGCTATGAAAGACGACTTGATTGCTGCAATAATTTTTTACAGAATGAATTAGGAATGATTCTAGTTTGTATAATTGTTGATGACATTTAAATTTGTTTTAAAAGTCTGAATAAAAATGTTTTTTCAGAATTACAGTATGCACTTTTTTATTTAGTTAAAAATTAATTTGAGTCGGGGAGCGGAGCTGGAGCAGTCACTATCGGTGCCGGAGTGGAGCAATTCAAAAATTTGATTGCTCCAAATCCCTGGTGTTAGGTCATATGACTAGTCACAGGAGTTTGTTTTTTTAAGTAGTAGTTTTGTACCTGATAGATTCATAGCATGGGCTAGTACTGTTGGGTGTGTTTTAACAATTTTAATGTTTTCATTTTTAAAAGTCACCAACTAGTTAAGATAGTAGTATCAACTTCGGAAAAAGACAGGAAACAAAGGAGGGCTTAGTGTTTTGGATCAAAAATCCATTTAAAAGGGAAAAAAGAGCCTCTAAGACAACTGATTACATTTGATGTATGGCTACATTTATAAATGGCTAATAAATAGCTAATCAATTATTACAGATTGTTATAGAATCCAATTGGTCAATAGATTGCTAATAATCTTAAAACCATCCATAACACCTTCTACTCAAGAGTCTAACATTCTTAAAACACTTATTAATCATTTATAAACACTTTGTGAATATACCCTTAATATAAAATGTCCAGAAAATTAAACTGCTACAGACAACTTGCAAATACTAAAATTTTTGTGCCTGATTTTTAAGTAAGGTAGGTGTGCCATTGTTTGCACATAGCTGATTATGGTCATCTATATGCCAAGTACTCTGTGCAGTTATGGTAAACTTGCATATAGCTGTATACCTAATTTATTTTTTTTAAAATAGTCTCTTTGTGTTCCATAAGGCATGTGTGGCTGATTTTGAGTTCAGTAGAACCTCAGAGTTACGAACACCAGAATTACGAACTGACCAGTCAACCACACACCTCATTTGGAACCAGAAGTACATGGGCAGCAGTAGAGACCAAAAGTAAAAGGCAAATATAGTACTGGGTAAAATGTAAACTACTTTAAAAAAAAATGAAGGGGAAAACAGCATTTTTCTTCTGCATAGTAACGTTTAAAAGCTGTATTAAGTCAATGTTCAGTTGTAAACTTTTGAAAGAACAACCATAATGTTTTGTTCAGAGTTCCGAACGTTTCCATTACGAACAACCTCCATTCCCGAGGTGTTTGTAACTCTGAGGTTCTACTGTAGTTATGATCTGCCAGATGCATGCTGATGCACGTTTTACAGTCTTACAGGATAGCCAAAGTTGGTGGCATTCTGTTGTGAGCTCTTACTGTTCTCAAAAACAAAGTAAGCCTGGAACCCCAACTGAGTGTCTGTGAATTTTCTGACATTTTTCATGACCTAAATATTGTGTATATGTAGGTTGTTTACCGCAGATATATCAATCAATTCATTGCTTAGAATTTTTAGCAATAACTTTATTTTACTCTTCAGCTGCACTCCGAAAGCAACATGCAGCAGAACTGCACCTGGGAGACTTTTTAGTCTTTCTGCGAAGAGTTGTTTCTTCAAAAGCCATTCAGTCAAAAATGGCTTCTCCCAAATGGACAGAGGTGCTTCTTAATATTGCATCTCAAAAGTGTTGTTCAGGTATGATCTATTCAAAATGGATTCTCTCTGTGTCTGTATGTATATGTATGTGTGTGCTGTTTCTAACATACGTTACACTTATTCAGCACTCAGTTAAAAAAATTAATTGATTTTAGTAAATTTATGATTGTAATCATTATTGTAGTTTTACTCAACGTGTTTTAGTGGTTGTCAGTAACATACTTTTCCTCTTGAAGGAGTACCCCTAGTGGGCAACCTAAGGACCAGACTGCTTGCACTTCATGTACTAGAAGCTGTGTTGCCTGCTTGTGAATCTGGTGTTGAAGATGATCAGATGGCTCAGGTTTATATATTTTTAAATAAACTTTTTAAGTTGTTGTTTTCTGCAGCAAATCTCATACAATAAAAATTTAAATTAAGCCGTGCTTGTTAGATTTTCAGAATTTTGGCCACCCGATGCTCAATGTATTTACTTATCTAGGAATGATCACTACGGATCTTAAACTAGTTACAAAATAGACCAAAATGGTTTAAACCTATTATTTGTTTTTACAAGTTTGGGATTAAAGTGATCTGAAGTATGCTCTAATACATACAACAGGTTGTTGAACGATTGTTCTCACTTCTGTCTGACTGCATGTGGGAGACACCGATCGCTCAGGCTAAATATGCAATTCAAATAAAAGAGAGAGAACAAGAAATGAAGCTGCAGGTAATAGTTCTTTTTAAATTTTCATTAGATACTTCTGGGTTATATAATTTGAGGTGTACTTGTGGCACCTTTAGAGACTAACCAATTTATTTGAGCATGAGCTTTCGTGAGCTACAGCTCACTTCATCGGATGCATACCGTGGAAACTGCAGAAGACATTATATACACACAGAGACCATGAAACAATACCTCCTCCCACCCCACTGTCCTGCTGGTAATAGCTTATCTAAAGTGATCATCAAGTTGGGCCATTTCCAGCACAAATCCAGGTTTTCTCACCCTCCGCCCCTCCCCCCCCCCACAAACTCACTCTCCTGCTGGTAATAGCCCATCCAAAGTGACCACTCTCTTCACAATGTGTATGATAATCAAGGTGGGCCATTTCCTGCACAAATCCAGGTTCTCTCACTCCCTCACCCCCCTCCAAAAACCACACACGCAAAGTCACTCTCCTGCTGGTAATAGCTTATCCAAAGTGGTTTTTGGAGGGGGGTGAGGGAGTGAGAGAACCTGGATTTGTGCAGGAAATGGCCCACCTTGATTATCATACACATTGTGAAGAGAGTGGTCACTTTGGATGGGCTATTACCAGCAGGAGAGTGAGTTTGTGTGGGTGGGGGCGGAGGGTGAGAGAACCTGGATTTGTGCTGGAAATGGCCCAACTTGATGATCACTTTAGATAAGCTATTACCAGCAGGACAGTGGGGTGGGAGGAGGTATTGTTTCATGGTCTCTGTGTGTGTATATAATGTGTTCTGCAGTTTCCACGGTATACATCCGATGAAGTGAGCTGTAGCTCACGAAAGCTCATGCTCAAATAAATTGGTTAGTCTCTAAGGTGCCACAAATACTCCTTTTCTTTTTGCGAATACAGACTAACACGGCTGTTACTCTGAAACCTGTCATAATTTGAGGTATTTATTTTGTTCCATTTCTGATAGAAGCAGGGAGAAACTGAAGAAGAGGATGAGAATCTTCCTATACAGGAAGTGTCCTTTGATCCTGAGAAAGCTCAATGCTGCATAGTAGAGAATGGGCAGATTTTAACTCATGGCAGTGGAGGTAAAGGATATGGACTAGCATCCACAGGAGTCACTTCTGGGTGTTATCAGTGGAAGGTATATGGAATTAAACGCATTATTTTAATTCTGTCTTCAGTTCTTTCTTTGCTTCAGAAAAATACTTTTTTATAAATAAATATTCAAGAACATACTGTACTACAGAAGAAGCAAAACCTAGTGATTTAAGGACTATTCTCTATCTAAAATAAACTGCACAATGCTGTATTTTGAGTGCTCCTGTTTATGGTGTCACTGGAGCAGATCTCTTAGTTGCTGCTTCAAACCAAGAACGTGGCTGTGAAGTCCTTTGTTTTTTTCATTGTTGATGGTAGTTTCCTTTTAAATCCACAGTCAGTATAAAAGTCATAAGTTTAAAACAGACTTGCAAAATTCTCTTTCCCCATTGCAAGTAATTTTTTTAGTTCTTTTTTTTTTTGTGGGGTGGGGGGAGCAGTGGGGAAGGATGAATTAATTTGTTATTTATTATCAATCATCATGGTAAAAGGGGGAGTAGATCTTGTATCTGGCCTAGTAAATTTTCATGGCTTTTTTTTGCAAAACTGTCTTCTATAAATCCCATTTTTAGGGTAATTAGACCAAATGTTTTGAAATTGTATTTTGGAGTAAGGCTAGATTTTGGGATTTGGAATGTGGATCTATTCCCTTTCTCCAAGATGTATCTTCTCTGATAGTGAAGACCTTTGTGGCAGCCACAGCAAAGTTGGATTATCCATTCTTTGCTCTTGCCAAAATCTTGTCTAAAAATCACCTGCACATAGAAGAAAATGATCTGTTAAAATCCAGTCTGGGCCCATCAGTCAGTGTACTCTCTCCAATATCCTTACCCCAGTCTCTGGTGTCATTCTTCTATTTGATAATGTGTCAGTCAATAGCATAAATTATTCTTCATACTCTGCATTTCAGAAGAACCTTTTTACTGCCCTAGACATCTTAGGCCACAATTACCTCTCTCAGTATGAACTGACTTTATCCTTGCATTTCAAAGGTCTGTTTCCAGGATCAAGTTCCTAACCAGTCTAAAATTCACCCTTGTAGTTTTACCTCTTATGCTTAATTTTACTAACCCTTTGAAGTTTTCCCCTCCACACCGTTCAAAAGAGCTAGATTTAATTTGCATTCTGTTAATTGTGTGAACACACAGGATGATGCTAATCAGTGGCATCCTGGTATCAGGTGGAGTGCACCTGATTTTTGTTTCACTCTTCTCTCAAATATCTTCAACAAAAGAGGTTGCCAACTCAGAAGACATGCTGTCCCCAAACTGAGTTCCGCTGCTGCTAACTGCTGCCCGAAGATCCTATGAATTCTTCTGTTCTTCCTGCCTGTTAACCAGCTGTATGCCACCTGCAGACTGTTGAATACTGAATTTCTCTCATCTTAGTCTAAGATCCATCTCAAGACATTTGGAAGGGACTGATTTGTTACCAAAATACTTGCATGATGCCTTTCTTTATACACATTGGGCCAGATAATAGTAGTGTTGCTCATAATTAGGAGTACTTTAATCTGCAAATAGTCCATTTTGAAATCAATAGAACAACACACACCATGTAAGCAATCAGGTCTCGGAATCTGTACCTTTGACACTGGGCCCAATTAGTGGCAGTGGCTGTGCTAACCTGGCCCATTTAGCATTTTGGCTAAAATCCTGGTTCTGAATCCTCTCTCTCTGCGCTCCTCCTAATGAACCTCTTTCAAGTGTCCATCTGTTTTTAATCCTTATCACACATTCTCGTGATAATTGTCAGATGTCTGAGATTAACAGCCCTTGTATACAGGCTCTCTAAACTTAGTTTATCACTAGGTTGTCCTCCATATTGTGCCACCTTCTGTTCATCAGTGCCTACTGATTTTCCCTATGAAGGATTTGTCCTCTTCAACAAGACTGATAGATGCCTCCTCTTTCTTAATATTGGATGAGCCATAAAATCCTATGTAAATAGAACTAGCTTTAAAAAGAAACAAACTGATTACTTTTCTCATTAATTTTGAATGGACAAAAAAAAGGGAGAAAGCCAAAACATGTTGGCCAAAGATGATTGCTCAAGGCCTGCCCTGTCTTACCCAGGTCAAGGTCTATGTCAGAAGAAGCTCTGCCAGCTTTTGGATGAGAAAGACAAAGCTTTACTAAATCAGTTACGAAAATTTATTGTGTAGGCCTCCACACACACTTTCACTAGATTTTACAGATATATGTAGGCTAATGCAAATGCACTGCGTAGATTCTGTTTTCGACAAATAAGGCTGCACTGCCGTTTGAAGGGAATATTAGTCGCCAGCCTATGTAGATTTGAATTTCTCCACTCAGAGAATGCATACATTTTCTCATGGGTAAATGACACTTATCAGTTAGACAAGGTAATTCTCTAACAAATCATCCAGAGTAGTTCTGTTACAAACCTAGTTACATATGGAGTTATATTTTTTGTTTTGTTTTGTTTCTGTATCCTTTCTCTCTGAGGATAGTATATTGTAGCTTGTGCTTTTCTGGATAAATCATTCACTTTAAACATGAGTGAAACTAATTTATTTTGCTGACTAACATCACTTCAACTATATCTTACCTCCTAACTTGTAAGGTACATATATACTTCTTAAATTGAAAGTGCGCCGGAATTTGGTTTATGTCTGGAAAAGTTAACATGAACTTTTGAGACATCTGTTGGTGCCCAAATACTCAGTACTAATGGTTGCTAGTAGACCAGGATAAATCACTCGTTAGAAACTGACCTTGTAGTTGGAAAAATATAATTTTTGAGGCAAGAAAAGTGTGTTCAACCAATGTGTTAAAGGTATTAATTTATGAAAATTTTGCTATTTTACATGTAACATATTTAAAACTCTCCTTAAATTCTTATACTAAGGGTATATTCTCCTCACTCCTTGAATATAATAATTCCTATGCTCAGTATTATACTGGAATGTTGAATTATGCCATGGTATTAATTTTTTTTTAATCCTTCTAGTTCTATATTGTGAAGGAAAATCGAGGCAATGAAGGCACATGCGTAGGAGTGTCTCGCTGGCCAGTACATGACTTTAACCATCGCACTACCTCAGATATGTGGCTGTATAGAGCCTACAGTGGTAACCTATATCATAATGGGGAACAGACTTTGACTCTGTCCAGTTTTACCCAAGGAGACTTCATCACATGTGTATTAGATATGGAAGCTAGAACCATTTCCTTTGGTAAAAATGGAGAGGTATTTAACTGTTTTCTGTGTTTCTTTTTTCTTTAATATTTTCCTGTTGTAACTTTGACTGTGAACATTCAGTAACTTACACATGATTCTAAAACCACAAAAAAGTTAGTTTTATTACTTGTAAAGATTATAAAGAGGTAAAAATAATTATTTAAAATTTGTCTAGTTCTAAAAACCTGTTGTTTTAAAAGTTTCTATTCCTTGTCTTATTTTTTAACTAGGAGCCCAAACTAGCTTTTGAAGATGTGGATGCAGCAGAATTATACCCTTGTGTAATGTTCTATAGCAGTAACCCAGGAGAAAAGGTAACTGAAATTTATATCTGCATAACAGTAAGAGGTCATACAGGATTATTTTTTGCTTCTTGTCCTACTATATGGAAATGTTGACTGCTTTTTAGCTGGTCTATGGAAAGAACTCCACTGATTGTTCATTATGCTGTATGAATTTTGTACACTACCAGAAAAATATGTTGTAGACCTTAGTTAAATTCCTACATTTTACAATCTATTGATAGACCTGTACTTTGTCCTACAAGACTCTGAATCCTGTACCCAGATGTCTGTCAGTAGAATTGGAACAAATTCCAGTATTAGGAATATTTTGGACTACCTACAGTTCTTTTCTTAGAAGCCATGAATTTATTTAGTTCTTGCATTTCACAGTTCTATTGGAGTTTGTTGTAAAGGTGCAGGTGAGTTTTCTCTTCAATACCAAGAAAATATGATCGTGCATTTCACTGGAGATAGACACAAAAAGACAAAAATGTTAGAGTTTTCAATTCAGCTGGAAAGACTATGGAATTAGAATAAGCTTTATAAACACAAGTTGAGAGCATAACTTTGATTTTTTATTTTTTCTTTTAAACACTAAGGTGAAAATTTGTGATATGCAGATGCGTGGCACACCAAGAGATTTGCTACCTGGTGACCCTATCTGTAGTCCTGTTGCTGCAGTGCTCGCAGAGGCCACTATCCAACTTATCCGCATTCTTCATCGTGCAGACCGTTGGACACACTGCATCAATAAGAAAATGATGGAACGGCTGCACAAAATCAAAATGTGCCTTAAAGAAGCAGGTCAAAAACTGAAGAAAAGTCGTTCGGTCCAAAGCCGAGATGAGAATGACATGAGAGAGGAGAAAGAGAATAAAGAAGAGGAGAAAAATAAACACAGTAGACATGGTCTTGCTGACCTCCCGGAGCTTCAGCTTAAGACTCTCTGTGTAGAGGTGTGGCCTGTGCTTGCAGTAATTGGTGGAGTTGATGCTGGTCTTAGAGTTGGAGGCCGATGTGTACACAAGCAAACTGGGCGTCATGCCACCTTACTTGGAGTAGTCAAAGAGGGCAGTACGTCTGCTAAGGTCCAGTGGGATGAAGCAGAGATTACTATCAGGTATAGTGCGTTCAGTTATTCTTTGAACTAATTAGCAATTTTTAGTGCTTAGAAAACTTCCTAAGTAACATACATTTTACATCTGAAACATGAATTTTCAGTCACTAGTAACTTTTAATGACAGGTTTCAGAGTAGCAGCCGTGTTAGTCTGTATCCGCAAAAAGAAGAGGAGGACTTGTGGCACCTTAGAGACTAACTAATTTATTTGAGCATAAGCTTTCGTGAGCTACAGCATCCGATGAAGTGAGCTGTAGCTCACGAAAGCTTATGCTCAAATAAATTTGTTAGTCTCTAAGGTGCCACAAGTCCTCCTTTTTTAGTAACTTTTAAGTTTAAAGTAGATGCTTGGGCATTTAGCTCGTTAAATCAACTTTCAAGAATTCTGGTTTGAAAAACAACTCAGTTGAACTTTGAATTTAGAGAAATAAAATATCTGTCTTGTATATCCAGTATATAATTGTCATTTGGAAACTGGAATTCATCTACATGATATGGTAGTTTTTAAACTGAGTTTTGACTCTAAATTTCCTAATTTGAGGACATCCACATGCTTGTGAGCTACATTTGACATAAGTGTTGCTTATGTTTGAAACTTATATATATAGGCTTATTAATATGTTATCTTTCTGAATTTTTATTACAACTTCTTGGACACAAACTTTTATTGACTAGCTTGCATTTTTTGCTTTAAATAATGAGCTAGGTTGCCTCTGCAAGTGGTGGGAAACTCTGTTTTGGTTTATCAGAATTGGGAAGTGATAGCTCTGCTACATTGTCCTCTCCTGCTTGGGTCTCTGTGGAAATTGCTCCATGGGTCTTGAGGATTCAAGGCCAGCAGGTGGGATGATTCTCCCTTCTCAAAGTGGTGGATAGCCACATCTAAGTTAATGCTGCTTTGAAGCAGCATTTACTTATGCTCTGGTCTGCCGTCAATGGCTAAAGAACTAACACTACATTTATCTCTTCATCAAACTGGGAGTTTCCTTTCCAGCAGATCCTATGAATCTGCAGGGCTGGGTGACTGCACCTCTGCCTTCTTTACAGACCCTCGAGTGTCTCCATCTATGGGAGGCACATCTGAAGAAAATTCTGTGAGGAGAACTTCATGGACTCTTCTTGCTTTCCTATATTTGTTTGTGAATTGGCTGAGTGTTCTCTGCAGAAAATTAGATTTCCCTATATTCATAGTTTCTTGGAGATAGCTTGATTTCCAGTCTTCTAAATAAATTCATCACCACTGATTTCTTTTGACTCTGGGCATAATTAAATTTTTAAAGTTTAATTCTTCTTTGAGATGAATGGTGGCTGTTCACACCTCTTAGAACTGTTGTGTTAGCCTGTCTGCAGACTAATGCCATGTGCATACACAAAAGTTGTGCCAATTTAACTAAATCAATTTCACTTAATTCGGTTACCAAATTAAATGAGATGTAAGCAGATTTGAGTGAGTCCACAGAAGGGGATTGTACCAATTTTAAAATCTATTTAAGCCGGTGTGATATTCATTAATATATAGACAAGGTCTCCATAACACAACACTTGTAATGGTTATTGTTTAGAATGTTTTAATCTCTAGAAGGGTTAGAAACGGAAGCCTGCTTTTAAAAAAAAAAAAAAATTGAGAAAGTCTAAATGCTGAAGAAAATATTGAGGATATCAAAAACTGTAGGGAAGATTCTGAATTGTAAATCTGCGGGATGTGTGGAAAATATATGCCTGCAGGTTTCTTCTGTTTGCCCTGTTTATGATGGAGGCAGAGACTCGTATGGCAATATTTAATATAAAGGTCTGTCACCAGGGGTAGGAGCTCTTACATACATGGTATGCCTCAGCTGAATGGTCATTGTTAGGATGCAGGAATGGATGTTGTTGACCTATTTAAAAAAGAAACTGATAGACTCATATTCAGTGATGGAATTGCTCCCTGCATTGCTAGTGACGCTTTTGCTTCTGGTTATCGTTTTTGTGCATCTTGGCAATAAAAAGACAAGTAGCAGAGTGAAATTGATAAAACATTGGCAACAGCTTTAAGTTAATATTGCAAAAGTTCAGAAGTTTTCATGGTTAAATCTTTGCCTGTGTGTCCTTCATAAACTAAAGATAAAATTTCGCTCAAACCAATTACCAGACGCTTAAATGATAATTATAAGAAATTATATTGTAAATGTCTTTAAAACATTTAAAATAATGCAGTAGAAACTTGTCATTACCTAAGTGATGGATTATATGAAGTTTTTGGAAATTAACATTCATTGTTGAAAATGTGTGCATGTCTCACTGCCTTTGTGTTGAGTATCATATATCCCCGTTTTCTGATCATAACCTCATTTCTTTCCCTTGTTTACATTTAATTTTTAGACTGTCTGTTCATTTAAATTATTTTATTAAGTATATTTTACGTCTTATTTTGCCTACATTATTTCCTGTACTTTCCTCTTGTCTATCCCTCACTTGCTTCTTCCTGTGTCATTCTGATCTTTATTAAAGCTTCCCAACTTTTTGGTCGCCTAGTGATACTCCACTGTATAATCTGGAGCCCTGTGAACCACTGCCTTTTGATGTTGCAAGATTCCGTGGACTGACAGCTACTGTGTTGCTGGACCTTACCTATCTGACTGGTATTCATGAAGACACAGGAAAACAAAGTGCGAAGAGACATGAGAAAAAACACAGACATGAGACTGAAGATAAAGGGGACATTGAACAGAAAACAGAGGGGGATGCTGGATCAGATATGCGATCACTAATAAGTGCTGATGATATCAAAGGACCTATCACTACATGTTCCAAGTCAGAAAACGAAATAGCTTCCTTCTCTTTAGAACCAACACTACTAGGTATGGAGTCCCAGCATCAACCCATAGAAGGAAAAAGAAAGAATCATGAACACATACCAAGAAATCATGATGTAGTACAGTCAGAAATCAGAGCAGTACAGTTATCCTATCTTTACCTTGGTGCTATGAAATCACTTAGTGCTCTTCTTAGTTGTAGTAAATATGCTGAGTTACTACTGATACCAAAAGTCCTTGCAGAAAATGGTCACAATTCTGATTGTGCTAGTTCTCCAGTTGTTCATGAAGATGTTGAAATGCGTGCTGCATTGCAGTTCCTGATGCGACACATGGTGAAAAGGGCAGTCATGCGTTCACCAATAAAGAGAGCTCTAGGACTAGCAGATTTGGAACGAGCACAAGCCATGATCTACAAGTTAGTGGTTCACGGGCTGTTGGAAGACCAGTTTGGTGGCAAAATTAAACAAGGTACTTTTTTAAAGTTATGATAATATATAGATTTCTAAAGTTAATTAGAGTTAACTTAAAATTACCTAGAATATGGACATAGATAACATATAGGCTTATATTTCTGCAGCGATTGACACTTGTGGTAATCCAAACCAACAAAATTAAGGATGGTAGCAAATCCTATCAATTCTGTAGAATTTATGGACATTGGTGATTCACACCCCCCCCTTCATTTGCATAGCTTATTAAAATAGAGATTGATATTTAGGGTACACTTTCAGAGCTATATGCAGGAGGAATGCACATCACTGTAGTGAGAAAAAAATAGATTTATATTTTGTGTTTATACCCAACTTTGAAAGATAGATTCTCCCTTTCTGTATTATATTGTGACACAGGTCTACCTGATTTTAGCATGGCTGACCATGGTTGTAGTCAGTGCAGATGAAGAATAAATGTGTTGAACATAATCCACCAATAATGTTTAAACTCTCAGTGAGCAGAGTTTTTTGGAATTAGCTGATGTGATGCTGACTTTGAAGAGACAAGAAGATAATACAAATAGTGTTGCTCTTAGTCTTAGAATCCCTGTATACATGTAGTATGAGATTGTCGGAACTTCAGGGAAGCTACTTGTCACACTTTCCCAGTCATAGCCAATTAAATAGCAGATTTTGAACCTCTTTGTTTTATTTATAAAAGAACAAATAAATGAAAAATGGCAAAGATCCAACTGGCTCAGATGTAGAAACTTCGTAAATAGTCTAGATTCTTTTGCTGCAGGAAACTATACGGTTTATTTTACATAGTATTTTTTGTAAATAACTGTTTCCACACCAGAGATTACGTGTCTTAATCTCTTAAACCTGATCTCTCAGACAAAAGGGAAAGTTACAATCTAACTGCTGTAGTTTAGCATCTATAATAAGATCTAATGAAGAAAGGAGCTTTTGCTCTCCTCTCTAGCCATCTTTAAAAAAAACTTGTTTATCAACTACTTTTCATCATTATGAGAATAACATGAGTTGACCGACCATATTTTCCTTAGTCAGCAGGATATTGGGCAGAAATATTTTTGTGAACTGTGCATGTGGATGTGTGTATATTTATAAACACCACTACACAAAATTTAAGGCTAGGTAGAGCCACTTGTTCATTCTGTAGCATTATCTTAATGTTCCTGTAACATCCTTTTTGCATTGCAGAAGTAGACCAGCAAGCAGAAGAAAGTGAACAAGCTCAGCAGGCCCAAACACCAGTTACTACCAGTCCTTCTGCTTCTAGTACTACATCTTTCATGAGCAGCTCTCTGGAGGATACTACTACTGCTACTACCCCAGTAACAGATACTGAAACAGTGCCAGCTTCAGAATCACCTGGAGTTATGCCTCTTAGTCTTCTTAGGTAGAGTGCTTGACTTTAAAAAAAAAAAAAAAAAGTACATTTTCTCCTAGCTCAAGTGGGTCGTTTTGATATACTACTACTTAGTGTCTTTGTCCTGTTGGGTGGCTTTTTCAAATTTCTGTTACTTTCATTCTCCATCATGAATTGTTTCTACAGAGATAGGCTATATGTCTCTCACCGTATCTCAGAAAACGCTGGACTTTTAGTAGTAGTAAAGCTGCTCAGCGGCACTTGTACACTTAGGATCTTAATGTTCCAGAACTGGAAGCTATTAAAAATACCTTCCCTATATCCTTCCTCATACCCTTCCTCATGTCCTGGTTTTTGTTTGTTGGGTTGTTTTTTAAAAGGCTGCCAACACTTAAAATTTTAATTAATTACTGTTGATTCTGGAGCTAGATTAGGCTTTGATTCAAGAGAGTTTTCCTTCAGACCCTACTATGTATTGAAAGTCTCCTCAGTTGTCATAGTGAGATACTCCTAGTTAATCTCCTACAGGGTAGATCTGCAATTCATGATGAAGAAGGAAAGCTTCTTTTCATTAAATGGAATTCAGTTTTGAGTAATTGCTTCTGCAGATCCATACCGATCTTCCCTCTTCTTAGGACTCTTTAGGGGCTGTTTTGAGGCAGCTAGGAACAGAGGACTAGTATAGTGGGAGGCCTCACATTCTGGAACATTCAGCTCCTAAAGGACATATCCTCTGGTCAGCATAGCTGGCTTGGACACTGAGCAGATGTTCTGGGAAATTGGAAGGAAGAGTACTTCTGATGATGAATCTCCTAGTCTAGCCCATATCCTGCCTCTACCCACTCCTGTGTGCTGTTGTGCAGAGGCACGCTGCAAACTGAGCTGCCCTGCCACAGCATGTAGGGATTGTGTTGTCCCTGCAGAGCCCTTCCCACCAGAATAATGCCCCCTAACCTTATATGAAACTGCACTGGGTTCTGCTGTCAAGGTAGCATGGGCTACCTTTAAGTGCCCACCCTCTCTCTAACTAGGTTAGTACTAGCTGATGGTAGGCATAGTGCAAGACTTCCACAGTGTGGAGATGTAGTGTAGTTTAAATACATTTTTCCTTTTTTGAAAGGCAAATGTTCTCAAGTTACCCAACCACCACAGTACTTCCAACACGACGTGCACAAACTCCTCCAATATCCTCCTTACCAACATCTCCTTCTGATGAAGTGGGAAGGAGGCAAAGTCTGACCTCTCCTGATTCCCAGTCCACAAGACCTGCCAATCGTACAGGTATACTTGTAAGCAACAAATAACTTAGTAGGAAATATAGGAGTTTCCTAAATTTAAGTATGTTCAGTGTAGGCTTTTAAGGCATCATTAACTAATTTGAAGTCTACATTTTGATAAAATTTAAGTGTGCATGTCATAACTAAAATCTTATGGTAGAGATCTTAGTACTAAAAGCCAGCAACTGACTGCTAGGGAAAAAAAAGTTAAAATTGGTGCTTATAAGTGGCTGAATAGATTGCATACTGGTAGCCATGTACAAGAATGAACAGGTGGTATTATTAACTATGATAAATAACTCTAGAATATTATTTTAGTTTCTTTTTGGTCTTTGCTTACAGAGTTGCTTAACAGAACAAACTTCAAGAGTGATCCATCACAACCTAGAATATATCACTTATAACACTAGAATGAATTGATTTGTTTTCTGATATCCATCATTACTGTATATTTCTGAAATACAGTCTCTCTAGTTAATCCTGCCTGTGAGCTACAGGGGCAAGCTTCTATTTTGAGTAATACATAAAAAGTTGAAACTGAATAGAGTAATTAAATAGCACCATTTTTTCTGACTATTTTCCTCTTATCTGGGGAATGATGATATCCAGTTGGAAGCACCATTATTAGAATTTCTATATTGCATCAGTAAATCCCTACTCCTGCTGATGTCAGAGTTAACATTGACATCACTCAGTAAAATGTTCACCTTATAATGTAGTAATAATAATATAATAAGAAAAAGTCAGCTCATATGTTTGAGTGACTAACATGAAAACTAAATCAACATCTCTCCTCTAGAATTGATGTTCAGTGTTGAGGGGGAGAGACTTTTTTCAGATTCCAGAATGAGGCAGGATAGAGGTATACAATTTATGTTTTCCTTCTTCATAACATCTTTATTAATCCACAGTTCTGGTTGTCTCCTTTCTGCAGTGTTATGTTTGGCAACTCAGACTGTTGCTTAGCAACTTGCCTGCTCAGCCACTAGACTGCCTCATTTTTTTTCTTTCCAGATGCTTTGCCTCCAGTATTAGGATTAGGTGGCAGCAAATTCTCTTGCTACTTTAGTGCTTTCAGACATTAATCCTCACCTTTATGGCAAGTAATGTGTAAATCTTTTTTTTTCTTCTAAGCTCTGGGGCAGCAGTTCTTGGAGAGATGTTGGCCTTTTCAAGGATATAATAATCCTTCTCCGTTGGTGATTTTTTTTTCTTTTGAAAGACTCTGTTACAGGAATAGAGAACACACCCTTCAAAGAGACTTTGAAGTATCCTCAGCAGCTATGCAAGTGTGTCTAGCTGCTAATTATGGCAAAATATCTTGGTGTGATCTCCTGAAGGTTGTTGATCCTCTGAACCAAGTACAACCAAGCTGAACTTAGTCCAGTCCATCTAAGAGTAGCGTGGTAGGGTTTCAACTGGATGTAAAGAAATAAATTTAATTCAAAAAGTTGAAATTGCATTGACCTTAATGGATCAAGTAAATGTTTACCTAGTCTTGGAAACCATCATCTGGCCAATTAAAGGAAGAGGAACTCTCTCTGGTTTTATTATGGAAAGGAGATGATCCAGAGCTGCAAATTAGTGAAGATGTTAGAAGGAAAGTTCTCAGGGAACAAATTTTCTTTAATTCTTAATCATCAACTAATATTGGAATAAATGGTTAAAGAAGCCTAATAAAATGCAAAAGACCGAAGAAAGGCAAAAGAATATCGATAACTTATGCAACCATTGGTTAACTTTTTTCTTTTTCTCTTAGCTTTGTCAGATCCAAGTAGTCGGCTTTCAACTTCTCCTCCTCCACCTGCCATTGCTGTTCCATTGTTAGAAATGGGATTCTCTCTCAGGCAAATTGCAAAAGCTATGGAAGCCACAGGTGATCTGTTTGTTGAATAATACCTATTACACTTGAAAACACAGTTTAATAAGAAACAGGTTTTTTTAATGGAACACTGTATGCTATAAGCTTTGAACTCACAAATGCATGGCGAATTATGGAAAGAGTAAATGGATTTTTTTCATCAACAGTGATATAAAATTATGAGGTAAGATTTTTTCTTTTCAGGTGCAAGAGGAGAAGCGGATGCTCAGAATATCACAGTACTGGCCATGTGGATGATAGAGCATCCTGGGAATGAAGAAGATGAAGAGCCCCAGTCAGAAGGAACTGCAGATTCACATCATGGGACAATAGTTTCTGGAAGCAGTGGAAAATCTAATGACCAATGTTATTTACAATCCCCAGGAGATATCCCTTCAGCTGATGCCACTGAAATGGAGGAAGGTTTCAGTGAAAGGTAAAATGTAGTTCTTTTCTGATTGCATAAATCCTGCTGCTGCTATTTCAGCAATTTGATAGTTGACAGAAGAAGACTCCAAAATACCACTATGAATTAATTTTCTAAAGTTGTATATGTGTAGAAGTGGAGTTGTCAGTAAATTAGTTTTTGTATACGTTTGTTTACAGTATTGTGTTTATTAAGAAAAAAGTAAACTGAATATATTCCCCTCCAAGATAATTAAACCATATGATATTAATGGTCTGACTACAATGAAAAGAAATTTCATTGGATATTTAGTTTATTAATTTTTTTAAAATGCAGAGCTTGTGCACGTTTTCTCATTGAGCTTTATAATGCGACTGCATTCCTTACTTTCACTTCCTTTTTAAGTTATGGCCCACTCCTGAGGGGAGGGATAGTGTTAATACCTGTCAGTCAAAAGCACTTTCAGTTGTGCTGATTATGCTAAATTAAGTGCTGACTTTATGATGAAGAGATACATCAATCAGGAACTAAACTAAAGCCAATAATCTTAATCACATTCTTGACCTCAGGCAGATTTAAACTCTGTTCTCTAGAAAGGAAAGAATAGTGTTTTGTTTTATATTGATATTTATCTCATAAGAACAATTCTGTCCTTTAAAAAGTAGATACTGCAAATTGTGAGGGGAAAAACATTTTATATAGAAACAATTGTGCCTGTGTCATAAATCTTAGGCCATTCAGATTTTTATTAGGAAGTATTGTTTGTGTGAAAACAGTGTCATTTTGTCTCAGAGTTTATCGCGTTTGGTTGCTTAATCCTGATTAGATATTTGACCCTGCGTGTCACAATTACTGGTTCTAGAGATAATTATGATGTCACAGAGACTTAACTTCAGGTGAAGAATAAATTTTAGGAGTCACACATTTAAAGATTACTTTTCCATATATATATCCTTACTTTTGTCGAAAAGGGAGAGTGATTGAGGAGATAAACAGATGTTGATATTTCTGTTGTTTCCCCGTTCATTCTATAGTAGTGTGCAAAATGTAAAATGAATACTTTTCTGCGGTTTCTGCAATATCTAGGCCCCACAGAGTAAGTGAAGGAAGACACATCAGCCTTCTTGGGTTCCTTTGCTGATGTAACACCTGCATGCAACTCCTCACTATTAATGGGGGTTATAGTATAAATATGCACAGACACAAGATGATAAATTTCTGAAGTTCCTTTTTTGGAGGGAGAGAATTGAATTTACTACCATCAGTGTTTTCACTTTTTTTTTTTTTTTGTAAGATCCATGCTAAATGTTTTTTGGCTTATCTGTTTGTTTTCCCAGTCCTGATAATATAGATCATGCAGAGAATGCTGCTTCTGGAAGTGGACCCCCATCAAGAGGTCGGTCAGCAGTAACAAGGAGACACAAATTTGACTTAGCTGCCCGAACGTTGCTAGCACGTGCTGGTAAGTGCACTAAAATGGTTCGAATATCTTTTGTTCATTTGGTAAATTTGTGAGAAGAAGGTATTTAGCATCTAATATGGAACTTTAAAAATATAAATCCTGTTTGTATATATTTAAGTATATATTTAGCTTAATTTCTTTTATACAGTAATGAATAAATAATATTAATTTTACTAGTAGTATTTTTTAAAAGCTTTTGAATAGGTTATCTTTTTAATTATATGCAAAGTAAAGAATGTTTTCTCTTTGATTTGAGCGGGATTATACCGCTCAGTACAGGCTCACAGAAATCAGAGTCGGAGAGAGGGAATATCTTTGCAGCAAGATCCAGGAGCCTTATATGACTTCAACTTGGATGAAGAGTTAGAAATTGACCTTGATGATGAAGCAATGGAAGCAATGTTTGGACAGGATCTGGCCACTGATAATGATATTCTGGGAATGTGGATCCCAGAGGTATTGGATTGGCCTACCTGGGTGTGTGTGACTGCAGCTGGGGCTGCTTTGACTTACTTACTGCTTTTTGCACAATCATATTTTAAAATTAAAATAACACATTGCATTAATAGTTTTCTGCTTGGACATAATGAGTTTCTAAACCATAATGGTGCTTAAAGCTACTTTGATGTCTGTCGCCTCAGTTTAATGAGAAGACAGCAGTACATAACTAATTTATTCGTTTGATTCTTGCTGTGTTCATCTGCACAAACTTCATTAGTTTCTTCCCTAAGAAAAGGGATAAGCTACATTAGCTAAATTATTTTGATCATGACATCCAATTTTAGAAAACAAACACCTGTACTAGATTGCTAAATTTATGTGGGGTAAAGCAGTATAAGAATAAAACAATTGCTAACCATTCTTCAGTTAGAACAAACAAAGCAAACAAGTGAAACTGATAGGAGACACTGTCCAGTGAAATGGAATAAAGTTCCCATTCATCATTCAGTTGTATCTTCTTTATAGCAATGAAAGTTTTTTTTTCTGTATTTAGAGGGAACCATTAGTTCAGACTAGCTTTTTTTCCTTCATTGTAGTCATATGAAGAGGATTGAGAGGCTGGTTTTTTTGTGACAGTGACCTATAATAGTATTACTACATCTAGGTTTTGCAAAAGTTGATACGGTTGGCTCGATTCTCCTGTCACTGTGTAACTCCATTGACTTCAGTGGAGTTAGTCCTGATTTACAGCAATGTAATTTACAGGTGAATTAGGCTTGTTATCTTAGTATGACTGTGTTCAGTGTTGTTATGCATGTTACAGTGGGTTCTGTTAAAAAGTTATTATTACTATCTCACAAACAGTATTTGTCTTTATTGTGGTATTTTCAGTGTTCCCTATAATTAAAATGGGATTGGTAAATTTAATAACTGCAGCTTCCTTAAACGTTGTGTATGCAGCTTTGTTGGCTGATTTCACAAATTAGTACGCTCAGTCGAAACTTGTGGGGGGTTTTGTAACACGCCGTTACCTGATTTGCACATTCAGACAATATGAACATATTTGCATGTGCAGTTTCAAAGGCAGAATTTGAAAATTTGGCCATGTGAATTTAAGTTCCTAGTAAGTCTGTTTAAATAGAGATTCTTGACAGTAGTACCAGCTTGTGGTAGAATTGCCATCTTAGATCAGTGAGTTCCAAATTCAGACACCTTGGTGTACAGTATGTGTTGACTTGAGCATTAATCAGTGTCACTCGCTGAATGTAGTAGCCAGCAGTCTGAAAAGCTGTTAAATGTTTTCCGTTCTGTATCTAGACTTTGCCAAGTTTTAAGGAAGAAATTAATAACTCATATAGTCTTTGGTGGGCTGAAGCAGAATGATTCTTGAGGACTGGGTTGTAAGGAGTTTAGAGACAGAAATTCTAATAATGTGACCGATTGGGACAGATTTCCTTCCCCCCCCTTTTTTTTTTAAATCATCCTTTCTGTACTTTGTACTATAATCAAAAAGGGAAAGACACCTGCCACCTTCCCCCACACACAATAACTTAGCCATCTCTGGTCTGCTTCTAAGTAAAACCTACAGCACAAATATTGTCATGCATGCTTAACAGACATAGATAGAAAAAAACACTTAACAAAAATAGAAGTACTCTTATGAGCATAATTATTCTATATCTAGTAATTTCATATGAAAATTATATTATACAGCATGTTTGTGAGTCTGAAGACAGAGAAGAAGTGGTAGTTTGTGAACTGTGTGAATCCAGTGTTGTCAGCTTCAATCAACACATGAAAAGAAATCACCCTGGTTGTGGCCGTAGTGCAAATCGACAAGGCTATCGTAGCAATGGTTCCTATGTGGATGGATGGTTCGGTGGTGAATGTGGAAGTGGAAATCCATACTACCTGTTGTGTGGCAGCTGCAGAGAGAAATATTTGGCCTTGAAAAGTAAATCCAAGACATCAACATCAGAAAGGTACAGAAGAAAATTGTGGTGGGAGGTTTCATTAGGTTTGGGAAATTTCATTAGGAGGGAAAATTGAAAACGTCCATCAATGTATGTATCTTAAGAAGCGTTGATTTGCCAGCTTTACAGTTTGTACCAGTATTGTTGGTGGTAACTGAGATTAAAAATCTTTCTATGATCACACCTTTTGTGGAAAGGGAAAATTAAATCCTTTCATCTTTTAATAATTTTCCAAAATACATATAATAAACAACTCCTTGGAGCCTAGATTCAAGCCCTGTTAAATTCATTTTACTAAGAAACAAGTAAGTAGTTTGATCGGCCCAGCAGCTTTAAAAATGAAGCTATTACAATATTTTTTAGGAATACTAGCACTGGATCCTTCTTTCAATATCACAAAATGGATTTTTTTGAAGGATGTACGTATAAGGCTCCCACTCTTAACAGGCCTTTTATTAAATATAGACTATTGTTCCTGAGTAGCAATCCTCAGAAAACATTTTACATATTACCTAACTGTAATATAGTTCTATTTTTAAATATAAATATGTGTATACTGTTGTTCTTTTGAGACTTTTTTTACTTAGTATGCTCTTAATAAAATATTCTTGTTGTTTGGTGCAGGTACAAAGGCCAGGCTCCTGATTTAATAGGCAAGCAAGACAGTGTCTATGAAGGTATTTCTTTACTCTGAATTTTTGAAGATACATGTTACTTTTATGAAATGAGATTTTTGTCAGCAGTGTACACAAGTCCGTGCCTACCTCACATCCCAATATTGGTGCCACTGAGGCTCTCATTCCCTCTATTACTGTATCCAGGGTACCAGCTAAGAAGACCATGTTGCATACTGAGAAGCTGTCTAGAGCGGCACGAGCACTGGGCTTAGGGCCTCCCAAGTCCAGAGCCAAGGTGCAGTCCTCATTGTTACTGTCTTCTGTAGCCTGAAGCAAATGCTGTACTCATTACACTTTGGTACAGTCTTCAGTATGACCTGACATTCTGACACCTGAGGAACCCAATCCAGAGTCCCTGGTACAGTCCAGGCTCCTATCTCATGAAGACCTGCAAATCCTTAAAGAGCCCAAATCACCAGTACTCTGCACTGGTACCAGCATACCTCCAAGAGCCTACTTGCCATCCATATTCATCTTTGGTGACTCGTCCACTGCTACCAACACAGTCTCCATGCAGCCTCTTTGAGGGTACTGAGCTTTACTTCTAGCTGGTAGTGATACAACATTCTTTGGCACTGCCTCACCATCCTCTCTTTCAGATATCTGTACCGATGCAAGTACAGGTTTCTTCCAGGGGCCTGGTGCTGATCTGATACCTGGGTACTGGCACTACTTACCCCTCCTCCCCCAAGCGGATGCAGGGGATGATACCTCATTTGACTCAGAAACAATCTGTACAAGGTTCCTCCCCCTTCCAGCCTTCTTCCTTTGAGGTTACCACTGAAAGGGAGGCTCTTAGGAGGAAGCACACCTGACTATGCTGGCAAGGTCAACCTTGGAGTCCTGCCTCTTTCCCTTATGCCGCACACCAGTGGGCTTAGTGGAACCTGTGGGCTCCTTATGGCAACCCTTTTTACAGGGTACCCTCTCAAAAGAGGACTTGTCAGGAGCTTTAACTGATGGCCTAAGGCCCTGCCCCACAGATACATCTCTCAGAGAAAGAACCAACAGAAGAGTAAGAAACTCCACCTTATCATAAGTCCTCCTCCTTACCATATGAGGCTGCCATGACTCTCCAGTTTTCTTACGCTGATGACTTTTAAGGCTTTCCAAGACCTTATAAAAAGGGTAGCAGACCTTGCCCATCAACGATGCTCTGCTTAACCTGGCATGCACAATGTAGCAAACCCCAGCTACTGTCCCATTCCCTTGTAAATGAGCTGACAAAAGGTCCTACATCCCATCCCATCAAGAGGCTCGGAGTATATTTTTCCTTCCACTCTCCTCTCCTCTCTCTCTCTGGTTGTTGCAGCTGTTAACAAACAGAAAAGGTAACACTGATCCCATTCAATACCATCCGATAAGGAGCTAAAGCAGTTCAACCTTCTGGGCCACAAGAGCTACTCCTCAGCCTCCTTGCAGTTCAGAGTAGCTAGTTATCAAGCCCTGATAGCAAAATATGACTTCACAGTCTATTCAGAACTCTCATCTTTTATTGAACATCTGCCCCAGGAGGAGAGAGAACAATTTCAGGTCCTCGTTATGGAAGGCCAGGCAGTTTCCAAGGGGTCTCTCCAGGCCTCACTTGATGCTGCTGACACAGCTTCATATTCCATGACTATGACAGTATTCATGCATTGAGCTTCCTGGCTGCAGTCTTCTGGCCTCCTCCAGGAAGCACAAAAAACTGTCAAGGATCTTCCCTTTGAGGGGCCTAAGTTGTTTAGTGATTCCGTGGATGGGTCCCTTCATTCTCTTACAGACTCCTGGGTAACACTACAGTCTTTCGACATCTGTACAGCTGCAACGAAAAGAAAATATAGCAAATCGCAGACATCTCACCAGTGTTGCACAGTCCACTATCAGACCAGCTGAACCCCTCCCCACTGCCCGAGGCAAAAGCCCAGACTTACGCCCTCTTCTTAGCAACCTCTCAGTCGGTGACATCCTCAAAATGCCTGTTTTGACCCATTGGTTGAGAGTCACAAACTGTCTACCCCAGATCATACACTGCACCTGGCCCCCCCTCACCCGTATGGGGATCATCTCTCCCATTTCCTTCCTTCCTGGGAGCTCATCAGCTCAGATCCTAGAAGTGATTTCTACAGATTATTCCATCCTGTTCAGCTCCTTACACTTCTGTCCCCATCCCTCTTCAGGGACCTCTCTCACAAAGACCACTTAAGACCCACTTCTTGGCTCCTTTGGAGAGTCCCACCCAGGTCCTTCCCTGGTCCTGGGTCTCTCTCTTCTAACGGGAGGTTGTCTCTATTATAGCACGTGCTGCTTGCAACTTGCAGTCACCTGTCATGTGCTCCCTGAGCTCAGTCCTTTTAGCCTTAAAGGGAAGAGCCTTGGAGCAGGGTCTGGGGAAGCTCATGTGCATCTTCCAAGACCAGCACCCAGGGGCAGATTCAGCTTCTACTAGGTGCTGAGTTCTCTGGGTGTGTAAATTAGCATGTTTCCATTCCACAAGGTGAGTGACAAAGGTGGAGGAGGGCAGTAGCACGTTAATTGACTTCTCTGACAATCCCAGAGTGAAATGATCAGTCTTTTCTATCACTAAAATCATACTTTAAAATTATTCTTTTTATATATTTATATATATCCCCTGAAAAGGGAAAAGAGAAAACATGTCCCTATAACTGCACAAAGCCCACAACCACATTCATAATACTTTGTAATGAATACGAGGGCAAGGCATTCCCAGTGACTGCCTCTGGAACTCACTCCCTTTGAATATATATCTGAGCATGAGTCTGGAAATTTTTATTGCATTATTTAAAACCCAACTCTTGGTGTAGGCTTTCCACTAACTGCAGCATTTGGAATCTTCTGGCACTAAATCTGCTGGTTCTTCTTGGAGGAGTGTCCCTGTGGGTGCTCAGCTTTAGGTGTCTTGGCGCCCTGTGCTTCTAATCAGAGATTTGTAGTAACAGTGCCCCAGTTGGTCGCATGCGCAGCAGCCATCTTACGCCTCTCTGAGGGGTTACCCCATGCACACAGCCAACCATCGCACAGTTCCTTCTCTACCACCCTTGGCTTTGGTTGGAACAACAGCAGTGCCCTCAACAGCTTTAGCTCTTTCTTATTATTTTAGTTTTTTCCAACTAGTACCTTTTCTTTATTAATTTCTCTCTAAAATGTCTTTCCCATTTACCAAAAAAAAAAGAGAAGAGAGGATTTTTTCCCCTTTTTCCCCTGCCTCTGGCAGGCAGTTGCCTACCAAGATAGGAATTAGAATAGGACTACCCCATTCAGTCTCCAGCATAGCCTCTCAGACATGCCTGGCTCTCCAGGTTTCAAATGCTGTCTCACCTGCAGACTTCCCATACTAGTCTCAGACGGCCACGCGCAGTGTGTTTGTAGCCTTGGAGAAACACACATAACTCAAAAGTGTCCTCACTGCAAAAAACTGACAGCTAGGACAAGGAAGGCTAGGGATCTCCAGTTGAAACTTCTCATGATGGAGAAATCCCTCAGTCCAGCCTCTGACCCTGAGTCCAGGACACGTCCTGGCCAGCACTTGCCTACAGCTGCCTCTGACGGGGATATTCTCAAAAACAGTTACTAAGGACCCTGCTCCTAAAAAAGCCACAAAAAAGCGGTTTCACTCTTCACCACAGCGAGACTTGCCTCATTAAAAGCCATTTCCGACTGCAGAATTTTCCCTGGTACCGACGGCACTGAGAGAGTCAGACCATGAGGCACCGGGACCAGCCGGTACCGAGACATCCTGAGGAGCTAAAGACCCTGTGCGGTCTAGCTCTTATGGAGGCACACAGAACAAAACTAAGCCTCCTCGCTCGGCACCGGGGAAGCCTACAAAAACCCAGGCACCAAGCCGTGCAATGGCGCCATATGTCACACCAATACAATGCAGCAAGCCTACGGTACCGACAGTACTGCCTCTGATTCCCAGCCAGAGTGTGTCTCCAGCTTCGGTATCAAGCCTTCTGGTGCCGCAACAATTCATCAGACAGGCGGGCCTCCTTGTTTGTTCTACTCTGGGGACTCTGCTTTTTGGCACTCACGGCACCCCAGCCAGAATGGGACTAAGCCTGACTGCTACCCCTGCTGGCTTAGTCCCTCCTCTTTCCAGCGATGAGGAGGAGGAAGTGGAGGCAGGAATGTACACCCCACGCCACTCCTCACCCAAACCTGGACCACCATGGTACCAAACATCCCTCGATGTGAGAGGCTGGAAAGGTCCACAATGAATGCCACCCCGCATGGCCACTCCCACCCAACTGGTCATACTGGGACCCATGTACATTATACAGGGCACAGGACATCAGGCCCCCCCACCTATCCAGGTGCAGATCACCAACACGATCACCTTCACCACCAGCTCCAGCATCTACAGAAATGCTGGAGGAGGAAGTGGAAGAACCTGAGGAGGCGCCTGAGGGTGATACCCTCCCATCTACTCACATTTCGTCCTTGTCACCAGACGAAACAATAATGCTATCATCTCCCACATCAGGTGATGACTTCAAATCATTTCAGGACTTGTTGAAACAAGTAGCTGACTCCCTTTACATATCACTGACAGAGCTACCTGAGACACAGCATAAACTGACTGATATACTCCAAGCCTCTCCAGCAGCCAGGGTTACACAGCCCATCAATGCAGCCATTATGGACCTGGCTAAAATTGTCTGGCAGACGCCAACCACAGCCCCGCCTTCCTGTTAAAGATCTGAGGAGCTGAGTTTCTGTTCACCCATCCTACTCTAAACTCATTAGTGGTAGAAGCTGTTAACCAAAGGGGGAAGCAACATCAGTCTAAAACCACCCTTTACAATAAAGACTGGAAAAGGCTAGACCTTTTCGGGAGGAAAGCCTACTCATCGGCTACCCTCCAATTCCGCCCAGCCAACTAGTTGGCCAATACACACACAACACGTTTTTGCAGATGTCAACCTTTGACCGTCTCCCAGCAGACAAAAAAGAGCAATGCAAGGCCAGTATTACAGAGGGTTTCCCCATTGCCAGAGCTGCCCTGCAGGCTTCTCTTGATTCGGCTGACACAGTAGCACAAGCCATCACCCCATCCATAGTCATGCGTAAGGCTTCCTGGTTCCATCTTTCTGGGTTTCCCAGAGAAGTTCAGGCCACTGTAGAGGACCTCAGTTTCAAAGGTCAAAAACTGTTTGCAGAGAGCATGGACGAGTCCTTACACACTTTGAAGGACTCCCGGGTGACTCTAAAGACACTCAGAATCTACGTTCCTGCAAACAAAAAGAAACGGGCAGATTCTATAACTAACTGTTCCAAACTGACCCATGCGTCCAGCCTCAAAGACACTACAACCAGCTCCGCAGAGGCAGATGAGGCATCAACAACCACAAGATCAGTCATCTACGTCTCAATCATCCACTTCGAGACAAATGTTTTGCAGTGTAGTTCAAGGACACGAGAACCCCACATTCTCCAATCCCAGAGTTACATCTAACCTCCAGCCCATTTGGAGACCCACCTGTCACCATTCTGCCCAGTTTGGCAAACCATCACCATGGACAAATGTGTTCTGGAAATTATTCAGAAGGGCTATTCCATTCCCTTTACTTCTATTCCATCTACCCACCCCCCCTTCCCAATCCCTCTTCAGGGACCCCTCTCACGAGCACCTGCTGGAACAGGAAATAACACATCTCCTCCAATTAGGTGCTGTGGAACCCATGCCAGCTCAACAGAGGGGCAGAGGGTTCTATTCCCATTACTTTCTCACCCGGAAGGAAACAGACTTCTCAACATGCGAAAGCTGAACAAGTTTGTAAGAACACAACGCTTCAAGATGGTGACTTTGACAGCTGTAATTCCAGCATTGGAGAAAGGAGATTGGCTCTCAGCCCTCAACCTACAAGATGCCTACTTTCATGTCATGATTCACTCAGAAACAGAGCACAAAGTACTCCGCTTTGGCCTCTCCACTGCCCCAAGAGTGTTTTCCAAGATTCAGAGTAACAGCCGCGTTAGTCTGTATTCGCAAAAAGAAAAGGAGTACTTGTGGCACCTTAGCGACTAACCAATTTATCTGAGCATAAGCTTTCGTGAGCTACAGCTCACTTCATCGGATGCATACTGTGGAAAGTGTAGAAGATCTTTTTATGCAGAAAGCGTGAAAAAATACCTTCCCCCACCCCACTCTCCTGCTGGTAATAGCTTATCTAAAGTGATCACTCTCCTTACAATGTGTATGATAATCTAGTTGGGCCATTTCCAGCACAAATCCAGGTTCCTTCCCCCCCCCCCCCCCCCCCAAAAAACCCACTCTCCTGTTGGTAATAGCCGTCACCTTCAACCCCCAACTAAAACCCCTCCAACGCATTATTAAGGATCTACAACCTATCCTGAAGGATGACCCAACACTCTCACAAATCTTGGGAGACAGGCCAGTCGTTGCCTACAGACAGCCCCCCAACCTGAAGCAAATACTCACCAGCAACCACATACCACACAACAGAACCACTAACCCAGGAACCTATCCTTGCAACAAAGCCCGTTGCCAAGTGTGCCCACATATCTATTCAGGGGACACCATCGCAGGACCTAATAACATCAGCGACACTATCAGAGGCTCGTTCACCTGCACGTCCACCAATGTGATATATGCCATCATGTGCCAGCAGTGCCCCTCTGCCATGTACATTGGTCAAACGGGACAGTCTCTACGTAAAAGAATAAATGGACACAAATCAGATGTCAAGAATTATAACATTCATAAACCAGTCGGAGAACACTTCAATCTCTCTGGTCACGCGATTACAGACATGAAAGTTGCGATATTACAACAAAAAAACTTCAAATCCAGACTCCAGCGAGAGACTGCTGAATTGGAATTCATTTGCAAATTGGATACAATTAACTTAGGCTTGACTAGAGACTGGGAGTGGCTAAGTCATTATGCAAGGTAACCTATTTCCCCTTGTTTTTTCTCCCCCCCCCCCCCCCCCCGATGTTCTTGTTAAACCCTGGATTTGTGCTGGAAATGGCCCACCTTGGTTATCATACACATTGTAAGGAGAGTGATCACTTTAGATAAGCTATTACCAGCAGGAGAGTGGGGTGCGGGGAGGTATTTTTTCATGCTTTGTGTGTATAAAAAGATCTTCTACACTTTCCACAGTATGCATCCCATGAAGTGAGCTGTAGCTCACGAAAGCTTATGCTCAAATAAATTGGTTAGTCTCTAAGATGCCACAAGTCCTCCTTTTGTTTTTTCCAAGATTCTCGCTGTTGCAGCAGCACATCTTCGCAGGCAGGATGTGATCATCTTTCCCTACCTAGACAACTACCTCCTTAAAAGCACCAACACACCAGACAGCAGTCAACACCATTTGAACAACTGTAGTCCGGTTTACAGACCTAGGGTTTCAGATGAATCTTCAAAAATCCACTCTGACACCGACCGAACAGTTGGAGTTTAGAGGGGCACACCTCAACTGCCGCACAGTAATAGCACGCCTAGCACAGCAACGCTTCCTAACCTTAACAAACCTAATTACAACTGTCAGACACAGCCCACAAATGTACGCCAGAATGTGCCTACAACTCCTTGGGCACATGGCTGCTACGACGTTTGTTGTGAAACATGCCAGGCTCCACATGAGATGCCCACGTGCCTGGCTCCGTACTGTATACATTCCACACAGACACTCCATCAGCAGACGTCTTACAATGCCCAGCAGGGTAAAGGTCTCGCTCCGATGGTGGACACAACATACAAATGTTTACTTGGGTGTCCCCTTCCAACAAAAACCCCCAACAATAACACTCACCACAGACACCTCTCTGGTCGGATGGGGAGCACACTTGGGAGACAGTACCATTCAAGGTCGCTGGTCTCCAGAGGAATCCAATCTCCACATAAATCTACTAGAGCTAAGAGTGGTCCAAAACACCTACCAACACTTTCTCCCTCTGATCCGCGACAGGACTGTACAGATTCCTAGGGACAACTTGGCGACTGTTTTATGTAAATCGCCAAGGAGGGGCCTGATCTTACCCCCTCTGTGCAGAAGCAGTTTGCCACACGCACTGGTGCATCTCCAACAACATAGACCTCATAGCATCTTACCTGCCCGTACCCCAGAATGTAATATCAGACGACCTAAGCAGGACAATCCCACGAGTGGGAAATGGATCCCAGAATAATAACTATATTCAGACAATGGGGATTCCCCACAATAGATCTTTACAATCTTTGCCTGTAATATTGCTCACCAGCCGGATTGGGCCACAATTCCCTGGGAGACACCTTTCTTATGAAATGGGAGGCCCCACTAATGTATGCCTTTCCCCACGATCCCTCTATTGCACCATGTCCTCCAAAAGATCAAGCAAGACAGGTCCAGGATCATCCTTATTGCACCAACATGGCCCAGACAAACATGGTTTCTATACCTGAAACAGATGGCGGTGAGACCACCTAGAACCCCTCCCCTTGTGCCTCATCTGTTGACACAGGACGCAGGTCACCTTTGTCACCCCAACATCTTGGTACTCCATCTCAAGGCCATCTGTGCTCACCCACTGACTAAATGCTTTCTCAAGGCATCGTGAACACTTACCCCACATTACAGGACCCAATCCCCATGTGGGACCTCAATCTCGTTCTCCATGCCCTCATGGGCAAGCTCTTTGAACCACTAGTGACCTGCTCGCTGTTACATCTCTCCATGAAGGTCACCTTCCTCTTAGCCATCATGTCAGCAAGAAGTGTGGGAGAGCTGGGTGTCCTAATGGCACATCCACCTTATATCGTATTCCTCAAAGACCAAGTAATCTTGCAACCACATCCCAAGTTCATACCCAAAGTTGCTTCCCCCTTCCACCTCAACCAGCCCATTTACTTATCTGTATTTTTCCACAAACTGCATGCTGACAGCAGGGAGGCCCCCCTCTACACACTGGACGACTGCAGAGCGCAAGCTTCCTATATAGAAAAAACAAAAACATTTAAAAAATCATCCAGACTGTTCCTATCCACAACAGAACGTTCTCAGGGTCAAAGGATCTCCAAGCAGAGTCTATCGAAATGGATATCTACATGTATCCAATTATGTTACCAAAATTATAATATGCACGCTCCCTCTGGACTTCGCACACACTCCACTAGGGCACTATCCACAACTGTAGCATTTCTCAATGATGTACCCATCATGGACATTTGTAAAGCAGCTAGCTGGGCATCAGCCCATACCTTTTACCACACACTATGCATTAGAACAACAATCAGCTACAGATGTGCAGTTTGGACTATCGGTCCTCTCCACTGCACATAAATCAACTCTGAAGCCCCGCCCCTCCACTGAGGGGCAGTCACCTAAAGTGGAGCACCTACAGCGACACTCCTCGAACACGAAGAGAAAGTTACTCACCTTGTGCAGTAACTGAGGTTCTTCAAGATGATTGTCCCTGTGGGTACTCCACCCACCCCGCCCGCCCACTTCAGAGTTTCACCTTGATCCTCTGGGGTAGAGAAGGAACAAGGGGACGGTTGGCTGCACACATGGGGTAACTGCTCGGAGCAGCGCAGCCAACTATGGGATTGCTACTACAAATCTCTGCATAGAAGCTCCAAGACACCTAAAGTGGAGCACCCACAGGGACAACCATCTCGAAGAACCTCAGTTACTGCACAAGGTGAGTAACCTTCCCTTTGAGTTTCCCATTTATGTTCTTGAAAGGATATAAAGGATAACTAGTTAGTTTGATGCTGCAAGTAGTCACATAACATATGCCACTTGCTTTTGAGAAATGTTATCCATACAACTTCTTTATACAAGAAATACAGAAATTGTACAAATGTAGCAATTTTAGATTTTTTTTATTTCAGTTGTACTATATCGATATAAGCTTCTAAAGATGAGGGTTGTTTTTAATAAAAATTAGGTTGCGGATTGCAATTCATATTTTTATGACACTAGAGCTAGGTTCTTAAATCCATTGAAATTATTTAAATGCACAAGCATGCTGTTACTTAAAATGCATCCCATTATTGCACAGTTGATAGCACTAGTTTAGATTTTGTGCCTAACCCTTGTTTATTTCTCCAATCTTAGAAGACTGGGATATGTTGGATGTTGATGAAGATGAAAAGCTGACAGGAGAAGAGGAATTTGAATTACTGGCTGGACCCCTGGGATTAAATGATCGCCGTATTGTACCTGAGGCAGTTCAGTTCCCTGACAGCGATCCCCTGGGAGCATCAGTTGCAATGGTCACAGCCACCAATAGTATGGAGGAGACTTTGATGCAGATAGGTAAATTTGAGCAAAGGAGATGCATTATGTTCTGCTTTACCCTGTGATTTAAACCCCATGTGCTGCAGAGAGGAGGAGTGAGACACTGGAGAATCTATTAATTTGTTTTCTCATTTAGACAGAATGCTTTCTCATAATCAGGAGGGAGGCAACAGCACTTGGCAAACAAGTGTAATTTAAAGTACAGACATTTTGTTTTCTTTGGTGTGTGCTTATAGGGGCAGTTATGATATCATGGGTCAGTCAGTCTGCCCAGCCTCCCAACATCAGGAAATGCGGCAGACCTTAATTTTTCTTATTTTTTAGAGAAGCTGTGGTGATGGAGGGACAAGATACTTTATATTGACAAAAAACTAAAACCTGTGATTTTCGGTTAACACTATGGCCCCAGTCCTGCAATGGGCTTCACTAGCATGGTCCCTGAACCCTTAGGGAAGTTACAGTAACTTAAATAGACTTCTCACAAGGGGCTGTGCTAGGAGATCAGATTGTAGTAGTTAGGTCTTTCTGTAGCCCAGTTTTGAAGGGGCTTTGTAATGCATTTTGGCTGTTGTCAAATTGTTCCCAATCTGCTGAAAATTAAAAAAGGCTAAATTGGGTGTAGAACTTTAGGAGTATACAAACAATACTTAGTTTTTATAAGGACTCACAAACTGAAATCTGCAAAATTTATATTAATTTGTATACAGTAGTTTTGTGTTTAATAGCACACTATAATTTTCCCTTTTTGTTTAACACTAATTCAAAATATGATTACGTTTAAGGCTGTCATGGCTCCATAGAAAAAAGTTCTTCTGGCAGGATAACCCTGGGGGAACAAGCTGCTGCTCTAGTAAATCCACATGACCGTGTTATGGCACTAAGAAGAGTGACAGCAGCAGCCCAAGTGCTTCTTGCAAGAACCATGGTTATGAGAGCACTCTCACTATTGTCTGTCAGGTTTGTGACATTCTTTATTTCCTCTGGGTTTAATTATCAACTTGTATTTGCTAGGGATTCAGTTTTATTATCTGGTGGGGCCTGTGTTACTCATTTTAAATAATTTGGTGCTGTTTTTATGAGGAGGGCTTTCTTTTGAGTCCCATCCTCTTCACTTTCCTTCCCTAAAAGACACTTCTTCCTTTATATATCATGGTTAATGCCTAGAGGACCCAACTGAGATTAGTGCCCAATTGTGCTGCACATTGTAGAAACACATAGTATAAGATGTTAGAATTTCTAAAGCTAAATCAGTAAAGGAAGGGTGGTCTTGTGGTTATGGCACTTGTTATGGAGTGAAGAGATCAGGTTTAAATAATTACCTCTGTACAGGGGTCTTGTATGCCCTCACACCACAGCATGGGGGTATTTAGGATGCAGATGCTGATGTGAAGAAATTACTTAGTTTCCACTATTGAGCATACTTATCTCTGTGGTTAACTGTAAGCATGATTAGTCTCTTCTTCTGAAGTGGAACTGCACACATTCTTAAAGTTTAGCACATAGGTATTTGCAAGATCAGAACTCTTCCTCGGTTCCCCATCTGTAAACTGGGGGTAATACTTCCTTTCTTCTACCCTTTTCTAGGGAAATAATTTCCCACTAATCAAACAAGCAGTATTCTATTTATTAATGACATTTAGTAATAGTTACATTGTATGCAAGATGAAATTTCCTATTATGTACCTAACATTAAAAAAACAACACCCTAAACTAAAGCATTTTTTTTTTTTTCATTTTTGACAGTGGGTCCAGCTGTAGTCTTGCGGCTGGTCTTGAGTCCTTGGGTTTAACAGATATCCGAACTTTGGTTCGATTAATGTGCCTGGCTGCAGCAGGGAGAGCAGGCCTCTCCACAAGTCCATCCACTATGTCCAGTTCTGCAGAGCGTTCTAGAGGAGTACATAGTAAAACAAGCAAGCCTATATCTTGCTTGGCGTACCTGAGTACAGCTGTAGGCTGTTTGGCATCAAATACTCCTAGTGCTGCAAAACTGCTGGTACAGTTGTGTACGCAGGTAGGATTGTTATTTCTATACAAACATTTGCTTAAAACACTAGTATTTTACACTTGAAATTTTTGTATATGAGTCGAAGTGGTAAATTTTGTGAGAAATGATTTACATAAAGAAGGCACTAATATACAAGGATATTGTATGCTCCACCATACCATGTGCAACTGGATGTGAAAATTATTTTGATTAGAAAGGACTGCTTGAAAAATGTAGCTGAAACTTGTTCATGTTTATCACCTTTCTTTTTTATAAAAGAATCAAGATGAAAGTAAAATGGAAGAGATTATTCCCTCTTTGGAGTTTTCCCTCATGCTTTAGCACAAGTTTATGTTTTATTGTTGGTAACTTCATGTATCTTTATTTGGGTGCTAGGAATGTATATCTGCCAAGGAAAACATGAATCTGTTGGGGTTATTTTTAAATTGCTGCTGCTTAAACAGGTCACCCTAAAAGGGAACAATCTTTGGCTACACAAATTACCTACATTTTATTGAGTCAACTATACCCAGCGCTGTACATTCAAGTTTGAAAAAAGTAAAAAAGTGGATATATGTAGCAAGGTGTCATGTATATCTATAACCTCGGTAGCACGCAAGCTCATTATTGATTTGCTTTTACTGACTGTGAAGTGTGTGTAAGTGAAGGACTTATAACTACCCTGAGATGGAGTAACTGATTTTATTACATATCTTGTTTTTGCTTCTCCCATCCACAACTTTCTAAACTTTCACAATTCTCCAATAGATTAAATTACCTAGCTGACAGTGATGACAATAACAACACATTAAATTCTTTGTCCCTGAACCTGCAAGCAACAAACAACCTGTTTCACACTGGCACAGGAGTCCATTCAGTCCAATCAGCTTGTGGGATACAGGTCTTGAATTCTGTTTTGTATGTAATATTTGCATAATTAGAGGATGTTGGTTAGCCAATGATAATCTCTACAAATAAACTGAAGTTCTTGAAAAATCTATACATTTTAGATTTTATTTTTGTTTGACTAAAAACATTTGGATACATTTAATTTTTTCACTTGATTGCCTTTCTCTTAGAACTTGATTTCTGCTGCGACTGGTGTAAATTTGACTACAGTTGATGATCCAATTCAAAGAAAATTTTTGCCAAGCTTTCTGCGAGGAATTGCAGAAGAAAACAAGCTTGTAACATCACCCAACTTTGTGGTAACTCAGGCACTTGTAGCATTGTTGGCAGACAAAGGGGCTAAATTGAGGCCGAACTATGATAAAGCAGAAATTGAAAAGAAAGGTATTTTTTGTATTTAAAAAAAAAGTTTGTCAATATAATTCACAAAAATCTGCACTTTCTCATTTATATTCCCAGACAGATTTGTTAAACTGGAGTTAAGCTTGAGAGCACATAAGAGAAATATGTTTTGTTTTTTTTTCAAAAACCCTGCAAGAGTTTTGTAATTGTCAATAAAAATCACCATTATAAACCCAGGAAATTCAGTCAGATTGGAACTTGAATTTACCTTAATTTTTAAAAAAAGATTAATTTAAAAAAAGAAAAGGAGTACTTGTGGCACCTTAGAGACTAACCAATTTATTTGAGCATAAGCTTTTGTGAGCTACAGTAGCTCACGAAAGCTTATGCTCAAATAAATTGGTTAGTCTCTAAGGTGCCACAAGTACTCCTTTTCTTTTTGCGAATACAGACTAACACGTCTGTTACTCTGAAACCTGAGATTGATTTAAAAAATCCAGTTTCTGATGGAGCACCCTTTAAATGGTATGTCCTGAATTTTAAAATTATTTTAAGACGTTTCTGCTCCCTGTTGATGTTTACAAGAGTAAAACTGTTTATATACAGGACACTGCGAAACTGCTTATACATAAATTGCTGTCAAATTCACAAAATAAATTAAAGATTAGATGTTTTTTCACTATTGATTTCAAAGAGTGTAATCTTAGGTGTTACTTAACTATAATAGATGCAAAATTTTCAGGCAGAAATGTGATTATCAAGTTGCTGGTTGTTCCTTGGAAAGAAACCCAAATATTTGAAAGTATGAAAATCCATAGTTTAGGCATTCAGTTCTGACTCTGCCTCTATAGTTAGGCAGTGAAGTGGGGGGGGAAGCCCTTTGGAGATTTTATTCATGTCAAAACTTCATGTCTGTAGGAACCACAGAAAGTAAAATGCTTCACTCTTAATCACAGTGATTTGCTCCAGCTCTAGCCTTTTTTATAGACATACTTAGTCCACAGTAAAAGATATACTTTACTAATTCCTGATGAGACAGATAGCATACTTAAAGCAATCATTACCCACTCTTCATTACTATTCCACATGCCACCAATCACAGAAGTGTCATTAGGCACAGAACTAAGGCTCTAACCCTCCTAAACATAGATGCATAAAATTATGGCACTTACATGAAAGAACAAAAGTTAATGTGGTGGTTAGCATCATACCTGAATAATCATCAGAGACATTTATTTACCAATTAGTTATAAAACCAATGGTGTATGGTTCATATTCTTATGGAGTCTCATTGACTGCCAGTGAGGCTCCACATGGGTGCAGACGTTTATGCTAATAGATCCCAATGCAGGACTGGGGCCTTAAAAAGCTTGGTGTTTTAGGATGAAATCCTGGCCCAATTATGTCAATTGGAGTTCCCCATTGACTCTAATGAGGACAGTATTTCGCCGTCAATCTAAAGGGCTTCTGAAGAGTTTTGTGGAAAAAAGATTAGAGGATGGCTGGTTTTCAGTCTGTATCAGAACAGTTTTTCCAAATTTAAGATGGCTCTGTGGTATTTTTAGTAAAGAAAAAAAACATCTTTTTGCAGAAATTTTGTTCTTTCTAGCAATTGTGTGTAATATTTTATTGGCTTGTTTAATACTATCAATATTCATTTGGGCATCATCTTATTGTTTTGTTTAAGCAGGTTTAATTGCCCATTTGTATGCCCATCCTCCCTGTGATCCTTCTGCTGTAGGCCCTCTGGAGCTGGCTAATGCATTAGCAGCTTGCTGCCTTTCCTCAAGGTTGTCTTCACAACATAGGCAGTGGGCTGCACAGCAGCTTGTGCGAACTCTTGCAGCACATGACCGAGACAACCAAATTAGTCCTCAGACCCTTGCTGATATGGGTGGAGATCTACGAAAATGCTCCTTCATAAAACTGGAGGCTCATCAGAACAGGGTAAGTATTGTTCCTCCCAAAATAGTTTTTTTAAATGTATAATTTATTCTTTTATTGACCTTTTTCTTTAGAACACAGAAAAAATGCAAGTAATTACATAACCATATAAGCAAAGCAACAGACTGCTGGTATTTTATAGAAAAAGTATTTTCCCACAAAAGATAAATAAAATTTTGTAGTGATAAATACTGATTGGGACAACATCTTATGCCATAAAACATTTAACCTGTTGCTGCTGTGCAGTTTACTTTTATCAAAGATTTTGGCCTTCTGCTACTAATTTTGTTGTTGTAGTTACAAATCTTTTAAAATTAAGATTTAACATTGCTTAATCCCTCTTTTTACAAAAGAAATGAATGGGAGGAGGATCACAGTAAATTATATCCTCAAAAATGACAAATTAAATGAGCTAGGGGTGGGGAATGAGGGTAACTACATTTCAAATTCCTTATTCTAGTGTCAGCTTCAATAATTAAGGCACTGATCTGGCAAAAATGGCTTTGCATGAGCAGCATCTTGACATCACTATCTGTCAACATAGAGGCAGTTGTAGAAATGAGACCTTTTGCATCTGTCGGATTCATTAAACTGATTTAAAAAAATAAACACACAAAGTCAACTGAATTATTACAAGTCTTTTCTTATACATTTGTTTTAAAAGTACACATGTATTAATTTGTTTTGCCATAATAGATAATCTGTCTCGTTTACTATTCTGTTTGACAGTGGCCTATGGAAGATGATTCATGTGCAGTACCCCTAATAATGCTCCTAACTATGCAATACTGTATGATGAAAGGAAATTTCTTCTTGGGCACTGTTGGATTCTGTTTAGTATAATTGATTTAAATAATACAGCTAATGCTTTGTCCAAATCAGGCAAACTTAATGAGTTGCATGAGATGAATATGTTTACCCTTAAATTTTAAACTCTGGTTTTACACTTGTTAATGTAATTTCTGCAGGTGATGACATGTGTTTGGTGCAATAAAAAGGGACTTTTGGCAACTAGTGGGAATGATGGGACTATAAGAGTGTGGAATGTAACAAAGAAGCAATATTCATTGCAGCAAACATGTGTATTCAACAAATTGTAAGTTGTTTATTTATGGAAGTCAGTTATTAATTGATCCACAATGGCAATCATGTGGGGATTCCCATGGGCACAGGAAACTGCCTGAGCATAGGATGCTCTTATTCTTCTTTGGGATTACTGTATTTAAAATAACAAAAATGATTAAAAGTAAATGATTTAAAACTAAAAAGAGAACCTAAAATTGAAGGTGGAGGTACTAATCCAGGTACTAAACCAGGTAGTAATCCAGTTTTATGAAGAACTGTCCACACAGATTCCAGTTCTAGTACACCTATGCCCCATAAACACAAGATCGGATTCTTTTTGGCCAACAGTGTCTGTTAGAGCTGTGTCTGCACCCTGGATTCTCTTGCCTCATCCCCAGCTCCCCACCCCAAAGGCATAAAAAGCGTAGCAGGCTCAGCTTTCCCTCGGTTTCTTCTTATTGTCCGCGGCATCAATTAAATTTTTTTTTCTTGACCTGAAAATGTTTATGTATTACTTTATAATAAATCTGACCAAAGAACAAAGATTAGCGAGCAAAATATAAGCTTAAAGAGGGACTGTCATACTGAGGGCAGCTTACAAATATATTGACTTAAATGTACTTTTGAATGAATTTAATTGTTTTCCTAACTGCTGTGTGACCTTGAGCAAGTCCCTGGACTTCTTAAATGCTTATTCTTCCTTATCTGTAAAGTTGGGGTGTATCAAATTATATTTGCCTGCTTCATAGGGATTTAAGAAGCCTAACGAAGGGCCTGATTCCCATTCATTCAGTGGGAGTCTTTCCTTTGATTTCAAAGTGCATTAGATATGGCCCAAAAATATGTTTATACTGTACTAAGTATTAAGGTAATTTTGGGGTTAATTGTGGGAATAGAATTCAGGACACATGGGCTTGCATTCCACTGCTTATTTCTCTAGGCCATTTGGCCTTGCGGGAAGTGGTACTCCCTTCTCCTTATGGCATTTACGTATTTTAGGTACCTGTATGTGCTGATCGGAAGTTTCTTGAAGTATGTATTTGTTTTGGGCTTTAGCAGACTTGCATTAGAGCTGTCTCCTGAGGAGTTTTTTACACACACACACGCTTTTGTGCAGTTCAGAAATTTCATCTCTCTCTAGCATGGACTTCTTAAGCTCTGTAAAAGATGGCTTGCAGAATTAAGAATTTTGTGGAGCTTATAATACACACACGAACTGTTTTTCAAAAACTAAATAATTCACCAAGCAACTCTCCAAAACTGGTAAATGAAACCAGTTCCAGACAAAGCCAATTAAAACAAACTGGATGTTTCTTGGCCAAGCTTTTTTGGCATTGTGATGAGCCAAAAAAAAATGAAGTGTCTACAATTGCCAATTCCAGCCAAGGAGTGATTAATAGAAGTTAGTGGGGAGGGTCAATGATGGTTTAAGCCATCATTTCACTGTCTTATCTTGGTGTCGTTGTGCTACTGAGCTGTTCCTTCAGCATAAATTAGAACAGCCTGAGGAGTACTGCAATTTACACTGGCTGCCAGTGGCCCCAACAAGCTGATATGATATCTGAGGTGTGGGGATACCATGATTGCACGCCCTGCACTTGTCACAGAGAATTGGAGGTCATAAGAGCTGCTATACAGCTCTGCACTCTAAAGAATCCTGTTAAGCTAAGATGATCATAGAATCATAGGACTAGAAGAGACCTTGAGAGTTAATCTAGTCCAGTCCCCTACACTCATGGCAGGACTAAGTATTATCTAGACCATCCCTGACAGGTGTTTGGAGATTTTTAAGAGCAGGTTAGACAATGATGGAGATTCCACAACCTCCCTGGGCAATTTATTCCATTGCTTAACTACCCTGACAGGAAGGTTTTCCTAATGTCCAACCTAAATTGCCATTGCTGCAATTTAAGCCCATTGCTTCTTGTCCTGTCCTCATAGGTTAAGGAGAACAGTTTTCCTTCCTTCTCCTTTTAAGAACCTTTTATGTACTTGAAAACTGTTACGTTTCCTCTGTCTTCTCTTCTCCATACTAAACAAACCCAATTTTTTCAATCTTCTCTCATAGGTCATGTTTTCTAGACCTTTAATCAGTGATCCTACTGTGGTTGGCTAAACTGGCTTTAAAATAGCTTTACTCTAGTTGAGCCGTGTGAAGCTGCCCCAGTGTGGGAGTAGAATTGGGGCCAGAAATCAAGAAGAGAGAGTACCTCTTCTGACTTTTTTGCTCTTAGACCTCTTAACTTCCCTGTTCAGTTTTCCTGAGACTTCCCAGAAAACTCTACTTTGGCATAAGATAAAGTTTGTGATGTTTCAGGCAGGCTGGTTTAGTTTGACAATGACAGAGATAGTCAGAATTAGGACTGTTATAGAAAGCTAGCTGCAACGTTTAACTACAGAGAGAGTCTCTCTAATAACTTTACCAGGGGATGATGTGGAATAAAAAATTGAGGGGAAAAAATGCTTGGTTCTATATCTGCAATAACAACAAGGGAAGTACAGAAAATGACTCAGATCTTTAATAGATTAAACTTTTTCTCATTTTCTCCAGTTGGAAATGCCTACTTTAAGTGCACTGTTTTATTCTATTGTAGAGAAGGTGATTCAGAAGAAAGTCTGGGGTCACCCAGTGACCTTAGCTTGTCTCTCATCTGCTGGAGCATCAGTGGCAAGTATCTGGCTGGAGCTTTGGAAAAAACGGTGAACATATGGCAAGTCAATGGTATGATGCACATGGGTTTTTTTGTTTTTTTTTTAATAGTTTAACCTGTGTCTATGACAGCTATTTAAAAACTCCTGAGAAATGGCACTTTTGTATTGGTAGGTGTTTTTGCAGATTTAATTGCCAGTTAATATGCCTACTGTCCTTCATTAGGTGCTCTGAACCCAGCTAGTTCACTAGCACCTTAGTGCCTTTTTTTCAACATTTGTTACAACATAGGCATTGGAAACTCAGTAGTTAACATGAATCCTTCTAGCCTATCATTGAACCAGAAAAGAGTCATTGAAATTTGTGCTGGGCTTTAGACTTGCTTACTACAATAACAATCATTGCCTATAAATACTATTCTTTTTATAGGGTATAAAATATATTTGACATTTAAACAAGCTATCTCTAAAAGTTCGTATAAATAGTTCTTTAGAAAGCAGTTCAAAAAGGTTCCAACATTTTCCTTCCATAGGTGCACCAGAATGCTCAAAATGGTACGTTCGAAACTAACTCTGAAAGGAGAAGAGCATTAATCCTTTAGACAGCTGTAGGATCTCTATCTAACTTCTTATGTTTGCAAAAATCACTAGTTACAGTTTTTGACAATCTTGGATGTTTCCATAGAGAACTGTTCCTATGTGCTTGACACACGCTTGGTTCAGTGTATTGTTTCATTTATATGGTTACTGGCGCTTCATCATTGTCTGAATGCTGCAGTCTTTCATAAAATTTCACTTCCTCCTTCTGTGAATTACTTTTTCTGGAGTAATTTGTTTGAAGATTAGTTCTATATGTGATGCTGTTAGAGACATTATATTGATTTATTTTTCATGGCAAGTTAGTAACCAGTTACTTTGTAATCACATACCATATGTCAGCTTAAAGGATTTTAAGGATCATCAGTAGTATATCTCCAAGTTGTATACATAGTTTTTCAACGTTGTCCTCTGAAAGGTACTCTTTGGTCTTTTAATGTGAAGTAAAATGAAGTATTATAGTAACAGATTTTTGTGGGTTTTAGGAGGAAAAGGATTATTAGACCTTCAGCCGCACTGGGTATCTGCTCTAGCTTGGCCAGAAGAAGGGCCAACTGCAACATGGACAGGAGACGCCCCAGAAGTATTATTAGTAGGTCGTATGGATGGATCTCTTGGTCTTATTGAAGTTGTAGATGTTTCAACCATGCATCGATTAGAACTGGAGCATTGCTACAGAAAGGATGGTAGGTGACCGTACTGATATTTCTAAAGAAAACTTGTAAGTTACATACTTAGAATTTTTTGCCATCTGTATCGAAAATGCAGAGTCTACTTCGGTTTTATGAAGAACTGTCCACACAGATTCCAGTTCTAGTACACCTATGTCCCATAAACACAAGATCGGATTCTTTTTGGCCAACAGTGTCTGTTAGAGCTGTGTCTGCACCCTGGATTCTCTTGCCTCATCCCCAGCTCCCCACCCCAAAGGCATAAAAAGCGTAGCAGGCTCAGCTTTCCCTCGGTTTCTTCTTATTGTCCGCGGCATCAAGTTGGTACCCCTTTAGTGTCCACTTTGGTCAGGCAATACCAACCAAAGATTTTCTAAATAGGTATCTAATTATATTAAATACAGCACCCATAGAGATTAGAGCCCATTCCACCAGGTCTCACAATGGTGTATGCCATACTATCTTGTGTATGATGTTGGACAGTACTTCATAATGCACTACCTTACCATGAGGGAAGAGACTTCTTCCTGACCTCAGCTGGTGACCAGTTAATGCCCTAAAGCATGGTGCTTGATGTTACTGATGTACATGGAGCAGGGATTCCTGATTTCTGTTCCGAACTCTGACACTGACTCTGTGTGATGTCTGGCAAGTCACTTAACCTCTGCATGCCTCAGTTTATCTCTGTTAAATGGGGATTTTAATACACATCACACAGGAAATTGTGTGGCTTAATCAATTAACATATAAAGTGCTAGAATATCCTTCCATATAGGGTGCAGCATTAAAGTCCAAAATCTAACGTTGCCCAGCATCCCTGTCAGAAATGTGCAGGGCAACTACATGGGGATTAGTCCACCTTTCATCCAGCATTATTCATCAGTTGAGGCCTCAAGATCTGATGCCCTCTTGGGCAGTGATATTCTGCAGTCATTATTTAAATAGGACTCCTAACATCCACCTTCTGATGTGGTCAGAGCTTGCAAGTCATTAGAAGTGAAATCCATGTGGACAATCATTCAGAGAAAAAACAGCAACTGTCATTTTTCAAGATGTGCTGTCCACGTATATTCTATGCCTCATGCTCCTTCCCTGCTACTCTGGAGTCTAAGGCCATCTGGACCCCATATTGACAAAGGAACTGAGGGACAGTTGGCCCATTCTGTTCTTTATGCCCTCGAGTGGGAGGGCATGAGGGCATCCAGAGTGCAGGCACAGCACCAGTGCACACTACTGGTCAAAGAATATCATCTTGTGTGCATGGGATGCATGCACACGAGAAGTGGAACCTATGTGGACTACACATCTTGAAGGTCTGCACTTTCTGTAGAATAGGTAACCATTTTCATTCTTTTAATGCCTAAACTTCCAACAGGGATTTTATTACAACTACAAATGCTGCTTCTTCAAAGGGGCATTTAAAAAAACAGTGCAGTTGTTATTGTTAAATTGCTATGCGAGCAATGTAGGATTCAAGACTCCCTTGCCTAAATGTTACAGGTTGGATGTGTGAAGAAAGACAAATGTATCCTCTCTGACCTTATCTACATTAGCGATTTTTTTGTGGGGGGAGGAACAATCTTACTGTAACTGGTGCACCTCCATTTGTGACTGTGAAATTGTGAGAGACTTCCAAAAAGGAAACACAGACTTTGTGAAAAAAGCACAGAAGTAATCAGGGCTAGAACAGGAAAGCTATTTGCCTCCCTCTTTAAGATAGACTGTTAGCAAATGCATGAATTAAAAAAAAAAAAGAGGAGGCAAAATCATATGAAAAGTGCCTTGAATAAAAGGCATTCAGTGGAAAGTTCATGGTTTCTAGCCGTAAGTACTGTGGCATGGTTTGCAACTGAAATTTTTTGGTCATTAACTTATTCAAAGTAGAAAAGGACTGTCTATTTTGAATCCCACTTAAAATGTAGAAGAAGGAAAAAAAGAAGTGGCAATACTATATTAAATAAAACTTGAAGAGTAGCTGGGTAAATACGTAGGTTATGCTCATCCTATTGAAATGTATATTTAGAATTGCATTTGTCTCTAAACTACCACAAAAAGCTTTTACGGTACTGTCTCCTAGATTAAAATAGCACTGTTGATAGAAATGTATAACTACAGTGGTACTTAGATATTTAAGGTGATAGGCATAGAATAAAAAACATAAAGTAAACAGCTATATTAACATTCATTAAGCTGTAATTTTGTCATGTCATTTTTGTTTTCTGAGAGTAATTACAATACAAGTGCTTACAATTCGAGTGCTTGCTCCTGTCGATTCCATTCTAGGTGTATGCGCGCGCCCACGGGTGCGATCGTCAAAGATTTTTGCCTTAGCAGTATCCGTAGGGTCGGCTTTGGCTCTCCATGGAGTTCCATGCTCGTGTGTCGGTATATCAGGCACCATTGGCCTTACGTCCTCTCAGTTCCTTCTTACTGCTCGTGGTGGGTAGAGCGCTTTTCCTCGCATAGCAAAGTCTAGCGGTTTCGTACATTCTGACTTTGAGCCTTAGGGCCTTGTAAATAGTTTGTTTACAGTAGTTAGTGTTAAGTGTAGTTAGAAGTTAGAGTCCCATCAGGGACTTCGCCCAAAGTGGGGCATGCCCCAGTCTCCCGAGTTTAAGCTCTACTCTGACTGCAACAGGCCTATGCCTGTTATTGACCGACATAGCAGCTGCCTCAAGGGCTTGGGGGAATCACATGTGAAGGACAAGTGTTGTATCTGTAAAAACTTTTGACCCAGGACCCAGAAAGAGTGCGATATCTGTTTGAGGGCTCTCCTCAGGGAGGCTGTGCTCCCGACTGGCTTCCAAGACATCCCGGCTGGACTCTACCCCTGGTACCTTGGCCTCTGTGCATAGTGCACGCCTGGCACCAGGCTTTGCGCAGCACCGCTCTCCATCGCCAGTGCCCAAAAAAAAGACCCAGAAATATGGCTCCCCAGCATTGGCCAGGAAAGGACACGGGCTATCAGGCAAAGGACCCAGTTCAGGCTGCTCATCCACACTGGAGCCACATGGACATGCCTCCCTGTTCGGGCTCTTAGCCCCCCCCAAAGGATCCACCACTGACTCCCGGGAGCGGTAGGGGACCCAGACTTGTGGCGGGCCCAGCCAGTATGAAATGCAGGGCCACTGGTTGCGGGATGATCTGGCCCTGTATATCAATGTCAGGGAGCTCAGAGCAGATCGCCTGACCTGCCAGGCTTTCTAGCCCCACCTGAAGGGCAAGGTGGTGCAGGTCTTGACATACAATGCTGCTGCAATGTGTTATATCAACAGGCAGGGCGGAGCCAGGTTGTTGGCCCTTTGCCAAGAACTTCTCCGCCTTTTGGACTTTTGTGTGTGGCATGCTGTTCATCTGGTAGCCGCATACCTGCCCGGGACCAGGAACGTATTAGCAGATCATCTCAGCAGGACCTTCTCATCTGGCCACAAGGGTTGCTCCATCTAGAGCAGGGGTCGGCTTTTAGAAGTGGTGTGCCGAGTCTTCATTTATTCACTTTAATTTAAGGTTTCGTGTGCCAATAATACATTTTAACATCTTTTAGAAGATCTCTCTCTATAAGTCTATATATTATGTAACTAAACTATTGTCGTATGTAAACAAGGTTTTCAAAATGTTTAAGAAGCATCATTTAAAATGAAATTAAAACGCCGCCGGCCCACTCAGCCCATTTCCAGCCTGGGGTTCCGTTCACCTAGGCCGGCAGTGGGTTGAGCTGGGCCTGCGGCCAGGACCCCGTCTGGCAAGGGGCAGGCAGCCAGAACACCAGACTGGCAGTGGGCTGAGCGGGGCCGGCAGCTGGGACCCCAGACCGGCAGTGGGCTGAGCTGCTCAGCCCACTACCCCTCACCCTGCTGTCGGTCTGGGGTTCCGTCTGCCAGCTCCTGCCAGCCAGGGTCCTGGCTGCCGGCCCCGCTCAGCCTGCTGCCGGTCTGGGATCCCAGCCCTGCCCACATAGAGTGGGTACCTACCTTCTCTCTGGTTATAGCCATTCTCTTCCTCTCTGTGCACTGAGATGAGGGTGGGAGTGTGCTGACAACAGGGCTGGGGGTGAAGGAGCAGGCTGGGGTGCAGGGTCTGGCCAAGAGCTAGAATGAGGGAGTGGGCTCAGGGTTGGGGCAGGAGGTTTGGGTGTGGAGCGCTTACCTGGGCAGCTCCCATTTGGTGCGAGGGGTGGGAGTGGGGATGTGGGGGATGCAAGAGTCAGGGCATAGGGTGTGGGGGGACTGGGTATGTGTGGGGGGTGCAGGAGTCAGGGCATAGGGTGTGGGGGGGGTGTGAGGAGGGTGCAGGAGTCAGGGCAGAAGGCTGGGGGGGGGGGCTCGGTATGTGTGGGGGTGCTGGAGTCAGGGCTGGGGTTGTGAGGGGGGTGCAGGGGTCAGGGCACGGGTCAGGGCAGAGGGCTGAGTGTGTGTGAGGAGGGTTCAGGGGTCAAGGCATAGGGCTGGGGGTGTGGGCTGGGGTCATGGGGGTTCTCCCATCCCCCTGCCCTGAGCGGCTCACGGCAGGGGGCTGGAGGGGATATGCCCTGATTCCACCCCCCTTCCCCAAGGTCCCCGGAGCAGAGAGAGGTGCTGTGGCTCCTCTTTTATCCCTCCCACTCCGTAGCAAGGGCCGTCAGCTGATCGGCTGCAGGGAGGGAGAGGAGGAGGGGCAGGAAGCGTGCGGGGGGGAAGCTTGCATGCCCTGCACGGAGAGCACGGTGGGGGGCGGAAAAGAGCGGGCCGGGCAAGGCAGGATTTTTAGTGGCACGCGGCTGTCTGCCTGGGTCCGGCAGGCAGCAGCGTGCCATTAAAAATTGGCTCACGTGCCATAGGTTGCCGACCCCTGATCTAGAGGCAGTCAGTACAATCTTCCAGAGGTGGGGAACTCCCCCGGTGGACCTGTTTGTGTCCAGGCAGAACAGGAAATGCCATGTGTTCTGTTTGTTCCAGGGGATGGACCGGGGCTCCCTGTCAATGTGTTTCTCCTCCCGTGGTCAGGGGCGCTAATGTATCCCTTCCCACCAGTGCCATTGATTCAGAGTCCTCGTGAAGCTCAAACAGGACAGGATGAAGATTATCCTAATACCCCCTGCATGACCTCGCCAGTACTGGTTCAGCACGCTGCTGGACCTTTCAGTAGCCGCCTCGCTGCAACTACCTCTCTGGCCGGATCTGCTGTCCCAGAACAATGGCAGTCTTCTGCACCCAAACTTGTCGGCACTGACACTCGACTGCATGGCTAATCGCGGACAAACGGGAATATTTGGCCCGGGTTCAGCAGGTCTTGTTGGGTAACAGAAAACCCTCCACCAGAGCAACTTACTTGGCCAAGTGGAAAAGGTTCACGTGCTGGGCCTCAGAACGGCGTATCTGAGCCTCACAGGCCTCTGTGCAGGAGATCCTGGATTATCTTCTGCACCTCAAACTCCAAGGTTTATCCGCATCCTTGATCATGGTCCACCTGGCCACTATTTCAGCTTTCCACCCTCCACTGTAAGACAGGTCTGTCTTTGTTCACAACATGATGGCCCAGTTTTTGAAGGGTCTGGAGCGTCTCTACCTGCATGTCCGGGATCCCTTCCCTCCCTCGCACCTGAATCTCATGCTGTCGAGGCTCAAGTGGGCCTCCCTTCAAGCCTCTGGCTTCCTGCTCTCTCCTGCTTTTGTCCTGGAAGGTTTTGTTCCTGGTTGCAGTAACGTCAGCCTGGAGGGTGTCTGAGATGAGGGCGTTTACTTCAGAACCGCCCTATACGGTATTCTACAAGGATAAGGTCCAGCTGCGCCCAGACCCAGCGTTTCTGCCCAAGGTAGTTTCCTAGTTTCAGACTGGCTGGGGCATATACTTACCTGTCTTCTTTCCAAAGCCTCCTATGTCAGATGAGGAACGCAGGCTGCATGCCCTGGACGTTAGGAGGGCACTGGCTTTCTACATAGATAGAACAAAGCCGTCCTGTAAATCAACACAGTTGTTCATTATGGTGACAGACAGAATGAGATGTCGCCCAGTGTCTGCTCAAAGGATTTCGCCCTGGATCACTGCCTGCATCCGCTACGGCTGTGAGCTGGCAACAATGCCTCTGCTGGCTATCGTGATGGCTCATTCGACTAGGGCTCAAGTGTCATCAGCAGCCTTCCTGGCGCAGGCACCAATCCAAGAGATCTGTAGGGCCGCTACCTGCTCATCTGTCCACGTGCTCACATCTCATTATGCACTTACCCAGCAGGCTCAAGATGACGCTGGTTTTAGAGCAGTGCTTCAAGCTGCATAACTGTGAACTCCGAGCCCACCTCCAAGGATATTTGAGTCACCTAGAATGGAATCGACATGAGCAAGCACTCAAAGAAGAAAAAATGGTTATCTACCTTTTTGTAACTGTTGTTCTTCGAGATGTGTTGCTCATGTCCGTTCCATTACCCCGCCTTTCTGTCCCTCTGTCGGAGTTGCCGGCAAGAAGGAGCTGAGAGGGCATCGGGTCGGCGGCACCTGATATACCAATACATGAGTGCGGCACTCAAGGAGGTGCCACAGCTGACCCTACAGATACCGCTAAGGCAAAAATCTCCGACAACCACGCACATGGGCGCGCACCTAGAATGGAATGGACATGAGCAACACATCTCAAAGAACAACAGTTAGTTACGAAAAGGTAAGTAACCTCTTTCTCTGAGCTAAATGCAATGGGAATTGAGCAGTATAGCTTGTAATTTAATATCTTTTATTTGTGCTTATTGTTCCAATAGTGTCTGTCACATGCCTTGCCTGGTTCAGTGAAGACAGACCATTTGCAGTTGGCTATTCAGATGGAAAATTGCTGATAGGTACGAAGGAGCCGCTTGAGAAAGGAGGAATTGTTCTAGTTGATGCACATAAGGTAGAGTTTTAATTTTCTTGAAAACTAATTCATACTCTCCTAGTTTCCCAAAGAGAATTCAGGATTTAAACTATAGTCTTCATTTCAAAATTGTGTATAAAAATGACTTAAAAGATAATAGCCCATTTTTTAAAGAAAGCCACCTGTTACTGATGATGGACATCCAGTCTGATGTACATTTTAAACTGAAGTAAATTTAGAGGCTAAAAGAAGTTAAGGTGATTTGCAGGTGCGCGCACACGCACACACGTGTGCAACAAGAGTTCTTCCAGTAGGGTTCTTCAAATGTATGTTGTTTATACTGTAACTGAAGTGCATTTCAAGATTTGCTGTGCACTTCTGATCTAAAAAAAGATGTAGTTCTCTATGAACAATTTGACAAATTTAAAAGTAATTTTAGATACTAGCCTGTTAAATTTTCTTACTTAAAATGTATCATTTATTTTACAGATAGGGTTTTTTTGCCAGAACTAAAAAAGTTATTATGAAATGTAAAAGATGTTTCTCAAAATACTCCAGCATTGCACCTTATGTCCCTGTTCTGGCCAATATATGGCAGTCCAGTGGCCAATAAAATCCATAAATAATTTGCAAAGAGACTTCCCCCACAGTGAAAGTCTGATGTAAGCAGACCCAGTGTTGTTCCATTCACAAGTCCCATTGTATGGAGCATGCCAAGCACAGGAATAGGCAAGCTGGAAGCAGGAAGGGAAATAATCTGCAGTGCAACCCATAAAATAGCCTGCGAATGGCTGCCATAAATTACAGATTACTGGGCTGTTCTAACGTATGCCAGGATCCATTTTGGCTCTGACAGCAGGCTGGACTCCAAGAATGAAAAGGTGGCATAAATTCACCTTTGCTCCATCTTCTGGGCTGCACCTTTTGTGCTGCATCTTTCAGGAAGCACAGTGCAGAATCTGGCCCATTATCTACAGATTCAGGTAAGGACTTTGTGTCACTGGAGTACTTTCATATTACAACTTCATAACTAAAAAGTTGCGTAAAGCCTCGCAGGATACTTTGAAAAACATTTTGTAGAAAGAGAATTCTGCTTATTGTGTACTTTCTGTGAATCTTTCCCCATATTCTTTATTATTAGTAATGATCCTGTTTTCATTAAACTTTTTTTCTTTGAGTGCGTGTTCATATCAGTTCCATTCAGGTGTGTGCGCGCGCATGTGCACAGTAGCCGGAAGATTTTTTCCCCTAGCAGCATCTGGGGGGTCGGCCTGGGTGCCCCCTGGAGTCGCGCCCATTAAAGTGCCCTGCCGCCCCCTCAGTTCCTTCTTACTGCCAGTGACAGTAGCTGGAACTTCCTCTTGCTCTTGCATCGGCAAGCAGCTTAGTAGTACTTTTGGTTTTCGCTGTAGATAGATAGTTCTAGTTGGTTAGAATAGTGTAGTTAGTTCACTTAAAATTTTCAGTTACGGGGGGTGTCATCCCCCATCCCCCCCATTTTTCTCCCCCCCCTTATTTGTCACTGGGGCATGCCGCGATCCCCAGGCTTCAAGACTTGCCAGAACTGCGCGAAGCGCATGCCTAAAAGTGACCCCTCACACTTCCTGTTTACGGTGTCTGGGCGAGGGTCACCAAAAAGACTGCTGCAAGATCTGTCAAGAATTCCTCCTGAGAACTCTTAAAGAGAAGGAGCAGTGGCTTAAAATCCTCCTCATGGAGGCAGCTCTCCAACTTCAGTCAGACCCGGTGCCGGAGATCCCGCTCCCAGTATGTCATCTTCGGTGCGGAGCACTCCGGTGCTGTCTTCAGTCAAAGAGAGACACTGACAAGGAGGCTCAGCACTGTCATGGAGCCTTTCGGGGGCACTCCAGCCTTCGGCACTGGTCCCAATCACCAGTGCAGAAGAAGAAGAGGATGGAAAGAGGCCGATCCCCCGTGGCAAAATCTAGGGACCAGCCATCAGTGGCACCTCAGTTGGGCCTTGACTCTGAGGCTCAGAGTGGAGCTACGTGAATTCCTGCCCAAGTGAGGCAGTCGAGTCTAGGCCCACCGCACTCGCCAAACCCCTTGGAGCACCTGCCACTCCTGTCCACCCCGGAGGCTTTTGAGGCAGCGCAGGACCTGCTGAGACTCACGGCGCCGTTCTCGTCCCCGAGGCAGAAAGATGTGCCAGCACTGTAGGCTTCATCCCAGCACCCCATTCAGTCAAAGGGAAAGTCGTCGATGATGTCACGCCCATCACCATGGCACCCCCTCGACACCAGCGCCTCCATCCAGAGAGCGCAGTCGGTCCCCAAGCTCCCAACACTACATCGCGATGTGCAGCGCCACCCTGGTCCTCCTATTCTGAAACATCAGAGTCAGAGTCAAACTCGTACCTTTCTGACTATAGCAGGAGCAGAGGGTTCCACCCAATGCAGTGGCCCTCGCAATGGCAGAACCTGGCTCAGTGGCCCTTTTGGACTCTCGGGGCTTTCCATCAAGGCCAGGGTCAGAGCCAAGGATCCCGCTTGGGAGCTGCATCAGTGGCATCCGCCACGACGAGCGACTGAGCCATTATCTCCAGTGTCAATGCTGGTGGCCGTGTCACCGTTACCAACAACGACAACGCCTTCAGCACTGGAGTGCTGCTGTTGTGGCACCAGCTGCACCTTCGGCACTGACGACGGCACCGACATCGTTGTCTAAGCCGGCTGCAACGGCATCCATGAAGACCCCAGAGTAGATGCTACACCAGATGTCTATACCAGCAACGGCGTGGGACCCGACGTCAGCACCAATACCCATGCCCTTCGTGGGACTGGGCCAACCAACCACAGTCCCCCTGGGGTCACGAGATCCCTCAGGTGGGGATGGTAGAGAGTCTCTAGTGGCCTCCTCCTCCTCTTCACCAGATGAGGCACTGGCGGGCACTTCCATAGCCCCAGCTCTGGAAGACTCCAGGGTGTTGCAGCAGTTTCTGCGCCGGGTCACCAGGATCTGGGCATTAAGGCAGAAGAAGTAGATGCTGAAGGCCCTATGGCTGATATCCTGGCCCCCTCGCCCCCTTCCCATATTGCCTTCCCATCCATAAAGACAATTATGGATATGACTAAGACCCTGTGGTAGACCCAGATCTCGCTGCCACCCACTGCCAAGCGTAACAAACGCCAGTACTTTGTGCCCTGCAGGAATTATGAACGCCTATAATCCCAGCCTGACTCTTTGGTGGTGGATGCTGCTAACCAGCAGGAGAGGCAAGGCTTTCAGGGCCCTTCTCCCAAGAATAGGGATGCTAAAAAACTAGACCTATTCGCGCAAAAGGTATACTCAACGGGGGGACTACAACTCCGAACAGCCAACCAGCAGGCCATCATCAGCCGGTACTCCTACAATACCTGCTCGGCAATGGCTAAATTCACAGAGTTCCTCCCCTCGGATTCCCATGCCAAATTTTCGGCTTTGGTCAAGGAGACTGATCTCCAGGGCATTGCTGCAGTTCTCGTCCCCGAGGCAGAAAGATGTGCCAGCACTGTAGGCTTCATCCCAGCACCCCATTCAGTCAAAGGGAAAGTCGTCGATGATGTCATGCCCATCACCACGGCACCCCCTCGACACCAGCGCCTCCATCCAGGCATTATGGCCACAGGAGTAGCCATGAGAAGGGGCTCATAGCTCCAGGTTTCTGGTCTCCCCTATGAGGTCCAGCAGACCATACAACACCTGCCTTTTGAGGGTGAGACTCTTTTTTCGGAGAAAATGGACACAAATCTAAACAGCCTAAAGGACTCCAGAGCCACCCTCAGGTCCCTGGGCCTCTGTACACTGTCAACGCAGCAGACACGTCCGTCCACAGCCTCCTCAGATGTTCGGTCACCAGAACCACCAGGACGGGTCCAGAAGGAGAAACAGGACTGGCCAGGAGAAGGCCGCGTCAACCCTCTGGCCAGGGCTCAGGACAACCCAAGCCACCTTCAGGGCCCAAACTGGTCTTTTGAAGGCACGGTCGAGGACGGTGTACCACTCCAAAGACTAGATCCACCCCGCCTTACCTTCTCGTCCCAACTATCCCCTTTCTACCGTGCATGGTCCTGTATCACCTCGGACCGCTGGGTGCTCTGCAGGGTAGAAGGGGGATACTCCATCCAATTCTGTGCCCTCCTGCCCTTCCCCATCCCTCTTCAGGGACCCTTCTCATGAGCAACTCCTTATCCAAGAGATACAGTCGCTCCTATTGCTAGGAGCAGTGGAGGAGGTTCCCCAGGAGCACAGGGGCGAGAGCTTTTATTCCCGGTATTTCTTAATACCGAAAGCCAAAGTGGCCTCAGGCCAATCCTGAACCTGCGAGAACTCAACAAGTTCGTAAAGAAACTCAGTTTCCACATGGTCTCGTTGACCTCTGTCATCCCCTCACTGGATCCAGCAGACTGGTATGCCACCCTCGACTTGAAGGATGTTTACTTTCATATTGCAATCACTCAGCCACACAGGAAGAACCTCAGGTTTGTGGTGAACAATACCCACTACCAATTTACAGTTCTTCCGTTCGGCCTGGCAGCAGCACCTCAAGTCTTCACCAAGTGCATGGCAGTTGTCACTGTGTTCCTGCGCAGGCACTAGGTACAGGTATTTCCATACCTGGGTGACTGGCTGATCAAGGGTCGCTTCAGGACCCAAGTGGAAACGCAAGTCAGATTCTTAAGGGCCACCTTTGACAACCTGGGTCTCCTTCTAAACGAAGCAAAATCGACTCTGTGCCCTCTTCAGAGCATAGAGTTTATAGGAGCAGTACTGGACTCGACCCAAGCCAGAGCATACTGCCGGAAGCGAAGTTCCAGGCCCTGGCCAGTATCATTGGAGGTCTCAGACAGTTTCCCACCACCACAGCAAGAAAATGCCTGAAGCTTCTGGGACACATGGCTGCCTGCACCTGTGTGGTGCAGCATGCCAGACTCAGGCTCTGACTGCACCAGTCATGGTTAGCATCGACCTGGACAGGATCGTGACCCTGCCTCGCCCAGTCCTCAGTTCCCTCCTGTGGTGTCTTAACCCTCAGGAAGTGTGCTCCGGGGTCCCCTTCGCCAGTCCACAGCCATCTTTTTTGCTAGTGATGGACGAATCAGACTTGGGCTCGGAAGCACATCTAGGAGACCACAGGATTCGGAGTCTCTGGACTCAGGCAGATCTGGCTCTCCACCTCAACGTCAGAGAGCTGAGAGCGGTGTGCCTGGTGTGCCAGACCTTCCGGGCATACTTAACGGACAATGTGTATCAGTGACAATGGACAACACCACGGCAATGTTCTATATCAACAAACAAGAGCGTGTCTGCTCCTCTCCCCTGTGCCAGGAAGCCCTCCTGCTGTAGAACATTCAGTACACCTACAAGTGTCGTACCGCCCCAGGGTACAGAACAAGCTGGTGGACCACCTCTGCAGGGCCTTTCCTGGCCATGAATGGTCCCTTCACCTGGACGTTGCAAATTCAGTGTTCCAGAGGCGGAGATTTCCCCAGATAGACTTATTTGCCACATGACGCAACAGGAAGTGCCAGCAGTTCTGCTCCTTCCAAAATCACAGCCTGGGCTCCAGTGTGGACACGTTTCTCCTCCCATGGGGAGGTTGTCTCCTATATGCCTTTCCACCCATACCACTCGTTTACAAGATACTCCTCAAGATCCGGAGGGAACGAGCTCAGGTCATATTGATAGCTCCAGCTAGCCCTGCCAGCACTGGTACACATCTCTCGTAGACATGTCCATGGAAGCTCTAATCACCCTGCCGCTCTTCCCGAACCTTCTGACACAAGATCACGGTAGTCTCCGACACCTGAACCTCAGGTCTCTGCACCTCACGGCTTGGAAGCTCCGTGGTTGAACCTGGTGGAGCTTTCCTGTTCAGAACAGGTTAGACAAGTCCTCCTTGGCAGCAGAAAACCCTCTACGAGAGCCACGTACCTTGCCAAGTGGAAGAGATTTTCAATCTGGTCAGCACAGCGCCATTTGTTCCCGATGCTAGCCTCAGTGCTGCTTATTCTGGACTACCTCCTCCATTTGAAGCAGCAGGGGCCTTCAGTGTCGTCAATAAGGGTTCACTTGGCCGCCATCTCTGCCTTCCACCCAGGCGCGGAGGGCCATTCTGTCTTTGCTAACCCGATGGTCAGCCAGTTTCTAAAAGGTCTCGACAGGCTATACCCTCACATCTGGCAGCCTGTCCTGGCTTGGGACTCTAACCTGGTCCTTCGTAGACTCATGAGACTGTCCTTTGAACCCTTGGCATCGTGCTCCCCTGCTCTACCTCTTTTACAAGGTTGCGTTCCTGGTGGTGATAACCTCGGCCAGGAGGGTGTCTGAACTTAAAGCCCTAACATCAGAGCACTCATACACCGTGTTCTATAAGGACAAGGTTCAGTTCAGACCGCATCCTGCCTTCCTACTGAGGGTTGTATCACAGTTTCACATCAACTAGGACATCTTTCTCCTGATATTCTACCCTAAGCTGTGTTCCAGCAGCAGGGAGCAGAGACTTCACTCATTGAACGTCCGTAGGGCGCTAGCCTTCTACATCGAGAGAATGAAGCCATTCAGAAAGTCGGTCCAGTTATTCGTGGCAGTGGTGGACAGAATGAAAGGTCTGCCTATATCGTCGCAATGAATTTCGTCATGGATCACGTCCTGCATTCAGGAGTGCTACAGCCTGGCAGGGGTTCTGCGCACTCCACCAGGGTGCAGGCTTCAACAGCGTTTCTGGCTCAGGTTCCCACTCAAGAAATCTGCAGAGCGGCTACATGGTCCTCCATTCATACTTTTACCACACACTATGCAATTACCCAGCAGGCCAGAGACGATGTGGCCTTTGGACAAGCAGTGCTCCAGTCAGTGGACAACTCCGACCCCACCTCCGGAACTTGGGCTTTTCAGTCACCTGACTGGAATTGACAGGAAGAAGCACTCAAAGAAGAAAAAACGGTTACTCACCTTCTCGTAACTGTTGTTCTTCTAGATGTGGTGTTCATGTACGTTCCAATACCCACCCTCCTACCCCTCTGTCGGAGTAGCTGGCAAGAAGGAACTGAGAGGGTGGTGGGTCAGCAGGGCTCTCTATTGGGCGCCATGAAGATGCAACTCCAGGGGGCACCCAGGCCGACCCCATGGATGCTGCTAGGGGGAAAATCTTCCGGCTACTGTGCACGTGCGCACACACACACACCTGATTGGAATGGACATGAACAACACATCTCGAAGAGTTACGAGAAGGTGAGTAACTGTTTTTTTTTCTCGCTCTCGTAGAACTGTGATAACCACCAGGTATGACTTCATTTCTGTTATAAATTGCTGCATCAAATCATCAACATAGTTCCATTTTTGTGGTTTATATGACGATGTATATGAAGTTCAAGTGCTTAATACTTTTGTGTTGGAAGGAAGTTTAGTTGGATTTGTGTGATGTTCATATTCGTAAGTCATATTATGAAGACACTGAATGTTGTAATCTTTTTGATTGTTTGTTTGAATCCTTTAGGACACCATTGTTAGTGTGAAGTGGGATCCAACTGGTAAGATTCTTATGACATGTTGCAAAGAAGAAATGGTGAAACTCTGGAGATATATGGGGGGATGCTGGAGGCGTTTGCATTCACTCTCCCATCCAGCTATTGTGAATAGTATTACCTGGTGCAACCTTCCAGGGAAAGGACCCAAGTTGCAGCTGTTACTGGCTACGTATGTTAACATTTTTGCTTTAATACTTCCTGTGTAGTCTTTGTACTTTGTATTAATACTTATAGCAATTTGGATTTATGTAGCATCTTTCATCCTAAACAAAAAAACAACAAAATTCAACAAGCTGTTCATTGTAGGCATTGTAGAACACTTGTTCAGTACTGACTTAAATACAAAAAGTTCCCATTACTGAATCACCAACAGCTTTTCCCCTCCACCTAGGCTTTTCTCTGGAGGGATCTGCACCAAGTACTGACCAGGGCTGATCTTAGTTAATTAACTTGAATTTGTCACAATGAAAACGTAATGTGGTATGTTTGCAGGTTACTGGAAACATCAATTAATCATTGTTGTAGAAAGTGCCAGTTATGTCCATAGTTGCAAATGCTTCCTGTGCTGATAAATATTCCTGGGACCTATACATTCTGATTGCACAATGATTGCAAGGGAGTATTAGGTAAAATATGAAAATATTTAATGTGAAAAGTAGGGTGAAAACCTATGGAGGATATTTCTAAATATTTTGAGCAGGAATAAAAAAAAATCACTGTCAATATGCATATTTTATGTAAAAATAAAAAGTGAATTAAATAATATAGTAAAATTTCAAACAGTACAATGAAAAAGAAGTTTTTCCTTTTTCCAGTCTGCCTCAGCTTTCCTTTTATATTGGAGATACTACTTCACTAACTTCCGTTTAAACGAAGTGGTGCTGACAAAATTAGTTTTGGCAAAAATTAACATTAAGAAAGAGTTAAACAAAGAAAAATGAACTTTTTCAATGAGTATTACCCCTAAATCTGTATACAACTTTTAAAAAATTATCTGCCGCCCTTGGACTTTGTTTTTAAGCAGATTATCTTTCTTAATCACCTTGCTCTAAATGTATATCATTACAGACTGACATACTTTTAGGACATTTGTTGATTGGTGCTGTATGTTAATAACTTTACTTTGTTTTCATGTGATTTATTTTAACTTTCTTCAGAGGATGCCAGAATGGCTTAGTGTGTGTTTGGAGTGTTCCCCAAGACATGCTGATCGTGTTGCAGTCCAGCTCAAGCAGTGCAGAAGGATGGTGGGAACAGGAAACAAGTGGCAAGGTAAAGACAATTGAGCAAATGTTAGGAAATCTTAACCTGGTTGTATCCATGGTTTTTTCTACGATAATAGGAAAAGATGGGAGCAAGATATTTAAATATCTGCATGGATGGAGAGGGAGAAGAGAGAAATATTTAAAAACCATTTAGTTTAAAAAAGTTACATTTATTTTAATTTGTCTGTGCTTATGCACATGGAGGTGTTTCCAAGGCAGGAAATGGTTCTTGCTCACATGCTCAGGGTCTTGCTCACATGCTCAGTAATTTTCCCCGGGTCAGATTGGCAGTGACCTTGTGGGGGTTTTCGCCCTCCTCTGTAGCATTAGAGTACAGGTCGCTTGCCAGGATTATCTGGGTGTACTTCCCTTAATCAATTCCCTGCTATTACAGGTACTTTGGGCATTGGTGCACCTTGGTCCCTTCTATTCCCTGCCTAATAGTATTATTTCCTGGGTAGTTTAATTCTTTAGTCTAATTTTGGATGTTGAGTTTAGTGTGTGGTTGCAGGGTGCTGTCGGTGACCTGTTGTCAGACTAGATGATCTGGTGGTCCATTATGGTCTTAAGGTCTATGACTCTAAACGGGAGGTCAAGGTTTAAAAACAACTTATTTGCAAGAGCTATTGATCTTGGCTAAAACTTGGTAATGCTATCTAGTTCTTTTAAAATTATTCAGTTATTTCCAAAAGGGAAAACTAAAATAATATTGAAAGTTTCTTCGCATATAAATTCGCCTTGACTTAATTTTAACTAAAATTTTTTTTAAATGGTAAGACCCAGCCGTAATGTGGTCTTGAATGCTTATGGTATTTCGAAGAGGAAAATATAGATGGTAATAAGTTAAATCCTTATAAAACATGACTAAAATAATTACAAATAAAACTAAGGTCTCTTAAGTAAATATGCATTTAGATATATTTACTTAGAGTGCAACATCACTGTAGGTGCTCGTAGTCTGTTGTATCAGCTTGAATAATTCTATAAGCCCTTTTCTTTTTATGGTGCCTTATTCTTCTTTCCCTGTTAAAATAAAAGTAGTTGAACCAAGAAAATCTATACACTGGTTGCAAAAAAGTCTAAATCTGAAACACTCTTCTATTCACAATTTTCTATAAATGCAATCCAGGATATGTCATAATGATAAAATAATTTGCAGGATGGATACAGAAAAGCAGTAGATGCCAAGTGCATTTATCAACTGAGAGGACATATTACTCCTGTTCGGACTTTGGCCTTCAGCTCTGATGGACTGGTATTAGTGTCTGGTGGGCTCGGTGGGCTCATGAACATTTGGTCTTTACGGGTAAGGTTGTCTTTGAGTTATATTTAAGATTACTCAAAGATTATGCCATGGATGTCACAGAATTCATGGATTCTAGAGTGGCTGCGGCACCCAGAGGGCCCTCACAGCTTGGGCTTTCCTCTCCCACACTTGCTCTTCAGTCATCCCCCCCATCAGCTCTCCCCCCACGTTATTTTTAGTAAAAGTCACGGACAGGTCAAGGGCTTCTGTGAATTTTTGTTTATTACCTGTCCATGACTTTTACTAATAATAACCGTGATGAAAGCTTAGTTATATTTCTTAAAGTTTGTTAAAATAGGTATGTTTAAGATCAAAAGCTAAAGGATAATTTTATGTCCTTTGTAGTTTTCTTTGATAAATACTTTATAAAATTAGGGGAAGCGTAGTCATGAATAATGAATACAAGATTTGGGGTAAAATACCTGAATTCTAATTCTGGCTCTGCAACTGATTATGTGCCTGGTCAAGTCATTTATGACCTCAGGTCTTTAGCCAGTTTGTGCTTTTGTTTCTCCCCTCTGAAAAAAGGGAATAATACTTGCTTTCTTCACTGGCTGTTGAGACTGTGTAAAACACTTAGAAGATGTTATATCAATGCTATTTTTAACTTTTAATAATATATTTTGGAAAACGCATATGCCTTTTTGACTATCGTATAGGAATTTTAGTTCAAAGGGTTTAAAATACTTTAAACAAGCATTAATTGAAATGTTTGGGGGGTGTTTATTTAGAGTACTACAGGATGATAAATTCAAATGTTTAACTAAATATATGTATTGATCAAAACATTTCTTGTTTTAGGATGGCTCTGTATTACAAAGTGTTGTGATTGGTTCTGGAGCTATTCAAACTGCAGTATGGATCCCTGATGTTGGAGTAGCTGCTTGCTCGAATAGATCAAAGGTATTATTGTATATTAAAGTGCTGTTCTTTTGAGTTAAATTTGTGGGTAGTAAGGGAAGGTTCTTATTACAAAAAGAAGCCCATTTACCCAAACCTTTCTTTCTAACAAACTGCTAGCATATTTCTCTCCCTGTTCTGCTTAGTCCATGTTATCCACGCGCATTTGCTGTCAAATAAGGAGCTTGAGTAATTAAAGTTCTGCTGTACATAGTTTATCTATTTACATGCAGAATACATTGTTTTGACTCTCAACTGCCATCTTATCTTTTAAAAAGAGTTACAAAACTTTTGTTTAGATTTCAAACTTCATGTATGAAAAAGAGAGAAATGGGGAAATCAATTTAAAAAAATATGCACCCAGGTGAATGCTTTGTCATTTTGAAATTTATTGCATGTAACAAATGTCACCCCTCTTTATGGCAGAGATGTGAAATGTGTCTGTCATAGAAGAAATATCTGCTTTAGAAGGTTAAAATAGTCTTTGTGGTTGAAAATGTAAAATTTAGCATTGTACAGTACCTTTCTTTAGTGTCCTATTGCAATTAGAGCTGGGTGATTTTTTTCTTTTTGGCCTATAGTGAAATTTGAAAAATGTAATTTTCAGTTGGCCAAATCTATTTGTGAATTTGCCAAATAGTTCTTGTCAAAAAAAATATTAATTTTTTTTCAGGACTGAGGCACCAGTCACAAAAAACGGGTTGGAAGTAGCAGTTTCTCCCTTTTGATCTTTAGCCCAGTGGTTAGAACACTCACCTAGAATGTGGGAGACCCAAAGTAAATTCCCACTCTGGCTAATGTGGATTTGAACTTGGGTCTTCCACATTGGAGGAAAGTGCCCTACCCACTGGACTATGAGATGATATGGTGTGGGACTCTCTCTGTTGTTAAAGCTGTTCCACTGTGTATAAATAATTAAATACTAATTGTAACAGGGAAATGAACTTGAGTCTTCCACTTCAGAAGTGAGTCCTCTAACCACCAGTTTCTAGAGTCATTCTTTCTTGCTGTCTCTGGCCTAATGACTAATTACTTATGCAAAATGGAACAGCTTCAAAGGAGAGACTGGGAAAGATCCACCCCAGAATATTTTACAGACCAGGGCTTAGTATAGTGAACATCTATCCATCAGTCAAAGATACACCTTCATCATGGGACCTTTACCTAGTCCTTACTCAATTTATAAAGGTTTCCTTTGAGCATCTGAATGAATATTCACGGTTTTACCTGTTAATCTAAACAGTATTTGTTATAGCCATAACATCTGCCAGAAGAGTAAGCAAACTTCAAGCCACAATGACTGATCCCACTTCTCACTATTTTCCACAAGGACACAGTGATTTTTCCACCCCTACCTGTAATTCTTATTCTAGGTGGTAACCAATTTTCATCTCATCCAATCAGTTAATCTGCCAGTATTCTTTCCTAGATCCTATGCTCATTCAGGCAAAGCAAAGCTTCAAACACTAGATCAGGGATTGGCAGCCTTTCAGAAGTGTGTGCCAAGTCTTCATTTATTCACTTTAATTTAAGGTTTTGCATGCCAGTAATACATTTTAACGTTTTTTAAAAGGTCTCTCTCTATTAGTATAACTAAACTATTGTCGTATGTAAAGTAAACAAGGTTTTCAAAATGTTTAAGAAGCTTCATTTAAAATGAAATTAAAATGCTGATCTGATGCCGCCGGCCCACTCAGCCCACTGCCAGCCTGGGGTTCCGTTCACCTAGGCCAGCAGTAGGCGGAGCGGGGCCTGCAGGCAGGACCCCGGCTGGCAAGGGGCCAGCGGCCGGAACCCCAGACCGGCAGCGGGCTGAGCGGGGCCAGCGGTCGGAACCCCAGACCGGCAGTGGGCTGAGCGGATCAGCACATTGCCGGTCTGGGATCCCAGCCCGGCCCACATAGAGTGGGTACCTACTTTCTCCCTGGTTCTAGCCCATTCCCTTCCTCTATCTCTGCACTGAGCTGCAAGAGTTAGGACATGAGGTGGAGGGGATGGGTATGTGTGGGGGGTGCAGGAGTCAGGGCAGAGGGCTGGGAACATGAGGGGTGTGCAGGAGTCAGGGCATGGGGTGTGGGGGGGCTGGGTATGTGTGGCGGGGGCTGGAGTCAGGGCTGGGATCATGGGGGGTGCAGGGGTCAGGGCAGAGGGCTGGGTGTGTGTTAGGGGGGTGCACAGGAGTCAGGGCAGAGGGCTGGAGGTGTGGGCTAGGGCCGTGGGGGTGCTCCCAGCCCCCTGCCCACAGCGGCTCATGGCAGGGGGCTTGTCAAGGTTCCTTCCCCACTCTGAACTCTAGGGTACAGATGTGGGGACCTGCATGAAAACCTCCTAAGCTTACTTTTACCAGCTTAGGTTAAAACTTCCCCAAGGTACAAACTATTTTACCTTTTGCCCTTGGACTTTTGCTGCCACCACCAAACGTCTAACACCGGTTACTGGGAACGAGTCCGTTTGGAAATGTCTTTCCCCGAAAAATCCTCCCAAATCTTACAACCCCTTTCCTGGGGAAGGTTTGATAAAAATCCTCACCAATTTGCATAGGTGACCACAGACCCAAACCCTTGGATCTTAAGAACAATGAAAAAGCATTCAGTTTCTTAACAGAAGAATTTTAATAGAAAAAAAAGTAAAAAGAATCACCTCTGTAAAATCAGGATGGTAAATACCTTACAGGGTAATTAGATTCAAAACACAGAGAATCCCTCTTGGCAAAACCTTAAGTTACAAAAAGACACAAAAACAGGAATATCCATTCCATTCAGCACAGCTTATTCTCTCAGCCATTTAAAGAAATCATAATCTAACGCATATCTAGCTAGATTACTTACTAAGTTCTAAGACTCCATTCCTGTTCTGTCCCCAGCAAAAGCATCATACAGACCGAGAGAGAGGCTTTGTTTCTCCCTCTCCCCCGGCTTTTGAAAGTATCTTGTCTCCTCATTGGTCCTTTTGATCAGGTGCCAGTGAGGTTATCCTAGCTTCTTAACCCTTTACAAGTGAAAGGGTTTTTCCTCTGGCCAGGAGGGATTTTAAAGGTGTTTACCCTTCCCTTTATATTTATGACAGGGCTGGAGGGTATATACCCTGATTCCACCCCCCTTCCCCAAGGCCCCATCCCCACCTCCTCCCCACCTCCTCCCCGGAGCAGCGAGCGTGCTGTGGCTCTGCTTCTGCCCCTCCCTCTCAAGGGCCATCAGCTGATCGGCGGCAGGGAGGGAGAGGAGGAGGGGCAGGAACACAGCATGCTGGGGGAAGAGGTGGGGGAGGGGGGACCTTGCCTGCCCTGCAAGGGCAAGGTCCAAGGTCCCCCCTTGGACCAAGCTTCTTCACCCTGCCCCTGTAGGGGGCGGAGAAGAGCGGGCCAGGGTGGGCAGGATTTTTAATGGCATGCTGCTGCCTGCCAGGGTCCCGGCCTGGGTTCGGCAGCGGGCTGAGTGGGGCCGGCAGCTGGGACCCGGCAGGCAGCAGTGTGCCATTAAAAATCGGCTCGCGTGCCATCTTTGGCACATGTGCCATAGGTTCCCGACCCCTGCATTAGATGCTAAAAGGGCTTTAGCTTTCTATCTAAATATAACCAAAGACTTTAGAATGTCATCAGATCAGTTTTCTTATGCACAAAATAATAAAGGACAGGCATTTACTTCACAAAGACTATCTAAGTGGCTTAGGCAATGCATTGAAAAGAGCTAAAAATTAGCCTCTGTCCCTCTCCCAGCAGGGATTAGATCCCATTCCACAAGGGCAAAGGTGGCCTCCATGGCATGCTGTTTTAGGTATATTCCCATTGCAGAAATTTGCAGAGCTGCGACATGGAGCTTTATTCTTATGTTAACAAAACATTATGCATCCTGGTCAGATGCTCAGTTTGGTAAAGTGGTACTTGAGTCACTGTTTAATTAGAAAACCACATCCCATCTTCCTTGGAAGACAGTTCTATTTATCAAACTATCGAATGTGCTGAGGTGATTCGAAGAAGAAATGGAGGTTACTCACCTGTAAGTGATACTGATGAGTAACCTTCATTTTTCATTGGGTTATAATTTTACCAAATTTTAACCATTTGGGCTGAAATTTTATATGCTGGGTGTTTTTACGTACTACTAGATACACCCTCCCAGTCTGACAGTGAACTATTGAACTACTTTCAGTATAGTATTTCATCCAGGTGTGCAGCCACTTCATACTAATTTCACCTAGACCACATTTCCGTAGTTTGTGTATGAAAATGTCATGTGGGACCGAGTCAAAAACCTTACTAAAATCCATATGTACTGCTTTCCGCCAGCCAATAGGCCAGTAACCCTGTCAAAGAAGGAGATTTGTTCTTGATATATTTTTCCCTAGCCTAGTTTTTGGAACCATTTTGGTTGAAATTTTTCAAAAAATTTCATCTTGAGGATGACACCCAGCATAGAAAACCTCAGCTCAAACATCTAGAGTTTAGAAAAGGTATAAGAAACTGAAAATGGTTTTATAATGAGAAATATCAGGCAATCTTAATAATAATAGGTGCTACCAACCCATTTTATAATGCTGTCTAAGAGCAATTGTTTAAAGTGTTGTATAAATATACAGATGATAAAGGTACATAATTTTTCTTTCAACTCAGCATTGTCACTTACTCACACTGATACTTTTAGGTGTTGAGCAGTGTTGGGACAAAGACAATTAGTGAGAGTAGTCAGATTGATCTGAATAAGCATATTTCCTCTGTTTAATTTCTGGTATATAAAATGTATCTGGTGATTGTATTGTTGAACAGGATGTGTTGGTGGTGAATTGCACATCAGAGTGGATATCTTCCAATCACGTCCTTGCAACATGTAGGACTGCACTGAAACAACAGGGAGTTTTAGGATTAAATATGGCCCCTTGCATGAGGGCTTTCTTGGAACGTTTGCCAATAATGCTTCAGGAACAGTATGCCTATGAAAAGGTAAGAATAGTTGAATGCGGAACATCAAATACTGACATATATAACATGAGATGTCTGTCTTGAATTTCAACTGTCTTAAACTTTTGACGGTCAACCCAAGAAACCTTTGTTGAGGTTCAATCCCACCTTTGGACATCAGATTTATAGTTTCTCTTTTGAGTACTCTAGCAGAACTACATTGTCCTAATGTCGGGCTGTTTCTGATCTTCCTCTTGTTTTGTCACCTACTACAAGATCCTTGGCTCTTGTGGCCTTATATAGGTGTTTCAGCTATCCTAGAAGTTTCTTCTTTAACTCACTTTGACCTCACCACTACACACGAATTGCTGTATTGCTTTAACTGCAGCACTTGGATAAAGCAGCCTCAAACTGACGCTTTATCAGGTTGCCTTCCCCGCTCCTCCTCCTCCCCTCCCCCGCCCACACACATTCCCTTAAAACCAATCAACCAAAAAAAAAAAACAACCAGGAAGTTAGGCTTTTCTCACCTTTGTTTGTTTTAATTTTCTGTGGTATCCACATGTTTTTTCAAAACATCGTTTTGAGACCTAATTTGAATGACCTTAAACATGGTGTTAAACTTGTCCTGATTACTTTGCATCCTCCTCTAGAATAAGAAATGATAAGGCTAGGAGATTGCTCTCATGTCTCAAAAAACAATTTGTTGCATATATATGAACATTTTCCTTTGTGCAAAATCCACTCAGAATCTTATTATTTTAGCTTCTTTATGACTGTAAGGGCTGGTATACAAATAATCTTCACAAAATCTCTTGCAAGGCCTTGTTATGAATTATAGCCAGTGTTTCTTTTTTAATACAGGAATTTACAGATTTCTCTGGAAGTGTGTATTTAGATCTGCAGTTCTGATGCTGGTATTTAATATCTGCACCTCTTCAGTGGAATTAACATATGGTCCGGATGCAAATAAATGTGATTTTGCCTGCTGAACTACTCCATTAGCACTTTCCATGCCCTTACTCTCTCTCCCATTTATTCAGTTGTATAGCTGGAGGTACTTCACAGAAATCACTGTGTGCCTTAACACTACCGAGCAGTCAATAGAATAAATGTCCTAAAGAATTTTAGAAATTATAGAAATTGTGAACTAACCTTCCTGAGTTGGGCACCGATATACCAAGAAGGACATAGGATCCTATGTATACTTCCCAGAAAACCAGTTGTGAGGAAAGAAAGTATCTCTACTCAAACAAATAGGAGAGAGAGATACTATTCTGCTTAGTCTCGTTAAAAATAAACCAACTGGCTTAACTAAAAAACAAGGATTCTGATCCTATTGGCATTGCCAGTCCTGTGTCATGTCCCTCCCATCAGTGTGAGCAGTATAAATGATGGGGGCAGTGTAGATAGAATTTGTTGTTACACACTGAAATCTAGATTTGTTCCACCTGTTGACATCTGTTGTTGACACAAGACAATGTCAGGATTGCCAGACAAATTGGATACTGGATTCAGGCTATTTTGATTTCCTGAACTGTAACCAGACAATCCTACAAGATATCCATCACTTACTTTAATCGCCTTTTCTCTGGCTTGACTCTAATATAGTTCTTCACAATGGCTAACCAAGACACTCTCTATCTTTAAAACATGTGGACTCTGAAATCTGTCATATTTGATCATATGTCTGAATCAAATTTGTAAAGTCCTTTTTCTGTCTACTACAGAATTTCTGCCAGAATAGTTACAGGAAACTCTGCAAAACTTATCTGACATTTTCTTTTATCAGTCTTCTTTTGTAATGACCTTTAATAACAAAACCTCATTGCAGATTCCCATACAAACTAGGATGCTGCTTTACTTCTATCAATAAGCAATTTGGAGTAGGGATGTAAATAATGTGTAAAAACAATAACCATGTAACCGATTAAAATTCTATTAGTTAAACGGTTAACTGGGGCGCTAGGGATGTGGGGGGTGTTGCAGTACCACCACATTTTAGGCAGGGCTCCACTGCTGGACCCGCCTCCGGGGCTCTGCTCAGGGTGGTAGCCAGGACCCTGGGTGGAGTTTAATAGTTAACAGAAACCGATAAGCATCAAGTTTATCAGTTAATTGGTTAAACTTTTACATCCCTAATTTGGAGTCCAAGGTACATTTTTTCCATTTAGACCTATCCAGTTCTCTCTAGCTGGTACAATACAGCACTCCATGCAGCGGGCAGCTAAGTCTGCTACATATCCTTTTCCCGAATACATCTCCAAATTCTGTCCACTCATTTGAGGCCTTTAAACCTAGGAGCATAGAGATATGTCACAAATACTTTATTTTGCAGGTATTCTGATGCATTCCCTCATCTGTTTATGGCTACAGCATCTGTCACCATCTACAGTTTTCTCAATCTCTATTCATCATTTGTTGTAATGCCATAGTAACCTCTTTCCTTCAGGTTATTTTCATTCAGGCATGTAATAGTGCTCACTTCTCCACTTCTGTTTTTCATTCTTCAGAATTTCCCAACTGAAGAGAAACAAAATCATGTTTGAAAGCTGGATTTTGTGTCTTCCTTAACATGCAGAAGAAAATGAAGAGAAAATTATTGTAGGCTTTTCAGAGAATTATTTAAACTGTTCATAAACTACATCAAACTATTGTAAATTTGCTGTTTAGGTTAAGAAATTATTCTAGTCAATACTGTATTCTACTTAAAAAGAAGACAGGGGAAAAAAAGAGAGAAAGAAAAACCAAATTAAAAAAATGTTTTTATATTGTAATATATTTGAGTGATGTACCTTGTCTAAAAAATGGTAATTTCTGATAATATGCTGAAGTGCATTTGCTAGTGAAATCATTTTAATATGTTCGCAGTATTTCTGTTTCAAATACCGAACGAGAGTGAAGTCTGATACTTTGACAAATAGTCCCGATTCATTGTGCGGAAATGAATGAAAATTATTGGAAAGGGGTTTTTCTGGGAAATATTTTTTCTATAGAAAGAGCTTTGAAGAATTACTATTTCTGAAGTGATGAAAGTATGCCTCTAGCTTCATATGTTGACCTTCCATTTTTTTTTCCCTCTAGCCCCATGTGGTCTGTGGAGATCAGCTTGTTCATAGCCCTTATATGCAGTGCCTGGCTTCACTTGCTGTGGGGCTTCACCTCGATCAGCTTTTGTGTAATCCACCAATACCGCCTCATCACCAGAACTGCCTCCCCGATCCCTCAGCTTGGAATCCTACAGAGTGGGCCTGGTTAGAATGTTTTTCAACTACTATAAAAGCTGCTGAAGCTCTGGCCAAAGGAGCACAGTTTCCAGAATCCTTTACTGTTCCAGATCTGGAGCCTGTGCCAGAGGATGAGCTTATACTTCTAATGGTAATATGCACTTCATTCTGCCAATTATTAAGTATATGTATAGAATGCACTATATTGTGCAGATAACATCTGTAATAATTACCTAAAAAAATTAAAAAGTTTGTAAAGAGTAAATTGTTATGCTTTACTTAATGGAAATACCAAGAGAGTGCACAGACTTTATTTTAATTGATATAAAATGAGGCAATTGGTGCCATATAAATATTTGTAATAGAACTAATAGTGTGAAAGTGGCATCTTCCTTGTTTAGCAGATCTGCTCCCTCTGTGTCTATTCAGAGTCATATCTACTTGCTTTACTAACTACAGTCAGTTTTTGTTATATTGTCTTAGCCTGCAGAGTTGACACAGGGAAAAGTGAGCTGGACTAATTCTGGTTCACAAATCAACGGAATTAACAAAGTTCCATTTGCAGAACCTCTATTATGGTTACATAAACCAGTGAGAATTTGGCTTGACTATGACATTCCAAGGGGAGCTTGCAGGGCTGACCATTCATTCATTTTTTTAACGTGTAGACAGAGTAAATTTTATATGGAGTCATTGAAATGCAATGGCACCCTATTATGCCATCTTTAAAGTAGTTTTTCAGAGTAGTCCTACACTTTAACTATATTGGCACTACCAAAATGCCAATATAATGGGCTATGACAGGTGAACCTGAAGTGGAAACTTTGTATTTATTGGATTTTATCAGTAAGTATGTATAATTTTGCAAATAAATACTTTCACTTATGTACTCCTAAAATTAAGGCTACATAGGGAAAACATAATTATGGCTCTTCCTAGTTGCTTTCCTTGCTATATACCTATTGACCCCACATATACCTTCGTCCCTTATTTTTAAATATTCATATAGATTATCACAGTGATCAGGAAGGATTCCCTTCTGTGTACAAGAACACTATGGGGTTTTGCCTTTTTCTGAAGCATTGGGCATATACCAGTGCAAGATGCATGCTATTAGACTTGGCAGGTTGTTGGTCCAAATCTGCAAGGAAGATTTTATTTTTTCTGTGCATTTCTTGAACCCATTGTCACATCTTCCTTCACTAGCCTATTTTCCACTGCAGCAGTTAAAAGCAACCCTTTTTACCATAAGTAGTTTTAGACACTCATGAGTCCGAATTTTTTCTTATGGTAACAATATTAAATGTTAGATTCCAGTATTAAGAAAAATAGGTGTACCCCAAGGACAACAATGATACATTAAAGTTTACATGAGTAATACTGAATATGAATGAATTTATTAAAATAATTTGTACATAAATTTTGCTTTAGTCACAGTTAAAACTATTTCACATTTATGTTCAAAAGCTGTTTGTTGTTCAATAGTAGACCCGTATAACCGTTTTTCATCTAGGAAAAGGCTTGCCATTTCCAAGTGACTATTTAAAGTATTTAAACTATTTAGACTATTTAAAGATTATTAACTGAAAGAATAATGCACAAATGGTGGGCTGACCCTAATATACCTGTTTTTAATCATTCAGGATAACAGTAAATGGATTAATGGTATGGATGAGCAGATTATGTCTTGGGCAACATCAAGGCCTGAGGTTTGTAAAATTGATTATTTTAAATTTAAAATACTAAAATTATCAATATAATTTTCAAGTGCTCCTTTATGCTGTTTCATAGGATTGGCACCTTGGTGGCAAATGTGATGTGTATCTATGGGGAGCAGGGCGCCATGGGCAGCTAGCAGAAGCCGGTAGAAATGTCATGATACCAGTAGCAGCACCTTCATTCTCACAGGCTCAACAGGTAACAGTGTTAGGAGAGATTTACATTTTATTCTTCACAAATTGCCTTATTTTCAGTTGTTAGTTACAAAATATCTATCAATATCCCTTTTGGACTCAGTGCTAATTTTCCAGAAAACAAAAGAACTCCGAAATGTATAAGGTACTTTCCCCCCAGTTAGAATTTTTATTAGATTTGCTATAGTTTTTGTCAAATTCATACCAAGAAACTGGCAAAATCATTTCTTAGGATTAGAGTGAGTACAATGTAAAAAAATATTTGCACAGTTTTGATATAATCCATGTTGCAAGATTGCTTTCTGAAATAATGTGATGCTGGAGCACAGGGTGAAATAATGAGACAACCAAATTGCTGCAAGAAATACATTGAGAATCTCACTGGAGAACATACTACCAGACCAAATAGTTTTGCAAAGAAAGGGAAAGTCTTTGTAGCTAAATCATAAAGAGAGCTTTTTGTGTGTGGTGCCGTTTTTAGATCTCCAGGGGCCACCTTCATCCAAAACACTGAATGAAGGATTTTTATTGTGATGTGATAATGTGGTAAAACCCCCTTAGTTTAAAACGATTTTTCTGCTAAATTCAGAATAAGTGAAGTAACAGTTAGGTGATTAAACTAAGGGTATGTCTACACTACGGAATAAGGTCGAATTTATAGAAGTCGTTTTTTTAGAAATCGGTTTTATATATTTGAGTGTGTGTGTCCTCACAGAAAATGCTCTAAGTGCATTAAGTGCATTAACTCAGCGGAGCGCTTCCACAGTACCGAGGCTAGAGTCGACTTCCGGAGCGTTGCACTGTGGGTAGCTATCCCACAGTTCCCGCAGTCTCCACTGCCCATTGGAATTCTGGGTTGAGATCCCAATGCCTGATGGGGCTAAAACATTGTCGCGGGTGGTTCTGGGTACATATCGTCAGGCCCCCGTTCCCTCCCTCCCTCCCTCCATGAAAGCAAGGGCAGACAATCGTTTCGCGCCTTTTTTCCTGAATTACCTGTGCAGACGCCATACCATGGCAAGCATGGAGCCCGCTCAGGTAACCGTCACCCTATGACTCCTGGGTGCTGGCAGACGCGGTACGGCATTGCTACACAGTAGCAGCAACCCCTTGCCTTGTGGCAGCAGACGGTACAGTACGACTGGTAGCCGTCATCGTCATGTCCGAGGTGCTCCTGGCCACGTCGGCTGGGAGTGCCTGGACAGACATGGACGCAGGGACTAAATTTGGAGTGACTTGACCAGGTCATTCTCTTTAGTCCTGCAGTCAGTCCTATTGAACCGTCTTATGGTGAGCAGGCAGGTGATACGGATTGCTAGCAGTCGTACTGTACCATCTTCTGCCAGGCAGGCAAGAGATGAGGATTGCTAGCAGTCGTATTGTACCATCTTCTGCCGGGCAGGCAAGAGATGAGGATGGCTAGCAGTCGTACTGTACCATCTTCTGCCGAGCAGCCATGAGATGTGGATGGCATGCAGTCCTTCTGCACCGTCTGCTGCCAGCCAAAGATGTAAAAGATAGATGGAGTGGATCAAAACAAGAAATAGACCAGATTTGTTCTGTATTCATTTGCTTCCCCCCCTCCCCCGTCTAGGGGACTCATTCTTCTAGGTCACACTGCAGTCACTCACAGAGAAGGTGCAGCGAGGTAAATCTAGCCATGTATCAATCAGAGGCCAGGCTAACCTTCTTGTTCCAATAAGAACGATAACTTAGGTGCACCATTTCCTATTGGAACCCTCCGTGAAGTCCTGCCTGAAATACTCCTTGATGTAAAGCCACCCCCTTTGTTGATTTTAGCTCCCTGAAGCCAACCCTGTAAACCGTGTCGTCAGTCGCCCCTCCCTCCATCAGAGCAACGGCAGACAATCATTCCGTGCCTTTTTTCTGTGCGGACGCCATACCAAGGCAAGCATGGAGGCCGCTCAGCTCACTTTGGCAATTAGGAGCACATTAAACACCACACGCATTATCCAGCAGTATATGCAGCACCGGAGCCTGGCAAAGCGATACCAGGCGAGGAGGCGACATCAGCGCGGTCACGTGAGCGATCAGGACATGGATACAGATTTCTCTGAAAGCATGGGCCCTGCCAATGCATGCATCATGGTGCTAATGGGGCAGGTTCATGCTGTGGAACGCCGATTCTGGGCTCGGGAAACAAGCACAGACTGGTGGGACCGCATAGTGTTGCAGGTCTGGGACGATTCCCAGTGGCTGCGAAACTTTCGCATGCATAAGGGCACTTTCATGGAACTTTGTGACTTGCTTTCCCCTGCCCTGAAGCGCATGAATACCAAGATGAGAGCAGCCCTCACAGTTGAGAAGCGAGTGGCGATAGCCCTGTGGAAGCTTGCAACGCCAGACAGCTACCGATCAGTTGGGAATCAATTTGGAGTGGGCAAATCTACTGTGGGGCCTGCTGTGATGCAAGTAGCCCACGCAATCAAAGATCTGCTGATATCAAGGGTAGTGACCCTGGGAAATGTGCAGGTCATAGTGGATGGCTTTGCTGCAATGGGATTCCCTAACTGTGGTGGGGCCATAGACGGAACCCATATCCCTATCTTGGCACTGGAGCACCAAGCCGCCGAGTACATAAACCGCAAGGGGTACTTTTCGATAGTGCTGCAAGCTCTGGTGGATCACAAGGGACGTTTCACCAACATCAACGTGGGATGGCCGGGAAAGGTACATGACGCTCGCATCTTCAGGAACTCTGGTCTGTTTCAAAAGCTGCAGGAAGGGACTTTATTCCCAGACTAGAAAATAACTGTTGGGGATGTTGAAATGCCTATATGTATCCTTGGGGACCCAGCCTACCCCTTAATGCCATGGCTCATGAAGCCGTACACAGGCAGCCTGAACAGTAGTTAGGAGCTGTTCAACTACAGGCTGAGCAAGTGCAGAATGGTGGTAGAATGTGCATTGGACGTTTAAAGGCGCGCTGGCGCAGTTTACTGACTCGCTTAGACCTCAGCGAAACCAATATTCCCACTGTTATTACTGCTTGCTGTGTGCTCCACAATATCTGTGAGAGTAAGGGGGAGACGTTTATGGCGGGGTGGGAGGTTGAGGCAAATCGCCTGGCTGCTGGTTACGCGCAGCCAGACACCAGGGCGGTTAGAAGAGCACAGGAGGGCGCGGTACGCATCAGAGAAGCTTTGAAAACCAGTTTCATGACTGTCCAGGCTACGGTGTGAAAGTTCTGTTTGTTTCTCCTTGATGAAACCCCCCACCCCTTGGTTCACTCTACTTCCCTGTAAGCTAACCACCCGCCCCTCCTCCCGTCAATCACCGCTTGCAGAGGCAATAAAGTCATTGTTGCTTCACATTCATGCATTCTTTATTCATTCATCACACAAATGGGGGGATGACTACCAAGGTAGCCCAGGAGGGGTGGTGGAGGAGGGAAGGAAAATGCCGCACAGCACTTTAAGCACAGCACTTTAAAAGTTTACAACTTTAAAATTTATTGAATGACAGCCTTCTTTTTTTTGGGCAATCCTCTGTGGTGGGGTGGCTGGTTGGCCGGAGGCCCCCCCACCGCGTTCTTGGGCGTCTGGGTGTGGAGGCTATGGAACTTGGGGAGGAGGGTGGTTGGTTACTCAGGGGCTGCAGTGGCAGTCTGTGCTCCAGCTGCCTTTGCTGCAGCTCAACCATACACTGGAGCATACTGGTTTGGTCCGCCAGCAGCCTCAGCATTGAATCCTGCCTCCTCTCATCACGCTGCCGCCACATTTGAGCTTCAGCCCTCTCTTCAGCCCGCCACTTACTCTCTTCAGCCCGCCATCTCTCCTCCCGGTCATTTTGTGCTTTCCTGCACTCTGACATTATTTGCCTCCATGCATTCGTCTGTGCTCTGTCAGTGTGGGAGGACAGCATGAGCTCGGAGAACATTTCATCGCGAGTGCGTTTTTTTTTTCTTTCTAAGCTTCACTAGCCTCTGGGAAGGAGAAGATCCTGTGATCATTGAAACACATGCAGCTGGTGGAGAAAAAAAAAGGGACAGCGGTATTTAAAAAGACACATTTTATAAAACAGTGGCTACACTCTTTCAGGGTAATCCTTGTTGTTAACATTACATACATAGCACATGTGCTTTCGTTACAAGGTCGCATTTTGCCTCCCCCCACCGCGTGGCTACCCCCTCAACCCTCCCCCCTCCCTGTGGCTAACAGCGGGGAACATTTCTGTTTAGCCACAGGCAAACAGCCCAGCAGGAATGGGCTCCTCTGAGTGTCCCCTGAAGAAAAGCACTCTATTTCAACCAGGTGACCATCAATTATATCTCACTCTCCTGAGGATAACACAGAGAGATAAAGAACGGATGTTGTTTGAATGCCAGCAAACATACACTGCAATGCTTTGTTCTACAATGATTCCCGAGTACGTGTTACTGGCCTGGAGTGTTAAAGTGTCCTACCATTAAGGACACAATAAGGCTGCCCTCCCCAGAAACCTTTTGCAAAGGCTTTAGGAGTACATCTAGGAGAACCGCGAATGCCAGGGCAAAGCAATCCTTTCACATGCTTGCTTTTAAACCATGTATAGTATTTTAAAAAGTACACTCACCAGAGGTCCCTTCTCCGCCTGCTGGGTCCAGGAGGCAGCCTTGGGTGGGTTCAGGGGGTACTGGCTCCAGGTCCAGGGTGAGAAACAGTTCCTGGCTGTCGGGAAAAGCGGTTTCTCCGCTTGCTTGCTGTGAGCTATCTACAACCTCCTCATCATCATCATCTTCTTCTTCGTACCCAAAACCTGCTTCTGTATTGCCTCCATCTCCATTGAAGGAGTCAAACAACACGGCTGGGGTAGTGGTGGCTGAACCCCCTAAAATGGCATGCAGCTCATCATAGAAGCGGCATGTTTGGGGCTCTGACCCGGAGCGGCTGTTCGCCTCTCTGGTTTTCTGGTATGCTTGCCTCAGCTTCTTCAGTTTCACGCGACACTGCTTTGGGTCCCTGTTATGGCCTCTGTCCTTCATGCCCTGGGAGATTTTGACAAAGGTTTTGGCATTTCGAAAACTGGAACGGAGTTCTGATAGCATGGATTCCTCTCCCCAAACAGCGATCAGATCCCGTACCTCCCGTTCGGTCCATGCTGGAGCTCTTTTGTGATTCTGGGACTCCATCATGGTCACCTGTGCTGATGAGCTCTGCATGGTCACCTGCAGCTTGCCACGCTGGCCAAACAGGAAATGAGATTTAAAAGTTCGCGGTTCTTTTCCTGTCTACCTGGCCAGTGCATCTGAGTTGAGAGTGCTGTCCAGAGCGGTCACAATGGATCACTCTGGGATAGCTCCCGGAGGCCAATACCATCGAATTGTGTCCACAGTACCCCAAATTCGAGCCGGCAACGTCGATTTAAGCGCTAATCCACTTGTCAGGGGTGGAGTAAGGAAATCGATTTTAAGAGCCCTTTAAGTCGAAATAAAGGGCTTCATCGTGTGGACGGGTGCAGGTTTACATCGATTTAACGCTGCTAAATTCCACCTAAAGTCCTAGTGTAGACCAGGGCCAAGAAATATGTTGGTGGTTGTCCAGAACCTGCTGTTTTCAGCTTTGTAGTCTCAATTCAGGTTATGAATAAAGACGAAGTTAGCACATTTTGGTTCATGGTTTGTGATGTAATTGCATTAAAAAACCCTAATTTCTTTCTTTAACCAGGTTATTTGTGGTCAGAACTGTACTTTTGTCATTCAAGCTAACGGTACAGTTTTGGCTTGTGGAGAAGGGAGTTATGGCCGATTGGGACAAGGAAATTCTGATGACCTTCATGTGTTAACTGTTATTTCAGCACTTCAAGGTAAAATTATCTTAATTTTTTTGAGTTGTTCTATTAGTGAAGCAGAAGTTGATATTTCAAAAACTAAAAGGACAGTTGTCTAAGTCTTTACACAGATTTACTGAATAAAATAATGTACTTTACTCTCTTTAATAAAAATCTTATATTCATATTCATTTGAACAGATAAACACATGTCTGAGTCTCTTTTGATGCATTTATTCAAGCCTACTTAATGTTTTTAAACTTTATTATTTATCATTTTAAGTAGGACTGAAAAAGGAAATACATTTATGTAACTGAACACCTACCCAAACTTAATAGACTAGCACAGTAGAATTAGATAATTATTAATAACATAATATTTGTTATTGCAGCAGTTCAAGCATAAGTTATATCTTAAAGTAAAGGAAGACTGTATACAGGGTTGTATATACAGAGCTGATTCCATTCACTAGCTTGTAATTGTTATTATTGTGGACTATTTTGTACAATGCAAAATAACTGAATTTATATTTCTAACTTATTCTGATATTGTTTTTCATTTTGTTTAAGGTTTTGTTGTAACACAACTAGTGACTTCTTGTGGATCCGATGGACATTCCATGGCTTTGACAGAAAGTGGTGAGGTCTTTAGCTGGGGAGATGGAGATTATGGTAAACTGGGCCATGGCAACAGTGACAGACAGCGCAGACCCAGGCAAATAGAGGCCTTACAAGGAGAAGAAGTGGCACAGGTTCAAGAACAAATTTATTATTCACCGATTAAATGTAGACATAATAGTTGCTGCTAGGAACATTAGCTAGGGCTCATTAGTAAATGCTGGTAGGCAACTGGATGGTTCACACAGGGATTGACAGTGGAATGTGGAGACTTTCTCTTCAATGTCACAAAATCGAATTAAGCACAGGTAAGTAATGAATAAAAGTCGTCATCAGCTGATGGTTCTGTGGCCATTGTGAAATGAGTTGGTGTTTTCAGTCAAGTTCCCAGCTAAGAGTGTCAACAGCACAAAACTTGTGTGTGTGTGTGTGTGTGTGAGAAAGTTTAGTGGACTAGTAGAGTAGTGTTGGTGAAGCTTCCACTGCTCCTGTCTGTGCTGCACCTCTTTCAGTCTCTAGGTCACCTGCCAGTATTTAGCGGTAGGTGGAGGTTAGCATTCCCAAGCAACCTGACTCCAAGAAGACCCAATCCTGGCACACTGGGCACTAACGGAGCGCTCAAAGAACATAAGGCTGTTGCAGAGAAGCTAAGTGAATTCTTTGCATTGGTCTTCATTGCAGAAGATGTGAGGGAGATTCCCACACCTGAGCCATTCTGAGGAACTGTTCCAGATTGAGGGGTCTCTAGAGGAGGTTTTGGAACAAATTGATAAGTTAAACAGTAATAAGTCACCAGGACCAGACCACAGAGTTCTGAAAGAACTCAAATATGAAATTGCATTACTGTTAACTGTGATATGTAACTTGCCGCTTAAATCAGCCTCTGTACCAGATGACTGGCAGATAGCTAATGTGGTGCCCATTTTTATAAAAGAGTCCAAAGGTGATCCAGGCAATTACAGGCCAGAAAGCCTGACTTCAGTACCAGGCAAATTGGTGTAATCTATAGTAAAGAACAGAATTATCAGACACAGAGGTGAATGCAATGTGTTGGAAAGAGGAAACTCAGCTTTTGTAAAGGGAAATCATGCCTCGCCACACTATTAGAATTATTTAACAGTGTCAGCACATGTGGACAGTGGTGATCCAGTGAATATAGTATACTTGGATTTTCAGAAAGCATTTGACAAGGTCCCTCACCAGAAGCTCTTAAGCAAAGGGCGTCATGGGATAAGAAGGAAGGTCCTCTAATGTATCAGTAACTGGTTAAAAGATAGGAAAGAAAGAGTAGGAATAAACAATTTTCACAGTGGAGAGAGGTAAATAGCAGGGTTTCCAGGGATCTGTACTGGGACCAGTGCTGTTCATCATATTAATAAACAATCTGGAAAAAGGGGTAAATAGTAAGGAAGCAAAGTTTGCAAACAATACAAAATTCCTCAAGATAAGTCCAAAGCAGACTGAAAGAGTTACAAAGGGATTGCACAAAGCTGGGTGACTGGGCAACAAAATGGCAGATAAAATTTACTGTTAATAAATGCAAAGGAATGCACACTGGGAAAACATAATCCCAACTATACAAACAAAATGATCGGATCTAAATTAACGGTCATCACTCAAGGAAGAGATCTTGGAGACACCGTGGATTGTTTTCTAAAAATATCTGCTCACTGTGCAGCAGCTATCAAAAAAGCTATCCAAATGTTAGGAACATTTAGGAAATGGATAAATAATAAGATGGAAAATATCATAGTACCACTGTATAAATCCATGCTGTGTCCGCACCTTGAATACTGCGTGGAAAAAGTATAGAAAAGGGCTACCAAAATTATTAGGGATATGGAACAGCTACCATACAAGCAAAGATTTAAAAGACTATGACTCTTCACCTTGGAAAAAATATAACTGAGGGGGGATATGATCGTGGTCTATAAAATCATAAGAGAGTGCATGGATAAAGTGAATAGGGAACTGCTGTTTACCCCTTCTCACAAGAACCAGGGGTCACCCAATTAAATTAATAGGCAGAAGGTTTAATACAAACAAAAGAAAGTACTGCTTCACACAACACACAGTCAACCTGTGAAACTCATTGTTGCGACTGTTGTGAAGGCCAAAAGTATACAGGGGTTCAAAAAAGAATTAGATAAATTCATGGAGGATAGGTCCATCAGTGTCTGATAGCCAAGACAGTCAGGGACGCAGTCCCATGCCCTGGGTGTCCATGAACCTCTGACCACTAGAATCTGGGCTAAATGACAAGGGATGAATCACTAGATAAATTTCCCTGTTCTGTTCACTCCCTCTGAAGAATCTGGCACTTACCACAGTTGTAAGACAGGATACTGTGCTAGATAGATCATTATTCTGATCCAGTATGGCGTTCTTATGTCAAACTAGTTTTTTTCACTAGCTCTAAATTCGCTTAAATGGTGAAATACAGTACTAGTACTGATGTGTATTGTAAAAATATACCAAAAAGTGCCTGTCTTTGGCTGTTGGTGTCTTTAACCAAAATTAAAAGCAAAGCCAGCAGCTAGTCTGCACACACACACACAAATAACAAATTAATATAAATCAATCCCAATAATAATTTTATTGCCACACAAATATCAGCCCCTTTTCATGCCCTTCGCTCCTCAAAAGCCTAGGTAGATAAACAAGGTTGCAGCATGCCCTGGAGGTCAAGAAATGCAGATTGTTTCAGACCAAGTTGGGGAGTTGGTTCCAAAATTGAGGACACTTTGTGAAGAATGCACTGAGGCAGCTCCCTTTTCTATACTAAAGGACTGCAGCCCAAACATCTATGCTGATTGCAACTGTGCAATATATCTATATTGACTTGAATAATTGACAGTACATACTTTTAATCTCAATTACCATCATATATGCTATCATTTGGTTCAGTTTCAGTTTGAAAATGTCAGTAAATATGACTGACATACTATGTTGACTGTCTTAAGGCAACCACTGTATCTTCATGCTTAGCTGCATCTGTGTTCAAATATTAAAACACTACAAAGTTGTTTTTGTCCGCATTCGCCATGGACAAATAGGACATCATTGATTTTTCCATATATTTGCAATATAAAATAATTTTGTGCATCTAAGTGGTAGTGACTGGCTAAAGATTACTACTATAGTTTTACATCTCTAAAATAAGAACAGTTTTGCTGAAGATACCTTGAGAAAAATACCGTATTTTTAACATTATGCTTAGTTTTGGAAAAACTATACGTTTCCTGTAGTTAATATTGCACATTTTACAAATTTCAAATAAATGTTTAAAACATTCTGCATTCAAACATGTTGTAACATGTAGGCAGTTATTAATTTTTAAGTAGTTGATACTTCTATGAACAGGAACAATATTGTAAACAGAGCGGGAGGCATTTTATCTTTCATATCATGGTTCATTAGAAAACTTTTCTATCTTTATATTTTTGATGTAACCAGGGGATGAGCTGACTTATCAGACATAGTGTACGTGGTGATCTGATATTTTATGCACTGTATTGTGACGTTCTTTGACAAACATGGGATAATGGAGTCTAAATTCTTTACTGAGAGAGAGAGAATTCCTTTCTTCACTGTTGATAAGGCCCTTCATTTTAAGTTTTTACTGATTTTTACTAAAAAAAATCCTTGAGTTTTACAAAAGCTATTATTTGTTTTTTACTGGTTTTCATCCAAATTTTGAACCACTGAAAATACTGATTATATTAAGAAAATCTGATACATTACACTAGGTACACTGTGCTTTTTTTCTGTCCTATCATCCCCCAATATTTACCCAGAAAACTCTGAAGTTAATTTTTTGCTCTGATTTTCACCCTTTTTTTTTTAAAAAAAATTGTAATTAACACTCATAAATTCCTGGGAAATTTTAAAATAAAAACTGAAACAAAGGTCTTTGCTATAAGTAATTCTTTTGAGACTAAGATGGGGAACAGAAGACAGAGGTGGGGAATTTACACGGTATTTAATTGACCTGGTAATGTAATACTAGAAAGCAAGGCAAATCATTTAGCACACTTTTTTAAAGAATTAAGTAATCACAGAAATATAAATAAGAATCCCAGCTAGGTGTGCTGGTACAAATTAAAGGAAGTGAACTCAAACTCCTTTCTTTACTGTGCAAACAGATTATTGGGAGGGTTGTGGGAAAAACTCTTCTGTCTTTGGTTATGATTTGATTCCCGTGTCATCCTATATTCAGACTTTTTAATTGTTTTATGACATTGTTATTGAAATACAAGAAGAGTCTAAAACAGTTAATTTATTCAGTTAGTCTAGTTTTTAATTATCCTGTTAAACTGTAGTGAATGACTAGGTCTGCATTCAGAAGGTTCTTTTCTCTTCTTTCTTGAATTGTATGGTGCTAATATTCCATTTTAAAATTCATATTAATTCTGGCTTCTAGATGTCATGTGGCTTTAAACACTCAGCGGTGGTGACAGCAGATGGCAAACTGTTTACGTTTGGAAATGGTGACTATGGTCGACTGGGTCTAGGAAACACTTCCAACAAGAAACTTCCTGAAAGAGTGACAGCACTGGAGGGTTATCAAATTGGACAGGCATGGTTTATCTAGTGTTACTTACATGAAATTATGTAACAAAATGTATTTTGTTAGTAACTGTTGTGCTTGAGGATGTTCAGTTGCTATGATCCTTAGTAGTGTCAGTTTAAAAATTCTCTTTATAATTTTTGTTGGTTTTTACTGCCTCTGCATTTTTAATACACTCAGAACACTCTCAAATATCTGACCATAATAATCTCTCATATATTTTTTTATTGAATAATCTGATCCTTTTGCTGAAATGGTGTGTCCCTATTTTGCAACATTTATAAACATTGAATTGTTAAAAAGGGAGTGATAAAATTGGGGTTTGTTGTTTTTAGCCCTAACCATTAGTGAATTAATGTTTAAAGAACTCCAGTGAGGATATATAATTTGAAAGCTGTTATATAGTTTGGGTGAGGGAAGAACTGTCTAAAGAATGTTATCTAAGGGTGTCAATGTATAAACCCTACTACATTTCTTTAGTATAAAATTTTAAACAAAGGTTTTAACATTTTTTCTAAATATTTAGAAAAGGGTTTCGGGGGGGTGTTGTTTTGTTGGTTTTTTTCAGAATATGGCATTTTATTTTTTGTTTCAGTAAGTTGGTGAAAAACTAATTAAAACTGTATTACAATTACCAGGTGGCCTGTGGACTAAACCATACTGTAGTTGTGTCCACAGATGGCTCGATGGTGTGGGCTTTTGGAGATGGAGATTATGGAAAACTTGGTCTGGGAAATTCCACAGCAAAATCCTCACCACAGGTTAGAATTCATACTGAAATTATCTTTTGAATAATTGCTTAGTGTCTGTAAATGTGTGTTTGCAAATTTTCAACTTCTTATTTTATTTCATTTTTTATGTGATGTAAATTTTCAAAAAGGCATAAGTAATTTTCAGTGGGACTTAACTACTTTTGAAAAGTTTACTGTGTCAAAATATTGGCTAATACAGTTACATGAATCACTAGCTGGTATTTTTACAACACTGGTATCTGAGGGTTGGGTTTTCAAAGGAGCCAGTGGGAATGAGGCACCCAACTTCCATTGAAAATTCCCACCTGAGTGCTTAGAGTGCAAACAATTATCCATTGTTTTGTTAAACTGAAACTAATAATTGCCACAATGGTCTCTGTAAACCATATCAACCACCCTTCTGCAGCTCTAGAAATAGTAAAAACCTGAAGGCTAGCTTGAAGGAGAGAAATGTTTACCTTAGTATAGAGATGCACTCAGACTCATTTAATTTGGAATAATATGTTAAAAGAATGAAATTTTACAAGAAATTAGTGTCTTTGTTTAATACATTCAAGTTTAATACAGGAACCACACTAAAGCTATAACATACAGATTGTCTTTCTGAGAATTTTAAACCACTTTTTGGGGGGAGGTGGAAATGGAGGAGTTTTTTGTCTGCTTTCCATTCGTATACTCGTAGTACAGTATTTAGCTCTTTCTTTCCTGTTCGCAGAAGGTTGATATTCTTTGCGGAATTGGAATAAAAAGAGTTGCCTGTGGAACGCAGTTTTCTGTGGCACTGACGAAAGGCGGCCATGTATATACTTTTGGACAAGGTCAGTTGCCCATATGGAGGGATTTCTGTATTGTAGGCTTTCATACGTTTAAAGATATATAGAAGCCAATAATTTTAGATTATTGACCCCCACCATATGGTACCTACCCAACCATACAGTACATAAGCGATCATTTATAGGCTTGGCAATTATTACTGTATAATTCCCACCACTGTTGCATAACCAGTAATATAATCATTAAAAGTAAAAAGGAAGAATATTAGATGTAAAATATATGAAATCATAATACGGTGTTACTCTACAGATTTGTGTAAATGTGACCACCTGAGACCAACTACTTCTTGACGCATTCTTAAAGTCCAAATTAATAGCTGTGTATCTATTTTTAAAGGAAGACAAACTTAATGTAGGTTTCATAGTAGCACTAACCTCATTTACCTATAACCTTTCAGTTCTTTTTCCTGAATCTTGATTAAATTTGATATGAACAGAGGTAATGGATTATACCCATGTTCAATTACTGTCATTAACCATGCACTTACAGAGGCTGTGTAGAAATGTATAGAATTGAGGCACCAAGTGAAATTAGTTAAATGTTTTTCATTTACCCCCTTGTGGACATCAACCTGAATCACAAAATCACCATACAGTCTAGCACCAAAAAGTGTGATTGGCTTTATCAGGCTTAAAACACAAATAGCAGGAACTTCAGATCAGTACTGAAGGGATACTGACAAAGCTTTTCAGGGGAGTAAGTGCCCACTAGGTCTGTCTCTAGCCAATGCCATTAGTATCCCACATGAATGCTATCTGTCTCTCCCCATAATAAAATTAACCCTTAGAAAGGACTGGGATATTTGTGTACTACATGAGAATATTTTGTGCAATTTTAGATCGGCTGATTGGCTTGCCTGAGGGCCGAGCTCGAAATCACAACAGACCACAGCAAGTTCCAGTGCTGTCAGGAATCTTCATTGAAGATATAGCTGTAGGAGCAGAGCATACACTAGCTTTATCATCATCTGGTGATGTGTATGCCTGGGGCAGCAACTCGGAAGGACAGGTGTGTACAATACCATGTTTATTTCAGGTGTTCATAAGAATAAGTATAGCTTCCTAGGTGGACTTGGAATCTTTTAGTGAAGAGTAAGTAAAGAAAAATACAATGCAGTATTGGCACTCTTCCCCTCTCCCCAAATTAAAAATGTTATAATAGAGATGATTGAAAATATGATGAAAATGTGTCACATTTTTTGAATTTTTTTACTAATTTCTCAATTTCATCTAATTTTTTTAAACATAAAACTTTTACAACCAATTTGAAACTTGAAAACAAACTAAAAATTTCATCAATTTTTTTTCCATTTGCAAAAATCTAAATTCCAACAAAAAGGTCAAATATGAACATTTTGACCAGCTATAGTTATCAGCAAATTTTCGTGGTCTGTTGCAGTGGTTATTGGCCTGTTCTGGTGCATGACCCAAAAAATGTCCCATGACCCCCTGGTTTCTGTCAAACCATTACAGATTCATGGGACTTTTGGATTTGGGTTATGGGATGGCATTTTGACCATTTTGTGGGTTGCAGATTTAAGCAGGAGGCTTGAAGTGTGTGAAACTGGTGGTCTGAGGATAGTAGAGGGATTGGTACGTCGGCATTGTTGGGGTGAGCAGGCTCTTTTGAATTAATCCCTAAAGGGAAAGCTTTGGGCTTTCTCTGTAGTGAAAGTATTGTATTTTTATGGAGGGTAAACATTCTTTGGTTTAAAAATAATATAGTCTGGATTCTAAAAGACTGTTAGTTCTATATGTCTTCTGCTGCAACATCAATGATTTATAACTTTTATACAGTTATTTATATCTTTTGGTTTTAGAATATGAAATTCAAATGGGATTCAGTAGGAAAAGCTAATACATGCAATAAATGTTTGTCTTTTACAGAGGATACATTTTAAAAGCCTATTGTGGGAATTTATATATTAGAACCAAAAAAACCCCAACTTTAAATGGCAAACACAGAAATAATAAAACACAAATAATAATCATTATTAAACAAACAGTCATTATGAGCCATTGAATCACAAAATGTATATTTTTTTTATTCTGCAAAATACTACGTACAAAGTTGGTCACAAATCATAAACCATTAGTCAGTCTAAAAGCTATCAGGTATGTAGGTCACATTTATGTGGAATAGCTTATCCTTTTTGTATTTAAATGTTGTCATATTCATGAAATGTGATCTAGCAGATGTAGGCAGCTATTTTCTTTAATCATAGGTGTAATATTATATTAGAGGAATATAGCTAGTAAATGCTATATCACATTCTCTAGTAAAAGCATATGTTGAGAGAGTCATCTTACCAGTTTTCATCTCCTATTCCTTTTGAACATCTGCTTAGAGAATTTTGCAAATAATAAAGCTAATTTTTGGTCCCATTAGTAGAATCTCATGATGCATCCTTTTTTAAATCTCCTGTAAATTGCTAGCTTGGACTGGGCCATACCAACCATGTCAGAGAACCAACCTTAATAACTGTTCTACAAGGAAAGAATATTCGACAGATCTCAGCAGGACGTTGTCACAGTGCTGCATGGACTGCCCCACCTGTCCCACCGAGAGCTCCAGGTGAAGAATAGATAATTGCTTGTATTTTAATTTTATTCTGCTTTTATGAGCTTTTAGTGCATGTCCACATACACAGTATTATACAGCAAGAACCTATTAAAATTTGTATGCAGTGTTATTGTAGCTGTGTCAGTCCCAGGATATTATTCGAGAGGCAAGGTGGGTGAGGTAATATCTTTTATTGTCTATTAAAATTTGTTTCACTGTAGGCCCAAAACTGCTTCCACTGTAGCCCACAGGAATTTTGCCATTAGCTTAAAGAGGAGCACGATCAGGCAGTTCACGAAATAATTTCCTCTTTTCTGTGGTAGGTGTGTCAGTGCCTTTACAGCTTGGTTTACCTGATGCCATTCCACCACAGTATGGGGCACTGAAGGAAGTGAGCATTCATACAGTGAGAGCGAGACTCAGACTGCTGTACCATTTTTCAGACCTCATGTACTCTTCTTGGAGATTACTTAATCTCAGCCCCAATAACCAGGTAAAACATTATTTTGAAAAGAGTTAACAAATTTATTTTTGTGCCTTGTCACCAAAGTGTTCTCCCCCAAAATCCAATTCTGGTAATAGTGCTCTCTTGTCTTTGTGTCTGTGGAATAAAAACTTAATTAAATCAATCTCTCCCCAAAATAGTTTTAATAAAGTCTGATTTATGTGAATCTTGACATTTCAGTATCTTAATGTCATAAACCCATTAGCCTAACATCTATAACTGGTGAAAAACATTTTGTAAGATTCTGGTAAGGCTAAAATCGTTTTTCCTGTTATTTTTTTTGTATATTTTCATTAATTTCTGAACTATTATGAGGAAAGTTCAGGTAGTATTTAATTATGGAGATTCTTATTCCAGAAGTATTGGAATTAATATGAATAAACAAAAGCATTTTATGTTTATGAATATGCTGCTGTATTACAGAACAGCACATCTCATTACAATGCTGGAACATGGGGAATAGTCCAAGGACAGCTAAGACCCTTATTGGCACCAAGAGTCTACACACTTCCCATGGTACGCTCCATAGGAAAAACCATGGTTCAGGGGAAAAACTACGGGCCTCAAATTACTGTAAAAAGAATATCGACCAGGTCAGTATTGGCTCCTTTGTGTTTGTGAAAGATTTGATGTCAAGCCCTAAGTCAACCCACACAGTGGGTTAATACACGGTATAGGGATGTGATTTCTAAAGCATGCTAATATATTGTGCATTAATTGGTCTATGTAGACCCTGCTATAATGTACCAAAAGCTCTCTCTCATGCGCTTTCCGTTAAAGTGCACTCTGGAACCTCTAGTGCGCACCACGAAGGCTCTGTTTTGACCAATTAACACACAACATTTTAGTGTGCTTTAGAAATCAGCCCTGTAGTGCACATTACCCTACTGTATAGACAAGCCTTTAAAGTATACAAAAGTGATCTTTCTATGAACTACATTTTCTGTCACTTTCTTTTTCATTGAAGAGGTCGGAAATGTAAGCCTATTTTTGTACAAATAGCAAGACAAGTGGTAAAGCTGAATGCTTCAGACCTTCGCCTACCTTCCCGTGCCTGGAAAGTGAAATTGGTTGGAGAAGGGGCTGATGACGCCGGGGGGGTGTTTGATGACACTATTACAGAAATGTGCCAGGTATGACAAATGTTTTAAATATCTTAAAGCACACAATTTGTTTTTCAATTCCTATGACCACTTCCTGTTATGCAGCACTTTGGCCCAAATCTTCTCATCTGATTCCCAGCCTGTGTACTAGTGTGTGCACTGGGTACCTGCATGAAGGAAAGAAATCCTTCTCCTTGGACCATACCTTCGAGTGGCAGCAGTTCTGAAGCTACACCAGGGCCACCATGCATCTTCCACAACGTGGGGGGAGGACAGCAGATCTTGCATAGCATGTTAACTCTTGATGATGGTGCCATTAAATGCTGTTACTATAGTATGTACATAGGTATTCTGTGCTAGCTTCAGAAATGCAGCAAAATCAATTTAAATAAAATACCATCACAAATGAGACACAGATTTCTGGTTCTTAGATTATTCTGTTGTTTTCTTCTAGTTTTATCATGGTAAAAATATTTACCATGTGCTGATTTCCTAAAAAATAAAATTCAAAATACTACTGCTGGCAAAATTATCATTAAGATAATACAATGTGCTGAACTATAATATTTAAGAAGCACTTTATATTTCTATTTTTAAGGAACTTGAAACTGGTGTGGTAGACCTGCTTATTCCTTCCCCAAATGCTACTGCTGAAGTAGGCTACAATAGGGATAGGTAAGTTGGACAGCATTTCATCTTACTACAGGATATTAGCTGACAAAATGGAAGAAAGAACTTCCTGTAATAGCTGTTTGACAAATGTTGAGGCTTCTTGATTGCTCCTTCTTCTTTGAGGCTTCTTGATTGTTCCATCTGCACTTTTCTTTTTCACCCTTGTATGTAGGGGTTATTTCAAGGTGAGGGAAAGTGCAAGGCCAGGTAATGGTTCCTAAGAGGTAGCTCTACAGCTAGGTTTGCTGGAGCATAAATTAAAGCAACACTGAAGGTGCTCTAGCTCAGTGGTTCTCAACCACCTCGAAGCAGGGCCAGCGCTAGACTCGCCTGGGGCTGCCTGGGACCCTGAGCCCTGACACCCTAGGGCTGAAGCCAAAGCCTGAGCAACTTAGCTTTGCAGGGGCTCCTGTGGCATGGGGCCCCAAGCAATTGCCCTGCTTGCTACTCCCTAATGCCAGCCCTGGTTTTTATATGCAGAAACCAGTTGTTGTGGCACAGGTGGGCTGTAGAGTTCTTATAGTATGTTGAGGGGCCTCAGAAAGAAAAAGTTGAGAACCCCTGATCTAGCTTGTGGCTGGAGCCAGTTTGGCTCTGGCAACTTTCAGGATTTGGGAAGAAAGGGCAGAAAGATCACATCAATCTACCTATTCTCCCCTTCTCCAGATTTGCAGAACACTGCTATGGTGAACTTGGGGATCTTGCATATAGATCTTGCATCCCTGCATATAGCTGTCTTTTAACTTGAAGCAATATGAAGAAGTGAGAGGTTGGTTTTACTGAAGCCTTTACATTGTTTCTGTTTTCTTTTAGGTTTCTTTTTAATTCTTCAGCATGTTTAGATGAACATTTGATGCAGTTTAAGTTCTTAGGCATTCTGATGGGCGTGGCTATTCGTACCAAGAAGCCTTTAGATCTTCATTTGGCCCCAATGGTTTGGAAGCAACTTTGTTGTATCCCACTTACTTTGGAAGATTTAGAGGAGGTGGACTTGCTGTATGTGCAGACCCTCAACAGCATTCTTCACATTGAAGACAGTGGGATTACTGAAGAAAATTTCCATGAGGTAAGCTATGGAAATATGCTTCCTCCCTCTCCACCACAAATCTTCTGAATCCAGTTGTTTTTATAGACTGACCTAATTACAATGCACTAATTTAAAAAAAATACTGAGGTGGCATTTATACTTTAAGGTAACAGACACCTCATAACTGCCTCTGATGGATATAACTATGAATATCAGATTATTGCTAAGTGACTTAACGGTAATTTTTAATTCAATTCTTTACCCAAATATCTTATGCTGCACAATACTTTTTCTTTTCTGTTAATAGATGATTCCTCTAGATTCCTTTGTAGGCCAAAGTGCTGATGGTAAAATGGTTCCCATAATTCCTGGTGGGAACAGTATCCCACTTACCTTTTCAAACAGGAAAGAATATGTGGAGAGGGCAATTGAGTACAGACTTCATGAAATTGACCGCCAGGTGAGAATCTCACTGAACTCGACCTATTTTGTTAACTGGATGGTGACCATCACAATATGCCAGAAATAACAAAGGTTTTGGTTTATACATTTATTGGATTTTTCCTCTGTGTTTTTTCAAATAATTTGTGAATCATTTTTAAATTAAATCTGATTCACATCTCAGCTGTTACCTAGCTGTCTAGAATGTCAAGAAAGACCACAAGAGTACTGAAAAACTGAGGACTTGCTTTATATTCATCTGAATTGTCCCACTGAGATCATTAAACTGACTGGGAAACTAAACAGATCACACAGAAAGCTCAGCACCTTTAACCCTGCATTTACAGCAGCACATAATCTGGCACATGTCATTGGGAAGTAATAATATTTGTTTAACTTATTAATGGACTGTGGATATATTTTTACTTAATATTTACCTTACCTGCTTTTGACTAGTAACTGTAAACACTTCAATAAGTGGATTGAAAAAGTAGGTAATAATCTATGTAAATACTTTTGTATCATCTGCTGAAAAGCTATTTTGTGACTTATACAGTAGCATTATGTGAATCAGATGAGAGCCTTGTGTCTTAATACAGCAACATTACATTAGGGAACTAATTTTCCTCTTTCTCCAAAGATAGATGCACACAAGGTCACATGGCTGTTCCACTTTAGGGCAGTAGCCCTCTCAATACTGACCCCAAGACCTTAAGTCTTTCAGATCAAAGATAGACTTTTTTTTTAACATGGTTTCATCCCAGTCCTAGCAGGATGCTGGCAACAAAGTTTTTGGTTTAGCAGACGCTCATTTGTGTTGATAACTCTACCACTTTTTTAGATGGTTTTATCTGAGGTTTTTTTCTTAGCATGAAAGTGCTATAAAATCATTTTGGTCAAAGATAATTCTCTGCAACACATCAACAATTTTTGAGGGGGAATGTTATCCTTTGAAGGGAGCCATATGCATTATTATGTGGTATTTTTGTATTTAGGCAATGACTTAAACTGTACCCTTAGCCTGTTCATCCACATGTGTATTCATTCTCAAAGTCTTAGCTTTTGCATACTGATTGTGTGCTAAGGATCCAAAATAAGTGTAATGACTCCTTTAATAACTATTCTTTTTGTGTTAAAGGTGGCTGCTGTGAGAGAAGGAATGTCTTGGATTGTTCCAGTTCCCTTGTTGTCTCTTCTGACTGCTAAGCAATTGGAACAGATGGTTTGTGGAATGCCAGAAATCTCAGTTGAGGTCCTGAAGAAAGTTGTGCGGTACAGAGAGGTTGATGAACAGCATCAGTTAGTTCAGTGGTTCTGGCATACCCTTGAAGAGTTTTCAAATGAGGAAAGAGTCCTTTTCATGAGGTTTGTGTCAGGAAGATCTCGACTGCCAGCAAACACTGCTGATATCTCTCAGCGATTCCAAATAATGAAGGTTGATAGGGTAAGATGCTATTTTCTTAATATGTTGTTCATTTCTGTCCACTTTAATCAATCCTTTGGCAAAAAGAGCGAAGTTTCACTAACATTAAGCCTGGAGGAATGGAATGAGCTTCTGACTGCTAGAGCCATAGGATTTAATTATATGATATGATAGTGCCTAACATTATAATAAATATGATAGTGCCTAACATTGCATGAATTATAGCATAATTCACTCAGGACTTTGAACATATAAAGTGTAAATGTAATTATTAGGTGGAGTTCAGGCTGGTGTCTAAACAACACAGTGTGAATTATTGTACCATATTTAATCTACAGTAATTTTCTACTACAGTACATTTTCTGATTTAGTATTTTAAAGATTAAAAAAAACAAACCCTAATGAAGTCTTGTTCTATCTCTATGAAAGCGTTCTCAATATACAACATTATAGAATGACTTGAGAAAATGGAAAATAGAAATGGAGCTGCTAAAACTGTTGGCATGTTAATTGCCACCAAATATCACCCTCTTACCCATGTGGAAACCCACTAGATTCAGACACTACCCCAAGAAACACAGTTACAGCTCACTGGCTTCTAATGCATTGGTTGAAAACTGACTGCAGCTATTTCTTAAGATTTAGAACAAATAAAGCTACCTTATGGATATATCTTCATGAAAATTAAGTATTCACATTACAATTGCAACAGTCCTCCTCTGTATTATCATAATATGAAAAGAACCTTAAAAGGGATATTCATGATATTTTGAAAACTAGATAGCAAGTAGACACTGATACTATTTTGCTGCTCCTAATAATTAAGCTCTGCACTTTAATTTCTGTTTAGAAAATAACTTTCTTAATCTTGCATTCAAAAGGTTTGTTTTTTTGGGGTTTTTTTACTTTTAAATTTGGAATAATTGTAATATGTCTGCCTGCATGCCCCCTGTTGTTTCAGTTGGATACAAAAATTTTACTGCTTGGTCTAAATTATTATTTAATATATTGCAGTAGACAAACACCTGGAAGTTCCACTCTTAAAAAAGATGCATGTCATTGGTGGTTGAAATCACTTATTGAGTGGACGGTAGTGGTGGTGTGTTAATTATTTTGGGCTGAACATTTTTATAAAAATATAAGATGGTACTAGTCTTGTCTTTTTTTCAGAGGAATTCTTTACTGCTTGTTGGCTTGATTAATGAGACCTTATTGTGGGTGAGAGAGGCGTGCTTTTTTTAAAGTTTGTTTTTTGGGGCAGGGAAAAATAGTGAATTTGCTACACCTTTTAATTTCCTTTGCAGTCTTAACCATGTCCTACTTTTTGTCCGTTTCCACAGCCTTATGACAGCTTGCCTACCTCACAGACTTGTTTCTTTCAACTGAGGCTTCCACCATACTCCAGTCAACTAATCATGGCAGAGCGTCTGCGGTATGCAATCAATAATTGCAGGTCTATAGATATGGACAATTACATGCTCTCACGCAATGTGGACAATGCAGAGGGCTCAGACACAGATTATTAATTTTCTGTGAACAAAATCATCTTCCTTTTATTACGGATAGTGCCCTAAGTCCAATTCAATGTTGACACAATTTTATGGTAACCATAGATGTTTTAGGAGCATAAACAGACATTAATAAGCAGTGGCCACATTTTAGTTACTCTAAATGTAACAACAAATTAGATGTTTTTTATTTTTTGGTGATTGTTTAAAAAAGGGGGGAGGGGGGGCAAAAAAGTGCAGTCAGTAAGTTTTTTCCATATTTTGGTCACTTTTGATAATTTTGCATGGAGCCATTTTGGTTCATTTTTTGTTGGGAATGGTACATTTGTAAGCCCTCCCAGTGAACATGAAGAGTTGTACATTGTGTATAATTGTTCATTAGCAAGGACAGTTTTACATGAGTAGTCCTATATTTATTTTGTTTTAATTTGAATTGCCTGTGCAGGGTTCCTTATGCGGAGAAAATAAAGCAAATACAGGAATGAGTGGGGTTTTTTTGTGTTTTCAACTGTTTACAGGGTTTATTCAGCATTTATAAATTTAGACTTTTAAACTTCTCAGTTAGCAAATCTGTAAGGATGTTTGAAATAGTGTCAGATAGCTTATTTGCAGATGAAGAGCCATTGTATATGTGGTTACTGTGCATTGCATGTTGAACAGTATACCAGCATTTTAATAACATTGCAACATTGACTTACATCTTGTCTATACACAGTTTTGTCAACAAAAGTCAGCTTTTGTTGACAAGAGTGGAGGTGTACACACTGAACCTCCTCCCACCGATACAACTCCCCTGCTATACCGACATAATAAAACCACCTCCACAAGTGACATAGAGCTTTTTGCAATGTAGTTAGAGTGACGCAGCGTCAGTGTAGACACCTCACTTGGTTATGTTGCCCTAATTGGCCTCCAGGAGGTGTCCCATGATGCTTATCATGACCGCTCTGGTCATCAGCTTGAACTCCGCTGCCCTGAAGGTACACAGGTATGCACCCCTCTCCTCTTTTAAAGCCCAGGAATTTTTGAAATTCCTCTTCCTGTTTGCTCACCATGCACAGTTCCCACAGCATGTTCCCAGCTGATCGTGCCAGCTTTATGCAGCAGACGCGCTCCTGCGTGGAGCACACCAGAGCTGTTGGATCTGCTAAGTATATTGGGAGAGAAGGCTCTGCAGTTGCACCTTTGCACCAGCTGTAGGAATTTTGATACCTACGAGCTGATTGCTAGTGGCATGCAGGAGAAGAAGCATGAAAGGAACATGCAGCAGTGTCATGCTAAAGTCGAGAAGTTGAGGCAGGCGTATCAGAAGGCAAAGGAGGCCAGCCGTTACTTCGGTGTGGTGCCGAAAACGTGCCATCCTCTGCGGCAACCCCACCTTCACCGCCAAGAGCTCCATCGATACTTCTGGGGGACTGGAGGCAGCGTACTCAACCCCAGTGAAGAAGTGCTGGATGCGGAGGTGGATGACGATGTGGAGCACATGACAGGGTCATCCGGTGATGCAGCGAGTCAGGACCTCATTTCCACTCTTGACTGGTCTAGCCAGTCCCAGCACTCCAGCTCTGGCACACAGGATGCAGGAGAAGGGAGCTCCGGTAAGGGCTCATTTTGCTTTGATACTGCACGGTGAGAGGAGATTGAGCTCTCCTGTGCTTTGTTATATGGTAGAAGAGGGATAATGGACTGAAATTAACAACAGAGCCTGTCCATCTACACAGTGGGGCCACGGCAGAAAAGTTTGTTAATGTACCCGGGGATGTTTCTGGAATCCTCCATAATGATCTCTAGGAAACTTTCCTGTAGGTCAGTAGTTTTCAAATTTTTGTACTGGTGACCCCTTTCACAAAGCAAGCTTCTGAGTGCAACCCTCCCCCCTTATAAATTAAAAACACTTTTTTATATATTTAACACCATTAGAAAAGCTGGATGCAAAGCAGTGTTTGGGGTGGAGGCAGATAGCTCGCAACCCCCCATGTAATAACCTTGCGACCCCCTGAGGGGTCCCAACCCCCACTTTGAGAACCCCTGCTGTAGGTATTCTGCAATCCTCTGCCGAAGGTTCCTTGGGGGAGAGCTGCCTTGTTTCTTCCCCCACTGTAGGAAACTTTGCTGCACCACCTGGCAATTATTTCTGCAGGGACCAGAGCAGTACACAGGGGCGCAGCATATGGAGCTGGTCTGAAGCCACATGCATGCAGGAGATGCTCCCTTGCATCCTGGGTTACCTTTAGGAGTGAGATACTGGGTTCGATTACCCTAGCTTATGGAAAACGGTACCAATATTCAGAATAAGCTCCCTAGGCACTTATAGTAACCACCCTTTGTCCCTTCTTTCTCTTTGCCCATTGCCCACCTCCACCCCCGTGAACTCATCATAATTGGTACTCTCAGCAACCTGTGTGCTAGACCAGGGGCAATGAGAAAGAGGTGTGTATAACTTTTGTGATTCACGACTGTGAGCATGCTCATCGTTTTCTTTTAATTATTTCTTTGCCTTCTGCAAATGTGCCCTTGAGAACATACTCTTCCACACCAGCAGAGCACCTCCATCAGATAAGGGGGCAACCCATGAGGAGTAAGGAGGATATGTTTTGCGAAGTATTGCAGTCAACAGATTCAGCACATAGCGAAACAAGAGCATGGAGGGCGACAATTAATGAAAGCCTGCAGCTGAATAGCCAGGAAAAGACACGGGCAGGAGTGGATGATAAAACTCCTGGAGGACCAGATAGATGTTGACGTCTGTCATTAGCCTGCAATCAGAGCAAATCTGTGCCCGACTCCCTTTTCAGCCGCTACAGAACCCCAGTTCATGCCCTCCCCAAACTCCCGGCCACATTCATCACGTGTTCTTGGTCCCTAACAGTACCCCAGGCACGCCACGCCTGGGGACTGGTTTTCCAATGAAAACTGGAATTGCACCCAGCTGTGAGAGCCCTAACCGTGAGACACTTCCTCATTTTCATATCCCTTTTGTCCAAAGTTTGTGTTTTACCCCATTATTAAACTTGAGTCTTTGTTTGTGACATACATACATCGCTCAGTGCTAACATTGAAACACAGTGACTACAGGTAAGAATATTAGCTCCTTGCAATTAACCCGTTCGTGAAGCAAGCATTACAGGGCATGGCAGGAAGCAGGGCCGTCCTTACCCATATGCAAACTGTGCAGCTGCGTAGGGCACCAGGAAATTTGGGGCACCAAATTGCCCCAAATTTCCCGGTGCCCTACTCAGCTGCGTGCTGCTCCAGCAGCCAGTTCGATCCCCTGGTGGCTGAGCCGGCCAGGAAAGTTTGCTTCTGCCCTGCACCCACTCCACTCTTTTCCCATGGCCCCCCACCCCTGCCCCACCCCCACTCCACCCCTTCCCCAAAGTCCCCGCTCCACATGGAAGTGTAGCGACCCAGCCCCAACCCGCTCTGCCAGCTCAGGCTGGGATGTCGTTCCCCCCCCAAGCCCACTCCTACCCCCCACAGACCTTGGGCGTAGCACCCCTCTCCCACCCCCCCATGGAGGCCTGGGGCCAGCTCCCCCCACAGGGGGTCTGCTAGGGTACCACAATGCCTAGGGACAGCGCTGGGAGGAAGTAAACATTGCCTGGCTGAACGCATCACATACAGACATGTTACTGGGAATCATTGTCAAAATGCTCCTTCAAAGCTTCCCTGATTCAAAGTCTCACTGTGCCCCTCTAGTTGCCCTTGTATCTGGCTGCTCAAAATCAGCAGCCAACCAGTCAGCCTCAGTGACCCACCCCTGGAGAGACTTTTCCCCCCTTTGATTCACAAATAATTTAGGGAGTACAGCATGCCGCGGTGACCATCAGAATATCTTCCTCACTGAGGTCCAACCGGCCAAAAAGCTGCCTTGCTGTTTGGGTTCCCAGAGTAAGGCTTCATGAGCCACAGGAGCAAGGGTGGTCTCCAAGGATCGCTATGGGCGTTTGCACATCCCGCACTGGAATCTTCTGGTCTGGAAAGAAAGTCCCAGCGTGCAGCTTTCTGTACAGTCCAGTGTTCCGAGAGATGCGTGCACCTTCCCTAACAACCCCACATTGATGTCTGTGAAACGTCCTTGGTGATCCACCAGCACCTGCAAGACAATGGAGACCTAGCCCTTTCGGTTGATGTACTCTGTCACAAGATGGTCGGGGGCCAAAATTGGGATATGTGTTCCAGCTATCGCCCCGCCTCAGTTAGGGAATTCCATTGCTTCAAAGCCATCAGTTATTTCCTGGACATTACCAAGAGTCACAGTCCTTCATAGCAGGAGGCGATTAATGGCCCTGCACACTTGAATCACTGCAGCCCCCACCGTGGACTTTCCAAATCCAAACTGATTCATAACTGACCAGTAGCATTCTGGAGTTGCCAGCTTCCACTCAGCAATCGCCACTTGCTTTTCTACGGTGAGGGCAGCTCTCATTCTGGTGTCCCTGCACTGCAGCGCTGGGCCGAGCTCTGCTCATAGTTGCGCATCCGAAAGTTCTGCAGCTGCTGCTCATCAACCCGTATACGCATCACGATGCGATCCCACCATTCAGTGTGTGTTTCCCGAGCCCAGTGTCGAAGGTCCACCATGGCAAGCTGGTCCGTGAATGCTAGCAGCAATCTTTAATTATTTGTTTCCATGGCAGACAGCAGGGCAGGCACTACCGATTTATTCTCCGTTTCGCAGCTCATGAAATACTGCATGACCAGCTGTGTTGCGTTCATAATGCTCATCCCCAGAATGGTCAGCAGCTCAGTGTTCATGCTGCCAGGCAGAGAGGGCAGACACACAGTTTACAAGGTCTGTTGAAAAACATTGAGAAATGAAGTAGTAAGCCCAAGGAATGATGGAATGGAAAGAACTGCATCACAGGACAGCGAGCACATCCCAAGATGCACTGCATCCATTCCTAGAGCTCCCAGCAACAGAGGTGACGAGTTGCACAGTGGGATAGCTGCCACGATGCAACGTGCTCTCTGTCGATGCAAGAGCAATAACTGTGGACATGCTCAGCCAACACAAGGATTGTTGTGTGGATGTGCTCCACCGATGTTGTTAAAGCGACTTACGATCATCGACAAAACTTAACTCTGCAGTGTAGTCGTGGACTGACTGAGGTGTATCTGTACTTTTCAGCTGTACTTCAGTATAACTAAAAGCTTTGCTTCACTCTCTGATAGTTCATTTCCACGTTGCTTCTCATTTTAAAAGCTTTGCTTCCCCTACAAAATAGTTTTTGTTGACCGTGCCAAGCCATTGCCAGCTTTTGAGACATTGAGATGAGCTTTTAAAATTATTTCTCAAAAAATATTAGAGAACGGTATATCAAAGAGCTGTGATAGTTGGTCTGGACAGAGGACAAAGAATAAATAACTGTCAGTGTCAATTGTAGTGGTGGAGATGCAGATTTTAAAAGGTATGCATTTTATATTTTATTCTGTTTGCTTTTAACACTAGTAAATTAAATATTTCTGGGCTTGTCTTGTTACAGTAACAATTGGATTACATCAGCAGTATTTGGATTGTATGCAGTAATGTGCATATTTGATGGAATAGTAATGTTCTGTAGAAAATATTGTCTTCTTTATGTTGTGATTGAAGAAAGGTTTTAAAAGTAGAGAATTCCCACTGAATCTCAGCACCACAACAAAATTGTTCCAAGGGACTAAAGTTGCTATCTTGCTAGTCTTTTTCACTCAGACACAAGAGATCAGAAACTAGAACTACGGTAGAACACCAGAGATACAAACTGACCAGTTAATCCCACACCTCATTTGGAACCGGAAGTACACAGGCAGCAAGAGAGACATCCCCCTGCCCCCAAAAGCAAGTCCAGTCCAGTACTGTGTTAAATGTAAACTACTAAAAAAATAAAAAGGGGGGGGGGAAGGGGAGCAACATTTTTCTTCTGCATAGTAAAGTTTCCAAGCTGTATTAAGTCAATGTTCAGTTGTAAACTTTTGAAAGAACAACCATAACATTTTGTTCAGAGTTACGAACAACCTCCATTCCCAAGGTGTTCGTAACTCAGAGGTTCTACTGTATAGCAGAAACAAGAAGATAATTTTTATGGGATGTTTCACTGTTTGGTTCATCTGCAGTGGTGATATTTGGGGAAGGTAACTGAGGGCAAAGTATGGTGATTGAAGTGAACTGTGTTATTTCTGAGACGGTTGTTTAATAGTCCTTTCACCTTCACTGCTCCACCATAACACGTTATTTCAGATACACTTAAACTCTTTACCAGATTGAGTTTTGACTTGGACATTTTTTCATCACCTATTATTTTTATAATCACGTTGCTTGTGCGTTCCTTTAAACTCATGTAAGCAGTGTCAGGATGAGCTCCACCCTGACATCTGGTGGTGAGGTGTGGCAAGTTGTGGAAAAGAACTTCAGGGGCCGATGTCATTTGCATAGGCACACCCACCACGCCTAGAATGAGACCATAGCTGCTCAAATGGTCACTTTGGCTGCTGTGGGATCCCCAGCGTCTCTGTTATTGGGGCAGGAAGAATAAATTGTTATTACCCTGATTATGGGAACTGTGCTTGGAACTGTACGTGGCCTTTTGTTATGATGGAGGGATTCACCATCAACTAAGTAGCACTCGCTAGGCAAGGGTCATGGGTTCCAAAACTGTGTGAAGAGAGAGAGGCTGGGGACAAGTATTAATACTTGGTGGCATGGGCCCCTTGGTGAGGGCCTTCCATGCTAATTGCACTTCCTCCTCTCTCCACTGTGGAATATCAGAGCTAATTTTGATTTCATTAGAAGTCTAGTTATAGGCTGCTGAGCTCACTTTGGGCTGACAGTGCACCAGCACTGGGGCTCCCCTACTACAAGCTGAATTCACCTAAGAGCTGAAATCACTGAGTGTTGTGTTAAGTAGTGGGGGAGCCTGAAGATATATTGTGGAGCAGTTTGCGGCACGGCTGGTGAAGCAGTTCGACGCGGAGCAGTGTGTGGATGGCAGGAGCTGCTTGTGGGTCGTGGAGCTGAGCGAAGGAGTTCGTGGGGCAGCTGGCGGAGCGGAGCGCAGCTGAGCGAAGGAGTTCGTGGGGCAGCTGGCGGAGCGGAGCGCAGCGGAGCGAAGGAGTTTGTGGGGCGGCTGGCGGAGCGGAGCGCCGCTATGGAGCTATGGGGCGGTCAGCTTCAGATCATGTAAGGTGCCTCTTACCCCCGTCCCATTTCCACCCAGGTTGGGAGGTAAAGCTCCGCAGATAAACTTTCGAACTCTGGGGCTGCCCTGACCAGGGACAGAGACTTTTGGGGCATTGGACTTTTGGGACTTTGGGTGATTTGGGGTTGCTGGACTCAAGAACCAAAGGGAAAAGGGCATGCCCCAATTTGCCTGGGGTGGGTTTTTTTTTGCTCATGGGTTGTGTTATGAATCCTGTTGGTGGTGTTTCCCCAACATAATGCCACATTGTTTCTCTCTGTTATTAAAAGGCTTTTGCTACACTCAGGCTATGTGCTTGCGAGAGGGGAAGTATTGCCTCTTGGAGGCGCCCAGCGGGGGTGGTATATATTTGTCCCAGGTCACTGGGTGGGGGCTCGAGCCGGTTTGCATTGTGTTATTGGAATGGATCCCCTAGATATTGAACCCGGCCCTTGTTGCTGCCAACTCTGACGGGCAGAAGGGTTACACTCATGAGCTGGTTTTCATTCTGTCCCTCAGATATCTGAGTGAGACAAGACTGGGCCCATGAAAGAAACCACTTGAATGTTCGCAAAAAGAAAAGGAGTACTTGTGGCACCTTAGAGACTAACCAATTTAAACATCTTCTGTATTTTCCACAGCATGCATCCGATGAAGTGAGCTGTAGCTCACGAAAGCTTATGCTCAAATAAATTGGTTAGTCTCTAAGGTGCCACAAGTACTCCTTTTCTTTTTGCGAATACAGACTAACACGGCTGTTACTCTGAAACCTGTCACTTGAATGTTAACACACCTCACAGCTAATATTGCAATGCCACTCACTCAAATTTGGCCTAACAACCCCCCTGCGGGGGAGGAGGGGACAGCAGGAGCCAAACCTGAGCAGCACTACCATCCTGTGCACCGAAGGTCAGGTCGTAGCACCAGAAGTGGGGAGCCAAGCCCAGCCAGCCTCTTCCCAGACATGGGATTTGTGGGTCAAAGTGGGACAGTACCATGAAAGCCGGGACTGTTGGGATGTTTATTATTTTTCATTTTTATCTGCTGCTTGTTAATCTATCCTGCAAATTGTTAAGGCCTAACCTTTCCCTTACATCTCAGCTGACATTTCAGTAAGCATCTTGATTTACAAGGTTGTTGCTTCTTGAATTTTGGGGGTTTTAATTTTCCTTGTGCTTTTATTTATTTGGGGGGGCGGGGGGGAGACTGTTGTTCTGTCTTTCACTTGGTGTTTCTGGTATTCTTTTCTCCTCAATTGTTTTTCAATTGGCAACCACACCTAGGAAGAATTGCTCTGGGATTACCTCTGAGTAATCAGATAACTGGCCAGCCTTGTTGAAACAGGTAGGCAGGCCTGTCAGAGAGACAATAAACAGCCTATCCTCTGCAGAAAGGAGTTAGGCTGGTCTTTTCCTTTTGGATAGAACCCCTTGATTGTCTGGAGCAAGTGAAAACAGTGCTGGGTAGTTTGGGAAGGGAGAGAAAATTAATCTGACTAAATGGCTCTGCTGTATAGTATCTAGTCTTGCTGTAGCCGTGTCAGTCCCAGGATATTAGACAAGATGGGTGAGGTAATATCTTGTATTGGACCAACTTCTGTTGGTGAGAGAGACTAGCTTTTGAGCTTATACAGAGCTCTTCTTCAGATCTGGGAAACTTACTCAGCATAAATAGTTAACACATTTCAAGGACCGTTCAAGGTGAAGAGGTCCGTTAACATCCCTTCAGTCATAGGTAAGGTTACAATTCTGTCACGGAGGTCACGGATTCTGTGACTTTTCAAGACCCATGATTTCTTCTGGGGCAGGGCTGGAGCAGCTGTCAGCTCTGGGGCCAACAGAACAGCTGACCAGCGGTCAGCACCAGGGCTGCTGGAGCAGTGGCTGGGGTTGGATCAGCCCCCCTGGGGCTAGAGGAGCAGCAGCAGGTCTGGAGTAGCTGCAAGCCCCAGCAGCACTCTGTCTCCCAGGCTCTGCCCTACCCTGGATATTTTTAGTAAAAGTCAGGGACAGGGCATGGGCTTCTGTGAATTTTTGTATATTGCCTGTGACCTGTCCCTGACTTTTACTAAAAATAACCGTGACAAAATCTTAGCCTTAGTTATAGGGAGGCAAGGAAGTGGGGAGGGAGGGAGCAACTACTTGTGCTAAAATATCTGTTCCATCTTGTATTTAGTTGTGACACTCTGAGAGAGTTTCCCAGAACTGAAGAAGAGCTCTGTTTAAGCTCAAAAGCTTGTCTCTTTCACCAACAGAAGTTGTTCCAGTACAAGATATTAGCTCACCCACTTGGTCTTTCTACTATATAGTAGTGGATGAAATGTGTGTCTGTCACAGGAGTCTGGTACAGGCTAGAAGTGGGCTTGTCATTTGTTATTCATGCCATCTCTTTCCTGAAGGATAGAAGGGGGCAGTAGATTCCCTGACGTTTGACTCGCTGTGTAGTTCAGTCCTTTGACGGGTAATGAAGTTAACTACAAAAAGCATCACTACTGGTAAGTAAACATTTTCTTCATGCTACAGGAGCTAAACCAATCAGTTCAATATTTCAGTACATTCTGAGTGTTTTTTAAAGTATGTGGACTCCTTCTCTGACTTTTATAATCTGAAAATCCATGATACTATAATGTTCAAGGTGGTCTAGTTGCCACATGTTCAAATTCCAGATAAACTATATTATCACAGTGACTATCTGAAGGATCAACTGGACATTGCTTACCCCTCTTACATAATAGAACTGCGAGTTTTGGAAACTAAATGACCTTTTCACTGCTGGCATTTGAGTCAGTTTTTGTGCAGCAGTGTTAGTTTGTGCTGCTATTCATTCTGCACTTCATTGGGAACGTGTGTGCCACGTGAAATAGCACAGAAGACGCCCCTTGCCATATGTACTTGGGAAGTTAGTTAGCACTGAAATACTAGACCAGAGAGAGAAATGTTTTGCTTATTATCAAGAACATTTTGAAAGAACTCCAAAGGTTTTGCACCTGCCCAAACCTTGTGTGTTCTTCTATCCCTGCAGAATAGTTCATGTAAAATGTAACTAATGCATAGATTATTCCTAACTAACTTGCTGTGACTATTGTTTTCTGTGGCCACCTTGTGGCCAAAATTATTTTGTCATGGAGAAGTTCGTACATAGAAGGGAAAAAATATGATAGCGCTTACTTAGAGAAATAGGTAACCAGAATAAACAAGATAATGTTGAGACTTTTAGTACAGCTAAATCAAGAAGGCATTTGTTCAGAACCCCCCTTATTGTTTGGACCACGGGCAAAGGTTAAGAGAAAAAGAAAATGGTCACTATTGGCATAAATAGCATATGTGCGGATATGTGTAGTTTTGAAGCTGTTTTTTTAAATTGTTAAATTCGGAGTAAGGAAGATTTCTAGTGTCTGTGTTTTTTCTAGAAACCTTACATGAGGAGCCAGTGTGCTACATAAGGTGTTCATTAACCAAATGTCAGACAGCATCTAATTTACACTTTGTTTTGGTTTATAGGTATAGTTAAAGCTTGCTTTGTATATTTCTGCTCAAGGTGAGAATTGTCTGGCCTTTCCAACTTTCACACTGCAGCCATTTTGTACAGCCCAGCAATCACCTTGTATAAGTATCAATTTAGGATTACTGCCTGTCCTTTTATTGTCTCGGATCATCCCAGTTTTGTTGCTTAGGTTGCTGGATGTTGATGGGTGCTATTCGAATTTTTGAGGCCATTGCAATAAGAAAACATTATGGAGTCACACTGTTGCAATGTCATTAAGTTGTCAACATGCAGTAGTATTTGAAATTCTTTTCTTGGTCTGTTGTGAGATTCTCTTACATGGTGAGTCCTCTTGATGGCCATTGACACTGATGAGACCTTCCTCATGAATTAAAACTCACTGCTCCTAGGGTTCTCTAGGGCTGTGTGTTACTTCTTCATTGCCCCTTCCTTAACTTGCATTTATACTATTTTGTTGATCAAGATGTAATTAAATTAAAGGAAAACTAAAAATAAATGCAGTAAATAAGTTAATATTCAAAGCTGTAGAAATCCCCATTCCGCTTTCTGTATCTCCAAATAAGAACCATTTCATTTTCTCCACAGCTGGTTGCACATTCATTGCAGTGGAAAAGATGAGCCTGTTGATACAGTACGTAAAATCTGGTTTTACTGGGATTGTGTGAAACCTACCTTACATTAGAAAATAGATTTGGAAAACATGCAACCTCCTTGCAATAAGAATCAGCTTCAAGGAGAACTCAGATAACATGATGTGGTTCATTCTATTCAAACACTAAGCAAAGAAGAAAACACTTGAATTGAAATAAATCTTAATTTCAAGACTATCTGGGCAACTGGGATAAAGTAATGTATGTGTTCTATTCTCCCATGCCTAGAGCAATAATAAGAGTTCTCGCTGTGTAGCCAGAAAAACAAGGATCAACAATAGCACAAAAAGAACAAGTTTTTCTTTGAGGATTTGTCTATGTGGATCCCACTCCTGGGGCACACACCTCAGGATTGGGATCCACATGGACAAAGAATCCCAGTAACTCTACAGTAAGTAAACTGTTCTTTTTGATAACAAGTTCTGAATTGAATGTGCCTTCTAGATGCTGATGAATAAAAGGTGTCAATCAGGAGCTTTGCCATTGAAATGCCAACTTTTTCCAACGGTTAACAAATTGTGGTATTTGAGGTACCACAGTTACATCCTGTTCTGAATGTAGGGGGAAGCTGTGGTATATTAGATATCAACACGTGGTAACCTTTGGCAAATGTTCACTTTTTTAAAATGGCAATCACTTTATTTGGTGTATCTTGATTCCATGTAAGAAATGCTAGTCTCTGTGATTGATTATTTGCCTGTTATACAGTGGAGCATGAGAGAGAGGCAATGGAGTAATTATCACAATTAAATATACAGAGATACACACATACACATGCACACTGCATATGTATAAATATTCTATAAATATAAAGAAGCCACGAGTTGTTGCTGCTTCAGTAGTGCTGTTGCTTTCTCATTCGTACAAACTAGTTAATTCTTGTATTATAGTGTATATAGTTTTCTGTTAGTGTTAGTAAATCCGTTAGCTATAGTTAGAGACTTTGTAGGTCCTGAACAGGACTTTGCCTTGGGATGGGGCAAGCCCTGGTCCCCAGGCTTTAAGCCCTGTGATCGCTGAAAGTCCTTCAAGCCAAGAACTAAAAAGGAGTGAGATATTGGTTTAAGAGCACTCCTCATGGAGTTGGCCCTCACCCCGGCACTGGAGCAATGCTCCGACTCGGCGCCAAGCACCATGGCTTCGGTATGCAGTGCCCGACCTGCTAGAGTTGGCAAGAGTCCCTCCGCCGCTGATCGTCAGAGCCCACTCGACCAGAGCACAGGCATCTTCGGCAGCCTTCCTGGCACACTTCCCGATCCAGGACATTTGTCAAGCTGTAATGTGGTCCTTGGTGCACACGGCCCACTTTGCCATCCCTCAGCAGGCCAGGGATGACGCTGGGTTTGGCAGAGCTGTGTTGCAGTCTACACATCCATGAACTCCTACCCACCTCCGAGGGATATTGCGCTGGAGTCACCTAAGTTGAATGGACATGAGCAAGCACTCGAAGTTACCTTTTTCCGTAACTGGTGTTCTTTGAGATGTGTTGTTCATGTCCTTGCCACAACCCGCCCTCCTTCCCCACAGTTGGTGTTTCCAGCTAGAAGGAACTGAGAGTGGGTGGAGCCAGTGGTGCCCTATAAACCGCGGCATGTGCGCGCCACTCCAGGGGGCACCAGAGCAGGTCCCTTACAGATACTGCTGTGGGAAAAACTTCCAGCACGTGGCGAGCACACACACCTAAGTTGAATGGACATGAGCAACACATCTCGAAGAATACCAGTTATGGAAAAAGGTAACTCTCTTTTCTCTTGTTTACAGCACTTCTGCTAATACATCCCAGAATGATGTTCGCTTTTTTTGCAACTGTTGACTCATATTTAGCTTGTGATCCACTATGACCCCCAGATCCCTTTCCACTGTACTCCTTCCTAGGCAGTCATTTCCCATTTTGAACGTGCACAACTGATTGTTCCTTCCTGATTGGAGTACTTTGCATTTGTCCTCATTGAATTTCATCCTATTTACTTCAGACCATTTCAACAGTTTGTCCAGATCATTTTGAATTCTAATTCTATCCTCCAAAGCACTTGCAACCCCTCCCAGCTTGGTATCGTCCGCAAACTTTACTATCTGCTTTACTTTTGAAGAAAGCTCAGGCATTCCTACTTGACATAAGCTTTTAAAGGAAAGTCTTACAATAGATATATTTCATAATACATTAGGTGGGGAGTCCAGTTGTTCACTTGGTGTTTGGTGTACTGATGACATTCAGACTAATTTTTGCGGTTGTATTGTTTTAGTGTTTTGAGATGCATTTTGTATTAAATGGAAATGAAAGGCAGGCATGTGTGTATACATATATGTAATATAGGCTGCTAGCTTCTCATCTTTGAATAAGTGTGGATTTTGAATTAGTTTGTGGTGATATCCTGGTTTTCATTTGTACAAATCACTGTCTCCATACAGTTTACTGGACTAATCTTTGCAGTCTTGAGATAATCAGGATGTTGAAAGGAGACCTGAGCTTCATTGGCAGAGCTGTGCTAGGGAAGCTTGGACAGACCTGCACCACTACAGTTGAGGAGACAAGACCAGACTTGTCGGTTGCCAATGAAGATGTTTTACTCCCCCTTCAGGAACAGGGGACTAGCACCTTGGCCAAGCTTTCACGCCAAGCTTTCACACTTACTAGCACCATTTTACAGCTATTGGGGGAGAGGTCTGGCATCATTCTGCAGCATATTCAATATCCCAAGGAAAAACCCTGGTACACATTAGAACCTGCCAGAGCTGTTAAGATCTACCTGGCAAGAACTCCGGCATCTAGGACTCTTTGTTCTGACCCTCCCAAGAGCAAGAGAGTGGCCGAAGTACAGCATTAAATAGGAGCATAAAGCTATTTGTAAGCAATATGATTTACTTCAGCACCTAGAATAGTGGGGCCCAACCTTTAAACTGTACTGCAATATAAATGTAAATAATAGAGAAAAATCTTACCGGGAGGATCAAGTAAGACTACATTCTGTGTGATGCGCAGAAAAGCTGTTCGTATCCTACAAAAAAATCTGCAAGGCAGCAGCTTGCTCATCTTGTCACTCGTTTGCTAGACACTAGGTGAAGCAAATGGACGCTGCTTTTGGTAGGAGGGTCTTGGATACTGTAGTAGCACCATGAGCCTTTGAAAGATATCACTCACACCTGGATTTGGGAGGATTGGGGAGGGGAGAGGAGGAAAAGATGACTTTGCTATTCTAAGGATTTCTCTTCTGTGACTACACAATGCTCTTCATTCTAACCCAAACTTAAAACTTAGTAACTTAAAAGGACGAAGTTACTATGCTCAGTAGATGGCTTTAATCAGGAGAAGCTAATGATTAGTTAGTTATCTGATAAAGTAGAGCTATTTTTTCCCACTTCAAAGCATACTGACTGGATTATGTTTCCAAGTGGGAAGTCCAGCCTCCTTCCTTGTGATCCAAGTCTAGTCTTATAGAAAAAGATAAATGATGAGGTATTAATTTTATCCATCCATCATTATCATAAGCACAAAGTTCTTAAGAGGCTTATGGTGGGTGGGGAGAGAAAATCTGAGGCAAACAGGTACAGGTGTGGGATTATTTGTGACTGGTGTGTGGTGTTGATATAATTCTTTCGGAATATAACATTTCTTGACAAATTTGAAGTTTCAATAGCCTTAGATAAGTTATCTCCAGTATTGCCATGTTCCTTGTTATGTTTAGTATGAAGTATAATTATAATTACAAGTTCTGAGGGAATGTTACCCAAGGCAAAAGTTGAAGGCTTTTAATGGCAACTGCTGTACGCTGGACTTGTGCAATAAACTGAGCATCAGGAAGATTAAGGTTAGCTTATCTTTACCCAAATGTACAGAGAGGTGGACATAAGTCTTGAAACCTTGCAAGATACAAGCCCTGGATGTTTAAGAATCTGACCTATATTACAATGTATTTTGTCGAAGGCAGTGGTTCTCAAACTTTTTTTTCAAGGACCACTTGAAAATTGCTGAGGGTCTCGGCAGATCACTTAATGATCTTTCCAAATGTTGTTTGTACCATTAGCTAAACTATTGTAAAGCACTTTGGATAAGTGCTATATAAAAAAAACCTTAATAATAATTAAGGGTTTTTTTGTTCTACAAATAAAAGCACACAACTTGTATTTTAATATCAGTAGTCTTACCTTTCTAATGAGATGGATGTGCCCTCTCTCCCCTGCTGTGGCAGCCCCCTAGCTGGGGCTGGAAAGGAGGGGGTCTCTCCCCTGCCACAGCAGCTGCTGAGGCTGGGAAGGAGGGCCGTCTCTTCCCAGCAGCCACAGCCCTGGAGCTGGGGAAAGTTGTCTCTTTCTCTGGCCACTGCAGCCCTGCATGTCCCAAATTCCACCCATCTCCTCTTTTCACCCCACTTCCCCCTCCCACCTACCCCTTATTCCCCCTGAGGCCACCACCTCACCTTACGTGTGCATCTTCTCCAGGGTCCAGGCACCTAATTAGTGGAGCCATGCCTGCGCAGCTCCACTAATTCAGTGGGTGGCCCTTCATTCTCTTGTGTACGGCCACTCAGATACACACCTTAGAGGGAAATATCCACGGACCACCTGAATGGAGCTCGTGGACCACACTTCGAGAACCTCTGGTCTAAGGCCAGTTTTAGACAAGAGATAAAGATAGTGCTGGCCATTTCAGTGTAATCTTTCAGTATATTACAATACGTTGTAGCAAAACCACATACAGTGGTACTGTGCTCTGCATGTGTTATTGTAACAGTCTGATTGGTGCGCACTGCCCTCCACGTATTCTATTACTGCACATGGGTGTATAAAATCCTCCTCTGAGTTAGACAAATGTATCATTGCTGTAGAAGGCTTTTGAAAAGAGAGTTTAAGGGCACTTTTGTAAACCAGTGCCTTCTCAGCTTGGACAGTTGTGTAAACAAGCTTGTGTTAACCTTAAACTTACATTACTATTTACAGTAACGTAAACTGAAGCATAAATTGTCAGTGTACATTATGTAAATATTAAAAGCTTGGTTTGCGCTCACTTTCATAGAACTTATGGTTTAAATAAAGTACACTAACAGATCACATGTTAAGTATAGTAAGTGACGTTTGTCAGGAGTGAGATGTGCCTTAGCAGAAAAGGTGAAGGTATGACAGAGAGGGGCTAGATTCTACTCAGAATTCATGATTCTTCTATGACAGAATAGGCATATTTCCTTGTGAATAAAAAGTTTATCCATCCCCTTGGGCCCTGAGATTTGGATACATCATCATACATGTTAGCCAAGCAAAATATACCACAATGAGGAAGACTGTCAGCAGGGTCATTATCAGCTAGTCAGGATTTACCATCTCCTTTGTGCCAGCACAGGGAATTTTCCAGTATGAAGGACCAGTGGTGCCAGACTATCACGATCAAGGTAAACTCCTTGCCTGGGTGAAATGGGAGTACTTGTGAAATGTATAAAATATTCTTTTTATAAACAAAGCCAATATGCATATAGATGGGCTTAATTGCAAACTGGGTGGAACCTCAAAATGTCAATCTCTCTTCACATATATTGAATTTCTGCAATTGGTCCTTCTTAGTGCAGTACCAGTTTTCTCACTGCTCTTTCAAGCATCAATTTTTCCCGGGGTTTGTTGTCCGGAATCATGTCTGCACTTCTCTCTGCTTTCAGCATTATTGAAGGACATTTTTCCTGGACTGTCTTCAGACCAGCCTGAGTTATGTTCCGGCAGAAATCCACATGGAGGGTTTGTAAAGAGCCCCCACAGAGGATCACAGCTTCCAGAGTCTGGTCAGTGATCCGCACACAGTTTTCCAGTTTGAGTATCTTGAGGTTTGGGCAGCTTTTGAGAAGCAACAACAGGTAATCATCTGTGACGTGGCCACATCCAGAAAGGGTCAGGGACAGCAAGTTTGGGCATCTGAAAACATGGTCATTGTATGTGAGACAGAAGAATAATGTGTATAATCTGTAAAAGCAATTCCCACTTAGCGATTCCCAAAATCAAGTTCTGAAAAGAAATGCAAAGCAAGCTCTTCCAGCAATGGTCTGGGAATCAAAACATTTGGGTTATAAATCCTGACTCTACCACTGACTTGCTGTGCGACCTCACAGAAGTCACTTGACTTCTCTCTGCCTCAGCCCATCTATTCAGGTCAACAGCAACCTCTGAACCCTGCTTCTAGTGCCCTGGCACATTAGGGAATTCCAGCATCAGGTCCTGGCCAGAGATTTTAATGGATACCTGCACTGAAAGGACTTTGGTTGTCTGATATAGCATGAGTGAAGGAGCCTGCTTGGCCCATCGTGCGTGCTGGGGGATAAGTATTGTGACTGCAACTCAGAGAGAGAAATGGTCGTCTCCCAGAATTAAGGAGCAGGGATAAATAAGGATATTAACTTGGGGCCAACTTAACTGAGTTATTGATTGGATTTGATCAAAACTGCTTGCTTTTACTTAATATATACACATCGGTTCTTCCCTCCTGCCACAATACTGAACCACCTGCAAATATTAACACACACACACACACACCCTGCAAAGGGAGGAAGGAAGCACAGAGTAGTTTTGCTTTTAAACTACTGCATAACAGATAAAAATCAAGGTCTAATAAATAGATGTGTGGAATCCACTCTCCTAATAAGCTTCATTTAAACCCTGCCCAGAGGCAAATGCAGAATCTTATGAGGACACTTGTGCCAAATGCTAACCAAAAGAATCAGTGTCACTTTTTTCCTGTTTCCCTTCTACTAGCTCGAGACTGACTTGTGCTAAATGTATGTAAAAACTGGCAGGACTGGCAGCTTCAGGATCAGAAGTTGGTGGGATATCTGGCCTCTTTGCAGAATACAACCCTTCCATCCAAAGTGACTGTCTTTCTGACAGCTTCCTCGGGGAAGCAATTTTAAAAGCACTGGTTTTACTATCTAATTTATTCAACTAAATCGGCTTTGAGATGGAGCTCCTGTAGGATTGTTTGCCTGGAATCTGACTACAGAAATGTTTAATGCTGCTTTATAGTCTAGTGACTGGTGAGACCTTTATTCAGGAGTTTGTCTGCCAGAGCTGGAATAGGCTGACTACACTCAGCTGAGTGAGCCTTTCAAAACAAAGCTTCATGTCTTCAGACTATGAAGGGATTTTAGAGGCCACAAACAATTGCTCAGTAAAAGGGGAACTGGTCATTAACTGTAGGGCAAAATCAATTTAGCTTGTTGTGTTTTTAATCTTGAGCATGTTTGCTAATGCCAGGTATCCCCCACCATGCCTGTCTGCTCCACTGTTGTGGAGAGATAACAAACTGTGGTCATGTTAGCAAAGAGAAGGTTTCTTGGGAATTTCACTTTGCTTCGTTTTCTGCCCATGAGAATGAAGCAGGAGAGGTGCTCTGGAGGAAAGCATGAGGGCTGCATGCAGTTCAGTTCCTGCCCCAAAAAACTTTACTGAGGAAGTCAAGGATGCAGACACCTCTGATTGGTTTGAATACAGATTACTTGTCATTGGAGGTAAAATACCTGAGAGACAGGAAATGCAGAGTTAAGACTGAACATGTCAATTTAATGTATTTTACACTGTCCCCATTTTCCATGTTCCGTGTGCCTGAGATCTTTGTATTAACATAACTGCATTATAGAAGTTATGAGCAGCAGGAAGAGGGAACAAGTTTGTAGTTTTGGCAGCTAGGGAATCTAAAATAATCAGCATTGAAATAGTTAATGGTTGTACATGCTGTCATTGTTAGGTTTCAGAGTTAACTCGTTGAGATTAATCTGGTGGTTGAAAGCTATTGTTTTAGGGATAGCATGGCTTTGGCTAGAAACATTTTATATATACAACAAAATAAAAGCTTAGAATGTAATATGCAATTCTGCAGCCAGCGTGGATGCTGTTGGAATCTCTGGAAATGAAGAATTCACACCCGCACCGTTTCCCGCTCCCATTCTCAACAATCATTTTGTTAATTAAAACCAAATTAACTGGAAACTTTTCTTTAAAACTGGTTCTGTCACAGTCACTTTTGTGAAACCAGTGCAGCCTTAGATACACATGGCTTGAAGAGAGCCGCCTTTTCCAACTCTGCCTGCCTCTACCTTTTTTTTTTTCTCTCTGTAATCTGAGCCTGTACCTTCATCCATTTGATTCCCTATGGCTCTGATCATCTTTTGCAGCTGGCCTACAGGTGTTTACATACCATACAAATTCAGAGCTAGTGCAAGCTAAAAGGCCACAAATATAAAAGTATTTCTAGCTCTTGCATTCTTTCTTGTCCCATCAGATGCCTAGAACTGCAGGCTCTGCATCATAAACCCACAGTTCAGGGTGCAGGTGGTGGAAATCTCAGTTTTTAATTCCAGATCTAATCTAAGAGCAGCAATTTTCTGTTGCTAAATTGTGTGAAGAAATGGCTGTGCCTCTGCATCCTTGCTGTTTGGACTGGTGTCAGCTTTTGTCTTTGTCATTTACTTTAGCTAGCACAGCTGGCTTGCACTGAGGTCTGCTTTTCCTCACTGTGCTGTCCCCTTGGCTGTATGACCCCAAAGTAGTTTACATAAAGCTCAGAAATATATTTATAATCATTAAACCTCAGCATAGATAACAAGAGCATTAACAATTTACAGAGAAAGAGAGTTAGGCTGTTCTAACACAGAATAAAATGATGTAAACCTTAGATCCATTCTACCTTCACATGTGTCTGCCAGGCACTTGTGAGGAAAAGTGGAATTTGAGTTTACCAACATGTTTAGGGAGATGCCAGTTTTATTCATAAAAAAGCATCTCCCTCTCTTAGGGATTAAATCTCTTGCTCCCTTTCTGAGGATATTTTTGTCTTGCACAGAATGGTGCTATTAAGGTGCCACAAGTACTCCTTTTCTTTTTGCGAATACAGACTAACACGGCTGTTACTCTGAAACCTGTCATTAAATAGTTTGTTAGCCACATTTTTTTTAGCATGCATTGTCACTAATACCCTGGGAATATCACATGCATTTGTCAAGCGAGTAAGGGCTGAGGGAAGCCCAGTAAAATTCAACAGAAAAATGCACTACATTTTCACTAAAACCAATTTCTTATGTGGTGCTAAAACTAAATAAATGGTGCTCCAAAGCCAAAATGTTTGGGTATTTAGTGTTCTGTTCCAGAAAGGATGTGTAAACAGTTAAAAGCTTCAATGCTTTCAATTTAATGAGCTTAAGCTTTACATTAGATGTAAAATTTCACACTCCAAGAACATACCTGTTGCAAACTTGTATTAAAAAATCATTGACCGTATTTTCATGCTTGCGACAGATGTCTTTCTGGAATGTGTTTTTCATCCAGTCCTCAATGTTACACACCTTGACTCTGCTTGAATGCCAGCAGATGGACAGGTACCTTAAAGTCGATCCCAAGAGAAAATTATCCTTCTTTAGTTCCACAGGAGAATAGAAATTCAGCACAGGCCACAGAAAAGGATCCTGAAACACTTCTAGTAATTTCTGACATGTCTGAGCTAAACTCTTTCTACTGTTTTTGTCCAGGAAAGAAAATAGGTGCAAAAGGCACTCCCGGTTAAGCTGGGTTATATGCATAGCCCGTGCAGAGTCGTGCTCTTAAGAAAGAGGACAGTATATTCTGGCAGAGTGGACTAACAGCAATACTGAAGGGACCTGACCGGCCTCAGAATCACCACTGGGCTGTTGAACATATATGGTTGTGGAATGGTGTTTATTTTTGGCCAACAACTGGTGCAGGAGTTTAAAAAAAAAGAAGCAGCAGCTCAGAGTCCCACGTGCAGCAGGCTGTTGTTCCATTTCTTGTCCAGGGGAATGGAGTGGCCAAGCAGAAAAGAAGCAATTGAGTAAAATCAAATGTTTCCTTAAAAGGAATTATTTTCCTTTTAGTCCATCCTGATGTTTAGCAAAGGGCTTGAGGCAGTTGAGATGAACTCTTAGTAGCCACAACTGCAAAGGAAAAGCTGTACAGGCCTCTGCTTTGGGTGAAAACTATGATATTCTCAATGCTATTGTTTTAGCCTTGTATCCTAACAGGCCCAAGGATCAAGTCGTGTATTAAAAAATACATTGAAATAGATGTTATCCAATAAGCATATAGCCCTGGTCTACATTGGGGGAGAGGGGTGTCGATTTAAGTTACTCTACATACTTAGATGGACTTACCGTGGTGACTTCGCTACTGTGAGTCGACTGCTGCCGCTCCCCCGTCGACTCTCTCTGCCTGTGCCTCTCGCGGCACTAGAGTACAGGAGTGGAGGGGAGAGCGCTTGGGGATCGATTTATTGTGTCTAGACTAGATGCTATAAATCAGTCCCCGCTGGATTGATTGCTGCCTGGGGATCCGGTGGCTAGTGAAGACATACCCACAGTAAAACACTTCAGCAAAGCTTAAGTGATTGGAAATGTGTATTTAGTGTGAATCTGTGAGCCAAACGGGCACACTGATAGCTTTAAATACATCAAAGGGTTTTAAGGTTTCTATTTACCTGAACTTAGCATCAGTGTAATTCCCTGCTTGTTGCCACTTCAATTATAACAAGCAATGGCATTTAGTATCTCGTATCACAGCAAGAAGGTTAGAACAGCAGTTCTCAAAATTGGGCTTTTAGAGAGGGAGTCCACATGAAGTATCCCTAATCTAAGAGAAAACAGTCTGCTGTTCCCTGTGGCCCTGTCTGAAGTTCTCCCTCAGGTTCGTTCCTGTCCTGCTGGCCATTCTCAAGATGGTGAGTTAGCCACTTTCCTGCTGAGTCATTGCATTTTATGATACAGAATTTGTGGTTTAGCCATGTTAAGTAAATTAAAAATAGTCTTACCTTCTATGTAACCGTGAAAGCTTTACTAAGCCCTTTCCAAAGACACTGTAGCAATTTTTGCTTGAGTTACTGAATCTAGTGTCTTGATTTTTTTCCATCTCATTAATGGAATAATACCTCCTTGCTATTTTTATGCTTTTTGTCTTTGGTTTTTAAACAAATCTTTTTCACTTGTACAGCACAAAATGTCTTTGATTCCCTCTGTTCCTCCACCCTGACCTCTTTTCAGTGTGATTACACACAATTTAGGATTTTTTCATCTATTAGAATATCATGTCTCTCTGAATGCCTGATTGTTCCTTTCAGTGTATTTATAAGTACAGGGGCTAGTTGGCTTTTAAAGATATCCAGCACTGGAGCTGCTTCCCACTTCATTTAGGAGACTTTATACAGCGTCATTCATTTTGCGCCAGGAAAGGTTTTCCTGCTCAGCAGCAGAGATTTCCTTGCATTACTTCTCCTAATTAAGGTTTCTGCCTCCTTGGAGTTTGCCCACAACTAATTGGAGGCCATTATGTTAGTTATCAAGCCTTTTTGTTCCAAAAGCACTAAGTGAACGCTTAGCTACTGAAACCATGGAGAAAAGGCCTAAGCATGGTAGCATCGTTCATGCATTAGCCCATGGAAGGGTCTATGCAGGGTAGAAAGTGGTGCATGAAAATAACAGCTCTACCCTCAGAAGAGGCTTAGGTCTGCACATCTCCGCTTGTGGAGGGGGCTGTAGCAAGGGGGCAAAGCAACAAAAATGGTCAGCTTGTTAGTGCACCATTGCTAAAAGTGATGGTAATTAAGCAGGCACCAGCTCCAAGCCCATGTTGGCTTGAGCACAAAACAGTATCTGTGGTTGGATTTGAAAAGGAAGATGCTGAACAGACACACATGACCAATCAGTAAAGGGGAAGCTCTGTAGTGCTACCTCTTTTTCCAGCAATGATTTGTTAATGAAGGCACTTTGAGCCTCTTTACAGACTCGAGTGTTAGACTGGTCTCCACAAGTGTCCTCCTGAATTATTGCAGTGCTCACAGGAGAGAAGTGACATTTGAAAAACAGGTAGTTCAGGGGTGGCTAGCCTGAGAAAAAGCCAGAAGTTATCAATGTACATTGCTAAAAAGAGCCACATCAGTTCTCCTGCCCTGCCCCTCCTGATCAGCTGTGTCTGGGGTTGAGCAGCCAGTGCCCTGGAGTTGGTGCCTTTACAATGAGCCGCCTATTAACTTTTGAGGGCCTATGTGGCTCTGAAAGGCAGGTTGGCGACCCCTGCGGTAGCTGGTAAGACTGTTTTCAGTGGCATGGCCATAGAAAAGGACTAAGTTAGATGCTACAATAAATATATTGTGGCGTTAGATACTAAAGATGGCAATTTTGGCTAGGTAGTTGAATCTTAAGTTTAGCACAGCTGTGTTAGAGGAGTAAATAAATTACAAAAGCTTAACTTCTGGGATTTGAGTACAATCAGTAAATAAACCACCCTGTGCAAACAGATGGAATTTAAGTGACATGGATAAGGTTACACCTTGAATTGAGCTTAGTTTACCAGCGTGAGTGATGATACTGAAGACGCATAAACTCCTTTCCCTAGTGGCACCTTGAAATTGTCTCTCTCATGAGAAACAGGATCTTTCAAGACTATGGATTTCAATCTGTTCTTATGCCTTGTCTACCTGTGAACTGCTGTAGTAGTCCACCCCAGGTTAAGTTGGCATGGAGGTGTGTGGATTTTTCACATCCATGAGTGATTTAACTTTTACCGTAGGCCAGGCCTCAAACAGTTATTGTGCCTCATGCCGTGGCTTTTTGTTGTGTGTACATTAAAGACGAGGAAGGGGCAACGTGAGTGTGTCAATGACCTCCTCACAAAGAATTGCTAATTTCTATTGTAAAGATTTGTATATAATTCCTGTTTCATAGCGGGGAGGGGTGGTGCATTACTTTCAGTATAAATGTATGTGCCCAGATCCAAAGTCATTCAGAGGCCAAATAGCTGATCACAAAAGCATTTTTCTAAAACTGCTTTAGATATGTCTATTTTTCAGAAGGTAAAGAAAAATATGCTGATTCTATTGCCCCTGCACAGGATTCTAAAAAGCAGTTTTACTCACACACTGAGAACCTGAGGCAGGATAGGAAGTTTTTCACATTCTAAAGAGAGCTTTTAATAGTACATTCCATAAAAACATTTTATGATTTTGAGTTGTAACTTGCATTCACCCCATTAATGCTCCAACACAAGATTTAGCACAGTCAATGGTCCTCACTGAAACTTACTTAATGGTAAACAATTACATCTATGGCACTACAGTACTAGAGGATATTCTAAAGCACAATGGAGTTTTCAAGGTGCTGATTACCTCATTCGTAAGACAGACACAGCAGTAGTGAAACAGCATTAGGCAGACTTTTGAACACCACAACTTTCTCTCCATTCAGCAAGTCTTACAAATGGCTTTCTGCTTTAAACCCACTTCACATGACATCATTGATCACTGGGAAAAGCACCCTACTATATGGGACTATGCAATCTGCTGAAGCAGGCATGACCAACTGTGAATTTCACTAGTTTTACATAAACTGCATTTCCAGTTGTAGATGCAACTTTAAACAATGAACACCCCCACCCCCCAAGGACAACCTTTTTCTTTTGGTGTAGAATACTGGCCAAGCTTTTGAACTGCAAAAAACATTGGCTTGCAGAAGGCAAATCAGACCAGCAGTGACTAATAGAAAAGAAACAGATTGGGCTCAAAATGACATTTCCCCCAATCTGCTCAAAGAAAGTAGATAAATATAGGATATACATGTAAGGTTAAAAATTTAATACTAAGCCAGGTACAGTATAGGTTACTGGTTCAGTTGCTTGGGTTTTTTTTGACACTGACTAGAATACAGTGGATAAAGAAAATTCTCCACCAGGAAGAGAAATACTTGTGTTGCCACAACAAATTGTTTATACTGTCCATGTGTGTTTGCAGTGGGAGTAAGCTACATTAGGAAAGGATTTACAGTGTACTTGTCCCATAGACACATGGCTAAGTTGTATCAGAAACTGCTTCAAGAACAAACTATGACAACTACATGGTGTTCTGAGGGCCATGTCCTAAACAGAATAAGACATATGCCATTGGCTAAGACAATTCACTTATGATACATGAGAAATTGTATTGAGAGGAAAAAGGTGTAAGAGACAAAGTTGATGACTTAAGAGAAACAAATGCCTTTAAAATGAAGGGAATAATGTTGATGAAGTTTACGAACTTAAGTTCCTAAAAATACAGAAAGGCACATTTACATCACTGAGTGGCTGAACAATATGCACTAAATTCACTGAGAGTTAAACAAATTGTCCAGATCATTACATGATTGTTATTCTTAACACATATATTAAACAAACAAATTCTAGAGCAATCTAAGTAACATACAGCACTGGCTCAGGTGCCAGTGGCCCAAGGTTTAAGCCCCAGAATTGCCATCAGTTAATGAATTCTGCCAATTACCTTTTTATTTTGTTTAAATGTGGTAACAGCTGCTGGTTCTGATCAGAAGATAAGGTCTAAAAACAGTAGTTAACAAGCTGATGGCTACAGTTTGAAGCAATGAATAATTATTTATTGTTCAACAACAAAATAAAGACATCCTGGTATATCTGCCACTTAACATATCAAGTGATAGTCACTACTAGGTTTAGGTAAGTGTATAGTTTACATATTTTCATACACAGTTTAGCAATATTGAACATTTCTGCAGTTTTATACAAAGCCAATTTCTTTTTAAATGACAGTGGTAAAAGCTATCTGAGAAGGACCAAACAGGTAATTAAAACTTTTTTGCAATTGTCAGGAGCACAGTGCTTAGTCAACTAATACTGAAATGCATACTACATCTACCTGCTGACTAATGTGGCCCTTCAAGGAGATGCAACCAGGGGAAGGCAGATGTTTTTACTCAGTTAAATATAAACACACCCGTTTGTAAACTCATGGGCCTATATCACTAGTAAGACAGGTCTGGTGGGATAGCTGACTTGGCAGGCAGGGAACTCCAGCCTTCCCACAGGCTTTTGAGATGATGGGAGTGTGGTGAAAGGCAGTAGGCAAACAGAGGAGGAGGGAAAGCTGAGTTCAGTGTCATTCAGTTTATACTGGGCTCCTCTCTCTCAGCAGTACCAGAACAGCTGAAATTCCAGCTGCTAACAATGAATTCGTCTTCCATTAAGCTGATAAGAGGCTTAATATAAACAGATGGCTTACATTTCAACATCAGAAATAATATCTTGCCTCTTCTTTTGGGAAAGAGACCATGAGAAATGTTGAACTACTAATTAAATACTGCAGTTAGTGAGGGTATATGCTCACCTCAAGGTGCAGTGTTAGCTCCACAATTTGCATGAGCTGTAATATCGCTGCATATAGATTTGAATACATCTTCCCTACCACTTTGAGCCTGAGTCTGGATTAGGTAGAACTACTTGCCATGCAAAGTCTATCTCCAAACCCATAACAAACCTGTCTTTCACTCCTAAATGGAGTTGGAAGGGGATGTGGGCAAATGGGGGTTATATTGAGACAAAACCTCTCCTCTCTGAAGCCCCCACATTGAACTCTCATTTTAGGATATAAAAAGGGACAGTGGCCCAATCCCACGGAGCCTGCTAGCTTCAAAAGCAAGTGCTTGCTATCAAACTTTGGGATAAATGCTAAAAATTGAGACATCACCCTAGCAATTCCATTTCAGTTTAAAAAAAGTAAATTAAAATCCCAAGACACATATATGATTAGGGTAATAATTTAAATGTCTCTTTTGTAGGGGAAAAAGTACAAATGAGAAACACTTGAATTTGCAGTACAAATACAACTGAATCAACTATTTATTTACAAGGAGTCCTGAAAGACAGCAGCCTTGATACACACTGATAGCAGCAATTACCCAGTCTACTTAATGATATCTCATCTCTTCTGCAGGCAAAGAGTGATTATTCAGAGGTCACTGTTAAGTTTCTTGCACTGGGGCAAACAGTATGTGCAAGCAATTCCTTGATTTACAAGTGATTCAATCTTATCTACAAAACAGCTGTGAGAGCAGCATGAAATTCTATTGCTCTTCATAATCAGGAACACATTTCTCTTGCTTATAAAGAGGATATAAAAACTTCTCTGATGTAAATGTGCCTTTAGAAAGTGAGAACTGAAAACAATAATATCGAATAGCTAAGTAGTTCATGAAACTATATATATAAAAATTGAGTTATCACAGCTAAAGCAACAAATCAAAATATCTGCTGAGGTTTTCTGGTAGAACTAAAAAAAAAAAAGTTAGTTTGTGTCGAAGTTCAATAAGTCAACTGCTACCTTTGACACAACAAAACTAAAACCCACACGAGGAAGTTGGAAAGTGCACAATGAAAATAATAGTCTTGGATCAAGTATTTATGGAGAATTGGAAATGTTTTGTCCGATGGACTTGATAAGTGAGGATTAAAAGGAGGTATTAAAGTTTATCAGATCCATATTTGGCCTGCCGATCCACATAGAAGAGGATGTAGGCCTTTGCCTTTACCACGGTCTCCTCGTCGGTCAGAGTTACAGTACTGTCATTGAAATGGAACCAGCGACCTTCATGAGTTGCATAGGCTGTGTAATGTCCAGAGCCAACACTGAAAGCAAAGAGACACACCAAGTGGGATCAACAAAAGGAAATTTACCACCTCATTCTCCACTGAACAGGATAACAGGGCAAGCGCTAATTGACTATCTTCTATCACAAGGCTTCACCCAGGTTACAGAAGGGGAAACTGGACAGCCTCCATAATTGTTAGCTTAAGCCCAAAGGTGTTTAAGAAAGATATTCCATGCAATAGCATCTTTAGTAGCATCAAGATTTGATACCAACCACATGCAGACAATTGGTTCCTTTTTGGGACTTCATAAAAGGTATCTATCAAAGTGTTAGCATAATCCAACCCCGTCAGGCAAGCAAAACTCCCAGTGAACTTCAATGCAAGTTTTGCCTCTGTAAGATCAGGTTCAGTATTAAGATAAAAGTAATCATCAGCCTACAAACAGAAATAAAATTTGAGTTTTACCATGTTCTGTCATTTAATTTTATATTCAGAATTCCTTCCAACTAGTTCTAGCAGAATCCTGTTTGAGGTACATGATTTCAAAGCAAGCGCACAGGGAAAGTGTCATCACAATGAACATAGACTGGAAACTAACTGAAGTTTTTATACAGATCCCATGTCTCGAATCCTTGTACATATAATTAAGAACCAGAAAACAGCCAAGTTTCATTACCCATGCTGCCTCAAGACAAGGCCATCTCAGGCTTGCATGACTAACAGCTGTATCTTATATATCATCATAGTTCACACCTGTGTAATTCCATTCCAATCATGTCCAGTTTACACTGGATGTCCATTACAACTACATTTTGTTTTCTCTGAGCTTTGAAGCAGCTGCCAGGGGCGTTCTGTGGTAGTCCTAATGAAGACTCCGTTTGAAAGTTATACCGTTTGATTTAGTACTACTTCAGATTCAGACCACTCATCTTCGGCAGAAAGCAACAAGGGCAACCTGCTAGAGTGAACGTTTTCAAATACATGTTTGCTGAAAACACCCTCAAATCAACTGAGATAGAAAAGTGAGTTCCAGGGACAACAGCAAGAACTCCCGCTATTAGAAAACGGTGTAGTTTCTTCTAAAGAATTGTCCCCCCTCAATCTTGGGACTTGATTACACAATATCCTGGAAGAAGAAAGTCCTCATGTCACTACTCCTGACTCTCAAAGGATCCATCAAGGGCTGCAAAATATCTTTTATTCAAAATACAACTACTGTCCAACTTCACAGCATCCCAGTTGGCTCTCAGTTTGAAGCTTCACTCCTGGGGGAGAGGACCACTGCTGTCAGTCTGCCAGTCTAAAGTCTACATTGTTCTAGATGAGCACTTTCCCTTCGCATAAATCTGCATGTGCTTTTAAGCTGAACAAACAAAGAAGAAACACTGACATTTAATTGTAAGTGGCTACATGAAATATCAGTTTTTATGGCTATAGGATCTTTCACTCAGTTTAAATACTTTCCAGAATGACTTTATTTTCCAATTTGAAAGTCGCAAAGGGACTGGCCTCATTTTCAATAAGTGTCAGATTTCCACCTATTACTCAGGGGACAAGAGTGGAGATTCCCAGCAGGCGACCTCCGATATTTTGAACAATTAACATTTTTGGTAAAAGTCCCCATCGGAATATAAAGCTGCTTTTTATTTCCATATTAGCATAGCGGCTACCAGAACCGACATGCACATTAGGGGTGAAGTCCTGACCCCAAATGAAGTCAAAAGGAGTTTGGCCACTGCCTTCAGTAAGGCCAGTACGTCACCTCAGGTACTCACTCAGCATACTTACCCTGAACCATGATGTACAACAACAGCTGCAAGATCATATAGACAGCTTTCTGGGCCACTGTTCTCCGGCTGCAGTTCAAAGTAGAGAAAACAGCTTTTAAGAAGTCAACTGGCACCTTCCATAACATACAATAAAACAGAATAAATTTCCAGTGTATATATCAGTAAGAGTCTCTGTACCTCTAACAAGTAGCATTTCATGTCTAGGTCCCGGAGAGGAAATTCTACATATGTATCAACCTTGTTTCTCAGATATTCTGTCCAGTGAAATCGTTTCAAGTGTAAGCATAGCACCTATGGTATTAAACATGAAAGACAGAGTTCATTAGGTTAAGTCTTTGATTATGGTTACATATGTTTATTGGTCAAGTTATTAATTTCCTTTAAAGTTTCACCACACACTGATATTTGCACTAACCTTTGGTAGTTTCTGAATCCAGAATTTTTTGGTGGATTTCTGTTTCTTTTTACATTTGTGGCACATATAGAGCTCTGTCTCATCAAGTTCTTCCAAGTCTGTAAAACTGCGAAGACAATCTAAAAGGAAGAAAATTCAGAAGCACTAACAAGAGGCCAAAGGGTACGAAAAGTGTAAAATATTTATTGTAAACATGCCAAAGTTAGCATTTGGATCAACAGAAAATAGAGTGATGTCGAGCCAGCACTGCTCCTATGCTCACCAACTAGAGAATTCAAAAGGTTTCAGATCTAACCTCTGACTGAAGACAAGACCAACTGCACTTTTGATTAGCTCTGTACGGGTTCATGCAGCTGTGGCAACGTTATGCTAACATTTATTGCATCATGCTAAATTCCTTGATTTTGAGAGCATGGATTTAATGGTAATTCAAGAATAAAGAAATCTGGGTATCAAACAAACTTCCTTCTCACCTACAGTAGGAATTGCTAGTAGATCATCAGACATGGGCACAGGAACTAGAGGTCCAGGGGGTGCTGCAGCACTCCCAGATTTTATGTAAGGCTCTGCTCCTAGCCCTGCACACTGGGTCCCAGCCGCCAGCCCTGGCCCCGCACGCAGGCTCCTGGCCCCGTACTTGGGGTTCCCAACCGCCAGCCCCGCGCCTCCGCTTTTGGCCCCGCACTCAGGGGGTCCTGGCTGCCAGCCCTGTCGCCCACCCCCAACTGTAACCCCAGCCTCAGACTCCTTACTCCTGTCTGGGGATGGAGGGGGGCGGACAGGCGTAAGGGAAATGGCTTTCAGCACCCCTTCACCCCCCTATTAAAAACGTTCCAATGCTACTGTTGTCAGCAGAAACTGAATAGCCTTCCCAGCAAACTATTAAGTTAGGAAAAAGTTGATCCATATCACAGATACTTTGTCTTTGGGGACTGGGTGGGTAGAGAAAGAAGAATCCCCTCCCCCGTTAAACATTTTACAAGCTACACAGGTTTGTACTCCTTAAATGAAGGTCCAAGGATGGGATTATTGGTTCATCAGTATTTAGACACAATTTTTAAATGGGCAGAACAGGCAACATCCATCCCCCCTGCACGCAAGAAGCATAGGCCAATACTGCCTTTTCAAGCACAGAACTTGAACAAAAGCCGTGCGTATACAAGAGATGAGTTCTGGCTGGTTTCTAGTGGGCAGTTACCCTTTGTAGGCACTCTCTTCATAAAGGCCAAGGATTGAACAGACATGGAGGCTAAAGTACCCACTAACCCATACAGCTCATTTCTGAAGCACACTGACTGCTGGTGCTATACAGAGGAATTCAGGAGCCAGGGCTTGTAATCCAGCCATTTTAATAGTCCACTAATATTTTGATTTCTTCTCTCTCAACCTTATATCTCTGCTTCAGTGAAAGTTCAATCTTAAACTGGATCCATGTAATTCTGAAAATAGTTAATTTTGGACTCTAACTCAAGAAATAAAATCTCCCCCTCCCCTAAAGGCACTATCATGTTCCAGATAAAGAACTGAGTGGGATATGGTTGCAGTAATCACGTTTACAAACATTCTGGGTGAAATCCTGGCTTCACTGAAGTCAGCTGAAAAATCTCCTATTGATTTCAGGGTGGCCAAGATTTCACTCACCACGAACTCTTACCTCGTAGTGTGCACATTGGTCCATTTTCTTGATTCTTAGTACGTTTATTTCTGAACTGACTTGGAATATCTAGTGAAAGGTCTAGGAAAGAAAAAATACAACTGAATTTCTTAGATCAAAATAAAAACTTAGTTCTCACTGAAGTCTTTCATTGTAAAATCCCAGCCCCCATCACATATCATTTGTCAGATACATGAAGATTCAGAGCTTTAAACATGATAGCCAATATTTTGCAAGAAAAAGATACCTTACCTAGGAATGGATCAAACTTTCTAGATTCAGTCCCACATATTAAGCAGTTTACTTCATTTTGAAGAATGCCTCCAAATATAGCTGTGACAACGGTAGAGGCTCCATTTCTAAACAAACCACCATGAAGAGAAGAAACTCATCAGAATTTCTGTTTTAGGCTGCATTTTAGCATGTGAAATATTTTATTGCTTACAACGTCAAAAACCATCAGGCAGTTTGATCTGGGTGTAACAAACAAGGATTGGGTTAATTTACATGGCCCTTTCACCCATCACTAGATTCCAGAAAGCAAATGTTAATACAGCAAAGATACTGGAAACCTAGAAGAAACAGGTATCCTATATTCTATGCAGGTGTTCATAAGAAACAGATCTTCAATGGAAAAAGTAGATCAGCATCTTTTTAAAGGTTGTGTTTATATACAGTCCATTCTCTCCAGAACGCATATGATTTAATATTATTATAAGGGTGTTATTTTTAAGAGCAATTTTCTATGCAACAGCTGTCTCTCATAGGGTGACACGACGTCCTGATAAAATTGGGACTGTCCCAATATTTAGTTGTTTGTCCTGTGTCCTGACCGATGTACAGTCAGGACGCCATTTGTCCTGATATTTTGCTTCAGCAGCACTTTTTTTTTTTTTTTGCTGCTTGGGGCAGCAAAAGACCTAGAGCCAGCCCCTGTTGGAGGGGGGGTGAGCCTGTGGCTGCCCCCTCATGTGTCCCGATATTTTGTTCTTGTCATCTGGTCACCCTAGTCTAGGTGAACTAGGGTGTATTTTCTCTTTGAACCTGCTCCCTACGTTTTACTGCACATCTTTAGGGCTTTTTAAAGCAGGTTTCCTCCCATTTAGTCACCTCCAAAAAGACATTTACATTGCAAGAACATGCTAAACGTTGTGTCATCATTCTTTTGTACATTCATAAGGCACTTACAGTAATCTTTTTGTTTTAAAAGCTCCAAAATAGAAGGAGATTCTTAGCTAGACTGCTAATTCAACCAGGCCAAAGCAGTACTGCTATATGCACCATGAGATGTGTTTCCATAATGTAGTACTATATGAAGAAAGAAGCAACCGTTTTTCTGCTGAGGAAAGGAAAAAATCCACCCTATCAACTTGTGTTTGTCTGATACAAAACCTCAGGCTAACTGCCAGGAGCACTGCTTTCTCCTGATCTTACCCCAGGAAGCCATTACAATGGTGGAGGTGGTGAGAAAGATGAAGGACAACAGAAATAAGTAACAACTGGGGACACTGACCTTTTAAAACATTCAAGTGTAAATTCCTAACACTGCCATGTTGTTAATGCTTAATGAAAACAAATATTTCAAAGTAATTAACATTACAAGAAACCAGAATAATTTGCTAGTTTATATGGTCAGGTTTCCAACCACCTGCTGGGCTGCAGAAAACCTGCACTGTGAGATTACAAGCCACCTCCTTCGGACCTGATTAATAAACTGTCAATATTTTGTTTAAGGCAAGTTTACAGCACTATCTGTACACTGATCTCATTGGGGCAAATCTTTTTTTCAGGCAAAGCTGCCTTTCAAGCCTCAGAGTTTTTCCAGGCTCAGATCAGCTGAGGATTGCAAGATTTTGGGCCAGATACTCTAAAACCAACCCTGCAACAATCTGTATCCGAATCTAATAGGGTTTTTAGATTCAGTTGATTGTGGTGAATGTGTTTTGCATGAACCAAGAAATGTACTGACTCATTTTATTTTATACTGAAGAGCACACTCCTAGCCCTGTAAGACCAGTAACTTCAGGCAAAATAGCTATTTACAGAGTTAACTAAAAGTGGGTTGTAGAACACTAGTAACTTACTGTAATCAAGCCTATGCAGTACTCACCTGCCCTGCTCAGGCCTGTTTAACTTGTAATCCCTTTTCCTGCATAGATCAGGACTGACATAACTCTCAGATAATCCTAACATTGGGAGTCTGCCCAATGACCAAAATCCAGGCTGAACTGACTTAACATTCCTGCCTAAAGCAAAATAAATGTTTTGGTCTCATTTATGAAAAAGCGCTGTTTTCAATCTAGCAGAGCACACTTAGGAAAAATAATTCAGGAAGTGTCAGCATTTCCAGACCAAAAGATTTGAAAGGCACCCAAAAGTGCTTCACTTTCAAAACAGGGAACGGTAGGAAAACTGAAGGGAAATGCTACAACATTATCAAAGGCAAATTAAAGCATCAGCTGCTTCAAGGGTATCTCTTAGGTGAGATACAAATACAAAATGTTGTATTGCCGGGAAAAAATCCAGTTATGGCAAATCTTGAATGTACTGCCACTTTCTGTTCCACTCATGTAAAAAACCTGTTGCCCATTTATAATTAACATGCCATTGATCAGTGTGTAATTTTGTTTAGCCTGAACTCAAGACAGTTGTATACAGAAAAAAATAGGATTGGTTTTATTTTGAGAGATACTGAATCAAAGCGTCACATTCACAGCCACCAGATAAACTATTTTATTTATTTTGACCAATTCCCATAACTACTATGAAAAAAACAATTGATCCAAGACACAATAAGGCTTGGGTGCTTTGACTAAGAGCTCCAGAGTGTGATGCTACTTTAGCTTATTTGTTTAAATATACAAAATAATGATGCCATAGGGCAGATCACTCCCACAGGATACTTTGATTCATGCATGGAGCCCCACCATGATGGTAAGTTGTTGAAGGAATTAGAACAATATCTTACATGCAACATTTGTTGCTTCCAGAGAGACCTGAATTTTCTTGCAAAATTACCGAGCGGGAAACACCATTAAAGCCACCTTGGAGTTCCAAATGTAGATGGTCCAACAGGTAACGCATGAATTCATGGGCATCTTGTTGCTGGTATCCCCTTAACACAAAAATATTCAGAGAATTTAAAGAGACTGCATCTTTATTTCTGACATAGTGGCTCAAAGTAGTTCCAACATTCAAACCAAACCAAACCCTGTTTCTTACAGGATACACTTGTTTGTGCAATTTCTAATACTTTGGCTGTACTAGAAAACAATTTCCACACATATCTCTGGAAGCCTGGAGTGAACTAGTCTAGACAAGCTAAGCAATTAGTTCAGATCAGAGTGCAATATGATCTCAAAGACACGGCTTGTCTATGCACAAGTGTACAACTGGCAGAATTCTAAACTTCCCACTCCTCTTGTCCAATTTGTTTTTAAGACTTTAGATTTAAAAGCAAAATTCCTTGTTTTTTTTAAAACAATACAAAGGAGTGCTTGAAACCGAGCAATAATTGTACATGTACTTGATTCTTGCCTCTTGAACAGTTCTGACAAAGGACGGGCAGTAACTCTCACTACTGTGCAGCCTTGAGTGCTGGACCTTCATGGCTAGCCCATATTGCAGCGTGGCGCAGAGTCACACTTGTGCCAAGCCACTGCAACTGCTGACCAATTGTGAACCCATGTGGTTATGAGGCGGCTACTGGTTAAGCCCAAGCACTTCCTTCAAGCACTTGGATTGGCTGCCTAACTTGTAGCAATGTAGAGGGGAACAGTATTACCAATAAATTACCAGTAAGCTCAAGGATGTAATAATTCAAAGAAAGTCAGGAGGAATCTGTATGAATACATCATAAGACTCAAAGCACCCATCCCCAAATGAAGCGGGGGGGACACATAAGAGTTACAGATAGCTACACAATCCTTCATAGGATTAGTACAGAAGTTCCCAAACCATGGTCTGCAGAGAGCTGCAGTCTCTGCAGTTCTGGTCCTTTAAATTTCACTAATAAGCTAAAAATCCATTACATATTATTCTCCTATTCCATGTAAGCAACTGATGCAGTTGCCACCAGGATATTATGTGGCTGAGTGGGATGGGTGCTGATTTCTAAAGTCATGAACAGAAAGGGCAGTGTCTATGCAAACTCTCAACAGTATGGAACGCATCTTAGACTTGGAGAACCTGCGGTTCTTCTTCGAGTAGTGTCCCTATGGGTGCTCCACTTTAGGTGTCTGTGTGCCCCTGCACCTCTAATCAGAGATTTTTGGTAGCAGTGTCCCCGTTGAGCATGTGCTCTCTCCCTCCTGGTCTGCGTCAGGGCACCGGACCAACCCCCCCTTACCGCCTTTGCGAGCAGTTGTCCCTTCCTTATCTGTGTCATTAGCATAAGTAGTGTTTGTTTTCTTACCTTTGTTCTCTCTAAAAGTACTCAGGCTAATGTTTTATTTTATTTTATTCCTTTGGTTTAAAAAGAAAAGAGAAAAAGGAAAAGAACTTCACTTTCCTTCCCTGTCTGGGAGCATTCCCCCTCCCCTCCCCAGGCATCTAGTAGACTCATAATTATTTTCTTTTTCAGTTGTTTAAAAAAATAAAAATAAAGACAATGTTCTTCTGCATATTCCTCCCTGCTAGAGGAGGACACCCCCTGCCCAGGGGCTTGCCAGGCTCTCTCACAGACGTGCTTTACCTGCCACACCTAAAACTGCAGCCTCACAGGAGTTTCCTGTAGAGAAAACACTTCAGTCTGCAGTGTTGACCCTGGATCATCCCCAGAGCCTTCAATTCAAAAGGGGTCGAGTGGTGAAGAGGAGGGGAGAGAGAGAGAGAGAGAGAGAGAAGCAGCAGCCACCTGGAAAGGTTCCTCCGAGCAACTGGCCAGCCAGAGTGGTGTTCCCCAGTGTGGCCATCTCAGCACCAATCCCCCAGTAGCTGGCCAGCCAGTGGGACTCCCCAGAGCGGCCACCTCGGTAGGACAATACCAGCAGAGGAACCTCCTGCTGTGAGCTCAGCTGCTGCTCCTGGTCATTGGAAGCTCTGGAAGCTGAAACCTGAGAAGGGGCTTCCTGCTCTGAGCTCCTCCGCACAGCAAGGGGCTCCTGTAAGCTCTGTGCTGCTCTGAGTTCTACTGTGGGCAACTACTGCACCGGAGAGGGCAGTTACCATACCATCTCTAAAAGTACCATCTCTAAAAGAGCGACACAGAGAAGCCCTGCTGTCAGCTCTGCTTCCTTCCACCGTCTTGACGTCCCCTAAGGAGAGGGGACAATTATCGTACCATCTCTAAAAGAGTGGCATAGAGAAACCCTTTGGTAGCAGATGCAATAAAACTCTATCTAGGAAGTGTTCTGCACCTTCCCAACCATTGATACCGACTACAGACACTCCTCTGGGGTTCTGGAGGAGCCCATGGTAACACAGGTGCTCTGATACTCTGGAGACCTGTGACCTCAGTACCCAGGGAGAGACAATTACCATACTGTCTCTAAAAAAGTGGCACAAAAACTTTTTGTACTGGGCAAAACTCTCATTTCAGGAGTGCTCTGCCCAACTATCGGTACTGACAATGTACCATGGACCCTCCTCTGTGGTACCAAATGAACCCATGGTCCTGCGTGAACTCTGGTACCCTGGAAACCTGATGATTGGGGAAGAACCACAATCCCCATTACTTGGTACCAGGACCCCGGTATCGAGCACATCCCGGCACCCAGAATCGCTCTTAGCACTGTGCTGTATACTGCCAATACCCCACTCAGCGGCACCCTTTCCCACTGACGAATCTGACACTGGCCAGGATGAGATCATTCCCTGGCCCCTCAAGGTGGCCCACACACTACAAGGGTCATCCTCAATTCCATCACGCCAACTGCCCGTGCCTGCCTTCCTGCCTCTTCCTCCCAAGGCCATATTGTAACACACATGGCGCGACCGTCTCCGGTGTCTCTCAGGGAGAGTCCACCAGATGGTTTGCTACAGCCTGGCACCTGAGCCTGGGCAGAAGAAAGCTTTTTCAGAACAGGAAAGGAGGGGGAAGGGGAGAAAAAAGAAAGAAAGAAAAAAAACCTGAAGAGGAAGCTGCCTCTTCAGCACACTTCACCTAGTGATGAGGGGTGGGCAGCACAGTCTCATCTGGGAGAGATGAGGAGAAGATTTAAGAACTTTCTAGATCTTACCAAGAGGGTGGCAGACGAGCTGCAGATTCCCTTACAGGAGGTGGCAGATACACATCACAAGTTGGTGGAAATTCTGCACACTAGCTTCTCATCTAGAGCGGTCCTCCCAATTAATTAGCTGATTCTAGATCCTACCAAAATCATCTGGCAGAGCCAGCCTCCATTGCACCAACCAGCAACAGAGTGTAAACAAAAACAACCCTACATCTCTACCCAAAGAGGCAGACTTCGTTTTCATCATCCGCAACCCAACTCCATCATAGTGGATGTGGTTAATGCATGAAGCAAGCAACATAATGCCAAGTCAACTCCATCTGATCAGGCTTTGCAAGACGGCGTATTCATCAACAACATTACTGTTTAGAGTCAAATTATCAAACTGTCATGGCCAAAACAATTTTGTTAATCTTGGGAAATCAAGGATGTTTCTGAAACATTATTGGAAACACAAAAAGAACAAATTCAGACCATTCTTAGAGAAGGTCAGTTAATAGCCAGACCGGTCCGAGAGACACCACTGGATGTAGCTGTTACAGCTGCCCACCCAGTCTCCATGACAGTGATACTGAGGTGGGTTGTGGGTTTTTTTGTTTTTTTTTTTTTTGTTCGCTACATCTCTCTAGATTGCCCAAAGAGCTACAGACTTCCAATTTGAAGGACCAAACTCTCTGTGGAGAAGACAGATTTTCTCTCCATATCCTGAAGGATTCTCGGACCGCCTTAGGAATCTACACTGTGGAACAGAAGAGAAGATATACCTCTCAATCACACCACAGATCACAATCTTCTCAATACTCAGCATCTCTGTGCTGTTATGAGCCACAGTGTAAGAGGCCCAGGGCTCAAAAGTGAGAACAGTCTGCACCCCAGTCCATGAACTCTCAAACTGCCTCTTATAAGCACTCTGATGAGCTGGTCCAGGGCCTGAACAATGACACCTTACAGCATCAGCGCTCCTCTCACTTCCCACATTCACCACCCTAGGACACGTCTCCCTAATATGCTGGGGAGCTCACCTACACAACAACACACAAAGGTTATGATGGACTTAATGTGACCTGTATGTTTTATATAAACTGCCAAGGAGCTGCCAGATCTCCTTCCCTCTGCAAGACAGCATTCAAACTTTGGAATTGATGCACCTATCACAATGTGCTCATCTCAGCTGTCTGTCTACAAGGAAAACAGAATGGGATAACCAACAGTCTCAGGTGGAATTTTCTCACAACAATGAGTGTATACTGAATTCAGAGGTGCTTCAAGATATAGCCACCCTTTGGGGAAACATTTACTGGCTGTTGCCCTCATTTTCCCAGTGAACAGGGCCCACTTGTATGTCCTTTCCCAGTTTCCTACCCTATCCCAAGATTCCGTTGAAAATTCAACAAAACAAAGCGAGAGTTATTGTGATTGCCCCTCTTGACTATGACAAGTCTGGCACCCTTATCTGACGCAGATGGCAATATGCCCTCCTGTTCCTCTGACGTCAGCCCATTCCTCACCCTCTCTCTCTCAAAACAATGGGCTGACCCTTCACACCAACCCATGGGTCCTCCGCCTCCAGGCTTGGATCTTTCTTTGTTCCAAGGCTTAGAAGCAGAATGCTCTGACAAGCTGAAACGCATGTTGCAACACAGCCACAAGTTGACCACTCCACATACCTTTCTACAGAATGGAAACGACTCCAAGTTTGTACCATTCCAGACGGACAGACCCAACCTCATCTTTCCTCCCTCTGATTTTGCTCTACATTTTAAACTCTCCCTCAGCTCCCTTAAGGTACATCTCATGGCAAAAATGGCTTCCCACTTGAGGAGTTTGCTCAACCACTAATGCGTAGACTCTTTAAGGGCATTGGGCCTCTCTTCCCCCATGTGACACCACCCGCTCCAGCCTGGGACTTTAATCTAGTTCTCAGGGCTTGAACTAGACCTCCCTCCGAGCTGTTCTCTCTTACACCTGTCCATGACGACAGCACATCTAATTGCCATCGCCTCATCTAGGCACATAGGAGAAACAGCGGCCCTGATGGCACACCCGTCATTCACGGCCTTTGTCTTTTAAAAAAAAGTTTCCACGTTTCTCCCTACTTTTTCTGCACTTTCCATATGAATCAACAGAGCCATCTCCCTTTTTTTCCCAAAACCACACTGTGACAACTGGGAGACAACTGTGCATATGCTAGATATTAGAAGGATATTATCATTCTACTTGGACAGTTTTAAGGACTTCAGGAAATTCCCTAAACTCTTCCTTTCGTCCACAGAAAGATCCAAAAGCTCTGTGATATCTCCTCAAAGACTATCCAACTGGGTCTCTAGTTGCATTAATCACTTAGCAAAGGCGCAACTTGCTGCCGTCCATACGCACTCCATGAGATCAGTTCCTACCTCAATCATATTCCAAAGGGATACCCCTATCTCCACAATCTATAGAGCAATGACTGGGGCCTCTGTCCACACTTTTGCAGAACATTATGCAATCGCTGAAGATTTGGCCGCTGACACCATCTTCGACTCCACAATATTCTCTGTAGTAAAAGACTCCGCTCCAAAGTCCCAGCCTCCAGTGGTGGGTACTGCTCCGGAGTCACCTAAAGTGGAGCACCCATAGGGACACTACTCAAAGAAGAAGAGGAGGAAGTTACTCACCTTGTGCAGTAACGATGGTTCTTGGAGATGTGTCCCCCTTTGGGTGCTCCACAACCCGCCCTCCTCCCCTCTACTTCGGAGTTCTCTATATGGCTCTGTGGTAGAGAAGGAAGTGGGGGGGGGGGGGTCGCCCATGCAGTGCTAAATAGCCTTGAGGCAGACCACAAGAGAGGGACACTGCTACCAAAAATCTCCGATTAGAGGTGCAGGGGCACACAGACACCTAAAGTGGGAGCACCCATAGGGACACACATCTCCAAGAACCATTGTTACTGCACAAGGTGAGTAACTTCCTCTTTAGTTGAGTGAGCACAGAATGCGTAAGCTGGCACATGCCCATAGGAAAGGTGACATGCCTAATGCAGAATGCAGTCACTGCACACCAAGCGTCCTACAAAATCTCAGCCAAGGTTAAAGTGAACAAACACTAAAACCTTAAATAGACTTCCCTCCTTTGTCCCCAAACAAGCATAACAAGAGCTATTTCCTCCAAACCAGCAGTCACAGCAAGCAAGCATTACTCAGAGAAACTGCCTAGCTTTGCCACAACAGCAGTGAAAGGCAGAGCTGTGAAATCAAACCCAGGAAAAAGCAGGCAGTTGTGACTCAGAACATTTAGAGCATACTACTGCTGTGCTGCGTCAAACTGAAGCCTGAACTCTTAAGAAGATCAGCTTGGTTCCCCCTCTAATTCCTTTTACATCATCAGTGGTACAATTAAGTGCTTTATCTAAATGTTCAGAATAATTTTTGTTACAGTACAATAATTATTGTGCAACAACTATGCATGCAAGATGTAAGCAGAGGTAAGGAACCTTCAATCCATTACTATGTTAGAATAGTGGTTCCAAATTGTTACCCAATAGAGAGTTAGATTTATTAAAACCAAAAACATCAAGTAAATATTTTGGAAGTAAATTATTAATACTCCAAAATCTAAAAATTTCTAATGTGTAGTTTTCCTGATTGGTATTTATCTTTATCAGGTCACTAGAGATGGAATTCAGAATTAAAAAGATTATCGAGTAAAGGATGTGATATCTGCACGTTAACTTTGATAGATACTAAACATAGATGTTTAATGTTTATACAAACTGTACTATCACTCCAGAACAAATGAATGAGGCCGAATTCTTTTCCAAGACAGACTGGGGTTTAAATGCAGTCATTAGAAGTTACCGAAGTAATAAAGGAATTGCTTAGTTTAATAGATATATCCACATTTTATATAGCTTAGAGTTACAACAGAAGAAAGAAAATTTATGGAAATAGCATTATCAGCAAGAATGTGTTACAGACAACATTACTTAAGCCAAAGGACAGATATTTTAAATGAAATGGGACATATATTTGATCTGAAATGTGATGTAATTCGGTTTGTAAATGTTTTATTGTATTTACATTTATAATATAGCACTTTGTAAGGTTTGTATTGCGTTCACTAAAGTACAAATATATTTGTAATATGAACTGAACAATCTAAAATAAAATGACCAAAGTTCCTGTGGTGAGGAATACAGCTTCTCATATAGACCTCAGATCCCAGCAGCACCTAAACAGCAGATCCCAGTGCACCTAAACAATTCAATCCAGCCCATCCACATTCTCTTTCCCATGGGCAGCAAAACGTGATACAAAAGGAACAGTCACCAGAGGGGAAAAAACCCTCAGAATTCACGAAGAATACTAAACATACTTCAACCCACCATGAGGCTATGGAGCTCTCTCTCCGTGTGCAGCAGACCTGTCATATTAGACAGCTCAGAGACCAAGCTTTCATAGCAAAGATACAGCCTGCAGAGGCACACTACAGTTTCCCATCATTTTACCACAACTGTACTGAACGTATAATATACAATTCCTAGCCATGATTTGGAGAGATCTATACTGCAATACAGCAATTTCCAGTTGCTTTCCACTATGCTACACTTTTCTATTAGGGAGACCAGGTCTATGGTGGCGAGGGTGGGCAGAAGATGCCACAGTTGGCTAAAACCTCTTAAAGGCCGAGATTCATGGGAAAACTAACCAACCAAATCTCAGCTCCAAGGCCTCTCCATCACTCCACCTTGCGCAAACACAAGCAGCGTAGCTGGGTTGTTGCCATCATGCCACCAGCTCTAATCCTGTCCATTTATCCAAAGCCCACCCTGCATGTAGCCCCTCTGAACTGGCTAACATTGCAGAGGGAGACTGGGGACTCTAAATGGAACACCAGTTACTTACATAGCATGATGAAATTCAACACAGAACATCTATTTTCCTCCTCCAGCCAAGGCCGCTGCCCCTCCCTCCTCCAAATTCAGGGGAAAACATAGCGAGTGGCTGACTTTCCTTTCCATGTAGCTTACCGCATTATTTTGCTTCACTCAATAGAGGGGCAGATATGGCCGAAGGAAGGCAGAGTGCACAACTAGTACCTTTCACTAATGAAGTGTTCCTAGACAGCTGGTGTTACCCATGGGTCACAGATTGTCCCTCTCCCCGGAGAGTGCCAAGTTCCCAGAAGAGGGCAGCACTTTATGTTAAAAGCCATGATAGAACCCACAGTGCTGAAAATTTGCTAGAGAACAGATTTCCCTGCTCAGTCACACAAGATCTGTAGGGTAGGTTTATTACTGATAACAGGGTAACTCATCAAGGATATTAGAGATAATGTTCTTATGCCTAGAACGTTTTGGCCATTGCTTGAAGCCACTGGTATTAAACTTCCTTGATTCTCATAAGCCAGTAAAATATATATTAGGCAGTGTGAAGAATACATGTTTTATTATCTGGGTTATTCAGCTAAGCATGTGTGTTCACAGCATCTTTTCAGCACTGCTGGAAATGTAACAGATAAAAGAACATCTTTACTACCTGAGAACATGGAGCAACTTACCTTCCCAAATCCTAACAGGTTTCAGTGCTCCTTTGAAAGAGGTTCAGGGGCCAGGACAGGGAGACCTTGGAGAGGAATGATACTTTGTTGATTTACTTGGGTAACTTTTTTTGACAGTGTGCGTAACACCCATAGACTCTTATAGCCCTTACTTAGAGTTACATTGGCAGTGGCTAGACTGTTTTGAGAATCAAGGAAGTTTTGCCCAGTATGCTTTACTTAGGGCTATGACAACTCTTTTTTCTTTTTTAAAATATCATTCCTATCATAGCCAAAAGTTTGGGTTCTGTAAATTCCTTATTCTTGGTGAACTGTAGGACCTTATCTTGGCTCTCCTGCCCCTAGAAGCAAGCAAACTCATCAAAATTATGTACTCTAGTCCCTGTATATAAGGGATTTGTCTTCTCTAACTATTATATGCAGCGTGCATATTTGCAACAAGCAATTATCTCGATGAATGAAAGTCTCTAGATTAAAGTGAAGTCACATTTGAAAGCTACATGTGTGGGCATAGGGGGAGGCTGCATGGAGTATTTTCCAGGAGCCAGATTAGGGCACAGGTGGCATAAGGTTACATTCAAGAACACTACTCTTTGTCTTACAGAACTTACCTAAAATTTGGCATGATTTTCCAAACGACGTAAAATAAAGACTCTGGGCTAAATGCAGTTTGGCTCCCTTGCCATAAAGCACAAAGTGTCTTTCTAAACTCTTCAACCAATGAACTGGGGAGAGAAAGTAAAAATGAATGAGTGTGGATTCATACTCTGATCTATATTTTGCTGATCTTCAGGACTTCAGTGGTACAAATATCAAAGAATTTCCTTTGATGAAAATGGTTCACTTGGTAAATCATTTCAACTTCTTACACAAAGACATATTCCAAGTCCCTAAAAATCTTACAATCTAAATCTAATCCACAAAACTGACAGGGTAGAGAAGACAGACTAGCAACATTGTGGAATCACAGATGTTAAGGATGGAAGTGGGACCGATTTTCTATCGAAGTTTTCATCACTGTAGTATCTGAGCACCTCTAAAATTGTACCTGTAAATCTTGTGCGCGCAATTATTTGCATATTGGTGAAGACTCAGTCCTCTTGTTCACCTTGAAATTCTCTCAAGGTTGTTACCTATACTATTATTTAGTGCTAAGATGTTTAATAAACCAAGCCCAAAACTACCCCCCTCTGGTACTCTAGCAGACATTTTTCCTGCTCTCCCACAACTCAATACGGTGTTTATTATCCTTGTTTAAGGTCCTTCAGCCAATTTTTTTTAATCCAAGCTTCTGTGCTAATTTTCGAGCACATTGGAAAGAATTTTTCGAGTAAAATTAAGTAGCACTAAGTGACACCTAGCCCCGTTAAGTTAATAATTCCAGCTCTAAATATATTTAACTTCACTCCAGCACTGTTTGATGGATGCTAGTCTTCTCCTCTCTTGTGACAGCTACAAGAAAACAGTGAAAATTATGTAAACATCTCCACTTGTATAATACACCCAAATAGCACCCTGGCACTACCTCTTTCAGTTTCTAGTGCTGCTTCTTGAAGTTCAGTATTAGCAAGACATTTGTTAACTTACACATTGTTATCCCCTTGGCTCCTGGTATGGTAAGTTCGCCTGCCAGCTGTTTTCCCATTCCGCAATTCCACGGCTGGCAACTCTTTGAAGTAACAGCAAAACTGCTGAATGTTACTGTAGGAAAAAGAAATGAGAGTGAGAAACATATAGAATAGATAATAGGAAGGATACGTGTGCTTTGCACAGTATTCTTTGGAGATGCTCACTTGGCTTCTTGAACTAGTTCTTATAACACTGAATAGCTCAAGTTTCCCATCAAGAGAACTAGTCAAGTTGCATCTAGTGTTACAATATAATTATCTACTCAGCACAGGTTCACTAAACAGCATTCACCGGCCCAGTTACCTGCAACAATTATATCTTTTCTCTCTTTTGATTAGGCAATACCAAGGTTCCACAATTACTGAGTGTTGAGTTCTTACATCATGCTCACTGTAAACAAATCCATGTCTATAAGTGGCATTAATATTAACGTATCAGTAGACTTTCATATAGTTCATTATATATATATATATATATATATAGAGAGAGAGAGAGAGAGAGAGAGAGAAGGAACTTAAAGCATTAGAAATTGATTTACAGACTACATATAAAAATCATTTCCCCAACACCGTTATGCCACCATATCTCAGTGAAACACAAACACTGTAATTACACAGTACATTCATAATACTCAACAGTTAAGAGCAGGAATTGCATACAGTAATACACTATCTAGCTGGAACTACAGAGGGATAGGGAAGGTAGATGGATGGCAAGTACTGTACCTAGATCATTAGAAGGGTGAAACAGCAGGTCTGACAAGACTAAAAAGACTAGGGCCTGATCCTCAGCTGGTTTAAATTGGAGTATTTCCAATATAATCAACAGAGCTATGCCAATTTACACTAGCTGAGAATTTGGCCCTGGTTTTCATTAAGAGGCCAGCAATCTCCTGCCAGTGCCCATGTAATTGCATGCTCAGATATAGGTACACAACTGTCTCTCTACCCATTGACAATTTGGCCCTGGGGATGTACCATCTGATACATTTTTACTGTGAATATGCACAAAATACTCTACAAAGTTACATTTTGAAGTTACTTTTTGTGAGCAATACAATGATAATTCAATTACACGTGTTAACTTTGGGATGAGGAGGGCAGGAGCTGCTGCTGTTACACAGAAGAGCGTGCACTTATGGGGTGGAGGAAGGGTCACTGAGGTCACAAAAATTTTAGTGCAGCTCTCAGCCAGGCTGCGTGACATTTTCTAACTTGCATATTAAATAGAGTCACTGGTACATTAAAGGGGGAGGGGAGCAAGAGGATGACATAATGGAGACCAAGCACAACTCCACAAAAGCCCAGTCTCCAAAGGCCTGGACAATAAGCGTCAAGAATCGGGTTTGCCTCTCTGGTCAGAGGTCCAGTGGTACCATGCTACTAGAGCACCTACAGATCTGTTAGTGAGAAACCAGGCCCAGTGACCAGCCACTCAAATTATGTTACCGTTTCCCAGCGATAAAGATCTGCCTCTCTCTCTCTGGAGACACTGCATCCCTCAGAGCACAGACAATCCCTTCCCCTGCAGGTGCCCTAACTGATCCCTCACCCACAAGGGGCGTCATGTCAGACCCACTACCCTTCAAGCTGGGGTTTCCCCTGAACATCATTGCCACTCCTGAATCAATCACAGGGATCACTTTGGAGAGATCCTCCCTCCTCCTGAAGGGCAGAGTATGTTGCCGGGTCAGCACCCCCCATTCCGACAGGTCTGTAGGGCAAGAGTGAGGAAGAGAAGTAGCTGGCCTCTCTTGCCTAGCACTGCAGAACAGATACCACCAAATCAACCTCAAGCCCAGGGTGGGAATTTGATTTGATGATTGCATATAAAACATGATTGATACCTGAGAGACTGAAGGATTGCATTCATGAAACATGTGTTCCCCAGATTCCGAAGGCCTGTAGCACAAAGGGCAGTGGTGCTCCCCTGGGAACCAGAAGAAATAGATATGTCAAAAGAGACAGACAGCTACCCCCGAAGCACACAACAGCCACTGTGCAGCAGTGCACATTCAAATAGAACTAACGACAGACAGACTGTTTGAGCCAGCTGGGAGCCAAGCCTACAACATGACTAGCTCAAAGGATCTAGTTATTCACTCAAATACTCAAAGGTATTAACTATCTACACAGGTATTAAAGGAGTACTTTAATTTGACTGAAAAATCCCCTTTTTACCATCTAAATAAACCCTCAGAGGACATTTGGGGATCTTCGTTGTTTTGAGAGAATGTTTTACTTACTCTTTATAACAATCCACTCTAGGCTGTTGGGTAGATTTTCAAGAGCATCTGAGTTAGGTACCAATTCCCAAAGCTTTTCAATGGGAGCTGCGTGCCCATCTCCCTAAGGCACTATTGAAAATCATCTCACCCTGAAAATGAGATCCAATTCCTTGCCAATTACCCCTTGACTCCCCCACCATCATGTGGTATGGGTTTGCTCTTTTAGTACTCCTTATGAGACATCAGCTCTGGGTTGCTGCCTTTTTTGTTTTGAAGAAAAACAAATGACATTTTGGGGAAAACTATTGAAATTAAACAGACTGTACAAGCTGAAGGGGTTGGGGGAAGGAGGGCTGGAGAGAGCAGGCATCTGACATTGTTGGCCTACCAACTATTGACAGTTTAGAGGAATGCTACACACAGGTTAATTTGGTTTTGTAGCTATTTTTATTTCTAAATCCTTTGCACTTGCGTTTTAGTTGCTAGTCAAAATTTATACATTACATAAGAACAGCATGATGAACTTTTAACCTTACAGTCTCCAGAATGGTATGTTAACCAATCTTCTAACAACAGGAGTTCAAAATCAACTCTAGTCCTGACAACAAAAGCAGTGCGCTTTCAAGTAGGGATAATGGAAGAAAGCTTCTGTAATTCAGATACCATCCCCTTGCTTGTGTCTTGATATCATTAGAGAAATTAACACTACCACAAACAATATACAAAACTTAAGTCTCAAGTAAAGCCTAAAGAGCAAACAGCATAAGAATATTTTATAATATTTAGATAGAAAACTCAGCATTAATCAGATGCAGCATTTTAGCAGTTGAGTAATTGCAAGAGCCTATTTTTAAAGAAGGTGTTGTTTCAAACATACAACAACCCCCCCAACACACACAATGCCTTTTAGTACCCTTCTCACCCCATCTCTGGTTAGACAGCATGGCATTATTGCAAACACCCTGTGCCCTCCTTTTTCTAGACACTGATCCAATGTGCCAGCACAGAAAAGACCATCAGTTGCCTTGGGCAATGTTCATGTATTAATAAAACAGAGAAAACAAAGATAGCTCAGACTCTAAAATGGATATAAACTCCACTCAGTTAGTATTTTCTAATTCTGTCTTCTCAATTGCTATACATCAGCTGTAGTTTTACTTCTGATTTTCCAGACACTGAGAATTCATGTGATTCTGTAGCCAAAAAAAAGCCTGTATTGCGAACGCTTCCTCAGTCGTCCTGAGAAATTTTCTTATCAATTGAAGAGGGACACTAAGTAGGCCTGACAGTTTTGAAAGTAACTAAAACCACAGACATTCCAAGACAGCAACTCACTGCTGGCAGCTTGGAACTCTGGGAGTGCAGAGGGAGCTACGACAACATTAGGCCCATTTTGAGACTCGGTAAATTAACGAAGCCCCTTCAAGCACGGATAGTGTTTTACTTACATTTACTTTTAATAACTTGCTGTTTAGAGATGAATTTTCCAATAGTTTTCTTTTCCTATGTCTGTCTGCTGTAAAAGCTGAACTATAGTAAAGGAATAAATTAGTTGAAACATGTTATTTACTATTAAAAAACAATATAAAATGGACAAAATGAGTGTCCATTCATCTTAATGTCTAACAGTTATATCTGCAACAGATCTTTAATATTCAACAGCGGAAAAGCCTTCCCCGGGTTTCAACGTATGCTTTTATAGAGGTACAACAAACACTTAATATTTGTCTTAAAATAGACTCTCTTTTCCAGAGCACTGACTCAAAACAAACTCTTATTTTAATAGTGTCTAGTATCTGAATTAATGTAAGTGAGTACCCTGAAGCATGTCCTAATTAGCATGCAACTGCTGATCTGAAATAAACTTAATATTTTTTTAATCAAAGGGACACTTCATATAGAATTTCTCCAGTGGCACGTCTTGTCTTCAGAAGTGTCTCTCCAGAGCTTTAGAAAGACACTTTAAAATAAGTGCAGAGTCAACCAATTTAAGGCAGAAAACAACTTGAACGACAAGCTTTGCAGTTTCTCTCAGACAAACACTAACAACATTATATCAAAAAAGTCCATTCTTAGAAAACTATTGGGTGTAATGGACTAAAGGCTTCATATGTTGCTAATCAATGACAGTCACTTAAACTAAACGTACTTTTATAGCCTTTACGATAAGCTTTTAGAAGACAAAGTGCCCAAGTAAGAAGTGAACTATCTTACAGTTATTCAAAACAGCTGGAAACCTGTAAGAAGCACAAGATAAACTGTTGAGGTGCTACTGGTTCATGAGAAATTATGCAGTGCACCACTGCAGTGTGATCCAACGTGTCTAGGTCCTCCACTGCTGTGTGCAAAATAGATCAGTGTTTGTCAGGCCAGGGTGAGGGAGACTCCCAAACAAGTTCCTTGATAGAAATGTGCATCATAGGATAACCGTGTTCCTCCAAGAGTGCTCTGGCACCAGCCAAGAGGCAAAATATAAAATATAAAAAACCTAAAGACACGTAGGATGCTAGAGCAACGTTCTTCAATACTTCCTTTGCCGTTTCAAGTCTATAGTTTAAATTCTTTTGACCATGAAGTCACTGTAATGGGCTTTCACCTTGGGACATGAGTACTAGCCATCCAGTGGCCTTGACAGTGGCAACCTTCACCTCTGAAAAACTACATTGCAGATTTTCTCCTAGGCTTCCCTAAATATTAAATACATCCCTCATCCACATGTTGTACACTTTTATTAACCCAGCAAAAAACCGAATGAAAAACAGTGTGTTAGGATTTCCTAGCCCCATTCACATGAGACAGCAACTGGAAGTGGAGATGGCCTCAGATTAGGACAATGCTAAACGGGAGATTCTGATGCCAAAGTGACACATTTAGCGTACCAGTATCAGAAGATTTTCCCACATCACAGCCACTTGTTAGTGGTGTTGGTGGCTGAACTCTGGGGCAGTCAAACAATATTTGGAAGGACTTGTGTGTGCCTAGACTTCTACAAGGTATTTTGCAAAGTTTCCAAGCAAACTATGAAAGCCCTAATATTTTGCTCTCCTGAACTGGCTGGAGCGTCTGCATGATAAAGATTATAATATTTCTCAGTAGAAGAGAGCTAGATAAGTCACAATAAAACACTGCTCTTCTATAACTAAGTATACAATTATTGTAAGTTCATGAACTTTTCTCATCTTCAGATGTTCAGAAACCAGGCCACGCAGTTAACATTTAACAGGCTATTTCCCGCTTCCATTTCCACTTTAAGTTCTCTGCTCCAGCAACCAAATCTTACTTTTGGGAACCCAAGCCTGGTTCTTGGCAAGACATTTCCCAAGACATTCTTGACAAGGACAAGTCTGAATGCCTCAGATAGCACGTAGACAAAGCTGCTTGTTAATCACGTTTCCATGAGATTCAATGTAGAAGTCATCCCAACCCCATAATCCTGGTATCTCTTTTAGGTAATGAAAAGGCTTGTACAAGGACAATGTACAAAAAGAAAATCCATTCAAATGAAACAATATCCAAGTCCACCCAGAGCGGGGTGAGGAGTGGTAAGCAGGTTACTTACTTTTCCAAGTTCTGTAGGTGTTCCCTGACTTTCTGTACCAGGCCCAGCTTGGTATCATTGACTACAAAATCATCACAGCGATAACTGCAAGAAAAACAAACAGCAAGTGTAAAGTGTCAGTGACGCATAGCACTTCAAAGCCTGGATACAGCAGATGAGTTCACATGACTATGGGAGCAAGTACTGGAGGTAATAGGTATTTAGCGTAAGAGATGGAGGGATCTCAAACAAGGAGGCAAAACACTGAATTTAACCCACTTCTCAAAACTGTTTTTCCATTTACAAGAGGTGCCGGCAGCTTCTTACTCCTGTACTCTCTTTTCTCTACTGCAGCCAATCAAACAACAGCTTGTAAAATTAAATTCATGACTCCAACTATCATCTTCCCACCAAAAAGTAAAACTAAAAGCAGCAAGTGTCATTAGTCCTACTTCAGAACTCCAAGGCTCCAAAATGCAAACATACCTGTGGAACTGATACTGGCATTAGAGGCTCTGGTTCAAAGAAAAGCCATACCACTCGGACAGAAACTTAGTGCACGCAGAACAGGCAAATGAAAGCTGCGATTGTATGTTTTCTCAATACAAGTAATTAAACTGATTGTGCATTGTCATGCCATGAGCCCCATTGTGCTGCGTGCTGTACGCACTTAAAGAAGAGAGAACGCTCCTGCCCTGAACAGCTTACACTCCAAACAGAAGAGACACAAAAGGGTGGGGAACCAAGGCACAGACAGATTATGTGATTTGACCTAAATTGCACATGAAGTCTGTAGAAGAGCTGGGAGATCTTGGTTAAATTTTCAAGTCCCAGTCCAGTGCCTTAACCACAAGCTCATCCCATAGGTTTTTGTAAGATGTATTTCCGCTACAAGTTATTTGTCTAAGAAGGTTTTATGTATGTGCTGTACAATGGGGGCGAGCAGCATAGAAATGTCTATAAATCAAGTAAGCATTTGGAAGCTGTCAGGAGAAGTAGCAGCAGCAAGGAGGTTGTTATTAACAGAAACTATTAACCGTCTTGTATAAAGAAAGAGCCTGATTCCCCAACTGCCTTCATACCTCATGCAAAGTCAGCATAAAATTCTATCAAATCAAACTTGCAGCATTTCCACCCCCTCTGCAGAAGCGAGATTACACAAGTTGCGTGGAAGTAGAGAATTAGGCCCCAAGACATTTGTAACACATCCAATGAACAAATGATAACAGAGAATCCTTAAAACATATAACAACTTCAATGCATGTTTCACAGCAATCTACATATTCTTCCCCTGAGATGAAGCTCTTAATGAGGGCAGATAGTTCATGCTGCTTTCCTGATTGAGCAGAGTCCACTCTCAAAATCTACACTTCTGGAGAAGCTACATTCCACTCCCACGAACAGCTAGCTATACTTTAATCCTGTAATTTGACATACACTTAAGACTACCAGCTTCCCAATACAGTGCATCAAAACAATTCCAAGATCCACTCTTCAAGCAGCTCAAGTTTTCCAAAGGTCCCCCACCAAAGAACTCTTCATTGCAAGTCTCCTCTAAGAAAATACATAAGCTATAACTAGTGAGAACAATTCTACAGCATGCAATATTCATGATCACAGTTACTAGGTCTACAATAGTGAAGTTGACAATGGTAGGAAATGGAGCTGCCTTAGAAGAGATCTAGAAAGGATGAACCAGAAGCAGAGAGGAATCCTGCACACATGTAAAGGGGAGGAGAAACGTCACTGTTTAACATTTCTTATTGCTGAGGCCTCACTCAGATTACAGCGCACTGTTTAGACACCGTATAAACATATAGCGACGGTCACATCAAGAATTTTGCAGCAAATGCTTTAAACGTACATGCACAGCTAGCAGTCTCTTTTTAACAGGAGACTAGGCCTTCAGGGAATGCTTGCAAAAACATGCTTGAAAAAGCATGTCTGAAAAAACATGCTCCACTCTGTCTTTTGTCTTGAGGTACAAGTAAATCCACAGTGTGTGCGCGCATTTGGAGATGGGGAGGAGGATGGGAAAAAAAGATTTATGTCCCACGGAGAAGACTGCTTCAAGAGAACATCCCCGACTGCTCTCAGCCAAGCCTCTCATATTCCCCTCCCACATATGCACACAGAACAAAGGAGAAAAACCTTCCCCTCCATGGGTTTGATGCGGAGCCGCTCAGCTGCATCCCCTTTGCTGTCTGTTGGGTCAGAGATGATGCAAGTAGGCAGGGGGTGTCGCTTCAAAAAGATGCAGCAGCCAGGGATCTGAGAGAAACCCAGACTTCAGTCCGGAAAAAGCCCCAGTCATATGGAGGCTCCCAACACCTCTCAGCAATGGAGGCAGAGCAGATGCAATGCTACTTTGAGCCACCAGAATGCAAGGATTGCACACTGATGCTTCCCATACGAGAACTAGTACAGTACAGGGACTGGGAGAAGAAAGGGGCAAAGTGCATTCTAACTGCCCTATGTAGACCCTATTGACACATGCTAGAAGTTCCTAATGCACATTAGTACAGTACTGAATCAGACAATACTACATGGACTCATGCTAGCTTTTAGAGTGTGTTAGCAGGGTCTACACAGAGCATTTAGAGCACTCTACAGTTTACAACCCTCTGGTATGCACTGCCACTCCTGTACACTAGCCCTTACTTACTGAATAAAAATGCACTCCTCATTTTATCTCATATACAGAGCTAAAGGAAGAGCACCTTCTATATTTTAAGTTTATTTCCTTGAAAATATTTACTTTCTGAACTGTAGCCATTTCTCTCCTTTTCCCTCTAATATAAGACTTGCTTAGTATTTTTTAAAAAGTGTGAATACATAATAATAGTATGTACTCCCCTGCTTGTCTCAATCAGTGCTTTATCAGTTAATGGAAGAGTTTACATGAGACACTTCAACAATTCACAATTTTTTCATTGCAGGAATCTTTGAGATAGTTCACAAAGTCAGCAATATTACTAGCCTTACTTCAAATGTTTTTAAACTACAACATGGCAAGTTATTTATATTTGGAGTTGAAAAATGAAGGGACCAGAGCACCTTTTTGCAGAAAATTATATCCACAAGATCAGCTTGCACAGGATTTCTGCAAATGCTGTATGCAAGAGAAGAAATTCACTCAAATTTCTTAAAACAACTAAGTTTTCCATACACTGAAACTGACCGAATTATCACTTCCAAGTATCAGAGTAACAGCCGTGTTAGTCTGTATTCGCAAAAAGGAAGGAGTACTTGTGGCACCTTAGAGACTAACCAATTTATTTGAGCATAAGCTTTCGTGAAAGCTTATGCTCAAATAAATTGGTTAGTCTCTAAGGTGCCACAAGTACTTCCAAGTATGAAATATACAGCCACAGAATGGCCATTGTCAATATCAGGAAACCAATGAAGAAACAGGTTTTCTCCATCTAGGTTACCAGTGACACCCTATTAGGAAAAAAGAAGGGACCTGTTAAGTTTGCTTTACCTTTCATCCAAAGTAAAAGTACTTTGCTTACATTGGTCAGTTTCACTTCCCTGCTCACACTAACAGGGTGCTGCTGTTTGTGTTTCTTTCCAACAAAGCCCACTACTTTAGGGCAAGCTACACACAGCCCAACTCTGAATCACTGGAAAGGATGGAGCAGATCGATGCTGGGGTGGCTTGTGTTGTCCCTAGCACCAACATGCCCATGCTCCTGCCTGAATGGGCACATTAGTTACCTTGATTGTGTAACAGCCTCCGTCTGTAAACAGGTAATGAAAGCCAACCTAAATGAAACAGCAACAGAACATTTTATCTACAAAGCCACTAACATGGATATAACAGGCTGCCAGCTGCTAAATAGACAATTAACTGTTCCTTTAGTTCTCAGGTCCTTTTAAGTCCTGATAAAGAGACTTACAAAGCCTGTTTTCAATACAGATGTTTTCATGATACTTCAGAATTAAATGGACAGTTCTTTTAAGCCATTGTGAACTCAAGCACTACTGTACTACAGAAAGAGTGGAAAATAAAACTGACTAGAAACAAAAGTGAAACTGATAAGTCTAGAGACAAACCAGTAAAAAAAAATTTAAAAAAAAAAGCGCAACAGCAGTATTGGAACAATAGCACAATGGAAACATCAAAATAGAAATCATGTTTAAAATCCAATCTAGTTTTTAGTTTAAGGAGTTTTAAAATAAGGAGATTTCTACCTAAATGCCAGGTGAATACTGACATGTTCTTTTAATTTGTGATCATTAGGATTACCACAGACTGAACTGTGTGCTACTTGGCATATTGCAGATCTCCAGTATGCTTTTAACGAAGGTTGTATGGGATAAAGTGTGTAGTTCAGGGAGGGGGCTATAAAGAATACTTCCTTATGTGGTATAGCATGGTATTTTCCCCTCTTATATACTTTCTATTTTTTGCATCTCAGCTCTAAATCCCAGTCTAGTCCCTCCTACCCCCCATAACTGCTAAAAATGGCCTTAAGCCATAAATGTACTGCTCCAGGGAATTGTTAAATTTAATGCTGGACAATACCACTAGGTGACAGATCCTCAAGATGCTTTATAAATCCCTAATGAAGTTTAGCGAGACATATGGTTAAGGTTAAGAATAATTAAAACAATCAAAAAGAAAAGGAGTACTTGTGGCATCTTAGAGACTAACAAATTTATCTGAGCATAAGTTTCGTAAGCTACAGCTGAGGTGCCACAAGTACTCCTTTTCTTTTTGCGAATACAGACTAACACGGCTGCTACTCTGAAACCTAAAATAATCAAATTTCCTTAATCATATTAACACCTTAAATTCCTAAATTGAAGAATAAAAACAAAAACAAAAAACCTTAACTTACTTTTCATCACTAATGCCACCTGCTTTTTAAATTCCACTCACAGTGGACTATGACAGTTTATACGTCAAGTTTCACTACTGGTTTTCATGTACTAGCATGAACAAATGTTTAGATAGCAGCCATCACAAAGTAATGTGTAATTTTTATTCATTCATTCAACCTTCAAATGTAAAAAGCTTCTTTTTACAAAACCTACGTTTTGAGCCTTAATCAACACAACCATATCCCTTTAAGACAGGGGTTCTCAAACTGGGGAGGTTGGGACTCCTCAGGGGGTCACGAGGCTATTACGTGGGGAGTCGTGAGCTGTCAGCCTCCACCCTAAACCCCACTTCACCTCCAGCATTTATAATAGTGTTAAATATAAAAAACAAGTGTTTTTAATTTATAAGGGGGGGTCATACTCAGAGGCTTGCTGTGTGAAAAGTGTCACCAGTACAAAAGTTTGAGAACCACTGCTTTAAGAGGAAAAAGGAGGAGTACTTGTGGCACCTTGAAGACGAACAAAGAAAGCTTATGCTCAAATAAACTTGTTCGTCTCTAAGGTGCCACAAGTACTCCTTGTTCTTTTTGCTGATACAGACTAACAAGGGCTACCACTCTGAAACCTGCTTTAAGAGAGAACAACAAGACTGAGAAGTCAGAAATTTGACCTACCAGTTGAATCTGGGATAACACACACACCAGAAGCATATTATGCAAATATATGAATAGGACTCTTTCCCCTGCTGTGCTAGTCATCTGTATGCATGTTAGAACAGAGCAAACAGATTTACAAGAATCCTCCTTCAGGAAATCTTATACTTCAGGAAGCAGGCTTCTTATGAATATCATTTTACTGCTAGTGCACAGGAAAAGAGAAGAGCCCAGCAGGGGAAAGCATTTTGTGCTAGCCCGAGAAGCAAAACCTCTACTCCTTGTAAGCATATAGTGGCTGGTTAGAGTAAATGGCTTTTCAGTTTACAAGTTAAGAACTGAAATTCAGGAGTCTACACATCTCCTGAAACTCATGCTCTCATCCCCAATATAGGAAGCTGCACTCTATCTACTGCTTCAAGAGTTAGCAGAGAGTCAAAATACAGAACCCTAAACATACAAGGAAAGGAAGGTTTGATTTTCAAGTATCTTCGTGAATGTATTCAAGAGTGTATTTCTTACACACAGACCCCTCTCTATACATACAGTGAGAGAAGGAAGGCACCTCTACTAGCTTGGGAAATTCCCCTTTGACAGGCTACTCTTACCAGAAAAAGAGGAGTGAACATTACAGCAGGAAGTCATGGCTTTCTAGTGTCCTAAACTGCAGCCAGAACACATACTAGAAATAAGAGGAGATTTATATCCCATTTTATTTTTCAGTGTGTGGAAACTGATGTCTTGGGGGGCAAAAAACAGAATCTGCTGAAAAACAAAATCCTTTACACCCAAATATTTACATGTAATGTTCCTTCTAAGTATTTTTCTGTGTTCTACAAAATGTGGAATATTTATGAAATGTCTAATCTCTCAGGCCGCAAAGGTAGCCTCAGTTATGGCACTGCTATTTTTGCAGCTATCACAGTCCTACCAGTGTGTAAACAGCCAAGAGTCTGAGACTAATTGCAGGAAGCTATTTGATCTAGTTTTGATTTATATCGAGGTTACATGCAAACTACAAATACAAATTAAAATACCTTAGCTATGCATGTCAATACTAGGGTATGACATTCCAGGGCACAGTCCAGACCAGCAAGGGGCTGTGTCATCCTTACCCTGCAACCTGGGGAATCTCACAATATTTTGCTGCTGTAGCTTCCAACCTGGGCCCCTCACAAACATCATGCTGGTCATCCCCCTAAAGTGTTTGTGTATAGCTGCAGCCTGCTAGCCACCCTCCAGTCACACTCTGGTTTCCACCAGCTTTGGTTACCACTTGCAGAGTGACCCTAACACACTCCCAGTCCAAATTTTCCCCCCAGAATGGGTATTCTGCACTGTCCAGCCCTCTCCTGAACAGCTCAGCTATTTTAGGTCCATTGCCCCTCTAAGGGGATCAACATCCAATAGTTTACAACTTTAAATGGAGTTATCCACACAATTCAGTTTAAAACACTGGGTTACTTTTGAATAAAGAAGAAAACAAGTTTATCTAACTCCAAAGGTTTTTAGTGAGTACAAATATAAGCCATTAAAGTCAGAAATGGTTCCAAGAAAAATATACTTCCTTAGTACTAAAACTTAAACTAGACTTGGTTCAAGGTGAAATCCCTTACCCCATGTTTCTAGTAACACTGCTGAACAAAGTCTCAGGCCAGGATCTGCTCCCAAAGTCCAAAGCCTGTTTCTTTTGTCTTTAGGTGAGAGAGAGAAAGATGGATAGGGAGGACCACCTTGGGGTGTTTTTGCCCCTTGCTTTTATAGTCCCCTTTTTCCTGAGGATTACCCCTAGATAAAGTTTATTCATGTTAGGTTTCAGAGTAACAGCTGTGTTAGTCTGTATTCGCAAAAAGAAAAGGAGTACTTATGGCACCTTAGAGACTAACCAATTTATTTGAGCATAAGCTTTGCATCCGATGAAGTGAGCTGTAGTTCACGAAAGCTTATGCTCAAATAAATTGGTTAGTCTCTAAGGTGCCACAAGTACTCCTTTTCTTTTATTCATGTTGTGAGGACAAAGACAAAATCTCAGGGGGAAAGAGGTTTCAAGCTGTTTGCTAAGATACAGATGTTTGTTCCTGCTCCCCTCCCTTGCCAAAGAATGGCCACTTGATAGGCGATTGCCCATCAACTTTCCTGACACCTGGCTAGAGGCATCAGCTTGTCCTTTGTCTTTGAAAAACTGGTTTACCCAGACTTGTCTGGGAAACACATTTCAGACCTAATTTCAGCTTATGTTTATAAAATTTTACTACACACATTTCATTATACTACTGACCAGTGAGGAGTTAGTTTTTTGATATGTCAAAAAGTATATTTTATACAAAGATTACAATAGTGTGTAGGGTGAAACCCTAGGTATGCAGGTCAGTCTGAGGGACAGAAATGTTCCTGAACTGCTGATCCAAATCTTAATTTTTGTATGATTACAAAGACTGTTAAAACTGGATTCTCCTATGCCTATCAATTCATATAAAGCATTTGGTATTGCTGCATGTATTACATAAGCCTTAACTCTTAATTTTCTGACTTGCACTAAACAATTTCTCTTGGCTCAGACCACTTACTCCAGGGTTCCCTGAGGACATGTAATATGGAACCATTCCTTCTTACAGCAAGACACCTGTGGAGGCACCAGAGCATGGACTCTCGCTGATCCAGTACACCAAGATATTAAGTCACCTACTCAAAATTGTGTCTTATTCAGAGGAGATCTGTCCTGTAGAGTTATGAGAACATCACATTCAGAACTACGCAGCTATTTAAATCCCATTCTTCCTTTCCCCTTGAGCAATCACATATGTAGCAACAATGCGAATGCGAGAGGAAAAAAACGACAGATGCTGTCAACAATTCTGCTTGGAGTGGAGGAGGGAGAAAGATGGTGAGCATCACTTCCACAACACCACTCCCAGCCTTTGCTATCTGTTTGCTCAGTTTACAGAACTATTGCTAGCAGAGCAAAGTCAGCCAGGGTTGTGTTCTGCCTCAAATAGCAGAATCTTTATAAATGGAGATATAAGAATTTGGTTGACAGTTTAATTTCGCACCCAAGTAGGTTCTAGCTCCCTCGCTCATAGCCATATTGCTCTGCAAAGCTTCCATCAGGAAAAACTAGTCTTTCCACCAGAAAGTCAGCAGAGAAGATGATACAAAGGCACACACGAGCACATCAGTTGCAAGCAGATCAGTTGGGCAAGAATTCGCCATTTTTACTTAATCACTCACTCTTCTGACCATAATCATACCTGAACCATTTGTAAATGTTTATGCTGTGCAAGACTGGCTAGCTCTATGAAACGAGGAACTGGAATGGACTGGTACTCTTATTTGCATTCCAAAGGTACGCTCTTACATACCTGTAAACATGAAAGGCTATACAAAAATTGCCACAACTAAACAAATCCACATTATACACATTGGAAAAACCTCTTGTATGTCACTTGTAACATAGGAATCTAGCTTTAATCACAGATCTAAAATACATCTCAAAGCAGAGAGAGCTTTCACATACTGTTTCTATTTCGAAACAGCCAAGGCTGGGAATATGTATACAATGACTTTAAAAAGTATATAATATTTCTCTAAGTTCCAAATGGGTTACTAATATCTGCATATCTGAATATATAACAATGTCATGAACTGACATGCTGCAAATATTTACTTACCAATATGTACTGTAACTACTGCAATCCATACACACAGTATGCTGAACTTTCTCTTGCTTTTCTGTTTTCTTATGATTGGTTAAAGGAATCTGTGCATCTTCATAATGTTTCTTTGCATGGCCATTCACATATCTTAAAGAAAGAAGAGACCACAAAAAACTCTTTGTATTTTAAATGGTTATTTAACCAAAGCCTAAGGGAAAAGATATAGTACTCAAAAAAAAAAAAAAAAGTAATCCCAAATGTAGCTGTTCGTGTGTTAAATATGCAAGTCATCTCTATAAAAAAAAAAAAATATGAGAGACTTTGCAATTATAAACACTGCCTAAGCTCCTTTTAAAATCTCTCCTTCCTCAGGCATGCGCACACACACTACACTGGTCTCTTTAAGCCAACCCCCTGCATATGAGCCTCTTATGGCCTGCCACATATTTATAAAGGAAAAGAATGTTAGCTCTCCTTGTCCAAATTAAGACATCAGCATTTAGTTTATCCTTCTCCACCCCAGTACGCTTTTCCTACAGCCTCACTTTCTTTCCTTCCAGTGTTCACCATGTCTGCAATTGCTTTAACTGAACACTAACTTCTACATACAAGCATATCCGTTTTAAGCTCCATTGCTCTGCAGCCAGTGATTTAAAACTGAAGCACTTGCATTATATTGTAAAGTCCATGAATTTGGGAGACACTGGACCTGAGGTCATGTAATGAAGAGCAGTTTAAGTCTGTAAAGTCCTTTGTATATAAAAAGCATACCAGGTGAAAAGGTGAACATTTTCACCCCCAAAATTTAAGCTGCTCCTATAAATCTAAGGCTCTCCGACAATAGGGAAAAAAGTTCTTAATTTGGAAATGCAAGAGATACTTTTGTTGTATTGTAATTCTTCTCTCCTCCCCAAATCTAGGTGAGAGAACAATGTGGTCCTTCCAGTGAAGATATGGGTGGCTCTATCTTCTCCTTTTGTATTTTAAATGTTACCTGAACAAAAGATCTTGCTGGTTCCCTACATCCTAGAGATTTCCAGACCACAATGATGGTGCTTTCTCATTCAAGTATATTTAATTCCTGGGTTGACAGCAGTTTTAAGATCTAACACACACTGAGTAAAAATGTAATTCAAATCCTATTAACTGTATATAACAAAGGTTTGGTAACAACAGTTAAAAAAAAAAAAACAAACAAACACACACAGAATGAGTAAAATATTCCAAGCTATGGATTTCAGCCTTTGATCATTCACATAATATGGTGATATTTCCCATCTACCTCCCTCAAAGCTATTAACTTTTGAAATACAGGAAAATCAAAAGATTTTTTTTTTGTGCTAAAGCTTTTGATATGAAAGAAATTATTCAAGTAGTTAGCATATTCTTACCTCTACAGGAACAGGCAGTTAAAGTAAACTGAAAATAGAATTTACTGGGATCTATCTAAGAGAGAAACTCACTAAGCTTAATGGTGGTTTTCAAGGATAAAAACCTGGCAGTGCATGTGGTAGACCTCAGTTTAAGTGTTTTTATTTCCCACAGTCTTTGTCTGAATGTGACAACCAGCTAGACTAACCTTAGACATGCACATCTCCAAACACATTTACCAGCAAATTTCTACTAGGTCTTTTGAAGTGTGAATTATCATCTCAACCACTACTTTGTTGTATGCACATATTTCTGTGTATTTCAATGTACATCAAAATCAGATAAAGACACACCTGCACCAGCTGCTGTCAATATAGCTAAGGGAAACTTTTATTCTAAGATACCCTGAAAACACATTTAAGATCTTTTCAGTTTAAACTGGATACTTGCTATCTCACAAAACAAGTTGGGCAAGATTTTGATTTAGAGAATACCAAGAAATACCTATTTGTTTTTAATCTGCTACAGCAGAAGCAGCTTTATTTTGCATCAATCTACTTATCAATCAATGCAGTAAACTCCTTTTGTAAATATAAGTGTTTCAAATACTATGAAGGTCTGTAGAAGAAAAAAATGTAGTTCCACTGCCACTGTGTCTTCAGCTGTGTCTTCTGCTTTAAACAGTTCCACTGACAAACCATATTAACTGCTACTGCAACATTAATAAACTACTTGTGCTTTTAATTCAAAAGAAAAATACCTTATCACGCACCTATGGAAAGTAGAGAGGAGTGTTCAGCATGAGTGTATAAATCGCTGAACTGCAATAGCTCCTTTGACACTATATTCCGGTGTAGAGGAACAATGGAACAGGGACATTCAGAGATCCTTTGGAGGGAGATTGTTTTAAACAGAACAAGAAGCAGAGGGAAGGTGATGAAAAAGAGATTATTAAAAAGACGGGTTAAGTAATTTCCAAATCAATATGTGCTGTACCTACCTTCCACAATGGACACTTGAACAAGTCAGACAGACCCAGGGACTTTTATTGGATCGGCACACTATTAAACAAAAAAGAAAATCAGGTGAATTGGCTGTGATATTACAGTTATAGAATCCAGTGAGCTGGAACTAGCTCTCCTCTGGCTCCACACTGACTGTGTGGTTATATAAAATATCAAAATAGTCATGTTAAGCTATAGTAGGGACTGCAGGAGAGGTGGCTGATACCAACGCATATTAATCTTTCTTCATTTTTCATTTCAGGCACAGGCATTTACCTACTGTTCATATTGCAAAGGATCACATTTTTGCTTTCATTAGATCACTATTTGATTTTCAAATACAATATATAAACATCACAAATTACAATTCCAAAACCAGCGGTGAATGTTTTAAAGCATTTATTTTGCCTTTTATCACTGTAGCCTATAAGACTGAAAAAAACACACCTAAAATCACTGCACTTGACCATTACCAAGGAAGACTACTTCAGAGAAATTACTCCAAGAGGGCCTGCCAATTCCATCAGTAGTAAGTAGACTACATTAAGCTGTACAGTGTGTTAACATATGCCTTTCTGAATGCTCATTTCTGTATGCAAGTGCTGCTGCAGGTCTTAACTATAACATTTTAACCTGTCAGTCATGTGCTGGATCAAAATGGTGGACACGTGAAAGGACTCTGTTTTATAGTCCAATCTAGAGCACAGAAGGGAAAGTTCAGTGTTCTGGTTAAAAAAAGCTACAGTTCTCAGGGTGTTTCAATACTTGCATAAGATCTTTACACATACACCCTGCCATAGATCCTAGCGAGTGCCCCTTCCTACTATCCACTAGGACCCACAACCATTGAGCACACATTTATAGCTCTCCTCAACCAGCCACAATATTAACCAGCCTTCAAAGTATGCCACCCCTGAAGAGAGCAATGAGAAGCGTAGGAGGTCCAGGGGGAAATGCCTCAATTTAGGTAATAGGGTAAATTAACTGAAGATATCGATCCACCTTTGTCCATGCTCCAAATGTTTAAAGGACCATACAGAAAGACCTGGCTGTGATCTCTTGAAGAATCTGAATACTAATGTCTTCACAGGGTAACAAATAGATGTTTCATTGCTCATAGCCACATGTATTTTTCCAGGCTGTTTCTTAAAATAGACATCAACTCTGTTGCAAAACTTATAATGGAATGGTCTCCACTGACACCAAGAGTACAGAACTCCCACAGGAACTCCAAAGAATGTGCATTAGAACACAAAGAATACCGGTCATCTTTGAATGCAAGTTGCAAATCTGTGCTCTCACACGTTAGAATAGGAACTTCTGCACATTCAGCTCTTGTACTATATTAGTGTCAAGTCTCAGACTCACAACAGTTAGTAAATGTACTCTTCATTATATCTGCGAATATAATGTCTAATATTGAAATGCAGTTTTGCTTATGGGGAGAAAAGTTTAAGCCCAAAAATTTTACCAACCTTTAAAGGGCCAAAACAGCCATATTTTACAATAAAACTCCTAACTCCATCCTAGATTTAGAACTCCAAAAATTTAAATAACTGACTTTTCACCATTAATAGTGTGATTCCTTTTATAATTTCACCCAGGTAGGAAGATAAAAGTAGACAGGGCAGTTTCACTTCTTAAGAGAATGTTCATTTTCAGATTCATAAGCACAATGCTGTTGTGTGGTAAATTCACAACCCCTCACAGGAATATTTAAATGTAAAATCTCGAATACAATCACTATGGAAAAAAGCACTCCTATTCATATGTTGTAAAACTTATTTTAAATCTGCAGTATTTGTCAGTGACTATTTCAAATTGTTCTCTCATAGACTCAGACCAGTGGTCCCCAAACTGTGGGGCGCGCCACTCTAGGGGAGCACAGTGGAATGTGCAGGGGGCCATGGCAGGCCCGGACCAGGCCCCCGGGGGGGGCGGAGAGGGAAAACCACTCCGCTCCTGGCCCCAGTTCTGCTCCGGTCCCAGCCCCAGTTCCGCTCCGGTCCCAGCCCCAGTTCCAGCAGCCCAGACACTAAAAGCATGGCTCCCTCTCCCCTGTCCAGCCCCACTCACCCCTCTATACCCCGGCCTGGCTCCTGGGGGTATGTGGACTGGGTAAAGGGGGGGAAGGAGGGGAGGGGCAGAACTGAAAAAGTTTGGGGACCACTGACTCAGACTTAAGGTCAGAAGGGACCATCCTGATCATCTAGCTGACCTCCTGCACATTGCAGGCCACAGAACCTCACCACCTGCTCGTGTAATAGACCCCTAACATCTGGCTGAGATACCGAAGTCAAATCATGGTTTAAAGAATTCAGGTTACAAAGACTCCACCATTTACACTAGTTTAAGCCTGCAAGTGACCCATGCCCCATGCTGCAGAGGAAGGCAAAAGTCGTTTGAGTGAGTATGGTGGAGGAAAGCCCTCAAGATTCATTTTTAAAATATACTATTGTTACTAAGACCCAGTCTACACTTAAAACTTAGATGGACCTAGCTATGTCTCTCCAGGCTATGAACATTTTGCACTGTGAGTGCTGGGTTAGATCAACCTAACCTCTTACCTACCCTCCCAATGTAGATGCAGATGCTCTGCTGCTATAGAACTTGTAGAGTAATATGTAACCTACATTTTCACTTTTTTGTTTTGTTTTAAAGAACAACTGTTTACATGGGACTTTCTGATATTTTTGTGGCTCTACAGCAGAAGATTTCACATCCCATTTCTAAAGATGTTCTGATCCCATAGATGATACTGGTACACAACAGATAGGACAGAATGGAGCAGGACTGTGTTGGTTTGTATTTCAAATTAAAAAATAAATAGGAAGGAAAAAGTGTTTTTCAAGTGCAAAAAAACAAGACTGGTCCTTATAAAAGCACAGGCTCATGACAAATCCCTCCTCAGTTCATGTAAATTATAAAACCTCAACAACTGCCCCTCAAATAGAAGGATGGTAGAGGACAGTTGTACCAGAGGGGGACTGCTGTCTGCAGTTGACAAAACATAGTACTGAGGGTGGAGAAACAGATTCTCTGCTGCTTGACAATTCCTACAACACACTTGTTAGAAGGGTTTTTAGGCTATCATCCAACTTCCAAAGCAAAGAGCTACAGATCTAGCTTGATGTCAAAGTAGACTTTATTCACTGGGATTCTTAAGTCACAGAAAGTACCATATATTCAACAGAAGGGGGGAGGAGGGAGAAGAGAAACAATTATTTGGGCTATTTTTCTTATGCCTGTATTCACTGTTGCCATTGACTTTTTTAAATGCTACTTTAAAAATACCAGGAACAAAAGCATTTTGCAAAAATGCATCTAGAAGAGAGTTATGTCCTACAAACAGCTTAAGACTTGTAACTGAGCAAAAAGCTTAATTAGTAGTATTCACCTCCCTTAGTCATTAGACAAGCTCAGGAACCTTGGCTGCTCTTGAACTAAAGTGTCCGCTACAGCAGTTACAAACTGTACCGTTTTGCTGTATTTTTAGAATGGCCTTCAGAAAAAGATGATGTTAGTATCTGAAAGAGGGGAAAATAAATCTGTGCTGCCACAACGCTGGCTCAAATAGTGAGTAATCTGCCATTGTACATCACCATCAGCTTGCTTGGAAATGTTGAAACTATACATTCGATTACATAACGGAGGGAAAATGCTGTCTTCTACAGTGTAATCACTACAAGTGAAACCTGAATACTAGTTAATTATTTATATAGCACCCAAAGCAATCAAAGCACTTTGCAAACAAAAAAAGAGCAATGGACCCTTCCCCAAGAAGCAATCTAACACCCAATGTATAAACTTATTCCAGTGAGTTTCACACTGAAATCCTGTGTAGTTAAGACCATTCAGAAGAAAGGTTCAGATTGTAAAAGTTCCTTCCAGTTTCTCAAAAAGAAAAGGAGTACTTGTGGCACCTTAGAGACTAAGTTTCAGAGTAACAGCCGTGTTAGTCTGTATTCGCAAAAAGAAAAGGAGTACTTGTGGCACCTTAGAGACTAACCAATTTATTTGAGCATGAGCTTTCGTGAGCTACAGCTCACTTCATCAGATACAAATTTATTTGAGCATAAGCTTTCGTGAGCTACAACCACAGTTTCTGTGTCCCATCCTGATGAGTAACACTTACCAAACCTTAATCATTCTGTTCTATGCAGGCTGATGGGTGCATGCTCATCAAGGGCCCCTCGCCCCCACCCCGCCTCACCCTCATGTTCTTTCTTCTGGGAGCACTTATGGATCTTGTAAGACATCTTACTTCACACAGCTCTCCAGTGTATTCCAATGAAGCAAGAACATCAGAGACAAAAGACCCTACTGCCTTACAGCATAGAGTTGTGGGCTTTGACCATAGAAAATTTCAGTGTATGTGTTGCATACAAACAAAGCCTCAAATTAACAATTTTGTGGGGGGCATGGATCAGCGTTTATGTCGCGCTCTCCATCAGTACCCAGCCCAGGCCAGGGAAGCTAATGATTCAACCAGTGGACCAAATCCGGCGATGAATCCTGGCCACGTGCCACCTGAGGCACGTTGCGCATACACTACGAATAGTTTTGTTTAAAGAATCTACCGCATTAACTCAGACACACATACACAAAGAAAAAAGGATCAGGAAGAACAGGAGACAAACAGGAAACAGCCCTTTTAAAGTGCCAAGATAAGAACCCCTGTGTGATGCAGTACCCATGGAAGCATTTGACATATGGTGTTATGGGTACGTAATGAACTCGAATTGTCTGCCTTGCAAATCACAGGGAGTAGAAATAACCTAAGGCCATGGCTACCACAGACTTTACTTCACAACCTGGATATGAGGAAACAGCTCCTTAATAATGGAATAGAGGTAAAGAAAAAGCCATAAAACATTGGCATAACAAGAGCAACACTCTGGGATGAGTATGAAGTTCAGCCAGTAATTAATGAAGTCTAGAAGCTGGTTGAGTACGGACTGATATTAAGATCGCTGAACTGTTTCCAATATCCACTCTTTCATGCTTTATAAAATAGTTGAGGGCTTGACTACACAGGTAAATTTACCAGAGTTACTGGGAAATATACTGGTATACACAGGTATACAGCAGTAGTTACACTAATGTGACTCCCCATATGGACACTTTTTGTACAATTAGTGTAAAAATACTGTTTATTTGGAAAAACAGTGGCCTGTTTTCAGTCTCGCTTAGGTCAGTACAAGCTAAATAACAAAAAAAGCCACTGGTACTGTATAAGATAAGAGCGTCCATACAGGGAGAAAGACCAGTGTATATTAACAGTATAATTATACCTATATACCTGGTGTTGACAAGACTCTGGGAGGGGGGACTACAGTACTGAGCTTCCAGGGAAAGTTGCATGTAGAGAATAATGTTAAAAATATTTGGAAGCACTATCAGAATTGCTTTCACATCCCACATTTTTTACCCCATACTGTCTAATACCGACCCACTGCTCTGTTTTGCTAAGAAAAATGTCCCTAATTCATCTTTCTCAGAAACTTGACTGTCTGGCACATGAGACTGGCAACACAGCAAGACAAGTTGGGCAGACTCCAGCAGCAGCCCTTGAGCGGAAACGGTGTAGCAGCTCACAGGGAAAAATGTGAAATAGCAGCTGTATTGCATGATGCATGACGTGTCACAGGATAAACTAATCAAGCCTATGAAACCAGGCCAAGATTCTCCTCTACTACCAGTTCTACAAAGACTTGAGGAGGTAAGTAGGGAGAAGAGAGCTGCAAACCAAAAGGCTGGGAAATGATTAATAGTGGTGGGAAAACAAAACTTCACTAAAAATGTTAAATTTATACATTAAGTCTTTAATCAGTTTCATTTTGATGGAAATTTCCCATCAAACAGAACTCTGCACTTGCGCAGGGCCTTCCATCTGAGGAGCTCAGAGCATTGTATAAAGTACTAGCCTCATTTCTCAGAAACAGAGGTCAAGTGACTTGGCCAACGTCACACTACAGGTAGCTGGCAGAGCTGAGATTAGAATCCAGGTCTGCTAGACTCTTACCTTCTTTACTTTGCCTGTCTGTACAGTGACAGATAGACTATTCGAATTACTGGTTGTTAAAGTCCTTAATGGAGTTGGCTCTGGCAACCCTGGAGTCCTGCTTCTTGAACCTTGTACTAACAGACACCTCTGCTCACACATGCTGTTGAAAGGATCCCACTTCTACTACTGAAGTCAGAGCTGATTGCACTTTTGCTATGGTGGGCTAAACAGTGTGGCATTCATTACCCTCTGAAACCCATCTCATTTCCTTCCTTCCCTCCAACTTCAGTGCCTTACAGATCTCCCCTCCCCAAATGGATTTTAGAACAACGGCTGTTCACTCCATATTGATTATCTTTTCTTCTAATCTCTTTCCTTTTAACCTTCATTTGAATGTTTCTATACTTAACTGGGTTCATGATTATTTTCCAATCTATTTCCAGCACCCTGATGGATTTATATATAAATATTACTACTTGTTCTGGATTTTAATGATGCCAATTAGTATTTTATCAATTCATATGTTGCCATAGTTTCCTTTGACTGGCACTCTTGAAAGGAGTATCCACCTACAAGAAGGGAGACTACCTCATGCAACTGGAGTAGCTACAAGCATACATGGAAGCAATGTTGGCAGCTGAAGCACATAAAAGTAATTTTACACTTAGCATGGGGTCTGTTAATGCTGAAATAAGTGCTAATATTTACACTCATGATAAAGTCAGACGGACAGAAGCGTCCCAAAAACACCTCCAAGCAGAATGCTACAATTTTACAGAATTAATCTTCTAAATCTAGTGAAGACTTCCAGGATTTAAAAAGGCAAGATACCCACCCAAATCACTTATTTTTGACTATACACATCTTAAAATGAGCATCTGTTTTGAATTTAACAAAGTGGATGCTATCAACTCTGGTTGAGCAATTGTAATGAAAGCTGTTTTGCATGAGGAAGAGAAAGGGAAAAAGTGTTATGAGGAAATTTTCAAAGTACTGGGTAGGAATTTAGCCACAAACCCCACCCTAAACAACTTCACTAGGAGTTGGCAAGTTAAACATTATATGCTGCTTTAAAATGTAGCTGTAAACGTCATTTTCTAGGTCTCATGCAATGGCTTGATGTCGCAATATTTGAGTTATAATCACTATGGGGATGTTCATAGATGACTGCCTGCCCAGACCCAGCTGCAAGAAGCAGGCCTAAAGCTGAGTAAGTATGAGTGCATGTTGTTTGTGGAGAGTTTCTAATCTGCAAAAGTAATCCAGCATCAATATTTATGCAAAACTCAAAGAGGAAGTGTAGTGGGAAAATGTTGCAATGTAAAAATGATAACTTGGTCATCCCTGGCTGAAATTAAAACAGTGGTTCTCAAAAAAATTTTCCACGGACCACTTGAAAATTGCTGATGGTCTCGGCGGATCACTTAATGATCTTTCCAAATGTTGTTTTTATCGTTAACTAACTATTGTAAAGCACTTTGGATAAAAGCGCTATATCAAAAAAAACTTAAACAACTTCTTTTGTTCTACAAATAAAAGCACACAACTTTCTAATGTGATGGATGTGCCCCCTCTTCCGTGCCGCGGCAGCCACAGAGCTGAGGCTGGGAAGGAAGGCCATCTTTCCTCAACAGCTGCAGCCCTGGAGCTGGGGAAAGTTGCCTCTTTCTCTGGCCGTCAGAGCCCTCCACATCCCATATTCTCCCCACCCCCTCTTCTTACCCCACTGCCCTCTCCCATCTACCCCCTATTCCCCCCAAGGCAACTTCCTCACCTTACATGCGCGTCTTCTCCTGAGTCCAGGCACCTAATTTGTGTAGTCATGCCTGCGCGGCTCCACTAATTAGGTGGGTGGCCCTTTACTCTCTCATATGCGGCCGCCCAGGCACACACCTTAGAGGGAACTATCTTAGGACCACCTGAATGGAGCTTGCGGACCACTGGTGGTCCACAGACCTCTGAACTAAATCATCTGTAAAAGTAAAAAAGAAAAGAAAAAAAAAGGGGGGAGGGGGCAGGAGATGGCTTTGCTTATTTTTGATGCATCAAGAAAGCCAGACGAGGTTGGGGTTTTCGTTTGGTATTTTCCTTTTAATTATCCTGCTTATTACTGTTATCAGAAATTCAAGTCTCATCTACCTGTTGTTCCTCTAAGACCCTCTGGACAACCAACAAACTAGTAAGAGGATATCTCAAATAATATTTACAGAGTCAGTCCGTCAGTAAGCATCATTGCCGATGGATCCCTGAACCTTTGCAGAACTTTCCATGTGAACCTAAACTATGTCGTCATCTTACCAATGCCCCAACGGGGCTCTGCATGGGCACAAGTTGAGCCTCCCCTGAGCTCCCTGCAGGATCTGGGGCCAAAGTGAAATCTCACAGATAGGAAGTGATTTTTAATTAGACTATTTAAAATGTTTTGTTAACACCGATTTACCAGGGAAAGGAGAAGAGAAGGAAAGAAGGCAAATTAATGTCTCAACTGTCAAAGGAATATTCTTCCAAGGAATCTAGTTTCTCAGAGTTTATCACTCTGTACAAAAATAAGTTAACTGTTCTTTTAATGGCACATGCTCTCACATGACAAAGAGATGCATAACAATATATTGTAGTTTATATCAAGTCCCTGGCTGGTCGAAACTTCACTTAAAATTACAGATTGCGAATGGGGTTTTCAGAATTACAGTAACCCTCCCACCCTCACCATAAACCAGTGAAAAAGCCAGTCTCATTTCTTCTGCCATCTGCCTTAAGCATCAAAAACAAAGAAAAGCAATGATGAAGTCAGAAAAAGAGCTGGGGCCACATTTTGTTTTTCTGCTCTCACTATACTCCTGCAGACACTAATACACGACAGTACATTTGCAGTATGTCCTGATATTTGCTACTTGTCATTGCAAGTAAAAGCAATGCTTAGTCTAATGCAAGAACTTTCCTGGCTGGCCTAAGTCAACTTATTTTGGAAACATCAAACTGAGCATAGAACTGCCAAACAACTGCTGAATAAGAATTCAAAAGTAACATGATGGGAAGTAAACACTCATTCCCCAAGAATAAATAATATAAGGTAATTAAAGTGCTAGAAACATGCTAGCATTGAAGCGTGCTCATCAGAGAGCAACAGATAACTTTCTACTGTTTACAGTTCACTTCCTAAATTGCACTCAACTGTAATGGCTGCAGCCCTGATACCTTTTGATTATGTAAGCAATTGAAAAACCTGGTAATGGAAACATGCAGCAAGTTCCATATTTGTTTGTATTTTTTAAACAGATACTGGACGAGCAGACACTCAGGTAGGAAAAAAACTGTAATTACGCTATAACTTCTAACTCAGGCTAAACAGAGGTACTAGTTCCTGAGGAAGTGGTTAAACAAAGAATAGAGAACCAGGCCAAACAAAAATTAGACACTGCTAAAAGTAGGGCAGTCAGTCAATTCTGGCTTTTTTGTCAGGGGCTGTGGAGAAAAAAAGGTTACTGAAACATAACTAACATTACACAAGGATGCTTCTTTAATAATAGCGAAAAGTTTAGTTTTCAGTTTACAGAGATGCCATATTTTTAGGCAATTCCATCAGAAAATAATTAGTGCATTTTTCCCCACCATTAGTTTAATCTAGCAAACTATATCATATATGATTTTACTTCAAAAACTGTTATTTAATCTCAGTTTGTCACATTTTGAGTAATCAATATCTGAGGGTTTTGTTGCTGTTTAATTCTTACTAGTGCAAACATTTACTTAAATGACACGTTAACCATTCTTGAAAATAAAGAGTACGTACATTTGCAAAAAATATTTTTTGTTTAAAAATCAAGCCTTGTAAGGGAGACAAATATTATAGAATACAGAATACAGTAGCATACGCCTAAAAAAAGACTTTACACCAATATAAAAACAATAAAAACAAGACAAACAAATCAGACACAGACAATTTCAGAGGGAGGCCAAGGAAAACCAGAACAGATTGCATTGCAATTCTCAAGATCCTACCTATCTCTTAAAGAGAGGAATCCTCTGAATCCCCGAGTAGTCTGAGGTCACAACGTATTTGGGGGGAGATTCTAACAGCCTATTTATTGGTTTCAGAGTAACAGCCGTGTTAGTCTGTATTCGCAAAAAGAAAAGGAGTACTTGTGGCACCTTAGAGACTAAGCAATTTATTTGAGCATGAGCTTTCGTGAGCTACAGCTCACTTCATCGGATGCATACCATGGAAACTGCCTAGATTGTAATGGATTTTTTACCTTCAGTCCTTTTGGTACGATGTCCATCTGTTTGCATTTGGAAAGGAAGATGATGTCTGTCTGTATCTGTACAAGTTTTTTCATGCAGTTGATAGATTTCCACTCCATACGGCTAAATGCAGTGCCTTGCAGAATGACAGGTTTCAGAGTAACAGCCGTGTTAGTCTGTATTCGCAAAAAGAAAAGGAGTACTTGTGGCACCTTAGAGACTAACCAATTTATTTGAGCATGAGCTTTCGTGACACCTTAGAGACTCACCAATTTATTTGAGCATGAGCTTTCGTGAGCTACAGCTCACTTCATCGGATGCATATGCATCCGATGAAGTGAGCTGTAGCTCACGAAAGCTCATGCTCAAATAAATTGGTGAGTCTCTAAGGTGCCACAAGTACTCCTTTTCTTTTAGCCTATTTATTGCAGACCATGCCCTTCTATTCTGCCTGCCCGACAAAAAGGAAGTCATCAAAACATTCCGAGTGAACAAGATACAGGAAGTGAGTTTCAAGAGTCCACCTGAGTAAAATATGTTACTTACCATATGAAAGCAGAAAAGTAAGGCTACGTCTACACTACGGACCTTACAGCAGCACAGCTGAACCACTGCAGCTACACCGCTGGAAGGTCTCATGTGCAGCCACTCTATGCCCACTCCCAACAAGCAGCGGTAACTATGTCAGCGGGAGATGTGTTTTTTTTCACACCCCTGACTGCCAAAATTTTACTGACAAAAGTGCTAGTGTAGACAAAGCAGTTGTCATTAGCCATCTAAGACCCAGATCCTGCAATCTGATCTGCCTGAGCAAACACTTGCATCTACACAAAGTGTAAATGTGGCTCAGCCGAGGCACAAGGGCCTGTCTGTGCAGATCTAGTGTAGCTGCAGGGCCTCAGAGAGTATTGAGATATTTTACAGGAAAGGTAAATCAGTATCAATTTGCAATATTCTAGAAAGATTATCCACCTTCCGTGAAACTGCCTTATTTAGATACGTTACCTGTCACTATTTTGACTAGATCCAAATGGGTAACAAAAAATTTTTAAGAGAAATTTCACAGCCATATTTGTAGAAATCCAGATTTAATAGATGGTCTCAAAAGAGAAAAGTTTTAGAAAAGAGAATTTGTTTTACAAACTATTTAAGACTGCTGAGCGATAAGCGTACTCATCTATCATATCATTTACAAAACAAAAACAAAATAAAATCCCCACTTACAAGCAAGGAAATTACTCATTAAGGATACCAAGGCTTACGCTGCCCCCATAGTAAGCAAATTATCAATATCAAGTATAAAGTAATGCGTATTCCATCACAACACAAAAGCCTCTACTCTGACCTAAATGAAAACAGTTTCCCCTAATAATCTCAGAACATAAACAAAACACAAAACCCTTAGCTGGTTTCCAAAACTGAGGGAGTTGGTTTTGGAAACCACTTGGCATTTGCTTTAGTGGGGAGAGGGAAGTCATTTATTTGTTTTGTTTTTCTAAACATTTTTTGCACAGATGAATGAAGACAAATAAATGTGAAGTGAAATGGCACCAGATTACTAAAATTAAATTATTTGTGTCAGTCAAGTTAACCACGGCTCCCCAAGGCCTAACCTACCTTCATTCCAAATACTGGTAAAGAAGGATAGAACTGCTTGAACTTAAGTTTCAGACCCAAGACTCGGACTCACAGTGGAAAGTTCCACAGCTACTGCCTAAACCACAACACCTTTCAACTGAGTTACTAAACCTAGCTAAACCCTAACTACCCCATCTAAAAAACAGACTAATAATACTTTGCAATTATCTTGTGCTTTTCCACCATCTTGAAGGGTGCAGGAAAGGTGCGTGAGCTTTATTAGCCTAATTATAATTAGACAAATTGTAATTAGATTGATTCCAATCTGCATGATTCACTGTGCTATAGTGGTGGGCTATGTATCTTTGCTTTGCAAGTCATCTATACTTCTATATCAGTGGTTCTCAACCAGGGGTACACATACCCCTGGGGGTACGCAGAAGTTTTCCAGGGGTTACATCAAGTCATCTAGATATTTGCCTAGTTTTACGAAAAGCTATATAACAAGCACTAGTAAAGTCAGTAAAAACTAAAATTTCATACAATGACTTGTTTATACTGCCTCAGTTTATATGCCTCTGCTAAACCTCCTTGTCCACATTTCTTCCTACGCCAAAGGGGCCTTTTGGAAACGTCCAGCAGAAAGAGATTTAACTAGATCCTGGAATTTTTTTCACTTTTCAGAAGTTTCCCTGGTGAATTCAGATATATACCAGTATTCTTCACTGCCATGTTCTCTTCCCAGACAACTTCCCTGACATAGAAACACATCTAGTGTCCAAATAATAGCAGCACCTTTAACATCTATTCCCGTCCTTGAAGACTGTATCATGCAATAGCCCAGGTTAAAAAGCTGTTTCATATTTTGTGGTGCAATATGATTTTTTGGGGCAGACTGAGGTAGTACAAACACAAACATTTCATAGAGAAGTCATTTCAAGATATATTAATTTCAAATAGTATTTACTCAATGTAATCCAACAAGACATAGCTCTAAATATTTGAAAACATTAAGTTCTTTTTTTGAAATTGGAAAAGGAATCAAAATCAACATTATATTGGGAGTGTGGGGTTGCCACATTAAATATAAAAGAATTCTCTCCCCTCCATAAAGCACATGCCTGCTGTGCCGAGATTGGAACTCTGATCCTTCAGCTCTGAAAAACACAGGTCTCTACTACTAGTGCCGAAGGAAGATCTCTGCTAACCAATACCTCTAAAAATTCCTTACTTTCTTTCTAGGCTGAACTAACCAATAAAGGGCAACCTGCTGACAGATATGAAGGGACTGTCCATCCATTAAACATCTAAACACTTCCATTTGGTTTAATGGAAGCAAGATTGGGTCCAAAACTAAATAGCACAAAACATTAATGAGCTTTGCTTAATTAGAACCTATTTTCTTCAGAGACAGCTGGTACATGAGCTTTTAAGGAGATTAATCAATATACAAAGTTTGAAGGGTTATTTACAAGCCATTCTTGAGCTGAAGGACCCAAAAAAACATCAGATTATTTAAAAAAACACTACTGGGCTTTGAAATTTGATTTAAGTGACCTTTAACTCAAACAAGTCTAAAAATGTTTTTGCAAAGAAGCTCTCTCCTTTGATTTCAGAGTAAGGCTAGTAATTTTTAGGCCAAACCAATTTTCCAAGCCAAAGTTAAAGGACAAAATAACAGAATGGAACTTGGTTGCAACCCTAATCCTACAAACAAATCCTCATGCACACAGACTCATATCCTCACAATGTCACTGAATTCAATGAGACTCTATGGGGACATAAAGGGCTGGGGCCATCTCAAACTGACTAAAGAATCAGGGTCTTACTATGGAGCGGGTTCTTTCTCTATACATGAGTCACTGGGTTTTTTCCCCCTATTATAGGAAGAATGAAAGAAAATTAGAACTTTGCTCTCTCCTTATTATGAACTATGACAGAGTCTAGTACTGATGGGGATGGAGAAGAAAGGAGATGGAGCTGACCTGAGAAGGTTAAAGTCTGTGTACATGTACTTTTACAGCATATTTGTCTTGGCACTGCTTACTACAGTCCAAGATTGCAATGCCAAAAAAAACAGTGTGGCAGGATGCTGCTACCTACCCAAATGAATAGAGAACAGTGTAACTGGTTTATGTAAGGAAAAACATAACCAGCAGTCAGTCAGACCCAATAAACTCCTATCCCTGAACATTCTCCCACTTGCATTGAACTCATTTGGACTCATATATATAAATAAAAGTTTGGAAGACAGCGGATTAGCAATGCCATTTTGTAAAGTTGTTTTAACTGGGTAGAAAAAGAGTCTCCTATTTCAGCATTTGGATTTCCACTCTAATCATATTTCAGTAGGCCAAAATTATTTACCTAAGTGCTAGCTCTCTCTCTTCTACTTTTTAAAATCCAACAGTCATCTGTGGACATCACAATATGAGGCTCTGAGCAAATGCTGGTTGCAGCTTTTACTGCATCGCAAGCTACCATGCAAAGATAACACAAGTTCCAAGTAAATATATTGAACTTCTGCAAAAAGAAAAGGAGTACTTGTGGCACCTTAGAGACTAATCAATTTATTTGAGCATGAGCTTTCGTGAGCTACAGCTCACTTCATCGGATGCATACCGTGGAAGCTTATAAGATAAGCTATTACCAGCAGGAGTGGGGTGGGAGGAGGTATTGTTTTATGATCTCTGTGTGTATATAAAGTCTGCTGCAGTTTCCACGGTATGCATCCGATGAAGTGAGCTGTAGCTCACGAAAGCTTATGCTCAAATAAATTGGTTAGTCTCTAAGGTGCCACAAGTACTCCTTTTCTTTTTGCGAATACAGACTAACACGGCTGTTACTCTGAAACCTGTCATTATGCAAGGAACTTCTGCAAGAAATACAGTTCTACAGCCAAAGGAATCCTTCAATACTTAATAAAAACAACCATGTGTGTTATTTTTAAAACCAGGTATTCAGCTGACAGTGATCTGAAGTAGTGGAGGTTTTAAGCATATTTGAAGTGCAACCATTTCCTCTTACAAGTACTGAATATTTAAGCAGAGACAATCCTAGCTGTCATGAGTTTTTCTAGAGGAACATTTTACAATTTCACACTGCACAAAGCATCAATTTGTCTTCTCCATTCCAAAAAAGTTGGCAAGACCCTTCGAGCTTTCACAGGTCTGCTTAGAAGTGTGCAGTGATAGGTGAGATACGGTTGGCTGCGGCTACAAGAGTGAGTCTGTGAAAAAGTGAAAGGAAAATACCACATCTGAGCTGTTGAGAATCCTTTTTTTAATTACATGGTTTGCACAAGAGTCCTGAGAGTGTGGCATGTCAGAAATTTAACTGGTTTTGCCTGGGACTATCGCCAATATCCTAAACCCAGCAGAAATTACAGAAAATAAAATGCATGGAAACATTTAGCTCTAATTGGAAGTAGCAGAAATCTGCAAACAATATTTCATGTGACAATACTGATTAGAAGGGATTTTCAGCATGTTTCTCCACAATTTCTGCCTTTCCTAATGATTTATCTCATTTCTTCCTTTCATGTTCTTTCACAAGACCCACTGACCCATTGCTCTAAGCAATCAAAAAAAATCTTAAGATAGAACTTCCCTGTGGGTGTCTCACAATGCACTGTGTGTTGTCCATTTATTTAGATTGCAAACTCCACAAAGCAAGGAACATGCTGCCTTTTGTATTTCTTCCTCCACAGAACACACTACCAGGCTTCAAATAATAATCTGGGGGAATGGCTTTCTATGTTTTAAAGAGTGGAACTTAAACTCTCCAGTTTCTGAACTATACTGCCATGTTATTTGTGATTAAAGTTCTAGGTGCTGTCTAGGAATGGGCACAGGCCCTTATTCTTTGATTTGGAGCAGAAGACTCCAGATTTAGCTGAGTGTATTCACAAATACTGCCTTTTATTATTCTCACAGTTCACCATCATCAATCAAGAGACCTCCAAAGGAATCTTGATTGTTAGCTTCAAAGGGAGCTGTTAGCAAACAGACTGTTAGCTTCAAGGCCAATACACCTCTTCAGCCTGGTGCACACCTTCCACCTAACCACCCTGCCTCTGATAACGTTATTTTTCAAACGTCAGCTATGTAGTGCAGATAGCATTGTTATATTATTGCACTTCTCATGAAAATGTTTTGAGATGCCTCCACATTATACAATGAAGTGTCATTGCCATCAAGACTCTTTTCGGGGATAAAAAAAGTATTAAATACGTGTGCATCAGTCAATCTAACATTTAGAGGGCCTTCGAATCCAGGGTACCTGAACCAATCCAACCTCTAAGTCACTTCTTATATTAAGGACCCACTCTCCAAGGTATTCCACAATGTTTTGTTGTCACTGGTGGGTCATATGGCAGCCAAAATATTCTCTATATATCAGGTTTCAGAGTAACAGCCGTGTTAGTCTGTATTCGCAAAAAGAAAAGTACTGAGTTTGTGTGTGTGGTTTTTGGAGGGGGGTGAGGGGGTGAGAGAACCTGGATTTGTGCAGGAAATGGCCCACCTTGATTATCATGCACATTGTGAAGAGAGTTCTCACTTTGGATGGGCTATTACCAGCAGGAGAGTGAGTTTGTGTGTAGGGGGGTGGAGGGTGAGAAGACCTGGATTTGTGCTGGAAATGGCCCAACTGGATGATCACTTTAGATAAGCTATTACCAGCAGGACAGTGGGGTGGGAGGAGGTATTGTTTCATGATCTCTGTGTGTATATAATATCTGCTGCAGTTTCCACAGTATGCATCCAATGAAGTGAGCTGTAGCTCACGAAAGCTCATGCTCAAATAAATTGGTTAGTCTCTAAGGTGCCACAAGTACTCCTTTTCTCTATATATCAGTATCTTCATTCTCCTTTTCAGAGGAAGGTCAGCTAACTCAGAATGGGACAGATCACACATCCTTTGGAGATACTTTTGGGCCATGTTAAAGGTCGTAGAAACTCGAATTCCAGGATAAAAGGAGGGAAGACAATTACCTGGCTAAATATTTTTCTCCAATTTAGGACAACGAAAGACAAATAAAGAAATCTCCCATTCATCCGGCCTTATCCAGTCCCACTAAGTCTTGACAACGTATGAAATTATACATAAGCCATTTTCTTTTTGAATGGTATATTACCATTTAGCAGAACAAGCAAAGAATAAGATTCCTGCTAACGGGGTTCACTTCTTATGCGACAAAGAGAAAAAACAGAGGTGACAATGAGGAGTAACTGAAGTTTTATTCTCTCATTTTTGAAGGAAGAAAAGCATTGATCACATTCCTACTTAAAACAGCTGAGAACAATGGTACATGGCACAGAAATTCTGCCATAGGCAAATCTTCATATAAAAGAGTCATCACAGCTCTTAAGGAAAATTGGGATCCATTACCATCCACCACAAGTTGACTTCTGTGCACATCATTCAAAGTGCTACTGTCACTGAAATGGGTCTCTAGGGTGCCACAAGTACTCCTTCTCTTTTTGCGAATACAGACTAACACGGCTGCTGCTACTCTGAAACCAGATAAGAAAGATTTCAGAGTAGCAGCCATGTTTGTCTGTATTCGCAAAAAGAGAAGGAGTACTTGTGGCACCTTAGAGACTAACCAATTTATTTGAGCATAAGCTTTCGTGAGCTACAGCTCACTTCATCGGATGCATTCAGTGGAAAATACAGTGGGGAGATTTATATACATAGAGAACATGAAACAATGGGTGTTACCATACACACTGTAACCAGAGTGATTACTTAAGGTGAGCTACTACGGGGGGGGGGGGGGGGGGGGGGGGGGGATGGATAAACATGGGGAAATAGTTTTACTTTGTGTAATGACCCTCCACTCCCAGTCTCTATTCAAGCCTAAGTTAATTGTACCCAGTTTGCAAATTAATTCCAATTCAGCAGTCTCTCCTTGGAGTCTGTTTTTGAAGTTTTTTTGTTGAAGTATTGCCACTTTTAAGTCTGTAATCGAGTGACCAGAGAGATGGAAGTGTTCTCCAACTGGTTTATGAATGTCATAATTCTTGATGTCTGATTTGTGTCCATTGATTCTTTTACGTAGAGACTGTCCAGTTTGACCAATGTACATGGCAGAGGGGCATTGCTGGCACATGAGGGCATATATCACATTAGTAGATGTGCAGGTGAACGAGCCTCTGGTAGCGTGGCTGATGTGATTATGATGGTGTCCCCTGAATAGATATGTGGACACAGTTGGCAACGGGCTTTGTTGTAAGAATAGATTCCTGGGTTAGTGGTTCTGTTGTGTGGTTGCTGGTGAGTATTTGCTTCAGGTTGGGGGGCTGTCTGTAAGCAAGGACTGGCCTGTCTCCAAAGATCTGTGAGAGTGATGGGTCGTCCTTCAGGATAGGTTATAGATCCTTGATGATGCATTGGAGAGTTTTTAGTTGGGGGATGAAGGTGATGGCTAGTGGCGTTCTGTTATTTTCTTTGTTGAGCCTGTCCTGTAGATAAGAAAGAGTATCCTGTGCACCACTGCAGAGATCATGTAACACTAACAAATAATAGCCTATCAAGATAGGCAGCTTGCATGGGAAATGTCACTCAGACTACTAAATATGGACTAGAATAGTTTCATCTGGCAATCCTGTGAAGGGACTGAAGAATTCAACGTAACTGATAACTGGCTTATGTTTTTACTGAATGCTTTAAATTTAGTGTACTAACTATAAATGTTTCTTTATCCACTTGTTAGCAATTAATACTGTACTTCTGATTTACCTGTCCAAATAATTTATATGGGATTTTGTTATTGTTTCTAGGTTTTATTAAAAAATGTGAAACTAGTGGGTGTGCACTCCTGAATATAGCACCATTATAAATCTAGTCAGTTTCTCAAAGAGTTTAATTCCCTCCCACCTCCCCCCAACTGTAATAAATCAGTTCAGCATCCAGCACAGTATCTTCCCATAAGCGCTAGCTTGGCGGACATGCACTTGCCTAACAAAGGAAAATTTGTTCTAATCACTGAACTTCTTTTTTCAGAAAACAGCACATCTATCGATCAAACTTCACCTTTCTGTACGAAATGAGGCTTTCCACAACACTGACGTTTTCATGTTGTCTAGGAGACCGTCTCTTTTTTTAGTTAAACAGTTGCATTAACAGCTTAGTATATTTTCAGCTTTGGTAATGTTATCTTTCTTTGAAGGGTAAACCTTAGTGCCTTTTGTCAACACCATGAGGTGACACATCCAACCATAATGGCTAGATTTCCAGGTAAAGAAATATACACAAATGAACAAGTTTCCCTTTATGCAGTCTCCCTCGCTAACCATTACTCTTCATTATTCCACGGAAAAACAAACTCTAGTGTAAAAACAAAAGCTTTAAAGAGTAAAATAACTGGTTGTACCAAAGAAAGCAGCAGAACTACCCCACTTTGACTCCAGGAAATGCCAATCATAGAACTCAAGCAAGCTGCAGAATTGTCCCACACTAAAGCATCCATGTGTGGGACAAAAAATAAAACAGCACTCGCACATTAAAGGAAACAACTGACGACTTAATTAACATTTCATTGTTCCACAAATTAATATCTCAAATGACACTTCCCCATACCATTGCCCACAGACATAGTTTTTGTTACAAACGGGCGCCTATTGCTATATATACTAAATGCGGAAGGGTTTGGGGAGTTTTTTCTGTTTGTTTTTAAGGCTAAACACAACAGACTAAACATGTTGACAATGAATACAGAGAAGAACGTAAACTAAAATGACAGCTACCATCAGAGATCATCTTTTTGAAAAACTAGCAGTAATTATGGTGCCATAAACAAGTTGAATTTAGAGCAGCTTGGGCAGAGCAACCCTTCAAGGGGAAAGCTTTGAACAAACAATATCCGGACACAGATGGTACTGAAGAAATAATACAAATATCACAGATACATATTTGTGTTATTAAGTCAATATGCAGAGCAGTGTTGACTCCTATATTGCTCCAGCACCATCCATTTAGAATATGTAAATGTTCATTTATACTGTACAGATTTTTCCACAAGGATCACACTCCACTTTATGATTTCACCACTCGATCTACTGGCTCCTTCAATCTACATAACAAAGTGGTATTTTTTTACGCACCCCCCCCCAGTACTCCCATCCAAACCACATCGTGCAAAACCCTGGACAAATACAAATGTTCTAAAATAAGACAGCGCCTCTCAGGCTAAGCAGCTACTTTTATACTGATCCTGCGAGATTCACAGGCCCCTTTCTTCACATACCCTGCGCTCGGCTTCCCCTGGGTAGAGACGAGCGTGCTGCTTGCTCCTCGCGCAAACAAAGGGGGCTAGGAACAGAAAACCTGGAATTCCTTGGCAGGAGAAGCAGCCATGAGCCGGGGGAGGGGGGAGAGATAGTCTCCCCGCCCGGCACAGGAGCTCAGTCTGCTACACCCTGCCCGTCCCAGAGCCCAGACAAAGCTCTGCAAGGAGGGACAGCGAGACACTCCGCCACCCACCCACCCACCCTAGGCCTGAGGGGCGCGTGTGGCGGCGGAGCAGCTTAAAGCCCCGCGGGGAGCTGCCCCGCTGGGGGAGGGGAGCTTGAACCGGGCACCGGCTCTCCGGTTGTCCGCGGCCCCCCCCCCGCCCCGCCCCGCCCCGCACCGCACCGGGCGAGCGCCCCCACCCCCCCAGCCCAGGCGGCAGCAGGGAACAATGGGGCCCCCGGCGCCCCCTCCCGGAGCCAGCCCGGCCTACGCTGGGGAGGTGACTCCCGGGCTCCCTCCCGAGGGGAGGTCGGGCCGGCGGGCGCCGCCTAGGCCGCGGGGTCTGGGGCCTGCCGTGCGGGCCGCGCCGGGGACACTCACCGCTGCAGCACCAGGAGGAGGGCGAGCCCTGCGGGAACCGGGCCGAGGCGGGCGCGATGCAGACGCTGGAGCCGAGGTGCGGGCACTCCATAGCACAGGCGGGCGGCTCCTCACAGCAACTGCGCCCCACTCACAACAGCCATCTTAGAGCCAGCGCCGTGATCCGCCCGCCAGGCCTTCCGCGCCGCCCTCCCGTCCGCGCGCCGCGATCCGCCCGCCGGGCCTTCCACGCCGCCCTCCCGTCCGCGCGCCGCGATCCGCCCGCCGGGCCTTCCACGCCGCCCTCCCGTCCGCTCTGCCACGATCCGCCCGCCGGGCCTCCCGCGCCGCCCTCCCGTCCGTCCTGCCACGATCCGCCCGTCGGGCCTTCCGCGCCGCCCTCCCGTCCGCGCGCCGCGATCCGCCCGCCGGGCCTTCCGCGCCGCCCTCCCGTCCGCGCGCCGCGATCCGCCCGCCGGGCCTTCCGCGCCGCCCTCCCGTCCGCGCGCCGCGATCCGCCCGCCGGGCCTTCCGCGCCGCCCTCCCGTCCGCGCGCCGCGATCCGCCCGCCGGGCCTTGCGCCCCTCCCTCCCGTCCGCGATCCGCCCCCCTGGGCCCTGCGCCCCACCCGACCGCCCTCCCGCGATCCGCCCGCCGGGCCTTCCGCGCCACCCTCCCGTCCGCTCTGCCGCGATCCGCCCGCCGGGCCTTCCGCGCCGCTCTCCCGTCCGGACAGGCTTTGGGGAGGGGCTTCTTCCAAGCTCCGCCCAGATTCTTTTAACAGTGGGGGACAGCTGCCCACACGGCGGGGGGGGGGGGGGGGTAGGGTTGCAAGGTGTCCGTTCTCCACTAGAAAGTCCAGTCGAAAAGGGAACCTGGCAGCATCCGGCCAGCTCTAATGACCGGACACTAAAAGCCTGGGTGCTGTGGGCGGAGGGAAGTGGCAGCCCGTTGCCCGGCCCTGAAGCGGCGGCTCCGGCAGCAGCACGCATGCAGCAGCTCGGGCCACGGGCAGCCTCTTTGAGGAGCTGGGTTCACAAGCCTGCAGAAGAGGACAGAGTGCAGGAGCCCCGGCAAGCAGCGCAAGGGGCTCTCAGCGGGCGTGGACTGTGTCCCAGGAGGGAAGAAACACGAGCTGCCCTGCCAGCCAGCACTTCCCCGGCCACCCTCTCAGGCACACCTGGCTCACCGCTGTGGGAGGTGTGAGCCAAGCGATGGTTTCAGAGGTGCTGGTACAGGCTCTGGTGTGTATCAGCTGTTCCCCGGCCTGGCTTGTCCTAGAGTCATCATCATGGTTTAGGGCCAGAAGGGCCCATCAGATCATCTAGTCTGACCTCTATATCACAAGCCACTAAGCCCAGGAGCACCTGCACATTAAACCCAACAACCAAAATTAGTCCAAAATATTACAGCCCACTATTATGTGCCACAGGCAGAGAGTAGGTGGGACCAAGGTACCCCCATGCCCAAGGACAGTACAATGGCAGGGAAACAAGTAAAAGAGGGAGACCTAGATATTCTCAGCAAGTGTACTGCATGCCCATGCTGCAGAGGAAGATGAAAAATCCTCAAGGACTCTGCCAATCTGCGCTGGGGGGAAATTCCTTCTCAACCCAACATAGAATCATAGGACTAGAAGGGACCTTGAGAGGTCATCTAGTCCAGTTCCCTGCACTCATGGCAAGACTAAGTATTATCTGGACCAGTGGTGGGCAAGGCTACATGCAGCCCACCAGGGTAATCTGATTGCGGGCCGCAAGACATTTTGCTGACACTGACCATCCGCAGGCCTGGCTCCCCTCAGCTCCCTGTGGCTGCGGTTCGCTGTTCCCGGCCAATGAGAGTGGCAGGCCACAGGGACATGCTGGCCGCCACTTTCCACAGTGCCCATTGGCCGGGAACGGCGAACCGCAGCCACTGGGAGCTGTGGGGGGCTATGCCTGCGGAGGGTCAACATCAGCAAAATGTCTTGCAGCCCACAATCAGATTACCCTGATGGGCCACATGTTGCCCACCACTGATCTAGACCATTCCTGACAGGTGTTTGTCTAACCTGCTCTTAAAAGTCTCCAATAATGGAGATTCCACAACCTCCCTAGGCAATTTATTTCAATGCTTAACAACCCTGACAGGAAGTCTTTCCTAATGTCCAATCTAAAATTCCCTTGCTGCAATTTAACTCCATTGTCCTATCCTCAGAGGTTAAGAAAAAAAAAATGTCTCCCTCCTCCTTGTAACAACATATGGCAATCAGTTAGACCCTAATCATGTGAGCAAGAACCAGCCAGCCAAGCACCTGAAAGAGAGCATGCTCTGTACCACCTGAGCCCTGGCTCACCCCACCCACCTCTGTAGTGACCAGCCGAAATGATGAAGCATGAGCTTTAGAAACATGAGACAAACCAGAAGCGAGTCCAAGGACTGTTGAGCTTTTTCCCCTACCATCACAAGCAACCCGTCATACAACTGGACTCAGAAATTTGTCTAGCTCTCTGTTTCTTCCAACATAGGTAAATTGTAGTATTGACAGTCCTGAATATAGAACACAGCTCTTGTTTTGCAGGTGTAATTAGTTCTATATATTAACAACATGGGTCACTTTTTTAGATCAATGGGAGAAAGGAAGTAGATGCCTTGGCATAAAGACCTTCACTTGGTTATATGGTAGGGAGCTGTCACTGTCTCCTTGCATGCAGAGGGACGTAGCTGTCAAATGACCGATATACAGGAGCCTAGGAGATGGAGTTCAGCCAGTATCAAGCTGAGGAGACCTCATGGTGAAATAGGTTGTTGTACAGTATCCAGCCCTAACAGATTTCAGCTGGATACAATACAATGCTGGAGGGTGTGACTGCTGATGGGACCAGGGAAGCTTTAAGGGAAGGGATGAGGCACATCAGAGTATGAAAAGAAAGAAGTAAATAAGAATAAGATTTTTTTTAATCAAAATTGTATTTTTTAACTTGATCTCATTCTTTGAAATGGCTGAACTCTTTTTGTTGAAGCTTTCCAAAATATTCAGCCTGAAAATGTTCAGCCCAAATGGTTAGAGTTTGGCAAAGTTATAAGCCACTAAAAACAGGGTCTTATAAGGGACAGTATTGGGTAACCTTAACTACCAAATTAACCTGAAGTAGTAGGCACTGTCCAATATTAGGTGGTATCATCTTGGTCTCTAAGGTCCACGTGCACTCAGCCCCCATGCATTTACTATAGCTCTGGACATTTAAAAGGAAGCGTGAAGCAGACTAAGTGAAATTTTATGTGGTGAGACAGAAGTTATTCAAGCCATCTCTTATTTATGATGGTATAGCCCATGGTGCTTGCATACTCTAAGAACTATTCACAGGAGTATGTCTTGTGAATAGTTTTCTATTTTAGAAAAAGTGCAGTGTGTTAATTTACATTAGAGATAAGAAGGTGATGCTTCGTCTGTACCTTCTGGGGACTGTTCTCTTGCTGCAAATATATTTACCTTACACTTTGAAGAAAAACAGTTACTTGACTTAGAATTTGGCTTCTTTAAATAAACTCCCTGCTTCTGTAACATAAAGGTCACAATTAAGTGATAAGAAATAGTGCAGGTAGGCAGACAACATAGAAGGCCATGTTTTAATGATTCAACAATCTGACAGCTTATATTAAATCAATACAAGTGTTTACAGAAAAAAACCCAGTAGACTTTCTACAGCAGCGGTTCCCAAACTTGTTCCGCCGCTTGTGAAAGCCCCTGGCAGGCTGGGCCGGTTTGTTTACCTGCTGCATCCGCAGGTTCGACCGATCGCGGCTCCCAGTGGCCGCGGTTCGCTGCTCCAGGCCAATGGGAGCTGCTGGAAGCTGCGCGGGCTGAGGGACATACTGGCCGCCGCTTCCAGCAGCTCCCGTTGGCCTGGAGCAGCGAACCGCAGCCACTGGGAGCTGCGATCGGCCCAACCCGCGGACGCGGCAGGTGAACAAACCAGCCTGGCCCACCAGGGGCTTTCCCTGCACAAGCGGCGGAACAAGTTTGGGAACCACTGTTCTATAGTAACATGCAACGCTGAGCATTGTAATAATGGGGGCAGTAAAGAGCAGAAGATTGCCCGTTGCATTCCAGTACTTCTGAGCCTTGCATTCCTTTGCTCTCTCTCTCATTTTTTGGCTGCATTCTGCATTGCACATGGACAATTGGCACAGGTACAGCAGGTGACTTAAGTGTTACAGCACCATTTAATAATGCAGATGATTTTGGAACTAACATCTCAGTAAAGATTCTCTGAAGAGGAGTTTGGAAAGCATCTAATACAATGCACTACTGAGCCACAAGAAGTCTTGGGAGAACATTGTCTTGCTGTCCCACACAAGTAACTCTAATTAACATTAATGGAAATTCTGCATGTGCATGAAGGGGGGAGAACAGACTCACTAAATGCACATATGGTCCAGTTGCCCACAACATCATAAACAATTTAGACTAAGCTTAGTGGAGTTATTCTTCATTTCCAGCTGTGTAGCTAAAAGCAGGATTTAGTTCAGAGATACAGTATTTTGAGTTAAGTTACCACTAGTGCATCCTGACACTAAGCTATGGGGTTTTGTACAAATGTCCCTCAAATGGGATAAGAACTCTCCCATACACTGGACCGGATGAATAGGATGTACAAATCCCAGTATGCATTTTATAGGTTCTTTAGAAAGTATAAACAATATTTCATATAACAAAACCATATGATACAAATCAAGGAATTCACTGCATTAATCCAAGGAAATAAGAAGGCTTTTCTTTTTGGTTAGTACATTTCTGTATTAGCCGGGGGGTTATTTTGCTTCTTTTCTTTGGTTGAATATTTCTTCACTCTGGACAATTAAGAGAGAGAGAGATTAAATTAGCACAACAGTTCCATTGTAGGTGCATTCTCTTTTCCAAAAAATGCATATGTTTAACACTGTCCCCTATTTGTCACATTGTTTTATACAAGCCAACAGAAACCTTTACTGGGCCTATCCAGCTCCCCTTTAAATCAAGATGGGTTGTCATTAACTTTGGCCTGCTCCACCTCCTATAACAAGTATGTGAGGCTAAGAATGTTATGCCAGTAGCACACTCAGGAGTCAGTTAATGGAGATGTTTACAGGTAAAATAAATACACTGGGGATGAATGTGGGCTAAAGATATAAAGCTGCTGCAAAACTCTTGTTTTTCCAGCTTCTTCTATATTTTATTTCGAAGCACCAAAACAAAGTAAATTAAGTCTGATTTATTTTAAAAAAGCAAGCATGAATGTGGATCTTCGTACGAATCAAAGCAGCTTTGCTTGAACTCTAGCAATTTATTAGTTCCAATTTTCCTTGTTTCAACTGGTTTGCTTCACAAGTAGAAACATATAGGAGCAAGAAATACCACCTCAGGTCTACCCATTCCCATAGACTGTGTAGCCTAATGAATTAAAGACAGATCCTCAATGACACTTAGCCTGCTAACTTCCACTGAAATTCATTTTATAATACATGTGCAAGTCTCCCTGAGTGTGGAAACAGAGATTGAGCTTGAGCCACGACCCACCTCCAAAGTGAAGGTGAGTTTTTGGTTAGCTTTTATCCCATTGGAGAAAAATCACTGGATTTACAATATCTCATACAATAGCCAGAGTCCCAAACACCTGTATTGAATGGAATGCATAGTCTTACATTTTCCGAAGGAAAATGGCGAGTGCAGATACCAAGATAACTGCTGTAGTACATCCCACAGTGATTCCAAGCACCAAGCCTGCAGGAAAATCAGTGGATGGTTAACTGGAGAGAATAGATGTCTTGTGTCTTTACATTTCATTTCACCGATGACAGAGACATGACTGAATGACAGACTGAATGTCTGAGAAAGCAACCGGACTATGTTGGTTCCCACTGCTGCTTGTGCACCAGTAGCTTCAGGGCACAGCTGGCACCAGTGCCACTGGTCCACAAATGACTTTGTCTTGTCTTACTTCTGCTGATGACAGACGTGGCCCTTCTATATCTGATTCCTCCAGGATATTGGATACACCTTCTTTGGTACCCTATTGCACATCAGGTGCCCTGTCTCGCAGTAGCTGAACAGTACAAGAACGGTCACCTATCAATATACCCCATGGAAAGGCCGTCAGTGCTGAGCCGTAGGCCCAGAAATTTTGACTTGTGCTAGAATGGGCAGCCATGGTATTAACAGGCAGCAGCAACAAGGAAGATATTCATGTTCTCGAACCTAAGGATGGGATTGGTCCCCTCCATTGCCCTGGTAAAGGGGAACACCACCACCACAGCATGCTTCCCTCCCTCTGAGAGCCCATCAGCCAGGACAGAACATGGAGCTGGGGCTCAGTGAGAGGGAGCGTGTCAGGGTTCCTTCCCCACTCTGAACTCTAGGGTACAGATGTGGGGACCCGCATGAAAGACCCCCTAAGCTTATTCTTACCAGCTTAGGTTAAAAACTTCCCCAAGGTACAAACTTTGCCTTGTCCTTGAACAGTATGCTGCCACCACCAAGCGTTTTAAGCAAAGAACAGGGAAAGAGCCCACTTGGAGACGTCTTCCCCCAAAATATCCCCCCAAGCCCTAAACACGCCCTTTCCTGGGGAGGCTTGAGAATAATATCCTAACCAATTTGTTACAAAATCATCAAAGACCCAAACCCCTGGATCTTGGAACAATGGAAAAATCAGTCAGGTTCTTAAAAGAAGGATTTTATTAAAAAAAAAAGAAAGGTAAAAATCATCTCTGTAAAATCAGGATGCAAAATACTTTACACGGTATTCAGATTCAAAACACAGAGGATCCCCCTCTGGGCAAAACCTTAAAGTTACAGAAAACAGGAATAAACCTCCCTTTTGACACAGGGAAAATTTACATAAAACAAAAGAAACTAATCTGCCTTGCCTGGCTTACATATACTGGTTGCAATATTGGAGACTTGGATTAGGATGGGTTAGAGAAGATGGATTTCTGTCTGGCCTCTCTCAGTCCCAAGTAAACGAAGAGCACAAAACAAAAGCCTTCCTCCCCCTCCCCCCAATATTTGAAAGTATCTGGTCTCCTTATTGGTCCTTTGAGTCAGGTGCCAGCCAGGTTAGCTGAGCTTCTTAACCCTTTACAGGTAACAAGATTTGCCTCTGGCCAGAAGGGATTTTATAGCACTGTATACGGAAAGGTGGTTACCCTTCCCTTTATATTTATGACAGAGCACAGCCAGGGAGCAGCCATGGACTGCATCATGTTCTCCTCAGGACCTGGTGTGTTTCTGATAGAGTAATAGATTGAATAGGGTGGCAGATGAGAAAGGGAGTTACTACTGCTGGAGATGGGTCTAGCATGCAGCTTGTAGCGGGGAAAAGGGAGAGAATGGCCCATGGCAGCAAAGATCTTATGGAAGCCATGTGGCCCTGGTGTAGACCGGACCTTAGAAAGTAGGCCAGAAAGAAAGAACATCCCCTGGAATGTACAGGGGGCATATAGGAGGGATGCTCCACTTTTCCCACAGATCCTCAGATTCCATGAGATTTGCAGACTTCCCTCTCCCCACTCCATGAGGCTGCGAATCCCTCCACTCAGAAGGAGAATGTGGTTCTGCCTTTTCCCCCACCAAGGTTTGACTTTAAGATGGGAACATCAGAGCATTGAGTATTATCCAACAAGAGGCAAATCCTCCCCCTGACTCCACAGCTGTGAAGATGCCAATAGCTCTGGAAGCAATGGGGTGGGATACCAGAGGGATGCGTGGGGAGTACTATCACCCTGCAGAGCACAGCAGTTCTGCAAAGGGGCCCTGCCTGGTAGTGGACCAGTCAGCAAGGGTGAGGATCAACCAGGGAGCAGGTTGTCTGTGGGGGACACGGCAGCCTGGGTGAGAGGATTCCTCCCTTTTGGGGGCTGAGCAGAGGGCTTACCCCTAAGCATATCAGATTAAATATCCTGCACCCCTGAAATAGTGCTTCTCTTTGGATTTCTCTGCAACCCCTCAACTCCCTTGAGAATGGTGCCCCTATCTCAGCTCCCCAAGACCTCAGCTCTGGATCCCAGCATGATTCTCTTGGTTCTGCATATTCCCATGAGTGCATACAGCAGTTCAGCATCAAACAGTATAAGAAGCAGAAAGTTGGAAGGATCAGAACAGACTAAACAAAAGATCTGCATTAGCATATCCCAAAGCCCAGTGGTCAGGACACTCACCTGAAGGTGGCAGATCCCCATTCAAATCCAGTTTCCCATTCAGGCAGAGGCGGACTTAAACTGACGGTCTCCCACACCCTGGATGAGTACCCTAACTAGGCTAAAGTTTATAAGGGAGCTCCTCCTTCCCCACCCCCTGCCCACAGGCCATTTTGTTTTAGCTCTGCAAGCCACTTAAGAGGTTGACTGTCTAACTTCCCCCAGTTAGTTGACCACCACCAGAGCTAGCCTGCAGTCTGGTCTTGGCACCTATCTCTGAGAAGAACGGGGCTTAACACACACCCTTCTGGTCAGCATCTCCCATTGGGTACCTTAGGCGGCTCCCACTCTAGCATGCTGGCTTTGTGGATCACTCTCAGGTGCCTAGCTCTTTCCATTCCCTGAGGCGCCTAACTTAGGCTTTGTGGATTGCAATGTTGTTTCTCTGATTTTCTAGGTGCCCTGATACTCAGCGTTCCAATGCCTACGTCCCTTCCTGGATCTGAGCCAAACCAACCAGGCAAATGGGTCAATTGTTTTTAAATGGCCTTTGTTAATTTAGTGGGATGATATTTATGATTAATATTTATAAATTTTAACCTGCATCTGTCCCTTCAATGTAATGTAATTTCAATTAAGTTGCTCCTCTGGCACAGTGGGAAAGTAATAGGTGACCATTAGAGCTTACTAAAATGATTGGGTACCATTGCAATTCATTACTTTTAGAATAAAGTAATCCAAGTAATAACTGCTTCAGAGAGCATTGACTGGTGAATTACTATTAAATAAAAAGGTGTCATCTTACCTACATCAGGCCCTTCATCTTCCTTTCCTGTTTGTTCACACGCAGGAGCTAAAAGCACATACATTACCACACATTGGTCTTTGGCATTATGATAATGAATTCAGTGTTATTTTTAGCTTCCTGTTTCATTGCAAACCCAATTCAGTAAAGCACTTAACTACACATGCTTAACTTTACTCATTTGCTTATGTACTTTCCTGAATTGTGGTGTTTATGAATAAAACAGAAAAGCTAAAGAAGTTTCTTCATTAGCTCGAATGCAGCCAGACTGATAGCTTGTAGAGCAGCCTCTAGCGGTCAAGATAAGTTACAAATGCTTGAGCAAGTTTGATTCCATCCAGCAGAGAGCAGTGGTGCACACACAAGTTATCAAATACATGAAATTGCAAAAGGGCAATTTTAATGTCACACAATGGGTATGCTTGTAATGCAATCTCTTTTTCTATTGAAAAATATCCACTTTGAGTGTTTGGAAGAGGGAAGTGTTACAAGTGACTTGCCAATGGAGGAATAAAATGTGGATTTCTGGGGAGAATCTGACTAGGAAGGTTAGCTGTACAGGATCTCTGGAATGCTGATGACAAGGAATTCAGATTAAAATCATCCTTTGTGTTTTATACAAATAATATACATGAAACTTCTGTATATATATCATCTGATTGAGAGCTGGATCCTACCATCCTAATTCAGACTGTAAGGTAACAATTTGAAAGCAACAGTCTAATTAAAATTATGGCTAAAGAAATCCTATGGGAGCTATGCACAGGCTGTATGTCTCTTTAGAATGTGGCCCTAAGAATCAGTGCTATAGCATAAAAAACATCTGCTGAGCATAGCAGAACACAACTCGTATCATAGTTAAAGACCTATGCATAATGTTCTGCTATAGAATATGTGCAGACAGCTACCATGGACTTCAACAGGAACCATCCATGAATATTTGAGGCCAGAATTTGGCCATAACTTGGTAGCACTCTGCATACTCAGAGTATTTATACTAAAAGAAGTAAAATACATAAAGGTCAGCTTCATGATTGTTTATGTGAGTTGTGTTTTTCAGAAATAAGAGAGAGAGAGAGACAGACAGACACTAAGTCTGTGAAAAGCACAGGCAACTTTGGCAATAAAAAGGATATGGGGGATAAGCAGCAGCCACACCGACAAGTCACCTTTTGTCACTAGTATTATTTATTGCTTAGGCAGTTCTGAGAATGGCCACCTGAGGTCAGTCAAAGTGTTGGCTCTCTAATACTTACATACAGAACAAATATTAGAAAGACCTTAGGGTACGTCTACAGTACGAAATTATTTTGAAATTATTCTATTCGAATTTTCGGAAACTATTTTATACATTCAGTCTTCTGTGTCCCCACTAAAGCGCGGAATTCGGTGGATTGCATCCACAGTACCAAGGCTAGCATCGAATGTCAGAGCAGTGCACTGTGGGTAGCTTTCCCGCAGTCCCCGCCGCCCATTGGAATTCTGGGTTAAGCTCCCAGTGCATGATGAGGCAAAAACATTCTCTTGGGTGTTTCTCGGTGTGTGTCGTCAGAAAGCTACGGCAGACAATCGTTTCGCACCTTTTTGGCATGCAGACGCCATGCTGCTTTCAGTAGACGGTGCACCGCTGCTCTCCTGCTACTATGAATCCACCTCTCCAACTCAGCTCTTCCCAGCCATCGTGAACCGAGCAGCACAGCTTCTGCCGCCAACTCTGCTCTCCCACTATTGCCATGCTTCCGAGCTTCTCCATGTTGTCTGTCCTGGGCTCCCACCTCCGTGAAAGCCACTGAAGACAACCATTTTCAGCTGTTGTTCAGCTACAGTGAACCGAACAGCACAGCTTCCGCCGCCAACTCTGCTCTCCCGCTATTGCCACGCTTCCGAGCTTCTCCATGTTGTCTGTCCTGGGCTCCCACCTCCATGAAAACCACAGAAGACACCATTTTCAGCCTTTGTTCGGCTACAACAAACAAAGTACAGCTTCCGCTGCCACTCTGCTCTCCTACGTTTCGCACCCTTTTTCCAGGATTACCCATTCAGCCGCCATAGCCAAGGAGCCCGATCAGATCTCCACTGCAGTTTTGACCATTGTAAATACCTCGCACATTATCCAACAGTATGTGCAGTACCTGCAAAACTGGGTGAGGAAGCGACAACAGCGCAATTACTATACTGATGAGGACATGTACACAGAGAGCACGGCATGTTGCGATTGGGAGATCATGGTGCTGTTGGGCCAGGTTCATGCCGTGGAACGCCGATTCTGGGCCCGGGAAACAAGCACAGACTGGTGGGACCACATAGTGTTGCAGGTATGGGATGATTCCCAGTGGCTGAGAAACTTTCGTATGCGTAAGGCCACTTTCATGGAACTTTGTGACTTCTGTCCCCTGCCCTGAAGCGCAAAGACACCAAAATGAGAGTAGCCCTCACAGTTGAGAAGCGAGTGGCCATAGCCCTGTGGAACCTTGCAAAGCCCGACAGCTACCGGTCAGTCGGGAATCAGTTTGGAGTGGGGAAATCTACTGTGGGGGCTGCTGTGCTGCAAGTAGCCAATGCAATCATTGACCAGCTGCTGTCCAGGGTAGTGACTTTGGGAAATGTGCAGACCATTGTGGATGGCTTTAATGTGCTGGGGTTCCCTAACTGCGGTGGGGCGATAGACAGAATGCATATCCCTATCTTGGCCCCGGAACACTGGGGCGGCCAGTACATAAACCGCAAGGGGTACTTTTCCATGGTGCTGCAAGCACTGGTGGATCACAAGGGACGTTTCACCGACATCAACGTGGGATGGCCGGGAAAGGTGCATGATGCTTGCAACTTCAGGAACTCTGGTCTGTTTGAACAGCTGCAGGAAGGAACTTACTTCCCAGACCAGAAAATTACTGTTAGGGATGTTGAAATGCCTATAGTTATCCTCGAGGACCCAGCCTACCCCTTAATGCCATGGCTCATGAAGCGTACACAGGCAGCCTGGACAGTAGTAAGGAGCAGTTCAGCTATAGGCTAAGCAAGTGCAGAATGGTGGTAGAATGAGCGTTTGGACGTTTGAAAGCGCGCCGGCGCAGTTTACTGACTCGGTTAGATCTCAGCACAACCAATATTCCAATTGTAATTGCTGCTTGTTGTGTGCTCCACAATATCTGTGAGAGTAAGGGGGAGACATTTATGGCAGGGTGGGAGGTTGAGGCAACTCGCCTGGTAGCCATTTTCTCACAGCCAGACAACAGGGCAATTAGAGAGCGCAGCAGGGCGTGCTGCACATCAGAGAAGCTTTGAAAGCCAGTTTCATGACTGGCCAGGGTACGGTGTGAGAGTTGTGTTTGTTTCTCTTAAAGTTAACCGCCTCCTATATATATATGAAAGGAAATAAAGTCACAATTGTTTAAAAAACGTTCTTTATTATTTGTTGCACAAAACATTGAGAGAAATCAGAAGCTAGACTGGGGAGGGGCGGGTATTGGGTTAGGGGGGTGGAGGAGGAGGGAAGAACAAGTCCAGAAACCAAATCAAAATTTAGGATATGCCAGCTTTCTGTTGCTTGTGCAATCCTCTGGGGTTGACTGTGCGGCTCCCTGTAGCCTCCCCTACCCCCCCACCCCGTGTTCTTGGGCGTCTGGGTGAGGAGGCTATGGAACTTGGGGAGGAGGGAGGGCGGTTATTCAGGGGCTGCAGCAGCAGTCTGTGGTCTTGCTGCCTTTCCCACATTAGATCCACCATACAGCGGAGCATGTCAGTTTGCTCCCCCATGAGCTTGACCATACCATCCTGCCTGCTCTCATTGCGCACGTCCCTCCTCTCTTCTTATTCATGTAATGCTTTACGCGACTCCACAATTGTTTGCCTCCACGCATTCAGCTGGGCCCTATCAGTGCGGGAGAACTGCATGAGCTCGGCAAACATGTTGTCCCGAGTTCGTTTTTTCCTCCTTCAAACCTGGACCAGCCTCTGGGACAGAGTAGATAGGGGCCGCATTGAAACATTTGCGCCTGCTGCAGGAGGAGAAAAAGGAGGGTAGTATTTTAAAAGATATTTTAGAGAACAAGTATTTTAGAGAACAAAGGGGACCCTGTTTCTCAGTAAAACAGGTAATTCATAGTACATAGCACATGTTCTTTCTGTACAAGGTCTCATTTTGCCTCTTATACTGAAGTGCCTGCCACTTTGGTGTGAGTAAGCCATCACATGCGGCCAGGCAACAGAATTCAGCTTGCAGGCAGCCTGCGGGCTCTCTGGGATGAGTGCTTCACACAACACCCCCACACACACACACACCCACCGATGAGGCTCTGAGCAGGGATGAGCCCTTTAAACTAAACGCGAACAGCCCAGCGTGGCTCTGATGAGGCTCTGAGCAAGGATGAGCCCTTTAAACTAAATGTGAATAGCCCAGCATGGCTGGGTTTCCTCCCCACCACGTGGCTCCGATCAAGCTTTCACTCACCAGAAGTGCCTTCTCCAGGGTCATGGTCCAGGAGCATGCTTTGGGAGTAGGGGGAGGCTATTGGCTCCAGCGTTAAGAATAGTTCCTGGCTACGGGGGAAAACAGATTCCCCACTTGCCACCTGTGCACTGTCCTCCTCCTCCTCCTCCTCCTCTTCGTCCTCCAAAAACTCATCCTCCTCACTCCGTGCTACTCCCCCCTTGCAGGTGTCCATGGATAGTGGTGGGGTAGTGGTGTCGTCACCCCACATAATTGCATGCAGCTCATGGTAAAAGCGGCATATATGGGGCTGTGACCCAGAGTGCCCATTCACCTTCCTGGCTTTTTGGTACGCTTGCCTGAGCTCCTTGATTTTTGTATGACACTGTTCTGTGACCCTGGAGACTTTAGCATACGTATTTGCATTCCTTTTTTTGGAACGTAGTTCTGCCATAACAGATTTGTCTCTCCAACATGCAATGAGATCCAGTACCTCCCGTTTGGACCACGCTGGAGCTCATCTGCGAATCCAGGACTGTGTGGTCTCTTGAGATGGTAGGCTCTGCATAGTTGCCTATGATGGTGGACTCTGCAGATGGTCTCCTGTGCTGATGGTGACCAAACAGGAAATTCAAAAGTTCCCGGGGCTTTTACTGCCTACCTGGCTAGTGCATCGGAGTTCAGAGTGTTGTCTAGAGCGGTCACAAGGGAGCATTCTGGGATAGCTCCCAGAGGCCAATATCGTCGAATTGCGTCCACAGTACCTGTAACCCGGAACTGCGATCTCGATTTTAGCGCTACTCCACTTGCCGAGGTGGAGTACAGAAATCGGAGTGAAGAGCCCTTTAAATCGAAAAAACTGGTTTGGTCGTGTAGACGGAACCAGTTTTATTTGGCGGTAACTCGGCTAATTCCGAAATAACCGTGTACTGTAGACCAGGCCTTACGGTTGTAAAGTCAGGCACTCAAAAAAAGTTAATTCAGGCCCCCGTGCACAAGCATTATAATACAGTTTTAATTAAATGATCTCATGCCATATTCCACAGGAGTCCTGCCTCATTCAGTGCACAGGATGAAAGTTACTCAATTGTGCTGTTGTCTGTTAAGACTATTGGCCTCGTTGCTGTAGAAGTTGGAAGGCAGGGGACTGCAGCAAGAAAAAGGAGGGTCTCCTGGTTAAGGCAGTTGAATGCTGCCCTAGAGAAGTGGATTCTACTCCTGCCTCCGGCACAGATTTCTATGTGATACTGGGCAAGTCATGTAAACCAAGTTTTTATAGATGGCCACTAAGTGTGTTCTCTTTTAAAGATGCCCAACTTGAGATACCTGGGTCTGATTTGCAGAAGTGCCAAGCACCCACAGTTGCAGCTGAAGTCAATAGCAGCTGTTCTCTGAACATATAGTGATAAATATTCTGAAAAAATCAGGCTCTAGGCATCTCAAGCAGCATCCAAAATTAGAAGATACTTGACAATTTTGGCCTTCATCTCTCTGTGCCTCAGTTTCCCATCTGTACAATGGGGAGAATACCTTTCTACCTCACAGGGTCTGTGTGTGTTAAGGTAAGTTTATTGATATTTGTGAAGCATTCAGATATGACAGAGAATAGTATAATTAAAAAAACATGATGAAATTAATTCTTTGCATCAGGTCACCATCCCATGCTGCACTGACTCAACACCTGGCTTGGACAATTTCAACTAAACACTTAAAGTTTGTCCAAGTTATCAGTACCTGGAAACGGGGTTTTATAATGGAACATATTAGGCAACCTTAGCTATTGGCAGTGCTACCAGCTCTGCCTACAGCAAGTCACATCTAATCAGGACAGTGGGTAATGGACCTTTCGATGCCCACATCTCTATGTGAAAGTACCATAGAGTGCACTGTACATACCCTGAGCACACTTCTGGCAACATGTTGTCTCATTAACAAATCTATTTCCATTTCCTGCACAACCTCCATAAATGAAAGTCCTACACTTCTTCAGCGCATGATCAAAATACCACAACAAGTAGGTTCCTTTACAATGTCCAAGATCCTTCTCCAAGAGGCAAACACGGTCTGTATGAAGAACAAAAGGTTAAAATCAGAACATTGGAGATGAAGCAACTCGTTGAATCAGCCTAATCTGTTTTCTTTTGTTCTGATCTGCTTAGCACCATACAGTAATTTAAAATACAGGATTTCATCCACAAAACCGCTGAATTCAAAGTGATATGATCAGTTTCTACTAACTACTGACCAGCGTATACAGTAATAAAGCCCCTTAACTACAATGCATTCCTCAGCCAATCTCATCCCCAAATGTCTGCATAGAGGGGCTCTGCAGTGTTTCTCTGGAAGATTATCAAGTCTAGGCTCTGGCGGACTGGTTTGTTATCAATAAGATAGCCAGGGTTACCTATCATAGATATACTAAAAGGATAGATATACAACAGATTTGATTAGCTTAATGGCAGGTGTATAATGGGCCAAAGTCTACTCAGTTACACCCATTAGTTCAATGAGGTTGCACAGGTAACCAAGGGCCTAACTTAGTCCTGTGTGTTAGTAGGAATCAATTCCTCTATGACATGTGGTGTGGGACTTGAAAGTCTCATTTACTGGTCCAGATCTCTTACACTTACACAGCAGTGTAGAGTAGTAACTAGGACAATAACCTAGGACCCAAGAGATCTGGGTTCTGTTTCCTGACTCTGCCACTGATCAGGTGTGACCGTGGGCAAATCACTTCACTGGGGAGTATTCTTGTTTTAAGATTTTAAGTTCTCTGGGGTATGAACTGTCTCATGTGTTTATATAGCAGGTCCCTGATCTCAGCTGAGACTTCTAGGTGAAATTATAATATATTACACTGCACATGATGGCCGGGGGAAGATATTTTCCTTTGGATCAAGCCAGCAGTGTTATATATTTTAGGAAAGAAAGGCTGAGAATGTTGAGTGACACATCGAGTTCAGGATGTCTATCCCTGGTTAAGAATCTAAGCCTAAGTCACTTAAAGAGCATTACATGTGATTTCTTGGTGATATCACCAACAAATTCTTTATAACATCTCTTTTTAATTATAACGTTATAAGTCACAACCCCTATTCAAGAAGAGGAAATGCTTTCAGTAAAAAACTGCTTGTATGATCATGTTCTTATTTTTGTAAATGTAAATGCTAATTTTAAAGCTACCAATCCAAGGCTTTTGGCCACCTAATACATCACTAATACAATGAAATCCCATCAGCTTTACAGTAATCATTCAGCAACTCAGCCAGCCAGTCACCTACAGGAGCTCCCTCTCTAACCCTCCCCCCGTATTGTTGTAGAAGTACACACACAGAGCCCTCTCCAGAAACCCCATCAAACAAATGCAGAGCACCCAGAGGGTCACCAAATTCAGGCCATTTTGGAACAATGAGGGAGTAAGCTTCAGAATCCTGGGACCCTCATAGAGCATGCCCTGCCAACTACCCCCTCTTTTATAAAAAGGGGGATCCAGCTGACTGCAGTTGTTGCAGTATTCAGATTTAAGAACACACAAAGTAGAGAGACAATTGATGCTCTCTTGGATAGATTATTTCTACCCCAGTTCCCTATGTGTATTTCCAGGGGGCACCCTGACACAAAGTAAGGTAATTTCAAAGCCCAGAATTGATTCCCTTCATTCTCCCTCTCTATACTGTAGCTCTGAATGAAACCATCTGAATTTCCAATCCATGGGTTTAATGGTTTTCCTATAACACTCTGAGATGGTCCCTTCCATTCCAAGTGACTTATTCTCAGTGGTGATGAAATTTTTTGCAGCGTTACAATTGTAATAGCCTAATAAGGATTCCCACAGTTGTAGAATATGTGCATAGTACTACAGTGAAAAAGGCTGTATTTACTCTCAACTCAAATTCAGATATGTTTTGAGATCTACAGAGCAATTGTGTTCCTGTAAATGTGATACAAGAAACAGATTGGAATTAAGGTAACCTGATCAAAATTGTTTATTCTGCTGACATGGTCTATGGCAGAGTTGGAATTATAGACCAGATCCTCAACTGGTATAACTGATATAGTTCTACTTACTTCAATAGAGCTATACACTAATTTACACCAGCCGAGAATCTTGTTTTATTTGTTTATTTTAAACCACATTGAAAGATTGTTTTCCACTCCTTCATACTGGGGACTCAGGGTGACTAAAGGCACAATGTGATGATGTGCCACTCTTAGAAGAAACTTGACCTTTCCCATGATTTGTGTTTTGCCCAGAGTGACAGCTCTTTCCTGCCCTTGACAACACCTCAAAACTTTGAGACAACTGTCAAAACATACCTGATTCTGTCATTTCTGAGCATATCTGCAAAATACAATCCCTAGAATGGACATTTTTAAAGGCTACTTTGAGATCTTGGGTAACTGGTGATGTGAGCTCAGAGAATTGGAGGCAAACACAAACCTCAGAGGCAAACACATTCATTTTCACACTTCCACAGAACAGTGGTTTGAGCATTGGCCTGCTAAACCCAGGGTTGTGAGTTCAGTCCTTGAGGGGGCCATTTAGGGATCTGGGGCAAAAATTGGTGATTGGTCCTGCTTTGAGCAGGGGGTTGGACTAGATGACCTCCTGAGGTCCCTTCCAACCCTGGGGGAAAAAACAACAACAACAACAACAACCTGGATAAGGAAATAATAATCTTTACTCTAGTACCTTCAGATAAGAAACTCTTCAGTTCAACCATTTAATTGGCAGGACAGTGTCAAGAATTATAGTTATGAAGATGAGCAGTAGAAATTTGTCCCAAACTTGAGCCCTGAAGGAAGGCAGCTGAATTCAAAGGCACTGATCCCATATAGAGCACATTCTGGTAGCAGCAGTGCTTACAGCTGTAGTAGAAATTATCAGTAGTGGAGCACTATATACAGCAGACAGAGAAGGAACTGCAATCTCTTTTCCAGCTGCAGAAAAATAGCATTGGGGGAAGAAATTAAATGCTAGACAGACCGTTACAAGATCTCCCAAAGGCCTTGCCTATCTGGGCCTGTATTCTAGATTTTACAGTAAAATGATCTCAAGGATTCCAGTGGAAGATTTTTTGAACAACTAAAGCATTTTCCTTTGCAGTCTTTGTAACCCAAACCTTGCTTTATATTCTGTTATGCTTTAGCACAATGCTGCAGAGTATAAACAAAAGTGAAAGTGACTATACATTTCACTCAGTTTTCATAAAGAAAATAGAAAAGAGTACATGAAATAAGCAATCTCTGAATGCATCCAATGAAGTGAGCTGTAGCTCACGAAAGCTTATGCTCAAATAAATTGGTTAGTCTCTAAGGTGCCACAAGTACTCCTTTTCTTTTTGCGAATACAGATTAACACGCCTGCTACTCTGAAACTGTCCATTTTTAAAAAGTCTCCAGTTTTAATTACCTAAGATGTTATTCATAACAGGTAAGGAATTCTTTTAAACTGAAAGTTCTCCTACGTTTTGCAGTTTTACATACCAGTCTAATCAATTGTTAAACTGCCCATTTTCGTCTATGCAACAATGTGAGTGACATCGGGGTGAGATCCAACAATGTTATTTCCTTTAACTAGCTTTAGGGCTTGCTAACACTTACAGTAACTGCTTATGTAAATTTAATGTGACAGTCTCTTCAAACGCAATCTTACAAATTTCAGAGTAGCAGCCATGTTAGTCTGTATTCGCAAAAAGAAAAGGAGTACTTGTGGCACCTTAGAGACTAACCAATTTATCTGAGCATAAGCTTTCGTGAGCTACAGCTCACTTCATCAGATGCATCCGATGAAGTGAGCTGTAGCTCACGAAAGCTTATGCTCAAATAAATTGGTTAGTCTCTAAGGTGCCACAAGTACTCCTTTAATCTTGCAAATATAATCATAGTTGTGTACTCATGCTTCTAACACTATTAAGTGCTCAGGAGTATTTATTACATCCTTTCATTGGTCAAAACAGAACATTGTCTATCTAGCGCAATTAATTTCATTCCACTATGACTACAGCATTATGAACATGTTTGGCCTAAAGATTTTGGAGAGGGCTAGTTAAGTTAGCTTGGGTGTATTAAACAAACAAATAAAAAAAGCCTGACTCATTTTACATGAAGTGCACTGGGGATACAGAGAAGGACTCCAAGTTCTCACAGATCTTCTGATGAAATGCAACCCAACACTGTCCATTAGACTGAAACATTTGGCACTCATGCTGTGTTGGAGTTAACCAAGTCAGTCAATCAGAGAACAAAACCACAGAGAAAATTTAAAGGAGCTCTTAACTAATTTAGGAGCCCAAGTCCCATTAACTTGGTTAGCTAACTAAGCCACATGGGGCAAAACACAAAGCACAGACTTTTGCGTTGAAAATACTGAATACTCAAACTGTTTTCAAGTTTTAGATTTTCCTCCCTCCATGAATAGCTTATGAACAACTTTAAGTGAAATAGATTTGAGCACTTCATAATCTATCTGCAAAATTCAACTAATAAATGATGTGTTACAAATTATTTGCTTGTTGCTAGTATACCCCAAAGCATTTAGAGGGGTAGAACTAGAAAGAATGGAATGAAAACAACAGAAGGGAAATTTAGGCTGAGTCTCAGGGGGGAAAAAAACAAGTGTCCTAATAGCAAAGATCTCGTATGCTATGGAAGAGACTTCCAGAGGAAGTGGTGGATGAAACCTTGTCCAATCTATTTATATAAGTCCCAAGCCAAACACAGAAAAAATCCTGACAGGAACCATCCTGCACGTAGTGAGATGGACTAATGGGTCTTTTCCAGCTCTAATTTCTGTTTGTACAGTACACAGCAGTAGAAGCATGGCAGCTATTTCAGTGTCTGTAAATTGTAACTGTAGACAGACTGTATAATTTGCTCCCCTACATTAAACAAGTATGTTTGTAGCCAAAATACTCTGCATGATATTTCTCCTGCATTGTTTGTTGTAAGCCCCAAGACATCTGCCTCTGTGCTGCACATACTCAATTCTAGCTTTGTTTAAATAACTCTCCACTGTTCCCTGCATATATCTGATCCTAGTGCCACTTCGCTCTAGTGGATGTATCTGAACAAACAGGTTTGATGGCTCAGAACACTTTTGTCCTGGTCAGTTTCTATTCTAAAGCTCCGAGCAAGAATCTCTGGGCAAAATGCCTAACTGTTTGCAGGGCTAGCACAAGGCCCTCCTTAACTTAGGATGGGCTGAAATGACACTTGTGCTGCCTCATAATTGAATCATAGAATATCAGGGTTGGAAGGGACCTCAGGAGATCATCTAGTCCAACCCCTGCTCAAAGCAGGACCAATCCCCAATTTTTGGCCCAGATCCCAAACGGCCCCCTCAAGGATTGAGCTCACAACCCTGGGTTTAGCAGGCCAATGCTCAAACCACTGAGCTATCCCTCCCCCCTGGGAGAGTTGAGGGGGAATCCTAATTCATACGCTTATGGACTTGTCCATGGGACAGGCAAATGGGAGTTTTCCTGGGACTTAGTCTTGCAACATTCCTAGTTCCTTCTCTTTTACCGCATGCAAAGTAATTTTTCAAGCTCAGTTGTTCCCAGTGTTCAGCTGCAATCTGAATACAAAAGGCAGAACTGGCTCAAACTCCCTTTCCCCCAGGCCTCTGCCTGTTTCTAGGACTGAAGTAGGCCTTTTGAAGGTTTGTTTCCAGGTTCCAGATGGAACTGGAAGAAGAAATGGCAAAAGCAGCAGGAAGAAGGGGCGGTTATTAGGATTTTTCACCTGCTCTGAAGTGGGAAACCATGGGAGTCTCCTGAGAAACTATGTTCTTCATTAGTTTCCCAAAGCAGTTCAGATAAGCACCAGCACTTTTGGTTGCTTATATACACAGCAAACCCAAACTCTGAACTGACTGACAATATCCAAATGAGAATAAATCAGCCACCAATTTACAGGGCCTCAAATAGAGACCTTCTGTGGAGTGCTGGTGAATGAGCCAACACCTCATATCCACAGCCCTTAACTTTGAGATGCAGAGAAGGACCCAAGTCATAGTTTGGATCTGGACTTGCTTTAGACACTAAAAATAATGTCCAAGACACCCAGATGTAATTCTAGTACTTAAGGTGGTGAAATCTTGCCAGGAGGAGAGGATCAGGAAGTTATAGTATTTAATATGAACTGAATTTTTAATGTTATGAAATACTTTAAAGGCTGGAATTTTGCTACTAGCACCTTGAGGAATGTAGTGTTATCTCATAGGATGGAACTAAACTAAACTAAACGACTAGTTAAAAAAAACCCCAGAGTTATCTCCATCAAACATTTGACAGTTTATGTAATAAGGTAGAAGAGCCAGAGAAGTGTTTCCTATTTCAGGGTTGGCAATATTCAGTTTGGCATCAGTTACATATCTAAGATCCAATATCTCATAATCCTGCAGAGCTAAATAGAGGAGTTTTTCTACAACTGTAAAGGGGAGATCCCCAAACTGTCCAATAGAACATAGAGCACTTGCTTCTAGCCAGCTCTGAGGTACCAGACTTCAAATCATGTCCAGGGAAACCATCTTTAGGAAGTTTTAACAGATTTTTAAATATGTACTGACTATAATTTCTCTCCTTCTGAGTCCTACACAGTTAGACTCAGGGTCAATACTGTGGGAATTTCAGTGGCCATCAGGGACCTCCTCCCCCAGCTGGCAGTAGTATATAAAGCACACGTCATCTTGTTTCAGGAAATACACACTACCATTAACACTCAACAATCAATCCCTGTCTTTGCTGTTGCGTCTCACCTCTATTACAGGCATATTGCCTGCACCTAGGATGGCATCCTACATCAGGGAAGGCATTCCAGCAACTTCAGTCTCATCATCAGGTCCAAATGATATAATCAAATGTCAGGCTATAAAAGTGAAGGACCTGACCCTTATCAATGTCTAGAAACCTCCATCAACCAACTGGCCAACTCCTCTTCTCCCCACCTTCTCGAGACCTTCAGTCTACTGCGGCAATTTTAACTTACGCCGTTCCCACTGGGGATACGCTGATGACAATGTGGATGGAGTAAAGCTAGAGGAGTGGGTGTTGATGGTCAACCTGCAGCTTCTATATGATCCTAAGCAGCCACCACTTTCCATAGCAACAGATGGACTTTGCCTCTTCTACAATTAGAAGAAGCTATGCAGAGAATGGAAAAGTCAAAATAAAAGCCAGTCTGACTTACCATCATCTGGATAGATTAGTTCAGCTAACGTAGAGCATGTCTTCATACACTGCCTGTCAGTGAAGAAGCGATTTCCATTCCCACCAGCACCTCTGTATGCAAATGGTTTACAGCGATCTGTGGTTTTATCATAGTAGAGTCGGATCCCAATCTTGTCTCCATGTAGGCCTTCATCCATTGGCTCATTACATACTGCACCAGGAAACACCAAAATGGAAAGCATGTTACTCACAGATAAAGTCTACCTGGCAATATTTACAATGGCAAGAGGTGCTAGTTTATTCTGGAATAATTTCCCCATTTGGCCTGATAATGTTCTTTTTGCTACACTGAAGTGCCATTTTAAGACTGCTGGCCCGGTGTTCTTGCTGAGAGCGACCTCATGGTAGAGCTCTTACCAATGTGTAGCCATTGCCCCAAAGGGTGTAGGGGGTGGCACGAGAAAGAATCTGCTGTGGAGAGGCTGCAACGCCATTCCAAAGGCTGCTTCGACCCCACAGCTACACTGCAAACACATTCCCTTCCCTGAAGGAGTGAAGGCTAGAATATTTAGACTGTCTAAATCATTTTGCTTTGACATTTCTAATGATAAAAAATAAGCAGAATAACTTTTGTAAATGCATTTTGTAAAAAAGTTTTTTAAAAACCAGACATCATTCAAGCCTTCAGACAGAAAAAAAGGCACTAACTAAATTTCTCCTCTCCCCCCTTTTGGTGGTCACCTTTAGAGACGAAAAGCTATGCCAGTAGCTTCTTTCATGTTAGTTTTTAGAGCCAACCCTGTTAACAAACAGCCAAAAACCAAACAAGCTTTTTATATCTCACTCCAAACCTAACAAAATACCAATTCACTGTTCTGGCTGGACCACAGCTTGCTTTGAATTTCTGCACCAGTGGAAACTGTTCTACAAGTCTGCAATTGGGGTAACCTATTTTAACCATCCCGTACTGACTTAAAGCACAGGTTTCTCTGTTATCAGTCTGAACCCAAAAGACTGAGCTGTGAGTAAACTTGGAATTGGATAAGGGTTAATAGTTATCAGTCTGGTTCCATTTTAAAATATACCGTTAGCTCAGATGATTGGCAGCTGACACCAGTGAGTCACATCAGACAACTTAAAGATATTTTGGAAACAGCTGCAGAGTAGTTTGTTTGCAATCACAAGCAGACTGTTTAGTTCTTTGCTTTTGCTTTGCATTAGAGGAAGAGATGCATAGAAATTAACGAGCAATATTTCCCTGTTCTTTTGGCTTTTTTGTTTGAGCATATGATTATAGGACAACATAAAGCAGTCAGAGCACAAGACTTTGCACAGCAATGTAGACCCTCCAGGAGGAGCCAAGGTTATTTGGGGCCAGATTGTACCCATCCATTGCCTGGTAATGCTAGAGGGGAGGACACAAGGAGACTATATCTGCTCCCTCTAAGGCTATGTCTACACTACTGCGGTAAATTGACCTACTCTATGCAACTCCAGATACGTGAATAACGTAGCTGGAGTCGATGTACCTTAGGTCAAGTTACCATGGGGTCTACACCGCAGGGGGTCGACAGGAGAAAATCTCCCATCGACTTACCTTACTCTTCTCGTCGGGAGTAGAGTACAGGGGTTGACTGCAGAGCGATCTGCAGTCAATTTGGCGGGTCTTTACTAGACCCACTAAATCGACCACCGGTGGATCAGTCTCAAAGCATCAGTCTTGGTTGTAGTGTAGACCTGAAAGGGCCAGACATAGTCAATCTCTGTGCTCTGATTCTATCAGCACAAGCTGACCAGAGGAAGGATGGAATGGGGCAGTGAAATCATTGTCCCACCTCCTTCCTTTTGCACTGGCTAATGGTTCTGGCCAGCTGCAGAGAGGGAAGCACACTGCACCAGTGGGCATTATCTCTAATGTACAGACAGGGAATTGAGGCAGATGCCAAGAGTCAGCGGCAATGTTAGGAACTGAAATTCAGAATCCTGCAAGATGAAGATTGTGAGAGTGCAGCCCTGAGCCATCATTCTTCGTCGTGCAGGCCCGGGTCAAACCGTAATTGCCTTAAAGACTCAGCTCCTCCTGGATAAAGCTCAGTCTGAACATGACTCTTAGCTACCCATGAGCCACTAACATGAAGCAAACTGATGGGAACAGGCCCTGCCATTTGACAAGGACCCTATGATCAGCGTAGGTCATGAGGCACTGATTACTGATATTGGTTTGTTGTTACCCTCACACACATTTCTGAGTCAGTGGCCAGCCCTCATTGCTGCTCCTTCTCTCACTTTAATTGCCCACAATGGCTACTCAGGTGCAGGTAAGAGCTGCACTTACCACTGCAGCCCCCTGGATAATAATCCTACCATTGTGAGCAGGGGCAGTGGGATAGAGGCAGAACGTGGGAGCTAGCTGCCAAAGGAAGCCTCCACAGCAGAGAACTAGAGATCGGGGACCAAAAGATGAACAGAGAAGCATCCTGTTGCTGGCACATGGCCAGCACTAGACACAGCAAGAGGATACAGTCCAATGGTCTTGTGACAGCCCTGGCCAAGCTCCCTATGCCAGACGCTCACCAGACTGCTATGTTTGGATATACACGCTGGGCTCATGTGCTTTTAAGCTTCCCTTGGTCTGGCTAGGCTCCTGTACAGTTTCTGGCACAATTCCTGGCCAGTACCTCCTCTGGAAATGGGATCCCATGGCCAAGATGCCCTAGGCCAGTGCTGAACACTCCAAGGCTTCCCAGTAGGTGCCAAGAGAACTATAATACAAACTGCCTTCAAGCTAGTCAGTGACTAACCCTCTTGCAGTAAACTAAGGGGGGAGGTGTGACATTCTTTACCTTGGGGGAGCGTGCTGTAACCCCCATATTTCTCATTTTCATATAATCATGATCTTATGTATAAAGCATGCCTTGTAATGGGGAAAGATTATGACCTGCTGAAAGTCATTTCTCTATCCATATATGTATATCATTAACGCATATGAAGTTATGAGAATTGTGTAGTATGGGTGTTACTAAAACATGCTGTAAATTGGGGGAAATCAACCAGATATTTGCTCCCCAGAGGCAACAGCAAGGAAAGTAACCAATGCCGGGCGGGGTGTCAAACAACTCATCAACAGCCATTGTTCAGCAAGGGAGCTACAATGCAATGACGCACCTGCATGAGGCTACACCGGGGAATTGCTCAACCTTGCTTTGAGAGACTCAGTAATGCTCACCTGACTCTGATAGGGCGGAAGGGCAAAGCCAAGAGGAAGGAGAGGACATGATAAAAGAAAAACACATTTGCCATGCTCGTCCTCTCTCTTCCACCTACATCCACAGACACCACACCAAGCAACTGAAGCGCTGATCAAAGGGGAGAGCCTGGCTGAAGAGCAACCAGCCAGCCTGTGGTGAGAAGCATCTAAGTTTGTAGGGGCATTGAAAGTGTTAAGATCAGCTTAGAATGCATTTTACTTTTATTTCATTTGACCAAAGCTGACTTGTTATGTTTTGACTTATAATCACTTAAAATCTATCTTTATAGTTAATACATTTGTTTGTTTATTCTACCTGAAGCAGTGTGTTTGGTTTGAAGTGTGTCAGAGGCTCCCATTGGGATAACAAGCCTGGTACATATCAATTTCTTTGTTAAATTGACAAACTTATATAAGCTTGCAGCATCCAGTGGGCATAACTGGACACTGCAACAAGGAGGTTCCTAGGGTTGTGTCTGGGACCGGAGATATTGGCTAGTGTCATTCGGTTGCACAGTCCAAGGAGCAGCTTACATGCCAGAGGCTGTGCATGAACAGCCCAGGAGTGGGGGTTCTCACAGTAGTGCAAGGTAAGGCTGGCTCCCAGAGTGAAGGATTGGAGTGACCTAGCAGATCACCGGTCCAGATAACACCAGAATGGAACATTACACCCACCCTGAAAGAAATCTTTTCTGAATCCCCTCTTCTGGCCCGTAAACTCTCCATGCTCAAGCTCCCCATAGACCAGGACACACCAATTCAAAGCGGCACCGGACACTGCCAGAACAACAGACGCAAAACCTGCAGCCATCTCTATACCACTACAATGATCAACACCCGCCGCAGCACACCTTTCAAGATCTATGGGTCCTACACATGCCTATCACAACATATGGTGAACCACCTCCAGTGCACTAAATGTCCCAAAAGAAACTATGTGGGAGAAGCCAGACAATCACAATGCTCTCAAATAAACTCACACAGGAAAACGATAAAAAACAAAAACATCACATCACCTGTGGGTGAACACTTTTCACAAAGTGATCACTCTATATCTGACCTATCAGTCCCCATCCTCAAAGGAAACCTGCACAACACTTTCAAGAGATAAGCATGGGAGCTGAAATTCATAACTTTGCTAGACACTAAATATCATCGAGTGAATATAGACACTGGATTTATGGCTTATTACAACAATCTATAACCCACTAACAACCCCTCCCCCCCGAACTGCTCCCTCTCTATGACTGGAGAGGTGTTAACAGGCCACTTCACCTTGAAATATGTCTTAACTATTTATGCTAAACAATCTATTCCATCTTGTGTTTAGCTGTGACATTCTGCACAAGGGCTTGTCTATGCTTAAAATGCTGCAGTGGTTCAGCTGCGCCAATGCATCTCTGTGCCACTATAGCACTTCAAGAAAGACGTTACCTATGCCAACGGGAGGGCTTTTCCTGTTGTCATAGGTAATCCACCTCCCCAAGAGGTAGTAGCTATGTCACTCTCCCATCAACACAGTGCTCTCTACACCAGGATTTAGGTCAGCATAACTGCATCACTCAGGAGTGTGGAAAATCCATATTGTCTGGAAACCAAGACTAATAGCAGACTGGTATAAAAACAAGCACTGCACTCTGTATCTTTATATAGAGTCGCATGGGATGGGAAAAAGTGTAGACAAATGGTTAATTATACATATTGCAGCTGATGAGCAATGGGCATATTTAAAACAATCAAGTCAAACATCACATGCAGAACAATCCTACAGCAAAGTAAAAGGTGGCCTCAGATTAAATCTAGAGGAGTATTTTTTTTTAAAAAATTGGGCATCATTAGCATAAAATTCTACATGAAAGTATTGCAATTGTGCATACAATTCAGTTTGTGATTTCCATCATTTGCTGGTTTGGATGAATATTTTATATATGTAACACTTACATCTCCAAAACTGTAAATGAAACTTTACCAAGCTATTGTCAAAAAGAAACCTACTGAAAATCTTAATTTGGGTGTATTTCTTACAAGATAAATGTCAGACAGTATCAGCAACAATGCACTTTTAGTTAAAACTTGACAAGGTTCAAAGTATTTGATGCAGATCTATTATTTTGTAGTCACACAAGTGGCAATATATTGCATCCATGACAATACAATACTGGATTGTAACATTAGGTATATTTTTCAAGCCATCTTTTCCTAAAACTGATAACAACTCATGTCAAAAGAAACAAATCCAAAACCACTTAGCACCCATCCCTAATCTCACTTGAAATAGTCTGCTAGACAGCCATGAAATCATGTTTACTGGAGAAAATAATATTCCTTGTATTTATGTAACACTAGTTAAAGAGGTGATCACAGCATGCTTATACTTGTGAGGGGGAAGATGGAAAGTATATTATGCTATGGGTACTGCATAAAAAATGTCAGAGGGCAGGTGAAAAGTAACTTCTGCAAAGGTAATTTGAAGGAGGCAGCATGTAATTTACAGGTGGGGATTTGGCCAGGGCATTGGATTTTTCAATTCCTTCCAAAAAGCTCCATAACCATGTAGTCTATAATGACCAATGGTCAGCGCCTTGGTGTTATACATCATACAAAATACAAAGGTATGTTAAAGAAAGTAGCTCTCTTACCTTCCAATCTTGCTGATGTAAAGAAAACAAGGCAAGTACAAAATAAAACCACAGTGAGCGCAATTCTACAGCTGTTCATTGTGCTTCTGGACTTGCACTCATCCCCCCTTTGCCTTGGAAAACACACTATCTACTGTCCACACTGCTTATCTGAAAGTGCAAAGTTCACTTCAAAGATCAGTCTTTTTGCCAATCATTCATAATGCAACATGCACTAATTATTAATAGCTGGCTAGCTACTGTAAAGAACTCTTAAATTTCTTGATGCATTCCTTCTGATAAATAAAATTGGCCCCCCTCTCTCCTCCCAGCTTGTTTGCTTCACAGTAGACTCTTCTGCCCAGATACACAGAGCCTCATTCACAAAGAGTTTTCTGGGAGAACCTTCATCCCGATCTCGTCATTCATTCTGCTAAGGTGGCAAGAGTCATAGTGACCAAATATACCTTGCACCCTGGAGGACTGAACAATCACTTTTCCAGAGACTGAAGTTATAGCTGCCCGTCATGCGCTGGCTGATAGGAATAACAGAAGTTACTGCTGAAAGCTCACCCAGTTGAGAACTGGGTTTTGGAAGAGAGCAATACTATAGGTCTATTGATTCCTCAAGCTACTGGTCCTCCACTAGAAACCAAATGCAAGATTCAAATTGAATCTACTGGAATTCCTATTAAAAGTCAGTTCCATTTGTAATTGCTCTTCACCCCCTCTGGAATTATGTTTCTGGGCTTCTCTTGTGTGGCTGCGAGATGCGAAGCAACAGGATAAGAATGGCAGCAGCTGAAACTGAGACAGAGAGGGTTTGAAGACAAAAGACTGTGGAATGCTTTGACCAGGGGAACCTATTGTCTCACAAAAGCATGTGCCTCCCAGCTTCTCCCTTCCCTAGCTGGCTGTGCCCATTGAACTCAATGGTGTATGCTCAGATGTAACTGAGGGCAAAATTCAGCCCCTGAAGTTTTGAGATATTTGGATTCAGGGTTTTGGTTTAGTCCTACCTCTATTTACTAGAGCTATAGCCCCATATATTTGGGCTGCTCTCTCAAGCAAGCTCATCTCCCATCCAGAATACTGCAAGATTTAACTAGGCCCCAAGCCTACGTTTGGCACATAACAAAAGGAACTGATGCTTTCTGATACCTGGCTGAAAAGTGCAGTAGGTCCTAGGTATTACTGTAGCTATGAGCTCTATTGCTCTCACCCCCTTGAATGCCAATTTGTTGCTTTCCACAATAAAGCTGCAGGCTGAAAAGCAGCAGTAGCAATTCAGCGGGAGAGCTATTCCTCCTACGTCAGTGATTAAAGGAAGAGCTTGTATGTTTACATGAAACAGATATCAGATCTTGTTTCTGCCAGATCCTGGGTCACTTGTGAGAAGCGCCTGTAACCAGCACTGCAGCCAGACCCAACGAGAGCTTGGTTGGTATGATGACCAGTAAACAGGTTTTCACCTGCCAGTGCACATTGTTCCAAGAAGAGGGCATTTCTAGCACTAAAGGCAAAGGGTGCACGCTGAAGGCTGCAGCTACTAGGGTTAGTTCCTGAAAGATACATCTGCTTCACTTGTCAGGCAACAAAAATTTTTATCATCCTGCACTAGGCTGGATATGATTCTTCCAAGGATGTTAGACAACAACTTCCTTTATTGCCTATTAATTCATAAATGCAATTCTGAACAGGATGAGAGACATTAAGGAAATCAGTGTCAAGGCAACAAGGAACTCACTCAACACAAAAATACCCCACATAAAATCCTGTCAACTGGAACAGTCTGGTTCAGGGGCAGGCAAACTTTTTGGCCTGAGGGCCGCATCAGGTTTTGGAAATTGTATGGAGGGCTGGTTAGGGGAGGGGGGCATGGCTCCCCCCCCACTTCTGGCCCTTGATGGCCGCCCCCAGACTCCTGCCCCATCCAAACACCCCCTGTTCCCTGATGGCCCCCGTGAGAGCCCTGCCTCATCCACCCCCCCCCCGCTCCCTGTCCCCTGACTGTCCCTGGAACCCCTACCCCTGATTGCCCCCCACTGCCCCATCCAACCCCTCCTCTCCTTCCTGACTGCCCCCCCGGGACCCTTGCCCCATCCACCACCCCTTCTCCCTGTCCCCTAACTGCCCCCCCCGGGACCCTCACCCCTGCCTGCCCCCCGCCGCCCCATCCAACCCCCCACTCCTTCCTGACTGCCCCCACCGGGACCCCTGCCCCCATTCAACCCCCCTGTTCCCCACCCTCTGACCGCCCCGACCCCTATCCACACCCCCACCCCCTGACCACCACCCTCAACTCCCCTGCCCTCTATCCCACCACCCCTCTCACCGCACTGCCTGGAGCACTGGTGGCTGGCCACGCACCACGCAGCACAGAGCACCGGGTGAGGCCGGGCTCTGCAGCTGCGCTGCCCCAGGAGCTTGCTGCCCCGCCGCCCAGAGCATTGCGCCGGCAGCGCAGTGAGCTGAGGCTGCGGGGAGGGAGAACAGCGGGGGAGGGGCCGGGGGCTAGCCTCCCAGGCCAGGGGCTCAGGGGCCGAGCAGGAGGGTCCCGCGGGCCGGATGTGGCCCGTGGGCCGTACTTGCCCACCTCTGTTCTAGTTTAACAATGGACTGCCCCCTCTAGGAGTTCATTGAAAGATGAAGAGAACAAAAACGGAAGGTTTACACAAACTATTTAATCTTTAAAACTAAACATGCTGCAGAGGTGGGGGCAATAGGCATTGGCACTAGCCTTACACCAGCGTTTATGTTCCAATATAGATCAAGTGTAGACTCAGCCTAATCCCTCTGTTTATGCACCCAACAGAACTTACCAGCCAACTGGGACAGCGGAGTGACATCTAGTGTCTTCTCAAGAGAGACTCAAGAGCCACATAAAAAAGTAGAAAGAAAAGGAGTCCTTGTGGCACCTTAGAGACTAACCAATTTATTTGAGCATGAGCTTTCGTGAGCTACAGCTCACTTCATCAGATGCATACCGTGGAAACTGCAGCAGACTTTATATATACACAGAGAATATGAAACAATACCTCCTCCCACCCCACTATCCTGCTGGTAATAGCTTATCTAAAGTGAGCATCAGGTTAGGCCATTTCCAGCACAAATCCAGGTTTTCTCACCCTCCACCCCCCCACACACAAATTCACTCTCCTGCTGGTGATAGCCCATCCAAAGTGACAACTCTTTACACAATGTGCATGATAATGAAGTTAGGCCATTTCCTGCACAAATCCAGGTTCTCTCCTGGATTTGTGCAGGAAATGGCCTAACTTCATTATCATGCACATTGTGTAAAGAGTTGTCACTTTGGATGGGCTATCACCAGCAGGAGAGTGAATTTGTGTGGGGGGGTGGAGGGTGAGAAAACCTGGATTTGTGCTGGAAATGGCCTAACCTGATGCTCACTTTAGATAAGCTATTACCAGCAGGACAGTGGGGTGGGAGGAGGTATTGTTTCATATTCTCTGTGTATATATAAAGTCTGCTGCAGTTTCCACGGTATGCATCTGATGAAGTGAGCTGTAGCTCACGAAAGCTCATGCTCAAATAAATTGGTTAGTCTCTAAGGTGCCACAAGGACTCCTTTTCTTTTTGCGAATACAGACTAACACGGCTGTTACTCTGAAACCTGTCATAAAAAAGTAGCTCAGAACTGAGAAACTTGGACAAAGCTGGGACCAAGACTGGCACAGCACCCAGCTGCACTATGCCTCATTGCTATTAGTTTCATTTTAATGTGCACTAGTCTCAACATTTTATGAAGCAAACATCCCATAGGATACCACTAGGTGTCACTATGAACCAGAGTGGTTTTGATATTTCAGAAGCTGAATTAATTCCTTCTTTTGGTTCTAGCTGATCTTTTTGTTTCTGTTCTGTTTCCAGTATGCACCGTACCTAATAGAAAATCTGTTCAGCTGTTTGCTTTTGCCACTTAGCCATACGATCAGTACAATTCTTTTATGGGCACATATCCATGGAACTTTGATATTGCTCATGTCAAAGGATTTTCGCCTCCATTTCAATCCCACTTAATTTTTAAAGTTAAAGACGCATTTTTCAGTCAAGCCATTTCAAAGTTTGCAATATGCAAACTCTTACTGTCTTAGACAAGTCGCCCAACGCTTGTCCTTAAAATCAGAATGACTCCTCCCCACAATTCCATCGTGATGCATCTTCTTGTGCTTTTCATGGGTGAGGTGTGCCATACATTCACCATGGGCACTGTGCTTGCAGGATGATTAAAGGAAAAATGAAGGTCCAAGCCACCCATCTCCCATTAAGATAAATGAAAAAGACTCCCAGTGACTGCTGGGAGCTGTATAAGGCACTTAAGCTTCACTCCTAGAAATCCAGTTTGGCTAGGAGGTCAATAAGAAACCACATTAATAAAAGCAGGTTCTCAATAAACAGCCTTATTTCTTCAGGCTTTCGAGTGGGCTGGCTACCATGGAACTGCAGACCGGGCCAAAAAGAGAGCTCCAAAGTGGGTCAGTTGCTGTCAAGGGGTCATATGAATAACACTATCCAAAGCCTAATGTTCTTATAAACTAATGAAATTACCTCATTGACCAATGATCAGGCATTTTGGAGACCATTTTAATATCCAGATCCCCAATTTAATTCCTTGCTAGAATGGATTCCTCACACATAGAGATAACCTTTCATCTGATTATTACTTACTTGGGACCATGTGACAACTTTCCAAGAAAAGCATTTAAGGAGCTAAATATGAAGAAAATCCACAAGATACAGTAAGTCATTCATAGTAAATAGCAGCATAACATCTGTTCCATGAGAAAACCAAGATGTGGCAAACTACAGGGGTTGTGGCTATGGGAGCGACATAATCCACAGATAACTTGTTTGGGGACACTCTGTAACACCATGCTCCATAACAGGGGCCTACGGGTCAAGATGGGCATAAAGATGCAGAGAATATTTCTGAGCCCTGCAATCTGAAATTGCTGTGAGCGTGTGGGCCTCAAATCATACACTCTTCTCCCACTTATTTCCACCCAAGTCCATCAAGAGCTTGATATCATACACAAAGGTATGTATGGCTGGTAAGATAATGGCAAGTTACTGCAGTGATGTGCAGTCTTTTCTGCAGAAAAAGAATGTTGTTTCCAGGCTCTCCCACAACTCCTCCTGCATTTCCACAAACCACACCTCCCCAGTGCCATTTTTCAGTTGTAATTGTGTGGCATCCATCCAAGGAGGAATTTTGAGAAGCACTTGGGCTTTCAAGGCTGTATGTGATAGAAAGCTGCTCTGCTCTTCCGTCTGCACATACAACTAGAGAAAAATACTTCCCCCACAGTTACTTTTCTGTATGCTACACAATACCCAGCAGGTCTTACCATTTTTATTCTCTCTAGAATGCACTTTGCCATTGGGCAACTGTCAATTTTCAGCTTAACTTCTACCCAAGCCAGAACCAAAGTAGAACTTTCTCAGATTTCAGCTGGGAGTTGGCGGGGAGGGGCCATGGATGAATTTGGATCCGAACCTCCAACATCTGATCTGAATTTTATGGGCATATCATTATAATGGGACCAGATCCTGCCACTGAGTTGTACTTAAGTCTCCCCTTGTCTTCAGTGAACCAACAGCAATTTATGGTCTAATGTGAGAGTCTGGAAAGTTCAAGCTATGCCATCTCATGTTCACATTTAAATTTATATAGCACTCTAGTAACACCCTGCTATATAGTAAATACGTGGGGATCTTGCCTTGAAGACTTAACAATATTAAAATACAATGTACAATGCAGTACAAGACACAACACTGAATACCACCTTTAGAAGTGGAAACCTTTACACAAAAGATGGCTTTTTTTTTTTTTTTTTTTTTAAGTACAGGAGGACGTTTTTCAGCATATTAAATAGGAAGCCTGGATAAACAATACGGGGTCATATGAAAAGTAGCACATAACTGGTGTGAGTAAAGGACAAAAAAAGCCATAGCTATAATAGATGCTTGGATGGAGGGGTAGGCAGCATGGAGATCTGGGCAGAATGATATTTTTGTATTTTTCCACATAATGTATGTTAACACATGCAAGGGTATCAGGTGCTACTCCGAAAGTTACAAACCTATTGCCAGATTCTTAGTTCTTAATTAGCCCCTTTGAAGCTACTCAACAGGAGTAAGGGCCTCAGAATGTGGCTCAGTAATGCTACGATATCTTCAGATGAAAAGCGCTGCAGATATGAAGTTATGTTATATTAAGCCTCAACACCTTACTCTCTACAAGCAAACATTATCCCCACTTTATAGCTGTGGAAAGAGAGGTAAAAAGATGTAAGATGTCTTGCCTAAATTAACAGTGACAGAGATAAGAACAGATCCTACAACTCCTGACCAAGAGTCCCTTGCTCCAACTGCTAGACAACACTCCCTTCCCTAATGAAACGGGGTCATGAAATGAAATAACCTATTGCAAGGCAAGGCATGTGTGCAAAAAGACGGAGTTTAGAATTTCTATGGGAACCTCAACTTTAAATATCCTTATTATGGGATTATAATCTCAGTTTTACCATTGCACTAAGGTAGTTCTGTTTAGCAGGTAGAAAACTCAGGCTCTGCTGTGTCATATCTATTACCATTTCTTTATGCCTTGTTTCTCCCCGTAGCAGTTCAGAGACAACATTCCATCCCAGCACTTTAGTTCTCATCCAAAGAGCCTGGCTCATGCTTTCCCAAGGCTCTTCAAAGCAATGACAGCAAGGCTGCGTCTCCTGTCATTGGCAGGCATCTGCTCATTACCTCTGTAATGCTTAAACCAGAAAAAAAGATTCCAGTGTGCAGGGCAGCCATGACTTCTCCAAGTTACATTGGAATTTACACTGGTAAAACACCTTGAACCTGAAGAGCCCTGAAACAAATTAAACACTTCACTTTGCAGAAATGACATTTAAAAAATTTAAGTAAAGTTCAGTATTAAAACATATTTCAAAGGGTAAAAGATGTACTGCCATGAGTACAGTTATTTGTAGCTAGATCCGTCTGAGACCATTTGTGCCTAGAAAGTCATAATCCTTTAATATTTGTATGTATAAACGGGAACGATAAAAAAAAGTTGGACACATCATTATCTAAAACATATGCACTGCTATAGTAAGAAGACTGGTAGGATAAGTGGCCATGAGATTATACATAAAGAAAATTAAAGGGGAACACAACCTGCAGTTAATGCACGTTTCCTTTTGTGATTATATCATGCTATGAATGCACTTAACAAATGCTAAACTCTACTACAACTACACAAGAGCTAAATGGTTATCACATGCTCCAGTATGGATATGTTGCATCTTGCTAAGTAGCTAAGTATGTGCTAGTTACTCAGTTACCTATAAAATTTACTACTTTTTTGCTTCGATAAGTTTGTTACACATAAATATGCCCTCTCTTTCAGCAGATATTGGGATAATAGTACACAGAAGATGCAGTCACTTAACAGATATCCTATTCTACATACATGGATTTTAGCCATTGGCCTCTCCAATGACCTGACATTAAAAAAAACAAAAAACAAAAAACCCAGAGCCGCTCAGTGTTCCACTTTAGACACTTGTCAGAACATTTCAGGCAGTCAGAGAAATTGATGAATGAAAATCTTGGTTTAGAAGACATTTGATTTTGGGGACAGATATCCAAGTTCAGGTGGGAAAAATGGTGCATGCCAGTCGGATGTAGATACCTAATGTGTGCTTTGCAATAAACCTTTCAAGGAAATTCTGCTGAATTTTAGTCAGGGGAGATTGCTCTCTCTCAGCTACCTGCCTGTTTCTCTCATCTGATGCTCAAGAATAAAAAAAATCACCTGAAATGCTCTTGTCTCCCAGCTTCCCCTTTGTGCCATTTCAGTCCACTCTCATTTAGTCCATTTGTGCAACTCCCAACAAACCTACACTCACAACAAAATCCTAAACTGTATCCTCATTCGAAATGCATGGGTTCAAAGGTGACACCAACCCTGCCATGTGCCCCAGGGTAAAAACAGCAGAGAGGAACCAGCTGAAATTCCAGCCAGTAAGAGCAGATGCAACCAAAGCAGAGACCTTCACACCCATGGTCAGAAATTCCTACAGACTCGACTGGACTTTCTGTGCCTGGTGCCAGTTTGCTCCATCCCACTCTGTCATCCTCCCACACAGTCACTTCACCTCAGGTTCACTGCATACCTTCCTCTCTCATCCTTTTCTCCTCTGCCCTGTCCCCATTACTGCCCTTCCCTTCCCTTTGAATTTAGCTGATCCCCTCTTAAATGACCCTCCACCCAAAATCATGGCACTAACGTGTCATGTGTCTCCATCAGACTGTTCACTCTATTTGTGCGTGAGACCCCTTCCCCACCCTGTGTCTCACTTGTCCATTTAGATTGTAAGCTCTTCAGGGCACAGACTGTGTAAACTCTATGTTGGTACAGCACCTAGCACAACCAGGGCCCTGTTCTCGGTTGGCCTTTGGCCATAATAAATAAGATTACTAATAATAATCAGCAGCCAACCAGCAAAACAAACAGAGCATTAAAAACATGATCACTATAGCTCAAGTCCCATCCCCTTCTGACTACCTCCAGCCCAGCCTACAAAAATATAATCAATGATCATAATAGAGGCTTACAAGATACTGCAAAGAACCATGAGAGGGGGCAGTGGAATGTTTGGAGATGGGCTCATGTCAAGCCCTGCCCAACTCTACTGGAGGCCATGGGAAGAGCTGGGCCATGAGGCTGTCTCCTACACACTGCTGAAAGTGGGGAGGCCAGCCGGCTGGCTGGCAATGTGTGTACACAGGGAGAAGAGCCGCCAGACCAGCACACTTTGAGAGACCCTGATCAACATCTCCAACAGTGCAAAAACTGGGCCAGCTCTTCTCAGGGCCCTAGTTAGGGACCGGAAGGTTTTGAAGTGAGCCAGTCTCTCAACAGCCCCACAGTCACTATCCCTTTAACAGAGTGATTAATTATGCTAAGTAGTACTATCAAATGCTAATAATCAATTAATCAATAAGAATGCTAACAATGATGAATAGTTTGGAAAATAAATACCCATTTATGCTTAATAGTCAATAACTACTTGCAATCAGTAGTTAATACTTGTTATAAACACCCACGACCTTAGAGCTAGAACAGCTCTTCCACAACTGTAGCCTGGGACCCCTGTGAGAGAATGGTGTGCACTCCCCACATGCCGCCTGTCTTCCTCAGGGCAATATTCTTCACCCCCTTCCTCAGGGGACATGCCCTCTTACCTCTCCTCCCTCCCACACACGCTACTCCCCTCATTCATACATATATTGGATGTAGCCTTCGGGCTGTATCCTGATGACTTTCAATCTGTCCTATCTCATCTCTGCTGTCAGTTCCCAGTGGCTTCAATGGGAAAATCCCCTTCTCACAGCCTGGACAGTTTGTGACAGGAATTTTCCAAATTTCCCCTGAATTATTAAGAGTCTGACCCACAGTCCTTTCCCTCAGCTCAGCCTCTGGGGTCTTTTATACCTGGATCCACATCCCCTCAACCAAATCATGGTGGTTTGGATGTGGGAACTGAGGGAGGGCCCCCGGGCTAGAACTGGCAAAGCAAAGGATAAATACCCCATGAAGCAATCTCCATTTGTTAGGCATTTACATCTCTTCTGAAGGCTTCTGAAGCTCCATGTCTCAATTCTCCAGCTAAGTGCCAAGGTCTAACACTTCTGCAGCACAGCTGAGTAGGGGTTATCAAGGAAATGATCAGTTTCATGAAGATGCAGTGACCTGGAAGGCAGGTCTCTGATGACATCGTTTGTTTTGGGCTGAGTCTGAGGAGGAGCTCTGTAAAAACCAGATCAAAAGAGAGAGAGTGGTAATAACTCATTGGCAGCAGCTCTGTGTGCAAGTTACTGTTAGCCAGCTATCTGCAAGGGAGTTTCTTCAGGGAGTGAAAAAAAGCCTGTTGGGAGAATACAAATCTTTCATTGAGATGCCAGCCAAGAGCTTCAGAATAGTCACAGCAGCTGCAGTGCTTATTCTCTTCCAAAAGACACAGCTCTCAGTGCAAGCACCGTTAAATGGTAAAGACTTTCAGGTTTTTATTTTATTGGCATTCCTAATCTGGCATGTCTAACATGGGCAGTAAAATGGAGAGATTATTGGTTTCCCTAGTATGTTAATTAGTGTTGTTCTAGCAGATTACTTGGACTAAGCGTTAGGAAATTTCTCAGGGCAGGTACGTTCCTGGGGAAGAGCGTGTGAGTTTGTGTTATGGACTCATTCCACACTCAGTACTGCTCAGTCTGTGATCTCTCTGCTCCTCAGGGAGAGAGGCAGAAAAGGGACCCACCCTAAGTTAGTGGGAGCACCGTATACTCATCCCTTTAGTTTTAAGGAGGAAAAACATGGCTCAAGTCACTGTGAAATGCCACCTTTCTTACATACTAGACTTGATTTTTTTGTTTTTAAAAAGATGGTGATCAGCCCTCCCCTCTTGGCTTTTGGCCACAGTTAATTCTCATCTATTAAGAAAAAAATCCAGTGCAGTTATATAGGAAATAAGGGAGAACTGCAGCAGGGATCTGGGGGAGAGAGGACTCCTCAGGACCTCTGTGTTCATGGAGTCTTTGAGATTTAGACAGGTTTCAGAGTGGTAGCCGTGTTAGTCTGTATCAGCAAAAACAACGAGGAGTCCTTGTGGCACCTTAGAGACTAACAAATTTATTTGGGCATAAGCTTTCATGGGCTAGAACCCACTTCATCAGATGCATGGAGTGGAAAATACAGGAGCAGGTATAAATACATGAAAAGATATGAGCTGCCTTACCAAGTGTGAGGTCAGTCTAACAAGACAATTCAATTAACAGCAGGATACCAAGGGAGGAAAAATAACTTCTGAAGTGATAACCAGAGTGGCCCATTTCAGACAGTTGACAAGAAGGTGTGAGTAACAGTAGGGGGAAATTAGGTTTAGGTTTTGTAATGACCCAACCTCTCCCAGTCTTTATTCAGGCCTAATGTGATGGTGTTCAGTTTGTAAATTAATTCCACCTCTGCTGTTTCACATTGGAGTCTGTTTTTGAAGTTTTTTTGTTGAAAAATTGCCACTTTTAGGTCTGTTATTAAGTGACCAGGGAGATTGAAGTGTTCTCCTACTGATTTTTGAATGTTATGATTCCTGATGTCAGATTTGTGTCCATTTATTCTTTTGCATAGAGACTGTCCGGTTTGGCCAATGTGCATGGCAGAGGGGCATTTCTGGCACATGATGGCATGTATCACATTGGCAGATGTGCAGGTGAACGAGCCCCTGATGGTGTGGCTGAAGTGGTTAGGTCCTATGATGGTGTCCCTTGAATATATATGTAGACAGAGTTGGCACCGGGGTTTGTTGCAAGAATAGGTTCCTGGGTTGGTGTTTTTGTTGTGTGGTGTGTAGTTGCTGGTGAGTATTTGCTTCAGGCTGGGGGTCCGTCTGTAAGCAAGAACTGGCCTTTCCCCCAGGGTCTGGGAGAGTGAGGGATCGTTCTTTAGGATAGGTTGTAGATCCTTGATGATGTGTTGGAGAGGTTTTAGTTGGGGGCTGTAGGTGATGGTTGGTGGCATTCTGTTACTTTCTTTGTTGGGTCTGTCTTGTAGTAGGTGACTTCTGAGTACCCTTCTGGCTCTGTCAATCTGTTTCTTCACTTCAACAGCTGTGTATTGTAGTTTTAAGAATGCTTGATAGAGATCCTCTAGGTGTTTGTCTCTGTCTGAGGGGTTAGAGCAAATGCGGTTGTAATCTTAGAGCTTGGCTGTAGACAATGGATCGTGCGATGTGATCTGGATGAAGGCTGGAGGCATGTAGGTAGGAATAGCGGTCAGTAGGTTTCCGGTATAGGATGGTGTATATGTGACCATCGCTTATTAGCACTGTAGTGTCTAGGAAGTGGACCTCTTGTGTGGACTGGTCCAGGCTGAGGTTGATGGTGGGGTGGAAATTGAAGAAATCTTGGTGGAATTCCTCAGGGCCTCCTTCCCAGGGTCCAGATGATGAAGTTGTCATCAATGTAGCGCAAATAGAGTAGGGATGTAAGGGGACAAGAGCTGAGGAAGCGTTGTTCTAAGTCAGCCATAAAAATGTTGGCATACTGTGGGGCCATGCGGGTACCCATAGCAGTCCCACTGACTTGAAGGTATAAATTGTCTCCAATTCTGAAATAGTTGTGGGGTGAGGACAAAGTCACAAAGTTCAGCCACCAGGTTTGCAGTGATGGTATCGGGGATGCTATTCCTGATGGCTTGTAGTCCATCTTCGTGTAGAATGTTCTTGTAGGGAGCTTCTACATCAATCTCAGCCTGGACCAGTCCACACAAGACTTTGTCCTCACACACAACTATTTCAGATTTGGAGACAATTTATACCTTCAAGTCAGCAGGATTTTGAGATTTTGAAATTTGTTTTCATTCTGATTTGGAATTAAACCTGAACATTTCAAAGTTCTCCTCACAAAAAAATCAGAAAAAAAATTCAATTTCAGTCAATCAAAATGTTTCATTTTGACTTTTTAAATTTTATAATACATAAAATACAAAAAAAAAAATCAAAGAAAAGTTTTTAAAAAATCAAAACTTTTCATTCCAGAATGGAACTTCATGACATTATTGGAACTCTCCCTCCATCCCTTTTTGTTCCAAAGCAAAATTTCATAAAGCATTTAGATTTTGACACACTGCACTTTCTGAGGAAAAATGGTCCCACTGAAGATCTTTCAGCTAGCTCTATAGAGGTCAATTTTCCCACTATAGATGTAGCCACAGAGGGAAATGGGACAGTTAACACCTGGTATTTCTGCGTAGTAAGCATTGCAGCTGTGACTGCACTGACAGTTTAAGGAAAAATCCCCCAACCCCAGGCTAGCTCCGCCAATGGGCGTGCTAGTGTAAAGTAGCTGCTGGAGTTAAGCCAATCAAACCTTGTGGGATTTCTAATGCCTGTTTAGCAGTTTTACTAGTCTTATCAGACTTGTATCTGGCTAGTATGTGGCCCCTCACAGGGTATATGTTATTTTTAACAGATGGGGGAGGAGAAAACAAGGTGCCTGAAATAAAAGTCCGAAAGAGTGCATTAATTCTGCTACCTCAGCTACTACTTGCAGTGCGGAAGTTTGCATCTCCTTTGAAAATTGCAGCACAAGGGAACCAGGGCCCCATAACAACCACTGAAACAGAATTTGAGGCCTAACCTTACCTTGCTTTGAAAATCCCACCCCTAATCAGGACACAAGAGCTAAGTACCTCTACTTTGCAGAGCCCTACTAGTTCATCTTGATGATTTAAACTGTGTATATGTGCAGGGCTATGCAGGTAACTGCACTTCAGGACACTGGAAAGTCAGACAAGAATCACTTATTATGTACATACATGCTAGTTGTCAGACTCTCATAAGTTAGGTTCCTTTTCCAAATGAAAACACAGATCTAAATATCCCAAAGTTTGGGCTACTTAAGATTTGCATAAGCTTGGAACCAATTCTACTTCAGGTACGTCAGTCCTTCATGAGGACAAGTGCTCTAACTCCATGGAAAAGCTTGAAGTTTTAAAAATATGAATAGATCCCCATACAAAAAAAAAAAAAAGCATTTGAACAGTTCCTTAGTGCGAAACGTTTCCACCCCACACTAGAATGACTAAATGGAATTTTACTCTAACCAGTCACCTCCGCTTTGAGAAGAAGCAAGAGAGATTTCATTAACAAGAAATGTGACAGTTTGTTTTGAGTGTGCCTATCAGATCTGAATACCTACAGTACAGTGCTGCAAGTAATATCAAAGCTATATTTGGTGTGATCTGTAGCTGTGTAAATTGACAAACTATGGACCACATTCAAGATTTTAATCAATCCTGGCTAGTTATTTACGCTCCCCAATTTTATTTCTGAACCTTGTCTTTGTTTGTGTATTCTGATACTTAGGTTGACAGGCTAACAAAAGCCAACAACTATTTAAAATATTGCTGTGCTTCTTACAGAGATGACACTTCTTGACCTTCCAGTGACCTGCAAAGATATTGGCCCAAATTCAGTCCCCAATGTAAAGAATTAATTTATCCTATTGACTATTTTAACAAATAAGCAAACGGTAGCCACCAAGTCATGGTCTCACACTTCACAGGAAGAGGCCTTTACACTGTCTCCTAACAAACCACAGCCATTTCCTACAAGCATCACATGGTGAATACCCAGAATGATTCTGCAGAAAGGACTTCCTTTTATCTCTCACTTTGGCAGTTGACAATCAACATTTTGCTTGCTGCAGGTGTGCTTCAACCATCTGAACTATGCATGTGACCTTAAATGACAACCACATGCCTGCCCATTTATGCTTCACATTGTACCAGCCAGAGAGAAGAGCTGATTTTTATGTGTTGTCTCTTGCCATTCAAACAAATTTCGCTCTAGAGAGGTAATTAATAAAATCAATCCATCCATCCATCCGAGCCCCTATTTAGGCACTTTTCAACTGTAGCTCTCAAAGTGCTTTACAATAGAGGGCAGCATCATTATCCCCAGTTTACAGTTAGGGAAACTGAGGCACAGAAGGGGGACAGTGACTTGCCCAAGGTCCCCCAGGAGGCCAGTGGCAGAGCTGGGAATAGAACCCAGGTCTCATGAGCACCCGACAAAGGGTCTATCCACTAAGAAACACTGCCTTTGCCAAGGACTCAAATAACTAACAGATTCTCTAGCTCTGTGGGCAGGAGCACAGGGAGCATTGTGACTGACAGTACATGAGTTCAGTCTTTAATAATCTGCGAAACCTGGCCTGCTTGTACTAGACAGCTGAAATCAGAAGACAGTTAAGTACTGTAAAATTCACCAGCTGAGTTTTAAAATCTCAGTTTGCTTTTTTGACACTATATAGAATAACCTCAATTTCACATATTCACAACTGTATTTGTTTTTTTTTAAACAGGATCTAAGTGGTCTTACATTGGTAAGTAGTGATTTTAATTCATACACTGAAATTTAATTCTGTATTTTGTACTTTTAAGGAGAACAGGCCAAATTCAACCTGGCAACACCACACTGGAATCAGTGTAGTTATACCAGGATTGACCTGGGCCCATTATCTAGAAACCTCCTACTTAGATGTCAATGTTCAGCACCAGGAAGGATTGCTTAGCAATACTAACAAGTGCCAGCTAGAGGGATCTGTGTTAACCTGCAAAATGTCAAGAACTGCAGCAGCATGAAGTTATCCCATGGAACTGCAGAGGTTCGACGAAGGTGCTGTCTCCATACCGTTTACAAGTCTCCCTGTAGGGCTGTGGACAACACCTCTTATTCTCCAGTCCAATCCCTAACACATACTGGAGGAGAATTTCCAAGCTAAAGATATTTTTTAAATGTTATTAATCTAATGACTTTTTATTTTAGAGTAAAGACGGCATCGTAAAACAATTTTAAAGACTGGGATTAGAATAGAATATTGGAATAGAAACTTTAATTTGTGATGAAATTTAATTTGAATGCAACTGCAGTAAAACCTGGTTAGAACACTGCTTACCGGGTTGTATGGAAAACAACACTGTATCTATGTGACCCACATCAAATCAGAGTAGCAGCCGTGTTAGTCTGTATTCGCAAAAAGAAAAGGAGTACTTGTGGCACCTTAGAGACTAACAAATTTATTTGAGCATAAGCTTTCGTGAGCTACAGCTCACTTCATCGGTGCATCAAAACAGTAAAGCATGTCTTCTGTGTGCTGGAAGTCATCTCTCTCCACCTCCGTCACCCTATCGCCTTTCACTATGCGATGTCAGACACTAAAATGAAGACAGAAGCAAGTGAAAGGAAAACAGTGGCATTATACCCACTCGTGGTGATGGAGATGAGCACGCAGTTATAGGGGCAAGGGAAAAACCCATGAGATTCTTGAGCAATGCTAGAGCTAGGGCTGCTATTAGTGACCAAAATCACTGTTTGTTAAATGAACACTGGATGGGACTGAACGCTGACGTTGCTACACCACTCGTGACATTAGAGCCCAGGGCTGTATCACAGGATACCATTGCATTTGACAAAGCATTACTTTCCAGAACAAACTGTGAACCTGACAGAACTAAGTACTTGTCTTGGATACAAATGGAACCTGCTGTATTTTATACAGTATCCTTAAAGGCGAAACTGTTCCACTATCTGCACTGTTCTCATATAAAAGTGTAGCTCAACTGTGTACTGTTCGACATCATTAAGAATGGTATACAGTGTGAGAGCAGAACGTGCCTCTTTGTGTAGGAACCAGTTCGGCTGAATGGATCACATACTGAACTGGGACTGGGACCTATGTTCCACTCCCAGCTCTGCCTCTGGTCTGCTCTGTGACCTTTGGCAAGTTACTACACCTCAGAGAGTTCCCCATCAGTAAAGTGGTCATAATAATACTTAATGACACACTTCTTTGTGGTGACTGGTCCCTGCAGATGATGTTAAGAGGGAGCTATTGTTCTCACCCATGTGCAGGGGAGCCGAAGGACAGAGATAGATTCCTGGTACCTTCGTTCCTCTTTTGGCCCTGCACAGATGTCTGCCATGGTCTGGCCAAGGGAACAGATGTGCTGAGAAACCATGTACCTTTGGCCTTCTCTACACTGCAACTTTCTTCTCTCAGGGGTGTGAAAAAACACCCCCCCGAGCAATGCAAGTTTAAGCTCTATAAAGTGGCAGTGTAGAGAGTGCTACACCGCTGGCAGCTGTTCCCGTCGTGGAGGTGGTTTTATTACAGCCACGTGGTTTTATCACAGCCACGGCAGCACTTCAACATCAGCTGTGTAGACATATCCTTTGTTACATACACAGAGAATATGTCTACAATGCAATTAAAAACCCGCAGCTGACCATGCCAGCTGACTTGGGCTTGGGCTCAGGGACTGTTTAATTGCGTGTAGATGTTCAAGCTCAGGTTGGAGCCTGGGCTCTAGGATCCTGTGAGGTGGGAGGGTCCCAGAGTTCAGGCTACAGCCTGAGCCTGAACATCTACACTACAGTTAAATAGCCCTGCAGCCCTGCCAGCCCAAGTCAGCTGGCACAGGCCTCCATGGGTGTCTAATTGCAATGTAGACATACCCTGTCACTTTCCTGGCCCTAGTCCTACTGGGCTTCTGCACTGCCCAACACTTTGCATAACCTGACCTAAGAGTCCCAAGAATGGCCAGTTTTACACAACATTGAGGTCTGAAGCTAGGGATAGACTGATTTGAGTAACAAATTTGTGTTTCTCTCTGCTATACAGATTAAGCCTTACTATCCAAAAACCATTTCCTATTAGTGCTGATGTGTTTGCCTTTCCTTGACCCCTTCTCTTTCCATGGTAAAGGTCAGAGAGTTAAGAGAAGAACTAGAAGTGTGAGCTACAAAAATGATTTCAACTTCAGCTAGAAAACTGGAATTACAGGGCTGATTTAATCAGTGACAGTTTCCATCCCCAGCCCTAGAAAGAGGTGTTTTTTATAGGTCCCCTTTGTCAGCAGTTCAGTCTGGCCACGGTTTAAGTGACTGTTTCAATTCTTCTGCAACTCCTCATTAGAAGCTGAAAGTCAATTGACCCAGTGCTCTTTGTATGCTGGCCCTCTGCCTCCTTAATACAGGAGTACTGGATATAAATTGAACATACAGAATTACTATTTTAAGATGGACAGCTGGCTAGAATACAGAAAGTTAGCTGGTGTTCCACCAGAGTATTAAAGAAGAATCCTAGCAAGGCTATTAATGCACTTTAGTGTAGGCAGGGCCGGATTAACCTTTTGAGGTCCCGGCGCCAAACATATTTATGGGCCCCCATGGGGACAATGGAGCATAGTGTGGGAGAGGGGAGTGTTGGTCCCCAGAGCGAGGGGCCAGCCAGGGGCATGGCATGGCAGGGGTGGCCCTGATCCGCCCAGCCCAGCGCGAGAGCACTAGAAACCGGCTGTTGCCAGACGCACAATGCCCTGCCTGGCCCGGTGCTGTCAGCATGCCCCTTCCCCTCAGGGGTGGGCCCATGCTGCACCACAAATCCTCCCCCCACACCCAACACCCCCCAAATTCCCTATGGCCAGAGCTCCCCTGGACCTGCTAAGTCCAGACCCTCCCAGACCCTGCCACAAATGCACAACGCCCTGCACACCACCCCTGCCCAGTGCCCCCCTGCCCACAGCCCCACCACAACTGCCCAGCACCCCACACAGAACCCCCACTCCCTAGTGCCCCAACACACAGAGATCTTCCCTACCCCCTCACAGCCCAGCACCACCCCCTGGCCCTCCAGAAACCCCTTCCCAGCTGCACTTACCAGCCCTCTGGGAGGCAACTGCATCTGCCAGGCTGAGCCGCCAGTGTAGCCAGCGCTGGTCCCGGGACGGGGACTTGCTCCAGCCCCTCGGGAGTGGCACGATCAGCCAGGCCAGGGCCTGCCCTAGTCAGGCTCTCTCAGGACCCATTCGCCTGGAGGGGCCCAGCCAAGCCCCCACAACTGGCCAAGACTGGCCAGGCTTCTGCACCAGTCCCAGGCAGCTCCAGGGAGACAGGTGGGGCTGCACAGGTGGTGGGAAGCAGAGATTGCCAGGAGCCAGAGGTGCATTGGCGTCCGGCTGGGAGGCAGAGAGAAGCTGGCAGGTGGGGTCAAGGGGTGGAGAGGAGCCCTCAGCCAGCCAGCGGGTAGGCCGAGAGGAGCAAGTGGTGAGCAGGGGGGAGCCTGTGAGCTGGTGAGGTCTCAGGGCACAGTGCAAGCAGAACAGGCCAGGGCTCCTTCTGAGCATGGGCACAGCTCCATGGCGACACTGGCAGTATTGTAAACCTGGCACTGAGTGTAGGATGTGTGTGAGGGGATGGTGCATCTACATGGAGGGGAAGTGGGTACCACTGCAATTTATGACTTACGTGTCATAAATGAACAACACTCTAATTAAAGCTGAACAATCTTTAGTTTTATTGTTGCCATATGTTTACTTCAGTTCAGCAAGATGCACAGAAGCCTGTGCTAAGAACTCTCACCTCAAGTGGGAAACGTGCAACTTTGATGACATTAGAATATCCCTAAAGTTTCCAGCACAATTGTTAGGCTTTTAGTTAAATGCTGTTTTTGGCAGCTCCCCAAGATGACCACTTAACAGGTTTCTCTAGATAATGCCGATCACTGAGCTTCTGAATGTTACCACATTTGTGACTGCCACTTGGCTTCTTGGGTCTCATTTTACACCACACTACCCTAGTAAAAGGACTGAATAATCCAAATACTAATCAGCTATTAGTACAAACACTTGTTGGAGATATTTCCATGGATATATGTTAGTACTGTTTTCAGTCTCATGAACTGCAGTCCCTCCTGCTATACCGAAGAAACCATTCACTTCTCTAAAGCAGAGAACACTAGCATTCATCTTCCAGCTCCTATCCTGGGTGGCCCAATGACAGCAATGCTTGCTACAATTGTATGCATGCAGGTCACAAGGTGGGGGCAGGGAGATGGAAAAACCCCAACATGCAGTCCTGGTTTGGGGGTGAGTTGCTCAGCTCATTACAAAGCTGTGCATTGGTATAGTTTCAAGTAATTTTTATTAATCATAATATTTTACTTACAAGCTTCTCTTGTAATGCAGCCACGAGGGCAAAGTCAGATTTCCTTACACTCACTCACTCAGGACTACTTACACCGTGTGCGGGAGTGCGTGATCAGGAGCTAGAAGTTGCACATTAGAACATGAGGTGATCTACAGGGCAGATGGTCTACAGTAATCTGGGGTCCTAAAGACACCATGACAGGGACAACCCCTGGCCTCATCCTCCAGCACCTGAAATGGTGGAGGCAGTGGTCCCTTCTCCTCCCAGAGAGGCAGAGGCAGCAGCAAGGGGCCTCCTTTCTCACATGGTAACAGCACCCCTCCTTCCTCTGGTAGATGAGGTATGTTTTAGGGTGAGTGGTCCAGGATCACTGCACTCTTTTTCCACACCCAGATTCCTCTCCTATCATAGTATATATCATATCATAGGTAGGGAGCAGCGACTTGTGGATGGTCACCCGTTGAGATGCATGGGACAGCTCACTCCTCCTGAGCTATCGTTTGGCTGCAGCTGTCGCTACACTGATTACACTTGTCATGTTTTGAAGTTTTCTTCACAACTATGAGGGCTAGAAACTTTCTATTTGGAAAACTACAATTTTACTGTAATAGCACGACCCCAGGAGCTGGGGCTCTCAACACGAGCCAATAGTGCCTATGCCTTAATCTGGCCCTATCTACCTTATATTGCAACTTCTTACTCTCTGCTGTTAGTGGCTTTTCTTTCCCTGCTCCTATCTTCTCCAGTGCTCACTGAGAGTTACAGACACCCTTGAGCAGTGGACTAAACTCGGAAGTGATGTGTAAGGGTTGTGTGTACAAATGGGCCTGAACCTGAGCAGATTTAAGTCAGTCACACTAGGCCTTCTGGGGGCCTTGCCCACGTTATAGAATCTTACATTTGAACACAATTGGCAGTTTTAGGAGACACTGCCAAGCACCGCTTGTGCTGGTCCACCGTGACTGCAAAGCCCTAGACAGCATGTCATCTAATTTGAGGGCTCTCCATTTTCAAACATAAGATTTTTTATTTTTTTTTTGCTGTAGACAAGTGCTAAGTCAGTTTAAGTTTAAGCAACATACATGTTGAGAGGATCTGGAAGAAAGGGTAATTTCCAATACAGGCTCCCTAGATTTACCTCTGAATCTGGCCCTTGTTCTGCAACATAGGACTCCTATTTCCATAGCAATCCATTCCCACTCTGTTGCTACCCACTCTTCATACTCATTGCACCAGAAGGAAGAGCACTAAAACAATAGAGCTGTTCTGCAATGTCTGGCATTTAAATACCATGTAAACCTATCACTCATTCCTTGAGTCCATCCCTGATGTCCCTTATGCAATAGCGAGCTGGACTGAACCTACTGCATGCAGGCATAGCTTCCAGAGACTTCCCCCATATATGCCAGGGTTCAATCTGGCTCCCAAAGGCAAACTCTGTTTCACATAGAATCTGTTACAGCTGAGTTAATTAAAAAGTGCCTTCGAGCGCTATTGCTTATCTGCTAAGGAAACCTTAATTTCATAACCGCAAACAAAGTGAGACAAGAGTCCAGCTCTTTCAAGTGAGTTCTGGTGCACTAAAACAAGGAATGCTACATGACAATATGCAGGGTTCCTGCAATGCCTGGAAAAACTGGTTATGGGCAAGGAAACAAGTTGAAGCTGGTGTGGGGAAACGGACAAGAATCTCTGTAGTTTAATCCCCATTGGCTGTCATTCTCTTTGCTTACCAGAAATGTGCACATCCACCCTGATGTCATTGATGTGCCTAAAAACCTCAGGCATATTTTACAAGATGAAACATGACCTCCAATCTCAACTGCTGACCTGTTACTAATCCCCAGTCACCCAATCTCTCCAAAAAAGTAGGTCTGAAAAAGTGTATTGCACTTCATGATGTGGTTTCCAATGGCTGAAGTCAGATTTTTGTTTTACTAATCTTTAAAGGCTAGCCATTTAGCAATCACGCGACTGCCATAATCTTTTTGGTACAAGATATTAATGTCTTCCTGGAAACCCAAACCTTAACAAGGTGCAGTCAGAGTTTCGGCTGGGCTTCTTGGGTTAAGACTGGGGCAACCCTTCCTCCTCTGTCCCAGCTCCACACAGAAATCTAGCCCCTGATTCAAGGAAGCAGACATCCCTTTTTATCCTGCCTGCTGAGCCCTAACTGACTGCTGCCTGGTCCTAGCCCATCTAGCTGCTGGAGAACTGATTTTCATTGGTTCCACCTGTAACTGATCCTTGGTGACCTCTCTAGGCCGCTCACGAAGGACTAAACTTGGTGCTCTTCTTCCCCAAAAGGACACCTCCTTCAGGCAGGGTGCACCAAGGTGGTAGGGCCTCCGGCAGAAACCAACAAATGCCTGGTACACCCTGTCAGTCATGAAACTACAGCTGCACTGGTGTTGGAAAACAGGTATGAAGTTTTGTAGTGTAGAGGCCAGGGAGAACCCTGGAAGTTTTTTCTGAATAGTGACTACAGGATCAGGCCCATGCCATCTGAAATGCATGAATAAGATAGAAAGGGCTGAATTCTACTTTGTTAGACTAAAAGAACTCGTATTGAAGTGAAAGGGATGGCACTTGAGGACAAAATTGGTGTAGGTGCTTTAGTTGATGTCATACATTTGGGGGAAGGAGACAAACTAAACAGATTTTGTAGTATATTTGCCACTGTCAAATCTAACAAAAGTTGAAATACAGCTTTCACTTCTTGCACTAAAGCTTAATAAAGACTTGCACATCACGTCTCAACCTCAAGGGGCCAATTATTCTCATTTCCAGATGAGCTGAGTTATGTCCTCAAAATGTGTGTATCCCATAACCCAGTGCCAAAACAAACAGTACATCATTCAGATTTCTGTTCTATGTTCTGATGAATGGGTCAGTGTTTTCCTAAAACATATGCAAGATGGACAGCATTCATCTTTCAACAGTTTCAGTGCACCATTTATTAGTTCTCAAATCCACTAAAGAGAATTTAAATGCTGTTTAAGATATGCCATGAAAATCTGGGAGATAAAGAATCAAAGTGATTTGCAGTGAAATGGAAGCTAAAATAGAAGCTACTCCAGCACTAAGTGAGATCCAGTTTAGATTATATTTATGGAAGACAAGCTCCCAGATCATTGAACCTTAACAACGCCAGCATCTATCAATAATTTTCATATTCATTAGTTTTCCTTTTTAAAATATTTGAACTAGTTTTGACATCAGTGTTCTAACCTAGGTTAGATTCTGGCACCCACAGTTCAAGAAGGATGTTGGTAAATTGGTCAGGGATCAGAGAAGAGCCACGAGAATGATTAAAGTATTGAAAATCATGTTTTACAGTGACAATCAAGCAGCTCACTCTGTTTAGCTTAACAAAGAGAGGATTCAGATGTAATTTATTCACAGTCCATAAGTACCTATATGGGGAACAGAAATTTGGTAATAGAGGGCTCTTCAATTTAGCAGATAAAGGTATAACAAGATTCAGTGGGTGGACACTAAAGTGGAGAAAATTAAAACATAACATATCTGGTAAAAATATACTCTGTTAGGGCCCAAACTTGCCAACATGTATGTAAGTGATTTTATTCACCAAAGCAGCACCATTAACTACCAAATCAACATTTTTAACATTTCTTTTAAAAGTGTCAGTGAAATTGCCTGGCTACAGCACAAAATGACAAGACATTTTAAATCAAGAAAAGGAGAGTCAGATTCTGTTCTGGGTTTTGGGTGAATATTCAGGGAAAACAGGGGAGTTCTTATATTATCCAAACCAGTTGTTACTAGTGTGTAGGAAAAGTACCAATGAAGACGACAACAAAGATTGTTAAACCTGTCTCTTCTGTTAACATTCTCAGGTCCTGATGGAGAGAAAACTTGGCCCAAGAAGTATCCATTTTGTGGAGGAGTGTTCCAGTCTCCAATAGATTTTCATAATGATATTCTCCAATATGATACCACTCTCTTACCTTTAGAGCTTGTAGGCTACAATGTGTCCTCCACTGACCACTTTATGTTGACCAATAATGGTCATTCAGGTAAGGAAACCAAATGTGCAGCAAGAGAATTAGAAAGAAAGAGTTATTGGACTTATATTTAATTTCTTACATTATTGGCTGTGATGGACCAAGCTCTTGCAGTAGAATACAAACATCTTCAATAACTATCTAAAGAAACTTGTAATTATAAAACACACATCAGTGTAAATATAGCTGTGGCACTTTAGATTAACTTACGCTTGTGAAAAGTTTTTCTTATTAATTTGGTTAAAATACTCAGAAATAGGAACAGAATTTGCAGCTTTGTTTAGAAAGAAGGGAAAAGTCAGTAAATCTGGATGAAGTCACCCTTAATAGATATTGTAATCAACTGGAAAGATAAAAAGTGATTCACTGAATTTAAGACAAAATCAAGCAAACCTGGGAGTTTCAGCAAACGCCTCTACTACTTGAATGAAGACAGAGAACTTCCTTAAGTGTGAGATGAAGTGAGCTGTAGCTCACGAAAGCTCATGCTCAAATAAATTGGTTAGTCTCTAAGGTGCCACAAGTACTCCTTTTCTTTTTGAGAAAGACATATATAACCATTAGGATCAGCTTACACACATGCCTAGTGCCCTCCACTGTAGCATTAAGGCAAGATACCCTACCAACAACAACAGGGATGAGAACAGAAGCAGTCTCTTAAAACTCCAGAATATTTCAACACCACAAAGTAGAATACTTATAAGCCAGTTCCCCACAAATTTTTCTAGAAACAAGTTAGAGACTTACAAACGAGAACAGCAGCAAGGCTCTCCTGCAGCACATCTTTCCCCAGTACTGCCAAGGCATCAAAAAACCCTGCATTATAAAATACCTTAGACTTCCCCCTTCCTAGCATGCTTTGTTAAAAGGAGCTTGACAGGCAAGTCTCTCTTTTTTCACTGTTTCTGTGGGATAAACATGCTCTGTACCATACCAGTAAATAGCCAGGTCCCCCAAGGACCTGTACTGGGACCAATTCTGTTCAACATATTCATAAATGACCTTGAAAAAGGGGTAAATAGTGAGGTGGCAAAGTTTGCACATGATACAAAATTACTCAGGACAGTTAAATCCAAAGCAGACTGTGAACAGTTACAAAGGGATCTCACAAAATTGGGTGACTGGGCAACAAAATGGCAGATGAAATTCAGTGTTGTTAAATGCAAAGTAATGCACACTGCAAAACATAATCCCAAATATACATACAAAATGATGGAGTCTAAATTTGCGATTATCACTCAAGAAAGATATCTTGGAGTATCAGGGATAGTTTTCTGAAAACAGACGCTCAGTGTGCAACAGCAGTCAAAAAAGCTAATGGAATGTTAGGAACCATGAGGAAAGGGATAGATAAGACAGAAAATATCATAATGCCACTATGTAAATCCCATGGTGTGCCAACACCTTGAATACGCTGCGCAATTCTGATCCAGTCTCCAAAAAGATATATTAGAATTGGAAAAAGTACACAGAAGGGCAACAAAAATTATTACAGGTATAGAATCATAGAACTGGAAGGGACCTCAAGAGGTCATCTAGTCCAGTCCCCTGCACTCAAGGCAGGACTAAGTATTATCTAGACCATCCCTGACAGGTGTTTGATCAACCTGCTCTTAAAAATCACCAATGATGGAGATTCCACCACCACCCTAGGCAATTTATTCCAGTGCTTAACCATTCTGACAGCAGGAAGTTTTACCTAATGTCCAAACTAAACCACCCTTGCTGCAATTTAAGCCCATTGCTTCTTGTCCTATCCTCAGAGGTTAAGAATAATTTTTCTTCCTCGTCCTTGTAACAACTTTTTATGTACTTGAAAACTGTTATCATGTCCCCTCTCAGTCATCTCTTCTCCAGACTAAACAAACCCAATTTTTTTCAGTCTTCCCTCATAAATCATATTTTCTAGACCTTTAATCATTTTTGTTACTTTTCTCTGGACTTTCTCCAATTTTCCACATCTTTCCTGAAATGTGGCACCCAGAACTGGACACAATACTCCAGTTGAGGTGTAATCAGTGAGAGCAGAAGAATTACTTCTCATATCTTGCTTACAATACTCCTGCTAATACATCCCAGAGTGATGTCTGCTTTTTTTACAACAGTGTTACACTTTTAACTCATATTTAGCTTGTGATCCACTACAACCCCCAGATCCCTTTCTGCAGTACTCCTTCCCAGGCAGTCATTTCCCATTTTGTATGTGTGCAACTGATTGGTCCTTCCTAAGTGGAGTACTTTGCATTTGTCCTTATTGAATTTCATCCAGCATGACTGTGAACCATTGATAACTACTCTCTGGGAACAATTTTCCAACCAGTTATGCACCCACCTTATAGTAGCTCCATCTAGGTTGCATTTCCCTAGTTTGTTTACAAGAAGGTCATGCGAGACAGTATCAAAAGCCTTACTAAAGTCAAGATATACCACATCTACCACGTCCCCCATCCACAAGGCTTGTTTCCCTGTCAAAGAAAGCTATCAGGTTGGTTTGATACAATTTGTTCTTGACAAATCCATGCTGACTGTTATTTATCATCTTATTATCTTCTAGATGTTTGCAAATTGACTGCTTAATTATTTGCTCCATTATCTTTCCGGATACAGAAGTTAAGCTGACTGGTCTGTAATTCCCCAGGTTGTCCTTATTTCCCTTTTTGTAGATGGACACTATATTTGGCCTTTTCAAGTCTTCTGGAATCTCTCCCATCTTCCATGACTTTTCAAAGATAATTGCTAATGGCTTAGATACCTCCTCAATAAGCTCCTTGAGTATTCTAGGATGCATTTCATCAGGTCCTGGTGATTTGAAGACATCTCACTTGTTTAAGTAATTTTTGAGTTGTTCTTTCCTTATTTTAGACTCTGATCCTACCTCATTTTCACAGGCATTCACTATGTTAGACGTCCAATAGCTACCAACCTTCTTGGTGAAAACAGAAACAAAGAAGTCATTAAGCACCTCTGAACAGCTTCCATATAAGGAGAGATTTAAAAGAGTGGGACTGTTCAACTTGGAAAAGAGACTGAGGGGGGATATGATACGAGGTCTGTAAAAATCATAAATGGTGTGGAGAAAGTGAATAAGGAAGAATAGGGAATTCTACACAAGAACCAGAATCACCCAATGAAATGAATAGGCAGCAGAATTAAAACTAACATAAGGAAGTACTTCACACAACAGACAGTCAACCTGTGGAACTTGTTGTCAGGGAATGCTGTAAAGGTCTAAAGTATAACTGGGTTTAAAAAAAAAAAAGAATTAAATAAGTTCATGGAGGATAGGTCCATCAATGGCTATTAGCCAAGATGGTCAGGGATGCAACCCCATGCTCTAAACCTCTGACTGCTTGAAGCTGGGACTGGACAACTGTGGATGGAGCACTTGATAAATTACCTTGTTCTGTTCACTCCCTCTGAAACATCTGGGACTGTTCACTGTAAATTTATTAGTCTCTAAGGTGCCACAAGGACTCCTCGTTGTTTTTGCTGATACAGACTAACACGGCTACCCCTTTGAAACCTGTCGGAAGACAGGCTATTGAGCCAGATAGACTATTGGTCTGATGCACTATGGCCATTCTTATCATGAGTCCATTCTTTAGGTAAGACCAAACCTTCTAAGGTCTGACCTCTGGTCTCCCCCTGTTCCCCCAAACCAAGTGGCTCTAAAGTGGTGAACAATAAAGGACAAGGAGAGCTAGTTGTCTGGAACCAGCACTCAAACAGAAACCCTAAATTGCTTTGCGTAATAAAAAATTCAGTCTCTGTTGTGGAGAACATCATTATAGCACATGCTGTTATAGTCCCTTATGTCCACAAACCTATTCAATGGCCTGTAAAGCACTGTGGTGTCATATTAATTCTTACATATAATTAGAGTGCTTCGTAACTGGTTCCCCTAGATACAGTTATCTACTTAAATTAGATTTAAAACACTGGAGCACAAGGAAAAGCTCTTTAACACCAGCTGAATAATTCATGTGTTGAGCGATGGTCCTTTATAGAGGCTCCAGAGATGTCTTCCTCTGGAAAAAGTGTGAAATGCACGTTTTGTTCCAAATCTGGGGCATTCCAGGGACAAAACATTACCCCTCTGGAAGTCACCTCAAAGTGAACTGCAAAGAAAGGGGCATCTTTTACAGTTCTTTATGATGTTCAGAAGTTGTCAAAGTTTAATGATAAAAAAACGAAAGCCTACATACAGTTTCTTTTCTAATTTTAATTCTACACAAGAAAGAACACAACCTCTCCCTTCCCCTTCTTTGCTGGAGGACCTTAGAAATGTTACGCCAGGCTGTAACCTGAGCTGCAGAATTCCCTCCATCAAGCTGAAGGGAGAAGAATGATGATTCTTAAGTTTGTGGCTGTAGCTTTTCTTGACATCACTCTTAAGGTTCATAACAAGGCTCTCAAGTAAGGAGAGGGAGAGAAGAACCTAATGTCAAATGTTAACAAAATACTTATTTAAATCTGGGGGAAATATTAGTTTATTAAGCCATCTTTATAAGTCACAAAAGAGCAGAAAAAGGCTAAAAAATGTTGTTTTGCTTCAGAGATCCCCTTTCATAAGCTTATGATGGGTTAGCAGAATTCAGGGAAGGGAGAAAATTCCAGTACAGACAGAGAGATCACAACTCTCCCATTCAATTCACATTCCATGTATTACATTCTACAAGAATATAGGGGGAAAATGTTCAAGACTCCCTTGAATTGCCTGGAAAGTTCCAAAGACTGCTAAAAATGATCATCTTCCAGATACTATAACGTTGGCATGTGCTGGATTCTGGGTTAAGAACCTGAATGGTTTATTCTGCTATTCTAATTCTCTGTATCTGATAAAGCCAGACACACTAGTTCTGTGCACCAAATGTGTCAACAAAGCAATATAATCTTCTCCCATATTTTTGGTCTACTTGCAGTAAGAATGAGCCTGTTTCCTACCATGCACATCAGAAAGCTCCCTTTCCAATACACTGCAACTCAGCTTCACCTACACTGGGGAAACAGGAACAAGCCAGAAGGCTCGGAGCACACAGTCAGTGGGAGGCATTTTGCAGCAGAGGTAAGATGGTCTCAAGTCACAAAAAATTGAAGGGAAAGTTAGACAGTTTCCACTATTTCAAAGCTAAAATTTGCATAGACAATGGTTGATGTATTCACCATTTGTGTTTAAGTACATTCTGCCAAAGAAGGCCAACAGGCACTAATTTAAGCACCTATGCTTTTAATAGTTAATATATCCCATATCAAGATGCTACAAGGTGCTCTGGATTGAGGCTGGACTCAGTAAATGGTATGGCTTTTTTTGCTATAGCATGACACTGGGAATCAAGAGATCTGAGTTTTACTCTCAGTACTGAAACTGACTTGCTCAGTAACTTCAAGCAAGTTGTTTATTCTCTTTCTGCCCCTCCACTCCCACAAACATTATACAGTTCTGTGGTAACCTAGAATCCTATTTTCAACGTCTCCAACTCAAGGAATATTTCCAACACACCTCTGAACAACATACTAACCCACAGAGAGCTTCCTACCAAAACTACAAAAAGGATTCTGGGTGGACTCCTCCTAAAGGTCGAAACAACAGACTGGACTTCTACATAGAGTGCTTCCGCCAACGTGCACAGGCTGAAATTGTGGAAAAGCAGCATCACTTGCCCCATAACCTCAGCTGTGCAGAACACAATGCCATCCACAGCCTCAGAAACAACTCTGACATCATAATCAAAAAGGCTGACAAAGGAGGTGCTGTCATCATCATGAATAGGTCGGAGTATGAACAAGATGCTGCTAGGCAGCTCTCCAACATCACTTTCTACAAGCCATTACCCTCTGATCCCACTGTGGGTTACCAAAAGAAACTACAGCATTTGCTCAAGAAACTCCCTGAAAAAGCACAAGCACAAATCCGCACAGACACACCCCTGGAACCCCGACCTGGGGTATTCTATCTCCTACCCAAGATCCAAAAACCTGGAATCCTGGACGCCCCATCATCTCAGGCATTGGCACCCTGCCAGCAGGATTGTCTGGCTATGTAGACTCCCTCCTCAGGCCCTATGCTACCAGCACTCCCAGCTATCTTCGAGACACCACTTACTTCCTGAGGAAACTACAATCCATCAGTGATCTTCCTGAAAACACCATCCTGGCCACTATGGATGTAGAAGCCCTCTACACCAACATTCCACACAAAGATGGACTACAAGCCGTCAGGAACAGTATTGCCGATAAAGTCATGGCAAACCTGGTGGCTGAACTTTGTCCTCACCCATAATTATTTCACATTTGGGGGCAATGTATACCTTCAAATCAGTGGCACTGCTATGGGTACCCACATGGCCCCACAGTATGCCAGCATTTTTAAGGCTGACTTAGAACAACGCTTCCTCAGCTCTCGTCCCCTAATGCCCCTGCTCTACTTGCGCTACATTGATGACATCTTCATCATCTGGACCCATGGAAAAGAAACCCTTGAGGAATTCCACCATGATTTCAACAATTTCCATCCCACCGTAAACGTCAGCCTGGACCAGTCAACACAAGAGATCCACTTTCTGGACACTACGGTGCTAATAAGCGATGGTCACATAAATACCACCCTATACTGGAAACCTACTGACCGCTATTCCTACCTACATGCCTCCAGCTTTCATCCAGACCACACCACACGATCCATTGTCTACAGCCAAGCTCTACAATACAACCGCATTTGCTCTAACCCCTCAGACAGAGATAAACACCTACAAGATCTCTATCAAGCATTCTTACGACTACAATACCCACCTGTTGAAGTGAAGAAACAGACTGACAGAGCCAGAAGAGTACCCAGAAGTCACCTACTACAGGACAGGCCCAACAAAGAAAATGACAGAACGCCACTAGCCATCACCTTCAGTCCCCAACTAAAACCTCTCGAACGCATCATCAAGGATCTACAACCTATCTTAAAGGACGACCCATCACTCTCCCAGACCCTGGGGGAAAGGCCAGTCCTTGCTTACAGACAGCCCCCCAACCTGAAGCAAATACTCACCAGCAACCACCCACCACACAACAGAACCACTAACCCAGGAACCTATCCTTGCAACAAAGCCCGTTGCCAACTGTGTCCACATATCTATTCAGGGGACATCATCATAGGGCCTAATCACATCAGCCACACTATCAGAGACTCGTTCACCTGCACATCTACCAATGTGATATATGCCCTCATGTGCCAGCAATGCTCCTCTGCCGTGTACATTGGTCAAACTGGACAGTCTCTACGTAAAAAAATAAATGGACACAAATCAGACGTCAAGAATTATAACATTCATAAACCAGTTGGAGAACACTTCAATCTCTTGGGTCACTCGATTACAGACCTAAAAGTTGCAATTCTTCAACAAAAAAACTTCAAAAACAGACTCCAAAGAGAGACTGCTGAATTGGAATTAATTTGCAAACTGGATACAATTAACTTAGGCTTGAATAGAGACTGGGAGTGAATGTGTCATTACACAAAGTAAAACTATTTTCCCCCCCCACCCACGTTCCTCAGACATTCTTGTCAACTGCTGGAAATGCTTGATTATCACTACAAAAGGTCCCCTCCCGGTGTTCCCCCCCCCCCCACTCTCCTGCTGGTAATAGCTCACCTTAAGTGATCACTCTCGTTACAGTGTGTATGGTAACACCCATTGTTTCATGTTTTCTATGTATATAAATCTCGCCACTGTATTTTCCACTGAGTGCAGCCAATAAAGTGAGCTGTAGCTCACGAAAGCTTATGCTCAAATAAATTTGTTCATCTCTAAGGTGCCCCAAGTACTCCTTTTCTTTTTGCAAATACAGACTAACATGGCTGCTACTCTGAAACCTGAGAAAGCACCGAATCAAAATGTTTGGCTACTGATTTTATTGCTTTAGCTCTTCACCTTGAAAGCTCTTTACATTGCAAGCCCTTCAGGGTAGGAATTAGTCTCTTTTCTATTTGTACAGCACCCAGCATCATGGGTCCCCAGTCCTGACTGGGGCCTTAAAGTGCTACCTTAATATAAATAATTACAACTAATAATATTTTCTTTTAACTATTGGACTTAGTTGTGAGATTAAATGTAAATTTTACAATCTATGTTGCCAGATTTGCATACTTGCTGCAGATAACACTCATAAGGCTTTTCAAAATTGATCCACGTGTTTTGCTTCGAGGTTCACATACATGTAAACTTAAAATGTCTGTACCATGCAGATACTCTAAATTCTGCTGCTTAACACCAATTCTAACTGGAGACTAGCGATGATGCAGACCACTGTTTAAGTAACAATGTGTAATTATGCTCTTTGTTGCATGACACAAACTCAAATACTCTCTGTGCAGTTCTGCGTGGGTTCAGTGTAGAAGATATGGAGGTGCTACGTAATCATTATATGAATAATGTCTGGGTCCTGGTCGGCAACATAAGGTTCTATATAGTTAGATTGGTTTAACAGAATTTCCCGTATGAATGTATTAGTCTAGCTTAATAGGGGGCTGTTGGAGAAACAAGCCGGGAAGCAATGCAATGGATCTAGCTAGGCCATACTCCAAAAATATTTATGGGGCAATTACAGGAAAATGGCCTACTTCCAGCCTCCAATCCGAAGTTACACTGTTGTTTTGCCAGTTCTGGACACTAACAGATCAAAGAGCTACAAAACAGTTTAAAACAGACATGTTCTCTGAGAAGAGACTGAGCAGCTTGTAAAGGAGTCATTCCCTGAAGCAGTGGGGAGAAAAGACTGGTGAGTTATGGGAAGAAACCATCACAGACTATAGCGGTCTTTGGGTGCCTGTAGGAAACTTAGACCTACCAGCATCCTGATGTGTCAGATGGGTAGGCACCTGGTAAACTAGACGTGCACATAATCTGTTATTGTTTTAAGATCTTTTTCTCTGCAATTGTTTTGTTCTAAACAAATAATGCTCGGCTGTCTGATTACTGGATACCACCGCCAGTGTTCTTGGTGTTAACAGACCTGCAGCTATGAACTATAAATTAGGCCTGCTGAGGTAATCACAGTTAGCACCTGGGAATGGCAGTCCAAGGCCTGATCTGAGAATGGGAGAATTGCATGACCCCACCACAAGAGCAGTGATTGCTTGAGGCCTGAGTGGGGGTGCACCTGCGCAGACCAGTAGGGGTCTGTAATGGTGACAATCAGTTCTAAATGCATACAGCACAATTAATGGAAATCAATTTTAGTAATCGGCCACTGGATTTAGCAATGAATAATTATATGCTTAATTTATTCAATTCATAGTCCCAGAGTAATTACAAATCTATCTGAAATTGAAGTAGGATTAAAGTTACAATTTTAGGCTAAGGACAATACCCATACCCTTTGCTGAAGCTATTGGAAAGGCAATTTCTTTCTTACAGGCTAACTCCAAAAGTGGAGACTTCCCCTTCTTCAGTGGCTGTGGGAAGGGGTTCTGTGCAGTTCAAATATTTTTCAGAATAAGTTTGTCTGTTACCTTAAATCCCTGCTCTACACATACCAAGTCATCGCAACGGTGAAGCTGGAGAAGTCCAGTCAAACATAATTCATTAATGAAGGCTCATTCTGTTGGATGTATATATGTTAGCTGGTTATGGGTTGGAATAGGGGCAGGGAAGGGTTGTTGTCAAGGTGGGAAGCTAATGCCTATCTGAGGCCACTTCGTTCATATGGTAATTCATAAAACTTCTACCAGGAAATTTTCTGGTTTGGAATAAATAGCTTTGGGATAGGCACAGAACAATGCTGTTTGGCCCTAGGAGGAGATATGAGGCCAGAGTCCTCTCACACGAACACCAGCATGACTCAAGATTGACTCCATTGACTTCAGTAGAATTCCTCTGGATTTATATTGCTGCAAAAGAAAAGAAAATCTGGCTCATAGCCACCTACAAGCTAGGTGCATAGTTTTATAACTGCCTATTTCCTACATGTAGCAACTAAGGGTATAGCCAATCTGGTTTTGGCTTGATTCACACACTTTAACATGAAATAACTGCACAGCTGGTGACTTGCTCAGCTATCCGAGACTACATCAGAGAGCCAAACCACAATATTATCCAATTAACACACGCAATGCTCATGTTAAGCGAGTTAACTGCATAACTGCCGAAGAGTTTGCATAATGTTATATAGTAACAGTTAACAGATGATGTTTCATGTCGGATAGGAAAGTAGGGTAAGGTACGTAGCAAAACCCAGGGGAAACCTTAGTAAGTCAGGCTTCCATCAGAGAATTCCCAGTGCTCATCTGATGTTTTAGTGGAAAATTTGCAGATTGTTAAAGAGTGATCCATCAAGCAAGACCCAACCAAGCATCAGCTTCCAGAAAATTATTTTGTTTTTACTAATAATCTTTAATTGACAGGTACCTATACGTGAGGTCTATGGGAATCTTAGCAACAATAAATTGAACACACTATTTACACTAAATTCTTGATTCTTTTTTGAAAACAGTAAGCATATCAAAATTCAGTATTAGAGTTCTATGTTCCCAAATCACTGTGAACTGAGAGACTAAGTACGGTCACCTGTCATGCAGCTGTTCTCTCTTGCAAATTACTATGTGAGTGCCTGATCCTGAACCATTAGAATTTTTCCATCTACTTTGATGGTACAAAAGTGGATCCAAAACCTTTTTTGCAACTGTTTTAAAAAGTTATTGTAAAAAAATCAGAATATTTGTTAAACACAGGTATGTAGAGGACTTAATTTTAAATACCCTTCTCTTCCATGTCCTTTTTGTAGTTCTCCAATAAGCACAAATAACGGTGCTGTTGGTAGACCCCATTCCTCATTCTCTTGCAGCCTATTTATTTATATTTCCACACTGACAGCTTCAGTTTCATCATGTTAACATTTCTTGTTCAAAATATTTAACTTTACAAGGCAGTTCTAAAACTGTTCAATTTCTGATGAAAAAGAATCACAGGCCAGGTGTTTTAATGTTATTAAAGTACAATAAAGAAATTCAGAGTGAATTTTTATGCATGATTGATGTGCATGTAAGTGTGTTCACTTGGCCATTTCAAGTTTGGGCTGGGATTACTTTTAAATGACTTGGCCTCTCCATGATCAGTCTCAGGGTCAGTATGAGGCATAGACACCACAGGCCCATGCTGAAGGCAGTAGCTTCTGGCACTGTGTGATTTAATTTAAATAAAATAAAGTTTCTCATCCTCATGGTCATAAAGGAAAGCTTGAAAATGTAATCCAGGGTAACTGATGCAGTGACATCTGCCTGAGTCTGCAGGCAGTGTGAAACAATAGCTCTTAAAGGGGTGAACTGTACCATGAGTCTCAATGGGAATTAACCCCAAGAGTCACTGCTCTGGTTCCCACCAAATCCACCCCAGCAGAGGACTCTGTGTGACAGGAGAAGAGTACAGGGTGCCCATCACACCCACCCAAGCAGATACACCTTGATTACTGTGGCAGGTACTGGGGGGGCGGGGAGAACACCTGCTATTGACTCTGCCTCTCTGTGGAGGACAGGGGATCCCCGCCAATCATGGGTGAAAGAAAGCAGCACCATAACACTGCCTTTGCTTCTCTGAAAGGGGAGAGGGCCTCCTGCCACTGCTAAAGGGGAAGATGTTAGGAGGCCTTATGTTGTGGTGTCTAGGGCCCTGGATTGTTTTATGACAACAGAAATGCTACCATGAGCCAGAGGTGATAATACCGTTACTTCTCCCTCTTTGTAGCTACATATTGTACATTATAACTCTGACAAATACCCCGATGTAACAGCAGCAATAGACAAATCAGATGGGCTAGCAGTTTTGGCTGTTCTCATTGAGGTAAGATGCATGCCTTGTGCTTTTTTCATATTTAATAATGCTATAATTAAAGTATCTGTAAGCTTTAAGTACAATGAGATGACTGGGATCAACTTGGAGTTCATCAATATTGGCATGTCTGGATATATGGTCTCTCTCTTCCACTCCACCTACACACACATGTATGGCCAGATTCTGCCCTCCATTATATTTCTGTTTACTAGGTGTATAGTGCAGGAGAAAAGATTTTGAGTATTCACTCGTTATTTTATTTTAAAATATATCAGGCATGTTCATATCCTTTTGAATTTGCTTTCCACAGACTAAGGAGCTGGTGAGTTTCTCACAAATGACAGTAGAAAGTGAAGATCAAGTCTGCACATTTGAATATTCCCAGATAGTAAAGGCAGTTGTATATGTAGCACGGAACACTGTTTAACACAGTAGGGGTCACCAGGCTGGCAGAACCCTGACACAGGTAATTAATTATAGAAGACTAAGGTGTGACCATACCCTGCACAACTAGTACTTCACAGGCACACAGTTCCTTTGTATCAATGAAGCTGGTGGTGAAGAAAAAATTATGAGACAAGTAAATTCAGTGAACCTTTCAACGCAGCAGGGGGACAGGTTTCCACACCTAACCCTGACACAGAGGCAATTAAATAACCCAGTCAGCAATCTGATGGAACCTCCTGTAACTCTGCCAGGCAAACATTTCCAATTACTTTGTGTAAATGTGACCAAAAAAGGCTAGCTATAAACTCAGCATTGAGCTAATGAACTTTACAGTAGAGCAGATTGGAAAATGTGTTTCCCCCCTAAAGAACATTTTGACTTTTTGTCAACAAAATTGAAACCCCAAAAACTTTCAGCTTTCCATCGAAAACCTGAAAGTGTTCAAGGAATGCAGACACTTTCTGAGAAAAGTTTTGTTTCTTTGAAAACCCAACTATCTTAGAAGTCTTCTGGTTTTTCTGCAAAATGCTTATTATATAATGCTGATTAAAAATCAAATAAGGATATCTCCAAATTTAACATTATTTACTTATTTCCATCTGAGAATTTCAGAAACATCGTGGCTTTCAAAGTTGAACTTAGGACATAATTTTTTCTGGTTGCCAGATGAGTTGCTGAGAATCATCTCCAAATTATTAAGAAAACAGGCATTGATTCAAAGCTATAGCAGCCAGTCTCTTATTGGATATTAGAGTTATGACTCTCACCACTGGTCCTGACCTTCTAACAGTATCATTCTTTATTTTGGATTGCAAGCAGCAGACTAATGGTTTCTGGTTGGCAACAGAAAGCCCAAAATATGCTACCTATGGCTATGACTAGAAACCCATGCATGATCTAAGAAACCTGTCAGCATAGAATTAGCATGTATAAAGTTCTTAAAGGAAACAGGCTTCCATTTCTTTGCACAGCAGGCTAGCCACTGAAAGGCTACATGTTTTTTCAAACACACACCATAAGGCGTGTTACAGAATAAAGAATGTAGGCTTCATCTAAAACCTTTCTGGTCTGAAGTCTTCTGCTCCATAATGCTGTTCTGCAGTAAGGGACCAATCCTGCAGTCCCTGTGAAGAAATCACTTCCACTGAAGCTAGTGGAAATTCTAACTATATAAAGGATTGCAAGACGAGACCCTATCAGGTAACATTTTATGAAGAACTGTGTGGAGTTTCAGCTAATGAGAGTTGTGCAGCTATATGCTTTGGAAATTTATCCTACAGTCAGATATTACTGGTTATTTAGTTTAAGACCACTGTTATTCATTGAGTCTAAGGCCAGAAGGGACTATTGGATCATCTAGTCTGACCTCCTGTTTGTCACAGGCCTTTAAATTTCACCTAGTTATTCAGAAAACACTATTATACAGATCACTTTAATTAATACATAATCATTGAACTGATTTAATGCAAAATATTTCTCCTTGAACATTTTAGTTATTTAAGGTTTTAACTTTGCAATTCATCATACTGCAAACAACTGATAAGCCATAATTATGACAATTTAATATTGTGTAGTGTGATAAAGAAATCAAATACCCCCAGGCTGCAGCTTATTATTTAAGAGTGTATTGAAATGGAGAAGAAGGATAGAACAGACTAAACAAAACAATCCCAGGGCACAGCCTTAATTTCTACATCAGTCTATGTTATTACATCAGTATTGGTGTTGTTGGGTGAAAAATTTCACTAAAAGATGACACTGTCAACCAAATGTTGAACACCAGTTGTCTGGAGAATTTAAGATTATGCACACAGAGCCCTGATTACTTGGACAGCTGTTAATCTATTTGTTACAGAAAGGCCCATTCAATCCATCCTATGAAAAGATCTTCGGTCATTTCCAGAACGTGAAATACAAAGGTGAGTAGCTGTTGTATGCAAAAGATCAATAGTGGCTGAGTGTATCAGAACCTTATCATTGGGATTCATGCAGGGCATGTCATGCCTTTGTCAAAACTGCTTCAGAACAGTTCCAAGTACAGTGCACTCCTCTTAAGGGGATCATACAGCTAGCTTTAGGTACACTTCTGTTCATTAGTATCACATGTTCCTAACCAGGTCGGATGACTTGCATGTGCTGTTCCTTTGGTTACTTGCTCCTCAATTTAGTATACAGATAGCTGATTTATGCAAATAATGATAATGATACTCACTCCCAGTAAGCAAATGGCTAGAACTCACAGGATTTTTTCCTCAGGTGTCTTTTAAAAAAAAAAAAAAGGTGTTCGTGAATGCAATAAAATGCAGACAATGTTGATGAGATGTATAAAAACATGGTGTTGACAAGAAAATCTTCAGCATAGTGGCAAACACACTCAAATCATTATGAACAGCAGACAGAGTATTTCAAACCCAGTCCTCTGTGGTTGGAGGTGTGAGTGCAGCATGGGTTGGTATATCCACGCTAGCTTTAATCAAGCTTGCACAGCTAAAAATAGCAGTGAAGATGTGGCAGCATGAGCTTCAGCGCAGGTTAGCAACTTGAGTACGTACTCAGGCTCCTTGGTGCTGAAGCCTGCACAAGTACGTCCTCTCTGCTATTTTTAGCTGCGCTAGTTAAATTAAAGCTAGCATAGATACACCTATCTAAGCTGCAGTCACACCTGTGACTGCAGTGTAGACAAACCCTAAATGTCTGGTTTCAGAGTAGCAGCCGTGTTAGTCTATATCCACAAAAAGAACAGGAGTACTTGTGGCCCCTTAGAGACTAACAAATTTATTAGAGCAAAAGCTTTCATGGGCTACAGCCCACTTCATCGGATGTATAGAATGGAACATATAGTAAGAATATATATACACACACATATATACAGAGGAGGTGGAAGTTGCCATACAAACTGTAAGGGGCTAATTAATTAAGATGAGCTATTATCAGCAGGAGAAGAAAAACTTTTGTGGTGATAATCAAGATGGCCCATTTAGACAGTTGACAAGAAGTTTTGATGTGTGAGGTCTAATATTGGGTAGTTGCCTGCACTGCTTATAAAGAAATTCATCCAGTAGTGCACCTGAGCAGAGTGCACTCAATAGTAAAGAGCAACTTTCCTCATTAATCACAACCCTGGTTTGATATCCAGGTGTAACATGTCAGACTTGTATAAGAACAAATTTAGAAGTGGTTTAATGAACTACATTTCTATATTAAATTGGGTCTAGCATCTATCAAAGTACACTTTTTCCTTTTTCATTGAGATCAAAATGCTTGCTGAAAACAAATTTGCCCTACTGGCAAATCTGTGCAGAGATATACAGCAAACCAATGCAGTCCAGTAGAAAGTCATGATGATGAGAGAAGTGTGATGAAGAATATGGAATTAACATGGATTCTCTCTTTCAGACCAGGTAGCTCTAGTCCCAGGTTTTGACATCCAAGAACTGCTTCCTGACCAACTGGATGAGTATTATCGCTACGAAGGATCCCTGACAACTCCTCCTTGTTACCCTAGTGTTCTCTGGACAGTTTTCCGACACCCAGTAAAAGTTTCACAAGAACAGGCAAGTTTAAGTAAAACAGATATTTTCTTATTTAGCCTGTCATTGTAGCCTAAAGTCTGATATTAAATTAAATGCTAATAAATTAATCTGTTTGGTGTTTATTAAGGAATGTTAAATTTGTATTCTCATTTCCTGGATTTCAAATAGGAAGTTTTCCATAAGGTCTCATAAAACTAAAAGATGTGATTACTAACATTATTCTTGGAGTGGGGAAAAAAATTATTTAATCTCTTTGATCGATCATACTTCGTTTGCAATTGACATGCAAAGGCCATGGGACTGGATGGCTCTTTAATTCAGAACAACACATTATGGTCCAAATTTTCAGTCCCTCCTTAACAGAATCTTTATTTTTCTGCCCACAATTTTGTGAATAAAAAATAACTGGTGGTGCAGTATAAGGTCACTTGAACTTCCAAGTACCTGACTGCCCCTGAAAATTAGATACAGGACACCTTAATTCTGTCTGCTAACCATCATAGGTGAAAAGTTTCACCCACAGTTAAACAGGCACAGAGAGATTTGTGTTTGAAACTTGTAGTCAATCTGTATTCTTCCTTTGCTTCAGCACTTGCTGTCTTCATGCAAGTATCTTTCACAAATTGCCAGGCCAATCCTATGTAACAGTAACATCTAGATAGGAACAACTTCTAGCTTTGATTTTGGTTTCATAAAACCAAAGCCTAACTGGTGAAGGGTTATTTGGCAAAACCAAAGCTACCTTGGTTTTTACCAACCTCTGTCTTCATGTGCATCTCTTAGAAACTAATTAAGCTTTTTCCTCCTCTCAGGTGGTCAACTGATAAACTAGTAGGAAAAGAATAGAAATATGTTCTATACTGAGTTATATAACCCCCAAACACCAGCTTCTTCTGACCCACATCAGGTGGAAAGAGCTTAGCTAGCAACTTACAAATAAGAAATCCAAACCGTTTTATCACAGAAATCTATGATCAAGTTAGCAGCTGCACTCCTTTTGGTGAGCATTCATTTCTATGACGCTCACCATTGCATGTGCATTCCTTACCTTACCAAAATATCCAGCTTATTAAGATTACTTCTATTACTTGCTTCAGACTTGGACTGTTTGCACTAATATTTCAACCACCCAATCGTGGAAGGAAACTTTCCCTCAATAATAATTCTTCTATGCTAGTCCTTTTATTAACTTAAAATCAGATCCACTCATGTGTTACCTATTCTAATCCAGGTCAGACAGCAGGAATGTCTGGGGACTTTTTTGGGGGGTTCTGCATACACAGATATCTGTTTGCTGTGTTTTGAGGTTTAAGAAAAACAAGCAGAGAACAAGTCTACAAACACTCATGAAACAAGGGCTTCCTCTTCCCCATTTTCCTGACAGCTAAATATCAATTATTAGGGTTACTCTAACATAATTAAATTAAGTTCATATATGGACATGGAGAAACAGCCTTTTAGACAATTGACGTCAAACTGTTTGCACACCAAATTATATTTGACATAAGTGCTGGAACTAGGGGTGCTGCCAGTTGCATCCCCTGGCTTGAAATGATTTCCATCATATCCAGGGTTTACAGTTTGGTTCAATGGCTCTCAGAACCCCCATTATGAAAATTGTTCCAGCACCCCTGACATTTGGGCTTACACAGCACATTGCATTTGTAGCTACTGCATAACTGATCCCACCTCCTTCATGCATTTCCGTGTGTTGAAACAGTCCCTCATTGGATGGAACTGATTCTCAGTGTCATTTGAGCATAAGAAGATGTCTAAACATACCCACCTTGCTTTCTCTATACACTGGATGCTGAATTGTATGTTTTGTCCCTAGCTGCTGGCACTGGAAACAGCTCTGTACTGCACACAGCCCAATGACCCCACGCCCCTGGAAATGGTTAATAACTTCAGACACATTCAGGAGTTTGATGAAAGGCTGGTTTCTGTCTCCTTCCGTCAAGGTAAGTAAAATAAATGCCTGTGTAAAGAAATGGTAAATAGTTATGCATGTGGATTTGGAATACTAGGTGCCTATAGCATTGCTTTGGTTTCTTCAGGCACAAAGAGATCAGTAGGAGTTTTCACACAGTATTGTTTCCCCTTACATTGCTGTCTCCCTTTTTCTCCTCTTACAGTTGCTTACATGAGCAATTGTATGAGAGTAAGGTGTATACAAAGTTCTATTTGTCACCCATTAGGATCAAGTGAGCAGATCCCACTCAGTCATTGTCCTTTGATCTTGGAGAGTAGAGTGAGGAAGATCAGGCAGGGGAAAGTGTATTGGGAGCCTCAGCCCTTCCTGTCATGTTCAATGGGAAAATAACTTTTTGTATTACTTACACTAGACAGTTTTTCTCTCTAATTTTAAATCTTTTAGTTCCAGTCACTGTTTTAAGTGGCATTATGATCATGTACACCCTCCAATTCCATGTTGCCAAATTTTCCTCATTTTAACTAGCCTATGTAAGCTTTTATCAATTAACTGTAGCATACTCCATAACTGCACTGCAGTCCCACATCTCTGGACCCCAAATGTATTGTTTAAAAACTTCTGCTGAGGCTCCAATCCTGCTCCAATCAAAGTCAATTACAAAATGCCTGCTGACTTCAATAGAGACAGGATTGGGCCCTGGGGAAATTTCATGAGATATGCAATTTGATTTTAATACACAAAAGAAAGGGCAGAACTTTCCACGGCATGTTACAAATTGGAAATCTAGTAATGCAGAGAATAGTGGAAATGTATTCCTTTTTTATAAGTATCTGATTAGAATGAGGCAGAATATGTTAACCTTTGGGGAAAAAACTACATACTTTTACATTTTGGATTGAAGAAAGACCATTTTTTGATCCAGTCTTGAGGCCTAATCCTGCCAGCATGTATGAGAATAAAATTATTCCAATCCAGTGACCACTAAACTCAACAGGTGTCTTTCCATGGGCTCTGAATTAGACTGTAAGTGTTTGCAGGGTCAGGTACTTAGCATGTGTGTTTTTAATTTAAAAAAACAAAACAAAAATTGCACCTTGACATTGGAAAGAGAGTTCAGCCACGGTGATGTCAAACTCACCTGGTACATGATAATTATTGTGCTGACCACACTCTTAAAAGGAATCATAATTTTCCATTGCAGGGGGACTGTTTATGGGGATCAGGTTTCAGAGTAACAGCCGTGTTAGTCTGTATTCGCAAAAAGAAAAGGAGTACTTGTGGCACCTTAGAGACTAACCAATTTATTTGAGCATGAGCTTTCGTGAGCTACAGCTCACTTCATCGGATGCATACCGTGGAAACTGCAGCAGACTTTATATATACACAGAGAATATGAAACAATACCTCCTCCCACCCCACTGTCCTGCTGGTAATAGCTTATCTAAAGTGATCATCAGGTTAGGCCATTTCCAGCACAAATCCAGGTTTTCTCACCCTCCACCCTCCCACACAAATTCACTCTCCTGCTGGTGATAGCCCATCCAAAGTGACAACTCTTTACACAATGTGCATGATAATCAAGTTAGGCCATTTCCTGCACAAATCCAGGTTCTCTCACTCCCTCACCCTCCTCCAAAAACCCACCCCCATACACACACAAACTCACTCTCCTGCTGGTAATAGCTCATCCAAACTGACCACTCTCCAAGTTTAAATCCAAGTTAAACCAGAACATCTGGGGGAACGGGGTAGGAAAAAACAAGAGGAAATAGGCTACCTTGCATAATGACTTAGCCACTCCCAGTCTCTATTTAAGCCTAAATTAATAGTATCCAATTTGCAAATGAATTCCAATTCAGCAGTTTCTCGCTGGAGTCTGGATTTGAAGTTTTTTTGTTTTAAGATAGCGACCTTCATGTCTGTGATTGCGTGACCAGAGAGATTGAAGTGTTCTCCGACTGGTTTATGAATGTTATAATTCTTGACATCTGATTTGTGTCCATTTATTCTTTTACATAGAGACTGTCCAGTTTGACCAATGTACATGGCAGAGGGGCATTGCTGGCACATGATGGCATATATCACATTGGTGGATGTGCAGGTGAACGAGCCTCTGATAGTGTGGCTGATGTTATTAGGCCCTGTGATGGTGTCCCCTGAATAGATATGTGGGCACAATTGGCAACGGGCTTTGTTGCAAGGATAAGTTCCTGGGTTAGTGGTTCTGTTGTGTGGTATGTGGTTGTTGGTGAGTATTTGCTTCAGGGGCTGTGGGTTTTTGGAGGAGGGTGAGGGAGTGAGAGAACCTGGATTTGTGCAGGAAATGGCCTAACTTGATTATCATGCACATTGTGTAAAGAGTTGTCACTTTGGATGGGCTATCACCAGCAGGAGAGTGAATTTGTGTGGGGGGGTGGAGGGTGAGAAAACCTGGATTTGTGCTGGAAATGGCCTAACCTGATGATCACTTTAGATAAGCTATTACCAGCAGGACAGTGGGGTGGGAGGAGGTATTGTTTCATATTCTCTGTGTATATATAAAGTCTGCTGCAGTTTCCACGGTATGCATCCGATGAAGTGAGCTGTAGCTCACGAAAGCTCATGCTCAAATAAATTGGTTAGTCTCTAAGGTGCCACAAGTACTCCTTTTCTTTTTGCGAATACAGACTAACACGGCTGTTACTCTGAAACCTGTCATTATGCAAGGCACTGCATTTAGCCGTATGGAGTGGAAATCTATCAACTGCATGAAAAAACTTGCACAGATACAGACAGACATTTCCAAATGCAAACAGATGGACATCGTACCAAAAGGACTGAAGGTAAAAAATCCATTACAATCTACATACCACACAGACTATGCTGACAGCTTGTGCCACACGCTCTCAAAGAAACTGCGGAATCACCTGATCAACATCCTCTACAGCAAACAGGGAAAGATTAAGAATGAGCTCTCAAAAATGGATACTCTCATAAAAAACCAACCTTCCACACAAACTTCCTCGTGGCTGGATTTTACTAAAACTAGACAAGCCATTTACAACGCACACTTTGCTTCTCTACAAAAGAAAAAGGACACTAAACTTTCTAAACTACTACATGCTACAAGGGGCCACAGCAATGGTTCCCTCAACCCACCTAGCAATATTGTTAACCTATCCAACTATACTCTCAGCCCAGCACAAGCAGCTGTTCTATCTCGGGGCCTCTCCTTCTGCCCCTCCACCCCCACGAACATGATACAGTTCTGTGGTGACCTAGAATCCTATTTTCGACGTCTCCGACTCAAGGAATATTTCCAAAATACCTCTGAACAACATACTAATCCACAGAGGTCTCCCTACCAACACTATAGAAAGAAGGATTCTAGGTGGACTCCTCCTGAAGGTCGAAACAGCAGACTGGACTTCTACATAGAGTGCTTCCGCCAACGTGCACGGGCTGAAATTGTGGAAAAGCAGCATCGCTTGCCCCATAACCTCAGCCATGCGGAACGCAATGCCATCCACAGCCTCAGAAACAACTCTGACATCATAATCAAAAAGGCTGACAAAGGAGGTGCTGTTGTCATCATGAATAGGTTGGAATATGAACAAGAGGCTGCTCGGCAGCTCTCCAACACGAGTTTCTACAAGCCATTACCCTATGATCCCACTGAGAGTTACCAAAAGCAACTACTGCATTTGCTCAAGAAACTTCCTGAAAAAGCACAAGCACAAATCCGCACAGACACACCCCTGGAACCCCGACCTGGGATATTCTGTCTACTACCCAAGATCCATAAACCTGGAAATCCTGGGCGCCCCATCATTTCAGGCATTGGCACCCTGACAGCAGGATTGTCTGGCTATGTAGACTCCCTCCTCAGGCCCTACGCTACCAGCACTCCCAGCTACCTTCGAGACACCACTGACTTCCTGAGGAAACTTCAATCCATCGGTGATCTTCCTGATAACACCATCCTGGCCACTATGGATGTAGAAGCCCTCTACACCAACATTCCACACAAAGATGGACTACAAGCCGTCAGGAACACTATCCCCGATAATGTCACGGCTAACCTGGTGGCTGAACTTTGTGACTTTGTCCTTAGCCATAACTATTTCACGTTTGGGGACAATGTATACCTTCAGATCAGCGGCACTGCTATGGGTACCCGCATGGCCCCACAGTATGCCAACATTTTTATGGCTGATTTAGAACAACGCTTCCTCAGCTCTCGTCCCCTAAAGCCCCTACTCTACTTGCGCTATATTGATGACATCTTCATCATCTGCAGATGTCCTTGAGGAGTTTGACACCTAGAAGTAAAAATAACTCATAACAATGGATTGCACAATCCATTGTTATGGATGTAAAATTAGCCGTCTTATTAGGTTGAAGTCTAAAGATACAATTGGTTTAAAGAATTTATTATGTAGTGATAGATAATGACAATTGTGTATGAGGGGCTTTTGCATAAATGCCTGCACCTTTGATGATGAGCTTTGCTGCATCTCAGTAAGGTTTACTTAGCTTATTTGTGCAAAATGAACTGTAATGACCAATGTTTTGCTCTGAAATCAGTCAAAACCATTAAGTGGGCTATCACTGAGTTGTACAAAGCCCTTGGAGTGCTGGCACATTCAATGTGTTGCTTTGGCAGATGGGTCTAAGTCAAATACTACACATCTTCAGACTGATTACTGAAGCTTAAAACAAATTAAGAATCCAATCCAGCCAAACAGTCAGTCTGCAGATTAATAAAGGCACATGTTAGTCTATCCATTACAAAATCTTAAGGCAACAGTATCTACTTGTTATTCCACTTTTTGTCAAACGAACAAAACACAGGCAGGAAATTGTGCCTCTCTCAGGAAATTGACCAGACTAGCTATCCTGGAATAAACTATTGTGCAATAGTATTCAGAGGGGAACTCTATTCTGGAATAAATCACTTTATTCAAGAATAATTAGTCCGCAATAACTATTCTGGTCAATTTCCCCCATGTAGACAAGCCCTTAGATAAACATACAACTACAAAACAGACATATGAAATTTAGAGATGGGCCCAAACAAATCCCAGATTAAAAACTCCCCCCAAATTGAGGGTAGTTTGGCTCCATATCTGATCATATCTAGCCCATTCCTCAAATGGGCTGCATCAAAACTCTGGCTCCAAAAACCATGGAGGTTTGGAAGGGTTTGGAATCCAAACCCAGATATGCATGAAAATTTGATCACTGGCCCTAACCTCTACAATGGGCTGAAGCAAAGCTCTAAACTTTGGGGTGTGTGAAATCCAGAGGAGGCTCCAGATTTCAGTGTTGTGGCTTGCACCCACTTCTACTAAGATGTACATACAAAACCTCTGTGAGCAACATCTTTATCCCTTTAATACACGCTATACGGGAGTAAAACACAATCACAAAGACTTCTATTAAATGTGTAAATGCCTTGTTCTGAACTATTACATATAGCCTAGACAGTAATATTTTAAATAAATAGACATATCAATTTCCTTGCTCTTTAAGCACATTTTTTCTGATCAGTTCTAATATTCATTTAACTAGACATTCCTTTCTACTTATATTGGAGGGGGAAAAATCTACAATACAGAGCAGGCTGGATGTATTAAATAGCAAAGCATGTCTTCCCAGTTTTGTGATATTTTCCACGAATATATTAAATTCCCACACCTTGTCTTCTCCAATGCTTCAGTGTCAAAGGCTACTTTGCTACTTACACTACTGTGTCTCCTAATTACTGTGTCTAATTAATTAACCACGCTTGCTGGGAACTACGAAATAGTTGCCTCTCAGGGAAAGCCCTTATGGAGCAGATGCATTTGAAAAGGTCAGATTGGCGTTTTGGCACTAACAGCAATTCAGGGAACTTTCAAAAGTGCCTTTAAACTGAATCAAAACTCTGGATTCATCATGGGTTTAATGTACCTCGGGTTCACTCAGGCCTCATTTTTGTGCATATAAAAGTCAACTATTTTCACTTGCAGCACTTGAGGAGGGACAGTAGTTTAAGAACAGATGCCTCACCTCCCTACATTTTTGGTTAAAGTATGAGTAAAATGTATCTAGAGTTAACAGACGTTAATGGTGAAGGGGAAGCAGTTTTACACTTGATGAAAGAGGTCAGTATAACACTTTGCATTTAATTAGCACCTTTTACCCCAAGTTCTCAAGGCATTTCACAGCCCCCTGGCAGCATATTCATTATCTCCAATTTACAGATGGGGAAATTGAGAAACAGGAAGACTTTCTCAAAGTTTTACAAAAAGAAAAGGAGTACTTGTGGCACCTCAGAGACTAACAAATTTATTTAATCATAAGCTTTCGTGAGCTACAGCTCACTTCAGCTTATGCTCAAATAAATTGGTTAGTCTCTAAGGTGCCACAAGTACTCCTTTTCTTTTTGCGAATACAGACTAACACGGCTGCTACTCTGAAACCTGTCGAAGTTTTACAGGAAGTGAGTTCCAGAGTGGGACAGAACCCAGGAGTACTGGCTCCCAGCCTTCTTTGAACTGTTAGATAACACACCTGCCCTGTCAAAATAAAATGCTCGATGACTGCACTTCTACAAATAAAACTTTCAAGACTCTTGAATCTAACTCAGTTCGTAGTTAACAACTAAAAAAAACCTGGCTTCTGCTTTTTCCCATCTTTATTAACAGAAGGGATAAAATATCTCAAACACTACAAACTTAAATCCCAATCTAAAACCCAAGTGCAAGTAAAAAAAAAAAAAGCCCATACACAAATAAACCTAAATTACTGTAAGGACAGTTCTGTGATTTTGACTATAAAGAATGAGTCTGAAGTCCACCCAGTTTTAAGTGCCTAGCTTTAGAAATGGTGTCCATTTTATAGTCTTGAAGCTTTCAAATTCCACTCCACTGCGTGAGTTCTACCGAGTAACAGAGAGTTGCTGAAAGGGACATACTCTTCTACATAACAGATGGAATTTTAAGACTCCAGACAACTGGAAACATATTTAGTGTACCTGAAACATTTAGACCTTTTCTATAATGCCCTTATGTCACTGGGCATTAGACTTAGATTTACATTGTAAAAACACTTAAATCCAAATTGGCCTGACCGTTCCCCAAACCAATAAGGGGCAGTTTCCGATTTAAGTCAGTAGAGCTATGCTAATTTACACCACCTGAGAATCTGGCCCTAAATGTTTCTAATAGCTGGAATTCACAAAAAGCTAAGATGGCTAATTTTTCTGAAAGGTGAGGTTCATAATCTTCTTCATAGATAAAAACGTTAGGGTCTCCGGCTATTTTGAGACAATAGGGGGAATAGGGTGACTTTTCTCTTCTGTATTTTGTTTTTTTGGAATAGGTCAAAATATTTGTAAATACACTAAGGTTTGAACCATAATTTGTGTATCATATTTTGTTCATAATGGGAAAAATCAGGTATGAAACTTGAGTCTACATCACATGCAAAATGTTAACATATGGGCAAAATAACTTCAGCATTTAGCTGGCAGTATGAATATTGACATTAGTGAACCAATCTTCACCAACCTCACTATTTTGTTTGATCATTTACTCCACAGCCCATCAAATGTGTTGCAGTCAGAGGTACCCAAGCTGGAATTTCAAGGACTCCAAAGTTCTAGGGGTCTAGGGGATCCCAGGTTTCAGTTTGTCCAACTATAAAGATAGGGAAGTACTTGCTAGAGTCAGATCAGGGTTCAAATTTCTAGCACCCTGAAAATGAAGGGTTTTAGCCCAGGCCCATTTTTACTGTGAAACAAACAGCTGAGCAACATTCAGTCACACCTCCACCAGGAAAGCAGAGGTGTGATTCATTGAGGCTACATCAAAAACTGCTTCCAGGCACAGGAAATTTTTTGAAGCTGCAGTCCTGAGAACTGGAACATTCTATAGCTATCCTGTATTAATTATCTGACTTACTGTACCATCCCTGCTTATGTACCTATATTTTTGTTCCCTTCTGCATGTTTTTTTATTCATCCAAGTAAACCCTTCTCAAATTAAATTTGATTTGCTCCGGCTCAAAGAAAAACAACTAATTAGCAACTATAGGTAGAATCCTTCTCCTGGAAGACCCCTACTCATACTTTTTTCTCCTAGTCAAAATTCTCATTGCTTCCATCAGGGGATTCTACCCATGTAAGGGGAGCAGAGTACTGGAATCCGTCTCTGCTCTGCAGAATTGAGAGTAGGACTGTGCTCTTACTCTAAGCTTCTGCTTTGGAGCTTCATACCAGCCACAGTTTGTTCTGCTGGAAGCCTTGCAAACTGAGCACTGTGTTTCTTAGAAGGACACTGTCAGTGTAAAAACCAAAAATTCACGGTTGTTTGAAAATGCTTTGCAAATTCTTACAAGTAACACATACTATTGCTATGACTGAAAGGGGAAAATATTTTAGTTTTATGTCATGCATTTGTACAGTCAGTTTCATTCTTTCGTCCTCTATACTCCCCCCCCCCCCCAGTTTGTTGTTCTTCCACACAGACAAGAGGGAGAGAACTACTTTTTTGTTTTTAAATAGGAAATTGAGATTGTAAAACCACAAATAGGTAGGGAGCTGCCAGGGCACATGCAAAACTTTTAACTCATGTTTATAAACTTACTAGGCTTCACTAGTCTTGATGGTGTCTCTTTAAGATGCAGACAATTTCCTAACTCACTGTCATGATGTTTTAAATATATGGGGTGAAATTCTGGTTCCATGAAGTCAGTGGGAACTTTGCCATTGACTTCAATGGGGCTAGGATTTCACCGAAGATTTTTAACTCCCAGGTGTGCAAAGTGCATTTTTCTCAGGTTTTTTTAGTTAATTTTTAAATGCAGTTTATTGTATCAAGAGATCATTGCACTATAGACCTTGCATTATCTCCAATTACAACAGTGGGTAGGGTGACCAGACAACAAATGTGAAAAATCGGGATTGGGGTGGGGGATAATAGGAACCTATATAAGAAAAAGGCCCAAAAATCGATGAGGAGGTGTCAATATCAATTTTTTGGGAGAGGACTACATCCACCCTGACTAAATTGGCCTTCAACATTGGTTCTCCACTTGTAAGGTAACTCCCTTCTCTTCATGTGCCAATATATATTGATGCCTGTATCTGTAATTTTCACAGCATGCATCTGAAGAAGTGGGTGTTTTACTCATGAAAGCTTATGCCCACATAAATCTGTTAGTCTTTAAGGTGCCACTGGACTCCTCGTTGTTTTTGCGAATATAGACTAACACAGCTACCCCTCTAATAAATTGGAAATACTTTCTTATTTCATGTAAGCAAAGCCCTGAGTGCATTGGGAATAAATTACTTCAGTGACTATGTGCAATTCACAGACAAGAAACACTGGTCATCTCTAAATTTTTTGGCAGTTCTGCACCTTGACTTTTTTCATTGCATGCTATATAAAAGCTGTGATCAAAGCATCCCTTCCACTACTGAAAGTACACAATCGTTCCTTATTTTTTTCAGTAGCTGCAGCAAGTATCTTGTTCAGGAAAAGCAGGATCTTTCTGCTGCATTAAAACTAAATTCCAAAGGCCTTTTTCAACTACTTTTCCTATTTCTTAGACTCTGTCCCCATATCTGATTAAATATTATTCTGTCCTCCTGTATACATGGTCTCCTTTGATTAAAGCCATGGAGTCACTACGGTATATAGCCACAGTAAAGTAAAGACCCATTTTTCCCTTTGTCAACTGAAGAACACAGGGATCTTCAATCCAGTCAAAGAGGCTCCTATTTCAGATTCCTTAGGACAGAAAAGTGGTAGTCAGTCTCTCTCATCTGCCTGATTTAATGTGCCTGACAGATACAGAACTGTTCAAAGAGACATGCTTCATGCCCATGTGCTATAGATTTAAATCAAACATACAAACACTGCCTGGGAATACTTGCTCTTAGATCCCTTGGAAGACTAGTCCACAGTCTAATGGAAGAGATGGAAGTCCAGTATTGATATATTTAAAACTGGAATAAACTCTAGCAGATATGCTGTAAGGGAAACCTTTACTGGCACGGGTGGCCTGAATAAATTGGTAAATCAGTGCTTATTCTAAGCCCTTCCTGTCATGCAGCAATCCCTTCCTAAAGAGGCTTGTTACGGGCAGAGAGGGAAGTTGCTGGGGAAGAATAAAGGCCAAGCTTCCTAGTCATATAAACAACCTTATCCCACATTTGCTGAGGTTCACCAATGTATCAAATTTTTAGTTCAAGCCTCAATTAAGTAGGTGGAAATTAAACAAGACATGTAAGCCTATCTATGTTGGAATATATAGTGCAACAGTCTATCCAACGACACTCAATTTCGCTGCTGCCTTTGAGTTTGGGGTAGAATGAGGATTTTATACTATTCCCTTGACCATGTCACCATTAGCACTTTCACAGGCTAATGTTACAGAAGAGCAATATCCCAATACACTGCAATTATGATTACAAATACTCCAGTATTACAAAGCCCGCTTTACCCAAAATAGACAAGTAGTGACCAGTGAGTTTACCAGACCATCATAAATACTAAAACCAACCTCTCACAGATAGATCTAAGCCAGTGCTAGCTGTATATATAATACAATGAAGAAAACAAGTCAAATGCCTGCAAACAGAGGTCTACTATACAAGCTGTTTTACTCAAATGTCAGGAAGTAACTGTCCAAGTTTTGCACATATTGCCACCCCTCACTATTCGGCAACAAAGTAATTGTTCTAGAGTTTTAATCTGTGCCCTGCAGGGCAAACGTGCCTTTTAAAAAATTACTAAACTGTTAAAGAGAAGTAATTTATGCATTTTATTGTATTTTTATATAATAAAGAGGCAAAGAGAAGGAAAAACTTTGATGTTTCCTTTACTTCAGTGTTAGGAATCCTGACTTCCCTCTCTTTTGGGGTGTGTGTGGGTGTCTTTCGAGGACCTGGCTCATTACTATACAGGAAACTGAGACATGAGATGCAACTCTGCCAGCCACCAATTGAGGGAATATTGAGTCTTAATCCTCAGCATTCCCTCTCCTCTTACTTGAGGGTTGGGAGAGATTAGCTCAGGTTTCAACTTCCTGTGACAGGTCAGATTTCTTTGATGTTATGCTGAACACAGGTAATTCTTGCCATCATAGGCCATTCTGCCTCCTTAGCTATTTCTGATGCTGTGCTATAATAGGACAAAGGAACTCGAAGTCAGACCAATGCACTTCCTACTGTCTCATGCTTCAGAAGATCAGATGATTAGCGGTAGCATACAATTGTATATAGTAGGAGTTTATGCCTTTTTCTTGAAGTTTCCAGAATTAGTCACTGTCAGACAATGAATAACTGGTGCGCTCCAGTATGTCTGTCTGTGATCCACTCCAAACCTCTGTTCTGGCCAAACAATGTGCAAAGATTTTAAGGTATCTAGGAAGCAGCAATTGCAATACTAACTTTAAAATTTCTCAGATAGCAGTGCTTTAAGTGACAGGCAATCTGCAGGGTCTGTCTTAAAAGTCACACATTAAAAATGTCTACAAGACTAGTAGCCAAGCAGCACCATTTTACCAAGAAACAAAAAGTTATGAGGAAAATACCTGATCTATATTTCTTTAATACTCATTTCCAGTGTAACCTTAGTGATTAACCTTTCACTTTTTCCCTCCCTGCCCCCTTCATTTTGTCAAGATTCAGTACCTGGTGGACTGAGCACGGGTATGTTGTTGGATTGCTAACAGCATATATACACAACAGTGATCTTTGTGATTCAGACTGATTGAGCTTCTCTTTCTATGCCATTTTCCATTTCTGTCTTAAAGTGACCTTTCAATATCTAGTGTACCTTTTTGCTGTAAGTCCTGCCCTATGGTTAACACTAAATTATATTGAATTATAATACATGATTTAACTAACCTAAAACAAATCAAATAATATACTTTTTACCCATAATCTCCAAGTGCTTTACAAAATGGTGTAAGCATTGTTGTTACCATCTAACAGGGAACATGAAGTGACTTGCCCAAAAATCACACAGAGTCAGTGTCAAAGCCAGGAATAGAGTTTAGGTTTCCTGTCTCCCAGTCCATCCAAACAACCAAATAATTTAGCTCCTGTTTGTAAGCAACATTTCCTTTAAAGACATTCCGAATATGTACCCCACAGTACATCCTGCTGTTCTCACACCAGGAACAGTCTCTGGGGTTACTAGGACAATGAACCAAAAAACCAACAACCCTGCAAGAGCACTGTTAACATATGCATCTTTATGCCAGTTGAGAGCAGCATGATGCAGAGCCTTTTACAACCACTTGTGCCAAGAGCAGGAACAAACTTCATTTTGGAAGGTGGAAGAGATGGTGGGGAAGTGCATAGGGATGTGTTTTTATCAGGCAGCCACAGTAGAGCAAAACCTTATTGTGCACATCCATGACTCCAATAGCAGCAGGCCTACAGAGAAGCCTTTCTGATTTCCAAAGAGGCAAGAATAGAGACAGCCATCTCTTGTTGAGCATAAGGGATACAAGGTGGGATTATTGTGCTGTTTTCATGGAGTGCAGAAATGCATGTCAAGCCAGCGTTTGGCCCTTTTTTGATGATGATTAAACTCACCCCAATTATTTACAAATATCAAATCTGCAGAATCTCAAGCTTGAGAGGGATATCCAACGCATCATCTCCGAAGTGCTTACAGACATGAACTAATGATACTTTTTAAATGTTATATTAATATAATGATTTAATCCTCCACCTCCTTTAACCTTTGTAGCAACACCTGAAAATAATATTCTCAATTACAAAACACACCACCTGCAGCAAGGACTACATTCAGCTGTGTTCTTTGGTCATGGAAAGAGAGCAGGAATTAGTTTGGCATTCTCTCTCATTTGGGTCTGATTCTTGAATTTTGCCTGTACTGAACAGAGATGTTAACTGACAGCAGGCATAAAGAACCCCGATCCTGTAAGCTGCTCCATGACTCCTGTGCCAATTGAGTGCTCCTTGGGGCTCTGGGTGAATATAGACGTATGCCTGTGTGGATCCGATTTCAGGATGGGGTCTTCAGATTTGCATCTTTTGAGAAGTCTACCTAGTAAAGGAATAAGTTTGCCATTTTACTTCCTTAAGTAACTTTGTACATGAAATAAAGAAAGAAAGAAAACAAACCTGTGCATTTTCCTCCTTTTCCTAGGTGTTGTACTTTCAGTTGTGTTAGCCAGTGTTCTTGGAGTTATCATCATGCTTACAGTAGCCTTTTGGCTGCTTAGGAAGAAGAGGTAAGAGATTTTGCTGTCCCACCTTTGTTTGTTTAAACATGGTAAATATGTTGATTCTCCTCTATGACTAGTGGACCTAAGCAGATGAAACCCATTTCATAGAAAACAGAGAATAAATATGAACTCAAGCTGGTGTACCGGAGATGACTTTTGTCCCAATGTACCTGTCCCTCTACCCTAACCCCTACAGAGGTGCTCAGTTTTTTGCCAAAATACCTCAGCAATGCTCACATTAAACCCCCTGTCAAGGTTCCTTGCCCACTCTGAACTCTACGGTACAGATGTGGGACCTGCATGAAAAACCCCCTAAGCTTATTTTTACCAGCTTAGGTTAAAACTTCCCCAAGGTAAAAACTATTTTACCTTTTGCCCTTGGACTTTATTGCTGCCACCACCAAGCGTCTAACAAATATATAACAGGGAAAGAGCCTGCTTGGAAACATCTTTCCCCCCAAAATCCTCCCAAACCCTACACCCCCTTTCCTGGGGAAGGCTTGATAAAAATCCTCACCAATTTGCATAGGTGAACACAGACCCAAACCCTTGGATCTTAAGAACAATGAAAAAGCAATCAGGTTCTTAAAAGAGAAATTTAAGTAAAGAAAAAGTAAAAGAATCACCTCTGTAAAATCAGGATGGTAAATACCTTACAGGGTAATCAGATTCAAGACAGAGAATCCCTCTAGGCAAAACCTTAAGTTACAAAAAGACACAAAAACAGGAATATACATTCCATTCAGCACAGCTTATTTTATCCACCATTTAAACAAAACAGAATCTAAACGCATATCTAGCTAGATTGCTTACTAAGTTCTAAGACTCCATTCCTTTTCTGTTCCCGGCAAAAGCATCACACAGACAGAGAGAACCTTTGCTTCTCCACCCCACCTCCCACCCCCAGCTTTGAAAGTATCTTGTCTCCTCATTGGTCATTTTTGTCAGGTGCCAGCAAGGTTATCCTAGCTTCTTAACCCTTTACAGGTGAAAGGGTTTTTCCTCTGGCCAGGAGGGATTTAAAGTTGTTTACCCTTCCCTTTATATTTATGACAGCCCCAAAGATAAGGAGTTCAGAAATGAGGAAAAGTCTTGTAGCATGCGTCTATGGAGAGTGGACTGAAATGCTTTCGGTCCTGGATAGCTCCAGGGAGCAGAGGCTAGGGAATGAGCTCCTACCTTTCTGGGGTGGACAGCTGGCTAGATGATGTGCTCTCTCCCAGCATTTGCCATCTCTCACCTCCCTCTATTTGTTCTTTCCCTGATCCCATTTCTGTTGCTTAAAATTTACCTGCTTTTAGCTGCTCTCTGAATCTGCTGCTGTGCATATGCAGTTGGAAAGGAAGTCAGACTAGAAGAGAGTGGAGTTTTAGAATAAATCCCTACCACAGGAAGGGTTATGTCAATTAGGGGACGGAGTCCTATATGATATATATTGAGAGCACTTGGTTTTTATAGCAATCAGTCTGCGTTAGTTCTGGAGGAGAGACCAAGGTTGCTTATTTCCCCTTTGCCAACTCAAAGTTTTTCCTTGTAATGAACACTAGCTTTGTACGATGCATAAACTGTTATCCCTACATATTTTTAAGTACTGGCCCCAGTGAGTGGTGCAAAGTGCACTAGTACTGAAAGAATTACCCCATACCCTGAAAAATAACGTGTTTTAAATAGTCATGGATGCTTTTACAATTTCACTTTGCTAATATAATTATTTTGTTATAGTTGCAAAAAGGAACGAGAAGACAACAGAAGAGTCATCTACAAGCCAGCCATTGACAAAGAGGATGACAACACCTCTAAAGTATGAATTCCTACTCTGCCACAGAACTCTCTTTTCATTCATGGCATCGAGAGAAGTTTGCCTTGGGCAACATGTTTCCTGTCTCCAGCCAGTTATAAGCGTTGGATGCACCTTTAAAACAAAGCAGCCAAAACACTCTGTGGTAGTCCTTGCCCACCTGAACCAAACCAGTTTTCTCTCAAGCATGAAAAGCAGTCACTGAGAACTTTTTTGTTTTTGTGTCAAATATTACAAAATGTCACGGACCTGAAGAAAGGACCAAAAACTTCACACCTGCTAAAGTTTGTCCTAAATTACCTGGTGCAAGCAATCTAATCAAATGCTTGTCTATTTGCACAAGAGCTTGGAGAGATGTAATCAGCCAGTATTCTGGCTAGACTTGAGGGCCAAATATCTCACTATACTATGTTCATAGAACCTTAGAAATGCAGGGCAGGAAGGGACCTTGAGAAATTCATGTTGGCTGCATGTTGGGCCTTTTTAATATATTAATTAATCAATCATAAACTTGAGCTTTATGGGCTATTCATGCCACATTTCCCACAAAACACTGAAGTCTAAAGATATTCATTAATCGGTTATCACTACTGTATGGGATTGCCTATATCCACTTCCCTGCTAAAAAAAATCAAATTGGGTGCTTCTCCAACAGTGGGCGCTTTAGCGTAGACCAGGTGCCAGTGTGTCTCCTAGACCTGCTAGTGTAGGTCAGCTAGTGGCATTTTAACCACATGGTTGAGACGATAGTTGCTAATTGCAGTGGACAGTCTTCCGTGCTAGCACAGCCATTGGTGGAGCTGCAACAGTGGGAAATATTAGGGGGAAGAGGCTAGCATAGCTATAACGAGAGCCTCTTGAGCAGTCAGTGGTGTTTGAACCTAGAACCTCCAGTGCTAGACACATATGTCTCTCTACTACTTGAGCTAAAGACTCCTAAGCTAGGTGCTATATAAGACTCATTACCTGTTACGTGTGTCAATTGCTAAAGGGTGATGAAAATGATACTCCCCTTGTGTGATTTCCATAGATATAATCTAAACCCTTCCTCACATTTTATTGTGCTAATTTTATTTAAAATGTATGCCTGAATAGTGGGGAGATAATGCAATTACTACTTTTAATCAGTCTGCTTTCCATTATAATCATGAAGCTGATTATTTTGATTGTATGAAATGAGTATTGACTAATACTCAGCGTGTATTATTAGATTGCATAGTAGATGGCTTTGATGAATTAGTTGTCTGAATTTAGCAATTTAATTATTAGAAGAGAAAATGAATTTAATTAGAATTATCATCTCAGATCTCATAAAATGAGTACACAGAGTTTTCACTGGCTCCAGCATTATTTCCATTATCCATCTTCAAAAGTGTTCAACATGGACTAACTCTGCTTCCATTGAAGACAATGGGAGATTTATCATTGACTTCAGTGGGAACAAAATCAAGCTAATCTCAATCTCCATATATAGGGAATCCCTCTGGAACCTGTATTGCTGAAACTTCAGGTGTAACACTAGGGTAACATCTCAGCAATTTGAAATGCTCATGCATGACTTGCCAGACAGGAACTCAGTCATAGTGGAGATGGGTCTGAAACACAATCCCAGATCTGAACGCCAATGAACACTGGGGAAGTTCTGATCTGAACTTTGGAGCTTGGACCCATTTCCCTTCTGAGTAGCTCAAGCGTACGCTACTGTTGGCATATAGAACGGAAGAATTAGCACTGGGAAGGAGGACAGTTAGTAATAGCATAATTACGAAGAATATGATATGTTTGAACTTTCAAATTGAGCACACTGATATAAGTTATGCAGTTAATAGTCTGACTGGTATCATCATCATCCTTCCCCTTTTCCCTATTAACTGGTATGGGGAAATTAGTTTTTGTCATTTCCCCCTACTGCTACTCACACCTTCTTGTCAACTGTTTGAAATGGGCCACCCTCATTACCACTTTAAAAGTGATTTTTCCTCCCTTGGTATTCTACTGTTAATTGAATTGTCTCGTTAGCACTGACCCCCCCCACTTGGTAAGGCAACTCCCATCTTTTCATGGACTGTGTATATAAACCTGCTACTATATTTTCCACTCCATGCATCTGATGAAGTGGGTTTTAGCCCACGAAAACTTATGCCCAAATAAATTTGTTAGTCTCTAAAGTGCCACCAGGACTCCTTGTTGTTTTTCCATGAAAGTTAAGTTACAAATACTGTACTTGGTAACCAAGACCCCGCATTCCAGTTATAATCCTGGATTTTCATTTAAATTGCAAGGAGTCCGGTGGCACCTTAAAGACTAACAGATTTATTTGGGCATAAGCTTTCGTGGGTAAAAAACCACTTCTTCAGATGCATTTAAATTTCATTACTTTTAATTTTGGTGTTTGGTGTTCTGTAAAGTAGAATATTGCTTTAAATTGCTCAGACTTTCAGACAAGAAAGTCATATAATTTTGCTAATCATTGTCCTGGATTTTTTTTAAATGGATAAGTAAAAGAGATCCTGAGCTGTAATCTAACCCATTGTGCCTCTCTGGCACAGGAAAAAAAGTGAGAAAGCACATAGGCCTTCCTAGTTGAGGATTATATTACTGTCATTTACAGTAAGGCTCCTTTACACCACTCTGGCAAGGTAAAGGAGCTTTAACTGACTAAGAATGGGAACAATTAATGAACATTAGCAGCTTGCCTGTTTGTTACATTTCTGCTCTGCCTCAGGGACAGAGCCTGCTTCACACAGCCCTACGCCTCAAGCCCAGGATGCAGCAACAGCGAGGAGAGGGACAGAGTGAATCTCTCTCTCTCACTCATTCACAAATAGGCAGGCAGCCAGCCTCACCCCCTTAATGTCTCTCCATGGACCCATTCATGCCTAGTCTCTCCCACCCCCCCTCAGGTGATCTGCTCTCTGCTGCTGCCTGCTCCCAGCAGATGTGCCCGGGCTGCCGTAAAAGGGCATGTGTTTCCCACAGATTTCTTTGCTCCCCCATTTTTCTGCAAGGGAACCAAGAAATCTGCGGAAGGTATGAATTCTGCGCCCCCTGCCAGGCACAGAATTCCCCCAGGAGTAACTACTTAGACCAGTGATACTCAGACTGCGGCTCACGAGCCACAAGTGGCTCATTAATGAGTCTCTCTGCTGCACATGATATTAAAACACTGTGATTTAATTAACAACCAATCAGGATACTTTTACTATGCTATTAACCAATTAAGTTATCAACTTGCACTAAGTTATTAAGTTATTTGCTGTGAGAATATATATTATATACACACACAATAAATATTTCCCCACCATACTGTTTAAAAATGACTAGTACTATAGTAAATGAAACAATGAATTCACACTACTGTGGCTCTTTTGGGTAATGCTGATAGCTAATTTGGCTTGTGAACCACTGAAGCCTCTGTATCACTGACTTAGACTATGTCTACACTACAGCTTATGTTGGCATAATTTATATTGCTCAGGGTGTAAATAAACGCTGGCATTGACGCTCATATACACACTGCTACGTCGGCAGGAGAGCTTCTCCTGCCAACATAGCTTCTGCCATTCATGGAAGTGGGGGTTTTATGCCAATGGGAGAGCTCTCCCTCGTCGGCACAGAATGTCTTCACCAGATTCGCTGCAGTGGCATCGCTGTATTGGTACAGCTGCCTCGCTGCAGCGCTGTACATATAGACATGGCCTTAGAGAGTAAAAACAAGTAATAGCTGACTGAAGCTCATTTGAGTTACTACATCTAAAGCTTCAGCTCCAATTAATGCCAAAGGGCTCAGCTCAGCAATAAACATTCACCCACACCACATCATTTTCCAATTAAGTTTAATCATCTAATTTCTCTGGAGTCAAAATATTTACAGGCTTCTAACAAATCAGCAAATATAAAAGACAAAATAATTACTATGAATCACCTCCTGAAGCTGTTGTTTTTAAAAAATAAACAACAGGTTTCCCTCAGTAGCTATATATATGCGCTTAGGATTTTAAATACTGAAATGAATATTTATCTCTCTAAACGTTTATTTGTCCAATACTTCCACTTACAAAGCAATTGGTGATGAAGATTAAACCCAAAGTTTTCAGTTCAGATGAATTGACCGCATAACAGAAATTTAGAAGATGGATAAAATACAAGGGAAAAGCCAAACTGTAAATAAGGAAAGCATATGGTCGATGGATAATGTATGAAGAAAAAAATTACTTATTAGAAATTTTAGGGCAATATAAAGCGTGCATAGACACTGAGCTACTGGCCCTAAAACCAATCCAAATATATTCTCAAGTAAATAGGATGTCAACAAAAAATGTGTGAAAAGAACATGTTGCATAAATTCGGTTAATTTTGCAGTATGAAGAGAGCCTAAAACACTTTTACGACATCGAGGCTTGTATTCCACAAAGGTTAACTGATAGACAAAAGACTTTGTATCGAACCTCTGAGAAGAGACGCTTCTAATTCACTTTAACAATAAAATCCTAAATTATACTGAGCGGTGACCAAGTCATTGGCATCCTAGATGATGATCACCAAACATTAAAACTGAATCCAGTGCAACTGATGCCGCAAGCAACTGTGTAACAGACCATCGGGAAAACTGGATGAAAGGAGTGTGGAACAAATCCAGACAAGTAAATATTTGGTCCATGGGCATTTCATAAGATGATATGATTAGGGTGACCATATTTCCCTATGCTGAATATGGGACACCTGGTAAAATTACTCATATTCAAGCGAGTTCAACGGCAAACAATCAGAACTATGCAGTACAAACATTCAAATTAACATCAAGTTGACTAACCCGTTAAAAAGAAATCCTGCGTAGTTGGATATTCATTGTGCACCAGGGCCCAGAGAACCTGACAGCAGGGGCTTCAGCGAACCCAGCCAGAGAGGTGGCTCGGCAGGGGAGGGTGCCTAGGGGACGGAGCAGCCCCGCACTCCCTGAGACAGGGCCCATGGAGGCAGGTGAAGAGGGTGCTAAGCCCCTGCCCTAGGGCTGCTGTGGAACTGAAGATTCGGGGCATGAACAGGCTGGAAATCGCTTCCCTGCCCCCACCACTCCAGAGCTTAGCTGTGGGGTGGGGAGGCTTCCCTGTGCCAGCACTGTGCCCTGGGCTAGAGGGTCTTGGGCTTTCCCAGGATGCTGGCCCAGCCAGAGGCAGTAGGGAAAGGAAGGAGCCTGCCGGCCAGGCTGCTGGTGAGCTGAGTGTGCCGCCCAGGGGCTGGTTCTCCGCACAGAGCTGGGAGTGGGACACGCCCCACCGGGGAGGGATATGGAGGAGCAGCGGGGCTGCAGGGGTGAAGCAGGGAGAGGACAGAGAGGGGGAACACATAAAAGGCTGATGGGTGGGCAGCACAGGCGACATGTAACTGGCCACTACCTGGCACCTGCCCACACTCACCAGCCACCACAGCTCACTGTGCGCAGCCAGTACCAGCTGGAAATGGGACAGGGCTGGGGCCCTGCTGGCCAAGAGCAGGCATGCAACGTGGGCTGCACTGACAGACCAGCAGGGGGAGTGGCTGGCCCCATGCGCTGCATCTTCGCCCCACCACCAGTCTTGCACACCCACGCCCATTGGCAGCCACTGTACCCCTCCTCCTCCCGCCGCTGGTGGGCAGGCAGCTGGCAAGCAGGGATCTGGCTAGAAGCAGGACCCGCCAGTACTGGGGCATGGCGGGGAAGACAGAAAATACGGGTCAGTTTGCCCATTTTTAAAAAAAAGTCGAGACATGTGCAGGAGGGCCTAAATACGGGATGGTCCCTTTAAAAATGGGACATCTGTTCACCCTAGTTATGATGATCAATTCTCTCATGGAGCACTATGATAGAAATCTAAAACCAGAGAGTTGCTGCATTTTATCTGACACTTAAAAAGGAGCAAATGTAAGGGTTAAAATAGAATAGAAACCTTAAGGATAGTGGCCAATATACAACCAGATTAACACGTGTATTGCATGTAATTAAATATTTTGTGATATGCATATGAATATTAAAATTATGAATAAAACTTTTCCTTTTAAGAATGAGCAGAAAGTGGACGGTAATTTTAAGTATAAAATGGAGCAGGAGGAAACTTACTCCATAGCACTTCTTCTCGCACATGGCTTCTGAATTAGATAGTGAGTAAGTGATGTAGACACTCTACCATGGCAATATCATCTGGAGACATTAAGTGCATTCATCCACTATCACGACGATAAAGAGGGAATCCATAACTGTTTGTTCTTGAGCTCTACAGCGGCATCCCATGCATGTTACTTGAATTACAGTGAATACACTGATTTAGTATGTGGAAGACAGATTTCCTCCTGTTTACACTTTATAATTCCTTTTCTTGAGCACACAGTTCCAAAGAAGGCCACGTAGCTAATCAAGTTCTAGCCAACAGACTTATCCTTTGATGCCCACACAAGTTGAAAATATCATTTAGATCACTCCCCTTCAACCCCCACTCCCCAGCTCCTTTTATAAAACATTTAAATCCTATTTAGCTCTTTGGAATCTTGATCAGTCTCAGAATTTGTACTAATTTATACAAATAAATGTTTTCTTACTTACATAAATGTTGATACTAGCAAAATAAGGGAAGTGACATTTAAATACGTGATATGATGTGCTGCAGCAAATAACCACACAATGTACCAAATTAAGTCCATTACTGGTGTAGGTACTTCTACTAATTCATTCATTTTCAAACATTAACTTCATTAACCACACAAACAGAATCTGGATGATTTCTAGTGCAAACACAGGTTGAGAAATTCTATTGAAGGTCATCTACATGCAGTTGATCCTGAATGAATTATAAACTGTTTGAAAAAGTTTCTTAGTTCTCCAACTCACTTTCTACAGCTGACATTTAAAAACAAAAACACAAAACAATTCAAATTCCAGTGCCTCCTTCACTTCCCTGAATTACGGAAGTATGTATGGCCCTTGATAGCAAATGACAGTGCTGCTTAATTATAGCCTTGGCCCCAAGTTTTCCAAAGCCTAAGCAAAACAACTTGTGTGGTCCACCAAGCTCACACCCTGCCTCACAGCTTTCCTTCCCATACTCCCATCTGTCTCAAGACTTAGACTGTGCTAACCACCTCCTTCACCCTTGCTGAGTCACCACAATCACTGGTAAAATCCTAAATGGACCAAGAAACCAGGTTGTGCAGCCAAAGTACAATTTTCTACCTGAAAGCGTAACAGAGACGGCAATTAAGTATTTGAGCGTATGATGGGGTGAGCCCACTAGAGCTAGCCAGACAGAACTATAGCTAGGGAATTTAGAATGAGGAGCTACTAAACAAGGCCCCCTGAGACTGCTGCTAATTAATTATTACAGTTTAGCTACAAACATGACTTCAACCACTTGGTAAGATAGGCTAATATCCCAGAATCTCCACTAGCAACCACCTAGTGTTTAAAATATTCTCTGGCGTCTTGAACGCTAATGAAATCATGTAAGCATTAGCACTGCTGTATTGTTTTGGGTGGATCTGAAAAAATATCTGCTGACAACTGAGTCTAAGTAATTAAATTAAAAATCTCTACCAGGTGTTTGTCCTATTCTTGAGAAAACAGGCTCGATGGAAGATACAGGCAGTGTGTCCAGCGAACAGGGTATTGTACTAAGAAACTGAAACTTGGATTCTATTCCTGTCTCTACCACCAACTCATTGTGTGATCCTGGAATTATCGCTGCAGTTTGCCCATCTGTTCAAAAGGGATCATTATAATGACCTTCCTTTGTAGACCACTAAGATCTACAGAAAGGAAAGTGTTATGTAAAAGCTAAATTAAAGACTGTCAACTCAGAATATAGGTTTTCCACATTAGTTTCTAAACAAAACAGGAAGAGGCGGGCGCCAAAGAATGCAATCCACAAAAACCAGCACGCTAGGTAGGGAGCTGCCTAAGCTAGCCAATCATTTTAAAGTTTTTATCCACAGTGGAACAGTCATTGAGCCAGAGAGAGAGAGACTGACTGAAGTCCTGAGGTTAAGTCACCCACCTGGGAAGTGATGGACCCCAGGTCCAGTCCCTCTGCTCCAATCACTCTTTCATTATTTATACAAAGTGGAACAACTTCAACAGAAAAGACTGAAGTGTTCCACATTAGAATATCCCATAACTAAGTGCTTAGAGCGCCTCTCCTGAGATGTGGGATACTCTAGTTCAAATCCTTTCTCCCTCTGCATAAGAAGGGGAATTGAACCTGGGTCTCTCACTACCCAGGCAAGTGCTCTAACCACTGATCTAATAGTCATAAAGTATGCGGCAGTGACACCATCACTGGATTTTGAATGGGACTCTGAACACCCTACCGAATTGGGCCATGCATGTGACTAAGGGCTTGTCTACACTGGCACTTTACAGCACTGCAACTTTCTCACTCAGGGGTGTGAAAAAACACCCCCCTGAGCACAGCAAGTTTCAGCGCTGTAAAGCGCCAGTGTAGACAGTGCACCAGCGCTGGGAGCTATGCCCCTCGTGGAGGTGGGTTTTTTAGAGCGCTGGGAGACCTCTCTCCCAGCGCTGTGCCGGGACCACACAAGCCATGATAAAGCGCTGCCACAGCAGCACTTTAACGTTGCCAGTGTAGACTAGCCCTTAGGCTGCTCAATGCCTATCTTCCCTTGCTTTGTAAATCTCTTTGGAGCTCAGGCAGGGAGATAGGGCATATGCAGTGCACCTCTCTCTATGCATCCAGATGCCCGAGGAGGAAACATAGGCATCTAGGAAACTTTCACCCTGAAAACTTAGGCACCAAGTTTAGGGGACTACAGAGTTTGGCAGGAATTTTGTGGATTGCAGTGGAGCCAAACCAGGATTTAGGTGCCTAAATCCCAGACTTAGGCACGTAAGTACCTTTGTGGATCCCACCCAATATTTCTAGTTTGCACGTAGCAGCCTTCCTAGGAGTTGCCTGGATTCTTCTGCAAAGATAATAGTCTTAGATGAGCAGAGAAACTCTGGATATATTGTACTGCTCATGCATCTGAGCCCTCCAAAACCCAAATGGAAAACAGACAATTAAAATATGTGCAACACTCAAACTGAGGTGCAGACCAAATGTAAACATGTAACAATGCAGCATTACATTAACATATATAAAGTTTTCTAAAGCCTTAATATGAGTCACCATTGCTAACAATTTTCAGTAACCAAACAATCACCACTAGGTTTCCAAAAAGCCAGTTTAATTTAGTCTAAAATGAGTGTGATACTTTTACCAAGTTTAGGTGTGACACTCAAAACTTATCAAGTTATCTCCTCTCCTCCTTTCAATATTTGTATTGATCCCAGTGCCGTCCAATTCTCATGCGTTATACTTATCATAATTTTGTTGTACTGTAAAAAATCTGACACACTAATTAAAAACAAAAACAAAAAAAACGCCCACAAAACTAGCACCAATCCTATACCAATTATTCCCCCATTTCTCTTCTGGATCATTCATTCTCTCTACTGACACATTAACAATTAACACATAACAGTTTCACAGTTGTTCTGCCAATTAAAGGTTGCAAGTGAGGAAATAAAATAGGACCAAAGGCAAATCAAATCTCCTTTTTATTTCTCTTTGATAAATGCCGATGCTTAAATAAGAGTGCTGTCACAGTATTACATTTTAAGATCAACATGACTTTGTAGTTCAGTATTGTTAAATGGCACAACACTTTACAGTTAACAAAGAGACATTTTAACTGCTCGAGTCCAAAGTTAAAATATGTTTACACATATATAAATATAATAGCAAAAATAAAACCTACCCTCAAATAAAACAAAAATATTTCATTACTGTGATAAAATCTTACCATATTACTAATCTACTGTGCTATAGGATCCTGAGTCAAAGTGCCCCTAGTATCACAAATGTATTGTGCTGATATAGCACACCAGTTATTACAGCTATTCAAGCTGCTTGCCACTGTGTGTCTTGGTGCCCTACAAGGATGTACTAGTTTGTCACTTTAACATGCTTACATTTCAGACTATCAAAATATAATTCAGAAAGGAATAAATGATAAATAAATTAAACTCACAAAACTGCAGATAAATCTTAATTCACTAAATATTTTGTTTGTTTTAAACCAAGTAAACCAAAGGAACCCAGTATATACTGAAATGTTGCTTTTGCGATACTTATGCTAAAAAAATCATTACTGCAAACACCTTATTAGACCCAGGTCTGAATGTAGAGTCTAACCCATTCCCATTTATGTTAACCATTTTATATTATACTGTAATGATACAGTAGATATACATGTGGGAAACAGACTCAGCAGCATTCATTTCATGTAAAAAAAATGAGTATCGATTTGAGGTGCCTTACTCCTGCTCTACTTCATTGTTTACGTAAAACTTTTAACCACTCTGGAAGAAGTTTATTAAAATAGCAGCTATGTGGTTTTCTTCAGTGAGAACTAATTCCAGGGTATCCCCTCAGAGTTTATATAACAGAGATGAGAGGCAATGTACTGTAACTTAGTTTCAACTGGTAGCCTTATAACAAAAAGCCTCAAAAGGACAGCTATATTAAACAGTATGTGTATTGGATTTGTTAAACTTTTTACCTTGTCTTCAGAAATCTAGCAGCATAAAGGCACAACATACCTTTCAAGACTAATGCCCATCTGCACTACAAAGCTAGGTCGACATATGCTGCATTAGGTCGAGTTAATAATGTATGTGTCTACACTACCGAGTCCCTTCTGCTGACCTAAAGGGCTTGTAAAGTCAACTTCTGTACTCCACCTCTGCGAGAGGCGTAGCGCTTCAGTCGACATCCACGTGTCGACATGGGGATAGTGCAGACACTGTGCTGTGGCCTCCAGGTGGTGTCCCACAGTGCTCCGCTGTGACTGCTCTGGAGAGCACTTTCAGCCAGTACACAGGAAACAACCGCCCCACTAGTAAAGCCCCGGGAACTTTTGAATTTTCATTTCCTGTTTGATCAGCATGGAGAGCTAGCCAGCACAGCTGACAATGGATGCTCGAGGCCACAAACGCGCTCCAGCATGGAGCACACAGGAGGCAGTGGATCTTATTGCTGTCTGCGGAGAAGAGTCTGTGCAGGCGGCGCTTCGAACCAGCAGAAGAAACGCTAACATCTATGCCAAAAATCGCACAGGCATGGGGAAGAAGGGCTATACCAGAGACACACAGCAGTGCCGCATGAAAATAAAGGAGCTTCGGCAAGCGTACCAGAAGACAAGGGAGATGAACAGTCGCTCTGGTTCTGAGCCATAGACATGCGGCTTTGATGATGAGCTGCGTGCGATTCTAGGTGGCAACCCCACCACTACCCCAAAACGCTCCGTGGATACCTCCACCACGGTAGGACACTTTCCCGCGTCACTCAGGTATTAACTCTTCTGGCATCATTGTGGCACACAGCATTGCAGCATAAGGACCAGGTCTGTACCCAGTGCTTGCAGCATCTGCTCCCTTTCCGCTTTTGTTACCCTCAGGAAAGGGATATCGCTTATGATCACCTAGGAGGTTTTAAATGCTAGCCCTTAAACCGCAAGCAATTCGATAAGTAATCTGCCCCATTTGGTGAATTCTGGGTCACACAACCACACTTTCCCATGAGTGCCCTGTTGTGTGCTTGGAAGGGATCACCGTGTATTACAGCCAGCATTTAAAAAGGGGAGGAGTGCGACCCTTCCTGTTTGTCTCACTTCCACCCCAACCCAGTGCCGCTTTTGTAACAATCAAACTATTTGTGGGTCTTTACACTCGTGCCTGTCCTCAAGCACCATCCAGGTTGCTATGGGAAAGGGCGCTGTGCTGAGGTTCCAACCATTGATTCCAAGTATGTCTTAACAAAAGCTGCAGCACAAGACCTCTCACCCATGCCTTGTGGCCTTACTCACCATGGCTGTAGCAGCAAACCGACTCTTGCAGTAACCAGCGATTCTCCTTAAGTTGTGACTTGCAGGGAAGTGCATTGAGGGGGTGTTTCTTTTATAAAAAGATTTAACCTTGCACCAGAAACAATGTATGCACTGTCAGTGCTACCCTCGTGCTTTGTATTCTTTGTAGCTGAAACCTTGTCCATAAGCGCATCCTCCACGCAGAGACTTTCCCAAATTAGAAGGCAGAAAAAGAAGACTTGGGAGGACATGTTCAATGAGTTAATGCCTCTGAGAGTGACAAGACAGAGCTCAGCACATGGAGGATTGCACTGTTGGAGAGCCTGCACAATGACCACAAGGACAGAAGAGCAGGCAGGGAAGATGAGCGTGACAGGCACGATGAGATGGTGCCGATTATGAGGGAGCAAACAGAAACCTTGAGGCGTCTGGCTGAGGTTCAAGAAAGGCAGCTGGACACTAGAGTCCTGCTGCAGCCTATGGTGAACCTGCTGCCATCGTCGCCAAGTTCCACATCCTCCTCTCCCAGACGTCCTAGGATGCGGGGTGGGGGAGGGGAGGGGCGGAGGGAAAGGAAGTCCGGTATCCCTTGCACTCAACTCCAGGGGAAGATACAAGGACCAGAAGGCGCCCATTCCCACACTTTTGATGGTTACTGCAGTGCAATTGTAAGCAAGCTGTCCTTGTTTTTCCCCACAGCCCCATGTTATCAGCCCTTTTGCCCCAGGTTATCTTACTTTTCTTTGCTGTCTCTCAGTGTTTGTGAGCATAATAAAAATCAATGGATTGAGGAGAAAAGGCTCTTTACTCATTCAGCACACAGCGGTTAGCACAGTTGTAGTTTACAGGGGAGTACATGCAATGAACGGGACAGCTAGGTAAGTAACATCAAACATAAGTGTCACATTACTGTGGGTCATCGATGAAACTAGTTTTCAAAGCCTCTTGGAGATGCAGTGTGCCTCGATGTGCTCTTCTTATTGTCCTGGTGTCTGGCTGCTCAAAATTGGCTGCCAAGCAATCTGCCTCCACCACCGCCATTCCGCCGGAAACTTTTCTCCCTTTGTTTCACAGATATTACGGAGCACACAGCAACAACAATGGGGATATTGCTTTCACTGAGGTCTAACCTAGTAAGCAACCTATGCCAGCGGGCTTTTAAACGTCCAAAGGCACATTCTACCACCATTCTGCACTTGCTCAGCCTATGGTTGAACCACTCCTTACTGCTGTCCAGGTTGCCTGTGTACGGCTTCATGAGCCTTGGGAGCAAGGGGTAGGCTGGGTCTCCCAGGATCACGACTGGCATTTTAACATCACCAACGGTTATTTTGCAGTCTGGAAAGAAAGTCCCTGCTTGCAGCTTTCTGAACAGACCAGAGTTCCTAAAGATGCACGTGTCATGCATCTTTCCCTACCATCCCACATTGATGTCAGTGAAATGGCCCCTGTGATCCACCAGCACTTGCAACACCATTGAGAAGTACCCCTTTTGATTTATGTACTCTTTGGCAAGGTGGTCTGGTGCCAAGATAGGGAAATGCATTCCGTCTATTGCCCCACCGCAGTTAGGGAACCCCATTGTGGCAAAACCATCCACTATGTCCTGCACATTTCCCAGAGTCACTACACTTCTTAGCAGAAGTCTATTGATTGCCCTGGCAACTTGGATCACAACAGACCCCATGGTAGATTTACCCACTCCAAATTGATTTTCCACTGACCGGTAGCAGTCTGATGTTGCAAGCTTCCACAGAGCTATCGCCAATCGCTTCTCAACTGTCAGAGCAGCTCTCATTTTAGTACCGCTGCACTTCAGCGCTGATGAAAGCTTTTCGCACAGTTCCATGAAAGTGGCCTTGCGCATTCAAAAGTTCTGCAGCCACTGCTCATCATCCCATAGCTGCATAACTATGTGGTCCCACCAGTCAGTGCTTGTTTCCTGGGCCCAGAAGCAGCACTCCACTGTGTCAAGGTGACACACAACTGTCGCCAGCATCTGCAATTGCTCTGCTCCATGGCTTCCAGCAGGGCTGCTTGCATGGCATCACATTATTCTGTATGGCAGCTTAGCAAATACTGCAGGATAAGGTGTGAGGTGTTTGTAATACTCACAACAACAGTGTACAGCTGAGCGGGGTCCATGCTTGCCATGCTATGGCGTCTGTGTGGGTAATCCAGGTTTAGGAAAAAAAGGCTTGGTTTGTTTGTTGTTGATTTCAGGGAGGGAGAGAGGTAAGTGCATCATGGGAGGCTAATACCATGTTCCCATAACCACCCGCGTGAATGTTTTGGTCCCATGAAGCATTGCCCAAGTCCAACCCAACATTCCACTCGGCTCCATTCACTGTGGGATAGCTACCCACAATGCAGCGCTCCATGAGTCGATACAAGCCCTGCTAGTGAGAATGCGCTCCGCTGATACAATGTGCATAGTGGGGCATGCAGAATCAACTTGCTTAAATCAGAGGCTCAGTGTTGACTTAAATAAAATCGAACTAATTTTGTAGTGTAGACATACCCTGAGTGCATTTCAAAATTCATTCAGGAGTCAGAAAAAGTTATGGTCCTTTGTGTCTCATCTCTGCTATACATACAATGTAGTCCTGAAGGAATATTTCTAATATTTACACAGAGAAGTTATTGCACTATGCTCTAAAACATATTTTAACAATTCAGAAATCCTAACTATTAAATATTATAACTTTTTAAAAAAGGAAACATCTTAACTTTGGCTAAAACACCATAGGAAAACTGTGTTTTTTCATTATTGCATCCAGAAGTTCAGTGTGGCACAATAAAATGTTATCTTTATTAATTCCATAGCAAAGTGGATGTGTAGTTCACAACTGAAGTTAGCAGACAGCCTTTTAGTTTTAAATCTAGTCTATCCATGTTTTATATTTGTTCATTTGTTCTAGTAACTCAGCCCAAACTTAGTGCATAAAGCAGCAGCTAATATGTAAATTGTCTAATTTCTGGGTACTCTTAAGGAGATTTCACTCACATATGCAGTTCAGACAGCTGCTGAAAGAAGCCAAGTTACACAGGAATACATAAATATCTCAACTTAGCATTCAAGGAAGGTCAAGCAGGCACCAGTTGTGCTTTCACTAAACATGTAGAGATGGATGGGTAAAATCCAGATGCTTAGAGGTTATCTGGGGCGCTGGTTGGCTAGAAGGAAGTCCTTGTCTCTGCACATCAGACACAGTTTCAGATTTCTAAGGGAGCCACCAGCAGTGAAGAAAGCCCAGGTACCCATAAGCATCATGATAATGTAAGATGGCACTAGGCTGCCTTCGTACTGAGGATTCAGGAAAGTCTGCAAAAGGAAAAGAAAAATCATAGTTCAGTTGAACAGCAACAATTAAATTAACAATCCAAAGTTCTTTTAATCAGATGAGATCTTAGAAATCCAGGCTGCCTGCTCTGCATGGATACTAACAAGCTAGGGGGACTATTTTTAATGTGTCGAGAGTTTGCCAAGTATCTTGGCCAAAATTCTGCATTTGGCAGCGCCCTAACTGCAGCTCTTCATTGCAGATGTTGCTGCATTTCAACAGTTAGCCACTGCGTATCTTGTGGCCCCAGACTACTTTGTACCGAAAATGCTTACGAAAGACTACTTAAAAACAATGGGGTAGGCAAATAATGCAAAGGACAAATTTATCCCGACTAGAAAATTATTGCACATTAAGAATCAGACAAACAATTGCTTGAGTGAAAATACTTGTTTGGCTTTCACCCTACAAATAATTAGCATTTTTGTTTGATTGTTAAAGCCATGATCAGCAACCCTAATCAGAAATTTATTCCATTCTTCCCCTCCCCTCATATTAATCTAGCAGGCTTTAAGAATATATAATGACAGGTGAACTCACCAGACCTGATACCAGCAAATGGCTCAGGATGACGAGTGCCAGTGCCCACCACTTCTTCTTTTCACAAGCATCAAAAAATACAATGCCCCAAAAAATGTGCAGCAGAACAATGGCCAAAGTCATGAATGCTGAAAAACAGTATATCATGAGTCCTCATTACTGGTAAGGCATTAAATGTACACACACACAGTGTTTTCATTCATCCACACAACCTCTGGTTCAAACTTGTAGTATGAGTATCCATTAATACCTGTACAACAGTCTACACAAGAGAACAAAAAACTCCATGTATTTTGCACACACATTAGCAACAGCTGTAAACGTAATATAGCTAGGCAGCCAAAAACACACACTTTTACCTAAACAATTGGTTCTGATGTGCTTATCCCAGGACTTATACAGCATTATAGCAAAACTATTCACACAACTGATCGGATCTACCACTCCTCCTTCACTATGCATAAGAAATAGGGACTGTTTTCCTTGTCTTCCAGCGGAGGATTTCAAATCCATATTTTGGAAGAGGTAGGGAAGTGGGTAAAAGTTACATTTATAACCTGAAACACATTTATATCCTGAAGCAAAGACAAAGAAAAAAATAAATGGGTTTTAAACTTCAAAACTAGTTGAAAGAAAGACAATACTGCTTATTAGTATTGTACAGCAAAAAGGACAAAGGGACTAAGGGCTAGGTCCACAAAAGAACTGAGGCACCTAACTGACAAGGTAGGCACCTCAATCCAACATTTATGTGCTACTGAGATCCCCCAAGTTTCTGCTCAGCTGCTGCCTAGCTCTGTAGGTGCCTAAAGTCAGAAGGCACCTAAATTTTCACCATGAAAGAATCCTGGGTGCCTAAGTTTCTGCCTGTGAGCACAACTGCCTCAGTCTAGGCACTTGGGCAACTATCTTGCACCTCAGCCCCAGCGGATTCTCAAAATAGGCTTTCCGACGTTTATCTTGTCAGAGGGGACTGATATGGTAGGCATGCTCAGAGCACATCAAATCCCACACAAAAGGGAGTGGGGGCAGAAGAGGAAGTGCCCCTGACTTATAACTTTTATCTCAGTGGTTAGAGCACTCACCCAGGATATGGGCAACCTAAGTTCAATTCCTCCCTCTGCCTGATGCGGAGAAGGGATTTGAACTGGGGTGTCTCACCTCTTAGGAGAGTGTCCTAATCATTGAGGTATGGAGTATTCTGGGGTAGAGCTCTCTCACTCCCTCCTGTTGAAGCTGTTTCACTGCATAAAAATAATTAAATACTCAATGGAGCAGGGGGACTGGAACCCAGGTCTCTGTTTCCACGTGAGTGCCCTAACCAGTGGGCTCTACACTCACTTCCATACTCTCTGGTCCAATTACTATTTTTAAAAATCAAATTTACTTCTTACAATTATTGCTGTTTATTTCTGCATTTCACGTAGCTTGGGCCATAATTATACAGGGGCAAATGCTGCAAGGTTTGTATGGCTAAACTGCAGAGGAATAATTTAAATGCGAATAACTATTTTGCTTTATAGTATTTAGGGTTTGGGGTTTTTTTAAAAAATAACCACATAGTATAAATTTCTCTATATTTTTAGAAAATGTAAACTTCAGGCATAATCCACATGGCAACACCCCTTTAAAAAGAAGCCATTTTTAAATATTCTCAAGTTTAAGACTTTATAAAAGTGCTATGTACTGGAAAGGAAAATCAAACAAGACATTGGGTACCAGTGTTAGTTCCCAACTCAGTCAAGTAAACATACAAGGACAATTTTTGGATACCCTGTGATTTAACTAAAACACAAATAAAAATAAATACAATAATACAAAAACCACACAAAAATTCCCCATGTTTTTCCCCCAGGCCCCACAAAAAAATATCAGTAATGTGATGGACAGTCATATGCCACTTTAAGATGAAAATGTTCAAATGCCAGGAATAATGCAGGCAGGTGCAGGACGTCTTGCAGTAGGTACCAGACAACACACCACACTGAAATTTCACTTTGTTAATATGAATGTTTGTTAAATGCAGAGAATACTATTTTTTCCTGATAAACAATAAGGTAGCGAAGAGGTGGCTTGAAAACATCAGGGAATCAAACATGCCAACTAGGCAGTTACATAATTGGATGAAGTGACTGTTCTGGTTTCCAAAGGATTAGAAACATCACATATGTTCCTTTAGGAGCACACCATGCTTACAGTTTCCTTTCAGGAAAGGTAACTCAAATGGGAATGAGCTAGTGAAGAAAAAAAGAGTTAGCTGTGTTTTGAACTTGAACCAGAGAAGAATAAAGCTTCCCTTTACAGCCCAAAGGAGGAAAACTGGTAAAGATCTTACTCCAGAGGAGTCCATTGACTTGGTCCACGCTACTGCATGCACAAAGAAAGCAAACTGATATAGGTATTGTCATAAACATATAGCTAAGGGTAGCATAAAATCCCTCCTTCACCTGTAAAGGGTTAAGAAGCTCAGATAACCTGGTTAGCACCTGACCAAAAGGACCAATAAGGGGAGAAGATACTTTCAGATCTGTGGGGGAAGGTTTTTGTTTTGTGTTTCTTTGTGTTCTCTCCGGGTCAGCGAGGAACCAGGGCAGGGAAAATACATCTCCTAAACCCATATCTGAACTAAGTATCTAAGATTACAAATTGTAAGTAATAGGAAGGAAATGCGTTTGATTAGTTTTTGTTTTAGCTTGTGAATTTTCCCTGTGCTAAGAGGGAGGTTTATCCCTGTTTTTTGTAACTTTGAAGTTTTGCCTAGAGGGGAATCCCCTATGTTTTAAACCTTATTACCCCGTAAAATTACCTTCCATCCTGATTTTACAGAGGTGTTTCTTTTACTTTCTTAAAAAACAGAACTTTATTATAAAGAAAAAGAATTTGACTGGTTTTTAAGTGTCCTAAAAACCCAAGGGTCTAGTCTGTGCTCACCTTGTTTACCTATCTGGTTAGTAGATTATTCTCAAGCCTCCCCAGGAAAGGCAGTGAAGGGACTTGGGGGGATACTGTGAAGAAACAGGAACTCCAAGTGGTCCTTTTCCTGAATCTTTGTCTAACTCACTTGGTGGTGGCAGCAGTACTCATCCAAGGACAGGGAAGGATTTGTGCCTTGAGGAAGTTTTTAACCTAAGCTGGTAGAAATAAGCTTTGGGGATCTTTCATGTGGGTCCCCACATCTGTACCCCAGAGTGCAGAGTGGGGAGGGAACCCTGACAGGTACCAAGAGGATTTATTGTTAAATCTTTTGAGAGAACCCACAATAGTTAGTGTTAGGTTTGTGGGTCAGGGCCGGTGCAACCACTAGGCGAACTAGGCGGTCACCTAGGGTGCCAAGTGGTTGGGAGCGGCCAGAAGCGTGCTCCGGGAAGGTGGTGGAGCGGAGGTGAGCTGGGGAAGGGGAGCGCGGGGAGGGCCGCCTGCAGCAAGTAATGGGGGGGGGGAGCGCGCAGGGGAACCGCTCCCCGCCCCAGCTCATCTCTGCTCCGCCTTCTCCCCTGAGCACGCCGCACCGCTCTGCTTCTCTCCCTCCCCAGCTTGTGCGCCAAACAGCTGATTGGCACGGCAAGCCTGGGAGGCGGGAGAAGTGGCGGCAGCGGCGTGCTCCGGGAGGAGGCAGAGCAGAGATGAGCTGGGGTGGGGAGTTGCCGCACGGCGGTGAGTTGCCGCATGCGGCTCCCCAGGCCGAGGGAGGGAGGGTGCCGAGGGGAGCTGCCGCAGGGGTGGTGCTGGGGCGGGTGGGGGTGGGGGGGCGAGGGGAGCTGCTGCGGGGGGGGGCGCCTCAGGGCAGGGGGGCGGGGTGCTGCTGCAGTGGGGGTGCCTCGGGGGGGGGGCCAGGGAGCTGCAGCAGGGCTCCAGGGTCGGGGGGGGCGGGCGGGTGCATGGTGGAAGTTTCGCCTAGGGCGCGAAACAACCTTGCACCGGCCCTGTTGTGGGTCATGTATATTTGTTAATTTTCGAAGTCCTCTAGTATATTTTTACAGACTCTGCTCATATTTGTGTATAAAAAGGTGAAAATAAATCTTTGTTTTTAAATGTTACCTCTTGAATGTACTACTTAAAATGGAAAGGTACAAAAAAAGTCCAGGTTGCGTAGTTTGGGTTGCTTTTAGGACATGCTAATCTAGGGGTTCTCAAACTGGGAGTCGGGACCCTTCAGGGGGTTGCAAAGTTATTACATGGGGTGCCACAAGCTGTCAGCCTCCACCCCAAACCCCACTTTGCCTCCAGCATTTATAATGGTGTAAAATATATAAACAAGCATTTTTCATTTATGGGGGAGGGGGTCACACTTAGAGGCTTGCTTTGTGAAAGGAGTCACCAGTACAATAGTTTGAGAAGCACTGTGCTAAACCATAAATACGAGAGTTATAGGAAGGAGTAAACAAAAAAGGGTGTTTGATCCATTTTAAAATTACTAAAATCTGGTGATCACTGACACTGGATTGTAAACATCTGCTTTAAACAAACACACACACACACACTCACTCATCCAGCATACTACCATGAAATATTTAGACACTATTTATGTAGCACACAGCATATATTAGGCTCTGCTTATGCAGTCAGGAGATACTGGGTGCTAAAACGCATTGGAAAATTGTTAAATTTTGGAATAAAGTAATCAATTTGCTTTTTAACTGATGTGGCATCTGATTTTCAGAATTAGAGACCCATGTTGGATATACCTAGCTTCCCAGTGGCATTCTGAAAGTGCCATAATTTAATAACCAAATTATGAGCAGCAGAATGAGCAGTTATACAAGAGGCAGCAGCATTATTATTTGACGTAAAGAAGCATCCAGGGGTTCCAGTTGGGATTAGGGTCCCATTATTATTTTATTATTTAAGTTTATACTGTAGTATCACCTAGAGTTGTCAATCAGGTTGAACACCATTGTGTTAGGAGCAGTACAAACATACAATAAATGAAAGTCCCAGCCCCAAAGAGCAAACAGACAAATAGTAAGAGAGAATTTCTGTCCTCAAAATATTACAATCAAAATGAGGAAAAAGATGGGAGAGGATACAGAGGCACAGAGGGGGGAAGTGGCTTGCCCAAGGTCACTGGAAGAGCTGGGAATGGCATCCACAACTCTTAACTCCAAGGCCAACACCCTATCCATTAGACCACACGCACTCCCAAGGACGACTGATTATTTGTAACACCCACAGAGGTGAAAGTAAGCCAGTATGGTCCGGTACACAGCCAACCGTACCGGCAGGGGACAGCTTCCCCAGGCCGGCAATTTATATGGCCTGGGGCTCTCCTGCAGTAGTGGTGGCTGGAGCCCCGGACCCTTTAAATTGCCACCAGAGACCTGCTGCCAGAGCCCTGGGGTAGCAGCGGTGGGTGGGAGCCCCAGGGCTCTGGCGGCAATGTAAAGGGCCCAGGGCTCTGGCTGCTGTGGGGAGCCCCAGGCTCTTTAAATCACCGCCGGAGCCCCAGGGCTCCAGCAGTGGGGCTCTGGCAGCAAATTAAAGGGCCCGGGGCTCCGGCTGCCACTACTGCAGCAGAGCCCTGGGCCCTTTACATTGCCTCCAGAGCCCAGCTGCCGGGAGCCCCGGGGGTCCGGCAGTAATTTAAATGGCCTGGGGCTCCCTGCCGCCGATACTGTGGCCGGAGCCCCAGGCCATTTAAATCTTGATGTAAAGGGCCCGGGGATTTAGAGGCTCCACCTCTTCCATTTGAGGCCCCATCTCCCAGGACTCCGACGTACCGGTAAGTCCTTTAAGTTACTTTCACCCCTGAACATCCACCTACAGACATCTTGTTTCTGGACAAGGACTACCTGAGTTCTAACCCAGCACTGCCCCGGACCTACTGTGCGGCCTTTGTCAAGTAATTTATTCTCTGTATCTTAATTTCTGACGTATATCAAGTGGTCCTAATACTCACTTAACTCACTTCATCTTGGCTAGACTGCAAAAATGAAAGAAGTTATATCACAACTCTACATCTGTGATTGTATAATGATGACATTATTCCTGACTCACATCCTGTAAGTCTTTAGCTAACCAAACAGCTGAACACCATAGTATTTTACTACTTGTCACTTGAAACACATCTTACTAATAACAAACATTCAGGTAAACACTAAGGTAGATTCCATTTACCATGCTGAGTTTTACAGCTGCTTAGAAAATGTGACAAAACAGTCTGACAAAAACACTCATATTTAGTTTTCTGACCACTTAAGCAGCCAGTTGGAAATTGCTCATATTAAAATAGGGCTATTCAGAAAAACTGTGTATGGACTTTAGGTTTGGAACTTCCTCTGGGGATTGTAATGTTGATATAAAGCAAACCATGATTTAGGGTTCATATATGAAATTTTGACACAGAAGTTGAATGCTTACCTTTTTCAGCTGTCACTCTGTGTTGCCTTTACTGCACAGAGTTGTTTCTGTGGTGTCTTAGGACAAGAGGAAAGCATGTATCTGAGTCACTGCTCCATTAGATTGGGATCTTTATTAATGTAGTCAATTAATACACAACTATCCAAGTTTAGAAAGCAGGGGGCAGACAATTGAAAAAACTGAGCTATTGGTCTACACCAACTGAGCACGTTCACAAGATCTCAAGGGGGAATAAAAATCAAACAAATACACATTAAAAACCCTTGCCTTTTTAATCAAAAAGATCTCATATTTCAAAAGTATAAGCTAAGGTCAACAGCATCTGGTACGATTAAAATAGGTGCTCTCAAATAAATCAAATATAACATTTCAATAATGCACTGTTCTTCTTTGAATAAAGTATTTATATTTTGTAATCTGAGAAAAGTGGAACTTCCAAAAAGGAAATGGAGAGTTTAATTCTTATCTTTTCTCTTAAAACAAAAATTAGAAAAACATTGAAATTACATGAAATCACAAACATTTGAAGTCACAGTGCTGTGAGACAGCACCATCTAGGGACTAAATATTGCTAAATTAAATTGGGTAGCTTGGTTAAGAATGTTTCAGTTTCTTCATAGTACAACTTAACAGTTCGATTTAAAGTTTTAAACAACAGGAAGTTTGGGCACACCTGTTATGCAACAAAAAAGCTGGAAACTTAACATTAGTTGTGTATTTATAGTTTACAGTTCCTTAAAGTGCTGTAGGGTTGCAATAAACACCATATAAATATATACTATCCACAATACCAAGTGTCTAATGGTTGTTTTGAAGAAAAACTCTCTACACACCCACACACACACACTTACACTTTTTAAAGAGGCAACAATAGTTAATTAAAGAGGTATCAGGAGATTAATTGTAACACTGTTGTACAACATTAATTGTAACAAGGAAGCTAGCTACACAACTGTCAATTTTTGTAAAAAATGTGCATAATTTTGGACACACCTTACCTCAACACAAGTGTAAATGTTTAAAAATGATGGATCTTTCTGTACAATCAACAACACACGTATGGTGTTCTTAAATATGTCAGGATCTAGACCAGTGGTTCCCAAACTTTAACAGCCCGCAAACCCCTTTCACTAAATTGTGAAATCTCGTGAACCCCCTCCTAAAAATGAATATGTCCAGGCATTTAAGTTTAAATGTCCTCTGCACTCTGTGGGGCTCCTGCTGCTGGACCCCACTGACTGCCCTGGTCAACTGAGCTCCACTCAGCTCGGGCTGCAGGTCCCTGCTCTCCCTGGGGCTCAGGCTGCCGGCTCCCCCGCTCCCGAGGGCAGGGCTCGGACTGCCAGCCCCGCGTGGAACGCTGGGGTTCGGGCGGCAGGCTCTCCCGCTGATGGGGGCAGGGCTCGGGCTGCCAGCCCCAACTGCCCAGCCCCGCTCTCCCTGGGGCTCGGGCTGCCAGCCCTGAACGGAGCACTGGGGTTTGGGCTCCCCCGCTCATGGGGGCAGGGCTCGGGCTGCCAGCCCCAACTGCCCGGCCCCGCTCTCCCTGGGGCTCGGGCTGTCTGCCCTGCAACCGGGTCCCACTTGCTGCCTCCAATGCCCGGGGTCCTCTGGCCGCCATTCGTGAAATTTTTCTGGTGAACCCCCTGTAACGTTCTGCAAACCACCAGGGGTTCGTGAACCCCAGTTTGGGCATCACTGATCTAGACTGACTTTATACATTTATGGATTCACATTTCTACTGTTCTTCCCAAGATCTTCCACAGGCTTCTATCACTGATATAGGGTATTCAGAATCCATAAAATTGGGTCATATGTTGTGTACTTTTTCTTTGATCTTTCAGCAATGGACCTACAACCAGCTGCCTTTTTTTTTTTTTTTTTTTGGTACTACTCTCTTCTCTCTGTGTTCTACTGGTTTAAGAAAAAGGACTGAACAACAGAAACAGACACCTGTCACATAAAGTGACTGAACCACTTATTTCTAACCAAGATGTTATGCCACGTGTAAGGGAATTTCAAGTAAGCATTTTACCCCCTGTAAGCCCTGGTCTACACTAGGACTTTAGGTCGAATTTAGCAGCATTAAATTGATGTAAACCTGCACCCGTCCACACGATGAAGCCCTTTATTTCGACTTAAAGGGCTCTTAAAATCGATTTCCTTACTCCACCCCTGACAAGTGGATTAGCGCTTAAATCGGCCTTGCCGGCTCGAATTTGGGGTACTGTGGACACCATTCGACGGTATTGGCCTCCGGGAGCTATCCCACAGTGCTCCATTGTGACCGCTCTGGACAGCACTCTCAACTCAGATGCACTGGCCAGGTAGACAGGAAAAGAACCGTGAACTTTTGAATCTCATTTCCTGTTTGGCCAGCGTGGCAAGCTGCAGGTGACCATGCAGAGCTCATCAGCACAGGTGACCATGATGGAGTCCCAGAATCGCAAAAGAGCTCCAGCATGGACCGAACGGGAGGTACGGAATCTGATCGATGTTTGGGGAGAGGAATCCGTGCTATCAGAACTCCGTTCCAGTTTTCAAAATGCCAAAACCTTTGTCAAAATCTCCCAGGGCATGAAGGACAGAGGCCGTAACAGGGACCCAAAGCAGTGCCGCGTGAAACTTAAGGAGCTGAGGCAAGCCTACCAGAAAACCAGAGAGGCGAATGGCTGCTCCGGGTCAGAGCCCCAAACATGCCGCTTCTATGATGAACTGCATGCCATTTTAGGGGGTTCAGCCACCACTACCCCAGCCGTGTTGTTTGACTCCTTCAATGGAGATGGAGGCAATACAGAAGCAGGTTTTGAGGACGAAGAAGATGAGGAGGAGGAGGAGGTTGTCGATAGCTCACAGCAAGCAAGCGGAGAAACCGGTTTTCCCGACAGCCAGGAACTGTTTCTCACCCTGGACCTGGAGCCAGTACCCCTTGAACCCACCCAAGGCCGCTTCCTGGACCCGGCAGGCGGAGACGGGACCTCCGGTGAGCGTACCTTTTAAAATACTATACATGGTTTAAAAGCAAGCATGTGAAAGGATTACTTTGCCCTGGCATTCGCGGCTCTCCTGGATATACTCCCAAAGCCTTTGCAAAAGGTTTCTGGGGAGGGCAGCCTTATTGCGTCCTTCATGGTAGGACACTCTACCACTCCAGGCCAGTAACACGTACTCGGGAATCATTGTACAACAAAGCATTGCAGTGTATGTTTGCTGGCGTTCAAACAACATCCGTTCTTTATCTCTCTGTGTTATCCTCAGGAGAGTGAGATATAATTCATGGTCACCTGGTTGAAATAGAGTGCTTTTCTTCAGGGGACACTCAGAGGAGCCCATTCCTGCTGGGCTGTTTGCCTGTGGCTAAACAGAAATGTTCCCCGCTGTTAGCCACGGGGAGGAGGGAGGGTTGAGGGGGTAGCCACGCGGTGTGGGGAGACAAAATGCGACCTTGTAACGAAAGCACATGTCCTATGTATGTAATGTTAACAGCAAGGTTTACCCTGAAAGAGTGTAGCCACTGTTTTATAAAATGTGTCTTTTTAAATACCGCTGTCCCTTTTTTTTTCCTCCACCAGCTGCATGTGTTTCAATGGTCACAGGATATTCTCCTTCCCAGAGGCTAGTGAAGATTAGAAAGAAAAAAAAATGCACTCGAGATGAAATGTTCTCCGAGCTCATGCTGTCCTCCCGCACTGACAGCACAGACGAATGCATGGAGGCAAATAACGTCAGAGTGCAGGAAAGCACAAAATGACCGGGAGGAGAGGTGGCGGGATGAAGAGAGGGCTGAAGCTCAAATGTGGCGGCAGAGTGATGAGAGGAGGCAGGATTCAATGCTGAGGCTGCTGGAGGACCAAACCAGTATGCTCCAGTGTATGGCTGAGCTGCAGCAAAGGCAGCTGGAGCACAGACTGCCACTACAGCCCCTGTGTAACCAACCACCCTCCTCCCCAAGTTCCATAGCCTCCACACCCAGACGCCCAAGAACGTGGTGGGGGGCCACCGGCCAACCAGCCACTCCGCCACAGAGGATTGCCCAAAAAAAAGAAGGCTGGCATTCAATAAATTTTAAAGTTGTAAACTTTTAAAGTGCTGTGTGGCATTTTCCTTCCCCCCTCCACCACCCCTCCTGGGCTACCTTGGTAGTCATCCCCCTATTTGTGTGATGAATGAATAAAGAATGCATGAATGTGAAGCAACAATGACTTTATTGCCTCTGCAAGCAGTGATCGAAGGGAGGAGGGGCGGGTGGTTAGCTTACAGGGAAGTAGAGTGAACCAAGGGGCGGGGGGTTTCATCAAGGAGAAACAAACAGAACTTTCACACCGTAGCCTGGCCAGTCATGAAACTGGTTTTCAAAGCTTCTCTGACGCGTGCCGCGCCCTCCTGTGCTCTTCTAACGGCCCTGGTGTCTGGCTGCGCATAACCAGCAGCCAGGCGATTTGCCTCAACCTCCCACCCCGCCATAAACGTCTCCCCCTTACTCTCACAGATATTGTGGAGCACACAGCAAGCAGTAATAACAGTGGGAATATTGGTTTCACTGAGGTCTAAGCGAGTCAGTAAACTGCGCCAGCGCGCCTTTAAACGTCCAAATGCACATTCTACCACCATTCTGCACTTGCTCAGCCTGTAGTTGAACAGCTCCTGACTACTGTTCAGGCTGCCTGTGTACGACTTCATGAGCCATGGCATTAAGGGGTAGACTGGGTCCCCGAGGATACATATAGGCATTTCAACATCCCCAACAGTTTTTTCTGGTCTGGGAATAAAGACCCTTCCTGCAGCTTTTGAAACAGACCAGAGTTCCTGAAGAAGCGAGCGTCATGTACCTTTCCCAGCCATCCCACCTTGATGTTGGTGAAACGTCTCTTGTGATCCACCAGAGCTTGCAGCACTATTGAAAAGTACCCCTTGCGGTTTACGTACTCGGCAGCTTGGTGCTCCGGTTCCAAGATAGGGATATGGGTTCCGTCTATGGCCCCACCACAGTTAGGGAATCCCATTGCAGCAAAGCCATCCACTATGACCTGCACATTTCCCAGGGTCACTACCCTTGATATCAGCAGATCTTTGATTGCGTGGGCTACTTGCATCACAGCAGCCCCAACAGTAGATTTGCCCACTCCAAATTGATTCCCAACTGACCGGTAGCTGTCTGGCGTTGCAAGCTTCCACAGGGCTATCGCCACTCGCTTCTCAACTGTGAGGGCTGCTCTCATCTTGGATTCATGCGCTTCAGGGCAGGGGAAAGCGAGTCACAAAGTTCCATGAAAGTGCCCTTACGCATGCGAAAGTTTCGCAGCCACTGGGAATCGTCCCAGACCCGCAACACTATGCGGTCCCATCAGTCTGTGCTTGTTTCCCGAGCTCAGAATCGGCGTTCCACAGCATGAACCTGCCCCATTAGCACCATGATGCATGCACTGGCAGGGCCCATGCTTTCAGAGAAATCTGTGTCCATGTCCTGATCACTCACGTGATCGCGTTGGCATCACCTCCTCGTCCGGTATCGCTTTGCCAGGTTCTGGTGCTGCATATACTGCTGGATAATGCGTGTGGTGTTTAATGTGCTCCTAATTGCCAAAGTGAGCTGAGCGGCCTCCATGCTTGCCTTGGTATGGCGTCTGCACAGAAAAAAGGCACGGAACGATTGTCTGCCGTTGCTCTGACGGAGGGAGGGGCGACTGACGACATGGCTTACAGGGTTGGCTTCAGGGAGCTAAAATCAACAAAGGGGGTGGCTTTACATCAAGGAGTATTTCAGGCAGGACTTCACGGAGGGTTCTAATAAGAAATCGTGCACCTAAGTTATTGTTCTTATTGGAAAAAGGAGGTTAGTCTGGCCTCTGATTGATAAATGGCTATATTTACCTCGCTGCACCTTCCCTGTGAGTGACTGCAGTGTGACCTACAGGAATGAGTCCCCTAGATGGGGGAGGAGGCAAATGAGTACAAAACAAATCTGGTCTATTTCTTGTTTTGATCCACTCCATCTATCTTTTACATCTTTGGCTGGCAGCAGACGGTGCAGAAGGACTGCATGCCATCCACATCTCATGGCTGCTCGGCAGAAGATGGTGCAATAGGACTGCTAGCAATCCATATCGCCTGCCTGCTCACCATAAGACGGTTCAATAGGACTGACTGCAGGACTAAAGAGAATGACCTGGTCAAGTCACTCCAAATTTAGTCCCTGCGCCCATGTCTGCCCAGGCGCTCCCAGCCGACGTGGCCAGGAGCACCTCGGACGTGACAATGACGGCTACCAGTTGTACTGTACCATCTGCTGCCAGAAGGCAAGGGGTTGCTGCTACTGTGTAGCAATGCAGTACCGCATCTGCCAGCACCCAGGAGACACACGGTGACGGTTACCTGAGCAGGCTCCATGCTTGCCGTGGTACGGCGTCTGCACAGGTAACTCAGGAAAAAAGGCGCGAAACAATTGTCTGCCCTTGCTTTCACAGAGGGAGGGAGGGAACGGGGGCCTGACAATATGTACCCAGAACCACCCGCGACAATGTTTTAGTCCCATCAGAGTGCTCCATTGTGACTGCTCTGGACAGCACTCTCAACTCAGATGCACGATTGTTTGCCGTTGCTCTGACACAGGGAGGGGCGACTGAGGACACGGCTTACAGGGTTGGCTTCAGGGAGCTAAAATCAACAAAGGGGGTGGCTTTACATCAAGGAGTATTTCAGGCAGGACTTCACGGAGGGTTCCAATAAGAAATGGTGCACCTAAGTTATTTTTCTTATTGGAAAAAGGAGGTTAGCCTGGCCTCTGATTGATACATGGCTAGATTTACCTCGCTGCACCTTCTCTGTGAGTGACTACAGTGTGACCTAGAGGAATGAGTCCCCTAGACAGGGGAGGAGGGGAAGCAAATGAGTACAAAACAAATCTGGTCTATTTCTTGTTTTGATCCACTCCATCTATCTTTTACATCTTTGGCTGGCAGCAGACGGTGCAGAAGGACTGCATGCCATCCACATCTCATGGCTGCTCGGCAGAAGATGGTACAGTACGACTGCTAGCCATCCTCATCTCTTGCCTGCCCTGCAGAAGATGGTACAGTACGACTGCTAGCCATCCTCATCTCTTGCCTGCCCGGCAGAAGATGGTACAATACGACTGCTAGCCATCCTCATCTCTCGCCTGCCCGGCAGAAGATGGTACAGTACGACTGCTAATAATCCATATCGCCTGCCTGCTCACCATAAGACGGTTCAATAGGACTGACTGCAGGACTAAAGAGAATGACCTGGTCAAGTCACTCCAAATTTAGTCCCTGCGCCCATGTCTGTCCAGGCGCTCCCAGCCGACGTGGCCAGGAGCACCTCGGACGTGACGATGACGGCTACCAGTTGTACTGTACCGTCTGCTGCCAGAAGGCAAGGGGTTGCTGCTACTGTGTAGCAATGCAGTACCGCGTCTGCCAGCACCCAGGAGACATACGGTGACGGTTACCTGAGCGGGCTCCATGCTTGCCATGGTATGGCGTCTGCACAGGTAACTCAGGAAAAAAGGCACGAAACGATTGTCTGCCCTTGCTTTCACGGAGGGAGAGAGGGAACTGGGGCCTGACGATATGTACCCAGAACCACCCGAGACAATGTTTTAGCCCCATCAGGCATTGGGATCTCAACCCAGAATTCCAATGGGCAGCGGAGACTGCGGGAACTGTGGGATAGCTACCCACAGTGCAACGCTCTTGAAGTCGACTCTAGCCTCGGTACTGTGGAAGCACTCCGCCGAGTTAATGCACTTAGAGCATTTTCTGTGGGGACACACACACTTGAATATATAAAACCGATTTCTAAAAAACCGACTTCTATAAATTCGACCTTATTCCGTAGTGTAGACATACCCTAAGTCTCTATACAAAGAGAGGGAGAGGGAATAAGGGAATGTGTTGAAATGAAGACTTTGTTTTTAACTTTTTCATTAACATTTTCTGCTTAGTTCTTTGCTTTCTGCGTGTTTAACAAACAAAAAGAACAATTTCTTGCTTTGTGAGGTTCAACAAGCAAAACCAAGTCCATGGCAACTCAAATTATTGTTAATAATTAGGAAGTAAGGCAATTAACAAACAGGGCAACTTAAAATTTGTAAAATCTGATAAATACCTATTGTACCTTTAACCCTCTCAGGTCCTCCACTGCCAAAATTATTTACAAATGAGTGGACATTCCTTAAAAAACTCAAGGAAGAACCTTATCATAATCCAACAGAAGCTCTGCTTCTCCACTATTCATGCCTCTATGGACAACTGACACTTCCGTAACAGGGCTAGGAGTGATTCCTTTCCTGGCAACCATTGTAGACTCGACTTTATGGTGGGGGGATCAAAAGCCATTAGGGAAAATAATAGATGAGTGAGTTAGCATTTCTGCAAAACAGAACAATATTTGACCCTAACAGAGGCAAGGACCTAGCCAAACCCAGTCAGTGCTGCAGTCAAACGACCCAATTTTTCCTACCAATTTTTAATGTATCCAGTTGAACTTGCACAAAGAATCTATTTCTCTCTACCAGCCACTACACCAGCAGAGAGAGTTTATTTTTCTCTACCAGAGCCTAGTAGCGAGCATATGTTTAAACAGTCTGGCCTAAAGTATGGTCCTTTCATTTTTATTTTATTTCAATTCCAGATGAAATGTCTACCTTACAGGAAGGCAAGTTTTAATAAATGTACACTGCTCGCATCCACTAAAGAAAGAATCCCCTAATCAGTCTCTTTTGAAAACACCACCAGAGACCATGGATAACTTATCAAAGCATATACCCTTTCCAAAACATGACATTTTGGAAATATATCTTGCTCTTGTTCTATTCTTCTGCAGTTATTCAAAGTTGATGTTTTCATATTACTAGGGGTATTATTTATGCAAGATCGTAGTGATCTGACTTATATATCAACCGTGAGATAAACACCCAAGGTGTCCAGCAAGCCTCATTCAGAAAAATGTATTTACCTTAGCTTTGCATTACCTAAAGAGATACTCTTGTTTTGCAATAATCAAGATCAGAATGACAAACATATCTGACTTCAAAGAAATATAAAATAAGAAAGAACAGTGCCAAAGCCCTAATTTGTGTTATGGTAGTTTCAGACTTTCATATGTGGGAGGAATACCGTTTAAGGAAAAGGCCAACAGTTACACAGTATACATAAATAAATACAAGTGATTTACATTCTTTATAAGTTGATGTCATTGCAACCTCTAGTGTATTACACTTAAATGTCTCATTAAACAAACTTTCTTTGAAGTCAAGAAAATAGCATATTTTTAAAAAGCCATAAAGTACACCAAAATTTAAATATTTACAACAGGCTTTAAGTTCCAGAAAAATAATACACCTCCTATATAACACACTGAATGTTGGATGTTTACCAATGTGAGATTGACTGACTTCCAACCAGTTGATGGTTGGGACCCTGAATTTCTAGAGGCAAAACTAGTAAAATATTTCTTAAAAAGCTGAATTCTTAATTAATTCTGTGCTTCATGAGCCAAATATTAACATAACTGTTTAGAGAAAGTTACGTTTTCTCAAATGTATACTAAGATATACACAAATATCTCACAGAACAGTTAAAGCCCTTATAATGGGTTAAATAAAGTTTTCCATGGGCCACTTATACAAGGAAATGTTAGGCGTTTTTCAGAAAAAAAATAACTGAATAAATTCAGTCTTCACTTGCCCCTCAGTCCCCATAACAATCATCAGGCCACACTCCCATGCACAGATTTACCTACCAGAAGCCATGAAGTACTGAGGAGAATCTCCATAAATACCCACTGTGCCTGGTCCCAAGGAGTCAGTCAGGATATTCACAAGAGAAAATATTCCACTCATGATCCCAAAACCCAGGCCAGACACTATACAAAGAAAACACACAAACACAGAAGAGACTAATTACAAGTCTTTAGAAATCCTCACATTACCTGCAGGTGGCAAGATTTTATAAGTGAAGTCATATTCAAAGACCAAAGAATTCTAAGGAATCTCTCCATTTCGTTCCTACATTCCATTTTTATTGGAAACCAATTAGTTCTAAGTATTCTTCTCCTCCTAAAGAATTTACATAGGACTTTACATCTTCAAAGTGCTTTACAAACATCAAGCAACACTCACAATTCTGCTGTGAAGTGAACAAATATAATTATCCCCATTGCCTCAAGATGGAAGTGGGAGAGAGCAGTTAAGTGATTTTTCAAAGACCATAGAGCGAATCCATATCAGAGCTAGAATCAGAACTTGGGTATTATTGTCTCCTCTCAATTGATGGCAGTTTCATTAGAAGAGACAAGGACAAAATGGGCTTGGAGACTGAAGCGCCATCTCACCCCAAAAGGTAACAGGTAGGTTGCAAGGTCAAGGTTGAGATATGCTGGCTGGCTCACGTGGGCACTGACATTGCATCTACTATAGAACATCTCTTCTACAGAGAGATAACTTCATTTTTCAGAGCTGTTAACGTGTTATCTTTCACAAGTGCTAAATCCACATGATTTTTTAAAAAAGGATAATATATTTCTTTTTGAAAACTATAGAGACTGAACTTTATCGAAAGATATATACAGAATTAACATAATGCTTCATGACAAAGTAGAATCATAGTTTTACTGCATCTCATATTTCAGCACAACCTTGGTCATCTTCACACAAATGACCTGAGCTCAAAAAAAAAAAAAAAAAAGATCTTGAGAAACAGTGTGGTCTTGTAGATTAACCAGAGAACTGGGAATATGGAATTCCTGAATTCTAATACTCATTCTCACAGTAACTGCCTCTAGGATCTTGGGCAAGTTTTTTTTTTTTTTTTTTTTTTTTTACAAAAGTCAATTTTCCCATTTATGAAGTAGGGATGAAAATAATTACCTAGCTCCTGGGGCATCTGTAAGGATTAATTAGCCAATGGTTGTAAAATGGCTGTGAATTTGAGAAAATAATTCTTAGCAATTGTAGTGCTTTCCATTAACAACTTTCTTTTGATGTTAATGATAAATTATTTTGATACCTTTTGCCTTACGTAAACTGAACATCTATAAAGTATGTTTTTAAATGCCTGTTGGAGTCTACAAGACTTTGTGAAACAAATAAAAACGAGTAGCAAATAAACACACAGTCTGCTTGCAAAAGTTAACATTTTCTGTGACTATAATATTTTACAAATTATCTTTTTTTTCCTAACATGACTTTTTGGGGTACATGTTAAATAGTTTTGACTGCATTTCAACTTACCATAGGACAACTGTCTGACAGAGATGGGTATGGTTTCCTCCTGGCTTATAGTCGTTAAGCCCTTATTAGCTTTTCTGAAATAAAGACAATATTTTTAAAAGTAATATTTTAATGTCCATACATTCTATTTTTCAACTTTGCTACTTCAAACTAGCCAGATCTTATTTTTAAACATCTAAATGAAACATGAAAGCCACTTAAATAATTATATGCAATGGATGGGAGGAGGCTTTTCAAAGCAAAGGTCACCAGAATTTTTCAACATGGGCAAAACAACTTATTTACTCATAGTCTCATTCTCAGAAATGGTTGAAATATTTTGGCTGAAATTTTTTCCAAAAAAATTCACCCTGTGGTAGACATCCAGCATGGAAAATTTCAGACCATGTGGTTGAAGATGGGCAAAGTTATACACAACTGAAAACAGGACATTATAATAAGACGTGTTGGGCAGCCTTCATAATAGATGGTGCTACCAGCCCCACCTATAATATTTTAGTTCTGCGTAAACAGACCCAGGAAAACCTAAGCCAAACTTTTCGGCCTATTCAGTGGAATTTCTAATGGGGGGGGAGGGGGTCAGCTCTAACAGTTAGTATATCTTGGTCCTGATCCTGCAAAGACTTACTCATATGCTTAAGTTAAATAACTTAAATGGGATTGCTCACAGTGCATAAAGCTAAATATATGCTTAATTCTTTGCAGGATCAGTGCCCATGTCTGTACTCTTTTCAGGGACTCAAATGTTAAAACCTCAAATTAATGCCAAGTACCTTAAGAATCTTCGTCCAAGCAAAATTTAGTTTACTAATAAGAATTTGGAAAGATTTGTTAGAACTTGTTACAGGTTTTACACTAATTATTCTGATGCCAAGAACAAAAATAAAGATTTTCTTCTGGTTTACCTACCCTCATTCACTGGTCTTTGAAATAAAACTGCCTAAGCAGATACCTTGATTATTTTGCAAATATTTTTTAGCCAACACCTAAATATTGTGAAGCCACTTGTAAAAGATGGATTTGATATCTGATTCTTTTGCAAAAATGGTAGTAGTGGAGAGTAACATTTGTGTCACGTGAAATGACACCACTTATATCATCATGTAATAATCACGAGTTGTGCATGCATTTCTTATTGAGGTCAGTGAGACAAGCTGTTGTTCTTGCAGTCAGCCATGTTCACTCAACTGCTGTTTCTACAGCATTCACAGGATGTAAATTATCATGATCTAAAATGCTACCATACGACACTGTTACTCAGTTCCCCCAGTTTTCCAGCCTAATTTTGTATTCAGGCTTAGATGGAATTTAAAGAAATAAAAACATTGTATTTTAAAACTTTTTCCTAGATGCTATATTTCTCAGACTTCATTTTGCTAAGGGATATAGGATCAAAGATTTAATCTGAGTTTTTAATAACTAAATTACTGATACAGCAGTGAGGAATCAGAAATTCTGGAAAACTCACAAGTGGGGGATGACAATAATTCACAAAAATGTCAAGATACAAGGCTGAAACACTGGAGCATGTTCTAATTAACAATCAAGATTTTTTTATGGAGATCATTGACAGATGAGACCCAAGTTATTTATTTTTAAATTCTTTCTATACCCAAGGATAGTCTTATTATAGGAAAGATAACACTCATACATTGATAAAAACAACAAACCCAACAGACAAATTAATCTTCAATCTGAATATAGTACAACACTTTCAAATCTGATTTTCAAGTCACGTTTAGAAAGTTTTCTTTGTAACATAAGGACTTCAAACTTATTAAATCCCCAACTATGCAGAAACTGGTGAGGCCGTAAGAGGAGTGCTGACATACTACAGGCTACCTATTCAGGACGATCCTCGAAAGAGGAAGGGTACATCTTCACTAGCAACGTTAAAACGCTGCTGTGGCAGCACTTTAACACGGCTGTGTAGTTGCGGCACCAGTGCTGGGAGAGTGCTCTCCCAGCGCTGTAAAAAAACCACCGCCACCAGGGGAGCGGCTCCCAGCGCTGGTGCACTGTCTACACTGCCACTTTACAGCACTGAAACTTGCAGCGCTCAGGGGGGTGTTTTTTCACACCCTTAAGCGAGAAAGTCACAGCACTGTAAGTGGCAGTGTAGACAAGGCCTAAGAGACACCAGAAACATTTAACTTACTTTAACAGTTTGTAATAGGCAAATCGGAAGACTTCCTGGAGCAGGACAGAGAACACCACTCCAAAGATGAGCAAATTTTTCTTTACTGATGCACTGTTGCTCCCACCAATCTGCACTGCAATGAACCATACAAGGGAAGAAAGCAGCAACGAGACCAGCCAGAAGAAACCTCTAGAGTTAAAAAAAAAAAAAAAAAAAAAAAAAAGGAAGGGGAAGCAGGGAAGAGAGGAGACAATCCATCATTCATACTATTCAATTACCAAAAAAAATGAATAAAAAGATTCCATAGCTTGTGTATTTAAATCTCTAATAAGGGACTCCTCAGTGCAGCGGATGCATTGACAAGGGAGACCTGTCTTGAAGTGGGTGACAAAGTAAACATACCCTCCCACAGACCCCATTTACCATGCTAATAAATTATTTGAAAAACTAATTTTAAAAACAGCTTAGACTAACAGTTTTACCCCCAATGTAGACAGAGCATACTGTGATTAAAATGGTTTCAGAAAACCATTTGAGAGCCTTGCCTATACAAGGAAACTGAACTGTTGCAGGAAGTGGACTGACCACTCTCAATCATGCTGCCTGAGACAACAGTGAAAAGGTTTTGACTGGGCTATGTTATTTTCAATAGGAGTTATAAGGGCACTGCTGCTAAAAACTATTTTTGCTAACATCTATTTCCTACCAGAGCCAAGGCACTTGGGAATGGCTCCTAGACATGGTTTTAACCCTGATCTTTGGGAGCAAATTCTTGGTAGTATAGGATTGTCATCATTGCTATGTGGTCTATAGCACCCAGGAGTTCACCCAACTTAGAATCACAACTGTCTGGACACGGCCCCCCTCCAATCCTTATTCTCCAGTGATACCCCTACTCCTGTTGTCTGCTTCATATAAACATCACTAGGGGCTATCACTGGAGAATGTGATCCTTTAATAAGGGTTAGTCCTCTAGTGCGCTCCACAGCTGGAGTGGGGGCTAGGGTCCCCCACATGTGCCACTAAACCCAACTTCCTGAAGTGGGGGGCTCATACCTTAGTACTAGGATGGTGTTCCCCACACCCCTAACTTCCCCCTAACTGGGGTGTGCGTCAGACCTTTGTGGGGGAGGGGAGAGGTCCTGCTGTTTTACAGAGACGCAACCTCTCTCCGGCTTTAGTGGATCAGGAGGCTGATACACTCAGGTGGGATCTGAAGTCACAACGTCAAATACAGTCTAGGTCTGGGGGTTTCTCCCGCCGGGAGGTGGGATTCGTGCCACGGGTGGGGTCAGGGGGCTTCTACCATCAACAGCAGAGGGCGGGCAGCCCCCGGGCTGAGGACAGTCTCGGGGTATCTCCTGTCGGGGTGGCGGAGAGAGAGGGGCTGACGCCCGAGGCAGGAGGACTAGGGGTTCCTCCCATCAAGGCGGGGAAAGGGGCTGACGCCCGTGGGGGCGGGGAGAGCTAGGGGCCTCCCCACCTGCCGCTGCCCAGGCGCTATGTCACTGCCGAGCGGCCTCAGGAGGCCCCAGGCAGCTGTCGCTCCCCTCCCCCCAGGCCCGGCCCGGCCCGGCTCGGCTCACCCAGCGATGAGGAAGACAAGGCGCAGCGGTTCGGCAGCGATGGTGCAGACGTACAAAGCCAGCGCCGGCCCGAAGGCGATGAGGCTGCACCCAATGAACACTGCCGCGGTCATGGCTGAGGAGCCTGGACACGCCCCCAGGCCAAAGCCCACCGCTGCTGCTGCCCCTTGGTGGGCTGGAGCCCGACACCCCGTCTCCCCCCCGCGCACACTCTGGCGGAGGGAACAGCTGAGCCCTGGCGCCCACGAGGGAACCGGGTCACTGGCTGGGGTGTGGCTCCTCAGAGCAGCGCATTCTCCCCCCCTCCCCCCCCGCAAGGCCACAGGACCACAGCCCTCGTGGTGGCACCAGGGCTGGCAGGGGGAGGTGGGAGACGTGCACGTGGGGCGGGCTCAGGGTGAGCCTGAGGACTTGACACAAGCTCTAGCTGTGTCATAGGAGTCAGGCTGGAGGAGGGCTGGGCTAGCCCTTTCCAGCACAGTCCTCACTACTGCTGGCTTGAGGTGATGTATGCTTAGCACCAGCTCCTTCAATAGTCCCTTGACAGTAGAAGCTACCACAACCCCCTGGGTCCCCATCAAGCTGCTGGCTATAAAGCCTACAGGACCAGTGCACTACATCCTAAAGACAGACAGTGTTTTTGCTTACTAGGTAAGATGATCACTAGGTTATGAAGTGATAGTGAGCAACTAGCTCAAGAAAAGAACTCCCCTACATTCGTCCAAAAATCCTAGCCTTCACCTAAGAACTCATACTAACACAGCTATACAGGAAAGGAAGGGCTGGACATATGTTGCCTGGAAAAAAAAAAAAAAAAAAAAAAGACAAGTAACTTCAAGGAACTGGAAACATTTTTGATTATAATGAAATATGCTAAATATACCTGTCATGCATCTTAAAAAAGGAGATCCTGAATTAAATAAGAAAAACTGGAAGTTCAATTTGGGAAGCAGAAGGTAATTTTTCCCCTCTATTTAGTCACATGGATGAACTCCAGTCGAGACAAACACATAGCTGAAGTCTTCTTAGAAAAGCCCCTGAAAATTTATAAGAGTTTAATGAATGTAGCACTTATGAAAGGTGCCTTCTTATTTATTCCAAGATGAGGTAGTGAATAGGCAGCAATAGAGACCCTTCCACACTGCTACAGAGTGCCAAGACTAAGTTAGAAGGGCCACTTAATTTAAACCCTGTCTAAAGTGGTCATGTTTTCCTACACAGATGAGCTCCAGCTGACCTAACTTCAACATTATTTGAATTTGAGGGATTATTTCCCCTATATAAGGCTTCAGGGATCCTAGTGGTCATTTTGTAATGTGCATACTCCACTCCCCTGCAGATAGGTAAGACTAAATTCATTTCACATAGGCCACGGAATAGCCAGATTCAGAAAGAGTACAAGAAAAGAGTTTAAAAATCAAATGGAGGAAGTCAACAGCCATTACTGAGTGTTCACAGAACTCCTTTACATTCAGCTGGAAGGTGATACCTTCATGCAGAATTACAGGAGAGAATATAATACTGTAGATTCAAGAGCAGAATTTACAAGTCAGCTCCTTCCTCTATTGGCAGAAAGATAAATAAAAGAGAAAATTTTAACTGACCAGAGTAGTGGATTACATCCCACTGAAAGCCATATGCTCAACAAATCTATGGAACTAGTTTCATAAAGAGCGAGCTAGAAAAGAATGGTACATTTTAATGCAACTGGGATTCACTAAGTTATTACATAAGCATGTTGTTGTAATTCTACATTTATTATGCTTGGAGAAGGTCCTATATGGGTACAAAGAAAAGGAGTACTAGGGGCACTTTAGAGACTAACCAATTTATTTGAGCATAAGCTTTCGTGAGCTACAGCTCACTTGATGAAGTGAGCTGTCGCTCACGAAAGCTTATGCTCAAATAAATTGGTTAGTCTCTAAAGTGCCCCTAGTACTCCTTTTCTTTTTGCAAATACAGACTAACACGGCTGCTACTCTGAAACCTGTCATTATATGGGTACAGTCATCTCTGGCAACTTAACACGGATATGCCCTCCATTGAGAATATGCAAAAAAAATTTTTAGAAAGAAAATTAATATGTAGTGTATCATAGTAGACGGTTGAAAAGTAAACTCTATGTAGAGTATACAGCAGTAACTTTTAGTGGTTGCGATTGCATGTTCCTTCACCAACCTCTACCCCGGCTAGTAGATAAACACCTTTATTCAAACTGGTCTTGTAAAAGAGCTCCATTTATTTTTGTCGTGTCTTGATGATACTTATTCATTATGGTATAAATAGTGTTTAAAAAATTGAGTGTCACCACTGTATACAAGATCCCTGAGAAGTATTTTAGAGTTTTTAAACCACGGTGGCAAACTAAATAAAAGGGCTTTACAAAAAGTTTTTGATTATAAAAACTGAAGAGTTTTCACATAAGCAGTTACCTTGTGCAGTAATGACGTTTCTTCGAGATGTGTCCCCCTATGGGTGCTCCACTGTTGGTGTGTCTGTGTCCCTGCACTGCTGATTGGTCACAGTCTGTACCGACCGTGCATGCACTGTTCGCGCCTGTCATGAGGCTAGCCAGCACCCACAGGCAATCCCTCCTTAGTTCCTTCTCTACCCCAGAGTCAACTACTAGAATTCTGAAGAAAAGGGAGGAGGGTGGGTCCTGGAGCACCTATAGGGACACATCTCAAAGAACCATTGTCACTGCACAAGCTGAGTAACTTCTTTTTCTTTTAATAGCGTCCCTATGGGTGCATCCCGGTAGGTGACTCCTGAGCAGTGCCCACCACTGGAGGCTGGGGCTTCAGAGTCAAGTCTGTTATAGATGATCGCACCAACTCCAAATCTGCATCTGCAGCCAAGTCCCTGAGGATGGCATAACGGTCTGCAAAGGTATGGGCAGATGACCAGGTAGCCACTCTGCAGATTTCCGATATAGGGATACCCTTGGAGAAGGTGATGGAAGAGAAGACCAATCTCGTAGAGTGAATATGTATTGAAGATGGAGGTGCTACATTATGCATCTGGCAACAGAGCTTGATACAGTTTGATACCCATTTGGAGAGCCTTTGAGTTGAAACTGCTATACCTTTTGATTTATCTGCAATGGAGAGGAAGAGAGTCTGAGATTTTCTGAAAGCTCTTGTTCTGTACAAATAGAAGGTCAAGGCTCTCCTCCCCCTGAGTGTATGGAGGATGGCTTCCCTGTTATCCTGATGAGGTTTAGGATAAAAGGTCAGAAGTTGAATAAGTGGATTTATATGAAAAGCGGAAGTCACCTTGGAAGTGAACTTCAGATGTGGTCTAAAAAAGCAACCTTGTTGGAGAAGTTTCAGAGTAACAGCTGTGTTAGTCTGTATTCGCAAAAAGAAAAGGAGTACTTGTGGCACCTTAGAGACTAACCAATTTATTTGAGCATAAGCTTTCGTGAGCTACAGCTCACTTCATCGGATGCATACTGTGGAAAGCGTAGAAGATCTTTTTATACACATAAAGCATGAAGAAATACCTCCTCCCACCCCACTCTCCTGCTGGTAATAGCTTATCTAAAGTAAGGAGAGTGATCACTTTAGATAAGCTATTACCAGCAGGAGAGAAGGGTGGGAGGAGGTATTTCTTCATGCTTTATGTGTATAAAAAGATCTTCTACACTTTCCACAGTATGCATCCGATGAAGTGAGCTGTAGCTCACGAAAGCTTATGCTCAAATAAATTGGTTAGTCTCTAAGGTGCCACAAGTACTCCTTTTCTTGTTGGAGAAGAACACAGTGAAGGAGGGGAATGTGCCCTCAGAGCTATCATCTCCCGTATCCTTCTTGCTGAGATAATGGCGATCAGGAATGCTGTCTTTATGGAAAAGTGAGTGTGACGGTGGACCCCCTAAGGCTTTATGGAAATATGCTTTTTTTTTATATATATATATATATATGAATGACATAACTGGAATAGGTTTTATGCTACATATGCCATGTAACATCTCTGTAAAGGTTATGATCTACTGAATTTATTCATCCTATTTGTATGCATGTGTCGTTATTGTATTCGAAGTTATGAATATTGCTGTATATATGTTTGATTTTAAATAGCCTTAGTAATTTAAAAGTGCCTTAAAAATGCCTTAGTAAGGCATTTAGTCAGCTTCTTTAGAAAGGAATTTGCAAGTTAAGTGCCCAATCAAGAAGCACTTAACAGACAATGGATCTTGAAAGGCTTCAATCCACATAACTGAGTATACTACCTGCTGGTGGAAGGTTGAAATTGCTGCTAAGTGAACCTTTACTGAGCTGATAGAGCAGCTCAGTCAACAGATAGTTCAGGAGCATCGGTAGTGTGGCTGCATTCAGGTTGATGCCTTTGGGCTGACACCAGATTTGATCTCTCTTCCATTTTTGTAGGTAGGTACAAGTAGCTCCTTTCCTACTGTGTAACAACACCTCCTGTACCACTTCAAAGCATAATATCTTTATGTGTTGGAAACATGAAGGAGCCAGATATTTGAGTTGCAGAATTTGCAGGTTGGAATGGAGAGTGCACCCCTCATTCTGTGATAGCAGGTACTGAGTGATTGGGAGAGTTATCGCTGGACAGTGTTAGCTGTGACAGGTAAGGGTACCACATCTGCCTGGGCCAGGTAGGAGCAAATCAGGATGATGTTTGTTTTTCATTCTTTTCACTTTCAACAGGACTTAAAGAATTAGAGGGAATGGGGGAAAGAAATGTAAAGACGACCCTTGTCCCATAGAGGAGGAGGAGGAGGAGTGTCCCCCATGGAGTGTTGTCCAATCCCTGGTCTGGAGCAGCAGTACCGAGGACATTTCTTGTTCTGATAAGTAGCAAACAGGTCTACTGTCAGTGTCCCCCATTGCTGGAATGTCATGTAGGACAAATCACATTTATATCCCATTCATGGTCGAATGGTAACTTTGGGTTGAGGTTGTCCACTGTCATGTTGCATACTCCTGGCAGGTAGGTGCTGATATTAAGGTAGTGTGGGAAATGCACCAGTTCCATAACTTTAGTGCTTCCATGCACAGGGAATGAGATCTGGTGTCTCCCTGGTTTATGTAGTACGTGCAGGCCACACTGTCAGATATGACTTTCGTGTGCATGTCTGATCAGTGGGGTGGGAAAAGAACACATGCGTTTGACTGCTCTGAGTTTGAGCAGGTTGATGTGAAGGCATGTCTTGGATAGCAAACATTTGTCTTCACTGGGAGACCATTGAGATGCACACCCCATCCTATGAGGGATGCATTGGTGGCAAGAGTAACAATGAGGGAGGCTGAACAAATGGGATTCCCATACATGGATTCACTGATCTTTCCACCAGTCCAAGGATTGCTTGACTGCAATATAATGTGTTTATGCTGTCTCTGTTTGGCCTGCAAACTAAGCAACCAGGCTTGGAGGCATCTCATGTGTAGTCTGGCACGAGCTGTGACTGATGTGCCCGGGGCCATATGCTGCAAGAGCTGGAGCAAGTGTCTGGCCAAAATTTGGGGGCTGATTGTATTGTCTCCAACAGCATGGAGAGGCTGAGGAACCTGTGATGTGGGAACAGCACCTTCGCCTGGATGGAGCGGAGGTTGGCTCCTATTAATTCTAGTCTTTGTTCCAGTGTTAGTCAATTTTTGTGCATTGATTTGTTGACCCAGATTCAGTGTAGCCTGGGTGACTTGCTGGCCTTTGGTGAAAGAACATGCCCCAAGAAGACAGTCGTCCAGGTAAGGCTAAATCATGATGGCCTCAGAGCATAAGGGGGCTGCTACTACTGAGAGAACCCTGGTGGCTGATGAGAGGCCAAAAAGGGAGTACTCTGTACTGATAGTGGTCTTGGTCTAGCGTGAATCTGAAGCAATGTCTGAGACCCAGTATTATGGAAATTTGGAGGTTTTGAAGGTCGAGGGCCGAAAACCAATCTCCTTTCTCTAATGCTGGAATAATCATTGATAGGGTGACCATCCTGAACTTGTGTGCCTTGATATATCTGCTGAGTACTCCGAGGTCCAGTATGGGTCTCCAACCTCCTTTTTTCTTTGGTATTAGAAAGTAATGAGAGTAGAAGCCTTTGTCTCTTAAGATGTCTGGGCACAGGCTCTATGGCTCCTACGCTGAGGAGATGGTTTACCTCCTGACGTAGCAGACTTTCATAAGAAGGGTCCCTGAAGAGGAACAGGGAAGAGTGTTTGGGAAGAGGGAAGGAAGAGAAATGGATGATGTATCCATCCTGGATGATCTCCAGCACCCACTTGTCAGAGGTTATCCATTTCCAGGTGCTGTGGAATGGGGTAAGACTGTCTCTGAAGGGATGGGTGGGGTTTTCCAGCACAAGACGGCAAGAAGAATGTTCTACAGGCACCTGACCAACCCATCAAAAAACAACCATTTTGAGGTGGAGGGCTGAGAGGAAGTTGGCTGAGATCCTGACTGCTTTCATCTGGGGAACCTAGGCTTCTTCCTCTGTGGCTCGAAAGATCTCTGTGACAAGAAGGGAGATGTGTATTGTGATGAGTGGGGCTTGAACGGTGGCTGAGGGCTGTACTTTCTTTTGTAGGCAGGAGTATAGACTTTGAGGGATCGAAGAGTTTCCCTACAGCCCTTCAACGTGTGAAAGGATGTGTCAGTCTTCTCAACAAATAACTTCGTCCCTTCAAAAGGAAGGTCTTCCACTGTAATTTGGACCTCTTTAGGGAAGCTGGATAAATGAAGCCCATCTCATCTCTGCGGCCATGGAAATCAAGCATGCCACCACGTCAGCTGCATCTAGTGTGGACTGAAGGGATGTTTTAGCCACCAGTTGTCCCTTGTTGACTAAGGCCTTGAATTGATCCTTGTGAGAATCAGGCATTTGCTCAATAAAAGGTGCCGTAGGTACTGATGGAGCCGGACAACATTTTGGCTCCATTAGGGCTCGCTACAGGGACTAACAGATCTTTTATTAGAGGCCTTGTGTGAGTGGTTTGTCTTTCTGGCTCTCCTCCCTTTGAATTAGAGGATTGTGGTGAGAGTTCCTGCTGGGACTCCGGCAGTTGAAGGCCTGACTCTGTGAGTAGGATTTTGAGTCCCAGTGCTCTGTCTTTCCTAGATCTGGGCTTCAGTTGCTGATGCAAGCCAAACTTTTATGGAATGTACTCTCCCAGGCAGCAAACACACTGCGAGTGTCCATCAGTCAATGGGAGAGATTCCTTGCAACTGAGACACACTTTGAAGCAGAGCATACCCTTGTCCGGGGTGGGGGGTCACCCACAACAGGGTTGGTGGAAGACAAGCCCTTTCTTTTTCCCAGGCACAGCCCAATAAAAATACAAATGAAGTAACAAAGAAAAAGCTTCAAGGGAAGCTAAAATTAGCTAGTCTAAAAAAAAAAAAAAAAAAAAAAAGAGTTACTTCACAGACAGCTAGATCTCTGTCTCTAGCCAGGGGCGGTTCAGAAGGAACTAAGGAGGGATTGTCTGTGTGCACTGGCTAGCCTCATGGCAGGCAGGGAGCAGCGCCTGCACAGGCAGGACAAACTGCTACCAAAGGTCTCTGATCAGCAGCATGGGGATGCAGACACCTACAGTGAAGCATCCATAGGGACACTACTTGAAGAAGTCATCTTTTTTGGGACAGATGAGGCACTAAAGTGAAACTAAATTTTACCCAAATAAAGATGAGAATTACACAAATTTTAATAAAAGCACCATTTTCTTTGAAAGGATAAAGTTTCTATTGGAAACGGAGGGAAGAAACTAGAATAACTGAATATATACAAAAAGAAAAGGAGTACTTGTGGCACCTTAGAGACTAACCAATTTATTTGAGCATGAGCTTTCGTGAGCTACAGCTCACTACGAAAGCTCATGCTCAAATAAATTGGTTAGTCTCTAAGGTGCCACAAGTACTCCTTTTCTTTTTGCGAATACAGACTAACATGGCTGTTACTCTGAAACCTGAATATATACAAAATAAGATGCTGTTGTAGGGGGAAAATGAATTTATTATTATATCTCCAAGACTTGAGACAAAAGGCTCAATTATCAGATGTGCTGAGCATCAAAAACCAATTCAAATCAGGAGCTGCAAGTTATCAGCACATCTAAAAACCTGGCCCTAAGTGTGCAGTTCTCTAACCGGTCTTTAGGTGATTCACAAAAAGCAATAGCGTGAATGAGCAATGGGAAGGTGGTGTCCATGACAGGAGCGCTTATGAAGTAGTTCTCAGAATGAAGAAGTTGGGTATCTTCTTGTGTTACGCTATGTCAAAGGACATGTAGAAGGAAGATTTTAAGCAACTGTTAGGCACTAGTTGCATTCAATGGTAAAGATGTAGTTGTGATATGTATTTGCACTGTGTCCAAGTGAGAATCCAACTGGGAGGCAGAAAAGGTAGATAAATAGGTATGTTATGATGCCATTGGCAGAATCTGAATTCTGTAGAGGTTTTAAGTTTGGAGACCAGAAGTAAGGGTGATGACTTCTGGGGAAGATATTTTTAAAATAAAGTATACTGATATTATAGAAAAAAGCGTTAAGACAAGATGTCTTTTGTTTGTTCAATCTTTTCCCAACTAGTCCCTGTTTAAAATTACAAGTGCATTGCTTAGATACGTGTGACAAAGTGAACAGTATTAATTGCCAAGTTCAGTACTGCTAGTAATATAATTGTTAGCAATTACTTTTGTCAGACACCTTAATACTCTTTCAGCATTTGAATTAGCCTGGGTAGTCCTAGTATTTGCTGGGTCAGTCAATTGTATGTGCCTCAGATTGCCAAAGTCTGCTGGAGAATGAAAGACTTTTCTCCCCCTCACATAAGCTTATTTAATCACAAATGTTAGAGATTGACTAGATGGCCAAATACTGTCCACTTCTTCCCCACCCCACTTGTCTCTCTGGTAATGCAGGATTGCACCCCACTTTACATTTACTAGTGTTTGTCTAGTCTTGCTTTCAACATATGCTTTGGGAGAGTATTCCCACTCCCTAACACATATCTTTAAGTTACTCAAGTGTTCCCTCCTAGTAATCACCTTAAAACTTCCCCTTGTTCTGATGCAGAAGGAATTAGAATAGGGATAGAAGTTCTTGAAGAAGCTACTCCAAAAAAGAGTCAATTTCAGAAGCAAGCAGGCTAAACAAAACCTCAGGCATGAATTAAATTGGACCCTCCCCAACGTAATCATGTGTTAGAACAGAGTGGAAATACAACTTGCATAAGATTGATTACACGGAGTTACTTCATAGAAGAAACTGAATATTTTTCATTATGTAATTTTATTTGAGATGCACATTGTTGTAAAAAAAGTTCACATGGAATAATAAAACCATTCTTTTTTAACACAGTATCAGTACACAATTAATGATTAAGTTTACAAGTTAACATGACAAGTCCACTTTATCTGCAGGATTTTCACATTACGCCTTTGGAGCAGAGATAAAATGTGCTTAAACACACATATGGTAGAACAATTCTATTTGAAAATTAAGCATTTTCTTTAGGGCCATGCTTTTTAGTCTGAATTTAGTAACTGTATATTGCATTAAAATAATTGTAATCCCAAGGAAAAGTGTCATTTGCAAAATATATGTTTATAAGGCCATAGGAATGCACTAACATGTTTAAATTCACTGGTAACAAAGAAAAAGTGGGAAGTCCTGCCTTTACATGGCATTTTGAAGTACAAGGTATATTAAGAGTAGAGTAATGTGGCACAAGCAGCTCGGGCGCAGTAGAGGGAAGGAGCCAATATGTGCAAACAGCTTGTCCTTAAACTTTTACCTGGCAAATTTCACTTGATTATGTAATCAGATGACCAATGCATTTCCACAAATTAGCAACACATTTATGCACTTTACATGCTATTGGTATATCTTCCAAATTGTTACCCATCAAGAGTTCACAGAAAAAAAAATGTATTTCAAAAATACACCCCGCCCCCTCCACTTTTGGCTTGTGAAAATAATGGACTTGATTTCACTCGACAAACAAAAGACTAAAAGAGGAAATGCACTTGTGACAGGAAATACCTCATTTATAAAACTGCACTTTTCAAAAACCTTGACTAGTACTGTAGAAATCCCCACATTCAATAAAGGTAAAATTGCATTACATTTAATATGTGGTTTCGAAGTTTTAACATTAAACAAACTTCAAGAGATTTAATAACTAAACCTAAATCAAGTATTCTATGTCTACTCAACAAGAACTAAGCATTTTATGTGCATGGTTTGCTGATCACAGGATTGAAAGCTATAGCAAAAGAAGCATTGAGACCATATATTTTCAGGTTTTATTTTTTCACCATTGAGAAAAAAACAGAACACACTGCACAAACTGGGAGGGAAGGCAAGAGTTGTGGGGAGGAAACCCCTCACTTGACAGCAAGTAGGTTCTAGTCCTAATAAAACCCAAAGAAATGCCTGCGTTTCCTTAAAGACTAATGGAGGTCTTTAGAGCCAGGCAGGCTGCACATTTTCTGCTTTGTATAATGAATAATAGTTGGATCACCTTTGTTTTAATGGATATTAGAATGTTAGTTAGCTGAGGTATAGTCAGAGTCTTTCAAAAATTAAGATTATAGTCTTGAGTAAATTATAACAAAAAAAGACTGCACAAAACATTCATACTGGTATTAGAAAAACCTGAAGCATCCAGCAACTGATGCTCAGACATAAGTTATTATTTGTCTGCTTGCCTAAAGCAAAATATAGCTAGAAAAAGTTCCCAGTGAAACATAATCAGCTGATTTACATGCTCAAATACAGCACATTTTTCAATGTCTGACAACAGACTGTACGAGTAAAGAGGTCTATGTTGACCATTATCAAAAGTTAATATACTGATAAAGTGCGGCCCCTCAACCACTTAATACTGCTAAAAAAAAAATCAAATGTTTTACCTTATCCATAAGACCATAATGTTTTCACATGAAACTGGAATTTTTCAGTTTCAGCAGGGGACAGAAAAAATTATCTGTCACTAACTCCTTCTACAAATAGAGAAAGATGAGCATTATACGAACATTAAGCAAAGTGAAATATTTACTGCATCATTTTATCATGCATAAAGTGAATTTCCTATGGTCTTACCTCAAATTTATGTACAGTTTAGCATAGCTAAATGTAAGAAAATAGCAAGGATTTTTTCTTTTTAATACAACAGAGCAGATACCCCAATTTGCTGCTGCGTCAAGAAGCACTTTATAGACTCTCACTTACAGGCTCTTTCAAAAGGAAGTTCATGGAGACTAATCTTGTTTGTACACAGAACCAAACAGAAGGAAGACAGAGGAAATGCAACATAAGCAAAGCATTCCGTAAAAGTTACCAACCACAGAACATGTCAGTTTTGGTTTGTAGACAACTCCGAGATAAAAATCTGTGTGTTACGACACCAAAATAAGTCAGAGGTAAATTACTGAAAATTAACAACATTCATAACTGAAGTCATAACAGTTGCTGTATAGAAAGCATGTTGTTACCATACAGAAAACTTAACTGCATTAGCCTGTCCCAGAAAAATGTGAAGTGTAGGCCAGAGCAGCTAGGGTTGTTTTTGTTTTGAACATTTTTGCTAACTCAAAACTTTTGCTGTGCCTTCTAGTTCAGTAAGAATAGGAGATTGTGATTCACAATCTAATTACCAGGATCACTTTAATTATAATTAAGTAGCGGTGTGGGGAGAATGTGTAGAAAGCCACTTAAACTTTGGAGGAACCAGATGAAGTTTCTCAAGTCTATTCAGGACACTAATCAAAGTCCTTTTTGGATTCACTGCTGATGGTCCACTGAATTAGTTTCAAAAATATTTGAGACAGACCCCCAAGATGACAAATTCAATATCAGACATCCAAACTGAAGCAGAGTGAAACATTAACATAATAAACAGCGGATTGGTTGTTACCACAAAGTTAACAAAGCAGACATGTCAGAAAAGTTAGCAGTTTGTCAACAAGCCAATCCATCTGCACCTTATAACCAAAGTGGTGGACTCTGTTAAGTTTGTAGTTAAAGCTAACAATCGTCAAAGTTTGGCACAACAAACTAAAGCACCAGTTTTAATCATTCATGGAGAAAGATCTGTGAAAAACAAGCAAGTGATAAAATACATAAACTAGCTTGCAGGTGTTCAGAGGAGTTAGAAAGGCAATTAAGTTTCAACTTGGCTTCTAGCAGTCTAAATCACTGTTCCAGTTTCTGATGATTAACTTCTATAATTGCCTGTGCAGACTGAAGGCTTTACACATTCAGTATCAGCTGCATAATATTGCATTATAAGCCGTGGTGTGCCATTTTCTTTTATGGGGGGGCTTAACAACTATAGTGACTACACAGGAAGCTAGTCTGTGCATGCCTTTGCCGTCAAGGGTCAAGGTTTAGAGGTGTGACACGAATATCCTCAGCTTTGCTGTAAGTCACCCGTAGGAGCTGCAGTTAACTCTTCATACATTGGAGAACAGAATGCAGGAGTTTTGAATACCCTCATTCAGCTTAGCTACCACAAGTCACTTAAGTGATAGCTAGGATGCCCACCTGTGCTATGTTGAAGATTTCAACTCAAGTGTCATCAGAAACCAGAATAAAAATAAAAAAGATGAGTTGGGCTAACAGGAGAAAACTAGGTGAAAAATGAATGACCACTGGGGGGTCATTCACATGCTTTAAGAGTGCATTCAACAAATGAGATAAGAACTACGTCTATTTAGAAGACAACTCTGCTCTAAAAAGATTCTCTTAAGTTTGGTAAAAACCAATAGAAAAGAAATATCCTACATTCAGAATAGAAGATGCAGTAGCTTCTGTATGAACGGATTTGTGCATTTGTGAGAAAAACTGAATAAAAACCTATACAAGTTCTTATATGCCAATTTGTTTTAATAAGCCCCATTACCTTAAACACATCCATATAGCAGACATGTTCACATGTGTAGAGCAAAGATTACTGGAGATGTGATTTAATCTATTCTTTCTGGCTTTTTAAAATAAATTTGTAAAAGAAATTTGTAAAAGAATGCACAAATCTGTTAAAGAACTTACTTACAGGACAATAAACTGTGCAAATACAAGTGTTAGATTGTGCAGTAACAGGCAATAAAAGGCTAATATGGATGTGCAAAGTTAAAAGAAATGTAGCAGCTTTTGCAACAGGCATTAAAACAGAAAGTAATGAAGAAAATTAAGTCCTGCATTTGTGTCTCCACTTCATTGCTTCCACATTTGAGAAAAAGGAGCCTGACAGGTCAATGGGCTTAGTGAGCAAAATCCACTTGATATTTTGTTTAACGCAGTCAACGTTCATTGAAGCTCTCAGCAGCAGCTTGGTGGTATTATTTCTGAGGCTTTGTGACCCTGTGCTTTCAAAGAAGCAGAAAAGGTTTTTCTAAGTGTGCTGCAGTCTATCATTAGAAGTTCATCAAAGTAGCGTGCATCGAAAGAAGCTGCTCTTCTTCGATCGATTTTCAGTTATTTTCACCGGCCCACCAGCCCCTGGTGAACTGTTGTCGTTCTGCAAAAACAAAACTATGTTATGAATGGAGAAAAGCAGCCTTAGCACTCCCCCTTTTCCTTCACTCCTCAGCCTCCAAAGCATAAGTGAAATATTGGCATCAACTGTTTTTTGTAAGCAGAGGGGCAGTTTTATTGGGTAACTGACAATTAATCTCTTGGGAGCTGGACAGTTTGGAAACTCAAATTACCACATTAATAATGCACCCATATGAAAATCCCAGCCTGAAAGAATAGCCAATTGAGTTGCTAGGACAGTTTAGTGTGGCAAGGACCATCTTTATGATTTATGTGAAGCCTGCAGTACAGTTTTAGGACTTTTGAAATTTAAAGTGTTCACTTAGTGTTCTAAGATTTATAAATATAAACTCAACAAGTACTATGCACCTCTTAGCAGGAAATGGTTGTTTAATGGTGGGAAAGAGATCCCCATATGTATAATCTGTACAAAAGATGTAGACTGCTCTGGGATCCATGGAATTTAGCACACTAAAACATTATTTGTTCTTCTGAAGTTGTTTAACAAGCAAAGATATTGGAGGAACAAAGTTTGCAAAAATGGTTTGCATAACATTAATAGCACTGGCATAGCTAAATTATTGTCCACTGATAAGTGACAAAAGACTGAAAATTGAAATCAAGTAGTTTACCTAGAAGGCTTGTGCCAATGTCCTTTTTTAGAAATAGGTAATGATGACTGATCATTGTTCTATGTATTCTGCCCCTCCCATGCACAGAGGGCCCATACAGTAAGAGGATCTTACTGATCATGTAAATTTAGGGTCAATTCCCAAGCCTCTCATGTTCAAGAGTCATTAAAGCAAACCATAGCTGAAACTTTAAGGTTAAACATTTTCCATGTTAAATACCTCATTGTGAAACGCATGTAGCTTTGCAAAGTTTCTTTTAACAAAGGTTTTCAGGCATGATATCTGCCTGTGTAAATCTGTGTTTATTATTTTTTTGAAAGTGAGCAAAAGAGGGTCAGCTACTTTTGAGTATGAGAAGGAAATTTAACACTTCCTGAAAGGGGGAGGGGGGAGAGGGGAAATGCTATTTGTAAGAATAGCGCCATAGTAGAAACTTGTGCACATGCAGTATATTTTGCACAGTCCCCTAGTCTGAGCGAAAGTGTGAAAAGTAAAAGTAAAATAAAGACTGCTATAATGAATGCACACAAGGGGGCAGAGTGGAACCTTAACTCTGGTATTTCTCATTTACAGAAAGTTTCTGTGCAGCTTTGATGTTCTCTACATAGTTTTGTAGAGAATTTAATCACAAGTGCTGAACAGTAAGAGCAGCATTGCCTGCCTTCAGTTGTAAATCGCAAGTCTATGCAGAGACTGATTCTTTTGCCAGTCACAAAGCTTCTGGTTAGATTACTGTAAAAACAGTGGGTTTTCCAGAAGTATAAAACTGAAGTGTTTTAACACTGTCCTTGTAACAGCCTGCACCATGCACAGAGGTTCATGTATTGTGAAGCGAAAGGTACAAACCATTTTTCTGTTGAGTTTTGTCATTATATCCCGTGCAAGTGTGAAGAATGCCTGAAACCAAGGAGAAGGGAACATTAGAGACAAATGGTCTAATTTGGACAAATAGAGACAAATTGAATGGTCTTACATGTTTAGTAACCATGGTCTACAAAATATGCAATATTAAAAATTACATCAAAGGCACTAAGTGTGCAATGGATACTTTCTCATATGGCAATAGTCATGCTTTATAATCTGGTGTTTAGGTCAGCATCCTTCACCCCATCTTCTGCTGTTGAGCAGCCCTTCTACTGAGGCAGTTCACTGCTGTACATTAGACTGCTTTTCAAAGACTCAGGGCCAGAGTCCGAATTCAAACATGCAGCACGTGTATCAAGTTGTGTGCTGTGGTTAGAATCTAGCCTTTCAGGAGCACCATTCAAGGTGGAAAAGCTCAAGAGTTAGCTTGTAACAGAAAATTCAAAAGCTCCATTTCCTTTTGTCCCTGCCAATGCTTTGCACATAGGTTCCCAGACAACCCACCTACTCCCACAGCCAAAAACCACTTTGGCTTGTTTGTGCCATGCTCTGTTTGACAGTTGGGCTAATCAGATAGGGATACAAGTTGAGTGATGGCCAGAGTTTATTTTTTAAGGCAACTAAAATCCTCAATTCTCAGGGACCAAAAGGAAAGTGGAATTTCAGGTGAAGGCTTAGAACTGGAGACAAAGTTCTCAAGGGAAAGAATGGGAGTGAGTATGTGTCAGGGGGCTGAGAACGGGAAAGCATGCATTTACAAAGGAGAAAAAATGACAACAGCACAAACTGAGTTCCATACATGATTCACTTATTAACAGAATTAAGTGTTAACTTCTAGAAGTTAAGTGGTTGGAAAGAAGATTCAAGATTTACACATTACATTTGAGTCTGACATGCCTATTACAGGTCTTTATATAATAAAGAGGAGAGGAAAACATGAAAATTCTACAAGTTAGCCAGGCAGCTAGCTTGGAGCTCTGGCTCTTGGTGCCAATGTATCCCCTGCATTTAATTATGAAGGGTAGGAATAATGATGAAATTGCAGGATGCTCCTGACACTTAAGCAGCAAAAAATACCAGAGTGAGTGAACAACTGGAATAAGGGACATGCTTTTATCTAAAGTCCACTCCTTATTATCCACTATTAATATTAACATTATTCATTTTCACAATTCTGAAGACCACTACAAACAGAAAAGCATTGGTATAGAAATAACCTTAAATAGGTCAAATGCTATCCCTGATGCAGGACAATGAAAACAGAAATCCATTCTAGCTATGAACTATATAATGTGCCACACACTTCTCAATTTACAAAATTACTTTAGTGCTATCGTATATCAGTTGAGCTATTTTTAAAAATGCACATGTTAATTTCCACAATTTCAGGTTCATAATTGTGAACTTAATGCTTATTGAAGCCTCAAAAACAAGAGAGTGCCCTCCCTTTTATATATTCTTTGGAAAGCTTTTAGAACGCAGCGGCCTCCAGAAGAAAGCATTTACCAGCTGTCTTGCCTCTTATGCTATTTTTTTTTTACCTTCAACCAGTATTAGTTTTTAAGAACACTCTAAAAAAAAAAAAAAAAAAAAAGATTGCTATAGGTCATGACTGGTGTCTAGTCATTAAAAGATCTGTACATTTAAGCCATCTTGAATGAACTGATAGCTTAATCCTCCCTAAAGAAAGCACCAAAGTAACTGCTCTTGGAGTCCTTACTATTTTCTTCTTTTAGGTCATTTTAAGATAACTTATTTTGTGTGGGTATATATAAACACTGTTTGTGTGGGATTCTCTGGCAATTCAGCATCGACAGTCTCAAGCTTCATTTCCTTATCCTCTTCCAGTAAAGGTCTGAGCAATCAGTGATGGTGTGGTCCACTCAGTGAGTTCAACTCATAACTCCATTTGCAGCAAAATATATAGTTGTCCAATAAGATGGCAATCATAATTTAAAAGCAGGAAAAAATTATAGCAAGTGAAGCTATATGGACAGCCTGACTTACTCTGAGCTACTCTTTCAACTTAGTGAGCAGACCATCTGCTAGCCAAGATATATTTGGTCCTCTTGGCGAATGACAGGGAGAAACTGAATATGTACAGCGTGTATCCAGTAGCAATATGAAATCTATCTCTAGAAAGAGAAAATACTAGTGTACTGTAGTAGCACCTCGAGTCCAGAACCCTACTGTGCTAGGCACTGGATAAACATAGAAGTCTGTTCCAAAAGCAGGCACAATTTAAGTATCTAGACACCTTTTAGTTACCAGTAAGTGTACCACTATACTATCTGCAACATTAATAAAAAGTCACTATTAACATCCATCTACAAATGTAGAAATATTAGCAGAAGACATCTGGTGTTTTGGATGCTACAAGGACATACTCAAATAAAGCAAAATTGACAGCACATGAAGACATAAGAGCAAAGTGGTCAATACCACATTATGCATCAGGTCCGAAAAGTTAATAGTTAGAAATCACATTGCAAGCAACACTATGTAACAGTATTTAAGTTTTAAGACAACAAAAAAGGTAATTCCAATCTTACCTCTTCCACATTTATGCTGGATTTTGCACTTGTCTCTAGAAACTTGATTCCATAATCTATTGCTAACTGGAAGACAGGTTTTTAAAAGTTTTGGTATTTATAAATTAAGTTTGCAAAGTGACAAGTCATTATGTCAGCTAATAATGGAGCGGTGGCTCCACTAAGGGTGTAACCAAGTTGATATAATAATCCCAAATGTACTTTCTTTGCACTGGAAAAATGTTAACATTACGCTTTTCCTGAAGAGTTGTATAGCATTTAATGAAGGACTAAATCAACAATTGCTATAGAAGCTTGAATGGTTCCTACAGAAATTGAGAGAATAGCTTAAGGGTTTTCTGAACTGTGGACCAGACCCTCTGCTGGTGTAAACTGATGTAGCTACACTGAATTGTATCCCCACCACAGAATATTACCAGAGGCAGATCCTGATGTAAGTCTTGTCTATTCTGTAGCTTTTTTAAATTATTGTATGCAAATCACTCAAGTTCTATAGGACTTTTCCTATGGATACCAAAAGTTTAATTAAGAAAAAAAGTCTTAATAGTAGTCTAAGACATTCATATGCAGGTGTAGATAATCCTACCAGTTACCCGCTAGCCAGTATCATAATACTTGAAATTATAGTATATACAACCCATGTGTGCAGCCCTACTTCAGGATCCTTAGAAAGTGTCCCAGAATGTTAAAACCACTAACTTTACCCTTAATACGGCTATTTTAACATATTCGTAATTCGCCATTGCAAAAAACAGTGATTCAGAGAATGATCAACCACAATGCACTCAAATGACATCCTGATTATTCTCCCTTTTAGGTTCCTTCAAAAGGGAAGAATTGTGTTATCATAGGGAAGGCCAACATTTAGAACATCTCACTGGAGAGGAGTATTGAAGCTCAATTGGATTCCATATATTAAGTACCATCTTAAAAAAAGATGGACATCCTACGATGTGTAGAAGGTTCTAAAGCAGAGGTGGGCAAACTATGGCCTGCGGGCCATATCCGGCCCACGGGACCCTCCTGCCCAGCCCCCGAGCTCCTGGCCCGGGAGGCTAGCCCCCGGCCTCTCCCCTGCCATTCCCCCTCTCACACAGCCTCAGCTCACTGCACCTCTGGCACAATGGTCTGGGTGGCAGGGCTGTGAGCTCTTGCTGGGCAGCGCAGCTGCAGAGCCGTGGCCTGACCCGGTGCTCTGTGCTGCGCGGTGGTGTGGCATGGCTACCTGTCCTGGTGCTCGGGCAGTGCAGCTGTAGTGCTGCCAACCACTGGTGCTTCAGGCAGCACGATAAGGGGGCAGGGATCGGGGGGGTGGGGGTTGAATAGAGGGAAGGGGAGTTCAGGATGGTGTTCGGGGGTGCGGGTGTGGATAGGGGCTGGGGCAGTCCGGAAGGAGATGGGGGGTTGGATGGGGTGGCAGGGGTCCTGGGGGGGACAGTCAGGAATGAGAGCAGGGGTTGGATGGGGTGGCAGGGGGCAGGCAGGGGCAGGGGTCCAGGGTCGGTCAGGGAACAGGAGTCCCAGGGGAGCCATCAGGGGGCGAGAAGCTGGGCGGGGGGGGGGGTCAGATAGGGTGTGGGGGCCAGGCCACACCTGGCTGTTTGGGGAGACAGCCTCCCCTAACCGGCCCTCCAAAAAGTTTGCCTGCCCCAGTTCTAAAAGCAGAAAGGAATTAAAAAGACTGATTATTTTGGTTGGTGTTGCTAAAAGTAGAGTAACAAGCATCATTAAGAACAGTAGATCAGAGAAAATATTAGGCCTTTATTAAAGAATTTAGTAGTCCAAAAATGTACCTTCTCTCCTTTTTCTTTTGAGACTTGTCTCTTTTCATTCATATCACATTTATTACCCAAAATCATTCTTTCCACATCTGAAGAGGCATGCTGAAGGGAAAAATAAGCTCTTGTTAAAGCAGCATAGAGTTAAAGATAAATCTTCACCTATCAGAAACAGATCCACACATTAGACAATAAGAACTCATTAATAAAACCCTAATAAGAGCATCAGTGGTGAAAGAGAGAAGAAAAGCTTTTTGAAAGGCTTAATAAAGTATTTTTCTTAATTTTGAACATCTAGGGCATCAGCATGTAGATGTCCTGCTTGACTTCAGAATGAAGTTATTAAAATAAGACTGATGTTTACTGACTTGCAAAGTGGTCACAAATTGCCTGATTAGTCAAGAATGGAAGCACACTGATCTTGAGTAAAAGGCTTTTCTAAGCCTTGTCACCAATGACCAGTCTGATGTGATGTATCAGAAGTCTCCTTGGGATAGTCCCTTCTTTGCGAGGTCCAATAGTCAAATGAACCAGAGAATGGTAGCAGTTTTCTTTTTCTGAGAGCAAGTAGAATAAAATTCTGTCACCACCAGATTAAGCCTTATTTTGCTTTGATCTAATGCTCAAGCCTTCCTATTCCCAATTCCTTTAGCACTGCCTTCAGATTCAAGTATGGTCAATGTATTTGCTATTCAAATAGTTTACAAGGTGAGGGAAAACGAACACACAACTGAAGTTTAACATAAGAACAAAGGCAAAATTTGGACAACAGGGTATTGAATGTACACAAGCAGGTAAATCTACACTTAAACACTACCAGAATAGTGTTAGGCATTTCTCAACTTCACCAAGAGATACTGAAAACAGTTCTCCTTCTCGTCTCTTAGCCATACTTCAAAACAAAGGTTAAGCTAAAGGCATCCACTGGAAGCAAGCCGTTTTGAAATCCTTGCTCTACATGATCATTTTTGAATGACAGTCTCTAACTTTCCTCTTCCAGCCCATGGTAAACCGGAAAGCCACCCTGTGCTCAAGGACGACTGCTTTGGTTTACATCCATTCTAACTTGGCTACACATATACACCCCTTCGCTGAAAGAAAATAAAATTGCTCGGATGTTGGTCATTGCTTTGGAGAAGTTACAGAATATCAACAGATGCAGCTTATTTCCCCAATCACCTACCTCTTCTATGTTCCTTATCCAGTTTTTAATGTTGTCAAAAGACTTCTCATTTGTGATGTCATATACCAGCATAATTCCCTGTGGAGGAAAAACAAAACAATCTAATCTTAATATTAGTTTAGATTTGATGTACATATTGCTTGTTTGCAGTTAAAACGCCTAAAAAGTCAGTAAGCCACATATACCTTTATAATTAACAGCCCTTTCTGAAGACTTTATATGATCTCTCTTAGAATAAATTTTGAATGGTCTTGACCCAATAAATATCCATTAATTGTCTCCTATTGTTTTTAAACATAGGATAATTATGCTCTTAAAATATTAAGTTAAAACTAGCTAAACTATGGTGAGCAAGAATTTGTAAATTCTATAACTAAAAAGGCAGCCAGCAGTTGGTCTTACTAGAAAGAAAGATTGTGACTACCATAAATTAACCATGATCTGATATCCTGTTTGTCTTAAGTAAGCCATGTTTACAACATGTATTCAATGTTCACTATGCATCACCACACCCCCACCCCTCAAAAGGGTCTAGGAACAGCTTTTGTAAGATGCTGCTTGCCCAGGGCAAGTAGCTCTACTTGACAGACGAGTACAGTTTTATAGCAAGGCTGATACTGAATGTTGTCAAGGCAAATCTGCTCTTCCATAGCTGTGTGTATGCACGTGCATCTCCCTGTAACATGGTGGCAGTAAAAGTAAAAAAAGCCAGACTGTAACTGCATTAATGCCCGACCTAGGATGTCTCAGTCATGGTATGTTGTGAATAGCTCTGTCACAGAGGGTGTCAAAATGTAAGAAACTATTTAAAAGTCAAATAGTTCACTAACTAGAACCAGTAGCAGTTGCACTAGAGACAATTTATATACTTGATCATGTCTGATTCTAGCGGCAGCATTCTAGAGCTGCTGAAGGGGACACACAGCAGGAAAACCAACTCAGTCAAATTCACTTTTAATATTAGCAGACGTATCACCTATCCTGCTATCACTTGAAACAAGGAAAATGTTGATTGCATAAAAACAAAACTTGGTGAATTAAGCCTCGTGTCCAGAGAGAGATTGTGACTATATACAAGATGGAGGGGCAGAAAACTGGAGAACAAGATTTCACAAAAACCGCAATGGTCCTGAAATAATCTGTTATCCCCTACCTTTGAGTTATTATTTCTCTCTAGCAAGACAGGTTGAACCCTTTAAACCTAAGGAAGCAAACTAATTACGATTTTAGTTACACCTGAACAGATAACACTCCAAACACTCACTCACCATGGCTCCTCTGTAGTATGCTGTTGTGATTGTGCGGAATCTCTCCTGACCAGCCGTATCCCTAGAATTTGGTGAAAACAGACACTTGTTTGTTTATTGTTTTTAAACCTTGTTTTCACTACTTTCAGAATCCAAAAAAACCAAAAAGGTAATGAATGTGTTGATACGCCTGGATATTAAGAAAAGTACCCTTTAAAAAGGGTTAAATAAGTATATCTTTCTCCTTTACACTCAAAAAAGGAGCAACAAACCATTATACTGAGATTGTTATTTATGAGGGGAAATAGCAGGGTGGATAAAAATCATTTTTTTAAACAAAAATTTTAAATCATCGAATTTTTTAAAATTTAAATAGGATTTTTTTGATAAAATGCTTTTTGAGGAAAAAACCTATCTAAAGATAGTTTTAATTAAGATATCTCTGAGCTATAATGTATCTCATCATGGAATAGGGATTATAAATTCTAATTCTATAGTATGAGACAATATATTCATGTAATGTTTAAGAAAAGTTTTGTAAATGAGTTCCAATAGTTCATGGATTAGGGACTCAATTTTATGGAGGTCCAGGGGCTTCTGTATATATTATTTAGGTTAATCTTTCTAACTACCCAATGGGATTCAGTGCTCAGTCTAGATTAGGGATCGGCAACCTTTGGCATGGGGCCCGTCAGAGAAATCCACTAGCGGGTCAGGCCGGTTTGTTTACCTGCAGTGTCGGCAGGTTTGGCCAATCGCAGCTCCCACTGGCCGCGGTTTGCTGTTCCAGGCTAATGGGGGCTGAGGGAAGTGGCAGCCAGCACATTGCAGGCCAATGGGGGCTGCAGGAAACCGTGGGGACCGGGGGATGTGCTGGCTGCCACTTCCCGCAGCCCCCATTTGCCTGGAACGACCAACTGCCGCTAGTGGGAGCGGCGATCAGCCAAACCTGCGGACACTGCAGGTAAACAAACCGTCCTGGCCCGCCAGCAGCTTTCCCTGATGGGCCATGTGCCAAAGGTTGCCGATCCCTGGTCTAGAAGATACCATCTGAGATGCTTAGTTTTGCAGTTCTCAAACTGTGGATTTGTGTCTCCAGAGAAAACATGCTTGTTAACAGCAAAAATGTTTATTTATTTATTTACAAACACAGACAGACAGACAGAGGTGAGAAATAACAGACTTCAACCCTATTGTCCCTCTACAAATTTGTGCACATAGAATCCGTCCCTTACCACTCTCTAAAAGTGCAAAGTTTCAAAAAGTTCGATGAATAGAAGATTGTTGGGGCAGAATAGATCTGGACAAGGAAAAGAAGTCTGGAGATAATGTGAGAAGGGAGCTACAGGCAGTAGAAACAAAAGTGAAACTGTTAGAGCAGCACATTCCAGAAGTCTTGATGTCTTTCTGAGCGTAGCCTTCATTGATTTGAGATATACCATACCATTCTCTCACTAGAAAGGAAAACCTATAATGGCAGCAGGCCGTGAGAGAGACCCAGTTCAGGAATATTTTAATGACGTTCCTCTACCTGCGGGTAAGACAGGCATGCATGCAAAATGCAAAAAGTGCAACAATGAAATGCAAGGCCTGGCTGCCCGAATGAAACAACATCATGAGAAGTGTTCCTTCTTAGGAGAAAGCTGCGTTGAAGATGATGAAAGCAACATGTCTGAACCTGCAGGATCTTCAGATTGGTAAACTTTTATTTCATACTTCTTTCTTATGGACTGCCTGTTTTCCTTCTGGTCTATTCTTGAATTCTCATGTTTGAGCAAAAAATATAGTTGTTACTCTATGGTATTATCATTTTAGATGCAGTTGTGATAAAAAATAGCTGAAATAGGCTGATCTTCCTTTTACAATTTCACTTTTAAAATAGTACTAAGTGTCAAGGAATGCAATGAGTAATACTAAATGAGAAGTATGGTAATAATAATTAAATAACTGCATTGATTTATTTTGTTTAGGAGAATCCATCCTCAACATACAGGATTCTGAAGACTATCCACCTTCAAGATCACCATCATTTTCTATAGTTTCAGTTATCTGCCAATGATAGTGTTTCAGTCACATAATGTATGTCACATAGCCACAGTATATCACCTGTAGCAAAAAGAAAAAAAAAATCTCCATCATCCAGAAACAGCCATAGATAAGTTTGTGATAAGAACCAGCAGATTAGAAAAAGAGGTAATTGATGAAAAAATTGCCCAGTTTGTTTATGCAACAAAAACTCTCCTTTCCATATGACTGAGACCCCACACTTCATTAGTTCAGTTCAGTCATTAAGACCAGGATACAGTCCACCCAACAGAGCAGATGATGCAGGCTAATTGCTGGAGAAAGTGTATGAAAGAGAAATTGAGCAGTGTGCAAAAGCTCCAGAGGGTAAAATTGTTAACCTGAGTCTTGATGGATGGAGCAATGTCCACAATGATCCTGTTGTGTGTGCTTGTGGGACAACAGAAGAAGGGAATGTCTACCTTACAGAAACAATTGATACATCAGGAAATGCACACACACCAGAATACTTACAAGTAGCAGCAGTAAAAGCAATAACAAACTGAAAAAAAAAATTCAAAAGTTTAGTATGCAGCTTGGTCACAGACAATGCTGCAAATGTATCCAAGATGAGAAGAAATTATTTAGAAGAGAGTGAAGAGTTCCAAGCTAACAACATACAGTTGCCATGCTCATTTGATGCACCTCCTAGCCAAAGACTTCAGTGTTCCAGAAATAAAGCCTAATGTCGTCGAAATTGCAAAATACTTCCATAACAACCACTTTGCAGCAGCTGCTCTGAAAAAAATGGGAGGAACCAAGCAAACTCTCCTATATGATGTACGATGGAACTCGGTAGTGGAGTGTTTCCTGCACTATATCAAGAACGGGCCCAATCTAATGACAGTTTGTGAACAAAATCATGAAAAAAAATAGATGGCACTGTCACAGCCAAAGTTCTCAAGATTGGGCTTAAGAGAAATGTTGAACACATGCTGAGTACCCTGAAGCCTATTTCTGTAGCCTTGAACAAAATGCAGGGAAATAGCTGTTTTATTGCTGACATAGTAGAAATTTGTAAGGAATCGAGTGCGATCTTAAAAAGAAAAATATGCAATGACAGAGTTAAATTACAAGCATTAAAAAAAACCAAATGGGACAAGCACCATCTCCAGCTCATTTTCTTGCAGATATTCTCAATACTCGGTACCAGGGTCAAACCATAATGGCTGAAGAAGAGGAGTTGGCTATGACTTGGACATCCAGCAATCATCCCTCCATAATGCCAACTATAACAAACTTCAGAGCTAAGGGTGAACCATTCAAGAAATATATATTTGCTGATGATATTTTAAAGAAAGTCACACCAGTGAACTGGTGGAAGTCACTTAAGCACTTGGATTCAGAAACTGTTGAAGTGATAATCTCACTTTTAAACGCAGTAGTTTCTTCGTTGGTGTAGAAAGAATATTTTCTTCCTTTGGACTAATTCATTCCAAATTGAGAAATCCTTTGGGACCTGAAAAAGCAGGAAAGCTTGTTTTTCTTTTCCAGATTATGAAGAAACAGGAAAATGAAGGTGAAGACGACCGAGTTAACTGCAGAAGCCAATATTTTAAGTTTCTCATGTTGACCTGGCTGACAGTCTATTTAATTTTTGTGCGTTTTTTTTTTTAATATTTCATTTAAACTCTTTTAGTTAAACAATTTTAACGAAAACAAACCTGATTTTAAAAAACTTGAATGTTTTTAACTAAAAACAAATTTAAATGCTTGTTTTGTTAAAATACCTTTGGTAAACACAATAACCAAACAATCATTCATTTTCTGATATAGCTGTAAAACTAATCTGAAATGTTTTCAAAATAAATCACTTTAAAAATGTGTAGTGTGTACCTTCTAAAAATGAAACCTACATCTCTCTCTGAGTTGTGAAGAATATGTATTAAGGTTATAAAAACCAACAAGAATGCACTTTTATGTAGAAATCCATGATTAAATCAAGTCTTCACGAGTAGTGATTTAAATCAATTTGGATTTAAAATCAAGTCCACCCTGGGAAATAGTAAAAAAGAGAAATCAAATTTTCAGTTAAGAAACTGACACAGCATCAGTCAACTGAGACTCAGTACTGCATGGCCCTGCTTACAGGAACAAGTGTAAGCAATTCTTCTGAGGCAGTTTCTATACATTTTAGCCTGTATTAAACAAAAAAGTGTGCCCCAAGAAGTCATTAAAAACAAATACAGGATAGGACAATTTCATGTATAATTAAGAATTAGGACCAACCACCATAGGATAGCAGTCAGTAAAGTTTCTTGGATGCTGCTTCAAGGAAACTGGCCATGTGAGGATAAGACAAGTTTTAACCAGTGAGCTCAGGAAGTGTATGAATGTCAACTGCACCAGAGGCAGCTAAATTCCAGATGTCTGTGGAAGTCTGCTGGCTAATTTCTCAACACTGTATGGATATGGATAACATTTGGACACCAACAGATAAAAGAAGATTTAGCTAGTGATGGTGACTTTTCATTACATGGAAATGTTAAACCAGTGATACTCAGACATCAGTGTTTCAGGAGCCAAATTCGCCATCATCATTACCCAAGAGACACACAGTAGTATGAATTCACTGTTTAATTTTCTATAGTACTATATATTTTTATACATATTATTCTCACAGAAAATAAGGTAATTTAATACAAGTTGATAATGTGATTGGTTAATAATTAAAATCACAGTGTTTTAATATCATGTGCTGCAAAAAGCCACAGGCAACACATTAAAAAGCCCCTTGTGACTCACAAGTCTCAGTCTGAGTATCACTGCATTAAACCAAGTGTCAGAAAGGGCTCATTCCAGCCCCCCCTTAAAATATATCAGCAAGCACCTGATATTTTAAGTGGAAAAACCGTTGTAGCATTTAGTGGTCTGCCTGCATCCATCTGACAATCCCTGTGATGATAGGACACCAGTCCTTCCTTCCCCCATGACCCAAGAACTTTTGACAATCCCCATTTCCCATTATGCAGTCTGACTCCAGGCACCAATACATTAAACATCCATCCAACACAAATTAGATTTAAAACAAAACAAAACAAAAAAAAACAAAAATAAAAAACAAAAAAACCTAGCAGCTCTCACTGCTTAGTCTAGGATTGTGCTGTTAGGAGAACCTTTTCTCTAAGAACAAGGTGGCAGATAGCTATTGTACGAGAGCTTACCACAAGTTTTACAGCTTCTCCATCACTCAGGGCTTGTCTACATTACCTGCAGGATCGAGGGGCAGTGATCGATCCAGCGGGGGTTGATTTATCACGTCTAGTCTAGACGCAATAAATCGACCGCCGAGCACTCTGCCATCAACTCCTGTACTCCACCGGAGCGAGAGGCATAGGTGGAGTCAATGGGGGAGCGTCAGCTGTCGACTCACCACAGTGAAGACACCACGGTGAGTAGATTTAAGTATATTGACTTCAGCTATGTTATTCACGTAGCTGAAGTTGCGCAACTTAGATCGATCCTCCCCCATAGTGTAGACCAGGCCGAAGTCTGCCCTGTTTATGCTATTGCACTCTACTGCCCATGAGTAATTGAGCCTGACTGAAAACTTATTTTATTTACATTGCTTTGTAATACTTACCATATTTGTAGCTTAATTTTCTTTCCATCTAGTTCTATTGTTCTGATTTTAAAATCAATTCCTGGCAGAGAGAAACATATAAGTTTAATGACAAAAGGAAATAAATATTCAATTTTCTATTCATTGCTCTGAAATAAAAGTAAGGGTCATGGTAGGAAAGCAGTAAAGATTCTGAAGTTGTTACTCTCAAATTACTCTGCTGAATTTGTACAGAAAACTAGACACTGAAGTTAACGGCGCTATGCTAGTTTATACCAGTTCAAGATCTCACCCCAACATCCCTCTACTTATTTATACTGTAGGACCAAAGTTTTCAGAAGTAGCCACGAATTTTGGGTGCCCAATTAGAGAGAAAGGCCCAACTATCAGAAGTTCTGACTATCCTGAAGTTTAACCAAAGTCCATGGGAGTCCTGGGTGCTCAACACGTCTGAAAAATTCAGCCTTACAGTACCTTAAACTGGCCTTCTAATATTAGTGGCTACTTTAGAATGAAATAAGCCCAAATTTTCAAATCAGAAGCTGCAGGAGAGGGGTAAGGCACTTTATAGTCAAACAAAGGAAAGCGTTACTCTTATCAGAGCTCCATGAACTAGCTGAGCGGCGGCGGACCAGCTGAGCAGCACACAGCAGGAGTTGCCTGGGATTGGCAAGTATCTGAGTGTGTGTTTGCTGGGATGGCAGTTTGAAAGCCCTGAGCGAGTGCCTGATTGGGTGGTAGCCTACAGGGGGCGGGTATTGGGGGTGTCTGTCTGTTTCAGGGAAGCCTGGCTGTTTAAAAATAGCCAGAGCTCCGCGAACCAGCTGAGCAGCGGGGAACAGCAGAGCAGCACACAGCAGGAGTTTGCCTAGGAGTTCGCCTGGGGGTGAGCCCAGTGAGGCTTACATCTTGCCAGTTTCTCTGAGGAAGCTCATAGTAGGAAGGTCATATTGGGGGGGGTGGGGGGGGCGGTGTTCAGCTATTGTGACCTGCACTGGATATGCCATGTTTGTCTTTCTTCCACAGGACAGAAGCAACTTTGTCTGTACAAAGTGCAAGCTAGTATCCATATTGGAAGAGAAGATTGAAGGTCTGGAGCAACAGATATCGACCCTGTGTTGCATACGAGAATCTGAGGATTTCCTGGACAAAAGTCATGATATGCTTCTTAGGGCACAAAGCTCTAAAGATTTAGAGCAGGTTGCACAGCGGAGCCAAGAGGCCAGTGAAGAAGCTTGGCAACATGTGACCTCCAGAAGAAGGGGGAATGTCCGGGTAACAGCAACGCAGACACAGGTAAGTAATTGTTTTCATGTTCTCGCCACAGGTACCATTGCGGAGAGTGGACCAGATGATACGTCTGGGGGGAGAAAGCAGAAGGAGACTCCGCTGGTTGGAAGGCATGAGATGCGATGTCCTGAGGTTGTGGGTTCCACGACCACCACTCACAAGAGAAGGAGGCGGGTGGTGGTGGTCGGGGACTCTCTCCTCAGGGGGACTGAGGCATCTATCTGCCGCCCTGACTGGGAAAACAGAGAAGTCTGCTGCTAGCCAGGGGCTAAGATTCACGATGTGACGGAGAGACTGCTGAGATGCATCAAGTCCTCGGATCGCTACCCCTTCCTGCTTCTCCATGTGGGCACCAATGATACTGCCAAGAATGACCTTGAGCGGATCACTGTGGACTACGTGGCTCTGGGAAAAAGGATAAAGGAGTTTGAGGCACAAGTGGTGTTCTCGTACATCCTCCCCATGGAAGGAAAAGGCCGGGGTAGGGACCATCGAATCGTGGAAGTCAACGAATGGCTATGCAGGTGGTGTCAGAGAGAAGGCTTTGGATTCTTTGACCATGGGATGGTGTTCCATGAAGGAGGAGTGCTGGGCAGAGATGGGCTCCACCTAACGAAGAGATGGAAGAGCATCTTTGCGAGCAGGCTGGCTAACCTAGTGAGGAGGGCTTTAAACTAGGTTCACCGGGGGAAGAAGACCAAAGCCCTGAGGTAAGTGGGCAAGCAGGATACCAGGAGGAAGCACAGGCAGGAACGTCTGTGAGGGGAGGGCTCCTACCTCATACTGAGAATGAGGGGCGATCAGCAGGTTCTCTCAAGTGCCTATATACAAATGCACAAAGCCTTGGAAACAAGCAAGGAGAACTGGAGGTCCTGGTGAAGACAAGGAATTATGATGTGATTGGAATAACAGACTTGGTGGGATAACTCACATGACTGGAGTACTGTCATGGATGGTTATAAACTGTTCAGGAAGGACAGGCAGGGCAGAAAAGGTGGGGGAGTAGCACTGTATGTAAGGGAGCAGTATGACTGCTCAGAGCTCCGGTACGAAACTGCAGAAAAACCTGAGTGTCTCTGGATTAAGTTTAGAAGTGTGAGCAACAAGAGTCATGTAGGAGTCTGCTATAGACCACCGGACCAGGGGGATGAGGTGGATGAGGCTTTCTTCCGGCAACTCGCAGAAGCTACTAGATCGCACGCCTTGGTTCTCATGGGCGACTTTAAACATCCTGATATCTGCTGGGAGAGCACTACAGCGGTGCACAGACAATCCAGGAAGTTTTTGGAAAACGTAGGGGACAATTTCCTGGTGCAAGTGCTGGAGGAGCCAACTAGGGGGAGAGCTTTTCTTGACCTGCTGCTCACAAACCGGGAAGAATTAGTAGGGGAAGCAAAAGTGGATGGGAATCTGGGAGGCAGTAACCATGAGTTGGTCGAGTTCAGGATCCTGACACAGGGAAGAAAGGTAAGCAGCAGAATACGGACCCTGGACTTCAGGAAAGCAGACTTCGACTCCCTCAGGGAACTGATGGGTAGGATCCCCTGGGGGAATAATATGAGGGAGAAAGGAGTCCAGGAGAGCTGGCTGTATTTCAAAGAATCCCTATTGAGGTTACAGGGACAAACCATCCCGATGTGTCGAAAGAATAGTAAATATGGCAGGCGACCACCTCGGCTTAACAGTGAAATCCTTGCAGATCTTAAACATAAAAAAGAAGCTTACAAGAAGTGGAAGCTTGGACAAATGACCAGGGAAGAGTATAAAAATGTTGCTCGGGCATGTAGGAATGAAATCAGGAGGGCCAAACCGCACCTGGAGCTGCAGCTAGCGAGAGATGTTAAGAGTAACAAGAAGGGTTTTTTTCAGGTATGTTGGCAACAAGAAGAAAGCCAAGGAAAATGTGGGCCCCTTACTGAATGAGGGAGGCAACCTAGTGACAGAGGATTTGGAAAAAGCTAATGTACTCAATGCTTTTTTTGCCTCTGTCTTCATGAACAAGGTCAGCTCCCAGACTGCTGCGCTGGGCAACACAGCATGCGGAGTAGGTGGCCAGCCCTCTGTGGAGAAAGAAGCGGTTAGGGACTATTTAGAAAAGCTGGACGTGCACAAGTCTATGGGGCCGGACGCACTGCATCCGAGAGTCCTAAAGGAGTTGGCGGCTGTGATTGCAGAGCCATTGGCCATTATCTTTGAAAACTCATGGCGACCGGGGGAAGTCCCAGATGACTGGAAAAAGGCTAATGTAGTGCCCATCTTTAAAAAAGGGAAGGAGGAGGATCCTGGGAACTACAGGCCAGTCAGCCTCACCTCAGTCCCCAGAAAAATCATGAGCAGGTCCTCAAGGAATCAATCCTGAAGCACTTACATGAGAGGAAAGTGATCAGGAACAGTCAGCATGGATTCACCAAGGGAAGGTCATGCCTGACTAATCTAATCGCCTTCTATGATGAGATTACTGGTTCTGTGGATGAAGGGAAAGCAGTGGATGTATTGTTTCTTGACTTTAGCAAAGCTTTTGACACGGTCTCCCACAGTATTCTTGTCAACAAGTTAAAGAAGTATGGGCTGGATGAATGCTCTATAAGGTGGGTAGAAAGTTGGCTAGATTGTTGGGCTCAACGGGTAGTGATCAATGGCTCCATGTCTAGTTGGCAGCCGGTATCAAGTGGAGTGCCCCAAGGGTTGGTCCTGGGGCCGGTTTTGTTCAATATCTTCATAAATGATTTGGAGGATGGTGTGGATTGCACTCTCAGCAAATTTGCGGATGATACTAAACTAGGAAGAGTGGTAGATACGGTGGCAGGTAGGGATAGGATACAGAGGGACCTAGACAAATTGGAGGATTGGGCCAAAAGAAATCTGATGAGGTTCAACAAGGGTAAGTGCAGGGTCCTGCACTTAGGACAGAAGAATCCAATGCACCGCTACAGACTAGGGACCAAACGGCTAGGCAGCAGTTCTGCGGAAGAGGACCTAGGGGTGACAGTGGACGAGAAGCTGGATATGAATCAACAGCGTGCCCTTGTTGCCAAGAAAGCCAATGGCATTTTGGGATGTATAAGTAGGGGCATAGCCAGCAGATGGAGGGACGTGATCGTTCCCCTCTATTCGACATTGGTAAGGCCTCATCTGGAGTATTGTGTCCAGTTTTGGGCCCCACACTACAAGAAGGCTGTGGAAAAATTGGAGAGAGTCCAGCGAAGGGCAACAAAAATGATTAGGGGTCTGGAACACATGACTTATGAGGAGAGGCTGAGGGAACTGGGATTGTTTAGTCTGCAGAAGAGAAGAATGAGGGGGGATTGGATAGCTGCTTTCAACTACCTGAGAGGTGGTTCCAAAGAGGATGGATCTAGACTATTCTCAGTGGTAGAAGATGACAGGACAAGGAGTAATGGTCTCAAGTTGCAATGGGGGAGGTTTAGGTTGGATATTAGGAAAAAAATTTTCACTAGGAGGGTGGTGAAACACTGGAATGCGTTACCTAGGGAGGTGGTAGAATCTCCTTCCTTAGAAGTTTTTAAGGTCAGGCTTGACAAATCCCTGGCTGGGATGATTTAATTGGGGATTGGTCCTGCTTTGAGCAGGGTGTTGGACTAGATGACCTCCTGAGGCCCCTTCCAACCCTGATATTCTATGATTCTATCTGTAAACCAGATGTATAGGCTGGTCTGTAAATGAGACCTACTGCAATAGATCATGGAGATACATAATACACACACACACACACGGAGTATATAAAAGCACTCAAGGTTCACTTTTCAAAATTTTACCCCAAGTCTTGTTTTCTAGATTAAGTCATAACCTCACAAATGTAGTAAGGAAATGCTACGTTAGTTCTGTAGTTATGAAAATAAAGTAAGTTGCATACACTATGGTTAAAACTGGCAGTAACTATATATTATGGGTAGAATTTTCAATATCACCTATTAGAATCTGAGAATGTGATCATAAAAACAACGGATCTAGGAGTTAAGACTATGATTTCCAAATGGATTAGTGATTTGGGCATCTTGGTTTTTGGATGTCTAACTTGATATCTGAAAAAAATCAAGCTCTCTTACATTGACACCAAGCACCCATTATTTATAAGTCAGAACCCTTTTAAGTCTGCTACAGCCCCTAGATTACCAATCCAGTTTGAAAATCATGGCCCCATTTCTTTTCCTAAATAAATTACCCAACATTTAATCACGGTCTATGATCCATATGGATTTTCCTCTAATATACATTTGACAATAGCCATTTAATGGACAGCTACATTTAGTGAAGAAAATTCTGTTTCTAGCATCAAGGGCTTATATACAGCTAAAAATAGGAAGTTCCAGGATTTTTTATATTGCAATTGAGTTTGAAGATGACACATCAGTATACAAATGCGTGAATCACTTGAACTTTGACTTACATATTCAGGAGGTGGAAACATTTTGATTTTGTGAAGATGCCACCAAATTTCAGCTGTTCAATATCAGGTGCAATGAAGTGAGGATATGAAATTTAAAGCAACACTAGTTTGTAAGAATGTATGTTGTCACTACAAACACCACATTAATATTTTGATACTGCATGAACTTTTACTGATAACACTGTTCTAACTTAATGTAATGACTCTAGCTATAGTCAACTCCAGATATTAATTTAATTATTCATGATTCATTAACAAGTTTCAAAGTTATTGAGAAATTAGATTAGTTCATCAACTTCACTTTTATGTCAATTTAGCGAGGCACTTCTGTTACGGATTTTCATGTCCTTTCAAGTTACGCCCAGGATTACCATAACTGAAATTAGAAAAAAAATACATATTTTCACTTAACATTTAATAGCACTGTGCGTCCAGCACCCTGCTAGTTTCTATAATCAGATTCTCTTGTTTATTGAAGAGGTGTGTGTTTACAGCAATCGGGGAGGGGGAAAAAACATGTTAAAAATATGAATGGATTAAAAAAATTTCCAAGTTTCTACATTTGGAAACTTTCTGAATAAGAAAAGGAGTACTTGTGGCACCTTAGAGACTAACCAATGCCATCGCAAAGCACTTTACAAGTGATGGAATTTAAATTTAACGTTTTTACTAAAACTGAAAACACTAATGCAATATCCACTTCTCTTCTAAAAAAGAATATTATGGACAATAGCAATTTAAGTCAGAGGGTTTTAAGAGTTCCTTATTCATCATCTCTAGGCCTGAAGTTTTAATGATAATTGTAACAAGTGTCAAGCAAAGAAAAAAAAAGGTTCTGAAACTAGCGTGGTTTAAAATCATTAGTTCACAATGCACAAGAAACCAAGACCATACCAACAAGAGCTGCAGTTTAAGATGTTTCAAATAAAGCCCCAGAAGGGCCAGGTTTCCTGAGGTATGGGCATATGTTGCACACTCAAACCAAGCACATTGTGTGCCCCGATCCACTCTGGTGAACACTGGATAATCTCTTCTGGTTAATATTTTCCCTGAAAAAAAATTTATTCAACCATAATCTGACCTACTCTAAAACTCAGGATTTCTTGGCACAAAACAGCTCTACAGAATCCAAAAAAAGACCATGTTAAATGCATCTGCACTGAAAGTGAAAAATTTTAAGAATCTAAAAACAAGGAACAGGTAGTGAGAAAAACCATGAGCCTCACAGTTACAATGAAAAGTACAAAAAAAAAATCAAATAAGTGACTGCAGCATTCTGAGAGGCTTAAGTGAATTAGAAACGGACATTTCCTTTGTTCTTCACTACAGTAACAGGAAGTGGTGAGCTGCACCCATTTGCACAGATCTAGTGACATGTGCTACCACTTCCTGCTGTATACACTGCATGGCTAAGCATGTGCAGCACTTTGGTTACTGAAGTCAGATTATGGCATAACATATAGCTGAGACTCTAACATTTCATAGGTTGACCTACCAACTTGTAAAAATCCATTTTAATTTCAGCAACATAGCAGATTTCCGCCCCCCCACACTCCTTAACCACACATTAAGAAGCAGAGGTTTCCATCCACTGGAAGTAAAAAACACTAATCTGGAAGATTCCCTACACTTTTTTAAACTGTAACCAGAGATAAACAAAGTACTGTTGCAACTGAAAGGGGCACATAACTGTCACAGCTCTAAAATACAGTATGTAATGTTACTCAGCCTTGAAGGAAAACCATGTTTGGATATACACATGCCACTGGCCTGCTGGGTGATCTAGGGCAAGTCTTTGCCTCCAGGCCTGTTTTTCTCCTTCTGTCAAATAGGGTTAATGATCTTTGGAAAGAGCTTTGAGACTGGCAGATGAAGAACTCTATCAGAGCTAGGCATATCAACTTTTCCTGTAGAATAGGGTATTTATTGCAGGAATAATAAGCTCCCTACCTCACAGGCCAGCCAAAAACTTAACTAGAAGAAAATCCAACACATCTGGACAAGCAGAAGCCTTTCAGATTTGGAACAGAGAAGAGTGAGCATTAAGTGAGGGGACAAGGAGCAAGGGGGTTGGATGGGTCGGGGGTTCTGAGGGGGGCAATCAGGGCGTAGGGGCCAGGCTGTTTGCAGAGGCATAGCTTTCCCTACCCAGCCCTCCATACCATTTTGCACCCCGATGTGGCCCTTCAGCCAAAAAGTTTGCCCACTCCTGCTCTACACAGTGTACAGTCACAATGCTTCCCACTTCTAGCAGTGGGATACATGCCCAGTAAACTCCTAGCACCTAATGTGTTAAAGAAATTTAAAGAGCCAATACTTACTTCTTGGCAAGTTGATGCTGCAGAAACAAGTGTCCATGTAACTGCCAACCATCTGCATGGAAGCAGTGAGGAACCAGTTTTTGATTTACCAATTAAATACTCAAGACTCAACTACTGTACAGTGCTTGCTCAGAATCCTAGTATACAGCAAAATTGTAAATGGCTGAATAGGACATAGCTATTTACAGAGTGGTAGCTACTAGCTGCCTGGTCAGAAAGGACTATGAAAGCATTCTTCATTTAAGAGAAATAAAAGCCTTGGACAGTAACACCCAATAGCATATCTGAACTACAGCATATGTGAGGATGGCATTTTATTTGTTTTTGGATGAGGACCTCAACTGCATAAACACACACAGCCACTGTTGTGGAAAGGAAAGGGAAGTGAAGTTAGGTGAAATATCTACCAAGTCCAGTTATTAGCTGTTTGCCATGAACTGCTAGTGCCCCTGAGTACAGCTTTTATGGGATGCTCCTGTGAACTCCAGCTGCAGCAAACAGCAGTTCCAGTCAGGTGGAATATATTGCTGTTACATAATAGGTATATCATGGAACATTTAGGATGGACATCATGGGTAGGCTAGAAAACTCAGTTAAGAACTTCCCTTTGGGATTGCCACAGATTTACAATGTGTAGGTTTAGTGCTGAATTAAATAGTTTTCTACATCCCATGCACAGATAACATCAGAAGTTGGTTAAGGACTTCATATCTTTGCTTCCCCAAGTAAAATCCATTAGATCTTTGTCTATGGTATTTACATACAAATGCAACCATGGCCTTTTAAATAGGCAGTCTGACAATTCTATTAGTATTCTTGTTATATGGTCTCAGCCCATTCTCTCATTTTTCTGAAAATGTCAATGGAAAGACTACAGACCAGAAAAACCGAGATTTTTCAGTGGGAGTTTCCCCAGTATGAAGGGCAGCAATACTCTAGTGCTTATTACCAGAGAATATGGACTGCAATAAACAGGAAAATTACAAGAGGGGAACAGAGTCTCAAAATAGAAAGCTGCCTTCCCCTTTAACGGATGTGTTAGGGACTATGATCCAAGTCCACACAGCAGCCTCCACCTTAACAGTTTCACCTCTAAGGTGACTCTGGTCTTTGTATAGCCCTGCCCCCAAGTGTGGTTTTTTTGGTTGTTGTTTTTGGTTTTTTAGGACAGGGTTGAGATGGCAGAGGAAGATAAGGCTTGCTGTCTCCTCTTAATAAACAGGACAAGCAGTCACTTTTGGGACACCCAGAGGAACACAGACAGGCGGAGAAACTGCAGTAACAGCAAACAAGGGATACCTACACTAGCAAGTTTGTAAGACTTACTGAAACAGGAAATCAGAACCATTAAGAGGAGAAATATCCACTGCTATTTGACTGGAAGGCAGCAAGCCTTGAGTGATTTTTTTTTTTTTTTTTTAAAGAAGCTGTACAATCTCCTGAACATACAAGGCTTCCTTACCACTTAGATCCATGCCAAGGAGTTCCATTTTATTTGTATAGGGTACAAATGAAGGCTTCAGACAGAATTTGGGCTCTAGTAAGTTGCATTTCCATTCAACATTGGAAATTTTCACTTAAAGTGCAAATATTTGAAACTTAAAGTCAGCATATTTTTACGGGGGGAAAAAAAACATGCTGCAGCTAGCATAGCTGTCTTGTGTTCCTTTGGCTCTTGTAAGCAGAGTAAAATTTACAAAAAAAAGTCTTAGAGCTCTTCAGGAGACCAAGATCGTTAGCTTGTTGTATGGGCCTGCTCAGAACCAGAGCACAGGATGAGAAAAAGTTCATGCATACTCAAACCCAGCTTTTGTATGGTGTCAAGTTACAGCTGAAGAACTCCACCACTTGTAGTACAATACTGGCAATGTAAAATTAAACAACTTTTAAGACAGATCTAAGCTTTGGGCCTACTTTAAGGAGAAGCAAAAAGATATCCACCCTAACTTATTTAGGTTTTATTTATTTATTTTTAAAAGGTCACCCAATACTGTAGCATGTGAACACCATAAATCTACCAATCTAGACCTCTATGAATATTAGCTGGGAAGAAGGCTACTGAGGATCTATCAACCGCAGAGGCCTACTAAAGACAAAATCCAAACTGGTTTCTAACTCAGATGTTCAAAGATAATCAATTATGTTCTCTCTTCCCACCCCTCACGTTTAAGCTCCCAATGGATTGGAAACAGAATATTGCTGTAGAATTCCTGACGGAAACACACTGAGGATATATGCTCATTACAGGTTCTGCCTTTTGGTGACAGCAAGCAATTGTTAGATGTGCACATAAATCAGTGCTATTCGGCAGTAATACTAGCGATATAGTTTAGATTCTTCTGAAAGTTAAAGTATGTTCACAATACAGTGAATATGTTTTTGCTGATTCTTAAGTGGGTAGGTTTGAGTTCTGCAAGATTGCAAGCCTATAGCACACTCCAAGATATTACTAAAGCATGACTCTCACAACAAACTGCTGCCAGTGACATTTGCTTTTAATTATACCTTGAAGAGTTGCAAGTAAGCAATGCTGAATCCTAAGCAGATTCTAATTTACATGCCTCGCTAAGTGCATGAGTATTAATCGTGTGCAGATGTATCTGCATATGATTATATGCACATATGAGTCTTTTGGGAGACAGTTGAAAAGTTTTAATACCTTCCAATCAGATTCCAAGCACCAGTCAGCCAGCTGTGTTGCTCTCTGGACAACAAGATAGTCAAGAACTCATTACTTGCCACATGCATTCCTCACACCATTTCTAAAGAGTTCAGGATGTCTGCTTCATTGCCTTAAGGAGAAATCTGTAGGCAAAGAGTACGTGCCTGCTCCAATTTAGACTCTCTTAAGCAGATATATATTATCCCTAGTTTTGATAAATTCCTAGAAACATCAGCTAAGTTGTATTAAAAGGAAAGTTTGAGGGAACATCTTACTCTGTCTCATTATCAGACACAAGATATACTGAGCCTATAAAATAAAAAAAATAGCACCTCACAAAAATTGCATTTATATTAGGTCCTCATAACAGGGTTTTGAGTAATGAGGTGGCAGGTAAGAAAGTTACAGCGTGAGAGGCAGGGTCAGACTAACAGTGAGGGTAGAGTGCACTTGCAACATCTTAGCGTCATACAGTGCTGAATGCAAAAGAGCGAAGTCTAATCATTTTGAACTTTAACATTTGGGTTTACTCCCAAACATCTGCAAGACATTTTACACACAAATGCAACCAGTTATTCAGCCTTTTGAAAGTTAGGGACCCATGTTTTTGGTGGGGTTTTCTCTTGTGTTTTCTTTTAAAAGAACAGTTGTTACTTCCAGAGTCTGGAAGTCTCAGCAAAACGCTCTTTTAATGACAATCAGCACTAGTCAGCCAAGAGCAACTCTAGGCACTCCCTCCTGTTCATCTAACTTCTAGCTTGGGCAGCAAGAAAGTCAGGACAAAAACTCTGGTTTCCCATGTGATGGTACGTGGAGCAGCTACCACCTAACCAACCCAAGAGAGGCCTAATGAAGCTGATATTTCAAGAGCCTTGATCACTGCCCTGGTTCAATGCCTTGATCCCCTCAGTTGAAGATTTTTTCAGAGGACAGCCTACCTCCCATTCAGCCACATTTATCTCACCTTGCAAGATACTATAAAACCCTCAGCTTCATGGAGAAAAAGGTTAAAGGTGGAGTAGGGGGAGATATAAAACAGATATAGTTAAGGCCAATTTAGATAAGATGACAAAGAATGCAAATATGTGTATGTAGAATATGAAAAGATTTCCTACTCCGAAGCACTTGAGACTTGTTAACCAGATCAGACCAATGCTCACAATGGAGTAAAGCTAGCTGTAGGTTCCTCTGGCACCTGTCTCCTTGGCTAAGAGAAGCTATCCTACTATGGTTTGAAAAAGGAAAGAATCTATCTTCAGTGAAGGGAAGTGACATACTTTCTGTGTTAAATCTTTAACCATCAGTACAGAACTAAGATTCTCCCCTAAAGTATACTTGGAAACTGTTAGTCTTTTACATATCAGTGACCTACAGCATAAATAGGTCAGAATACCAGGATCTCACATCTAGTGTTCAGTTGACTGTCTCATGGTTCGGCTTATTTACCTCAGTGATCCTGTCAGGACCACTGCCAAAAGGAATGCATGTACCAAGTGCTCTACTATGAGGAACAGGAGAGGGCCACCCAAAACCAAATTCAGTTTCCAAGCAAGGAGCACAGCCAGGGATACCTCCCCAAAAGGTCTTTTTGCAGAAAGCAGAGCTCACACACCATACCTTGGATTGACCTTTGCACTAAATAATTTAAGACACTGAAAGCAAGCTGAGTCCAACTTTTAAATTACAAGACACAATGGCAGTAGGAACTTTCATTTGGTTGTAACTTCGTTCGACATGAGTCAACGTTCACTGTCCCCCTTCAGTAACACTTTTTAAAGCATGTTTTAGGGTAAGGGCGGTTTAACAAACATATGAAAAACAGGATTTCTGGCCTCTGAACAACTCCCCATACTGTCTGCAACCAAGATACTGCAACGTTATGCTAGTGCATTATAAAAGGAAAAGCAGCTAGTCTGTTTTCGCTGTCTATTTTCATGAGCAAACCACAGTAAGCAAACAGTCACTGGTGAAGTTAACTTAGCCTGACATTTTTATGTTGTAATAATTTAAGAAAGCATTAGCAACAAATAAGTGCTTGTTTCGGATGTATTGTTTTTAGCTCAATATCCTTTTAAGATGGCATTGATAACTTAATCATTTAGAGTAGTCGTCCCTACAAACTCAACATGCAATTTTCATAAGACATTCCAAAGTCAGCCAGCTTGCTTCAAACAGTTAATGTATTGTTCAAATAGAATCATGCATGCAAGTGACCTCCTCATTAAAATGTATGAAGATTCCACTCTGAGAAAAGCCCATTGCGTAAGCAGGATGGCATGCAGCATATGAAATTTTCTGTGTTGAACATAGGACTCTGGCCTTGAAGTTTAGTTCTGCAGAAAGTAACTTTCGCTTTAGAGGAACTTCAAAGCTTTCTGAATCAAGGATCTAACCACATCCTTGTGGGCATGACAACAAGAACTAGCCTCCTGCATCAGAATGGCATATATTGGACCCGAAAGTCACCAGCTCTAAGCCAGCTGAAGTCAGGATCACTGCAGAGATAGCAGCCTTTATTTTTTTTTGGCAAGTACTCAAGTAGAATTCCCCTGAAGCACCTTTTGATAACAGAACTGCTTGGAAGCCCAGTCCACTCTTCCTATTCCCCCTTCTGCTTTTTCCTCCAGCAGTAAAGTGACATTTAAAAACCACAGGCTAAAAGACATTTTGAAAAGCTGTTTTCTTTGCCTATGTTACCCACACTGTTTCTGACTATTACCATCTAAAATTAATTCTTCAACATTTATATTTTTTACTCAGTTGGGAGGATGAAAACAGCATAATGTTTCATTTTTATCTAGACAATTTCACTTCTCGATCTCATTCTCCTACTAAGTTGCAGAGTTTGCAAACACTGCAGGGGAACGTTTAGAGACTATTTCCATGGAAACTTTAGTTTCAGGGTAACAATCCTGATATATCTGATTCTCGGTGATTTGGTTTTTGTTTTAGTTTTAAATAACTCATTGAAGCAGGCAGATGAGGGCAATATAAAGAGAACCACCATCCAAACTATCTATAGGCTTAGCTGATGTTATAAAGTATGTCAAATTGAGGGCATGAAAATCTTATTTTTCCCTTATTCTATATCCCACATTTGTAAAGGTCAACCTCTTGTCTAAGAAATATATGAAAACATACACTGTCATATAAGAAAACATACTGGTAGATTCCTGACAAGAGGAATTTAGAGGCTCGTAGTGTTCAGTGCATAGCCATGATTAGCACATAACTAAAAGCTTTACGAGGGCTTTTAATCAGGCTCAAATAAAATTAGGAGCCTCAGAAGACACAATGCTGAAAAGAGGCCAAAGGTTCATCACATATTGTAATTAGACTTGTGATATTAAAGTGATCCTGGAACACCACAGGTGGCACAACACAATCGCTAGATGTGAAGGAATTAAACTTAAAAAAGGGGGAGCAGATATGAAATTACAAGGATAAAAGAGACATCCACAATCTGGAGCCAGCTAATATGTGAAGATGTTCAGAGGAAACATCCCTTTTATGTTTCAGTATCACACTGAACAAGCTATTGTTCTAGTTTATCTTCACAAAATGTGAATGACCATCAGTAGGACTTTAAAAGTTTACTTGACAGCTGTAACCCAAGGACAAAGTATGTAAGCAAGCATGAAAGATACCCATGTTACCAAATCTCTTGAAGTTTAAAGGAAAAAGCCTGTTTGAAAATGTGTTACAATTAAATACACTATTTAATTAGCTCTAAAAGCCTTTTAAATGAGTACCTCCATTTTTTCACTGCATCTCCAAGAACTGAACATTTCACTGGAAATCTAAACTTAGCCCTACGCTCATCAGAGTGTCCTATTAGGGTGTACAGATACACCATTCATGTAAAAAAGCAAAGCCATACAACCTAGCTGTTGGAAATTACATCAGGATTGACCTTGAAGACTACAGGTACAATTCTGCTTTACTGAAGTCAATGGAAGTTAAGTTATGCAGCCAGAGCTTCACCACTTACCTTTTGTAGCCTTCAGGTAATCAGTGAGAGAATTTTACAGCTTTCCAACCCCTTTTGGCAGCTAAAAGGAAGACAACATTTTCTAATCCCTACCACCAATCAAAACACTTAGTTCTTGCAAGAGGTTTGTGCAAGGCATGTCTGCTACTTTACCACTCCCCCACGGCCTCCATTTTTGGGAACTAACCCCAATGAACATTGAATCCTGCCTCTTTACCTTGCTCAGAACTTGCCAAAGCCACAACAGAGGGAAATTGACTTCACCCTTATCATTTTCACTGTTGCCAACAGCAATGGGTTCCCAATAACAGTTGTTAAGAACATAAGAATGGTCATACTGAGTCAGAGCAATGGTCCATCTAGCCTAGTTTCCCCATCTTCTGAGAAGTGGCCAGTGCCAGATGCTTCACAAGGAATGAGCAGAACAGGAGAATTTATCAAGAGATCCATCCGTCCCCTGTCATGCAGTCCCATCTTTTAGCAGTCAGAGATTTAGGAACACCCAAAGCATGGGATTGCATCCCTGACCCTCTTGGCTAATAGCCAAATACTTTTTAGCCTTCACAACATCCTCTGGCAATGAATTTGACACGTTGACACTGCACTGTGTGAAGGAGTACTTCCTTACGTTTGTTTTAAGCCCGCTGCCTACTAATTTCATTGGGTGACCCCTGGTTGCTGTGTTATGTGAAGGAGTAAATAACTCTTCCTTATTCATTTTCTCCATAACATTCACGATTTTATAGATCTCTTTTCTAAGCTAAAGAGTCCCAGTCTTTTAAATCTCTCCTCATATGGCTGTTCCATACCCCTAATCATTTCTGTTGCCAGTCTCTGTACTTTTTCCAATTCTAATATACCTTTTTGGTGATAGGGTGACCAGAGCTGCACGAAGTATTAAAGATTGGGCATACAATGTATTATGATATTTTCTGTCTTATTTATCCCTTTCCTAATGGGTCCTAACATTGTTAGCTTTTTTGCTTGCTGATACATATTGAGCAACTAATACCAGTCATTTTATATTCTGCTGTTGCAACTTGGGAGAACCAAAGGAGCTCTCTTTATAACTATGAGTTTTGTGTTTTTTAATTGAGATCTGATTGTATAGACTTTGACAGCTGTTCATGAAAACTTCTTACAGGCCATTATGCAACGGGGTTATCCGTTGGAAAGCTCTAGGGAAAAAACAAAACCACATACACACACACCAGGACCACAAAGTCCCTTACTGCATCCTCCAAGGACAAGAAAGAACTTCTTCCAAAGTGAAGATTTTGGTTTTTTGATTTTGAGTTCAAAGTCAAGAAACTAAAACGAATGATGCGCAACTCTATATTCACACAGAAGCTTTACACTCATGTAACTTCTTAGAAATAATGGCGTTAGTCCCAATTTAGCCCCAAGTGAGAGCTCATCTTTGCAAACAGGGTTATTTAATCGAACACTGAAACGTTTTGAAGATAAAAGTGACAGTTTGTCCTTAGAGGCTTCAACAGGAAATTTTAGATGTTTACATCAACAATGTTAATTTGTACTGCAATCTCAAAGATTAAAATCAAGCAATACCTCACTTTAAACACAGCATGTGTTCTTCGCCATGTGAATCGTACTATGAAGTTCAGCCAAGTTTTAAAAAAGAAAGCCAGGTCAAGACAAATACCACCACTAAAAAGACAGCTTAAAGTGACAAACTGCAGAACTGTTATTTTCAACTCCTATTAAAACAGGAGCAAGACTATTAAGGAGCCTAGATAATAGTAATCACTTTTTTAAATGCTTTACAATACATTCCTGATAGCATATACTAACGAACTACAAGTTTCATATTTGTTCCTAAATTTATTAAGTGTTAATCTAGTCTTAAACAAAAATTGTTTATTCAGAGCAGGCTACCAACACTGCTTCAGTCTGCCTCTCTGTTGGTCAAATAATCAGGCAACACAACCATGACAGCTCCATCTGCCAGTTAAAAGTGGGGATGAAAGAGTTAGACATCTGTCATGTTATTTCAGGGTAACACGCAAAGACAAAGCAGCAATATCATTTTTAATACAAACCAAGCAATTTCACTCAACATTGATTTGCTTTTATTGTAGAGCACAGAAAGTGTAAGTAGTGTCATTTTAATAATAATAAAAAAGGGTTGCAACCTAAGATGTCCCCTGTATTGATTAATGTACACTGTGGAACATTCAAAGCTAGGTACCTCAATATGTTTATTCACCTATAATGCACCCAGAAGATTGCTTCTCTTGATCAAGAGAAGTCTCCTAAACAACACAATGCCATCTTTCCTGCTGACTCAGGCCTCACAATTGTCTCTGCAGCTTCATCCTGAATCTTCCTCTTGCTGCACATTTGCCTATCACCACCCCTGTAATATTGTTTGTTTCTCTCAAGCAAGCCTCCACTTCCTCACACCTTGTCCTGTCTTCAAGTCTCACTCCTCAAGACTCCTGCACACATAGCCCACTAATGCAAAGCAGCACCACCTTGTCACCCCCTTCAGACAGTTCCACTGGCGCCTTCATTTAAGAAAACCCTAATTTTAAAGAGGAGCTACAAGTTCTTGCCACCAACCCACTTCTGAATATTCTTTCCCTATTCTTCCATCACTGTCTCTGCTGTTTCTTTCCACCACCATCTCATCAGCAATGAACTTTCCATCTATAGCTCCTGACATCAAGAATAGCCCAACTGAAATTTTCCTCTTCATCAAAGCTTCAGCACTCCCTCTTTTTGGCCTATGACAATTCACTCTCTTTACATAACTCTCCTTCACTAACTTGTATCAGAATATTCAGTCTGGTATAATTTAACAATAAAATGTGTTGAAGTAGTTTCTATTAAAGGCTATTACTGCGGCTGAAGTTTCATTCAAGGGAGAAGTGGATATTTAGTATACTTTGGATTAAACTAATTTGACAAGCTAAAGTCAGTATACATGTGCTTAACTTTTTTTGGATGGCCCCGTTTTTCAAGAATGAAGCCAAGGAAAAAAATACCTCTAAAAAGTGAGGCAATTTGTTCTAACTATCAGGTACAGTACACTCTAGATGACTTTTTGCCACATGTTGATATCGTCTTGGATAAAAATGTAAAAAACTTTATCTTGCAATCAGTAATCACTATTAAACAAGAGAAAACCTACTAGTCTCATAGAAATCCAGTTATACAAAAGAGAGTGAAAGGAACCCAGAGAAATCTAAAGAATAAGCCTTCTAACCCGAAATAAAATGGATCCAGTTCTGCTAGCCAGCACTACTCAAACAGCAAGCTAGATAATTGCAGACTATTAGACTGTCATTCAACACTATGCACAGTAAATTCTGTAACAGCACTGTGTACACTTTAGGACCCAGACTTTAGAATCAGTAATTGATAGGACCAGCAAAACACATATTCTATATTTTGGATAATTTATCTTATCAGCTTTCACAGGAATTTAAGTTGCTTTATATAGGAGTTGTTGGGCTAAGCAAGCTGGCTCCATTTATTTGATTGAATTTTACTTCCCTTTTAGTTGTGTGTGAAAGCAAGAGTTTCCACTCAAGGAAGCAGTAGTGTCAAGTCCAAGTTAGCAGTGAGTTTCCCCTGCAGAAAGATGTAAAGACAGAAAAGTGGAGCCCTGCTAACTATTAGAGTAACTGAGAAAAAGGGACCTCTTTTTAAGACGGAGAAAGACAAAAAGGTAGTTAAGTAAAGAGACAGCATGAACACAGTTGTAGTCGGAGGGAGGGAAAAAAAAGGGGGGGCAGAAATCAGGGGGACTAGTTGCAAGCATCCAGGCAAACACCTGTATTCAGCATGAGGTATATTCTCCTTTCCCCCACCGCCCACAGTGTGGGCAGGGGGGAGGGGAAATCCATAAAACCAAGGGTTCGGAACATCAACAGAGCACCTTCAGTCTTGAAAGGCCCACACAAAGACAGCAAGGACACAAGCATATAACTTCAGTGGTGATTTAATTCTGCAATTGGCAGAAATGAAATTGACAGATTACCACATTCCCCACCTTCTTCTCAGCTATTAAAAAAAAAATCAGACAGAATAACTTCTAATGCTGTGGTGACTGAAACTGCTAAGTGACAATGGGGGTTGTGATTGGGAAACAGTAGAAGCAACCAGAGAAATGTCTTGCAACAGCACAAGATGGGCCTAAGCTGCTATGACACAGAAAAGGCAGAATTCCATAGCTAGGAATGGATCTGAGGCTGAAAAGGAAAATTTAAAGACCACCACAATGCAGTCAAAACCAAAACCCACACACAAACACCTCACTAACCCCTCTTCCACCCACTCCCACACAAATGGGGCCTAGCATAAGGCTAATTCATACAGTAAAAAGGCAAGACATCACATATTGAAAGGATATCATGTCAGATCTCAAAAATTAAGCCAGCTCCAGCTTGTCAGTACCTGAACAGAGACTAAGAAAGAGTATGTCTACACTCAAATTTCCACGTGCCCTACGCAGCTGCGTGCTTTGTATATGGGTAAGGACAGCCCTTTAAGTATGTCTCCTTGAGCTGGGACTCACACCCCCAGCTCAAAGTGTAGACATACCCCATTTCTCCTAAGGGTGCCACCAAGTAGTATTAGATGGTGCTCCAAATTATGGTAGATTCCATGCACAACATGATGCTGGGGATCACCATGTTGTTGGAGATATCTTCTTCTGAAGGTCACATGAAGCCAGTATTCTGACAGCTTCAATTCCTGTAGCTAGATTTTTTTTTCCCCCCGATTTACTCCCATTTGGATACTGCATTGTGTTTTTCCACCCTTGAGATAGCTGCATTTTAATCATGGGAGAAATAATTCAATTTATTATATACAGCAATCAAGATCCTTCAGGATGGACAGCACTACATGTATGATGTGTTATTTAGCATTGTAAAACTGATCAAGTTAGATCAGACAGCAAGCTTTTAAGAGGATACCATCCCTTTAAGTAGAAGTCTAGACGTTGTTCTAAACCAGTGGTGGGCAACCTGCGACCCTTCATGGTAGGCTGCTGGCAGGCCACCAGACCATTTGTTTAACATTTGCATGGCTGCCCGCAGCTCCCAGTAGCTGTGGTTCGCCATTCCCGGACAATGGGAGCTGTGGGAAGCGGCGGCCAGCCCACGCTGCTTCCCGCAGCTCCCATTGGCCGGGAACGGCAAACCGTGGCCACTGGGAGCTATGGGTGGCTGTGCAATCGTAAACAAACAGTTTGGCAGCCTAACTGTGCGGCCCACAGGTTGCCCACCAGTGTTCTAAACAAGCAAGCAAGCAAAAACCACACATACACCCAGGTCTTAGAACAATGACCTACACCTGAGATTAGAAAATGCTCCATTTTGTACAGTCTCTGTTTGGGCATTTGTCAGCACTTCGCATACAGTCAGTTTCCCCTATAGTAACTCAGTTTCCCTCTGTGAAGTCTTCCATAAACCAACAGGGGAGGAAACACAATTACAAAAATAGGAAAATGCAATTGTAAAAGCCCAATCAACAGGGCAGATCTTAAAACTACCAGTAACTTTGTCAAATTGATGAGACTTAAAGTTAGCATCCTTTTAAAACCCAAAATAAAAAACAGGGAGGGAAGGAAGCGTGAGGAAAAAAAAAGGAACACATTAAGCTGACCTAGGCAAGATAGAGAAAAGTAGTGTCATATATATACAAAAAGTATCTTTAAAATCCAAAGCAGACCAATGAAATTGCACTTAAACTTTAAGGAACTAAGCAGAAGACAATGAAGTATAACCAGGAAAGCTTGTGAGAGACAGAATATGAATGCTGCTCAATTTACTTTATCCAGTTCTTTCTGTAACTATAAACACAGGAATAGGTTCAGTATCTAACCTGTGCACTGTTTTTTTGGAGCTGAGTATGCTGCTTTTTAAAAACATTTCTATGACCCAAACTTCTTATTCAACTGAATACACAGTGGAAAAAAGCCTTTAGAAAAGCCACTAATCAAACTCTTATTACATTCTGAAGATGGCTGCAGAAGAAACAAGGAATTTTTTCTCTTCCTTATAAAGAATTAAAACAAATCTAACCTTTGTGTTTTGTTTTAATTCCCTTCCCCCCACGTTTAAAAAAACAACCCCTAGACCTGTCATAGCATCAAGTCTCGTCTTCCCTGGAGAATTCTTGGAACTCTGATAGGTTTCAGAGTAACAGCCGTGTTAGTCTGCATCAGAGTTCCAAAAAGAAAAGTACTCCTTTTCTTTTTGGAACTCTGATGCGGACTATCTGCTCTCAGTCCTTCAAAGATTAAGTCTACCCTTTCAGTTAACAGAGACATTTTTTCTCCCAAATGGTAGTTAATTAGTCCTAACACAAAAATATCATTCAGGCTACTTAAAACTAGACACTTCCTATCTTAGTCAGAATTCACTTCCTCTGTAGCCAGTATCTCATAACACCAGCAGTCCATCAAGTCTCCAGGGTAACAAAACATGAATCATTAGAGAGAAGACATTTCAGGTCTTCTTTACTCACAAAATACAAGGAGCATAAACGTTGTTTCTCCATGCCAGGTCACCTTTATTTACATTTCCAGAAAATAAAAAGTTTTATTCTTTCAGATGAGCATGGATTTCATCGTGCCAAGCACTAGCTACGTGCATAAAGATTTAGTCTTCAGTTGTAAAGATATTATGCATATCTTTGCTTTCATAATGCAAGTAGCATCAGACTATTTACATGAATAAAGTTAAGCATGAATTTAAGTGTTTGGAGGATTGGGACATAAACCTAATATTTCAGTAACAATACATTTATATCTAATACAGCAAAGGTCTTATAAAAATTCTCTTTGCTCAATTTAAAACTGACAGTCAATGTGAAAATATCTAATACAACAGACTATTATGTTAAACAGTTAAGTCATGCATATCTCAGTAATTTTTGGGACACTACTGTTGCAAAAGTATCTGTGCTTTAAAAAAAGCAAAGAGAGAGAGAGACTGCCTTGAGAATTTTTCTTAAATTACATAAAAAATACTAACTTTAATCATAAGAAAAGCCACTCGAAATCTCAGACACTCAATATACACATTCATATGTACTCCACTCTTATGGAACTAAAAAGTGTAAGACAATTATTAATATTACCCATAATCAATAAAATCAACTAGCCTTCAACTGTGACTATAGATTACTATAAAGAAAAGGAGTACTTGTGGCACCTTAGAGACTAACCAATTTATTTGAGCATGAGCTTTCGTGAGCTACAGCTCACTTCATCGGATGCTGTAGCTCACGAAAGCTCATGCTCAAATAAATTGGTTAGTCTCTAAGGTGCCACAAGTACTCCTTTTCTTTTTGCGAATACAGACTAACACGGCTGTTACTCTGAAACCTATAGATTACTATAATTGTTTACTCCCTGTAATCAAGTAGGTTTTTTTTAAAATACAATTTGAGCAATACCCAGTTTAAGCAGTTTGAGTCTTCTTCCATTTCCTGATAACTTGCATATGCACATCACAGAGAATTTCGCAAGCAACAGGGAAACAGTTAGGAGGACAGCTCCTGAACAGCCTAGAAAAACCGCCCCCCCCCCCCAGACCAAGAGTGTCATGTTCTGGATTTTGTTTTCAGTTCAGTCTTGGGTCAATATTTTAAAGAGCATTTCTAAAACATCCTATCCTATTAAAGTGATTTCCATTACTGGGAGAGCAAGATGGTCCAGGGAGTTTATACAACTGCCAACAGTTAGCCATTTCTCAAGTCACATGAAAACATTTTACATTCAAATCTGGATGATCTGATTGAAGAACGAGCTAGGTATGTAAGTGTCAGAGAAACTGCTTTGAGGGGAAAAAAAAAGGTGTAGCTATTTGTTTTCCTGCAAGACTGAAATATGATAGTTTATATTTATCCATTATGGTCTCCACTGTCCACTCCACTTAGAGAGCCCAGAATTTGTCCTCAGAATTTAACTCCTTTGGGGTAAGGGGTCTTTTTGTTCTGTGTTTGTGCAGCACCGAGCACAACAGAGTCCTGATCAATGACTGGGGCTCCTAGGTCTTATTTACAAAGTGATTTAACAACAAAGCGGGCAAAGTTCAATGTTTTGAGCAGATTGCCAGTCACCGCTACAAGGTTTGGGCGGAGAGCTCAGCAAAGGGCACCTCCCTAATGACTTGTCAAGTTGCTAAACAAGGGGGAAATGCACATAGCGGTCTCGAAACCGCAGCCGGAGATGAACAAGGCAGCGCGCGGTAATGCACTTCGCCAGAGATTGTGCGAACCGGAGCCTAGAGCCAGCTCCGAGGAGGCGGCTGAGCAGCTGGGAGCCAGGAAAAGAGGACTGGGGAGGGGGAGAAGTTTCACTCCCTCTTACCTCCCGCCGACGGGCGGAGGGCAGCCAGGCGGGCTTGCGGGATGCCGTGGAGAGGGGGCGGCCCGACCAGCAGGCTCCACGGGGCAGGAGGAAGTGCCCCAGGCTGGCATCTCTCCCCTGAGCACGGAAGGGCCCGGCTTCCCCCGCACTTGACTGGCTCCGAGCGAGGCGGAGACCCACCTCACGGGCACTCGCTCGCTCCATGACAGCTAGCCCGACGGTGACCAGTGTAGCCGGGCCACCACGAAGCCGCCTGACCCCGCGGGGAACCAGCGCTAAGAGGGAAAGCCCAGGCCACTTCCCTTCCCACTAGACTCTCTCTGCCCAGCCCCCACAGCGGTACCGGGGGCAGGCGGCATTCGGGCAGCCAGCTCCCCTCCCCCGGTCTCTCCGGTTCCCCCGCCGCCCTGCGAAGCCCCTCACCAGAAGGAAGAAGACAACGAGGACGGAGGCGCCTCATCTCCAACCCGGCTGGGTGAGGGGAGGCAGCCCCGACCCAGCTCTCCTCGCTAAGGCTCCTCTCCCCAGCCCAGCCCCTCGCGATAGGTGACCGAGGGATGCCTGGGCAGCCCGTGCCCCTTTCCGCTCTCGGCTCCCCCGGCCCGGCCCCTCAAGGGAAGTGATCGGGGGGGTCCGAGGCAGCCCGTGGCTCCGTTTCCCGCCTAGCCCCTCACCGATGGTGGAGATGAAGGTGGTGTTGAAGGCGTCCTCGCTGAAGCGGAACAGCAGGCAGGTCTTGCCCACGCCCGAGTCGCCGATCAACAGCAGCTTGAAAAGATAGTCGTAGGTCTTCGCCATCTTCGCGCAGCCAAGCCTCTGGCTTGCCGGGAGCGAGGGAGGGGGAAACTCCACCACCACTCCCCACCCACAACACTGACGCGCCAAAGCCGGCATCCAATCACCGCCGGCAACGCCCCGAGGCTCATCACTACGCGCCGGAAGTGCGCAGCGGGCTGACGGGGTATGTAGTCTCTTGAGCGAAGATTCATTTCCGGAGCGCGGGCCAGTGGTTCTTGTGCTGGAGTAGGAGGCCTGCGGCTGCCCGGGCAGTAGCTTGGGGGTGGAAAGGGCCGTGGAGTGCGAAAACTCACTCAATTTATGGGGAGGGGGAGGGGGAGGGGGAGGGGGAGGAGGAGGAGGAGGAGGATAGGCAGGGCTGCAATGAGGCGCCCTGCGGCTAGGAGTGCTGGGGCAAGGCCCCGGGAGTTCAAGGAGCCTGGGTGTGCTGAGCTGAGCGGCTCTGGGGTGAGGAAAGCGTCCTGCAATTTAATATCGCCTAACTCATTAACTGATTAGTTCTAATGAATGTTACCTAGTTGCCAGAGGACACTGGCTAAAGATCAGCTTGAAACACCTGGACTCTCTCCCTCTTCACCCCCCCCCCCCCCCCCAGGAAGGATTCATTTCAGAGGCTGTCACTGCCGGGCCGCTCTACTGGCATCAGGGGAAATGGTGAACATGCCCTGCTCCAGCCGCATCTGCCCTTCCCTTGAGCGTACTGTTTCCAACACATCAAATGTTTGTTTTATCTGTCAGTGGCATGAGCCTTGGTGAACGTTTGTGCTTTGGTAACTGTGAAGACAGAAGCTATCCCTCTCTTTTCAGAATAGGTGTAGTAGCATAATTGTGGTTGTGGCCCTGTGCTGCAAATGTCTCCGTGGAACCACCTAAAAATGGAGAGTTCAGTCTCCATGACCATTCAAGCCTTAATCTCCCTACTAAGATTTTCCCTGTGATATGAATCCCGTAGCACTAGACCCAGGCAAGGATCAGCAATACATTTAACATTGACACAAAACATCTGTGAGGTGGTAGTGACTTTCAGTTACTACCAAGCTTATTTTTAACTAATGGATCTTTGAATACCATGTGATGGAGTACTGCAAACAGATGTGTCCATTTCATCATATGAAAGGCTTTCTCTGCATCCAGTGGCAGAAGTGAGCCAACTGCAAACCTTGTGGTTTGGGTAAATACATTTAGATACCTACGCTTATTTATAGAATCCATAGCTTCCTTTTATAAAGTGTATTTAGTTTGGGCATGAAAAATTACACCCACACAGACTCTCCTAACAATTCTGCATCAATTAACTAATTTTATTTTTATAACACTCTGGTATCTGAAAAAAGAATATCCCTGAGCACTTGAATATCCTCTATATACCTAGAGTTCCTATGAATACAAACATTACACTGGCTGCTTGTAAACCTTACACTGCATAACAATACTCTATTAAATAGCTGTGGATATATTTGTGTATAGCAATGTTTCACCAACTGCCTGTATATAAACTTTAAAAAGTACTGCACTAGATATTTCTTTTTATCCGTATATAACAATCCTCCACAAAAAAATTTTTTAAGGTGATGCTAAGGTTTCAGGCACATAGTGTATTGGGTGTGTATTACCTTTCATAAACATTAAAATTTAGAAAAAAAATTAGAAACCCAGAAAATGCAGGGTAGATGTTTCACTTCTGGGCTGAGGCATCCCATAGAGATGCCAACATGTGCAGTATCAAAAATGCGCACCAAAAACATGGGGTTTATCAGTTCTTTCAATACTGATATGTCTCTGATACTATTGGTAAGCATGATGACTTGTCAACATACTAACCTTTGTTCTTTTTATGTAAGTGCTCTGATTACACTTCCCAGGATATGAGGTTTGTACATGGAGACACATGAACTCAGGGTTTAATGACACTTGGATAATTGTCTACCACCTGTGATCATATGACTTCATCCTGTGAGGTACTGGGGTCAATTTTGCCTCCACAATTACTGCTACTTGGAAAACTAAATATCTAAATTAAATTTGTGGGGATAATCAGGTATTTTAGATGTTCAAGTGATAGAAGCTATACCCACAAATAAATGAGGACATAATACTTCAGTTATATGCACATAAAATTTTGCAGGTGCAAAAAGAGATCTGGTGAAAGCTGATTTAATTTTGGCAGTAAATATTTCGCTTAGCCACCTTAAATGGTTATATATCTGTGTAAAGTGAGATAAGAAGATTGTAACTTATAGGTTTTTTCCCCAAAGTTTTTTAAGTACTGTTAACATGTCAGTATTTTCTTCTTTCATTTGGTACCTGTAATGTTCTGGAGTGAGTCAGCATCATTATTCATTTCTACAGTATCCTTCACAGTATGTCACAGGTTTGTATCAAAATAAACAAAACTATAAAAAACCATTGACAGCTATAGGAAAGAACTACTGCTTTAATTAATTTTAAAAGCTATAACAAAGTGTGCCCTATAAACAGAAACAGGGAGTTATACAACTGTAATGACAGGTTTCAGAGTAACAGCCTTGTTAGTCTGTATTCGCAAAAAGAAAAGGAGTACTTGTGGCACCTTAGAGACTAACCAATTTATTTGAGCATAAGCTTTCGTGAGCTACAGCTCACTTCAGCGGATGCATCCGATGAAGTGAGCTGTAGCTCACGAAAGCTTATGCTCAAATAAATTGGTTAATCTCTAAGGTGCCACAAGTACTCCTCTTCTTTATACAATTGTAAATCATTGGGACAGATTATTCTCTCCCACAGGAAAACCTACAGGAAATGGTCTTGGGACGGTTTGCTCCAAATTATTCAGTTAAGGATTGCCCCTTAACTGGAGGGGAAGAGTCTGGCCTTAAAGACCCCAGTTTCCCTTCCCTTCCCCAGTTTCCAATCCCCTATGAGCTCTCCCTCACTTTCCTGTAACTATGGCTCCAAGTGGGGCCCTGCTGACAAAGCAGTGGTGCCTGGTACCTTTCTTAAAGGATATTCTGCTCAATAGTTAAGCTGTACTAATCTCTGAGTGGGCCTTCCGCAGTACTGGTATTGTGGAGATGATGTGCAACCATGACCCCTCATCGTATACAGATTCTCAAGCCCTTTGCGGGGAAAAGGGGGGTTCCAGAAATGTGGGGGAGAGGATGGGGCTAACTCTCCCTAACAGGTAGTCTAGGGCCAATCTGTGTGAAAAGTGTCCCAACTGCACCAGGATTGCGGGGCTAGGACCTGGCCCATAGTTGCCAAATGTCCTTTCTCACAGATGTACGTTAGGACAAGCTATGTTACCTGCTGACTTTGAACTAAGTAAAGAACTTGAGATGCATGGGGTTCAGTCATACATAGATAGCCAACATACATCACGTGCATCAAACATCGTAATCACTCTTTGAAATTAAACCATAATTTGATGGGGGAACCAACCTAGAGATCTTAAAAAGGGCCAAAGCATTCTATTAATTGGCCAGCTAGAAGAATATGGACTGCTGCATTTGGACAAAATGTAATCAGGAACTGCCCCAAACAATGAAATACATTAAGAAGAAGTCTTGAAGAAACAAATGCAATCAACATGATTCCAAACCTTTCTTTTAAATAAAGGTCTAAGCATTGTGAGATTCCTGACATGGGAGCAAGATGTACAGTTAAAAACTATGAACACAAATCCAATGACAAATCTGGTTTCAAATTCTCTACAAGTTGGAAGTCTGTTTCAACAAGAACTTGGAACTAACCTTTGGTTTACTATATTATGATTTAACATTATATGACCTCCACAACTGGATATCATGTCAACAAGTGGAGCAGAAATCTCAGTCTGTTCCGCTAACGAACACCTCAGGGAGATCAGGATATCGTCGGCAGAGCAAAGACAATGGAGCAATACAAGATTTTTTTCACACTCGTAATGCTCAGCATTGTTCAAACTGAAATTCTGGAATATGGTTGCTTAGTTTTTTTCTTTCTACATCAATGGTAGTTGGCTGTGTGCGTGTTATTAAGATGGGCTGTTGGGCTATTTATTACAAGATTTAAGATTATAAATGATGACAGCCTAATCTGGCACTGAAGCAATAAAACTGAATAGGTTAATTATTTCAGACCAGCATGAACCATCAGATTAGGGGAAACTACTAATGAAAAACTAATCACTGAAACATTTTCCATTTATTTTATTTTCTGAGGCCTGAGTGGCTACATAGCCTAATTCGGGCCTTTTTAAAGATTACCACATCAGCCTAGTTCAGCAATGAAGAGGCTTTTATGGAACAGATAGGTTTTCATATGTCTCTGGAGCAACATGTTTGTGTTCACCATCTGCTATTCAGGAGTAATTTTATAGAAAAATAAAGAAAATCACTTCACTCGTTAATTACAGTGGTGCTTTGCAATATTGTACTCAGTTCTGAATGGGAAAAGTGCCAGTTTGCTAGACTTGCAAGACAGATGTTTATTTAACCACCAACTTAAAAATTACCTTAAAAACAAGACATGAAAACTCACTGATATTTACGTTTTTTCCTGCCTTTGTTTAGTATGTAAAAACTGCTACTGTACAAACTGTATACCTCACAAAGCTCTTTGACTGTGTTTGAAAGGACAGTGTCAAGGCTGTTAGGCCTTAACAACTACTGTGATGTTTGCCCTATAAAAATTCCATTGTTTCAAACCAATCTTTGCTATAGCATTACATTAAAAAAAAAAAAGTTGTGCATCACATGCTAGACAAATGTGAGCAATGACAGAAAATTTTATTTCTGTTTGACAGATATATTTCTATCTACTAATGAGGGACTACGGGTTTTTTTTTTGTTTTGTTTTTAAAGAGGGTGGGAGGTAGAAGAAAGTTAATATTATGGTCTATCTAAAGAGTTACACTTCCATAGGAACAAAATAGAAAAGATTGTTGTAGTGTTGATTTGTATGTTGAAGGAATGGTAATGCAGCCTTTCTTAAACCCCAAATCCTATACTAACCCTAGTCAATTTCAACTTTAAACTAAATTCCCCTGGTCATATCACCTGATTATAATAGTTTTAAGTTAACCCACATCTTTTTGTATTGTGTACTGTTAAACAACTGCTAAGTCCCACCCAAGAGATGGCAACAACTCATCGGGGGTGAAGTAATACATATGTAGCCCTTACCTTCCTCAAAGAACTATAGTAAGATTTAATGAAGAACAGATGGTTTGTACAGAACTCCGGTGGGGATCCTTGGATGAAAGGCATTAAAGACGTGCACAGCAAAATAGTCCTTTTATGCTCACTAATATCATATAAAATGTCACAAATATAAAATCTAAATAAACGATTTTATGTACAGAGGAAAAAATACAAATTATTTGTAATTGGTCTGCACATACTCGAATGATCTGAAATTCGTATGAGAGTAAAGCATCTAATTCAACTTCCATTCCCATTTCTATTGTCTTGGCTGGCAAATACCATCACTTCTGAATTTTCAAATATCTCTTTCCTCCTTGTTCAAAGGAAAGCCTGACTGAATACAAAACCGATAGGCCCACTGAATGCAGAACTTGTTCAGTAGTGGCAAAACTCAGAAACTTAAGATCTTTTGCTAAAGGGATCAGAAGTTCTGGGAGATTTTAATGCGTTGTTGTAAGACTATAAGATTTCAAACACCAGCAGAATGCTTTGAAATACACGGGTAGCTCTTAGACCCTTCTAGATGCTGTTATTTAAAGCACTTGTGGAATCCACCGGTCCCAGAACTGCTTCAACCATCTATGAACACCATCTAACTGCACATCATTACACCATCTCACTGCACATCATTGTGAGCTTTGTTCTCCAGCTTTTGGAGTCTGCTAACTAAATATAATAGTATTCTCCACTTAAGAATGACTGGTTTGGGAAGATGCTATTGTGAGTTAAAACCAGTTGGTATCCATCACCTGAAACTGTCACATCTATTACTTCAAAATAATCTGCCATCTTTTTCTCAGTTGTAGTAGCAGGTCCTGCATTGCATCTAGGTGCTTCTGGATTCATTCTAGGCCTTGTGACAGTGCCTTCTGTAAGCCCTGCTGTTACCTGCAAGTGGATTTTTCTGTATTCTTAATTTTTTAGTCTTTAAGCAGAGTTGTGCTCTTCATTACACAAATGATGGGCAGTGTGAACTCTTTTCATATGCATATTAAGAGAACTCTATCTAGGAAGGTGTTACATGGACTCATTTAGTAATGCAATGCAAAGTTAATTAAATATGCACATGTTTCAATCTGCCCATACCCCAAGAAGAAAAAGCATTACTTTGAATCTTATACATGCTACAAGTTGCATGTGTGTGTGCTACTAAATCAATTTAGTTAAACCAGTGCTAACTTTCGTGTGCTATTAAATCAATTCAGTTAAATAAATGCTAACTTTGCCTGGACACTCAATTTTAAAACTGCTTCAAATGTCCTTGCCAATTGAAGCTAAATCAATATGACAAGTTAAAATTCATTTAAGAGTCCACTTAAAACCAATCTAAAAATATATTTTTCTTAAACTGCTTCAGTTTGTAATACAGACAAGACCCCAGGCCGACAGAGTCTCCAGATCAAACATGCCATTTAAGTGAACTTAAGTATTAACTGAACTTAGATCTATAGTGTCGAAATCTGCCTATAACATCAATCTAGTTACACCTGTATAAATTTCCCTCTTCTAAACAAGCCATTAGAAATTAAATTATTATTGTGAAGTCATGATCAGTCAATAAGTATCTCTTTCCAGGGGTTTGTCTACAGTACAAAATTAGGTTGATTTAATTTAGGCCAACCTGCTACAGCTACAGCAGTAATTTAATCAGCTGCTGGTGTCTACACTACTCTACTTCTGCTGGTGGTGCATGTTCTCACCAGGAGAGTTTACACCAACTGAAGTGGGGCCTTGTGTGGCACTGACAGCTGCACAAAACTCATAGCTAGAGCCCCCACCCCATCCCAGGGTGACAGCTGTGAGCCCAGCCCCCAGTCAATTTAACAGCACAGAGCCAACCAATGCTGAAATTGACATTTTTGTCAGCAGTATGGGAGGCTCACAGCTGGAGCCCTGACACTGACAAGAATGTCAATTTCACAGCTGGAAGGCTCCCATGCTGTGAATTTGAGACCCTCAGGGGGCTCACAGCTCAGCTGTCACTCCAGGCTGGGGGATCCAGCTGTGAGCCCAGGACACTGACCACCCCCTGCTGCCCTGACCCCGCCCCCACTCCACCCCTTCCATGAGGCCCCGCCCCTGCCCCCCTCTTCCCACCCCTTCCCTGCCCCCATTCCAACCCCTTTCCTGAAATCCCCACCCCAACTCCACCGCCTCCCTGCCCCCAGGGGGTGCAGAAGGGTGCAGGTGCGGCAGGGAGCTCAGGGCAGGGGCTTGGGGTGCAGGGTAGGGCAGGGGGTCAGGGTGCAGCAGGTGGCTCTGGGCAGGGGGCTGGAGTGCAGGAGGTGTGTGGGGTGTGGCAGGAGGCTCAGGGAAGGAGGTCACAGTGTGGGGTGCAGCAGGGGGTCAGGGTGCAAGAGGGGTGTGGGGTGCGGCAGGGGGCTCAGGGAAGGGGGTGAGGGTGCAGGAGGGATGTGGGGTGCAGCAGGGGGTTCTGCTGCAGAAGGGGTTCAGGGAGCAGGTCCGGCCCGCCGCACACCGGGGTCAGGGCAAGCTCCCTGCCTGCCTGCCTGCCCTGCCCCCACGCTGCTCCGGGAAGCGGCCGGGACCTGAGAGCGGGGGGAGCACAGGGGTCTGTGTATTGCCCTGGCCGCTCTTCCACGTACCTCCCCCAAAGCTCCCATTGGCCAGGAACGAGGAACCATGGCCAATGGGAGCTTCGGGGGAGGTACCTGGAGGAGTGGCCAGGGCAACACATAGACCCCTGTGCCTCCCTCTCCACCCAGTCCCAGCCGCTTTCCAGAGCAGTGCAGGGGCAGGGCAGCATGTTTGAGATCCCTGGTCTACACGGACACTGCGTCACCCTTACTACACTGACATAAGCACTATGCCTCTTGGAGGTGGAGTTATGATATCAGTGTAGCAGGCCACTTACTTCGGCATAAGTAGCATTCTAGTGTAGACACTGACATAATTAGGTCAATGTAAGCCTTACGTCCACATAACTCTGTAGTGTAGACCAGTGGTTCTCAACCTGTGCTCCATGCAACACTATGTCTAAGGGATTCGTGAAAGCATTAGACTGAAAACTAACTGAACAGAATTCAACTATATATATACAGACAATAGATTTCAAAAGGGGTCCTCACCTTCATTTGAAATTTTTCCAGGGTCCACAAATGAAAAAATGTTGAGAATCACTGGTGTAGACCAAGTCCAGGAAAAATAATATTGTAATCTGTGTACATCAAGAAGATAATTTCTAATCAAAATCCACCATATACTCTGACCACACCACAGAGCAAACCCCAGAAAAATATCCCATCTCCAAAAGGCAATGAATGGAGAGAACCGAGTGAAACAGAGGGTAAGCAGGATACTCAAGTTCTGCCTTGCAACCGCAATGGAGAAGTATTCTATGCAAAAAGGGATAGTTCAGCAAAAGGACACTATGATGCATGCATTTAGAGAAGCTCAACTTCAGCTGCTAGACAACAAAAAGTTTTCAGTCACCTTTTTCTAAACATAACTACTATTAAACTGGGCCTTGATGTTTCCAGTCCATCTTCAGGAATCTTTCAAGTTACCCCTTACACAGTTGATGTTCAACATCTTTAATTTCCTGTTCTTATTCTGCAACAAAATAAACTTGTATTTTATTTTTTTAACATTTGAATTGCAGCTGTAGTATTTGCTTTTAAGGGGGTGCACAGGGGGATCTATGGAGACATTCTGAGCACCGAGCTGACAGTGGCAAGCACTCACACTTTGACACAGTAAGCAGCGAACACTACAAAATGAAGCTCCAAATAAACTCAAAATAGAGAGCCAGAACTCAACCGTGGCGCTGACATCCTGCTTTTGGATCATGCTTCTGTGCCTCTCCTTCCCTAGAAACCTCTATTTTTAATGTAAACTCTAACTCAAAAATCTTCATAGGGCATTAGAGTGTTCTAGCAGGAGAAAAATTAAAAGAATGGAATGGTAATGTAGGAGGGGAAAAGGAGGAGGATGCTTTGTCATTTCTTTGGTGAGTTATGTATAATGAAGGTATTGTCTTGGTCGAAGGATTTTATAATCCTCCTCCCGAAACAACCATCTGGTTGTTACATTTTTATTTTCAACCTACAGGTAAATAGGATATATTTGAAGGCAAAAGACTGGAAGGGAGAGGAAAGTATTATAAAGCAAGTCAGCTGCTCTGTACTGATAACTAGTAGGACAGTAAACAGAGCCAAGTGTTAGCGGAGTCTTTTCAGATTAAAGCATTTATAATGCAATTTGTATTATAAGTGCTTTAATCTAAAAGGTTTCAGAGTAGCAGCCGTGTTAGTCTGTATTTGCTAAAAGAAAAGGAGGACATGTGGCACCATAGAGACTAACAAATTTATTTGAGCATAAGCTTTCGTGAGCTACAGCTCACTTCTCATGAAAGCTTATGCTCAAATAAATTTGTTAGTCTCTGAGGTGCCCCAAGTACTCCTTTTCTTTTTAATCTAAAAATTATACAAAAATATAATTTTTAAAATGCCCCTACCATCAACACATCAGATCATCGAGAGACACTGTCAGCTTACTGTTATTCTGTCATAACTCAATTTACGTGCCCTAGAGAAGAAACCATTAAAAGTGGAAAGCCTATATAATGGCCTGAAACACTACAGCAGTGTTTCTCAACCAGGGGTATGCATACCCATGGGGGTACACAGAGGTCTTCCAGGGCATACTCAATTCTTCTAGATCAGTTTCTCATCCTGGGGGTTGCGACCATCAGGGGATCACAGGACAGGTTTAGGGGGTCACAAGTGCAGGGCCAGCATTAGGGGGTAGCAAGCAGGGTAATTGCCTGGGGCCCCATGCACAGGGGGGCCCATAAAGCTAAGTTCCATGCTTCAGTCTCGGGTGGCACGGCATGGGCTTCAGACAAGGCTCACAAGTGAAACACAGGCTCAAGTATCACACTGAAATGTAAGTAGAATATTTATATTCCAATTGATTTATTTTATAATTATATGGCAAACATGAGAAAGTAAGCAATTTTTCAGTACTAGTGTGCTGTGACACTTCTGTATTTTTATGTCTGATTTTGTAAGCAAGTCATTTTTAAATGCGGTGAAACTTGGGGTAAGCAAAACAAAACGGACTCCTGAAAGGGATACAGCAGTCTGGAAAGGTTGAGAACCACTGCCCTACAAGATCCTGGGGCACTTCCTGGAGAATAAGGTGGAGGTTTTCTTGGTAGAAAAGATGTTTTGTATCGCCAATGTTTTGTACTGTAGAGAGCCAGGCCTGAGGCTCGCCTGCTGTCTCTGTGGGACTCGCTTGGTCACCCCAGAAGCGCTAGCCTCAGCGTTGGGTGCAGGGCCCCGTGGTCTCCGCAGGGGCAGCCAGGCCTTGGGGCCCTGTCAGGAAGGGGTGCCCAGTAGCTAGCCATCCACCCTCGGAGCCCGTCATTGGCGTGGGTCGGCAGGGATCAGGGCTGCGTATCAGGCCGCTGGCCCTGGGGTCTCCCCGCAGAGCGGCCGGATTGTGCCCACCTCCGTCCTGTCTGTGTGGGAAGCTGCAAGCAAGGTTCTTGCCGGCCGCCGGGATCCAGGCTGGCTAACGGTCTCCCCATCGAAGCGCAAGGCCGGGGAGTCTGAAGGACTCACGCGGGGGAAGCGAGTTGAAAAGCGCTCGGATACCCGTAACTCGCCAGGGCAGAGACTCACCAAGCCCCACCATAGGAGAGATGAGAGCGCCACGAGGACCATAGAGAAAAGACCACCACGCTTCTTGCGCGCCGCCTCCCGGAAGCGGCAGTCGGCCTATGAGCGCAGATTCGTTGCCGTGGCCCGACAGGCCCGCCCCGTTCACTGCTCATTCACTCGAAGGGTACTTCCGGTTGGGGAGACAACATGCCTGTGAGTTGTTTTGTTTACAGCGTTGGGACCCAGCGAGTGAATCACCTTAGCAGCCCCCTGAAGGGTGGGGTGAAGGGCCTCAGACTGCGGCCAGGGGAATGTGCCCTCCCCCAGCCCTGTGTATGGGACCCAGCTCCAGGGGCCCGCAGCGCGGGCAACCCTCCCCTCGTGACCGGGATAGATGTGACGCGGGGGGGATTATCCTGGCACTGCGCTGGGCGGGAGGGACACTGGGGAGTTGGCGCAGCCACGTGACACTAACGGCCCTGGGGGACGGAGTAACTGACACCCAGGACATGGGGGGCGGCGACGTTAGCAGGGCGCCCCATGCTCACGGGAGGCTGAGGGCGCCTAGTGCCCTTCGCACGTGCCGGGACGCCCGTTACTGGCTTCTCGCGTTGGATTCTCAGAATAAAGCAGCCTTGCGCCAAAGGGGAATGAGAGCGCCACGGGCCTGGCTGCTCCGATCTCCCGTCCTGCCCTGCCCTGGGGTCTGTGATGCCACCTGGGGCCTACGTGCTCCAATCTCCCGTCCTGGGGTCTGTGATGCCAGGGGCCTGGCTGCTGAGACTGCCCGCCGCGTCCCCCCCCCGCTTCCCTGTGGTGGGGCTGAGAGTGCTAGGGGCCCCACTGTGGGACCTTCCTAAATCCCTTTTCCCGCCCTCTTCCTCTCCCTTTATCTTGTGTGTGGACTATCTCTGCCAGGAAGGAGTCCAGTTCGGGGGTAGGAGTGTTATATCTCATCTTGCTCTAGTGAAGACAAAGTTTAGTCATTCAAGTCAAGGACAGGCAGATTGAGCCCCCTCTAGACCACGCTGGCCCCTGTTTCATTTCTGCTGTGGATAACACGGAGGACACTTGTTTGCACTTTGGGAGGGTTGGGTGCTTAATTGGTTTAATCTGTTCTGAACCATCAGATTAGCAGGTGGCAGCTGTGGGGTTGTCTTTTGAAAAACATTCAAGGAACAATCAATCACATGGTACTGGCGCTGGCCTATTGGCTGCACTCCAGCTACCTTGAGTTAGCTCAGTGGCCTAGGTTTTAGGAGTTTTCTTTAATCATCAGTTCCATTATGGATGGTTTTAGCAGCTTTGTTTTTTCCAGGCATTCCTGTTTTATTTGTGTACAAATGCCTAGTCCAGCAACCCACTTATCCTTTCCAGTGATGGCAGCCTGATGCTTTCACGCTGATTTTTGAAACCAAGATAGACTGTAGAACTGGAAATCCCTCTCTGAAACAAACTATCCGGACATCATTGCCAGTTTTCTTTATTCCACTACTCACATCTGATTTTTTTTAGTCAAGAGTGATGAATTGATTCATGCAGCTAGTTCAATAGTGAGAGACATAGCATTGGAAAGAACGATGTAATAGTGTGTGCCCTAGTATAGTACATGTTCTATTACATTACTATAAGAATGAGGAGGACTTGTGGCACCTTAGAGACTAATAAATTTATTTGAGCATAAGCTTTCATGGGCTAAAACCCACTTCATCGGATGCATACAGTGGAAAATACAGTAGGACGATAGATATGATAGATACACACACAGAGGACATAAAAAAATGGGTGTTGCCATACACACTATAATGAGAGTGATCTATTAAGGTGAGTTATCAGCAGAAGAAAAAAAACCTTTTGTAGTGATAATCAGGATGGCCCATTTCCAACAATTGACTAGTCTCCTTGGAATCTGGTTTTGAAGACTTTAAAAAAAAAAGTCTTCAAAAACAGACTCCAATGAGAGACTGCTAAATTGGGATTAATTTGCAAACTGGACACCATTAAATTAGGTTTGAATAAAGACTGGGAGTGGATGGGTCGTTACACAAAGTAAGGTTTCAGAGTAGAAGCCATGTTAGTCTGATGCATCAGATGAAGTGAGCTGTAGCTCACAAAAGCTTATGCTCAAATAAATTGGTTAGTCTCTAAGGTGCAACAAGTACTCCTTTTCTTTTTACATGAAGTAAAACTATTTCCCCATGTTTATTATCCCCCCTACTGTCACTCTCACCTTCTTGTCAACTGTTGGAAACGGGCCGTCCTGATTATCACTACAAAAGGTTTTTTTCTCCTGCTGATAATAGCTCACCTTAATTGATCACTCTCATTATAGTGTGTAAGGCAACACCCATTTTTCATGTTGTGTGTGTGTATATATATATATGTATATATATATATATTCCTACTGTATTTTCCACTGCATGCATCTGATGAAGTGGGTTTTAGCCCCCAAGAGCTTATGCTCAAATAAATTTGTTAGTCTCTAAGGTGCCACAAATATACCTCATTCTTTTTGCTGATACAGAGTAACACGGCTACCACTCTGAAACCTATTACAATAAGAAGCATCTCTAAAGGTAGTGGTGGTATTGCAGGTGTTTCTAACACACAAATGCTTGCATATGCTGTTGGTTTTAGTTTTAAAGCATTGGAACTGGTGTACTGATATACATATACTAACTAAGAACAAAACAGCAGAATAAACTCAACAGGAAATCTCCCACCCAACTAATATAACTGGATTGAGCAGTATTTACCATCCAATACCATGACTTACCCTTTGTTGCTATTAAATCTAGTTGGATAGAGACATAGCACATCCATCTCTAGAGGAGGAGAAAAGAAAGCACAAAAAGAAACGTCTGGTGCAGAGTCCAAATTCCTACTTTATGGATGTAAAGTGTCCAGGTAAATATTTAAGAGCTTTACCCTTTCATTATGCATAACAATAATGAAACTTATGTGCAGTGAAGACTGATAATGAAAGGTCAATGAAATATCATTCCTAATTGTTGCGTAAATCTGCTATAAAAGGGAAAATGAGTGTACTTTCTGTGCTCCAATAAAGAGGGTTTGATTTTTTTTTCAGAACTCTTCTGTTTGCTTTTTATATTAGAATAGCAGGGTTTCACTTTGTTTTTGCCAGAGGACTGACTTAGGAGCTCTCTTATGCTTCAGGCTCTTAGATTTTTTCTCCCAAATGTATATTAAAAATTTGGGTGAAATGGATGGGGTTTTGGCAAAGAAAAGCTAAGCCTGTTGTTCAGGTGACACACAATAGATGCTCTTAGCTGTACTTTTGTAAATCTTTCATTATTCCAAATGCACTAGTGGTATCAATAATGGGAGTACAAATGTAAGCTAGTTCTTGGTATTTTAATCAGTCATATCTAATTCTGCCCACATGGAGTCATAATAGTGAGAGATTAACTAGATAGTGTAGACAAGGCTTCAGAGACTTGATTCAGTAGAACAGTTGTGTGTCATCCTAGAGTAACTTGTATTGTTGTAGGCAATGTCCAACTGCTAATATCACGAACTTTTTTTAAAATTGTAATTGTCTAGTATCTTGCAGTTGCCAACTTTTTGTTGGAGGAAGGTTGTAAACTAAATAGATGCAGACTTTGCTATGTCTCTTTAAATATTTAACCACTTTAAGTTTACCAATATTCCCTTTTAGGATGCTACAAGATCACCACAGTGTTCAGCCATGCTCAGACAGTGGTTCTGTGCGTTGGGTGCTCAACTGTGTTGTGCCAGCCTACTGGAGGAAAGGCCAGGCTTACAGAAGGTAAGGGAGTATGTTTAATAATTAAGCCAGTTTTATTCCTTTGAAGGCTGTGCATTAATATACTTGCAAAGTGCTAAAGGTTTCATTTTCTCTGTGGCTTAAAAAACAAAGACTGAAAATGAACATTCTTCAGATCCCTCAGAAGTGAGTGTGTGTTTGAGAAGTGTTGATTTCTGGTAAATTGGGAGCTGGATTGCAACTGTATCTGCAGCTGGTCTTTTTTGCATTATATAAGGGCGGTGTAACTAAATCAGTATTCATCAGTTAAATACCCTGAATAGGCTTTAATGATTCCCTATACTCTGAATTGTAATTCCTTTCAGATTAACGGTAAGCATATGGCCAAAGTTTATAGTATGGTTCATTTACTTCTGAACCTGAAGGTTATCAGGTTTAAGTCCCTGGGTCACATGTTCACTGTCATGCTATGGCGTACTGCTGTCAGATTAAAACAGTCTCTGCTTGCCCTCTCCCCCTAGTATCAGCAAGATTCCTTGGTTAACATTCCCTGTGATTAAAATTTGTTTTTGTCAAACTATAGTTGAGTATATAATGGCTGCTCTGTTTGCATAGATAACTGGGGTAGAACCAGTGTTTAACTCATTACTATTTAAGTGCAGCAAGATGCTTAAAATATGAAAGGTGGTATAAAAAACCCCATGAGGTTATATTTAATCTCTTTTCAGAAAAAAAATATGCATTTAAAGTTGATTTCTGGGCTATACTTTTCAGTGGTAAAACAGGCCAACAACTATGGCTATATAGGCATAAAATAGTAGTGCTGCATATATGTACATTCACAGAAGAGTTTACAGGAGCGCAGGGTACCTGGAATAAGGCTGCAGGCGGACCAAACTACAGAACAACCCACCCTTACCAGAGAAATCACTGCAATTTAGGGTGTTTGCCATTGGAGGAGGGAGTAGGAGATCTGCCTTTAAAAAGATGCAAAGTTAAGCTTTCAATGGCATAGGCATAAAGCTCCTCTCACTGCACATTGAGATGTAAAAATGTAGCTATGTCATTATAATAATCAGATTAGGCCTGATCTGAAATGCTAATTTTTCACTTGAATGTCTTGTAGAGGAAAAGTAAATTAAACCCATTATTTATGTAAACTCAGCTACAGAAATAGCCAGGGCAATATGATGTTCTCAGGGTTGTCTCCTATAACAATTTAAGGACTATCCCATTTTGAATCCTTTTATGTGATTTGTTTACAGGCTGTTCATTTAGAAGAAAGCAACATTGAATGCTCCCTTTGCCAACATGACTCACGTTATATGCTCCTGGAAGCCTTATCTGTTCAAAAACGTCGGTTAATCTAACAAGTTAATTATTCTACTTTGTAAGAAACACCAGCAATTATCTGGTGGGGTTTTTTTCCCCCCTCTCCCCCAATAAAATGTCTTAATGTGCACAATTTTTCTGGAAGTCTATGGGTAATTCAGCTCTATTTTTAGAGCTTTTTATTACTGTATTTGAATGGGTGATGCCATTCCTCACAAGAATCGGAACTTAATACTTGCTGCACACCGTTATGTTAATTATAAACTGACTAATCACCACTGCTATATCAGCTATAGAAATGAAAGGCAAATGGAAACTGCTGCAGGAATACCTTAATGCTTAAATATAGGGGAAAAAAAATTTTTTTTAAAACAGATTTATTTGGGCATAAGCTTTCGTGGGTAAAAAACCCACTTCTTCAGATGCATGGTGGGGTTTTTTCCCCATGAAAGTTTGTGCCCAAATAAATCTGTTAGTTTTTAAGATGCCACCAGACTCCTCCTTGCTTTTGTGGATACAAACTAACATGGCTACCCCCGATACTTTTTTTTTTTTTTTGCCACTGTTGTGATACATGGGGTTAAAACTGCTAGATGGATATATAAAGCAAACACTTTTCCATAGGAAAACTAGAAAGCATTCTCTCTGCATAGGGGATATGGCATATGAACAAATACCTATTAGACAGCAAACTATTAGAGAGCTATGAATGGCATCAAGTCACAAGGAAATGAATAAAATTCAATTCAAAAAGTTAGTTCCATTCTGTGACAGGGTTAATCTAGAAAATAAAGTATGTTGGTATAATGCTTGTTAAGGCTAGTAAATTGCTATTAAATAGGTTTTATTCTGTTATAAGACCATGAATTAGCATTGTAAATTCTAAAAAGATATTATGCATAACAATTAACCAGCTCGAGGAAAAAAAATTGGTTGGCTTTTGTTTTTAAAAGGACTGCTTCTCTTTCTAATTTACCATGGAATACTAACAATTGACATTTCAGTTATTTCTTTACATGGTAAACCATGTAGACTGCATTCTTAAATCTATATCTTAAGAAGAATAATTTTATAGTAATGTCTTGATTTATATGTAAACAGAACTTTTTTTCAAAATTGCATAAAGTACATCTTCTTGTCGTTTGGCTGGCATTGGAAATTTTGTCTTTCCCAAGTTAAACTATTCTTTTGTGGTAAGAGCATGATGTCAGCTTCAAATCAATAAAAAATAATGCTTGATACCGTACTTGCATCAGTTTGAGATGTTTTACTGCACTTCTTAGAAAGTGAAAATAAATTCTCAGTGTCCATCTCTTCATTTAAAAAAAATCCTTGGTATGTATGTTTTTCTTAAAGGTGCAGAGTGGCTTCTGTCAATTAGGTGATCCCTACATAACTATTACATATTCTACCAACTTTAAACCATATTAAGATTTCATGACAAACACAGGAAAACTTAAGAGCAAAGTAACTCAAGTCAGATTTGATGTATCATTCAAATTGCTCTAGGTGGCTAAACACTGCCCACAGCTTGTTAGAAATGCCAATGAGGCAAGTAGGGCACTCAATTCTTTCTAGATATAAGCACAAGCTAAAACTAGTGATTGATATTCCTTTTCACACATGAGATTTTAAGAAAACCTGGAATAACTAAGTATTGCCAAACCAGAGTAGCTGAATATCCCATCTTGTCGTTCTGTCTAATCCTGGCTGCTGGCAGTAGCTTAAATGAGATGTAAACTCCTGTAATGCTTCCATACAGCAAATTACATCAGCCAGTGATTCTCATTTACCTTCAAGAAGCAAGAATGATTGTGTTTGCTTTTTATTTAAAAAAAAAAAAAAGGCAATTACCTCCACAGTGAGGTAAGTATGTTCTTTTTGGATATAGAAAGTCTACAACTGCTATGTGTACGCTGGTAAAATGTTCTCACTAGTAGCTTTGATTGCTAAAAGTGTTTTCAAACTTATTTCTTGCCATGAATTTTGCTTTCATACCCATTTCAAATACTTACATTGGGGTGTTTCCTATCACTAGTGCTGTATGCGCTGTGGTAGTCTTAGCAATATGCTTGGGTATATGCATGTTATATTAGATCTTTATCTGATCCAATGCAATGGTCAGTAAGTTTGTTTTTCATAAACCCCCTCCCCACAACCAAAAAACCCTTACTTTTAAGAACCATTAAGCAAAGATCACTATTTCCAGAGTATTTATGATATAGAAAAAAAATAAAGCAGCAACAACATGTTACAGTAGAAGTTTTACGTTTTAGTGTTTTTGCATTTAATAGCATATAGGCTGTCAGCTTTCCATGAACCCGGCAGGAACTAAGCCATCCAGGGCAAACAACTCATGTTTTATGAAACAGTACAGATTTCTGCTGTTGAGTATCTAGTGACTTGATAAATGTTGTGCAAGACTATGAAAGAGCGTTCCAATTATAATGTGACAAGTTTACAACCTTTATCTCCATTGTTTTTATACTGGATATATTTTTCCATCAGTGTTAAAGATTTAGGTTAAAAATTACATGAACTGATTTTGTGACAATACGAAAATGTCAAACTAGCTCCTGGCTACTTTAGAAGAAGCCCAATCCTCAGCATCCATGAGCATTTTTTCCCATTTTTAAAAAAAAAAAAATTTTTAGAACACTGACTAGATAATAGTGATATAAAAATATAGTTTTGGTCAGCCAAGAAGCAAACTCACTTAGCACAAAACAAAGTTTAATAAAATGAGTTTTTATTGTTTAAGGCATAAAATAACTAACTATAATCATGAAAGCACTAGACAGGCATTTACATTTAATTAGGAATCTGTGTAAAGTAAACCACTGACAATTCTGCTAAATATCACAGATCATCTATAATAAAAATAAATTTCTTGGTATGTCACATCTCAAACTATAACAGGAGAAATGTGAATGTGGCACTGACCTGGTATTTCTCCACATGGTTGAAGTCAAATCTTTGTGAAACAAATGCTAAGAGTGGTAGCAGAGTTAGGGACAGGCAAGCCAATGTTCTTTCAGCTACTACCTGTAGTATCCTTCCCCTTCAGGTAGAGAAGCAGAATTGCTAAGCAGTGCTGTGGCACCTGCATCAGTGTTAGAGATTCATTTTGGAGCAACTTTTGTGTTTAAGGTTTTGAGTAAGGGTGGGGGCATGCTCCTGCGAAACCAGATATAATTTGGGAAAAGATGTACATATTCAGCATTCTTCCCACACTGCAACCTCATGAAGAAATACATCACCAGTGAAGTATGCAAGCACAGGGGCTATAAGAATGCTAGCCAAGCTCTGCAATATCAACAGCAGCAGTAGCATTGTGAGTACCTACCTACATGTGTAGGGGAGTTCAGTGCTTTTTTTTTTTTAGTACACTAACCTGATGCTCTGTGCACATGATATACAGGAAGAAAAAAAATATACTTAAAATTCCTTTAACTCACTATTAATACTAAAACAGTATTCTGGATTACAGGTACAGTTTTATCAAAATCCATTAAAATTAAGCAAAATGTTTGCTAAAATAAATGAATTAAGACCATACTGTAAATGTTTAAAAAAAAAAACCTCACAACTTTCATTTTCCAGTCTGTACATTTTAAAATCCAGATTGATCGTTACATTGTAATCAGAACTCATAAAATGAGAATACAGAAGATCTGCTACTATTATAGCAAGTCTTTCTTATGATCATCTTCTGCAGATTGCTTTTGAGCCTGTGAACACTTGGCCATCTCTGAATAAATAGTATTACATGAGAACAAAAGGAACATAGGTAATGCCTCAACTCTGCATTATCTATATAGACATGCACATTTAAATCATATGCATGTTATACTACCTTTCCATCTGCTCAAACTTCAGTAAGCGTATATATTAAATAATAAAACATTTCACAGTTCTTGTAAAATTCCTGTTTTGTTTTGTTTTTTAAATATAGGGGAGACAACAGCCTCATCACTGAACAAGGAGGATATGGTCTCTCTAACAAAGCCAGTATCAAAAATTGTTTTGCTGGTGACAAATTTAACCAAAAGATGCACATGAAAGGAACAAAGTTAATAGATTATTTAAGCAGTTCTTGCACTCCAAGAAACTCAATCCGGGCTAAATGTGTTAAATTTGTAGGGGAAAACAAGTAAGAAGTTGGCACATCTACAGTGAAAAAAAGATTGAATTAAAAATTCATCATGTAAAAACAACAGAAAAAGGTGGTAAGGAGATATATAAAATACGTCCTTGTCTAAAAGATTTTATGGGAATTTTAGACAAGTTTTTCCTGTTAGGAAGTATAACCAAAATTGTTTAAAATTAAGAAAAAAAAGTAGCAGGAAGCCTTTTGTAGCAGTTTGAATTAAACAATAGAGTAAACTGCCAAAAAGAGAGAACATAATTGCCCATATTGAAGATATTCAAGGCAAAACTAGATTAACTAAAGGAGACTCTGAAAGAAAGAACGTAGATTGTTTTTAAGTGAAGGATGACTAAATACTAAGAGATCATTTAGCTGATTTTCTTTAGTGTCCCTTTGGAAAGAGAGAGAGAGAGAGAGAGAAGAGAACCTCCACAGCCATTATGGAGCACCCTTAGGTGCTGGATCCCTGATTCAATATTCCTTGTGCCTCTGTAGCAGAGATGAGATTTCCTTTGGAAAGCTCTCAGCATCACTTCTTGCTCATCCAGAGGCGATTACTGTTGAGCAGAGTTGTCCGCACAGCACAGCTTCTGAATTGGGAAGTGAGAGATACTCTGGGTGTGATCTTGCTCCTCTTGAAGTCAGTGGGAATTCTGATACTGACTTCAAGAATAATCTCTCATGATTTTGCTCATTATATAGAATATTTTAATTCTGATACAACACAAAAGAGTAAAGGAATACCACTGGGCCAGCAGGCTGGCTTCACTCATTTGTTTTGTGCCAGTCAGAATAGAAAAGCAGTCCTCTAAAAGATGAAAGACCAGCTTAACTCACCATGCTAAGTTTCATCCTTTTCTAATTTTGAACAGGAACTTGAGTGTTGCAACTCTGTTAAAAAACATGCTTCTGATGAAATCTAGTGTACAGTCATCCTCAGCCTGGGAGCAAATTCAGTTTCATTTCAACGGGGTTTGTTTTTGGACAGAAGTACAAAACTTTCTAGTCAATGTTTTTTAAAAAGCAAAATATCTATTTTTAAAGTGACTGTTCAAAAATACTGGTGAACAACTTTCGCCAGCATGAATGTGAAAAAATATAACATGGCAATAAACGAAGTCAGTCTTGCATGTTGTGATTATTTGATTCTATACAAGTTTTCCTTAATTTTACTACATTTAAGGAAATTATTTATTTGCGAATACAAAAGTGTCTAGAAGACAAAGAGTAAACATCACCCTCTTTCTGGTAAAGGCCAACAACAATATTTATCGATCTTGACTGGTCAGTACCTTGGATTGATATGAAAAAACATTGCTCCAGCATTGGTGATTTGCATGGCTGATTTACATAATAACGGTGTTCTCTTAGAATGCCTTTTTTCACCCCTTTTCCATAAGTTAGCAACTACAGAGCTACTTCCCTGAGCAAAGACTTCCAAATACACAAAAATGTAGCACCACTAACAACAGTCATATAGGTTAATTTCTTTACAATCTGATAAATGTGTATTCCTAGCAATCTTGGCGCTCACGTGTACCCTTATGTTTTTAAAAACTTTGTTCCTATTTCAATACTACAGTACAGTTATTCAGACCTACACTATATTTTAATCAAAGTATCATGCCAATTTGTCTTTTTCAAATTCTTTTGCAATCTTTAAGGCAGTGCTGTTGAGGGAAACTGACTGCATATTACAAATAATGTTAACAATTACTCCCCTGGGAGGGGTCACTAACCCACTGTTTATAACCTCAGAGTCCAACTCTTCAGGAAGAATAAGCAGGACACTGCTTGCACCCACTGCTCCACCAGTATGGGAGATGTAGTGTCGCTGCTGTCTGCAAAAACCATATTCTTGCTTTCTCTCCACAACAACCCAACCCATTGCATATTTTCCATCTTTATCCCATGACACCTCAGTGTTTGGCACTGGGGTCCACATCATTGTAATCGTATCTGGTTTGAGGTAGCCAGGAAGAAGTTTCTTGGTACTGTTTTTAAACTGTCCAACTTGATAACTGTACAGCAAGGCATTTCCAAATTTCAGGAGGTCACCTGCTGAAGAAAGAAAGCCGCCACCAGCCCACTTGTAGGAGTTGTCCACATAGGGTGCATTTACCAGCCGTCCTTTTTTGTTGCAAACATAACACCTAGAATTAAACAAGAAAGTTTTAGTGGTCACCCTTAAATATAATGGAAATAATAATCTTTTAAATTTCTAGATTATAATAAAAGCAAAACAGTAATGAGATGGCACACACAAGACACTGTGCAATTGAGTCCAATTTTAATACTGGGAGGTGTAATTGCCACGTACTAGATACCAGTTCAGCATGCTAGATTTCTGGTGCCATGGAGTTTACAGCTACCAGAGATTAAAAACAGCTTGAGAATTCAGGATACAAAAACACACCAAAGCTTGCTCACCTTCCACAAGCACAGAAAACCCTAAGGCAGTAGAGCATAGTTCTGCACCCAGGAAGAAAACGACAGAGAAGTAATGAAGTAAGAGTCTGTAGGGCAATGCAGGAGATTGGTTAGAGGAAGGATAAAGTATGTGGCTTGTAGTTCAATGGCCAATAGATGGCTAAATACGTATTTGTGTGCATAAAGGCAGTAAACCCACAGTGATGGTAAATTCTGCTAAAAATGGATCTCAGGACTCCTGCTCTGATAGTCTGACCCACTGGGTCAGACTATTTGTCCCCAAAAGCATGTGTTTCATAACAGACAAAAGGACATTGAGTACTAAACTTTGTTCAACATCAGCGTGCTCCATACACTGCAAACTCACTTTAGGGATGCATTTAAAATGACTAAAACCTAAGTTCCAATCACCTTCAGAGTCTGCAATCCACAAAAGTAAGTCACACCAAATGTTACCATGCCTAAGCTTAGCAATACTGATAGAAGTGTGTCATGGACCTGCCTGAAGCGGGGGGGGGGGGGGGGGGGGGGTGTCCTGTGAAGTGAGCATGCCTAATTCAAAGTCCAATTAATATTGGATTCACGATGGCCTGTCTGGGCCTCACATGCCACAAAATAAATCAAGCGCCTCTCACTGATCTAAAAGAAGAGTGCTCAGAATTAGCCCCTGACAAAGCCTGGCTTTGTGGGCTAAGGCAGAGTGAAGATCTTTTCCTCTGCTTCACCCAGAACTGCCATCTAATAGCAGCCAGTCCTTATCATCTGACCTGCTGATCCCTGATTGGCCTTTGCCTGCTCCCAGCCCTTCTAGCTGCTAGAGGACTACAACTTTCTGGTTCCGCCAGCAGCTGACTGTGGGAGGCCTTTCTAAACAACTGGAAGTCCAAACTCATTGCCCTTCTTTTCCTAGGACAGGTTGTACCAAGGCAGTGAGGTCTCTGGCGGTGGGCAGCAAATGCCTGATATACCCTATCACAGGGTATGTCTACACTACGGAATAAGGTCGAATTTATAGAAGTTGTTTTTTTAGAAATCGGTTTTATATATTCGAGTGTGTGTGTCCCCACAGAAAATGCTCTAAGTGCATTAAGTGCATTAATTCGGCGGAGCGCTTCCACAGTACCGAGGCTAGAGTCGACTTCCGGAGCGTTGCACTGTGGGTAGCTATCCCACAGTTCCCGCAGTCTCCGCTGCCCATTGGAATTCTGGGTTGAGATCCCAATGCCTGATGGGGCTAAAACATTGTCGCGGGTGGTTCTGGGTACATATCGTCAGGCCCCCGTTCCCTCCTTCCCTCCCTCCGTGAAAGCAAGAGCAGACAATCGTTTCGCGCCTTTTTTCCTGAGTTACCTGTGCAGACGCCATACCACAGCAAGCATGGAGCCCGCTCAGGTAACCGTCACCCTACGACTCCTGGGTGCTGGCAGACGCGGTACGGCATTGCTACACAGTAGCAGCAACCCCTTGCCTTGTGGCAGCAGACGGTACAGTACGACTGGTAGCCGTCATCGTCATGTCCGAGGTGCTCCTGGCCACGTCGGCTGGGAGCGCCTGGACAGACATGGGCGCAGGGACTAAATTTGGAGTGACTTGACCAGGTCATTCTCTTTAGTCCTGCAGTCAGTCCTATTGAACCGTCTTATGGTGAGCAGGCAGGCGATACGGATTGCTAGCAGTCGTACTGTACCATCTTCTGCCAGGCAGGCAAGAGATGAGGATTGCTAGCAGTCGTACTGTACCATCTTCTGCCGAGCAGCCATGAGATGTGGATGGCATGCAGTCCTTCTGCACCGTCTGCTGCCAGCCAAAGATGTAAAAGATAGATGGAGTGGATCAAAACAAGAAATAGACCAGATTTGTTTTGTACTCATTTGCCTCCTCCCCTGTCTAGGGGACTCATTCCTCTAAGTCACACTGCAGTCACTCACAGAGAAGGTGCAGCGAGGTAAATCTAGCCATGTATCAATCAGAGGCCAGGCTAACCTCCTTGTTCCAATAAGAGCGATAACTTAGGTGCACCATTTCTTATTGGAACCCTCCGTGAAGTCCTGCCTGAAATACTCCTTGATGTAAAGACACCCCCTTTGTTGATTTTAGCTCCCTGAAGCCAACCCTGTAAGCCGTGTCGTCAGTCACCCCTCCCTCAGTCAGAGCAACGGCAGACAATCGTTCCGCGCCTTTTTTCTGTGCGGACGCCATACCAAGGCAAGCATGGAGGCCGCTCAGCTCACTTTGGCAATTAGGAGCACATTAAACACCACACGCATTATCCAGCAGTATATGCAGCACCGGAACCTGGCAAAGCGATACCGGGCGAGGAGGCGATGTCAGCGCAGTCACGTGAGTGATCAGGACACGGACACAGATTTCTCTGAAAGCACAGGCCCTGCCAATGCATGCATCATGGTGCTAATGGGGCAGGTTCATGCTGTGGAACGCCGATTCTGGGCTCGGGAAACAAGCACAGACTGGTGGGACCGCATAGTGTTGCGGGTCTGGGACGATTCCCAGTGGCTGCAAAACTTTCGCATGCGTAAGGGCACTTTCATGGAACTTTGTGACTTGCTTTCCCCTGCCCTGAAGCGCATGAATACCAAGATGAGAGCAGCCCTCACAGTTGAGAAGCGAGTGGCGATAGCCCTGTGGAAGCTTGCAACGCCAGACAGCTACCAGTCAGTTGGGAATCAATTTGGAGTGGGCAAATCTACTGTGGGGGCTGCTGTGATGCAAGTAGCCCACGCAATCAAAGATCTGCTGATATCAAGGGTAGTGACCCTGGGAAATGTGCAGGTCATAGTGGATGGCTTTGCTGCAATGGGATTCCCTAACTGTGGTGGGGCCATAGACGGAACCCATATCCCTATCTTGGCACCGGAGCACCAAGCCGCCGAGTACATAAACCGCAAGGGGTACTTTTCCATAGTGCTGCAAGCTCTGGTGGATCACAAGGGACGTTTCACCAACATCAGCATGGGATGGCCGGGAAAGGTGCATGATGCTCGCATCTTCAGGAACTCTGGTCTGTTTCAAAAGCTGCAGGAAGGGACTTTATTCCCAGACCAGAAAATAACTGTTGGGGATGTTGAAATGCCTATATGTATCCTTGGGGACCCAGCCTAGCCCTTAATGCCATGGCTCATGAAGCCGTACACAGGCAGCCTGGACAGTAGTCAGGAGCTGTTCAACTACAGGCTGAGCAAGTGCAGAATGGTGGTAGAATGTGCATTTGGACATTTAAATGCGCGCTGGCGCAGTTTACTGACTCGCATAGACCTCAGCGAAACCAATATTCCCACTGTTATTACTGCTTGCTGTGTGCTCCACAATATCTGTGAGAGTAAGGGGGAGACATTTATGGCGGGGTGGGAGGTTGAGGCAAATCGCCTGGCTGCTGGTTACGTGCAGCCAGACACCAGGGCGGTTAGAAGAGCACAGGAGGGCGCGGTACGCATCAGAGAAGCTTTGAAAACCAGTTTCATGACTGGCCAGGCTACGGTGTGAAAGTTCTGTTTGTTTCTCCTTGATGAAACCCCCCGCCCCTTGGTTCACTCTACTTCCCTGTAAGCTAACCACCCGCCCCTCCTCCCTTCAATCACCGCTTGCAGAGGCAATAAAGTCATTGTTGCTTCACATTCATGCATTCTTTATTCATTCATCCACAAATAGGGGGATGACTACCAAGGTAGCCCAGGAGGGGTGGTGGAGGAGGGAAGGAAAATGCCACACAGCACTTTAAAAGTTTACAACTTTAAAATTTATTGAATGACAGCCTTCTTTTTTTTGGGCAATCCTCTGTGGTGGAGTGGCTGGTTGGCCGGAGGCCCCCCCATCGCGTTCTTGGGCGTCTGGGTGTGGAGGCTATGGAACTTGGGGAGGAGGGCGGTTGGTTACAGAGGGGCTGCAGTGGCAGTTTGTGCTCCAGCTGCCTTTGCTGCAGCTCAGCCATTCACTGGAGCATACTGGTTTGGTCCTGCAGCAGCCTCAGCATTGAATCCTGCCTCCTCTCATCACACTGCCGCCACATTTGAGCTTCAGCCCTGTCTTCAGCCCGCCACCTCTCCTCCCGGTCATTTTGTGCTTTCCTGCACTCTGACATTATTTGCTCCACGCATTCGTCTGTGCTCTGTCAGTGTGGGAGGACAGCATGAGCTCGGAGAACATTTCATCGCGAGTGCGTTTTTTTTTCTTTCTAATCTTCACTAGCCTCTGGGAAGGAGAAGATCCTGTGATCATTGAAACACATGCAGCTGGTGGAGAAAAAAAAGGGACAGCGATATTTAAAAAGACACATTTTATAAAACAGTGGCTACACTCTTTCAGGGTAAACCTTGCTGTTAACATTACATACATAGCACATGTGCTTTCGTTACAAGGTCGCATTTTGCCTCCCCCCACCGCGTGACTACCCCCTCAACCTTCCCCCCTCCCTGTGGCTAACAGCGGGGAACATTTCTGTTTAGCCACAGGCAAACAGCCCAGCAGGAATGGGCTCCTCTGAGTGTCCCCTGAAGAAAAGCACTCTATTTCAACCAGGTGACCATGAATTATATCTCACTCTCCTGAGGATAACACAGAGAGATAAAGAACGGATGTTGTTTGAATGCCAGCAAACATACACTGCAATGCTTTGTTCTACAATGATTCCCGAGTACGTGTTACTGGCCTGGAGTGGTAAAGTGTCCTACCATGAAGGACGCAATAAGGCTGCCCTCCCCAGAAACCTTTTGCAAAGGCTTTAGGACTACATCTAGGAGAACCGCGAATGCCTGGGCAAAGTAATCCTTTCACATGCTTGCTTTTAAACCATGTATAGTATTTTAAAAGGTACACTCACCAGAGGTCCCTTCTCCGCCTGCTGGGTCCAGGAGGCAGCCTTGGGTGGGTTTGGGGGGTACTGGCTCCAGGTCCAGGGTGAGAAACAGTTCCTGGCTGTCGGGAAAACCGGTTTCTCCGCTTGCTTGCTGTGAGCTATCTACAACCTCCTCCTCATCACCATCTTCTTCATCCCCAAAACCTGCTTCCGTATTGCCTCCATCTCCATTGAAGGAGTCAAACAACACGGCTGGGGTAGCTCATCATAGAAGCGGCATGTTTGGGGCTCTGACCCGGAACGGCCGTTCGCCTCTCTGGTTTTCTGGTAGGCTTGCCTCAGCTCCTTAAGTTTCACGCGGCACTGCTTCGGGTCCCTGTTATGGCCTCTGTCCTCCATGCCCTGGGAGATTTTGACAAAGGTTTTGGCATTTTGAAAACTGGAACGGAGTTCTGATAGCACGGATTCCTCTCCCCAAACAGCGATCAGATCCCGTACCTCCCGTTCGGTCCATGCTGGAGCTCTTTTGCGATTCTGGGACTCCATCATGGTCACCTGTGCTGATGAGCTCTGCATGGTCACCTGCAGCTTGCCACGCTGGCCAAACAGGAAATGAGATTCAAAAGTTCGCGGTTCTTTTCCTGTCTACCTGGCCAGTGCATCTGAGTTGAGAGTGCTGTCCAGAGCGGTCACAATGGAGCACTGTGGGATAGCTCCCGGAGGCCAATACCATCGAATTGTGTCCACAGTACCCCAAATTCGAGCCAGCAACGTCGATTTAAGCGCTAATCCACTTGTCAGGAGTGGAGTAAGGAAATCGATTTTAAGAGCCCTTTAAGTCGAAATAAAGGGCTTCATTGTGTGGATGGGTGCAGGTTTACATCGATTTAACGCTGCTAAATTCGACCTAAAGTCCTAGTGTAGACCAGGGCACAGAGAGTTATAAAGTTATAGATTAAAAGCAATTCCTAAATAGCACTAGCCAGAGAGTTAGCCAGCTGCAAACAGAAGCAGTTGCAGCAGGTATTCAGCCACAGTGGAAGACCATCAGACTCCTTGCAGCAGTTTGTACTCTAGACATTCTCTTTCCGGTGCTGATTGTTTGCTCCAACCCTCCGCACCCATGCCTCCCTCCACCTGCCTTCCATGTTCCTTTTATCCTTCCCAGCAATTTTCTCCTCCCTTCCTTTGCATTTCCATTTAACTGATCTCCTAACAAATCCCCAACAAAACATTTAAAGAAACCCAATCCCTTCACCGCTCTCCCCCTCAAAAAATCATGGCACTAATAAGATGTTTTCAAACCATCCCTGTTCATTTGTACTTTATATCCCTTTCCCTAATACTTCTTCAGTCTTGTCTATTTAGACTATTTGTAAGCTCGCTAAGAGGAACCATCTCTCTAGGTATGTGCAGTGAGTTCCTAGCACAAACTGTTCTCAGTTAGCCTCTAAGTTCTATCGTAATACAAATAAATAATAAGAATTTAAACCTAGAACTTTAAACAGAGCTTAAAGCCTACTGTAAAAGCCAAGACATAGAAGCAACAAAGGGATTTGGAAATAGCCCGTGAGTAAATGTTACTCTGTTACCCAGGGTTTTCAGAACCCAAAGCAGTGGTAACTTAACTGTTTCACTCCAGGCGGCATCAGAAATAAATCAATGGGAACACAGTGCTTCCGGCTGATGAAAGACTAATACAATTAAGGATGCTCTTATCTAAAACTATAATTTATTAGATTAAATCACACAGAGACATAAGTAATAGGTTTAGAACATCCCAAATAATTACCTAGAATCTGAGATGGTACTGAGTAATTAAATAGTGGTCTGCAATGGCTAGTAGCTTCCCCGCCAAGGAGCATGGTATCAGGAAAAAGTCTTTCAGGATAGCTTCGGAGAACTGCTCCAAAGTACACTATTATCTAATCTTTTTATAACTAACTTTTATAAAACACATAACCCATAGTGACCCCTACTGGGTCATCACCTCTTCTAACTTCAATAAATTACTCATCCACAAACATTCCTAACAATGTTAGTCATAATAAGCTTTTATATCAAAGGTGCCCAAACTCAAGATCTCCATCCACTGATTTTCTTTCAGTCAATTTGTTGACTCTTTTCTTCTCCCCTCCTCCCATTCCGATTAGCAGAAACTGCAAGCCTGAAGCTAGTTTTGACCTTGCCTCCAGAAGCCCTACTTGTTCAAATTAATCCTCAACTATGTGGTGTTGTATTTTATTTATTCATGGTGGCTGAATGCACACAATAAGGTTGCAAATTAGCTTGATCAAAATCTGGGGTACACCCCCTCCAAATTTGGGGCAACATTTTAGCTTTTTTTCTTACACAACCTCTTATCAGAAAAGGAAATTAACCTATCAGACATGTAGGCATTTTCTAGCCTGCTGGGAAAAGCAAAACAGAGCTAGAAAGGCTGTTTTTGAGGGTGTCACAAGATTTTCCTGCCCGAAGACTACAGACCAGACAACCTCATGACTAAACATCCCCCAAAATGAGCATGTGGGAGCAGATCTGAATGTGACCCCCTTCACATTCACACCCCCAAGGATTGAGACTAGAGTCTGAACTCACCCATGAGAATGCATAGACCAAAATGTCCAGTGGCCACCTCGGGCAATACAAGTATCCACAGAGAGTTTTACAGGTTATGTGCAAATGGACTGAACTGAATTCCTAATTTTTTAGCAGTTTGTACGGATTGCCCCCACTGATCAGTTGTTGAATGGTTTGAAATGCCCCACACCTCCCATCTGAACGCTCCATTCTGGTTTCTTCTCTTTTTAAGGTCCATGAGATTCCTCCCCATAGTACTGGGCCAGCTCTGGCTGATACTACACCCCAGCGTGCTCAATTCTTGAGATAGAGTGGGTGAGGTAATGTCTTTTTTCCTGGGACTGATACAGCTACAACACAGCATACAATTCTTGTCATGTTAATACTACCACAGAACCAGCAGAGGGGATCAGGTACGTACTTTTTTAAGCTGTATGATATGGTTCTGACAGGTTACTTTTACAGCAGAAGAAAAATAAATTAATTACATATAAAAAGATGATGTATTGCAAAACTAAAGAACAATGGGAAAGGGCACTGTTACACAAATTCAGGAGGCAGAGAACCAAAAAAAAAAAAAAATTAATTAGTTCGATCTGCTGCTCTTTTTCAGTCTCATTATAGGGCTATTCAGAGTATACTGCTAAGATCAAAGAATTAGGTGACCTACACCTAAAACTTAGGTCGACTGAGTTATGTCCATCAGGGATGTAAACAATTCACACCCCTGAGAGACATAGTTAAACTGACCTATGCCCCGGTGTAGACACTGCTAGGTTGATGGAAGAATTCTTCCATTGACCAAGCTACCACTTCGTGAGGGGGTGGATCTACTACAGCGATGGAAAAAACCCTTCCACTGCTGTACCAAGTGTCTACTCTACAGCTCTAGAACGGTGCAATGGCAGTGCTGCAGCTGTGCCACTCTAATGCTTGTAGTGTAGACTTCCCTTAGAGAAATAAGGGATGTGACAGAATCATTAGGTTACCCAATGCATCTCCCTTGCCAGTGCAGGACTGCTCCTCAGACTATGTTCACTAGCATTTTGCCTAGCTTTAAGTGTTTCAGGTGATAGGGCTCCCACCAGTTCCTTTGGGAGACTGTTCTATAGCCTAATATAATTGTCTTAACTGGTTTAACCAAGAGCAGCCACAAACCAGAGGAAAGCAACAGGAAACCTTCTGTACTTTTTCTGACAAGAAGTATTACTTCAGAACAAAGCCAAAGCGATCCACATGCAATGCTGGACAGGTGAGACACCTCCCACCACAGGCCGGAAGGCACAACAAATAATACTGGGGGGAGGCTCCAACCACTAAGAGTACAGGCTGTAGTTATGATGGTGCTGCATCAAGTTCTTTGGGAAATACTGTGCCTGATGTCTGCACCAAAGAAAATGAATGACCTGAACTTTCATAAATGAATCAGAGAAGGAACACAGAACGTGACAGTGTGTATGAAGGGAACCTCTCCATTGTGACCAAAGAATTGGAAAGATGTAAGATGGAATACGTGGAATCTCAATGCTATGTTGGAAAGGTAAGAATCATTTCATGCTGATGGATATCCGATACGCAGATTACTCAGGATCCAGTGAGAGAAAATGGGGTCACATTAATCTCATCGAAGGAAACATCCAAGTGTGCGCTTGAATATAATCCACTCAGTGAAAGAATCATTAAAATTTGTCTTTGAGCAAAGCCAGTCAGTCTTTCCATCAAACAGGTTTACACCCCTACACAAGTTGAAGACAATGTGATTAATGAATTCCATCAAGGACTCAACACTCACTAAAAACATCGAGTAAAGATATCACCCTTGTAACTAGGGACTTGAATGTGAGCAATGGAGCTGTAGGCTCTCAAAGAAGTACTGGGAAACAATGGTCTGGGTTCACAAGTGAGAAAGGATGACATTTAGCTGAATTCTGCTGCTCTAATCTAGTGGTTCGCAACCTGTCCAAACTACTGTACCCCTTTCAGGAGTCTGATTTGTCTTGTGTACCCCCAAGTTACTCCTCACTTAAAAACATACAAACTGACACAAAAATACAGAAGTCACAGCACACAATTACTGAAAAATTGCTTATTTTCTCATTTTTACCATATAATTATAAAATAAATCAACTGGAATATAAATATTGTACTTACATTTCAGTATATATTATACAGAGCAGTATAAACAAATAATTGTCTATGAAATTTTAGTTTGTACGGACTTCGCTAATGCTTTTTACGTAGCCTGTTGTAAAACTAGGCAAATATCTAGATGAACTAATGTAACCCAGAAGACATCCTGGCTGAGAACCACTGCTCTAATCATCTGGTCATTACAAAAACTATCCTCACCCAGCATCCTAGATGTTTGTACACATGGAAGTCACCTGATGGTAAGACAAAGAACTAAATCAGCTGTTTAATGATACAGCAACACTGAGTGTGGGCTGTGGGTCAGATTATCAGCTATTAGCCTCAAACAAAATTAAAACTACAAAAGACACCTCTTAACCAACCTCAGATATGCTGATGGTATGATACTCTTTGCTACAATCACCAACGCAATGAAACAAATGTAAAAAGAATTAGTAAGGAATACAGACTATTCCTGAATGCAACAAAAACAAAATTATGTACATTGACATGATGACTAAGAAAAACAGGATGGAAGAAGACATCTTGATTAACACAAAGCTGTAGCGGCAGCAGATTAATTTAATTAACTGAGATCATATATATCCAGCCAACGAGGCTGTTCCAAAGAAATCAGAAGACAACCAGGGATCACTTGCTCAGCTATGGCCTCCCTTAAGAAAGTATTGAAAAACTGTGGCATCTTGAAATGTACAAAAGTGTGACTAGTGAAAAACCTTAATTTATTCCATAGCAATTTATGGGTGTGAATCATGGAAAGTTAATATTGCTGATAGGAAGAAAATAAAAGCTTTGAAAATGTGGTGCTGGGAAAGACTCTTGTATATCTCCTGGATGGGAAAAAAGATGAATGCAGGTGTTAGAAGTATTACTGGAGAAAAGCAGACCCTGATGTTGGAAATTAACATGCAATCTTATGGATTTTGGTCTTATTAAGCATAGAGATGGAAATAACCTTGAGAAAAAATTAAGGGAGGAATGGTGGAGGATCATCATAGCATGGGACAACCAGTGAGGAAATGGTGAATGGTCTGTGGCTGATTATGGGAAGGTCAGCTACTGAGTGCTCAAAATTGGTGCTGGACCATGAAGGTTTAAGGCAGGGCTAGTCAATAGGTGGATCACCAGTAGGGTTGCCAGTCCTCCAGGAACGGCCGAAGTCTCCAGGAATTAAAGATTAATCTTCAAAGACTGTCATGTGATGAAATCTCTAGGAATATACCCAACCAAAATTGGCAACCCTAACTGCCTGCCACTTTTGAACAGATCCTGAAATCTTTTTATCTACTTGCCATCATTATTGTTGTTGTTTTTATTATTTTCTCTGAAGCCTGGACCTTGACTATACCTTGATCAAGAAATTTGGACCTTGACAAAAAATAAATTGACTACCCCTAGCTTAAGGAAATCCTGCTACGATGTCATTGATATTCAGACATGAATAAATCGGTTTACTTATTAGTGTAACTGTCTGAATGTTTACCATTCAACCCAAGTTTCTCCTTTCTCCATTTGATCCTGTTTCTCCGAGTGCCACCCTATCAAGGTAATGGGACTTTGTTCATTCCACTGTAGACCATCTGTAAACAGGAGGTATTCCAGAACCACTTCTTAAGACATGCAACGATCTTGCACAAGATGACAACTTTGGAAATCACCACTGAGAACTGCAAACTGGGATGATCTATCAGCAACAATGGAAAAGAGCCACTGTTGAATTGTGTCTCAATAACTCAAATATTTAATTGGATTATTTTACATAATATATGAGAGGTGTAGGGTAACTAAGAAATGAACTAAGAACTGATTTAAGCTTTGCCACAGACTTCTTATGGCATTTAATGGCTCTAACTTTCCTTATCTACAGTGGTGATAATACCTCTCAGAGGTTTTCCAGTTTACTTCAGTGCTATTGAATTAGATCATAAACATCATGAAATAAGCCACAGGGTGGCAGTGTTTTATAGTTTGAGAGCTATCACTACGTTTTATAGTTTAGCTTCCAAGGATAATTTCAACAAGGGGCCCTGAATTTTGTCTAGCATTAAATAGTCCCTGGGACAAACCGAATACCCCCAATTACATTTCTCCTCTCCCCCAACAATATTTATTTCAGCTTATGAAAGGTTAAAAAAGGACCCTAAAACTGGGCACTCGTGATACAGTTTACAAAATCATTAGTTGCTAATTCCACAACAGCATAACAACTCAACTCCATATAAACTCAGAGAACTCTCCAGCCTTCTCTTTTGCAAAACCACACACACACACCTCTCCTTAGAGAACTGAAATGTCTCATTTATCTCCTTTATGCATAGTTATACATGTTGGAGCACTTGTCCTTCATTAACGTTACAGACAATGATGTTACCAATTCATGATTTTGTTGCTGGTCTTATGATATTGTTTGCTGGTTTGGCTGATTTTGTTCCTGGTTTTATGATATTTGGTGCTCCTCTTAAAGCCCCAGGGCCTTGAATCATGATTACACAAGACAGCTTTCATTTAAAAGCAAAGGTAGTTTCTAGCCCTCATGACTGCAGAGAAAAACTTGAATACACAAACCCTAAAAACCTCAAAAATCTAGAAGGCAAGTAAAGTACCCCCATTTTTTTTTTTTTTTTTAAATCTCATGAGTTTGGGGGGAGAGGGGCCTGACTCATGTTTTTTGAACACTTGAAGTTCACAATATTATAACAGCTGTGAACTTTCTTATTTTGGTTTTTTATCCAACCTAATACACCTGAATGATAACAATAACCCATTAGCTCTAAGAAATATCATTTGTTGCCTGTAGCACTCACTGTAAGCAGTGACATAACTGCATAACAAAACATGATTCGTGACTATGTTGGAATTGTATCATGATCATTCTGCTTATACAGAATCTTGGATTGAGCAAAATCAATTCAAACAAAACTATGAAGTTTAAGATGCGTTTTAGACAGACCCATTTTGAAAATATATTTTCTTTTAAACATTCTAAACTATGAATAATATAGTAGAGATCATTTATTACAATTCAGGATACTGCACCTTAAAAAAAAAAAAAAAGTTAGAGTGGGAATTTTTCTCCAGAATCTAAAAATTAAATCTTGGGTTTAATGATTTTTTTTTTTAAACAGTTCCCCAGAATTCATGTGGGCCCTCCCCAGATTTAGACTTTCTAGCTGCAGAACTATTCAGCTAGCTGAGGGTACACGAGTTAAACAAGAAAATACACCAAACTATTTTTGACACAGAGCTGTTCTTCAGGTCTGTGAAGGACACTCAGGCCTGGTCTACACTACAGGGTTAGGTCAACGCAAGAAAGCTTCCACTGACCTAACTCTGTAAGCGTCTACACTAAAACGTCGCTCCTGCCAATGTATTTTGCCCACTATGCCAACTTAACTCCACCTGCGAGAGGCGTAGCTCTTAGGTTTACATAGTTAGGGCGACAGTATCAGTGCAGACACTGCGTTAGTTAGACTTTAGTGGCTTCCAGGTGGTGTCCCACAATGACCCATATGACCGATCTTGTCACTGTTTTGAACTCCACTGCCCTGTGGCCAGATATGTAGGTACATGCTCCTCCCCTTTTAAAGCCCCATGAATTTTTGAACTTCCATTTCCTGTTTGCTCAGCCATGGAGAGCTCACAGAGCAACTACTCAGTTGACCATGCCTGCTCCACGTCTTGCCAGGATTACACAGGAAGTGGTGTATCTCCTGGGTCTGTAAGAAGAAGCAGCTGTGCAGGGACAGCTCTGATCCAGATGCAGAAACGTCAATATCTACTAGCAGATTGTTCAGGACATAGAGGAGACAGGCTACAAGAGGCACACACAGTGGTGCTGCGTGAAAGTCAAAGAGCTGCAGCAGGCATACCAGAAGGCAAGAGAGGCTAACAGTTGCTCGGGTGCACAGCTGCAGACATGCCACTTTTACAAGGAGCTGCATGCCATCCTCTGAAGCAACACCCCCCCCCTCCCTGTCCCCCCCAAGGGCCCTGTGGATACTTTGGAGGACTCAGTCACGGGCCACCAGAGTGAACCCTGAGGATGTGTTTGACCCCAGAGCAGTCAAGCCAGTCCCTAGAGTCCAGCACAGGCAAGCCTGATGAAGGGGAAGGAACCTCTGGTTAAGTATGTACTTTGCTTTGATCTTGCAGGGACACATCTGTTCATTTACTCTTTTTTTAATCAGGCAAGAAGAGGCAGTGAAATAACCGATAGCAACTCCACCTCTATCTGCTTCTCATTCCTCCATACAGAGGGGTGCCTGAAGAATGATTTGTGTGCACCGGGATGTCCTGTGAACCCTCCAGAGAGATTTTGAGGAAACTTTCCTGAAGGTAGTTTGCAATCTTCCGCTGAAAGTTTCTAGGGATAGCCACCTTATTTCTTCCACCACGGTAGGACACTTTCCCATACCATTCAGCAATTCCTTCAGCAGGCACCACTGCAACACACTGGCAAGCAGCATATATGGACGTGGTCTGCAGTCAGATGCATGCAGGAGTAGTTCCCTTTCAGCCTCCATTACCCTCAAGAGTGAGGGATCAGCTAAAACCACCACTGTCTATGGAAAACGATGCCAGTATTCAGTTCAATTGCCCTATCCACATTTACCCCTTTCTTCCCCGGGCTGTACTCACCATGGCTAGGACTGCTGCCATGCTCTATGAATCCCAAGCAGAAGTGATAATGTAGAGCTTGTAACCTGTATAGATCACGGGTAGTGAATACTTTCACAATAGGACCTCTGTGCATTGTATTTTTTGCTGCTGTCAAGGTGTCCAACGTACGACTTCATAAGCCACAGGACTATGGAGAACACTGGGTTTCCCAGGATCACTATTGACATTTCAACATCCCCAGTGGTAATCCTCTGGTTTGGAAAGAAAATCCCTACTTTCAGCTTTCTGAATAGGCATGTGTTCTTAAAGATGCGTGCGTCATGCACCTTCCCTTACCATCCCGCATTGATGGCAGTAAAATGCCCCCAATGATCCACCAGCACTTCCAAAACCAAATAAAAGTAGCCCTTTCTATTGATGTACTCTGTGGCAAGGTGGTCTGCTGCCGCAATAGGGATATGCATGCCATCTATCCCCCTACTGCAGTTCAGGAACTCCATTGCTGCAAAACCATCCACTATGTCCTGCACATTGCCCAGAATCACAGTCTTTCGTAATAGGATGTGATTAAAGGCCCTGCACACTTGCATCACAGTGACCCCCACAGTGGATTTCCCAACTCAAAATTGATTCCCAATTGATCGGTAGCAATCTGGCGTTGCAAGCTTCCACACAGTGATTGCCACTCGCTTCTTCACTGTGAGCGCAGCTCTCATTTTGGAGTCGCTGAACCAGAGGGCTTGGACGAGCTCCACACACAGTTTCAGGAACGTGGCCTTATGCATCCGAAAATTCTGCAATCACTGCTCGTCATCCTATACCTGCAACTATGCGATCCCATCCGTTAGTGCTTGTTTCTCGGGCCCAGACTGCTGCTGCACCATCTGGCCAACAACCATCTTGAATTGTTTCTTTCCATGGCGCACAGCAAGCCAGCCTGCATGGAATCGTCATCTTCCCCACGGCCCTGCATATATACTGCAGAATCAGGTGCGTTGTGTTCACAATCCTCATTACAATAGTGCAGAGCTGTGCAGGATCCATGCTTCTCACAGAGATGGCAGACACATGGATTTGCACGGCTTTTGAAAAAGGCATAAAATGTTACGGGATGCAGATAAAATTATGGGATGGAGAAAACTGCATCATGGGATGTTGAAACCATGTTCCCAGTCACGCCTGTGTGACTTGTTTGCCCCCTGAGGCATTACAAACCCTTCCCAAAACACCCTGAGCTAGATAGTGGTGAATTGCACAGCTGAATACCTATCCAGGGTGCACTGCTGCCTGCATCAATGCAAGTGAGGACAGACACTGCTGACACAAGGACTATAATGTGGACATGCAAAGGGGATTTAATTACTATGGCGGCTCAGCGTTTTACATGAATTACCTCTGCTTTCTGTTTCAGTACTCAGTGAAATTGTCTTGGTTTCTAAACAAACAAACAAAGTCAGGGCAGAGCTGATCTTGCCTGCTCACCAAGTTGACTCACTACTGGTGAGATCACTTGCAAAACAGTATTTTTCACACTTTTGGAAAAAAGACTTAAGTAACCAGCCAGCCAGGAAAAAGATTATGAAAACACAGGCAATAGAAAATGACACAATGATAAAATAATAAAGTTACTAAAATGAAATAAAAAAGGGACAAGAAAAAGTGGAAGGGAAGGAAAGGAAGAGAAAAGAGAGCTTAGGAAGACATTTCAAATTAACTAACTTTCACTTTGAATAGTTGAATGTGGACTTGGAAGCGAAAATAGTTGTGCAGATGAAGTAGTTTCCAGCAAAGCTGGGAATACAGGGGCCAAGAAGGAACAAATCTAAGGAGAAGAATCAAATAAATTCTTTCACAGTTTAAGTGGAAAAATGGAGCCCACATTTTGGCATAAAACCCCCACCCTCTAAGTAAAAACAGAGGCTTGTTAGTTGACTAGCCTTACTAGTTCTTATACTTTACCCTGCAAAGCCCTGTCTAGTGGTCTGCAGAATGAAATATTTTGAAAGTCAATAATAATAGGGCCTTGGGGTACTGAGAAGGGTGCTAAACTACTAAAGAGAGGGAAGCTCTCTTATAAAGAGATCAGCAGAATAAAGAGATTGGAAAAATCCTGGTTTAACTTTAGAGGACAGCCATAGTACTACTGATCAGATGCAAAAACTTATCTACATGTAAAATTACCTGGGGTTGAAAAGAAAAAATGGTTGGCTAAGGCTTGCATTCACCCACCCTTCCCCACAATACTAGATATGCACAGTTACCTTATGTTTTGTCAACTCAAAAACTAAAGTCTCATCACTAGCGCCCCAAAAAAATACACTAAAACGAAGGGCCTGATCTCGCCAGTTGCTAACCAACCTGCTACCCTCAAAGTGCTCAGCTGGAGTTGCAGCATGCTCAGCAACTGGCAAGATCAGCCCATTATAACTACATTCATGATCGCAGCGGCTCACTGAGTTACAGTTAATTTGCCACTACTATACTGAAGCTTAGCCAAGCACATCTTTTAGGAAAGAACTTGCTTTATATTTTACTATACCTTGAGAACTGATGGAAGTTACTTAAGCAAGTGAAATAAGTGAGTTTCCCAAGAACAGATAAATTGGCCATGCAGTGTGACCAATTTCCTTAACACATTATTTTCTCCTCCTCCATCAAAGCAATGAAATACATTAGGAAAAATAATGTAATTTTCATAAACTGAGCAATAGGAGCGTTGCCACATACACATACAACCACCAGCTGGTGATGTGATTATGGTTATTATCTATATTATTTATCACTGTCTGCAATTTGTTCTAATGTGCATTTGTAAAGGGGCTGCAAAATTCAGATCACAATATTGTAAATTAAAAAAACAAACAACTAATGTCTGAAGCAGTAATACCAATACACTAGTCCATGTATACACATTTAAATTAAGGATGTAACGAACTTTTATAAATCTTGAACTTGAATTACTTATCTTTTCATAGGAGTACTATTTCCACTGCTTTAGAGTTAACAAAAAAAAAAGTTAACTTGGATAACCATTCTCCATTAAGAACACAAAGTATTTTTTCCAACACAGGAAATCTGAAAGCTGGATATCAAACGCAGATACCCATGAGGTTTTTCTATAATCTGCTCACGATACTCAGTTAGAAACCTCGTCCCGTGCCAAAATTTAACAGCTGAGTCAACAAACCTCAAGTTCAGTGCTTGTGGGTGATTTTTGTAACTAGGTAACTCAGTAAAATAAGATTGGTGAGGGAAGCAGCAAGAACGACGCTAACCCATTAAATACGAACTCATAGAAATTCCTCCTTAACGTTCTTGAAAGCTACCAAAATGGCAAACTATTAAAAGGTTCTTTTAGATACGGATATTTATAAGTGTTCTGGTGCTGTCATTGGCATTTAAAGAGTCTAATTTATAAATAACTCTGGAATAGTATAGGAAGATTATACTATTACTGTTCTATGAAACATTTTGGAACAGTAGCACATTGTGGTGTCTGCATACTTTAAAATTAAACCCCTCAATTTTTTTTTTCAGTTTAAGCAATACTGTAATCAAAGATTTTGTAAACTTAAGTCCATAAGTATTTTCTCAACTATAATGGATTTTGAGTCTAAAAAGAAATTTTTTTCTTTATAACTGTTGTTCAAGTTCTATGAACATACTCTCCCCTCAGTGCATATAACTGAAGCCTGATAAAGAACTTGAAATAATTCTTTATGATGTGTAGGTTCAAGTGACATAGGCAGATTAAAGAAGATTTCAAATAAATGAAAGAAGATGAGATTCAATAAATCTCCTAACGTACATTTTTGGAGAGCAATTAAAATGAACGATTAAAGAAATAGATGCAACTATCTCCACTATAACAAGATTTTATTGTTTCTACTCTTATTATAGAAATAATTGTAGCAGTATTTTGGGGGTTATTATATCCTTATTTTCCCTTCACTTCCTCACCCAACTGAACTAAACAAATGTGAATTTCAGAATTCCTACCTCTCCCTTCTTAAAATATATACTCTCACAATAGGAAACAAGTGTGATCAATCCTTAAACATTAGGACTTGAAAATAAATTTGAACTTATGGAATCAATATCGTAATACTAGGGCAGCAATTAATCACAGTTAACTCACGTGATTAACTCAAAAAAATTAACTGCAATAAAAATTAATTGCAGTTTTAATCGCACTGTTAAATAGAATACCAATTGAAATTTATTCAATATTTTTGATGTTTTTCTACATTTTCAAATATATTGATTTCAATTACAACACAGAATACAAAGTGTACAGTGCTCACTTTATATTATTTTTATCAAATATTTGCACTGTAAAAAATGATAAAAAAGTATTTTTCAATTCACCTCATACAAGGACCGTAGGGCAATCTCCACCGTGAAAACGCAACTTACAAATGTAGACTTTGTTACATAACTGCACTAAAACAATGTAAAACTTGAGAGCCTACAAGTCCACTCAGTCCTACGTCCTGTGCAGCCAATCGTTAAGAGAAACAAGTTTGTTTACATTTATGGGAGATAATGCTTCTTATTTACAATGTCACCTGAAAGTGAGACCAGATATTCGCATGACACTTTTGTAGCTGGCATTGCAAGGTATTTATGTGCCAGATAAGCTAAACATTTGTGTGCCCTTTCATGCTTTGGCCACCATTCCAGAGGACATGCTTCCATACTGATGACACTCATTAAAAAAAAAAAAAAAAAGTTAATTAAATTTGTGACTGAACTCCTTGGGGGAGAATTGTATGTCTCCTGCTCAGTGTTGTACCCGTATTCTGCCATATATTCCATGTTATAGCAGTCTCGGATGATGACCCAGCACATGCTGTTTGTTTTAAGAACACTTTCACAGCAGATTTGACAAAACGCAAAGAAGGTACCAATGTGAGATTTCTAACGATAGCTACAGCACTCAACCCACGGTTTAAGACTCTGAAGTGCCTTCCAAAATCTGAGAGCGATGTGGTGTGGGGCATGCTTTCAGATGTCTTAAAAGACCAACACTCCGATACGAGAACTACAGAACCCAAACTACCAAAAAAGAAAATCAACTTTCTGCTGGTGACATCTGAGTCAGAAGATGAAAATGAACATGCATTGGTCTGCTCTGCTTTGGATCGTTATCGAGCAGAACCCATCATCAGCATAAATGCATGTCCTCTGGAATGGTGGTTGAAGCATGCAGGGAGAGATGAATCTTTAGTGCATCTGGCACATAAATATCTTGCAACGCCGGCTAAAACTGTGCCATGCGAAAGCCTGTTCTCACTTTAAGGGGATATTGTAAACAAGAAGCAGGCAGCATTATCTCCTGCAAATGTAAACAAACTTGTTTGTCTGAGTGACTGGCTGAAAAAGAAGTAGGACTGAGTGGACTTGTAGGCTCTAAAGTTTTACATGATTTGTTAGTGCAGGGTTTTTGTTTTGTTTTGGTTTTTGGTTTGTTTTTTTTTTTTGGTTTTTTTTTTTTTTTTTTACACACAACTCTACATTTGTAAGTTCAACTTTCATGATAAAGAGATTGCACTACAGTACTTGTATGAAGTGAATTGAAAAACACTATTTTTTACAGTGAAAATATTTATAATAAAAAATAAATATAAAGTGAGCACCGTACACTTTGTATTCTGTGTTGTAATTGAAATCAATATATTTGAAATAGTGGAAAACATCCAAAAATATTTATATAAATGGAATTCTATTAACAGCGCGATTAATCACAATTAATTTTTCTAAATCGCCCTACATAATGCCATTTTTCTAGCCATATGATTAAGAATTTTAAACAAATCATTTCATCTTTGAATTAGCTTTTAAAAACACACATTAATTAACAGTGAAGAACTTGAGCAAGCAGTTGCTAGCATAGGAATAAGGGTGCAATTTCATTCTCATTTACCTTGCTCTATTGTATATCATTGATTCATTGTCATCCAAGACAGTTGCCAGCAAATCCAAGTCACGAAACATTTTCAGCATGTAGTCTGTAAATTTACATCCTGAAGCTCTCTCCACCACAGCACTCAGAAGGGTAAAGCCATAAGTTGAATACAAAAACTGGCTTCCTTGAGGGAGAGGGAGGGGAGGAATGGAAGGAGAGAATGAGACAGGTTATTTACATACCACTTGAATGAAAAGTTTAATGTTTCCATCTGCAATCTTTTCGTATGAAGTTTCCTATTCAACAAAAAGTTTTTACACAGGGATCTGTATGTAACTTTGTCAGAACACACTTATTCCCAATACATCTTATACCATCACACTGTATCAATATTAGCTTCTCCACAGTGTAATCAGAAACATACAGAATTAAAAATTATTATTCTCTTTTCTATGTTAACTCTACACAGAAATATAGCATCAGCCAAATTCTACTCATGTGATTAGGAAGACCTGCATTTATTTTGTTCTTTTTAATAGCTACTATTCAAATACCCATACTCACCAGAAGACAAACTAATAAATAAGATGTAAGTATGTAACAGTGACAGATAAAACTTTAAGGGTAAAAATAAGGTAAATTCGATTAAAAGCCATGCATGGCACTGAATTGTCAACCAAGGAAGTCTTATTTAATCTATGTTAAAATTTAAAAAATAAATAAAGACCCAGAACATAACCATAGGAATTGATATAGTGGATATAGACAAAGGTCTAGTTACTCCACTATCCTATCTCCGACACCACATGCCTCACAGGTATGTTTAAGAAACCCAGAGTAGGCAGATGTAGAGCAATCTGACCCCCATGTTAGGTCTCCTCCTAATCTCTGTTAGAGACTGGCAAAGCCCTGAAAGCATGAGGTTTAATGTCATTAATCTTGTGGAAAGGTTAATTCTGGATAGTCTTATTATCCATATAAACAGAAAAATTAAAAAAATAATTGGATAAGTTCTTGGCCTCAAGGACTGTGGCAATGAATTCCACCGTTTAGTTACACATTGTGTGAAAAAGTATTTCCTTCTATTGGTTTTGAATTTCCCACTCTTGAAATTTTATTCAGTGTACCCTTTTTCTTGTGTTATGAAATGGGCAGAGAAGTTCCCGATCTACCCTCCCTATATTGTTTGTTATTGTTTATACTTTTGTCCCCTCTTATTCATCTTCTTTCTAAAATAAACAATCCCAATCTTTTCTATCTTGTTTAATATGAGAGTTTTTCCACACCCTTTATCATTCTTAGTGCTTTTTTCTGAATCCCTCCAGTTCTGCAATATCCTTTTAGAAATGTGGTGACCACCACTACACACAGTATTCTAGATAAGGCCACACCATTGATTTATATAGAGGAATTATAATATTTCAACAACCCTTTCTCCTTATGCAACCTAACATTTTGTTTACCTTTTTGACTGCAGCAACACGTTGAGCAAAAGTTTTCACAGTGCCATCTACAATGATCCCCAAGTCCCTGTCTTAAATTGATACAACTTATAGGGTTCTAAACTAACTGTATGAGTAGTTTAATTTTCTCACTTCAATCGGCATTACTGTGCGTTTATCAGCACTGAATTTCATTTGCCATTATGTTGCTTGTTCACCTAGCCTGTTTAAGACTCTGAAGTTCCTCACTGTTCTCTCTGGCCTTGGCTACCCTAACTTTGTTATCTTCAAATTTTGCTACCTCACTACTCAATCTCCATTTCCATATAATTTAAATGATTATAAAAAACACCTCAAAATCTAGTAAGAATTTGTGAATCGCTCTGTAATTAGCCTTTGGCGATTTGAAAATTTAGTATTTAATTTTCTTTGTTTTCTGTTTCTTAACCAGTTCTTGATCCACTGATTAAACAACTTGTTTGGTTGCTTACCTACCCTAAAAAAACTCATGTTGTTGAATGAAGAAGAGGCAAGAGAGCCAAAGAAAACTTCAATTAAGAAAAAAGACTTTTGGGAAAAGATTGACTTGACTGATCTTACAAGGTCTCCATGTTGAAATTCAATCAAAGGTTATGTGTGTGTTACAGTGAGTCAGCTAACAAATTTACAATATACCTTAACCTTTGTAATTCAATAGGCAAATTTTGCAGCATATGGAACTATTCTGAAAGAACTCACTTGAATCTATTTCTACCCACTCTCCAGGACTCTTTATATTCCATCTAAGGGCTTGTCTACACAATTTTTCTACCTCTTTATCAGTCTACAAATTGATAGTTAAGTCTGTGCAACTCCTAGTGTGAATGTACTTATACTAGTAGAAGGTGTGCTTATAATCAGTACAGTTTATTTCTGAAACTATGAAAAATAAGCTATACTGAGATAAGCACCTTTAGAGCGATATAACTGCATACATACCGGGGGTTGCACCAATGTAACTATATCCAGTAAGTTTCCCAATTTTATTTTTTTTTAAATCCTTTGCAGGGCATATTTAAAGTGACCAGGTAGTCAGAACATGGTTTGAACACTCCCTTTTGAGGCTCTCATTGGATAACAGGAAAATGAATCTTCTGGTTTAGTCTCAGTAAAGTCTCAATCCCACATAATGTATCAGACAAACTACAATCTGATGTATACTAAAAATCTAGAACTTAAAGAAAAAATATTAACTTTTGATCAAACAGAATAGAAACTCACCTGGTTTAAAGAATAAAGGATCATTTTTAAATATTTTCAATGACTCAATCACATTTTCAAATTTTTCTTTCAAATAATACTCTTCATGTTCAAATTCCTTTGTTCTCTTGACAGGTTTTAAATTTTGGCCTTTAGCTTCACCATCCTGTTCTGACTTAGCTTCAGCAAAGTCATTTTTTTCAGTGTCTTTATCTTCTTTTTCTTTCAGTTCCTTCTCCTGGTTAGATTTTTTTACATCTTGCATTAGTTTAAGGGCTTTATTGGCCTTTTCCTTCTGTTCCTTTACTTTTGTAATATCTTTCTCATAGTGACGAATTCCACTTAAATGTGACACTAACAATCTCGTAGTAATGGTGACCTAGTTTAAAAGAAGAATATTAAGTGCATGCTTGCTTAACGAAAGATACTATACAAGGTGAACTTTTATTTCCGCAATTTATATATTTGGTATGTTAAGAAAAAAAGAAGACATAAGAATTCCTCGCCATTCTTCTATTGTAAAGCCAGTGAGAAAAAATATTTAAATATTAGTCTGAAGATACAAAATTTCCAACATTCCTTTTTTTCAGTAGCATGTATTGCTTCCTGCCCCTACTTCTTTTAACTTATGTGTGGTGCACAACATGCATAAAGCTGTGTGCACTTGAAGCATGTAGGTGGATAGTGAAGGTATGGGACAGACATGAAACTCAGACAACCAACAATGGCTACAGAACAAATTGTCCCATTACCTTTTCACCTTCATATTCTTTTTCTGGAAACTCAGGAACATATTTCTGCACTGGAGCATCTAAATCGAGTTTTCCTTCTTCCCACAGTTTAGCAACAGCCATCATTGTAAGACACTTGCTAATACTCGCAATTCGCATAATTGTCTCTGGTTTACAGATTACACGGTTCTCTACATCAGCATAACCCAGACCTTTAGGAAGAGTAAAAGGTCACTGTTAGTGGGTTTACATATATAGAGAAAATTCTTTGAGATTTTACAATGTTCACAAACTTAAGAAGTTTACCAGAATTCTCCAGAACATTCTGCATCTAACTAAAACAAAAGGCATGAAAGGTGCTATTTTCAAAAGTGCTCAGTGTTGGCCTAACTCTGCTCCCATTGACATCAACAACAGTGATTTCAATGGGAACAGAGTCAGGCCATTGAAGAGTGTTTTTGAAAATACATCCTACATTACCCCTTTGAATCACTCTGACTTGTGACAACATGAAACTTAAGACTAATGTAGCTTAGTGAAAAATTTAAATTATATCTTAAGGGCAGACAAGCTTGTCCCTCTCACCAACAGAAGTTGGTCCCATAATAGATATTACCTCACCCACCTGGTCTCTAATATTCTGGGACCCATACTATTAAAACTATACTGCATACATCCTTAAGGGCAAACATTCAGTGGAAAAAACCCTCAGAAACCATAACCTAGACTGTCAATCAAGTTAAGCGCCCCACATTCATAAATCCATATCTTAATTCTTTAAAAGAGCTACTGTGAATTACTCCTTTCAAAATACAATGTAACTTCTATACAGAGAAAATAAGATCAGTTAAAAACAGGAAATTTACATACAACGGTACAGCATTTAACTCAATTAATAAAGCTTAACTACATAGTGGTTTAATAAATTATTTTTAACCTCTTCAGATATAGACTTAAAGAGGGCTTACATCAGAAATGAAGAAAATTCAGTAGTCTCCATCCAGTATATTGGTCTTATATCTTAGAACTACTGCATAGTAGTGTGCAATTCCACAGAGATAAGCTCAGTAGTAGACTCACCAGAGTGTTATATTTTAATCTGCACTACACTGGTTAAGTTGTATATGGAATGTTGCAGTGCACTATTGGTTTATTTCTGATCTAGATACAGCACACTTGCAAAGACCAGTTTTATTATCCGTATGTGTCTATGTACGTAAGTGGAACACAGTCCCCGAACACGCTGCAGTCTAGTGATGAGATTCTCATAAAGCAGTAAAACTTGCCAAAACACAAGGAAAGGGAGAAATCAGACTGACTAGTCTATATTGTCCAAGTCCTCTCCTCTAAAGAAAGCTGAAACCCAGATGTTTATGTTGTGCTACTGAGAGCAGCTGCTGCACCCCTCCCCATTCAACTGTCTGCAAAAGTAGCACATCCAAGTCTAAAATCACTATGATCAGATTGGCAAGAAAGTAAATTGGGCAGAATTTTTACAGAAGACACAGGTTTTGTTATTTTCCATGTTTTTCCCCTTCAACCTCATGACTTCATTTTAAGATAATGGTGCTCACCTCTGCCCTGTGGATGAAGGTGTGGGAAGAATCTACCACAACCTGCATCCCTTTATGATATTATTGTTTATTATTTGTATTACCACAGTGCCTAGGAACACCAATCATGGAGCAGGACTCAACTGTGGTAGGCACTGAGAGTTCTACCACTACCTAATATCTTTCCATGTCTCCAGAAGGAAGATTCTGCTGAAGCAGCAGAGAAGCATCAACTCCTCCTTCTTGGGTCAGCTGGTGGCACTGACAGTTTCTCTTAACAACACTGCTGCAAAACCTTCTGAATTCAAAAGCATAATCTGAGGAAATTTTGTTTTGTGGCAGAATTTTCACATGCCACATTTAAAAAAACCCACCAAAAACACACTCCTGTGGCAGGCAGCAAAAGGCACATGAAAAATGGAAATCAGCTTTTTGAAGGAATACCTGAAGATTCTGCCACAAACTGGCTTACAGTGGCAAGTCTATTACAATCTTGCTAATGAGCCTTTCAGGGACTCTATAATTGAACTTTAGCAAAACGCATTACTGTTTGTTTCTGTTATCTTAGTTGCCTGAAACAAACATCAAAATGTTTTTGGAAAGATAAGTAAGCAGGGTCAATAAAGATCAATAAATAAGTCTTCATTGGAGTTCTGTTCAGACCTATCTACATAACCTGCAAAATAATTTATGACTATTGAAAGGATTACAGCTGTCAAATCTCAACATGTTCCCAAAGGAAGACTAATCACCACTCCACTAGTATATGAAATATCACTGAATTGGAACCACTCAAATTTATTCTGACCATTATGTAGATTCTCAAAGAAAGATTATGTCTAGTATATAATTGTAAAATAACAGTTGTTTCTCAAGCAAAAACAATCAATTTGATATCTGTAGATATCAACTATTTTATTTCCACCAGCAGCTGCATAAATATGATGTAGTTCTGTCCAAAAGAGTACCTAGCAGAGTGAAGGAGAACATTGAGGGCGGGGGGGGGGGGAGGGGGAATGTATGGCAGAATGATTGTGCACAGCAGGTATTCACTTAGACGTAGATCAGGAGAGAGTCCAAGGAAATATTCTCTTTTTTTAATTAGAATATCCACCCTCTTTCATGAGTCTCCCATACTGCCTACTGGGGGGGAAAGCTCTTCTGTAAAACATTTGCAGAAAGAGTTTGGGAAAGACTTTATTAAGCAAACTTAATTTAAGCCACGTTCAGCCTAACTCAACAGAGCGAGTACCAAGATAAGTTTGGATTGCTAGTTATCACTTTATTACAGCTAAAATCACTTATGACTGACAACAGCAAATTTCCTCAAAATTAGTTACAATGCAAGATATACCTACGTAAGCACGATTAAAGTACATTACCTCCCTTTGGTAAGTCTCATTAAAGTCAGGCATTTTGAGCCAGTTTATAGTCAAGACCACCTTCTTAAGCCTCATATTAAGCATTTCTTTTGACACCACTCACCTTTTAGGAATTACCCTATCCCATTTTAGATCACTATTCAACTGTGCACATACTGTAATGCCTTCAGAGTGTGAAACTTGTTCCCCTCCCAGTAGTACTATAGGCTTTTTCCTCCACACTTGTCAACATGCTTTATAAACAATCCCCCAAAAGGGTTTTTCAATTACAACCACTACTATCTTCTCCAGAGATACTTTATTCTTCCCTTTACTTGGACCCCTCTCCCATTTTATAGATTTTAAGGCCACAGGAACTATTATTTCTTGTTGTCTGTAGTTTTTAGGGCAGAGTTTATAATACAGGCAGTCCTCAGACTTACAACACAATTGGTTCCTGAGAATCGCGTCATAAGTCGAAAACGTCTTAACTCAAATCCCATAGGAACGCTGTGGGATCGAGCGTCGAAAAGTCAGAACCAACATCAAAGTTGGAATGGGACGTCAATTTACAAAAGTCGTAAGTGCAGTTCTGTTGTAACTCGAATGTCAAAAAGTCAAGGACTGCCTGTACTTTTATGATTGTGAACTTAATGGACAGCACCTGGCACAAACTGAAGAACAATAATTACTTAACATTTGTGACCCAAATGAAAAATTAATTTTAAAGAACATGCAGAACTGAGTTCCTGTATACCAACCTTCTGACCATACTTCCTTTCCATCTACAGAAACTCCAATTACTATGCCTGGGGCTCCCACTTCATCCTGTCACAAAAATACTACAGTCATTAAAGGGCTCTGCTGCTTCAGAATTCAAACATACATTCTGCTTTTATGGGATTTAGGATGAGCAGAAAGTACGTGATTATTGAAATTACTTTGTTTAAATACCAATTGGGCTGAGTTTGTACAAATCCTCTTTGAAAAGCTGCATATATGTCGTGCTGCTGGACAGCTACAATGAGAGTCCAATGAGTTTAAAGACTAATTTAATACTAACTACACCAACTGCAGATAGGGAACATAACATTTTTCAAACTGAGATGCAATATGTGAGTGATATCACATGACAGTCAACACAGATCATTTTAGTGAGTCTGGGATTTTCTGATTTAAACTATCCCTGAAGCTTCAGTTCCAAATTTTCAGAAGAATCATGACATTCTATTTAGATAGTTCACATGCCTCTATGTTCTCCTCCAGTCCTTCAAATAGTCCCCTGAGTTCACATGTATTCACTACTGAAGTGACTTCTACCACTATGTATGTCAGGCCTGCACTGGTTTAATTAGCCCCTTTAAGGGCAGCCCTTCTTGAAGTAAATGAATTCAGTAACTGAAACGTACTTTCAGACCCTTCTGACAGTTCTTACATACAAGCAATGATGACATCCAGTGATTTACTGTGAAATCCTGATGTGAACAGACCAAATAACACGACAAGGCGTACAGAAGAAAAGTACAGATACATTCCCTGGGCTGGTGAGATATTGCACTAGTCAGGGACCAGACTCCTAAGAGTGTGCTGCCTGTCTGGGGTTGTTCCGCTCTCCTCCCCAGTAACCTAAACACTAATGATTAGGTTTCACAGAGGAAGTTTCTGAAAGTGCTCACACACACACACACCACTCAGTGAAGTAGTTTAACAAACACTTCAACTTCATAACCACATTTGTCTCAAAGGTCTTCCCCCTGCAAGTGACACCTGAATTCCCACCAGATGAGAAACGTTACCCGGCGCCAGTCTCGCTCTGTCTGCGCACCAAAGCCCTGCAGGAGCAGCAGGTTTATGATTTCTTTTTGCGCAGCGCCTAGCACTGGGCCAGAGGCTCCTTCTCCTCGCACCCTACGGTCATTGCAAGGCTCGCTGGGGTCGTGCGGCAGTGCCAGCAGGCTGCGGGGGTGGGGGCGGAAGAGAAGCAGCAAGAAGCGATTTTAAGACAAGCACATACAGCTGTGGCCTGGGAAACACGACGCCAAGGGTTCCTCCTCTCCTTCCCCTTCCCCGGCCAAGGACGCCGGGCCCGCCCCTCCCCCACAGAGAGACCCTAGCCGCGCCACCTTAATCCTCTGCAGCAGGTCCCTGCTGCTCTCGATGGCCCGGGCGAGGCCCCCGTGAGGCGGCGGCGGCGGCTTCACCTCTCCCGCCGCCTCCTGCCGCGGGGCCCCCTCCTGCTCGCAGCCGGCCGCCACCTTCACCCCCAGGGCGAGGCCCAGACCGACCCCCCAGCCCCAGGCGCCGGCTCCCCGCGGTGGGCACGGGCCGCTCCCCAGGCGCTGCAGCCGCTGCAGCCGCTGCTGCCCCCAGCCCCAGGCGGGGCCCGAGACTCGGCGCAGAGCCCGCGCCAAGCAGTGCATGGCTTCAGCCCGGCCACCGCCAGGCAGGAGCAGCTGCTCCCGAGAGCTCGGCCGGCCAAGCCCCGAGCACATCGAGTGAGGGTGGAGACAGTTGGCTCCTAACCTCTTCTTCTCCTTCTGCCCATCCCCCCGCGCTTCCCTGGCCCCCTTCCTTCCCTCTCCCGACAGCCCTCCCCCTCCCGCCTGTGCGTTCTCACCGGCCACAGCCTGGGGGCGGGGCCGGGGCCGCGGGGATGGGCTCGGGCTCTCAAGCTTTCCACACGGCTGCCCCCTTCGCCCTTCCAGAGTCCGGTTTGTCTTGCGTGTCTCAAGTTTCACCTCAGGTAAAAACGACTTGCTTACAAAATCCACGGAACAGATACAGAAGTGTCCCAGCCCACTAGTACCGAAAGATCGCTCACCTGCTCAGCTTTACCATAGACCTATAAAACAAATAGGCTGGACTATAGTATAGTTACATTTCAGTGTGATACCTGAACCTTGTCTGAAGCCCCAGCCCCGCCAGCAGGGCTAGGGTTGCCAGGTCTCCAGTTTTTGACCAGAACACCGGGTTGAAAAGGGACCCTGGGGCTCCAGTCAGCACCAATGACCAGGCCACTAAAAGTCCGGCTGCCGGTGCAGCAGGGCTAAGGCAGGCTCCCTGCCTGCCCTGGCACTGTGCAGCTCCCAGAAGCGGCCGGCATGTCCGTCTCCTAGGTGCAGGAAGGCCACGGGCTCCACGCACTGCCCCCACCCTGAGCAACAGCTCCGCAGCTCCTATTGGCCAGGAACCATGGCCAATGGGAGCCGCAGGGGTGGCCCCTATGGGTGTGGGCAGTGCACACACCTTCCTGGTCCCTCCGCCTAGAGCCGGACATGCTGGCCGCTTCCGGGAGCTGCCTGAGGTAAGCAGTTGGAGCTACACCCCACACCACCTCCCACACCCCAAGCCCTTGCCCCAGCCCTGAGCCCCCTCCTGGACCCCAAACTCATTCCCAGCCCCAACCCAAAGCCCACACCCCCAGCCGGAGCCCTCACCCCCTCCTGTACCCCAACCCAGAGTTCCCTACTGCACCCTGAACTCCTCATTTCTGGCCCTACCTCACAGCCCGTACCTCCTCCTGCACCCCAGCCCCCTGCCCCTCTCCAGTGAAAGCGAGTGAGGGTAGGGGAGAGCAAGGGGAAGGAATGAGCAGGGGCGGGGCCTAGTAGAAGGGGCGAGGCCTTGGGGCTGGGCAAGGGTGGTCCATTTTGTGCTATTAGAAAGTTGGCAACGCTACTGGGGCTGAAGCATGGAACTTTATTTTGTAGTGCTTTGTGGCATGCGGTCCCAGGCAGTTGCTCTGCTTGCTACCCCCTAGTGCCGGTCCTGCACTTGCAACCCCCTCCTAAACCTGTCCCATGACCCCCCTGGGGGGTCACAACCTCCAGGTTGAGAAACACTGATCTACAGGAGTTGACTACCCCCTGGGAGATCTCTGCGTACCTCCAGGGGTACACATACCCATGGTTGAGAACCACTGCTGAAGAAGACCCTGAAGGGGGAAAGCACAGAACAGAAGTGGCTGCCCAGTTATTGGTGGGCAGCCGAGCAGCACATGCCCTATTTTGGTCCATTTATCACTTCACCCTAGTCACAGCACTGATGTCTAAGGTCCCGTCTACACTTACCAGGGATCAACTCTGCTGTGATCGATGCAGCGGGGGGGTCTATTTAGTGAGTCTTCTAAATTGACTGCAGAGCGCTCTCTAGTACTCCACCAGAATGAGAGGAGTACAGTAAGTCGATGGGAGAGTGTCTCCTGTGGAAGTAGCATGGTGTAGACATCGCAGTAAGTCTACCTAAGCTACGTTGACTCCAGCTATGTTATTCAGGTAGCTGGAGTGGCATAACTTAGGTCAACTTACCCTGGTAGTATAGACACGGCCTAAATCCCAAGAAGCTCTGCTTTCCATACATGAAAGGCTGCTTTTTAAGCCCCCTATTATCCTCCAGCCCCAATCAGACCCATAAAAATACTGAGTTAACTGTAGACAATTACTGAATAAATGCAAGTTTAAGTCAGCCAGAGGAACAATTCAATCCACACTTACAAAGATTAAATTAATTTTGGGGAAAAAATAGATTGATCTAACCAGCCCTAGAGCTGCTAGTTAATAGTCTTGACCTGTGCCCCTGCCCTGCAGGCTTTATTGCTTTTGGAGGCTGGCTGGGAATTAGTTTCAAAGAGCCAGTGCTCCTAATGAGTGGCTACAGCTCTCTCTTGAAGAAGTATGTGACCATTGATTATAACCCTTGATAGCAAGGATTATATTCCAAAGGAATTTTCACTATAGCTGATAAAGTTGATAAGCAACAATTTTATCTTTTTAATAGCACTTTTGCTTACTTATCCTTTTTAAAAAAGTCCATACTCCCATCTACAGTCATGAGTGATTTGCAGCCCCTTCAGATTAGTCAAATCATCATAAATTCTCTTCCTGCCTGTTTGTTTGTTTGTTTTGATTTGATTTGATTTTAAATGAATTTCTATTCAGAAAAGTGCCTGTAAAAGTGATATCGCCTTAACTCAACCATTCTGCTCCCAGTGTATATTAATCTTATCTGCTGCTTGCACCAACTGACATAAATTGATACTACTATTTACCCCATTAGCACTGCTGCACCAATACAGCATTTGGAGAATGAACTTGATTCTATTCTGTCCCCACACATCAGCGGTATAGTAAAGGGACCAATTGTAACCCAAGTGCTTACCAGCATGACTATGGGATCACTCTTGATGGTAAACTCTGCACTGGGTAGCAAGTGTTTGCAGGATTCATTTCAGATCTAAATTCCAGGTGAAAAATCTTCATCACTGGGGATGTGTGAGCCAGAAATAACCCTTTTGACTCTCAGAGCCCAAAGTAGGCTGGCAGTAAGATAAAACATTTTATCTGTAACCTGAACACATTTGATCTGGAATCACTGAGATAGATTACAAACATAATACCCCTTAATGCCATTTTTAGAGTCAATTTTCAGACCAGAGCATTTTAATGGCAAAGCAGGCATTTCCCTTTAAAAACAGTCTTTCCTATAGTTATTCTCTTTTTTATGGGCTGAGACTAGGAAACTTAGGTTTCCTAGCAATGACACTTTTAAAGCATCTCACATTGGGGTTTTCACTAGCCTTTCCATATAATTGTTTTCCAAGTACCCTTTAATAGCTTACTTTGCTACTTAGTTTGAATATTGATTAAAAAAGGGAATGAAAAATACAGAGACTAAAGTGAACAAAAATCAAGAAGGCAGAGAGAAAAGTGATTTTCATTTCATCAGCAGATTCAGCCTGACAACTGGTGAGTTATGTGTCAACCAGGTGCAAGTCCAAGAGCCAGGCAGTTAGCCAAGAGTCTGGGTCCAACAGTCAGGATTCCACTGAGCTACCCAAGCAGCTAAATCTGAAATTCTGGCAACCTGACAATTTTTGGAAGTAGCCTGGTTGACAGTTAAAGAGACCTTAGATTATTAACATTAAAGAGTTTGCTTCTGACATCAGTTACACCAGGGCAAATCCAGAGTTACCCCCTGGACATCAGTGAAATTACTCCCAATTTACACCAGTTTCAGGGCTTGGCTACACTTGCGAGTTAGAGTGCATTAAAGGAGCCCCGGGCTCACTAGCTCACTACCCATCCACACTGGCAAGGCATGTAGAGCACTCTGACTCCACAGCTAGAGCGCTCCTGGTACTCCAACTCCGCGAGTGGAATAACATTTTATGCGCCCCCACTGGAGTGCCGCAGCGCCAGTGTGGACACCCTGGTCTATTAGTGCGCTCTGATCGGCCTCCAGAAGTGTCCCACAATGCCTGTTCTAATCACTCTGGTCATCACTTTGAACTCTACTGCCCTATCCTCAGGTGACCAACCATCAGACCCTCCTCCCTTTAAATTCTCTGGGAATTTTGAAAATCCCCTTCCTGTTTGCTCAGCCAGGCATGGAGTGCTCTCAGCGAATCTTTCCAGGTGACCATGCCTCCATGCCAGGTGATCCCCAGTATGAAGCAATGGTGAGGTGCTGGACCTCATCAGTGTTTGGGGGGAGGAAGTTGTCCAGTCCCAGCTGCGCTCCAGCCGTAGGAATTACAATACCTTCAGGCAGATATCAAGGGACACGATGGAAAGGGGCCATGACCAGGACACACTGCAGTGCAGGGTTAAAGTGAAGGAGTTGCGGAATGCCTAGGGCAAAGCCCATGAGGCAAACAGCTGCTCTGGTTCTGCCCATGCAACCTGCCATTTCTACAAAGAGCTGGACGTGATACTTGGGGGGCGACTCCACCTCCACTCCGAGTACCACCATGGGCACTCCAGAGCACAGGCACCAATTTTTGTCGGCGCCGGTGGGTGCTCATGCCCCTGCCGCCGCCCTGCCCCCACCCTGCTCCAACTCCACCCCTCCCTGCCCCTATTGGATCCCTCCCCAAATCCCCACCCCGGTCCCGCCTCCTCCCCCAAGCGCACCGCATTCCCCCTCCTTCTCCCTCCCTCTCTCCCTCCCAGGCTTGCTGCATGAAACAGCTGTTTTGCGGCGCAAGCACTGGGAGGGAGCGGGGAGAAGCAGGACCCAGCAGTGTGCTCAGGGAAGAAGGCGGAGTGGAGTGAAGGCAGAGGTGAGCTTGGGGGGGGGAGTTTGGGAGCTGCCGGTGGGTGCAGAGCACCCACCAATTTTTCCCCCTGAGTGCTCCAGCAGCGGAGCACCCATGGAGTCGGCGCCTATGCTTCAGAGCCCAGTTCAACATGGCAGAAGGAGAGGAGCAAAGCGGGAGGGAGGGTGCTGAGGTGGAGGAAGACACCCCGGAATCCCTAGCTGTATGCAGCCAGGAGTTGTTTTCAAGCCAGGAGGAAGGTAGCCAGTCACAGTGGCCGGTGCTTGGGGAAGGACAAACATCAGAGGAGGTTCCCGGTAAATGGCTTTTATTTTGGGAAGGAAGTTATTCAGTGTAGGCTCTTGGGGCGAGGAGGGTTAGGGCTGCATGCATGCCTAGATGCGGAATAGGGTGTTGATGTGCTCTTTCACATCGCGATAATCAGCCTCAGTGATCTCTTCAAAGGTCTGCCTCCAACACCTGTAGCTTCACCACCCCGCCCTGAAAACTACAACCCTTACCCACTGCACTCAACCCCCATCACCATGCAGTATAGCCACTCTGAAGTGCAGCACTCATTGCACAGCACTCCAGACAGGAAGGCTGAGTATGGTAACAGGACATACACAAATCTGTGATTGTAACATTCCCCACCCCACCCCCTTGCCCTTTTTGTTTCCCAAGCAGTTGTGTTTCTTTTCAATAAATGAATTTTCTTTTCAATAAATGGATTTTTTGGCTTTGAAAACATTCTTTATTATTGCATAAAGTAAAAGATACCTTAGCCCAGGAAAGAAACAGGCACTGCAAGTCAGCGTAGCAAACACAGATTCCTACTAACATTGGAACCACTGCACTTTACTCCCCTGCAGGGCACCAGATATTACTGGTGGCCTTCAGCTTCAAATTGCTCCCTCAAGGCATCCCTAATCCTTGCAGCCCCATGCTGGGCCCCTCTAATAGCCCTGCTCTCTGGCTGTTCAAATTCAGCCTCCAGGTGTTGAACCTCCAAGTTCCATGCCTGAGTGAATCGTTCACCCTTCCCTTCACAAATGTTGTGGAGGGTACAGCAGGCAGATATAACCGCGGGAATGCTGTCATCGGCCAGGGTCAGCTTCCCATACAGAGAGCGCCAGCGGCCCTTTAAACGGCTAAAAGCACACTCCACAGTCATTCTGCATCTGCTCAGCCTGTTGTTGAACTGCTCCTTGCTGCTGTCAAGGCTCCCAGTGTAGGGTTTCATGAGCCATGGCATTAAAGGGTAAGCGGGGTCTCCAAGGATCACAATGGGCATTTTGACTTCCCCTATGGTGATCTTCTGGTCTGGGAAAAAAGTCCCGGCTTGCAGCTTCCTGAACAGGCCAGTGTTCCGAAAGATGGGTGAGTCATGCACCTTTCTGGGCTACCCTGCGTTAATGTCAGTGAAACGCCCACGGTGAGCCACAAGCATCTGGAGAACTATTGAGAAATATCCCTTCCGATTAACATACTCGGAGGCTAGGTGGGCTGGTGCTAGAAATGGAATATGTGTACCATCTATTGCCCCTCCGCAGTTAGGGAAACCCATTTGAGCAAAGCCATCCACAATGTCATGCACGTTACCCAGAGTCATGGTTTTTCTGAGCAGAATGCGATTAATGGCCCTGCAAACTTGCATCAACACGATTCCAACAGTCGACTTCCCCACTCCAAACTGGTTTGCGACCGATCCGTAGCTGTCTGGAGTTGCCAGCTTCCATATTGCAATAGCCACCTGCTTCTCCATGGTCAGGGCAGCTCTCAGTCTCATGTCCTTGCTCCGCAGGGTGGGGGCAAGCTCCTCACACAGTCCCTTGAAAGTGGCTTTTCTCATCCGAACGTTCTGCAGCCACTGCTCACCATCCCAGACTTGCATGACAATGTGATCCCACCACTAAGTGCTTGTTAGAGCCCAAAAGCAGTGTTCCACAGTGGTAAGCATGTCCGTGAATGTCACAAGCAAACTCGTGTTATATGCGTTACTCAAGTCGATATCATCGTCGGAGCCCTCACTGTCATTTTGGATCATAAGGAATAACTTGACTGCCAAACGTGACGTGCTAGCGAGACTCATCAGCATACTCCTCAGCAGTTCGGGCTCCATTCCCACAAACCGAAAGGGAACTTGAGCGTGTAGTACAAAAAAACGTTGAAAGATGGTGCCAAATGTGGACGGAAGCACAGGGATTGCTGAGTTGCGAACCGATGCATCATGGGGCGTTGGGCCAGGACCCAGACTATCCTGCCCCCTCACCCCCTTCCCACAAGCCACAGTGCCAGAATGGGAAGAGATGCTCTGTGGGATAGCTGCCCATAATGCACCGCTCCCAGTGCCGCTGCGAGTGCTGCAAATGTGGCCATGCCAGTGCGCTTGCAGCTGTCAGTGTGGACAGACTGCAGCACTTTCCCTACTACGCTCTCCGAAGGCGGGTTTAACTCGAAGCGCTCTACATCTGCAAGCGTAGCCATGCCCTAAGTGAGTTGACAAAGAGCTGTATTTATTATTGGACCCTTTGCTGAGCAATCCCATCACCTTAATGTTTAACTTTAACCCTTTTCTGTCCTCCACTCTCATGAGCCTATCATTTTTGTACTATAAAATTATTAATATGAAGAAGTGAGAGCAGAACCAGTCCCAAATCATGGTAAAAATCTCATTATCTTTTCAGCATTGATACTGTTTGACCTCTTCATTGTCCCCACTGAGTGAAATTCAGAAAAGTAAACAGTTTCCCATTACAGATGAATTTCAGGACATTTAAATAGTGACGGTACATAAGAACATGAGAATTCCACACACAGCGCGGCATGTCCTGGTTTTCATGTATTAACACATTGCTGCAGTGTTTGGGGTGCACATAGTGGAGGAGAAATGCTAAAAAACACCGGTGTTGGCATTATCAAACTATGAAAACATTGATTAGGATTTGTACAAAACCTAACATTTGAGCCTATACTACTCCCTCATTAGTACATTAGTGAGCTAATCAAAAGGACAAGTTGCTGTTCCTATAGTGGCTCTGTCAAATGATTTAGGGGTGGAAGAACACCATCTCCCCAGGATCTGCTAAGGCAGAGGTCCCCAGACTTGGAGGAATCTTCTAGGGAGGTGCAGCGGGCCCCAGGTCAACCCCCAAGGGGGGTTCAGAGGGAGCACCACCCAGCATCTCCCCACCCCCCAACTCTGCTCCGGTCACGGCCGCAGCTGCATCCCCAGCTCCTGGCCCTCCCCTGCCGTGGCTGCTGGGCTGGCTATGGTTCTGTTCCTGGCCCAGAAAGGTCCTGAGAGGCTGCAGAACCAGTGTAAATGCACAGGGCCTCTACACAAATGGCCCTAACTTCTAGTAGATCTTGGGAGATCTGCAAATTTGGCAGTGCTAAATCTTCACTTATTTCGACTGAGAGGAGAGCTGGATTAACCATGTCCTCTCAGAATAATCTGGGAACTACTCAACTAGGGCTTTTGAATTTTCCTCCCTCTGGGCCCCTTACCTGTGTTTTTCCATGGACAGGATGATCTACTCCCAGATACTGATTGATAGTGACAGGGCCAGCTCTAGGTTTTTTGCCACTCCAAGCAAAAAAAATTTTGGCCACCTCCCCGTTTTTTTTGGCTTTTACACGTTTGCACTTTGCAATGTTTTTTTGTTTTGTTTTGACTGTTTAAAATTTCTAAAAAATGAAAACAGAAAATTTGTAGTTAGTGAAATAAAACAATTTCCTATTAGTGTACTCATTTAATTTTAACAAAATCACAATTACAAACAATTTGGGTTCAACTATACACTGTGATGAAAAACGTTAGTATCTTCCGGTGCGCCCAGTTTCTCATAAATTAAAAGAATGTATATGAACTGAATTTTTCTGGTTTTTATACTTGCATAGTCTTTTAATAATTCAGTGAAATCTACTTTCAATTGAAATTAATGTGAGTCCTGACAAACGATTTTGAGACTGGTGGACCTCAAATAATTTTTTAGTAATTTCAGTTTTGAGAAACTGCGCTCACCAGAAGCCAATGATACTGGTACTGTTAAAAGAATGTATAATGCTATCGCAGTGTTTGGAGTGAAGTGCTCGGGGCTGTACATCCCGCCTGTGGGCCCCCAGCCCGATCTCAGACCCGGCCCCACCCCAGCAGAGGGGACAGTAACTGACAGAGTGGTTGGGAGGCAGGTCAGCCACGGGGAGGGGGGCGTACCAGGGGAGCCTGCCCAGTGCTGAGCCGCCTAGGGCAGCGGATCCCTTACTGGCCGCAGCTCCTGCCCCAATCCCGGGCTCCGCTCCGCTCGGCTCCGGCTCCTCCGCAGCTTGTGATACATGCGGCAGGGGTGGGCGGGGCGGGGAGGAGCCACATCGCCCCAGTCCCCCGGCTACGGGGAGCCAGGGCAGGGACTGCCCCCGGGCTGGGACCCCCGTGCTGAGCCCGCCATCCCACCCCACGCAGGGGCTCATTGGTTGACTGAGCAGGGCCAGGGGAAAAAAAAGGATGGACGGAATGTCGCCGCTGGAAATGTGCCGCCCCAGGCATGTGCTTGCTTTGCTGGTGCCTAGAGCCGGTCCTGGATAGCGAAACAGTAAGTAGTTAAGTGGCCAAGTTAGCAAGACGGGGATCTTATCAGCTAACCAAGAGACAAAGACATACACAAATCACTGGACTTTCAACTCTGCACATCAATCTCTCTTTGATGGTGTAACATAGGGAAAGACGAGGCCAAAGGTTTTTTCTGATGACATACAACTAAGGGGTGAAAGAATAAAGTACTCGGTAAGGTTGAGAAATTATCACAGTGACTTTTATTATTAACCTTTTTAATTTAGTTATTTTAATGGCAGCACACTGGAGCCTGAACTCCTCTAATGATCCATAGAACAGACAAAGCACAGACAGGAATGCTGGAAGCTTCACTCCAAATTGTTGCAATGACATTTCATTATACATAACACCTACAGTGCCATATTAAATGGATTGTCCGGGGTTTTGCACTTCCTTTTTTGAATTTCAGGACATTTAAATAGTGACTTTACATAAGAACGTAAGAATGACCATAATGGGTCAGACCAAAGGTCCACCCAGCCCAGTATCCTGTCTGCTGACAGTGGCCAATGCCAGGTGCCCCAGAGGGAGTGAACCTAACAGGTAATGATCAAGTATCTCTCTCCAGCCATCCATCTCCACCCTCTGACAAACAGAGGCTAGGGACACCATTCCTTACCCACCTGGCTAATAGCCATTAATGGACTTAACCTCCATGAATTTATCTAGTTCTCTTTTAAACCCTATTATAGTCCTAGCCTTCACAACCTCCTCAGGCAAGGAGTTCCACAGGTTGACTGTGCGCTGAGTGAAGAAGAACTTCCTTTTATTTGTTTTAAACCTGCTGCCCATTAATTTCATTTGGTGGCCCCTAGACTTTTAAAAAAATATATGCAAGTTTAAGTAATCCAGCACAACAGCTGTTGAGTGTTAACAATGTCCACTCCATAAATCTTATTACAATTGACTGGAAACAGGACAGCTTAAAAACTGCAACAAAATGGAGCCACGAGGGTGGGTGGGTGTCTGTCTGTCTGCAGGGAGCGGGTTGAGCTAGAACTCATCATAAAATAAACTAGGAGAAAATTCTAGGAATCTAGCCTAAGGAATTTTGACATCCTTCCCCACATCTGATGATCTTTCAAACTAGAGGATTTGGCAGTAAACCAGACCAAATAGCTTTCATGTGTAAAGTCAAATGCGGAACAGATGATACACATTTCATTTTTTTTCTTACTATTTTCTCAATAAAGCTTGGTCGTTTATCACACTGCAGAGTCATACCTAACATACACAAGGGCTGAACCCCTTTTCTTGCAGCACAGCATTTAATTTCATCATGTTACTTACAAATGAAATGGTTTGCAGTGAGAGGATTTGCTGCATTCTTAAATTAACCTGTTCAGCAGGGTGACTCTTTAGCATCATTCTTGTAAACAGTAATCTTCCCGGACTAGATCTTGCCATAGTTTTCTAATTCACTTCAGTGGGGAGCTCTGCAGAAAAACCAGTGCAATAATATGGCCCATAGTTCTATGGTAAACAGGGGACTCCTCAAAGCTGCCATTTTAATTGAATTATTTGTGTTGTGTGCTTTAGAGTTGTAGGTTTCAATCCTGTAAATTACTGAATGCCCTCTGCTCCCATTGACTTCCATAGGAGTTGAGGGCACTCAGCACTATGCAGGATTGGACACTTATTCACTTTTAAATTTTAAAAGAAAATAAAAGAATAAAAGAAAAGAGTCAGTTTTGTTCAATAGTGTATTATGCCTCTTCTGGCTTCACATGGTACCCAGAAATACAGGGCCAGATTCTCAGCTACGATCTAGCTTCTTTGTGCCACTCAAGGGGCTGGAAAGCAGCTAGAAAGCCCCAGCTGGTGCTCCTTCTCGCATAGGGGAGACACCAGATGGTTTAAACCCAGCATAGCTGGATCTTACACCATTCTGCTCCCCTTCTCACCCCCCCATGCTGTATGACTCACCAAGCTTGAAAAAGCCTGCATGGAAAGAGGGCCTTAGTTAAGATAGTTAGGAAGTGTCATAAAACTCTGTCTTTAAACATTTCTTCCACATTTGCAGGACAAGCAGCAACACAAACCATGTCCTTGTTCACTTACATTGCTGTGCTAACATTTCAATACAGGCTAATTTCAGCCCCTGTCTACCACCTCACCATGGAGAATCCGTTTAGGCCTCAGCGCCTTTGAGTGAGGCAAACACAAAAGATTCAACAAGATGAGTCTTTGAAACAAAGTGCTCATGCATCCACCCAATTATCCTGCTCTGGTATTTGAAGACTATTGTGTTAATTTGCCCATTCATAATATTGTTAGCATGTGAGCTGGGGAATGGATAACTTGCCCAAGCAGCAGCTGTTACTTTGTACTGCACTTGTGCACGTAAAACAGTTGCCCCCCCTCAAATTAGAGTGATATGCTAATTTCTTCATGTGCTAATTCAAATTTACAGACTGCATGGTCTAGAAAGGATAACAAAGAGCCAGGTTTCAGTAGAAGTTATTTCAGTCTTTTTCCAGATACGGTACTATGAAAGGCAGTCTCAGAAACATTTCCATGATTTCTAGTGACATTCCTCCATTTCTGATACAACCTTAACGGATCCTAAGGGAAATTTTTGTGTTGGAACTGAAGTCATTCTGTTAGTCTCTATTAATTCTTGTACCATCCTCATCCCCATAGTATCCAACTGCTTTATAGTAGTGCACTAAGCAACATGACAAATATCTGTCACATATGGTTCATTCTCTCCCCTACAACTGTGTGTGTGCAGTGTAATGTTTTGTTTTGGTAGCGTTGTAAAACAAAAAAAAAAGAAGAAGTCAACTGTAGATAATAGTCTGCGAATAAAGTAACAATGTTAGGTAAAAAAAAATCACATGCCCAATTCTGCCCTGATTTATATCCCATTCATCCCCACTTATGTCCATGGATGGCACAGGATGGAAGACAGTAAAGAATTTGTCCTTATACTGTTTATGTAATTGCAATTATTTCCTTATATGTGTTACTGACAATAACTTGGATTGTTAAAGCAGGACTTTATTAACTGAGTTTAGTTTTCACTACTGATGTTATGTGTTCACTTTTTGCTTTTCATTTACCGATGCAGGACTTGACACTGGACTGCCATCGCTGATGGAATCATGGAGCCCGCACAGCTCTGCACCATTGTCATGAGCAGTGCAAACACAGGACGCATAATCCTCTGGTATTTGCAGGGCTGCAAGAAGAACCACAGTAGTAGGGAACATGACAATTTCATGGAGGACAGATTGCTGTGCAACATAGCGAAAACCAATTCAAGATTGTTGGCGGTGTTCATAGAGTAGCTGTAGATGATGAAGCTGCCCTTCTGGGCCTGAGAAACAAGCGCTGACTGGTGGGATCGCATCGCAATGCAGGTTTGGACAATGAGCAGTGGTCGCAGAACTTTTGGATGTGGAAGGCCACATTCTTGGATCTGTGTGCTGAGCTTGTTCCACCCATCCAGTGCAGGGACACCCGAATGAGAGCTGACAGTGGAGAAGTGACTGGTGACTATACTATGGAAGCTTTCAATGCCAGATTGCTACCTGTCAGTGGGAAATCATTTTGGATGAGTTGGACAGTTTGCAAATCCACAGTGGGGCGGCCATTGTCTTCCAAGTGTGCAGGGCCATTAATTGTTTCCTGCTATACAGGACAGTGACTCTTGGCAACGGGCAGGACACATTGGATTTGCAGCAATGAGGTTCCTGAACTGCAGTGGAGCAACAGATGACATGCATATCCCTATTTTGGCACCAGCCCACACGGCCACACATCAACAGAAAGGGCTACTTTCTATAGTTATGCAAACACTGGTGGATCACCGAGGACACTTCACCAACATCAGTGTTGGCTGGTCAGGGAAGGTGCCAGACACACACATCTTTAAGAATACAGGACTGTTCAGAAAGCTGCAAGAAGGTACTTTCTTTGCAAGATTGTGGATTACAATGTTGGCGATGTTGAAATGACAGCAGTGATCCATCCTGAAAGACCCAGCCCTTGCTCCCCAGGCTCATGAAGCTGTATGTCAGCCACGTCGACAGTACCCAGGAAAGATTCAACTACTAGCTCAGCAGATGCAGACTGACAGCTGAATGTAGATTGAAGGGACGCTGGCATTGTTTATTCATAAGATTGGATCTCAGTGGAAAAAAAAAAAAAAGAACCCAATAATTATAGCTGCCCATTGTTTCCTGCATAATATCTGTGAGGCAAAGGTTGCCAAGAAGGTAGAGGGGGAGTGGCTGGCTTCCAAGTTTGAACAGGCTGACACAAGGGCTATTAAAAGAGCTCAGCATGGAGCTCTGTGACTGAGGGAAGCCTTGAAAGAGCACTTTCACCATCAGCCACAGGAAAGCAGTGTGGTGGACTGTGCTCCACCTGGCCCTTACATCTGGGGGACTTGTGATGGGGTCCCCATACCACTCATGTCACCTCCTCCTGCTTGTCTTGGGGATTAGCTCTGCCAGGTGTTGCGCCCACCTCAGTGGTCTCTCTACCTGTCTTCTTCTCTCAGTCCGCAGCCTCTCTGACTCCAGTTCATGGCTCGGCCCTCCAGCCAGGTCACTAAGTTCTTTCCCTTCTGGGGAAATCACAGTCCTTCCAGACCAGCTGTCCTAGATGATGTTTCTAATGCCCTGTTCCACTGCCCAGTGGCTCCTAGGGGAACCCAGGCCCACACTCTTCACTGGGTTCCAGCCAAGGGACCTACAACATGCAGCCAAGGCCCGGACTGTCCGAGTCCTTGCTGCAGTTTCCCATGGCTTCTTCCTACATTGGCTCTGGCTCTGGCTCCTCTCAGAGAGGAGCTGTGGACTTCTTCCCTACAGCCCACCTTTGGTGCTCATAGCTCCTGGGCTTTATACAGTCTCCTCCTGTTCCTGCCCAGCTGAGCCTGCTTCTAAGTAGTAGCCTCCTTGTAGCCTGTGTCTCTCACCTACTTGCTGCTCAATTGGTTAATTAGGCCTGCCTGGCCTAATTTACCATCTCAGGGCCAGTGTAGGGAATACACCCTATCACCAGGCTATTAAGGACTCCATGGTGCTTGGTGTATATTTATGATAACACTGTTTGTTAATGAACCTAGTCATTTTGCAGTGCTTGCTGTATCTTTATAATTAGTACACTGTGTTTGCCACTCATCCCATGAGTTCTGGTACCCTGTACGATAACAAGGAGCATGCAGCATGTGCTTTCCCTAGAAACCTTTGGGAGAGAATTGCAGAGTACCTCCATGTATGTTTTATCAAGATCTCTCAGAAAGACTGAAGGGACATCCCTGTGCACGTAAGCAAATTGTTCTGCATGTCCCACTCCTGCTGAACTCTACAGGGGCATGAAAAGCTGATTATAACTCTCTCTGCCTCTTTTCATTGTACTGCAATCTTGTCTAGTATGAGTAAATTAATGAAAAGCTGATAGCTGTGTCCTGCTACGTTGCAGTTGGGTGCCATCGGTACATTGAAATGTTGTAACTGGACATGCATCACATACTTATCCGAGGTTCTTTTCCCTGCATCGGGCTTGCCCAGGCTCAACTGCCAGATCTGTGGTGGAGTCTCAAACATGTCCTGGCTTGCAGCATGGCTGGACCTCCCAGCAGGGACGCCGCAAGTGGGGGTGGGAGGGTGAAGCCCCACCCTGCTCCCAGCACATTCAGTAACATTTTGCCTCCCAGCTGGTTGTTCTACTCCTGCTGTGGCCACAAGACAGCACAGTGCTGAGCTGGCGGATCTCCTCCCCCTGCCCATGGAAACAGCAGTGTCGAAGGAGTTTGGGCTGCTGCTGATTCCTGTCGTACCCCTTTGCCTGCATCCCCTGTGCAATCTGCTCATAAATGTCGATGTTTCTATGACATCTGCATAGCTGTGCCTGCACAGCCTCTTTTCCCCACAGGCCCAGGAGATCCAATACCTCCTGTCTACTCCAGGAAGGAGTACGTCTGGAGCATGTAGCTGACATAGGGTGACCAGAGAGCAAGTGTGAAAAATCAGGACACATTTTTTTCAGGGAGTGGGAGAGGGGAATAGTTTCCAAAATATGACAAAGCCCCTAATATCAGAACAGACCCAATAATATCGGGATGTCTCGTCACCCTAAGCTGACATGGGTGGCTGGGCAGTAGCACACACCAAGGGAGGTTGCTGGAGGTGCTCACCAAGCTGGGCAATCAGGAAAAGGCATTCCAAAAATTCACAACAATTTTACAGGGGGAGTCCGGTACCCATGGCCTCTGGGCAGTGAAGTTCACCACTGTGACCAGAGCGGTCACCGCTGGGCATTGTAGGACAGCTGCTGGAGAACTGTTAGGGTCAACATAGGTCACACCATGTCTACACTCACATTACATTGACCTCAGTACCTCACCAAAGAGCAATGCTCCTTGGATAAGTGGTGTTAGTCTGTTGCCATAATGGGATGCTTTCATCTGTGGGAGACAAATTTAAGCATGAACATATGCACAGCTAAGTCGACACAAGGTGGTTTCGTAGTGTAGACCAGGCCTCAGAAAGAAGAAATATCATATTGAGAAGTGCCACATATATCATACAGTGTGTCCACTCATTTTGACTTTAACACCAGACAATGAATCTGCAGTTGGAGCACAATTGATTTAATTTTCCTGAAGAGGGGGTTCAAATTTAAAGCATTTAGGAGCCACTGATGTGAGAGGAATTTTGTGACCGACACATTCTATTTTTTCATTAATATGAGGGTCTGTAACAGTTGTAAAACGTTTTTAAAACAAATAAATTAAAATTAGGTCCTCAACTTTTCCCTTCTATGTTTCAGCAAGTTAAATCAAGTGGAAAGGTCCCTATAAATATATGCAAAGAGAAAATTATTACAGTACTAGGAATCTAATTTATTATTTGTGAGAGAGAAAATGCCAGAAGGAAAATAAGGGTGTGGGGAGGTTGTAATTTAAAGATTTATTGTGCAATAAAAAAGTTCAGGAACTAGGAGAGATTAAGGCATTTTCAGCAGATCAGTACATGGTTATTTTCTGTGGGAAGACAGACATGTTAGTGGAAGATTCAGCCAGCATGTGGTTGGTGATTTACTTGACCACATCTAATGCTTTTGCACTCAGACTATGAAAGGGACATTGCAAAACAAGACAAAAACTCTTTTTGAATAAAAGATGAAAGGAAGTAAAGAAGAAGATGTTAAATGTAGCTAGAAATCAATCTTTACTTTCGTTCATCTTTTCTTCAGAAAGACTTTTTGTTTTTTTGGAGAACCAAGGGATGGAACTTTAAATTCCCTTTGACTTGGAATATTCATTCAGTAGGTGGCAGTAAGAAACCTTATTGGTTTAATCAACCGGTAACAGAAAAAGAAATAGCTGCATTACAGTGGGACGCTATACTAGCTGACACACTGGCTAAACTGGCTCTAAAACAGACTGACCAACCAAACACATTATTATTTTTTTGCTATGGGCAACAACTACAATTTTCAGCTTTTTGAATCTCCAAACTAAGTATTATTGCTGGGTGTGTGATATTACAGAAGTAGTGCTGTCCTCACCAATGAGGAACAACAGAATTCTGTGCTAGGATGCTGAGACATGGCTGAAATCCAGACATTCCTTCACCAAAGGTACGTAAGTGGCTATATAGTTACAGCTTTTGCTTTGAGAGGAAAAACCTGCCTTGCACCATTCATTATGTGGATGTGGATGTAAACCATCTGTTGTGAATTATATGCATTACATATTTCACCTCCTTTCCCCCATTTGTGAATTATTTGCAAACGGATCCTGATTTTCTTTGAACATTTGTGTAAGAATAATTTGCCAAATAAGTTTCCCAAATAATTCTGAAGCTGTGTGTTGTTTCCCAACTGTTCACTCCTGTGTGGATTTGTCTACCTATTGTTCCTGATTAAGTCCTCTGTGGGGAGATACATTTTCCAGAGTAAGAGTGTCCAGACACGTTGTTAATTAGGAATAACTCCCTGTGTAGACAAACCCTGAGTCACATGGTCTTGTTTCTGTTTCTTGGTTGGCTTACCGAATCTTTTAAAATAGGAAAATAAGGCATTGTGCCCTTCCAGCATGAATTTACAGGTGTGTAAACATTTCTGAAGCTTGCAGGATTTGCAAACCTTTTCAGCAATTCACAGAGGTTGTCTGAATGATCACCAATAATTAAGGCTACATTTTCGTCATGGGTATTTTTAGTAAAAGTCAGGGACAGGTCATGGGCAGTAAACAAAAATTCCTGGCCTGTGACGTGTCCATGACTTTTACTATATACCCCTGACTAAAACTTGGGAGGGAGGAGGGACTGGGGAAGAGCGGCCTGGATACTGGGGGAAGGAGGGAATGGCAGCACACAGCCTAGGACCTCTGCTGGTGCTGGGGTGGGGCGGTGTTTAGTGGGGCCAGCAGGCTCCCTACCTGGCTCCGCACCTCCTCCCACCCCCAGCAGCAGAGTTTGGGTGTGGGAGAGAGCAGGGAGTTGGGGCATGGGATGGGGAGAGGCGGGTTCTGGGAGACACTAACCTGGTGGGGCTCCCTGGAATTAGCGACATCGCCCTCACTCAGCTGCTAGGTGGAGGCATGGCCACCTCTGCCGGCAGGCACTGTCTCCACAGCTCCCATTGGCCAGGGTTCTGCAGAGCTGTCTGGCCATGCCTCCACCTAGCAGCTGAGTGAGGGAGATGTCACTGCTTCCGGGGAGGGCCCCCGCCCGGTAAGTGCTGCCCAAAGCCTGCCTCACCTGGTTCCATGCCCCAACCCCCCGTCCCCTCCCATACCCAAACTCTGTTGCTGCTGTGGGGGGGAGGGGTGCAGTGGCCCGAGACTGCCCCAGCAACAGCAACCCCACTTGGCTAATAACTGGTGCAGGGGCTGCCTGAGCTGTGACTTCCGTGACCTCCGTGACAAACCCGCAGCCTTACCAATAATGAATAACATGACCCAAGAAATTGAACTCACGGCTTTGACTCATAAAAATATTTACAAATCAGGGTTTGTTTGCTTTATAACTATTTGACCAGCTCTAATATGCATCATCAACTGGCTTTTTTTAAGCAAAAGATCTATCTGTTTTCATTCTGTCCCTCTAAAAAGCAGACCCGTTGCTTTTTAGAGGTACAGAGTTTATAGGTATGTTTGGCGACACATTCCTCTGTCCTTCCCCATATCAAATGCAGGATAGACTAGCCAACTGTTTCTCACCAATGCTTATTTAATTTCAAGATTCTGGGAATAAGATACTATGGACTCAATCCTACTCCCATTGAAGTAAGTTGTAAAATGCCCATTGTCCACACCTAGACTAGCAAAATAGTAGCATTGAAAAACATGGTAGCAAAGTCATTTTTAACTAAGAATTCTGTAAACACTAACAGACAATTTCTAACAACGTTAAAAATGAATTAGATGGTCATGATTAACTGTAGCTGGACCACAGCCAGCCAACACAATTTAAAGGTGTTACATCCTGCCTAGTCTAGTTAAGCATGACCTTTTCCTAGCCTAGACAAGACCACTGATATAACTGTGGCAGGACCGGTGTTATAGGAATGCTCTATATCTGTAAGTAGTTAATAGATAAGGTGGCAGTAGGTCGGGGTGAACAAACTATGGCCTGCGGGCTGGGGTGAACAAACTCGGATCAGGGCTTCGGATCCGGCCCATAGGATTGCCACCCCTGTGATGCCGCAGGCCCCGCGCTGCTGCTGGAAGCGGCCGGCACCACATTCCTGCAGCCCCCTGGGGATGCGGGGGGAGGCAGAGGGCTCTGCATCCTGCCCTCACCTGTGGGTACCTCCCCCAAATCTTCCATTGGCCGTGGTTCCCTGTTCCTGGCCAATGGGAGCTGCGGGGGAGGTACCCACAGGTGAGGGCAGTGCACAGAGCCCTCTGCCCCTCCTCTTCCCCAGGGGCTGCAGGGATGTGGTGCTGGCCACTTCCAGGAGTGGTGCGGTGGGTCGTGGGGCCAGGTCAGGCAGGCAGGGAGCCTGACTTAGCCCCACTGTGCACCGCTGCCACCCCAGAGCTGCTCCAGGTAAGTGGCGCCAGGTCGGAGCCCACACCCTGAACCCTGCACCACAACCCCCTGCCCTGATCCCCCTAACCCCCGGCCTTGAGCCCCCTCCCACACTCCACACCCCTCTCTGCACCTCAACTCTCTGTCCTGAGCCCCCTCCCACACACCACACCCCCTACTGCACCCCAAGCCCCTTCCTGCACTCCACACCCCTCCCTGCAACCCAACTCCCTGCCCTGAGCCCCTTCCCACACTCTGCACCCCTCCTGCCCCCCAACCCCTTGCCCTGAGCCCCCTCGTACATCCCGCATCCCTCCTGTGCCCCAACCCCTAGCCCTGAGTCCCTTCCTGCACACTACACCCCCTCCCAAATCCTGCACTCCCTCCCTCCTGTACCCCAAACCCCTGCCCCAGCCCTACATTTATGGCCCTGCATGCAATTTCCCCAACCAGATGTGGCCCTTGGGCCAAAAAGTTTGCCCATCCTTGCAGTAGGTGGTACTCACAATTATGTAGCACAGCTCCTAGGTACTGTAGGAACCGGTTATGCACTGCAAATGGCTTCCTCTGTGCAGCCCCTGGGTATTGTACAACCATAGGCTGTTTATTGTTTCTTTATACATATCACAAAAGTGATGTGATTAAATCTTGATTTACTCCCCTTTCCTGTATGTGCATGGGATGTTAGTCGCTGAAGACTGTTGACTTTAAATAATATAGAAAATGAGGATGTTTTGCAGCACCACAGTGCTACTTAATTGCTATATCAGACTGACACCCTTCCTGGGAACAATGAATGGGCACTGGAAAATTATTATTACTACTCCTGATGCCTGGGAAAATAATCCTGATGAGACCATGGTCTGGTTGCAGGCAAATCAGAGGGGCACAGATGTGTAATGTCTTCATAAAAAAAGAAAATTATTTAGAAACTCCATTTTCTCATGTGGAGGATTTTACATACTTTGTACTGAGACCATTTTAATTCTTCTGGGATTTAAAAAGATTTTTTTTTTTTTTTTTACTAATTAAAAATAAGTGGTGGGAGAAACTTTTGGGAAAGACATCTTTTAACGGGGTAAAAAATAAAAATATAAAAATAACAATCAGGTTTACCTCCTGATTTTCCTGAATTTCTCTTCAGACAAACCCCCCTTTCGTAGTCCGCAGGTGTTTTTGGGCTCTGTAAGAAGTCCAGAATTTGATCCTTAAAAGTGGATTTATAACTAGAAGTAAAGCCAGTTAATTATCTGTTCTGACCTCTTTGCTAGTCTCCAACTTTTCTCCTCATTCAACGCCTCTATTTTAGTTTTCATCAAAAGAGCTGCACTGATCACCCTGGAAACTGCAGTTGTGTGTGCGCACACATTTGCGTATACACAAAGGCATATGGCATGGGCAGCTCACACTGTACGCTTCCTCTACGCCATGGCCAGGGCCGGCTTAACTCTCCTGTGGGCCCAGGGCTATTAGATTTTCCTAATTTAAAACAAAATGATCACAATTATGGCATGAGGCTATTAGTGCTATACTAAACTTGCCTTTTAATTAACATAAAGCCGTTCTGTGGTTACATTTCAGTCTTAAAGTATGTAGAATATAGTTAAGTTAATTCAAAATAGCCTACTTCTTACCTTAGAAAAGCTGTTATATTAGTTTCTTTCTGAGGGGGAGTTTGGGTGCACGAGGGGATTCTGACCTGGGGCAGGAGGCTGGGGTTCAGGAGGGGGTGCGAGGTGCAGGCTATGGCTGGGAGGCGCGTACCACAGGCGGATTCCAGCTGGTGGCGCAGCAGGGCTCAGGCAGGCTGCCATAGCTCCATGCCACTCCAGGAAGCAGCTGGCTGCTGGCACGTCTTTGCACACCCCGTGGGGGGAGGGGAACGTGTCTCTGTGCGCTGTCTGCCCCCACAAGCACTGGCCCAGCAGCGGCAGCGTGTGGAGCTGCTTCCTCCCCTGCCCCGCTAGGGGATGCAGAGACGTGCCAGCAGTTGGCTACTTCCGGGAGTGGCATGGGGCTACGGCACACAGGCAGCCAGCCTGAGCGCTGCTGCGCCACTGGACTTTTAGCGGCCCAGAGATCGCGATCGACTGGCAGAGACTCAAGGATTGACCAGTCTATCATGAACAACGGGTTGGTGACCACTGAATTGTATATAATTATTGATTTATTTTTGCAGGGCCCCCCTTAGCCCGAGGCCCTGGGCTGCAGTCCCTAAAGCCCCTGCATTAATCTGGCCCTGACTATGGCTTTCCTAGAATAGCCTTGGAACCAAAGCACTTGAGTTTTAAACTTCATGTATAAAGGCCTAAAAGTTTCAAAGTAAGAGAGAGAATTCTGTGTGTTTATCTCCCTTCCCCATTTGCTAATAAATTCCATAAACAATTAGGCAGAAAGTGTCATTCTCAAGCTTAAACCCCAAAGATGCAATTTATATAGTAAGCAAGCTCAAAATGCCCCCTGAAAAGCCCTCTGACTCCAGAATGCTGCACAGGGGAACCTGTAGGAGATAGACTGGCTTCTAGCAGCACAGTGATTAAACCCCTTTCCCCTGAAAAACAATCCATTTAATTACCGTAAGCCAGAAACACGGTGACAGCTACTCTGGCTCCCTGCCACAGGATCGCTTATCCAGCAGCTGAGCATGCCTGCCAATGGCATCCAGCCATTCAGAAGCGACATGCTGGAGTACCATGTCCACAGCAGATGTTCAGATGGATGAAAGTAAAATATAAGGCACAATAGATCTAACACAGATAATATCTAGTGGTGTCAAAAACATATTTCCAAGCTCTCTGTTGGGTGTGTATGGAAATCCTTGCACAGGTGCTTGTCTGAGAAATGTATAGCACATATTAATGTTTACCTTCATTCTTCTTCTACAGTGGGGTGGGCAAACTTTTTAGCCTGAGGGCCATATCGGGGTGCGAAACTGTATGAAAGGCCAGGCAGGGAAGGCTGTGCCCCCAAACAGCCTGGCCCCTGCCCCCTCCCACTTCCTGCCCCCTGACTGTCCCCCTAGGAATTCCTGACCCATCCAAGCCCCCCTACTCCTTGTCCCCTGACTGCCCCCTCCTGGGATGCACCCCCCGCCCCAAACTGTCCCCCCTGGGATCCCACCCCCTATCCAACCCTCCCACTCCCTGTCCCCTGACTGCCTCGACCTATCCACACCCCTGCCCCCTGACAGGCCCCCCGGGACCCCGCCCTCTATCCAACTCCCCCTGTTTCCTGACCACCCCAGAACCTCTGCCCCATCCAACCACCCCCTGCTCCCTGTCCCCTGACTGCCCCCCGGGACCCTTTACCCAACCCCCACACTGCTGCATGCGCACCGCCACCGCCCCCTTACCATGCCACTCAGAGCGGCAGGAGCTTGCAGCCCCACTGCCCGCATGGCCGCGGGGGAGGGTGAACAGCAGGGGAGGGGCTGGGGTCGAGCCTCACAGGCCAGGAGCTCAGGGGCCGGGCAGCATGGTCCTGCAGGCCGGATGTGGCCTGTGGGCCGTAGTTTTCCCACCTCTGTTCTACAGTCAGGACACAAAATAGGTTGTCTTGGTTGGGAAGTGACCAAGTTTTCCAAATTCTCTGGTTGCTTTTGAAGCTCTAGCATCTCTTTGTAGTATTCTCTCTAGTTCATACAAAATACACATGTAGATATAGAAATGAATCAACTCTTCCCCCAGCAATATGGTCTGAGTATATTTGGGCTCCTGTACTTTTGGCTCCACTCTCAGTGCTCATGCTCCACTCACTCATCCTCTTCCCACGATAATATGTTGTCTTATCTGTTGCATTCTTAGAGCTGGACCTGAACCAAAACCCCAGAGTTAAACACTCTCACACTTTAAGGTGTTCCAATCCAGAGCCACATTTTGTGCCTGAAATCCGGCTCTACTTCTCCATCTAAGGTGGTGCCCTATTAAGTCAACTGGAAGATTTACACTGATTTCAATAATCTTTGGATCAGGCCCTTGTCATTTTACTTGCTTTTAAAGTACTGTGCTTGAGCCTTGAAACCTGAATCACCAACAATTGTATGCATCTGATGAAGTGGGTTTTAGCCCACAAAAGCTTATGCCCAAATACATTTGTTAGTCTCTAAGGTGCCATGAGAACTCCTTGTTTTTTTAGTGTTGTTTATGAACCATCAGGCACAAGTGACTCACCAAGCACTTTCAGGCAACAGCACTAAGAAAAAGGACAAAGCCTCTTGTAAAATCAGAAATGTCTCCAGAGGTTGGGTGGAGGCATTTAGCTTTGAGCCCCACACATCCATGATGTAGCCTATGTTGCAGTCTGCAGGAATCACTTCTGGTTGAGACTGGTTGAAATGGTGGCGCTGTCGGAACTGACGGAAGTGCAGGAGCCTCCGGGGAGCAAGTGGGCACATGGCCTGAAGGAGGAAAGTTCAGTGGGGGGAGCACACTCTGTGAGGAGGCGATGGCACATGCAGATGAGGCAACCTCTCCTCAGCTAAGGCAAACAGTTCATGAGGCTCAGGGGCTGGCCCAAGTCTCTCCAGTGTCAGAGGTACACGCTCCTCAGCTGCAACCGGCCCTGGTATGGGAGCCGGAGCGGAGAACTGCCATGGAACCGAAGATTCCCTGGACCTTGGCAGTGTCAGCCTGGAAGGACTGTGAGGTTCAGTCAGCGGTACTGACGGATCCGACGGTCTGTGTGGTTTCTTGTGCACCATGGAATGCGCCGCTTCTCTGTGGCCAGAACTCGTGGACGGGGAGAGGATTCAAGAATTTCATTGGTTAATGGACAGAGCTCTCATACCCACCAAAACTGCATCACCCTTGAGGAACAAGAGCTCCATATGCCTGTGTGGGGCTCATTTTCACCTTACAGCAATAACAACTTCCAAACAGAGCATTTCCTGGGGATTAATGACCAGCTGGGGCCCCTTGCACTGCACCTTGCACCCACAATCCCTTGCAGCTGGTTGTTAATCCCCAAGAAATGCCCTGTACTGGGGTTGTACATACATACAAAATACGCTCACTCACTCATTTGGTACCAGGTTGTTGACAGCTGGAAAAAAAAAAAGCAATGGGGGAAAATGGTGGGGTCTTTGGCCTTTTTTAAACAGTCAAGAAACTTCGTGGGTTTTGAAGTCCTAGCCCAGTGAGGTTCCACTGAGGCAGCCAGAACAACCCTGAGAATTATTCTTATTAATTTGCAGTAGCCTTGACTTATGTTGTGGGTGCTTTCCAAGCGCTTCAGTACAGTCCTGCTCTGAGGAGCATTCAGTCTAAGGACTGTGTGGTAACACAGCAAGTGCCTGTACCCAACTGTGTTATGGCAGTTGTTGCTGATGTGTGCTGGAATTCAGGCTGTAACTCTTTCTGGGACATGGTTTGATCTCATCTAGACAGCCAAAGACAACAGGGGTAATTGGGGCCTAACGCAAGGTCCTTTGTGGCTTGGGAACTCTGAAGACTTATTTACAGCACTTGGGCTAACTTAATTCAAACTCTCTTCCCCCCCCCCCCCAACCAACCAACCAAAACCCCACAAGCTTCTGAAACTTGAGGCCATTCAAAGAGAAACAATACTGGCTCCAGCAGTCAGCAATACCTTACAATCCACTGCATGTACCCGCCAACACCATTAGTGAAGCCAGGTTAGTTTACTCTTGGGGGTATAGAAATAGCAGTAAGGCATGTGTGCCTGCTCGTTGGGGAAATGGGGCAACTCTGTTGCTACAGAGACTTGGACAAACAAAACCGTTTTTCAATGGTGCAGTAGCTAAATCACCAAAGGCCAAATTGGGCCATAGTCTCTGGAGCCTTGTCCCAGGAGCCCACACTGTTCTGCTGCATGAAGATTGCAGTGGGGAGAATCTGAAGAACTCAAGCAGGAGTCCACATACTGGATGCATCACAGGGCTTTGTTCTGCAGGGACTTTTAGCTCCAGCCTGCTGCAGGAGCTTTAAAAGTCAATGGAGGGCAGTCAGTGGATCTGCTGCTACCTGTATTTTACCAGCCATTTTCACCCATGGAAGAGGAGTGCACTGGCTGGGAGGATGGGTGATACTGCAGACCCAAAGCAGTAGCAATACATGGCAGGAGGCCTAAGGGGAGGATTCCCCCCTACCCCCTGAGGTTCCTACAGCTCCCCTTTATAGCATCTCTGACAACATTTCTGGTTGGCTCTTAGCCTCCTGTGCAGAGCTCTGCCCTATGGTTTCCCTTGTTTAGCTGTGTTTTCTCTAGTTCATTTCTCTTCCTGGTTTTGATTTTTTCTGGACAGCAAAACTATCTGCACAAATAAAATCATCCTGCTCTCCTGTCTGCTTCACACTCTGGAACGTGCATAATACTCTTTAGCATGTAAACAGGTAGAGTAGCACTAAGGGTGAGGAGGGAAAAATCTGTGCAGGTTTCCTGTAACACTGTAATAGTACTTTTTTCTCTCAAAAGAAGGTAGAACATTTTAATGCTAATTTTAACCACACAAACTAGTTGCTCAGCAATAAGGGAATACTGTGTTTTAAAATAGAAATGTATTTGCTGAGTCTCCGTAAATTCTGACATGAACAGGAGTTCATAAACAGCTTAGATAGACTCAGGCTATGGCTGCATTAGACATCTTACAGTGTAGTCAGGGTAGCAGTGTAGTTGCCACCCTAAGCCGACAAGAGCTCTCCAGTTAACTTCATTAATCCAATGAGAGCTGGTAGCTAACCAGCACTTAGGTCAGTATCACTTATGTCACTCGGGGGTGCGTGTGTGTGGCTTATTCACACCCCTGAGTGACATAAGTGGAAGTGTAGACATAGCTATACAGTAACTCCTCACTTAATGTGGTCCAGGATTAATGTTGTTTCATTGTTACGTTGCTGATCAATTAGAGAACATGCTCGTTAAAAGTTGCGCAATGCTCCCTTATAACATTGTTTGGCAGCCGGCGGCTTCGGCCACTGCTTGCAGGAAGAGCAGCCCGCTGGAGCTAGCTGGTGGGGGGCTCGGAACCAGGGTGGGCCGGCAGCCCCCGTATCAGCTCCCCTAAGTTCCCTGTGCAGCAGCCGCCCATTAAACTATCAATTGCCGGGCAGCTCAGCTGTCCCTCCCCGCGCCGCCCTGTGCTGCTCCTGCCCTCTGCCTTGGAGCTGTTCCTGGGAGACTCCTGCTTTCTGTCGATAGGGCTGTTTCTGTTGACTGCGAACCGCTCTCTGCTGGTGCACTATGTTGGGGTTCAGGCTCTGGCTGAGCCTCTTGTATAGGGTTATCTGCTTCTGCTGGTGCAGGTTCAGTGGGCCCTATGGTGTTGGGGTTGCAGTGCGGGCACTGGTTCTGGTGCTGGTTGTTCCGCCGGTTCCGGTTCTGAGACTGGCTCTCTCTGGGTCTCTGTGACTGGTTCCACTATTGCTGTTGCAGACGTTGGCATGAGGTCCGGTTCCATTACCTCTGACCGGGTCCTGGTAGAAGTTTCCGGAACAGAGCTAGGTGTGACAGCTTGCTTAGCCTGGCTGCGGGTGACCATTCCCACCCTCTTGGGTAGCTTCACATGATTGGCCAAGTCTTCCCCCAACAGCATGGGGATGGGATAAACATCATAGACTGCAAAAGTCCACGTTCCTGACCAGCCCTTGTACTGGACAGGCAACTTGGCTGTAGGCAAATTGAAAGAGTTGGACTTGAAGGGTTGAATTGTTACTTAGATCTCTGGGTCGATTAAATTGGGGTCCACTAAGGAAGCATAGATAGCCAACACTTGTGCTCCGGTGTCCCTCTACGTGGTGACCTTCTTCCTGCCCACACTCACAGTTTCCCTCCACTCCGAGGGTATCTGGGAGGCATCTGGGCTTGAGGACCTCTGGTGTGATTCTGGGGCAATGAACTGTAATCTGTTGGGGTTCTTGGGACAGTTGGCCTTTACATGCCCCAGCTCATTACATTTAAAACATCATCCAGCTGACAGGTCACTGGGGTGAGGTGGGTTGCTGGAGAACGGTATGGCAGGACGATAAGGTGTCTGGAGTGTTCCTTGGTTAGGGCCTTGGGCTGTCCCCGCTAGTAGGGTGAGGTCAGAGGTTGTCCCTTCTGGTCTCCGCTCCAACTGCAATTAGGATTGTTCCTCTCTCCTCCCTCCACCCGTTTTGTTCCAGTTTGCCCCTTCTGATATTCGCCCCAACTGCTACTAGTTTTTTTCTTTTCCGCCACCTCCACCCATTTGGCTCCAATCTCCCCCGCCTCAGTTACAGTTGTGGGCTTCCCATCTAGGATGTATCTTTCTATTTCCTCAGGAACACCCTCTAAGAACTGCTCCATTTGCATTAGGAAGGGCAGCTCTTCTGGAGATTTAACACTTGCTCCTGATATCCAGGCATCCCAATGTTTCACAATGTGGTAGGCATGTCGGGTAAATGACACGTCTGGTTTCCACCTTAGGGCTCTGAACCGCTGACAGAAATGCTTGGGTGTTAGCCCCATTCTGACTCTCGCCTTGGTTTTAAACAGTTCATACTTGTTCATGTGTTCCTTAGGCATTTCAGCCGCCACCTCGGCTAAGGGTCCACTGAGCTGCGGCCTCAGCTCAACCATGTATTGGTCTGTAGAGATGCTGTATCCAAGGCAGGCCCTTTTGAAGTTTTCTAAGAAGGCCTCGGTATCATCGCCTGCCCTGTAGCTGGGGAACTTCCTGGGATGCGAAGCGGTACTTGGAGAAGGATTGCTAGGGTTTGTTGGTATATTCTGCTGAGCCTTTGCCTTCTCTATCTCCAGTGCATGCTTCCTCTCTTTTTCCTTTTCCTCCCGTTCTTTTTCCCTTGCCTCCATTTCTTTTTCCCTTGCCTCCATAGTTTTCCTGTGGGCAGTCTCTTGGTTTTTTTCTGCCTTTCACTGCCTCCAGTTCTCTCCTGTGGGCAGCCTCCATTTCCTCCTCAGCATGCTTCCATTCTTTTTCCTTTACCTCCATAGCTCTCCTGTGGGCAGCCTCTTTGGCTTTTTCCACCTTGGATTCTGTCATCTTAGCCTCTCTGTTTTTAACTAACTTTACACCCGAGAGTTAATAAAAACAAAAAACATGGCTTGTAAAACTTTGCCTTGTTCTTGAACCCTATGCTGCCACCACCAAGCGTGTTAAACAAAGAACAGAGAAAGAGCCCACTTGGAGACATCTTCCCCCCAAAATATCCCCCCAAGCCCTACACCCCCTTTCCTGGGGAAGGCTTGATAAAAATCCTCACCAATTTGCATAGGTGAACACAGACCCAAACCCTTGGATCTTAAGAACAATGAAAAAGCAATCAGGATCTTAGAAGAATTTTAATTAAAGAAAAAGTAAAAGAATCACCTCTGTAAAATCAGGATGGTAAAAACCTTACAGGGTAATCAGATTCAAAACATAGAGAATCCCTCTAGGCAAAACCTTAAGTTACAAAAAGACACAAAAACAGGAATATATATTCCATTCAGCACAGCTTATTTACCAGCCATTTAAACAAAAGAAAATCTAACACATTTCTAGCTAGATTGCTTACTAACTTTTTACAGGAGTTCTGAAGAGCATTCCTGACCTGGTCCCGGCAAAAGCATCAGACAGACAGACCGACCGACCCTTTGTTCCCGCCCCCCCTTCAGCTTTGAAAGTAACTTGTCTTCTTATTGGTCATTTTGGTCAGGTGCCAGCAAGGTTATCCTAGCTTCTTAACCCTTTACAGGTGAAAGGGTTTTGCATCCGGCCAGGAGGGATTTTATAGTTCTGTATACAGAAAGGTGGTTACCCTTCCCTTTATATTTATGACAGAGGGTTGCTAATATCAGGGTGTCCCACTCTCCCTGCTCCTGTACCCCATCTCCACAAAGCACGGGTGGGGAGAGAGGGGGAAGGACAGGACAGGGCTCAAGACTGAGGGAGCTTGCTGGCAGCAGCTGCTGTCTCAACTTGCTGATCTACTTAAAAAGGCAGTGTACTTAGAGTGGGATCAGCATACTTAAAGAGGCAATGTGCGTCTCTCTCTCTCTCTCACACACACACACACACGGTGTGTCTGTCTTTCTGCCATGCTGTGTCTCCTCCCTCCATTTGTGCTGCCGTGTAGAGTGTGAGGCTACATTAACATGTTAACCTTTGAGGGCTTAGACGAGTGCTAGTTCATCATTTAGCAGCAAGGCTTTCCCCGGGAAATATCCCACCCTCTTCCACCCCCTGACTCCATCACCTCAACCAAGCTTCACAATCATCGTTGTGTACAGTATTAAATTGCTTAAAACTTAAACTGTGTGTAGATATCTATATATAAAATATAGGCTTTTGTCTGGTGAAAAAAATTTCCCTGGAACCTAACCCCCTATTTACATTAATACTTATGGGGAAATTGGATTCGCTTAACATTGTTTCGCTTAAAGTAGCATTTTTTCAGGAACATAACTACACATTCAGCAAGGAGTTACTGTAGTTAAGCTTGTATGCAGTTTAGTTGTAGCTGTGTAGGTCCCAGACTATTAGAGAGACAAGATGGATGAGGTAATATCTTTTACTAGATCAGTTTCTGTTGGTGAGAGAAACAAGCTTTCAAGTCATACAGACCACTTCTTCAGGGCTGGGAAAGGTACTTCAAGCAGCACAGCTAAATGCAAACTGGAACAGATTGTTTAGCACAAGTAGTTAGCACATATTGTAAGGGGCTGTTTGAGGTAGAGTGCCCCATTATGGTCATTCTCCCACAAATTTCTTTTCAGAAATATTACAGGACTGTATCAGAGCTCTCACTTGGCCTTAGGCCCTCATCCAAAAAAACACTGAAGTTGAAAGACTAATTGACTTCAGGGGACTTTTCATCAAGCCCATAGTATACACAACACTTTGCAAGTGAAAAATGGCCAAGTCTTTGCTGCCAAAAGGAGCTTGCAATTAAATTATTTCTGGTAGCATTTTAGTATGGAAACTGGAGAACACTGTTAAAGGTGCTGATCCTCAAAGAGATCTGCAAATGTAGTTTCTAAGCAGGGCTCTGCATATGAATAAGGGCCCACACTTTGCAGGACTGGGGCCACAGTTAATTTTTTGTTCCCGATACTTGTATCTCATATTTGCTGTTCAATGCTGTATACAGATGAAACTGATTTTCATATGACTTTGCAAGCTGCTGTATGAAATGTGCATCTCATCTTATACTTGTCAGTTGCAGTGGACTAACAATGTTCAGGAGGAGCTGCTGTTTAAAAAAAATGGCAAAGTAGGAAGAAGAGACCAATATATATTAATGCTACACTAACGACTCCTGGCATTAGATGACCTATGAGTGAAGAAGTGACAAAATGGGACCCAATAAGGGTGTCCTTATACAGCCAAATCTTCCACTTAAATCAATGGGAATTTGGCCTTTGTAGGACATGCGGTATTTGAACGCAATAGCTTCCTAGGTTACAAGGATGTAGAATTTCAGTGGGTTACAGAAATCAGTTTATGAGGCTGTGGGAAATGGAGCAGCCAAGGTCAACATTTTACTAACTATTAACAGAAATAGCATTTCAATTCTCTGCACAGAAAAGGTTTTTTGTGAATTCTTCAATGCTCTCCCCTATATAAATCAACTGACCCACATCCACATTGCTTACTAAGCACCATTCATTTTTAGGGGTACGCTATGTTTATGCAATACTCAGGAATAGTTTACAAATTGGCAGAGCTCTGGCTTAGAGACAATGAGATAGGTTTTCAGTTGCAGCCAAGAATCCTATTCACGTTTATACTGATTTTCCATAGCGTAACTCTTGGAAAGAACACAAAACACACTGAAGAAGGAAAATTACACAGCCTTCCTCCATTAAAAAAAAAAAAAAAAGAGTATTCCTGTGTGTGTTTTCCAAGAGAACATATTAGGATGGAAAATCTCCACTTATTTTCTCTATAATATTAACCTTTCATTAACCTTTTTGCCTTAATTCCCAATCATTCTTTCATTGATGTTCCTATTTTATTAAATAAAAAAACCCCTCAAAATACAAATCTTTGTCCAAAAAAAAAGTCTGAGGAAGGATATCCCACTTCACAGTGGACTGGCTGATATTTTTTAATCTCCTCCTCTTTTGATTCTTTGTATTTTTTTGCTTGCTAATTATTTTGGGCCAACTTCTGCTCTTACTTCCACCTGTAAGAATTGAGAGTAATTCCACTGAAGTTAGTGATCTTAACCCAGTTTTCCACTAGTGGAAATGAGAGCAGAAATTGGCCCGTTAAACTCCTCTTAGAGCTAATTCTCTAAAGGGTCATGTCCCATTGATGGGGACTGACAATATTTTAGTGAGAAAGGACAGATCACAGGTGACTGGAAAAAGTACCTAATAGACATTATATTTGCAAAGCACTATAGCATGTTTAAAGTGCTAGACAAGTAATACATAATGGTAGATTTCAATCTGCCAAATGTGTTCTGGCATTCACGGAAGAAATGAATTAGACTGTCACACGAGAACGTACGCAGCAGAAAACTCAAAATGACATGGGATTCAGTGATTTAACAAAATCAATTTTCTATTAACTCAGTTTCCTGAGTTAGCATTTCTGCTGTAAGGAATGGGCAACAGCAGTAGGGAGAGAAACCCATGTTTGTTAGGAGTTAGATTTGGGTCTAAAAAGTGGAACAACAGATCCTGCATGCAAACATCCATGTGTCTTGCCTGCTAAAGAACTATAGGAGTGGGCCCACAATGGCAAGTGGCTCAGGGGTATGAAATACATGATTAGCATGATCCAAACAGATTTTATTGTGCCAATATAAGTGTACGTTTGTGTGCACTGCCTGTGGCTAGAGTCAGCAAATAAAAGCCACGTGCGGCTGGCTCATTCTCTAGAGCTCACATTTACCTTCAGTTCTCCAAGGAGAAGGCAGGCATTTATTTGCCTATTGTGAAGGTTCATAATAACCACCACAGCACTTCACTTGAGGAAAGTTACTACAGGAGCTGAGAGAAAGAATGTGACTTTCAGCTGAATTCACATCTCTGTTGGCAGACATCTGCCATTTTAAGATCATCTCATTCAGAGATATTGAAAACGTAACAACCACACAAGAAGGGGGAAGCATTATTCATTGCTTCCTTGAAGGCGAGAGATTTTAATGTGCATGCATAAAAGGTTTGTCCTTACTCAAGCGTATAGTAGTTTAAAACTAAGCACACAAGGACAGTCTATAGGACCATTAAAACAGCCATTGGGAGAGGCAGTATACTCTGCAACATTTAACTAAGGGCTGAGAGCCAAGAATGCCTCCATTCACATCCCAGCCCACCCAATGACTCACTGCGTGGCCTAGGGCCCAGTCCTACAAAACAATACTACCTAGCATAGGATTTACTACTGTGAGCAGTCCCATCAACTTCACAACAGTGAGCAAGCACAGGATTGGACTCTTACAGCCCCATTATCTGGCATTCCAGCCTTGCACTAAGGAAGGGTTATTATTATTAATCTATTTTGCACCTCTGGTATTTTCACATATTCTGAGGGACAGCCCCATCCAAGTTAGATCAGACCTAGAGCTCCTCTAACATATTCTGCTTGTTTCCTATAGCCATGGCCTATAGCCATGGGTCATGGGAAACAGACAATAGCTGAAGCAGGGAATTGCTCTGGCAATGTTCTAGCCCACCCTTACACTCGGGACTTGGTGGGGGGCAGATATAGTGCTATGACAGTAGCTCTGCACCATTGAGGGAGGCCTGTGACACTGGAAATATTCCTGCCATGTTATTTCCATCCCCTTTCTACAGTGGCCAGGGGCAATGGAGAAGCAGCTCCAGTATATCTTCCCTCCTCCTCAGTTACTACCTGAAAACATTTCATGCTTCCTTATCCTTCCACTATTTCTTACAGAGCACAAGACATTGTGAGTTCCTTAGTTTCCATCAGTTGCCCAGGATCCAGTAGTACAAACCTTTGGATGATCTGGAAGCATCTTTTTAACTTGCTCCCATTCCACTGTCCTGGCTGCTGGGAGAAAGGAAGAAGGATGGGTAGCGTACCCCCTTTCCCAACAACCAGGTTGTGTGTATAGAAAAAAAAGGGGATGAGGCATAACAGTCACCAATCCACCCACTCCCCATTTTTTCAAGTTTTCCAGAGCAGGCAATTAAAATAAAGACAAATACATGTTTAGAATCCAGCTGCTGAAACTGTGAGGGGGGAGGAAAAGAATAGCTCATTCAGAGTGGGCTTGACCACAGAACTTTCAAAGAGTTACTATATCAAGTACATTAATATCTAAGATACACAAATATGCCATGTGGGATTTTCAGATGCGCTCATTGTTGGGAGTTTTGTCACTGACTTCACTGAGAACCGAGTTAGGCCAAGGCCAAGGCCTTTTGAAAATCCTATCCACCAGTAAAGAGAGATGGGTCTGAACTGTAAAACTGGTTCAGAGTGTGAGGATACATGTCTTTACTGCCCAGTTAACTACTTGACTGTGAAATAATGTTCAAGCTACACAGAATGGTATATTAGCAGCTGGCAAGACATGCTAACTAGAATTGTAGCCTATATCCCAAGGAGCCAGACAATTCGAGTTAAAAGCACTACCATACTCAAAATAAGGGTTTGGACAGACTCGAGTTAGGGGCAATACTTGAGTTATGATTTGATTTAACTCTGCGGTGAAGACAAGTCCTGAGTGTGTTTGGATTGGGAGGTTTGGTTTGGACCAATCTCTAAGAATATACACGCAGAACAATAATTAAAAATTAAGAGCATGTTATTATAGCACATATAGTTTTTTAAAAATTTGTTAACTACTGTGACCCTCTAGTAATAGGGCAAACAAAATGTAATATGTTATTCATTTTGGCATAGTTTTCACTTTACTTTTAGAGAAGATGGAAAGCCAGCTTTTCAATATATTTTATCCCGATGAGCCACATCCATGCATACTCATGCTTTACATAGACAAAAAGCTGAAAAGATTAAAAATATAAATCACAGGACAGCAAAATTTTAAAAAATGTCCTAAAATGTGCGTTTTATTTCATATCATTATACAACGTTTACATACAGGTATACTTTGAAAATTGCTCAGTATGTGTGTAAAATAAAGTGAGGCAAATACCAATTTATAAATTCCCCCCAATTCCACACAAATAAAATACATTTTAAAACAATCTCCCAAATTTATGTTTTCTCCAGAATTTACTTAATCTTTCATTTCAACATGAAAAATACAATGGAATGGATACTCAAGTTGAAATGCTGACCTACACATTTGTAATGAGCTGCAGGTATACAAGTTAAAAACCAAAAAGTCTTAAATATTGTATGTGGTTTACAAATCCTTGGTTTTATTGAATTAGCACAGCTCAATAAAACTCAGATAAAATAAATTACCATGCTGGACTAACTTCTGATTTGTACAATATCAAACAAAAGACCACAGCTGTACCTTTTGTTCAAAGTAGCACCAGTCCACACCTGATTTGTCTCTCCAACATTAACTGTCTTGTTATATAGCTGGCACTTGAGGTGATATTCTTTCTGACACATCAAAGATGCCTGGACAGACTAAGCATACTGGTGTTGCTGAACTCTCTACAAAGTGTAGGCAACATTATATTGGGAAATGGCACATTGAAACCATAATAGTTCAACCTGCATATGGCTTGCCCATTTTGGTGTTTTCCTGACCCCTGCCTAGTATTTAGCAGATGTTCCTGTGACTGTGGTGAAACTAAAATAAAAACATGTTTAAGGGGTTTCATGGCAAGCAGGTGTAAAAACAAAGAAATATATATGTGGCTGCAGCTAAGGAGGTTTTCACATGTTGTTTAACTCCAGTAAAGTTTGATCCAGCATCTGATGCATACTAAGGTTTTCTTCTTTGGCATGCGCCACTTTCTCTGTTATGGGATTAGAAAATCAAAATGTGAATAGCAGCTCTTTGGACACATCAATTTTCTTTACATGAAGGCATGCAATCATCACTTATAATGGAGGGATTTATTATGATAAGAAATGTACATGCTCATAAATACCAATGTTCCCAGCCAAGACAGCAAGGGAACGGTCCAACTAACAAAATGAACTGCAAGTGATGCAAGTTTTGAACTGTTCTGCAGCTATGTATGTTAAAAACAACACATTGCCAAAAATGGACTAGATTTTTGTAAATTCCAGAAGCCATGTGCTGTGGAAATGGGGAGGTTTAATTTTTTTTTAATGAACAGGCTAATAAATGACAGACTTTGCTAATCTGTATTCTAGGCAGTGCCACACTTTTGAAGTCGCATTATAATTCATAACTTGCAGAGAATGAGAACAAAAGAACCAAAAACTGAAATTAACAAGTTATATTAGCTGCTAAATAAAACAACAACAGTTTTATTGGCAGTTAGTAGTTTTATGTTGCATGCACACTTTTTTTTTTTAATAGAACAGTCATTTAACACTCTTACGTGACATAGTATGTGAGCACAATGTTCTGGAGCTACATGCTACCAGAATCCAGTAAAACCGACTTTATTCTGATGCAAGCATACCTCTAAACTGACCAGGTATTTCCAAAAGGGGTTTCTATTTCAGGACTGCTTTTATTCAAATACAAGCCAATTTTATTGTAATTCAAAAGAGTGCATTAAATTTCCAGATACAAAGCAGCTGGGAATATATTTTATTTTGGTTTTGAAACCTGAATCTTGGCTAATATTTTTCTTCCTCTATTTACCAGTAAAACTCCAATTTGTGACATCAGCTAAAAAGGATTATGACCTCTCTACAAAGAGGGGGGCTTGTTTTTAAAATACCATCAGCTACCTACTGTAACTGGTACTGAAGTGGAAAGACACTATTACATAGGCAAAGAGAGAATTTGTGGCTGCTCCAAGATACTACGGGAGCCTTATCAGAAGCGTTACTTCTTCCACTTGCACTTCTTTCCCCAAGAGTGAACTGAGAATTTCATCCATTAATTTACAGCAGTTATAATATGTCGGAAATCAATTTATAGGTTTCTTGCATATTTCTACCTTCACTCATTCATTCTTGAGGAACTTCAGAGTAAGTATGTTTAGACACAACTAAGTTTATTCACACTAAAGTTTAATCCTCATTCAATGCCAGCTTTAGTTCATTAGTTAGGCGACTGTTTTGCTCAAGTTGCTGGTAGAGTTGGTCTGTACAGTCAGCAAGCAGGTTAGAAGAAAAAGAGAGGCAGAATGAACAAAGATTAGAAGAGAAACAGGAGAGCAAGAGTTAATAAAGAAACTAGTCACACCACAGACAGTTCAGCAACTAGTTACACACTGAGAGAAAATCTTTACCTTAGGGATCCCTTTATATTCTAGCTCTCTGATGACTAAATACCTACTCCAAAGCTCAAGAAACAGTTTACAATCTATATAGGATTTCTCTAAGACCCCTTTTGTGGAGTAGGCTTGTGAGTCAGGAAAACAAGAAGAAAAATGGGACAATTGCTACAGTATTCTCAGTGAAGCCACGTGAAACAAACTTCCTTGCTTGAATTCACATACATGAGCAATGTACATAGGGTTTACTTGTTTTATGAATGCCAGGACTCCTTGCAGATGTAGAAGGGGTGGCAGAATTGTATTCAATACTAGCTAACTAAAAGCAATAGTATAATCAGCCTTCACTGCAGCAGAAATGCCTTAGTCAACAGCACACTATTTCTTGGCTCAATCCAAGTCATACTGAAATCACTGGAGCTTTTCCACTGAGTCTCCCATTTGGAGTTTTACACCATTGAGTTCAACAGGAATTTGCTCAAGATCCACATGCTTCACTGCATGTTCTCTTTATTGTGCAATTTGGTAGTTGAAATGGTACTTTAGGAAGAGAACGTGTATTTCTCAGCTACTGAAATAGGGAGATTTTGAGGTCTTTAAACTGGAATAAAAAAACTCTCAAGTGCCCCTTTGACAGCTTTCACAAAAGACACCTTTCATGTTATAGATGAAATGATAGCATGCAAATTCACAGCTGAATGTGTTTCTTGTACACTACTAAAGGACCGTCAACAGAGTTCATTTTCAAGACTGGACAAAACTCTACAGTATTTAGACACTAAATCTGGAAAGGACTATTCCATGAAGTTGCATTCAGTTTCCCTTTCATTTTTTAGTGTATTTTTCTTGATAGCCTGGCTGTGAATTCTGAGACAGGTCTACACAGATTTCTGAACATCCTTACTCCACAACTTATTCAATTGTGGGGAACCATCCATTTTGCTTCTTTTACCCTTCTTGATAGCTGCAACTGCAGTGCTTTCCCCTGGAAGATAGGTGTCTAACACCTCACAAAGATGGGAAGACCTTGCCATGAATTAGTTTGTAGGACGCACTTGTGTAATGAGAGGCAAACACCAACTGCTACTCCTGAGAACCCAGGCTCCACCGACCAGGAGAGTAAGATCAGAGGATATACCAGAACACCACTACCAGACTGCCTCAATTTCTCTCTTTTACCTTCTCTTTTCCCACATCAATGTTTTATATTGACATTCACTTGGAAACTGTATCCAAACCTAGATGTAGCTAAGCTTCCATTTTAAATGCCAAAATGCATTTAGTGGTTATAGAAACAATACTGTGTTACAATTTGAATTAAAATCTGAATGTTTACCTGTGTCAGTCAAAACTAAAGTTATATAAATCATTGAAGTAAGGATTCCCAATCTTTGTGTGTGCCCAAATTGAGACTAGTCTTAAAATAATTAGCCATACTTGGAAATGTTGATCTTGTGCTTAATTCACTAACTTTTAAATGTATACATAAAAGGGAAAAAGCCAACTAGGGGCTTTTAACCTTAATAACTAGTGGATTTAAATTAGAAAAAGAAAAGAAAGAAAAACCATTGGCAAGGCCATAGTCAAATTTAAAAATAAATGTGTTTATAATCTGGACAGTCTTCACAATCATAGCAACTATCTGGTTAGACTCTACTGAAGTTACAATAAATAAATAAACCAACCCATTGTGTTCCCTCCACAGCTGGTTCCAGAACTTTTTCTAATAAGCAGTAACATGGGTGAACAAACAGATGAGCTGAAGTTATTAAAGAAAAGGGGAAGAGGTAATTTCCAACTGTATTCAAAAAATGAAGGGAGTAAAGAACAATTACTAAATGAGAAGAAACAGCAGGGAGGGATGAAGGAAGTATTTTCAAGCCTCATGGAGAATTGCAACTAATGGCAGGTTTTAAAAATATAAATGGAAAAGCTCTACATCAGGTTACTTGATGGTATCTTTCAAACTGGAATGAGACATAGCCAAATTAAAAAGTTACTGTTCTACAACTTTAAAATGGACCACCCTCAAATTCAAGCTCAAGTACATTGGCCAGAGCTTATAAACGTTTTGAGCATTAGAACTTTAGCAACAAAATCAAATGAAAGCAATAATTAGTAGTCAGTTCAGTTTCAATTGATATTCACTTTAATGTAAAGCTATTAAAAAAAGGACTTTTTCCATTGTGAAGGAAATGAAGTTAAAATAGTTACAATGAACATAAGTCCTCCTGAAGCAGCATTAAGGCTTAGTTGTACATTACAGTAGGAGAGCAAGAAACCTCAGTATTTAGTGGTTTATATTTAAAAGGAACACTGTCAGGTCAATCTGAACCCATCATTTTGGTTTTGTCAGACAAAATTTTACAAAACCTGAGATCAATGAAAAGATTTTAATGATACATGACAATGATACAATTTTTTTTTGTTCAGATTTAAGAACATTCCCCTGAAGTCTCTGCAACTTGAACTTGCAGCTTTGTCCTAGCACAGTCTGTGAAACTGACTAAGAATGAAAGTGAAACTATTGTATTTCATCTCCCCAGTGAAATGTAAAAAGCAAACTAACAGTACCTATCTATGGTGATAGATCAATCAATTTTTAAAATTCTATAACCCATGTTGTTAATGAACACAGATAGGGACATTTGGTTATCTTATTTTGAAAAGAAAAAAAAAAAAAAACCATAGGATTTTTCACCACATGCTACCCCTTTAAAAGTTCTTTTACTAGAAGTTAAACAACAAACTTATATAATGCAGGAAGTCTTCCACATCAAGACTTCAAGCTAGTAGGAAATTTTGGACTGTAGAAAAACACAACTGTCAAACGCTTAAAGGCCAAACTGGACTCTCAGCTATGTTCCCACGACCGAATGACCCCAGAGGGAGCTGTGTCCTTGCAGATTTTGGCCCAACAATAAGACTCTAAAAAACCACTACACTCTAAGGAAAAAGTCATATCATCTGAATTTTAATTTGAGAGAAAAAGAGGATCGCGTTCCAAAAGCGACCAATTTAAGATAGCCAAGAGTAGCATTATCATGCCATAGACTGGTATTTTTCATTTTGAAATTCTGCATTGTTGATATTTTGGCAAGATGTTTGCTGGAGTCAGTCAGAAGGGGGAGGAAAGGACAGCAGAAAAACAAAGAAAAAATCAAAAATAATTCCTTATTGGCAAAAAAGGCAGATTTTTAATATGATTAATAGTTGAAATGATCATGTAAATAAATAAAAGGCAAAGGAATAGCAAAAGGGATACATCTTACACAGTGGGATGTTTATTTTACATTGAAAGAAGTAGAGTTTCTGTACAATAGAAGGCACAAAGAGAGCAATGTCCTGAGCCTAAAAGGAAAGAATAAGCTGGAGGACAGGACAATGAACCCATGAAACATCCAAGAGCTTGGAAAGGTGGTTTATCCAGCTTGATGAAGATATCTTTGGAGAGGTGAAGCAAAGAAATTTATCTGCATGAAGATAAAAGGTGGGAAATAAAAGTGGCATAATGGAAAGAACTCAGAAAGCAGCAGCAATAGCATAGTGGAAGCAAACATGCCAAGATGATTCCTAGTGAAATATCACACCACACTCCTTTTGCAACGCTATAGCAATGCCTCCATTTACATAACCATGGAGAAATGTATTTACAGTTGAGAGTCAATTCCTGATTATCGTTCCATTTGTTAAACTCCATTTACGAAAAAAAGTTACCTATAATTCAAAGATAATTACAGAAATGCAGTTATAGTTACTAAACCTTCAACGTTTATGGTGTTGTCTCAGATTTTAAGCCTACTTTCAAATTGGAAATTTCCCAAATTTAAATTATGCTACAATTGTTAGCGAGAAGATTTTGCATGCAAGGCACTGCACGTTATTCTCTGTAAATGGAGATAAAGCTGTTACAGTCCTACAAACTGTTTATAAGGACATTAGTGTGATAAATCACTGTGTGGAACTGTATTTCTGAGCTTAGAATCAAAACATACAAAACAGATAATATTAGGCCATAACCAAGAAGTTCCAACACTTGGAAGTTAGGAAAAAAAATAAAAAAATGAGTTTGTATATTTAAGGATGTAAAAAAAAAATTAAGCAGGGTGAAAAAATGTAAAACCTTCAATACATGCAAAAAACACTGGTGGCTCTAACCAAAGGCTAAAATGTGTTGAACGCTGAAAGTGAAGTGTAGAAATTGAAAGTAACATCTACAGGTAGGTGTGCTTTAGACAGAGCCATAAGTGTTCAGGGTTTTCCGATCTCAGTTTTAAAAAATTAGTGCACATGAGAGTTATCAGTATGGGGAGGGGGAGAGAACGTAAAGGTTTCAGCATAGCTGACTTCTGTTCAATGTCTTCAAAGCACACAAGAAAATTCAGTTTGCTTGAAACAACACTCTACCAACCAAACAAGACATTGGTTGGTCAGACCCTACATATCTTTCAATTTTATCTCTTTTTCATTTTTTCTACTCAAAGTAAAAATTTCTGCTTTTTTACTCAAGCCAATACTCTATACTTTCACCACTTTTTCTCTCAAACTACTTTATTTCACCACTACCAAATGTGTGAAGGTTTATTTTTCAAATGCTCTTCACAGAAACAACCCACATCTCAACAGCTGTCACTTCTATTTTTAAAAACGGTCTTAAAGAGGTAATCATTATGATAAAATGAAAAACATTCTCTGTATGGCATGTAAGGAGACTCTTATCTTTTGGCAACTTCAAAATGATGAGCATTGTAGAAATTCTTGAACAGAAGTGAACTCAGAAGTGGAAAGTAAAAGAACAACCAGAAGGGAAATGAGCCAGATAACTGCAAGGGAAAGAGGGTTTATGGATACAAAACAAATGGGTAAAAGTGAGTTGATTAAGCCACCCTTGCAAAACTGTCAGGAAATTTACCAGGCCAGGCACAATACTTGTCCACCCTTTAGCATGATGAAGAAAATACTAATGATGCTTTAACACTGAATCACGCCCATTCAACGTAGTCCTCCCCCTAAAGAGTGAGCAAGTATAATTTTGCAAGGCTGCAAATGAACAATCATGAGGGTAGAGAAGCAGGTGCAGGCACAGGTTGAGAGGACATTTACATGGAAGTCATATCATTGAGAGCGTGGTCCAGCTCCTCGCTGATTGCTTTGTACTTCAGTTTCTGAGAATATAACTCATCTAACATTCACCAGGGAAGGCAGAAGTGAAAGGAAATGGAGAACGATCAGGTGATTGAATGTGAAGGTGGTGGGATGGGACACCATCCGGAAACAGCATCAAAAAAGGGGAACAGTGCATAGAAGGAAGTGGCATGGCAGGCAGAGAACAAAAACAAACAATATGTAAATTAGGAAGGAATACAAATGGTGAACAGCTTTATGTGAAAAGTCAATTAAAATTACTGCATCATCAGCGAGCCAAGCTGAGATATAGATAAAGCCAAAAAAAATAAAGCGTGCGACGAAAAAATAATTCCCATTTCCCTAAACTGTATTTAACTTGCATTATATAAGTTATCAAGGCACATGCAATGAGCTACAAGCCAGCAGGAGAGGGAAGAGTCTTGAAAATGGTGCTTAGGGAGAACCAGGTATCCCACTTCCGCCTTAAAAATGTTTTGGGTTTTGAATGATGTCATACCCTCAAGCTTTTCCAGAGGGTTAGTTCTTCCCAAGCATCTTATTTTTCTTTTTAACTGAGAAAGTGACTGTAAATTCTCTGCAGCTGGCTGGCTCTTTTATAACCTTTAAAGACCTCTTGCACAAGTCAGCTTTCTAGATCAGCACTTAAGGTTCTTACAATACTGAACTTAAAGTCAACACAATTTTAGAAGTAAATCTCATATAGCTTAACCTTTAATTACAAAGCACTATTGAATTCTATTCTTGAGATAACAGAGAATTCTATTCCCTTTACTGCAATTCTGATAGATTTATCAGAGCCCTAAATGCAAACTGTGTGGCGTTAAATAGGCTGTGCCCCTGAATGTGTATACAAACCATTAGCTTCACTGAAAATAGCAGCTGTTCTATGCCATGAAATAGTTGCCCTGACTTGCACTTATCTCAGTCATAAATTAAATTAACTCAATATTCCTAATTATAACAAACATACTACTCATTGCTGATATTTTAAAGTAATTAAACTAGCATATTAATTAATAACATTTACCATCTGATCATTTTCCTTATCTGAATATCCAAGTAGAAGAGTTTAAAGCAAAAAATAGTCTTAGAATATCAAAGAACAAGAAACAGGCAAGAGCAAAACACTGTCCAGCTAAAATGTTTAATTATGGGAGTAATAAATTTGGATTGGAAAACACATCATTCATTTAGGATCTTATCCTGCCCATTTTAATTATGTGAGTAGTCCTACTTATTTGCTTGGGACTAGTCACATGGAATAAAGATTTGTAGGACTGGGCACTAGACGAAGCCCATGGGTGAATATCAGCTTTCTATTCTGCAGGAAGCGTGAAAAATAAAGCACAATCATACCTTCTAAGTCGTCGATGCTCTTCTCCAGCTTGGTTACTGACCTCTCAGCAAATTCAGCACGGGTCTCAGCCTGGAGTTAAAAAGACATACAAGGTCAAAAACTATACAAATGACATTAGGAAACTTTCATGATATTTACAAATACAAAGGTAACAATGAGTTTGAGAAAAAAAAAGTATGTTCAATGACAGAATAATAGGAAATAGGTGTAAAATCACAATCATCCTCCAGTATTGTCTAATGCGGTATAGCTTTGATGCTGGCACCTAACATTATGCTATTTTCCACACTGACAAGTTAAATTTCACATTAATCAGAGCAGTATCGTAAAATCCATTAATACAGGATTGTTCTAATTTTACCTCCTTCAGTTTGTCAGTCAGGATCTTAATCTCCTCTTCATATTTGTCTTCCTTTTGTGAGTACTGTAATTAGAAAGAGCATGAGATGTCAGACCAAATATTCTCTATATGAAAATACAACATGTATGACAATCTTACATTGTAATGATAACCATATACTAGTTCTAGGTATGGATGTACTTTAATTTATCTTTCAAGACATAGTGGTCTTGCTGTCATTTATTAAAAGGGCCACATTTTGCCCAAGTTGCCGAGTGGTAACTCAGGGCAGCATTTGGTACTATAATTTTAATGTAGGAGGACAAGTTGGAAAAAATTTAATATCTTAGCACACAATTTGCATTTGAAAGCTATAAAGTTTTAAGTAACACTGACTGATAATTAATGTTATGCATATTTAAATATAATTGATTATATACTTGTATTAATGTCAGATATTTCCATTTACCAAAAGCCTTATTAAAATATGGTGTAAACATTTAAGGACAATGCATAAAAATTCAGGCCACTGGGGTTATAAGGCCCTAGCCTACCTTCTCTGCCTGAGCCTCCAGCGACTTCAGGTTGTTGGTCACAGTTTTCAACTCCTCTTCAAGCTCAGCACATTTGCTATTATTTTGGAACAGAGGCAGGAAAGGGGACAGGTGGGAGATCAGTCAAGCAAAAGAAATAGAAAAAAAGGGGGGAGAAAGATTGAGAAAAATGAAAACTGAATTACAGAGCAAAAGAACGGCCTAAAAAGCAGCTGAATCCATCACAAATTGAAAGCAATTCATTACAATGCCAGAATTCTCTTTAAAAAACAAAAACAAACCCCATTACAAACAAGTTACCTACAGCACCAGGCTTACTTGAAAGTACTGACAGACCCTTTAAATATGAGATAGTTCAGCTTCTTTTTGGCTGCCAAAAGATCAGTTGTAAAGGTTAAATAAATAAAATAAAATAAAATAAAAAAGACCAAAGAAAGCCACCAAAGCAAGATGCAAAGAGAGTAAAGAGTGCAGTGAAGGTTCATTCATCATTACTGAGTGAACTAACAGCTATGAAAGCTCATCAAAGACTTGGGTTGCAGTTAAACCTGAAAACTGTATATTAGTATCAGTACCTTATCCTCTGCAGCCATTAATGCTTTCAAGGTTTGATCCATTATTCTTAATTGTTCTTCCAGCTGTCGGACTTGGCTGTTAGTGAACACATGAAATGCACAAAAGCCATTCACAAAATCAGTGTGCAGGTAGGGCATGCAGTGACAAAAAAAAAAAAAAACAAAAAACCACACACGCACACACATACACCTACACCCGTTTACTTTGGTGTTTAACATTTATCTCAATCGTTACAGTAAATGAACAAAACATAGCTTTGAGCTGAACACAAAGAAGTGTACTGCCAACATCTCGTGCAAGTATAGTACTGTCTCGCAGCATCTCACACACCTCTCTGGGAAGTCACAGCACTTACCCTTCTGAGAGTTCAGCACGTTCCTCAGCACGCTCCAGATCGCTCTCAATGATCACCAGCTTACGAGCCACCTAGAGTAAGGCAAATAAAACAAACAAACAAAATCACACATTATTGCACACTATATGCTAGTGCAGCCAAAGCCTTGGATAATATCTCTCACTATAATGTTCTACGTACAGGGACAATACACTTCTCGTGGAATTACTGATTCAAGGAAATCTAATGGGTTCCTGGCTGCACTAGACCCTTGCTACTTATATAGGCCTGTCTGCATCGCCTGACCAAGATTTTCATGTCCCCTATTCCCATTCACCAACATGACAGTTTTAAAATAAAATTTTCTTTTTATAGCTTCTCTGAAGACAGCAGTGATCCTTCTCTCAGCCATTTTGGAGCAATCATAGCTGACGTACCAGCATCTTGGTATGCGATGTCATGATATCACATAACAGGATGATGGACAGGCCAACATGTGCTTAATCCTGTCTGTGCTATTATTGTCCATTTTTGTCTGCCTTTTTATCAAATATGGTTCTGTGCAGTGGGCTACTCTCTGTGAAGGAATGAGCACAGATCTCCACTCATACTTGTGCAGTGGAATCCGAGTATGGATCAGATCTCTAGCAGACAAGCCGCAGTCTTGTCTCTCGAGGCACTCAGGAGCCTATTTCTCATATCAAACCTTTGTGGGAACAGTGCTGCTCTCTTATTGACAGGGATGCTTGTGAACTTTTGTACTTTAAGGCAAACAAAAGAGAAAAGCTGTCGTCAAAGCCTGTAAGGCCTCAGCTCTTCGATTTGCACTCAGGAACTGACCTCTTCATACTTGCGGTCAGCCTCCTCAGCAATGTGCTTGGCCTCTTTAAGCTGGATCTCCTGGATTTCCATTTTCTCCTCATCCTTCTGGGCTCTGTTCTCTATGACCTTCATTCCTCTGAAAGTCAGGAAAAACAGGAAATACGAGGCTTAGTGCTTCCTAGTTTATCTCCAATCCTGACACCGTTTGGAGTGCATCTTTCTAAGACAGACTGAGATGGATGCAGCATGTCAGAGGTGTCATTTTATTTTACAAACTGTGAGGCAAAACTTCTCAGGTCTAGTCCTGGCTCCCTGCGTGCTTTCATAGGAGGTTGATAAGAAACTAATGGTATCTGAATTAAACAAGAAGAAAAGGAGTACTTGTGGCACCTTAGAGACTAACCAATTTATTTGAGCATGAGCTCATGCTCAAATAAATTGGTTAGTCTCTAAGGTGCCACAAGTACTCCTTTTCTTTTTGCGAATACAGACTATCACGGCTGTTACTCTGAAACCTGAATTAAACAAGAGTGGTTCGTTATGCTGCTTGCACAACTCAGCATTACATGAAAGTTTGCAATCAGCAGCCTGACCACATTTTTCTTCAATTCAGTTAAAGTGCTCCCTCACCCAAAGGTGAATGACAAAAGGGAACTGCTTTTGATATCCTAAGAAAGTGATTAAGGACAATATGAAAAGGAGGACTTGTGGCACCTTAGAGACTAACAAATTTATTTGAGCATAAGCTTTCGTGAGCTACAGCTCACTTCATCGGATGCATTCAGTGAAAGTATGTAGCTTAAGCCTCAACTCTCTGGCACTGCATGTTCAACTCCCTGCTGGGTATTTTTCTGAGGTAGATAAATAAAGTTCTTTGTGAGCTACTGTATCTGGACCTTAGAACCTAAAGTCCTTTCTGATCCGTACAAACAAAACATTTAGCATTTTTTCAAGAGCCAGGATTTGCCCAGTTTGCTAAACTAAAATTCCCTTCCCCAACTGTTGTGCCATGTGCTGTGTGTCTGTCAAATGCTTCCCACCTCAAAAGGTGGCTGCATGATGAATAATGGTGTAGAGTGAGTCTGGAAAACGTTTAGCGACCTTTCCAGACGAAAGGCACTATTATGGGTATTAAATATAATTTTACAAGTCTACAGGTGGGATTTTCAAAAGCACTTAGACCCTGGGCTCCTAACTCACTTAAGTACTTTTGAAAACCCTACCTCAAATCCCAGTCTGGACTGACTGTTTCTCTCCCCTTCCTTGGCCACGAAAGCACAAAACTGCATTAATGCACAAACCATACGAACAGGCAGAGCAGCAGTCTTTTCAAAGGCTTGCCAGTCTCTGGGTGGGCTTCTCAGTTGGATGCTCCGGAGAGATGGACTCTACAGTCTCCCATCAGGAGACTGAGTGTGCACCACCACCACAGAACTCCTGGCCCAAGATACAAAAGTCTTGGGGTTGGATTAACCTGGGTCTCTCAAAAGGTAGCACAACACATCAAAAGCCAAAGCACCAAGCTTAATGGTCACAGGATATCTGTAAAGTTATCTCAAAACCTGACATATAAACAAGGACTAAAGTCTGCACGTTCAACATGTTCCTCCAAATTTTAACTGATTGAAGTCAACGCATGTAAAGGCACAGTAGATTACATGCAATCACAAGATATAGAAAGGTGGTTAATTTATTTTTATCCAACCCACATCTGGACAATATTTGGCTTGTCATAAAGATAGCTTGCTGCTCAAATGAGAACATGAATCAGGCCATACCCACCTTTCACTCTCATCTGCTGCCTTCTCAGCCTCCTCCAGCTTCTGCAGAGCAGTTGCCAAACGCTCCTGAGCACGATCCAACTCTTCCTCAACCAGCTGGATACGTCTGTTCAGAGAAGCTACATCGCTCTCAGCCTAAGTAGAAGCAGAAAAGAAAATGAATCCATAATACAACCTAAGAGTCTTCTTTTGTAAAGGACCATTTAGATGGTTTTAGAACAACAGTTGGGAGAATGTAGTAAGAGAGAACACTAGTCTAACTGGTTAAGTGGCCAACAGATATTTTTTATGTATCTCTACAGATCTGCGAGCACACACTCACTTGCACGCTCTCTCTCTCCTACTCCTTCACTGAATTGTGTAGTTATCTCATAATGGAGGACAACTGATCGATTTTTCACCTGATATGAAATACCTAAATACTGTACAACATGCCCTAAGAAACTCAAGTGTTCAGTGAGTATATGTTTATTTTTTGGTTACTATGTATTCAGCTTGCACATATCCTCAGATTACAGAATCTTTACGTAAACATTAAACAATGTCAAAATTACGTTTTGCCCACTTTACCCAGAACATATTATAGGAATATAAAGGGTTTTAAATCCTATATCTTAAATCTGTATGTGGGAACTTGCCCTTCTTTTAACAACGGAAGTTGTATGAACATTTCCTTGAGCTTAAGAAAGGTAGGAAGCAGCATCTCTATGACAAGGCATAGAGGAAACACCCAAAATTACAATACATGGGTGAAGGTATTTGCAAACATCCAGCTCATAAAGGGTGAACAGAACACTAAAAAAACCCCCCAAAAATAAAACATGCAGTACTGGATATTAATGAGTTTTGTTCACAGGAGGGGACACAAGGCTGAAAAACAAGAGTCTAGCCTATGTTACTTTAACACAGGAATCCTGGCCTCACCAACTCTCACAACACATTTGGTTACATATTTTAATAATACTATCTGCATATTACCCTCAGCTTTGCTTTACTTGCATTAGAGATTTGCTTAATCTTCTGTGTAACATTTACACCAAGACTATGCGCCTCTTATCTTTACAAGCTTTCACTTCTGACATTTTCCAAGCTACATTTGTTCTAGTCACAGAGTAAGTACTGTGACAGCATTTTGTAAACAACTCCCTTATTAAGCCTCTCTGTTTCTTTCCAAAGGATATGAAGGGCAGTAGTGTTTAGAATAAAGGGTCACTATTTTAAAAGGAAAATTACTTCCAGGAATACAAATGACTTTTAATGCGCTGAAAACTATTTCAACATTTATTAACTTTGCTCTAACAAGGAAGTGTGATTATGGTGCCTGCCATCACTGAATTCCAGTTTAGAGGTGGATTCGGTCATGGATGTGGTCAGCCTCCTCAGTAGAATTCTCTGGTCATGTTTTTGTGTAGAATAAAATAGGTGAAAATAAAAAAAAAATAAAAAATTTTAAAAAAATCACATCTAATTGAAACTACACATTTCTTTCATGGCAAAGGTACAAGTCAGTGCCTTTTTGCAATTAAAGTTTTTTAGGATTCATCATTTACAGCCATAATAACAATAATATTTGTATCACAGTAGTATCTAGGAATGCTTGTCATGGACCAGGATCCCATTGCGCAAGATGTAAATGAGGATCGCTTACGTACTGGATAGCATCTATCCTTTGATGCACAGCCGCCACTAGAATGAATGAAATTATGCACACACAAGAAGGGCACAAATTGGTAATCTATTTGAAGTCAATGGGAGCATTGACAGTAGGACTCCAGGACTAGGGCCAAAATAAAATAAAATAAAAAAATCCCTAAGTGTCAGTATTCCCTCCAATTTTATTCTTTTCCCAACCACAAACTACAGCTCAGAACTCTTATTAAAGGCCAGAGGTTTTATGAAAAGCACTTGGATATTTTAACTTGAAAAGTACAACTTTTTATGGGGGAAGGGGTTTTCAAATGTTAGTCTAAAAACACCTTGGGAAAGTGGTAATATTACAAGTTAACAATTATGTTAAAACTATTCTTAATGTGATAAGAGCACACAACATACTTAGGAAACACAGGATGATTAAAGTTCAAGTCTTACTTCCTGTTCTACAAGCAGTAACTCAGCAAGGGTTTACCAACTGGCCTTATAAGGCCTATGTTATTCTGCTGCAGAGCAGGACTTCTGTCCTTATATGGTAAGGAAAGGAAAAAATTACTGATGACATGGAGGGGCACTCCCATGGCTAATAGATAAACACAACCCTTTGCACTGATGCCACAGCATTCACTATATACTGCATACTTTTACGGTGAGAAGTCATATAACAGATTGGGGTGGAGTGCAAAATGTATCATCAAATGTGGTCACTAGCAATGTATAAAATGGGGGGGGGGGAGAGGGGGCCGCGCAGAGAGGGGAAGGTAGAATGGAGCATCATTCACTTATTATATTTTATGAAAATGGCAGCCAATGGTGCAAGAAAAGACAGTCTGGTTTAGTGTTCAAAAGTGGTAAGCTATGATATCGTTTGGCTAGAGCTTTAGCTTTTTTATTGTTTGCATTTCTGTACCTTGCACAAAAGAAAAAATATCTAGCTGGTCACATGCCATACAAGTCAAGCAATACACTATGGAAAGGATCATGTAGACTGCTTGCTGCAGTTCATTCTTTGGGAAGAAAAATGGAATCAGAGTGCAGCTTCAGCATGGATGCTTATTTCATATAGCAGAGCCACATATTTAGATGTGCCCATCAGTTCTGTTTTCTCCATTTATTCACATCAGTGCTGACCTCATTCAAAGGAACTTAAAATATCATGCAAATAAATTCTGGAGAATTTCCACAATCTAAATAAAATATTCCAGGAAAGGAAGAAAACCTCTAACTTCCTCTAACGACAACACTTGATAAAATACTTAAGACCGCTCGTATGGATTTGATCCTGCTTCCAGTGAAGTCAGTGGCAAAACTGCCACTGTTTTCAATAGTGTAAGACCAGGCCCTAATAATTTAGTAGCAAAACTTGTTATATACTTAAAAGATTCCACCGTAATCAAGCTATTACCTCAATTGGGGAAATCAGGGTCCTTTACTCCAGGGATCTTATTATTGTTCTCAAGGTCTTAGAAGAGGAATCCATGTTTAAGGATGTTTAATATGGGAACTATTAAATTAGCAAAAGTATGACATGATCTGCCTCTAACTGTGAAAATGGTATGTGAAGTGACTGGTGAGAATGTAAAGTACTGTTACAGAATTCGAATGAGCCATCATTGTTGTCTCTGAGAAGGCCATCTGCAACCAATCAGGAAGCATTCCACTTGCTGATGGACCTCAGATAACACGCTTGTGCATTTACTGCCTAGATTAGAACAGTACAAAATTCCAGATTATAGGGAAAGGCCACTAGAGAGCCTACAACCAGTTTTTCTATTATAATGAAATAAATGAATGCTGATAAGTGACATCAAAGAACAAAGTTTTCTATAAACACTGAAGACAGAAAACACCTCTGTGAGGTAAATTTTTACCTTTTTACATATGGGAAACTTTAGGTACAGAGAAAAGGAGTACTTGTGGCACCTTAGAGACTAACAAATTTATTTGAGCATAAGCTTTCTGAAGTGAGCTGTAGCTCACAAAAGCTTATGCTCAAATAAATTGGTTAGTCTCTAAGGTGCCACAAGTACTCCTTTTCTTTTTGTGAATACAGACTAACACGGCTGCTACTCTGAAACCTGTCATTATTTAGGTATAGAGATACTAAAAGCAGTACCAAAGGACAGTGGCAAAGCAAAGAATAGAACTCCCAGTCCCTTGCAGTAACCACTAGACAAAACCACATCCCTAGACACATACTGGGTGATGCTCCTTGTTTTTTGTAATGTATTCTGTATAAAAATATGAGCAAAACAAATATTTCTGTAAGGAGTATCTTGGTTCCTACTTTTTATACCTAAGCCATTAACTGACCTTAATCATTTGCTAGCCTGAAAAAAAGAGTTTGTTCACTTTAGAGAGAGTAAGGATGGTTAAGGCACTACCCTGGCCCTCAGTAGATCCAGGTTCACTTCCCTACTGTTCTTACAGACTTCCTGTGTGACCTTGGGAAAGTCACTTAGTTTCTCTGTGCTTCGGTTACCCATCTGTAGAATGGGGATAATAGCACTTCTCTACGTCACAGGGGTGCTGTGAGGATAAATATATTAAGACTGTGAGACACTTAGATACTAGGGTAACGTGGGCCATCTAAGCACCTTAGACACACAGATTTGTATAGCATTTAGAGACATTGTTGCCAAATGCTCAGAATTGGCTTCCTCAGTTCATAGTCACCTAAGTAAAAGTAACCTGATTTTCAGAAGAGCTGAGTACTTACCTCAGTGGGAACTGTAGGTACCCAGCACTTCAAAAAATCAGGCCACTTATTTAGATGCCTAAATATAAACTTAGAACCCCACTGTATGCACCCAACTTTGAACGTTTTGTTCACGGTTCTTTAGCACCAACGTTTATGCTAGACAACCTAGTCTACCTAAAATATCTTCAGAATCTTTTATTTTTAAACTTAACATTTTAGACTAATAGCCACAATTATCTAGTACTTATCTGAAATCCAAACCATACTTGCTAAAAATGATATTTGTCTTGAGGTGTCTGTCTGAAGCCTGATGTTACATTCTTCAGAAAAAAACAGAACCCATTTAACTGGCATTTAAAGTAACCATTGTGTTAGAAAAAACTGTAAATGAAGTCTCTAAGTCTAGGCTGTCCAGGAAAAGGAATGCAACAATAAATACTTCTGAAATTTGCAACCTATCAGGTACAGACTGCTGTACATCAGTGATCATAAATCTGAAAAACAGGCTATCCTCCCAGGAATTAGGAGGATCACAAACACTAGCACTGAGTTTCACAATGGAATTGAGATTATGAAGCTTCATTAGGCCACTGAGCAGAACACAGCCCACAGCAAAGGGCCAGCTACAGGCTTCCCAGTGTAAAAACTAATTTAAAGGGAAAGGGTGTTTGTGCCCTTGCCTAGCCCCTAAAAGCTGCACAGAACTGAATGAAAGGGTGGGGGAAAGGGGAACAGGGGACAGCCTCCGGGTATAATTTAGTCTCTCCCACCACCTCTGAGATTTGTCTCCAGGATACTGTTCTGCTACGAATCTAAGCACAGCCCTTCCCTTCCCCTACACTCACACGCTCCCACCCCAGCCCCTGCAGAGGCCACATGCAGGGAGCGAGAAGAAACCTGCCCTGCAATCAGCTCTGCCCTGCCCCCAGCCCCAGGAGGAGCAGACAGGGATGTCGCTGGGTGTGTCCGCCAGCAGGGCGCAGGGCAGAGGCTGGGGGCAGAGGGGATGGGGCGCGCAGAGAGCCCTGGGGAGGAGCGGGAAGGGCCGGGTGCCGACCCCACGGAGAAGGCAGCAGCAGCCCTGGGAGGCGCTGCCCGGGGTCCGGTACCTGCTCTCTCAGAGCCCGCTCCTGGTCCAGGGCCCGCTGCAGGCTGCCCGCCTGCTCCTCGGCGCTGTCCGCCTGCTGTTGCAGGCTCCGGATCTTCCTCCGCACCGCCTCCAGCGAGCTCAGCCCCGCCATGGCCATGGCCCCGGCTCCGCACCGCCGCCACCGCCGCTCCCTGCGCTGCGGCTCGGCTACCCCTCGCCCCGCCTCGGCCCCGGAAGTTCCCCCGCCTCCCCCTGCGCTGCCCGCACAGCGCCCGGGGCTGCCCCGCGGGCTGGGCAACGGGGCTGCGCACGGAGCCCCAAAGCGGCCGGTGCCACAGGGAGCGTGCGGGGGCAGGCAGAGGGAGCCCCAGGCTGGGCTCTGCAAATGGGGGGAGGGGCGGATACAGACTCCGCTCTGCAATGGGGGTTAGGGGAGGAGGAAGGACTCAGGGACCCGGCTGGGCTTTGCAATGGGGCGTGGTGGAAAGGCCCCAGGGACCCAGGCTAGGCGCTGCAATGAGCGGGGGGAGGAGGTAGAACCCAAGCTGGACCCTGTAATGGGGGGTGGGGTGGAGGGAGGACACCAGGACCCTTGGACTCTGCAAAGACGGGGGGGAGGGAGAGAGAGCGCGAGAGATATGGACCCAGGCTGGGCTCTGCAGTGGGGGAGGGGGAGAGACAGACAGACAGACAGACATGGACCCAGGCTGGGCTCTGCAATGGAGGGGGAGAGAGACATGGACCCAGGCTGGGCTCTGCAATGGGGGAGGGGGAGAGACAGACAGACATGGACCCAGGCTGGGCTCTGCAATGGAGGGGGAGAGAGACATGGACCCAGGCTGGGCTCTGCAATGGGCGCGGGCGGATGGAGGACACACGGACCCAGTCTGGGGTCGGCACCGGTGGATTCAGCATGGCATGTGCAATGGGGGGTGGAGATAGAGAAGATCCCAGAGTAGCCCGTGCAGTGGGGGGGGGAAGGCACTGGACTCTAAACAGGCTGGGAGGACGGGGAGACGCTAGCCCGGCCGGTGTGAGGCAGGGCCGGTGGGCACGGTCCTGGTGCTCCCATGCGTGCATGGGCGTTGCGGAGGGAAGTGAGCATCTAGCCTGGCAGCGAGGGGCGGCAGCGCCACCTGCCGCCCACACTGAGACCCATCGTACCCTCTGTCCACGGGCTGTTCGCCAAGGCGCGAGAAGGGACGGACGGTGGCGGTGTGTGAAAAGTCACCAGGCAAAGCGGGTGGCAGGCCAGGAGTTCCCCACCCTCCCCCTACATCGCAGAGGAACACTGAATAGGGACAAGGGCCCGATTAGCTGACTGAGTCGCTCGGGACGCTATACCGCATATGCCACGTGGTGGGGTTTAAGGCACAGAGGCTGGAGCCTGCCAGGGAGGCTGTGGAGCGGTTTTAACATCTCCGAGCAAAGCTCAGGGGGTTGTTAGCCCCCAGGGGAGGTGGGTTGGTGGCTCTCAGGCTCAGGAAGTGCTTTAAGGAGTGACTGAATTTTGCACTGGTGAGTCATTTGACTTTCCTCACTCCCTCATGTGAGCTCACCCCAAGGAGCTCTTCCCCTCCCTCCCTGGGACAGATCTCTCTCTCAAAGCTTGGACCGATGTGCAGTAGGAGGAGGAATACTCTGAATAAACGATTTGTGCTCCCAAAGATACTCTACATATCTGCTTCACCACAACCCCTTATCACAACAGGAGACACTGCATACACCAGGAAACACAGTATTGCAGAGCAGCTTTTAAATCTCTGCCTTTGTCTCGAAAACAAGCCAGGCATCCTAGCTACCCTCTGCTTGAGCGGTTACTGCAAATAAAACTGCTTTCTCCACACCAATTCCAAAATGGTGTTTTTCTTCCAAGTAAAGGGAAATGGCACCATGACTGCATTGGAGACGTCTCTCTTTTCATGAAAGCAATCTAGTAACATGTCTCTCCCCTCTCCTGCCTTCTTCTTCAGGCAAGCTATTCCCAAATAGTTTGCATACTTTTCCTTATAAGGAAGATCTCCCTGGATCTATATGCGGCTCCTTTGAACAAGTTAAATAAACGTCCTGCGGGAGAGCTGCCTCTCATCCATTTAGCCTTATACAGAGAAAGAAAGACATCTGATCCATATTATACAGAGTCTCTCTCTCTCACACACACACTTTTTTTAAGATCCTGAGCTCCATCTGAAAATTAAGAATCAAGTTGTACAGTCTATACTGGGACTGAAACACTTTTTTTAAAAAAAAGTAAACAGAAATGTATTGTCTTCTTTCACACACAATTAGATCTTTCTTGTTTACATTTCATCCTCTAAAGTATTTTCCCTGCACCTAAAATACTTTGCTTCATTATCATCTCTAAAACTCCTTCCCAACTGTATTGTTTTTAGAGATTCATTTTAAAAGCTGAGTTAAGGGGGGAAATACATCATCAATTTGGAAGAGTTGTGCATCACCTAATTCTATAATTCAGAGGTGAAATTCACTCATAGGGAATTGAATCCTACAATGGTGGCCAGAGGGATCTGGATGTAAAGCTGTAGAAATGCTAAATTTGTACGTACTACATGCATGAAACTAATGCTTGTCAAGGGGCAAACAGATGGGTGGGATGAGGGTTCGGGTGGGGTGCACTTCACACTATACCATATAAAGCACTGAGCTATATATAACCCCCAGCTTGCTCTCTGGATCTCTATCCCACTGACTGCAGACCTAGCAAGTATCATCTTCTGGGGGGCTGTCTTATCCTTTAACAGGTGAATTATTAACCTCAAATATCTCCAGACATTAAAATCTAGGAGATGGCCTTCAATTTAAGAACCACGGAGTTAGGGTAACCTAAGCTGTAATGCTTCAGTGAAGGCCTAGCTGATGTTAGGCCTCTTTTGTACCCCAGCAGGTAGCTGTGTATATGTTAAAAGACCCTGTACTAAGAGTAAAACAGCAATCCTTACTGTTCTTAGCCTAGGGAAAAACAGATGCAAATAACTCACCAATAAAAACATCTTTAAATGACTGCAAATACTTTTCTCAGACAGGAGAAATGGTAATTTTTTCCTCTCCCCCCCCCCTTTTAATCGTCTAAACAAACATTCCACCCACCCCTTACTTACAAGCTCTGTCTAGAGAGGTGAGTACATCTGAAATGCACATGTGCTGAGTGAGCAGAAATCCATGTCTGTGCCTTTGATGGTGTGTGCACCTCATGCAAAAAGGCAGCGTGGTTTCACCTCTGACCAGGAAACACCTGGCCCCTACAGCAAGCATGTCCCTGGGATGCAGCTGGACCGAAGCACAGGCATGTGTCCTGTGCAGAGGGCAGTAGGGTTTGGGAGGGTAGAGAGGGTGTTGTGTGTGTCTACTGGGGGAAGGGGGGCACTAACTTACGTCTGCGGCCTTTTTCTCAGCCACTTCCAGCTTTTCCTGGGCATCTTTCAGGGACTCCGAGTATTTGTCCAGCTCATCCTCAGTGCCCTTCAGCTTCTTTTGCAGAGCCACCAACTCGTCCTCCAGCTGCGAGACGGGTGGAAAGTGGTGGGGTAGGAAGAAGGGGGGGGGAAGGGTGCAGCAGGCAATGTGATCGCGCAAAGGAGAAGTGTGGGTGCAGAGGGACAGAAAAGGACAGACGGACAGAGAGAGAAAAGGAGAGAAAGAGTTAGATTCCCTTTTGCTCTTGGCAGAGGCACGCTACCTTGGTGGCCTTCTCTTCTGCTGAGAAGAGGCTTTCCTCAGCCTTGTGCAGCTCCTCCAGCACTTGGTCCCTCGTATCCTCCGTCACATGCAATTGCTTTTCCAATTGCACAATGTCCTCCTCAAACTAGGCGCACACAGAGGAAATACAATGCACAGATACATTTTTTCTGGGTGTTTCCCCCTCTTCCCTTCCCCAACCTCCCCGTAAATGCAATTTTAAAAAAAAATCCAACTCCATCCCAGGAAAGGAGTGGAACACATCTGGAAAGCGGCGCTGCATTTGCAAGGGAACACTTCTGCTTTCCGATGCTTAGCATAAAATGGGGGAGAGGAGGCTGGGGAACACATGGGCTAACTTGCACTTAGCTAAATCAAAGCAGAGCTGTCCATCACCAGCCAGCTACTAAGTTTTACACTTTATTCCGGCTCTAAGGGACATTTTAAGTCTGTCTGGCCCCCTTTTCCCCTCCCCAAATCCCTCGGGTAGTTATTCAAATCTACTCCACTGGTGTAAATTCCGCTCTTTCGAGTTACTCAGTCTCTTTGGGCGGGGAGGGGAATCCCATGAAGCAAAGTCCAGGCAGCCGGTAAGAGCCCACACGGCGGAGAGCTGGGACAGACTGCTGCTCCAGCCTGCGAGCCGCATGAGGACCCCGAGGGGGTGCTGCTGGTGGCTGCTGGCACGCGGCGAAATGCAGACCTGCTTGCTCCTGTCCTCCGCCGCCTTCTTGTCCGCTTCGGCTTGCTCGGCTCGGTCCAGGGCGTTCTCCTTGTCGAGCTTCAGCATCTGCATCTTCTTCTTGATGGCATCCATGGTGGCGGCGGGCTAGGAGTCCACACACACAGGCAGGACCCAGGCGGAGGAAGGGACGGGGCGGGCGGGCGGGCTGCGGGAGGCGGGTCTGTGCTGGGGCTGAGCGCCGGGCTGCAGTGGGAGCGCCGGCCGGGCAGCGCCGCGCAGATATGTACGTTCCACGGGGGCTGCCTGCATTCCTCAAGCCAGCCATCCAATACTTTTTTGGAGAGGGCTTTTCTCCCCCCCGCCCCCTGGCCTCGTCCCTACCCCCCTGGCTCTCATCACTCCCAGCTTTTTTTCCACCTCCAGCCTTTGCTCTCCCATTCGCTGCCGCCTACCATTTGACCGTGGATATGACTATATATGGGATCCGATGGGCCAGGGAGGGAAGGCAGGCAGGCAGGGGCAGAGTTTTGTGCCTGTGTCTACCCTGAACACGCGGGACGGGACGTTGGCCGCTGCCGGGGGCAGGCCAGAGCGGGTTGCGCGGGTGATGCTGTGAGCCAGGGCGGACTGTCTGCAGGGAGCGAAGTTATGCCTGAGCTGCCCGTCTTGCAAAGTACTGGCGTGAGCCGAGCGCCTGGGTGATTGTTCTGCTCCGTAGCGGGGCTGGCGCGTCCCATCCCGGACCCTCCAATAAATCCCAGCCCCAACGTCACCGGGAGCCCACCGAGCTTTCCTCCCTTCCTGTAATAACAGGCTTCTTTCTAACAGACCACAAGGTATAGGCATTAACTCCGTCGGGTCATTCCCTGGGGTGTGGTGAAGGCTGGAGGGCTCTCTGGCTCACAAATCCATTCACAGTTTTCACACACAGCTTTAAGGAAACCTTAAAGAGCCTTGAGGCTCAATGATGTACAGGGCTGGTGAAATTTTCTTCGCTTTTGCCCTTTGCGCAGGGAGGAAGTCATATTTTTGCAACCACAACTGGAACCGATCATCTTCTGGCTTGTTACTACATTTCTACTGGAACTGCCAGATTTGGGAATACAGTAGGGGGAAAGAAGGCAAGAGGGCCTGCTAGAGGTTAACTTTCTGCATTTAAGAAAAGGGATTCATTTAAAATATTTCATCTCCTGGCACACACACGGGGACAAATTTGTAAAAATCATCAGTTTATCTGATTGGAGAGGGAAATTATATTCCTAATAGAATGGATAGGGGCTGTCACATGTTCTGTGTTTGTACAGTGCCTAGCACAATCCTGACTAGGACCTCTGTAATATCAATTACAATTACAAAAACTCAATTAGGACACTGTAATATCAATAATAATTTAAGTAAAACATGCAGTATTGTAAATAGGGATTGATTTATAAACAGGCATATCTACTTCCCACATCCCCTTCTAATAGACAGATTTATTTTATTTTATTTTTTTACAACAGTTTTCCGATTTGTTTTCGCAGTGAGCAAGCATCACTGCAACCAACCCCCAGACAAAAGAATGTTGCAGCCAGAAGGATTTCTCTGAGTGTCTGTAAAGTAGTTGTGACAAGGAGGAGGAGTCTGTTCAGTGCCCCCAGAGATATGGACTTGGCCCTCTGAAAATAGCTGAGTTGATAAGGTTGACCAAACAACTTGTAAGCACTTCTGAGGTCTATCATATTCCTCTCCAGTATTTCATCACATGCTCAACCAGGAGGGAGGGGGTGGGTGGGAAACTCCTGTTACACATAAAAGTGTTAACTTTCTAGCAATTTATTTTGGGCTCACTGGGCAGTTAAACTACAGAAAATGCTGAGGCAACTGGTTGGGTATGGGGAATTGGGCAGATCTTGTAAATCTTTGTACAGTTTGTGCTGTAAAGAACGAAGACAAGTAGATGCGTGTGAAATGATAGATGGCTGCTACTCCTGGGCTCTTCTCATACGAAATTAAAAGATTTACACAAAACCTGAAATGTATGAAGGAAATGTTTAGATAGTTTAAGTTAAAAATGAGAGACTCAAGCAACCCTGAAAACAATTAAGAAAACGATGTATAATTAAATGGAGACTTATTTTCCCTATTGTGGTTTTTCCATAGTGAAATAAGGTGTTATGTCTCATTAGCAAAAGGAGCAAGATACAACAGGATCTCTCCGACCCTGACAAACACAACACAGGTGTACCTTCTCACAATTTAAGAAAGTAAATTGTGCTGTGTGGGGAAGTGCATGATCTGCAGGATTTGATTGCACAAAGGTGGCAATGAACCAACCTCATGTGGCTTTTGTCCAGATTAAGGAATTTGAGCAGAAAATTCCTCAATGAGGCTATGATTGGTTCAACTGAATCAATGTTAGCCATAGCAGAGGCCATGCTCCAACAGCTTCTAACATGCTTACCTTCTGCTAGGGTGATCAGACATCCCAATATTATTGGGACTGTCCCGATATTAGGGGCTTTGTCTTGTATAGGTAACTATACCTGCCTCCCTGGAAAAAAAAAAGTGTCCCAAATTTTCACACTTGCTTTCTGGTCACCCTAGCTGGGGCAATTAGAGCTGTGAATCAAAGAAGCCAAGGGAGGTAAGTACCCATCTCCCTTTGAATTTCAATGTTCAGAGCATCAAAGGGGGGAAGGGGGAACAAACCAAAAAAACAACCAACCCTAAATTTCAACCCACCAGAGTTTGGGTCTGTGGGTTGGTTTCAGCCCATTATAAAGGCAGTGGCTATTTGCAGGATCTGAGTTCACATATCAAATGGTGTAAAGGCAAAGGTGTTTGGACCAATCTCTACTACAGAATGTACAATTTCCCCAGCGAAGGATATGCTTTCTGTATTGTTATCCCTAGCATAAAGGTTAATTGTAGTGCTCATTGCAATGGTATCTGATTGTCCTACAAGAGTAAAAATTAATAATAGGGATATCTCTAGAGGATGAAATTCTTCCCTCTGTCTTCCTTTTAAATGGATTTCAACTGAGCCCGGGTGTCAGTGGTTAATTCCATCTGGATGAGGTGTCATAAGACAACATTTTGGGAAAGATATTTTAAGTATACCTAGATAGGAACAAAGAGTCTGTTTTTAAAAATCCTTTGTAAATTAATTTGTCTGCTTAGTCATTTATTTGTGACCACCTCTAACTTCCATCAGCTTCAGTGGGAGCAGGATTGGGCTCTTATCTGGGTTAGTATGGATTTAAAAAAAAATTACATTTTGCATGGCAAACCGATTTTATTTTGAAATGCAGCAATATGTTTCATGCAGATGCTAGGGTTCCAAAACCAAAAATGACTTTAAAAGTGTAAAATGCTGTGGGATTGGGAATACTATGCGGTAGCTCTGTCGCCTCTGGGTAGAATTAATGTCTTGCCAAATTAAAATAACATTCTGAATAGCAATTAAGGAGTGGGACTCATAGGTACGGACAAGACTCACATCCAGTTCCTTTTAGCTGTTGGCCCTGACTGGGAGCCTCAAGGGTGGGATGGGGAAGTTGGAAAGTAACGTGTATATTGGGAGGGGGAGGGGGGGAAAAAGGGGGAGGCAATCCTTGGATCTCTGGAAGATACCTAGAGGAAGTTGCCGCCTCCCCAGGAAAAAGGAAATCTTGAAGTTCTTCTCAAACTAAAATCTCTGATTAGTGCAGTTTGTTTATATCATGACTCCAAGGTCCCCCATGGATCTGAATTTTAGAGATGATTTAAATTGTTTTTCTGATAGAGATGAAGAGAAGCACAAACATGTACAAACATAGTCATCTTACCTTTCACTGAACATTTCAAAAAGAAAAGGAGTACTTGTGGCACCTTAGAGACTAACCAATTTATTTGAGCATAAGCTTTCGTGAGCTACAACTCACTTCATCGTAGCTCACGAAAGCTTATGCTCAAATAAATTGGTTAGTCTCTAAGGTACCACAAGTACTCCTTTTCTTTTTGCGAATACAGACTAACACGGCTGCTACTCTGAAACCTGAACATTTCAAGTTGCTTGGGTATTTCTGCTCCATCTGGCTAGAAAAGGTAGGCCTTGCATTTAAGAGATATACACGATTAATTTCTCTCTCTCTGCTTTAAAAAGTGATACTTGAGGAAAGTATGTTTTGAAGTTACTTATTAATATTGAAAAAAGATGCAGCACAAACACTGATTTTCCAAGATAATGATAATACTCATACGTTACTGGTAGCTACAGTTACTCTTTCAATACTTTCAGCCAGAGATCTCTGCCATAGCACTTCGGCTGAACTGAGGTTGTAATCCCTCTTAATTCACAACCAGCACACTGGCTCCTTAACAACAGTTTTACCTGTCTCTGGCAAGATGACAAAAGATAATGGACATTGCTAAAAGATAATACCTATTGCAGTTATATTGTGTTTTGTTAAATAAATTAGGCTTTTTAAAAGTTGGACAATACAGAGAAGAAAGATACAGAAAGAGTATGTTTAAACAAAAAGAAAAGGAGTACTTGTGGCACCTTAGAGACGAAACAGTTTATCTGAGCATAAGCTTTCGTGAGCTACGGCTCACTTCATCGGATGCTGCATCTGATGAAGTGAGCTGTAGTTCATGAAAGCTTATGCTCAAATAAATTGGTTAGTCTTTAAGGTGCCACAAGTACTCCTTTTCTTTTTGCGAATACAGACTAACAGGGTTGTTACTCCGAAACCTATGTTTAAACAATACTTTTAGTTTTCCCTGCAACAAAGATTCTGTTATCTAGTAAGTTTAATTGCCAGATGGTGTTACCTCTCAGAACATGACTGGAAGCTGCCTTTTCTTAGACCAAGTACAGCAGTGGAACGTAACTTGAGAGGGATGTCTCTCTTTGTTCAGAGCTCAGGTTAAGTCTGAAAACACACAAAGGAGCAAAAAGAAAAAGGAGCAAGTGGATGTAGTATTCATATGCATATTGCCTTGAAACACATCCCTTCCTGATAAGGCTGTTTTTTAGGAATAAAACTTTACACCATCACAGATGCATTTCAAACAGGGTTTTTGAATTTGTCAGGTTACACACACACACACACACACACACTTACACTTTAAAAAATTGTTCTTCTCTCTCTAGATGGCTGTTGTCTGAGCTGTTAAGACATGACACCTAGCTACTGATGAGGACTGGTTTTGCCAGTTCTTGGCAAACAGATAAAGGTGATTAAGCACTCAAATAGGTCAGCTGTATGAGCTCATAGGTCTGTTTCATGCAGGGAGAGAGTTAGCAACACTAATTTATTTCAGTACAGGCAAAACCTGATTTGAACAAAGGTCTCACAGAGATCTGAAACATTTTTATAATTAGGGTCCATAAAAATGAATTTGGGATGGAGAGAATGACATGAATTTTGGGGGTCAGAAAAAAACATCACTAAATTTTTATATATTAAAATAAAATATACAACAAATACAACACTAAAAATCATAACTACTGATCAATTAGGCAGGCTTTGCCAACAGTTTGTATTGATCTTTTCATCTAAGGATCTCAAAGAGCTTTACAATAAATTAGCTAAACCACATAATGTTATGGCGAGATAGGTATATTGTACAGAGCATAAAGTGAGAAAATAAAACGGAAGCAACTGAGAGGATAAATTACCTGCCCACAGTTCCACAATTCAGTCTTGAGCTTGGGCTTACTGAAATCAATGGCAAAACCTCCCACTGACTTCAGTGTTGCAAGGCTTAAGTTAGTGGTAGAACTTGAAATGTAACACTGGAGTCTTGACTCCCAGTTCCCTGCTCAATGCACTGGATAATACGAACATGCAACAATGTCTGTGAATATTACAGCTACATGTACTAAAAGCTCTCAGTGTCACCACTGTGAATGTTTTCAGTCATGTTTCTAAGATGAGCAGTGCAGATGTTAATTTAAGATTGGGAAATAACAAAGTGGGTAATAAACCACTGGCATTTTCTAAAATTATTTTACAGTTTTTGCTTTAGAAAATACTCTGTTCCCATCTGAACTTTTGTCATCCAAGAAGGCAGTTCCCGACAGTCTGCTAGTTTCCTTAAAGGTGAAAGTATTTATAGTACAGTCTTCTGCACCTGCCCTGATCTTTAACGCAAGGGTCTGTTCAGATGCCACACCAAATGCTGTTGGTTAGAAAACATGAGCTAATGTCTTAAAATATCTCCAAGGAGGTCTTTTCTTGTAAGACTCACTTAATCCTAGTCACTCTACTATTATTATTACTACTAAACTATGCAATATTACATGTCCCCATTTTTTCCTTTTTTAAATCAAGAGGCCCTTGGGTTCAGGGAGCAGGTAAGTATGAAATGCTATTTTCATTCTCTGAAAAAACAACAAGAGCTGAGCAGTGAAGAGGCAGAAAAAGACCAGAATTGGAATATTTTCCCACATCCTGCCTTTCATAGATTCAGAGAGTTTAAGGCCAGAAGGGACTATTAGATCATCGTGTCTGACCTCCTGCACATTGCAGACTATTAAACTTCACCCAGTTACTCCTGTATTGAGCTCACTTACTCGTATTTGGCTAAAGCATCCATTATTCTTAATGGATGACACTTGGGCAGGTACAGCACAAGGGGATCCTTGCCAATTACTTGGACTCCAAGGCTCTATGATAATACAAATAATAATAATCAAGAGATGGAAAATTCAACACTTGCCTTAACAGTTTGTTTCAGTGGTTAATCATCCCTGCTGTTAAAAACATGTGCCTTATTTCTCATATGAATTTGTCTGGCTTCAGTTTCCAGCCATTGGTTCTTGTTACACTTTCTCTACCAGATTAAGTCCTTTAGTACCCGGTATTTTCTCCCTGTGAAGGTAGTTATACATTGTAATCAAATCACCCTGTAATCTTCTTTTTGATAAGATAAAACAGATCGAGTTCTTTACGTCTCTCGCTGTAAGGTATTTATTCCAGCACCCTCTACAATTTTTTCAATATCCTTATGAAAATGTGGACATCCAAACTGAACCTAACGTTCCAGAATTATTCTCACCAATGCTGTATACAAAGATAAAACCACGTCGTTACTCCTGTTTACATCTCCATTATGGGCATTAGCCCGTTTTATAACAGCATTGTGCAGGGAGCTCTTGGTAAGCTGTTGGTCCATTATGACCCCTAAATTCTTGTCAGAGTTACTGCTTTCCAGGGGATTTAGTTGCTGCCTCTGTCCTATTTTCTTGAAAGGGATAAGTATGGAAAAGCCTGATTCCGTGTGTTCTGGTCATCCCCTCTTACTCTTCAATATCAAAGCCTGTAATATTACACAAGGTGGGGAGCGGTGGGAGGGAGGTCTTTTACGGGGATTCATGGTTTCAGTTGCAACCAGAGAAATCATGAAAGCAAGGGTGTAAAAACAGGCGAACATACACTTCTTTCAGCCTCTTGCGAAGCAGAGGCCGCGGGGTAGTGGGAGTTGAAGAGCAAGCCCTCCCTGCAGTGGTGGCTCTTGTCCCAAAGGGCTAGGCTGGCTCTCTGCTCCAGGCGTTGCCACCCGGTGCACAGGGTTGCAGCGCTGTTCAGGGTAGGCCCAGCTACCCCTCCGTCATGCTGGAAGGGTGCCTGAGCCAATCCAGAGTGACACTGTGATCCTGTGTGCCAGGTTGCAACATAAGGAGCAGAGAGCTGGGCATAGCCCCACGGGACAGGAGGCACTGCTGTGGGGGGAGTGCAGGGCTGGCCCCCTCCCTCAGAGCCTTCCCTTTGCATGCTGGGATTAGAGTTGTGGTGCTGTGGTGAAGGGTGTTGCTGTGGGTGGTCAGTGCAGTTTAGTGTAGTGCAACCATTGAACTGGGAGGCTACGTTCACCCCTGACACAAGTTTGTTCTCCTTCTCCGCTCCTTGCACCTAAACCCAATAAATATGGAAATGTCAGGTAGGAAAACAAAAAACTTGTCACTTGCTAGCTGAGTCTATTTAATATGGAAGTCAATGAGGCCCAGTGAATATGGGACCCCCAAATGCTGTCTTTACAAAGTCACTTTTAGGGTGGAACCACATTGTCAGGTTTGTGTGTGGATACCCCACACAATAAACAACGTGTACCTAACCATGAAGTGCGTGTCTGCCTGCTTTCATTTAAAGAATACGCTTGGGATTGTTTTTGCAGGAAGGCTATTGAAAGGCCTGGAGGAACAGTCAGTGAAAATGTTCCATCCCTTCCATTCATTTTGATTACAGTCTGTTTGCTCTTGAAAGTAGTGAGCATGGTACTGTGACATAGAAGGGAAGAATGCCGAAGATGATAAGTAAAACTCAAGGTAAAGTTTTCATAATGTGTTATGGTGGTAAAAGTATGACATAAAGCCCGTCCACACAAACACTAAGCTGAAACGGATTGTGCTTTAACTACATCAGAGATCAAAAAAGAAGAACTTTTGGACTGGGGGCTGACTGTCATCTCACATTGGTGTGAAACTGGCATTTATTAACTTAACTGAAGTTGCTCCTGATCTACATCAGTGCAATTGCTAATCAGACTCAGCCCTTTTGTGTGTGAGGATAGGAAAAGAGTGGTAAAAATGCCCACCATGTAGGCCTGGTTAGCAGATTGGAGTGGGACAAACTGGACAATAATAAAGACCCTACATTCAGAAGACAGTAGTCCATTTCTATTAAGCAGTTCTTTTGCCAATGTACTGAGATATATATACACACACACACGCTATGATTATAATGTCCACCAGCACATCTAGATAATTACAAGCTCTGCTAAAGTATAGGTTTGCAATTTTTTGGCAGAACAATAAACATATCCATTTATGAAACCACTGAACTGTTTTACATTGCTGTCCGTATTGATATGAGGACATATAACAACAAGTAATTGAGATACAATTATGATAAAAACAGCAGCCAAAAAATCTGATGGCATTTTTGACACTCACCCTTTAGCACTCCAGCTCAGTGGAGGAGGATGTAGAAATGGATTGTGGCAGCAAGCTGTTTATCTCTTCTTGGTGCCTGAGGGGAAACCTGATTAGGAATGTCTTGAGATCCTGTGGCAGAACCTGTGACTGTGACTATGTAATAACAGGTTTCAGAGTAGCAGCCGTGTTAGTCTGTATTTGCAAAAAGAAAAGGAGTACTAGTGGCACCTTAGAGACTAACCAATTTATTAGAGCATAAGCTTCCGTGAGCTACAGCTCACTTCATCGGATGCATCGGATGAAGTGAGCTGTAGCTCATGAAAGCTTATGCTCAAGTCAATTGGTTAGTCTTTCAGGTGCCACTAGTCCTCCTTTTCTTTATGTAATAACAGCAATTTCTAGAGCAGCAGAGGCAGTGCAGAAAGTGGAATAAAAGAACAACATCAGTAACTGCATGGGAATGGTCATTTCCTTGCAGGAATTACTTTTTGTATTGAGGTAGTGCTCAGATGTCCTAGTCTGGATTGGGCCTCATTGTGACAGGCACCGTAGAAAGACATAGGAAGAAATTTTGGATACAAGAAGTAAATGTTCTGCTTTGCCATTCATATCTGAGGCTACCCGAATGGTTGATCTTCTGATATATTTAAGCTTCAAAAACCACTGATGGTAGACATCTCAAAAATAGGACAGTAATTACACTGTTATTTTAAAATTATATTGTCATATTGCATTTCAGGGGTGAAGCAAATGCTTCTGGAAGACAGCCAACTTTGCTCTGGAGCTCACCCTTTGAATATGAATTGATTTAAATATGTACTTTTTCTCTTGGAAAAGTCAGGGAGCTAAGCTAACAGACAGTGTTCAATAATCACTACTCTGTCTTGTCAGTTCCATGTTTACATAATATTTTCCTGCTACTTAGTCAAATAAAATTGTTCATTCTAAGTTAGTAGTCAGTCACCCCAACATTGTGACTGATGAAATTTCTGGGACAAAACTTTTTATGTCAGATGACTGTGGGATGATGAGTGCTTGGTCACATGCATAACCCTGTCAGTCAAACCTAAAGGAATTCCCAGTTATGGAGTTCTTACAATTCTAGACTTCCACCTGTCAAAGTCCCCACTTAAAAAAAAAAATTCTGAAAACATTCTGTATCTAAACCCATTATTTTAAGCATTAGCAGTAATACCCAAGAGATTTCAAGATGAAATGTACTTTGGGTTCTGAATATAGGTAGAAATTGTGTCTTATTTTGAGGCTGTGACTCATTACTTTATTACTAGAAACAGAGTTAGGTATTTAGGCTCTGATTCAGTAAAGCACTTAAGCACATGCTTAATATAAAGATCCCAAAGATGCATATGGAAATGAAGAGTTCCAATGAGCAATATAAAAGCAAACAGTACCCAGAACCACCAAACTCACTCACATGCTCATTCCACCCAAACACTGGTGAGACATTTTTAATGGTAGCTGGATGACCTATGGTATTGATTACAGGTACACAGACAGACAGTTCTAAGCAATTGAATCTAGTTAACGCTATTAGTGACTTAAGCCTTGATCCTGAAACTTACATACCGACATTCTGCTATCCAGGCATGGAGCCCCATTGACTTCAGTAGGCTCTATGCAGGGACAGCACTCTGTCACAATCGTAAAGTTGCAGGATTGAGGCCTTAATGTGGATGCCATCTAACAGCTGTTCTGTTGTCTATGTAACATGAATTTCACATGAATGACCAAACACAGGCATCGCAAGAACCACCATTATATTTGACCCCTCTATTGGCAGCTGGGGCAGAGGGGTCACCAATCAAATGGGCTTTGAATATATGAGCTACCGTCTCAACTATGGAGAAGGTTCCTTGAGGTCATTGTTGTCTATTGAGGTACATTGGCAGAGCCGTGAGGGGAAGCTGCCACTCTTCTATGTTTTTTTACCTAGTCTATTAATAAGCCGAGGACTTTGATCTGCAGGGCTGTCAATCTAGCACCTTTATTGAGCATTCAACTTACTCTAAACAGACATTTTAAATAATACAATATTTTTGTGCTTGGGGATAGGGGTGACCAAAATGTGCTGGATTGTCAAGCCTTCAGACCCAACTCTTATTTATGCACAAACCAAAATGTGCGTGAGCACAGCCTAGGTGCTGTTCATGCCCCCTTGCACCACCCCCATTCTGCTGTTTGTTGTGATATCTAAATTAGATTGTAAAGATACACTGCATGGATCACATCTCTTTGTTCTGTAAATTTCCTAATGTGCTTTGGGAACTATATAAATAGCACTGGCAGCTTCTCCAGCTCACCTCAGTTCTGAGCCAAAGGGATAGACTTCAAGGTGGAGTGTGTTCAGTTTCAGTGCTTATTCAGTTTGGTCTTTCTGTTGAGACTCCGCAGTGCCGGTGAGTGCCAAAGGTGTGATGCAGACACCTGTCCATTTAGAACTTGGCTGCAACTGTCACCTTATTTCAAGAACAAATTTCTGTCAATACAAGCTTGGGACCAAATTTGATTCATAGATTCTAAGGTCAGAAGGGACCATTATGATCATCTAGTCTGACCTCCTGCACAACGCAGGCCACAGAATTTCACCCACCCTCTCCTGCGAAAAACCTCTCACCTATGTCTGAGCTATTGAAGTCCTCAAATCGTGGTTTAAAGACTACAAGGAGCAGAGAATCCTCCAGCAAGTGACCCGTGCCCCATGCTACAGAGGAAGGCGAAAAACCTCCAGGGCCTCTTCCAATCTGCCCTAGAGGAAAATTCCTTCCCGACCCCAAATATGGCGATCAGCTAAACCCTGAGCATATGGGCAAGATTCACCAGCCAGATACTACAGAAAATTCTTTCCTGGGTAACTCAGATCCCACCCCATCTAATATCCCATCACAGGCCATTAGGCCTATTTACCATGAATATTTAATTACCAAAACCATGTTATCCCATCATACCATCTCTTCCATAAACTTATCGAGTTTAATCTTAAAGCCAGATAGATCTTTTGCCCCCACTGCTTCCCTTGGAAGGCTATTCCAAAATTTCACTCCTCTGATGGTTAGAAACCTTTGTCTAATTTCAAGTCTAAACTTCCTGGTGGCCAGTTTATATCCATTTGTTCTTGTGTCCACATTGGTACTGAGCTTAAATAATTCCTATCCCTCTGATATATTTATAGAGAGCAATCATATCTCCCCTCAACCTTCTTTTAGTTAGGCTAAACAAGCCAAGCTCCTTGAGTCTCCTTTCATAAGACAAGTTTTCCATTCCTCAGATCATCCTAGTAGCCCTTCTCTGTACCTGTTCCAGTTTGAATTCATCCTTCTTAAACATGGGAGACCAGAACTGCACACAGTATTCCAGGTGAGGTCTCACCAGTGCCTTGTATAATGGTACTAGAACCTCCTTATCCCTACTGGAAATACCTCTCCTCATGCATCCCAAGACCACATTAGCTTTTTTCGCGGCCATATCACATTGGCAGCTCATAGTCATCCTATGATCAACCAATACTCCAAGGTTTTCCTCCTCTTCCGTTACTTCTAATTGATGCGTCCCCAGTTTATAACTAAAATTCTTGTTATTAATCCCTAAATGCATGACCTTACACTTCTCACTATTAAATTTCATCCTATTACTATTACTCCAGGTTACAAGGTCATCCAGATCCTCCTGTATGATATCCCTGTCCTTCTCTAAATTGGCAATACCTCCCAGCTTTGTATCATCCGCAAACTTTATTAGTGCACTCCCACTTTTTGTGCCAAGGTCAGTAATAAAAGGATTAAATAAGATTGGTCCCAAAATCGATCCTTGAGGAACTCCACTGGTAACCTCCCTCCAGCCTGACAGTTCACCTTTCAGTAGGACCCATTGTAGCCTCCCCTTTAACCAATTCCTTATCCACCTTTCAATTTTCATATTGATCCCCATCTTTTCCAATTTAACTAATAATTCCCCATGTGGCACGGTATCAAACGGCCTACTGAAATCTAGGTAAATTAGAGCCACTGCGTTTCTTTTGTGTAAAAAATCTGTTACTTTCTCAAAGAAGGAGATCAGGTTGGTTTGGCAGGATCTACCTTTTGTAAAACCATGTTGTATTTTGTCCCATTTACCATTGACTTCAATGTCCTTAACTACCTTCTCCTTCAAAATTTTTTCCAAGACCTTGCATACTACAGATGTCAAACTAACAGGCCTATAGTTACCCGGATCACTTTTTTCCCTTTCTTAAAAATAGGAACTATGTTAGCAATTCTCCAATCACACGGTACAACCCCTGAGTTTGATGCAGCAACCTAGTGGGGAAAAGGCTCCATATCCAGTTCCCCTGCAAATTTGTGTTCTTACTCTATAGGTCAGGAGCCTCACTCTGAAATCTGTACATCGAGTTTTCCAATGAAAACAATGGAAAGGTCTGTGTTATAACCAACAGCAGGATGTGTCATGATCTTTTCTGAATTTTGGCCAGTAAGGAAATAAAGTAAAGAAAAAGACATTAAGCTTTAAAATAAACAATCCTCTTTTTCAAATGTCAGTTTGTCCTCTGGTCCATGTAGCTGAACTGATACTACTTTATCCACGGCAATAGAAGCCTTATATTTGCACAGCATGAAAACTGCTACTGAAGCAAAGAAACTGTGAAAGTGTTTAGTCTCAGGTCAGGAAATAGCACGTAAACTAGGTACAGCACAATAATTGTAACTCTACCATTCCAACATCTCTCTCTATGTATTCAATAAGCTTAACTTGCTTTCTCCTTGTCTCCTTGATTTCAGACATACAACCTACGTTATCGAGATCTTTGAGCTGGTTACTTGACTAATTATTTAAGAATGACAAATGAGATTCAGCATTAGCCAATGTAATAACTTCAGTCCACTGGAAAAACAACCATTTTAAATTGTCCCTGCAGTTCTTCTTTGATAGTTTTTTCTTTGTATCTCTGAATCCTTTTACTAATTTCTTAGCTGTTAATAGTTTTCTAGTTACAGAGCTTACTTCTTGTTCCCATTGGACTAAAGCCATTTTTTGCCATAGAAGAGCCATAAGGATAAACAGGCTCTGAATAGCTTTGTGAAAGTTTAAATCTACAACACCTAATTCTGTTCCTGCACTAGAGTGGGACCTGCTTAGAATGAATTAAAAGAAAGACCCAAGTTGTCTCCCTGGCCTGATTCTCCTCTAACTTAACCTGGTTTTACACAAGGGCTAGCTTCATAGACTTCAATGGAGTTACTTCTGATTTACACCAGCATAAGACAGATCTAAGTCATTACATCCAACATGCGGATTTTAACACCAATTATTGGAAACTTCCCTTTAGTGTGAAATTGTTCTTTGGGTTAAAAAAATACTTCTCTGTGGGTTAAATTCATCCCAGCCATCTATGCCTGATGCCAGAATGAAAGGCTTTGTTTGGAGAAATTACATAGGGCAGGTTAGAGAGATGGAATCTACCCCAACCTGTGAGCACAGGGCAGGACAGCCATTCTGCACCTGCTACTCCAGCTCCTGGGTTAGACCAGTGTCTGCGACCCTTGCAGGCTTTTCATGAAGACATTTTTATATTAAGTTTGATGTATTTTAATGTGTGTTTTGCAGTTTCAAACTGTCTCAGTTTCAAGAGGCTGAGACAGCTCCAGGGTATTTATAGTTTATAGCAAAACAGAGTTCTTAAGATATTTTTGTTTTTCATTCTAAACAGGAAGTGGTCTGTATACTTCAAGTGTCCATATCAATATTTCTGAGGGTATGGCTACACTGAAATCCCAGGCTGTGGGTGGAGCTGGTGCAGACACACCTGAGCTATCTTTAACTATCTCGCGAGTCCCAGAGCTGTGAAGCTGCAGCAGCACAAGCTTCGGCACTGCCTAGTCCCATAATTTCCCAGGGCTCTGGGTGAGCTTATGCTTGAAGCATGGACTGCCACAGCTTCACTGTTCTGGGGTCTGAGCGAGCTAGATTAAAGCAGCTTGGCTCTGTTTACGAGCTTCAGTCTCACACTGCTACTGCAGCAGAGGCATACTCTGCGTAGCGGATCGTTGTTTTAGACACTTCTAGTGTCGCATGCCACGCGTCTCTCATCTGATCACTGATGTAGTAACAATGGGTATCAAAATAGCAGCTTCCAGGTGCCAACAATGAAGACAGAGCTAATCCTCAGTGTGTCAGCATGTTTAATATCCATCCCAACCATCCCATGGTCTGTGTGAATTGTTAATCAAGTAGAATTGAAAACTGGCGCTGAAGTGGCATAGCTGTTACAGCTGGATAACAGGCCAGGAGCCAGCCAGAAGCTAAGGTTTCGTTAGAGGCTATTTTAACATTCATTGGTCCATAGGGACAGTAAGCTTAGTGAACAATTGGACTTTTACTATAGCCCTCTGTCAGAGTGACTCTTGAAAGTTCATCACTAAGATTAACATTTTACAAAGAAACAACTGAACATTTCTCCTGTGGAACTAGCAGTGAGGTTAACAAGGGACTAAGTGCCCCAATGGCCTCTTTGGGGAAGTTTTTTTCTGTTGAGCACAATTGCTCTTAAGCCATTTATGAGAAAGAAGGATAGTTTCTAATGTAGATCGCAAGGCTTCTAATTCCACTTATGATGACACAACAATGTGTGGTTCAACTGTAGGGTGACCATATTCCCCAAAGGGAAAACAGGATACCATGCAGGGCTTGCCTGAGCACCCCCACGTGGCGCTGGCCTCAGCCACTCACCCAAGCCCTCCTCTCCAGATGGTGGCAGGCAGGGCTCGGGCGAGCAGTGATGTGCATACTACATAGGGTGATCATATTTCCCAAAGGCTGGGACTGGCATTGCTGCTCACTGGAGCCCTACCCCCCCACCCCCCACACACATGGGGCTGGCATCACCATTTGTTCCCCCCCCCCGGCCCCGCATGTTCTTCTGCACCCCACTTTTATGACAAATGCCTACTCTTGCCAAAAAAGTCAGGACAGCTGGGACAGGGTTTAAAAAAGGGACTGTCCCAGCCAAAACGGGACATATGGTCACCTATTCAACTGCCCAGTGAATCTCCAAGTTCGACAGTGCTGTCCACAGCTGGCTTCATCTTTAAGCTGGAGCAAACTTTTCAAAAAACCCTAATCAATCAGATTTCAGAGTAGCAGTCATGTTAGTCTGTATCTGCAAAAAGAACAGGAGTACTTGTGGCACCTTAGAGACTAACAAATTTATTTGAGCACAAGCCAAAGAATATTTCCAAAACACCTTGGAACAACATACTAATCCACAGAATCCTTCCTATCAACACTACAAAAAGAAGGATTCTGCGTGGACTCCTCCTGAAGGTCAAAAAAACAGACTGGACTTCCACATAGATTGCTTCCGTCGACGTGCACGGGCTGAAATTGTGGAAAAGCAGCACCACTTTCCCCATAACCTCGGTCATGCTGAACACAATGCCATCCACAGCCTCAGGAACAACTCTGACATCATAATCAAAAAGGCTGACAAAGGAGGTGCTGTCGTCATCATGAATAAGTTGGAATATGAACGAGAGGCTGCTAGGCAGCTCTCTAACTCCACATTCTACAAGCCATTACCCTCTGATCCCTCTGAGGATTACCAAAAGAAACTACACCATCTGCTCCAGAAACTCCATGAAAAAGCACAGGAACAGATCTGTGCAGACACATGCCTAGAACCCCGACCAGGGGTATGCTATCTGCTACTCAAGATCCATAAACCTGGAAATCCTGGATGCCCCATCATCTCAGGCATTGGCACCCCAACAGCAGGATTATCTGGCTATGTGGACTCTCTCTCAGGCTCTACGCTACCAGCACTCCCAGCTATCTTCGAGACACCACTGACTTCCTGAGGAAACTACAATCCATCGGTGATCTTCCAGAAAACACCATCCTGGCCACTATGGATGTAGAAGCCCTCTACACCAACATTCCACACAAAGATGGACTACAAGCTGTCACGAACAGTATCCCCGATAATGTCACAGCAAACCTGGTGGCTGACCTTTGTGACTTTGTCCTCACCCACAACTATTTCACATTTGGGGACAATATATACCTTCAAGTCAGCGGCACTGCTATGGATACCCCCATGGCCCCACAGTATGCCAACATTTTTATGGATGACTTAGAACAGTGCTTCCTTAGCTCTCATCCCCTAACACCCTTACTCTACTTGAGCTACATTGATGACATCTTCATCATCTGGACCCATGGAAAAGAAGCCCTTGAAGAATTCCACCGTGATTTCAACAATTTCCCTCCCACCGTCAACCTCAGCCTAGACCAATCCACACAAGTGGTCCATTTCCTGGACACTACAGTGCTAATAAGCGATGGTCACATAAACACCACTCTATACCAGAAACCTACTGACCGCTATACTTACCTACATGCCTCTAGCTTCCATCCAGGACAAACCAAACGATCCATTGTCTACAGCCAAGCTCTAAGATACAACCGCATTTGCTCCAATTCCTCAGACAGAGACAAACACCTACAAGATCTCTATCAAGCATTCTTAAAACTACAATACTGAAGTGAAAAAACAGATTGACAGAGCCAGAAGAGTACCCAGAAGTCACCTACTACAGGACAGGCCCAACAAACTAAATAACAGAACACCACTAGCTGTCACCTTCAGCCCCCAACTAAAACCTCTCCAGTGCATCATCAAAGATCTACAACCTATCCTGAAAAATGAACCCTCACTCTCACAGATCTTGGGAGACAGACCAGTCCTTGCTTACAGACAGCCCCCCAACCTGAAGCAAATACTCTCCAGCAACCACACACCACACAACAAAAACAATAACCCAGGAACCTATCCTTGCAACAAAGCCCGATGCCAACTCTGTCCACATATTTATTCAAGTGACACCATCATAGGACCTAATCACGTTAGTCACGCCATCAGGGGCTTGTTCACCTGCACATCTACCAATGTGATATATGCCATCATGTGCCAGCAATGCCCCTCTGCCAGATACATTGGCCAAACCGGACAGTCTCTATGCAAAAGAATAAATGGACGCAACTCTGACATCAGGAATCATAACATTCAAAAAACCGGTAGGAGAACACTTCAACCTCTCTGTCCACTCAGTAACAGACTTAAAGGTGGCAATTTTGCAATAGAAAAGCTTCAAAAACAGACTCCAGCGAGAAACTGCTGAGCTTGAATTAATATGCAAACTAGATACCATAAACCTGGGTTTGAATAGAGACTGGGAGTGGCTGGGTCATTACACATATTGAATCTATTTCCTGAAGTTAAGTATCCTCACACCTTCTTGTCAACTGTCTAAACGGGCCATCTTGATTATCACTACAAAAGTTTTTTTCTCCTGCTGATAATAGCTCATCTTAATTAATTAGCCTCTTACTCCACTTTTTGATGTTCTCTGTATGTATATATATATCTTCTTACTATATGTTCCATTCTATGCATCCGATGAAGTGGGCTGTAGCCCATGAAAGCTTATGCTCAGATAAATTTTTAATCTCTAAGGTGCCACAAGTACTGCTGTTCTAATCTATCAGAATTATTCGATTGAAAGTCAATGGGATTTAATTGCTTTTGTAAATTTTAGCCCTGTTCAGTTCACTCATTACTGAATTCACTCAATGGACTCTTTATTTATCCATTTAAAGTATATAGGAAAAGTGCAGGCAAAACAAAACTTTTGACCAATCCCCCACAACACTGATGCCTTAAGGTTCTATACTACTATTTAGCAAAATTTGGCCTCAGCATTCATGTATTGGCAAAAAAATCTAACTCACACTTGTTATGCAGAAATCAGTCTGGCATTCCCAAATCCGACCTGTAATAGGTAAACCATTTCTGTTTAATCATTGTATGTTTCTGATAGCACTCAGTGTGCTAGACACTAACTAGACTTTCAGGATGACAATTCCTACCTCAAAACATATCTTAACAAATCATAAAAGGAAAATCTGGTCTCAGATATGATGTTGGGCACATTTTGTTGTAATTAAAAGGCCTATATTTAGAATTCAAAGCTACAGGGTCTTTTCATCCTTTGTCTGAGCCTGAATAATTCACAGTATATGTTAATGTAGGTATCCCAAGGTGAGAATCAGCTCTTTATAGCAGTTTCACTTTCCTTCTGAACTCTGTGTGACTTATTTTAAATTTGATTTCCCTGTACAATTTCTTTGCCTAACACCTGTGGTGTTGGAAAAAGTGAATGCAAGAACTAAAACGATTTTAGATTCTCAGGGAATCTGAGAAAATGGTTGGAAAAAAACAGCAATTTAAAAAATGTAAAGTAATTTATTCATATATAATGAAGCCTTGATCCATCAAAGCACTTAATGCTATGCTTAATGTTAAATATTGGTTTTAAGTTAAGGACAAGTTTAAGTGTTTTGCTGACTTGGGATTAAATAATTAATACCACTTCCTGTATTAAAAATAAAATGTCATCAAACATGTTGCAGAGACAAGTAGAAATGAATTTTAAATAGTTGGTGGATGATGTTATAACCATTAGAGAGGCAGCACAATCTATGGCTCTGACCTAGGACGGGGAACAAGGAACACCTATGTTCTAACCCAGGCTTGGCCACTGACTGTGGTATCTTTGACAAGTCACTTCATCTCTCTGCGTCAGTTTCGATATCTATATCTTGGGGCAATTACAGAGGTATAGTAAAATTTGACGTTTGCAGGTGCAATGAACTATATATGTAACATGTACTAAACATTAGCACAGTAATCTATTACAAGTGTCAACTTGAATATATGAAAATAATTTCTAGCATTCTGTGCAATGTCTTTTAAGATTAATAACTGGGGAAAATTTAATTTCCAAATGTCAACATAAAACATTACTAAAAAACATTGGAAATAGGAGTCAACATGAAATAACTTGATCAGTTACTTTATCGGTTCCATATTTACTCAGGATGTTAGAGTATGATGGTACCTAAAATTCTAGGACTGTGATTCAGGACAGCACTTCAGCTAACTGTAAGCACATGATTTAACTTAAGACTTTATAGGAATTCTAAATATTGTCCTTTTAATTGCAACCAAATGTCCCCAGAATCATATGTTAAAACTAACTCTAGGCTTAAGGGCTAGAGGAGAGGAGAGAAAGCAGAGTTTAAGTGCAAAACTGCTTCAGATGGACTCACCAGGACAATGGCTAACAAATCTTTTTGACCCTGTGCCCATGTTAAGTTAATATAATGTTTTGCCAAGTGAAATGTATTCGTTTGGGAAGTTGCAGAGAAGGAGGAAAAGTACTGAAAATCGTTAGAGAGCTAAACAGGGAATTGGAACTTGATCTGGAAAATGTGACTTTTCATAAGAAATTAAATCAATAACCAAACCAACAAGAGTTGGTTTATAGGAAGACACATTATTTTGAGGCTAGTCTAATTGCCAGGGGTTGGCGGAGAGAGGCATGTGTATGGGGAATTAACTCAAGTTTATCTTAAGTGAAGTCCATTCTATTATCTGTCAATAATATCTAAGCACAGTTCTTCATGTGTTATGCTCTCCTTTGCTTACATTGTTGAAGTTTGTTGTTAGATAGTCCAGCTGTTGGCAAGATATGGAACTGTTGTTTTTCAGTTGATTCATTCCTTGTTTCCAGGAAGACAGCAGTTTTTTCCCCTCTTGACATTAAGAGCATCCCATTGGGTGAAGTGTCAAGAACAGCAACAGAAAATGCTGATGCAAACCGATGCTACAAGTCTATTTGGGTAAAAAAAAAAGTTGAACAACGTGAAAAGAAATCTTAAGAACATTCTAAGCTCATCCCCCAGTTATAGCTACAGTGTAGATGGTGCATTAAAAACTCATAACTTGGTTCAAAAAATGTCCTATACTGAATCTACTAAAAATGAGATTTTTCATAAACATTATTGTTGATCATTATGTGGAGAGTGGTATCCTTGATTTAAAGGACACTGTCAATTTAGTTTAGACCCACAATTTAGTAGCCTCTTTGTTTTTAAGACAACGAGTTTCTGTGTAAATGAAAATAATCTAGTGAGAAAACATTCTGAAGGAATTTAAGCAACTCTCTTCAGAATCTTGAACAGAACCTATGTAACATTAAGTCCCTTTTAAAGACCGCCAGGCTTTCAGTGAACCATCTGGATGCACATATAACTTCCCTGTTGTTGTTTCCCTTCCCTGACCTCTGTTTACTGCTCTGACCCTCAGTTGCAAACAACTCAGAGCAGGCACCATCCTTACTGAGTGTGTGGAAAGTTCCTCGCATGTAGTGTGCACTATTAAAAACAAAGAAGAACAACAATGTGCTGGTCCATGAAAACCAGAAGGAGAAATCCATATGCACCCACAGAGCAAAGCTGGCCAAACTCCAGTAGCATTATTATCCCGGAAGAGAAAAATACTAAAGGTCAGCAAACTATTGACATGAGGAAAGGAAGTCACGTTTTTAAAAAGTCTTTAGAAACTGAAGTGTTATTAAGTAACCTAAGTAATTGTCTCTATAATCCCATGGGGAATTGTATAGCCAATGCCCTCTGACCATGAGCAGTGCAATGAGTTAAATATACCCACTTCCATAAAGCTGTTTTTAAACAGAAAAAGAATGGATGGAAAACTTTAAGGATGGAAAAAAAAATCCCTAATGACAGCTCATTTCTTATGAAGCTAATAATTCAGTTAGTAAAAATATACTTAGTCAGCCGGTGGTTATTCTCATAGATCCAACTTGGACGGCACATATTCTGTACAAGGAGCACTGAAAAGAGTTTAATTCATTGGGCTCCACACATGCTTTGTACTGTGCACATATCTGCCCACAAGAGGAAATGAAAAAGCCTTACATTTCCCCCTCAGTTCTTTATACTTTTTGGCAAAAAAATTGACAGCAAATATATCCTCTTAAATAATATCCCTTCTCCTCCTTGAAAGGAAGCAATGCTCAAGTTCTATCACTCTTAGAGCAACATTAAACTCTAGTATCTCAATCAAGAATTGTCTTCTTTGACAATTCTTCCTATCCTGCCTGGATAGGACCCATTTCATATTCCTCCTTTGACCTAGCCAGTGTGTCAATTTCACTGCTGTGACATCAGTGGCCTAAGTAGCTCTGGCACTCACCATGCTCCTAGAAGTCCCCAGCAATACAGAATCACTGGTCTGAGGTTACACAAACATGACTACACATTAGGATTTACCGGTTTTAAAAAGGTTTCAGAGTAGCAGCTGTGTTAGTCTGTATTCGCAAAAAGAAAAGGAGTACTTGTGGCACCTTAGAGACTAAAAGCCACTGAATGCATCCGATGAAGTGAGCTGTAGCTCACGAAAGCTTATGCTCAAATAAATTTATTCGTCTCTAAGGTGCCACAAGTACTCCTTTTCTTTTTGCGGTTTAAAAAAGTTAGCCCTATTTGTCTACCCACAGGCAAGGCTGAACAAATGCCATTTGTTACGTAGGTTTTCTCTATTAGTGTTTCTACCTGTATTTGTAACACATGGGGCTTTGTAACCCATCTGTAAATATAATTTGCCGACACAGCATGTGTCCTGGGCATAGGGGCATCATACCACCAATCAATCAAAGAAACCGTTCTGTTTCCTGATTAAGCTCATTGGGGCTTTAAACCAACCTTTTAAAAATAGAAATAAAATATACTTTTATTGGGTTCTGGTATTCTATAGCACAAGGATCCATCTTATTGATTAGAAGATTGCATCACGTTGTTACTATTGGCATTTCCCCAACCATGTCGTGAGGAGCTTCAGGAGGAGAACATGCCCAGCTATCTGACCTGCAGAGGCAGAGGGTGTGTCTATACTGCAATCAGAGGCGGTGATTGCAGCTCTTGTAGAAATACCTGAGCAAACTTTAATGTCGCCAGCTCGGGTACCAGTAAAGTCACAGCAGCATGGGCTAGCCACCCACATAATTACCCAGGGTCTCAGGTGTGCTTGTATAACCAGAGGCATGGGAAGAAGGGGTGTGGGGGTGCTGCCGCACCCCCAGATTTTACCCAGGGATCTGTTCCGGGACCCGCACCTGGGGTCCCAGCTGCCAGCCACGTGCCCGAGCTCCACTCTTGGCGCCTGGGGCTTGGCTCCTGACTGCCCCAGCCTCAGCCCCCTTACCCCCGTCCACATCCCCACTCCTGGAGCCACATCCCTGCTCCTGGCCCAGCTCTTGGGGGCAAGGGAGATGCAGAGAGGTGGAAGGAGGGGCGCAGCACCCCCACTATGAAAAGTGTTCCCGTGCTGAAGCAGCTTCACTGCTACTGGTACCTGAGCGAGGCAAACTAAAGCTACAGGAACTGCAGTCACCCCCTGGGATTGCGATGTGGACATCCCTTACATCTGCGATGGCAAAGCCAACCCGACAGTGTAAAAATTGTGGAATGGCTTCAGAGTGTCTGGTTGTTAGCATCATATTCAGAAAGGATGAAATCCTGCAGTTGGCAGAGGACAAAGCAACTCAGCCTGGTCATGGACGGATAACAAGCAGAGACTTGCTTGAGAAAATGAATATAAACCGGCTTGAGGCTGGCCTCGGAAGCAGGACTCTGTGCCACCAACAAGGGGATCCAAGTCTGTGGATGACCTCAAGGCTCTTGATCAGTCCCACACGTGGGTTCTGGCCACAGGGAGTGCTGCATGAACAAAGTTAATGAAGGTATTAGACTGGAAAGTTCGTCCCATGGTTAAGACACTAGACTGGGATGCAGGAGGTCTAGTTTCAATTCTCAGCTCTGCCATGGACTTCCTGTGGGATTTTAGACAAAGTAACCTCAGGGTGATGCATTTCCTGAGTACCCTTTTCCTGCAATTCAGTATTTACTTTATTGAGAAACAGGAGCAAAACTCATTCTCTCTATTAAAGTTCTCTGACTGTCTTGAATCAGATGCTTGGGAGCTAAGTTTTTCCTCCCCAGCCTAGGAGGGCATTGACACATTGACATAGCTAGGGTTAGGGTCCAGACAGCAAGAGGAGGGTGACAAGAATCATATCCTGCTGGTTGATTCAAGATGGCACTGGCTTTATAGAAGGCCACTCACCCCTCAGAAAGTGAGGAAAAGAGCACTACAATATGCCAGCTACAGGAGATCAAGGATGACTAAGGGAGGTAGGGAACTTTCAGGCCTCTATCAGGATGATTTCATTTGGATTCGACATAGGCAGAGAGAGAACAGTCATTGCTGAAATGGAATATTCAGTAAAGGAGGGATTTTCAAAAGCACCCCAAGTGACGTAAGAGTGCAAATGCAACTGAAAGTCAAAGGGGATGTGTGCTTTTCAGTCAGTCGGGTGCTTTTGATAATCCTATCCTGAATAGCTCCCCACACATCAGACCCTTTAGAGACACATTGTTTTCTCCCACTTAAAATGGCCAAATAGATTAAATTCAAACTTGCAAACAAAATTCATTCCTGAGCTGTCTTTTTTATGCCAAGTTTCAGCCCAAAAATTTTTTGTGGCTGAGTTATTAACCGCCTCCCTAAAACCAGAATAGAAATGTGGATAGCTGAAATTCTCACACACACATACTCACACACACAAGTTTTCTGAAGTCCGTGACTTAATCACATTAACCTAACTACCATGCTGAAATTAAAAAACAAACAAACCACCCAACACATTCATTTAGTCTTGCATGAGGCTTCAAACATCACTTCTGGTCTGTAGCACCAAAGGCAGTCATTGTAATATAGAACAACACAGGCCAAAACTTTCTCTTGTGGGTGTCTATGTGCCAAATTCATACTTAAGTATCTAAATAAGTGAGCTACTTTGAGGTACTGAGTGGCCACAGCTCTTACGAACTTGCAGATGCTCAGAACCTCTAAAATTAGGTCACTTTAGTGCCTAAGTATGGATCTAGGGCAGGGATACTCAGACCTCAGTGGTTCAGAGCCAAATTAGTAATCAACACTACCCAGAAGAGCCACAGTAGTGTGAATTCATTGTTTCATTTACTATTTATAGCAAAATGACTGACCAAGTATTATTTTATCAACTACAATCGGTTAATAACATAGTAAAAGCATCCTGATTGATTAAGATTGGTTAATAATTAAATCACACAGTGCTTTAATACCATGTGCTGTACAGAGCCGCAGGAGACCTATTAAAGAGTCACTTGCAGCTTGCGAGTGTCAGTCTGAGTATCACTGATCTAGGGGGAGATTTCACGGGCACAAAAGTCAGCTGAGCACCTCACTTCCATTGACAATGTATCTAGGGTTTCAACAGGATCATACTTGGGGCAGCATAGCCACTTGTGCTGCCCATTGCAGCTACACTTCTATTTTTAGCACACTAGCTCAGTTAGAGCTAGTGGGGGTATGGCTGGAAATGACATCCCTAGCTCCAGTGTAGACACAACCTATGGGAGGTAGTAGGTACCTTACTACTATTTATGCCTTTGAAAATCTCCCATTTAGGACTTACTTTAGGCTTCCATATTTGGAAATGTTGGCTACAATTCTCATCAAGGCAAACATTGCGCATGGGTGAAATATATTGCTAGCAACAACAGTTACACATTAAAAGATTTGGGGATGTTGCAATTTTACAGTGTTAAAACCAAATGTTAGCTGGTAGGAACGGATGACATTAGGGCAGCTGTGGAAGTTTTACAGACTTACAGGGTTTTTTTGTTTTGTTTTGTTTTAAAGAGTTGCCATTTCCAAGTGGTTTTGCATTAGGATTTGGTACACATTGCTTGGGGCTATTTTGGAAATCCACAATCTGCAGCACTGATGTGTAATTTAACCACTGTGTTCCTGTGTAAATCTACTGTATGGTAAAACAAGATACTCCTTTATTTGTTTTACACTTCCATTGAGTGCCTGGTACAGATGAGATCAAAGATGCAAGTTAGTCTAAAAAAACAGTAATAATAGGTGATTTATTCTAGCTGCATATTCTAGTCAAATGTCACAATGAAGCAAGGTTTAGAGCAGCCATTCTCAAACTGTGGGTTGACACTCCATTTTAATGGGGTTGCCAGGGCTGGCGTTAGACTTACTGGGGCCCAGGGCCAAAGCTGAAGCCTGAGCCCCACTGCCCAAAGGCTTCAGCCTCGGGTGGCAGGGCTCAGGTTACAGGCCCCCCACCTGGGGCTGAAGACCTTGGGCTTTGGCTTTGCCCCCTTCCCCCTAACCTGGGCAGGCTCAGGCTTTGGTCCCCCATTGTGGGGTCATGTAGTAATTTTTGTTGTCAGAAGGGGGTCACGGTGCAATGAAGTTTGAGAACCCCTTGACACCTTAAATATCTTATTGCGGTTAATTTTAGAGCACAAAATACTACAGTCTACTTCTGACTTGTCTAAGTAATATACAGGAGTTGGTTCAAAAAGTAATGTTTAGAGCTGGTCCCAAATTTTTTGGCAGTAGAATTTTCTGTAGGAAAATGCAGTTTATTTAAAACCTAAATGTTTTGTGAGAATAGGTTCAATTGTTATGAAAATTTTGATGGAAACAACTTGAAATGTTTTGTTTTGATAAAATAAAATGCTGTGTGTCATTTCATTTTGGCTGTTACATTGAAATATTCATTTTAATACACTTCTGTTTAATTTAATATAGCCATTGAAATGACACGTTTTGACATTATTGAAACAAAACGAAATGGTGCAACATTATTTTTATGAAACGTTTAAAAAGTTCTAAAAAACTAACTGTAACCATTCAGGAAAATGACCTGGGTTCATTGGGGGCAGCTCAATTAAAACGTCTGCTCAATGTGACATACTAGGCAAAAGAGTAAATGTTTGGATGGGAGAGCAAATACTGAAAATATTATAGTGCCATTATAAAACCAAAGGTATGTCCTCACCGGGACCTGTGCGTTCAGCTCTGGTCAGCCTATAGCAAAGAGCAGAATTAGAGGAGGTTCAGAGAAACAATTAGAGGAATGGAAAGATGGCCATATGACTGGAGAGAGAGTGAGCAGATTGGAACTGTTTATATTAGAAAGGAGACTAGTAAGAGGGGATACAGTTAAGGTATATAATGAACAGTGTAGATAAGGTAAATTGGGTGTTTCTAATTACCCTCTCTCATATGACAAGGAAAATGAGACATCACAGTGAAATGCAAGGTAGCAAATTTAAAACTGATCAAAAGAAATGCTTTTACACAACACAATTAACCTGCGGAACTGATTGCCACCAGGTATCATTCAGGCCAAGGCATTAGTAGGTTTCTAATTAGGATTGAATATTTATGCAAATAATGAGAACATCCACTGCAGCATTAGATAGGACACTTTTTTTTAAAAGGCAGGATACAAACTCTCATGCCTCAAGGTATAAGTCAGGCACCAGGAAGAAACCTAACCTGTGGGCAAGTATCAGAGGGGTAGCCATGTTAGTCTGTATCCACAAAAATAACAAGGAGTCCGGTGGCACCTTAAAGACTAACAGATTTATTTCTGCATAAGCTTTCATGGGTAAAAATCCCACTTCTTCAGGTGCATGGAAGGCAAGTTATTCCAGAATTGCACGATACAGATTTTCCTACACCTTCCAATGAAACTGCTGGAACTGGCCATCAGAGCCAGAATCCTGGACTAGACAAATCAGTGCTCTCAGCTGGTATGGCATTTCCTGTATTTAGCATTTGCCTTCACATGTGGGTATTTTGCTTTGCAAATTTCCTATCTGTTACAGACACAGTCAAAGCTTCCTGTGTTTATGGAATGTCTGCAGAAACCACTGGCTTTCTGGGCGGGGGAAACTGACCACAAGTGCTGAATGTTCATATATTGTCTCAAAATTCATCTGATACTTGAAAGCAGCCTTTAGGAACTGGAGTTCCCCTCTTCGTTCTCCACTCCACCCCAAAGTGTATTGACTTAAATGTTTGGGGGTTTTATATGGAAGATTTAATCAATTCTTTTTTTAAGAGAAAGAGAAAGAAACTGCTTCCAGTAGCAAGATACTTGGTTGTGTCAGCCTTGAACTTTGTGAACTGTTCCCTTCCTGCTTGAATCTCAGGCTGGCATCCCTCCCCTGCTGCATGAACACATGAAAATGCTCAACATTTTTTGTGGGGGAAGCACATTAAAAAACTACTGCCAAAATAATTCAACTAACTCCGTCTGCAGTCCTATGAAAGGAAACCACCCCCCTGGATCAACAGGGACTAGGGGATGAATCACGTTTGCCTTATTATCCCAGGTAACCCTACTGTCCCAGATTCTCTCCTCCTGTTCTTGCCCTAATTGGTCAACTGAGAATTCACCTTCCTAGCGTAGGGGAGTTCTTAGAGAAGGAGTAAAGTGGCATAGCCTGGTCCGACACCAAATATCTCTGTACACACAGTGATAAGGGACAGGAATCAGGGGGATGCACCTGTAGTACACCAATTCCCAACTAGCAAGTGGTCCCATGCAGACTATAGCCTGTTGGCATACCTTAGAGAAGCTTCTAAGCGGCTTTACCTGATGTCAGTGCGCTGGGCCAGTGCAAATGTCCAATGAGAATCAGAGAGTCATAACTCGCTCCCAGAACTCCTCAACCCCACTCTCCTGTTCTGAGAGGCTTGGTAAAAGTGAGATTCTGGGCCAGGGAGCTGGCACCACTTGCATGGGTGAGGTGAGCAGGACTTGACCCAGAGTCAGGAATGTCCCTTACGCTGGCCATTATTTAGTGCAGTGTGGTAATGAAGGACTCCAGGATCTTTTTGGAAGCGTGCTCACAAACCAATGGAATTGGCTTAAAAAAATACCCCTTGTGTTTAGCAATAAAAATGGTAACATTTACAGTCCCCAGAGGCTTCCTTCCTTCCATGGGAACAGAAGAACTGTGAGAAAGAGAAGCCTGTGACACTCTTTTCTAGAAGAAAAGCCCTGGTTTGGAGCACTGATCAAGGTATGTTTCAACGTGTTTAAAATCTGTTGTAAATAAATCCAGGTTTGTGGAACTTTAGCGGTTGAGGTTTTTGGGGACTTTTACAGACAGATGTAGGCTGCGATTTCTGTGACCTAGCAGGGCAAACTTAATTGTTGTAAATCAGGTTTAAACCGATGAATGAATGTCCACACACAAGATAGCTAAATCGGTTTAACATCACACCCTTGGTTAAACTGTTGCTACTTCTGTGTTTAGATCAAGCACTGCATGAGCCCAGTGTTCCAGGGAAGTGGTCACCATCCCAACACGCTCCCCCACTGCAAGAGTGAAAGGGGAGTGAAGGAGCAATGTTGGCAGCCAGTTTAATTGAAAATAAAGGAGGAGTGAAAACGGGCAGGTAGCTGGCTTTAAAAGCTTGGCATTGCTAGTGCACTTCTATCTTAGGTACTAAAACAGCCCCCATTACCATAGTTTAAGAGCATCTCACAGCCTTGACGTATTTAGTCTCACAACATCCGGGTGCAGTAGGACAGTGCTAACAGCCCCATTTTACAGATAAGATACTGAGGCAGAGGAAGGCTAAGTGACTTGCTCAAGGTCATGCAATAAGACTAAGGTGGAGTTGAACCCAGGTCTCTCAAGTCCTCTACACATGCCTCAATCACTGGACCATCCTTCCTCTTGATCACTGCTCTGTCATTCCTCTTCTTGCTTTCACTACTCCCTTACCCATGGGTCAGCTGCAGGAATAGGCCCATAATATAGAAAAATGTGAAAAAATCAGAATAGTAGGTTTACCTTACCATGTTAATAGTTTTAATACAGTGCAGTGGTCTCCTGCTAGAAAAGGTGTTTGAGAGGATTGGACAAAACACTTAGGGAGGGGTTTACAAAGCCATCTATGGAATTTGGACACCAATTTCTATTAAAATTCATGGGAGTTGGGCATCAACTTCCTTAAACAGCTTTTAAAATCTCAGTCTTAACAGAGGGTTGGAAACAAGCCTGTGTTGTGAACAGAAATGATGCACTTTACAGAACTGTTTGGGAATCATTTTTTCATCAAAAATTGCCAATTCCTCAAAATCAAAACTGTTCCTGAAATGGGGTTGGATTAAAGGAATTTCCTCAGTTAAAAAAAAATGGCAAGAAAAAAAGTTTCAAAGTTGTTGACATGTTTCGTTTTAATGTTGTCAAAACAAAAGAGTGCAGTGTTCTTGTTCAAAATGACCTGTTTTAAAATTTAAGCTAATCAGACTAAAAAAAGGTAAACAAAAGGGGGAAAATAAGGTTGAAATTGAAACAAAATGTTTCAGTTGGCCCAAAGGAAAAACATTTTCATTTTCCAAGTTGTGAATGTTTTCAAGATTTCAACTTTTTCATCCCAATTTGAGATGGAGAAAAAATTGAAACTCTCAAAACTATTTGTGGGACAGAGAAACCATTTCCCACCCAGGTGTCCTGCTCGATAGACTCTTCATGTTCCAGTAGATATGGCACTGGACTGGGAACAGGAGACCAGGATTCTCCTGGCTGTACGAGGGGCCTGCTGGTGACCTTAGGTAAGTCATTTCACCTCCCTGTACATCTGTTTCTCCTCTCACCTTTTATCTGCCTTGCATAGGTGCTGGAACTCGGGATGCTGGGGGTGCTGCTGCACCCCCTGCTTGAAGCAATAATAACAACTCAAACATGGTTTACGCCTTCCGCACCCCTGCTATAAAAACTGTTCCAGCACCACTGCTGTCTTGTCCATCTAGGTTGTAAGCTCTTAGGGGCAGGAACTGTCTCTATGTTTTTATATAGCGCCTAGTACAATGCAGCCCTGATCTCTGCAATTCAACAACAAACATGGAAGGTCGGAACTTGCAAAGAGAGATTTAAAAGCAACATTGTGTGTCAAAAAGCACCTTCCCTGGCAGAAAAGTTAGCAGGAAGAGCTCTGTTGGGCAAGGGAGGAAAAACTCATACAAGTTTTGTACTCATACATGCAATCAACATGGAAAGCTTTCTTAGGCCTGGTCTACACTGGGGGGGGGGGAAGTGGGAGGGATCAATCTAAGATATGCAACTTCAGCTATGAGAACAGCTTAACTGAAGTCGACGTATCTTAGATCGACTTAGAATCACTTACTTTGCGTCTTCACGGCGCGGGATCGACGGCCGCCGCTCCCCTGTCGACTCTGCTTCTGCCTCTCACCATGGTGGAGTTCTGGAGTCGACAGCAGAGCAATTGGGGATCAATTTATCACCTCTACACTAGATGCGATAAATCGATCCCCGATAGATCGATCACTAACAGCCGATCCGGCGGGTAGTGTAGACGTGGCCTTAGGAGAAACATTGCTGGGGAAGCAGAGGTGGCCAAAGACTCTCAGAGCCTTTGGGATGGTTGGAAGTATTGGAGCCCCTTTGGCCGTGCCACCCATTGGGAACAGCCTCCCTATAGCTCTCTCCACTATTAACCATCCCTCATGTATCAAATCTCAACTGAGAACAGCTTCTCTCCCTTTCCTATATCAAGATAATGGAATAATAGAAATGTAGGAACCTCGAGAGGTCATCTAGTCAACCCCTAGCCTCTCTGCGCTGAGGCACAATTAAGTTTACCTATATCATCCCTGAGTGTTCTTACGATGTTTGTGATGGGCTTTGGGATGCAGTTTGTATGGAAAATGCCACACAAAATCTCTAATAAAAATTCTCTCTTGAGATTGTCACCAACATTCTCCTTATGCACTCAAGCTAGTCCTCAAGAATTCACTTCACTTGCATTGGTGTACCACACACAGCAACTATTTAATTGGGTGCAGCAACACTATGCAGTTTAATTCAGCAGGTAAAGAACACATTGTCCAATCAAAACTGCAGGGGAAATTTAGGTAGGCAGAATATACATGCTCACACTGGAACTTAGCCAAAAAACTGGGCTAATGTACCTGCTCTTGCCCATAGTGTCATGGAACCTTTAAAGACAAGTGGCTGGGACTTCAGTTTTATGCCATATCCAAGAGCCCCAGTAACATCACAGTGCCCCCATAACAACAAACTAAGGCATTTTGTTCTGTGTTAACAGAGGGAAGAATGTCACTCATTGAATCACCATCACCATTTCCTGCAGCATCTGGATTCCAGGCAGTTTAGGGCCTTGTATACACAGGTAGTAGCTAGACTGATGGAAGAATTCTTCCATTGATCTACTGCTGTCTACATTGGGAGTTAGGTTGGCCTAACTACGTCACTTTGGGGTGTGGATTTTTCGCACCCCTGAGTGAGATAGCTGGGTTGACCAATCTTTTTAGTGTACGCTTGGCCTACAAATCACACCAAGTTAGATCAGTTACAGCTTCCTTTGTAGCCAAGTCCCAGGTACTTGGAACCTGGACCACTCCAACTAGGTGTTGATCAATGGGTAAGCTAAGTCATTGTGACTTTAGGGTATTTTGTTTGATTTTTGGCCAAGAATTTCTACTTCCCTCCCCCAATATCAGCTCCTCCACTTCAGCTCCTTGTCATCTCCATTCCATTTCCCACCTACTGCTATTACTGATTGTCCTTTACCACTGGTAGCTATGGTAGGAGTGCTAGAGTGGACAATGCCCCTGCTCTGAGTAGGTTAGACAATACAATGGTAAAAACGCTGGCAGCCAAGTCAGTCCAAGCTATACTAGCGCTCCCACCATTGGCACCACTGAGAGTAGAATGGATGGGAGCGATTGTGAGAATTATTTTTAGCTGTAAAGCTTGGTGTGTGCAAGGCCTAAGAAACAAACTAGCTTACAGTGGTGCTGTAAGTGAACTAGAAATGCAATTGCTGGTATGTGGAAAAGGGTTATATTGCATTGATCTACAAAAGGGGATGGGGGCTGTTTTGGTCAGGACACTCCTGCTAAAACCTTTTAATAATGTTGTAAAGGCGAAAGACTCTCACTGAAAAAAATCTCTTCTATTAGATAGGCGTAAAAGCAACTTTATTAATAAGGGGAAAAATCAAACCCCTTGGTTTCCAAGTTATTACTTTTTAAAAGGGTATTTTTACTGGTGTCTTTAAATTTTTTCCTTTGGAGTCCAATTATGGTGCCATCTGCTCCTACAGTATATTTGTGAGCTGTGGTTTCCTTTAAAAAGCCCATACACGTATGTATGTACATATGTTAATGTAGTTCCCTATCTCCCCCAGCAAGATCAGACTGAGATATTTCCAGAAGTCCCCTGCCCTATCTAATTAGCCCTGTCATGCCTGGCTCATTTCTCTGCCACCAGCATTTGCCAGTTCCGGTCAGTCAATAGATACTTAACAGTAGATTACACTGTTGCCACTGTTACAATAATAAAAGAAGGAGGGGGGAGAAAGGTCACTCTGTGGAGTATTGCCCTTAGTTCCCATGAGATGCAAGGGCCTCTACTGATCCACATTGTTCTAGGGCCTGATCCTAGCTAAAATACCACATGCAAGTAGCTCTTAACTCCTGCAAAGTGAGAGTCCATGGAACAACTCACAGTAGTAAGGATTGCTGTACTCTGCCACTTGTGCATTATAAATTACAAAGCGGCAGCTTAGTGGAAGACATATTCTTGTATTATGGAGGCGTATTCCTGTTTGATGTCCATTTTTTTGAGATGCTGTACGCTGGCTTTTAAACAAGGGCTCCATACATTAATTGTTCAACTACAGAAGTTAAGATGAGCCTATCATTACATCCAGGGCCGGCTCCAGCTTTTTTGCTGCCCCAAGCGGCAAGGGAGGGGGAAAGCCTGGTTGAGCTGCTGCCGAAGTGCCGCTGAAGAGGAAGAGAGGGACTGCAGGGCCCGCTGCTGAACTGCCGCCGAAGACCTGGACGTACAGCCCCGATGGCGGACAGAGTGCTGCCCCTTTCTATTGGCTGCCCCAGGCACCTACTTCCTTCGCTGGTGCCTGGAACTGGCCCTGATTACATCATGTATTGACTGAGAGCAGAAAATGATCCATCTGTATCCAGAACATTTCCCATGAAAAGTTAAAACAAACAAACAAAAAATCAATACAGACTCACCACCTCTGGATAATAGTCCCTTCAAGTGTCATTGATTTACTTTCTTCATTGAACAATGACTTTCAATAGTAAATATTTGCCTGTTTCTGATTACCTAAACAGAACAATTAAGAACTGTATTGTGAACAGGGGGAGGAGCCAGAGAGACTCCATGAAGTCTGCTGGAAGCTTTACTGTGGCTAATCTATGTTACCTGCAGGGTGCTCAGATACTATGATGACAGGCAGCAGCATAAAACTCTAATACAGATCCATAGGTTTATTTTAAAATAGCAACTTGTATCCCTTTTATATAACTCCTTCGAGCCACTGTTCCTGTCACACGCTTATTCATGGCATTCTAGAAAGAATCAGAATAAATAATGACAGGTTTCAGAGTAGCAGCTGTGTTAGTCTGTATCCGCAAAAAGAAAAGGAATATTTGTGGCACCTTAGAGACTAACAAATTTATTTGAGCATAAGCTTTCGTGAGCTACAGTTCACTTATAGATCTTCACACTGTTTTCTCTCCTGGGAAGGCTGCACAGATGGATGATGACTTGAGGTGTTCAAACAACAAACTGATACAATCAGCAATTATAGGAAAGATAGTAACAGAACTAGGAGCCAGTTATAGACGAAATTCAAGGTGATAAATTTTTGAGACTTTAATAAGATTATCCCCAGAGAAAGACAAGTCTTGCAGATGAGATTATCCACAATCAGATTATCTCATGATGAGTTCCTACTGTGACAAACCAGTTCTGTAAAATGACTAACAATGGAAGGAGGGGAAGGATTACCAGCATCTGGGAGCTGGGATGGTGCAGTTGAATTTCTCTTTCCAATTTACAGATGTTTCCTTTTAGCTGCAGTAGGGATGGAACCAAGTGATATAATTAGATTCTTCAAGCATTAGTGGGATTTGTTGCCAAACAAATAATCTCTAGTAATCAACACCATGGACAATATGAGAAGTGGAATTGTGATGCCACAATGTGCGAAAGGGCTAACAAGAACATTCATTTCATCACCATTTTCAAGGCTTTTGTAGGGCAAGATTCTGCTCTTGGTTGCCTATCTCTCTCTCAGATATTTCTAGGGTGGATCACTGTTGTATCCACGTGCTGCCATAATCACTTAATGTAGCAAACTTTCAGCAAGAAAAATGAGTTTGGAATATTCAATATTGTTGTACAGAGACCCATAGATATACCATATTGTAAGTAAAGACAGTCCCCACTCTCAAAGTCTACACTGTCCATGACGTGACATGCTGCTGGAGCAGGTAATAGTTAAGATAGATAGAAGGAAAACACAGTAGAGATCTGCAATGTAGTGCACTATGGATCAGAAAGATTTTGCCTGGAGTCTGAAAGCACTTTGAGATCCTCAGGGATAAAAGTCCCTGCATAAAATATAAGATATTGTTGTTTAAAATAGCAGCCATGGGAACTGCATTAAAAGTTAGAACCCAACTATCAAAATACATATGGTTTGAGCCATAGGGACTTAGAGTGACACCTAGGCTATATCTACACTGCATACCTTACAGCGGCACAACATAGCCACTCTTTGCCAGTCCCCAAAACCACCCCCCAATGAGGGGCAGTAGCTTTATTGGCAGGAGAGGCTACACTGTCCACACCAGTGCTTTTTGTCATTAAAACTTTTGTTGGTTTGGTTTTTCCCCCACACACACTTGACTGACAAAAGTTTTAATGACAAAAGTGCAGTGTAGACATAGCTTTGGAATCAAACCAGTTGATAATATAAGAGAGAGAGAGAGAGAGAGGTGAGTTGCTAGAAGCGTACCCACAGGCAATACTGAAGGAACACAACAAGAGCCTGTACTCAGAGGTAGTCACACCGAGAATTTCCTTCTTGTTGAGCTATTGAGAAAATAAACAAAAGGTTGATCTTATTTTTTAAAAGCTGGTTTTGAGCAGATTAAGTAAAATGACTTCTGTTCAGGTAGTTATGGTTAATGTTTACTTAATATTCTCAATGGGAAAAGTTTAAACAGTTCTTCTTGAAGGACTTGGCAACAGAAGGATCTTTTATTTTATTAAAATAATACTAATCAAAACTCAGTATACGAAGTTATTAGGCCTGCTGGCACTGTAATCAAGTCTGAGTATCGATATAGCTCCCCCAAATAGAGGGTCTCTCAGAATATGCAGGAAACAGGCAATGAACATTTGTATCTGTTGTCATAATTGGGCCTACAAATTTACATTGTGAACTCAACTGTAAAAAGTAAATGAAGGTTTTTAAAATGTCACAATAACCTGCAACAACAAACGTTAATAAGAAAAGGTATGAAATGGAGATAGAAAGACTATATTAGTCCAAACAAAAAGGCCTATTAATATAATTCAAGACCTGTTTTAAGATCATGCCTGGTCAATAAAAAAAGTGGAACCAAAAATCAGTAAATCAAAAACTAGGAAAAAATGAATCCGAAACTAGGCCTAACTGATGAACAAAATTATGAGGGGATGGGCTATTTTGCCCACCACTCTCTTTGTGGGTCCTTAAAGAAAGAGGCTTTGGGGAGAAAATTTGAATACTGGATAAAGCTTCACCAACATGACGGCCACCCCCACCATCTCCTGGGACTCCAGGCCTTCATCATCCTGATCCTGAGAGATGTCCTAACCAGACCGGGCCAGAGATTGGGATCCAGACGATATTGCCACCTCTAGCTTGATCCCAAATGCCACCTGGGATGAAACAGGATTTGACTTTAACAGCAGCAGCAGCAACAGTTACAGCCCATCTCAACTAACTTCTTCTTTTCCCCAGAAGGACAGTTATTACCATTTCTATGCCACCTAAGAGACCGTCAGCCAAGGGTGGGGAGAGTGGGGTTCCTTCTAAAAACTCTCTCCAGGTAAAGGGATCTTGCTATTGTACCCATTTTACAGATGAGGAACTATTAGAAACTGTCATCCACTAAGAGAGGCTAAAGGTTACCCAGGAAGTGTGTAGCAAAGCAGGGATTTGAATCTAGGTCTGCTATGTCTTAGACCAAGCCCTAACCTACCTCTCCAAAGGAGTGGCTTTCTCACTCTCACTCTTTCTTGAGCAATTTCTTCCCCCAGGTAAAATACAACACGTGCTGGAGGACTTGTGCCAGGTTAGTATTCGCTCTGAATGATTATTCCAGTTTTTGCTGCTTTGCAGGCAGCCTTCCTCTTTCTCCAAATACTGTTGTCTAGATCAGTGGTCTCCAAAGTTTTTGGATCATGCACCCCCACGGTGCCGCTGAAGAAAGGAGAGGGGAAGACTTACCGCAGGCGTGCTGCTGAAGAAAGATGGCGGGAAGACTTGCCGCAGGTGTGCCGCTGAAGAAAGAAGGAGGGAAGACCTGTTGCAGGCGTGCCACCGGAGGGGAAGACCTGCTGCAGGCGCGCAGAGCTGCCGCTGAAGAAAAAAAATGGCGGAGTGCTGTCCAGTGGTGCTCCTCCTGCCGCGCACCCCCTGGGATCCTCTGGCGCACCCCACTTTGGAAACCACTGGTCTAGAAGGCCTTGTGTGAGTTTTCACATAGGCAGGAAGAATGCAGAGAAAGGACCTCTGGGGCAAAACACTTAACAAATAAAATTCATATTACCTAAAAAGTAAGTGGTAGGAAAAAAATAAGAAAATAAATCTTAAACTTGCAATCACATCTCTGTGAATTACATATCTGCAGTCAATGCTGTAAAGCAGCAGCTCTCAGGGAGATGCCACAGCCAGATGGGGAAGATACATTTCCTCTGAGGCTCCTTCTGACTTTATGACTATCTGGAAATCAAAGCCGTTGATGCAGAGAGCCTATGAATTTTCCACACCAGGCGATAGGAATGACAGACATTCTTTTCATGGCTATACCCGGCAATGAACCTCTTACACAGTGCTAAAGACAATCCCTTAATCCCCTTCACTCAGCGCCGACCTAAGGGAAGACAGGATCAAAACACACACTCTAGAGTGACCTCAGCTTGTTCCATGAATGCCCAGTCAAGCGTCAGAAGTGTCGATCAACTTCCTATGTGCCGTTGCTCTCCTAAGGGATACATCTTATACCTGATAAACAACAAAGCCACTTCAGATATGTTTACCACAGGTACACAGAGACCATTGGTCAATTTTCTCATGAGATCTGTTATTTAACGTTAGACATGCATGCAAAAAAGAAGGCAGCTTAATTTACACAATCAATGGATAAAGGCCAATTTTTTCAAACCAAGGAATTTAAAATGTTAGGCTTCTAAATCCATATTTAGGCAGCTATATTCTGCCCTTGTACAGGATCTAGCATCATGGGGTCTTGGTCCATAACTGGGCCTCCTGCACCCTACAACAAAAACACAAATAAATAATTATAATAAATCAAAGTGGCCTGATTTCTAGAAGGGCTGAGAAATCCCATTTAAGACAAAGGGAATGGGGAGGGCTCAGGACCTTTGAAAACCAGGCCATTTTTGAACCCTTATTTGAGGGAATTCAGCCCAAGCAATTTAGATAAAAAATGGTGGCTCTGAACAGAATGGGGCCTGAGAAAAGGAACACATAGATCCAATCCCCCGAACATTTGCAGGTGTTCATACTCTGAACCCAGATCTGACGCTTGTCAATGTCTCCTGTCTTAACAGCAGCCTGAATCACCACTAGAATTTGTGGTATTCAGAATACGGACATGGACCAAAATTCTGTGGCTTGATCCGATCCCTAGTTCCCAGGACAAATCTCAAATAATTAACTTTTGAAGAGGGGGGGGGGCTGCTGAACTTCTTGCGGCTTGGCCACTTCCTGGAACATTTCCAGATTGCATGATTATTTTTAATGAGATACAACATTATCCATATGCAGATATTGCCATGAACATACAGGACATGAAGTCAGGCAGGAAGATTAATGTGTCATATTCATGATGTGAATCTTCTCCCTTTCTCCTTTGCTTGGCTGGCTTCCTCCTCGCACCTGTCTGGAGTCTCCACAGTGCAGTACAGGCAGGCTGACCCCTCATATCAACCCCACACAGAGGAGTGGGCTCATGTGATATTATCTGGGTGATATTATCCCTTGAGCTTGAGGCCTCAAAGGAATCTCCCCTTTAGCTAGGCTCTGGTAGAGGTGGCAACCTCCTGTTTAACAGAGAACCCCAGCCATTATTTTCCTACGGCTCCACCCCCTGCTAACAGAGCACATTGAAAAGATGTGATCAAAAAAGCACGAAACAAGGGAAGTGCTATGTACCCCACAGCATCTACCCAGCACATCAAGGTAAGGCCTATGGGGAAGAGAGAGGAATCCCAATCACCAGAGGTGCATCTGCAAATTGAGATCCTGAGTTGGACACTTGGCCCTCCCATGTTTCAGAACTGCTTGGATTGGCTGATGAAACATGGACCCAGTTGTTCAGTGGCAGAGTAATGAAGAGAACCCAATGGGTTTGCAATCCTATTAAGTGGCTTTTATCAGCAGACAACACTTCCTTCCCTATTTGACAAATAATTTCCATTGACCAAAAAAACTCCAAAACTCCCAACTCTTTCTAACATTGTTACAGTTTGGGAATTTTACAGAGGGTGTTGAAGCAGAAATAACATTCATTCAGTCAATAAAAAAATAAAATGTCTAACAAGTTATAAACTCTCGCACTTACATGTTCATCCCTTTCCAGGTAGTCCGATAAGAGGTATTGCCACCTACCTCTTTGGGCTTGTTTTTATTTTTAAATCTTTGAAATCATAGAATCATAGAATATCAGGGTTGGAAGGGACCTCAGGAGGTCATCTAGTCCAACCCCCTGCTCAAAGCAGGACCAATCCCCAACTAAATCATCCCAGCTAGGGCTCTGTCAAGCCTGACCTTAAAAATATCTAAGGAAGGAGATTCCACCACCTCCCTAGGTAACGCATTCCAGTGTTTCACCACCCTCATAGTGAAAAAGTTTTTCCTAATATCCAACCTAAACCTCCCCCACTGCAACTTGAGACCATTACTCCTTGTTCTGTCATCTGCTACCACTAAGAACAGTCTAGATCCATCCTCTTTGGAACCCCCTTTCAGGTAGTTGAAAGCAGCTATCAAATCCCCCCTCATTTTTCTCTTCCGCAGACTAAACAATCCCAGTTCCCTCAGCTTCTCCTCATAAGTCATGTGTTCCAGTCCCCTAATCATTTTTGTTGCCCTGACAGATTATCTAGAACACAAAGGGCAGAAGATTGTTTCACACTCAGAACATCCATGCTTTCCTCTTCCTGCCTAAGTTAAACATAATATTCCAAGTGGGAGGAGGGATTCGGACAGTTCTATGAATCTAATTAAAATTTCTCTAGTTTAAGTCCCAGCTTAATTCTGATTTCTTGAAGCTAAGAAGTTCAACCCTTCTCTTAGGAAGACTGCAAAGTAAACTGCTTGATTAATTACCCATTGATTAAATTTCTCTCCAATCTCAACCACAGCAAGATAATAGTAACAAACCCCCTGCCGCACCCTGCACACCTCCTGCATCTCAACTCCCTGCCCTGAGCCCCCACTACACCCCACCCCCCTCCTGTAGCCCCTGAGGGCAGGGAGGGAGCAGAGTTGGGGTGGGGACTTCGGGGAAGGGGTTGGAATAGGGGGCAGGGAAGGGGTGGGGCAGGGAAGGGGTCTCATGGAAGGGGTGGAGTGTGGGTGGGGTTGGGGGCAGCGAGGCGGGGGTGTCAGTGATGCAGCCCTCGGGCCAATGCACTAGTTCTCATGTGGCCCTCGTGGTCATTTGAGTTTGAGACCCCTGCCCTAATATCTCAAAAAAACCCATGGCTTTGTGTTTTAATTTAATCGCATGGTATGCTCTTTTAGTTTTAAAGTATGGATTGTTGTATTATGCAATAAGAGCCAACTTGCATAATATAGATGTTGTAGAAATGTATAGAAAGCCTGCGTTCGCTCGCAGCATGCATCCCCATTACTGCAGCGCCGCATTACCATTGGTCCTCCCCTCCGCCTCCGACTACTATGCTAGAAAATTCTTTGACCTATATAAGCAGCCGTGTCAGGCGTGCCCAGCGCAGTGTCTACAGTGTTTGTAATCTTTGTTGCGTGTACTCTACTGAAATAGCATAACAAGGCTGTGGCTTTACGTTTTAATTCAATTGGATGATACCCCTTTTAATTTTAAAATATGGATCGGTTCGTTATAAAGATAAGAAAAGGAGCAGACAAACTGAATTATAATGAATGTGCTGATGGTAGTGCAAATACCTTGGACTCCTCGGTTAAGAACTTACATGAAGATAATGCCACCACCAGTTCCAGTGCGTGCAATAAACTGAGTAATGACCAACAGAAACAGACTTTGTCTCTTAGTTCAGGTCAGTGTAGTTCCTCTTCAAAGCCATCAAACATTCCATCTGATGACCTGGTCTGTGATATTCCAAAAAATAGATTAGAATGCCGGTCTCGATTATCTAGAGGTCCTTACCAGCCTAGATTGAGCATGTTTCCTAAAAGTAAAATAGGGAATAAACAAAGAAGTTTTCAGTCCGATTGGTATGAAAAGTATAGGTGGTTAGAATATAGCCCATCAAAGGACGCAGCATTTTGCTTTTACTGCCATTTCTTCTCCTCTAATGATGCAGCAAACAAAGGTCACACTGATCCAGCATTTATTGATAAGGGATTCAGAAACTGGCATAGGGCTAATGAATGTTTTAAAAGCCACCAACTGTCAAAATCTCATGTGTTGAGCTGTTCTTCATGGTCAAGTTTTAATGAAGGGAAACCTATTGATGTATTGTTGGATGAGGGCAGGCTTATCTGTCTAAACGAGAAGAAGAATGGTGCCATAACCGAAGTGTAATGGAGTGACCGATTGACATTGTTCTGTGTTTGGCGAAAGGTGGGAGACCATTCAGGGGTCACAATGAAAAAGCTGACAGTTTTGAGAAAGGTTTATTTCTAAATCTTGTCAATATGCTCCAAAAATATGATCCCGTAATGGCAAAGCATGTGCAACAATCTCCTTGAAACGCTACCTGAGTAATCGCATCCAAAATGATTTAATTGTGGCCTTGTACAACGTTGTGCAACAAAAGATTGTGTCTTCACTAAATGGAAAAATGGTCTCCATAATTGCCAACGACACTACTGACTGTGGACACCATGAACAGATGTCCATTGTGGTGCGGTATTTTGACAATGAAAAACATAGTCCAGTTGAACATTTTGTGTCTGTTCAGAGACTATTAACAGTTGATGCTCAGGCTATTTTTCACTAGTTAAATAACGTCCTTGGCATTCTTAAAATTGACTTGTCATCGGTGATGTCGGTCTGTTTTGATGGCACATCTACTGTGTCTGGATGTACTGCGGAAGTTCAAACGAAATGTAAAGAAAGAAACAGTGAAATACTCTATGTACACTGCTATGCGCATTGTTTGAACCTTGTCCTAGTAGATGCATGCACTGCAAGAAAACAAAACAAAACTGTCTTTGTTTTTTTGGTGTTATTCAGACTCTTTATGTCTTCATGGAGGGGAGTCCTGTGCGACATGCAGTAATGGAGAAGATTTCACAAGAAGTAGGATCCCAGTTGAAGACTTTGAAGTCACTATCAAACACAAGATGGGCACGCAGAGCAGAAGCAGTGGCTGCTGTAAAATAAAACTACTCCATGATTTTACAAGATTTACAAGAGATTATCGAAACAACTCACCTTGCTGATGCTAAAATAAAAGCCAGGGGCCTTATCTATGAACTAAATTCATTCAAGTTCATCTTTGCCCTTCACATGATGCACCCTATTCTCCAGATGGTGGTAAAAGTGAGTAAGGCTCTTCAAGCTCCAGATCTCAACTTACTTACTGCAATGGACAGAGGTGAAAAGCTTGCGTAACTCTTTGGCTGCGATGAGAAGTGACCCAGAATATTTTCAATCTATTTTCAATGACAGTGTGAAAATGTGTGTAGGGAATGATATATCAATTCCGCCAGTTAAGAAGAGAAAAACATCCACTCGTATTGATGACGTGTTTGAGTCCCAGCATCACTTTGATACAAAAGAGGAGCAGGAGAGAATAACTTCATTTTACCCACTCCTAGACTCAGTGTTTACCGGCATTGCCCAGCGATTTGAACAGGAGACTTGTAAAATGGTGGCTGCAATGGGAAAACTGCTGAGCTTAGACATTGGCAGGGACGATATGAGAATCACTGCCAACAAATTTAAAGTGTCCTTGGATGAGCTGGAAGCTGAAGTCGGATTGCATCGGGGTCATGAAGGATCTGTTCCTAAAGGTAGCACTATGAACACCACCAGAGAGTGGCTTGATTGGCTAAAGGAATCGGATCAGTCTTCTATGTTCAATGCTTTGCAGTCTTACCTGTTACAAGCTGTTCATGTGAAAGAGCCTTTTCGAAACTAGCGCATGTAAAAAACAAACTAACTAAGAAGTACAATGTACCAACAGCGCCTCGACTCACTCCCCATTTTGTACATTGAACAAGAATTGGCTTTGTCAGTTAATTACAATGATGTGATTGAGGAATTTAAGTCCATAACACCTGGTGAGCGACGTCTCATTCTCCAGGACAGGAAGATGAAGAAACCTTAATCTCTTTTGGTCAATTTGGGTTAGCTCGTTATCTGGTTAAAGATAAAGATCATGAAAATTGACTGTATCTTTGTATACGCCTGGTTATCACTACAGCAAAAATTTCGTATTTTGTGTCTCATTTTTTAAGTTTGTATTTTTTAAGTAAAGTTTAGTTGTTAATTTAAAAAAAATTAAGTTTAGTTAAGTTTTAGTTTCTTTAGCTTGTTTGATGAATAAAAATAATGTCCTTTATGATTGAGTATTCAATAAATGTTCACCTTTAAAAAATAAATTAAAAAAAAAAATTCCCTGGGTGCACACCCTAATGAAATGTGCTGTGCATGCCTACGCTCATCCAGGTCCTTCTTACATGCTGGGATGCCCCATAAATCACTTAGCCAGCTCCTGTGATGTCATGTTTGAAGCACTGCAGGACCAGGGGCCTCCCTGGCAGCACACTCCACACCAATACGAAAAATTGTGTGGTACCTTGTAGCTGTTGGAGGCTAAGTTTGGGGGTCATGGCATGAGGAAGGCTCAGACTTCTTGGTGGGAGGTTTCAGCTCTTGTTAGAGATGCTGGCTGAGGGAAGCTGTCACCTCTGGCCCTTAACTTGGCGTATGAGATTTTCTGCTTTATTCTAGGTTTCAGAGTAGCTGCCATGTTAGTCTGTATTCGCAAAAAGAAAAGGAGTACATGTGGCAACTTAGAGACTAACAAATTTATTTGAGCATAAGCTTTCGTGAGCTCACGAAAGTTTATGCTCAAATAAATTTGTTAATCTCTAAGGTGCCACAAGTACTCCTTTTCTTTTTGCTTTATTCTAGTCTCCTGTGAGAGACATTTCACAGTAGGGCGTTTTCTAAGGGCTTTCTTTTAAAAAATAAATAGCAGGGATGGAATCATGCTTAGAATACTTTAGGAGAATATGTTGGAAATCACAGAGGGATTGGGAAACATGTGGGTTCAGGCTGAAAAGAACCACGCCATGAGCAGGCTGACTACCCACTTTCAGCTTTCACACCAAACAGACTTACCCTCATTGGTGGCTTTCACATGCAGAATGTAACAGAGTGAGTTAGAATGCAGCAGACAAGATACTGGCTAAGTGAAGGGCACATTGTGTCAGGAATCCTTTTGAACTCTTAATGGCAGCATGAAGGAACAATTGGAGTGAGGCCCAGCAGCCCTGTAAATCAATACAAATATTTATTTAAACCAAATGGCTAGCAAGAATATCAAGCTGCATGTGCAGCCTTTTCCAAAAAGAAATTAACAACATTTCAGGAGATGAGCGCAAACCCACATGAGAACAAAGCAATTCCTTCCACCAATCATTACAGGACAGGTGTTCAGGATTCACCTGACCTGAGACTGAAGTCCAGTAATAGATAGCACCCATTGTTATCAGACTTGATTATCATAAAACCCAGCAGATTGCATGATATCCCCAAAATGTTCCTGACAGCAAAACATTCCTAAATATATTTTATAGTCATGGATGGCATTTGTTTAATGTGTGGAAGTCAAATCCTGAGGATTAATAGCCAAGACTGTGTGTTGCAGACTGGCATAGACATGTGTTACTTCAACAGGCACATATCCCATCTGGGTGAGAAGCAAAGCTTGGCTTGACTACTTCCCAAGGTGCTGCCTGCTTGCTGGAGTAATTGTATCCAGAACACTAATTTTCTGCGATGTGATAGCTCACTCTGATCTGCTTTTCCCTTTGCAGCTATAGCAGCAGATAGATACATAAATCTCTCTACTACGAGAAAAGGAAAGACTGAAAAGTGAAATTTGTTTCCTTCAAACGAATCCATCTTGCACTGCACAAATGCTGGTGTCAGTTTATTATATAACACACAGCTCTTTATCAAACAATTGCTCCCTTCCCATCAGTTATCCGGAGAGTTATATTTAATGCCTCTGAAGATAAAAAGGTCCATTAAAAATGTTATGAGTTTTTGGTAATTTTCAACCACAGTCTTGCACCTTATAGGAAAGTACTTCAGATCATGGGGCAGGGTAAATTTAACTCAAAGCAAGCCCTGGCAATGGGGGGTGGGGGTGGGGGGCGCAAGATGACACCCTTCCCTTTTTATTCTGGGCAGCAATTCAAACGTCTGTCCCAAAATACTGGGGAAACAATGGATCAAATTAATCCCTGGTGCAACTCTATTGAAGGTAAGGGAGCTACACCAGAGACAAATTTTATTGTCACTAGTGCCAAATGAATTCCAACTTAAACAATCTTAACTAAAGGACTTTGTAAAGCACCTAGAAAGAGCCACATAGAACAAGTACAAAGTATTCTGCCTGCATTTTGTCCTGGCTGTTGCAGGAGCTGCGGATTCTGGGATTTTCATGCATTTTGTTTCAATAAAATCCATATCCATTCAGACAGTTTCGAATGCGAGTAGGTGTCTGTGAGGGTAATACAGCTGAGGTAATTTCAGTGGGAGCTGCCAGACTGAAACTGGAGCTGCATGGGAGGTTACGGAACAACCAGTAACTCCTGATAAGTAGGACCTGTGGTTTGCTATGGGGAGTCATGGGTTCTTTGATTTCTTTCATTGAAAGCATACACAGCTGGTTAAAGAGACATCTGCACGGTGCTGCTGCTCTCCAGCATTTTCAAGGGCTGTGTCACATTTACAAAGAAGAAATCCCATCCCTGCTCAGGATAATAATGCATAATTGGATGCATTTGTGGGGGTTTTAAAAATTTGTTTGTGTTTTTTGCCTTCCTCTATAACATGCAGTAATGGCTACTGTTGGAGACAAAAAAGCCGACTAGCTGGACCTTAGGTATATTCTGGGGTGGAAATTCTTCTGTTCCTAAGAATTGGACTGCAGCTTTCAAAAGTCTACTCCCTTGTGAAAAATATGCTGGGTTTTGGCCTTTGGTGGGGCTGTCTGCAGTATTCTGAATGCTGTAATCAGTGAAGAAGTACATGCTTAACCTCACTGCTTTGTTGCTTGCCTCAAGATATCATACAGACACCACAGTGGCCTGACACCACAACTTGGAATAATATGTACAGGAAATCTGTTTTTTGATATTCTTCCCCCCACTTTTCTCTGCCAGAGGGGAAGGGCTTGTCCATAGTAGAAAAAAGAATAGAACTGATTTGTATATTGTAAAGAGTGCTGGGTTATGGCCACCAAAATACTGAGCTGTCCAGAATATACTTGGATTCCATGCATTTTCCTCCCTCAAAACCTCTCCCTCTGGGAACCCACTTCTTGCTTCTGTTACACAGGTGCAACTCCCACTGATGCAATAGCAGCTGCACTTGTGCGAATGAGAGGAGAATTGGGCCTTTGGTTCCCGGGCTATATCTGGCCCAGAATAGATCCCAAGATCTTGGCTTAACATCCCTTGCTCTAAGATTTGTCATTAGATTAAACTTTTCACAAAACCTGCTTGACATATGGCCGGTTAAACCCACCTGCACTTTCCATACTGGCTGGTTTGGGTGTTTTGTGCTTTGAATTCCAAGCAGCAAAACTCCCCTTGTGGTGGGGAGGGAGAGAGCTCATTAAACTGCCTTCTCAAAGGCCCTGTTCCTAGTTTTTAACACTTGGCAGTGATAGGCCATGTCTACAGTAGAAACACTTCTTTGGTCTATGAATCATAGAATCATAGAATATCAAGGTTGGAAGGGACCTCAGGAGGTCATCTAGTCCAACCCCCTGCTCAAAGCAGGACCAATCCCCAATTTTTGCCCCAGATCCCTAAATGGCCCCCTCAAGGATTGAACTCACAACCCTGGGTTTAGCAGGCCAATGCTCAAACCACTGAGCTATCCAATAGTGGGACACTAGACTAGCAAAACACTACTGGCGTGGACACAGCCTATACCAGTGCTATTATCAGTATAGTTTATTTCACTCCCAAGCTGGGGTGCTGGAATGAGGGGGCCGGGGTCAGCATAACTATGTTGCTGAGGGGTGTGAAAAATCTACACCCGAGTGCTGTCGTTAAGCTGACCAAAGTACCTGTGTAGACAGCGCAACGTCAACAGAAGAATTCTTCCATTGACCTAACTGCTGCCTCTTGGGGAGATGGACTAATGACACTGGTGGGAGAATCCCGCCCATCGATATAAATCATGTCTACACTGAAGCGCCACGGTGATGCAGCTGCAGCAGCCCAGTTGTGCTGCAATAGGGTACTAAGCATAGAAATGCCCTTAGTCTTTCATTAAAAACTTAGCTGAGAGTGCAGTGGAAGAAACAGTTGGCAGATTTCAGTGGTCTCTTGTCACAGGGACATGCAATGGATTGCTTCAGGCAGCATTTAACATATTACAGCCCCTGCTCCAGAAAGCACATTCGTGGATATGACCCATGAAGTGACACCTGCAATACTCTTCACAGGGCTGTAACTCTAAGAGCAATAGACTATACGGGAAGATGAGAACCACTGTAAACCATGTGGGGTTTGTTTATGCAAATTTGCCTCATTTTTTACTCAAAAAACCTTAGACTACTAGAAATGCAGGGCTTGCTGAGGCACTGCACTTCTCAGGACAGCGAATAATTGGTTTCCTGATTTCTGAAGCCCCACCTTGGCATCTGATCATTGAACTGCAGGGTGTGTGTGTATGGGGTGTTCTGATCCCTCCTGTGACCTTCTGTAAAAAGACTTGGGATGACAAACTTGTTTACTTTCAAACCTGCATCACTTATGCAATATCAGCTGAGGCTTAACCCAGGTCTTTGGTCTTTCAGAAATAAGAGCCATCTCTTGTCTTCCCGCACCCCCCTGCCATTCTGGAGAAAGAGTTCCCATATTTCTATAATTTGTTAGTTCGGCACCGAGATTGTAATGGACTAGAGCAGGGGTGGGCAAACTTTTGGCCTGAGGGCCACATCTGGGTATGGAAATTGTATGGCGGGACATGAATGCTCATGAAATTGGGGTTGGGGTTCAGGAGCGGGTGAGACCTCTGGGGTGGGGCCAGAAAAGAGGAGTTCAAGGTGCAGGAGGGGGCTTTGGGAGGGGGCAGAGGGTTGGCGTGTGTGGGGGTGGTGGTGAGGGCTCCAGCTGGGAGTACAGGTTCTGGGGTGGGTCTGGGGATGAGGGGTTTGGGCTGCAGGAGGGTGCTCTAGGCTGGGACTGAGGGGTTCGAAGGACTGGAGAGGGATCAGGGCTGGGACAAGGGGTTGGGGCATGGGAGGGGGTCAGGGGTGCAGGCTCTGGGCAGCGCTTACTGGAAGCAGCGGCATGTCCCCCCTCTGGCTCCGACACAGCCAGGCAGCTCTGCGCACTGCCCTGTCCGCAGGCACTGCCCCTGCAGCTCCCATTGGCTGGGAACTGCAGCCAATGGAAGCTGCAGGGATGGTGCCTGCAGATGGGGCAGTGCGCAGAGCCCCCTGGCTGCCCCTAAACATAGGAGCCTGAGGGGGGACATGCCACTGCTTCCAGGAGCTGCAGTGTGCAGAGTGGCCCCCGCCCTCACTCCCTGGATGGAGCGCGGGAGCGGAAAAAGCCCCAGACCCTGCTCCCCAGCGGTAGCTCGAGGGCTGGATTAAATCGGCTGGCTGGCCGGATGTGGCCAGCAGGCCATAGTTTGCCCACCCTTGGACTGGAGGGGCGTCATCTTCTTTGCTTTGTACAGTTGTTGCTTCAAAAAAAACCCAACAACAAACAAAAACAAATAAGAAAGTAAAAGAACAGGCTTGAAACATTTCACAAACACATCCTGTAACTAAAGATTAGGTAGAATATTTAGCCTGCCTGACTTTTTTTGAATCCAGTTCTGTAAGTGTCTCTGGCCTGGAAAAAGCATGCAAGCATATCATCAGCACTGAAAGACCTAAAAAACTAGGATCCTGGCCACACTAGGATAACCACCATGCTAGCTTGAGTTGTATTTTAAGATAGCCAATTGTCAAAGCAGAAACTCTGCAAGAACAAAGCTGACATTATTCTGTCATATGGCTCTGCTTGATAATCTTTTTAGAATATGTGTGTGGCCAGCCAGTTTAAGATGGTTTTACTGTCCAGTGTGGCAGGGGATATTTTTTTAAATGGGCTAGCAGAATATTTGCTATAGTCCACTGCAGAGACAGGGTTCTAAAATGGTCTCAGAACAATTTTAAAATGATCTTTAATTATCTGTATTTTGTTAGCACCCAGAAACCCCAATTATGGTTCAGAGCCCCATTATACTAGGCACTTGACATGCATGTGATGAAGACAATTTGAAGTGCATGGGAGATATCTGCATTATTTTTATGAATATTATGTGCACCTGTGTGACACATAGCTAGAAAGGGTTAAACATCCTGCAAAATAAATAACCCTCAAAAGACACATGGGGAGATAATGTTTGTGTTTTTGTGTATTTACACATGTATGAGTAGCGTCAACAATGTAATCAATGGTCCCTGTCTATGCCGTATTCTGATAATTCAGAGGTCAAAAGAAGATCCTATCATTTAAATGAATTGTAAACATGGAATATCTTGTTTCAGAGTAACAGCCGTGTTAGTCTGTATTCGCAAAAAAAAAAGGAGTACTTGTGGCACCTTAGAGACTAACCAATTTATTTGAGCATGAGCTTTCGTGAGCTACAGCTCACTTCATCAGATGCATACCGTGGAAACTGCAGCAGACTTTATATATACACAGAGAATATGAAACAATACCTCCTCCCACCCCACTGTCCTGCTGGTAATAGCTTATCTAAAGTAATCGTCAGGTTAGGCCATTTCCAGCACAAATCCAGGTTTTCTCACCCTCCACCCCCCCACACAAATTCACTCTCCTGCTGGTGATAGCCCATCCAAAGTGACAACTCTTTACACAATGTGCATGATAATGAAGTTAGGCCATTTCCTGCACAAATCCAGGTTCTCTCACTCCCTCACCCCCCTCCAACCCATATGGGGGTGGGTTTTTGGAGGGTGGGTCTTTGCACATTGTGTAAAGAGTTGTCACTTTGGATGGGCTATCACCAGCAGGAGAGTGAATTTGTGTGGGGGGGTGGAGGGTGAGAAAACCTGGATTTGTGCTGGAAATGGCCTAACCTGACGATTACTTTAGATAAGCTATTACCAGCAGGACAGTGGGGTGGGAGGAGGTATTGTTTCATATTCTCTGTGTATATATAAAGTCTGCTGCAGTTTCCACGGTATGCATCTGATGAAGTGAGCTGTAGCTCACGAAAGCTCATGCTCAAATAAATTGGTTAGTCTCTAAGGTGCCACAAGTACTCCTTTTCTTTTCATGGAATATCTTGATATTCATCTCTCTTTGAAATGTACTGTGAATGGTGCAGGAGCAAGCAAATGGCCTTATATTAATTGATATAGCTAAGTCCCGGTGAGGGACCTCCTTCAAAGTCATCCTAGTTACCTTTTGTCCCCCAAGGAAATCCCAACTTGTCAAAGAGGATATGAAATTGTATAAAAGATCCTTGGGTCCTGATTCTGTCATTTCAGATTTGCTTAGACTTCATCAGTGGAAGTTTGAATCGCAAGACTGAGGTCCCTGTTATGATGGTTTGCTCTGAATATGAGATTTGGACATTGGACAATGACCTATGAACTGAATTCTAAAGGAACTCATTGCAACTACAAAGCTCACCATCTCTGCTAGGAATCTGCATCTCAATGAATCGAACTCATATCTGTATGTGTATTGATCTTTTAACCATACTCTCTCTCTTTTGTTTTTTAATAAATTTTAATTTAGTTAATAAGAATTGGCTGTAGCGTGCATTTGGGTAAGATCCGAAACATTCACTAACCTGGGAGGTAATGTGTCCGATCCTTTGGGATTGGTAGAACCTTTTCTTTCATATGATGAAATAAGATTTACAGAAATTTTCATCATATTTGACATGGGTACCTGGATGGAGGCCTGAGGCTGTATCAGTTTAAGGGAACTGTGTTGTTTGGACTTCTGAGTAACCAGTAATAAAGGTAATAAAGAGGCTGTTTTATGCTGGCTTGGTAAATCTAAGCATTGGAATATCCATCAGCTTTATGAGGATTGTCTGCCCCATTCTTTGCAGTTCACCCTAATTGAGTGACCACAGCTGGCTCCCCACTAAGACCCGGGTCACAATCTGTTTATTTGATTATTTTGTTTGCTAGCTGGGTTCAAAGGTTTAATTCCTCTTGGAGCTCAGTGCATGTCCCAAGGAGGCAGACAGTGGCTTTAGATAACTCAATCACTGGTACTTACAATACAGGAGGGGGTCAAGGCCTTTGAAGTTTTCTCTGTCCAAACAGGTCACCCCTCCCAACTTGGGACAGGGAGGGGGCCTTCAGGTGTGAAAACTCAGAACAAAGAATACTGGAACTATTAAAAGTACAGCTTTTAAAGATTAGAGGGGGAGAAACAGTGGCTGAAGGATGCAGACTAAAACCCAGTACCTGGGGCTGGTGGGGCCTACCTAAACTGTGAGAGAATTGGTAAGTGTTAGGTAAGACTAATATATGTGTAGGCCTTTTCTTGTGTTAACCCTTTTCCCTCGGATTACTATGTTCCTATGGAAAAATCAGGAATACTTGGTTTTGAAGAAGTTGCTCTGAATCAATGGATTTACCCACTGTTCCCAGCTCCTGAAGGGAAGTCTTTTGAAGGTGCAAACCCAGTTGCACCTGCTGAGGAAACATGGCTAGTAAACAGGGGTGCTGTAGCCTGGAGTCCTGGTCTGTGAATGGGAGAATTATAGAGTTCCATCCTGAAAGGAACGAAGGCACAGGGCCTGTCCCTTGAACTGGTGCGCTCAGGAGACAGAAGAGGGGTCAAAGGTGAGGCTAACCCTGTAATTGTGACATAGCCCATTCCCCATAAGGCTTACAATATATTGATTTAATAGGACACACAACAGGTGGAGAAAGAAGGCAGGCATGTGAAACAATCATACTTAGAATCATAGAGCCACTGTTTATATGCAAGTGCACTGAGCTTAGCTATATACCATCTTATATGTTTGGCCATAACTGCCACTGAAAATTCTGTCAAGCATGATTATGAGCCACAGAATGGACATACTGATCACATAACAATTTGTGCGCTAAATAAATAATTTACAGCTGCAGGAAATTATTAGACACTAGCAATAAAAACAATGCCCTAGTGACTAATTAATATGTATATATATATTGATGACTCATGCTTATTTTGCCTTTGGCCCTCCAGCATTATCAATCTAGAAGCATATATTTGCCTAAAAGAAGAATCATAACCTGATGGAGATTATATGAAAGATAGGTATTGTAAAGAACAATGTTGAGGTAGGAAGGCGCATATTTGCTCAGATATCCTGTTGATAACTTATGTGCCCTGTGATCCTATGACCACAGATGCATACATGAACAGGGCAAGACCATGTGTGTAAAAGGTTTCTTCCTCTCCAACAGTGTCTGTTAGTTCTACAATGTTATTGTTTAGTAGACTTCTTTAAATTCCCTGAACAATAGTTCATATGGGCAAGTGGAAAGGAAATGTCAGATAGATACATGCAATCCATCCTTGCCTTTGCAGTATGGACACCATCTCTTTAAAAATGAGAACAGTAAAACTATGTGAGAAACTGGAAGTCAGGTAGATTGACAAAGCAGCTTTTTCTGATTTACTGCATCCGGTCCTCATGTGATCCACAGCTTACAGAAAACCAAAAGTAGACAACTCTGCTGGATCATTATATAAGGAAAAATTTAGAGACCACAGTAAGTATTTTGTACACAATAAGAGGACTGGAAGATGTGAAGTGCAGAGAAAAACTTGATGCAACTGGTAATAAAGTTAATCCAATCATAATTATATTGCAGGAAAAATGCTAAGTATGAGCTGTAATTCTCAAGAAAAGGCCCTTTTGTATTCCTGTTCAGTCACAGCGAATACTTTAGCATAAGCCACTCTCTCATCCATTGTACAAGCGTTACTTGCCTTCATATACTAACACCCCGTTGACCTGAAAGGAGGAAATGTCTTTGCACCTTTATGTCCAAGGTCACAGAACAGTGGTGGGCAACCTGTGTCCCATGGGCCGCACGCAGCCCTTCAGGGTAATCCATTGGCAGGCAGTGAGACAATTTGTTTACATTGCCTGTCCCCAGGCACAGCTGCCCACAGCTCCCAGTGGCCGCGGTTTGCTGTTCCTGGCCAATGGGAGCTGTGGGAAGCGGCGGTCCCTGTGGCCCGCAATCAATGTAAACAAACTATCTCATGGCCTGCCAGCGGATTACCCTGATGGACCAAAGGTTGCCCACTACTGTCACAGAGGAATGTAACCAGTGGCATACATAATTAAAGAACTTAAAGAGCCAGACTGTAATGTGCCAACATTGTAAAATAGAACAGAACAGGAAAAGGAAAAGAGAGAGAGAGAGAGATGGTATTGGCTGTTACAGACGAAAGGGAGGTCTTTGTACCTATGCTAGAACTACACCAAGGAAACCTTCTGATTTAAAAAATAAAAGACACTGATGTGAACAGCCATTATGGCAGTATCAGTACTTTTACATTTTTATTCCATGTGCTTAATTAAGTCTCTTAAAATGCATCACAGAGAGACAGTCTTAGGCTAAAGAGAAAAAGGAAGGTTTCTAATGTAAAGGGATGAAGTCATTGGCTAAGAGGGAGAGGATTTCAGACAGGCTGGGCCACTACACAGTAAAAGAACAACCTCCAACTTCACACTCAAGTCATGGAGTGTTTCAGGGAGGAGACAGAGGGGAAGACAAGAGAAAAGCAGTGGATGTGTGACCAGAGACAGAGGCTAGAAAATTGGGAGGGCAACTTCTAAATAGATTGGGAGACAAAGCCAGTGAAGGCAATTCCATCCCCTGCTCTCTTTGCTTAGCTACCACCTACCCATCCACCCTGCTTCTTCCATAATAATATCATATATACAACTAGGCAAAGAGCATGAGAAATTTGGAGACATTTTCACAAATTCTCTTGCTCTGTAATTCAATCATGCTCACACCCCTTTTTGTTTGCTCAGAGTTAAACAATGTACTTAAGTGCTTTTCTGAGTCAGGGCCTATTTCTTTCACCCCTAGAAGCTGCATGATGAACTTGGTGTGAGAACCTGAAGAGAACAAAGGGGACTGACTGCATCCAGAAGCTGGTTTAAAAACTAATCTGAACAGTCATCCATGTTACTGCAATTTCAGAATGCTCTGAGCTACTTGAAGAAAATCAAGAGGAAATAGTTCTCTGCTAATGAGGCAAAAGGCAAAGATTCCTAGGCTCAGTGCTACTGCATCTGAAGCAACCATTCAAGGCTGACCTGCTTCCCCACACCCTGCCTTTCGCTGTGGGGGCGGGGGACATGAGACATGCCAATATTAACAGACTCATTTACTACTTCAGCCGTATTCCCCAAAGAAAGTTTAAATGCAATAATAACAAACAATAGCACCAACCTTATTGCTGGGAAATAGAACAAAATGAGACCCACGTCTCTCGGTTTCCTGACCAAGGTCTCCAGTGTCAGAATATTATTCTTTTGCATTGTGTAATGTCTTATCCTTATGGAAAGTCTTATAGAATATAGCAGAACATCATAGATTTTTATAGAATTTAATGCTACAAAATTCTATAGAATAATTACAAAAAAAAAAAACTATAGAAAGGTTATCACACCACTATATTCTATGGATTTTAGAGTAATGTCTACAGCATGCTACTGAGTCCTGATCCTGCAATCTGATCTACCCATGAAGGCCCACACAAATTCAGGAAAAGGACTTTGATATCTTCCTTATTAAGATTAATAGATTCATAGATTCCAAGGTCAGAAGGAACCATTGTGGCCATCTAATCTGACCCCCTGAATAACACAGGCCTTAGAACTTCTCCAAAATAATTCCTCGAGGATATCTTTTAGGAAAACAAAGTCTAATCTTTATTTTAAAATGCTCAATGATGGAAAATCCACCACAACCCTCAGTGCATTATTCCAATGGATAATTACTGTCACTGTAAAAAATTTACACCTTACTTACAGTCTGAATGTGTCTAGTTTCAACTTACAGCCATTGGAGCATGTTACACCTTCCTCTACTAGCTTGAAGAGCCCATTATTAAATATTTGTATCCCATGTAGATACTTACAGACCTGTAATCAAGTCACCCCGAACCTTCTCCTTGTTAAGCTAAAAAGGTTGAGCTCTTTCAGTCTATCACTATAAGACATGTTTTCTAATCATTCTCATGGCTCTTCTCTGAACCCTCTCCAGTCTATCAACATCCTTCTTGAATTGTGGGTCTCAGAACTGGGCACATGATTCTAGCAGTGGTCACACCAGTGCAAAATACAGAGATAAAATAACTTCTCTACTCCTACTCAAGAGTCCCCTGTCTACGATTCCCAGGATTGCATTAGCTATTTTGGTTACAACAGGCACTCACGTTCAGCTGATTAGCCACCACAAATCTTTTTCAGCATCATTGCTTCCCAGGATAGAGTGCCCATCCTGTAAGTACAGCCTACATTCTTTGTTCCTAGATGTACACGTCTACACTTAGCCATATTAAAAGGCATATTGTTTGCTTGCATTTGCCAAGCTCTGAATCACTCACCTGATCTCTTCATTGTTTACCAGTCCCCCAATTTTTGGGTTATCCGCAAATTTGATCAGTAATGATATTTGTGTCATCGACAAACTTTATCAGCGATGATAAATTTCTATAGCATATTTCCCATTAAGGATAGAATGAACTGTTCCTCCTCTGGTACCATTTCATTACCCCCCTCCCCGCCCTCCAGCTCCTCTCCCCTGCCCACACACACTTTACACATGTTTCTTAGACGATTTGTGCCGGAACACTTGTGTGAAATGATATGTACAGTATTCTATTAGATGTTCGCTCTCCAGGTTTACAAAAAAAATAAAAATCTAAAACAATTATTACAAAAAAGTCCAAGAGGGATTTTGAATTTCCATAAACAAAAAACAAAAAAGAACTCATCCGGGCCCCACCTCTGTATTTACTGAGATGGAATCAAGTCACTTGTTAAACTGATAATATAGTTAGATTAAATAGAATAGCGATACATGGCCCAATCTGGTTACAATGGTGTGCCCACATCTGTTTGCGTGTGTACAGGCTTGAGGAAGAAAACAATGATTTCTTGGCAAGTCAATGAATTTTTAAGGCAATCCATTTTATTTCTCGCTTTGTTGTTTCTCTTCAAATAAGCACTGTCATGATGGGTCCACTTCTAACAGTAGAATGATATTCTCTTCTGAGACTACGTCTCCACAGGGCTGTAAAACGGTCTCTCCACACGTTTTTGAGCAGAGTCTAACCACATTTCTTGTGCTCTTAAGAGCTCAATCCTGTTGCCACAAACGGTGGTGGTAAGAAGTATAACAGCAGTATTTGATAGTATTATCTATATAGGAGAATTAATACCAATCTGTAGGCAGCCTGAACATCTCGCTATATGTGCTGATTACCAGTTTTTACAGTTATATGTCACTGCCCCTCACGTTCTGGATAAGGATTCTACAGACTCTAACGGTAAGAGTGAGAGCAGGATGAGACCCTGGGAACAGGTTTGGGCCTTATGTGCGTGGGGCAGTTGTAACAGAAATACTGTAGCAAGTAGCAAAATAAGACTATTGGTTTTTTAACAGCATGAGCTGCAGGTTGCCAGTGACTTTGGTAGGCTTTCACCGCCTGTCTCTATCACACCTTTATATACTTCTCAGTCTTTCATCACTCAAACAGTGAGTGCCAGCAGTTACAATGTGAAACTCATAAGAAATTAACAAACATAGGAATTCAGAAAAATGGATTGCACGCAGTATGTCAATTCTATTTTTATAAGAAATATAAACTGGGGGCCCAGTCTCTGTTTTCCCATGCCAAGTGGGAGTGTTTTTTCCTAGGCAACAGGTGGAAATTTGGTATTTAACAGGGCCACCTAATATAGAACATGTGGAAGGTTTGCTCTAGGGTACAATATTGCTCTGCTTCCAGGAAATTCCAACAGCATTCAACGATGAGGAACTGTAGTTTAGTAAATGAGAACAGGGGCTGGTTTAGCTAAATATTTCTGGATCCTACACTGATGGTTGCATTAGAAATGCATTACTTTTAAAGTAAGCATGCTAGAGATACACATGTATATGTAATTATCTATATCTAGAGTGAGAATTTAAGGAAATAGAATTGCGTAATGAAGATTCACTGTAAAAAAACAGAGAAACAACTAACACCTAAAATTACATAGCACAAAGGATAATGGTATTTGATATTACCATTTAACTAAAAGATAGAATTTGCATTTACAGCTGTTCCCCTGCTACAAGTGCTTATTTTAATAAGCACCTTGAGATATATGTTTAGAACTAAATTTTGATCCGTTAGGAGTTTTAGGAATGATGATTCTGTTTCAGTGCTGGGGAATGTCTGACTGTGCCTTAAAGCTTTGAGTTGTTGAGGCAGTGCTAGTTAAATGTTTGAGATTAGTGACCCTAAGTAAATATATTTATCAGTACAATGGATGTTCAGTCTACAGAATACAAATATAAGAATGTCCCTTTGCAAATATAAGTAATCCTCCCCTTACAGCACGCTATGTCTTCTTTTACTACAGACTTAAGGGATTCTACAAATCCTGGCACTAGGAATGGGATAGGTTAGTGTTGTGGTCAGAAGGAAAGGAGGCAGAAGCTAAAGCTAAAGCATGTCTCTCTGCTGGGGGGTGTCATTTATTCACACAAGCACTTCCCTGTATCTATCCCAACATGTTTGGAACGTGCTCACAGCTAGATGGTACATGGACTTAACAGGCTAGCTCAGTTCCAATCCTCCCTTGGTCACAAATTAATTGGCTGGTGCCATTTTAGTTCCCACTAGTGCACCTCCCAAACCATCTGACAACTCCAGGACTGGTCAAAGGGCACCCGCCATTTGGAAGCTGCTCTCTCGTTTTCCGGACTTCACATTGAGTGAGCTCTTCAGCACAAGGCAACATTTTTTTAGTTTTTAATCATGTGTTGATTAACTGTTTACCATCAAGGTTTCTGTGTAAGTAGAGGGGCAGTGATTTTAATGGGTCACCCATTGGGATAACTGATACATTTTGCTGGCAAGTCTCCAGATGCCACGGCCATGGATGCAGGAGCAGCTTGTAGAGAAATGCATTCCCCATGATTGTCAGTCTGTGATTAAAGGAGGCCTGGGATTAGTCAGAAGTAATTTGACTTGGCAGTTTGGGGAAGTTCACATAGTTCCTGTTTACATTACACCTGGCTCATACCAATGCAGTGAGCTACTTGCTTTCATCATAACTAAATACATAACCCAGCTGGAAAGAATGTGGCTCTTAAAATCAAGGAGGATCCCACAGTAACCCAACTGATGTGGAGAGTGCAGGCTGCAGAGAGTTAAAGTCAAGGCCGAACTGACACACAAAAATGCCAGAATTAAAATACATACATCATGCATACATGCAGTTGTGCTCACAGAAATTGTAAGGGAATCATTTCACTTGCCAAGTCAAATTTTTTTAACTCATTTTTATTGGAAGAAAGAACATCCGATGAAGTGAGCTATAGCTCACGAAAGCTTATGCTCTAATAAATTTGTTAGTCTCTAAGGTGCCACAAGTCCTCCTTTTCTTTTTATGGATGCAGACTAACACAGCTGCTACTCTGAAACCTTTTATTGGAAGCACAGTGTTCTTCAGTATCTGTCAATCATCTTTCTGCTAGGGCTGTCATTCTCTCCACCCACAGATAATCCACGCTTGATAGCTAGGTTGCAACATGCCAGGAATATCCTGTGTTGCATAGAAAGGCTATGGATGGAAACAACAACATACTACCTGGCTTAGCTAAGCATCTGAAATCACAGTTTTAAGGTACAATAAGTTATTTCTACAGTGGAATGGTCTAAGGTAAGGTAAAATTTTCAAAAAAGCTTAAGTGACATAGGCTTCTAAACCCCACTGAAAGACAGTAGGATTTAGGCTCCTAAGTCACTCAGTTTGCTGCAGAGATTTTATCCCTAGTGATTTTGTTACTCGCTGCACATGGCGGAATTATTCATTGCAAAAAAATAAATGAAAATGTAGCTCCTTTTCTGTGCACATAATTTGATTTGATAATTTGATCCTGTTTTCTGCTAATACATTTGTTATTCCCAAATGGTTCTGTAGTAAAATGATCGTCAAGGGGTTAACTGGGTTACTCAGAGTATCATGGGTTGGAGCCATGCTCCATTCCTCCCTTACTCCCTGTTTAGTTAACTACTTTGTTTATGTATTTGAATAAAGCAGCATGTTCCCAGTCCACTGTAAGTAGAGTGTGGTTCTTGTGCACTGAGTGGTCCCTTTACAAAAGGTTTTCCATTTATGCCCACGTGTTGTTCATATATTGTTGTCAGTGTGTAATTTTCACCTCAGTGACATGGTATTTGTTTGCTCCCGGATAGGTTTAAAAAGTGTGTCACACAGAAACCAACAAACGGAGAACATCAATGTACTCGGGGACATATTTTTGCACAAATATGTATTTGTGATAAAGTTAGTTAGGATTTGCCAGTGTGTTCAAAACACCCACAAACAATGAAGAACAATAATGTAGAATGCCTGGTCTATTGTACAGGACATTGGACTGGGTCTCTGAAGACCTGGTCTCTATTCCCAGCTTGGCCCATGGCCAGCTTGTGATCTTGGGCAAGTTGCTTCCTATGTGTTGTGCCCATTTCCTCTCCCTCCCTTTGTCTGTTTTCCTGATTTACAGGGCAAGCTTTTCAGCTCAGATACTGTCTATGTGTTTGTGCAGCCCCGAACACAATGGGTCCCTAGTCTCTGTTAATAATAACTTCCCTAACCAAGGCCTGAGAAAGCTTCTGAGAGAAAACCCCAAGGGCTGATTGTTATCATGAGCTGGTAATTGCAGAGAAAGCAGCAGACTAGCTTACTTTTAAAAAAGCGTGTTGGCCTATTTCTCTCTCTCCTCCCATTTGGAACTATTTGAAGTGATTCAGCCAAGCACATATACACTGCGGTCTCTATAGAAGTGAAGAGAGAGTGTATAACTCGCACACTTAAACACATAAGGTAGCTGGCAAAGGCAGCATTGACAACCCCAGGCATCAAAAAATCAGGAGTCAGGCCATCCAAAATGAGAGTGGCCTCAAAATCCATGAGATTTGGTAAAGCAGTACGTTTGGGTGGGGTGGGGTTTTGTCTCCTGATTTTTGAAGCTTTGGGGGTACACTTAGGTCACATGCTTAATCTTTGTTCCACAACATGAGTGTTAGAAACTTGTTTTTTAACAAAATACGAGAGTCTTACATGTGCACACAACTCCAGAAACTGGGGCTTTATGAAAACCACCAAGTATCACCAAGTACCCAAGATGAAATTGTGAGAGGTGGCAACGCTGCAAAGATACAGTCTGGGAAAATAGTCTGTTTGTCAGCTGTGCTTGTGTCCGATCAGTTGCAGCAATACACTTACTGAGAGATTCATAGCAATGTACAAAAATAGGTGGGCCATGTTATTGTTTCCACCGATTAGGAAATGGAATCTAGAGGCATAAATCAGCATCTCCAAAAGCAAATAGATCACATATTTCCACAAAGGGGTCCTCTGATACGTTTGCACCATGGGAGTTCTCTGCTCAGGGCCTCACTCATTTCCTGCATTGTCTGGGAAGTTTGCATCACTGTAAATTCTCCTCTTTTCGGCTTTGTAGGCATGATGGATACTAAACTGGGCCAGATCCTAAGGAGTAATGGAAAGATGCTTCAGCCATAGGACTATGAATTGCTGTTCTTATTGCTCTCTTCAAACGTGAGTTAGTAAGAAAAGCCACTTGTTCATTAACATTCCAAGTGAAATACCAGAATAGACCTATCTTGGATAGACCTATATGTGTATGTGTTCCATTATTATTTTCAGTTCTTATTCAAGTTTCTTTTAAATAATAAGAACCATAATCCTTCATGCAGCATATGCTCACCCTGTGTAAATCCCTGTAAAAGAGATAAACAGTGTAGCTGGGCTCTAAAAAAGGGCTGGGGGGGGCAGTATTTTGTGGTAGCTGGGACAGTGCATTTGTGGACTAAGCTCTTATCTCAGATCACATATGAAAATAAATGTGGTGGTTTCCATTTTATCCAGAGGCCAGCACACAGTTTGGCACGATTAACAATTTCTGTTTGGGAGCGGCAGGCCTTGACGCAGCTGTGGAAAGAGGTACATGAAGCTTGCACCTCCCCACCTCAGTTTGATGTTTGACTCTGTCATGAGTCTCTCACTTTCATAAGCACCAACCCCCATCCACAGCAATATAAACACCCCCAAATTTGCGCTAAGGTCTAGTTTACCCAACAGATCCATAGACCCTTACATTAACCTGATGTCATGTGCAATGTGGGTTTACCTGCATTTCCAAACAATGCCCCCCCCCAGGCTGCTATACGCATTGGAAGTACATTTTCCACATGCTTTGCACTATTAGCTGTGGAGTTGGTCAGGGTTAACTAATTGCTCAGGTCAGCCACTGTCTGCTATTTTCATAACTACAGCCTTTGAAGCAACAAACGTTCAACTTTCATTCGAGTGGCTGAGTCACTTTTAATTTCTGCTACTTGAAATAGTTATGGCCTCGGAGCATATCACAGAGCTACACATCCCATTTGGCCATTATTAATAAAAAGCTGGGACGCACTAATCATCGCCGTCATTCAGCTGCAGAAGTTGCCACGGTAAGTTCTGTGGTTTTCCCCCTTTCAGACTGTGAGCTCTGCAGGGTAGAGACTCACTGACTACATATCGGCATAAATAGCACTGTGGCAATGCCCCCTCTGACAGGGCCTCTGCTGGAAGACAAATAAATACACAAGTCACCACCAAACACAACCTTCTCAACAGAATTTAGAGGAAGAACTTCCTGAATGGGTGTCTCAAATCTGATACTAGAGGGACTCGGAATAGACGAGCTGTAGGGGAATCAGGGGCTCTCCCCCCACCACCACTACGTCGGGCTAGATTCTGCCCTAAGGGGGGATATTTTGCCACTCTTGGTCACACTAAGCAGCACCTCAAGTACTTAGGGGCTGATCTTATGAGGGGCTGAGTGCCACCTACAAGGTACTGAGCCCCTCCAACTCCCACTCAACTTAACAAGGGATGGGGATGCTCAGCACATTCCAGGACAGGGCCCTAAGGTAATTATAATAAATAATAATAAAAATAGCAGCAGCAAGAACTGACCCTGCTGTTTAGAGCAACTAACACACCCCATCAAATTAATTAATAAATTGGTCTACACACACCCCTGTCATAAATATAAAGAGAAGGGTAACCACCTTTCTGTCCACAGTGCTATAAAATCCCTCCTGGCCAGAGGCAAAACCCTTTCACCTGTAAAGGGTTAAGAAGCTAAGATAACCTCACTGGCACCTGACCAAAATGACCAATGAGGAGACAAGATATAGCTCAGTGGTTTGAGCATTGGCCTGCTAAACCCAGGGTTGTGAGTTCAATCCTTGAGGGAGCCATTTAGAAATCTGCCGCAAAAATTGGGGATTGGTCCTGCTTTGAGCAGGGGGTTGGACCTAGATGATCTCCTGAGTTCCCTTCCAACCCTGATATTCTAAGATACTTTCAAAGCTGGAGGGGGGTGGGGGAAACAAAGGGTCTGTCAGTCTAGTCTGTATGATGCTTTTGCTGGGAACAGATCAGGAATGCAGCTCACAACTCCTGTAAAAAGTTAGTAAGTAATCTACTAGAAATGCATTAGATTTCTTTTGTTTAATGGCTGGTAAAATAGCTGTGCTGAATGGAATCTGTATTCCTGTTTTTGTGTCTTTTTGTAACTTAAGGTTTTGCCTAGAGGGATTCTCTATGTTTTTAATCTGATTACCCTGTAAGGTATTTACCATCCTGATTTTACAGAGGTGATTCTTTTACCTTTTCTTTAATTAAAATTCTTCTTTTAAGAACCTGATTGTTTTTTCATTGTTCTTAAGATCCAAAGGTTTGGGTCTGTGTTCACCTGTACAAATTGGTGAGGATTTTTATCAAGCCTTCCCCAGGAAAGGGGGTGTAGGGCTTGGGGGGAGGACGTCTGCAAGTGGGCTCTTTCCCTGTTCTTTGTTTAACACGCTTGGTGGGTGGTAGCATAGGGTTCAAGGACAAGGCAAAGTTTGTACCTTGAGGAAGTTTTTAACCTAAGCTGGTAAGAATAAGCTTAAGGGGTCTTTCATGCAGGGCCCCACATCTGTACCCTAGAGTTCAGAGTGGGGAAGCAACCCTGACAACCCCTAACCAAGGAAGATTTTTAATATAAGAATGCAATCATAATATAGAGCCAAACTGTCAGTCTAAAGCAGCTGCACAAGGGAGTGCTCATCTATTCTATATAGGGTCTGATACGGGCACTTAAACCACTGAAGGGGTTCTAAGCCCCTTCCAGGACCACATTGAGCGACAAGACTAACAACTGTCATATGTAGTTTGTTCTCTCTTATCCTCTCCCCTGAAGGACAGTGGAAGGGTGACAGCAACCAACTGGGCACATACACCAAGGATTGACACAGGAAGCTCCAGAGCTAAAAGCAGGAGCTGCTACAGCTTGAGCTAAAAAAAGCCAGCCCTCCCTAGCTGGGGGCTGGAACAACTCATATCCGACTGCTGCTGTGGATAGTGGATGAGGTGTTACATACACTCACCAGTGGGTTACACGAGGACTGCCTTGTGCAGTTGTACTGAGACAATCCAGATCGCAGTGGAGAACACAATGGGAAGAGGAGGTACTGCACAACCTTTACGCCCAATTCTCCTGAGAAAGCGGGGGTTGAAGGGAAGAGCCAGGCTCCCCCCCACACCCCAGTCCCCTGTGTAGCTGTCAGGATGGAGAACTGAGAAAGGCAGCAGAATAATTTCAGAACAGATTCAATTGAAGTTTCTCACAAGGCATCATTAGCTTTTATAACTCAGGTGTGTTCAAGTCATCACACAACTTTGCTGCTTCACAGAGCCTTTGACAATATTAGTAGCTCTAACTTGATTCTAAATTAACGGTTTCCCTTCTAAATGCTAAGGGAGCATTTGGAGGTGAATATTTATTGGGGTTCATTATTCTCAGCAGGGTTTCACCCACTGCATGACAGATACTTTACAGAAACTGTCAGTATTTCAGAAGTGAGACCAGACAGATTTTCATTTCACACATACTGTAAATGGGGAGCATCTGTCCTAACAAATATTTTGACATTCTTAACTTCCTGTATAGAGCTGATGGGGTTTTTTGGGGGGTGGGGGGTTGATTAGTTTTGTTGTTGCTGTTTAAACATAGAACGCAATATGGAAATACCAAATATTGCATAAGCAGCATAGACATTTCCTCCTATCACACTGGGGTGAAATCAGAAACTAGACTTCAAACCCCTCCCGCACTTTTTCCCCCGGGGGACTGAGAGTGGGAGGTTCACATCCACACAATCCCTGGATCCTCTGTGGTTTTGGTTCCAGAATGAAAAGCACTTTTCTTTGGTTTTGCTTTCTCTGAAGCCAAAAATCTCACGAGAACTGCCTCTCACAGGGAAATGGCAGAAATTTCACAATTTTCATATTTCATTTTCACAGCAGCTGATTTCATATTTTGGGTGGAAGCCACTCAAACAACTCCTGAGATTTTGCCATTATCAAATCTGACCCTACGCCTACCCTATACTTGACCCTTGTTTTCTGTCTGGAATCTAACCCACATCTGAACCCACATTCCTTTGCCTGTGCTTTCATGAGACCCTTCCATGCTATTAGTGTTTGCTTCTAATTATAGTCGGGCAGCTCAGAATCCTACTCACCAATATCTTTAGATGGTCAGCAAGCTGTTTGCACCCACCACAAAACCCAGCTTGAATTACTTCATAGTTGTGTTCGTCTTTAATTGTTGAAACCTGCAACTATTCTAATCATTTTCATAACCAACAGCTCCATCATCATCCTCCACCACACTGAGAAGTGGCCCATTTCCCATGATTACTGAGGCTGCAGCAGCCCAGAATTGCACCATTTCTCCAAGAGTCACAAAATAACCAAGAGCCAACTGTTTCTTTGCCTTCCAATCCATGTCAATCCCTCTTTGTCCCAACCCATAATTAACATGTGTTCCTAGAGTTCAAAAAACAAGCAAACAGAAATTCACAGGACGTTAGGTTAATAAGGGTTGCAAAGGTGAATCCCTCTGTGGTCTTCTGCTCCTGCCACTCTATCCCTTATCCTAAGGGAGCTGGGCAGAGTGTATGAGTCCATGAGAGCGGCTGCTGCCATCTCTGCTCCAACTCTGGTGGGAGCCTGGGCGATGCCCTCAGTCTCTCTCCTGCCTCTTCAGCCCTGGGCTCAGTTTACATAGATTGGTCAAAACACAGATTGGCAGCATTCATATGATTCAGCAAAGGGTTGGTCTGTGGAGGTGCCGAGTGCTAGAGCTAGATGAAGCAGCTCTGGCAGAACCATTTCCCATCAGAATTTTGGGGGGAGTTTTCCTTTGTGGAGAATTTTGAAATTTTTGGTTTTCATTCCCATTTAGAACAAAGCCAAATTTCAAAATCCTTCACAAAACAGAACTTCCATCCGTTGCAGAGCTCTATAAAGCTTCCCAAACCCATACAGAAGCACCCGGGAACTGTGAGTGCTCAACACCTCTGACCTGGGTTTATGTTATATTTCTCTGCCTTTGTATTGGCATTTGAAAGACTGTATACTGAATTTGGGGGTTTCCATGCACTTGAGCAGGATACAATGATTTGCCAAGCTCTAAAATCTCTGAAGTACAACTTAGATAATTAACATGTAAGGCAGCCATTACCAAAAATGGTACCTGCGTACTGTACATAAAATATCACCTCAGCTACGGAGACTTATAGCACAAATGTGGGGTAGTCAACTGAAACACTTAAAATATTCCTGAGATATGTTTAAAGATCCTATGCCAAGAATACAGCATGTGCAGACTAAGTTACAAAATAAATACGTTTTTAAAACAACACATTACTAGATCCTAAAGCACTGTGGGGAACACCATAACTGGATGGACTGTCCCATTGACAGCTGCTGTGTTGGGAAAAGCCTCTAAAAATATATGGCTACAAACATACAAAAACTGAAAGCACCAGCTGAACTCCATGCTACCAGGAGGAGGAACATGGTGCTGCTTCTCTACTCAATACTGTTAGTTTTGTTACCTTCCTTACCAACACCATGTTTGTCTGTTAACCACTCCATCCTCTGCTTTTTCCATGTGTTGTGCCCTGCCTGCCACCCAGATTGTGAGCTCTCTTGGAGCATGGATTGCCTTCTTAGTTGATCCTTGATCAAGGTCCCTAGATGGATGCTATTGCAACAACTACTCAGGAACATTTGCTCCAGAATGTATCACTTTTGGGTAGAGGAAGTTATTAGGCCAGAATTAACTACTTTCCTGAATGCATACTCAGATATGAAGCTATTAGTTGCTGAACACTGACAATGTGTTAAATGGAGGGTGGCTTGACAAATTCCTCTTACAAGTAAGTTTACATACATAAAGATGCAAACTATCAAGTCCACATTCTGGCAGAAATCTGGGTGCCATTGTAGTGCACAGAAATCCACCAACATTTTCAGTTTCTGCATCATTTTCCACAGACAAAAGTGTTGAAGTGGAGAACATTTCAGAATACAGCAAGCAATGACTATACAGACTTGGCAGTTCACCCCTCTTTGACTTAACTGCTGTAGGACCTATGAAAAGTTGGAAAGTTCCTTGTGGGTACATCTTCCTGTTTTACATATACACTAAGCAGATATAAATAGTCATAGCAATAGCTATTTCCAGAATGGATAGACCCATGCATGGTGATATTAATTTATGACAGCCAATGGGAAGAGAGGGAGGCAGCATAATTAGCCCAAGTGAAATGTGAATCCCTCATCTGACTAAGTTGAACAGGAATCCTTCGTGTAAGAAAGGCAGGACAATGTCTTGTAAGGAGAAGCTGCTTCTTACAGTGAGGTAAGATCAACAATTCTGTCTGGATTCCCAGAGCTCTTACATCACTGGCTCAAATCTCAGTGAGCTGACAGAAAGGAAAATCCTGGTCATGCTTTGATAACTATGGAGGTTTATGACTGTCTCCTCTTTTGAGTGCCATTTCACCAGTGATATAAACCACAAAACAAATACTCCCTTTGCTTTGATTTTCCCAATGCACTTATCCCAGAAGAAAAAGAAAAGTCCACGCTCCATGTGTTCAATTTTTGCTTTCTTCTTTAAATGCTGGTTGTACAATCACTCACACGCAAACCCCAAAGGCTTGGTGTACAGGTTCAGGCACTGTAATTCTGAGATGGCAGCCTTGAGAGCTCAAGCGCCTTCCTCAGATTTCCTCTATTTCCTGTTTCCCTTCAGACCAGAAACCCCAAGAATTGTGGCTCATGTGCTTCCACTCAGAACCTGGAAGTGCATGAAAGTGAAAACCACTGGAAGAGGAAGTTAACAGAATGTTTCTGACTCTCACAAAGGGTTTGAGGTTTTGGGCAAAGGTTCATATTTCAGTGTGTTCCTCATTCTTAGCATTATAGCATTGCTTAGATGTTCCCACCAGGGATCCAGGCTCCATTGCACTAGGCCCGAGGTAGGCAAACTTTTTGGCCCGAGGGCCACATGGGGCTGTGGAACGGTATGGAGGGCCAGGTAGGGAAGGGTTACAGCTTGGCCCCCACCCCCTATCCGCCCCCTCCCACTTCCCGCCGCCTGACTGCCCCCCTCAGAACTCCTACCCATCCAACCCCACCCCTGCTCCTTGTCCCCTCACCACCCCCTCCTGGGACCCCCACCCCTAACTGGCCTCCCAGGACCTCCCCCATCCAACCCCCCCCATTCCTTGTCCCCTGACTGCCCCGCCCCCATCCACACCCTGCCAGGCCCCCAGGGACCTCCAACCCACCCACTCCTTGTTCCCAGACCGTCCCCTCACAGGACCCCCATCCCTAACTGCTCCCCCAGGACCCACCCCGTATCCAACCCCCCCGGTCCTGTCTCCTGACCGCCCCCTGAACCTCCACCCCATCCAACCACTCCCCGTCCCCTGACTGCCCCTGGGATCTCCTGCCCCTTACCATGTCACTCAGAGCGGCAGGACCGGCTCATTGGAAAGCCTGGAGGGCGGGCGGGCGGAAGCCGTGCTACCCGCACGGCAGCATAACTACAGAGGAGGAGGGACAGCGGGGGAGGGGGCTGGGGCTAGCCTCCCCGGCCGGGAGCTCAGAGGCTGGGCAGGACAGACCCACGGGCCAGATGTGGCCTGCGAGCCGTAGTTTGCCCAGCTCTGCGCTAGGCACTGTACCAGAGTGTAGCAGAGACAGTTCCTGCCCCAAAGAGCTTCCTGTCTTGGTTAATCAAAAGGTGCAACAAGTGGAAGAAACAAAAACAGGTGTGGGTGAAGGGGTGGATGGATGAGGTAATGGTAATAGGTGTATGTTTTTGAATAGACTAGCATGCACTAGACAATGGCTTTCCTTCTACCTAGCTGTCAACAAGTGTTGCAGCAGAAATGAGTCTGAAGGAAGGATTTGGAGAAGCATATGGTAAGGTCAAGGTAAATGAAGAAGACAGACAGTGCTGCCTGAGGTAGTCATACTGCTCACACGTATTGTGAGGGACATTCAGTTTAACCATTTCAACTTCAGAAGTCCAAGAAATGGAAATCCAGTTTAGTGTGGCTGTTGCTAATCTGTCAGGCCTGCATCTTCTGCTGTGCCCAGTCTCAGCCTGGTGTACTGAGGTGGAAGGTGATGGTGATGGCATCAGGGAGCCAATGACATTTCCCTGATCCTGGGGCCAGTTTGACACCAACCCCAAGAGAATTTAAACTGCCTCAGCTGGCAGTGGCTCCCAAAGAGCATCAGTCAACTGCGAATAACAGACTGCAGTGAGCTTTAGCCACATCCCCTTCCCTTCCCACCTCTTCACCCTATAATCCCCCAGGCTCAAAAAGTCTGGAGGGGATGGACATAGGGCCAGCTATTCCAGCTCTACGACCACTGGGTATTCTTTGGAGAACAGTAAGTTTCCACCTCTGGAAGGAATCCAAACCAGTTCACCCATCCATGCTTACCAGGCTCCCAGATTCTCTTAAGATGCCTTAATTTTTCCCTCCAGTCTTCAGATGTTACTGTGCTCCAGTCTTGAACACTGACAAACTGTCTCCTTCCTATAGGTTTCTGTAGACTCCCATCCACTCCACCAGAGTCTCAGTGTAGATTTCCTCACCAACCCTGACAGGGAATGCTACTGCTAGTCTCCAGTACCACAGACTGAGCTTGTTCACATTTCCTTATTGGACACCTCTCCTGGGTTCACAATCTTCTCTAGAAAATAGCAGGAGTTCTCCTACAAGGCATTGTGAGAGAGCACAAAACTGCAGGTGGGATTGCATGAAGTGTCTGCTTCAGTTTGGCTTTTTTGAGACTCCTGTGGGTCCTACTGATGTCTGTCCACCAGTTGTTCGATGACAGCTAGTTATGAGGGTAGCACAGGTTCTCACCTGAAGCTACTGAATAGGCAAAAAATGTGAGTGACACAAACAGTGATTTCTTGCCAAAGCAATTTGAACATGGCTCCTAGTCACTCTCCTGGCAGAGATGCTGCTTTGGGATGATACTGGGTTGCTTCCTGTCTTGAAACTCTGCTTCAGTTTCCCCTGTTTATTAGTTGGTTTAGCTCTTCTGCTAAATTAAGTTTCACCTCAGCTAACAAGTGCCAAAACAAAAACGTACAAATAAACAAACCCTGGCCCAGTCTTCAGTCATACTGAGACCAGCTTCTGTGGTGAAGTAGCTAATGAACTCCCATCCTGAGGATGAGAGGGAGAGCTGAAGGGGCACTTCCATTCAGCATGTACAAGAAACTCCAACCTCAGGGCTCCTGGAGGAGTAGATTCCCACCTTAGGCCTCTAGCATGCACTGCTTCTCTGCCTAAAGTCACTTACTTCAGCCAAAAGTACTTTTTCCTTCTCTCACACCCTGCATCCTTCAAACATCCTAATTCCTGGAAGAGTAGATCTGCTGCATTATGGGGTTGCCTTTTTTGGAGAGGGAGAGGAAGAGGGAGAGTGGGGTGGGGGGAACATAAGGCAACCTTAAAAATTAGTCTTCACCAAATGACCATATGAAGTTGTACATTGGCCTCATTCCCCGTTCTCACAATAACCTCAGTGGGCCAAAGTCATCCATGTTCTAACACCACTGTACTTTGACCAGGGATGAATTTGGCCCAACTCGCTAAAAGGTTCTGAGAGACCCGAGAGTGTTTGTAGAAGTTTTTATAGCACTTTGTACAAACCCTACTTCTTAGTATTAAATACCTCAAGAGCTTTTGCAAATAAACATTGCATCCAAAATATTCAACAATAATGCTAATGTGCTGTATGTAGCAACAAATTGCTTAGAATAAAAAGTGATGTTTTAGTTTGATGTACATAGTATCATCACAAAAAGTAACGAATTAACCATCTGCAGAATAAATGCATGGTATATATTATTGTTTAACTTTCTGAACTTCCCATGATACAACTATTTCTCCAGGCAGGGTGCAGACAGACCTACCAGCGGATAAAGTTTCTAGGAACAGAAGATAAATAGCTAATATTTATTATGTTTCCTATGTCCTTCAAGCAAACCTAAACCAAAGGTCTCAGTACAGCCACATGTATTCAGAAGAATCTCAGGATTGTTTTTCCATTCTTTTTTTTTTTTTTTTTGCGTGTTTCTCTCTTCTGATTTTATAACTCTTAGCATCAGTAAAAATAAACTTATCATGCATGTTCCATAGTTGCCTCTCAGAAATCTGTCCCCTAAAAGATCACTTATTAAAAGAAAAGATTAAAATAGAGTTAAGATGTCAGATTGCATTGCCTGCATAGTACATTGGGAAGCACATAACCACCAGCTTTTAAAAAGTAAAATCTTGAGCAAAAATAAAACAGAAATTTATTGATTGCTCCCAGGACAAAACCAGATTATCTCCTAGACTGTGCATTGTTCTGACAGTATGGCAATAAATCTTACAGACAGAGAAATCAGCATGACTACCTATATGTTCAAAAGATAGCCTTAGAGACAGTCTTAACATGTCAAATTTCTATCCCAGAACTTGGATTGTAGGAAATCACCCCAGCTGGCTGGCAAGTAATTACATGACTTTGTAATTTAGATTTTACAACATCCTGGATATCTGTGGAAAGGTTGTCAAGCAAAATACATCCCCATTGATCTGATCCTGATTTGTGTTTGTCACAGCAAACCTTGAAACAATGAGTTCCCTAAGAGCTTTTAAAGCTTTCTGCTCTTCCTAGCCCTGGGCAGACCAATTAGAACTGAACTTGGAAATGTGGAAAATGATGGTAGCATGTGCACCAAGCAACTGAAAGAAGGAGCCATGAGCAGGGGCGGAGGCATTTAAAGAATTCTGTGAGGCCACGTTAAACATTTCCAAACCCAGAGTTTTAAAGGTACACCCAAAATTGTAAAATGGACATTTTCAATCATATTTCACTTGAGCCACTAGGAAGCTCCAGGAAACCTTATAGAACATTATCTCTTATTTAAATATCCCATGCTGCTTCCCTGCATTTCCTTTCCCATCATTGTTTTCAGTCTATCTATTATAGAGGGCAGTGTCTTGATGCTCTTTGTGTTGATAAGTAAGCTATACATTGTTCTTTCTGATGATCTATGCTGTAACGGGCCAAGGGGTCAGAAGTGATATTTTGTTGCAATACAGAGAGAGATCATTGCAAAGAGGGATGGCCAAAACTGAGATTTATCCAGAGAGCCCTTTACAATATCTCTTTGCTTACCTGACATCCTAAACCTTTGAGCTATCCCACAAACTCCCGTTACAGGGGGGAGACAGAGCAGAACAATGTGACTCTTCAGTAACATAAAACGATAGCAGGTGAGGTTCATCTGGCTGCAGATTTAGTTCTAAAACCCAGAAGAGTATTTCTACTCTCCAAAGTGACTGTGGAAATGGGATTGAGAATAGAGCTGGGCAAAAATTTTCAAATTAACCCCCGCCCCCCAAAATTGCAGACTCAGGTTGACCGAAACATTTTGCGAATTCATTTAATCTGATTAAATATTTCAGTCCAAAAAATGCTGCCTCCCCCCCACCCCCCCCAAAAAAAAGAGTTCTGAAAAAACCCTCAGAACATTTCACTTGGATATTTTCAAAATGTACTATTTTGATTTTTTCAATTGGAAACACCTTCTTGTTTCAAATTTTACTTCTACTTTATTTTTTAAAAAAGATTAAAAACTTGAAAACCAAATGAAACTTTCTGTTCCAGGTTGAACAGAATATTAAGTTTGACCCAAAACTTTTTTTTTTTTCAACTTTTCTGTTCGGGCAACCTGAAATGAATTTTTGTTTCAAGTTTTTGAGCTTGGCCACGAATCAAATAAGCTCTAATTGTGAGGCTCCAAGGTTCCTGTCTCTCAAGGACTCACAGTTACCTGAGCTTTATTTGCAAGCAGAATGTATTTTTAGCTGAAAACTCAGGGAGGAAACCCAAGGAAACATCCTTTTCTTCCACATCCAATCTTGTTAACTAACAAAAGGAACAATCCAGAGGAGTTATAACTGAGTGTAAGCCAGTGTGCAGACTCACCCGCTGGGGAAGGAAAAAGGAAAGTCCGAACTACAAGTCACTTCCTAGTCCTTTCCTCGGGGCTTGCTTTATTTCCAAACACAAAATTCAAACCAGACCAAATCAACTCAAGCTACTGAGTGACAGCCAGCTAGGAAGAGGCTGGACACACCCTTCCTTTGCTAGCTCTCTTTGTGTCAGCTCTCCCTTTCCTTTTCTCACCCTGCCTAGATGTGATAGGCAGGCACAGGTAACCCTTCACATGCCAAAACACCTTTTATAAACCTTGTCACAGTATGGTATAGAGATCATATATAAGGCATATAGAGGCTGTCATCTGTAAAGGCCTAGGCTCAAATCCAGATCAGGTGCAATGAAATGATCATGATGATCTCAATTTAGCCCCTAATAGTCTTCATCATATCACAGAACCACTCCCACCCCAAAATACAAGCAGCAAGCCCTGCCTGCTGGAGATCGAGAATGGGAAAAGTAAAGGTGTTTACCAGGCAGGAATGCTGTGGAATGGAAATAATGTGAGGGAAGCTTAAACAGCACCCAGTCAGCACTTTACCTTTTTCTTTAAAATAGCAAAAGCAAGTAGCTTAGTAACAGACAGAACACATGGAAGGAAAAGATGGAAGATCCCTTTGTAAGACATAGCCAGTTGAGATGGGCTGAAGGAATTGAATGCACGGTTATACAAAATTCTAAATCAGCCTAGTTTCCGATCTGGGTTCTGTTTTACCTGGAGCACCGAAGTGGGGGGGAGGGGCTCAGATAAAAACCATCTAGTTTTGGCCCATTTCCAGCAACTGGTGAATGACAAACATGGCTTAATTTCTGATTGGCTGAAGACTACATACGTGATTTTTGCAGAAAATTAGAAACTGTTTAAAAAAAAAAAATCCAGAAGAGAAAACGCTAAGGGGCTGGCTCAACTTTTTATAAATCAATGTCCAAGTATCAAATTAGGGACCCTAAACCCAAGCCTTAAATGTAGCAGAGAATGAAATAACTACTCCCCTAAAGGTATTTAAACAAGGCAGGAGAAAGTAGTTTTGTGGGCCTTCTCCTGATCAGAGAAAGCCAATGGCAAAAATTGCATTGACCGGAGAAGGATAGATATCTGTAAGAATGGGTCTGAAGTTGTATAAATTTGAATCCCCTAAACACAGCCAAGCTTTAAGAAAAAAGTAAGGAAACAAAATTGACATGATTAACAACAACACAAAGGCACAATCTTTCCTTAGTTCTGGAAATGGGACACAATGTATTATAGAAATGTAGCATGCCTTAGCTCAGCTACTTGGAGACAGCATCCCCAAGGGAAAATCTAATTTGTTGTGAAGAGAAACAAAAGACTGGTACTGTATCTTCACTGAACACATATCTGGAAACATTTCCTATACAGAGACTCAAGCAAAATGAGTGTTCTGACACCAGCATTGCACTTAATGCAGGCTTTTTTGTTTTTAGAAGGAATTTCTTGTGGGTCAAGACGAAGCTTTGAAAAGAAAAGAAATAATCCACATAAAGTTAGGAAACACCTGAAAGCTAATCTACAAACCTTTTCCATAGTGAAGGATTTTCCAGGGCAGGAAGTGTCTATGAGAGATCAGTGACGTTCCATGAAAAAGCAGCAAGGATTGATTTAGTCTGTGTGAATCATAACAATCATACTTTGCATTTCTCACATGAAGGTCAAAGAGCACTTTAGAAATGTTGAATAATCAAGTCTGGTATGATCTATGCAATTATGCATATTATAGACTGGTACTTCTAGGGCATTTAAGTGGATTGCCCAAAGTTCCAAAGGAAGTCGCTACCAGAGTTGGGAAGAAAACTCAGAGACCTGATTCCAAATCCTTTGTTATAACCACTAGACAACACTCCATCTACTTAATTAACATCTTACATTAAATAATGCATTTGTAAGAAATCAAAGTCGCCTGAGGGAACAAGCGAAGACGGGAAAAAGCAATGTTTAATTACAGCTGGAATGAAAGAATTAGTTTGTCCTGTGACACAGCACTGAAAAAAATCCCAGTTGCTCTAATAATTTAAACAGTAACGCAGAATCTTTGAGAGGACCACCACCCTACACCATGCTCCAATTTACTGACTATTCAACCCAGATCACATTGGGTTGTTTAACCCCCAAAAATTGAATAACCAAAGCCTAAAAAGGTACTGAGAGGAAATGAATGAGTCTTCTCAGGAAATAAAATGTCAGGGTAATTACTTTTAATCTGTAAAAGGCCGAGCTATCTGAAAGGCAAGCGGGGAGATCATAGTTTCATAAGAGAACATTTTCTACTGAGAGCAAAATCTGAGAGAGATATAAAGGTTACGGATACTAGTGCTTTTGTTTGAGAGAAGCGCTGCAAATCAACTAAGGTTTGGCATAGCGGGACAAGTGCTCTCTCTGACTTTGTCCCCCATTTAGAAGCAGACTCAAGCATCCGAGAACCACTCTCAGCAACACTTGGCAAGGCAGAACAAATCAAAATGGCTAGATGTTGTGGTGACAGGAATGGGCAGCAGGTATCATAGGCTGGGGGAGGCTGTGCTTCCCCAAACAGTCAGGCATAGCCCCACTCACACTCTACTCACAGGCCCTGTCCTGCCAGTTCCCCTGTCCCTGTGTCATGGCCCCGGCTAGGGCTGGCGCTGGGATCACGATGCCCACCTGGCACTCCGGGGCTGTGGCCGAGCTGCCTGCCCTCCTGGCGCTCCGTGGCTGGGGCTGTGCCACCCACCTTTCCAGCGCTCTGGGGCCGTGGCTCCACTGCCCGCCCTCCCGGTGCTGGGGGTGCTAGCTTGTGGTGGGGACTGGCAGCTGCGGTGCGGGGAGGCTCTGGGCTCCAGTGGGGGGCAGCACGGAGGGGGCGGGGCTGGGAGCTAATCATGGTGGCTGGAATACCTCTGTGGTGTGCCCAGCCCAGCCCAGCCCTTCCTTCAGGGGTATTTTGCCTGCCTCTTCCCCAAATGAGAAGTAGCTATCTGTGATTTCAGCAGCTGCAAGAGCTGGGAGCAGATTCTTTCAAAGCTGCTAATCTGGAAATGGAAAGCATAGCAAATTGAAAAGAGACTCAGGGGAGAGACTGGTTGGCTCCATCTTGGAGGAATTGTGCCATACAAAAGGATATCTTGTTGCTGGTGTATTAGACTTCATGATTCAGATGTGATTATATGACAAGATACACATAACGCTTTAACTGTAAAATGGCCACCTCTGTACCACATTACCCCATCCAGCATTACACTAGCACATGGGCCTCAAAAGCAGCAGAACCAACACCCTTCCAGGGACTTTTAATTCCACTGTAAATTACACAATCTCCTGTTGCACATCCCCTATCATGTACAATATCACACTGCAGCTTCCCTTCCCAGCCCTATCCCACCGGCTAATGGCATATGCTCTATCCCACTGGCTAATGGTATATGCTCTTGGGCATGATGAACAAAGTAAAATTGTTAAAGTAATAGTGCCTCGTTGTGTCCTTGTGCTTCCCCAGCTGTCTGTCTCTTTCCTGTTGTTGTTTCTTGTCTCATACTTTGATTGTAAGCTCTTTGGGGCAGGGGCTGTCTTTTTTGTTCTGTTTATGCAGCATCTAGGGCAGTGGTCCCCAAACATTTTACGTCATGGCCCCCTCCTCATGTAATCAGTCTGCGCCCTCGGGGCCGGGAGCAGGGGGCCAGAGCTCTGACTGGAGCTGCAGCCGAGGCCAGAGCCACAGCCAGGGGCTACGCTGTGGTTGGAGCTGGGAGTCAAAGCTGGGGGTGGAGCTGGGGATGGAGTGGGACTGAGTAGTACTCTCCCACTACCCTCCCTGCCTGGGGACTGGCCTGGGCCCTGCTGTGCCCCTCAAACTTTCCTCCATACCCCATGCCCCACAATTTGGGGACCACTGATCTAAGATAATGAGGTCCGAGTCCATGGCCCCAATACAAATAATCAATACTCTCAAACAAACAAACAAACAAAAAAAGAACCCCCAAAGTTAATGGCTTTAGCAACAACTCAGGGCCCTACTAAACAAAGAGAACAGACTTGCCTCTGCAACTTCAGGTTTAATTTGCCAGACTCTTGTCATACTATGAATAATTGCATACTTCCTCATCAAAAGAAGATATACGTGTTATTCACTTGGTGATAGGCTTAGAATGAGGCTACGTCATAGAGGATTAAAGGTTATGCTAATAGATATATGTTATGGGCTACCTGCATGCAGAAACAAGTAAGTTAATAGTGGCACACCTTAAGAAAAGCCTGCTCTTGCTGGGAATCACTCATTAACTATGACGCAACTAGGATTTCCAGCTGTTTTAGTCCTAGTTTTATGGTCCCCAGGTGGATTCATAACATGATTATACAAAAAAATAAACAAAAAAGCCAGGATTCTCTATCAACTTGTTCCTTTTACTTTTGCAAGTCAAGATGGCTACAAATGACTCTTGCAACATCCTCAGGGTCCAGGAAGAAACGGTCCTTCACAGCAGATGATCTCTCAATGGGAGGCTTTCCAGGAGTATGGAAGTTAGGGCTTGTCTGCAGTAATTCCCCATGTGGACACGCTAATTCCAGAATAAGATTTTTTTCTGTTTTAGTTTAGTCCACTTTGGAAGTGGTTTAAGGAAATGTGGTATTTGGGTCCCGTGGAATGGAGCCATATTCTGCTTTATGGGATTTCACCCCAACACTTGACAGTTGAAATTCATTTCATGTGCCACTGGACCTGAACACACAGACCGTATCATCTGTAACCATGTCAGCATTTGGAGTTGTTTGGCACAGTTTGGGTTTTTCATTTGTCCTCAATGAGCTCTGCAATGCAGTATTGACATGGTTTGAGTTTAGGTTGTAGCCTTTTAGATTGTATTTTAAAGTTCTCTTTGATGTGGAGCATATTTTGCTTATTATATTTTAACAGCATCTTGTAATTTTAAGCAGAGTAACTGCTCTTTTGATTTGTCCAACTGTTTCCTTTGTATTTTGAGCTGTACTTGGTCTAACTGAGCTAGTTGTGGTATGGACAGAGAAAACACAAGCCTATGCCTGTTAGAAATTAAAGGCACTATTGTGATAAGGGATGCATGCTTCTTTTCCTCCCTCGTACCCTTTTTGCAAGTTACTTATAACTTGTATTTGGCCTATAAATTGGCTCAGGCCCTGACTCAACCGGGAGCCAGTCCAAATGCAGCAGTTACAAGCAGGGTAATTTTGGAAAGTTTGAATGCAGATGCATCTAACTTTGTCTCACTTTTTGGACATATTAGACAGTTGCAGGGGAAGTCTAAGTTTCCCACTTTGGCATTAAATAAGACTAGTCTTGAGTTTAGAGCCCTGGAGATGGCACTGTAATGATGATCACACTAAGGAAACAGGACATCTGTCATTCCCCATCCAGTGGATAGCCTGTTCCCTGTTATTACTCCTCTTTCCTTGCCCCCTGGGTTAGTGCCATTGCTGGCTGGGTCCCGCGCCTGCCAGCCTGGGTGGTTCCTCTCTGATACTAAGGCCTTCCTTAGGCTGGCTCCATGATGCTACCCACAGGGCTACAGTGATGTGGCCCCTTGGCACTGTCCCCAACCACTGTATCACAGTGTTGCTGCTCTACCTAGAGGTTTGAGAGAATTGCTTCTCAGGGCCTGCAGCAATAGCCCCTGCTGTGGGTTACTGAAAGGAGCCACCGAAAGTAAAACAAGGGTCTCATCTGTAGCTCCAAATTCCCACAACCACCCGTTGAAAAAAATGGGACTTTGGTCACTTTACAGAAACGTAGTACACACCAAGTCTCCTCATTTAAAGAAAATAGGGACATCCCTAGAAGTAAATTGGCTATGGTGCTGGCACCATAATGCTCTTCCTCGGAAAAAGACTCCCACCCTAACAGTGATATTGAATACAACAGTGCATGCAACATATTCACAATGAAGTTGTTGCATCTATTCAGTGACAAAATGCCTCCAGCGTTCCCAGTGCATCGCACCATGGGCTGTGACACCGTCATACGCTAGAGAGAATAGGGACTTAGTTGTCAGCTGATTTTTCCTCTTTCATCATGGGGCTACGTAAAGAATTGTTGCACAAGTGAATGAAAATGACCAAAGAGCAATGGTATGAAGTGTACAGTCACAGCTTGGGCGAGTTACATAAAACAACTCTATGCAGTTTTTAAAGAGGAAAAAAATAAAACAGGTCTAGATCCTCTGAACACAGTAGAAGTATCAATAGATGTCAAGTAGTGGGAGGTCGGAGTGAAGTAGGGGGATGGCTGTTCATTCAGGCCACAGGACCCTTGTTCTTTTAATTTGGTAATTTGTAAAATCAGACATGTCCCACACACACTCTCTGTCTGCACACCCTCACACAGTATCAAATCCCCAGCTTGTCTTCAGTAAGCTGACCTCAAACCGTTATGCTGCCTGCTATGGTATTTTACAGTTCATGAAGAATGCAATGAAGCATTGCACCTTCCCAGCTCTAGCCAGTGGTACTTTAAGTGATAGTGGGAAGAAGCCAGAGGCTGTGTAAGAAATGCTGGGTTTTGAAGGTGACACTACAGTCTGTTCTGTTACCACATGCATGACAACGAAGGGGGAATTTAGTCTACCAGCTATTTTTTTCTCAGCATTTTTGTTTTTAAAATGAAAAATAAAGTGTAGTTTGAAATACGAAGACAAAGTGGTCTGAGAGTTTATTCAAGGGTTTGTGCAGAAATTAGAATGATGTTTCACAGCCTAAGTTCTTCGCGTATTAAAAGAGAGGCAAACTGGATCTCAAAAGCTTTCATGCCATGACACCAGGAAATAGGTTTCTTCTCAAGGGGTTTATGGAGCATGAGGACTTCCTGCACATTGAAACTCAGAGCAACAGTGAGATAAATGACGCTACTCATTAGGGGAATTTCACTAGGAAACCAACTGCACAATCACTTCTGCTAAAATGCCTGATCGTCAAGAGACTGATACTAAGTTTTAAGAAATTTCACCTCCAATGTATGATGAACATGAAGTTGGGAAACTTCTATCTGTGCACAAAATGTAATGTTTACTCATCAGAGACTCTGACAGCATAATTTTGGCCCCAAACCAAAACTTTGTAGATCACAGGTAGCTTTTGTAGCTAAAAAATGAGCTTCCAGACTTTGAAATGTTCAAATAATCTTGTGCACAGTTAGAACAGTTCCAGCTTTACTTTCAGAGTACATCAGAGATAAACCCTACTTAAAACTAAATACCTGATCTACTGAAGATAGTGCTTTGTAGCCATAACATAGTTGTCCATCCTCGAACAGACTACAGCTATGAAAACTTAGTCTTTGATTACCAAATGAAAAGCTCCTTTATGAACAAGGAAGGAGGGAGTAGGAGGGAAGGGCGGTTAGCTCAGTGTAAAGTGTTCAACTTCCAGAACAAGGGACGTATTGCCCTGCACATCTCTGCCAAAGGATGAGTATGTGCAATCAGCAGTCAGAATTTCTTAAAGCAAAGTGAGTCAGGGGAAGAAGGTTTATACCTCATTACAAAACCATTCACCTACTGCCCCCCTGCACCCTTTTTTCCCCTTCCTCACACACTCATTCCTGCAAATTGAAAAATCTCCTTTTTAGCTTCACAAAAGCTATTCCCTGCTTTTCAGCATCATGCAGCAATTGCAACAAAGAAAAATGTATACAGCTTGGCAAGCCTGAGGCCACCTTACCAAAAAGTCTATGCAGGCTGGACACATTGTTTAAGATACGGTGTTCCTTAAAGCTTTTAGTTGCTTTGGGGGAGGAGAAAGTGCTTCAACTGGTTTTACCCTGGAAAATTTTACCCTGGAAAATTTTACCCCCATGCAGGTAATTTGATCTAGAAAGGCTGTTCAAGCCAAAGGTGGGTCAAAGGGAGACGGTTCATATTCAGATCTAAGGGCATGTCTACACTGGCAAAATAACCGCGCCATCAGTTACTGCGCTGCTCAGAGAGCGCTGAAGGGAAACCGCTGTTGTGTGTTCACACCGACAGCTGCCTGTGCAATAGCGTGTTCACACTTGCAGCGCTATTCAGAGTGCTGCACTCCGGGCAGCTATCCCACCGAGCAGCTCTTGCTCTTTTGCCACTAAGACTTGTGGGAAGGCGGAGGGTCCCAATGACCCATTGCTTCACATCCCAGCAATCCCTGTGCTTCATTCCACATTTGGCGCCATCTTTCAACGGTTTGTGTACTGCGCACTCTGCCTCTTTCGGGCTGCAGGAATGGATCCCGAACGGCTGACCAGTATGCTTCTCGCTCTGACCAACACGTCGCGAGTGGCAGTGGAGTTGTTCACACTCGCCACACATAGTAGCCATGACACGAGATCGCTTGTGGCATTCATGGAGGTGCTGATCACAATGGAACACCGCTCTGGGGCTCGGGAAACAAGCACTGAGTGGTGGGATCACATTGTGATGCACGTCTGGGATGAGGAGCAGTGGCTGCAGAACTTTTGGATGAGGAAAGTCACATCAATGGGACTGTGTGATGAGCTCACCCCAGTCCTGTGGCACAAGGACACAAGAATGAGAGCTGCCCTGTCACTGGAGAAGTGTGTGGCAATTGCACTGTGGAAGCTGGCTACTCCAGACTGCTACTGATCGGTCGCTAACCAATTCGGAATGGGAAAGTCGACAGCTGGAGTCGTGTTGATGCAAGTGTTGAGGGCCATTAATTGTATCCTGCTCCAAAAGACCGTGACTCTGGGCAATGTGTGTGACATTGTGGATGGCTTTGCACAAATGGGCTTCCCTAACTGCAGAGGGGCAACATATGGTACGCACATTCCAATTCTGGCACCAGACCACCTAGACACGAAGTACATTAATTGCAAGGGGTATTTCTCAATGGTTCTCCAGGCACTTGTGGATCATCGTGGGCGTTTCACAAACATTAACGCAGGCTGGTCTGGAAAGGTGCATAACGCACGCATCTTTCAGAACACTGGCCTGTTCAAGAAGCTGCAACCAGGGACTTTCTTCTTGGACCAGAAAATCACCGTAAGGGAGGTCAAAATGCCCATTGTGATTCTGGAAGACCCTGCCTACCCCTTAATGCCGTGGCTTATGAAGCCATACATGGGGCAACTTGATAGCAGCAAGGAGCAGTTCAACAACAGGTTGAGCAAGTGTAGAATGACTGTTGAGTGTGCATTTGGCCGTTTAAAAGCCCACTGGTGACGCCTGTATGGGAAGCTGGACATGGCCGAAGACAATATTCCTATGCTTATAGCCGCGTGCTGTACGCTCCATAATATTTGTGAAGGGAAGGATGAACACTTCACTCAGGGCTGGACTGCAGAGGCTCAGCGCCTGGAGGCTGAGTTTGAACAGCCTGAGACCAGAGTTATTAGAGGGGCACAGCGTGAGGCCATAAGATTCAGGGATGCCTTGAGTCAGCAATTTGAAGCTGAAAGCCACTAATATTTGTTGCTATGCTCAGGATTGCAGTGCTTGTAATGCTAGGAGGTGATTGGTGCACATGATGCAAGAAAGGGGCTTAACATAATTGTATGTTGCTTTGCAGCGCTCTTTTTGATTTCACTTAATAGAATAAAGATTGCTTTCAGACCAACACAATTCTTTTATTAAAAAGCAACAACTGGAGGAGAGAGTCAAAGGAAAAAATTCATCAGCAGGGATGGGGAGGGAGGGTCTCAAGAGGAAGAGGGGTCCCGGAATGGCTAGAGATTTGTGTATGTCCAGGGATCATCCCCAACTTCTCCTTTGGAGTTCAGTGCAGCAGGTGCTGTATTTCAGCAGGGCCAAACTGCAGAGGGATGCGTGTTGAGTGCAGTGGGTAGTGGGAGTCCACACTGTTGGACTGTGAGGAGGGAGGAGTGGAATGCTGCGGGTAGAGAGTTGAGCCAGGAGGTTGATAAGAGTGTGTTGGCAGTGCGTGTGTGTGTGTGTGTGTGGAGGGGCACATGGGAAAGAGTTTTGTGACAGCGACTGCAGGGGAGGGTGGGTGCGGAGCTGCTTGGTTTGAAGAATTAGTATCACCTGGAGCATGTCCACTTGGCGTGCCATAATGTTTAACAGCTGCTCCATGACGTCTTTCTGGTGTGCCGCATTCTCCTTTTGGTCCCTCTTCTCGCTGTCCCGCCACTCCTTCAATTCCTGTTTCTCGGCGGCAGAGTGCATCATAACCTCACAGAGAAAGTTCTCCTTAGTACTTCTTGGCCACTTTCTAATTCTGCGCAGCCGTTCTGCCAACGATAACAAAGAGGGAGGCTGTGCTCCCAAGGTCATCTCTGTGAAGTTTAAATGCAACATTTTACAGAAGCAGTATTGTTTTCAACACAGTCAACACTGATTAAGTGCTTTAAAACACAGCAAGTACTCACACACCTGTCACTAACTGGCTGACCCAGGCAATCACACATGAGCCACAAGACCCCCAAAATGGTGAGTGGCCACAGGGGCATGGGAAAATCACTCTTCACGGACCCTGCTGTACACTGGGCACGTGGCTCCTGGGGAGAGCCAGCTCTGGAGGGGGGAGAGGGGGACTGATAATCATTCCTGTCCCCACACTTTCCACAGGCGGTGATCATTGTGGAAGATATCTCGCTGCTGAGGATGAGCAGGGATCAAGGGAGGGTCTTCTCCAAGCCTGCAGCTTCCACCCTGGCCCCTATGCGGCTCGCCTATGTGCAGCAATGGCCCGCCCCCCCCCCCCCACGTGACAGCACAGTAGCATGGGAAAGTTAACATTAATGGGGCAAGAAACAAAGCAGCTCTGCCAAGGAACCTGCGGCAGCAGATTACACAGTATCTCCACAAGAGTTTCCTGGAGATCTCTGAGGGACATTCCCGTGAAGTGAGGGAGTCTATCAACAGCCTGGTCCGCCACTCAGACTAGGCATGCGGGGGAGACAAGCCTGTTTTCTGCAACCCTCCTTCCCCCAGCTCCTCACTTCAGCAATTCCTAAAATCAGATACACTTACTAGGGGCCTCCTCTCCTCTTTGCGCTTCACCAAGATCCGACTGCTGTGACTGGTGACGCTCTGTACCTCGAGGAAACACCCTATACCCCCATGTTCATCTTTATAAAATGATTGTGTGGTATCCAATGCAAAGTTTGTCAAGTTGGGTGTCTTTGGAAGGGTCATGATGCACTGAGCATGATTGTTATAGTGACATTACAGAGAGAACAGAGAGGCAGTTTACACGTCCTCAGGGCATGAATGGGACAAATGCAGCCCAGCCTCACAGGAACAATGGACAGTGGCTCATGCAGCAACAAAAGAATTTGTTAGACTCTTGAGGCAGTTACCCCCTTCCTTTGGTTAGTTTGAAACTGGGATGAGGTAATGCTCACCTGACTCTGGAGATAAAGTAAAGAGGAAAGAAAGGACATGATAAAAGAGAGAGACATTTTGCCATGCTTTCTCTCTTCCTTCTACATCTACAGACACCACCACCGCCAGTGAGTGCTGTGGGGTGGTTCCCCCTGTTCCACAAGCCAGCCCTGCCCCCCCCCCACGGAGGCCTGGAGCCCCCCCTGTGGGGGGGCTGCGTAGGGCTGCGTCAGCTCTTTTTGTAAGGACATTGAAAGTGTTAAGATCAGCTTAGAATGCATTTTGCTTTTATTTCATTTGACCAAATCTGACTTGTTATGCTTTGACTTATAATCACTTAAATCTACCTTTATAGTTAATAAATCTGTTTGTTTATTCTACCTGAAGCAGTGCATTTGGTTTGCAGTGTCAGAGACTCCCCTTGGGAGAACAAGCCTGGTACATATCAATTTCTTTGTTAAACTGAGAAATTTATACAAGCTTGCAGCGTCCAGTGGGCATAACTGGACACTCCAGGATGGAGGTTCCCAGGGTTGTTTCTGGGACCAGAGATATTGGCTAGAATCATTCGCTTGCAAGTAGCTGGGAGCAGCTTGCATGCCAGAGGCTGTGTGTGAACAGCCCAGGAGTGGGGGTTCTCACAGCAGAGCAGGGTAAGGCTGGCTCCCAGAGTCAAGGTTTGGAGTGGCCTAGCAGATCACTGGTCCAGACAACACCAGAGGGGAATGTCACACTGGCTAGGCTCCTCTGGGGTAGAAAAGAGCTCCTGGCTGCATGCATCTCTGGGCTCTGAGTCATCCTCTGCCTCTGGGTCCGCCCCCCATCCCTGTCGAAGATTTCCTCCTCCTGGCTTGGTGCACTCTCAACTGGCAACTAAACCAACGAAATATCCACAGGGAACTTCGCAGTGGAGGTGGGGTCGCCACCAAGTATCACGTCCAGCTCTTTGTAGAACCGGCAGCTTGTGGGAGCTGCACCGGAGCAGCGGTTTGCCTCCTGCGCCTTGTGGTAGGCATTCCGCAGCTCCTTCACTTTGACCCTGCACTGCAGTGTGTCCTGGTCATGGCCCCTTTCTGTCATGCATCATGAAATCTGTCTGTAGGTATCATAATTTCTACAGATGGAGCGCAGCTAGGACAGGACAGCCTCCTCTCCCCAAACGCTGACGAGGTCCAGCAGCTCGGCATTGCTCCAAGTGGGGAATTGCCTGGTGCATGGAGCAGGCCTGGCCACCTGGAAAGATGTGCTGAGACCACTGCACGCATCACCGAGGGGACTTTCGGAAGGGGACTTTCAAATTTGCAAAGGCATGTACAGGCTGGGGCTGATGGTTGGTCACATGAGGGCAGGGCAGTAGAGTTCAAACCGATGACTAGAGAGGCGAGAACAGGCATTGTGGGACACCTCCCGGAGTCCAACCGTAGCGCTGTAATTGCCACGGTGTCTACACTGGCACAGTGGCACTGTAGCCCCAACACAGAAAGCTGTATGCCTCTCGTCAGGGTGTTTGTTTTTTTTTACAGCACTGCATCTGCATAGTTTCTGCCCACTAAGTGGCTTGGCAATGTGTACATCTCAGGAGTTATAGTACAGAAAGCTGCTTTACTGCACGGAAACTTGCCAGTGTGGACAGGGCCTAAGTTTCCCAACATTTGAGATCCAGGGTTTTTGCTCAGGTCCATCTCTAGTTACAGGGTTTTAGGACTATGGTTCATATTTCGTTGGAGGCCTCTGGCCATTCATACTGGCAAAATCCTGTAGCTGAAGAAATCAAATCCTATCGAGCTTCAAGGCCTTCCCAAAATAAATCCTGGGTAAGGAGCTGAGACCCAGTTTAGAAAGGCACTTAGTGCTGACTCCGAAATAGTTCTTCCTCTCCGTTACATTTCAAAGATAAGCTGAGACACACTAAGCAAGAAGGTACTGCATCATACAGTGCAAAACTGGAAGGGCCTGAGCATAGCTCAAGTTATATCAGTTGATAAAGAATAAATTTAAGAGATAGATCTAGCAACATACTCTGTGCGTAATGATCACCACATGCTGTCTGTACAACACACTCATTTATCTGCATCGTCACCATCATCCCAAAGCACTGTGGAAACTGATATACTAATAGGCATTCTATAACATTGCATAAAATCAGAGGAAACAGGGAAGTAAAGAATAATACTGTATCTAGCTGAAATTGTGGAGGAGTTTTTGTAGGGAGAATATAAATTACCCAAGTTGAAATTTGGCCACAGAGCTAAATTAATCCCCCTATATATTAATTCTATACTGTACGCTTATAGGGACCGATCCAATGCCCAACTGAAGTCAATAGCAGTGTTTCCTGTGATTTAAATTGGTTTTGGATTAGGCCCATCGGGAATGTAACCCATGTGGATACATTTCTCTCCAATATTCTGAAACTTCCCAATGTACCTAGTATTATAAATTCCTGTATTATAACAGGAGAGGACATTGAGCTGCAAAGTTCAGATACAGCCCTTGAACCCTCAATGTTTGGAAGGTGTTTTGGATTTCAAGTTTTTGATTGGGTCATGAGAGAGGTAAGGAAGCTGCAAAATATGGCTCCAGAAGAACATCTCCATTGCCAACTGGAATTCCGAGGGAATGAGGGATGGTATTTGGACCTGGGCTTAATTTAGATGAAGCTCTCGTTTCAGTGCTGTTCTGTTGCAAGAAATGTACCTTGAAGAATCAAACTGAGGGTAACACTTTTGATAAAATTACAGTGAAGTGAAACATTAAGATGACTAAGTATAGTTCAGCTGCGATATTTAGATAGTCAGAATGGGGACTCCCACCTGACTAATCTGCCAAGAGCATGCAGTCGCTCAGAATCCAAATCAGACCCATTCATTGGCTTGGCATGATGTCCCTGCTGAGGTTGGTTTCTCTCTCTCTCACACACACTCAGCTTTGTTTTATCTGATGTATGACATTTGGTAAGTTGTCTCATATTTTAATTACCTGATTTCCTTAATGGAGAGAAGCATTAGATGAGCACAGATCCAAATTTAGGTCTCTTTATTGCAGAAGGGAAAGAACACGTGTTTCACATGCAGCACACAATGGATACCTACAGTTTGTAATATGTGTGAGCAACCACTTTCCCCAACCTGCTCTGTAAACATAAGTCTGCACACTGTGCAAAGTCCAAACTTACCCTCCTCCCAGGAATTTGGCTTTAGTAACAAAGGAAAACAAGAAGAAGAGAACAAAAGTTAGCTCAGATGTTCTCCCAGGCTCTGTTGCTCCTAGGTCTCCTCCTTTAGGACTACTCAGCCCACACCCTAGATCATCTACTTCTGGAGAGCCACTCCCATCTCCCTTATACATGACTAATGAACCATCTAGCCTCAGTGAGTCAACAAAATACACTTAACCCTTCCTCAGCAAGATCAACACCTGTTAACAGGGTGTAATATCTCAAGTAGACACTGTTGCCCTGTTACAACATAATATATTTGCATCGGGGAATGCCATGAAGGAATAGCATGTGAGAAGCTCTGCATATAGGACAAATCCTACTCTGTCTCCTCAGTTGAAGAGCGCCTTGCTTGAAGTGAAACCAAGGGAGGTTTTATTGCATAAGGAGTGGGGAAGATCTGGGGCATCCATACAATGGTCATGCATCTCCACAGCAGCTCCTGGGATGCCACGGTGCATTGGGAGTTTGTACTGGAAGTAGGCCAGGGTATCTGCTACAATGCAATCTACCAGCCAGATGTACATGCGTGGGGTGCAACTAACGCAGAAATGACTCCAACCGCAAGGCAGCCTGTGGGGGGTGGGGAAGGATCCCCCACAGCAATCCCAAGGACACTGTTTAGCTGCTCAGGCTGTGCACTGGGGATGGCATGTGGGGTAAGATGGTTTCATAAAACCCATCCCATGTCGTCACCCTTGCATTGTTAACAGAGCAGAGGAGAACAGCTGTGAAATCTGAGAAGGGAGGAGCTGCATTCGGACTCTGCTCCCTTTCCCAACTCCCTACATTCTCTCACCAATTGGCTCCCAGCATGCTTACTAATAAGGGCCACACACTTCATCTTGATAACAGGCCTGGCACCCGCTGTTGTATTTAAACATCAGAGTGCAGGGCGGGCATCAGCTTTCAGCTCAGCTGGATCACAACTGCAGCATTCTGTGTGGCGTCCCAGAGCCATGCACTGTGGGACTAATTGTTTCTCCACACTTTTCTCCTGACAAGTTACATCAAGTTACAAATGTAAATTATTACATTTGTTTAGAGGACAATTTTTTGGTAACCTCAAATTCACTCTGTACCAGGAGGCCCTGCAGGGAAGGCTTCCCAGAGCAGGGCTGGGCTTCCTCAGGAGAAATACAAGCGTACAAGGAGCTCTGTTAGGAGATTTCGAAGCAATACAGACCAGTTTGGGGAGAGTCTTTAAACATTTTGAAAGCTGCTGTTGCCACATAGAAAAACCTGGAGCAATAATTTACTGATCACCAACTTATGTGGGGTCTGGGTGGCTCAGGGGGTTAGGGCCTTGTAATGGACCATCCCATATTTCTCTCCTAGGTCACTGGTTCCAATCCACCCCAGGATGGCATTGACCATTTGATATCCATTCAGCGGATAATTGAAATGAATTGGCATCTCTCCGTTTCCTAATGAACAGCCACCCAGATAACAAAACATCAGGAGTGAAGGAGCAGGAAGACTGAACTATCTGCTCAACCACAAAGGAACTGACTCCAGAGAAGGGTTAGCTGCATTGGTGGGGTAGCATGGGGGAAGTCTGCACTGTCACCTTTTTTGCTAATGAAAATATAGAAGATCTTCCAGGGCTGCCAGCCCAGCTTCTCTCCAAAAGGCTATACATATACTTAACTACTTTAAAGAGACAAAAACAGTGGAATGGAAGTGAGGTGCCAGCCTCAGCTAGACATCCAGGGGTGAGCCAGGCTTAGCATTCTCACATCTGGTTATCAGGATCCTGCTGGTTTTCTCTCTAATGTAAATTTCGGTCTCATCTACAGAGCACACATATGGATTACTGTACAGAACAGCACCCTCTGGTGGGACAAAGCAAGTTAGCACCACCTCTCTCTTGACTTTCTTTTTTTGATTAGGGAAAACACACTTGACTAAACCAAGCCCTGATTAAAAAGCCACCGGGAGTGTGAGGTACCATAGGGAAACACAGGCAGCACAGGTCACAAAAAGCAGGGGGAAAGAGAGGTGTCAGATACACCTGATTACAGATATAAATGAGAAAAGAAATGCAACGCTGCCACCACAGCTCACTCCCAGCATCAACAGTGAGACAAGGTGGGTGAGGTCATATCTTTTATTGGCCCAACTTCTGTTGGTGAGAGAGACGTGCTTTCGCGCTTACACAGAGCTCGTCTTCACGCGCGCTCATACAAACTCTCCCTGTCCCTCGCAGCTGCAAAGACCGTACAATCTTAGCGCGTAATGGAGGCTACTAAGAGGATCAATTCATTAAGATATTTGAGGTGCTCAAATGCCAGGGTGATGGGAGCCATCAAATATCTGGAGAGAAAGGTGCCTAAACGTCTCAGTGCAGCTCAGGGCTCCACTGGGCAAGACTGTCGTGGCTACAAAACTTTCCAATTTAAGTCGACAGGACACAGAATTATCCCCAGCGTACAGCTAGGAGAACTGAGGCAGAGAGATTGTGAAACTTGCCGTATACTTAGAACACACATTATTTAAATTCTTTGTTCCCTGGGAGATCATGGCGAATGTATTAGCATTGCATGGTGCTGTTATAGGATATTAGGTATGGCCAGGCTAGCTCATACTGAACGGGTTTGTTGCTATCATAGATTTCATATGGTTTCCCTGACCAGAGTGGACTTCTGAGAACCATGCTGCAGGGCTTGGCTATACAATAAAATCAATTAGACAAGTGAGTTGTTATAAACTTTCTGGATGAGACTTGAGCAACAATTCTGAGATGCCCAGAAAGGTAAGCCTGGTTATAATGTAATTAGGTCAGACTCAGACATGTTATATAACATGGCCAAAGGTACCTTGCTGGGTTGCTGCAATGGCCCCATGACAGAGTATATTTTGCAGGCCACAGATAGGTCCATAAATTACCTGGGGAGGGTAAACGAATACTCTAGTCCAGAGTACAATTGTAATAATTGTATGCTTTTTAACTACAAAAAACAACGATTATCCATAATAGCTCTAGGTGTGCCCATGTTAATCTGTCTAGAAGCACTCTTAGGGAGGAACCCCTCCCTTATGCACATTAGTTTGTTTAAACAGATGCATCAAGCTTGGTATTAAGCTAGTGTGCGAGCCCAAAAAGCCCTGCACTGTATAGGTTTGTATAATGAAACTACCACGGAAACAGAGGGCAAAGTTCTCCTTCTTTGCCCACAGCACAGATTGGAGCAGAGTTTTGCCTTGGGTCTGGACAAACAAAGAAAAAAGTTTAACCCCCGTCCCCACAACCTCTGCAGAAGAAAATCTCTCTCTTGCAGCTATGCAATTACACAACAGATATTCTCCTGCAAACGCAGGTTAAGCATAAAGTTTCAGCACCTGCATATAGTATTTTTCCTTTGTATATGATGTTTTATGAACAATTTGATGAAACCAGAGTGAACTCCCCCCACCCCCACCCCCTTTGTTAAGGTTGCAGGCCCATATCAGTAATGTGAGTGTATATAAAACCTTTAAAAAATGTTAGAGTAACAAATTCAGACATTAGAAACCCAGGTAATGAAGTGTTAATGGTGTATTTCTCAAGAAAGGCGTACAAATTATCTTAATTCCCCCCCCTAGAAATGCCAGCCTACCTTTTCTCTATTTTACCAGCGGAGTACTGAAAGAACAGCAGTTTAATAATCTGCTCCATAAAGACATGACTCCAGTACTACAGCATAAGGCTTTGGCATCACACGACCTTTTTGTGTCAGAACTCCAACAGCCTGAACTGAGATATAGCATAGGAGCCCTGCGCAGATACAAAATTTGTATCCATGTCCATCCACAATCTGCAAACACGGTCTGTGGATATAAAACAGATATCTGCAGATTTGCAGGGCTCTATATATGAGGTATGCATATGGAGGCATACTAGCTCTGTTTCTAACAGTACTTGGACAACTGGATGCCATACAGAACCACGGGGTCCAATTTTGTGAGATGTTGAATATCCCTGTTCCGAGAGTGCTCTATAGAAATATCTGCATACACCTGAAAAGTTAATAGATAAAGTGACAGCAGATGACTCTCAAGACTATGCAGGATTGGTCCTGGACTTTGTAGGCCCAGTACCATTTTTTGTTGTGCTTTGCTAAGTGCTTCTTATGTGCCACAATTAACACACTGTGTGTGTCACGAGATCAGGCCCACAATGAAGGTCAGTGAAGAATTTTTCAGAGGTGAGGTCTGAGGCTTTGTTTGAAAGGTGCAACTTTAACTCTGCACTGCCTGACTGACTGATGTTTGGTTTTTTATTTAAATGAACGTTCTTAAAAGACACTCAGACCCCGATCTGAGCCTGTGACCTTAAGGAAGGTTTTTTTGTGAGGCAGTTTCCTCAGCTAATTGTACCACTCCTATCCTTAGGAGAGGAGCCAGTTTCCTGTGGACCCTATGGGGTGTACAGGAGTAGGGCTCCACATGGGTAAATGCATCAGACTGCTGGTGAGTCTTGTCAGGCTTGTCAGGGACCCCACAATCCCTACAAGATTTAGGAAGCTTATTGGTGCCCCCAATCCCTCTCCCTGCCTCAGGCTTGTGGGTCCTCTGCAAGTCCTAGGAACTTGGGTGATTATTTAGGGGAATGCAGTTATAGGGGACATTGGTTGGGGAAGGGGTTGCAAAGAGCAGAGAAGGCTGGCGGGCAGCTTAAGCAGTGCAAAGCTACAGGAGATGACTGGGGAGAAACCAGTCCCTCCCTGCCTTCTGCTACAGCTGAACCTCTTGCAATTCACACCGGTGGAATTCCCCTCCGACAGGTGGCTTGCTGGTGCAGCAATGAGAGAAATGCTAGGGTTCCACCGCCCACCGTGTCCTCCTGTGCCCCTGAGCAGCTCGTGCCTGCCCCCCAAACAATCACTTCCTGTTCGGAGGGTATGGGCAGAGCAGCTCTGTGAAGGGAAATAGCAGAAAGAGGCTGGGGGGGGAGGGTGAGAACACAGGGGTGGGCATCGAGCTGGAGACATACAGGCTGCCTGGATCAGAGGCGCTCCGGTGAATGCTGATGCTTCCTTGCCTTCTCCACCTGGCATATCTCCCTTGGTTCATTAAAGCAAAGTCCTGCTGTTGTAAGCCAGGGGCCCCTAAAGTATGAGGAGGAGGGCAATGCGTGACCAATAGGGTTGGTGGAGATGATGGGAGTGGGGGAAAAGGAAATCTACCCTTCCTGTCTACAGAAGAGCAGAGTCACCAGAGCAGGCCAAGAGATGACCTCCAGACCCAAGCTTTGTGTTGGAGAAATTATTTTCTTGCCTTTGATGAGCCCTGTCCCCAGCAGTCAGGTTGTGGAGACAGGGCTCAGAGAATAAAGAAAAGGGCTGGAGACTTGAAAATTGAGGTCTCCAATCAATCAAAAATAGGTGCTGTACTCTAGAGCCCAAGTAGAGGAGTTCGGCAAATCAAGTTGTCTCTCTCCCCTGCACTTTCTGCTCTTTGCTACAAATAGGTGAATAAAGTTGGAAAACTATTTAACTTAGGTTTCAGAGTAGCAGCTGTGTTAGTCTGTATCCGCAAAAAGAAAAGGAGTACTTGTGGCACCTTAGAGACTAACCAATTTATTTGAGCATAAGCTTTCGTGAGCTACAGCCCACTTCATGAATGCATCCGATGAAGTGAGCTGTAGCTCACGAAAGCTTCTGCTCAAATAAATTGGTTAGTCTCTAAGGTGCCACAAGTCCTCCTTTTATTTAACGTAGGCGAACAATTCTTCCTTTGGGAGGGAAAATCAAGGGTAGCTTGTTCAATTCTCTTTAAGTTTACTGAAAAATTCTCCTTCAGCCCCAGATCTGAAATGCCACCTTTGAAGAGGATACATCATCAGTGGATTTTAGAGGAAGTCCTAAATTTAGGCTTCCAAAGGAAACTCAGTTGCAACTTTACCTATGGAGTGAGTCCTATCATTCCCAAATTACTGGAGTTAGCCTCTCAATTTGCTCACAGAAACTTCTTTCTAGTGATTAAAATCTAGATTATAGGGAACTACCATTTTCCTTTTGCACCATAACTGAGTTGCACAGATCCAGTATTTCTTACATACTGGAGTCTTTAGCATGCTTGAATTATGCTTCTTGCTTGGGTTTCTTTGGTCTAATATGGGTAGGTAAGAAAGGAGTCTGTGAATGCTGAAAACATTTTCCAGAGCTCTCCTTGTAAGACTTCAAATTTAATTCTCAGGGCTGGGCAAAAGTCCAGGGTATTGAATCCACAGAAGTTGAGTAAGTTACAGAGAGAAATTAAACAGCACTTCTGTAGCTTCCACTGTCTCTGTGAGTGCCTTCACACTGAGCGTGGCTTGTTCCTGAGGCTGTTTAGAAGGGTCAGATGCAATTTCCACTATAAATCTAATTATGCAGAGAATGAATAACTCAAATATTTTCAATGGTGTCTACTGGAAGCTTAGCATACAAGCAACACGACAGATTGATTTTTTTGTCCTGAGAAGTGTTGAAATTGTGTTAAACACACTACGCCCTTTCAGAGAATTTTTTTAAACCTACAAAAATAAGACTTAATTATAAAGCTGACAGTTTTCTACTGTTCTATTCCTCACTAAGAAAACAAGAGAGCTAAGTTCTCTGTGTATGGAGCAGCTTTGCCTTTAAGCTCATTGTGATGTCAGCCTACAACAACAGTTCATTGCTTATTTCCACAAATTTCATGCGCAAATGGTGAACGTCTTAATTATGTCAGTTTACTTGCATGACTGCAGTTGGGACACCCTAGGCTTCTCATCCTAATTAAGCAGCTGTCCTGATTAAGGAAAGAGACACTGAAGACAATTAAAATGAATAAAACACTGCACTGAGACTAACGTCTAAAATTAAATCTGGTCTAGCAGATCAGGCACTGGACTGGGAGTCAGCAGATCTAGCTTCTATTCCTTGCACTACCACGGACATGCTGTGTGACTGGGCAGGTCATGTCGCAGCCTCCATTCCCCCTCCCACCCTTTGTCTGTCTTGTCTATTTCGACTGAGGTCTTCAGGGCAGACCAGTCTCTCACTATGTGTTTGTATAGCACCTAGAACAATAAGGCCCCAATTCCTACTGGGGCCCTTAGGAGCTATTGCAGTTCTAACAGGAATTTTATTTGGCAACTTCTGTATTGGAAGACTGAATGGAGATCCCCCCACCCTGATTTAACACCTGGTTTGGCAGTGGCTGCTTCTATCCCCAGGAGCTCTCCACTCTTCACTAAATTTCCATCTCGTTTCACTTTGGAGTGAGGGAGGTAGTTGGTGTATGAGAAGAGGCTAGCTGAGGAGAGGTAAAGCAAAAGCCAGGAAAGGGAGCGGGGGTCTGCACAAACAGCCTGGAAATGGTGGGGAGCACTGGGGCTCAAGGATGGAGTCCTGGGGCAGCAAGCATGAGCTGAGGAGAGTCAAGTGGAGAATGTGTCTTGGGGAGTCAGGCTGGAGAGACAGGTGGCATATGAGGAGGGGTTGGATGGAGAATGCTATAGGACCATAGGGAAGGGCCAGGTGAAGCCAGAAGTGTGTGCTGTAGGATCTAGACCAATGGGATGGGCATAGAGACAGACAGATTAGAAGGCAATGGAGGGTGGAAGTGGACAGGTCAGTAGGAAGCAGAGGAAAGTGGAGGCTGAGGTGGACAGCACTGCGGCAAGCCAGGAGTGGGACAGCTAAGAGGTACTGGCAACCAGGTGTTATAATGCAGTGGAAATGGGGTGGGGCAGAGGAGACAAGGTGGGCTCAGGGTGAACCAGGCAGGCAACCTCCAACAGCGGAGTCTGCTTCCAAGAGGGCTGCAGGCCAGTAGGAGCAGCCCAGACCACACAAATAGATGGCAGGCCCCACATTTTTAGCTGATCCATGTAATCTTAGGATGTATGTATCTTAGCACAGGATTTAGGCCACCCGTAGTCAATTTTCCCTCACAGGATCTAGGTGGGGAAGTGCTTACAAGACAGACTGTTCACCCTACCTCCTACCCCAATCTTAGTAATTTCTCACACAATAACGCCACCGTGAGCTACCATCAGAGGGCATTTGGAAGGGAATTAAACCAAGTTACCCTCTTCCCCCCACCTCTCCCTTATATTATTAAAAGGATTAAGCTCTAATTGTCTCAGTTTTATAATAAATATTTCTGCTGGGATGCCAAAGCAACCATCCTGCACAGTGCAGCTGGCTGCACCATTACCATATAGGACTGCTTTATGATGAGTTTGCTAGTCACTGCTGAGGAACTACGTTTCAGTCCCAGGAAAGTGGCATCTAAGGTCACAGGAGAGTTGCTGCAATACAGCAAAAAATCCTCTGAGGTTCAAATTCCAGCACATGTAGGGAGTGCGATACACAAAATGTGTGTAGACACACGTTTGCAAGAACAGGGACAGTACGTATCTATATGCTAACTAAATGCAGTTTCCTCCAGCTGTAGGTGGGGGCCATTATCTAGTCAGAGGGAGCACAAACTTGCAGATGATGGTCCTGGATCTTTAGAAGCCATTCAAAAATACCCACTACAGGGTTCACTTAATGGAAGATACACTTATCGAGAGGCGGAACAGGGTAAAGATCTTCAGGCCACACATTTTCTAGTGGGATCTTACATCCCATGCCTGCCAGAATTTGGCTCTCTGCCTGCAATGAACTGATGGAGTCACCAGAATGTGTAGTAGAGTCTAGTTGTCTAGCTAGCCGTTTGGAATCTGAAACACAATAGGTTGCCCTATATTTGCACTATACCTCTCCTCCCACCCAAGACAGATGTGCGATTGCACATTTTATGATCACTAACACAGAGGTTAGATGGATCTAACAGAACGTTAAGGAAAGACCTAATGAAGGATTACCAAAAAAAAATCTCTGCCAGTTGCAAGAAATGTTGTGCCCAGAAATGCGTATGACAGTGCACCTGATATATACTTGCCTACGCCTGTGGCAGAGAAAACCAAAATCTATCAGGAAGTTTGCTACAAGCAGAGTTTTGTCCTCATTTTTCTTTCATTGCCCTACTGATCAGATAAGACGCCACTTATTAATACCTTAATGACAACTGGGGAGGCTCGATTCTGATCTCACAAGCCATTTTACACCAGGGTCACTACACAGACTTCAGCAGAGTTACTTGTAATTTATACTGAGGTGAATGACATTCGAATCAGGCCCAGGTTGTCTACAACTTCACGCTTCTCCAGTCCTCTGAATGATACATGTTTCTTATAATCAGCACTGGCATGTGTAGAAGCCAGAGCATCCCTTGGGACCTTGCCCCCTTAGAAATAATTGCTATGGTGGAGGAAAAGAGACTGCAAGCAGCTGTGGTTCATTCTACCCATGCATTCTCTGCCCTTTGAACGTTAAAAGCTGCATGCCTACACTGAAAGCTGTATACATAACACAGGGTTTATTTTAGCAGAAATGAAATGGCTACCACAAAAGACAAATTATACAGTAATCAAAGGGATCAAACAGCAAACAGGCACCCAAAGGACAACAGCATTTTTTGATGGAATTCACTCTTAATGAAACAGCCAAGAGTCACACAACCCCCTGGCTAGCTTTTAGAAGTAGTGATAGGACTTGGCAGGTGGCTTCTAAAGAGAAGCCACGGCATTATAAATTTCACTGCCATACTTGGGATTTCTCATTTGACTGAGGTCCTCACTTCCCCTTATGGAGAATAGGAAAATGGTTGTCTCGCACTGCCCTTCTCACATCGGGAGCATTTGAAATATCATCCCGGACTCAGGTGGGTCAAACCAAAACTGTGGAGAAAAACTCTGGAGTGTGCTTGGGAAGAGTTGGGGGATAGGAAGGCAATGAAGATCTAGATCTTATATTTGCATCTTGAACTCAAATCTACTTGAAATTTAAATTAAAAGTCATATTTTCTTCCCGGCCTAAAAGAGGTGACTATAAAATATCTCAAGTTGTTTCTGATTAACAATTTTTTTTTAAGTGCTGTAGCTAGTTACAAAAGTTAGTTGAACAGGTTACATCCGATGTTAAGCAGTCACCATTACGGGCGCTGTTTTGGGAAACCTCTGAGCACACATTCTGTATTCTCTTGATTTAAAAAAAAATATATATAAATATCGCAAGTTAAAATATGCCCACATTTCCTTTCCATGTTAACTTCCCTTTTAAAGGATACAAAACATTCTCAATGTAACCAGATACTGCAGAAAAATTTTAAGTTGCCTATTTCTGGTACCACAATCCCTGAGTATCTTTGAAACATAGTCCTTAACTTACAATTCGTTTATTCTGGTTGAAGATTCATTTCCTTTATCAGATATTCTTTTAATAGAGTTTAACCTTGGCATGAATTTCCACTGAAGTGATTCATCCATTTAGCAGGCACACAATGCTCAGAGAAGCATTATGTTCACTTCTATTCGGCCACTGAGTTTATTCCAACATTGCATAGGCTTTCAAGACATGGTGAAAGGTGATGTTCACTTAAAGGTGGAGAGCAAACAAAAGAGTTTGAGCACACATTTCTAGGCTGAAAGCCCCCTTTGAATTTCTCATTTCTGGGCCTGGTATTTCTTTGATGGCCAAACGGGACATTACACTTGAACAGGTCCAAGCAACCAGTGGAATAGCAGCGTTTCTGAGCCCTGATGGACTGTATTATTTCAGATAGGTTCCACAAGGTGAATGCCACACAGATGATGACGTACAGATGACAAAATGAGAGACACTCCAGGTCAGAATGAAATTGGTTAGAGAAAGAAGGAAGTCTCAATTCAAGCTCAAAGAAAAAACGTTTAGCTACAAGATGCAAACTCTAAGCCACCAACAGAGATTTGCTTTAAGAAGAGCTGGCAGCTAAAAAAACAGCAAATCCATGTGGGGCATTAGAGATGATCAAAGTTGGCCTCTAACTAGATAGGATCTGGGTAGAATGTTATTGGGACTGCTTCACAACAACAGAAGCTAAGACAGTTTGGCTGTAGACTGCAAGCCCAGAGGCACACTCCTGCACTGTAACATGGGCTGAATGGGCATGTCTGACTACTCAGTATTGGAGCGGATGCTATGCAGGTCTCACTGAGGCCTCCTTGAAATAATTGCTCCATTCAAAGACTCTGACCCCTACAGCCTCCCCCCAGAAAACTTCACATCTGGTTGCCATGAAACTTTGCTGGAAAGCTTTGAAGCATCAGGCATTCTCCCAGCCATTGGCTTGGCCTCTAGTTTGTAGAGCCCACAAGCCTTTTGTCTAATTTGTCTTTCTCCTGTAATTTTGTTTTGAAATACTAGCTTCCCCCCAAGAAAGCCACCCAGCTCTTTGCATCCAGCAATACCATGGAAACTCTTCCCTGACTCCCCCAACTATCACAGTTGTCATTTTCAACTTTGTTTGTTATTTAAACTGGTGTCATTCAAGACGAAAATTATTTCTATGTCAGGGTTTATACTGGAAAAAGCTAATTTGACTACAGTTTGAGATCTAGAACTACAACATAACCAGCCATGTCTTCCCTAACTGCTGTACAAAGACATGATTTTCAATTAATCTAATGAGAAACAGATCAGAACTTCATGAGCACATTTCTAAGCCTTCAGATTCTTGATCTTATTAACATGGAGGAGGAGAGTCAATGACTCAGAGTCAAAGAACTCATTCATCTTCCTTGGCATGTGGGATACTAAACACTTGTGGCTATTTAACATCTTTGATAGCTAGTATAACCATAGAATCATAGAACTGGAAGGGACCTCAAGAGGTCATCTAGTCCACTCCCCTACACTCAAGGCAGGATTCAGTATTATCTAGACCACCCCTGACAGGTGTTTGTCCAACCTGCTCTTAAAAATCCCCAATGATGGAGATTTCATAACCTCCCTAAGCAATTTATTCCAGCATTTAACCACTCTGACAACTAGGAAGTTTTTCCTAATGTCCAACCTAAACCGCCCTTGCTGCAATTTAAGCCCATTGCTTCTTGTCCTATCCTCAGAAGTTAAGAACAACAAATTTTCTCCCTCGTCCTTGTAACAACCTTTTATGTACTTGAAAACTGTTATGTCCCTTCTCAGTCTTCTCTTCTCCAGACTAAACAAACCCAATTTTTTCAATCTTCCCTCATAGGTCACGTTTTCTAGACCTTTAATCATTTTTGTTGCTCTTCTCTGGACTTTCTCCAATCTGTTCACATCTTTCCTGAAACGTGGCACCCAGAACTGGACACAATACTCCAGTTGAGGCCTAATCAGTGCAGAGTAGAGCAGAATTACTTCTCGGGTCTTACAATACTCCTGCTAATACATCCCAGAATGATGTTTTCATTTTTTGCAACAGTGTTACACTGTTGACTCATATTTAGCTTGTGATCTCTATGACCCCCAGATTCCTTTCCGCAGTACTCCTTCCTCGGCAGTCGTTTCCCATTTTGTGTGTGTGCAACTGATTGTTCCTTCCTAAGTGGAATACTTTGCATTTGTCCTTATTGAGTTTCATCCTATTTACTTCAGACCATTTCTCCAGTTTGTCCAGATCATTTTGAATTTTAATCCTATCCTCCAAAGCACTTGATGGTACATACACAGAGCCCATATGCTTCCCTCCAGGCTCTCAGGGCACCATACATTCAGAGCATGCAAAGCATGGGATCAGCTGGGGTGCAGAATGGACATGTGGCAGGGCATGATATGAAGAATCCCAGAGATCCTAGCCAGTAGAATGGAAAACTCTCCTCCCAGGCTGTTTGCACCACTTCCTCTGCCATTACGGCAGGCCCAATAGCCAGGGTGCCATTGGGTGCCAGCACCTGACCAGACTCTAGGGCTACTGAAGGAAGTTGTAGAAAACACACTGGAGTTAATGCTGACCTTGGCATCTTTAACTTCTGCAGGCATTTCCTGTGGGATTGGCTGCAGTTGTGGGTTTGGGAAGCAGGCTACCTGGGGTAGCTCCTCGCATCCATCCTGGCCTCTGCCAACTTTTGCTGCACAGCTTTTATTTTGCAGAAGGGGATGGGGAAAGATGGCTGCACAGGGGTTGAAGCATCCCACCATCATCTACCTCTGTGTGGCCCTATAGCTCTCTCCCTACTCTTTGCCACAGACAATGGGAGATGGGGATAGTGGATAGATGATGGAGCACACGAGCAGTGGGATTCTCCCTAGAAGGGGAGAGGGCACTGTTTCTTTCCTTGGATGTGGAGCCATCAGATATTGCCACCTCCTGGAGCAAACACCACGCTTCTTGGTACTATTTACAGGAACATTTCCACACAACATTTGACATTTTTATTAACCCTTGCAGTACTGAGCCATGCTTGTCCTGAATGAAAGGCACTATGAACTCTTCCTCTCATCTTTAGATCCATGTCTCCCACCCTAATGCACTTCAAGCTTCCTCCATCTTCTTACTTGCTCCCCACAACACTGCATCACTGTGCTAACACACGAGAAACAAAAAGTGAAAGCAGTTATGGAGAAGAGTCAACCTGACTGCCAAAAAAGTCCCACTTGATACAATTTCTTTCAGTCAAAGAATCTTAGATATCTTTGCTAAAATTAGTTTATCTGTGTAGTCTGACAATGTACCTTCAACAAAAAGAGTACGGCTGCAGTATATTTAGTTGGCCTCACTTCCCCTTACCCACAACAACAAAGCTGCGGTAACAATGCCACTTTGGGCCACATTCTCCATTGGTGTCAATTGGCACAGCTCGTTTGTCCTCAGTGGAAGTACAATGATTTACTCCAGCTGGGGATCTGACCCAACACACCGAAAATGTGGTAGATGCAAAATATATTGATGAGTACGACGTTTCAGTGCTATTCTTCTGTTGTGAAGTTGTAGAGGAACACTCATAGCTGTTAGATGGCAATGCTATCGCAGCCATATCAACTTTTGTGCACAGACTTCTCCTCTGTGCACAAAAGCCATTTCACGTTTATTGCCTGCTTGGGTGTTTTTAAGTCACTTGAGCCGTGACTTCTTGCTTGATGGCACCACCTGACATTTGCAATAACCATGCCCTGAGTGTGCTGTACTGACCAGCATCTCGATAGCTGAGCTACACTATTTCCTTACCAGAACTTTTTATGAACAGCCTCTGACTCAGTAATACTCCTCAGTCAGCCTCTGTTTTTCATTGACCTGTAGATTAGCAGGGAAAATAAAATATGATAAGTTGAGGTTAAAATACCATGACACAGTGCACAGATTTACTAAGGAATAAACAAAGGCTAGAGCTTGCCTTTTATAGATGCACACCTCTCTGTGCCAGAGTCATATAATCTGTCCCTGCCAAAGCTTCATGACATACTCAGCATTTATGAGCCTGTGGAATCACCACCTCAATTAAATTTCATAACAAAAAAACAACAAAAAACAGCCACAGCATTTTAAGTACTATACTAGGAGAGATTTTTCCATTACAAGAGGGCTACCATAGAGGGACGCACCGTGAAAGAACACAGTGATATTAAATGCAGAAGCTCTGCCACCCACCCAAGACGGCCTGCAGGTGAATATTTATTATTTTCAGACACGTCTGAACCAGAACACCAGACATGAATGTGCCCAGAAGTTTTTTTGGGGGGAAATACTGGTCTATGGGGATGGCCCAACTCTCTATAATACAGCAACTACAATCTCAGATCCAAAAACTGCCTGAGCTTTGTGAATGTTTGGATCTGGATCAGGACTGTGAGACAGTCAACCATTTCTGGTTATTTACACAGCCCCACAAGTGAGGGTGCACAACATGCTGTATTATATACATGGCTGGGTACCTGCTCCACACTGCTAAAGGCTCAATCCTGCCAACATTCACTACCAGGCATCATGCTGACTACGAGTAGCGAATCTCAGGGGGATTGCTCGCAGTAGCAAGCGCAACATTCAGCGGTGAGTGTTGGCTGCTGGCATGAGCCTTTACTCTGACCAACTGGACACAAAAGACTCTACTCCAGATAGAGAGAGAAACCCACCGTTAGTGTAATAAATCATAATTCCCTGGAACACTCATATCTAAAGATCCAAGATAACTGGCTTTTCAATTGCCTTTGGGTTGAGAAGCACTTTTCCCCTCTGTATTAGTTGTAATAGACTCTTAAAAGCTTGGAATGAACTTTCCCCATCTATAGGTTTTACCCAATAGAGCCAATTGGCAACCCCTCCTTTTCCTGCCTCCTATCGCCACTGTGTTTTAGATGTAGATGAAGTTGAAGCTGTGGTTTTAGTTTAACCGTTTCTGCTTTATCACATACAATATAAAGCTTATGCTCAAATAAATTGGTTAGTCTCTAAGGTGCCACAAGTACTCCTTTTCTTTTTGCGAATACAGACTAATACTGCTGCTATTCTGAAACCAATATAAATGTTGCCAATCCCTTGAGCTGCCTGAATTTTTGAGCGCAGGGACAAGAGATCCAAGGAGATGCAAGTAACTTTACTTTCAAATATTTTTCCAGCTGTCCACGCAGTCTTTGGGGTCGCCACAGCCTACTGCCCAAGAGAATTGAGGTTTGGCCAGTCAGGAGGGAAAGTGGCAACAGGAAACAGGATCTGGCTGACAGTGAGTTGGCACATTTCTTTGAGTACTTCTCAGTGCACCTTGGAGTTAGTGATTAAACAGAAGCCATTAGTCTGGGGTTATTGTAAAGTTGCATCAGGTTTGACTCAGCAGCTCACCAGGCAACAGCCCTATACCCTATGCCAGTGTGCCTCAACCTTTCCAGACTACTGTACCCCTTTTCAGGAGTCTGATTTGTATCACGTATCCCCAGTTTCACCTCACTTAAAAACTATGTACCTACAAAACCAGACACAAAAGGGTCACAGCACACTATTACTGAAAAATGGCTTACTTTCTCATTTTACGTATAAATATAAAATAAATCAATTGGAATATATTGTACTTACATTTCAGTGTATAGTATATAGAGCAGTATAAACAAGTCATTGTCTGTATGACATTTTAGTTTGTACTGCTTCTGCTAGGGCTTTTTATGTAGCCTGTTGTGAAGCTAGGCAAATATCGAGATGAGTTGACGTACCCCCTGGAAGACTTCTGCGTACCCCCAGGGGTCTGCATACCACTGGTTGAGAACCACTGCCTTATGCCTTATCATTTCAACACACACTACCTACCCTGCAGTAAGGGTGCCTGCAAAATTACATAGAAAATGATCACTGGATAACTTCTAGTGGAGAGAGCACACAAAGTTCTGGGTGCAGAAGTACTAAAAATAATTCCTCTCTGTGTATTTCTTATTTAACTTATCAATAAAGCTTAAGTGAATTGTAAAACACCAACATATCCTAGAACATGGAAGAATCTCGTAATCAAAAACACAATTTTAAGATATGCAGGCCACATTTTTTAACCTAAAAGTCTTAGAGACTCTCCTGTTAAAGGTGAGCTGAGAAATGTTAAGTATATTTACACTCCCAAATCAGTAACCCAGTATTGGCCCAAACCTATCATTACTGATGGATGGACTTTCTGTAATTGACTTCAATGCATGTCCGTTCAAGCCTGCGAGTAACGACCAGTCAAAGCCAGCACATGTTGTCTGAACTCTAACCATATCCCAGGGCAGTGCACAGTCAGACTGGACACAAGCTCTACATTCAGCAGCTCAGACCGTGCCCAGACATGCATAGACTTCAACCAAACACAATTCCATTTTAGCAGGTTATTTGAAAGTTAATTCTTCTGTTATTTACTCCGAAGCTGACATCCCAAATGCCTATTGAACACTGATCTTGTTGTAGCTCCTAGATCAGGGGTGGGCAAACTACGGCCCACGGGCCACATCTGGCCTGCCTGCCGTTTTAATCCAGCCCTTGAGCTCAGGTGCCCCAGCCAGGGAGCAGGGTCATGGGCTGCTCCATGCAGCTACCGGAAGCAGTGACATGGCCCTGCTCTGGCTCCTACGCAGAGGTGCAGCCAGGGGGCTCCACTTGCATGCTGCCCCCACCCCAAGCACCACCCCCACAGCTCCCACTGGACAAGAACTGTGGCCAATGGGAGCTGCAGGGGTGGCGCTTGCAGACAGGGCAGTGCGCAAGGCCGCGGCTCAGTGTAGGAGCTGGAGGGGAGATGTGGCTGCTGCTTCTGGGAGCTGCTTGAGGTAAGTGCCACCCAGAGCCTACACCCTTGAGTCTCTCCCCGCGCCCCAATCCCCTGCCCCAGCCGATCACCCTCTCGCCCTCCGAATCCCTTAGTCCCAGCCGGGAGCAGCCTCCTACACCCCAAACTCCTCATCCCCAGCCCCACCCCAGAGCCCTCAACCCCCCACTCCTCCACCACAGCCCGGAGCCTCCTCCCACACCTTGAACTCCTCATTTCTGGCCCCACCTCAGAGCCCACACTTCCAACCAGAGTCCTCATTTCCTACTGCACCCCAACCCCAATTTCATGACCATTCATGGCCCACCATACAATTTCTATTCCCAGATGTGGCCCTTAGGCCAAAAAGTTTGCCCACCCCTGCCCTAGATTCTCCAATCAGAAATTCGGCCTGTGATGAAGTGGGACTGTTCTTAATGTTTCCTCTGAATACTGTAGGGGTGCCTCAGTTTCTCCTCGGCATTTCTTAAGTCTCTAGGTGGTGGATAAGGGGGTGTAATTGTTGCAGAGCAAAGGGCCAGTGTACATAAATGGCGACACTCTGTCTCCTGGCAACTGATGGCCTGGGTCCTTCCCCCTACAAGGTGATAGCTAAAGGGTTGGAGAACAAAGGAATCAGGTGACCTCCTGGCCCGGGAAAGGGACAAAGCCCAGAGGAGGAGGGGCTGGAGGGGGAGTCAGTTGGGGGGCTGGCTGGGGACGAGGAGTGAAGTGCAGACATGGTTGCCTGGCTCACTGCCCCCCAAAATGGAGCCAGCTGAGGGGTCCTGTTCTCTGTACCTACAAGCTCTGTTTTAGACTGTGTTCCTGTCATCTAATAAACCTCTGTTTTACTGTCTGGCTAAGAGTCATGTCTGACTGCGGAGTTGGGGTGCAGGACCCTCTGGCTTCCCCAGGACCCCGCCTGGGCGGACTCACTGTGGGAAGTGCACAGTGGGGCAGGGGATGCTGAATACTCCAAGGTTAGACCCAGGAAGGTGGAAGCCATGTGAGCTTCTTGCCCTGAAGACAATCTGCTCACAGAGAGAAGACTTCACCAGAGTCCTGCCTGGCTTCGTAGGGAGCAGTTCCAGAGCATCGCCCAGGGACTCCGTGACACGGCCCCATTGTGCTCGGCACTGTAAGAACTTACAATCTAGGTATAGGACACGACACAGGCAGACGGGGAGCACAAGGCAACAGTGACTTTTGTAATAAGCGCTGGTCATAGCACACTGGGTGCCTGGCAAAGAACTTCCCTCCTAAGCACTTGCAGAGCATTCAGCTCTTGCAGGGGAGAAGAGATTCAGACTTTAAGTAAGCAAGGGAGGGACTGTTCTTCAGATGCGGTGCTACCCAGTGCATTTGTAGAGCCACATTCTGCATGTATGTAGACACATGCATCTCCATCTGAGGCAAACAGAAATTATCTGTGCACACCCAAGGACCAGAATTTGGCCTGTAGCACTGAAGTCTTCATGTGAACCTTGTTATTGAACTAGGACCTCGAGCAGTTTTTATTTCCCCACTTAAAATTCCCCTTTACGTTTCCAAACCAATCGCTGACGAGACCCAAGGATCAATACAGTGGGCCAGATCTTCAACTGATGTAAACTGGCATAACTCCATTCAAGTCAATTTGCCTTCAATGGAGCTGCATGCATTTATACCAGCTGGGGAGCTGCCCAAATCCCTTTAACACAAAGGCCATTGGTCTGATTTGGAAAGTTATATTCTCCACAAATTATTGGCATTGGTCTGAAAACCCCAACCAAGTGTCCACACAGGCTATGCCCCAGAACTTACCATCCCCAGCACGCACACACGGAAGAACCTAACCCATTCTCCTCCATATTTTTTCTTCAGCGTAATGGTCCAGAATAGATTTTCCAGAGCTGGAGAGGAGGAGTGGTTTGGCCTGGAAGCTGGTCCTCTGTTATCCAAATCCCCGAAGCTGGGGAGTACTGCACATGCTGTATTCAAAGAGGAAGCATGAATACAACCAAACAATTGTCCGCTATATTTACACCAAGTGGATCAGGTGGCTGGCCTCCACAGTAACAAACGAGAAGTATTTGACACCAGCTAATGCCAGACAAAGCGTGTTGCTGATCTCTGGATGGTCATCGTGCCTCCAACAACAACAGCTGCCTCAACTTACCCCATTGCATTCTCCGTCCAATTAACTTTTTAACCTTCAGCCCAAGTTGCATAAGGGCTCTAGAGAGCTTAGCAAGAGATTAGGTTTAAATACCTTGTTATTTTTATCATCATCCTACTAGTGTATCTTCCCACTACAACAGCTAGGATGGTCTTTGTAAGGAAGAGCTCAATAACCTTATCTGGAATATAATGGACCCAAACTTCAAATTTTGTGTCTGTTTTTGTGTGTGCAAATAATGGCGCTCCTGAATGATGTTTGGTCCATTTAATAGTCATTCAAGTACTATGCCCCTGAGTGTGCCCTCACATCAGGTGGTTACACACCAAAGCATTATTCAAATGCTCCTAATATGTACTTGCCGTTACCTCTGGGTGTAAAAACATAGGCACCAAACTGGAGGCTGAGCTGAGGTCCTTCAGAAAGCAAGGGTCAACTTGTTAAACAGAAGGACATGCTACCACCCTTCAGGGGCCATGTTTCACTCAGGTTCCTCCACTGTGGAACATTACATATGGAGTAATAACAGATTTGATTTGTACAGCACCTCTGCAAAGCTATCAGTCTAAGGGGCATGGATGGGTCCCATTGCTGGATTATCTGAGTGCCTTACAATCTTTCATGTGTTTATCCCAAACTGCTCTGTGAGGTAGGGAAGCACTATATTCCATTTTACAGAGGGGAACTGAGGCATGAGACTTAGCGATTTGCCCAAGGTCACACAGGAAGTCTGTGGCAGAGCAGGGAATTGAACCTGGGTCTCCCAAATCCCAAGTGCGCATCCTAACCATTGACCCATCCTTGCTATAAGGACCCCAATTCTATCACCATTCAAAACGGTGAGAATTTTGACACTGACTTCAACTGCAACACCACAAGTCTCTGAGAGAAGGCAAGAAAAGTCTTCAGTGTTCCCAGAAATCAGTGCTAGAAAGTGGATATATTTTTTTATTTTGGTGATTCTAAATATTCTTCGGCACCATGCCAAATGCATGCATACACACACACGCACACAGTGAAAGAATGACAGGAATTGCATGGGAGGATTTATTGCTGTATTGAGTCATGTACAGTACTTCGATAGGATGTTATTCAGAACAGGCTCTCCAGGCTGGGAAGACCTAAAGAATGCAATCTTTCTCTTCCAACCAGGGGGCCTTGAAACCACTTGGGGTGAACATTCTTGACAGAGAACACATTATACAATCCCGATTAATAAAACAATAATTTATGCTTCATCAGTGCCTTCCATTCATGCTAACATGCTTCACAAACCAGTGTTTATGAGAGAGAAGAACTACTTCAAGTGGCTGTGTGTCAAAAATGGGTGAAGAAGCAACACTACCCAGTAGTTTAGGAAAGGAAGTGAAGACTGCCACCTCCAGTTGAAATGGCTGTGGGAATTTATAATGTAATTACTCAGAGTGGAGTTTGGCTACCAGACTGAGGCCGACACCCATCCTTGCAAAAGAGAGTACCATGATTGCTGTAGTTGCTACAAGTGGGCAGGATCTCAATTTTATGCGTCATCCAAAGAGTGAGCACCTCCAACACTGTGATGGCACCATTTTCCCCCTTAGCGAGCTTTTTGGGACATGACCTTCTGCCTTCTCTTTGGAGAGCATCTATGCAGCATGGCCACGGCTGGAAATCACTGTACCTTGAACAGTGCCACCTGCTGAATCACTGGGGTGATACACTTCTGAATTCATGCTGTAACTATTATTTACTGCCTGTTGCTTTTGCCTCTCCCTCTCTTGCCAGTAGCTGCCAGCTAAGTATTGCATTTGCAAGCCGGAAAGGAGACTTGGGTGGGAATGAGTGTTTTCCTGTGGATGGGACCCTGCTATTGTAATTTGCATGGTCTGACTGAAATGACACAGGCAGAGGCATCCTCCTTTCTTCTCCAGAGATAGTAAAGAGCCATTCCTGCCCCTTCAGCTATCAAGCACATCCACCACTGCAGATGCCCTCCACATGTGTGTGAAAGCCCTGCACGTGACCATGCTGAGCTGTACAGCTGCTGCACAGAGTGAGGCAGCATGTTCTGGGGAGACTGCTATCCCAGACTGTTTATTGCTGTTTATCATCCAGGTGGCTGTGCATTGCCCTTGGCTTGGGAGCTGCCTGGATGGTATCTGAGATTTCTGTGCTGGTGCAAGGCTGGCACTGGGAATTTCCCATCACTCTTTTTGTTCCCCGTCAGATTTGCATCAAGGCTGAACCAGTCAGATGCCTTAAAAAAATCACAGCACAAAGCATTACAGCAAATGCCCATCAGACTCCCCACTGCATGTAAGTGTATGTCCCAGTTGACAGGTTAAAAAAACTGTAGGCAGGCAATCCGTGGATCCCTTCTGGGTGATGGGGGACTGTCAGGTAACTCGGTATAGGAAGAGGTATTAATACATTCCAGTGGTCACTGCTGTGCTGAACTCAGGTAAAGCAATATGGATGAGCCTTGTTGGTGATTCATTAGTGGAGCTAAATGGACCCAGGAGAATTTGGTTCCTGGAGATGACACAAACTGGGTACCATTGGGTCCAATTGTAAGAGTTTTCAATGTGCCAACCCAGACATTCATCTGGGATGCTTGACTTCTCCTCAGGCACCTTCCACTCCCACGCCTACGTCTTCCCCAGGGTCTGGAGAAACCATCTTTATCTTACGGAGGAAGCTCCAACAGCCTGAAAGCTCCTCTCCAGCTGTGTTCTGGGGCCCAGAATCTCCATGGAGACCCAGCTGGCCACTCCCCACCATTGGCTAGCCGGGAGGGGGATCTGTGGTGAGTGCCTCCCCAGTTTGGTCGGCGTGTTCTGAGGGGCAGGAAACACCTGCTTCCTGCAGAACAGAAAGGGCAAGGAAACTCATTAACCTCTTACGCTGACTGGCTGTTAGAGAGGGACAAAGAACCACACTCTGACATGGAGGTTACAGAAACCCTCTGCTCACTCAGAGATAGTACTGCCCCCAAGGAAGGAAACTACATTAGTTTCCCACACCCTTTCATCCTGAAGTGCTGAAATGTGGTTGAACAGTCCCAAGAGCAGTGTAAGGAGGGAATGGAGCCAAAGAATACTCACCTAATGCCACTCAGTCCATGGAGGAAACCCACTGAGGGGTTTCTTCCTCCTTCTTCCGAAGGACCTGGCCACTGTGAGAGTCAGGGATGGGCCTTGGATCTGATCCAGCCTGGCATTCACATCTTAGGAGGCAACCAATGGCAGTATGTCTCCTAGATGCATTGCTAGGGTGGGGGCCTCAGAACCTGTGGGATTGGGAACAAACCTCCAGTAAAGTTAGGACATGCTCCCCATGAACCTCATCCTCACAGGCGCATTGAGTATGAGTTTCCCAGTCAGAACCTCATGTGGGGGCCTCATAGCCCTTCCCCCTGCTCTGGTGGGAGAACAATCATGGACCTCCCTGATCAAAAATCTTCATACCAATACTCGTTCACACCAATAATACAGAGAAGGGATATTCTCTGTAATGCTAATAGGGATCCGCGGGGAACTGCCATCATATAAGTAGTAAACAATAAACAGCTACAGAACATCTGGCTGCTATTAGTAAACCAAATATCCATTTATTTTTAAACTAAGCATCCCTTTTACAGAAACACAATGAAATAACTAAGGGATCAGTTAGGAGCCAAGACTCTGGGAGCTTTTCTGTGTCTCCCACCTTATTTTTCCCCCAAAGAGTTTGTTACGGAGCAGACCTAGCAGATATATTTAGGATCTGCTTTTCCCTGCACCCTCTCCAGCAGTCATCTATACGTCTTCTTTGTATAAAACACTCACTCCAGCATGCCTTAAAGAACCACAGAAAAAATTATATAAAGAAACATGTGCACGAGTGAGCTCACCACATTAGATTATAAAGTAACAGCAAGTTGTGTGCTGTGCTTATGATCTACACATACATATTACCATGTGTATGTCTAATTTGTAATTGCAATAGCTGGATAGTAAGAAAGCATATCCAGTCTGATTTCATTTTACTTTCCATTCCTACCCAGTGGAGCTGGTCAAACTTTTTCAAATTTCAACAAAATCTCAAAAATCAGTAGGAAGTCAGACAAAATATGGCAATTTTTTCATGTATGTTATCACCAGCTGGCTTTACATTTTTTTAAATGTCAGAACTGACCAAAAGTTTTCAAATATCATAGTTCCATATTCCAAAAAAGGAAAGTTTTTGAAAAAACATTGTGAACTGCCTCCCCCATCATGTAGCTCTTGTACTCACACTTTCAGTTTTCCAACATTTATCATCTTTAATTTCCTCAGAAACCCTCTGAACCCTTGAACTGCCAAAAGCACCTTCTAGGAGCCATTTGGAATGATATATTACTGTATGCCTTTTGAGAGACAAGGTGGAGAGGGAATATCTTTTATTGGACCAATTTCTGCTGGTGAGAGAGAGAAGCTTTCAAGCTATACAGAGCTCTTCTTCAGGGCTTGGAAAGGTACCAGAATAACTCCACGTGGCTTGAAAGCTAGTCTCTCTCACCAACAGAAGCTGGTCCAATAAAAGATATTACCTCACCCACCCTCTCTCTCTTTAATATCCTGGGACCAACATGGATACGACAACACTGCATACAAGAGTGTATACTGTTCGATCAGGCAGATTGCTCCTCTTGGAGGAACTCTCCTTTCTTAACACACAAGATTTCACAATGTGGAGATTTACTGATGATGGGACTCTGGACACCAGGGTTAATGAGAGGATGAATGATGACAACTTTCACTACAAAAACTGCAAAGCAATCCAGGGCCTCTGATCATTCAGAGATGAAAACGTGCCATTGTTTGCAGCAAGCTTTAAAAAGAGTTACATTAGTTGCCAGCAAATGTGAAACAACAAGTTTTAAGCTAAATATCAAGGGAACACACTTATTACATGAGTGGGTGTGAATTTCACAGAACTCATATATGTTCTTCTGAAGGCCTTTTTCTGTTTCCTTTTCAAACAGTCCTCATCTCTTTAAAGCTGTCTGACATCTCTGAAGACTGAAAACAGAGCTCCCTAATGTAAATTTAGCAGCAGCTCTGGAATGTTACCATGATGCAAATACCTCCTCTGCAACCAGACAGAGACTATGAAGAGAAATAACCTAATAAGGTACTGCTTAGGGAACCAGAGTGTCTTGGATGATATATGCTGCCAGTGTAATGCAAGTTTTCAGCATTGTGCTCGCTATGCAGATTACAATAGAGAATCTTTTACATCCAGCTGATCACTCTGAATTTTCAATACAAAATTAGTAAGTGGGCTCTATTTGTACTGAAGTGGCTCAGAATGACTTAAAAGGTGTCAGACCGATGATCAGATGGCTGTAGAAAGTCCTATGTCAGAAAGCACCGTGAAAGGTTACCCATCTGAGTCTTTGGACGTGTTAGAGGAGGTGTTCTACTTAAGGAAAAACTATGGTATAAAAAGTGAAGAAGAGAATAGAGGAGATTATTGATTGTGAACTCAGTCTACATGACTAACCTATACAAGGGTAAAAAAAATATCAAAAATGAATTTCATTTCTCAAACTTGGCACAAAAAATTTACCATCTTAGGCCTAACGTGTATTTACTGACCTTCATCATGGTGATGGACAATGAAAAGAACTCAGGAAAGGTTATTTCTGAAAAAAAACGTAAAATACCCTTTAGCCAAATAGAAATGTATAAAGCGTGGTTCACGGTACCTACGAGTTTGGATCTGTGACCCTTCTGTTAACCTATTCTGTATCTATGACTGCAGCAACAGCCACTTCTCAACCAGTGCAAGGGTGTCTCGGCTGGTCAACCACAGAGGGATCTGGAAAGTGCTGAAAGAGGGAAGCCTCTGAGAAAACAGGATAAGCGAAGCCAGATGGAATATGCAGGATCTTGTTTGCTCAGGAGACCAAGCATAAGAAAGGCTGTAGTTTCTGCTTTAGAATTGCAGTATTACAGCTCTTGCCAAGTAGCAACAGGCAAGACAGATGATCTTGGATGTCTCTGAAAAGCAACACTACGCACACGTACCATACCTACACACAAATGCAAAAAGTAAAAGGGGAATGAAAAATGTCAATCTACCTAGGTTAAGCCATGAGGTAGAGCAGAAAGAGGGAGTTCAGAGAAGGGCAACAAGAATGACTACAAGCATGGTGAAACTTCTGTATGAAGGGAGACCAACAACTGAGACTGGTGGGAGAGGAGGTAGCCAAGGGGAGACACGAAAAAATACAGAAATAGGAATGGTGTAGAGGAGATAAATCAAATACTTGTTGCCATCTCTCAGGTCAAAGAACAAGGAAACATTCAAGAAAGTGGAATGGCTAGTACATATTAACTGATAAAAGGAAATGCTTTACAGCATGTATAATTTACCTGGTTTAGTAAACGACAGAGAGGCCAATAGCTTAGCAAAAGGAAGAGGTTTAACTTGTGTGTGGATAAAGAAAACATTCAAAGTGACATTCCATAGGAGGTGAACAAATCACAAGGGATATAAACCCTCAGGCCTCAGCTCAGAAGCCAACCGCTAACTGATGAGGGTTTGGAAAATCCTTTGCATAGCGGAAATTCTTCCTCATTTGTCCATTACAGAGCTTCTTGCACTTTCCTCTCCAAGCATCTGTTAATGGCTACTGCTGGAGATAAGATATTGGACTGTATAGACCACTGGTCTGATCCCACACAGCACTGTCTAATGTTCAGCAACAAAAAAATAGTGGCAGATTTCTCTCTGGATCTGAAAGTGGTATGTTTTTCTCCTAAAAATTACACAGCCCTTATTTTTTCCCATTTCTAGAGAGTAAACTGGATTGAAGGAGCAAACTGATTTCTGAAGCTCCCCAGTGTGGTTCAAGTGAAAATTTAGGTTTAACTGCTTTCTCTGCACAGATTCCAAGTGTGTTACGTCCTGGTCTTCTAATCCTCTATGAGCTTAGTGTGTCATGTGTGAAGAATGGACTCTCTGAACTTATAACAAAGTGCAGCATTAGGAAGTAGCACGCCTAGACTAAGGGCTAGCCTGCACTGGAAAAGCTCGCTGGGATAGCAATAGCTGCAAATCCTCCTTGGAAAGAAACAGCTTTTACTGGCGTAAGTGTGCTTTTGCTGATAGAGCTTAAACCAGTTTTCCCTGAATGGAGTGAGATACACTGGCAAAATGTTATGTTGTTATGCTGGCAAAAGCACTTTTTTTGTTGTTGCCAGCATAACAATCTACTCTAGGGCTACTGCCAGAGTAGAAAAGTTGTTAATAATAGTAAGATCACACCACTAACCAAAGTAATTACACCACAGAAGACCTGGCCTCAGCAAATGGCAACGTTTTAACAGAGAAACAGCACTAGAAATAGGCTCAAGCCTCAATTTCATTGGTGACACTAGGGTTTTGGTGAAGGCTCACCTTTAATTAACTGTTCTGCAATGGTCTTGTAAGTAGAGCTCAAGTAAACTAATGGCACTAGGATATCTATGACCATTATCTCAAGCAGATTTGTCCCCTGAGCATTCTGTCTTCTAGCAGGGGCGGTGAGTTATATGGGCCCGTAGTTCCCGGGCTCCAGCAATATTCAGGGCCCGGTGGCCTGGCTCCACCAATGTTTGGGGCCGGGTCTCTCCCTCAGTCCCCCTGCTACCCCCGAGTGTCCCCCAGCCCCACCTGCTGCCCCCGCACACCTCCCCCGGGCCCCAGAGCATCCCTGCCTGCAGCTCCGCCCTGCGCTCAGCTCTGCTGGCTCCTGGCATCAACTGCCGCCGCAGGGTCCTACTACCCCCCCATCCACTAGTGCCAGGGCAGGCTGACACTGCCCCTGCCCTTCCACCTCAGACCCTTCCCTTTTCCAGCGGGACCCTCCACCAGCACAGGGCCCCCCCGCCTGCAGTCACCGCTGGGCAAGGGGCAGCCCAAACCTCACCCCCAGTGAGGGGCAGCAGCAGGGGAGGAGGCGCACATGTGAACAGGAGGCGCACAGCCCTGCCCCCAGCACCCACCATAGGGGAGACGAGGGGGCTTCCTGGACCTGAGAGGGACCCTAGAGCACGTGCAGTGGCAGTGGTGTGAGGTGAGTGTGCTGCTGTAGGGAGCGGGGGGCCCCTCCCCCGGAGCTTGCTGCTGCCAGCTGGGGGAGGGCTGGGGGAGGAGTCCTCTCTGGCCGCAGTCCCTGGGCAGCCTGCCGGCACCCCAAATTCCTCATCCCCAGCCCTGCCTCACCTCAGAGCCCGCACCCCCCTGCACCCCAACCCTCTGCCCTAGCCCTGAGCCCCCTCCTGCATTGTGAACCCCCCATCACCAGGCACACCCCACAGCCCTCACCCCTGCACCCCAACCCTCTGCCTGAGTCCCTCCCACACCCCAAACCCCTCATCACCAGCCCCACCCCAGAGCCCTCACATTTTAACATTATTTTAAAAAAAATCTATATTGGCTTACAAGGTGGGGGGGTCTGGAGGGGGAGGGTCAGGACTTGGACCTGTTCTGGGCACCACCAAAATTATACAAACCTGCCGCCCCTGTCTTCTAGGTGCTAAAGATAAGTTAACTCATCCTCAGAGACACTCACTTCCCTGGGAAAATGATGGAGCGAGGAGTAGATTTCAGTCACATAGCAAGACTAGTGTGAGCCTGTGACAGATTCCAGGAATCCTGACTCCTAATCCTGTTCTTTAACCACTAGATGATGCTCCTTCTAACACACACAATGCTTGTTCATTGTTGATTACCTGTGTAGGTAAATTACTCTGTGAGCAACTAGTTAAAGGACATGTTAAAATTAAAATATATTAAAAAGAGAAATTCCCTTGGCTGTGGTTACAGCCAACTCCTTGGACTAATAAAGCTGACAGAAAGATTACAATTTTGTTTACTTTTTACCATTAATGCTGTTTAATTCTGTGCTTCACCTTGCTTCAACTATGAAAAGCACATTGGTCAGCTTTGCTTTTGTTTGTACTCAGTTTTAGAGAGGCAAGGTGGGTGAGGTCACGTCTTTTATTGGACCAACTTCTGTTGGTGACAGAGACAAGCTTCCGAGCTCTTCTTCAGGTCTGGCAAAAGTACTCAGAAGGTATCTACATTGCAGTTAAACACCCACAGCTGCCCATATCAACTGACTTGAGCTTGTGGGGCTTGAGCTATGGGGCTGTGTAACTGCAGTGTAGAGGTCTGGGCTTGTGCTGGAGCCTGGGTTCTTGTACCCTGGAGGGGGCAGAGTTCCAGAGCCATGCCACAGGTCTTTTCTTCCAGTGTCGACGGCTCCCCAGTGAACGCTCCTTCTTGGTAGTGCCTTTATGTGGTTTAGCTTAATCCACTTTCGAAGAACCAGGCAGTGAAATTGACTATTTAGCTGTCACACTGTAGCTAAACCACATAAAGGCACTTTTAGTGCCAAGAAGGCGCGTTCACTGGGGAGCTAGTACACAATAATTGTGCTTTAAATTCACACCCTAGCTTATTTTGCAGTAGCTTCCCCCTGTAGACAAGCCCTAAGTGAAGGCTTCCATTCTTACTTGAAATTTTGTAGGATGCAAGCGCAGGGACACTTTCTGCTTAGCACAAGTGACAATGAATATAAGGTTTTTTGGCATACAAAGTCAGGGCCATAAATTCTACTCAGGTCTTTGTAGTTTTATTTCCCAGCATTTGCTGAATTCTTCCCACTTTCCATGATTTATTTAGAAGTTTAGATTTCTTTAAGCAACACTTGTAAAAAAAACAAAACAACAACAAAAATCCCCAATATGCAATATATTATTTTATATTAAGCTACATTTTTAAACCCGTGCACCCTCAGGTGTTTTGTTCTCATATGCAACCCATCAGAACAATGGACATTTTAAACAGAAATTATTTCATAAGCATTTTCAGAATCATGTAAATGAATTCTCTCTGTCTCTATGGTACCAGGTTTCTATATAGTACTGCAGTCACCAGGCAAGTATTTCCAGTTTTACATTTTGCCCAATGAAAATTACTGCACAAGAATCATAGTGTGGTAGGGTGGATTGTTTGCAAAGAGTTAAATGGCAGTCACCCTACAACAAGAGAAGGATCAGCTGGGGTATCGGAAGTGGGAAGCTGAATGTGGCTCTCTAGTTCACACAAGTGTTACAGAAGCACAGCCTACACTTTAAAGGGGTTCCCTGTGTGACCAGGTTACACAGTTTGCCTGAAATGTTCCAGGGGAACGAGATGGGACTTGAGAATCCACAGTGAAGTCCTGCCAACAGCTGCTTTACATCTTAGCATGACCTTGTCAGCTAAGACTACATTACACCCTTGCTATAATGAACCCCTGGGGATCCAAGCTATTTGTTCGGAATGGCTAGGGGTTCGTTACAGTGAGAGAGACAAGGGGACAGCTCCTCCAGCCCTGGGACCACCACTGGCAGCAAAGTGATCCTCTGGCTCCAGGGCAGCAGCAGGGAGAGAGAGCTCCCCCGGCCCCAGCCCCGCGGCAGGAGCTTACAGTGCACTCCTCCAGCCCTGGGGCCAGAGGAGCACTCTGCCCCAGTGGCAATCCCGGAGCTAGAGGAGCTCTCAGCCCTGGCCCCCTCCCATGCAGCCCTGGTGCCGGAAGAGTTTTCAACCCCCCTGTGCAGCCCTGAGGCTGGAGAGGCTCTCAGCCCCCCACCACAGTGGGTGGGTATAGAGGTGGGATCCAGGGACCACATTCACTGTAGCACAAGGTTTGCTATTGCGAAGGGCATTATAGCAAGGGCCTACTGTGTCTCAGCTTCTTCTCTTCAACGAGTCTCTCCACACGGAACTCTTCCACTGACATCTATGGAGGGGTCTGCTGCTAACTCATTCAAACAACAGATCTTCTGAACATCTTGAAGAACTCTCAGCCTGTGGCTTCATTTTCCAGACTAAACTGCATATAAGCCTAGGCGTTGGCCTATGCCCTTGGGAAGCACTTCACTGAAGAGTTTATAAAAGTAGTCATTGGATGAAGGATGTTTGTGTGTAAAGACGATGCAACAGCTGATTCACCTGCAGGAAGTACAGGGAGTTGAGCAGAGCTTCATCTGAACTGATAAAACCTGGAGTCAGCATTTAGTTTCTTTGTCTATGAAGACTAAAATTTCAAAACCAGAATGACCCCTTTAAATTCTCGCTCTTTGTGGAACTTTCCTTACACCTAAGGACGAGCGATCTTTGGCACTGCTGTTTGAGGGAGTGCTCCACAGCAGCTCATACTTCTCTAGCTGGAAGAACCACAAGGAATTAGAAGCATTGGGGCGATTCAGCATTAAAGAACCACCACTCCCTCTCAATCACGTGCTGCTTGCAGGTCGTAATGCGGCAGATCGCTCAGGCTGAAGCCCATGTTACTGTGTCTGCATTACTATCGTTACCCATACCAGGTAGATTAAAGCTAACGGGAGCGTGCCTACCCATAACCACACCTCCGTTTGCAGTATAGGCATACCCTACGAGCGAAGGATGTGATTTCTCCCTGCTTACGTACACAGCTCGATGGGAGCTTGTGAGAGGCTAGATAGCTGCGTGGCTGCGGTATCATGGGTAGGAGCAATGGATGCACAGTTTGGCTGTGCTGAGCACAGACCTGCCTGAAGAGAGTGGGTATGTATGTGGCACGGCTGTGCTCTGCTGCTTCTACCTGTGCAACTTTGGCGATACTGCTATTTATACTCATGCCAGCTCGGAAGCCCAGGGAGGAGGTGGGCTTCATACCCTGAGCCCAAACGTCAATGCAGCTATTTTTAGTGCAATCATGAGCCCTGCAAGCCTGAGTCTGTGGACCTGGGTTCTGGGACTCTCTGCTGCGGGTTCCTGCTTGCCGTGTAGACATACTTTTAGTTTCCATTCGTTACACAGCTCTTGTTCCTCTCCTCCTCTTCACTTTAGACATTGGGGCAAAAGCAGTACATGCTGCCTGACAATCCTGCGGCTGTGTAGTACAGCAGTACTAGAATCTCATTGCTTTTTAGCACGAGCCTTAGGAATAAGGGTTGGCTGAGGATGCTGAATAACTGGGTTTGTGATTAAATGTGTTTTTTGAAACTCAGTAGTCTAAAGCAGACTACTTCAGGGACAGAATCACCATGTGTTCACATCTACCTCCGCAACAGCTGATTTACAGTCATGTTGATTTACAATCCTCTCAAGTGAATTCACGTTAACTGTGCTTACATTGGATGAAAATTCCCGTCCCTCTGTCATTGCTGAAACTTTAAGAATAGCAGATTCTAAAACCAGAGGAAACATTTAAGAAATTTGCTCCCATGTAGTGAACCAAACAAATACCAGACATTTTTTGGATGTCTGTTATTGCAGAGACCAGCCAGGAATGAGTTATTTCTCCTGAGTTATTCAGCTGTGAAAGTTCTAAGAAATGAAGTCATGGCTTTCAACACACTTTGGTTACCACGTGTTTCTCTTTGCTCTCTAAAGGTGGCCTTGTGTATATGAAAAATGAGAAAGTCTCCACAACCTTTACCCACTTGTCTGTAAGATCAAAGGCCTTGTGCAATGAAAGCTTATCTCATTTGAAACATAACCCCTTTCTCTATAATTCAGCAACCTAACTCCTCCTTCACCACCACTTTTGTGTCATTTTAGCCCCAAGTTCCCACTGCAACACCCATGGACTTATGATACAAGACCAGACCATGAGGCTCCTATGTTACTCAAGCATTCTGCTCAGTTGCAAATGTTTACATTGTACATACTCACTGTTTGATTCTGATAGACCACTGCCCAGTTCTTTCTTGGAAGTAAAGTCCTGAAATGCATCTGTAACTTTGCATGTTTAGCTAGCTGGCACTATCTAATCTTCTTTATATGTTAAGAAATTTTTAGGCAGTTAATAAGTAGCCTGAAATTCCTTTGGATTGTGGCTTGTTCTAGAATTTGTTGGCTATATGGGAATCCAAGCCACAGCACTGGGTTCAATCTATTTACAATCTAAACAAACAAGGCAGACACAGATTGGAGGACAGGGTATAACACATAAGTAGCAAGCTGAATGGGCTCCAATCCCTTCTGGAATCAGTCTACTGGCATCTGAGTGTGTTTCCAGTGATACAGCACTTGTTGTACCTTGCTATGGCAGAAATAGATGTTTTCAGACCTAGAAGCAGAATAAAAATGGTGTCCTGCACTGGCTATTTCTACTAAGGTAAAACTTAAGAGCTCCTCTTTGCATCTAGCCTGTACCACCTTCTTTTCAGGTGGTGAGGATTTAGCCAAACCAAATGAAGAGTGATCTCCTGTGACATATGAGAATAAAAAATTAACCTTGGTAACGAGTGACTCCATAGTAAGAACTATCAACATACCCTCATGGAACATGCAGTAAGATTTGCACCTTCTGAAAGATACCAGAGACCATTTCAAAACAAGGAGGAAAGAGAGACCAAGCAGCTTTCTTTATGGTTCAAATAGATGGGATGTGAGAGTTCGAGGTAGTGAAGATACTTCTGATACCTGGTTAGAATAGACTACTGCCCTAAGGAGTATTGATACCATTGTGCGATCACTGGAGACTTTTGAGAGTTGGCTCCTAAGCCAAAGGACAAGCAGTACCTTAAGAAAGCCAGCAGAGCTGGATACCTGGTTTCCTGGGTCAGATCTTCCTATCTTGGCATTATGAAGATTTTTGTCCATGTTTTTCCTATACAAAAATATATCCTCTGCAATACAAGAGGCAATGAGATATGTCACTGCTCCAGCTGGTCAAAATGGGCACAGAAACTTTTTTAATTTAACTAAATCTCCTCCAAGACAAAAAGAAACACAGATTCAAAGAAGTTTTGGGAAAACATTTGTGCTGTGATTAAAAGCAAAGGCTCTTCTAATTCATGTGTTTGAGACCTATTTCACAGGTTGCTGAGATTAGTTTAAGCAGACCTCAATATACTGAGTATGTTAATGAGGAAAAGGTTTAAGATATGTGACTATTCAGTGACAGCAATAGTTCTATTTACTTACCATACACACAGGAGGGCCAAATTATGCTCCCAATGGGAAGATAGCATGAGTAAAGTGAGCAGGACATGGGGCTGACCCTGCTTCCACTGAGTTCATTGATTTCCAGTGCAGTGATCAGGATTTGACTGCAATTTGTAACAGATGCAGTTCCTGCATTTGTGGATAAAATGTAAACATAAAATCTGCTGCTTCTCCTCTCTCCCACAGACACAGACACACGGACATTTTTGGATCCGTGCACCTGAACGTCTATCAGTAGCTCGAAAGCTGTCCAAACACATACCCACTTTCAAAGGAAGAAAGCTGACCAAAGGCAGATAAACCCAGAGAAATGGAGGTTCCACCAAAAACATAAATAAATGATACTAAACACTGAGCTGAACTTCCAAAACCCACACAAGGCAAATGTTCACCCTTGGGCTTGAAGTGATTTCTTTTTTTAAGCCCAGCTTGTTTCCAATGCTTCTCTGCCTTAGGTCATACCTTGAATGTTCCCACAAAGACTGGATTTCCTGGACACACTGACTGCCAAATCCTGCAGTCCTCAGTTGTTATTCAGATACTACGTTTCTGCAATAAGGACTGAAGGGTTTGGCTGAAGGTTAAACATTTAGTATCCACTCAAGCATTATACCGACAGGTCAGAGTTGGGATGAGATGACTAAATGCCACCTATTTCATACAACTCACAACCTATGCAGAGAATGAAAAAGGCCAAAACAAACCCTTTGATTAGCCACAGAGAAACTGTCCCAGCATCTTTTTCAAAACTTATATCATGGCAACTCCGTTACTTTCTAAAAACTGTAAAGAGAAACACTGAAACCAGGCAAAATGCGCATTCTTATATAGCCGCAAGGAAAAAATGAATCAGAGCAGGCAGACAGCAAGAGTCTCTAGGTTGGCAGTAAATGTCTAAATCTCACATAGCTACTGAAGATTAAAGGCATTTGTGGATAAACTTTAAAACTGGTATTGTGGTTAAAATTGTCGTGCCAAAGGGCTCAGTGCCTCAGAATTCTTGAAATTAAGTTTTGAATACTGCCTTGGTAAAGTCGGAGGCTGATCAAAATAAGCTGCAAGAGCTTTCTCAAAAAGGATTAAAGCAGCCACTTCCCTTGCAGCAGACTTGGAGTCTTAAGAAAAATGCATAGTTGGTATCTATTGTGAAAGCTGAAAGTGAGGCCTGAATCCAGTGACTTAGCAGGACTTCGCATGAAACAAGGCAATACCAAGACAGCGAGCAAGAGACAGATTGTTGCAGATTAAAATCAATTCTGGAAGACAGGATGTTTGTTTAAAGTTTGCAGTGAAAGATGGAGTTATTCTTGGCACTGATCTCAATCACTGTTTAAGTCCTTTGCTATATAAGTTACAGGGAAAGAGTGCATTTGATTTCTGTGTATCTGACATAGAGGACGGAAACATTATGTAACATTGAGTGAAGCAGACCAGTGAGTGAACTAAATAGTATTATAGATATTAAGTATCCACTGGATATTCCATTACCATTGGCAATCTATTTCGTTCCCACAGTGTAGGAGCAACAGTAAACATTGACTTCTAAGAACCCCTGCTCAGTGACCTTGGACAAGTCACTTTCTCTCTCTCTCTCTCTGCCTTCTCCACCTGTAAAATGGGAATACTGATATTGTACTTATATTTCCCTTGTAAAGTCCTTTGACATCAGTGGCTGAAACGTGCTATGTAAGAGCCAGGTATCATTTTTAATATTTGAGCACACTAAGGTGATCTAGAGGATATTTATTCAATGGAAAAGGTTACCTTGACAAGCATGATAAAAAGAAGAATGCTCTGGGCCTGACTTTACATTCCTTGAATACCTGACACATCCAATTAACAGAAATTGGGGTGCACAACATTCATAAATGCCAGCACTCTGTTCCTCTCCTATTAGCCTGTTTGACAAATCACTTAAGCATGTGCTAACCTTTAAGCATGTGATTAAATCCTACTGAAGTTAATAGACTTAAGCATGCGCAGAAGTCCTTTGCTGAATCGGGGCCTAAAAACATTTTATATTTCATAAGTAGTGCTAGTAATGGTATTAACTGACACTCAATTGTTAGCAAGTTCAATGTAAAATACAAGATAATCAAATATGAATATATTACTGCATGCATTCATATGTCCACCACCATGGAACCTGGGCACTCTCTTCATGGCTTAAATTGGGTCATTAATATTTCAATTTACACAAATAAATATTTAGACCAATAAAGTGCAACATACATCTCCAAGGCAATTACAAGCGAAATATCATTAATAATGAAATTTAAAGATGGAATATACCTTTAGCTGATTCATATTTTAATTAGTCAGTGACACCTTACTGAATACCAACAGTGGGCATAAGGACTTCAGGACCCTGCTAATCCATGTTTCTAGAAAGTGAAGTAAATCCTGGTAATCATTTCAAAATAAAAGGATTATATTAATGCTTTAGGACCACTGGATGTTGCATCTGAGCTGGAAATGTAACTTTCAGCCAACATCATCAAAGCCAGCACTTGGGTTGGGGATCAAGAATTAACAATTAACCTAACAATATGGAAGAGCTTTCTCGCTGTACTAAAGCAATATTAATGGTTTTTCTCGTGCTTTGAAATGCCGAATCATATTACTACTAAAGTTAAGATAACACACTGTACTGTGGTGAGCGAACACGAAAGAATCTTCATCTCTTCCAGGTGCTGGGCTTTTTGTTGGCTGCATGTTGCATACAGTGTTTTAAATCAAGGGATTCTGACTCAGAAGCAACATAAGGGATGGGTAAAGTCCTAAAATAATCCCTTTTTTATTGGGATGAACTTCAGTTTTCACACATGTGGATGAGTAGCATGCTCAGCAGTCACTAAGCCAAAAGTGACAAATTTTAAAATAACCCAGTGTTTTGAAAGGGCTTGCACAAGTTTAAGATTTAGTGAACAATTTAGCTGAGGATGCCTAAGGATGAACAGAATCCAGCTCCCTCTCCAGGGATGGCGCTGGGGGGCAGGGAAGGCTTGCAGGGGCTATAGCCACTCCAAAATTTGCCTTAGCCCGCTCGTAGCCACCCCTCCCAGAGCAAAGGTCAAATCTTATGCAGAAGTAAGGATGGCACGGTATGGTATCGCCACCCTTACTTCTCCGCTGCTGCTGGTAGGGTGCTGCTTTCAGAGCTGGGCAGCCACAGAGTGGTGGCTGCTGGCCAGGCACCCAGCTTTAAAGACAGCCCTGCCACGAGCTGCAGCATGAAAGTAAGGGTGGCACGGTCTGGCATTGCCACCTTACTTCTGCAGTTCTCTCCAGCTCTGAAGGCAGCGTTGCTGCCAGCAGCAGTGGAGAAGCAAGCATTTAAGTGCGTATTGTTGAAAAAAATAAATAAGTATGTGTGCCTATAAGATGTATAGTGTAGCCCCTCCCCCCACTTATCTGTCTAACCCACCTCAGCATCCCTGCTGAGAAGAGGCTGGTGCTGCTTCTGTCCCTCTCCCATAGCTGTGAAGAAGTAAGAGGAGGAAAAAGCAAGCAAACAAAAGTAATGAAACAAATTTAAGTCAACAGAGTAGTAGAAGCATGACTAAGGACACAGTTTAGCCTTCGGAACCTTTAGTTACAGGTGATGAAGCTTAAGGCATGAGCCTTTCTTGACTCTAAGACCAGGCTGAGTTAGCAGGGTTGGCATTTGGAAATGTGCTTTGTTTTACATTTAAATCAAAGCCGTTTTAACGGGGATATCAGGAAGAGACAGTGAACACCAAGATACTTTTGAGTCATTTTTTTAAAACACATGTTAAAAGTAAGTTTGCCTACAGCATGGCCAGTGCTTCCCACCCCTCTATGTAACACTGATCTGACCAACCGCTAAAAGATGCCTTTCCTAAACCCTTCTCCCTCAGTGGAGCAAACAGGGAAGGAAGAGAGATTACCTACTAGCACTGGTACTATGGGCACATGTGGTGACAGACCATCATGATAACCAGAGCTTACTGCTAGTATCTGCAGCCATGACAACTTCAGTACTGATGTCAAGGACACCAGTGTAAAGATGGTCACAGCCAAGGAAAACAGCAAGCTTGCATTTAGCGTAGGAAGAGTCGTTACTAGAAACAGTTCCACTGTTTACAGCTACACACTTTGCATGCAGAGTTGCATCCAGGATGTGGTGGTACCATTTCCATATAAAATTTGACCTAGAAAAGTCCGGGTGAAATGGAAGCAGCATTCTCGATAAGAACCAAAAAATTAAGACCCCCAAACATGCTTCGACTATTGGCAGATGATTCTGTTGTGTACCACAGCTGTACACAGATAACACTTCAAAAGGGTGCTGAAGGCTCATTAGTGTCTGAGTGGATCCAGCATAGCTTTAAATAAGCTACTTCCCTTCCCCCACATCTTTCACAAACCGATAAGGATGTCACGTAGCTTGGATTCAGGGCAATATGAACCTTTCCATGCCAAATCCGTGGGAAGGGATGTGAAGTAGGTCAAGCTACACAAACACGCAAGCATGCAAAAGAAAGGTGGTCATTCCTTCAAAAGTTTATTTTTGGTGAATACAAAAAAATACTTTTTGTGGCCAGATAAACAGCATACATACAGTGTAACAGCATGGCTAACCCCCTTCATGCTTTTCTGTGTGGTTAAAGCTCTAGGAGAAAGTTGAACTACAGAACATGAGCTCACACCCCAAACTCCAGCACGACTTGCAAACATACCACTATAAAACTGTCTCACTCAGAAGGTTCTTCAGCTGCAATCATATTAATAAAGTTAGTAAATTTCAGTAAGAAAAAAATCCATAGTGGTTTGATTTTTTAAAGCAACAAAGACAGCCCTAATTACTTACAACTCAATATATTACTCTATTGATGGACAGGAATTCTCTCTAGGCAAAGTAATTATCTTTCATATACCATGTTGCCACATGAAAATGAAATAAAGGACATGAAAAAGTATCATGTTTACATCCTTGTCATTTTTATACTAAAAGATACTTGGTTGCCTTACAAGGCAAGTTAGAACAGAACTATGCCATGGAGGTATTAGGCTTTTAAGACATGCATGGTAAAGTTTGTCAGCTCTCTGCTATAGGTGGATAGGACATGTTATCCTGTTGGCCCATGCCCAGTTTAGAATGATTTTGTTGTTGTTTAAAGACAGAGATCCACTTAAATTTCTCTGTTTCAGAAAAATTGTAGCAAAGCTTTCCTATGCTGCTTTTCCCCATTTATTACCAGTTGTATTCTTGCTCTGGTTAGTATTAAAGATGGACGGTAGAGAAAAATCTACTCTAGCCACCGTGCTACCATTCCACATCTCTGCTAGGTATAGTGAAGTTCAGCAGTCCACTAGCTTCATCTCTTTTGAGATTTTGCTTAATGTAGAATATTGTATCAACAACGTTAGCACCTAACCGGTCGGATTTCACTGCAGCATTAGTTAATATGGTAAGTCCAGCATAAATGGTTACCTTACAGTAATCAGTAGCAGACTGGTAACATATATTACCTAAAAAAAAAAGGTATTAACTTTGTAGATGCTATGTAAGTTCTATGGGGGTGTTGACTATCGGAATTGTGTCGTGTTACCAGCAATGTCGTAAAATTGCTGGTAACAGGCACTAACAAACACACACCCTTTTGAGCAGTGTATTTCTCTTTATATAACTGCAAATACAGAAAAGCGAGTTCCAGGATTAATATCGACTCGGGATGATGAGCCGAGTCCACTGAAATCTTCCAAATTTCTATACAAGCTCAAAGAAACCAACAGTACATAAAGTTTAACTTTCCCCAACTTTAAGTATAAGATAGGGCAGGAGCTTTTAATATACATAATAAGGCACAAAAAGCTCCAGGAGTAATGATCAAAAGAAGAATGGATTAGCCATGGCACAAAACATAAGATGTATTCCTTGATGGCCTTGTCATCAGCATGTTCTGGGGCCTGGTCTGAGTGTTTTTTAGTAATGTGAGGCTAGAAAAACCTCTATTTCCTAGGTAAATTTAAAAGACCATTTATGCTGTAATTCTGATAGATTCTGTCATAGAAACTAGTCTGAAGATGCAGGAGATCAAAGGCAATTGGACAAAAGAAAGCAAGAGCTCAGTCTTCAACTTTTGGTTTTAAAAAACCCTTCCCCATCCCTCACTTTGCGGTTGCTGGCCTATAAAAAAGAAAAGTTTAGACAAACTATAAAGGTGTTTCCTCCAATTCCAACTTATCTTCTGGACCTTCGTGTAAAGCCTCCCTAGAATATTTGTACATTCAGAACTTTGAGACATTTTGCTTTTAATTTCCAGACATTTCTTAAAGCAAGTTCCACATCACGAAGATGGGCAAGATACTACATAACTTGTTTGTTATTTCAAAACTTAAAATCCAGAAGAATAGGTAAGGAAGAAAATAGGTCTAATTACTACCCAGTCCTCATTCCTGCCTGAGATTTTCTGTTGCAACTCTCCATGCCAAATAACTGCACTGCATTAATTACAAACACCACAGATGTTCTAACTTTGATTTCAGTGTTACTACAAGTCCCACAGATAAGAAGAAAGTGAAATGGACTTCAAAGGAGTTTGTGGAATCTAGCGGTCTCCCAGATAGAAATCCAAAAATCAAGCTGAAAAACACTGCAGCTAGTCTGCTGGATATCCCAAGTTTGTCAATATGGAAAGTTACTGAATGGCAAGCCAGCGTGCATCTACAGTGCACTAGCCTGCAGTACAATAATGTTTGAATGTCCCAGAGTGCACTCTAGCAGTATCCAAAGGTGATGTTACTGTGCCGCAAGCTATTGTGCTCTAGGTTCACACCTTGGCTTGCTGCCCAGTAACCTTCTGTGTAGGTCGGAGTTCTCAACCTTTTTCTTTGAGCCGCCCCCCAACATGCTATAAAAACTCCATGGCCCATCTGTGCCACAACAGCTGGTTTTCTGCGTATAAAAGCCAGGGCTTGCAAGCAGGGCAATTGCCTGAGGAAGCAACATCCGTCAAGTATAAGTACTGAAATTAACTTCCCTCACAACTTTGACAAGAGGATGATTTGAACATAAAAATTACTATTAGCTTGAAAAAATCCTAGCAGTACAATTTCTGTATACAATTTAATTTTACTGGAGTTTTGGCTTATTCTTTTCCTAAAACAGGGAAATACCATTCGCACTGTCTGCATAATTAAAATGCTGTGTTATTGTACTACAGTGATCACAATGAAGCACTGGTACATTAGTGAAAACGTCACGTTACTTAGAGTACTTTAAATTACAGTATGTGAAATAAAAGCAATATGTAGTATCAGAAAAAATCTGCAAGACATTGACCCAACCCCCCGCCCCGCCCCAAAATCTTTAAAGAAGTGACAGGAATGTTGATACTATCCAGGTAAGCAAAAGAAAACGCTACAAACTGAAAGCCTGATATACTGAATAAGCAAAAGCAGCAGAAAGCTCGTTTAAGACCATGTGTATTTAGATCCTACAAAAACAAGCTGTGTTTCAGCCTTCCAGATTACTTAAAAATCTTAAATGAAGGATTTGTTTTTTCTAAATAATTTTTTATAGAGATGTTTTGTGCCACTGCTCACTGGACTCACTGCACAAACTCATGGTGAGAATCTAACCAATACAGCTACTGCTGGGGTTATAAAGCCTAGACTGGAATCTCTCTCTGGTGGCAGTTGCGTACAGAGAGGCTACATACTGCTTTCAGTCTCATTTTAGCTGGTCTATGCAGTCAGGGCAGAGGCTCATTTTGGACACACTTATGCAAATCCATATTTGCTCCTATCAAAAGGATTCTGCTCAGGGCTTGCCAACTGCTCTCTCATCATTTACTGAGAATCCACAATTCCGCTGAGTCTGAAATACTTCAGCATCAGAGAAGAGACACTAAAAAAATTTGTACATTTTAATATTTATTTTCTATGGATTTTTGTGATATATTTATACTAGTGTGACAAAATTTCCGATAGGTATAATACATGCAAGTAACTTAAATGAGAAGTTATCAATATCTAAATTGGTAACCTAACACAAGAGGGTTACTTCTGAGTCTATGTTACAAGTACTTCTGCAACAAGGGCAATTAAGTGGGTAGGTATCTAACACAACTGGCTCAGCTGGAAGTAGTGGTAGGTATCTAAAATGGCAGCATGGCTTTCAGAAGAAGTGGAGCAACAACATTCTTTGACCCAAATGGACTTGACATTATTTGCTCAGAGGGCGTGTGCAGGGATGGGCATATGCTGGAGAACCACGGTTAAGAAAGACCTTGTTTCTGTAGCTGGTCTAATAGGTGGCTTTTGCTAGTTCTGGTTTCTGCATTGTTTTTAATCAGACATTATAAAATGCACCATTGACTCTACCCATCTTGGAAACGTGTCATGTTATATCTGTAGTCCACACTGTGGGTTTATGCCACATCAGAGATTGAGAAAATTACAGTACCTTTTGAAACTCAAGACATAAGTACAATTTCTTCTATCCTTTCTCCGCAATGTAGTTCCTTAGAGAGGGTATTTTGATCAATGCAAATTAGGAAAATATCAACTTCCAAGCGTCCATACTTCAGACTTGCCGATGTTCTTTTATATTTCGGAAAAGGGCCCTTTCTAAAACAGCTATAAGTTTCTTCAAAAAAACCAAACACACACAAAAAACAACCAAAAAAACAACCCATCTAGATTTCAAAACAAAACAATTAGAAATAAAATCCTTATGAGAATAGCAAGAGTTCTGGTAGTCTTTTGAAGTACTAAGAATGTCTCTACTTCAGCTAGCATACATTCTAGCAGAAATCCCACAGTTTGAGCCAGGTAAGATACTTCGAAAGGAACTATTCAGTCCAATGTTAATTGAAATTTTGTGGATGTTTCCTATTGTAAAAGTAGTCGCATATTGAGAGGTATATAATTGAAAAACATTTTCCTTCATAACCTGGTACTAAGACCGTGACAAGATTTCCATTTCTTGGTTTATTTGAACAATGAAAAGAATGGATACTACCATGTTTTGCAGGCCCGGGAACTGTGAATCTAAATACTGTACAAGCAGAAGCTGGTACAGGAACTAATAAAACTAGTGCAAACAGGTACAAAGAAGATCCCTCCAATCCTGGGGTGAACCAGCTTCACTGAAAGAGGACAAAATCTCTAGAACCCACGCTCAGGTGTCTTTTCCTCTCAAATAAATATTCACCTCAATCTTGGTCTTCTTGTTGGAGGAAAAAAAATCCACTGGTTCCATAGTGATAGATAGCTATGATAAACGGTTTTCCTATTAATATTAACAAAGTCTTACAACAGGTCAAGGAACAATAAATAGATCAAGCTTAAGGTAATGACGTAATACTGATTTTATAACCTTCTGGAAAAAGTGAGGCATTCTCTCCTGAGATACAGTGAGTCAGGGAAGGAAGGAACAGGAATGGTGGACTTAACACTGTACCATCTGTTTGATGAGCACGCACCTTAGCTGAACAGATGAGAAAGAACAAATGTTTATTGCCCTCTGCTCACCTAAAGCTATTACAGGCAATTTGTTTAGGTAAGTGCTTGGCATATCAGAATGCTGTCAGGTTAGTTCTCTCTGCACTGTCCCCCTTGAGCTCATTTCATTAAAAAAAAAGTCTCAGCAGTTTAGCCCTCATCTTCTCTCAGTTCTGTGGGGAGAAATTTATACTGCTGCTGGCGGATCTGAGCCAGTTTTTTCCTTGCCTCTTCCAGCTCTCTTTCCTTCTTCAGCATTTCCTCCTGGGCTGCAATGATCTAGAGAAAAAGAGAAAGGACTGTGATAATGAAGAAGAAGATTAAAGAGGGAGAAAAAAAAAAAGGCGAGGATCTTTGTCCCTTTCACAATGGGATTCGTGATCAGTGCACAACAGTTCTAAGGTGTATTCCTGCAGAGCGCTGAACACACTGTCCCCAATCCAGGAAAGCATTTAAGCATGTGAAGAATCCCATTGATTTCAACAGGACTTGTGGGCTGAAGTGCTTAAGCAAAGTAAGCTGTCATGGGATAAGAGGGACGGTCCTCTCATGGATCAGTAATTGGTTAAAAGATAGAAAACAAAGGGTAGGAATAAATGGTTAGTTTTCAGAATGGAGAGAAGTAAATAGTGGTGTCCCCAGAGGTCTGTACTGGGACCAGTGCTTTTCAACATATTCATAAATGATTTAGAAAAAGGGGTAAACAGTGAAGTGGCAAAGTTTGCAGATGATACAAAACTACTCAAGATAGTTAAGTCCAAAGCAGACTGCAAAGAGTTACAAAGGGATCTCACAAAACTGGGTGACTGGGCAACAAAATGGCAGATGAAATTCAATGCTGACAGACACCAAGTAAAGCACATATAAAATGATGGGGTCTAAATTAGCTGTTACCACTCATGAAAGAGATCTTGGAGTCAGTGTGGATAGTTCTCTGAAAACATCCACTCAGTATGCAGCGGCAGTCAAAAAAGCAAACAGAATGTTGGGTATCATTAGGAAAGGGATAGATAATAAGACAGAAAATATCCTATTGCCTCTATACAAATCCATGGTACACCCACATCTTGAATACTGCGTGCAGATGTGGTCACTCCATCTAAAAAAAATATATTGGAATTGCAAAAGGTACAGAAAAGGGCAACAAAAATGATTAAGGGTATGGAACAGCTTCTATATGAGGAGAGAGATTAATAAGACTTTTTAGCTTGGAAAAGAGACAACTAAGGAGGGGGATATGATAAGAGTGCTATAAAATCATGACAGGTGTGGAGAAAGTAAATAAGGAAGTGTTATTTACTCCTTCTCATAACACAAGAACTAAAGGGCACTACATTAAATTAATAGGCAGCAGGTTAAAAAAAAACAAAAGGAAGTATTTCTTCACATAACACACAGTCAACCTGTGGACTTCTTTGCCAGAGGATGTTGTGACGGCCAAAAGTATAACAGCATTCAAAAAAGAACTGGATAAATTCATGCAGGATAGGTCCATCAATGACTATTAGCCAGGATGGGCAGGGATGGTGCCCCAGCCTCTGTTTGTCAGAAGTGGGAATGGGTGACGGGGATGGATCATTTGATGATTACCTGTCCTGTTCATTCCCTCTGAAGCACATGGCATTGACCACTGTTGGAAGAAAGTCCAAAGTTCCATCTACCCAGTATCCTGACCCAGTATGGTTGTTCTTATGTTCTTAAGTGCTTTGCTAGTCCAGGCCAGCATGCCCAGTCCCTTGCAGGATCAAGCCACTAAAATGCATTGTTAGCTCCCATCCCTCCTTCTCAGTGATCCCACAGTGCAGGAAAAGAGGCTATCAGCATATTCCACCATCTATTGGACCACTATACAGGCCCACCAATCAGACGCATCTCAGAATAAACTAGCTGTAAAACAGTGGTAGGTGGAAACAGGATGAGGCGAGTTGGAGAAATCAATCTGGGCTGTTTCTATTTTACTAACTAACTAACTTTACTATTTACTAACATATTGTACCTTTCCCTATTTTAAAATCTTTTCTCCTCTTTTGGTGTCTGTTGGATCCACAGTAACAAAGGGGACACTGACCTTGAACTTATCCTGCAAACACTTCATAATGTAATACACTGAGCAACATTAATAACTGAACAATCACAGTCCCACGTACCTGCAAGAGTTTCCTATACCTAGGAGTAACACAGGAGATAGTACTGTGCTGTAAAATACTTAGGAATGGCAAGTTCCCATATTTTTAATAGCAGCCACTGTAGAAGCAGCTTTTCATTATTTTTTAATAAGTGGCAATTCTAGAAATTGATTGAAATAGGTTTTTAAAGTTATTTTAGTCCTGTGTATTTGTTAAAGCCATAATAATGAAGTAAAAGTAATTCTCCCCACCACAGCCTTATTACAAGATTATCTGCACACAAACAGTCATGTAATTGAGATTTCAGAAGATTTAAAGCAGGTCTAGGAGCATCGGGAAAGAACCATTAATATAAGTAGCAGGAAATCTTCACTTTAACAACAACAGGGAGGGATACATAAAGATATTATACAGTGGCAACAACTACCATGACAACTATCTAACACACTGTGTAGGACAAACACAGAGTATTGCCTATTCTCTGTATGCATTATTTGTCTATTTGTCCATAACAGAAATATACTGAGGCAAGTTATTTACAATGAAGTTTCACACAGTACTGCATGAATCTATTACTGTGTTACATAAGGCAATATTTTTGGGACACAAATTTTTCCTACTCTTGCTCTGGATGTTCACACCAACCTGAGCGATGCCGCCCACAAACTTGGTTTTGACCACCACATCGTCGTCATCCGCTTTCCTAAATGCTGCTTTCTGGGCTGCCCTGACAAGATTGTCAGATGCTCGTTTAACAGCATTCCCCGCAGCCTAGAGAGGAGATAAAAGGAATTTAGCAGCAAAAAACATGAACGCACACTGTATATGTAATGTGGGCTCCTTCTGGGCAGGAGAGTGTGCTCCACTGAACTCCAGAGGCATGACACTTGTTTTCCTCACCAAACGTGCTTTTACCATCAGTGCTTATAAGGTGAACATGAACTTGGATAATTCTGTAGGTCTCTGACCCAATTTGGGGCTCTATGTACAACTTATGAATTGCAGTTGATTTTATGAAAATGTTGTATCACTGAATGCCTCCATGGATGTGGAGTCAACCATTTGCTACAACGGCTGGTGTCAAGTGCCACCCAGACCGCAATGCTGAGCCCCAGACAAGTCAAACACCTGGTGCCTAATGACTTGACTTGGCAGGCACTGGAGATGGTGGCCTATGGCTCATCTTGTCTCTGGAGCGGTACTTCTTCCTAACCCTCTGAGAACATCGATGGCAGGATGGAGGCAGATGACTGGAGCCTCTTGGTCAAGGTAGTGAGGGAGCTCGGGGTGGAATCTCAACTTGCTGGGGAGCTCACGGAGAGGGAGTGACCAGAAGATGGAGGTCTACACACAGCCTTCCTTTCAGCGTTCACGGAGGCTTGCATTGAGTGCCCCGTGGGAACAATTTTAGGGGGGCCAAGGGCCTCTCTAGCTTTCTGAGTCAGCTTAGGCAAGGAGCAACATATGGATCGCTACTCAGAATATTTCCCTCTCCGAAACAAGAGTTGCACCTGGAGTACCTATTGTTAAGTGGCACTGAAGCCTCCCATGAGGGGCAGGTTTTGAACCCTGGGGATTTCAATTTTGCCATATTGGTAGAGCCCCTGTACATGGTTGAGGGTCTGGCTGTACACTAAATATCTGACTAAAGCAGGTTTTTTTGTTTGTGCCAACTGGCATAAAGACACTAGCTACTAATTAATAATACCAATAACTAATGCACACTAATGCTAGCACAGCGTGCAGAGAATCAGACAGTCACTGCAGGAGTTCCATCTTGCTGCCCAGGGTGATAAGAAGGAATGGAGGGACTGTTGGACCTGCTTCAGACGGTATGCCCTCATCTTGGGTGCAAGCGTGGCTCCAACGGACACTGCTAGCCAAAAATAATCCAATCTAGCATGCACGGGGCACATGTGCATCAAGAGAGGAATTCATGTGTACAATCATTCAAAGAAGAATTAGATGATTCACATGCATTTTCATTTCCCCAGACTCCAACTACAGCTCCTTCCAAAACAGCGTTCACATGGAAGGTAGGTTAAACAACTTCTCCACAAGCTTGTCTGTCTGTGTGAGTGTCAAAGAGGAAACCAGGACATTCCAACTCCCATATCCACCCTATTGATGAATGCTCCATGGAAACATGGATGCTATTGGCAGAGCCAGCAGAGGAACCCAGGTGCTTGCCAAACGCACCAACACAAAATATGTGATGTGCACAAACCCAACAGTTCTGCTACAGTAAAGGGCATTACTTCCAAGTGGAAAGTGCTGTTTCCACCTTCAAACCTCCTCCACAGCTTGGTGGAGAAACTATTCAAAGCCTGTGTCTGAATACTTAAAAAGAAACACCTTTCCATAGCTCTTGGGCCTGCCTCCTTGAGCCTCGCACTTAACTGTATTCTATGTCCATTTAATAAAATTTGCTTAGGGTAACCCAATGTCCTGATCTTCCTGGATGGGCAGGAAGAACATAATACTAGCGTTCGGTCCCCTTTGTTCGCCATTATTCTGCATTTAAAGTTCCTCCAGCCCCATCTTGGCACTCAGACACTAATGTGTGGACACATTAGAAAGAGAACGGTTCTCCAGTTACTAACACATGACCACTAGTGTGACAAACCCATCCAACAGGAGTCCCTCATCAACTGCCAAAACTACCTCTGTTTTACCTGCCTCCTGCCAGGGATAATATTACAAAACCATTGTTTTCTATTTAAACCACCACAGAACCCTAGATTTGCCTCAAGGTTTGACCATAATTAAAATCACAGTTCTATTTTGAAAAATGACTGAAAATAGACTCCTCTTGCTCAGATATCTGTACTCAGTCATAATTGCTGATTTTAGTAACAAATAAGTGCATTGGTTTTTATTCCCACAAAACTTAGAACCAGAACCCAGCTGTTAGAACACAGACTGAGACTACATGGCTAGAAGTCAGTAAAAGCTGCAGTAAAATCCAAGTTCATACTGAACGGTCCCTTGAAATGGGTGTTAACTACCTGTGCTAAACAATCTGTTCCACCTTGTATTTAGCTGCGACTCTGAATAAGTTTCCCAGATTGGAAGAAGAGCTCTGTGTAAGCTCAAAAGCTTCTCTCTCTCTCACCAACAGAAGTTGGTCCAATAAAAGACATTACCTCCCTGCCTTGTCTTTCTAATATGCTGGGACTGACACAGTTACCACACCACTGCATACAGTAAAAGCTGCAGTCATTTCTAAACTAAGCACATTGCAATTGTAAATCCTTAAGACAACAAGCTTAATACCCAGAGTGCGGTATTAACACAGCCACTTTTCAGATAAACTCTGCTCCAAAAGAGACACTCCACATGAACTCGAATCAGTTTTTACAAAAAATGAATGGCCAGTTCTGCTCCTAATCCAGAATCTGTTGTTTCTCTGTCAATGTTTGTGGTCTTACAACAATGTTCTTATTTTAAAATGTTCTCTCTTCTGTTGCTGTCTGTTAGATCCGCATGGCAGTATTCATGACAATTAATGACCCTGAACACTTGCATGACAATGCCCCTCACAGTGGATTTTCCAACTTCAAAATGATTTCCCACTGACCAGCAGCAATCTGGCATTTCAAGTTTCCATCGTGTGATCACCACTCACTTCTCCACTGTCAGTGAAGCTCTTATTCTGGTATCAGTGCACTTGAGGGCTGGGGCGTGCTCGGCACACAGACCCAGGAACATGGCCTTCTGCATCTGGAAGCTTTGCAGCCACTGCTCGTCATCCCAAGCCTGCATTATGATGTGATCCCACCAGTTGCTAATCGTTTCTAGAGCCCCGCAGTGGCGCTCCCCCTTCTGCAGCAGTTCCATGACCACCACCAACCACCCTGAAATGGGGTCTCACTATATCCCACAACAATCTGTCCTCCAAGAACCTGTCACGTTCCATGCTGATTTGGTTCTTCTTACGGCTTTGCAAATACCAGAGGATCACGTGTCCTGAGCTTGCAACACTTACTGCAACAGTGAAGAGCTGCGCAGGCTCCATGCTTCCGTCAGAGATGGCAGACAGCCAGGAGAGCTGCGCAGGCTTGTGGGACATTTAAGAGGTGTGAAAATTATAGGATATAGATGACGTTATGGAATGAGACAGTTGCATGCTTGGAAGTTGACCCCTTGCTCCCAGTAACCCTGTACGACTTGATTCTGTCCCACCAAGTATCGTCAAAACCTCCCAAAAGACAGTGTGCTGGGTGGTGCCAGGTTATACAGTTGAATTCCTACCCAAGGTGCTTGGTGCTGTGCATTGGCACAAGCACTCCTGGTGAGTATGCCCAGAACTGGTGCAAAGAGCCAAGTATACACATGGACAAGTGAAATACTCATTGCAGTGGCTTGATGCCGACGTAATGTGTGTCAACCAAAGTTTGTAGTGTAGCTATGGCCTTAGTGATGTACTTAGTTTAAACACGAGTAGTCTCTCAGAAATCTGGTAAGCACGTGCATGAGTGTTTGCAATTGAACATACACTGAAAACAGAAAAGCCAACTAGACACAAAGCGATGTCAAGAAACACCCAGTAAACACACTGAAAAGATCATTTCCCCCAATATCTTTCAGTTATAGTAAACTGAAGTGTTACTTCTGACTTCAACAAGTACAATGTTTTCTAACAGCAGTTTCATTTTGGATGCATTACTAACAGGCAGGGTGGCACTCACTCTGTTTTTGATTCTGAGACCGTTAGCATTAGTAGAGTTCCCTCTGATCACTATATTCTCCCTCAGCTGGTGCGAGGTACAGATTACTTCACATTTCTATCTTTCTAAAAGTTCAACCATCTCGAAGGTAATGGCTACAATGATCACAGAATGAACTCCAGATGCTGATTAACAATGGCAACATGCAGCATGGCAGCCTTGAACTTAACACAACGTATTTCACTACCGGAGAAGATAAAACCCAGCCATGATTTGGTTCAGGCAATTTCCTGAAGCTATTGGCTGAATTCTGGATTTGTTGAAAAGGCATGACGGTGACTGTTACATAGCTCTGAGATGGATTTTTACATTGTTTATGAACGCTGTTACCTGTAATCTTCTCATGGCCTCAGAGTCTTGATCAGCCTTCACTTTGCAAGCCACAAGTAACTGTGCTGTAGAAGCCGCAACTTGTTTGGCAGATGAGATGAGTTTCTCCTCGCTAGCATGACCTTGTACCGAGGCATTAGCTGCCTCACAGAGATTGCTGGTTGCAGCTGCCACCATTCGGGCCTAGGAGTCAATAACTAAAGTTACTCAGCATTCTTGTTTCTCAGAGACTTTCAAGAGAAAGAAACAATTGAAATTACTCACAGCGGAAATAAGTCCCTGAGACCACTGTCCATCATCCACTGCATTTGCAAGGATAGCTCCAACCTGGAAGAACCGTTCAGACACTTGCTTAGAGTGAAATATAAAATGCAATTGCCTTGATTTGCATTCAAAGACCATAACCATCTGAAAAGGAAACTTTATGTACACCTCCCCCTTTCCCCCAATTCATCTCAGTGCACACTATCTAATGATGACAGAAGAAAATTTCTGACTTACATTCCTATGCTAATATAAGTCAGTGGTTCCCAGACTCTGGCATGTATCTCTGTACTAGCCAAGGTTTTCTGACTAGGACTCTAGGCGCTCCTGCTCCCACCATAAAAATGTGCCTTTTATGGCTGTTGATCCCTGCCATTACCTGTCTCTTGTTCATTCAGGGACACTTTAACCTACATTGTTACTTGAGCTGCTCCAGTCTTGCTGTAAGTTTAGAGAAACCAATAAAGGGTACAGCTGAGGATTTGCCTGGTCAAGGCTTGCCAGAAGAGGCTGGGAAATTTTAGTAAGTTGAAAGGATTTGTTCCTGTCTATAACGTTCATTCCTGACATTCACGCCATTGTTCAAGGCTACTGAACAGTAGAGTTATGCTATATTTCTTCAGTATGTTCAAGCTGCCACTGCATAGAAAAACAAAGTTCCTTCGAATTCCCACACTCCTACCTGATGTTTGATTACCAAGTCAAGGTAGCAAATACCTTTTTCTATGTCTTCATGCAGCACTTAGTACTATTGTCTTCTGATCCCAGTATTCCCAACCCCATGTATTCAGAAATAATGAGTCAGGGCCCCCCAAAATTGTGAGATTAAAGAAAAAAAAAGTTTGGTGTCTTTTCAATTGTATTCTGGTTTTTGAGCTGTTAGGGTTTACATTTTCCAGCTTTTCTCCTCAACCATGAAGGTTGCAAAATTGTTGAATTTCTTTAAAAAATGAAAGCCAAAATTCTCATATAATTGCCTGACTTCCGAGGTGGGGGTTAAAGAAAAACACAAAAATTTGCAAGACTTTTGATACAGCTGGAACATCCTGAATGGGGTTTTTTAGGGTAATAGCAAAACATTAATAATGTTGCTGTAAGAGAAAAATTCAGTTTTACAATAAAATGCTTGAGACCTATTGGTTTTTCAGGTTTCAAAGTTTTCTTGCATCACCTTCCCTAGCAAAAGCATCTAAAGTTCAGCAGAGATCTACCAGTCTGGACACTAGTGCCTGGGGAACAAGAAAAAGTAAAGTAGATCAGATCTGACTTCATAAAACATTACCTTTATTCCAAAACCTGAAATAGCTGCTTAATGTCAAACTAACGCCACTACAACAATTTCATATGAGAAGGCAGAACAAACTGGAAAGAAGGAAGTTTAACAAACCTTTTTGCTGAAACATTTCATTGACTTTTCCTGCAAAACATTTTTACAGCCTTGACTGACTGCTGCTGGGAATTTATATAGGACAATATTGTGTCTGGTCCACATGGTTGAATGAAGGGGTAGGAAGTCCCTATTACCTTCTTCTCTTCCCCCACACGGCCAGTGAGGGGAATGGCCTGTTAGCTGTTATCAAGGGAGCTATTTGCTGATTGTCATTGAGGTGATAGGCGGGTAGTAGATTGAACCATGGCCCCCTCACCAGGCATAAGCCATCTCTTCTGACACGTGTAAAAGGGTGGAAAGTATGCTGTACTGCTTAAGGAAATGATATCAGACTGCATCCTCTATGTGCAGACAGGGGAGATATGGGAAGCATTCTGTCTGCTCATTTCAAAGGCCATTATGCTGTAAATCTGGCTAGCAAGTGTCTGCTGTAGACAGGAATTGGAAGACACCCACGGTACCAATTAACTGAAGATTGATAATTAGGAAACAGGTACCAGGTGTGTGTCTTGAATTCATTATCTCAGAGGAATCTTTATTATTGTTCATTTACTTGTGAATGGTTCTCTGCCTAATGAAAGGATCTGTTTTAAACCACTCCAAGTTGACTCCAGTTGAGCCTGAGCAGCAAAGTTTGGATCCTTCCTGAAGCTCTTCCAAAGTATGTGGGTGTTCAGAGCGAGAGTTTAGGTTCGGCTCTGCCCTTAAGTGGCACCGCACTACTTGCTGGATTAGTTGAGCTGGAGAAGGCAGTGCTCATGCCAGCAGGCAACCCACTGTTGATAAAAGGCACTGACTGAAAATTCTTAGTCTTAAAGAATTAGTGTGTTAGCATGGGAGAGCCGGGACTAAGAAGTCTTCCATCAAAGCTGGAAGAACAGGTTTGCTAATATGGCACTACATTTGACTAATGTGCTCACATCAGAATGACAAGCTATGGTTTTCCTGGAGTGAAGGAATGAAAGTGTTTTTAGCAATTTTTCTGAGCTTTGCTGGAACAAGGCACAAGTGCTGCTTGCTTCCATCTTAAAAAGACATGAGGAGAAAGATGTAACTGTTCCCTCTGACAAGAAGTCTAAATTGACAGATATTTAGGACTTATACCAGGATATATTTATTCTCTTTCTCTTCCGGGGTGGTGGGTAAAGCAAAGGATGCTCTACATCGTAATGTAACTAAATTTGAACAAGTTCTGTCACAAAGGCAAACAATGCAATAATCTAAGGGTACGTCTACACTACCCGCCTGATCAGTGGTAGTGATCGATCTATCGGGGATCGATTTATCGCGTCTAGTGTAGACACAATAAATCGATCCCCAATTGCTCTACCGTTGACTCCTGTACTCTACTGCGGTGAGAGGCGGAAGTGGAGTCGACGGGGGAGCGGCAGCAGTTGACCCGGAGCCGTGAGGACGCGAGGTAAATCGACCTAAGATACGTCGACTTCAGCTACGCTATTCTCGTAGCTGAAGTTGCGTATCCTAGGTTGATCTCCCCCTCCCCAGTGTAGACCAGGGGTAAGTGGAGCAATAAGGCAGGGGTCTAAATTCTCATTTGCTTGACTATTCTTGCTACCAGTTTTCAATAATAATAAGCATTTTAAATAAGTTCTACAGGAGATCTTTTCGAACAGTTACAACATGACAGTTCCAGAACAACTGCTTTGTGATCACGGTGGAACCAAACACAAGTTCCCTAGGAAGCCCAGCTGAATAAGACAGAAGAAGAAGAAATGGAAGTGAAATGGAATAAAAAGCACTCAATGCTAACAAGGCAAATGGACGTAGAGCCATTTTGTAAGCACTTTAGTTGTCCTAGCAATAGCTGTAAGTGCATCCATTTGCACTTGCCTAATTTGTGTTCATACAGGGGCCCTAACTGAATCATTCAACACACTGAAGGCACAATTAGTGATGCCTCTGCTAATCTGGACCAGAATGTTATTGTTTACTACTCCGTTTCTTTTTAAATCCCAAAACGTACTATGGGACCATACATCATGAGCATGGATCATTGCCCTTCATGAACAAGAAACAGCTGAGACATTTGAAAGCCAAATATCAAATTACATTTGCTATGTTTAAACAGACTTTTCAACCAACCCCGGCCAGGGCATGCAATCCGATAGATTTACATTTTTATTAGTCAATCCAGAGTGCCCTCCATACATAGAAAAATTAAGAAGCGACATGCTTTATAATTTAAAATAATTCCGCTGTGTTGAATGTCCTGTTCACCCACCTTTCCCTGTGCCACCAGCTCTCTCTGGGCTGCCGACGCTGACTTGACTAGGGCACTGGTAGCAGCTGCAATGGATTTAGCTGCTTCCAGGATCTGTTCTTCAAAGTCCAGAGTCTCATCGGCTTGCTATAACCAAAACAGAACACTGTCACACACAATTCAGAACAGAATGGTTTCTCTTCAGTTTCCAGGACACATTTTCTTTGGATTCTGTAATCCAGCTCTACACAGAGACAAAAGAATCTACAATGGCTTATTTGCATTCTACAAAGCACTTTCCTGGGGCCTAAATTAAGAGACAACAGTATTAACTATTGGATACAAACATAAATATTAACTTGAAAGTAATGTTCCCCTTGTGGTCAACCTTGTGCAAAATTTAAAGTGACAGATTTTATTTAAATACCACACACAAGATATTTCAGTGCATGCCACTGAGTTTTTGGTTTCCACCAGAATCATTAAAAACTCTTTTAAAAAAATACAGGTAAAGTAGTAGTCTGAAATGGAATTCTTGTTTTCCCACGCAATATTATCTTCGTAAGTGGTTTGTTTGCTGAGATTATTAGAGTTTGTTAAACAAAGCACATAGTTACTTAGTAAATATAATAAAGAGAATGCATAAAAGCATTAAAATAAACTACAACTCTAATGTTATCATTATGTTTCTTTGAAATGAAATGCACAACATAATTATCAAGTAAGCCCATTAATGAAATTGCTTTTTGTAAGCTGCATCACTTCACTGAAAGCAAGTACTGCAAAGCAGTCCAGTCCAGTCCTCTTGGAGTTACAACATGTTGAGGGTCTGTTTGAAACCATTCAAACACCTAAACCAACATTATAACAAGCATACTGAACAGGAAGATTAACAGCTCCTAATAATATTTTTCATGAGATGAAAGAAACTATTGATGTGCAAATGTCAGTTTCCTAAACCTGGGCTTAACATGAATAAAGTAAAACAAACAAAAAGCTGTAAGTCATTTAAATCTGCACAGGAACGTTATATCTATCTCCTCCTGTGTTGTGTCTATGCTGCCAGCAAGGATGGAGTGTGTCTGTTGCATGTAATGTGGCTGCAATAGCCTGGGCAGGTTAATATGGAGAACCTGCTTTGCCCATGTGTCAACCTCCCCCATCTACTCCTAGCTTAGGTATGTTTATTACTTTCAGAACAATTACAAGCATGGTTATAAGTGTGCGTGTGTTATTTGTTGGTTTGCTTTGATTTTTACTTTGACTGTGACCATGAACAAATGATATATTAAATGGCACCAAAAGCAGAAAGATCAGCGAGGGCATTAGGGCATAAGTATGATGCATTCCCTAACAGGACTCCTTAAGAGAGATGGGTCTTTTCCCACAATTCACGCAAGTACAGCTTTCTCATACCACAACCACAAACTCTTCTAACTGAGACTAAACAGTGTTTTGAGATAAAATGCATAATGTTCAGATTCTTCTCATATTTTTGGTACCTTAGTAGGGTGTGGGAAAGTAACCGAAACAATGGACATGTTTATTACTTGTCCTTTACATACACTGATGCGACTTGACTATTCAAATAACAAAGTGAGTTAACATCTGATGAAACAGAACTTTCCACATGAGCTTGGTCTGTAATGTATGATTAGATCAATGGCCATAACAGCTAAAGGCATCTGTTGCTAGCACTGGTTTTAATGACAAGAAATGACATCTCCTGTCAAAAGGTTAACATCTTCCCCAGTGAATCTTATTTCTGGTGGTACCAACTCCACTCTTGTGGCTGAACCTCTCTTATGTTGTATTGAATTGAGATTTAAAAATATTTGTTGTAGGGACCCTGTCTTCCTAAGTGTTTGAAAAGCACCAAATACAGCTCTGGTACCAAAGACTGAACACTACCCTTATTATCACATTTTACTCCACCATTCAGAACAGCTTAATACTTGGTGGCCTTCAGGTGGTTTGTTTTTGGGTGGAGGATATCAGACATACAGCACTTTCAGGATTAATCTGGAGATCTTTCCTTCAAAGAAAGTAGCACATATTCATATGTGAATATGAAAAAACCCAAAATACTCCTAAATTGCAATGCCTAAACATTTAAAATTTGTTGACCATTTTAATTACCGTGTGCCAAATCCCACTTGAAAGCTGCACAGAGCTGAAAGCCATGATGTGGAGAGTTTATTCAAATTTTCAAAAGTGTTCAGCATCCAAAATTGGGGGCAGATTTTCAAATGGGCACAGCAGCCACCAGCTCCTGGGTGCTGCATCCATTTGAAATACTGAGCACTTCATTGAAGGGTCTAAATGAGGGCAGAGTCTTTCTGAAAATATGGCCATTCCTGCATTTCTCCCAATTTGCCTTTACAGAAGGAAAAGGTATTTTTAATATCAGCCCCTTGTTTCTATAAATGTTTCTAAATCAAGGGGCTACAAAGTGCAGTGATTTTCATGCTCTAGCTCATCTGTAAAGACCTAATTTGATGTACTGGTGAAAATCACAAACAAAAGTCACTTTTGTGAGGTGCTCTCATTCTAGTTCTCTGTGGGACACTACAAAACCACCAGACATATTCCGGGGGAATTAGGAGCCACAAGGGGCTCAGAAGTGAAGTAACGGGAGCACTGCACATACAATAAGAAATATCTTGGGAAGCTGGTATACAGAAGCATGCACATCCCCTGCCCGTTCAATACTCAATCAAAAGCCAATTGTATTCTCCTGTTACTTTCATGGGCATTAATTCATGTCTCACAGTTTAAAAAACAAGCCATAGGGTGCTTGATTCTACAACATTTCATATAACTTCTACCATGTGAATAAAACAGAAAGTCACAAAGTCCAGCATCCATGGAAGTCAAAGCACCGGTGAAGAAACATGGCATCCTAAATAAAAACTATTTAGCATCAACTTTTGCCGTGTAATGATAATGTTGGAGGGCACCTTAAAGGACGAGATAAAAGAACAAGAGGTGCCTACTAAATGCAGAATATTTGCCTCTGCTAATTAGGAACAGCACACGTGTATATCTGTACAAAAGGGTTATGATAAGGAATTACCATGTTAATGAAACAAGTCATCTCAGCAGACGGATTTTTGGCTGTGTTTGTAATGCAACACCACCACAACTATAGTATCTAAACACTAACGTGGCCTATGATTTATGCAACAGGCCTCAAATGTTAATCTCTTACTTTGACCACTAACACAAGGGCACAATTTGTAGCCCAGAGGGACTATATTTAGCTCAGTTGGTATCATTTTTTGAAAACACACTTAGGTAAATTTGGCTCTCTTGAAGTGAAAATCTAGTAGCACACAAAAAAACCGCCCAAGCTTCATGGGAGCGGACAGTGGACAAGTTGCAGCACATATTTCTGCCACTGCGCTGCAACGCTGCTCTTTCCAGTTCTGGGCCTCTACAGAGAATGCAGTGCCAACTTCACCCAAATATCTCCTGGTTTGGGACAAGGGCCAAAGTCCACTGTAGAGAAAGTAAAGACCAGCAATTCCATCTTGATTACAGCTGAAATCCGAATTCAAGTACCAAGTAAAGGAAGGTTAGTACACAGCTCCATCTACCTTTTGCTTTTGCCTCTCTGATGTGTCACAGTACAGTTTTCATTCACTGATTTTTAAGAAAAATACTGTCTTGAGCTGGAATTATGGAGCCTGTATCCAAACCTGTGGAAGCGTCCATGAGCTGAGAGCTATTTTACTTCTTTATATCAATAGTAGTATCTGCACTATTCTTTAAATGGCCGTGCTGTAAGGAAGTTAACTCTAATTTATCTACTGAATCAGCAAATAATTCAGCAACTATTTTTATGATGGATTTTATTTATTCATACAGCCTAATAAAATGTTCACTGCCATGGCTTTACTATATGGATATCTAGATCAGGGCTAGAAAGCTTTTCAATTAGCCCTTAACTACTGAATTAGAAATACCTCTACAACATGAAACACCTTCTCAAAATATTCTACAAGTTTCCAGAGAACCAACCCCAGATGGGGAAGAAAAGTACCCGCATGGGATTCATTCAGCATAGCATGATGTGCTCAGTGTTGTACATATAAACACAATGTAAAAATGACTAGTTGAAAAAGAATTGCAGGGAAATTACATCTCGCATCACTGAGAAAGCTATGGTGCAGCTACTAAGGTGCTGATACTAGGGGCAGGCATAAGACCTATCATGGGAATGGATAGCTAAGCACTAGAGCTGCCTGGAAAACAGGTTTTTCCCTCTGCAGAAAGTTTCTACGAAAACAAATTTTCTGGTTTTTATTCACGTTTTCAGCTGAAAATCTTGACTTTTTCAAAAAACTAAACCGCAAATTTTTCAGTTATCTGAATACTTGCCAGTTTTCTGTTTTCCAGCTAGAAGTCAAACATTTTCTGTGGAAAGCAGATGCTGGCCAGGGTAAATTTGGTTTTTCGAAAACCACTCTCAATGGAAACTTTTGACCAGTCCTATGCAGCACCTCCACATAACCAGAGGGGGAACTGATCTTACTCTGCTATTTTCTTCAACAGGTCCACTCTGTCCATTCCTTCCCATTATTTTTGTCCTGGACACACAAGTAAAAAGTGGACACACAGAGGGCTTGAGACACTGCTCAGTGCAGAGGACAACTACTGCTTAGTCATGCTTGTGGGCATGCTTACCCACCCCTCATGCTGGTCTTGGAGCACAACTAGCTTGCACATCCTGCTGGGCACAACAAAAGGTCCATACTTGTTTTCACCTACACCTTAGCAGTGTGGTTTGAAGGGTATACCTCAAAATGAGAGGTCCAAACTTTTCACTACATATACAATCCAAGACTGAGCAGCACAACAAGTCCTACAGGAGGAGTCACTGTCCATTGTCATTTGGCTAATCTTTTTGTGTCACAAATTGTTTTTGTTCATTTTCATCAATACTGCTCTCAAATTATGCAGTTCTCAGAATGCATGAACATGAAACCAGACTTCCTGACATATGTGACACAAAATTCCACTGTTTATATCTTTAGTCCCTTGAGATGGCAATTTGGGTCACTTTAAAAACCAAGCTCACGAGACTTAATAATGTTTTAAAAAAATCGAAGTCAACATCTATTTGCACAAACTTAGGCTAATAAGAGTCATCCTATGCTTTGATGATTCTGTGATCTGCAGGTAGGTGAAGGGAGAGAGAGTCTGCCACATGAGATCACAAAAAATACATACAAATTACTGGGCCGACTACAAAATGGTTTAGGATAAAACATTGTCACGAAACGGTGACAAAAATACCATGCTGTTATTTTTTAAAGAGTTAGATACAGATATTTTTGTATTTCCTTACTTTTAACCAGTTTCCTACACGTCCTTCCAATGTAATGGACAGCATGAATAGGTTCAGGATCAGTAGAAAAATGAGTGAACCACCATTAACTTGTTGCCAACAGTCATGAAAGACAAACCACGTTTCTTCTGAAGTGCCTCTCAGCTTCAATTTAATAAAGAGACAGCAACAAGGGTAAGTTACTGCACACAGCCAGGTAAACACAAGAGACAACTTCTATGAGATTCAGTACTTGCATGGCTGCTGCCCATTATAAATGAACCTATGCAACTTACACATCTCCCCAAGAACAACCCTATTAAAAAGAGCACTTCATAGTATATGTTTTTAAAAAAATCAGATTAGAATGAGAGTCTGCAGGAAAGTCTTCTAAATCTGCTTGTGATTTAAAGTATTCCTTCATATTGCCTTATACTACTTTATAAACCCCCGGAGACAGGGCAGGACACTATAGGAATATGTTTGATATATAGTTGGATTAAATAACAACCTAATATATCAAACATATCACACAGAGCCCTGCAGAAAAGGCATCCAGGTTTGATTCATCTTGGGGGGCGGGGGAAAGACACACTGCTAAAGGCTAACAGCAGGGAACTGTTATCGACTGCTAAAGACGCAACCCCTTGCCTTGTGTTTGAAGGCATAAGCCTGCATGGAGGCATGAAGAGTGCACCAACAGGAACATAATGCACATACAGCAATGGTCTCTGGTGATGTACCTAAGCCACAACATTGTTTTCCTATAACTATTTCTTCCATTGTAAGAGTTAATGAAACATGTAATTTTTAATTCCATAAAATAAGTACAGAGACCACTTTTTCTTTTCCTTTTTTTAACTTGCTCTTTTGGGTAGTTATTTTGTACCAGGTGGTATCTTTACAGATCAAGGACCATATTATATTAGAACAGGCAATATAAGGCCCCAAAGCAGAAGATATTCAACCAACCAAATAAGACACCACAATCAGTGTAAATCCATAACTGTGTTGTAAAGGACATACCACCTACTATAACCTGTTTTATAAAACGAACAGAAAAGTTTGTACAGCTCAGCAGACCATTTTCCCCGTTGAACACCACAATTAAAATCCAAGACAGTTTGCATTACACCTGAAGAAGGAACAGATAAGGAAGGTCTTCCTCAAAATACCTTTAGATACACAATCTCAGAAACAAGACAAGTACTAAAACATTAACTGGACGTTGTACTAGTAGTCAGAGCATTTAAGCTTTTGAACGGTGAGAGACTGTATCTGCTCTGTAGCCAGGCTGTTGTGTTTACTTCAGAAAGAACGTACATTATGCAATAAAACATGGACAGGAGTTCCTTAACAGAATTTGTTAGTCTCTAAGGTGCCACAAGTCCTCCTTTTCTTTTTGAGAAAGGAATGATCCTCCTGCAGTGGAAAGTTGCTGCCCCACTCTAGACGTCTTAATTTTATTAAGACAGCAATGGGAGGTATGTGGTGCAGAGATGCAATGGGGTGGGGGCACAACAAAAAGATAAGGGAAATGGAATAAAATACAGAGATGGAACAAAACTAGTGCAGCTCAATTACAAAATTAGAACAAGTGTTAGCTTTATTGTTTCATTTCTATTATATTAATAAACTGGAACATAGACAGAGATCAAATAGTAAGGATTAAAACAAACAAGCAAAAAACCCCACAAAACCCCAAGAATTTTGGAAGGGATCCAGACCCTCAGACTTCAGAGTGTAAATCCACCTCTAATTAAGAGGGGTGAGGAAGAAACTTTCCCTGCAGGCCGGGGCCTATTACAGGCTCTCCAGCAACTTTTTTCTGAAGCTAATGGCTACCGCCAGACGCAGGATACTGGGCTAGATGGACCATTGGTCTGATCCAATATAGCAGTTTTTATGTTTCTGTATTTGGTGGACTGTGTATAAGAGAACAGTTGTTGTCTAATTACTAATTTAGATTTGAGATTACTAATTACAAATTTAGATTTGAGTGACAGAGATGTCTTGTTGATACAGAAGTTTAAGATTGAAACATCTAAGAGTGAGCTACCGAAAACATTCTTCCCCCTACAGGCAGTATCTCCTGATCTGTGTTGAAACACATTGATGGGCCAGAGATAGGAAGCACACTTTGATGCTGTTCTCTGCTCTGTGGATAAACAGAGGGCTTGAAATATAAAGTGGGGTCATTCCAGTACCTTTCACTTGCATTACAGTAAATGTTTGTGAAAGATAAATTGAATTATGAGCAATGGAAAGAAAGTTTTATTGCAAAATGAAATATAAATCCAGAGATATGAATGTGTTTTCCACAAAATGACAAAGAAAGAGCCCAATAAACCACCGGCAGACTGAATGCTCAAATTAACATGTTAAATGAGGAGCAGGTGTAGGATTTGTATTCATTTTTAAATGACAGTGGCCACTGGAATGGTTTAGATGTTAGCAGGAGAATGGTTTTAAGGTTACAGGGCAACTCAGATATTCTGTTGTGTAGTGGTTGTGTAGAAAAGGTGTTAAAGGACTTTTCCAGTCTCAATCCTCTGCTTTATATAATCTCATTACAAGCAACTTTCTTTCTTCACAAAAAATGAATGTACCAATTACAAAACCCATAGAACAAAAAAAAGCATTGCTCTTTCGTGGACTTCATTCTCCCCACTGAAAGAAAAATTCCTCAAGCAGTGGGCATCACCACAGCCCATCTTGTGAGGCTATTAAAAACCGTCTTAATCTTATGCTCCTGAATGACAGAAAATACCACAATCCCCTGACAACAACGGTCTGACACTGAATGACCTTTAGAACCTGCTTGCTTGGAAAGACTCCTCCCTCATCTGCTTAGAACAAAGTCGGGTAACTCTGAAGCTGCTGAGAAAAGGACATGACCATGGCATTGCTTTCTGAAGTTAATGGCAGGCCTTATTTTTATTAAAAGAGGCCCAGTCCTGTGTCTCATGGAGATTTATTTCAAAACTTGTCAGGGGCTCTACACTGTGGAGTGAAGTGATTCTGTGTCATGCCCCCACTTCCTGAACTGTGCAGGTACACTAACTACTTCAGGTTATAATAATTGCCCCATAATTCCTCTGACCCATGTGCAAGCAGTTAATTCCATTTTACTTAAAAATATTCTCATGGACATATCTGAAACACACAAAAATATGAGACTACATAAGCATTCATATGGCACCTTCATTTATACATTTCCCTTTATAGAATTAAGAGAAAATAAGCACAGAAGAATCAGTTTATATTTTAAACAAAGAGTTTAAAAGGAGACACCTGTTTGCTACAAGTCAAATACTGTGTGTTGATCTGATAAGATCTTTTGGCCACAACCTACCATAGTAAATGCACACACACAGAAGATTGAGTGAGCGGGACCCAAAAGTCTCTGAAACTGAGGAACAAGAATGATCTTTCACATCAGAAAAGATTTTTTGGACAGAGAAAAGTGAATGAACAAACAATAACTATCTTGTAACTTGAAAAAGCTTTTCCTAAGAATTTCCTTTCCTTCCCCTCCATATCCAAATCTATTACTCGCATGCCCACCACTTGAAAGAGCCACCAAATATCTTGTGCCTTTGTGGTAAGTCACAGCTAGCTTGTCTGAAAAGTGTAGCTTCTACTGGCACCAGCTGAGGACAATGTAGGGATTGATTATTCCAACCATCACCTTGATCTATAGCACTCAGCTCCTCACAATACCAGTTATTTGCATTTCTGCGGCATTAACTTTAAAAAGAACATGGAAGATGGACACTCACCTTTGGCTTGGCTCGTGGTTTCAACTGCTCTAACTTCTTTGCTGCAGCCTCAATTGAAGCTGCAGCCCCCAGTAGCTCTGTCTCAGCAATGACTGTTGGGTCCTCTGGATCCACCCACTCCGTGCCTGAAATTAATAGAGGGGAAGACAATAACTTCAATAGCATTGTTAGTGCCTTTTGACCAAGCTGATGCCCTGTCACACCTCAAAACTATGTGCAAAATATACGGTGTGTGTATATGGAGACCTCACTTTAATACCATTAATGGCATAAAATACTATAATTTAAGCCAGTGACTGCAAAACACAAGTCAAAATGGAAAGAGCACTTAGCCATTACGTTCTATTATGGAAGTGGCTTGTAAGAAAAGTAACTCTAAATTGTTCCTTGAAAGGCCATGTCTACACTGGGTGCTGAACAATTTATCATCCAACCAGCTTTAATCATAGTTGTTACTCAGAAAGATTCTAGTGTGCTTTCCTTGACCAAGGCAGACAGATGCACTGTTTGAGAACTGTGACAAAAAGAGCACAGAGGATGCATTAGACTACCCAGGAGATCATGGTCTGACTAACAGTTCTCAGTAAAGTCCCCATCTACAGCGGCTAGGGAGACACGGTTAGCGCCCATCCACAGAAAACACGAGAGTGAACAGTGCTGTTTTAATCCCAGTGCCAATAAGGCCAATAAGCAAGTTTCTCCTACAAATACAAGGCTGAACTTTTTTTTGGAGAGGAAAGATCTTACACTTTTGGAGACCTCACAAAACAAATGCTCAGAGGCAGCTCACTTCAAAGTTCTGCAACTTACCGGGAATGGTGTAGAAAACTCACATAGAAGAGAATTATTTTTAACCCTCTGGTGAGACTGATATTACATTACAGCTCAAATCAGGACAATTATATGCCAAACTTATGACAGGAAAAGCAAACAAATGTAGTTTTACTAGATATCCTTTTTCTAAAATAAGAATAGGTAGCACTGAAATGATTTTCATGTTACATTGCCTGTAATATTAAAGTATTTATGTGTCTATTTGCTGGTCATGTAAATGTGCTCACTGAACAATGCTTCCAGAACATCCTGTACACTTTAGGTTGGATGCACTCTGGAGTCTGGACTGAGGTGTTTGCATCAGCACTGGAGGTTGGATGTAACTTTGTAATGAGCTGACTTGATTTGAAGTTGGGACACAATGACCCCAGAAGGGCAACGGACCTATTTGTCTGCCCTTGAGGACTAGCAGAACCACAGGCCTCCAGGCCGGCAGGAGGAAAAGCACTCTTCATCCAGTTGCCATTCTACTGATAATTTTGTGGGACTTCAATTACATTTTGTCCTCTGCTCTTAGGGCTCCTGAATGCACCTGTGTGATGGTTTCATTCTCAATGGTTTACAGATGACTGTGACAAAGTATATGAAAGAGGAGGCTAGAGTGTCGTGGAAGACATATCAGACACAACAAAATTGTGACAGATTTTTGAAGACCATATGCTGTAGCTGTATGGGAGTATCATGGGGCCCAGCCCCAAGTCAAACCCACATCCACAGAATCACTTCACCAGCCTGTATGGCTGTGTGTGTGGCTGCTGGGCCATCCCCTTGTTTGCCTCCTCCTGTTAATCACCTCCATCTGGATGTTCTCTGGCTTAGCCTCATGGTCAGGTCACTTGAAAATCTGATCCCCTTCTGGGGTACTCAAAGTCTCAAAACAACGACCACCTTCTACAACAGTCCCAAGTTAAGGTAAACAAGAGGTCTTTCGCCCCTCCCTGGGCTCCTCTTCAGTTTCCTGTTCCTCTTGTGGAACACTGGTCCCAGAACTGCTTCCCTGGAGCCGGGCAAGTCAGACGGTTATTACCTCCTCCTTCAGCCAGAAGTCCCCAGCCCTCCTTCTGCAGCAGCATATACATCAGTCACCATCTCGTCATGAGGCAGGAGTCCAGCCCTCCCCCTGGAGTTGGGTAATTCAGGTAGCTGTTACCTCCCTCCTTCAGCCAGGAGTCCCGAGCTCTCCTGGAGCAAGGTGTACTTTAGCCAGCTGTAGGACCTTAGCCAGCTTCTGCCTCCACTGGCCCTTTCCCACACCCCAATTAGTCCTCAGGCTCAGAGGGTTCAGTGATCTCCTGCTAGTGTGTGCCCAACTATAAGGAAGGAGGCAGCATTTATTCTGGTCCCTGTCTTTTAGCTCATCCCCAACTGGTTGGGTGGGAGCAGATCCTTTCTATCAATATCTCCTAGGCTTTTTGTGTACACATCAATATATACACTGGATTTTAAAAACCTTAAAGGGCCACACCACATGATGGGATTGGCTGACCATCATGCACTAGTACCCTCAAAGGGGAAGACTATCTGTCATAGAGAAACAAAGATTTCACCTGTAGAGCTGTACTGGTGGGGTCACGCACCGTGGAACTATTCTGGGCATTCTACACCTTTGTTAATCCCAGCAGCCTGAGCTTGGTTACAGGAATAGAGTCTCACAGTGAATGCTGTTCTCACTTTCAGGTAACATTGTAAATAAGAAGCAGGCAGTAGTATCTCCCGTAAATGTAAACAAACTTTTTTGTCTTAGCAATTGGCTGAACAAGAAGTAGGACTGAGTGGACCTGTAGGCTCTAAAGTTTTACACTGATTTCTTTTTGAATGCAGTTATGTACTCCCCCCCCCCAAATCTGCATTTGTAAGTTACACTTTCGCGATAAAGAGATTGCACTACAGTACTTGTATGAGGTGAATTGAAAGATACTATTCCTTTTGTTTATCATTTTTACAGTGCAAATATTAATAATAAAAATAATATAAAATGGGCACTGTACACTCTGTATTCTGTATTGTAATAAAAATCAATATATTTGAAAATGTAGAAAAACTTCCAAAATATTTAATAAATTTCAATTGGTATTCTATTGTTTAACAGTGCAATTCATTGCGATTAATTTTTTTAATCAATTCTTTTTTTGAGTTAATCGCGTGAGTTAACTGTGATTAATCAACAGCCCTAGTGCAAACTATACTTAAAAACTATTGTGCAGGTTCTCTTGCTGTGGAGAATGAGGCTGGTGACCCATCTCAAATCCATTGCTGGGGGAGAGCAGCCAATAACAACATTTTTGTGCAATTAAGTTGTACCAGAGCAAGTGGAGGTGGGCAAGGGAATCATGAAGTTTTTAAATATCAAAAACTAACTATGAAAATAACATCCAGGTAAATATTTAATGTCCCTTGTCATTTCTGGAACGTGAACAACTCTGTGTATTAACTAAGTGGGTTGTCAGACCTACCTTTCATTGCTTCTGCTGTCTGGATAAGCTCTGTCACAGCACCAGCAACCCGCTTTGACAAGGCAGCCAACGGATGCTTCAGTTCTGGGGTTGGCTTCTGAAGAATCTATAAAAAGATAAAAATTAATTAGGAATTAGAGGCTAAGGTTTCACAGAACATACACACCGCAAGTTCCCAATAAATTAGATGAAGTCCTAATGCTACGCTAGGGAAAAAAAACAAACAATCTGAGTCTACAGAAAAATGCCCACAATTCAGAAGCAAAACTAAAATAAAGACCCCCAAGCAGACTGGCTGAGAGATTGTGTAAGGCATCTAGCCCATGCTAGGAAAGCAAAGCTGCCTATCATTGTGAAAGTATTCCACAGAGCTGTTTCTGGAAGTACTCAATATTTGACACATGATCTCATATGTCAATCTATTAATGAAGAACATTTAACCAAATTAAAATGCAAGCCAAGTGCTTCGTGTTGCATTTTCATTTTGGGGAGAAATGTAAACTACATGGATAAACAGGGTACAAAACTATATGTTTTACACTACCAGCATTGTCACTAAAAGAAAAGGAGTACTTGTGGCACCTTAGAGACTAACCAATTTATTTGAGCATGAGCGTTCGTGAGCTACAGCTCACTTCATCGGATGCATACCGTGGTTCCACGGTATGCATCCGATGAAGTGAGCTGTAGCTCACGAACGCTCATGCTCAAATAAATTGGTTAGTCTCTAAGGTGCCACAAGTACTCCTTTTCTTTTTGCGAATACAGACTAACACGGCTGGTACTCTGAAACCGAGCATTGTCACTGTTTCTTCCAACTATCCTTATTATAAATTAAGATTTATTCCCCACAATAAAATATCTGTCAACAGATTGTAAGTACTTTGGGGGCAAAGACCACGTTTTCTTTATCATCTGTAGAGTGCCTAGTACACTTTTGGGTGTTGCAATCAAGTTAATTTTTGAGGGAGATGAGGAGTGGTCCCAAGACAGTAAGAATTATGTGGCTTTAATTTTGGGCATCCCCATGTAGATGGAGTCGTTTTAAAACTTAGTGTCATTCACAAGCACTAGTGAAGTTTGACAGAGCAATTCTTCCCTGTTTCTCAGTGCCAAAATATATCAGAAATTTCAAATATAGTTTTCAATAATTCTAGAAGAATTTGGCTTTCCTTCCAAGCTCACCGTTCCTCTAGTGCTGGTGAGCTCTGCAGTAAAAGGACCGACACACAAATGTAGAAATTGATGGCGCATTTCCTCATTCATTACTGTGCCAGAAGATGCTAAAGAAACCTAGGTGCTAGGTTTTTAACAGTCACATGAATCCCTGAGTTTCACAGAGCCGAAGGCTGAAGAGCCCCGTTTCCATAGTAAATATAAGTACCTGAATCCTCAATAGCCAAGCAATCTGCTGCCATATTAACAAAATGAATACCTTTTGGAACAATGAGGGCTGTAATCAGGGCCCTGTCTGAGACTCCTTCAACCCAGCAGACAGTACTATTGTGCCTTTCAGATCTAACGTTCCCACACAGCTGAAATTTCCAAAAATACATACAGTGTGATCATGACCGCAGCAAAGCACCACGTTTTCTTCTGCGGAAACAGTCTGTAACATCAGTACTACCCTTGACAATGGCAACAAAGTGGCAATTAAATGAGTGGGTATAAGTGCACAAACTCTAAGGTTTTCCAATTACGTTTCTGTAAGTGTATTTAGAACTCGTGACAGGTGCTGGTGACTGAAGTCCTGTATTTACCCAAAGCAGAGATACAGAATGGACATAGAGCAAAAGCGTCTCACACGCTGATCTGCCAGTGCATCTCAACCCTGACCTACAGGAGCTTTCTGAAGGTAGGAGAGGATAGTTCCATCTTTTACCCTCTTCCTGAGTGCGCCTCTCTGGACACTGACTCATACTCAAATGTGCACATGTCCATTGGGAAATGGGGTACGATCACACAGATCACTTCACACAGGTCACCTAACAACCCTTTTGACTACAAGATTGAGTGTTTATCCCCTAGATAATTTGATAATCCACAAGAATGTCACAGCCGTATTGCTTGCACATGAGCCCTCAAGTCAGTAACATGCACTTTACACTTCATAGTCCCAGCACAGAGTGAGTTTTTGGCATGTGGATTCCTGGTTATTATGCTCACTAAACCGTAAACCTTTAGAGGATGGTATTTTGAAGGGCTCTGACTGCCAAACATCATGCTCTCTGATCTCTCTCAATGTCAACAGACTCACTCAAGCAATCTTGTCCACAGCCATCAGGCTCAACAAGACATTGTTAGCACTCATATCAACAGCTGTCAATAAGACGAATGAGCTGAAAGGTCTGATGCCAACGAGTCCTGTTGCTATGAGATCATAAACTAATGCACCAGCTCAGCATACTAAACCAGACAGAGAGATTAAGAAGTGTATGGACTCTCGCTGGCTTGAAAAGTTGCCTTGCCATCACCTTCTGAATAACCGTGTCCAAACTTGCTAACTATCATCCTGTGTCAAGGAAATTATTTGATTAAACAAACCTGCACGGGCTGCGTAAGCCGATTCTATGCTACAGCTCCAACCAGTTAGAATTTTGGGGAAACTGCCCCAAGGTAGAGGTTAATGTCCTGGGTAGAGCAAAGTTGGCCATCCTCACTGGAAAATGACAGTCCTTCTGTACTTGCTACTAAACAACATCAGGCACAATTCTATTTACAGTTCTGGGGTGCAACCAACTTTTTAACAAGGAATACACTGTGAACTTAAGTAGCCATTTCTATCCAGCTTCCTGGAAGCAGTTAAAATGGTGACATCATCTTATCCATCTTCATTTCTACACAGACTTTATGCTCACTAATTTTGGCTTTGTGTGCATGGGCTTGAAACCTAAACCCAGTCTACACATGGCTCGAGTCAGTTGGCATTTTTGGGTAAATTTCCCCAGTGGACTCAGGCCTTGTAAGTGAAGCTGCTAGAAGTAAGAAAGGCTGCTCTGCTAAGAAAATGGAATAGATGGGAGAAGTGAAAGGCAAAAGATGAAGGAGTAGGATCAACCAAAATCTGATTAGTCTTTTGCTCTGTTAAATGACAGGTTTCAGAGTAGCAGCCGTGTTAGTCTGTATCCGCAAAAAGAAAAGGAGTAATTGTGGCACCTTAGAGACTAACCAATTTATTTGAGCATAAGCTGTCTCTAAGGTGCCACAAGTACTCCTTTTCTTTTTGTTCTGTTAAGATGCATAATGTTGAGTCAGATACTGCAATGTTCAATAGACTGGATAAAACATGACAAATTTCCCCAAGTACAACTGTACTAAAAATATACAAGACTTCTAAATGCAAATTATTCCCTGCTGGGCAAGTTCCAGTAATGAGATTTAACAAATTTAATTTTTCTTACATTATCTTCCTTGCTAGTGGACAAGTGTTAATATAATCGGGCCTCTATTTTTTTTACTTTATCTGTATTCCTGCACACAGTCATTAATTTAATTTAACTAGACACACTAAAATCTCTGCCTTGCAATGTATTTCTACCCAGGAGGCCTATGTCCCACACCAGCCACTAAAAAGTAGCTTCTCAGAGGAAGCGCACATGATGACTGCAGCTGCAAGTCAACTTGAGAAAGTTGGATATTTTATTAAACCTTTGTTCTTACACACCCCATGCTTCAATGTGTGTGGAATGCCCATGTTGAAACAATGCTACAATATTACCAGATAAGCGTTCAGATTCCTGAAAAGCATACAAAGTTCAGTATTCATGGCTTCAGAGTGCAGCAAGTTAGTCACAAGACTTCAAGTGAAAAAACTGATAGAACTGGGGAGCTTTTAGGTGGGGCTTGGCGATGGCCTCGGATAGTCATTTCCTTTGCTTACCTCAGGATAGGATCAGGCAAGCATGTGAATGTAGTGCTCCCCCAGTGATTTTCACAACATTGGTGTTTTCGGTGATTGGTGTGTGTTCTACTACATGAGGTTAAGAGAGAGACCCACTGGAGAACTCCAACTTATGATTTTAAAGGGGCCCATTTTTAGATGCGGTGATGCCTTCACTGACTCATGATAAAGTAAACTCCAGAAGAGAACTCTATGCAAACACTTCCAGATTCCCTTCTCTCTTTTTTAAGAAAGTGTTAACCATTTGTTCAGGAACTTGCAGCAAGCAAATAAAAAGTTAACCTTGGCAATGATTATGAAAAGGGCTCAGTGGGATTATTTGTTCTTGGCAAAGCTTCAATACATGCCTATAGGCTCCTTCTTACCAGGAGGACATGTTCTAGGAGTTCCAAGTATCCCAGGGTACATTCTGTTCCAAATCGCAGCGCTCTCGCTCTAACATCTTCACTCACGTCTGGGTGATAGGAAGCTTGCTAAGGAGACAAAGCAATATTAACACTCAAAAATACAAAGCAGAGATTGTGGGGAGGAGCAGACATATGGATGGAGACGATATAAATGGCATAAAAAGGCCAGAAAAAAGCAATTTCCCATCATCTGTAAATAACATCCAAGCCAGCAAGTCACCACTGTTGTAAAGGTGTAGCTTAACTGGCCTGCCAAAGCAGCAGAGCCTCAACTGTGAAAATGGATTTACGAAGAAGTTTCCTTCTGTTACCATATTCTTCACTCTGAGGATGCAACAGCTCACTCTTTCTTAACGTTCTTCATTAGACATGGTCAGCATCAGGTACACATCCTGCCATCAGCCCAAACAAAATAGCTGCCTCAGCAAAGGTCCAAAGGAGAAAGGCAGCAAGTTGGTTGTTTTTTTAGGTATAACTGTAACAGATTCTGGGAATGGACTGAGCTAGTAGCTTGTGGGGGACGTGTACTGCAGTCTCGTACAAGCAGTGATGCTAATAAGAAGGAAGATGGCGTCTCTATATTCCTACTGACACACAGAAAGAGGAAAGAAAATGAAAGAAGTCTGAGCAATAGTTTCTCCATCCACAAATACATACAGCGTTACAGATTTTAGAACCCTTAAATCCCCCTTAAAACTTGCCCCCTCGCAAACCTTCAGACCTTCCATCTAAAATGTGAGTGTTCTGTGCAGCCCCCAAAAGTGAACACAATGTATGGCTCCACATCAGAGACAGTGAAGCCTAGCGGATAGATCACTGTACTTGGGCTTAGGACAGCGGTTCTCAAACTTCGTTGCACTGCCACTCCCTTCTGACCACTAAAATTACTACACAACCCCACGGGGCAGGGACTGAAGCCTAAGCCCCGCCACTCAGGCAGGGGCCAAAGCCTAAGCCCAAGGGCTTCAGCCCCAGGCAGGAGGCCTGTAACCTGAGCTCTGCCACCCAGGGCTAAAGCTTTAGGCTTTAGCCCTCGGGCTCCAGCTTCAACCCTGGATGGTGGGGCTTGGGCTTCGTCCTTGGGCGATGGGGCTCAGGCTTCAGCCCCATCAAGTCTAACACTGGCCCAGGCAAGTTTAACTCCAGCTCTGGCAACCCCATTAAAACAGGGTTGTGACTCACTTCGGGGTCCTGACCCACAGTTTGAGAACCCCTGGCTTAAGAGATCCAGGGTCTATTCTCAGCTCTGCTACTGGCCTGCTGGGTGACCTTGGGCAGGTTACATCTGTGCATAAAACTTTCCCATTCTGTAAAATGGAGATAATGAGGGTGATCTTCTTTGTAAAGTGCTTTGAGGGCCAATATTATTCTGTATACGGGAAAACGGAAGATTACAAAGAAACATGCCTGTCTTTTAAACATACTGCAGCAAAGGGCTGATTAATGACATGAGCTTGATATAGAGATTAAAAGCAACAACTACCTGTCATACGTAGTATTAGATTTCATGTGGTTAAATATGTACGACAAGCAGTAAAAAAGCATCTTCTACCGGTAGAATCATTTAGAGGGCAAAATAAAAAAATTCAGAAGTAGTCCTGCATCATAGATTCACCACTACTAAAATCGAAACTACAACTGGGAGCATGTTTAAACTTGGTATTAATTTTTAAAAACAGGCCTTAAATGCTTATTTTCGGGCAGTTTTATTGAACTCACCTGCCCACTTTTGCTAATATGCCTCTACCAATTTCTTTTTGTCTTCTGGCATTTGCAATTGGGACTAAAATTAATTTGGTTGTTTGTACATTTTGATCAGTTCTTTCTTTCCTTATCATCATAATTGATGTCGTCACATTAGTCTCAGTTGGTTAATGGGCTCCCCCTACTGGTTAGTTGAAAAGCAGCTGAGCATCAACCACTACAACCTACACTAAAGACACCGTCGGCTCCCTACTTTGTAAACAGAACAGTAGTTTTTTGGAGTTTGTTTTGGGGCTTTTTTTTGGCATATTTAAGGCTGGGTGACTATTCTACTGGAGAGAATTAACAAATTTAGAAAGGTCCAGAAACTCCTTGAAGTCCAACAGTGACGTTTCTGCACACATATAATTTACTTTGTACATACTTCAATACTATGGTGACGGATGCTACAAAACCCCTTAGATACCAAGAATTTCTTCAAACTTCTACCAAAGATAAGCCCAAGTATTCCTATTAACCTTAGGGTACACAATTGACTGAGACAATACAATATTTCTGGAAGAAACACTGAACATATCAAAATATCTTTAAGGCCTATTCTGCCTCCCACTGAAGTCCATGAAAAAACTATTTACTGCCCTGGGAACAGAATCAGGCCCTAGTTCTTATATCAAGAACACATATTCAAAAGGTTCTTCTATCAGCAGCAAACTAACAAAGAGCCTATTTGTTCATTTACATCAGAATGTTTTCCTGCAATATAAATTAAATTGAATTTCCTCAGAAAGTCTCTTGGACAGAATGCATATATATTATATAAATTCATATCCTCATCTGTGAAATATTGTTAACTCTGAAATTTGTTTTAGTTACTTCCTGTGTGACATATTGTATTATACCAAGACACACTGCTCATCTTGTAGAATAGTCTGGAAGGACGGATTTCTTTCTGCTTTAAGTGGAGGAAGTGGCTTAGGTTAGTTTTTAAAGGATTTTTCCCAAACCTTCTGCCTATGGTTTGATGTTCTCTTGCATTCCCAACTCTGATTAGCAAGATTGTCTCAGACACCTGGGGGAATGCTAAAGTAATGACAAACAATAAGGGACAAAGCTTCAAAAATACTGTATCCCAACTCTGGTTTTTCTCCTCAGGTCAAATGATTTAGTTATCCTCTATTGCTCCTGTGAATTTCTATGGTCAATTTTCCCTGCTGCAATTGGCAACACTGTGTTTCATTATTATTAATTATTTTTATATCACAGAAGTGTCTAGGATTTCCCAAGTGAGATTGAGACCACAGCCACAAGGCATCTCTCTCGCACATCCATCTTCTGTCTCACAGAGCTAAGAATCTACACAAACAAGACAATGGATGGGAGAAGGGATCATTATTATCCTTGTTGTGCAGGTGAGGAACTGTAGCACAGAAATATGTACTTTCCCAAGGTGATACAGGAATTCTGCTTTGCATCTGCAAACTGAACCCAAGATCCAGGCAGGCATCTTGCTTGCCATTCCACGAGCCCATCTCTGCTCTTTCACCTCTTTTCTCTCCTGTTTTTGATACTTCTGTTGTACCTGTCCTCTTCACACTCAGTTCCTCTTTGCTATCATGCCCCATTCTCTGTTCAAGTGCTTCTAGCATTATGGGTTAGCAGTATGTGTACAATGCTAACATTCTAAGTACTGACATACCCCCATATGATAGAAGATGTGCAATCTTTAACTGCAACTGTATAACTAAGACGACCATCTCTCTGCCCTAGATAGTTCTCATATCCTTCTATTTTTGCTACAAGAGTCACCAGTAAGAAAGTAAAAAAATCAATATTTCCCAGTAGTTAATGCAGAGTTATTACTTTACACACATGGTATAAAGACAAAATCTGTTTTTATCTCTGGGTCTGATCCAACCTTGAGTACTTTCGGTTAAGCGTCTCCACCAAGTTTAATAGGACCCACAGGATGAGATCCTGAGATTGCACTGTAATCAATATATTTTTTTTTCCAAATGGTAACTATTGATAAATGCCCACTTACAGACTCTCAGACTTTGAAGCCACAATGAACCATCATGATCTAGTCTGACCTTCTGCATGTTGCAGGCCACATAACCCCAGTGACAGTGTATTATTTACATATTGCACAATTACTATAGACTTGTTTAAATATCCCAGAGCTGAACCCCTCTGCTTCAGTGAAGTTGCAGTGAAATTTAATGTACATTTATATCCTTGACATTAGAGAAGCACAAAGTGTACTGTACATAACAATTCATGCTATATTTTATTCACACACATGCGTTTTGGTGGGTTTCATTCCATGCAGTGGTACATAATGTGTGTCATTATTAGCTTATTATTTGACAATATTAGTCCTATCAAAACATTCAGAAGATTGGATTGCTGTGTATTCGATGAGAAACCCCTATTTTGTCAAATATCACAACAAGATCAAGTCGTGGAGGTGTCATGCTGCCTTGATGGTATAGCAAAGAAAGTCAGGTGCTCCCTATTCACCATCTTAGAGTACAAGAGAAGTGGCTATTCAGATTTATCATGGAATTTTTTTAATACCCCAGAAAACATCCTATTGCCTCTATATAAATCCATGGTACGCCCACATCTTGAATACGGCGTGCAGATGTGGTTGCTCCATCTAAAAGAAGACATATTGGAAATGCAAAAGATTCAGAAAAGGGGCAACAAAAATAAGTAGGGGTATGGAACGGCTTCCAGATGAGGCGTGATTAATAAGACTGGGACAGTTCAGCTTGGAAAAAGGACGACTAAGGGGGGATGTGATAGAGGTCTATAAAATCAGGACTGGTGAGGAGAAAGTGAATAAGAAAGTGTTATTTACTCCTTCTCATAACATAAGGACGAGGGGTCACCAAATGAAATTAATAGGCAACTGGTTTAAAACAAACAAAAGAAAGTATTTTTTCACACAACGCACAGTCAACCTGTGGAACTCCTTGTCAGAGGATGCTGTGAAGGCCAAGACTATAACAAGGTTCAAAAAAAGAACTAGATAAATTCATGGAGGATAGGTCCATGAATGGCTATTAATCATGATGGGCAAGGATGGTGTCCCTAGCCTCTGTTTGCCAGAAGGTGGGAATGGGTGACAGGGGATGGATCACTTGATGATTACCTGTCCTATTCATTCCCCCTGGAGCACCTGGCATTGACCACTGTGGGAAGACAGGATACTGGGCTAGATGGACCTTTGATCTGACCCAGTATGGCTGTTCTTATGTACAAAAAGAGATAAGATGACTTTGTACAAGAGATCTGATACTCCTTCCTACAGCTTGAGTTCATCTATTACCAAAGTAAGTATATGAGTGGATAAAAACACACTAGCATAAGTGCAAAAAGTAGAAGGGCTAGCTTCTCTACCAACCATTTTAAATTGCTGTCTAACATTAACTGATATAGCTCTGGCTAAGGGGATGTGGTACACATAATTAAGTTATTTAACAAACTTAAGACTATGCAGTATAGTTGTAGCCGTGAACAAGAGAAGCTTTCAAGCCACACAGAGTTCTTCTTTAGGTCTGGGAAAGATACTCCTAGAGTCACAGCTAAATGAAAGGTTGAATAGATTGTTTAGCATAAGTAGTTAGCACATATTCTAAGGGACCATTCAAGGTAGAGTGGCCCTTGACTATCCGTTAGACGATATTACCTCACCAACCTTGTCACACTTAAGACTGACAGATGTTTTGACAAATTTTGGGTCACATGTTTTAAATAATGCCTATGATTAGTCTTCTAGACTTTCCACCTCTCTCCAGTGTTTTCAGAGACTTGTTTCTCCTTGCCTAATGATTTTTTCCAGCGCCAAGGACATAAGGAGGCCAAAACCAAATCCACTGGGCTAACTAGAGGGCAAGCTTTTATCCTCACTGTTCTGAACCATACTATTTCTGATTTCAGCTTCAGGCTGCCTTCCAGCTGTTATTCCTACTCTGCTGCTTTCAAGGTGGTGCTCTGTGGCACATAGCCAACTTTCTGGCTAGAGATTAATAATGTCATCTGCAAGCAATAACAATGGTGACTTCAAGGATCACAACTTGCTACTCAAGTGATAACGATTTGCCACACTTACCATGTTAACCTGGTAGGCCCTAGCCCAAAGAATGACTACCATACCCAACAAGCTCTCAGGTAGACTGCTTTTCAATCTGTCCTTTTAGATAAGTAAAATCATTCTCAGCTATTTTTATTCTTTAGATTGTTTTGTAAAGGCAATTCTCTCATGGATACTCAGCCCCTTATCAACATCCCAGTTCCCCACTGCTTGGTCTTTAAATGGTTTATTCTGCAGGCCTGTGGCCATCTGTGAACCAGAGCAGGAGAAGCACCAAGTTAAATTATAGCAATAATAGGAGTGAAAGTGAAAACAAAAAGGAAACAATTAATTTGAAAGTATACAAAAACATACACCTAAAATGCAGAATATTAGGCTGAAAAATATAATTTAAATATGAAGAACTGTAATCCAGAGAATCTGCAGAGTGAAATGCAGTTTTTTCTCCATATGAATATGCACCTACACTAGCCAGGTCATAAAGTTACAAAGGATATTTAACTAATATGGTTCACAGTGTTAATTGATCCTATATCATTCCACAACTGCACCTGAGAGTGTTTTCACCTTCCCTTGAAGCATCATGTACTGGACTTCGACAGAAGCATGATACGAGACCGAATGATACAAGATGTGGTGACTTCTGGGTTCCAGTGCAGAACTATAGCTATACTTTCAACTATCTGTGTTTTTTGGGGTGGGGTGGGGTGGTGTGTCAAAGCTTGAAGCAAGCAGAGTGTTCAGGAACAGATGTACTCTGCTAAATACATACAAGAACCATCAAGGTCAAAATGACATAAGGATTTCAATTGACAATATATACATAAATCATGTTCAAAATCACATTGCATCATGCTTAAGTACAGAATCATTATTTTAAAAACAAAATTAAACTCTGTCCTATCCTTACATCCAGTCATAATGGAGCTAAAAAGTGATCTGGGGACCTACGCAGGGAAAGATTTGACTAAATTTTGAACTCCATACCCGCCAAACTGCCCAAGCCTTAATTCTTCTCTCATAGTCATTTGTACCTTGAAGAGCAAAGATGCCTAAATGATGATTACGAATAAGAGCTGTCTAATTTCACTGCTCAAAACTCAAAGAATTAACTTTGTAAAACCCCTTTCTGGTCCTGCCCCTGTTAATTACGAATAATCCCCACCTACCTCAGCATGAAGGGAAGTGAGCCATGAGTATATTTTGCATTACTCCCTGTACCATGCATGCAAACAGTTTTACAGACCTATTTCTTTAAAGTTGTCTGTCTCAAAGATTCCAAAAGTTCAGCTCACAGGAGCATTACATTTAGTACAAGACAAAAGGCACACACACTCTTTAAAAGCACAGTAAGAATTCAGCAGACCAATGAGTTTGTTTAGAAAGCAAAGGAATATTGACAATACATGTGCACATTTTTTCCATTAGAGAACTCCTAACTATATTAAAATCAGGTCACCATTACATTATTTTTATGCTCTACTGTTTGTACGGAGTCTGTCTTGCAGTTTAAAAGAAACAAGAACTCAAGCAGGTTTCGTGTCTATCAAAAAAACCCCATCCTCTTTCTCCAAAAAGAAACCAGTGTGTATTAATCCATATTTCTTTTACATAGCATAGAAACCCCCTCCTTCTGGTATAGGATGTTAGTCAGACTTCATAATTTTCACAATCATTAACTTCTCAGATAAAGACAAACACAAACTAAATTTAAGGACACAGAAACCTAAAAAATTAGGAGAGGAAATTAATCTTTACCTTACAAGCTGTTAGCATATCAGCCACTGCTTTGCGGCTCAGATTCGCTGTAGCAATCACATCCTCCTGTCTGCATGAGTTCCCAGCTGCAACAGCTTTGGCAGTTGCCATGGTGATTCCTTTCGTCATCCGGATCGATTCTTCAGGTGATGATGTCTTTTCTGGAATCTCCTTCGACTGAAACACCTGGAAGTTAAAGCAGAAGGGAGATCTGGTTGCCCTTTCAGAGTCAGACCACAACAACACAGAGCTTGAAACAGAAACGGCAATTGAAAGCAGCCTTCAAATGGCAGGAAATCAGAAACTGAATTGGAGTACTGTACTGCAATATCACTCCTGCTCGTCAGGAGTCTGGCTCCGATAGGACTTGCACATCTACACATAGCAGAGAGAAACACTAAGCTGTGGGAAATGTGCACAAAAGGTTAACCCATTCACTTGAAATGGCTGACACCCAATATTTGTCATTTAAACTATCTGTGTTATAGGATAGCGAGAAACCAACAGTTACAGCATATAGCTAGCTACTCGTCCTATCCATATATTCTTCCATCCTGACTATTGGACAGGCATGCAGAGATCCTCTTCCCATATAGGCCATGCTCTAATGTGTCCCCTCAGCCAGAAGCAGCAGAGAGAAGGACTGAACTGGATATATTAATAAAATGCTCAAAAATCTTTTCTGTAAAGGGTTGAAAGGGGGAGGGACAGTCCTCTGTTACAAACCTAACTATACAATTGTGTAGAGGAACTCATATCAAGAGGAAGACCCCACAAACCTCATTCCTATGAATGTTGAAAGTAATTAATTGTATTAAAACATTGAAGCTAACATTAGTCAGTTAGAGCTTATTCTGGCTCCTACTTGCCTCCTTTTCTAGCTTTATTCCTTATTAGCTTGCCATTCTTAAGCCTTACAGAACATTCCAGGTACTGCACTGGGTTACTCCTGAGGGTATTCTGCACCAAAACATTTAAAATTCTGCCCCCCAAAATTTAAAATTCTGCACATAATATTTTAAAGTTCTGCAAATTTTATTTCTCAATAAATAAATGTGGAGGCTCCACCATAACAATGGGGAGCACAGGCCACTGACTGCACAGAGATAGGAGATCACCCTGCGCCTCCCCTCCTCTGGACATGGACTGACGGAAAAGTTGCACCCGACCCTCACACAGCACAAGGACCAGGACTTTCCCAGAAACACCCCAGGGCCCTGCCCTCTTTGCCAAGCACACTAGATGTAGGTAGGCAGGCTCAGCCCAGCAGTATCCAAGTATGGAGGGGCTAAGTGTAGGGAGATCCAGGTGTGGGGCAATAGGATTCTGTGTGGGGCAATCTGGGTACAGGCAGCTTGGTGGGGGGGTGCAGGTGCGAGGGAGAGGGAGATGAACAGAGGCTTGGGGGGGAGGTTTAATTGCGGGGGGGGGGGGGGTCTGAGTGCAGGGAGGTGATGCTCGGCAGCAGGGAGGTCTGGGTGCAAGAGGGCTCCAGGTGCAGAAGGTGAGGCATGTCAGGGTGTGGGTTCTGGATGCACAGGGTGAGAGTTGGCGGGGCAATCTGGGTATGAGATGGGTCCAGAAGCACAGGGGTTGGCGAATGGGGGAGCGGCTCCCTGTACAGTGACCCCGCTCCCCCATGACTGAGTAGTGATGGGGGCAGGAAGGGGGCATGCGCAGTGCTTCTTGCAGCTGGAGAGGCTTCCGGCAGTGGGTCTGACACAGCCCTGGATGCTCCTTGCAGGAGAAGAGGAAGTCCCGTCCTCCCCAGCCCAGCCAAGACTAGGGTGAGGCACAGGGTAGGAGCAACTGGCTGGGACATCCCCAGCGCCCCCCCCTCAGTGATTTACTACTCTATTGGCTACTCCGGGTGCCCAAAACAATGCACCCGCGCTGCTGGAGAGTAGTGCATGACCGCTTTTGCAGCTTCCCTTTGCTTCCAGTTCAGAAAGTCATTTTTCTCCAGAGAAGCAAGGAAATCTGTGCATACGCAGAATTCCCCAAGGGGTAACTGGATAAATGTTACCAGTCACACCTATTATGCAATGCTGCTCTGACAGCATTATCTACTCCTTATTAAAGTTTTCGAGTGTGCCCATTGCTCTAGTATCTAAACGCCTGAACACACATTTGGAAGGGCCACTCCTTTTATCCAGGTTATCATCATTTGGCTTTCACCCCCTCACCGTGTGTGGGAGAAACTGAGGAACAAGCCCTTGCCAACTGTTACAAAGACATCTCTTAATAGTACTCAAATTCAACCTGTCTCAAGCCAGTTAAAGCAGTGCACACGTATATACAATATTCCCATACTGAGTAAAATCCCGGATGAAGTTTCTCCATTGATTTCGTTGGGGTCAGGATTTAATCTTATTTTTAATAAATATATAGACACACCTGAGACTGTCTCAAGCAATCAACTAAAAGATGGACTACAAGCCATCAGGAACTGTATCCCTGATAATGTCAGGGCAAACCTGGTGGCTGAACTTTGAGACTTTGTCCTCACCCATAACTATTTCACATTTGGGGACAACGTATACCTTCAAATCAGCGGTACTGCTATGGGTACCCGCATGGCCCCAGAGTATGCCAACATTTTTATGGCTGACTTAGAACAACGCTTCCCCAACTCTCGTCCCCTAAAGCCCCTACTCTACTTGCGCTATATTGATGACATCTTCATCATCTGGACCCACGGAAAAGAAGCCCTTGAAGAATTCCACCATGATTTCAACAATTTCCATCCCACCATCAACCTCAGCCTGGACCAGTCCGCACAAGAGATCCACTTCCTGGGCACTACGGTGCTAATAAGCGATGGTCACATAAACACCACCCTATACCGGAAACCTACTGACCGCTATTCCTACCTACATGCCTCCAGCTTTCACCCTGACCACACCTCACGATCCATTGTCTACAGCCAAGCTCTACGATACAACCACATTTGCTCCAACCCCTCAGACAGAGACAAACACCTACAAGATCTCCATCAAGTGTTCTTACAACTACAATACTCACCTGCTGAAGTAAAGAAACAGATTGACAGAGCCAGAAGACTACCCAGAAGTCACCGACTACAGGACAGACCCAACAAAGAAAATAACAGAACGCCACTAGCCATCACCTTCAGCCCCCAACTAAAACCTCTCCAACGCATCATCAAGGATCTACAATCCATCCTGAAGGACGACCCATCACTCTCACAAAGCTTGGGAGATAGGCCAGTCCTTGCTTACAGACAGCCCCCACAACCTGAAGCAAATACTCACCAGCAACCGCACACCTCACAACAAAACCACTAACCCAGGAACCTATCCTTGCAACAAAGCCCATTGCCAACTGTGTCCACATATCTATTCAGGGGACACCATCAAAGGGCCTAATCACATCAGCCACACTATCAGAGGCTCGTTCACCTGCACATCTACCAATGTGATATATGCCATCATGTGCCAGCAATGCCCCTCTGCCATATACATTGGTCAAACTGGACAGTCTCTACATAAAAGAATAAATGGACACAAATCGGATGTCAAGAATTATAACATTCAAAAACCAGTCGGAGAACACTTCAATCTCTTGGGTCACTCGATTACTGACCTAAAAGTGGCAATTCTTCAACAAAAAACTTCAAAAACAGACTCCAAGGAGAGACTGCTGAATTGGAATTAATTTGCAAACTGGATACAATGAACTTAGGCTTGAATAAAGACTGGGAGTGGATGTGTCATTACACAAAGTAAAACTATTTCCCCATGTTTACTCCCCCCCGCCCACTACTGTTCCTCACACGTTCTTGTCAACTGCTGGAAATGGCCCACCTTGATTATTACTACAAAAGGGTTTTCCCTCTCCTGCTGGTAATAGCTCACCTTACCTGATCACTCTGGTTACAGTGTGTATGGTAACACCCATTGTTTCATGTTCTCTGTGTATATAAATCTCCCCACTGTATTTTCCACTGCATGCATCCGATGAAGTGAGCTGTAGCTCACGAAAGCTTATGCTCAAATAAATTGGTTAGTCTCTAAGGTGCCACAAGTACTCCTTTTCTTTTTGCGAACACAGACTAACACAGCTGCTACTCTGACACTGGTAAGTATCTGGAAAGTTTTAGATTGCAGAGTTCACCCAAAGGATTTTGATGTTTCATTTACTGTGCCACAGCTTATGTGGGGATTTAATTTTTAAAAAAATATATATTCTGTAATTATTCTTCCTTTGTCAGGGTCTGCATTTTTCACATAAAAATAAGGAAGCCAGTTAAACAGAAATTAAAGGGTGCAGTCACAAGAGTGAAATACCTGCAAGCTGCAGAAACTTTTTAAAAATACCATCATAGAGGCTCAAATTAAATGTATATCCCCATTAAAAAAAAAAAAACATAGTAAGAGGACCAAAAAATGTTCCACCAGGGTTAAACAACAGAGTAGAAAAAGCGGTTAGAGGCAAAAAGGCATCCTTTAAAAATTGGAAGTCAAATCCTACTGAGAAAAATAGAAAGGAACATAAAATCTGGCAAGTCAAGTGTGAAAGTATAATTAGGCAGGCCAAAAAAGAACTTGAAGAGCAACGAGCAAAGGACACAAAAACTAACAGCAAAATAAAATAAAATAAAATAAAAAATTAAATAAGGAGGAAGCCAGCCAAACAATCAATTGAAATACTTGAAGAAGACAAGGCCATTGCGGAGAAGCTAAATGAATTCTTTGCATTGGTCTTCACTGTAGAGGATGAGAGGGAGATTCCTACACCTGAGCCATTCATTTTAGGTGACAAATCTGAGGAGGTGTCCCAGACTGAGATGTCAATAGAGGAAGTTTTGGAACAAATTGGTAAATTAAACAGTACTAAGTCACCAGGACCAAATGGTATTCACCCAAGAGTTCTGAAGGAACTTAAATATGAAATTGTGGTACGTAACCTATCACCTAAATCAGCTTACATACCAGATGACAGAAGGATAGCTAATGTGACTCCAATTTTTAAAAAAGATTCCACAGGCAATCCTGCCAATTTCAGGCCAGCAAGCCTAACTTCAGTACCAGGCAAATTGGCTGAGACTATAGTAAAGAAAAGAATTACCAGACATGTAAAGGAACAGAATTTGTTGGGGAAGAGTCAACATGGCTTTTGTAAACAGAAATCATGCCTCATCAATCTATTATAATTCTTGAGGGGGTCAAACAAACATGTGGACAAGGGTGATCCGTGGATATAGTGTACTTTGACTTTCAAAACATCTTTGACAAAGTCCCTCATCAAAGGCTCTTAAGGAAAGTAAGCCGTCATGGGGTAAGAGGGAAGGTCCTTTTGTGGATCAGTAACTGGTTAAATACAAGAAACAAAGGGTAGCAATAAATGGTCAGTTTTCAGAAAGGAAAGAGGTAAATAGTGGTGTCCCCTAGGGGTCTGTACTGGGACCAGTGCTGTTCAACATGTTCATAAATGAGCTGGAAAAAGGGGTAAACAGTGAGGTGGAAAAATTGGCAGATGAACAAAATTATTCAAGATAATTAAGTCCAAAGCAGACTGCGAACAGTTACAAAGGGATCTCACAAAACTGGGTGACTGGGCAACAAAATGGGAGATGAAATTCAATGTTGATAAATGCAAAGTAATGCACACTGGAAAACATACAAAATGATGGGGTCTAAATTAGCTGTTACCACTCAAGAAAAAGATCTTGGAGTCATTGTGGATAGCTCTCTGAAAAAATGCACTCAATGTGCAGCAGCTGTCAAAAAAAGCAAACAGAATGTTAGGTACCATTAGGAAAGGGATAGATAATAAGACAGAAAATGTCATAAAATAAATCCATGCTACGTTCACAGTTCTGGTCGCCACCACCTCAAAAATGCTATATTAGAATAGAAGTCTATAAACTCATAAATCATGTGGAGAAAGTGAATAAGGTAGTAGTATTTACCCCTTCACATAGCACAAGAACCAGGGGTCACCCATGAAATTAATAGGCAGCAGGTTTAAAACAAACAAAAGGAAGTACTACTTCACACAATGCACAGTCAACCTGTGGAACTCACTACCAAGGGATGTTGTCAAGGCCAAAACTATAATGAGGTTCAAAAATAATTTGATAAGTTGAGGGAGAATAGGTCCATCAATGTCTATTAGCCAAGATGATCAGGGATGCAACCCCATGCTCTGGATGTCCGAAGCTTTTAACTGACAGAAGCTGGGAGTGGATGACAGGGAATGGATCACTCAATAATTTCTTTGTTGTTTCATTCCCTCTGAAGCATCTGGCATTGGCCTCTCTCGGAAGACAGGATATTGGGCTAGATGAACCAGTGATCTGACCTAGTATGGCCGTTCTTATGTTCAGTGAAAAACAAGCCAGAACAGAGTGAGCCCTTCGGAACTGCCACAATGGGAATGTTCAAGAAGACAAGGTTGTGTCAACAGAGCTATTGAACACTAAGTCCACAAATTATATAATATGTATTCTCCAGTACAGTCTCTCTCCATATGTGCGGTCGTTATTTTACTAAGAAAGGTAGGATATTTTAGCCTCCGCAAACATACAAAGCTATTAATTTACATCACTCACCAGTGGTTTACAAAAGGAGTGTCTGAAAGTAGCAGCTGGGGGGGTCAGAAAACTATTGTGAAGGGGGGAGGAAACAACCCTTTTGGTTTAAGATCTAATTCAGTGCTACATGTAATTTCTGCTCAGATGAAATATCAGTTATCAGGTTATTTATTTATGAAAAAAGGAAAAAATGAAGACGAGTTTCAAACCGCAAGTGCCAACAGTGCTGCTCTTTGACACTAGAGAAACATTTACAAACCAAGGACAATGAAAAGTGAACATTTGACTCAGAAAATAACATTTTACAGTGAAAGTTTCATGTCTGGAGGAATGAAGAACCAGTTTCTCCAAGCGTATTTCATAATAGTAGCATCTCACACCTGAGAAATACAGCCTAATGGGGAGACTGGTGATGTGTGGAAGTCGATAGGTTGAAGTGACATGCAGTCGTGTGTTGAGAGCTGTGGGTAAGGACCATTCTGCCTCTAACTCACAACAGAGCAGCCAAAACATCCCTCCAGTGAAGTCTGATTTGATTTTAAGAGTGTACTTTAGAAAGTTGTCATGTGCAATTATTCTGTTCTTTACCGTGAGTTCCTGTTTGATGCACTCAATCGTGGCCTCGAGAGCTCTTGTGCCTCGAGTGGCTTCATCTTCAACTGCTTTAACAGTCTTCAGAAGTGATGTGACATTGGTTACCATCACCTGAAACGGGGAGATGGAGAGATGAAAATACATCATTTGCTTCTCCCACATTTAGGAGACACACCCACATGATTCAAGGAACATCAAGCTATGAAGCCATTATTAATCCTTTCAGGGAACAACAAGCTTTAAATACAATATGGATTAAACAGCTAAGAGTGAACTCTATAGACAGGCTTTTATTTTTGAATGATCCCTACTGAACTTAGATTGATACAGCCAGATTCACTGAGTAGTGGGGCTTTCCTAAACATGAGTGCACGGGGTCACAACTTGCCCGGGCCTCGGCATAAAACTTTTTCAACCCCAGTGTCTCTGGGTTGCTAGTACAGCCCTTTTATCCCTCTAAGCTTCCTCTCAGAACACTAGTCTGTGAGTATCAGGTGAACCTGGATGCTTTTCCTAACTATTTCGAGGGCCCTGCAGATCTCTTGCAAACTGACCGATTGACTCTGCTGCTGATTTCTGGGTTTGAAAAACCACTAAACTTCACTTAACCAAAGTAAACAAAACAAACTTCCCAATAGCATTCAGTACCCCTCTACTTTGTGCTCCCACAGGGAAAGCATGATCTTACAAGGACCCAGCGGTGCTTCCCTTCCTAACCCTAGTCTAGTTCCCAACCCCTCTCTCCCGGGATCCTGTTCCCTCTCTCCTCAGGACCAAAGTGATCACTTGTTAGATTCAATCCCCCAAAATTCCAGACAGGCAGTCTGGGTGGAACGCCTCTCCAGGAGTCCTAGCGTCTGTGTCTCTGGGCACTCCTCGGCATGTCTTTATGCAATAACATACCTCATCCTGCAATTTTGCTTAACAGCACTTACGCTATAACATTACCTCTCATATAATTTCAAATTAACAGAGTCCCTTCTCCACATCTGGTATGAATTGTCTACAGAAAGATGAAAAGTCAATAGGTTTCTAACATATAGAAACTAGTGCCCTCTTCTTTGCCTCCATTACCACACACACGCAAGACTATAACCTCAAAAAACCTTGTCAGAGACCAGGCTCATTATTTACTAATTTGTGAAATGCCACTATTACGTTCTCTTGGCACAGTTTGTAAAACCACAATTAAACACACAACTGCCATCATCAATTGAAAAGAAGTCAACCAGCTCCCAGGAAATCAACCCAAACCTTGATTTAACAACTTCCCCCTCAGGAAAAGGCTGAGTCAATACTGTAGCTAGCCTTGCCTTATGCCCTGATGGTCAAATACTGGTTCCAAAATACAAAGTAAGCAAGTAAGGAAGGGCATATCTTCCCTCCAGCCTGTAGATATACAAATGCTCTCGTGACAGCACCTAAGCCCATCTCAGATCTTCGGATGGAACACAAGGAGCTTTCAGATAACCAGGATTCAAATCACATTGAGCTCTGTAAAGCAAAGGGAAGCAGACACTGTTTTGAAGTAGGTGAACTTTGCATGGTCTTTGATGAGTGCCCCCTCACAGAGTGCATCGCAGTAATCCAATCTGAGGCACTGATCACTGCAGGTCCACATTTGATGGGAAAGGGCAAAATCTCTTTGCCAAGCAAATGCGTAAAAGTCACTTTGACGACCCGATCATCTGGAAGTAGATCCAATACTGCCCAAATTCCAGCATCTCAAAGCACTTTACAAACATTAAGCCCCAAGAACCCTGTGAAGCAAGTTTCACAGAGATCTCAGATGTGGGAAAACTGAAGCACAAAGAGGTGACACAATAAAACAGTGGCAGAAGCTGTCCAAATCCTGTGCTCTGACCAATAGACACTTCCACTTAGAAGCACAGCCTGGGAGAAATGCAATCAAAGTACACTACATTTTAAAGAAAGCCTGTTCGAGATCTCCAGACCACTTTCTAAAAGCTGAAAGGTCCAAGTTAGCATCTTAACAGCTGGACGCTTATACTGTGGACTTCTCATTACTTGTTCATTACCCTTGCTATAGGATTCAAGTACACATTTTTATAAGGTAAACTTTTGTTTCGTAGCCTGAATATACCAGGGACTTCCATCCTCCCTCCAGACACATATGCTTGCAGAGCGACAGAGGTACCTGACAGAAGGAATATAACTCTTTAACTAGCTGTGGTGAGATGACTAAGAAAACTGGTATTATGTTTACAGGCACTGAGATGAATGATACTATCCAACTTTCCATCAATCATCTAGTTTAAGTTAGTAGGATACAGATGAAACAGAAGGAAAATAAGAGACTGAAGTGAACCAGAATTCACTGCCACCAGTCTTTAGGATTCTAGCAACAAAGTGATGCTAGCTGTTTCTTTAAATAAACATCAAAGCAAACAGCAGGGAATAAGCAAAGGAATGTTTTCAACTTTCATAACAGAAGCTGAGATAACCTCTAAACTTCTCTAAAAGGGAGAGATATCGCACTACCTACCTTAGCTGCACCTTTGAGCTGGTACATTGATGGATCATCTGCTGGTTTGCTAGCAGCTCCTTTTGTAGCACCAATGAGATCAGAAAGGGCCTTAGCAACATCCTTAATAGCATTGATCAGTACAACCTACGAGAATGAGAAATTTGGATGCGAGGTTAGTGCAATCACAACTCACCTCAGCCCATAGATGGAAGATTTGGGCAGGCTGTACACTGAAGGAGTCTGCTAAGCACAGGGCAAATGTTGGTACACAATGTTAAGAGAGAAAAAGATACTGTATGCACAAATGCTAAAAAAGCAACACGTAGTTTCCTGCATAAAATAAAGCTGTGTTCATCTGTACGGTATTTTATACTATGTTCAGAATCCGATTTAGCTACTGTCTCCTGTAATTAAATGGTTCTCGAAGGAGGATTTCTCTCTTTCCCATCGTGTTCCCAAAGAAGGGCTTATTCACCTCTGTGTTCTGTTCAGCATGGGAATAGAATAGGAGCAGTTTAAACGGGTACGAACTTACAGCTTGATCCTCCCTTAGAGAATGACCCCATTTACTGTGACATCAGCTACTATTCTGACAGACGTAAGCAGATCAATCATACTTAGTATACCCTGGACATAAGGGAAACAGTCCATTTCAGGGAAAAGGAAGTTTTATGTAGCCTAGTCTCCTAAGAGCCCCCAAGGAACTAAATGATGAATGACTTGCCTGAGGTTAGAGTCAGCAGCAGTCAAATTGAAGTAAATTGCCTCCCAAACCAAGTACTGGGGAAAAAAAGTCTATTATGCCCCTCTCCATGAGCACACTAATTATTTCCAAGAAACATCAGAATAACTCTCTCCCCCAGCATCTTTTCCCCCACTCTCTTCTCATCTGCTGAGTGGTCAGATACCTTCAACCTTTTGCTTTGGTTTAGTGATATCAGCACAATTGTACCCTTTTTCAAAGCGAAAACATGCATGGAAAATGGGATAGCGCCGAAAGAAAAAAAAAAAAGATATATGGATCTATTACTTCTCAGTAATGGATAGGAAATAAAAAGTTTAGCACTGCCTTGGTTCAGCCTGTTTGCAGTTTATTACAATCTATGGCCAAGTTAGAATCTTTGCTTTCTTGTAAAAACTTATTCAAGCTTTGGTAACTCAGAACCTCTTTGATCAGCAATAAGGAAAAGACAAGACCCTAAAGACCTAATGTAGATTGGTGCAGCTCTCGCTTCTTTATCTGGCTTCGTTACAGAACAGTGGCAACACACACACACACACACTTTTCATGCTTCTGTGGCTTCAGCAGCCTGAGTAAAATGAGCTTTTAACTTATATGGAAAAGTTACATTTTGTATTTTCACACCTTGTGCAGAAGTTATTGAAAATGTCTGTACCTACACTAAAACTACACTACACACACTACACTTAAAACTAGAATTTGAACTCCTTCCTCCACCCCCACTATGGATTATCACACCACATGTACAAGTTGTACAAATAAATAATTGCTTGTGCGGTGTGGTTTTTACTGGTAAACCGGTATTGTCAGCCTTTACTTGACGACAAAGTCAGAAAATGTAATAAATACTTAAAATTCCTCAGTGTTGCTAGTCGGAAATATGAAGTTATCAAAAATGGCTCCTGAAGCAAACATTTTCAGTTTCAAAAATATTCCCCCACAGACGAATGCTCTGGAAGTTGACACTGGAACAAAGATCATATGTGAGGTCAAAGAGGAGACTGACATACGCATTTTTTCCAGTGCCTCAAACAATCAGACATTTTCAAATTAATTTACTAACACAGACACATCTACAGTGCACACACCCGCGCACATTTCACTAGGATTCAAACAATTAAATGTTTAATTGAATCGACTTCGAAGAATTAAATGACTTAAAAGAGTAAAATAATCCAGGCATATCTGTGAAGTTCTAGCATACTGTTCATACCATACCATACCAACAACAGGTGTTTACCTTGGTCTTAAACTCAGTGAAAAGCTTTCTCGCAGTGAAATCAATTAAACTATGGGATAGTCTCCTAAAGGAAGCCCCATGATGAGCCATTTAAAAACAAGGCATTGGAGAATATTCTTGCAAAAAAAAAAAAATTCCAAAACTGGTGGGGGAGGGACTAGACACCCTATACCAAGTCTTGTCCATTTTTGCAGCATTATTTTTCGAAGAAGGGAGGTGCCTGATTAAACCGCAAATCATTCAAGAGAGGCAGTGCAAGGTTTGTGCTATTTGTGGGTAAAATTTTCATAAGTGCCTAACTGATTTGGAAGCCTCAGTTCCACAGAAAGAAACTTTAAAAAAAATTACACTTTACCTCCAGACTTCTCACTTCTGTGATATTCTCCATGTCTTTAAACACTAAAAACATTGGTCTATTTTCTGCTCCTGCAGCCCCTCCTACCTGAGTTTCAGGGTCATCTGATCCCAAACTGGCTGCTCCCAGTTTTACCACCTCTGCCAGTTGTGTGATGGTGGTAGCCGATGACTGAGCTGCTTGGGCTAGTTTATCCTGACTTGAGGCAGCCCCAGACACGAGCAATTTTGTATCTTCAACTAAAGCTTTTGCTGTTTTCAGGATATTTTCCCTGGGGAAAAAAGGGAAGCAGGAGAGGGGAAAGAGAGAAGAGAAAAAAAAACACACAGCTATTCAACATTGTCCTGACTAACAGAGAAAGTGCTACGTAGACAAAGGGCTCTATGTAGGTCAGCATACCAGTGTCTACTAGTGATAATCCTAGCTACAACGCCAAAGTCAGGTTGCAATTCCCACTTAGAACAGATGCACTACGTTTCAGGTTGTCAACACACCAGACTCAGGATGACTCAATGAAATGACTTCCTCTTGAAAGGAAATGAGATATGGGAATAGGGAGAGGGAGGGAGCACTGGGTCCTAATGTGGAGAGATTAAGCCGAGCCATGGTGTAACTACCAGTTGTCAAACCTCCACCAGCATGTTCTGTGGAAAAGAAAATAAGGATTTGTGGGGGAGGATGAGAAAGGGAGAAGCTGCAGGAAACAGGACTGATTCATATCTTTTTTTTTCCTTCTTCACATAAACTCTTTAGGCAGACAAATCTAAAACATTTCAACCCCCTGCCCCCATATTCTGGGGAAAGTCAATCCAGTCAACTATTGTGAGTACTGAACTTCATAAAAAAGGTTAGAAAACAAAAGTGAAGGGTTGAGAGCTGCCAGGCCTCAACCTTACTGAACTTAAAAAGAGTAAGCCTAGAAATAAACAAAATGTGCACAAAACCCAGCAACTGGAATTCTCAGGATTGCTAGATATAGTGGAAGGAAAAACGTGTAACTTCTTTAAACAAGGATTTAAAAGTGTGATGTTAGCACATTAGCAATGTATGGTAACACACATTAAAAATCTGGTCTAGACAAGGCACACTGCAAAGCACAACTGGTTGAGTTTAAGTACAGGTGCTCTTCTAGGATTTATCTTGACCAGTTTAACATATATTCAAGGCAAACACATGCTAACATCATACCTTTAAACTCTAGTTTAAACAAGGCCTGTGGTAAGATAACTCATGAGAGCATATGAGTTGGAAAGTACGTTTCTTTTTATAGAAATGGGGCAATCTTCAATTATGTTGGAAGTGCACAGTATTAAATCCATATATTCAGAGTTTGGAAAAATCTGCTCTTACATAGCAGCTGTTTCATGCCATACTCTCTTACTCCAATTACTCATTTAGGGAAAAGGAAATCAAAATGATTATCCAGCTTTACTGAAAAAGGATCAATTTCTGCACTTCCCACAGCAATTAAAGATTAGAAAACACAGATACAATGCAAAAAGCAGGTAATACCTTTTGAATTCAAAGAGACAGCAGACAGCAATTTGTTTGTTTGCTTTAAAGAAAGTTTTAATTAGAATTGAATTATGTTTTATAATGCAATATCCAAAACATACTGGGAGTGGATGAATCATTACACAAAGTAAAACTATTTCTCCATGTTTATTCCCCCCCCCCCCCCCGCCCACTGTTTCTCAGACGTTCTTGTCAACTGCTGGAAATGGCCCACCTTGATTATCGTTACAAAAGGTTTTCTCCCCCTCCCATTCCCCCGCCTGCTCTCCTGCTGGTATTAGCTCATCTTAAGTGATCAAAGAAAAGGAGTACTTGTGGCACCTTAGAGACTAACCAATTTATTTGAGCATGAGCTTTCGTGAGCTACAGCTCACTTCATCGGATGCATACCGTGGAAACTGCAGTAGACATTATATACACACAGAGACCATGAAACAATACCCCCTCCCACCCCACTGTCCTGCTGGTAATAGCTTATCTAAAGTGATCATCAAGTTGGGCCATTTCCAGCACAAATCCAGGTTTTCTCACCCTCTGCCCGCCCCCCACAAACTCACTCTCCTGCTGGTAATAGCCCATCCAAAGTGACCACTCTCTTCACAATGTGTATGATAATCAAGGTGGGCCATTTCCTGCACAAATCCAGGTTCTCTCACCCCCTCACCCCCCTCCAAAAACCACACACACAAACTCAATCTCCTGCTGGTAACAGCTTATCCAAAGTGACCACTCTCCCTACAATGTGCATGATAATCAAGGTGGGCCATTTCCAGCGTAAATCCAGGTTTTCTCACCCCCCCACCCCCATACACACACAAACTCACTCTCCTGCTGGTAATAGCTCATCCAAAGTGACCACTCTCCCTACAATGTGCATGGTAATCAAGGTGGGTCATTTCCAGCACAGATCCAGGCTTTCTCACCCCCCCCCCCGCCCCCTGGGAACACACACACACACACACATGAACTCACTCTCCTGCTGGCAATAGCTCATCCAAACTGACCACTCTCCAAGTTTCAGAGTAACAGCCGTGTTAGTCTGTATTCGCAAAAAGAAAAGGAGTACTTGTGGCACCTTAGAGACTAACCAGTTTATTTGAGCATGAGCTTTCGTGAGCTACAGCTCACTCACGAAAGCTCATGCTCAAATAAACTGGTTAGTCTCTAAGGTGCCACAAGTACTCCTTTTCTTTTTTCTCCAAGTTTAAATCCAAGTTTAACCAGAACGTCTGGGGGGGTGGGATAGGAAAAAGCAAGGGGAAATAGGCTACTTTGCATAATGACTTAGCCACTCCCAGTCTCTATTTAAGCCTAAATTAATAGTATCCAATTTGCAAATGAATTCCAATTCAGCAGTTTCTCGCTGGAGTCTGGTTTTGAAGTTTTTTTGTTGTAAGATAGCGACCTTCATGTCGGTGATTGCGTGACCAGAGAGATTGAAGTGTTCTCCGGCTGGTTTATGAATGTTATAATTCTTGACATCTGATTTGTGTCCATTTATTCTTTTACGTAGAGATTGTCCAGTTTGACCAATGTAAATGGCAGAGGGGCATTGCTGGCACATGATGGCATATATCACATTGGTGGATGTGCAGGTGAACGAGCCTCTGATAGTGTGGCTGATGTTATTAGGCCCTGTGATGGTGTCCCCTGAATAGATATGTGGGCACAATTGGCAACGGGCTTTGTTGCAAGGATAGGTTCCTGGGCTAGTGGTTCTGTTGTGTGGTATGTGGTTGTTGGTGAGTATTTGCTTCAGGTTGCGGGGCTGTCTGTAGGCAAGGACTGGCCTGTGTAGGAAAAAGCAAGGGGAAATAGGCTACCTTGCATAATGACTTAGCCACTCCCAGTCTCTAGTGATCACTCTCCTTACAGTGTGTATGATAACACCCATTGTTTCATGTTCTCTGTGTATATAAATCTCCCCACTGTATTTTCCACTGAATGCATCCGATGAGGTGAGCAGTAGCTCACGAAAGCTTACGCTCAATAAATTTGTTAGTCTCTAAGGTGCCACAAGTCCTCCTTTTCTTTTTGCGGATACAGACTAACACGGCTGCTACTCTGAAACCTGACAAAATGTACTGAGTTTTTAAATCTCTGGACCCTGTTTGAGCTCTTTGCTTATCTCTCTCCTTCTCAAACAAGATTGCTATTTTTAACAGCAAAAGTAAGTTCTGAGGTACAATATTAAGATTTATTGTAAGGAGGAGAAACTGTTCAACAACTGTACATGGACACCACACTGTTGCTTTGTGGGTAGGGGGGCACCCCAACCTGTGTTTATACATACACACTTTGCATACTCCATTTAAGCCTCTGCATAAAGGCTTTCCCTTCCCTTAGCAAGTAACCTCTAGACGTCCCTTCAGAGAAGCGATCGGCTCAGTAACAAAGTAAGGAATGTGGAACGAAATTACTGCTAATCATCACTGCTCAGCCTTTTTGTCTATTTTTGCATTCCAACGTTCAGCTCTTTGAAGCAGGACCTTGTCTTCACACTTGTCACACAGCATTTAACACACTTACTATTTGATGATAAAAATGAATCATAACTCGTAGTGTATAAAGCTGCAATAATTTGGGCTGCATTGCACTTTTCATACTCCCAAAGCCACTGGCACAGCACTGAGTTAAATGCTGGCAGTATAGGCCGATTGTGCTGTTAAGCAACAGCTCACCGTCTTGACCACTAGAACCAGGTTTTTAATATGAGGGGAATAATGGCCTGGATGCTCCAGATCTCTCATTCTATATCAGACGTTATCAGAAGGAAACCTGTATCGTCATCTCACCAAATAGGGTGACCAGACAGCAAGTGTGAAAAATCGGGACGGGGGTGGGGGGTAGTAGGCGCCAATATAAAACAAAGCCCCAAATATCAGGACTGTCCCTATAAAATCGGGACATTTGGTCATCCTATCACCAAATGACAACATGATTGACACTCCAGCATCTCTTCCATTAATAATCTCCAACATCAGCAGTGGGCAAGTGGATTTAGTAACCCAGGAAGAAAAAGCCATGAAGTAAAAAACAAGTCTCGCAAAAAACATCGGAAAACCTATTTCTCTTTGAATTCATGGACAGTTAATTATTCAAACTAGGATCACAGTGTAACATAATCAGTAAGAATGAAATATAGAAATGGATTTATTAAAAAAATTCGATAAAACTGATCTTTGAGGTTTTCTTTAGAAACAGTTGAGAATGATCCAGCTGTTTCTTAAAATTTCCTCTCCCACATAAATGGGCAAAATGAAATTTGCTTTTACTATACAGGCTACTTTATCTAGCTTTTGAAGTGCTGACCCCAACCCTTTCCTATTTCTCTCTCACCCCTCTGCTCATCTGGCTTCATTATTAGGGGTTTGAAAAGGCAGGAAAAACTGCATCTCCACCCCCTCTTGTTTGCCATTAGCAGGACATTTATCTATTGCCCCCGCCCCCTTGTTGCAGCCAGCCTGCTCCACCAGCTTTTTCGGTATCACTGACCTGTGATCCGCAAATGATTCATTGTTCTCAGCATTAAGGGTTCCAGCTGTAGCAAACATGATAGTTGTGTCCAGATCTGCAATTATCCCCGACACAGCACTAGCTGCAGTGATACAAGCCTGAGTACCTTTGTTTCCTGCTTGAAGGGCAGACAGAACTAAGGAAACCTGGAACAGGAAAATAAAAAAGAGGGTCACATTAAAACAAAGCATAATGAACTGATTTCTGAGTTAAACGAACTCCTGTGATGAAAATCAACAGGTGCAATTCAATTTGTGATCTCATTTCACAATCTACAAAAAACCTCTCCCTTTCCCTTCCCCTGTCTGCTCTATCTGCACATTAGCAGGTTTGATTAGTTTTTCCACAGAAGGAAGCCTGCTATTGGCATTTGTCTTTCACCGTAGGAAAAGGCTGTCTCCTGATCAAGCAGGATACACAATAAATGAGCAGATCACAGAGGCCTTAACTGCATCTGCTCTGCATATAAATAATGACACTCTGCAATCAATAGTATAAGCACTCATCTTCCATAATATCTAAATGAAAGGAAAAGCTTTCCCCAGCTACAATAAATAAGAATTCCAATTATCCTACAGTACTCTGCACAGTCAATAAAGGAGCTTGGTGCATTTATTTCAGTGTCACAATTACTTTTCAGCAATCTACGGTGCTGCCCAGTAACATGATCACAAGGATGACTGATGCAGCCGATGACTGAAGCGCTTGGCAACTCAACTTTGTCACACAGCTTGTTTAAAAGACAAATCTCTGCTGTCACACACTACACAGCTCTTCCCACTCTTCCGCGTCAGTGATATAGTGATCTCCCCATCCCTGATTCAGAATAAAGAACCCAACCATAAATGCTGGCACAATGAACAAGTCCATATTGGGAGACTATGCCAAGAAGTTTACAGGTGCAGTAGTTGCTCCATTTTCCCTTAGGGAGTATTCATTTAATAGCAGTACTGCAGCCACCCTCTCAAAACAGATCACAACATCAACATGATATTTTATGTCAAACTACAGTGTGTCTTGCAAATAGAGAGGAACAGTTTGTAACTTCTGTTAGTTATTCTGACCTAGCAACATGGCAGACACTGGGAATTTGGGCTCCCAAGAGTGGATATGTAAGTGCTGCAATACCACCCTTTATCCCAAATGACTTGTTTGGAATATCTATATATCAGATCCACTGAAATTAAGCTACTGTTGGAAAGGGAAGCCACAGCCAGGTGAACAAGTGACACACACTAACAGGAGAAAGATGGCGGGGGAGGGGATGAACCTTGGCCAAGAGCTATAGGGCAAACAGCATCTCATGGGAAGCGTCACTGGCTCTTGAATTTTAACACTCTGCTAAGAGCCACCCACTGCTAGCTACACAGTGTTCACAGTGTACCTGCCTCAAAATGATGAAATCTGAGAAAACCCCATCATAATTTAAGTAAAGTATAAAATATAACACGATCCAATAGCTGGAAATCGAAGCTAGACAAATTCAGACTAGAAATCAGGCATAAATTTTTAACGGTGAGCGTAATTAACCATTGGAACAATTTAACCAAGGGTCATGGAAGATTCTCCATCACTGACAACTGTTAAATCAAGACTGGATTTTTTTTTTTTTTTACAAGATCTGCTCTAGGAATTATTTTGGGGAAGTTCTATGACTTCTGATATGCAAGAGCTCAGACTAGATGATCACAATGATCCCTTCTGAATCTATGAAACAACAAGGGACATCTTACCTTTTCAGTGACAGCACGAGCACATTCTATCAACTCCCTCTTGGTGTAGCTGTCCGTAGGGCAAATCTGTAGAGCTCCAGCTTTCTGTACTAGAAAGATACATCCATGACCAAGATCCTGTACCCGAGTCCTGATCTGGAATCCTATCTAGATAGGCAACAAATTGTGGGGAAGGGGAAATAGGAGACAAAGAAGGTGCTTAGAATGTTGAGGCTTTGAATAAATGGAAACATTGTAAAACTTGCACAATTTTTGTTGCAAATATTTGCCCACCAGTACCGTTCCTGCAAAGATCAGAAATAAGGGCCAGATTCTGACATCCCTTATTCACGCTAAGTAGCATCTTAATCCACAAGTGGTCCCCTCGACTTCAATGGGACTACTCATGGAGGAGGAATACTATTTGATCTGAGCTAGGGGATCAAAATCTGGCCATGTCTTATGCAATTAGCATAGGGAATTTACCCAGATCTAATGTAGCCATTTCTAAAAGATAGTAGAAACATCACAAAAATGTGTACGCCTCCGTGTTGCAATATTTCTTTGCCCAAGATACAAAGCAAAAATGAACTGCTTGTTCTCAGTGTGAGCTGACCTCAAGGCATACAGGCTCCTCCTCAACTCTGATCAAACTAGGTTGAGGAGTATGTAAGTTTAGTTCTGAGTATCTCAGTTTCAGTCACAGATGAATCTAGCACAAGTTCTTGGCTATTCATTTATTCTCCAATACTTAGCACAACCCTATAAAATAGCCAAACCTATACTTACCTCTAAATGCACCACGATTTCAGATTTACTATTAATCTTGAAATGGAGTATAGCAGTGTGGTCTGAGAAACATGAACCAATGCTAGTTTTAGTACTGCTACACATGTTTACATATAATTGTGTGTGTATTCTGGTTAATACGTAAGTAGGAACTGCAGCTATTAGTTTCAATAATGGAATTATTTCTACTTAAAGCTGAAGTTAATGTACACTTTTAATAAACAAATGTTCATTATGTCTAACAATACGCTTGATGAATATAAGCCATTGATTTTGATATTCAGCACCAAGAATATTTAAAAAAACTCAAGTGAACTGTCGGTGGAGAAGTGTAATAAATAAGTCAAAAGCTGTTTGAAGGTATTTCGTCTCGATAATCTGATACTGTTACTGGTCAATGGAGCTAAACACCAACAGCCTAAGAATCAATAGGGAAAAAGCAGTCATCTTCAATGATTCAAAGATTTTTAATCATGCCCTGAGTACCATACACATGATGGAGAAAGAGGACAACGACCATTCCCTTCCTTCTATTATCCCTCTGAATCTCCCTCTCAGTGCAGTATGGTATATGTCAGCGGTTCTCAAATGGTGGGTTGGGACCCCATTTTAATGGGGTTGCCAGGGCTGGCTTAGACTTGCTGGAGCCTGGGTCCAAAGCTGAAGCTCGAGCCCTGCCATCTGGGGTCGAAGACAAAGTCAGAGAGCTTCAGCTCTGGGTGGAAGGGTTCAGGTTACAGCCCCCTGCCTGCAGCTGAAGCCCTTGCGCTTTGGTCCCCCCACTTGGGACGATGGGACTCGGGCTTTGGCCTCCCCACCAAGGGTGGTGGGGCTCAGGTGGGCTCAGGCTTCGGTCCTCCCTCCTGGGGTCCTGTAGTAACTTTTGTTGTCAGAAAATGGGTCGCAGTGCAATGAAGTTTGAGAACCCCTGGTATATGTGAAACGGTTTGAGGAGAGGACAAAAAAGTATGTTTATGTGATTCATCAAATCATGAGACTGGGGGAAATGATCTGTAGTGAATAACTAGAGAAATGTCTCCAATTTTCTGTTCCAGGTTGCCTGCAAGCAGTTGGAAACGTTCCAGTTATTCTGGAGAACAGTTCTTGTCTGTGGAGTGTTGCAAGCAATTTGTTTCAAATACTTGATGATCGACGTTGAGTTGCTGTTCATGCTTGATTGGATGTTTCTGTCCTCTGACCTGGTGAGTAACTCCTATAATTTGGCTTGTGGTGTGAACACACACACTTTTAGAAATTAAAAGCTTACTTTCTTTGGCCTCTAACATTTGCTAATTTGTAACATTCCTAAGAGAAAACTAGTGCCCAAGATATTTCACAAAAAGTGAGATAAAAAGGGATAAGAACAGTAGAAACGAACTTGTTTAAAAACTTAAATATTAGTAGAAAATGTTTTGCTGTATTCCGCAGCTCTTATTCACATACACTTTGGATGAGCAATGCTGCAACAGAATGCACGTTAGAGCCTACATGTATACATATGTATACTGTATTGTTCCAGGATGTGTCTGTATTGTAAATAAATATCTAACAACAGATGTTTTCCACAGGTGGCCGTATGCCACAGTCGTGAAAGTGGTGCAAAATGGGTAATGGCAAACAGTAGCTGACTTATGATTCAACTGTGATGAAAACGAAGATGACAATATTTTGGACTTTATGCCAACACGATGGAATGTAAACATTTTCTACTAGTTCCCCTTCCCTTCAGAGAAAATAATAGCATTAAAGCTTTTATCTGGTTGTGTGTGCTGTATGCTTGAATCGACTCTTTTTAAAAGGTACTGATGGAGTGCTAAAACAGATAGGCCCAAACCTGAAATCTGATGGAAGAGAGAGGTTTGAGTACAAATCTCCAGATCTGAAACTGCACCTTTGGTTCTGATCCAAACCACAGAACGGGGCCTATAATGCAATGTTAGGCCCATGTGGAATCCTTCTGAAAATCCCATGTGTCTTACTACCCAATATTTCCAGTGTCAATGGGACAGAGACTGTATCTTCCTACATGTTGGACAAACAGATGGTTGACAAGACTGAAGTACAGTAAACAGAATTTTCCTGTCTGGGAAAATATTTACTGTATTCGTTTTAAATGATCTCAGAAATGTTTCAGAGAAAACACCCCTACTACCAGAAGGTTGTAGCCCTATTTTCTATTTGACTGCACAAGAGAAGACTCAGACTTGGGGATAACTGCAGCTGCATTATAGCAACTGGGTGGACTACTGTCTTTGGTTACCGTACCTCCCCCTCCCCCCCATATTAAAGTGCAAGAGAATACTTAATGTTGACACCACTGTGCATTCAGAGTTTAGAGGTCTAAAAACTGCAGACCTCCTCTGGTTCAGCTGTGGCTGCTGCCATTCGGCCCTGGAGAGCCAAATGCCCATAGTCATTGGTCATTTGTGATGCAAGTCCTCCCAACTCCTCCGGGTTAGTAACCGACTTAGTCATCTGAAAAAAGAAAACAAGCAATAAAACAATGACAGGCATAAAACCAGCTTGTTAATACTCCACACTGCCTAGAAGCACACAAGTATGTTTTTGCAGCACCAGTGATAGGGTACCTCCTGCTGTTTTAGCAATTCAGTTTCCAGCTAGAATTCTATGAGCGGAAAAGACAAGCAAACATGCTTTATTAGAACCACAGTAACTAGACACCCACAGAACACAAAGTAACTGAGGAGCAGTTAGAAATGGAAATATACTCCTCAGTACAGTAAATGACTGCAGAAGTACTCTACTCTCAGCTTAGTAGGTGAATTTGGGGAGGGGTAGACAGGGGCGAAGAGTGCTTCACACTGCATAACAGCAGCCTCTCCATTTGGCTGATGGGCTAAGTAACCCACTCTCTTCTAGACCCTCCTCAGCCCACTGATGGTCACCATGATGTGGAGTGGAAGGATCTTAAGTGGATCCTAAGACTCACAGAACGTGAAAGACCTCTGGGGCAAGATGGAAATGGCTGGAAATGTACAAAATGAAGAGTTTCTGATTTGGGAGCACAAAACGTGAAACTATCCCTGGAATATCTGCCAACTCTGTGAAGGTGACATTGTTCCATTTCTGATAGTGAAAACAGATGAAAGGAGTGATATTCCAGCCTTTGGATAAAACCACAAACTGGCCTTAGACAAATTCCTAATGTGCACAGAGAAGAGCTAACTGCTTTCTGTTGAAACGACAACTTACTACAGTACCTGCAAAGATTCTCTCTCTCTCTTTTTTTTTTTTTTGGCAAAACCAATTTTTTTTTTTGCACAGCAAGGTAGGGTAGTGTGCAATAATATTATCCTTATATTTAAAAAAGGTAGCATATTATTTACTAATGGATGAACACTGTTTATTATATTAACCATTACTACGACTCATCAGAATCAAGGAAGGGCCTACTTAGCCAAAGGTCCCTCCCCACTTCATTTTATGTCCAACTGAATCACAGCATCAAGAATTCTGTGAGAGAAAACAAGAATTTGACCATTGCTCATTTCATGAATTTAACAATTGTCTTACAAAGGTTTGATTTTAATTAAGGGATAAAGTTAAAGAATAATTAAGCATCACACCCCAAAGGGCTAATGTAGGTCACCAAGAAACTTATGATAGGACAAGATTCCAATGATTTGAAGGGTTGATTAAAGCTCTTTCAACACGTACCTTCATTTGTTTCTCATATAAAGTAAGCCTCATGAGAAGTACTTGAAATCACATTCCACTAATATATACATCTCATGCCAAAGAACCACTGTTAACACAGACTTCCAAATTCGATGGCTTTTCTCATTACAGGAGGAGGAATATAGCCTCTTTTAAATTGTAAAACTGGCTAGAAAAGGTCTATTTAAAACCAGCTGGGGAGTGTTAACAGACTGCTTCACGAGCAAATTAACGAAATGAATTGGTTGGTCTTAGTTCAGTCTTTAGTGGAAAGAAATCCTCAGCTGTAAAATGTTCTGGCACAGTCAAACCATTGTTTCAAGACAGGCTCAAGTAACAGACCAGCTCAAGTATTATTCTCTTGATGGGGGTATAAATCATATCAACATCTACAACAGTCTAAATCAGTTAGGCCCAAAACAGATCAATAATGACACGGTGGACAGAGTTTTGCACTACTGCTATTCCTAACTTTATTCTCTCCCCAGTAATCAGCATAACTTTCTTTTTGCTTCACTTCATTTGTTCCTGAATGCTATATTTCTACCCCATTCCCTCCACCCTCTTCATCATGGAGGCATCTCTTTTGGTTACTGTCAAGTTCTAGCACAGGCCTCCTAAGGTGTTCTCTCCTGTTTTCATAGCTTGTTTTTTTGGGCAACAAGGTACAGAGAATAGCATATACTCTTTAAAGCCCCATACTTTGAGTTAACTAGAGAGAGATCCAACAGAATGACTCTGCTGGTAGTACACTCCTGTCCATCATGCAATCAGGTTCCAATGAAGAAGTCCAGGAAACGGAGTCAACACCCCGATTTTGCCTACCCACAAAACAGATCAACTGGAAGTCAATGTCACAAAGAAGTGGCTCCAGTTGGAATTGGTTCAGATTAACCCTACAGCAGTTTGAATTTCTTACACATACTCAGCAGTTGTTACCCAGCTATTTTATAGAACTCTTGCTAGTTTCTCTTACCATTTCCTGTGCTGTTACAGCAATGGCTTTAGAATATTTCACTACAGTAGTTTGATAATCAACAAATGTTCCCTTTGGATCTGAAGGTGTGCCCTCATCCAGCTGTGGAGAGAGGGGAAAACATGAAAGCAATGACAGGCATGCAGGACATGCATATTACTAAACTTTTCAGTCTAGTACTGCAATTGTACAACACAGAGTTAAACACAAAATGAGTTCAGATGTACAGTAAAGCTTCGTAGCTTATATCACTAATTTCATGTCATTTGTATAGAATATGCAGTTTAGTGCCCACATAGTCAACAAGTCCTGACTTTCTTCCCAAGTTCACTTTTTCTTTTAGTTTCCCTAACCCGCAGCCCATTAGATCTAAAAATGATTGTACAATGATCACAAGACAGATCTTTCACCTGAATAGTCCCTATAACATTCCTTTAGGCCATGCCATGAAACTTTCCATTCCGCATATCACTCAGCTACCAAAATGCCAGAGACTGAGTAAAATTAAACAAGAAACCTTGCATAAATAAATTGTTTAAATTTTTTTTTGTTAGCAAGAGACAATGGAAAACGTACTTGCTTAATAGATTAAACTTCTCCATATCTTCCTTTTGAGACTAGCATACTCCCAACTTACTAGTTATGTTTTTCTCATAAAGACTTGCTAATTATCTTAGGTAAAGACTCTTCAGACGTGGCTTCCTCCACTGTGTTCCTCAAGTTCATCTCATTTTCCCCGCCATGAAGTAAAACCAGACTAACTCGTTTTAGAAGACAACATGACAGAAAATAGCATCCAGAATTTATAGGACTACTATATGCATTTCTGTCACAAAAGGTACTTCCCCAGACAAGAAAATAAAGATTACAGTTTTGAGACACTCCCCTTCAAGGGAAGATAATTGCTAACCCATCCTTCTGATTTCTCTTCCTAGAAAGACCCACATACTTGGTTGCTATGCAACAGCTTTCAACTTGTTATTTTGTGTTAAAATTGGCAAACTCCTCTACATATGGATATGCAACCAGAGTGTCATTTAAGAAAACCTGGGGGCAGGGAGAGGGAGATGTTTTAGCATAAAGAACATTATATGGGATATTATATCCTGAAAAGTTGAATGTGTGTGAGTGAGCATGCAAGAAGTGAAAAACATAATGGAGGACACAGACTGATGAAAAGCCTGGCTGAGGGGAAGGAAAATAACTGTCCATTTTTCCCCATAGCGAATGACCACTGATATATTAGTTAAGTTTTGTTTTCTCTTTGACCTTCATGTATTTCATTCAAGGGTAAGCTTCAATTCTTTGAGGTTGGTTCAAAATGAAGAAGCGAATGAGGAATCTGAACGAAGCGTTAATCATTGACAAAGTTCCGAGGGAAATTACTCCTAATCTCAAAATTCTGAAATGGCAGAGTTTTGTACCAACAATGTTTACCACATTCAACCTGACCTCAGAACTGAATCCTAATTGTGAAGAGTCTTCCAATAGGAGAAAAACATATTAAGTTTGGGATGGGTGGGGGGTAAGGGACAATGTTCATGAGAGAAGAATTGCTACAAACCCTGGCAGATAGAAAGGAAATTCTTAGCACATAGAGATAAAAATGGTCAAAGCAAAAACTGAAAATTACAGGCTGCAAACGTCATTTAAAGCAGATGCCATCTAAAATGACTCTTCTGTATGCGATTAAATCAAGCAGCCCAGCACTATGTCTCCAGCCAACTGAAGCACTGGGATACCATGCCATCAACCAGTACGCAGAGATATCTGAAAACAGTTATTTCCTCTTTGGAGCACGCTTTCTTTTTAATTTGAATATCAGAAATGTTTCTATCACCTGTTGTCATAAATATAAAGGGAAGGGTAAACCCCTTTGAAATCCTTCCTGGCCAGGGGAAAGCTCCTCTCACCTGTAAAGGGTTAAGAAGCTAAAGGTAACCTCGCTGGCACCTGACCAAAATGACCAATGAGGAGACAAGATACTTTCAAAAGCTGGGAGGAGGGAGAGAAACAAAGGGTCTGTGTGTCTGTCTATATGCTGGTCTTTACCGGGGATAGACCAGGAATGGAGTCTTAGAACTTTTAGTAAGTAATCTAGCTAGGTATGTGTCAGATTATGATTTCTTTAAATGGCTGAGAAAAGAATTGTGCTGAATAGAATAACTATTTCTGTCTGTGTATCTTTTTTGTAACTTAAGGTTTTGCCTAGAGGGGTTCTCTATGTTTTTGAATCTAATTACCCTGTAAGATATCTACCATCCTGATTTTACAGGGGGGATTTCTTCATTTCTATTTACTTCTATTTTTATTAAAAGTCTTCTTGTAAGAAACTGAATGCTTTTTCATTGTTCTCAGATCCAAGGGTTTGGGTCTGTGGTCACCTATGCAAATTGGTGAGGCTTTTTATCCAACATTTCCCAGGAAAGGGGGGGTGCAAGTGTTGGGAGGATTGTTCATTGTTCTTAAGATCCAAGGGTCTGGGTCTGTAGTCACCTAGGCAAATTGGTGAGGCTTTTTACCAAACCTTGTCCAGGAAGTGGGGTGCAAGGTTTTGGGAAGTATTTTGGGGGGAAGGATGCGTCCAAACAGCTCTTCCCCAGTAACCAGTATTAGTTTGGTGGTGGTAGTGGCCAGTCCAAGGACAACGGGTGGAATATTTTGTACCTTTGGGGAAGTTTTGACCTAAGCTGGTAAAGATAAGCTTAGGAGGTTTTTCATGCAGGTCCCCACATCTGTACCCTAGAGTTCAGAGTGGGGGAGGAACCTTGACACCTGTCATTTCAGAAACTTGTTATGTATATTGTTATCTTTATCAAATAAGAGAAAACAAGACCCAGTCTAAGTCTAAGAAGGGAGAGTCACTTCATGAGGAAAAAAACCTATGTTGTAATGCTAACCCAATACTACTCCAGTGTTCATTTTCAAGGCAGTTTAAACCATTTGCAAGACCAAAAAATTGAAAGGTCTAATTTTTGACTGTTTTCTTAAATACTGGCACACCACTCAATGGAATAGGTCTCCAAAATAACCCTACCCAACCAGTGCGATCAAAAGGGAATGATTTTGTGTCTACTGAAAGTGCAAGTTCCATCATGTGCATCGGTGCTATTTTGCAATTAATGCTAATAATCTCCTAGTTTTATGGTTTCATACAGTAGGGTTTGTTGTGATTGCTGGACCTACAAAGTCACCCTAACCTCAACTGTAAAAAGCATTTGAAAGTCTGTAATGTGTTACAACAACCATGAAAAACTGATCATGTTGTTTACAATACTGAATGTTTTAAACAGGTGCAAGAGAATGAAACAGAGAAACTGGGTCAGTCTAAACAAAAAAGGCCATGTCGCTATAATCCAACAACTGCTGAAATTATACCCGTTAAAAACAGATGATGTGGAGCTGGAAGTTAATGTAACAAAACGAGTGAGACAGACATTAGGCCTAATTGGTGGACAAAATAATGAGGTGAATGAACTATGCTGCCCACTTTTCCCCTTTTTGGGTTATTAAAAAGAGACTGAAAAAAAAAAAAACAAAAAAACACCTTCTCTCTCATCCGCATCCCAGCTCATCTCGTCTCATCACATCTTCCCTGTTTCCCAGACAGAAGGAACAAACCAGACTGACAGACTTTCTTCCACAAGGAAAGCCAGCTGGCCTTGCTCTTGTTTAAGTAACTTTGTTTTCACCTGTGAGTGCTGAAAGTCATCATATTACCAGGACATCCCGTCCTCAGCCCACCTGGGGGGAATATCTATTTACCAGCACTACAAAGCCACGTAGGATCCTGTATTGCATTCCCTTGTTGTGTTATCTTCTGTCCCACTATTTTGTTCCTCCTATCCTATCTCATTCTCCTGGCTTTGCATCAAATCCTGAAGTCAATCTTATTACATTCAAACAAACCTGTCTTGTCTAAAGAGAAAGGCTGCAACCAAATGATGGCCCTGACCAGACTGTAACTAACCAGTGTCCAAGCCGTAGGTGTCATGGTTTACTTGCCGGCAAAAGCATCCACTCGTAACTAAACAGTGTTCCAGAAACATCAGCCAAAGCCTATTTCACCCATCTTTTCTATCCTGTCACTCCTTCACCTTGTGTCTGTCTGTTTGTTAAGAACAGGACAAGTGATTGCTCTTCAGATCAGGACTGAGGATAAAATTAACCTTTTCCTTTTCATCAAGGAATCTTTTCCTTTTCATCTCGGAAAATAAGAGACACTGATATTTTGACTGCAAAAGGAGAGAGAGGCTTTGATAAGGTCTGATTAAGTTTGTTTCCATAATCACTCAAGCACAGTTTCAATACAAATGCTTGTTTTCATTTCTTGTTCTTTCTGGTGTTTAATCAATAAACTTTCAATTTGAATGAATGCTTTTTGAGTGTTTGCCAAGTAACTGAGTAAAAGCAAGGACTTTGTTTAAAAACCATGCCCAACCCACCTCTTACTTTAATGCAGGATAGTGAAAGAGTTTAGAAACTCTTCAGGCCTTTATGATCAATATCAACACAACAGGTTCCATCAGCACAGAAAGCTGAACTGACTTAACACTGGCCATTTAAGGAACATTTAGCATTCAGCTCTCTGAACTACTTCAGTGGTACAATGGAACGTATATTAAATGTGAAGCAATTGTTGCCAGTATCATCTAGAATAACCATTACTTTCCTTCCATGTAATCTGGGGTTGCTACGTACCCAGTACTCACCTTGCTCATGGCCTCAGCTATTGAGTCTACCATACCTCCAACCATGCCCACTTCACTGGCAGCTTCATTCAATGTAACCATTATATCATCCACTGCCTCCTTCATCAGCTGAGCAGCCTCTGTGATTGCATCATGAGTGTGAGATGCCTGTACAGGGGACAGTAAGAGAAGAGAGATAATATTAAGGACTCATCTCTGCAGGAGTAGTCATTTGTTCTGCAAGCAATGCTTATTATGGCAACATCTCGTGGCGATTTTAACCACACCTCTTTGAAAATCTCATTTCAAGCTAAACAGGAAAGAGACTGATTCATGATACATATCAATCTCATATGAATGAGAATGCCTCTTTAAACAAGACCATGCCTCACTCACTCAATATACCCTAAATTCAGAGTAGTTTAAAACAGAGCAAGCCCTTTTCCCTGACAACAGATTAAGGAAAATGATCACCATGTAAATGCAGTGGAAATGAAGCTAAAGAAAGGCAACAGATCATTCCAGTTTTAAGCTGGTTCAGAAAAGGCCTTGTCATAAATGGTAGCTGTATGGGTCAAATGTGCTTAATCTTTACCGATTATGTACCTGACGAAAGCAATGGAAGCCACTTAGCAGGGATAATTTTAAACAACATTTAGGACATTGAAAACTGCATTGCTAAGGTCCCTGCCAGAAAGGCAGTAGGGCACCTAGTCTTTCAATATAGCCTGTTTATGCCACACGACCTGAAAATTAGATTAAAGCATAAGCAGAAAAGAAGAACATTTTGCACATACTGGGTTTGGAACGCATCCCACACATGTGCAATTAACAAAGCACTAGGTAGGAATTAAGACTCTTGAGAGATTCTTCCATAGCCATCTTTCTTGACACAGGTAATTAATCCAGAGTTCTATAATCAAAAACCCTCATCTCATATGATTAGGGTCTACATCAACAAGCTTGTCTGCTATTCAACTGAACCATATAATCAGTGAAAACTGAAAATCCAGGTAGAAACACACTTTTGTTTTTACACAAAGAACTTAAGAAAACAAGAGAAAATATGGAGAGGAGAACACGCTTTCCTTTAATGTGGGCATTTCTAAATTTCATTTTTCTATAGCATCTCCTGCCCAGAACAGGATTACATGTGTGACGCACTCTATATGATTTTATAAAAATATGCTAATGAGTGTGAATATAATATAACTGGAATATGCTTCATGCAAAAGGTCTTTTGTATGGTATCATTACAAAGCTTATAATATACTGAGTGTGGTCATCATATTTGTATAAATATATCACTCTTGTATCTGAAACTAGAAATATGAAATATAACTCTGAGGGCCTACTGTAATTATGCAAAACGTGGGCCATTAATGGTGGTTGGGAATCTTGATGGCTCCCATCAGCCAGGACAATTGACTGTGGATGGCTGTTTTCAGGCAGACCCTCCTGTGAGTCAGGCTGGGAGGAATGAAGGCTTGGAGTCTCACAGGAAATGTGATCATGTCACCTGGTACTGAAATCCATCTTAAACCTGGTGCTTTTCCACTGGGGACAGGGACAGCCGGGGGGAGAGGGAGTGGGGGTGGGGGGGACCGACCCAGAGAGACAAAGGATTCCCACCTTGTGCCAAAGCCAGATAAGGGGGTGGAACAGAACAAAGGAGGAGCCATCATGAGAAATCCCCTAGCTACCACCTGAGCTGGAATAAGGGCTGTACCAGGGGAAAGGATTGTGCCCCGACTAGGAAGGTGACTAGTCTGTGAAAGAAAATTATTGAAACATCTCTGAGGGTGAGATTTTATCTGTATTCAGTTTGATTAGATATAGACTTGTGTGTTCTATTCTATTTTGCTTGGTAATTCACTTTGTTCTGTCTGTTACTACTTGGAACCACTTAAATCCTACTTTCTGTATTTAATAAAATCACTTTTTACTTATTAATTAACCCAGTGTATGTATTAATACTTGGGGGGGGAGGGCAAAACAGCTGTGCATCTCTCTCTATCAGTGTTATAGAAGGTGAACAATATACAGGGTAAAACAGATTTATTTAGGGTTTGGACCCCATTGGGAGTTGGGCATCTGAGTGTTGAAGACAGGAACACTTCTGTAAGCTGCTTTCAGTTAAGCCCACAGCTGTTAGGGGACGTGGTTCAGACCTGGGTCTGGGTTTGCAGCAGGCTAGCGGGTCTGGCTCAAACCAGGCAGAGCACTGAAGTCCTAAGCTGACAGGGCAGGAAAGCAGGGGCAGAAATAGCCTTGGCACATCAGGTGGCAGCTCCCCAGGGAATTTCTGTGATCCAACCCGTCACAACATGCTTTTCAGTCACTTATAAATTGAAGAGAACAGGAAGTTTTAAGGCAAGATTTAAACAACGGAAGTGACTCCAGGTCAGAGAGAAAGAAAGAGCAAGCGCAACACACACAAAATCTTTTACCAAGGAGAAGTTCAGTGTGAGTTTAAGTTATAGCCAGGAGCTGATAGAGTGAAGACAGCCAAGATAAGGCTAAGCCTTTACGCTAACAACAAGGTGACCTAGAGGGATAAAAGAAATATAGAAGAGAGCTGGGGATAAGGCCTGGAGCACGCCCCACAATCTATGGAAGTTGTAAAGCTTCAACCAAAGGTGAAAGACGAGCAGTTAAAAGGGGAGGTTTCAGACGAAGAGAGGGAGGGAAGGGGACAAAAATGATTCCTTGCTCAAGGTACCCAAGGTTTATAGTATTGGCCACACTGAGGTCAAGTAGAGTTGATGAAGAGGACTCAATACATTTTAAATTATCTTGGTTCAAAACACCATAGGTAATAGTCAGGGCAGGACAGGCAGCTTTCTCGTCCAAAAGAAACATTTCAGAAAAACTCCTTACTAACCTCATTCTTCAACACTGTTGGATCATCAACTGCTTTGACAAATTTTACTGACAAATTAAGAAAATGAGAGCAATTTACTATTAGGTTTAAGAAGAGTATGTTATAACAGTTAGGCATGTTTCAGAAACAGTATTAACTGGGTTGAATGTGCTTTGGACCAGATTATTGTTAGAACTTAAAAAAGACTCAAAATTTGAAGTACAAAAAGGGACTACATTTCCGTGATCGCCTACTTTGACCAGCTCCACTTAATATAGTATATCAGATGAGTAATTCACACAACCCATTGCTATTATAAACAGCTTAATGTATATGCTTGTGATGAGGCATAGCAATATGCCTGTTGATCTACTGCTAATACAGGGACCAAAGGGAATGAGCTAGTCTTTCTTGGCCCTGCAATTCTTTCAGCTGAATCCACATTAATTTTTTTCTTCAGTTTGAGATATTTTCCAGAGAGACCTGTACACCTTGAATTTTCAACTCTCCATAGGCTATTACCCCAGCCCAAACACACGAGCTGAAGCTGGCAGAAATATCAATACCTCCTTATAAAGCACGCATAAATGAACTGTGCTCTCATCTCCTCTTCATGCATGCATACTCCTGGGAAAGCTAATGGCACTGGTAAAAATGTTTCAAGGGAAAATATAGCCCCCCCGCCCCTTTTCCCCAAACAGCCCAAAGATAATGAAGAAATTTCTTTTACATAAAGGGAATAAGGTGACAAAGTTTGATTTCTGAACGCAAGCAACATAGCTCAGATGATTTAGTTAAGTCCAGTGAGGAGCTTCATGCATATGTAGTTCAGCCTTCATCCTCCATCATTTCCCTTTGCATTTTTGCTGGTATCATCTTCCTTCCTGTGCTTCAGTTATTTTTAGGCAAACCTTCAGTGACAGATACAACATCTAGGTATTGTGCACACTGAAGAGATTAAGTATCTTGTAGGGAAACAAAACAATTAAAAATATATAAAATTTAAAGCTGAAAGCTCTGCTTGGTTTGAATGAATTATCAAGCAGCAGTTCTTTATTTATTACATTTGTTCCTCCTCTGTATTTCATTTCAGTGACGCAACAAGCTTCAGAAAAGGTTTCCTTGTCAGGCATCTTCAGAACAGATGGAACCATCTTTGTTCACTCTACTATACAAATGTAAACTGAGCAGCCAAGCGCAAGCAGCAGAAAAGGTAAACAATGGCTGCATTGATCAGAAGTCTTTTCCAGGCTACACAATAGACTTGCGTGTATGTGGCAAAGTGAAGTATAAAAGCTTATGTATGCAAGTATTGGCTCACCTGGTGGCACTGCCATTGGACATACTCAAGCTAATGCAGTATTTTTTTAAGCATTAAGTTCTAAATTAACTCTTGCAGGAGTCATTAAATATCAGCCCTGATGTTCTTTGATATTGCCAACAATTGAGGATACAGTGTTTGTATTTGCCTATCATCTCTGCCCTATATCCTAGGTCTGTGATACTGCATTATTCTATGTCAATCATAATGCCTAATTCATTAATCAAGAAGAAGTGGAGGAGGGGAATGAAGGAAATCAGTGTTTACTGAACAAGATGAGGCAATAGGCAATCAGAGCAAACCCTGAAGAAGAAACAAGCCAACAGCCAAACATGCTCGCTACCACTTTTTAAAACACACTGTGGGATTTAGATAATATAAGTTGAAACATACAATCACTATCCGATTTATTTAAATACCATAGCGGTGTTGCGCTTTTTTTTTTTTGAAGTACTATGAACAATTCAGACTGCATGAATGTGTGAGTGAGTACAGATGGGACAAAAGTGTTAGGATTAAACTGTGCAACTGCAGTTGCTCGGAAAGAAGAGCTGGTAGCAGACAAACCTGAGGACACCAACTGGACTCAATCAACTTCTGAAGTCTCACTGAGAAAACATTCTTAAAGGGAGTGCTCAAGAGCCTGCAGCTCAACAGTGCAAGGGAAGACGACTTACATACGGACAGAATGGCTCCATGGAATGGGAACGCAATAAGCAGCTCTCACCTCAATGCCTTTGTTCAGAATCCAGCTCAGATTGGAAATGGCCAGAAGTTAACATTCAAGAGATATTTAGATGCCTCCATTAAATCATTCTGCAGGTGGCAATCCCATTTTGTGGATTCATCCAGAAAGGGTCACCTGACAGACAAGGGTAGGTGCCACTGCCTCCAACAGACAATGGGTATTAGCAAACCTAAGGCCCATCCTATTCTGCACTACACTGGAGGAAAACTCCCCACACTATTGCTCAGCCCAAAAGGCAAGTATCTCTGGAGGCTAGTGCCCACCATGAAGTAACATTGGTCCCATGTCATCTGAGACTTCTTCCTGAAGTATGGTACTCCTGAGGGCATTCTGCGCCAAAAAATAAAAAATTCTGCAAATTTTGTTTGTCAAATAAATGTGGAGGCTCCAGCATGGCGTTGGGAGCACAGGCCACTGGCTGCACAGAGGTAGGAGATCACTGTGCAGAGCTCCCCCTCCAGGACACGGACTCAGTGGTGAGGCTTCACTCAACCATGACACAATGCAAGGACCGGACCTGCCCCAGAAACACCCCAGGGCCCTGCCCCTCCATGACAGGTGCACCAGGTGTGGGTAGGCAGGCTCAGTAAGCCAGGATCCAAGTGCTGGGGGATCCAGGTGTGGGTTGAGAGGGTTCTTTGTGGGGCAATCTGGGTCTGGGAGGCTCAGTGAGGGATCCAGGTGCAGGGGGGATCTGGATGCACAGGGGCTTGTTGGAGGGCTCTGGGTGCACCGGTAATGTGACTCTGCGAGGGGGGTCCATCCAAGTGAAGGTGGTTGGGGCTGGGAGGGGGGGTGTTCTGGGTGTGGAGGGGTAGAACTCAGCAAGTAGGTCTGGGTGTGGGGGGGTTCAGTGGAGGGGCTCCAGATGCTGGGGGAATGGGGGTCATTGGGGTGGAGATCCAAGTGCAGCTGGTTGGGACTCACTAGGGTGGGGATCCAGGTGGCTCGTTGGGGTGGTCCAGGTACAGGGGGAATGGGGCTCGTTGCGGAGGGTGTTCTGGGTTCTGGCAGTGAGGCTCACCAGGAGGGTCTGGGTATGAGGGGACTGGATGCATGGGGATTGTGTAGATGGGGAAGTAGCTCCCTGTACAGTGATCCCTCCCCCTGCAGCTGAGAAGCAATGGATGCAGGAAGCGCGGGTTCGGGGGGAGGGAGGAAGGGACTTTGCAGAGCTTCCTACAACTGGGGGAGAAATCTGGGGGTGGGTCTGACACAGCCCTGGATGCCGTGCAGGGGAAGAGAAAGTTCCGTCCTCCCCAGCCCAGCCGGGACTAACAGCTGAGCACGGCGCAGGATAGGAGCCACCAGCCGGATCTTCCCCAGTCATGCTCCCTGCCACACAGTGATTTACCTCTCTGCTGGCTGCTCTGGGCACCCGAAACCTACCGCTGGGGAGGATCACATGACTGCTCTTGGGTTCCCTTTGCTTCCCCATCAGAAAGTCATTTTTTCTGCGGGGAAACAAAGAAACCTGCGGGAGACCATTTCTATGCATGCGCACTCGCGCAGAATTCCCCCAGGAGTAAGTATGGGCAGTAGAGGAACCCATGCAAGGACAAAACTCTTGTGGTGTACGAATTCCTCTCCAGAATATGGACAGTGGAAAAAAACACTCCAAAACAAGTTTCTCGCACTTGGAAAGCTCAAAAAATCCTACCAACTTCAGTTGTGTTTATTGACCGTCATCACTCCAGATAAGGAACCTGAACCAGAATTCACTGAAATCAAATAGAATCCTTCTGTTGATTTCAATGAGCTTTGGCTCAGATACAAAGGAAACCTTTTTGCACCTGACCATCTCTAAATGGGTATTAGTGTGTTAGCCTATGTGTAAAGTAGTTTTAGTTACCCAACTGCTTTCTAAATGAGATACAATTTTATAATACATTGTTCTAAATCCCTCAGCCCTATCACCATTTGAAAGCCTCAGAGTTCAAAAACAATTTACATGCACCAGTTAGGCATGGGATTCTTCCTAAACCACATGCAGAACACACCATGGAAATGCAAACCCTTCATGAGGCTGGAAAGAAGCAGCTAGCCAAAGAAGGCAGGACACAACCCAAAGAACAGCAGAGGCAGAAGGTAAAAATACAAGTTATTCTGGCCAAGGACATGCTCTTGCAATTAGTACCCAGGAATTTCAAAACTAACAAGACTGGCTTTTAAGGTCTTGAGCATACCAATGCCCCATGCCCTCACACATCCCCAAGCATAAACTACAGGCAGTCCTCAACTTTACGACGTTCGACTTACGACGAACAGCACTTACGATGCTTCTGAATTGACACCCTGATTTGACTTACGACAATTGGTCCCACAATGGAGTGGACTGCAGTTCCAAGTTACGACGTAATTTTCAGGAACCAATTGTGTCGTAAGTCTGAGGACTGCCTGTACAGTAAAGAGTATTTTACTGACTATTCAAAAGGATGGGCTGAATTGACCCTGTCAGGATTCGAAGATTTGATTAAGTGTTCCAAACCTGATGCTTGTATCTCCAAGCCACCCCTTCTCTCTGCCCTGTTAACCACAGAAGCACCTTCACACAGCATGCATGGACTGTTTTGTTCAGGGATCTTGTTAAGCAATAAGATTTTTAAAATTATATTTTCAACCAAATATATATATTGAGGGTGGGTGGGGGGAGTACACAGTGATAATTTGTGTCCATCCTGTTTGTTATCTGCTGTAAATCAGTAGTGACATGCTGTACCATTAGTAACTCCAACACTGGAAAACTGGAGGCATTTTTTAGTTCATATATTGAGCAAGCACTGTTATATTCTAAACACCTCTAAATAAAATGGACATTATATTTGGCTCTGTTACTATGTATTCTTTATTTCCTGATCCTTAAAAAAGTACTTAGGGTTTTTTCCAAATACTTGGGGAGCCATTTTATAAATCAAGTTATTCCTTTTCTTCTACCAAAAGCATAAATGAGGCAAAATCTTTAAGTTATTCATCAGTTCACCTAGCATCTAATGTGTGAAAGACTTATTTCCTATACATTTTTCTGGAGGTCTTAATATACTGTTAACTTACAACAGCTTTGCAAAACTGTCAAATACTTGGAAACCAAGCACAAAATTCTATTTTCCTGTCCTTTACCATGACAATTATGGCGGTAATTAAATAAATTAATGAAAAAGTTAAAGCAGGCTAGTATACACTAAAGATGAATGCTTAATGTATATACATGCATTTTTCTATATCATATGCAACTAAAACTGTGTGTGCATGCTTAGAATATTATTCATAATACTTCACACAGCAGTCAGAATATAGTTTGCCCCGAATGATCTTAGCTTGCTGCTATTTTTCACAATTGAAAGGAAAACAACAAAGACTTAAATCCTTAGGAAAACAACAAACTTGCAGAAGGGCTTATCTGTGAGTCACCATTATGAGAAAATAAAATATCTGATAATTAACATACAATCCTATTGTCCACTGTTACTTTCCAGATTCCACTCTAACACTGCAGGATTCATTTCAGATGACTATTTCTAATGACCGCTCCCATTTCATTACACACATGTACTATACCTTGGGATTTCCTCCTCCTTCTTTGGCTGCATACAGCATCTGGAGGGCAGATTCTGCTAGTGTCTTTGTCTGGTCCAGGACAGTCATCTGTTGCTGATGATCTAGCATCTTGGATGCCACACCAACTGCAGCTAAAATCAGGGGTTCAAAGTAACTCGCCAGTTGCGTAACCTAAGACAACAGAGATGATGAAAAGCTTGTAATCCAGTTTCTGAGAGGACACAACATCCCTCTCTAATTAACATCAAGGAGATCTTTAGCTGTTTTTTGAGCATAATCTGAATAGCACAACTTCATAATCCTTCAGATTTGCATGAAATATAGTTCATTCCAATGTCTCCTAAGCTATTCTATCTCTTCTTCAGCTGTGAACGCTGCAATATAGCAATGCTTCCCTCTCAGATGTTCTCAACTTTGTGTGTGAGACTCTGACGTCAGATCCAATTGTTTTCAAAACTGACATGGAAGTCAGACAGTACTTAAGGGCATAAACCAAGACAGTCTCCTCCACCACATGGGGAAGGATCTGTAATTAAACGCTGGAATCTCTCATCTTTGGTTGCAGACAACAGAAAACAGAGTAGAATGGTATTGCACCTGGAATATCAGAAGAGATTTATTTGATCTCAGATAGACAGTCTGTATTTTTGAACCTTTCAGACAGTTACTGGCTCTATGAAGGAACAAACAAATTTCTCTGAAAGCCTCATTTAAGTCTTATCCCAGAAAAGAAAGACCCGAATGATTCAGAAACATTTTTTAAGATGCTATATTTTGCTGAAGGGCTAATATTGCTTCAGGATATAGTCTGCTATTCTATCATGAATAAGCAGGTCTGTAAGGGAGTGAAGTGGCCATATCACACGCTTATACTCTTAAGATAAGTGAGCGTCAATAGATTCAAGCACATAATAAGTATAGAAACAGAACTGGTTCTTATAAACAACATTTAAATGGAAGAATAAACAGTTTCTCAATTGACTATCAAAAACAGTTTGACAGAAGTTGTCCAATAGGGGTTAAATGGAATCAATACATTGTATATATTTCACTGCAGTACTTCAAGACCAATTCCACTGGTGATTTATACTGAGCTAGTTTATTCTGGTTTGACTTTTTTCCTGTACTGAGAGGTTCTTCAAAACCTCATGTAGTCTCATCCTTTCCCCAAATTACTCAACTAATTCACTGTTGTGTTGCTGAAGACCTTCCACTACCGGCTGAGACACAACTCACCAAAGCAAATGAGATTTTACTATGTAAAATCTACAACATAAAATGAAAATTTGACAGTGCACCTCTCATTTTGTGGATCATCTAGGGGTTCTTAAACTGGGGGTCATGACCCTTAAGGGGTCATGAGGTTATTATGTGGGGGTCACAAATTGTCAGTCTCCACCCCCAAATGCTGCTTTGCCTCCAGGATTTAGAATAGTGTTAAATATTTAAAAAAAGTGTTTTAAATGTATAAGGGGGTCGCACTCAGAGGCTTGCTGTGTGAAAGAGATCACCAACGCAAAAGTTTAAGAACTAATACAACATGAAGGGTCTTGGTTCCACTCTAGAAGTAACCAAGAAGGAGCAGGCTTTAAATCTCCTAAAAGATTAAAATATTCTGAGGCCAGACTGTCCTTCTCTGTAACAGAGGTTATAGGACTTCCCTAAATTAAATCCCATTGAGATAGAATCTATCTTTTAGAAAAATATCCTATCTTGATTTAAAAATTGCCTCTTATGGAGAATCTATCACAGCTGTTGGCAAGGAAGCCAGTACGACTTTGGACCTGCTTACTTCAAGGTAAGATATCACAACAGATAAATAGCAATCTATCGCGCACTGCTGAAACAGCATGTAGAATATTCCGGTTTCAGAGTAGCATAGCATGAAATAGCATGTAGAATATAGCGCACAGTTCTGCATAGCACAGAAATGGAAAGACATTAAAAGTGAAAGAACTTCTCTGAAAATCTATAAAAATGCTTAATTTTCTGCACTGACTGGCTTAGGAGGAAAAATCAGTAGTACATAAAAATATAATGTAGCTAAAAAGATGTTTATGTCTAATTCAGAAAAACATTGACTAAATGGATAATGGACAACTAATATTTGAAGCCTGGAAACATCCAAGTAATTCCTCTTCCTTATTTTGGTTACAAAAACATAAACAAGAAACAGGATGACACTAAGGAAAGGTAGGCCAAATATCAAGAGAGACTTTCTAAATGTGAGGTCTATTAAATGGTGCTCTATTAAAGGTCTATTAAAGTCTTCCAAAGGAAACAGTGGAAACCATATCACTTAATTCATTTAAAACAGTGGACATTCCCATAAAGAGAATAGTGGGTTTATTTGGTATATAAAGAACCACCATGCATGGGCAAGAGGATGGGGATGACTATTTAATATCACACATCTTTTCCATCTAGAGCAGTGATGCTCAGACTGTGGCTCTCTAATGTGTCTCCCGAGACTCTTTGGAGAACATGATATCAAAATGCTGTGATTTAATTATTAACCAGTCAAAGTTATTAACCAATCAGGATGCTTTTACTATCTTATTAACCAACTGTAGTTGATAAAATAATAATACTTGGTCAGTCGTTTTGCTTTATATATCTCTAAAAATCTAAATATTTCCCTGGTCAGACTGTTTAAATATGAATATATAGTACTGTAGTAAATGAAACAATGAATTTACTCTGTTGCGGCTCTTTTGGATAATGCTGATTGCTCCTTTAGCTCCTGAACCACTTAGGTCTGAGCATCACTGATTTAGAGTTTGAGATACTATGAGCCAAAGACAACACTGATCTAAGCACAGTACACAAAGTTGCTAGAAACCAAGGCAATATCAAATGCTTCAGTTATTTGATGATTATCCAAAACTAAATAGACACCAATAGACGTCAAGTGTTCAGAAAATCTAGCACGTGTAGACAAAAATAGAAGAAATAATTCTTTGCTTCTGTCTTTCACATGTTAAATGTGTTGACATAGAAAGATCACATTTATTGTTCTCAAAAGTAAAAGTATTTCAGAATATGGTAATAAATAATTTCTGAGAAACTGCTAAAACCCAATACATATAACTTTATTAGGTGGCAATGGTGGGTTTTTTATATTTAATATGCTAAACTAAAGCCCCAAGAGGAACAAATGTTTGTACACTACAACGCACATCTATTGTAGTAGGTATAGCACTGTGTCCGAGCCAGTGTTTTCCCCAGGAATTTAAATGGGGGAGGGGGTGTTCGAACTTCCGGGGGGGGGGGGCGGGGGTGACGGCCAATGAGGGGTGAGACCGTGAGGGTGAACGTGGGCTGTGTGGCACCATAGTAAAAACTGAAAAATGTTTCACTACCATTTTATTATATTTGACTTATGTTTTAAAATCATCACACAAATTAAAGTTGGCTGCTCAAGCCTTCTATGACGCACTACATCTACAGCCTTCTTGGTTTCTTGTTATAATTTTGCACAACTCTGTTAATGAACTTCTTGAATGCAATGCGTTCATCTTTGGTGGCTTCTCGTGTGCCCGGTACTTCCATTCCTTCAGTTGATACGCTCATTAGTTCATTCACATGATCAGGCAGAAGGCGACTTCTTTCAAAACACAAATTTCTATTCAATGATGAAAAAGAACACTCAACTGTAGCTGTTGTGACTGGGAGTAGCAAGAGATGAATTGCTACTTCTTTCATCCCAGGAAAGATAGCACAAAGATCGGGTCGAGCCACTAGTGATGATAAAAAAGAAGTTGAAGTCAAATTTTCATTCATTCGTCATATGATAGTCCACTCTGTGTTCAAATTCTCTACTCTGTCATGATCACATGGCAGCCCTATTGCTGGTAGTGCCTCACTCCACTCAACTGTCGGTGTTTATAGAACAGGGATCTATAAAAGCTCCGTAGAGGTTGAGTAGATTCTAGAAGTCGCTGTTGTAGATTTTTAAAAATCAAGTCTGTGTACTTTTTCAGTTGTCTTAACAAACACTTCTTGTCCTCTTCACTTAAGGATTCAATATAAATGCCTTCATTAGTCAACTTCTGGATTGAAGTCTTTGCCTCTTCCAGTACTTTTTCAATGGATTCAATGGATTTCTATTGCTGGACAAAGATCTACTACTGTTGTAGCAGACGCCTGGATGGCATTGTTTAATGACCCAAGTGGTTTCAACAGTAGACTTACAAGAGAAAGAATGGCAATAGTCTTCTCTGAACGTAGTAGCAAAAGTAATCCACCAGCCTCACTACTTAGATCCATCCCATCTTGGTAGATACTTTCCAAAGCCAGTAATAATGGCTGGAGTAATTTTAAGACAACAGCCAAGAGAAAGCCAGAGGGTTTTCCCAGGTTGGACTAATTTGAACCTCAGTCCCAGTGTATCTTCTCTATTTTCCAAGATATTCAGTCTTTTTGGACTCTTGCTGAAAAAAGAATATAATGAAGACATTAAATTTGTAGCTTTTTAAATGTCTTTTGAAGAGTCTGCAGCTCGTACTAGCGCTAGTTGGAGTCTATGGCCTCTGTAGTGTGCATAGGAGAGATTGGGGTTACACTTTTCTCTGAGCAAAATTTGTACTCCACCATGTCTTCCAGAGAAGCCTGCAGCTCCATCAAATGCACAAGCAGCCATCTGTTTGGGGTCCAAATGACAAGCATTTAACTCTTCTAAGATGTGGGTTGTCATAGATGCAGCTGATGTGTCTTCTGTAACTTGAACATCTAGAAATGCATCTACTGGCCTACCACGGACATCAAGATAACATACACAGTGACTTAATACTTGATGCCCATTTGCATCGGTGCATTCATCAGCCATGTATGCAAATGTTTTGAATGTGGTAAGAGAGAGTTCTTCACTTTTTCAACTGTTGAGTCTTTCTCTGTTGCACTACATGCTTCTACCCAGTCAGTTGAGTTTCTTGCAGAAAGATAGTGAGCATTTGCTGGTCTAGTTTGGAACCAGTGTTCAACTTCAGGATGAACAAGTGACAATGCACTTAACATTGGCCTCCAGTTTGTAGTGTGTGGTATCTCTTGCTTAAATAGAAAGTATGATGCCACAGCCATGTTTGTTCACATGAACTGTGTTGTGTCTCCAGCATTCTTGACAGCCTCATTAACACTCACCGGTGTTGTCCTTGTTCAGCGGAGACTCAGAGTTCAGAGGTGCTTTCACATGAGTTCACCTCCCAGGTGGGGGACAAGAAGGCACCTTGCTTGTTCCTCCAGCTGCTCACTGTTCGCTGAAGCCACTGTTGTTCGTTGCGCCACTGTTCACTCCATTGCTCTGTTGCCAATGGCCCTGAGCCATCACCTTCTGCTGTCACCTGCCACTGTGACCTCTGCAAGTTGGTCTCTTGAGGTTCCACCCAACTCTGTGATTTCAGCTGAGCTCTCAGTGGGGGAACCTCGCTGCTAGTGCAGACTGGGCCGTCTCTTTCACAGAAACACTGTCCCACAGCAGGTCTAAGCACTTAGACCTGATTATCAGTGATTTCAACTGTTGTGGTCACTTAACAAAAGACTATCTATGGAGCCTAATCAGCTCTGTCTTTAAACAGCGGAGAGAGGCAGGTCAAATAGTACTTGTGACTCAGGCAGACCAACAAGCAAAACATCTGTCCCCACCCTCTCTCGATGCCCTCAATCAGCACACGCTAAGTACAGTTCTACTGCCCTTTACTCATACAATAAGAACAACAACATTTCACACACACCCCACCCCGCATTCAAGTGATTTGTAACCCAACCCCAGCCAAAATCTATCACTTGGGCAACACAGCTCTGTTTGCTGGATACCTAGGTAGATTAGGTATGAATGTAAATACCATCTGGTCCTGAAGCCTTTTCCCCCAGCCCATCACTAGCTGTCAGGGAGAGCTCATTTAGACTTTGCTTACAAATCATAATTTGAAATTATTAGGTTGGCCAACATTACCGAAATGAATGCACTGACATGGTCATAAAAAACAACAGCTGTATAAGAAAGCTAGTCTATGTTCATACTTTTCAAATGTATTATACTTTTTCAGATACGCGCATTTTATCATACCCTTTATATGCTTTTAAAGTGTGTATTAATGTTTCAATTTCAATTCAAATTTCCAAACAATCACTACATTAGCAACACTGTATGTAACCAGTTCACAAAACAGGGATGGGGGTGTTGGGGAAATTCAGGAGGGGTGTAGGGAAATCCCTGGTCCGAGCCTCTCCATAATCTTTCTGTTCTGAAGACAACATTCAGTAGCAAATCTTCACTCGAATTGCAGGCCTGAGCCATGCTTCTTTTACAGTTAAATACATTTGGCAATTTTTAAATTGATACAAGTTGTATTGGTCTTTCAGTAACTCACCCATAACTAGACTTCTAAAGGAAAATTTGGCAGGCCACCAGGAATTTAAAAGGGGTAAACTACTGAAGCTTGAAAATCAGCTGCACAACATGTTCTTTTTACATCTTAGGTTTTTTCTAACGTACATCTGTACTGATATTTTAACACTGATCAGCACTGTTGAGCTTTCACTAGTTATTTACTAGACCCATTTAACTCCTCCTCCCCTCACTGTGGATTGACATACCACCTTTTAATGATTCCACCAGCCAAGTACCTGCCAAGGAGCTGCAGATTTCATACATTAATCTAAAAATAAACGTTTTTGCAATTAAGCAAGCATTAATGCAATAGACTGAGGTCTTCAACATGTAATTAGACATTTACAATAAGTCCTAAAACACCTAGTTATATGCTAAACAGGAAAAGCACTCAATACCCACAGTGTTAGGGATATAAAGAAGCAGACATTTTAAAAAGCATCAATAAAATCCAAGATGAAAGGTGGCAATGGACATTTGTTTATGAAAGTTACTTAAAAAAAAAAAAGCACTTAAACTTATAAAAACCCTAAAAATTCAGAATTAACTCCAAAGATCAGTCCTCAATTCACCCTCATGTGGCCAGAAATTGAAGCTATCATGGTCCTGTATCTAAGTAGCCCGAGGACAGTGAGCAATCTTGCATGTCCTGTACTTTGCAATAATTAGGCAAATAGGTTCAAACAATTTTTGCCTCTGATTTAAATATTCTGCCTTCAGGAATCCAAGATCTTTCTCCACCCCACATTTCCATGTATATTTTTAGTGTAAAGTGAATAAGATTGCCACACACTGAAGCATCTACCATTGTCTCATTACTGACACACAGACAATTCCATATACTCTAAGGAATCAGGACTTTAGAAATTACAATAAATACAGGACCAAGTACCTTGTGTCCCAGCTGAGCTGCCTCTCCCCGAGCTGCTGTTGCTATGGGATCAATAAGGTGCCCAATTTCCTGAACAACTGATGTCAACTGCTCCTGTAAAGCCTAACAAAAAGCGACATTGTCAGTTCTTTCCACAGCAATTCATTCACTGAACCACACCATCTCACAAGATACCCTCATGCCAGCTGAACTGCAAAGAACTCTGTCAAACCACATTCAACGGTATAAAGAGCAGATGCAAACTAGTAAGTTTTATTTACATGCTTGTCCATTTCTCCACATTTATCTTCTCCTCTTGCAGGGTGCCCTGACAGAGGCTGTTTGCTGCACGTAAACATGAGGCACGGCGGAAAAAAGGCTCCTTCCAGCTCTGGCTTGCAATGCCTGTTCCTCCATTCGCTTCTAGCTCCAGTGGTAACATGACAAGTGATGCTATTGTTGCCTCTGATTTAATGACATTAGACTGCTCAGAAAAATCACCAGGACTGCTGAGCTAAACATGAATCAGCACTTTCAAGGCAACAGTGCACCACAAAGAGGAAAGTTTTAATTGTGGACTCCATATACACTGATATGAAAGGGAACGGAAAAATAAGTAATCTCCAAGTAGGAGATATGGACTGATCTCCAAAATACGGTAGTGGAGACATAAGGATAAAGAAGGGCAGGTATTAGAAATGCCAATACTCGAACTATTTCCCTCTAGTTCAAAGGCAGTTAATCCTTTGTAGCCAGGATTTAGCTCATCCTGCAAAAAAACAAGAAATAAAACACCATCTTTCAGAGTAACAGCCGTGTTAGTCTGTATTCGCAAAAAGAAAAGGAGTACTTGTGGCACCTTAGAGACTAACCAGTTTATTTGAGCATAAGCTATCGTGAGCTACAGCTCACTTCATCGGATGCATACTGTGGAAGGAGTAGAAGATCTTTTTATACACACGCAAAGCATGAAAAAATACCTCCCCCCACCCCACTCTCCTGCTGGTAATAGCTTATCTAAAGTGATCACTCTCCTTACAATGTGTATGATAATCAAGTTGGGCCATTTCCAGCACAAATCCAGGTTTTCTCTCTCCCTCTCCCCTCCCTGCCCCCCACATACACACAAACCCACTCTCCTGTTGGTAATAGCTTATCTAAAGTGACCACTCTCCTTACAATGTGTATGATAATCAAGGTGGGCCATTTCCAGCACAAATCCAGGGTTTAACAAGCACTTCCAGCTACCAACACTCCCAGCTACCTTCGAGACACCACTGACTTCCTGAGGAAACTACAATCCATCGGTGATCTTCCTGATAACACCATCCTGGACACTATGGATGTAGAAGCCCTCTACACCAACATTCCGCACAAAGATGGACTACAAGCCATCAAGAACACTATCCCCGACAATGTCACGGCTAACCTGGTGGGTGAACTTTGTGACTTTGTCCTTACCCATAACTATTTTACATTTGGGGACAATGTATACCTTCAAATCAGCGGCACTGCTATGGGTTCCCCGCATGGCCCCACAGTATGCCAACATTTTTATGGCTGACTTAGGGGACGAGAGCTGAGGAAGCGTTGTTCTAACGCCCCTACTCTACTTGCGCTATATTGATGACATCTTCATCATCTGGACCCGTGGAAAAGAAGCCCTTGAGGAATTCCACCATGATTTCAACAGTTTCCATCCCACCATCAACCTCAGCCTGGTCCAGTCCACACAAGAGATCCACTTCCTGGACACTACAGTGCTAATAAACGATGGTCACATAAACACCACCCTATACCGGAAATCTACTGACCGCTATTCCTACCTACATGCCTCCAGCTTTCACCCTGACCATACCACACGATCCATTGTCTACAGCCAAGCTCTGCGATACAATCGCATTTGCTCCAACCCCTCAGACAGAGACAAACACCTACAAGGTCTCTATCAAGCATTCTTACAACTACAATACCCACCTGCGGAAGTGAAGAAACAGATCGATAGAGCCAGAAGAGTTCCCAGAAGTCACCTACTAGAGGACAGGCCCAACAAAGAAAATAACAGAACGCCACTAGCCGTCACCTTCAGCCCCCAACTAAAACCCTTCCAGTGCATTATTAAGGATCTACAACCTATCCTGAAGGACGACCCATCACTCTCACAAATCTTGGGAGACAGGCCAGTCCTTGCCTACAGACAGCCCCCCAACCTGAAGCAAATACTCACCAGCAACCACACACCACACAACAGAACCACTAACCCAGGAACCTATCCTTGCAACAAAGCCCGTTGCCAGCTGTGCCCACATATCTATTCAGGAGACACCATCACAGGGCCTAATAACATCTGCCACACTATCAGAGGCTCGTTCACCTGCACATCCACCAATGTGATATATGCCATCATGTGCCAGCAATGTCCCTCTGCCATGTACATTGGTCAAACTGGACAGTCTCTATGTAAAAGAATAAATGGACACAAATCAGATGTCAAGAATTAGAACATTCATAAACCAGCCGGAGAACACTTCAATCTCTCTGGTCACGCGATTACAGACATGAAAGTTGCGATATTACAACAAAAAAACTTCAAATCCAGACTCCAGCGAGAGACTGATGAATTGGAATTCATTTGCAAATTGGATACAATTAACTTAGGCTTGAATAGAGACTGGGAGTGGCTAAGTCATTATGCAAGGTAACCTATTTCCCCTTGTTCCCGCCTCTCCCCCCCCCAGACCCTGGATTTGTGCTGGAAATGGCCCACCTTGATTATCATACACATTGTAAGGAGAGTGGTCACTTTAGATAAGCTATTACCAACAGGAGAGTGGGTCTGTGTATGTGTGTGTGTGGTGGTGGTGGGGGGGGGGGGGGGGGGGAGAGAGAAAACCTGGATTTGCGCTGGAAATGGCCCAACTTGATTATCATACACATTGTAAGGAGAGTGATCACTTTAGATAAGCTATTACCAGCAGGAGAGTGGGGTGGTGGGAAGTATTTTTTCATGCTTTGTGTGTATAAAAAGATCTTCTACACTTTCCACAGTATGCATCCGATGAAGTGAGCTGTGGCTCATGAAAGCTTACGCTCAAATAAATTGGTTAGTCTCTAAGGTGCCACAAGTACTCCTTTTCTTTTTGCAAACACCATCTTTATGATTTGCTTTATTTACATATTGCTTTAAATAAGACTTGGTAGCTTGATAGTGTTAGGAGTTTGAATAAGCACTATTAGCAAAACAGGATGGACATTTTTAACAAGAGGAATTAAGTTGTTTTTTAAAAAAACCCACTTTTGTGGTAACTTTATACACTTTTATTTCTTATGAGTCACTCCAGTAAGATGAAAGTTTAAGTGGTGTATCTAGCATTGCTGCTTAGCTTGAAAATCAACAACCATTCTTGCAAATGCAAGAGGGCAAATTTGAGAGAGAAGGATTTCATACCAATTTCATTAAAATTGGAAGAAAATGAAAAGCTATTTTGCGTAGGAGACAGGGACAATGATAACATTTACTATTAATGACGAAACTTTACTTAAAATTGAAGTTTATCACTCAGAGTGCTCACTACATGCTATGAGTAATTGTTAGTAGCTTTTCTCTCATGAATATATTGAACACTTGCAATGTGGAATGCTTAGCTTGGGACTGTGCTGTCTGCTGTCCAATTTACTGAAGCAGTTGATCAATGTATGATATCTTAGTATTAAGGCACAAAAGCAAATATGCAAAAATGATGTCCCTGAGGCCTACTCTGATGAGCTGCTAAATCGCATCTAGCCATCCACCCTTAACAAAACACTCATTTCATCTGCATTTCTTATTCCTTTGCTTTTTCCCCATCTTATAATCTTATACACAATTTAAGCAAGCTCCATTCCCCAGTAGGTAAACATCAATGTCATCCCAAATTTTATTTTGCCTCACTACCTTCCCTATCATAAAGCCCTATTAACACCACCATTAAACATCCCAGATTAGGCCAGAAATCAGTCTCCCCATGAACAAATCTGTGAATTTGCCATAAGAGCCTTCTAATGGGAAAATTTCTACCCTGAGGGCAGTCTGTGCTGCCTCTACACAGTTCCTAGTTCCAATGTTTTCCTTCTGATATGAAGGAAAGCAAAAGACAAGTAGGAGTGCTTAATTTTACTCAGTTACAGTGCAGTCTGCCTTACCTCAACTGAGATGTCATCCCTTGTGGCCAAGTTCTGACTGACTGCTGCAAGGGAAGCCTGCTCAATATCTCTAATACATCTATTGATTCCATCAATGGAGTAATCACATTCTCTCTGGCCCGGGGCTTTGTCCCTGAAACAAAAAGAAGATAGGGTAATTCAAGGTTGAAGAAGGTCCTCATTCATGAATTCACACACAAACGCATTTCATTAATAGACAATATATGAGGCAAGTGGAGCAGCAAGGAAGAGAACTAGGTTTGTTGTACCAATAAGGGTTTGATATACATAAATAGCTGAAAGAAGAGGAGTACTTGTGGCACCTCAGAGACAAGTACTCCTATTCCTTTTGCGGATACAGACTAACACGGCTGCTACTCTGAAACCTGTCATAAATAGCTGAGATATTCTGGATGTTTTGTGGCATGTAAGCCCTCGGGATTTGGCAAGAAAAGGGAGCTTTTAATGAAGCAGAACCAGGATACTCTCCCAGGTGAATAAGTAGCTGCACTAGCCACCTCAGAAAAGAGCCCTCCTAAGGTGGCCATGGCAGAGGACTTGAATAAGCAGGACTTAAGGAGCAACTGAGACAGATGAACAAAGCCTCTCACCTTCTGTTGAATGCAGGGGAGAAATCAGCCAATAGCTCCATGAAGAACTCCTTCTTTACTCTCAAGTTTTACTTTTTTTATTCTCAAATGCAAATACATTTTAATGGAAATTAATCTGTGGGGACTTTAATCTAGACTGGCAGTTTCTGGTTGAAGTATAAAATCATGAAAGGACAATATTAACTTAGATGCTAATACACAGCCACCAACATACAGTTTATTCACTCAGTACCCAGTTCCATTAAGAGTTAGAATACATAATGTAATCCCTCTTTTCAAGTGTGTTTAAGTTTGTATACAAAGGAGATTTAGTGCTTCTTCTAAAATTAAGGCACGCGTGCGCGCACACATGCAAGAACAATCTTATAAAGTAAACAGGAAAAAAAACCGTAGTAGAGAACAACATTCAAATATCAGAGGTGTAGCTGTGTTAGTCTGGATCTGTAAAAGCGGCAAAGAGTCCTGTGGCACCCTATAGACTAACAGACGTATTGAAGAATAAGCTTTCCTGAGTGAATACCCACTTTGTTGGATGCATGCGACCTACGAAAAGCTTATGCTCCAATATGTCTGTTAGTCTATAAGGTGCCACAGGACTCTTTGCCGCTTTAACAACATTTAAGTTACTTTGGTCCTGATATAGCTAAGCATTTCAGAATGTGCTTTGCTGAATCAGATCCCTAGATATCCCATTTGATTTGCCTCAAAATTATTGTCAATTTGTAGGGAATGTTTTCCATGTTCTGAATACTGCTAAGTGTGTTTTAAATATGTTACAATTTACATAGGCCCTACCATATTTTCTGCTCTATTTGCTTTAAACTCAATAAAAGGAGGAACTTGGCAAAACCCCCACTTTCCAGAGCTGTGCAATCATCTATGATGATTGCACACAAAGTATAAACAGAGAGACCTTGTGCTCCATAGAATGCAATCAATATTTGTCAAACAGACAAAGGTACAAGCTGCTAAGGAATTAAATTTCATTTTCAAGCTTTGAAGAATGAATAAAACAATGGAGGGCTATAGAGAAAAAATAACTCTCTTACCACAGCTCCCTCTGTCCCTTCAACTATCCATGACTTACTCTTCAGCTATATAGGATAAGAAACTTTTGCTCTATGGAAAGCAAATGATGTTCAAGTCCCTTTACATGGTTTTCATCGATAAAATGACAATGGCAGCATGGGCCATTAGGTACCACCATTTCATTCTACATACTGGATAAGGTGCTGGGGCATTACGGCCATGAAAGTGGAAGATTAAAAAAAAGTTATGACAGAAAACACACCTAATGGAAGTGATCAGACTCTTAATTGAATCTGAAACCGTGTGTGAATGCCCAGCAAGTATAGACCAGGTAGGTGGATCTTTTGGATTGATGGCCAGCGAACGAGCAGTTTTGATCAATAAAGCTGAGCTCTCCAACATCGTCTTGGCGGAAATCAGAATTGGCTCCTGTGCTCGAGATCCCTGTGATCAAAAGAGCAGCAAGACACATGCACAAGGAACAGAATTAGAATCTTCTTCAAAACGAGTGGCAAATGCTTGGACTTGCCTGCATTCTAACAAAGACATGTATTGAGGGAGGACTGAACGTAACACTGAACTATTCATCTCTCCCGCACTAACAGGAAATGCAGAACATTTGTAAGTCACCCTTGGAACTTGTCAATTTATTTTGCTCCTGAAGAACTGGTTCTATTTAGGGCATGCGTAGATCATCAAGATCTGCACCATCACGTAATATTAGACGGGGAGAAGTCACTGCAGTAAATTCACTGTAGAAAGCAAAAAAATCTGGCTAATTTTTTGTTTGCTGTAATTAAGGAGACCACTTTCAGATTAGCAAAGAGGATACACTCAAGTGAAAAGAGAAGCCCATGACTCCTGCCAAATGGAGAACTGGTGGGTATAATTTAGCAGCATGACAGCCAGTTGTAACCATTATGAGATATAGGCAAACATGCCTTCTCAGAGGATTAGTTGAATATGGCCTATAATATTGTAACTGGGTTACAATATTTGTACCTAATATCCTGATTGGATCCCAGCAAGCTAGAAACACCAACTACAACAGGCCTGGAGGGGGCAGGCCCCAAGCCTACATTAAGTCCCACAACATGTGGATCCGGACAGACATAATTACTGAATCCTCTGCTTCTGCTGTCTCCAGTTTGGGATGAGGCCACTGAAAGCAGGAAACAGTTTGCAAATCAACTCTGAACATGTCTGCAATGCTATATAAGCTCTGTTACAATGGGATTTTACATAGTTTTGAACGAGCTTTAGTCTCCCAAAATGTTAAATGGTTTTGTTTTGTGAAACATAACTCCCCACAAAAAACTACTTCTTGTCAGCACAAATTCCCACCACTTGATCCAGACGCGGGACTGTCACGTAAGCCATTCAGTGCATCCTAAGTGATAATTTCATTTTAAATTGTAATGCTGGCTTTGAAACCTGGCAGATTTATGACTTCCCCAGATGGTGAGAAGTATCTGACACAACGTGCAAGTCATTAGTACCACATTGTACCACATGCTAGCAACAAGAGATAAAAGTTGTTATCGCAGCATCACAAGGCTTGTCATGCTTGTACAAATTCAAGGTCAGTGATTAACTGAAAGAGAGCACTGCCTGCAAGAGGTCCATACGAAGGAACTCAAGGAATGCAGCCTGGCAGATGAGATCAGCCCTTCAGTGAGGGCAGAGGTTTCAACCAGGAATGAGCTTTTGTCGCAGGGTATCAGTCGTACAGGGAAGGTGGGAAAAACTATGTTTCACGTATCTCTGCTGTAAGCAACTCTTAAGGGAAAAGAAGGAATCTTGAATACAGGACTGGCCAAGTAAGAAAAATAAAGGATTATTCACTCCTTTGGTTGACAGTGTATCACTTGTTACTTTAAATCAGTGGTTCTCAAACTTTTGTACTGGTGACCCCTTTCACATAGCAAGGCTCTCAGTGTGACCCCCTCTTATAAATTAAAAACACTTAATATATGCACCATTAGTGCAATGAGTTCTGCTTGCCCACATGGAACTCAATGTAGGATCAAGTTCTTCAAAGGTTTTCCTGGTTACAAAAGTTTAACTCTACATTTTAACTTTGATAATAAAGCTAACTTGAGGGCAGGAGAGCACCTCACATGGTTACTTTGTGATACAAATAAAACTCTCTATCTACCTCCATGCTGATCTGGGCTGGTATACTGACAAACTCTGGATTGGAAGCAAATGCTGTCAGATTTTCCACAGCTTCAATCAAAGGTGCAGTCGCAATTCTACACTTATTGCGGTTATCTTCAGAGAAATCACCGTCCAGGGCCTGGCAAAGAACATGGCAATTAGTCTCTGGCATGCAAGAGCCCATTTGTAAAGGCTCAGCAGGGTCATATACTGAAGGAAGATGGTTTAATTCACTGTAACTTTCAAAACATTTATAACATTTGAGATTTGCAAAGAGATTTGAAAGTTCCTCCAGACACAAGACTGATCTTAACACTTTAGAAAAAAGAAGTAAAATTTAACACAGTATGTTTCTTCACTTATTCATATGATTATTGACCCCAAACCCAAAGCAGCTGTGCTGCTACGAAGAACAGGAAAAAAGCTTAAAATAATTGCACTCTGATGACTTCCCATAAATCATGTTTTAATACCTCAAGTCCACAGAGGTGGAAGTTGCTAACAAGTTGATCCTTTTCTTAGAAACTAAAACCTCTAAACCAGACATTTGTCTTCATAGCTGTTATTGACTCATTCCCACATAAGTGAACTCATCTCCTTCATAATCTCGCAGGAAACAGCTCAACATGAAAGCAGCTTCAGTGGAGAATCATAACAAAATCAAGTCCTCTGAATCTAGTTGTTTTACAAGAATTTTAGCAGCAGGCCATCTAATGGCTTACTGAAAGATTCAGATTCGTGATTCCGAGGTTTCTCACAAGCTTCATTCCTTCTCACAAGAAGAGAAACCGCTTCCTACCGGAACTCAGGGAGGTATTTAGAAAAAAAAATGGTTGACATTTAACAAAAGCTAAATCTTATTTTTAGCTTGTATATTTCAACTCTGAAACAAGCTAGTCTCTCTCAATTTTGAGTGTTATTCCCGATACACAAGTGGAGTCCCTGAGAGGGTGTCACCAACCTCAAACCCTGGATTCCAGACAACTAATAGCGAGAATTGCAGAGGTCACCTGTTTCATATGCAGCAAAAGCATTTAGGCCTGGTCTACACTTGAAAGTTGTACCAGTATTACTATGCCACTTGGGGTATGATGTTTTACTGATATACAAGTACAAGCGCAAGTGTACATGTGCCTATAATAAGCATAGCTGATATGCTCTAGGAATTATTTTGGGGGAAGTTCTACGGCCTGCTCTATACTGGATGTCAAACCAAATGATCACAAAGGTCCTTTCTGGCCTTAAAATCTATTAATCTAGTCTCTCCTCTTATTAAGGTTGCCCAACACTTTCCATTATAAGACCCTGATTTTAGTTGCTTATAACTTTGCCAAACTTTAACTGTTTGGGATGAAACTTTCCATCCTTGTAGCAGGTCCATCCTGTTCTTTCATGTAAAAAATACCAAAGAACTAGGGAATTACACATACAAAACTATGTTAAAAGAACATTTTGTTAAGGTTACAAAGGCAAGCACTCAAAGGTTAAGAGCTGCAAGGATAAAGGTTGCCTGTGCAATCTTAATTAGTCTCCCATGTGCTTATAACACCATGATACAGTCTTTAATTCCACAATCACGTACAATTTTTTCTCGTCTCTTTCCTGTGCACAGGATAGACCTGCTCTGAGGATCTATCACAGCTGTGTAGCAAAGGAAAATGTTGTCTGTAGGACCCCTGCTTTATTTGCTGGGTGTTGTGAAGATAAATTAATGTCATCTGAGTGTGAAACACACAGATAATATAGTGATGAGCACTGCAGAAAAGCCCCTGAACACATTAATAATTCTATCTTGAAAGCAGTGGTTTAATAATGTACAGTAAATAAGGTATGGACCACACATTGAATGGGGAGGATAAAACAATATTGAACAGCTGCTCATTAAGTGAGCACCATTCATTCTATGTACTCAATGAGGCAGGAGTCCTGTGGAAAAAATGGTATGTGATCATGTAATTAAAGACTGTATCACAATGCATATGCACAAGGGGTCAAATTAAGGTTTCACAGTTTGCATTTTGAGTGCTTGACTTTGCAACTGTAATAATCTTTTTAACTGTGCGTGTGTGTGTGTGTGTAACAGCAGTTTAGCTTATATCCCTTCCCATATGGGAACAGCTCTATGTTATAAAGCCCCTTTATGCCAGTAGCGCGATTCATAACTCTTTATACAGTTTCTTTATAACTGCATCCACACTAAGGAGGCTTTGCCACTTTAACTATACCAGTACAGTTAAAGTGTTACAGCTTTCCAGGTTACACCAGGTGTGTCTGTACAGTACCTAGCATAATGGGGTTCTGGTCTATGATGGGAGCTCCTAATGAATGACAGTATTTTAAAAAGCATACTGCAGAGAGAAAGAAGTTACTGTTAACCAGATCTTCTGTTTCAGCAGAGCAGAGGAGAAATGAAAGCATAACGAAAGAGAACATGTACCTTGATAGTTTTCACCAGGTTGGCGGTGCTGTTTGCGACCTCCTTAGCAGATTGCACAAAATGTCTCTTGGCAACAGGGTTGGCTGTCTTCGATGAAGCAATACGACAAGCATTACACAAAGCAGAAGTATGCTTGGCCACTATTGTGGCAGCTGATAAAACCTGAAAAAACAGATGGCACAGAAGAGGTGAAGAACCAGGCAAAGGAACGAGGTAGTAATGACATTCTAATTCTGAACAAACAGCGATTCAAACCCTTTCTATGTTCACAAACTGAGTATTTCCCCTCACCAACCATCCATATAAAGCAAACAGATGGCTCCTAATGAAACTCAGAAAAGGTCTCATTACAATCCTCTGGAAAGAGTTACCTGTGATGGGCTACTTGCTGGATCCACCAGATTCTGACATGCCATCTGGATTGCCTGATTGGCCCTGGCAAACTGGATAGGGTCGACAAGCCCCTGGTGACCAGCCTGACTGTTGGGATCTGAGATGCCAACTAGGTAAGCGGCCTAGAAAGGGAGCAAGATTAAATTAAAAGCAAATGTGAAGATTATGCTAAACCCATTCCAACTGTTTAATGAGCCAGCCAAATGTTTATTGACCAGGGTGATCAGGCTGTAGTTAGAAGTCATATAGCAAAGCTGCTATTAATAAATGCCTAGCAACAAGTCTGTAGTAGGATGTAAAAGCTGGCGTGTCTGTAATATGATTTGTGAAATCTCATTAGCCTGAACAAAACTAGTCAGCAAAATCCAAAGGGTAAAGATACTTCATTATCCAATAAGCATCGAAGGAGAACTGATTTATCCCTAGGGTAGCCAGGTAAGAACTCTGATGCTGACTGTTCAAGGTCACTTTCATCCATCCAGAGCAGCCAGATTTTGAGGGGCCCAGTATTTTAGTCAGCTATGAATAGAAAACTAAAGACTACAGTTGCCCACACATCACCTTTTCACGCCATGATGAAAAAACTATGCTCTTCAATGTACAATGAAGCATAAAGTTACACATGTTAGTCACAGCACAAAAGAGATGCTTTGTTTCTAGAGCTGACTGTAGGGCCCATCCAGCTGCAGGCTACACCCCAGGTAAGGATAATCTCAGTTTTTATTTAAACAATGATTCTACATTTCTCACCACAGAGATCAGGATTTATTTATATAGTCAAAGCTGTATTCGGAGGTTTCTTTCTCATTTCCTTTACAGATAGGACTAACTGTGGGGCCCAGGAAGCCCACAGTCACAGATTAATTATATTTTTGTGTGTGGGGAGTGGAGGGGGAAGAGGACAGCAGAGCAATTTGCAGCTGCATAGGATGGTCCCTCAGTGTTGGCTCCTCCACTGAGAAGGCAATATAGCTTTTGGTCATCAGGGGGAGCAGCTCAATAACTTGGGACTCAGGCTGGTTTGAAGTATGCAATTTTGGCAGACTGATCCAACAACATTAATACACCTCTGAATGTTGCAACATTTTAAGCTTCTTAGATACTGAGAAAATATCCAGACAGTCGTAATGGGTCTAAAACATACATTTACCATAATCTCTTTTCCTTTGCTAAAAGGGAATGCGATTATGTATAGTTTGAAGACATGGGCTGATTATTAGAAATGACCCCCAGAATGCATTTTTTTGTGATTAGCTTAAGGCACAAAGCTCAAGTTACCCAGCTTCCAAGTAACTCAGGCTTGCCTGTGCTTCCTTCTACTAAATTAGTTCTGAGGGGGCAAGATCTTGGGGACTGTGCATAGAACTGGGAGGTACAAACACACAAATTCATGGCATGGCTCTGACACTTACTTCCTCTATAAACTTGGGAAACTCATTTAACCTCCCTGCCTCATTCTCCCTCCATACAAAACAGGCATAATATTGCTTCCCTCACCTCACAAGTGTGCTGTGATGCCGTATTACTTAATGTCTGTCCCACTCTTCCAAGATGAAAAACACTGAACAATGCAAATATTTTGATTCTTTGGCCAACAGGAATGAAAGCTCAAATACTCACACACACAAGATACAGCAATACAGAAACAAACAGATTCATATTTGTTTTACAGGCTTCATGAACAAGTGGTTACCTGGGCTGCAGCCTCTGTGAGACCACAAAGAGCCTTGGAAGCAACTCCAACACATTCTCCAAAGACCAGCAAATCCCCAGTCTTGGCATTCTGGGAAATGCCTGCCATTGACTCTCCAAGGACCTTAACAATTGAAAATAGGGTAAATTATTCCCCCAGTATACTTCACTCTACACGGCAGTGTTTTCCAAGCTTTCCTGGACTGCACACAGGAGCAGAAGCAACTACTCAGCACAGCCTCTTTGCCTGACCCAAAACACTTGCTGAAACTTAGTGGAAAAAGTACTTGCAGCTTGGCATACAGGAAACGTCCCAACATTGGAATGCCTGTAACATTTTAGTGTTTGTCCCACCGAAGCCTATCTTGCTTGGTTTTTTTTAGTTTGCAATGTCTCTGGTATAGCAGCAAAGCAAACAAATTCCATGTTCCAGTGCATTAGGCATCCTCCTTTTCTTTTAGATTATGAAGATTTTGGGATTATTCCAATGCATCACACACTGAAAAGGTCAAAATGAAGATGCACTAAAACTTTCAGGGGAGGATTTCCAGAGTGTGGTAAGATTTTCACTGTAAAATACTTTTGCGGTGATATAGTGGTAACTTTTAACACTTACAGAATTGATTAACCGCCATGGAGTAGACACAGTGAAAAACTAATTTCAGTTTGAATCACAGTTGGAACAAAGGTTTATTCCAATAGGCAAAGCTACTCAATAAACACAAGCTTTTTTGGTGGGGCTGGTGGGGGGAAACGAAGTTTTAAAACTAAAAAAGTTGTTTCCCATAGATTATGATTTTTTTCTAGTTTAAACACAGGACATAAAATAGCTAAAATTAATCCACATTTTACAGTACTTGCTGGTATGCTGAAGTATTTGGATTGCTAGTGAGTTAGGTCTCAGACAATATCACAAGGCAATCACATGACACTAAATGCTATCAGCACAGTAGGTCTTCAGATGAACAAACAAGCCAAACAGCAGCATAAAGATTGCTCACAAGAGTCTCAAATGGAGTTTTACCAGAGAATTTCATAAAGTTAGAGCACAAGAATTTTTCCTAGAAGCAGACCTTCTTTTTCCAATGTATTTTATTAGCATGCAAACCCCTCCATTGATTAGAAATTGTTTAACACATACACACGGAAGTAGAGTAACAGAATTACCTTGGAGTTTTCCATAACACCTTCAATACAATCAAAATATGAGAGGTCGCTTACAGGTTCATTGGGGTTATCCAGCATTCCCTTAACTGTCTGAAAGAAAGGAGAGCAGCTTCAGTTACTACAGTAGCTATAACACGGATCTGAGCCAGACAAATACACCACCACAATAATTAAACCAGTGGACACATCTGCACATCCTAGTTTCTTTATCTCCAGGCAAAGAAATATGATTCCCAGACACTGCAGTATGTAGATATTTTAGTAACCGACTATTTGTAAACTTTCCTCTGTGTTACCATATCACAAACTGGCAAACCCCCTTTTGAACTCAGAGCCTTCCTGGGAATAAAAACATTGATTCAAGAAGCTGCCACCTCTTGTTACCTGCTGTGTGGAGACACAAAGAGTCACCTGGCTAAATGTAAGTGCACCATCTGCTTGCATTTTTTTCCCCTGCCAACAGAACCTCCCAGCACCGGTCCCTCTGTCAAATACTATCGGAAAATACTGATGTGACAAGTAGAATTAAGTAAGAGTTGCCCTTCTCCTGGGATGAACCCAGACCTTGAGAGTACTGCACAGAGTTATCCAAGGGAGAAGCTACTTCATATATTGTAAACAGGAATCAATATATTTGGACAAAACTATTCTCACAACATAAAAAAAAAATATCCAAAGGGCAAGTCTCCTCTTTTGCTTAAATTGTTTTTTTTAAGCTGATTTTCATGCTTACAGTCAAGAACGGAAGCTGAATAACAGCCCAATGAGCTGTATAACACACTTTCCAACATGAGTGAAATCAGGAAGTATAGGAAGTTAGTAAGGGGCTACAGCTGAAAGATTTGCTGCATGATTTTCTTCAGCAAAGGAAATCTGAGCAAGAATTTAAATGTTAGATCTTTTATCAGACCTTAACTCCTAACTCTAAAGCATTTTTCTGAAGTTGAGCCATGCTTTGTCTGCTGTCTTGTAACAGCCTAAAAATTACGGTCAAGATCATTTCCTTTAAGTACTTTACTGTCAGTTATCTTACTGTATGAAAAAGGCAGCGTTAACAAGAGATCTCTTCCGCCAACTGTTCTGCTGTTGCTTCCTGCTCCCCTCTTTCTCTATCCCCTAGACTACTTAAATACCCTGCTCCACCCCTCCGTAGCAATTTACTGAGTAGCAGTGAGCAAATCATGTTCTATCCACATATTCACTGCTCCAGAGACAGGAGCTGTAAGACTCCCTGGACAGATGACAGGAAGGAGTGAAAAAACAGAACAGCAGATTGACAGTTAAAATGCAACTGCTGCTGCTAAAAACCCTCCCGTCTGTTCCTTATCCTGAAGTGCTAGGAGTGACTTGCCACATCCATCTGCCTAGGGAGAGTTAAACAAGGTCTCCACACTCCTGGGAAAGCACAAAGTCTGTGCAGCTTTGCTTGATTTGATCCACAGGGCAGGCCCCAGGGTATGTGGACACTATACCTAAGTCACTGATGAAACACTTGAGTTCTACTAACGCTATACTTCCCAGTTATTGTAGGGAGCCTCAGGAGGCAAGTAGGAGAAATGGGTGAATGAGGTAGAGAAAAAGGCAGGTGATGGGGAAACACCCGTATAGCTTAACCATAATAAAAATGAAATGGGGAGCACCTATTGATGTTGATGGGCACTCCTATAAGCTTCTTATAGGTTTACCTAGGTCTGGCTTCAGACCCTGCTGCTGCCTCTGTTTCCCCTTCTGCCCAAGTTTATCTGGACTTCACACTGCAGGGGTTTTCCCACTAACAGTCTCTTTTCAAGAGTCTGGGTTATTAATCAAGTTCAAAACACCACAAATCTTCCACCTAGCCTTCCTCAGACAAAATTAGTCATTTCAGTAGGTAACTGGCTTCAGCATCCACCTAGCTTTTCCCATAGGCTCAAGTCTTTGCAGCACTTTATCAGAGCTTCCCCTTGCTTATAGCTCTCCCACCAGGCCCACAGACCTTGGCAACTCTCCTCGCTGAGGACTCCCTCCCAGCAGGCTCCTGCTCCTTACAGGTCTCTGGAGAGGTGTCACCTGTCTTCTCAGCATGATTCCATTTTACATGGAAGAAGCTACAGGCAGTCAGTCTCATTTCTAGTTTGACTTTTATATTAATATGGGCAAATCTCACAGAAATGGACAATTAACAGTAATGAACAAACACAGGGACAGCAAGAGAGCAAGCACTGTTCAAATTTTCATCCAAAGCTCTGCTAATATTTGCTATTTGTGTCCAGGGACTCTGATCAGAGCTTGTCAGTCACATCAACCTGGGTGCTAGCAGGTCTGAGACCTCATTTGTTCACTCAGTGCTTAATTCCTTTCTGCTCTACTATCGCTTTTTCCTCCAGTTAAATCCCATCTCTCGCCACTCCTCCTTTAGGATCAAAGAATCAAGGAAGAGCTGTGTAATCAGCCTATAAGTTTTTCCATTGACTTTCTCCTTGGTCTGTGTTATTAAAAATATCACTCTTCACTGATATTTCCAGACACTGGTCATGCATCAGGTTTCAGAGTAACAGCCGTGTTAGTCTGTATTTGCAAAAAGAAAAGGAGTACTTGTGGCACCTTAGAGACTAACCAATTTATTTGAGCATAAGCTTTCGTGAGCTACAGCTCACTTCATCGGATGCATACTGTGGAAACTGCAGAAGACACTATATACACAGAGACCATGAAACAATACCTCCTCCCACCCCACTCTCCTGCTGGCCATGCAGTAAATCAAGGAGAAAAATTGACTTTAAGCACAACTGTACTGTACACAGGTGATTTGAAATTTAAAAGCAAAAGAAAGAAGTGTTTTGTTTAGTGGTAAAAATGCCAGGGCAACGTCCTTGGACTTTTACTGCTGAGAGTTCTTACAAATATTCACTGAAACTGTTACTGTTATTAAAAGTGTGACAGCTCCATATCTCCACTCCCACACCTACTATAGCACACTTAGCACTGGTTGCATTTCAGCTTGAATTCATCATCGTGACATCCTTCTCCCTCCCTCCCCGCTCTTCCCAACAAAAATCAAAGCATTTTGATGCTTGTTGCCAACCCAAAATACACAAAATCACTGGATTTGAGATTTCCCAATAACTCTGTTAATATGCCTTTTCTAAATAATATAATTAATAAAGAGAAGAAACAAAGCACAGCACCGTAACATTTCTGATTTAGAGACTCATTCTCTTTGCTCCACTGAACAAGGCACATCCACAGATGAAAACTGAGGATCTCTCCTGGCAGCAGCTCTGAACTGTGGCAAAGTCACATGCTGTAGCTTGAAACAATTTCTACAAGTACACTGTAACAAACTGAGAGTCAAATGAGACTACACTGTGTTGTACCCACTTTTATTAGGGCCAAATTTGGTTTTGAGTGTTAGTACCACCCCACTCCTTTCCTTACAAGATCCTAAACCATTTGGCTTTAGGGATCATGACCTCTTCTACAATCATTTAAGAAGCCCTTGCTTCTAACAGAACTGGTGGCATCTAAGGCGTCTAATTAATTTATCTGTTCCTTTTAGCCTGAAGAAGGAATGATGGAAAAAATGTAGGCATAAAGTGAAAGCCTCAGCATGGAAAGGCAGTAATCAGCATTACAAACACAGCCAGAAAGCCACATCACACTGCTGATCACATCAGCTCTGCACAAGAGGAGCCAATGTCATGCTGAGGGAATTCTTAAAGTACCAAGAAAAAACACTTCCCACGGCCCTTTCATTTTTTGTCTTGAATCACGACAAAAATAGCGTGTGCATGTGTAGGAACAATGTAATATGCAGTGTGGTTTCAGCCTTGTTGGTCTCAGGATATTAGAGACCAGGTGGGTGAAGTAATATCTTTTATTGGACTGTGATGACTAAGTTAACAAGGCCAACTGACAACTCTCCTAGACCACCTACTATACAGAACTCAAAGATCCCCCCACTCCAAACCACAACTTAATTATGAACTTAAAGACATAGAATCATAGAATCATAGAATATCAGGGTTGGAAGGGACCCCTGAAGGTCATCTAGTCCAACCCCCTGCTCGAAGCAGGACCAATTCCCAGTTAAATCATCCCAGCCAGGGCTTTGTCAAGCCTGACCTTAAAAACTTCCAAGGAAGGAGATTCCACCACCTCCCTAGGCAATGCATTCCAGTGTTTCACCACCCTCTTAGTGAAAAAGTTTTTCCTAATATCCAATCTAAACCTCCCCCACTGCAACTTGAGGCCATTACTCCTCGTTCTGTCATCTGCTACCATTGAGAACAGTCTAGAGCCATCCTCTTTGGAACCCCCTTTCAGGTAGTTGAAAGCAGCTATCAAATCCCCCCTCATTCTTCTCTTCTGCAGGCTAAACAATCCCAGCTCCCTCAGCCTCTCCTCATAAGTCATGTGTTCTAGACCCCTAATCATTTTTGTTGCCCTTCGCTGGACTCTCTCCAATTTATCCACATCCTTCTTGTAGTGTGGGGCCCAAAACTGGACACAGTACTCCAGATGAGGCCTCACCAATGTTGAATAGAGGGGGACGATCACGTCCCTCGATCTGCTCGCTATGCCCCTACGTATACATCCCAAAATGCCATTGGCCTTCTTGGCAACAAGGGCACACTGCTGACTCATATCCAGCTTCTCGTCCACTGTCACCCCTAGGTCCTTTTCCGCAGAACTGCTGCCTAGCCATTCGGTCCCTAGTCTGTAGCGGTGCATTGGATTCTTCCGTCCTAAGTGCAGGACCCTGCACTTATCCTTATTGAACCTCATCAGATTTCTTTTGGCCCAATCCTCCAATTTGTCTAGGTCCTTCTGTATCCTATCCCTCCCCTCCAGTGTATCTACCACTCCTCCCAGTTTAGTATCGTCCGCAAATTTGCTGAGAGTGCAATCCACACCATCCTCCAGATCATTTATGAAGATATTGAACAAAACCGGCCCCAGGACCGACCCCTGGGGCACTCCACTTGACACCGGCTGCCAACTAGACATGGAGCCATTGATCACTACCCGTTGAGCCCGACAATCTAGCCAGCTTTCTACCCACCCTATAGTGCATTCATCCAGCCCATACTTCTTTAACTTGCTGACAAGAATACTGTGGGAGACCGTGTCAAAAGCTTTGCTAAAGTCAAGAAACAATACATCATCAAATCCTTCCCCAAACAACTCCAAGAGAAACTCTACAAACTCATCCCCCACAAACCCATCCCAGGGACCTTCCACATGTGTCCCAAGATACACAAAGAAGAAAACCCTGGCAGACCAATCATATCTGCCCATGGCACTTTTACTGAAGGAATATTGGGATTCATAGAAACCATCCTCAAACCATTCACCACACAAAGGGCCAGCTTCCTTCCGCACACACCTGATTTTTTTCCACAAACTCCACAATATTAACATCCTCCCTCAGAACTACACACACTGTGTCACCCTGACTACACTGACAGAAGCCCTACACCTCTTGTGCAGGTGGAGTTATTATGTCAGTGTAGTAGGGCACTTACAGCAGCGGGAGCAAGGACGTAGTGTAGACACTGACATACTTAGGCTGACATAAACTGCTTAAGTAACTTAACACCAATTTAGCTTAGCTACACACACTATTGCCTAGCATTTTGGAGCAGGTGCTGATTGGTTTGATATTAACGTACGCACCTGGCCTTTCAGCAAGAGCAAACTAACTACAATTTACAGAGGTACTGTCAAAACACTCATGTAGCAGAACGCAATAGAGTGTGTGTACTAGACCACACAATGTTGAAAGACATTCAGCTAGACTGAGATAAAGAAAACATGAGGAATTAGAAGTCTAGAGGAATATAAAAATCATGGAGTAATTCGTGATCTACTTTTCTGAGATGTGACTTTCAGAATCATCGATTTCCAATTACACAGAGCCACAGCAGAAAAGCTAAGATGTCACGGCTTCCTTCAGGGTACTATCAGCCATCTTAGTGAAAGATTTCTTAGTGTAAACCCTTCTCCCCATGTCCTCTGAAAGTGACTCTTGTGTGTGCACCCTCCAAACTGCTGCAGTGGAGACTGGTATCTTTATAGTCCTATATACGGCTGCTCTGTCATGTGGGGTAAAATGTAAACTCCCTTTCGCCAACTCAGTAGAAGTTGTGCTATGTTTGTCTCCACTAGAAAGCTCTTTGCATATCTCATATACAATTAGAGGGAAAAAAATTCTGCCACAGATATCAAGTGGGGGAGACTATGACACAGCGGCTATTCAGACAGGGAAACGAAAATGTAAAGCCTGACCGACATCTTCAGCACAGGAAGGTTCACCCCATGAGACCACAAGCTTGAGCATACCTCCAGTTCTCTGAGAGCATTGTCACACTCCTTCTGCCCAGGAGCCTGTTGGGTACACAGAGTGATGAGCTGGTTAATACTCTCCGTCACCGCTCTAAGGAGGGGGGAAAAAAGAAAAAAAAAAAAAAGATTTTGAAAACTGACTAACTTCCATTATTTCCAATTTTGTCTTATTCATCCGTACACTATGAAAAGCAGTTTCAAGCCCAAAATATTCTTCCACTTCTCTCACCGCTGGTACTTTCGGAGTGAGTGAGCAATATCATATTTGGTGGGGAGAATACTAACACTAATACAATACTAACCCCTGCTGAGAAAAACATAGTGAAAGAGACTCCAAGTGAAACTGGTCAACAGTAATCCTCACCTCAAACATAAGCCCCCTGTCCAAATCATTTGTCACTTAGCACACAAGCTATAGGTGGGATCTTCCTGTCATGATGGCAAGTTTCTAGGACATTTGCACAGTTTTGGTTCATAAAGGAAATCTGATGCATAATAAATGTAAATTATTTGACAGTTTATTTTATTCTGGATCTAATGTTATGGTGCAAATTCAAAATTAAGCCTGGCCACAGAACCACTATGCTTGGAAATGTCAGGAAACAGCAGCACCTAAAACCCACTTCCTAGCAAGCCAGGCTGTAGCACTGTTGTGCTCAGAGTACAATAAAAATTATTAAAAAAACAACCACCCAACATCTCTCCCCGAATAAAAAACAGAACGGTAGCAACTGTGTTGGCCAGAAACCCCATGGGGAAGTCGATGGCATGGGCCCTCAACCTGAATACCACTCTGTATAACCAAATGAGGGTGGAACTAAATTTTTCAACCATTTCAAATACTATACAAGCCCTGGTTTAGACAGAGTGTACTTTAGAGAATGTTGTGTTTGGCTGCTTGATGATCAGACTCTCAGCATTATAGACACTAATAAAAATGTGTGTTTTGAAAACCATCTTTTTTATTAAAGATCAAGAATGTTGCTAACGATACTTGATCACGCAGACTACATCAGACGCAATTAAAAGTATTTTAAATCATATGAACCTATCCTACATCTTACTGATAAGCACTGCCTCGTGCCTTCAAAGTTAATCTTCTATGGAATATGAAAATTCAACTGAAAAGATTCTGCAGATACAGGGGCAGTGGGTGGGGAGAGTGGGAGGGTCTAAGACAGAAGCAGAATGAAAAATATGTCAGCAAATGCCATGGTTTGTTCCATACTATTTTTTTTTCCAACTTGAATATTCATTTAACACAGTTTGTGTGTGTGAGACAGAGATATGTACGTGTCTCTCCATTGCTTTCTTCTGGCACTCAGGTATGACACGATACCTGTGCACAACTAACAAAACTGTAGAGGAAAACTAGTAGAGACAGACAAAAGAATGGCTTTGTGAATATCAGAGAGAGTGAGAGAGAGAGAGAGAGCGAGAGAAAGAGAGAGAGAGGTTAGTACAATTGTAAGCTAAGGAATTTTATGTTTTAGAGCAATCCCGAATCTGACAGTCACGTGTATTTTGCATTTTTCCAGTTTTGTTTGGTCTTGAGTTTGACGCTCAGTATAGAAACTAGTGAAGGTGTCATCAGCCCTTGACCAGATTTCACAACATGGCCCACACCATTCAGAGGAGCAACCCTTTGTTTTGTACAGTAGCTATACACAGCAAAGATTTCTACAATATTGGTGATGCTTAACACTATGTGGAAAAATACAATGGCTGCCATTTGACGATCTGCTGCAACACAAGTGACATATGTGTAATCCTTTAATGAGGATTTCTTAAATTCAGTGCTCAGAGATGGGTAGCAGTAACTTAATTTAATACTGAGGACCACGTTGTCATAGACAGTGCGACATGTACAATGCTGCACTCTTAGCCAAAATCGTACAACAGCCCAGTGGAAACTGCAGCAATTGCTTAAATGGATAATGAGAGGAAATTGTTTTAAAGCAGCTTAGCAATTTTGGTCCAAGGAGGAGATCCTGGACCACCTTATAGCCCGGTTTTCCTCTGCCACCCGCAGTACACAGATCACAAGTTGAGAACCAATGATTGGCATTGCACCAAGAGTATTGTCAGTCTGGTGAGCAAAGCATAGCACAAAGTACTGTATGTATATTAGCACTACAGAACAGGTCCAATCCGACAATTGGAATTGCTGATCATTCTCACCCCCTTCTTATTACACACGGGCTGCATGTCAAAAGTGGCAGCCTATGGAACTTGGGCACTGTGACGAAAGCACCAGCTAATGCATCACATTCATCTCGAGGCTGAGCAACTTTCATCTATGACCTACAAAAATAGCTCTTGGGCTTGGACTCTGTTCATCTATGGACACTTTTTCACTTGTTTCCCAATACATTCTTTTCTGGTGTGAATGGAACATGATACTCACAAAGGGAGTCCAAGCTTCACCTTGGAAATCACTTTTATTTAATGTCTAGGTTTCAAAATGCCAGTTTCTTCCCAATCCCTTAATATTCCCCTTCTGAAGACCAGTTTAATCTCCCCACCCCCCACTTTCAGCAATCCAAAGTGTACATAATTTATCCAGGTCTGGAAATTTTTCAAACGACTTAAAAAACAAAACAACAAAACCCTCATGAAAATGATTTAAGAAAGTGAAAGACAGCCAGCTGTACAACTACGAATACTTGTGTTCTCTGATCAAAACATGAATGGTAAGGAGAGGGCAGAGATTTCACTTTGAACAGACTATACAGTCTATTAAATTCTTGATTTCTGTAATGGATTATGCAGAGTTCCTGTGCAACTTAAATTCAGGGAACCAAACTCCTATGTAATGGCATGAAGATAAATGCAGAGATACCAGCGGCAGTGAAAAGGATTTACATTCCACATAATTTTTACAGAATTCTTCTCATTATGCTGTGAGTTGCAACAAAGTCACCAACTTCTGCTCGATGAAATTACAGTGCCAGGTATTTTCCCCTCCTCTTGATTTCCTTGTAGGCAAGGGTTATAGAATAGTGCTCTCCCACTGACCACGTAGAGACATCCAGGGTAAGTTAAGTCACCTAATTGTATTGTGTGTACTTCATTTGATAAAAGCAACTTGGGAAAAGAAGATAACATGGTGAGAGCACCCAGTAGTGGTACTGCAGCAGACCATTAACCAGATTTTTGGGCAGCTCTGACAGCAGGTTTGCAAAAGGTCTATACATTCCATCTCCTTGACTGGGGAGTGGGAGTGGACATTTAAAAGACAGGATCAACAGCAACGCCCAAATGAGATGAAAATGGCAAAAATAAAAACCTGGGGCTTAGCCAAAAAATAAAAGCAAGATCTCTCCCTGAACCCACTGAGCCATTTATAACCACAACATATGCAAGGACATTGCTTAGTAAGAGTTTTCTTTGAAAGACTTGCCAGCAGCAGGCATATAGCAACATCCTCAGCATCTGCATGTGTGAGAGCAGGGAAAGAGGTAGACAGGACGGACAAAGAACAAGCATTAGAAATAGTCTTCTTAAAAAAACAGACCAGATCTTCATCTGATGTAAGTCAGCGTGGCTCTGAGTTCAATAGAGCTATACTAATTTATACGAATCCAGTGTAAGCAAGCTTCCTCTGATTTCAGTTTCACTTAAGCTGCAGCATGGAACATTCTATATGGTTAACCAAGAGTACCAGAAGGATAAGCTAACAAATAATACATATGGTAAAGGAAAACAGTTAAACACCATTTTAGGAAAACGAAAGCAGGTGATATGCCTGTACCTTGCAGCTGCAGCTAGGAGGTTCTTGGCATTGGGAGCTCCAGGATCAACTGAGAGAGACTTGGCAGCCAACAGTAGCTTGCTGGAAGCCATAGAGATGTTCTTGAGGTTCCCTATTACTTGAATCTGGTCCTCTTTAGTCTGGAAAACCATAGCAGCATAACATTACACACACAGTTTGCATCAGCCAGAGAGACAGGTAAAACTTTAAGCAATACATTTTGGAATTCAATTGAATTATCCATCTAAAACCAATGACATGCATGGGACGACATTCCAGATAGGGCCACTAAGCATCGCCTCTGCTTGCCCAGATCGGTGCCTCTAGCTCCTTTCATACAGCAGAAAAAGAAACCCGTATACAAGGAGCTTGATTTCCAACAGTAAGAGCATTCACAGAGAAGTGGAAGGAAATTTAACTACTTGCTGAACAATGCTTTTGTTGTCAAGTCTCTTGTATGTCTCTGCCTGGCACAACTGACCCACATTGTTCAGTCAATGGGTACCGACTATATTCCAGCACCTTCTGTGTCATTTACAAGCACTCTTACTTACACCTTTACTGGCTTAAGCAAACAGAAATTTTGCAAAGAGACCTTCACAAACATTTAATTGTAAGGGTGCTCTATATGAAGAAGCAACAGTTTCTGGAAAACTAAATCTACCATGTAGCTTCATTTGATAAGCAGTTTGAATTTGACATCACATGACATCACTTTCAGGGAATGACGAAGAAATAATTTTACACACGTGAAGTTAGAAAATACAGGATAACAGTATGCGACAAACAGCAGTGGTTAGATTTCTTGTTAACGATCTATGCAATAAAATTAGCCTTTCTGTGTTAGAAATATTTGCAAACTGGTTGTATTTTACTTGGTTTATGTGAACCGGGTTTGAGTCTATATACGTGAACTGCTTTCACAGGTCACCAAGTCATATGATACTGTTTCTGTTCCGACTGAACGACTATTTGCAGACAGAAAGCATCCTTTTTTGTTCATACATTAGATGAAAACAATCAGTTATTTATGGATATTGTGATCGAGACAAACCTTTCTAAAGGGCCACAAGATCACTGCTGGTAGAAAATCTCTTGCAAATAGGCATTTGCACTAAAATTTACATTTTTAACTTCAGTGAACAGCCTTGTGACTAAAGGCCTCTCACACTAGCGTTTGTGAGTAAGTGATTAAGAGCTGACCAGCATCAGCATGGCACAAATTGATGGATTTTGTTTGCAAGAATATTCAGGGCTGCTTTTTGCTATATTAGCCCAGCTCTAGCCACAGAGCATTAGGTTTAAGGGACACTACGTCAGCACAAGACCTGAAGTGTGACTTTAATAAATATAGTGATGTTGAAGAGCACAGATTTGTAGCCGTGGAGCCTGCAAATCAACCAGGTAGCTGCAGAAGAGGTAAAAACCAAGGTGGTAGTGGGGCAAGTTGACTCATTCTACACCCAACTCATTCTATACCCTACTAAATTTATTAAAGTCACACTTCGGGTATTGTGCAGACCTAGTGTCCCTTAAACTATATTTTTGGTCTGGAGGAACAGGGGTGAAAGAATTCCTTTGTTTCCATGTCCATTCAGTCCCTGGGCTTCCACCTTGCAAAACTACACAATGCTGTCACACACATTGCACTTTACCAACCTTCTCCAGAGGCTGGCTCCAGTCTTCAGCAGATCCATGGATGTGATGTAAAGTGTATGCTCTGGTGTCACATTGAATGGGAGATGCCAAATTCAGATTATAGGGGATTTACTGTGTGCTGAGTCCCCTTCATACTCCGATTCTTTGGGGGCATTGGACACTCAAGCTCTACAGCTGCTTAAGTTTAACTATCTTAAACTCCTATTACACTCCTGGGTAATTACACCACAATAGAAAGTGGTCCTTTACAAAGCTACTGACCATTAGAAAAGGCAATGGATTACTCTATCTTCAGCTATATAGATCACAAATCAATTACGACAAGGCTCACGCTACATGGATGAGCATGAAATCATAGTTTCAACAAGCACCAGGAACAGATACACCCATCTATCTTGCACAATATGCAAACCCCACCATGCTCTTGTCACTTCTGAATGACATCTGACTCTTCTGTAACATCCTCTGCCTCCATATATGTTTAGACTAGACACTTTAACATCCCTACATGCCTAGGGTAATACAGCTACCCACTACAGTCACCAAAACTCACTTGTGCTTGACCAGCCATTTCAATACCAGCATCAAGGAACTCATCGAAGTCATCACTGAACTTTCCGGAAGCTGCAGCCAACTCTCCGCTTTGGCCCCGGGTAGCATGAACCACTTCCCCTGCTGATTGGTTCAGGTCAGCTGCAGCCTGGTTTAGTTCACTTTGGGCTTCTTGGAAAGATTTAGAACTTGGAGGCAGCTTCAAGAGAAGAAGAGATGTGTCTTAGTGACCACAGAGATCAGTCATTCAGACTAGACCTTAATTGTGCAGTTCAACACAAATCAAAACGTTAAAGTAACGGAAGTGTGACTTTGAACCTGACAATAACACTCTGCATAGATTCCATGGCCACAAGGGACCACTGTGATCATCCAGTTTGACATCCAGTACCTGAATTGTTAGGATTTCTTTTATTTCAGAGATAGGCCCGAACCATAATCCTGTGTAACAACCATTCTGCTGGCTGGGCTGACTGCAGGTACTAAACTCTAAACATCTTGCTCCAAAGTGCAGGACTCTACCAGTTGAGCTCAAAATAGGCAGTCCATTAGCCAGGAGGAAAAGCAGCTATCTTCAGGCTCAGTTACAGAAGGGAACAGACCCTCAGTCAGTGTTACCCCCAGATCCAGCAGCCCCTAAAACTTCAGGATTGTTCAATATTGTTCTGATTTTGGGGGGATCAAATCCATTTCTGCTTTAGATATTGGCGGGTTAGGGTCAAGTAATTGATCCCCATCTCAGAGGCGACATGGAAATTCTCTCATTTGTCCTTTCATTCTAAAATACTAGCAGCTGTAAACTAGGCACAAACTTTGGAGGCTCCAGTATTCCAAGGCATTATCCAGTCCCCAAAATAAGCTTCACAGAATGGATTTACAGTAACTGTACTGAAGAAGAGCTCTGTGGAAGCTTAGAAGCTTCTCTCTTTCACCAACAGAAGTTGGTCCAATATTACCTCTCCCACCTTATCGCTGTAATATCCTGGGACCAACACGGCTACAACACTGAAAATTACAGTAACTGTGTTAGTATTAAATTGATCCTAATTGTGTGTGAGGCCTGAATTGACTATTGCATTCATGGAAGTACTTGACTGATTGTACCTGAAAGCGCAATCCTCCATTAATCTGTGGAACTAGCAGTGGAAGAGTAAACTTGACCAAACTACACAACACCCATATGCCCCGGGCAAGTTACAACTTTTGTCAGCTATTAATGACATTCAGGGAGGGAAACAGGGACATGACTTGTCATTTCATTTAAACAGATTCACCACAGATTTTTAGAAGGGATGCGACAGAAAAATAGTGACATTCTGATACAAAGCATCAGAAGGGAATATCCCCAGGTGGCAGGGATCATGGTCCTTACACTGACTCAAAAGGATCACTTCTAGGAAGAAAACAGATTGCATGTTTCAAGTGTCCACATCCATTCAAACATTGGTCCCTCTGCTGAGACTAAAACAAAGGAGCGAATGTTAACCTAGGCAGGGTTAACAATCTTTACAACACGGAGACATCCCCAAAATCAACAGAAAAGCAGTTCAGGATAAAAAATGGCTACTATAAAAGACTGACTTGTAATCTAGAATGAACTGGCTATTCAAGAATTTAAAGAATTTAAAATGTGAGGAACCCAAGTCAGATTTTTACTTCTGAAACACCATTTAACATCTAAGATTTCTCACCGAATCAACAAGCAGTTTCTTGCTGGATTCTCCAATGCTCTTCAAGGCCACATCAACATCCTTTTGTCCAGGCAGACAATTCACGCAGTTATTTAGTGAGTGAGACACTGCTTTGGCCACCTGGAAATATACATACAGGCACAGGCAAAACAAACAAGAAATCCCAATGAGGAATAAGGTCCCATATCACAATAAAATCTAGCTAAAAGGCAGTGTGTTTTGGAATGTCTAAATCCTAATCCTGGTTTAACAATGACTCCTCCTCTAAGGCGAGTCATAACCTCTCTTTTTCAGTTTCCCCATCTACAGGGGAAACTAGCCAACTAACCGGGTGTTAGTTACAGAAAAGCTTTAAGTATTATTGTTCACACAGGCCTGCAGCAAGGTCGCCTGTGAGGAAAGGAGCAAATGGGGCAGTTTGCCCTGGGCACCCTTTTTCAGAGTGCCCCAAACCAAACGGCATTGCAACCTGGTGTGCAGGGTCACAGTGCCACTCAGGTTTAGCCTCGGAGACACTGAGATCCCACATACTGAGTTGCAACACCACTCACTGAAATCCCACCCCCCGCCCCGATGGGGGTGCTGCTGGGCCAAACCTAAGTGGATTTACGACCCTTCATGACAGGTCATAACACCTGAGGTGTGGAGCCAGGGCCAGCACCGTGGGACAGGAGTCAAGCTGCTGCAGTGGGGTGAGAATGGTGCAGGATCACTCTCCACCCACCCATCCCTTGCCACCCTGCAGTGGTAATATTTCGGAAGGGTGGAGGGCCTCACTTTCAGATATTTCCCCAGATTCCCAGAAACCTTTGTGCAGCCCTGGCCTCAAGGCACTATTACTTAAACCATGTCTCTCAAATTTTGATTTAAAAATAGTCATACTCCCTCAATCAACAGAAAAAGGACCTTTTGTTCCGATAACACAGTGATGAGATCCAGTAATGCTGGATCCAGAAACACTTGTTTAGAAAAACAGATTTGTTACAAACACTGAAAGTAGACTCAGGACCCTTCATTTGCTAACATCAAATTTAATTACTTTTTCTAGTTCACAACCAAAAGTATACTGCCCAAATAAGGCATGGGTTAAAGGCCTTATTCACATGCAGTAAGGTACAGCAGGCACATGACTGAGTCTCTTAAAAAGAAGCCTTTGTAAAGAGAATTACATTAACTGCCTATCTCCCAAAGGTGCCTAGAAATTACATTCCAGCACTGGCTGCATTATTAGTGCCCTAAGCTAAACATTCTCAAGTCACTCTGCACTTTTTGTAACTTACCTGAGCTAACCTCTGCTGACTTTCTGCATCCCCAGGTGCAACCAGAGCCTGTTTTGCTTCCTGAATAAGCATAGCAGAGCCTTCCATGACGTCCCTTGCAGAATCTAACATCGCATGTGCTGCCATTGGGTCAGTGGTGGATGCTGAAACGCCTCGTGCTGCCTGAGCCAAAGTCTTCAGAGCTTGAGCCGTCTCCCTGGCAGCAACCCCTAAATTCAGATTTCATGAAATACTCGGTTAGTATCCTCTAAGGCGCAATCTGTATTCTTTTACGGCAGCTGAATTGCAAGGTAATGACCCCCTTTCTACAGAACACGGCAAACATTTTAAAATTAGAATGTTTCAGATGTGAACATGTTTGAGAAATGCCCACAGAAAAGCCATAAAATCAATATTATACCCACAAGAGCACATTTCAGGGTGGTTCTAAATCACCAAATATCTTTTTTTATGGAGCGAGAAGAAGAAAAATTTAACAGTTTCAAGTTACTTCCAATTTAGCTAGTGAAAAAGTACAAGTCTTAGCTACCAGCGAGAAGTTCAAAAAAGACGAAATGACTGAGGAGTCTAAATCCTATTGGCTTTCAAGGAGACTTAGGGCCCTGAGAGTCTAAGTCTCTGTGGAAAATGGGACTTTGGCTTTTGAAATTTTCACCAACGCTGAACAGGGCACAAGCTGAAATTCAAGTATAAAAGCTATATAGAGGCTTACAAGGAGTAAGCAGCACAGTAGCAAAACTTAGTTTCATCATGCAGACGGTCATATAGCAGACCTATGAAAACTGGCTTGTGTAGCCTGTCTGACCTAGACTCTCCATATGTTCACAGCCATGTTGCCAAGACCAGTGACCCTGTAAGGAGTGGAAGAATGTAACTATCTCGTGTTTAAGTCAGCCCTTATTGAAATGCTACACAGTACCCTGAAGTCTTAAATGATCTTTATTAACCCCCAGAGTAATGGAGGTAAAATCATTGTCTACCCAGCAATGAACTGCATAACAACATGCTCCATTTATGTAGGTGTCTTTTTCAGTTACAGCACAGAGGTTAACTGTCATTCCTACAACAAAAATACTACATAAAGGTTCCCACTCACTGCACCAGCCTGCTTTGTTACATCACTTGCTTTCCAATCTATAAATATTTAGACAGTTACACAGCTGGGATGTAGTTTTACAACCTAATGAATACAAATTACATGGCTACCACTTAAAAGTGTATTAACGTTAACATGCTCAGTACAACAACTGCAGAAGTAAAGCAGGGTTAATTCTATGCAGTGATAGGGTTTGCTACTGTTTCTAGTTTCTATCCCTCTCTTCAGTGACCTGCACTACAAATTTTGCCTTTGCCTATTCCTTACTTATGAGCCACAAATAACTCCTCAACTCTTCCCAGAAAAATCCTCTTTTTTCTACATTAGAAGCATCAGGTTCTGAATTCTTTTTTCTTTCACTGTTTACTTCGGACTGGAATGGGAGTCAGAAGCCCTGCCTTCTAATCCCAGATTATCCACCACCTGTTTTATGACCACGTGCAAGTCACTTCACCTTTCTATGGCCCTTTCACCATTCCCCTTCCCATAATTATTCTGATTTGTTTATTTAACCTTTGACCTCCTCAGGGCAGGGACTCTCACAGCACACAGATCAATAAGGTCCTGATCACTGCTGAGCCTAAGATGCAGCTACTGTCAGTCCAAATAAAAGGCAGAATGAGGAAGATGAGTTTTAATATTTATGGCTCCAACCTGGGCCTTTAAAGATCATGCCCAAGTCCTTCAGGAGGCAAGTCAGTCCCTGAAACGTCTAATATAACAGCCATGCAGATTGATAAAAGGGGGGTCATCTTCACGTATCATGAAGCAAACAATAAAAAAAATGCCTGATTGTTCAGTCTTTCATTTGGGGGCAGTGAGTTTCAGTCAAACAAAACAAGGGAAACTTGCAAATGAACTGAAGGACAAATACGAACTGCAGTGGCTCTGCCACCCGTGGAACATAAAATTAGGTTTAACAGTACCCACGTGCTGTGCAGTAAACAACAAAACACCCATATACTACCACCAAACCCCTCTGCATTTGTTCAAGCACAAAAAGATCCTCATATTACTGAAGCTGGCATGAGATAGAAAGTACAGAAACAGATACTGAAGAGGGTCTTTCAGCTCCATAGGAATGCATTACCGGATAGGATTTTCTAACCTAACAGCTATCTCATTGCTTGATTTTAAAAGAGCTACTAGATTTCAGCTTCAAGTGTCAAGACTTTTGAATTTTCACTGGACATCTGACACTGACTACTGTATGACTACGTAATAAAAATTTGTGTCCTCTTAATCCAATTATATCCGGTTCAAATGAAAGCAACTGACATCTGTGTAGTCTTGATCCACTTACATCAAATGAAACAGTAAATGCCATAATGCTTATCAGTAAAATTTAAAAATATCCCACTGCAGCATTAACATCTACTTAGAGAATTTTAAGGACTAATATTTCACATCCATTTAAATGTATGCATCCTTTTCCAAAACAGAAATGTTAATACTTTTTATAAACAAACCTTTCAGTCCCTAAAATAATGCACACAAAACGTGAGCTGGAGTAACTGTGGAAAACCACATACGGAAAGATTGTGCGTCCATGTCATCCACTGGCTTCATCCCTTACTATGAAAATCTGATGCATGAATTAGAGATGCTAACTGCATGATACACGTAAATTCAGAACATGCAGTAAGGGGTGCACCATTTTAACTAACACATCTTGCGTGTGTTTTGGACCACAGAACATAAAAAACCCAAGTGCTTTCAACTATTCAATACATAAACGGCAACATTTTCAGCTTAACTGGGTTTTCACAACACTAACCTCTAAAACACTTGGTGTTTAATTGTACATTGAAGAGCTATCTCCTCCACAAAAAAGGTTTAGATTGCATTTTTTTAATTAACAGATGCCCCAACCTATATTGAATATACACAGATAGACAGCAGCCTCTGCAACCTGGTATCTTCTTTTACAAAGTGTCTTATTTTCGTTTGCCATTTCCAGTAACAGTACCTGTGTAGTGCTCATTGCCTTGAGCAGCGCAAGTCAACAGCTGGGCCATTGATGAACCAACAGCTTTGGAGGTACTGCCAAGGTCCTGCGCACATTTTTCCAACTGTGAAAATATTCAAGAGGTAACAGTCTTTGTTTAAACTGAATTAAAATAAATTCTCCTTTCAAGAGCAATGGAAAGATTTCCTATCCACTCCCTCCCAACTAGCATCCACCTCAGCTACTGAAACCTACACCTTGCTGCCCTGCATTAGTGAGTCTCAGACCCTGATGAGCATATTTTCATTGTACAAGTTGAATGAAATGAAGGTAGCAAATAGCATGCACAATGAGAAGGAAATTTTAAAATTTAGTTCTGATAATTAGCAATATAAGTATTGACATTTGTTTTCTTAAGAACATATTTTGCTCTCTAAGCCCAAGGTAAAAAAAACCAAACCAACTTAAAAACAAGAAATGAGCTCTCATGTATTTTTCATTACAATACACTGGCTAAACAAAGGAAAGAAAGACCTTAAAAATCTTTCTTATAGCATCCTTAAAAGCTGAATTTTTTTCCTCAGTACTCTAGAGAAGAAGGCCCTGCCTCCAATAGTTATTTCAGTCAGAGAATAGGCTTCTTATTGGCATAAAGATGTTTCATGGTGTCAGAGGTGCTGGAACAGTTTGTATAGTGGGGGTGCTCAGAGCCACTGAACCAAACTGTAAACCCTGTATATGATGGAAACAACTTCAAGCCAAGGGCCACAGCAGCACTCCCAGCACGTGTTGAGGATAGGCTGACCAGATAGCAAGTGTCAAAAATCGGGATAAGAGGTGGGGGGTAACAGGTGCCTATGTGAGAAAAAGACCCAAAAATCAGGACTGTCCCTATAAAATCGGGACATCTGGTCACCCTAGTTGGGGATGGATTTTGGAAGAATTTCTGTGTAAAATGCCATTGGAATGAGCATCAGCCAAACATGTGACTCCTTTTACCAATGACACCTTAAAACTGAATTTTAACAACAGCTCTCTCAAGTTATGGGACAGAATTCCTAAATGAGGACCATGCTAAGCCTCTTCTGCCCCACCATTTACCGTTTCTCCTGGGAGTGGTTTTAACTGTCCATCTACAGCGGCCATCTTTGCATCTTGCAGTTCATTTCTGAGTGTTTGGACTGTGTTCAAAGCAGAGTCAATTTCCATAGGGCCACATGCTTCATGAGCCTATCCAGAAAATAGACAAACAGAAATGGTTAGTATCATTAAGCAACTGTTCTACCACCAAAAATGGGAAGATTCATCACTGATCATGTCTTGGAAGATTATCTGTTTCTGAAGAGACTATGCAGACACAAAAGGTCATCTTGGCATGTTGCATATCTTGGATACAAAACTACTGCACAACATACTTAGCTTGCCAGCAAAGAAATTGATTGTCCAGAGCCACAAAGGGAAGTGACGCATATTTAGCACCGTTCAATTTCATTTTACGTGATTAACTCACGATCAATAGAGCTAAAAGAAAAGCAATGAATACAGACTTCCAAATGACATTTCCCACTGCACACAAGCTTTTACAAAATCAGGTGTTTTAAGCCACAGTTAACCTCTAACTGCTCAAAAAGGATATAGACCCACCTTTTGGGAGGCAGTTCTTAGCTCAGCTAAGCTCGTTGCAAGGTTCTTGGCACACTGACTTAGCTGCATTGCTGCCGCTTGGTCACTTACAGTAGGTACTGCAGCTTTGGCTGACGCCACCATCTTACTTCCAGGCTATTTAAAGATTAGAGAAGAATGTGTTGTGATTCATCAGCTCACGCCTATAACCTTGTATAAATGCTTCAACTATGAAACTAGGTCTAGAACTGACAAAACAGTTAGGTCACTACGTTTTGCCATTACCACTGTTTAGGCTGGCAGCCACCTAATCAGGACCACTCGCTAACAGGACCACTGCAAATGCATCCAATTTTACCTACGCTTTGTCCCTATCCAATCTTGATTTGTGTATTCACATGCTGTGCCTTGTCATTACCCTGAGCAGTGGGATCTCTGCAGCAGACACTGTTTTTGCTTTACTTATTTGTACAGTGCCTAGCTCACTGTCTGACTGGAGCCTCTAAGTGGCTCCTGTAATATAAATAAATAAATAAAAGGGAGTTTAAATATTTAAACAGAACAGTTTACCATTTTGTGCGTGTTTACACAGACATGCATGGACAATATACATGGTACATTTGTAATTTCTTGGAACATTTCTGAAGATTTAATGTTTTTCTTCTCAATATTAGTAAACAGAAAACAAGATCAGTAATAATCCAGTCAAGTAATAATCGAGCACAGGATCTGCGGAAAACACATCTTGCTTACCTTCCAATACTGTACTATGTCATCTCCATGGTCCCCAAGTACTTAAACAGACAAGGTGAGTAGTCCTAGTGACTTCAATGGGACCACATGGGTGAGCAACCCTGACAGGGTGCTCCAATGCTGCACGGAGTACCTTAATGACAAATTAGGCAGAACAGAAAGGGGATAATTGCCCTAATTAAATCATGGCAGGTCAGGTGAGGCTGATTAGGTCTGGCGCTAATCAGGCCAAGCACAGAGAAAAACAGCTCCTGAGCTTGAGTGGAGGCAGTTTTAAACACAGGAAGCTGATGGACTCGACTTGTCGTTTTGGGCTTTGGAATGTCTTCAGGGAGGAAAAATAAAATGTGTATCTCTCAAAAGAGAAAAGCACCTGTGATTTTTGCTTTTATTCAAGCCAGACCACAGCTCGAGACAGTCCTGTGACAGCAACATGTGTAGAATTAGATTCAATGCCTTATTTCACTTTTAATACCCCACCAAGTGGTATAGTAGTGACCACTGACAAGATTCACTTCTTCCCCATAAGACAGAAGGGAATGCCTGGCAAATCTGAAAAATGTATAGTGCACATTAATGCTAGCATTTCAGTATACAGAGCTTTCTGATTTTATTTTAACTGCCAATAATAGTTCCAACATTTATCTTGAAGCAACAGCTGGCTGTTCTTTTGTTCCATGTTTGGAAAGAAGCATGGACTATTGCTTATCACCTGGGTTCTCCTCAAAATCGTGGTCAAGTTAGATCACCTTTGTGTCTCAGAAAGCCATCTGAAAAGCAGGGGAGATACTCCCCCCCAAAGGGCTTGAGAACTCCAGATGAAACACAGTGGCTGAATCTAAACTAAGGAACTGTACAATGATGGTACTTCCAGCTCCAGCAGAATGTATAATAGCTCTAGTTTAGGCAAGGTTCCAGACACTCATGGCATTTTCACTGCCTGTCCAATTGAGCCTCCTTTTCAGGAGCCAGTCTCAGCGCAAAGTGTATCACATTTTCACAAAGCTGAAATGTGCTTTCTGTGGCTCAAACTCGGGGCAGTTGTGGCATCACCTACTGCCCCAGTGACAAACTAAGTTCTCCTCACCACAATCAATGACTTAACATACAGCTCTCAATGTGACATGCAATTTTCTCACTCCACAAAGTGAAGACGACAATTCAAGACCCACAAGGTGCTCTTGAGGGAAAAAAAATCTACTCTATTTCAGTGCTTTGGGCATTGGCCTGTTAAACCCAGGGTTGTGAGTTCAATCCTTGAGGGGGCCATTTAAGTATCTGGGGCAAAAATTGCAGATTGGTCCTGCTTTGAGCAGCGGGTTGGACTAGATGACCTCCTGAGGTCCCTTCCAACCCTGATAGTCTATGATTCCATGATTCTTTGATTCAGTTTACCTGAAGGAAGTTCTGGCTGGAATTTATCAGAGCAAGCTGAGCACTGAGGTCTTCTGCCTGAGCCTGGCTTCCCCTCACACCCTGCACCAGCTGAGGAATGTGGTCAGCAACATTCTGTTGGCAACAAAGCAGAAAGTTTTAATTGTTAAATTTAAAAAACTCATTCAGTACTAAACAAAGCCTCACAACCTATGGAAGGGACCTAGAATTTAACAGGGATGATACCAATATGATTCTGTAGACAACAGTTAGGGTTCCACAGAATTTAATAAATCGGAGATTGACGGTTTAGGAGAGTTCCTACAGTATTTGGAGAACTTGACTCTTCCTACAGAATTCTATAAGTTAGTTTATAAAGGAAGGTTAAGACTTTTCTGTAATAAAAAATGGTTTAGCAGAGATATTTTCACTGACTCAGGAATGTTTTATTTTGGACATTAAAACTACTGTTTTACACTCTAAATTGCTTAGGTGTGTAGATCTTTAAAGCACCCCTCTTGCTTCAAGAAAACTTTAACTCTCTCCTTTGGTACTCAGCTTACTTTTATCTGACTTCCAATAAGATGTTTATAGTATGGTTGTAAGGTTCTGAAAATGTATATTGTTAAAAATGTATTCTCACCCCTATTCAAATGTCAACTCATGTTCACATGATTTATCCCCAATACAGTCTCCAAAAATGTTTTCCTAAAGTTTAAGTACTCTACATCAGGAAGAAACTTCAAAAGAGGATTTCATCTGCTGTATAATAGATCAATGTCAAAGCTCAACTTGAATGAACAGCAGTCAACACATAGGACAAACTGCCTTTTGCATTTCCATTGAAAAAGATATCAGCTACCTCCCAGACAACTTTCATATGCCCCGCCCTTTGAGACTTATTCAAGCTACTTCTTTTATTTACCAAATTTTCAAAAACTGTAACGTGGAAGGTAACATACTTAACAGCCAATTGGTAAGTGTTAATGTCTTTTTTCTGGGATCTTTGACTTGAAAAGGTGTCGTCTATTATAGTGGCTATGTTCCTGACTTCTGCATAGCTTCTCTCTGTAGAAGAATAGGCTCTTTTGCACTCCACTTTATTTCTTATTTCTCTAGAGACCTTGAAGCAACATTATTCATAAGCACAAATTAGTCTGCCAGCTGTAGCTAAACCACAAAAGAACAGTCTCTTGTCAAGTGATTTACTCTGCGCTCTGGCTTACAATCAGGAAAATGTGAGGACGTCTCCATGCACTTACCTCTGGCATGTCTCAGCTCTGTGCTCTCAGCAACCTACCTGTCACTGAAGCTGGAACCCCATAACCCAACACTATGGTCTAATTACAATTTGGTTTGGAAAGGGAAAGGGAATGTAAGGGCAGAGACTACATGTAGGTTAAAAGAAAAGGAGTGCTTGTGGCACCTTAGAGACTAACCAATTTATCTGAGCATAAGCTTTCGTGAGCTACAGCTCACTTCATCGGATGCTGTAGCCCCCAAAAGCTTATGCTCAAATAAATTGGTTAGTCTCTAAGGTGCCACAAGTACTCCTTTTCTTTTTGCGAATACAGACTAACACGGCTGTTACTCTGAAACCTGTACATGTAGGTTGACCAAGTGAACCTGGGTCACAGTATCAAGCTGCTATCCATGTTGTCTTGGTACACTAGGGAAGGATTTAATGTCATTACACCACAAGCCACTAGCCTTGCTTTATAGTGTGTTAAAGTAGAGCACTCAAATATTTCACTAGTAGTAGTCACCCCAGTCCAGTTTTATTACTATTCATCATTTCCATATCATCTCTGGTGAACGTGGTGTTTTACACATGTGTAGAAGGTCAATCCCTGCTCAAGTTGATTACCATCTAAATTAGACAAGTCAGGTCCATGGACCAAGGAAAGGGAAGGAAACAGTAAAAATAAATAGGAAGGAAAGTACTGCTCATGGGCAGCTGCACTCTGCACTGCGACACGACCTCCTTACCTGTATTGGAGCACCCCTGGAGCACAGACACATACATTCCTTTCCCCACCTGTACAATATTCACTGGATACCACCTCTGACCATAAAGAGCAGCCTGCCAGTTGGCCTACATGACACCATGCAACCACTTATATGGCATGAAGTTAAATCTCTTGTAATGCACAACAGAAAAACACAAGTTGACAGCCACAAGTGATAATTCCTCATATTCATGAGATCTGTATAAGAATTTCCACCCCACAGTACACACACAAACCTCTCCCTGAACAGCCTTCAGGGAGGCGATGTACAGGTATTGTGATTAGCAGCCACACTCAGTTCAAGAAGCATGACACAGATACCAATTACTAATAGGGTAGAAGATCTTTACTTCTGCTGTGTCAAGTGATGCTGGGGGCACAGCTAACAAACACCAGCCACTGAACATGAGTGTTACACCTAATTCCACTGGTCACCACCAAAGGGACAATGTCTCCTATTTCTCTAGTCAGGATCAATTAAGACCTTAAACAAAAAAGAGGTAAGGCCTAATTATGTTGCAGTAGGCTTTGTATCTGTCCCCTGAGTACTACACTACTTCAAAGCAATGCTCCTTAGACAGCTCTGGAAAAGCATACAGACTCTGAAGGCGATTCACCATGGGGGCTTCCTACACAGTGAACTGGCTGTGAAGGCTTCCTTTCACTTCACTACTCTTTCAGTGCACTAATTGCAAGGCAACCACTAAGTAATCCAGTTTATAATCAAATCTAACATCTCTCTGCCTGAAGTACTCTACATGTACGGTATTGCTGATTTATCTACAGCATACACCCCAAGAAATATGCCACATTTGCAGCAGGTTTGCATTTTGGAGATACTTACAAAAATATTCACATCTGCCCATCCTCTGTAATCGGTACTGCCTAAACATTTGTAAAAGGCATCTACCTTAGACAAGGCACACAGCTGCCTTCTAAAACATTTCCCTGATTTTAACAGATAACTCACTGTGGACAACAAAACAGGAAAAAAGCGTTCTTAGAAGTATATGCAGTGTTATATTTGGTACAGCGACAGAACAAGAATCAAATGCTTTGGAGTCAGATTGACACAGGCAACTTAAGAATTCCTGTCCACAGGCACAAAGTGATTAAATCAAGGGAGGTGAATTTCAGTTTCCAAAGAAGTTACCTGTGTTAAAAGGGACACATACTACAGATCATCTGCCAAGTGACTGCTTCCTCTATTAGGAAATCTTACCTTGCAGCTCTGGACGAGTTGCTGGTGGGCTACTGTGTTCTTGTTGGAAACGGCCGCATTCTGAGAGGCTGCAATTGTCTGAGTGGCAGCAGCTGCTGCCTGTTTAGCTGCAAACTTTAAAGTGGGGGAAAAACAGTTAAAAGGCTGAACTGGTATAAGCTTGGGTAATGTAGAGAACACAACAGACAAAATATGTATTATTGCATTTAGCAACTGGAACCTATGAAGTCATTACCTCCCCTGGACTTAATTTACCATAAAGAACTCTGTCACTTTCCACTCCAGATGAAAAATGAACTGATCATTGTTACCAATCCTTAAATTTCTAACAACAAAGGGAAAAAACACCTGGCACCACAAACATTCTAAGAACATCCTTCTTCACACTTTTCAGAGTAACAGCCGTGTTAGTCTGTATTTGCAAAAAGAAAAGGAGTACCTGTGGCACCTTAGAGACTAACCAATTTATTTGAGCATAAGCTTTCGTGAGCTCATCCGATGAAGTGAGCTGTAGCTCACGAAAGCTTATGCTCAAATAAATTGGTTAGTCTCTAAGGTGCCACAAGTACTCCTTTTCTTCTTCACACTGTTAGTCTTTCATCGCAAAAACTTGTTAGGAATACTGAAGAGCTATTGTTAAAATAGCCTACAGGATGACGACAGGCTGCTGAATGAGATGTGAAGACCCACAGCCATCTAAAGCAGGGGTTCTCAACCTTTTTCTTTCTGAGGCCACCACAACATGCTAAAAAAACCTCCATGGCCCACCTGTGCCATAGCTGTTTTTCTCCATATAAAAGCAAGGGTCAGTGTTAGGTGGTAGTAAGCAGGGCAATTGGCATGGGCCTCATTGCACGGGGGCGCCCGCAAAGCTAAGTTGCTCAGGCTTTGGTTACAGCCCTGGATGGTGGGGCTTGGGGACCCGGCTTTCAGCCCCATGCTGTGGGGCTTTGGCTTTCTGCCCTGGGTCCCAGCAAATCTAATGATGGTTCTGCTTGAAACCTTCTTGTGGCCTCCTAGGGGCCCCCAGACCCCTGTTTGAGAACCACTGATCTAAAGCATTAGGAATAAAGTACAGTTGTTTATGTGGATTCAGAAATTCTTTCAAAGGAGCCTCTCCCCTCATCCGTAGCATTTTAATTAAGATGCAGGTTGAAGTAGTAAGAGTTTCGTCTGTTATGTGCAGAAAGTCAACTGCAAGGGTTTTGAATTCAACTATCATGGAACTGCAATATGCAAAACACATCAAGGAAACTAGTAATAGAAACTGGATTTATATTCCAAAGAAGAACTTGGCACCAAGTTTAAAAACAATGTAGACACGTTTGCAAACTAGCTCTCGAGTTTAACCTAAAGTGTTGTGTCACTGACATCTTGATTGCTCAACACTCTGCTAAATGCTATAGTCGCTTGGCAATAATGAATTGCACCACCACGGAAGAGACCATGCCTATGGAGTGGAACAACTTGCAGAGGTTTAGCTCTAGGGATATACGGGTTAATCGATGGAGAGGAGGGTAAATAGAGCAGTCCACATTGCGACATTAGCAGTCCAAAGAGCAGAATCATGGCTGCATCTTGAAAAGCATTCCTCATGGGAGCAAAGGACCAGTTCTACTTGGGACTGCTCAAAGCCAAAAAGGTAAGACACTAAGGTGATCATATGTGGAAGACATGAAGGGACGAGTTTGCTTGGGTCTAAAAATATAGAGGGAGAACCTGAACTCAAATACTAAGAAATCTTATTACTGGTCTCTCTTTACACACCTATCTATCAAAAAATAAAATTCCACCTCTTGCCAAATACATTCCAATATGAACATTATTCTTAACACCATTCCCTAATTAACCCACCTAATAAATACATCCATCCTTGAACATGAGCTTGTTAGTTCATCTAAACTATTACTGGCACAGATTACTCATATAGGGGAAAGTAATAAGATATTTCTACAGCAAAAAAACCCCTTATTTTCTACAAGGTTTCTTATAATGTAGCTAAAAAGTTCACTGTAATGCATCACTGCTTAAATTACTCAAGATTATCTTGTTTTACATTGACATAGTAGTTTTAATACAATACACATCCAGATGAAGATTATCTACTCAGATCTGCTTGTTGGTCTTGTCTTAATCCGCTCGAATCATTTTCAGACTATTGTAAAATCACAGTTGAAAACCAGTAACTAAGACGGTTTCCCCAGCCCCCTCCCCAGTCTTTTGTATATTTAATTTGCAATTGTGAAGGTCAGACTTCTACAGAAGATTAAAGTAGGCTGAATTTCTTCTCCACAGTACAACAAATTGCCTTTTTCCCTTTGCTGCACCTCTGGCTATTATGTTTTGCTTCCAACTTTGTTTCTGCTCCTTTGCTTCTTTGGGTGGCTTTAGAGTTTAGTTGTGATGCAATCACGTGTTTTGGGGGCAGTTTAAGCGAAGCGCTGTTGCACATTCTTGTTACAAATCTCAAATAATATTTGGTAAAAAACACAAATCACAGGACTACAGACGATTATTTAAATGGAAATGAAACAGTGAGCACTCTACTGTATTTACTCTGAAGATCATACCACCAAAGTCCCGTTGAATAAAATGGCTGAATGAATACAGCAGTTTCATAATAACAAAAATCCCTCCAGCCTGTTTGTTACTGACAACTAAACTATTGCAAGTTAATAAAACATTTAATATGCAAACTAGTTAATTCACACTACACTCAGTCTGGATACAGACTAACACGGCTGCTATTCTGAAATCAGTCTGGAATGCAACTTTCAAATGAAAGTGCCCCTTGTTAGCTGTGTTTAGGTCCATTACTTTTGGGGAACTTGACATTTTTTGTCTGAAGTCTGCATTTATAATTGTTGGAATGTGCTACACAGATACGGGTTTGCATAATTAAAAGAAGTGTAAAATAATAGAAACAAGAGAGTTTGGTTTCAAACCTCTAATCTGTTGACAATTTTCTTCTTGATGGCATTCTGAGCAGCTGCATTTGTGGCAACCCGTAGTCCCTCTGCTGCTTCTCTCAGTCTCTGCTGCTGGTCTTCATTTTCAGGATTTGCTGCAGCCCCCTGCACAGGAGTTGCGAGTAAAATACAAATCTTCAAAAAATGTCCATGTCTACATATTAAAATATAAGAGGAATTTAAATCCCATTATCCTCTCTCTGATCAACCTGTTTTCTATGGATTAACGTCACTCTAAGATGAATTAGAGAAGAAAGTTTCAACGATCATCATGATTTCAGGTAGAAATCAATTGTAGGTGCAGGTTACTGCTTAACATGTTAAATATGGTGAAGAAGGCAGTCAGACTTTCAGTACACAGTCCAGCGTATTACACCACATACCTCCATTACTCCTCACACAGTGTCAATGTAAAACATTGTTCTTCAGTGCAATATTTACTTATACTGGGCAACTACATGTTAAAACTCCACATATAGTAGGAAACTACTATTCTGTAAATGGTGTATTATCTGTGCTCTAACAATGTCCAGTATTTATATAATCACAGTATTTAAAGTTCAATTTTTAATTCCCAATTTAACAAGATTTTTGGTAGTTATAATCTTGTCATCAGAAGGCTGAATTAGGACTCAAGTCTGACATGTTAGTTTTCCCCTTTTTAAGGCCTGAAAAAGTACTAACAAGTCAAGGACATACATATCTATCAGGTCAATAAAGTCACCAAAAGAATATGGAAAGGGTTTTGGAATCCAAAAGAATGGATCAACTAATATGCATACTTCTACTGGACTTTTAGTTAAAGTTCCCAATGGAAGTTGTCAAATGCAACCCAAACATTCATAGGCTAACCAATTGTTTCTGCTTTATAACAATTCCTATTTACAACCTAGTAACTGCACATAATGTCTCATGTTTGTGCACAGTTATGAAGAATTAAGTTAATATTCAGCGCCTTTCAGGTTCTTCAGTTCACCGTTTCCTGGTAGGTACCTTTGCCGCTTCAACCATGCGGGCTGTAGAATCTGCCAAAAGTTTTGCCGCAGCTAGAAGCTTTTTAGAGTTGTCCATGTCAATTTCAGCCTCAGCGTCTGACCTCATAGCATTGACAAGATCCGAAGTAGCTTGAGCAAGTACCCTGGCCTGCCGCACCATTTCACCTACAATATTAACAAGTTAAGTTTTGAATTTCTTCACCTTTATCTAAATTTCCGTTTCAAAAAGCCCCTACCTAAGACTTAAATAAAATTAGATTTTCTGAAATCCTCGTTTGAATTAAAATTACAAGTAGATACTTCATTGCTCAAAAGCTTTAAACACAAAGTTTTGGAGGTAGATGACAACACAACTGATCATGGGAAACTGGTAACATTTGACTTACAAGAAATGCAGTAGGATGAACATGCATAGCACTATGCTTAACACTAATTATACACCTAAATCTACCTACATGCCTTAGGTGAAGTCTTGGCCCCATAGAAGTCAATGGAAGTTTTGCCATTGACTTCAATAGGGTGAGTATTTCACCCCTTCACTACAATACTACTGATCTTTTTTCTCATAGATGAGAAACCATAGGTTCCCTCTTCTTGTTTCTTCCTCACATGCATCTCAAGAAGCCGATTTTACTGAACTGTACAGAATAATTAAACACTTCTGGCAGAAGTGACTCAGTACCAATTCATCAGGATCAGTTTTAGGGTTTTTAACTTTAAAATAGGCATTAAAGTGATGTTACCACAATGAGTTTACGCATCACTCATGGTCAAGCACAGAGGTCGAATGGAGATGTTTGTTTCTGAAGTGGATGCAGATCATTTTTAGAACACGCTTGCTTTATTAATATAACTGGTACTACACCAAACCCAAAAGCAAAGTGAATCCATTGAAGCTTCTGGATTAACTCTTTGGCTCCCTTCTTTTCCCAAAGGTTAACCAAAGGCAGCAGATGCTTAGCTCAAAAGCCTACTGTTGTGTTTAAGAAGTCTCCACAGTATATGTTCCAAAGTAGTTTTGACAAGCAAAAAAAATTCCAAAGCTTCCCATACTGCCATGGGGATTTTTCAAATACTGTAGGAAGTTAACAATGGTGTTTATAAGGAAGTGCCTTCTTAGCACACTCCTCCAGTCCAGAACAGAATATGAATAAAAGTAACAGATTTCACTGCACCTTTACAGCTATCTTCTGACATGTAATTTTTGCACTTAAAGCCCCATAGTTACCAGGAATAAAGGGTAACCCAGCAAGAGGACAGCTCACACATTTAGAACAATCGGGATTTCTTGGTAAACAAGGTGCAAGCAAACAATAAGCATTTTAATATTGCTAAACGTAAATGTAAACATCTAGGAACAGAGAGCATAGCCATTCTTACAGGATGGGGGACTCTATCCTGGGAACCAGTGACTCTGAAAAAGATTTCGGGTTGTGGATGATAATCAGCTAACATGAGTTCCCAGTGTGACATTGTGGCCAAAATAGCTAATGTGATCCTAGGATGCATAAACAGGGGAATCTCAGGTAGGACCAGAATGGTTATTTTACCTCTATATTTGGCACCAGCGCAACTGCTATTGGAATACTGTGTGCAGCTCTAGTGCCCACAATTCAAGAAGAGGGTTCAGAGAAGATCCACAAGAATGATTAAAGGATTAGAAAACATGCGTAAAATGATAGACTCAAAGAGCCCAATCTATTTATCTTAACACAGAGAAAGTTAAAGGGTAACTTCATTACAGTACGTACATGGAGAACAAATATTTAGTAATGGGTTCTTAAATCTAACAGAGAAAGCTATAACACAATCCAAAGGCTGAAAGTTGAAGACAGACAAATTCAAAATGGAAATAAAGCGTAAATGTTTAATGTTGAGACTAATTAACCACTGGAACAATGTAACAAGGGTGGTGGTAGATTCTCCATCATAGACAATATTTAAATTAAAGTAAAAGACATGGCTCTAGGAATTATTATGGGGAGTTCTATGATACCCTGATCTGGGGTATTAACTGTCCCACTAGCATCCCAGAAAAGGGGAGTGGAGAGGGAGGGATCCGGGCCCACCCTGGGGCCCTAAGGATAGTGGCAAACCACTTGAACTAGCAATTCCTTCCCCTGGGGTACTTCCCTCTCTGGCCTTTCAGCTTGTGGGGCTTCCTGCCCTCTCTCTGCTTGGGCCAGGTTTCTCCCAACCCCTTGTGTCTATGGAGTCCCTCTGCTCTGCACAAGCCGAGTTTCCCTTTAGCTAGGATCTTGGTCTTCTGGCCCGCCATAGCACTTCTCCAAACTCTCCTCTGCTTCCCTCCAAACTGTTCTCCTTCAAACTGCTCTCTGCTCCAACATCAAACCACCCTGCTTCAACTCCTTCAAACTGCTCTCTGCTCTAACACCAAACCACTCTGCTTCAGCTCCTTCAACTGTCTGATTGAAGCAGGGGGTTTTTATCAGGTGCCTGGCTTCAGGTGCTCTAATTAATCTATAGAAGCCTCTCTTCCCTCCACAGGGAATAAGGCTCATCATCCTGGGGCTTACATATCTCCCTTGACCACCCTCCTGCTGCCCTCTGGCCAAGCTGTATCACAATATGTAGTAAACAGGGTCCTTGGGACAGCAAGAGAGGGTAAATCAGTTCCTCAAAGACGAAGGACAAGCCTCTAGCCAGCTGTCATCAAGGTTAATTGGCAAATCACCTGTCAAGTGGCCGTTCTTTGACAATGAAGGGGGGCAGGAACAGATCGATCTGCATTTTAGGGAACTGTTTTCACTATGAGAATGTCTGTTTCCTCAGCAGCTGGAGGGAACTTTACCTCGGAATACCCTCAGGAAAATGCATTTCAAAGGGTGATTGGACAATGAAAGTGAGGGGCAAAAACACCACAGGTTTACCTTTCTTTCTCTCCCTCCCTACCTCTCTCTTTCTTTTTACCTAAGATGACAAAGAAACCAGCCCTTTGACTTTCAGGGAGGTCCTGACCTGAGAATTCGGTCAGCAGTGCTGCTGGGAACCTGCGGAAACGATTTTACCCTGAACCAAATCTACCTTAAGTTTAGTTAGTTACTAGAAAGTGTTTTATGTTTATTTCTCTTTTAACCATTTCGGACTTATGCGTTATACTTGTACTCTCTTCAATCTCTCTCTTAGTAGTAAAATAAACTTTTTTTTTTTTTTAATAAAAAACTGACCCAGTGTTGTGTTTAAACTGAAGTGTTTGGGTAACTCAGTAGAAGTAGCAAACTGCTGAATCTTGATCCTTTACAGAGGCAACAGACCTATAATATCTGAAGTGCCTAGGATAGGGCTAGACATTGCAGAACACATGTATTGGGGAAAATTCAGAACCAGAAGTGTGTTGGGGACACCCTACAACCAGTAACCCAGGCTGGTAGAAGCCAGGGTGTGACTGGAGTGTTACTGACAGGCTGCTGGGGTCAGAGCTGTTGGACCATGGCTGCAGCTATACGCAGACACTCAGGGTGTGACCTGTGTGCAGTTTGGCTGTTTGTGAACGGCCCAGACTGGGAGTGACAACAGCAAAGCATCATGAGGCACCCTAGGTTGCAGGGCAGGTGGTGACACAGCTCCTCACAGCCCCTCATACATGTATGGCTGTGAACTGTATCTAGACACTATCCAAAGTAACCTTATCCAAGGTTTCTGTAATCTTCTTTGCTAGGAGTCAAGACATCAGATAATATATGGTTTATATGTGGCACACAGATAGTTCACACAACATATACACTGGCAGGACAGCACACTAGTTAAGCCATAATTGTGTGTGTCTTAGTCTCTTAACGTCACTGAGTAAAAGGTTTAGGATACTGTACTACAGTTTCCATTTTGAGGGTGAGGGATGGGTTAATTAATTATATTTTTAATTTGCTCTGTATCTGCTTGGCAATACCTTACTCTGCAGCAATTTCTCACCAAAAACATCATCTTAGTGCTAAAAATACCACAGAGAATTTGCCAAACCTATCTCATCTCCTTATGTCCTAGCCCAAACATAGCACAATTGAAAAGAGAGTCAATTTAAAGCTCAAACATCTGACAAATTTCCTCTCCTATATTTACTCATACAAAGATGACTATAATGGGGAGTTGTTCCACACTGCACAGGTAAAAGCTCCGAGTATATTTCATTTCCGTGTTAACCTATTAGAGTGAGTTTCCTGTGTTTGGGTGCATATATAGTACAAGGAGTAAAACATTTAAAAACAGGATAATGTAACAACGAACCCACAATCATTGGAAGGGGATACCAGAGGAGTTTTTAACAAAATAAATATTTCAAGGAGTTTCAGTTAATTGACTAGACTTCAAGTAGATGGTGTCCCTATAATTACATCATAACAATTCACAATGCTCATTAGTTAGAATAGTTTGGTCTCAACATTTCACATTTCTATAATGGAGTTGTACAGCAAGCTCATCAAACATTAGGCCCCTGATTGGTTGGGCTCCAACAGCCATGTTCTTTAAAACAAAGAACTTAAAGGTTTAAAAGCTACACTATAAAAGCCAAGCCCATAATGGAAACAAAATTCTTGCCTGCTAAGTCTAGTCAGGTAAATAAATCTTTAGGGATCTAATTACTGGCAAAGAATAAAATAGCTGATTGAGCACTTTAACAGGCAGTCTTCACATTTAAAGATACAAAACTGCTATAACATTCTCATGACGTGAAGCAGTGCAACACAAACAGCAAGATATGAGACATCATATATATGGCATCCCTGATTTTCCAGGCACGATATCAGTTGTGTTAGCAGAGCTCCATAAGCATCCATTATACAATTTAAAAGACTCAACCTCACCTGTCCACTGCACACTTACAGGTGCTTTAATGATATAATATTGTGGTTAGAATGACTGCTCACAGGAGCACAAGCCTATGGGCACCACAAGCGTTAAGGATTTCTGACTTGTGTTACTTGAAATGGGTATATGTCGGAGGGAATTTGAGTCAGACTAAAGTAATATCCCCATTACAGAGAGTATGAAGGTAAAGCAGCTCACCAGCATCCCCCATCGAACTGAAGATACTTTCAGTGACACACATAATGGTATCCGTTGCCTGGTCATAGCGTCCAATGGGCTCTCCCCTGCTTGCAAACTGACGGACGTGCTGCAAGAGGTCATTCAGGGCCTGGCTGACTACACTGGCTGCTGCACTGACCTGCTTCAGCAGCTCAGAGTCATCTGTGGCAGCCTGACAGGCTCTGACACAATTCTCCACTGAACGATCCACCAGTTTTCCAGCCTCGATCAGCTGTTCCTGGCATACGGGAGAGCTGATAGTGGGGCTCACAACCTACATTGAGAGAAAACGCGGTGTTAAGATCTAATAGGCCAGAAGTTATCAGCCTACTGTAACAGGTAACACATCTGTCTCCTTAGCGTTCAGAAAACAGCTTATTCACCTACTAACATTTGCCATACCAAAGCATGAAGTACTGCAGTTATCTACTACTATAAGAAAAGAGATTAGTAATGTACATCATGCAACAGCACAGTAACAGTTGGTAAATGATTACCACTGGAGGCTATCAAAGTCAAAGGGTTAAAAATGTCCTTGCCCTTTTAAGTTAAGACTTTTCTAGATTACTGAACAAATGGAGAAATACATGAAGTTGGTTCTGAATGGCAGGTATGGGGCAGATTCTGGCAAGATAGCTGCAGTCATTTCACACAGCTCTGTATCCTAGAACTTCACTTGAAGAAAGCTTATCGTAGGGACTGTGATCCTTTACTGAAGTTTAATTAAAGTTGGTATTGCAAAGTCTTCCACTATCAGCCAATATTTTGCTAAAGCCAAAAATAACTCCTGGAAAAACAGATAAGAAAATTGCGTGTCTGAAAGTACGAACTACCAAGCTGAGCAAACCATGAATGTGCTCTAATGATACAATAGATTCAGTCCATATCATTCAGGTATGTCAAGTCAGTTACAGGCAAAGGAAAGAAGTCAGATGGGTGTTTTTCCACAAAAGAAAAAAATGACACTGACTGCCTTGTGCCATCCTGTGGAAATTTAAAAGCAGTCAGAACATCACATCCAGTTAATGATCTTACATATTCATTATACAAAGCCCGGCAGCCACAGCAATGAAGTAGAAAATACTGAAAATTGAATACCGCAAATTGGCTATTAATTTAATTATAATCCTCTTGGGTGTTCTACAATATTTAAACGCTCATTTTCCAACAGCAATTAACCCTAAGAAAGCCAAACCCGCAGATCACAAATATTTCGTATTTTCACATGCTAAAGCTTTAAAGTTTCAAAATGAAAACAGAAAAAGAGGACTTGTGGCACCTTAGAGACTAACAAATTTATTTGAGCATAAGCTTTCATGAGCTACAGCTCACTTTGCATCCAATGAAGTCTCTAAGGTGCCACGAGTACTCCTTTTCTTTTTGCGAATACAGACTAACGCGGCTGCTACTCTGAAAAATGAAAATGGTAAAATTTCTCCAAACAGAGCCACATGGAACACAATGGTTTTATTTGAGATTTTGCTCTATGTGGATGGGAGCTCCTTTGTATTTTTCTTAGGCCAACTCTCAATACTCAGGCAAAACTGATGGGTCTCTCTTTGTTCCCATCAGAAACTGTGAAATGATGCAGAAGCACATAAATCTGAACACAAACCTTTCAGCAAACTTGGCTTGAATTTCAGTTATGATGAAAATAACGCAATTGAATGTGTGCTGCTTATAGGTTTTGTTAAACATTTCACACAACTCCACAGCAAGCTGTGTTTCTCAGAGTAATATTTTCAGCATTTTTATCAATATTAGCAATACAGCAGGCCATATCAGTTATCTACGGCCCTTCCTCTGGAATAGTATGGCAGCACTTCATATGCTAAAGGCTGCCCTTTGATGTTCTTGTTGTAATCTAACAAGAAGCCAAACCATAAACACTTTCATTAGCAGTTGTTTAATAATGATAGACTAGAGAAACTGTTTAGTCTGGGCTGGCCCAAAGGGGAAACAAAAGAAGGAAGGTTTCAAAATAGGAGCCGTGTTAGTCTGTATTTGCAAAAAGAAAAGGAGTACTTGTGGCACCTTAGAGACTAACCAATTTATTTGAGCATAAGCTTTCGTGAGCTACAGCTCGCTTCATCGGATGAAGTGAGCTGTAGCTCACAAAAGCTTATGCTGAAATAAACTGGTTAGTCTCTAAGGTGCCAAAAGAAGGAAGGACATGCTTCATTAAATAACCACTACCCCGGACGGCCAAGTTGTGAAATGCTCACAGCAGCAGCAATCGACACCGGCTGGAGCGGGCAACTGAGAAACAAGGCTCTATCCAACGTGTCTTGGGGATAGAACCCTAAATATCTTTGCATAGTTTTATGTTTTTGTAGGAGCTCTAACTCCAGGATATTCAAGGTTAACTGATTAAACCATATCAACAATACACCCAGGGAAGACTGTGAATGAGTGTGTAACATACTGAAACAACGCACTGCCCCTTTCACGAACACCATGAGCCTTACCTTGGCACATGCCACAAGCTGAGAGGTGGATAGTGCACATTGCGTAGCAGCAGCAATAACCCTGTTCTGCAGGACCATATCCTCAGCAACTTGAGCCACATTCTTAGCCTTCAACACCAACATGGCAGCAGCATTTGCAACAGCTTTGGCAAGACTCATCAGTACATCCTGGCAAAACAAAGGACAAAACTTGACCTAAGCTGTCAGAAATACTCACTAGCGTCAATATTTTGGATTCCTTAAAATTAAACTAGAATATTCCGATTTTAAGAAGACTCAAAGCATCTACAAAGGGGAAGTTATGGTAGATTCCCAGTGAAACATTGCTATGTATTATCCAGAAATGTTCTTTGTTACACATGGCCTGCTTACAGGGTTGAAATGCTTTGTGCAAACATGTTAGTAAGCTGAGTGAATCAATCACCTTTTGGGAAGGGGCAGAACTACACACTTCGGATTTGTGATAGCCAAATGCAAGATACGGGAGTACAATTTAGAGCTGTAATCTCAGTGTAGACATGTGGGACTAATCACTGTAAGAACATATGACGTTAGTTACTAGATATGCACACTCAAAACCTGAGTTGATCTCACTGGGTAATTGGTGATCTACAGCCATATGTTTTACCTAAGGTCAAGTTGAAGATTTCAGATCTCAAAATGACAACTAACGGGTATCTGACACTGCATATTCAATAAACAGTATGCACTGTATAGAAAAGCAAAAGAAAATGGCACTGCAACCTTAATTTATAAACAGGTGCAAACAGTGTGTCTGGGGGCTATCCATTTGCTAGTACAGTTTTCTTTTACACTATAAAATAATGGCTCCAAGCTGTAACTCCTCAGAGGCCCCAGCTCCAGAAGATATTTTCTTCTTGAAGACAAATGCATTTGGTTGTTTGAAGCTGTATAAGTGGTTTAATGCTTGTATTGCTATTATTCAAATATACAACCTCATTTAAAATTCTGCTTCCAATGTGCTTCAATTATTTTTGATACAACAGAGCCAGACTGAGACCCTCCAAAATAACCATAATGCTAATTGATAATATTCATCTTCTTAAGCTGGATGAAAGAAGAAAGTGTTGAGAGAAATAAAACAAAACCAAATTTTTAAATCTATTAAAGATTTGGACCAGTTCAAATTTTAGACAAAATTAGAGACATCTTTTCACCTAATCAAAGTGAAATACAAAAGACTTGCATACAGACGTAGGATAACATTACTGTGAACCTTACATGCAGCAGCAAGCTCCACCGTGGAATTGCATGATTCTGGCAGTGAGCAACTCATATGATCTTACCTGAAATCTTTCATCAGTTTCATTCTCTCCTATCTGTCTCAGGAGCTCCCCACTGGCTTGCCCAATGCTTCCAGCTGCAGTTAAAACTGTTTGGCGAGGCTACAAAACAGGTTAATGAAAAGCATAAACATTTTTCTTTAACTTCATAATTCTCTCAAGACACCTTTGTTAGCCCCATTACCGTATACAGGGTAACGCCACTGAACTCTCTACTCAAGATACCTCTTAGAGTATTCTTACTTTTCCATATTCCTATTTAATTTATCCTGCAGCATCTTAATGACACTTCTCCATATGTTGCTGAGTGTGAGAAGAAATCTGATCAGCTTTAATACACATCATAGCAGCTGAAGGAAAGGTATGTGTTGGACAGCTTTTATTGCAACCTGCTTGGAAGTGGTCACAGATTTCTGGTTTTGCCTTAAAACTGCAAAGATCCAGGGCAAACGGATAGCAGCCATAAACTCAGGCCAGAGTGTCTGCAATATTAAATTCTGTCTTGCTCAGTACAATTTCCCATTTCCATAAATTTTGATGGAGACTGTCGTTTCATTCACCTGTTACCTGTTGCTACATGCGACCCTGATATTAAAGACAAAAATAAATCAGGTACCAGCCCCACTTACTTCCCTAGTAACTTGTAATTGAGTTTTCACAGCATTTAGAGAAAAAAAAATGGTAACACTTTTTTTCAACATTTCCAATAAAAATACAGAATGGAATATTACTGTGTATTCAGATTGCCTCAATTTGAAAAGTAAAAAATCAAAACCCCCACCAAAAAAAAAATCCTCCCACAAATAAGGAATGAATCGAGGAGGTGGCAGCAGGCTTCTGTCAAATAAAGAATATACAGATAAAGATTTTTAGGGTTGAATCAATTTCCCCATCTCTGCTCCTAGAGCTCACTATACCAAGTTAGCCCCCCAACCACTCAAATATGCCCCTCATGACTGGCTAGCATCTTAATGGGGCTGTTTGCTGTTGGCACCGTGCCACAGTGCAGAATCAAAGCCAGCGCCTTGATTTTTCAATACTAGCCAGATAGCAGTGAGCCGTCAGTAGCCACCCGAAGACTTTGCAAACAACTTGTGAAAATTTACAATATAAGGGCATGACTGGATACAACAGTGTGGATACAATACAGTGAAACAGCTGGCTGATATATGAAAGAGGAAATGGGTGAATATTAACCGGGAGGCTGTTCTAGGATCAAGGTGCTGCACTTAAAGGCATGAAGTCAGAGGTATGTGGAGGACACAAAGAAAGCGGTCAGGAGAAGTGCTTGGGGATTATAGGGGAAACAGTGGCAGGAGAGGGTTGGGAAGACACAACCTGGGGCCTGGAAAGAGCCATTCTGGTTAATTGCTTTATACCCAAATACTTTAATTTAATACCAAATATATAAATGCTTTATACCCAAACACTTTAATTGAGAGTAATGCATTTCAGCCAAGGAGAGCCTGTGAAAGCTCACTGCTTGTGTCCGTATTCTCACCTCTCCTGAGGTGGGCTCCACCGCTTTCAGCAGGTCCGAAACAGCACCTGCCAGAGTCCGAGCAGCTTTCAGGAGATCCTCCCCACTTCCAACTTCATCATCCATTAGGGCAGCAAGCAGTTTCACACCCTTGGACATCTCAGTCAGGTTAGAAGAGATGGTTGTAATTGCACATCCCACAGCCGTGTAATCCGTGTCAACTGGGTCACCTGTATAAGTGAAGGGAATGATAAGTGCAGAAGCAAGGAGTACAGCACAAGCTGGTTTCTGGTCAGATAATTAGAAGTAAAATTGAAGGGGATAAAGAAGACTTGGCTAGATAATTCAGGCATCATTTTGAAAATTTAGCATCTACTATCAACTTTTCCTGCCCATGTATATAACATATGTACATTCTCATGGAATTTTTTCTCTTCATGACTGTCCACGTAAGCAAAACATCCACAATTTCCATTATCTCTCCCATATTCACTATATGGAGGGACCCAAAGAAATGCAGTATTGAACACTAGTTGCCTTTACACATCTTATACCTAACTTGCAATTCAGAGAAAAACTGAAAAATGATGTAAGACACAGGACCAGACAGACCAGAGCAAGCCATTTGTCCACACAACCAAATATCCTGACTCTAGGAGTGGCCAATAAATGATACTTCAGAAAACCCATACAAAAATATTACTCTCAATTACATGAAGCCAGTAAAATATTAGGTTTTATCTTTATCAGGGAAGCATTAATAGATTCTGTGCAAACACTGGTTAAAAAAAAAAAAAAAAAAAGACAATAAGGTCTGTTTCAGTCACAAAGGCCATTTGTGTATTTGGAGGAAAGTATATTCCTGAATGTCTCCTGGGCAGCCTCCATCTTGTTGAAAAGAGGTTGGTACATACACAACAGCAGCCTGGCAAAGTCCAATCCCTGTAATTTACCTGCTGTGAGGTTAACAACAGAGGCAGTTCCTGCAGTGATAGCATCAACCTGAGAGTGAATTTCATGTTTTGATTCATCAACTTTGTTCTGAACCCATACCCTCGATGCCTAGAAAGAAACATCATCAGAGTATTAAGGACTGCAATGACATGCTGCAAGTGAAATAAACTCAAGATAAAGTAATGGGTAAAGTTCTTTACAGGCCCTTGATTCTTTCAGAAGCCTTTTAAATGAAGCAGATGGCATCAGCTACGCTATTAGGCTGAAATAACTGTAAGTTCTTCCTTACAGTAACTGCTAGATCATAGGTTGACAGCTCTGATTTCTGTGTGAATGCCATAAATATGGTGTCAAAATGGTGCACAGTGGAGGACCACAGAACATCATCTGGTTCATCATGGGGACTCACCAATCTTATTGGCTCTACTCCCCCCCAAAATTGGATCCAAAGTAGTGTTCCAGAGCTGACAGGCTCCATATCCCATTAACAATTATAGCTAAGAAGCCACGTAAGAATATTTACACAGACAGGCTTGAGCCAAAAATAGGTGAGGAAACTTGAGATGTATCTGACAGGATTACACCCATCCTTCTTTAGGGTCATGAGCTATCTGTATACAAGCTGTGCCTTCTTCAGTATCTTGGTTTTGCTTTACAGCCACTCCTTCAATTTCTCCCCTCAGGAGCTACTTACTACAACAGTCCAAGTGGCAGTTTCCCCCTGATTTACTGACTCAAGTTTTCCACAGTCACACACGTGTAGACCCATTAAAGTAAATGTGACTGCAAAGGTGTACAGGAAGGGACAACTGGGTCCACGGTGTATAGCCTCAGAAGGTTAATATGAGTTAAACAGAACAAGATATTCTTACAGATTCCTTTAAGTAAACAAGGATTTTCATCTTATTTATAAAGCTGTTGAGATATCTATCTACACCCAGGGACAATGAATAAGCTCTGAAATAAATAACTCAAGCTGTTTAGCTGAATCCTTATAGGGATCACATGAATTAACTCACCATATCTTGTCCTAGAGGTGGTAGGTTATCAACTTCATTGAGGTCGGACTGTGCCTGCTGAACAGCGTGCATACTCGTATTAATAGTCCCCATCAAGGCCTGCTGTGCTGAGGTCTGTGAAATAGACAAGGAAAATTAGTGTCTGCCAAGCTGCAAATCATGATTTAGGTGGATCTGAAATGTTTTGTGCTATACACTAAGTAAATGAGATTAAATCATTGGACTTGTGTAAATGGTGAATTTTATTTTGATTGTTCTGTTTCTAGCCACAATCTCCTCCTAGGTCATACAGAAAGAATGCTTGTGTGGGTCTGAATGGTATGGGTTTGCCAGAGATCTTGAATGGGCAGGTTGGTTTCTAAGCATCACACTAGCGCTCTAGATAGGACAGTAAAAAATGCAATTGATACACATCACTGTTAATGTTAACAGGTCCAATTGCCAGATCCAAGACAGCACTTATTAACTAGCTCCCTATCTCCTCACTGCCTTTGATTCCCTTCTTTACTTAATACATACAGTTTCATGGTCCCTTAGTGGGTAACCCATGGCAGCTCAGAAATTTCCAGCATTAATGGACCATGTTAGTAGCACCTGGCTCCCAGATGCACATCTTCGGGCCCAAACCTAGAAGAGGAACCCTGAGAAAAGATGGGAAAGTAAGCAACAGCCAAATCCAGGCAGCCACCCAAGGTACTTGTCTGACCTATTTCAAACTTGTACAACTTTGAGAAACTTGATCAGCTCCCATGCAGGAGATGAAAACCAGATGAACTTTAAGCAGGAGGAAGCTTTTCAGTACAGTAACTCTTTGCTATTAATTGAGAACACGAACTCCCCCCAAACTGCAAAAGTGTCACGGGAGCTGCAAAGTCCTAGAAACTTCACATGGGAAGACAAAGTTTTTGCTGATAGGACTGACCTGTCTACAGTGCACCTGGTTTCTGGAACAATTTATGTGCTTTCCACATTGTACGTAAAACTATTATTAGAAAAGGCATTCATGCTCCATGCCACATTTTGACAGAGCAACTCAGGGACTTCTCTACTTTCAGACAGAGGGGATAGTTTTTGCTATTATTGTGTTAATTTCCATAAATCTTTCATAAACAGAGCTAAGGGGAAGCTAATATTAGAACACAAAGGGCAGAGAAGAAACTTACAAGCAAACATAAAAACTGGAGCATGCTGACCAGTAACATTTGAGCCAACAGGGGTAATACAGGTTTAACCAGGGGTGCGTCCTCATTGATTTCCATTGCTATGGTTTTAGTCTGAGTCTGAATTTATCTTCCTAGTCCCGCCAGGACTGGCAGAAACAGCTGAATATCATGTTTTAAGATTTTTATTATCTAACAATGCAAAACGATCACTCAGACATTTCTCTGATTCAGTCTCAAGGCTGTTTAAAATAGTTTGCTATTCTCAGTTATACGTATTGTAAAAAAACCGGATTTTTCACAATCAGCATGTCCACTATTCATGTAAAAAAGTACCACTGTCTTCTTGTCATGAGTTCTATGAATGTGAACATGAGTTTTGAATTTACTTCAAGGATAGCATCATCAGTTTCCTGGAATTTGATACTCCATTAGCTTCATCAGGAGTCATTCTAAAATCAAACTGACATCTACGTGATATGGCTGCTGCAGAGCTGAAGGCTTTGAAGTGGTGTGGGATGAGTATGTATTGTTATATGCATTACCTACTGATGAGTAAATTAATATTCTTCTGAATTATGCTACTATGATATTATGAAAAACTGCCCAATATTTAGGGTATCTAGAGCATATGTATAGGCCTTCGTTAATAGAGTCTTCAAAATTAAACAAATGGTCTTAGTCAATATACATTTAAAAAGTGGTAGACACAAAGGGTAACTTTTACAGTTACACTTGTACAGAGAAATTAAAATTATATTAAAATGACTGTTTAATAAAGTGAGCTTAATATTCAAGTCCAGTGGCAGCACACTAAAAAATCAACAGTATATACTCGGAGCTAGCAACAGACTTCATAGGAATACACAAAGCAGAAAGCGATGCCTAGATAAGTGATTTTTTTAGAACACTGTAAATAGATACATATTGTATTTTTCATACAATACCGCTTGCCCTTATCAACAATATTTAGCCTTTCTACCCTCTTTCCCAGCCCATGTCAAACATGTTTATAACTACTTTAAGAAAAGTTTTAAGACAAAGAGGGGGGAGTAAAAAGGTGGACTATGACTATGTTACTTTGGGTGTTTCAAGGAAATTGAAAGTGTGCAGTTTAACGGGAGAGTCAGCCAAACAGTGCAAGAAAACAACACAGACAGCTCACAGCCCTTATCTAATAACAGGGTGTGCACACATACTTATTTCAGACCACTCACAGCACAGGCTACACGGGCTGATTTCCAAGGACATTATAAAACAAACAGGTTGCTCACCAGGGGAGGCATGTGGCCTCTGTGCATTTGCCCAATCATGACTTGTTGCTGGGGGGAAGGCATGCTGCCAATATTGAAAGTCTCTGGGCCACTGGAGCCTGAACGCATCACAGCAGGCAATGCCACCGAGCCATGTTCTACCTTCCCGGTTCGGTTGAACTGCTGCTGCAAGATGGTAGATCTGAAAAGGGAATGCACATTAGAAGATGGCAGCAAACAGCGAGCAGTTAACAGCAGAGTTTCTGTGGGAGTTTGGCCTGAGAGAAGAATGGTGATTTTGTGTTCTGTTCAGAACAGAGCAAAAAATCACTACCGGAGTGATTTGTTCTAGGTATGTGGCTTGATTCAGTGCTTGCTGATATCCCTTAACAAGGGGCTGGTGCTGACATAGTTTGGCTAGGTTAAAAAGCTAGTCACTAGTGAACACTGGAGCAGCAAACAGCTAGCAGCAGCCTCCGTGGGAGGGAGCTACGGGGAGGGTCCTCCAATTTCTTTTTTTCCCCCTAGGAATAGGGTCTAAGAAAATAAAGCAATGATGGCTACTGAGACAGTATGAGAAGCGACCCGAGGAGGAGAGGAGAGAAAGAAGATGGTGGGATGCAGAAGCTGCTGATGCGCATAATCTTTGAGGGGGTATCCAATGGAAACTACTTATGCCTGATGGAACTCATGGCAGAGAAGTTGAACGATTAGATATACAGCTGGAGACAATAAGGAAATGCAGACACAGATCTGAAGGCATAATTCAGGAGAGGAGAGAGGAGGTGGTACAGACAACTCAAGATTCGAAGACACCTGCTGAATAAAAGGACCTGGAGGGTGACCCATGGAAGAATATGACTAAGAAGGACAAAGCAGAGGAAGAGATCGGCTAGTGGTGATGAAACTGAATTTGCTGCACTGGGCAATGAGGAGGAGAAACAGTCAGAAGATGGGGTGGCAAGGAAGAAAAGAAGATGAGCCAGTCTCTACAGCACAATTGAAGAGATGACAGAGATAGCCAGGGACCAGAGCCTAAGGCAAAATGAGGATGATGTACAGGGGATTGCGAGAGAGAACGTAAAACAAATTCATCCCAAAACCAGGAAGAGATGGTCTATGTGACTAGGGATTCCATACTCAGAAGAATCGACAGATCAGATCTAGAGAACTGAAGAGAGTGCTGTCTCCCAGGATCGAGGGCACGGAATGTGGACGTGAGGCTGAAGAGGATACTGACAGAAGGGGGGGGGGAATCCACTGATTGCGCTGCATGTCAGGATGACTGACACTCTGGATTCCCACTGGAATGGATCAAGGATGACTACATGTGGCTGGGAAAGACACTTTGAGAAGTGGAAGCTCAGGTGATTTTTCAGCAGAATGTACTTCCAGTCCGTAGAGAAGGTGGTAAGGGCGTGATAAGATAATGAAGATCAACAGATGACTAAGGACTGGTGCTATGAGGAAGATTCTGGGATGATTGAACATTGGGAGGCATTCACAGAAAGAAGAATCTTCTAGACTGATGGACTCCACTTGAATATCTAGTGTATTAATTAATCTTCTGGGATCAAGATGGGCAAGACTGATAAGAGGAGTTTTTAACTAGGAGATTAGGGGAAAAGATTGGGAGAGACTCATGAAATTTGCACCCCTGGCTTCAACAAACAGGAGGAGGAATATCAGTTAAATAAAGACAGAGTAAGGGATAATGGAACACCACAAAATGAGAAAACTGGGTGAGGTCTGAGGGAAACAACTGAAAGGCTTTTACATGAATGCAAGGAATCTAGACAATAAAATGGAGAAACCGGAACTACAGGTGCAAGAGGTCAAACCAGATATTATATGGAGTATTATATATGGTGGAATAGTACTCATGCCTGGAATACAGGTATTGTAGGGTATATATTGTTTAAGAGAGAGAAAAAGAAAGGTAAAGTTGGGGATAGCATAGATAATTGAAACAGTAAATTGTAAAGAAATATGAAGTGATATTATGGACAACACAGTATTTCTTTGGGTCAAAACCACTTTGGGGAAGGATTGTAAAAGAGGTTCTGCTGAGGTAGTGTTAAGGTCTGCTATAGACTCCCAGGGTCAGACTAGGATATGGATAGTGATCTCTAATATTATTACAGAGATAAATACTTTTGGGAGTTGGGTCATAATGTGAGGCTAACTTTCCAGATACAGATTGGAGAATAAATGCTACTTCTACTGCTAGGGCCCAGTTATTTTCAGTTGGTTCTTTGTCAAATCATCATTGAACCAACAAGAAGTGATCTGAAGAAGTGGTTTTTTATCCACGAATGCTTATGCCCAAATAAATCTGTTAGTCTTTAAGGTGCCATGGGACTCCTTGTTTTTGTGGATACAGACTAACACAGCTACGCCCTGATACTTAACATGAGGTGATGTAATTTTAGATTTTGTTTTAGTAAGTAGTGAGGACATCACAAAAAAGCTGGTCATAAGAAATAACCTTGGATTGAATGATCACAAGTTGATTCTGTTTACATTAAATGAAAGGACAATCCAAATCAGGTAATTAACCATGGCTTTTGATTTCTAAAGGGCAGACTTTGTGATATTAGGGAATTAGTTACCATTTTTACTCGTTCATAAGCTGAATATTTTTGGTAAAAAAGTGATGCATCAAAGAGCGGGGGTCGGCTTATAAACGGGTCTACACCAAAATTTGACTATTTAAAACTCTATGGAATCATTGAATTGAGTATCAAATACACTGTTGTCTTGTTTACCTGGAGCGTCTGCAGGCATGGAGCCCCTCAGCTCCCTGTGGCTGCGGTTCACTGTTCCCAGACAATGGGAGCTGCGCGCCACTTCCCGCAGCTCCCATTGGCTGGGAACGGCAAACCACGGCCACTGGGAGCTCAGGGGCTCCATGCCTGTGAACGCTCCAGGTCAACAAAACATCCAGGCCCGCTAGTGGCTTACCCTAATGGGCCAGGAGCCAAAGTTTGCCAACCCTTGAAATATAGGGTTGGCTGATGAAAGGGTCATACAGTTTTTGCTATTTTTATCTATCCATCTTTTGGGGGGGGGTGCGGGTCAGCTTATAAAGGAACGGGCCAATGAACAAGTATATATGGTAAATAAGTCAGCTGGACTGAAGAGCTCAAGGACTTACATGGAGAGATGACTTGGAAATTCTTCAAATCAACTATACAAAACCTATCTGAAATTCACATCCCAAGAAAGGGAAAAAACTTGTAGAGAAAGGCTCCACACCCAGCTGGAAGAATAACCACCTCACAAAGGTTTTTAGGAGTAAGCAGAGAGTTTATTGGGCAGCGGTGGGCAACCTGGGCTGCAAGCTGTCCATCAGGGTAATCCGCTGGTGGGCCGCGAAACAGTTTGTTTACATTGACAGTCCGCAGGCACGGCTGCCCTCAGCTCCCATTGGACGGGACAGGCGAACCGCGGCCACTCGGAGCTGCAGGCAGCCTGTGGACAGTTAATGTAAACAAAATGTTTCTCAGCCCGCCAGCAGATTACCCTGACGGGCCATGTGTGGCCCAGGGGCCACAGGTTGCCCACCACTGCTATAAGGAATGGAAAAAAGGGTTAATTAGCAAAGAAAGCTACATCATAAAAGTTAGAAAATGTAGGAGTAAAGGGAGAACTGCTAAAAGTCAAGCTGAAATAGCTCTTGCCAAGGAAATTAAAATAAAGATTTTTTTAGTTATATAAATAACAAATGGAAGAAGTGTTGTGATCAGTGCAATCTATATGAGGGTTGAAGGACCAATCGATCAAGGTGACAAATAACAAGAGAATAAGGAAGAATGAGGTTGGGCTGCTATGCAGTGGAGATTATCTTTAATCTCAGTATGGCCCAAAAATTAAATGAATACTTTGCTTCAGTTTTCAAAACAATGATAATATGAAACATGTGCATAAAGGCAGTACAATAACTTATTTTTAGATAAGGGAAGTGCAGAAGATCTAATATACTTGGACTTCAGTAAAGCACTGGACATAGTACCACATGAGAAATTATTAGTTATATTAGGGACGATATGGATCAGTGCTAGCATGTAAGGTGGGTAAGGAATTGGCTAAAGACAAGGCAATGCATTGTGCTGAAAGGTGAATGATCAAACTGTAGAGTGGTAACTTCTGTGGTTCCTCAAGGATCAGTCTTGGGACAAATCTTATTCAATATTTTTATTAATGACCTTTGCACAAAAAGTAGGAGTGTGCAAATGAAATGGGCTCATGATACCAAGTTGGGAGGCATCATCTATATAGAGGAGGATCGGAATATTATACAGGAAGATTTGGATGACCCTAAGACTAGAGTAACAGAAACAGGGGAAAATTCAACAGTATAAAGGGTAAGGTAATGCTCCTAGGTCTAAGAAGAAGAATTTTTGCTTCAAGCTGGAGGCTCATCAATTGGCACGACAGAGGAGGAGAGAGACCTGTGTGTGTGGATCAGTCACAGGATGACCACTAGCCACCAATGTGATGCGGCTGTGAAAGAGACAAATGTGCTCTTACAATGTATTATGCAACGCATTTCCAGTACAGGGAGAAAAGTACCAATGCAGTTATACAAGGCACTGGTAAGACCTCATCTGGAATATTGTGTACAATTCTGGTCACCCATGTTCAAGAAAGATGAATTTAAACTGGAACAGGTGCAGAGAAGAGATACTAGGATGATCAGGGAATGAGGGCCTCTTGGAAACTGGAAGAGCTGGGCCTGCTTAGTCTCGCAAAAAGAAGGCTGAGAATGGACGTGAATACTCTCTGTAAACATATTGGGGGTAAATACCAGGAAGGGTGAAGAGCTATGTAAGCAAAAGGAGAAAGTTGGCACAAGAACAAATGGATATTAACTGGCCAGAAACAAATTCAACCTGGAAATTAGAAGAATGTTTCTAACCATCAGAAATGTGAGGTTCTGGAACAGCCTCTCAATAGGAGTTGTGGGTCAAACAACTGAATTAGCTGGACAAACTTATGAGCGCAGTTGTATAATGGGGTTGCTTGTGACTTCCGATATGTCTTATGTTCCTAAAACTCATGCTTCAGGGTTTCAGCTGTCACCTGCATGAGGTCAAGAAAGCATATCCCCCTCAATGTATTTTGGATGGGTTACGCCCCGCCCCTCCATTTCCTACCTCTGATGCACCAGAGATGGCCATAGCTCGAGACGGTACAGTGGCCAGGGCTCTTAGGTGGCACCGAGGATTCTCTCTCTTAGGTGTTAATCTGGCTGGTTCTTGTTCACGTACTCAGGATTTAACTAATATCCATAAGTAAGGCTGGGAAGGAATTTTCCCTAGCTCAGATTAGTAGGGACCTTGGCGGGGGGGGGTGGGGGAGGGGGTGTTGGGGGTTGGGTTTGCCTCTCTCTGCAGTGGGTGAGTGGAGTCACTTACTGGGATTATTTGGGTGTATCTCGTGTAATAATTTTTCTGCCACTGCAGAGACCTTGAGCACTGATGCCCCTTGGTCCTGCCTATTCTCTGCCTGTGGGCACGTGATAGTCTAATATCCCGTGGGTCTCATTTACTTTGGTCTCATTTCCATTGTTGGGTTTAGCGTGTGGGGTTGATGGTCAGTGATATACACAAGGCCAGATGAGATGATACAGTGGTCCCTTCTGGCCTTAAATTCTGTGACTTCATGAGCTCCTGTAAACTAATTCCTGGCTGCATTCTTCCCTTTCAGTTTCTAAGCAAGGGTGTTTAAATTGGGTGAACTGCTTAAATTCTAGTCAATGTATTCTTTCATCCAACCATTTTAGAAAGTATTTGTATTACCAAAGACATAGTCATACAGCAGAACCCCATTGTGCCAGGTGCTTAAAGTATAAGTTTGCTACATCTTCAGTGTCTGACAAACAAGTTATCAGTAATGCTACTACCTGAACAGGCGGTGAAGGAAGAATGGAATGTGTGACCCGGCTGTATTTATTGTTATGACCTCACCTCATCTCACAAAGGACAAAAGCGGAGACTGGGGGCTGTGTCACTGAAAGAAGGATCTCACAGTTTTGCTTCAACTATGCCAAAGTAGGACTAACAACTATACATTTCTGGAGATACATTTTCCAAGCACTCCTTAGAGTTGGAATAAAATGTGTACCCCTTCTTCCAAACTGTATGTATTTACATTCTGCCCCGATAGTAATTTAGCAGTCTATCAAATAATGGGATAAGACCAAGACTACAATACGTTATCATTAACTATGGGCATGATCACTTTGCCAGATGTTACTGCTCATATTAAGTATAGTCTAAGCTCCAACAGTTGGAGGCATTGGCATAATTTTTGATTTAAAGAGCAACGACGTGCTTGGAAAAAAATTGGTGTAATTTCAGTTACAGATGAACATTGTCCATGCATATCCATTTGTTACAAGTTTTGAGCTTCTAAATACAGCATTGACACGGATAGGATACATTCTGGAAGCCATTTGGAACGGGAAGTGTAAAAAGGAAGCACGTGAAAACATGTGCACTATGTGAAAGCTAAAAATTCACGTAAGGCCACATAAAAGATCTCACCAATTCATTTCCTGTAAGCCATGTGTGTAACATAAATCACAGTCAGACCTTCACACATTGCACAGACACTACCCTCCTGTCCCTTGGAGTGCAAAGAAGAGGCTTAAGTTAGGCCTCAGTATGGCTCAAAGTGTAACTGTTTCTGTTAATTAACAGTAAAGAGCCAACTGAATATTCCTTTTCAAGTGAACCGACAGCGCCAGGACCCTGCACTTGACTCTTTTCAATCACCCAGTATAATCCACTCTCCCCACACAATGAAATCCCAGACCCCACTTAATTTGTGTTGCAATGTGAGCCAAAGCCCCCGACCTTGTCTTTAGCAGCATCTGAAAGATTAATTATTTTTTTCCATATTAAATAAAACTCTGCTAATGACAGTTACAGAACAACACTGCATGCAAACCCTAATTAAAGCCATCCATTTAGCAAATGTAAGCTATCAAAAGCAAGTAAATATTCACAAACCGAATACACAACCTTCCACTAATTCAATTTTTATAACTCTGCATACAGATTGCTACTCAGTTAGTCTCAGTTCCGTAGTTTACGGTTCAAATCACCACAACTGTGCATACTTCACACCAAATAATAGTCTTTGGACAAAACAGCAGACTTCACAACAAAAGCTTAACTCTGCAGAAGGGGAAGGAGACAGAGCTGTTTTCTGTTAAATTACCCTGCAGTTAAGTAATTTTCGAAGGACAGAAATATTTTAAACCATATTTGGGATTAAAGAAAACTACCCACTGCTTACTAAACCTTTCACTCTTACGGAAAGCCATTTTTCCCATGGCACAAACTCACTTCTTAGGCGACACAGATTCTTCCAACATTGTTGATTCCTCATCACCTTCGAGCCCAAATCTATCTTTACTTTGTTTCTGAAAAAAAAGCAAACATAAATACTTATATGGCATTTCTATTTCATTTCATTTCTTGAACTCATCTACCTTTATTTTGTCACTAGTTTACACATATTGTGTCAAGTCATCTGCACGCTCTCTCTCTCGCACTCTCTCCAGTGCTGCACCATGATGTTTTGGTACTCTAATGTGAGCGGGCACTCTGCGATAGGTTACACCGCCACGTCCTGGATGCAATAGAGAGGAGAAAGATCACAAGGAACTTCAGCATCCAGAGCACTTGGATAGGGCAAAACAATCTGGGTGCCAGCACTGGTGGACTTAAGGTGCATAAGGGGAGAAGACGAACATGGATAGTAGTACTAGCAGGTCTTGTTTCTGAATAAGACGAAGCACTTGCCCCTCCCAGAAATCAGCACCACCTGCTATATAGTATGTTTCATAGAGGCTTAATACCACCAAGCTCAGATGGACAGTGGTGCCTCCTACCAACTCCCTCCATGCAGCAGTAAATGGGAAGCCTCAACAGTACAGATAGCTCACAGGAATTGGTGCATACAACTCTGCTACAAGGTATCTTGTATCCAAAAAGCGCCCATATGTGAACCAATATATGATTAATGCACACAAATGACTGCCACAAGAAAAGTAACATGACAAGTGTTACATGGTGCCAGATTCATTTCTTTATGGTTATTTTCTAGAAACTTAGTTTCAGAAATGTTCATTTCTGATGTGAATTATTTACAATAACGTAAGGGAGGTGTGAATTGAGTTATTCCTCATAAGCAAGTGACCACAGAGAGGCGTGATACGTTGTGGAAGAAATGCTGTGTCAGAAATAGATTGCTATAACATTCTTAGCCTTGTAACAGTCATCATACTGAGGCAAAGAAAAGAGATAGCTATGTCTCTGGAGGTAGTTTAATGGGAACCCTCTTCTTTACCCATGAACAAACCCTGTTTCATTTCAGTTTGAGTTTAGGTGTGGGCTGAAACAGGCCATTCATTTTTAGAGCCAAGACTCTTTGAAACTGCAACGTTCTTACTTTGCTATTAGTGTAAGCGACGGGGGGGAAAAAATAGGAGCACCTCAAGTTGCTGGGTTTCCAATCATCTACCATTGACAAGTTGCAGGGACAAAATTTCTTTTCAGGCCCTCACTGTGACATCAGACTCAGGGATATGCTATAACAAGGGGAAGTTGTGGAAGAAAATCTACAGCAAAATAGGTCATTAAAGATGCCCTGAGTATTGACATTACAAGATTTCTATATGACTGTAGGTGAGGAACAGATGTGGCAGAGAACTCAGGCTTGACAACTGGAAACTGCATGTTTCTCATTCAAGTCATGACACAGAATGGGAGTTAGTTTGCTAACCTATTCCCATTTCACTCATTTAAAAACTGGTTGTGTGAGCAGATTTTAAAGACGAAATCAAAGGACTGGTTTGGGAGTGGAAATCTACACATCTGTACACTCTCCGTATATACAGAGAACTGCCCTAGCTTGGAATTCTACTTGTAAAACTTAGAGCAGTTCGAAAAGACAGTTACCTTTATCCGTAAGTGGTGTTCTTCGAAGTGTGTTGCTCATGTCCATTCAACTTAGGTGTGTGCGTTCGCTACATGTACCAGTGCCAGAAGCTTTTCCCTCAGCAGTATCTGTAGGGGACCGCAGTATATAGGGCGCCATTGGCCCCCTCCACCCTCAGTTCTTTCTTGCCAGAAACTCCGACAGTGGGGAAGGAGGGCAGGTCGTCAAATGGACATGAGCAACACATCTCGAAGAACACGTTATGGAGAAAGGTAACTGTTTTTTCTTCTTCGAGTGATTGCTCGTGTTCATTCAACTTAGGTGACTCCAAGCAGTAACCCTGGAGGCGGGTAAGGAGTTCATGGACATGTAGATTGCAACACAGCTCTACTGAAACCAGCATCACCCTTGGCCTGCAGCGTGATCGCATAGTGGGCCGTGAATGTGTGTATCGAGGACCATGTTGCGGATTTACAGATATCCTGGATCGGAACTTGTGCCAGGAAGCCCTCCGAAGATGCCTACGCTTTAGTGGAGTGGGCTCTAACGATCGGTGGCGATGGAGCAACCACCAGCTAGTAACAAGTCCTTATGCAAGAGGTAATCCAGTTAGAAATTCTCTGCGTGGACACGGGGAGGACCTTCATCCTATCAGCTGTAGAGATGAAAAGCTGAGTCAACCTAAAGAAAGGCTTTGTCCGATCTAGGTAGAAAGTCAGGGCCCTTCTTACAGCCAAAGGATGGAGGCACCTCTCTTCACTAGTCTCATGGGATTTAGAGCAGAAGACCGAAGGAAGATGTCCTGGCACATGTGGAAAGTAGACACCACCCTGAGAAGGAAGGCCGGCTGGGGCCGGAGCTGTACCGTGTCCTTACAGAAGAGCGTGTATGGCGATTCTGAGGCCAGGGCACGCAGCTCAGAAACTTGCCTTGTTGATGTCACCGCCACCAGGAAAGCTACCTTCCATGATAGGTGAGATAGGGAGTACGAGGTCAAAGGCTCAAAGGGTGGGCCCGTGAGCCTGGACAGAACCAAGTTGAGATCCCACTGAGGATCGGGGACTGAACTTGAGGAAAAAGTCTCTCAAGACCTTTGAGGAACCTGACCTTCATGTCATAGGAGAACACTGTCTGCCCCTGGACGGGCAGATGAAAGGCAGAAATGGCCGCCTGATGCACCTTGATAGAGGAGTGTGCCAGGCCCTGGTTCCTCAAATGAAGCAGGTAGTCTAAGACTGACTGCACCGAAGTATGCGAAGGGGAGATGCCCCATTCAGCCGCCCAATAGGAAAACCTCATCAACTCTGCCAGGTAGGTCTGTCTAGTCGAGGGTATTCTACTCCCCAGGAGGACCTGCTAGACCCCTTCCAAACAGGTCCGTTCTTCAGGGTTCAGCCATGCAGCATCCATGCCGTGAGATGGAGAGACGTGAGGTTCAGGTGCAAGAGGCGACCATGGCCCTGTGACAGCAGGTCTAGCTGGTCTGGCAGGGACCACAGGGATACTGCTGCCAAGCTCGAGTGCCTCTTGGCATAGGGCCAAGGATTAAGCTCTTCCATCTGTTGATATGGAGCATAGAGGCTATGTTGTCTGTCAAGACTCTGACCATTCTGCGCGACAGGTGGGGAAGGAAGATCGCGCACGCCCGGAGCTCTTTGACGTTTATGTGTAACGTCATCTCTTCCAGGGACCATGTACCCTGGGTCTGGAGATCACTGAGGTGCACCCCACAACTGAGATCTGAGGTGTCCAAGACCAACTCGACTGAGTGGGGAGTGCTGTCGAAGGGGACTCCTTCCAGGATATTCCCATGGTCGGACCACCATCGGAGCGAGGTGAGTATTGTTGTGGGAATGGTGACAACCTTTTCCAGGTGGTCCCTGGACTCGGAGTAGACCATCACCAGCCATTGCTGCAGGGGTTGCATCTGGAGCCTGGCATGGTGCATAACATACGTGCACACTGCCATGTGACCTAGGAGGCGCAGGCAAACCCTGGCTGTGGTCATGGGAAATGCAGAGACTTCTGCGATGAGGTCCATCAATGCCCTGAACCACTCCAGCAGCAGGAACACCCTGGCGGAGGTTGAGTCGAGCACCGCTCTGATGAACTCTATCCTCTGTACTGGAACTAACATGGATTTTCTGTTGTTCACCAACAGGCCGAGGCAACTGCATGTAGCCAGCAGCACCGCGATGTTCCCTTGGACCCGAAGTTGCCCTTGACGAGCCAGTCATCGAGGTACAGGTAAATCTGGATACCTTGACATCTGAGGTAAGCCGCCACCACAGATGTGCACTTGGTAAATACCCATGGTGCTGTCACTAGGCCAAAGAGAAGGACCATGAACTAATAGTGGTCGGGACCTACCGTGAACCGGAGGAAGCATCTGTGCCCCTCAAAGATGGTGATGTGGAAGTACGCATCTTTCAGATTGAGGGCAGTGTACTAGTCTCCCAGATCCAGGGAAGGGATGGAGGAGGCCAGGGAGACCATGTGGAACTTCAATTTCATTAAGTAGTGGTTCAAGCCTCGCAGGTCTAGTATGGGCCACAGACCGCCGGTGGCCTTGGGGATTAAAAAATATCAGGAATAGAACCTCTTGCTCCGGTACTCCACAGGAACTACCTCCACCACACCCAGCTGCAGTAGACCCTCTACCTCTTGTGCGAGAAGACTCTCGTGATAAGGGTCCATGAAGAGGGATAAGAAGGGTAGAAAGTAACTGAAGGGTGTAACCCTGCACCACTGTATTTAGGACCCATCAGTCCAATGTTATCGATGCCCATGCAAGGAGGAAGGAAGAAAGGCAGTTGGCAAACAGAGGGGAGGAAGGATCCAGGAAACAGTCTGGTAGGTCGCCCTTGGGCGTACCCCCAAAACGGGCGCTTGCCCGTCTGCTTACCATGGGTCGACCCCGACTGGGATGTAGATGGGGATTGGTGGCCAGGCTGCCTCTTGTAGCCTCTGGATTTTTGTATGGGGAGGCTCCTGGCAAGAGCGGTTCACCTGGCTCTGAGGCTGCTGCGGCTTAAAACGCTTGCAGGAAGGGCTGGGGACGTACATGCCGTGTTTGTAGGGTCAAGCGGGAATCTTTTAGGCCATGGAGTTTATTGTCCATCTGTTCTGCGAACAGGGCATGCTCGTCGAAAGGGAGGTCTTGTATTGACTGCTGAGCCGCCGGGGAAAGACCAGAGAGGAGCAGCCAAGAAGCCCTATGCAACGAAATGGCCGATGCCATGATACGGGCAGTGGTGTCCGTTGCTGCCTGGAGAGTTGCTCTGGCTGCAGTCAAGCCCTCATCCAGGATCGCCTGGAACTCCCTCCTCAAGGCCTCAGGAAGGGTGCTCTTGAACTTGGTCATGGCCTGCCACATATTAAAATCATAGCGGCCTAGCAGGACCTGATGGTTGGCCACCTGCAACTGTACAATGAATAAACTTTACACCCGAACAAGTCTAGTCTCCTTGAGTCTTTATTCTTACGGGTAGCCCCAGTTGACCCTGTCTCTCCCTGTGGTTGATCGACTCTACCACTATGGAATTGGGAGTATGGTGGGTATAAAGATACTCGTGACCCTTGGATGCCACAAAGTACTTGCACTCCGCCCCCTTGGAGATAGGAGGCGAGGAGGGGGTTTGCCAGAGGGCATTTTAATTTTTGTGACCCCCCTCATATAGGGGCAAAGCTACCCTGGCCGGGGCTTTGGGACAGAGAACATCAAAGAGAATCTGTGGGCTCCTCTAACTCCTCTGCCTGGAAGCCCAGATTGGCGGCAACCCTCTTTAACAGCTCCTGATGCGCCTTCGCATCATCCTGAAGAACTGGTGGAGGGGGCCCCACTATAGCCTCGTCTGGCGATGACGAGGAAGAAGCCGGTACCAATGGGTCCTCTGCAACCAGAGGTGGTCCAGCAGCTTGCTCACCCACTTCCTCCTGTGCTTGCAGGGTGCCTGCAGCCGAGGCCTCTTTAACTGGAGGGGGGCTGTAGCCGCTCTCTCCAAAGGTCCAAATACTGAGCAGGCTGCCTGGGAGGGCTGAATGAACCCCCATGGGTACCACTGTGCTGGCCATGGAGTTTGAGGCCATGGGGCTGGCTGTGGTGCCATCGATGTAATCTGCACCGTAGGTATTGGAGCTTGTCCCACAGCTAGGGAACTTCACTCTGAACCCGAGCTAGAGCCTGAGCGGTTGCTCCCCTGCGACCAAGGCAGGGCTGAGTGGTGGCTCTGTCCCGATCAGTACTGGTGGCTCCTGGAGTTGGATCTGGCGGGCCTTGACTGGCTATCTACGCCTTGATGAGTGGGACTCGGAACCAGAGTGGGTTTGGTGTCGTGAAAACGTAGCCGCAGGTGGTGACGCTGCCCTGGGGGAATCAGTGATGGTCTGGAGAACAGTACCATCGGTCCCTCAACCTGTCCCTGCAGCGGTACCGGTACCGTGGAGATTCCTGGTACCGACTCCAAAACTCTTGCCAGGGGGCGCGTGCATCCAGAGATCTGCGCCCAGTGACCAGCAAGCCGTGCCTCAAGCCTCTCTGCCCTTGTCCAAGGTCTGGAGACTGGATGAGGCTGCAAAACTTCTGCCTATCATGGTCAGAAGCGTTTCGGCTGCGAGAGGGCGACCACTAGCGGGATGTCCCCCATGACGGGGACCGGTGCCGTAGAGGTGGAGACTGTGGTGGTCCAAACACATGTTTACCCTGTGGCAGGAAATGGAGTGGGCAGCACTGGAAGGGACATAATGTCTTGCGCAGCTTGCAGGGCCTCCGGCGTGGACAGCACCTGGAACTGATGAGGACCTCTGCTGCTATCCGGGGAAGCTGATGGGGAGCAGCCTGGGCTACACTGCTCGACCTGACCTGTGGCCCGAGACCCCAAAGGGGGTGAAGAGGTGCCCAAGACAGGGCTTTGGTCCACCCCAGACTTGTCCTTTGTGGGAAGCTGGAGACTTTCCTCTCCCAGTCTTGCTGGGCTTCTTGGCTGAAGCTATGGAAGGGGACTGATGCCGGATCACAGACGGTACTGGCAGGGTGCTGCACTCCGAGGTCACGGTGCTCGGTGCCAAATCAGAGCACTGCTCCGGCATTGGGGTAAGGATAGACTCCATAAGGAGTGCTCTCAAGTGTATGTCACACTCCTCCTTCATCCTGGGCTTGAAGGACTTGCAGATTCTGCACTTATTACTGATATGTCCTTCGCCTAAGCACCGTAAACAACAGTTATGTGGATTGCTAATGGGCATGGGCCTTTTACAACGATAACAGGGCTTAAAGCCTGGGGACTGGGGCATGCCCCATCCTGAGGTGAAGTCCCATTTGGGACCTACTAAGTCTCTAACTAACAAATACGGAAACTAAAACCAGAGGGAAACTATATACAATCATATACAAGAGGTAAATGAGTTTGAACGAAGAAGAAGCAACAGTGCTAGCTCAAGCAGCAACAGTTCCATGCACCATCACTGGTGGCAAGAAGGAACTGAGGGTGAAGGGGGCCGTGGCATATGCACCCCACTCCAGGGGGCGCCAGAGCCAGTCTCCTACGGATACTGCTGAGGGAAAGACCTCTGGCACCAGTGCATATGGCAAGCACACATACCTAAGTTGAATGGACATGAGCAATCACTCGAAGAAGAATGCAAGTTTCTACTTAAACTAAAATTTGAACATATTTAGTGCTCATTAAATTTGGAACTGATGATGCTGGATGCTGGCTTGAGCCAGTCTTAGAAAAAGAGTTGTGACGAATACTGGCAATCCACCCCAGCCCCAAATTGAAATACCCCTGATATTCTAGGCCTGGAGTTCCCCTAAACAAAAATCCTCAATCCTCCTGAAATTTCCAATTGTCTGTCATTTCTCTCGCATGAACATATATTTATAATGGATTATGTTGTAGTTTGGTCTAATCCTAATAAAATTTGTCAACAGCAAGCACACAGTAGTATTTAAAATGCCACAGGTTTCCCACAGAAAGTGCTTAGAACACAACTAGTAATCATGTGGCATTTGTTGGCAAATGTTAACTTTGGTAACTACTATAATTATATAGTTTATTCTCTACAGTTAAGGAGAAAGCTTTAGGCCATTATTCTCTTGATATAGAGAATATGACATGTAGCTGCTTTCCAGAAGAGTATCCATTTAAATGCCAGGCATGCTGAGTTAAGTCTTGTAACCCATTCCCTCAATACGGCTAATAGTTTCAGTATTACTTCCATAAACACTTCTTTATAGTAATTAAACGGAACTATTTTCTAGGAGTTCTTGCTACAAGCGAGTCACAGCAAAGAAAAATTGTACCTAGTTAGGGTCACAAAAGAAAGCGAACTACTGCTATCAGGTAACCTATCTTTTGTGAGCGAGACATTGCATTTACTAATTTTACTGTACTTTTATTGACATCCTAAAGTTTTACCTTCTTCAATATGATATCAATGTAACCTGCAATTAGCTGAGAAATCTGTTCTCCTTCAGTGGTTTGTACTGAGTAGTAACTTTCTTGATATTCACCAAAATCCTGAGGAAAAAAAGGTACAACAAGCAGTTCACCCTTGGGAACGAATTTAAATAAATAAACATCAGCTGTATTCAGATGACCAAAATCAGAGATATAAGGAAATACATTTCTAACTTTCTTTTGCTTTTAATCCAACAAGCTCATATCTACCACGTAAGGATCAGGGTCTACACCAAAGCCAAAACCAAATGAAAGCAGCTGAAATTTCCCTTTACCTTTGATGTCTTATTATAGCTAATGGCTGGAATGGCAGATAAAACCATTCCAAGGCTCCACAAAATACTATGTGAGGGAAAAAAGGCTCTTTCGATTGGATCCATTTAATACATTTATTGATTTTAAGGCCAGAATGGATCATTAAATCACACACTCTGACCTCCTACGTGTAACACAGGCCACAGAATTTCACCCTATACCCTTGCACTATACCTATTAACTTGTGTGTGACTAAACCTTTTCTTCCAGAAAGGCATCCAGTCTTGATCTGAAGACTTCAAGAGACAGAAAATCTACCACATTCCTTGGCAGTTTGGTCCAATGGTTTCTTACCCGTACTTAAAAATATGTGTCTTATTTCTAATTTAATCTTGTCTGAATCAACTTCCAGCCATTGGGTCTCAATACGTCTTTCTCCACTAGACCAGTGGTTATCAAACAGGGTCTGGGGTCCCCTGGGGGGAGGTGTGGGGCGCGTGAGCAGGTTTCAAGGGGTCCACCAAGCAGGGCCATGCGGTGGGGCTTCGGCTTTCTGCCTGGGGCACAGAGCAGAAAGTCAAAGCCACACTGCATGGGGCTGAAGCTCGAGGCTCTGTGCCCCGCCAACTGGGGTGGAAGCTGAAGCCTGAGCAATGTATCTTCACGGGGCCCCCTGTGACACGGGGCCCCAAGCAATTGCCCTGCTTGCTACCCCCGAATGGCAGGCCTGGCTTTTATATTCAGAAAACCAGTTGTTGTGGCACAGGCGGGCTGGAGAGTTTTTAATAGCATGTCAGGGGGAATTCAGAAAGAAAAAGGTTAAGAATCCCTGCACTAACTGAAGAGCCGCCAGCATCTTCTCTCCAGGAAGGCACTTACACACCATTATCAAGTCATTTCTCAATCATCTTTTTGATAAGCTAAACAAATTGAGTTCTTTAAGTCTCTCACTGTAAGGCATTTTCTTCAGCTCTATTTAGTTTCACAGCCTGTCTGTCACTTTATACTGCACTCTGAAAACCTTGATTATTCACAACCAAAATTAGCAGATGTCAGGCAGATAGATGGCTCTTTAAAACAGTGCTTTGGATAATCAGGGTCGGGTTATGTACATGAGACAGTTTGTTGGCCATAAGAAAATTGGCCCAGTTGTTTCTTCAGGACTAAATTAAACTAAACTAAACCGAATAGGGCCAATCAATTTAGTGCATCAGTCCACGCTCCTTTCCCCATGACAGACACAACCCTCCCTCTCTGTAACAACATACAGAAAGAGTACCAGAGTGAAACTTTTTGGAGAGGCAGCCCAGCGCTTCACAGTCGTCAGTGGCCATTCCTGCAACACCTCCTTGGTCTTTTCATCCACACGCATCACTGAGTCTTTGGTGATGCCTAGCAAACGAGGAACCAGCTTGTTTTTGCCCTTCATTTTTTCCTGTAGCGGAAGTATCAAGGATTAGTTTTCATTTACCAACTGGCCTATGTCAGAGGGGAAAGGAGAAGTAGAGTGGGAATGACCGTGACTGGTTACACTTACATAAAGTAAAAACTAGATGCACTGCAGAGAACAATTCACAGGCCCAAACTTAGTTTCTCTGGACATGGCAAGTGCACAGAATAATTTAATGTTGACACACTGCTAGAAGTGTTTTTTCATTCATTTTCAAAACACTGTGTTGTATTCAAAGCCTCAATCGTTCAGTCTTTTTTTCATCTTACCTAGAACATGGTTAAATTAAATGTACAGAGGGACTCAGTCCAGAGTTATCCTCTTAAAGACACACAACTCTGAACACACACCAGAATTAAGTGGTAGGATACACAGCTCCAGTGACTTTTAGACTATGGTTTCATTCTCCAATGCCCCACACCTTGTGTAGTCATTTACACTGGTGTGATGTGACTATCACTGCCACTGTGGTTTGGTAGCAACTTACAGCCATTTTTACTGATTGAAGTGACTATCCAAGCTACAGAACAATGGAGCATCACATTCTACAGCTATTGCTTGATTTTTCATTACAACTTCCTTCTAGGTGGTCCACAGCTATCCTACTTTGCTTCTTGGATGCAGATACTGCACTTAGCATAACTTGGAAAGAGATGTGAGCCAACAGATTTCATACCAAAATTCTACTCATGTTCAAAGCTTTACTCCGGTCTTGAGAACCTGTCTTCACCCTTAATCTGGTACAGCTTGAAGACATTAAACTGCAACTGACCTTCACTGTGCAATTCAGTACAAGTAACCGCTTGTGATGGGGAGAAGAAACCTTCCTTCAAATAAAAAAGGCATGTTACAGTCCAAGTCTTTGAAAGTTGTTTTCAACTACCCTGGTGGTAGTATTTTTGTAAACTAGCTTTTCAATTTAAAAATTACATTGAAAACAGCTCACATCACAGTTCAATGACAGGTGGCACCTTAAAGACTAACCGATTTATTTGGGCATAAGCTTTTGTTCGTAAAAAACCCACTTCTTCAGTTGCATCTGAAGAAATGGGCTTTTTACCCATGAAAGCTTATGCCCAAATAAACCTGTTAGTCTTTAAGGTGCCACCGGACTCCTCATTGTTTTTGAGGATGCAGACTAAACCGGCTGCCCCCTGATACTTGGTTCAATGGCCAACTCCCACCCAGATAAACTAAGCAGCATGTTAGGCAATAGACTGTAAATTAGCCTCCAAAGCCTTCTCTCGGCAGAATTTCTGGTAGTGTTTTATGAAGAGAATGAAGATTTAGCAGGGAGCAACACAGATTAAGGATTCTGCGGTTTACAGGAGGCAAAGTCAGCTCCATTTATTATACATCATAGCTCTAAAACGTTTGTTTTACTAACCATTTAAACAACTTCACCCATGTCAGCATCGCGATGAGGGGGGCTCTCTAAGCTGACAGGTGCTATCTCTCAAGGGCTGAGTATACACCTCTCCAGCACTTCAAGTCCATAGAGCAAGGACCAGAAACCAATTTACCGTGCAACAAAAAAACTCTATCATGAAATGCAAATGAGTCCATATGTTCTGCTCCCCCTGAATTTATTTTATGTTGTGGGCTACAGAGAATCAGCTCCTATTTATGTCCCACATCCTTTGTTCGGTATCAGACCTGGACTTCAAATTATTCCACCGTCTTCTCACACACTTCTTTCAGACTGAAGTTCTATGCCATAGTTACAGAATGATTCAGTCACTATTTGCTTCAAGCTACAAGTAAAATCATGGAGTCAAACATGCATCCACGAAAATGCAAGGGTAAGTATTTCTATCTTCAGCCCAATGATCCAGTTAGTCATCGCTGAAAAATCGGACTGAATTCTCAACTTGATTGCTTGTTATAAATGTGCATGTTTGTACAGTTTTAATATTTTAGTTACTGAAAATTGCAGATATTTTCATGATAGCTTCTAACATACAACTCCATGATCAGCTGATGAAACCAGTGTGAAACCACCACTAGCTAATTGTGCTTTCTAAATAATTCCAGCATTTTTTTCTTTTAAAATTTATGCCCAAATTAAATTTCATTACTTACGATCGTGAAGAAGCATTTAGTTCTTCATTCATAAATCACTATATTGGAAGCCACTTAAGTCACTTGCAAAATAATTTAATGCACTGAACAGTAATGAAGTATTTAGGTTTTTGCAAGAAAAGAAAACAAATTTAGGAAAATGGAATAAATACATACAGAGAGCAAAATCAAATAAGCATGTAATAGATATCCCTGGGAAGATGCCAAATGCACACCATATATTCTCTCCAGTGGATAAAATTAATACTGGCCTATGATGTCTGAAAACAACAGCCTCAGATATGAGATTCTACTTTAACAGGTCTCCATAAAAAGGTGCCTAATACGACAGTGTCACTTCTACTTAAAGGAGCAAAAGCTAATTAATGATGTCACGCTTTTAGAAAGTCATCATCCATTTCACTTTCGGCAGAGCACCCGAATGTTCCATCAACTTCAGTGGAATTTGTGGGTGCTCAGCACTTCAGAAAATCAGGCCACTTGATGGATTTAGGATCCTAATTTGGGAAGGAAGGATGGAAAATCTAGACTGCAGTTCTCTTCTTACCTGGACCACCTTATTGAGAGAACACTGATCAAGCAATGATTCAAGTCTTATTTAGCAGCAGCAAAACAATTCTATATCTGCCAAGTCATGATTTAGTCATCTTCTCCCAATTATAATATTATTGTGACTTTAAATGCAGAAAATTCAAGTCCTTAAGCTGATAGCTGTATGAAGTGTAAGATAAAATAACTGCACAATTGAGAACATGGTTCTTGTAAAATGCAGAGATTTCAATATGCACATTCAGGTAAACCCCCAAGCTGGGAAAAGCAGACTTGTGGTGTTTTTCTAAATGTTTTGATGAGAAAATATTTTGGTAGGTCAATTAAAACAAGTCAAGCCTGAGAAAGGCTGCCTTTGACCCTGCCAACTGAATCTAGCATAATGGGGCCAATTGAATCTAGCATAATGGGGCCCTGATGCTACCACAATACAATTCAGTGAGCTTTTTTTTTTAGTGGAAAAGGCTGTCCTGCAGACTTAAACCTTGGATATGCAAACTCTGCTTTCAGAAAGTGGTCTGGGGTAATACATAATCAAGCACATCTGTTGCCAGCATAATCTGAACTTACCTTAACAAGAAAGAAGGACACTCCATATGTCCTGAGGGAGCGTGCTAGCTTAACATACTTCACTTTGGCTTCAATTTCAGTCATCTCTCCACAATTCTTGTGTTCCTAGAACAAGAGCTCAGTTTTACTTTGTATAACTTAAACTGAATAGAAATGATGCCCACTGGAAACTATGAAAGGAACTGAAAGTGATGTGTGCCAGCTTTTAACTGATCGGGGCTGCTTTTTAATTGTGAAACTAATTAAATCAAAATATTGCTGGGCAGAAATGTTAGCAAGGTTATATATTCAAATTTTCTGACACAAAGAATTATGGAACAAGCTGCCCAAAGGGCAAGTTTCTGCCTAATCATCATCAGTTATGTTTATCCCTCAAATCATGGAAGTTTAATATCCCTTCAAAAAATTTTCAGACCTTACATAAAGCTATTCTGGAGATTCCCAGCATCCACACAAATGACCAATTTTTGAAAAATCTTGCTACGCTTAGCCCATGATAGACTGTGAAATTCAAAGCCACATGATAGCTGTGCAACACAGCAATTCCTTCTATTAGTTATAAACTTGACACCTCTCATTTTCATTGATGGACCTTCACTATACTATCCATTATTTTGTATATCTTTTTTTCCCCCCCACTCCTTCCTAAGGTAAAGAGGCCCAATCATTTCTCTCTTTACAGGGTTTTTCCACCTCCATAATCATTTTGATATTTGCCTCTGAACCCCTCTCTCTCAGTTGTATCCTTTTTGAGATATTGCCATTGGAGATGAATACAACTTTAATGTTAGCTGGTTCCGCTTTATCCAGTACTTTGTTGACATGCTCGAGGAGTTCCAATATTGAGTTCCATACAGAAGCCAAACTGGTTCATCCCACTGATATCATGTTCATCTAGGTTTTGAATTCTTTGTTAAACTATTATTTAAACCAAGTTACCTGACCCTGAAGGAAGGCTTACTGGTCTATTACTACCCTATTACTGTCACTGTTACTCCTCTAGAGCTTCTTGGCCCAGTCCCTTTGCTCACCCAATCCTACTCTCCCACACTCCTCTTTCTCTTGGCCCTCTCCCTTTCAGCTCCTCACCCCAGCCCGTCTTGCAATCCATCCCCTGCTCCCAGCCTCTGCCTTCCCTTAACTTAATATATTCCCTTTGTGCCTTGCCCACACCTTCTGTTATCTCCTTCTGCATTTCCATGAGTCTGTTTCCTTCTCTTCTTTGTCCTCTTCTATTCTGACTGGGTGCCAGCAGAGGGAGAATCAGGAACATAGGGAACTGCCTCCCTGTTCTCTGATCTGGTGACCAGCATCACAATGGCCTGTGGTAGCTGGAAGGAGCCACTGTATCCCCAAGATGGAGCACTGTCAGTTGGCATTGTTGGGACTATGTATGTATAGACCAGCTGGCACACACAGGAACTCTCAGAGGCTGGAGCACACTCAGTGCAGATGGAATATTTGGATAATTTAGCTGCCAAACTCACTCCAACAAGCCTCTTGAAAACATTCAAAAAGAAATTCTTCTGAAGCCTATAACTTGGCCAAATTGGGACTGCTTGTCACAGTGATGGCAAATGACAACCCTAACAACAAGAAAACCCCCTGCCAAATTTCAAGTCCGTCCTCCTAAGTATGTAGATGCTACAGCGTCTCAACAAATCTGTTGTAACAATTCTTTTTAACATGGACAAAACAACATATTTCCCCCTAATCTCATCCTCAGAAATGGCTGAGCCATTTTTGCTGAAATATTGCAAAAAAATTCAGTCTGTGGCTGACATCCAGCCTGGAAAAGGGTTGGGCAACCACAACTATAGGTGGCAGTAGTAATTCCACCTATAACAAATTCACGAGTTAAAGAATTCTTTGACTGGGAGTGCAAGGGATAAAGAGGATAGCACTTGAGAAATTCTAGCAGTGCATAATTAAAATTATGTTCCATGCTGAGATCATATGTCACTGCCATTTTCTTTCTTGATGTGAATAACCATACATCAGCCGCTAACTTCAGAATTTTCCAAACTACATAAAATTGCTCATATACTTACATGTTGCCAAGTTTATATATTAATCAGCACTGACACATCAGTGCAAGATCCTATAAAACATTTCCCGCAGTTTTAGCATGTTGTGTATTTGATCATTTCAGTCATTTCCAATTTGATCCTTCCCAGCCACCTCTCTGAATTCAAGCATTTGCCAACAGAACTCTGTCGTACACAATGCCTGAAGCTCACGCTTGAGCTATGAAGGCATGAGAAGTTCTAGGGATAAAATTAAACTGACCTCCTTAAGTGTGCTTCTATTTCAGTGCCAATGCACATCTTCATGGTTCCACATAACTGAGAAAAAGGTCTAAGGAACTTTGAACATGCACTGAAAAGAGAATAACCTTCAACAACAACAACAAAAGGATAATAAATCTTCCAATGGAAGAAAAGAGAGGTTGTCAGCATCTTTACACTTGAGTTAGTGAGAATTTATTACGTAAGCAGAGGACATGCACAGACTACAGAGCTGGGAAACCAAACTCTTATTACACTTACAAAGACAAGAAACTATTACGTTTTTCAGTTTCATAATTACCTGAAATATTTTCTTTTCAGCTCCTCTTTGTTTGATGTATTCTTTAGGCAGGAATTCTTTCAGACTGGAAAAAAAATACTATAGTTAAACAATGGCTTTGCTTCCCGTTACCTCTTTGCCAACAGTAAGCCCCTTTGGCTCCTAAAACAGGCATAAAATACCATATGATGAAGAAGACCATGACTGACTAAATATCAGAGGTGAGATTAAGGAGATGAACTGGCATTAAAAATAGCCATTTCAGCTACATCCTTATGTGATGATAATTCATATTTTTCTGGCTGACAAAGTAAATAACTGGGATTCTTTCCTTCACTAAACCTTCTGATATATTTCAACATTTTGAAATATTGCTCAAAAGGGTTCATATACAGATGTTAAACACTGACTTTATTTTACTTTAGGGAAAGAAATCAAAGCACAAGCCAACTATACATCTGCAGTTCAGTCACTACCTCTGCTTTCTAGTAGCACTACAATTTATTAATGTGTGCACTAGTACCTATTTCTCCCCGTCTTTCCAGAAGTGTTGGAAGAATAAAATGTTATCCACAAAAGCAGTTCAGTGGATGCTTAATATCAGTAGTATCCCAAAAAACAAAGTAACAAATAACCAGTTTTAATTTCTGTGGCACTTAAGGTCTCGAAACATGAAGTGAATTAAATGTGTTCAGTCCCCAAGGTGTAATTTAGCTCTAAAAGGCTCTCAAATCACAAAAATCTCAGCCCACTTTGGAGCAGATGTCAGTCTAAGGGCAGCCACTGACCATGATTCTTCAGAGGTATCTCCTTCCTCTTACGCACTCCTCTTCCCATTCTCACTCCAGGGTCTCAGTTACACACAAGAAAGTGAAGTGGCAAGTCACCCAGTAAGCTCCAAGCAATTATTATTATTTGCTACCAGTCATTTAAATTAGTCTTTGGAATCATTATCTTGTAGGGCTTTGTATTTATAGTGCACTACACAAGTAGTGATATCATGGATGGAAAGAAGGACTTACTGTAATACTAGCTATGTCTACACTGCAACGTAAGTCCAGGGTTCAAACGCAGGCTCCAGCCAAACCCCACCTTCCATCTACACACAAATTATGCTAACCAGGACTCGGACCCAGAATACCAAGACCCCAAAGGGATTGAGGGTCTGAACCTGAGTCAAGCTGGGACCCAGTGTTCAAGCCATAGTGCTCTGCAGTGTAGACATAGCCCCATTGTACTCGTGCTCTGGGAGTCTGCCAAATGTATTCCACAATGCCATGGGCTGACTTTCTTTGTCCTCTGGACAGTCAACTTTGGTGGAGAGTCAAATTTTCCTACACTGCACCACAAAGGGCTAGAGAGGACTCATTTTAGGAAGTCATTAATGGTCTGGATGATGGGATGGATTGCACCCTCAGCAAGCTCACGGATGACAGTAAGCTGTGTGTGTGGGGCGGGGGGGTAGATACACTGGAGGGTAGGGATAGGGTCCAGAGTGACCTAGACAAATTGGACGATTGGGCCAAAAGAAATCTGATGAAGTTCAACAAGGACAAGTGCAGAGTCCTGCACTTAGGACGGAAGAATCCCATGCACTGCTACAGGCTGGGGTCCGACTGGTTAAGCGGCAGTTCTGCAGAAAAGGACCTGGGAATTACAAGGGACGAGAAGCTGGATATGAGTCAACAGTGTGCCCTCGTTGCCAAGAAGGCTAACGGCATATTGTGCTGCATTAGTAGGAGCATTGCCAACAGATCAAGGAATGTGATTATTCCCCACTATTCGGCACTGGTGAGGCCACATCTGGAGTACTGCGCCCAGTTTTGGCCCCCCAGGACAGAAAGGATTTGGACAAATTGGAGAGAGTCCAGCAGAGGGCAACGAAAATGATTAGGGGGCTGGGGCACATGACTTATGAGGAGAGGCTGAGGGAACTGGGCTTATTTAGTCTGCAGAAGAGACGAGTGAGGGGGGATTTGATAGCAGTCTTCAACTACCTAAAGGGGATTCCAAAGAGGATGGAGCTAGGCTGTTTTTAGTGGTGGCAGATGGTCTCCAGTTGCAGTGGGGAAGGTCTAAGTTGGATATTAGGAAACACTGTTTCACTAGGAGGGTAGTGAAGCAAAGGAACGGGTTACCTAGGGAGGTGGTGGAATCTCCATCCTTAGAGGTTTTTAAGACCCCACTTGACAAAGCCCTGTCTGGGATGATTTAGTTGGGGTTGGTCCCGCGTTGAGCAGTGGGTTGGACTAGATGGCCTCCCGAGGTCTTTTCCAACCCTAATATTCTATGATTCTAAGTCTGGCATATTGGTGGTGGGACCAATGCATAATGCAGTGTAGATGCTGGAGCTGCAAGTTGGGCCTCAGATTTCAACAATTCTTAACCCAGGGTTACAAATGAGTGAAGTGGCTCACGCCCTAAATTAACAAACCCATGGTCTACTGACTTGAGTTCTACTAACTCTGGGCTTACACTGCAGTATAGATATACTCACTGTTTAAAATTATTTTAATCCTACTTCTGAAGAAAATACGTATTTGTTCATCTATGCTGTGACACTATAATTGAATCTTACTTACCAGTTCGTTTAATTGTGCTCACAAAACCACCTAAATATCACACCCCTAGTACGGTGAAATCTCTTTAATTGCTCGTCTGTTGAACTATTCATTCAGTCTAACATACAGCAAGCAGCATTTAAGTAATTTAGTCCTCTACAAGTTTGCTCTGTCACTTGCTTAAAATCTTAAACACATGCTGCCAAAGTTTGATATTTGTCATGAGAATCAAGAACATTTTTCTAATGTTCATTAAGAAAGAAAACATCACAAAGGGGTAGTTATTGCTTGTTACAAAATAGCTTGGATTAAAGGAGCTATGTGATTGGTTACTGGTTTTGCTTGGAGACCAGAAATCTGCGTGGGCAGTTTAGCTACTTAATACTCCTCTCTTATTTGCATACCAATGAAAAAAGGCTTCTTTAAGACCTCTCGAATAGCAATTTTCTCAATCTAAAAGCACAGTCTGCCCGAGTAGGTGCCATGCAAAACTTAAATATTTCTTCATCCAACTATTTAAGATTTGATCAACCAGGAACTTTCACAGTTAATACTAATGGATATTTATTTTGGCATGTTCTGTAAGGAAATTCCAACAACCAGTATCTAAGTGTTAACAAAATGCAGGCAATAATCTTTATTTGCCAAGAATCATTTATCAATGACAAAAAAGGATAATATCAAGGAGCTCTCCCTATAAACATACTGTAAATATGGTAAACTAAAGCAATCTGTTTTGGAAAAATGCTGAAAAGTAATCAACCCTATTTGCTTTATTTGTTTTTGTACAAGCAGATGGAATCTCTTATAGAAGCCCGTTCTGTATTGAGGTCACATTGTTTAGTCAATGAACACTGCTCAACCATATTTCAGTTGAGTTGTAATGTGCAACTTACATGCAACTGAAACTCTTTCAGACTTAGATTAAACATATCAATATATTTCAACAGAAAAAATAAGAACATCTGGAAAAGCTGATCAAGGAACATTAAATGAATTTTACAAAAAGGCTAGTGAAAGGTACATGCAAGAATTGGCATGCGCCTGCACAATGGATATATACTGTTGGTATCAATGTCACATAAAATGCCTCACTAGTCTGACTGAATTATGGCTAATTAAAATAAAATAATTTCTAAGAAAAAACCCTAGAGACAACAGGCTCTTTTTAAGTTGAGCTGTATGTGTACTTCACTAGAGGAAAACTCTCCTCTCTCTCCTAAGATATGAAATTCAATTATTTATATATTGTTTGTCAAAGATAGAATCATACAATCCTAGAAACACAGGGTTGGTGCAGGGACCTCGAGGGGTCATCAAGTTCAGCCCACTGTGCTGAGGCAGGACCAAGTAAACCTAGTCCTTATACTGCAATGGATTTTGTAGTTTAGTGAGTTACATATGTCTGCCACAGCCCGCACAGTGGAAATCTACATTCTGCAGTTTGTGTCCGACACACAGAGAGCTGCTGGGTATGACAATTATTTTATTCTTTGGAATTAACCAGGAAAGACTAAACCTGAAAAGGTTATCAGCAGCTGAACTCTGTTGACATAGCACAGCAGTGTGAGAGAAGTTAAATGAGCTCTAATATGGGAAATCCTGCTGTGATGGGAAAACTAATTTCTTAAAATAATAATTAAAAAAAAAAGGAATAATGCCTTTAAAAAGGAACAACTGCTGTGAACACTAGATCCAGGTGTCATAAGCTTTGTTTAGTATTATCTTAGCGCTTCTACAGCATCCCACTATATCACATCAGGAGGGGAATACACAGACAATGGTCAAACCCTGAAGAAATCAAGATGCTGTTATGTAATTGTTACGCAACCAGTCTCAGTAAAAACTAATGAGGACCAGGAATAAATTCAGTCTATTACATATAGTGTTTTCTGAGACATCAGTAGCTCTTTAAGTAAAAGGTCATCGACCAATCAGTAGTGAGACTAAATACAGATGGTACACAGGAAGTCTGATTACTCAGATTAATTGGAACTGAAGGATATTTGCTTCTGTGATTTGTCTGCATAACTGAGCATCATGTAACAGTTGCTTTAGGGAACTGTTGCAATAATTAAGAGTTCTTGTCAATCAAAGTTGAAACATTGTATGTTCCAAAGCACACCATCATTTTTAAGAGATTCTCTTGAATACCTTAAATTAAATATAAAGCTCAATAAGGTCACGATTTAAGAAACGGCACTGACTGATCATCAAGGATCAGTCTAAGAGGACAGAAACACAGAACACACCCACTGTTTTATGCATTGCTGCGTGGACAGAATGACGCACAGATTTAGAAATTAGCAAAAATGGTTTACTCTAAAAATCCAGGCTTGTGTTTGTGCTCTACATGAGGTCCAAACTGGATTTGTGCTTGAAAGCCTCCAAACTCGCAAGCCTTCTCGAAGGAGACTGGATGGGAGCCATTCAGAATGTCATCTCGAGCCTATAAAGGTAAGTAGAGACATATCAGGCACATCAGAAGCAGTTACAGTGTCTTTGAAATTCCTGAACAGTCAGAACACAAGCCAAGAATCAAGCAGCAAGCAAGGAAATCCTGTCGGAATGCATCTGTTATTCCATTGTGGATATGTTTATAACTAACAAAATAAACAAAGGGCCAGGTCCTCCTCTGGTGTAAATCTGCACAGTTCCACTGAGGCCAAGAGAGCTGCCCCAATTTGCAAAACTGAACCTCTTGCCTAAATATTTCATATGATTCATATACAATTTACCATGCTGTAATAGAAAGGAAAGTTATCTATATAATTAACATGGAAAATACTGATTGCAAATGTATGAACAGTGATGGATGATGGCCACCTGAATTTTCCTTTCTTGTCATGTGTGTAAATTTAGTGGTTGCAAAAGGTACTGGAACACCAAGACTGTTTCTCGGACCCCTTAGATATAGTCTGTCTACACGGACCACAGGTTGAAAACCACTAGTCTAAGGTAACATCAACTGGTGGAATCACCATCTCTCTCACTAGGGAAGGTTCTGATGATGGGGAAAGAGCAAAGACATTTTTGGTGCAATGTAAGTCTCTGACTTCCTTGGAGTGTGAGGGATCTGAGCCACTTGTACTGAACTGGTCAGAAGAGGGAGACTTCGTGTTGCTACCATTGGTGGTGGCAGCTTTGATTGCACTGGAACTGACGGACCCAGAGACTTCGATTGTACTGTGGAATGGGTGTCACTGAAACGGGGTCTGGTACCAAAGAACCTTTATGGATGTTAGACTCCTGGCCCTGGGACTTTGCATGTCCCAAGTCCTTAGAGGTTGACAGCGTAGGTCTGTTCAACCTCTAAGGATTACGATTTCATAGATGACTTAGGAGGAGACCTATTCTTTTGTTTTATGAGTGTTCTCTGCCTTCCCGATGAGACCTCAATAAGGGGTCTGTGGGTACAGACTCCACAGTAGCAGCGTAGGACCTCGTGATGGGAGGTGTACTCCGTGTAGATTTAGGTTGATGTACAACAGGTGCCCCCTGTCCTAAGTCAACTGTGGCCTCATGGCCTTCTCTATGAGGCATTTTCTAAGCCGAAGTTCCCATGCTTCATGGGTACAGCTAGGGAAAGAGCAGCAGATATTACACCTAGCCGTGATATGCATCTTACCAAAACATTACAAGCACTGCATATGGTTGTCGGTGACCAAGGAGGAATGGAGGCAGGACACACAAACCTTGAAGCCAAGAGTTCCTGGTGTAATCTGAAAACTCTAATGGAGTATCTGGGTGGGGGAGGAGTCCACCAGGTGGAGATTCTATCTAACTATAAGAAATTTCCTAAAAGATATAACAACTATTAAAACTGCAAACTGTGGAAATAACTATATGCAAAAAGCACTAAGGCAATGTTTAATATTTAAAGAACGAAGAACCCGAAGGAGAGCTCCGAATACTGGAGGTTCCAACCCAGGCCATGAGGTGGTAAGAAATAACTAGAGAGACAGTTGGCCTGCTCCGCCTTTTCTCTCCTTGGTTGGAGGCACAAGGAGAGCAAAGGCACATGCACGGACCAAAATTCTCCAACTCCAGAGGCATGGACAGCATGTGTATCCCCAAAATGGAATACAGACAGGGACCAACCGTTGAAGAACTCCTCTTCTCTCTCTCAGCCTGAACAGTCATCTGATGGCAAACTTTCAGTAATCATGGACCTGGACCAGATTCAGGAGGACTGACCTATTACTTAATCTCCATACCATATAATTAATTCCTAGGAAGTGATTTTTTACACATTTGCTTAAGGTGCACATTTAGGATGTTTGGAAAAAACTTGTACTTGAACAGCAGTGTTAAACCATTGTGTTCATACTACTGATGCATTACAACAATATGTTTTGTTAGAACCAACTTGTCTATTTTAGACATATTTTTATATGTTAGCAGTAAAACGAGTAGAATTTAAAAGCAGAGGTGCTTTAAGAATTTAGCTAACTATTCCCTCTGCAGAGTTTACCCATCTGGCTCATATATTTTTTGCCTTTTTCTGGTAGCCCCAATGCCCCTGTGAAAGCCAAAGAGAGTTCAGCTTTAAGACATGGCAGTTAAGAGAACTTTAATGATTATGAAAATTAAGGGCAAAAAATGGAAACCCACTTTTATAATGAGAGCAGGTGCTCTGGCCTCTTTCCCAAACAATACATAAATGCATTTCCCACCTCAATATGGTCAGCTGAGTCATTATAAACAAGGCCATTGAAAATGAGAAGCGTGGTTCTAGCATGAAAATGCACACCAAGACACAAAGTAACTCCAAATGCCATTTTTACGATGGCCTACACATCCAATTTGCTTATTTTAACAGTAAATCATTTTTTCAGCTGCCAACAACTCAACCAGTCTGGAAAAGTCAAGCAGCGTTTTTTCAGAATTATCCCATCATTAATATTTTTCCTGAGGCAGACTGCCCTCAGTTAACAGACAAACCCATAGTCTTCAAATGCTGCAACCCCCCTCTTCACACAATTGGGGGTGGGGCTGCAAAAGGTAAGCGAGAAAAAAATTTGGTCCTGCAAGCCAGACATCAAGACCTACTCCCAACTCCAGAAATGAGGCTCATGAAAGAGATACAGAACTTCGCTAAGTTCCAATTCAAATACAGGGGTGGGATGGTAAAGAAATAAGAGCATGTGATAGCTAAACACACAAGCAATTACAGTATTAGCTATAACAATACCACGCAGAATTCCTCAGTAGGATAGAAGAAGTTTCTCTGCTATACGTACTATACCTGAACATAAAGCAAGTTCAGCTGAACAGGATCTCTTGAATCTACATTCTGGTCTGAATAAAAGAATTTTCGCCTCAGCAGCAGTGTTTCATTTTCATCAACTCCTTGTTCTCTGAATGTTCGACTATGATCTAGCCAGTTTACTGGAACAGAAACACAACCCCCTTATAATATCGCAAATCTATATTTTATCTTGCAAAAATTACCCTAAACCACGGGTTCTCAACCTTTTTCTTTCTGAGGCCTCCCCCGCAATGCGCTATAAAAACTCCATGGCCCACCTATGCCACAACCGGTTTTCGGCATACAAAAGCCAGGGCCGGTGTTAAGGGATAGTAAGTCAGGCAACTGCCTAGGGCCCCACGCCATAGGGGGCTCCGCAAAGCTAAGTTGCTCAGGCTTCTGTTTTAGCCCCAGGTGGCAGGGCTCAGGGTCCCAGGTTTCAGCCCTATGCAGAGGGGCTTCAGCTTTCTGACTTGTGCCCCAGTGTGAGTCTAACACTGGTCCTGCTTGTCGGACCCCCTAAAACCTGCTCGTGGCCCCCAGGAGGCCCCAGGCCTCTGGTTGAGAGCCACTGCCTTAAACCAGGATGCAAAGTGTGCTCTACGTACACATTTACATACGTTGACATTCATGTGTGATCTGCCTATCTGAGACAATATTTGCACGTGAAACTACAGTAATGCATGTTACAGAAACACAAGTTAGCTAGACGAAATGTGCACAGTGTTAAAGTGACAAGATACTGTGAGGTTTTGTAAATTTTCTTTCAAGCTAAACAGATGTATCGTGGAATGAGCGCCCATCGTATGAATGAATCTGCTCCACTTCTCAGCTGATGCTATGGAGGTTGCAATTGATATTACAGTCCAAAATATCAGCAAATGAATAATGCGAATTTTAGTTAGAATTCAGCAGGAATTTGTTGTAGCATAATTTATTAAAATTACTGGAAGCCAATGCAAAGACAGTTGTAGCTTACACATGAGTTTCACTTGTCTTCCAAGCAGTGGGATAAAACTGAATCAACTATGGACATACAAATACGTTTTGTCCCCAGAGCTTCTTATTCTTAATTTCATATTGTTTTAAAACATTGGCCTGTGATGCAAACAACAGGGGCAAAACACATGCCAAAAATGAGGAACTTAAGGGAAGAGCCTTTACACAAGATGGAATGCAGATAGTGTGCCACTTAAAAGCTGTTTTGTTTTGCTCTATTGTGAGCACTCTACACTGATGACTATTCAAAGACATGTAACAAGGCAAGCAATGTTTTGCTTTCCTGGAATGTACCCTTTATATTTGACATACAGATAGAGGCAAAACAACATTTCATTGACCTTCAGCGCAAGGGCAACGGATCAGACGAATGAGATGGCATGAGTAGTTGAACAAATAACCTTCCTCAGTAGAATGTAGTGAGACCACTGTCGGACTGAAATCCCTCCACCAACTACACAGAAATCACTACTACTGGATCTAGAACTAGTTTTCAACATACATAATAACAACTGTCCTCTTGTGGCTAACAGCTTTTCAACTGGATTTAAAAAAACACTGCAGCAATAAGACACCACAGGCACATACAGTATATGATACTCCACCTAGTCGTATAACGTTTTCCTGGATTTGTAAATGGAAGGTTAAGTGCAGCAGATAATCTCATGAGAAATGTCCCAAAACCAATATCTACCTTCTGGGTTATTCTCTTTCCCCCTACATGATAGTTCTCCAGAAACACACCCAACTAGTCAAACAGCCTCTTGGGTTACAGTACTCACAATCATCATCTGTATGAAGCTTCGCCTTCAACTTCTCCATTTTTCTTTCATCTCGTAACAATGTCCTGTCTTTCTTAAGTGTACCTGTGCTCTCCTCCTTTTTCTCCTCAATGCTCTCCTGGATTACGGAGTACTCTTCGTAATTGGTTATTCCTACAAGTGTGAACACAGGATAAGCATGCAACTCCAGCAGCCAAAACATGAAAATGTAACGTATACTAGGACAGCAGGAAAAGATTTATTCTAAATATTGATTAAAATGAAGTATATTTGAAGTTAATATCCAAACACACTCCAGACCAGGTGCTAAAATGTATTATTATATGAATTTATTGAGTATGGTACCTAGTCAATCTTTCCAACAAAAATTGGCACTAAAAGCACAACATCCCTCTATCAGGCTCAGAAAATTATCCTTCAAAAAACCATTACACCCTGTGTATGTAGAGTTGATTCAGATTTATCTTTTATCAGTCTCAAGAAAGTTGCTTTCTTAAATTTTAAATCTCCTGAGAAAGATAGCCAGGTCAAGCTCTAGCAGATTTTGAGCAGAATAAAGTTCCTGAACTTGAGGCCATGTGATGGAGAATTCTGGGTCAGAGACTCCTGCAATTTCTTCCTTAAGTACGGGCAGAGAAAATGTGGCAGAGCACTGGGAAAGAAAGTCTCTGAAACATCGGGATTCTAGGCAACTTTAGGGCTTTACAGATGTTAATCCTCACTATAAATTTCACATGAAACTGTGCCGAGAGCCTGTGTAGAGCACTTAGCACATGTTTAAGTTGCTCTCATTTCTTTGTCTTGCTTGTGTTTTCCAGTATTTGTTAAGCACTGACAACGTGAGTTGTGCTATTTAGGACAGAAAGAGAGTCTAAGATGACTAAGGAGCCATACTGTACACCAGCTGCTCTGAGTGGCTTCCATGGTCAACTCCAGACAGAACACAATATTACAGTGAAGTCTAGAAGTGACAACAATATGGGACCTCATGGCTAGGCATGTTTGCAAAATGAGCAGGTGAAAATGCAAGAAGGCATTCCTGGTCACCAAACTATTGCTTTACGTCACCTGGAGAAATGACCTACCTCTTCACTGACCACTACATGGTAGCAGTTTTTCAATGTGCAATTCATATTTAAACTTAGTACTCAATTCAAACCAGCATTAAACCAGCACTAGCATAAACCAGTCCTGTATGTCTTTAGTGATCACATTAACATAAATAGAAGCCTTAGCCACTCAATAAGATAGAAGAGTAAATTCTATCTCTGCTTAAACATTAGTTAGACACAAAGCTAGTTTTATTTCACCACCTCTCAGAAGGGAACTGTATGTGGAAGAAATAAATACTGAAATATTTAGAACATTAGGTGTCAAAAAACATAAGTGCCTCTGACGGGTAAGTGCTATCTGGTAGCAAAACATTTAAGGTGTAAATCCCTACTGAGTCACACAGGACAGGAAGGCAGATGCAACTGCTTTATAGAATGGGAAAAAAGCCATTCTGAGTATTGTAATACAGCGTAACTGATGCTGAACACTACCTATTTTCAAACAGGCATAACAAGCCTGATGTTGATAAATCGCTGTATATAACATGCACAGAATCCTGAAACCCAAAGTAAAAAACGTCGGGGAAAAAAATCATATTCTCTTAGAGATTCAGACCAAGAAATCTCACCTATCCTGCTGCAAATGGTAACCAGCAATTCACCAACAGTTTTAGAATCATCCACCATAACTGTTTTCACTGCCCCATCCAGCATTCGTATTTTCTGAGGTCTCTGTTTCTTTTTGTACTCCAAAATATCCTAGGGAATAAACCACACAAAGAATTACACAGCTTCAGAACCATTCCAAGCCAGAAAGCCACTGAAATCTGGAGCAAATTGAAGTTTTAATCTGACAAATACAAAAATATTATTTTTTAAGAACTATTTAGACAAACTTTAAAAGTTTGTTGCCTGAATCAGGGCCTAGTTCTAGTATTGACAGTCAACATTGCTTTAGTTTAAAAACTGTGTAAGTGACTCTACTAAACCCTATTCTTCAGGCCTTCAATAACCTGCTGCAGAGTCTTCATGCCAGAGCGGCATGAAGGGGATCTAAAAGCCCTGGCTGCTCCCAGAGGATTTGTCCAGTCGAGGTACTGTGAAAAACCAGCCATAATGGTGCTGAGGAGCCCTCACAAGCCCTGGCATACAGGACATGTAGAGGTGGAGCTAGGGTCAGGAAGGGTGTGTCAGGAGTAGGGCTGCAGCACTGCAGAAGTTCTGGCCAGCTGTTACTTAGGCCCCAAATGTTGTCCAAGTTACACCTGTGGTCTCTATGGCCCCTAGAGCAGCCCATGATTGAGCAGGCAGAAAGGCAGAAAGGTGGCTTAAAGGTGCTAGTTCTGCACTGCACCTCTCAAAGGCTCGGCACAGACTCTCACCCAGGAGTTCAAATCCTATTAAAAATATCAGCCCATTTCTGCTTCACACTCACCCCTAACAAAGTAAGGAGAATGCCTTCTTTGGAATGAAAACGCTGAACCACCTCTTGGTACCGTACCAATCTATACGCTTGGATGCAAAATGACCAACATTTGTGTCTTGCTCGGAAAATCAGTGCGTATTTTTCATTCTTTGAGCTGGGTATTCTGTTCTACCGTGGTTGCCAAATCTGACACTTGTAGGATAACAAATGGTTTGTTCTTGCATCCAAATGTTTTTCAAGGACTAAAGTTCTTTGTACTGTATGACTGTCTCTAAATCTGTTGGTGAAAAAAAGATGACAGAATTTTGCCTTACCCCGCTTCGCAGCATATAATAATCCAGTGTTCTTCCAGCTTCCAACCAAATACCTTTCCGAGGATCTTCATCTGACAAGAACAGTCCATAGTCAGAGGCTGAGGAACAAAACAGAAAAGGCACTATTACTGTGGTAAAACAAACAAAGAAAAACAATATGTTGACCAGAATTCAAGTTCAAGCTTCTGTCAATTTACCGTCCACTCTTAATGAGTGTTTGGCAGAAGTATAGTTACTCCAGTTAAAGAAAATGTAGCTTAGACTACAGAGGGCAGGATTTTAAAGATAGGCTTTACTCTAGACTGAAGTGGATGGCTCATCAAGCAAACCTCATCCTGCATGTGTAATACATAGTTATAATTAACTATACTTGAATAAGATACTTTTATAACCATCAAAAATGCAGAAGAGTTCAGATTTAAGGCTAACAGAGTTTTCAGTCACTTCATACTATGAACCAACAGTTCAGCTTTAAAACATGCAGCGTTTACTTGATGGAAGTGTTTCACTGAATAAACTAAGAATCCTCGAAAACATCTAATTCAATTGATAGTACTTTCCTGGCAATTTCAACTGTGTGAAGTTATTCCTCTTTTGTATCTGTCATAACAGTGTCTGTGAGTATGCTGCACATACTTTAGACTAAACACTTCACAATCTCTTTAATGACACATGTTAAAAGCAATAGTGTAGAGTCAGGTCTGTACAGACTACCAGCCATTAGAAGTGCAACAAAATAAAGACCATAGTTTCTGCCAATAAAGCCTAAGGAGGTTTATCTTCTTGTTTAATAAAATGGTTGAACACCTAAAGATAGTGAATTTTTATACAAACTGCTTTGAGCCAGCTTTCAAAGAAAAATACTGCTTGCGTTTTTAATAGATGCTGTGTAACCTGTCTCAAATATACAATTTAGCCTAAAAATATGGAGTTTTAATGGAGAAATCTTTCCCAAAGCCCCTGAAAGTAAAAAACACACCAGAAAGTTCCTTACATACATTAATTTAGGAAGCTAATCACTGGAAAGCAAACCCATAACACAGTGATGATTTGGAAACATAAATTCAGCATACAGTCAATTACATCATATCATTCCACAAATTGTGCATCTAATATAGCTCCAAATGTTCATTCCTCTCAGTTCAATCATGGACAAGCAATGACCTTTGCACAGTACATATTTATTGTACAGAAAAATCAGCATATTGTGTTTATTGCATTCTGGTACTGGTGTGACAGTGACAAGCCAATCAGTCTGTGTCACTTGGTGTAATTTTGTAGTATCCCAAACTAACCTGTCATGACAGTCTACACTATAATGCTCACCACTTTTACAAAATTATGATAAATCTTATACAAAGTATGTCTTGCGAGGTATCCTTGGAGAAGTCATAGTCTGCTGAATATGACTGCCCTGTTTAAAATGTGTGCATCAGCACTGTATATGGAGTTATGAGATTTGCCATGTGTTTGTTACTGAAACATGGTGTGAGTCTGGGGAACGCCCACAGACTCGCTCTTTAGAAATCACAAAGGACTGGCATATCATCCCCAGAAACACCTCAAGCTGCAGGTACACAGAAGGTGCAAGCAAGGATTTCCAATTCATATGAAGGGCCGAGTGCAGCTCATATAGGTAATGGATAGAGCTCTACGCAGATACTAAATTTTTTATCTGCATCAAATCTGCAGTCCCCAAATTATCTGCAGATACCCGCAGGGCTTTAGATATAAAATTTGTATCCTCATCCAATCCATGATTTGCAAAAATGAGCTGCGGATATCCACAGATTTGCACGGCTCTAGCAATGGGGCATCCGGACCCCATGAAACAGCAAGGACTTTATCAGTAAAAAAGGGTCAGGATATAAAAAGGGCCCGGCCAACTCTCTTCTCCTGCACCTCTACTGAAACAAGATTGCTTGAAGGACTTGGAACTGGGAAAAATTAGTCTCAGCCTCGGAAGGGACCCCAGCCTGTGTACTAAGAACTGTGAACTGCCTGCAACATTGCGAGTGGTGAGAAAAACTGTTTGTTTCAAATTTAGTCTTGGTAAAGTTCAGGAAACAGCTTACGGTTTTTATCTCTAATTTCTTTTTGTAACCAATTCTGATCTTCTATGTCTACATCACTTATAATCACTTAAAATCTATTTGTAGTTAATAAACTTATTTTAATGTTTTATCTAATCCAGTGTGCTTTTGGCAGAAGGGCTTGGGGAATCTACTCAGGTAACAAAGGCTGGAGGCATAATAATTTTCTTTGTTAAAATGATGGACTTTATGCACTTTATTGCTCAGTAAGTAACTGAGCAGTATAAGGTGGTACATTTCTGGGGTGCAAGGCTGGTACTAGGGATATGCAGGTGTCGCTTGACATGTACTTCAAGAGTGGCTGGGCATAGCACTCTGGTAGTTGTCTGGCGGTGACTTGCACGCTAGAGGCTGGTATGAGTGGGCAGAGGTGAAGCTCACACAACAAAGGAGTGCATAGCATACACCACACTGGAGAATTAATGGGGCACAGCTCTCCTATGATCCGGATTGTACCCTGGGGAATGTCAAACTTGTCAGTTAGCTTCATCAGCAAAAGAGGTATTATACAGTAGCTCAGTAATTATATTTCTACTTAGCAGTGTCATTCACACACCTATTGCAATGCAGTTGTATGTTTTAAAAAACCTAAACAAGAGAAAAACTGTAGTTAGATGAATTCCCTTCCTCTTGCACCTGACCTTTAAAAGATATGCAGCCCTAAATATCTATTGTTTTCAACAGAAGTTGAGTACATTCAGCACCATATAAGACTGGACTAATAAAATGCCTTTTCTTATATCCATATACTAAGGCCCTGACATGCTAAAACAGTCCTCTTCAAGGGAGAAAATATTTCTGTACTGAAAACATACCACTATTCTTGTGATAATTAGACTACCTAGAGAAATAACAGTATTTTAGTAACAACTGCTTCAAAATGTATAACAGAAATAATAGCTCTAAAGTAGGAGAGGTATATGTCATCAACAGGTTCATTATTTTTTTTATTTGTATTATTGTCACACTTAGGGACCTTAGTGACAGGCCAGGACCCCATTCCTGATTGTAAGGGCTTACATTCTAGAGAGACAATATAAACAGCACAAGGCTAGAGGGTCGTGATAAACCTGAATTGGTTCAGCAAATACTTTGCGTAGCCTGATAAGAGTGAATTTATGTACTACGCAGTAGCTTGAAAGGGTTCTACTGCTGAATCAGGCACAGTAGAAAAGTTGTCAGCAGAATGAGGACCTTGAGGAGCAAACGAGAAACTATCCGTTACATATTCTCTGACTAATAATGTTATACATTTTATTAGCAAAACAAACAAGATCACAAACGCTGTAATATAGCAAAGGAGATAGTGCCAATACAAAATGGCCAGCACTCGCATATCCATAGTGAGGAATCCCGGAACTGGTGAGGCGATCAACATATTGTCATCAGGGCAGCACATTCCAACATTTCCTACTGTCATCAGACTGGGTCTTAGCTTTTATGGTGGGTTATGCTAGCGCCAACCACGTCTCATATATATTAACAGTGGTTTCAACCTCCTTTCCTTATACGTACCTTCACACCTCTATACTTAGGGTCCCTACCTTCAATAGGTCAATTAGTCACTTATGTTATACTCATTAGCATTTACGTCAATTTGTTGCCATGATACACCTGCGGTTAATTCATGTATGTTTTGGTCAAATTCAGCATCCTTTTAAACTTTCTCTAAAATTACTAAACTATACTTCTGAGGCATCTTACGTCACCTGTTCCCAGCACGTACTACTCTTGTTTATTTTAATACTTATCTTGTGACACAAAGTCAAACTATCAGTTAATTACAATGTACCTAATAACCACCTACATCATTACTGCCATTTTATATCAAATTATCTAGGGCTTGGTTATGCTAAGTTAAATGTCATACAGGCCTCAGGCCTGGAGGTCCTTGTGTTACAGGTACAATACCTGTGCATTACTTCTAAATAGCTCTTACAACATGGCTGGCTAAAGTCCTTTCTGTGTCCACACCACAGTTCTCAACTGAGTTTGTAACCAGAGAGCAGCATGGTTTCACTCAACACAATTTGTATCTTCACATGGCATGTTTAACCTAGGTTAATAACTATGGGAGCCAACATTGTTTTGCCCGTTGGAGGCCTAGGCTGGCACATAGTTGCCTTTTTTGTAACCATTTCAGCACTTTCCTTTGCTGTGCACAGCGCCCTCCAATCATGCTTGTGTAGTCTGTTTGGCCCAGTCTCCTCCTCAGCTCTGAGTGCATAGTGTCCTGTTTCCTGCTAAAGTCACTGACTGCGCATGCTCCAGGCAGTCTCCACTCACTGCGGTACTGGGGAACAGCTGCCCATATTTCCCCAGACAGCCCTGTTACCAACATAGCTTAACAACATGGTAGATGTGGCTGTGCAAACATGACAGGGAAAGCTGCTCTGTGGACACAACCTGCATCTGAGAGAGCTGGTCGGGAAGTGAAAGTTTTGCTGATGAAAATTTTCATCAAAAACCTAAAAACTGAGCCTTCTGGTTTTTGGCAGCCAAAAAAAAGTTCATTTTATGAAAATCTGAAAGTTTCACAAAAAAGAGTTGTTTGTTCAAACCCATTTTTCATTAAAAAAGTAAATGAGACAGTTGACCCACTCTAATTGTAACCAGTTATAGATTTACACTTGTGGTTTTAGCGCATATTAAACCTTGAAACAATGGGATTTTTAAAACCATTGGTATTCAACCAAGAACATTAAGTGCAGAGAGAATGGAACACCTTTCAAGTAGAACAAATTGCTGAAGTGCATTTTTTTTTTCTTTAAACAAACCTGGGGGTGGGGGATATAGATTTACAGACTCACCTTGCCCTGTTTGAGCCTCAGGCACTCGCTCACGAATAACTCTACATGCATCATACACTGCTGTGGATGGTTCAAATTGCATCGTCTTCACCACATTGCAGTGGCGGACGCAGATCTTCAAGGACAGGGCCACCATGGTGCCAGATCACTTGTGGGAACCCGCTAAAAATACCTGAAAAAGTAGTAATAGAATGAGCCCTCTGCATTTTGTAATTAATGTTTTCACACTTCCATCTTTCAATTAATTTAAAAGGAATATTGAAATGAAGTGCATACAAATTAAACATATTCAAGTATCAATTCTGTAGAAACTCTCACTAACATATCACATCTAGGAGATATTCAGAAGAGAGATTTTTGTTGGCATGTTTTAAAGTCACTTTAAGACAAGTATGTACATAATTTTACAGATCTAACATATTGTCTGAGGCATGTCAAATACCACACCAGCTGACAATACCTCTTCCTTGGGCATCCATCCAACAGCACATCCTTTAGTACTGACTGAATAGTGGTTTCATGATTTTAACTGAATTACTTCATTAGTTTTGAACTCTTCAATACTATATATTCATATTAAAAGCCCTACTTTAAGGAACAATGCATGCTTATATCAAAACAAATATTAACATGTTCTCTTCTCAAAGCTACATATGGATTCAAAGTAAAGTTCTTAATTATTTTCACACACTCATAGATTTTAAGGCCAGAAGAGACCACTCGGATCATCTAGTTTGACTTTTTCTATAACATTGGCCATAGGGCTTCCCGTAATTAATTCCTGCTTCAGGTCCAGTAGCTGTGGCTGAACTAAAGCAAATATCTTCTAGAAAAGCATCCAATCTTGATATTAATATTTCTGGTGATGGAGAATCCACCAGAACCCCTTGTTTAGTTCTTCTACTGGTTGAAGAACTAAACATGCTCACTGTTAAAATTTTTCACCTTATTTATTTTCTTAATTCCTCTAGTTTCAGCTTCCACGTGTGCTGTTTTCACAGTAGCTGGCTCTGGCTTATAAAAATTAACTCTCAAAACCTTATAGCCCTCTTCCCTGGGCTCAATTACTAACAGTTTGTAATAGGCTCCAGCATCTGTATAGTCCCCTGGCCCCCGGGCTAGACAATCTCTAAACTGAGACAGTCTCTGCAGTTCTCCTCTCCCAGAGAGCTGCCTGGGATTTCTGGAGAACTCTACCCTGTACTCCTTCAGCCACAGATTCAGTTAGTTACAGGATTTTCTGCTGTGGCTGGTCATGTGACTGCCACCTAACACCACAGATCCCTAGTTCGGTCAAGTAACTACATTTCCCAGCATACCTGGATTTAGATGAGCCAGAACTTAAACAGGGCTGACTGGCCTGGTTCTTCTACCCTAAAGGGGTGAACCACCTTAAGAACATAAGAACGGCCACACTGGGTCACACCAAAGGTCAACCTTGCCCAGTATCCTGTCTTCCGACAGTGGCCAATGCCAGGTGCCCCAAAGGGAATGAACAGAATAGGTAATCATCAAGTGGATCCATGCCCTGTTGCCCATTCCCAGCTTCTGGCAAATAGAGGCTAGGGACACCATCTCTGTCCATCTTGGCTAATAGCCATTGATGGACCTATCCATGAATTTATCTAGTTCTTTTTTAAACCCTGTTATAGTTGTGGCCTTCACAAACTCCTCTTGCAAAGAGGAATACAAAACAAAGACAACCTCCTCTTGCAAAGGAAATCTTGAGTAAAAGGCGAAAGATTTATATACTAAACAAAGAGAAAGTTCAAATGAGCATGTATCTTCAGAAAGTTTGACACCCTGCAGTTATCACATCATGAATGCCACCACATTTGGGCCCCACTTTAAGGCTCATTGCTGTAACTCACTTACTTCTCAGATCTGCATCCTTTTATCTAGTTTCAGAAAATGAAGGCTCAGCCCTAAAATTAGGGTCCATGTAAACACAAGAACTGAACTATCTGATTTTTTTAAAATAACCTTTCCAGACGGAACACTCTCAGTAAGCTGAACAGGACTGGTGAATCAGCTTTTAAGGAACTTCCAAATGCAGTCCCTGATTTGGAGAACAGTTTTTGTTTGTAAGGGAGGGGGAATATGATGGGGGAAGTTTAACCATCGCTCTTCAATATTAAGAGTCAAAAATACTCAACTGAGAGTGCTTTCTGATAAACATAAGATATTGAAGTTGCAAAAAGTTAGTACTGGTTTTAATACAGAACAATTCCCTTTATAAGTTTCTCTGAAACTTTCAGAAGTACAAACTTCAGCCCAATACTAGATCAGACTAATAAAATCTGAAAAAAATAGATCTAAGAATGAAAGCATGTCCTGTGGCTTAGTGGTCGAAGCATGAAGGGGCATACAAATGTTTAGCATATCTGGCACATAAATACCTTACAGTACGAGCTACCACAGTACCATGTGAACGCCTGTTCTCACTTTCAGGCTACACTGTAAATAAGAAGTGGGCAGCATTATCTCCCAGAAATGTAAACAAACTTGGTGGTCTTAGCAATTGGCTGAACAGGAAGTAGGACTGAGTGGACTTGTAGGTTCTAAAGTTTTACTTTGTTTTGGTTTTGAGTGCAGTTATGTAAAACAAATTCTAAATTTGTAAGTTGCACTTTCACAATAAAAAGATTGCACTACAGTACTTGCATGAGGTGAATTGAAAAATATTTCTTTTTTTACAGTGCAAATATTTGTAATAAAAATAATATAAAGTGAGCTCTGTACACTGTATTCTGTTGTAATTTAAATCAATATATTTGAAAATGTAGAAAATATCCAAAAATATTTAAATAAATGACATTCTATTATTAACAGTGTGATTAATCATAATTAATTTTTTTTAATTGTTGGACAGCCCTAATTCTATACATTTTATAATGAAAAAAATCTACAAATCAAGGCTGAAAGCAAATTCCTAGAAATTAGGAATAAGGGACACCATTTGGTTTTTACTATTCTGAAAAGTTTCTCCACAAAGATTCTCACAGACCGTAAGGGCAGAAGGGACCGTTGTGAGATGCAAGAGAAACAGAAAGTTTGAACTGCTTGCCAAAGTTTAGTGCAGGAACAAGCCTTTACACAATTCCTTTTACAAATGCTGTGATACGCAACACCTTTATTTTATGAGACCAAGAGGAAATTTCTATCTGTAGTTTAAAATGGAAAGCCTGTAGCAATGAACATTCTGAGTTCTGATTTCAAGTTAATCACTAGGATCCAGTAGACTTGACAGAGAAAATTAATATCTAAGTGTTATTTAACCTGCTTTAACATTGGTGTATCAGAGTAAAACCACCATTCAGCTTCACTAAATTCCTCCAGAAATATTGCTTGGTATTGTCAATGGGTAAGAGGAAATACTAGAAATGCTTGGTCTGTAACACAGATGTTAACCACCAGCTGTATTAAACAAGGCAACAGAAGTTCCAGCTCAGTTCAAGTTCAAGATTAATACTCGTTGCTTTTCACTACCTCACACTCCATGTTTGGGCCATATGACAATTTTCAAACAGACCTTCTATAAGAAAGACAACTCATTACAGCTAATGTATAATCTTTATCCAGACACAACAGTTTTGCATGAAGCTGAGTCTCTGGTGACACCTCTTTCTGTAGTGGAGAATGTTGAATAAATTCCTTAATAAGAGCACACAGAAATCCAACTCAATCTCATGAATTGTTCACTTCGTTACATAGGGGAAAGCTCCTGTTCAAGAAAGAAATGTTAATTTTGATATGGTTAAAGCAACATCAGAATGCAAGAATTATGCCTACTATCGTAAAGTTAGTGTTGAAGGTCTGAGCAAGACACAAAACATACTTCAACAATGTTTAAATATTTCTTTTCCAACTGCAAGCTCTTCAGGGAAGGGCCTCTGTCTGTATAGCACTTAGCACAATGGGGCCCCAAACTATATTTGATCCTTTTGAGGGCTACAATTCTACAAATAACCATACTCATTTGTCATTGTTGGGTAACAAAATGGCAGATGAAACTCAATGTTGATAAATGTAAAATAATGCACATTGGAAAACATAATCCCAACTATACATACAAAATGATGGGGTCTAAATTAGCTGTTACCACTCAAGAAAGAGATCTTGGAGTCATCATTGGTAGTTCTCAGTAAACTGCTTAATATGCAGTGGCAGTCAAAAAAGTTAATAACGTTAGCAACCATTAGGAAAGGGATCAATAATAAATCAGAAAATATCATAATCTCACTATAGAAAGCAATAGTACACCCATACCTTGAATACTATGTCCAGTTCTGGTTTATTCTGATTTATTCTGCTGAGCTATTATGCAGTCTCTCACTTATTTCTCCATTTCCTTTCCCCACATTCAGCTTCACTGAAAGCACGTTCATTGTGGGTTGTAATCCACAAAAAAGATATATTAGAACTGGAAAAGGTCCACAGAAGGGCAACAAAAATGATTAGGGGTATGGAACAGCTTCCATATGATGCGAGATTAAAAAGATTCAGCTTGGAATAGAGACAACTAAGAAGAGATATGATAGAGGTCTATAAAATCATGAATGGTGTGGAGAAAGTGAATAAGGAAGTGTTATTTACCCCTTCATACAACGCAAGAATTATGTTAGTAGACAGCAAGTTTAAAACAAACAAAAAGGAAGTACTTCTTCACATAACACAGAGTCAACCTGTGGAACTCATTACTAGATGATGTTGTGAAGGCCAAAAGTACAACTGGGTTCAAAAAAGAAGTAGGTACGTTCATGGAGGATCAGTCCATCAATGGCTGTTAAGGCAAGATGGTGAGAGGTGCAACCGCATGCTTTCGGTGTCCTTAAGCCTCTGACTGCCAGATGATGGGACTGGATGACAGGGGATGGATAAGTTGATAACTGTCCCGGTTCTTTTCATTCCCTCTGAAGCATCTGGCATTGGCCAGTGTCTGAAGATAGGTTAGAGGGCTAGCTGGACCATCAGTCTGACTTTGTATAGCCATTTTTATGTCTGTAAATCGCAAATCAGCGAGTAGTGACTTGGAAAATGGAGCTTAAATACCAAGGTGTGTGTATGAAGAACTATCATCCTCTCGCTTCAGAAAGTTACTAACGTGAAGCAAATTAGAAACCTAAATCCATCACAGTGGTGTCGAAGCACTGTGCATCAATTAAATGCAGCACTAAGAATACTAGATAGCAAAATCTTTTAGCGTCCCTTGTTCCCAGTGAGCAACTTTCTGGTGAGAAGAGACAATAACTGTTCCTCTGCTTTACCTCTTACTTTCATAGAATCACAGAATATCAGGGTTGGAAGGGACCCCAGAAGGTCATCTAGTCCAACCCCCTGCTTGAAGCAGGACCAATTCCCAGTTAAATCATCCCAGCCAGGGCTTTGTCAAGCCTGACCTTAAAAACCTCTAAGGAGGTGGTAGAATCTCCTTCCTTAGAGGTTTTTAAGGTCAGGCTTGACAAAGCCCTGGCTGGGATCATTTAACTGGGAATTGGTCCTGCTTCGAGCAGGGGGTTGGACTAGATGACCTTCAGGGGTCCCTTCCAACCCTGATATTCTATGATTCTATGATTCTAAGGAGATTCTACCACCTCCCTAGGTAACGCATTCCAGGGTTTCACCACCCTCTTAGTGAAAAAGTTTTTCCTAATATCCAATCTAAACCTCCCCCACTGCAACTTGAGACCATTACTCCTCGTTCTGTCATCTGCTACCATTGAGAACAGTCTAGAGCCATCCTCTTTGGAACCCCCTTTCAGGTAGTTGAAAGCAGCTATCAAATCCCCCCTCATTCTTCTCTTCTGCAGGCTAAACAATCCCAGCTCCCTCAGCCTCTCCTCATAAGTCATGTGTTCTAGACCCCTAATCATTTTTGTTGCCCTTCGCTGGACTCTCTCTAATTTATCCACATCCTTCTTGTAGTGTGGGGCCCAAAACTGGACACAGTACTCCAGATGAGGCCTCACCAATGTCGAATAGAGGGGAACGATCACGTCCCTCGATCTGCTCGCTATGCCCCTACTTATACATCCCAAAGTGCCATTGGCCTTCTTGGCAACAAGGGCACACTGCTGACTCATATCCAGCTTCTCATCCACTGTCACCCCTAGGTCCTTTTCTGCAGAACTGCTGCCTAGCCATTCGGCCCCTAGTCTGTAGCGGTGCATTGGATTCTTCCGTCCTAAGTGCAGGACCCTGCACTTATCCTTATTGAACCTCATCAGATTTCTTTTGGCCCAATGCTCCAATTTGTCTAGGTCCTTCTGTATCCTATCCCTCCCCTCCAGCGTATCTACCACTCCTCCCAGTTTAGTATCATCCGCAAATTTGCTGAGAGTGCAATCCACACCATCCTCCAGATCATTTATGAAGATATTGAACAAAACTGGCCCCAGGACCAACCCTTGGGGCACTCCACTTGATACCAGCTGCCAACTAGACATGGAGCCATTGATCACTACCCGTTGAGCCCGACTTTCTCACCAGTTAGCTGTTGTTTCTAGGAAGATGCCACTACAGGAGAAAGTCTTATGAAGGAGAAGTTTAGCCATGGCAACATGAGCGGTGGGAGGGGTTAGCAGCCATGAGTCCATATACAGTCTCAGACAAGATCGTACTTGGAGAATGGGGAGAGGGACAGCCCCTCCTTTTGCTTACGCCGCTGCTGCTACACTTGTATTTTAGCATACTAGTTCAATCAGAACTAGTGCAGGATGTCTCCTTGAGCTGAAATTCACACCTTCCAACCACACTGTAGACATACTCTTAGTCACCAATGGGAACAGGGACTGATTCAGTATTGACCTCCTCTGCTGAGTCATTACATCATTCAGCTGGGGAGCAACTACTAAAAATGTTTAGGTTTCAGAGTAACAGCCGTGTTAGTCTGTATTTGCAAAAAGATGAAGTGAGCTGTAGCTCACGAAAGCTTATGCTCAAATAAATTGGTTAGTCTCTAAGGTGCCACAAGTACTACTTTTCTTTTTGAAAATGTTTAGCCACTCACTGTACGTGAGCTTATCTTTCATCAGACCTGTCTCAGATTCTGTGTAAGGGACTCTCCAAACATCTGTTCCCGGCCAGGTTTAGTGTAATTTTATTTCCTTAGTTTGGGGCTCTTTTTAAAATGCCATTTTATATTAAAATTAAACAATAGAAATGATTTTCAAACAGATAAAATCATAAAACACTGGAAACACCCATATATTATTTGCTTCAACAGTCTCTAAATGTTATAGCTTTTCACTTCAGGTGACCAGGATAACATGAAAGTTTATTTTTGTATTAGGAAATATATACAAATCAACTGAACCCAAGGTGCAGCTAGTGCTGTTCAGTCACACTCGGATTACCAGGAGTTATATTTGCCCTCCAAGGTGTTGAAACAGCAGTACTATCCTCATTTATTATCTACACATTTGTAGAAGCCTTACTTCATAACACCATTTAAGTGAAATTTACACCAATTACACAGAACTCTTTTTGCTTTTTTACAAATTTGTTTCAACACCTTCATGAATAAATTAATCTCTCTATTTCTCTCCTGTGTAAACTCTGGAATTTTTTTTATTGTTGCAATTTCAGTGTTCTGCATATACTTTAGTGAAGGGTTCATTTAGATTTCTTAGGAGCCATGTTGTTCTCTTCCCAAAACACCCTTCAACACTAAGGTAAGGCCCAATGGATTAAAAAAACCCTACAATTTCTACATAATGTTATCTCATAGATTCATAGATATTTAGGTCAGAAGGGACCATTATGATCATCTAGTCTGACCTCCTGCACAACGCAGGCCACAGAATTTCACCCACCACTCCTACAAAAAAACCTCACACCTATATCTGTGCTATTGAAGTCCTCAAATCGTAGTTTAAAGACTTCAAGGAGCAGAGAATCCTCCAGCAAGTGACCCGTGCCCCATGCTACAGAGGAAGGCGAAAAACCTCCAGGGCCTCTTCCAATTTCCCCTGGAGGAAAATTCCTTCCTGACCCCAAATATGGCTATCAGCTAAACCCTGAGCATATGGGCAAGATTCATCAGCCAGATACTACAGAAAATTCTTTCCTGGGTAGCTCGGATCTCACCCCATCTAATAGCCCATCACAAGCCATTGGGCCTATTTACCATGAATATTTAATTACCAAAACCATGTTATCCCATCATACCATCTCCTCCATAAACTTATCGAGTTTAATCTTAAAGCCAGATAGATCTTTTGCCCCCACTGCTTCCCTTGGAAGGCTATTCCAAAATTTCCCATGGTAAGAGTTTGTTTAATCTGAGGTTAGGTGAACAGAAGAGAGCTAATTAGTCAGTAGAAAATTTAGACTTTTTTTATTCTATATACAGATTTTTTTTCCCCAACTGGGAACAAACAACAACAATGGACCATAAAAAAGCAACATGATGCAAAATTAGAATACTACTTAGCTCCCTCCATATCATTCTTGCACCCCAGAAAGGACAAGGAAAAGAAGTATTTGTTTACATTATGAAACAATTCTTACAATCATTACTACGATAGTCTTCTTTCTGCATCACCAACAGCCATAACTCTGTTACTGATAAAGTTACGATTGGCCAGTGTTTAGAATAACACGTATCTTCAAGGAAAGATTTGAAGCTCTTCAACACTTTTTCTTCATCAAAAAGTTGCACTGAAATTCCTTGAGAAAAACATTTACATTTCTTTTCACCTCTTTAAAGTGAGTTTTTCAGTGAACTACTCCGAATGTCAAATGTAACAGATTAATATAAATACAGATAGTGTTATTTCATTTTCCCTGAAATGTAAGAAGGTTTTTCAACACTTTTATTGATTTACTTTTGTGACACATAACAAGCCAGGAAAAAGCATAAAGGTAACCAGAAGGCCAGCCATAGGATCATAAATCAAATAAACACAGAACCAAACATATTCATAAAATCACCTTGAGATGCATGCCTAGAGCAAAAGGAAGAAATCCAGTGTCAATGCAAGCCAGTCCTCTATTTCTATGGAAGACTCAGTTAAAATTGCTTTCCCTCTTGGTACTTATGGATGTGAAGCAGCTCCAGAATCAGCTAAAATCCTACATAATCCCAGCACTGAGTAATGCCTTCATATGCTCCTACACATCTTCTACCATGTCTCCCAGTGATCGCTGTCCCAAATTCTCTGTGCTGCAGCAGTGATAAGCAAGTAATGCATTGTAGGGCTTTCAATGCCTTTCTTCTTCCACAATAATTAGCACCCTCCTGCTAAAGGGACTTGGAAATAATTAGGGTCAATATTTGGGAGGAACCCTAACTTTGGGATAAACCCCCAAAAGTGATTCATCCCATCCGCAGTACAGTAAAGCGTTACAGGTGATTCGTAATGGCACGTGGAACATACCATGAATTATACTATTTAGCATTTGTATTGTCGTGGCATCTACAGGCCACAGCTTCATTGTGCTGGGCACTGCACAACCTAGAGACTATACTTGACTAAAACAAGTTTAGATTCCAGAGAAACGCAATATACCCATACTCAGAATTGTGTCCGAACTGGTATTAATGCATTACAGCACACTATAGCTTAAATGTCGAACATGTCATCTGACAGAGTGCCTGTGACCATCACTTTTACAACAATTCAAGTTTATAAAAATCCTGCATAGCTGAAATGCTTTCTACTGGGACAGTCATAATGTGACCCAACCCCAGAACAACTGCCTACAAATTATATATCAAGGGCAAAATGCAATTTTTAGGTTCCTATTCGGTCACCACCACACCCAAAAAATGAACCTGAGCAAAGAGTGCACAGTCCAGAGAGACTACATTCTCTCCTTACCTCTTTCCATGCGTCTGTAGAAAAAGCATTTAACTACTTAATATTTACAAGCCCTGGCAAGTCTCATACACTCTCTACAGTATTCACAGAAGATACTATGTATATCAAACTACCATTTCAAGTTCACATTGTTATCTCCACAGTAATTGTGGATATCTGCATAGTTGTTCAGGTGCCCTGGCAGTCAATATATTGGAGCAATCAACCCAATATAGCATCTTCAGAGAACGTTCGTGAACTCCTTTTAAAACAGGCAGGCTGGCATGACATAAGATATTTCACAGGGTTAAATTATCCATCTTCAAATATGTTTCTCAAGCTTGTGTTACTTAACTAACCTCTGCACTTTTAGCTATTAGCTGTTCCAATTTGGTCAAAACACAGCAAAAGGGCAACTGACAACACAATTTTTAAAACGGCCTGGTTGCCAATTAGTTTACCAATGTGAAAACTGAGTTAATGGAAACACCAGCCAAGACAACTGCAGCCTCAAGTGCCACTAACCTACTTCAGAAAATTAGCTTTTAACAGTGCTGCAGTCAAACCATTTATCCATCCAATATGGTAAATCACAGATTTTCCCTATCATCATCTTTTGGGTCACTTTTTTGCATTGGAATAGACATGTCCTGCAGACATCTTAGCACGAGAGTAAATGATCTTTCTCCTCTGCTCAAATATTACTTGCTAGAATGCAATTCTGTTCCATATAACTTTGCTTTATTAATAGAATACGGAACAGATGTGTACTGCCCTTTCCATGTTTCAACTAAGCCTTCCGTAAGCACACACACAATGCATACTTCCTTAGATAGCCTGCTTCCAACTGTCTACATGGAGACCCCACACAGTAGTTAGTGGTACAGCCAATGGACGCTTACCAAAAATGGCAGCTTACAAGCCTGACTAGCCATACTGAGACAAGTTCACTAGAGAAGCAAATACTAAAGGGCTTCGCTCCCCAAAAAATGTGTTTCTGAAATAGCACAAACTGACAAAATAAATCAGAATTAGAACTGGGCCAAAACCATCTCTTATAGTGACTCCATTAAATAACTCCAAGGCTATGCTCAGCCTATCATGTTTGCCCCGTGCTCTGGAGAGCTGTTGTACTGGGTTTGATCCAGATGTTTTATGTTGCAGGGCAATTGTTATTACAATTTCAACACTAAGTTAACAGAAAATATGAGCATTTTAGAAGCTGTCTTTTCTTGATAATATTTGGTTAGGAACATTGCCTCACCTTCCATTTTACATCCCCATCCATTTAATATTTTGAAGTGAATATGGAATCTGATGTAACTGAACTTCTAATCTAGGCACATTTATAATAGTCAGTGCTCTATCAAATCAGGACTAAAAACATATCCAGTGGAAGTACAGTAGCGACTAATGCCATCTTGTTTTAATGTAAAGTTCTTTTATGATTTAGCAGGGTCTCCTCCCAGGAGATATTTCCTAACTGGTTCATCTAAGTATCAGTCAACACAAATGTCGGTCATGAGACTGCCACAGTCTAGAAGTCTGCATGCATGCCAGTATGGTCAAAAGCAAAATACTTTCATACTAGATTAACTTTGTAACAAGATCCAGTTGGTCAAGAGTTCTGCATTCCTCTAATATTTAAGCACAGGGCACCAGCAAAACAGGGCACATGACGTTCACTGCTGTGCGTGGGAGACAAAAACTTAATTCTGTTGCAACATCTTGAAGATTTGCTCCCAGACTGGTGCCTCAGAACATTCCCTTAAGCAAATGAACAAAAGAACCTGTCAGTATCACAAGCTACATTTTGAACAGAATCAAACGGATTATAGATGAAAATCTGTGTACTGAGAAAGGAGGCTTTGGAACAAAAAAAGTGTGTAAAGCACATCTTTACCCTGGGACAACTGATTGAAAAAAGGCTTGTTCACCAGAGATTAGTCCTGAATTGTGCAGAGTTCACCAAAGCTTCTGACTGCATTGACGGCAAGTCACTATGGAAAATCTTACAAAAATATGGGCTTCCTAAAAAGATAGTTTTCACTGACTAATATGCTGAATGAAGGTTCAAAAAGTGGAAAGACTGACTGGTTTGATATCATCACTGGAGTGCAACAGAGACGCATCTCATCACATCTCCTCTTCTGCATTGTGATTATGTGATGCGAAAAGCAAAATCAAAGGAAGATACATGAATTACGTGGAGCAGAGAAACACTTTGGGGTCTTGATTTTGCTGATGACATTGTTCTGCTGGCACACAATGATGCTATGAAAAAGACCATGATCAATGTCAAATGTGAGGCTGCCCAAGTAAGTTTAATCAGCCAAAAGGAAATGAAAGTTATGATCATTGAAAGAGGAGTCAGCAAGGATGGTGCATATGTAATTGAGAGTGAAGAATAAGGCATGGTTAACAAATTTGTATATCTTGCAAGCACAATTAGTGCTCATGGTCAACTTCGTAAGGATAAACAAGAACTGGGAAGGCAAGTGGAGCCTTTTTGAGATTAACAAATGACTGGAAAAAATAAGGAGACTCACACAAGAGCCAAAACAAAAAGTAATACATTGCCATTTTGATGCTCTACGTTTCTGAAACTTGCTAAATGCTAGAAACCCCCAACAGGAAAAATGCATTCCAGCAGAGATGCTTGAGAAAAATACGTGGTGTCTGCTGGTGGGATAAAGCAACCAACACTCCTTACAGACTGTAGAGACAATGATTCGAGAAAGAAGGCTGAAGTGTTTTGGACACGTTGTAGGGATGCCAACGAAAACAAACAAACAAACAAACAACCTGTATTCCTAGAACAAGCCTTTGACTGGATACCACTTCACAGAAGACAGAGAAAAGGAGGACAACAAGTGATGTAAAAGAAAACCATCGAGAAAGATGTCACGGTCAGAAACAGACTACAATGAAGCAAGAAATGTGGCATTAGACAGAGATGAAAAGACAGGGTGGCTTCTTGTCTCACAAGGCACAAGAACAACTAATAATACTAATAAATAATACATACCCTATGCCTCAGTCCTCTGAAATTTAGAATACAACCATGGGAAGCTGCAGATTCCATTTAAATATACATTAAACTACTTAATCATCCTTAGAAAGTTTAACTCACAAACACAGAAGAGAGTTTTACACCTTCTGACACTACCTTTTGCCAAGGCACTGAGCTATTTCTTTTCTGTACTGGTGCTGCCCACTATGATCTAAACAGCAGCGTCAAGAGCTGCCAGCCCTTTGAGTCTTCACTCTGGTACAATTTACTCAAGCAATGAACAACAGTGACATCAACTGTCTGCCTGCAGACTTAGGAAGACAACACAGCACCAGTTCATGTCACTTCTGTGTTTGGAAGTTGCCCCGCAGCCATCTTAAAGGCTGGATTATCTCTATGAAAGTCCGAGTTTATGGAATATTAATGAGTGGCACTTGCCAAGCAATCTCATGTGTGTGCATGTATATTCCAAGACCCGGTAAACAAAATTAGATTTCAAATCTTCAGGAAATGGAACAAATAATTCACTGTATTTATATGGTAAAGTACACAGTTTTAGATAAAACGAATTTGAAGCAAGCAGTAAAAAATTCTGAAAAACAAAATTTGGATTGGAAATGTCAAGTCAACCTTCATTTAGAAGTGCTACTGTTACACTTATCTTCCACCAAATAAATAAACGGCTATTGATACACATATTCCAGTCTTTGTAAAACAACTTCCATTTTATTAACTACGATATTCAGGGAGAAAGTATCCTCAAACTCAACTGTACAAAAGGAGACAATGAGCAAGTCTAGTTGAGGAACTATTACTTGATACCTAGAGTGGTTTTTAGGACATGCAGTTTACTAGTAACTCAGCAATAGTTATACTGCAAATGTACAATGTGACTTAAAGATATATTCAGCTGTGGAAGTTCATACAAATTCCAGAGGAACGAGTCCTACCACAGTTCTCTGAAAGAACTCCTAGTTGAGCAGGCTTCATTTGTCATGAGGGGGCCAATTATTATGGAACAACTGAAAGCAGAGTCTGGAAATCAAGAATCACTGTATTCATGGGAGACCACTGAACATCTTCTTGCCAAGTTATTCCAACTCAATAGTTTCAAGATGCAGAAAAACCCTTTTAAGAGGAACTTAATGAAGATACTGACAATGCGAAGGATTTCATTAAGCAGTACCTGAGAACAAAGGCGGAGCGTTTGAGGGGCGGGGAGGGATTGAAAACAGAAGTCTGCTTGAGAGGATAAGGAATCGCTAGTGCAAGTTCTGCAACTGACTTAGGACAGACTGCTGCAATGTAGTCTTTCAGAGATCTATTTCTGATTTGAGTTAACTTAAGAGTAGACACGTAAATTAAATAGGTCAAATAAATAACAAACACGTTCTTCTCCATGAAGCAATCAAAATGCTATGAAACTGTTCCTCTGGAAAAATTAGATTTATATATTTTATACACATATAATCTATTCAAGCTCTACCCTGTGAAGCCCAAGATTTGTACAGTAGTCAAGAGGAAGCAGACACAAGGCTGCTTTGGGATGTGCCAATATGGCTTTTGGTTCCCATGGTGTCAAAGAAACCATAATAATTACATTACCGGATACATACATTTTGGTCCTTGCTGTTCACTAATTTCAAAAATGAAACACACAGATAACGTGTGAATTGAAACAAGCACCATTACCAGCACAACTGATAAGCATCACTTCATACTTGTGCATACAGTCTGTGAGGCACTCACTCTTGTTTTTGGCAACATACTTCCTGCTGTGCACACTTTAGCAGGACGTGACTCTGTGTCATCCCTATTTGGTATTGGGGGAAAAAAAAACCCTATGTTTAATATTGTCAAAACAAAGGGAGCTTACCACTTCAGTGATCTTGCCAAACTGGGAGAAGAGTTCCTTAATTTCGATAGCAAGGAAGTTGGTACCAAAGCTGTAATACCAGAGGAAGAAAGAAAAGGAGTCCCACGGAGCCTGAATTAGTCATGCCTCCATCTAGCCATCAAAAAGGACAAGTCACTGGCCAAACTCCCACCATGTGAGGAGACTTTTAAAGAGCAGGTCAAAAGAGCATCTTGGCAAACAAAGATTTGGATGTCTTTGCACAAAGGTAAGTTACATATTGGATTACCATTGCAATAGGGAAGGAAAAATGTGCATGATGATGAATACAGGAAATAGTTCAAGGGCCCCAATGACATCTGAGTTTCCACAAGACCTTATTAGTGCTGCACAACTAACTGTCTGTAGTCAGAACAATATTCCCTGCACAGAGCTGTGTGCATGCCAAGGCACTGAAGACTGTTGTTACCCACCTACTTTTGACAGAGATCATAATGAAGAACAAGAGATGACTATGTTGACTAGAAATGTACCACAGTTACTACATTTAAATGATGCCTCTACAATTTATTATAGACATTATTTGACCCTTTAAATTGTTGTGGTGGTGCTTTAAGGTCACAGAGAACTCCAATTTTATGTCTCGAAATAACACATAGTAATTAAATTAACAGAAACAAATGCAAATATTTCAAAGTGTTGATGGTGTCATTGTTTATCCCTGGTTTTATGGTAACAGCACTACTTGACAGCTGTACATCATACCTCATCTTAAAGTCGACATACTAAGCTTTGAAAATGATGTGTGAGTGTTGTGACAAACCTCCGAGCCTGTATTGGTGGATCCCGCGCTTCCAGGCGGATTCAGTGGCCTCAGAAGCTCGCCAAGGCCCTCAATATGACCTCCTTTTCTCAGTATAACAGCAAAGGTCACAGCTTATTTAGCTACTTTCATCACAGGCCACTACGGGAGGTGGGAAGGTGGAATACCCACAGTCTCTGTTGCTCCTCAAGCTCAGTAGGCGCAGTTTGGCCTCCTGCCTGGACCAAAGTCTGCTTCCCCTCTCAAGGGGATCTCTGTAGAGCATGGGGGGAAGTGGGGAACCTGGGCTGACCCTCTACTCTGGATTCCAGCCCAGGGACCCTAATGGTAGCAGCTGTTGGCGGTTTTTCCCTTCACCACTGACGCTGGGTTGATTCCCTGGGCCACTTCCCCGCGGTCCCCTTTTCCTAGCTTCACCCTTACCTCAGGATTCAGCAATGCTTCCTCTCCTCCAGCTCCTTTCACCTGGGCTTCTCCAGAGAGATCTGGAAAGGAGACTCCAAAGCTCTAATAATTATGTATAACATTGTTGCAGGGATAAACACTGTGCTTTCTCTTCTGGAAGTAGTGCTTTGCACTATTTTGTACTAACACTGGAAAGTATGGAAGTCTGCATTGTATAGCACGGCTTCTTGTCAAGTGAGCAGTGTAAGTACAGTGAACTAAATCCTGAGGACATTGGGAGTTACAGGTGCTCAATGACCCTGAGGGTTTTTTGACCAATATCTGGAGAGCCAGGTCCTGGCTCGGACTCATAGGAAGAAAGACAGCCCTGTTACTACCCATTGTTGAAGCAAAAATGGAAGTTGTGTTTTAAGACAAAATGACCTGTTACGCTAATGGGCATTAATATTTTTCCTGACACTGATTTTGCTTTCATTTGTTATGCTCAATCGATATGGGAAGCATAAATCCGTAGAAGATAGGCTAAAGCTGTGCTGTTTAATTAGCATAAAGTAATCAGGCTCATTTTACCAAGTGTCCTCCAGTATAGATGGACCTGGATGAAATGACTTTCCAAGTCAGGAATCCCTTTGCTTTAATCTGCAGTGTGTGAAATTTCTGGATAAGCGGTCGAGATTCACACAAAGACTCTAGTGCAGTGATTTTCAAACTTTTGTACCGGTGACTCCTTTCACATAGCAAGTCTCTGAGTGCGACCCCCCCCTTATAATTGAAAAACACTTTTTTATATATTGAACCCCATTATAAATGCTGGATGCAAAGCGGGGTTTGGAATGGAGGCTGACAGCTTGTGACCTCCCCATGTAATAACCTCACGACCCCCTGCGGGGTCCCGATCCCCAGTTTGAAAACCCCTGCTCTAGTCCATCGGACAAGTACACTGTAGCTTCCACTCTGGAGTACTCTTTCTACTGGGTGTAAGGGATTACTTCAGTTAACTGTAAAAAGAAAAGGAGTACTTGTGGCACCTTAGAGACTAACCAATTTATTTGAGCATGAGCTTTCGTGAGCTATAGCTCACTTCACAAGTACTCCTTTTCTTTTTGTGAATACAGACTAACACGGCTGTTACTCTGAAACCTTCAGTTAACTGTGTAATAATTGCTGAGATAGGCTGTTTAAACCTTTTTGTGTTAGCCTAGGGGTGGCTATGTATTCATTTTCAGATCAATGAAAACTGATACATACTCCAAATGCAACATATCATGGTGTAGGCTGAACAGAGTATTGCTTGAGACCTCATGAGTTGTCTTGCACTATGTAAAACTGGCTGGCTCTGAATACCTGGTGGCCACATCTAATTCTGGATGACAGTGCTGATGATAATGATCAATACTGCCTCTATTCTGTGATTTCAGTATCTCGTGGATTTTGTTTTACTTAATATCCATATGGGATGATAGTTGAACTTCCATAGTGAATAAAGCAGCTGTTGATAAAACTTTACATATAGGAAACCCAGAGAAGTCATTAGTTGGTTCAATATCAGAGCTGGTGGATATGAATAGTGTGCATACAAGTTACTGCTATGCAATTACACATGGTCTAGAAAAGAGAAGAAGAAGAAAACCTGTTGATGGTATCAATCAATATTGCATATTAAGATTAACATTTTCAAAGAATGTTAAAGGCAAATCTTAGTCATATGCAAGAAATTCATACTTGAATTAATCTAAGCATTTGTACTATAAACGTAACTGTGCTGTCACTGCATCTGAAGACTAAGGGTATGTTTACACTACCCGCGGGATCGGCGGGCAGTGATCAATCCAGTGGGAATCGATTTATCGTGTCTAGCCTAGACACGATAAATCGATCCCCAAGCACTCTCCCGTCAACTCCTGGTACTCCATCTCCGCGAGAGGCACAGGCAGAGTCGATAGGGGGAGCAGCAGCAGTTGATTCACCGCGGTGAAGACACCACAGTAAGTCGATCTAAGTACTTCGACTTCAGCTACATTATTCACGTAGCTGAAGTTGAGTAACTTAGATCGATCACCCCCACCCCAGTGTAGACCAGGGCTAAGATACCCTGATATGGCTCTGAATAGGCAGAGGACATAACAGCATAAAGTAGGACTTCAGAATACACTGGGGATATATATAATCATTTTAAGTAGGAAGGAAAACATTTAAGAATACTTGGAATGCATTGAATGAACCCATTAGGTCATATTGTAGGTGTTTTGAAGCATGATGATATTAACAACATAAGAATGACCATATTGGCTCAGACCAAAAGGTCCATCTATCCCCAGTCTCCTGTCTTCCAACAGTGGCCAATGCCAGACACTTCAAAAGGAATGAACAGAACAAGCAATCATCGAGGGATCCATCCCCTGTCATCCACTCCCAACTTCTGGCAATAAGAGGCTACCGACACCAAGAGCATGGAGTTGCATCCCTGACCATCTTGGCTAATAACCATTCATGGACCTATCCTCCATGAACTTATCTAATTCTTTTTGGATCCCGATATAATTTTGGCCTTCACAACATCCTCTGGCAATGAGTTCCACAGGTGACTGTGCATTATGTGAAGAAGTATTTCCCTCTTTATTTGTTCTAAACCTACTGCCTATTAATTTCATTGAGTGACCCCTGGTTCTTGTGTTATGAGAAAGGGTAAATAACACTTCCTTATTCACTTTCTCCACTCCATTCATGATTTTATAGACCTTTTCCAAGCTGAACAGTCCCAGTCTTTTAAAATCTTTCCTCATACAGAAGCTGTTCCATACCCTTATTCATTTTTCTTCCTCTTCTCTGTACTTTTCCCAATTCTCATATGACTTTTTTGATATGGGGCAACCAGAACTGCACACAGAATTCACGGTGTGGGCGTAGTGTGGATTTACATAGTGGCATTATGATATTTTCTGTTTTATCATCTATTCCTTTCCCAGTGGTTCCTAACATTGTTAGCTTTTTCAACTGCTGCTGCACATTGAGTGGATGTTTTCATAGAACAATACACAATGACTCCAAGATCTTTCTTGAGTGGTAACAACTAATTTAGATCCCATTATTTTGTATTATAGTTGGGATTGTGTTTTCCAACGTACATGTAACCAGACTGAATGTCATTTGCCATTTTATTACCCAGTCACCCAGTTTTGTGAGATCCCTTTGTAACTCTTCACAGTCTGCTTTGGACTTAACTATCTTGAGCAATTTTGTATTGTCTGCAGATTTTGCTACCTGTTTACCCCTTTTTCCAGATCCTACACTATCAGGTGCATTTTTAACCATATAGTCATGCAGAATTTTAAAGTGACTGCTTGTTGGATATCAAACTTAGAAACTTTTTCCACAGAGACACAGGGTGTCTACCAATCACCTCAGATTTCTTATGTCCAACCTTAGACCTGTTTGGCACTATCTTTCTGCAGTTTTCACAGAGTTACTGTTGTCAAAGATTCCCATTGCAGACTTAGTTTTGTCAAATCCTTTTAGGACCTGCCTCAAGTACTGAGCAGCCAATTCACAGCCTGTGCAGAATTTTTCTCCAGCCATCATTTGTATGACAGCCATGGGATCTCTGATGGACACTAGGGTTCCTTTGTTGCATGCTCTTAGCTTAGGGATTCCTTCAGCTTGGGCTTCATGCTGATGCACTAACTCAGCTTCATCTGTTCTTCTCATTGTTCCATCAGCATGGAAGAGGGACATAGGCACAGGTCCAATTCGGTGATTAAAGACATTTGCCATTGAAACATCATCTCTGCATCTTGCTAAGGACAGGGAAAGGAGGAAAACAATTTCTGGACTGATAGCTGCTATGACTGTCCCTCCCTTGCCACAGTGAAATTTGGTCTTCTTGGCCATGTCAGCAAAAGTACTGATACCAGATGTCTTGACTGGCCTGAAGAAGCTATGTGTCCCATTAGAATAAGAGCACACCTCAGAAATCTCTCCATTTGTTCTCTTTCGAAACCTGCTATTTCCAGTAGAGATTCTTGTACATCTGATGTTACATACAGTTCAGCAGATCTGTTGATGAGCACCTCTGGATGGGATTCAGGGTCAAATGGTGTTGACATAGCTGGTAACAGCTGTAACATGCTCTTCATACCTCTTCAGTGCAGAGGCAAGGGCTTGTTTGTGGACTTTGTCTTCACTACTTCTTGTTAGGCCACTTTTTCCTCTCATAACTTTTGCATATTTATATTCATTGCACATTCATCTTTAACGCTAATACTGATCTGTGCTTAAGTGTTGTTACTGAATTAAAAAGCTAGTTTCTAGAGTATTTCAAAGGCTAGTACTGCATGCACAGGCAATTACAAATCAAAACCTTCTAAGAGGCAGACTAGACGCTACAATGTATGGTACAAAGTCTTACAAATGGAGAAGCCATTACACTAGGAATTCATGTACATGTATATCTACACTGTACTACGCAGTACAAACTACAGGCATACAATCTCCTGCTACTGATACACAACCTTCAACGAGAGACTGAGCTGGTCAGCAAATTTTAACTGAAATTATTAAAAAAAAAAAACTATGCTAATCACTTGTAAGATGCTTTGACAAATAAGAAAAAGTGATGTGAAAACATTTCATGTTAATATATTGCAAAATGCTGACATTCACCATTTTTGACACCTACTAAACAGCTTCATTATTTCTGAAAACAAAAAATCCCCAAAAACACTTGCTAGTGCAAAGGCAATAAAAATCTTTTATACATTGTTGTTTGGTAGCTTTGACCTATAAACACCACATTAAAGGTGTTGAAATTAACAGTAAAAACTGTAGTCAGTCACATTGCAGTGTTCCTGGAACTGTGCAAAAAATGACACTCTCTCATGATGGGTACCATTGTTTCATCTCGCCTACAGGCTTACGGCACCACTTGATAGTTCTACATAATACTTCATCTAAATGTACATAAAATAAGCTTTCAAATGTTATATGATTTGTGTGTGCACGTGCTTGCCACATGCACCAGTGCCCATTTTTTGAAGAGACCCTCTTCAAAAGCTCCTGATGAGCCTTGGCATTATCTTGCGGAACTGGGTGAGGGGGACCTGTAATCGCTTCGTCCAGCGATGAGGAGAATAAAGCCAGCGCCAAGGGATCCACTACATCACTTGGTGGTCCAGCTGGCTGCTCCCCTATGTCCTCCTGGGCCTGGGGGGGGTGGGGTCTTCCCCTGTAGGGCCTCCACCTCTGGAGGAGGGCAGGATGCTGCGGCCGATGGCCTATCTGAGGCCCCTGCCACCGAATCAGGCAACCTGGGAAGCCTGGGTAAACCCCCATGGATTCCAGGGGTACCACACGGCCAGTCATTGGTCTGGAGGCTACAGGGTCAGTTGCGGTGCCAATGAGGTTGACGGTACCACTGATGCCGGGGCCTGTCCTGCTACCAGGGACCCCTGATCAGCACTGGCGTCATAAGCGGAACAGATGCTGCAGAGCGGCCATGACCGGCTGGCTTGGCAACCCTCCTAACCGCGGTGTCACCTGTTGTACCTTGACGCCGTCCTGTCCAAATGGGACAAGTGCCTCCTGCGGGACCCCAGGGATTTTTGGCATTCGGCAGATCTGTGTCGGCAGACCGGCGATCTACGCCTCACGCTGCTTGACCTGTACTGGGAGTTGAAGCGAGCCGGTCATCAATAGAATCTCCCCAACCAAGGGGATTTGCATCTCGGCAATGGGTGCAGTCGAGTGGGTGACCCATGACCCCGTTGGGTCGCAGGACCAGTGCTGAAACGCTGGAGACCCAATGGGTCGGTTTCAATGCTCATGGTGTGGAGGGGGAGGGTGGGCGCCTCCACAGGTCTGCACCAGGTTACCGGCGAGCCGCACCTCGAATTCCGCTGTCGGTGCCTATGGTCCAGACATCGAAGAGGGCTTCTCTGACCCTGCCTCCCAAAGTCCGAGGCATGACGGCTCCGTGCGGACGAGCGCTCGCAGGATGTCCCCCGCGACGGGGAGCGGCACTGCTGAGGCAGGGACACGCGGAACAGCCCCAAGGCAGATTTACCCCGGGCTTGGGTACCGCCAGGGCCGGTGTAGGCGGCACCGGTAGCATAAGGATCGCCTGCAGGCCTCAGGCATAGACAGGACTTGGAATTGACGGAGGCCCTCATCACTGTCCAGTGTGGCAGGCATAGCACAGGAGGGGCTCAACATTCGCTGGGGTCCAACTCCTTGATGGAGATGTTGAGCCATCCAGCACGGGTCTTGGCTCTCCTCCGGCCCTCTCCATTCGCTCTCAGGAAGTGGGAGATCGTCCCCGCGTGGGCCTCTTCGTCTTCTTAGCCGGGGCTGGGGAGGGGGATCGGTGCCAGCTCGTAAAGAGCACCGGTGTGGCGCTCCATTCTGAAGTTGAGGTGCTCGGGGCTGAGTCAGACCTCTGCTCCAGTGCCAGGGTCCGCGCCGACTCCACCAGGAGTGCCCGGAGATGCACGTCTCTCTCCTTCTTTGTTCTGGCTTTGAACGACTTACAGATGCGACACTTGTCGCTTGTGTGTCCTTCTCCAAGATACCTTAAATAGCTAACGTGCGGGTCTCTGACGGGCATGGGCAGCTTACAACGATCGCATGGTTTAAAGCCTGCGGACCGGGACATGCCCCATCCCTAGACTGAGTCCTGGCCGGGACCAACTAACTAGAACTAAACTAAGAGTAAATACTAAACTATCTACGATCATTTTACAACAAAACATTCGTGAGACACACTGAACTAAGTGAACGTTAGCCAAAGCAGTAGAAGTTCCAGCACCGTCACTGATGGCAAGAAGGAACTAAGGGGGGGGAGGGAGCCGGAGGCGCCCCTTATACCGCATCATGTGGGCGCCACTCCAGAGAGGGCCAGAGCCAGTCCCCTATGGATACTGCTAAGGGAAAAACTTCCGTCACTGGTGCATGTGGCGAGCACAAACACCTAATATAGAATGGCCATGAGCAAGCACTGGAAGAAGGACCAGATTAGTCATCCTTAAACTAATGGCCAAGTTAGCAACGCTTCTTTAATGGAATTCGTTGGAAAAAAGAGACTTTACTATTGGATTCTTATTATGAACCCCCCAAACATGTTTATTTGAGTGGGGTGGAAACTATGGTCATCTTAAATGCTCCCCATGTCTCAACTTGTTTTTGAGAAAATCTGGGACATAATTTTGGTAAAGTACCAGACACATATTGTTTCTGCACTGTTAGAATCCAGTGTGCACTGACCACTTGAAAAAACATTTCAGAGGAAAACTATGATCACGCTGACTCACCGCGATGCCATTTAGTTATTCCACTTATGCAGACCATAGTGACGAGGCCTCAGAGATGAGTCATGACAAGGAGTATTTAGAAAAGCACCACACCTCACTGTAGTGGAAATAGTTTACCCAAGGAGGCACTTCCAACAGAAGTCTTGAAAACATATTATATTTTGAATGACCTAAGCAAAAATCAAGACTAAAGAAGACTAAAAAAAAAATTAGATTTATTGGACTGCCATGATTCTCTAATGGATGGTCTGGTGCATAATTATATCAGCCATTTTTTTAGGATAGCAAGATAGACAAGCACAGCCATCTTCGACTCAGCTGGGTCAGACTTTTCAGTAACTGACTCATCTCTGGTCTGCTACAGAATAAATGCAGTGCTTACAGTAGTCTGAAAAAATGAGGGTGGAGTCTATCATTTCCTACAGAAATGAAAGCAACATCATATATGCATGTCTCCTTCAGCCCTGCCCAATCAATTCTGCCCCATATCTGTTCTGTCCCCCCATCCTCCATCAATCAGAAGTAGACTATTTGATGGGGAAATGAAGCACAGACACACTAAATAATTTGTCCAGAGTTACACAGGAAACCTGTAGTGCAGCAAGGACTTGAATCCAGGTCTCCCAAGTCCCAGTCTATCCACTTCCCCTCTAATGAAAGTTCCTATTCTAAGTTAAAAGCTTGGATATGTCCTGGGGAAAAAATGCCTTCCTGAACTGGTCTTTGAATCATTTTTACACAGCAGGCAGTTGTAGTGCTGCTGGTATTGAAGTTCTGAATACCAGCTACTATCTGGTATATTACTTCATTTTTTGAAGTTGAAGCCAGCAATAACCCTATCCTATTCTTTTGATTAATGGAATCAAGGTCACAATGGCCTCAGAAGCAGGGCATGCTCCTTTAAGGAGAAAGTAGATTGCTTACTGACTTGTGACAAAACAAGAAAAAGGCACTCAAACCAAAATCAGCAATGCACCCATGCAACTCAAAACCCGTTCCTTAACCCATCTAGTTACGTCTTTATAACTTTCCTGCGTTTCAAGACTGATGAAGGGAGATGACAGAGCCTTCGATACAGACCCAAAGAGGAATAACTCTGGCCAATATCTCTAGCCTTACATTTGTTATTGTGAAATTAAGCCTTAACTACTGTGATACAGCATGGCCAGAGGGCAGCAGGAGACGTAGAAGGGAGCCTTATTCCCTGTAGACTTAGAAGGGAGCCTTATTCCCTGTAGAGGGAAGAAAGTTTGCTATAGATTAATTAAAGCACCTGAAGCCAATTAAAGCACCTGAAGCCAGTCACCTGATAAAACTCCCCTGCTTCAATCAGACAAAGGAAGGAGTTAAAGCAGAGTGGATTGGTGCTGGAGCAGAGAGCAGTTTGGAGGAAAGCAGAGGAGAGTTTAGAGAAGTGCTGGGGTTGGCTAAGATGACCAAGACCTTAGGTAAAGGGACATCTGGTTTGTGCAGAGGAAGGGCAGGAAGCCCCACAAGTTGTAGGGCAGGAGAGGGAAGTAGCCCAGGGAAAGGAACCGCTAGTTCAAGCGGTTTACCGCTATCCCTAGGGCCCCTGGGCTGGGACCCGGAGTAGAAGGCGGGCCCGGGTCCTTCCCTCTCCACTCCCCTCCTCTAGGACACTAGTTGGGCAGTTAATACCCCAGTTCAGGGGTGAGAAACGGCGCCCTGAACCCTCCCCAAGAAGAGAAAGCGCGAGACCCATCAAAGTAGTGCCAGCAATTTGCCGCACTGCCAACTTCTCTCATTAGGTAGAGATTCAGCTGCCACACGATTCAGAAAGGGACAGTGTAGTGCATGACTAATCGAAAGCGTCAGATGACATTTGGGGACAAATTTGGAGACAAACCCAAGGCAACCATGCAGATGTTACAACGTAAGTATTTGCAACTTGAGGTAGTCCAAGATAATGCATCCAGCATGTCTAACCAACTATATTAAATATGTATACTTACATTTTCACCTATTTTTAGTTACAGTTACTGCAACTGGCTTTGTGCTGCTTGCCAGTGTTATTTGCTACATGTTATGTTGACATGCCAAGATACAGCTAAAAGCCTAAAAAGTCATTTTTCCCACCAAGTCCTCAGGAGACTTCTCCCTGTCAGGGATGGCTAAAGTACACAAACAACCCAGAAACATACTGTTCCTTGTAAAATGTATTAAAAATGAGGTTGTAAGAGCACATTTTCCACCAAGAATAATAAACCAAACAGAATGACTTCTGCAATTATCAAGAAGCCAGGGCACTTGCAGAACTAGAGTTTTCAGAGGAAAAGGAAAGATTTTTAGATACTTCGCATTATATTTTTAACACCCCAATTTTGTAAAATGATTCCTTGGCAGTTCAAAACAGAATTCCTGTTTCTTTCCTCCACAACCAAGACCTGAAGCTCAGAGCCAAGGGTGGGGCTGACGGCTGCAACAACCCAACAGAAGCCTGTATTCCCTGCTTTGTGCTGTTGCCTGCTGTCTTCTGTGCTGCAAGATCAGAAATTCTTGGTGGCAACCCAATGCAGTGAAGTCTGTATGTAGTTCTCGCCCACCCAGGAGTCCCCCGGTAGCTACAGGTGGTACTGGAAGTGCAGTACATCAGCCACATTACACAGCTATGACATTACTGACAGGGTTTAACCCCAATTGTACCCAATGGCCAGCCACGCCAGTATAACCAATATTTGCTGCAGTGTTGATGTTGAAAATTGGGTCAGAAGGGTTTGGGGGTTTTCCAAGATATATCCCTATGAAAACTGTCAGTCGGTGAAGCAATTGGTTAAGAAAAATAAAATGCATCTCAAGGACAAGCTGTGCATAAGAGCCAGATTCTGCTTCACACCATGGCTAGTAGATGCATTACCCAGTAGGTGCTCAGAGAGAAAAGACTCAATCTTTTTCGAGAACAGCATCTTACTGGACTAAGCAGCAAAGAGTCCTGTGGCACCTTTTCCACTTCATGCATCCGACAAAGCGGGTATTCACCCATGAAAGCTTATGCGCCAATATGTCTCTTAGTCTATAAGGTGCCACAGGACTCTTTGCCACTTTTACAGATCCAGACTAACACAGCTACCCCTCTGATACGTTACTGGACTAATACGACCTGTTTCACATTTTTGGAGAATGGCTCCAATAGGTTCCAGTCACACAACATCCACTGCGTACATTTGCTTTGGGACTAGGGAAGAAATCCATAAAATTTTGCTAAATGTTACACACATACCTAAGTTAAAAAAAAGTCACTTAAAGCCTTACAAAAGTCTTTCCAAATACTTAGTATTACAGAGATATGAGAGTGATTTCCTGTATCACAGACTCATCAAAAAGGAAATTATACAAATTTTAATGGTGACTATTGTATGCAGTGCAAGTAAAAAAAATAAAAATCAAATAGTTTTGGAGACTAAATTCCAGACCACATCACTTCCAGTCTAATAGGTGAAATTTTCTAAGCAATGTATGCCATTTAGCCAAACATCTCCCACTGGTTTTTAAATGCACAATAAGTAGCTAAATCCTCTATACTAGCTTGAAAGAGCTCAGCCATTACCACTATAGTTCAGTTCATGGCGCATTTCCAAAGTGGAAGCACCAACCTACATACTTCCGAGGAAGTCTATACTCTTCTACACAATTTAAGTCAATTTCGAGAACAATTCACATCTTCCCTGCTAAAGCAGCTGAATGGCATCAAAGTGGAGCTATTTTTAATCACACTTTGATAAAAACAGGCTTAATTCTTATGCTGGTGGGAGAGTATCAAGATAGTTTAAATTATACATTTATACAAAGTGATTAAATGACTCACTTTATGTCATGAGGATATTGCATTTCTTTATGACCAATAAAACTACAGACTTACCCAAAAAAATGGCAGTAGGTGTTTCAGTCCACTGAACACAAAACGAAACATATGACAATAAAGGTAATATCTGAACCTACAGAAGCCCAATATACTTTTCCAGAGATTCTGGTCTCGCGTCTCTGCTTGCTTTTAAATCATCGAACAATTTGAATCTAGTGAGAGCTGTAATACAGGAATTATGACCTCTCACTACAAATTTACAGCACACACATTTCTGGAACTGAAGGCAGTGACACACTCCACACTAAAAGCATAGGGAGCACAGGAGCAAGTCTTGGCTCAGTTATGTTAATGCAACGCCACTGAGGCTGCACCAGTGTAAGAACAGAATTTGGAACAAAGCTTTATTTTTACAAAGCACACGCCTATCCACTTTATCATTTAAAAATATGGTCACATCCAATTGAAAATAAATCCGTCTGCTCGCAGGTTCACTTTCCAGCATTACTTTTTATCTATGGATTCTGAAACTCAGTTCATTGTATGCAGTGGCTCTACTAATAAAGATTATCCAACTGCATATTTTGACGAGACCCCTGAAGTGTCAAAATAAGTGGGTCTCATTTCTGAAGTGCTGCATTCAGTTTCAGCATCAAGACAAACCCAACGAAGCATTTAGCTTTCCTGTATCATATCAGTATCTGCAGTATTCGGAACACACAAAGATCTATGATTTTTGTTGTCTGGACACCCATGAAGACATCCACTAACAGTTAAGGTGTCATTATATGGGTGGCAGGGGAGTTAAGAGAGGTTGGGGGATCAGGTGAGGCAGGTTTGGAAGTAGGGGAGTAGGAGTGGGACAGTGGGAATGGGGATGAGAGGTGGGTGGCAGGGTGAATGGAGGAAAAATGGGGCAAGGGCACATTAGCCCCATATTCTCCTCTCCTGTGTATGCCCAGATTTGAGGGGCTCTTGACCCACTAGGAGGTCTGAGCCTCTCTCTTTGCCTGCCTTATATGAGCTGGGATATGGAGGACCCTGTCCCTCTATAATTGTCGGAGCCCCTCTCACTGCACACAATGAGTATGCTAGGATCTGGGGAGCCAGTGACCATCTATAGGGGCTGGCAGAGTAAAGATGTGTGTTGATGGGCTGTACTGGGGCACTGCTGAACAAGGGTAAGTTAAAGTTGCCTGGGCAACCTTAACTGTGCATTTCTAGTTTTCAGAAGTTTGAGTTCTGCTCAAATAATCATTCTGCAAGGCAATGATATACCACCAACTAATCTTACCTCTGTGTTAACATACTGTGACACAGTTCCTCCTCTGCCTTGGTGGGTCCTGTGCTTATTGGAGGATTTGCTCACCTCAGAGATTCACAGCAGCCCTCAGTTTGGCCACTTTTGCTAGTGGCTCAAACCTGCCGTTCACTCAGCTAACCTCATCACTGGCCAGCATGGGGAAAAGGAAGGAGAACAATCCCCGCAATCTCTGCTGGTCCACCTAATGGGTCAGGGGACAGGACAGGGACCTTCCCTCTGGTGGGACCCACAGTCCAGGTCAACTCCTCCTGTATCCAATAGGGAGTTGGGGGATTGCGGGGGAACCCGGGCCCGCCCTGTACTCTGGGTTCCAGCCCAGGGCCCTGTGGATCACAGCTGTCCACAGTGTTTTGTGTAACACCTGTGTGACAGCTACAACTCCCTGGGCTACTTCCCCATGACCTCCTCCCAACACCTTCTGTATCCTCACCACAGGACCTTCCTCCTAATGCCAGATAGTGTTTGTACTCCTCAGTCCTCCAGCAGCACACCCTCTCACTCTCAACTCCTTGCGTGCCCCTCACTGACTGAAGTGAGGTCCTTTTTAAACCAGGTGCCCTGATTAGCCTGCCTGCCATAATTGATTCTAGAAAGTTCTTAATTGGCTCCAGGTGTCCTAATTAGCCTGTCTGCCTTAATTGGTTCCAGCAAATTCCTGATTGTTCTGGAACTGTCCCTGTTACCTTACCCAGGGAAAAGGGACCTGCTTAACCTGGGGCTAATATATCTGCCGTCTATCACTCTCCTGTAGCCATCTGGCCCGATCCTGCCACAATACCTTTCTGCTGTTGGATAAACCCTTTATATTTACCCTACACAGAGCTGAGCATACTGCATTCAATACTGAATTTGTAAAGGCATATATTTTAGATCTATTAAAAACATGACCACTACAGACTTCCCAAGCAGAAGTAGACTCAAGAGAGAAGACTTTTTGGGAAAAGGATAAATAGGATCTCTCTCAGAGGGAAAACAGTGGTCCCTAAAATGACTGCTATAGGAGGATTCTAACAGCTATGTCTACACAGGCCTTTGTTCAGAAGATGTGAATGGTAAAGAAACACCTAGATTCATTCTTGAAAGGGAGAAAAAGAAGACAACTTGTTTGGGGATGGTTTAGGGGTGTAACTTACACAACTGAAGTGTACTAAACCATTTTAATTCTTTAGTGAGAATATAGCTTCAAATGCAACCAGTTCCCTCTTTAGCCAAACTTATAATTATTTCATTCATACTTCCACCCCCCCCCCCCTTCTGCTCTACCTCTGGAATGCTCTAGTCTCGACCCAAATTACCACTACAATACATAACACAAGTGCCAGGTGTGCTTCCCCACACTTACCATGTAGGAATTAACTTAGGTCAGATGGGCCAATTAACCTATTAGGCTGCAGGCTGGGGGATATTTACACTGAGAGGAGATCCCTAATTAATGGAAGCTCACCAGTGGAGAAACAGGAGGGGCTTCTATAAAACCAGGGAGCTGGGAGCAGAAAGGGGGCTGCAGGGAGGAGAGCTGCCATCACTCCCCCTAGAATAAGAGAGAGAAAGGGACCAAAGAGGAAGGGTTTGTCTAGCAGACTCAGGAGACAGGGGTTTAGATAAGGTGGAGGATGCTAGCCTGGGATAAGTAAGGTCGGAAATAGTCCTGGCGAAAGGCAGGAAGGTTTGGGGTAGTACAAACTTTGGCTGCCAGAGTCTGACTGGCTCCAGGACTGGAACCGAGAGTAGAGGGCAGGCCTGGGTTCCCCTACCAGCCACTGAATGAGTGGCACAAGCTGTGGAGTGACCCTGAAGTATGTCTGGGACCGTTCTGGGTTAGGGAGTGACTAACCCAGGGCAGTGGACTTAAAGCCTGCCCATTTGCTGTGGAGGACTTTGATAGAACTGCGGAGGAGAACTATTGTGATTCGGCCAGAGGGTTAAGTCAGGAAGACGAGGCACTGCAGCTTCGAGGTGCAAGAGAGGGGCCACAAAGCAAGATGATGGGCAGAGGAACTGCAAGAAGAGGATGTCAGGCTGAAAGGGCTAATCCCAGAGCAGTCAGCAGGCAACGACCCTAGTGGTAAATAGTGAAACCCATCTCTCTCTCTCACACACACACACACACACACACACACCCCTTCTGTAGTAGTTCCCATATCACTGTATTAACTTTAGGAACAACGTAACACACCTGAGGAAGTACTTGCATGTTCATGGAGACCACAATAATAAACCTACCCCAAATATCTTTGGTGATTCAGACTCAAGTTATAATCTAGACCTACAACATGCACCCCTTGTCTACAAGGTGTTCAGGGAGCTCTAAGATGTTTGTATTGTGTTGTTGTAGCCATGTTGTTCCCAGGATATTAGAGAGACACAAGTTGGGGGAAATAATATTTTATTGGACTAACTTCTGTTGGTGAAAGAGACAAGCTTCCGAGCTACACAGAGCTCTTCTTCTGTTGTGGCAGGCAAAATAGTAATATACACAACAATGTATTCAACCATGGCTCCCAGTAGGTAACAAACAGCAGCTGACTAAAATATGCATTCACAAAAGTGTCCTCATTAGTCTCTAATGGGAAAAGATCACACAAAAACACAATGCAAATTTGAATAGTTGCCAAAAAAATGTTTTTCTGTTTGAAAGCAGTACCAGCTGTTTAAGATGTACCATGAATGCAGCTGCTGATCACTGCATGCAATACCTAGAATGCCAATAGATTTTCACATGGTGCTGCAGCAAGCTTAATCAAGTTCAATGTATGCTCCTTTCACATAACCATGTTAGCAGCTGCATGGGGGATTATATTCTTTAACCATTTAATACACTCTCAAACAGGAATTTAGAGACTAAATGGAAGGTATTGTCATGACTTTAATTCTCAGGATTCTCCATTCCCAGCCATGAAACAGTATGTGCATTCTAATTACTAGGAATATTTAAGTTTCAGAGTAGCAACCGTGTTAGTCTGTGTCCGCAAAAAGAACAGGAGTACTTGTGGCACCTTAGAGACCAACACATTTATTTTATGCTCAAATAAATTTGTTAGTCTCTAAGGTGCCACAAGTACTCCTGTTCTTTTTTTAAGAATATTTAGCTTCTCTAAAGAAATCCTTGTTTGGAAAGGGGATAGTAGGAAATTGTTAGCTAGGATTATGAGGATGGGATGAGGAAGGTGGGGCTGCAGATTCATGAACTGGGGAAAAATTCAGACTGGGAAACTTCATGGGGTGAAGGGGCACTTGTGGATGCTGGAGTGTTCAGTAATTGGCAACAGTTAGGGTACCGAGGGAAGTAGGAAACTTCAGCAGCTGGATGACTGTGTAGATCAGTCACTGGGTGCACAGTTGAGTCAACCCTTCAGTGCAGTTTATGGAGCATGAATTAGTTGTGTTGGGTGTTACAGTTCTTCCGAATTTTAAATAAATACAACCCTTCCACATACATCATTTAAGATACAAGTACTTCCATTAGAGTGGCAAATGCAGAGAAGAGAACACTCCCCCTTGTGCAGATTTAAATAGCTTCACAGGATGTGTCAAGAGCTCCTCTCTTTAGTACACAGCAACAATAAAAGGCCTCCTACCAAAAAAACAAAAACAAAAAACCAACACACCACAAACACTTGGGGTTAATAACTTTATAAGACCTTAATTAAGGGTGTTATGCTAATCAACTTCTATCACGTATTTATATAACATACAAATTTTAATTGTCAAATGCAAGAACTACACATGGTACACAAAAGTTAGACTCTGGATTTAGTAATTTTATATTTCACAAAGGCTGAGCATCTTTGCAAGTGATCATGCCCATTACATGGAGACTCCATCAGTACAATACAAAAGTGCAGTATTTAGAGGAGTGGTTCTCAACCTCTTCAATACTGGGACTGCCCCCAAAATCTCCTCCATCTCCTCCCATTTAGCATTATGAGAAGAGCAGGGTGGTTAAAACCAACATGAGTTTGCAGTCCCCAAATCAACCCCTCGTGTCATATTCTGACCCAGAACGTATTCCGCCTCTGGAGAGAAGCATGCAGAGCAACACCGTGCCGTGGGGGAGGCACTCTGCAAAGGCAGCATCACAAGGAAAACCACTGCCTCTTCTGAGCTCAAGCACTCAATTCAGAATTTGGCCATGAGCAAGCCAACACACTTTGGCATGCAAGAGGCTCTCTTGAAGACGAAGGGAAAAGTCAAGACTTGCAGATGCAAGCTGGACTAAAGAACTCATAGGGGAGACAGCTAGGTGAGGAAAATGCCCAGTGGAAGCATGTGACTACAAAATCCAGGCAGAGGAAAAGACCAGCTAGTGAAAGAGAAAGAGCTCAGCTCAGGAACAGGTGTGCTAAGTTGGAAAATGAAGAAGGGGCACACCAGGCTGTAACTGAACGAGGGAGGGCAAGGAAGAAGAGAAGAGTGGCTAGTCCTGTAAGAAGAAGGGAAGAGCCAATGGAGATACCCAGAGTTCAGAGCCCAGGAGGATATAGGATGACTTGCAGAAGATTGCAAGAGATAATAAAGAACAAGAGGACTTGCAGCTAGAAAGACCAGGAGAAAAACCAGAGATAGCACAAGTCAGATGGTTGTGGTCCCCATGAAGTCTGTTTGGGAGTGGGGTTTCACTAAACACAGGTTGAAAACCGGATTCAACAGCACTGCAGAAACCATAATGGATGTTAAATAGGGACTGCTACCATTATGGTAAAGAGAGAAGTGTTAATTACACACACTTGTTTTGTTGTGCTACAGTTCAATTAGATAATTAATCTAGTGCATTGACACTTCCTGCCTGCTAACAGGAGGTCAAATCTATCACTTCATCAAATGCGCTCACAGGGAGACTCCAGCAGCAACAGTCCTGAGAAGCTTCAGCAAACATTAACCCACCCTTCTGTTGATGCCTGGGTCCATTTCTTTTCCTTAGCAAAGCTTATTTCCATGCGTCACAGATCCACAGGGTCTGGTCTATGCTCCAGTCCCTTGAGAGTGACCCCTATAGTGTGCTGGGCCCAAGGAACCTACACAGGGGCAGGAGGTAAGCTCAGACTCAGACTCAAGATCAAACCCCTATATGTCTATAGAAAAGTTCTAACGTAGGCCAGGGCCCTGTCTCCAGGGACCCCTCAGGAGTGGAGGGTTCAAGCCTGAATCCCGTGGATGCTTGGACCCAAACTCCATTGTTTTGCAGTGTGGACACAGCTTGGGCCCCAGCCCCCCAACACTTGGGCTCTGAGAGTCTGCCAACACTATTTCTCAGTGCCATGGGACATCATCCTTTGTCCTTTCTATCCCAAGAATGGCCAATCAACTTCCAGGAAATGGAAGAAACCTCCTAGATCATGTAGAGCTGCTCGGCATTTAACCCTTCCATTCTGTCTTGATCACTGGACTGCAAGCAGAACGAACTTTCTCCTGCATTTGTAATGGCCACCAACATGAAGTCCTTGGCCAAGTTCTCCATGAGTTAGTCAAAGGAGCACACCCTGATTTTAGTTAATTTCTGGTGCAAGGTGAGCAAACGGTTCAACTTGAGCAAGAGTTCCAGGAACGACCAGGCGTAGCAGCTAATAGCAAAGAAGCTGGCAGTGCCAGGGATTCACCGGACCGGTAACCAGTGCAGGGAGTGGATTAGGAGGCTCAGGATCGACTACTGGAAAGCCAGGGATGAGACCTGCACATCTGGGTACTCGCCATCTTCCTGCCCATTTTATGAGGAGTTTGACTGGGAGCTGAGTACTGCGCTGAGCACAGAGCCACCAGCACTTCATGACAGCCTGGTGAGCCAGGAGAGCGACCTTCCACCCCTGAATCCAGGACAGGAATAGAGGGGAGCCAGCAAGTGCCGGAACAGGCAGACAAAGTGACCTGTGCTCACACTGGTTCCCAAGGAGGCTTTGCCACCAAAGCAGCTGCAGCACTTTCTGGGTCTCTACTCGGAGATAGCAAGGGCTGGAGCTGTCAGCTCTTCCAACAGTGGGGATCAGGCTGTCAGTCCCCCCTGCTCAGGCTTCAGCCCCCCCCGAGATTAGTCTCCCTGCCACCGGTTATTTTTAGTAGAAGTCACAGACAGGTCACAGGTTTCCATGAATTTTTGTTTATTGTCCGCAACCCGTCTGTGACTTTTACTAAAAATAACAGGGACAAAATCTTAACCTTATCCGTGGACAAAAATTAATTACAATTGGTGATATTGCAAAAATCTCCCTCTACCTTTTACTAATGCAATTAATAAAAGGAGTGTATTTATTTAATTTATTATTAAATATTGTGCTAAATGCAATCCTAGGCATATGAATATTGAAGAACTGTATTCATTTGACATTACACAACCTAAGCTGATGCTAGAATTCTTATACATAAATATGAGATCACTTGACCCACTTTTTAAAGACTTTTGTGTCCCTGTCCACAATAATCTGCAATGACATTTAGAAGTTCCTACAAAAACATTCCATCATATGAAAAATGCATTTTCTCTTATGCCATTTTGCTTTATTTGCTTATACAAACTCTCATCATTTCCCAAAGATTTACCTTATAGCCACTGCTCAAGGCCAAAAGAAAGTCAAATTATGTTTTCTTATAACTTTTTATCCCTCTTAAGTCTAGCTAATAACCACTATATCCTACTCATTCGTATTTTACTCTAAAAAATGCCAAGTAGACGTCCTCAGGGTTTCAAAATGAATTGACATCACACCTTAATGATGTAGGATATGCACTTGACTCGAAAATGAGATTAAAAAAATTAAAACCAGGCAGCACAGAAAGAACAAACAAGCTGTTACAAATGATAAAGTGTCCACTGCTAGCAGAAATCTCGATTCATTCTGGTTCCCCACTTGTTATGAGATGTGTCACTTTCAGGGTCTTATTTCAAGTCATAGCAGCTGCTGCAACTATCAGTCGTGAGATGTTAACCAAGGTTGGAAGTTGTATCTCTGGACTTAATACAGTGGGTACAACAGAGAGGCTAGGGCCCTGCAACCCAACACAACTCAACCTGACAAGACCTGCATAGTACACAGATGTAACCACAAAGGCTTTAGTGTCCACATTAGTGGCTCCTGTATCAATTCATACACATTTTAAAGTATCTTTTAAAACAGGGGTTCTCAAACTTCATTACACTGCGACCCACTTCCGACAACGAAAATTACAACATGACCCCAATGTCCCATACTACTCTAGATTCTAGAGTCTAGAATCAGGGCTGGCGTTAGGGGGCAGTAAGCCGGGCAATCGCCCGTGGCCCCATTCCACAGGGGGCTGAGTGAAGCTAAGCTGCTCATGTGTTGGCTTCAGCCCTGAGCAGCAGGGCTTGGGCTTCAGCTTCTGCTTCTGCCCCCAGCAGCAAGGAGTCTAATATCAGCCCTGGCAACCCCGTTTAAAGAAACTCGGACCCACAGTTTGAGAACCGCTGTTTTAAAAAAATCTTTGTTATTTGCACCAGTTCTGGATTATCTGAGGTTTACAAAAAATGTAGCAGGCCACTCCGGGGCCCTTCTAGTTAGTGCTCACTGATGTCATGGGAGAGGTTTTATTCTCAGGTCCAATTTCTTACTCCCTAGGTCAGTAGAGACTAGGAGGCCTGAGAGGGAAGTATGCTCATGACCTGATGACAAGTGTCGGATCCAGGAGGAGAAAACAACTGGACGTCTCAGGCTTGGGCCAGTTATCCTATCTCCCTGTCCGTGGGGTCAGTGTGGCTGCATGTCCTGCTCCTGCCAGATGCCGCCACCTTGCTTTGCTGTGCAGCGAATGTGCGGAGGAGTTCAGCCCTTCATGCCGCAGTGTACACACCGCACAGCAGGGAGCAACGGCTGGAAGAAGCAGTTCAGGCGTGCAAGTGCACACAGCTGTCCTGTTGACCCCATGGACCTAAAAATTAGGCCCACACTGATGTCTAAGATAGGGTACCGAACTGAGACTCAAGAGACATGTGTTATGCCATGGATCCGCTGTGCGACCATGGGTTAGACAATTCACCTCTCAGACTCAGTTTCCCATCCCACCCTCTGCCTGATTTGTCTATTTAGATAGCCCTATTCCCCACAGAGCTGACCATCTCTGTGCATTTGTACACTGCTTTTCACAGGGAGCCCCTCATCTCTGTTGAGTGTGTCTAGGCACTACTGTATTAAATTAATAATGCCAAAAAAATCACACAACCATCGGGCTGCATTTTGCTGCATCCCAAAAATGTAAAAAATGGTAACTTATTCAAAGAGTAGAACTGTTGGATGGAAAAGTCTCATGAAAATTCAGTTGTGCTGTTAACAGTGGTACAGAAGACAAGTCAGGGATATCGACGAGATTTTATAGTTGCCTCTCAAATGATCTGGAAAATATTATTTTACCAGTTGATTTATTTCCCCTGAACAGGGGGCATGTCAAGCTGTCCCAACAGGCTGGTGTATATTACCCTGAAGCGAACCAGGGCATATTTCAGAGTTATCTATCTTAAGGGAAAACCCATTCATTAGCCTCTCACCTGAACAGCTTCTTCCAAAGCTGATTTAGCAATTCAGAAAGCAACCATTCAACAGCCACCTCCCTACTTCCCTGTTTTGCCCTCCTGTCTCTTTCAGTGCAATAGTACACGTCAGCAGATTTTTATACTTGCCTCCCATCTGAGGGTTTCATTCCAGGGAATAGAAAATAAACAGGCAAGATTAAGTTATCCATCTTGAAGTGACCACACTGCAGGTTCAACACTTGCAATACACGGTACTGCCTCTTATCCATTCAGCAAGCAAGCAAAGCTTTAAAACCATTAGTCATTAGGGAAAAGAACTTAGTTGTACAAAGATCGATATGAGTCAATGACCAAAAAAAATAAAAATAAAATATCCTACTTGAACTTTTGAGGGAGGTTGGATGTAGAAACAAAAAATAAGGGAGCAACATCAGGATTCTGTGAAATAAAAGTGCCAGTTCTTAACTCCTTACTGATGCAAAACTCCACCTGAGTGTAATAGTGGCAGCTGAAAAAGGATTTCATGTTTGGGCACAGTATTTGCTTTTGAAGTAAACTCAGGGGAACTATGCATAAAAATTTCAGGCATGACAGCACAGGTACTGGTTCTGTAATGAAACTATCACCACACATGTTTCAGAGTAACAGCCGTGTTAGTCTGTATTCGCAAAAAGAAAAGGAGTACCTGTAAGGTGCCACAAGTACTCCTTTTCTTATCACCACACAGAATATCGTTTCCACTAGGAGGAGGACATTAATTGATTAAACAAAGCTTACAAATGACAGATGTAATGGCTCAGATTTGGACCCAAATTAGTAAAATGTGATTGCATTTAAAGGCTTCATTTTAAAAAATAGGTCATATTTTAATGGGTTAATCTTTTTAAAGAACTCATTTGTCCTTCAAACTGATGCTTTGTGATGTGGAATGGATAAATGAAGGGACATCTCCAGATTTAAGCCATTTAGGCATGTTGATTACGACCCAAGAATGGTGATATTTTAAATTTAACAACCTAATCCCCCTTCTTTTTCAGGTACTGCCTTGCTCGTATCAGTACTAAGTGTATTTCCTGTTCTGTTGTATGATTCCCAAAGTGATACTCTCTTGACTGGTAGCTAAGTTCATGAGTTTTCAGGAACTTTATTTTAAAGATAGTCATTCCACTGCCAGACAGTCCAACCTGAAGAGACCAGATGACAAATCAGCTTTTGAGTTCAGCAAGGCTTGTTACTTCCAAAGACAGCCTTTCAGTCCGACAGCTGAATTATTTCTGAAACCACAAAGGACCTATGATGGTATACGTAAACTATATAATGACCCACGCACTGCCTGTCTTCATCCCTTGAATGGAGATGGGGGAGTTTCTTATGGTTAAGTTAAGAACACTCCCACAACAGCGCCTGTTCTGTCTGATTGCTACTGTAGTTACCAATCCAGGGATGACAGAGAAAGGTGACTGGGTACTGGTGGGAAGGCATGGAGCAGTTTGCTTGGCCATATTTGTAACAGCACTTCCAGCACTAACCCTGGTGACACTAATACTCAGAATGACTACGTTGTGTGATCCATTTGTAGAATTCTTATTTACTTTCAACCAAACCAGCTGAATTCTTCGCAGTTTCAGATTCCGCTTTCCTTGCAGACTGCCTGTGCAACCGAAGGGCTTCGAGATTTACCTTTCTACAACACATGAATAGTTTTCAGTGATCATGGTTTCACTCTATGGAACTCAGGAAGAAATCTCTAATCTCCATCTATTACTTCAAATGGGACATAATGGTGATTTCTCTGCTATTACTAGCACATACTGTTATCTCATTGCACCTATAGAACCATTCAGGCTCATTTTTTGATAAAGTTTATTCTTTCAGTTTAACAGCATCCATATATCTGGAAGCAAAAATAATTCAAAAAAGTCCCCTATTCAGACTAATATCTGCCGTGATCAGCCCTCCAACTGGAGCTTTAAAAAACGTATTTTATTTCACACACCAGACCAATCATTACATTCAAAACTTAATGCTGGGAATTGTCAGCGAACCAAGTTTCTACCTGAAGTCATCATTTTATTCATATCTTATGCAGCATCACTCAAGTGATAAATTACCATCCTTCCTAACGCAGTACTTCCTGCTTCCCACAGAAGGGAAAAAAAAAAAAAGATTAACCTTATTCCATCTCTCTTCTGACAGTTCAGATGGATGACTTGAATAAATGACTAGATGAATATGGCTTCAGCCATCAAATGTAACATTATTTACGCAAATGCTTCAATATTGCATACATCCAATTTGGGGGCCAGGGGAGGAAGGTGAGCATCTAGGCCCCCACTGGGCCTTTCCGTTTTTATAGCATGCTGGGAGAGCCTCAAAAAGAAAAAGGTTGAGAAGCCCTGCTCTACATCATAGAATACGCCTGAACATTGAAAAACAAGCTCGGGATGTGGAGCCTAAGCTTAAAATGCAACCATTTTCCTGGTCCTCTTGGATCCATTTTTTCCTAAACTAGAAGAGCAAAACAGGAAAACAAAATGCTCCACTGATTTTATTCCGAGTATCACTTACTCTACAGTTTCAGAGTAGCAGCCGTGTTAGTCTGTATTCGCAAAAAGAAAAGGAGTACTTGTGGCACACTAGAGATGAACAAATTTACAAATAAATGTGTTAGTCTCTAAGGTGCCACAAGTACTCCTTTTCTACTTACTCTACAGTTCACTTATACATACAGCCAGCAGCTCTAGCTGTTACGGTCAGAAAAGAGAAATCTGTGTGTACTTTGAGTGATTCACTTATAAATCAGATAAACAAGAACAAACTACAAATATTTCCTGGAGGATTTTCTTATGGTTAAGCCAAGAATACTCCCGTAACAGCACCTCTTCTGACTGATTGCTACAGTAGTTACCAATCCAGCTCAGCCAGTTGTATAGCCAGACTAAATACATCTAAATTAAGAGATGATTTAATCAACTTCTAAAATGAAAATGGACTAGATTTTTATCCATGTTATTTGATATTTTTAAGTTAAAGGATCCATAGAATAACAGGACCAGAAAATGGTCCTCAACTATTTAAGAATTATTATAAGGCTATTTTCTAGCAGGCTTAGCACAGATAATAAGGATGCTCTAGAACAGTTAGTGTTAGCTTTACATTCATCTGAGTTACATACTCACATTTCTACCTTTTTTCAGAAGCCAGTGGAAATATCAGTTACCAACAATAAATTAAATAATGGCTGGAGGTGTACAGATATTGACACAGCTGCTCCTACGTTCATGAGAGACCTGAGTCTCAACTCAACATTTGAGTACCTCATCTGTAATTCCACTTTAGGGTACCTTTTCTGCTGTCAATAATAAGCACTAGCAACTTTAGTACCCCTATTCTGCTTGATTTAACAAGTAACTTGCATTCTTATTCTGCCAAACCTTGTCAGGCTCATCTGTTCTGTTCGGCAGTGTGCACCAGAAAAAGCAAGAGCAAGTGTTGTAAATAAAGGAAAGGGGTAGAAATATGTAGCACTGAAAATAAGGCAACACATTAGGTGAAATGCAGAGACTGAAAGTCTGCTGGAAATACTGCAAAATCTTGCATTTCCAGCAGGCCTTTTCACTAAGACTTTCACTAGACTATGCTCCCTTTCCACTGGCAAAAGCACCAACCAAACAATCCTCAAACAAAATCAATATTAAATAAAGTTACTACAATTTTAAAAAGCACCCACTTTTATCCCACCCTGGGAGAAGTCCCTGAGACTTCATGACATCCACCAGAAACTTGGCCACGGCTATCAATTTTACAGAAAAGGTGCTCAGATACTACAGTGATGGATGGCAGGAAAAAACAAAGATTGTTAACAGACGAGACCAGTGGTTCTCAAACTTTTGTATTGGTGACCCCTTTCATACAGCAAGCCTATGAGTGTGACCCCCCCATATATTAAAAACACTCTTTGAATATATATATTTAACACCATTATAAATGCTGGAGGCGAAGCGGGGTTCGGGGGTGGAGGCTGACCGCTTGCGGCCCCCCCCCCATGTAATAACCTCACAACCCCCCCAGTCTGTACTAGACTATGAGGAGCAATGGCTCCAAGCATGGCAGTGTACGCTCAATTAAGGGACCTTTTAGAGAGAATTTTATGAGCTTGGATGCATTTACATTTCCTAATCAGTATATGGCTACCATTCAAGGCATCATGCAATATGAACATATACAAGTATTTTTGTCAATTGAAGACTTCAGTTGGCCACATAACTTTGTGGTATACCTTTAGACTCATGGGCTCCATAGCTACAGACCCTCCTCTACCACGTACATATTTTTAATTGAGGATCAACACTTGTTTTTAGAAAGCTTCAAAAATTGTACAATTCATAAAAGGAATGTTTTATACCAAATGTGTATCAGGAACTTCACAAAACAAGCAGCCCAAGATCCTGCCCTGAGGAGCTTACAGTCTAGAATCTAAGTATCATATATGTGGGAAGAAGCAAACAATTGAAAGGTGCCAAGGAAGGACAGAGTAAGATCATGTGGTGGTGCTGTCTTCATTTAGTGATCCAAAGTCTCATCTTATTCCTGAATACACAAGAATCCAAAGCACATATGATTAGCACGTAAACTGTGGATTCAAAGCAGGATGTGCACCCAGCCCTCTCACCTCCCGGCAAAAATCTTAAAGTTGTTTCAACTCCCAAGTTGCCTGACCACTTCAGAGAATGACAAAGTGAACTGAAGTGACAAGTACAGCTGTAGTCATTTGTGCCTTTACGCGTAGGAACATGTCATTTTACACACATGGCTGCCATTAAAAAAACAGAAAGATTGTTCTGAGCAGGCCGAAGTGAGAGAGTCATGAGTGTACACCAGGCCTCAAAAGTCTCTGGATTCAAACAGCCTTTTCCACCAGATGAAGTTTGTCTGCTCATGATTTTCCCTAGTCCTTTTGTCACTTTTCTTCCAAAGTCTACTAATATGGACCCCACCTAGTCACCTTCGGACTTACAGTAACTCCTCACTTAATGTGTCCCAGTTAACGTTGTTACGTTGCTGATCAGTTACGGTACATGCTCGTTAAAAGTTGCGCAATGCTCCCTTATAACATTGTTTGGCAGCCGCCTGCTTCGTCCACTGCTTGCAGGAAGAGCAGCCCACTGGAGCTAGCTGGTGGGGGGCTTGGAACCAGGGTGGGCTGGCAGCCCGCATCAGCTCCCCTAAGTTCCCTGTGCAGCAGCCGCCCAGCAGCTCAGCTGTCCCTCCCCACACCGCCCTGTGCTGCTCCTGCCCTCTGCCTTGGAGCTGCTCCCGGGAGCCTCCTGCTTGCTGTGCAGGGTGGGGGGAAAGAGGGTTGCTAATATCAGGGTGTCCCCCTCCCCCTCGCTCCTGTACCCTATCGTCACAGAGCGGGGGTCGGGGCGGGGGGGGGAAGGGCTCAGGAGGGAGGGAGCTTGCTGGCAGCAGCTGCTGTCTCAACTTGCTGATCTATTTAAAAAGGCAGTGTACTTAGAGTGGAGTCAACATACTTAAAGGGGCAATGCGCGTCCTTCTCTCTCTCTCTCTCTCACACACACACACAAGGTGTGTGTGTGTCTCTGTCTCTCTCACTCACACATGGTGTGTGTGTCTGGCTCACACACACGCACCCCCCCCCCCGGCACTTTGGAAAGTGGAGGGAGTGGTGCGCTCCAGTGGGATAGCGTGGGTTCATCATCACGTTCTGTTTCCACAGGGAATGCTTGCAGCCACTGCCATGCTGTGTCTCCTCCCTCCATTTGTGCTGCCTTGTAGAGTGTGAGGTTCCATTAACAACAATGTGTTAACCCTTGAGGGCTTAGCCGAGTGCTAGTTAATCATTTGGTAGTAACGCGTTCCCTGGGAAATATCCCACCCTCTGATTCCACCACCTCAACGAAGCTTCACAATCATCATTGCTGTGTACAGTACCAAATTGTTTGTTTAAAACTTATACTCTGTGTGTGTAGGTATAGTCTTTTGTCTGGTGAAAAAAATTTTCCTGGAACCTAACCCCCCGCATTTACATTAATTCTTACAGGGAAATTGGATTCACTTAAAATCGTTTCACTTAAAGTAGCATTTTTCAGGAACATAGCTACACGTTAAGCGAGTAAACATTAAACACATTTGTTCCCATGCCAAGTAAAGATCTGGTCCTTCATCCCACTGCTTGGAGAAACTATTTGCTGGATGTTTATACCCCTATGCTCCTTTTGGAGACAGTTAAAAATAGTGAGGGACTTGCATGGCCAGTGTAGCCTTCACTAATTAGACTCCTCTGGCTTCTATTCACTTAATGTTTATTTGAAGCCCTCAAAGCTCAGGCACTACACTTGCTCTTCAGCTTGATTTTTCTTTTATAACATATCCGGAACGTTGAGCAGTTCATACGTTTTTCTAAAGAAAGTACTATGGTGATTAAAGTATCTGGGCCGAAGATAAATAGAAAAGATTCTTTAGAAGTATTAAAGTAAGTTTGATATCACTAGAGCGCCCACTGAAGTTAAACCACCATTAGCCATTCAAATTTACAAGTAAAAGTAAAGAGAAATCTTACCTCAAAATTTAAGTTCATTTAATTAAAAAAAAAACAAGGTTGGCTGAAAGTGTTGCTTGACCATAGGGAATATTTCCAGTCACCAGATCTGTAACATCAGGAAATAAACAAATTACTTTCTTATTCACATCTAGTCTTCAAGTGCCTCATTGCAGCACACTGGGAAGGAAATAACTCAGGAAAGTATGAGTTTCCTTTTTCTCCATGAGAGTCAGGAATTTGCAGTGCCAATAAGGATAGAGTTGCTCAGATACAATTTTAAGAGAATGAAATTAAATGTAGGTCTCTACATCACACATTCAGACTGACATTTAAAAGCTGGTGTTCAAAGAGACATGACCTGAGTGCAGCTCAGTACCTTGCTACAACTTATGAATATTGGTTTGAAACAATATTGTTTTTTAATATTAATACAATATTAATATAATGGTTTGAAACATAAGACAAAGCCTTTAAAAAAGACTGAAAAAGTGAATTGAATAACCTCTGTTTCTAATTTTAACAAAAAAAAACCCCATAACATACAGATTTCAATCTCATTTGCACAGGACAAAAAACACGTCACTGAGCCTAAACGTGAGTTATAAGTTTAAACTTAAATATCTTTTCTTTGAAGAGCCGTGAGAAGAGCAGTACTTTTTCTTTGAACACTAGCAAAAATTACAGCTTGGTGTTCTTTGCTGTGGTAACCTCTCCAAGCGTAGCAATATGAAAGGACAAGCAGAAGCAAGCCTGAATTGTACTGCTGCATACATTCCTCAGACATTCAATGTGAGCGGAGTGTATTTTTTAAAATATGTGTATTTCTTGATCTTTTTCTTTAGTATCCATCCCAAGTTCTTGGCACTTTACAGCAACTGAAATATATACAAAGTCACGTTACTGCACTCTGTTCCATATTTTGACCATCTACGTTTCAGTTTGGTCTACATTTCTTTTTAGAAAGAGAATGACGTTTATGGCCTTGTCTACACTAGAAAGTTGTACCCCTTTTGTCATACTAGTAAAGCTAACTGCATTTATTTTAGGGGGATTGAACTAATTTATGTTGGTTAAGAAAGTGATCAGTACCAGTATAGCTCTTCCTGTATGGGAAGGGAAATAAACTATAACAGTATAAGACAGCTTTATGCCAGCCTAACTGCACCCGCATTAAGGACTGTACCAGTATAAATTATAACTGTATCAGTAAAAAAAAATCCCATTCCTAACTAACATAATTAGACCAGTGCAACTTTCAAGTGCAGATCAGGCCTATGGTAAAGCAACTAGAATATTCAACTAAACAGAGTCAAATAAAAGCAGCCATCCTGTGCCCTATGGACTGCTCGCTTAAATTCAATTTCTTTCTAAAGATAAAGTCAACTTTAACACGCATAATTTTGTATACATAATACATTCCCTTAGGAGGTTTGCGTACAAAGAATTTAGTTGGACACAGAAATTGCGTAGGTGTTATTATAAACATGTATTCATATTACAACACCACCCAAAAGCCCAGTCAGTATAGGGCCCCGACTGTGCTAGGTCCCTACTTTCAAGAGCTCACCGTCTACTTTTTACAATTATATTTGTAGAAGTTAACTGATACTATTCAAGAGTAAAGGTGTTAGCTCACAATTGCATCAAACTGCACTCAAATGTCACAAATCTTCTATTTTAGATACAACTGATCAGCTATCTGAGGTAGCATTAAGTGTTACAATTTGTACCAAATTGAAAATTTCTAAAAGGTGTCAGTTACTTGACTTTAAATATTAGTGTCCAGTTACAGTATTACGGTCACCTGCATCTCACTACACCAACACTATTTCATGTTCACTGATACCATCATTTTAAATTCTTTGTTAGTAAGGGGCATAGTTTTTGGGCCCTGTTGGATCTCCAACTTCTTAGATTATCATGCAATAATCAAGAGTGTTTTCACCTTAAGTTGGCGACTTAGTTACTGTAAGCCCGGTCTTTGCCACATCTACATAGAAAACTACTTGCATGAAGAGTGAATTATATTTGGAGACCACTGAAACCTCAGCTACTGCACAGGGTGGCAGCCCCTCACTCGGTGTTGCTTCTTGCTAGTAGTATATGACACTGGATATCCATATCCACCAAACATTTTCCTAGTTCAGTGTAAGATGCTGGTTTTGACGCAAGTGGTTTGGAAACTGGTCACCTTGGAGATTACCCCTCAATGTCCGTGATGCTCAAGCAAAGGCAACTCTGGCACTATCTAAAAATCCTGATGTAACTAGTGAGAACATGGTGGCGTAATGTTCAGTGAGAAGTTCCTGACTTAAACTTCCTCTGACAAAGCCAGCGTGTTGGCCTTCAGATCACTTTGAGAGGCTTATCTACTCAGACAAACTTTATCCAGACATATGGGAAAGTTTGTTGTTCCTTTCACAATGTGAGGATGTATTTGTTGCACATGCTAAATATGAAGAAATTAGTAAAGAGCATTGCAGAAAACAATTTGGGATTTATTTTAAGCCTGTCTTAAGCAGCTACATGCTGCTGAAACTAGGAATTACTTGAACTTGTATTAGGTAACATAGAACATTTACAGTCTAGGAAACTGAGATTTAGTAAACACTGTACAAGTTTTGTGTTTGGGTTTTGGGGGTTTTCTTTTGCTTTCACCAATGTTATATTTTAATGGCTTTCACCAATGTTATATTTTAATATTCATCTGAATATTAGGCAGCTGTGGAAAGACCTTTGTGTGTTTATTTTTCGACAAGATTTGTTGCCACTGTGATAGCATTTACTTTTCACTTCTTCTCAAAGTGATAATTAGAGCTAACTAGAGTCTAAAAATGTATAATTATTGTTTGTTCATTCTTTTGTCCTCATTTCCTGAAACGCAGCCAGAAGAGGAAACTGAACTGCCTAAAGCTTGCTCAGCAAATTATCTGCTCTGAATCCTTGAACGGTCTACAATGTGAACCTACGTAAAGTCTAACCTCTTTTTATTGGAAAAAAAATGAGCACACACTACATAAATCCAGATTCACCTACAACGTGTAACAGGACCTTCTGACTGACTTTTACACCGACACTTATTTTTAGCTAAACTGTAGTTTGATCACTGCAATATCTGATCGTACAAAATTATTAATCTGAGTATTGGTGATCTGAGTCCAATGAAAAGAGAAACACCCTCTGCAGTAAAAAGTTAAGTTATCTGATATTCCTGGGTCAATACCCTTGCAGAAGTCTATACAAGACATATTGTACACTCCAGGTGGATGACTCATCTGTGGTTACAAAACCATTTCCCAGTGATTTCACATCATGAGTCTCAAAAGCAAGGTGGCTAACTGCAATAGTCTCAAGGAAATTATGACTGCAGGTTTACTGAGATTACATGGACAGATTCTCTCTCTCACTTATACTATGTTTTTGAATTTTGGAAGATTATTCTGCCAAACTATTTCCCTTGAGTTCATGGACATTTTTCCTATTTATATGATGCTGTGGAAAAGCAGGATGGTCTAGCTAACCAAACATGAACTGCAATTCAGATATTCCTAAATTTTAGTCCTGCCTGTGCCACCAGTTTGCTGTATGGTCTTACCTATGTCACTAAATCTGTATCTCAGCTTTCCCACGCTATGAAATGGGAATAATACTTCCCCACTTACACAGAGTACTGTGAAGTTTAGTTAGCTATCAGGACTTCAGAATTGTTTAGTTTCCTTAGCAACAGGGCTACGTACATAAGGCTCTGCAGCCACTCAAATGGCTGTATTAATGGTCAACAAGATGTCATACGAACCAAGATGACTGTTTGCGCCTCAGCCTGCCTCTTGAAAAGCACTGCAGGAGAGTAGGCTACGTAACTAACTATGAGTGGGGGAATTCAGGGCATGCAGCAGCATGAGGGTCACAAGTGGCCCACACGCAAATCTTGGGATGCTGGAGAAAGTGGCTGCCAAGCCCAAGGGTGTACTAAATGCAAGAGCAGAGCTCCACTTTCATCGCATTTGGGATTTTTCCCAACTGCTCAGCTCCTTAGCCCTGCAACAAAGGAACCATGTCCCTTTATGGCTTTGGACTTAGGTGGTAGCTACATAATGCACCAGGCTCCTCCTGCTCTAAGACAGTTCATCTCTTTCCACAATGCCCCCGCCCCCTCATTTCATTTGATTATTTATATTTGATGCTTTTGATCATACAACGTTCTCAGAACACTGCATAAACAACACCCTAGTTAAAACGCCCTTCACAATTATGAACCTTGGGCTATAGAAAACCCGGTCCCTGGATCCCACCTCAAGCCCTGTTGGTGTAGAGGGGCCCTAGAGCTCCTCCAGCCCCAGGGACAGAAGAGCTGTCCGCCCTGGGTGCGGAGGAGCTGGGGGAGCTGTCAGCTCGCACTGCAGGGCTTGAGGCGTCGGCCGCTTCCCCTGCCCCGTTCAGGGCTCGTTCATTATAATGAACCCGACTATAACAAACAAATAGCTTGGATTCCCAGGGGTTTATTACAGCAATGATGTACTGTAATTCCATTACATTCTTCTGCATCAATTGGTGTGGGGAGGCTTAACACATATTTAGGTCTGATGTACAATGGGCCATTAATGATCTTACCAGCTTTGCAAGGCAAGAGGAATGATATCACCCATAATTAAGTACCGTACCTACCAGTGTGGCCAAGCATGCAACAGGTTGCACGGCAGGCAAAGTGGTGACAATAAGCATCTACATATAACCAAGAAAAGGAGCTACTGACCTTTCTAAACAGCAATTGCATGGAAGCAATAGCCATGGAGCAAGCCGGTACTGAAAGCAATTAAGAGCAGCATGAGTATAGACAACGGTAACGGTTAAAATCTAACTACCACATAAGAAATTTCCTTTTTGGTTTAGTGCTTTATATCTGTGTCAGGAAAGAAGGAAATTCCAGCTCAACAGAAGTTTAGATAAAGATGTACAAATGAATCACAGAAAAATATTTAAAAACTGAGCAAATTACTTAGCCTCTACCTCAGTTCTCCCATTTTTATAGAAGGGAGGGAGGTAATTTAAGGTTTGTTAAGCATTTGAGACCCTTTGATAACATGTTCCATATAAAGAAATACTATTTTATTAGAAACTTAAGTTAGTTGAGATGGTTATCTGAAAATGCAGATGGGACTTGTTAGCGGGTCACACCACCACGAAGCGGCAAGTAAAACAAATGAAGAAATAGTGTGTCAGAAAATGGCGAAAGAGAATGTGTGCAAGCTGCAGCTAGCTGTCCCTTAGTTGAGTGCTTTTTAAAACAAAAGGAAACAAAAAAACCTGAATGGTTACTGGAAGTATGCACACATCGCGAAAGTCATGCAAACTTACTTATTAAACACAGAAGTAAATAAAATGAATTGAGTAGCCTTTTTCTGTAAGGGGATCAAAATATGAACTTTTCATACAGCAAAAATTCACTAGTATTTATCATATGGAACTGTCTCAGAACCAATACTCTAATTAAAATAATGACTTGTCTCTATAACAGAGTTGGATAAAAATGGCTTCCCAAACCAGCAGGTATGCCTCCTTGTGTAAGAGGATAAACTAGAGCTATCAGCTTTGAAACTTGGGCCAGATTGTGATTTTACTCACACCAGTGTAAATCCACACTGTTTACTTCTGAGTTAACTTCTGATTTACACTGGTGTGTAAGTGAAGGAGCACTGCAAATACATCTAATTGCTTCTCCCTTCCTTCAGAGCAAATCTGCTAAACCAATGTACATTACACTGGCATAGCTGGGAGTCAGTGGCATGTAATGATGCAGCTCTCCTGACATCGACATCAACTCCTTACCAGAAGAACATTCCAGAACTTCAGCACCCACATCTGGATGAGAAAAGACACTTATACAGACTTATTCAGAAACCAGAATTGTTCACATCTCACAAATAGTTGTCACAAACCTTAGCATGCCGCTATCTTGAAGAGACTTAAATCCTAAGAGTTTCCAAATGGTTTTCATTTGGATAACGGTCCGTTGCCAAAAGCCATTAAGATAAAGCTTTAAATATTTTATATAAATGTTCCTCTAAGGTGCTATAACAACACTTAGCATGAAACATCAAGCAATCACACCAAAACACTTACTGCACTACTCTTGCTTAATAGGCAAAACACTGATTAAGTTATGAGAGTCCAACCTCATTTATGCCTGAAGCTACATTTCAATTACAGTGATGGGGGGGGGGGGGGGGGGGGGAAGAGCAGTATTAGGTGTTGTACTGTGCTCTGAAACCAGTAAGATGTTCTAGTTACAGGAGTTGAATAAAATAATACTGTGAAAAAAACAAAAATGGCAAATTCTAATTGAACTCTGTCACATGCAGCACCCCAAGACCCAAATGTTTTGGCATTTTGCTTGTTTGGGACCAAAATAGCATTTTTCTTACTATATCGTCCAGGAAGGATGTTGTGGGATGTATGGACAGGGAGAGAGAAGGAAGATTTTCTCCCAAATATCGGACAATCCATAGATGCTAAACGCAATTCATCTTCTTGCAACCAAGTTGAAATGATGCATATGTTCCTTTGAAAACTAAAGCTTAGTGCTTCCTTAATCACCTTGAATTCATTTGAAGTGCCACTCTGCAAGGTATTGTAGGGCGTGTCTGCTATGCATGAGCAGAAAGCTCATTTCACTGAGCAAAATCCAGTTCAGAAAACAGAATGAATCAGCAACACTGTGTATCAGTGACTGACTGTACAAGGGCCTACCACCTGCTTCCCCTTGTCCCATCTACTACCTTTACTTGTGCTATGAGGAAGCTGCTTTTATCATTTCAATTTAGATTCCCCCAAAGACCTTGGACAACCTGCTACCCAGTTCTGTTGCACATCCTGAACAATATTAGACCATGACCTGGGCATTAAACTGTTACTGAGAGATACATTTTCTTGGGTGAACAGTGAGGTTCAATCTGTGAACAAGATTATAAGATTTGCATATTTAGCCTGATTTTAGATTAGTCATTCATATTGCAACGTATAATTTTTCAGTTGCTTTCATTACAGAAGGCGGGGAGGGGGATGTTTTCTTAATTATTTTCTTTTCTTCATCTTCCTTTTTCTATCAGCAGATGAAGACAACCTTTTTGTCTCAATGGCACATGTAAGGGATGAAGAGTTCACAGCTCAAAGAAATCTGGAATTTCAAGATCAGTAATAGCTAAAGCAAGCTTGAATATCTACAAAACCAAATGAGCCATTGCTCAAGGACATTGCACCAACCATTTCAGGGAAGTGGTCTGGAAAGGTATAGAAGACCTCAAGAGAAATCAACAACTTCCCTCTTCAGTTTCTTCTCAGTCCAAATGCTTATGAACTCCCAATGCTCTAAAAATCCAGCATTTTGGAACTAAAGGGTATGTCTACACTACCCGCTGGATCACCTGGCAGCAATGGATCCAGTGGGGATCGATTTATCGCGTGTAGTCTAGACACAATAAATCGATCCCTCAGCAACTCCTGTACTCCACCGTGAGAGGTGCAGATGGAGTCGACAGGGGAGCAGCAGCAGTCAACTCACCACGGTGAAGACACCACGGTAAGTAGATCTAAGTATGTCGAATTCAGCTACATTAGTCACGTAGCTGAAGCTGCATAACTTAGATCGATCCCGCCCCCCAGTGTAGACCAGGGCTTAGTGTCCAACAACTAGCTGCAGCATCTGAGAGTCAGTGCATGCAGTGATACCTGCAGTATTACCAATCCCAAAGTGTTTAAAGAGCATGAGCCATTCCCCTCCCCACCCCTAAAAAAATAAATCACATTTTGGGTTTTTTATTTGCCTTCTGGTTCTTGGAACCTTACAGATATATTCATGTCACAATTTCAAGCTTTTCTCCACAACCATGAAGACGATTAAAAAAAGTTTAATGAAAATGAATATTTTCATATATTCACATGACTGCAGGAGCTGACGCTTTAAGGAAAATACCAAGTATGAGTTCAGTGGTAGAATCCTTCGAGTTGGCAACAACCTTTGATGGGCATAACAGAATTTGATGAAGTTGAGCATGGGTACCTAGGTGGCTGCTTTATGAATTTCCATAGCTACCTCTATTATTTGTTGCTTATGAAAGGAGGACCAAACGGATGGAATGAATGCTCTGCAAGTCTGTTTGGATCTTCCTTCTGAGCACTAAAGCCTTATTTTCCAGGTTTTTGGACATATTTTAAATTAGGACCTAGTTGCAAGATCAACCTTTCCCAAGTCAACTGTTTGCCACAGTACATTAAAAGGTCTGACATGCAGGCCATGTGGTCTGTCCTCTTAAGAATTCCCTGGGCTTCCCGTAACCAGGGAACACTACCCCCCCCAGCCCTATTTTAGTCTTTCACTCTCAATGCATGCACAGTGGTGCCTCCCCTAGCACACATCAATCACCCTTGGTCCACTTTCAATTTTAATTACTCCATATTTTCTGCCTTCGCTCTGGGACAACCCCACCCATTCCAAACTGCATCTTGTGATGAGACAGGAGCCGAAAATGGAGCCTATCTATTCTCCGAGCAGGAACAAGAGTGGCTTCACCTCCGCTTCTCTGCTTAAGAGCAGTATGTCCAGCTACAAAATATGGCCAAAGCAAGCAAAAAACCAACAGCCGCATCTGGACCACGTGACCGTGCCAGTGTGTTTAACTGGCCTGGTTTCTTCATAGCAACAGCAACTAGACCAAGTTTTGTAGCTTTTATTCAGTCCCTTGCTCCAAAAAATGCAACTCTCCAAATCTGAAGCCTTCCCATGACTTCAGACACCACTCAGGCCCAAACAAGGTTCTACTATCCTTTCAGCAGAATGGCTACCTTGTTCTGTTTCTATAACTTACATGTTTTGAAATCAATAGGTTGTTGGCCTATCACTCAAGCCCCAACCTGGGGGGACCAGTGCGCTACTTTTCGTCTAGTACCTACCCTTTGGCCTGGGCACCCCTACCAGAAGCTAAAACTCCCCTGGGCACAGCTTTGAGGGTCATTGGAGCACATAAGCCTTCCCACTGTGCCAAGATGCAGTCCCCAGGGAAGGAAATAATGCAATAACTGACATAAATTAATGTATTTTTAAAACCGTATGACAGAAATTTCACAAGGAAAGGGTAAAATATTCTCCAAGAGGCTGTCTGTCAATAGGTTGAGTCTGAAATTTCCACATCTGCACTCCAAAGATGTGAGAAAGTGATATGTATTTCACAGTATAGAATCAACAAGGACACTAGAACTGCTCATTCCACTATATTTTCAAAGGAATGTGTGTGATTTGATACCTACGTTAGTCTTAATCAACCCTCCCTAGTCAGTACAAGAGATATGCTGACCTTAAGATCACTTGTTAAGTATTGAATTTACTTTGATATTAAGTGTCTGTCTTGTCTTTCCATTTTTTCATAATTTATTCTGGAGAAACTTTTATGGGGGAATCCTAGAACACAAATATTCTCCCGCTCTTGGACTGCTCAAGTACTGGAATTAAGTTTCTGAATAAAGCAGAGGTTGGCTTTCTAACTCCCATCAGGACTCCCATATTAACTTCAAACTGCACAGTACATGGACATATTGAAAACTGGCTCTGGTTTTGTCCGGAAGAAATACAGAATCATGTTTCATGTAGAGTTCAGTCAATTAAAAAAAAAAAAAAGATTTACTAGAATTTCAGCCAGCCTTATTTTAAATAATTTATTAAGGCTGTGGTTGCTGCAAATATTCCTGTACAGTCTCTCCTGGCAAGTTCTTTGAAACACATTTGTCCTGAACGGCATGTCATCTTGGCATCAAAATGAATGCCTTTCCTTTGATGACACAAAGTAAGTCTGACGGATTCAAAGGAGTGATCTGAAGTAGAATGTAGTCATGCTTTACTGCCCTTCTGATAAGCCAGGCAGGCACTGGGAAGTGCCAAGTGTCAAATCCATCTACTGCTCTGTCACTATGCGAATGCTATGGACTCTCTGAAGACTGCTACAGATAGAAAGAATCCAGCGAGGGCAAAGTACTAGCCATCGTTAACTGTGTTGGACTTGCCATCTCTAATACAAGGAGTTAACTACAGTCCAATCATCATCAATTGTTCTTCATTTAATGAATGTATAGTGGCTCTAAATTTAAGCACAGGACATATATATTTATATTTTGGTTTTAAAAGCGTAATTTTCACTAACATGCATGGTAGTACAACAAAAGCCAGGTAACACTGGAGTGAAATAACACAGTTTCCATATCAGAGTGCCATATGCATAAACTATAATCTGTCTGCGCCTGATTTGGAAACTATTTGGAAGCAGTTTAAAAAAACACAAATAAGGTATTGAACATAGTTTTCCTGGGAGTGGAAGGGCAGAGGAAGTTTCCTTTGAATAGTTTCAGTACTTCTCTACTGAAGGCATAACCCCTAAACACTAAGCAGGACACTTGTGCTGCAAAGAACTGATCTCCCACTCTCAAGTCAAATCCCTTGCAACTCAACAGCACCACAGACTTTGACTACTCTCAAGCAAGTAGTCAGACTTGTGTCAAGATTAATCAGGTTCATTAACCCTTTATGATGACATATGATATGGAGCTAATCAGCTAGCTGGTAACTTTTCCTGAATATGCTTAAGGGATGGATGACCCAGCCCTGGATTCTATGCAGAACACCCAGTCTCAGCAAGGTCTTTAGAGAGTAAATTAGGTTCAGTTTTTAAGTTTACAGTGCCTGCTTGCGTCAGCTTGGAGCATTTCCAAAGCAATATTAAAGGAAACAAAACACACGGAGGTATAGCAAGATCTTAACAGCTCTAAACATACCTTGAGATTTTTCACTAAGCACTGCATTGACTATTGCTCTCTTGACTACTACAGTCTCTAAAACTGTGAGTGAAGTCTGATTTCCAACATGACCCAAAAGGTGGCTCCCAGCACTTACAGTCATAGGCCTGCAAGTCATACTCCCAGCACTTACAGTCATGGCCACCGGACAAAGGGCAACATAGACCTCTTTAGTTTTCAAGTGCATCTGTTAGGTGACAGATCCGGCTTCCTGCACCTCACTCTGGATAGAACTGTGTGTTCCAGACACAAACCCCGCCTAGATTCCCAACCATGTTACTAACACAAGACTTGATTTTGGTAATTGTAACAGGCTCCCCTCAGGAGCTTGTGACAGTATAAGCATCTTCAAAACAAAGCATTATTTATTCATTCCGCCAAAATGCAAAGCACGTAGAGTAGAGGATAACCAACAGAAAGTCCACTGGTCCAAGGGTCTGCCTGACACCTCAAATTATCCTTGACAGAATTTATAAATTCTCCTCAGCCCAGCGAACTCCATCTCTGGCAGGGAGAAGCTGCTTGTCCTGCTGCAGAAGGCTCCCTGTCTCAGTCAGTCAGCTTTCATTGACACGCTTGGTAGCCTCTGGCCCCACACTCAAACCCTCCCTCCTCTTTCAAGCATCTTTGAGGTTCAGTATCTGCTTTGATCCCAGGCTCAGTTTTGGGAAGAGTACGCCATTCTAACCTAGATGGACCTAGACAGGGGGTATTACCCAGCTGATAGCTCCCCTCACACCACTACATCAAGGAGCCTTATCTTTGCTATTTTCCATTTTTTTTTATTTAAACTCCTGGCTTTCAGGCAGGTTAATATCAAACAGCAAACCTGAGGGGAAAGGTATTTATATGAAATACTACAAAGAACTCCCTCTTTCTCTACAAGGTTCTATTTAATGCAGATATCTTGCGCCAGTGTAGTCAATAAGTTAAATACAGGAGCTTCTATCTTCTCATTACTATTAACAGCTATGAGCTTCTCCCCCCTGCCCTGAACATCCTACCCAAATAGTGCATAGCTGTAATAAGGAAGCTACATAAACCTTGAGGTTCATTGAGCCCCCAGCAATGTAGACACTTAATCCTTTTTAAAAGGATGTGTGTTAGTATCTGAAAAAGAGTATCCACATCTACCACAGATAAAACTGTCCCTTATTCCCATACCCCATTCAATCAATTCCCTCAAGGAAAGCCAGAGAACAAGTTCACCTTTGTGTGCCCTAAAGGTCAGTACCTGAGCTCTTTTTGGCCAAAGGAAAATCAATTGCTATAGTCATGGAAGACTTCGTTAACTTGAGTGGGCTGCTCCCTCAGGCACCCTAGACAATTACAACTACTGCAATACCACACAATTAGTGGTTGTCATATCCCATACCTTTCCTTAATCTGCAAGGAACAAAATTTACTATGACCAAAACAAACCAAACTGTTTGACTAATAGCATGGTTGACTCAGCTCCAGATAGAAATTAAGCTCTCACCAGACCAACATCTGGTATACTAAAACACACCAGGATTTTTGGTCAGAATTCAAAAGGCAGAGTATGAAGTTAGGTTAGGAAAGTTGTTTGTGGGACTGTTTGCCAGGAGGACAGTACCACAAACACACTGATAAATATGTATTTTCAGGCGTATTCCTGCTTGAAGCATTCATCAGCTATCTCGAAAGTTGTTTCCAGGTTTGATAAATATGCACATGCACGTCAGTGAGCAATAATAGCACAAATATACAAAGTAATGTCAGTCACATATTTATAAACAACCCATAGGATGAAATACGTCTTCATGAATTACTGTCAGATTTCTAGAAAACAAATCATTAAATATCGAAGTGTTTGCAGACAATTCTAACCAGAAATAGATTCACTGGATAAGTGGTTTCAAACTAGTAGTTCACTTAGATCTACATGGAACTATGTTTGAATAAGTTTGGAAACAGTACCACTGTGTGAGAATTTATGGCTTTACACAGTGCTGAGGGAGTTTACATGGCAAGATTGTTTCTTTCCATGATTCTAGTGGCAGGAAAGCATTGAAACATACAGAAGGAGATCGAGAGCACAAATTACTTCTGCAACTGAGTTTAGCATTCAAGTGATAGTTGTCATGTTTCCAAGCAAAAGACTAGCAATGTTTATGTTCTGAAGAATAAACGCTTTAAGCTATTGCCACCTTTCTGTGGCTAGATAAAAACTGCTGAAAAAAGCACTGTACACTTCAAACCTCATGTCAATCCATGCACTATTCTTGTATGCTGACTTTAGCCAATTCAGATTATGTAGTCATTTGAAAGCTTATACATTTGAACACTTGCTGGAAGTGTTTCATCCCCGATGTTCATATAAATCCATGTAATTTGAGAAATATCTTCCAAGATGCTCGAGTTTAGGAACTAGAACGAGCATTTACTGGACTCAAGCTGGCAGAAAAATTGAATGCATTAATATCCTTACTCTATAGAGCTTTACAGTTAGTATTGCAGGCTTATTTCATAATAACATGGAAGACTAACCAAGCGTCCAAGATGCTACGATCACCACCAGTGGTAACCAGTTAAGAGAACAAGGATTAATGGTGGGACAAGCAACACTGAAATACTTTCCCTTAAGTTTTTGGCTAAATCAAAAGGTGAAGCCCTGTTAAAGGTCTGACACTGCACATGCATAATATGGTACACATAAACTCAGTGGTTATAAAACTCGAAGCAGAACAGCCGTCAGAGTAGAACTTCTCTTTCACAATTAAGTAGCATGGGAATCAGGGCTACTCGGTTAGTCTAGTTTCAGACACTGTTACACTGCTTGCTGTCAAGCACTGCATTGTCAAACTGGATTCATCTTAATTCTAACACATGGATTCTGAAAAGCTTTACCTACTTGTTCTGCACACTAGCACTCTGTTTCTTGGTCTGCAGATTTCTGGGGATTATTGGACGGGTCAACTCACAAGCCAGTTATTCACACCTGTTATTGGACGGGTCAATTCACAGGCCAGTAAGACAAACTTAGAGGACAGACTTAGAGTCCTAGAGCCCTTCTAATTTTGAGGTTCAGTGCTGAAAGGCAAGACAGAGTTTTGAGGAGTTTCTTCAGTTCCAGTTTATTACATTTCATGCTCTCACTGAGTGAGCTACTTTTTCCAACAAAGAAAAGCTATCACTGTACCACTAACCATCTCCTCCCAACTACAAACAATATGTAGTAATGTTAGCAGCCACGGACACAGGCACATGCTTCTATCTCTAGTAATCTGTAGAGTGAACATATCTGGACGCGCTGTGTTACTGGATACCAGCTACTTGTAACTACCCCTGGACCGTGTAATAAACATGATTCGTACTGGCTACATAGCTGTACTGGGCATAAAAGCGAATGGCATTATCTCTTCACAGCACGTTTGCTTTATTCCCAACCATTGTGAAGTGTGTTTCGTTGAGCTGCATGTTGAGAAAGGAGCAGTTTATTTGTTATTAAACTAACATGATATCTCAAGGTGTGAAAGTTATCTATAAATCTCTAGCCATCATCACTTGATTCAAACACTTCTTGACAGTTTGTAACATTCCACTCTTTTCCATGATACCTTCCAACAGTTCACATTCACCTTTTCCACTGAACAAAGTTAGTCAATCAAAACAAGTAGTAAGTTGGTATTACACCATAACAAGGCAAGTTTTAGTTGCACAAGTTCACTTGATTTATTGTACAGCCAGAAAAAAATAAGAAGGAAGAAGTACTGAACAACACTATTGGGATTTTCATCTGAACAAAAGTTAGTAAAATCCTGGGTGTGTTTTCCTGTGTGGCAGGTTTTTTTTATTATTCTTATTATTCCAGTTAATACAAACTAGAGCTGTTTTTCATTTTATATTTTGTCAGCCTCCACAAATTCCAAGCATTAAAAATGATTAAGGTAGTGCCATAAACTTCCTTCCTTGGTGCTCAGCTCATTCAGCACAGGTTATATTTTCTATGAGTGTACATGAACTTTAAAGAAGCTTAGAACAGAGTGGGACTCAAGTGACCTTTTAAAACTGCAGGGAACATTGTGGGTCATATTTAAAGGCATTTTCACCTGTCCAAAGTTGATAAGACTCCACAATCAATATGAACACAATTAGAGTTTTAATGATAGTTCTTAAAATGAAATTAGAAGCCCCAGAAACAAAAAACAGACCACAGTAATATCAGTTTAGCTTTAGGACTACACTTAGACAAGGACAAACATTTAAGAAAGCACTGCTGACACTGAATCATTATTAATTAATTTAGGCTACCACATATAGAAGAAGCAAGTGTTCAGGCATAAAATACCTCAGACTTTTAGTCAGGGAACCTGAAAACCAAACCCAGAGGTTGATTTGGCTTCACCCTTGCAATCCCAGTGTCAACTGAAGCTACGCCAAAGCCCTAACACGACCAACTGAGCTAATTTAAATACAAAGCATTTATATGGTTCTATAAAGTATAAATAATTTAAAGTCAACTACTGTACACTAGTCAAATGAACACCGTATTTTGCAATGCATTGTCCTTGCTTTTTGTTTGCTTAAAATTAATTGAGAATGAGTCTCCGTACACTTGAACATTCTCACTCTGCTCTGCAACATACTTAAGAGAAGCAGAAGCATCAGAAACACTCAGTGCTACTATTTTGTTTCTTCCACAGCTTAACAAATACATTTCCTCTGCTAATAAGACTCCCCATTGACTACTTATCAAGGCTTATGTATATATTGCATGAGTTAAACATCCCATGCAGAGCAACCATGTCAAACTACAGAAACTCTGTGAAGACTCAGGAACCGAGTATGCAGCCAGCAACAGTTATTGACCCATTTTATAAGGTCTCCGGTGTGACCCTACTGCTAACACATTCATTTCTCAAGTCAGTCTTATTTCTACCTGCATGAAAAAGGCAATACTAAAAATCCCCAAGACACATTTAACTGCAACAGACCTGCCTCCATAATGTATTAAGGGAAAACATGTAGCAACCTCCAATAAAAATGACTGAAGGAGATGTCTTGTTTTGTTCTTTACTGTGCCAAATGCTTTCACATGTTAAATTATTCCCTGGTAAAAATACAAGAACAGAATGTTAGGTTTTTCACAGTACTCTTCAGTGCCATAAGATGAACTAGTTAATGGACCGGTCTCAGCAATTATCAATCAGTGCCCCTGGATAGGCCAGTGCTGATCATCTGCTGAATTAAGTTAATTTGTGGCAAAAAGTAAAATAAATATTGGGAAAGTCTAACAGCTACTGACCGTGCTGATCTCACTTAAGCCAACATTCAAATTTAGGTGCCTTAAAATTAAACACATAAAAAAGTCCTCTTAGGGGTTAAGTTGCAAAAATTTGGCTTGAATTCATTTTCACTTGTCACCTAAATCAAATGTATTTGAAGACTTCTACAGAAATAGACTTTAAATGGTATTTTGATTTGATTAATTTGAAAAAACAGTAATATTAAGCAGAAATAACACTATTTATACAGTACTCTAGTATATGCTCCACTGAATATCATGGCTTATAGATTCACACTACAGTAAGTTAACATGAGTTATTTTCAACTTTGGATCTCATTTCCTACCTTTGTTACTTTGTAACAAACTTAAATTAATACAGTTAACAAGCTCTTGCACTGAAACCTTAACCTGAACACTTTCAACAAGGGAGATTAAGAGTATTTTTTGTCTTCCATTGAATCTCAAATTTCTACCAGAGGAAGATTACAACCCTTACAAGCAAGTGTCCGTTAAGTAAGCATTGCTGTGTAATAGCGGAGAACGGGGTGGCCAACCTGTGGCTCCGGAGCCACATGCGGCTCTTTGGAAGTTAATATGCGGCTCCTTGTATAGGCACTGACTCTGGGGCTGGGGCTACAGGCGTCAACTTTCCAATGTGCCGGGGGGCGTGCTCACTGCTCAACCCCTGGCTCTGTCACAGGCCCTGCCCCCACTCCACCGCTTCCTGCCCCCTTCCCTGAGTTTGCCGTGCTCGCGCTCCTCCTCCCACCCACAAGGCCCCTGCATGCCATGAAACAGCTGATCGGGGAGGTGGGGGAGAGAGACGGAGGCACTGATCGGCAGGGCTGCCGGTGGGTGGGAGCTGCTGGGAGCAGGGTGGAAACTGATGGGGGGCTGATGACGTATTACTGTGGCTCTTTGGCAATGTACATTGGTAAATTCTGGCTCCTTCTCAGGCTCAGGTTGGCCACCCCTTGCAGAGTACGTACAACAACTTAACGGCAGCCACAGTGAGTGTCATTTACTCATGTCCTCCGACTACCTATTTAGTTCTTTTCACCATCGTACAGGAACCTACATTATACAGAGCACATGAAACAAGTTTCTCTTTGAGAAAGGCAACATTGAGAAGCCTAAGTGTTATAAGATCCATTATACTTTGATCCTTCAATATTATGGGCCTAAATTTTGCATTAATGCTAAATGCAGTGATACCAGTTGGACAAATAGGAAGCTAGTGACAAGTCTAGCCTATCACATACATTTGTCCAACCTACAATATTCCCATTTAACCTGCTCCCATTTAACAATATTCCCATTTAACCTGCCCCCCGCAAAAAAGATGAGGACACATGGAAATCTATTGGTTTCCTAATATTACTGTCATGTAAGCAATTATTGTGCTTTGCAAAGAGATGTTATGAGATTAGAATTAAGCAGTGAGGTTGTTCATAGACCAAACACTGTACAATGAACACTGTACAGCTAAGATGAAGTCAGAACACTCATGCCCGATAGCAATTGCAGCTGGAATCCTTCATATGAAAACTTGGCCAACAACAAAGTAAGAATCTTACTTGCAGTATACGAACCTGTTTGAAGTACAGGGAATTAATTTGTGAGGCTGAAGCATGAACAGAACAGGTGGGGAGAAAATAAGGAGGTCTAAATTTGCAACAGTTAGCTAAACAGGAAAACAGATAAAGCAGACAGTTTTCCCTCTATATTTTTCTTCCCAGTATGTTATTGAAGAATATTACTTACAATTATAACTACCTGGTGAGTTTAACTGCTCTCAAACTGCCTAAACTTAACATAAAATATGCCTGCTAAGTTTGCCCCCTTACAGAGCCACAGTCCATTTATACTGTTAGGGAGGAAACATACAATTTTCTTTTTGGCATGACAAAGTGGAGGTCTGCCAGCTTTCCAAACATGTTCTTCGAAAGCGAGGCTGCTATTACATAGGTATCTAGGGGGCTAGTATAGCAGTGCTTCAAGCAAACAAATCATATACAATGCCAGCCATCCACCTTGGAGATAGACTGACTTTTGGTTTAAGTTTTCAATATAAATATTTGATTCGGGGTTTCTCCCTTGGGGATAGTGGTTTATATAGTTTGATAATTTTCAGATCTAACGGTTGAGTATTTAATGTATTAAATATACTGATCAATACGATGGTAAGAAAAATACTCATAAGACACGATACACTGGTAACCTAAATATTCATTGCACAGATCATCATGAAACTATTAACTTTATCCTGTTTGGGTTAAAAAATAGCTTGGTTTCCACCCAGACCATATTGGCACAGATACACACAAAAGCTCTGCCCAAGCTTATGTCATAGTCTTCACTAACATATTGGCAAACCTGATTCAGAGTCATCTGGTTTCATTAAAGAATCTTTGCACAGTTCTACATGCAGAAAGGAGACTTTTAAACATTTGGCACAGGTTCTAGACTTTTCATATGGTAAGTCTAATGTTTAAGGAAATCTAAAACAACATGTTTGGAACTGGTCAGCCTAATTTAGAAGTTTGCCTCTTCAACCCACAATATTGATATACTGCCCACGTTGTTCAGTAGAGATGGACCTGAACTGGAACGTCAAACTCTTTATGAAAGAGGTCCTACGGAACCCACATGAGTTTTATCTTCAATCATAGGATCGTTATAAAGGTCACAAACCTCGTAGGTAAGGGAAGAGGTTGAGTTCTGGACCATAACCCTTACTCAAATTTTTGATTCCCTATTACCTAGCAGTAAACACTATTAGGGTAGCTGCTTCAGATGCTGAAGTATTAAAAATTTAGCCACAGATTCTAAACAGCTGTTCAATATAATGGCAACTCGCCATACCAGATACAATAAAAATGCTTCAGGACTGAGAAGTGCTTGTACCAGCAACCAAGTGAGAATATAAATTACAGGTTTCCCCAAGACTGCTACTAGCCCTCTCCCCGAAGTAAGTTTAGTAAAGAAAAAAAATCAAGCTGTAGATCACATGAAATAGTATTTTTACAAATTGAGAATGTAGCTAATTTTCTTCCCAACACCAAAGTAAACTGCAGCTCAAATTGTGTTGTTAGAAAACTTTTTTTAAAAATTAATACGTCAATTTGGCAAATATTTTAACTGGAACTTACCTAAAAAAACAGAACTCTAACCCTTATGCAATTCCTTTCAGATATAACAATGTAAGGATATTTTCTACACGGGAAAGCCTGCAGATTTCCAACAGCTCCAATTTCGCTGTGACTGAAGTAAGCCTCTTTGTTCAGACCAGTCAGCAGTTAGAAGGAACTAAAGACTGCTAAAATAGTCTTCCATGAAGGGCAAGGAAAATGTAACGAACAACAACAACAACAAAATTAAAAAAAAAAAAATAGGCTCTAGGTATGTTTCCTATAGAGTCCCACCTTGATATACAAGTACTCTACTAATGGGAGAAGAGTGCATAATGCTAGCAGAAACCATACTTCTTGCTCACAGTGGAGTATCTAAAGCCAGATGTGGCTTATGGGGGGGGCAGTTATGTCATATGCTGGGTTAGACTCATTCAATTCAAATGATCATGCTACTAGTAAAACCACTTATTCATTCTTATCTCCATCTCTCAAGAGGCTAAACTATCCAGAACACACCAAGCAACTTGTGTTTCCTTCTAGTTCTCTGCTTACATTCAAGGTTATTTACCTTAACCCAAAAATCTAACAGATTGGCCAAACCCTCTGTTATTTGGAAGCTGAATACAAGAACCTACAGGTTTGCATATTTTCCACCTGAAGCCACACACTCAGCTCCGTTCTCAACACTTCACTTTTCCAAGCACTAGAATAAGATCTTCAACAGTGCCTAAGTGACCTAGAATCCTAAGCCACAGTGAATCTCAAGTGACTCCAGATGCTAAAAGTCTATGTCCTTTGGACACTTGAGCGCCTAAGTCACTTAGTTAAAATTTTCCAGTAGTCCCTATGTATTTCTTACATATACTTGAAAGGGAAGAGTACTTCTGACTCTTGCCCGAGAATGATAAAAATTCCATATAATTTTGGATAAATAAAGGTACAACCATTGAAACATGTCTAAAACAGATATTTAATGGAATATTTTACTTTTATTTCTATATTACAGTGGCAGCTACAGACCCGAGTAAGAATCTGGGCGCCACGGTGTTAGGTGCTGCTCGAAATACACAGTTCTTATCCTGAAGAGCTAACAGTCTGACTCAAATCAAGACACTAAGTGTGGTTTATCTGTCCTGAAGAAGGAGTGGGCGAGAGTGGACCAGTGAAATGCTGTGACATAGGCCAGCAACTGCACAGCTGAATTGTTTTAAAGTCAAGGACTTTTTGATAGGCTGGAAAGCAGGAGCCTTTGTAACAAGCTAAGCTTATATTTACAAGTCTCATTTTTAAAAGTATTATGATTAAATCTATTTCAGATAACTACCAAGTTTATATAGGTACATTTAGCCAGCAATTTTTAGCAGCCCTTTTCATCCAGCACCTAACTGTGCAACTCCACTTGCTGCTCCTGATATGCCTTTTCACCTTTTTGTATTTTTGAAATGCTAGCAAGTTTAACTGATTAGTTTTCATGCAGTGCTTTGGCTTTCCCAGTGCATGCGATGTTCATCAAAATTTTTAACTTTTCAAAAGCGAGCCACATAGCTGCATTAAAATTTTGATCCACTGGTACAAAATAATTTAGTTCTTCTGTTTAAGTACTGCAATAGATTAATTGTTCCATTTTGGTATTTTACATTAATCTAAAGCTGAAAAATGATCTTGGCCACTGAGCTGCCAAGTGACCATATGCAAATTCCTTCACCTTTCTGCACTTCTAACTTCTCCCAGCTCTCAATATAAACAGACAAGACAGATTTAAGGGCATTGACCATTTTACTATGCTTTTGTACAGTGTCTGGCACAATGGGACTGTGATCTTCGCTGGGGTATCTAGGTGATATGGAACACAAATACATAATTTACAGCTTTAGCTCTTCCTCATTAGAATACTGTACTTAAACATTTCAAGTCCAGAAAATTCAATGTTAAGGTTCCACAAAAATACATCTGTAATACCTAATATTCACACATTAATACTGTGTATGGATATGTACAATTGGTACCTTATGCTACAGCTTCTGCTTAAATTTCAGAAAAAGCATCTCTAAATGCAGAAAAATGGTATCTAAGCTACAGAACACAGTGGTGAATAAGGAAAGTATGTGCAGTTAAAGGGTTCATCAGCTCTGGATTTGGGAGTGTATTGTTTAAATGTATCACTTCCCAAGTTTTGGTAAGTTGTTTATAAAGCTCCATAAATGTTCAAGTATTCCATCAGGAATACCATAATTGATATATCCTCCACCCAATTCTCAATCTCCATAAAGCTATTCAAAGAAACTATTCCTTGGAGAAAATAAATGAACACAAACTGGTTTAGTCTCCTGATTAAATGGCTTGACAAAGTATCCAAAAAAAAGTTTGATATTTATTCTCATTTGTCAAGCTATATTCAAAATGTTTATGCAATTGGCCCTTCAGCAGTACAAATAAAAATTATCTCCTGGCAGACCACACATGGAGCATGAGGCAGTCTGGAGATACAGGGTGCCAAAACAGAGTTTTTAATAGAAAGTAAGTAAATTGCTACATCTTAAACAATCCCAGCCATTTGCACTATGAAGGCTGCCAAGACTTTTTCAAATAAAGGTTGCTGGGACATGAAGATAGGTAGGTTTTACTGATGTTTTAACTTATTGTCAAACTTAGACATTCTTGACAGAGAAAATTAACTTGATGTGTATTCATCATAATGCACAGGGAAAAATTAGCAAGTTCATTTTGTAGAACTACTGGATGCTAATTTACTAAGAAGCTCTAATAAGTAACAGGTTACGAAGTTGAAATACTGGTTACTAAGTTGTCAGTAGCCTAAATTATGAATCGTTTCCCAATTGAAAATTGTGTCAATGTACCTTCCTAGTCTTGCCAAGGTGTATTTCTGGACCTGCTGTCCCAATGGTGAAAATTAGTAAAAGCTTGGTGCCTCTCTGGGAATAGATGTTTAGAAAGGAAGAAATAAGATAGCTGTACAGAAGATTTTATATTGTGCAAGCTTCTAAGATGTGGTGGTTTCTTGTACTCTGAGATCTTCACTTTCAAAGGGATACGCAAGTGTAGATTAATTTAATGGTTATCATTGCTTCTCAGTTTCCTGGACATAGTTAGCTACTTTTTGAACATAAAACTACCTCCAAAAGTTCATTTTTCTTTTGGGGAGTTGGGGGGGGGGGGGGATTTTCAACCTCTAACTGAGTTTCTCAACTCAAATGACATTTTAAAAGAACTTGTCAGAGAAGAAACTGCTGCATTTACAAATCTGTTACTGTAACCACATGACTTCCATATCAAACCTTTCCAATTAGAACACGTTTTTAATTCCATTATGTCTTCCTATGGACATTAATCTTTCAGGCCCAGACACTTCGCTGTCATTGTAATTGCTTTACTTCATGGCCCCAAAGAACAAAGATGATGTTGTTCAGCATTCATCTGTATGTTGAAAAGCACTCATGCCGTCCCAGGAGAGAGCAGTGTCTGGAATAACTTTATTTAATAGCAAAAAAAAGATACAAAAACAAAGGCAACTAAAATTCTGCTTACACTCTTCAATGTAGTTCAAGATTAACCAACCAGAAGCATTTTCTTCAGTGGAAGGACTCGAGAAGAAGTGCCCTCTGATACCTGTCTGAGCTTCCTGATGTGGCTGTGGTTTCTGGTCTGACTCAGAGCCTCTCCCCATATTAGTTTTGACAGCCCCTGTTATGACCTCCTCACTCCCACCTTCCCCTAAATAGGGGGCCTCAGACTTATGTTCTTACATGCCACCTCTCTTTGTTCAGAAAGATAAGGGAGCACGGGATTCAAGTAATTCCTTCACCTGCACAGGCTGTTAGAACTCTTTCTTGTCACCTGACCACCTCTGGGCCCTACTGGCCTGTCTCTTACAACCTATGCTGAATCTGTTCTCCAGCCCCACACTCCCAGGAAAAGCACTTCAACACCAGCTCCTACTCTTTCAGGCTCTCCTGTGCTCCCTGTAAAAGTGGCTGTTTCAGCCTCCCTTCCTCACAGCTCCTGCCTAATAATAGCCAGTATTTCAAGTCAGCACCGGTAGCAGGTTCCTCCTCCATGCCAGCCCCAGCTACTGCTCCATTCTGAGAAAGGACGGTGACAACTCTCCTCCTCCTACCATATCAAGACACCATCCAGGAGGCACAACAAAAGGCTCAGTTTGTGTCTTTCCCTTTAAAGATGTGCAGATCTACTCAGGGATCTCAAAAAGAAAAGGAGTACTTGTGGCACCTTGGAGACTAACCAATTTATTTGAGCATAAGCTTTCGTGAGCTACAGCTCACTGGATCTCAGTCACTTTGAAGGACTGGCTGCAGCAGCGTGGTGACACTACGCAGTAGGAAAGATGAAGTCCCCATTCCACTGCAACTAGGTGTTTTATTCTTCGCTTCCTGTAGAAAACCGTAGTATCGCTATACCCCCTGGTATAGCTAATGTATTCCACACCAGGGAGCGCAACATTTCAGCAGTAAGCGATGCAGTGGTTGTATGTTGTAATTTGTTTGGCTTGTGAAAATTCTAGAAACGTTAGGAATCAAAGATTCTGCAAAAAATATAATATATTGACTTTCCATCCTCTGAGCTAGCTCTTGATCTAAATAAAGAGGCATTTTTCCTACTCATCCCATCTTTTTGTAAATAGACCGGTATGACACCATTGTATCCATATAGCAGAAACTCTTGAGAGTGTCTCTGAAATGAATCATTACTTCCTTTACCAAAATCAGATGGCCTAGGAAAGCTGTTATTTCCAGGAATTGTTCAGTTGATCCCTGAAATTAACTCCTAAGATTTCACACAAACCTGAGGCCAGAACGATTGGCCTGCAATTCCCACTACGTTACAGACCATAATTGGACACATTTGCCACCTTCCGAACTTTCAAAGGAGAAACGGCTGTCAAGACTCAGCCTGGTTGTTTTAATACTTCTGCTAAAGCCTCGCTGGTTTTAGCCCAGTCTCAGGGCTTGCCTACACTGGCAATTTACAGCGCTGCAACTTTCTCGCTCAGGAGGGTGAAAAAACACGCCCCCCAGCGCAGCAAGTTTCAGTGCTGTAAAGCGCCAGTGTAAACAGTGCACCAGCATAGCTGCGCTCTCAACGCTGGGAGCTACGCCCCTCGTGGGGGTGGGTTTTTTAGAGCGCTGGGGGAGCTCTTTCCCAGCGCTTTGCCACGACCACCCAAGGCATGTTAAAGCGCTGCCGCGACACTGCTTTAGTGTTGCCTGCGTAGACTAGCCCTCACTGTGAACACTTTTCCTACATCTTCAGCCAGCTCTTTTGAAAAGCTCATACTTAAGTTTTAGGCAAAATCCTCTCTAATCGTGAAGATTACTGCAGAAGAGGGACTATTCATATTTCCTCCTGTTTGAAACTCTTAAGAAAACCACATCCAAAAATCTCTGTAATCCTCCTGCCAGTGAAACACAAGTAGCATATTGTGAATCTGCAGTAAAAACTAAATTTGACCCACAGGACTTAAATCTGATACTGCCACTGGACAGTTTCACAGGACCTACTTAGCATACAGGGACAAAACTGACATCCTTCTCCCAGGTGCAAGAACAAATACTGAGATTGCAGGAAAGAATTACAAATCAATTTTACCAAGTAGATGATAAATGAAGATGTTTGGATTATCAATTCTAGAAACAATGTCTCTACTATCAGAATTGCTAGGAAAAGGAATTTGCATTTAAACACCTGCAGAAGGGACACTATTAACAACTGATTGTGAGCAAAGTCCAAAATCTGAGACAAACACTTGTCCCACCACTTAGTGCCCACAGAAGCTTCTTAATATTACTGATCTTACAGCTCACTTTCCAAATGTAAGAGTCGATAAAGAAAATCAAACTAATTTGCTTGTGTGGTGGGTCTACAAATCCGTTTATGGTCATGAACTTGGATCAGAGAGCACAGAAACTGAAAAACCAAAATTAACTGACTGATTACACTGTCATAGGCTGTGTGAAGCCTGTTGTAGACTGACAGAGGAAGACAGAGAATGGATCTACCTATGAAAATTGGCCACTTGTTAAGTAGTAGTACTTGGTTAGACAGGATTTACCCAACAGGAGATGGCCAAGGTTAACTGGCCGAGTAACACTGTCCAAGTTTGCACTGGTGAACTGATGTCTTGTGCACTGAAGAGCTCCCAAACCAGCAGAACCTAGGCTGTGTGCGTGCAAGTGAGAAATGTGTTATCTAACAATTGTGAGCGTTACATGCACATTGGAGACTTTATTCTAGGTATTCAGTGAGACTTGGTCTACACTACAAAGTTTTGTTGGCATAGCTATGTCAATCAAGGGCGTGAAAAAACCATACCCCTTGCCGACATGGCTGTGGTAGCAACCCCTGCCCCAGATGAGTGCTTCTGTCAACACAGCTAATGTCATTCGGGAAGGTGGCATTACTTCGCTGAAAGAAATCTGTCAGCATCAGCTGCACTTACACTAGGGGGCTCTGCCAGAATAGCTACACCAGCAAAGCATTTGTAGTGTACACCAGGCCACAGCTGGAATGCAAGTTCTACCAATCTATTTAAATGGTACTTAATGGCCTACAGACGTGTTCCCAGCAGACTTGCACTCTTGAGTCGTCACCTCATTCAATTTTATTTATCAAAAATATGGCACATCCAAACCAACAATTCATCCTATTTCCCAGTTATCTTTTCTTGATCAGCATAAGTAGGGAAATTTAATAGATTTTTACACAGTTTAACCCATTCTCCCACCACCACTTACTGTGCCAGTATTAGGTAGCCAATCCTTGCGCACTACCCCAAAAGAACAAGACTACCACTAAAAACAACTTGTACATTATCCACAATTAACTAACCTTAGCTGAGACACGTGGAAATGTTCCCAAAAATCAGCTGTTGGTCAGCCCAGACTCCAGAAATGGGTAAGTTCAAAATGGTCTTATGACCAAATGGTTAGAGTTAATTCAGACCTACCTACTGGAGTGACTTATATCCCAACTACTTTCATGAATGAATGACATGCAAGTCCTCATGCAAGCGTGTGTTAGTTGCTATAGGGATGACAACTGGTTTTGCAGATAGACCATAACCATTTAAAACCATTCAGGCCCAGAACATCAGGCCAAACATTCCTGCACTGGCATAAGTGGGGAAAACCATATTTCTGGCAAGCACATTTTTATCTTGGCAAATTTCCCTGAGGTTGTACCTAAATAAAACTGCAAATATTTAAGGGAAGCAACTGAACTTCTAAGTGACAAAGGACAGGAGGAAGATCACAGTCAGCTTGAGAGCACAGCCCAAATCAAATCTTAGATTTCTGAGACGCATCTGGGTGATTAAACTTGAGACTAAATGGAATATGACTTCAGTGTAGCTCAATGAAATACAACGGGCTCATGAGGGAAACCAAAGCTTTTTCAGGTGAGTGGAAGCATCTTTAGAATTTCAACTTCCTTTGAAATATGTAGGAGTTTTTCGATTTTCTTGTTGAATCCAGATGCCAAATAGATGCCAAAATTTTAAATTTGCAGAGCGCTCCAGTGCTGCTGCTGCTGCTCAGAAACGTCCATAAGCCGACGCAGAGTGAAAGCTGACCACTACTCAGCACACACTGGTTCAGTGGATAACAGCAAAACTAGGAGGCGACAGAATGGTTTCATTCTGTTGCTGAGCCAGGCACCAGGTAAATGATTTAAAAATAAATAAATAAATAAAAAGGTTAAAATAATTAGAGAAGCCAAAAACTCTTCCCTTAGAGCAGCCAGAAGGCTAAGAAGAGGGTAGAAAAGACGTTTTAAGTTTTGCAGGTGTGCACGGTTGACTGGAAGCACTTGATGAAATTGGTTACAGCAATGATGTATAATCAAGAAGTTGCAGTCTGAGGGGGAAGTAGTACGAGGAGGAGGAAGACAGGAAGGGAAAGAAAATAACAAAAGCCAGGATTATAGTAAGTAGTGTTAGTGGCAACACTAAACAATTAGTTTATATAACTAATTTTGCCTGCATTCATCTAACTCTGTATTAATATTTGTGGTGTTCTACCAATTCTACAGCTAATCAGTCTTCAGCAACCATGAATACCAAAGGCTTTTGTCAAATACACAGAGCACAAATTTCTGTTCAGCCAGCTTTCAGTAATAGTAATTCAACAGAAGCTGACTAAGTCACAATGAAAACCAGCGCACAACTGTTTTGTTCCTTTAAATTGCTGGGACATGACCAGTAGCACCAGTTTTATTTGCCCTGGCTAGTAAGCTTAATCCTCAGGCTAGCAGGTGCCAAATAAGCTTCAGCTCGTGCAGACAGGGAAAAGTAAGAGTGGAAACTTCACAGGAGCCATAAAATACTTGTAAAGGGCTTTTACTTCTTCTAACAAAAGGCCTCAGGTAACACTACAGTGATTATTCAGGAGAACTACTCTACTGTAAAAACTAAACTGACCTTGTTCATGCACCTCTCAGGATCCATTTCATTAGTCTTTTAACAAGAACATACTTAACAGGCATATCCTTCCCTCTCCTGTCTTCCTCCAAATGAACTAAGTCTTTGCAGGAGGTTTCCAAGGAAACATCAATGGAGATTCAAATCTGTTGTGAAATATTGCAAACAGCCAGTCAGAATAGAGTCCATTCTTCTAAATAGACCATTTAAATCTAATTCACATGAAGAGGTACAGGTCACGTGGTCCCTTTTTCAATGGAGCTGGCTATAATTTATTACAAGCATGCAAGTTGGCTTGCCACTACCTATTATGATTTACGGAAAGGTTCCATGGATTATGGGATGAGGACAACCCAGCAGAAATTAGTTCAGTTTACAAAACCCCATTTGACTGCATCAAATTCCTGCGACATCACATGCCAAACACTGGGATGTAGGGGAGTATAAAGTTATTGTTATATACACTGTGAGAGCTTGCCCTTTTCTTTTTCTCCATACCACTCGATATTGGATGTCACCATGCAGATATAAGAAAGGCCATCGTTGCTCCAATTCTATGGAAACATCTGTATGTCCTTCTTTGGGATAATACTATTTCTTTGTCTGGCCTGACACGTTGGCTTTTGAGTGCTGCAAAAGGTAACTGTGATGAACTGGAAAAAATACATCAATCCCTTGTACAGAAGCATGGGTTAATGACTCATTAGATGTTGCTATATGACTTCCAATGAAGGCAAAATGGATTATAGTAGTTTAAGATAGAGAACGTTACACAGTGAATACTTTGAGTAATTTTTAGTCTGGACTTGAACCACTAAGTTAGTGATAAATACCATGCTCTCTCTAGGGTGGCAGAGTTTGCAAAAGAGAAGAAATGTTCAGTATTATCCTTCCTCTCCCCTCCCCAGCTTAACTGTTAGTTAAGGCTAAACATCGCACTTAAAGCATATTCAGTGATGTACAGCTGTGCAGAACTTCAGCTGGAACATATTTAATACCATAAGTAACTTGAATTTGCATTGAAGGGGAAGCAGGAAAACTTGTATGCTTTAACTCAACTGCAAATTTGAAGTGTCTCAGAGTTCTTTTTCTCAGGGAAGCTGGACGAGGAAGTGTAATACATCAAAAGTTTATGAGATTTGCTCCTTCAGCTGAAGTATTTTAAACCCATTTAATATGTCATTCATTTCCTGGTGAATAGAAATACTGCATATTTTTAGTAATTACTTCGATCCACTTCCTCTGCTACCTCTATTGTTTAGAAACACATTTTTCAGGGTCAGCAACATTGACATATTTGAAAACTTAGTTAGTGCGGCAGTTATTCAGGTAAGCACACAACCAAGTTTTGCTTATACAGTTATTTAAATAAGGTACAGTGAATGAACACAGAAGTCTTGATTAGATGGAACTGTGCTTTGGCAGTTAGGGACTACTTTTTTTTCCATATAGACAGCAGAAATTATGCACCGCCAAGGTCTTTTCCCCTCCCCAGTTAATAGAATTTGCTTTTCGTCTACATTCCATTTTTCTTCCAGTTAATTAAACTAAAATAAAATAGAATCTGCTTCTTATGATCAGATTGCAGCACCACTACCAAGACTTTTTACTGAAGGTGTCTGATTTTGCCATTTTTTTTTTCTTTTTAAAGATGTGGCATTTACAGGTGCAGGAAGAACTATCACCATAGGTGGTAAATAAAACCATTCAATGGGTAGTTTAGAAAACAGATCTTATTCCTATAAGACAGAGGCTTTAAAGAGTACCCCGATATCATACACCACACATGGTTAAAAGTCCACTTTCTGAAGAGGACATGGTCCGAGAACTGTTTCATAAGCTATGTTCCCCTCAAAGTTGCTGCATATTACTGGATGCAGGTACTCAAGCCTCTGAATGATCCTTCCATGGCTCAGAACAACCTGGGGCTGGGGGAAGAGTCCAGATTCTAGAATATGGATATTCCAAGTAGTCAGGCTGCCAGTAAATCGTTTCACATGGGAGATTTACAGACACATCCTGAAAGCTCGTTATTAGCACAGAGCATATGGACACGGTGGTTCAGGAGCTCTTTAGCAACCAGTTTTTCATGGGTATTTTGCTTCAATTCTATCTGCTCAGAAAGAGCATGAACATAGCTGAATTTTTACCTTGGGCCACAGTTGCTAGCTTACAGCAGACAACTGCTGAGATTGCAACATTGTGTACCAAATAGACAAAATAGAAGGTCACGTACCAGGCATGTGTATCACATTCTCACCCTACACTTGAGCAATTAAATTAAGGCCCAAATAATGGTAGAGCAGATGCAGCCAAACAAAGCCAGCTAAGAAAGAAATGACTGAACAGAAAGATAATTCTACAGTAGCTGACTTACACCTTTTTAGGTAGTGAATGAAATTAGTCACAACCTACTACAAAAATCAAGCTGTTAACTATGTTCACAGGGTATTAAATATGGTAGGACAAAACATACCCATTTCTCTGAAAAGGAATGATGACACTTTGTTGCTGAGTGCATTTAAAATGAAGGTAGAGCAGACACAGAACCAAGATACCAAGCAGTTTTAACAAGGTCAAAAATCTCCATCAAGAATGCCAAGTTACACATTTCACTAATGAGTGACTAATGGTAGAAACTCATATATAGTAAGGCCACTTCAGGAACCCCAGTGCCAAGATTACTTGGTTCCTGCACCCATATTCCACTCTGAACGTCACTGGACACAACAACATGTATGTAAGTGGTTACATGAGCAGAGCTTTCCCCTTCACTGATAACCACTGCCAATCCAGGGTATGTGTGCATGTGCAGATGGGAAGGATTCATGTTAAATCAGTACATAAAAGGTTGTTACAAGGAGGAGGGAGAAAAATTGTTCTTCTTAACCTCTGAGGATAGGACAAGAAGCAATGCAGCAAGGGCAGTTTAGGCGTTAGGAAAAACATCCTAACTCTCAGGGTGGTAAAGCACTGAAATAAATTGCCCAGAGAGGTTGTGGAATCTCCATCATTGGAAATTTTGAAGAGCAGGTTACACAAACATGGAGTGTAAGGGACCTCTCGAGGTCCCTTCCAGTCCTATGATCCTAAAAATACAGAAATGCCTGTGAGTTGCTAGAAAGAGTCAACTAAACCCTTCAGACGCTGAAAGGTTTGTTTCAGTGTTATATCTACCTCTTCCTCCGCTGTTCCCAACTAATTCAATTTATTACTCCCCTATTTGTGTGCCCTGCCCAAAGCCTTGTAGCCTTTTCCTTCAAACATTGCTGAGGTCCCAGCACTCAGATTATAGGAGAGAACCCTGATTCACTTGAACTTGTTGCAGTAGCACTTTATTCGAAGAAATAGGATGCACTGTCCTTGCAGACATAGGATTTCTTATAGATTAAAAATATTGCAAGGATAAAAAGATTATTCACAATGGCTTTAAGTGTAGCAACTCTGTATTCAGCAGTCAACAAATTAAGCCAATTCTCTACTCATCCCACCAATATTGCATAACAAATCCCAAGACTTATTACAGTGGGCAGAAGAAAACTCACAGTCTGCACCTATAAAACTGGGTTTCGTATTCTTAAAACTACACCTGAACTTTCTCACAGGGAACAATTCACCACCTCCAATTCAAACTGGATTAAAATTTTCTCGGTCTTCTGTAGTAGAAAGAGAAGGAACTGAAGTCTCAGGACACTGGCTCCTTTACTTCACATTTCAATTGATAAATGTACACTGTCCATTATATTTAACCCTTACCATGAGTGAAGCAAAGAGTCACCTGAATTACAGGTATGACAGTAAGGCTTTAAGATTATTTTAACATCTGTGTAGAGGCTCGAGGTTTCCAGTAAGTTAACAGTGCACTGCTTTTTTAGTACTAGAAATTGATCAAAAGGAATGAAGGGCCATTTAAAATTTGTCAATACAACGGTCTCATTTAAGCAGCTGTCTTGATTCTCACCATAAATTCAAACCATGAAACTGCACTTGTTTTAGCTAATGCATCAAAGCATTTGAGCATGCAGGGGGATTACAGAATACCAATGAACCCAGTATTGGCTTGAAACTGATGCTGTGTAAATTGGATGCAGCAAGTTTCAAGAACCAAAGGAATGCTTGGGGAACTAACATACGGCACATACAGAAACAGGCATGATAAAACACACTGTTGGCAGTAACTGGTTAGCTTCACAGCTAGAGGCATCTTTAGTAACACAGTGCTACAAACACACAGTGGAACTTATAGGGATTCTTGCAGGTAAGCTTACACTGGGCGCTTTAATACATTTTGGAGCCAAAAAATGACCCTCCCCTTTGAGATACTCTTTTCCATATTCAATCAATAGTCCCATAGCTATAGACAATTTATTATAATAGTCCACCGAAGATTCTACTCTACATCACTAGTTTCTTGCCTTAGTCTAACACAGCCCTACAAGACACACACGGAACAATGTAACAGGGTGGCTTTCCCCTTCAAGGCTGGGCCTATCCAACCCTGCATACAGAATGAGGTATACCTGAGTTTTATCAGATGGTTTCCTGTAAGGGCAGGTGACTGCAGTGAAGGGGGGAAGCTCAGAAAGCTTTGGCAGAGCATGCAGAGGAAAGGCACCTGCAGGGAAGACCATGAGACCAGGTAAGCAGTTGCAGCCAGGGAGAGACCCTGACCAAAAAGGGGAGAGACTGCAAAGCTCTCCAGGCAAGGAAGGAGGAAGAGAAACCTGGTGTTGTATGAAGTTAGGAATGGATTTTGTTGTGGAATTTTGAAGTTTATTTTATCTTCATAGACTTAGTCCCCGAGAAGGGGCATTTTTGACTTCTAAAACAGGAAAGTGATTGAACTACAGGCCGAACACTAGCAGACTCCATAAGAATATCCACTTGTTTTTATCGGTGTGATACATCACAAGTAATCTGTTCTTTTGATGCCTCTTGCAGAAAGCGTAGAGATGCACTACTTTAAGATACCAAAATCCAGAAACTACCAACAATTACTTTTATCACTATCATCATAGGTTCTGCCCTTCTAGTTGAACTCTCATTTCCAAAAGCCAGTACATTCAAAAATGTCACGGTACTGCATTTGCTCACACCTAATATCCATAGCAGGAAGCCAGCAACTCAAATTCCAGTGAGCTTTTCCCACACATTGTCCTGTAAGCAGCTTACTCGAGGCTAGGTGTGTATTTCAAATTAGAGCCACCACGTGCAAAGTGCAGTAAACCAATTCAGGTTTCCATCACTACACTTTTTGTCTGTTTCCCCTGCTTCTAAGGCTATGTACACACTACAGCTTACATCCGTATAAGTTACTTTGCTCGGGGGTGTGAATAAGCCATTCCCCTGAGAGGAGTAAGTTACACCCACACTGCTAGTGTGGACAATGCTATGTTGTCAGGAGAGCTTCTCCCGCCGACACAACTACTGCTGCTCGCAGAGGCTGGAGTAATTAAGTCAACGGGAGAGCTCTCTCCCGCATTGGCTTAGAGCACGCTGCAGGAGCAATGGTACAGCTGCCCCGCTGTAAGCTCTGCAGTGCAGCCATAGTTAACACAAAAAGAACGCTGAACAAATCTGAACATTTTGTGATTCAATTAAAGAGCTAACAATACAATACAATACAAAACAGACAATTACATTTCATTCCACAACATGGCATTTCGGCAGTTAAAATATTTACGTCTTTGTTAAAAGATTCAGTGGCCCATATCTGAGGAATTATTGTAAGTCCCTGCTGGTTTAGCTCCTCAAAGCTAACAGCTTCTACAAAGTTAGTTAAAAGAATAGCATTAGATGGCGATAGCGTTAAGAAAACACAGTGGCAGTACATTGGACCCTAACAAGGAATAACCCACTTGAATGCTTCAAAAGTAAAATCTTAAATAATTAAGCTCTATAAACCTTATTCTCTTCAGTGCGATACTTCTGTACAGATATAAGTATGCTGGTGCTTCACAGGTCAAAAATCAAGTCCTATACAAAATGGTAGAAGGACATAAATGGATTACCTACTAATGAACATTTTTCCTTGAAATGTTACACTGCTGTGCACAAAGTCTGTTACTCTGAGTACACTTCAAAAGGTGAAAGGAAAAAACCGCAATAGTAATAACTAACTTCCCATTTGTTTAGCTCCTTTAGTGGATCCCAAAGCACTAAAACTACATCAACATGATAGATTGTCAAGTCTTTGAGCCAGGAAGACAAGGAGGTACTTGCTCCTATGCTCCATCTTCAAGGTTTGTTTCTGCCACCCTAATGACGTTTAATGTCAGCTTGCTTAATTAGCCCAATGGATTTCAGTGCAACTACTCACCAAGTAATGGACTGTTCAGTGTAAAGGGAAGGAAAACTGGGCCCTAACTGGGGAGTTCTTGATCAGCCGCAGCAATGTGAACTCAGATGTTAATCGTAAAACTCTTCCTTTAAGCTGAGGGTCACTGATAAAAATCAAGATAAACATCTGAATCATAAAAAGAAAAGGAGTACTTGTGGCACCTTAGAGACTAACCAGTTTATTTGAGCATGAGCTTTCGTGAGCTACAGCTCACTTCATGCTCAAATAAACTGGTTAGTCTCTAAGGTGCCACAAGTACTCCTTTTCTTTTTGCGAATACAGACTAACACGGCTGTTACTCTGAAACCCATCTGAATCATGTCTTCTTGAAAAACATGTCCCCTTGATCAAGGTCTGTTCCTGTCCATTGTACAAAACTGAGTATATATATATTTTTTTAAGCTCCACAGACTTGGGTCACCTGAAGCAGGTTATAGCCAACTAAGCCAGTAAAATTGACAGTGCATTGCCTAAGCACATCTGCATCTGAAGGACCACGCTCCATTAGGCCTGTCACATGTGGACACCTCCTCCCACGTCCTACAACAATTTCTCATGACCTGCATGCTGTCTCAACTCCTCAGGCCAGCTTTCCTCGTCACACAACATCTAATTTAACAAGCAGTCAAACACTGACTGGCTGCAGTGCTGAGCCTACAGGCAGCTTAGCTACACTATTACCTTATGACAGCTACTGTCCTGGACTGGTGTCTGCTTTGCTTATCTCCCCTTGCACCTGAGAAGGGCCAGGAACGCTACATTGTTGTGATACAGAGTGCCTGCTTCAGGGAAGGAGACAGAAGAATAGAAGAGAAAAGGACAAATGAGAATATTCATTGTGACAATACATAACATGTATCTCTATTCATAACATTTTTTATCTGTATCCAAAATGCTATTTATGTGCTTCATTCTTAAGACTGTGCTAGACTGACAAGTCCCACCCTTCCTTGACAGATAACCCCCCATCTACGAGGAGACAATGGACTGAAATTACTGGCTGGCTGCCTGGCACTAAGACCACATTGATCCAGCCAGTCAAATGGAGCAAGCATCAAGGTATCATCCTCTGATGACCCATGCAGCCAGCAGGGTCTGCCAGGAGAAACCCTCCTGTGGCACTGGGAAACAACACACATGGGCCCTGAAACAAACAAACAAATTCCCTCTGCAAGATGCAAGACCAGGGTCTCTTCCACAAGGGATACTCATATACAAGATAGCCAATGCAAGTGAGCTAAAAGAATAGGTGAGCTGCCAACTAAGACCAGGATGGATCACAGGACCACCTCCGGTTTTTAAGAAAGTATGAGCTGTCTCAGTTGCTTTCTTGTAATCTAAGAGGAAAGCCTGTACATCTAACTTACATTTTACTGTAGTGTTAGATTAGTGGAGATGAAATATGGGTAGGGTGATCATATTTCCCTATGCTGAATACAGGACACCTGGTAAAATTACTCATATTCAGGTGAGTTCAATAGCAATCAGAACTATGCAGTACAAATGTTCAAACTAACATCAAGTTGACTGAGCTCCGTAAAAAAGCAATACTGCATAGTTGGATTATTTTTATTTATCTTCTCATCTTTAAGTCTTTTGGGTTCACAAAGGGAGGGGTGACACATACCCCCGACCCCCCCCCCACACACACACACGGGGAGAGGTGACACAAACACTCCCATATACCTCTCTCACATGGAGGAGCGAGGGGGGACCAACTGACCGACCTGACCCGCTCCCTGCCAGTCTCTCCTGGGAGCTGCCGCCGCATCTTCCCAAGGCAACATGTGACTGGGGAGGCACGCAGGGTCACATGTCCCGCCCCAGATTTCTGCTGGGGGGGAAGGGATGACCTGGCCCTTGTCTTTGCAGAGCTCGTCTCTTCCCCCCACCCAAGTCCTCTGTGGCTGGAAGCAGCTTGTCCCTTCCTGCCTGCTCAGTGTCGAAAGGCAGCTAACACCTCCAGGCTGCTGCTGGCATAACCCAGCCACCTCCTGTCCCACTCCCCAGCTACAGCACAGACAGGAAGGGGTTACGCTTTAAGGACTCATTGTGCACCAAGGCACAGGAAACCTAAGTGCAGAGGCTTCCACAAACCTGGCCAGAGGGGCAGCTCGGCAGGGGAGGGTACCCAGGGGACAGAGCAGCCCCACGCTCCCTGGGGGCTGGGCCCAGAGCAGGGGGAGAGGAGGGCAAAGAGGGTGCTAAGCCCCCAGTGGAGGGTGAGGGGGGTGAGTGGATCCTGCAAGTTCGGGGTGGGAACAGGCTGGAAATCGCTTCCCACCCCAGTCCAGAGCTTAGCAGCTTCCCCATGCCAGCGCTATGCAGGGCTCGGCTCCTCCTAGCCAGCACCTCGGCCAGAGGGTCTTGGGCTTTCCCAGGGTACCAGCTCAGCCAGAGGCAATGAAGGGAAGGAAGGAGCCTGCTGGCCAGGCTATTGGTAAGCTCAGTGCTCTGACCAGAGACTGCTTCTCCACCCAGGTCTGGGAGCAGGATGCGCCCTGCCATGGGGGATATAGAGGAGCAGAGGGGCTGGGGGGCGAAGGGGCAAAGCAGGGAGGGGACAGCGAGAGGAGAAGCACATAAAGGGCTGATGGGTGGGAGCAGAGGCGACACATAACCGGCTGTTGCCTGGCGCCTGCCTGCACTCATCAATCACTGCAGCTCACAGCGCGCAGCCAGTGGGGGCCAGAAACGGGACAGGGAGCAGGGCCCTCCTGGCCGAGAGCCGGCATGCAGCATGGACTGCGCTGATGGACCAGCAGGGGAAGCAGCTGGCCCCGTGCGCTGCAGCTTCACCCTGCATCAGCATTGCACACCCACCCCTATCATTGGTCACTGGACCCACCACCACCACTCACCACTGGTGGGAAGGCAGCTGGCGAGCAGGGATCCGGCCTGAAGCAGGACCTGCCAGTATTGATGGGAAGGAGAGAGAAAATAAGGGACAATTTGCCCTTTTAAAAATAAAATTGGGACACCTGTGGGAGGGCTTAAATCCGGGACTGTCCCTTTAAAAACGGGACCTCTGGCCACCCTAAAGATGGGTAGGTTGCTGTGGAGACTAAATGTTGATCGGCTGTTTTCCGTTTTCTCTAATGCTTTGCTCCAAAATCTAACTAAAAACACTTGGTTTTAAGAAAGCTGCTGTTGGTCAATATCACTGGTCAGAGGTTTCCAAGGGAGGATGAAGCAGGGGCCCAAACACAGACAGGCTTGCACGGTAATAAGTGGTTGATACACATGGGTAGTGTATGGTCTAACAGTGGAAGCATGGAGAAATTCCACCCAGAGACAAGTATGGGTGTAGAGGCCTAACGTGGGGGAGAAGAGGAAGGGAGGACCCACAGATGTGCAGCTAACCCCATAACTGCGACACTCACTGAGGAGGGGGATATGCCGTCAGTCAGAACCCTCCTATGCACTTGATTCCTAAGACACACAAAACACTGTCCATCTCCCCCCAGGAGCATACGCTATCAGTCTAGTCAAAGAAAACAAACTGGACGCTATATTGGGTTATCAATCACATAAAAATACTTTAACCGTTATTTCTGGTTTAGCAAATGTTGATGCCATGTACTTTTTGTTTTGAGTTTCCCTAATATCAAGTATTTAACAGCACTTCAGGCTACAGGAGCAAACCATTGCTCACAATAGTCTGCTGGAGAAAAAATAGCCACTTCTTTAGTTTTTCAGGTTTAAAAGCATAGGACTGCATGACAGAGTGCTCACAACTCACCCAAAGCAACCAACTGAAAAGATGTTAGGGGCTTTGTGAAAGGCCTGCATCTGACCCACACAAAAAACAGCACCATCATCCGAAGTATTTAATCCAGTTTAGCTCTGTGATGCTAACTCATTATTCTGGACGGTCATTCTGTAATAATTGGGGGTAATGCCTTTAAAACAAACTCTTTTTAAGCATATTGTTAAATGGGAAATTACATCTGACCTGAAACAACTTAAGCTAGTTAATTATGACAGAAATTTACACACGCACACAATCGGCAAAGATAATTACACCCCCTCCTCTGAATCTAACAAAGTTAGGAAACATGTCCAATTTTACACTCTCCAGATATAATTCAAGTCTACATAACATCTACAATGTCTTGGATGTGAATATAATTTTCATAAAACAAAAAAACATTTCCAGAGTGATTATACCATATCAAAAATAATTATCCTTTTGATAACCAAGTCAGACCTCGGAAGTGGTCTGAAGTGATCTACCAGGGGAATTTTGTTGTCCAATTGCTATTACACATATATCACAGTTTCACTATGGTTTTTTATCATGCATTTTCTGACCTTAATCCCCTGCTCCAACTAAATCCTACAGAATAGTCAACAAGAACACTTAAGAAGTCCATTTCAGCTTTAACACAGCCTTTTAAAATTATTCTACAAGCGACTACAGGATGCACCACCTGCCTTATGCCATTTATTTTCAGTTCATTCCTGTATGCCAAGCCATTCTCGAGTTTCTGCTTTAAATACTGATGCATTTTGCAGAAGGGTAGACCCACAAGGAAATCTAGATCTCTGGCACTAAGCAGTCAAATCCAGTTGTTTACTTTTTACGTCTTAATTCTGATTGAAGCTACAAGTACCTCTATCTGAATGATGAAAAGCCAAAATCAAGTCCTGTTACCTTTAGAGTTTTGACAATTTTCAACTGCAACTGAGCCAGCCTAACTGAACCTTCTGGACAAACTGCTGTCTGTGCCATGTGGCTGTTGTAGCCTTCGTTCTAACGTGTGATAGGATCTAGAGGTCATAGGGGATCACAAACTGAATATATGCGAACAATGTGATGGAATTGCAACAAAGGCAAATATTCTGCAATGTAATAAAAGAAATGTTCCATGTAAGACACATGAGTAATTGTTCCGCTCTACTTAGCACTGATAAAGCCTCAGCTACAGTACTGTGTCCAGTTTTGGGTGTTTCATTTTGAGATGTGGACAAACTGGAGATTCCGGGGGGCGGGGGGGGTTAAATGTGAAACAGTTTAGAAGATACGTCCTATGAAGCAAGGTTAAAAAACTGAGCATGTTTAGTCTTGAGAAAAGAAAATGGGGAAGGGCCTGATAGCTGTCTTCAAATAAGTTGAGGGCTATTCGAAATAGGAAGGTGATCAATTTGGTTCTCCATGTCCACTGATGGTAGGATAAGACGTAATGGATGTAATCTGCAGCAAGGAAGATTTAGGTTAGATATTGGGGGGGACGGGACACGGGACTTTCAAACACAAGGATAGTTAAGTTCTGGAACAGGCTTTCAAGGGAGGTTGTGGGATCCCCATCATTTTAAGTTTTTAAGAATAGGTTTGACAAAACACCTGTTAGAGATGGCTAGGTATACTGGCTCCTCTCTCAGCACAGGGGGATGGACTAGACGACCTCTTGAAATCCCTTCCAGACATACATCTCTACGATCATAGAACCATAAAGTTAGAACAGACCACGAAGGTCATCTAATCTAACCCCCTGCCAAGGTGCAGACTTTGTTGTCTAAACCACCCAAAATAGATGGCTATCCAGCCTCTTTTTGAAAACTTCCAGTGAAGGAGATGCCATGACTTCCCTAGGCAGTTTGTTCCATTGGTCTACTGTTCTTACAGTTAGGAAGTTTGTCCTGAGATTTAATCAAAATCTGCTATGCAGTAGTTTGCACTCACTGCCTCTCTTCCTGCCTTCTGTGGCAAGAGAGAATAATTTTTCTCCATCTTTTTTATGGCAGCCTTTCAAGTATTTGAAGACCGCTATCATGTTCCCTCTTAATCTCCTTTTTTCCTCAAACTAAACATACCCAGTTCCTTCAGCCTTTGCTCATATGGCTTGCATTCCATCTTCGTTGCTCGCCTCTGGATCCTGAGTCTGTAGTTCTATGAATAACTGACTGTTGCTAACACTGTATGGCACAATATTCTTTGTTATGATAGGGCTTTATGTTTTACACAGGGTTGCTGATGTATAACTTTTTCTTGTCTATGTAACAGCAGCACCAAAGCAAAACTAATATGAATACAGTCTATACTACTTTGCTCTTGCTCTGCACAGAGAGGAAATGCCCAGTGTTAGTTTGGGCCATGATAAAAAACTCAACTCAGCTGTAAGCTCAGGGGCAGGACTTTTGGAGGGTGAAAACAAAAGGGTAACAAAGGAAACATAAGAGGCATCAAAGAGGTCACACAAAATGAGGGCAGGGAGATGGAGCAGAAACAAATAAAACAGCACTGACTTGTGTAGCGTTAGAGTGAACGAGAGTATTTCAGTTGCTTTCAACGACTCCTTTTGAATTGTACTGTTTGCTGAAATTAACAAAAGCTTTTATGAAAGGTCTTAATCTCCATTAATTTGACAAATCCGTTCCTGTCCAGGATTAACACTGAGCAGAATAAATATTAATGAATAATATAAACCAGACACCTTTAAAAGTAGACAGCTAGCGTCAGCTTCAAGCCTCCAGCCAAGCCAGTTACCATGCCTAGCACAGTCACTAGGGCAGCACACATGGACCAAACAATCCAGAAAGGAATTACATACAATGAAAATTTATAAGAATGTGGCAGGAGAAACTAACGAAGCTATGCAGAGCAATAGACACAATGCTAATGTATTTGGGACACAGACAATACAGCAGACTGAAGATGCCTGTGATCATTGTGTCAATATAACACAGACACATTAAATAAACCATGAAGTTATAGGGAACAGCTCTGTACATCCTACACTACAGTGTTGCTTCTGTTCCACAATTATGACTAGGGTTTTAAGTCAGGTGAGGCAAGGTAGAATGATTTACTACACCTAAAATTAATAGCTGAATCTGTGCTGGGGATGGTTCTGAAGTGTTTTACACCACTGGTAACATCAGTTCAGTTGAACTAGTGTCAGGAACAGTGACAGCTTTAGTTGTTGATGGGTCAGCAGCTGCCAATGCCTTTCACCACAGATTCAGCTGCCAGTAGAGTTAGGTGACACGATGCCAGCCAGCTGCTACTCTACAGCTCCCATTGTTGTCAGCCTCAGCGTTCACAACAGCAGGGAACTATTTCAACAGTCTCCTGGATGGAGGCAAGTCTGGCCTGTGATAGACTGGCCTGCAAAAGCGTCAGGAGAGAGAAAAAAATGACTCTAAAGATGTAAGGCTCTTTCATTGCCCAGGTCTATACTACAAAGAAAAAAGCAACTTACGCCGTCCTAACTCTGTAAGTGTCTACACTAGAATTTCACTCCCGCCGACATAATTCACCCGCTACACCGACTTAATAACTCCACCTCCACAAGAGGTGTAGAGTCAATGTCAGTGTAGTTAAGTCAATGCAGTGTCAATGCAGGTCAATTCAGTTGCTTACATGTACTGTTGCTGGCTTTCAGAAGCCATCCCACAGTGCCCCACATGGACAGTTCTACTGGTGGAAGCACCTCTGGTGAGGTCAGGCATCGCCGACACAAGAAGCAAAGTGTACACACGCACAAGCGATGTAACTGCTGTGGTGGCTGTATGCTGACATTAGGTCAAATATATTTTGTAGTTTAGACAACCCCATTTTAAGTCAAAGAAGCTACTACCCTTCCACTGCTTCAGTTACTGTCCTTGAGGTAATGAGACTGCTAAATCCTTCCCACTTGGTGCACAGGCTGCTTCTCAACAGCTCCAACTGCCCTTTCATCCTGCTCTGACTACTGATCTATGTCCGGCCCCTTGGGTGTATGCATTTCATACCTCTAATGAGCGCGATAAAGCACAGACTCTCCCTCATCTCTAAAAAAAGAAAAGGAGTACTTGTGGCACCTTAGTGATGAGCAAATTTATTAGAGCATAAGCTTTCATGAGCTATAGCTCACTTCATCGGATGCATGATGAAAGCTTATGCTCTAATAAATTTGTTAGTCTCTAAGGTGCCACAAGTACTCCTTTTCTTTTTATGGATACAGGCTAACACGGCTGCTACTCTGAAACCTCCCTTATCTCTCAAATCCAGCCCAGAGGCCCATACCGTACAAGTGGCCTCCACTCCATTCTAAAGCTCTACTTTTCTTCTCCCAGCCTCCTTTCAGACAGCCCATCTCAGGCTGCTCCTTGGCTCTCCACAGAGACTTGCAGGCACACTCAGCTTTCTCACTGTTCTGAGTCATAGAGCACTGTTTTGGTAGCCTGGTCCCTTTTCCCTAGCAGGTCCTGCTTCCAGCCAGCAGTCACATCGCCGCTTAGGAACTACAGTTACTAGATAGTCAGCCCTTGCACAAGGGATCTGTTGGCACAGGTCAGCCCTTAGAAAGGTCACAATATTCTGCGAGAAAAGGATCAAAAAGGACGTTGATAAGGGTTCACAGAGGAGCCACAAGAACGATTAAAGGATTAGAAAACATACCATATAGCGATAGACTTAAGAAGCTCAATCTACTTAGCTTAACAAAGAGAAGGTTAAGGCATGACTTAATCACAGTCTATAAGTAACTCCACCCCAGTGGACTATGACCTTGAAGTGGTGGAGCGGCTTGAGTGCCCCCATGATCCTGAGAGGGATGCCGTCGGGAGTCTCGCACTCCTGGCAAGGTCACCCAAGGCAGCAATGTCGAAGGTGAGGTTCCAGAGGAACAGCAATCCAATCCCCCCTCCCATCAAAGTCCTCAACGACATATCAGGCAGGTGAAAGCTGCAGCAGCATAAAGATCTCCAAATCGTTTTTGTCTCCTTGCCATTGAATTATGATCCTCATGCTGTCAAGCACCGTGTGGATATCGGTATGCAATGTTGTCTCCACATTAAAAGAATTTACACACAGACATCTTCCATATTCAATCAACTCCCAAAGCAGATCATGTTCTCACAACTAAGCCATGGCCAATAGACAAGGGGCAGGCAAAAAAAAAGCATTTCAAGGACATCCATTCATGGGACAGTCAAATTCACGGGAAACCCAAACCCTCAACCAATCAAAATGGAAAAAAGACCTTGTGGCAAGGATCCTAATATTTTGAGATCTAATGGAAACAATAGGAAATGGAAAAACAGGGGAAAAAAGCATTGCAGCTTGACTCAACAATCCAGATCCGCCCCTTCCACTGGGAAATGTCTGCCCCAACTCTGACAAGATCTGTGGGTCCCAGATCCATCTCATTAACCATCTGAAGATCTACCAGCGATAAATGGTTATTTGTTTTATGAAAGACAATCATCCTCGAACACTGAAAGATCACTGACCACCACCATAAATAACTACATGGGGAACAAGTATTTGATAACGAGTTCCTCAGCTTAGCAGACAAAGGTATAACATGACCCAATGGCTAGAAGTTGAAGATAGGTAAATTCAGGCCAGAGATAAAGTGTAAACTTTTAACAGTGAGGGTAATTAACCAAGGAACAATTTGCCATGTTTTCTGGTAGATTCTCCTCACTGGTCATTTTAAAATCAAGATGGCTATTTTTTTTAAATGTATGCTCTATGAATCATTTTGGAGAAGTTCTATAACCTGTTATACAGGAGGTCAGACCAGATGATGACTATGGTCCCTTCTGGCAATGAAATTTATGAACTTCAGGTTGAGCATGGATTCTAGAGAGTGATGAAGTGACATCAGTAAAAAATTTTCCAGAAAGGTCTCTTACAGTTAAACTCTTCCCTGCAACTATGGTGAAATTAAAGCATTGCTAATTTAACTGATCTTACCCTTTTGGAAATCAAGATAATCCAAAGCCCTCAAGACAGACTAGTTGAGAACAGATTAACATGGGACACATTTCAACTAGATAAACTGAGCTAACTCCAACTTCGGTGTGAGTTGCATGTGCTTACACAAAGGCTGAATTTGGCCCACATGTACAGAAAAAAACCAGACTTCAGTGGACACTAACTCTAGAATCAAACTGTTTTCAGAATTTCTTGTGCCAAACACAATACTGTGTAGGATGAAGAGATGAATCCTTTTATAATGAACCATCATGAAGCTTTTTAACAGCTACATGACCAGTTCCAAAAGGAAATCCTCCCACACAAAAGTTAAATCTTACTGATTCTCTGCATAGTTTTTGTCTGCTATTTCTGAATTTCTGTAGTTACTATAAGTGCTCAGGGTCAGTATGGACTTAAGCAAGTAAATTAAATTCAACTTTTAATAATAAAAAAATGATATAAAATTTAGTCATTGTATTTGGTTAACTATTTAAGTACGTCATTTGATCTCTATTAAGGTAGCAGTATGTCTGTTTCCTTTTACTTACCTTGGTTCCTTGCATTTCTGCTAACTTCACGAAGAATATTTCATGTTAATTATTAGTCTGTGGTCCTTGATTTCATTTTATTTAGGAACACACAGGCCTAGGGGTATATTATTAGCAGACTCTCCAAACTCAAGCCTGGGAATCCAGGCTTCCACTATGTAAAGTGAAGACTTGGGGCTGATCAAAAGTTTTCCACCAAATCTTTCTACAGGTTTCATTTTGATTAAAAGTGAAACTCCCCCGCCCCCAATAGCGTCTACTTTTCGTTGAGTAACTTTTGACTGACAACCGAAACACTTAGAGTACATCTGCACTGCACATTGGGCTCAGACACAGGTTTAAGCCCAACCCTTCTGCCATGCACACACGAAACCTTCTGACGCATGCCAGAAACTCTTAAAGACTTGGTCCTGCAGCCTTGCCCAAGAGGTATGAGTCTAAGCCCAATTCCCACCACAGCATGGGTCCAAGCCCACTCATTTTGCAGTGTGGACATAGCAGAAACCTGGGCTTGTGCTCATGTTTGAAGAATCAGATAATGCTACTCCACAGTCCTGTAGGCCTGTGTGTCCTAACCCTTCTATCCCAAACTTCCCACTCTATTCCCAGGAACCAGAAGCAATCTCCTGCTTCAAATACAGCTGCTCAGCATTTAACCATGCCTTTCCATATATATTGTTCACCTGTAAACCAGTTAATTTATCATGCATTAGCTATGGCCAGCACTAAGAAGAAGCCCTACAGCAAGTGTGGCTAGCTGGCTAGAGGAACACAGCTGAATTCTAGTAAAACTGTGGTATAAGGAGAACAAGACCCATGACTTCAGCAAAAGCACAAGAAATCCTTTGAGCACGTGTACAAAAGTACCAGGGAGAGGCTGGTGGCATTGCCAGACCATTGACCAATTCCAGGAGCTCATTAACCATCTCAAGACCCACTACTACAAAACCAGGAATGAGAACTGCACCTCAGCGAACTCCCTGTCTATTATAGGAGGAATTCAATCAGGTGCTGGGAACTGTACCAAAAACAGAGCCCACAATGCTGTATCCAGGGGTGGCACACTTATAACCCCACAATCAGAGGCACCTTCTGAGAAGAGCTTGCAGCTGCCAGATCTAGCACTCAAAATAACCCAGGTGCTGGCACTACGGTCCATACTCAGAGGACCTCTTTGGGGATGATGCAGGGGAGCAGTCCAGAGCTGAAGAAGCAGCACCACAGCCAGAGCCTTGTATGTTTTGGCCCCTATAATTTTTTGCTGTTAATAAGAATGGGAAGGGTTTCTGGGTTATAGCCAATTAAATTATTATTCCAAACAGGAGGTCGTAGTGCACATCTGTTGAGGGCGGAAGCCACGGCACTTCCCTAGCACCTCTGCCACCAAATGGGATACAAAATGGATATCGAGAAATGGGGGGGAAAAAACACACAGTTCAAAAGCATTAGATTTTTTTACAACTTATTGTTAGAAAGATGAATTGGGGTATTAGACGTATGAACCTTACAGTCTCTTTCCTGCAAGTACAGCACAGCTTAGAAATGAGCCACTCAGACTACCCACAGCTGAAGTGTCTTGGGTTGCTTGTACTGTCAGTCCAAACGGTAGCGGGGGATGTATTTAGTCCATGGCTGCCTATACCATGAGCCCACACAGTAGCAAAGGAAGTATTTAGTCTAGGGCTGCCCGTCAGGTTTGTGCACGAATGTAGGATGCTTTAAAGAAGGCCATAATGTGTTTCCATCCTAAAAATCAGCACCTTATTGACTGTGCCATAAATTTCACCCATTGCTTGATGGTGACGCATGCAAACTTGTCATGGAATAGGAACTCAAGAAGGTTAGTTCAATTCTAGGGCAAGGCATAGTGATTAGGGCAGCCTCTATAGCTCACGAGCCTCCTCCATTCGCAGGTGTGATGGCCAGTCACCAGATGTGGAAAAATCTCCTTAGTACAGATGGATGTCTCTCCTCTGTTGGCCTGGAAGAGATAAGCACACTTCCACTCAGACACCTCCAGCAGCACAAGGTCCTCCAGAGCTTTCCCTGCCTGAAAGGATTATAAAACCATTGCTAGTGAAAGGAATCCTTTTCTTAAGAACCCCTCCACCCCCATGAAAATACTGTGGGGGATTTATAAATGATTTTCGTTGCTTTTGGTATGTGCATCTTGCTGGAGTATAAACCTAAAATTATACAGTCTTGCATTGCACAGATTTGTACAACGTAAGCTCATTAATAAAGTTCACCTTCCCCTCGATGTGGGAAAGATATGCAACAGCCTTTGCTCACAGAGCTAAGATTTTCCACAGACACTTCACTTAAAGGCACACTGGAGTTTAGATAAAACATAAAACAAGTTTATTAACTACAGAAAGATAGATTTTAAGTGATTGTAAGTTATAGCAAACAGATCAAAGCAGATTACCTAGCAAATAGACCAAAAAAATTGCAAACTAAGCTGAACATACTAGATAGATAGGGTGAGAAATTGTTAATTCAAATCCTGACTGATGATACAAGCAATCCACCAAGTTTCCATACAAAGGCTAGAAATCCCTTTAGCCTGGGACTGGCACTTCTTCCCAGTTCAGTCTGTTCCTCAGGTGTTTCCAGGAGTTCTCTTGTGGGGGAGTGAGGCCAAGAAATGATGTCATACCCCACCTTATATAGCTTTTCCATAGGGCAGGAACCCTCTGTTCCAAGCTAAGTTCCCAGTTCAGTTTGTGGAAAAGTAAAGGTACCAAATGGAGTTCAGTGTCATGTGGTCCGGTCACAGCAGCCATTACTCATGGGCTGGCTGAAAGGTTCACTGGAAGGCTAAGCTCTTCCATGTTCTAGTGTCTTTGCCAATGGGCCATCAACACAGTCTAGCTTTAGCTTCTTCACTGTAGTATCCGAAACCTACTTATGGGTGTCGCCCAGAGTAAGCACAATTGAAATACAGATAGTCAATATTCATAACTTCAGATACAAAAATGATACTGGCACACAAAATAGGATTATCATATTCAGCAAATCATAACTTTTCCACAGACACCTCACCAGACACATTTTGTACCAGATGCAGCATAATCATGTCTATCATATCATATATAATTATAACACTATGAAGAATATGGGGTGCAGTGTCACACATTCCTCCACACCTGGTTCAATAGTGGCCCATGTATGCAAAACGCACCAGAAGGGCCAAACAGAACAAGGGAAAGAGACTGTTCCAGAAACACTGAAACTGGTATGGCGACAGCGTACGTAGTTTGACTGTTTTGCACTTTTGTTCACTTGATTTCCTAATTTATCCTGGTATTGGGTACTGTTCTTTACTTGATGGCATCCAATCTGCCTACCAGGTTTTTACATTCTTTACATGCATGCTTTACAATAAAGTGTTCAATTTGCAGACACAACTACATAAGTGGGATTTATTCAATTTATTACAATGGTATTCCGTAAGCTGGGGTTGAAGTACACAACTAGTTCCTAAAAATGCCAAACATTTAATTAAATAACATTCCTGAGCTACCCCAGTCCCAGAAATTGTAGGAAGACTGTGGAACAATTTAAGCATGTGATAACTACAATATGTCTGTTTTTTTCCATGCAAAAGTTCCAGAGTCACTGCAGGTGATTCCCGGTCCACATAATGCCACTGTTCTGTGCTCATGGCTTGGCTCCAGAAACAGCAGTCTACATATAGGGAATCTGCGGTCATTGCAACAGGCATGAGCAGCCTCAGCCGGGCTGCAGCTACCATGTCTGTACCCCTATGAGAGTTGCCTTCAATAAGACATATATCAGTGCTGAAATGTCCAGCAGCAGCTCAGAGATGCTCTCCCAAAATAGGAGTGAAAGTATGAGCAAGAGAAGTTCTTCCACCAGTGCTGGCTCCATATTGCTGGCTCCGGTTCCAGGGAATGTGTAAAATGACTCAGAAGGATGTGTTCATGGGCTAAGGGCATTTCTGGTGAAGTGCCATGGGATGGATAGACAACTTCTCCCACAATACACATGAACTAAGCCCCAGACTATCTACAGCTAGTGAGGATACTAAGAACCCTGAAATACATCCTCAGAAGCCATAATGTCTGACTTGTGTCTGCAGAGCACAGTATGGATGCACTGACAGGGGTATGAGGCTTGCATAGCACTCAGCACGGATGCTTGAACCTGAGCTAGGAAAGATCAGGTCTGCAGTCATAGGCCACATGGACACAGGTTTACTGTGCAGAGTAGACGTAACCCTTATTTTTTTAAATGCCTACTGCAGTGTCTCATAGGCATTTATAATCCAGCTAGGAAGCCTGGCCCATAGAGAACACTGGGAGCATGAGGCACTCAAATTACAACTCCCATGAGGTACCTTGGCAGTATTTTCTAAATGAAGGTTACTGCTTTCAATGGAAAGTTTGGGGCTGAAAAGTGGAAAGTTTTCTGTGGGGAAAAAAAAAAGTCTTCTTCTGACCAGCTCTGCAAAGGATAGTATCATTTCTCCATTTTCTGTTCTATGTACTTGTTTTCTGGGTGCACCATTATTCTGTTAGTTTTTAACTTGACCTTCAAAAACAAGGATTTAAATAAATCCTCTATACTCTAGCAAGTTTTTGTATTTAATCAAAGTCAGGTCCCCCTGTTTTACATATCATAAGATTCAAACTATGTAATGCACAAATTGCAAGATAAATTCTATGGCTTGCATCAAGCAGGAAGTCAGATTAGATCATTACTATGGTCTCTTCTAGCTTTAACCTAAAAGAAGGCTTGGATGGAGCAGAGTAATGGCTAGACAGGAAACCTGTATAGTGGGAAGAGCAGAAGGGTCTGAGTCAGAATAGCTAAGATCTGATCCAGGTTTGGCCGCAGGCAAGTTAAAATCACTTCCACCTAACCACACATTTTCACAGAGAAGCCATCCTTGAAGCAAGCCCAAGAATTGTTTTGCATTCATAGAATCATAGAATATCAGGGACCTGAGGAGGTCATCTAGTCCAACCCCCTCCTCAAAGCAGGACCAATCCCCAATTAAATCATCCCAGCCAGGGCTTTGTCAAGCCTGACCTTAAGAACTTCTAGGGAAGGAGATTCCACCACCTCCCTTGGTAATGCATTCCAGTGTTTCACCACCCTCATAATGAAAAAGTTTTTCTTAATATCCAACCTAAACCTCCCCCACTGCAACTTGAGACCATTACTCCTTGTTCTGTCATCTGCTACCACTGAGAACAGTCTAGATCCAGCCTCTTTGGAACCCTCTTTCAGGTAGTTGAAAGCAGCTATTAAATCCCCCCTCATTCTTCTCTTCTGAAGACTAAACATCCCCAGTTCCCTCAGCCTCTCCTCATAAGTCATGTGTTCCAGTCCCCTAATCATTTTTGTTGCCCTCCACTGGCCTCTTTCCAATTTTTCCACATCCTTCTTGTAGTGTGGAGCCCAAAACTGGACACAGTACTCCAGATGAGGCCTCACTAATGTCGAATAGAGGGGAACGATCAGATCCCTCAATCTGCTAACAGTGCCCCTACTTATACATCCCAAAATGCCATTGGCCTTCTTGGCAACAAGGGCACTCTGTTGACTCATATCCAACTTCTCGTCCACTGTAACCCCTAGGTCCTTTTCTGCAGAACTGCTGCCTAGCCATTCAATCCCTAGTCTGTAGCGGTGCATGGGATTCTTCCGTCCTAAGTGCAGGACTCTGCACTTGTCCTTGTTGAACCTCATCAGATTTCTTTTGGCCCAATCCTCCAATTTGTCTAGGTCCCTCTGTATCCTATCCCTACCCTCCAGCGTATCTACCACTCCTCCCAGTTTAGTGTCATCTGCAAACTTGCTGAGGGTGCAATCCACACCATTCTCCAGATCATTAAGGAAGATATTGAACAAAACCGGCCCCAGGAACGACCCCTGGGGCACTCCACTTGATACCGGCTGCCAACTAGACATGGAGCCATTGATCACTACCCGTTGAGCCCGACAATCTAGCCAACTTTCTATCCACCTTATAGTCCATTCATCCAGCCCATACTTCTTTAACTTGCTGACAAGAATACTGTGGGAGAACGTGTCAAAAGCTTTGCTAAAGTCAAGGAACAACACGTCCACTGCTTTCCCCTCATCCACAGAGCCAGTTATCATAGAAGGCAATTAGATTAGTCAAGCATGACTTGCCCTTGGTGAATCCATGCTGACTGTTCCTGATCACTTTCCTCTCCTCTAAGTGCTTCAGAATTGATTCCTTGAGGACCTGCTCCATGATTTTTCCAGGGACTGAGGTGAGGCTGACTGGCCTGTAGTTCCCAGGATCCTCCTCCTTCCCTTTTTTAAAGATGGGCACTACATTAGCCTTTTTCCAGTCATCTGGGACCTCCCCCGATCGCCATGAGTTTTCAAAGATAATGGCCAATGGCTCTGCAATCACATCTGCCAACTCCTTTAGCACTCTCGGATGCAACGCATCCGGCCCCATGGACTTGTGCTCGTCCAGCTTTTCTAAATAGTCCCGAACCACTTCTTTCTCCACAGAGGGCTGGTCACCTCCTCCCCATGCTGTGCTGCCCAGTGCAGTAGTCTGGGAGCTGACCTTGTTCGTGAAGACAGAGGCAAAAAAAAGCATTGAGTACATTAGCTTTTTCCACATCCTCTGTCACTAGGTTGCCTCCCTCATTCAGTAAGGGGCCCACACTTTCCTTGACTTTCTTCTTGTTGCTAACATACCTGAAGAAACTCTTCTTTTTACTCTTAACATCTCTTGCTAGCTGCAACTCCAGGTGTGATTTGGCCTTCCTGATTTCACTCCTGCAAGCCCGAGCAATATTTTTATACTCATCCCTGGTCATTTGTCCAATCTTCCACTTCTTGTAAGCTTCTTTTTTGTATTTAAGAGCAGCAAGGATTTCACTGTTAAGCTAAGCTGGTCGCCTGCCATATTTACTATTCTTTCTACACATCGGGATGGTTTGTCCCTGTAACCTCAATAAGGATTCTTTAAAATACAGCCAGCTCTCCTTCACGGAGACACAAATTGGAAGTTAGATCACAGCAGTCACTACGTCCACTTTCTAGTTTACCATGGTGGCTGTGAAGCATGTTGCTGTGACGCCAAGTAGATCAAGCCCAAATGAACAATTAGTCCAGGTACCAGGTGCTAGACTGGGAACTTCATTGTGGTTAGAAGAACACCTTCATCTTTGGTTTCTCTCCTTCTAACTTATACAAGAAGGAACCAAAACCCTACCAAGAAAAGTGATAAGCGGAGACCACGGAGTCCAGCAAGGGAAGGCAGATTTTAACAGGTAAGCAGAGTTTGAGCCAATGGAAGTATATCAGGGACAATTCAAGAGTCAGATCAAAATATACTGGTATTACCAGTGCAACTTTATCACCCAATCTTTACTTCAACTTTATCTGTACAGTCTGTGCATTGATTTAACAGCCCCCCCTCAAGCATGGGCACTCAAACCAGTTGAAGAATATCCACACACAGAGCTGTACTAGTCTAACTACAGCTTTGTCTAGACTAGGATTTAACAAGTGTGATCCAGTTGCTAGCTTAGTTTAACTAATTCATCTAAAACGCAAAACTCCAGCAAAGACAAAGCACTTGTTATTGAATATGTGCTAACCTGGCTGAATTAGAGACCAGGCTTCCCTCTAGGTTTAGTTAGCATGATGCCACTTAGTATTTAGACAAGGCTCGGTTCCGCAACAGGAGACTGGGACTTGTTTGAGGGTTTTTTTTGGTAAACTACCTGGCATAAAAACACAAATAGTGCTCAGTCTGGCCATATTGTGGCTGGTTCCCCAACTCCGCCCCCGATCCTCCCACACACTCCTGTGCTTTATTAGTGTGTAGCATTAATACCAGAGAGATGTACAGTGGCTTCCAGGCAATGGGAGGAAAAACTTCTGGTGTGCGGCTAAATAAAGTTAGTTGCACAGCAGATGTATAAGTAGGAGGAGACTGCTGAAAAATTCTTACATTTGGACCAGACTGAGAACAAACATTAGCACCCTACTCCTGGAAAATGGTTCCACCCATTGCGGTTCCTGGAAAAGCTTCAGCCACTAGATGCACAAGAAACTGACAGTTCACAAGATCACACTGTAACCGTCATAACTTTCACCCTCACCATCGACAGTAGAAGGAGATAATGAAGCAAAAGGTGTCGTGTTTCCAGAGCCTGGCTCAGACCGCCACCAACAGTAACTTGCTAATGGAAACCTGGAGAAGCGAGACAGTGTTGTTACAAGACATCAGGAAGGATCTCTTTTTCCTCTATCATGGATCATTTCCCTGGTAGATGCCAAGAGCTCCCTTATAAACTAACTTCAAGGAAGGAGAGGATTTGCTAATCAAATTGCATAAAGACTCATTAAAATAACGATCAACTATAATTACTCTGTGTCACTGAGAGTAATTTGACAGCCATCAGATAACCACATGCCTTGCTTAATTCCAACTGAAAATGGTTTTATATATTCTTTCCTAACTGGAGGGGTGTAAAACAGCTTACATAAGCAGAGATTCAGGAAGCTGGTTATGTATTCTCCATCTGTGCAGTTCTTCAAAAAGATAACGTAATCCTCTATAGACAGCCTCACACTGAACACTAACTAACATAATCAGCATCAACTTGGCTACAGTTCTGTAAAATAAGGGCTGATATTCAGGCCAGCTTTGTGGACAACGAGGCTTGGGATCGACACACAAATGCATATATGCAGTTGAGCACACAAATGCAATAAACTGTACAAATGGCTAGCCCAACCATCTAAAAGGTTGTTTGCATGCACATTCATAGTAGTGACATACTACTTCTGAGTACCAGCCGTGCTAGTCTGTATCCGCAAAAAGAACAGGAGTGCTTGTGGCACCTTAGAGACTAAGCTTTCGTGGGCTACAGCCCACTTCATCGGATGCATAGAATGGAACATATAGTAAGAAGATGTATATATATATATACACACACATACAGAGAAGGTGGAAGTTGCCATACAAACTGAACGAGCCCCTGATGGCGTGGCTAATAAGCTAATAATATGTCCACATATTTATTCAAGTGACACCATCACAGGACCAAATCACATTAGCCACGCCACCAGGGGCTCATTCACCTGCACATCTACTAATGTGATATATGCCATCATGTGCCAGCAATGCCCCTCTGTCATGTACATTGGCCAAACCAGACAGTCTCTACGCAAAAGAATACATGGACACAAATCTGACATCAGGAATCATAACTTCAAAAACCGGTAGGAGAACACTTCAACCTCTCTGGCCACTCAGTAACAGACTTAAAGGTGGCAATTTTGCAACAGAAAAGCTTCAAAAACAGACTCCAGCGAGAAACTGCTGAGCTTGAATTAATATGCAAACTAGATACCGTTAACTTGGGTTTGAAGAGAGACTGGAAGTGGCTGGGTCGTTACACATATTAAATCTATTTCCCTAAGTTAAGTATCCTCACACCTTCTTGTCAACTGTCTAAATGGGCCATCTTGATCATCACTACAGAAGTTTTTTTCTCCTGCTGATAATAGCTCATCTTAATTAATTAGCCTCTTACAGTTTGTATGGAAACTTCCACCTTCTCTGTGTGTGTGTGTGCGCGCTCATGCATGTGTGTGTAGCCCACAAAAGCTTATGCTCTAATAAATTTGTGAGTCTCTGAGGTTTCACAAGTACTCCTGTTCTTTATACTACTTCTGGTTTCACATGCAAAATCCACAGGTTTGCAATTCTGCACCGAACAGTAATTATACTGCACTGCATCTCAGTGCACCATATAGCATGCATATCTACAGCAACAAGTTACTCAATACAAACGCACCTTCTTAAAAACAAAAACAAAAAAACCACAATTCTGGACATTGTAAAGTAGAATGGATTTCACCTTTATGCTGGAATGTGACACCAGCTCACCACTTGCATAGAAGAGAAAGTTTAGATTTCAGTCGACTCTAGGACTGAAAAGCCTCTTTATGGCATTCTCCTATAAAACCCTATGAAATGCCATCAGAACAACAGGAGCCAACGGGAGCTTTCTTAAAAGATTGATTAGTTTATTGTGCTACATTCTTGTGCACACAGCAGCTAGAAGGAACTCAATTGCTTAATTAGCATCTAACACTTAAAGCAGCAATTATCCAGTAGTTCACATTGACCATGTTAATTCCAAATTAACATTCAATTAACACATCCCACTAGTGCAACTCCAAGAGAACTTTCCAGGCATTTCTACTATGGGAAAATCCATTGTATTTGGAGGCATCACTTTAAAAATATTTCAACCATCTATCAGGTAACTAAATTCACTTTGGCACATTCTTGAATAAGCAGTTTAATCTCGTCCCCAAATTGAGCAACATCACTTCGCCTGTGTTGACTTAATTCACATTCAGCCTGATGCTAATCCTGTTGTCTACTAAAAACTATTCACTTAAAATTTGACACCAGTAAATCTAATAGTGACTCAGCCAATCATGCTAATAAAACGAACCCACTGCCAAAAAAGAAACTTCCTGGTTTCTTGGTATATTTGTAGAAAGATTAATATCCTGTCTCAATGACTTTCCACTCGCTTTGCAAAGTTAGGTTCTCAATGCTGGCTTGTCTGCTGTGCTACAGGGATCAATTTAGCTGCTGTACCACAGCCCTCTTCTCAGGTTGCACTACTATTTATGTCCAAAAAGCAATACATGTGTTAATGAAAGCGGTTATATTAAACATGCAAGTTCTTAGGTAAAGGTCACATGGCCTAAATTAATCCATGGCCACTATATAACTTAGACACTGGTGTGAGAGCACTCCAATATCTTATATGGTCTCCTTTAATGGCAAAAGGTCAATACATATGTTACATAAATGTTCATTAAGATCAGAAGGTTACACCTACTAAAGGATCTAGATCCCATTCTCTTGTCGTGGGGATACAGCCTTTCTGGAACTGGACTAGGCAGATCAGTGGTCCCCCAACTTTTTCCTGTAATGGAACCTGTCCACGCCCCCCCCATCCCTCTCAGAGTGACAGCCAGGAGTGGGGCTAGACGGCAGTCAGGAGCCGGATCCAGGAGCAGAGCCACAGCTGGGGCCGGGAGCCTAAGGCCAAGGCCAGGACTGGGAACGTGGTCAGGGGCCGAGGCCGGGACTGCAGCTGGGAGCAGGACGGGAGCGAACCTGGGGGCAGACTGGAGCTGGGTGGTGCTCCCTCCCCGCCCCCTATGGGGGCTTGTCCAGGCCTCCGCATGCCCCCAGATGTTGCTCTGCTTCCCCATTGGGGGACGTGCCCCACATTTGGGGACCACTGAAGTAGATGAAATTATGCCAGAATCTCAACAAATAGACTCATCTCAGTTTTCATTTAAGGCCCTTGACCATTAAAGGACAGAAAGTCAATACAGAGCATACGAACAACAATATCAGAACTGAGTAACGATTCTGGACGCCTAACCTGAAAAACCTCACATGGCCTGATGTATAAAAATGCTGAGCACTCACTCTGAAAATTAGCCCCTCTAATTCACCTTCAGTGGGGCACCAAAATAATTACTAGTAACTCTAGAAAATGTCTGCCGTACCTGTCTTGTGGGCAGGGAATGTCATAAGTGATAGCCTCTCCATTAATTAAAAGCCTTACTAAATATTCAGCCCTTCAGATGGCCACAAAGGAACACTTAGTCTGAGGGCCACACAGTGGAGCTAGTAAATAGCAGCCTGAAGGGAGGAAAAGCCAGGAGCACCTTTTTCGCAATATCTCTTTAAGGCGTACAGTCTCCAGCACTCAAGCCATTCAAGAGCATGGTAGCACCATCCTGGCTGCTTGTGGACAGTAACCCAACAGTTTAAACAAGCCACTACACTACTTAAGAAAGCACTGTCCATGGCTACTGAAATAGCTGCCTTGCATGAAGCCAACCCACTACGCTGAGTGGAGTTCTGGCCCAGAGCTTTGAAAAATCAAACTCTGGGCTGAACTAAGTTTATTTCGGTGTGCAGGGGGAGAAGCATTCCCTAATTTAAGTACACAGACTAATACCAAGTTAACAGTATTAGCAAATTCTAGTTGCAGGTGTACCCAGTGGATACTGGAACAGATACACATGCACAGTAAGAACATGAACATGTTCAACCAATACCATCTACAAGGAACATAATCAGGCCCTACATCTCAATCAGCAAACATACTTTGAGCCTTAGAAAAGAAGCTTGAGAGACTATAGAAAGGAAAAGAGAAGCAAACAAGTATTTTGGGTTAACAACAAGGAGCACAGAGCAGTAACAGCAGGAAGCAAACTAAGCTTCTAAGAAATTGTTCCTCAGAGATCCTTATATCTATGGGTAGAGTGTCAGGAAGTCAAGTCAGATTGTCAAAGAAGTTAAATTTGACAGAATACAAGAGATGGATGAGTTGAGTGTACTGAGATCGGAAAAATACAGAAGGTTAAAACGTAACAGCCAAGTTCATAGAGTACTACCAAAATGGCTTAAGTAGCTCAGAAAGTCATTCAAATGACAAAGTATCTCTTAATTGAGCATCAATCTGTTGGAAGAATGCATTAGGCCAACTCGTGATGTGTGTGTCTTCACTCCCCTTGTTCAAGCAGACTCCATCCACATCAATGGAAGTTTTGTTCAAGTAAGAGCTGAACAAGGCCTTCAGTACTTAGCCCTGAAAGAGCTCTATGGTGTTTATAGCTACAACAGAAATGTTATTGGCTTTTCTGCTCAAGTGAAGGACTCCCTTGACCTTCTGGTAAAACTAACGGTCAAAGAAAAAGAAGCTTTGTCTCCCTAAAACATTAGCAGCAGGCCCGGCCTGGCAATGCAATGGAAGGACAAATGAGCTGAAGGGTAGAAGATGATTACCTATAAAGTAACAACTGTCATCAAGAGCTGCTTCTGCTCAGGGTTTGGGAATGGGTGCAACAGAGAGGAATGTTATGTACATAACAATAACTGGTGGTTTTATTCTGAGAGGCTGGTCTGTCTGTCTGTCTCTCTCTCGTCCAGAGTTTAGTAGTTATCTATCTAATTCCATTTATATCTAATATTAATAATCTGGCACCAGAGAGCCAGGTAAGTAGTAAGGATTTGATGCAGGTCAGGATGAAACTGCCTGGCTGACCAACGTCAAAAGGCTTGCACAACCCTTACCTGCCCTATTGCTTGTCACCAAGTTTTTCCATGAGAATGAACACCAGCTAACGTATAAACATCTATTTGAAAGCTTTTCATTAACATAGCTGGAGGGATGATATTTTGGCAGAGCACTGCTCTCATTTGATGCACATTTTTCTTCATCGCTTGTGGTCTACTGTTTTGACTAAGATATGAAGAGTATTTCAGATGAGCAACAGGGAGTCCAGCTACTGACTGGGCTTTGACTTCCACTGTTACCTAACTTATAAGTGATTTCCAAACATGGTCAGTAGCACTTCCAACTCTGAATAGTCTTTGAGCAGCTCAAGAAGTATGTATGCGGCAGTGTAACAAAAGAGAATCACAGAGCCAGAGAAATGTATGGCTGGAATGGACCTGAAGAGGTCAGCTAGTCCATCCCCCCCCAGCACTGAGGCAAGACCAAGTATACCTAGACCAGGACTCGGCAACCTTTGGCACACGGTCCATTAGGTTAATCCACTGGCAGGCTGCGAGACATTTTGTTTACATTGACCATCTGTAGGCACAGCCCCCATCCCACAGCTCCCAGTGGCCGCGGTTCACCGTTCCCGGCCAATGGGAGCTGCGGGAAGCAGCGCAGGCTGTGCGCCTATTTCAGTGTCCTTTCACCTAAAACCCAAGCTGCTTTAGCATTCCTGATTAATACTACACTTCATTGAGCATTTGACCAAATAAAATTACCCAGGCACAAACTCAATTCTGGTCTATGTTCCCTACATAGTCAAGTGAAAGGAAATTGACCATCAACTGGCTAGAAAAAGCCAGTTTAAAAAATAAAAAGGAGAAGAAAGGAAGTAGTGATAGGTAACAATAAGCACTCTATTTAGAATTGGGCAGCTATGAGAGAAGTTTTAGGTCCTCTTTCTTGGAACTGTAGAAAATTAAGCAGTTTGGGGGAATGGAAACTTGTTTGCATATAAATTAGTAGCACTGCATATTACTGTAATACTACTGAAGTTTTTCTTTTGATAAACAAGTTTTTACAGTATAGTTCAGTAAAAGCACTTTTTTAGTCCCATCTCCTCCAAGGGCTGTCCCAGCATGCACTATCCTGATGTCACCATGAGCCCCACCGGATTATTGAGCATGCTCGGGGTGGCCAGGGACTCAACTACATCAGAAGGCCTGACAAAGCGTCTTAAATGTTTCACCCTTTTGGGGTTATAAACACCTAGTGAGCCTTTTTTTAAACCGGGGTTATTTTAATTTCTAGGATATTCGACACAAGGTATTATTACTAACTCCAGGGTTAAGTATTTTTAGTCAGCTTTAAACATGCAGTCAATTGCCATACTAAACTTACAGCAAAGAACAGTACTTGCTAGCAGTTCACAAACACACAACCCCAGACTGCCGTGCATCTTTCAAGAAGCAAGACTCCATTCTACTGGCAAGCTTCCTAGAACTCCATTTAAACAGAAATCAAGGTCAGTTAGTCACCCTTGGGGAATTAGTGATATAGCAAAAGCTTCAACAGGACAATGAAAATTTTACGTACAATCTCAAAGTTAGTCCAGAGTGTGCCCCTGGAAGCCAAAAAGCCAAGTAACACAAGGGCACTGTTGGAGTGGGACATTAAACGTTAGTCTGTAGCCAATTTGGGTGGAGTATTCAAGGTAAGTTTCCTTCACCAATTCAGTATAAATATGTGTGGGGTTTGGTTTGGTTTTTTGTTTGTTTGTTTGATACTACCCTCCTCTCTCTTAAATTTTTATTCATTATATTAATAGCAAACTTAACTCAAGGGAAAGGTTAAACAATTCTTGAAGCCAAGTAGATACTATTTAAGGAACTCTTTTAGACACCTGGTTTTAGTTTAATCTATGTATGCACTCGGAAGAGAAAAAAAGTCAACTTCTATGCCGGCAAATTCAAAACTGGTCTGATTTTTCACTTTCCTGAAGTGAAGGTTGTCTTTTCAGACTGGGAAATTTCCAGAGTTCCCTTAAGTCTCAGGTGTTTTAAGAGTAAGAGCTTTAGTTTATGGTTTAAACTATGATCCACAAGAAACTTATTTTAAGGTTCAGGATGTATAAGTTGCTTCCTATTCGCACAGCAAGTAAGGATAACTGTATACAATATAATGTCCAGTTCCCAATTGAATTCAGGAGTAGTCTGAATCAAATCAATGATTCATTAAATCTGTACTCATGTTGCTATGGAGATTCCAGGCATACAATTGCAGGTCTACAGATCCCAAATGAAAGACTCCTAGATCAGTTACAAGAGGTGTCTTCCTGTACTCACTAGAGATAGCGGATAGCATGGCAACTATGGATTCTATCCACAAGTGAAATCCACAGCCAAGACTTAGGGTATTCATGTAATCTATTTTACTATACAATTTAATCAGCGTTTCAAACAAATACTTGATTTCCATGTGACGTTAGCAGAAAGATGCTGGAACCGTCCTTCCTTATACCACAAACCTGAAGAAAAAAAATTGAAAAAAGACAACCTGAAATTTGTTAATTTTTTTCCTTGGCACTGGCAGGTAAAGTCAATATAAACGGTCATGCTGAGAACATAAAATACCAGTATGGCAAGGAATACTTAACTCTGGCTCAAGAAAAGTAGTCTTAAGGAAATTTTTTACCCAGGTGAGTTTTTGGGTGTTCATGTTTCAAATCACCAGTCTTCAAGCACCAAATTCTGAAGTGATGCAGGAAAGCAGGGTGGATAAAAATCAATGATTTTTTAAATTTTTTTTTTAAATCTGATTTTTTAATTTAAATAGGATTTTTTGGGGGGCGGGATAAAATGCTTTTTGAGGAAAAAAAAACTTATCCAAAGATCATTTTAATTAAGATACATTATAGCTCAAAGATATCTCATCATGGAATAGGGATTATAAATTCTAATTCTATAGTATGAGACACTATATCCATGTAATGTTTTCTAAAAAAAGTTTTGTAAATGAGTTCCAATAGTTCATGGATTAGGGACCCAATCTTACGGGGTTCCACAGGCTTCTGTATAGTTTATTTAGGTTAATCTTTCTATCTACCCAATGAGACTCGGTATCTTCTAGACTGAGCACTATCAGAGATGCTTAGTTTTGCAGTTCTCAAACTGTGGATTTGTGTCTCCAGAGGTAACATGCTTGTTAACAGCAAAAATGTTTTTAAATACATAAACAATATGTAGAGGTGAAAAATAACAGACCACAAACCTATTTGTCCCTCTGCAAATCTGTGTACACAGAGTCAATCCCTTACCTCTTTCTAAAAGTGCAAAGTTTCAAAAAGTTCAATGAATAGAAGATCATTGGGGGCAGAATCTATCTGGACAAGGAGAAGAAATCTGGAGATAAATGTGAGAAGCGAGGGGCATATGCTTGTTTTGTTAAAATATTATGTTTGCTGTTGAAGAAAAAAAATCCAGAATACTTAACATTGTTGTTTTAGTTAAATAAAACAATTTAAATGTCTGTCTGGTGATGTTCTCCTCCTAATACAGCATGGCAACAAAATCCTCCAAATATTAATGATTAACCTGTTGAATTGGAGATAGTTCACCTCCCAATGACTTCATAAATATCTGCTTCAATTACCTTTGGTAAATGAAATAACCAAACAATCATTCATTTTCTGATATAGCTGTAAAACTAATCTGAAAAGTTGTCAAAATAAATCACTGTTTAAAAATGTATAGTGTGTACCTTCTAAAAATGAAACCTACATCTATCTCTGAGTGGTGAAGAACATGTATTAAGGTTGTAACAACCAACAAGAAAGCACTTTTATGTGGAAAACCATGATTAAATCGAGTCTTCCTGACTAGTGATTTAAATCATGGTTTAAATCAAATCCACCCTGCAGGAAAGCCACAGCAATAGGTGCTGCAGAAGAGTTAGTAACTGAAACCATGCTGATTTTATGGCTACCTGATAATTCTTATCTCCACAGATAGTCTCAAACAAACCAGGCCAAAAAAAAAAAAAAAAATCACTTACAGACATTTCTGGCATTAAATGCATTATCTGTGCAGCTCACATTAAAGCTTAAAAAAAATCCAAATCCAATGAAGTAGGAAAGTAATCCCAGTTTCAAGTAAGGCAAACTGGCACAGAAACATTGATAACTTTCCCAAGGCGACATGACACTTTGGAAGTGCCAGTAATACAACCCGACATCTCAGCTCCCAATCACTTGAGCCACAGTTTGGACATCATGTCTTTGACATAATATTGTCTTAATCTGCAGAGTAAGAGTGTCCACACAGAGAGCTTGTGCAAAAATAGCTATTCCACTTTAAATTCACAACCTAGCTATTCTGCACTAATTTCCCTGTGAATATCCCAAGCAGGTAAATCCTAAGTATCACATACACCACAACTGCCGTTTGATTGACTGCTCTTTGGAGACAGTCCTACAGTCTTTTTTTTTTTTTTTTTAATTTAAGTATTTGTTTGAAACATTGGTTTCATCACCACTCCTTTTTTCTGTACCTGCTGCCACTTCTTCAAGGAGTATTCATTCCCATGTAGCATGCCTACTCTTTCCAACTATTCTACAGCATCACAACACAGATTGCAGAATGAAGCCCAAGTGCATCCCTGAGCAATTGTTCAGCAAATGCCTGTATTCTAAGTTACTTCGGGTAACAAAGGTGCAGCTCAGCCTGTTACAAAAATTGCTATCAAGGCAAAAAACAAAACAAAACAAAAAACACCCAACTGGGAGACAGACTAGTCGGAAAGGGATTCAGTTAAAAGAACTATGATATGGGATCTTTTTACAAGCTACTGGTACCATACCAATTTCTCAACACAATGGAAAAAGAGAAAAATTCAGCCTGTTTTTCAATCAGTATACTGCAGAGTAGATAGGCTATTAGAGCAACAGGACTATTTCATCCGCCATGCTTTAAAACTGAGGTCCACCAATTCAACCATCTCCATGAAAGAAAGTGGACTGGAGATGGGTAAGGGAAACAATTTAAAGATACCCACAAAGAGGAAATAGTGGGGAGTAACTGACAGAGCATGGGGAAGCAATAGCTGTCAATGGAACTGATGAACAGTTAGTAGTGGAATGAGCAGAGCTAAGATAGTCCAGGACACTATTATCCAAGTGTCATATCTAGTGTAACCAAAACCAACAGTTTATCTGCCCCAATCATGGCTTGTGGTGACTATAAAGCCATGCCTGACTCAGTTTATAAAACCCATAGACTTTGGAGTTAGCCACCCACAGTCCGCAACTAGGCATGTTTACACAATCTGCGTAGCAATCGTTTCCAGACACAGAATAGATTCTACTTAAAATCATAACATTAGAATGTTGTAATGTTCTGATGTACTAATGAATGCTGCAGTTGGTTTACACACGGAGTTTCCAGGAATCAAGTTAGGGACAAACATACTATGCTAACCTAGAAAAGACACAATCATTCAAGCAATTTGGAACACTGCAGAGTCAATTAGCTGTCAGAAATTTAAAGCACTTAAGAATTTCAAACCATCTGGCATTTACAGATCACATTTTGTTTTGTATTTGTTGACAGCAAAGCCACCTGACTACACGTATGTAGCTCCGAAGCCTGGACATTTTCTGTATTAAAAGCACCAATACCATAACATATACATTTATTAAGGAACACTTCCAGTCAGTGATGGAGATACCCAGTAACGAACTCTGAATTATCAGACTCAGTTGTATCATACTAGTAATTCTAAAATTAACTTATCTATTATCATGCTATATTCCCCTTCTACTACAAATTTTAATGGGTTAGGAAGTCAAGTTCTTTTTCAATTCAAGATCATTTAGCAAAAGGAGATTACAGTATGAGAAATATCCAGATTTTAAATGTTAAGTGATAGAGTTTTCTGTTAACTTATTTCTTTAAGCCATGAAGATATAGTAAAATGCAATTTGAAGAGTTAATATAATTTATGCTATCAACATTCTTAAAGATCAAGTACACCACTGTTGTGTAAGCACTAAGTAGTGTAAGTAACTCATTCTGTCACCTATGGCTTGTGTTATATCATTTGCTCTCATACCCACTCACTAGAAGCACATCACCACATCTAACTAGCTCCTTCTTTAGCCTTTAAGACCTGCACATTCGCCTTTGAAGATAATTATGCATACACTTCAAGAGATATACTATTGTACTTACGGATTCCTTCAAACTGATCTGGGCATTTAATGGAGTGGAACAGACCAGCAATGCAGTCCGGGGCAAACAAGATCTGGATGTTATCCCACAGCAGAGCACTGGTGAAATAAAAACACAGTAAGGATTCCATTTAAAGACACACAGTTTAGTAACTGGTTTCAGAGTAGCAACTGTGTTAGTCTGTATCCGCAAAAAGAAAAGGAGTACTTGTGGCACCTTAGAAACTAACAAATTTATTTGAGCATAAGCTTTCGTGAGCTCACTCATTTCATCAGATGCATTCAGTGGAAAATACAGTGGGGAGATTTACATACACAGAGAACATGAAACAATGGGTGTTACCATACACACTGTAACAAGAGAGATCAGGTAAGGTGAGCTATTACCAGCAGGAAAGTGGGGGGGGCGGGGAACCTTTTGTAATGATAATCAAGGTGGGCCATTTCCAGCAGCTGACAAGAATATTTGAGGAGGGGAGGGGGGCAGAATAAACATGGGGAAATAGTTTTACTTTCTGTAATGACCCATCCACTCCCAGTCTTTATTCAAGCCTAAGTTAACTGTATCCAGTTTGCAAATTAAGCCCCCCAATCTGAAGCAAATACTCACCAGCAACCACACAACACACAACAGAACCACTAACCCAGGAACCTATCCTTGCAACAAAGCCCATTGCCAACTGTGTCCACATATCTATTCAGGGGACACCATCGTAGAGCCTAATCACATCAGCCACACTATCAGAGGCTCGTTCACCTGCACATCTACCAATGTGATATATGCCATTATGTGCCAACAATGCCCCCTGCCATGTACATTGGCCAAACTGGACAGTCTCTACGTAAAAGAATAAATGGACACAAATCAGATGTCAAGAATTATAACATTCAGAAACCAGTCGGAGAACACTTTAATCTCTTTGGTCACTCGATTACAGACCTAAAAGTGGCGATTCTTCAACAAAAAAACTTCAAAAACAGACTCCAAGGAGAGACTGCTGAATTGGAATTAATTTGCAAACTGGATACAATTCACTTAGGCTTGAATAAAGACTGGGAGTGGATGTGTCATTACACAAAGTAAAACTATTTCCCCATGTTTATTCCCCCCCCCCCCCACCCAATGTTCCTCACATGTTCTTGTCAACTGCTGGAAATGGCCCACTTGATTATAGCTCACCTTACCTGATCACTCTTGAAATCAAGGATCCTAGTTGCTGACCTATTTTTGTTTATCCTTCCATTTAGTTTAAACTGAATTAGCTCATAATCATTCAATCCAAGGTTGCCCTCTACAACCAGTTGTTCTATGAAGTCCTCGTTACTTATCAACACTCAGCTGAAATAGCATCACCTCTTGTTCGGTGACTATTTGGTGAAGAAATCTGACAGATATCACATCCAAGAATATTTGGGCCCTACCACTTGTCCTCCAAACTATATCTGGGAAATTGAAGTCTCCCATAATCACAAAATTCCCAGAAGTATTTATTTCATTAAAAATATTAATGAGATGTCTATCCATATCCAACTTAGATCCTGGGAGTCTGTATCAGACTTCAAGCACTATTCCAGTGGAACGTCTGTTATCTTTCTTCCCCAAAGTGATTTTGACCCAAACAGATTCTGTTTTATCCATTCCATCACTTCTAATTTCTTTACATTCTACCTCATCAGTAATATACAATGGAGGAGTCTCTGCACCTCGAAGTATTTAAACCACAATTTGAGGACTTCAATAGCTCAGACATAGGTTAGAGGTTTGTTACAGGAGTGGGTGAGTGAGATTCTGTGGCCTGCGTTGTGCAGGAGGTCAGACTAGATGATCATAATAGTCCCTTCTGACCTTAAAGTCTTTGATTCTATGAATGCTATTCCATCACCTTTATCTTTACTTCTGGCTTTCCTATCCAGCCCATACCCTCAATACCTGTATTCCAGTCATAACTACTATTCCATCACATTTCTGTTAGCCCTATAACATTAAACTTCATGCTCTCAAACTGTTAAAGTCCAGCTCTAGCACGTTTTACTTCTGGAACCTGAAATGTGTTGTGTGATATATCTAGGAGTCATCGCAACTTTAAGACAACTTAGGATTGTTTGCTGTGTAGAAGGAATTACAGTTACTGAAGGAAGCACAGAGGGGACATCTCATGCTGTTAAATGAGGGCCTTGGTGCGGGGACAAATATGAGCTTAAACTGCAGAGTAGGAAGCGGGAGCAGAGAGGAAACCATAAAGAACCATGCTGATTAACAGGAAGTCTTTACAAAGCACAGCATAGCGAGGATACAGGGTAGTAAAACCACACAAAGAATTGATGTACACAGCAGCCAGTCTTCAAAGCAAGATTCCCAAAAATAAACAAACTAACTTGGAATGCCTGACTGAAGCAGCAAAACCAGCCTAGTATTCCAATTTCTGATAATGGTCTGCAGGGGTATATATAGTGTTTCTTCTTCTGCTCACTGCTGATTGATTTTCCTCCCAATAGCTACAATGAACACACTTGTACAATATTCTGTTTTGAGTCTGTTTTACAAAATTTCACCAAAAAAATATATATATATATATGCCGTGAAGTCATTTATTTGTTGTGAAACTATAGTAGCCACCATTATTGTTCATTTTTAGCACTGTAGCTCATCTGTGTAGTAAGGCTGCTGTTTGATTAGATGTGCAATCATTCACATCATGAATGCTTGCCCTCTGACACAGTAAAATAACTTGGCCTAGTATTGCAAAGCTAATCCAACATCAGAGCAGTTCACAAAACTAAGACAGTGATTTATGTTTGTTATGTTCATTTGTTTTCCATTGCTTTTAGAACAAGGAACAGCGTTAATAGTTTAACCTTCGGTTTTAAGCCTGTATAAGTTTAGGTATCACATTCAGACCAGGTGGAGGGAATTACAGTGTTGTCAACTTGCAGTTTTATTGTGAGTCTTGAAAGTTTGGCCAGAGTTAGAGTCATCCCATGACGACACAAGAAGCACTAGCTCTCTTGTAAATTTCAGCACTGCCTGAGGGAACTCTCTCTGATTGCCCTCTCCTGGGAAAGAGCAGCCTTTCATGGTTTCTGTAGGAAGCAGGTAAAGCTCTCTGCCTTAGCAGACACCATTCTCAAGGAGGGAAGGGGTAACCAAAGAGCCCCACAACTCAGGGCGGATCCTGCTCCTTCCTCCCCTCTAAGTTGCTCCCTTGTACTATCCTTTTATATTTAAGGCCATGAAAGAGACTGAAAGCTTGAGCCAGACGGCCAAGTAAAAGTAACCCATCATCAATCCTGAAACATGATTTATCAAGACACTGAACAAATGTTTGCAATTATAAACCAAGGCAATACACAGTGACCTGCCATAAAAGGATCAGCTTGAGCTCAAGTTTCCATCAATTCCTACAATATCAGATGTTCGCTTGCTCGTTATCAAAGAGATGTTCTGTACCCTTTCCAGCATTCATGATTAAGACAGTCTGGATCCTTGGATGCAACTGGATTCAGCGTAATACAAATATTCAGTCTGTGCTCTATATCTTTCCTTCCTGCCATACCACCTCAATTTCTCATTGCTAGAAGAAGTAGCCTTTCCTTACAAGCAATGCCATTCATTTTATCACTAGCAATCTATGATATGCCAACAGAAGAGACCCAACTTGTGTAACACATATTTTATGAAAACACTAACAATGGCCCATTCTCTTTTCCATTCCAAGACACTAAAATCATTGTTTTTAAATGGTCTCACAAAAGTAACCATGTCCGGAAATCCAATGAGCAGATTACTCTAGCTAAGTTGCAAATGACAGCACTTTTTTTTGCTCAGTAGTCACAAGTTGTAATATCAGTCCTATAGTAGCTGCAGAGCAACAGTCAGACGTTGGTTGCCCTATGGATTTGGGCTAAACAGTTGTCACATCTGCTGTTGTGCTGCCAAGAGTTGTCCCCACTAAGATCAAGGTACAAGCCATCTGCCACTTAGTTCGTGAACTTGGGCAAGTGACTGAAATTCTGTGCCATGTGTAAAAAGGCAACATTAACATGCCTCATAAACCCATTAGGCCCACACATGCGCTGTCCCTCCTTATGATGCACCACTAGGCCAATCAGTGTGCACTGATTGTGTGCCAATCAGTGTGCCAACCCCACTCAGTTCCTTCTCTACCACAGAGTCATTGACAAGAACTCCAAAGTAGAGGGGAGGAGGATGGGTTGTGGAGCCATAGGGGGACACATCTCTAAGAACCATTGTTACTGCACAAGGTAACTAACTTCTTTGAGTAGTGTCCCTATAGGTGAGCCAATGTAGGTGACTCCTGAGCAGTACCCCTATTGGAGGGCTAGGGCTTTGGAGTCGGATCAGTTACAGATGACAGCACTGGGCAGGCAAAGGTGGCATCGGAGGCGGAGTCCCCAGTGATCACATTATGTTCTGCAAAGGTGTGGACTGACACCCATGTCATCACTCTACAGATCTGAGATAGTAGCCTTCTTGAAGGCGGCAACGGATGAGGAGATCAACCTTGTGGAGTATGTACTAATAGTATCTGGAGAAGTCATATAGTGAACTTGGTAACAATGTCCGATACAATTCAAGACACCCTTAGAAAAATCTTCGGGCTGACATTGCTGAGCCCTTGGATCTTTCTGCAATGGAAAAGCCTGGGGCCTTCCTGAAGGCGTTCATCCTGCCCAGATAGAAGGCTCCAGCTCTCCTTACATCTAGAAAGTGTAATAGAACCTCCCTGTGGCTTGGGATAGAAGAAACAATGAATCAATTAGTTCATATGAAATGTGGTGATTATCTTCGAAATCAATTTTGGATGTGGTCTGAACATAACCTTGTTCCAAAAGAATATCCAGGGGGCAGGGGGAGAAATGTGCCCACAGAACCGCTATTTCTCCTATTGCCCCCAACAAGAAAGGGAGGGAACAAAAAACAAATAAAATCTTTTTTTTTTCTTTTTTTTTGGGGGGAGAAGATAAGAGACACTACAATAACTACTACTAAAAACTAAGCTCTACGTTACAAAAGTAAGGTAATAGTCATTAACAGACTACTAATAGCTCCGTCTCTAGCCAGGGGCGGTTGAGAAGGAACAGCGGGGGGCGGGGGGGCAGTGCTGTTAGCCCATGTTCACTGACTTGCCTTGTGACACAGCACGGGGAGAGAACGCATGTGCAGGCCTAACAGACACTGCTACTGAAATTCTCCAATCAGCAGCACAGAGACGCAAGCACACCTACAGTGGAACACGCATAGAGACACCACTCAAAGAAGAAACAACATAACTACGAAATGCTTTATGAGGTGAGTGCTGACATTACAGAAATAACCAGCACAACGCAGGAGACAGAAAATACATTTTGTAATAAGAAGTGTAACACTGAACTAAAGGAGGGTGTTGCCCTAAAACAGATATTTCACAGGTGAAATGTCACCCAAGTGAACAACAGATGGCTAGATGCTGGAACAAGAGGTGGGGGGGGGGGTGCTGCCGCACCCCCTGGCTTGAAGTGGGTTCCATTATATACAGGGTTTATAGTTTGATTCAATGGCTCTCAGCACCCCCACTATAAAATTTGTTTCACCACCCGATGGATGGTATATGATGATTTCAGGATTTAATAGGATCTTGTCAAGCCAAACATTGAAATTATGTCTAGTATAAGTTGTTGCTTGCACTTATGCACCTGACTTGCTATTTAAGTGAAGCCAGTGAAGCAAGCTTAGTCAAATATTTTTTCAGCCAGCCCAAGTGCTTGGATAGAGTCAAAAGCTACTGCGAGCATCTGTCACTAACAAGCTGGAATGAAGATTTCCAGAACTGAACTCTTGAAACTACATGATGCCTTCCACAATGGAGACCTTTCACATAGGAAACCAAAATTTCCCTAACGTGACTAGTGACCATTCAGTCTTTGGATATTTGACATTTTACAGAACCCGATTTTCTGAGTGCAGGCGATCAACATGTTGATGAGTCAGATCTCTTTAAAGCATCTCATGCTGGGCGTCCAAAAATTGAGGCCTTCCATCACTAGACACATTTGGAAAACCTTGGCTAGGGAACTTAGTGTCAAGTCAATTGCTGGGTAACAAATTCAATCAAAAGGCACCCAGGTTATGCAAAAAATAGCCTTAGATGGCCACATGCCACAAAGCCCAAACAGGGAGAGGAGCCACCCTGAATTTACTTCTTCCCGTCAATAAGCAACGGCTAGAACAGGGAAACTTGTAACTGTTACCTTTTTGTGTTACCCAGCTTTCAGCAATGGGTTCACAGACCACAGCAATGCCCAGGTTTTCAGAAACTAGTTGGAAAGTAAATTTGGAGAAGTCATCTGGTCAGCATGCGGCATTATTACCAGTGAGTTCGGTATTTGTAAGCAGTGCTTCTCACAGCGGGCCTCAATCACAATTGGGCACTAATACAATTAAAAAAAAATTAAAAAATCAGTTTCCTTCAAAGCCCCATAATAGCCCAAACTAGACTACTGTTGCCGAAGCACAAACCGGTCACCCAAAAGTCAGTACGGAAATAAGTGACTAAAACCAAAAAAAGGAGATCTGAACTCTATTCCTGGCTCTACCGACACCTTACTCGCTGACCTTGGGAAAGTGGCTTCCCTCCCTTTGCCACAGTTTCCCCTTACATTAAAGGGGGATGGTACTAACCTCTTTGTCAAGTGTTTTGGAATCTACGGATGAAAAGCGCTATGTAAGAGCCCAGCATTATTATTACTATTATTCAGCTGTGCTAATGGATCTAGCAACTTAGCAGCATAGGAGGACAATGTGATGTCAAGCTTCATTATCCCAAGATACATCACATACCTGAGAAGCAATACACCCTCTGGCCCCACATACGTGAGAGGAGTTTGGTTAGAACGGTGGAGTAGCATTAAAAGAGGAAGTTTTAGGCCAACTATTAGGGAAAACTTGTGGTGAGTTGTATTGCACAACCTAAGCCTCCTAATTTAAGTAATGGAAGTAGCATCGGTCAGAACATTTGAGATGAGGCTCATCAATGCACTAGGAAGTGTAATTAAGTCCACTGTTATGCTCTACCAGTAGAAGGTAAGAGGCAACCCAGTTGGCATTTTCTATCTGTAGTTTCTATAATTTCAAGTGGTGTGGTTCTGCAGTCCAACATCTAAGTCAGCATGGACTGGTACATGAAACTGGTTTCCAGCAGTCATAGTTGGTGCAGAATGTAACTGTTTCTAAAATTATGGTCATGATCACTTGAAAGTACAGAAGTCTGTTCCTAAGAGAAAACTTACTTGTTAAATCAAGGTGAACAAGAACTGATTTTAGAATCCGTTGCCAATGCAGACTAGAAGTGAGGCTACTTACAGAACTTGCCTGAAAAATGGTTGGAACAGTAAAACTTTTTAATAGATTATCAACCCCATTAGTGTCAAGCGCGAACCAGAAATATGTATGGTTTTAAAGTCTTCCAACACTAGTAATTCATTTCAATGGACTACATTGCTTCCACGTACTACTACAATACCTTATGATAAAGGTCAAACAGCCAAGGGCCCCATCTACTCAAGAATATTTATTGTTTATTAAAAAAAGGTTCACTCTTGCCTGAGTGAATGGGATCAAGCTGTGTTAGAACCTTGTTAGGAAAGTATGTTATAGCCCTGGCCTCGGTAGATTTTTAGTGGCTGGACTTAGTAAACTCTGTAGATTAGTTAAGGCCAGAAACCAAGTTTTTTAAATTATAAAAAACACCATAGGGTTTCCTATTATAATGCTAGTTTATATTTGAGATAAGACCAATATGTAATTACAATTTTAAAGTGTTCTAAAATGTTACTCAAAATTACGTTCATTTATAGCTTATGAGTAATTGAAGCTTTCACCAGAATTGTACCAGTGTGGGGTCTACTCCTCCCATTCACTGAATTCTAAATGTACAAGTGTATAATTAGGCATGTAATGAATCTTTGAGCAAAGCCTAGTGAGTGGTGCAGATTGTCACAATCGCAGATGACTCTCTGTAGGATTCAGTTACCAGTATCATTACTAGCCTGACATGAAGGACCACTGCTACAGAAATCTGACTAGTCAGATACTCCTGTCTAAACAGAAACATATTTGATGTTCTGGATTTGTGCTATGTTATGGCTGTGAATTGTTTCTGCTCAGGGCTTCATTGCAAGGCAGTGATATAAAAGATTAGGAGTGCAGGGAAAAGCAAAACTACATTTTTAGAACATGTAATAGGTTAAATGTCAAGAACACTAATAATTATCTGCAACGTTAGTTTGGTTGTTTTTGGCATGTAATGCCAGCTCAAGTGCACCGTCATTTAATAACACCCTGTGATCCATTCAAGTGTCCATGGCCTAAAAGTGAAATTCAGCTCTAATTTAAATGAAGGAAACTCCCACCAAGTTAAATGGGACACTGCTTTGGCCAAGGTTGAGTTTGTCACAGTTCACTACAAGTTGGCCAATGCCTCGAACTTTCAAGTAGCACTGGGAGAAATGGGTACCAGGGTGAAGAAATGTTCCTCGTACCTCACCATCAATTAGATAAGGCACCATTTTGATAAAACTAATCAATGAGAGAAATCAGGTTACACATAGCAAGTTTACAAAATATTAAGTTAAGTTAGACTTTGTTCTTGAATATTACACGCAGATGCCATTAGAAAGTTAATGGCTTCTTTTGTCATGGGATTGTTCTCATGAGCCAGCATCAGTACAGAAAGTGCTCCTCTCCTGCTAAAATGCTTATAGTCCACTACGACAGCAGCTGATCCTACTCAAAACTTTTAGAAGCTTGCTTCAAACAAATACTGAAAGTATTTCCTGGACAATCAGAAAGAGAGACAGCCCAGCTTCCACGAAGACAGATTACTTCTGTTATGGCACATCAGAAACCTCCATCTATGAAGTAAATGTTACAATTAACACTGCCCAATGTCTGACAGAGGTTGATTTAAGACTGGTTTTATTTACAATTATCCTCTTTTTGCTGGTGTGCCAGACAGATAAAGCAACACTGACTCCTCCAATATGAACTGGAAATCCCAATATAGAGGGGACTCAATTTAAGCAACTGCCTTCCATTTCAATCTGCAAATTCATTTCTATATACTACATACTTTTAGTCAGACACCGGGATTAACTGTACTAAAGTCAGTTTTTCCTTAGTCTGATGTAGCAGGAGCACATCTGGTTTGAGTACCATCAGAACCTGAGATTTATCTTTTCTTTACGATTTAAGAAACCCCAGCTCCTCCACTTTCAGCACCATCCACTTTTATCCTATTTCCTTGGCAAACAGATGACAATGTATTTTATATTAAGTACCCATAGTCAAAATAGAAGTCTTGGACCCTTTACCTGATACTGTCAATCCCACAACACCTGGGGCAAACACTACTGAAGCCTCAGCCAGTTTCTTTTTGGAAACACTAAATAAAGCAGCGCATTTGGGGCCAAATTAAGGACCCTTACTGTGGGCATGACCAGGCATATTGTTTAATGCCATGGGTAGCTGATTTATGAGATCATGCCTATTCAATTGAGTTCACAGCACTGAGTCTAAGGTCACGGCCACAATCTGCAATGATGGAAAAACTGGCCTTCGACAGCTCTTGTCTCAACTGACCTCAGAAAAATCTCTTGGGTTGTTATGTTATTGCTAAGTGTGAGCACCAGCTTGGGCTGTGAAGTTAGGCTGATCAAATATGCCCAGAGTGATGGATTCATTATATAATTGTTTTCATGCTGCACTGTCATCTAGTTTTCTGTGAAGTTAGATGTTTTACAAAGTACCTCAATAACTAGGCTAACCCACTGACAAGAGCAGAGAAAAATACAAATGTTAGGTTTAATATTTCCACCTTCTACCTACCACATTTTCCTGCCCTGATGCTTTGTCAGTGTGGACATGAAGTTATATACTGTTATGCCAGTTCCACACATCTATTTATGTTCCTCCCCCACGCCAACGAAAAAAAACCAAAAACCACCCACTCTCACATTCTCTGAGTTTTGTCATCACTTTGTCACAGCTGCCTACACATTCATTCATGCACATAATTAATTCATGCTCAAATGCATTTCTGCATCTGTTCTATATTTAGATGGTCTTTCTAGCTAACATTTGAGTATCAAGGCAGGTGAACATTTTAATTTAAGTGTGATTTAACGAGGGACTATGCACTTAACAGGGCAGCGAAGTAAGCTTGTTACACGCAACTCTTTGCTGCACTTTTAGAGAGACCAGATACTCATTAACCCTACAAAAACTTGTCATCTTCTATGTCGTGAAGGACAGGGTTATTTCAAGCCTGGAAAATAAGCTTCTTTTATATACCAGGACTAGCATAAATCACATGACTTCATGTTTATCTGACCTACAGTGCAGACAAATTCATGTTTTATAATGCACGTTGAGAAGCTCAGCCTACTGGCACTTTTACCAGAAAAGAATCTACTTAGTATAGAGACACAAACAGGGGTTTTTCTGCCTCCCCTCTGCAGCTCAGACATGCAAATTCAAAACAGACAGGCGCCTTTCACTTCCTGATGAGCTCACCAGCAAGAACTTCCAAAGCTGCAAAGATCTAGTCAGACCAACTCTGAAGCTTATTGGTCCACCATCGTTTTCTGCCTGGGAGCCTTTGGAAATGGTGTGTCATTTCCATGAGCTAGCATTACAGGGAGATCACTATAGCACTGAAGAGCTAATTAGCCAAACTGAACTTAAATTTCAACCCAAGTGAGACAGTTGCCTTAGAAGTTGCGTTCGTAGAAACACCACCACATTGTTTTGTCAATACTTTATGAGTCACTCTGCCAAATGTAATTGACCTGCCCGTGCAACAAGAAGGTGGCTTCCCACTGCTGTACAGGACTGAGGTCTGATTCACCTCACAAGCAGCAGGGAATCACCAGTGATTCACTGTTTAGGATCTGTGGACCTTCCTATGCAGAAGTTACTACTATTTACTGCTCTAATGCTAGACAGGTGCCCATTAGCAGCATTCATATAAATCACCAGCTTTCTTGGGCTGCTTTCCTCACTGTTCTCCAAAACAGAAAGTTGTACCCCCTGTAAGATTATACTATGGGCATTGAGTATGAAAGTGTACATAGATCTGGGAGGTTTACCACTGGATCCATAATGCACATTTGAGGGTAGGGGAAGGTTTGGAAGTGGACAATTGTTCTTTTGTATCAAAGAATTAGCACTTTTGTAAATGGTTAAATCTCAAGCACAGTTTAAGCTTTCCTGTTTAGGACAGTTGGACTGAGATTTTCAACGATGCTTTGGGGTGTGGATGACCAACTGCCAGTAGTTTTAAACAAAAACTGGCAATCAATCACCCTAGGCAGCTTTTGAAAAGTAATGTTTTATAGTTAGAGTGAGAAAAATTGCCCATGAACAGAACATGGATGACTTATTGCTTGAAAACATCGAGTCAAATTGCTGATGGTTATATACAAATACTTATATCCTTAACTGAGCCTGTCCAAAAGGAGCAATATGACTTTAGTCACATTTCACAATCTGTTAAGATTAATAAGAGTAGAGAATATTTTGGTGGTCTGCTACATTTCAAATTAACAGCACCTTGTCAGATAATAAAACCATTACACGAGTTATAGCAGCCTCTGCCCATTGGTGCCTCTACAACTCAATGAACTCAGATTAATCATAATTAAGTCTGAGTTCTGGAGATACCATTAAAGATACCTTAGTGAGGGCTCTATAATTTAGCAACCTCACGCAAGCCATTCCCTGAAGTGTTTCACTTGCGTGCCTTGTTCAGTGTAACCCACCCAGCTCAGCATTTCAACTTGCCCTTGAGCACAATGCAGACAAGTACTTGGCCACAATATTCAGTGGAGCAATAGCCTAGGATTCCTGTTGCACAGAGACCATTTTGGCAACAAGCAGGTCACTTAACAGGTTTGCTTAATGTGTCTCGGAGGTTGGTCAGTGACTCATGACAGTTGAAAACACAATGGGTATGTGCACACAGGGATAAAAAAAAACCACAACTGGCCTAAATCAGCTGACTTGGGCTCAAAGGGCTCAGGCCGAGGGGCTAAAATGGCTGTTTAGACATTTGAGTTCAGGCTGGAGGTCCCTGCAGGGTTCCAGAACTCTTTACAGAAGACAACCAGATTGTCATGGAGGCGAAAGCTCTCATGAAAGCATCAATGGCTGTGCCACGTAATAGGCTGCACAGAACCATGGACATGGAATGGCTGACGACCAAGGAATATACTGGGCTGGACATGGTCCCGGGTCACGCTAGGAGGCTCTGGTTTGGAGTATTTAAGAGGGAGGCTTATGACAAATCAAGGCAGTTCTTCCTGGTTTTCTTTTATTCCCCTTACTTCACCTCAAAGTCAGATTCATTCCTGCTACCATGGAAACCATCAAGATCTTTACATTTCAGTTGTTAAGAATGGATGTACTGCTTGTGAAGCGCTAGATCATCCCGGTTCCATCCGACCCAGAATCTAAAGCTCAGCCAGCAGCCTGAGCATACAAAGACAGTTTAACTAGTATTTCAGTGGCTCATTTTCAGGGCTGTAAGCCATTCAGTGAGGTAATGGAATCCTAAAAGTGTTTACTAGTATATACGCCCACTGAGGTCATAATGCTAGGCCAGTAAATTGGCAGACTAATTATTCACTCCTTTGAACAAATACTGTCTTTCCAAACAAGCTATTCATCTTTCACCTACTTTTTTCCTTTTGAATTGTCATTCATCTGGAGGCCTCCGGTGATCAATCTGACACAGCAGAATCATGCCTTTCCCTAGGCATTGTGACAGTTATGCCAAACAAGCCTCTGGAGGATGTGACAGGGAAGAGAATGCTATTAGTTATCTGTGTTAACACAGCACCTAGAAGCCTTTGCCTTGCACCAGGACCGCACTGTTCAAGGCCCTGTACAAACATAACAATGGGCTCTACCCCAAAGGGCACACGATATTGACAGATGGATTCCAATTTCCATAGGTGGATGTGACTTAGCAGCACCATCCTGCCCATTCAACATCTGAAGAGCTGAACCTTCTGGTCCTAACCTAGTCATTAGGGAGTAGGAAGATGACATGCCTGCAACTCAAGTAGGTGAGATGCTCCAATTTCTCCCTGAACAAAGTACTAATGCTTCACATGTCCTGGGCACATCTGTTGGGCTGAAATGGCTTAAGGCTACTCTTCCTTACCTCTTGAACTCCATGCCTGGCCTGGCCCTTACAGATCTCAGCCTACCATCTGTTTCATGTGGTTGAGACGAGAGGTGAAAGACCTTTTCCTTAGGACCTTGGGGGGCAGGATGGTTGCTGGAAATCTCCACTATCAAGCCACAGGACCAGGCCCTTAAGGGCATGTCTACACTGCAGCTGGGAGTGAGCCTCCCAGCCCAGGCAGACAGACTTGCACAAGGGCTTGTGCACAAGGCTTGATGCAACTTGTGGAACTCCTTGCCAGAGGATGTTGTGAAGGCCAAGATTATAACAGGGTTCAAGAAAGAACTAGATAAATTCATGGAGGATAGGTCCATCAATGGCTATTAGCCAAGATGGGCAGGGATGGTGTCCCTAGCCTCTGTTTGCCAGAAGCTGAACACAGGCGACAGTGGATGGATCACTTGATGATTACCTGTTCTGTTCATTCCCTCTGGGGCACCTGGCATTGGCCACTGTCGGAAAACAGGATACTGGGGTAGATGGACCTTTGGTCGGACCCAATATGGCTGTTCTTACGTTCTTATGAGTTAACGCACTAAAAGCGGCAGTGTGGACACTGCTGCCCCAGCAGAGACTCAGCTTAGGCACCTGAGCTTAGACCCCTCCAGCCCCCAGGGCTGGGCTCAGGCTGCTAGCCCGAGCCTCCACCAGTGCCGCAACGCCCACATAGATATTGTTTGGCTTGCTCGCTCAAATCCCGCTTGTGCAAGTCTATCTACCCAGGCTGGAAGGCTCCCTCACAGCTGCAGTGTAGATGTATCCTAAATGACCCTAGTCTCTCCCTCTCCTTGTCACAGCGGAGGACAGGAGCATAAGGCACCAGAGCTGTGCTTGCCTCCATATTTATGCCTTCAGTTCTAAGGTGCAGGAAAGGAGAGGGAAGGGCTGCACCTCTAAATGACGACGTGTAGCTGCGCTACTGATGCAAATGCCCTAATCTCTCATTTTTGTCTTGCTCAATGTGATATTTTATATGCAATTAGTGGCAGGGGTAGACCTGGGGCAGGCAGCAAGACAGACTAGTACAGGGCTCCTCACCTTCTGCTGCAGCCCTAGCCCACCGACTTATTTTTCTCCCTAATCCAGCAGGGGAAGGAAACGCCTGCTGGGCAGGCAGTCACAGCCAATTCTAAAAGCCAGAAGGTACAACTGCACCAAAATGCTTACATCGCTCCCCACAGCTCAGCTGGATGCACAACATCTCAGAAAAAAGAGATGTGTCACATTTTACAGCCCTAAATGACTCGTTTGCACACCAGTGGGCTGCCCTTGACAAGCAGTAAGTCAACAGATGGAGGACCATTAACAATTACTCCAAGAAGGGGCACTCAGACAGTTCTACTTGAGCTACCTTGAGAGGATTTGAGTATGGGCTTTTTTTCCTCCCCTACTGTAGGTGGACCAGGTGTGCTGAAGTAGTTAGTGAGGGATCCTTACAATGATCGATATCTAATGATCTGTTTTTTGATGATGCCCTAAAAGGCTACATTGTTGTATAAAATAAAAAAAAGGATAATGTCAAAGCAAACCATTTCCAGGGTCGGAAAGCTGAAATGCAGAAAACAATGCTTAGTGAAACCAAATTGAGAAAAGTTAATTAGTACACTGCCTTTTTCCAAGTAATCTGAACAGAACAAGAATTAATCTCTATTTGCATACCCTGGTGTATTGAAATATGCTGCACACTAATTACAGCTAATCAAGTTATTAAACACCTAACTGGCTCTTAGGAAAACATGCTACTTGAAGGTTAAATTAGGTAGAAAACCATTCCCAAAAATGAACTCCATTTCCCGTAACAAACCTCAAAACAATTTCTGGCCTCAGTAATAAGTGCTAATTGTCTGGAACTTCAATTGCATTGACAAATTATCAGCCATTCTGAAATTGTGATGCATGCTGCCAATTGCTAAAATATGCCCTATCAGTTAGTGATACACTCGGTATCAACTGTTGACTTGCCTAAATGCAAAGATATCAGACTATTTAACTGGTATTGAAACCTCATTGTTTTTCCTGAAACCATCACTTTCACCGCAGCCCAAAGCAGAGGCCAAAGTTCTGATAAGCTTTACAACTCAACACAGCCTTGTGCATCTACATGAGTCACCCAAGACTAAATGTAAACAATCAATTGGCATCTTTGCCAGCTACCAGTGACAGTACTTCAGGTTATACACTACAAACCTAAGGTCAGAGAACAGGGAAGCTATTCAGCATGTCAAAGCCACCATATTTTTCAGGGCTCATAATCTCCATCAATAAAGTGCCCTAAAACAAGTACTTTTAGAACAGGTAGCCTTTGTCCAAAGTGTAAATTCACTGAACACTCAGCTTCAGACACTGTTCCCAAATTTAAAGACACTGTTGCTACTGATACATTGTTCCTTGCTGCCTTTAGGGGCTAGTTCTGTAGACTTCAATAGAACATTGTTAGTTATTCTGTTATTAACCGTTACCGTACAAGTTTATAGATTTCCGGCTCCTATAGGTCTCATCCCTATTAGATGACAACTACATTTTCCCGAACGTTCTGCCCCTTGTTCTCCTGAACTCTTGCCATCCGCCCTGTTCTGCCCCTCGCCCTTGTTTCTGTTCTTTGGTACTGTAGTCATCAGAGCATAAAAGTAGCTCAGGAGGCATGGGGAATAATTGCTGGAAATAGTGGGGGTAAGCAACCAAAGAAAGAGAGAAGGGGCAGAGCACAGAAGGCTGATCTGGCGTGTAGGTGTAAGAACTGGAAGCTTTTTCCTTCCAAGGGAGAATGCAAAGCAGGCAGAGAACAAGCACCTGCATAAGGGTAAAAAGGAAAAAGACTAGAAGAGAAAACTAACAGGAAGAGAGGAGGGTTAAATCATAACTTTTAGACCAGTTCTCATTACTTCCTTTGTTCTTCCAGCCTTTCTGGCAGACCTGGCAAATCTTGTTGATGGACTTGACAGGTGTAAGATGATGCACAAGAGAAGTCAGTACTGCTGTCTTTGAGTCAACTGCCGAGTTTCTACTGACACAACCAGGTTAATAGCACAATTATGTTCATACATATGCCAGAAAGTGTCATTACTTCTTCAAACCAGGTGTTACCAAATGAAGACCCTGGCCTGGTCTACGCTAGAAAATTAGGTCAGCGTAACTACTTCGCTCAGGGGATGTGAAAAGAATTCTTCTATAGACCTAGCTACCGCCTCTCGGAGTACAGAGAACTACAGAAAATCCCTGCTGTTGGCATAGGGAGTGTCTACACTTAAGCACTATAGTGGAGCAGTTCCACCTGTGCCACTGTAGCATTTCAAATGTAGATGAGCCCCCAGATCATTTTCTGGAAGAGAGAAGAGCTTCATCTGACGCAGCACATTAGCCATTGAGAGGGGAACTTTTAGCATGTAGACAAATTTCACAAAACCCATCTGCATGGATTTCTCCACAACTCCTCCCCCTCCTCCTACCTGAAAGGATAGCAAGGCCAAGGCCTTCCTTGGGTCTCAATATTGGCCCCAGAAGCGTCCACTGTTTGGCAGGTGTTAAATTCAGCTCAAGCAGCAATCATCTGATTCAAAGAGCAGTTAGTACTCCCTAAAAGGCACACAATGTTCGGCACACAACATTAAAGCACAAGGGAACTGTTATTCGCTACGGATGGCAACAAAAAAGGCACTGTGAGGGTTAATACCTACACCAGTTCTCCAAACAAACTGGAATCCTTGTGCAGGCATGTCTTCTGCATACATTACTTACAACAACAATTCAATCCCTAAATTATTTCTGCCTGGCTAGAAGACGGTTTAATCAAGATGATTACTATGATAAAGAAACAATGTGCTAACTGGCAAGTCCATTATCTAAGAGAGACTAATAGGGCTTATGTAGTGTTGTTGTAGCCATGTCCGTCCCAGGATATGAGAGAGACAAAGTGGGGGAGATAATATCTTTCATTGGACCAACTTCTTTTGGTGAGAGAGACAAGCTTTCTAACTACAGAGAGCTCTTCCTCAGGTCTCTCTGACAGGGCTTGTTAGGATATAGATATTCAGGCCTGTTTGTTAAGGCCTATACTCTAAGAATTTAGGTGTATTCTTATCACTTAGCTAGTTATAGAGAGAAAAGAGAGAATCAAAATCACTGTCTGACTGTATAAGGCCTTTTCTCACTGTGTCAGTCTGAGGCCCTGTTCTTAGGCTAAGGCCTTTGGCTAAACAGCAGAGGCAGCCATAAACTGGGAAGCAAATGCTAGTCACATTGAAATAAGGTGCTATTGGGCTGTTAGGAATACAATCCTGTCCTGATAGTGCCTATCACCTCCAGAGAAAGGGAAGTGCCTAGTAAATGTAAAAGGAAACTTAGTTGGATAGCATCCTGTCTGGAAAGAACTCACTTATCAATAGCTGGGATGTAAAATCCTCATTTCTGTGTTTGTTCTGTCATTGTAGTCCCCATTTCCCTATTGTTTTGTTGTATAATCTCTGTCTGGTTCTGTCATTGTTTCTGTCTGCTCTATAATTAATTTTGCTGGGTGTAAACTAATTAAGGTGGTGGGATATAATTGGCTACATAATCACGTTACAATATGTTAGGATTGGTTAGTTAAATTTCAGGAAAATGATTGGTTAAGGTATAGCTAAGCAGACTCAAGTTTTACTGAGAGTGAGCTGTAGCTCACGAAAGCTTATGCTCAAATAAATTGGTCAGTCTCTAAGGTGCCACTAGTACTCCTTTTCTGTTTGTGAATATAGACTAACACGGCTGCTACTCTGAAACCTATATAGTCTGCAGTCACTCAGGAAGTAAGGGAGGGGGAGAATGGGAACAGGGAATGGAGGTGGGGAAATTGGAATCATGTTTTGCGAAGGGGGGAGAATGGGAATAGGGACACAGGTAAGGCTCTGTGGTGTCAGAGCTGAGAAGGGAAACACTAAGGAAGGAAACTGGAATCATGCTTGCTGGAAGTTCACCCCAATAAACATTGAATTGTTTGCACCTTTGGACTTAGGGTATCGTTGCTCTCTGTTCATGCGAGAAGGACCAGGGAAATAAGCAGGTGAAGGAATAAGTCCCTAACAGGGCTTAGATTCATGTCTTGTAGTGGGAGGGAGTTGTTCCACTGTAGTTGAGACCAGCTTACAATTTAACAGCTGGTTTTTCTACATGCCAAGTGTTTTAAAGTTTCTAAGTGCTTTACACCACTTACTCTCATTATCATAAAAATAGCTGAGACTCGTGGGGATCCAGGACAGGGTTAGTAGTCCACATTTAACATTGTCTGAGCAAAGAGTTTTTGAGATGCAGCCTTTTCCCCCTCAAAAAAAAAAGATCATAAAATTGTTGATCGAATTTTTAAGTCAGGGCCTCAGATTACGGCTCTAACTCTCCCCAAATAGTTACCACCCACTCAGGGTGGATCTCTGCTAAGGTCCAGCATCCCTCTGGGGAAGCAACACTTCTGAAGTTACTCAGCATACAAAGTTAGTCTACAACATGACTTGAGTCAACCTGATGAGCCAGAGAGAGTCATTTATGCATCTGCAGCAGGACGGGGGCTCTATTAGCAAACCAGATTTTTTGCAGGTGGTCTTAGTCTTTAGTCACAGTAAATGGGTGGCTCAATGTGACATGCGGTGGCCACTGAACCAGAGCAGCACCCATGTAATGGAAGTTTTTGGCAGCTTTCTGAGAGTATGTTTTGTGCACATTTGTTGCTCTCTAGCAGCATGCAGCAAGGACCCCTTTAGGAAGTTCTGCTCAGGGAGCAATGCTTCTGGTTTAAGAGCAGATATTTTTGAGTACTCCAAAATCCACATGCATAAACAGATTTTAGTTTTGAAGTACTGTCAAAGAAAACCTCATTTGAGGACAGCTGAAAGACTGAAATAAGCAGTAGCATCAGGGCAATGTAATCATACTGCACACTCCTCAACCATTTCCTGTACAATGGAACTGAGTGCGATCAAGGAAAAGCAAGTAGTTGTGAATCACAATGTCAGCATGATCAAAGAAGTTGCTGTCCATCAGGAACTAATTCTATTCTAAGGATTAGTTTAGGGGTCAACACTGACCAGTGTGTCATGAGGATGCATAAATGTAAGCTACTGTTTTGATTAATCACAAAAACTAGAGGAATGTTTTGCATTTCATCCTATCTGCACCAACCAAGCAAATGCACCTGTCATTTCACCCCTCGAAGTTCTGTCGCTTCCGTTTTGTTTTTTTGTTTTTTTTTTAAAAAGTCTGAAGCAAATTTTTAGGAATGAAAGAGCTGAATTCCCTTCAGTTCTAGTTGCTGGGGGAGGGGGTAAAATAATTTCAAGTTTAAGGGTAAAGGTACTCCTGAGGCCCAGAACTGTTAACTTAGTCTTTTTATATCCTATTACTAGGGGGGAAATAACCACCTGCAGAAGCTCCTGCAGCAACACCAATTGCTTAAAATGGATCACTGTCAGTTCCAGTAATTGCTCAAACATGCCACCAACTAAAGAGTTCAAAGTTGGACAGTCCTCCTGCTTTTTCCCCACTGCATTCCAAAAAGGCCAGCTCTCCCGTGCCTCCTCTTTCTCATACGTGAGAAAACCTCACCACTCTTAAGCTCAACAGGAACAAATTTTCACTAGGCAAAGAATTGCACAAACCACCCCCGTAAAGGAGATTCATCAACAACGAGTTTATGAGCAGGACATCCATGGTTAAAACACATTAACTGCTAAAAAATTCCAGACAAATCTTACATGCACATTTCAGGTTAAGGATAGCAGAGACAGGGAGTTCAGTGATGGGAGATGGCACCATTTCCAAAACAGTAAGACATTCTAATGCTTGGTTGCCTCCAACATCCCCTCAACTTTTAAAAATCAGTTTCCTTGGTTTCACCTTTTCCACAGAATAAGCCATTTCCCTATATATCTGTCTGAAATTTTTAACATGAAGCTCTTGGTTTATGCAATAGTCAGAAATCGCACTGCAGTGCAAGCAGACACGTGTGGTATCAAAGGTGGGTGCTTTATTAATAATAAGGTGAAGTCAATCAGCTGTACTTTCATGCTTGCATCTTAATACAACAGGAATTTTAATAGCTCTGGGAAACTGGTGCTTATTCCTTAGCTACGAACAGCAGACCAGAAAAAACATTTTCCTTCTTGGTAGTTTGTGAAGCTGCTGTTAGAAAAGAGGGCTGGAAACTGCCTTTACTCAGCAATCATTGAAGGTTTAACTCTAAGCAGGGGTTTACAATTTACAGAAGGCTGTCTGATATTAGCCATTTTACAGAAATCAGGTTTTGTTATAAACTAAATTTAATGTTTCCGTTTAAAAAAAAAACAAAAAAGATGCTTTTCCAAAGCGTAAGGAGCTTTGAAAGTGCTTCTGCAAGTTCTTCAACAATACGCACACAGGATTTTCACTAATGCAGTTTGTTAGTCACTTTCAAATTCTTTGTCACAGTCACATTTGCAGCACGCCCATTAATGTTATGCAACACAGGTTTATGCAAGAGCAGGGACACCACCTAGCCCACTATTTAAGTAGGAAGGGGTTTTGCAAGTTACACTGCACTGGAATGATAGGGAGCTTTGTCCTCACTCCATTTTTCTTGTAAGCCTTTGCTCCTAATAAATGCCACGCACCCAATAATTACAGCCTACTTTATTTAGCCGGCATTCATTCGAAACAAATAGAGGCTTTGTTGACTAATTTAACGTTACAAATTTTGAGCAGGGAAAGCCAATCCCACACACACTTGTGCAAGCCAACTAGAATGCAAAAGAATGAAGATCATCATGTATTAGTAGCTTACACCCTCTTTCAGCGTGAACTGAGCTTTTACAAAGAGCTTTTCAAAGTGAGCTACCATCAGATCATGGCTAGCACCTCAGCAAACATCTGCCTTAGCAAAGTGCATGAATACCATCAAACTTTGGTTCCAGTGGCACATCTCAGTTGGGTTTCTTTGTCCCAGTGGTCAGTAATTATTCATGACCTGGTCTCAATGCATTTACATCTCAATGCAAGTTCTTGAGTACTCGAAAGCTGTATGTTCATCTGTTCCTCATTGTAACTCCAGATGCACCTTGAGATTTACAGGTTTGTGTAGCTTAGTTCCTCTAGCTGTTTCAAAATTGCATATACAACTAATATAAAACTTGTTCCTCTATGAGGAGCATAGATTTAAGCACTCTGAAATATCATCAGGTCTCCATCTCAGAGCCAAGCAGGTCCTCCTGAAGGGTAAACTTCAGTGCCAGAGTGCTAGGTAGCGTTCTTTCCAAATGACACCAGCTCCATCCATTAGATATCAAGAATGCACTCTTAAGTGCAATCTGAGGACTCACCATTACAGGACAGTAATCAGGAATACCGATTGCTTTCTGAAAGGAGTAAGCTTAAATCTCTTTGATACAACCAAATAATGTTTTTAACTATAGGCAGGTCAATGCCCATTACCCATTTTTTTTTCACCCAAACAGTTTAGGACATCAAAGTTTTGACTCAAGACCTACTGCATCCATATTCTGTTTATGAAAGACCAGTCCTTCCTTCCAAGGGGGAGGAAAAAGCTAGCATAAGCAGGTTGAAAGCCAAAGAGACCAGAAAGGGTATAGAGTAAGCTGATGACCAAGGCAACAATCTACTTGTTCATTAGCATTTGCATCCCAGGCTAGGGCAACATGACTCCATCACTTCTCCACCTACCTTTTAAAGCAATTTCATTTTATGTTTACTCCCATGGTGGCAAAAATCCTCAGAGAGGGGAACCTAAAGTGACTAATGCAACTCCTGCTCATCAGAGTGGGAGCAGATGGTGTATGCTGTCTAACTTAAGACTAGCTCCAGCCTTTGTTCCTTAGTACCATGTAGTTTCCCCAGCTCAGACTGAAACATGTGATACATGTTTCAGCCTAGTGGGGACAGCAGTCTCTGCAAGGCCCAACTCCCCCTCCTGTGCACCTGAGTGGGTAGCAAGTACTGACAAGCTTGTCTGTATGGTGGCCACGATAACCATAAGAGAATAGTGCATTTGGTTCAGTACGGGTGGTGAGGCATGAAAGGGGGAAAATACTTTCTAAATTCTCTTAAAATTGAGGCTGGTGGCAACGCTGAGGTTAAGGTGGCTAGCCCCACTGGCTGGGATACCACTGGTTTGAGGATCATCTTTCCCTTCAGGATATGGGCCTCTACAGCAACTTCAAGTTGTTTATTTAAAAGTTCAGGCTGCCAATCTCTGCACGCCTGAAAGTCCAAGAATGATGTGCTCCCAGGCCCCTACACCTCCCGCCTAGTTGATCTCTAGAAAGAATGGCTAGTGATTGCTGTTACACTAAACTTGAAGGCTGTACATTAATACTAAGACCTTGGCCAAGTAAATGATCTAGTCAACTCCTGTGAAAGAATAAGGTTAGTTTCACAAACAATCCACCTGCTCTTTCCCCTGGTTTCTATCTCTCTGCATTCTCAGACTCCCAAGATCATGTCAGGATAGTTGATATAATGCTCTGCAACTAATGCTCTGCATATCCTCCACAGCTGTGGAATCCAAGATTTAAATGAAACTGGCTCTTTAGACTAAGTTAACATACTGTGACTCAAGTACCATGTAAGTTTATGGTGCTACCTTAGGCAAAGATTAGGAGTCAAAGTAGGTGTCAGTGGTGACAGCAAACTGAGAATCAAGATTCAAGGGGGTAGCCCAAGTGGGAAGGGAAGAGGTTTAGAGAGCAATGTGGGAGAAAGCAGTGACAAATGTGGGGAGGGAGAAACCAAGAGGGGTCACGAGATGAGAGGTTTAGGTCAACATACAGCAGGGACAGAAAGAGAAGTACTGTGAGAGATGGCAAAAGTCTAAGGAACGAGCAGGCAGTCTGCAGCGAGCTGTCACAGAGAGATACAACCAGCTGGAAGGCAGAGTATGTAATGACCAAAGGGCAGAATCTATTTCTTGGGAGATGGCTCTCGATACCTGAAATCAAAACTACTGAGAGGTCAAAGCTCCAAACTGTGGATTGGGCTTCTACCACAAGCCCTGTGCTCAGCGGCAGCACCAGTTCAATTGGCCCAACAGTAGACCAAGGGCTTAATTGTGTTTCTAACAATATTGTCCCTGCCCCCCTTCTAGAGTGAATTACCCACCAGCTTGCCACCAGCACAGATTCAGTTCTCTGCTGTACAGCTCAGCTGGTGAATGATGGGGGTAAATTCATAGATCTTAGACTGCAACCACACAACTGGGTCTACAGATCCTCATTTAAATACAAGCCAGACCTTGGTGTTTATCCAGGCAACCACAGGTGACAGCAAGACTTCTTAACAACAGATCCCTCCCAAAGTAAAAATGATAGCAAGTCAGTCATATCAGCTAAGGGACTGAATGGTGCAAAGTCTGATAGATTATAACAGTGCCTCCAGAGGAATCTCCTAAACTTAAAGCTTTGCATGGGCTATGGACAAGTCTGTTCAGGTCCTAAATGGAGACACCATCTTACTCAGGTCCACACTCAAAAAGTGTAGTCCAAATGCTTCCATTAGTGGCCAAGCAGGCTCCAACTTCCTCCTCTTTAAAGCAACAACATGTTGCAAGCTTTCGTTCATCCGTCAGTCTTTTAAGGTGCATCACTATTGGTCAAAGAGCTGCTTACGTGAGACAAGAGTAATTAACAAGCACAGCATATGTTTGGAGTAAAGTCCAAAAACCTGGGCTATGGAAAATTCAGTCTCTTGCTATTCACAACTACTCCATTAAGATGCCTCTCCCCACATATCTAGTTTCGCTAACTTAACATTTACCAGCACAGCAGAGCCTGCAGTGAAGCTCTCCACCTAACTCCCCAAAAGACACTTGGTTGGAAAAGTTACCAGGAAACAACACACCAGGACAGTTAGCTTTTCCATGCACATTCATAGGCTTTCCACTCAGAAGATGGAACTCAACCAATAGCCAAGTTAATAGGAGGTCACCTGATCATCAGGGTAACTGTCTGCTCATTAATTAGCGCAGAAAGATAAAAAGCTAAGATTCTTATGCTGTTACCTCATGAGCATATATATTGTAGCAGCCTTCAGAAACCTCAAACCCTTTAGGGCTGCACTGCATTAGACACTGCCCAAATGTGTATGACAGTCCCTGCCTTAAAGAGCTTACCATCTAAAAAGGCAAAGAAACAGGTCGACGACACACTAGTGGGGGGAGAAAGGACAGAAACAGAAAATAAAGGCAACGACTGCATGAGGTTTGACTGGATGTTGTCCCTCCCACAAGTAGGGGACAGTGTGCAAAGTGACCACCAATGTACTTCGGGGAGAAGCAAACCAGTTGGAGGTACAGGCTAGCATCACTGGCAATGCAAAAGTTGACTTAATGATAGTAGGATAGGACTAAATTGTGGAGGGCTTTGAAGGCAAAGTCAAGACGTCTAGAGGCCAAACTCAACTTCTATACTAACCACGCCATCACTGCCCTCTCCCCCAGCTCAAGCTAAGCAATCACTGGCTAATATTTTCAAAAGCACATAAGTGTCTTTGGCACCACTGAAAATTTTATTCGTTAGGGCTTGTCTACATAGGGTTCTTGCTGATACACTCCATGAATGGACCCTCTTATTCCAGAATAAGGAGTGCCTTGTTCTTATTTAGTTTAGCCCACTTTGGAAGTAGCAGTCCCAAAATAACTAGAATACAAGAAGTGTTTGAGTAGAATGTAGAAGCAGGCCATCCACAACATGTGAGGGGAAAACGTACTGTTCTTCCCCACTGTGGAAGACTCTCAGTTTTGTATACAAGTGTATTTTAGAACTATGTTGCATGACAGTTTTATAGCTCACATAACTATCTCCATTTACAGAACAGTCCAACTGCCAAGACTGATGCTTTCCTTTCCAAGCGTGCTGCCGTGAACACCAAATGGAAATGGTTTTAACAAGGTCTCATGCCACCTCTAGCATCTCTAGACTAAGTAACTGTCTTGCACCACAGTTACCTGACCTATGCATAAGCTGATCGTTTAACTGACCCAACTTAACCAATGAGCAACAATTTAACTGTCACAGCATGTTGAGTAGCAACAAAATCCATGCAAGGATAGAAGTCAGTGGATACTACTGCATACAGGACTACCAGAAATAGAAAACCATGAAATGGGCATGGGTAATCAGGGGAATTCCCCTCCCTCCTTCTCTTGATTTATAGCTTGAGGCAAGTAAGGTCACTTTGAAGGGAAGACTCAATTCTTAAGGCAACATTTCCTTTAGGAAGGGGAAAAGGAATGAAGACTCCAGTATTTCATACAAAACCTCTGAGCTGACAACTGGAAGGCTTCACAGACAAGCAAGAAGAAGTGTACAAAAGACAGCAAACCTTAAAGTATTTGGCACGGAACACAACAACCAAGTTTATCATCAGTTTATGCTACAACAAACAGGGTGGCTATTTTATTGCTTTGGCTTACTTGTAACTAACATTTTGCTCATTACACATGCCACTTTAAAAAACACACCCAAATCTTTTAAGACCTGGAATTTTGAGGCTCCCATTGCTAGGAGCTAATGGAATAGTCTTCGTTGTATGACAGTGCCACCTGGGAGCCCGAATTATGGCACTATGATGCTGCCAGACGAGGTGCCAGCTCATACCAAGGTCCCCAGTCCTCATTGAACACTGACAGATCACAGCTGGGAACCAATCTGGCTCACCTGTGTGTTAGTATTAAAATAGATATTACAGTTATAAGAATGGGTTAAGACTTTAGGAAATTCTTGTAGAATGCTGCATGTATTAATCTTATAATATCTATATCCCAGGTTATAAGGAAATATGTGTTTGCTCTGTAACTATAAAAATGTTTGCTAAGACTGTAAACTCTCCCTCCCCCAGTCAGGAAAAAAGCTTTAACAAGTGTGAAATAGTAGTTTACCACAAGAGGGGTCATATTCTCTCCAACAAAATAGGTCTAGCGACTCCAGACAAACCATTATGGAACATCAGTGGACAAAAGACTTGACTGCTTTCCTGACACCAATGAAAAGGATACGTGCATAAGCCTGTGTCCTGTGACAGCTAGATGGGGGCCGGAGGAGGGGAATAAAAATATTTGTTAAGTAGAAATTATCACTATACTGCTTGGAATTTGGAGAGGGGAACATTTCTAAGCATAAGCAAGGGATCCCCAAGCTGATTAGTTTGGGTTACCCCTAAAGGGCATAGGAAGCGTGCATATTACAGCAACGTCTTTCACCTTTTGAAAACTAAGACTGTAAAACTCATTTGTATGTATATAGGTTTACCTGCTTTAACCTTGTAAATAATTCTTATTTCTTCTTCCTAGTTAATAGACATTTTGTCAGTTTATTACAGGACTGGCTACAAGCGTTGCGTTTAGTGAGAGACCTAGGGTAACCTGAAGTAAGTGACTGGTCCTTTGGGACGGTGAGTAACCTGAATATTATTGTGATTTTTGGTGTATGGGACCATCTATCACAAAGACACACTTACTTGGATGGCAAGATAGACCGGAGTGCCCCAAGGGACTGTCTGGGACTCCATGTTAACAAGGATATAGTGCTTGAGGAGTTCATACTTGATATGTAGAGGGAGAAATCTAATTACAGAACTCACAACCAGTTTTTGTCCTGGTCTATAACAGCTTGCTCTGAAGTTGGCATTCACAGTCATGAGGCACTCCAGCCAGCTTGACAAGCACCATACAGACAAAACAGACCGTTCCTACCTTAAAATGCCTACACTTGAAGGGACAAGAATTCCCACCACACGCTTTTGTCTTGGGGGAAAAAAGCCACAATCTCACCGGTTAAGCATACTGGAAGGACACTAAACTTACTGGTGACTCATTGTTCAAATATGTTGCTACCGTATCTGCACCGGGAAGCGTTTCTCTAGATTCCAGTTATGCGACTACTTCTTTAGAAAAAATGTTGAATGGCAGCCAGTACCGTAGCTAATCATATTAGGGAGCTAGTTGCAGATCCTCCTGAGCTCAAGAGACTGTAAATCCATTTGTTGCACTGTTGGATAGGCCATGAATTATTCATGTCCATAATAATCAGCAGAGTGTCTTACAGACACAATGCATTATCCTTGTTCATTTGGAGAATAAAATGGAGATGTGCTCTAGCATCATGTTTACCAATCTGTGTGGTACAAAAACACAAGATAAAATTCTGCTATTCAGAGTTTCATACGGAAACTTTCTTGTTTTCCTGCCAGCAGCACCTACAAGTAGTACGATCACCCCTTAACAGAAAATTACGGTGTTTTACCCGGAGTTGGGGAGAAGACATGAAAAAAGTGGCCCTTTAGAGAAAAGTGCCTTTGCAGCTGTGCAATGTATCTGTAGGATTAGTTTCAAAACACGGTATTTTTTACAAATAGAATTTATGTTTTAGGTTCACATCACCGTGAAGAGTTACACTAATTGTGTCAATATCCTTCGCTTTGCTTAGCTTGCTGAGTCATCAGTTTTTCAAAAAGTTGCAAGGTAATATATATGAGAGCTAAGACAGTCATTTATAATTCTGTATTCTGGGTAGCTGGTGTGTTTTCACCATCTGGATTAAGTTAATGCATACAAACTTAAGATTCTATAGCAATGTTAACTTCCATTCTATTCCTCACTTGTTACTCTGCAACTCTAACATTATAACACAGGATGTTTGTATGTCTAAATCACAACTATTAACATAAGTGAAATAATAAACAATGATTTTCTTCAAGGTTCAATGCTAAAACAGACATGGGAATTCCACAGGTGGGCAATGATTTACATGGCGTACTAATATAGATGGGTTGATTACCTTTAGTAGAACAACCAGAATTTGTTTTATCTGTTACAGAAAAAAAAATGTATTCGTACCATGGGATCACAATGATATACACCCCTTTAAGCACCGATGCGAACACAGGAGTTGGTATTTCAGGGTCAGCGTATTTTAAGCGTAAGTTTTTTGTAAGCAATGTATTTACAGATATCATCTTTTCCCCACATCTTGCCTCTATAAAAGTGAACCATAATGAGGTGCAGAGAAATAGCTACATTTCTACTAGGAAGCTGAGAAACTATTACAATTATATTTATCACAAGGACCATGCTATCCACAGCGAAAGCTAATTCAGATTATCCTACAGTTACAAGTCAGGAAGGGTTAAGAGACGGGCAAATCAGTGAAGAGATGTGCACAGGCACCTCAATCAGTTCATGAGATCCTTTGCTTATGCAGCAGCTGGTCAGACCCTGAAGGACAGCAGCAACAACGACCACTTGCATCCACATGGTGTACATCTCTGCTGCGGGAACTCCTGCTAATGGCATGCATTTCCTACAAGGTTTACCTGATGTATGCTGCCATCTAGCATAAAGCAGCATCTGTGGTATAAGTCCTGACACCTGGGATACCTACAACCCCCACCCCCACCCCCCTTTAAGAAGGTGGTGGTTCGGGGAAGGACCAAAGAGGACATGCTGAAGTACCATCCCTTTCATTTAACCATCAACTCTCCTTTCGAGAGGAGAGCTTGGAATGTGTGCGTTACAGAAATCCTACTACAAGGCTCAGTGGTATTCTCTGGGCGTATTCAATGGGTTTTGTTCCAAAAGTCCAGTAATAGTTTGGGCTCTCATGGCCTTGTTTCATATAGGCTGATTAAGGCCTAGAGAACTGGCAATGCTCATGAACAAAGCTTCTTCTTAGGAAGGGAAGAGCTGGTGCCTGGGGTAGGTGACAAGATACCTCACTGCCTCTTTGCTGCTACCAGGACAGTCGCCTTGAAGTTCTCCTGTTCAGGATATGCTGTTCCAATGTGCTTGGTCAACTAGCAGCTACTTGGCCAAAATTCCAGGGGCCCACCTCCGTTCTCACTGGCCCCCTGCCGTGAATGAAGGGTGTGTTTTGGGCCTCTACTCCTTGACAGAGGACCTCTCTAAACAATATGCATCACTCCTGAGCAGTTATTTTATTTTTTTTAGAACACTGTTCTCTCCCACTGACCCCTCAGTCACAATTCAGAGTTGCAGTAGTACGAGGTTTCAATCTTATCAGTACAAGTAAGTGAACGGAAATGCCCTTTTCTGAGGCTCCCACTTGAGCTAATTCGACTTTTAAGAAGCAAAGTTGGAAATAGCCAAATGAGACTCTAAAGCTTGTGTCCAGTGAATCAGCAACATATTTTGCTTCAGATTTCAATACCATCTTTGCCACTGGTTTTCATTCAGTACACAGGAGAGACGGTGTTCACTATGTGCATAACAACTCAATATCTTCATCCTCATTGTCCACGCCTCAGTTACCACATTCAGTCCATGGTTACTAATTTCCTCAGGGACTTCTCTACAGTTATCTTAGTGCTTCACAGCACAATGAATTTGTCTTCACAAACGGAGGTAAGGTGGTGCTCTCTCCATTTTACTAATGGGAACTAAGGGACAGACTGGCAACTAGACTTGTAGAAATTCAGAATTTATATACCACAGGAAATTCCAATGTTTCTAAACTGTGTTTGCTCCAAATGGGTACAAAAGTTTGAAATTTCAAACTTTCCCATAGAAAGGAAACCCCAAAAATGTTCTCATTTTATTTTTCCAAAATGGAACAGCCCAAAGAAGCTCCCCCACCACAAAGCGGGAAACCTCAACCCATGAGACACATGGCTCAACATGGGGCTTCCAGGCTCCCAGTTGCATAGCAGGGACCATGGAAGCCCTGGAGTCCCCACCCCAGGACAGTCTGCAAGGCAGGGCTGCCATCGAGCTACGGACCTGGATGGCTCGGGGTCTCTAGCAGCCCTCTCGGCAAACTAGCAAAAAAACAAGCAGGTTTCCAACAAAAGCCTGCCTGCGTTTCAGCAGAAGTTTACAGTTTTAGTCATGTTTCAGTTCTGGTAAATCAGCGTTTTCCAACAAAAGCCGTTTTGTCTAAAAATTCCCCATCAGCTCTCAATCACAACCCCTTCTGCCCAATGATGCCTCTACTTCAAACCATAGATACACTAGAGCTTCTTAATGAAAAAGATGTAGCCATTTTCCTAAACTTGTTCTCTGAAACCGATAGACTCTTTTAGCCAAAAGTCAGCAAGGTAATTCAGCTAGAAGGAGACAACTGGCAAGGAAATTCACATCAAATAGTTGCAAGTTGGGCCACATTATAAGCAGCTATAGCTGGACTCTTTCATTTAATTATTAGGCAACCTCACAATAACACCAGCCCTGCTTAGAAAAAGCAGTAGAGCCATTTGGGAGCTAGTAGTGAAGAGAAGTGGAACAAAGTAAATTCACCCAGATTAAAAAAAAAAAAAAAGGAAAGATCATTTAGCAAAACACACAGACCCTAAAATTGGGTTTAATTTCCCAACTTTACAGCACATCTTAGCTTACTTGTTGGATCAGGCTCCCAATATTTAAACAGGTTAATGAACCCCACTGAAAGATACTGATTTATGTTTTAAACATGCAAGATACTCCCCCTTAGGAAGACTCCATGCAGTAGCATTGTTTAATGAAAGCTTATATTATAGTAAACGAAGTGTTACAGGCAATACCTTATACCTGTCAGTAATATCAGTTCCTACAGCAGCTAGGGCTGCACACTAATGCATCTGCAAAAGCCTGTGGTAGGCCATGTGTCAGTCGGAAGGCTGGCAGACATAAAGGAAGGAGAGGAAGAGAAAAGGTCACTGACAGGCTGCAACAGCGTTTAGATCATTATAAGAATAATTGTACTGCATGCACAGTACGCTGCATTACAACTTGGACAATTTCACATTTAACAGAGTTTAAACCAGTTTTAAACAGATAGGCAGAGATGATAAGCAATTTCTGCACCTAGCTTCTTAGTATTGTTGAAGGATTGTCACAGGTAAGTCAAATTTTCCTGTTCATGTCTTCTGTACATTTTTTACAGTTCTTAGTGCCAGAATCCTGCTTGTCAACTGCTTTTGAACTCGGACATTCTGAGAGAGTTAAAATTTCAGATGAACCCAATCCCGTCCACTCTTTCACTTGGAAGAGGCAGCTCTCTCAAGTGACTCCATTAAGAAGTTTTGGACAACAGATCACAGATTTTTAATCAATACTTAGCATCTGGTCAGCACCTGCATGAGGATTTCAAAGTACTTCAGTAATTACATTTCAGCTAGTCTGTGAGATAGATGCTCAGTGTTACGTATGGGTAACCAGAGGCTTTGTTTAGTCTAGGGTTCTGCATTAGAAACTGTAAGTTAACAGTCTAGAACAACGTTTCTCAAACTGGGGGTCCTGATGCAAAAAGGATCAAAGCCTGTTGTGGGGGGGTCATGGTATTGCCACCCTTACTTCTGCACTTTCTTCAGAGCTGGGTGGCCAGAGAGCGGCAGCTGTTGTCCGAGCACCCAGCTCTGAAGGCAGCACTGCCGCCAGCAGAAGCACAGAAATAAGGAGCCAAGGTGGTCATAGCCTGAAATATTTTCAAAGGGGGTCCCAGCAAAAAAAGTTTTGAGAACCCCTGTTCTAAACATATCCACTGCCCCATATACACCAACATCTTTCCACTATCACATTCAAAAAAAGTCATTCAACACATGCTACCTCTTTAAATCCTGGTTTAGACAAAGCCAGATATTAGTAGACTTGAGCCAGTCAAATCTGCAACAAGGCTAGAGTAAAACTTGGCAGTGCACACTAACATGTTATCTTGTTTCTTTCAAGGTATTCTCAAAGCATTCCGTTTGAAAACCTCTATTTGAACTCAAAGATTAAAACTTCTCTTAACGCAGACACAATGGCTCAGCATGCTAAGCCACTACCCTCTGTGGCAAGGCTGAGAGTCATGAACATTTTAGACTACATCTTCTCTGACAAAAAAGTGTGTTTTTACCACAAGATAATACACATTCACTATCACACAGTGGAGACAAGGCACCGACATTTTACTGCTAGGTAAACCACAAGCTGGGGAGTACACAACTGACCTCGCCTAGGTCCCTAAGTAAAATGTACAGGTGCCTTGTCTCAACTAGAGTTTTACAGTGAGAACAAACGCACTTCAGTTATCTTTCGGTAAAAAAATAATAATAATCCCTATGTGTCTGTGAAGACAGTCTGGGTTAACAGAGGGGTACATATTTGACTCCTTGCACAGGATGGGGGAAACTACCTTTGGCTAACCAAAAAGCACCCAGTTCCCAGGGAGTGCAATTCAGAACCAAGATTTATTAAGTTAAAGAACACCAGCCACAACCACCTCCTACCTTGGTTGGAGGCTCTAAGACCATGTCTTCGCTCAGAAAAAAGGTGCATTTTACAAGATTAGTTAACATATTAGCTCAGCTCATGCACCTCGTCACTTCAGTGTACAAATGGCCTCAGGAGGCAGGCAAGACAGGGAACAGAGAAAGCCGGGTACTCTTTGCTTACTCCAAAGATGCCAACCCTGAACACTAAGACTTCTCAGCACTTCTGCATCACAGTGAAGCTGCACTGGTGACAGTGGTAATAGACAAGGCAACACAGTATGGATTGAATATAAGTCTACTCAGAGGGGAAGGAGCTAATAATGGACAACATGAAGAAGGCTGAGGTGTTTACGGCCTATTTTGTTCCAGTCTTCACTAAACAGGAAATTGTGACCAGATACTTAAAACCATTAACATTACCAACAAAGGGGAAGGAACATAAGCCACAATAGGGAAAGAACAGATTAAATAATATTTAGATAAATCAGATATATTTATGCATGGCCTGATGAAATTCGTCCTAAGTACATAGAAACTAGCTGAAGCAATCTCAGAACCATTAACAATATCTTTGAGAACTCATGAAGGATGAGTGAGGTTCCAGAGGACTGGAGAGGTAACTATCTTTAAGAAAGAAAACAAACAGGGAGTTTTAGACCAGTCAGCCTAACTTCAATACCTGGAAAGAAACTGGAACAAATTACTAAACAATCAATTTGTAAGCACCTGGTGGAAAATAGGATTACAAGGAATACCCAGCATGGATTTTTCAAGAACAAATGGTGCCAAACCAACCTAATTTTCTTCTTTGACAGGGTTACTGGCCTAGTGGATAGTGCAGAAGCAGCAGATGGGATAGATCTTGACTTTAGCAAAGCTCTGGATGCAGTCCCACGCGAGTCTCATAAGCAAACTAGGGAAATGTGATCTAGATGGAATTACTATATGGTGGGTACACAACTGGTTGAAAGACCATACTCAAAGAGTAGTTATCACTGGTTCTCTGTCAAACTGGGAAAGCATGTCTAGTGCAGTCCTTCAGGGATCTGTCCTGAGTCCACCCCTATTCAATATTTTCATTAGTGACTTGGATAATGGAGTGGAGAGTATGTATATAACATGCAGATGAAACCAAGCTGGGAAGGTTTCAAGCACTTTGGAGAACAGGATTAGAATTCAAAGTGACCTTGAAAAAATGGAGAATTAGTTTAAAATCAACAAGATGAAATTCAGTAAAAACAAGTTCAAAGTACTACACTTAGGAAGGCAAAATCAAATGCACAACTACAAAATGGGAAATAATTAGCTAGGTGGTAGTACTGCTGAAAAGGATCTCAGGTTGTAGTGGATCACAAATTGAATATGAGTCAACCATGTGATTCAGTTGAAAAAAAAGGCTAATATTCTGGATGTATAAACAGGAGTCTTGTATGTAAGACAGAGGGGGTATCTGTCCTGCTCCACTGGCATGAGTGAGGCCTCAGTTGGCATACCATGTCCAATTCAGGACACCAGGCTTTCAGAAGGATGTAGATAAATTGGACAGAATCCAGAAGAGAGCAACAAAAATGATAAAAGGGTAAAAAAATGTGACCGATGAGGAAAGATTAAAATAATGGGCATGCTTAGTCTTGAGAAAAGAAGACTGAGGGAGAGGGACCTGATAACAGTCTTCAAATATGTTAAGAGCTATTACAAAATGGATGGCAATCAATTGTTCTCCCTGTCCACTGAAGGAAGGACAAAAACTAACTGGCTACCTCTGGAGAAAGGGAGATTTAGCTGAGATATTCGGAATAACATTCTAAACATGAAAGGCTAGTTAAACTCTGGAACACGCCTCCAACGGAGGTAGCAGAATCCACATCACTGGAGGCTTTTAAGACCAGGTTGGACAAACACTTGTCAGGGATGGCCTAGGTTTACTTGGTCCTGCCTCAGCACGGGGGCTGGACGAGATGACCTCCCAACATCTCTTCAAGCCCTACATTTCTATGATTCTGTTTTTACCTCTTTGTAACCAAGCTCTGTTGAACTACCACACTCTTTCCCAGTATCAAGTTTTCTGGAAGGTGTTTCATTTTGAAGTTTTCTACACTACCTACAGCCATGCAGATTGCATTTATATTCTAAAACCCTTTTTGTCTACACTGTGTAAGCAAGTCTGATATTTGACAACTGTATTATTTAGGTCCAGATCATCAATTTCTGGATACACATTCCTTCTAAGGTTGCACTGAGATATACAATTATTTAAAACAAAAAAATCTATCAAAGGTCCTATGTGACCCAACAACTTCAATTAGATAGACAATGAAATAAAATGCCAGTTAAATGCTTGAACAGGACTGCTCACAAGCATGATGCACTAGTTAATAATAAAAAGAGAGTAGCTGTTGTGCAACAAAAACCAAACTTAACAGACTAAGACCTGGTCTCTACCTAAAACTTTCATTGACACAGCTACGGCAGTCAGGGGCATGAAAAATCTACACCCGCGAGTGCCATAACTATGTTGACCTAAGCCCTCGTGTAGTCACAGCTAGGATGACAAAGAATGCTTCTGCAGACTAGTTACTGTCACTCAGGGAGGTGGAGAACCTATCAATGGAAAAACCCCTTCCGTCACTGTAGTCTGCATCTATGGTACAGAGTTATGCCAGCATGGCTACGGTGCAGTAGCTATGCTTGTACAGTCCCTGTAGCATACACTCATCCTCAGGTTTATGTTATGTGGAATGCATGTGTGACACTACACCCCATATTCTTCATAGTGATATTATGATGATATGATTATGACATAATTATGATACATTTTGTACAAGAAGAGTCATGTGAGGACCCTTGGAAAAATCATGGAAAAAGTTACGATTTGCTGAATATGATTTATCCTATTTGTATATATTTATCATTTTTGTATCAGAAGTTATAAATATTGACTATGGATCTGTATTTCAAATGGGCTTACTCTGGAAAGCCCCAGCAGCCAGCCTTTCAGGTACAAAGAAGAAGAAGCCAGACAGTGCTAATGCTTCATCAACGAAGACAACCGGCTGTGAAATAGCTTAACCTTCCTGTGGACATTTTGTCCAGCCTATAAGTAATGGCTCCTATGACTCTGCACGAGCACGTGACCAGGCCACATGATTCTGGACTCCAATTTAGGGTGTCTGTATTTTTTCCACAAGCTGGTCTGGGAACCAAGTTTGAAACAAAGGGGATGCCGAAGCTATATAAGGCAGGGAATGACATCATCGGTTGTTCTTCACTCCCCACACGAGAGAGCTCCCAGAAACACCTGAGGAACAAAGACTGAACTGGGCCAAGCGCTGGTCCCAGACTAAAGGGACTTCTAGCCTGTGTATGGAAACCGGAGAAACCCAAGCTACAAAGCAAATGCAGCTTGCGCCTGGAGAATCTGCAAGCCTGCTTGTATCATCAGTCAGGGTGAGAGATTGTTAATTCCAATTTTATCCTTCTAATATGTCACTGACAGACTTTCGCCTGTACAATCCCTGAACACCAGCACAGCTCACTTCAGTGTTTACCAATCTCTGTCATTTCACTGGTCAGAATTTCCTTCATATAGGAAGGCACCACTAGACATTTTACAAGAAACATTCTGAAAAACATGTGAAAGCCATCACCCTATGTATCTACTGAAGTAGTTAACTGAAGAGTTGTTCAGCTACTTAGTCTACAAACTTACCATTAAACTGTTAAATAGACTGATGGGCTCCACTGTTTTTAACTGCAAGACAGATTATATAGCTATAACCCCCATAGCTTTACGTTGAAATTAGAACAAACGCAAAAGCACATCCTAAAGTGTCTATCTTACTTTACGTGGTAATTAAGTTTGGCACACAGATAATCATAAATGGAGTACCAATGGAAAGCAAGACAGATGCGAAATCTTCCCTGAACACTCTTTGCCGTCATTAAGTACAGGTACTTCAAAAAGACATTGATTTTTACAAATCAAGTCTTTGGGGTGGGGTAGTGAGGACTGTTTAGGGCAATAACTATAGGAAACTACACAGAGATACAAGGCAGGGCCAGTTATATCATGTACTAAAGGAGAAGTCCCAATTTTTCTCACTGGGGCTAGGGAAAGGGACCAAAGACGGTTTTAATCTTTCCTAAATTCACAGTTGTGTTGGGATAATATGTCTGAAGTCCCAAAACTGGGTCTGCTGTTTAACTGTCCCAACTGTAGTGGATCACAACGTTTTGTTGCCGAACATTTGTGTCAGCTCACTCATCAAGGATCAGAGTAGTTAGCACCACAAGCAATTCACTCCACCACCTGCGCTTAACACAATACTCATGTTTCAGTAAAACATATAAAAACTAAAAGTTGAGTCGTAAGTTCTCTCCAGCCTATTACTCTGACCCAACTTTTCGGCATCCACTTCTACAGCACATGGACACATTACACAATATGTTCTGTCACTAAAACACCAGGAGTCAATGCAACTGTCTTGTAAAAAAGCACTGTTTATTAAGTTTTCCTATATGCAACTGATAATATCTTAAAAGATCAAATAGTGCTACAGCAGTATTCTGGGTAAATAGTATTTTTAAGGCAGTTCACTGAAGTCATGTACATATTACAATAGCTGGGTTTAAGATTGTAGTACAAGAATCAAAATCCCTATTCAAATTAGAATGCCATTTGTAGAATGCCTTATAATTACAGTATGCTCTTCAGGCAGAGTATCTGGGGATTGCCACCACCATGTTCCAAGTGGCCATTCCTCTTGGGAAAGTTTTATTTAAATATATTGGTTTCCTGATTCAGACCAAGCATTTGCAAATTCAGAGCAAATTCTCTTCCGCTACTTATGCTGATGTATAGAAACTGCCTTGTATGTCTCAGTTACGTAGACAGATCAGCCAGCACTTCTGATATGTTGTTTTCTTCATGTTAAGTCCTACTTCCACTTATTTGGTATGTTAGTTTTGGGGGGTATGAGCTGAATAAAGCTTCAAGCTCACACCACAGATACAAACGTGCCTGAAAAGTGAATTGCTCAAATCCAAACTTGATGTTTGGACTCAGGTAATCCATTTGTTATGACAATTGTTACTTTTTTATTCCAGCCTCCTGTCCTGCCTTTTACAGCGCCAATCTGTGTCCGTAGCTTCAGAGGAAGATTAAAATCGTGATCGTGCACTCAGCCAATTGTACCATATGCTATGGGCAGAAAAAACTGTCTCCCAAGGCTCTCAAAGTTTGATGCATGCAGTTAAAGACCTTATTATAGCATGCATAACTACCTCAATCCTGCTCATAAATATACCCAGCTTTAGCATGTCTGACCTCCTGAAGTGGTGAATTCCACAGCCTGGCTACATGCTTTGTGAAGAGAAAACAGTATCAAATGACAAGAGAACATGGCATTCAACTTCCAGGCCCGCATATGTTTTCCTGGTGGCAATGGAGAAAGGATGCCGGTTAAAAAAAAAGGGGTGTGTGTGTGACAAAATTAACAGTTTGCATGAGAATTTAATGCAAAAGAATAATTTTAGCATACGATTAATGGGAGATACTTGGGCAGCTTTAATGGAAACAATAACTCGTCTCTAACTCACAGTAAACATCATCCTTACATACAGCCCACTACTCATTTTATTCATGAGCACTTCTGTTTATCCTCAACTCTCAAGGAGTCAAGTGAATCTTAAAATTAGACTTATGTGTAGTCTTAAAAATGTGCACAGTTTAGTTCCCCTGAGTATTGATGTTAATTTAATTAATAAATTGTGTAGCAAGATTCTAAATAACTTACAGAAAATGGTAACATAAGCAGTCAATTCCTTCTAGCCACCCAGACATATCTGTCCCTCAGCTACCAGGCAGAACCAAGTGGCAGTTTGTTTGGTTTTTTGGTATTTGTTTTTTAATAAAAAAATTCCTCCTCTACTTTAAGGTCTCTCAATCTAGCCCCTTCTTGTTAGAGATTATTTGTGTTCATTTAACTAGGAGGTATCAAGCATACATCATGAAAAGGGTAAGACTTTAGAAGACAGACCTCTCAAGCTACACTTTTAGATGCTCACTTGTGAATTGGCCCTAAAGTGTACCAGTTGTGGTACTTAAGCTTTTGACACCTTGCTGGGATGGGTTTAAGTTTTGTGGGCAAAATGATTTTAAATCCACTTGTAAGGCAGGACCAGTCTCCCTCATATCCCCCCTATACACCCCTTCTTTACTTCAAAGTTTGTCTCTTCACTTCCATTGTAATTATGGTAGTGCATTTCAAGCCAGGTACTGTGTATTTCATACACCAGATAAAATGAGGATGCAATTTTTGAAAGCAGTGCGCCTAAAGCTAGAGTCCTCAAAACACACCGAGATCCCTAAGAAGCCAGCCATATTTTTCCTCAGTTGTGAGCACCCGAATAGCTCTCATTGATGTCTTTCAGTTGGGAGGCACTAACAGACCTCTGAGTAGTGATACAGAGTCTCAATCTTCATTTAAATGAATCTCTATCTGATCTGTTTGTGAAGGAAGCATTCGAAAAATATTAAGTAATTGTCACTAAAGCAGCTATGTCAACATGAGTAGGCCAAGAACCTGAACCAATAGCTCTGAAGACAGCTAACCGCCCCATTCACTTCTGTGGTTAACTGAGAAGTCAATGAGGATACTTCAAAATGTCAACATTCACACACGGCTCAAACAGACTTTACAGAAAGGGTCAAACTTGCTCCTGGCTGCAGTTTATTTTAGGCAGGACTAAGGTAATGTTATTTTCACTTGCGTACTTCACAAAGAGGGAGCAAAGGAAGCCAAAGAGATTTCTCCTAATCCAGGCAATTCAAAGCCACATAGCAGAGAAACTTCTGCTGTACAGCAGCTGGTGGGCATTGTGATGCAGTTATTTTCATGTCTTCCTGACATTAAAATTCTTCGCTTTTGTTACTTCACTCACTTATAACCTGAGACTCACTCTGATTGTAACAAGAGTTGCCACAAAACAAGTCAAGAACAGAGGCCTGGAAAAAACACTAGCTGACAGTCTGACGCAGACTTTCAGTGTTGTTTAGTGCACAATAGGATAGGTTCTAGTACAGCACTTTATGTACCATGAATCCTCATTTTGAGGACTACAGCAGAAACAGGATCTGACATTCATCAGGTACTTGTTTTTCCAGTTCAGAAGTAGATTCCTTAACTTTTGAAACAGGCATTTGTTTTAATTGGTTTAATTTTTTTTTATTTCTACCACCACTCTGCAAAGGAGAGATGGCATTGCCTCAATGTACATTTTAATATAGCATCCAGGAAGAGAGCTGACAATGGTAAGGAATTTAACACCAAAGTTTCCCCAACATTTAATACTTAAATGAATCAGATTATCAGGCTTACGCACCGTAAATTACCGTTCAGTGCAGCAGGCAGCTACAGTCGCAGTCTGCCAGTTCAAACACTGAATAAGTAGTTAAGGCTTTACATAGTACAAAAAGCTAGTTCTAGTTATTTTCATGAAATATAACCTATTTGCAACCTACAGCCAGTCTGATGTTCTCCTTTAACATGACTAATCTGAATAGGAACCAGTTACTCGTTAATCCAGTCAGTATGGCCATGATAAAAAAAGTAGGCTCTTAAATTCAGCAATTGTGGCTGGTGTCTTGAGCAATAACTGGATTTCACTGCAAGGCTGGCTATTTAACAAAAGACACTTCTGGAAGTGCACATTGTTTTCCCTTCAAAGTTCTGCTCCAAATGACCTACTAAATTTATTTACTGTTAGTCATGACTAACAGTAACCCACATTCACCTGTTTTTTTAAATCCAAACCAGTTTTGAATGTCAACATTTTTAAAGCATTAACCTCAGTTAACACTTGTAAGACTACTTTAATCTGGCACCATTTAAGCATCACTGAACACTCTCAAGAATTACCTCCTTTATTGAGAGCATCCAGTACAAACATGCCCACACACCCCGTTGGCACTCCATAACCCAGAACTTCAAGGAATAATTTTAACGATGAAAGCAAATAGCCTCCATGCTATTCGCTCCTAGGCAGTCATCAAGTGTACTTCACTATCTAGTGGCAATTGATATGTCCACTCCAATCTAGACCAAAATATCAGCTCTTTCGCCAAAAGCCAACTGATACAGAATTCCATTAGTGTGTTACTATACAGCAGGCAGCTAAGCAAATAATCTCATTCTTCATAGACCGGTATTTATAATTTGCAGTATTATAGCAGCGTTGGACCCAGGGTACTAGAGAGACAAGGTGGGTGAGGTAATATCTTTTATTGGACCAACTTCTGTTGGTGAAAGATACAAACTTTCGAGCTTACTCAGATCACCTGAAGAAGTGCTGTGTGCCTCACCCACCTTGTCTCTCCAGTATTTATAAAGAAATTTCATTCATACTGTTTTCCTCAACATTGCTGTTGATCAGCAAATGAAGTTACTATTTTTACTGTTTAGAAGTTACTTTGTTAAGTCTGAAATATGAATCATAATTTTGAAATTCAGTTGCATATAAGTGTACTTGAGCTAATCAATTATCACAAGCTCAAAAGACTGTTAACATCTGCTAATTCACAAGGAAGACCCAACTAATTTACTGTCCTCTCTTGAACCAGCAAAAAAAAAACAAACAAACCCCTCACTTGCACAGCAATCTCAAATATCCTTGTTTTCTTCTGTCATGTAAAGTAACATCCACTGTCAACTTCCTGCTATTCATATCCCTTCTAAAAGTCACTTAGGGCACAGTTCCAGCTGTAAGCTCTCTAATGTAGCCAGTCTAAGCAGATGGGAGAGAGCTCTCCCCTTGGTTTAACTACTCCAGCCCCAGAGAGTGGCAGGAGCTCTCCTGCAAACATAGTGCTGTCCGCACTGGTGCTTATGTCAGTGTAACTTATGTCACCGAGTGGGGTGATTTATTCCCACCCCTGAGCAACTTAAGTTATGCCGACATAAGCTGTAGTGTAGACATACCCTTAGTTCCCACAGAACAAATGCAGAACTATCTAAATACCAGTGTCCCAAAAGTTACCTTATTTTGATTTTTTAAAGCTTTAACTCTACCAGTAAGAGGGCTCCACTAATGCAGCAGGACACTGGTCCCTGAGCATTACCATGTATTATATCAACTGAATCAATTACATTTTAGGTAAATCTCCAAGTGGTATCTCACTAAGCTTTCTGAACATTGTTAGGTTCTTGAACAGTGGCAAGATAGCGGTTGACAGGAGCCTTAAGTTAAGTTTGGAGTCCACTTAATTATTATTTGATGCCAAATCAAATACAAAAAACTGAAGGCCAACTCTTAACAAGCTTGCCTTGATTTTACTTTCCAATTAGTTTTACTTTTATCTGAGTTTGTAGTAGCATTCAACTTCTAGCTATGCTACTTATCTGGCCATTATTACTGAGTATTTGAGCACCTAAATCTTTAATGTATTTAGTCTTACAACACCACTGTGAGCTAGTGAACTACTATTATCCCCATTTTAATGACGGGAAACTGAGAAACAAAGCACATAAGTGAAGTATCCAAGGTCACAGAGGAAGTGTGTCTGATCAGAGATTTGAACCTGGGTGTTTCAAGGCTTGAGTTAGTACCTTAACCACTGATCCAGCCTTCTTGTAATTTCTGAATTTTAGACTAGTATGTAGGTTTAAAAAAACTGAAGTCCATCAAGTAGCAATACTGCAGATCTTCAGTTTTACAAAGCTGTAAGGCCTTTGCTAGAGTTCGGGGGGTGGGGTTGGGTTTCACCACTGCATGAGATTTTGTCACTTGCCCTTTGATCCACGTCTCTCTCCTCTTTGGTTTGGGGAAACTCTCCCTAACAGCTCGGAGTAACTTTCCACCCTGTGCTGTCTGCAGTCCTCCATGTTCCTCCCTCCGCCTAGCAGGCTGGAGGTTTACTTTACTACTCATGGCTCATGAATGGGAGCTACAGAAAGCTGAGCAGCACAAGAAAGGATGGCTGGTCCCTCAGCAGGCAGGTAGCAGGACACAATAAGTGCCCCGCGGCACCTGTGTAGCAGGTACATGTTTCATATACCAGTCCAAGGACTGTATCTGTTTTAAGATGGTAGCTCGCAGCCTCAATCAAAACCAGGGCTGCGTTGTGCTGACTGCCCTACAAACTGAATGACAATGGTTGCTTTCCCTTAGGAGTCACAGATAACAATCTTAAATCATTTAAGAAAGCTTATCTTTAGAGCTTCAACATCCAAGACCTAGGGCCACACTTTGTCAGACATGCTCATTAAAATCAGCATGCTGTCAGGATGTACAGGTGTTATGTAACTAAATACAATGTCCTGAAGCACGGGAGTGGCAGGCAAGGTGCAAACAGAGGGAATATGAAACAAATCACTTACGATCCACTGTATTGGTGATTTTGCCGAAAGAGGTAATCGTTAAGAACTTCTAGGTAAGTCTTAAAAAAACAGCCATACGTACAGACTCGATGACAGATTTTTGACCTTTACTTGAATGTGACCTTACACTTAAGTTAAGCGTTAGTTACCTCACAAGACCACAGCTCACTTAGCATTTGTCTAGGTTGCAGTGGTGTTACGTCAATAGCTAGGATCTTGAACTCTCAGCTATGAGCAAACAAAGGCCTTTTAGTTCACCTTTAAATTCCAGTATTTAAGTACGGCACTCCTCCATTCAACATGCTGCACTGTGTGCTTTAGACTTCAGAGCCAACCTTCACGTTTACTTGCAAATAAACTACTGTACCATTCGCAAAAAGAAAAGGAGTACTTGTGGCACCTTAGAGACTAACCAATTTATTTGAGCATGAGCTTTCGTGAGCTACAGCTCACTTCATCGGATGCTGTAGCTCACGAAAGCTCATGCTCAAATAAATTGGTTAGTCTCTAAGGTGCCACAAGTACTCCTTTTCTTTTTGCGAATACAGACTAAAACGGCTGTTACTCTGAATACTGTACCTTTATACAGATGACCTGAGATCTGCCCATCTATAGTTCTCAGCCACTGTTTCTATTTCACTCACTGTCCCAAGAGTTTAATTTTTAGTCACCAATTCATTTATCTGGAACAAGGAATGGAAACAAGCTTAACTTTCCTTTTCCGGACTCAGCAGTCACCAAGATAACAAAAGAACTAACCAAGATCAGGATCCTATTGTGCCAGGGGCTGTACAAACACAGAAAGAGTTCCTTTTGCTGGGGTTAGAAAGAATTTTGCAAGCTGTCTGAATAGACAAAAAACAGACTAAGGATGGGAAGGGAACAAGTCAAGTGATTTTTTTTACTCTGCAGAACCAGAAATAGAAACTAGGTCTCACCAGTCTGAGACCACAGGACTATGCTACTTTACCCTAAATGCTCATGTAAGCTATGTCTTGTGCTAAAAGAACCATCATCCACTTTATGTTGTGTATTTGAAAGCTGCCTTTGATTAACCTAAACTACAAAAAATATTTTGCTTCTGAAGAAGGGACTAGTAGTGAGGAGAAGCAAAGTAGGTTCATGACAGATGCGAAGACAAAAAGACATCAAGTTAAAGCCATCCCTAACTTCACCATATTGGCAGCAAGTATAGCCTACCATTCAGGATCTGAGCCTTTAATGTGGGAGAAAGGAATCCTACCATCTTACTCTGTAAAACAACTGTATTAGTGCAACTTACACCAGTGCAACAACAGTGTAACGCAAGGCATCCACAATAATTGTGCTGTTTTGACTGCATTCACCGTGTTGATAGATCCAGCCACATGATGTGAAAAAGGCAGAGTTATGCCATCATTTACTTGCACACGTTAAAGCAAAGCGTCAACAGTGCCTGCTAGCAAATCTACCCTGGGCGTAGAAACAGAGCATATACTACAAAGACCAACACTCATTCTGGTGGCAGTGATAAAAGGAGGTAAGGAGCTTTATTTATTTGGTCGTTTTTGCTGTTTTGTAGCGGCCCTAACAGTTCACTCTCTTGGCACACCTCTCTCTAGGTGTAAGATCAGAGTGATCTGGGGGCCCAGCTCTAAAAGCAAGACAATATTCCTTTGTCCCCCTTCACGCATCCAACACTATGGGGTGCAGTGAAACATACCCGAGTGTGAGAAGGAGATGCTACTTTGGCAATGAACGGACTTGAGCAAATAATCACATTAACCTGTGTGCCCAGGCATGCAACAGTTGCTGAATTTTCTGTTATTCAGGTGACACCCCTATAACTTTTTAAAGTATCTTCATAAAAGGGCTGCGTGTTTGAGACCCCTGATCTAGTCTAAACTCCGGTATAACCCAGGCCATAGAACTTCTCCAAAAAAATCCTTACAGCATAACCTTTAGAAAAAAAATCCCATCTTGATTTATAAATTGTAAGTGATGGAGAATCTACCACCACCCTTGGTAAATTGCTCCAGTGGTTAATTACCCTCACTCTTAAACATTTACACATTGTTCACAGTCTGAATTTATCTAGTTTCAACTTCCAGCCATTGGATCATGTTATACCTTTCTCTACTGGACCGAAGAGCCCATTATCCAATATTTGTTCCCTAGGTAGGTACTTACAGACTGTAATCAAGTCACTGCTTAGTCTTCTCTTTGTTAAAATAGATAGATTGAGGTCCTTGAGTCTATCATCGTAATGCACGTTTTCCAATCCATTAACCATTCTTGTGGCTCTCCTGTGAACCCTCTCCTATTTTTCATTATCCTTGAATTGTGGACACCAGACTCAGACACCACATTCCAGCAGCAGATGCACTAGTGCCAAATACAGAGGTAAATTCTCTACTCTTACTGAAGTAATTCTCTACTCTTACTGAAGATTCCTCTGTTTATGCATCCAAGGATCACATCAGCCCTTCTGGCCACAGCACTGCACTGGAAGTGCATGTTCAGCTGGTTATCCACCGCAACCCCATGTATTTTTCCAAGTCACTGCCAAACTGTGAAGCCAAGACCAGAAAAGTATTGCCTGGATGGTCAAGCCTGCCTACCAACTGTCTGCAAGTGATTTGGGCAGCGGGTCCATCATCTGAGAAGACAGGTCTGTTAGTTAACGGTGGTGAGGAGCACTTGGTATTGCACTGGAAAGACCAAAAGCAGTCGTACAGCTGCTGCACTAGTGCTTGTCAGATAGTGATGGGAAAGGACAGGGGAGCCTACGACAGATCGGAATGCTTGTGCACCACGACAAGCTCTTGTGAGTACTAGAATTGCGGAAGGACACTCAGAGCTGCAATATTTAAGCGCTCTAGTGCAGAGACGAATTTGGAACCAGTTACCTTCTCAGGGTCCTAGAAAGCAGTTTACTAGAAGCCTTAAACAAGAATGCAATACTGCCAGACCTTAAAAGCTACACCCTAGTACATACACTACGCAGCTGCACTTAACATCCTGAGTAGTACGTTCCCAGCTGACATTTCAAGCATGCACTCTTCTATGTAAAAGAGCTCTTAAAAGCCAGAATTGAAAAGTTTCTAACTGGAGTTAGCTTCAACAAAAGGCCATACTTATTTACTGCCTCACAGACATAGGATGGATTAGCCGGCAAGCAATCTGAAGATAACCTCTCACTGTATGCAAACCAAGTACTATCTCAGGTAGCACTCCATTTTTTCACTAGAGCCACGCTTGCTATGGAGAACCCACTTACCGAATGCACAGTTCTGAATACCTCAGCATGTAGCATAGTCTTAGCAGGTGAAATTCAAATGAGATGATTAGATTTCATCAAGAGGCAGAAACCTGACCTTTTTTCTTGTTACTGGCGCCACCTGAACTGAAATACTAGTCTGGGAAAAAGCAAACTGAACCATGAAGTTCAATTAAATGTAGCAAGACACTAAGTAGAGTCAATCCTCAAAACACAGAAAGAGACATGTACTGTCTAAAGTGAAGAATTTGCATTGCTTAGTTAAGACAAAATAATCACTACATCCACACGAACCTCTCTTACCTGTCTCCTGAAACAGGTCCCACCAAATTTTTTTGCTGTAAACACTCAGCCTATCTATGTGAGCCAAATATCCAGTTAGTACCGAGTTGGTTTCATAACAACGCAGGTCTTTTAAAAAGGTAAATAATTCTCAGTTCCACTGTCTTGTCTTTTTCCCCACTTTGTTCTCCATGATTTTGATTCAATAAGCCAACAGCCTATTTCACCAACACAAATGACACAGAAATCCAGGTCTCCAGTGTTGAATGGTGGAAAGGAAGAATGGAATTTAAGGTTGCGTTTTCATCTTTTGAACTCAATCATCCTTGTAATTGTGTTAAGTCATGTTGGCTGTTTCACTGAAAGGTTCCATAGCTTCTAATTTTTACTGATCTTGTGCCATTCTAGTTCTAGCTAGTCAAGTTTCCTTTTTACTCTAACGGTATCAAACCTGTAGCCTATGAAGTCTCTGAAACTTCCTTAAATACCTTTTTCCATTTAGCATCACTCTTCAAAGTCCCCAGCTGTACAATATGAGAACCATTTTGAGAACGAAGTCAACTTCATGTTCAGGCAGCATTTCAACTATTATGGTAACTGGACTCACATAGAAGACAGTCTTCAGGAGTGGCACAGTATATCACTGTTAAGCTGGGGCAGCCATTCTCCCTCTTCAGCTGATCATGAGGGTTATGGTTTTCTGAGAAATTGTAACTTCTATAGCATGATTTAGGATTGTAGAAAGCGTGCTGGACACCTGTATGTGAGAAATTAGTTTTGATTGCATCTTTCATTTTATTCTTGTTATCAGCCTCAAGTGCCAGAGCTCCCTCTCATATTTGGATGGCATCTTCAGCCACTTGAACTCTGATTCTCCATTTCAGAAGGAAACCAACAGCAGCATTAAGTAGGAATGCATTTTTCCTGTATAGATATTTGCAGCCTTTATTGAGTCAGCTCCATTGTTTGACCAGTTTGACTTTGTGAGAAAAATCATAACCTCAAAGATCTGGTCTTCCTTTAATTGCTCATTATCTTAACAAGTGGCATTGTACCTTTTTCAGTCATGTCACCAGGATGGACAAAAGATACCTCAGCACGCCACGCTCTCCATCAACAAGCAAAGCAGTGCACAGCCTGACCCTACCTGGCACCGCCTGCAGGGTCACACTAACAATTCATGAATTTGCAGGACTGAGCCAGATCTGGGAACATCACTACACAATGCCTGGTGTGATGCCTTTAACTGTGGACACTCGGACTGGTGCAACCAGTCCTCAGTAGACTATACATGTTTGATGATGACTTGTAGTGGTTTCAGCATAAGTATGTTTACTTCTTTAGTTTATCCTCTCTTCCACAGCAGAAGATAGTAGTGGACCTGCCTATTTAAGTCTGGCTAAAGGAGTACATCCAGAAGTCAGTGACACAAAGAAAGACAAAAACAACGAGGAGTCCTTGTGGCACTTCAGAGACTAACAAATTCATTTGGGCATAAGCTTTCACGGGTTATAACCCACTTCATCAGATGCATGAACTGAAAAATACAGTAGGCAGGTATAAATATAGAGCACATGAAAAGATGGGACTTGCCTTACCAAGTGAGGGGGGATCAGTGCTAACGAGGCCAATTCAATCAGAGTGGATGTGGCCCATTCCCAACAGTTGACAAGAAGGTGTGAATATCAGAGGGAAAATTACAAAAGTGGCCATTCTTCAACAAAAAAAAAAAAAACCTTCAAAAACACAGACTTTAAGGAGAAATTGCAGAATTAATTTGCAAACTTGACACCTTCAAATTAGGCCTGAATAAAGACTGGGAGTGGCTGGGTCACTACAAAAAGTAGTTTTTCCTCTACTAATTTACAGACAGGCTTTGACTGCAGCTAGCCAGTTCTTGCTCTCCATGTCCCTGGTGAGAGACTATCTATGGCCTCTTCCAGATGCTGCAACCAGTGCTCGTCCCTCCAAGTTCCACACAGGTTGCTACATTTTATCCAAAAACTGAGTATGTTTGATTATTTGTTAGGGCCAACAGTTGCTAAAACTATGCCTTTAGCTCTTCTACATCCAGGCTTCTATTCCAGTCCAGGAGATGCAGCTTGCAATCATGGTCCTGATCACAAAACATCCCCCTTCTCTTGCAATCATGTCCTTGCTGGCCACAATCTTGATGCCTGAAAATGCCTCTTGCATCTGATTCAGTTTATCTTTAAACACTTCAGCCTAAGTCAGTTTCCACAGGCCCACATACCCAACATCATTTGTCAGAAGGGATGACAAAATTCCCCTACTTTGTTCTTCCAGAACCCATTAACATTTAAGAGTGAACGCTTGTGCGCTGGTATCTCAGGTAGCATGTCCTCAACTTCTTTTCGGTGTTCCATTCAGCATTTTTGCACCAGTGTATATTAACTGACGGCTAGCTTGACAGCTGACCCACTCACCACTCGTAATTCTCACAGCTGTAAGAAACCCACCACTCATCAAGCTTGTTACTTGCATCAGCGGCTCCACCAGGACTGACAAAACTCAACATTTGAACCTCTCATGGGCAATACCTTGGGATCATCTCTAACCTGAGCTTGCCCTCTAGGTGTCTGTTCTCAAGTATGTACTTCCACTGTATTCTGTGGCAATACTGGACAAAGCCCATGTTGCCCACTCCAACTTGTTTGCTCTCTTGGTACTGTAGGGTAATGAAAGCCATAATTTGTCCTGTCTAACAAAGAAGAACATTGCCCTGTCTCACCAACTGGGCACCAAAGTCCAAACAGTTACCTCTTTGCATGGGTTTTAGCCCACTTGCACTGGGCCACTAGCGTGAGTGATTTTATTGTACTTAGCCAGCACTTGGTTCTATTTCTCCAGTTCACTATTGCTGGTTTTAAATCTTGCTGGATTACTTTGCAGTTGGCTGTGCAATCCAGCTGGAATCAAGTTGGTTTTTGGCCTTATAAATGAAGTTGCAAATACAGCAGTTAAATCGGCTATATGTATGTTGAGAGTTCTTAGCTTGTCTTCTGAGGTTACCACATCCTTTGCCATTGCATGTATTCTCTCTCTTGGGGTAGCTTCAGCATGGATACAAAGCAATCATTTCCCACACCTTTATGCATGGGTTGTGCATTTTCCTCCTGCCTTTAGTGTTGGCTTTCCACAATACACAGTGGGTCAGGATGTCAGCATTTTCTGTTGATCTGTCCTTCCTGCTAGATTCCTTTAACCTGATCCCATGTTCTTGTTCGTCCCTAGCGGCTGCTTCTTTTGATCCTTTCCTTGAGCAGTTCAAGTCTCCAGTTTGTAAGGGAGACATTTCTCTGCCCCAGAGAAAATCAAGGCTATTATTTCCTTAGGTTCGAATGTATCTCACAAACAATCCCGGCTGACTGGGAAGTCTTATTCCAAAAATTACGTGTGCCACACTTCAGGGCAGTAACTTAAATTGATTTTCTTCCTTCTGCTTCTTGGATTCATATAAAAACACCTGCTTAGCTGCAGGTTGATTCTGTCTGGGATCACAATAGTGCAACATGTTGAATACGTCTTCCAGCATTTCATTTATTATTCCTGCAAAAAGTCTTATTTGTCTTGCCCTTTCACTCACCAACTAGACTGTATCACGCTTTATTTTATTTTATTTTTTTTCTTTTTCCTCACCCCAGGATCAACTCCGATGCAGACTCATTTCTTACGTCCACTGATACCATGCTAGGTCAACTATTCCTATAACTAAACTAACTATTTATTAAAAAGAAAAGGAGTACTTGTGGCAATTAGAAACTAACACATTTATTTGAGCATAAGCTTTCGTGAGCTACTACTCACTTCATCGGATGCATTAGGTCAGTTAGAACAGAATTTCCAGTAGCCAGTCCTGCCATCAATAACCTGAAGACTAATTAAAGTTCTCATCCATACAGATTGATGCTAAAAAAGGCTTAAGTTTTCAAATTTATTTTATGCTCACACAACACTCAAATGTTATGTGAGACAGTTAAATTCCAGAATAGTGAAATGCCTTTGAGTCCAGAAAGACCGACTGTTTTGAGACACAGCAGGCTTTTCTAACGATCTTTATATAAGATATGCACAATAAATATAGCCAGGCCAAACTAAGAGCCAAGGGAAATGGGGGGGGAAAAAGAAAAGATTTATTTTTATATATTTTATAAAGGTGCCATGTAAGCAATTTTCAAGTAGAAGTATCAGTGAGGCCTTTTTGCAGTGGGAGACAATTCTACCATGTAAAGTGCTAATCCCGTTACTCCAGCCCTGTTAACAAATCACTAAATGCTAACAATATACAGTTGGAACCAGTGCCTACTCCACAACTGACAACAATATAAGTTATCCTTGCATTGGACAAGAAGTGAAGTGCCCAGATAGTACCACTCATCGTTTATTTCTTTAATTGTTATTCAAGATGATTTAGTAGCATGAAGATTTTTCTTCCCCCTTTTCCCGAAGGTGAAAAGTCATCTTTTTAAAAGAAAGAGCAAGTGTCATCCATGCAAAAGCTATCAGATATTAAAGCACGATACTCTTTGTCCTTGTGTCCTAAGTTCTGACACTTCTTTCCCAGTGCACATGTACAGAAAGATAATGGCTTTAAATACAAAAGAGAGTGTAGGTTGTTTAATTTCAAGTACCAATGTGACCTCAGCTCGGCAGAAACAAGGCTGTTGCACCACGGTATTGCAAATGTATTTTAAGATGACTATATTGTACATTAACCATCACGCAGCAAATTCAGGCACTCGATTTTTTTTAGTTTTATCAGGATGCTTTGGTAAAATTTTGAGAACTGAGGGGGTGGATCTCTACAGATGGAATCCCAATTTATGGGTTTGGCTGGAAAACAATGAGAATTTACCAGCTTTCCCTTGAGTACTCAGATTAATTCAAGATCAATTCTAAAATAAGCATGTGTACACCAAGCCCAGGGAAATGGTTTCCTGACACCATCATGGAGCAAGATTCCCAGCATGGCACAGCTTTACTGAATACTCTGAAAACTAAAAATTCAATAGTCACACTTCAGCATCAAGTATTGTGGGTTACCAGTCACGGTTTAGAGCTAGCTGCAACCCGGTCCACTCTTCTGGTCTCTGAATCCACCTCCTCAGATGATAGGCTTGTTTCCTTCACCTGTCCTGGGGTGGCGTCTCACAATTCCCGACATTTAGTCTGGGCCCAGGGTCATTTTAACATATGTATCAACCATGCTGACCCAGCAGATCTGACTGGGTTAAGCTACCTGCAAGTCTTCCCTTCAGGAGCTGTGATTAGTGGTTTATTCAGTGATCTGCCCTTTTCACAAATAAAAACATAGTTTTATTTAATATCAACAGTGGGAACAAAGCATGAGAGAAAGGGGATTTAAATACAATAAAAAAACCTACGTATGTCAATCTTACATAAAGGTTTACATAGGCTTAGCTCACCCCAGACACCCCAACTTTTGCGGACTTCCCCATAGTGTCTGCTTCCCTCTTCCCCCTCATCTCCAGGGACTTTTTATACACTCCTAAATTCTTGGTTCTTTTCTTCACATGGATTCCTACTCCCATGTTTACAAGCCAGACTGTTGAAATCAGCACAGTCAGAAGTAAATCTTCAACCGCCCAGTGACACCTGCATTGTCCTTTAATTATGGGTCAATGGGGCTATCTGATGCTATTGTTCCCTTTCCTGCTATGTGCAGGTAGCGCCTACTTGATTTAACCCTTTGTAATTCTACAGCAAATGCCACCACAAAAATCAAACAGTTTGAAGATGTAATATGCACAAAGTATTACAGGCAACTCCCAGGACCTTCATAACCACTCATCCATTGTTTGCTATTTTCTACGTTATCAGCATCCAATTGTCTGCAAATAGTAAGGAAGGACTTACTAGTAAATATGCAAACCAAACCTCTGACAGTGAACCTGAAGCAAGCCTTTCATGTTCTCAAGTTGGGTATAGTGTTTACACACACTTTCTTGTCTCTACCTTTCCTAGTTATGACTAGGTGGAGCAGCAGCATCTGAAAGCCAAAGCCTTTTCTAGCCAGATACCTAGGCCAGTTTTACAAACTCAAGATGCCAAAAAACCTGGATGTTTAATTGAAATTTCTGAGGATGGCCTATCACTAATATGTAGACATTACTTTGGATACTGCATTAAGTTATATAATGCTGACAATACAGGTTGGAATAATGCACTAGTAGCAGAATGCCATGGAAATGAATGGAGCTGGATGCCGACACTGCTGTCTAGCTCTAACGACTAATTCACCACCGGCAGCTTTGGAACCTGCCCAGGCCCAGCCCTCACATTTGTACAGTAAAAAAAAAAAAAAAACCATACATTATATAAATCCAGTTCTGAAAGCCATGACCGCCCTTGCTTCCATGTGTCAGGACCCCTCCAGACTTGGTACCTAACAGGGGAGGAAAGAGCTTTCACAAGCAGAGTTTTTAAGTCACCATAAAGCTTATCCTGTTCAAGCTACATCACACGATTTCAACAATAGCTGGAGATCTTTCAAGCCATAAAAACCTTGAGACTTGTATAGAATATAAGCAGAGATGTGCTATCACAGCTGTATTTTAACTGCAGGTGATTTTTCTAATTTAAGTAGAATTCAGCAGTTTGATTAGCTGGCAACTGATAAAAGAAATCAAACTGCATAACAAATGAGCTCAGAGTTTAACTACTTAATCCTTGGCAGCTTACAGTGATCACTCCAGAAGGTAAATTCATTTCCACCCCCACCTCTATTATCTTATGATCCCCTCTAGTTTAACCACCACTGCAAAAAATCTTTAGTCACTATTACGGTGTTATGGAAACATTTCAAATAGATTCAAGTTAGAGTTTACCACATTCCGTTAAATGATATCATGTAACAGATGATGTTATTTTAACAGTATGCAGGTCTGCTATTCAGCAATATGCAAACTTAACCACTACAGTTAATACTGTAAAGTCACTAGAAGTGCTATTGTGAGGTTCCATATTTGTTGTAAAGTTTGAGATACAAAACTTGTAAACTGAGCTAGTTTGTCTCTGCCAACCCTGCAAACTCAGCCCAGGGAGTAGAAGTCAAACAGCATTCAATTTGGATCCAGGATACAAATATATTATAATCTGATTTAAATTCCACAATTCTGCTGCTGATGCAGAGGCAACAAGAGAACCCAACTTAATCCTGTAGCTTTGCAGCAACTAGTGTGTAAAAAGTCAAAAATATCACAGCACTGAATTCATGTAGGATGTAGATCACAGGAGTAATAATATTTATCCAGCTATTTTCATACAGTTGATCTAATTTGTTTTTTAAACAAACCAACTTGTCTATACTTAACTTTCATTTGCTGGAGTTAAAAGTTAGTTAGCATAAATGAGTCTACACAGCAGTTATTTGTTATATCAGACAGAATCAATATGTGGAAATTTTCCATGTACTAGATTTAGATACGATATTATGACTAATACTGGCAGTTTTCATCAGTGTTGGCATACAATACACTTCCCTACAAATGAGAATAAATTAGCATGCAGGAGATGTGGCATTTCACATGGTACCTGCAAACAAGCTGAGATTTTTTTTCCCCAGTATGAGAAAGTTTTTGGAAGAGTCCCACCATGCACACTAAGGTTTTCTTTCCCTGCTCATGCAGAACCTCTTACACAGCATGGACTAATGTTTGTTAGAAGCATACGTTCAAACTTAGACCACAGTCTCTGGCATGAAAGGAACATGGATGAAACTTGGCTCCCAAAGTAAGTTTGACAAAGTAAAGTTTTATAAGACTTGGAAAGGAAGTGAGCAATTGTTTAATTTATTGGATTTTTTTTAAATCAGTGAACGGTTATCTTGTTATTTAAAGACATGCATTGCAGAATTGTTTTAATGGGAAAGACTTTGCCCTGGTCTACACTAGGACTTTAGGTCCAATTTAGCAGCGTTAAATCAATGTAAACCTGCACCCGTCCACACGATGAAGCCCTTTATTTCGACTTAAAGGGCTCTTAAAATCGATTTCCTTACTCCACCCCTGACAAGTGGATTAGCGCTTAAATCGGCCTTGCCGGGTCAAATTTGGGGTACTGTGGACACAATTCGATGGTATTGGCCTCCGGGAACTATCCCAGAGTGCTCCATTGTGACTGCTCTGGACAGCACTCTCAACTCAGATGCATGATTGTCTGCCGTTGCTCTAACGCAGGGAGGGGCGACTGACGACATGGCTTACAGGGTTGGCTTACAGGGAGTTAAAATCAACAAAGGGGGTGGCTTTACATCAAGGAGTATTTCAGGCAGGACTTCACGGAGGGTTCCAATAAGAAATGGTGCACCTAAGTTATTGTTCTTATTGGAACAAGCAGGTTGGTCTGGCCTCTGATTGATACATGGCTAGATTTACCTTGCTGCACCTTCTCTGTGAGTAACTGCAGTGTGACCTAGAGGAATGAGTCCCCTAGACGGGGGGTGGGGGGGGTTGCAAATGAGTACAAAACAAATCTGGTCTATTTCTTGTTTTGATACACTCCATCTATCTTTTATATCTTTGGCTGGCAGCAGATGGTGCAGAAGGACTGCATGCCATCCACATCTCATGGCTGCCCGGCAGAAGACGGTACAATAGGACTGCTAGCCATCCTCATCTCTTGCCTGCACGGCAGAAGATGGTACAAGAGGACTGCTAGCAATCCGTATCGCTTGCCTGCTCACCATAAGATGGTTCAATAGGACTGACTGCAGGACTAAAGAGAATGACCTGATCAAGTCACTCCAAATTTAGTCCCTGCGCCCATGTCTGTCCAGGCGCTCCTGATCGAACCGACAGAGGCGACCAGGAGCACCCCGTACATGATGATGACGGCTACCAGTCCTACTGTACCATCTGCTGCCATAAGGCAATGGGTTGCTGCTGCTGTGTAGCAATGCAGTACCACGTCTGCCAGCACCCAGGAGACATACGGTGACGGTGAGCGGAGCGGGCTCCATGCTTGCCGTGGTATGGCATCTGCACGGGTAACTCAGGAAAAAAGGCGCAAAACGATTGTCTGCCATTTCTTTCACGGAGGGAGGGAAGGGAGGCCTGACGACATGTACCCAGAACCACCCGCGACTATGTTTTAGCCCCATCAGGCACTGGGATCTCAACCCAGAATTCCAACGGGCGGCGGAGACTGCGGGAACTGTGGGATAGCTACCCACAGTGCAACGCTCCGGAAGTCGACGCTTGCCTCGGTACTGTGGAAGCACTCCGTTGAGTTACTGCACTTAATGCACTTAGAGCATTTTCTGTGGGGACACACACACTCGAATATATAAAACCGATTTCTAAAAAAACGACTTCTATAAATTCAACCTTATTCTGTAGTGTAGACATACCCTAAGTTAATTGTATCCAGTTTGCAAATTAATTCCAATTCAGTAATCTCTCGATGGAATCTGTTTTTGAAGATTTTTGTTGAAGAATTGCCACTTTTAGGTCTGTAATCGAGTGACCAGAGAGATTGAAGTGTTCTCCGACTGGTTTTTGAATGTTATAATTCTTGACGTCTGATTTGTGTCCATTTATTCTTTTATGTAGAGACTGTCCAGTTTGACCAATGTACATGGCAGAGGGGCATTGCTGGCACATGATGGCATATATCACATTGGTAGATGTGCAGGTGAACAAGCCTCTGATAGGCTGATTTTCCATGGGGGGGACACACACTCGAATTTATAAAACAGATTTCTAAAAAAACGATTTCTATAAATTCGACCTAATTTCGTAGAGTAGACATACCCTAAGTGAAAGAGGCAATAAACAAATGAATGTGACTCGTCTAGAGTTAACGAAGAGCAAAAAAAAACCGGAAAATGAGATTTTCCATAAGATAATAAAAACAATCACCAGTGTTTATTGTTAAAATTGCAAATATCCTTTTACACCAACTGCTTGCAGGGGTCAATTTGCTGCTACGAAACTACCCTACGTTGTGCTACTGGCGTCTTGCAATCACAACATAACGGCATGAATATGCAGCAAGCAAACAGATGCACCTTTTAGGATCATTTCAAAGGAAAGAAAGGCACGGGAAACCCTAGCCCCACGGAAGGTGTAAATAATCCCACCTCAGCAGCAACACAAGTACAATCGATGCACTCGACCCACGCTGGGAGACCTAGTTCTTCACACCTTGTGCAGACAGATGCTCGCCCCCTGGGGCAGAACAGTCCCCGGAACTACCAGCAGCCTTTCCGCGAGCCCGATGGAAAAAGCCGCTCGTCTTTTCACACGCTGCCAGCCCATCCCCCAGGCTCCGCCAGCCTCCCACGCCCCCTTCCCCTTGAAGCTGCCCTGCCTTCCTGCCAGAGGAAGAGAGTTGGGAGAGCCCGCAGCTCTCCCCACCCGAGCGCACGGTCCATCCCTCGCCCTGCGGGCCGAGCCTGCGTCTATCCCACAACCTGCAAACTAGCCCCGCTGCCGAACCCCAGCCCATCTCAGCAATAAAAGGAGGGAGAGAGAAATGATTGTCCTTGAGAGGTCGGCGCTCGCTGCCTTGTAACGGGCAGGGACAGCTCTTATCTTCAGTGCAATCTCTCACCCTCTCTGCACATCAGCCAAGCTAGGCAAATCCTGCATCAGCCACCGCCCGCCTCCCAGTCCCCTCACCTCCCCCATACATCCGAAGTTGGCCCTTCTGGACACACGTACCGGAGGCGAGGTACAGTGGTCGCCTCTCCCCCCCCCCCACCCCACCACCCCCTTTACTGCTGCTCAATGCATGCAACGTGGGCTGGTCTAATCAAATCTCAGAGTCACAAAAATATGGCTCCCTCCCCGATGCCTCCCTTCAGCCTGTTCCACCGGCTCCCAGCCCCCAGCCCTCCAACCAGACCCGGGGCCCCCGATTTAAATTACAAGACGCAGAGGATTGCTCCACGCCAAGCTCGCTCCGGCTGATGCAGGAGGTAAATAAGCACAGCAGCCCCTCTTGCATCTTTTCCCCAGTCTCCTCTCGTGCTGGTCTGCACTGCTTTCGCGTACAGCAGCCTGCTCCGGTGTAAGGGGGTGTGGTGGGGAAATGTAAGCGGGGCAGGGAAAGAGCCTTACTCCAGGTATAAAACTGCTTTTATTACAGCTCCCTGGGTCGCCTCCATTCTGCAGCTAGGCTCCAGTGAGCAGGGCAGCGTTTCGGTGTGGATTAGATTGTGCTGGAATGAAGCTAGCTATCAACAAGCGTTAACACGCTCCAGTTCCAGCAGCTGGGATCTGGAAGGGTCACTCCATGCATCTGGTCTGTCTTTTGCAAAAGCCCAATCACCGGAAAAGGGATCAGGGGCGAAAGCTGAGCCGAGCCAGCCTTGAGCTTCCAGGCAAGATTCCTCTACCAGGTTCAAGAAAATTCACCCGTCTCCTTGCGAGGCTGAGTGCAATGCAATAGCTACACGCAAAAGACAGGTGGAGGTTCATTCCCCTGCAGATCCAGCGCTCCCTTTGCACCGCCAGGCTTCGCACTGGCTTTCTGCATTCCCACTACTCAGCCCGTGCATACAAGGATTATCCCCTTGGTTAAAAAAAGAAACACGAGAAATTCCATGCAACGTGCAATAGCAGGAGAGGGGAAAGGTTCCTCAGAGGCTCCTACCGGGACAGGCGTTACTGTTGCATTGCAAAGCGCCTAACCCCTGCAGTTCGCTTCCTTCCCCGCTTCCTTGCCTGCCAGTGCCGCCTGCTCCTGCGCTCTGCTCCTCCTCAGCCGCTTGCAGCTGCTGCTCACTCCAGGCTCGGAGCCCCCTACCCAGGGAGAGCAGGAAACGCGTCATCACTCTGGGACTGGTCTGCCTTCCTCCTCCCGACCATGCTGCCGCCTCCTCCTCCCCCTAGCTGGAGCAGGGACCCCCCGCACACGCCCGCACCCCACCCTGGCACCTCCCGAGCGCAGCAGCAGCTTCTCCTGCAAGGGCAGCTGCCACAGAGACATCACCTCTTCCCCCCCCCCCGTTCAGTGGATTTAGGCAGCAAGGTCCCCTATCGCCCTCTCTTATCTGCGAGTGAGGATATGGGGGCAGCTGCTACAGCGACCCCCCCCATCCCACTCCACCCAGCTGAGAGGTGAGCAAAGGGGACCCAGACGAAAAAAATCCATTGATCCTGCTGGGTGGTGGGAAGGGGGAGGTCCGTGCTCCCAGCTGCAGTATGAACCTCTCTCCCCCTAAGAACAGGCTGCCCTCTGTCCCTCCTCTGGGCAGGGCAGCTGGCACTAGGAGCTCTGCCCCCGTTGAAGATGTGCCCCTCTTCAGTCACAGCTGCCAGTGGCCCTGGGATAGTTTTCAGGAGGGAAGTAGGTCAGGGCATGGCTTCGTTTCAGGGATGCGGAAAGCAGGGGAAAATAAAGTATTCTTTAAGTAGGGAAATCGATTTGTGGAGCAATTTCATTTACTGTTAGAGAAAATGCAGGGTTCTCAATGTTGGCTCGACACTTGCCCTCACCTTTACTTGTATCTATACCACAATACTGTATGTAAACCCAGGTAGTGAGTACCAGACTTTTAGTCTAAGTTAAATTACTTTTCTAACACTGCAAACTCTTACAAAGTGGGGTTAAATGGCTGAGATTGTGTTACATACTTAGATACCAGAGCAACAGGCATGTAGGAGACCCAAGACAGAGGTTGCAGGAATTCTCAAAAATTGAGGCAATGTTTCTACAGAGCTGAATTAAATTAATAGGTCCCTTTAAACTTCCTTCCCTGCCCTGGCACTGAGGTAACTATATTTTATTCTGAAACCAACCCAAAGGGCTAAAGAGCAAGTGAACCTAAACTTGAATTTTGCAAAGAGACCCACAAGGGCAGATTCTCTCCCACACAGAGCCTCGTTGACCTACACCCTACATTGGTACAATTTACATTTTGTTCATCAAAAATCTAAAAAATGCCAACTTAGGCACCCCTGTACCTACACTGGAGGTAGGTCACGCCTCCTGTTTATTCATCACCATCTTAGACAGGAGCTTATGGGCCAAACAAAATTCTGTGCACTGGATTATTTCAACGTGACTAAAAATATCAACTCATTCAAGGCAAAACAGCCATTTATATTTGGTCATATTAAGCTTTTACACGTAGTACTATCTGGAAACTTGTTGTAACAAGCAAAACTAAGGGTTTGTTCTGCATTAACTCTACAGGTATAGGCCCGTTCGTGCAGGCAGAGTTGTACCAATATAAAGGTACTTTATATCAGTATAGTGATACCCATACAGGGTGGAGAATAAGCTACACTGGTTTGAACCCCTTACACTGGCTTGAACCCCTTGCATTCTCTGTACAGTTTATATCACTATAACTCTTCTAGTAAACAAATTATAGCCAGAATCAAAATCATTTTGCCAGTACAAAAATTGTAGGGGCCTAAATGATCAACTGTTCTTCAGCATTGTTTGTAAACAGGAGAAAGTTTTCTCAGTTGCATCATCCTTCAGCGATTCTCCCAGTCAACAGTAATTTTGAGCAGTCAAGTGAGCATTAAGCCACTAGGCCAACATGCAATTGGACTGTAGAACAAGGAAGTCCTGAAACCCATTCAGGATTTCTACAGCAATTCATTCCCTGGTGAGCTTGTTGAAGATGGTCTCATAGTTACTATACCCAACAGCAGTTACCTTGTACACCTAAGCTGCATGATTAAGGCATCTCAGTATTAACAACCGTAACAGTCATTCTGAGCTACTTAGACCACTTGCAGTTTGGACAAAAAGCATCTTGCAAATCGCACTAGAAGGTGTGCTTAATTTGCTTTATTGCATTAGAATACTTTGTTTGGAGGTGTATTTGCTTTTTTATAGGTTTAAAGATATACATACCTAAATAAAAGTTCTGAGGCATTGTTCATATGCCTTCACAGCTCCCAGTACAGGAGACACCTTGGGGGATAGCCAGGGATAAGTAAGGGCATGGCCACAGATTGACTGCATTTCACCTATTCTCAACTATCGGAAAGACCATAAGCAGCCAACTGTAATTTAGAGGAGCCCAGAGGATGCTTTAAATTTTGCCAGGCCCAAGAAGGCTGACTAGTGCCAAAACAGGACTGTGAAAAGGTAACAAAATCAACTTTCTCCACCCACCTCCAAGGCCTGTGCAGCAGAGCTGATAACTTAAGCCCAAAACATTAGATGTTGATGACATAATGGTGAGTCTGAGCTTTCCAAAAATGGGAATTATTTATTTTTCATCATGTTTACTTATGCATGCTAGGTGCTGTACAGGTAAATAAAAGACAGAGTCCCTGCCTCAAAGAGCTTACAGTTCAAGTTTTATACACAACTCAGCAAGGATACATAAATAATGAGGTAACAAAATCCAAAGCTTTATTCCAAACTGAGATGATATTTCCTAGATAATGTCAATGTGTAAAAGTGAGACACTTTTGGGTTTCACGTAAGCTTCACAGCCTGCAGGAATCAGCAAGTCGTACTCTACTTTTTCCCAATTCTGATTCCAGTCTACTCAGATAAATCTCCTGATTCCACAGAGACAAGGATAATCAGAAATCTTTTCCATCTTAGAGGCTAGTTTTGTGAGTAGCCTGTTGTTGGTCCTCTACAACAGCTGGAACATTCTGTCTAGTGATGAATTTACATTAGTTCACTTTATTAACATTTGCAGATGGAAATATTTCTGATGAAAAAAGACTCAGAATAATTGAAATGAACCAAAAAGTTGCTTACATCACAGTTCTGAAATTATCCAACTTTCCCTTCCGTTTCATTGTGAAGACAACTTTGGCCCTTCACCTCTTTCCTATTAGTCTCTCACTTGTCTCTTGGAGTATCATTAAACTGGTTTAGTTAGTAGTAGTAACTGCTGAGTTTGAGATTTGTCTGACGACCTGCATGACATAATAATCTCTCACAATCAAATCAGACTCTAGCCACAATTACCAGCTGTGACAAGTGAGCTGACACGTTTATGGTTCGTTATGAACGAGGGGAAAAATTATGACTGCTTGGAAGAAAATCACATTTCTAGGCTTTGTTTCTATCCAGACAAAGCTTAAAAATTGAGACATTCTATTTCAGGCATCTGGCTTTACTTTCCCTCCATCCCAGCAGTTTTACCTCATCTCTCTGCATCTTCCTCATTACCATACCTTCAGAGGCTCAAAAGCAAATGCACTTTGGCAGATCAAGAAGTACAACGATCATACGTTTCCATGAAACAAAGTGGAGCTGACATATACCATCAGGAATGGGAGACCAGTTTTCAGTTGCTCACCAGGTGTGTTAGTAGAGATGGGGACCTCCTTTTTTAAACTTGAGAGGCAGATGTCAGGAGATGCCCACAGAATAATGAAACTTCTACACAAACTGCCCATAAATGCTGTCCCACTTGTTCATGGCTCTGGGTTAATCTTTGTATTGAAAATATCAGAACTTCGATACCTAAACCATATCATGGGTGCACACCTTCAGGTGACAGCATTTCTAGCGAAACCCTTCTCTCATTTTTGCTTACAGTGTCGGATGTCAGGTCAGGTACATGCTATAAACAGTTTTCTAATCCGACAGTTCAAATGCACTTTAAATCAAGAAAAAAAAAATCAATGGCTCAGAATGGGTCCATTTAAATGCAGCATAAATCAAATCTAGGTATGCAAATGAGATAGTAAAAATAAGTGCATATAGATATTCCATTAGGATTGGGCATCTTTAGAAAACTGACAAGTGAGAAAATAATAATCTTCTGCCGCCTTATACATTAAAACAGGAATGCAATGCCAGTTACTAAGATCCTGCAAAGGCTTTGGATGGGAAGGAGAACACTTACAAAGCTCAGGAAACATGACTCCAGCAAGGTAAATGGACTTATTAAAAGCTAGTAGAGGAACATGTTTTGGCTAAAATGTGACAGATTATTTTTATACCTATGTAAGAAGGTTTGGAAAAGTCAAACGCAGGAGCCCTAGTGGGTCAAAACTAGAGAGGTTATGTGACTTGCACAGAATACACAGTGAATCTGTGACAGTCACAAAGCTAGGAATAAGCCCAGAGTATCTAGCTCATGGTCTTGTGCTCTGACCACTAGACCATCTTCCTCTGGCATATATACCCTGTTTTTGGAAAGTATAGTTAAGAAAATAGTTTGTTAAGTAGCTTAAAACAACCAGATGTGGTGTTAGATTCTGATTTAGCAATTGTTGAACAAAAGAACAGGCGGTGAAGTAACACTGAATTAAAAAGTCACCACACAGAATAATTAAAAAAATTCTAGTTCCTAATTTTGTATTTAATTAGGGCTCCTAAGTACCTTGGAACATTAACATAGTTTGGTACAGCCTGCTGTCCCTGATAGTCCAACCTCTGAAAGTAGCCTGTGGATACAGAGCTGTTAGGCTTTATCAGCCATATCACCCCCCCACCCCGCACTCTCTGCCCTTCTGGGGTGATGTCCCAACACTTCCTTGAGCACTGGGGCTCCAATTGTGAGTAGCCCTGGCATTATGTGTGTAAGGGGAAGGCTCTTTGGGCACACTTCCTCATTACTCACACCCATTTCAGTCACACACTGTCTCTCAGACATTAAAAGCCATATTTTTCTCTCTCTGAATGCAAGGAAGGATCACGTTTGTGTAACGGAAGGTCAAATTTGGGCCTAAGGGTATGTCTACATTACCGGGCAGCAATCGATCCAGCGGGGGTCAATTTATCGCGTCTAGTCTAGACATAATAAATCAAGCTCTGAGCGCTCTCCCATCGACTCCTGTACTCCAGCACCGCGAGAGCTGCAGGCAGAGTCAATGGGGGAGCAGCAGCCGTCGACGCAGGGTAGTGAAGACACCATGGTGAGCAGGTCTAAGTACATCAGCTTCAGCTACATTATTCACGTAGCTGAAGTTGTGTAACTTAGATCAATTCCCCCCCCGCCCCGCCCCCAGTGTAGACCAGGCCTAAGTCTTCATATTGTTTACTTTTTGCATAGTCTTATCAAAGCACCACTGCTGTGTTTCTGCTCAGTTGCCTTCCTTTGTCTCTTCCACACCCCAGCACTACAAAGAACAATACACAAAGAAAATCTCACCTGTCTGTGTTACTCTGTTACATCAGTTTCTTCATTGTGACTCAGATTGTTCATTCTGATAATAATGGAAGCCCCCAAATCTTGCTGTAAAATTATTTTCAGTCCCACTTAATGTGATTACCTCTTGCTGGACACAATAGAAGTTATTCCAAAAAGGGTTGTGGCACCATTGACTCTTACTACTTAGCTTTGCATGGGAGTTTCTGGAAGAGATTCATCCATTAGAAAAATGTCTTTTTAAGGACTTAAATCCTTTAATAGTAAAACGAAATTGCCTAAGGGGTCACCTTCCCTTCCCTCCCTCCCTCCCTATTACATTATCAGCATTTTACTGTTTAAAATCAAGATTGGAACTGTGGTAATCATCCTGTGACCTCACCACTTCTCCTTCCCCAACTCTGAAGTCTGTAGTCACGAGTGACAAAAAACAGAGTTCCAGAGTATTGAATGATTTGTGTCTATGCAGGAGCAGCTGATCTTATCAACTTCTCTTAGCTCCATAGTTACATTACAGTCTAAATATAGCCTTGTAGAGAAATTATATTTTCCCTTATATGATAGTTGCTGCATCTGCAGAAAGTCACTCAACCAATTTTAAATTAACTACAGAATGACTTTACAGAATTAATATGCTAGGTAAAAAAACACAAACAAAGAGACACAAGTACCTCTGGAGGGCAGAAACTCAGGCGCATGTGAACCAATGCCTAATTTAAAGGGAAATGGTGATTTCAGAGGGTGGAAGAATAGGATTGTGGGTCATATTTGGGACCCAGATTCAGTAATGTATAAGGCCTGGAGACTAAGAACCACAGGTCACTTTTAGAGGCACAACACCTAATAGTAATAATAGCAGTTAGGGCCATAGGTTGATTTCACAATTGCTTATTCCAGCTCTCCTCATACTCAGTATTAGCAACATCAAAACATTTTAATATCTAAAAAGCAGAGTTTCCCATGGCATTACCATGTTACTCAGAAGGAAACTTATTTTGCTTAAGTTGATTATGAAAAACAAGGTTAATGAAAATGTCTGAGTTAAAGGCTTGGATTCAGACTGTCATAATATCCAATATGGGTTGGTGTTTCCAATTGTGGTTTCCAAACATATCTTAAAATTAGTGTTTGGACCTGAGCCACAAAACATTTTGCAGGGTTTTGAAACATGTGACAGGACTCACAGAATACACAGGAGGGATGCTCTCCACATCACTTGTATGTAACTAAGTGGTGACTCACAAGATGAACAGTAAGTTATAGAGTCTTTTAATCGAATATCTTGCCCATTTTCAAAAACAGTATGCACAAAAAATCCACTTAAAATATTGCACTTTTGAAAATGGGATGTAGTCTCCAAAGTCACTTAAGCAATTTGGAAAATTTTATCTGGGAAACAGTGTCAACCTTACCACCTGAATGGTGAAATCCATGCTGTGCTACAGCAGCAGAGTTTTTCAGTTGCCACTCCTCCCAAGGATGCTGATAAAGTATTGGAACAATGCCATTCCTTTTAGGAAATAAAATTGTTGTTTTCCTGGCCCTTAGTGCCCCGCTATGTTACCACACATTAGCTTTGTTGCCGTTATAAAGGAAAATGTTTGCTTTTTTTTTTTTAAATTACATCAATTCAGTGTGATGGAAAACTCTTCACTTTTAAAATACGAGGCATTGTTAGCACCTCGTCTTCATACAAATCATTCGAATAATAAGCTCTATATTATACATAACTCAGTTTCCTTTCTGTGTTACAGTCTCCTTCAGTACTTAGCTACATCCGTTTTACTGTTCAGATTTATAGATTGTTTGTTATGATTTATAACAGAACAATTGTTTTATGCGCTGAAACAATGAAATAGAGATTTGGACATATGTAAATGAATCAAACAAATGCATTGTCTGAGTCTGTGTAATACCAAAGGAAAGAATTGAAGTTGACACAAGAATATTTCCTGCTGGAGGTCTGCCAAAGAAAAATTGGCTACACTAGTAATGCTCATTATTGTGATTCTCATCTTATTTGTAAGTTTAACAAAGCACCAACATCTGCTTATGATATTAGCAAGACTAAGTCCATGCTGTAAGCTGTTTGTGCATAAACTATATAATTTCCTTCAAAAGCAATATTTGCACACTTTTGCACTCAGAGGCGAAAACAAACCTTCTTTTATGTAGTACAAAGCACTTCAGTCTCACTTAAACCCTAAGTTACACATGCACGGAGGTGAATTTCACCCTCAGTATGATAGTGGTGTACACTGAGCATATACAGTAGCTTTAAAATCAGTAGTACAAGCCATTCTAAGGGTGTGTTCATTAACTGCAAATATCTGAGATCAGATCAAGCCTCCTATATATGCTGAGAGCTTCGTTGAAGGACGGTGTTATGCCTCTGAGGATCTGGATGGCTCAGGGAGTTAGTAATGGGATATGAAGCCTTTCACCTCTAGGTCACACCTTGAATCCTGTCCAGGCTGGTAATTACCAAAGATTATCACCCCCTACAACTCAAGATCTGTGCACAGAGAGGACTCTCTGCTCACAGATTTCCCTTGTGGAAGGGGGCTGGGGTTTCATGCTGTTCCACGCTGGGGCTCAGAGCTGGTATGGTCCTGGCTTCCAAGGATCCACTGGGATATACCAGATATCCCCATGACTTCTTCCATGGAAGGTGAACCCCTTCTCTCAGTGGAAAGATTGGGAAGGAACTCCCAAAAGGGATCCTCTCAGAGATTCCGTCCTCCTGGGCTCCCTCCTGGCCGTAATTGCCATCCCGTGGCTGGACTCTGGCCTCTGTGAAATTAGCTGGTGGTCTCAGTTCAGCATCCTAGTGATTGGGTCTGTGCATGACAATAATCAGATCTGTAAATGATCGGGGAGCCAAATAATCACTGGGCAGGGAAGCTGCTTATAGGAATGGTCAGTCCCTGTGGGGTAAGTGTGAATGGCAGGTTGGTGTGTGGGAGGCACATATAGCTCCTGCCTGTCCTGCACGACAGAAGATTTGAGTTTCATGGCTCTCAGGCTGCTGCCTTCAAAACTCTGATCCCTTGGCCTGCTGGGGGTATTCATGGGTGGCTCCTGCATGGAGCTGTGAGCATGGGCATATGGCCGGTGTGGTTCACGGATGTCCCCGATGCCAGCTCCTTCTGTTGCCTTTACCTCCAGATCACTAGGCTGCAACCCCTCTTCTAGCTCCTCCTCCTGCTTGGATTCTGGCTGCACTTTTCCCTTCATCTTTTCCTTTATGCACTCCTTGTCCACTACCCAGCAAAGCCATGGCACCACCCTGTCAACCTCCTTGTGGCACTGGGCAAGATGACTATAGATTTGTCCAGGAGGAGGAAGTTCGGTGGGGGGTTCTCTACAACTGTGGGGCCTACTTTCGGTCCCTGCTTGTTTCACGTACTTAGACAAAGTTCCTCTGGGCGGCACCCACCAACTCCATCGCAGAGCAGTGGCTGCAGTCCAAGGTTCTCTGCTCTGTGTCCCCATCTGTTCCCCTTTGTTCTCAACTGATGACCTGCATTCCCCTTTCTTTGTTATCATTTGTTGTTCCTCTTGATCAGTTGCTTCCTGACTCTGTAGCCCCTCCTCCCTTTGATAGGGCAGGCCTTTCCTTCCTCCCCCATGGTCTCCCCTCTGAGCTCTAGGATTTCAAATTGGCTACCATGTTCCATTTTACATAAATCAATCCATAAATACATCTTAGGACTTTGGCTCTCACCATTTTTCTTTTGGGTACATTTGTTTTCTGTACACTCTTCAGGAGGAAGCAATCCCACACTGCAACACTGAATTCCCAACACCCAGCCAGAATTTGCCAAAACGGATCTTGAGCCAATGTGCAGCTCAGTCTCCTTTGGTCTCCTTTGAATGACCAAAAAAAAAAAGGGGAGGACAGCCCTGATTTAAAATCCTAGAGCTCATGAAAAAAAGGCCTGCCCCCTCACAGGGAGGAGAAGCCTCAGATTCAGGCAGCACCCTAGGCAATCTGTTTGCACACGCATGGAGTTACAAGTTATGTCTACACCGCAGCTGGCAGCAAGCCTCCCAGCCCAGGCAGGGAGACTCACATAAGTAGGGCTCAAGCTAGCATGCTAAAAATAGCAGTGTGGACCCTGCAGCTCAGGTTCTCAAGGTTAGGGGGACGGGTGGGCTTGAGAGCCCGAGCCACAATGTCCATACTGCTGTTTTTAGTGTATTAGCTTGACACCCAGTAGCGCATGTCTCTCTGCCCATGCTGGAAGTCTTGCTCCCAGCCACAGAATAAACAATACTATGGAGGTCTAGCCTTGTGGTTTGAGCCCCATGCTGCACACCATGTGCTTCCAGCATTAATACTTCCTCTCTATGTTATCAAAAGATTTTATTAACTTTGGATGCCTCCATTTCTGGGAGTCCCCAAACAGCCTCCACACATGCTGAACACCCATAGCTCTTTGTGACTGTGACCTTAACTGGTTTGCATCTGTTTCGCCATCTCTACAATAATATTCTATTACAATCTAATTCTCACAACACTCCTCTGAGGAAAGCTACTGCAACAAATACATAATATTTAAAAATCAGTTAATAAATCACTTTGAAGATAAAAGACACTCTATAAAAAAGGTATTAAGTTCTGTGGATGGAGGGATATCTTTCATCTCTGCACAGTGCTCCAGAAAAATATAGGAATTTTGTTGTTGTTTTTACCAGAGAACTCTCTCACCAGGATCATCTTCTACTGATTCTTCTCTTGTTGACAAACAGTATTTATCCAGTATTGGTAAAACCAGTGGGCTTAGAAGTTAAGAAAGTTATTCCCCATTGATAGTGCCAAGACTGAATACACCGAGGAACTATCTGAGAAATGCAAGCTGTGGATGCTCAGTTTCACTCCATAAACAAAGCAATTGCATAGAAGAAGACTAATCAGTTACTTAAAGGAACAAAGGAGTCATTTTACTAGAAAAATCAGTGATCCATCTAGTCTAATTCTTGCAATGATGTCTGAAGTCAGCTAATCCAACCCTCCTCCAATTGGTGAAGAAAGCGCTATTATGAATATTGTCTATAATAGACCTATTTTCATAAGAATAGTACAGGAGGGAAAATAAAACAGCCACAGCATATTTATGGATGATTTCTCAAATTGTGTAAGAGAAGGGTAATCGTGCAAGATGATTCGTTCTCTAACATTGCCAAGGGAGCAGCTTAGGTGCTCCTCTGCATGCATGTTGGGCATGGAAACCAGAATGGCCCAGGCCAAAATAGGTACCATACTTAACTTTTTAGAAGACATTCAGATCTTCTGAGTTGTTCATTATACATAGTTGTGGTGGTGCAGCCCTTTCTGCTGACTGTCTCTCCTCCAGCCCCCAGCTGAGCACCTCCTCCTGCTTGCTTGTATATCCCCAGCCACGTTCTCAAGCCTCATATTTTTTGCTGAACATCAGATTTATACTCTTCAGTTTATCACCAATGGGGATAACTAACTAAATCTACCCACAGCAAAATGAAAAAATCACACTCTTCAAATGTGATTTACAGCACACGATTTTTATGGACAGATAAATCAAATTTGAATAATTTTGGAAAAAAGGATTATTAAAACCTTCTCATGGCTCTTTTCCTTATGCTGCATCTTCAGATTTAAGCTGCGTTTTCTGTAATCTCACAGATCTGCTGTGTTCTCCTGTGAAATCATCACTGAGATAAGGAAATATGTTAATAGGGTTTTTTTATGTAACAGATCTGTAATTAGGGTTGGATGCCGGAAGTCTGGATTAGTAGAGAAAGGCAGTATGTACCCCTGGCTCTGGATATGTCTGCGCTGCAAAAAAAGACCGGCAGGTGCTGCAGCAAGTTTCAGAGCCTGGGCCAACTGACTTGGGCTCGTTGGGGCTCATGCTACAGGGCTAAAAATAGCAGCATAGCCTTTTGGGCTCGGTCTCCTGTTCTGAGAGCCACCCCACTTGCTAGGTATCAGACGCCGGGCTCTGTCCAGCCCAATCCTTAACATCTACATTGCTATTTTTAGCCCCAGTGTAACTGTGCCTTAGTAGGTCACAACTGAGGATGCCAAATTCAAGACAGACTGCTGAGAAATAGGGCAAACTGGTGGTTATTCTTTTATAAGATATACCAAACAAGCCACAGAAGTAAACTCCTGTTTCACCACATTGGCTAACAAGAAAACGTAAAGGCAGTTTCCTCAGGCATTCCAGTTCTTATATCACCTCCAAAAATACTGGATTCAGAGATGAGTGGTGCTTTACACCCAGTCTCATCAAATAATAGGTTCTTCTGATCCCAAAGGACCAGCCACACACCCAGGTCAATATAGAACTTAGATCTTACCCAAAAATCACACTGATGCCAATCCTTTAGTATCTAAATTCTAAAGGTTTATTCATAAAACAAAAGAAAGGTGAGAGTTAAAATTGGTTAAAAGGAATCCATCACATACAGTAATGGCAAAGTTCTTGGTTTAGGCTTGTAGCAGTGATGGAATAAACTGCTAGCCTAAGTCAAGTCTCTGGGGTACATCCACAGCTTGGATGGGTCATTCAGTCGATTGTTCAGAGCTTCAGTTTGTAGCAAAGTACCTCCAGAGGTAAGAAGCAGAATTGAAGACAAAATGGAGGTGTTTCCAGCATTTTATAGCTTTTTCCATGTGGAGGGCATCCCACAGCAACAAGATGGAGTTTGGAGTCACATGGGCAAGTCACATGTTCATGCCCAATATCCCTCAGTCATGGCAGAAAGCCATTACCTACACTCCAGACAGCACATTTACATGACAGTCCACCCAGTGTAGATGGACGTCTCCCATGGTCCATTGTCAACCAAGGATTTCTTGAGGAGCCACTTAATTTGAACAGTCCCTCCAAGATGTCCTGGGTATTACCTTGTGAGCATTACCCCAGGAGCAAACATTTGAAATCCAAGTATAGAGCCAATACTTATAACTTCACATACAAAAATGATACATGTGTACAGATAGCATAATCATAACCATCAAATCATAACCTTTTCATAGACACCTCACTCGACAACCTTTGTACAATATTTGCTGGAAATATATAACAGTGGTTGCAAGAATGATCTATATGGTTATATCGTAATCAGATAACGCCACACACGGGCTCTGAGACTTGCTGCTGCAGGGTTGGTTTGTTTTTGTTTTTTTTTGCAGTGTAGACATACCATAGTGCTTAGCTTTAAGCCACCTCTGTGCTTCCCATATTTTCAGGGCAGCCAGGGCCATCATGTAAGTTAGATCTTAGGGCTCCTCTAACTTTGACTCTGGTTTCCTGTGGGGCCATGGGACAAATAGTTGGTACACACTGTACTCTGGCCTTGTTCCCTCTCCCAGCTTCGAACATGGCCCCAAGTCCAGGGGAAGGGCAAATGGGAAACAGCACAGAGCCACTCTGTCATCTAGGGGACCCCCTTATGTAGGGGTATTCTTTGGAGGGGTTGCTTCTGCTCCCTTTATGCCAGCAGCACAAAGTGAAGGAATCAGTTTTCCACAGAGAACCGAGCCTGATGTATTTGGGGTCTGGTGGGCTAAGACTAGGTTTTCAAAGCTCTCATACCAGCAGAGTCTATTAAACCTATTAATTGTAATCAGGACTTTGTGGATTTGGCACTCTCTCTTTGTTCCTTAATCAGCTTTACTATTTCTGCCAAGCTACACCTCCTCTGCCAGAGCTGAACAGGCACTTCATAAACCTGGACCTGACTTGTTTCTGTTGTTGAGAAGAGACCTGTGATTCTTAGTTTTTCCACAACTGCCATGAATTTCAGCAAAGGAAACACTTTCTTCTTCACCCCAAGAGTAAAATTAGAAGTTTTACCTCACTAGCAGAGCTGGTAGGTCTCCATTTATTATATACTCCTCCTCATAATGGAGCTTAATGCATCTTGCAGAAGGGGGAATACCAGCATAGCACCAGTGGTAACCCTGATACCTTAGTATGGAGAAAGCGCTGGTTCATGTCCTTCCAGGAATCTGTTCCTTATGCATATGAATCATTCATTTGATGTTTACTCACTTGGGGTGAAACACAACCCAGGGAAGAGGATAAGCATAAAATATTAGACTTCACTCAAGCTCCCCTTAAGTTCTAACTGTGGGACTTACGTGGAGTGCAAGGCCTTTACAATGAAGTGAATCTGACCCGTGGAGCAAGATCCTGAGCCTCACTGGGACGTGGATTTCAGTGGGGTCTATGCCTATGAGGGGAGGTTAGGATCAGGCCCTTAGGCACCATTCTGTGTTCTGTGGTATCTAGATCAGTCTTTAACATTTTTTGTTTTACATGTTCCTTGTCAGGGCCTATAATGTAAGTGATCTGACCGAGTGGTCGGAGCCTGGAGTAACATTGGGGTCAGAAGCCATGCCAAGAATTCGCAGCCAGAATCAGAAATCCTGCCCAGGGGCAAGCTGGAGTCAGTAACTGGAGCTAGGGAGAGGAAGCAGGGACCAGGGCCAGGGCATGGTAACAGGAACAAGGAGCAGGAACCAAGGGTCAGTCACTAGGGCTGCTGCTGACCAGACCCTTGAGAGCTCTCTGCCTGGTTCCTGCTCCTTTTTCCTGTTACTGCTCTCTGTTCCTTGTTCCTGGCCACTGCTTCCTTGCCCTAACTCCAGTTCCGGACTCTGGCTTTGAGCCTTGGTGTGACTTCCAGCTCCAGTTCAAACCTTGGCATGGTTTCTGTCTCAAACTCCGTTTTAACCCTTGGTGTGGCTTGTGACTCTGGTTTAGTCCTTGGCATGGCTTCTGCCTCTGACCATTGGAATGGCTCTTGACTCTGATGCTAATCTGGGCTCCAGCCACTAGGTCACACTGCCCATGTTATGGGCCCTGAGAGTTTGCTCAAAGCCAGGGTGTGTGGCAGGAACAGGGAGCTTTATGGTAAGAGGGGCCCAAACAGCAGTGCTGCTAGCATACAGCTGTTCCCACTGCATCAATGAGTACGGTTCCTGTTTGCAGTTCCCTCATCTGACTTTGGGGTATGGTGGCATAGCTGATGAGGTGTTCCCTCAGTAAGCCCACAAGTCAGGTTTGAAACCTGTGGCGCCTGAGAGCCCTAGAGACAGTCTTCCTCCATAGCTCTAGTCTGACACTGTCTTCACACTAACAGCCATAGAGACAGCATCCCTTCACATGTGGTAGGAGAATCTTTCCCGCATTATCCTGTCAGTAAGTTGCTGAGGTTGTACTACTTAGGGACTAACAGAATGCTTCAGTTTTCTTTTGCAGTCACTGCTTGGTGTCTGTTGCATTTGTAGACCATAGCACTTGCCTGTGTGGTAATACCCAGGTGTATCACAGGAAACTCCATGAGGGCATCATCCAGCTCTCTGATCTTTGTGATGTTGCTGTCAATCCTTGAGGAAGTAGAGGAAGACCACCAGGAGATACCACTGGGCAGCTTTTAGTCCCTGCTGACCTGAGACCTTCCATCCAGTGAGCTAAGGATGTATCTCATTACCACCACACCCCACAACAAATACTACTTTTCTTCCTTGTCTCCCCAGGCCTTTTATTGGTTTTCAAGTGCTCGTGGAAAAGATGTGTGTTTGGATGCATACAGCACAGTGAGGTCAGAGGAGATCTTAAGAGTGAGCGACTTTGTGAAAGCAACAGCTCTGCCACTGAAATTGTGAGTTATGCTTTTGAAATCCAGCAGGGAAAACCAATTATTAACATGGATCATCACCCAGCTGAGAGCTAAAATTGAACTTTTGGGTGGAACAACAAATTATCCTATTGATCAAATCTACATGATTTATGTTTATCATTTCAATTTGGATTAATTATAATGGTGCGCAACAAAACTGCATCCAATTTCCCCATTAATATTAGTCCAGATAATAGCACATAATTTCTCTTTGAGATTCAAAGGAATCCTGATTCTCTTCAGGTACCTGCAGCTCATTTCAGAACTCTCCTTCCTTATTTTCCCCTTTGTGATTGTCTTCCTTTTTTCATTTATTACTGACAGGCATTTTCTTCTCTGTGGACAAACAATGGCCAGGTACTTTAAAAAGACAGCCTTGGGTTCTTCAGTTGCAAAGGTCAGGCTTCATCTACTTATATATGATGATTGGAAAATAAGCCTTCATAAGATGGTTGATGGTCAGCCCAACTTCATAAACACTGAGAGAACGGCCAGATGGCCTTTAAGGTGGCCATGGTGAGGCTAGCAACCCACTTTTACAATGGCAGGCAGGTGGAATGGTTCTTGCTTGCTCCCAAGAGGTGTAGTATGTCAGATGTAGCCCCACAGAACAGATAGCTTCTGTCACTTTGAAGTGCTGATATTCCAGGGGTTGCTCAGGACCATGTGCCCAGTCCTGCTCCCAATGAAGCCAACAGCAAAATTGCTTCCAGTGGTATGAAGTCATGCCCCATACAGGCAGCAGTGCCTAGACACAATGGCACTATGACAATGCAACATGCTCTGTCTTTTGTGTCACAGATTAGCAGTGTGTCTTAACTTTTCCCTTATTAGTTAAGTTATCATGTCTGTGATACTTAGAGGTCATTTCACAACTGTTTGGCATGTCAGCTTCAGACAGCGTTCAACTGAGCAAATAAAAATCAGCATTGCAGAAGTGCAGTGCATGTGAAGAAAGGACAGCTGTAAACGTGAGGTATGAAATGATTTCATATTGTAAATATTGAGTTCTGAGGGTCTACTCATGTGCTTAAAGATAAACATATCCTTAACTACCTTGCTGAATTGTAGACTAAAAAGCGAAATTGTCAAATCACCTTGTTCCTCCTGCTTCTGTGACTGGTCAGTAGATCAAATATCAAAGGGTTAATAAGGAACTCTACTGGCCTTACTTGGCAAATCCTCTCCAGTCAATAATAGCCCCACCAAACCCAGAAAAAAAGGAGCTTAAATGCAAAATCATAATCATCCCTCTTCCTTATAAGTTAAGCCTGTGTTGTTAAATCTACAGTGTGTGTGTTGTATCAAACCATACCATATAGCATAATTGTAATCAATCCATACTGTATGACATCAAAGCAACTACTTCTGAAGATCCTAAATCCTATAATGGATGCCAATAGTAAGTGCTCTCCCCCCAACTCCGATACTCATGAGGGAGAGTAAATAATAATGAAGTCACAACTCCACTAAGGCTATACAGGATTCAAAACCACAGTAAAACACGTGCAGTAAACCAGCAGCCCCAATAAGGAACCCTAAATGCCTGTGGGAAAATACCTAGCTGCTCCCCTCCAACAATAGTCCACATCACACATGACAATATAAAGTTGCATATATTAAGAAAAAATTCACATGTTCTCACAGCTTTCACTCCAGCTTGTGAAGGCAGGTGCTGCTGCTGCAGTTGGAAAGCATATGTTAGATAAAGCTCCTGGACCATCTACTAAGGGTTGTGACAAAGCCTTAGGTGAATCCTCAGGCTAAAGGGGAAGAACAGTCTTCATTGGCTTCTCCCAGTTAAATACAAAAACATTCAGCAGTTTTAACGGCACAAGTATAAAATAATAATTTTGCAAACTCCAATTAGGCAGGCTGGATAAATCCATATAATTTGAATTCATATTTAGGAAAAAAACAACATGACCAAGATCTGTGCGTAATTCGTATGATAATATTGGGTGGCACTATTTGTCTCTTTAGGCACTTATATACCATTACAAATCTAGCCCTAAGTGCTTTGCTGAATTGGGGCCTTGGGCAAGAAACAACTTCAAAACCTAAGCCTGCCTAAATCTAATTTTTTTCATTATGATGCTAGAGTCATTCATAAGGACTTCAATCCCGATTATGCCTAACCTAAATTGCCAACTTTGGAATTGATGTTCAAGGGTAGATCTGGATGTAAGAAAAGATTTGCTGATGTGTACAGTGCTTAGGCTGAGTGTTTGAAGGAAGCTATGCAGAATATGTGACAAATGGGACAAGGAGCTGAGGATGCTGATAGAAAATGAGCCTTGGGGAAGAATACAGTTAATGTTTTACTGTTTGTAAAATATGTGTTTTACCAATGAAACATGTCAATCAATTCACTATAAATTTAATTGCATGGCTTAGTTCCCATTAGCCAGAAAAAAATGCTATCATACTAAGGGATTTCAGTTTCATACATTAAAATGCAGGAGCGAAGAAGGCTTCATTCCCCCCTCCCCCCCCATAGCAATATTCCAGACATATCCATCAATATTAGCCTCAGAGGCAATTGCATCTAAAACTGTGCAAATAAAATGGATGTGTGATGGTCTATTGTGACGTAGACACCTGGAAGAATCTGCAGTCTGGATTCCTGTGCAGAAATTCAGATCTATTGCTAATTTGGTGGTCGAAAAGAAAGATCACGCTTCTGTGGCCAAGGGAAGAGCATTCTATCACTTAAAGCCCAGCAGTAAGATTTGGCTGGATGCATGCCACAGGAAAAACTTAATCAGATTCTACAACAATTGGACGCATTGTAACAACCCTTTCTGGACTATACTGTGGAAAAAGAAAAGCAATCCTTTATCAATGGGATTATTCATAGCTTTTCTTCATATCTCCCTTCCTCCCCATCCTGAGTTGGTCTTTTATAGGTCCCTTCACACAGTCTCCCCACAGCTGATGTGAGTGGCTTCTCCTCTGCAGCTGCTGACATCTGCAACAGCCTTCCTGCATTCTTCCAGCTCATCAGTTCTCCATCTGTTCTCAAATGTCTGACCAATATGGAGCTTTTCTCCTTTGGTGGCACTGTGTAACTTCTCAATTGCTTTGCTAGTCTTTATTTTTTAATTCAGTGATGGCATTTTTTAACTCTGTAAACCATTATAGGATCCAGTTTATATTAAAGGAACAAAATTAAAAAAAAACCAGTGTTTTGTACAATGTGTTTGATTTATTTTAAATTCTAGTGTGGTAACCATATATAAACATTGAGAAACCAACACTCAAAAAAAAAAAAAAATCAGGAAAAGCTGCCCTCTGTGTTCAAACCTTGAAATATGGATGGACTCTTTTTATCAAACTCGTCATCAACGAATAAAATTGATGGTATGACCGAACATTCTATGTAATTTGTATACAGTAAGGAACAGTGTGTACAGTCTTCCCACTTGGCTTGCTTTTTAACTTTTAATGACACTTACTAAACAAGCCTTCTTTGAAGAAAAAAAAATAAGACTCTCCCCACTGTTGTCAACTGTGCTGCTACTATTCATGTTATTAAATACATATCGATATCTAGAGTTAGATAAAATAAGTATGGAAATATATATTTATTTCTTCCAAAAAAGAATACACCTGTTATTGCTTAAATATCCAAATAACTGAAAGTAACTTTTTGTAACTGAAAAAGAAAGTGTTAATAACAGTATTAATAATTGCACAGAGAATATTACATTTGCTTGAGGTACATCATGGCCTTGGGGTTGGAGGAAGGGACAGGGAGTCAAGGTTCTGGGGGAACTGTGCAACTGATTCAGTAAGCCTGATATATCAATGAATTCAATGGATATTTTGTTACTGATTTTAGTGGGAGCCAGATCAGGTGGTATAGGAGTGAAGGGCCAGGTTTATAAAGGTATTTAGGTGCCTAAAGATGCATATGGGCACTTAGTAGGATTTATTACTACACTTAACTCAGGGGAGTTAGGTGCCCAAGTTGCTTAGATGCATTTGTGGTTCTTTCTAGCCACCCATCTGCATTTTTAGGCACCTACGTATCTATGTAAACTTGGCCTAAGAAGCTTCACTTCTTTGCATTCAGTTTACTCATCAATACATTTGGGTAAGATGGTCTGATGACTCAACAGAAATAAACAATTATTAGTAAGCAGTTTTCAACAAGGTAATTAGCATAAATCCAAGCAAGTCACCATAACAACAAATATCCTGCTCAGCCTTTAGTTTGTCTGGGCCTCAGAAACTGTGCCCTCAGTTACAACCAGGCAACCCCACTGGAGTCAGGGTAGTTCCATATGTACTACTTCGAATAGAATTTGATCTAGCTCACTTAGATCACACTTTTAAAAGAAGCACAGTGGAAATGGTACTGTCACGACCTCCCTACTTGCCCACCCATAGGTCAGCACAGACACAGAAGTGCTAGGAATAAAATGGATACTGTTCAGAAATGGCAAAGATATTGGACACAGAGAAATGAGGGCAAGAAGAGAACGATCCTGGAAATGCTGACCATTCGCATGGGGTGGGGCAACTCAGACACAGCATTTTAACTTGTCAAGTAAACAAATGTACCACAACATGTATCAGTGTTCTTGAAGTTCCTATTCCAAGGCAACTGAAACAATATTAAATGTTGAGCAAAGAAAATTGAATCTGCTAGAGTTAGACCCTTCATTTCATAAAACGTTACTAAACAATTCAGCACACGTCATTGCCTGATGCCAAATCTAATTTCGTTTTTCTTGTCCTTTACTTCATCTCTGTAGATTATATTCTAGTGAGTCTATGATTCCATTTTCTTTCACTCTTAGGAGTGAAGTGCCTGTCACATCGCTGCCGCTTCCAAATTCAGCTTCTCCTGATTTATCCAATTCGTTCTTATGTCTCTACGCGGGGCTCTCAATCCCATTCTGACTATTGAACCACTTCCTCCAGAAGAATCTAGCTTTGGTTTTCTATGGCTGATGCAAAGATCCCTAGTCACTTCTCTTGTCACACACAAACCTTGAACGTGTGCTGCTGTTGCGATATATTTTTTCAGCTGGGTCCAGATGTCTTATCTGAGGCCACTCTGCAGCCATGCCACTCACACACACACACAGTATGTTTAAAACATTTTTAAAATGTACATCTTATTTGCATATGCAAATAATGTAACCTAGCCATGTCTGTTAAGCACTGGTGGTCCCCTCAAGTCGAGGCCAGCAACTAAAGTGTCTACAAATAAGGCTGTACCACAGTGATACTCCCTCTGAACTAGAGATGAGTGAATATTAAATTCATACTTGGCTATTGGTGATTAACACAAGAGTTGTGGCAACTATTGTGTGTTCAGTTTCAGGGATGGATCCACATTTATTACCCCAAAATGACAGCCTGTGCTGAGAGCAATATCCTGTCAGCTCTGTCCCCCCTTTCAAAATGGGAAGAAAGACAGGGTGAGGGGGAAGTCACCAGATGATAAACGGGAGGAGAGATTAAGAAAAGAACTGAGTAAACAAAGGCTTCTTAACTGTGCTGTGGACTTCCCCCCCGCCAACCCCCAGAGTATTTCCATCCCACCCAAAGACAGCAAGTGTGGTATGCAGTGCAGTGAAGTTCACCCTTAAACCCACACTGTCTCTGAATGGAGTCTGAGACAGCAACAGTATAATCATGGTTGCCCGATGTCCTGGCTCCTGACAAGACCCTACGATGTTGAGTCAGTATGACTAACATACATAGCCATTCGCTGACTTCAACACCATTATGAAAACCACCACAAAGCAGCATCACCAATGGTGACTAAGTTGTAGCTTTTCCTGTCTCTGCTCAAAGCAAGACCCAGTGAATTGTGTCCATACTGTAGAGTCCCTATCACACTAAGTACTCCAGTGAATTGATTTTCCTCTCATGTAGACTAGTATAAATCAGGGGAGACTCCATTAAGTGAATGGTCTTTCACTCACAGTTGTTTTACACCAGTGTGAGGAGGCTCGGTCCCCAAAAAAGCCACCTTGCCACGAATGCAGCATGTTCATCAGTTAGATCAGTAAGGGCACAATATAACTGACCCTATCTTATACAGCCATTTGAATGTCGTACATGGCAGATAGCTAGCTCACAGCCAGGTTTTTGAGATGATGGAATCGCTCAGGAGAAGGGGAGGATAAAGAGGGAAAGAACAGTCTGTCCTAATGCCACAAGTAAGAATAAAAATAATCCACCTCTCTAATATGGCTAATTTCTTGAGCCAACCCTGCTGCTTTCACATTCCCACTCCCCTGACTGATTCACAGTCACATTCTCCACCCTTCTGTAACTGGATAGCAGATTGTGGGGCTGGAATTAGAGGTACCACCTCCTGCGTGTTCTTTATTTCTTGTTCGCTCTGGAACAGCTGTTGGTCTTGGTCTTTGCCAATTAGGGAGGAGGGAAGGAGGCAATTACAGCAGACTTTTGCTGATGTTTTGATAAAACTTCTCTGAACCTTTGGCTGTTCTTCAGGAGCAGGGGGCACCACTGCTCCTGAAAAGGTCTCAGGCTCCCACAGGCTTCCAGGAGTAGCAGCCAGTCAAATATCAGACACTGTTCTATATTTCAGAGCTGCAAATGTTCTTTAGGCCTGAGGCCACATACTCCTTTAACTTGTCCCTGATCCTTTTCAGTGAACCTTGATTGCATCAACATCTTTTCTCACTTTCCAAATAAGCAACATAATTGAAATTTGTAAAAATTCAGAGCTTTAGAATATTACAGAAGTCACATCTGGGGACCAGCAAGGAGGTGATCTGCCTGATAAAACTCATTACGGCTCTATTCCCTGGATCTCTTTTTACAGCGAGGCTGAAAGGAGTACTCACAAGGCATCACTTTCATGAAGCTTTTCACCCCACAGACTCACAGGATTTGCTTCCCTTCTTACAAGATAATCCCTCTTAAACCACAACAACTGGATTTTGCTTCTGTCCCTGCCACAGACTTTAGCCTAAATTTTCAAAAGTGCCCATTCATCTTGGGGCACTGATTTTGCAGGACTCACAACTTCATCTGAAGCCAGTTGGGACTCCTCAGCATCTCTGAAAGTCAGGCCCCAGGCACCCAGCATTAGTGGCCATTTGAGAAAACTCAGCTTTTCTGTCTGGCAAAGAGAACCCACATGCAGCCAAACATTTATCAAAAAACACTAAAGTACAATTTTGGCTCAGCCACCCTGAGCCACTTCCCCAGCGTTCAACCAAAGAACAGAAGGGACCCACCAGGCTTGTCTTCCCTAACACAAACGTGCTCAGGAAGAGCAGGGCAGTTAGAGGAAGGCTTCATTACCTTCACTCACCCTTGTAAACACGGATGGAAGAGTACAAATCACAGCCAGTAAGGAATTACATAGAGAGCCCAAAAAGAAAAGGAGTACATGTGGCACCTTAGAGACTAAAATTTATTTGAGCATAAGCTTTGGTGAGCTACAGCTCACTTCATCGGATGCATTCAGTGGAAAATACAGTGGGGAGATTTATATACGTAGAGAACATGAAACAATGGGTGTTACCATACACACTGTAATGAGAGTGATCACTTAAGATGAGCTATTACCAGCAGGAGGGGAGGGGGGAGGGGGAAGAAAACCTTTTGTAGTGATAATCAAGGTGGGCCATTTCCAGCAGTTGACAAGAACGTCTGAGGAACAGTGGGGGGGAGGGGGGAGAAATAAACATGGGGAAATAGTTTTACTTTGTGTAATGACCCATCCACTCCCAGTCTCTATTCAAGCCTAAGCCCTGGTCTACACTAGGACTTTAGGTCGAATTTAGCAGCGTTAAATCGATGTAAACCTGCACCCGTCCACACGATGAAGCCCTTTATTTCGACTTAAAGGGCTCTTAAAATCAATTTCCGTACTCCACCCCTTACAAGTGGATTAGAGCTTAAATCGGCCTTGCCGGCTCGAATTTGGGGTACTGTGGACACAATTCGATGGTATTGGCCTCCGGGAGCTATCCCAGAGTGCTCCATTGTGACCGCTCTGGACAGCTCTCTCAACTCAGATGCACTGGCCAGGTAGACAGGAAAAGAACTGCAAACTTTTGAATCTCATTTCCTGTTTGGCCAGCGTGGCAAGCTGCAGGTGACCATGCAGAGCTCATCAGCAGAGGTGACCATGATGGAGTCCCAGAATCGCAAAAGAGCTCCAGCATGGACTGAACGGGAGGTACGGGATCTGATCGCTGTATGGGGAGAGGAATCCATGCTATCAGAACTCCGTTCCAGTTTTCAAAATGCCAAAACCTTTGTCAAAATCTCCCAGGGCATGGAGGACAGAGGCCATAACAGGGACCCGAAGCAGTGCCGCGTGAAACTTAAGGAGCTGAGGCAAGCCTACCAGAAAACCAGAGGGGCGAACAGCCACTCCGGGTCAGAGCCCCAAACATGCCGCTTCTAGGATAAGCTGCATGCCATTTTAGGCGGTTCAGCCACCACTACCCCAGCCGTGTTGTTTGATTCCTTCAATGGAGATGGAGGCAACACAGAAGCAGGTTTTGGGGACGAAGAAGATGATGATGATGAGGTTGTAGATAGCTCACAGCAAGCAAGCGGAGAAACCAGTTTTCCCGACAGCCAGGAACTGTTTCTCACCCTGGACCTGGAGCCAGTACCCCTTGAACCCATCCAAGGCTGCCTCCTGGACCCGGCAGGCGGAGAAGGGACCTCCGGTGAGTGTACCTTTTAAAATACTATACATGGTTTAAAAGCAAGCATGTGAAAGGATTACTTTGCCCTGGCATTTGCGGCTCTCCTGGATGTACTCCCAAAGCCTTTGCAAAAGGTTTCTGGGGAGGGCAGCCTTATTGCATCCTTCATGGTAGGACACTTTACCACTCCAGGCCAGTAACACGTACTCGGGAATCATTGTACAACAAAGCATTGCAGTGTATGTTTGCTGGCGTTCAAACAACATCCGTTCTTTATCTCTCTGTGTTATCCTCAGGAGAGTGAGATATCATTCATGGTCTCCTGGTTGAAATAGGGTGCTTTTCTTCAGGGGATATTCAGAGGAGCCCGTTCCTGCTGAGTTCTTTGCCTGCGGCTGAACAGAAATGTTCCCCACTGTTAGCCACGGGGAGGGTTGAGGGGGTAGCCACGCGGTGGGGGGAGGCAAAATGTGACCTTGTAACGAAAGCACATGTGCTATGTATCTAATGTTAACAGCAAGGTTTACCCTGAAAGACTGTAGCCACTGTTTTATAAAATGTGTCTTTTTAAATACCGCTGTCCCTTTTTTTTTTCTCCACCAGCTGCATGTGTTTCAATGATCACAGGATCTTCTCCTTCCCAGAAGCTAGTGAAGATTAGAAAGAAAAAAAAAACACACTCGTGATGAAATGTTCTGAGCTCATGCTGTCCTCCCACACTGACACAGCTCAGAAGAATGCGTGGAGGCAAATAATGTCAGAGTGCAGGAAAGCACAAAATGACCGGGAGGAGAGGTGGCGGGCTAAAGAGAGTAAGTGGCAGGCTGAAGACAGGGCTGAAGCTCAAATGTGGCGGCAGCGTGATGAGAGGAGGCAGGATTCAATGTTGAGGCTGCTGGAGGACCAAACCAGTATGCCCCAGTGTATGGCTGAGCTGCAGCAAAGGCAGCTGGAGCACAGACTGCCACTACAGCCCCTGTGTAACCAACCGCCCTCCTCCCCAAGTTCCATAGCCTCCACACCCAGACGCCCAAGAACGCGGTGGGGGGAGGGCCCACCGGCCAACCAGCCACTCTGCCACAGAGGATCGCCCAAAAAAAAGAAGGCTGGCATTCAATAAATTTTAAAGTTGTAAACTTTTAAAGTGCTATGAGGCATTTTCCTTCCCTCCTCCACCACCCCTCCTGGGCTACCTTGGTAGTCATCCCCCTATTTGTGTGATGAATGAATAAAGAATGCATGAATGTGAAGCAACAATGACTTTATTGCCTCTGCAAGCAATGATTAAAGGGAGAAGGGGAGGGTGGTTAGCTTGCAGGGAAGTAGAGTGAACCAAGGGGCGGGGGGTTTCATCAAGGAGAAACAAACAGAACTTTCACACCGTAGCCTGGCCAGTCATGAAACTGGTTTTCAAAGCTTCTCTGATGCGTACCGCGCCCTCCTGTGCTCTTCTAACCGCCCTGGTGTCTGGCTGCACGTAACCAGCAGCCAGGCGATTTGCCTCAACCTCCCACCCCGCCATAAACGTCTCCCCCTTACTCTCACAGATATTGTGGAGCACACAGCAAGCAGTAATAACAGTGGGAATATTGGTTTCGTTAAGGTCTAAGCGAGTCAGTAAACTGCGCCAGCGCACCTTTAAACGTCCAAATGCACATTCTACCACCATTCTGCACTGCTCAGCCTGTAGTTGAACAGCTCCTGGCTACTGTCCAGGCTGCCTGTGTACGGCTTCATGAGCCATGGCATTAGGGGTAGGCTGGGTCCCCAAGGATACATAGAGGCATTTCAATGTCCCCAACAGTTGTTTTCTGGTCTGGGAATAAAGTCCCTTCCTGCAGCTTTTGAAACAGACCAGAGTTCCTGAAGATGCGAGCGTCATGTACTTTTCCCGGCCATCCCACATTGATGTTGGTGAAACGTCCCTTGTGATCCACCAGAGCTTGCAGCACTATTGAAAAGTACCCCTTGCGGTTTACGTACTCGCCGGCTTGGTGCTCCGGTGCCAAGATAGGGATATGGGTTCCGTCTATGGCCCCACCACAGTTAGGGAATCCCATTGCAGCAAAGCCATCCACTATGACCTGCACATTTCCCAGAGTCACTACCCTTGATATCAGCAGATCTTTGATTGCGTGGGCTACTTGCATCACAGCAGCCCCAACAGTAGATTTGTCCACTCCAAATTGATTCCCAACTGACCGGTAGCTGTCTGGCGTTGCAAGCTTCCACAGGGCTATCGCCACTCGCTTCTCAACTGTGAGGGCTGCTCTCATCTTGGTATTCATGCGCTTCAGGGCAGGGGAAAGCAAGTCACAAAGTTCCATGAAAGTGCCCTTACGCATGCAAAAGTTTCGCAGCCACTGGGAATTGTCCCAGACCTGCAACACTATGCGGTCCCACCAGTCTCTGCTTGTTTCCCGAGCCCAGAATCGGCGTTCCACAGCATGAACCTGCCCCATTAGCACCATGATGCATGCATTGGCAGGGCCCATGCTTTCAGAGAAATCTGTGTCCATGTCCTGATCACTCACGTGACCGCGCTGACGTCGCCTCCTCGCCCGGTATCGCTTTGCCAGGTTCTGGTGCTGCATATACTGCTGGATAATGCGTGTGGTGTTTAATGTGCTCCTAATTGCCAAAGTGAGCTGAGCGGCCTCCATGCTTGCCTTGGTATGGCGTCCGCACAGAAAAAAGGCACGGAACGATTGTCTGCCGTTGCTCTGACGGAGGGGGGGGCGACTGACGACATGGCTTACAGGGTTGGCTTCAGGGAGCTAAAATCAACAAAGGGGGTGGTTTTACATCAAGGAGTATTTCAGGCAGGACTTCACGGAGGGTTCCAATAAGAAATGGTGCACCTAAGTTATTGTTCTTATTGGAACAAGGAGGTTAGTCTGGCCTCTGATTGATACATGGCTAGATTTACCTTGCTGCACCTTCTCTGTGAGTGACTGCAGTGTGACCTAGAGGAATGAGTCCCCTAGACAGGGGAGCGGGGGGAAGCAAATAAGTACAAAACAAATCTGGTCTATTTCTTGTTTTGATCTACTCCATCTGTCTTTTACATCTTTGGCTGGCAGCAGATGGTGCAATATGACTGCTAGCCATCCTCATCTCTTGCCTGCCCAGCAGAAGATGGTACAGTACGACTGCTAGCAATCCATATTGCCTGCCTGCTCACCATAAGATGGTTCAATAGGACTGACTGCAGGACTAAAGAGAATGACCTGGTCAAGTCACTCCAAATTTAGTCCCTGCGCCCATGTCTGCCCAGGCACTCCTGGCCCATGTGGCCAGGAGCACCTCGGACATGACGATGACGGCTACCAGTCATATTGCACCGTCTGCTGCCAGAAGGCAATGGGTTGCTGCTACTGTGTAGCAATGCAGTACCGCGTCTGCCAGCACCCAGGAGACATACGATGACGGTTACCTGAGTGGGCTCCATGCTTGCAGTGGTATGGCGTCTGCACAGGTAACTCAGGAAAAAAGGCGCAAAACGATTGTCTTCCCTTGCTTTCACGGAGGGAGGGAGGGAACGGGGATATGTACCCAGAACCACCCGCGACAATGTTTTAGCCCCATCAGGCATTGGGATCTCAGCCCAGAATTCCAATGGGCAGTGGAGACTGCGGGAACTGTGGGATAGCTACCCACAGTGCAACACTCCGGAAGTCGACGCTTGCCTCGGTACTGTGGAAGCACTCCGCTGAGTTAATGCACTTAATGCACTTAGAGCATTTTCTGTGGGGACACACACACTTGAATATATAAAACCGATTTCTAAAAAACCGACTTCTATAAATTCGACCTTATTCCATAGTGTAGACATACCCTAAGTTAATTGTATCCAGTTTGCAAATTAATTCCAATTCAGTAGTCTCTCAATGGAGTCTGTTTTTGAAGATTTTTGCCACTTTTATTTAAAAACTGCCACTTTTAGGTCTGTAATCGAGTGACCAGAGAGATTGAAGTGTTCTCCAACTGGTTTTTGAATGTTATAATTCTTGACGTCTGATTTGTGTCCATTTATTCTTTTATGTAGAGACTGTCCAGTTTGACCAATGTACATGGCAGAGGGGCATTGCTGGCACATGATGGCATATATCACATTGGTAGATGTGCAGGTGAACAAGCCTGTGATAGTGTGGCTGATGTGATTAGGCCCTGTGATGGTGTCCCCTGAATAGATATGAGGACACAGTTGGCAACGGGCTTTGTTGCAAGGATAGGTTCCTGGGTTAGTGGTTCTGTTGTGTGGTTGCTGGTGAGTATTTGCTTCAGGTTCGGGGGCTGTCTGTAAGCAAGGACTGGCCTGTCTCCCAAGATCTGTGAGAGTGATGGGTCGTCCTTCAGGATAGGTTGTAGATCCTTGATGATGCGTTGGAGAGGTTTTAGTTGGGGGCTGAAGGTGACGGCTAGTGGCGTTCTGTCATTTTCTTTGTTGGGCCTGTCCTGTAGTAGGTGACTTCTGGGTACTCTTCTGGCTCTGTCAATCTGTTTCTTCACTTCGGCAGATGGGTATTGTAGTTTTAAGAATGCTTGATAGAGATCTTATAGGTTTTTGTCTCTGTCTGAGGGATTGGAGCAAATGCAGTTGTATCTCAGAGCTTGGCTGTAGACAATGGATCGTGTGATGTGGTCTGGATGAAAGCTGGAGGCACGTTGGTAAGTATAGCCGCCAGTAGGTTTCCGGTATAGGGTAGTGTTTATGTGACCATTGCTTATTAGCACCGTAGTGTCCAGGAAGTGGATCTCTTGTGTGGACTGGTCCAGGCTGAGGTTGATAGGTGGGATGGAAATTGTTGAAATCATGGTGGAATTCCTCAAGGGCTTCTTTTCCATGGGTCTAGATGATGAAGATGTCATCAATGTAGCGCAAGTAGAGTAGGGGCATTTGGGGACAAGAGCTGAGGAAGCATTGTTCTAAGTCAGCTATAAAAATGTTGGCATACTGTGGGGCCATGGGGATACCCATAGCAGTGCCGCTGATTTGAAGGTATACATTGTCCCCAAATGTGAAATAGTTATGGGTGAGGACAAAGTCACAAAGTTCAGACACCAGGTTTGCCGTGACATTATCGGAGATACTGTTCCTGACAGCTTGTAGTCCATCTTTGTGTGGAATGTTGATATAGAGGGCTTCTACATCCATAGTGGCCAGGATGGTGTTTTCAGGAAGATCACCGATGGATTGTAGTTTCCTCAGGAAGTCAGTGGTGTCTCGAAGATAGCTGGGAGTGCTGGTAGCGTAGGGCCTGAGGAGGGAGTCTACATAGCCAGACAATCCTGCTATCAGGGTGCCAATGCCTGAGATGATGGGGCGTCCAGGATTCCAGGTTTTTGGATCTTGGGTAGCAGACAGAATACCCCAGGTCGGGGTTCCAGGGGTGTGTCTGTGTGGATTTGTTCTTGTGCTTTTTCAGGGAGTTTCTTGAGCAAATGGTGTAGTTTCTTTCGGTAACTCTCAGTGGGATCAGAGGGTAATGACTTGTAGAAAGTGGTGTTGGAGAGCTGCCTAGCAGCCTCTTGTTTATATTCTGACCTATTCACGATGACGACAGCACCTCCTTTGTCAGCCTTTTTGATTATGATGTCAGAGTTGTTTCTGAGGCTGTGGATGGCATTGTGTTCTGCACGACTGAGGTTATGGGGCAAGTGATGCTGCTTTTCCACAATTTCAGCCTGTGCATGTCGGCGGAAGCACTCTATGTAGAAGTCCAGTCTGTTGTTTCGACCTTCAGGAGGAGTCCACCCAGAATCTTTCTTTTTGTAGTATTGGTAGGAAGGTCTCTGTGGGTTAGTATGTTGTTCAGAGGTGTGTTGGAAATATTCCTTAGTCGGAGACGTCGAAAATAGGATTCTAGGTCACCACAGAACTGTATCATGTCCGTGGGGGTGGAGGGGCAGAAGGAGAGGCCCTGAGATAGGACAGATTCTTCTGCTGGGCTAAGAGCAGAGTTGGATAGATTAACAATATTGCTGGGTGGGTTAAGGGAACCACTGTTGTGGCTCTTGTGGCATGTAGTAGTTTAGATAGTTTAGTGTCCTTTTTCTTTTGTAGAGAAGCAAAGTGTGTGTTGTAAATGGCTTGTCTAGTTTTTGTAAAGTCCAGCCACGAGGAAGTTTGTGTGGAAGGTTGGTTTTTTTATAAGAGTATCCAGTTTTGAGAGCTCATTCTTAATCTTTCCCTGTTTGCTGTAGAGGATGTTGATCAGGTGGTTCCGCAGTTTCTTTGAGAGCGTGTGGCACAAGCTGTCAGCATAGTCTGTGTGGTATGTAGATTGTAATGGATTTTTTACCTTCAGTCCTTTTGGTATGATGTCCATCTGTTTGCATTTGGAAAGGAAGATGTTGTCTGTCCGTATCTGTATGAGTTTTTTCATTAAGTTGATAGATTTCCACTCCATACAGCTAAATTCAGTGCCTTGCATAATGACAGGTTTCAGAGTAGCAGCCGTGTTAGTCTGTATTCGCAAAAAGAAAAGGAGTACTTGTGGCACCTTAGAGACGAACAAATATATTTGAGCATAAGCTTTCGTGAGCTACAGCTCACTTCATCGGATGCCCAGCGTTCTTGCCCATCACAGGGATTGATTGGGGTGTGGCTCTGGGAGAGCCAAGAAATTCCTGCAGTGATAGCTACCTAGGGGGAAGGGTGTGTGCTCTCTCCTTCCAGGCTGCTGAAAGATGGCAAGACAAGTGGCTGCTACGAAGTGTTCCAAGTTGCTTTACTCCTATTGTTCTAATCTTTGTGTTAATAAAGCCACCCCTGAGGAACGGGACTTGATCTGAACTATAGTTTGGGACTTTACTTTCCCAGTGGATGAGTCTGCCTGCTGGTTGACAATTTAATGTACTTTAATGTTTCTTTGAAAAAAACCTATGGGCTGCCCTCTTATATGCTGGCATGGAGGAACCCCTTTCTTTAAGATTTCATTCATTGACCATAAACTCAAACACACCCATGACAAGTAAAGGAATGATGCATCTAGGTTATTTAATACAAGTATCTCTACACTTGATATATGGTTGTGAATTTTCATCAGATCTAGAACGTCACATACGTTAATGGCCCGATCTTCCTCTCACTTGATGCAAATCAGAAGTAATTCCACTGAAGTAAATGGAATAACACTAGGATACAGGTAACAGGAGTAAGAGGAAAAGCAGGTTGTTAGGGTATATCTATACTGCAATAAAACACCTGCGGCTGGCCCCTGTCAGCTGACTGGGGCTCAGGCTATGGGGCTATAAAATTGCAGTGTACATTTTTGGGCTCAGGCTGGAGCCCACACTTTGGGGCTCTCCCCCTGTGCAGGGTCCCAGAGCCTGGGACCCAGCCCAAGCCCGAATAGCTACACTGCAGGTTTATAGCCCCAGAGTTCAAACCCAGCAAACCTGAGTCAGCTGAGTTGTTTTATTGCAATGTAGACATACCCTTAAATCCGCTCACAGTCTCAACGTTCTGATAGCAATTCATTTTAATCAAATAAACTGTCAGTTTCTGCCTAGATTATAGTTTAGGAGGTCAGTGACAATTTGTTTGCATTTCTTCTGCTGATCAAATCTGTCTTTCATCTCATTTTCAATCACTCAGTGACACCAGTTCTCAGTTAATTTTTTTTAAGTAGAGCCTTATCACATAAATGACCCAAACTAACATTTGTATGCCTGGAGGATATGACTCGTTCATTTAAATTGATTTATGAAACCATTTTTCATAGTTTTACTAGGCAGCATACTAAAGTCAGACACTTTTCAAAACTATTTATAACATAGGGTAGCATTCATTCCGACAGCACAACCTGTCCTGATTTCATCACTGTTTCCCCTTCCCCACCATATTAATATTGGATGGAATTCACCTCTGTTTAGATAGTCTGTGCAAGATTTCTGTGCCATTCAAATCCCACATAAGCCCTATTTTGAGGATTAATGAATTTTTTAAAAAATTCTCTGTTGCACCAGTTTTATGCCTGTATACCTCCATGGAAATCAATGGGTCTGGCCCAAGGAGTTCAGCTTTGGCTATTTTAATGTGATAATCAAACATGCAGCAGATGGTGACCTATAGATTTGTAGGTCTCCTTCGAAGACTAATCCAAAACCAGTTGATGTCAGTGTGGAGTCTTGCCACTGATTCCACGGCCTGCCTTAGAAAATAGAGGAGGATTTGAATCACTGTCCCAGCGCCTAACAAGAACCTAAGCCTATTGTTAAGTTTGTGACAAATCAAAAAATTTGAACCCTTGTCGACTAGACTGGGGCAGTCATTAATAGTTTCAGACTGCATCAGATATGTGATCTCTGAATGAAGACATGGGTCAAGTATCTGGGAGAGAAGTCTGAGACTATTACTGTTATTATATTATTTGTGATTTATCCTGGAATATCTTAAGACATTTTAGGAAAGTGGCGAGTTGATGCTGACAGAGAAAACTGTGAATTTAGCTATTATCATCACCTGAATCAATCAGTCCTTCAGCCCTCGTATAGATTGCACTGAACGCAACACTTAGTCCATTTTTCTCATATCCTGGCCTTCCTTTTCCATGTGTGGCCATGTGTTTTCACTATAAAATCTTCCTATCTCTTTGGAGGTCAGCTGAGTGGTTGTTTCAGTTCCCGTGAGTACCGCTCGGCGACAGCTGCAGTCCATCAATTGTCAGTGAGCCTCACTATATGCCTGGCCCATCGCATTTTACTATGCCTGCTCTCAACAACTCCTGCACTCCACTCCGCTGTCTGATCACTTTACTGAGGACTTGGTCACGGACTGAAATTCCCAGAATACTTCTTTCCATCCTCCTCTCCATGAGAGACATTTCCTGCTCCCCTATCTTTGTCAGCGCCCATGTTTTGCTGCCGTACAACATTGCTAGCAGAACTGTTGAGTTGAAAAGGCTAGCACATGTTGCCTTGTTGATTTTTCCTTGGAGGACATCCTTGATAGAATTGAAGGTGCACCAACCTGCTTTCTTTCTTTGCAAGAGTTCACCTTCCTAATCGTGGTGCATTTTAATTTCTTGGCCCAAATAGACATTTTGCTCAACTTCTTCTATTTGTTCTCCCTTGATTGTTATTTGGACTTTTGGTAAGGTATCAGACCACATACATTTTGTTTTGGAACCATTAATTTTTCAGTCTCACTTTGCTGCTTTTTGTGTTGAGTTCTTGCTGCATTTTCTGTAGTTTGATAGTATTTTTGGCGATCAACGCAATATCGTCCGTGAATCTGAGATGGTTTAACTGCTCTCCATTGATATTGATTCCACCCTTCCAATTCATCCGCCTCATTACCATTTTGAGGCAGGCTGTGAAGAGTTTTGGTGAAACCGTGTCTCCTTGTTTCACACCTTTCTTAACTGGGATGTGAAGGGGAGTATCAAATAAAGTTATATCTGTAGTGAAGTCAGAATTTGCTTCCTTTAATAGTTTGATATAGTTTGTGTCAATGCCCTGCTTTACAAGAGCTTTCAACACTGCATTGATCTCTACACCATGGAACGCTTTTTCATAGTCAACAAAGGCAATATATAAAAGGAATTTGTATTTCCTAGAGCGTTCCAATAGCTGGTTTATAGTGAAAATATGGTCCATTGTCCAGAAATTCCTTCAAAAGCCTGCCTGCTCTCTTGGCTGCTGCTTGTCCAGACTCTATGAGAGTCGGTTTGTTATTATTTTGGTGAACAGCTTGTAGACATGTGAGAGCAAGCAATTGGACACTAGTTACTTAGATTTTCATGATCGCCCTTATTGTACAGCAGAATGGTATTGGACTTCCTCCAGACAGATGGTATCTTCCGCATTTCCAAGTAACGGCTAAACCTCTGAGCAAGGGTTTACCAGAGGTCTTGACCTCCAGCTCTTATTTCGATTGTCAGTCCATCTTTACCTGGGGCTTTTCCTTCCTTCATTTGGTGAACTGCATGTTGAACTTCGCTGACAAGGACTGGGAATACATGCTCGTTGGTCTGTTGAAGTGTTGGTACTGGGAAATTTATCTGAGACGCGAACGAGTTGGTGTAGAAATCTTTGCAGACTGCTTCCATCCCTGTTCTGTCAATTACTGGTTTTCCATCCCTGTTCTTCAGCGCCATTATTGTTGACATGTACAGTGTCAATTCCCTTTTGCATTTTTTGAGGCTTCTGCGATCTTCAGCCATCTTTAAGAGTCTTTCATTTCAGTACTTCTCGAAGTCCTCCTTTAGTCTTCTTCTTATCAACTTGCAGAGGAGGGAGTACTCAAGTTTGTCACCCTCATTTTGCTTCATATTCCTCTGCTTCTCTAGCAAGTTCCACGTTTCCTCCAAGATTCTTCCCTTCACTCTTTTCGGTCTTTCTTTCTCAGCTAATTTCACACATTGCCTCAACTTATCGGTGAAGTTCTTATTATCTTCATTGCAGTTATCTATAGGACTCCAGTCTTCCTTGGAAATGTTCACTTTCAAGATTGCCTTGTCAAATATTTTTGGTCACTGTCTCTGATTTACCATCTGTAGCGCTTTCTTCTTCACCTTTTTGTTGAAGTTGAGCTGTGCTCTGAGCAAGTGATGGTCACTACCGGTGTTAAATGATGGTACTACTGAGTTGTCTTGTACAGTGCTCCACTTATCAATCAGAATATAGTCAATCTTGTTCGTGTTCTTCACATTGAGCATGATGCATGTCCACCTCCTCTTGGCCTTCTTCTTAAACCAGGTGTTACCAATGAATATTTCTTTCATCTCTGTGAGAGTTGCAAATTGCTCTCCTCGTGGATTGCGTTCACTGATGCCATACCTACCAATGAACTTTTCACCTTCTTTCCCTCTTCCAATCTTAGCATTGAAATCTCACATCACGATCGTATATGTGGATTTTTTAGTGAGGGTTTCCTCAAGCTCCTGATAGAATTCTTCCACATTGTCATCTTTGCTTGTGCTTGTGGGAGTATAGTTCTGAATGATCTTGAGGGTGCTGTTCTTGTTCAGTTGGAGGTGTAGCGCTCCTGATGCATGATGACTGAAACTTGCAGGAGATGATTTTTGAAGACCATTCCTTGTTGATGATGAAACTGATTCCTCCAACAGTTCTCGCGCCTTCTCCTTTTCCCAACATGATGGTACTTTTGTCTCTCCACTTCACTTCCATGTCCTTTCTTCGGCGTGTTTCGCAGAGATCAAGGATGTCGCAGGCCGTCTTTACCTTCTCCTCCATTAGATGGTTGATTGAATTGTCTCTCATCATTGTCCTGCAGTTATAGATACACATTAGAAGGGCAGTCCTTTTTCTGGCCCCTGAGATTCTTAATAGCCTCTCGTCAACTCAACTCCCCACCACCATCATAGAACAGACTGAGGAGCGCACAAGGAGTTAGGGCCCGTTTATCTGTGTTGTTTTAGCCATTTCTTCATCCACCCACTGGCTGTGCTGTCAGTGGCGTGTTTACCTCCTCAACTTAGCTAGCACCCAACCTCAAGAAGGAGGACAGCTGTCCTCCCTGCGGGTTGGTAGTCTGACACCTTAATAGCATGGTTGAACCTACTGAAGAATACACTCCGCTATCCTCGCTGTCAGACAAGCCAGGGTCACTGCTGTGCCACTTTGAGGCGTTGATGTAGGATTTTGAAGCAGTCAGCTATTATACTTTGTTAAAATTGATGGTGTAAAGGTAACGGCACCTGTATTTCCCTCTCATGGCCCAGCAAGGGCACGCACTCTAGGCTCCCGGCTCCTCAGCCATCGCCCTCTTGGGTAGACACCTGTGCCTCTCTCGCCGGAGCAGGGTTTTTCCAGACTGCAGTTTCCTGCCTACACTGATATTCCCAGCAAGCCATATGGCCAAAAAGACTAATTCCTGAGCTTTGCTTTCTCTTCAAAAGCTATAAACAAGTAATGGCCAGTTGTTATGAGTTACCACCCAGCTCTTTATAAGCAATCTTAGTTATTCTTATTATTCTTCATGAAAGAGAAAATGTTTCAAACACAATAGAAGAACCTACATGCACGCTCAGAAGCTTACAAGAAATCACCTCCCCACTTGAAATCCTCAGGGCTCTGGTAGGAGTCAGGCCTTGAAACTCCACAAAAAAGGTCTGATCCTCCCCCACCCCACCCCAGTTCATAACAGTTCTAGTGCCTAACTAGCGCCCTCATTAATAGGATTAGTCTCTCTTTTACTCAGCTTGGGCCTTTGATCTCGAGACTCCAGGAACAGATAATCAGCAGACAGTGGTCCTCTCCTCAGGGTGTAGAAAAAACAAGGCAGGGTGTTTTTGCATAACTAGAGATGGGAAATTTGCATTCACCTCCCCCTACTGATTCCCCAAGCAAACGACTTGACACTGTCCCAAAAGTGCATTCTTGTCTGTCACATTGTTCAATACAGTCCTTTGATGTTCATCACACTTCCCAGGGTTCACATCACATCTCCCCCCTAAAGCATTTATCTACAATCCTGGCCCACAATAACAGAAAACCTTTGCATTTAATACAATAGACTCCAAAGATACTTAGACTTAATTCAATAAGGTTTTTCAAGGATATTGCAAGAAATTGCCATATCTGTCACAGATAGGAAGAGCTATCTTCAACTAACCATGCTTAATAATTTCTTTTAGTAGGTTACATGGATAAGTGGAGATTTTATTACTGTGTAAGCTGATATTAGAAATTTCATAAGCTAGGGCTGTTATAGTGTCAAGCTCATTAGTGTCTGTGCCATTGGTTTAACCTTCTGCACTGATATATTCTTTTTAATTAAAAGCAGCAGGAACAAGTCAATGACTTTCTGATCTTGATTGCACTGTTCTAAAAAAGTGCTGATCATGCAAGTATATTCATCTTTCACAGAAATGAAAAATAATGGCTGCCCTTGAGGCCTGACATGGGATTTTTCTCTGTGGCAAGTGACAGTAGCTACCCCCCAAGAGTAAAGCGAGAAATATGGAGAGTTGAAATCCCTGCTTCCTGGGTCTATCCAGCTGTAGTGAACCTCTGGGGGAACTGACCCTTTGATATTCCACAGCTTTCCTGGGGTGTGCACTGATCCAACAATGTTCCTCTCCCTTCTATTTAGCTATCACTCTCATCACCAGAGTATGAGAACACTTCTCAAAAAGTACTAAAAAAATAAAACAAAACGTCTCTCTCCCTCCCCCCTTTTCCAGCCTGGAGGAGAAAGAGCTTAATCAGTTTGCTCAGAAACAACCCCTCAGTAGGGGCTATTTCTCTGAAGGGTCATGGGCTGTAGTCTGGCAATCAGGGTGTCCAACTAATTGACTTCAATATGTTCCCAGTGTCCTAATGTGAACTGGGTACTGTCCTAGGTTGACAGTGGGTCTGAGTATTAAATCAGCCAGGGGTCATATCGACTAGAGATAGAAGAATCTTCCTAGCAGACAGTTTTGTTCCTGTTGGTTAGGGCAAGGTTGGGGATGGAAAGCAAGAAGCCTGTTGAGCCACACATTTATTTCCCCATGTCTCTAGTCTTGGAAGGGATGAGAAGTTTATCCGTAAGTGTTGACAAACGTCGATTTCACCATGTACACACAAATCGACAAAAACTATTTCCATCAATAACAGAAACTTGCAGATAAAGAAAAATGCTGCTTGAGAACTTGGAGTTTGATTTAAGGCTATTTACTTTGTATATTTTGGCATGTGATGTTGACAGTTTGTGTTTCAATGGTTATAAAGCTTTAACTTTTTGAATCTCAGCATTTACTGTCATTAAGTAGATATTGTCTGAACCTTTATAATTTCATGCAACTGAAAATTTATATCAATAGAAATTGAAAAAAATTCCTCCCCCCACACAAATATTGATGTTTATTTTTAACATTAAATTTGCCAAGCCTACCTACCTCTGAAGAAAAAGCAGGTGGTGGTAACGGGAGAGGGATGCTCCCCCATGATGGTCTCTGTTGGGTAAAAAGTACCCAATGGCACCAATAATCCTTGACGAGCACATTATCTCCAACCAGCTCTTTCCAGTGGTTGAGATGTGACTATCACCTTCCAGCTCCAGCTGTTTTAATTAAGGGTGGGGGGAATGAAAACAGTATCATATAACCCCAAAGTATTGGCCATAGCGTGAGTATCTCAAAAGTAAACCGAAGGGAACAAGAACAAGCATGCCTTCTTGGCAAGTTCTCAGTCTCTTGCTGAGGGAAGCATCTTTTGCTCTAGCTCCCCATGTGTACAAGGCCAGAGGATAGGTTCAGACAGCTGAAATGTTTGGTTCTACCATGCTTTTGGATAGTGAGTGGCCTCAAGGGAAACGCAAGCAAAGTGCAGCCTGTTTTTACTTTATCTTTTGGCAGAGAAGATTCTCAGCACACGGGACCATGTGTTCCACATTTCACGTTCCATGCTGTGAGGGAAAAGTAGATTTAAGCATGAAACCAACTTAAGGAAAACGTGAGCTACAACTGCTAGCTGGCAAATGAAGTTGTTCATAGGCATGTTCAATTACTTGAACACCTCATGACAGCTTTTAAAAAGTGCCAGGGTGCATACATTATGGTCATGTGAGTTTATATGCTGTTTTCCCAGTGGGTATTTGTGTGTGATGGCAGTAAGAGGGTACATTTCACATTGTTATTCTTATTTAGCATAATGTTTAAACTCTCTCTACTCAGCTCTCATGGTGAGGCTGTATGTTTATCGTGGCTTTGGTTTCCCTAACCAACTAACTTAAGAGTTTTGCATAAAAAGTTGTGGCCATTCTCACACCCTCCCTGCTCACTACTGAGCAAGGCTTTTCTATACACATTCATACATTTGGCTTTTTTGCTATATTTTATGCTTATAAATCATTAGTGGCAACTATTTAACTCTTGGAGAAAAGAACATGAATAATCATTACAGCATTGTGTGCTGTGACTTTTCCTTTTGAACTAAAATCATGACCCTTGCAGTGATTCGTTTGTTTGTTTTTATGACAAAGCCATTGTGCTCTCCCATTTTTTGCCATGACAAACAGCTTGCCACAGTCCTGGTGGTGTGTCCTTGCCCCAGAGGACTTCAGGCCTAATCCAAATCCCATCAAGGTCAATAGGAGTCTTTGTGTTGCATTAAATGGGATTCGAGTCAACCCTTTGGCAGATGAAATGTGTTCCCTTACTGAATTGTCTTTCTCCATCACCCACATACACATTAGCCTTGAATCTGCAAACACTTGGGGCATGTCTACACTACAATGTGAGCCCAGGGTTCAAGCTCGGGCTCAAATCTAAGCTACCCTCTGTCTACACACAAATCGCACTAATCCAGGTCTTGGACAGAGGGTCCCAGCATCCCATGGGGTGGAGGGTATGAACCTGAGTCAAGCCAGGACGCAGGGTTCAAGCCCTATTGCTTTGCATCATAGATGCAGTCCCACGGGACTTGTGCTCTGGAAGTCCACCAAAAGTATTCCACAATTCCACAGGCAGACTTTCTTTCTCCTCTAGACAGTCAAGTTTGGACACTCAGGTTTTCCCCACATTGTACCACGAACAAAGGGCTAGAGTGGCCACATTTTGGGAGGGTGCTAGAAAGTCTGCGATGTGGGTGGTTGGACTCTGGCCTGAATAATGCAGCATAGACACTGAACCCCCAGATTGGGAGCCAGGGTTCAACAATTCTTAACCTGGGGGTACAACTGAGTTCAGATACTCAAGCCCGAGATTAACAAATTCAGGATCTGCTAACTTGAGTTCTACTAACCCTGGAGTCACGTGGCCGTGTAGGCATACCCTTATACACATGCGTAGTTCAGCTGAACTCAGGGGGACTTCTGCAAAGTTACAGCTACGTGAAAGTGTCTGAAGGACCCAGCTATGTTTCGCTGCAGTTAGCACTGACGTTTTACTAGAACTCCCCTCCCCCCCCCCCACGACCTCTGCCCGCCAAATCATTGCTCTTTAAAAAGCACCTTGGCATAAATACATTGGCTCAGCAGAACAATGTGAACAGAGGGGAAAGGCAGATCAAATGTTTAACCTTACCAGCTTCAACTGGTCACTTTAAAAATAAAACACAAATGCAACTTGAATTCCTGCTTTTCATTTTGATCATATGCAAACCCCAGGAAAGCAAGAGATCTTTGAAGAGGCCCTTAAGTACATGTCAAAAACCTACTGAAAAATTCTTAACACTTTTAAAGTTGATTAAATACCTTGTCACTTTTGGCAGCTGCTTGCTGATATAAGTACTTATGGCTTGATTGCTTTCCAGACCTTTACTTATCTAAGGTACAACATTTTGAGCATATTTAATGTACACCTGTGGGGCAAATGCTTAAATGATTTAGATGGTAGGCTTCTTACTAATAAGGACTTTCAAAATAATTTTTCTTGCAAAAAAAGTGAGAGCTGCGTTGTACAAAAGGGATTATTTCCCTGGTGGAAGGAGACTTGTGCTGCTAGAGCGCAAAAGGATCATATCTGCTTTGTGTTCATTTTCACTCCTCATTCTCAGCTAAGAACATACAGGACCAGATCCTGTCCTCTATTCTGCAGGCTTTGTGCTGCTCCAGTTAGGGAATACTCCTGCCAGTTGGGCATGACTGGGGCGCAGGGAGCACCAAGAGGCAGTAAGAGCACAGCTGCAGTTCTAACTTGTGCAGTGCCATGGAGAAAAGGTAGTGGTGGGGAGGGCTCAAGTCCTGGCATACAGCCTGTGATGGGTTCGGTCACAGAGACCCCCTTGGGACGGTCACCTGACGTGATGAAGTTACCTCTGAGCTCCTTTTCCCTACCAGCTTGGGACTCCCAGAATCCTGCCTTGTTGAGCCAGACATGCTAGCCTGCTGCAATACAGTCCCAGGTCTGGTCCACGTCCCCAAAGCTGCAGACTTTAACCAAAAACTGCTCAGCAGGTCACCTATCTCCAGCACCTAGACACCCAGCTCCCAAAGGGATCCAAAACCCAAATAAATCCGTTTTACTCTGTATAAAGCTTATACAGGGTGTAAGCGTGTGGGACTCACCCCTGCGGTGCCTCCTGCTGGTGTCCTGGGAATTAGCTCTACTTCCAGCCTTGGAGCACCCTCTGCAGGCCGGTGTCTCACTTACGCCGGGCCCCCATGTCCCTCCCGGACCTGGTGCCCCTTGTACACCAGGGTGCTGCCCCCTGGCAGTAATCCCTCACTTGCAGCGTCTCCCCTCTCCAGGGAACCCACACCATCTATCCCTACCTCCCCTCAGTCATAGGCTACTGCCAGTCACCAGCTAGCCCCCGTGCTCTGGGGCAGACTGCAGTATAAGCCACTCATCACAGGCAAGGTTGGGTTTGGACCTGCTGCCTCTGTCTAACCTTGGGCTGTCCCCTGCAAACCCCAGTACCTGTTGGGCCTAATACTAGGCCACAGCCTGGGGCTTTCCTGGCTGGAGCTCCCCCAGCTCCTCAGGCCCTTCCCCAACCCTGCTCCAATCTAGGTACCCTGCTTAGGTCCCTGCAGCCAGGTCCCTCCCTCTCAGAAGCTAGAGAGAATCTCTTGAGCTTTAGTCCAGCAGCCCCTTTATAGGGTCAGCTGAGTCTGCTTGGGGCATGGCCACAGCTGAGGCTGCCTCCCAATCAGCCCAGCGTGAGGCTCCCAGCCCTGGCCCTCTCCAAGGGCTGGCTTTTAACCCCTTTGGGCCAGGAGCGGGTGACCACCCTGCTACACAGGTTAAACTCATAAATTGTTCACCCTCTCTATCACTGATAGAGAGATATGCACAGCTGTTTGCTCCCCCAGGTATTAATCACTTACTCTGGGTTCAATAAGAAACAAAAGTGATTTTATTAAGAATAAAAAGTAGGATTTAAGTTCAAGTAATAACAGACAGAACAAAGTAAGTCGCCAAGCAAAATAAAGCAAAAACATGCAAGTTTAAGCCTAATACATTAAGAAACTGATTACAGGTAAAATCTCACCCTAAGGGTATGTCTACACTATGAAATTAGGTCGATTTTATAGAAGTTGATTTTTGGAAGCGGTTTTATACAGTCAATTGCGTGCATCCCCACTAAGTGCATTAAATTGGTGGAGTGCATCCACAGTACCGTGGCTAGTGTAGACTTTCGGAGTGGTGCACTGTGGGTACCTATCTCACAGCTCCCACAGTCTCCATTGCCCATTGGATTCTGGGTTGGGCTGCCAATGCCTGATGGGGCAAAAACATTGTCGCGGGTGGTTTTGGGTACATGTTGTCAGTCGCCCCTCCCTCTCTCCCTCCCTCCATGAAAGCAATGGCAGACAATCGTTTCGCGTCTTTTTTCCTGGGTTAACCGCACAGACGCCATAGCACTGCAAGTGGGAGCCCACTCAGCTCACCGTCACCACTGCTGTTGTGGGCAAGTCTACTGTGAGGGCTGCTGTGATCCAAGTAGCCAATGCAATCATTGACATTCTGTTATCAAGGGTAGTGACTCTGGGAAATGTGCAGGCCTTTTTAGATTTTAGTTGCATCATATTCCTGTCCTTTGTCACTGGTGAAGAAGTCTTGCAGGCGCACATCCCACATGAAACAGCTCCAGGGCTCCTGCTCTTTTGTTTTGGCCACACAGCAGCAGCTCCTGGGTGCCTTTGCATCAATGGTGAATGGCTCCACTGCTTCCGCTGCAACTCTGCAGCAGATGGTGCAGTAGGACTGCTAACTGTCCTCATCAATGGTGTTTTGCTCGCTCCACCGCTTCCGCTGCAACTCTGTTATCCTGATCTCCTGCAAGCTAGAGGCTTCTGCCTCAGCTTGCTCTCCCAGCCGGCAGCACCATGCAGTTTCACTTACCCCAGCCTACCCCTTGCTCCCATGGCTCATGAAGCCTGGACAGTAGTAAGGAGCAGTTCAGCTATAGGCTGAGCAAGTGCAGAATGGTGGTAGAATGTGCCTTTGGACATTTAAAAGCTCGCTGGCGTTGTTGGTCAGACCCCAGCGCAACCAACATTCCCATTGTTATAGCTGCTTGCTGTGTGCTCCATAATATCTGTGAGAGTAAGGGGGGGGACATTTATGGCGGGGTGGGAGGTTGAGGCAAATTGCCTGGCACCCGATTTTGAGCAGCCAGACACTGATTAGAAGAGCACAGCAAGGCACGCTGCATATCACAAGAGACTTTGAAAACTAGTTTCATGACTGGCCAGACTACGGTGTGACAGTTGTGCGTGTTTCTCCTTGATGGAAACCTGCCCCCTTTGTTGATTTTAATTCCCTGTAAGCCAAACACCCTCCCCCCTTCAAAATCAAGTAACTATTGTTTTGAAACCATGCATTCTTTATTAATTAAAAAAAATTGAGATAACAGACAAGGAAACCGCCAGTGGTTTTGGGTACGTGTCGTCAGTGACCATTCCGTCGCTCCCTCCCTCCGTGAAAGCAATGGCAGATAATCATTTCTCGCCCTTTTTCCTGGATTGCCCACGCATAAGCCATAGCACTGCAAGTGGGAGCCTGCTCCACTCACCGCTGCAGTTGTGAGCATTGTAAACACCTCACATTTGCTCTTGGAGATTTTGGCATATATATTGGCATTACATCTTTTGGAATGGAGTTCTGATAGCACGGATTCATCTCCCCATATAGCGATCAGATCCAGTTCCCCCCGCTTTCGGGGGACTGCATGATCACCTGTGCTGATGAGCTCGCCATGCTGGCCAAACAGGAAATGAAATTCAAAAGCTCTTGGGCTTTTCCTGCGTACCTGACTAGTGCATCTGAGTTGAAAGTGCTGTCCAGAGTGGTCACAATGGAGCACTCTGGGATAGCTCCCGGAGGCCAATACAGTTGAATTGTGTCCACACTACCCCAAATTCGACCCAGTGAAGTCGATTTTAGTGCTAAACCCCTTGTTGGGGAGGAGTACCAAAATCGATTTTAAGAGCCCTTTAAGTCAACAAAAATAGCTTCGTCATGTGGACGGGTGCAGGGTTAAATCAACCTAACGCTGCTAAATTCAACCTAAACTCGTAGTGTAGACCAGGGCTCAGAGATGTTCCAATAAGCTTCTTTCACAGACTAGACTCCTTTCTAGTCTGGGCCCCAACACTTTTCCCGGTACAGTCCTTGTTAGTTTCAGCAGACATCTTAGGTGGAAACTAGGGGTTTTCTCATGACTGGTCACCTCCTTTGTTCTCTTCCACCCCCTTTTGTAGCTTTGGCACAAGGTGGGAATCTTTTGTCTCTCTGGGTCCCCATCCTTCCTTCTAAATGGAGAAGCACCAGGTTTAAGATGGATTCCAGTATCAGGTGACATGTTCACATGTCCTGTGAGACCCCAGCCTCCATTCTTCCAGGGCTGACCTGCACCAACTCAGGTAGGTTTGCAAGTAGCCAGACCATTTACAATCAATTGTCCTAGTCAATTGGAGCCATCAAGCTTCCAAACCACCATTAGTGGCCCACACTTTGCATACTTACAGTAGTACCTCAGAGTTATACTTCATATTCCTAGCTTTCAGATACAAGAATGATACATTCATACAAATAGGATGAACACACTCAGTAGATTATAAGCTTTGTAATGATACCTTACAAGAGACCTTTTGCGTAAAGCATATTCCAGTTACATTATATTCACTCATAAGCATATTTCCATAAAACATTATGGATTGCAACATCACACAGCCATTTTTGACTCCCCACGCTGAATGCTGCACCGAGAGAGAGAGTGTGTGTGTGAGAGAGAAACCACATTTCTAGGCATGTGACAGATTATTTAAAAAAAAATTACATTTGTTTACATCCCCTCTTCCCCAGCATTTTAGGTTTGTTCTGCAGCAGGGACAAACGATTTTTTGCAGCATAACACTGTGTCATTCCCCTCTGGTGTTATCTGGACATCATGTATTTCTCATAACTTCATATTGTGACAGGGTCAGACCAGATGGCTACAGGAGAGTAATAGAAGGCAGATATGTTAGCCCCAGGTTAAGTAAGTCCCATTTCCCTGGGTAAGGTAACAGAGAAGGTTCCAGAACAATCAGGAACCTTCTGGAGACAATTAAGACAGACAGGCTGATTAGAACATGCAGCGAATCAAGAAGCTGCTAGAATCAATTAAGGCAGGCTAATCGGGGCACTTGGGTTTAAAAAGGAGCTCACTTCAGTTTGTGGTGTGCGTGTAAGGAGCTGGGAGCAAGAGGTGCTAGGAGCTGAGAGTGAGAATGCATACTATTGGAGAACTGAGGAGTACAAGCATTATCAGACACCAGGAGGAAGGTCCTATGGTGAGGATAACAAAGGTGTTGGGAGGAGGCCATGGGGAAGTAGCCCAAGGAGTTGTAGCTGTCGCACAGCTGTTCCAGGAGGCACTCTAGACAGCTGCATTCCACAGGGCCCTGGGCTGGAACCCGGAGTAGAGGGTGGGCCTGGGTTCCCCCCAAACCTCCCAACTCCTGGTCAGACACAGGAGGAGTTGACCTGGACTGTGGGTTCATAAAAACGGCCAAACTGAGGGCTGCTGTGATGCTCCAAGGCGAGCAAATTCGCCAATAAGCACAAGACCCATCAAGGTAGAGGAGGAACAATAATGATACACATATATGGATAGAGAAATGACTTTCAGCAGATCATAACCTTTCCCCTGATACCTTACAAGGCATGCTTTATATGTGAGACCACAATTATATGAAAATGAGGAATATGGCGGTTACAGTACACTCCCCCAAGGTATAGAATGTCACAGACATCATCACCAGTAAAATTACTTCTGATCAGGTTTATTGTTGTCCCTGCACCAAACCCAGGTAGTTCCTCATGGTCATGGAAAGATAATACAAGGCTGTGTTACCTTTCTGCTCCCCCTCTGTGCTTGAGATCCCCCTTTAGGGAGGGGGACAAGGTCTTCGGGACAACTGTGCTGCCATCAAGCAGGGGACTGCTTTGGACACAGAGCTAGCATGGAAAAATGGAGTCAACACATGGATGGCTCTGGCCTCCCTCTGGTCCCTGGGGATCTATAGGTTTTAGGAGCTGGCCATACCACTTGTTCCACAGAGTTGTCAACCCATTTGGAAAGAATTCTCCTTACGGCTTGTCCATATGGGAAGTTAGTGTAAGCTAGAGTGTGAATTTACAGCACACTAGCTATTCTGCACTAACTCCCTGTGTGAACACTCTTAATCGAGTCATACAGTTTAAGGCTAGAAGGGATCACCAGATCATCTCTGACTTCCTGCATATCACAGGCCACCAACAGCACCCAGCACCAGCACACTAAACTAAACAACTGAAGTTACACGAAGGTATTACAGCCCTCAAGAGACTAAACTACTATATGCCCCAGGCAGAGTATAAGAGGGACTAATGTGCCCCAGTGCCCAAGGCCTCTGCAATGTCATGGAAACGATTAAATGAGATAGACCGAGATAATCCTGGCATGTGACCCGCTCCCACACACTGCAGAAGAAGGTGACTCCCTCTCCCCAAGTTCTCTGCCAATCTGACCTTATCCACTCTCAATATGGTGATCAGTTAGACCCTTGGCATGTGAGCAAGAACCAGTCAGCCACATATCTAGGAGAAAGAAAAGGAATACTTGTGGCACCTTAGAGACTAACAAATTTATTTGAGCATAAGCTTTCGTGAGCTACAGCTCACTTCATTGGATGCATTCGATGAAGCGAGCTGTAGCTCACGAAAGCTTATGCTCAAATAAATTTGTTAGTCTCTAAGGTGCCACAAGTACTCCTTTTCTTTTTGTGAATACAGATTAACATGGCTGCTACTCTGACACCTAGGAGAGACAACGCTCAAGGCCACCTCAGAGCCCAGGCCCACCACGTCCATCTCTATCTCTGATGATTCACAAGGAGACAAAAAACACAATACATTTCATAGAATCATAGAATATTAGGGTTGGAAGGGACCCCAGAAGGTCATCTAGTCCAACCCCCTGCTCGAAGCAGGACCAATTCCCAGTTAAATCATCCCAGCCAGGGCTTTGTCAAGCCTGACCTTAAAAACCTCTAAGGAAGGAGATTCTACCACCTCCCTAGGTAACGCATTCCAGTGTTTCACCACCCTCATAGTGAAAAAGTTTTTCCTAATATCCAATCTAAACCTCCCCCCCCTGCAACTTGAGACCATTACTCCTCGTTCTGTCATCTGCTACCATTGAGAACAGTCTAGAGCCATCCTCTTTGGAACCCCCTTTCAGGTAGTTGAAAGCAGCTATCAAATCCCCCCTCATTCTTCTCTTCTGCAGACTAAACAATCCCAGCTCCCTCAGCCTCTCCTCATAAGTCATGTGTTCTAGACCCCTAATCATTTTTGTTGCCCTTCGCTGGACTCTCTCCAATTTATCCACATCCTTCTTGTAGTGTGGGGCCCAAAACTGGACACAGCACTCCAGATGAGGCCTCACCAATGTCGAATAGAGGGGAACGATCACGTCCCTCGATCTGCTCACTATACCCCTACTTATACATCCCAAAATGCCATTGGCCTTCTTGGCAACAAGGGCACACTGCTGACTCATATCCAGCTTCTCATCCACTGTCACCCCTAGGTCCTTTTCTGCAGAACTGCTGCCTAGCCATTCGGCCCCTAGTCTGTAGCGGTGCATTGGATTCTTCCGTCCTAAGTGCAGGACCCTGCACTTATCCTTATTGAACCTCATCAGATTTCTTTTGGCCCAATCCTCCAATTTGTCTAGGTCCCTCTGTATCCTATCCCTCCCCTCCAGCATATCTACCACTCCTCCCAGTTTAGTATCATCCGCAGATTTGCTGAGAGTGCAATCTACACCATCCTCCAGATCATTTATGAAGATATTGAACAAAACCGGCCCCAGGACCGACCCCTGGGGCACTCCACTTGACACCGGCTGCCAACTAGACATGGAGCCATTGATCACTACCCGTTGAGCCCGACAATCTAGCCAGCTTTCTACCCACCTTATAGTGCATTCATCCAGCCCATACTTCCTTAACTTGCTGACAAGAATACTGTGGGAGACCGTGTCAAAAGCTTTGCTAAAGTCAAGAAACAATACATCCACTGCTTTCCCTTCATCCACAGAACCAGTAATCTCATCATAAAAGGCGATTAGATTAGTCAGGCATGACCTTCCCTTGGTGAATCCATGCTGGCTGTTCCTGATCACTTTCCTCTCATGCAAGTGCTTCAGGATTGATTCTTTGAGGACCTGCTCCATGATTTTTCCAGGGACTGAGGTGAGGCTGACTGGCCATTTCAAGGGTGGGAGAGGAAATCTATTCCTGATGCCTAACACACAAGATTTTTGGAACATCAGACAAAAAACAGAATGGCACCTCAGGGAGGGGGCAGGGCTTGGCAATCATCACAAGCATATTATCCTTCCCATGAATCTGTCCATCTCTCTTAAAACTAATGAGGTAGTTTCCCTCCACAATTCCAGTTGGGAAACAGTTTCAGCCCTCTGTTGATTAGAAACCTTCTAATTTCCAGCCTGAATGTGTTCCTGGACAGTTTATATCTATTTGTTTTTGTGGCAGGTAGTCTGATGGGGGGAGTGGCTCCTCCCCCCTGGGTCTGTGGGCAGCCAATCTGCCCCACTCCATGGCTACATTGTCCTTTAGGTCAAATAGTTCTTCACTCTCCTGGTGTTTATCCTCCTGATGTATGTATAGAGAGTAATCATATCCCCTCCCAGCCTTCGTTTTGCTAGGCTAAACAAGCCAAGCTCTTCCAGTCTCCTCTCATAAGATAGGCCCTCCATTGCCCTGATCATCCTCATAGCTCGTCTGAACCAGTTCTAGTTTGAACTCATCTTTCTTGAGCATGGGTGACCCAAATTGTACAAGGTATTACCAGTGCCTTGTACAATGCCATCAATACATCTGTCTCTACTGGAAATGCCTCACCTGATACACCCTAGGATCACATTTGCCTTTTTCAAACCACATCACATTGGTGACTCATAATCATCCAGTGATTGACCAACACACACCAGTCTCTCTCCTCCTGTCATTTCCAACTGTTGAGCCTCCAGCTTATAGCATAAATTCTTACTAGATCCACAGTGCCTGACCTTGCACTTAGTACTATAAAATTTCATCGCATTTCTGTAACTCTAGTCTTCAAGATCATCCAGTTCTGCCTGTATAATATTCCGATCCTCCTTTGTATGGATGATGCCTCCCAATTTGGTATCATCAGCAAATTTCACTAGCACACTCCTACTTTTGGTGCCAAGGTTAATGTGCACTCAGAGTGCCTTCAGGTGGTTTAGCTGAGTATACTTTAAAGTGTATAAAGCTAACATACACAAAGGCACTTTTAGTGAGCATTAAGAATATCCACATAAGGAGTTACTGTGGAGTAGCTAGCATGCTGTAATTCACACCCTAGCTTACTTTGTACTAACTTCCCATGTAGACATGCCCTAAAGAACATCTCAAAAGTTAACCTCCCCCATACCACCCCTACAGATTTTCCCATGGGAGAGGTCAATCGGGCTTGGAATTATTAAAAAAAAAAAAAAAAAGAAAGAAATCTTGGTAGCATAGCATTTTCCTAAGCTACAGATGGTTGCCTTCTTTAAAAATGGTTTCTAAAGTAAACTGTTACAGCTTATCAAAAGCAACATCTGTTTATCTTAATTAGACACTGCTGATTAGTGATACCACTTCGAAATTTATTCCATTTCAAGATGTCACTCTCCTGATTACATTTCCTCCCCATCAAGATATTCAGGCCATTTCCATAGCTGTGCTGTGTTCTTTATATAGAAAGAACTACCAAACAAGCCTTTACCAATGTGAAGGGCACTGTTCGGTGATTAATTACATTTTTATATATGTTATGCTGGTCTAGGTGAAAATCTCCAAGCTGTTATATTCTCAAAGGAACGGAGTCTCCTCTCACACTGAAGGGAATGTCAACTGAAGTCAGTAGTACTTTGGTATAAAACTGGTACAAGTGCAAAGAGAATCAGGCCCAAATACGCAACTCTGAAGTGAAGGGAGTCTGCTGCAGCTTGTAACATATCTTATTTGACAGGCAAAACAACAGCCCTAAACAGCACTGATTCTCTCTTTACCTTGGCTGAGCTGGCTACCGAGATATACTCGTTGATGCAATGGGATTTATTAACAACTGTAAAAGCAGCAAAGAGTCCTGTGGCACCTTATAGACTAACAGATGTATAGGAGCACAAGCTTTCGTGGGTGAATACCCACTTCTTCAAATGCTTTCACCCATGAAAGCTTATGCTCCTATACGTCTGTTAGTCGATAAGGTGCCACAGGACTCTTTGCCACTTTTACAGATCCAGACTAACACGGCTACTTCTCTGATAATTAATTCAACTGTGTCACACAGAAGTCTTTTGCAGTGCACAACAGTAACTTGATTGGTCCTACAAACTTACGAATGTTACATGTTCTTATGTGCCCATTATGGCTCTCTTTGTAATACATATCTACATACCAGTGTTTCTGATATATAACTTCCATAACCAGGAATCCTCAGATAAAACTGGAGGAACAGTTCTTTGCCACCCCATTTGGTAGGTGGCAAGGTAGGAACATTTTGGTGGTGTGGCCAGGGAAGGGGGGGAGTGGCCAAGCACCTCTGCACTGCCAACTGAAAAAAGGCTGATCAATGGCTCCTTAGGAGCCATTGCAGATGTGTAAGTTAGACCAGCCCTCCAGGTAACTACTTTGAGATGATAATTAGAAATGAACCTAGGAACTTGCTGACATTTTTCCATCCCCAGTTACAGTGAGCTCTCACTCTTTTTACCTGGTGACATAGCTAATAAACCAAGGTTCTAACTGCAAGCAGATGTGCTAATAAAGAGTTAAAACATATTAAGCTTTGATTTAAAATGTTATTTTTATAACAAGTAAACTTTCTCTTGTCAGATGTCCTTGGCGTGATGCTTCGTTCATTCTAATGAGGCTTGTGTATTGGTACGAGCAGGTTGGTTTTGAGACAGAGAGCACTTTTCTATGTTTTTATGCTTCATACATCCTGTACCAGCAGGACATTATGCATCAGGACTAGAAACGCTAAGGTAGCTGAAGCACGTGTTCTCAGAGAGCTAACCTTCGCTCTATTTTTAGTTTAAGGCTGTTTCCGATCTGCTCTCTTTGTGGGAAAGCTAGTCAAACAAAGACAAAAATTATTGACAACTAATTTATTTGATGGAAAATGCCATCATTTGTTGGCTAGAAGTTTCGCCATGAATAATCCAACCAGCTCTGATCTGTGGGGAATCAAAGATCCCCTGGTATAGGTTTTGTGCTTGTTTTGTAGTGCAGCACATCTTCGTTCTATAATTGAAGGTCCTTGGGGGAAATGCTTCTTATTAAAACAACTATTGTTGCAAGGCTTGATGTGGCTGTGGATTTTATTGGACCAGTTAGTTTCAGCATGGTATTCTAAATGAAGAAAAAGAAATTATAAAAGCAAGAGTATATTCTCCAGAGACAGACCAGTTCTGTGGTTCACAGCTGCCTAGATTAATTAATAAGGGAGTTAATTCCTTACTTGCTGGAAAACCAACAAGATCTTCTGGACCCTGTCACACCCCTTTTAATGGAACAGAATTAATAACATTAGAATAAATTACCATATAAGTCACATACCCTTTGAGGACTTGCAAACAATGTCAATTTACTGCAATACTTCTCTTTCTTTCAAATAGATGTCCAATGTATTCTCCAAGCAGTTTTCACTCCTTCTCACTTTCAGGCTCTCGTGTGCAAGCACAATGCCGCAATGTTTAGATTATGCTTATTCATCATAAAACTGCTTCCTTTAGATTTTTTTTTCAAGTCTTATTGAAAAATAAGATCTCTATTGGTCTTTGGTTTTGTGGAAACTTATTTGCAGACTTAGTCTACATTTTGGTTTAATTTGGTCCTTTAAATTTGTTGTTTATAGTACAATATACCATTAGGAGGCATTTGCACATAGAATGATCGGTATATAGAGGGTGGGAATATGTTATCTAATAAGTATACACGTCTGATTTACTTTACATGTGTAAGCATACCCCTTGTATGTGAAGGCTTCCTTATAATAGGACACACAACAAGTTACTATGAAATATACTTCTTAATAAAGCTAGGGACTCAGGTTCAGAAAATGCTCTTTCATTGATGCTAGTGGGACCACGATGCTTGCATAATATGCATACATGGTGTGTGCTTCACTCCTTAGACACTGAAGCAGAAATGAACAATTCTTTGCAGATAAAGTTGTGCTGCCCTATTTTTTTTCCACCCTAGAGGAAAACGCAAGATGTAACTTTCAAATTTCATTAACTATGGCACATATTGCTATAAGCCAGAGTGTAGTAGCTATGCTGAGCCATGTGAAGGACTATAGCAATTACTGCTCTCCATGCCTGATTTCCTACACAAGGCGTGCCAATCGGTTGGAGAGGATTTTAAATAGGAAATTCTTAGATTAGAGTAATTTAACCAGTCAAATGAAGGGAGACAGCACAAGGAGACCAGGCTAGATATGACCACAGCCCATATATCCTGTGAGAGCAGAGGAAGATGGGCATGCAACCAAAATTAAAGTAATTGGTTATGCAAGGCAGGGAACCTTCGCTTCAGTCAGGAAAATTCTCCTACAGAATTTGTAGATGCCCATCTGGTAATGGGATGGTTTCCTAAGGAGTCTGGCAAAATGCCCTGATTGGTGGTAGAATGGAGACCAACATCTCATTAATATGAGCTCTCCCTCCCTTCTCCACTTTCTGTGCCTGAGACTCATGAAACTTTCATTTCTCATTAATGCAGCCTCGTTGATTTTTGCCGCTAGAAAGTCCAGCCATAGGAGAGATGAAATTCATAGCCTTCCACAACACAGGAGAGCCCCCGTATACATCTGCTGAAGGGAAACCATGGAGATCTATTATACAGTTTGGTAATAATCCAGTTCTAGACCCTTCAAACATCACCCATAAAGCAATGCTTCCAATTCTGGAGGGTAAGGCCCCTGGGGTGGAAGCCAGACTGGTTGCAGGGATGCAGGGCAGAGAAAGGAGCACTGTGGGGCCCGGGGCAAGGAGGAACCTCCATGATCCTGAATCCACTGTGACTCCCCACCCCAAAGGTTGCTCACTGGATGAAGCAGTGGCCAGCTCCTTGAAACTCACCTTCCTGTTGTGGAAGCGTCCAATGTTTGTCCGGCTCCACAGAGCCTCTCCTGGAAGCCCCTCACTCTGAAGAACAAGTAGTCTCTGGTGCATGAGGGCTTCAGCAAGAAAACAACTAGGAGAGGGGAGCCGGACACTCAAATACAAATCAATCAAGGCAGAAAGTAAAAAGGAGTGAAAAAACAAAGGGGGGAGAAATAACCAGAAAAGAGAAGGAGAGAAAAAACTAAAGACACAGCAGAGGTGCCAGTAATAGCACAAGGAAGGCTCCAACCAAATACGGTTGGGAGCTGCTGCCAGAAGGGAACTGCTATACTAATCCTCACAGTACTATAACCCCCCAAATATCAGTTTCCAAATTAGTGGTCCGATCATTTACTTTATTACTAAGACTTTAAAATAATTTACTTTTAAATTTCATTACCCAGGACTTGAATCCCTCAGCTGAGTCATGGGCTGGAATTTCGCTGTTTTTGAAGGATGCAGGTGTGAGAGGAAACAGAGCTTGAACATTAGCTGTCATATTCCAGGTGCATTTTGTTCAAAATATTTTTGTCGTGGTGGGAGTCTGGGCATTCAGTTTTTTTCTTTCTTGCATATGGATTGTATCCAAGTAGTTAGAACACAGAAGTAGGAGTCAGCACTCCTGTTTTTTTTCTTAACTTCCTAAGTGATCTTGAGCAAGTCACTTGAGCAAGTCACTGCAGTTTCAAAAATGCCCACTGTTTTTGGGGGGCCTACCTCAAGACAGCCTGAGCCTGGTTTTCCATAGTGTTTTCATAGAATCATAGAATATTAGGTTTGGAAGAGACCTCAGGAGGTCATCAAGTCCAATCCGCTGCTCAAAGCGGGACCAACACCATCTAAATGATCCCGGCCAAGGCTTTGTCAAGCCGGGCCTTAAAAAACCTATAAGGATGGAGATTCCACCACCTCCCTAGGTAACCCATTCCAGTGCTTCACCACCCTCCTAGTGAAATAGTGTTTCCAAATATCCAGCCTAGTCTTCCCCCACTGCAACTTGAGACCATTGCTTCTTGTTCTGTCATCTGCCACCACTGAGAACAGCCTAGCTCCAGCCTCTTTGGAAGCCCCCTTCAGGTAATTGAAGACTGCTATCAAATCCCTCCTCACTCTTCTCTTCTGCAGACTAAATAACCCCAGTTCCCTCAGCCTTTCCTCATAAGTCATGTGACTGAACCCCTTAATAATTTTCGTTGCCCTCTGCTGGACTATCTGCAATTTGTCTACATCCCTTCTGTAGTGGGGGGAACCAAAACTGGACGCAATACTACAGGTGTGGCCTCACCAGTGCCAAACAGAGGGGAATAATCACTTCCCTCGATCTGCTGGCCATGCTCCTACTAATGCAGCCCAACATACTATTGGCCTTCTTGGCAAGCAGGGCACACCGCTGACTCATATCCAGCTTCTCGTCAACTGTAATCCCCAGGTCCTTTTCTGCAGAACAGCTGTTTAGGCAGTCAGTCCCCAGCCTGTAGTGGTGCATGGGTTTTGTACCTACAGCGCCAAGTGAAGTTATGGGAGCTATTACTGCTATTCACCTCCAAAGTCAGACCCATAACTGGGCACCAAAAAGTGAAGCACTCACAAGAAACAGATACTTTTGAAAAGGGTTGGCCTTGATTAACCCCTTTGATGAGGCTCCACTCACCATGCTGGTGCTTCCTGTTAGCCCCCTTGGGGATTAGCTCCCCAACATCAGTACACCCTCCCTCAATGGTGCCTCATCCACTGTCACATCTGCTCTCTGACCCATGTCACTCCAGGGACTGCAGCGTTCCCTTCATGACACAGTCCTCTGGCCATGTCGCCATCTATGTTCCCCCCTTCCGGGGGTCTAGTACAGCCTTCCAACTGCCCAACCACTTCCCCAGGGGCAAGTGTGGGGGGACCCAGGCCCACCCACTGCTGCAGGGTCCCAGCTCAGGGACCCCATAGATGGCCACCACATGCTGCATCCCCTCCAACTTCTCAGTACATTTCTCTAGACCATTTCCCTGAAGTTCCAGCATCTTCTTTACCCTTATCTCAAGGCCTCAGCATGTGAGGCCTAGCAGCCAGCCAGGAACTCTTTCTCATTTCCCCAGTTCCTGCCAGCAACTGCTCTGTCCATGGTGCTAACTTCTATTGACCTGCTAGGAATCCAGTCCTCCCTCCTTGAGCCCCAGGCAGTGACTGATTACGTCTGGCCATGCAGCCATTTTTATGTGAGCCAGTTGGGCCCTGATTGGCTGCTCCTCGCCACCTTTCTCCTATTGACTACTTCCCGCACAGCCTCCTACATTTCATTGCCAAAGAGTTAACAAGTCAAGTGACTTCTCTATAAGTTGATCCCTACTTTACTTACTATGGTACTTGTTTAGCATAATATTAGTTTTATTATTTAGTGCAGCCATGTAACATACAGGTGTCAGTAAACAAATAAACAGACTATTCAGGCTCTAATTATTAACCTCTCAGAGCTGACAAGCAAATACTGAGGATTATCTTGAACTTCCCTCTCAATAATGATATCAGTATGAAATCTGATGCATTGTCCACATTATTTTAGGATCATCCTTTATCACATGCAAAGCCTTGTTTTATAAAGGGACCATTCAGTTCAGCAAAACCAAACTCTCTGCTCACAGGACTGCAGGCTGGGATATTGCTGCTTTATTCAACTGCGTCACACCACAGCCTGTGTGTTGGTGGGGTAGGGGAGGGAAAGAGTGAATTCCCATTTACAAAGCAAGAAAGTAAGGGAGAGGTGGAGACTGGCTCCATCTCATAATACTCTGGATAATCTAGTTAACCCTATCATGACCACTTTATTCCACTTGCTGATTCCAAATTTAATGTTCTTTGCGTCAGCTCTGCAATGGTAGATTTTTAGACAGGATCATTATTACTTATTGTTATTGCTGTTGATTTCCTAGTCTTTCAGATCACTTCACAGCTATGGCATAGACATGCAGCATCACTGCAATCCAGCCATTTTAGGGGTGAAGGTTAGCAGTCCATATCACAGTGTGCAACAGCACTGAGCATGGTCACTTTGGCTAAAGTCAATGGAGGAAAATTCCTACTCTTATAAAGAATGCAGTGGAGTCCCCCTTTCCCCCCAAAATCCATGTAGTAAACTGCATGACACCCATCTTATATAAAGGATTCAATAGTGCTGCGATTCAAGCTGTTGTTTCATAGAGTCCATTGTGTGTGTGTGTGGGGCGGGGGGAACATCAATCCTTTTGTCACTTAAGTCAATGAAGTTTTCTGCCATTCACTCCAATGGGAGCAGCATCTAGTTTTGTTACATTTCCTCCATTGGTTAATACCACTGCCCCAGAGCACTTTCATTCTGTCCAGATGGTTCTGATTGGATCCCTTTTCAGGTCGATGCCCACTGGCTATAACAGTGATGAGAATCCTTGGGAGTTGTCAGGGGTTTGGCCATGTTCTTTACTCTGCCTATGAAATGTGCACGCAACATTTCCACACTGTCATGGAAAGTTTGTATAACAGCCCCCTTGAATTTGTATTCCAGACCTTTTGCAGCCAAATTTTAACGAGATATTCTTCCACCCTTCAGATATACTTGTCCTCTAATTCTAGCTAGAAATGTTGTATTTTGGGGAAAATAATTTATTTTTAAAAATATTACAGTTGTTTTGAGTTTTGTTCCATTTCCAAGGCAAAATATGGCTAATATGGAATGTGTTCTCTCAGGTCCCAGTGTCTTTGTTGTGTCTGTTTTTTGAGCTTGGGAGCTAAAAGTTCAGTGTTCATGCCTGTTGCCAATGTGCTGCAATTGATACTGGTGGCTTTTTGTGTAGTTTGACTGTGAAGCACTGAAAAATATCTAGGTCTGGTTCCAAATCTCTTGAAGGTTTGGAAGGATTTTTGTCAAAGTCCTCAGTGCTAACCATAGCATTCCCCAAACTGGTATATCAGCCAGCCCATGTAAGGAAACCTTCAATGCCATGAATTGTGCACACTACCTCCTTTCCTCTTCAACACCTGCATTCCAGTGCCTATATCAATGAGGATATACACATTGTGCCTGCCTTCCAAACCACAGCCAGGCAAGGCGCTCAAAACTGGCCAAAGAGAAGTGGTCACTTTCACAAGTACTTTTGGTTGTTGTCAGACCACCATCATCTCCTTTTCCAGTTCTGTAGCAGTTTGCTATTAATATTGTACATCACAAAGACTGCTGCCTTATTTGTTTCTCCCGCAAAGTCTATTTCATGCATTTTAAAGGCTGCATCACAGGAGGAGCATTTAAGATACTTTGTTTTTTTTAAATCTGGTGTATGCAAGGCAATTTAGCACAATTAATTTAAAGCAACAGATAGCAGCAACCGATTATTTGACCTGTACTTTACGACTTTGCAGTTGTCAATAAAAAAAACCCTGTAGTATATTTTCAGCATAAAACAGATAGTATATGGTACATTCCCCACTGGGCTGTTGTGAGGCTGAATTACTGCGTGGAAACACTTTGAGGTCCTGGGCTGGAAGGTCCCTCTATACATATGAAAAATGTGCATGTTTTATTTTAATTTTATTTTTACCCTAGCCCTCCCAGAGAAGATTTTTGTCTTGCCAGAATAACTTGGGAGAATAAAGACACAATGTAGGGGAAGGGAAGGGCCTGTGGAAATACATGCTACATATTCCAGGGCTATAATGCAGATTAAAGGTATTTGAAATGTAATCTGTGGGGTGTAAAGCTTTCATTTAAAAGAAATTGAATTTCTAGTCCCATTGGTTGCAAAGCTAACCTGACGGTGACCTGATGTAGGGTTGTCTGACTGAGTCTGCAGACAGATAGGAAAGAGGTTTGTGAAATACCCTTTCAGTTCAAAACACCTTTAACTCCTAAATGGAATGACAACAGTAATATACTACACAATGTGCATGATAATATGTCAGTAGTGTAGTGTAATAAGCATTGGGCCCAGTTGTATTGATTTGCTTTCCTGCTCATCTTGATATCAAGATGATTGATATTAAGATGATTTAGCTGAATTAAGAACCTAGTTACTCTGTATATTTGAGAGGTGCAGATGGTGAGCTATCTGTTTTGTGATATAATTCCATGATTCCGACAGCTTTTAAAGTGTTCTTCCCAGGGTACCCCCCCCCCCCCCCTGCACAGTGTTATGAGTCTTCCTGACAAGGTTATTGACAGACTTGAATTTCTTTTGTGACCCCGTTCAGGAAAGATGCAGCAGTTTTCCTATTAAGGTCCACAGTGATCGTTTTAGTGCATGTTTAATAATGTTAGTACTCTAGGCCCTGCTGTATAAGTGGCAGCTTATCAGTAAACATGTAAAACATAGAACATGATAATGAAGGCTGAACTGTGAACATCAATAAAATCCAGGAAGAAAAGAAAGGCTCTTTGAAAAAATGTAACTAGATATGATAATAATAAAACAAATAATATATTAGACATGTCACAGTTCAGGGCAACTGCATCTTTATTTACTCTCAGTGGTTCAGCACGGGCACTCACTCTTGGCTTCCAGCTCCCCAGCCATTGCCTTTTGGGTGAAGACCTGTGTCTCTCTCCCTTCTGACTGGGGTAATCCAGGCTGCATGGTTCCCTGCCTTCACCGTGTATTTCTCAGCACAGTCAGATTGCCTATGGATACTGCTTGCTTTCTCTTCAGAGACTGATAACAGAATGACTGTCAACAGTTATAGGTTGCATTGCCTAAACAAGCCTATTCTTAAGGTAACAAGCATGGCAGAGAACACATCTTTAAACAATAAAAGAACCTACACATATGCTAATAAATTGACCAGATTTAACCCCATCCCTATGGATTCTGGCAGGCCCAGTCCTTCCAAATCTACACTAAAAACTGGAGCCCTTTGTGGACCAGGGGTCCTGTCTGTTTGCTGGATCAAGAAGGCGGTCATGAGCTGGTTTTAAACCAGGCTACGTATCCAAAAACCCTTTCTTTGGTTGTCAGTCCCTGGAGAATTTAGTTGAAACTAGTATATGCACACACTTTTCCAGGGGGGGTGGCCTGTCTGGAGATGCTTCGATCTGAGTAAATTTGCCTAATCACCCCCTGCTGTTCGTCTATTTACCCTACCCTTGGAAATACAAACAATTCCACAATACACACTTGTACAATGCTGTTAAAACTAACTTAATAAGGTTTAACTTAATTCAATAAAGTTCATTCAGGATATTTCAGACAATTGTCAGCCTGTCACAAGGCATACCTCTCTTATTCTTTAATAAATCAATACACTTACAACTCAAGCAACTGAACAACAAAGATTAATCTGGACCCAGGACATTATATAGAGCCCATTGGTATCCATGTCTGTAGTTCCAAATCCCAAAATGTCTCAAGCTGTGGGAAAGTCTCTGGTTTTTGGTCTGCCATGTTTGTGAACCTGGCCTGAGTGTCCATTTTCCATTGGAAATTAGGATGGTTCCAGCTTTCACTGGGAACATTTCACACAACTTTACCTGGTACATAACAATCTTTAGTTTCATTGGCAGAAGACTTATGGCAAGGTCTCATATTCCGGTGTAATCATGAGCACATTATTCCATTACACATTATTGAGTTTTTCACAGATGGCTCTGGGTTCCCTAAGTGAAGTTCACAAGGACAGTTTATATCTATAAAACCCTTTGTGGGTTGGGTCCTGTATATTCCAGAGATCACCTCTCTCTTTCTATCCAAACCTAAGATCAGCTGAGATACTAGACCTGAGAATTGCAAGATTTACATGTCTGATAGCAGGGCATACTCAATGAAGGACTCATGACTGGAATTTGCTTATGCCATTGTTCTGGCAGAGCCTGGATTTGTAGATATTCAACGTATTCAAATCTACTTACCCTTAAAACTCTTCCCCAGTGTTTTGTGGGCTACAGAGGCTTTCATTTTAACTGTTGACATTATATTAAATTAGATGTGTGATTGTAAATCTTTCCTAATGAGTTAGGTAAGAGTCTGATTTTTTATTCAGGTAACTTCCCTTTGGGTATTCAGTAAATGTGATTAAAATTGGCAGTCTGCTCTTTTTCTTTATTCCAGCCTTCTTCTCTTGGTAGACTTATTATATGTCTGGAGTCCCTTGTTTCATCGGGTGACTTCCATACCAAGACATTTGTTTCCCATGTAAAAAAGGTATCTGGACAAAACATTTCTGATAAACATCTAGAATCATAACTGTCAGCAACTGAAATATGCAGACCTTGGGGTTTGTTTTGTTTTTGCTTTTCATTTATCTTTTATGAAATCAATACTAAGTTTTCTCAACATGTGCTAGTGGTAACATAATTATACAGCTGGCATGGACAGGAAAGCAAGAGTTAGCTTAATTAGGAATCTATCTCATTAGCTGACAGCTGTCTAAATGTATACATGTGCATGCTGGAAGTGGCAATTCTGTGACTCTGGAGCAATGGACAAACAATTCCCCACTTGATGCTGTTTAAGATAAAAAAGACCCGTGATTTTTAGACAAGACATTTCTGATTGCTGGTGCTTACCTAAACATAGAAAATATAATAAAGGCCTGATTCTTATTGACATCAAAGCCACTCTTCACTGCCCTCCACTTTACTTGTGTTTTCACCTCCTTTAAGACTCCTTTACTTTGCTAGATAAGTGTAAAGTGGCCTTAGTGTAAATTAGAATCTGGCCCTAATACTGCAGCTCATATGGTGATGAGAATGAGGCATTAAAGGTCTTAAATCTCTTTATAATCCAAGGGGAGCTCATTAAAGAACAGCTCGTATCCCATGTGAGTTCCCCTTAAAAATGTCTAGCACCACATAGCTGCTTGCAACATACCAGCCACGTCAAAATGAGCTGTGTATATTACAAGCTTGATCCAAAGCCTATGGAAGTAAATGGGAGTCTTTGCATTGGCTTTCATGGGTTTTGGATCAGCCCCTTTGCCAGATGCTGGTTTGAAAAGACTTTGAGTTGGGGAGAACCCAGGCAATATGGAAAAGCTCCTATTTCAGGAAAAGTGATCTTTTTTCTTTGGATCAGAACCAAATTTTGAAGATTTTTGATATTCAAGACAAAACTTGTTTTTTTATCAGCTAAAATGCCAGACTTTGAGTACAGCCTGGCTTCTCCATGAGTAACATCCGAGATCGTTTGGCAGAGGACTCAGAACTCCATCAGAAGCAGCTGGCGAGCAAGAATCTGGAACTTGCTTTACAGCGTCCTAAACTCTGCAGAGTATTATAGATACACTGAGAATATACAACATAAAATACAAAAATATGCAGTTGTATTTTAAAGTTTAAAATAAACATTGAAGATCTGTGTACATTTTTAAGCTATAAAGATAACATTTGAAACAAGATCTAGTTGATGCCTCTCAAAAAACCCAGTCCACGGAAGCCAGTGCACATTTTCCCATTGACTTCAATGCGCGGAGGATTAGGACCAATGTAACCATTCTACATTTTACATGACAAACATCAGCATGAGCCTATTTGTACAAGAAACAACATTTCTACACAGCCTCTCATTAAAGAACCTTGAGGTGCACTACAAACATTAATCCTCATCAATTCCCTTCCAGATAGGTAAATTTTACAGATGGGGAAATTGAGGCATGGGGAATGTCACAGGGAGGACTGGGCTCTTTCAGAGGAAATTGGCCTCACAGTGGGGCCTGGTAGAGGGTGATTGGTCTCTGTGAAGAGCTGATCCCTATAAACAGAGAGAGGAAACAATGGCAGTGGCTGCAGAAGAGCTGTAGAGAGCAGAGTACTCCTGCAGGAGACTAGTGGTGGGGGCAAATTCAGGTCCACTCTGCCCAGCAGGACCCTATTCTGGTTCCAGCTTGTCGCCTCCTGCAGGGACCTGGGTCTCCCTCGAGTGGGAAGTCTTTGCTCTCTCTTACCTGCACAGTGCGTGAGCTGGTGCTACTAGAAGTTGAATTCTCAGTGGACTTCCCTGCACGCCGCCAAACAGGAACTGGCTTCCCATGCACCAGGCTGCAACACCATTTGGTGCACCTGCCCTTCCATTAGGATGAAGGAGCATCTGGGCCAAATTTGAGTGTTGTTGTGACCCCTTATGCCAGGTTGCAATGTCACTCTGAAATTTGACCTGGCTGCCCCTCCATCTGTGCGAAGATTTAGTGGTCTAGTATGAGAAGACTGCTTAAAAGTGGTTTCAGTGTGGCCCGCCACCCCTGCCCCCAGCTGGCACTACTGTTGGAGACCCTTAACTGGGAGAAGAGGTCAGGCCCAGAAAACAGAGCCAGAAGGTTGAGGGCCAGCAAGACCAGACTCAAAGAAAGACATTCCAGCTGGGAAGCTCAGGGAGTGTGTACTAAAAGCAGGAATTGAATCAAACTTTGCAGACTTCCTTTTGGGGCTTGAAGTTTTGTTCTGAACTTCGATGTTAATAAACCTAGGCCCTAAGAGGGGGGTTGGAACAGAGAGAAGCCTGTGTGTGGAGTTTGTCAAAGAACGCTGAGGAGGGGGAACTGAGGCAGGGCACCACAGAACCACCCCTGGCCACAAGGGGATGCTTGAGAGGCAGCTGACCCCGTTACAGGGAGGTTAGGTAATTTGCTGAAAGTCCTATAATGAGCAAAGGCAATGCTAAAAATAGAACCCAAGAGTTTCAGCTCTCACTGCAGTGCTCTAACCACTTGACAGCATTCACTCACTCATTAACCCTAGCATGAAGTCTTCCAGTAAAGCTACAAGAAATTCCTGGCATACTTTGAATTGGCAAGATATAAAATCAACTATAATGCAGAATATGAAATGACAGAAGTCTGTATTGAATTTTTTAAACATAAGAACATAAGAATGGCCATAATGGGTCAAACCAATGGTCTATCTTGCCCAGTATCTTGTCTTCTGACAGTGGCCAATGGCAGATGCTACAAAGGGAATGAACAGAACAGGGCAATTATTGAGTGATCCATTCCCAGTGGTCCATTCCCAGCTTCTGGCAGTCAGAGGCTTAAGGAAACCCAGATCATGGGGTTGAATCACTGACCATCTTGGCTAATAGCTATTGATGGATCTATCCTCCATAAACTTATCTAATTCTTTTTTTGAACGCAGTTATACTTTTGGTCTTCACGACAGCCCCTGGCAACAAGTTCCACAGGTTGACTGTGTGTTGTGTGAAGAAGTACTTCTTTTTGTTTGTTTTAAACCCACTGCCTATTAATTTCATTAGGTGATCCCTGATTCCTGTGTTATGTGAAGGAGTAAATAACACTATTTCATTCACTTTCTCCACACCAGTCACGATTTTATAGACCTCTGTCATATCCCCCTTTAGTCGTCTCTTTCCCAAGCTGAACAGTCTCAGTCTTTTTAATCTCCCCTCATATGGAAGCTGTTCCATACCCCTCATCATTTCTGTTGCCCTTTTCTGTACCTTTTCCATTTCTAATATATCTTTTTTGCCATGGGGTGACCAGAACTGCACACAATATTCAAGGTGTGGGTTACCATAGATGTATGTGGTGGCACTGTGATATTTACTGGCTTATTACCTATCCCTTTCCTAATGAGTCCTAATATTCTGTTAGCTTTTTTGACAGCAACATTGAGCAAATGTTTTCAGAGAAACTTCAAGATCTATTTCTTGAATGGTAACAGCTACTTTAGACCCCATCACTTTATATGTATAGTTGAGATTTATTCTCTGGTACATCCAGCCACTTTGTACTGCTTGGGCAGGTCAGAATGATCAGTTTTGGGCTGTAATTGGTCAGCAGAGAATAGGGTGACCAGATAGAAAGTGTGAAAAATCAAGACGGGGGTAGGGGGTAATAGGCGCCCATATAAGAAAAAGCCCCAAATCTCAGGACTGTCCCTATAAAATTTGGGACATCTGGTCACCCTAGCAGAGAATCACTAACTAAATATGACAGGTTTCAGAGTAGCAGCCGTGTTAGTCTGTATTCGCAAAAAGAAAAGTAGTACTTGTGGCACCTTAGAGACTAACAAATTTATTTGAGCATAAGCTTTCGTGAGCTACAGTGGCTGAATGCATCCGATGAAGTGAGCTGTAGCTCACGAAAGCTTATGCTCAAATAAATTTCTTAGTCTCTAAGGTGCCACAAGTACTCCTTTTCTTTTAACTAAATATGGGTGCCTTTCTCAAAGTCATCACTAATTCAGTGTGCTAAGGTTTTGGCTAGTAAAATTTTTTTAAAAACTTCTGATACCACAATTGGCTCGCTGTTGTCCCATCATCAAAAATCAAACTGCTGGGATTATTTTTTTTTATTATAGATTCTGTGGGAATTAAATTATATACATATTATTAGCAAAAAGCTTTGTGCAGTAAACCATTTTTGCCACTGTAACCATGACATACTTAAGGCTTATCCACGTGGAGCAACAATACACACAAGAGGTGCACTAACACTACGTATTAATTGGTTCAAATAGACCCTGCCAGAAGGGACCATTGTGATCATCTCGTCTGACCCACTGTATAACACGGGTCATAAAACTTCTACAAAATAATTCTTAGCCCATATTCTTTAGAAAAATATCCAATCTTAATTTTAAAATTGCCAGTGATGGAGAATCCACCACAATCCTTGATAAATTGTTCCAGTGATTAATTACCTTTTCTCTTAAAAATTTACACCTTATTTCCAGTCTGAATTTATCTAGCTTCACCTTCCAGCCATTGAATCATGTTATACCTTTCTCAGCTAGATTGAAGAGCCCATTATTAAATATTTGTCCCCCATGTAGGTACTTATAGTGATAAAGTCACCCCTTAACCATCTCTTTGTTAAGCTAAATAGACTGCGCTCCTTAAGTCTATCTCTATAAGGTGATGTCTACACTACCGTGGTAAGTTGACCTATGCTACACAACTACAGCTGCGTGAATAACGTAGCTGGAGTCGACGTACCTTAGGCTGAGTTACCACGGTGTCTACACTGTGGGGGGTCAACGGGAGAAACTCTCCTGTTGACTACTTTACTCTTCTTGTCGGGCGGTAGAGTACAGGGGTCAACTGGAGAGCGATTTGCTGTCGATTTGATGGGGGCTTCACTTGACCCCTAGCCAGTGGATCGATCAGAGCGTGGATCCCAGCTGTAGTGTAGATGTAGCCTAAGGCATATTTTCTAATTCTTTAATCATTCTTGTGGCTCTTCTCTGATCCCTCTCCAATCTATCAACGTCCTTCTTGAGTTGTGGACACCAAAACTGGACACACAATTGCAGCAGTGCTAAAATACAGGGGCAAAACAACCTGTTTACTCCTACTCAAGATTCTCCTTTTTATGCATCTAAAGATCACATTAGCTCTTTTGGCCACAGTGTCCCTTGAGCCAACCAGTACCCTGGATAAAGGCCTGGTCTACACCCAGTTTTGGTACCAGTATAACTATTTTGGTTGGGGGTATGATTTTTTTTAACCAAAATTGTTATACTAGTACAACCTCTAGATGGATGCAGTTATATTAGGTGGTTTATTTTGGCATAGTTTTCCCCCCTCCCTTACAGGAACAAGCGATACTAGTTTAAGCAAATTGACACCAATATAACTGAATCCAAACAGGGCGTGGTGGGGTTGTACCACTTTACCTTTACTGGTCTAGTTAATGCCATACAACTTTTGTGATAGAGAAGCTCAAAATACGTTTTGCAGGAGACATGAAGTTGCTTGCATAGCAAAAGTCAAATCTTAAAAGATAAACCAGTTCAGCTGCACAAGAATGGAAAATTTCATATATGAAAATCCAACAGGACCCAAAAAAGTACACAAATCAACCAGATAGTTTTTGGAAAAATACAGCTAATTTTATTTTGAAAATATTAAGACAGTGTCTATATGTTTTAATATCCACACTGTAATTGCATTAGTATGCTTTAATATATTTTGTCTAGTATTTAACTGTTAAGTTGAAATACTTTATGTGGGGGGAAAGTCATTCTTTCTACAAGTAGTATAAAAAAATGGAAAGGGATGAGCAACATGGAACAGATGTGATAATTCGTGATGATCTTCAAACAGTTGCCAATAGGTGGTGCCCTTTGTCAATTTATGGTAATGAATTCAGGCATAACTTTAGGTATCCTCTACCAGGAAATTTCAGTGAGAAGCTGAAAATGAGACTGAGCTAGGTGCTTTTAATGTGAGATAACAAGGGCTAAATGAAGTCACAACTGTATGACACAAATAAAATGAATTGGCAACAAGCATGAAAAGTCAAGTCTAAACAACATTATGGTTTCTTGATGGAGGACTGTATAGGATTTGCATGTTAAGCACCGGATCCTGCAAAGAGCTGTGTACAGGCTCTACCATCAGTGGGGCTAACTGTGGGCAGAGGTCTACCTGCATCTGTCTGCAGAATAAGGTGCATTTTCTTTATCTGTGACGACAGATTGGAATTAAGAGTTTTTAAAATGGTAGTTCTGAAAGGCTACTAAGAACGTTGCTTAGACAAAACATTAGAGAAATGTGTATAAGGGTGTTGATTATCAGGAGCACAAGCCCTAAAGAGCAGCTGTGGTCTATGTTGTTCTTGTCTATGATACTAATCTAACCTCTCAGCTGTACAATTTTAACTAAATTCTTCCCCATCCCTAGCTAAAGATGACAAACCTGTGTGAATAGTCTAGCAGGGTATCCTAAGCAGCTCTGAATTCTTAAAGTGTCTTACAGGCTTTGAGCAAATCTGCCCCACCTGTGTTGATTGTGTCTCTTTATAAGGGAAGAGTCAAACTACACCTTTTTCTAAGGGTCCATTTTTAATTTCAGCTTTCTCAAGTAGTAGGTCAGGGTCAAGCAGGTGAGTTTGCTAAAAGAAAAACAACTGATTTTCAGAAAGTTTTGGCATATTTTGCACTGTTTTGTCCTCCTATATTTCTTTCCACAGGGCTATCTCAATTAAAAGCTATACAATCTCATTCTTTTGGTACACCTACCCAGTCTGAAGGAACTTGTCTTAAATTAGTTCTTAACAGTTAACTAGTACCAATCAGTGTCTGTGGGACTTCACCCTTTTTTTTTTTTTTTTTCTGGCCAAGAAGAAACAACAAGAAGTTAAAAAAAAAATTAAAGAACAAAAGTTTTTTTTCCTCTCCTTTTAGATTAGGAAAAGGAAGTGTTATTTTGTCCCAGGAAAAAGGCAACTCAAACCTTATCCTCTTTGTCTTGGAGCTGAGATAAAGGGTGCTCCCAACTTGTGGTGGTCCCTTTTCAGGGATTCTAAAATGAATGTCCATAAGCCAAGACTTGTCAAGGACATGCCTTAATCAAAATCTTTCTGTGGATGCTTGCATTAGCATTCCCCTCAACCACAAATAACTGAAATGCTGTGCTCAACCAGGCCTCATTTTCCTCTTGCTTGCTCCGTGGTAATTCCTGTATAACTCCATTTAAGACATAAAGGTAAACTAGTGTAAAAACAGGCATAAATGGTGGAGCATCACTCTCAGTATTTGTGTGTTTTGGGGCATCTGTGGCTGAACCTCTCATTAGGTTGAAAATATTTTTTCCCATGGGCACTGATTTGACTTGTTTCTCTAAGCATGTTAAACTCTAATCTAGATACAGGGATTAGATCCATTTATTTCACTTATGAAAGTTTGGAGCTGAAATAAGTTTTGTGGATCTGGGCCTAAGCGAAGAGGAAGTTTGTTTGTCAGAGGATAAAACAAAATGTAAGACCAGCTATTTTCTTATATCCCTCTAATTGGTGGCTTACAGATTTAATCAAGTATTTGGCTAGTTTCCTGGCAACCTCCCCAGTTTCTATTGTCTTTCATCACAAGAGATATTGCTATACGAAATCTTGCAGGAATGCATGTGGCCATAGTGCCACGTAACTCAATACAGTGTCTGAAAAGGGTCATCTATCCAGATGCTTTAAGGGTCACAGAACGTGTCTTGCTTAAAGCTTACTATCAAAACAGAATGAATTGATTTAATGATATCTTGCTGTTTTATGATGTGTTTAAAAATCATGAGAACTGCCTCCCACTCCCTCCCTTAAAACTCATTTTCCCTAAGCTGTATCAGGAATGTCAAGTGTTGTCTTCTGGAATGAAAGGGTGTTAAGGACTTTTTGCAGCCCCGACTTCTTTAGTTCCGGGCTGCTGAATCCTTTATTTATCTATTTATTTATTTATTTAAAAAAAAAGAGTAGATCTAAGAAAAAAGGTTGGCGTTAGCTAACCCCAGAGTCTTCCCAGCAAAGGCCCAGGTGAGCTGTTTTCACCTGAATTAAGCTGACTGAGGCTCACCCTAGCAGGGAGTTAAGCAGTGAACTCTACCAGCTAACCAAAGGTAAGAGGTTAACCTGGGTCTGTACTTGAAGACCAGTTGGGGCTAGGTCAGGGTTAGCCCATGTGGTGTCTGTCCCTGTCCTAAGCGTCACAAACCCAGAATCTGAATAAAAATCACTTCCTCTCAGATTTCACTTGCTTTGTATCCCTGTACCTGTATTCACTTGCATCCATAGTACAGGTCTGATACCAACACTTTCTGCTTATATCTTCCTCTAGAATACACACGCATCTGTCTTTCTCTGTAGATAAAGATAAGAGGGGTAGTGGTAATATATAAATATATGCATTGACTTATACAGAAATGCAAGGGTTAACCATCTGAAGTTACTCTAAATTATCAGTGACAAGGAAATAAACATCCATGTTCTCTGCTGCTCAAATCCAGGAAAGGTGCCAAAGTTTCTAGATAAACAGAAGCATGGAGGTGACTTGTTTCTGTTTGGTTTTGGATACTTTATTTGGAAACAGCTTATGGTGTAAATAGACATTACAATAAAACAAGTGGTAATTGGAGCAGGGGGATAATGGGAAGGAATATAGGTTTATGCAGCTTATGGATTCAGCTGCAAAATGCAGGGGTTCTGGGTTAAGCTTTGTTCTGAGCATTTAGGTGAATTCAAACTCCCTTCGCTGTGAAATAGTATGAATGGACCCAACCCAGGACAATGGCTGCGTGATGCCCGGGGTGAAGGGAACCTATTGGGATTGACATAGCTTGATGCACTAAAATGTGACGAAAGTTCAGCTCTTCCCAGCTGGTAAGAACCATCTCACACACAGCTGTCTTCCCCTGTGGTACAACGAACCACATCACTGATGCCAATGGATGTTTTTTACCCCAGGGATGAATTTGGCCCCTTCTGCTGAATGCACATGCCTCCTGCATCATGCATTAGATCTGTGTACTTGGTGCAGAGAGTATCTGGTTTCTGAGTGAATTGGAAAAGTGTGTGTGTGTGTACCAGTTTTTCCACCAGCCCTGGCAATCTGGGGGGTGAGGAGTGTAGGATGTCTCCTTCCTTTTCTTTGATTCAGGTGCACCCGCCCCCAGCAGCAGCTGTTGGCACTTGAGAACCAGGGAAAATGAGCCGGAAGACAGCATGAGCGTTGCTGGCTGCTGGGAGCTCAGCTTGGACTGCGTGGAGCCTCTTAGCAGCTTGGAAATTAGCCAAAGGGAGGAGCTGGTTGCATCTCCCCTTCTCCCCCCACCTCCCTTCAGTGTATGATTGGACATGAGGCTGCCGGGCTTGCTTATAAAAGCGGAGCCTGGCTCTCTTTCTACCCACTATTGAAGTGAGCCCTCCAGAGCAGCAGTAGCAGGAAGAAGGGGCTGGGCTAAACGGACACTGATGAACAGGCTGTTAGCGAATTGTCTGAAATAACAAGTGGCTTAAACGTGCAAAGGTATGGGTGAGCTTGACTTATGGAGAAGCCTTATGGAATTTAATGGAGAGGAAAACTTCTATAGAGCATGGATTTGAATCTTAGTTAAATGCTATCAGTTCTTAGATTAACTTCTTTAGGACACTGTTCAAATTCTGTTGTAACCTATTAGTTTTATCCTTTGCCATAAGAGGCTGGGTGGGAGATGTTGCTATGAGAAGTGAACTTTATCGTATCCTACTAGGTTGTTAGTGGTGTAGCAGGCCAGAAAGGGACTCCGCGTGCAGGCGGGGCTTTGCTCGGCTGCTGCCGGTCGGAAGATGTTCATGTGCTTCTGCTTCTGTTTGCAGGTGAACTTGAGCTCTGCTGCAGGGACCTTTCCCTCTCTGTATCCAGCTGCAGTGATGTGGTTCATGGAGAAGATGAAAGCATCACCTGGAAACAGCAACCTACGGAGTCCTTCCTTCCTGGGGCTGCAGCCTGGTCAGATGGTGTCAGAGAAAGCCCGAGTAGGGGCAGCTGGTTTTCCCAACGTTTTAACCCCAGACAGGATCCCAGAGTTCTGCATCCCACCCAGACTGACCATTTCCTCTCCGCATGACCGCTGCCTGGCAGAGGCCAGTCTGCATCCTCCTGGCATTGCTGATTTTGGCCCCAGCCCATTCTTGCCACATCTCATCCAGATAGAAAGTGTTGAGGAGATTCCAGCCCTGGAGGAGGACTGCTCCAACTTGGACCCGCAGTCCCAGGCAGCGCTGTCCCTGCCCCACTTCCCCAAAGCCCAGACCTCCTATGGCTTTTGCACCTTGCTGGAGAGTCCCCACACCAGGAGGAAGGAGTCCATCTTCCACAATGACTCACGCAGCAGCTCTCTATCCAGCTTGATGGTGCCTCGATCCAGAGCCAATACCTGTGGTGGCACAGGGGCAGCTTCCAGCCCCATTGCCGTTAGCTCTGTCTCTGCCAGAGTGCCTTCTAAGCATCCACTCCTGCACAGGCAAGCTGCAGTGGACAGTGATACTGCCTCTTCCACTGACTCGACTCCTTTCAGCTCCCCACTGCTGAGTAGATCTCCTCCCAGATCCTGCCCATTGTTCAAAGCTCGGAGCCAAGAGGGGCTGCTTGGCAGGGCACTGAGAGCAAGGAACAAGTCCAGCACGATAAGGAACAACTCCTTATCGACAGATGAAAGCAGCTCCAATGATAACAGCCCCAATGCCACCAGGAGGTCTTCAGAGGGGCTAGTTGAGTCCTTCCGTACGCGGAGCTTTAACCTGTCACATTCCACTATTTTCCCCCTGGACCTTACCTGTGGCCGAGAGAGGCTTGTTGGGGAGAGCACAGTGCTACTGGGCAGAGGAGGGTTGTTGAGACTGTCAGCTGAGTATTGTTCAGAAACCAGAAGGCTGAGACTCCGTCTGATCAGTGCAGAGGGTTTATATGATGCGTCTGTGGAGCCTAAAAGCATAAACTGCTGCATCACCTTCTCCCTTGTGCCAGGGAAAGTTCAGAAGCAGAGAAGCACAGTTATAAAACAGAGCAGAAACCCCATCTTTAATGAGGATTTTTTCTTTGATGGCATTGCAGAAGAGGATTTGTACAGCTTTTCGGTGAGGATGAAAGCTACGAATAAAGGGTGTAGCTTGAAAAGAGACAGTGTGTTAGGGGAAAGTGAACAGAGTTTAGTGAATATTTTATCCCTCTAAAATGCCAGGCAAGCAAGTGGATATTTATTTTTGTATTTTTAAAGTGTTTTTTAAATAAATGATTTAACACACACCTTTTAAAAAGCCTTCATTTGGTTTTGTCTGGTAAGTCACCTGCTCTTCCACTGACAACGTCAATTGTAAGTTGATCATTCGTAGAGCAAAACTTTAGGTTTGTGTGGTGGTGGTAATTTCCATGGCTACATGGGATACTAGTGGGTAGTTACATCCTTTCTTACTGGCTTATGGAGATAAAAACATTCTGCAGAGATTTCCTTTCTAAAGGAGAGTATTGTTTTTAAAACCAAGGGTAGGTGTGAAATGTCTAGCACAACGGTTTCCTGATCTGGGTTGGGGCTTACAAATGCTACAGTAAAATAAATGAAAACAGAACACTGCTTTTGAAAGGTAATAACATTTACACTGTTCTGATCTACAGAAGGAAAACACTGCCAGTTAGCTTGTGCTGTGGGCCCTTGACATGACATGCTTGACAACCAATTCTACTTTGCTATGAGGCCAGCTGGTTCCTTATTCAGGAATGGGAGGGAAAGAGTAAAACACAAAGCAGAGGCTAGGAACTTAACATACTAAACTTGAGAGGGTAATAAATTTAGCTCCTTTTGGAGCAGGCAGGGCTAAGGGCCACCAGACCTTCAGTGGGGGAAGCCTTTCAGACCTTCAGGGAAAGGGGCTTCAATGAAGACCCAAGACCCTGACCTTGGGGCCTTTCTGTCTCTGCTACACCCTGGGACCACTAATGATGACTGCATGTTGCTCTTCCATACACATACTGCAAGGGGTTGGCCTGGGTTGGGTTGGGCAGCACACAAGGAGATGTTGCAAGCAGCAGTGCTGGCTGGTAATCATTATCGTGCGAGGAAATAACCAAGGGGGCTCACAGTTATTGATACTGGAAAGATGCAACTATTGCAGCCTGTCGTCCCCCCCCCCCCCCCCCCAGCCTTTAATAGTGGTGTCTGAGGGGCAAAGCATGAGACGAATGGGTTCAGGATCTGGGGTTAGGTCACAACATGTGGGCTGAATTCCTGGTTCTGCTGTTGACTTGTGACCTTGAAAGAAACAGTGCATCTGTTTCAGTTACCTAACTGTGAAATGGGGCTAATACTTCCCTACCACACAGTGGAGTAGAGTATAAACTCAGTCAGTGTTCCTGAGACGCTCAGTAAAGTGACAGGAGGCAGCACCAGTTGCTGGCCAATTGCTACCCTATGCTCATTGAACTGAGGGGAGCAGATGGCAGTGACCAGTTAGTACAGTTGGTTTATCTGAAAACAGAGCTTTGTGAACGGAGCATGGGAGTGGGTCCAGGAACTAGGCATTGGACTCCCAGGTCTGCTGCCGACTTGCTATATGACCTTGGTTCAGTCAGATGCTCAGTCTGTAAAATATAGATAAGATTTCATACTTGTAATGCATGAGGGAGGAAAACAGTGAACAGTGATGCAGGGACTGAAAAATGAGGGCCTTTTCCTATGTACTGTGAACACAATAAAATCAGGATTGCAGATGTAGAGATTGCTGTTTGTGTAGAGTATTGCCTGAAGTCTTTCAAAAAGGTGTCAGACTTCTAACAGAAGCAGCTCTTCCCCTTCCTCGCCCTCTGAAGTTGAGTCTAGCAACATTCTCACATTTGAGAACTACAACTGACTGCAATTTGCAGTCCTATTTGAGGGTGGGGCTAGAGAAGGGCTGGTTCTTCCAATGAAACTATGTTGCAAGATCTTTATGCCGCCCAAACGCTCTTAACTGCACCTTTCTCACTTGCATGGGCTATTGATGAAAGCTAAAACTGACTGGTGTAACAGAAGGTCTGTCATTCACATGGATACTGCTATGATCCAAAACACGGGGCCCTGGTGAAAATGGATTGGGTAGGAAAGAAGCTTGAGGAGAGAAAATGCTTGAGTTCATGCACAGAAGCAGATTAAACATAATCATGATCCCTTTGTGTTTAAACAAACTAGGGCTTACCAGAGCTGAGGCAAAGAAACTTTTGTCATATTAACAAAAAGTAGAGGGGAAAACACTACCAGGGAGGAGTGGACAAAACAGAATGAAAAAGATGCAGGCTAGGTGTGAAGAAAAGAAGTAATTTCTGTAATGTTGCCTGCATAATCAATTTTGCTTACAAACTAGCTGTTTCTTGTGTGTGTAGTTTTTGGAAAAGGGGGGGGTGTGTGAGAAAACCTGGATTTGTGCTGGAAATGGCCCACCTTGATTATCATACACATTGTAAAGAGAGTGGTCACTTTAGATAAGCTATTACCAGCAGGAGAGTGGGGTGGGAGGAGGTATTGTTTCATGGTCTCTGTGTATATAATGTCTTCTGCAGTTTCCACAGTATGCATCCGATGAAGTGAGCTGTAGCTCACGAAAGCTTATGCTCAAATAAATTGGTTAGTCTCTAAGGTGCCATAAGTACTCCTTTTCTTTTTGCGAATACAGACTAACACGGCTGTTACTCTGAAACCCATCATAGCTTTGTTACACTACCTCTTCACCCTGAAGAGTTTTCCCAAAGAAAAGCTCAAAGCGCCCTCTTCAGGCTCAGTGTATGCAACTTTTTTGAATTGAGGGGGTTTGCTTATAAATCAAGTATGCATGGGAATACAAAGATCGGCCATGACTGATTGTGAGGGGGTGTGACCACTTCCCTCTAAGCTGTGCAGGCGCACACAGATCCTAAACCATGTGCACACACATTGCACAGAAGCACAACAATTTGCACAGAAGACATTTTTTGTGCCCATGGCCTGTCAAAAATTAGAGGGAACATTGGGTGTGACCCCACCATACTCACCCTGAAGGGATTAACAGAGGTCCTATGGGCCAATTAGGCTGCAAACTTGGGGACATTCAGGCTGAGAGGAAAGCCTTAATAAGGGGAAGCTCAGAGGTGCAGGAATAGCTGAGGCCTCTATAAAGCTAGGGAGCTGGTCGTAGAAAAAGGGCTGCAGTCCCTTTTTCCTAGAGCAAGGGACAGAAAGGGATTTGGACCCAAAAGGAGGGATTTGTCAAGCAGACCCAGAGCAAAGGGGTTTTGGTTAAAAGTGTGGAAAATGGGAGCCTGGGCTAGACAAGGTTGGAAGTAGTCTAAAGGCATGGCAGAAAGGTTTATGGTTGCCCAGACCTTTGCTGCTGGAGGTAAGACCCAGGACTGGAATGCAGAGTAGAGGGTAGGCCTGGGTCCCCCTACCAGTCACTGAATGAGAGGCACCATCTGGGTAGTGAACGTGAAGACTGTCCAGGCCCATTTGCTCTAGCCCCTGAGGGAGTAGCTCAGTCAGGGCAGTGGGGTCCCAGGCTGGCCTGGGAGGCGTGGAAGACTGTAATCGCACACCAGAAGGGGAGGCCTCTTGTGACTTAGCTAGAGGGTTAAGTCCAGAAAATGAGCTCCTGAGGGGCAAGAGAGTGAGACTCGGGGCTGGGGCCCTGCAAGGCGAGGGAGTCCGGCTGACAGACCTAATCCCCAGAACTGCCAGGAGCAGGCGCCCCTAGACGTAAGCAGAGATCCCTGGGGCACAGATCAACAGTTAAACTGATTCGAGAGGCAAATACAAAACTTCTGCTACAAAAAAAGAGCATGATCTGTTCCCAGGCAAACAGACACTGCTCAATTTGAGACCAACAGCTACTTACAGTGGTTGTGCAAAAGAAATCTGGCCTTCGTATGCTATGGACCTGTCCAGATATAAAAGAAACAGATTGAGCTTCTGTTCCTTACAGGGCAATAAACTGAGTGTTCTAGATGGGTTCATAGGCTGTCCATGTTCTTTCAACATAGACTCCAGTCTGAGCTGCTATGGGAACAATGAGCTAGTTCCAGAACGATATGGTTGAAGAAAGGAAAAAGGGAGTGGACTGAAGTAGGACAGAATAGGGTGGAAAGCAGCAGTAAAAGGAAATGGAAGCAGTTGTGGAGGAGGATGAACAAAGGAGAGCTAGAGAGAAAGAAATGAGGATGGGAAGACAAGGTTGAGTGGGACTTGGATGTCAGGACTCATGAGAAAGGCAGCTGCCAGAACACTGGAGAGACAGGGATGCAAATTCTGAGGATGGAGCAGACTGGACAGAAATATAGAGAGTACAAATGGGAGTCTATCCCTAGGCGATGGGAAGTTGGAGGTAGGAAGGAAGGGTGACACTACTGTATGTCCAATGTACTTGTACTTTCTAACTCTAAATGTGACACAATGACTGGGTTCACATGTGAACCAGGTGCATAAATTCCTCATGTCTGTAATTAAAGTCAGTTCCTATTTTGGCTCCATTGCCTGTGTCAACCCACCAGTAATGGGATGCTTTACTATCCAACTGCATTCCATAATTTTTTGCTGCAGATGAGTGCTAGAGCTGGTCAGAAAAACTCAGATGAAATACTATTTCATTGAAATTTGCTAATTTGTGAAAATCTATATAGTCCACAGAGACTTTGATGATGTTCGAACGTTGCCTGCTTTCCTGCCAGCTTGCCCATCCAGCTCCTTGGCAACCAGGATGTGGTGTTACAACAGTACACTAAAACTTTTCAGCCTCACGGATGCCATCTCATCTGAAAACAGGAGGGTGGGCATGATATCCCTGCCGCATTTCCCTTAGGTTAGAATCTCTGAATGCAAAGTGTCTAGCAGGCCAGAGTTCAGATGCCATATTGTAGGAATGGGTCCCAGTAATTCACAATCACGGCTTTGAGAGGTGTGGTATGAGTGTGAAACTGGGAGCCAGGAACACGTCTGTTCTAATCCTGACTCTAATACTGATTTTCGCGGTGTTGATAGGCACATTGCTAATTCTGGCTCAATTTCCTATCCCTAAGAGAGCACTGAAAACTGTGTAACTTAAAGCACTGTTGAGACTATCAATGCATTAAATTTTCAAGTGCTTTGGAAAAGATACTCCAGAAGTGCTGAGTATGAAGCATTTCATTGGTGCACTCCAGCCCAAAGTTGACTTTCACAGCTGAAGAAAATCAACTTAACATAGCTGAGATTGGTATGTGGAACCAAACGGCTGCTTCCGTAGTGATGGTGGACCTGAAGACAATCTCAAGCTCAGTTCAGTATGTTACTTGTTTTCATTAAGCTATCTCTGTTTTCAAAGGCAACTGTCCAAAAGCTCCCATGCTGAAAAGGGCATGATGCAAGCAGCTGTTGGCTTTTGAATTACTCAGTCTTAAAATGCATGTTGTGATAGGATGGACTGTTCATTGGAGAGACCAATTTTTTTTTCTCCCTCTTCTCCTAGCTTTTCCTGTTTCTTGTAGAACAAGTAAGTGAATGTACCGAGAGGTAGAAAACTTGTTTCTCATTCTTGCTGTTACTCGCTGCAGTGCTGAACTCTTGTTACCCTTCCTAAATAACTAGGAAAGGACAAGTAGTCAAATGCATGCTCCTGTGTAAAAGTCAATCTGGGCGGTTGCTAGGATAATATCTGAGTTAGCAAAACCTTGCAGGAGGCACAGAAAACAGGATGCAAAGATGAAAACTCATGTCTACACTTGTCATTTTCAATGCTAATTATACTAATTATGCAGAAGAACAATGTACACCATGTAGAACTAGGTGTGTGCCAAGGGCCTGATCTTCAGACGTGCTGAGCCCCCACAGCATCCACAGATTGCAGTAGGGTTTATAATTGCTCAGCTTTCCTGACGTTCAGGCCAAAATGTTGTAACTATAATAGCTGGCTAAATAACAAAGAATGGTGTCTGCCTAAAGCCAAATAATAGCTAGAGCAGTGAGTCACATTTTCTGGTGGTTTATTGCAGCAGGATGTTTGATTAAAACAAATAACAGTGGTCTTGTGTTCCTGAAATGAGCTTCATAATTAGATATTATTTACTTCCTATTACCATGCATTATGAACAAAACATTGCACACAAAATGCATCTGTAGAATTAAACAACGGTGTTAAGGTTTCAGTACAACCCCCAAATTAATAACCATCTGATTGAAATAGACTCTGAAACATTTCATATAATGACTAATAAGCTGAGCTGAACATTCTGCTCACATATCGAAGTTACGGAAAGGAACTCTACATGCTGGTCAAGTGGAGAGCCTTTTAAAGTAAACTGGGCAGTGGCAAGGTGCTGTAAAATATAGATCTGATTATAGGTATGGGATAATAGCTGCTCTAGACCCTGTGCCTACAATTCCAAGCTCTGCAGAGGTCAGAAGGAGGGGGCAGGTTGCTGTATAGCTCCTTCATGGCCCTCAAATTATGCGCCTGGCTTGGGACCAGTGCAGGACTAGAAGAGCTGAGAGGCTGATGTAGACTTGGCTATAATATCTTCCTGGAGTGCACTGAGGCAGAAGAGAACACCCATCTTCCTCCCACCCCACCTCAGTGGGGATGTTGTGTGGTTGGTAGGAGCTTATGCAAAGCTGTTTTGTTAGCTTTACACAACCCAGGAAAACCTTATATACAAAGGTAAATCCCCGGTATCCAAATTTACCTCCCCTTTACTCTGCTAGAAGTGGTATAGGGTCCCACAGTGTAAATCTCCTTGGTTCACTTGTCCAGCTGAAGAGGATGGGAACCAACAGTAAGATGGAGTATCTGTAACAAAGTGGGGGAAGGGGTCTGGTGTTACAGGAAGTGACAAGGTGTGAGTCCATAAAGCCCCTTACCTACGTGCCATACTGGGTCACTGGCAGAACTGGCCACAACAGGGCGCAGAGCCAGTCATCCACAGATGATGTAAGGAGGGAGCAGCGCCTCTTAATGCAAACTTTGAGTAGCTCTTTGGAGAAATGAGTGATCTGAAGCTATTTATGAGAAATCTGGCTGTGTTCTTGTATCCTCAAACTGCTTCCTGCCAGATGCGTGCACATGCGATTGCCCAAACATTGCACTCCACCAAGTCTTTGAAAGAGCATTCATGCAGTTGGCATCACAGGAAATGCTTCATATTTTGAGGCTTTCTGCAGCAGTCACAGGTATTGGGGGGCCAGTGGCGTAGCCCCATTTGATCATCATGTCTTTACACCAACCAGCTCCAGTGCAGAGTCGATTTAAGGCAACACCATATAGTCCAGCATTGATCTGCTCTGGGTGGTAGACGCTCAACTAGCGGGAGCCAGAGTGTATAGGCTACAGGGACATTTTCTACTCTTGTTTGCCATAACTGGATCCTTGTCTGTTTGGTGACAATGTTAGGGGTTTAATGGTGACAAGAAAAATCTGGCCCAACTTCAGTTGACTCAGCATTGGTATTGTATAGTACAGGGGTCTCAAACTCAAATGACCATGAGGGCCACATGAGGACTAGTACATTAGCCCAAGGGCCGCATCACTGACCCCCTCCCCGCTGCCCCGGCCCTGCCTCTGCTCCACCCCTTTTATGAGGTCCCATCCCTGCCCCACCACTTCCCACCCCTTTCCCAACCCCATTCCAACCCCTTCCCTGAAATCTTCACCCCAACTCTGCCCCCTCCCTGCCCCTAGGGGGTGCAGGATGCAGCAGGGGGCTCAGGGCAGGAGGTTGGGGTGCAGGAGGGGTGCAGGGTGTGGCTGGGGGCTCAGGGCAGGAGGTCAGGGTGTGGGGTGCTGCAGGGGGCTCAGGGCAGGGGGTTCGGCTGCAGAAGGGTTTGGGGGGCGGGTCCAGCCTGGCACGCACCATGGGCAGGGCAGGCTCTCCACCTGCCTGCCCTACTCCCGAGCTGCTCCGGGAAGCAGCCGGGACTTGGGGGACGGGTGGGGAGGGGAGGCGGGCACAGGGGGTCTGTGTGTTGCCTTGGCTGCACCTCTAGGCACTGCCCCCCGCATCTCCCATAGGCTGGGAATGGGGAACCGCGGCCAATGGGAGCTTCGGGGGAGGTACCTGGAGGTGCGGCCAGGGCAACACACAGACTCCTGTGCCCCCCCTTCTACCAGGTCCTGGCTGCTTCCCAGAGCGGCGTGGGGGCAAGGCAGGCAGCCAGGGAGCCTGCCCGGTCCCTGGTGTGTGCCGGGCTGGAGCCATTCTAGGTAAATGCAGGGAGCTGACGGGCCGCAGACAATAACCCCGTGGGCCGCGTGTTTGAGACCCCTGGTACAGTAGACGTCTTGGATCTGTGAATTGCCTTGTGTGCTCTATACTACTAGCACCTTCCTGGTTTATATCAGGAGGAGCAATACTTGTGGGGATGTAAAGGCTGCTGCCATGGGTAGGCTTAAAGCATCCTGTAATACAGCAGCAGGTGATGTTGAGTGGAGGAGCGAGCTTCTTTGCGTGGGAGGATCATGCTCACACGGCACAGGCCAATTCAGCAGAGAGTAGCAAAGGGCCAGCACTGTTGATTGCAGAGTAGACAGCACCCCACTTTGATGCAACGAGCTTGCTGAGAATGTTATTTCATATGCTAACCTTGGCTTTAGGTTTTTCAATATGGTCTCTAAAGGAGCATGTGCAGTTGAGAATAATGCTGAGGTATATGGGATTTATGGATTGAGTAAGTTTTGTCACATGCCAGCTGATAGTAAGTTGACATTTGGGCTCTTGGTTTTTGAGGTGGAGCACACAGATTTATCTTTTCTGGGTTTGCATGTAGCTGGTTGGCTGAGCAGTACTTGTCTAGGTTGTTAAGTGCATTCAACAGAGTCCCTAATATGCCAGAGTGTTTGTGCTGTGTGGTGACGCACATGTAACTCCCCTCCTGTTTGCTGTCTCACTATGAGGTTGTGAAAGATAAAGTAAATCTGTCTTGTGGCTTTTTGTGCAAAGCAATGAACCTCAGGCTGCATGTACTCTGCATTGAGTCTGTTCTGAGGTGAATACGCACTGGCAGACAATCAGACAAGCGACCAGGAACAAAGTTTTATTCTGTAAGGAAACAGAGAACAGGATTACAGTCCAGCAGCCTCCTCTCTGCTTGCTTGCATCCTGCTCCCAGTCAGGGCTGAAAGTTCCTGCTGGGTGGGTGGGGAAGACGGAGGGTACTTCCTGGCAGGAACTAGGAAGTGTTCCCAATGCACAAGCAGTGTGTAGTCCACAACCTGCAGTTCCCACGGCTGCTGCTGAAGCCCAATGGGCCTTGGGCTACACCCAGATTGTATGCTTAAATTACCCTATGCCAGCATAGCTTGGCTGGTTGTTTATGTTGATGTTGAATAAATGTAGGTGCTAAGACACTATGTTGTGGGAGGCCATTCTTCTGTTTTCACCATTGGCACCATTTGCCACAAAGTGCTACGCAGTGGGATGGTTAAGTAGACCACTGCCAACTGGTCATTATTTTAGCAAACAGCCCCAGATGCATCCAGCAATCTAGATTTTACAAAAAGAAAAGGAGTACTTGTGGCACCTTAGAGCCTAACCAATTTATCTGAGCATAAATATCCGCTGAGCATAAATATCCGGATCCGCTGAAGTGAGCTGTAGCTCACGAAAGCTTATGCTCAGATAAATTGGTTAGGCTCTAAGGTGCCACAAGTACTCCTTTTCTTTTTGCGAATACAGACTAACACGGCTGTTACTCTGAAACCTAGATTTTACAGTGCCTTTCTCCATGTAGGAATTGGATGCAAGCATCAACGCCCTGCAAACAGGGAAAGCAGCAGGCCTACAGGATATCCAGACTGAGCAGATGAAAAACTTTGCCCCACGTATACATAATCATATAAACATAAATCAGGAACCACTTATCTGATAGGAGCTGAATTGCAGTACAGCCCTAATGGCCAGTGAGTAAGAAGGCTCTCCTATATAAAGACTGAAGTAAAATTCCATCCATATCCTCACAAGTCTCTGGTCATCTGACCACATACCTCAAACCCTTACAAATTGGGGAATTGGGGCACTAGAGTATGCCACTGGAATACCAGTGTGACAGGTATTGCAAAGTTCTGGACAAACATCACTGAGTTAAGATACGTAATTCAAGAAGGTTTAGTTTAGGAGCTCATTGTATTAAAGTGCAAATGTTTGTTTCATTGTGTGATGATATTTAATTTGTCTAGGAGACATGACTAATGTAAACCTTGGGAAGGATTATGAACATCAAAAGGAGTTTTTTAAAACAATGGGCTAAGATGAATTGTTAGAATTAGTAGGTTTGCCATTAAATACTGGGGAGGAGTTATCTATTCCCAGGATCAAAAGGCCCAATTGGCATAAAAAAAAAGAGTAACTCACTGATTCAAGAGTATGCTTGTTCTGAGCAAAAGGAGATTATGAATTTGTAGCCACAGGAAAACCTCTGGGTAGGGTTTGAAGGACCGCTCACAAGGCAGAGCCCACAAGCTTGTTAGCATTTGTGTAGGTTCTTGTATTGTTTCTAATAGGGGATTGCTTAGCAAGAACTATGTGGTAACTTAACTGTTGTCATTATGCTTTCTGTTTGAGGGCAAAATTAAAGCAGGCCTCCTTAGGCAGCCAGCTGTACTTTGCTCAGAAATTCACAATGTAGGCAGGGATCTGTGCAGCCTGAAAAAACCTTGGCCAGGAGGGTAAGAGAGGTGACAGCTGAGGAGCCTAGAAAAGGTATGCTTGCTGGACCATGGAGGGGAATACAGGTGCAGTTGCCCTGAACTGTGACTACTACCTAGAGTCCAAGAGATGAAGAGCAGAGGAACGGCAGGTCAGGAATGAAACCTGGGTGTCAGAGCTTGGTGGAGGGTAACACATGCCTCTACTACAGATGACTCTGGCCAGTGATATGAGTCTTTTGTTATCAGGAGCATAAATGTAAACACTTCAAAGCTAGCTCTTCCACATGAAAAGATGAAAACTTGGCCTTGCTGAGCAGCATGGGTGCTGGAGAGACAAGTAGCGAAGGAGACATTCTGGCTCATTTCTCAGCTGTTGATGACGGCATGAGTTGGTACATTGGCTGGCTGGAGCCCATTAGGTAGATTTACCCCAGGTGTAGGCTCTACAGGAGCTCGATATCTATTGGTATTTCCTGGTACCCAGCAGTGTTCATCAAGAATCTTCCCTCTCCAAGGAGGAACAACAGTCTTCTGTTTCTACCTACTTAAACATTTCCAGTATGCCCTGCAGGGCCCAGTGAATGGATTGGTCTCTCCACCCGAGCCAGTACTCTATTCAGAACAGCATTCTTCTTAGAGCGCCCATGATGGTTCATCCCCCTGGTTCCTTCTGCTGGCAACAGTAGCTCCTTTCAGCTCACTATTGATGGTCATCCCTAGAATCCTTGGGACTCCTTCTCCCATATGTCTCCTTTCAGAGGCTTTGTCTTTCAGGATGAAGATGCATTTCCCTGGCAGTGTTTGACCCATGTAGTCTGTGTCTGCTTTGGAGGCATCCCACTACTGGGATTGCCGGTCCATTAACTGCTGTTAGACGTACAAACAAACAGTGTTCTGGGCATGGTCAGCTCCTTGTCTTTCAAATATTTTTGAAAATGTGACCTAGTAATGGTGGTGGCTTCTGAGCCAGTATCTAACAAACATCTGGTCTTCACCCCTGCTATACATACTTCAGCAGTTAGACAATCTTCAAATGCTCGCTTACAGAAGTCGCTAGATATGCTGGCACTGACAACATTCCTTTCCACATGGTATGCAGAATGATTTTCCGCAAGGACAGGCCTAGGAATCCTTCAGCTACTGCTTGGCCTTCTACAGTAGATGGACCACTCTCTCCTGGTGCCCCATTGGTTTCCCGTGTCTGGGACTCTGTTCTTCTCAGTGGACATTCGCAGCTAGTATGCCCTGGCCTTTCACATGTGTAACAAATGTACCTTCCAAGCTCATCCTTCAGAAGGGATCTTTGGGATCCTGTGCCCTTGGATACTTTGGCATACTAATGGGATTTTTTTCTTTCATCAGCTCAGTCATCACTTTCAGCATCTGCTCCTGTTGGACCACCGGTTTTCGGACAGCCTCACTTAAACTTTCCAGTGTTAACTGTGTTTGAGGCAGGGTCTTTTCCCCAGCAGTTGCATTCATTAGGCCCCCACTTCATGTATGGGGGTTAGGCTTGGTCATCTCTTCCACAGGAACTTCCTCTTCTTCTGAGCACATAATGGCAGCCTGCATGCGTTTACGGAACTTCTTACCAGGCTCTTCCTTAAACCTCCTTTTCATTTCACGTGGAGGAAATCATCCCGGAGTCCCAGCCAACTGCTCTTTCAGAACCATATCTGGGTCTGGAACACGTCGAGGGTCTCGCTGTTCCACTTCGTTCATTCTCTCCTGGAGGTCATACGCATATGCCCTGACAGTTTCACCAGGCTCCTGCTTGCTCTCAGCCTGCATTCCTTTTGGCGCTATGCCCAGTGGATACACTGTCAATGTGGTAACAGCAGCTCCGGAAAAGTTGTGGCATGTACCCCATCCTAAACTCTTGGGCCAAGTTGGCTAGTGGCATTTGCTCTCAAACAATTGGTGTAAGGTTACTGCCCACAAATACCTGCTTTTATGCTGCTAAGGAATAAGAAATACTAATGATAAACTTACCCACTGATACATCCTTTCGACTGTATTAGGAGAATCGGTAACAAAGTATTCAGACCTTCTACCTCAGTTGCGAGGCAGCTTTCTCTAGTGCCTGCCATGGGACTGAAGTTACAGGAGGGAGACTACTGTCATTGGGTCTGGCTTTGACCTTGCTTCCTGGGCAGGTGTGTGCGCATTTGTTTGTAGTTGAGTTCACAGCTGCCCTTCTTACACACAAAGCAGATCTGCACTTGGGCCTCACGCCTTGGGCATTGGCTGTTCCCACTGGCTATGTGCTCTAGTCAGAGTAGCTGGTGTAGGATGATGCGTTGCACTCTAAGGTCCAATCCCAGAATGTAATCAGTTTTTCAGCAGCCCTAAACTGGCATTCTTGGTTGAAGCTAAACCCTGTCCCCACACCAATGTGGTTTCTGTGTACAAACAATAGACAGATAATCAAACAGGGAAACAACATTCGGTGCTACTCCCACGTGCCTATGAGAAAAACATCACTCTAGTTGTCAAGTGATTAAAGATCATGGGCTTCTAGGATTTATCCCTTTCCTTAGCCTTACTCTGTATTTCTCCTGAAACAATGAACTGTCTCCTTTCCAGACTTTTCCCTGGTGCTTTTTAATAAATAGACACAGACAGGATGAGAGAACCCAACATACAGATGTCTCCTATCCACACCACCACCCATCCCCTGGATGTCAGTCTCACCCCTTTGGGGATCACTCTGTCAGTCCCTGATCCAGGGATGGAGGCTATAGCAGTATGCACGGGTGCTGCTAGGCATCTGTGCTCCTGTCCACTTGCAGCCTGTAGCAGCTGGCTAAAGATCCTGATTCTGCTTCACTCTTGGGTGATGGATGCTTCTTCCCAGGGTACCCACTAATCACCCCAGCCTGGCACTTTCTGCTGCTGTTGCAGGGCTGCTTCTCCAACAGATCCACAGAAAGGACAAATGCCCACTGGGGCAGAGAAAGCCTCCCCTCAGCTGAATGGAATCACAGATGCTTGGGGGAGGGGGGAGTGCGGATGGGCCCACTAGGTGGACACTATTAGGTCAAGAAGTACTTTGTGTCCAGCCTCTACTGCTATGACTTTCAGCCAGGCTAGGCTGCCTGGGAGAGTAACTCAAACGTCCGCCCTCCAGCTGCCTCTTGCCCTAGCAGCAGGCCTCATGCCACAGATCATCAGTCCTTCCTGCTGCCTGAAGTGCTGCTTCCTCTCCTGAGCCTCTGTGGCTTCCTGGGCAATCAAAGCTTGTCAGGTCACATCTGCTGCCTCCAAGGTCGTTGCCATCATGACAGAGTTGCAGTCCCAGCCTTCAACTTTGGCTCACCCCAGCATCTAGCTGACATCATGCATTCAGACGTGTGGCCAGAGATGTTGGTCCTTTCCTTCCAAGCACCTTAAAATCTGGTGGGGATAGGAGGGAAGGGCTGAGCCAGCTACTTATGTCAGCTCTCTTGCCAGACCAAACCTATGGCATGCGGAGGGGAAAATACCGTGTCCCAGTGGCATCTGCTCGGTGCTCCTTCCCAGCTATGTGTCAAGTCAGGCAAGTACCTAGCATGTGTGCAAAGGGACCTCAGCTAGCCATGGACACCCATTTTCTTGTCAGCTGGATCAATACCCAGGTTGCTATAAGAGGAAGTGAAGCATTTGTCTGTCAATTGATAAGTTTTATATTAAATATGAAGGGAGTCATTAAATAAATAGTCTAAACAAAAGGAGAATTGCACAGAGGACAGCCATGGATAGAAAAATCTGTAGCTCATGCATGAGTGTGTTGTATACAAATTGTATAACAGGAAATGAGTCAGATCATCAAATGTAATTCTTGGTTTCCACTTACTGTAATGAAATCATAGAAAGGTACAACATTATGGTGCTGACCAGGAGCCAGGCACGACCTTTTGATAAGGGAGGAGAGTTACATTGGTGCTAATGTACAACAGTCAGGAAGGTTATTAGCTTATTTTAATGCCATTCATATTATCCAAAGGATAATGAACTATGGTAACCGCAGTGATGTGAAGAGTCACACACTATGTGTCACCTGGAAGTGGTGGGGAGTAGCCTATCCAGGTATTTCATGTAATGTGAACTTGAAGAAGCTGCAGGTATTATACTGAACACATTTCCCCTCTTCCCCCAATTCTAGTTGACTTAAGCTTAAAATAAATCTCACTGTTTTAGCACTGGCTCAAAATACCCAATCAGTCCTACCTTGCTGCATGTTGTATTCCACTGCAAGGCTACTTCAGAGATTACTAGTCCAGCCAAAATGTATAGCTGTTTTAAAATGCAGATGGCCTCGGCCTAGCTGCTAGCAGTTTTAGCTAACTAAATTTCACAGTCTTACCAGATGAATCACCATTAGGATGTCACAAATTGAGCTGTGCAAATAATGGATTTTTTTGGTTCACTGGCAATTCTGAAGTGTGTGGAGCAGAAATTTTGAACCAAAAAAGAATTTTTTCCAAATTTTTGGTGAATCAAATAGCCAAAAGAACTTTGTTTTGGGGTTGAATGAAACACTTGGATTAGATAACATGTTTCATTTTGATTTTGACCATTTTTAGTTTTTGATCCTTTAATTTTATTAAAGGAAACTTTGAAGGAAAAAGTTGTTTGGAACCAAAGAAAAAAAAAACAAAAATTAAATGAAATGTTTCAACAATGTCAAACAACACACATCACATTTTTCAGAATTCTTACAGGGCTTTTTGGCTGAAACAATTCAGTGAAACTTGCACACATTTATGAAATGCTATATTTTGCTAAATCTATGTTCCTCACCAGATGAATTTTATACAGCTCTAGTCATCAAGCCTTTCAGTTACAGGCAGATAAAATGCTAAAATATTGTACAACCAAAAACAAGATTGAGCAGCTGACTTCAGCACATGGGGCACTGTGAAGCCCAAGCATGGTGAAGCCTCCTTAAAAAACCAACCCTCCTCCCTTCCCACACACACAGAAATACAAACCCAACCTCAGGCCAACTCTAGTTCACTTTCAACATTAGCAAAATGAAAGCCACTGATGTTTAAGGGATGCTTTCTTAACACTACTTGTTGAAAGAGTGATTGTGGCAAAGCATGGCTCCGATCACTTGCTTCATTCAACAAGTTTGAAGGTGATCCAAACTGACAATTAAATTAAGATATGCAGAATTCAGGTCAATTAGTTTGGTGTCAGTGGGCATGAGTCAAACCTCTACAGAATACTTTAATTTGAAAAATTGCACCAAAGCATATTTGGAATTCTTCAGATATTCTTCAGCTTGGTTAAGGACAAAATACACATGCAAAACACTTTGTCTCATATGAGGTGCAACACGCAATGCTGCTGCTATGTTGAACTCACAAGCAGGACATAGGTAAGTCGTAGGACTCAGAAAAAAAACATAAGGAAGCACATATTAACTTTCAAAACAAAACTACAATTCAAATATTTAAAAAGACTCAATCACTAAACAGGGTTCGAATTAAGCCAGGTCAATGACTCAGCTCTTACTTTGAGGCTGTTGTCTTGTTCTCAGATCTCCGCTTCTTTTAAGTGAGTTGCTAGCCCTCAAAGCGAGCAGAGTCACTGATACAGGCATGCTGTGACTGAAAGTGCAGAAAACATGAAATTAACTCTGAGGTGTAAAGTGCCCATTCATCTCAGTGGGGTGTAAACTCAAATCTCCAGTGATTGGATTCTACAAATCAATGTTAAATACCTCACAGCTGATCAAAGCATATAAGAAAGGAAACTACTGTAGGATGAATATCAGCATACTTCTGTGAGTGATGGCTTATTTTGGGGCTGCAAGTGGCTGGCACCCAATTTTTCTTGAGTCTAGAGTTTGGGGATATCTGTAAAACCATCCATCACATGGCTTACCCCATCATAGGGAGAGGAAGGCGCCTTCCTTCCCCAGCTGCCTGGGGAATGCAGCATTGGCAGCTGGCTTTTTTCCAGCACCACGGGTGTCGGCACTACGTGTTATTTCCAGTGTAAGAACTATCTAACTTGTTCTAGGAAAGTCAAGGTTAAAGCTAAATAGGATTTTCATCTAAAGTACCTATAACAGACTGATGCAGTAAGTTTGCCTAACTTCCGTGTTGAACGTACATATAAAAGTGGTACACCTTGCTGTAACCATATACGAACTAAAGAATCTTGAGTTTCTGAACCCAATGAAATAATGGGCCAAAATTTGCTTTCTGTAGGGGAAAGCTCATTGGGAAGATGAAATTAATTGTTGAGGAGCTATGCAGTGGGAAACTACTGGGAGAGGGGACATGTACAAAGAATTGCAGATCATGCCTCCTGATTCCATGGCCACATCCTGGTAAACCTCTCTAACTCTTTCCTCATGCTCCCTCCTTAGCTTGTGGTAACCGGGCTCTGTGTACTTAGAAAAGCAGTGAGGCAGTGGATGATCCTTTCTTCAAATGAGAAAGCAAAGTACTTAACTTAAGTAAGTGAAATGGGGTGAGTCCTTCCTTGGTTAAGTGAAGTGCATTCATTGGCCACATTCACATTTAATTCCTGAAAAGAATGCTGCACCTTGTGCAGCAGTGTCTAACAGTTTAATGTGGTGGGCTTGTAGGGTACAGGGACTTCTGTACTTGGGACTGTCTCAAGTAGGTACAACTTGGTGATTGAGAGATACTTTTATGGAGTCACTAAATGGATCTGCAGAGTTAGATTTCAAGTTCCCAAGGTAATCATGATTTGGACAGAACACTACTAAGTATTAGATCAGTTCTATGGCTAGGATGCTATTTTTCTATGTGTACATGACCAGCCGGTATCTGGAGGAATACCATAAAAACATTTAATGAAAAGGAAAAAGCTGTTTCTGTCCTACTCAGAGCCTTGGCCATTACATGAGGCTGTCTGAAAAGTTGACTACAAAATGAAGCTAAGACTTGTTCTAGATATTTTTATCAAAATAAAAACAAAAAAATTAAACACTAATCATTCTAAGGAACATAGTCCAAAGAAGGTCAAAGCTGAGAAAGGAGAAAACGAATAATGGAGAATTAAGGGCATCAGCCATGGCTAATCTGATTAAGTTATTGATATTTCCGCTCAATGTTCATATTATAAACAAATATTATTTTAAGACCGACTACTACTCAACACATGCTTCAGGTGAATTTAGTACTCATTGCCCTTGATAGGAGTATTCGAGCCAAATGCTATTAGCAGGTTAAATTGTAGCATGTAACAACTATTTTCCTTTACTATTGATTTTCATCTACTTATCTTGTTTCCTTTTATTAATTTTCACCTTCCAAACACAGGAAAGGACTCTGGGGCGGGGGGGGTGTTTTGCTCACACAACACGTTGCCTATAATACTTTGAGGAAGTCTGATTGTAATTATGGTAAAACACTCTTGGCTTTCTAAAAATTGCTACAAGTTTATTTAGGATCTGATCCTCCTCCTGTTTAAATGTAATTGCAGTCTAAGAAGAATAAGGTCAGAAGTGTTAAGTAGAAATTTAATTGTATATTCAAGCACATGATATATTGCTAAGTGCAAACATGAGGCAGTTAATATTTGGAAAAAAAATATAAATTTCCCTACCCACTTAAATCTCAGTCAATATTTCTCCTAATCTTATTAAGCCAGGGAAATTTGGTAACTTCCTCCTGTGTAGTTGGTGCACCAATACTGCAGCTTTTGATTTTTTACAACTGAAATTGAAGATTAAAAATGATGGCTTGCCTAATAAGATTGTAATGAAATTGCCTCATTTTGACTAAGAGCAGAAAGAATACAGAGGCCGAAATCTGGAGGTATTACACTACAGAAAAAGTACGTCTGTGTGCTATGGTCTAGAGATGACACAAAGTATAAACATATTAAACTACATTAATAAACACTCTGAACTGACTGCATGTCAAACAGGAAAATTAGCAGCAAAGATTTGGCCTAGTAGAACTGAAAGTGGTTTGTGCAGAGATGAGTATTTTAAAATATGCCTACCAAACTCAGGGCACAGGATAAAATAATGCAAAAAAAACAAACCTAACTAAAATGCCTATTCAACACAAAGGTTTCATTAAAAGAAATTCCCAGGCTTCAGCATATCTATGCAAGTTGTCATAACCTATTACATTTCCAGCAGGTGTACAGAAACAATCGGATTCTTTAGAAGGCTTCAAAAGCAGTTTCCCACGACCAATAAAAGGTTCAAGTAGTTGATTGAGGGCGGGATGTAGATTCTTAAACCAATAGCAATAATTCAGCCTATGCTTGCTGTCAGCGATGATTAAAAAGTTTAACATAGTGGACCAACCCTCTTGTATTGGAAGCAAATCAGAGCTTTCATGGGAAAAACTTCTTACACTGTTGTGCAGTGAGCTTAAGACAGGTCATAGTTCAGGCCAAATCTTGCCAGCGTTCACAAGAGAACAGGATGTGTCTCCAATTTTCTTTTAGATTGTAGAGGAAAAAAGTTTGTTGCTTGAGAGAGAGACAGACACAGAGACACACACACACACACACTGCATGGAGTGGTCTTTCTACAGATACGAAAACATAGAACCTGTTTTAGGCACCAATACAAATGTTGTGCAACCAGGAGCCTAATGTGTGTCTAGCAACAGGGGAAGTGGATACTAACAATATAAGGTAGGTGGCCTACTTTTGGCAGTGCCTGTAATAAAAATCAGATAAAACTGGCATGCAGAGAACTTAAATTAAGGGGAATCATTTGAGCAAATAGCATCTACATTGCATATAATCACCTGATGCAGAAGCACTTGAAGAAATTTATGTGTGTGTTTTGCTCCAGTGCTGTAGCCTGCAGACATTTGTCCCTCAATTAGCTCCCAGTTAGACACAGACAAAAGGATATAATCTGATTCAAGGTAAACAAATGGTGTCACTGGTTATTAAGCCATTGTTAAAATATGGTCAAAATACAAAGTGTGGTACAACGATTCTCCTCAGTCTTGGCACATTCCCAAAAATCAAACAGAAGGGGCATCTGTACAAAATGCTTTATTCTGGGGCAGCCCCAGGAAACGGTCATGTTGGTGGTGGTAGTGCTGCATGAAATCTTTGTAATACACTTATAGGTAAATTAGATCACATCCCAACATGAGGCCCCAAACAGAATCATGGTTTTAGTCAAAGATAATAGGGCATTCCCCTGACAGTTAAAACTTTACGTTGAAATGCATTTTTGAATAACTTGAAAACATGTTCCATATTTCATACAGATGGTAGACATGATGAACACAAGTGAGCAAATATAGCACTGAGCTTTATTTCAAAACTCAGAGCATGCAAACAGTTTCAACAGTGGAGGTTATTCTAAGGTAAGTGTCTGGTATCAAATAATCGTGCTCTACCCCTGCTCCTATAAACCTGAGGGCACCTTTGCCTATATCTCTACTTGTACTAGCTGTTATCAGACATTGCCAACCTCCACTGCTAAGAGCAAGTAAATGAAAAACAAAATTCCTCAACAGATTCAAAGCAGATGCAGGCAGGTGAAGTACTCTTTCAGCTATATTCAAGTATTCTATTTTGCTTGTTGGAGGACTTCAAACACCAGGCATTAAATAATGAATTCTTCCTAAACGATAGCGCATACCTTACTCTGTAAATCACTCACGTCAGATGCTAGTGGTAAATATTTGGACAGTGTGCAATCTAGATACAGATGGGCAAGTGTCCACCTCATAAGCAAGGTACCAAAGGCTGAATCTGAAATTAAGAGGAGGAATAACAAGACATGAGCTAGTTCTACCTTCTCAAATCCTGATGCCTCTAAAATAGGTGAGTTGGTGTCATTAATCCGGCATGTCTGCAAATTATGAAATCAACCCCCTCCTTCTGATCACCCGTATAATACAGTAAGATGGTAATTAGATGGTACTTTTAGACCAAGATGTTGTTAGGGTGTCAAATGGAGCCTTCATAGCGGCCTACTAAAATATGTGTAAAGTCTGTCTTTCTTCCTCCCTGCTTCTTAGATTTCCCTATTCTCTAGCTACTGAGAAAGGAGTAGCCACCCTTAAAATAAAGTAACTACAACACTTATGTTTATATACCTTTAATCCCTTCATATTTCCTCCTTAGTCTAAACTAGATGTCAGTATATCCAATCAACAAGCCTTTTCTCAACCTGTAGCAAGGCAATAACTCACCGGTGCAGCACCTCCTGCTGGTCATCTTGGGAATTAGCTCTTCACAAGCTCCAGAGCACCCTCTGCAGGTCAGTAGCTTGCCTACTGCTAGCTCCATGTCCCTCCCAGACCCCAGTGTCCTTTACCTCAGGGTTTTGCCCCAGCAGTACCCCCATGATCTGGGTCTCTCTTCCCAGGGGAACCCCCCCGCCCTATAAACCAACCTTGCCTCAGTGACTACTGCCAGTCATCATCTAGTCCCTGCTCACTAGGGCAGACTGCAGTCTGTAATAGCCACTCATCATTGGCAACAGGTTAGGACCTGCTGCCTTTGCCTATCTATGGGCTGCCCCTCTGCAACCCCAGTACCTTTTGTAGGCCTTCAACAAGGCCTGCAGCCTGGGGGTTTACCAAGCTGGAGCACCTCACCTCACCTCACCTCACCTCACCTCACCTCACCTCACCTCACCTCACCTCACCTCACCTCACCTCACCTCTGCTCTGCTCTGCTCTGCTCTGCTCTGCGGCAGCTAGACCTTCCCACTCTAGGACTAGAGTGAGACTCCTACAGCTTCTGGCCTGAGCCCTCTTATCAGGGCCAGCTGAGCCCTAACTGAGCTGGTCACACCTGTGGTCAGCTACTCAGGTGCTTTTACTCCTTTTCCCAGCCACAGCCCTCTCCAGGGCTGTTTTTACTATTGGCTCCCCAGGGCAGCCCTCTCTCAGGACTGTTTTAACCCATCAGGGCCGGAGCAGGGTGACCATCCCCCTACACAACCCAAGTGGTTTTTATAGCACTCAGTATTCTGGCAGTGTTTGAGAACTATCAAGCATGACTTACATATAACTTTTAGTTATGAGAAGGCTATTCCATTTTAAGACATCCTTTCGGATTTTTGACTGCTTGTTTCACCATCCACTTGACAGTTCCCTTCTTTTCCAGCAGTGCCCGCTGATTTATTTTAGTACATTTCACTCTGCACCACTGCAAAATGCTGAAATATTGACAGATGAACTTCAATCTGCCACTTGCAATTCTGATTAATGATGCTAATCTGTCACTGAATGATGTAGGCTAATATAACAAAACTTCCTCCTAATGGTTGAGACTATAAATTAATTGATGGGAATTTATTAATTGTCCTGGTTATTTTAGCCCATAAAGCCAGTGACATGTGAGTTGATGAGGTGGGAGGACACAAATTGATGATGTGGTTTTCATGGCTAGTGAATCTGGAACCCATAATATATTAGCACTGGAAACCTGACCACAAACATACGTCCAATCTCAGTTCAAATTCAGAAATGTGAGCACAAATATGAAGGAATACTCACTGCAAAGAGTTTGTGGGCAATCTGAAGGCTGAAATGTGTTCAAATAACAATCTCGTAAACTCCTGTGATCAAATTTGAAGTGTCTGTTCAGAGTAGCTGTGAGCAGAAAACAAGGATAAATGAAGCAGTCTCTTCCTAAGAGCTTTCTGAGCTCTTCATGAGATTTACTAAGGGACTGCTAGCCAGGGTGCTGAACCTTGGAAGAAAGTGAGGTGAGTACGTTAGTTACATAATTCAGGCAATAGGTCAGACAGTGGCAATTGTCCTCCTTCTTCACGGTGTAATTTGACAAACTCAGGGGCAAATGCTTATTGAAGTGTTAATGGGCAGGCTTGCTTGCACTGGATTAATGAATGAATTAAATTACTTCCTTTAAAATAACCAGAAACTATTGAAGTAGAACAGAAAATAATTCAAGGGTAATGTCAATCCTGATTTCCAGAAGACTGTGAAGGATGCAAGCCAGTGCAAAATTTGATATTAAAGGTTGCCTTGGGATTAAAACCAAAATTGCTTTAGAGCTCACATACAGACATAATGCCTTTCAAGTGACTACTTTAAAGTTGAAGATGTTGAAGCAACCAGAACACCTGTTTGTTTTAAGGGAGCAGCAAAGGTATGTTTCTGTGGTTAATAACAGTGCCTTTAATGACAGTATCTAAGTAAAGCAAAAGTCTTAGCCATATCACTAACCACCTAACTGCAAGTGCTGGGCACTTCCAAATGTCCCCTCTCCCTGACAATTCTGATTTTACTGCTTTAATTTTGAGTTCAACTCATTACGCTAACTTTACACCCACCTGAGTATTTCTCCAGTTAAGGGAAACTTCCTGTTACCCTGGCAAGACAACTTTACATTCCCTTGACATTGTGGAGCAGCATAAAAGGTCTGTAGTGAGGGCTGAGATTCAGTTCCAGTATATTGTACAAAAAGAGTTATGGTTGGTATAGCCTATCCTTAAATCTGACTTGTTCTTATGAGCTTCAGTTTCTTGGTAATAAGTACATATCTCCTTGCCACTGGAAATGGGTTAGTTTCTGAAATAGGTTCGCTTCTTGTTCTTATGTGACACCTTGACTTTCAATAGTTGACCTGCTGAAATTCACATTTTTTGTGAATACCTTAAGCTTTCAGGCACTCTGTTACTGCAAGCCAGTGACAAGAAGGCAAGTAAACAGGAGAGTTAGCCTTAAAGGACAGGAAGTTGTCTGAAAGAGGCAGAGAAGACTAATGAACGATGGACAAACATTTGCTTTGGAATTACATGTTCTGCTTTGATGTGATGGGGTGTTAAGCCCACACCAGCCTGGAAAGTATTAACCCCTCTCTGAGCCATGTTAAGTAACCTGATAAGCCACACCTGAGGGAGAGTTAGGCTTGATAGGCGTTCCCTAGTTGATGATGGAGCCCAGCTGAGAAGACACATGGGGGATGGTATAAAGTCAGGATATTTGCAGCTGAAAAAGAAACCTACAATCACTCTCTGGACATTAGAGAGAGAAAGCAGAAAGTCTGGGGATTCGGGCCCGGAAGGAAGGGTTTATCAAAAAGCGTGGTGGAGCAGAAGCCTGAGAAAGACAGCCTAGGAAAAGGCTCAGGAAAATGGCAGAAAGGTGGGATGTTGCAAAGCTTGGGTCACTGATTAAACGGTCCCTGGGCTAGAACCCAGAGTTGAGGGTGGGCCTGGATTCTCCCACCAGCTGCTGGGGAGGTGGCACAGTCAGGGTAGTAGGTCTGAAGAATGCCTGGGATTATTTATCCTGGGGGACTTTGATATTGTGAAAGGGGAAAACACATAGTGACCCGGACGGAAGGCCAAGCCATGAAGAGGAAGTGTGTGGAATGAGGGAATGGGATGTTGGACCTGCAAGGAGCTAATCCCCAGAGCACCCAGGAGGAGGCACCAACATAAGAAAAGCCATAATGGGTCAGACTAAAAGTCCGTCTAGCCTAGTATTCTGTCTTCTGAAAGTGGCCAATGCCAGGTGCCCCAGAGGAAATGAACAGAACAGGTAATCAAGTGATCCATTCCCTGTTGCCCATTCCCTGCTTCTGGCAAACAGAGGCTAGGGACACCATCCCTGCCCATCCTGGCCAATAGCCATTGATGGACCTATCCTCCATGAATTTATCAAGTTCTTTTTTGAACCCTGTGATAGTCTTGGCCTTCACAACATCCTCTGGCAAAGAGTTCCACAGGTTGACTGTGCATTGTGAAAAATACTTTCTTTTGTTTGTTTTAAACCTGCTGCCTCTCAATTTCATTTGGTGACCCCTAGTTCTTGTGTTATTAGTGTTGTCAGATGTCATCAGCGGTCGGGGTCACCAATGTCGTCAGATGACACCGGTGTGGTGCTCTGTTCAATGATGATAAGTCGGCTGAGCGCGTTCCCTCTGTGTGCTGCCCCGGCTCTGCAGATCGCTGACACAGCAGGCCCTGAAAGAACCCCCAATGACCACAGGCTCTGATAAGGTATGAAGGCATGCAGCCAGGTTTATTGTCAAACAAAGCACAGTAATAGTTTCCAGCAGACTCTACAGGACATACTACGAATATGTGCCCTCTGACAATGGATGCAGCTCAGTCAGATGCAGCTCAGTCTCCACTGCCCCCTAGGCTGGACAAAGACATCCACTCAGGGATGTATTCTTATACCCAACTACAAACAAGTTACACATCACTCCTGAAGTATCGAGGTACAACCCCTCTGTGTGTTGGGGTGCTGCATCTCTCCTGGTACATGTTGCTGCGAACAAACAAGTCTATCCCATCATATTATCCTTTTGACCATGTCTTTTAGGATGTGTCAGCCCGTTCCTCATTATCTCTGTAGAATGTGTTTGTACCGGACTGTTCTGGTGTCATCCTGGCCCATGTTTATTTTATTAGTGCTTGATACCCTTTAGATATGTGTATACGTCCAATTAGCAGTCTTCTTCTTGCCAAGCTTTGTGAGCAGGGCCTGCCTCTGGCTCACAGCTTAACTTTGCTTTTATGTTAGCAAAGTCTTGACCATTCCTTTGGTTCAGGCCTCATACCAGGCCTCTAATACCAAGGGTTTAAGTTTCAGGGCCTCAGCTTACTACAGTGAGAAGGAGTAAATAACACTTCCTTATTTACTTTCTCCACACGAGTCATCATTTTATAGACCTCAATCATATCCCCCCCTTAGTTGTCTCTTTTCCAAGCTGAAAAGTCTCCCCAGTCTTATTAATCTATCCTCATACGGCAGCCGTTCCATACCCGTAATAATTTTTGTTGCCCTTTTCTGAACCTTTTCCAAGTCCAATATATCTTTTTTTTGAGATGGGGCGACCACATCTGCGTGCAGTATTCAAGATGTGCATGCAGTATTCAACATGTGGAGTACCATGGATTTATATAGAGGCAATATGACATTTTCTGTCTTATTATCTGTCCCTTTCTTAATGATTCCCAACATTCTGTTTGCTTTTTTGACTGCCGCTGCACATTGAGTGGATGTTTTCAGAGAACTATCCACAATGACTCCAAGATCTTTCTTGAGTGGTAACAGCTAATTTAGGCCCCATCATTTTATATGTATAGTTGGGATTATGTTTTCCAATGTGCATTACTTTGCATTTATCAACTTTGAATTTCATCTGCCATTTTGTTGCCCAGTCACCCAGTTTTGAGACATCCTTTTGTAGCTCTTTGCAGTCTGCCTAGGACTTAACTATCTTGAGTAGTTTTGTATCCTCTGCAAATTTTGCCGCCTCACTGTTTACCCCTTTTTCCAGATCATTTATGAATGTGTTAAATGGGACTGGGCCCAGTACAGACCCCTGGGGAACACCACTATTTACCTCTCTCCATTCTGAAAACTGACCATTTATTCCTACCCTTTGTTTCCTATCTTGTAACCAGTTACCAATCCATGAGAGAATCTTTCCTCTTATCCCATGACTGCTTACTTTGCTTAAGAGCCTTTGGTGAGGGACTTGTCAAAGGCTTTCTGAAAATCTAAATACACTCTATTCACTGAATCCCCCTTGTCCACATGCTTTTTGACCCACTCAAAGAATTCTAGTAGATTGGTGAGGCATGATTTCCCTTTACAAAAAACATGTTGACTATTCCCCAACAAATTATGTTCATCTATGTGTCTGACAATTTTGTTCTTTACTATAGTTTCAACCAGTTTGTCCAGTACTGAAGTCAGATTTACCAGCCTGTAATTGCCAGGATCTTCTCTGGAGCCCTTTTAAAAAAATGGCATCACATTAGCTATCCTCCAGTCATTTGGTACAGAAGCTGATTTAAATGATAGGTTACAGACAACAGTTAGTAGTCCTGCAGTTTCACATTTTATTTCCTTCAGAACTCTTGGGTGAATACCATCTGGTCGTGGTGACTTATTACTGTTTAGTTTCTCAATTTGTTCCAAAACCTCCTCTAATGATACCTCAATCTGGGACAGTTCCTTAGATTTGTTACCTAAAAAGAATGGCTCGGGTTTACAAATCTCCCTCACATCCTCGCCGTGAACACTGATAGAAAGCATTCATTTAGTTTCTCCACAATGGTCTTACCGTCCTTGACTGCTCCTTTAGCACCCACTGGTTGTTCAGCAGGCTTCCTGTTTCTTATATATTTAAAAAAAAATTGCTATTACTTTTTGAGTCTTTGGCTAGCTGTTCTTCACATTCTTTTTTGGCCTTCCTAATTATATTTTTACACTTCATTTGCCAGAGTTTATGCTCCTTTCTATTTTCCTCGTTAGGATTTAACTTCCACTTTTTAGAGGATGCCTTTTTGCCTGTCACTGCTTCTTTTACTTTGTTATTTAGCCACGGTGGCTCTTTTTTTTGGTTCTTTTGCTATGTTTTTTAATTTGGGGTGTACATTTAAGTTGAGCCTCTATTATGGTGTCTTTAAAAAGTTTCCATGTAGCTTGTGGGGATTTTACTTTTGGTACTGTACTTTTTAATTTCTGTTTAATTAACCTCCTCATTTTTGTGTAGTTCCCCTTCTGAAATTAAATGCTACAGTGTTGGGCCACTGTGGTGTTTTCCTTGCCACAGGGATGTTAAATTTAATTATATTATGGTCACTACTACCAAGCGGGCCAGCTGTATTCAGCTCTTGGACCTGATTCTGTGCTTTACTTAGGACTAAATCAGGAATTGCCTCTCCTCTTGTGGATTCCAGGCCTAGCTGCTCGAAGAAGCAGTCATTTAAGGTGTCAAGAAACTTTCTCTGCATCCCTTCCTGAGGTGACATGTATCCAGTCAATATGGGGATAGCTGAAATCCCCCTTTATTACTGAGTTTTTTATTTTAGTAACCTCTCTAATCTCCCTGAGCATTTCAGTCACTATCACCATCCTGGTCAGATAATATATCCCTACTGCTATATTCTTATTATTCAAGCATTGAATTACTATCCATGGAGATTCTATGGTACAGTTTGGTTCATTTAAGATTTTTACTTCATTTGATTCTACACTTTCTTTCACATATAGTACCACTCCCGCACCAGCACAACCTGTTCTGTCCTTCTGACATATTACTGTGTCCCATTGATTATCCTCATTCCACCAAGTTTCTGTGTTGCCTATTATATCAATCATGAGTGAACCCTGTGGCACTTGATCAGTGACCACACAGGGCTTTATGCTGTTATATGTTAAAACAAGTGAGCATGCAGTTTGGTGTAGCACATAAAATTTAGTGCTAATAACTACACCTCACATGCCAGATATTGGTGTCTACCATGCCCAGGTCAGTCAGTCCAGCATCTTCTAGGATTGCTTTTTTGACATGCAGTTGAATTTGTTTGAATCTGACCCTTAATTTTGGAAGTTCAGCATACTGTTTGAACTGACTGGGATTCTAAAAGTTGTCTGAGGAAGCTGGGTAATGGACAGTTACGTTTTTGGTGATGGTAGGTGATTCTGGTTTTGGCACCTAGGAAAGAAGGCATTAGGTATTGAGGCTACATCCTCTGTAGTTACAGAAAAGGGGAAAGGGCAGAGACACCACTTCACACCCCAGCAAAGTTAGCCTGCACTCAGGGGTGAAAGTAACTTAAAGAACTTACTGGTACTCTGGAGTCCTGAGCAGGGGGGGCGTGGCCTTGACAAGAAGAGGCGGGGCCTTTAAATACCTGGGCCCTTTAAATCAAGATTTAAAGGCCCCAGGGCTCCGGCCACCACTACCGCATGGAGCTCTGGGCCCTTTAGAAACCGGAGCACAGCCGCCACTACCCTGGGGCTCCGGCAGCGGGGCTCAGTGGTGTTTTAAAGGGCCCAGGGCTCCAGCTGCTGTGGGGAGCCAGCAGCGGGGCTCGGGCAGATCTTTAAAGGGCCTGCTGCTGGAGCCCCTGGGGTAGTGGAGGCAGGGCTCTGGCGGCACTTTAAAGGGCCCTGGGGTTCAGCCGCTGCGGGGAGCCCTGGGCCCTTTAAAGCACCAGCCTGGGGAAGCCGGTCTGGTCCGGCACGGCATACTGGCTCTTGCCAGTACACCGGACCAGACCGTAACGGCTTACTTTCACCTCTGCCTGCACCACTAACTTTTTGGTATGAATTAAGCCAGTAAGTGTCTAAAAGATAAATTAAAAAGCTGTCGGTTTGCTTTTCTCATTTAAGGTTATCAGCAGGTTCTCATTGTTGGGTTTTGTCCTGAAATACTGCTGTTGGAGAATGATCATTAGAGTGTAGTATAACATGACAATATCAAATGATTGGTGGGTGTTCAAGTAGGGCTAGCAACATGTTTGCAAACACTCTACTTCCTGGACCGATGATATGAAGCCATTTTAGAGTATGTGCTCATGTGGCATGCCAGTGAGTTGTTAAGATTATTCTGAAGTATATAGAGTAATTGGTGTTGTGCAGTTTAGGTACTGCAGCACAGAGCAGTGGTGACAAATCTCTACCAAGCTTTCTAGGAGGCCATCCCATCTAATAATGGGTGCTTTTAAAGTTTTACTCAAAGTACTTAAACAGTGAATAATAAGTTTGGATACCTAGCATCCAACCTGCTGCTTTATTTACATCTAAATTAACAAGATGATGGGCAATGTTGGTCCATAAAATGAGGTGCCAGTTAACTCTAGCTTCTGTTTTATTTTCTTGGATACCATATAATTCTTACCGAGGAGATGGCTTTGAAAGGTGAACAAGGGTTTCTATAATTAATTATTGGATGGATCACTCGCTACAGAAACAGAACATGAAATGGAAAGGGTCATAAAAACGTTTCAATCATCATCAAAGCTAAAATCTCTTCCATTCACTGATGAGAACATTTGAGTGTTTTGATCAAATCTTAAACATTGGCAAAAATGCTTTCAGATGTGTAAATTATACACTCTTTCTATAAAATAAGAAGAGCTGATCACATTTAAAGGGAAAGTGTGGAGGTGAGGGAGGAACAGCTGAATTAATTATCAGCTCATGTTTATTTTAAATGAGTACTTGGACAAGGTTGACTTAGTCAAAGCTTTTGATATTGCCCTACACATCTTGTGATCTATGAAACTGAAGATGACATTTGTACTAAAAAATCTTAAGAGACCTCAGCAGTGTTTAAGGTAAAGTAACTTCCCAAATGCATGGAATGTGTAATAGTGAAGTGTGATTAGCTTTTAATACAATTGATATGAGTGTGAGGTCACTGAGGTGCATGAGTGCAAGCTGGGGTACATGCTGCTTTTGGACATCGGTCAGAGATGGAAGTAAAAGCTTCATAATGTTGGAGTGAGTTATTGACAGTGTTGAAGACAATATGAAGGTATAAAACGAAACACAAGTCTTTCCCCTTAAGCTCATATTTCCCTTCTTCCAAGTTTTTTGGGGAGATGGGATATGTTCTGTTAGAACTTTAATTGTCATTAAAGGGAGTATTTGTCTGATATGGAGCTCGGTCATACAAGGAACTCAATCTGGAGGTTGTGGTGAACATAATAAATGGGATGTTTGGCTAAGTTAGGGAAATAACTTAGTCATTTGAATGACTTTTTAGCCATTTTAGTGTTTAAACATTGTAAGGCTTTTTTTATGCCAGACACTGGCAACCCACACTGTACTCAATTCATAAACCTAAATTTCAAAGCATTGTGTAGTCTGGCTTGAGTTACCTACTGGTGTTAATGGTAGTTGCAGGCAAAATCCCTGCGTACTGCTTTGGAAACTCTGGAGAACCTGCTCAGTTTTGAAACTTAGCTTTCCCCCAGCCAATCTAAATGCTGAAGTCCTTTGCTAATAGCCTTTCAGTCACCTGTACAAAATATCTAAGCTCTTTAATTCATGCTTCATAATACTTAAAAGAGAAATGACTGTTTTCATAATCACATCATACACTAGAGAAAGCTTCAGTTTGTGTCTACCTGCAGCTGACTTTACCTTCTGTTCTTGAAACTGCATTTTCTTTTTCTTTTTTTTTAAACTGTCTTTATTTAGGAAGTTAATTCTAACAGGCTTACAAATCCTGTCAGTATCAGAGACAATACAAAACAATCCATGCAACTGAGCTTTTGTTTAGAGAACTATTATGTAATAATATAATAATCAGATCTGTCTATTTAACAGGATATTAGGATGTTACAGAATGAGCATGTTTACGCTACCCATATGTCATTTCTAGTGATTTTATTAGTGATATATTTTATTTGAAAAACCATGTATCTACTAAAGTTAACGTTGGGGGGAAAAAATTGGACAGGTGTACTGTTTTTTGCAGGGGATGGTACATTGTCTGCATATTGAATAAATGGTTGCTAAATGTCTAAATATCTCTGTCCTCTTTCTATTTTGTGGGTACATAATTGGTGGGTTAATTTTTCCTTAACAACCACCTCCCATAATTTCTGATCCATTCCTCTAGACTTGGACGATATATTTTTTCCAACGAGGCTATCAGTAGCTTAGTAGATAAGAAGAGTTTAATTCTTCATTTCCTTTTGTGTGATTGTTTCAGTTAGGAAGCCCCAGGTGGATTTTGAAAGCAACATTTGGTAATAAATATCCAATAACTTGTGATACTTGGTTACAAATTGCATCCCAATACTCTTGAGTGACTGGACATGTCTACCATATGGACCTAAAATCTTCTGTCATCACAGGTTTTCTAACATTTACCCCCATTCAATCGCCCTATATTTTTAACCTGACTCATGTCAGGTACCACTGAAATAGTATCTTAAAGAAATTGTCTTTTATTGTGCTACCGACCAAGGCCATTGGTCCTCTTTTCCTGATCAAACCCCATTCCTCTGAGGTCTATCTAGGTCTTGTTCCTAGCAGATCATATATGGACATTCTTTTGTTAGGAAAGTTGTCTGCAAAGGATTTTTATAAACTAGTTATTTTTGTTCCTAATTGACCAGATGCTGTCACTTCTATTACCGTTAGCTATCTGTATAAAACAGCTTTTCTAGAAAGCTGGGAAACATATGGCCTAAATTGAAAGTACTAGTACCATGGGAGAGTGGAGAAGAAAAGCTGCATAAGGTAAGGTCTATGCCCATATCTCTGTTGAATCGTGACATGAATATTTTAGCACAAATACTAGCTAGCTGATTGGAGTCCATGATCTCAATGTTGCTCAGACTGGATTAATTAAGGATAGACAAAGGTCAGATAATATTTGAAGTCTAGCTGGAATCATCCAAAATGCCAGATCAAAAAAACCCGTCAATTTCTTGTTTTCCCTTGGTGCAGAGAGAGGTTTTGATAGACTAGAGTGGAACTTTCCATTTCATGTCCTGTCCCATATGGGCAGTGGCCCTTTCACAGGTTGGCCTGCTCTGCAGCACTCTCTCCAGGGCCAAGCATGGTGCTGAAAGCACTCCCTGCCCTTGGACACAAGATGTGGCTGCTGACTCAGAGCAGAGTGGTCCATGCTGTAAGTTTGGCAACATCAGCCTCTAAGCAGCTAACTAGGGATAACAAAACTCAGAATTTGGCTGTCTGCACCTTTAAACAAATAAAGCTCACAGGCAAGAGCTTAGTTGCAGTGCTTGAGGGCAAGACCCTGACCTGACCTTGGGTTTCTGGTCTAGCACTAAGGAGCTCCTCCTCTGTCCCAGACTCACCCCACACTGCCCATAAGAAGAAGAGGGCAAGCCTTCTTAACCAGATCTGCTGGCTTTTGATTGGTCAGTGTCTTCTAGACCTCTGACAGACTAAGTCTTGCTGGTAGCCTGGACTGAGTGGTTTGTCCTTGAGCAGAGGGGAGTCAGGGTGCTGAAACCTCCTGCAGGGGACAGAGAAGGCCTGATAGTCCCCATCACTTGAGCCCAGTTCCTTAAACGGGTAACTGTTCTCTGCACCAGTCCAAAAGCAAGTGTGTTAGTTAATGGAGTTAAGTGCCCTCTGTTTGAATTACCCAGAGGAGCTAGACAGGGATGTCCATTGTCTCATTCACTTTTTGCATTTGCCATGGAGCCTTGTGCAGGGAGGATAGGAACAATAAATCTATCAGGGATAAAACTTGCAGGAACACATCAGGAAATAGCTTCATATGCAGATGAAGTAATATGATTTTTTTTATCAAAACTGCTTTTTCTATATCTGCTTGCAATCCCTTTCCTAGGATTCACACAGCTATCTGTTAACAGCTTTCTCTCATGTTGACACTGCTGCTTTGAATATCTGAATCTCGCCAGTCAAGGTATGATAAGCAAAATATTTTGGAGAGGCAAGAAACTTAAATATAAGCTGTTCACATCATTTCTTGACATGATGTTTAACTAGCTGTGCATAATGTGGGGTTTAGCTTCATTCACCAGGTTTAGATGAACAGTAATAGCTCTGTCCGCCTGAATCTGCAGGGTTCAAAGACCAGCAAAAGAGCTACAGTGTCTGATAAAAACATTTCTCTATTAAGGCAGGATGCATCAATAAATAATTCATGTAGTGTCTGCACTTAGTAACCTTTACTGTCTAAACAGGATATAATGGGTGTCCTAACAAGAGAGGATATAAAATGCTGACGTGTGCATAACAGGAAATATTTTATTTTTTTAACTGACTGGAACAATGGTTAAAACAATGACTAAAATTGTACTGCATGTCCTTGTTTTCATTTTCTCTTGTTTACCTTCTTGATTGCTGTTGCATTAGGGTGGCAAGTTTATCTTTGTGCTGATGGTTCTGTTTATGCACCTGCCTGTCACTTAGAATCTGAAGTAATGCCTGGAGAAATGACGCTTCAAAAACAATCTCCTTTTGATCTAGAGTTTCTCTTGGACCTGGAGTAAAACCTGTCAAGTGGCTACAATTTTTGAGATGGCTGTAATTAAGTCCCAGGAGGAGAGAGGGAAAAGGTTTGCTTTTCTTCAGCACTTGGCCGGACTCAGCTCCTGCCTTCAACTATTCCACTGCAAAACCCAAAATGATAGCCGTTCAAAAGGAGATTAAGAGTATCTCAAAAACTTGTATACAAAGGAGATTCTGAGAAACCTCAGTGGAAAACAGCTTCCTGTATATACGTCTGTACTACCATGTAGCACAAGTGAAGACTGGAAAGTGACTCTTGCCATGCACTGAGACTACAGAAGAAAAATTGGGAAATATATCATTGAGAGCTGACAAATGAGCTAAACAGGCCTAGAACTGCACTAGTCTTGAATTGACTTGTAGGACCACCCTTGTAAGATACATATTTACTTAAGTCAATGCTCCCAGTTGAGTTAATGAGGGTGGGGTGAGGGGAGTAATTATTCCATCCAAGGAGTTAGCCCAATGATGAGACATCTGAGATAATGTTAACAAGGAAAAGTTGTCATGGATGAGACAGCTGAAGTCTCAGAATTAAACTAATAACTGATAAATGTTCTAGGCCTCCTGACCAGGAAGAAGTAGACTGTGAAATCGTTCAAATACCATAAACTATCACCTTTAATAGGAGGCTTTAACTTCTTAAGGTGTAGATGGGATTACAAAGGGGGTGGGAGGAGATAAAATGCTTGGAAACAAGATTATAAATCAGCCAGTGACTTGTCACTAGCTGGAAAAGACTCTTTTCTAACAAGAGAAATCTCTTAATGGAAGAGCCAGGATTCATCAGTGTTAATGCTAAGTGTGTCAGAATACATGGAAACCACTGAATTATCACTTGGTATGATGAACTGGGAATATGTCTGTACGACATGTGAATTATGTGCAAGATTATGAACCCTACATGTCTATGTTAGGCTGCAAACTCCATTCCGAATGTGTACCCTTTTCCCTTTTCTATTGTCTATTCTAAAGGCTGGTGGCAAAAGAATAACAATAGAGGGTAGATGACTCTTCAGTAGCGAATCACTGGAAATCTAATTAGTCTGGACAAAAGACTGGTCCCTGTCCAGAAGAACTGATTTAGCAGGGGAAGTCACCTTGGCAACAAAACCACCCAGCTGGGATTTGTGATCATGTGAGGAAGTTGGCAAGGTGTCACCTGACACAGATGGGCTGAAGGTTTTGAGAGGGTCATTTTCTCCAGTTTATGTGGAGGGTGAGAGACCAGTTAGCATGGAACAGCCTGCATGGGTGGGGACACTTGCCTGCCTGCCGTCCTGGACCAGATGGTTTACCCAGGACTCAAGAAAATGGTGAGCTAGGAAGTGAGGGACGTTGTTTTTGAGTTTTATTGTTCTGTATCATCTGTACTCTGTGCTTTACATGATTAAATATACAAAAAAGCATAATGATGTTAGACTGTGCGAGGGGTGTGGACTGCTTCACAACCTGCTGCATGCCCCTGAGAGAGTTAAACTGTAAACCAGAAGCTTCACACCTGTTGGGGTGGAGTTCTGGGACAGGGGTGAGTTCAGACTCCTGGAATCTGGAGAGAGTCCAGCCCCTGCTCCAATCTCAGGAATTCCCCAGGCGCGCTCTCAGAGGACAGACCTTCCATCTGGCATCACCCTCTGAGTGTTGGAATTGCTGCCCAGACACCCACCCCTTCTGAGGGCAGCACTGACCCTTGAGACTTGCCAATATCTGCCCTAACCCCTTCCCTAAACCTTCTCCCACCCAAAAGATGTGAAGCTTTTGGTCACACAAAACTGTAAAACATCCTAAACCCTGTGTCTCACTTTCCAGCTTGTCGTTCTCTGTCATAGCAGCTGCGTTTTAAAAATAACCCATGGCTCCCTGTTTTTGATTTCCTCATTAGAGATATGGTACCTTTCTGGAACAAACAAGCTTACTAACAAGGCTTAGAAAATAAGAGGTAGTCTGTCCATGGCACAAATACTGCACGCGAATCCAAGAGAGTGCTAGATAGGCTCTAATAAGGAGATGGTCTCATCGCCGCAACCTAAACTAGTGGGTGAGGAAATGTGACTTACTTCCTGAGTTGGTAACCAGGACTTAATGAAGCATATGGTGTTTTCCACAATTGCTGAACCTTCTTGTTTACAAGCATCAGTAAATGTCATCCTGCATATTAGATCTTGATAAACAACACAAAAATCTCCTTAGCGCACGTGAGTGGAAACATACAGCAGAGCGGTAAGCAAACACCCACTGGGTCCTTGGCCATCCTATTAACAATTCATGTCACTTACTATTGAATCAACATTAGGTGCCCAGACATTGTCACTATTAGCTTAACTTAGTAATATTTAGAAATTACACAGGAAAAATTGTAAGTAAGCTAACATTCTCAAGTCAAGCACTGAAAAGGTAGGAAATGCCAGATTTACAGTTGGCCATGCCACCTTCATTCGGCTCCCTTGTGCATCCAACCTGTAGACAGAAGGGGGCAGGGAAAGGAAGTATGTGGTCATGTAATTAGAAATCACAAGGAGGTGAAATTAAGATGGTTCCAGCAACAGCAAGTCTGGCATTTCCTAACTGTTGAGTGCCTGCCTTTTAACATGGCTTATGTATATCATTTCCTAGGATTCTGAAGGACAAAAATAAGCTATTCTGTAAAAATGTTCCAGAAATCTCCCCATCATGTATCATTCACAGGGTTTGAATGCTGAGCCTTCAGGAGCACAAATGTCTACCATTTGAGCTAAAATACTAATGACGTTACCTGGCAGCAGGAGGGAGTTGGGACTACTGCCACTCTGTGCTGGGTCCTGGGGATGGCTGTGGGGAGCCCAGTGCTCGCTCTCCCTTCCAGCAATGGGATGTGCTCTTGCCCCATGTCATGTCCCAGCGTGTGTGTGTGGGGGGAATATGGGATGCTGAGGCCTTGTGCTAGTTCAGGTGCAGGGGTTGTCAAAGGGAAACACAAAGGATTTTTCTCCTCGCCCCCTCCAGTTACAGCTACTGTGGCTTCTCCTAGGTATTCCCAGAGCGGCCTCCGTTGTTGCTTTGGTGGAAGCATGGAAGGGGCTCTTCATAATATTCAGTGATTTTGGCAGGCTGCCAAAAATTTTCTGAGCAACCCAAGTGAGAGAGGGGAAATAGTTAGGTTTCAACCCTTTATCATGAGGCTAAATCGAAAAGGCATTTCATGGGAAAAAGAGCGTAAGCACTTCTATAGCTAGGGGGTTTTCCCCTCTGTTAAATATCAAAGGCTTGCTGCAAACTATGGTGGTATTACTGCTACCCCAAAAGACCCCAGGATTGGCTCCCCTTCAGCTCACCAAGTGGGCTGAAAGGGAGCCGGGAAACCTGACTGAGCCAAGCGTCCTGGAGCCAGCACTCCCAGGGCTTCTTAATTCCTCCTCCAGCCCTTGTCTTGGAGTTTCTAAAACGGAATTCTGTGGGGTTTCAATTCTGCAAAGAATCTTGAGGTTTTGGGGTTTGTCCTGATTTGGGATGAAAAATGTTTTTGAAAACTAAATATCTGTGGAACTAAAATTTGGTTTCCTGGACAGCTCGAGCCAAATGGCGCATGGTCCCATGAAACAAACAAACAAAGAAAAAAGTGTCTATGCATGAAAAGTTATGCATCTTAAAGTAAGTGGTGCTGGCTCTATATATCTGGATTTAGAAACCTGGCCCAAAGTGTTCGTACTGCTAAGAGCTCCAGGTTAAACAGCTGATGATAGGCTGATTGTTGTCTTAGTTCAGAGCTCAGGATTTCAACAGAAGCTAAACAAGTAGCTTGAGAGTGGTGAAAGATGAGCTGCAGAGCCCTCCCTTTATACTTCCTGCCCCGCCCTGGTACTTCTGGCCGGGGGGATGGTGTGGGTGTGGCTCTGCCCGTCAGGGTGAGTGTTGTGATCCCTCGCTCTTGAGTCCAGAGGGAGGCCACTCTGCCTCACTACAGTAACAAAGGGACAGCTGCTACTGGCATCTTGAAGCCTCTACGTTCTATATGCCGCTAGCATGTTTACTGCAATGGTGACGGCTGAACTTATTGCAGAGGGGCCTGAGAAAGCATCTTACTGAAGAGGAAGCAATAAGGCTGCCATCCCTAGAAACCTTCGGGAGAGGATTGTAGAGTACCTCCTTGAAAGTTTTAATCTAGGTCTCTCTCTCAGGAGGAAGAAAGGACATCCCTTTGTGCATAAACAAACTGCTCCATGTGCCAGCCCCCTCACCTGCCTAACCCAATAGGGAACAAAAAGCAGATACCAACTCTACCTCTGCTTGTTGTACCTCTTACTCTTCTCGTATAAGTAAAACAATGCAAAGTCTATTCTGTGTCTTGTTAACTTGAGAGTGGGCCAGGCACGGTCTTTAAATTTAAACATTCTAAGGGATAATGCATGCACATGCTTACCCGGGGTCCCTTCCCCTTCATGCTTGGCTGGCATGACTGGTTAGACCGGGGTGGAGTTTCAAACAGGTCCCCACTGCATCTTCCTCTTCCTTCTCCTCCCTCCCACACTGTTCACAGCATGGATCTCCATCTCGGCCTCCTTTGAGGGGTCCATAGTGGTTTGTGGGGTGCTGGTGAGGTCTCTACCAAGTATGACTTGCAGCTCATTGTAAAAGCACTGGTCTATGGTTCAGCACCAGATCGATTATTGGTCTCCCTGGCCTTATGGTAGGTCTGTGGCTGTTGCTGCTGATCCCTTCATATCACTTTGCCTACATCCCAGGTGTAATCTTTTCATAAATGTCGATGTTTCTATGGCTGGTCCATAGCTGTGCTTGCAAAGCGTCTTCTCCCCACAGGCCCAGGAGGTCCAATAGCTCTTGTCTACTCCAGGCAGGAGTGCATCTAGTGTGAAGAGCCAGCATGGTTGGTTCAGCAGTTGCATGCAAGAGGGGAGAGTTACAAGGTGTAGTCACCAATCATGAAAAGACATTTCAAAACTATGCAGGGTGTTGTTAAGGAGGGGATGACTTTGGATCTCTGTGACCCCTAGGTAGTGCAGTTAGCAATTGTGATCAGAGTGGTCAGTGTTGGGCATTGTGGGACAGCTGCTGGAGGACCATGAGGGTCAACACAGGTCAGACCATGTGTACATGCCATTCTGGGAGGTGGTTTCACCGCCCCACTGTAACAGGGCACTTAGATTGCCCAGAGACAAATTTGAGCGTAGACCTAGGCACAAATAGGTCAATTCATTGACCTAACTTTATAGTGTAGACCAGGCCTCAATCTGTAATTCATTGTGTTTGTGGGGGAAATTGCAGAGCTTTTCATTTCACATAAACAGATTTCTGAATCATTACAGTGCATGCTGAGCATGTTTATTATACGTGGCAATTCCTTTCAAAACACACGTTTAAACAGATGGCTCATGTTGACTATTTAATACGGTTCCTACAATTAAGTTAAATCTCAATGAAGTAGACAATGACTGATATTCTGTTGACATCAAAGCGGGTATTTTGCATGTTCCTCTTATGAATTTTCATATGCAAAGCTGCCACTGTGGCCTTATTGAAATGTCAACTGAGATAAACCGAGGTGTAACTGAAGAGGCTAGATAGGATATCTGGCATTTCATTAATTTGTTTTTTACTACGATTTACTAGCAATCACACATTCATGCTGTTTTAGTAGTGAAAGAAAAAGACAGGTGCAAATGTATTTGAGCTAATTTCTATAAATAAACATAGTGAATGGGTGAAACCTTGCCCTCCCTCTCTGTGTGTACGGAGAACTCTAAGTGCACTCAAACTCGCTTGTTTCCATGGCACAGAGGGGGCAGGTTGTGGTAGCATGCTCTATGCACTGGTAGCAGAGAGGTAGCATGCTTTGTGCACCATATAGCAGGCTCTGCCTCCTTAGCTGGTGGTTTTGGAGGGCAGGGGAATGGCTACTGAATACGTCACCATATGGATAGCTTGGTTCTCTTTCTGAAAAAACAAAGACCTGAGCACTACAAATTTAGCTTTTACTTACTATGCCAGCAACTTTGCCTTTTATTTCCCAGGTAACTTTACATCACTTTGTGTACAGTTGCTCAGATTAATAGTTAACACTCTTATTTGCTGGAAAAAATAAGGGGGTTTATTTGTTTTAGTTTATTTAAGTACTATACAGCTTACAATCGGAAGGTGCTTATAGGTCATATGAACAGAAAAAGAAGACAACTTTCTAAATCACACTCTAAAACAGGGTGCTTCTCAGAGTCTAATGCCAACAATTGAGGAATCCACAACAAGTAAGCTGGTGAAAACCTGGCTGCATATCTTGGGCCCTCTGTTTCCCTGGGGGGAAAAACCATGGAGTGTCTCAGAATTCTGGCCAAGAACCCTATGTCTGGGGTTGTAGCCTCTTGATTTGCCTCATTTTTTTCCAATGGCTCAGTTAGGAGAGCATGTAATGCAATACCTACTGTGCATATTTAAAACATGACAAGTCTGTTATCTCCTATTTCTCACATTCCCTTTATATGTTCAGTCCTTCATGGCACTCTTCTCCTGAAGCATGTTTCAAAGGCTCCTCTTTACTTCCCTACCTGGTTTGTCACAACATTGTGAGAAAACGTCCAAATGAAAGGACACTTTTCATATACAGTTGACATAAATATTTTTCAAATGTCCTTCCTGGTTGAGGACAAAATCTCTAACCAAGATATATCTGCTTGGGTTGGGAGTCGGTTTTCCATGGCACAAAGCTTGTGGAATGGTGAGGTCTGACTTGTGTCCAATGTGACAGAAAGTGTGACAACAGTTCTTGGACGATCTCCAGCCATTATCATGTGATGTTGTTATCCAGCATCTGAAAGAAAAGCAGAAAGAGGCTCCTTTTGGTTCTGATCCAGGGCCAAAATGAAAAGATAGTGTGAGGGTTTTTATATTAGAGCTTCCAGTCTGAGTGACAATAGGACAAACATCAAAATGTACGAAAGATGAACAAGGACTGAAACCTGAGCTACATGAGCTGCAAAACATCTAGTTCCCCCTTCTGTCTAGTGACTGCTGGAAATGACACCTGTGAAAACACAGCACTTCTGGGAAATCCCTTGGCAAACTAGCTCTGGAACAATATGAAGTACTTAAATTTCTTCTGATTGGCCTTTGGCAGTTGCAACTCAATAATAAAATAACATTAATCTGGATCAGTGTGGATAAATTTATCACTGATTGCAACAAACAGTGCTGGCTGTCATTGGACTATGTACTGTGGCATGTTTAAACTTCTTAGGTCAAAGTGTCCTCATTGGGGAGTTACAGAACACTTTGGTGTCTGAATCCCTTTGGCAAAGCCAATAAAATAACTTATAACCAGATTATCTATTTTCTGAAAAACTAAAGGTGGCAACTGAAATAAAATCCTAGGAACCATGTCTAGCACCAAAAGACAACAATGTAGATAGTTCTCAAATGAAGCATAACTATAGCAACCTCTAGGTATGGCTGTTAATTCTCTAGTGAAGAGCGAGATAAACTTAAAATCATGCTGCATGCATAACTGATTAAATATTTGTAAAGCTTACAAATGTCCTTTCACTAAGTGAAGGTATAGTGCACTAAACAGCTGTAATTATTGTGCTCAAAAATAACATGAAAAAGCTGATTCTTTTTATGGCTTTGTGATGTTCTGTACCTCAGGGGAACACCTAGCACCCCCATGTTCATCCTTATAATAAGTTTGTGTGGTCTCTAATGCAAAGTTTGTCATGTCAGGTGTCTTCGGAAGGCTCATAATGTACTGAGCATTGTTGTTATGGTAATGTTATAGTAATGTTATAGGTTGTAATTTCATGTATATAATTATGAGGCTGAAAATGTGTCCTTATGTCCTTAGGCCCAGCAAAAACTCTCCAGGGGCAGTTCACACCTCATCAGGGCATGTATGGGACAAACCCAGCCTAGCCTCACAGGAACAAAGGACACTGGCCTAGGCAACAACAAAGGATCTGTTGGACTCTCGAGTGAGCCACCACCTTCCTTAGGTCAGTTTGGGACTGCAATGAGGTAATGCTTACCTGACTCTGGAGTCGGGGGGGAGAGATGGCAGAGGAGGGTAAAGCCAAGAGCGAAGAAAGGACATGATAAAAGGCAGAGAGGTTTGCCATGCTCTTCCTCTCTCTTCCACCTCCATCTACAGACATCACCACCGAGAGACTGAAGTTCTGATCAAAGGGGAGAGCCTGGCTGAAGGGCAACCAGGCAGCCTGTGGTGAGACACATCTAAGTTTGTAAGGGGATTGAAAGTGTTAAGATCAGTTTAGAATGCATTTTGCTTTTGTTTCATTTGACCAAATCCAACTTGTTATGCTTTGACTTATAATCCCTTTAAATCTATCTTTGTAGTTAATAAATGTTTGTTTATTCTACCTGAAGCAGTGCATTTGGTTTGAAGCATGTCAGAGACTCCCCTTGGGATAACAAGCCTAGTACATATAAATTTCTTTGTTAAATTGATGAAATCATATAAGCTTGCAGTGTTCAGTGGGCATAACTGGACACTGCAAGATGGAGGTTCCTAGGGTTCTGTCTGGGACCAGAGATATTGTGTCATTGTACAATCCAAGCAGCTTACATGCCAGAGGCTGTGTGTGAACAGCCCAGGGGTGGGGGTTCTCATAGCAGAGCAGTGTAAGGCTCGCTCCCAGAGACAAGGATTGGAGTGACCTAGCAGATCACCGGTCCAGATAACACCAGAGGGGAATGTCACACGCTTACTGGGTGTCTGCCAGAGGATGAATTTCTTGTGGAAAATTTCAGCCAGATATACAGCTGTTACTGATGACAAGGATAGGGAAAAAATGTATTGGTTTGGACATGTAAAAAAAAATTGTTACCTTTTCTTTAAAAACTCTAGCGCTCCCATGCTTTGGAGCAGGGATCTGAAATATGGCAGGGGACGGCCATTCAGTCACGGGGGTGCTTGTAGTCATCTCTGGAAATCTTCCCCCAAATTTTACCAAGTTATAAATCTGTTGGTGTATCTTGGATGCTTGTTGCAGACTGTTAAGTGCTCAGGGCACAGACTGTCCTCTTAAGTGTTTCATCCAGCACCTCATAGGGCGTCAGTCCTGACTTAAGCACGACTGCATTACAAAATATTTCCCATGTGTGATTTGTTATAATGAAATCTAATGGCTATAGCTAAAATGCATTCAAAATGGTAAACTCAGACAACCAGCTTTGTGATCTGCAAGTGAATGTGGCCTGATGGCTTTTCAGCATGACTGCTAATTACATTTTGAGAAATCAATTGGCTGACGTGCTGCCTATCATTATGAAAAGGGAAGGGCAATGTCTTTTGGAATTGACTTCTCTCTACAGAGAAATCTAAGATAGCTCCCCACAGGTTTTTGGGGTGAAGGAGGCTTGGTGTTGCAGAGGATCTTGACTTTGCTGTCAACTAAGAATATTTTGGTGGTTAAAATGTCAAGTGTGTGTCTACCCTGACAGGTGACATTGTGAAAATGATGTAGAAAGTCAGTTACTTTTTCTCCATTTTTATTATTGTAGGACTTCCAAATGGAGCAGAGCTGAGAGTAAGTGGAATTCTAAGGGCTTATCTACAGTGGCAAGTTTCTGCGCAGTAAAGCAGCTTTTTGTGCTCAAAATGCCAACGTGTGCATGCCGCCAAGCCACTTTGCGCACAGAAACTCCTCAGTTGCAGCGCTGCAAAAAACCCACCTCGACGAGAGTCGTAAGACTATTTGCGCAAAGGCTCCAGCGCTCTATTGCCATTGTAGACACTTGATTGCTTTCTGGGCTGCAATTGGCCTCCAGAGTAGGTGACCAGGTGTCTGGTTTTGGACCAGAACACCCGATCCAAAAGGGATCCTGGCGGCTCCAGTCAGCAATGCTGAGCAGGTCGTTGAATGTCCGCTTTGTGCAGCGCCGCAGCGAGGCTGGCAGGCTCCCTGCTAACTGCCACGCCGCGGCCCGCACGGCTCCCGGGTCAGGAAGCAGCTGGCCTGTCTGCCTCCTAGCTGTAGGGGCTGCCGGAGGGGACCGTGAGCTGCCCCACCCCCCGCCCTCAGGTGCAGCTCCCGTTGGCTGGGTGGGAGCATGGGAGGAACTAGCCCCACTCGCGAGCGCTCAGCAGGCAGCTGTTGAGGGGTTGTGTGGTGCACGCCTCTCCCGCTGTTGCCCGGCCCTCTTCTCCTCAGGCTCCTCGTGTGTCTGGGCTTGAGCTGCAGCAACTTGCGGCCTGTTGACCCATCACCAGCGCCCAGGGATTGCATCCCTCCTCATTCCAACCCCCCCGCACCCGCATCCCTCTCTCTGCATTCCTCCCTGTCCTACCCCGCACACCCCCATCCCCCGTCATTGCATCCCTCCCTGTCCCAACCCCCGGCAACCCCATCCCCCTCTCTAGATTCCTCCCCATCCCACCCCCCACACCCCTAACCTGCATCATTGCATCCCCCCTGCACCCCATCCCCCATCATTGCATCACTTCCTGTCCCAACTGCCGGCAACCCCATCCCCCTCACTGCATTCCTCCCTGTCCCACACCCCCATCCCGCATCATTGCATCCCTCCCCGTGCCAACCCCCTGCACCCCATCCCCTGTCATTGCATTGCTCCCCGTCCCAACCCATCCCACACCTACCCATCCCAGCCCTGTGCCCCATACAGCACTCTCCCACCCATCCTCTCCATCTCCCAGAGCTGCCACCCCATGTTCTTCACGCCCTACACCTCTGCACCCCATTCACCTCCATACACTTCCGCACTTTATGTCCCTATATGCCCCTGTGCCCTGCAATCCTCATGCACCTGTAGCCTTCTGCCTCCCCTGCATCCCCATCCACCCCACATAGCCCCCCACACCCTCTCCTCTCGCCTTCACTGCCCCCTCTCACCTCTACCCTCCTCTCGTCCTTGGCCTGTTTTCCTCCCCATCCTCTCTCCTCCACCCCCACCCCATCTTTACCATTCCAGCCCACCTTCCTCTCTGTCCAGCTGGGTGATTTAGGCAGCCCCTGGAAAAGTGTATGCAAAAGTGTCTCTGTGTAGGCAAGTGTGTGCATGCATGCATTGTAAGAGACTGTGTCTTTGTGTAGGGAGGTGCATGTACTGCTGCATGTGCGGATAAAATTTGCAGCCTAACTCTTTGACTTTTGTTCCTTTTGCTGGCTTGCGCACAGAAATATTGATGACATAAAATATGTGTGTATACGTTTCATAACAAGTTTTTAAAAGAGAAGGGAACTCTAAAAGAAATGTAGATATTTCTTAAAAGTGAATGCTGTTGACTAGTAATTGCAGAAGAGCCAATATATCATACATTTCTCCCCACCTTTGCCTAGCTACATTATAAACTCTTTGTTGCAGATTCTCTCTTTCTATGTGTATGTCCAGCACCTACCACCCTGGAGCCCTGATCTTAGTTGGGGTCTCTAGGCACTAAACAACAATTGTAATAATAAATAATATGGAAGTGTGTACACATGAATGCATATGTGTATCTGCATGTAGGTGTGGGAGTCAGTTTCTACAGATTTATTTCTATAGGTATCTGGACAGGTGTGCATTTCTGTGGTTGTGCTCTGTGGATTTGTATTTGGGATTCAGGAGTGTGCCTTTAAGGGACCCATTGCAGCTGTGATAATGTGTGGTCCTAATTCAACATGTACAATTACAATATAGGCATTTATGAAATAAAAATATATTTATTGGTTTATCATTTCCACAAGTTACCATCATTGACCAATGTGAACCGTAGGGCATTTTCTCATAGGTGGAACAGAATTGTTGCACCAACGTTGCATTATATAAAGCATTTATATGGATGGTGTGACATGAACAAATCAGGTTTTGTACTTGTCAAGAGCAGTATCTGACAAGTTATTAAGAAAATAGAGCTAAGGGGAGCAGATTCTTAGTTTCCCTTTGGATGACACATTATCCCCTGAGAAAGTAAAATTGGTCCTCAGTTTCTGTTTTACAAGCTATAGTCTTACTAGCTGTCTTACTCACCTGCATTTGAAGCTTAAATTCACTTTGACCTGTTCACGCTTTTATCATTCACCCATTTTGGAGAGCAACACCAGCATGTAGGAGTATATGTATATGGCATTGGTGAAACAATACTGGAATACTGCATCTGTTTCTGGTGTCTACATTTTAAATAGGATGTTGAAAAACTGGAGAAGGTGTGGAAGAGAGCCACAAAGATCATTTGAGGATGAGAGATAATGCTTTACTGTGAGAGGCTTAAAGGTTTCAATATGTTTAGTTTATCAAAAAGAAGACTGAGAGGTAACTTGATTACGGTGTAAAAGTATCTTCATGGGGAAGTAATATCAGATACCTCAGGGCTCCTTAATTTAGCAGAGAAAGGCATAAAAAAGAAGTCTGGAAGCTGAAGCCAGAAAAAATTCAAATTAGAAATAAGGCACATATTTTTATCAGTGACTGTTATTAACAATTGGAACAAATTACGGTGGGAAGTGGTGGGTTCTCCATCTCATAAGGTCTTTAAATCAAGACTAGATGCACTTCTGGAAGATATGGTTTAGCTAAACATAAGCTATTTAACAAGTTATTGGACTCAATACATGCATGATGGGGGAAAAAAAGAAGTATAAATTTAAGTACTTTCAATTGGCATGCTCGTTAAAACTGTTTTTGTTTTATATTGTTTGTATCTTCTTTACACTTCAGAAGTTTAAAAAGTTTAATTTTCCAGTAGTGTTTAAAATCTCTCCCTGGTGAGGTGAAGGGTATCTGAATCACACATTGCATCTCCTACATTCAGACTGTTGCAGCTCCTGGCCTTCTCCTGGTGTTTGTTTAGGCCTTGCAGTGAAAATGAGCATGTGAGCAAGGACGGGGGAGAGCAAGTGACAGAAGGAGGGGGGAGGGAGTGAGCGGGGGCAGGGCCTTGGGAAGCGGCGGGACACGGGCGGGACCTCGGGGAAGAGGCAGGGCAGGGGTGTTCAGTTTTCTGGAATGAGAAAGTTGGCAACCCTACTCCGGAGCTGTCCCATAATGCCTCAAGTGACCGCTGTGTTCATTGTTTTGAACTCGGCTGCCCAGATGCAGGCACCCCTCCCCTTTCAAAGCACTGTTTCTGACAGCCATTGCGTGCTGTGCTGATCTGCTCCGGGACACAAAGCAAACCATTAATGTGGAATGCTCGTGCTGTTGAACACAGAGGCAGGGGTGTGTGTGAGAGAGAGAGAGAGCCCAGGGAGGGAGGCGGGGGGCTGATGTCAGGGTTTCCTCCTGCCTCAGGACTCGTTGCTTCCTGCCACTGTCTGAACTTACAAGACAGCATGCTGACAAACTTTCTGTCCCCCAAAACACACTGTCTCTCTCCCGCACTCCATACACTCACACATTCCCCCCCCCCCACTTCAGTTGAAAAGCAGGATGCCCATTGAACAATGGGATTGGGAAACCTGCATCATGTGACGCTGCCCCATGAAGCATTGCAAACCCTTCCCAAAGCTCCCTGCGGCCAGTTGTACAGTGGGATAGCTACCACAATCCATGGCTGTCTTTGCCGTTGCAAGAGCTGCTAATGTGGATGCTCTCCAGCATCACAAGGAGCACAGCGTGGACATGCAACAGCAGTTTAATTCCAGCATTTTAATAAAAGTGGTCAGAGGTGAAAAGCAAGAAACCCTAGCAGTAGCCTGTGAACGCAGTGTGGAAAAAGCTAGAGTGAGGGCTTTTGGGTCTGGTGTTGGCTAAAAGGACTTGGGGGTGCAAGCTAAGAAATTGCTCTGTTTGTTCTTGGTTCCTCCTGCATTCAGAGAAGCAGGTCTTTGCATATTCCTTGTCAAAAAACAAGATTGCATCAAATATCAGACTCTATCAATTATTATTTCCAACTGGAATATCCCCAGGCCTCTGAAATTTGGCTAACCTTTTGGGTTTAAAAGGGGCAACACTATGTAGTTAAGCCTTGGTTGTCTATTGATAGTTAAACATTGTCACCTGGAATCCAGCTGTGTTCATTTGGTGTCCTCATTCATAAGGAGGAGTTATCTTTGATCTCTACACACCATTAAGAGAATTTGGTGTAAACAAGTTATACTTGTGAAAACCCAGTGAAGACCATGAAGTTGCTCAGATGTAAGTGAGCATGTGAATGGGTTACAGAACCTAAACTGGAGGAGGTGTGGCAGAAAGAAAGACCTTAGCTTCACTCTAAAAAAGTTGATTTTTTTTGTTTGCATGGCTAAAAACAGAAAAGCTACTTTGCATTTTGAGGTCTCCCTTAAGAGACAAAGGGACAGCACAGCACCTCTTTCTCTGCAGACAAGTCTAAATTTCTTCTGCTATCTGTTGCAATTTTAGCTTTTAAAACCAAAACGCTTTTCCCCATTCTTTCTTCCCTCTTAAGATTATCATGGCGGATAATCAGCTGAACATGAGTTCCCAGAGCAATGCTGTGGCCAAAACGGCAAATAGGGAAATCTTGAGTAGGAGGACAGATGTTTTTTAACCTATGTATTTGGCATTGGTGCAAGAGCTGTTGGAAAACTGTTTCCAGGTTTGAAGAAGAATGAAAAAGTTGTGGTGGATTCTCCATCACTGACAATTTATAAATCACGATTGGATGTTTTTCTAAAGGATATACTCCATGGATAATTTTGGGGAAGTTCTGTGGTCTGTGTTACACAGGAGGTCAGATTAGATGATCACAGTAGTCCATTTTGGTCTTGGAATCTATGAATCTTCAAGGGACAAAATTTCCAGACCTTGGTTTCCAGAAAGAGATTACTCCCTGATCTTCCCTTCATTAGTATCCCTCTCCCGCATGATTGGAGAGCAGGCTAAATTGAACACACTAGAGACAAGAGGTGCTCTCAGGATCCAGTGAAGGCTTGTGCCACGTCTGTTCCAAGCCTGCAAACCTTCATTTGTATGGAGCAACATGCTCAATATGGATGGCCTCTCTCGTCCGATAGTCTGTGACTATCAGACTGGGGCAGTACTGGTTGCACCAGTAACCCATTAAGGTATACAATTATCATTGAGCAGGAATTTTTTTATGAATACATCTCCAAGTCTCTTAGATTTCATGATCTAATGCAGTGGTTCTCAACCAGGGGTATGCGTGCCCTGGGGGTATGCAGAGGTCTTCCAGGGGTATGTCAACTCATCTAGTTTTGCCTAGTTTGCCAATTTGCCTAGTTTTACAACAGGCCTCATAAAAGTACCAGCGAGGTCAGTACAAATTAAAATTTCATACAGACTGACTTGTTTATACTGCTCTATATACTATATTAAAAGGTAACGTAACATGCATATACGCACTGTATTAGATGTGCATTTTATGTCATTTACTTATGTGTGCAAGCATGTTAATGAGGTTGAAGTTGTCATAGTGTATGCGGTTGTGATGTAAAAATGGTTCGATTTTTAAAATGAGGAGCTAGAAGCGGCGGGAGTGGCAACAGTGATAAATTGTAGGAAATTGAAAATGACTGCAAAAAAAACCCCACCCCATCATCCATTCTGCGAGGAATATATTGCTTTTGGATTCAGATCTACAAATAGCGATCCACCTCAAGCTGTGTGTTTCCTTTGCGGGCATTTGCATCGACATTTGAAGACAAAAGACCCTGTGCATGCAGGTAAGTCAGTAGAAGTTTTTCAAAGAAAGCTTTCTGAGTTCCAGACTTGTCAGCCTAAAATGAAAAAAGCTTCAACTATTTCTAGAAAAGCACTAGAAGCGTCATACACTGTTTCCCTTGGAGCAAAATCAAAGAACCCAAATAATGCACTTACACAAGCTCCAGGGAAAAGCCACTCCAATAGGTAATTTGGGTCCGCTGACAAAAAGGCTAGCATCCTTTGACCTGATATTACCAAAAGGAAAGTTTGTGCTTTTCTCTACGCTTTCTGCCATAAACTTACTATTTCTATTACCAGACCTGGCAAAAGTGCACTAATATACCAGCTTAACTGATGGGGGAATTATATGTTAGTGCGGCATAGCGCCTTCAGCTGCTAAATGTAGATTATACACTGATGTGCCAAAAATAAAAAAGCAACACTATTTTGTTGGACTATTAATAAATAATTCAAGAGAATGTGGGTAGTCTGGAAAGCAGTGTTCCATACCAAACAGCAACCGTTTCATACATGTAGCGAAATCATGGATCTTTGCCAAATGTGTAAGAAAAACATAAATCTGACAACCATTCCAAAACTGCCATTGATATCAACAGAAGCAGCATCTGAGCCTACATAGACATGCCAGTTAAGCAAGTCAAAACTATTCAAATCAAAAGTAATAAATGGATAAAATTTCAAGTACAGGTTATTTGCAATGAGCTTTGCAAACATATTGAAGAATTAATTAAAACCAAACTTAAGATATCCAATCACCCATTGACAATTAACACAGAGAGAAGATTGACCAAATTATTATAGCAATTACTTCCCAAACATTAACCCTTACTACAGATTAAATGAAGTAATTCTGCTGATCCCCTAACATTCTGCTGATCCCCTACATTACATTACAAGGATTTTTTTTCAGACCCCTGTGTCAAAGCTTATTGCAATTTCTCATGACTATGCAAAGGTAAGACCAGTGTACTGACACCTGATATAATAGTTCATTAATATCGGTTTGGGCAATGATTCAGCAGCTGTCTGACATTAAATGTCATTCTCTACTTCCTTTCTTCTCCAGGATAAACATGTCAAAAGTTCCACAGCCATGCAGGTAAGTAAAGGAAATTTGTAGCCTTGTAGATAAACCAAGAAAATAAGATCACTAGGACCTATAAAGCTGAATCACCGACCAAACAAATGCTACTAGGTTAACCTTTTAACTCCTGAGCATGAGTTCAACTCCTGTGCAGCAATCCCATTTTCAGACTGTCTCAAGAGCTTCTGGCCATTTGATGTGGATGTACCAGACATGACTTGGACTTCAGTGGTTAGGATGAAGCAGGGCTATTTGCCATAGGACACGGTTCTTGAAAAGTCAGTAGTACGTTGAAATCCAGCATAGGTAAGCAGAGAAAGCTTCACCTAATTCATGTTCACTGTGAAATAATTTGACATTTTGTATCCAGTTGGTCCTGCTAATTTGTCCACAAATAGCAGCAAAACAGACAACCTTCTTTCGTATTTAGTCTTGAATCAGAAATGCCAATTTTGACTATTGTCCTGGTGGCCTTGCTCTGAATTCTGCAAGCAGTCTCTCCAAGTTGGGCTTTAGCATGCTGATGGGATACTCTGATGAAACATGCACCTCTGCTCTGCTGTTCTGAGCATATTAGATCATCAGATCTGACACTTTTACCCAAATAATAAGTTGACACATTAACATTAACAAACAAAATAAACTGGTTATGAATGCAGTCTTGGAGAAGCCTAGATTCCACTACTTCAGGTGCAAATTAATCCTCTTAATTTTCAGATCTTGGCGTTCAAATGAACGTAGTCCCATTTATCAGGCCCAGAAATCGGAAGCACTGGAGATTCTCAGTTTAAACAGGCAATATACAGTTATTATAAGTACATTAGGTTGAGTGACTGTTCTGCTATCATAATGGAGCAGGAGACAGTAAGTTAGGAAATGGCTAATCACTAAAGTTTACGTTGGCAAAAAAAAATTTAAACAGACTGTGGAGAGGACAAGCAACACCACCAGGGGGCATTTAAACACATGACATATTGACCATGGCTTAAGAGAATTCAGGGCAATATATTTCAACCTCTAGTTCCATCAACTGATAAGAGCCGGCATGTCCTTTTTTAGGATGCTAATTAAATCACACTGGACTAGAGTCAAGTATCAGGAAGGTGGCAGTCAAACTCGTACTCAGCTAAAATATTTGCTGTTGATCATGTGGTAGGTAAGGAGAACGATTGCCCCCTGCGTGAGGCTGGTAGTGCAGCTATCCTCCACCAGAGGGGGAAGCAGCTTTAAGTTGCATAATGGGTCCATAGAAGCCTTGATAGTATAAACTACTTGAACGTATTGAATCAATAGGCCTCTCATGTGATCTGGCTCTGTTCCTGGTTTTACTCCAGCTCAACCCACTTTCTGGGCCAATTAAAAGTCTTAGCTTCTCAATCCATAGAGAGAGAGGGAAGCTGATAGCTTGGGTTCCCCTGGTCCTCAGGCCACATGGGTAGCTTACAAGCTGGTCACGCAATCACAGACATGAAGGTCGCTATCTTACAACAAAAAAACTTCAAATCCAGACTCCAGCGAGAAACTGCTGAATTGGAATTCATTTGCAAATTGGATACTATTAATTTAGGCTTAAATAGAGACTGGGAGTGGCTAAGTCATTATGCAAGGTAGCCTATTTCCCCTTGTTTTTTCCTACCCCCCCAGACGTTCTGGTTAAACTTGGATTTATGCTGGAAATGGCCCACCTTGATTATCATGCACATTGTAAGGAGAGTGGTCAGTTTGGATGAGCTATTGCCAGCAGGAGAGTGAGTTTGTGTGTGTGGGGGGGGGGTGTGTGAGAAAACCTGGATTTGTGCTGGTAATGGCCCACCTTGATTTTCATACACATTGTGAGGAGAGTGGTCACTTTGGATAAGCTATTACCAGCAGGAGAGTGAGTTTGTGTGTGTGGTTTTTGGAGGCGGGTGGGGGGGTGAGAAAACCTGGATTTGTGCTGGAAATGGCCCAACTTGATGATCACTTTAGACAAGCTATTACCAGCAGGAGAGTGGGGTGGGAGGAGGTATTGTTTCATGGTCTCTGTGTATATAATGTCTTCTGCAGTTTCCACAGTATGCATCCGATGAAGTGAGCTGTAGCTCACGAAAGCTCATGCTCAAATAAATTGGTTAGTCTCTAAGGTGCCACAAGTACTCCTTTTCTTTTTGCGAATACAGACTAACACGGCTGTTACTCTGAAACCTGTCTAGTTAGTGGTCACTCTTCTTCACTGATAGCTAATTACACATCTAATGCAGACTCCCAATGAAACGCAGTTCCTGATCAGTCTCCAGAGAAGAGGCAAACTCTCAAATTACCTTTATTTCATAAATTACATCACATTTCTCCGCACTTGAGCAATTCAGGAGTTATTCCTTTGCTTTCAAAGAAGCCATTGATCTGCTTCCTGATGAGAGAAGATGTTTTTATTCTTTCCTGGCAGCAGAGCAGGATTTCTTTTAGCCAATCTGATCAAAAAGTTCATCAGTTGATGTGGTATCTCCAGTGAGATTGATGGCTGGATAAACTACAAATCAAATTACCAGGTGTGAAGTGCTGTTGGAAACAATGCAGAAAGGCAAATATATTACTGAATAAAAAGCGTTCGTAAGAGTTGAGATTGAACGAGTTAAAATAAAGTCCTGCTAACGCTGCATAAATGTGCCAAATATTCTGTCTCTTAAATAAAGCCACGCTGGAAAGGAACACTTTGCTACCACGTCACTCTTCATCCCTCAACATCTCCCTGCCTTGCTTACCCCTCTAAAAATGTGCAAATATAAATGCAAGATTCAAAAGAAATATGAATAGTATTTAATACTAACAAATCTAGCCTTCTTTTTATTAAAACCTCAGAGTGGAGGTTGTTTGTAACTGAAAGTTCTGTAACTCTGAACAAAACATTATGGTGGTTCTTTCAAAAGTTTACAACTGAAGATTGGCTTAATACAGCTCTGAAACTTTACTCGGTAGAAGAAAAAGGCTGCTTTTAACCGTCTTAATTTAAATGAAACAAGCACAGAAAAGTTTTCTTGTCGAATCTTTTTTTAAACTTTCCCTTACTTTTTTTTAGTAGTTTACCTTTAACACGGTACTGTACTGTATTTACTTTTTTTATTTTATTTTTTTATCTCTGCTGCTGCCTGATTGTGTATTTCCGGGTCCAAATGACATGTGTGGTTGATGGATCAGTTCATAACCCTGAAGTTCTACGGCATACAAATAGTTATTTTGCCAGCCATTGAAATATAGTGAAGACGGCAGTGCCAAAGAGTAGCTGGCCCCTTAAGACTCTCAGCATACTTGTAACGAGCTCTGCTAAAGAGAATAAGCCAGCAGATATCCATCTTGGGATAATTGATTGCCTAAGTATCTGGGGAGTAGTTAATTAGCGAAGGAATACCTGGGCCTTTTAAAGGGTTATATAAGCTCAGGGAGGAGAAAACCCAGGGAGAAAGTAGGTGGGGAAAGAATGTCTCAGGGGAACTGACTAGGAAGCTACTCCCAGGGGGTCTCCCCAGAGAACAGAGGTGAGAGGCTCCCAAAGGACAGAGCTATGAATGCCAAGTTTCAGAGAAACCTGGTCCCAATGGAAAGACTTCACCAGACAGCAGCAACCCTAGACCAAAGAAATGATATGCTTTCCTAAGAAGAATTGTCATGGTGTGAACTCTCCGTGGACCTTGACTCAAGCAGAGAGACCTATTCCCAGATGAGGACAAGAGGCCCTTCTCCTGAAAGGGGTTCTGTGTTAAGGGGCCTGGACAGAAGTGGGGTTGACAGACTAAAGTTAATGCAGCCCCTTCCCTGCCTAGCTAGGATGCTGGAGTGGAAGCCTATTTGTATAATGTTCTGCCTTTGGGTTAAATAACTAGATCCTTGAAGGGACACTGTTCAATATACATAGTCCTCATTGGACTTATGGAAAGGCCAGTAGGAGAAACTGAGGCAGACATAATTGCAGTGCTGCACCAGGCTGCCATGGGCGTGTTCCAGGGTTAAGGGCCCCCATTACAGGCAGCCATTCAATATGGTAACAGTTCATTAAAGAGCTGTTAAACTAAAACTATAGAATACAACTATTCAAGATGAAATATCAGCAGGACACTACATGTATTGTGGTCATTAAGCAATTGATTTGTGGGGATGTGTGTGCATGCTTACTTTTAGATAGACCACCATTTAGAAGCGATCTGGAAGCAGTGCCACTTAAGGTGATCAGACAGCAAATGTGAAAAATTGGGATGGGGGTGAGGGGTAATAGGAGCCTATATAAGAAAAAGACCCAAAAATTGGGACTGTCCCTGTAAAATTGGGACAACTGGTCATCCTAGTACCACTTAATTAGAACCCAGCATGCTCTTAAATTGATATATTACTCACCTGGGTAGGAAGAAAGCTACTTGCTAAATCACTAGTACATTTTCCTGTTGTGCTTTGGTTTACTTCTAAGGGCTCCCATCCAAACAGTGGCCAGTCTGAGTCCTACTTTTCTTAGATTATAGCCTAATATAGTATGGCTAGCTACGGTCAGAAGCCACATCTTAAATGTTGTTCTTGTGTAACAAACCCAACTTGCCATGCTCAAAGGCACCAATCTGAGGACAAATTAATGATAGGTAAAGCTAATTCTTTGATATGTAGCTAGTTGTAACACTGTAATAAAAAAAAAGGGGGGGGGGACCCTCAGTTTACAAAGTATATTTTATACTACATATTCTATTCTATCTTAAACTCAATTCTTGCATTTTACTACCAATAATAGCAAAAAGTGAAATTTATTTAAAAAAAGGAAAGACTGTTTTTCCACTGATCATCTGACCAAGTTGGTTACAACTGAGCTGACTAATGCAGTTATTCATTGTAATAAGCTTTTATCCTTCTCTGGCTATGCCAGTTCCTAGAAATCTGGCAAGTGGTGCTTCTGCACACAATTCAGATTACTAGTAAACATGTCCATCTGTTCAATATTTTCCTTCCAGCATAATTTTGACTCTGTGGGTAAAAGCAATTGACTGAGGGCAATACACAAGAAGTATATATACTCTTACAGACTCTGTCCTTTTAATGTAAAACTTCATGGGAAATCAGTTGTAATTTGTTCTATCAGAATACACAATGAAGAACCTACATTGCCAGTGATGTAGCTATGTGTAAATTGAACAGAAATTGGTGCTCAGATGCAGTTCTTGGTCCAAATTCTCTGATCATGGAAGTGGCTGCGGTTGCATTGACTCATTTGCAGAGATAGTGACTCAATTTCACCTGATGCTTTTTTAGTCTAAAGGGTGGGTGGGTGTCTCTCTCTAGTATTTTAGTTTCCCCGCCCCGCCCCAAGAGACAAGATACTGAGGAATGCATTGGAGCTAGCAAATTTAGTGGAAGCAAGGCCAACCTGCTGCTTCTTACCAGTTTCAGAAGAAGTATGCCAGAATAGCTGAGCTCTCCGAACAGCCATAGACCAAGACCAAAGGAATAAATGGCTATCAGGAAATGGGTTGGTTTTAGTACCATTAATCCTAAACACCTTTTTAAACCTCTTCTCACTTCAAGGGGTAATGTGGTGTTGTCGTTGCTTGATGTGCTGTCTGTTCTTTCATTTAAATCCAGCCCAGATCATCAGTCTGCGTAGTTTAAAAGAGAGGAGGATTAGAGTTACAGGACACATTAAAAACACAAATAAGGACTTAGTGCTACCCCCGTACAGCCAGCTCAGAAGAATCCTACCATACTGTCATAACCAAAATCCTGACTGGGACAAATTTTAAATCTGAAGGGTAGAATACTAGATAAGAGTATTTGCCAATCTTTTTGGAAAATAGGACACAAGGAGATAAACAGGTGCAGCTCCAAAACACTAGAATATCCAGCCTTGACATATTCTTACATTTATTACTGGTTGTAGATGTAGGAATGACAGCCTTGAAGACTTATGCTATTTCACCACAGGCAAGGGCACCATGGGCAACAGCACTATGCATTTCCTACACTGCCTTGAGCCTCCTCTAAGGTAAGAGCTATTCAGTTCTATATGACATAAATAGACCTTGACATTTGTGCTAAGCATAACAACAATAGTATGTACACAAGCATTAACCAACTTAGTCATTACTAACCTGGGTTTGATTTAAACCAGTAACCTACCTTCGTCTGTCTCACTACCAATATGCTGAGTCATCCAGGCCCACCTGTTTAGGTAACAAATTATTTAGGGGTAATGAAAGTAGTAGTGAGGTGATAACTTTCTCATATGGTAAGTGTCCTGTAGCATCATTAAAATGTAGATAGAGGAGGGGATTTCAACTACAAAACTTGTCTGTTAAGCTTTATGTAAAGCAGGGGATACAATTAAAAACAGCAACGTCCGTGCACCACACTCTAATACTTTAGGTAATAAATATATTAAAGGTTTCAGAGTAGCAGCCGTGTTAGTCTGTATTCACAAAAAGAAAAGGAGTACTTGTGGTACCTTAGAGACGAACAAATTTATTTGAGCATAAGCTTTCGTGAGCTACAGCTCACTTCATTGGGTGCATTCAGTGGAAAATACAGTGGGAGATTGAAGTGAGCTGTAGCTCACGAAAGCTTATGCTCAAATAAATTTGTTCGTCTCTAAGGTGCCACAAGTACTCCTTTTCTTTTTGCAGATATATTAAAGAACACTTGGGACTTGATGCTATATTGGAATCCACTGGATGAACCCTTGCACTACTGCACAGTCCCACTTACATGAAAAGCCTCATCATAGCATAGGGATATTGCTCAGGTGCAGGGGTATGAACTGGTGGAAGACAGCACAGAATCAGGGCCTTGGATTATTAGTGTACCTGAAGAAAGCTATCCAAAACCCTATATTTTAAATGGCCTAGGTTATTAAAGATACTTGTATGGACTCCTGCAATGGACCATGTGAGCCCTTTATTCATGTGTGGTTTTTGTTTAATATTCAAGAGAGTACTTTCTTGTCATAGCAACAGCAGCAGTGTTTGCTTTTGGTACATATGCTTCAGTGCTGTCAGAAATAAAGAACTGACTGTACTGAAACCAGAGGCTCTTCATTCCTAGTTTCTCAACTGCCTAATTCAACCTTCTACTGAGCAACCATTTTTTTAACAGATCCTTGGTTTTTCTCTGTCATTACTTTCATGCAGTATCATAAATAGTGTTTCCTTACTTAATGTAAGAGACTGGGCTATACATGGAGACCCTACCCACAAACTTTTCTGCCTTTCCAGGCTACACAGTTTGAGTATACAGTAGATTGATGGTTTTGAGAGAAAGGCAGGCCTATGGCAGAAACCTAAATACATAAACCAGTCTTTTATTGACCCAAACTGCACTGAGTTGCAGAACAGGCTCAATGAGTATAGGTCAGTACACAAACACCCTTTGCAAATCACTGAGTCTAGATCAGGCAGCTGCCATTACTACTAGAGCTACCTGGGCAAGCTATAATCTGGAAGGTGGAATCTATAAGCTTTACAGCTGTAGTTCTCCTTCTCCTGCCACCAGCAGGCATCCTCAAGAAGAGAGAGGGAAATTGCTCTGAAGGCCACAATAGTTAATGAGAACCAATATGTGGAGAGAGTGGTAGGATAGTATTTGATCCACTATTGTTATAGTAACTTAATGCCTGCAAGTAATTGTAGGTGAGGATCTACCAGCTAAAAAGAATCAAGGACTCCTTACGCTCTTGTCCTAAAGGCAACAGGGAAGGTGATACCATACCTTAAATGGGGATCTCCCAGCAGAGAACTCAGATGTATCTGTAGCTAGATTCAAGCTCTGTGACTATAAAATGCAGTGAGAACAAGATAAATATTTTCAATAAATGTGCAGAGCAAAAGTGTGAACGTCAACTTCTTCATGTAAGGTAACGGTTCAGTCCATAATGTATGGCTGTTCCTTTCCATGTGGAATGTTCACAATAAAGATTTCTGGTCAAAGAAGCAGCATTCCTATTCCAGTCACATTGAACAAGCCCATGGTTTGGTCACATTGCAACATCAGACCAGGGTAAGGTCTTGTTGTCAAAACAGCTTCTATATAAAAAGGTGACAAGTTGTGTTAACAACATATCTGCAGAGAAATGTGAAACTCCAGAAGTTGTAGAGGGGAAATAATACAGCGAAGCCCTGGAAGTTGTATTGTCAGTGCATTGCATGTGGTTTCTGGCAACTTCCCAGGGGAGCTCTGTAGGTAGGGACAAAAGTTAAATTATTTCTATTTATCTAGTGTTCCTGTCCTCCGCTTCAGTAACCTGCTCCAAAAGTTGGCATTCTTATAATGATTAAGTTTCTGCCAAAGAGTTTATTACAAGAAACCTGTCCCCCAGTTTTTAGTAAGCAGTGTAGTATAGCTGTGTCAGTCCCAGGACATTAGAGAGACAAGGCGGGTGAGGTAATATCTTTTATTTGACCAACTTCTGTTGGTGAGATAGATTAGCTTTTGAGCCACACTGAGCTCTTCTTCAGGGCTGGGATCCAAATTTTTTAAGCAGTCCCGGGTTTCATGGCTCTGCCTCACCACCTGCAAGGCTAAAATAGCCAAAGGTGACTGGTGATTCTGGATGCCTCTCTTTCCAGCTGTACAACATGAGACCTGTAAAAGGGGTCAGACTTTCAGAGTGTCAGTGCTTAGCACTCTCTGAAAACCAGACCCCTTTGAAGGTCATTTAACACATTTGAAAATGTAGTTCCAAGAGTCCAGAAGACAAGATGACTATTTCATCTCTGGCATAAAAGAGGTGATAAGCTTGGAAGAATACAGGGTCCCCAACTGCCATGTAGATCTGAGAGAAAAAAGTTCACCTCAATGACATATGGGGTAAGATGAGAATTGATTTTTGCATCTCAGGGCAAAATTAAAAGCCTTGCCCCAGTAGTTGAACCCTGTGCTTCATTTGTGGTGTTTCAGTGAAGGATGCCTTTCCATCTCAGAAAAAAAGATTGTAGAGTTGGTTAGCCCAAGACCTATTAAATTCATTGGACACTTTATAAATCAGCAAAATTGTACTGTTGAACTGAAGTTAAACTCATTGGATTTTTTTTGGTGGGGTTGGGTACAATCTGAGTGTCAAAATTATTGTCCAAGTAAAATGAAACAATTTGAGCTAACTATAACTATTAACATTTCCAAACTCCATAAAGCCTTGACTAGATTACGCTAAAGCTGTGTCAATATTTCTGACAAACGCTTGCTTTTAGGGGGTTCTAATAATCTCTGGATGAAACCTGGAGTGGTGTTCTATAGGTAACTGAATTCCAAAGGCAAGCAGAAGAAGGCTTAGTAATAGAGAGATGAGGGAAGGATCGGGCCTGCAGAGTGAAAGTTGTGATACACGGGTTTTTCACTTGAAGTGCTCAATCCTAGAAATTGTTCTCAGTAGATATAAAAGTAAATAATTAGAATGCAGATGTTTCAGGTCAGCACTGAAGTATTCAGTGAAACCAAAGGTAGTGTTAGATGATGCCTAGCTCTAATGTTCTAATACCTTACTTGTGGGATAACTGTTGTTTACGTTCACACAACAAATTACCCTCCCCGCCCTCGAGAATCCTGGTAAGACCTATACCCAGGATCAGCGTCAGAGCTACAGCAGGTTCAGTGATAACATTATTTGTCCCTTGTGGAAACTGAAATATGATAAACTTTGAAATAGGATAAACTTTGAAGGGCAACTTGGAGACCTATTATTGCATGAATGGAAACAATCTTGGCTGATTGTGAGTTGGAAAAATAAATAAAAGCAGTAGCTGTTACTGTGAGAACCTTTTAATCGAGCTCAGGAAGGAATGTCCTGGGCTATTATGGGTTACACCTTCAAACTACTGGGACTTTTGTTTGACAAGTGGGTGAGGGATTTTCCATGTAAGACCTGGGATGGTAAACTTATATTACCCAGTGCAGCTGCAGGCTTACTCCAGGTGTTGATTTAAAGGGTGATAAAAAGAAAGATGGTGAGATCTTTAAATACATAACTTAGCTTTGCTTGGGGATTTTTTTGCACAAAAAGCCTATTAAATTCCTGTAATAAACAGCAGGCGACAGTGAAGGAATTTACAGGTGTCTTGTTTCTTTCACTGTACATCTTTCTCAATAGATACATTCAAGACATTGAATGGCTTTGGTTACAGAAGATATCAAAGCTTCTTTTGGTTTGTAAACTCAGATCAAGTTGTGGGGTACACTGATGCTTGCTGTTGTTCTCAGGTGGGCTATATATTAAAATTATTAAACGCACAGATCACCACTGAATAATTTTTTGTATGTGGTTTTTCGGGATGTGGCAGGGTCCAAACAAACTCTCAACACTATTTACTCCTTTTGCCACCAGGGCCTTTGACTTAACATATATCTTTTTCTCTCCTCTTGAAACTGTAGGATGCCATATAACGGAAATATGAACTTTCCTTGATTGGAATCAAATGATTCATAAAATAAAGACAAAAGCAAAACAGGACAAATTGAGAGTGGAAGATGAAATAACATTTGAGTCAAAATATGTGATATTGCTGAGGACCTGGAATTAGTGAAATGAAGATAAATATCTGCCTTTACTTTTGTGCAGCTTTCTTCCTCATCCTGTTCATCTACATGTTTTCACATATATAATATGCATTTAGGGATTGACTTTCAGGCTTCTGTTCTTTGTGGGTGCAGTGGCTTATTTCAAAAGTGTTAGCAGCTTGCTTTCTGATAACTAATATTTTGTGGCATGTAGTTGCTATGTCAAAGAGGCAAGGCAACATAATACATCCCCTTAAGCTGTGTTCAGTAACCAGTTTGTGTCATAATATAGCCAAAAGGACTGATGAACAAAGATGGCGAATCTGGGCTGAAGGAAAGTACTCCTTTGTCTCATGCACTGGGCTAGCCACTTTCTCCTACCTCATTGGCACAGTGTCTAACTTTGCCCACTCATATCTCTTACTACCACATACTTTGAGCATTCCAGCTCGGCAGAACATAACTATGTTATCTTCATAATTCAGCAACACACATTGTTTACCCACATATGTTTCTGGGGTTTGAAGATAAGATATTAATGTTCTGCCTAGTTGGAATATTTGAAATGTGTGGTGGTGAAAGCTGTGAGTAGGAAGGTATGATAATGGTGAGACCCACTGCTTTTTATTGTAAGTTTGTGTACCTCCAAGGCTGAATGAGAAGGAATGAAGAAATTCCGGAACAAAACTAAGTCTGCTCTCAGATCTCCTTGATAGAGCATGGATTTGATGTTTCTCTCTCCCCGTGGAAGTCTATCAGGGTGGAGAACAGAAGAAAATGAGAATAAAACTATCAATTACACACAAGAGCAGCATTTTTCCTTTTCATTATAGGATGGAAATCTCTTAGTTATTTGCAGCTAGAAAAGGAAACAGGAAGACAAAAAGCTAACTCATAACAACTCCTAAGAAAAATCACTTGTACTGCATACTCCTGTACACCACTGAAAGGACCATTATAATGTTTCCAGCAGGGGGCTGAGTTGCTTCAGTTTTGGAACTGATCAGAGGATGACATGATAGACAACTTCCTCTGTTCTTCCTGGCCAGTTAGATTGCTTTGAGAATGAATTAGTGCAGAGCTATTTTGGGTGAGCAAAAACAGGCAGAGTGAGAGAGGCAACTGTTTGGCCAGAGGAGAGAGAAGGAGGGTGTGCATACCAACCCTGCAAAAGGAAAGGAAAGGCAAGTACTCAGTTAAAGGTATATAAGCAGCCTGTTAAGTGAAAAACAATGTGGGATAAGTATGGAAGATGCTGATGGAAAGCTCAGCCTAGGCACCACAACAGTTGCTAGTTCAAAAGGAGAGACGCCAAATTGTGGAGAGAGTCTGAAGGTCAAATCGGAGACATGCACCACAGACAACGCTTATAGTCTTCAGGATCCTTGTGTGGGGAAGGACTAGTAACCAAAGGGTGTGGTTCTGATGGGAAAATGAAGAGATACTTGGATTAAATCTGGTATGGACCAGTAGGATTCACTGTAATTATTTAATTATTGGAATGGCTAATTGTGTTATAGCCCTAACCTATTCACTATCTATCTAACAGCAAGGGCAACATCTCCGAAGTAAATTACCCTCATTTTTACCTATCTTGTATCTTGGCCAGACTCTGTGTAAAGGTGGTTGCTTTCTTTTTTCACCCCTGTATGGTTAGAGTCAATCTTGAGAGAACCCAGCAGGTGTTAATTACTGAGGTGGTTCTCATACATGCAATGGCAAGAGCCTTTGTGGTTTCTGCTGTGGCTGTCAAGATCACCGATGCTAACACACTTTTGTGCACCGCCATACAGGGTGGTTAGGCTCAGGCTCATGTGAACCAGGATGGAGGCATTTACAAAGCTTAAACATCAGATGGGGTAATCGAATCATTCTTCAGGGCAGGAGCTCACTACCACCAGGTTGCCACTGAAAGCCATTTTCCCCTAGATGCATCAGAGAACAAGTCTCCAGGTATTAGGGTTTTATGTGCCTTCTCCAACAAGAGGCTTAGAATGCTGCTGGAAGCATGCTAATGAAGTTAATGGACCACATTCCCATTCTAATAGACAAAAACTATGATTCTAGAGCTCTATAGCCCATACTCAAACGATTAGGGTAGAAGAAATTACCTTTTCTGGAAGCCCTGAAGGCTTGGTAGTATCATATTCAAATAAATCCGAAATGCAACCAGTGTGGCATTAAACACTTGATCATGTGAGCATGAACTTTAAAGTAAGAAATTGGGATTTTTGGAGTTATTAAAAAACTGTCAATATACCAGTTTACCAATGGTGCAATTTCCTAGTTAACAGCAATTAAGTTGTGCCACAAATGTTCTCTCCCTTAATTTACAATTATCAACGTACCAAAGACCTTCTGTAAACATTTTGCTTATAATGTTGGCCAGTGATGCAGTCCTTACACTGTCAAAATTCACCGTCAGTTACAAATGAATCTAGGTAAAGAAAAATTAAATATTTCTTCATGAAAATGAGGCGCACATGCAACCACACTGAATATACTGTATTAAAATAGTTTTTCTTGGTTAAATGGTAGCAAAAAAATAAACCTGTAAAATATTCCCCTTAAGTTAAATAAAGTGCCATCCCTTTTACATCAAATGAGTACATCACATGAAATTTCTCCTTGATGCATTTAAAGTATTAATAGCTAGGACCCTATTGTGGTAACTGCAAGTATTAATTGATGTGTATATATACTCAAGTGGCAGCAGTGAAGCATTGTTGTAAGTAATGTTATAGATTAACAACATGCTCATTCTATAACCTGGCACTTAAAGAATTTTCCTGAGACAAGTTAGCATCTTTCAAACATATGAAATCTCTTGGGCAAATGAAAATAGATTAAGTTGTCATTGACGTGTATATGATAAATTTTCTCTAAAATCACACATGTAAATGTCTATTGCTGCAAACTCCCAAACTATATCTGAAGTCATGTCCAACACTTAGTACCTCTTACCTAATTGTGAACGAATGTACTGCTTTTTAAATAGGAAGTTTCTTTCCTCTGTTGAAAATCCGTGTTGGCAAATACATGCAACTAACTTCCATATCAGCAGCATGGGTAACAAGCCAATGGTCTGACATGATAACAAAACCTCCAGTTTTCTATTAGTGCCTGTAAACTTAATGCACAGCTGTGGGGATTTCAAAGGATCGTGCAATTGCTTTAAATTAAGGTAATGAGATATTTTAAGTCCCCTCTATAGTAGAATTTAAATACTGATATGTGGGGGGGGCAAAACCTTGCTTAATATCAGCCACTTACACATGATGTACTTGAAAATAAAACTTTGCCAATTATGATTTAACAATAACATCAATTAATTGTAAAATAGAAAGAGATTACATAAGAAGGGAAAGTAACATAGCCACATAAAATACACATCTTATTCAAAAGTAAATTTACCTAGCTCAAAATAGACTAGCCTTAATTGCTTTCCTGTGCCCCTCAGATAGGCACCATACTCAATAAGCAAAGTTCAATTTTACCTAAAATATAATCTCTCTTCATAGTAGATGCTTTATTCACAGCTTTTATCTTGATTGATCGTCTGTGAAGATCATCCTTAGAAATACCATCAAAGAAGAAGTCCTCATTAAAGATGGGATTTCTGCTTCTCTTTATAACAGTGCTTCTTTGTTTCTGAACTTTCCCTGGCACAAGAGAGAAGGTGATGCAACAGTTAATCCTTTTAGGTTCCACAAATACATCATATAAGCCTTCAGCACTTATCAGACGGAGTCTCAGCCTTCTGCTTTCAGGACAGTAGTCAGAGAACAGTCTCAAGATTCCTCTTCTATCAAGAAATACTGTACGCACACTTCTAAGTCTCTCTCTGCCATTAGTAAAATCCTGGGGAAAGATGGTTGACTGTGACCCAGAAGAGCTTTGTGTGCTTGAGCACTCACATAAACTTGCCAAAGACCGCCTATTGGGATTGGGGCTGCTGTCTGTGGAGCTGTCTTCATCTGTGGATAAGGAGTTTCCCCTTAACATGCTGGATTTGCTTTCTGCCTTTAAAGTCCTGCAGAGCAGTCTCTCTGGGCTCTGGATTGTAAATAAAAAGCAGGATCTGGGAAGGAATCTTTTGAGAAGTGAGGAGGTGAAAGGGGAAGAGTCGGTGGAAGAAGCAGTATCACAATCACAAGTGTCTTGTCTTGGCATGTGTGGATGCCTAGAAGAGAGTCTGGTGGTGGTAGAGCTGATGATGCTGGAATCTACTCCTTTGAGGTAGATTCTGGAACTTGGCAGCAACAGTAGACAGGACATAGAACAACTGCATGGGTCATTGTGGAAAATACTCTCCTTTCTTCTGGTATGGGGACTCTCCAGCAAAGTGCAAAATCCATAGGATGTCTGCACCTTGGGGAAATGGATGAGGGAAAGTGCTGCCTGTGACTGTGGGTCTGAGTTGGTGCTTTCTTCCACTGAAATGAAGTTATTAGCAATTTCAGTTGAGAGGATATGTGGCAGCTGTGTACTGGGGTTATGAACAGTTTCACGAGGGCACAGGTTGGTCTCTGCATAGGACTGGATGCGGGAGCTGGGATCCCTTGCAGAGTGGGAACTAATCAATCTGGATGGGATGCAGAATTCTGGAATCCTGTCTGGGGTTAAGATGTTGGGAGAAGCAGCCATTGCCCTCTGAGCTCTATTCCAGTAGCAAACTCCTTCTTTTCCCAACATGATTGGCTCTGAAGCCTTGCTGAGTTTCTCCAGGCACCACATCAGGAACAGTTTGTGATACACACAGCTATTGTACAGGAGGAGAGATTTGTCCTAGGAGAAAGGCTGTTCACTGGAACCTGCAACACAGGAAAAGTAAGATGAGGATCACTTGCTGCTTTTCATAAAAGGCAGCAGCCACTAATGGTCCGGAGGGAGGCAGAATTAAACACTGCATCAGGAGGAACCAGCTACAGACTTCACAGTTAGGGAAGGAGACTTTAAAAAAAAAAAAAAAGCCTGAGTGCAATTTTAAATGAATTGAAGCAAAATCACAAATGTAAAGAATGAGGGAGCCTTCCTCTGTAGTGGTGAGACATGATAGGCGCCCCTAGTTTAGGTCAGTTTTCCTGAACCACTAACTTGGTTGAAGGACTTTTCTGTGTCCAAAATGGCAGCAATCACTTGGCTGCTGCTAAATGGTGTTTAACAAATGCCATCACTTAAAAGCTTTTGGCTTTTTAATTTATAAGAAGAAGTAAACACCCTACTTGACTTCCAATACACGTAACTTGAATCTTAAAGCATACTAGTCGAATGACAGTTCTGATGTGCTGTTAGAATGGGTGCATGTGGTACAATTTAAGGAGTACCTACCTCTAATTCTTTAAATGCAGTGAGACAGTCCCTGCTAATGCCACAGAGACGGGACACTGCAGTAGATGTTCAAACTGTAATTCTGCTGCAGTTCAGCTACACAACTGGTTCTGCTTTATAAAGGCTGACAGAAGTGGGCAGCAAAGTAGACCATCACCAGTGGAGACCTGCTCTCTTTCGGGCAGCACACATCCTCAATTGCCGCTCTCGAGATGATGTGTTATATGCCACAGCAATAACCTGCAAGCCCCACCCTCAGACAGGCTTCCAGTGAGTTTACATGCAGGTCAGTTCATCTACTGCTGCAGCTATACAATGTAAGAGCCTCATTCAGAGCCAGTGCACACCCCCTCCTGTGTAACTGGTTTAGGTTTGTTTTTATTTGCTTGCATTTTTTAAAAAGACAGTATGACTATGTCTAGAGCAAATATAAAAGGAAATATGGTAAAAAGGAGTGGATGTAGTAATGATGAGGCTTCCTGCAAAGAATGGTAATTGGATTATCGAAGTGCCTAGGGAAGGTAAGAGGAGAGAAATGGCAAGATGACTGGTACTGATGGAACCAGTATCAAAGGGAAGGCTAAATTGCAATAGAGCACAGAATTTCATTGCTGTTGCCAGTGCAAAAAAACTACATATAAACAGAAATGACACAAATAGCCACCCCAGAGGTCCAGAATTTAGCCCAGTAGTTTCCAAATTGTGGAAGGAGAGATGGCTGGTTATATTTTTGTTGGCTTTCCACTTAGTATCCAGCTGCTAACTTGAATTCAAAACCACTTAAAGAAAAACCCACTTAATACCATTCTAATATTTTCTATCTAAGTAACTGCTGGTCAGCATAGGCACAGGCAGCAATTGCCAAAAGGAGTGTTGGGATTGCAGTGCAAGGGACATTTGCAGTGGAACACTTTAGCAACTTTGCTCCAGTTCACTCTGAACCACACTCTTCTATGAATGGTGTCTCTATTTTCCAAGGCTGATCAGAGTTTGGGGCAGTTGCCATATGGGGTACCATACTTTCTTATTGGTCATGCCAAATGCCGATTCCAGATGGTCCAACAGCTCCACCACCTTATCTATGTGCTTCTTAGCACAGTGCTCCTGATAGAGAAAGGCAGATTATTCAGGAGTGGCTTAAAACTCCCCAGATAAATCCTAAGAAGCAGGCATTATTCCAGAGAGCTAACTCGCCCCAATGTCAACAAGGCAATCACTCTAAAATATACTATGCCTTATGAAAAACTGATATCCCCTGGAATTAGGCCATGGTATACTTCCCAAAAGTACTTGTGATATCATTGGCTATTCTTCTGCCTCAACCAACAAGTGACAGGCGTCAGAATCTGAATGAGGATTCCCCATGCAGCGCGGAAGGTGTCTGACATTAGCTTGTGGTACACAAGGCTATTGAAATGTCAGTGCTGTCAGAAACCCTGAACATGCTGCACAGTTCAGGTGCTGCTGGAGCCCTTCAGAAACCCACAAAATAGGATTTGCCATGGATGGGGGGAGTTCAGTGAAAGTTACCCAGTGGGCTTAGTCTCTTCTGATCCGAGGTTCCCAATCAGTTGGGGTTGGTCCTGCTTTGAGCAGGGGTTTGGACTAGATGATCTCCTGAGGTCTCTTCCAACCCTAATCTTCTATGCGTCTATGATCAGTGTCTGCTTTAGTCCCAAACTCGATGAACACTAGAAGGTCTGAACCATGAAGTGCTGGGATACTTGCTGTAAAACTCCCTGTCCTGGACATGATTCTTCTCTCTCACTGATTTTACATACTGTAGTCACTGATTGTTATGGAGTTACTGCAGTTTTACATTAACATAAGTGACAAGAGAATCAATCTTAATACCTATTTAGTTATGTAATGTGTATCCATGGCTATGCCAGGTATTCATTATCAAGAGATAATCTCAGAAAACACTAGGGTGCCTTAGCTCTCTGGAATAACGCCAGCTTTTAGGATTTATCTGGGGAGTTTTTAGCCACTCCTGAATAATCTGCCTTTCTCTATCAGAAAGGGGCACTGTGCTATGAAGCACACAGATAAGGAGCTGGAGCTGCTGGATCATCTGGAATCGGCATTTGGCATGACCCATAAGCAAGTATGGTACCCCATATGGCAACTGCCCATACTCCAGTCAGCCTTGGAAAATAGAGGAACCTTTCATAGAAGAGTGTGTTTCAGAGTAAGCTAGAGCAAAGTTGCCAAAATGTTGTGGTTCTTTTATTAGGTGAAACACTTTCTTGCCCCATAGCGATACTGTCTAGTTGATCAATGCCTTGAGTAAGGAGGATCTTTTGTGGAGAGACAGAATTCATTCACCTTTTCACTTTAGGTTGAGTGATGCGTGGGACGTATGGAATCTTGCCATCCTTTGTTGGGCTACTTACAAAACCTGAAGTTCAGCTGATCATTCATTTACTTTGCTAGTCAAGGGTGGAGGCTGTAATTGTGCCATATCCTGCTTTTATCTTTATTTTTTTACTTAAAGGCCTTTAACTGTCTCTATAGTAAATTTTAGCCAATGACAAATCAGTGATCCTTCAAGAAAGAAAGCATTGCCAGAAGCTAAAGGAAACCCAGACTCCTGAACCTGCCCTGAATGTGCCCATTCAGCAGCTCTCCTTATTCAATTAATGCTTGGCTGCAAAACACAGCCCCATCAGTCCCTCTCATTTCTGAATCACTTTGAAAGCCTGATCTAGGGGATGCTGGTCACAATGGTGTTCATGTCCATAGATGACTGGTACATCATCCAAGTGATTACAAGAGAAAATTTTGTCATGAGAGGTAGAGTCTGTACTTGGGCTAACAGATATTGATGACTGTACATTTTACTGTCTGCTTAAAATTAATTCTCACATTCTAATTCTCTGATGACTGATGCATTTATCATGGACACAATGCTCAACACAGTCGTCTCTGATTCTATCTTCTTAGACTTTCTCTGTGACTTGCTCCTTCATATCGGGACTCATAACAGTCATTATTAATTCTTCACCAGCTTCTGAGGATTTTCTATCTGTTTTTACAGGCTAGGTTATCCCTGAACTATCAAAATCACTTTGTTCTCATATACTGACTAATTTCCAATTGACTCTATTATGTTAATTCATACCCCAAACACCTGGAGCATGTCACCATGGTTCAGATTGTGCCATATCTCAGGATCATGTTTTTGAAACACCCTTTTCAAAGAGGGTTTAGAATTGTCTGTTCTACTGAAGCGGCATAATTGAAAGTATTTGATGATCTTTCAAGTAGCTAAATCAAAAGGCCTTTCATCAGTTCTGGATTTGCTCTGTTTAGCAGTCACGTTTAACAAGATCAACCACAAGATATAATGTTCCTGTTAATCCTTCTCAAAGGATTTAAGCCTCTATGCTCCAAGTGTTTTGCTGCTTAGATCTCTAATTGCCCATTTCACATTCTCCATTGGACAACATTATAATTATTCTATCCACGTGAATGCCCTTAAAAGGCTCTTTTAAGTCCCTCCCTATTTTCTCTTTCTGTTCACTTTCAATACTCTGTCCTAGTTATCAACACAGTGTGGGTGACATTCTCAGCAGTGCAACTGTAAAAATGTTCCCTGATGACTCTCAAGGGATGAATCCAGTATTCCACATGAACACGTTGTGATCAGTAGCCAGCCTGGATCCAGCATGCATTGATGCTTCACAGAAGAGAGTGTTCATAGGAAATCAGCTCATCAGAATATCCTCTGATTTCTAAGCCAGAAGGGCTTCAGTCACAAAGTTGAGCTCCAGATATGAATTGCCCAATAGCTGTTGGTGGTAAGGCCTAGAGTTCTGCTTTGAGCCCATCTCCAGTTGAGAACACTAATGAGTAGTAAGATTCCTACTTTAACTGCACTGCTGCGGAACAGCTGGCAAGATGGTCTCTTCTGATTACTTGTTTTCTTTTGACAATCACAGATGGAGCAGTGGAAGAGCCCTTTCCAAAATCTTGGAAATCATATCGTGCCCAGAATTATTGCCAAAATCCTGGGAAGTAAAAGCACAGATTTAAAGGCAAGAATGAGTTGTCTCTGTGTACAGAGGCCGACCTATCTTGGAAACAAGCATTTCAGTATTCCATTTGTCCCTTTCCTGCCCCAATAAGTCAATATGTGGGTGCATCAGTCATGGGCAAGCACCACTGTGCAAAGGCCTGTATCACTGTCTGAGGTAAAAAAAAATGTACAACTCATTTCACAGTATTAAATTGTTTATAAAATATGCAGCATTGGAAACAGAAATATTGGTACAAAATGACTTGTTAAAGAACTGTGATACAGATCTTCAAGGCTTATAATAAATCGTAGGTTGGCATAACAGTGAGATGAAAGATTCTAGAAGTAGGAGATGTTTATAGTTGAAATAATTGAAATATGGTTTGATTAGTTAATTTTAATGGGATGTTTGCTTCCTTCTTTTGGATATTATCTTGATATCTTCATATTTGGATATTATCGGGACGCCGAAAGAAGGGATCAGTGACATGGATGAACTGGAAGTAATGAGGTTTACTACCAGGGCTGCCTCCCCCAGTCTATCTTGGGAACCTGCAATCTACCGTGACACCATTGAGCCTTTGTTTTTCTGATCTTTAATTGCCCTAACCAGATGAGGGCCACTGAGAAGGAACCAGAAGATGTCACCATCCCACTTATTTAGTGTCAGGACCCCAATTATGGGGGGCAGGGGTCAAAGCCAGAGCCTGAGGGCAAGGGACTGAGAGTTCAGTCAAGAGGGTCAAGGACAGAAGCAGCAATCTGTCCTGGAGTCATGCTGTAGGATCATGATGGAGTTGATGTTGATGAACTGCAATGGAGCTAAGTGAGTCAGATGAAGTAGATTTCAGAGTAACAGCCGTGTTAGTCTGTATTCGCAAAAAGAAAAGGAGTACTTGTGGCACCTTAGAGACTAACCAATTTACTTGAGCATAAACTTTCGTGAGCTACAGCTTGAGCTGTCACTTGAGCTGTAGCTCACGAAAGCTTATGCTCAAATAAATTGGTTAGTCTCTAAGATGAAGTAGAGTTAGTGGAAGAGAGGCAAGGTGAAACATCAGAAGCAGGGATGAGGACCAGGAACTGGGATCAAGAATGAGGCAAGGGATCAGGAATGCACAGCAGGGTCTCTTTGCAGCAGCAAGCCAGGGATCTGCCTAGTTGCATAGATGGTCTCCAGATGTTTTCCTTAGGCCTTAAATAGTGTGCCTGGGCCAATCAGGCTCTGCCAGTCAGGACATCCATGGGCCCTCCAGTGGTGGTGCCGTGGACACAGCAGCTGCCCAGGTGCCAGCAGATCCAAGTTCCAGACTTGCAGATTCTCACACCTTGGCTATAATCTGAACAACTGTTGGGTTGAGAGCCTTTGGTTACTCCTATCATTCTCTCCCTTATTTTCTTCTGTCACCTTATTTCTCCTCTTTCTTAATGTCCTTTTGCTGTCTTTTGTCGAATAAGAATCTGGCATAACCAGCCAAGACATTTTCCCCTCTGCAACACTGCTGTAAGCCTGTGAGCAGAGAGGAAGCTAAAAGCAGTGTCTTCAACAGCCCTGTGCAGGTAGGTTTCCCAGTTTTCAGAGTGTCTGATAAAATGGTGCGTGCTGCCTCTGTTTCTCCGTAGCAAGTCTGTGAGTAAAAAACGTAAGACAGAAGCTGTATTTTCTGTTGTTGCACCTGTGTATGTCTTGTTTTGCCTTAAAGGGAATAGGATTGAGCTTCTCTTCATCAACAAAGAGAAAATTAGTTAAGATGGTCTTGAATTTCTTCTGTTTTTGCCAAAAGAACATTCAGTACCATCAAAGCTTCTTATATCGTTAAAGGGAAGGGAATTAAGGGAAAATGTTACTTATTCAATTCTTTGTTTCAGATGTGCTATTTTCCTTCTTAGTTAAATAAAAGGTTAAAAATATTTTTTATGGTGGGTACAATGGGAGTAAGCCAGCAACAACTTGATACAAAACCCAAGACTGTTACAGCATGAAATAGTTAATAAGGGTTTTATTAATGTCTTTTCTCCGTTTGGACCTGAAGCACCCCCTTATTAACAGAAGTTCTGGCTGATCCGGATCACCACTACAGAGGGGCAGGTACTGGACTTAAATCAGCATTTCATTTTGCATAGGCATTCAGCTTACACTGTCAATTACTTTGATGAGCATGCAACTATTGAGTATGTTCCTTAGTGACTTTCTACTAGCAGAAGGACATCTATATATGGATTTGGAACTTCCAAGTCACTTGGCTCATGATTTGAATCCCTTTCCAGCTGACCAATCACTTCAAAATTGGCACTATTTGGCAGCTATTCCTGGAGGTCTGGCATGATGTAACGACTACCACAGTCAAAACTAATACGGCTACAGTAGAGAATTTCAAGCAATTGTTGGCCTGCATCGGGGTCCCTTTTTGTTTGTGGTTGTCATGGATGTGATAAGGGAGGGCTGACTTGGAACACACTATTTGCTGACGATTTAATGGTCTGTGTGGAAGACTGAGAGCAGCAAGTCAACTTTGAACCGTGGCAACATAGTTTTGAGCAGACGGGACTTAGAAGGAACATTATTAAGACCAAACCTATGGTACTTGCGGGAGGAAGACTCATCACAAAGGATAAAAAAGGCAGAGAGCTTAGAAGAGTGAAAGAATTTAGATACCTAGGATCAATGGTGGCTGATGATGGCATCATACAAAAGCTGCTTGGTGCAAATGTTGGGAGCTAACCCCAGTTCTTTGTGACAAAAAGATGCCAATACAGTTAAAAGGTAGCATATATAAAACTGTAATTCAACCCATTTTAATGTACAGAATGGTAATCTGGCCAGCTGCTAGAAAAGAAATCAGTATGCTCTACACCACAGAAATGAAGATGTTGAATTGGTCCACGATCATGTCAAGTCCTTTATTACTGAGGCTCAGAGGCAAGAGCCAGGAATTTTTGGGTTGCTGAAGTTACTGGTGTGAGGGACAGACTAGGAGAAGAGATTACTTGGCCTGCATGGACTTTTGAGGGAAGAGTCTGTGAAGGTTTGATTTGTTAAAAAGACTTCATATAAAAAAAACAACTAACTCTGCTGGAAACTGCTTTCCTGGATTCTGTGAGAGAGCTGAGACAGAACTACCCCAGGAAATGAACTGTCTCAGCAAGAGCAAAACCTGGTCTGGTAGGAGGAGGGTGCTATAAGATAGGCTCCAATCCTTTACAACATTTACATAGTTAATGTTCAACTATTGGTTCCTGATGATTCTGAATAAGTCCCTTCTAGTTAATTGTTAGGTTACTCCTCAGATATTAGGAATCCCTCTTGCTCAGCTTCACTTCTGCCACCGCCAGTACATTCTTCAGAGTTTGTTTCCCCGCCCCTCCCCCACCCTCCTCTTCATGGATTTCCTCATCTGCCAAGATATTTTTTCAGCAGCTTATAATTAGTTTCTACCTCTGGAGTATCCATCTGTATATCTGAGATTTGGATTTCTATCCCAAGCGACTAGAATATATTTTTCCTTGTTTAAAGTCTTACTATATGATACCAATTTTGGAAGCTGAATGAGAGTTTAAAAGGGAATTCCCATTTGTAGTGGATTTCTGCCCTCCTGAGTACTGCTGTAATTTTCCCCAGCCCCTTTCCAGGAAAGCCTGAAAAAAAATGCAGTTTGTGGTTTTTCAGTATAAGTGCTGGATGCTCTCTGCTTTTTACCCATACTTCAATATTTTTTGCTCTTAATGAAGAAATTTCACAATCAGATCTCTTGGTCTGATATGCGGCCCCAGTGGAGGGAATAACACCCCTATGTGTTCTGTTCACTTTCACTTCTTCCAAAAATCTCAGATTTAAGAACTCTGCAATTAAAGTTCTGACATACAATACTGGATTGTCTCTTTCAGCTTTTTCAGGCAACCTTTCAATTCTAATGGGCAATGCACTCCATAATGTTTTATAGAAATATGCTTATGAGTGTGAATATACTGTAACTGAAATATGCTTTATGTAAAAAGTCTCTTGTAAGGTATCATTACAAAGCTTATAATCTACTGAGTCTGTTCATCCTATTTGTATGAATGTATCATTCTTGTATCTGAAACTAGGAATATGAAGTATAACTCTGAGGTCCTACTGTAAGTATGCAAAGTGTGGGCCATTAATGGTGGTTTGGAAGCTTGATGGCTCCCATTGACTAGGACAATTGGTTGTAAATGGTCTGTTTACTTGTAAACCTTTCTGGGTGCATGCAGGCCAGCCCTGGAAGAATGCAGGCTGGGGTCTCACAGGACATGTGAACATGTTACCTGATACTGGAATCCATCTTAAATCTGATGCTTTTCCTTTTAGAAGGAAGGATGGGGACCCAGAGAGACAAAAGATTCCCACCTTGTGCCAAACAGAACAAAGGTTGCTGCCAGTCATGAGAAAACCCCTAGTTTCCACCTAAGATGTCTGCTGAAACTAACAAGGACTGTACCAGAGGAAAGGATTGGGCCCAGACTAGGAAGGAGTCGAGTCTGTGAAAGAAGCTTATTGGAACATCTTGGAGGGTGAGATTTCACCTTGTGACAGGGTCGGGCCAGATGGCTACAGGAAAATAATAGAAGGCAGATATATTAGCCCCAGGCTCAGTAGGTCCCTTTTCCCTGGGTAAGGTAACAGAGAAGGTTCCAGAACAATCAGGAACCTTCTGGAGACAATTAAGACAGGCTGATTAGAACACCTGCAGCCAATCAAGAAGCTGCTAGAATCAATTAAGGCAGGCTAATCAGGACACCTGGGTTTTAAAAAGGAGCTCACTTCAGTTTGTGGTGTGTGTGTGAGGAGCTGCAAGCAAGAGGCACTAGGAGCTGAGAGTGAGAACGCGGATTGTTGGAGGACTGAGGTGTACAAGCATTATCGGACACCAGGAGGAAGGTCCTATGGTGAGAATAAAGAAGGTGTTGGGAGGAGGCCAGGGGGAAGTAGCCAAGGGAGTTGTAGCTGTTGCACAGCTGTTCCAGGAGGCACTCTAGACAGCTGCATTCCATAGGGCCCTGGGCTGGAACCCGGAGTAGAGGGCGGGCCCGGGTTCTCCCCAAATCCTCCCAACTCCTGGTCAGACACAGGAGGAGTCGACCTGGACTGTGAATTCAGAAAAGCGGCCAAGCTGAGGGCTGCCGTGAAGCTCCAAGGCGAGCAAATCCGCCAATAAGCACAAGACCCACCAAGGTAGAGCAGGAACTTTGTCACAACCTGTAATCAGTTTCTCAATGTATTAGACTTAGACTTGTGTGTTTTTGCTTTATTTTGCTTGATGACTTACTTTGTTCTGTTTGTTACTACTTGAAACCACTTAAATCCTACTTTTTATTCTTAATAAAATCACTTTTGTTTATTAATGAACCCGGAGTAAGTGATTAATACCTGGGGGAGCAAACTGCTGTGCATATCTCTCTATCAGTGTTATAGAGGGCAGACAATTTATGAGTTTACCCTGTATAAGCTTTATACAGAGTAAAACGGATTTATTTGGGGTTTGGATCCCATTGGGAACTGGTTGTCTGCGTGCTGAGCAGGTTTTGGTTAAAGTCTGCAGCTTTGGGGGGGGGGTGGACCAGACGTGGGAGGGATAGCTCAGTGGTTTGAGCATTGGCCTGCTAAACCCAGGGTTGTGAGTTCAATCCTTGAGGGGGCCATTTGGGATCTGGGGCAAAAATTGGGGATTGGTCCTGCTTTGAGCAGGGGGTTGGACTAGATGACCTCCTGAGGTCCCTTCTAACCCTGAGATTTTATTATTCTATGGGTCTGTGTTGCAGCAGGCTACTGTGTTTGGCTCAACAAGGCAGAGTTCTGGAGTCCCAAGGTGGCAGGGAAAACGGGCTCAAAGGTAATTCCAGCATGTCAGGTGACAGTTCCAAGGGGGTCTCTGTGACCAAACCCGTCACACTAACATTCTTTTTCCCTGATCTGTTTTCTGTGCCATCTAATTTAAGCTTCATATCTCTCTCTGCTGCAGCAATGCCAAGTGGCTCTGCAGCTCTGACACGGTCATTTGTTTTTCCTTGGCCAGTTTCTAGAACAGTGACTCAACCTTCCAAGTCAGTCTTGTCCAAGATTCTAGGAGTAAAGAAGGAAATAAGATTACATCTCATTGTGACTTCAATGTCCTTCCTTAATGCCCCATCTCTCCCTACCATATTGTTCCCAATTATTGGGGCAGAATACTATTTCAATTAGAAATCAACAACAGCACAGGCATTGTTCACCAGCCAACAACAGCATTATCTTCCAGGGGTGCTGTACTGTGGAGTCATACAGCAATTTTGTGGCATGACACACCTGAAATGTATGGGTTTCCCCCCTCATCTTAATCTTAGTTGTCTTTTGAGATTTTAAATAAAGCTTTTAACCAACTAACTAAAACAAAACAAACAAAGCAACCAAACAACCCTCCTTTGAAACATTCCTCAGACCCTAATAAATAGTTTGGACATTTTTATGCCAACAATCTACTGATAAACCTGTGGTGTAAATTCCTCATCACAATAGTATCAGATGATGTTATAATTAAGGCTACAGGGCCAGATCTTGGCCCCTGGTATTCACCTTTGTGCTGCAACACAACATATTGCTAATACTCATTTGTCTTTTCTGAGAACAGGCTTCTTGTAAAGAGAATGTGTGGCTTTCCAAGTGCTGTTCCTCCATGGATCACAGTACTCTTAAAATTCTGGAATGACTTGGCATAATTGGTTTTAGTCCCAATGATCACTCTGGAGTGGACTACTGGTCTCAGTATCTGTGGATATGTCACATGTAGCAGTACTTTACCCTCTAGTTTGCCAACAATACTACTGACTTGCAGAAAAATCTGGAATTGGGATGGTCACCTCTTACTCATCTCTAACAGGTCACATGCCACCAGGGGCTATTCATATATTTTGACCTGGTACACTTTTAGAAGCTACACGAACATATAAGGAAAGGTCTCGTGCAAAAGACATGGTTTAGAAAATAGACTTCATTTATTCCTGTCACATAGCAGGAGTCAATATATGCTCTGTCTAGTGGCTGTAAAAGGAACATATATAGGTCAAGATGAAAGATGGCTGTCATCTGCTTAAGTATTTGTAAATTAACCACTGTTGACTTGTTGACTGCTTATGTATTTGTAAATTAACCAGATGTTGACTTGTCCTGGACATATGAGGTTGAGAGAAAGAGGTATGGTACTTTCCCCTTTATCCAGTGTGATAAATTACATGTGACAGCTAAAGTCTTGGTGCTTGTTTCCCAAGTTGAAACATTTCTGATAGTCACAGCCTCCTGGTGGAGCTAGCTATCTCAAAAGCAGTGTGGATGGACAGAACCATGCCCTTTTTGCACGTAAGGGAGGACGTAGCAACTCCAAGTGAAATGAGACATGAGGACTTGCTTTCCAATGCATCCCTTCATATTAATCTAACCATTCTATGCCTTTGCAACACTGGAACAGTAACTCTGGAAACTGCTACCAGTTTAACATCTGCCCTTTGCACAACTCTGATATTGTGCCTATGAGAGCTGCATCATAGCTTCTAGATATATAAAAAACATATGATTATGATTAAGGCCTTATTTAAATCACGGGATGATTGTCAAAAAATTGTGACTGAGTTGTGGACAAGCCATGGAAAATTGTGGAAAAGTAATAATGGACCTTATTATTTGAGGTAATAAGGTTAATTACTTTTCTGTGATTTTTCTGCTGTTGGCAGCCTGGGGCTGAGAGTGGGGACTCTGACTGTTGGCCACCCAGGGCTGAGAGTGGCCACCCAGGGCTGAGAGCAGCGGCCGTGGCTGCGACTGTCAAAATTGCGGTGGAAGCCACAATTTCTGCAATATTGTGAATTAAGAATGGCCTTAATTATGATTCAGTAACATATTAAATGTATTGTAGAAACAATTTTGTTGTAAATCTTTCAAATAATGTTTGTTTCTTGATCATATATAGCTCACTCACTGCCCTTTTATCTCTTTCTTAACATCAATTAACTTAACTAATCTGAATTTTTAAAAGATGGATTCAATAATCTACTTAATTAAGCACAAGCATCATGCTTTTTTAAGGAGTAATACTTTCTACTTTCTGTTGCGGCCTTTGATGAAAAGTTTATTTAGGACACAATGGGAAAATATTTTGTACTGTTCTCAGATCGCATAAAATAATGCCTTCAGCATATGAAGTCACTATCTGAATAATCTTTTTAAATATGACAGTGGTTCTGTGCTTGTGTCCAAATAAAGACTCAAGGAACTAAGGCAAGATTTGTACCACATAGCTAATCATGGGTATATGAAAGGAAGCTTTGCAGTTAGGAGTACTGCTGAGAGTATAAGCCATTATATCAAGTGTATGTGGGCGTAGCAGATAAGCATTGCATTTACATTCATACTTTCCCAGACTCATGCTGCTGTGAGTCTTACACAACCTCACAATTCCCCCACACTCAATAACTCTGCATGTTTCAAAAAAAAAAAAAAAAAATCAAATAAATTGACAGAAGTGTAGTAGAGGGAGAGGAGAATGGAGGATAATACCCAGAGGAAAAATAACTAGTATTACTGAATCTGATACCTACCAGTGGGCTGTGCAAAAGCTGAGTCTAAAGTATCCTAACACACAGGCTATGCAGAAATATCTTACTATTACTATGAGGGTGTGTAGCATATTGTTTCCCAACGTAGCTTGATAAAATTTCTTTACTCCTTTTGACAGCATCACTACTGCCCCCCTCAAAAAAAATCTATAAGAGTATGTGAAACTTCAGAAGCATTGATAAAATGTTGGGAAACTTGGGAGGTAACAAAAGTGATATAATAAATAAAACCTTACTTTTTTGGGGGGGCTTGAACAGGGGCCCCATCAGCCTCAAGAGTACCAGGTTAAGGTCCCAAGCTGGGGTGGGCTGTTGGATTTGAGGATACAGCCTGTCCAACCCTTTGAGGAACCGTCGCACCATATGATTAGTGAAGATAGAGAGGCCATGTTCTCCTGGGTGAAAACGTGAGATGGCGGCCAGGTGAACCTTCATCGAGGAGTGAGACAAGCCCTGCTGTTTCAACTTTAGCAGGTAGTCCAAGATAAAGGGAACCAACGATTACGTTGGAGGGATATGGCTCTGCAAGCACCGAATTGCTAATCTTTTCCATTTGGCCAGGTAAGTAGCTCTGGTGAATGGTTTTCTGCTACCCAAAAGGACCTCCCTAACGGGGTCTGAGCATATGAGCTCTAGCAGGTTTAACCATGCAACTTCCAAGCCATCAGGTGCTGAGATTTGAGATTAGGATGTTGGAGACAACTGTGATGTTGAGTGATGAGGTCTGGAACTAACAGCAGAGTAATTGGAGTATCCACTGAAAGCTGCAGTAGCATGGTGTACCAATGCTGACATGGCCAGGCTGGTGCCACCAGGATCACCGAGATTCTGTCGCTCCGGATCTTGAGAAGGACCTTGTGAACTAGCAGAATCAGAGGGAACGTGTAGAAGAGGTAGTCCTTCCATGGAAGAAGAAACACGTCTGCCAATGAGCCCGGGCTGTGGTTCAGGAAGAAGCAGAATTGCAGGCACTTCCTGTTGCCCTCTGTGGCAAACAGATCGTTCTGGGGAACTTCCCAGCATTGGAAGATATTGCTTATTACGTCCAGGTGAAGAGACCACTCGTGATTATGAAAAGACCTGCTGAGGTGGTCTGCTAGCTCGTTCTGAGACCTGGGGAGATAGGATGCTTCCATGAGTATTGAGTGTGCTATGCAGAACTCCCAGAGCTTGAGGACTTCCTGACATAGGGGAGAGGAGCATGCTCCTCCCAGTCTGTTGATAAAAAACATCACTGTTGTATTTTTCTGTCAGGACTGATATGCATTTGCCCTCCAGGAGAGGCCAAAAGGTCTCAAATGCCAGACGGAATGCCCTGTGCTCCCCAACATTGATGTGAAGCAGCAGTTCCTCCAGAAACCAGAGGCCCTGAGTTCTGCACTATGAAGGTGCGACTCCAGGGGGCTCCACAGCCGACTTGACAGGTGCTGCTAGGGGAAAACCCTTCTGGCGACTGTGCATGCGGTGCGCACATACACAACTAATTGGAATCGATATGAGCAAACACTCGAAGAACTGTGCTCCAGGACAAGGGGTGGGATTATAAACCCTTCTATTAAGTGCTGTGGAGCCAATATGCTTTGGTGAAACACAAGAGTGTAGCAAATCAACCAAGAGCCCTCTTTTGAAGACAACAAGGGCGCTGAATGCCCACAGCAAGGGGCATGTACTCTTTGAAAGGACCATTGTTTTTTCCTTTCTCCTGCTGGCATACCCACTTCTGAGACTGAAGGGGCCACTTAATACATGTAGACAGTAACTGCCGTTCCATTTATGCTTTCATATTACTCTTATGTATATTCTATAGGTGGAGCAGGTACTGAAGCTTCTTAAGGTTGTCCAACACTAAGTTTTCAAATTGCTTATAATTTTGCCAGATTTAAACTGTTCATGCTCAAAGTACCCATATGGTATGTCTGCTTTAGGCTGAAATGTTTCTGAGTTTCAGCAAAAATAAACAAACCAAAACAGATCAGCAGTTTCCAGGAATGAAATTAGGGAAAAACACGTTGTTATACACCTCTTAATGAATAGGTTGCAAGTTTTTGCTTTATTTATTTATTTTTGGAAGCTCCAGCTTCTCCAAGATTTGGAACAAAGACTTGAAATTCAGATGGGGGCTTGCCCTGGTTTCAGGGATGTGTCTTTGGCACTCCTTGTGAAGATCTGGCCAAGTTATAAACCTTCTAAATGTCTGTTTGAACAGGCTCAGTAGTGAGTTATTGAAGTTTGACTGCTAAAATTCTCAGAACAGTTTGTCTGCACTGAGCACACTCCAAACCAGGGTTGCAACCAGTGACGAGGACTTTATTTGAAATTGCTGCTTCTGGCTGCAATAAGATGGATACAGGATCTGACAACTGCTGGACTGTTTCTCCAATGCTCTCAGTTCCTCTTCCCCTTATGGACATTCAGATGGTGTGGAGGAGGAAGCTACCTCAGCTGAAGGAGAGAGGGGACAAGAGTTAGTATTGGGTTGAAGGTGGGGTAGATGGGACAAGGAGAGAGGGGCACAAAAAATGGAACTGCCTGGATAAAAAGAGTGGGAGGTGGGAGTGAAACAGGGGCTGAACAACTCAGATTGGGAAAGCAGCTGAAGGGCATGGAACAGGGTTGCCTGAGCACTTGTAGGAGAAGAGACAGTGCAGGAAGAGAAGGAGGAGTTGTGGGGATGAGGGCAATAGGAACTGGCTAGACAAGGAGAGGGAGGGTCTGTGTGTAAAACAGGAGGGCTGGGGAGGACCATTGCGGGAGACTAGAACTTGCTGGGAAATGGGGTTGGAAGAGGAGCAAGAAGCCCCTGGAGACAGGGAAGACTGGGATAAGGAAGACTGGGACAGGTTCAAAGGGACTGGGCAAAAGAGGTCACACTTGTGGGCAACAGTAGAGAAAAGAGTGTGCCAACTAGAGCATGCTCCTCTCCAGAGCCTGGAACTGAACCCAGTATTCCAGTGTCTCACATTCCTCTGCTGTCAGCAAATATCTGTGAAACTCAATGGAGACGTGTCATCCTTCTCTAGTGATGGTTCATGCAGAGAATGATGGCCTTCCACGGCTGTTAGTTACTCCATTAGCTCAAGTGTCAATAGTTCGTGTGATGGATCTACAGCTTCCAACCCTGTTGATGAACCATATGGATGTCAATATAACTGTATGTGATGGAATTAGTTTTATCAGGTGTTTTTTTTTTTTTTTTAAATTTAGCAAATTACACACACACACAAAATCCACCCTGAGCTGCTTTGTAAGGCTCACGTTCATTCATAACTCTCCCTCACCTACAAATCTCTCATACCTACCTTTAAGTTTACAAGTAAGCCAACTAATAATGATGAATAGAGGTTAACTGAGGAGATGTATATATTTAAAAAAAAAATCAAATGCAAGTAATAGGGCCTGACCAATCTTCACCCTGACCACTTGCTCGGTATATTGTATCTTTCTCCCATCCTTAATGGTTTTCAAGACTGTTAGTGCTTTGGGGCAGGGTTGGTTTCCTTCTGTATGCCTGAACACATACAGGGAGTTAATGTAATATAAACAATAAAAGGATATGACAGAGTGCTGAGTTTGGAGTACCTAAAGTGCAGGTACATCAGGGCTCGTGGCTGAACTATTATATGAACAAGGAGTAGGTGTGCCACCTGCAGTCATAAAATCTGCCATTCTGTGTCCCTGCAATCTTCAGTTAAAATGGGATGAGATTTCATGGTGGAAGATGAATTCCCATTATTTTCCACAAAAGCTGCTATAGGGTCATAAGAATTTTTCTGTGTTTGTAGATGGACCCTATATATGGTGCCCATTTGTCCATTTTAAGGAATGTTCCTTATTTGGTGCCTAATCAGGGCTCATGGGTTGGGTTCATTTGGTTCAATCTAAGAAGTAACTATGCAGAGCCCTATAGAGTGTGATGCCCTGTGATCGGGAATCATAAATGAAGTACTGTGAGATGGTGTGTCTGAAATATGTTTTGACGCCTATTAGTCATACATTTGTCCTTTACCCCCTTGAAATGTGCCATCCGTTAATCTGCATTAGAGGGGGCAGGCAGCCAGTGAAGTGACCACCCTCTGTCTTTGCCGAAGGGACTTTGTTTACAGAAATCTGACCCCACTGACTTGACACAAACAATACCAGGACAACCAGCAAGTGATGAGCTTAGCTGCTGAAACTGACAGGCTGCCTTCGTACATGGACACCCCAAAGAGCTCGCCCTTGGAGCGGGGCGTGGGATGGCTCTGTCCTCTCTCTGCGAGCTCAGGATGAGGGGCCCCACGCTCTGAACACGCCTCGCCCTGCGGTAGCCTTTCCTCCGCTCCAAGCTCCCACAAACCTACCTGTCCGGGGGAGCGAGATGTGGGGGCCGCGCTCCGCCCAGCGTCAGGGCAGGAGACCCCGTCCTTCCCCGGCGGGGGCGGCCCATTACCCCGGATCCCCGGCCGTGCGCAATACCGAGGCTGCGCTGGGATGGGTGCGGGGCCACGGGGGCCCCGTTCTGGTTGTCGGGCGGGAGGGGCCGTGCAGGCGGGGGCTGGCAGGAGAGGGGATCCCCACCCCTTGCGGACCGGCCAGGCTCGCGCGAGGCCTCGCGACGCTGTGCGTGACAGGGCGGCCGAGGGCTGACAGCCGATTCCACGACGTCGTCACGCGCGGGCTGCGGCGAGGACCCGCCCCCTCTCCCCGCCAGTCACATGACAGCAGGGCGCTGCTAGGTGCGCGCCAGGCTTCCGTCTCGTGCCCCCACCTTCCGGCTGACCCCGAGGGTGCTCCCGTGCCCGCCGCCATGGTGCTGGAGTCGGTGGTGGCGGACTTGCTCAACCGCTTCCTGGGCGACTACGTGGAGAACCTCAACAAGTCTCAGCTCAAGCTGGGCATCTGGGGGGGTAAGCGCGGGGCGGGGCCTGTGAGCGCCCCCCTGCCCCGGCTCCGGCCGGGGAGCGGTCTGCAGTTAGCCCTCACCCCGACGTGGGATGCTGCCCCCAGCGCTGTCTGCACGGGCTCCGACCGTTAAACCCCCTCCCTGTCTGGACGGGCCCCTCCCCCAGCGCGGCCGCCTCACGGGCTGGGCCTGTGGCCGGGCTGCCTCCCTTCGCGCTGGACAGCGCCCGAGGCAGGGGTTCTGCTCTGTCACCGGGGTGTCGAGTTACTGGGGTGAGGTGCAGTCAGCGCCCCAGGTGTCCCCCGCTCCGCCAAGCCCGGGCAGCCAGGCCCTGGAGCTCGGTGTTTGCAAATGGGGGGAAGGGGTGAGAGGGGAGGATAAGTTTTGGGATGCCTGGTTTTGGCATGTCCTCCCCGCGGGTGGGAGCTGGGTAGGGGTGCAGGGTCTAGAGAGGAATTCAGAATCATTCTCCCCCCGTCGGCCCCAGCTGCTAGAGGAAATTAACATTGCAGGTGAGACACACAGTGGTCGATACTGGAAGCCTCCCCGAAAAAAACCCAAAAAACAAACAAACCCTACAAAGCAAATTCTGGTTTAGGGTGGTACCTTTTGCAGTGAGTTGTTTGCTCTGTTGGGCTGGTCTGGTCTGAAGCAAGAAGCTGACTGAGAGGAGGGACAATGAGATCATTAAGCCAGCAAGCAAAACAAGTATTTCTTTAAATCAGCTAGTCTGGGGAGCATTAGAGGAACTATGTTGTGTTGGCAGAAGAAAGTTGGTTGTACATATGCAGGGTGTTGCAATGGCTGGGAGATGGAGGAGGTCTGAGCTGCTGAGCAGCACCTGATATATTTGGGGGACAGTGCTGTGGACATTAACTTGGTAGTAGGGGAATTGAACATTTTAAAACCTTACCGTAATAATGTCTGAAATAACTTGTCACTCTTTCTAGTGTGGCTTATGACGGTGAGTGCCTGCCTCAGGGCAGACACTTCAAACTGGTAGTATGGTCTCTGATTAGACTTCACCAAGCCAGTAACTCCTAAAGTATTACAATAATCTTTTATAATGGAGTCACAGATAGTCCCCTTAGACAATCCAGTCTGTCCTGCTGCCCAGGCAAGATAGACTATGTGATAAATGGTCACGTACACCAGAAATATCAAATATTCCAAATTACACCCAGTCCCAAGAGACCAGTCACTTACCCAGGTCAATTTGCATACTAGCTCTCTCACAATGCTGGTAGCCAATATTATAGTAAACTAACTTAGGTTTATTAGCTAAGAAAAGGGAATGAGAGTTATTGAGAGGTTAAAGGAGGTACAAATATACATACGAGTGAGGCATTCTCTATAATTCCAAAAGGTAGCAGAGTTTTATTAAACTGCAAGTTTCCCAAAAGACATTAGGGCTATTCAAAGTAACTTTGGGGATCTTCATCTTCTCATTGGGTTGTTCTGCCAGTTTAGAATCCAAGCAGTCCAGAGATGAAGTTTTTCCTTGTGGCCGTATTTACAGCTTCTCAAAGAAACCAAGCTAACAAAAGCAGTTCTCACGCAGGTCTCTTCTTCACTGTGCGGAGGGAGGGGAAAGGAATGCGCTTAAAATCTTTGGTCCTTGATCTCATGCAATGGATCATTTGTGTTTAATGAACAGGATTTAACATCTTCTTGTTAGAGACCGTTAGTTGCATTACACAAGGCTTTCTGGTTTGATGAGCTATTTAGTTATAGGGGTGTATCCAATGTAAATGTTTGCTATTACATTCTATCAGGATACAGATAAGTGAAAATAATGCTTGCAGCATCCCATTAGTTTTCATGAAGTTAAACACCACATACATTCCTATATACTTAATAGTCACTTTGATCTATACTAATACACAAGTGAATTTGCCTGGCTTCCAGCTGTGAGTTGTCAGTTCTCATCTGATTCGTATGCCTTGGCCAGAGCTGGCACTTGGCTTACCAGCATCACATAACTTATCCTCTGTGTTTATTTCTGTGCTTATGCTATGAGTGGTGCTTTATTGGGCCAATAAAATGGATGAAACTCCTGCTGTAAGGAGTTTAATACTTAAAAAAAGTCTTAGAAACGTAAAAGGAACAATTCCCCCTCCCCCTTTTTTTTTTTTTTGCTTAACTGCACACTTTTCCCCCCTTGTTGCAGTGGTAAGAGCTGTATGCCTGCAAACTTACTGATTGCTAAAGGCATGTTTGTTGTAAGCCATGCATGTAAATACAGTACAGGGAAGCTGGTTATGTATGTTTCCATCATTATTATGTAATCCTTTGAGCCTCCAACTCTCATTTGGGAATGATACTTCAATTCTGATGCCTAAGGCAAATGGAGTATGAGTAGCAACAAGTGTGAAATCTAGCAAATTTTTGAATAAGTTTACAATAGTTACAGGAACTAATCATCCCAGGATGCCCAGGCAAATTTTGTGATTTTTTTACAATTCATATATTTTTGTTAAATGTGTTTCTTTTCCTATTGTTAAAAGACCCAGTAAAATAAGGGACATCGAGAGACTATGTAGACGATTTAGTGCAACTGACATACTCAGTGCTGTCAAATGAAGAAAGTAAACTGAAAAAAACCTAATATTTTTCTCTTACTATGTTATCTTTTAAAACAAAGATAGTAACTCACACACACACACACAAACCCTGTCACATATATACCTTTTGCAATACTTAATTTCTCCAGTGATATCAGAGTTATTGATGTCCCTCTCCCCCTAATCTCAGAAAAAATGCCTCTTCCTATTTTGTTAAATAATACTGTAGTCCTGCTTATTTACAGGAGTATTGATAGTTTTAATCTTCTGCTTTGTAGGTAACGTGGCACTAGATAACTTGCAGATAAAAGAGAATGCGCTGGTAAGTATCTTAATATAATCAGTTGCTTTTTAGGATGCTTTTTTTATGGGTTGCAATGACCAAGCCGTATCGTATAAACTAATGACTTAGGAATTTGATTTTTATAATCTTTATTATTCATATTTGAGTTCTGGTGCAACAGTAATACATAGAAGCTTGAAAGGATAAGAAAAACAAGATTTCAGTCTCACCCTCCAGCATCTCTGCCCTTCACATGAATGGTATTGACATACGTTTTTTGAAGATGATTTAAAACAAATTGCACATGTAGACTACTCTTACCATCTTGATGTAAATTCTTACTCCCGTTCCATAACAAATGAATATAATGAACTACTTTATTTTGACTTCTACAGTCATTACATTTTGAATAGTTAAAACCCAGGCTTTTCTCCTGCATGTGGATCTGCAAGGGTGGGTCCTTGTGCCTGTACTGACTCCAAACAATTTCTATAACTGAGCAAATACTCAGACCAGTTTTACTTGCAGATATTTATGTACTACGGAGTGAATCCCACTGCAGGATCTATAATATGCCTCTAGCAAAGTTCTGCTAAAGATAATAACCTACACAGTATTGAGAAAATACTTCAGATACTTTCTGTATCACTCTAACAGAATAACTAGCTTTTCTCTTCTGGCATGAATGGGGACTGGCCACTTAAGTAGGTGTTGCATGTGTCGCTGAAGCACCTGGGCTGGTCAGTTTAGCTTGTGCCTTTGCAGGTGGGCAGCTTTTCACTATTGGATTTGATATAGAGGCCTAGGAAAAATTGTAGTAACTGAAATGTAACACTAATAAAGCATGTTATTGCTCTTTGGAAATTTCTGTAGCCATAGGTTTTATTGTATTTAGGAAAATAACACCGGAATCATTTTTTTCCTAGCTGAAGGAAGCTATCTTGCTGTAGTGCTCTGTTACTGCTAGAAATGTCAGTCCAATACATAAAAATAAAAAATGTTTTGTTAAACATTTAAATGTTTTTTTGTCTGTAAGAAAATGTTACTTATGGTGTGTTTGGAAATTATTACTCTTAATCAGCTACCTACTTTGGGATCTTTAATATGTATTCAAATTGATAAATTCTAAGAGTTTCAATTCAAGGACCACATCAAAACTGCTATTTGAAAAATAGCATCTGTTTTAGTCCTGTTGGCCTTCTGCTCTGCCTGTAACCGCTACCTAATGCTCCCTTGACTAGTACTACTTGAAATATGAGCCCAATAGACAGTACTTGGGCCTGCCTGTGGCAATCTGTATTGTAAGAAATGGATGGTGTTTAATGAATATATTTGATTTTGTATGCAGTAGGGTAATAGTGGAACATTCTCCAATATTAATGTAATCTGTGTGGAACTGATCTGTTATAGATTTAATACTTGAATTAGATTTAACATAATTGCTTAGCATTTGGTTTCTGTCATACTTTAGGTTGGTCATTTCATGTAACAAAATTACCAGTACTACAAAGTGCTGTTCTACCTTGTCTCAGAAGAGAGCAGATACTCCATTCCACTTAAGAGATTCAACAGATCCTATGTGTAATAGAGCCCTTATGCTAACTGTTGTGGGTTCTTCTTTAGTGTACTTCTGCAGAACTTCTGCTTTACAGTTCAAGGACTAACAAAAGTGTTCCCAAGGCAAGATGTGTTGTCATGTAATTAGTAACAGAATAAGGGCTGAAAGAGAAGTAAGACAGTTTAGAGAGAACTAAAAGTGAGCACTACTTTACTCAAGTTGGTAGTATGAGTACAGTACCTTTAGGCTTCATGGTGGATCGGAGCAATAGTAAATGAAAGGTTTCAAAAGGTAGGTATTGGAAATGCAGGTTAGGTTTGAACTGCATGTTCAATTATAGGACTGTAGATCAGTGAAACAGGTATTTCAAAGCTTGTCCCTTTTAATTATAGTTTCAAATGTAACTATTTGAAATTTAAATAGTCATAAGAAAAAAGAGAGTGGGAAGAGGAGACTAACAGTGGCATTACAATAGGAAAGTGGAACACTGCTAGCACAAACACAATACCAAACATGGGATGATAGCTTCCTGTGTGGTGAGAAAATAATGAGTGATGTGTATAATTAACTTTATTCACTCATGCTCCTTTTCATACATTAAAAATAAGATTTTTTTATAAAAAATAAAGCTGATGGAAAAGCTTTAAATTGAGCTTTCTGAACAGATGACTTATAATATGCAGCTTTCTTAGGAAGGAATGGCCACTCAGGAGAGAGGGATAAACTTTAAAAGCACAGTGTATAGGAGGTACACACATTTTCTTATGGGACTTCAAGTACACAGTGAATCTCAGTATTAATATGCATATATAACATGAAGGAATTAAAATATTCCAGACCTTTTGATTGCTTTTTAAACAGATGAAGTAAGAATGAGTTGCAATAGCTTTCTGTCAGTGGTCAATTTTAAAATGTTATTGACTCTTCTTTTGCAATAATCAAAACAGGGATTTTGTTCACGGCTGTTTATTTACACTGATATTTAGTTTTCCATGCTATCTTGTTTTTTATCTATTCAAGAAATTGAGGGTTTTTTCTCATTTAAAACTCATCTCTCTAAAAGCCTATTATCTTAATTTTGGACCCATAGTGATTTCAGTAAGAAACAATTAACATCTTGCTTTTGTTTACACCAAATACAAGTTGGTAAGTTTTAAACCAGATACTTTGTTTCTTGACTGGGGGTGGAGCTACTTCTTTGGGGAGTTTTTTTGCTTACCAAATTGTAAAGGGAGCCAGGCTCTAGCATCTGTCTCCCAGTCAGTGGGGAGAGGTGGCTAACATCTGTCTCCTTGGGAGAGATGAGTTTGATTGCTTGTATTTAATCTTTGAGATTGAGAATACTCCCCAGGCTCCTGAATCTAGTAATTGATAGGATTCATTAAAAAAGCATCAGAGTAGTAAGGAGTTTCAGAAACTAATTGGGAAGTGAGAGAAACCCCATGTCAGTTAAGACATGCTCCAAAGCTGGCAAATCTTTCTTTTAATGTAGACTAGAAGAAGTTATATTTTGGTTTAGTTAAAATGAATTTGAATGAGTATGATTAAATCTTAGACGCATTTGGTCCCTCTATTAAGTGGTGTTGGTATTTGTTTCACTGTCTACTTTGTAGCTTAGGTTCTTGACTGTGGTTAATAAACTGTCCTGAGTGAACGGTAGTATATCTTCGTTGTATGGCTTTATGGGTCTGCTCAGTCCTTGATAATTGGCAGGGAGTTTTGTGTTGAACTTGTCTTTGCTATATTAATATTATTACACCTAGCTCTTATTTAGTGATTTTCATCAGTAGATATCAAAACGCTTCATGATGTATTTATCGTACAACATCCCTATGAGGTAAGGAAGTGCTTTTCTCCCCATTTTACTGATGGGGCACTAAGGAACAGACTGCCACCTAAATGACTTGTCCAAGGTTGAGCAGGAAGCCTGTGGTAGAGCAGGGACCTGAACCTGGGTCTTGCAAAGCCTAGGTTAGTGCCCTAACTACTGGAAAGCTGAGGAAAATATTTTTCTTCCTTTTAAATACCACAAAATATAAGCCAATAGTGCTATTTTTTCTTGTGTGAATAGTTGAGCTTGTGAGTGAATAGTGAAGGTTGTGGGTATCACAGATTTATCCAATAAGTTATTTAATACCCCATTTTCAGTAATAGAGACTATTTTATAACCAGGTTCCTGTCAGTCTAATTATTTTCTAAGCTATGCAGTGTCAACTTTACAGAAGAAAATTTCACTATAAACTTATTTTTTAACTTTTTATAAAATACATTTATTTAGAACTTAAATGACTTCTTTAGATCATCTTAAGCTGACCCACATGGGTACAGGGATCTGCCCCCCGAATCAGTTTTATGATTAGGGCTTTAGTGTATAGAGGTTGCTCATTCAGTTTCTGATCTTTCAGAAAGACTAAATCCTGGTTCCTGTCAACTCTGATTTTAATCAACTAATATATTTGAGATTTGCCACTTACCAACTTCCACATTGTGTGTGGAGATTCTTCTCTTCACTGAGGCTTCAGTTCAAGAAAGCATCTCTGTTTAGGAAAGGGCATGCTAAGATTCAGAAGTAAATGGGATTTAAGCAAATACTTAACTTAAAGCACGTTTTAAGTGTTTTCATGTGTATGTTTTGTCTAAACTATTCGGATTACACTAGAGCAAGTTCACCTTTTTGGCAGAAACTTACTTCTTGGATTTGATGGCTATCTTTAACCTTTGTATAGAAAAGTGATTTTTTTTTTTTTAGAGTGACTTTAGCTCTGTTGGCATTTGCTGAGAGCATTATTTATCTGTAAAGAAAAAAAGGTTATGCTAATAACTTCATATGTTGCAAGTCATACTGAGGGGTGTGTATATAGATACACACACGCACATAACAAGTAATTTAGGTTCTACCTTTTTTTGTGCCCTAAAGATCTGTCTGTTGGGAAAATATCTGATTTTTAACCTCTCTTTGCCACATGTTCTTAGTTACAGGTTTAACTTAGTTGTAACTAATTAGCTTGGTCTTAAGTTTTATGAACCTCATTTTAACTATGATAATCTACAGTACTTGATGGAAGTTTATTTTGAGTTTGTCACACTAATTTCCTAATTTGTAATTTCACAATTACCACTGTTACGCCATTGTCTCAGACTGAAGGAATATTTTTGCATAAGGCAAATTTCCTTGTCAAAGAAAAATAACTTGAAAATCAGTCCTAAGATTGCTAGGATACCCTGGCTTCTACAGCAGAATGAGCTGATCTTAAAAGTAGATGATAGCTCTGAAATTTAATGGGTATACTATTACTTTTCTCCCTACAGAGTGAACTGGATGTGCCTTTTAAAGTTAAGGTTGGGCAAATAGGTAAGTAAACACTTCTTACTACACAAGCTGGGTTAACCTAAGCTTTCACTCTGAAGAGGAAGTTAAAGTGTAAGTCTTAATGCTAAACTGTCTTGCTCTCAATTTTCCTTTTCCTTAGAGTTCCCTTAAACGGATCTTTGAGTGCTTGATTTCCATGACTGACTTGCTGTGTGGATGTCTTAACATTGATTCCATAGCAAGTGTTGAAATCTTTCCTGAATGACAATAAAATCCTGTTCTAGCATACCGACATGTCATTCCTGAAAAACCTGTCAGTAGGGATCTTGCTAGCAGATATGTGGGGTCAAACCTGAGATCTGGTGTGGACAAGCTGAATTTGAAAACGTTTTCTTTTCATATACATTAGGTACATTATTCCTGGTAGTAATCACTGTGCTGCAATATAGAACCCATTGCAGAAATATATGCTTTGGTAATGGTCCAGACCTCTGATATGGAGATGTTTGAACCTGAACACAGATCTTTAATGTTACATTTATTTTTTCATATGTTCTTATCACTTAAATTGCTTTTAAAAATTGTTCCCAGGCCCAAGGTATTACAGCATTGTCTATTTCTGAGTAACTCCCCACCCGCCCCAATTTTAGTCCTTTTTTAGTGATTGCCACTGCTTATATAGCTTGAGGCATTGGGGGCTCTGGAAAAGTGAAGTGATGTACTTCTCAGAAGTTACCAAAACTAGAAATGCTCATGTGCCACTGAGGTAACCAAAAGTGAACATCTGCTAAAGACCTGCTTTATCTTACAGTATCAGCAATATTTTTCAGTGTTTGAAATTTAGCGCAAACTAAATTTAAGCTCTAGGCTTATTCAGTTTTTTGCTTTGTAGCAGAAGAAGCTGAATGTGAATTGTATTTTGGTCTGTTTAGATAAACTTACTCTGAAGATTCCTTGGAAAAATCTGTATGGTGAGGCAGTGGTTGCAACACTAGAAGGCTTATATCTGCTCATTGTTCCTGGAGCAAGTAAGTAATGTCATCAAATCATAGTGAAATAGAATAATTCATGGTGCAAGAGGAGTAAAACTACTACTATCAGATGATGCTATATGGATGAGTACAAAATGGAACTGTTAACTAATGTAAATTACTCACTTACACATTGTTTCCAGAGAGAAACATTATTAGAATACTTTTATTTTTAGCCAAATATTGGCAAGTGAAGAAACTTGATGCTTTTACAGACTATCTTGTCCCTACATTTGCTTCCCTATCCTTTGTCAACTTGTGAACCATAAACCCTCTTAAACTTGCTTATTCTGTCTTCTGTAGGTTTTTTCCAGAATGGACTAGTTTATTAGACTTAGGCTACATCTGCACTAGAAACACTACAGCGGTGCAGCTACACTGTTGAAGTGCTTCTGGTGAAGACATTCTAATCTGACGGGAGAGAGCTCTCCCGTCGGCTTAATTATTCCATCTTCCACGAGAGGCAGTAGCTATGTCCGCGGGAGAAGCTCTGTCTATACTGGCGCTTAGGTCAGTATAACTTACATTTCTCAGAGGCGTGGATTATTCATACCCCGAGCAAAATAAGTTATACTGAAGTAAGTTCTAATGTAGACAAGGGCTGTGAATTTATTCTTTTACAGGAAATCTTGTCTAACTTCTAACCATTGAAAATGATATGCTTCTTGATCTTGCCTTTTTTCTCTGAGGACATGGTTAATTTCCATGAACCTTATCTACATTAGTGGTCTTATGAAACTTAAAAGTTCTCATCTTGACAGGAAAATCAGTAATTCCTAGATCCGAAAATGCTGGTTTAATAGAATTTATAACCTGCACTGTCTAATTTTTTACCAGCTGCACTTCAATGGAAAAGTTTTAATTCTCTTAAATCAGAACTGTCTCATTGATTTCATAAACCTACCAGGTGCAACTTGTAAGATTAATAAGTTTGTCAGTTCCATTATCCTTACTTTTCTCATAGAACTTTAGAAGCTCCATGATTTAGTGGGTCTGGTGCATGAAGAAGTCAAAAGACATAGAAATAGCTGTGTTTGATGGCACATGGATCTTGTATCTGAGATATTCATATGAGTTGCCAATTCTGCAGGCTTCTGAGTGGATCTTAAGTCAGAGTATCGAGAAGGACTTGTGGACCTTGTGAAGTCCTCCAGCTATGTTGCATAGTGTAAGACCTGTGAGCCATTGAAAGAAGGATTCACAGAAGATGAATTATGTTGTCTTGTTTGTTGCGCTTCAAAATGCCATAAATAAGTTTGGAATGATTAGATTTTTATCATAAATGTTGAAAAACGGTGATTTCTCTATACTCACAAGCTGATGAAAAAGCATATTCATCAGTGATAACTGAAATTTATAAGTAGGCGAAATAAGAAAAATGCTGCTTGAGAAATTCTTAGTTTGATTTAAGCATATTTATTTAGTATTGTTTGACATGTGATATTGACAATTTGTGGTTTAAGTTTCAATTTTTTGAATCTCAACATAATTGTCTAATGCCCCTTCATAATTTCCCTCAACTGTGAAAATTTAAATAGATAAAAATAGAAAAAATGTTTAAAACCCATAATTTTGTGCAACTTTGAAAATTTATAATGATAGAAATCTAAAAAATGCCTAAAGAAATTTGATATCCATCAAAATTATATTAAAAAAATCTAATTCTGCCAAGTTCCTTGGTAAGACCTGAAATGAATAATTTGGTGGTGATGGTGGTAATTCTCTTTTCAGAACATTTTGCAAAACAGATAAATTTGGTCATGAAGAATTTCAGTTATTATAACACTTGTGCACCATATTTATTTAAAAGGTCCACAACTATAGACAGGTCAAAAAGGGTCTAAAGGCCCAGCCTTGTAAGAGTCCTTGAGGGAACCTATAATGTGGCCATCTTACTTTGACAGCTAGCTCAAGTAACACCTGTGAAATTTGTAAGCTCCCTGTATAACACTTATGGCTTGTCTACACACACATCTAGTCCTGTTTCAAAGAGGACAAGGTCAAAGCGTGTTAACAGTTAGTCCATGACAGGCTAGTGTAGGGTAGATTCGTGCCCTGGCTTGCTGTGACCTAAATGTTTGTGTAGACAAGCCCTTGGTTATTAGATACTAAATATTAATTAGGCTTTAATTCATTTATATTATATAATTAATTATATTAATTTATATTATGCTTTTATTTAATTTGTGCAGTTGTATGTTGAATTAAACATGAAATCTAACCTAATTTTTGTCTTCTAGGTATTAAATACGATGTGGAGAAGGAAGAAAAATACTTGCAGGATAATAAGCAAAAAGAGCTATCAAGAATTGAAGAAGCTCTGCAAAAATCAGCAGAGAAAGGTATTGTATGTGTACAAAAATAATTAAAAGTTTCGGGGTCTTAGACAATACTGTGGAAGTCGGAGAAACCTTATTCTATGACTGACTTCACAAGTGGTACACCTCAACATTTTAATTAACTGATGTAATTTTCATGCTTTTAAAAACAATAATTTCTGTGAAACTTAAAGTAAGAGATGTAATCCTGCGTGTTTACTCTCCAGTTGCTTATTTAGTAATGTCCACTAGAAATGTGAAGTTGATTATCTGATATACAATATATGCCTTACCTCAAACAATAGCAAAAATATAGATCTTGATGCAGCTGTACAATGACAGTGTGTTTGTTATCAAGTATGTTTTAGCTGTGGATGTTGGTATATGAACATATGTTTTGGAAATTTCAAACTGAGTCTTGTTAAGGGTAAGGAAATATTGAGCCTATAGGGAACTGGTAACTGTGAAAAATGCTGTAATTTTGGTGCTATAATAAGTAAACCTATATTTTCAGTTTTTAATGTTAAGCACCTGATGTTCAGTTTGGTTTTGATTTGTGCTGTCACATCTGAATATTCTAGTCAGCGTTAGAATAATGGTTAGTAAATAAGAGGACCATTAAATAATTGCAAGACACAGGAAAATGATAATCGAAAATAATGTCGCCGCTTAATTTTTGGCTCAGGTCAGAAGGGGCTGTTCTATGGACAGCTGTTTGGCTTCACAGATGGATGTCCATGTTGCAAAAATCACTAGCTTAATTGGCACCTGTGCCTCCCAGTCCTGACAAAGGCCAAGAATTTAATTAAATACTCTCTACCCAAGGTGGCCCATCTGAGTCAGGGGTGAGACTCATTAGCTGGGTAGCGTGAGGAGTCTTCAACTATTGTTGCTTATGTTGTGTCCTTTAAGATAAATAGGTGACTGCCATTTATAGGGGTGCAGATCATTTCACTTTCATGATAACTCTGAAGTCAGTGAAAATTAAATAACACTTCAAAACGTCTTTAAAAATAACTTTGGAGTACAGTTTCTTTGAAAATTAAACACACAATCTTCACACTTTATTCTGTTTTTCCCGTTTTTTGTGCTACTTTGAAATGTAAGCTAATGGTTTCCTTAAACTGCACATGTTCGGCTTCCATTTACAGTGAAGAGAAAAGCCCTTATTCATTGCACATGTTCTTCTAACATTCCAGAAACTGTAGATTTCATGGTGAATTCATGTAATACTGATGGATAATCTGATCACTTATGTCCGTTCGGCCCAAAGAATCATATGCATAAATAGAAACGATCAGAGTTACAGACTTGACTACTACATAAATTACAACTGCTGCTCATCAGACGAGCAGAACTATGGTAGAATGGGGCAATAGTGCCAGAAAAATTAATAACCAATTTGCCCATTTTTATGTTACATACTTAATTCATCATCTTCTCTATACAAGCATTTATAATACTGTTAATGTGCAGCTTTCTGAGGGAAGGCATCACACTCTTTTATTACAACCAGCTGATGCTATCTTGGTAACTGGATATAATTAGGGTTTGTCTATGCATACGGAACAGGAATATTGTTTAAGACACTATGAAAGATGAGACTTTCATAATGGCTATGGCCATCAGTAAATCTGTATTATTAGAAGAGTTTGATTGGACTACTGAAAGAAATGTGAGGTATTACATATTTAATTAGTAGCTTGATTGCTTCATGAAAAGACACTAGTGCTAAGGTTCTATGCTGTGTCTCGGAGAGGTGCAGCCCTGAATTCGCAGTCCGGGGGAAGGGAAGGCCAATGAAGTTTTAAGATGCCTTTGTGCCATCCTGATCCTGGGCTGTTCTGGGAGTTGGAGAGGCTCCTGGAGTAACTTAGGCAGCACTGGGCACCTGTCTAAATTACTGTGCATCCTGTGGAACCCTATGGGTGGCGTTGGTGCCTGGAATCTCTCCAGTGCTATGGCCTTGCCTCTGGCATGCTCCTTCTGCCCCGGCACAACCCCTCTTCTGGAGCTTGCTAGTGGCTGATTGAGCAGAAGTGTTAGAGCTGTCTTGCTGCGGTCAAGGAGATTCATTCAGCTAGGGTACAAGGCTTTTAGGGTTCACTTACGCCACTCTGGACCTTTCATACAGCATAAAGGGCCAGAGTGGAGGAGTTAATCTCATTCCATAGATGTTCCTTCAGTGAAGTGAGAAGTGACTGTTCTTTGGGATGTACGTGGACTCCTGGCTCTCAACATGCTTTTCTTAATAATAGTCATAATCAAGATGCTTTTCTATTTGCTAGTGTACATAATGTATGGCAAAAATAATTTGAAGTGAGAAGCCTATTACTCACTAATTACACATTAAGAGAAGCTCTTCATTGGCTTAAAAAAATGGCAATTTTTAGAAGTAGTACTTAAACTCAGAGCTACATGAAAACTGGGTCTATAGCTAGAAAACTCTTACCCAGTTACAACAGTCAGCTGTTGTATGTCACTTGTGGGGAATGCTATAACCCTCTGGGGTACACTTCAGATGTACATGAGCGTATCTACTGGACAAGCTTTACAGGCTGGCTGTTTAAGCCTGACACTTTTGGTTTGAAATTGGAGCTTTCTTCTCCAAGGTGAGCTGCCTGCCAAGGCTGATGAATCCCAGTCGCCCTGTGAAGATTTACTTTAAGCTGGTCTTTATTTGCCTTGCTATCCTCGTCATAAGGCCTAAGTGGCATTTGACAGAGGCAGCCAAGCCACCAGTTATCTCACCATGCCCTGCTGAGTGGTGTTGCCAGTTGGTCTGCAACTGCTTATTTAATATTTGCAGCTGTCCTGCATACGTACAGGACGTCCCCTTATCTGCCACAAAAGGGCATGCTTGATGAAAATTGGTTGCTCCATCCCAGAAGTTACATAGCTAGAAGAGTGACACAGTGTGTTTGGGGAGGGGAGAGGAGGAAGGAGACAGACTGCCTTTGTATATAAGTGTGTTGGGTATTAGATAAAGAATTAAAGAAAATGAGACTTGTATATTGTGGGCAATACCAAAAACTGCCAGAGCCTTTCTCCATTGTGTTACCAGTGTTAGCTTAAAACTACTTGCATATGTGTTAAAAAACCTAAGTTTAAACAAGTAACTTACATGCATAAAAAAGCAAGTTTTTCAAATGAATCATTTTGCATTGTCTATATTTATCTTCTAAATATCAGGAAAGGATTATCCTTGTGTTTAAATGGTATGTAAATGTGCTTTGAAGTTCAAAGATTTCATTTGCTCTGACATTTGAAAGTCGATTTCCTTTAAAAAATCGTATTTTTGGTTATTGCTGCCATGTGGATCAAGGCACGCATTCAGGAGACACCATATATGGCTTGGAGAGCTTTGTTTGCAAGGATAACAAGCCTGGTGGGTATGCATGGCTCATTACCTTCTTCCTTTAAAAAAAAAAAAAAAAAAAAGCTTAATTTTATTATTGACAGTATCAGAACTCATATACTTGATAGTCAAGTATGTTGGCACGAAGTGAAATTTAGGAGGCTCTGGAAACAAGATATTAAGTAACTTGTCACTGAGAGAATGTTGAAAAGTAACGTACTATGTTACTTGAATGTTACGAGAGTCTGACTTTCAAAAGAAAGATAAATAGCAAACAGTGAAGTCTGGTTCTACTCTCAAGTGTCACTAAAAACAGTATTGTTGCTTTTCTCAAGGAGCGTTCAAAGACACAGATGGCGGTTGGGCACCCAAATCCCATTGGCTTACAGTGGGAATATCTCGCCTGCTGTTGGTGCCTTTGAAAACGTCCCCATCAATTATCATTCTACTGTATTCTAACTGTGTTCGTTAAGGTCTGTCTGAACTGCTGTTTCAAGGCCAAGCTGTACTACTACCTTAATAGTGCAGCCAGTCTTCTTTTATGAGGTGGCTGTTACTGGGCCAGGTCCTTAGCTGTTGCAAATGGGCACAGTTCTTTGAAGCCAATGAAATGAAGTGGATTTGCACCAGTTGAAGATCTGGCCCCATATTTCTTGTAATGCGAGATGACATGATCATGTTTTGTGTCCTCATGTAACCATGGTATTTAGCTGAAAGGTGCTAGCGTTGTATGATGTTTGATTAATTCAGAGAAGTTGCCATATATTAGTTGAACTCAGCGTTAGTTTTTTATTTTTAATACAATCCATTCTCCTCTCTCCCACTGCTACCCCAAATAAGTCAGTTTTTGTCCACTTATCTTTGAGGCCGTTGAGATTGGGATTGCTGGGTGACAATGTTACACTCGTATTTACCTATTATGTTCTTTACAAAAAAGCAATTGCTTAAGACTAAGGAAACCTATTACTAAGGATTTAGGAAATATTCAACTACCCATATAAGAATTGCCAGACTGCATCATACCAGTGATTCCTCTTAACAACAGTCAGATGGGAGACTGGCCAATAATAGATGACTTTGAGGGTGGTGCAGAGAAGCCTGCATTAGACACTTGTGAAATAGCTTTTGCATTGCATTGAAAAATTTAAGTTTTCTTCATGGAGAACATGTCTAGTTTTCAAAAAGCGGCAATTTCCTCTCACATTTTAACATTTGAAATCTGCTTTTTACAAGTCAGTGTCAAATTCCACCTACATCTGTGTGGTGTGATTTTTTTTTTTTTTGGGGGTAAGCAGGTAAAACAGTGAAACTAACTCTGCAAAAATTTCAGAAAGTTTGAAGTTTTTATGTATCAAAAATATGTCAGGTCAGCTTTCAGGGCACATTCTAGTTGTCAATGGGAGGATTTTTGGCAGAGGGTGAGTTTAAAGGGATCTTAAAATAAGGATGCATCCATGATTTCATGAGCCTGAGCTGTGGAGAGATTGTCTTTTCACTAACAGCAAAACCACATATCCTCACAGGACCAGGTCCAAGGTTTGGGTTATACAGACTCAAAAACATATGACTCCAATATTCATTAAAGGAAGTAATGTAATTCAATGACTTAAATGACAAAACTTCAATTTCAGAAATATGAGATGGAAGACGAGTTTCAGTAAATTTAAATAGGTTTATTTAGCCGCCATTATTGTGCATTGAAATAGCATGTTTAAACTTGAATCTCAAAGGATTAATATGTATACATGGTACACTGGGTGTGTATTTATCCTTCACATTCTTAAAACGATGATACCAAAAGCATGGAAAAATTATTTTAGTGTTCTTCATTTGATCAGTGTAAAGAAGAGCATGGATAAATGCACCCTGGGGATACAATGAATAGCTCTCACTGAAACCATTTTAATTTGTGTTTTGTGATCCTGTGAGGCAGGAGTGGACTTGGTGGCCCCATCCATATGTAAATGTCTTTTATTCTCCACTCAGTGCATTTAAGTAACTGCTTGAAATATTGTATTGGTTTAGCTTTTTGTGTCTTTGTCGATTGGACCAAAAAATAACTGCGGCCGTTTAAAGGATGACCGTTTTGGGTGCTAACAGGTACACCTTTCACGTGGAATTCTACTACCTTTTTTCAGAACAAAAACATTCTTTCTCTACCCAAACCCTAACCATTTTTATGTGGACTTGTCTGTCTATGTGTAGAACTGAAAGATGAGAGAGAATTGGAAACAGATGATAAAACATACAGGATAGCATGTTGCTTCGCTGAGTGAATTTGAAATATTTTAAAGGTTTTGAAGAAAGGCAACTGTTTAAGATGAATCATTTTCTTTTTAGAAAGCTAGTTAGCTACTTTTCCTCATTTTCCTTCTTACTTTTACTAACTTGAATTTTATCCTTTTCTCACAAAATTGCCTGCATTGAGAAGGACGTAAGCGTAAAAAGCATAAAAAGCATTTTAAGAAACCCTTTAAAAGTCATGATCACTCAAAAGGTGGGTACAATGTAGCCTTCTACATTGCATATTGTATTTGCTATTTGGTTTTTAATAGCAAATGGGAAAAACATAGACTTCCAGGGCCAAATTCTTCTCCTCCATTGTACAGCTGGAGTAATGCTATTGATTTCAGTGTAGTGAAAAATTTAGGTTAACAGGCTTTATCGCAGAATTTGGCCTATCCTCTGCATATAAAAGTTCAGTTAGCTTGAATTTTACTGTTGGAAAAAGAATGCACAAGATTTTAAAACCAGAATTTATTTTTGTTTGTGTCAAATTATTCCATAACATGAAAATAGTTGTGGTCATATATCAAGAGGCTTGTGATGCCTACATGACAATGGTTTCCTGTTGTGCCATCAATGTTTTTCTCAACTCCACTTTTGTTAGCATTTGTTATAAATAAATAATATTCTAAACGCCAAACAGAGTTACTGTGGGCATATAAGCTATTGCAAAGCATATAGAGAATAGAATTCACATCCTCTGATAAAGTTAATGTCAGTGCTGAGGCACTTTTTTTTCTTTCTTACTGATTGTACATAAAGCAATAAATATGAAGACTTTTCAAAGGCATGAAAGGCAGATAGTCTCCCATCCCTAAAATGAAAGTGGGAGTTGGGAGTCTGTTTAGAATAGAATATCAGGGTTGGAAGGGACCTCAGGAGGTCATCTAGTCCAACCCGCTGCTCAAAGTAGGACCAACCCCCAATCAAGTTTCAGATGGATTAATTAGAGGGGATGGGAGGGGTGGGGGGGAATGGAAGGTACTTTCTTGGATATTTTGGGATGATTTTTCATACCTGGGAGGAGCTAGGTGGAAATGTGCAATATATAAATGAGAGGGGGAAAATGAATGATGAGTCAGTGGTCTTGACATACAGTTTTTGCTTGCACACATTTCTGCTCAAAGTTGCTGATGATCTGTTTGTGATTATGTGCTTTCCATTGAGTGAGCAGCGTCCTCATTCACCTTCAGAAGCAAGACACGTGCACCTTTCCATTTTTGAACAAAATGCTACTGAACTTTGATGCGTGAAATTTTTTTGAGATACAGATATGTTCACTTTTCTCTTGAAATGAGCTATACAGTGCATGTATACTTGGGGTCATATAGTTGATATTTGTGTACAATTCATAATAACTATATATTCTATATTTAAGGACAAATTATACATAAAACAGTCTTCAAGATTAAGCATTCAAATGTCAGATGGTGTTATATGTGCAACCTTAAGACAGCCTTAATCCTGTCACTTGTACGTGACTTGGCAGAATTTGATTTTTAAAAAATATTTTCTACAGATAATATCCATGTTTCTTTTTAAGCATTTTCCCCATTTTTTGTCTGTTTGTTTAATTTCCCACCACTGTGAAAATATATAGGGGGAGTCAGACTGGGGGCGGGGGACACAATTATTATTTAATGACAATAGATGTTTTGATTCTGAAAGTTAAAGCTTTATAACTGTTAAAACACAAATTGTCAACATCACATGTCAGAATACACACCAAGTAAATATCCTTAAATCAAACTTTAATAAGTTCCTAAGTAGCGTTTTTCTGACTTAGCCTATCTGTAAATTTCACTTATTATTGATGAAAATATTTTTTTATCTTTTTGGGTACAGTGAAATCGACATTTACAGATAAAAATCTAATCCTTCCAAGCCTACTTGTATACAGTATATGCACATTCATGTATACAACCGCTGATAGCCATGCATAGCATTTTCTTCTACAGTGTAAGAGCCTGCGTCCCAGTCAGGGAAATTCCAATTACTTATAAGGTGTATGTGGAATGAACAAGGTTTCAAGAAGCCATGTCTCATTGAATTCATCATTGAGGAGAGAAACGCATTGACTGTGTAGCTGAGTTAGCCCCGTACACACGCACTGCGGCCTTGTTTGCTTAAATCGCCCCTTCTAAATGGCTTTAGAAGTCTTACTTGGAAGATAGCAAATTCATGTGTGCCAATCAAACCCTATAACTTGATCAGATCAAAACCATTTTTCACCAGTACCCTCTCAAAACTACTTTCCGTCACTGAGGAGTATCCCCTGCCAAATTGCACCTTTCTACTCTTATCCATACCAGTGCTGGCACTGTTACGCCATTTCTAAAGTGTTGTTTCATTGTAGGTAAAACTTGTTTTTTCAATTTCTTATTCAAACCTGGGTTTGTTCAAACTAGGAAAAAAATGAACTTTGAGCAGAGATTGGGTTTGGAAAATGTCAGCCTGAAAGATAAAAGTTGGTTGGTTAGAAGCATCTGGCTTTAAGAGGAAATACAACTATAATGCAGATTGTGTGTTGCTTGCTCTTTTTTGTTACACTTCATGAACTAAAAACATACATTCTGAATATCAGTATAGGCAGAATTCTTATGATCCACAGAACACATTTTTTAACATAAAATGGTTAACAGAATGTTATGGTTGGGCAAAGGATCGGGGAAATTGTCCACTCGAGAGGGATAAACTAAAGCTGTTGCTTTTGCCTCTTCAAGGTCTGCTGAAGTTCTTAGTACAGCATATAGTTTGTCAACGAACATAACTGTCTCCATTCATACCATATTTAATATCTGTAATTCAAACAAGTTTTTAATTGTTCCATTCTTTTGAAATTTCCCCCTTTAATCTTTAATATTTTTAATTTTAAGCACAAAAGGGCTGTAAACAGTTTAGACTAAAGCATTTAAGGCAATACTTAAATGTGAATAAGTGGATGAAGTTTTTGAAATATGGTGAACAAAACTTTGTATGTATAGTTGGGCAAAATGTAATGAATATAATGAATGTTGATTTTTGTTTTAAACTTTTTTTTTTTAGATAAGCCAAAGGCAGAGAAAAAAGATACATTCTTGGAAAAGCTGGCAACTCAAGTTATAAAAAATGTACAAGTCAAAATCACAGGCATTCATGTTAAATATGAGGATGATGTAAGTGTCCTAAACTTTTTTTTTTTGCTTTCTCTTAAACCAAATTTCAGCTGAGATCTCTCACTGTGACAATAGGCTATTTTCTATCTGCACTGTGTACTCAGTAGATTTGAAGTAAATCAATTTTCAACCAACTTGAAGAAGTTTTTTCATGTGTTTAATACAAGCAAAACAAAAGCCCTCCAGGATGACTGAAAACTTAATATGCTGTGATATATAGCTGGACTTGGCCCTTCAGTTTGGACAGACAGCTGCTTTTCATGTCTTTATATAAGCAATTGAGGTTGTTGATCAGTGTATTATGGCAGGAACAGAATAGTAGACATCCATTTTTAAAAAAAAGAAAAAAAAGAAAAAAGAAAACTTCACAACATTTTTAAGGAGTCTTAATACTAATTGGATCAATAATGGAGGATTTTCATGTTAAAAACTTGACTTTTTTAGATATTTCTTTTGGGAAAAGAGGGAGGCTAGGAGTTAACTGTGAAAGTTACACACCTGAAAAGAGGAAAAAGTTGTACTGAGGCTTAGGAAAATGTCCTATTATCTCAAAATAGCCTCACTTCAGGACCTATTTGAAGGTGAAACTTCAGAGAAGTCTTTAAAAAGCAGAATGATGTAACCAAGACAGCTGTTGGTTGGAGACGCAAAATTAGATGCAAGAAGAGGCTAGAAATAATCCCTCTAAACTGAATGAAGGGACAGATTAATGGAAGCTTTCTTAGCAATTCCTGTGTGATGTCTGATTTATCAAGGGCATAGCTAGTTACAGTGAAGTGTATGTTACATTGGAGATTAAAATTCCAAGGCTACGAAATGGAGTAACTGTTTTAAGATGTCTAATGAGCTGATAGGTGTTTGGTTTGCTGCATAAAATAATACAATATTTAAATAAAATTTCCTTTTTATCCTTTTCTGTTTGTAGATCACAGATCCTCTTCGGCCACTTTCTTTGGGAGTGACATTGGGTGAACTTAGTTTACTGGTAATGTTTGTTGTTTTTTAGCTCTGTTTGTTTCATTTAATTCAACTTATGATGAATAACATGGTTACAGGATTTAGAACATTAATATAGACTTGCTGAACAGATTTGTAAACAGAATACTTGGATCTGTTTACTTAAAGCTGTGCACGTAGTTGAAAGTAAAAACAAACACACAATCACTGTCTCTAAAAATATTATTCATGTTTTTGTGGTCAAACATGGGCTTGAGAGCCTGTAGGGAAGGTCCGTCTGTGGCCTAGTTTATGTCACTTGACCTCGTGCTTCAGCTCATCTGTGTAATTGGATAGAAGGAAGAGTTTACTGCTGATTTTGCAATAACCTGTCCTAGGTAAAATAGGAGAAACAATTCCATATTGCAGTACACATGCAGTACATGGAACAGTTTTTTTCTAGGTCAGCTACTAGTTACAAGGAATTCATAGAAAACACAAGTTTAGTGCGAGTTAACTAGAAAACATCTGCAGGAAAAAAATCGTATATGGATTTTTTTTGCTTAATATTTTCATGCACCCTTTGACGTTCAGTAACACTCGAAAAGTGCAAAAACAATTGTAACTTTCTTTGTATCGCTGATCTGTTGGAGAGGCTTAACATTTTGATATTAGATGAAAAATCTAGAACAGTATTCTGTGAGTTCTGTAGAAGTGGAAGCTGGCACTTGGCACTGGCCGCAATGAGAGCAAAGTTAGTTCAGCACTGAGGGCTTTTGAAATCCCCAGCCTTAATCTTCGTATTCATGTTACTTACACGTAGGTCCCAAATCCTAGTTCAATATCCTTTTATTAAGAAAAGTATATAATCGGTGATTCTGGAGTGGTCATTCCTTACGTATGTGAAACTTGAAATTCTTGTTTGAGGTAGCCTCTGTGTACTCCCAGTTGTGGGAAGGACCTTGTATTCTGTTGCCACTGAGTTTATGGAAAGAGATGCTCCTTGGGACCGCATGACTGGTGCCAGAGGACATTCACTTTTCTGAGATGAGATTATTAAAGTGTCATGTGGCTTGAACCACTCCAGCCGTTGCCGCCTTTGTGTGTGGTTAGCTGGTGTAAGGCCTAGAATGACTTCCCCCCAGCTGAGGTCAGGTTGGTTGGGGCATTATTGATCCACAAATTTCCCTGATTTTATTGTTGATCTGTAATATGGGTTGTAAGGTTTTTTGTTTTTTAAGAAAAAGTTTGTTTTACACCTCCTTTAAAACAAACAGCCAAATAAACTGGATCTCTAGTCCTTGTATATGAAAATTCCGTGGCCAACAAAGCCTCAGAGGATCTGGGTAGGAAGGGCAGTGTTCAGGCGTGTCATGCTCCTAAATGACGTTGGGCCAGCGTACATACTGCTTTGTTTTGTTGTGGAAAGCCTATGCCTAGATCACTGCTTGGTAACATAGCAGTAGGGAGTGGAGGGTTCCATGCCTTCGTCAGTGAAAAAAGGCCTTAAGACCCTGTTGACTACATCTGGCGTAGGATCAGTTGCGTGGCTCTCTGAAAGCAGAGAGAATCTACTCTCCCGTCAGTGTCAGGCAAATGCTAGGTCATGGGCTGTACCTGGCTCTGAGAGCTGGGAACTGGGTGTCAGTTTCCATCAATAAACCCTGAATTTTGTATATTTAACTCTGTCTAAACTTGATGAACTTTGTAGCTCGACACACACAAGTTTAGCCTTACGTGAACATAAACCATTCAATCCTTAAAAATTTATAACTCCTAAAAAGATTTATATTTAAAAGTCCATAATTACATATTATAGAGAAACTGGTTTTAAACATATTGGGTTATGTAAGTCTTAAAATCCCTTTATGGTAAAATGTATCGACATTTTCTTTAAAAAAGTTATGTCTGAAGTGCTGTTGAGCCTTGTAAATGGGACTAGGTGTTGAAACATGAAATACATCAACATAAGTGGTGAAACTTTCAAAACCAGCCAACAAAATTTGTTGCAAAATTTGTTCAGAGGATATATCACACAGACACATACACACACACACACACAGAGAACAGGCTATTTTGGCTTTCATTGTTTAAATATATGTTAAGTGTTATAAATTATGACGTTATCTGTACACCCTCAGGTTAAAAAGGATTTAAAAAAAAACCCTTTGAAATAAATGTTACATAATGAATTGAAGATGGCTTTATGGGGAATAACTTCTAATGTTTTTCAATTTCTAGACAGCCAATGAAAACTGGACACCTTCCATTTTAAATGAAGCTGCAAAAATCATATACAAGGTAATATGTCAAAGTTCATTATTACCTGGGTCAGGAGTGAAAAATGGACCAAAATATCACTGATAAATTAACTGAATTCAGTCATCCATGAAAGGGTGGATGGGGGAACATACTGGTTTAATGAACCAAAATAAGGAAATAATGGTGCTATAACTTTGTAGCTCTTCATTCCCTGTGCCCTTGTTTTTCAGTTGTTTTTCCTTTTTATAACTAGTGAGAAGTAGAACCATGATCACTGCTTAAATATAAGGCATTTGTTTTCAACTCTCTGGGTAAATGGGGATCTCATACTAAGCACAAGCAGTAATCTGTTCATTAACAATATTTTAGACTTCATTTAACCTCATGCAGATTCTAGCTTCCTTACTCAAGGAATCAAATATTGACCTCAAAAAGCAAATTTAACCAGACACCCCTTGCATTCATTCTTTTACCCTCACAAATAGACTTCAGGAACAGAAGTAGGAAAAGAAGGCCAGATTTTTGAGCAGCACATTAAAATCAAACTTGGCAAAAATAAATTACCATCAAAATGCGGGGTTTCACATACATTGAAAGCTTATTGCATTTAATACAGAAGTCATATTGTTTATTTTCATAAATTGCGAAATCCATTGAGTTTTCTTTACTTTGCAGCTCCTGAGTCTTGATTGCCTCAGTGTCTACTGGAATGTGGATAGCGAGATGTATTATCATGGCTCCCGTGAACAAATACTGGTAATTTTGAAGGCTGCATATAGTAAAGGGTTATATGATATAAATATCATACTACTAGATTAATCTCTTAGAGGGAGATTTCAAATGCAAAAATAGAAATTAGGTGCCTAACTCCCATTTCTGATGTAAAAATCTCCTTCGTAGTGTGTGTTGTGCTCTGATCTTAAGGAAATTTTTAGGCAAAGCTAGTAAAGCTGGGTGACTGATTTTTATTCCCCCCGACTCCCTCTAATGATCTAATAATGAATTTAGGAGCTGATCATGCTAATACTTGTTGTTCCGCTGACTGAGCGTTATCCCATTGATTTGTGGGATCATAAACACTATCAACTATTATGACTGTAGAATTCACAATGTTGGATGATTATAATTTCTTCTCGGGTCTGATTACTTATATTGTTCAAAAATTGATTGTGGGCTACCTAATTTTTTTCTCATTTAGTAACTTAATCTGGGCTTTGTGTTGGTTTCTCCATTCATAGCATTTTTAATTTCATTATGGTAGCACCTTAAATCTGAATTAGAGATCAGGACTCTATTGTACTACACTCCCATCACAGGGTAAGCTAGCCCATAAAAAGGGTTGGGAAGGAGATGAGTGCTGAAGTCATGTGTCAAGGGTCATGTGACTAAACAAGGCCTGCTGATGGGGATAAGAGAAGACTGTGGTGAGCAGTCATAAGTGGAACTCATAGGAGCAGTAGACCTGGGAGATCAGAAGAAGATGGCAGGGAGAAGAGACCTGGGAGTCAGCTCTCCATCAAGAGTAGGAGGGCATCCAGGAAGATTGACAATGTAGAGAGAGGCGTTTGGAAGAAGCAGGACAGGTTAATATTTTAGAGGCAAATAATCTGGTGGTTAAGGGTTCCCATAGCAAAAGGTGGGCGTGGGTTCGCCTGTGCTGTTACATTGGAAGGGATGCAGGGTCCTCTGCTGTTAAAGGGAGGCTGGAGAGACTTATGCTGCCACCTAGTGAAGTAATATAGGAACACCTTTGAAAAAGGGGAGCATGAAGGCACTGGCTAGAGCCCGAGGGAAGGGGACTGCTGAGAGTGTATTGTGAAAGACAAGACAGATTCTTGAGGAGAAAGGGCTATGCCCGGCGAGTCTGGGACAGAATATTAATTGTTTTGGACTTGAGATTTACTCTGGAAGGAGTGGGCTTTTTGTGAGTTGGCCAGAAGGCCAAGACATCTCCACAACCTGACCACTTTGAAAGCCAGGAGAACATTTGAGAGAGGGAAAGTGAGGCGGAGGATGGGACCGACCAAAGCCAGACCAGGAAGGTCCCAGCTACACTGGTGTTGGTAGTCCATCGCTGACTATGATGGTGATGATGATGATATTGTAACAGTTCTCATCTATGGCTCCAAGTAACAAAGATATTCCCTGCCGCAGAGATCTTACAGTTCAGGTGTTGGATAGGATGTGACATATCAATAAAATCAAATAAGGCAGGGTGGGGGTATCAACCTAGTTTTGTTAGGTCAGCATTAAAATGGAAGTCTATGTTTGCAGCTTGACTAACCACTGCCAGATGGAAGTGACTTGTAGCCATCGCAATAGAGAGAGTTTTAGAGGAGGAATTCGAAGAATGATAAAGTGGTGATTTATAGATTATTGTTGTTTTTTCCCCCCCAGTCATAGGGAGCAGAATTAACAAAAAGATGGAGAGACTTGAGGGAAAAGCAGACCACTGTATGAACAAGGCTGCCATTGTTGGCAGAGGAAAGATAAAGATCAACAGCTCGATAAGTTGGTATATATGAAAGATAGGGTGGGGCTAAACAGCAATGGGCTTTAAAGACAAACAGAAGAAACTTGTGTTAGATATGGTGGTGGATGAGGGAGATCCGGTAGAGTGATGTGAGTGGACAGTTGATATTATGAGCCAGGAAGATGGTCATAGCAACAGTATTTTGTACGTGTTTGAGAAAAGTAGTGAAGCTGACATGAGGGCCAGGGCAAGACTTGACCACAGCTTGAAAGTCTGGGCTAAGAGAGAGTGCCAAATATAGGTTTAAATCAGGAGGTCTGGTTTTAATTCCTTCAAGCTGTTATCTAAATGAGCAATAAATCATAGAATATTGCAATTTTTATATACACAATTTTTATCTCTATTAACTGGCAAAGAACACTTAGTATGTTCTGTAACAGTTTCCCTTTCTTTGCAATATTAATACATTATCTTGTTGTAAGATTAGCTCTGGCAAAAGCAGGAGTTGTGAACATAATGCATTAAAATAGGAGCCTAGCCATGATAGTTTAACTTAAATAGAAACTTAAAGTGGCTATCATGCAGGTTTATGTTCTGCTGTATTCATAATCTAGTATTTCCTCTTACAAAGCTGATGATTAGCTATCTATTACATTTCTTCAAAGCCAGTTTATAGATTTAAGAAACCCTGTAGACCCTTCCAATCTAGCTTTGAATCACAATTAATTTGGGTTTTGATAATAATTGTGACTGGACAAATGTAAGCCTTTTTTTCTGTGCACTTGTTAGAGACCTCTGATGTGCCAAATGACCATTTACTAGTAAGCAGATTACATCATATGGCTGCTTCAGTAATGTGATTAAATGGGTTGCCTCATTTTTAAGTAATGACTAACAGATGGTACTTTGAGATTTGTTATTTAATTGAAGTAGTACATTGTTCAGTATCTTGCAGCTTTATTGTCCTTTGTGAGGAATGCTTTCAGAAGTACTGTACAGGAGTTTTACCTTGCTTTGAAAGTTTTTGAAGACGGACATTTAATTTTTGTTTAAATTGAAATTTTTTTCACTTACTGATGTGAATGTTTAGTCAAAACCTATGTAAACTACTTACCTTTCTGTGCAGCTCATGAAGGAGTATGATCTGTTCAAATAGATGATTCCAGTGTGAAGCTTGTACATTTAGCTAACTAATGGCTTAAGAAATAATTACATTCAGAAGACTCAATTCTGAAAAGTTTGAACACATGGAAAAATATCCCCGGGGGGAGTGTGCACGTGGATACTAGCAGAAGTTGAATACAAATGGACATTTCAAAGGGAGAGGTGGAGTGTGACACTGGTGGGTGTGGATGAACTATCCTGTACGGCCAATCCTGTAGCTCCTTACTTATGAAAATGTTGCTTGTGTGCTTTTGCCCCTGAACAATATGTGCTGCTGGTTGGTAACATGCTCCAAGAGGAGTCTGCAGGCAAGTGCCAACCTGGCTCTTCAGTGTATCAGAACAGTAGTATAAGCACTGAAGGTGCTCATTTGGGTTTTACCTAAGCACTTAGTGACTGTCACATGAATATGGGTGACAAAAAAATGGAGCTGAGGGTTTAACAAAAGGTATTCACTAGAGCAGGTCAGAAACCCTTTGTCAAGTGTTCTGTTAGAAAGTGCCGTTTTGATTAAACCAAAATTTTACATAAAATCGTATCTGTTTAACTAAATTTCATGTAGCAAAATGGAAAAACATTTGGAAAATGCCCCGTTTTGACATTTTCAGAATACATTTCAATTTTTCATTTTGAAATGACTTCTTGTTTCAGAATTTATCTTTTGGGTAAAAAAGGGTCAAAATTGAAACACAACATTTCAGATTCATCAAGATAAAATATTTTGATTGTCCCAAAACAAATTTTTAACAAGTTTTTGTTTTGAGAAAATTTCTAAAACTTTTTCAGGAGATGGAAAATCCATTTTCCATCAGCACTAGAGTTTACAAGTATCCACTTAACCAGCTGTGTTTTGTCTCATTGATCCCTTTTGTGTTTATATGTACTAATTACTGGAGGAAAAGTGTACTAATTACTATAGGGCATAGAATCCACAAATCGCATTATCAGGAAATATTTGATTGCTGCATGCATGGATTTTATAACGGGATGATTTGTGCATGGATTTTTTAAAGGACAAGTTGGAGGGTGGTTTTCCAAAAATAACTGAGGTTGTCTATCTGTGTGAAAATTGATTGTGATAAGGTTCACATATTGTCAGGATTGGTTTAATTCTAACTCATGAGACTTGTTAAGTGAAGACAGAAAAGTAGATCTGAAGAGCATGATAACATTGAAAGAATGGAAAAAAGCTGACTTACGAGGAAAGAAAAAAGGAGGTAAAGGAAGAGTAGAAAACGGGAAGACCGTAAAAGTGGGGCAATTGAAGAACTTAAAAAAAAAAAAAAAAAAAAAAGATTTCAGAGGAGTGGACCTCATACGATGTCATACTCCCCACCTATTGCAACTTCTATGATCATTACAGAATACAAAACTGAACTGCCACAGCGTGAATAAACTTTCAAGGTCAGATTAAGACGTCATTCGAGCATGAGATCTTCTGCATCTTTGCCAGGACAAAGACTGCTTACATATTTGTCTGGCTATGCCGAAAGAATGACCGAAGACATTAGATATGGGTTTAATCAGGCCACAGCTTTATTATTAGATGTCTGGGACTAACCTGGCAGATAAAATGTGCAGTGCAGGTGAAACCCCCACAATTAACGGAGCGGGGAAGGGATATTTGTGACCTAAATAGGGAGGGAGGGTGGGTGTTGCCTAGCTTGCTCTGAGTGACAGGGCTGCCCAGAGGATTCAGCGGGCCTGGGGTCTTCGGTGGGGGTCCTTCCGCTCTGGGTCTTCGGGGCCTGGCGCTGATGACCCGGAGCGGAAGAAGCAGCGGCGGGTCCTTCACTCTGGGTGTGTTTGGCGGCACTGAAGGACCTGCTGCCGAAGTGCCGCTGAAAACTCTTGTCGGGGGCCCCTGAAAACTCCCTGTGGGGCCTGGGGCAGATTGCCCCACTTTGCCCCCCCCCCCCCACTGCCCCGGGTGGCCCTGCTGAGTGATGAGGGAGGGTCCAGGCCCAGGCTGACCTTTTTAAACTCCTCATTCCTAGGTGGTGAGTCATCCACCACGCTGACTGGTTTTCCAGCAGTTTTATGTCTCCCCTCCTCCCCGCAAGCCAGAAAGCATTGCCTTCTTCTCCTGGCCAGCCAGACAAGCCTTGTGCGCACCTGCCTCCACTGCTTAAAGTGCAGGGTGGTGATTATCACAGTAAGAAACTCTGTGAATAATGACAGTTTCTCTACTTTGTTCTGTGCTTTCCACAGCTTCCTTCACATGGGTCTCAGGGATTGCTGTCCAGGACACTGATCCAGCAAGAACCTGTTCTTCACTGGAATGTGTCCACACTCCGCTGATAAGCAGTTAATAGGTTAATGCCCCCCTGCTTTTTGATGGACTCAGTGCAAAAATATACTGCCCTATAAGTTTTAAGCTTTAAATAGTGTGTAACCAGTCACTGGCAAAATTTGTTCTTCTGCTCGAAACAGGTTTGGAGTAACATAGTTAATTCTGTAGTTATGTCAGCTAAATTGTTTGGCTTCTGCCTATCACCTAAATTGGCAAATAATTTTGTTTATTCCCCTGTAGCACAGATGAGACAAACCATGTTTGATTAACTGGTTTGGTTGTTCATCTTTGTTCTCATCTTTTTGTGCACTATGACATCCCAGAGTATGTTGCTCCTGACAGACTGACAATATACTGGACAAACCGTATGGAATTAAGATAAACTTCACTGAATTAAATTAAATCTTATTGAATTAGGTTTAATATCTTTGGGTCCATTAAAAATGCAATTGTTTGTGTTATTGTATGTGACTTCTAGGGAAGTGATTAATGTAAATATTAGAAACTCCAAAGAATGGTTTGGGAAAAGATGTGTGAAGTGGGTTTCCTAGGAGGTATTTGGGAGGCCTGTTGAAGCTACACCCTGGGACAGACCCTTTATCTATTGCTGGAAACTCCCAATCAAAGACCCCCAAACTGTATAAAAGATAGACTAAACTTTTCGTGAGGGTGCATGATCTGAGCAGAAGCTGTGATGAACTTGAAACTACAGTGAAATCCCTCGGGTGGGGTTTTGAAGGGCTGTTCCTCACAGAGCCAATGTTAGGTTTGAGGTGATACTTGGTAAGCTTATTAGCATGTGTGTAGAGTCTTTTATTGTTTTAATGTTTTCTTTATAGTGCTTTCACCTTAAGAATGAAATCGGTTTGCATGAGAAGCGCTGTGTGGTATCTTACATTTTTTGGCAATCACTCTCTTATTAACCTCTGAAGAGAAGGCAAGTGAAGCTTGCTTAGGCAGCCTATCTTTTGCTGAGAATAAAGCAGTGTAGGCTGGGAACGGTTAATCATGGAGATACTCTGGTCAGGAAGGAGAGAGACATGGGTCTCCACCCAAGAAAGGCAATAGCTAAGGAGCTTGGAAGCCTGAGAGTGGATGTCCTTGCTGAACCACTAAGGGTGCAGTTGCCCTGACCTGTGACACAACTCATTGGCCATGTTCTCCAGGTGCACTCTCCCTTGCTGAAGCAACGAGTGTCCAGACCTTCAGAATGGACTGGTAGAGAAAAGATTAGGGAACTTGATAAGTGTGGATGTGAAAAACATAGCTGTGTGCACAAACTGGACCATGTTAGGTAGCAATCCCTCTAACTGTTTACAAGTACAAGGAAAAATGTGGGCAGGATTCCCTGGCCTTTGGGGTAGGAACCCCATGATTCCTTGGCTGCAGAATTGTGCGGTGGAAATGTGGAACATCTAAGATGTCCATTTTAGAGTAGGTTTCAGAGTAACAGCCGTGTTAGTCTGTATTCGCAAAAAGAAATGGAGTACTTGTGGCACCTTAGAGACTAACCAATTTATTTGAGCATGAGCCTTCGTGAGCCACAGCTCACTTCATCTGTGGCTCACGAAGGCTCATGCTCAAATAAATTGGTTAGTCTCTAAGGTGCCACAAGTACTCCATTTCATTTTAGAGTAGAAGTGTCTAGCTTTCATGGGAATGACAAATTTTTTTTAAATATGAATTAATTGAGATGTTTTCCCAAACTTTCAGATGAACTGAACCTATAATTGAGAAGCGTGAGCTATCAAATTAATCTTAGTCTCTGAAGTATATTATGATGACAGTGATTTTACATGTCAAAATCATTTTTATAGATTATTTTAGCAAAAACATCTAGCTGGCAGGCTTACTTATCTACCATTATTGGATGGAATGGGGGAAAAAAAAATAGTTTTGACTGGTTTCTGTACCAAGGGTTGCTGGGGTGGAGAACTGGTCACCTAGGCAACTCTTATGCTATTCACCCCGCCCCCCTCTTCCCCATTGCCCCTAGTGTTATCACCTCAGACTCTTACTCATAAAGGAAAAAGTAAAGACTAACAACACTGCTTAAGCAAAATTAGTGCTCGCTGCCCAAAGCCTCAGCTGCTTTCTGTGCCCAAAATAATGGGGCCTCCCTTCTTTCACCCCTCTGACTTTTAGTCAGGCACTTTTTCCTTTTAGCTTGCTTTTGCTGCTGTTCAGACTCCATTACTAGTACACTTTTAAAGGTGATGGGGGAGAGAGAGACACTTAAAGAAGCAGAGAGATCTTTCAGCAGATGAAAATTTAAAACTAAATTACTAAGCAAAGGACTTTTTTTCTGTCCACAATTTTTTTCACGCTAGCATTAATATAGGTTAAGCTTTGCAAAAAATGGAACAGTATATCAAGATTTTTAAACAGAGAAACAGATTAAAATACAAACTAAACAGAAATATAAAATTGTTAAGCTTGTACATTCGCTTTCCAATGACTGTGCTGGGATTTTTTGCAACCGTTTTATTCAGTAAAAGGCATGGATCTGTGAAATTTGTAACAAGCAGTGTTGCTCTTCAGTTGGGCTTGTCATCCAGAAGTGGATTCATCAGGCATCTGTCTCGACCTCTTACATGTATACCATGATCTGTGGACTGACACTTGCCTATATATTCCGTAGTTTTATCTTTGTACTAAGAGTAGAATTCTGCTCCATGCTAATCAGAGGAAAACATCTAATTTACATAATGTTCAGTAAACCCTGTTTCCCAGAGGATTAGTTCTTCCTTCTAAACAGGATGTTTGGGTCTTAATTTTAAGCTTTATTCTCAAGAACTCAGTTTGATAAATGGCTAATTAGTCTGCTTTGTGTTAGTGATAAATTGTGTAAGCCTTAGCAATCTATCATTTTTAGAGCAACGGGCTTGGTGTTTCTAAGTAACAGAAATATAACTTTGTTTGCGAGATGGGTTATTGCATATTAAATATCCCTATTTGACTGTTAGCTTTCATTAATATAGTCCAGCAGACAGGATATATGATGAAATACAAATATTGTGAATAGAAAGCTACCTCCTAGTAAATTACAAATTAGCTTTACAGAGGAAGCTGGGGAACGGAACACTTTGAAGAAATTTGTTGTGACAAAATCCCCTTCTGGTAAAAACATGATTTTTTTAATATCTGGTTATCTTTCCAATAAAGAAGCACTTGTGTAAACTATTCACTGTATTCTAGTAACATCTGGTAGGCAAACATTGATGCATTTTCGTCTGAATTGTAGTTTGTTCTTAAATAGGGGGATATTTGGGGATAAATATGATTTGCATTTTGTTACGTATACTGTATTCCAATACATTTCAAGTGCTTCCCATGACTAATTTTCTTTTTTTGGAGTGATATAAAATACATGTTTCTTTTTCCAAAATAAAATTGCTACAACTGTACTTAAACCATTCACCTAATTTTGCCACCTTGTGATATTTTTAATCTAAAAGCTGTAGTAAAAAGAATATAATGCAGTTTTCATACATGCAGTCATTTCAAAAGCTATTTGAAATGTGGGAACATGACCAAGATAGACATGAAAAGTTGCTATTTTCAGAATATGCAGGAAAACAAGAAACAGAGTTATCAGTACCTACCGAAATGCTCATACAGGGAGACTGTGTAACGCAATATAAGGGCCAAAAGCATCTGACTCACCTACTGATAAGCTTGTTTCCATCATCTCCTAGTTGTGGAAGCTAGTCACAACCATATTCAGAAAGAAGAATCCTTTGCTACAAAGGGGATAGCAAGTCATGATTTCAGCTTTGTTACCTTTGACCTGCTGTGGTTGAAAAGTGTATGCTGAGGCCTTTTTTTCACCTGAAGGAACAGGAGCTGCCTAGGAGTGGACTCCATATCTCTTGAGCTGTTTCTGGGCTGTGTGGCACACTTCTATATTCCAGTCTTGCAATGAAATGGTGGTGACTGAGTTGTGTTAATTTCTGTTGGAAATACCTTCTGTACAGACAGCATTTACAGGCCTCACTTGAAGTGCATGTAGTTCTGCTGCCTGGGATTACTGGTGTAGTTCTGGTGGTGCTGGAGAGATCTGCTACTTTGCACGCAATAGAGCAGTTGTTGTAGAGCAGCTTTTCAGTGTGTAAATGGATTATTTGTGATGCTTGCTGTTTTTTTGTTTTTACCTTCCGATACTCTGGGATTAGCCATGGATTGGTTACCCACAGGTCATAAGCGGGGCAGTTGGTTAATTGTTTCTACGCTGAATACTGTATCTGCTTTTCTGAGACTCTGCTGCATTTACATATGCATAGATCCATGTTGGATTCTTCAGACTCATGAGTATGGAGTACGTGTAACTGCACTACTATGGCATAAGAAGTGTTACACTCAGGTTGCATATCAGATGGTATTTTAAACAAACAAACAAAAAAATCTAGAGCGTCACTGTGTTTTATCTGCAGTGTTTGGCTTTGATAGTTTTGGAACTGAGAGAAGTTCAATTGAATTAAAAGTTAAACCCTGGATTAAAGATAGAGGGGAAACTTAAACAGAAGACTTGGTTGGAGTGCAGCAGTGTAAGAGGTAAGGAGTTCTAAATAAACTGCTGCATTAAACTTCTTCCCATCTGATCTGCAAAATGACAGTGTATGAAATTGAAACACAGGCTCAGTTTGACTCAATTAAGAGCTCACTAAGAACTTTCTACACAGCAGTAATCAACACAGCCAAAGCCTCATAAAGTTAAATTGTCTCCAATTGCAGGATCAGCTGAAAAGAGGAGTTCCTTCTAGCAGTAATCAGCCCAAAAACTGCCAGTATAGTAAGTATGTTGAAGAGTGTATTTGGATACAGCAGTTGTGAGTACTTTGATGTGCTTAAGGTTTTTAAAATAAACGTTGGGAATCAATTTTTGTGATAATTTAAAATCGTCTGTTAAACAAGACCTGTGATAATGCTTGTGATTGTAGAGGGAGAGGAAGATAGGTTGTGCCATATTTGGTTTGTTTGCTATATAAAGAAGACATTACAAATTTTATCCATGGTGTCATCTCATTCTCCTCCACTTCCCCCACTTTTTTGACATTAGAAGTTACGGATACTGTTTATCCTATTTTCATAAATGACTAGGCACTACTGTAGAGGCAGCATAATAGGACATCCTGGGTGCAAGGGGAAACCTGAAAAATGAGGCAGCTGAATACAAGACTCTTCCTTCAAAAACAATAAAGCTTAATTCAAAAGCTTAGAAAAAACAGTAAAATGATTCTTGTTAAATATTTTCCTTTTGTACACCAACAGTTAAGTCTTGAAATAGCTCCCACAAAATTCTTTGGTTCTCCATGGACCAGCAAAACCAGGAAAGTCAGGATGTGATATTCCTGAAATCAGGGTGGATTTGATTTAGTCAGGAAGACTTGATTTAATCATGGATTTCTACTTAAAACTGCATTCTTGTTGGTTGTTATAACCTTAATACATATTCTTCACAACTCCGAGAGAGATGTAGGTTTCATTTTTAGAAGGTACACACTATACATTTTTAAAGTGATTTATATTGAAAACTTTTTAGATTAGTTTTACAGCTATATCAGAAAAAGAATGATTTTTTTGTTGTTTCATTTACCAAAGGTAATTGAAGCAGATATTTATGAAGTCATTGGGAGGTGAACTATCTCCAATTCAATAGGTTAATCATTAATATTTGGAGGATTTTCATGCCATGCTGTATTAGGAGGAGAACGTCACCAGACAGACATTTAAATTGTTTTATTTAACTAAAACAACAACTTTATGTATTCTGGATTTTTTTTCTTTATCAGAAACATAGAATATTTTAACAAAACAAGCATATAAATTTTTGAATTTAGTTAAACATTCAAGTTTTTTAAAATCAAGTTTGTTTTTGTTAAAATTGTTTTTAACTAAAATAGTTAAATGAAATATTAAAAAAAAATTAAATCAACTATGTCAGCCAGGTCAACATGAGAAACTTAAAATACTGGCTTCTGCAGCTAACTCAGTCATCTTTACCTGTTTGTTCATAATCTGGAAAGAAAAACAAGCGTTCCTGCTTTTTCAAGTCCCAAATGATTTCTCAATTTGGAATGAATTAGTCCAAAGGAAGAAAATAGTCTTTCTACACCGGCAGAAGAAGCTACTGCTGTTAAAAGTGAGATTATCACTTCAATTGTCTCTGAATCCAAGTGCTTAAGTGACTTCCACCAGTTCACTGGTATGACTTTCTTTAAAACATCATCAGCAAACAGATATTTTTTGACTGGTTCATCCTTACCTCTGAAGTTTATTATAGCTGGCATTATGGAGGGATGATTGCTGGATGTCCATGTCGTAGCCAACTCCTCCTCTTCAGCAGTTAAGGTTTGACCCTGGTACTGAGTATTGAAACTATTTGGAAGAAAATGAGCTGGAGATAGTGCTTTATCCCATTCCTTTTTTTAATACTTGTAATTTAACTCTGTCATTGCCTATTTTTCTTTTTAAGATCTCACTCAGTTCCTTCCAAATTTCAACAGCATCAACAATAAAACAGCTATTTCTCTGCATTTTGTTCAAGGCTACAGAAGTAGGCTTCAGGGAACTCAGCATGTGTTAAACATTTCTCTTAAGCCCAACGTTGAGCACTTTGGCTGTGACAGTGACATCTATTTTTTCATGATTTTGTTCACAAACTTATCAGATTAGGCCTCTTCTTGATATAGTGCTCAAAACAGTCCACTACTGAGTTCCATCGTACATAATATAGGAGAGTTCGCTTGGTTCCTCCCACTTTTTTCAGAGCAGCTGCTGCAAAGTGGTTCTTACGGAAGTATTTTGCAATTTCAACATCATTAGCCTTTATTTCTGGAGCACTGAAGCCTTTGGCTAGGAGGTGCATCAAATGACCACTGCAACTGTATGTTGTTAGCTTGGGACACTCTCTTCTAAATAATTTCTTCTCATTTTGGATTCATTCGCAGCATTGTCTGTGACCAAGCTGTGTACTGGACATTTGAAATTTTTTTTCAGTTTGTTATTGCTTTTACTGCTGCTACTTGTAAGTATTCTGCTGTGTGTGCATTTCCTGATCTATCAATTGTCTCTGTAAGGAAGACATTCTCTTCTTCTTTTGTCACACAAGCACATACAACAGGATCATTGTGGACATTGCTCCACCCATCAAGACTCAAGTTAACAATTTTACCCTCTAGACCTGCTCAATTTCTTTTTCATACACTTTGCCTGTGACATCTGCTCTGTTGGGTGGACTGTATCCTCTAATGACTGAACCATGTTAATGAAGTGTTGGTTCTCAATCATAGGGAAAGGAGAGTTGGTTGGATAAACAAACTAGGCAATTTTTTCATCAATTACCTCTTTCTGTAATCTGCTGGTTCTTACCACAAACTTATTTATGGTGGTTTCTGCATGATGGAGATTGTTTTTTCCTTTTTGCTACAGGTGATATACTGTGGTCATGTGACATACATGATGTGACCGAAACACTATCTGTGACGGGTTCGGTCACAGAGACCCCCTTGGGACTGTCACCTGACTACCTCTGAGCCCGTTTTCTCTGCCAGTTTGGGCCTCCAGAACCCTGTCTTGTTGAGCCAGATACACTAATCTGCTGCAACACAGACCCAGGGTCTGACCCATGCCCCCAAAGCTGCAGAATTAACTGAAAATGGCTTAGCAAGTGCTCCTGTCTCTAGTACCCAGACACCCAGATCCCAATGGGATCCAAACCCCAAATAAATCCATTTTACCCTGTATAAAGTTTACAGGGTAACTTCATAAATTGTCCGCTCTCTATAACACTGAGAGAGAGAGAGATGCACAGTTGTTTGCTCCTCAGGTATTAATTACTTACTCTGAGTTAATTAATAAGCAAAAGTGATTTTTATTAAATATAAAAAGTAGGATTTAAGTGGTTCCAAGTAATAACAGACAGAACAAAGTAAGTTACCAAGCAAAATAAAACAAAACACACAAGTCTAAGCCTAATACTGTAGGAAAATGAATACAGGTAAATCTCACCCTCAGAGATGTTCCACTAAGCGTCTTTCACAGACTAGACACTTTCCTAGTCTGGGCCCAATACTTTTCAGACCAACATTGTGGCTTATGGTCTGGGTCCAGCAATCACTCACCCCCCCCTCCCCCCCCGCCGTAGTGACTGTCCTTGGTTTTAGTTTCTTTCAGGCATCTCTTTGGCGTGGAGCCAGCTGAAGACAAAGTGGAGAGGCTTCCAGGGCCTTTTATATTCTCTCTCTTGTGGCGGAAACCCCTTTGTTCTTCTGTGCAAAGTCACAGCAACAAGATGGAGTTTGTAGCCACCTGGGCAAGTCACATGTCCATGTATGATTCAGCTTTTGGCAGGCTGGCGCCATTGTTTACATGTTAATTTGAACGTTCCCAGAAAAGCTCAGATGTGAATTGGCATCTCCCAAAGTTCATTGTCCGTTAAATGTTCCTTGATTGGGCACTTACTGAGAATCATCCTTTCTCAAGAAGCTGACCAAATGCTTCTTAGAATCAAACACACTGAGATACAAGTACATAGCCAATATTCATAACTTCAAATACAAAAATGATACACACATACAGCAAATTACAACCTTTCCATAGACACCTTACTTGACCTCCTTTGTACCAGGTATCGTGCAACGATAGGATCTTGGTTGCAACAATGATCTATGTGGTCACAGTTCATGTCAATAACGTCACACTTTCATTGGCAGATAACTCTGAAACTATAGAAAATGATGGTGAACTTGAAGGTGGATAGTCTTCAGAATCCTGTATGTTGAGGATGGATTCTCCTAAATAAAATAAGTCAGTGCAGTTCTTTAATGATTATTACCGTACTTCTCATTTAGTATTACTCATTGCATTCACTGACACTCAGTACTACTTTAAAGGTGAAACTGTAAAAGGAGGATCTGCCTGTTTCAGCTATTTATTTTTCATCACAACTACATCTAAAATGATAGTACCATAGAGTAACAACTATATTTTTTGCTGAAAACATGAGAATTCAAGAATAGTTCAGAAGGAAGACAGGCAGTCCTTAAGAAAGAAGTATGAAGGAAAAAAAATGATTACCAACCTGAAAATCCTTCATGTTCAGACGTGTTCCTTTCATCATCTTCAATGCAGCTTCCTCCTGAGAAGGAGCACTTCTCATGAAGATGTTTCATTCTGGCAACCAGGTCTTGCGTTTCTTTGTTGCACTGTTTGCATTTTGCACGCATGCCTGTCTTACCCAGAGAAACTTCATCAAAATATTCCCAAACTTGGTCTCTTTTACGGCCTGCCATTATAGGATTTCCCTTTTAGTGGGAGAATGGCATGGTAGATCTCAAATCAAAGAAGGCTACACTCAGAAAGACCTAGAATTCTGGAATATGCTGCTCAAACAGTTTCACTTTTGTTTCTCCTGCCTGTCCCTCCCTTCTCACATTTATCTCCAGACTTCTTCTTTTGCAGATCTGTTCCTCCCCCAGCCATCTTCTGTTCATTGAACTTTTTGAAACTTTGCACTTTTCGAGAGAAGTAAGGGATTGACTCTGTGTACACAAATTTGCAGAGGGACAATAGGGTTGAGGTCTGTTATTTCTCACCTCTATATTAATTTATTTATTTCAAAACATTTTTGCTGTTAACAAGCATGTTATCTCTGGAGACACAAATCCCCAGTTTGAGAACTGCAAAACTAAGCATCTCTGATGGTATCTTCTATACTGAGCACTGAGTCCCATTGGGTAGATAGAAAGATAAACCTAAATAATCTATATAGAAGCCCCTGGAACCCCATAAGATTGGGTCCCTAATCTGTGAACTATTGGAACTCATTTACAAAACTTTGTTAAAACATTACATGAATATATTGTCTCAATATATAGAACTAGAATTTATAATCCCTCTTCATGATGAGATATCTTTGCGCTATAATGTATCTTAATTAAAACAATCTTTAGATAGGTTTTTCCCTAAAAAAGCATTTTTATCAAAAAAAATCTGATTTTTATTTTTTTAAAAAAATCATCTATTTTTATTCACCCTGCCTGAAATTTAAAGAAAACATAAACCTTTAAAATAAATACATACCTTGTCTGTACATTATGATGAAGCAAAAAGGGGTACAAATGCCCATCTTCCTTCTTGAAGAGTTAGCTTTAATAAAGCTAATCTTCTTTTAAATGTATATAGTGATTAGTAGAGTTTTTTATAATATCAGTAATTAGACATGGATTTAAGACATTATTATGCCATTTAAGCATGGACTCCTGCTTTGTGTAAAGTGTTCATGCTGAAATAGTAAGGTAAGTTAAAGTATCTTAAAAATATTAGAAAAAGGACAGGTTGCGAACTTGCTGATAGAATCTCTTCAAAAGAGATGTGCTGAGCCAAATTAGCTGGGTTGTGGATGTGATAATCACAGTACGCTTTTCTGTCTTAAAACAATAAAAAAAATGAAATTATATAAAACCGCTGAAATGAATGTAGTCAGATGTCCTCAGAGTGAGACCTGTACAAAGGTTCTAGAAATTGACCAAATAAACATTTTTCATTTTTCTTATATTAACATAGTAAGTGGTGTATTATGTTGTGAATGTTGTCCTTGTACTGAATCCCTTCAGTGTTGTTTAAGGAGATCATAAAGAGCAGTGTCGGCTTCAGATAACTTAAGTAACTTGATAAATCCATTACAGACAGTACTGAGGAATGAATCCATCTTCGTTTTCTCCTCTTGCACCCCAAATTTGCCTCGTTTGGTTTAAAAACACTTGCTCATTTGCAGAAGTGTATTCCTTAAGTGTGAAATGATCAATTTTCCTTCTAAATTCTAATCTGTCTTGCGAACACTAGGTTTGATGGAGTATTTTTGGTCTCTTTCTCCAGACATGCTGTAGCGTTTCCTTCTTGGTAGCCAATACTGCAGTCATCATTTTCTTTTATGGACTCCTCATAGAGTTGATTTGTTTATCACAGAAGCATCTGCCATAATGTGTAGCTTTAATGCTCATAGTTTCCTAACAGCACATTTCTCCTGCAGCTGATTGAAAATAAAAATAATCATTTTGTTGTCATCATTGTAATAGTTTTGAACTGACACAGTCAACTTAAATAATATTTATCTGGAATGTTCACTTACTAGTTAAAGGTAATGCAAGATTAACAATTTGTGCAATGTTTAAGATGAGCATCACCTGCTAGAACTTTTGCTCTTGCTATTTTGGCATAAATATTGCACTGTTTTTCTGTAAATATAAAATTTAATAATTGATTTAGGTTCAAACTGTGAGTCTTAAACAGATCTACTACATCGTATTGGGCCCTGTTGATTAGGGATATCACAGAATGCTTCAGAACATCACCAGTGGCAGAATTTGTGTGGTAGTAGTTTTCTTTACTCGGTTTTACTAATTTTGGCCAATCAGAACCATAGTGTTATACATGTTTTGTATCTTGAAGTTTTTAGGCCAGTATCAGCCTCTGCAAAACTCTACATCAACCCGCATGCGGAAACTGAATTAAAAACTCCAAAGCTTGATTGGAATATAGAAGTACAGAATATTGCCATTGAACTCACTAAGCCACAGGTAAGTCACCTTGCTATTTTTATTCTCTGTTTAAGGATTATGACATTGCCTATATATATTCAACCAGACAGGTTTGTTAGTTACATTTGCATACCTGTCTAAACTACCTAATGGTAAACCTGGGAAAGTGTGGCAGCTTCTTTTTGTCTGTGTTGTAACAGACATTGCCTGGTGCTGGCTAAGTGCTACCTGTGGGCTGACTGTGGGTAAGATCCCAACTGATTTATGTTTAACACTTGTACATTGGCATGTTTCCCACCTATTTGAAGTGTCTTTCCTGCAGGGCTATTATATTGTTTGCCTTTGCCCCGCATAAACATAAGTTTAGCACAGTGAATCAGGGTTATGCATGCTGAGCGTTTTGCTCATATTTTGGATAAGGCAAGCAAACGACTTTTTCAGTCCAAGTTACTGTGTCTTCTAGTTTATCTTTTTGATTCTTGCCGTTTTCAGATACAGGCTTTTGTTTAGTATATGCAGACTTTATGCTAATTTATAACTTGATCTTAATCTAATTGAATTTGCTTCGTGCTAATGTACATTTTCTGTCAAGCATCCACATGAGTCTATGGAAAATTTAAGCTTTATAATGTTAAACAGTATTAATTTCTGGTAGATCATCATAGCATTAATCATCTATATAAAAGCAGGTGGTGGTGCTTAGTGGTCACATAGGACCTAGTTTCTGCATTAGTAACAATGCAAATAAGAGTGTGGTATTTGCGTGACTCGGCATAATACAATGTAATCAAGTAGGAATGGCTGTGTGCAGCAAAGAGAGGACCAAGTATTGGAAGTATTGAAAGTGATTAGTATGTTCAGGAGAGAACCATGGAGAAGAGCCACACACAGTCATATTTAAAGTTACAGAACTAAATAGCATATCATTTTTTATTTTTATTTTTTTAGTCTTCACTTTGAATGTTATGTAGAAATGTAAGCACATCATTAGGAAGATGCTAATTACAGTATAAAATAGACTCTAGGACAATAATGTTCTGCAAGATTGAGAGGTATGTGTAGGAGAACTTGAAGAAACTTAAAGTTTAAGCAAATAGAATGGACATTTGAATAAAAATACAGCAAAAAGGTAAAATTTTATTGGTTGACAATTTATTTTAAATTGGCCAAGGTGTATTTTTTTTTAAATAATCCATGTAAATTAAAGGGGAATTGAGGAAAATGAATAACACTGAAATTGTAAATGCTGTTCACGGAAACAATTGCATATGAGGATTTTGAAGCATTTCCACGAAACATTAAACAAGAGATTAGTGTAAAGAACAGCTAGTACCTGGTGTAGGAATTTGGGCTTGATAACAAAGAATTCTTCACGGCCATGATTTTGGGGCTGTTGCATGACTGCGCTGCAACAAATTAAAAGCTGTATGTGTTTTTCAGTTTCATAGTCCTTTTCAGCTGGTTAGAATTTGGTCAAATTTTTGTGTTTAGACTGATGTTTTTCAGGTTTGGTCTAGTCCGAGGGTGTAATCTTGCGGCATACTGGCTGTATTACAGAAACAGCATGGGAAATGCAATAAATCTGTATGTGGGTTCCAGTAATACAATGAGACACACAGGATAGTGCATTGTGGGGAATGCACAGAGGGGAAGTGAGGGAAAGAAACCAATTTGAGAAGCTCTACCACAGGGAGACGAGCACACGAACTGAAATATAAACTGTGCCTTTTGATTGTGATTTACGCAACCAACAGTTTATACCGTGCGTCATGCATGTAACTCTATACTTCGTTATCCACAGAGCATGCATTTCTATATATTTCAGTAAAGACAGAAGACAATTAAATAGCTCTATGTGTAACCTGATCATTGCATGTAATTAAATTATGTAAATCTCTGGTGGTAAGAAATAATGTTTTGTTTCATGTGTGTAGTACCTCAGTATGATTGACCTTCTGGAGTCCATAGATTACATGGTTCGAAATGTACCATACAGAAAATACAGACCAGATGTACCTCTACATAAAAATGCCAAACAGTGGTAAGTTGTATTGTCTAACAGAACTGCATTAAGATATCAGGCTTTGTACTGCATCTCCTGCAACTACTGGATCACTGAGTAATAAATGCTGTAAGCTTTCATATGGGCCATGACCACTATTCATGCTTTCTCTTAAGGATAGGACTATTTGTTACCTTCTTGATTTTACTTTGTTGTTAATATGCTTTAAAAATTGATGAGATGGTCTAGATACTACTTGTCCGATGTTAAGTTCTCACTTCTAAAGTAATGCCAATAAGGAAAACTGTATTTAAACAAGTAGAGAGGCAAGGTGGATGAGCTTTTATCTTTTATTGGACCAACATCTGTTGGTGAGAGAGACAAGTTTTTGAGCCATACAGAGCTCTTCTTCAGGACTGGGAAAGGTACTCTGAGCATCACAGCTAAATGCAAGGTGGAACAGATGGTTTAGCATAAGTAGTTAGCACATATTCTAAATGACCATTCAAGGTAGGGTGGCCTTTGGTCACATAAGCCCTCCCCCTGCTCTCTCCCCCTCCCCGTAAAAAAATGCCAAATTTAATTCTGGAAGTAATGGTATGTTCAGAGGAATTAAACACCTTTCTTCTGTACATCATTTACTATTTGTTTAATAAAGGATCTTGGGTTCCTAAGAGTTGTATTTCAGTGCTTATTGAAGACTTGCAGGTGAATAAGCTTACCCATTCTCTTCTGTAGAACTTCCTTTGAGCTGGCAAAGGAATACTGGCAAAATATTGATATTCTGAACTCCAAATGTCTACTCTCCAGGAGAAATGCTTAATAAGCCAACTCCATGTTCTAACTGGAAGCTAAACAGAAGAAAGTGGGAACTTGTTATAGCAACTTATGGGGTCTTCCTTTGAATGTTTAATAGATGAGCTCTTTCAGTTATTAAGGAAGAGACTGAAGCAACTGATACAGAATGTCATAGCCAGTAGCTTTCCGCAAGCTGTTCTAAATGGGTATGCTAGTGTATTTCAGTCAAAACATGCAAAATGTTGTTCCAGCCCATTTTATTTTGAGCAGTGTGCCTATCATGCCAAGTTCTATGTTGCTGAAGTCCAATAGGTTAATTTGCAGTTGGTCATTGGATGAGACCACTTAACATGAAGAATTTGTGATGTGATTTGCTGTTGTAACATAGATCTAGTACAGTAGCAGTTCTGTTCTTTTTCCATCCAACTTAATGTTTGACTGTATTGGCAGCTTCAGCTTTACCCTATTCAGAGTGAAAATATAGTTAAAGCTTATAGCCTGGTAACTAAAGATGAGGTGAATCGGGATGCTGGTGTGCAACACTTGTGAAAATCAGACATTGGTTTCAAATTTAATTTCTTAAATTAAACAATAACTGGAAGAACTTCTTTTCTAGTAAAAGAGTACTTGTGGCACCTTAGAGACTAACAAATTTATTAGTTAGTTCATCGGATGCATGCAGTGGAAAATACAGTAGGAAGATATAATAACACACACACACACACGCAGAGAACATGAAAAAATGGGTGTTGCCGTACCAACTCTAACAAGAGTAATCAATTAAGGTGGGCTATTATCAGCAGGAGAAAAAAAACTTTGAAATGGGCCATCCTGATTATCACTATAAAACAGTTGACAAGAAGGTGTGAGTAACAGTAGGGGAAAAATTAGCATGGGGAAATAGTTTTTACTTTGTGTAATGACCCATCCACTCTCAGTCTTTATTCAAGCCTAATTTAATGGTATCCAGTCTGCAAATTAATTCCAGTCTGCAGTTTCTTGTTGGACTCAATAATCAAACCTTGATTTACTGTTTTTTTCTTCACAATTTAATTTTAAGTTGTAAATCATAAAATGCAGCCAGAAATAATTTAATGCAAATGAAATTCTTACAGGTGGAAATATGCAGCCAACAGCATTCTTGAAGTTCATATCAGAAGATGCACTCGCATGTGGTCATGGAGTAACATGAAACATCACAGGCAGCTTTTGAAGAGCTACAAAAGTATGTACAAGAACAAACTAACACAGAACAAACTATCAGAAGAAACACGACGACAAATTCAGGTACTTGCTATTAATATGGTGGTATATTTGACAGTGGAGTAAATCTTGATATCTTTACTGATGAATATTTTAGTGTATTTTTTTTTGTAACATCCCTCCGGCCAACCAATATGTTAAATTAATTCCTCTCTTAAAGAAGAGCCTTGCTTAATAGTCACACTTGACGAAAACTAAGAGAAAATCTGGAGTAGTATTCTTTACTTCTGCTATTTTTTTTAAACAAAAATGTTTTAAAATAATCAACCTTTTATCTAGAGAGAGCGAGAGAGTGAGAGCCTGATTCTTTAATGTAAAATGTGTGTAATCAAGTGTAAAGTCAGGAATAGTAAATGAATTTGAAAAACAAAATGTACCAAAATGAAACATTAATTTTCACAATTTGGTGTTCTAAAAGCATACTAGCCATTTGGATAGTGTCATTTTTAAAAAATATTTCAGAAATTGAGCTTAAAACTTGCGGGAGGTTGAAATTCTAATGGCTATTACTTTTTTTCATCACTGCAATTCTTGACTTTTTGTTAAAACATACATGGGAAAAGAAAGCTAAGATAATTAATTATTTAAACTTAGTAATATAAAGTTGACGGCTGGTTGCTTTCCATACTGCAATTCTGTATGGGTATACTTCAATTTTCAGCTCCAAAGTATCAGAAAACCTCCATATTATTGTTAATATGTGGGCACTATGAAAAAGGATTTGTGAACTTCAGTTATATTCAACTTCCTGAATTATAGATGAAATGCACTCCCAACATTTATTGAACTGGAAAACTGGTTTAGTAAATATTCTGTCTTAAGTCAACTTTCACCTTCTAGTGACCTGTTGTAGAGAGATGAATTCTAAAAGGCAGAGGCTAGAAAGGAGTCTTAAATGGATTTGTGGAATGGATTACTGCAACAATTTTTTTTTAAGAGGCCGTAAGTTAGTTCATCTTACACTAAACAGGGTATTTATTTCCTTTGTTTAACAGGATCTAGAAAGAGCACTGGACATTTTCAACATCATTTTAGCAAGACAGCAAGCACAAGTTGAGGTAACAAAATAAATAAAAAAACAGTTTTTAATGTTTAGTAGCAGGTATTTATGCATATGAAGTTAAGGCCTGGCTTGTGGAGATTTTCTGTCCTTCAGGAAAGAGTTCACAGTGTTTCAATGCTGTAGTCTTACCTACGTTATAGAAGCATAGAAGGTAGATGGAGAGGAGCTCTTATGTTATAATTCTTGCTTTTTGCTGGACAGTTTACTATACTATAATTTCCTAGTTTGGTGTTCAGTCTTAAATTTGTATCAAGAATTGAGACTTCTAATACTTCTGCTGGCATGGTATCCCATAGCATGATACACCTTGCTGTCTTTTTTTTTCCTGCTAATACACCTAAGTATTCCCCTTTCTTTATTCCATTACAGAACTACTTATATTCCTGCATGACCTCCCAAATACTTGATCTCCATACTTGATGTTATACACCCCAAATATGTGACTGTTAGGTCACTTTTCTTTATCACCCAGACAAGCTTATTCCTACTCAGGCAGAAATGGAAGCAATGTGAGACACACCAGAGTATGGTTAAATGCAGTGATCACAACTTAAGCTATTAAACAACAAGGAACCACTAATTGGCAGGCCTGTTACAGTGCAGAATTTAACTGAGCACTGCTAATCTTGGGTTCTACAAACCTGAGTGTGTGTGTGTATGTATATATATATATATAGGCAGTGCCCTCTGTATATCCACTGGCCTAGCTGGAGATCCTGGCATGAAGCTAGAGTCTCAATCTATTCCCTTCATCCATGTTGGATATAGGAGAGGAGAGAGGAAGGAAATCCTGTGTCCACAAGACTTGGAGGCAGATCTCCTCACTGTGCAATGTCACATTTGGGCTCCATGCCCAAGCAGCCCATTGTTTTACGGGGTTTTTACATCTTACCCTTTCTCAACCCACCCATTGCACTGGAACCCACCACAGGGGACGACAGCAATTGGTTTATGTCTACTCTCACACTGCTGAGCAGCAAGAAAGGAATCTGTGTGAGGTCTCGACCAAGGAAATATCTGTACCATATTCTCTCTAAACAGCTCAGGAGTAGTATACTTAATTCTTCAATTAAGGAAATCCATTGCACCCCTAATTGTGGTAGTATACTTACTTGTTTCCCTGTTGACCTCTTTCCATGTCTGATTCATTATTGCTGGTCTGGCAATTCCTTGCCAACCCAGTTTTGGAAGGTTTTTTGACCAGAGGTAGGTAACACCAGGGGAAGGGCTGAAATCTGTCTGACATCTCTCTTTAACGTAATGATCAGACTAATACCTTTTGCTGTGCTTAAATCACAATGATGAATAAATAATGATGACCTGTGAAGGATAGGAACAGCCTGCCTAGGGTGGATGAACGGGGCCAGCAGGTTCCCACAACATTTTTCTCCTTCCCTGCCATCTCAGGTGGGGATCTTAACTGGAGAAGCCTAAATGGAGTCACCACGTTTGCCAGACATCTTTTTTGTCCCCGGTGAAAAATACTGTGCCCAAATACTGAGATATCTATAGGTGTGGCTTTTCCATGTGATCCTGAAAAAGACAGACAACATGTTTAATAATGAAATTTTAAATTGATGTTACCCATTTGGGGTGGCTTAATATAGGATGTAAACACTGGTCCATGTGTGCTAGCACCTGATAGATTGTATCTCATAAGCACCAGGAGGAGGCTAGGACCCTGTTATGGAACAAGCCAAGAAATGCTGGGCAGAAGCAATTCCTACTTCCCACTGTTGTGAGGGTGTAAGACAATCAGTCAGTCTGATGTGACCCCACACATACAATGGCGGCAGGAGTGGGTGGGATGAGCTCAGGTGCTATTAGCTACAGCCTCCCTGGGAAGAAAGGGGAGAGGAAATAAACACAATCTAGAGTTCCCCCTTGCTTTCCTTTTCTCCCACCCAAAATGGTGGGAGGTGGTTGGTGGTGCATGTGTCCTCACTGCCCCCAGTCGTATCAGTTACACATCTCGGGTAGCAAGATGAGCACTTAGGTACTCTATGAATAAAGATTTGGCTTTCTCCAGTTTTTTTGTTCTTCATTGTAATTGCTCCGTTTTTTAATATCTATCTTTTAACATAGTGCCCAGAATTGAACGTAGTATTCCGGGATCTGTTATACTGGAGCCATATATAGATTGTCTTGGGCTCAACAAGGAATAATGTGTTAGCAACAGCACACATCGGTTCCATGATATGATGCATTTGTATATAGGGCTTGATCTTGAAAGATGCTGAAAAGTCTGGCAGCCTGGCAAAGTATTTTTCTCTTTGCTGACTGTCCTATTGCAAAGTCTTTTCTATTTTTCAGTTTGCTATGAGTCCTCAGATAAACTAAACATAGCCTATGTGTTTATAGTGCCATAATGAGAGGAAACCATTGATGTAGTTTAAATTTTTCAAGCATTTATGCTAACGGTAGCTGAAGAAATAATGTAAGATGTATCTTTAAATTGCAAGTTCTTTGGGCTAGGGACTGTCACTTAGAATTTGAGGTAATAGGGTCTTTCTGCTTAAAACCTAAAAGTGGAAGGTCTAAATATGATTACAAGAAATTTAAAATGGTAGAACTGTCAAGATGGATTTATAGCAAATCCAAAAAAGTATCTAAACTGTATTAACAGTACATAGATTTTAGGGCCAGCAGCTGTCCTTCCCTTTCTTTATCTCCCTTGCTTTAGTTTTTTTAGCTCTCACTTGATTTGTTTGCGATTAGATTGGAGCCTCTTTGGAGCAATGGATTACAAGTAGATAAAGGGCACAACACAGAATAAATGTCATGTTAGGTAGTGAAGCATTTTTGCCCCTTTGAAATAGGGAGACTAATGTAATAAATACTTCCATCTTATGCTGGGACTTAGTCTCTGACCTCTCTCATTACTGAAAATGCATGTACATCATTTGATATATCCATTGTTTAATTTCTGGTAAAACAAAAGTTAATATGGAATGGTTCTAACATTTATGTTAATTAACTAATTATCTTTGGTTTGTAGGTAATAAGATCAGGGCAGAAATTGCTGAGGAAGAAATCTGCTGATGGAGAGAAGAAAGGTGGAGGATGGTTTAGTGGGTTCTGGGGTAAGAAGGAATCTAGAAAAAAGGAAGATGAAGAATCACCAGTTCCTGAAAGTAGGTTTGAATTTAAGTAGGTCATTCTCACATGAAGCTTGACAAATAGTACTAATATTTAATTCACTTGTGGGTAGGTGACTGTCTGTCCTGCTTGGCTATAGGAAAAGAAGAAAGGTAGAGGTATGGAGTGCAGTGTTTTCTTTGTGTTTAATTTTGGTTCTCTGCTGTTATATCACTGAATAGATAGTAATTTAGTGAAAACACAGTAATAAAATATGTCAGCAAATAAGCTGTCGCCTCTTGTAAATGATGTATGAAAATTTCAGAAGTGCATTGTAAAGAAAAAATACTGAATTATTTATGATAGTTGTAGAAGGCAAGTAAGTATTCACTAGCAAGTTCCTCTAGTGACGGTTGGCTGTTTGGGCCAGGAATTCTTAGGGTATTGCATGGTGCCTAGCACAATGGAGTCTTGATCACAGCTGGGCTTCTCTGTGCCACTGGGGTGCAAGTAATTTCAGTGAGCTTATGTTACGTAGGTATATATCACTAGCCTGTGGTGGGGGAATGAGAGTCACATTGCATAATTTACAATCTTTTTGAGAAATACTTCATAGCAGAAACTAAATTAAGTGCCCTGGCAGCCTGTGGTTTTAAGATATATTAATTAAATTATGTTTTTCCTATACCAGTTATGGGTACTAATGTGAATTTGAACACTTTTTTTTTTTTTTTTAGCCATTGATGACCTCATGACCCCAGAAGAAAAGGCTAAGCTCTTTACTGCTATTGGGTATAGTGACAGCTCTCACAACTTGACTTTACCTAAGAAGGTAAACTTACCATTTTTAATGAAAAAAGAACAAAAAATTTGTTGTCCTGGTATACGTCAGTAATACAGGAGTGAAGTTAGGAATGACTATATTTTGAGTGCCAATCGTTCACTGATACTGATCTGCCAAATATATATTCACTGTGAGTTCATATTCACTATATATAGACTAAAAGATCATTATATTGGGCTGTATAAATATCTGGGCTTGTTGAGATTTTGGTGTCCAATAGTCAAATGCATCCTGACAAATCACTTGCTTGATGTTACTATCAGGATGTCTTAATAAAATCATTCATGTGTGATCTTTATTCCCCAGATGATGTGCAAATAGGTAATGGGAGCAGAATGAGTTGAAAGATAAACTTGCTTAAAAGAGAGGAAAAAATAAAAGGTTTGCTGTAAATGGGGAAAACAAAACAAATTCCAACGAACAAAAAAAAACAACTAAAATAGTTTGACCTCTTCAGTGTCTCTATTTCTTGCTGAGTGTTGGAGGGAAGAACTTAAATTGGAGTTTAAACTTAGAATCCTAACATCAGTGCATTTCTATGGTAATTAAGTGAAATAAATATGTATTTAGTTCAAACATTAGTATAGTATTGTTGATGCCTTGGGTCAATGGTTAACCAATATTCAGAGCTTGGCAGGGTGGTTCATGTTAGGATGAGAAATTGATCATATGAGTCAGGTATATACACTGTGTAATTTTGTTGGGTTAAAAATATATATGCACAAGGTGCTGTTTACACAAACACAATAGTAACAAACAGCAGTAAGCAATTAGATTGTTCAGAAATCCCCAAGTCTGCATTCCAGCTAGTTATGTGCACAAGAAACTCACATGGCCAAAAAGCCACGATTACTCCAGGTAAGAAAGAGGGCAGCTTAGGCTAAAACCTGTCCTGGTTTACCAGTGAAGTGCAGGCAGCAATTAGAAATCAAAAAGCAAAACCCAAAAAATGGAAAAAAGAGGAAATAGTGAGTAATGAGAATAAACTAGAAGTTATGAAGTGTAGAAAATTGGTAAGGGAAGCTAAAGACCTCAGGGAGAAATCCATGGCTTGCAGGGCTAAGGACAATGAGGAATTTAAATATATTAGGAACAAAAGAAATCCTAACAGTAGTATAGACTCATTACTAGATAGAGACGGTAAAATTAATGATACAAAAAAGGCAGAAGTTTCAATAAATATTTCTGTTCTGTATTTGGAAAGAAGTGGGATAATGTACTAGAATCATAGAACATCTGCTAGAGATGAACCTTTTTAAATCAGGAAGCCCAGGTAACTTGCACTAAAGAGTCCTAAAAGAGTTGGTTGAGATCTCTTCTTTTTAATATATCTTAGAATACCTACCAAATTCCAGAAGACTGGAAGAGTGCTAATTTTATGCCAATAGTCAAAAAAGACAAACTGTGTGACCAGGCTAACAGTGGACTGACTAGCGTGACATCAGTCCTGGCCAAAATAATAGAAAAGCTGATCTGGGATGCAGTTATAAACATATTCCTATGTCATTCAGTTTGATTTTATGGAAGAGAGTTCTAGTCCAACTTGATTTAAATCTTTGAGACTACCAGTTTGGTTGATAAAGTTAACTGCGTAGATGTAATGTACTTAAACTTATATAAGCTGTCTGTCTTAGTACCAAAAACAGTCTATTAAACAATTAGCACTACACGCTGTCAATAAAGCCCACATTAAATGAATTAAGAATTGGTCAACTGATAGATTTTAAAAAAGCAGTTGTCAGTGGGGAATCAGTATTGAATAGGGCCATTTATAGTAGAGAATCACTGCTGACAAAATTTGAAGATGTCACAAAGATTGGCAGAGGAGTAACTAATGTGGACAAGGCAGTCATACAGATGGGTAAGATGGGCCCATTCAAACAAAATGCGTTCTAATGTAGCCAAATGCAGTTATGCATCCAGGAACAAATAATGTAGGTTCTACTTACAGAATGTGGGGTTGAATCCTGGGCAGATGTAACTCTGAAAAGGATTAAGGGGTCATAGTGGACAATCAACTGAACATGAGCTGTGGCAAAAAGCTAATGGGATCCTTGGATATGTAAACAGGGAAGTAATGAGTATGGATGTGACTTTACCTTGGTATATGGGATTGGTGAGATGGACGCTGGGATACTATGTCGATTTCTGGTGTCAACATTTTTTTAAGAAGAACAATGAAAAAAATCAGAGCAAGTGCCACCAAAATAATTGGAGGGCTGGAGAAAATGTACTACCTGGATTTACAGCATATTGCTTGAGATAAGAACCTTGCAGTAAATCAGAGAGCTTCAAGTATACAAAATATTGTCCTTGGCAACTCTACCCCTTTGGCACAGAGTGGACTAGCCATTTATGTATTTTGTGATATTGTAGCTATACAGAAGTTCAGCAAGTGTTACCTATTTGAATGTGATTTTTTTTGTCCTGAAGACTTGACTGGAGATCTTAGTAGTGTAATCTGAGTTGTAACTTCTCATAAGTGAAAGAAAAACTAGAATAATTCTTGATGCTCATGAGAGATGTAAACCAGCCTGAAACAGTAATCTTCTATGTATCTCAATGAAGTATTTACTCTCAAGATTGACCCTGAATACTGTTTCACTGACCCTGTTAACAAAATGATCAGCCGTCAAATAAACTTGCTCTGTTTGTCCCCTCAGAGGTTGGTTTGATGCTGCAGTAGGGGTTCAAAAATATACCATTGGAAGTTGTGCATAATGCAAACATAAACATGCAGATATTAACTTGGATGTGATTACTTCACTATACAAACTATGCAACATCTTAGTGAGTAGAAAGTGCATGCACATCCACCAAAAAAATTTGCAGGGCAGCATCACAAGAAAATGTTTGTACTTTTACAAGGTTGATTCTGTAAGCTTCAAAGGACACAGCCATTCTGAAAGTCTCCCAGACTCTTTGTGGCCTTAGCAGAGATAATTAAGGGACAGCACATTTCCACCCTGAGGATATCAAAATGGGTCTCAGGATGCGTTACGCTCTATGAACTAGCAGGATGATCCCATTGGGTGGGATACGGGCCCATTCCACGAGATCACAAGCCTCAACTACCGCTGCACTCCATGACATGCCCCTGTTTGACATTTGTAAAGTGGCCACTTGGAGCTCAGTGCACTCCTTCTCTTCTCATTATGCCTTGGTGCATGTTTCGGCAAAGGGCGCTTCATTTGGTACAGCGGTCCTTCATTCAATGCTTCCGTCGTCCTCCTTGCACTCTCCTATATAGGTACTGCTTGTCAATCACCTCAGTGGAGTACAATAGGGACCATCACTCGAAGAAGAACGGGAGGTTACTTACCAGTTACTGGAGGCTCTTTGAGATGTGTGGTTCCTCTATGTATTCCAAACCCACCCCACTTCCCCTCTGCTGTGGATCTGATACGTCTCTGGTGGAGAAGGAACTGGAGACGTGACTGGTCTGCCTTGCCTTTTGTTGCTTCGGGCGGAACCATGTGGCAGTGGAAGGGTGCATGCGCAGACCGACGGACACTACTATTTTCAAAAGCTCCAGCTCCAGGGGCAAGAAGCATGCACATTACCCTCAGTGGAATACAGAACCTTCCCTTCTGTAGAATAGTCTTTCACACAGTGTGGGAAAACATTTATTATTTAATGAGGGAATCTTTGGTGATATACTGTGGCAGTATACTCGGTGTACATTGCTACCCTCTTAATTTCTCTCTTCACACTGGTAGTCCTGTTCCTTAGGTTAGGGATGCTAGTCACGTACTCAGAAGAATGTATGGGTTACATAACTGTTTCTTTTCCATGTTTATGTATCAAGGAATGTTCAAATCCTACTTTTCTGTTTTGATTCAGATAAAGAGAAATCATTTCTTCTTGTTCTCAAAAAGGAAAAGTGTGCTCTGATTTTATGTGGATGCACTCAAACATAGGTCCCAGGAAGTAATCCAGTAACTTTGATTTACATAATCTTTCTTGCTGCTGAGACTGACATACATATATGTGTAAATTATTCAGATCATTAATCAAAATTAATGGCCACACCTAGTAATTATATCTTTGAGTTTAACTAGTCATGGGATTAGGAGTTGCCTGGCTTCACTGGATTTTCATCAATGTAGTATGTCTATGACTCGAGTAAAAATAATTATTGTTAGATGGAATTGATGTCTGTTCTGTCAGAGAAAGGAAATACCTCAGTAACTTTTTTTTTTTTTTTTTAAACTTGGAGAGGGGGATGATGATTGAACTCAGGGGCCTGTAACACAGGTTTCTTTGTGGGTAACCAGGCAATATGTTGGGCTATTGAATTGGCTGCATTAAAACTATATAAAACAGTGCAATATGTGGTAAATATAAGAAAGTAGAAATTATCATGAAGCATTTGTGCAAAGACTCTTAATCTCAATTTTTTTTATCTCCCCGACTAGTATGTTGCTCATGTAATGACACTGAAGCTGTTAAGTACTTCTCTTACAATTAAAGAAGACAAGGATGTGCCAGAGACTCTTAAAGTACAGATAATTGATCTAAGCACGAAAATATCTCAGAGACCAGGAGCACAAGCACTTAAGTAATTACATGTTTGCTTTTTCATATTTCTGTGAACAGTGATCAATTATATTTTCAGGGTGCTAATTTTCACTCTGCTTATTCCCTTTTAAAATTAATGATTCTTGAACAAAGCAATATGTTGTGTATGACTCTCCTTATTACATTTTCTCAGATTTTTTACAACTTAAAACTTTTTTGTAGGTAAATGAAGTTATAAATATTGATCTTTAAAAAAAAAAGTTGAAGGAGTGAGCCGTGCTGGCTTGCTTAATAAAGGCCTCTTGTGGAGCCCTGCTTCATTCAATGTTTAACATAATTACCTTTTATTTATGCTACCCATTCATACATGTGCAGCTTGTCTTCATTCCATATTTTGTTAAAAAGTGCTAAAAGTAATACCAAGCCTGGCTCCTCAGTCAATGCCAAATGTGCTGACCAGAGTGCCCACCCCCAGTTAAGTTGGTTATCTTGATTACTTTTAGCTGAAGAAGTGACAAATATTGCTTTGCACATAGTTCTGTTTCATCTGAAAATCTCAAAGCAATTCACAAAGGATTAACCCTGCTTAAAGCTGTGGCTGGGATGATTTAGTTGGGGATTGGTCCTGCTTTGAGCAGGGGGTTGGACTAGATGACCTCCTGAGGTCCCTTCCAACCCTGATATTCTATGATTCTATGATAAAGGGTGCCCTAATCAAATACAGAGATTTGAAATAATAGTTATGATGATGGACAACGTGGCCTGTTTCCAGGATATGGTTCTGTCCTCAAATCAGAGTTTATTTCCCAGCTCTGCCACAAACGTCCTATGGAATCTTCACCGAGGAACTAATACACTCTCACCCTTAGATGTTGCATTTGGAAAATGAACCTGTGCACACTTTTTCTAATTCAAGTTAGCATATTGGTGGTGAGAGTAGGAGAAGTAATTTTAACAGATTCTGTTTTTCCCCCCACTTTTCTTTTATGCAGAACCCCATTTCACAGAATATCTGTTTAAAATATTCTGTAATGTGTGATGTGGTTTCACTGGGCAGATTGAGGGACACACAACTAGCACTTGGCCCAAAAATAAAAAAGGAGACTTTTGAAAGTATAGTTGGCAATGAGACTTATGCTCAAAAATGTGGAAGTGATGATTTTACTAATAAAATTTCATAAAGGAAAAGGTGGATCTAATCTGCCTTAGCTATTCTCCTTTCTTTTAAAAGGTTTAAAAAAAATCACATCTCTATGAACGTGGGCCTAAACGGACTTTCCTGTTTTAAACTCCCAAGTCTTTACTACTAAAACTGAATGAAGATCTTAATAGACAGTTGTAGAAAAACCATGTATTTTTTTTCTAAGGTGCAACCAACCAACAGAATCTCACATTGAGAAATCTGGTTCCTGTTTCCTGAAGTAAACAATAAAGACCTTCCGTTGGTATCAAAGGGAGCAAGACTGGGTCCATAACTTGCATTGAAATCTACAGGATTAGGCTCCAAACTGGCTCTCCTAAATCATTAATTACTTTTTTTCTAATCTAGCGTAAATGCACTATCTCTGAATAAGAGAATCAGTTACAAGAGAAATGTGAACCTGAATTTAAAATGAAATAAAGCTGAATGTAGATGGTAAGGACATTAAAATCGCAGGGCTTAATTTAGTCTCCTGTTGTATTCTTTTCTTTGTGTAGCCTGCATTGTCACTTAAACTATTTAGCTTCGTTTAACCTAAGGTATTTCTTTGATGCCTTTTTATAGGCAAGAATCTCCTAAAATCCTTTGGCATGCAGTTAGTCCTATGAATTTAGGATACTTCTTGAGACAGTTCTGGCTAATGATTAGCCAGCCGCCCCTGTGTCTTGTGTTCACTTACATCTTGTCTAAGACACTGTGAATTTTCCTGTTTCATGTTAGTGCAAAGTGAAATTGCAGCTTGTATTCCATTGTTACATTTACATACTCTTGAATATTCAATACAAATTGATTTAAAACAATTCTTGTCTTCATTTACAGAGTGGAGGCAAAGCTTGAGCACTGGTATGTAACAGGACTGAAACAACAAAGTATCGTACCTTCTCTTGTGGCTTCTATTGGGGATACCAAATCATCTTTGCTTAAAATAGTGTTTGAGACAAATCCAGAAGATAGTACTGCTGACCAGAGCCTTATAGTTGAATCACAGCCTGTGGAAATCATATATGATGCTGTGAGTAATATTCAAATTAGAAAAGTATGGGAATACCTTTTTGTTCTCTCTCAACCTCATTGCCTTTCCATCTCCTTTCAAATATTGTACCAAAGTAGTTTTTCTTCCTTGCCTTAATTTTTTGCCATCTCAGTTTAATTGATATTTAATTTATATTTTGGAACTGAAGCAGTGTGTATTGGATGATTGCATATAAACTGATGCTATTTGTTTTTAAAGAGAACAATAAATGCAATGGTGGAATTCTTCCAGACAAGTAAGGGAATGGATCTGGAACGACTAACATCAGCCACCTTGATGAAGTTGGAAGAAATTAAAGAAAGAACTGCTACAGGTAAATAGATAAAAGTAACTACCATTGATAAGTGAACCCTTAAATATTAGCAAAGAGCCTGGGGGCCTTACTTGCGAGGCAGTATTAGTATTGCTGTTTGAATAAACATCACACCATGGGATCTCTGAATCAAAATTGCTTTGAGTTCTGTTTCTCTTGAGTCAATACAAAGATGAGTGATTAACCTCCAGATAGAATGCTTTCTAGCAATAAATTGAAAAATTGACTGAAAAACTTACAAGATGTTAGCATATAGAGAAGTGAACCAAAAAGATGTCTGCATTAAAGATTGATCACATTTAATCTGTAACTGCTCCTACAGTGAAAATATGACTTTTACCTTGGTATAGTATTGTTTGTTCCATGTGCCATACCTGTTGGTTACAGATGTGAATATATTTTCATCTTTTAATCTGTTCTTTTCCTTATTTAAGGACTAGCTCATATTATTGAAACACGGAAAGTGCTTGACTTGAGGATTAATCTGAAACCATCCTATCTTGTGGTTCCACAGACCGGTTTCCACAATGAAAAGTCAGACCTACTTATTTTGGACTTCGGTACGTTTCAGGTATGCAGTTGGTTTCCTCTGGTTTCATTTGAGCTCAAGATAGAGGGAAATTATACAATTATTTGTTCACATTTTAAGACTGACAACAGTGCTGATCAGTGGTCAGACACCTTTTTGTAAACCCACTAGTATCATTTGCATCATAATCTTTGACATAAACACATGAATAAGAATCATCCAGAAGAACTATATTTCATTCTTTGTGAAATGTGGTTCCATATATCAAACAAGTTAAACTGTAAGAGCTATGTGATTTTCAAAGCCATATATTTCACTTGTTTATAAAGCACTGTGCACCTACATTTTTCAGCGAAGTAGTCTTCCTTTTATTTAACAAATAAGACTTAAGAAAAGCTGTTGAGCTACTCTGGAGCTGTGAAGTTGATGCTATGGTGGTGCTGTAAAGCTGAAACTTGAAGTCCTATATAAGTTGACTAATATACTGTTGTAGACCTAATGTGATATACTAACAAAAATAAAAATAAATGTTACTGAACTTGCTCTATTTTCAGTTATGCTATCTTAATATTTGTTAGGGATAATGGCGTTGATATTTCTAAAATACCTCTTCTGAGGTAGTCAAACCAAAAATTACAGGCTTTAAAAATCTAGTAGTTTTGCCTGTACAGTATTGAAATGAATAATATAGTGTGTGTGTATAAATACTGTACTTTTATTTCTTTCAATCTGTCCCACCAGTTGACCAGCATAAATCAAGGGGGTCATCAATCTTCTAGTTTTTCATCCTTGGAAGAGATTATGGACAAAGCTTATGACACGTTTGATGTGGAAATCAAGAATGTACAACTTCTTTTTGGCAGAAGAGGTATTAAAGCATAATCACTTCTTAATCAACGAACAATAAAAATGTTTAAATATATATTAGTAGATAGTGGTTTGTTCTTAAAATAAGTTACATATAATGTAAAGAAAATAGAAATTAAAACTGTAAAACTTCCTTTATTTTAATGTTTCCGGTATCTTGTGTAAAAATGCCCATTTGTTCTCTGGAAATCTATATTATTGCTGTATTCATTCAAGTGTTAGCAAGTAAGTTAGGGGTAGGTAACTTAGTATTCCGCACCGATTGATAGGCTCATGAATTTTTGTTTATTTGGATTAATAGACAGCTCAGACTAGCTCAAAATGTATATGATGGTCTTTTATGATGATTTACATGTGAGGACTCTTATGTTAGGAAAAATATTGTGAGGAAAAGAAGAAATCTGACGTACTGATAATGGCTGAGTTCATAGCTCTTGCTTCTGGGTTTTCAAAGTTGTAAGTGAAAATACTTCTTGGTTTTGGCCCATGCTAGATGCTGATAAAGCATGATGTTAGGGGTGGCTGTTTTCTGACCTGTGGAAATCCATGCAATATCTTGCCTATATGAACTTAGGTTTCTGCAGTTCATTAGATGGGCTGGATTTTTTAAAGTAATTCTTAAATGATTTTTCTGGATTATTTTTATACTGTCTCTTCATTACAAAATAAAGCTTGTGAAGTTTAATTTTTAAACTGGTTAAACATTCCTTCAGGTGAAGACTGGAAGAAGGCTCGATTTCAGCATCCATCTGCTTTGCACATATTACAGCCTATGGATATGCATGTGCAATTAGCCAAATCAATGGTGGAGAAAGACCTCAGAATGGCTAAGTAATGTATCAGCACTATCAGACAATTAATTTTTGCTTGGTCATTTGTTCTTATTGAAAAAGGGCTTTGTCACTGAAGCCCAGTGGGACAAGATAGAGTTTGAAGACTTAATTTTCTCCTTGTTACGGCAAAGTCAGTAGCTACATTTATAATTAAGGCTGCCTAACAGTTTATATGTTGCTTGTAACTTTGCCAAGCTTCAATCATTTGGGATGAAACTTGACATATCGCGCATTTACAAAATTCTTAGCCTGCAGCAAAGTTTCAGCTAAAACAATGTAGCCTTTTGTGAGAATCAGATAAAGGAAAAACATCTTCTTTTGCCCATGTTAAATTGCTAAAGCGTCTCTATGCTTTAGAGCATACACTTAAGAGAATTCACACTCGTGTCAAGAATGTGCTTTTTGTCATTTCTGTGGAAATTTGGCCTTAGTTGTGAGCCTCTGAAAAATGGCACGTGGATACTTGTTAGCATTTGGTAGCTAAATTCTCAGAAGATACTATTTGCACTGACTATGCTCCATGCTCACACAGTTCCTACTGGCCTGCAATAATCTAGTCTCTGACAGGTTTCAGAGTAGCAGCCGTGTTAGTCTGTATTCGCAAAAAGAAAAGGAGTACTTGTGGCACCTTAGAGACTAACCAATTTATTCTATTCTCTGAATGATTGCACAAGTACATTACACTCTTGGTGTGGGTGCATCCCAAGCACAGTTGTCAGAAATTTTTTCTTCTGAGGTACCCTTCATGGCAGTTCACTCTTCCCTGTCGCAGACCTCTGTGTCAGTATAAAGAGAAAAGCTATTCCCTCCACCCCTCTGTTCCTTCTTACTTCTTGTGGCCTCATGCATATATGTAGTGTGGTGTGCCAGATTACATATCAGGATTCTACAAGGTTGGCTAGCCTCAGTATTTTTGCCAAGCTGTCACAATGTGAACACTGTGCTCAAGGGGCACCTCACATTTTAGATTCTCTAGACTAGACTAGACTGGTGGGCAAACTCTGCCAACATTTGAGAAGGAGTTAATTTGTCCTCCTGAGCCATCACTCATGGTAGTAACAGATGCATCTGCTTTAGGTTGGGATGCTGATCTGGGTTCCCCCTCAGTTTTAGGGGTTATAGTCTGCAAAAGACCTGACTCATGAGGTAAGGGGAGTTGACAACTATCTGGCTAGTGTGCCCAGTTTTTCCGTCCCATTTCAATTTTCTCAGTATCACAGACAACTCAGCAACAATGTTCTACCTCAGCAGACAAGGAGGTGGCCGCTCATCCTTGTTCTGCCAAGAAGTGCTTCTTCTGGAAGTGCAGAACAGGCTGGCAGGTGACCTAAGCAGGTCATTGATGAATCACCATGAGTTGTCTATTTATCTGGATGGAACCAGGTTCATTTTCCAGCCCTGTGCAGCTCCTCAGGTAGACCTGTTTGCAATGAGATAAAACAGGAGATGCCAACAGTTTTGTTACCTACAGGGTCACTGTCTGGGTTCCCTAATGGACACTTTCCTGTTGTCTGAAGGAGCAATCTTCTGCATGCTTTCCGATCGATTCCACTGCTTCACAATGTGCTACTAAAAAATCAGACTGCACCATGCCTGAAACATTCTTATTGCCCCAGCGTGGCCAAGGCAGCACTGACTCTCCACTGTCCTGTACCTTTCAGTGAAAAAGCTGATACTGCTTCCATTGGACCCGGATTAAATTTCATAGGACTGGAAGGGACCTTGAGAGGTCATCTGGTCCAGTCCCCTGCAGTCACAGCAGGACTAAGTATTATCTAGACCATCCAAAATCTTATTTCTCAAGACGATGGTTGTCTGTTGTCTACCCAAACCTGTAGACATCCATCGAACAGCATAGATGCTCCATGGTTAGACTCTGGGGGGCAGTTGTGTTCAAAAGAGGTTAAGATGTGCTATTGCATAGTAGAAAATGATCATCTACATCTACTTGCCTCTCTGGGTATGTCTACACAGCAAAAAAAAAACCCAGCCACCTTTGGGCTTGCAGGGCTCGGGCTGCAAGGCTGTTTGATTGCTGTGTAGACTTCCAGGCTTGGGCTGGAGACGGAGTTCTAGGACCCTTCCACCTCACAGGGACCTGGAGGCTGGACTCCAGCCCGAGCCCAGAAGTCTATACAGCAATCAAACAGCCCCTCAGCCTGAGCTGTGCAATCCTGAACCAGCTGACCAGGGTGTGTCGCAGGTGTCGAGTTACTGTATAGACAAACCCTCTAAGCAGAAGCATTTCTCTGCCTGGTCTCATCTGCCTGGAATTTTGCTGATACATTCTTCAATCCAATATATTTTGGACTATCTTTTGTACCTAAAACATAGATTGGCTGTTAGTTCCATCAAGGTCCACTTAGTAGTTATCTCAGCCTTCCACTCTTAGGTGGCTGACTGCTCTCTTTTCTAACAGAATATCAATACATTTTTGAAAGACCTGGAAAGATCGTCAGGTACGAGATCCTGTTCCTCATGGGACCTAAACTTGATACCGTAAAAGTTTGTTCTTTCTTTTAAGCTTTTAGCTACCTGCTCTTGATTGTCTCTTTCAGTGAAAGTAACATTTTTGGAGGCCATGACTATGAGGGTAAGTGAGCTGTGGGCCCCAAACTGCACTCAGATAAAGTTGAAAGGAAGGCTGCACATACTCTGGTTATTAGGAGAGCATTGGCATTCTACCCTAACAGGTCCAAACAGTTCTCTATCTGTCTTCCCAACTCTTTGTGGTGATCACAGACAGAATGAAGGGGCTCCTAGTTCGTTCTCAGAGCATATCATCTTGGATAACTTCATGTATCCGCCTGTGCTACTATTTGTCTAATGTTAGCCTGCTAAGCGGAGTGATAGCATGTTCAATGAGATAGCAAGCTGCTTCTGCAGCCTTCCTGGCTAAAGTTCCTATCTCAGACATTTGTAAGATGGCAACTTGGTCTTTGGTGCTCATGTTTGCTTCCTATTATGCCATCACTCAGCAAGCTCGGGATGATGCCAGATTTGGGCGAATTATCCTTTAGTCCCTGGGCAGATAGGCTCAGATCCTTTTACCTGTTTCCATGGCTAGTGAATCATCAAGAGAGGAATGCACATGTGCAATCACTCGAAGGAAAAAAACAGTTACTAACCTGTTCCATAACTATTGCTCTTCAAGATGAGTTGCATATGTCCGTTCTACGACCTGCTGTCCTACCTCTCTGCAGCAGTGTTTTTCCGGCAAAAAGAAACTGAAGGATGGCGGTGGTGACCTTGTCCTTTTATACATATATGCACAGGCATGCAAGAGCAGAGAGCTCTCGAGCTGCCCCGATGGGTACTGCTGAGGGAAAAATTTCTCACCACTGTGTTCGGGGCATGCACACACCAAGAGTGGAATGGTCATGTACAACACACCTCGAATAACCACAGTTGAGGAACAAGTTAGTAATTGTGTTTTTTTTTTGCATACCACCTTTTAAAATTTTCAAGGAAATCTTGTCTGAAGTGTTTTTGGTCACGGTTTCAGGCTGCAAATAATTCCTTTACATTTTTGTTTAAAAGCACAAACTGTTCTGCTGTTTACTGAACAAAAACTTTTGAACATTGTGGCAGTTGAGTGTGTTTTGAATAAAGTAGCTCCGGGTGGGTTGTCCCCACATCTTAACTTTTCCAAGAAAAACAAATATCACAAGTTAAGAGCAAAACCAGTGACCTGAATACGTAAAATGTATGTAGAGGCAGTTTTTCTGGATTTTCGGGCAAGTACCTTACATTGTTCTCCAGCCATCAGTATGGCTAACACAAAGGAGGAGCTGAGAGGAGGAGGGAGTTATGACTAGCCCCCTGGGCTTCAATAGGAAGGCGGGGGAAAGGGGTTATCTGTGAAATTCAATAGTGGGGGGGAAAAATCTCCATTTAGCTTGGGTGTTTAATATAGTTTCACTGATAGAATTTTTTTTTATGGCTGCGTTAACTATAAGTATATGTACTAACAGGCCCTGAACGCAGATGTCTGCATCATGAGCTTCTTTGCTCAATGGTTAATGACATGCTAAAATTAAAATTTAGTAAACCTCTTAGTATCTGCTGAAAAGTTGGCTCGCATGTAACTTCATTCCAATATTACACTGTTCACAAAATGCTGGTTTTTTTAATTCTCTCCCCACAGGTTTAAAGTTTCAGGAGGCCTTCCCCTGGTACATGTGAGGGTTTCTGACCAAAAGATTAAGGGGATTTTTGATCTGATTGATAGCATTCCGTTTCCTCAGATGTCAGCCATGTCAGTTCAAAGCACAAAGGTAAACTGACTAGGATAATGATAAACTCGAACTAAAACATGATAGTATAACTGCATAAAACCACTTTTAGTGACTGCATTCCTTCATTTAGTATTTATGGAAAGCCGATATTAGCAGGTAAGAGAAAGCTACAGGATATCTGAAAAAAAATATAGTAATATGTTCATGTGTTGCTGTAAATGATGATGAAGATAGTCTTCAAAGTCCACTTGAGCACACACAACTAGTCTTATTTGAATAGGCAGTGTATATGTTGACTTGAAAGCTCAAATTAAAATTTGAGTCTTATCCACAGATTTTATTTGAAAAGCAGGGTGGATTTTCATGAGAATATAAATGAACATTCTGAAGTCATAAAAAGTTATGGTAGATTAGTTTCTGTACTTGGCTATTTTTTTCTAGGTACCTGCTATCCCCACGGTTACTGATGTGAGGAAAGGGTTACTTGACACCTCAATATTGCTGGAAGGAGTAGAGTCAGGTAACAAAATATTTATAACTATTTCTAAAAGTAAAAAAAAAAACTATTGTCTATTTAGCAACAAAACTTTGCTAGGTGTTTCTGATCATGAAATGACTGTCCAGTGGACAATAAATACCTGTGCATACCTATGAATTGCAAAATTTAAGGCGGCCTTGCAGATCTTGCTGATAGTATCTTAAGACACTAAGCTTGCTTTTTAAAAATAAATAATTAGCCTTTTTTGTTTAGAAAATAGCTTTCATAATGTAAATTAGTGTATGGGAGGCTTTCCTAATCTGAGATCAGTCATTCAATGGGCTGTTAACTTGTGGTGTCTGGATCCTGATTGTCACAACTATCTTGCGCTTGTAATTACCATATTTAGAAAATACTTACATGAAGAGGCCTCAAACACAGGTAAATACAGAATTGATAATGACAGACAAATCAGTATGTCAAGGTACTAGCTGTTGCAAAGAGAACGTTTGCTTGTTTTTATATTTGGCTGTCAGTGCCACAGACAGCATAAAAATATTACATGTCTTTATTTCCTAGAGTCTGATGAATATTTTGATGCTGAAAATTCTTTTTCACTAACTGAAAAGGCTCTACCTGAGGGACATGATCTAAAAAACAAAACAGAGGCTATTAATGAGGAGTTCATAGACCTTCAGTTGAAGTTTGAAATTAAAGAGGCATGTGTTTTACTCTTCTCTCTTCAAATTGCATTACTCTCTCTTAATCTGAAGGCCATTATAAAGCAGTTATTATATGATCCATTACATGTCAAAGTGCACCCCCATTAGTCTTATAAACAACACGTTGATGAAGTGTAATCTCAGAAGATAATACATTTACTTTAGCACCATAATCCAGCAATCTTCCATATGTAGTAACTTGATAGTGATGCCACGTATGAAGGAGGAAGTTGAAACATCAGGAGAGTCATTAACAAAGAACCAACTCTAGGAATTTGATTCTGCTTTGTAACAGCAAAATTCTACTGAAAATATTGGTTCACCAAGAATTAGAAATGTCGTGTTCCCCCCCCGGTTCCATTATGCTTCAAGTAGTTCAGATCTTGACAGCCCACCTTCATTTTCAGACTCTTGTGCAAGAATGCTAGTTGTTAAGGAAAATAAGACAGTAAAATTAGCAGCAATTTTATTTTCCTCTTTCTGATTAATAAAAAATGGAACATCAGATATGAAAAGAGATACCACTCTATTACTGACATTTGTGTAATTCTCATTCATGTAGGTGGTTTTAGAACTCACAAAGCAACAGAAAATAGAGGAAACAATACTTGTATTTAATGTAATGCAGCTCGGAACAGAAGCTACAGTCAGAACATACGACTTAACAGCTGTATCTTACTTAAAGAAAATCAGCTTGGATTACCACAAAATTCAAGGTAATGAAAATAATAAAACAAAATGGAGGATAAAAGTAATCATGTCTCTGCTTAGTAGACTGCATAGTTAAACCTTTTTGTATCAAGGTTTGGACTGCCTACCCTACGCTTTCAGAGAAAAGTTCTACAGTATGACAGTTAAGTTTGATATTTAGAATGAGCCCCTTCTCTTTTGAGGCTGCGGTTGTGTGGGCCCAAATAATGGAACTTATGTGCCGGCACAGTTGATGCCATTAAGACATCCATCTCGTTTTCTGTGCTTATCTAGTAAATGAGTAATTTAGATATCTAAGTTGTAGTTGCAAAATGGTGGAAGTCAAGTTTTAAAAATCTGACCGTTACCCTTCGACACGCATCCAAATTTTTAGGAAGATACCTAGAAAAGGAAGTCACCTTTCTTAGTAATACATATGTGGCAATGTATCTGTTGAAGAGTGGGAAGGGGGTAAATTTAAATTTGGTCCAGAGAAACAAGATGTGGTAGCCTAGCTCTTGCTAATTCAGGGAAAATCAAATCAAAAGATGGAATCTTTGTTACAGGCTAATTCATGAGACTATCCTCCGGCATTATGATTCCTACTATTTAGTCTCCAGTGATTCTTTTACATACCTTACGTGACACCATGATTGAAGCCAAGTAAAATAATCACAATTATTAACCATGGGTGTTTTATTATTAAGGAAAAGAAAACTTTAAACAAAACAGACAAATGACAGAACACACTGATAAATGAGCTGTTTTGGTCAGTCTAGGTGCATGCTAGCCCAATTCAAGCCCTAGAAGAACTTCCATAGATTCATACATGTTAAGGTCAGAAGGGACCATTATGATCATCTAGTCTGACCTCCTGCACAATGCAGGCCACAGAATCTCACCCACCCACCCACTCCTGCAAAAAACCTCTGACCTATGTCTGTGCTATTGAAGTCCCCAAATCGTGGTTTAAAGACTTCAAGGAGAAGAGAATCCTCCAGCAAGTGACCCGTGCCGCACACTACAGAGGAAGGCGAAAAACCTCCAGGGCCTCTTCCAATCTTCCTGATACTTGTTCATTAATGATTTTGGTGTATACTGCATATTTTGTCCATGTTACTGTCTTTACTACTGTACAGATAAAGTATTGAGATATTGAAGCAGAGCCTATTCCATTTGTCATGATTTTTTTTTTTTCCAACTAAATGCTTTGTGAAACATTTTTCAGGGGCACATATCAACATTAGTCTCCAGCACACATGGACTTCTAATACGAGTTTGGCACCTACCTTTTTTGAAAATTACAGCCCTTTAAATGTTTTAATATTCTTATTCTTCAATATAAGTATTTTAAATACAGCAAAAAGAAAAGGTATAAGCCTGTCTAATGACAGTGTTGACTTGTCATTGCCTGCCTAAACGTTCAACTCAAAATGTAAATATGGATTCTAGGTTATTGGCACAATGCTTCAGGCAGCATCACAATTTGAAGTGTTAAATAGAAAATGATGTTAGAGGAGAAGGGTTTCATAAAATCGTTTCTTTGCCTGCTTCAATATTGTGAAAGCTGACTTCTTAATATGCTCTTACTTGGTATGTTACAGATAAAAAACGACCGCTTCACTTAATTAGCTCTTCAGATGGACCTGGATTAGACCTTTTGAAGGTGGAATATATCAAGGTACATGCTTACTATTTAATAAGTATTTATTAAAATGATCTGTTCAGTGTATCTGGTAACAAGTTAAAAATTTAGCACACAAGGTATAAATGACTGCAGTCTATACAATGCAATGGCTCATTCAATTTGTCTATCTTTAACCTTTTATAACATGTTTCCCTTTTAGGCTGACAAAAATGGTCCAAAATTTCAGTCAAGCTTTGACAACACTGAACAAACACTTCAGGTAAGTGAACTTTTTTCAAGTGTCTAGTATTAGACACTTTACTTAGCAGGTACCTGCAAGTCAAAACTCAGACTCATTGAAGACTAAGCCTGACTTCCCTAGGTAAAGTGGTATGATCTTACCTCGTGTTAAGTAAGTTAAGGTAAAATGCTAGTAATGATAGGGCAACTTGTAGTTTCAGTAGGTCAAGCTGAAGCCTAGGCTCCTCCATAGTCTTACCTTGACTGGCAAACTGTTGTGAAAACTACCAGCTGCTTGGTCTTCACTAGGGTTTTAACTAGCTAACTCGAGTTATGAGTTAACACACCCTTCATCTCCATCCCCCGCCCCGCCACACCCAGTAGAGACAAGGCCTTGAAGTCCAGATTGCCACCATACCACTCCAGCCCTGCCCCTGACACATCTCTACACCCTGGGGTTCATAGGAGATGGCTATAACAGCTGCCCCAACCTAGGAAAATTCTCAGCTGCCCACTTAGGGCAGTTTTACTGTCCTTGTGTGCCACTCTGGCAGTGCAAAGAGGTCCAGCTCTCCCAGAAGCTATTAGAGTATGGATCAGAAGTCTCAGCTATTCCCTGCCAATGAACTGAAATATGTGCTTAAAAGCCTTAGTTCAGGCACCAAACATTTTAAAATGACTAGATAACTGTAACAATTGGCGGAGTGAGCAAGCTCTGTACTAATGCTTTTTTCCTCCACAGTACAAGAACAAGGAGGTATTAAAGTTATAAAGGAACAAATTTAAGTATGTGAAAAGGAAATACATTTATTGTGTGGTACTCTCAATATCTGATGTTTGGGTGAAATGTCGGAAGAGATTAAAACAACCTGGGGGGAGGGAGGGGAGGTTAAAAAAAATCTCCATTAACTGTGCCTGAGATGAAAAACGAGAAAGGTAATCAGTTTTCTTACCATAGGGCATATTGCCAATTGGTGTCAGGAAGAAACTTTTTTCCCCTGGTGTGAGCTGTGACTGATGTAAGGAGTACCTTGGGGATGAAGGCATCTTCTTTTGAAGCATCTGCCAGTTACAGTCAAACTGAATATTTGACTGAAATGGTCAACTAGAGTGCTCTACGTTGGGTCTGTGAATTCTGTTTGTTCCCAGTTTAGAAATGTTTTATATTTCTGTGAATCCTTCTATATATTGAGTTGAATACTTTGGTACATACTTAGTGTTAAATCTTTACATTCCTTATATGAAACTGTCAAGGTTAGTGAAAAGTGATAGAACTAGGCTTGGATACATCAGCATAATTTTAATGAAAATGAAGTTGTTATTGATGGTTCCCAGATTAATTTATCAAGTTATGGCCTAATTAAACTACCTCTCTTTCATCTTGTCTGTCTTTTTGTGTGTTTGGGACAACTACAGTGTGGTATAAGCCTGGCTAATAACTCTGGTATAGCACGGGATTTTTAGTAACATTCAACTGCAGCTTGCTTGAAAGGTTTATTTTGTCCAGCTGAGAACAGACAGTTTAATAATGCAAGTGTTCCCCTGAAGAACTCTCTGGGAAGGTATTTTCTGCATCTTCTGGTAATTAGTATTATGCATTTTCCCCAACAGACTAAGTTCTCAGGGCAACAAAGGTTAAGAGAACCAGAAAACTTAAACTTAAACTTACAAACTTAAAAAACAGATCAGGAAAAACTACTCAAAGAATATACTGGAGTCAACTAAAAGGGGGGGAAAAAAACACAACTAGTCGAGTATTTGATGTCTTTTTAGTTTAGTTGCATGTCACCTTGTTCTTGTATTGTGGGAAGATGAAGCCAAATACTTATTGGTGATTACATATCTGTGTTATTTTCTTATATAATTGTCACCCTGCAAGCCTAAATCCCAACCCATTCAACAAGTCTACTCATGGAAGTGATCCACATGCTAAATGAATGTTACCTGTAGCTTTACTTTTTGTGATTTGGATTCTTTTGTTTTAAACAGGTGGCCTTTTCGTCATTAAATTTTCTGCTACATACACAGGCCCTTCTCTCTACTATCAATTTTCTAACAAGTGTTATTCCATCAAGCAGTCCAAGTGCTGGTGACACAGGACACTTGCAAACACAAGGAGAAAAGCAGCAAAAAGATACTAGTGTGAAGAAAGGTATAGTTAATCTTTTTGGCGAGCCTAATGTTGTTCAGTGTGTTACGTTGGATTGAAAGGGTAGATTTAAATTGTTAGACATTAATTTAATTTTAAAAATTATTAAAATATTTAGTTTGCAGAAACAAGAAATGGTAGACAAGTTCTTACTAATTTTCTTTCACTGCCAACTCAGAGGCATCCACTGTTTAGTCACAAGAGTTATTTTACATCGCTTAGGGGACATCATGATTAAGGCCAAGCAAAATAATGGCAGTTATAAACTATGGCTATTTTGTTATTGAAGTGAGGAAAAGAAAACATTAAACAATACAAATGATAAACTGGTTATTTACATTACAATTTGTGTGGTATCTCTTTCTGTGGAAAGCTTTTACCAGAGATTACAACCCTGAGAATGAACACCTCTTAGGTATGTTTTCCTCTTGGTAAGTTAAAACTAAAGTATATTTTTCCTGAAATTATTGTGAATCCTTTCTTTAGTATATCCTTAGATAAATAATGTTCATAGATGGGGAGAATTTTGGTTAAAGGCAGGATGTCCCATTGTTTGTTAATATATAACCAATTTATATATTAATAAGCCAGTTTATAGTTGGCAAAGTAAGTGATCTTTACTGCATCTTATGAAACTGAAGAAAACGTGGAAACCCAGTTACTTAGAAGAAGCCATTTAAGGAGCAATCTTGAGACAGGCCAGTTAGCCAAAATTAAGACTCTTAAATCCAATTAAATCCCACTGAATGTCAGTTTACCAATGTTTAGCCTCTGTCTTCTCTCCAGGAATGCAAGGTTTAACCACTTGGTGATTAACAGGAGAAACTTAGTCGTTTACGTATCAGAGAGGTAGTCATCCACAGAAACAACAAGGAGTCTGGTGGCACTTAAAGGCTAACAGATTTATTTGGGCATAAGCTTTCGTGGGTAAAAACCCTACTTCTTCAGGATTTTTTACCCACAAAAGCTAATGCCCAAATAAATCGGCTAGTCTTTAAGGTGACACCGGACTCCTTGTTGTGTTTTTTTTCCGTCTCTTAAGTTACAACATTTCAGTATTACCAAGAAAATCATGACCAGAGTTTTAAAGCTAATCCGTTGGCAGTCTCTTAATGTCCTCTCACTAGTCCAGGTTGAAGTAGTGGGGCTGTTTCTTTGGGTTGGTTTATTGAGGTTTTTTCCGTTTTCCTTACATAGGTTGCTTATAGAGGAGGCCAGGATGAGTTGTGGAGTGCTTGTTGTCTAAGTAGTAGGGTATGTGTGCGCACATGTGCGTGCGCTCACTTCAGAGTTTTTTATAGCCTTTTCTTTATTTTCATGAAATGCTAGAACACACCTTTTTCATACTTCTTCAGCTTTAAATTGGTTATCACTTTTTCATTGGCTCCATGCCTTTGGGGTTGGCTTAGGTGGCACTTTCAGCTCCTGAATATGCACTTTGTATTATTAATATACAATATTATAGCAGGGAAGATCCAGAAAACTTTTTAAAGTTAGTTTTAACTCTTTTATTTCCAGTCAAGCATTAATAAAATTGAAAGAGTACCTCAGATAATGGACGGAATACAAAGAAATTCTCTTTTCAAAAAGTACAAATGCTCCTGTTTTTTGATCAGTTTTTATTTCTCAAGAGTCTTTTGAAATTAAATAATTTATTGAAAGTCTTCAAATTAAGTTGTTGCTTCTATATGATCATTTTTGGAAAGATGATTTCTCGTCTTCTTGAGTGGGTTGAGAGTTATTGGAGCACTGTCAGCAATTAATTAATTTCTACATTCCTATAAACATATACTTCAGTGACTTCTTACATGAGTAATTAGCTTAGCCTCAAATGACGTTGCTATAATTGTGCATAAAACATCTGACTATTAATATATCAATGAAATTAGGAAGTTATTAAATGAAGGCATTAATTTAGATACAAAATATTTGCAAATGTGCCTTTTAAGAGGCTTATGCCATTGTAAGCATTGGAGAACCAACAAAGGTTTTCATCTTTAAGTGGAAACATGAGTTAGAAGTAACCAATATCTTCTGTAAAACGTTTCCCACCATAAATGTTCTTCAGGTTCAAGGAATGAAGACTTTAATGTGTTTACTAAAAAAATGAATTTCAAAAAGGATATTTCTAGTTTTATTTGTCAGAGTTTAAATTCATGTTTTTCTTTGAAAAGAAAAGTGGGGGTGGTTGGTGTAGGCCCATTTTACTTCTAGATTTATTGCTCCGATAACATAGTCTTGCATTCCTTTCACAATTAGGTTGCTTCCAAAAAGTGTTTACGTGGTTTGTCTAGTGTTGGCTGTATTTGGAAGATTAGAAGCAGAAACCTTCCTTAATGTCTCTGATTAGCTTCAACATTTTGTCACATAATTAGCTAAACATGTGTATTGTTAAATTTCCCAAACTCCTGGCTTTAAAACTCCTGTATCCAATCTTAATGGTCAGTAAAGGGTTCAATCATGCAAGATACTAAGCACTCTGGCCCTGACCCAGTGAACAAGTTCAGAACAAGTACTTAACTAATGGAGACTATTTGCTCGCTTAAAGTTAAGTATGTGCTTAATTTGTTGGATCAAGATGCAGGAGCATTGATATGATCTAAAGATAGGTGTGGCAGGCAAAACACGTAGCCCTGGTCTACGCTACGAGTTTAGGTTGAATTTAGCAGCGTTAGATTGATTTAACCCTGCACCCGTCCACACAACAAAGCCATTTTTGTCGACTTAATGGGTTCTTAAAATTGATTTCTGTACTCCTCCCCGACAAGGGGATTAGCGCTGAAATTGACATCGCCGGGTCAAATTCAGGGTAGTGTGGATGTAATTGGATGGTATTGGCCTCCGGGAGCAATCCCACAGTGCTGCATTGTGACCACTCTGGACAGCACTTTCAACTCAGATGCACTGGCCAGGTACACAGGAAAAGCCCCGGCAACTTTTGAATTTCATTTCCTGTTTGGCCATCATGGCGTGACCATGCAGAGCTCATCAGCAGAGATGACCATGGAGTCCCAGAATCGCAAAAGAGCTCCAGCATGGACTGAACGGGAGGTACTGGATCTGATTGCTGTATGGGGAGACGAACTCCGTTCCAAAAGACGAAATGCAAAAATATTTGAAAAAATCATGCCCTTGGAGGAGGACAGAGGCTATCACAGGGACCCGCAGCAGTACTGCGTGAAACTTAAGGAGGTCAGGCAAACCTTTCAAAAAACCCAAGAGGCAAACGCCCGCTCGGGGTCAGAGCCCCAGACATGCTGCTTCTATGATGAGCTGCATGCAATTCTACGGGGTGTCCCTACAACTACCCCACACCTGTACGTGGACTCCTGCAAGGGAGTCTCACGCAACAGGGATGAGGATTTTGGGGACAAGGAAGATAACATGCAGCAGGCAAGCGGAGAAACCATTCTCCCCGACAGCCAGGAACTATTTATCACCTTGGAGCCAATACCCTCCCAACCCGGGCTCCCGGACCTTGAAGGCGGAGAAGGCACCTCTGGTGAGTGTACCTTTGTAAATATAATACACGGTTTAAAAGCAAGCATGTTTAATGATTAATTTGGCCTGAAGACTTGGGATGCATTCACGGCCAGTACTGCTACTGGAAAAGTCTGTTATCGTGTCTGGGGAATAGGGCGGAAATCCTCCAGGGACATCTCAATGAAGCTGTCCTGGAGGTACTCCCAAAACCTTTGCAAAAGGTTTCTGGAGAGGGCAGCCTTATTGCGTCTTCCATGCTAGGACACTTTACCAGGCAGGCCAGTAACACGTAGTCTAGAATCATTGCATAAGAAAGCATGGCAGCGTGTGGTCCCGGTGTTTGCTGGCATTTATCTCTCTGTCTTATCCTCAGGAGAGTGATATCATTTGTGGTCACCTGGTTGAAATAGGGGAATTTTATTAAGGAGACATCAGAGGTGGCTGTTCCTGCTGGGTTGTTTGCCTGTGGCTCAAAATAAATCATCCCCGCTGTTAGCCACCTGGTGCGGGGAGAGGTGAATCGATCATCCCAGAGAATTGGGTGTGGGGGCGGTTTAGTTGGGTTTGTGCTGCACGTTAACTGAAAAACATCAGCCCCTCCTTTTAAATGGCCATTGTGTCTTTTTCAGTTTTAATCTCCCTTTTTTCCTCCCGCAGCTGCAAATGTTTCAACGCTGCAACTAGCATCTCCGTCCCAGAGGCTAGGGTAGATAAGAAGGTGAAAAAAACGCACTCGTGATGAAATGTTCTCTGTGCTCATGCAGTCCACCCAAACCAAAAGAGCCCAGCAGAATGCGTGGAGGCAGACAATGGCAGAGTCCAGGAAAGCACAAAATGAACACGAGGACAGGAGGGACACGCGAGAGGATAGATGGCTGGAGCAACAGGAGAGGTGGTGGGATCAAGAGGAAAGGTGGTGGCAGCATGATGAAAGGAGGCAAGATGCAATACTGAGGCTACTGGAGGATCAAACTGATATGTTCCAGCGTATGGTTGTGGGGCAGGAAAGGCACAGACCGCCACTGCAGCCCCTGTGTAACCAACCACCCTCCTCCCCAAGCTCCATAGCCTCCTCACCCAGATGCTCAAGAACGTGGGGCTGGGGGGAAGGGGCTTCTGGGCACCCAACCACTCCACCCCAGAGGACTGCCCAAGCAACAGAAGACTGGCATTCAATAAATTTTGAAGTGCAGTGTGGCCTTGTCCTTCCCTCCTCCCTTCTTCCATCACCCCGCTCGATGCTTCCCTCCTCCCTGGCCACCTTGGCAGTTATCCCCCTATTTGTGTGACGAATTAATAAAGAATGCATGAATTTGAAACAACAATGACTGCATTCTGCACTTGCTCAGCGTATAGTTGAACAGCTCCTGACTACTGTCCAGGGTGCCTGTGTACAGCTTCATGAGCCGTGGCATTAAAGGGTACGCTGGGTCCCCAAGGATAACAATAGGCATTTCAACATCCCCAATGGTTATTTTCTGGCCTGGAAAGTAAGTCTCTTGCAGCTGTTCATACAGACCAGAGTTCCTGAAGATGTGAGCGTCATGTACCTTTCCCGGCCATCCCACGTCGATGTTGGTGAAACATCCCTTGTGATCCACCAGTGCTTTCAGCACCATTGAAAAGTGCCCCTTTCGGTTTAGGTACTGGCTGCCTTGGTGGTTGGGTCCCAAGATAGGGATATGCGTTCCGACTATTGCCCCACCACAGTTAGGGAATCCCATTTCAGCAAAGCCATCCACTATGACCTGCACATTTTCCAGAGTCACTACCCTTGATAGCAGCAGCTCAGTGATTGTGTTGGCTACTTGGATCACAGCAGCCCCCACAGTAGATTTGCCCACTCCAAATTGATTCCTGACTGACGGGTAGCTGTCTGGCATTGCAAGCTTCCAGAGGGCTATCACCACTTGCTTGTGAACTGTGTGGGCTGCTCTCATCTTTGTATTCTTGCACTTCAGTGCAGGGGAAAGCGAGTCACATCGTCGCATGCGTAAGGGCACTTTCATGGAAAAACTTCGCAGCCACTGGGAATCATCCCAGACCCGCAACACTATGCGGTCCCACCAGTCTGTGCTTGTTTCACTGGCCCAGAATCAGTGTTCCATGGCATGAGCCTGCCCCATTGCCACCAGGATGGCCAAATTGCCGGGGCCCGTGCTTTGAGAGAAGTCTGTGTCCATGTCCTCATCATTCTCGTCACCACGCTGCTACTGCCTCCTTGCCTGCTTTTGCAGGTTCTGGTTCCGCATATACTGCATGATAATGCATGAGGTGTTTTACAATGCTCATAACTGCCACGGTGGTCTAATCGGGCTCCATGCTTGCCATGGTGTGGCGTCCGCAGGAGAACAGAGTTGCAGGGGAAGCGGTGGTTGGATGACTAGTTTTGCAGACCTACTGCACCATCTGCTGCCAGGACACAACAGCTGAGCAGGCTGCACGCTTGCCATGGTATGGCAAGACAAGAGCAGCCGAGCAGAGTTGCGGTGGAAGCAGCCCTGCGAGACCACCAGGAGAGCAGAGTGCCAGTGGAAGACGATGGTCATATAGAGGACCTGCAAGGTGGATTCATAGCATCAAGAGAGCAGAGTGGCAGTGGAAGCGGTGGATGACGACAACAGTTAGCAGTCCTACTGCACCGTCTGCTGAAAGCAGTAAGGCGCCCGCACAGAAAAAAGTGCAAAACGATAGTCTGCCATTGCTTTCACAGAGGGAGGGGCGACTGATGAGCTGTACCCAAAACCACCCGAGATAATTGTCAAGGTTCATCCCTGAACTCTAGGGTACAGATGTGGGGACCTGCATGAAAACCTCCTAAGCTTACTTTTACCAGCTTAGATTAAAACTTCCCCAAGGTACAAATTAATTTTATCCTTTGTCCTTGGAATATCCACTGCCACCACCAAACTCTAACTGGGTTTACTGGGAAACGTAGTTTGGACACGTCTTTCCCCCCAAAAATCCTCCCAACCCTTGCACCCCACTTCCTGGGAAAGGTTTGGTAAAAATCCTCACCAATTTGCATAGGTGACCACAGACCCAAACCCTTGGATCTGAGAACAATGAAAAAGCATTCAGTTTTCTTACAAGAAGACTTTTAATAGAAATAGAAGTAAAGGAATCACCCCTGTAAAATCAGGATGGTAGATACCTTACAGGGTAATTAGGTTCAAAACATAGAGAATCCCTCTAGGCAAAACATTAAGTTACAAAAAGACACACAGATAGAAATAGTCATTCTATTCAGCACAATTCTTTTCTCAGCCATTTAAAGAAATCATAATCTAACGCATACCTAGCTAGATTACTTACTAAAAGTTCTAAGACTCCATTCCTGTTCTATCCCCGGCAAAAGCAGCATATAGACAGACACAGACCCTTTTGTTTCTCTCCCTCCTCCCAGCTTTTGAAAGTATCTTGTCTCCTCATTGGTCATTTTGGTCAGGTGCCAGCGAGGTTACCTTTAGCTTCTTAACCCTTTACAGGTGAGAGGATTTTTCCTCTGGCCAGGAGGGATTTTAAAGGGGTTTACCCTTCCCTTTATATTTATGACAACAATGTTTTTGCCCCATCAGGCATTGGGAGCTTAACCCAGAATTCCAATGGGTGGCGGAGACTGTGGGAACTGTGGGATAGCTACCCACAGTGCAACCCTCCGAAAGTCAACGCTAGCCTCGGTACTGTGGATGCACTCCACTGACTTAAAGAGTTTAGTGCATTAGTGTGGGGACACACACAATCGACTGTATAAAACCACTTTCTAAAAAATCGACTTCTATAAATTCGACCTAATTTCGTAGTGTAGACATACCCTTAGTAAAAAGGAAAAAAAAATTGAAATGTTTGTCACCTGTGTTGTCTTCAGTTGGGCATTTTATTCCTATATATGCTTGTTTAAGAGCTGCTTCACATGTGGCTCACTCAAACTTTGAGGTATGCCAATGGCTTTCTTTCTCTGCTTGTGGAATAAAAAGTAAGGCAGGATCTTAATCCTCATTGTAGGGTAATACACAGAGAGAAGAAGCACACGTTGCTTTCTGCAAGTAGTTATTAACTTAAGAGCTAGGTGCTGAACTAGAAAATGCAAGAATAAACTTTTTCTGATGAGACTTGCTGAGGACGTAGCATGTTTCTTTTTTTAGCCTAATGAAAATCTCTATGTGCTTCTGGAGCATAGGAGGAAAAGGAGAAATCCCAAGACAGTTGGTGACAGAGGCAACAGTCTGTGCCAGCTTCCCAAGAGCTATAAAATGTACATGGGCCAAGAAATGGACTACTCTGGCAGAAGAGCAGTCTAAAGCGGTTTATCAAGCTAATGATCTGTTTACAGGTGATAGGTTCACTCCTTCTGCAGACCAGTAACAAAGTTACTGCACAGATAACTAACAAACTATGAGCATTTAAACTTCAGTGTTGAGCATTACTTTTTAACTATGTCAGTCAGCACTTTTATTAATCAACACAAATACTTAGTCTCAGATTTTAAGAAAATCCTTTCTTATCCAAGCAATAAAATTTAATCCTGAAAATAAGACCACCTGTACATAGAAGATGTAAATTGATAAAATGCTCATGGGTTTCCGTAACTAGAAAATATTTATCAATCACCGTAACAACTCATATTCTATAATTGATGTTTTATAAACAAATTAGTTTAATTAACATTGACTGCACTTAAGCCTAATGTTGCCACACTTGATTTCTCTAAAATTGTTGATCCACCAGAGGTAGCACAAGTGGGTGTGCTACTTTCAAAAGGGCTCCAGGCAACTGCTGGCATTTAAAACATATCCTATAGACTAGATCTGAGCAGCTTAAAATGCTATTGGTCATCTGGAACTCTGTCAAGATTAGCACTGCCATTGATGGTATCAGAAATGAAGATGAACCAGAGACAGCAGTAGTAGGAGTTCTTAATTTAAAAAAATAAAAAGGTTAATCTTGACACTCCCTTTGTCTGCTTGACAGAGGCCAAAGAGCTTCAAAGTATATTGAAAACAAACAAACAAAATGCATTATGATATTCTTTGTTTTTACTTAGTAGTGACCAAAGCTGCCAAGGATAAGGAAGTTATTGACTTCAAGCTGTTTGCCAAGTTGGATGCCTTCTGTTTAAATGTGTGTGATGAAAAGAACAACATTGCTGAAATCAAAATACAAGGTAATGGCTTCTTTAGTAAAGAAAGTGATTACTGGACTTGTTAGTAAATTAGCGGTAGTTTCTTTAATTACTTTTTACCAGGTTATAAAGTATATCTTACCATGGAAGTGTGAACTTGAGTTCTTTCGCTTTTTTGAGATCTATTTCTGGTGCCCCAGGTATGTATGCTGAAGCCATCTGTTGCCCCAAGTTTTAATTTTTTAATAATCACACGTGATGTAAAACATTTCCATTTTGTAATATGTAAATAAAGAAAATTTAACTTACATTATCTGTGATGTCACATTAACACTTCCTTAACTGAATAATAATAACCAGCTCTTAAAAAGCATTTTTCATCCATAGATCTCAAAGCACTTTACAAAGGAGGTGAACATCATTATTCCCATTTAAAGATGGGGCAACTGAGGCACAGGGCAGGCAGTGACATGCTTGAGGTGACCTAACAGGATTAGAACAAAGGCCTCCTGAGTCCCAACACAGTGCTCTGACCTCTAGACCATACTGCATCCAAACACACAAATACAGACAGGAGATGAGGAAAGGGACATAGGGAAGCAGTTCCATTAAACACAGATGTGGGTGAATTGCTGTGGTGTTAAGTCAGAATGGAGTTGATACGTTCTCTTGGCAGATAGGAACCGTTGTCCATAGACTTTAAGGGGAGGCTTGAGTATGAAGCTTGAGACTCTGTAGCTGACTGTTAGACTTGTAGTTAAACTTTGTGGTACAATCTGCATTTGTATAGACATAACTGAAAGCAAGCAGCATGGGATCTGATTCTGAAGTGCAAAGAATGCACATCTCTGTCTGCTGCTGGATAAAACGCATTTTTGTTAGTCAGTAGCAAGACAGAAAATAGAAGCTTGTTTCTCTTCAATACCTGCAATCAACATAGGAACAAAAATTGGCAAATGGCATACTTGTTTTAAAAATAACAACTTCTTCAGAGCTCTTACAGGAATTCATTTACTATCTATCATACGTAAAACTACTAGACAAATATTTCTGAAACAAATAATGCTATTCGGTAATTTGCAGTAGCACTTACCTCTCATTCTCTTGCAGGTGTCGATTCATCGCTCATTCTTCAGCCAAGTCACACTGTGCTCTTTGCCCGTCTTAAAGACATAGTTGTCACAGATGTTGATTCAAGGACTATTCATAAAAAGGTATAATTCATGATAAGATGATTCCTATTTTACTTGATCCTTGCTTACTTTTATGTATATAAACCATTTGTGACAGAATAATTCACCCGAATATCTTTAAATATTTGATTTGCTAAATTCTAACACGATAAGATGTTAGAGACACCAGGTGGGTGAGATAGTAATTTTTATTGGACCAACTTTTACAAGATATTACCTCACCCACTTTCTCTGTCTCGGGACTAGCAAGGCTATAGCAATGCTGCATACAAGATTTTGTGTGTAATATCTAGGTAGAACTGTAAAATGTGAAACCACTGGTAATACCTTTTTTAATGTTTAGTAAGTAGTTCAGTGGGATAGCATTCTCTCCTTCAAGTAGGCTTTACATGTAGGTCTACAGTGGTGAAGGTTTGCAGGTCTTCATTGGTGATTCCAGAAATTGAATTGTAGGTGGTATTGATCTTGAATCACAAAAACTTCAATTTGGCACAATAGCAGTTATGATTCATGAGTCCCAAGCACCAGAATAGCCAGGGAATATTGCAGGTTTCAATAAAAGTGAAATTGCAGAGTTATATTTGGGCAGTTGCATAATGTCCTATCTTTGTGGCTCAAAACACTGAGTTTCAAGGGAAGTACGTTGACATGAAAACTTACTGAAAGTTTACATCCCTTCCCCTTGCTAACCTAATGGGAAGCATTGTCACAAATCAACAGATGGATTTAAGGCTCGCATTTGGGAGATTTTTATAAAATATGGATAATTGTATGTTTCCTAAGTCTTGCTACCAGTTTCCTTCTTGCTAGTATATAACTATAAAAATAACTATAATTATTTCACCTACTGTGGTAATTGTCATAATTTTCACATTTCAGATCATTATGCTGAATTGATTACTGTTTGTACCCCTTTAAATAAAAATAAATAAGCATTTAGATAGGAGTAATATTGGGTTGGTTCTTAATATTTTGCCTACAAGATTGAAAATGACATGAAAATCCAGCAACATGTAACTTGCAACTTCTCAAGGAAGAAGATCACATAGTTCCCAACAACCTTATTTGTCTTACTGCATATGGAGTTACATTAAGACATTTAAAGATGTGGTTAAAACAATGGAATAATAGAACATTCTAATTGTTTCTCTCCAAACATTGAACTGCACTGCTATGTTGTCATCGTTGATTGCATTTTCCCCCTTTAAAAAAGGAAAAGAAAAAGAGGAGGAAAAAAATGACCAGAGATCCCAGATTTATTTGATGAAGGAAAACCAAATATATATTTTGATTTTTACTCTGACTGCACATACATCATTTTAAAATTAGACTTGCTTTTAAGTTGTATGCCATAAAGAGCAAAAATTACAAGCATCACAGCTCCAAGTTTGACAGAAGTGTGGGGCTTTTAATGCCTCCTTAATAGTACTGGAGATTCAGAGGACTTTGTGGGGGAAAAAATTATTATAACGCAAAACAAGTCCTAGGGGATCAAATTTTGTCTGCAGGTATCGTCACAAAATATCTGTGTTGTGTACATGGATAAATGAGGAAAATGGTATACTGTGCACAGACAGTATGTTGTCACTATATTCCATAATTTCTTGATACTTAACCAGTTACTCTTGGACTTAGAATGCAAATCAGTTCCTTATTGATGTTCATGCCAAGATTGAAGATTAAATGAGGACAAATTAGTGGATTATTGCAGTGCTGTGTGAATATCTGACCATTACTTTAAAATATTTTCGTGATCATAGGTCTGAAATGACATAGGAATTCTTAACTTTCTAAACTTAATTCTTAAATTTCAGAAGAGCTAAAATAAATATCTGTGCTCTAAGCATAAGAAATTTCAGAAGTAAGAATTGTTTATATTGTACCTGTATATTGAATTTTGTATCATTTAAAGGGATCCTTAATTTTAACTGGAGCATGGAGTGTTTAAATAGACTTGGTGAATGAACACTCTTAGCTTGGCTTGACTTCAATATTAAAACTACTGCATGCATATACTGCATTAGAGACGATCACTGAAAAAGCTAAATTGCCTGCAGGAGGGCTTAAAATAAAAATATTTTGTGGTTATGAAGACAAACTAGCAGATGGATTTGATATTTGAAAAATGGATATGCAAATTATTTTTAACTTGAAGTAGAATCTTTTGAGTACCCATTTCAGACTAATGTATATGCTTTGTCTGCTGTTTACATATTTAGTTTTCTACTTTATCTATTCATAAACCTTCAGAAGGGTAATATGAAAATAGATTAAAATTTTGTTTTGCACTTATTTGAGAACTGGGAATAGTGATGTGAGGATCCTGTACCTATGTCTTCTCCAGGCTGTCTCTATAGTAGGAGATGAAGTCTTCAGTTTCAACCTGGCACTGTATCCAGTTGCTACTGAGGGAGAAGCTTACACTGATATGTCCAAAGTGGATGGTATTGTCTCTCTGAAAGTGGGCTGCATTCAGATAGTTTATCTTCATAAATTCCTCATGTCACTTCTGGTAAGATTGTTGATTGTACTGAATTACCAGTTCAGTGTTGTCTGAGTACCTCCTCTGTATGAAAGCCACTGGTAACTTGCAGTTGCCATTACAAAAAAGGACAGATTTACTGTTTTAAATACATACTAGGAGGACAAAGGTTAGATAAAGCATTAATTTGTAGGATAAATTCTTAATTTTAATATCTGTTGAATTTAAAAAGCTGATGTTGATCTACAAGTGCTTGAAACTCCTTTTACAAAAATGAGACATAGTGGTAATCCAGAATTGAAACGTGTTTTTTCTCTCTCAGCATCACACACAGTGACTCAAATGCATCACGCAAAACCCAGTATTATTAGAGGTGATCTTCTCTTGCAGTTGATTACCTCTACCATAACCTACAGCTCATGAGACTTATTTCTATTTGCTTTTCTGCTCTTCATAAAATGGATGAGGTAAATGTTTTTATCTAGTTTACAGGATGCAAACTATCTTTCATTACATGGGATGTACTACAAAGCTGACGTCATTAGGACCTGTGTTCTCCATGTTTCAGAACGGTTTGCTGAAAAATGACTTTTTAAAATGCAGTTAATTAATATTGTTTGTTTTTAGCCACATCTTGGGTTTCTTTAGCTGACTTGTGAGCAAAAGAGCAATGTTGCTGTGCCCTGAGGTTAATGAGTTTTGATTCCTTTAATGAAGGCTGGCAATTTGTTGACATAAGAGTGAATCATGGTAAAGAAGTAGAGTTGTTACATTTGAGAAAATAGCAGAATGGGGACCCCTTCAATCGCTGGTGAACATTGTTAAAATGCCAGTTTAAGCAGAACAAGCTGTTTACACTGTTGCTGAATGATGTTCTAGACTGAGTGTTCAATAGTCCCATTCTCTTATCCAGCAGAATGCTCTATCTAAGAGATCTCTGGGGAAAGTTTATATTCCAAATTTTTCCTCTTTTGCTTTAACTAATGCACAGCATTATTTTGTATGTATTCTATTTACAAGACTTTTATGATTTAATTTGTGGTACTTCTAATTCTGAATGTTCTAAGAAAATGGAAACAAATTCTTTTAGGAGTAATAGAAACCATTGTACCTTTTGGTCTGGGCTGAGATAGTCAAAGCTGAATGTCCAATTTACATTGAAACAATTTGAATGCCTAATTCACATGAAAACTAATAAGACCTGGGTGTCCAAATCATTCAGGTGTCTGTGAAAACACATTAATAGTTTGAAGAAAAATATCTACACTTTTATAAAATTGTGGAATATTGGTATGGACATGCTTAAGGGGAAAACATTTATTTTTTTTATCTGGAAATTAGGAAATAATGCTGATGAAGAAGAGAGTGACAGATCAATTAAATGTGCCCAGCACAATGTTGTTGCTGAATTGTCCCCTAGCATATGCGTGTATCTTCCTTTAGTAAAACCATAAGAAACAAATGTGTGTTCTCACTCTGGATCACAGATGTTGTTAAATCTAAAATTATTAAAATTGCCAGTATTTTTTCAATATACCTTTTGGGAAGACACTGAAGAAGCTGTCATTTACTAAATTTGTTTCGCAAACTAGAGGAAAGAGCATAAAGCTTAATATTTTTAAAATTAGTTTTCAGTTTCACAAAGTTGTCTCTATTGTTGCCTGTATCTGTTTTTCAAATTTTCTGTATTAATTGTGACAAAGTTCCTCCTCTACCTTGGTGGGTCTTGCGCTTATTGGCGGATTTGCTCGCCTTGGAGCTTTACGGCAGCCATCAGTTTGGCCGTTTTCTTTAACCCACAGTCCAGGTCAACTCCTCCTCTGTCTGACCAGGAGTTGGGAGGTTTGGGGGGAACCCGGGCCCGCCCTCTAATCTAGGTTCCAGGGCCATGTGGATTGCAGCTGTCTAGAGTGCCTCCTGGAACAGCTGTGCAACAACTACAACTCCTTGGGCTGCTTCCCCATGGCCTCCTCCCAACACCTTCTTTATCCTCACCATAGGACCTTCCTCCTGGTGTCTGATAATGCTTGTATTCCTCAGTCCTCCAACAGTATGCATTCTCACTCTCATCTCTTAGCGCCTCTTGCTCTTGGCTCCTTACACGCGCACCACAAACTGAAGTGAGCTCCTTTTTAAATCCAGGTGCCCCAATTAGCTTGCCTTAATTGATTCTAGCAGCTTCTTGATTGACTGCAGGTGTTCTAATCAGCCTGTCTTAATTGTCTCCAGAAGGTTCCTGATTGTTCTGGAACCTTCCCTGTTACCTTACCCAGGGAAAAGGGACCTACTTAACCTGGGGCTAATATATCTGCCTTCTATTACTCTCCTGTAGCTATCTGGTCCGACCATGTCACATAATGTTAACTTTATTCACTATCTATCCATGCGTTGATTTCTTGTTGTGGAAGTGGCACGGAGATGAGGTGTGTGGCTTGTCTTCTCCCAGTAAGACTGGGAGGTGCTAGTGAAAATGTAACCTATTTTGTGCCAGGCTGCACCTTTTCTCACCTCTCAGCAGACATGCTCCTCAGCTCACCTCTCGCTTTGCTTGAAGAAGCAACTTGTGTTTCTGGCTGAGGTGCTATCTTGACTAGATCCCTTGTTGCCTTAGCTTTTAAAGTACCCAGACTTGTTCACAGGAATTTCACCAGGCACATAAAGGCCACTAACTTGCTTGGTAAAGTCCCAGAAATCCATCCATCGAGAGGCTGGCATCCTAGAATCCTCCTTCCTGGTATTCAGAGCTCTCTGTCCATGGCTAGGAGACCCATCCTACAAACTCAGGCACTTACTGTCTCTTTTCAAAGGATCTAAACTCTTTTTGCATGAGTTCTGGACCTAACCATCGAAATTTCAGAGAAAGTCTAAAACAATTACCTTCCTATTACAATTTCTGCTTTCCACAGTAACCAGGAGATTTTGTTCCCACACTTCTGAAATTGCTAAATTGAGTAAGATCCTCTGACAGTTATTTCATTCCCATAGAACTCTTAAACTTCATCTAGACTGTACCAAATAGAGGAGGAAGTCCCACTCTGTCTTTACTCAGCTCCAGTTTCCAAGGAAAAAGAAGAGGCCTGTGGATTACCTCTCTGGCAGCTTCTGATTTTGCTTTCATGTAGCTTTTTACATGGTAGACTCATGATTAACTTAAAGCTTAAACACAATTCCACTATATTAGTTGCCACCATGTGAGAAGAAAGAAGATTGCAAGGACTAATCTGTGTGAATTGTTCTGTACCTGTGGCACTCTTGCTATAGGAGAAACAAGTATCTTACCTGTTGTATTTTTCCATGATGAGGTGACATTGATGTAGTTACTCACCATTTAGGTACTGGCTTGAATTGCTACCAGGGAGAAAGAACCAAATGAATAGACATGTCACAAAGTCACCAAACTGAAGAGCCTTCTTGTAGGGAATGGGTGATAAGGGTGTAGATGAGTGCAAAAAATGCTTAATTCTGATTGACAGATAACCAGACATATCTGATCTGTCAACCCATATTATCTTGCCATGGGAAAAAGTTAACAGATAAGAAACTTGCTTTTCCCCATTAGTTATTCAAAAGGAGAGCAGCTAAGCTGTATCTTAATTTTTTTCTTTCTACCCCCTTACATTTGTTACAGAACTTTCTGAACAACTTTCAAACAGCAAAGGAGGCACTGAGTGCTGCTACAGTTCAAGCTGCAGAAAAGGCTGCTACTAGCGTGAAAGATCTGGCTGAGAGGAGTCTTCGCCTTTCAATGGATATTCATCTGAAAGCGCCAGTTATAATCATACCTCAGTCTTCAGTGTCCCATAATGCTGTCTTAATAGATCTTGGTTTGATCAGGGTACAAAACAAGTTTAGCCTGGTACCTGCTGAAGGCTGCTCACTTCCTCCAGTCATTGATCAAATGGATGTGCAGCTCACGAAGCTTAAGCTGTCTAGGTATGATAGTTGATTTTACCATCTTGAACTTGAACTGAAAATTCAACAGTGAGTTATTAGTAATTTACCTGCTATGAAGTTATTTAATATAACTTCTCTGTAGTTTAGAACTCAATGGGATAGAACAAAATATTACTTTTAAAATATTGCTTAAATTAGTTGGTGAATTTAGGATAAAAAGATGGTGTTTATTTTTTTCCATTGTGAAGGTAAGTAAAGCTGTAAATCATTTACATAGTGAGTTGACTGAGAACAAAAGGCAACATCACCTCAAATAGTGTTCTATTTATGAAAATATAAATACACTTCAAGAATGTTTGTATTTGAGCTTTAAGTTGTTTTTTGAAATGTCACAACATATGGTTTGTTTCATATTTTTGTTGGTTGTTTCTTTATTAGGACAATTATACAGCCTGGTTTTTCACAGCCTGACATTCAGATACTTCATCCTATTAATCTGAATCTGTCTGTGAATCGAAATCTAGCTGCAACTTGGTATCACAAAATTCCTATGTTAGAAATCAAAGGGCATCTTGACACAATGAATGTAAGTATTTTTTTTTTAAAACAGACTACTTTCTGATTGTTTTGTGTTGATAGTGTGAACCTTTACATTGTTAACAATTCCATAAATATTCTTTGTTTAAAAAAAAAAGTTACAGGTTGGTTAAATCTATGCAGGTTTATTTGGATCAAGAAGAGACTCATCATGTTGTGTTAGATTTAGTTGGAATTAAAAAACAAAAAAGAAAAAAACTCTTTAAAAATATTTTACTGCATGAGAATATTGAACTAAAATACTGTTTTTAAATTGTTAAAGAAAATACACTGTAATCAAGAATGTGTGTACGTTTGTATAAAAAGAAAATCCAATGAGTTTAAATCTCATAGCCATCTTTTAGAAAGAACATCTTGTAAATAAGACTGAATTCCATTGTAGATAGTCAGGTTCCTTTTCACAGTCCTAAAAAGTCATTACCCATAACTTGTGTGTTGTTGTTTTTTGTATTTCTTGGATGGTCGCATCTAGAGCTGCATTTATGAAAGCCATATTATTGTGGTGTTTGATTCTTTTGAATGGTACTGCTGAGTGAGACGTGATAAATAAAGAGTAATATATTCCTGCCATAAAGAGCTGTTTTGCTGATATAGGTAAACAGTAGAAGGAACAGATATACAATTCATTCTTAAAAACATAAAGCTGTTACTTTACAGGTTATTTTAAGTCAAGAGGATTTGAACGTTCTGCTTAAAGTACTGACAGAAAACCTTGGTGAAGCAGATGAAATGTTAAGTAAAGCAAAGCCAATAGTGCAAAAGGAAGGTAAGAGAATTTCTCTTCTGCAATCCTCAATTTTAAATGGGTGTTAGTCTTCATTAAATTTTCAGTGAAAGTGAACAGATCAATGTAAATGAAAAGCAACTGTAACTCTTTAAGCCTATCCCTAATTTTTACTACATAATTGTTTTGCTCTCTTGCTTTCTTGTCTTGTGTATGAATGTTGACATTGCTCATACTTAAACATATATTTCAAAGTGAAAATATTGGAAGTAAAAATGAGAAATGTTATGAACTAAAAATTCATGTGGAGTTAGCCAAATATTGTCATATTGTGAGAGTATTTGTAATCAACAATGCTTTCTTCTTCCATTCTTTACTGAAAGGCTCAGTTGAAAGAAATTTTGTACATTTTCACTAAAAATCTTTAAATATATAAAATACATAGAATGTGTGTTTCTTGTGTGAAATGAATTGTAGTAACACTTCCTTGAATGAAATTAACAAATCATTGAAAATGGCAGGAAAAATTAAAGGAACTGAGATACCTCTGTCAACACAGAATGAGAGTACTTCAGGAGAAAGCTTACCTGGTACAACAAAAGTAGCATTACGTGAAGATGTAACCAACATGCTCCTTAATTTTGAAATCAAAGAGGTATATATTTAACTGTACAATATCTTGCTTGTGTCTGACTGGGCTGCTTTGCATCAACCAAGACAGAGTAACCATAAAGCCAGTTCAGCAGGATATTCAGATTGATATTGGTTAAGGATATCATTAGTGGCTGGAACTCACTCAATTCAATGCCAGCTTCCTGGTCCCCAGTGTAGCACCTTCTCCCCGCGCCCCCCCAGCAGTTTTCAGCTACCTGTCTGTTACATGTTCAGCCAGTGAAGAAATGTTGGTAAGAGATGGATGCTGCTATAGAAAAGAATAATTTCCCTAGGTAATTTTAAATGGACCCAAATCAAATGTAAATACTGACAACCTTGTGCTTTTGACTTTTTGCAATATCAGAATGTTGTGTGTCAGTCCAAATAAAATAAAACAAAGCAAAACCTTGGATTCCAGCAAAGAAATCTTGTGGTATCCAAAATAGTCCCTAGAATCACTGTTTTTTAGAAGAGTTACAAAATGGAAAATAAAAATTCTCATCCTCCAAGAGAAAAGAGCCTCTAAGTTTTTCATTCAGTCAAACTTAATTACATGCTCTGATTCATAATGTACATACTGGCCCATTTTTTCTCCTTTTCTGAGAGGGTGGGGGAAATCCAGGAGCTGTAATCTGCTGCCTGATCTGTATTATGAAACCAATTTGTTTTCCAGAGACTGTCCAAATACGAAATGTTCTGGCTCTGTCCCCAGTTCTGTTGTAAACTGGATCATGCTAATGGCTGTATTAACTTGATCCCCTTAGCTCTGGCCACTGTGGGGATATACACTAGCTGAGAATTGACAGAATGCAGATGCCCATGACAGGGTTTGGGGAACAGTTGCCATAGAATCAAGCTGGTCTGCTTTACACCATCTGAGTTTTTCCCCTATGCCAGGGATACTCTCACTTCTTCAGTTAGGGACGGATTAGGTGTCTTTTGTGCTTCATGCTGCAAAATGGCCAGAACTGGGGATAGAATCTGGGTTTTAACTCATGATTGTATTTGAAAATAGCTCATTTAAAACATTGTCGTTTTGATTATAAGGTTCTATGTCTCTACTCCTCCTATGTCCCTCCCAATATTTTTGACTCACTATAATTCTTGTGCTTTCTTATCTTCATGCCTCTTACCATGCTGGCTCTCTACCTGGAATGGTTTCCTCATAATATTCTAACAAGCACTTTATTATTTTTCATCTACTTCCATGAAACTAACTTCATCCTGCAATGCTTTCTACTACCTCATCAATCTCTTACCCAGAATTGCTGTACTCAGGATCTGGACTCATGGTGGTTTTTCCCCTTAGCTCAGATCATAAGGTGCTGAGGGGTAAGCACTGTGTATTACTGAGATGGGGTACATTGATGGTGGTGTTAAGGTTATTTTTTAATCATCTTGATTCTAACTGGAAGAACAGTTATTTACTTGCACATTCTGTTCATTCACTTGAGGATTTAGATACATTACTCATCTAAAATGGCACATGGTTCACATTAGTGTCAGTTCCCCCCTCCTTGCCCCCAGAGAGAGCAACTTGGTATTTTTCTAAGTTTTTATTTGCTTGTTTTGTGCTCAGCACTGAACAAAGTCTTACACCAAAGAGTTTATAATATAAAATTGGTCTAGATAAGACAAGGAGGAGAAAAAGCCAGAGAAAGAGAATCTTTTTCTCTTTTCATACTGTTTCAATAGATTGTAAGTGAAAATTTTTCTGGAGGGATTTTACAGGTATAGTGGCTTGACTAAGTGGAATTGGGAGAACATTACATACATATAGAGAAGTATGGAAAAAGCATAGATAGAGGCATGTGTTAGGTAAATAAATAAGGTGTCAAGGCTGGCATTGCTGATGGAGTAGAGTTGTGGACATTATAATTACCTACTATAACCAGTGAACTATTTTATTGGAATATAACCTTAATTTATCCCCCCCAGGTTGTGGTAACCTTGATGAGACAGGTGCAAAAGGAGGGGCATCCCTTACATATTCTAACTGTGCTGCAGCTTGGAACTGAAACCAGAATCGGAAACCACGATATGACTGCAACAGCATATCTGAATAAAATTACTTTGAAGTGCCTTGAATTTACTGGTGGGTGCATTGTAACTTGGCACTTTTTATATAGTACACAAACAGTATAGCAATAAGGTTGTACAGTTAAAAATTTTAGAAGTGCAGAAATGAATTTCTACAGCAACATTAACTTTGTGACATTGCCCTTAGGTAATGGTGCTTCAATAAGTCAGCCTTTAATAGTCTAAGAGCTTGTCTTTGGTGAAAAAGTTAGCTTGAGTTAATACACTTAAGCTAGTTCAAATGGAGTAATAGCTCCAGTGAGAGCAACCACACCGCAAACCAGCACTTGAGATACAGAGTGATTAGGTTAGCAAATGATGAGTTTTAACTCGCGCTGCTGCATTCTCAGCAATGTTGGAGCTTCAACCCTTTCTGTCGGGCCAGCTAGCTCGAGCTTAAAGCACCACTTAATTTGAGCCAGATGGTTTTGAGTATGAGTCTGACTAAGAACAAAACTCAGGTGATAGCTTGAGCTAACAACACAATGAAGACAAACTGTCAATTTAATTGTGCAACCTTAATATTATATAGTGTAATAATTATTTGATAGCTGTACTGTTTCCAAAAGTAAATGCTAAAAAAAAGTTTTCAGTGAAAGTTTAATTTTAGTTGTATGACTTCATACCCAGCTAAAGTACTACTCAGTAATAGATATATGTTAAGATGAGAACTCCAGCATTTTTTGTGTGTTTTTAAATAAGGAAAAATCCGTAAGTAAATTTGAGCCCAAAAGGAAGACTTTTTTCCCCTAAGGGTGTGTCTACACTGAAAACAAACAAAAAAAAAAAACCCAAGCAACCAACAAAAAAACAGCGTGTGGCAGCAAGTCCCAGAGCCTTGGTTAACTGACTTGGGCTCACATTATGGGGCTAAAAATACAGTGTAGATGTTCAGGGTTGGGCTGAAGCCTGGGCTTTGGGACCCTCGTCCCTCATGGAGTTTTCAGAGCCTGGGCTCCAGGCGGAGCCTAAAGATCTGCGCTATTATTTTTAGTCCTGTTGCATGAACTTGAGACAGCTGATCTTGTTTCTGAAACATGCTGCTACTGGTCTTTTTTTTGCAGTGTTAGATGTATAATTGAAATAACTGAGTAGTGATTCTGATTTTTGCTACGATATAGAAGTAGCAGTGGGAAGATGCACAGTTTTTCCAAACTGAAATTTTTTCTGGGTTTAACGTAGTATGAAAACGACCAAGAGCATTACTTGGATAAAATTACATAAAATATTTATTTTCATTAAATGCCACTTGATCAGTGGTCTTAAAATTATTTTCATTATGACCCATTACTTGTTCACTTTCAATAGCTGAGTCAATTAACAGTTAAAGCATTTGCATGGGGGCTTGCTTTCTTATAAAACGTGTATGTGAGACAGAGTGATTTGAAGTAATATAAATGTATATGTGCCCTTTTGTCTACAGACTCAAAAGGAGATCCTCTTCATATTATTAATTCTTCAGATGAGACTGGTGAACACCTTCTGAAAATGGAATACATAAAGGTTTTAGTATAGTCTTTATTTAAACCTCTGGATTATTTTAACCAGTTTTAAAGCCCTGATACTGCAAACACACCTGCATTAAACTTCAATCACAGGCAGAAGTATTTGAAGGATTGGGATCTAAATGATCAAAGTCCTGTGCCAGTTGTCAATTTTAAAGAATAAAATCTGCATTCTGCTCTTACACTAGCAAGCATAGTGCTCGCTGAAGTGAAGAATCAATATGAAGTAATTGAAAGCAATATCTTCCAAATGATTGAATGTATCCTCTCCCACTGGGAACAAGATGTGTCAGATCCTAGCAAGCACCCCTTCCTGGCCATCCACTAGCATTTCTGTGTGAGGAATCCAAGCCTCATGTGCTTTGGATTCCCAATGGTGTATTATACTTCTGGAGTCTGAGCAGAATCTAGCCACTGCCTCAATTTTAGGGTGACTAGATGCACTTTCAAGGTGCAGACCTTCTATTTGAAGCTCTCTTTGGAAGCGTCGGAACTGACTGTCCAGATGCCTAGCTCTCTGGGTGCAGAACAGTGACCCTTCACATTCCCCAGTGGTTGAACATACCACATCATTCACACACATTTTGTACAGTCATCATACACACGCACTTTGTACAGTATCTTTATGATCTTTATATTTAATCATGGAATCGTGCAAAACAGTAAAACATCCTAAACACAATGTCCTTCACTCGCTCACCCCTGGGGCAGGGATCATCTGTGTTCTGTCAGGCAGGGTCTTCCGCAACTTTACCTACTCTGCCCCTGCAGCAGCCTCTTACCTTAATCTGATGCAAAATGGATCTCTCCCCCCCGCACAACTCCTGCCCATGAGTCCCTTTATAAATTCTTGCTGGGAGTCACCTGCTTCTTTTATTTTCCTCCTGTTAGCTTTGCACTTACAAACTCCTTTTCCTTCAGACAAGAAGTGGAGTTTCTTCTGCCAGTTTGAGCAATCACATTGTCCCAAGATACTTTACTTTTAAATAGATGTTCCTTGAGTGCTGACGACTCACTGTAGTCTCTGGCCTGACAGACTCACAATAGAACCCTGTTAACTCATGGGGCATCCACATACATGTAGACTTTTCATGATACAATAATTACATGATACAATTTCTTAAAACCGTCCACAGCTCCAAAGTGGTAGATACAGAACTCTCAATTCATCACACAAGGAACAACCTTCTTTGCAAGAATGCTCTGTTAAATGGAATGGAACATTTGCTCATACCTATTTGTGTGGCAGGTGCCCCTTTAATAGTGGTACTGGCTCAGTAGGGTTCACAAATTGTGGGGAATGGACTCTGAACAAGGCAGCCTCTCATGGGGGAGTGAGCTATAAATGTAGATTTAGTTATAAGAAGAGAGAACCTACAATGCAGGATATCTTTCAGAAGGTATGTGGTTATTAGGGACAAAGTTGAGGACACCATCTCAGTTCAGTAGTCCTTAACACTAGTGCATTCCTTTCTCTTAGTGCGTTTCTTTGTCTTTTTAATCTGGAAGTACATAATTGTAACCAACAAGAGATCAAGCTGCTTATGTATCAGAGGGGTAGCCGTGTTAGTCTGTATCCACAAAAACAACGAGGAGTCCAGTGGCACCTTAAAGACTAACAGATTTATTTGGGCATAAATGGGTAAAAACCCCACTTCTTCAGATGCATGGAGTGAAAATTACAGAAACAAGCATAAATATATGTTGGCACATGAAGAGAAGGGAGTTACCTTACAAGTGGAGAACGAATGTTGAAGGCCAATTTAGTCAGGGTGGATGTGTTCCTCTCCCAATAATTGATGAGGAGTTGTCAATACCAAGAGAGGGAAAGTTGCTTTTGTAGTGAGCCAACCACTCCCAGTTCCTATTCAAGCCCAAATTGTTGGTGTTACATTTGCAAATGAATTGTAGCTCAGCAGTTTCTCCTTGAAGTCTCTTTTTTGAAGTTTTTTTTGTTGAAGTATGGCTACTTTAAAATCTGTTGTTGAGTGTCCAGGGAGATTGAAGTGTTCTCCTACTGGCTTTTGTATGTTACCATTCCTGTTGTCTGATTTGTGTCCATTTATCCTTTTACGTATCATAGAATATCAGGGTTGGAAGGGATCTCAGGAGGTCATCTAGTCCAACCCCCTGCTCAAAGCAGGACCAGTCCCCAACTACATCATCCCAGCCAGGGCTTTGTCAAGCCTGACCTTAAAAACTTCTAAGGAAGGAGATTGCACCACCTCCCTAGGTAACGCATTCCAGTGTTTCACCACCCTCCTAGTGAAAAAGTTTTTCCTAATATCCAGCCTAAACCTCCCCTACAGCAACTTGAGACCATTACTCCTTGTTCTGTCATCTGGTACCACTGACAACAGTCTAGATCCATCCTCTTTGGAACCCCCTTTCAGGTAGTTGAAAGCAGCTATCAAATCCCCCCTCATTCTTCTCTTCCGCAGACTAAACAATCCCAATTCCCTCAGCCTCTCCTCATAAGTCATGTGTTCCAGTCCCCAAATCATTTTTGTTGCCCTCCGCTGGACTCTTTCCAATTTTTCCACATCCTTCTTGAAGTGTGGGGCCCCAAATGGACACAGTACTCCAGATGAGGCCTCACCAAAGTTGAATAGAGGGGAACGATCATGTCCCTCGATCTGCTGGCAGTGCCCCTACTCATACATCCCAGAATGCCATTGGCCTTGTCAACAAGTGCACACTGTTGACTCCTATCCAGCTTCTCATCCACTGTAACCCCTAGGACCTTTTCTGCAGAACTGCTGCCTAGCCATTCGGTCCCTAGTCTGTAGCGGTGCATGGGATTCTTCCGTCCTAAGTGCAGGACTCTGCACTTGTCCTTGTTGAACCTCATCAGATTTCTTTTGGCCCAATCCTCCAATTTGTCTAGGTCCCTCTGTATCCTATCCCTACCCTCCAGCTTGACTACCTCTCCTCCCAGTTTAGTGTCATCTGCAAACTTGCTGAGGGTGCAATCCGCACCATCCTCCAGATCATTTATAAAGATATTGAACAAAACTGGCTGCAGGACCGACCCTTGGGGCACCCCACTTGATACCGGCTGCCAACTAGACATGGAGCCATTGATCACTACCCATTGAGCCGGACAGTCTAGCCAACTTTCTATCCACCTTACAGTCCATTCATCCAGCCCATACTTCTTTAACTTGCTGGCAAGAATACTGTGGGAGACCGTGTCAAAAGCTTTGCTAAAGTCAAGGAACAACACATCCACTGTTTTCCCCTCATCCACAGAGCCAGTTATCTCATCATTGAAGGCAATTAGATTAGTCAGGCATGACTTGCCCTTGGTGAATCCATGCTGACTGTTCCTGATCACTTTCCTCTCCTCTAAGTGCTTCAGAATTGATTCCTTGAGGACCTGCTCCATGATTTTTCCAGGGACTGAGGTGAGGCTGACTGGCCTGTAGTTCCCAGGATCCTCCTTCTTCCCCTTTTTAAAGATGGGCACTACATTAGCCTTTTTCCAGTCTTCCGGGACTTCCCCCGATTACCATGAGTTTTCAAAGATAATAGCCAATGGCTCTGCAATCACATCTGCCAACTCCTTTAGCACTCTCGGATGCAGTGCATCCGGCCCCATGGACTTGAGCTCATACAGCTTTTCTAAATAGTCCCGAACCGCTTCTTTCTCCACAGAAGGCTGGTCACCTCCTCCCCATGCTGTGCTGCCCAGTGCAGTAATCTGGGAGCTGACCTTGTTCGTGAAGACAGAAGCAAAAAAAGCATTGAGTACATTAGCTTTTTCCACATCCTCTGTCACTAGGTTGCCTCCCTCATTCAGTAAGGGGCCCACACTTTCCTTGACTTTCTTCTTGTTGCTAACATACCTGAAGAAACCCTTCTTGTTACTCTTAACATCTCTTGCTAGCTGCAACTCCAAGTGTGATTTGGCCTTCCTGATTTCACTCCTGCATGCCCGAGTAATATTTTTATACTCTTCCCTGGTCATTTGTCCAGTCTTCCACTTCTTGTAAGTTTCTTTTTTGTGTTTAAGATCAGCAAGGATTTCACTGTTAAGCCAAGCTGGTCGCCTGCCATATTTACTATTCTTTCTACACATCGGGATGGTTTGTCCCTGTAGCCTCAATAAGGATTCTTTAAAATACAGCCAGCTCTCCTGGACTCCTTTCCCCCTCATGTTATTCTCCAGGGGATCCTGCCCATCCTGCCCTGAGGGAGTCAAAGTCTGCTTTTCTGAAGTCCAGGGTCCGTATTCTGCTGCTCTCCTTTCTTCCTTGTGTCAGGATCCTGAACTTGACCATCTCATGGTCACTGCCTCCCAGATTCCCATCCACTTTTGCTTCCCCTACTAATTCTTCCTGGTTTGTGAGCAGCAGGTCAAGAAGAGCTCTGCCCCTAGTTGGTTCCTCCAGCACTTGCACCAGAAAATAGGCCCCTACACTTCCTGGATTGTCTGTGCACTGCTGTATTGCTCTCCCAGCAGGTATCAGGGTGATTGAAGTCTCCCATGAGAACCAGGGCCTGCGATCTAGTAACTTCCGTGAGTTGCCGTAAGAAAGCCTCATCCATCTCATCCCCCTGGTCCGGTGGTCTATAGCAGACTCCCACCATGACATCACCCTTGTTGCTCACACTTCTAAACTTAATCCAGAGACTCTCAGGTTTTTCTGCAGTTTCATACTTGAGCTGTGAGCAGTCATACTGCTCCCTTACATACAGTGCAACTCTCCCACCTTTTCTGCCCTGCCTGTCCTTCCTGAACAGTTTATATCCATCCATGACAGTACTCCAGTCATGTGAGTTATCCCACCAGGTCTCTGTTATTCCAGTCACATCATAATTCCTTGCCTGTGCCAGGACTTCCAGTTCTCCCTGCTTGTTTCCCAGGCTTCTTGCATTTGTGTATAGGCACTTGAGATAAGTCGCTGATCGTCCCTCTTTCTCAGTATGAGGCAGGAGGCCTTCCCTCTCGTGCACTCCTGCTCGTGTTTCCTCCCGGTGTCCCACGTCCCCACTTAGCCTCAGGGATTTGGTCTCCTTCCCCCGGTGAACCTAGTTTAAAGCCCTCCTCACTAGGTTAGCCAGCCTGCTTGCGAAGATGCTCTTCCCTCTCTTCGTTAGGTGGAGCCCGTCTTTGCCTAGCACTCCTCCTTCTTGGAACACCATCCCATGGTCAAAGAATCCAAAGCCTTCTGTCCGACACCACCTTCATAGCCATTCGTTGACTTCCACGATTCGACGGTCTCTAGCCAGGCCTTTTCCTTCCACGGGGAGGATGGACGAGAAGACCACTTGCGCCTCAAACTCCTTTATCCTTCTTCCCAGAGCCACATAGTCTGCAGTGATCCGCTCAAGGTCATTCTTGGCAGTATCATTGGTGCCTGCGTGGAGAAGCAGGAAGGGGTAGCGATCCGAGGGCTTGATGAGTCTCGGCAGTCTCTCCGTCATATCGTGAATCCTAACTCCTGGCAAGCAGCAGACTTCTCGGTTTTCCTGGTCGGGGCAGCAGGTATATGACTCAGTCCCCCTGAGGAGAGAGTCCCCGACCACCACCACCCGCCTCCTTCTCTTGGGAGTGGTGGTCCTGGAACCCCCAACCCTAGGACAGTGCATCTCATGCCTTCCAATCGGTGGAGTCTCCTTCTGTTCCCTTCCCTCAGATGTATCATCTAGTCCACTGTCCGCATTAGTACCTGTGGAGAGAACATGACAACGGTTGCTTACCTGTATCTACATTGCTGGTACATGGACGTTCCCCTTTCTTCTTCTTGAGGTCACATGCTGCCAGATTTCTTCACTGTCCTCCTGTCCCCGCAATGCAGCCCGCTCTGAATCTTCAGAACGTTGTGTCCGTAGAAGCATATTCTGATGTCTGTCCAGGAAATCTTCAGTTTCTTTTATGCAACGCAGGGTCGATATCTGTTGCTCCAGACCTTGAACCTTCTCTTCCAATATGGAGACTAGCTTGCACTTTGTGCAGACAAAGTTGCTTCTGTCCTGTGGAAGAAAGACAAACATGGCACATCCAGTGCAAGTCACAACAGCTGAACGCTCCCCATCCATATTACCTTCCTTCTACGAGCTTCCTCAGGAGTTGTAGTAACTACTCAGAGAAGCTGGCAAGATGTAAGGCTCAGTGGGCTCTCCCCAGGCAAACTCCCTCTGTTAGTCTCTCTGCTGTTCGCCGCTCAGTTGGTTCACAGCTGACTGGCTTTTTATAACAGTCAGGCCCACTCAAGGCTCACCTGGAACAAAGCACGCCCAATTCACACTTTTCAAACAACCAATCAAGCACACGGTCAAACTGTCCCCACAACAGACACTCAGATACTCACCAACACAGACTCCTTAATGCAGCCCTTAGCGTACCTCCTCTCAGGCAGATCCCAGGCAAACTCCCTCTGTTAGCCTCTCTGCTGTTCGCTGACGTAGAGACTGTCCGGTTTGGCCAATGTACATGGCAGAGGGGCAGTGCTGGTACATGATGGCATATATCACATTGGTACATGTGCAGGTGAATGAGCCTCTGATGGTGTGGTTGGGTCCTATGATGGTGTTGCTAGAGTAGATATGGGGACAGAGAAGGCAGCAGGGCTTGTTACAGAGATTGGTTCCTAGGTTAGTGTTTCTGTGGTGTGGTGTGTAGTTGCTGGTGAGTATTTGCTTCACGTTGGTGGCTGTCTGTAAGTGAGGACTGGCCTGCCTCACAAGGCCTGTCAGAGTGGGGGATCGTTTTCCAGGATAGGTTGTAGATCGTTGATGCTGGAGAGGTTTTAGCTGGGGGCTGTACATGATGGCCGGAGGTGTTCTGTTATTTTCCTTGTTGGGCCTGTCCTGTAGTAGCTGACTTCTGGGTACCAGTCTCGATCTGTCAGTCTGTTTCCTCATTTCCCAGGTGGGTATTGTAGTTTTAAGAATGCTTGTCAGAGATCTTGTAGATGTTTGTCTCTGTCTGAGGGATTGAGCAAATGTGGTTATATCTTAAGGTTTGGCTGTAGACAATGGATCATGTGATGTGGTCTGGATGGAAGCTGGAGGCATGTCGGTAAATATAGCGGTCAGTAGGTTTCCGGTATAGGGTGGTGTTTATGTGACTATCACTTATTTGCACTGTAGTTTCCAGGAAGTGGATCTCTTGTGTGGACTAGTCCAGGCTGAGGTTGACCGTGGGGTGGAAATTATTGAAATCCAAGTGGAATTCTTCAAGGGCCTTCTTCCCATGGGTCCATATGATGAAGATGTCATCAATGTAGCGTAACTAGAAGAGGGGCGCTAGGGGATGAGAGTTGAGGAAGCATTGTTCTAAGTCAGCCATAAAGATGTTGGCATACTGTGGGGCCATATGGGTACCCATAGCAGTGCCGCTGACTTGAAAGTTGTCCCTAAATCTGAAATGGTTGTGCGTGAGGACAAAGTCCAGCCAACAGATGTGCCATGGCCTCATCAGGGATACTGTTCCTGACTGCTTGTAGTTCATCCTCATGTGGAATATTGGTGTAAAGAGCTTCTACATCCATGGTGGCCAGGATGGTGTTTTCAGGAAGATCACCAATGCATGGTAGTTTCCTCAGGAAGTCAGTGGTGTCTCAAAGATAGCTAGGAATCCTGGCAGCATAAGGTCTGAGGAGAGAGTCCAAATAGGATTTCCAGGTGTATGGATCTTGGGTAGCAGATAGAATACCTCTGGTCGGGGCTCTAGGGGTGTGTCTGTGTAGATTTGTTCCTGTGCTCTAGCAGGGAGTATATTGAGCAGATGGTGTAGTTTCTTTTGGCACTCCTCAGTGGGATCAGAGGATAGTGGCCTGTAGAATGTGGTGTTGGAGAGTTGTCTGGCAGCCTCCTGTTCATAATCCAACCTGTTCATGATGACTACAGCACCTCCTTTGTCAGCCCCTTTGATTATAATGTCAGGGTTGTTTCTGGGATGGCATTGCCTTCTGTACAGCTAGGTTATGGGGCAAGTGATGCTGTTTGTTCACAACTTCAGCCTGTGAACGTCTGTGGAAGCACTAGAAGTCCAGTCTGTCATTTCGACCGTCGGGAGGAGTCCACACAGAATTCTTCTGCTTGTAGTGTTGGTAGGAGGGTTCCTGCAGGTCAATGCTCTGTTCAGTGGTGTGTTGAAAATATTCCTTGAGTCGGAGACGTCGAAAGTAGGTTTCCAGATCACCGCAGAACTTTATCATATGCATGGGGGTGGTGGTGCAGAGAGTCCCTGAGATAGGAGAGACTCTTCTGTCGGGCTAAGTGTGTGGTTGGATAGATGAACAATATTGTTGGGTGAATTAAGGGTACCACTCTTGTAGCCCCCTGTGTCACGTAGGAGTTTAGTCTACTGTCCTTTTTCCTCTGTAAAGAAGTAAAGTGTACACTGTAAATGGCTTGTCTTGTCTTGTTTTTGTAAAGTCCAGCCACGTGGAAGTTTGTGTGGAAGGTTGGTTTTGTATGAGAGTCTCCAGTTTTGAGAGCTTATTATGGTATTTTCAGAATGGCTGTCAGGTAGTTTGTAGATTTGAAGGCAAGAGGGGCTATTGTAGTTGTTTATTCTAACCCCCTAATTTAAGATAGGCTATAGAATTTCATCCAGTAAATTTGCACATAGACCCCATTAACTTATGATGGCAAAGGAGGTATTGTTTAGGAAGACATCCAGTCTTAATTTTAAGGTCTCTGAGCAATGGTGAATTGATTATGTACCTTTGTAATCTTTTCCTTTGATTAATTATTCTTATGGTTAAAAATTGGCACCTTATTTCAGTTTCAACTTTGTACTTCATCTGTTAAAATACAGATATTGTTACTGTGTGCTTCAGTCTTGACTCTTTTTATAGGCTGATGCAGATGGACCAGACTTTACCACTACTTACAAAAATACCAAACAAGCTGTCAACGTAAGTATAAGTACGTAGACTTCAGCAAGCTTTTTAGGTGAGTTCCTATGTTAATATGTAATTTATTTTGAAAGATTAACTAAAAATATCTTTTTTAAAGTACACTTGGTTTTAAGGTAACGTGAAAAATGGTGTGTCTAGAATTGATTATTCATTTTGAAATAGGAACTGATGAATTTTTAATCTGTTCTTAGCTAAGTGACAATGCCAATTTCTGACAATAGTGTTTGTGGGATGTGATTTGCTAAAAGTGAGGAAGTGTTGTACTCTAGAGTAGTAAACTTGTTAATATATCACATGGGAATATATTTGTAGTAGAAAAGTAAAAGCTCATAGAGCCAGAGTGGGAAGGAACAGTTGTGCTATGTAAACGCTCTGGACTGGGTGGCTTTTAAATTATGACATGAGCCAAGCAGGCTCGAGCAGTGTACTATCCCAAGTGGAACACGGGAGACAGTGTCACAAAGAGGGTACTCCTTGCTTGGAGGAAGAGTTCTTCACAATGTTTCCTTGGTGGATAGACTGCACCCCAGGTGAGCTAGCTCAGCTCTATTTTCCCACCCCCTTTCAGTATCCTTTTCAAGTAAGCAAGCAAGCTCTGTACACATGGATCACATGGACGACAGTGAGCAGCTCCAGTGCAGTTGTAGTATAGAAGACTACTTGCTTCTTTGCAGGGGCAAGTCACCTTTTGAATCTCATTAAGTGTTGAAATATGCACTTCAGAGATGAGGGGGGAAGGCCAGAGAAGCCATGGTTATAATAAAATAAATATTTGCCAAAAGTTACTATAGTACAAGGCAATACCATGCTAGCTTACATTCTGTCATATTTTAACGGTATAGATTTTAGTGACAACCACTATAGCTCACCCTCCATTGTGGATGCGTTGTTTGAAGCCTTTTATTATCCCAGAACTTCACCTAGATGTAGTAGGTGCTCTAGACAGAAACAGCTGTGTGTCCTTGGTTGGCTTTTTCAGAGCCATAGTTAAACATGCAGTGCTTTCTGGCCCTGAGCTGTGACATGGAGAAGGATTAAGCAGTATAAAGTAGTATTAAGACTGTATATTATATTCACCTAAGTAGCGCTAGTTAAAAATGCAGGTTCACATCAAATAGTAGATTTTATATTTGGCACAGAAGGTGGTATAATGTCCTTGTAGGATTGTCTTGTATCATTCTAAGCTTTGATGTGACAGCATTTTGGCGCCTTTCTTCTCTATTGCTATGCAATGCTACGTTGGTCAAAAATGTCGGATTACATAAGTAGAGAGTAAGTAATTTTTCTACATTTCAGTGGTGATAATTTTGAATTAGTTATACAAAGACATAACATACCAGTATGATACGTTTTCATTAATATTACCATTTTTCTCTCTCTCTCTCTCACACACATCATGTCAGGTGTCCTTTTCATCTTTGGATCTAATACTCCACACAGAAGCCTTACTTTCCATCATGAACTTTGTCACATACAGTGTTCCATCAGGTGGCCTTACCAGCTCTGATAAAGGATTTGACCCAAAACCTCAACGAGAGGAACAAAAAAGCGCTGTTATCAAAGCAGGTATTGTGATATTGGAAATTCCATATCTTTATTTGTGGTGCAATAGCATGCCAGCTGCTGTTAATCAACTTCGTTTGCAAGCAACACAGAACTCTGTTGTCGTTCATCTGGCAACACATTAGTGACACACCCGGTTGTACCTGGAAAAAGACAATAGTAAATCACAATGTTAAATATCTGTTTGAACAAAAATCACAGATGAGTTTCTAAGGATATTGAATCTTCTTTTTGGTAATTGCTAAACACTTTCTTGTTCCACAAATACTTCTACCATTAGGTATTTTCCCAAATAGTGAATTCATTTTTATAGACCATTACCTTGACTGGTTAATTTGCCTGACATTCACATCCACCAAAAGTCTAAAATAAACAAACCCGGCTTTATCAATGGTTAAGCTATTTCATTAGTATGAATTAGTGAGGTTAGCTATGATCATTTCACACTCCCACTTCTTCCCCATTAGCTTCTTGCATAACTTTAATTACCTGAATGAATTAAAACTGGTCACTTGACAAATACCTTTCTTTACTATTCCTTATAGGTAAATAGAGTAGTATTCTAATTGAACATTAACAATGGTTGTGGAAAAACAAGGGTGCTTCTCGTAAAAGATGACAAGTTAGCTGCCATAATATGTATACCCCTTCATTGCATTTTTCAAACATGTAGCAAGAAATTGTTGGTAGCCTTAACATCTCACTGAAGGAGACAGCATGACAATTTGAAAAGGCCAGTCGAACGTCCTATAAAACTTGGAGCTGCAGAGGATGAGGCTTCGTTGTCAGATGCCCTCACTGGACTGTGACTCATGAAAACTCACTACACATTACAGCAGTGAAACATACCTGAAGTTTAGTGCTTCATAAGTGTATTGCCACTACCTCCTCTTGCTGCCTAATATGACAATTCCATATGAATGCTTGTATCTTTTGAAATCAACCAAACTTCACCGTGTATTTGCCAACTTTCTGACTATACGGAAACACAGTTTATAAGGGGAATCCTAAACGCTCATATCAGCAAGCGCTGCCTGTAACCTAGTGATGGGGGCAGTAAAGAGAGTTTTGTTAGAAGCTATTTAAGGATTGGCTAGTTTGGCCGTTTTTAAGGGTTGTTTTTAAGCCTGATAGGCTTGAGCTTGAAATTGACTGACTGTCCTAATTGGTCTTGGTCTGTGTCTTAGGAGCTGCTTTTCTCCCTACACCTGCAGGCTTCCCTTCCTGTCTAGGATAGACAGTGTTGAGGGTGATTTCTCACCACACTGTGAAGTCTAGTTTTCTTTCCTGAATATGTAAAGAATGAACTACTAATTGTGTTTGGAATTATACTATTCTCAGAGGAAGTTTCAAATGAGGACAAATATGGAAAATGTAACCATATTCTGTTTTGAAGTGATTGCTATGCCTATATTTCATTTGGCTGCTGTTCTTGTCCCAGAACAATTATCAGTCTTCTACACAATGTAATCAGATTTTGCTGTAGCTTTGGTCAAATAGAGTTAAGATTTCCAAGGTGTTGCAACAGATAACTTTTGAACAGTGTGTATATATATAAACCTTAATTACTACAAGATGTTTTGCATCTGTTAAATTACTGGGATGAATGTGCCCTCTTCTGACCATGGTTCTTTCTGCTACGTAGTATCTAGTGGTGCAGCCCATGAAGATGTATATGACTTGAAACTTACTGTGAAGTTGAATGCATTCAACATTTTTGTCTGTGATCAGAAATGTAACATTGCAGACATTAAAATACAAGGTAAGTTATCAGTTAAGTATTTTGACTAGTAGAATTTAAGAAGATGGATCATTGCTTTTCCCCCCTAAGTTTTAAAAAGCTACTGTAGAAGTTATACATCAATATTTCAATAGCATTTACTTAAATTTGTAACAGGAGATGAGAGAGCAACTGAGCATTAATCTGAGATTTTTAATAGCCAAGATACATGTGTGATGGAGGAAAGTGTATTTGCCAAAGATACACAAGTGCTTAGTTTTTAATAGGGTGAACTGAAAAAACCTTGAGTTGCTAACTCACTAGAAATGCTGTGGACTTGAAATTCTCTAAGAGTTAGGCACTCATCAGTGTTAGTAACTGGTACTCAACCCTGTATTTTCAGAGAAAGTTAGAAATGGTCTTGTCTCTTCATCACTAATCTACGAATATGTGGTAGAGGGCATCAAGTAAATGGTTAGATCAGAAACTCCTAAGGCTGAACAGCTTGTTACATTCTTTTTTGAATTTTAGCAAAAATGGATTACCTGTTGTTACTATGAACTAAAATTGGATTTTTTTCATCAGGAATGGATGCTTCTGTTTCTATGAAAACTAAAAAGATAAAGGTTTTTTCCAGACTTGAAGACATCATAATCACAAATGTTGATCCAAAGACCATTCATAAAAAGGTGACTTGTGCAATGAGATAAGATTATGAAAATTATGATTTTTTTAAAAAAGATACTGTATGACTAAACAGAGCACAATCAATTGCTTAATCAATTTTATCGAGATATGTATGTGGAAGACAAATGTGTTGCTTCAAAAATTGTCAAGTTAAAAAACTGAGTTTATAAACTACATTTAAATCAGGAAAGTAAAATATTTTCTTTTGACAGGTTTCAGTGTAACAGCCGTGCTAGCCTGTATTCGCAAAAAGAAAAGGAGTACTTGTGGCACCTTAGAGACTAACCAATTTATCTGAGCATGAGCTTTCGTGAGCTACAGCTCACTTCATCGGATGCATGCTGTGGACACAGTATGCATCGTCCACAGTATGCATCCGATGAAGTGAGCTGTAGCTCAGGAAAGCTCATGCTCAAATAAATTGGTTAGTCTCTAAGGTGCCACAAGTACTCCTTTTCTGTTTTCCTTTGAACATTTCATTATTTGCTTAGGCTAGTGTTCTGATTTACCTTTTGGCAAAATGACTAAAATCTCCAGTAATGGCTAAATGAGATAATAGAATTGACTGGATTCACTCAAACTTGTGTATCCATCATTTGCTGTATTAAACATAGGATCGTAGGACTGAAAGATACCTCGATAGGTCATGCAGACCATCCTGACAGGTGTTTGTCTAACCTGTTCTTAAAACCTCTAGTGATCAGAGATTCCACGCCCTTTCACCCCCATGTAATTTATTTCAGTGCTTAACTACCCTTTCAGTTAGGAAACTTTTCCTAATATCTAACCTAAATCGCCCTTGCTGCAAATTTAAGCCCATTCTACTTGTCCTGTCCTCAGTGGCTAAGGAGAAGAATTTATTTTCGTCTTTATAACAACCTTTTATGTACTTGAAGACTCTTATCAAATTTCTCCTCAAGATCATATTTTCTAGACCTTGGACCACTTTTGTTGCTTACCTCTGGTGTTTCTCCACATCTTTCCCGAACTGTGGTGCCAAGAACTGGACACAATGCTCCAGCTGATGACTTATCAGTACTGAGTACAGTGGAAGAATCTCTTCTCGTGTCTCTGGCTTAGAACACTTTTGCTAATATGTCCCAGAATGTTTGCTATTTTTTTGTGACAGTATTTAATTGTTGACTCTTTGTGATCCACTGTAACCCCCATATAATTTTTTGCAGTATTCCTTCCTAGGCAGTCATTTTCCATTTTGTATTTGTGCAGTTGATTATTCCTTCCTAAGCATAGTACTATGCATTTGTCCTTACTGAATTGTATCCTATTTAGTTCAGACCATTTCTTCAGTTTAAGATCATTTTCAATTCTAATTCTGTCCTGTCTAATCCCCTCCTAGCTTGGTGTTGTCCTCAGACTTTAAGTATACTCTCTCTGCCATTTTCCAAATCTTTATGAAAATATTGAATAGAACCGGACTCAGGACAGATGCTTACAGGATCCCACTTGACATGCCTTTCCATCTTGTCTATGAACCATTGATAGCTACTGTCCACCAGTTCTCAAAGATGATCACTAATGTCTCAGAGATTCCTTTAGCAAGATCCTTCTAAGATGTACTTTGTCAGGCCCTGCTGACTTGAAGATATCAAATTTGTCTGTGTAATTCTGAACTTGTTGTTTTCCAGTTTGAGCCTCAGCTCCTATCCCATTTACACTGATGTTGACCATATTAGTCGTCTGATCACTGCTAAATTTTTTTGGTGAAAATGGAAACAAAAAAGGCATTTCACGCTGCATTTTCTATTACCCTCTTTTCTTCCCCATTGAGTAATGGGCCTACCTTGTCCTCTGTCTTCCTCTCGTTTCTAATGTATTGGTAAAATGTTTTCTTGTTACTGTTTGCCTCTCATTTTGTGTCTTGACCTTTCTCATTTTGTCCTTACATGCTTGTGATGTTTTTTTTAATATTCATCCTTCATAATTTGCACTGGTTTCCACTTCTTTGTTAGTCTCTAAGGTGCCACAAGTACTCCTTTTCTTTTTGCGAATACAGACTAACACAGCTGCTACTCTGAAACCTGTCACTTCTTCTATGACTCTCTTGCATTTCAGGTCTTTAAAGATCTCCTGGTTAAGACAGGGTTGTCCCTCATTATACATCTCAGCTTTCCTCAGTATTGGGATGGTTTGCGCTTGTGTCCTTAATAATGTCTCTTTAAAGAACTGCCAACTCTCCTGAACTCTGTTTTATCCCTTAGACTTGTTTTCCATGGGATCTTACCTACCAATTCTTTGAGTTGGCTAAAGTCTGCTTTGTTAAAGACCATTGTCTTAATTCTACTGTTTGCCTTCCTGCCATTTCTTAGGTACCATTTCAAGGTGCCTTCCATCTTCAAATTCTCAACCAATTCATCTCTGTTTGTCTGAATTAAATCTAGAATAGCCTCTCCCTTTGTTGCTTTCTTCACCTTCTGCAATAAAAAGTTGTCTCTAGTGCATTCCAAAAACTTGTTGGATAATCTCTGCCCTGCTGTAACATTTTCCCAATAGATGTCTGGATGATTGAAGTCCCCCATCACCACCAAGTCACATGTATTGCTTGTTAATCCACTCGTGGTTACATCCTATTTGTTTTAGACAGCTTGTGTTACATTCTTGGGCTGTGACAGAATTAACAAAGGGTTACTCTAGGATACTAAATACATATCTTTAATAAAATAGCTCAATTCAATTCTTCCAGGCTGTCTCCATAGTGGGAGAGGAAGTGTTTCGATTCAAAATGGTCCTTTATCCAAACGCTACTGAAGGAGAAGACTACACCGATATGTCCAAAGTGGATGGTAAAATGTGTCTAAAAGTGGGCTGCATTCAGATAGTTTATCTCCATAAATTCTTCATGTCACTTCTGGTAAGATGTTGTTACTAGCATGTATAATTTGGTACATTTAGTTTCAGTTAATAGTTTCTGTGCTGCCCAAGAATGCAAGACAGAAACCTGTTTTATGCAGTGTTGTTGTAGATGTGGTGATCCCAGGATATGAGAGACACAAGCTGGGTGAGGTAAAATCTTTTATTGGACCAACTTTTCTCACCAGCAGAAGTTAGTCTAATAAAAGATTTTACCTCACTCACTTTGTGCCTCTGAAACATAAACATGTAAGACCAAGTTCCTTACCCTGAACATATAATGTTTAAAAGTTGCACCACTCAGTGAGAGGTTGATAAATATGAAGGGGAATGATGAAGAACAGGAGTGATATGGTGACTTAGTTTTAGCATGTATGAATAGTTGAATGTGAGCGTAAACCCTTCAGATATAGATACCTTATCAACCAAAAGTACAACTACTAGACATAAATGTACACAGTACATCCTGCTTTAGATGCATGTTCCAAGTAGGGTTGAATTCAACACTGAGTACCCATGAGTTAGAATCTTAGCTAGCAGATGATCGTGTAAGTGAGGCAGATAGACTTAAGAATTGTGAACTGCAACTTAACTATATTTTAGCAGGGAGCAGGGACCAGGGCCAGCGAGAGCGCAAAGGCAGGTGCGACAGCCAGCCCACTGACAACCTCTGCCTCAGCAGCCTATTGAGTGCCTTGAGCTTGTCACCTGGCAGTTCTGCCTCAATCACCCACCCAGCATCCTGGCATGCTTCACAGGCACCCTCTGCCAAGGAATGAGGGAAAGGCTCAGGGGCTGTCAGTGGCAGGTGTTTGGGCAGGCCTGGCCATTCTCTATGATGATTCTGATCATGGCGTTGTCAAGGTGGAAACAGCAGCTTCTCTGAGACCCAGTCCCTGGGAGGGCTGTGGGGCCAATACTCCAGGGTCCTTGACGCTCTTGGATTGGCAGGGTGTGGTGGCTCGTAGTCAGAATGGCTGCGAACCCTCCAGCCGCTGCCTCTCAGGACTGGCCGCTTCTCGTCTTCCTCCCAGCGGCTCCACTTTGCCCTCTGTCACTGTCTGCTTTGCCTCCCATGCCACCCCCAACTCCACCCATAGCTGCACCAGCGGACCACCCACGACTGTCATGGCCCACGGTTTGGGAACCCTGATGTAAAGTGTTTATTTTTGTGCTACGTGAGATAATGCTGTTTTCCAACAGAACTTCCTGAACAATTTCCAAGCAGCAAAGGAAGCCCTGAGTGCAGCTACAGTCCAGGCTGCAGAAATGGCTGCTTCCAGCATGAAAGATTTTGCTAAGAAGAGCTTCCGCCTTTCAATGGATATCAACTTAAAAGCTCCAGTTTTAGTCATCCCTGAGTCTTCGGTCTCCCATAATGCTCTGGTAGCAGATCTTGGTTTGATCAGAGTTCAGAATGAATTTAAATTGGACTTCACAGATAAATCTTCTGTCCCTCCAGTCATTGACAGCATGGATGTGCAGCTCACTCATTTGAAGCTATCAAGGTATAAACTACTGTGTTTCCCTTGATACTGAATGTTTATAATTAGTGTTGGAAAACAGTTAAAGTGCCAATACTGCTCTGCATAGAGTAAGAAGATAAGGCCTGTGCCTCGAAAAACGTAATACCTAAACAGGTTGTACAGATGTCATGGGGGAGAGGGAAGTTGTGCAGCAGAAAAGCAAAGTGGTTGATTGAAGAGGCTCAGTATGTTAATTGTTAAATCTGCTTTTAAAAAAAACATTTTCTTTAGTTCCTGTTCTATTTAGCACTGTTTTTAGAGGATAGGAGTTGGATTCCTAGGTTTCCTGGAAGGACAAAACTGTTTTGTTGGGTTTTTTTAAATACTTGGCTTGGGTTCTTTGGAATTGACACATGAACAGTATAAAGGGTCTTGTGGTTAATTTGTAAACTTACAATCAAGACACTACCTTTCACTACCAGAATACAGATATACATTCACACACAGGCTCATATCTTCTATCACATTTTATATACTTTTATTTTTTGCATCATAAATGTAAAATCAGTAGAAATAAATTAATACATTATTGCGTGGGAAACACTCTTGTTACGTATAGTAGTAGAGATGAATGTATTCCATATATTCTCCAGGAACATACGATGGTTGGCTTTGCCACAGTGGTTTTTGCTGACAAGCTAGTGTTTACCTACAGTTGTTGCACAGTGGTACCTGTGATACTGCACTACCCTATACTTTACATAGAAAAGAAGTGCACAACTGCAGAGATTGTGTGATATCTGTGGAAATCTTTACTTGCTAGTGGCAACCACTATATCCTTTTCTCATGAATACATAAACTAAAACATTTAAGATATGGTTCTGAGTTGAGATTTGAATGGGCTTTATTGCTGCAGTCCCATGAAAAGGCTGAAGGGCAAAGCTCCAAGTTGTTGTTTTTGGGCATGGTTTCTGTGCAGAAATCTAGGTTTTCACCTGCTCCATTCTCCAATTTCCCAGCTACTCGTGGAGAAGTAGGGGAAGACCTGTATGTCAACAGAGATTCAACAGATGTTACTTTAATCTTTTTCTGTGTGTTTTCAGGAGTATTATACCCACTGCTTCTCAACCAGATGTTGAAATTTTACAGCCAGTAAATCTGGTTTTGTCAGTTCAGAGAAATTTAGCTGCAGCGTGGTATCACGATATTCCAGCAATTGGGATCAAAGGAGACCTAAAACCTATGCAGGTAACGCCACAGCAAACTAATTGTTGTGTTGTAAGTAGTAATAGATTTCTGTAACGATTAGGCAGAACTTGTTTTGTAGCACTTTAGGTTCTTGATATTTACAGAATACTGGTTTATTTGGTACTAGGGTGTTCCTTGGCTGTCTCCCAGTCATGCACAATTCCAGCCTGACTGTGATCTAATGTAGTTGTGGTGCCAGATGTTGTATGGCTTCATTGTAGTCAGATGGCCAATACTGAATGATTTGGGTGCATGATACAATAAATTAAACAATATAAAATGAAGCCTGTATTTAGGATCAACTGATCCTGGTAGAGCTCAGATACCATAGTCTTTTGGATTAATAGCCAGCTGTATCCATCCACATGAGTTTTCCTTTATTATGCAGCAACTTAACACAAGCAGACCAAACCTGGCTGCTTTATCAGAGCAAGAAAGAAAACTGCTTTGCTAGAATCCAGAAGCTAAGCTGCAGGCTCTGAAACTCCGCTTAGTTTGACTGCCCTGTATTACACAGTTATTTGAGTGAATGTTAAGTCTTTATCAGTTCTTATTGTAAAGAGAAATCATCAGACCTCAGCTTTATCCTCTCACTTTCTTTCCCCATCATGTTCACAGTGTAGCAAGAGTCCCATTTTAATGGGCTCAAGAGTCCCAAATTTTAGCCAGGAATCAGAGTAGGGATTGCCTAACCCCTGTACCAGTAAGGAGGAGGGAATTGATGTATCAGGCCCTTTTGGCCAGGGATTGGAGATGTCTGTCCTATGGCCACAATCCATTAGTGGCATGGCACCAAAGGAGGCCCAATGTAGTTATTCAAATGTTGTAAAACCTAAATGCGTTAACAGCATACATTTCTAGAGACTTTAAGAATTGTCCTGTAAAGATGTAGTGCTGTTTCTCGTAAATTGTATTAATAATTATATATTCATAACTTTCTATTTTGCATTAGGATTCCTTAATGTTGAATTACTTATTTACTCGGTCATAAAAAGAGTTGTCATAGTTTAACACTTCCCAGACTTAATGTTGCCTGCTTTTTTTTCATTGGCAAAGGAATTCTGTTCCATATGAATTAACTCACTCTTTTATTAAATAGTCATTAAGATATGTGGGGCCAGCAAGCGTTTGAAAGTGGTGGATTAGGTTCTTTTCGTTTAAATCGAAAAGAAGCAAATGGCATCTTGGAAAAAGGAAAAATATTCTTCATCTTAGAATTTATAGGCTTCTTCAGCCAAGATTGTGTTTTTCAATCAAAGTACAATCTTGTTTAAAGAGGAAACATCCCTTAATTAGAATGTTGGTAGGAATTGCTGGAAAGAAAAGACCTTCACTAACATGGAATGTATTGGACTGAAGTGTCTAGGTTGGATAATGTGGTGATGGTACTACTAATGAAGAGGCAAGTTCTCAATATGTGGTGTTGAATGTCTTCACTGGAAATAGCTGTGTTTGACAATTTACAGATTGCTGTCAGTGAAGATGACCTAACTGTCCTCATGAAAATTTTGCTGGATAACCTTGGAGATGCTTCTTCCCAGTCTAGTGCTACACAACAGACCCTTCAAGAAGCTCAAAAAACAAAAAAGGAAAAAGATCAAAGTGATTCTCATCTCTGTGAAGGTACAACTTTAATCCAAAATTTGGCGAGTTGAGAAAAAGATGAGCTGTTTTCAGTTGTTAATTGCATGTACTTTGAAAGTATAACATTGGTTATCTGTAGCTAAGGGAAGCGTAGTGATACTACTATGAAGCTGAATAAAAACTGAACAATATTTATTAAGATATTTATACTTATTGCTTTTGTAAAAACAAGTTTCATTTGTCAATTCATTATAATAAATTGCTTCCATAGATGTAGTTTTTTCAGGTAAAGTGACAACCCACGCAGACCCTAAATGATAAAACCAGATAGATTGAAAGATGTCCTTAAATGTGCGTGCTGTTGTAATTAGCTGGAATATACGGACCCAAAGAGTCAAAGATGTTAACGAGATCCTGTCACTGTCCATATTAAAGAGCCTTAAACAAGGTTTAGAGCTCTTGGTATAAACAGATCTCAGCTTGCTCAGTACCATTGCAAACACACCTTTAAAAATTCTTTTAACTTTTATTGTGGATACAGAAAAGAAGGAAAATCCGTTAAAACATTTGAAATCTAAAGTATTGAGTAAGGATTTCATTTTAGCACCATCCATTGTTCCCTTTTGTTGGAGAGAGGTTTTAGAAGGAAAAACCTCCTCCTTTGACGGTCAAGACGATAATAGCTGTTCTTTTGGAGAAAAGAGAAGAAGTTGATAGATATGGATTGGTGCTAGTGTTGCTGTTAAAATCTTATCCTAGAAGACAAAACAAGGCAGACATGCACAACAGGGAAGAGAAAACAAAAGCAAAGATAGGAAATGCAGCTTCTGTCTCTGGTGTTGACTCTCACTTGCAACGTTGCTGTTTGGAGAAACAGAGGCACAGCTCATGGTCTTATCTACCATGTCCAGAACTGGAAAACGTGTACCAGCATCAGGCTGTAAAGAGCATTGCTTTTAATTGCCTCTTCCTGGTCACAGGGTAACAGCAGTGTTGCAAAATATACAGTCTTGGCCAGCTTATAATTACACCATGGGGAAAAAGGAGTGGGATAGGAAAGAGAAGAAATAAGGTGGGGCAGGAAAAGGACATGTGGCAGGCAGAGAGACAAATACTCTAATCCCAGTAGATGTATGGGATTCAGCTGGAGCCGGTCAAGGTGACAATGTCATATGGGTCTTTGGCCTCATCTGGTCTGGACATCTTTCATATTGGGATGACAAAGGCTCAGGGTCCCAGGAGGTGGTTAAGCCAGCTCCAGTAGCCAGTATTTTCCCCAAAATCACTTTTTTAAAGGACCCCAGAAGGGAATGATGTGTGGAATAGCCCATCCTCTCATTTTGTGTACCAATTAGGCCTAGTTTCTGATAAACCAGTTTTGGTTCATTGATTTTTCCAGTCTCACACTGTGTCTTGTTTACCAGGCATGATCTTGACACAGTCCTTGAATTGTATCAGGAGGGCTTTTTGTTGGGACTAATTCAGTCTTAACCTTCTGAACTTGAAAGATACTATAAAGCTTTTTGGGACATATTCTAATAGACTTCTTGGTTTTTAAAAGCAAAATTAAGTTGTTGTGAGTGTATGAAATTGTCTTTCAATTTGCAGATCCTGGTCTCACTTCAGGACAAACAGATATTTCTGCATTACAGCCTCCCTTGGAATATTATTCAACTCTTAAATTTGACTTCAATTTTGAGTCACTTTCAATAGTTCTTTACATCAATGACCGTAATGAGGTATGTGGTGAAATCTTCTAAAAGCTGGGGGAAAAAATGTCAATTTTTTTGTCAGTAAAACTTACGATAGGAGAATAAAAATATTCTCTATTCTTGTTAACTTTGTATGACACCTTTGCTGCCGTAGAACTTAAGATTTGCATTCTGTTACTTATGAACTACTTGGGTAAAATTGTTGCATACTTTTCCATTTTAATAAATACTACTAGGAATATGGTAAACCAGTTCCAGTTCCCATGAAAAATTACATATGTGCGTATTTGAAACATCATTCCAGTTTACACTGGGCTTTAGGCTTTATTAAGTAAAATGGAAACTGCATTATTGAGCTAAAAATGGCAATTCATTTAAAAAATTGCTAAGTGTTTAGACAAATGAGATGTACAAGTGAGGCTAATCTTGGAAAATGTGAAGTGTTTGTAGGTGGCTAAAAAACAAATGCTAAATCTGCTCTTAGTGGCCCCTGGGAATGCCACTGACAACAATTGACACATGGGAATGTTTGTTTAAAATTAAACAAAAATTTCTGCGTGTATGTGTGTGTCTTAAACACTAGGCATAATGAAAAAATGTTTGTTTCAGGTTGTGACCTTGTAATTCTTGTGTGGTTTTGGATTTGTAAATGCTGACAGACAGACAGCCTAATATGGTTAAATGCAGAGGCCCCAACTTAATTTAAAACTATAATCCAACTGGATTGACTGCCCACAACTCACCTGCAAAGTTGTGCTGATACGAATGTCAAAGAACACCAATAGCCTGGTTGGACTGTAAATCTGAGGGTAACTGTGAAGCCACCCTCCTTTTGCACCCTCAGGCATGCTCAAGGACTCTGACTGGAATCCAGAGTCCTAACCTGCTTCCCTTCTTTCCAGTAAGTCAGGGAGAGAGGCTGAGATGAACCACAAGCTGTGAGAGACGTAGATGTGTGCCCATTCACCATGCACATTGTGCCCAGGACCAATGCCCAAACAGGCCACTGGGTTACAGAAACCTCTGTCAGACCCTTGCTAACCCACCCACTCCAATGGAACCAGCCAACATTGGGACAGTTGTGATTTAAACCCTCAAAACCAGAACACCTAGATTCTGGCTGAGTGAAAGGTGAAAAAACCCAGAGCATTTTTCTGATTTGGTCATATGGGGATAAATCCCTTTCAGAGCGCAAAAATGGCTTTCAGCTTTAGCTCCCAGCATCATAACTAGAGATCCAGCAACTACCTTACCACAGTGACAAGACACGTGTGCTCTATCCCACCTACCTGCATGTGGGGTGGGAGAGAAAGTAAAGTAGAAGGGGGCAGTTGCTCCCAGCTGAGATTTTTGTCCTCCTCCCCTGGCTAAACCCATACTCTGGCTAGTGAAATTAACATTTGGTGTGATTGATGTGACAAAAATCACATATGTTGTAGCTAGATGATGTACCTTAATCACACTTTTGCTAATTATGCAGAATGAATTCCATTCTTCACTCACTTAATATCTGAGCTTCCTCAAATTTACCCTGTAATATCCCAAATTTTCAGATAATATATAAATTTCTCCTCCCTCCCCCCCCCCACCATCACTGTTTGTGTGGAATTGAAGTTAATAAACTATTAGCAAAAAACCAGTTATAATAATATACAATTAATCATTCCAAAAGTATAGTTTACTCTTTCACGGATTAAAGTAGACTTTTCCTCACTCATTTTTAGATGAAAGAAACCATAATGCATCATTTGATGTCTGAAAGCTTGTAGTAGTACCAAAACCAGAAGTTTCTGAAACAGAAATAGCAGAATTAGAATTGCCAGAAAAAAACAAAACAAAAAAAGGGCTAGTCTCATTTATGCTTAATTTCCAATTCTGTTTGTTCCCAGCAGTGATCTAGTACAAATAAAATATCCTAAAGGCAACAGTGATGCATATAATTATTACCACAATTCTTGAATCATAAACGGAGTTTGATAAAAGGCTCTAAGAAAAGTTGTTTGAGATTGGGATCAACTTAACTATTAAATGTTTAGTGGGCTCCATAATAATCAGGGCCTTGGCAAGCCTGAATTTGATGTGGTTTGTCGTGGTAGCTGTAAGTGCAGCAAAAATACCAGTATTTGTAGCTTACAAGCTTCAGTTAATTGAGCATGATAGATCACACCAGGTTATTTTTTTCTTCCTTGTTGTCATCCTTCCCCTGTACGCTTGGTGCAGTTTGAAGATGCCTCAGTTGCATTCTTGCCCATTTGCCACAGGACAAATAAAACAGTCGAGAAATTCGTAGCATAGGCTTCAGGAAGATCAGATGAATTGCTATCAAAGTCTTTATTGTTCATACTTTTTAAGGTAGTTAAAGAAAACACAAAAAACCGCCCACAGTATATGAAGCAAATATTTATCCTACAAGAATGATATACACCTGGCTTTCTATACTTTATCAGGTGGGATATAGACTGGCTTTGTGACAAAGACAACTTTGGTTCTATTGGTCAGTAATCTCTCTGGATAGTGGATATAGATCACATGTCCCTGCAGGGGTTGTATTAGATCTGTCAGATGCTTTTGATATTGTTGATCATGAGATGGTGTTAATTCATCTATGGACTACAGTAGTGAATGAGGCTGCTGTTAAGTTGTTTTCTTTTCTCCCCTCAGCAGTTGTGGACAACTGCTTTTCTTGGCCAAGAGATCTTCTGTAGGATGTCTTTCAGTCACACCTGATAGTTTGTGCACATCTACGCAGCTAAGGAGTATAGTCAAGAGGGTTGTTTTCAGTCTGCTGATGACACAAAACTGTCTCTGTCATTCATCTGACTCAGATGATGCACTTCAGCATCTTAGCCTTAGTTGCTCTCATCCATGCTCTAATCTCATCTAAATAAGTATAACTAACTTCTCTCATAACCAAATCATAAGGTACATTCAATCTCTAACATAAGCAGAAATACACTTATGTTTAATCTTCCGTTCCCTGTTTTTCCATTCCCCATAATTAATGTTTCCCAATGTTTTTGTAGCAGTCCCTGCTTTCACTGCATAGTGACAATTTACGCCTTGGTGAACTCAGACTACATCTCATGGCATCATCAGGGAAGATGTTTTCAGATGGTTCAATGGATGTTAATATTAAACTCAAGACGTGTACCCTGGATGATCTCAGAGAAGGGATTCAGAAAGTAACAGCGAGGTTAGTTGAATGCTCCGCAAATGAAGAGCTGCAGTGAAAGTGTTACCACTTGTAAATTACTTATGAGAAGAATCTTGGCATTAGCAGCTTTACTGAAATTTTATAAATAAACGTTAGGTATAATTTGTCTGTTGAATATATTTGCTGAGCCATGGAATAATAGTATGGACAAATGTCAAAATAGAGCTGCCAGACACGGAAAGAGAAGTAAATAGGAAGCCTGGATCTCTGGAACTTCATAAAGCTTGGAATTGCTGGCTCAAGCTGAACCCCGTTTAGAGCTAGGTGGTTTTGTGTACTTAAAAACTTGATTCACATTCCCTGTCACACTATATCAGTTTTTGAAATGTTGTAATAAAATACACTACATTTATATATATATAAATATAGACTACATTTGTATGACTGTAAAATAGAATTCATACTTGTCCCTAGTTTCTTTGCTTATAGACCACAAAAGGAATTCATTACTTTGGAGTTGGGATATATTGAAATAAGTGACTTTGAGGAGAAAGAATGCATTCCATTACCAATCTCCTTCTCTATCCAAATTCTTCTAATGCTATAAAAGTTAATTAAAATAATGTTTTTTACATTTATTGTTTTTCAGAATGATTGACAAGAAATACAACAAGACAGATAATTATATGATTGATATAAACTACAAGCAAGATACAAATGGGATTGAAGTAGTTGCTATCCTTGATAAACTATATGTGTGCGCCAGTGTGGAGTTCCTGCTAACAGTGGCAGACTTCTTCATTAAATCCATGCCAACAGCTTCAACTGAAAGGTCTACTCAGGCTCAGTTAAAGCATGCCCCTGGAAAGCCCAAACATGACAAAGGTTTGCAAAAATGTATTTGGCTTTTTAAGGAGTCCCTGGGGGAAAGGAAACATCCAGAAAAACATAACTTGCTGATATTTTTTTGAAGTTGTGTGGAACAGTATATCAAAGGGTTAAGTCCCCAAAATGAAGATAAATATGGTCAGTTAAGGTGCCAAGATTATACTGAACTGAACAGTAATCGTATCTAACTCTTGCTGTCGTACAACACCTAGGTATGTTCTCCAAAGATCTTAATAGGCTGGGATCAATTTCTACAGTGACAATAGAAGTATTTTTCCCTGGTATAGTAAATTTTGTAAAAACAACTTGCATACCTATTTTTTTCACCCAGTAGTTGCTGTATATCTGTAGGCACTGAAAAAAACACTTAAATATTCAAAGGAAGCACACTTCAATTACCATACTGCTGTATGGATCATTAGTCTAAGCATAGCTCTCTGCTTTGAAGAAAGCAAGAAAGTGAAGAGAGAAACAGCACACTTTAAATGCAGGTTACAAAGAGTATTTGATCTTGCATATATGCTTTTGGAGTGTAAAATTCCTCCTTGGCTAAAGAAGACTTGAAAACAACACTGAGTTCCCTAGTTTGAAATTTTGGGGGGATTTTTAGTTAAAAATCCAAAACCTACCTACCTTCCCCTGCTTGGTAGAATTTTAAGGCTCCAACACTGGAATATGATGAAATAAGAAAAAGAAGCAATTTGTTTTTCAGAACAGCTGTGGTCTAATATGATGAATAATTTATTTCTGTTCATAGGCCAGGGTCAAGAATTTAGGCTTTATCTTGACTGATCCTGCAAAAATTCAGTGTTGAAGCTTTTCAGTTAAAGCAATTACTTGCTTTCCTTTTACTGATGGTATCACAAGGCATCTGTTTCCCACATGCCTTTGGATTCTCCAACTGCAACATATGGAACTCTAACTTCAGTATAACCTCTTGTAGGGGAGCAAGTTGGAGAATTTTGTGCTCTGTAAAGAGATCTCTTTCTGATAAATTTACTCATAAAGACTTGGAAATAGGAGATCGAGTAATTTTTAATGTTAGGAACTACAAGTAGATGTTTACAGTAGCTTTTTATTCAGTTGTGGGGTTTTTTGTGTGTGGTTTTTTTGCCTATGTGACCACTTTACAGCTGTAGTATACCCTGGCTCCCACTGTTTTCAACAAGCCTTTTCATGTACAGCTCCTTTGTCTGGCTACTGGTAGATTATGCAATGTATCGTTTATAGGACCCACAGGGTTCTAGTCTAGTAAATGGTTGTAATGAAACCAAGTCACAGCATAATGTGTCATCATTTGAGGAAAACCTTCATGAAGTCCTGCTTCGGATCAGAAACTAGGAACAGGTTTCTTAAGATTTTTTTTCTACAGTATAAAATCACAGCCCTTCTTAATCCACCATAAATTAATTGTTGGATAGCATTTCTGATGATGTAATTTAAGATGTGATGTAAGTATATGTCTCAGTACTTTTTTCTTTTTTGCCCAGAGGGTTCCTTACGGCCAAACATGACAGTAAAAGCAGTGGTCCTGGACCCAGAAATTGTATTTGTTGCCAATTTGACCAAGGCTGATGCTCCTGCCTTAAAAGCTTCATTCCAGTGTGATTTCTCTTTATCATCTGATAAGCTTGCACAAAGGATGACAGCTCAAGTGAAGGATGTAAAAGTGCTGGCCTGTGCTTTCCTCAGAGAAAAGCAGGACAAGAATATCACCACTGTAAGAAACCTGTTAGCATGCTTCACACACAAGGAAACTAGACACAGAACTGTTGGTTCATATAGCCTTTAATCAGTCGCACACCCTTCCTTCCCCCCCCTCGCCGCCCCCAAAGTCCAGCTCAGTTCCAGGGTAACATGAAGACATGTGTAAAGATGGGGGGGGGGGCAGGGCGATGGTACTATGCCCTGAAGAGATAACTAATTTGGGCTATTTGGGTCAAAGGGGAGGGAGCTAGTCCAAAAAGTGATGGGATCAACTGGAGAATGCTGTGATATTCCCTTCATCTTAAATAAGCTGCAGCTTCAGCACCTCTGCTGATATCTGTTGTGTCAATATTGCATGTGGAGAGAGGCCACATACAATTAAAACATCAAGTTGGTATGGGTGGCGTGTTCTTTCTGATTTGTACAAACATACTGTTAACCCCATTTCCCCAGCTCCATTTCATTCTATTTGCTTACAGGCCAACATGGCTGAGCTCCATAAGCCATCTCTCCAATTGCTTCTGCCCTTCCTTCCCCATCCCCCAAGGAAATGGGAAAGTTCTACTTTAACGGGACCCAGATCTCAAATAGAAATATTACAGAAAAAGTTGTAAAACTATGGAGCATAAGCACATTCAGTGAAAGATTTCTTCCTAGAGAAGACACTGATTATATAGTGTGTTTTTAATTTAAACATGGATTTTAGCACAAGCCTGTGAGCTAGAGCTTGAGCATAAAGCAGAAATTGATGATAGCAAGAACATATTGTAGCTAGGAAACTAAAGTTAACTTACGAATGATGAGTTAAGAATAGTTAATAGAAAACTGTTGACTTCATATTACGGGTTAGATTTGAGTCTGTAGGGCTAGCCTTAAGTATGGGCACCTGGTAACGGCATTACTCCAGAAGTAGCACTGTGGAAGTCCATTGGGCTCCTCCTTTTGCTGAGAGTGTGGGGAGTAACTTGTTTAACCTCTTTTCAGGAAGTAGTTTACTCACTCCAGGAATCTGTTCAGCTCTGTCCCTCCCTGCCCTTCAGTCCTCTTGCTTACAGGAAAGTATCTGGTGCCCGGCTACTGGAGCTCCTGCCTCCATGCCAGCATCCCATATTTGGATAGCTCCTATGTGACCACATAAAACGAGTATGGGAGGACTGTATTCCCCTGAAACAGTGCATAGCTCCATGCTTTTTGCTAAGTGTTAACTCTCTTTGGCCATTAAGAAGAAAGATGTGGGGAAATTTTTTTTTTAAAAGATGGAAGCTTGGAATTAATTTATTTTATAACCATAAATTCAAATACTCCTTCAGGTGTTACAGCCTTGTTCTTTGGTGGTGGAAAATATGACACATGTTTCAGGATTGCAAAGTATGGCAGTGACAATAGAACAACTTATTATAAAGGTTAGTAATATTGTTAAAAATTGACTTAGAAAAAGCAGTTACACTTCTCAGATTAAAATTTTAACATGTTTTTTTTTCTTTTATTGCTGTCCAAAGTTGCCAATTTAGACCATCAAAATTCTATGTGTAATTTTGGTGTGGATGTCAAAACATTTTGGTAATACCACTATGAACAAGCACTGATAGTTCAGAGGTATTTTAAAATGCAGTGTACTAAGTTATTAATTAATATTAATGTATAGTCGGGTAGTTTGAAATCTGGTCAGTTAAAAAAAATCAGATAGTACCCTTTTTCCTGAGTCTCCAGCCAGTCTTTTTGGTTTCACAATTGGTTTTTCCTATTTTTAAAACACATTTCCCCTATTACTGAGTTCAAGACCTACATCTGTAACTTAGGTTGATAGTTGCTTTAAATTTATGCACAGTTACTTCTGTGCAAATGGTATAATTTGGTAGTTCTTAGAATGAAGCACTAATAAGTCATAAAATACCTTTCACTTAATGGCTTAATCAGTAATTTAAGGATAGCTACATTAAGAATCTTCACTTGACATTATTGCTAACTCTTCATTTTTATATAATGTGTGTTCTAATCATATCAGGGTAACTGGCACATATGGTGTTTTACAGTAAATCAGATTTCACCACTCACAGCAAGTCTTGACGGTAAGAATGTTGGTGGCTTGCCTGTAAAATTAACTTTGGGTTGAAGTTCTGTAGAGTATGTACCGTACCACACAACAGGTTTAGCTTTTTAAATAAATATTGTGTGCTTAACATAAATGTTGATGCTTAAACAAGAAAATTGGTAGTATTTTAGCAGCGGTGGTGTTCACTGTATATATCAGAACGTTGTTAAAATATATGCTCTCTGTGCGCAACAGTAAGAAGGTTAGACTTTGTGACTTAGACCATCAAGAATACTATTACAACTCTGAGAATATGTGTGGGAAAACTAGTGAGGATTTTAGGAAACATAGGTGAGAGACACTTATGCATGATGGCCATTTTTGTGCTCCAAATTTAAGTTGTTGTTTGTTTGTGTAATCAGATACATGCCTTATTTATGTGATGGTTGATAACCTATAACAGATACCACACTTTTGTGGTATATCTTCAATGTCTAATTGTTTTCCATCTGGCTTACATGTAAAATAAAAAAAAAAAAAGTAAGCTACAAATGAGACTCTTTATTGTTAAAGATTTCACCAATCATTTTGAATACTGTGATGACTATAATGGCTGCCATAAAACCAAAGGCCAAAGAAGAGGATTCCAAAGGGACAACAAGTGATTCTGGAAACTTGTGGGATGTGAAATCCATTAACCAATGCAATGCTTGGTTCCTTGGTGTTGATGTAGCCATGGAAGCAACTGAAACTTTCACGGACAGTGAGCACGCTCTGAAAAATGAGAATTTTGACGTTGGTGTGAAATCAGTTCAAATCACCTTGGAATGTGGTCTGGGACATCGCACTGTTCCTTTATTATTAATAGAATCAGCATTTTCAGGAACACTTAAAAACTGGTCTTCCCTGTTGGGTGCCACTGCTGACTTGACACTGGAGGTAAGTGGGGTCAATTCATGCTTCCAAATTAAAATGGTTACAGGCAGAAAAATGTTTTGAAATGCTAAAAGACAATTGCTTGATTTTTATGTAGTAGTGCTTGAAGTCCTCAATAATTATTGGGCTAGCATTGTACCAGTGCTGTAAAAATGCATAGGTAGTCATAATCAATACTCCCAAGAAGTCAGTCGCATTAGAGACAATGTAATCCGTGTAAGAACTGATAACAGGGAAAGGAGGAGGGGCAGACAGGAGAAACCATTATAATGTAATGTGGTTTCATAGTGTTATCAGTGTGCGTAGCTTGATGATTCCAAAAATGTAAACAATTATTTTTAAAAATCCCTATCATATAACAATCATTGTTGCCTCTCTACTTCTTTAACATTTTTGCGTATCCTTTGGGGTCTTGGTGATGAACCCCATCCCTCTTAATCTCTATGGAAAAGGTGATCTTGGGTATGCATGATCATGCTTCATGTACTTCCTCTTCTCCATACAGGCTATGTTTACACTGTGAGCTAGCGGTGTGATTCTTAGACGTAGGAGCTCTAGTCTTCATCGAACTAGTGCGTTAAAACTAGTAGTGTGGACACGGTGGCGGCAGCAGCAGCACAGGCTAGCCAACCTGACTACCAACGTGACTGAACCCTATGTGAACATACTGTGGGCAGTTGGCCGTTGGCCCTTGCTGATGCTACCTGTGCTACCGCGGCTATATTGCTGGTTTTATCAGGCTAGCTCAATGAGGGCTAGTGTGAGTAGGTCTATGCAAGCTGGGAATCACACCCCTAGCTTCTAGTATACTTGTAGCCATAGACGATCAACAGCTACTGCATCTATCTCATGGTTGGCTAGTGTTTTAAAATATCTATCCTCACAACTACTTCTGATGAATTCTCCCCAGTGGAGGGTGTTGAGTCCCACATGGGGTTGGGAGGTCACCAAGACCCCAAGAGTTACTCCATGATCTCTGGTGTTGTCCAAGTGGCAAGAATGGGTCCCTGCAGCTGGGGAAGGTGAGAAGATCCATTAACTTGTTAGTGGACCCATGATAATGAGCTGTACACTAGATATTCCTGTAGTTCAGGACTGTGAATGTGCTGGCACGGGTCTGTCTATTACTTAACACTCTAATCCCTTTCCTCACACATCCCCACCCCATGGTCAATTCCCAACCCCACCAAACAGCTCACAGAGTCCAGAACTGCTCACACTGTTGAGAATTCTGGGTCTCCAGATGCTGCCACTGGTGCTGTGGGAAGTGACAATGATTACATTAATGCATTAGGAATTGACTAATAGACTAACTTGAATTATCAGAATGTCCAGGCTAAATCAGATTTAGAGCTAGTTACAATTTCTAAGTGATAGATTGAGAAAGAAGTCTAGGACTATGAAAGGTAAGGAAACTAAGCTTGGTGTGCGGTCTGTTAAACCTCTTTTTTTAATAAAAGATATTCGTTAAACACATTAAAATGGTCTGTGTTTTTATAAAATAGTTAATATTTAACCCAATGAAAGAACCATTATATGAAAGTTTGAGTTGGAAGAAATGCATATGCTTTCATAACATGGTAATATAACTACTATAAGGAGTGATCTAAAAATATGCTTTGCTTTCCAACCCAATTTTAATTTTCTTTCAGGTTCATTATTACAATGAAACTTATGCAGTGTGGGAGCCTCTTATTGAACGAATTGATGGAGGAAGGAAACCATGGAATTTAAAACTTGAAGTACGGAAACATAACGGACAATATATGAAATATTCATTGTGAACATACAGCTTTTTTTTAACATGTTGATGCATTAAGATACTGACCCATGACGTCCCAGATACTGTCCTCTTTGATTGAGGGTATGTGTACACTGCTATTAAAACCCCATGGTTAACCTGTGCCAGCTAATTCAGGATGCAGGGTTGTTTAATTGCACTGTAGACTTCTGGACTTGGGCTGGAGCTGAGGCTCTAGGATCCTGTGAGGTGGGAGGGTCTCAGAGTTTTTGGGCTGCAGCCTGAACCTGGAGGTCTAGACTGGAATGGAATAGCCCAACAGCCACAGCCCCACAAGCCAGAGTCAACTGGCACAGGCTAACTGTAGGTGTCTAATTGCAGTGTAGACAGACGTGTCAGGGTTGAAAATTCTGAACGTTATTTGTGGAATTCTCAAGGAGGCTGCCTTCAAAATATATATATAATAGCCTCTTCCTTGTACATGATACTAAATCTGTCTTACTGACAAGAGGGGCAACACAAGCTTTCAGGAGAACTTGCCAAGACAATAGTCACTGCTAACTAGCGATTAAAAACATCTTGTGTAGAGAGGGAATTGTAATTATCCACACTTCTTAGAGATGCTGTTAGGCCTAGGTGGAGAAAATGCTGCCTTTGTGGATATTGCAATGTGCATTTTTAAGTAACAGCCGTGTACTTTAATTCTCACCTGGTACTGGTTTTGGATTCCAATAAATCTTTTTCCCCCGTAGGCAGATTGTATCCCATTTTTTTAATAAGATTTGCACTTGGAAATTCTTACTAAAACTGATGTTTTAGTATGAGAGAGAATTTTTACAGCCTCTTCTAGTTTCTGATGGATTTTGGGACCCTGGGTATTCAAGAAAAAAAAATATTTAAGAGCATAACAAAGAACTAGTCAAAAAGCTAAAAGAACTAGTAAAAACTGAAGGAGGACAAAGTAATAACAAAACAAAAAAATCAATATCACCCAACAGTGATGATACTAAAAACCACTTTAGGACAAAAAGGTGAAGAGATCTCTGGAGGAGAACTCTCCCCTAGTCTGAGACATAGGGAAGGCAGCAGAAAAGCACTTCAGGGGAGCTTACCTCTTTGTACTGCTAACAAGACCCTGGAGCCTAAGGAGGCATCGTCAAAAGAGAGAGGCCCAGCTGATGATGATATGACAAAGGTGAAGAGAAGAGCTAAGTGCTAATTTAGACATCTTGGAAATGAATGCAGTTACCACTTGAGATGCAAGAGCCTGAATATTGGTGGTAATGGAAAAACTCTTAGCCTTGCATATATTAACAGCTAAAAGCCATTGGACTATTTTCCTGAATGAAAGCAACAGAATCCACCAAATGTTAATGTCTTGATATTAAATAAAATAAAATGGGGAATTCTATTGGTCCTCAGTGTCACCTTGCACCATTATCTTCCAGATTGCTCATTAATTCATAATAACCAATTAGTCATTGAGCACCACATGATAAATGTGCAGCAGGGTATGTTGTTATAAAAGTGCAGAAAACAGTGCTATGTTTGACTTTGAATGTTGGTGGGTATGAAATAAATAATATATCCAAGATCATATTAAAGGAATTTGCTAATGATTTCTCAACACATTTGTGAAGTATGATTTTAAGAGAAAATTGCAAACCTGCATAAAGCTACTTAAATTTGGAGAAACAGTTTGTGTTCATGCTTATAAAATTAGACAAAGAGAATGTTTAATGCTGTTTTTTCCCTTTAGATAAAGACTAACCCTATACAAGATAAAAGTTTGATACCTGGGGATGATTTTGTTGTTCTTCCTGAAGCTCAAACTGTGGTTAACATCTCTTCAAAGGATACAATGAATATAACAATATCCAAATGTTGTCTTGCTGTTTTCAATAATTTAGCCAAGGTAATTTTATTCCATACGGGACTTAACATGAATTAATTTTGTTTGTGGCCAGTCCTGAATTCTGATTCTTATTCTGCTCAGCCAGTCAGGTTGAGAGTCCACTTACTCATTTTCTGTCTTTCGTGATGGGGTGAATTCTTTCTTTTGCTTACAGTTGATCCTTCTAGCTATTAAAAAGTGAGTTTGACTTGTTCAGAAAGAAGCCAGCTGCTCCCTTAACTATGAAAATGGAGGTGCTGACACAGGACTTCAAAAGGGAGAAAATATGGGAGGGAAATGACTGAGTGGGAGTCTTGTAACTTAATCTGAATTGGTACAAGACATAGAAGCAGCCCTTCCCCATGGGTGCATGATCAATCTGGTCTCTGGTCTCCATTATAGGGTAGCCTAGCCTTTCAATAGGCATATTGGGGAAAAAAAGATACTTATGACAGTTGGCCCTTCAAATTTAATGGAAGCAAGCCTCTGCAGCCCACCAGTGTGCTAAATTTCTATTGTATTTTCCTCTTACTCCTGAGGAGGTAGGACATGCTTGTTCATGTCCCAGAAGATGTTCTATTGTATGGATATTGCTCACTGATACTTTACTAAATAAATATAAATTGGGTTTATCTATGTAGGTGGTAATTATATCAGACTTATATGATTATTGTTAATTTATGAGTAATAAGTTATAATAATGTTAGTGGAATTTACGTTTTAGCGTGGTGAAAATGACTCGTATATTAATTTATGTAATACCAGATTACTTCAAAATACTGAATATTGCTTTTATACAATCATGCCAAAAGCACATACTTCCTGATATACAGTATATACTGTTGCTTCTGTAAAGAAGGTAGTATTGTGTATGGATGTTTTTATGTTAACTGGTTAAGATGTTCTATTCTATCATGACCACTATCTTTAAAAATCTTATCATTGTACTTTCTTACAGGCATTTTCTGAAGGGACTGCCTCCACTTTTGATTATTCTTTAAAAGATAGGGCTCCTTTTACAGTGAAAAATGCACTGGGTGTCCCTCTCAAAGTGCATCCTACCATCAATCTTCGAGTGGTTGGTTCAACCTTAAAAGAAGATATTCATGATGTAGAAATTGGTCAGAATTTGGAACTGGAATATTCAGTTTTGGAACCTCTGCATCGAGGAAAGCTGTCGGCATTATATCGTCAAGAGAGCTGCCTGTTCACTTTGAGCTTAGGTAGTGTGCAAGGGATGACTGTTGGTAGCAATTGTGCTTGGTGAAGAGATTCAGGGGAGAGTTACTAGGCCAGGTACCATGTGGTCAAACTTAACCACTGAATTTCCTTGTTCACTCTGGAGATAACTGCTCGCCACCAGCTGGCAAGTGTCTTTACTCTTGTCCCTGCTGGATGTTTCCTAGAGCCAGGGTTGCCACTCCATAGTCAATTTCTCATAACACTGACTTGGGTGCTGGGAAAAGAGGAGTGGGGAAAATTCAAGTCCCTTTTCCTTTACTTCCCTAATAATAGAATTAAAGGTTAGTAAGAAGCACAGGCAGGTAGAACATCTTGCCATTCCATCAGAGGGCTAGGAGAGTCTGTGAGCTGATGCAATTGCACCTCAGCTGGCCTGCTGACCTCCCCAATGGAGATCCACCTGTCACCACTCACTTCATATAGTTAGATTCAATCTCTTTGGGATAGTCAGGATTTCCCACATAACAAGTTGTGCTGGTCAGTTCATTGGAGGGAGTAAGATAGTGTGAATCCTGCAATACTGGCATTCCCCCGTCTCCTCATTAAGAATCTTGAGTTGTTTCTGTGTGAAACAAATAGGCTGAGGGTGCCTCATGATCTATATCCATTATGTAGCAAGTATCTTTTGTAGAAGCTGGTGGTATCATACTTGATTTTCCCAGCCATTATTGATGTAAAACTTACTTTTAATTTTCCCTTCTGGTTAACCATTTTCTAGTTATCGTGCGCCAAAAACACAACCTGCGGGTCTCTTATGTTGGAGGCTGTGGGGTAATTTTATTAAGGGGCTGGCATTGCGTGTTTGCTTGAAAATGGTAATGATTTGTTATGTAAGTTTGCAGAATCACATACCAGTGTTGTTTTGTAAAACAGCGCCTCTAGGCTATACAGAAGTGGCAAACATCCCCATTACAAAACCAGGCCGACGATTGCACAGTGTACGGACTCCTCTTGTCGACCACTCGGACTCTGTTCTGGTACAGATAGATGCAGCTGAAGGGAATAAAGTTATTACCATACGGTCTCCTCTGCAGGTAAAATGTATAATAAAATGCATAAAGTTAAATAAGCCCAAGGCCACTGCTTAGTTTGTTTACTTCTGGAGAGTAACTTGGGCTTCCTTTTTTCTTAATACATTTTGAGATTATTCTTCAGCAAAAAAGCAAACACGAACATATAAAGTAAAAGCAATTATTTCATAAATGTAAGTAATACTGCTTTAAATTTACATTTTAGATTGTAATTTTAAATGTGTTATAGGATTTGAATGGAGATGTTGTATGCATATGCCGGTATAAAAATCTGTTTTATGTTAAATACCTGTAATGGATAGAAGTGCTACCTTGGTTACATTCCATTTAAAGACGGTAGTTATTAAATTGTGGCTTAAATTGGCTCTCCTACAGCTCTAAGCTATACGTTTTCAATATGTAATTTGTACTGCAAGATGCAACGTTTTCTTCCAAGCAAGTAATATTGTTAATTGTTATTGTTAAGGGCTCCAAAGTAGCATGATTGTGGTGGTGTTATTTTGATGTTTCACATTGCATTTTTTTTGCTTTATGTACACATTAGTTACTTTCTGAGGACAATTCTTTGTAAGTTTCAGTTTGCAAAGGAGCGTCCTAATTAGATTTACTAATTTTTGTACATTATGTATAGTTCATATTTTCATTTTGAAATTTGCAAAATATATTTAATGAGACATATACATTTTTATCATAGATCAAGAATCATTTCTCTGTCCCATTTACAATCTACAAATTCGTTAGAGATGTTAGGCTGCTGGAGCCAATAGGAGTATCTAAGCCTGAAGAGGAATTCCATGTTCCTTTAGATTCATACAGGTACACTTATACCGTTATGCCAACTCTTACAGCGTGTGATGTGAAATTACCATTACTTGAATCAAAATATTTTTTTACCAACTCAATCTGTTAGTCTTACTAGACCACTCATACTCATCTTGTGCTGGGCTTTTTTCACGATTGAATTGACAAAAGCCAAATTATATTTATTTTTAAAAATAATTATATAATGCAACTGGGTGCATTAAAAAAGCCCCCAAAATAGTAGTAATGAAGGGCAAATGGTCCTTCAAAATGGTCTCAGTTTACATATGTGCAGTTACTTGTATTGCATGAACATAACAATGGTTATTAGTCATATTTTGTGAACAGTTACTCCATTTGCCTAATCATAACTGCATTTGCAAATCTAACATTTTTATAAATCTGACCTGAAATAACTTTCAATGAGGGGAGAGTTTCTAAGATCCAGGGGCAAAGTCAATCCATTATCTTTGGTAGGAATGGTATAGCATTTACATGCTTTTTCACTGAAACACTTTGGCTTTTTTCGTTGTACTTTTGAATAATCGTTTATTATTTCCATTGTTCCCTTTCCCCTCCCCGATTTTTAACTCCTTTTTTCCTTTATAGTGTATCTTACTTACAATGTGTTTATATTCAGTTGTTGATGTTTATTGTGAATTTCAGTGCTTTGAGACTTGAGGGAATGTAGAAGTTTTTAAACGCTTGCATGCCAGTGGAATTCTGGCCTAAAACAGATGGGATATTAGAACTGTGAGCCTTACTTAAGCAGACATTTCAAAAGGTGACAGATGATTTTGGAAGGGGCAGATAGGCTTTCTTCTCAGTCTCCAATGTCCATATTTTCATTTAGGTCTCCAGGTGTCACAGTTCATTTAACTTCCTGTCAGCCTGTGTCTGGTGAAACACTCATTAAGGTGAATTATATATCCAAAGAATCATAGGCTAAACCAGAATTAAATAGTGGAATCAGAGTCAGGCCTAATTAGAAGAAATAAACTACATTTAGTGTCTCATAAGGATTCAGTTTAACCCATCTGCCTCTATTGACTTTACAAAATTTAGAGTTCATAGAGTCTAAGCATCCCAGGATCACATTATTTCTTTTGCCCACAGTGTCACACTGGGAGCTCATGTTAAGCTGATTGTCTATTTCAACTGCAAAGTCTTTTTCGGAGTCACTGTTTCCCAGAGTAGTTTCCTCAATCCTGTACATATTGACTATGTTCTTTGTTTCCCAGATGTATACGTTTACATTTAGCCATATTAAAACATACATTATTTGCTTGCATTCAGTTTACCGAGTGACCTAGATAACTCTGAATCGGTGCCCTGTTCTCCATTATTTATGGCTCCCCCAATTTTTGTGTCATCTGCAGATTTTTATCAGTGGTGATTTTATGTTTCCTTCCAGGTCCTTGATAAAAATGTTGAATAGCATAGGGCCAAGAATCAATCCCTTTGGGACCCCGCTGGACACAGACGTGTTCAATGATGAGTTCCCATTTACAGTTATATTTTGAGACCCATCAGTTAGCCAGTTTTTAATCTATTTAATGTGTGCTATGTGAATTTTATATTCTCATTTTGTAAGAAAATGCCATGTGGTATGAAGTCAAAGTACGTTACATCAACACTATTACCTTAATCAATCAAACTTGTCATCTCATCAAAAAAAGATAACAGGTTAGTTTGACAGGATCTAGTATCCATAAACCCTTGCTAATTTGCATTATCTACATTATCCTCCTTCAGTTCTTAATTGGAGTGCCCTATCAGCTGCTTCAATGTCTTCTCCAGGATTGATGTCAAGCTGAAAGGTGTCTAATTACCCACTTCATCCCATTTGCCCTTATGAAAAGTTGGCACAACATTAACTTTCTTCCAATCTTCTGAAACTTGCCCAGGGCTCCAAGACTTGTTAAAAATCAGTGTAATGGTCCAGCAAGCTCCTCACCCAGGTCTTTTAAACTGTTGGGTGCAAGTCATTGGATCACTTGATTTTAAAATGTGTAACTTCAGTAGCTGCTGTTAACATCCTCCAGAGGTACTTGTGGAATGGAGAGAGTATTACCATTCCACAATGAGGCTTTATCAGGGATCAGCAACCTTTGGCCTGCGGTCTGTCCGGGAAATCCGCTGGCTGGGCAGGACTGTTTGTTTACCTGCTGCATTTGCAGGTTCAGCTGATCGCAGCTCCCGCTTGCTGTGGTTCACCGTTCCAGGCCAATGGGAGCTGCATGAAGCAGCGGCCAGCACATCCCTCGGCCCACGCTGCTTCCCGCAGTCCCCATTGGCCTGGAACGGTGAACCGCGATCAGTGGGAGCTGCAATCTGCTGAACCTGTGGACGCTGCAGGTAAACAAACTGTTCTGGTCCGCCATTGCGTTTCCCTGATGGGCCATGTGCCAAAGTCTGGCCAATTCCTGGGTTAGATCATGTTTTGTCCCCAGATACAGAACGGAAATATTTATTTAACACTTCTACCTTTTCTGTATTATTATTGGTGATTCTATCATTTCCATCTAATAATGGGCCCATACCGTTGTTAGAATTCTTGTTGTTCCTAATATATTTAAAAAAAACTCCTTATTGTACAAACTTGGCTGGCCATAGATTTCTCCTTGTATCTATCCCTTGGCTTTCTTGATCAGTTTTCTACAATTCCTAACTTCTGATTTATATTCGTCGTTCGTTCTTTCTTTCTTTCTGTCTTTCGTCAGCTGCCTTCATTTTCCCTCTAAACCAGGTCAGTTTATAGACCAGCACTGCCTTCTTCCTCAGTTGTGGGATTGCTCAGAAGGACCGGGTTTTCCATTTGAGGCAGCTGTTCATGGAATCTGCACTTCACCCAGTGCCTGTGGACCGCCAAGGCTTGGGACCGAGTGCCTCGGTGCAGAGCGCTCCGGTGTCGGTTTGCAATTGGGGGCCAAGGAAGGACTCTACTGCAGGAGACCCTCAGCATCAGTGATCCCCGGCACCACAAATAAGCACAGGGCCCTGGCACCACTCCACTTCTCGGGTGCCTCACAAGTGCAAAAAGCCTGGGAGAGGATGCTCCCCTTGCAGAGCTCCCGGACTGTCAGGGGATGCTTCGCAGCACGCATGGAAAGAACCGGCTCCCAGGCAGCATGAGTTGGCGCCGTCAACTCCAGCTCCCCAGAAGGCACTGTTTAGTCGGGTGCAAAGTGACTCTCCAGCAGGGCACGGCCAGGTGGAAGTATTGGAGCCACGCTCCACCCTGGACACTTCAAGGCCGCAAGAGATCTCAGAGAGATGACTGTGGCCCAGCCCCTTGGTCATCAGGAACAAGTCTCTGGTACCAGTGAGGCCGACACCATCCAGAGGCAAGCCTGCAATGTGTAGCGCTCAGTCACCAGTCTGGCATCGTGCCCGGCACCACTCCTGATCGCCATCACCACATCATTCCCCAGCACTGTGCTCAGCGGGAAAGTGCCTGGCACCGGAGGTGCAGCACTCCATCTTCCCGGCACCAAGCATACCTCTGCACCGGTCCATAACGCCCTTACAAGTGGCACCAGAGCGCAGAAGCTGATGGCCATCACCAGACAGGTGGCGCTGGTCTCCCTCACCAGACTGTCAGCACCGGTCATCGGCAAGATCGTCATGGCACTGGTCCCTTGTTTCTTCCGCACAGCACCGATGGCCAACTCATGGGTCCCCAGCACCACCATGGTCTTCGCCCTTGGGTTCTTCAGACTCTGATAGAGTCCTACTATTGGAGGCGCAGTTGGCACAGGTTGAGCAGGTGCTGAAGGGACGTGCGTGTAGCTTGGCAGCCACAGTGGAACCCTCCGTGAAATGGCCTTTTTGGACCCACTAGGCTTACCATCAGGTCCAGGGTACCCCTTCCAGAAGATCTAGATTGGTGACCTCAGGATGCCTTCTTTCCCAGTCACCTAAGGATAGACCTGCTCCACGGGGAGCTGAAGTGACCCTCTCCTGGCTGCCCCCGCAGACAGTAACCTGCCCAATACCTGCCAGCACCTCATAAGACATCTGTCCCTGAGGAGCCAGTGTTGGAGCCTGGTGCAGTCCAAGAGCAACCCAGGCAACTCAAGGGCCAGGGAGGACCCTGTACCACTGCTGGGAACCTAGTCTTCCTCACCTGACAAGGTGTTAGCAGGAGCATCAGCCGTAGGGCCCCTGCCCGTTGACCACAGGACACACTAAGACCTCCTCCATCACATCACCTGCAACATGAGCTTGCAGGTGGAGGAAGTGATCAAGACAGAGGACCCGATGGTGGACGTTCTTGCCCCAGAAGGGCCTTCCCGGGAGGCACTGCCATTAATAAAGACCATCCAAAGCACTAATAAGACCCTGTGGCAGACACCAGCCTCCATCCTGCCCACCTCCAGAGGAGTTGAGAGGAAGTACTTCGTCCCTTTCGAGGGCTACGAGTACCACTTCTCACACCCACACCCTTGCTCTCTGGTGGTCTCAGCAGTAAATGAGAAGGAGTGTCAGGAGCAACAGGCACCGGCCCTTAAGTCTAAGGAAGCTGAACGCATGGACCTATTCGGAAGGAAGGTCTATGCTGCTGGAAGCCTCCAGCTGAGGACAGCGAACCACTCCAGAGGACAAAGTCTAATATAGAATTCTCCTGCATTGGCTGCAACATCTTTTTTCATCCAGGTTACAAACACTAAAGAACTGACCATCTTATTATAAGTATTTCTTGTACTGTTAATAAGGTTGTCTATGAATGTCCAGGAACGTGGTTGGTTGATACTCTTTCTGATAATCCTGATGCACTATTTTTCATTGCATAAAGGGTTAATCAGTTTGGGATTTCAGAGCTTTTTGGTTATTCAGTGTAATTTAGGTTATTCTATTTAAGTTTAGACTAAAATTAAATGTGTTGTCCACACTTGTGTTTTTGTGAAGGCTCTATTGGTTGTTTTTGTTTTTTTTTCCCCTCCACATAGGTGTCATCTATTTATTCAACCAACAGGGATCTTAGAAGGTCAGTTTAAAGAATCCACAACTTACATTGCCTGGAGAGAAGAGCTTCACAGAAGTAGTGAAGTGAGATGTATGTTACAGTGCCCTTCTACCGAAGTAAGCTTCTTGCCTCTAATAGTCATGACAACTGCTGTTCCTGATCAACTAAACTTTATTGCAACTCACGGGGAGGACTGGGATCCAGCCTACATTATCCATCTTTACCCAACGCTCACTTTGAGGAATCTTCTGCCATACTCTTTGAGATATTTACTTGAGGTATGGAATTTAAGCAATCGTGACTTTTTAAAATAAAGTTTAAGGAAAGCATTCAATGATTTCCATCTATAAACAGAAGATATTAAGTTATGTATTCTATGGACTACATTGGCTCTTGGAATCTAGGGCAAGGGATGTGGGCTGGAGTCTTTTTCTTCATCCCAAGTCAGTCCAAGTGTTCTTGTATGGTGAGGCTTGGTACCCAGAGACAGTTGGAGTTACTGTGTTGCCCTCCACCTGGAGTAACAATGGCTAGGGACCGGGTTTTTCTAGAGGATCAAATATTGCTCATACAAGGAAAACTGTTCCCCACTTGTACCTTAGTTTAGTGCCAAGGAAAACCATATTGCTAAATGTCAAAACTGATGGACACCAGATTTTTTTTTCTGGCTATTGATCTAGGTCTTCATGATGGCCTTCTATAACATTTAACTTGGCTAGAAATGTGAAGAAGTTAATGACTTTCTTGATAATTTCCCCTTCCTCACTTTCTTGGTGAGGTAACATGGAGAAGCGTTTCCAGTGTCACATCGAAGGAGGACAGACTTCCATAAAGAGTAGTAGGACAATAATCCTTTTCCCCAAATCCATTGTGCACACGTGCTCTCCCTCCCACCCCCAAAACTCCAACAAACAAAAAAAAATCCACCCAAAAACTTCTAACTCTGTAGCTAAAATGCTAAAGTATTGCAGAAGTAAGAACATTTTGTCTTGGATTGTTTTGTTTTTTGTTTTGTAAGAAAACAAGACCTCTAAAAGAATGAAATCCTGTTAAGCTTTTGTACAGCGGCAGAGAGCCTAAAATGACTGCTGTGAGGCGTTTCAGCCTCCTGGCCTAAAGGAAATTGGTATTTATCCCATGATTTGCCAAGAAGCAGCCTAATGTTCATTGCACACGTTTCTGAGGCATTGAAGAGCACTAGTTAGTGTTTATTTCTGGTATCGCCAGCTGATTTGTGTGTCCTGGCTTCATTGATGAGAGGTAAAATGCATTAATTGCATCTGATCGCTATAGGCCTACCTTAGGGCTTCAGAATACTACTACTATATTAGTCCCAAACTAGGAGAGTCTTTGGATGGACAGGTAATTATCAAACAATAAACAGAGTTTCTGAGAGAGCTTCTGGATCATGGATGTGCCACAAATTAGCCCAATTAAGTTATTTATATAGTTAATCGTGATAGTTACTAAAAAAACTTTGTAGGTAGAGCTGGTTGCGACATAAATTTCTCTCGAAAAACTTGGGACAGGCTGACTGGGTAGGTCATGCTTGGATCCAAAATTGTAACAGGAGTGTAATCCTGTATGGAGAGAAAAGTGAGTAACAATTGTTGTCCCTGGGCAGGGGATCCTCTCACAGAAACAAATAGCTCTCAATTTGTAAAACTAAACTTGTATGTGCTAGTAGTTGGAGGAAAAGACCAAGTTAGCTCGCAGATCTGCCATGGGTTTTATGTGTAACTTGAGGCAAGTTGATTTAGCTACTGTGCTACCTGTAAAATACCTCTTTAACTATGAAATAGTTGAATGAAAGAGGTTGTATAAGAATCCCCTTGTTGATGGTTTGATCTGTTTTAGGTTTTGAAACCAGATTAAATTTGTGATCGTCTTTTCCCCATCTGGCCATACTGAATGCTGAAACACTGAGTTTGGACTTTAGACCAATATAGCTATTAAGAGAATGTTTGAAATAATAATATGATGATTAATCATTATGCTATAATATATTGGCTTGTCCCTGAGTTCTTAAGGCTTCCTGTGTACAGTGGGCAGTCATGATGGCCCTGTACTGTGTGTCTGTAGTCAAAGATATCCCTTAGTGGAAACTCTAGAGTCAAGCGAACAGGTAAGACTTAAAAAGTAGAATTTCTAACTATTGTACTCTTTTTGAAGTAACCACTGTTCAATACTGTATAGTTTTTACTAGTAAGCCTCTTAAAATTTGTTTGTTTTTATTTTAGGGAACCGCAGAAGCTCATGAGTTGCTAGAAGGGAGTGCTGCTGATGTTCTTCACTCAAGAATCAGTAGGGAAATAATGGAGTTAGTTCTGATAAAATATCAGGGTAAAAACTGGAATGGACATTTTAGAGTCCATGATGGGCTGCCAGAATTTTTTCCTGTGTGTTTTACCTCCAATTCCACAGATATGATGACAATAGATATCTATGTACATGTTAGGCAAGTTGGTAGCCGTATGATCCTGTCTGTGTTCAGTCCTTATTGGATAATCAATAAGACTTCCCGGGTTCTCCAGTATCGTGCTGAAGATATACATGTGAAACACCCAGCAGATTACAGGGATACTATCCTGTTTTCCTTTAAGAAAAGGAACATTTTTAGTAAAAACAAGGTATGCTACCTAATTTCTTTTAAAATGTCCTCAAATGAGGAATTATTTAACTTTTGACATTATTCATGCTTGGCCTTGAAATTCTTACCCTGCTTCAGTATCAGTACTTGTTTAAAAGTAATCGATCAATATAACATCAGTATTTTTGTGTTTTGTTTAAATTTAGCTCTCCTTTTGAGAAGAAAAATTAACACTAGTTTTTCTCTTGCGTCTGTCTCTTCCCAATATCTCGGGGAAGTTTGGGGAAACAAGGGAGCAACTTGTGCAGGCAACGCAGCATTAGTTCATTCTGCACGGATATAATCTGGAGTGCAACTTTTAAAGAAAAGGAAATAAAAAATGTTGGTAAATTTGAAGCAGTGCTACTCTTGTATTTACAAAAATAATGAAAGGAGTTGTAATTATGAGGAGAAAATTACATCTTATTTTGGGGACTAGATGCTTTTATTGTCTTGTGGCTGCTCAATTTCATTTCTTATTTATTAGATTTGAAGAGAGGCACATTAAGTGGGAGGGCAGACACGTGAGATAGTAGCTTGCTTTTGATTTTTAAGGCTATCGTTTCTCTCACAGCTGTTTAGAATTATAGTCAATTTAACAGACTGAGGGGCTGTTAAATTTACCTTGTCTGAGGGTACATTGTGTTGAATACATTAGTCATGATTTTAAAAAAAGAAGTGTTTCTGTGACAAAATAAATGAAACAATTTGTTAGTATTATTCTTTTTTCATATTTTTTTGGATTATGTAGGCCTTTAGTCCTGGACGTTCCATCTTTAAGTTGTCAGCAATAATTGAAGACTGGTCTTGGCAACATCTTTTGGTTATTACCCTGACCTTTAAATAGAGACCACAGTCATTTATATATTTTCCTCTCCCTCTTTATCTACATGCTGTGGTCACTAAGGGCTACCAGGGCAGATGACATATTTGGTTTTGTGTGCTCTTCCAGTGATCACCGATCTTCTGCTGCAGTGCACGTCTTTGCCAAAGCCCGAGAACTTCGTGGTTTTAGTAACCCAGCTAGCTGGAATTGCAGTGGTGAAATTGCTAGGAATACATCATGGATTTTTAAAAGCATATGAACTTTTAAGTTTTTGAAATTTACTTAAAAATACTTTAAAAATGCTTTTTCTTCTGTAGATCCAATTGTGTATTTCAACTAGTTCATGGTCCACTAGCTTCTCCCTTGATACTGTAGGAAGTTATGGATGTGTAAAGTGCCCAGGCAATGACAGGGACTATCTGGTAAGGCCTACTTTCTGTATTTGTTTACTAACCTTTCTGAAGCCTAATAATAGTAATTAAATATATTGGATACAAATAAGTTTAACAAAAGCCAACTTGATATTTCATTTGTTTTTCTTGGGTGCATTGGTTTGTTAACATAATAACACTAGTATGCATAATACCACTTAGTTTGACGTTTGGTGGCCAGTCATCAGGCCACCTGGAGATTCAGGCCTAGTTTGTGAAAACAGATGTTTAAATATTTGGACATGGTGAGGCCTACCTTTTCAAAGATACATATGCTATCTCAGATAAGTTAGAGACACAGATGGTCAAGTTGCAGATACTTGATTTATTTGTACAGTGCCTACTACAGCGAATCCTGGTTCATGACTGGCACTTCTAGGTGCTACAAATAATAAATAGTACATATGCACTTAATTTTGTGTGTCAGACTTTGAAAAATCAGATTCAGACTATATACAGTGCCTATCTTAAAAAAAAATCAGATAACTAAATAACATTACCTTGTTTGCAGATATTGAAATAATCATCCCAGGGGCAAAATGGAAGCATTTATAGGGAGACCACAAACATTTCCTTTTAAAGATAAACTTTATCTTTCCCATCAAGCCAAAACCACGTATCCCCCTTTTTGATAACCCTTTAGAACCAACCCCCTATCCTATTAAAGGCCAAATTGACCTCTGGTTATTTTCCATTTTTCGTCTCTTGCCCTGTTCATCTGGGCTAAATCCAAAGCCTGTCACTTTTCTCCCAATAGCATTTTGAAAATCTGACCCCCACACACACACACGTTGATCAAGCCATATTTATCTCATGACTTTATTGCAGTAATTTTCTCCTCCTTAGGTTTCCCTTTTCTAAGTGAATACAAAATACCACTGCTAAAATCTCTGTCCATTGTATTGGGTATATCTCACATTTCTTTGGAGATACAGTCTCTGTTCCTTGGAGTTTGTGTGGTCTCTAGTACTGGTCCTGTTACTGCTGAGTAACAGTTGAGGCCTTTGGGTATTGCTGTTAATAGGATAATAAATATGTAGAAGGAATAACTTTATGGGATCACATATAGGTTTACTTTTCCACTTGTTTTATTCATGTCAAGCAAATGAAAATACCATGCAGAAATGGGCTGAGTTTAACCAAGTTATTTTCACTCAACAGGTTGGAGTTAGCATCAAAATGAGTAGTTTTAATCTCACCAGGATAGTTACCTTAACTCCGTTCTACACCATAGCAAACAATTCTTCTCTGGAGCTGGAAGTTGGAGAAATCAAGTCTAATGGCTCTTTGCCAACTCGTAATTGGAATTATTTCTCATCTTCAGAGGTATTCTTTGTTTTTATTGCTTTAAATGTTTCTAAAACACACAAATGATTCTGTGTAAGGTAAAATATTTAGAAACAAATACTCATATTTTTGTTAATCAGGCTGAGCTGTTTGTCAAATTAATGAAGAAAATTCAGTGGGCTGTCTGATATAAGGTTCTTAGATCATCATAGATGGAGTAACTTAGTAAGTGACAGTGTAAATGTGTACTGCTGGATGTCCGGTATGGAGGGAGAATATCTGAAAGACTAATCCATATTTGTCATTAACTAATCTTTTATAACAATATTGCTGAATTATCATCATGTTACATATGCACTTTGCTTGACGTTTTTTCCCCAGTGTCTTCCATTTTGGCCTGAAAATTTGTCTGGTAAATTATGTGTCAGAGTGGTGGGCTGTGAAAGTGCATCCAAACCATTTTTCTGTAATACACAGGACAATGGTACTTTGTTAAGTCTGGAAGAGTTGGTGAGTCTTTGACTTTAAATAATAATATTTTCTATAATTTTGTTATGTTTGTGGTGTTAACCAATTCAGTGTAATTCCTTAGTCGCCTGCATTGAGTGCTGGCAGATAGATTTAAAGTACCTATTGAAAAGTCAGGGTGATTATAGCAGGATATGCAGTTTGTACTTTTAAAAATCCTTTTTGTTAGATGTATGAAATTAGGTGGAATTGACTTCTTCACAGGCTTATAAAGAACTGCACAGCTGTATTGAAATAGAATGGTATAAGTCACCTGCAGTTTGTTTACTTTATTTGCAGCAAGATTTGCTATGATGTGTGTGCCACCATAACAGAAGGGAAGATCACTTTTATGAATCTCAAATGCTTAAGCTAGTACAACATCCTAAAGATATGTGATGTTGCATTCTTGACAAACAGTGGACAGTTATTAGTATGGTATAAAAATGGTTTCATGTTTAAACTGATAACATTTTTGAATTTTTTACTTGCATTATATGCCACTGTGAAATTCTAGGCAAATAAGTGTTGCATGCTCAAACAAGTCACTCAAAGCAGAGTTACTTTACATATAATCAAAACCAAACACTGAATGGTTGAACAGATTTTTAGGCATGTCATTCAACTGATTGTTGGGGATGACCATGGATTGTAGATGTCTGGAGAGATGTGCTGAGGCACTTACATTTTTTTTTTTTTTCAAATAGTTAGAAACAGAGGATATGTAAGCGTGATATCTTTGACTCCCCTTTTTTGGGTCCTGACCTGCAACCTGATCTAAACTGTTTGGGCTGTGCCTCTCTTTGCAAATATTGAAGGCAGTCCGGATTTGTCCCACTGCTTTAGGGTTAGGCCACACCCCTTCTTTTCATAATCCTCTGTCTCTACAATGCAAATAGAGTGTAGATTTAGTACTTCCACCTTAACTTGAAATTTTGACATAAAATTTAATTTTCATATAGCAGAGTGTAAGTCCTCCAGTCCCTTTTATTTCCAGTCCTCTTAAGAGATTTTCAGAAGGCATGCGTTAGCTGAATAGGGCCACCAACAGAACTCCTCACTGATAACAACTGCACCCTCCCCCCAACACTACTCCACAGAACAACAAAGGTTGTGAGGTAATGAGGTGTACCATCTGTGTGGGAGAATCTCCTTTGAAGCTACCTATAGCAAGGTTTGACACAACTGTTCTCAGGCCTGTAACCCTCACATGACTAGGGAGAGTGGCTGTGACTTCGGAAGACATATTGGACCCTCTGCTCTTCCTTATGTGAGACAAGATTCAGAAGGCAGGGAAAGCTTTTTCAGGCTTGATTGGTAGACTGAACCATCTACATACCCAGGAAAGGTCTCCCTCACTCCCCAAAAGATATTGGCCATCCAAAGACAAAAGTGCTGACCCCTTAAAGCTTGTGGAACACATGTACAACTGTGTCTCCATTTTAGAGGATGATTTTTCTCTGTGAATTAACCATTAAAGTTTTCGTTAGAATTAGTTTAACATTGCCATTTTTTACATGCCAACATAAGGAGCAATGCCAACATAAGAAGCAATAATATGAAGGTTTGAATATAAGTTCTAACATCTTCAGTATTTTAAGGTGATTGTTTCAGCCAGTACACTGAAACAAATAATCTTAAAAGCTATTTCAAAGATTTAACTAAAAATCAGTCACAACCTACATTAAGGTTACATTTGTAAATAGTGTATAAAGGGTTAATAAATGGTATAATAATTGGTTAATCATTAGGTTGCTTATGACTATCCACTATACATATTATGTGCATCTGTAACATGCTTGAAACATACATTCATTTATAAAAGGTTTATAAAGGGTACATCATAATGCAAAGTGACTCAGTTAATTTTCAGTAACTACAGTTCATATTTTATATTTAATAAACTATATACAGTGCAAGTCTTTGTCTTCAACAGAATGGAGGCATACTGGTAAATGTGAACATTTCTGAAAATTCTACAGTCATAAACTTCTCAGATTACCATGAGGGAGCTGCTCCAGCTCTCATCATTAACCAGACTCCATGGGACACCCTTAAATATAAACAGAGGTATGTAAAAGTAAGAATTCAGCCATCTTTTTTCCAACTTTTATCCAGTTTTTACTGTTGAAGGTAAGGAACCTAAATTCTTGTGCGCTTTTCTTGAATGCAGTATAATGAAGATAAGAAACTGATATTATACAGGTTTCAGAGTAACAGCCGTGTTAGTCTGTATTCGCAAAAAGAAAAGGAGTACTTGTGGCACCTTAGAGACTAACCAATTTATTTGAGCATGAGCTTTCGTGAGCTGCTGTAGCTCACGAAAGCTCATGCTCAAATAAATTGATATTATACAGTGCTTCATATTAAACTTGGCTTATGCCATGAGTTTCAGTGGCTTATTTACCTGCTTTTTTTTATTGCAGTGGGTTACAGGATGAGATGGAGTTAAAACCAAAGGAGGTGCGACTGTTTGCCTGGGCAGATCCCACTGGAATAAGAAAACTAACTTGGACGTATGCGCAAAATGTTGGTGAACATGATCTGCTTAAGGTACATTTAAAAAAATATATATTGTGGGAGGAAAGGTATGACCTAAACTAGAATCATGAGTTCACTGAGAGACTGGAGATTAGGCCTTGTCTTTTGATATGGTCATTTAAAATGCAAGAGCTTTTGTTAGGTCATGGTTTTTGTTTCTGTACATAGGTAACCTTTTGTGTAGTTGCTGTTTCTACTTGAGAGTATGTTGAAGAATCTTGTAAGCCCTTGTGTGTAGGGCAAAACTCAGATCTGCCAATTTCCTTTATCTGGAACAAACATTAATCAGCCTAATAAGCAGGCTGTGTATAAATGAGGAGTAAGAAGGATAGACTGTTACTGCTGCCAGGACTAGAAATCTGTCTTTGCTGATACACCTCTAAAGAGAGGAGGCAATGAAAGAGGAAATGGTGCAGCAAGTGAAGATGGTCACTCATACCAGTATCAAAAGTGAACAGTGTACACGCTAATTATTCCTGTTTGGACTGCAGCAGGTGAAAGCAGCACTTCCTGCAGTTATTTTCCAGAATATAATATGTATTTTTTCTGGGTTGGAGAAAATCACAACCCTGATGACCTTCGCCTCACATGGAGGAAACACTTCCATTGAGTAGAGTACTGTACTGCAGGAGTTGCTCACTGTGAGCTACTTCAGTGTTCAGCAGCACGTACAACATGCAGGTTGGAGAGAAAAATGATTTAGGGCATGGCTACGCTTGCAGATGTAGAGCGCTGTGAGTTATACCAGCCGTCGGAGAGTGCAGTATGGAAAGCACTGCCGTGTGTCCCCACTGTCAGCTGCAAGCGCACTGGCGTGACCGTGTTTGCTGCACTTGCAGCTGCATTGGGAGCGGTGCATTATGGTCAGCTATCCCACAGAGCACCTCTTCCCATTCTGATGCTGTGGCTTGTGGGAAGGGGGTGGGGGGGGCGGGGCATTCTGGGTCCTGTCCCAATGCCCTGTGATGCATCACTTCGCATCCCAGCAACCACTGTGCTTCCGTCCACATTTGGCCCCATCTTTCATCGTTGTTTGTACTGCGCGCTCTGTCTTCCCTTTCAGTCTGTGGGAATGGATCCCGAACTGCTGAGTAATATGCTGATGGGTCTCGCCAGCATGTCACCTTTGTCAGTCGAGTTATTCCTTAAGCTACAAGCTGACAGTGAGGAGTCAGATGATGATGACTCACGTAACTCATATGACACGAGATGGCATTCACCGACATGCTTACCACTGTGGAACGCCGCTTTTGGGCTCTGGAAACAAGCACTGAGTGGTGGGATCACATCATCATGCAAGTCTGGGATGATGAGCAGTGGCTGAGAAAAGCCACTTTCATGGGACTGTGTAATGAGCTCACCCTCACCCTGCAGCGCAAGGACAAGAGATTGAGAGCTGCCCTGCCAGTGGAGAAGCGGGTGGCTATTGCAATCTGGAAGCTGGCAACTCCAGACAGCTACCGATCGGTCACTAACCAGTTTGGAGTGGGAAAATCGACAGTTGGATTTGTATTGATGCAAGTTTGCAGGGCCATTAATTGCATCCTGCTCAGAAGAACCGTGCATGTGGCTGGCTTTGCAAAAATGGGTTTCCCTAACTGCGGAGGGGCAACAGATGGGGGACACATTCCAATTCTGGCACCAGCCCACCTGGACTCCGAGTACAAATGCGGTTTCCGCCCTGATCTATATGCAGCTTGCCCATGTGCAGTAATGTGCAGCAATGGTCCCCCCACCCCTCACGGCATAGTGGTGTGGACATGTTAGCCTGACTGGGACAAGGAGCACAGTAGCGTTCCCAAGGAACCTGTGCAAGCGCATTGCACAGCTTCTGCATGAGACCTTTGAAGAGATCGCTGAGGCCAATTACGGGGATGTGAGAGAGCTCATAAACGCCCTATTCCGCATCTAGACATGCATGCAGCCCTAACCCTCTTTGCCCCAAGAGTCCACACCGAACAACTTCCTTCCCAAAATAAAAGCCGCTACTGGGCACCTCCTCTGGTGTTTGTTCTTCCCCAAGCACCGGCCGCTGCGACTGGCTACTTTCTTCCTGGCTGAGAACAGCTCCTGGCTGCATGCATCTGGGGATGCCAGGGTGTCTTCCTCCTCCTCCTCCTCCTCAGCACCCTTGCTCCCGTTTTCCTCCCCTTTCTGCCTTGTTGAATTGGGCTCTGAAGTGTCCATGGTGATCCTCGGAGTGGAGGTGGGGTCACACACAAATATCGTGTCCAGCTCTTCGTAGAAACGGCAGGTCGCGGGGGCAGCACCGGAGCGGCTGTTTGTCTCACAGGCTTTGCAGTAGGCATTCTGCAGCTCCTTCACTTTAACTCAGCACTGCAGTGTGTCCTGGTTACGGCCCCTTTCTATCATGTGCCTTGATATCTGCCCGAAGGTATCGTAATTCCTATGGCTGGAGCGCAGCTGGGACTGGACAGCTTCCTCCCCCCAAACACTGATGAGGTCCAGCACCTCGCCATTGCTCCACACTGGGGATCGCCTGGCACATGGAAAGATGCACTGAAGCTGAGCAAACAGGAAGGGGATTTTCAAAATTCCCAGAGAATTTAAAGGGCGGGTCTGATGGTTGGTCACCTGAGGGCAGGGCAGTAGAGTTCAAAGTGATGATCAGAGTGGCTAGAACAAGCATTGTGGGACACTTCTGGAGGCTGATCAGAGCACATTAAGAGACCAGGGCATCCACCCTGGCTCCACGGTGCTCCAGCCAGGGCGCACCAAGCGTTATGCCTCTCATGGAGGTGGATTACCAGGAGCGCTCCAGCCACGGACGCAGGGCGCTCATGTGCTTTGCCAGTGTGGACGCGTCGTGAGTTAGGGCACCCAGGGCTGCTTTAATGCGCTCTAACTCACAAGTGTAGACATACCCTCAGGGTAGAAAGACCATGCTGAGACAGGAAACTGGAAGAAAGGCAAGCAAAACCAAGGTGAAAACATAGGAAAAGATCAAGCAAATCCATCCTGCCAGAAACAGCACTTCATGGGCGGCGGGGGAATGCTGATGGACAATTTTGCATGGGCAAAGGATTAGATCATAGTCTAGGACAGGAAAATAGAAAATAACTGGAAAGTGACAGGCAGAGGAATAAAGGAGCATTTTTTATGACCAGTGTCAGAGTTGGAATTTATTTTTCTTCGCTCAATTTTAGTGATGGTGGTTTGTTTTGTTGTTTTTTTTTAAATTGAGGCACCTTACAATGTAAACATCGTTAAATACCGGAAAATTGCTACTTTCTTGTATCTTCTGACTATTCAATCCTGTTTTAATGTATGTTAAGACACATCTTCTCACTGTATGGTTAGCATTATATTAATTATTGTACATTACATGAGTATTACATTAATATTCACTTCTGAAGTTATATTTCAAAAGCCTAAATAACTCTCTCAGTTCTCCTCCATTCACAGTTGTGTTAACCCTGAAAGAATTCTAACATGTTAAGGGGATGCTATAACTTTTAAACACTACATTTGTCCATTTAATATTGTGATTAGTATAATGTGCTGTATAATAGGGGGTTAATTTTTCTGAACTCTGTCATTGTACTGCTACGGTCTTCAATTCTTGACATTACCCTTAGCTTCTTTTAAAAAATGTGGATATCTTATTTAACAGTTTAATAATCCACAAGACTCTAAATAATAATAATAAAAAAAAAGGATGGTTTGTATAGGCAGCCCCGGTGACAGAAGACTCCATCCCATTAATATCCTACAACAAATTAAAGGCAATAATAAGGCACCTCAGAAATTCTAATTGTTCTGCTTAATTTGGGCCGTTGATGTTTTTTGCTTGCTCCTTGCTTTGTTTTTTTTATGCAACCAATTAAAGTACCTTTCTTTTTTCCAACTCAGGATGAATGTGGTCAATTTCCTTATAATTCAAATACTCAGATACACTGGGTGTCCTTTCTGGATGGACGTCAGAGAGTACTGCTTTTTACAGACGACGTTGCATTAGTTTCTAAAGCACGGCAAGCAGAGGAGATGGAGCAACCTGATCAAGAAATAAACTTGTCACTTCATAGTCTTGGACTTTCTCTGGTCAACAATGAGAGTAAACAAGAAATCGCATACATAGGGATTACTAGGTACTCAGATGGAAAGCAAGTTTACCTTTAAATGGACCAAGGAGTAGTTTAAGCATATACTTTAATACATTTGAAAACTGTCATTTTGAAGTGGATTATGCTTCTAAAATCGGACATTTTTTTAGCATTATATGATGAATCTTTAAAATTACATTTTGTCTGCTGTTGTAGAGCTGTCAAGGGAATATAGGTTTTAAATGCCTGTCTTGACACAGTTCCCTAATTAATTTGACATTTATTTCTGGACTTCAAGTCCTATTATCTCATTTGAGTACAGTGGAGTTACTATGTGACAAGTTAAAGTACTGTGCCTTGTGATACAACACAAGTTAAATTTTGAGTTAATTTGTCACTCTGCATTTTAGTAACTTACTTTTCCAATTGCAAATTAAATTTGAAAACACTCCTATGTGCATGATTATAAACCATTCTTTTCTTCAATTTCCTGTTCATAATTCAGAAATAACTTTACTGTTAACTTGATTCTTTGTATTAAATCATATGCCTCTCATCAAAAAATTGCAAAGATAGATGCACAGAAATATCCACAAAAGGACACTAGTAATTTGGGTCATGTCTTCATTGTGTTGTGACAGTAACTGTAGAAATCTGTTTTCAAGAAAAATAAATTTCATTTCTAAATTTCATTTCCACTTTCATCAGTCATTGACTTGGCAGACAGAGAGAGAATCATAATTTTGACAGATGAATGGAAATCAGCATCAGAAACATGGGGATGAGGCGTTGTGTGGTTCATAAACATTAGAAAATTTGGTGTACTCTACTTCAATGCATTTTTATTCAAAAGTGTTAATTACATTAATGTACTTATCTTGTAGTTCTGGTGTTGTCTGGGAATTGAAACCAAAGCAGAGATGGAAGCCATTTAATCAAAAGCAGATAAACCTGTTGGAAAAAGCCTATCAGAAATACCTTTCCACAAACACCATGGAGGATCTGGGCTGGGTTAAAATAGACAACAACTTTGAGGTACTCCTGTGGCTGTTCAGTATTTAATCAATAATTTTGATAGAAAAGTTTGTATAACAGTTTTTACCATATTAGTACCAGTAATGAATGTAGACAACATGTAAAAATTTTCATTTGGGAAATGCCTTCACAATTGTATGCAGTTGTACATTTAAGTATGTTACAGATCCTCTCCAATCAGACGTTTGTCAAATGCTATAATAAACGTTGATGATATTTGTCTGACACACACTGTAATTTCAACTATGCAGTAGTTGTATGTCGTTTAGGACTAAAACATTCCAGAATTTGCAGATAATTTGGTTATGAAACCTTGTTTAAATTGGTCTAAAAAGTTTCTACCATGCAGAAGTTATACTTGATGTATATTCTTTATGAAGCACCGAAACACATCTCATCCCTTTTATGACACAGGAACTGGAAACTTTATAAGCACATTGGACTTTATGACAATTGGCTATTTCACTTAGTTTGGGCTTTTGGAATTCAAGACCATAATTAGTGGAAAAACTCAGATATCTGATTTAAAAAATTTAGGCTGCTACACTTTTTCCTAATAAGAAAAGGAGTACTTGTGGCACCTTAGAGACTAACCAATTTATTTGAGCATAAGCTTTCGTGAGCTACAGCTCACTTCATCGGAAGCTTATGCTCAAATAAATTGGTTAGTCTCTAAGGTGCCACAAGTACTCCTTTTCTTTTTGTGAATACAGACTAACACGGCTGTTATTCTGAAACTTCTCCTAATAGAAATTCTCCTTTGGCTGTAGTAATATTAGGGATCAGGTGACAGCCACTAAAAAGATATCAGTCACACTTCCACTCAACTCAGCATTGTATATGTGCTGAAATCAGATTGCAGTCAACCAGACTTAAATATGTGCCTGAAGTTAAACATATGCTTAAGTGCTTTACTAAATAGGTGTGTACTGCTGAATTGTGGTAATTGGATTCCATCTATTTTAGGGCAATGATGAATGTAAATGTTGACTACTGCATTATCGCTTCTTACTTAAAAATGGGAGCTGTTGTTTCATTTTGTGGAATCTTCATCATCCTCAAATTGATTCACAGATAAAAATTGAGGACATAGCATTAAAGCTGTTGATGCATAGTGGTCTGAGGATAAAAATAGAATTATCCATTTTTATATTGTTGATTCAGAAAAACAATCTGCAGCTTTTCAGGTGTTTATAACATTTCTCTCTTGTGATTTAGATGTTCCTAAAGAATCAGTCATTTGTAGAACATGTACATTCCAAGCATATTGGAATTGTTGAAAAAAATCTCTAAGGCTAAATAAAATAGAGACAAAACTCTTATGATATACAGTATTATAAACAATCTGAGCTTTTCTTCTATTTTATATCCAAAAAGGTAATCTTTTATACTACCATAAATTATATAGGCCTTAAGTCTTTGTGTAGCTTTGATTTATGATTGTGTTTGAAATAAATGATACATAGGGCACACAATTTTTTGTGATTCAGTATTTTTGACAGGTTTCAGAGTAACAGCCATGTTAGTCTGTCTTTGCAAAAAGAAAAGGAGTACTTGTGGCACCTTAGAGACTAACCAATTTATTTGAGCATGAGCTTTCGTGAGCTACTCCGATGAAGTGAGCTGTAGCTCACGAAAGCTCATGCTCAAATAAATTGGTTAGTCTCTAAGGTGCCACAAGTACTCCTTTTCTTTTTGCAGTATTTTTGAGTTAAAATAATGGGGTGATGATTTTTTCAGAAATTTGTGGCACAAAAATATTTTCATTTGCATGCATATGTCTTTAATTTTGTTGACTAAAAATGTTAATACCACCTTAAATTGGGATAAGATTGTTCCGATCTTCAACAAACTGAAGATATGCAGCAAATGTAACAAAGTAACATCTGGTTTTCTTTCCTTCTTTCTAAGAAAAAGAAAAATTCAATGTTGGCTTGTGTATGATGAGTTCAAAAACCATTCTATTATGCAACAGCGAGAAAGCTCCGGAAATTCAACTTTTTTAATACTAGTATACTTTCTTTTAATTGAACACCCATTCATGTCTAGTGAAGGCCATTTTAATGAAATCTAGGAGCAATAATAGTAGCCAAATGGAGCTAAAATGTATAATGTGTTCCTAGGTGAATTTTGGTAAGATGCCAATGAAAATGCGCCTCCCAATCAAATGCAGTATTCGACGAAACTTCCTATCGGGCATTCATATTGAGTTCAAACAGTCTCCTCACCAAAGAAGCTTACGGGCACAGTTGAATTGGCTTCAGGTATCATTTTTCATTATTCACTATAGGCTGAACAGGCTTTGCTAGTAAGCCTTGAGATCAATTCCACAGCAGGTGAGATCATCTGAAGCTAACAGTCCTATTGTGGTAGCCGCAAGGTATTTGTGGTGAGGAATCCTTTGATCTGGAGCTCACGGTTAGCTTTTTTTCATTACGGTATAGCTTAGATGACCTTAAAGACATGCTACGAGACTTTACTGTATCCCAGAATTTCACATGCGGTGCTGGTGAGGAATCTGTAGGGCAGAATAAAGAAGAGTGGGAGACATTATAATTGAGGTCATGATTGAAATCTTGTTGTGGCAGAGAAAATAATTTTAAACATTGTTTCAGCATTTAAGTTGTGTATTTTGCATTTAGTTATGAGATATCTCTTACTCTCTGTGCTGTGCCTAGAGGTTCAGAGTCCAATCCTACAAGAATTGCCTGGAGTGGTGTTTACTAGCATGAGCAGTCAAAATAGAAATTACTATTCTTGGTGGTAATTGTTCGAAAGTTTGGACTCTTCAGTGTATTGGAAGTCTGAAACCATACTTGTACAGTCAGAACATTTCCATTCTAAAACTTGAGCTTCAAACCTCCCCTTCACCACTTTCCGTAATTGCATACCCATTCATTCACTGCCATGAATTCAGCACCAAAGGTAAATATTTTGAAGTGCTCTTAGAGTGGAAATATAGCTATTAAATTTGACATTGTAGATTCTGATTACGTCCAAGCTTAACAGATTCTAGTGTTGTTCAGTCAAAAGAAGAAAGGGAGAATATGTGCTAAAAGTTTTCTCCGAGGGGTAGATAATACTTCCTTAAAGAATGAGAAACAGGAGTTGGTGGAGGAAGAAAACTTGTGGTATTCTGGTATTAATACTTCTGTAAAGAACCTTTCTTTAAATAACCAGTAATGTTCCTCATAACTGGATGCTTTTTCCCAAATCCTGGGACTGTAACTGTTACTTGACTCAAGGCCACAACTGAAAGTGTTTTTTATATTCCATTTTTTTTGTTTGCCGAATTATATAAAAACTTTACAAACTTAAAAAGTTCAGTCCATTCAGTCCACAGAGGTGTGAAATTTTAAGAAATTAAACCATCTTTATCTGTCTACTAAGCTCTATTAGCTTCAGTCATTTATAGCTTAGTGTTCACATCAGCACTTCGTACTTGGAGCATTAATACAGTATGGTACCAAGTATTCATTGTATGCCATATTTAGTTGGAATCTCAAATCATAATGTAAGGCACGTGTACTGGAATGGGGCACGTGACTAGGCTGTTGAAACTGGAGTTTACAGAGACCATCTTATTTGATTTGAGCCAAATCCTGTAAAACTTAAAAAAAAAAAAAAAAAAAAAATCCCTTTGAATTAAAGGAGTTGATTTTAGTGGGATCCTTGCTTGTAAGTAAGGACTGCAATATGGCCCCCCACTATTTAAAATATGAAACAGCAACAAACAGTCAGTGTTTTTAATAGCACCTAAACCCCTGCCTGTGCTGAAAGTTGAAACCTTATTTGCACACTTCCAATCACAACTGTTATTCTGATGGTCCTAATTCGTCTTGATAAATAGGTGCTGGCAAGGCTTCAGATATTAGGGTAAACGCAAAATAAGCTTGTAAATGACAGTTTTTACTCCAAAACATCGCTATGTACCTAATCTGCGTAAGCTGCCTGAAGCCAAGGAATCCTTTATAAATCTTACTCTCGCTAAAATACCGCTCATCTGATATGACTTTGTTTCAGGTTGATAACCAGTTACCTGGTCCAATGTTCCCAGTTGTGTTTCACCCTGTAGCCCCTCCCAAGTCAATAGCTTTGGATTCAGGTAAGTATGCAAGAGTGATCTAAAGTTAGTTAGCTGAGACATCAAATATTTTGATTTAACTGCAGAATGGAATCCATTATAAAACTAACTAATTTGTACATTTTTTATTAGAGCCAAAACCATTCATAGATATCAGCATCATCACTAGATTCAATGAGTACAGTAAAGTACTGCAGTTCAAGTAAGTAAAAGCATATTATACCTTGCTTTAGAAATGTTAATACCTGTGGAGCTAATACTTTGAGCCTGTACCATTGTATGCTAAGATGCAATTAGCGTACCCAGTCTTCCAGCCCAAGTACTAAAACAAGTCTCAGTATCATTGGTATACTTCCAGCATAAGCTGGTTTGATTAGCTACTTAAACACATTCAAAGAACATTTATGTTGTAAATGCAGTTTTCCCGCACCAGAAGCTGACAAACCCTGGTGACCTCCCAGGTAAATGGGCAGTTTACATGGGAGTTCTACCCGTGGTCAGAATGAGGGTTTAAGGGTCTGACGCCACGTATCCCATGACCTTTACTTCTTTCTCAGAATTTGTTTCATGAAGCAATTGTATTGTAATGTATGAAATACCAGTTAGTTATTAGGATAAACTCTAAATAGATTAGATTATTAATGTATTGTGCCTTTTCTGTGTTGAATTGTAGCCTACTATTAATAGCGGATCTCTTCAGATGTCTTTCTGTTAGGCCCCTCCAGCTATAAACTGATGCTTCTAATACTCTAACCAGAGCTTTAAAATATTGTTATGAGCTTGAACCTTAGTACCCAGCATGTGGTAGTTAATTTAAATCTGTATCTACAAGATGATCTCTGATTTTGGTATGAAAAAGTCAGTCACCATATTTTTCCTTTTATTTTTTCTTAGATATTTTATGGTTCTTATCCAGGAGATGGCATTGAAATTGGATCAGGGGTTTCTAGGAGCACTTATTGGGCTTTTCACGCCATCTACAGATCCAGAAGCTGAACGGCAAAGGGTAATGTGTGTTTAGGAAAAAAGTACTTATTTTACTAAGACAGGTTTGATTTATTACCATGTCAATTAAGTATTTTGAAAATCAAATTTAAAATAAATTGAAAGCATCTTCCAAATGGTAAAATGGCTAGCAGTGGAATGCTCAGACAGTTGGGGAAAAATATGAATTCTCAAATTGAGGTATAGAATTGGGTACTCTGTTAGTTGGTGCGGGCGCCTACTAGTAGTAGCTTGTCAGTGTTTGGGTAACTACTATTCGTAAGAAATGTTAAAACACTTGTTTGCACAATGCATGTTCAACTTGTGGATCTCATGGCTACAACGTGTTGGGGGCCAAGATTGCAGTACGAGACATAAAATTATTTTATAGGGCTAATGAAAAATGCATAGTTAACTTATATGTGGAGTATCTTTAATTGAGCTTGTTAATAGTTACCATTTTAATTGACTGTCAGATTGAACATAAGAATGGCCATACTGGGTCAGACCAAAGGTCCATCTAGCCTAGTATCCTGTCTTCCAACAGTGGCCAATGCCAGGTGCCCCAGAGGGAATGAACAGAGCAGGTAATCATCAAGTGATCCATTCCCAGCTTGTAGCAAACAGAGGCTAGGGACGCCATACTTGCCCATCCTGGCTCATAACCATTGATGGACCTATCCTCCATGAATTAATCTAGTTCTTTTTTAAACCCTGTTACTGTTTTGGCCTTCACAACATCCCCGAGCAAGGAGTTCCACAGGTTGACTCTGCATTGTGTTAAGAAATACTTCCGTTTGTTTGTTTTAAACCTGTTGCCTATTAATTTCATTTGGTGACACCTTGTTCTTGTGTTTTGAGAAGGAGTAAATACTTCTTTATTTACTTTCTCCACACCAGTCATGATTTTATAGACCTCTATCATTTCGCCCCTTAGTCATCTCCTTTCCAAGCTGAAAAGTCCCAATCTTATTGATCTCTCTTCATACGGAAGCTGTTCCATACCCCCAATCATTTTTGTTGCCTTTTTCTGAACCTTTTCCAATTCCAATATATCTCTTTTGAGATGGGGCAACCATATCTAAATGCAGTATTCAAGATGTGGGTGTACCATGGATTTATATAGACACAATATGGTATTTTCTGTCTTATCTGCTTAATGATTCCCAACATTGTTTGCTTTTTTGACTGCCGCTGGACATTGAGTGGCTGTATTTCGAGAGCTATACACAACGATGCCAAGATCTCTCTCTTGAGTGGTAACAACTAATTTAGACCCCATCATTTTGCTGTAAAGTATGCATACTCATTCTATTTCTTCCTAAGGAAGCAGTAGGTGCTACTTGTGCAGTGTAAGACCGGAACGGTTTTTTGTCATCTATACATCTTCAGAAATGAAAAGATCCCCCATAATTTCTGTGTGAGAGTAGTTCCTACAAACTGGTTTTTCTTGAAATGAAACTTTCAAACCCATAAAGTTTCTTATTTCCAGGTGGAACTGAAGGCCCTGTCTAACTGAGTGGGGGGGCAAAAAGCTTTAGGTGACCTAAGAGGTCATGGAAATCATAGGTGTTTATAGTTTGTACTCAGCACTCCATCTCAATGAATAAAGTATTAGAAAACTAAAGAATGACAGAAAAATCAAAAAAGAAAAATCTTGAGTGAGATGGAATAAATGTGAGAAGTTACATTTGTCATCAAAACGAGAAAATTTACCCATCAAAAGAAAAACGAGTGTAATAGGTCATCTAGAAAGGATTAGTTTGCCCCCTTTTGAATAAGGAAGAAGTGAACATAGTTATCACAATTTAGTATATGATGGATAATTAATGTGCTGTACTTGCGTACTTGGAGGACATCTCTGCTACAGCTATCTAAGCAATTGTGTAATTATTTTACTTTTACCTTTCTTTGATCCCATAACTTTTTTTTTTTTCCATTTTGAATTCAGGTTGACATTAAGGAAACCAGAGTTTTGATTTAAAATTTTATTTTTTTACAAACAGACAAAGTTAATTCAGCAAGATGTAGATGCTCTTAATACTGAATTGATGGAATCTTCCTTAACTGATATGTCAACCCTCAGTTTCTTTGAGCACTTCCATATTTCTCCAATTAAGGTATGTTGTAGAGGAAAATACATTGAAGAAGCAAAAGCCTTAAGTAGTATCTCCTAATTTCTTCATCATGTTTAACTAGCTATTCACATTGATCGGATTAAATAACTATTTTCTAGCCTTTCATTTATAGTAATATGACCCTACAGGAATCTGTGACTTGTCAGATTTTCAATACCTGGTGGAAACGTTTCTCAGTTGATCTAGGAATCATCAAGAAATATTTGTTTTATGTTTCATCTGCACTTAGTAACAGTGACTGTCTAAACAGAAGGCTATAATGGATGTCATATGGGTGTCAAAAGTAGGAAGAGTATAAAAATACTAACATCATATATGATGGTGAAAATATTCACCTTTTTAACGGATGTGCACAATCTGAATAAAAAGCATTAATCTTTCATTATACTTAATGTCAAATCCCACCATTTTATTGTGGCTCCATGATATTGTTTTTTTGAACTTTGTCCTGAAGTTATGTGATTGTTACAATCACTAGTTTAATTTGGGAGCAGGGAGGAAGCACAACTAGAGCTACTTACGGAATTTGGTCATATACCTGTTGAAATTCATTGGAGATGGCTATGCCTTTTGGTGTTTTGGAGCTCTATCTTAAGGATCTGTTATTTTGGGAAAGAAGGGCTGTTGTTTTTTTTCCCACCAACTAGCCTTGCAGGTCCCAGTATTCCAAAAAAACTGGATGGTAATGAGGCTCAGAAAGTGACTAAGGTGAGTGTGGGGGGGAGAAACAAAACCAAAACTTAAGCAAGGAGAGAGATACTAAGAAACCCCACAATAAGGTTGATGCGGTAAGCAGTTTCTCAACATAGCTGAGAGGATGAATATGGATAGAGAAGGCTCTTTCTTTTGCTGCTCCCTGCTAAGGTAGAGAAATTTTGAAGAGCCCTCCTACTTGCTAAACAGGTAGTTCTTCAAGTGCTTCCTCATGTCGATTCCATTCTAGCTGTGTGCGCACCCACGTGCACAGTTGTCAGAGACTTTTGCCTTAGCGGTATCCATAGGGTCAGCTGTGGTGCCCCGTTGGGTGCCACACTCATGCGTGCGTATATTAGGCGCCGCCGACCCTACGCCCTCTCAGTTCCTTCTTACCGCTTATAACAGTTGGTTGAAGTGCCTTGTCTTGCGTTTAGCAAGATCGTTAGTGGTTCTTCATAGTCCCTTGTTCTACCTAGTCTGTGTATAGTTAATAGTAGTTAGTTAGTCTTTGTAGTGTTAAGTTAGAGTACTTAAAGTCCTGGCTGGGTGTTGGCCCCGAGTGGGGCATGCCCCGCTCACCTGTCTTCAAGCCATGTGCGTCATGCAGCAGGCTGATGCCGATCAGTGACCCCCATGACAGCTGCCTGAAGTGTTTGGGGGAAGCCCATAGAAAGGACAAGTGTCGCATTTGTAAAACCTTTCATCCTCTTACATAAAAGGAGCAGGATATCTGCTTGAGGGCCTTCACATTGGAGCCCTCTTCAGCCAAATCACACTGAGTACTTCCTCCTCATCGGTGCTGAAGAAGTTCCAGAAGAAGAGCCCCTTGGCACCGAAGGACAAAGGGGTTGTGGGCAAAGGATCTTTGTTAGGCCAGACGCCCACCGTGGGGCTTTACGGGGGTACCGCTGAGGTCAGACCCCCCTGCCTGGCCAGGGACCCACCCCTAACCCCAGGAAGTGGCAAAGCTCTACGGCCTCTCCCAAGGCTGTCAGGGCCTGACTCGGTACCGGCGGCCAGCTCCGCAGGCACCACACCAGGTGGCTGTCTTGGCTACAACTCTATGAGAAAAGGTTACAAAGCCTATGAGAGTGCAGCCTCACAGGAGGGTGGAGTACCCCCGAATCTTCGGACCGCAGGTGCACATTCCCGTCTCCACAATCTTGGATCCCGGCACCGTATCCTAGCTCTCTAGCTAGACGACCCAGGTCACCGTCTACTAGGCGTGGGATGCTGGAGCCTCCCATGCTGCAGGTACTTCTGGCCACAGGTTGACTAGGCCCCAGTCTCTCTCGTTCAGGTGGTCTCCTAGACATTGGTCACTGTCCTGGAGGGGTCGCTCAGAATCACGGCGCCAGTCCTGGTTGCCCTCCGGCAGTCCTCCGACAGACGTCACTACTCGCCTTCGCTTCACAGGTCGCCATTCAAAGTCAGCAGGCAAACCCAGGCCTCAACGACTCCACCGTGTTCACCAGTGGGACAGTGGTCTGGATCAGACCAAAAATTTAGCCCTTTGCCCTGACAAGGGAATTCTCCTCATGACACGTGAGACTGTCACAGCACCGACAGTGGCCTACCCAGTGGCCGTACTGGAACACATGGGTGCCAGTGATGCAGGTCACATATTTCCAGCCCTTCCTGGCAGCCTTGGACAAGCTGGCCATGGCATCGCTGGCGTCGCAATCAGAGCACTACCGAGCCGGACACGGCACCTGCACAGTGGACCCCAGCACCAAAGGAGCCTTTTCCAGACAAGGAGGGGGAACAGACTCTATTGTCCGCTGATGAGGTGGTGGCCAGGCCGTCCCACTCCAGCAGTCTCCCTCCGATGATTTTAAGGAGCACCAGACCATCCTTGAATGGTGACTGAAAACTTGAACCTCCAGGTTGAGGAGGTCGCAGCAGAGGCCGACCTCTTCAATGTAATTTCAGCCACCAACCCTGCTAGGGTCGTGTTGCCCGTCCTCCCGGGGGTCCTTAAAATTGCCGAGTCACTGTGGCAAGCTCCCTCCTCTGTTCCATTGACCTCTAAGAAGGCAGAAAAGTTCCTGCAAAGGGATTTGAATATCTCTATACACATCACCCTGCGGCAAAACTGGTTGTGTCCGCAGTGAACAAAAGGGATGGACAGGATCAAGTTAGCAGTACGCCGAAGAGCAAAGAAGCCAAAAGGCTTGATTTGTTTGGCAGAAAGGTTTATTCGACGGTTATCCTACTATTCAGGGTCTCTAATCACCAGGCCCTGCTGAGACGATATAATTTCAATCTGTGGGACTCCCTGAATAAATTCAAAAAAGCCCTCACACAATATTGTGCCCATGAGTTCGCTGCACTGGTGGATAAAGGTACGTCAGTCACCAGAGCAGTCCTTCAAATGGCCTGGAATGCTACAGACTCAGTGGCCAGAGTGGTCGCATCTGCGGTGGCCACGAGACGCAGCTCTTGGTTGCAATCCTCTGGGTTGTCCCCAGAGATGCAGGCCACAATCCAAGACCTCCCTTTCAAGGGCACCAGACTCTTCTCTGAGCTTACAGACTCAAGGCTCCATGGACCTAAAGACTCCCAAACCACCCTCCGCTCCCTGGGCCTTCATACCCTACAACAATCCAGGAAGTCTTTCCGTCCTTCCTTCCCCTCAGCAGTCCAAGGTCCTGGAGAACTTGCAAAGCGGGCTCCTACAGGAGAAAGGCAAGGAGCATAAGCGGTGATACCCATCATCTTCCTGCTCAGCTGCACAACCTGACCCTCCTAGAATCCAGGGAGGCTAAAAGCAATCATTTTAAGGCTGTGCCCGAGTATAATGCCCCTGTCAATCTGATCGATCCATCCCGACCTTTCCAGTCGGCCTAGTCCCGTATCTCATCAGACTGTTGAGTGTTCGATGCAGTTTTTATTGGGCTATACCTAAGGCTGCAATTTAGTCACAGAGGTCATAAGAATGGCCATACTGGGTCAGACCAAAGGTCCATCCAGCCCAGTATCCTGTCTACCGACAGTGGCCAATGCCAGGTGCCCCAGAGGGAGTTGAACCTAACAGGTTCTCTAGTGATCTCTCTCCTGCCATCCATCTCCACCCTCAGACAAGCAGAGGCTAGGGACACCATTCCTTACCCATCCTGGCTAATATCCATTAATGGACTTAACCTCCATGAATTTATCCAGTTCTCTTTTAAACCCTATTTATAGTCCTAGCCTTCACAACCTCCTCGGGCAAGGAGTTCCACAGGTTGACTGTGCACTGAGTGAAGAACTTCCTTGTATTTGTTTTAAACGTGCTATCCATTAATTTCCTTTGGTGGCCCCTAGTTCTTATATTGTGGGAACAAGTAAATAACTTTTCCTTATTCACTTTCTCCACACCACTCATGATTTTATATACCTCTATCATATCCCCCCTTAATTTCCTCTTTTCCAAGCTGAAAAGTCCTAGCCTCTTTAATCTCTCCTCATATGGGACCCGTTCCAAACCCCTAATCGTTTTAGTTGCCCTTTTCTGAACCTTTTCTGTAACTTCCAGCAACTGCCGTGACTTCAGTGGTGAGGAGCTGCAGGGTCCCCCGCAGCTCCCAGCCGCTGTGGGCGGTGGAGGAACCCCTGAGCTCGCTTTTGGCAGCAGGGGAACCACTGAGCTGTGGGTGTTGGGGGTACCCTGCAGCTCCCAGCTGCTGTAGGCAGCTTCTAGCCCCTGCACAGCTGCCCCCCTTTCTGGCAGTATGGGGATCCGCAGATCCCCATTTTGTCCAAGATATTTTAAGTCTTCCATGAATGTTTCTTTTTGTATATGTGAGCTGTCCATGACTTTACTAAAAATATCCGTGACAAAACCTTAGCCTTAGCTATACCCTACAGTATATCACCAACCACCCCTCCCACCCCCTTTCCCCGTCCCTCTTCAGGGACCCTTCTCAGGAGCAGCTCCTCATTCAGGAGGTCGACAACCTCCTGTGCCTGAGGGCAGTGTAGAAGGTCCCTCAGAACATGGAAGGAAGAGGGTTCTACTCCCATTACTTCCTAATTCTGAAGACAAAAGGGGGCTTCAGACCCATTCCGGACCTGTGTCGCCTCAACAAGTCTCTTGTGAAGTTGAAGCTTTGCATGGTCTCCCTGGCCTCCATCATCTCCTCCCTGGATCCGGGAGACTGGTACACCGCCCTCAGTTTAAAGAACGCTTACTTCCATATTTCCATTTTTCTAGGGCACCAGCACTTGCTCTGTTTCATGCTGGGCCGGCGCCATTTCCAGTTGATGGCGATGCCCTTTGGTCTCTCATCAGCCCTGAGGATGTGCACAGAGTGCACGGCGCCGGTGGCCGCTTACCTGCGACATTAGGGAGTACAACTATATCCATACCTCCACGACTGGCTGATACAGGGCCGGTCCCAAGACCAGGTGCAGAGGCATCTCGAGCTGGTCTGTCCGACCTGTCATGACCTGGGGCTGATAATAAATGAGAAAAAGTCAACCTTAACCCCAGTGTAATGCATAGAATTCATGGGAGTGGTTCTCTACTCTGCTCGGGCCAGGGCCTTCCTCGCCGAGACTCGGTTCCAAGCCATGGTGAACCTCATCTCGTGTATGCGAGCCCATTCACTCATCACCACCCACATGTGCCTGAAACTGTTGAGACACATGGCAGCCTACACGTATGTGGTCCGGCACATGCGATTGTGCTTCAGGCCCCTGCAGGCATGGCTGGCATTGGCTTATGGCCCCAACGGGTGATCAGAATTCCAGACAGTGTACTGTCGTCTATCACCTGGTGGTCAGACCTTGCGGCGGTGCTGGAAGGAGTTCCCTTCGAGGCTCTGGCCGTGTTGACAGCCCTGGTCTCTGATTCTTCGGACCTGGGGTGGGGAGCCCATCTGTGCTATCTCAGTACACAAGGTCATTGGTCCAGTCACGATCGCTCCTTGCATATCAACATCAGGAAACTCAGTGCGATGTGCCTGGCCTGCCAAGCCTTCCTATCGAATATACTGGGCAAAGTGATTCAGGTCCTTACAGACAACATGGCTGCCATGCTCTGTATCAACAAGCAAGGTGGAGCCAGGTTGATGGCCCTCTGTCAAGAAGCTGTCAGGCTCTGAGATGTCTGTCTGCAGTATGGTATACATCTCATTGCAGCGCACCTTCAAGGGGCCAAGAATGCCTTGGAAGATTGCCTCAGCAGGATCTTCTTGTCTTGCCATGATTGGTCCCTCCATCCTGGAGATGGTCAGTTTCATCTTCTGCAAGTGGGGAACTCCCCGAGTGGACCTGTTCGCATCCAAACAGAATAGGAAATGCCACGTCTTTTGCTCGATGAGAGGCTTGGATGGGGGCCCCTGTTGGACGCTTTTCTACTCCTGTGGTTGGGGGCTCTGAGGTATGCCTTTCCTCCAGTACCGTTGCTCCCCAGGGTCCTTACAAAGATCAAGTAGGACAGAGCAAGGGTGATTCTCATAGCACCGGCCTTGTCGCCCCAGCAGTGGGATAGCACACTGCTGAACCTTTCGGTGGCAACTCCGTTCTAGCTGCCTCTTAGGCCGGACTTGCTGTTCCAAAACCGTGGCAGTCTTCTACACCCAAACCTGGCGGCGCTGCACTTAATGGCTTGGCTGTTGTGTGGTTGAATGAATGAGTAGGAGCATCAGTGCTCAGCGTACGTTCAGCAGATCCTGTTGGGAAGTAAAAAGCCCTCTACCAGGGTGAACTACCTCGCCAAGTGGAAGCTGTTCACTTGTTGGATCTCAGAAAAAGGCATCCAGCCCGAGTGTTAGGGGGCTTATTCCTTCACCCACTCACTTCCCTGGTCCTTCTCGCATGAACAGAGAGCAACAATACCTGAAGTCCAAAGGTGCAAACAATTCGATGTTTATTGGGGTGAACTTCCAGCAAGCATGATTCCAGTTTCCTTCCTTAGTATCCTCCTTCCCAGCTCTGACACCCCAGAGCCTTACACCTGTGTCCCTGTTCCCATTCCTACCCTTAGCAAAACATGATTCCAATTTCCTTACTCCCATTCCCTGTTCCCATTTCCCCCTTTAGCAAAACATGATTCCAATTTTCTTACCCCCATTCCCTGTTCCCATCTCACACACCCACATGCCCATCCCCACCCACACCCAGTCACTTCCTCATTGACTACAGATTATATAGTAAAACTTGAGTTCTGCTTAGCTATACCTTAACCAATCATTTTCCTGAAATTTAACTAATCAATCCTAACATATTGTAACATGATTATGTAACCAATTATATCCCACCACCTTAATTAGTTTACACCCAGCAAAATTAATTATACAGCAGACAGGAACAATCACAGAACCAGACAGAGATTATACAGACAAACAACAGCAAAGTGGGAACTATAATGACAAGACAATACAGAAGTGAGGATTTCACATCCCAGCTATTGATAAGTGAGTTCTTGCCAGACAGGATGCTATCAAACTAAGTTTCCTTTTACATTTTCTAGGCACTTCCGTTTCTCTGGAGGTGATAGGAACACAATCCTGTCCTGATAGTGCCTAACAGCCCAATAGCACCTTATTTCAATGTGACTAGTTTGGAATGTGAGGATGTGACTGTTCGCTTCCCAGCTTATGGCTGCCTCTGCTGCTTAGCCAAAGGCCTTAGCCTAAGAACAGGGCCTCAGACTGTCACAGTAAGAGAAGGCCCTTACACCAGCAGACAGTGATTTTGATTCTTTCTTTTATACCTCTATCACTAGCCAAGTGATAAGAATACACCTAAATTCTTAGAGTATAGGCCTTTACAGACAGGCCTGAATATCTATATCCTAACACCGAGCAGGCCTCATTGCAGCTCATTCTGGGATACCTTCTGCATCTCAAGCTCCAGGGTTTGTCCCTTTCATTGATTGAGATCCACCTGGCAGCCATCTTGGCATTTCATCCACTGCTCAAGGGCAGGCCGGTCTTCAGCCAGGACATGACTGTCAGATTCCTCAAGGGCCTTTAGCACCTCTACCTCCATGTCAAGGACCCCATTACTCTGTGGGACTTGAACCTGGTGCTGTAACATCTTGTGGGGCCCCCTTTCAAGCCTTTGGCTTCCTGTTCTCTCCTCCTCCTGTCCTGGAAGGTTGCATTCCTAGTCGTGGTGACTTCAGCCCATTGAGTCTTGGAGATTCGGGCGCTCACCTTGGAGTTGCCGTATACATTTTTCTACAAGGACAAGGTACAGCTGAGACTGCACCGGCTTTCCTTCCCAAGGTGGTGTCTTAATTTCATTCAAGCCAGAATCTTCTTTCTGAAGCCGCATTAAATTGGCAGAGGAGGGTAGACTACATGTCTTGTACGTTAGGAGGGCTCTTGTCTTCTACATCAACAGGACCAAGCCATTCCATAAGTCTACACAATTGTTTGTTGCAATGACCGACCAGATGAAAGGGCACCCGGTATCCACCCAAAGAATTTCTTCTAGGATCATCGCCTGCATTCGCTTCTGCTACGATCAAGCGAAGGTGTCGCCGCCAGTTGTTGTCGCTGCCCACTTGACCAGGGCACAGGCCTCTTTGGCAGCTTTCCTGAGCCCTGTACCTATCCAGGGTATCTGCAGGGTGGCCACCTGGTCGTCCATCCATACATTTACGTCCCACTACGCCCTGACTCAGCAGGCCCGGGACGATGCTGGCTTTGGTAGGGCGGTACTGAAAGCCACGAAACTCTGAAATCTGAGCCCAACTCCATAGATACTGCCTGAGAGTCACCTAGAATGGAATCGACATGAGCAAACACTCAAAGAAGAAAAATCGGTTACCTTCCATAACTCTTGTTCTTTGAGATATGTTGCTCATATCCATTCCATTACTCACCCTCCTACCCCTCTGTCGGAGTTGCAGGCTAGGAGGAACTGAGAGGGCATAGGATCAGTGGTGCCTAATATACCAATGCATGTCATGGCACTCAAGGGGGCGCCACAGCTGATCCTACAGATACCACTAAGGCAAAAGTCTCCGACTACTGTGCATGTGGGCGTGCACACAAATAGAATGGAATGGACATGAGCAACACATCTCGAAGAACAACAGTTATGAAAGGTAACCATTTTTTGCTTGAAGAGACTCAGAACTTAAATCTTGTATTGCCAACACTGTGAAATGTGCAGTTCCAGAGAAGAATGTTGGAAAAAAGATGTATTTATTTGCCAGCTAAATTCAGGCTAGTTAAAATACAAGCCTTTTTTGCTAGTACTAATTTCCATCGGGACCCACTTATATTCCACATTATTTTCTGTCTGTGAACGTGATTGATGTCATCATGACTTGTGAATAAACGTGTTATTCTCACAGTTTTTATAAACAGAGGATTTTGTTTGAGTTTTACTGTGCACATGGTAGAGCCCTGCAAATCTGTGGATATCTGCATATATCCGCGAACCATATTTGCCACTTGCAGATGGGTGCAGATCCAAATTTTGTATCCGTGCATGGCTCTACACGTGGGTGAACAAAAGAGCTATTAAGGGAACCTGATCACTGTTTTTTAAGTGCATTGCAGGTGTAGCTGTTCAAGTAGTGCAATTTTTAAAAACCAAGTCAACTATAAACAATTTACAAACATGATTGTTGGATTTCATACATACCTGTTGATTTCACTCTTTACAAATATTTTTGTCTTGTAGTTGCATTTGAGTCTGTCTTTGGGTTCAGGTGGAGAAGAATCAGATAAGGACAAAAAAGAAATGATCGCTATTCATTCAGTCAACTTGCTATTGAAAAGTATTGGGGCTACTCTGACTGATGTGGATGATCTTATATTTAAGTAAGCTGATACTTCTGATTAATAGATTTTGACTGTTAAATTTGTAAATAGAGTTAGTGAATCCTTTTAGGTATTTCAGTTCTTCAGCAGTAGTCAGTAAATGATTGGTCTGATTTAACTATTTAGAATGAATTTAATTGCCTTGTAATCAAGTACAGTCACATGCGTGGAAAGTGTGTTTGTGTTATTTTTAAAAGTGGACTTGAGATCCTCAGAGGGAAGGAGATGAATGGGAAAGGAAGGGTATCTAATTGTTCTAAACCCTTGCACTGCATCCCTTGGTAGCCTTCGCTTCCTACAAGTGTCTCAAGTAGTGCTCTAGCTACCTTACTGAATAATGCACAATAAAAGGTATAGGTTAGTTAAATAATTTTGTAAATTTAAATACTCTAATCTCAAGTAATAAATCAATAAGAGATTTTTTTTTCAGCTGTTAAATGTTGCTATTTGTCTTTCAGACTTGCTTTCTTTGAAATTAAGTATCAGTTTTACAGGCAAGATGAGCTGATAAGGAGAGTTGTTACACATTATAGTGAACAAGTAAGTTCATTCAGTGAATTCTACTTTTTAAACATATTTTTAGGATAAATATGCTTGTCTGGAATGTGAAGCTTTTGTGCTTATTTGGGTATAAAATATTAGTTTTACAAATCCATTGTTCCTAGTCATTTCTGTGGCAAAGCATCTAAACGTGAATTACCTCTACTTCAAGTGGATTTCAGTTTCAACAGTTTCTGCTTTTACTTTTGCCCACCTGTATCAAATATGGTACTAGACTCATCATCTACCATGACATTCTGATGGAGCTACTTGTACATGTACAGCATCTTTTGCCATAGCCAGACTCTTTCACAGTCACTCAAGCAGAGCATGCTTACTCCTGTGCCTATGTCGTGCTTTCATCCTGGTCTGTAGCATTATGCAGTACTTCTGCTAAGCCACTGTTTTAACACCATCTTACTTGCGCTTGGAAGATTTAAAAACTATGTTCTATAGATTTTAATTCTAACTTGGGTAGTATATTAAAAAAGAGCTGATACGTACTATGTCCACTTTTGTTCTTCATTTAGTTCTTGAAGCAGATGTATGTTCTTGTACTGGGTTTAGATGTCCTGGGAAATCCATTTGGCTTAATCAGAGGTTTGTCTGAGGGTGTGGAAGCTTTCTTCTATGAGCCTTTTCAGGTATGATTTCTTCTTTTAGGTCACTGTATTAGTCAGTTAGCTATAGGTTGCTAAAAATATTTTTGAACCTAATGAATTGGGAAATCATGGCACTTGCTACTCGAAGAAATGTCTTGTTAAAGGGTATGTCTATAACGTAACAGAAGATGCATGGGATGGCTGCGGTTGGCCCAGGTTAGCTGACTGTGCCTTGCTGGGTTTGCGGGTTATGCAACTGTAGTGTAGATATTTCGGCTCGGGCTGGAACTCCGGTTCTGAGACATTGCAAGGCAGGCGGGTCTCACAGCTTGGGCTCTAGCCTGACCTCAAATGTCTACACTGCTATTTTTAGCCCTGAAGCCCGAGCCCGGTGAGCCCATCAGCTGACCTCGGCTCTGAGACTCAGTGCTATGGGTTTATCACAGTGTAGACATGCGCTAAATGAACAGACATTTTCCAATGCACAGCAGTTGCCATTTGATTCTTGAAGAGCTGTAGGATGAAGAGAGGGGTTTGTTTCTCTCTCTCTCTCTCTCTCTCTGTATTTTAATTTATAGTAAATTTCATCTTTAGGGAGCTGTTCAAGGACCTGAAGAATTTGCTGAGGGCTTTGTGATTGGTGTAAAGAGTCTTCTTGGTCACACAGTAGGTATGTATCATGTACCTTTGTCATTGACAAAAGTACTTGTTAACTTAGTTCTTGTACTGTATGACCAAATGTCTTTGTAGAGCTTTAGCTATTTTAATTGGGTTGAGAAGCATTTTCAAAACACTAATATGGGAATCATGGCAGAAGCTGTGATAGAAAACACTGGCTGAAGAGATCTCTGAGCTATTAGCAATTATTTTTCAGAACTCATGGAGGATGGGAGATATCACAGAGGACTGGGAAAGGGCAAATATAGTATCTATCTGTTCCTAATCACCTAGAAGATAATAAGGTGATACGTAGCAGTCAACATGGATTTGTCAAGAACAAATCCTGTCAAATCAACCTAATATTCTTCTTTGACAGGGTAACAAGCTTGGTGGTTAGGGGAGAAGCAGTAGATGTGGTATATATCTTGACTGTAGTGAAGCTTTTAAAACTGTTTCACGTGACCGTCTCATAAACAAACCAGGGAAGTATAGCCTAGATGAGCCTACTGTAAGGTGGGTGTACAACTGGTTGGAAAACTGTACTCCAGAGTAGTTATCAATGGTCCACAGTCAAGCTAGAAAGACCTATCAAGAGGTGTCCTGTAAGTATCGGTCCTGAGTCCGGTTTTATTCAATATCTTCATAAATGATTTAGATAGTGGCATAGAGAACGCTTCTATCAAGTTTGTGTATGATACCAAGCTCAGAGAGGTTGCAGATGATTTGAAGGACCAGATTATAATTCAAAATCATCTTGACAAACTGGAGAAATGGTCTGAAATAAAAAGGATGAAATTCAGTGAGGAAAATGAAAAGTACTATGATGAGGAAGGAATAATCAACTGCACAAATACAGAATGGGAAATGACTGCCTAGGAAGGAGTACTTTATTAAAATGGATCACAAACTAAATATGAGTTAACAATGTAATACAGTTTCAAAAAGAGCAAACTTCATTCTGAGATGTATTAGTAGGACTGTTGTAAGTAAGACACAAGAAGTGATTCTTCCGTTTTACTTAGCACTGATAAGGCCTAAACTGGAGTATTGTGTCCAGTTCTGGGCACCAAACTTGGGGAAAGATGTAGACAAATTGGAGAAAGTCCAGGGGAGCAACAAAAGTGATATAAGGGCTAGAAAACATGACCTTGCGGAAAGATTGAAAAAATTGGGTTTGTTTGTTCTAGAGAAGAGAAAACTGAGGGGGGACATAAGTCTTTGAGTACCTTCAGGAGAGAAGGTTCCCCATCAAAGCCCTCTCAGAAAAGGCAGAAGGTTGTTATAGGTTTGTAAAAGATTGTTATAAAAAGGAGGGTGATAAATTGTTCTCCATCACCACTAAGGACAAGACATGAAGTAAAGGGGCTTAAACTGCAGCAGGGGAGATTTAGGCTCGACATTGTGAAAAACTTCCTAAGTGTAAGGGTGGTTAAGCACTGATACAAATTACGTATGGAGGTGGTGGAATCTCTGTCGTTGGAGGTTTTTAAGAATAAGTTAGACAAACACCTGTCAGGAATCATCTGGGTAGTCTTTCCTCAGTGCAGTGGACTGGACTAGATGACCTATCAAAGTCCGTTCCAGTCCTGCAATTCTATGATTCTGTGCTAGGTGTTGTAAAGTCTGCCACTCATTCCATAAGAGCTTTGTTCATTTGCAGATTATTAGTAGCAAACACAATTCATTGCAAGTTCCTAGATTTCAGCATGATGGAGAAAAAGGCAGCTAATTTATGAAAATGTAGAATTCATTGTCAGTGCTGGGATGATAAACCAGTGATAAGTACTAGACTTCGAAGACATTTTTTGGAGAATAGTATATCCAAGACCAACCATTGCTTTGGCTAATTTATTAAAGCATCTATTTTAAATACTGTATCAGTTGTTGGAAAAAGTCAGGTAACAGAGGATGGAACCTGACTCTGTGCTAAAAATATTTCAAGGCATGCCAGGTCAATATGAAGTATTTGTCTTTTGCTGCAATAAGTTTCATGCCTATACACTGGAGCCTGTTGCTTGAAAGATAATATGGTATTCCATGCTTCTTGTCTGATGATTTTACTAAATTATCATATTGTCAACTTTAGCACAGAAAGATTCCTCTGAATTGCATGCAATTTAAATTGTACATTATGGTTTGTCCATTATTAAATATAAACAAGGAGCCATGTGACTTAATCTCTCCTTGGCTGACAGGGGGCGCTGCCGGGGTGGTATCTCGGATCACTGGTTCCGTTGGAAAAGGCTTGGCTGCTATAACTATGGACAAAGAATACCAGCAAAAACGAAGAGAGGAGATGGGCCGTCAGCCGAAGGACTTTGGTGACAGTTTGGCCAAAGGAGGAAAAGGCTTTTTACGGGTATGAAATTCAAACTAAACCTACAGTGAACTGACAGTTGGGTCTGTGCTAGAAAATCATTAACTGCATGTATGAAACAATTTAATGGCATCCTCCATATTCAGTTAATGAAATAATTAAAGAAGCAGAAAATGAAAGTCCATTTACATTGCATGGAGTACTGGATATTATCGTAAGGTGATTTATTTTCTGTTTCTTCTAGAATCGACCTGGGAGTGTCGTAAAAAAATTTTACATTTTAAAAAAATATCTGAAGAGGAAGTATATGTAGACAAATTGCTTCAACATTTCTGAAATGTAATGTACTTTAGATTCTGAAGTGTGTTCTGTTCATGACAATGATGCAAGTATTTTGAAAAATAGGACACCTAATACTATAGATATGTGACATGAGGCAGAACAGGGGAGTGTTGGGAGTTAAAATCCAAGAGATATCTGATCATAAGTAAGTGAAATTCTAGTTAACAATAGTACTGTCCTATAAGTCCTAAGTATTACTACTCATTATTATCAACTTCTGTAGATCTAACACAAATATGCTAAATGCTTCTGAAAGAATATCAATTATAGTAGTTATGAGCTACTGTCTTTTTGCAGCTAGTTTTTGCAAAGTAGGAGGCTCATATCAAGGGTATTTTATTTTTAAAAAATCTATCTTGATGGGTAAGTGTGAAGAACCATGCAATTTATATATTTTATAGATAATAGCTATATCGGGAACAGAGAAGGAAGGAGGCTTCCACTCCATTCCTTATATGACTTCCCACTTTCCCCCATAGCAGTAAAGATGAAGGACCAAAGGGAAGGACAGATTCAGGCCCCTTCCAACCACTTAACTCCCCTTCCCCCTGGCTAGCAAGTTTCTTGTCGCCTGAAACTTACTGGTTTTTATATCTTTATCTCTGGAATGACTAATTCTTTCCTGATTGTCCCTCTGTGTAGTTAGTGCCCTTCAGGTTGCACATGTTCACCATACACCCAACAAACACGATCAGTACAGGATTCTTCCCTTGGGACTCAGGGTAACACCAAGAATGTTCACCAAGATGCTGTCAGTGGTGGCAGGTTACTTCTGCTGACAAGCAGCGACAGTATTCCCTTACTTAGAGGACTGGCTCCTAGAGGGACAATCTTACTGCAAAATGTAAGAAGCAGCTACTGGGCTTCTAGATCTCTTTGACAGATTGGATTGAGGGTGAACCTGAAGAAATCCACCCCAGAAGCCACGGTTGTGGATGAGGTTGGATGCTGTGACTGCCAGGATATATTTACCAGATGGCCAGTTCCTCTCCATCAGTCTCATACAGTGAACCCCAATGACGCTCAGGATGTCCATACAATCCTGGCACTGTTGGATCATATAGCCACAAGCACCTAATGTGATCCCGTTAGCTGGGCTTCTTGTCCGATGTGTGAAGGCTTGGTTACTGACTGTGCATACCCTGGTTCAAGCATAGACTCAACCTGCTAGTCAGGGTTCCCCAAAGGTTCTTATACTCTTTTAATTGGTGGGAACACAGATGAAAAATGTGTGTGCGCGCGTATGGGTACCATTCAACTCCCTGTTCCCAACAAAGACCTTGACCATGGATGCATTCCTCATCAGTTGGGGAGTACACATGGCGGGACAGGTATATAATATTACCTATAGAAATATTGTTATACCTATGTTTACCTATTCCTCCATGTGTATATAATCTTGAGTTCTGTTGTAGGTTCTGGAGAGGAGTATTCCTCTACTGGTTACAGACCTTCTGTCCCATCTCCTCCAGTTTTTCTGTTTCAGTCCAGTCTCTTTCACACTTCGCCATGTTCCCCCATCTTCTTGTTTCAGTTTGACCCTTGGGTCTCCTCGTCCCTGGGCTCCCTGTCAGAGTACATGTGTCCCCACGCACTGGCTCACAGTCTTCTCCCCACCCAGCTCCCTGTCTCTTTCTTCCTCCCTCCCCACCCTGGGCTCCTTGTCCAAACTGCCTTCTCCTTCTCTCCCATACCCCACTTTGATTCTTGTTCTCTCTGCATTGAGTTAGGCTGCTGATTCTACGAAATTGTTTGGCCACCACCAGGGGGAGCATTGGAAGCACAGGACAGAATCTCTTCTCTCAGTTCCTGTGCCACACCATAGGGGCTCCTGGCAGTTGGGAGGAGCAATTCAAGCGGAGGTGCTTCTCAGCCCCTGCCTCCCTGGACTAGAACATACTCAATGGCTGTCAAGATGGTCTTGCCCAGTCTGCTCGGTACACAGAACCCGTGAGGAGATGGAGCATGGAAAATACAGATAGACTCTTAAGAGAATTTAGCTGCCAGATTATTTTTTTTAAAAAAAAAAATCTCTACTGAGCACGTGTGAACTGAGATTTTCAGGAAGGTAATAATTTGGCCAAATGTGGGCTGTTTCTCACGGAAACCACAAAGGAAGCAGATTGCCAACCCTAGGGTGTGACCCACCTGCCAAATTTCAAGTCCCTGCTTGCAGAGTGGTTCATTCACCTCAGGAGCCACCTCCTTGTGGCCAGGCGTGGCGGCATACTCTGTCTATGGCACTCCCTGCCTATAGTTACTCCATCGTTGTGGTGGTCTCTCTCCCTGCAACTTCGCCTTCTGGCCAGGTTATGCTTTAATCCACCCCTTCCAGGGTAACAGTCACACCCAGCAATAGTCTTTTACAGTGGGCCTTCCATCTGTCTTGGTGGTTGGAGGTTGTCACAAATCCACAGGATCAGTGCTACGGCCCCAGCTACCTTGGTGACTGGTACGGAAACCCAGGAATCTTGAAGCTGGCAGCAAAGGTCTGCTGCCTCAGACACCTTGCTGTTTCCCTGGATCATATCCTGTCTTTTCTATCCCCCATAGAGAGACTACAGACTGTATCCCTGCAGCCCTTCCAAGCTGGGTTTTGGTATCAGTTAAGCTTTTTTGCTGTCTTTCTTGCAGATGCTGCTAGGTATGTTGGGGTACACACACCTTTCATTGCTCCAAAGCATGGAGACGCTACTAGAGCTTCTAAATTAAACACTCGTAAAAATATTTTTAACATGGGCAAAAATATTTCCCCCAGTCTTGTTTTCAGAAGCAGCTGTAATATTTTTGCTAAAACTTTCCAAAAAAAAGTTGAATGTGAATCAGAGACCCAGCATGTAAAACTTCAGCTGAAATTTTTCAGGTTGTGGCCGGTTAGAAAAACTGAAAACTGTGTCATAATAGGAAGTGTTGGGGCAGCCTTAAGTACAGGCAGCACTCTCAGCTCCACCTATAATTACATATGTAAATAAGTTACTAGTTATGTTCAGTTTTGGAAGAATTCACTCCCCAGGTGAACAGTTGAAGAAGGCTGTGTCCACCTTTATTGTCTATGACAGAAACAACTATAAGATGCAGTAAAAGGGTTCATGTGCAAATTCGGATCACTAATCATTTGGTTCACCAGAGAAGAAAAACAAGTTTCAAATCTGAAGTTTGCAGTAACATGCAACAAACTGATTTTTTTAGAAAAATCTGGTAAGGGTCTGATGATCATGGAACAAATGACCACAAAATAAATACGACATTACCTACACAAGGTTTCTCTGAAATGGATGTACACGAGGTTTCTCTGGAATGGATGCTAAGTGCCCAAGTGATCCATTTTATCTCAAGTGAGAAATTCTTCCTAGGAGATGAAAGGCTGTGTTTACGTCCAGTGTCTGTTGTTTATGTGGGTTTTGAATCATACCTATTATCTTTATGCTAGAATTATTTGTTACATGAAGTGCAAATTAAGCACATTAGGAATTGTTAATAATTGTTGATAATCAAAAGAAAAAACTCATTTTACTTTCCCAAACTTGCTCAGTAGCGTACATAGCGTGACGTGTTTTTCTAATCTTGTTTACTGACAAATTTGTAAAAGCCTGTTTGCTATTCTTGTATTGCACTGCCAATCTTAAGCATTAATCTTTTTAGTGCTGTTGTGGTTGGGGTACTGCCTAATGCATTAATTTACTACTTTTGTTTACTTTATAAAACTATTCAGCATATTAGTAACCTCCTTTCCTAAAAGGCTTTACTGTACTTTGGATATTTCTAAAAGCACTCACTTAAGATTAGGCAAAGTACTGTTGCGATACATGTTGAATCAGGGCTTACCTAGATGAAGACTTGGGCTTGTCTACCCTTACCGGGGGATCAACAAGTGGCAATCGATGCATTGGCGGTCAATTTAGCAGGTCTAGTGAAAACCCACTAAATTGACTGCAGACTGCTCTCCCGTCGATTTCTGTACTCCACCTGATCGAGAAGAGAAGTGTAGTGTGGATCCCACAGTAAGTAAATCTAAGCTACGTTGATTTGAATTATGCTGTTCACGTAACTCAAATGGCATAGTTTAGATTGAATTTACCCTGTAGTGTAGACAAGGCCTCAGTGGCAAGCCAGGATGTGACTCTACAGTGCACAAACCTGCTGCATACTAACTGGCTGTGTGGACTGTGATGTGGAGAAGTTTTAGTTCATGATAGCAAAGTGTGCTAGAAGTTCCCAAGTGCACTCTGGCTTAGAGAACTTGTAATGCGTGGTAGAAGAGTCTGCATGGCCAGTTAGTGCTTTGGAGGCTAGTATGCTGTAAATTTACATCCTGACTTGCAGCACACTATCTGTAGAGAAGCCCTTATAACATGTATGCCATAACCTAGGCTTAGTTAACTAGTTTTTGTTGTGTCTTATAATATTGCTCACTAGTGTTTCTCAGCCAGGTAAGCTGTGATCCCTTTTTCATGAAAAAAGCTATGCTCAGTGAAGGATGTCTCTCTCCACCTCAAGTTGTGCCACAACAATCCATTCTTTATTTATAACCAGGATCCCCCTGCTAGTTGTTTTCCCTGTGTGCTCCTTCCTCATTGACTCTACAAGCTTTTCATTAGCATCAGGCTCATTACTGCAAATGTACTTCAACTGGAAGGCCTTCAGTACAAGATAACCAGCCAGAGAGAGAAGTGTTTACTCCCTTCTACCGAATAGATACTGTTTATCACCTCTGATGACCTGTGTTAACTTATATACCTCAAGAACATAGTTTTCAGTAAAGACACGTAACTCCTTAACTATCATTATACATACATTTTGCAATTATTATGATGACCAGTAAGCTACGAGCTCTTGGTAGAGACCTCACATGCCCCCACTCTTTGGTGAATGATTACATCGGGGATCTCTGTAAACTGCTGTATATGTCCTCTGCCAGTTGGCCCCAGTGATCTGTGGGTCACATCCTGTGACATAGGCTACAGAACAGCCAGGGAATAGTGACTGGTAGTGCAAAACAACAGTTAAGTTAAGATTCTCGCATGTTATCTGTCAGGAATCGTCTCTGTGTCCAGTTTAGTAGTTCCCTGTACCTTCTAATTATTCCAAAGATGTTTTCTTTCATGATGATCATGTCAACAGGAATTCATAATAAACAAAAATAAGCCTTATTGAAAGATCCCATTTGAACGCTTTGCCTAAATGTTAATTTTAAAACACAGCAGGAGAGACACCTAGTGGCTGAATTGTGCTTCAGCAGTTCTGGCTTTCAAGTGTTGACAATGAAACTCTCATTTTTCTTTCAGGGTATTGTTGGTGGTGTGACTGGAATAATTACTAAACCTGTAGAAGGTAGGCAATAATTATTAATAAACCTAAAGTCCATTCTTCAGAAGGCTAACACACTGTGCTACTTATAACTTACTTTCTATTGAGAAATATTGACTTAAACATGATAGTATATTTAGGTCTGAGCTCATTATTTCTGTGTTTCTGAAGAAAAGTAACATTTTTAAAATCATGTCATTTGTAAAAATTAAAGTTTTGATTTCAGATATTTTTACAGTTGTTACTAAAGGTTCTTGTGCAAATTCACATGCAGACTTTGACAGACCAGTACACATAATATCATGTGCAGCTGCGTATGAATAAGTTTAAAACGAAAACTTTCTCTGAACGGTCATATTTACAGCAGGCATGTAAATTTTTGCTGTTGGACAATTTCAGCAGAGTTTCCTCTATATCAGCAAATTAACTGTATAAAGCTGAGCTTGAGTAACTGTCTCTATCAGCAAAGAAGTAGAGAAATAGTAGAGAAATTTATGCATTAATGTATTTCACCCCATAGGTGGCACATGCGTGTGTGTGTGTGTGTGTGTGTGTGTGTACAATTAGATGTTGAATAATAGAACAGGTAGTATTTTTGTTGTTGTTTAAGTGACAGGGTAAAGAATAATTAGAGTGGGAGCCACACTAGACATAACATCTGTTTTAACCACTTGGTCTGTTTCTGCTGTTTCTTTTAATTGGGAAGCTTAACTGGCTTGTGCTTAAACCTGTCAGGTAGTTTTTTTGTTTTAAGCCTGCTTCACTCTATCAATACGAGGCATGGTAAAAAAGAATAAAGGAGATTAAAAAATAGGTGTAATTGCTTCTTTTAAATCTGGCGTTTAGATAGGGAATCAGGACACTCTCACAGGTATACAATCCCAATTCCTTAAATGTTTACAGAAGAACCATCTAAATATTAGTCAGTTAATAGCACTAAATTTCACCTGATTTTTGCTGGATGCTAATAAATTAAGTGAATTGTTCTTCTCTTCTGAGCAATGATTCTGTAAAAATGGTATAAAAAAACTACACACAGTCATTTGGTTCTTTTTCTCATGCATCATTACCAATGCGAATGGTTTTGGAAGCTAAATTCTTACCTTAGTTGCATTTGCATAAATCTACAGTCTTCACATTTTGCTCTTAATCAGACCTGTGGAGAATTGTCTTCAATGGAAGTGCACTAGCGTAACTGGCTCTGATAATTGTAACTTTTTTTTAGTAAACAATTCTGATAATGTAGAAGAAAGAAGAATCCCATTCACCCTCTCTTAGCTATGTTGGTTCTGAAGGGCTAATGAGATTTAAGGTGAACAACTATGTTACCAAACACAGACTGGGAAGGTTCCGTAAAGCAAAAGGTGTCATTAATACATAGTATTTTTTCCGAGCTGAACTGCATGTAACCAGCAATTTTGGAATGTTTCAGGTATAGAATTGTTCTAATTAAAGTTAAGTCTTCATAAAGCAGGAGGTGGATTAACTTTAGAATTTGGATCTTCTGTAAGGGTATGTAACTAATACTGTATTTTCTTTTCTGAAGGGGCTAAAAAGGAAGGTGCAGCTGGATTCTTCAAAGGAGTTGGAAAAGGGCTTGTAGGTGTTGTGGCCCGCCCGACAGGTGGCATCGTAGATATGGCAAGCAGTACCTTCCAGGGAATTCAGAGGTAAAACGATGGGGTGGAAGTTAGTGATTGTCTGTTTACCAAATGTTCTCAGGTATGTGGAGTGTGTGATTAGAGATACAGTGGTAACATATGTTTGCTTGCCATTTGATGTGATTAAAGTACAAGCTGCATCAGGAGGACTGAGAGTGCGCCATGGTGATGCTTTGTTAGGTGCCAGGTGAAGGAAGAGTGCTACAACCACCTGAGACTGACGCTATTACAGTATAACTTAATATACTACAGTGTCATATGGAGGTTATATCAGCTCCATGCAAACATGAAAAATAAAATGAAAGTCCTGTATTATGGTGTACCAACTAAAAGTCCATACAAGGCTGTAAAAACTAAATAAAAATATAGAACACTCAGTAATTAAAAATGTTGTTTTTCAACTCCTGAATGCTCACCGCCATCTCTCACTTTACCCTGCTGTAATACCTAGACCACTGCAATGACTGTCAGTGGGACTTGTAATCCTAAATCATTTATGCGCTTTTGAAAGTGCAACTGAAAAACTTCCTGCAAGCTATAGAAGAGTCAATAATTACTTAGAGTTTGGAAGAAACTTCTCCCATAGACATGTAGTTTCATAATTGTCTGTCTGATGCAATAGGGCGATGATATAGAGTGCCATGACACACAAATAATTTTGGATAATTCATGGCTAGCTAGCAAGTATGAGCAGGATCTTTCAAGGTTTGAGGAGATGAATTCTAAATAGCTTATTTAAAAATCTGTGCTGACTAAACTAGTAAAAGAAATAAAAGAAATGCAAGTAACAAAAACAATTTTGGTGCGAAGTCTGTACCAGGTCTGAACGCGTTGAAATTGTTGGTCTTTGACAGGGTGGCAGAATCAACTGAAGAGGTATCTAGTCTCCGTCCTCCACGTCACATTCACGAAGATGGCATTATCCGGCCATATGACAGGCGTGAAGCTGAGGGTTATGATTTATTTCAGGTAGGAGTTGCATTGTTAACATAAGTACAGCCTAAAGTTTCTAACCATTGAGGAGCTTAATGCAGTATATTATTAAAATGCTACTTTGGGGAAGGGACCTGGATATTTATTTCAGTTTATAAAATATGCCTATGTATTGCCATCCAGTGCAAGCTTTAGTCACAATGAAGAACTAACATACGTGCTATGCAGAGTAAATCAGATTACTACACAGCCTTTCAATATTCTGTTTTACCAGTTGCTCATCTCGTCATTTTGTGTTAAATATATCACCATGACCCTCGCTTAAAAAAGGGTGTGTGTGAAGATATTTTAGCATTTGTGGGACAGTCTATTGTGGGACAATATTTAGGAGGTTAATCCTGTTCCTTATGTTTCCCATGTTTTCAAACTGTGGTTTTTAATGGTAGTGTGCTAAAAGCTACACAACGCATATGATGGTCTAGTCTGGTTGACCGCCTGCATGGTGTTAGACATGGGTGCCATATTGACAATGAATGCTATTTCTCATATACTGGGGAATTTTAATCCAGTTAATTTTGAGTAAATGCAACAAGACAGCAAACAGGAAGAGCACTTTAAGAACATGCTGGCTGAGATTTCAAATGTAATTTAGCTGAAGTATTGGTTATGTTAAAACATAAAAAATACTGGAACAAAAGAAGTGATTTAAAATGTTTACTTCTAAGTTAAGACTGAAACTTGCATCTTAATTATTGATGATTGCATTTATTTCCTGTAGATATCGTTTGTGATCCCTCGGCATGGGTTTCTAATGTTGTCCCCTCTCTCTCTCTCTCTCTCTCCTTGCATACGCAGCAAGAACTGGAATAATGGAGTAAACATTTTCCATATTTTTTCATGATTTCCTTCATGGGCCTTTAAGAATTTAGATTAAGGGCATGATTCCGTAAAAGAAACTCAAATTATTCATTGACTTCTATTAGAACCTCTATGTAGGAGTTGAATGGCACTTTAAATTACCCAATTCATAGTAAGAACAAAATAATTTACCTGTTACAGTCTAAAGGGTAAGACTGGACGGTAGTACATGCTAAAATGAAATCATTTCCTCTTGCGTGTTTTTAAAATGACGTTGGGCCTTACTTCTGAGCTCTGAATGGCAAGTGTTAATAAAGTGGTCACTAAAGAAATATTCAAGGTAGTGTAGATGATAAAATGCTTCTTGACTAGTCAGCATTCTCTGGAGGGTATTTATATAGGGATCTTGCTTAAAAATGCCAAGAAAAGAAAGTAAGCATGGCTACTAAAAATGAATAAAAAATTTGCTCCTGTCTATGAAAATGCTTTTGTAATTTCATGAGTCGGTGATATAAAATTTGAAAATATATCAGATAAAATGCTTCCATTCATGGTTTAAATAAGCTGCTATAGGTCTGCCCTTGACACTGCTGACTAGCCACATGACTCCATGTTCATATTGAAAAATGACTAGTCTTCTATATGATATGTTCTTCCAATCAAGGAACAGAAGGCTTGGTTAACTCTGCCCTTTGCCCCAAATAAACATTTTGTATTCCATTTTATGCGATGCATATAAATACTACTGCACATCATTTAAAACTGTAATCCCTAGTATGTAAATGCCAACTTTTTTAGCGTGAGTGAAGCCACTAGTCTCTCCTTGATTTGTGAAATTTCATATTAGGGAAACCAATAATTAATCTTACTAGCAACAAAATGTCTGTTCTGTGTTTTATGCATAAACGCTGTTGACAAAAAATTTTACTGGCTTCAGACATTTGTCTTAAACATTATTTATAAGATTGTGATCAATACAATTGTGATCAATAGTCAACACTTCTTTTCTGGGCTTGTTGTGGTGCTTGTGTGCATCTCTGCACTAGCATGAATTTTTTTCAGTTCCCCTCTCAAAAATTCTCAATATTAAATAGTTGCAATCTTTTGTAAAACAATACTATCTTAAACTTAGTGCAAAAGCAGATTTTTTTTAAAATTCATGTTTGTCATGCCATATTAAATAAAAATATAAATATGTTAGTTCTAGGTGTGTGCTTTTCACTCTATTACTTAAAAACACTTTTCAGTGCAGTGTTAGACTTCCTGGTCTGTTATGTGGGGAAAACGCTTTTGGTACATGAAAAGGAAAGATGTAGCACAATTAATGTTGGAAATTGGCTGCTATAAATATATGGAGCCTCTAAGATTTGTATGTTTAACCTATTTTTTGTGGATTAAAGTTTTGATAATATTATTCAAAAAAATATTGCTGTACATAGTTTTCCATATTGAATTTTCTTTCTGTCGAAAGCTAGGAAATTCTAAGGTCGCTGTGAAACAGCTCTCTTCACCACCCAACGCTGTTGCTGTACCTGTACATTTTGAGGTTATAGAAATTAGGGTGGTAGTGTAGCATAGCACACATGAGCTGTTTTAATGATCAAACAAATACAGAGTTGAGCCTTAGAGGGAAAATAGGACATTTAGTAAAGGAGTCTTAGCCTTTAAACTAAATCACCGTTTCTCATAAAAAGCTTGCACTTGTCACAACACTGCATAATAACTCAGTCTGAGTCCTAATTTTGAAATTTCTTGAACTAAATTTGTCAGAATCTTACAGTTAGTGAAACATAAATGTTTTATTTCATACTTCTGAGTGGATTCTGCACCACTGCACGTGCAGAATTCATGTCCCCCTGCAGAAAACACATTATGTTGGGGAGGCGCTGCAATTACACCTTTTTGCACACCAGGGGCTGCTGTGGTGTCAGAGTGGGCAGCCAGCTCAGGGCCAGAGCAGCCAGCTGCAGAGAGGGAGCAGGGCAGCTACTGCCCCATCATAGTATCCTGCCATGGGGCCAGGTGGGATGACAAGGGATATGGGAGGGATAGACAGCGTGGGCAGACGGGGCTGCTGGGGGTGGGGGTTATATAGACAGGCATTCAGAAGAGCTAGTGGGGGGAACAGATGGGGTGGGGCCTGGAAGCTAGTGTGGTGACAATATTGCGTTGGGCTGAATGGGAGTGGAGGTGCAGAAACACATGGGGATGGCATGGGGGGATGCAAGGAAAACATGAGGATGGGGGAGGGTAGTGGCTGCGTGCGGGTGCAGGTACGCATGGAGATGGGCAGGAAGAGGAGTGCAGGGACACGCGGGGACTAGAGCAGATGTGCCTGAGTCAATGGGAGAGGCTAGGGGTCAGCTACGGTCTGCATGGGGGAGGCTCCCCAACTCCCTAACAGTCTTTCTCCCCCTCCCACCCCCCCCCCCCAAAAAACCCACAAAAACCACCTGTTCCATACTTCTCCCATCCATACCCAATAAACCTCCAGGTTCACTCCCAGGCTCCTGCCCAGGAATTACTTGCCTCTCCCTCAGCTCCTCTGTTACCCCTGACTCCCCTGAACCTTTGCACTACTTCTGAGGGGTACAGGAAATAGGTTTCTGTCTTGTAGTTTAAATGAATTATTACTCAAAGTTCTGTATTAATGTGCCTAATAAGGAATCTATTTGCCAAAAACCATTTCTTGAATCTTTTTTGTTTTCTGTATTGTTATAGACATACTTGCTGACAGGTATTTTGAAATAAATTATCAAAATAATTGAAACTGGTGTGATTATATTGTGGTATTTTAACAAATAAGATATGCAGAATTTTCAAAATTTTACAATACTGTGTACCACACTTTTTTTTTTTTTTTTTTTTGGTGCAGAATTCCCCCAGGAGTAATTTCAATGTAATCCTCATGTTTTTTTCCTAGTGAATTGGCCAGAGTATAAGCCTAAGAAAATGAATATTTTTAGTTGTAAATGAGTTATTATAGTGTAAATTTGTCTCAGACTTCGTTCCTTTCATTCTGTTGCATTTGGTAGCTTCACAATACTCACTGTCTCACAGCCTTGCACCATTGACATGTTCAACTGTCCTCCTCTTTGCCACTGTCCTGCTGCCACTTTGCCTCAACAGCATTTCCAGGCTGTTGTTTTCCTGCTTCGAAATCCTTGTTCTGGTCTTGAACATATCATGTTTGAAACACTGACTCACTTTGTCTTGTTGAGTAAGTCAACTAAAGTTCTCCAGTGAAAACCTAGACTTCTCTCTGGACCATACCTAGGGTTCATTTGCCTTCTGCAACAAATGTAACCTTCTCATTGTCACTTGATTGGACCTTCTCAAATTTTATCTCCGTCTCACCACCCCACTTCTGTGTATCTGCTACCTTCCTCACTCCCTCCACTCTTCCTAATGTGAATGCCTAGCTACTAATTCTTTTTGCACACTTATTTCCATTTCTTTTCCCCTGTGTCTGGAACTCACTTCCTTACCAAGTCCACCATGCTTCCACCATCTCCTGCTTGAAGTCCCTGCTTAAAATGCAGTCTTCAACGAGGCATATAAAATTTAGGATGCCCCTCTAAAATTAAATGTAAGTTTCTAAAATAATTAAGACAAAGGCTTGGAATCTTGAGGAAGAATGTCTTACTTTCCAGACTACCAGTGATGGTGTTTTGTTCTGTCTTAAAGCTGGATTATGCATGAAAGGCACTTGATTGAATTGCGTGCTGCAGACTGGCATCCCAGAAGAACTTTGGCTGTGAGGCAGTAACAATGCCTCTTGGATTGTAACCTCTGGAATGCCCTACAGTAGAGTGTCCATAGCTGACCAGCTCTGCTAGTCAGTGCAGAAGATTGGAATAGACTCAATTACTCACCAACAAGTCTTGGGGTAGCTTGTGCCATTAGTTGTCTTGGCCCTCTATAGCCCAGAATGTAAAAATTGCAGTTGTGACTGACTGCTGCATCATGACACTAGTGGGGAGTTCTTTTGTTCTGTTCCCCACAACGTCTGCAACTCCACACACAAAGTCAATTTCATTCTAATACATATGTAGAGAAGGCAGTGGCTTGTCTGTTTTAGTTGTCTAAGGGCTTATAATGGTGCTTTACAAAGAAGGTAGAAAACCTCTTGATAAAGTGAGCTAACTTTTCATACTTAATAAATAGTTAATGATTTATCCATTTATAGGAACGTGAAATAATTTGCATGGGATGGTGACCTCTACTGGATTGTGAACGTGTACAAAATGATCTGGACAAACTGGAGAAATGGTCTAAAGTAAATAGGATGAAATTCAATAAGGACAAATGCAAAGTATTCCGCTTAGGAAAGAACAATCAGTTGCACACCTACAAAATGGGAAATGACTGCCTAGGAAGGAGTACTGCGGAAAGGGATCTGGGGGTCATAGTGGATCACAAGCTAAATACGAGTCAACAGTGTAATGCTATTGCAAAAAAAGTCATTCTAGGATGTATTAGCAGGAGTATTGTAAGCAAGACACGAGAAATAATTCTTCTGCTCTATTCTGCTATTGTATTGTGTCCAGTTCTGGGTGTCACGTTTCAGGAAAGTTGTGGACAAATTGGAGAAAGTCCAGAGAAGAGCAACAAAAATGATTAAAGGTCTAGAAAACATGACCTATGCGGGAAGATTGAAAAAAATTGGGTTTGTTTAGTCTGAAGAAGAGAAGACTGAGAGGGGACAAGATAAGTTTTCAAGTACATAAAAGGTTGTTACAAGGAGGAGGGAGAAAACTTGTTCTTAACCTCTGAGGATAGGACAAGAAGCAGTGAGCTTCAATTGCAGCAAGGACAGTTTAGGTTGGACATTAGGAAAAACTTCCTAACTGTCAGAGTGGTTAAGCACTGGAATAAATTGCCCAGGGAGGTTGTGGAATCTCCATCGTTGGGGATTTTTAAGAGCAGGTAGGACAAACACCTGTCAGGGATGGTCTAGATAATACTTAGTCCTGCCTTGAGTGCAGGGGGCTGGACTAGATGACCTCTCAAGGTCCCTTCCAATTCTATGATTGTTCTTCTGCATTAGCTGGAGTGATTTTAGTGAATGTCCAGTTCCGCCCTAAATGCAACTAGTGACAGTTATACCCCAATCCCTTTTGGTAGTAGATCTGGTTAACTTTTTATTTTTTGCAAAAAAAAAAAAAAAAATTCTTTATCTTTTAATTTATCAAAAACATTATCAGAGGTTCTAGAAACTGCTTGCTTATCAAAACCCTTTTAAAATAAAAATGTCTGTCTTGTAATTGTTCTATCAAAAACATGACTGAAAAATGGTGACAAACTGAAAAATGGTTGCATTTTAAAATTATAGTAAATATAAAATTTTCTTGAAAATAAATTTTCACCTTTAAAACTAAATGCCAAGTAGAGCTGGTCAATTGTTTATTACTGCAATTGTCCTAAAAATTAACTGGGTATTTCAAAATGGTAGGCTGAAGTCAATGATTATGCGATTATCACTGGGGACAGAGAAGTTCCAAAGTTTCTTGTGGATACAGTTAACCTACTTTCTAATCTAAAAGCTAAACTTGGAGCTCTTCAGTCTTGTGTTGTAAGAAAGTTGAAAATGACTGTCCTTAAATGGTTATAGAAAGAACAGTTAATTGGACATAGAGGTAAGGTATCCAAGACCTCCCATCTGTCCCTCTCCCCGAAAAAGATGTTCCCCTAGAAAAGCGTAGGAGCTCTTGAGAATGAAATGCTGCATTCTCAGACTTTCCAGCTACATTTGTTGGTTGGTTTGTTGATTTAGTAATTGCAATGTAACCAAAATTGTTAAAAGAAACAGGAAATGGCATTGACTTGAATTTGTAGATGGTGGTTTTATTTTGAAATATACTTGTCATCTCTGTATCTTTAACTGGCTTTAATTTTTCTAAAGACAGCTAAGCTAGTAAAATAGCAGCAAGATAACCAGCTAGCCTACTGCACATAAAAGTGTAAGTTGAGGTTTTTATTTAAGGCTGAGCGCTTTTCAGTATTTTAAGCTTGTTTTAAGAAGGAAATTGAAGAGGATTCTCATGTCTCACACTGAAATTCCCAAAGATGTTTTGAGTTTCTTCAAAAAGGATTGCAATTCAATGTCTTTCACAATCAGCCATTGAATATGCACACCTAACTTTAGGATTTGGCCCATAGATTACAACATACAGTTATCTTTGGAATGAAGCTGGCAAAATGTTTTTTGCTCCATTTATTTGAAGTAGTAAAACAATGATGCTTCAGATGTATAGGAAGTCCATTAGATAGGTTGAGGGTTATGTATTTCAGAATTCATACATTGCCTTAGTTCTCTAACTTGGAGGGATGTGAAGAATTTTCTTGGATCTATATTTGAATGTGAAGCTCCTGCTTTCTCATTTCTTTGATTTGGCATTGCACATTTAAGAATATCAGAAGAAGTCTAGTTTGAAAGAGAAGAAGTCTAGTTTGAAAGTGTTATAACATGAACCTACACTAGATTAGAAACTTGTTTGTAATGATTTGTGGTGACTGAAAGAAATGGATATTGGATTAAAAAAGATTTATTGGAGTGTCTTGTTGTTGAAACCCTCTCTAAAGGCGCACAGAGTCCGTATAACTTTAAAAATGCTGGAATTTTAATCCATCTTAACTGAGTTGAAAGATAATGTATATTGCAATGTATAATATGTTTTAAGTATTTGGAAAGAGTTTTTAAATATGGGAAAATGAAGTGCAAACCTAAATAAGTGTTGAAACTTATTTTAATGGACTTGGTATTGATGTGAACCATGATCACTTTGAGACCTTTCCATGTATTTTACTTGAACTAAACAGCAATTGTAGCTACACAGTAGAATATAGAAAGAAAGAAGCAAAGTTAATCTTAACTTTTATTGTTCTTGATAGATATACATTAGTACAGTGAATATTTGTTTAAGAAATATACTGAATTGAAAATTTAGCTTTAACAGGGGAATAACTGAAGAAAAATGGACCCAAATTCTTTCACCCTTTCTTCCATTGAATGTCATTCAGGTTCATGAGTAGCCCACTGACTTAAGTGGGACAACTCACAAAATATGCAACTACTCAGCATGAGTAAGGGTATTGGAACTTGACCCAAAGAAAATTAAGTAACATTAGTAGCAATGAGGAGCTAAAAGTATTCATGTTAATCAGTTATATAATTTAAGTAAGGTTTGGATTATCTTGATCACAGAAGGACTTCTGGGCATCCAGTTATAGGCATTAGCTGTATTCTTATCCAAGGCAAATCCATTTTGCATCCCTCTAAGCAGAGGATGTATGGTTTTCTTTACTCCTTTCATTCCCTCACATAGTTGCATCAGTTTCACACATGACGACAGTGCATGCTGCATTCTAACAGGCAGTGTAGGGAGTTGGGTTAATTTAGAAAAAACTGACATGCACTGATTTGCTTTATCTTGCTCATTTTATTAATTAAAAATATTATTTCTTAGAAGTCTATGTGTTCTATAAAGACTTCAGACAGTAATTATAATAATGTTTATCAGTGCCTTGACAGTATTGAGCTGAAATCTTATTAAACATTTATTCAAAAATATATTGCAAATATTCTTGTGTATTGAAATCTCTTGTGCTTGGCAATAAAGTGTGAAGTTGATTCTGTGAACTTGGAAAGTAGGGATGTTGTTTTTTTACAATTGCTATGGCCAAAACTTAAGCCAAACCCATCCAAGTATGATAAATCATAAAATAAATTATGCAGGATTCATGCCTCATGATGTACTACATTTGTAACAGACATGGTCTAAATTTGAATACCATGACAGAATCTCCCAAACGCTACATATTTTACGTGTACATGAGCATAAAGCAGTTTACAGCCCACATCTTAGGCTGCCATATTAACATTCCTTTTTAACCCTAGCAAATCACCTCCCCTGCCCTTAATAAGCTGCCTTACAGTTGAGTAACTTTATGTGCATTTCCCCAGAACATACGGACTGTAAACAAGAAACAAGTTAATCCAAGGGAAGAACTTGGATTTTAAATCACTGTTTACCACATAAGGCAAGAAGCAAGTTTTCTAATATGTGCAAGTTTGTCTGCATATGATTGTGGAGTTAAAATTGTGTGTTCAGTATGATTTCATTTCTTGAAATACATTATTTGTTTCACAGTTTTACCTTCATAACTTACTGTCATCTTGTCTGTTTGCTTTCTCCAGAGCCCACAGATGTGTTTTCATATCCCCATCGTCTCATAGCCTCAGTATTATCATTGGCTCTGTGTATGTAAATGCGTGGAGGGGACTGCTTGGTTTTTTGGTGTTTATGAAATGTCAGTACCTGGCATTTTTCTGTGATGTATCACAAAGATAAAGGTTCAATATTAGTGACTGAATCTCTCAAATGCTACATATTTGAACTGTACCTTAGTATAAACGAGTCTACAGACAGCCCCCAGACAGTATTTACATTGTTGAATTGTCATGTTTCAGTTAAACAGCAGATAAAAACGTTGCTAACTCTAAGAACTTGGTTTAACAGAATAAAGTCCATAAAAACTCACTGGAAATGAAAACAATTTTTTAACTTTACTGTTACTTGAAGACTCCGCTCCCTACTACTTATGTATCAGAAACATACCTGAGATGTTGGATTTACTATGCATTTTCCTTAAGCTTCTTTTTCAACCTATATGTTCCATAAATACTTGTATCTAACATTTCACTTGCTAACATTTTATAATAAAAGGCGTGATCCTGAGAGGTGCTGAGTAGATGCAACCTGATAGTTTCTTGTATGGGACACCTCTCCCTCCCTCTCTCTCTCTCTCTCTGGATCATGGTCTGAGTTGTGTGTTTAAAACTAGGCATATTCTTTAAACAACATATCACAGGATTCTCACTCTTGTGTTAAAGGATCCAGTGTGAGGCTTGGCAGAAGGAGAGACCTCCGAGACTGCCAGTGGCAGAAAAAGAATGACAGTGGAAAAAATTAATAGGAATCTTCTACCTGTTTGAGTGGCTGAGGACTTGAACAGATCTCCAAAATGACTTAACTTGGGTTTGAGACTCCCATGAGATTACTCATTATAGTTCTGTGACGTTAATAAATTTTTGAGCTGGAAATAATAAATCCAATATAAATTGAGAGCTCATTTAAAATATGTTCTAGAATCATAAAAATGTAGGCCTGTAAGGGGCCTCAAGAAGTCAAGTCCAGCCCTCTCTGCTGAAGCAGGACCAAGTAAACGTAAACCATCCCTACAGGTGTTTGTCCAACCTGTTCTTAATAAACTGCAAGGATGTTGATTCTACAACCTACCCTGGAAGCCTATTCTAGTGCTTAACTCCCTTTATAGTGGGATTTTCCTAATATCTAACCTAAATCTCCCTTGCTGTAGACTAAGCTCATTATGTCTCATCCTATCTTAAGTGCACATGGAGAACAATTGATCAAGTGCTCTTTATAACACTTATTTGAAGACTGTTAACAGGTCCCACCTCAATCTTCTTTTCTTAAGACTAAACATGACCAGTTTAAATCTTTGTTTTCCTTTTTCAGAACTCTCATATCAGAAAGCTGGAAGGAGAAAGTTATCGATACCACTGTGTGCTTCCAGGAGGCAAGAAGACAAACCTTGTTGTTACCAATAGGTATTACTATCAGCATAGCCTAATGTCTATTCAAAAGCTGCTTTTTAGAAGAGTTCCATATTTTCAGGGCTTTGTCTCTCTCTTAGTGTGATAAATGAAAATCAATTATTCTTTGCCCTATAGAAGTTATATTAAACTTCTGTGAACTTTCCTGTTTTCTATTTCCCAATATTTTAAACTTCCTTAATTTTGTTCCTATAAAAATTTTAAAAGGAACCAAATCTCTATTGATATTAATATACCTGCTTGGGAATACATCTTAATCAATGTCATTGTGGTTTGTGGCATTTTTCATGCAACTGTACTTGACTAGGAAGCATACAATGCATGCAAATGAACATCCACAAAGATAATCTCTTTCATGTATTAGATGAATGGACTCCAGCACTGTGGGTTTGGTTTCCCAAATGATTGTTTTGCCCCTTTTACTCAAATAGGTAGACTAGGTTATACTGAAACTAAAATTCCTAAATTGTTGTAACAATCAAACTCTAATTGTTTGAGAAATGGATTTCAACCTTGTTTCTTACATTACATTACTCACATCTGTATACATCTACTTTATCGCACTTGCTCCAACAACTGTGCCAACATTAATGTGCTGGTTGAGGCACCTGTGCCTCTTTTGTACAAACATGGGAAGAAATATAACAATCGCTACTTAGGAACAATGAGAACGTCACTTATTAGGTCACTGCCTAATGGTCTTGGACCCAAACAGCTGAGCGATTTGATGGTTTTTTAGAAGTGCTTAAACAGAAGCCAAGAGCACATGAGAAACAGAATGAGTGGCTGGTTTCTGATCTTACTGATCACATGGGGTAAGTTTGCCAAATACAAGACCCACATGAAAATCCCTCTTAGTTAATTTTGACAACCTATCCACCTTGAAATTCACAATGCAGTAGAAAAAGCCTGTTGAAATTACTATTGAAGTCCTGATAGTGGTAACAAGTTAATGCTTGTCTTCAGTGCAGCGTGAGCTTGAGATATAACTGGAATGTAAGTCCTAAGCAGACTCCTGTCCCCACACACAAATTTTGTAGCTAGAGTTAAATGTTTAAACTCAATTTAACTTAACTTAGAGTTAAGTTTAAACTCAAGCTAGCTGGCCTGTTGGGGACATGGGTTGACGTTTGAGTGCTGCTGATGCTCCAGCTAATAATGCAGCAGGAATGCAGCTACAGTTTGAGTTAGCACAACTCATCAAATAGCTCTGTGTAGCTCAAGTGTGTTTTTTGCTGTGTGCTGGCTCTTGAGTGGAGCAACTTGAGCTAGCTGTGGCAATGAAGATAAACCCTGAATTTTCAACCAACCAATTGCTGTTGGGTTTTTTTTTTGTTTATGCAGATTTGGTCTAAAACATAAGCTATTTTTGAGTACTCCTGATACTCAAGTTATCAAGGTAGTCCCAACACCACACCCACAGCCCTCAGGTAACACAGCTCCAGAGCCAAGGGGTCATTATCACTGGTCTGTTATAAATATAAGGACAAGGCGGGAGGGATAGCTCAGTGGTTTGAGCATTGGCCTACTAAACCCAGGGCTGTGAGTTCAATCCTTGAGGGGGCCCTTTAGGGAAGAGGCAAATGTTGGGGATTGGTCCTGCTTTGTGCGGGGGGTTGGACTAGATGACATCGTGAGGTCCCTTCCAACCCTGATATTCTATGATTCTAAGTCAAAATTAACCTTGTTTTCTTCTGATAAAGTCGTGGTCCTAGGAGAAGGTTAAATATTTCACATTGCTTTTGTCTTTTGGATAGGAGGCTGATGTGTGTAAAAGACGTGGATATCCTAGGCCATGTAACAGACTGGGATTATTTATTTGAAGATTTTACACATCCTCCTTCTGTTGAAACAAATATACTAAAAATCACTGTGAAGGTAAAAGAAATGTTTATGCCTTTGAAATGCAGATCTACTCTGAAAAATTATTTAGATTTAAAAAGTATCGAAATGGCATTGTGGAGTTCTGTGTGTCAGTGATTACAGTGAGAGTGGTGTTTTCCTGCCACCCTGAAAGTCAAATTGAGTTCCTCCCCCTTGCCCCCACCCCGGCCTTACATCTTCCATTAATAAAGGTTTTGCAGGCAAAATTATGCCCTTGGCTACCATTTGCAACCCCATGATGTATACGTAGGCTCTCTGTGAAACCTCTCCATCTTTACTGCCTTTAACAGACATGCACAGTTTTAACTGACTGAAACTTTTTAATAAAGTTATAATGTCAAGTACAGAAAAAGTATATTTTAATAAGGCTCAAACCTGTATTTTTATAACAAGTCCAAAAGCTTAACTTTTTTCTGCAATGGTATACTGAAAATTTTTATTTAAATTTTTTTTACGCGTAGCACAGCCTCTGCTGCTTTCAGCATTTGGTCTTAAGACCTATATTGATATATCAATTTTCAATGAAGAATATGCATCCAGTTCCTTGGAAAATTCAAGAACTTAATGGAAAGTTAGGAATCCTAGATTTGAAGAAGCAATCTTATCAGGCTGTTTATATTACCAGGTGTTCTTATATTGTTACTGTATGTCAGCCAATTTCAAAATCTTTGCATTTCCAGGATGCTAGCTAAATCAAAAACTACTATAATTCAGCCAGTGCATGCTGCATGTGTAATGTTGATGACATTTTTTGTGCCTTGTTATACTCTTTAAAATGCCCTAATTACATAAAAAGCGTGATTTTCAGGAACTTAGATTGTAACATAATTCTACTTGAATTGTATCCTTGCATCACTTAGCACTTTGTTGTCATTTCTGAGAGGAGCTAATTTTACTGTCCTCCTATATCTAAAGATTTTGCCTGAAATTTAGGGAAATAGACTAGTATTTTTAATTTTTCACTGGTTATGAGTTCGCTAGTAGTCTTGTTGCATGGTACTTATCCATAGAAATTCACTAATTTAAAATTAATTTTTAGATATGTAAACATCTGTCTCTAAACATAACTACTTTGATAATAAATTAGGATGATTGTGGGGTAAAATCATTTATTTATAATATGGCCTGGATCTGTACAGAAAGAAAAGCAGATATAACTAAAAGATGGCATTTAAGCACCCAGTATTGGGTTGTGAATTTTTTCCCCCAAGGCTTTTAAATATATTTTTATTCCTCTTTGTAACAGGATCAGGGGCTATTAATGTTCCAAAAAAAGGACCATGCAGCTCATGAATGTCTGAAGAAAATTCAACTGAAGGATGAAACTACTGCAAGGGTAACCTTTTTTTTTTTTTTTTAAACATCTCATGCCATTCTAGCTAAATCAAAAACTACTGTAATTCAGCCAAAGGGGAGGGCCTGCTTGAAAGGATTAAAGCAGGCTTGCCCTGACTACTAGTTATTTGGTACAGAGGTCATTTAACACCGCACTGGACCCAGATACATGTACCTTTTAAAGACGTACACCTTTGTGTACATTATCAATCCTAACAAAGACAGATAGTCTTTGTAAATTTCCCCTAAGGTAATATGTTTCTGAACACTGGGAATCTTGTGAAAGGCAAGATAGTGCCTGGGGAGGCCTCAAAAGTGCGTTCTGTAAGTGCTGAAAGGCAGCAGGTATGATTCAGAGAAGACTGTAGCCCCAACTATGTCAGTTCCCTCCTTTCTCAAAGCAAGTGTGCATGTAACGACCCTCTCTCTGTGCCCAGAGCTGCTTCTCAGATTTTTGAGCAAAAATTCACGTAATTTCTTATGTTTTGTTGTATTATCACAGCTAGGTAGAAGTGTTAGGTGACTTATCTTTATTTTTTGTTTTGGAAACTTCAGGAACTCAGATAACAATGGCAGATTTAAGCACTTGCTCATTCTCCATATTGCAAGAGGTCAATGCATGTCCCTGTTGACTCTTCTATTAATTGGCTATATTGATTATTTGAAAATCTCCAATTAATAAACAAAACTTCTGGAGTTTGATAGGTTCTAGTCCCAGAATCAGGTATAGTAGTATTAGAATTACTGTTCGGTTGGGAACCCTGCCATGCACAGCTGCAACACTTGCACTTAGGAAAAGCTTTTGTAATTTTATTAACACTAGTAAAAACACAAATGTCCCTATGCAAATGAGAAAGTAACAGTAGTGCAATATTTATTTGACTTCCAGCATCATATCATATATCAAATATTCACATACATACATACATACATACATACATACATACATACATACATACATACATACATACATACATACATATATATATATATATATATATATATATATCCCCAGCTTCATATATATAATATGCATACTCGCACAGTTCTGGAAGTGGGCAGACAGGTGATGGTCCACGAGCCAACCTGTCTCTAGCATGCCAAGCAAGTCCAATGGTTGAGATTTCTGGCTTAGATGTTGGTTGGGCCTATTATAAGGTGTGATGACTGCCCTGAACATTCATAAGAGATCTCTGCCTCCTTTGCTAACTAACTTCTTCACCTTAATAATGTTGTGGGTATCCTTATCCTATAGCTTAGTAATTAATGATGTCAAACTTATCAACATATACATCAATTGGTTACTATGGCAATCTTGTGGTTATACATCTGCTGGTATTCCTATCCTAAAATACCCCAAAGTGGTATGAACAGATTTGTTGTGGTTACATGTCAGCATTTTATAAGATCTCAGCAGAACTATATACTGCAAAACAAGCAAAATAATATATCTTATGACTAAGTGTAACTGCTGGTCAACTTAATTACGCTAAGGGTTATAGGCCTGAATTCCTTATGCTAACTCTGTAAGCTAATACCTTACAGGCTTGGGCCTTGCAGGTTCCTTGCATTACTGCTGGATACTATACCTTATTTCTGTATTCAAGCTGACTTAAAATCTATAGTGTATTTACCTAGACTAGTTCATAGGGCCTTCACCTCAATCCCACACTGATAAACAATGAGGGCTTTTTGCTATCCTCTCCAACCCATTTTACAGGGTGGAAAAAAATCTCTTGCCTAATTACAAGTTTTAGGTTGTCTTCAAATTTTGGGGAACCTAAATCTTTGCGGTTGGTTCACATTCAAAGTTTGCATTGAGATGTCGAGAGGTATAGAGAAGGAGATAACATACACACAAGCCAGTTTCACTCTATCATATTACATACACTAAATGAGTACACTGTTTCTAAAAAGAAAGGCATGCCAGTTTGAATCCAGGATAATGGAAATTAATGCATCCTCTTAGCTTAAAAGCTCCTTGTTGTATTTTTTTCATTAAATATGATACTCTCCTTTGGTATCCTTATTTTGTTACATTGTTTTGAGAAAATCATCTATTACTATTTTTGGGAATACCATATGATACTTAGAGCAGTCATTAAAATGTTAACCTTACTGAGTTGTTGGCTGTACATCCAATTTACAGGTAGCCAAAGCTTTCCAACTTGGGTGAATATGTTTAGTTAGACGTCTAAGTGGTCTGACTTTCAAAGCTACAGAGCACTGACTTAAATGGAAATTTTACATGCTCAGCACATGTGAAAATGAAGTTACTTAAGGAACCTTGTTGTATCAGTGCCCTAAGTGTGTGCCTAACTATTTAAGCATGTGAGGAGTCTTACTGAGGGCTCATGTATGTTTTAAGAATGTGAATATGCCCAGTGACCTCAGTTGGGACTATTCACTTGCTGAAGATTAGGCATATGCTTAAGTGTCTTGCTGAATAGGGCCTAGGTGCCCAATTTTAGGAGCACAAGTTGAAAGTTTTGGCCAGTGTTCACACCTTTACACTAGTGCTGATTGCTTTCAGACAGTGAGTGCCAGCATTTTAATCAGTCACCGTGTTTTGTTGTTTGCAGAACTAAAATACATTTTAGAAAATACACCTGTTTCAAAAATTGCCATAATTCAGTAAGTTGCAACTGTTTTTTGGTGGGGATAGCTAGATAAACATGGCCTTATTAATTTTACTATTGCTTTACAGAGAATTTGTCGTGCTGTTGACGAAGCCCAAGCAGCAAGACAGCAGCAAAAATTGGTGAAGAAAGCTTCACTGAAATTAATCAAACCACAACCACCACCCCAATGATAACAGGGCTTGCCTTTGGTTTAACCAGTGGTATGTGATCTTATTCCTGAAGATTTACCAGAAGCAATTTGTATACAATGTACAGAAAAAAATGAAATACACTGATGGTCTTCCTGCAGGGTGTAGCTCCTATGTTATCTAGACCACCTTTCATTTTTAAAAGTGAAATTTCTTGGCAATTGTTGTATAACGTCATCTGATGGACTCTAACGTTCCCCTTCAGCATATATATGTATTTTGACTATTTTGCAGGAAACAAATTCAATACGTTGAAAATTTCGTTTAAAAAAGAGACCTCTACTGATTTTCCTCTTGCCTTTTTTCCGATATTAAGAAAAATATCCAACAATTCTTTTTCACAGACTTGGATTGCTACTTGCATGAAATTATACCTAATTTGCACTATAACATAATGGTTTACAAATGAATTAGCAATAAATAATAATTCTAACTTTTGAAAACTAAAATCCATATATATCTAATTGAAGCTTATTCGCAATATGTCTTGTGTATTAGAAAACATTTCTAATGTTTAAAAATGTTCTTGTGGTGTTGGTCTTTCTATACTTGAAAGAAATACAGGGCTGTTTTTACTCTGTGATACAAGAAAATATTGCACTTTAGAATAATGTAAAAAAGAATGTGGGTATATATAAAACACATCGTTACTTCTCAGCAGAGATGTTCACTTTAGAAATAATAGCCAATTTGTGTATTATTAGAAATGAAATGGCTCTAACTCACTTTAAAAATTGACAGCTTAGGTTCTCCTAACATGAGAAGCCATTTAATATCTTAACGCTTAATAATAGAATGGATTTAGTAGTAGATTGTACATGAATACTGGCTGTAGTTGAAAACTTAAATAGTTAGCAGGAAGATTTCCCTGTGAAGAAAATGCAACTTTTTTTATACAACAAATTATATACAGTAGGTCAAAAACTTGAACGTTGATTTGTTGTCCATATTTCAGTATATAATTGAGATTTGCCTGAGATTTGCCATTTATTTAAATTGTATAATCAATAGCTGACAGTAGTATTCTTATTGAGTGTACTATTGCTTGTCTAGAATTCTACTTCTAGGCCCAAGTTCAACAAGATACATAAGCGCATAACTAATTTTTAAGTGTGTAAATGGCTTCATTGACTTCATTGAGACAACTCACTGCTTAAAGTTAGGAACATGCTTAAGTACCTTTCTGAATCAGGCCTATATGAGCAAACTGTTCAGTTGAGTCATCGGTTAGCTGAGACCTACCACTGTCAAATGTTTGGCTTTCAAATGAGAAAATATGTGCCCTAAAACACCACTTGTAAATTTTTGCATTTTTTACTTCATTCCTCAACTAGAGAAAAAAAACAGTTATTGACTTACCCTTATTTTTCTTTATATATGCAAGCTTAAAGACTGCCCGTATGAACTCAGTGTTGAATAGATTCTTCCTCTGTTAATATTTGAACTTTATTTCCAGTCAAGCAATCATCAAAGATAGAGGACCCAAATTTCAGATCTGTACCAGAATCTAAACTTTCCCAGATTTCAGGGGTATGGAATTCTAGTGTTCTGACCTGGGTTCATATCTAATTAAGTGGGATACTTTGCCTGTCTTACCAAAGGGGAGAAATTAAACATAATGAAAGTGTGCTGCCAAATATGAAGCATCTAGGGCAAACTTGCACCTGTGCTTCATTTACTGCTATTATGTACATTTGTAGTTTTGAACATCACATAGTACAGTAGGAAGAAAAACCCTTAATTCCTTAACTGTGAGGCCTTAGACACAGCTGTTGGCTAGAGAAGTCCTGAATGTGTAGTTTCATTCTAATGTTAAAACAGTATAGTGAATTGATAGAATGAGTTGTCTGGTATATTCTGTACATTTCAACTACTGTGTTTAAAATACGGACAAAATAAAATCTTTATATGCAGTTATTTATGGTTTGAGTCTCAAAAACCATGGTATGAATCTCAAATGATGAATGAGGTTTATTTTCCAAGTGAAATTTATAAACATTCTTAAAATACTTACGGTGGTGGCTACAGATGGAAAAAGAGTACTCACATACACTCAAATTGTAAACGTACATACTGCCCAAGAGTTCTCACTGTTTCATTGTTTTCTGCATTGCCTTTCCTGAGCTTGATTTTTGGCCTATGAGGAGCAAAGTGGCAAATCCTGATAGAAATCAGAAATTTCACTACTCTTTCCAAAATTGGTCTTGGATTTTTAGAGGCTGCCATGTTGATTGAGGGGAGTAATGGGGATTAAAACTGACCCCAAATTTCTGCTCACAGTTTCTGCTATCTTGACTCATGTGGCTCTCTTCACAGTTGCTATTATATCTGTAATAGTAGTTTAGTCTTGTCTGCAAATGTTGTAGATAATACTTAATCATTTAAATAAACATGAAGAAATAGTTTTATATTTGGATGGAAAAATGGGGGGAAAATGATTTTTTTTTTTTTTTAATACTAACATTTTTACAACTTTGGTCATTTAGTAAGGGGTTTGGACATTTTGATTCACATTGCAGATCTCCACTACTTGAGCCAACACAGTAACTGGTGGTACTGTCAGGCTGTTACTAACTATGTGGGCCAGCCACTAGAGGGGATCCTAAATGTACACTTTCCCAGTGGGTATCACAGCTGTTTGCTAACAGAAGAGGGACGTAAAGACTCCATGCTCTTGGTTCAATTCCAGATTATGTATGGGAATGTGGTCCACTAGTTAAATCCTGCCTGCTTTGCATCTATCTTCCCTACCCTAGCTCCTGCCTCTATTCTACACTCCTTTTATCTAATCCCTGCACCCTGGCTCCTGTCCCTCTCCTTCACCTGTATATGCCCCAACTTCCTCTGCTGCTGCCAACCCTCACTTTCTTCTACATCCTCCTCCCTCTGACTCCTGCAAACCCCATCTGCTTCCCTTCCTTTCTTATTCCTCTCCAAATACCATTCTATTTTGTCTTCCGCAGTACTTTTCAAACTGAAGCTATCATAGCAGGAATATGAATGTTGTTTTCAATGGATTCTTCAGCTAATGGCTTGTAGTATTCAAAAAAAATCTGAGAAAATATAATTATTGAATTAATAGAACATGATATATATCTTCAATTGGCTGCAAAGAACTTCTTCCCCAGGACATCTCAACTCATGAAAAAACATAAAATATGAAAAAGGTCAAAAAAGTTTAATTTAAAATGTGAAAAAATTAACTTGTAAACCTTTTGCTAATAGCTGGTGTAAATTTAATACAGTCTGAATCAGTTAGGTCAACATTTTACAAATATGTATTGTCATGTATCAAAGTGTGAATATGAACAATGGCTAGCTCTCAAAATGGATGCCAGTGGACTACCAACTTCAAGGGGAGTAACATTACGACTGTAAGAAGAAAGCACCTGATGCCATTTGGCTGATGTGCAAGTTATCTTAAACAGATTAGGGCTCTGTTTTTATTATACCTTCAACTGATGACAACCATATATCACCATATGAAGGACAAAATCAAAGTTAAAACATTTTTGTGATGCATCTAGATGAAATATATATATTCTTCGTCAAAGTGTAGGAATTGTGTTCAGTTATGAATGCTTATGTCCTTCCAGTTGTGCAGTTCCTTAAACTGTGGATATTTTATTTGCATAATCACTGTATTGTTATGTCTCAGTAACAATACTGTGAATATGCAAATCTCCCAACTCTGGCTACTATAATCTCTTTGCTCTGATTTGCTCCTATGGAGTTCTGTCAGCAACTAAGATGGTAGTTCCATCTATTCACTTGATCTAGCTGAAGCAGAAAAGCTGTGAAATGTATGTGAAAGGGGAAAAATATACTGAAAATAAATTGATCTGTCAAACGAACTTCTGCAGTTAAAACTTTGCATTCATTTCCTTCCATTCTCTCCTTTCATTCTTTCTACAGGTCAGCAGAGATTTATATTCCAGAAAAACTATTGTCTATTTGTGCTAAAATGACATATATCAGGGGAGTCCAACACCCCCTTCCAAAGCCTCCAAACAATAGATGGGTTTCAGTGGGTTGAGGAGGAAGAGGATATGAGGAAGGAGAAGATGGGATGATGGGCATAGAGGAGCAAAGGACATCTCAAAAAGGTCGAACTTTTTTAAATTTAAAAAGTTCATATAAGCAAAGGTGGTCTAAAGTTTTGCATACGTCAATTTCTGTTACATCAGCAAACTGAAAATACCTCATCCAGCTACACAACAGAAGAAGAGTAAGCCCAAGAATTGTTAACTGGGGGGGCGGGATGAAGGGGAAGAGACAAGTAAAATGTTGCCACTTTCAGAAATTTGCTCTTTTTCTTGCTTTCATTTTTGCAAAAACCCCAGGCCATATGTTGAGTTCGATCTCCTGGAGTGGAGTGGGTAACTCATTGAAAGGATTCAGAGTAGCAGCTGTGTTAATCTGTATCCACAAAAAGAAAAGGAGGACTTGTGGCACCTTAGAGACTAACAAATTTATCTGAGCGTAAGCTTTTCAGATGAAGTGAGCTGTAGGTCACGAAAGCTTGTGCTCAAATAAATTTGTTAGTCTCTAAGGTGCCACAAGTCCTCTTTTCTTCTTTCAGTGAAAGAAGTACAAGTCTGGGAAGGAGGGAGGGATTGGTCAGCAGCTTTGCTGCAGGTGTGCTTGAGGAAGAATGCTATTGGGGTGGGAAGGTGAAGATTGTACTCTGGGCTGATTTATGGGGTTAGGCTATGTACACAGGAGTTCTTTATGTTCTCCGAATCTATAGTCTTGGAGTGATGGTATGGGACAGGAGGTGCAGCAATCTGCACCAACAGGGGACCAAGGAGAGGGTTTGGAAGGAGCCTACTTGTGTATATTCATTATTCCCTTGAGAATGTTGAATTCCAGTCTTGCTTCCCTGTTCGGCTGGTTCATAATTAATCTGACCTAGGTGGTAAGAGTCCTCTTGGAGAGTTGCAACTGAATCTCAAATGCACCAGTGGCCACCCATTATTTCTGCCTCTGTAGTGATAAATTTCTTAAACCGTGTTTCTATATTTTCAGTCCCATTCTCCTGCACCTGAGGGTACTGGCAAGCTCAAACTTTATGATCTCCAGTGGGTGGGGAGGCATCACCTCTTTCAACTGAATCATCTCCTAAGAAGAGCACAATCGGAGATTGGGGCAAACACAAAGAAGGCCATATGGGTGCCCATGTGCGGACTGTTCACAGACAAGCATGTCTGCATGGAGAGCTGCATCCTGTTGGGAGGGCTCTGGTAGAAGGATGGGCTCCAGAAAGAGCATGGAAGTGTGGAGTGACATCCTGAGGTGGTTCCCTGCAGCAAGGCAGATCATTGGACATCGATCTCCATTGCTTTACAGTTGCTGCTCTTAGGTTTTTATCATCCCCTGAGACGTTTGGATATTTTAAGGCTTTTCCTCTTATTCCTACACTGTGTCCCTGGACTGGTGGCAGCCCTGTTCCTGGGTCAAAGCTCCTAGTGGCATCAGGAGTTGGATGCCATCCTGCCTTGGCATGATACTAAGCAGATGTGTGAACCTCTGTCCTGATGAGAGGGTGGAAGGAGATGAGTATATGCCAGATTTGTTTCTGCATCACAAGTCTATATGAGGCCAAATAGTTTGACATGGTCAATTTTCTTTTTTTTTCTTAACCCAGGTGTCCAACTGCCTCTTAGTATAATCCATCAATTACTATAAGAGTATTACTCCTTCCTCTCTTATCCTAAGTAGTGTGACAGGGTCAGACCAGATGGCTACAGAAGAGTGATAGAAGGCAGATATATTAGTCCCAGATTAAGTAGATCCTTTTCCCTGGGTAAGGTGACAGGGGCAGTTCCAGAACAAGCTGGAACCGGTTAAGTCACACCTGGTAGATTCGGGGAGTGCTATCACACTTATATCAGGGAAGCTCATGAAGCGTAGTCAGCCGCTGCAGGCTAAAGGTATGGAGATAACATGCATCCATGGGACAGTTAGTTACTACCCCACCATCCCAGTAAAAATTGAAATCCAAGGGAACACTACTGAGGTAACAGCAGATGTAGTCCCTAAACTCCCATACCCGGTGCTCATAGGGAGGGACTTTCCAGGGCTTAGAGACTTACTCCCAGTAGGAGGATTGGAGAAAGAGGGGAACCCTGAAATTAGTGAGGCATCCACAGTAGATTGTCATCCCCCAATCGTCTCAGAAATATCCCCAGATTTGTTCTCCACTCGTAGACAGGGGAGAAAGACGAAAAGGGAAAGACGGGCAGCTAGCTAAGGCCTTGGGAACCCGAATACTGGCCCAAAGCCAGAGGGTCTCACTCTTAGGGAGGTGGACCCAAGCAGCCTGGAGCCAATTAAGAAGAAGCTGCTAGAATCAATTAGGACAGGCTGACTAATCAGGGCACCTGGTTTAAAAAGGACTTCACTTCATTTAGGGAGAGACGCGTAAGGAGCTGGGAGTGAGAGGATGTGCTGCTGGATGACTGAGGAGTACAAGCGTTATCAGACACCAGGAGGAAGGTCCTGTAGTGAGGCTAAAGAAGGTGTTGGGAGGAGGCTATGGGGAAGTAGCCCAGGGAGTTGTAGCTGTCGCACAGCTGTTCCAGGAGGCACTCTAGACAGCTGCAATCCACAGGGCCCTGGGCTGGAACCCGGACTGGAGGGCGGGCCTGGGTTCCCCCGCAAACCTCTCAACTCCTGATCAGACACAGGGGGAGTTGACCTCGACTGTGAGTTCCACCAGAGGGGAGGTCTCTGGGTTGTTCTCCGACCTACATGGTGGATCAGCAGAGACTGCGGGGGTGGTTGTTCTCTTTTTCCCCATGCTGGCCAGTGATGAGGTTAACTGAGTGAATGGCAGATTTGACCAAACTGAGGGCTGCCATTAATCTCTGAGGCGAGCAAATCGGCCAATAAGCGCAGGACCCACCAAGATAGAGGAGGAACTTTGTCACAGTAGAAATAAACCAAATTTCTTTCTGAGGAATCGGAGCTCAATCTTTGCACTCTAGGAGAATTCTGGATTGTATTATACTGTGATTACTGTTTATTGGTCTCAATCTCTTAGCCACATAGTTACATCTATTATAATATTTTTCTGATTTTGTTGTAATGTCTCTCCTACATCGTCTGTTTTTATTTATCAAACTTCTTTACAAAGTTAATTTTTGTTTGTTGTTTTTTAGTTTCAAGTTAGTTACCCAAAGAGGGACAGAATCATAGAATATCAGGGTTGGAAGGGACCTCAGGAGGTCATCTAGTACAACCCCCTGCTCAAAGCAGGACCAATCCCCAACTAAATGATCCCAGCCAGGGCTTTGTCAAGCCTAACCTTAAAAACCTCAAAGGAAGGAGATTCCACCACCTCCCTAGGTAACGCATTCCAGTGTTTCACCACCCTCCTAGTGAAAAAGTTTTTCCTAATATCCAACCTAAACCTCCCCCACAGCAACTTGAGACCATTACTCCTTGTTCTGTCATAACATATGAATTCCCCGCTCTCTATAGATGGTCAGGTTGTGGAATTTGACAACGGTAATGCCTTAACTTGGTTGGTATCAGTCTCTCACTGTGGTTGAGAAGGTAGCTTTCACTTAGTTGTTTGCCTGATGTTCAACATTAGGAAGGGACTGGGTACTTTGGTTACATTTTCATCTTTCATGTTTGGAGTTTGTATATCATAATGAGCAGTTTTCACTCTTGAAAGTATAGTATGTGCCACTGTAAGAGTCCCCAAGTTACGGATGGACAGCTGTGTTCCCTCAATTCACCAATCTGTATGCCTCTTATACTGCTTCACAGTGAGAGCAACCACTCCTGGTCTGCTCTCTCTCAGCCTCCAGTATGTAAATCACTCCGACCGATATTGTGTGAGTGCTATAGCCAGCCACTCACGAATTACACTAGAACATGTGGGGAGAGAGATGTTCACTTTGACTTCACTTAGCTTGTCAAGTTAGGATTTAGTTTGTGTTTTACCTTTTATTTCTTAGTAACCAATTCTGATTTTTATGCCTCATTACTTGTAATCACTTAAAATCTATCTTTCCATAGCTAATAAACTCGTTTTATTGTCTTGTCTTAAACAAGTGTGTGCTTGGATTGACATTTTTGGGAAACTCCTTTTGAAATAACAAGGCTTTCTATTAATGAAATGATGGACTTTATATGAGCTTGTATTGTCCAGGAGGATGCTGTGCAATATAAGATACATTTCTGGGGAAAAGTCTGGGACTAGGAGTCTTCTGGTGTCACCTGCAATATAATTCATGAATGGCTGGCTATAGCACTCATACAGTATAGCTGGGAGTGATCTGCATGCTGGAGGCTGTGAGAGAGCAGACCAGGAGTGGTTGCTCTCTGTGAAGCAGTGTAAGAGACATCCCAGGTTGGTGAATTGAAGGAGCATAGCTGTCCATCGGTCCAGATTGTACACCAGTGAATGTCACAGCCACTTACTTGGGTCACCGTTTTATTCAGATGTCCCCGGGGAGCCAAATTAGCCGAATGAATGTCAATGTCACCTTATTCAGGACAGCATTAGTAAAAATTCCACTCTTACCAGACCTACCTCTGAACCGTTGGCTGTGGATGGTTCTGTGATGCTCCAGAGCCAGTGCAAAGCAGTCAAAGTGTACTTGTTATTCTCACCCTTAATCTGCAATTAATTTACAGCGCTGTGTTACAGGATAGGATAGAGACTGTGAAAGGAGGGTGGGGGTAATAAGCCCACGTCTTGAGTTCCAATATGTCTGTGGTTTTAGGCTTCCCCATATGTTCATATCTCCATTCCCCTGGCACTGCTGCCTCTGTGCCCAGTTTTCAGAGGGGTAGCCATGTTAGTCTGTATCAGCAAAAACAATTAGGATGCTGATGATGAAGTGGGGTTTAGCCCACGAAAGCTTATGCCCAAATAAATGTGTTAGTCTCTGAGGTGCCACAAGGACTCCTCTGTGCCCAGTGGAGATGAGGCAGCATTGCCAGTGGGAGCCTTTCAAGATCTGATACCCAGATCAAGTATTATCTTTAAAGAGCAATGAGACTGGGCTAAATGTACCTGTGAAAACTTTTGACATATGTGTCCACTCTGGCTTGTCCCACTGATTCATTACAACCAATAAAATTGTTGCATGCTAATATGCTATAGAGGACAGGTGGGGAGTTAGAACTTAAGTTACCTGAGCTGTTGCAACTTTCTTATAGCTTATAATCAGAAAGCAATCAGATACAATGGTTAATACCTTAGTTTAATTACAATCTAATGTGAGTGTTGTGCGATTTTTGTGCAAGACTTTTTCTGTTGTAAATTGGAATGATATATCAGTGTGATGAAGATTGTTTGAGGAATGGTTCATTATCCTTTTTTATACGTAAGATTCTTCTATAATGGACCACAAAGTGTCTAACTTTTCCTTAATGGTAGCTTGTGCCAGTATTATGAAACCATCTTGATGTAACCCATTAAAAAGAAAGCTTAAAAAACAGGCTGCTTCTAGCAATAAATGTCAAGAGAATTGGTATCTCCTCCTTTCTTGTCACCTTCCTGTTTGGGGTGAGCGACTTTTACAGCCTTCCTTTAAACCTTATGATCATATGCCAGACTGTCAGAGAGATTGAGCTCTCTGAGTTTCGCTGATATCTGGTCCACGTACCAAGTCTTCAGTCTCCTACTTGGTCATCTTCCATCCAAAATCATTGCAATCATCCTGCCAATGTAACTCTCCAGTCTCTGCTGCATATGCCCAGCTTAGCTTCCCTCAACTTGTCTTCAGTTGGAGCAACCAACACTAGGCCCCTTACTAACTCTCCAGTCTCTGCTGCATATGCCCAGCTTAGCTTCCCTCAACTTGTCTTCAATTGGAGCAACCAACACTAGGCCCCTTACAACCTAATTTCATTTCCTATCACTGAGTGCCCAACCATTCGACCATCTGAACATCTTCATTTCCGTGGAGAGCGTACTGGTTTCTCTTTAATGACTGACCAGGTCTCTGGTGTGTACATTAAGATGGGTCAAAGTACATTCTGCCTTTTAACTTCAAAGAGAACTGGGGTCACTCCCACCATTTCCATCAAGCAGCTTTAGTATGCTGCCAGGCATCAGTCAGGAGGGCACCGTCGTTGGTGAACATTGATCCTCTGTGTTTAAATTCTTTCACTCTTCTAAGCTCTCTGCACGTGATATCCTTTACTGGCATAAAACAGATACAGCCTTAATTTTATAGGGCTTTGCAAAAAGTAGAAAATACTACATTAATTTTCTGATTTCACTGCTAGGATTTTTAAAGTTCAACGCTTAACGTTAACTATAACATATGAAGTTTGCTAAATAAACCAGGATACCTCTGTTGGTTATTGTAGCATTGTATTACACTATATTGTGACATGATGCCATGAATTGTTGTTTCCGTTGTTGCCCACAAGATGGAGGAATGACTTAACATTTATGACATGTTTCAGAGTAACAGCCGTGTTAGTCTGTATTCGCAAAAAGAAAAGGAGTACTTGTGGCACCTTAGAGACTAACCAATTTATTTGAGCATAAGCTTTTGTGAGCTACAGCTCACTTCATCGGATGCATACTGTGGAAACTGCAGAAGACATTATATACACAGAGACCATGAAACAATACCTCCTCCCACCCCACTCTCCTGCTGGTAATAGCTTATCTAAAGTGATCACTCTCCTAAGCCCGGTGCCAACTGTGCCCACATATCTATTCAGGGGACACCATCACAGGGCCTAATAACATCAGCCACACTATCAGAGGCTTGTTCACCTGCACATCCACCAATGTGATATATGCCATCATGTGCCAGCAATGCCCCTCTGCCATGTACATCGGTCAAACTGGACAGTCTCTACGTAAAAGAATACATGGACACAAATCAGACGTCAAGAATTATAACGTTCATAAACCAGTCGGAGAACACTTCAATCTCTCTGGTCACGCAATTACAGACATGAAGGTCGCTATCTTAAAACAAAAAAACTTCAAATCCAGACTCCAGCGAGAAACTGCTGAATTGGAATTCATTTGCAAATTGGATACTATTAATTTAGGCTTAAATAGAGACTGGGAGTGGCTAAGTCATTATGCAAGGTAGCCTATTTCCCCTTGTTTTTTCCTACCCCCCCCCCCCCCGACGTTCTGGTTAAACTTGGATTTATGCTGCAAATGGCCCACCTTGATTATCATGCACATTGTAGGGAGGGAGAGTGGTCACTTCGGATGAACTATTACCAGCAGGAGAGTGAGTTTGTGTGTGTATGGGGGGGGTGAGAGAACCTGGATTTGTGCTGGAAATGGCCCACCTTGATTTTCATACACATTGTAAGGAGAGTGGTCACTTTGGATAAGCTATTACCAGCAGGAGAGTGGGGTGGGAGGAGGTATTGTTTCATGGTCTCTGTGTATATAATGTCTTCTGCAGTTTCCACAGTATGCATCCGATGAAGTGAGCTGTAGCTCATGAAAGCTTATGCTCAAATAAATTGGTTAGTCTCTAAGGTGCCACAAGCACTCCTTTTCTTTTTAACATTTATGTTTTGCTGCTGCCTTTTAACATTTTTTCCATGTACCGACACTGGTGAAAGGAATTAGAATCGTCAATGCAGGACATAAGCTGTATATCAGAGGATGTTATAAAGTTTGCCAGCTGTGGACAAAAGCCAGTGATTTATGGAGGACTACTGAAAAATACAGCATAAAGAACACTCTTGCCCAAATTCTTGCTGTGGCCACTGTGAAATATGAATTGCTGCCCAATTTGCAAATGCACAACATACCTGAAGGGATATTAGTTTTGAGGTTTAAGTAAAACCTTTGTGTTTATTCACTCAACATACTCATCTCTCTGCTATATTGAAATGCAGAAGTTTGTGTGTAGATCTTTGTATAAGACAGAGTATGATGTCAATTTTGTACTATTTTTTTTGCTTGTATAGAATAACAGGCACAGAGGGATCTGACAATATTTGAGATCCTTCCCTGTTTAGGCCTTCCCAAAACTCTTCATGTGATTATTCATTCTTTTTCTTCACAATATTCAGCTAAAATTTTAATTTTCATTTTTTTGGGAGAATAGAAGTGATTGTTTCCCTAGGAATGGAATGGTCTAAGGATTGTGTAACAGAATGAAATGTCTGACACATGAGACCATTGGGGAAAATGCCTTAGGAAGATCCATGAGTTCAAAATTTTTGGCTTGTGTTGGACAATTTCTATATTTTATACTCACAAAAATTAGATGAGATTTGCTGATTTTAAAAAAGCCCAAAAGCTCGAACGGTGGTTCAGAACACTGGTCATGGCTGCTACTTTCTCTTTGTCGGGACACTGAGGAAAGCATTGTTTTAAAAAAAGCATACCTTCATTCTGGACTCACCATCCTCCTCTTCATACCAGTGAACGTGAGGAACCTTCTCGGAAAAAATGTTTTAACTGCACAATAGCCCCCTCATGGCACTGAACTTTGAGTCTTGGTTATGGATAAAAACGCCAGTCACTTCAGGGGTTTTATAGTGGCCAAGGTGTGTGTGTGTGTGTAACTACATAGAAAGAATAGGCGCACGGACACATACATGCAGTTGTGTATTATGCAGTAAAACACCTTAGAAGCAATGTGATTTTAAAAAAAATAATGTACTGGATGAAGGTCTGTACTGCACTGCTCAGGGACACAGCACTGACGTTGCAATCTGGGGTAGCATGAGGTTTAGTGGTGCTAAGGTGTTTTTTTAATCTGCCCTTACACCCTTGTGACTCTGCACTATTGTTAACACTGGAGTGGCCCCTAATTTAGGCAGACATGAGGAGCTGTCTCAGTTACAACAGCCTGTGCCCTGCTTCTTCTGCGTGACTGGGCTGCCCAGAATCTCTACAGTGCTGTTCTGTGATCTCACTTTTGGCATGGCCTTCCCATCCTTAGCCTCACCCCTATTATGCACCCCATCTTCAGAGTTTGACAGGATCCTCTGAGGACAGCTAGTTGCTCTCTTCCTCAATTCTTACACCAGGAGAATTCTGTACTGGCTGGATAGAGCTTAAGACTCCTTTTATGCCAATCCAGCCCTTTTACCAAACATAATGGGGTCGAAAGGGAGGTGAGAATCTCACCCAATATGTATGAGAACAGATCATAAAACGCAAAAAAGAAAATGCAAAAAAATTTCAATTTCCAAGCTATGTTTTTGCGGCGTTCAAAATGGAACCATCTTTTTAAAATCATTTTTGCATTTTGGGGTTTTTCCCCTTTCTCTCACTTTTTTTATTTTTTTCCTTTTTGCCGCATAGTGAAATAATATGAATGATATCCAGACTATTTTTTCAGATTTTCATTTTCTTCTCTCACTTTTAAAAAGTCTCCATCTTCATAATAGTTAGAGGGTGGGCAAAAGAGGGCAGAAAGGGGTTGGGGAGGAAGGGGGGAGAAAAAACCTCACAACATTGATTTACATTCACTGGCAAAAAAAGGAAAGGAAAATACTTTCTCTCTCTTTTTCCCACATGGGAAAAGTGAGCTTGGTTGGTTGTAATGGAATAGTGAAATAAGTAACCATTTCTCTTTTGAAATAACAAAAATGACACACAGTAATCACAGTTTTATGGGGGGGGGAATTAAAATAGAGGGGTTTTTGTTCCCTCCCACATACATTTTCTCTCAATGATCTCCAAATTTTTCTTGCAAGGAAAAAGAGAAGAGAGAAGGGAATTTTACAATTGTGAAATAAGGACTCTTTTGCGGGAAAGACTTTTTTAATTGCAAATGAAATTTTTTTCACAAAAATATTTGATTAAACTGGTTTGGGTTTTTTTTGTTTTTTTACAAACTTCTCATCAAAAAAATTTCAACCATCTCTATCATCTGTCCTTTTTCCTTCCGCTCAGACAGGCAGGGGAAGGATGTGGGGAGATGGAGACAACTTCATGGGGAGAAGTTAAAGGTAAGGGGGACCAGACTGCCTAAGGGGGAGTGCAGTTGCTGGGCAACAGGTAGCCTGGAGATTACTGGAATGAACCTGGGAGAAGGGCTGCTATAGGGTTGCATTAACTCCTGCTGCTTTTCCCATTAGTTTCTGATTCTCAGAACAGTCTTGTTCTGGCTTTTCCCATCTCTGGCCTCCTGCTCCCTCTAAGGGCCCACAGCAACTCCTCCAATTACATGCGTAAGCTCCTTCCTTCCCATGCCTGTGGGGAAATGAGGCTGCTGCCTCCCACCCTCTGAGCCACTCTAAAGGCCTGGGAACTGTCATGGGAAGCAGAGGATGCTTGCTTAACATTAATGCTTTGCAACAAGTTTGCTCTCCTATCCCTCTCAAAATATAATCCAGTCCCGGCTTCCTGCTAATTGTTTTAGCCAAATGAGAAGAGAGGGCTAAAACAATTGACCACTTACCCCTTCCATATAGTGCAGCTTGTCTGGGGAGTCAGAAGGTCAGATCTACATTTCTTCCTCAGTCTATCAACTGGTTCTTCTCTGCAGGAAGCCCCAGACCCTGTACCCTTCATCTCCCTTCATAGCAGCCTCCCTCTGGAAGCCTTGGCTTTAAAGGCTTCCCTGTTCATGAGGTGTTGCCCTCAGCCCCCTCTGGCGGCAATAACAGCGGATAAGAGCAGTGTCATGGTAGGCCTTTGTCAGGAGCTTCTCTCCTTTCCCTCTAGTCACCTCTGTGGCACTTTCCAGACTTGCTTGAAGGAGGATTATGTAGAGTGGATGAGGAAAAGGGAACATTAAATGGTATGGAGAAAGAAGGAAACCCAACTCCACCCCCAATTCCAAGAAAAGGAGATAGTTTGTGTGACACTGTATTCTCTCTGCATGAGGCATTTCTTTCCTAGCCATGCTTTTAAAATTCCACTAGAACCAATTTATCATTAATGCTAACACTTGTAGTCTAAGAATTACTTAAAGAAACTCTCTTGGATTAATGAAATCACTCTAATTTCTGTAATGGAAATCAATGCATTCAGGAATTCTTTTTTAAAAAAAGGGAGAACTTAGTTTGTGTGGGGAAATTGTGGTGTGTGCGTGCGTGTGGGGGGGGGGGCAGTCCATGCTGAATGTGGTGATTTCAGGATTAAATACAGTAATAATAGAAATGAACTAGCTTATCCTTTTGTAAACAGGGCAGAAATACCAACTCTTTATCCACATTTTATTGCAAACTATTGAATATAAAAATAAACTCTGTGGAATAGTGCATGGGGGGATGCTCACACTGCAGCTATGAATATTGTGCCTATACGGTGGGGAAACACAGAGCTTCATCTCCAAAGCTGACAATCCTATCATCTTCCAAGAGCCCTACATTCATTAACATGCTTTACTGCCTTTGTCTACAGCGTACATTTGATGAATAAGAGGACAGCAACTTCTACTTTTGCCATTCTTCAGGTTCTGTTAGCTCTATTTTTGTAGTTCAAATACAAACTGACCATAAATCCAGAATGAGTGACATTACTTTAATTTTGGGAGAAACTAGCATGTCCCTGATTATCTTAATAGCTTTGGGTACAAAACTCATGAAAAATAAGATGGGAAATAACCATCATTTTTCAACATTTTTATCATCCTCTTAATCAAGTGCTATGATACAAACATGGAAACATAATCTACTAAATTACCCATGATGGCTTATCCTGTGCTAATGCAGTATTTCAAAATTGCAGCAGTCTGAGAGAGAAATTAATTACCCTAATTCATTTTTAAACTTCACTACAAAAGCACATCTCTCTTCAGATAATAACAGTTTTCTCCAGGCTTGTCAATTTTTTGTATTTGATGACCACGTATAAGTCTATAGAGGTGCAGAGTGAAATGTGGAGAGTTAATTCCACTGTGGGGAGCTCAATGGGTGGTTTCTGTGAGGTCATCAGACATCCTTGAAAGATATTTGGAGGGAAAATGACATGAGAGGAACCATGGGAAGCATGAAAGAAGAATTAATGTAACAACACAATGGTTCTTTGCTAGCATACTTGTCTTCCCACTGACTGGAGGTTCAAATCCCACAGCATGGTTTGGGCTTGTAACCAGTGTTACCTAGGACTGGTTGAAAATTTTCCATCAAAACTGTTTACTAAAAGAGATTTTTGTGAATTTATTTATTTTGCTAAACTAACCTTTGACAGAGGATGTCTGCTTTGCGTGGATTTCCCCCCCCAACAATACTGGGAACCAAAAAGTTATATGTTGTCAGCTGAAAGCCAAAATCTTTCAATTCAATTCTGAAATGCCATCGCATGGGAGTTGTAGTTTGCATTGCCTCATGCTCCCAATCTTCTTTAAGAGCCAGGCTTTCAAGCCAGTCTTCACTTTCCATGGTGTACCTCCTACCCTCACCACCAAGGAGAGACCAGGATGCATCATGGGAGATGTAGTCCACCGAGGAAGTCTGTAATTGTTACTCATGGATACCTTCAGCATGATGATACTGTACATAAAATATAGTATTTTATGTTTTATAAAATAGACAGAGTTCAGAGAGCTAATAGGACCCTTCACCTAGGAAACCTTAAAAATGCAAATTGTTAAAATCCTTAGTCCTGAAGCAGAGAGGCACAGTGTCTGTAGGGGAACACACTGGATTTCATTCCCAGATGCTATTGGGGTATTTGGGATAAGTTTAAGTCTGCCTAGGACTTCAGGAAAAAAAGACTAAGCTTTAGGTAAGAAAATATGCATATAGGCTTCCTGCAGTTTAATCCTTTTATTTCCGATTTCTATCTGTCAGGGGTGGCCAAACTTACTGACCCTCCGAGATGACAATCTTCAGAAGTTTGAGAGATGGGGCGTACCTGCCAGGACTCGGGGCTCCAACCATGCTGAATGCATCTACTGGGGCTTGGGGCTTCAGCCTCTTCCTGCCTGAGCCCTGGCAGGTGTGCCCTGAGACACCCATACACCCGTGGGGCAGAAGCCCCCTAACTTCCCCCAGTCTGGTAGGCAGAGAATGGGAGGAATGTGGGGGGGCTCTGCAAGCTGCACTTTAACTGTAAAAGAGCCGCATGTGGCTTGCAGGCTATGGTTTGGCCACCCCTGCTGCCTGCCTATGGATAAATAAATAATACTTTGCTTTGAAGAAGCTGTTCTGAGTCACTGCATTTTCCTAATGGTCACAGCTCCTGAAGGCACCCAACGCAGCTGTGCCTGCTGAGGAAACATAGCTAGTAAATTTTATAATAGATCCTAAACTATGAAGTGGAAAGGTGTGTGATGCATATCCTTTGGAGAGGGAAGGAATATGGGGAACAGGAATGGTAGAGCTAAATTTTCACAAGAGAACTTGAGGACTAGATCAAGTGATGTGTATCTGTATAATAGTCTCAATTTAAGCAAGGGCACGTTCATATTCTGGAGCACATGTGCAGACTATAGGGTTGTTATGCCAATACCCTTGCAGTCCCTGGGGCAGATGTGCAGTCCAATAAAGCACTGCAACCGCAAGATAAAAGGAGTGGAGCACACAGAGTGTACAATTTTAGTAGAGAGGCTGTTAGCAGGCACACAGGCAATCCATCAATCTACCACCAGATAAGCGACTGTATGACTTTTTTTACAAAGGCTTAGGGCAGGTTGGTAAGACAGGCAACAAGTTGGCAGCTAAGCCTATGGCTCTATGTTGAAAAACTAAAAAAACTCTCCAGCACCACTAAGATGTATTTTGTTTTAGTTCAGTGTGATTGGGTGTGCTTTCTACACTGGCCCTGAAAGAGCTAAATTAGGCCAGGTGGGCCCAATCAGCTAATTAAGCTGAAAATGGGGCGCTTTAGGCTGGAGGCAGCTAATTAGAGAGAAGCTCACCTGTGAGGGACAAGTGGGGGTCTACAAAAGACAGGAAATTGGAAGCCCCCAAAGGGGGGCTCCAGGAAAGGACTCTGTAGTCACTCCAGGAGGGACTGTAGAGATAAGTTGCCTGAAGTTTCTCCCTGGGAGGAGGGAGTGAAGGGACTGGCAAACCCAGAGGAGTGGGGAGAGTCAGAAGGTATGGAAGTGCCTCAGAGAAAGGCAGCAAGGGGCAGAGAATGGACCTTGGCTGCTGTGTATGGTCGTGTTTTTCAAACAATGAGACACAACTGACTACTGGGTTGCAGCACGTAAGGCATTGTGTCGCTTTGCTCTGGTTAGCGCCGTTGACTGGGACGTTAAAAGTCCCACTGGCGGTGCTCCTCAGCTAAGGCAGGCCAGTGCCTACCTTTTCCAACACTGTGCTGTGCCCCAGAAACTGCCAGCAGTGGGTCTGGCTTCTAGGCAGGGCAGCCACAAGGCTCTGCGTGCTGCCCCCACCCCAAGCACTGGCTCTGCACTCCTATTGGCCAGCAACTGGCCAATGGGAACTGGCGGGGCAGTGCCTGCGGGCAAGAGTCGCGTGGAGCTGCTTGTGTGCCTCTGCCTAGGAGCCTGACCTGCTGCTGGCCGCTGACCGGGAGCCACTAGAGATAAGTCCGTGCCCCAATCCCCTGTCCCAGCCCTGAGCCCCCCACAAGCCTGGAGCCTCTCCTGCATCCCAAACCCTCATTCCCAGCCCAGAGCCCTGACCCCCTCCTGCACCCTGCCCCAGCCCAAAGTCCCCTCCCATACCCTGAACCCCTCATTCCCAGCCCCACCCTGTAGCCATCACGCCCACACCAACCCTCTGCCCCAGGCTTGAGCCTCTCCCACATCCCAAACCCCTCATCCCCAGCTCTGGTGGGTCACTGGCATCAACAATTTTCTTCAACTGGGTCCCCAGAATAAAGTCAGGAAACCTCTGGTGTAGGGGGTCCCTAAGCAGGAACCCAGAGTAGAGTGTAAGCCTGGGTGCCCCTGCCAGTCACTGTGGGAGTGGCACCGTGAGGCAGTGAAGCAGAAGACTACCTGAGACAGTTTGAGCCACTCTCCCACTCCACAATAGTGACCTGGCCATAGGGCTGAGTCAGGAAGAGGATGCTGCAGTTCCTGGAACGAGAGAAGCACTGCAGAGGAGAAACTGGTGGAGTGTAATGGCTGGAAGGGGTGTCTGCATGATGGAGCTAATCCACACAACTGCTAGGAGGCTGTGCCATCCAGCGGTGAGTAGGGCAACCCCGTCACATCCACTTACCTGCTAGCGTGTGACAAACTGAACATGATTCAAACCCCAAAGATAGTGACATCTGACAAAAGGAAGTAAAAGATTTAAGGGTGAATTCTGACAATATCACAAGCACATCTAGATGTTAGGAATGACAGCTGTTACCTAATCACTGAGAGTTAACAATGCTTTCCAAGGAACTTTTTGTATGAAGGCCTCTTAACATTTTAAATTATAAATATTCAGGAAAGATGGTGTGAGACCACAGCCTGTCTCTGAACTGAGGCTAGTCAAATTCCTAGTACTCCGGCCAGGAGACATTCCTTGCATTTTCAGCAGAACCTGAAATAGATTTCAGTTAATATGAAATGCAAAGCAATACAGAGTAGAATGATTACACTGGTCCGTAATGCAGTTAAGTGTTTCCAATACCAGCTTTTCTTATTAAAGAGAGCCTTTTCTAAGCACCCAGGAGATCACAGGATAAGTAGATGCATAATGTATTACACACACTATTCCACTAGGCATATTCTATTACAGGTGAGAGGGGCTTGGAAATGGAGTCTTCCAGGTCAACGCATTTCCACTTGAGAGAAACTGTTTTATAATTAAGATTGTGTCAGCATTTCCACTACAAACCTTTGTTTTAAAACTCACTCTAGAACTAAACTTGGCTTAACAGCACTCTGTCTAGAAGCAACCTTTTATTTCAGATTTAAAAAGAAAACTCCAGTGTAGGCATTCAGAATAATGCCAAATTAGACAAGGATGGTGTCACCAGGAGGGCTTCGGCTTCCTTGACCACGGGATGCTGTTCCAGGAAGAAGGACTGCTAAACAGAGATGGGGTCCACCTATCGAGGAAGGGGAAGAGCTACAGACTGGCTAACTTAGTGAGGAGGGCTTTAAATTAGGTTTGACGGGGGCAGGTAACCAAAGCCCACAGGTAAGTCAAAGACATGGAGACCTGGGCGAAGAGTCGGAATCTGGGGGGAGTATGAGCTGTTACAGCATCTGCGGGGAGAGACCAGTCAGAACTGGGGTTGTGGGGAATCAAATCAGTATCTTAGATGTCTGTATACTAAGCTGAGAAGTATAGGGAATAAGCAGGAAGAATTCGAAATGCTAGTAAATTAAATACAACTATGACATAGTTGCCGTCACAGAGACCTGGAGGGATAATACGCATGACTGGAATATTGGTATAGAAGGGTACAGCTTGATCAGGAAGTACAGACAGGGGAAAAAGGGAGGTGGTGTTTACTTATATATTAAAAATGTATACACTTGGATTGAGGTTGAGATAGAAATAGGAGACAGACTTGTTGAAAGTCTCTGGGTAAGGATAAAAGGGGTAAAAAACAAAGGTGATGTCACGGTCAGGGTCGACTACAGGCCACCAAACCAGGAAGAAGACGTGGATGAGGCTTTTTTTTTTTAAAAAAAACAAGGAACAAAATCACCCAAAGCCCAGGACTTGGTGGTGAAGGGGGAGTTCAGCTACCCAGACATCTGCTGGGAAAATAACACAGCAGGGCACAGATTATCCAACAAGTTCTTGGAATGTGTTGGAGACAATTTTTTATTTCAGAAGGTGGAGAAAGATAGTAGGGGAGAGGCTGTTCTAGATTTGATTTTGACAAATAGGGAGGAACTGGTTGAGAATTTGAAAGTGGAAGGCAACTTGGGTGAAAGTGATCATGAAATGGTAGAGTTCATGATTTGAAGGAATGATAGGAGGGAGAACAGCACAGTAAAGACAAAGGATTTCAAGAAGGCAGACTTTAGCAAACTCAGGGAGTTGGTAGGTAAAAGCCGATGGGAAGCAAGTCTAACGGAAAAACCATTGAAGACAGTTTTCAGGTTTTCAAAGAGACATTATTAAGGGCACAAGAGCAAACTATCCCACTGTGTAGGAAAGATAGGAAGTATGGCAAGAGACCACCCTGGCTTACCCAGGAGATCTTTAATGATCTAAAACTCAAAAAAGAGTCCTACAAAAAGTGGAAGCTTGGTCAAATTACAAAGGATGAATATAAACATAACACAAGTATGTACGGACAAAATTAGAACAAACTAGCCAGGGACATAAAGGGTAACAAGAAAACATTCTACAAATACATTAGAAGCAAGAGGAAGACCAAAGACTGAGTAGGCCTGTTACTCAATGAGGGGGTGGCGATTGGACGTCTAACATAGTGAATGCCAGTAAAAATGAGGTAGGATCAGAGTCTAAAATAGGGAAAGAACAAGTCAAAAATTACTTAGACAAGTTAGATGTCTTCAAATCACCAAGGCCTGATGAAATCCATCCTAGAATACTCAAAGAGCTTACGGAGGAGATATCTGAGCCATTAGTAATTATCTTTGAAAAGTCATAGAAGACAGGAGACATTCCAGAAGACTGGAAAAGGGCAAATATAGTCTCCATCTATAAAAGGGGAAATAGGGGGTTTACCTGGGGAATTACAGACCAGTCAGCTTACCTTCTGTACCTGGAAAGATAATGGAGCAAATAATTAAGCAATCAGTTTGAAAACATCTAGAAGATAAGGTGATAAATAACAGTCAAGTGTGTGACACATTTCGTTGTCCTTTGAGATGAAATGAGCTATATAAGTCCAAATACTGTACTCAGCCCTTAACATATATGTCCATTTTGGCTGATGTCTCTAGATTATATATAGTCTATATTTTATTTACATTCACACACACACACTCAATAAACCTTGTCCACCAGTCCATTCACCTTGATTTTCAGTTCTTTATTAATTGTGAGAGAGATGCTCAGGAAAACTTTGAGGAGACATTTTTTTCTGCAGAATTTGCTGTTACATAGAAATTGAAATGTTCTGGGAGGGTTGAATTGTTTGAATTAAATTCCACCAGAAACCTGCCTGGTTTCTTGCTAGCCCACCTGTTTTCTAGGTTCCCCAAGTTGCCTGAATGCCCATCTGGCAGGTTGTCACCATTGTGGACAGCTTGGGGAGCCTCGGAAACATTCAGATGAAAACTTTGGAACTTTTGGCTTTCTTCCCACATTAGAATGAAACCAATTTTTGAAATCTTGAAATCCTCCATGCAATTGAATTACCACGATCTACCTAGCTCTAATTCTTTGTGTTTGCTCCAAGAAGTTAAACAAAGTTTATTTGCATAATAAATAATCCAATGTCCTTTGGAGCTGAAACAAAGTGGAAGTCCAGATTCAGTATTGTCTTATAATTTATGATGCCATCAATGCCTTCCCTGGATTGGGTCCCAGCATTACACCAGAGACCCAATCTCTGTGTTTAATCTAAAAGTTAACAGTTTTCACAGGATGCCTTTTTTGAATTTGTAAAGCAGTAAGAGATTCAACCTTTACATAAAAGGTACTGAATAAATCCCTCTGGCTGCTAAATGGCACTATAGTATGGGGAACAAAAGATAATACTGACAATTGTCCTCAACATATCTGCATTCCAGAGATGTTGGAGTTACGTTATTCCTATGTCAAGTGAGGTCTAATCTATAGAGTCAATTCAAATGGCTAGTCACTCTGAACTGCTTATCTTAGAAATTTGCTTAAGAACTTTAAAAGGATTGTAAATATAATCATTGAATATTCTGAGATGTTGAGCATTTGCTAACTTCAAAAGGCATAATTTATTTACTTTGAATGTGTGTTCTGAAAGCCTGTGTGGGGTGAGCCAGAAAGGCCAGATCTAAGCGGGAAGTAAATTCCATAAAAACTTGAAAATATTGCTTTAAACATTAAAAATGAGACATACTGATCAGTACTTGTGCTTAGAAATACTATCCACTATAGCTACTGTCATAGTGATGCACCAACATGAGAGTTGCCCGGTAGCAAACCGCATTGGAGATCCAACGTGTTGCTTAAAGCCATAGTAGATATGAGTCTGATCCCAAAAGTTTTCAAATTTGAGTGTGGTCCTAGGCAATTATCTCATGTATGCTATCAAAGGAGTGGCTAGTGCTCTGAGTATCCACAGAACACACAAAGCTAGGAAATCAGTCCTATCATTTTTCTGAGGAAAGAGAATGTACAAGGACTGAAAGATGTGAGTGCTGAGTCATCAAGGTAGCTGAAAGCTCAATAGTTTGAACAGCCAATGAAAAACCCTCAATTATAAAGCTCTTTGCCTTTGACACTTCAGTATCCATCTCCATTTTCTCTTTCTTTACAGAGAGACCGTGATTAAAGATTCATTCTAAACATAATACAGGTGATCAATGGCAGCTGGCAGTTGCCATTGTTCCTTTCTCTGAAAGTGAGGAGCAGCAAAGCTTGATCAATGAGTGGCTGGGTTAAGTTCTGCTTTTGCTTTTACTTACACTGTGCACAGTGTATCTTTTTATTTTTCATATTTGGCTCATAGGGATGAGAGTTTGGAGTTTGAGAGTTTGGCATTGACAGTTCCGGAAAAGATGTGATGCAAGAGCAAAACCAAACTTTTAATTCAGTGAATGTGTTTAAAACGGAACAAGCTGGCTGTTTTTAATCAAATTTGTCTTTAGCAGTCTTGCCAACCCAAGCATTCAGAAACCATGAATCAGGCCTCCCAAAATAGAGACTGGCTTAAAAGCAATGAGAACAAAATAATAGTATTTTGGCAGTTCTATTTGCCTTTTGGTTTTGCTTTTCCAAGCTTTTCTCTGAAACCATGAAGACTGGAGGCTTACTTTTTTCTTTAACAGAAAGCTGAGAGTCTCACGTAATGACTCCAAGAACTAGAACCTGATGGAAAAAAACAAAGTTGTAATGAGAAAGGTGCCGGGGCTGAAGCCAGGCAGCCAGAGAGTGGCGGCTCCTGGCCAGGCACCCAGCTCTGAAGGCATCACTCTCACCATCAGCAGCAGCGCAGAAGTAAGGGTGGCATGATATGGTCTATTGCCATCCATATTTCTGCGCTGCTGCTGGTGGCAGCACTGCCTTCAGAGCTGGGCAGCCGGAGAGTGGTGGCTGCGGGCCAGGACCCCAGAGGTGCTGGGGCTAGGAACTGCCAAGCCTAGCGGTGCCAGAGCTCAGCCACAGCACAAATTAAGCACTGGTTTTAAAAGGAGTTTTCATGTATTGGTGTTAAATATAAGTGTTCCTATAAATTTACATGTATAAGACACTATTTCCACATGTTTATTCCCCTCTGCCCACTGTTCCTCACACGTTCTTGTCAACTGCTGGAAATGGCCCACCTTGATTATCACTACAAAAGGTGTATTTTGTTTGTTTTTTTTCCCCCCTCCCCCCTGCCCCCGCTCTCCTGCTGGTAATAGCTCCCCTTACCTGATCACTCTTGTTACAGTGCGTATGGTAGCACCCATTGCTTCATGTTCTCTGTGTATATAAAATCTCCCCACTGTATTTTCTACTGCATGCATCCGATGAAGTGAGCTGTAGCTCACGAAAGCTTATGCTCAAATAAATTTGTTCGTCTCTAAGGTGCCAAAAGTACTCCTTTTCTTTTTGCGGATACAGACTAACACAGCTGCTACTCTGAAACCTAGTATTCTGTTCTAGTTCTTGAACAAGTAAATCTGCTCTTGGGAACACAGATAGTTGGTTTTATGTTTCAGTTCTCCTCTATCCTCGTAACCAAACCCCACGCAGAGAGCACAAGATCTTCTTCCCTTTTGCAGTATCCCATTTAAGACTTCAGTGTCGTAGAGGAGCTGGTTAGTAGTTGTGGTAGAATAGTTGTCAGGGTTCCCTCCCCCCTCTGAACTCTAGGGTACAGACATGGGGACCCGCATGAAAGACCCCCTAAGCTTATTTCTACCAGCTTAGGTTAAAAACTCCCCAAGGCAAAAATTCTCCCTTGCGCTTTGGATTAGGTAACGCTGCCACCACCAAGTGATTTTGACAAACTCAGGGAAAGGACCACTTGGAGTTCCTACTTCCCGCTAATATCCCCCCAAACCCCCGCACTCCCTTTCCTGGGGAGCCTTGAAAAATAAACAAGGTGAGCACAGACCAACCTTGGATTTTTTTAGGACATACACAAAAAAACCCCCAATCAGATTCTAAAAGAAACAGAACTTTATTAGAAAGAAAAAAGGTAAAAGAAGCACCTATGTAAAATTAGAATGGAAGATAATCTTACAGGGCAATCAGATTCAAAACAGAGAGGATTTCCCTCTAGGCAAAACTTAAAAGTACATAAACCTCCCTCTAGCACAGGGAAAATTCACAAGCTAAAACAAAAGATAAACTAATGCATTTCCTTGCTTTACTTAAAATTCTAATGGAGTTGGATTGCTTGCTTCTTTGATCTGTGTCCGGAAAGCACTCAGAACAGACAGACCAAAACCTTTCCTCCCCCGCCTCAAGATTTGAAAGTATCTTGTCCCCTTATTGGACCTTTTAGTCAGGTGCCAGCCAGGTTACCTGAGCTTCTTAACCCTTTACTGGTAAAAGGTTTTTGTGCCTCTGGCCAGGAGGGATTTTATAGTACTGTATACAGAAAGGTTGTTACCCTTCCCTTTATATTTATGACAGTAGTGATTCTCAGTAATGGTGCCAGTCAAGAATATATGCTCTTCAGGGCATGGAAAAGTTGTAAATTACTGTGTAAAGCATGATGAAAATTTATATAAAGATTTTTCATCACTTTTAGTCCAGATTTTTTTTGGGTGGGGGAAGCCCACAAATAAGCATCCAAATAAGTAGCCTGAATTTCAGAAGTTCTGAGAGCCGAGAAGCTTCCATTATTATCAGAAAGAGAAACTGGCTGCTTGGCCTTTAAGAAAATTAGCACCTTTGGGTTTAGGAACATAAACGAAGGCTTGTATTTGTGAAAATCTTGGCCTTGAAGAATGTCACTTGAATTTCTCCAGTGAAGAATCCATTGTTTCCTTTTGTCTCATAACAGTCTGACAGTGGTCATGGCTGCCAAAGCTTTGTTGCATGTATACTGGTATCTCTTGTTAGTGTCCAAAGCATCAGCACAAGATGGTTAAAAAACACCTTTCTCATTTTATCCCATGGAACTGACTGCTACCTTCCAGATGTACATGTACAGTTCTGTTAAGGTTTCAAGAGAAGATATTTCTTCTGCTCAGACTAAAAGTCCAAAGTAGGTGATGAGAAAGTTCCATCCAATTATAAAAGTAAGAGTTGTGTTATTACTGTATTAAAATATGCTGCCTATGCAACTCCCAAGGAAGGTACAACTGAAGCAAGATATTGTGTAAAAGGATTAGCACTTGTGACAGGGTTTATAGACCTCACACAGACGAGGAAGGGGCCAGAGAGGGCCTGGCAGCAGGGCTAACCCCATTCTTCTGGCCCTGTCAATCAGTCAGCAGGGGCAGGAGGATTGCTCTGAGGAGCAGACTGCAGGAGTGACTAACTCCTGAAGCTGTGGAGGGAACTCCTAGGAAGAAGCCTTCACCCTGATGCTGAGGAGCATGCAGTGGTAAGGCACTCACAGGGTAAGGCGGACAGGCTGATCCTGTCCCAGCTAGAGTGATTTCCCCAAATCCATTGTGCAGGGGCTGGATCGTTGCCAGCACTGCAGATTCGCTGTTCCCGCCTGTCATAAATATAAAGGGAAGGGTAAACCCCTTTGAAATCCCTCCTGGCCAGGGGAAAGCTCCTCTCACCTGTAAAGGGTTAAGAAGCTAAAGGTAACCTCGCTGGCACCTGACCAAAATGACCAATGAGGAGACAAGATCCTTTCAAAAGCTGGGAGGAGGGAGAGAAACAAAGGGTCTGTGTCTGTCTGTATGCTGGGTCTTTGCCGGGGATAGACCAGGAATGGAGTCTTAGAACTTTTAGTAAGTAATCTAGCTAGGTATGTGTTAGATTATGATTTCTTTAAATGGCTGAGAAAAGAATTGTGCTGAATAGAATAACTATTTCTGTCTGTGTATCTTTTTTGTAACTTAAGGTTTTGCCTAGAGGGGTTCTCTATGTTTTTGAATCTAATTATCCTGTAAGATATCTACCATCCTGATTTTACAGGGGAGATTTCTTTATTTCTATTTACTTCTATTTTTTATTAAAAGTCTTCTTGTAAAAAACTGAATGCTTTTTCATTGTTCTCAGATCCAAGGGTTTGGGTCTGTGGTCACCTATGCAAATTGGTGAGGCTTTTTATCCAACATTTCCCAGGAAAGGGGGGGTGCAAGTGTTGGGAGGATTGTTCATTGTTCTTAAGATCCAAGGGTCTGGGTCTGTAGTCACCTAGGCAAATTGGTGAGGCTTTTTACCAAACCTTGTCCAGGAAGTGGGGTGCAGGGTTTTGGGAAGTATTTTGGGGGGAAAGACGCGTCCAAACAGCTCTTCCCCAGTAACCAGTATTAGTTTGGTGGTGGTAGCGGCCAGTCCAAGGACAATGGGTGGAATATTTTGTACCTTGGGGAAGTTTTGACCTAAGCTGGTAAAGATAAGCTTAGGAGGTTTTTCATGAAGGTCCCCACATCTGTACCCTAGAGTTCAGAGTGGGGGAGGAACCTTGACACCGCCCTTTGCTGGGACTTCAGGGAGAGAGTGTCCCTGGAGGCAAGGGGGTTTGTGACTTTCATTTTGATCCCCCAGCCGGAGGAGAGACTTAAGGAGGTTCACAAAGGACAAATAGTGGGGAAGTGAGGCCTGGGTTTTGACCACGCAGTGTAGCTAAGTGGTTAGGTTCCCCCTGCTTCCCTTGAGAAAGGAACCACAAGGGACTCCATTACAGCACCAGATAACCTCATTGAGTTAAAAAGCCATGTTACTTTAGTTTTCATGAGCACAGCATTGCAGAATACTGTTTTCAAAACTACTTTTAGGATCTTAAAAGATTGGAGATATTTGAGTGCAGGTCAGTGATGATCAAATAACATCCTATCAATCCTTATGACATATAATCAGAGACAGAATTTGCTGTGTGCTTGCTCACAAAATTGGGCACATAGCATACGCTGACTTGTACAGCAAAAGCTAGAGTGAACTACAGAAGTATCACTGAGAAACGCAGTTCTCAATTTTTAATTCTCGGAAATGCAGGGATGCAGCTGAGGGCATAATTTTAAACAGCTTAAAGTAAGTGAGCAGGCTAAAGGAGAACAAAAAACATGAAGAAGATGACATCGACGCCAGAGGAACTCTCATTTAACTGCATTTCTGCATTATGCTGACACCAAAGTGGCCTGCAGCACTATTTTGCATCAGAAACTAGTCTTCTAGAAGAAGCCCTCGTAGTCCTCCGAGATGACCTACCGTAAAGTTGGAGGGGAATGTATTCAAAACATAACTCTGTGTGTGTGTGTCACTATTGCCTTCCATCACTTACAGTACCTGCCTACTCAGAGAAGATAGGGGCATGGAAGGGTTTTGTATTTAGATAGCATTCTGTCTTTTGGAAACACACTTGTAAACTGTTTTGGTAAGATGTGACAGTTCTTTAACACCAGTTGCAATGACCCCATTTTAGATTCTTCCTTTTTATTTCAGCTAATCTCCTATATTTGCTGATACCAGATGCACATATTGTCTGCTTCCAGTCCTTCTGGGAAAGGAAGAAATTCCTGGTATACGGGGTATGTAAGGGCTAAATGTTGTTTGTTGTAATATGCGCATATCTGCTTGGCTTTGATTGAAATCCTGTGCTGTTTCTACAACCCTTCATTCCCTGTAGGATTTTCCATCCTCCCAACTAAAATATAATGATTTCCATAAATTCTTTCACCAAAGAGTCTGAGTATGTAGAAACAGCAAAGGAGGAAGTGAACATGGAGAAGTTGGCTGGATGGTTACCATCTTGTTAACTTGCTGAGTGCTAGTCAAACAATTACTATGCAAGCTAAAGTTCCTCCTTTTCCCCAAGTAGATGACATCAGTGCTGTCAATTGTTTTAACATGGTATACACTCATATGTAGGTAAAGCTGGTGGTAATAAATGCATACCAAAATGTTTCATACTTTCTTACTACTCACAAGAATGAAACATCCACTAAAGGGGTGCATGGATATTGTGATATGCATTTGCAATCCTCAATAATACTGTATCGAAAGCTAGGTAGACCAACCTCAAGCTGTCTGTTTTAAGGATACTGTACTAGTAGTAGTATGCATAAGTTTGTGTTTGTGTGAAATCGCCAACATTGATACACACGCACACTTCCCATTCAATAAATGGGAAAATCCCTGTCTGGGAAAATCCCCATCAAGAGCGGTGACAGGTACAGTATGTCTCAAGATAAAATAGATGAACATTCTGTGAGGTATTATAATAAATCAGGATCTTTGAAGACAGGAAGGTAATGTGCAAACAGAATAAAGTCCAGATCAGTAATATATATTCTAGGTGGCTTAAAGGAATCAGTTTCACAAAGCAGCAAACACTGTGAGCAATTTTAGCTGGAAGAATTTAATCAGAAAAATGTGAATGGTAATTGGGTATTCTTTAAGAACACTTTACTAGCTGACCAAAAAATCACAATTGAAGAATACCATATTGGTTTAAAAACTGGCCTGGTTTAGAGGGGAAGTCAAGGCAGCTATAAAATAATGTAAACTGGGTACAAGGAGACAATGTGTTTTAGTATGCTGAAATGGAAATATCCAGTAACAAGGTAAGCTATACTAAGGGATGGACTCGAGGCTGGGAAGCAGTGACTCTAAAAAGAGATGGGAGTTGTGGTGGATAATCAGCTGAACCTGAGCTGTAGCCCAAAGGCCTCATGCAGTCCTTGGATGCATGAACAAGGGAATCTTGAGTAGGAGTGCAGAGGTTCTTTTTCCTTTTGTATCTGGCAATGGTGCTACCGCTGCTGGAATACAGTGTCTGGTCTGGTGTCCATAGCTGAAGAAGGATGCCCATAAATTGGCGAGGGTTCAGAGAAGAGCCATAAGAATGACTGAAGGATTAGAACACATGCCTTATAGGAATAGACTGAAAGAGCTCAATCTGCTTAACGTAACAAAGAGACGGTAAAGGGTGACTTTATCACAGTTTATTCAGTATCTACATGGGAAAAAAATTTCTGCCAGTGCTGAACTGCCCTTGCAGCACTTGCTCTGCTCGGCCTGCTGGTGGGGAAGGAGGGCTCTGTGTCTCCCCCCAGCACATATCCAGCTCACTCGGCCCCTCCCCCGGCAGCGGAGCCTGGGCAGGGAGCGGAGGGGACATTATGGAGCCACTTCTCATGCCGGCTGACTCGGCTCAGGGTCACTGCCTCTGCGCAGCGTGGCAGCTGCCAGCAAGAGAGCCCAGCTGGGGAGGCAGCAACAGCCCACACCCTCCACTCCCCACCCAGCACGGCTGCCTGGGACAGGGTCCGAGTGAGCCAGAAACATGCCAGAGGGAGGAGCAGCGGGAGGACAGAGACCCCCCCTGCAGGCAACTCTGTCGGGGAGAGTGCAGCGGCCCCACGCTGGACACAGGGTGGGGGGTTGCTGGGGAAGGTCCCAGGTGCAGGGTCCCTCTGTTCAGCCAGAGGTAGGGGCATTGCCTGTGCCCCTCCCCCTGCTGAGGTGTCTGCAAGGGCATGGCAGCTCTGGGGAGACACTGGTGCTGAGAGTCTCCTCAGGCCGGACCTGGCCCCAGCCTGGACCAGAGGCACATGCTCCCTGCTCCTGTGGTCCCAGGAGCCAGTAGAATTGGCTGCCCTGGCTTAGGGAGATGGAAGCTTCCTCCCAGAGGTGACGCAGCCCTCCCCTCTCCCCACCCCCTTTACATTGTACCTCCTCACTACCAGCAGGCGCGAGTCATCTCTGCAGTGCCTGGAAATTGAAGCTAGACAAATTCAGACCAGAAATAAGGGGTAATTTTTCTAACAGTGAGGATTATTAACCTCTGGAGGAACTTAACAAAGGCCATGGTAAATTCTCCATCACTGACCATTTTTAAATCCAGATTGGATGGTTTTCTAAAAGATCTGCTCTCGGAATTATTTTGGGGAAGTTCTCTGGTCTGTGAGATATGCGAGTTCAGATTAACTGATGGCAATGGTCCCTTCTGGCCTTGGAATCTCTGAATCATAACACACATCCCTATTGAAATAAAAGGGATCCCTTCTTTCTATAACGATCTGGAGATGAAGAATTCAGGTGAAGAACATTTAGGTAAGTTATGAAGCGTATTGCCATATCCCCCAGGCACCTCTGGCAGGTGAATAACTTTGTGTGGAGACATGTCTTTGATGCTTTGTTGCTATGACTCTTTTCAAAATTTCTTTCCAGTCGTGACTTGTCTGTAGCCCTTCTTGGAAAAGAGACATACTTACCATTTTCATTTTCACCCCAGGGTACCGGTTTCTTAAAACGGCTGAGCATTCTTGTATTTGTCGAATATTCGATTTGCTTTCAGGTGCCAAGACTGATTGTTACTTCTTTGCGAACAGAATAATAGAAGACATTTAAATGTCACTCTTCACTTGACTTTTTGAGACCCATTGTGTTGCTTTTCTCTAGCACAGTAAATAATCTCTGCAGTTTTATGTCCTGTATTACTGTCAGGGAGAGGGATGCCCAGTGTCAGCGTTCAATTTGAGGAACACAACTAAGTTCCTTACAAAAGAGCCTGCTTTTTATGTATTTATTTTTAAATTTGCTGTTAGTGAATTTATTACTTGAGAAATATGATGGCTTGGCAGTTCTCGAGCTGGCAGCCCTGTTTATCCAGAGAGGACAGCTTAATAGACACAGCTTCTCATCTGAAACACATACCCACCTGAATCCACAGTTCAAACCCTAGCACGGGCAATTGAGTCTTTCATCCTACCAAGGCAGAAAAATTAAATTTCATGCTGTCCACTTGGCGAGGGTCTTCGGATGTTATCTGCTTTTTGTGCACTTTAAAGATTGGTGGTTTGTATTGCAGGAGTTTGCCGTGGTGCCCTTGTCCAACATTTTCCTTTCCCTTTTATATTGTGTTGTGTGCAATTCACCTGTTGGTTACTACCTTGACTGCATTTGAATGAAGCAGTCTGCAAGTAGTTTGAAAAATTCTTGATGAAAGGTGCTGTACAGATGCAACATATAACTATCCACGGGATATGTACTATAGGGATAGTAACAGCACAACTTACTTTTGCAGTCACTGTGATTAGCCCTGCCATGGAGGGATCTATTTATAGGAAGTAACTTCCAGGCTTGTTCCCTCTTAGGCCTTTCTCCTGCAGCCATCAGCAAATGTTCTAGTGTGGTGATGGTTCTGTATTGTGAATGCACGTTCATTTCATTTAGGCCAATTAACATTCACTAGGGACTTGAACCGGCTCTCAGTGAAGTCAATAGCTAATTTTGCATTGAGTTCAGTGAAAGCAGGATCAGGGATAAGATGGAAGCAACTTTTCATAGACAACTGACCTCAACTGGGCTTGAATTTGTGGTGACCTGGCAGTGAAAGTTCCTTATTCCATGAATGAACCACTGAGTTATTCTTGGTCATGGTGTGGGTAGAGCAGGGGTCTGAAACTCAGTTCACCTTAGGGCCAGTGCCAGTCCTCAAATCCTCCCAGCGGACCAATAATGTTACTGAAGATGGTGTTTAGAAAAGAAAACGTATATATTGTATTTTTTATTCCAAATTTCTTAGAAATAATAAAACGGTCATACAACTTTATACAATTTTTCCCCTGCCAGAGAGTTTTTAGTGTTTGCCAGACACCTGGCAACGCTTCAGTTCTGTCAGTTTGTTGATGTTTGGCCTCAGTGACTGAGCAGTTGAAACCTTCAGGATTGCAGCAAGGTGGGCGTCAGATAGTTGTGTTCAGTATTTTGACTTGTTGATATTCACTGTGGAAAAAAGTGATGCTGCCTCCAAGGATGACTCTGCCCGGCAACTAATGATGCTGCCTCCATGGCTGACTCTGCCCTGTGACTAGTGATGGTATCTCTGTCCTTCTTCCCCAGCCAATGGGAGCTGCTGGGGGTGGGGGGCGGCGGCGGCAGCGGCTGCAGCAGACATTGCTGGTAGCGTGTCTGCCTGCGTGTCTCCTCCGCGGGCTGCAGTGGGGCGGTTCTTGGGCTGCAGATGGCCCGTGGGCAGGCACTTTGAGACCCCTGGGATAGAGGGTAAGAAAGTAGTAGGGCTAGTGGACTCAGGACATAGGTACTAATTTAGGGGCAGAGTCAAGTGTCTCATCAAAGTCTTAACTGAAGTACATTTGCCTAGGGGGCTGATGTTCTCTTGTTGCAGTTTTGAGAGAGAAAGAGCTGTGTGCTTTTTGAGGAGTTCATTCAAAAAATAAGCAAGCAAATATAGAACTAAACAGCCACGTCACACTAAATTACTGTGACTTTGCTACATTTATTAAAATAAAACACAATAATCTAATCAAGGTGACAACTGGAATTAAGTCAACAAGTTCACAATGGCATTGCGTGGGATCACCACCAATTGATCAAGTCATCAAATGAATGCAGGAGATAATCAGATCATGAGGTCAATGGAATATGTTATCAATCCATGCAAATACTAAACCTGGAAGCTTAAGGAGACATGGTTTGTTTCTCAGCTCTTGAAGTATTACCCAGACCCCTTTTAAAGTACCACTCAGTGATGTACTTGGTTGTCTCCCCTCACAGTGAATTCCTCTGCTTTTAATACAGGAGTGATCACAGCTCATGATTTCCTTTACAAGCAGAGTAGTTTAATGGTGATGCTTTTAATAACCCAGAGATATGCAGTGTGGTCCAAGGTACAACCTGCTTAGAATTTTATAAAATTTTATAGAATTTACTGAATAATTAACGGTGTTTTCCTAATATCCGTTTTTATGCACATACAGTTAGTTTAACAGACATACACATTCACACCTTAAAAAGTGTTAGAAAAATCAATAATATTAGTTGTGAGCATTCTCAAGACTATATCAACATATGGAAACACAAGAAAAGGAATCTCCTCTCCAGCTCACTGCATCTATGGAAAATCAGAGGCAGGATTTGCAGTTCAGAGGATCTTGACCTTAAAAGTCAAAGTAAATGCGGAAGATGTCATCTTCCCCTCTGGCTACCAGAAGACTGAAAAAAGATTGATGCCCCTACGTTCCCTGAACTAGTCCTAAATAAAGAGGAGATTAAGATGACCACAGAATGTGTCAACCTGTCCAGCTAGTTGCTCTGCAGAAGCCAGTTGGCCAGTGTGAGGTATTGTTTCTGACAGGAACTGTGGTCATTTTGGTCTCCTTTTTACTTAGGACTAGCTCAGGGAAAGTAGTGACATGAGCCTTTTTTGGTGTTCTGGGGGCTAGAGGAGAAGATGACATTTTCTGCATTTACCTTGATTTTTAAGGTTGTGATTCTAGCTGGTTACACCCAGTGGCACCTTCCTAGAGGTCCTCTATGCAATTCAAGGCATCAGAAGTCTTGCACACCAACAGCATGCTCTAAGCTTGAGCAGCAGTGAGCTGTCTTGATGACCTTTGGTTAATTTGGAAAGCTCCCCTTTTCAACTGGCAGTTCTTTTACAATACCCATCTTAGACCTGAAGCGTGTGATTACTCCAAAAATACCAAAACCCTGGGATCAAAATAGGAGATAATTCCAAAGAAGCCACTTCAACCTTCTCCTTTGGAGTTAAGAGTTAATGGATACAGCTGGCTCCAAGTCTACAGAGGCCTTGCCACCTTCATGGACATGACTTACGGCCTAAAGAAAACTGTCATCAGTTCTCACCCACTCACACATCTCACTCTCTCAGCATGTCTTTGAGGGCCTCCTAGCCACAGTAAAGAATTAGGGAACTGACAGTTTGTGGCTTAGTGTGGGTGAAAGGTTGCCTTGCTTTGACAGTGTCTAAAGGCATGGCTGCTTTTAAGATTCTATTAATATAAATCTCTTTGAAGCTAAAGCAAATTAAAGTTTATACATGCTGTGCCATGCTCATCCCTCACCATGTCCTGATCCTGTACTGTGGAATGCAGATTTCATTAATTAAATACAAGTAAGTTCAGTGACTTCTCCATATAATTTCTAACCCTCTATAACTGCTCTGTTTCTGACTGCCAGTATACCATTAGTACCATTAAAAGACTGACTAGAATGATTGAGACCTGCTGTTGGGGTCGAGGGGGGAGGAATTATTTGTGTTTTCACTAAATTTCCAATCCTTGGAGGGCTGCAATGCAGAAGCAATAGCCAAAAGATATTAATATTCATTCATCACTGTCTCATCATACTACAGGTGGAATTAAAATCATGGATGAGCTGTTGAACTAAATCTGAAAATAAACATGGTACTTAACCAACACAAGTGCTTTTAATCAGATTGTTAGCTGATGCTTAAAACTGTTCCCAGGATGGGAAGTTTGTGATTTTTCTTTAGGAATTTTTCTCCCTGTAACTTACTAAATTTAATTGAGTGGCTCTGAACTGCTGGTACTGGGGACAAAAGAAGGCGTGGTACCAATAACTGAGACATGGGACCAGTGCACTAACTATTCACCTCTTGACTCCTGAAATGAAATCCTGGTTTTGGACTCAAGTGAAAATGAGTGCTGCAGTCTCAGCTTAGTTCCCCATATGTCCACATCATCAAGTCATCCCTTGCCATTGGGGTGTAAGGGACAATCTTGTGACCACAGGATCTATGACTGAACCAACTTACCAGCGTTCCAACAGTTGTGCGTCATCTCTGTGTGTGCTGAAGCCCAGCCAGAGGTGTTCAAGCAGCAGCGGGCAAGCTCCTTTCTCTGCCATGTGCTCTCCAGAATGAAACTGGTCTACACTTTAATCCCCAGAAGTGACCTACACAGGGACAGGTGGCAAGAGATCATAAGGAAACTTATGTTGCTTTTGCCCTCATCATGGATAAACTAAGACCTTTTATAAGAATTAAAATTTGCTAGGGAGAAAAAGAACAGCTAGGTGAGCTTGACCATGAGCATGTTGTTTGGGGGATTGGGTATAACCTCACTGAAGATGGTAAGTGTAACAGCTGTCCTTCATTCAAGATAAATATAATAAGCAATAAAGTTCCTTTATTGAATAGATAGCTGAAACAATAGGTGTCACCGTGGGAAACACAAGCCATGGCAAGGCTAGTGAGGAAATTGAGCTATGTGGGTAGGTTTGACTCGGGGCCGAATGCAAGGGCAGGACGCTTGGTATTGCTGTAGGGGGCTGTGTGAGAGAGAAGCGGCAGCAAACACCACAGAAGCATACAGAGAAGGCAGTAAGGAAGCCCCAGAGACACCAGAGAAGCTTTTGTAGCATGATCCTGAGAAAAAGCTGAGAGCTCGCTCAGCGCACTGGCTATAAAAGGGCTTGGAACTGTGAGAAAAGAAAGTGTCTCTTGTTGCTTGATTTCTACATCTTCAGCAAAAGAGGACTTTATGTCCATTCTTAGTAAATAAACAGTATTGTATCAAAAATGCCTGATTACATCATTTTCTCCTCCTAATGAAAGTGACTTGCAAGATCCTGAATACTGTTTAACAGCTCGGGTCAAAAGGAGTAACAATGAGAAAGATACAGGGATTCAGGCTGTCCAAGTAGGACTGCATTCCTTTTAGAAGAGAAGGTTGAGGGAAACTCCCCCGAAGGCCTAAACAATGAGAAGTAATAGGCACAATAAGGTTGTTGACCCAACGTCAAAATGTAGGAAGCAGTCATCTAAGGGAGGAAACCGGGTCTGTGGCTTGAAGTGTGCAGAGACAATTCTGTTCTTAGCTCTGCTATTGACTTGCTGGGTGAACGTAGGCAGGTCCCTTATTGTTTCTTTGCCTCAGCTTATATGAGTAAAAAGTTAACATACTGAAATAGGCATGTAGTATTTGCTATTTCACTGGGGTACTGAAGCATAATTCATACTTTTAAAGTACTTTGAGATCCTCAAGATGGAAGTAAAGTATAATAATAAGCGAACGAGTTAAATGCTAAAGGAATCTACGTGGAAGATTTCTCCATAGTTGATCTATGGAACAACCAAGCAAATGCAATGACACAAGCTTGAAAGGTTTCAGAGTATCAGCCGTGTTAGTCTGTATTCACAAAAAGAAAAGGAGGACTTGTGGCACCTTAGAGACTAACAAATTTATTTGAGCATAAGCTTTCGTGAGCTACAGCTCACACCCATTGTTTCATGTTCTCTATGTATATAAATCTCCACACTGTGTTTTCCACTGAATGCATCCGATGAAGCGAGCTTTAGCTCACGAAAGCTTATGCTCAAATAAATTGGTTACTCTCTAAGGTGCCACAATACTCCTTTTCTTTTTACAAGCTTGAAAATGTTCAGTGTTCTAGACAAGTATTTGGAAATACAGGTGACCTCCAACAACTAAAGACAGACATATTGGGGGATAGACTTAGCTGGATTGCATAATCCTTTTCTGTCTTAAGTCATCTCTATGTAGGTTGCTAAGCATTTTAGCAGAAATGTGAACACTAGGCCATCCAAACCACATTCTGTGAACATTTTACAACATGAATGACCGCACCGCACCTTTAACTGGGTGGGAGGGGTGTTGTCCAGCTTTTTAGGTAAGTGGCTAAAAGCACCCTTTTAATATCCAGTCGTGATGGCAATGTATGTTAAGGTCTCTGCTACTGGGTTTAAGGGAGGAAAAAACCTGAGTAAACTAAGGTAGCATTAATTCCTAAGTAACAGAACAGAGTGCTTCAAGGCTTACTTGTTGAATGCACAAAGTGACATGTGACTTGACAATTCAAATGTCCAATTGATAGTTATTTCAGAACCAAGAGCCAATGACTTCAATCCTGATTCCTAAACTGAATTTTTCATGTATCAATTATTGTGTTAGCAAGAGATCGGGAGCCAATACTTCAAAGGGCTCAACAGCAGTAGTTGCTGTTTATTAGAGACTAAACCTGTCTGTGCGGTTCCTTCTTTGTTCTGAGATTAAACAATACACACAGAGATTTAATGTAGCATTAAGCAAAGCTCAAGTTTTCAAGAGTGAAGCTATTTCCAGTTACAGAAGACTCTTTCGTTGACATTTGAATAATTATCTACAAAATTTCTAAGAAAAATGCCATTTCTATCTTTGGGTCAGTCTTGACATCTAAACGATAGCCAGGCCTCTTGCAAAAGGAGCTTGAATTTTCTTGGTTCTGAAATTCTGCAGTACACCCTCGAAGATTCCTGTACCTATAACCCACATTCTTTCATGTGTAGGTAGTCATTATCATTGATGGACAATTTCCTGGAAATATGTCATATACAGGCTTCACTACAAGAAGAATTTGGATCAAAAGTACCACTCTTGCAAGTCTTCAAGCTAGAGGTAATGAACAAGGGTGGTGGTGTTGGCCTACTGGCTGCTTTTAACAAGCAGCTTGCCTTTTTTTTAACATGATAAACATTATTAATTACCATTTGTATTATGGTAGTTAGCTCCTAGTGGTCCCAATCAGGGATAAGGGCCCCACTGTGGTAAACACTGTGCATATACATTTAAAAAAATGCCCTGCCCCAAGGAACTTAAAATCAATGTGTAAAATGAGAGACAAAAGAAACAGATGGAGGAACACACAGTAACAATTTGATAATTTTCAGAGTAACAGCCGTGTTAGTCTGTATTCGCAAAAAGAAAAGGAGTACTTGTGGCACTTCATCGATGAAGTGAGCTGTAGCTCACGAAAGCTCATGCTCAAATAAATTGGTTAGTCTCTGTAATATACAATGGTCACAGCATACTAAAAGCCTTGCCATCACCCAGTGTTTTGTAGGAATCATGGCAGAAATGACTTTTAAGGAGAGATTTGAAGATTAGTATAGTATATACTGAACTACAGACACCTTGACAGCTGGGAACTGACAGGAGACAACTCGTACATCAAATCAACAAGACAAAAACTATTTTAAATGTATTGCTGTGCTATCAACTTAGTGAGGTGAGATTGAAGCTGGAAACTGGCTAGATTTACCCTCTGCCCTATATTTTATCTGTGTCAACAATATACAAAATGTTTTAGCAAATGTGGATATCTGTTTCAGCTCCAGAGATGATGGCCCCATTTTCAGTGGGTTTCACACTTGTCCAAGCTGAGCCTGGTACCTGCAAACACATGTCAATTTGTTTATGGTGAAGCAGAATGGTGTGCGTGCAAAATGGATTTGACACCTCTAAGTCTCAATACAACATGTATGTTTAATAATGGGCTCAAATTATGCAGGCTTGCAGCGACTTAACACCCCTACCCCCATAACTATGTCACAATTTTTGTTTGGATATGTGGCTCAAAGAAAGACTAAGAGAACATCTGTGCATAATTTAATTATGAGTAACTTATCAAATTTGCATCCAAAATACAAAATTAATTGCTTGGACTTCTCCTCCTATAGGATTTCACCTCCTTGCACCCGGCTCCCAGAACAGCATATTATATTTAACAAAATTCTAAATGTGTCTGTAGAGAATTCATAAGTTTTGATGTTGGGGGGAAAAGAATCAGATCTTCCCAGGCCCCAAGTGCTGTTTACAAGTAGCCAACGGTAAACCTTCAGTCCCACAAACATTTAAAGTAGGGCTGTTGATTAATTGCAGTTAATTCCTGTGATTAACTCAAAAAAATTAATCATGATTTAAAAAATTAATCACGGTTAATCACAGTTTTAATCGCACTGTTAAACAATAGAATACCAATTGAAAGTTAGTAAATATTTGTGTAAGTTTTTCTACATTTTCAAATATATTGATTTAAATTACAACAAAGAATACAAAGTGTACAGTGCTCACTTTACAGTATTATTTTTATTACAAATATCTGCACTGTAAAAATAACAAAAGAAATAGTATTTTTCAATTCATCTCATATAAGTACCATAATGCAGTCTCTTTATCGTGAAAGTACAACTTGCAAATGTAGATTTTTTTTGTTACATAACTGCACTCAAAAACAAAACAATGTAAAACTTTAGAGCCTACAAGTCCACTCAGTCCTACTTCTTATTCAGCCAATTGCTAAGCCCAACCAGTTTGTTTACATTTACAGGAGATAATGCTGCTGGCTTCCTATGTACAATGTCACCTGAAAGTGAGAACAGGCATTCGCATGGCACTGTTGTAGCCGGCATTGCAAGGTATTTACATGCCAGATATGCTAAACATTTGTATGTCCCTTCATGCTTTGGCCACCATTCCAGAGGACATGGTTCCATGCTAATGATGGCTTGTTAAAAAATTACATTTTGACTGAAATCTTTGGAGGAGAATAGTATGTCTCCTGCTCTGTTTTACCCGCTTTCTGCCATGTGTTTAATGTTATAGCAGTCTTGGATGATGACCCAGCACATGTTCTTTTTAAGAACACTTTCACTGCAGATTTGACAAAATGCAAAGAAGGTACCAATGTGAGATTTCTAAAGATGGCTACAGCACTCAACCCAAGGTTTAAGAATCTGAAGTGCCTTCCAAAATCTGAGAGGGACAAGGTGTGGAGCATGCTTTTGGAAGTCAAAAGAGCAACACTCTGATGCAGAAACTACAGAACCTGAACCACCAACAAAAAAAAAAAATCAACCTTCTGCTGGTGGCATCTGATGAAAGTGAACATGCGTCAGTCTGCACTGCTTTGGATCTTTATTGAGCAGAACCTGTCATCAGCATGGACTCATGGCCTCTGGAATGGTGGTTGAAGATGAAGCGACATATGAATCTTTAGCGCATTTGGCACAGAATTATCTTGCAACGCCGCCTACAATAGAGCCATGTTCTCACTTTCAGGTGATATAAACAAGAAGCAGGCAGCGTTATCTCCTGCAAATGTAAACAAACTTGTTTTTCTGAGTGACTGGCTGAACAAGAAGTAGGACTGAGTGGACTTGTTGGCTCTGAAGTTTTATATTGTTTTACTTTTGAATGCCATTACTTTTTTGAACATAATTCTATATTTTGTATCTTCAACTTTCATGATAGAGATTGCATTATAGTATTTGTATGAGGTAAATTGAAAAACACTATTTCTTTTGTTTTTTACAACACAAATATTTGTAATAAAAATAAATATAAAGTGACCACCGTACACTTTGTATTCTGTGTTGTAATTGAAATCAATATATTTGAAAATGTAGGAAAAAATAAAAAAAATTTAAATAAATGGTATTCTATTATTGTTTCAGTGCGATTAATCACAATTTTTTAAATTGCTTGACAGCCCTAATTTAAAATGATTTGAGTTATTTCATGGCCAATAGCCCATAAATTATAGGGTGAAACTGATGAGTTTGTGCTAGATTCCTTAAAGAAGATAGGAGAATAACCTTATAATAAAGGAGAACGTAAAAAGATGGGAGAGGAAATAATTACTGTGACACAGCACAGGTAAACAATTTACGATTCTTCTGTAAGTAAATAAATAATCACATCTTACCTACCAGCCAAGCAACCACCAAATTTACATTTTAAATGGGTACAAATCAATTTAGTCGTCTTTCTGGGTGCATGCATGTTATTCTCCAGTAATGTTAATAGAAGTTTTGATCACTCATCAAGAAGAAAGTAAACCCACAATTGCAGTGGCCAGATGTTTTAGACATTGTCCACAGGACAACCTTTTAAGCTAGACTTGAAACTTTGTTTTGGTTTAAATTTCCATGAGCGTGTTTGTGAAAGTAGAAGACATTGATTACAAGAAGGAGCCCAGTTTTCTACTGTGTAAAGGTCAATTAGAAGGATATAAACATCACTGTGTCAGGTTTCAGAGTAGCAGCCGTGTTAGTCTGTATTCGCAAAAAGAAAAGGAGTACTTGTGGCACCTTAGAGACTAACCAATTTCTTTGAGCAAATAAATTGGTTAGTCTCTAAAGTGCCACTAGTACTCCTTTTCTTATCACTGTGTCAGTATATCATGCTGTTGTACAAAATGTTTGTTTCTTCTGCAATGTGAGTGTCGATACATGATCTGAGGAAATCATCTTTTTATGTGGACCTCAGGTGTGGCTGGCTTTTCCTTGCTCTTCTCTCCAACTAGCTGTAAAAGAGGCATAAAAGCTCATCTGTGTGAAAGAGAAATTTTTTCTTTTGTTTCATTGAGAGACAGGACGAACCTCTGCTCTCTCTACTACCTCCCAAATAATCAATCAGGAAGTTTTTGCAACCCGATTCTACAGTATTAATCTCCAGTGAACACAGCACTTTGGTCGCTTGCATCTGCTTTAAGTTGTTTTAAAAAATACTCTCTTCCCCCCAACCCCTCTGCAAAAAAACAACCACCCCCCATTTGGCCAAAGTCTTGCATTCTATCTGAACATGCTGGACTGCAAGGTGATTGATGAGCACGATCAAGCATTTAGTTCAAGCTGTACAATTAGCAAGTTGTAAAAACAAGTTGATATTTAATAAACACTTTAAAATGAAGCATAAGCCATTATCTCAAGGAGTTGGTGTCAGTTGCTTGAACCATATGTTCTCTGCGCAGAAGTGACTTGGTGAAGGAGAAAGTTATCAGGAGAAGTGGTGGCCTTTTTCTCTGGAAGTGAGAAATACTCTGTACAGATTAATGTGTAGTCCAGTTCTACAGGTACACAGCAGCCCACCCAGCTGCTTAATTCTGCTGCACCCTAACCTCGTGCAGCACGATTCCTTTCCACAACTTCCCTTTTTAGCTCTGGGAGACAACAATTGTAACTTAAAAAAAGAACAGGAGTACTCGTGGCACCTTAGAGACTAACAAATTTATTTGAGCATAAGCTTTCGTGGGCACTAGCAGCCCACTAGATTTTCAAATTTAAGCATTTTCAAATGTCTTAACACACACACTAACTTTAATAGATAAGAATGATAGTGCCTCTTCCCCAAAATGTTCTTTCCCCATTAAGTGACTGTGTGCAGCTGGCTAACATTTGAATCCAATATTTGTATCATACTCTGAATCAGAAAGAGGTATTTGTTTGTGACTATTAACACACTCACTTTGGGAGAACTGCTCTGGTAGGAGGGATCTTGCAATTTATTATTGCATAACAATTGGAAAGAGAGACAGGTCCTGAAAATAAATGAGTGAAGAGAGAGCTATATCCCTATAGTCCAAATTTTCTCAAGGCTGTGATGATCTAAAGGCAAGTGCTGACCTTGAGCTACTGCACAGGCTAGATAAGAATTTCTGAGATAAAGTAACTATCCCTGCCTTGACAAATGGAGCTGTCCCTGCAGTCCCAGGTAAAATCATAGCGTTAGAAGGGACTGCAAGAATCATTTAGTCTAACCTCATGCCAAGATGCAGCATTTGTTGTGTCTAAACCATCCAAGACAGATGGCTATCCAGCCTCCTCTTTGAAAATCTCCAGTGTAGGAGCCTCCACAACCTCCCTAGGCAATCTGTTCCATTGTCCTCCTGTTCTTGCGGTTAGCAAATTTTTCCTGAGATTTAATCTAAATCTGCTATGCTGTAGTTTGAGCCCACTGCCTCTTGTCCTGCCCTCTGTGGCAAGAGAGAGCAACTTTCCTCCGTCTTTTTTATGGCAGCCTTTCAAGTATTTGAAGACCGCTATCATGTCTCCCCTTAATCTCCCCTTTTCCAACCTAAACATACCTAGTTCCTTCAGCCTTTGCTCATATGGCTTGCATTCTATCCCTTTGATCATCTCTGTTGCTCACCTCTGGATCCTTAGATTTCACACACCTATGTATTTGTAGAAAAATAAAAAAATGCAAAACCAAAAAGAGATTAGCTGGTTGCTTTTTATCACATGATGGCATTAACCTATGCTTGGTAATTGCATGCCAAGAATAAAAGGTACTCAACCTTTGCCATTGAGACCCCAAAGGTTTGTTTTATCCATTACTAAATCCTTATATTAAAAAAATGTTGTAAATTGCTCATTACCATTACCACTCTATACCACAAGCAACCCAGTGGTGGTGGTTGTTTTTTAAGTAAAATGAGACTAGTTTAAGACCCTCTTTATAATGGACCCAGAAGAGACGCTATGGTCCAAACACCCCCTGAACTTTGGCCTGGATTCCAATTTTATTATAGATCTGAGTTTTGTGGCTCAGCCTCATCTTTAATAATAACGGAAAGGACCTATCATGTTTTGAGCCAGCAGAGAAAGTAGAAACCCTAATACAATAGATTTCAGAGGGGTAGCCGTGTTAGTCTGTATTAGCAAAAATAACAAGGAGTCTTTGTGGCACCTTAGAGACTAACAAATTTATTTGGGCATAAGCTTTCATGGGCTAGAACCCACTTCATCAGATGCATGGAGTGGAAAATACAGGAGCAGGTATAAATACATGAACAGATGTGAGTTGCCTTACCAAGTGTGTGGTCAGTCTAATGAGACAATTCAATTAACAGCAGGATACCAAGGGAGGAAAAATAACTTTTGAAGTGGTAATGAGGATGGCCCATTTCAGACCGTTGACAAGAAGGTGTGAGTAACAGTAGGGGGAAATTAGTACTGGGGAAATTCGGTTTAGGTTTTGTAATGACCCAACCACTCCCAGTCTTTATTCAATTGACTTGTCTCGTTAGACTGACCTCACACTTGGTAAGGCAACTCACATCTTTTCGTGTATCTATGCCGGGTCCTGTATTTTCCACTCCATGCATCTGATGAAGTGGGTTTTAGCCCACAAAAGCTTATGCCCAAATAAATTTGTTAGTCTCTAAGGTGCCACAAAAACTCCTTGTTGTTTTTGCTAATACAATAGAGACACCGACACTTGCAATGCTGGTACATATAAGAAATATTGATCAGGAATATCATGCTAGTTTGTGTTCTCCTCAAGCAAGAAAAAACATTCTTTTTTTTCAGATGGGAAAGGACAAAATTGGTAGAGGGAGAAACTATATTTCCCGGTTTCTAGAGCTGGTTGGGACTTTTCCAATGAACATTTTAGATGGAAAATGCAAAACCTAAACTGTTGGCAGGCAAGAGTCAATGTTGATGAATCTCCTGATTCAAAAAAGTTTGAGATGGGATTTTTGAAACCAAGTTTTTTGTTTTTCAGTTTGAAGCAACTTGTTTTGAAATGGTAGTTAATTAATCAAAAAGTTTCATTTTGTTTTTGATCTTAAGCTGGTCCAAAAAAATTTTCAGATTGTTTTGGAAAAGTTTTGGAAATTTCAGAAAAGTTTTGGAAATTTCAACTTTCTCTCAATTTGGTATGGGGAAAATATTTCAAAAATCTCAAACTCTTGTGGAACTGAAAAACTGTTTCCCATCCAGCTTCTAGAAGCAGACTACTAACAATGAGTTAAAGAATACACACAACTGGTTGGGAGAAGTACATGAGTCCTTTTTGAAAAAATAAATAAAAATGAAGTAATCTGGAAATGTCTTGTTTTTATGCAAATGTTCACTAAGGGCCCAATCATGGAGGCATTTCTATTCAATGTATGTTTCTCAACATAAGCAGTCCATTGAATAAGTGCAATGCTAGCTAATACTGAAATGCAAAATTAGGTAAGTACTGCATTTAACAGTAGGGAAATGTGAAGATACAAATAGGAGGCATTTCTTATTACTGTCCCTAAAATAGTTGGGTCTATTCTGAGGTACCATTGCTCCCATAGGGATCTATCTGTATAGGTGTGGTTGCAGGTCTGGCACTTAAGCCACAACACATTGATTTTGTTATTCTCACTCTTTCTCTTACCTGTAACGGTTTTCTCATATCCTTTTCTAAAGTATGGAGGGAATGCTAGCAGCAATAGAGTCTGAATTGTGGACAATAATAAATAGCAAAGTAGATACTTGGGAGTAAAATCTGATCCAATTAAGCTAGACGGCATGTGGTTTTCAGTTTCACCTCTGGTTACACCATACTCCTCTGAGCAAGAAGTTCTGGTTGGCTTATCCTCTGGGAAGGTTTTTTAACAAATGCAATATTGTGCATGTAAGAGGAACTATAAAACATGTAATTTTACACAATATATGATCTAACCAGTTATGTTTTTATGCAGAATACCCAGGAGTCTGTCCAGTATGGTGTGACTGTATGTTAAAGTAACTTGGAATGGGAGGCAATAGATTTACCCATAGCCATATATTTCATAATTAACAATCTGAGGTAAAAATATTCTGGTGACTTTCAAATCATTATTTTATAATCACTGCTCCTCAGTTTTGGGGTTAACATAGGCATTACTATAGTCTGAATTTTCAAATGCAATAAATTAAACATCCGCTGCACTGTTAAAAAAAAATCTGATAAGGTACAAACTTCCATTAAATAATGCCCACGGCAGATTTAACTGCCTTTGGCTTTGCCTCCAGCTTCGAGACTGTCCAACTGTTGATACCCAATGAGTGCTCAATGATTTCCAAGGCTTTTAGAACATTAATATGCCAAAATCCACATACAACCAATTTGAGTATATTGGATAAAATAAGTTACTGTACCTAACTTTCTTATGAGAAACTCAAACAGTGAATTTACCTCATTACACTGAAATGGATTCTCCAGCCAATCAGAGTGAGGCGTTGCTGTTGAGTTACTGACAGAGAGCTGTACAATTTTTTTCCTGTTTGATAATTCCATACAGTCCGATTGGTATGCCTCAGTTGCATAATTGTTGCATGGTTATTTCTGAATTAATATGTAGTATGTGAATCGGTGTAAGTTAGCAGGCATGAATGCCAATCAGAATGCAGGGGGACGATTTTCATTGCTGTACTGTCACTTCTGAATAACCATAACCTGGAGTGTACAGCTCTTTTGATTCTGGCTAGTGAAATTCTTCTGTCGCGATCGGCTCCTGTACTCAGATTGTCAGAGCTGATTCCTCTTAGCCGAAGCTTAAGCACTACAACATTTTCGAGGGAAGGGAGGGAGGATGGGACCCAAAAAGCAAAGAAAATAGCCTCTAACCACAGGTTTAAAAAACCCTCCCAAAGAGACTTTGCTTTTCCTTCCCATTCCTTTCTCTCCAGCCCAGTCTCCCCCATATCCACATTCCCCACATCTCTAGAATAACTGTCACTTATTAGTGTTTTCAAATCCTGCTGTAAAACATGCACGTATCAGTTCTGGGGACAAGAACCTTGGTTACCTGTAAAGAGGGAAGGGGCCAGACAGTAGAGAAGGAGGAATGGAATGCGGGGCCTAATGGTTTATTTCCCTCCTCTCTTTAATTTAGTCTGCCTAAGATACCTGTGAAAAATGTGATCTAACAAGTATTCACTACTTCAAAAGATGAAATAAAAGACGAAAAAAGCATTGAAAACCCCCCTAATGTCCTAACCTGGGCTGCTGTGCTGGATTACACTCTGCTATGCTGAGTTCCAGCACACTTCTGACATGCTTCTGTTAATCCTAATAATTGAGGAGTTCTTTGCTTGAACTCCGTGTTTCAGACCCTGGTGCATCAGCAGTTGCTAAGTGAGCTTCCGAAGGGACATTTTGTCTTAACTTTTGTATTTTATTATTACATCGTAAATCTCTCCCCAAACCCCAACCTCCTTTATTCTTTGTGTAAAATTTGGTTCATTTTTACAAGTGGCCATAATGAAACTCATTAGTATTGGTAAGACTTAGCTGCTGCAGGCTTCCTTAGAGCAAAGCCATACTAATGTTGGCCACTGTTCCAGTGTTGTGTGCTCTTCATTAATGCAAGGTCATTTCCACTTCCTTCTCTCATTTCTCCCTATGGCAATGCCTCCCTGCACAGGTCATCTGGGAAAAAAAAAAGTTCTCCCCCTTTTCCTTGCAGTGGTATGGTGTTATAAAATTAAAGAATCCTGTCTCCCAAGTAATAGCTACCAGCACAATCCTAGCCCCAATCTAGTGTCGTTTCTATTTAAACGGGAGCCTACCTACTAAGACATACAAGCCAAAGCATAACATCCCACCTTTCCCAGTAAAGCCCTAGGAAATGAATGGGCTTTGCAGAGTGGCCTGAAGGCTATCAAAGTTGTGTTCCATTGGATCTAGGTAAGGAGACTCAGTTCCAAATTAAAAGTCTCCTGGCTGAAAATGCCATGCCACCAGCCAACCCTCGCTTCCAAGACAGGGCTTGTAGCTCAAGCACATCCTCTGCACGCAGCTCTGGCAGTGTCACATAGGCGTGGAGGCAGTCACTGGGACAGCACTGACCCATGTCATTCAGGGCTTCCTGTGTTGAACAGCACATAAGCTAATAAGTAAGCAGTGTGGAGGCAGACCTTGAGCCACATGTGTGATGTGCTCTGCTTCAAGCTCCACTGAGAGAGCAAACAGCTGCATTGTACATTAGTTCAATTTTCCAAATGGTCTTGAGGTGTCACACATGGAAGCAGAGTAATCTCAATGTGACTGCAGTGTGGATAACTGCAGTGAGGACTACATCTGAAAGAAAAGTCTGCACCCTTCTCAATAAGCATAGGTGAAAAAGCACTGTTGGCCTCAGCAGCTGGCCTCCAGTAGCAGCTGGGGCATTTAACATTACTTCACCTTTGTGATGAATGGTGGGGTGCATTTCCCTAATCAAAGGGACTGATATCAACACCACAAGTTGCTTTCTCCATCCTACAAGCTTTATTCCAGTCTGATCAGGGGAAAGCCTCAGCTGGTTGGCTTTTTCAATTGTCCATTTCAGCCAGATATTGAGTGCGACCCTCAACTATTCTGGTTTGGCCAGGTGAGATGCAGGCAGAGCTGAGTGCCACCAACATTAGAGCTCACAATTTGTTACCTTCACAACTTCCTTGTATGTGCGTGCAACAGGAGAGGCGACCACAACATGCTCCTGCAATACCCCTCTTGGGAGAGCCATGAGGGCAGAAGAGCAATTTCCAACACATGGCCCCTCTGGCACATCTCCAAAAGAAGGGATTGGAGCCACTTGTGCAACTTCATTTCCCCTGCAATGGATTACAGGCTTGCCACCAACGTGGGCATGATCAGTGGTACTAAAAGCAGTTGACACACCTAGAAGAATCTGCATGAAAATGTGAGGTGAAAACCTGGCTCCCACTAAATTCAATGACAAAACTTCTTTGATTTGCATGGAGCCAGGATGTCACCCATGTTCTTCATCTGCATGAGGAAATCCTTGATCATTCCAACAAGCACAGCTTCAGGCACAGCCAAGCCTGAAATCAAACTGACTGTGGTTAGAGAGATGATACTTGGATTGAGGGCTTCAGATATTGCCATAGATGCTTTGTCTCAATCTTTACAAAAAGCTTTGGCCAAAAATGGGCATTTTGCTGTAGTTTGAGATCATCCATTTCAAGAGATGACAAAGCAGCTGGCTGCTTATCCCAGAATAACTGTAAAGCAAAGGTTAGAAACAGTGGTGACATGATGAACTGTTTGCACCATTTTTGATACTTGGATTGAGGGCTTCAGATATTGCCATAGATGCTTTGCCTCAATCTTTACAAAAAGCTTTGGCCAAAAATGGGCGTTTTGCTGTAGTTTGAGATCATCCATTTCAAGAGATGACAAAGCAGCTGGCTGCTTATCCCAGAATAACTGTAAAGCAAAGGTTAGAAACAGTGGTGACATGATGAACTGTTTGCACCATTTTTGTATTTATGGGTGCCCTGGTTGGACTGGACAGACTAAATACAAGAGGATTGGTTTCACTTGAGTTAATATTTTGAATTCAACTAGTGAAGCAACTTTTGCATGAAACTCATGGAACTTTAATGCCTTGTTCAGGAATTGTTTACTTGACAGGCTAATAGCCGCTCCACAGCTTGAGCTCCTAGAGGACAAAATTTGTTTCATACCTTGAGGGTATACAATCCCAGGACAGCAGATGGCCCTATGATTATTATTTCCAACCTGTCTTACCTGACCATTCCTTCCCTGTATGAACAGCTGTTTCATTCACTTCAGTGCAACCCAGCCGGATGGGCTATTTTTCTTCTGCCCTTTCCTTTGCACATTACATAAATCTTTTTTTTTTTTTGACCTGGCCTGCAGTTCCATCCACCTGTGCATGCCTTGAGCAATATATAACTTTTGCCAGCTCTGCTTGCCTTTACAAGCTACAGCTTTTTAAACCACATTTTTTTTCAATAATGCTGAATTGGCACATTAATTGTGTCCAGTTTATGGTTTTCAATTTTAATAAAGTTTCACAATTTCAGATCTCTAGTTGTCAACTTATTAGAATGGAGCTGCACTCAAGATAAGAAATGCCAGGATTAAGGTTGCTCGTGCATGATTAAATTGGTCCCTGGTGTGTTAGTATTATACATTTAATTACATGATAGTGTACTGTTTTTTCACAGGGCCACTGCCTCATTCTGTGTGCAGGATGGGTAGTGCTCACTGAATAAGCAGCCCTTCAACGTTGTGTTTTATCATTATTAAATGCATGGTCAATACCTCATTTACTGCACACTAGTCAAACCCTGCTCTGACTACAGACTTATTTCCTCATGGGCTTTTTTTATGGTGTTTATCAATTGTCCGGTTTAGCCCCTGCAGCCTTGGCTAAAGCATGCTCAGTCGCTCTGTGGGATGGTGCAAGCTCAGCTTGGTTGTCATGCAGGAGTTGGTTGGGAATGAAGAATGCTCATTGCAGATGGAATCTTGGGAGAATTTAGCTGCTAAACACTCTACTGAGCTTGTGCAGACTGCTTTTGATTGGAGGCTTATAACTTGGCAAATTTGTGTGAATTTTCACAAGGACAGAAAGAGAGAGATCCCTGAAACCAAGGCAAACCCCTTGCCAAATTCTAAGTCCCTGCTGCAGAGCATGGAAGCACTAAAGCTTGTCATCAAAACAGCTGTATGAAATTTAATATGCACAAAACATATTTTTTTCCATTACCTTGTTCTCTGCTTAGCTGTTTTTGCTGAAGTTTACAATAAAATTCAGCCAGAGGCTAACAACCAGCATGGGACATTTCAACCTGCATGATTTGTCCGGCAAAAGGTAGAAGCTACTGAAAACAGGGTCTTCTAACGGAAGTGTTTGGCAACCTTAACTAAAGGCAATATTACCTGAGCAGCCTGTAATAATTCCTAGTTCATTAACTTCTTACTGTCACTTTCTTGAGACTTTGCAGAATCCCTCTGACATCCTCATGTACGTGTTGAATAGAACAGGTAACCAAGACACAAGCTCCTGAGATACTCCACCTGGGAGAGACCTTAGGGCAGAAGAGCAATTACCCAAAAGTACCAGGCCATTATTCACTGATCTCAATTGATCCCCAGATACTCATGTTGTGATATAATTGCTATCCGACATTACATTGATCTTCAGGGTTATTTTTTGTTGTGAACTATTTCTCTGTGTGTGGGTTTTTTGGTGTGGGAGGGGGATCCACATTAAATGCTTTGCTTTAGAACCTTTATCCACTTCCAAAGTCTGGCAGCAATTGCTTTTATGTAACTTGAACTGCAAATAAGGATATATTTGATACAAACTAATCCTAAAAAAGGGCCTGATGAAGTGTTAGAATCTTATTTCTTCTGAGAGTTTAGCAGAGTCCCACATTAAATATCAGGCTGTACTGCCCCACTTGTGCTACATACATAATAAGGAAAAATAATTAGCAACCATGTTAATAAAAGCCTGAAAAAGACCAGCTTCTGATTTTGATCCTGGTCTTGTCTCAGCATCTACGGTGACTTAGATAGCACCTGACATATGCTACCTTATTGACCCTAATTTTGTACCTCAGTAAAAGTATGTGTGCACATAAAACCCCATGAAATTAAAAATAACTGACAACCTTGAGACCTAAAAGACAGGATGGGAAACAAGGGATAGAAAGCTTTCCAGAAAGGTCTCGAGGAGCAGTCAGCATAATCTAATATATATAATGTGTGTAGGGGAGGCTACATATATTAAAAATTCTATCCACATCTCTGCTCCTCTTACATTTAGAGAAGCGAGTATGAAATAGGGAGGTAGCCCTGACTATGAAACGTTATGTTTGAAATCTAATGTAGAGGAGAGAGAAACAAGTTTTTATAGATGATTCAGCTAGGGCACTTAAAAGTGTTGCTGAATTTTTGTATAGTAAATTGAGAGGTAAAAAATGTAAATTTGTGTCAGGCGCCAATGGACAAACGCAGCTGTGTATAACTCTTTGGACAACAGACAGGTGAAGATAGAAAATTAATTATAAATAATGTGAACAGGAAAGTTTAAAGAAACAAGTTTATCTATGTTGATTAATAAGTTGAATTTTGGAGAGGCATGGACATACATTGTGAAAGTGAAATCTGTTTGCAGAACAGGGGCAGTTACCCTGCACAGTCCCCACAGATGAAGCATCCAGCATGTGTTGTGGTTTTTAAGTGTAACGTTATCTGATCAGGTAGTGCAGTCTCTTCTCTCTGAAGCCACCTGAATAGAAAGAAAATGATTTCCAGTATTCTTTGAGCAATGCCCTTGATTTAAATTTCTGTGACTGATGGAATATACAACCCCCACACTGAGCAATACAGGGTTAATGAGCTATTGTGGGCTCAGTGAGCCCACTACACCTGTGAGAGATGTCAGACTTGGAGGCAGTTTTAAAAGGGGAAGCACTGCACAGTTGGTGGCAGACCAGAGAGGAGTGTAGGCCTCCAGTCCTCAACTCCTGGAGCAGGGCTTGGCTGAAGGTAAGAGCTCCTTGAACTACTGCTGCCTGATGGCTCTACCCTGAAGGAAGGGGGGGCCTAACGTTGATCCACTTTTGATGGGACTATTCTTCCATATTAGCCTGTGAGCCTAGTTGGGGCTACAGCTTCACAGAAGCCCACTGAAGAAAGAGACCCTTCCCATACCCATGGGACAATTCATGTGTGTTTGTTAGCTGACAGCCCTGAAACGGGGGGCGGTGGACTGTCCAGGGTTCAGCAGGAGGACTGAATTTCTTATAACTGGACTGGGGTGGTGGAGCATGCAAATGTCACAGAATAGAGGTTGGGTGAGTACAAAGGCCTGGCCTGGCGCCTAAGGGCTCTCTGGATAAGGAACATGGTGACACATGTAACAATTTGGGCCATGTCCTGTACACCCTACACATACAAATCTCCCATCAACCTGTAGAGAAGATGTATATGCTGAAGGCAAGCATGATTTAGATTTGTGGAAATAACTTAAGTTTATTTCTTTTGGTCTTTGTACATTTTTTTTCTGTGCTACCTTGTTAAAGGACAAACTCCACTGTCTTCTGTGACTCTAATAGTGTAAGAAGGCCATAAACAATGCCCAAGCATGCTTTAAATTGACAGATCCTGAAATTTGAACTGTGCCTATCATTATAAGGGAAAGGTGAAATAACTCAAAATATTCCCACTGCAGTTCTAAAGCCTATTGTCCAGGCTGAAATGCAACCTCCCACCTTGAACAATAACTATTGGGTGACTCACAGGAGACTGAGATTTTACTAGATTTATAGACAAATTTCACAAATTGCTTTCAATTGTCCAAGAGAGAACTCAGAGTGAGAAACAAATGGTTTTCTAAAACAGATTAGATAGAGAATTGGCTGGCTAGGGGTCATATCCTGCCGTTCTTAATCAGCCAGGAATACTGGTTCAAATCCAAGATTGGGAGTCCAGAGAGAAGGGTTTCATTATAAGCTCTCCCACTGACTTGCTGTATGATCTTGCGCAACTCAGTTTCTTTGTTGGAAAGTGAATAGTTTCCTGGTCCTCAATTTCCCTTCCTGTTGGATTTTACTGCATTAGATGGCTGTATGTAAGGACTCCCTTAGAGTCCTACTACTGTGTAGTCAAATTTCAGGCTTGTTGTGAGACACGTGATGGGATGTTCACCCCCCAAAAGGCCTGAGGAGGTTAAGATGGCTAGCTGAGCCAATTAACTGTTTAGGCTCACTTGGAGGAGGGGCCAGGGAGCAATGAGGACTAATTAAAGAGGAAGCTCAGCTGGACAGGAACAGGAGGGCCCTGTATAAAGCAGACTAGCTGGACTAGAAGGAGGCTGCAGGGAGAGAGGTTACAGTCACTGTCAGGGTGAGTGAAGGGAAGGTAGAAAACAGCACAGGGATACCGCCATAAAGGATGGGACTGTGAAGACCTTGACTGCTTGTTATAGCATCCCTGGGCTGGAACCCACTGTAGAGGGCAGGCCTGGGTTCCCCTATCAGCCACTGAGGAAGTGGCACTGTCAAGAGGCAGTGAAAGAGAAGACTGTCAGGGACAGTGAGTCCTGAGAAAATTTGATGCATGCAATTTCCCTGGAAGGGGAAAATCACAGTGACTTGGCCGGCTCCAAGCCATGAAGAGGGAGCAGTCAAGTCTAGAGAGCGCAAGACTGGGAGAGTGACAGAACCATAGGAAGGTCATTGGCCCAGCAGAGTTAATCCCTAGGTGCAGTCAGAAGGAGGCACTCTAGCAGTAAGTAGAGCGCCCCATGACACCATGGAACTGAGAACAGTGACTGGAATGGTGCCCTGTTATGTAACCTCTATGTTCACTGTGCCTTTTGTCATAGCTATTAACTTTTCTGACAAAATCATATTTCTCCTGCTGTTAGCCCTGTAGAGCAAATAAAGCCAGGACAGAACCTAGGTTCCAGTTTGACAATTCTGCTGATGATGCATGAGGCAGTTGTGTTCCAACTGCAGAATCTTTTGCCAGTGATAACACAGGAGGCAGAGAAAGCAGCCTGATTTTTGAGCATCCATGCTGAGTTTGCTGTTCTGACAAGTTGGGCATGGAAAGGGAATATAGTGTGACTTTAAAACTGAGTTAAGTTGATATGGAAATCATTGAAAGAGGGGGGGAAAGTATAAAACTCACTACTGAAGGTCACTTTTCTTACTAGCATTGCATTTCAAACTTGCATCAGCCGGGAGAAGGAAAAAAACCACACTGAACTTGATATACCTCGTGCCTTGTTTTTGGTTTTAAAGCCACAAATCAAAACTTAACTTCAGTGCCTGCTACCTAAAAAATTTCATCTGGAAGCTAAAATAGTATGACAATGTATACAGCATGTTGTCCCTTCATATATGATGATCTAGAATAGTACCAATTTTCTTGCTGTCGGGTTTGGTATATTGTAAGGCACTGCACTTGGCTTTGTACTCTGCTCAGCCCTATGGAGCCCCTTCATTTTTAGTGAGAATCCTCCTTTTTAAGAAGCTGACTCTGAGAGTTTCCTGACATATACAATTTCAGGAGCTGATCTAGTTAGTTCTGTTTCATTTATTAAACTAAGCACAACGTATCCTAGGTATTTCTAATGGGTCCTGTGATATCTAGTGTTTTCCAGAGCAAGGGGAGTGGTGTTGGATAGTGATAGGATTCACACTATGTACAGCTTCTGTTCTCCCTCCTCCCACCCCCTCCATTTTACTTGCTGTGGCTGGTGAGGGTTGTGATGGGGAGAATCCTCCCCACTGGGTGGAAGTCTCCTTATTTTCTCTCTGTTCTGTCTGACTGTCCAGCTGTGATTTCTTTGTTCTGTTCCTTTTTGTAAGGAGCCTAATTGGAAGGTTTCACAGCCCTAGTCATACTCCACCTGCTTGGATACTCCTCAGACTGCGGTGTTTGGATCACAGCACTGGACCCTGGTGCATTTAAGGTTCCCTTGGTCTTAGTAATCTCCAGCACTGTCTCTTTCTATGTTCCACTTCCTAAGCACAGACGTACTGTCTTTTACCCTTTCTGGAAGTGGGACCTCACAGTTCAGCTGTCCTAGTTCCCCAGTATCAGTGCTGAACATCCCCAAGACAGCCTAGTAGCTTAAGCCCACTCTTTCCTAGGTTCCCAGCCTTGTGGGCACTCTGGTTTAGAGCTTATGCCTTCGGGGACATGTGATAGTTGAAATAAATAGACATAGATTTGCAGGAGGATTTCTTAAAACAATCACTCTTTTTGCTTTAAACAGCAGAAGATCCGAAGAAGAACTCTGTATAAGCTCGAAAGCTTGTCTCGCTCACCAACCAAAGTTGGTCCAATAAAAGATATTACCTCAACCATCTTGTCTTTGATAGCCTGGGATCAACATGGCTACAACAACACTACATAGCACAAGAGTTACACAGATCTAGGCAAAACAATAAACACCTGTACACTATTATTTGCCTCAGTTTCCTCACCACTTTTGAGCATTCTTGGGGACCTGGTCAGCATCTTCTAAGGAGCTGAGTATCTTTCCCTCTCCTCTTTTCCACTTGCACATGTCTTCTCCTCCAGAGTCTGTCTGTCTTCACCTATGCAGTCAATGTTCTCCAACTCCTTTGGCAGTCAAAAAGGTTCCCCCTCATTCCGGGTACCTGCCCCTTTGTTCCTCCGAGTCGAGTCCCGTTCACAACTTTTCAGTCTTTTTGTTTGTAAAGGATATCAACACCTCAGTCTTTGTTCCCCTTCTTTTGAAATTCCATTCCTTCTCCTTTAGAGATCTGGTTTCCCTGGGCTTCAGCCATCCCATTGTTCTATTCTGGCACAGCCTATTAACCTGTTGATGATAGCCATTAATGAATATCTAATTGAGAGAAAGCCATTCAGGCACCACTTACCTCCCCTAAGCACCAGGAGTAAAAGGTAAGAATATAGTACAAATAACTGGACTTCACTGCCCTGTCCACTTTGACCCCAAAACCCTCTGTCCCAGTTGAAGTGAACACCACCTGTATTGAGGGCTGCCCAAAAGTAAGTGTGTGTGTGAGAAAGCAGTTTACCCTTGGCCCTTCATTTGAGAAGACTCTCAAACCAAGTGGTGTTGCGACTCCATTGATGGAGAGGCAGATGGGCCAAACCTGAGTAGTGCTGGATCTCACTTGAGCCACTTGAAATGTTGGGAGTAGGAAATTAATTTTAAGGATTTAAACACACAGTTCATAATATCAAACAGTATTCCTAAGTTGTACATAGACATTCTCCAAATGGCCGCAGAAAGGGATAAGTTAATTGGATTTCAGCTCCCAGTAGAGATGGGAGTGAGTGTTAGATCCTGGGGGGAGTGTGTTAACTGAGAAAAATTTCCTCTCTTGAGAGAGAGAAAGAGAGAGAGAGAGAGAGAGAATGTGGCCCGATGAAAGATTACTGGGTGCCCTTTCAGGAACTACACAGGATGCCAGTTAGAGTGGTAATTGTGAGGAGGTCTCTTCAGGTCACTGAACAATAGCTTACTTCTCTGACTCTTGTGTGAAGCCCCCCAACTGTAGTTCCTTCTCTAGGCCTTGCAGAACGCTATGAAGTGATTGCTAGACTGTCCTCACTGCTTGATTTTAAATAATAGAAATGTAGGACTGAAGGTACTTCAGTTGGTCGTCCAGTCCCGTCCCCTGCCCCGAGGCAGGACTAAATATTATCTAGACCATCCCTGACAGATGTTTGTCTAATCTGTTCTTAAAAACTTCCAATGACAGAGATCCCACAACCTACCTAGGTAATTTGTTCCAGTTCTTAACTACCCTTACTATTAGGAAGTTTTTCCTAAAGTCTAATCTAAATCTCCCTTGCAGAAATTTAAGCTCATTACTACTTATTCTGCTCTCACTGGGTAAGGAGAACAATTTATCATCCTCCCCTTTGTAATAACATTTTATATACTTGAAGACTTTTATGTCCCTCCTCAGTCTTCTCTTTAGTCTTCTCCAGACTAAAACCCAATTTTTCCACATTTTTCCCTCATAGGTTATGTTTTCTAGATAAGTAATCATTTTTGTTCCTCTTCTCTGGACTTTCTCCAATTTGTCCACTTCTTTTCTAAAGTGTGATACCCAGAACTGGACACAATACTCCAGTTGAGGCCTATTGGTGCTGAGTAGAATGGTAGAATTACTTCTTGTGTCTTGCTTCCAACATCCTGCTAATACATCCTAGAATGATGTACGTTTATTTGTTTGTTTGTTTGCAACAGTATTCCATTGTTGACTCATATTTAGTTTGTGTTCCGCTATAACCCCCAGATACTTTCCTGCAGTACTCCTTCCTAGGCAGTCATTTCTCATTTTGTATGAGTGCAACTGATTGTTCCTTCCTAACCATAGTACTTTGCATTTGTCCTTATTGAATTTCATCCTTTTTATTTCAGATCATTTCTCCAGTTTGTCAAGATAATTTTGAATTCTAATTATGTCCTCCAAATTGCTTGCTAACTCTTCTGAGCTTGGTATCATCAACAAACTTTATAAGCCTATGCCTTTCTATGCTTCTCTATGCCTTTATCAAAACTATGTATGAAGATGTTGAATATAGCCAGACCCAGACAGATCCTTACAGGATCCCACTCTATATGCCCTTCCAGCCTGACTATGAACCATTGATAACTGCTCTGAGTATGGTTTTCCAACCATTTGTACACCCACCTTGTGGTATGTTCGTCAAGGCAATATTTCCCTAGTTTTTGCTTATGAAAAGTTCATGTGAGACATTATCAAAAGGCTTACTAAAGTGAAGATATATCACATCTATTGCTTCCTCACTCTCCACAAGGATTGTTACCCTGTCAGTGATTGAGGAGAGGATGATTTGACATGATTTGTTCTTGACAAATCCATGCTGATTGTTAATTATCACCTTATTTTTAGGTGCTTACAAATTGATTGTTTGCTCCATTATCTTTCTAAGTACTGAAGTTAAGCTGATCTCTCCCTCTCTCTCTCTCTCTCTCTCTCACACACACACTCTCTCTCTTTACTATTAATAAATGGCTATTTTTCTATGCAGCTTTCTGGCCTTGAATTTATCCATCCTTCTGATACTACTGAGAGTACTGGGTTCTTGGTATAGGTCTAAGAATGCTACTGATTTTTACATGTATCCTCTTTATGGTTTCCATATTCTTTTATAGCTATACTACAACACCACATGGTCTTATTTTTAATATCTATTTAACCCCTCGGATTCTGCAGGTTGGCCAACACCTCTTTACAATGAGACATACACTGGGAAATCTCATCACAAACATTACTAAGGAAGATAAATGTGCACACCTTGGGAAGCACATGTTATGGGCTCCTTGCACTTTCTCATGCTCTCATGTGGCATAAGGATACATAAGGCCTTGTGAAAGCAAAAAAGGGAGAACTAGCTTCAAACTCATCTCTGTTCCTAACAAGTGTCATCTCAGTAATATTCACTCTCGCTACAAGATCTGATCTACATACACAATTAACAAGGACATTGGAATTTAATATAAATTCAGTATACATAACTTTTTCTTCAGCCATTGATCTGGATTGCTTATCACAAATAATTGCACCTCCAATAAAAATACTTGCTAATGATTCTTATCTTTGTTACAAAAAGTTTTATCAGTCATCTTTTATAAACACAGCAGTGGCAGCGTAAACCAAGATTCACGTTATATAACTTCACGTGTATAGTAAAATGAAAAATTCAGATTAGAGAGTGAAATTGCATTAGAGAAAAACATACAGAAGTATGTTTTGAAATGCCTTTCTCATGGCAGCTAGGACTGTTGAAATTTAAAACTGCAACTGCCCTGACTTTCACGAAGTTGTCTATTATCCCACAGATCTATTATCGGACACTAGCAGCATCCCAAAGTATCTAAAGGTCAACATGTTATCACAACATGAAGTTATGTGGCTATGCAGTGACAAACTTCATAATGCAATGCTTTTATTGTAGAAGTCACAGTGGAAAAACCAGCAAACATAAAGTGAGGATGGAGGGAAAGGTTAAAAACAGAATGTCAGCCTGACATTTCAATAGAAATTGATTGCTTTTAGTGGCTTGCTTTAGTAGTCTTAAGTTATTTTAAACTATTTTTCTTGTCTCTATATAATACTAAAACACAAATATGAAACCATGCAATAAAAACTAATAATGAAAACATTAATACAGGATGTGAATACGAAAATCTTAAACTAAGGATTTTATTAAAATTTCAGATAATTTGAACTACTTTTAATGAATATTAATAGGAATGGGACACAGGGTTATAAAACCAGGAAACCAAACTTGAGAAAGATAAGAATTTTTAACAAAATCTTAGTTATTAAAAATAATTGATGCTAATGTAATAATGCATTTCCAAGTCTTTAAGAGGAAAAAAAAACTCTTTGAATTTAAGGTCAGAGTAGTTACCCTCTTAAATGCCAGCTCAGCCACTGTCCCATTTCTAGTTCCCATTAAGCACTGAAAATGTATCTTAGAAAGCTTTCCATTTCCTTAATTTAGTTCTGTTAACAGGGAGGAAAAGTTAAAAGGGGCATGTACTAGCTGAACTGCTATTTGAACTCAGTGATGGTAACCTGAATAACATGGAACAAACAAGCTACTGGGAATAGTGAATTACTCCATGTATATGTAATGTCATTAAACTGAAATAGAGATTTTAGACAAAGACTAGAAAAAAAAATGCAACGTCTGTCTAAGCTCTGTTACCTTCACCACCACCACCAATATAACAGAAGCCCTTTTCCTTGGCTTTGCACAAAGGATTAGAATTTTAAGTAGATAGAGTTCTTACTCTCAATATCCTACATATGTATTTAGTCCAAGCTTACCCTCTTTCTGGATTTTCTTTACTGGTACCTCAAATAACAAAAATCTTTAATTCTTAGCCTTAACTTCCTCTATAATCTTAGCTGTTCTTAGAGTTATTCTGCAGAAACCTCTGTCTTGGACCCAATACCTTCCACCCATTGAAACACCCTGTGACAGGGCATACTCACCTCTCGTCAGTGCCTCTTGTGGGCTGGGTGTGATGCTGCAACCTTTTTTTGGTTCTGGTGCCCCCTGTAGGTTGTTGCCCTTGCTGGGTGGGTCTTCCGTGGCTCAGCCCTTTGGTCAAGTCACACAGTCAATAATGGATGAACCCCTTCTGGGGTAACAAAGTTCAAGACATGGTTAGTCCATACCAGGATCTTCAGCCCCATCTCTGGGCCTGGTCAGTCCTCACCAGGGTCCTCCCTGGCTGGTTGGGGGAACCCAGGCCTGCCCACTATCCCAGGTCCCAACTCCTCTGAACAGGAGTCACATACTGCTCCCTTCAACTCCTTCAATTAGCTGCTATTGTTTTCCCTGGCCTTCTTCTCTCATGTCTCTTTCCTTTTCAATTATTAATTTACGATTACAGATCTCAGGTCCTTTCAAAGAGCAAAATGCAGTCAGAACTCAACTTTTGCTTATCTCTCAGGCTCCTGTGGCCAGGGCAGAGCACTCTTCCTTGCCACGGAGGTCCCAGCCAGGAACTGACCTGCTCAAGCCCTGTAGCTCCTTTTGTCAGAGCCTGCTGTGCTCTGATTGGCTGCTTCCCTACACACTTTCTAGGCAGGCCTGGAGGACTCACCTTCACTGCACCTCTCCTGGGGTGGGGTGTTGTAGAACTATTAGAGCTTCACACACCCCTACCCTCTCATATGCAGGGTGGAGTTAATATGCAGCTCCTGTTGCAATGGGTCAGTAGAATCAACTAGCATTTCTCTGCAGGGTTCCAACCTACGGTGGGTCAATGGATGAACCCAGTCATCCTGGTACATTCACATATAAATAAACAAGTCTTTTCACCCTTTTATTGTTCCACCTCAAAACCTCTCCATGCCTGGATAAATCCCTCTACTTTAATGGTTTCTGTGTAAAACCATTCTGGCTGGGCATCATGTAATGTGAACTTAATTAGAAGGGGTGTGTGTTGTGGTTTCATTGATGATAGAACACTGTATGCCTTGTAGAACGGGTTTCATAACAGAATGTTTCATAATAGAAGTCACCTCACTAGACTCTCTTTCCCTCCCATCAGTCCAACTCTCCACTGTTTCGTCATGTGAAACCCCAAGAAGCGCACCACAGACCACTAGTGTTTGACAGACCATGGCATCACAACAGTTGTTGTATAATAAAGATTGTGAAATAATTTTCCCAACAAACTTAGCCCCTTTCTACTGCTTATGGAATATTTGAATCTGATTTCCTCTAAATCATTCAAAGTTATTTAACATCTTTTTGTGAAGGTTTTTTTTCTGTGGGTTCATTATAAAAAATTGTCTGTATACATTTGATATGCAAATTTCAAGATATATTTGTTAGCTGTGATTGGTGTTAGGGTATTTGTTCACTGATTGGATACATACAGCTGTCAGATATCAGGAGAAAGTGAAGAGAACAATGCAACATTGAGACTTTTGGAGGTGTATCTGATAAAATAGATTAACGATTTCTAATATACCATATAAAACATTTTCCAAAATCTTCACACTAGAAAATACATGCAGTTGTCAGATCTATGAGCTGAATGAGTTTACATCTGAAATCTCAGATTGAACATAGTGATGCTATTATGATGAAAAACATTTGACTGCATGATAATCATTCAGGCATGTTTAACTGCATGTGTGTCTGGCTCTAACAGGGAGGTTAGGGAACCTTATCTTTCTAGTGTAAGCAGAGTTCCATGTAATAAAATATACCAAATTGCATTTCAATTTTCTGTTATAACTACAATTGTTGAGAGACAGTTGTGGAAAGAGCATGCATAGTCTTAGCTGTTGTCATAAATATAAAGGGAAGGGTAAACCCCTTTGAAATCCCTCCTGGCCAGGGGAAAGCTCCTCTCACCTGTAAAGGGTTAAGAAGCTAAAGGTAACCTCGCTGGCACCTGACCAAAATGACCAATGAGGGGACAAGATACTTTCAAAAGCTGGGAGGAGGGAGAGAAACAAAGGGTCTGTGTCTGTCTGTATGCTGCTTTTGCCAGGGACAGAACAGGAATGGAGTCTTAGAACTTTTAGTAAGTAATCTAGCTAGGTATGTGTTAGATTATGATTTCTTTAAATGGCTGAGAAAAGAATTGTGCTGAATAGAATAACTATTTCTGTCTGTGTATCTTTTTTGTAACTTAAGGTTTTGCCTAGAGGGGTTCTCTATGTTTTTGAATCTAATTACCCTGTAAGATATCTACCATCCTGATTTTACAGGGGGGATTTCTTCATTTCTATTTACTTCTATTTTCTATTAAAAGTCTTCTTGTAAAAAACTGAATGTTTTTTCATTGTTCTCAGATCCAAGGGTTTGGGTCTGTGGTCACCTATGCAAATTGGTGAGGCTTTTTATCCAACATTTCCCAGGAAAGGGGGGGGTGCAAGTGTTGGGAGGATTGTTCATTGTTCTTAAGATCCAAGGGTCTGGGTCTGTAGTCACCTAGGCAAATTGGTGAGGCTTTTTACCAAACCTTGTCCAGGAAGTGGGGTGCAGGGTTTTGGGAAGTATTTTGGGGGGAAAGACGCGTCCAAACAGCTCTTCCCCAGTAACCAGTATTAGTTTGGTGGTGGTAGCGGCCATTCCAAGGACCACGGGTGGAATACTTTGTACCTTGGGGAAGTTTTGACCTAAGCTGGTAAAGATAAGCTTAGGAGGTTTTTCATGCAGGTCCCCACATCTGTACCCTAGAGTTCAGAGTGGGGGAGGAACCTTGACATGGTGGCATAGTGGTGGGATTAACCTGAAATCATTTTGAGATCCAGTTGAGATTTTTTGAACTAGAAATACAGATTTTAAAAAGAAATTATTTTTTCCTTTGGAAAGGAAGTCCAGAAAGCAGTTGAAACTGAAAGCAGATTGTTTTTCTCTGCTTTGTGGCCAAGCAGAGACAAAAGGGGATTATCTTTGTGAATTGCAGGTTTTCTTTGCCTGGAGGCAGGGTACTTAACTCCTGCAGGGAAATTCACAGTCTTCCAACCCAGAGTTTTTTTTTTTTCTTTTCTTCCAAAAAGTAAATAGGGGGGGTGTGCTCTACCCATTTGCCTGGAGACAAAAGTGGCAGGGTGTTTTTTTTAGGATTTTGATTTTTTTTGTTTTACAAGGAGCACAGGTTTGAAAGGGAATTTTTTTTTCTTTGGGCTGGGTAAGCAGGTTTCCAAGTAGTTGGAGGTTTTTTGCTTTAATTTGGGCCCAGAGCAGAGACAAGGGAATTGTCTTTTTCTGTAGGCTGACAATCACTATCAGAGAATAGGTATTCTATTCCAGCACAGCAAAAGTTTACAGCCAAGTTTTGTTTGTTTATTTCTAAACCTCGGGTGTAAAGTTAGTTAAAAACAGAGAGGTTAGAATGGCAAAATCCGCGGCTCGACTACAGCTCGAATTAGCCAAATTTCAGGCTGAGGAAAGACAAAGGGAACATGAAAGACAGATAGAACTCATGCAGCTGAAGAAGGAACAAGAAAGGGAGGCAGAACAACACCAAGCGGCTGCTCACAGGAGAGCTATGGAAGCGAGGGACAAAGAACTGGAGGAGAAGGAAAAAGAGAGGAAGTATGTGGAGGAGATGGAGAAGATAAAGGCTCAGCAGAATATCCCAACAAACCCTAGTAATCCTTCTCCAAGTACCACTTCCCATCCCAGAAAGTTCCCCACCTACAAGGCAGGCGATGATACTGAGGCCTTCCTAGAAAACTTCGAAAGGGCCTGCCTTGGGTACAACATCTCTACTGACCAATACATGGTAGAGCTGAGGCCGCAGCTCAGTGGACCCTTAGCTGAGGTGGCAGCTGAAATGCCTAAAGAACACATGAACAAGTATGAACTGTTTAAATCCAAGGCGAGAGTCAGAATGGGGATAACACCCGAGCAGTCTCGTCGGAGGTTCAGAGCCCTAAGGTGGAAACCAGACATGTCATTTACCCGACATGCCTACCACATTGTGAAACATTGGGATGCCTGGATATCAGGAGCAAGTGTTGAATCTCCAGTAAATTTGCCCTTCCTAATGCAAATGGAACAGTTCTTAGAGGGTGTTCCTGAGGAAATAGAAAGATACATCCTAGATGGGAAACCCAAAACTGTAATCGAGGCAGGAGAGATTGGAGCCAGATGGGTGGAGGTGGCAGAGAAGAAGAAAACTGGTCGCAGTTGGAGCGGAGACCAGAAGGGACCACCCCAGACCACACCCTATTACCGGGGGCCGCCCAAGGCCCCACCTACCTCCCAAAGAACCCTCCAGACCCCTTATCGTCCTGCCACCCCGTTCTCCAGCAACCCTCCTCGCCCCAGTGACCCGTCAGCTGGACGATGTTTTAAATGTAACGAGCTGGGGCATGTAAAGGCCAACTGCCCCAAGAACCCCAACAGATTACAGTTCATTGCACCGGAATCACACCAGAGGTCCACAGGCCCAGATACTTCCCAGATACCCTTGGAGCGGAGGGAAACTGTGAGTGTGGGCGGGAAGAAGGTCACCGCGTGGAGGGACACCGGAGCACAAGTGTCAGCTATCCATGCTTCCTTAGTGGACCCCAATTTAATCAACCCAGAGATCCAAGTGACGATTCAACCCTTCAAGTCCAACTCTTTCAATTTGCCTACAGCCAAGTTGCCTGTCCAGTACAAGGGCTGGTCAGGAACATGGACTTTTGCAGTCTATGATGATTATCCCATTCCCATGCTGTTGGGGGAAGACTTGGCCAATCATGTGAAGCAGGCCAAGAGGGTGGGAATGGTCACCCGCAGCCAGGCTAAACAAGCCGTGAGGCCTAGCTCTGTTCCGGAAACTTCTATCAGGACCCAGTCAGAGGTGATGGACCCGGACCCCAGGCCAATGTCTGCAACAGCAGTAGTGGATCCAGTCCCAGAGACCCAGACGGAACCAGTCCCAGAACCGGAACCAGCCGAACAACCAACACCAGACCCAGTGTCAGCACTGAATCCAGTACTTGCAACCTCAACACCAGAGGGCCCCACCGACCCTGAACTGGCAGCAGCCGATAACCCTACACAAGAGGCTCAGCCGGAGCCTGAATCCCAACATAGTGCACCAGCGGAGAGCGGTTCACAGTCAACAGAAACAGCTCCATCCCCTATATTGCTTCCAGAGGGACCAAGCCTAGGTCCACAATCCAATGAGGGACTGATGTCTCCAGCATCAAGGGAACAGTTCCAGACCGAACAGGAAGCAGATGAAAGCCTCCAGAGAGCTTGGACAGCGGCACGGAGCAACCCACCGCCTCTCAGCTCTTCTAATCGATCCAGGTTTGTTGTAGAAAGAGGACTTTTATACAAGGAAACTCTTTCTGGTGGACACCAGGAAGACTGGCATCCTCAGAGACAGTTGGTAGTTCCAACTAAATACCGGGCCAAGCTCTTGAGCTTAGCCCACGATCACCCTAGTGGCCATGCTGGGGTGAACAGGACCAAAGACCGTTTGGGGGGGTCATTCCACTGGGAGGGAATGGGCAAGGATGTTTCTACCTATGTCCAGTCTTGTGAGGTGTGCCAAAGAGTGGGAAAACCCCAAGACCAGGTCAAAGCCCCTCTACAACCACTCCCCATCATTGAAGTTCCATTTCAGCGAGTAGCTGTGGATATTCTGGGTCCTTTTCCGAAAAAGACACCCAGAGGAAAGCAGTACATACTGACTTTCATGGATTTTGCCACCCGATGGCCAGAAGCAGTAGCTCTAAGCAACACCAGGGCTAAAAGTGTATGCCAGGCACTAGCAGACATTTTTGCCAGGGTAGGTTGGCCCTCCGACATCCTCACAGATGCAGGGACTAATTTCCTGGCAGGAACTATGAAAAACCTTTGGGAAGCTCATGGGGTAAATCACTTGGTTGCCACTCCTTACCACCATCAAACAAATGGCATGGTGGAGAAGTTTAATGGAACTTTGGGGGCCATGATACGTAAATTCGTAAATGAGCACTCCAATGATTGGGACCTAGTGTTGCAGCAGTTGCTCTTTGCCTACAGAGCTGTACCACATCCCAGTTTAGGGTTTTCCCCATTTGAACTTGTATATGGCCGTGAGGTTAAGGGGCCATTGCAGTTGGTGAAGCAGCAATGGGAGGGATTTACACCTTCTCCAGGAACTAACATTCTGGACTTTGTAACCAACCTACAAAACACCCTCCGAACCTCTTTAGCCCTTGCTAGAGAAAACTTACAGGATGCTCAAAAAGAGCAAAAAGCCTGGTATGATAAACATGCCAGAGAGCGTTCCTTCAAAGTAGGAGACCAGGTCATGGTCTTAAGGGCGCTCCAGGCCCATAAAATGGAAGCATCGTGGGAAGGGCCATTCACGGTCCAGGAGCGCCTGGGAGCTGTTAATTATCTCATAGCATTCCCCACCTCCAACCGAAAGCCTAAGGTGTACCATATTAATTCTCTAAAGCCCTGTTATTCCAGAGAATTAAAGGTTGGTCAGTTTACAGCCCAGGGAGAAGATGATGCTGAGTGGCCTGAAGGTGTCTACTACGAAGGGAAATGTGCTGGTGGTGTGGAAGAGGTGAACCTCTCCATGACCCTTGGGCGTATGCAGCGACAGCAGATCCAAGAGCTGTGCACTAGCTACGCGCCAACGTTCTCAGCCACCCCAGGACTGACTGAACGGGCATACCACTCCATTGACACAGGTAATGCTCACCCGATTAGAGTCCAACCTTACCGGGTGTCTCCTCAAGCTAAAACTGCTATAGAACGGGAGATCCAGGATATGTTACAGATGGGTGTAATCCGCCCCTCTGAAAGTGCATGGGCATCTCCAGTGGTTCTAGTTCCCAAACCAGATGGGGAAATACGTTTTTGCGTGGACTACCGTAAGCTAAATGCTGTAACTCGCCCAGACAACTATCCAATGCCACACACAGATGAACGGTTAGAGAAACTGGGACGGGCCCAGTTCATCTCTACCTTGGACTTAACAAAGGGGTACTGGCAGGTACCGCTAGATGAATCTGCCAAGGAAAGGTCAGCCTTCATCACACATCTCGGGCTGTATGAATTTAATGTACTCCCTTTCGGGCTGCGAAATGCACCCGCCACTTTCCAAAGACTTGTAGATGGTCTCCTAGTGGGATTAGGAGAATATGCAGTCGCCTACCTTGATGATGTGGCCATATTTTCGGATTCCTGGGCAGACCACCTGGAACATCTACAAAAAGTCCTTGAGCGCATAAGGGAGGCAGGACTAACTGTTAAGGCTAAGAAGTGTCAAATAGGCCTAAACAGAGTGACTTACCTTGGACACCAGGTGGGTCAAGGAACTATCAGCCCCCTACAGGCCAAAGTGGATGCTATCCAAAAGTGGCCTGTCCCAAAGTCAAAGAAACAGGTTCAATCCTTCTTAGGCTTGGCTGGTTATTACAGACGATTTGTACCGCACTACAGCCAAATCGCTGCCCCACTGACAGACCTAACCAAAAAGAAACAGCCAAATGCTGTTCAGTGGACCGGAAAGTGTCAGAAGGCCTTTAACAAGCTTAAAGCGACACTCATGTCTGACCCTGTACTAAGGGCCCCAGACTTTGACAAACCGTTCCTAGTAACCACAGATGCATCCGAGCGTGGTGTGGGAGCAGTTTTAATGCAAAAAGGACCTGATCAAGAATTCCACCCTGTAGTGTTTCTCAGCAAAAAACTGTCTGAGAGGGAAAGCAACTGGTCAGTCACTGAAAAAGAATGTTATGCCATTGTCTACGCTCTGGAAAAGCTACGCCCATATGTTTGGGGACGGCGTTTCCACCTGCAAACCAACCATGCTGCACTGAAGTGGCTTCACACCGTCAAGGAAACTAACAAAAAACTTCTTCGGTGGAGTTTAGCTCTCCAAGATTTTGATTTCGACATCCAACACATCTCAGGAGCTTCTAACAAAGTGGCTGATGCACTCTCCCGTGAAAGTTTCCCAGAGTCAACTGGTTAAAATCGTCCTTGAGATGTGGAAAATATTGTTAGTCTTTATGTACTTGGTAGTATATTTAGAGATGCATGTGTCTTATTAACTCTGTTTTTCCTAGAGCTCCAGGAAGAAATCCCAGCCAGTGTTTCACCCTAGCTGAGATTTGGGGGGCGTGTCATAAATATAAAGGGAAGGGTAAACCCCTTTGAAATCCCTCCTGGCCAGGGGAAAGCTCCTCTCACCTGTAAAGGGTTAAGAAGCTAAAGGTAACCTCGCTGGCACCTGACCAAAATGACCAATGAGGGGACAAGATACTTTCAAAAGCTGGGAGGAGGGAGAGAAACAAAGGGTCTGTGTCTGTCTGTATGCTGCTTTTGCCAGGGACAGAACAGGAATGGAGTCTTAGAACTTTTAGTAAGTAATCTAGCTAGGTATGTGTTAGATTATGATTTCTTTAAATGGCTGAGAAAAGAATTGTGCTGAATAGAATAACTATTTCTGTCTGTGTATCTTTTTTGTAACTTAAGGTTTTGCCTAGAGGGGTTCTCTATGTTTTTGAATCTAATTACCCTGTAAGATATCTACCATCCTGATTTTACAGGGGGGATTTCTTCATTTCTATTTACTTCTATTTTCTATTAAAAGTCTTCTTGTAAAAAACTGAATGTTTTTTCATTGTTCTCAGATCCAAGGGTTTGGGTCTGTGGTCACCTATGCAAATTGGTGAGGCTTTTTATCCAACATTTCCCAGGAAAGGGGGGGGTGCAAGTGTTGGGAGGATTGTTCATTGTTCTTAAGATCCAAGGGTCTGGGTCTGTAGTCACCTAGGCAAATTGGTGAGGCTTTTTACCAAACCTTGTCCAGGAAGTGGGGTGCAGGGTTTTGGGAAGTATTTTGGGGGGAAAGACGCGTCCAAACAGCTCTTCCCCAGTAACCAGTATTAGTTTGGTGGTGGTAGCGGCCATTCCAAGGACCACGGGTGGAATACTTTGTACCTTGGGGAAGTTTTGACCTAAGCTGGTAAAGATAAGCTTAGGAGGTTTTTCATGCAGGTCCCCACATCTGTACCCTAGAGTTCAGAGTGGGGGAGGAACCTTGACAGCTGTGAAGGGTCTAATTGTCTTTGTGCTTGGGCTTAGCAAGTTGATTTGGGAGCCCTTTTCCTCTTGTTGCATTCCATCCCATGTAAAATGTTATCAATTACGGTGCTTTAGTCTGTAATCTTAAAATTCACCTTTCATGAATAGCTGTGCAAGTTCAATTTTCTCTTGAATATTCAACTCAAATACAAAAGGGTGCTGTGGAAGGAAAGTCATGAATTTTTGTGATCATCCAATTGCAGGTGTGTATATATGTATAATAGGAAACTAATTCAAAATCTACAAGACATCTACAGCCTAAATATTCTGTCTTTCTTTGTATACTGTACATTACATATCTAAAATACTTTCAAGCATATTTAATAGGTATCAGGGGATCCTTTTTGCTGGAATTTTTCATTTTCTAGATCACAGGATTTGTGTACTGTAAATATACATTCAGCAAATTGATCCACTAGCAGGAATATATCACCCTTCATTCTGACCAGCCTTAACTGTTCCCATGGGCTGACTCTCAGAATTCTCTCCAGATGAACAATGCTGTCCATACTGTTGCCCTTGCAGTTTTGTCTCTGTATATAGGTTTGAGACTTTAAAATATTAATAAAAACAACGAGGAGTCTGTTAGTCTTTAAGGTGCCACTGGACTCCTTGTTGTTTTTGTGGATACAGACTAACACGGCTGCCCCTCTGATACTAAAATATCCAGGTCTTCAGATATCATGGAGCATGTTATGCTGCCAGAAGTTGTATTCCAGCCAGATATCTTCTTTACTTGAAGAAAAATTATCCTTGCTTTCTGCTATTTTTCATAAAATTCAGGGTAAAGGTTTGACTCCTCAGTGCTGTGGAATCTAACGCTGAAAAGAAAAACACTGTTGGATTCAGTGTACTTAATTATTAATTACTGTAAATATTTTGCTTATTAAACATTGAACTTTGGCTGTGCTAGTGAAGAAAATGAATACAGTACATATAGGCCAAATTCTAAGAGCACCTGCAACTCCCGTGGACTGCAGTTTGGTGAATAGCATGTTTAACAACATATATGTTGCTGAAAACTGGCAAGGAAGCATGGTGCTGTCATGAGTGAAGCCTAGCTGGCATCCACAGCCTTCCTGGAAATCTAAATGAGACAAGTGCAAAGTTACAGAGGTGATTCACCTTCCTCAAAGGGAAGAAAGAACCAGACATATTCTTTACACAAGCCCTGCCTAAGTCTGACAAACCTTTTATATTTTATCAAAAACTACATTGTAAATGCCAGCTTCCCTTAGCTGTTTTCCCTTTTTCCATCTGACTACCAAGGTATCCTTGTACAAACATGACCTGCCTGCTTGCTGATGAGCCCTCTAGCCTGGTTCATTTAGTAAAATTACCAAGAGTTACATTTTTGTGACATCATAACCTTTTGTCTCAGCCTGAACAGCCGTGATGTAAACAGTAGATTGCAACATCCCTAAATGAATCCAATGAGAAGATGAGCAGGCTGAATACAAGGGAGATTTGTAGTTAAATTAGACATGGCCCATTGATGTATGCAATTTTACATGTAGAAAACTGAAGCATTGTCTTGATTTTCAGCTTTCTGTGGTGATCAGAATTGACACCTGCTAATGAGATTAGAAGAACAGAGAAGACCATTTTTAAGACCTTTCATTTTACAATATAGTATCTGTATGCTCACTCTGACACAGCTTCAGAGGAGAAGTAACCAAATTTCAAACCTACAATTCATTTTATTTAAGCTCTTCTGTGGCTCGCGAGCTTCTAAAGGTTTTTGTTGTCATTGTTGAAGCGGAGCTTATTTGCCATGCTGGTCTGTTCAAACTCTTATGATTTGATTTAAAATATGCAGTGGTTTACCTGCACTTCATAGTTCTACACCTTGATTCAGGGTAATTGAAAGAGCAATCAGAATGAACTCTTCAGTTTATTTTCCTATTTCACATGCATCTGATTCTATGAGCTTGGGATGGGGTGTCCACCCCACATAAAGCAGAGTAGGTTTAAATTAGATCAATTGACCTTATATAATGCACCAGGACAGCCAGGGCTCAATAAAGCCAAATGAAGTTCATCTGAGAAGGGGCAGGTTGGGCCTGTATGAAGGGATGAAGTGGAGACCAGACGGGGCTGCAGGGGCAGTAGTTGGCAGTCACTCCCTAGGAGATTTGTTTGGGGCTGTGGTGTCTGGAAAGAGAGGAGTAGTAGTTTACATTTAGTCCCTGGGAGAAGGGTGTTTGGACCAGTAAACCCAGAGATGGGAGCCTATAAGTTAGAGAAGGGAACTAGGAAAAAGTCCAGGGGAATAGCGACAGGTCCTGGGAGCGAGCAGACTGTTGTTGATGGACATAGGGTCACTGGGCTGGAATCTCGAGTAGGGGGTGTGCCCGGGTTCCCCGACCGGATGCTGGGAAAGTGGCACAGGACCTGGCCTTTGATCAGCAGACTGCCTGAAAAGGCATGTGGACAGTGGATCCAGTGGGACTTGAATAACCTGAAGGGGAGGACTATCCAGCGACCTGACAGGAGGGCTCACTCACAAAGGGGGAGCACCATGTCTTGGAGAGCGAAGAGAGGGGCAGGCTGGTGTAAGCAACCAGGGGCATCTGACCTGAAAAGAGCTAATTCCCAACCACAAGGATGCACCCCAGTGGTAAGTGAACTCCATTGCAGAACTCTACTGCATTCTCAGGTTTGCTATTATTGAGACCAAATCTTCACCTAGTGTAAATTTGACTAGTTCCACTGGCTTCACCAGATTTACACTAGCTGAGACTTTGTTCTGTTAGTTCCATGGTATCCAAGCAGGAAACCATGTATGAGTGTTCTTTCTGTGTGTAGCATGCACAATTTCTATAGTAACTGAGCCTGGATCATTGTGTATTTTTGTAAAAGTTTGTGTTGTGCTAGCCACTCTTCGTTACATCAGCCACACAACAATTTTAAAGTGGCTGATTTTTTGAGTGAATGTGCATCCACAGAGGTGACAATTGGATCAAATCTCCAGGTGTAGCCGTGGCACCTCAGGCTGCAATATCATAAGATGTCACAAGATGATCACTGCCTATGGAAACATAGTCAGTGCATGGACGGGAGACCTACAAGGGAAAACCAGAGTGCTGAAGGAATTAGAGCTGGTGATTCAGGGAGTAGGTGAATTGATTCCTGTATGTACATATTAATCATACTGGAAACTATTTGAGAAGAACTAGATAAAAGTTCACAAAAACTCGTACTGAACTGTCATTAAACACCTCTTCCCTTTATGTATATCTCATATTCACAGTACACTTGTCCTAATGTAAGATTCCAAATCTTCGCTGGACTTTACTGTTGTTCAGTCCGGTCAAATGAGTCCTTTTATTGAAAGTGAGAACAAGGAGTCCAAAGAATGGCCTTCAGCTTCTAGAATCATTAATTCAGTCAGTCTAACAAATGGGAGGCAAGGAACAGTGACCAATTGGTCAAATGGCAGGGGATCTGCCCTGGAGCATGATACATACACACAGTGTTCAGCCCCTAGCTGGATGGGCACAAATGCCATAATGATTTCTTAGCATGGCCCTGGCTGGGGTCTCTTATGCCAACCTGCTGAGCAAGCTTGGCTAAGCTTCTTCAGATTCACAGATAAGATTTATTCCTGAAACCTGACCTACATGAGCATGTATCTAAATGTGTGAAAGCTGTTATTTGATGGCAAACAATGAAAGGTCATAGAAAAAGCAGGCAAAGCATTTAAATCAAAATGATGAAGCTGGGTAATTTCATTAGTAACAGTTGTATTTACTGGAAGTCACAGATGGTGCGGTTTAGCTTATGGCCAATTTGTTAAGACAAAATAAGTATAAAGAAATAAATATTCCAAGTGAGAGGTGGTTAAAAATTAAATAGGCACCAGATGGCTCAAGATTGTCCTTCATACAAATTAGGTAAAAGAAGAAGACCTAAACAATTGAAAAACATTTCTGAATGGTACCCTTACAGCCTGGGTAGGCCTTTATCAATGGTAGGCTTAAAAAGAGAGCAATTAAGCTTCCTTTACCTTGCAGAAAGACATGTCTCAGCAAAGTGCCCTGCTTAATTTTGGATTAATTTCTACTGTGTGTGTGGTTTTGATTAAAACTAAAAGCTTAGTGAGAAGTCTGTGGATGGCAATGACTTTTTCAATTACCATTAAAGAAAGCGAGTATTTATTTGGATCAGGAAAAAGCCCTGACTATGAAAACGATAATGGGTGTGGGTGTGTGTACATACACCTATACTGGATGTATGTGCATAACCCCATTGAGTTTGTGTGTACACACGCACATACAGTGATGCAAGAACCAGCCTACTATCAATGCTACTTTGTATACTGTTTTTAAGGAATTTTAACAATTGTGTATAGATCGGTAATTATAGTTAACAATGAAATTGTTTGAGGCCGAAGAGGAACAGTGGTCTCTTGGTTAAGGCACTGGACTGGATCTCTGAGATCTGGATTAACTTTTTGTCTCTGCTACAGATGCTGTGCAACCTTGGGGCAAATCACTTCCCACCTCTGCCTTATTTTTCCATCTATTGAATGGAAATAATACTTCCTTACGCTGACTCTTTGCCAGTCAATGAGACTGTCCTCCTTTGTAAAGTGCTCTGAGATTTATTGATGAGCTTGATAAGAGCTGGGATGATGATGATGATGATGATGACTGTGAGCTCTTTGGGGCAGGGACTGTCTCTTACTATCTGTTTGTGCAGTGTCTAGCACAACTGGACTGATGACAATTGGGGCCTGCAGGCATGATTGTAATACAAATCAATAGAGATTAAAAAAAAAATAGGGTCAACCACATTGTTGTATAACAATTGTCTCATGGACCATTTCCTTTGATATTCATATGTATACGGGCTATCCTTCTTCCTTCTCATACTCATAACGTCCCTACGGAAACAGCAGTTTCTTGTGCAGACGTGAATTCCCTAATATCATTTATCTTTTCATCTGTACCTTAGTGCAATTTTGAGCAGGAACAAAGGAGCCATCAGCACTATGTGACCAGCAAGTTCTCCAAAGCTTTCCATGGAGCACCTTTAGCATAGGAGGCATTGATAAGAGGCATTGAATACTGAAAGGTACAAGTAAAATACTGCAGAGACAAAATCCTTTTTAATACAAGCTGGGTGCATGGTGCAAGTTTCCTTTTGCAAAAAAACCCCTAAAACAGCTAGCCAGCAGCTTTGGATGAGGAAGGCAGCTGGGGACTCAACTAATTAATGAGCAACACACATGAGTTTTCACACCTCCTGCATTCTCATTACACAATTCCTATTGCATCTTACATTCTACGGGGTATGAACACGTATAGATTAAAGGTGTGCACTTTGCAATGAAAAGAGTGTGTGTGTGTGTGTGTGTTGATGGCTGCAGTCATGTAGGGGAAGTGAAACCATCCACCAGTGTTCTAGAAAACACTAGGTGAGCCCACATGTGAATGTGGTAGTTTTTAAGTGTTCTGTGATAACCCTCTTTCCGTGAGTCAAATGGGAAGGATCCAGTGACACAATCTTCCAAGTGCCAATAGTGCCAAGGTAACAGTATGGCACATTTTTCAGAGTAGCAGCTGTGTTAGTCTGTATTCGCAAAAAGAACAGGAGTACTTGTGGCACCTTAGAGACGAACCAATTTATTTGAGCGTAAGCTTTCGTGAGCTACAGCTCACTTCATCGGATAGCCCTTGCCAGGGAAGGAAGATCTAGTGTCCTAGCTGCCAAGCTTGCTTCCATGAGAAAATGAGATTCACAATCCGGCTTTGTGTGGGAAGAGACCATCTAAGTGGGTGTAGTTGGGGAAACAAAGTTTTAAAAAAACAAATCCCAAAAACCTAAGAGGCCCTAGATTGAAAACTATACAGAAATTTTGTGGTATTTATCAATTTTGGAGGTTTTTTTGGGGGGTAAGGAGGGGGACTTTCACTTTTATCTGAAAACTGCTGTACCCAATAGCTGATCTGGGGATATTCCATAATAATTTTGTTGCCCCCTTGGCACACTAGTAAAATCTCACAGCTCAGGCACTCCACATTTTGTTACTTCTAACACTCTTTTTTCTGTCTAAAGGGGACCACTTTTGCCTGTAAGTTTAAGCCACTCTGACTTCACTACAAGCAGGCATAATAGTGGCACTCCCAAGCAAGGTACATAGACAAAACCTGAGTCTCTGTCTGTACTAGACAAACACCCATTGCTGACAATGACTAAGATCTAACAGTGGTTACCAAAACTATGAATGGATCTGATCCTTGTCACAAAGACAAGAGCTTCTGAGAAAAAGGCCTGTGGATGACTAACAGCAATACGCTTTGATGCTTAGTAGATGGTTAACAGATACTGGAACACTCAAACGTGTGCCATTGCCTTTAAAATGTGTGATTTAAAAACCCTGCAGTAGACATAACATAGGGTGTCTTGCAAGAAGCTTCAAATGATGTTGGGGATTCAACTCCTTAACATGTTTCAGAGTAGCAGCCGTGTTAGTCTGTATCTGCAAAAAGAACAGGATTACTTGTGGCACCTTAGAGACTAACACATTTATTAGAGCATAAGCTTTCGTGGGCTACAGCTCACTTCGTCAGATGCATAGAATGGAACATATAGTAAGAAGATATATATATACACACACACACACATACAAAGAAGGTGGAAGTTGCCATACAAACTGTAAGAGGCTAATTAATTAAGCAAAAAGAACAGGAGTACTTGTGGCACTTAGAGACGAACACATTTATTGGAGCATAAGCTTTCGTGAGCTACAGCTCACTTCATCGGATGAGCTGTAGCTCATGAAAGCTTATGCTCAAATAAATGTGTTTGTCTCTAAGGTGCCACAAGTACTCCCTTTCTTTTTGTGGATACAGACTAACACAGCTGCTACTCTGAAACCTATAATTAATTAAGAGGAGCTATTATCAGCAGGAGAAAAAAAAACTTTTGTAGTGATAATCAAGGTGGCCCATTTAGATAGTTGACAAGAAGTTGTGAGGATACTTAACTTTGGGAAATAGATTCAATATGTGTAATGACCCAGCCACTCCCAGTCTCTATTCAAACCCAAGTTAATGGTATCTCGTTTGCATATTAATTCAAGCTCAGCAGTTTCTCATTGGAGTCTGTTTCTGAAGCTTTTCTGTTGCAAAATTGCCACCCTTAAATCTTTTACTGAGTGGCCAGAGAGGTTGAAGTGTTCTCCTACCGGTTTTTGAATGTTATGATTCCTGATGTCAGATTTGTGTCCATTTATTCTTTTGCATAGAGACTGTCCGGTTTGGCCAATGTACATGGCAGAAGGGCATTGCTGGCACATATCACATTGGTAGATGTCCAGGTGAACGAGCCCCTGATGTCTTGGCTAATGTGATTAGGGTCCTATGATGGTGTCACTTGAATAAATATGTTGGCAGAGTTGGCATCGGGCTTTGTTGCAAGGATAGGTTCCTGGGTTAGTGTTTTTGTTGTGTAGTGGGTGGTTGCTGGAGAGTATTTGCTTCAGGTTGGGGAGCTGTCTGTAAGCGAGGACTGGTCTGTCTCCCAAGATCTGTGAGAGTGAGGGATCATTTTTCAGGATAGTTTGTAGATCCTTGATGATACGCTGGAGAGGTTTTAGTTGGGGGCTGAAAGGTGACGGCTAGCGGTGTTCTGTTATTTTCTTAACATGTAACCAGTTTTCCCCAATCTCAGTTTTGTGACTAAGCATTTCAGAGCTCAGTAATTTAATGATAATAGTTTTGTTAGACATGCAAATACGTTTCGGTAAACTGAATGGTGTATCCCAAAAATCAACAAGAGACAATGGAGGCATGGGGCCACAGATTTAAATATCCTGCTGTATGCTCTTAAATGACATCCTTTTTCTACGTTTATTTAGTTAGGTTGCTTCTTCTGCTGGAAGTATAATTTAAATGGGATACGAGTAGTTTAGCCTTTGCATTCGGACCCTAAAAGCTTAAATAGTATTTCTAGCCTTTCACCATCTCCTTATTGGTAAGTGTCATGGGTGCAGCTGAACCAACAGAGCACCTCCTGAAGCAAGCTCCCTTTAAGTTTTACAGCACTTAAACTGAGGTCCAAACTCAGTGTGGTGACCTAGGCTTTCAATTCCACAAGGTGTAAATGAAATCGCCTTCTGTTAACTCAGTCAAAAAGGTGCAGTCAAACTTAGGCCCATGGCTGGGAAAGCCCTCCCCATCCCAACCAAGCACTGACCCTATGCAGAAGCAGCCAGCCCTTTGTATTGCATATCTTGGACCCTGATTGCCTCCTGTCTGCTCTTCTAGTGGAGGGAGAACCACCTCTCACTGGTTTTGCCTGCTGATGATCCTGGGTGACTCTTGCAAGTGTAAACTTGCTTCCCCTCCCCCCCCCCACCCCCCCCCCCCCGACACATTCTTCGGGAGTAGAATGCAGCCCAAGGCAAGTAGGGCTTCCTAGAGTGGGGCAACAAACACCCTGGCACACACAGTTTTGATGGCTTATGAAAGAAGAGTTTGGCAAATTAGCTATTTTATATTGTCTTAGATTAAGTTTGTTGTCATTAACGTAAATTTTTCTGTCAGGATCAGTTCTTTTTGTGCAGCTTTCCATTGAGGATTCTGAGCTCCGATACCTGTTGGTCCCCACTGAAATGGCAATATAAGCAAGAGCTCTTCCATACAAACACAAAGTAGCACAGACAAAATGAACATTTTGCATATGTTGTTAACACTATCCTCATTTAACACACAAATCACCTGATCATTTGTAGGTCTGAACAGTTGTTGGTAGTTGCATTGCTCACTACAAGGTTGAGGAGGAATATTGTATTAAACTGTTTCCTACCCACATGCCTTGAAATTGTCTTGTATGGAGGTCCAGAGCATGTCAGTTTATTGTCAAGGGAACAAATCTGTTGTTGAAACTGCAGCCACCTGAAATCGTTTGGTTGAATTAATCAGAGTGCTTACAAGCAGTGTGCTAGTGAAGAGCTCACTGTTGTGGCAAGAGGACGACTGAGAACTGTGACTTAGGAGCATATTGTGTGTAAGTTATCTGAGATACATTCATTACTGGGTTGCTAGTTTATTTGTGTAACTTGGAAACAATAGGGGACTTGGCAGGAGTCTGCTTTAACCGCTGCTCTGTAGGAATTCTCCTGTTTAAGGAGGTTTTCTTGGGTATGGTCTGTTCTAGCGTGTAACTGTCCTAAAATTTTTCAAATGTTTTTTCTTGCTAAAGATTTGATCATTTTTGGAACCTTGAGTTTGCCAATACTGGAAAAGAAGTAAAAAAGCTTTAGATGCCAGCATTTTTTTCCTATGAAAAGTTATTTACCACAAGATTTTCTTTTGCTCATTTGTCAGAGTGTTTTCAACAAACTAAAAGATTTTAGAGAAGGGAATTTGGGGTAAAGTGCTACCTTTAAGAAACATTTTTGCAATGTTGGCATGTCCTAAGTGTGCTCAGCAATATCACTATGTAATATTATTGCTATGGTCTACTGCTTTAAGACGTTGGACTAGTGCAGGCTAGCAGGGTAGTCTATAAAGCTTGAAAAGTTGTTCTAAACCTAAATCTGATTTGTTTTGTACTAATTGATCTTGGGTTTTCACCAGTTGTATGTGCCTAGTCCATGTTGTGAAATCACACCTATCATGACTTTAAAAAAAAAAGGAAAAGAAAAGCCTATGCACTGTCTGACACAAGTTTTAAAACTCTTCCTTATTTGTGGAAAGAAGAGAGAAAGTCTCACCACCTCCAGGTCTGGCCCAATGCTTTCATTTTCTGACCCTAATTCACTAATAATCACACTGCTTAAAAGTTTAACGCCATAGATGAGGGTACACACATTTAGATTGAAAACTCATCATGGGAATGACTTATGTTAATGAAAATCATTGAAACACAGCCACCTCTTGGAGCAGCTCTTTGAGGGTGCAAATTGACACTGCTTAACGGTTTAATGCAAGAAGAAGTGACTACCTTATCCCTGCAAAACTAGAGTGAGAATTTTAGCTAGGCAGAACATACACATCTCTCATCTGCACAAGAGTTAATGTGCCAAACTCCATAAACTCCCTTTCTGTGCTATCTATCCATCTTTGAAGGAGTGAGGGCTTGGGAAGGAAGAGCCAATGAAGAAGGGAAATGTCAGAATATTGGAGAGGGCCCTATTCCCTATATGGTTAGGGAGTGAGTGAAATCTTTGCATCTTGTGATTTCCCAGCTATCCTCCTGCAGGACACTCCTCCTTTCTGGGCTGTATGAATATTGAAGGGGAACTCTCTCTCTTACGGCTCTAGTTGTGAGATGCAGATGCTTCCCCTGTAAACGCTTCCCTTTCCCCTCTGAACTCTTCTATGAGATGGGATGAGCTGATCCATAATCAGTGACTATACAGACAGAAGGGATCATGAAGAAACATGTAGGTGGCAGACGCTACAGTACATATTCAATAATTAAGAAACACTGTTAGTTGACAAATAATAGTACTTATAGAGCAATTTACATTTTCAAAGCACTGAACTCTCTAAACACTAATTAATCCCTAATTTTTAGATATTAGCCAATTAATCCCTAATTAGTTTCACATCAGGAACTAATTTAGATGAGGCCTAACCCTCTGGGTGTTTGGGTCTGATCTCTTGACTGTGTAACTTAGAAACAACTACAATGAAGTCAGTAGAGCTGTGTCAGTGTAAAATTGCTGTAAGGAATATAAGAATAAGGCCCCTCAGAAATGCCCCGGTAAAGCATGAAAATGCTGGGAATGAATCAATCAAAGCTGATATTTGAGCAAGTGCTTGTCTTGTTGTTGTTAGTATATTTGTTACAGTATGTTATACTTTACTTCAAGGGTTCTAGCAGGAAAACAAGAAAGAAGAAGATTCCCCCAAAATGGAAGCTGCAAACTTATTTACAGCTCATAACCATGCAACAGTTGATCCAGGCAGGGTAACCCTAAACTTGTGAGTGATAGAAAAGGAACTAAGTTTCCAGGTAATGAGTTCCACTTGAGGACTCTGGGAAAGTATCCTCTAAATAAAGCTAAAGCTCAAAAATATTGGTCGTGATTTATAGGTATAAGCATATCCAGTCTCTGGGCAGGTGGGCAGTATTTATAGCATTAAACCTTCTATTAGCTGTGTCCAAAACTTGGCCTCAGAACACAGTGTGAGTGGCTGGCATTGGACCTAGTAACATCCACCTGGGGGAAGTGTGCAGAAGGGAAGGAATTCTCTTCCGTTTGAATATAGAGTGCCAGTGGAACTGGCTGCTTCATGAGTCCTTACTGTAGTTTCAGAGATGGTCGTCCCCAAGGCCATTGTGCTACTCCTCCATAAAACCATAGGTCCTTCATCTCATTCCTAAGTCTCCCCCCACTAACTATCAGTGTAAAGGGGACGGGGGAGTAGATTTGGCAATAGACCGTGGGGACTCTGCTGTTATGGTTAGCTGTTGGAGCATGAGAAAGTTTGAGGCACCAGGGGGCTGAAGTGTAACCAAGCATTACAGTGAAACACACAGCAAATTAGTTCAAATATCTAGTGATAATTCACACTAGAATCTTTTTTCCAGATTGTTCTTTCTTAATGTTACATTTAAAATCCCAGTCTAAGCAGAATTTTAATACATATCAAAACTGCCATACAATTTTATTTGCAATGCCATTAAGGAGAGAGCTATGTTAATTGTTGCATAGTTATAAAGACCCTTAAATTACAGTTACTTAACTAGTTGAAGCAGCTGGGCTTGCTAAGACAATAGAAAGTAAGCTGTTAAATGCTGATGGGGGTCACGAAACTGATATTTTATTTAGATGTCCTTGCAGCATAGAGAGAGATCTGAAATCATGTTTATAGTCTGCATGCAATGGAAATATAAGCAATGGTGTATATTTTGGCAGGTAGTGTTGAGATTTAGTTGTAGTAATTCAGAGTGTTGCTTCACGGCCTGTATGTTGCTTTGGGCGTAAAGCTGTATTATAAATTATAGCACACAAAGCTGAATCTGACCTACCAGTTGGTGCATAATAAACTGACTTAATTCTGAATATTAACTACATATTGTGGCCTTAAGGTTTTCTGCTCTCTAATTGTAGCACTGAATTATACAAGAATTTTTCTCTTGGGTGAAACCTATATATATCTATATAAATTTCTCAGTCATAATACTATACAGAAAGGAACAGTTGCAATAGATAACACTGGGAGAATATATTAATCTTAAATATTTGTTGTTGTATGCAGATTAAAATAAGTTTTGAATATTGCTAAGTACAGGAGGCAATTTTTGAAACTTGGTGGTGGTTTTTTTGGTGTTGTTGAAGTGTCAGGACCTGAATGACTTATTTGAATACCCGTAGAACATTAGCAGTGATGATTATGAACAGAGAAAATGTCCTGATTATAATTGTACAGTATTTCAGGTTGTCAGAACCTGTTTTATGAATTAGTATTTTAATAGATTCTAACTTGGCTTTAGAACTTTGCCCTAAGCTGAACTATACCATAAACTATTTCAGCCCCGGTGAAAATATTTTTTTGCTGATTTTCTTTAAAAAAAAAAAAATCTAGTGAAACTATTTTAAAATTTCATTTAAAGTGAAGAGCTTTTTGCTCTGGACCAATAGTACATATTATCATAGCTGGTAACATATTCTTCCACTGGTAAAGCTAGAGGAATATATAGTTTCCATGTGATGCTGAAGATAGAGAATGTTTCTTCAAGTGATGCCCCCTGTGTTTCACTGTGGGTACATGTGCACTCCATGCATCTGAGACCCAAAGATGCTTGCTAGCAGTGTCCTTTGGTCTGTGCCTGCACCCCTCTCCTCCTCATACTCTGAACAGAGCTCATAAAGAGCGGTGTGGACCAATCTCCTCTCCAGTTCCTTTCTGCTGTCCAGGGTCTGAGATTGAAGCTTTTCACCATCTGCTGCATTAGCTAGCTTCTTTTGTCTAACTGTTATCTGTATATAGTTTTTAGATCATAGTTTTAGATAAGTATAGTTTTTAGTGGTCAGAGTTTGGGACCTCCGCTTACCTGAACACCTTCTCCTGTATGGGGTGACTAATAAGCTCCAAATCCCATGATTCAAGAACTGTGTATCTTGACGTGCGTATTCCTGGTCAAAAATGACCACCTCAAGAACCTCTTATTGACTTGGGGAAGTTCACATCTCCACAAAGTGCAGCATTGGCCAATACTTACGTTGCCAAACTCATTAAGCCCATGAATATAGGCTGTGAAGATTCCTAATGGATTGTGCTACGAGGCCCCAGTCAGGCCCTGGCCCATCAGCTCCCTCCTCCCCCATACATTGGGCAGAAGTACTGAGAAGGGCTCCAGGGCTGATAGGAGTAGAGCAAAGGACACCTTCAAACAGGAGTGTGAGGAGGTAAGAAACTCTCACAAAAATGAGAGAGATCCTCCTCCACATCCTCAGTCAAGAACAGGACGTCTTCTCAGACACCCTCCAAGCAGGGTGAGATGTTGTGCCCTGGTACAGAAGAGTTAGGAGCTCACAAGGACCACAGTACTGTTCTTCTAGCTCCAAAGGACAAAAGTGCCCTGAAACGGACACTATCTACAGGTGCGGGACAGTACCCGGTATCAGGGAGGGAAAAACCGTGGAAACCTCCTACACTGATGGCACCGATCCACCATGTAAAGGAGTTACCTGTATTGAAGACTAGGACAAGATCGACACTGCCAGTGCCACCGAAAGAAAGGAGTCTGTCCCACTCCTTTGTGTCATGGGATAGATACACCGCTCCTGAGGACATTGCCCTCTGCGTTGCTGGAACCCTCCGTAGTGGAGCGAGCAGCTGACGGCGGAGCAAGTGGCTGACAGAGCAGCTGGCAGAGTGAGTGGGCAACAGAGTGGCCAATCGCGGAGCAAGCAACCAACGGCAGTGTGAACAGCCAACTTGCTCTGCCAGCTGCTCCACAAACAAAACCTGGACAAACTCGACTCTGTCCTGCACAGGTATGAGCTTCTTTCTCCTGGTGGGATTACAAAGAGGTAGTGTGGGGGGTGGCAGGGTATCTCTTTCATGTCTCTCCCTCCCACAAAAAAACTGACCACTGAGAACTCCCTACTAGGGTGGGGAGTCTATCTAAACAAACAGGCAACGCAAAATACAAGGACCTGTTACACATAAACCCCCTGGAGCTATGAGACCTGCAAACTGTTCCTACTTTTTGTTCATACCTTGCATGTCCAATTCATGTCAGAAAACATGACAGCTGTGTCTTACATCAGCACTCAAGGAAGAGTAAGATCCACCCCTCTTTAACGTCCCTCTTCTGGAAATGTGCAGAGTGGCAACATAGAGCTCTGTTCATACCTTTATGAAACATTATGCCCTGGTGCAGGCTGATGGAGGGCTGCTCTGCTGAAGGATGCAATCAGTGGTACAGCAGGGGTCCTCGCACTCTCCCCTCCAACGAACACTGTTTTTGAGTCACCCACAGTGGAGTGGACATAGGGACCACCACTCTCAGAAGAAAAAAGGTTTCTTACCTTGGCACAGACCAGTGGGCACTGCTAGCAAGAATCTTCCATTCTGAGATGCATAGATGCATGCTAACGCACAGTGGAATACAGATAGGGACCACACATTTCTAAGAACTTAAGTTACTGTATGAGAGAAGAATATTACTGCAAGAAGCTTAAAAAAACTGTAAAGTTAGGTACTTACCAAAGTGACAGAGAAACTGGGTAAGACTGTTGGCACCAATTAAGATTTGTTAAAATATATACTAGAAATAAAGGCTAATAAACTAATAGCAGTGTTCTGTTAGAGCCTGGAGGATCATCTTTATTTATCATCAGAACGTAGCATCTAACTCTTCAGGTCTTTTGAAATAGAGGACAGCAATGAAAATGGGAACCCAACATGCGCACTCTCTTTCTTCATATGGATTGGAGAGATTAAAGAGGCTAGGACTTTTCAGCTTGGAAAAGAGAGGACTAAGGGGGGATATGATAGACGTATATAAAATCATGAGTGGTGTGGAGAAAGTGAATAAGGAAAAGTTATTTACTTGTTCCCACAATATAAGAACTAGGGGCCACCAAAGGAAATTAATGGGTAGCAGGTTTAAAACAAACAAAAAGGAGTTCTTCACTGAGCGCAGTCAACTTGTGGAACTCCTTGCCTGAGGAGGTTGTGAAGGCTAGGACTATAACAGGATTTAAAAGAGAACTGGATAAATTCATGGAGGTTAAGTCCATTAATGGCTATTAGCCAGGATGGGTAAGGAATGGTGTCCCTAGCCTCTGTTTGTCAGAGGGTGGAGAGGGATGGCAGGAGAGAGGTTCTGATGCTATCGTAGATAACCGTTGAAATATTTATGATTCAAAACCTTTCTTCTTAAAGAAGACTACTATTATTTGCCTTGTGGTAGCACCTAGGAGCCTTAGTTATGGACCAGGACCCCATTGTGCTATGTGCTGTACAAATACAGTACTAAACCACAGTCCCTGCCCTAACGGGTTTACAATCTAATCAGCACTTTATTACCAAAGGTGGCCAAAATATACTGTAAGAGTATTATTTGTAAGAAATTAATTTCCCTTAGTAAATGATTCATCAACCAATCCAGATTTTTAGGATGTGGACACGGGAACAAACATGTATGCTAAGGTATGATTAAATGCGAAGACGCTCAGGCCTGCCCGAGTATCCTGGCTGAAAGATGAAGCCAAAGTACCCTTTCCCACTCCTGCATGCAGGGAGGTAGGAGAGATGAGATATGGGGAGTCCCAGGCTGTTTGTGGCATGCAAGCATACCCCCTTGCTGTGCAATATCCTGCTCTGGGCCCAGGCCCAAATAGCCCACTGGGTTTCAGAGATCTCGCATCAGGTCCTTTAACACCCCAACTGCGCTGGAATCCAGAGCCGTAACTAGGCATTTTAGCGCCCAGGGTGAGCAGGCATACTGGCACCCCCTACTGTTTTATTCATCACTTTTCCCGCCAAGTGGTGACGCATGGAGTGGGGTGCACGTGGGGTCACGTGCCCCCCAGATTTTTTGGTTGTGACCCACCCAGTCCAGACCGGCTGGGGGGCCTGGTGAGGTGAGCTGGGGTGGAGGTGGTGCTCCCCCCGAGCTCCGCCGCATGGGGCTTTACGTAGCTCCTCTGTTTCTGCCCATTTTTCCACCCCAGCAGCTTCACGCTGTGGGTTGCTGCCTCACTCGTACCACCCTGGTTACGGCCCTGCTGGAATCTGCCAAACTTGTGACAGTGCAATTTAAACTCTCAAAACCAAGTGTCTGAGGTGCTGGATGGAAAGTGAAAAAACCAACACCGCAATTTACCAATTTTGCCAAGTGGGAAAAATCCCCTCCAGTCTCCAAACAACACTTGATAACCAGACTATCCCCTGGCATCATAAGAGGCCCATCTCACTAGAGAGGGATGGGGCTAGAACAGAGCCCAAAATGGCTACTCCCCAGCAGCAAGAGCAGAGGCCAAAATGGCTACTCACAAACAGAAGCTGCTACTCCTACTCCAGCAGGAGAGAGCCATTCAGGGGCAGCAGGAGCGGGCATGACAGGCTTTTTAACCTGTAAACATGTGGGATAGGCCTCTACACTGCACTGGGAGTAAGGGGAAGAGAGAATGAGAAAGAAGCAGCATCCTCCCTTCTTCCACATTATGCTCATGCTCCAGGGAGGGATGTACATGTTTCTGTTTCCATGTCTGCATGCTTTTAGCCCCATCCAAGCCTGTTCTCCAGGATCTTCTCAGAGGGTGTGAGAAGTGGGATGTCCCCATCAAAGACATATCCTGGCTATCAAGGTGAGGATTGTTTCTAAGCATCTGCTAAGCAGTTTGGATAAATAATGGGTAGGCTTTGAAAGGTTAGATTTTTACAGGTAAATGTTGGTAAACAATTTCATTGTACACACCCCAGTGAAAAAATCCTTCAGTCAATACTCAACATTTACAGATAGGGGAAGTAAGAAAAGTGCTGCTTGAAAACTTGTTAGAATTTGATTTAGGGATAATTACTTTCTATATTTTTGACATGTGATATTGATAACTTGTTTTAGTGGGTATAAAGCTTTAACTTTTTGAATCTGTGTCTACTGTCATTAAACAATTTAGATCGCACCCCATAATTTCTTTCAAGTGTGGAAATTTAAATTGATAATCTAAAAAACGATTGAAAATAAACACAGACATTATCTGTCAAAATGTTTAAAAAAATATTGAATTCTGCCAAGCCTGCATATGGGTAATCTCAAACAATTCACTTGCGACTATTTGAAATTCATTTTTGCATATAGTGTGTGTGACGTTGCATTTTATATGATTTTATGAAAATATGGTAATGAGTATGAATATAATATAACTAGTATATGCTTCATGCAAAAGGTCTCTTGTAAGGTATCATTACGAAGTTTATAATCTACTGAGTGTGGTCATCCTATTTGTATAAATGTATCACTCGTATCTGAAACTAGAAATATGAAATATAACTCTGAGGGCCTATTGTAATTATGCAAAGTATCATTAATGGTGGTTGGGAATCTTGATGGCTCCCAATTGACTGTAGATGGCTCTGTTTACTTGTAAGTCTTTCTGTATACCTGTGTGCTGGCAAGTGGGTAATGAAGTCTTACAGTGACATGTGATCATGTCACCTGAACTGGAATCCATCTTTAACCTGGTGCTTTTCTGTTTAGAAGGAGGGGTGGGAACCCAGAGAGGGACAAAGGATTCCTGCCTTGTGCAAAAGATGTATAAGGGAGTGGAACAGAACAAAGGGGGCTGCAGTCATGAGAAATCCTCTAGCTACCACCTGAGCTGGAAGAAGGGCTGTATCGGGGAAAGAATTGTGCCCAGACTAGGAAGGCGTCCAGTCTGTGATAGAAGCTTATTGAAACATCTCTGAGGGTGAGATTTTATCTCTATTCAGTTTTCTTACTGTATTAGGCTTAGACTTGCTTGTTTTATTTTGTTTGGTAGTTCACTTGGTTCTGTCTGTTAGTACTTGGAACCACTTAAATCCTACTTTTTGTATTTAATAAAATCAGTTTTCACTTATTAATTAACCCAGAGTATGTATTAATATCTTGGTGGTGGGGGTAAACAGCTGTGCAATCTCTCTATCAGTGTTATAGAGGGCAAACAATTTATGAGTTTACCTTGTATAAGCTTTATACATGGTAAAACGGATTTGTTTGGACCCCACTTCTTAAGTTGTTTTCAGTTAAGCCTGTTAAGTTAAGACAGTGTTCAGGGGATGTTGTTCAGACCTGGGTTTGTGTTTGTAGCAGGCTAGCATGTCTGTCTCGAACTAGGCAGGGCAATGAAGTCCCAAGCTGGCAGTGAAAATGGGCTCAGAGGTAGTCTCAGCATATCAGTTGGCAGTTCCCAAGGGGTTTTCTGTGATCCAACCCGTCACAGTGTGACTGCCCAGCAAAGAGATCAGGAGAATAACAAATTGTGAACTTCCTGTCCAACTTTCTGAGGAACACTAAAATTAATTGAAATTTCAGATATGAGAACATTTTCCTGAATACTCAGCAGTTGTCAGAATACTTGTGAATAACTGATATGCCCTTGTGAGTTATAGCAAACTAAACTGTAGTTTGTAGAAAACATTGTTGAATGTGCTTTTAACGACGTCTGGAAAAGAGACCCAGACAGTACTTCTCACATTACTTACCTTCTTAACAATATTTTTGCCAGGAAATATAACCTGTTGCCATATTTTGGTCTTGTTTTCAGTAGTGCCCTGGTGAGAAGCATATGACAAGCAGCAGTACACCCAGTCATTTTCATGCACATTATCCATCAGAAATATTTAAAACACAATTATTAATCAAAACAGCTGTATACACACTTCAGGTGATCAGCAACTAAAGATTTAAGAAGTCTGATTTTTAAATTGGCTTTTGTAGTCTTTTCCCCCACCCCTTCTTGTAGAAGGGATAATCACAGGCTATGATATAAGGTTCCTCCTAGCAGCAGCCAAGTTGTCATCTTGAAATTTCAAACTTCTTAAGGAATTGCACTTATTTGCAGGCCTCATGGATGTTGGAATTTTTTGAGAAGATGCTTGGCTTTGAGAATTAGCATTATGAACTATGGTCTTGAGGCTACATGTGCGGATCCTTGAGTCTTGAACCCAGATCCACTGGTCTGGAATCTAGGTCCACGGGCCATCATTGCATTCCACCTGCCATCTGGCAACTTGTTAGTAATTAGAAGGCTGAGTAGCTAATGGAAAACTGGCCCCACCAGGGGCACCCACTGATGGGTCCAGTGGCACAGTTTAAGCCAGAAGGAGGCACAGGAAGTCTGGACAACAGGGTGAATTCCTGGGTTTTTTTTTTTTCTTTCAGTAAAGTGCACTTACTCAACTTTTCTTAAACAAAAACAGGTATACACAAATGCAAGGTAGCCTTAAAGACAGTATGATTCAAAACTATACTTAGCAGCATAAAATATAGGAACCATAAAAGTAATCAAATAATGCCATGCAGATGCTTTGCAGAAACCAAGTCCTGCACACCACCTCATCCTTCCTACTCCCAGCACCTACTCAGCAGTCTCATATACGTCTCTTTTGTAAAATCGTGTTCCTCCAGATAAGACATACATTTATTTCCATATTATCTTCATTTTTGTCTTTATTATTTGTATTCCAATAGTACCTAAAGATTGCACTAGGTGCTGCAGTAAACCAGAGGAAAAGACAGTCCTTGCCCCCAAAGAGCTTGCAGGCTAAATAGTCAAGATATGTGAAACAGGAAACAGAGGAGAAGGGATGTGACCAGAGTATTGTAGCATATCAATGGGATTGCTGGGAATAGAATCCAAATCTTCTAAATCCAGTCCCATAAATAGATAACACAGCTTCAATTTTATGAGTAAGATGTTCATAAGAAGCAACATACTATTCTTTTTTTTAAAAGGATTGTAAGAAATTTTCTGTTTTCTAAGGAACAATCTCCTTGCACAACAAAGGGCAATTTAACTTCCTTTAAAAATACTTTGTAGCCTTATGAGTTGAAGAACAATCCTGCAGCAAATATTCTGAGTTGATTGCTAATTTATGAGGCCATGCTATTTCTACAGCATAACATTTGAAAAAAAATTGTAGTAGGACATGACAATTAATGTGTGACAAATTACATCACTGTTTCCCAGACTGAGCCCTCAGATCATTGCATGCAGTGTTGTTGTAGCTGTGTCGGTCCCAGGATATTAGACACGAGGTGTGTGAGGTAATATCTTTTATTGGACCAACTTCTGTTGGTGAGAGAGACAAGCTTTCGAACGTACACAGACCTATCTCATCAACAGAAGCTCGAAGCTGTGCAAAAGTCTATGGTTCTTAGCAGTAATAGATAGAACCATTTTGGAGGTGGCTTGGCTTTTTATTGTATGGTAGGATTTAGAGTATGATTGTGGACAATTGTTCACATATCTGAAGCTTTCTCTTCTGTGAGACACCATACGGCCGAATCATAGGCACACTCTGCTTTTGTACATTGTCCCAAGAACTTCTGTTTGGGACACCTTGAGTGTCCCTGTTTACATATCATTCTAACTGTTTGGATGTTTGTCACTGTACAAGGTTTGTTCAATATGTATTGCTGTATTAAGTAGAATTTGTGTTTTGTTCACCAGGGAAAAGCAGTTCAAAGTGAATAAGTGTTCACTGTGATAAACAATGTTTGGAGTGAACAAAGAAGCTGAGTAGAGTGTAGACATTATCAAAGCTGTTTCTTCAGAGTAAATGTTAGTGGCAGTGCCCAGAAGTGCACGATAAACTCATTAGAACGCTAAGTTGCAAAAAATAAATAAATAAATAAAATCTCCACTCTGAATAGTGCTCATGTGTTGAATCAGAAACTGTCAGTTATTTTTAAAATTTACTTTTCTCATTTGCATGACTATTTTGCAACCATGAAGTGTCACCACAATGTGGTCATTTTATTAATTATAAAAATTTTCATGTGAAATGTTACTAGAATTTCTTGTAAATGTTACTAGAATTGCTTCCCATTTCACAAATCTTCACAAACAAACATGTTTTTATGAGGAAAAGTAATTTCTTGTGAAAAATCCACCCTCGCTGCACTAACTATTAAAATGATAAAACATGTCTTTCTAATCTCAGCAAAGAGTAAAGATTTAAATAAGGAATTCTAGGCTACTCAGGGTATTAGATACATTACATATATTATTAGGGACAAATTCATAAGGGAGAATAGAATCATAACAATTGGGCATTCGTTGTAGGAGGAAAAGAAATTACCTTTTCCTTTTAGATACACAGCGTGATTTCAGACCTGTAAGCCAGGTTGCTGAAATACAAATTTAGATGCATGGAACTTGACAGAGATGACAGATTTTTCACATCTGGAAAACCGGATAATAACAATTCAGTTCATGTAGAAGGAATGAAAATTATGTTTTCAATTTTGATGCATGGCAGGAGCTCTAGATGAGCAGATACAAACTTCAGTTTGTATGAGTTGACTATTTTAAAAAAAAAAAGTGACAGGAAAGAAATAATAGTTGGGGGAAATTGCCTTTTGGTGACTTCAGAAAGGAATCTTATGACTCCCCCTACCCCCACCCCCCGCCCCCACCCCCCTTTGCTGCTAGCAATGTAGATCATATGTAGTATGATAAGTGATTAGTTGTCTCAAGCCACTTGATAAACTGCAAGGTGACTGAAATACTAACATATCTAATCCTATCAAGCAGCAAATTAACCAATTTGTTGTATACACTGCACATGTGCACCTGCTAATTCAAAATGCTGATGCATCAAAGAGAATCTAGGCTGCCCAAAGAAGTAAGCTCTGGCCCATTTCTGTGATACGTGACTTCTTCTAACTTTGATGTTACTAAATAATTTTTTTTATATTCACTTTTAATTTGAACAATAATGATTTAAGACTTGAGTGCTACCTGTGATTTCCATTGTGCTCAGAATCATTGCAACACATATGCCCCAAATATAGGGAGTATATAGACATCAAAAGAAAACCACAGGAAGATGTGAGCAGCATCTTAGAAAAAAAACAAACAGAACAAAATAAACCTGTACTAAGGATAAGCTCATTTAAAATGTCACAGACTGTATATTTAATACAGTAAAAGTGACATTTTCTCAGCTTAAAACATGTTAATGGGAAAAATTGCAGCCATAATAAATATTGTATGAAAAGCTGTCAAATAACATTAAAGCCTTGACAAACCCAGGAAAACAGGGAACTTCAGTTGATGCTGCCACTGTATTTTTGTTGTCTTCTACCTTGTTCTGTATGCAGAACTCACCAACTTCAATAGGAGTTTAGCATACAGGGCAGATGAATTCAGATTCCACAGTGATGCATGTGTGAATAGACTAGCCTATGGTCCAGTTGCATCATTATGGACACGTTATTACAACACTCTTCTTTACACGCCTGCTCTGTAATTCCAGGGCATGACATGATGGTAGGCTGAGAATGGAGAATTAAAAAAAGAAGCCAAACTACTAACAATTATTTTAAAAGTAGTTAAGTGCCTAACAATTTGTTGCAAAAGTGGTTATAGGTATAAAATCAGTGCTTTGGTGGGGGCAGTAGAAGAGGTGACACTTGCTACAGAAGGGCTAAACAAAACAGCTATTGTAGGAAATGATCCCAGAATGAGCTGGACTTTATGACACTGTAAATCACACCATCAATGCTTCAGACTAGGGCTGTCAAGTGATTAAACAAATTAATTGCGATTAATCGTGTGATTAAACAATAATAGAATAACATTTATTTAAATATTTTTGATGTTTTCTACATATGCAAATATATTGATATCAATTACAACACAGAATACAAATTTCGGAGAGGTAGCCATGTTAGTCTGTCTCAGTAAAAACAACAAGAAGTCCTTGTGGCACCTTAGAGACTAACAAATTTATTTGGGCATAAGCTTTTGTGGGCTATACCCACTTCATCAGATGCATGGAGTGGAAAATACAGTAAGCAGGTATAAATATACAGCACATGAAAAGATGGGAGTTGCGTTACCAAGTGGGGGGGTCAGTGCTAACGAGGCCAATTCAATTAGGGTGGATGCGGCCCAGTCTAAACAGTTGACAAGAAGGTGTAGTATCAACAGAGGGGAAATTATTTTTTGTAGCGACCCAACCACTCCCAGTCTTTATTCGGGCCTAATTTGATGGTGTCAAGTTTGCAAATTAATTCCAGTTCTGCAGTTTCTCGTTGAAGTCTGTTTTTGAAGTTTTGTTTGTTGAAGACTGGCCGCTTTTAAGTCTGTTATTGAGTGTCCAGAGAGATTGAAGTGCTCTCCGACTGGTTTTTGAATGTTATAATTCTTGATGTCTGATTTGTGTCCTTTATTCTTTTGTATAGAAACTGTCGGGTTTGGCCAATGTACATGGCAGAGGGGCATTGCTGGCACATGATGGCATATATCACATTGGTAGATGTGCAGGTGAATGAGCCTCTGATGATGTGGCTGGTCCTATGATGGTGTCCCTTGAATAGATATGTGGACAGAGTTGGCAACAGGGTTTGTTGCAGGGATTGGTTCCTGGGTCAGTGTTTCTGTTGTGTGGTGTGTAGTTGCTGGTGAGTACTTGCTTCAGGTTGCGGGGCTGTCTGTAAGCAAGGACTAGCCTGTTTCCCAAGGTCTGTGAGAGTGAGGGATCGTCTTTCAGGATAGGTTGTAGATCCTTGACAATGTGCTTGAGAGGTTTTAGTTGGGGACTGTAGGTGACTGCTAGTGGTGTTCTGTTACTTTCTTCGTTGGGCCTGTGCTGTAGTAGGTGACTTCTGGGTACCCTTCTGGCTCTATCAATCTGTTTTTTCACTTCCCAAGGTGGGTACTGTAGTTTTAAGAACGCTTGATAGAGATCCTGTAAGTTTTTGTCTCTGTCTGAGGGATTGGAGCAAATGCGGTTGTATCTTAGAGCTTGGCTGTAGACATTGGATCTGTGATGTGGTCTGGATGAAAGCTGGAGGCATATCGGTAAGTGTTGTGGTCAGTAGGTTTCCAGTATAGGGTGGTGGTTATGTGACCATTGCTTATTTGCACTGTAGTGTCCAGGAAGTGGACTCTTGTGTGGACTGGTCCAGGCTGAGGTTGATGGTGGGGTCACAGCAGAACTGTTCGTGAGGGTGGTGGGGCAGAAGGAGAGGCCCAGAGATAGGACAGACTCTTCTGTCAACTGTTGGGAATGGGCCATATCCACCATGATTGAATTGGCCTCGTTAGCACTACAAAAAGTAATTTTCCCTCTCTTGATATTCGCCCCAACTTGTCAACTGTTGGGAATGGGCCACATGCACCCTAATTTAATTGGCCTCATTAGCACTGACCCCCCACTTGGTAAGGCAACTCCCATCTTTTCATGTGCTATATATATATACCTGCTTACTGTATTTTCCACTCCATGCATCTGATGAAGTGGGTTATAGCCCATGAAAGGTTATGCTCAAATAAATTTGTTAGTCTCTAAGGTGCCACAAGGACTCCTCATTGCTTTTACTGAGACAGACTAACATGGCTATCACTCTGAAATTTGTATTCTGTATTGAAATTGAAATTTATATATTTGAAAAACATGCAAAAATATTAAATTTCAATTGGTATTCTATTGTTTAACAGTGCGATTAATCACGATTAATTTTTTTAAGTTAATCATGTGAGTTAACTGCGATTAATCGATAGCCCTACTTTAGACACTTAAATAATGAACATAGATTAGAAAATGATCGCCTATGGGCTCTAAAGCTGATGTTATTTTCAAATATAATACTGTAGTTTTATAATAAGCTCCCTTTTAGTTAAACTAGACAAGCCCCATGTGGGTTAGTATGCGACTGGGAGGCTGGGTGGAATGATTATTGTGTGTCAGCTCAAGCACATATGCTTGCGGAGAAATTTTTATGGTATTTTACAGTTCAAAATTTCACATTAGTTTGGGACAGTCTTTGGAAAGCAGCCTGGTTGAAGGTTTGAACATAACTTCCAGAACTCCAGCAGAGTCAGCTAATAGCATATTCTCAGTGCCAGTGGTCATGTTATCCATTTAGCTGATTACACTGAAATGAACGAAGTGCTTATTTTATAAATAAAAATAAATTAAGAATGTCTTTGATCTTTTTTTTCACTTCTTCCCAAACAAAGAATTAAACCTTTCCAGAAGTCTAAGCCCCGCTTGGCATTCCTTATACTTAACATAATAGCAAACATATTACACCATTTTTTATTTCTGTTCTAATTATATTTATGGAAATTAAAATCCTTTTCTTTCAAAGGACTCCCTGCCTTTGCATCTTGTAAAACTTTGATTTTTGTTTTTGCTCCCTTTTCCCTTTCTTCCTCTTCAGCAATTAGCCTTTTGCTTTGTCCCCTGTACCTATTAATAGCCTTTGTATTCTATCATTTTAACCCTAAAAAGCTAATTAAAAATAGAAAGCATGCTTTCAAATCATTGAATTACAAAGTGCAATGGTTCACCGTTTAGATGGCTTATGATAAAAATGAGACTCAACATCAATTTTAAGGCAGCAAGGAGAAAGTAAATAAAAGAACTGACATGTTTTTAGTGTCCTTGTTTTTTAAAAAAACACTGCACTGTTCTTCATGGGTTCAACAGTGATACTCAGGATATATACAATAGAGTCTTGTTTTAATGTAAGGCTGGCTAGGGTAGTGAAGGCAGAAAGCAAGTAGGAGAGAGGCTATTTATTTTGCTCTTATACACCTCCTAGAATTCACTCCAAAGTCAGTGAGTTGTGTACACATATCTGATGGTAGGGCTGTGTCCTGGATTTTTCTGTAAAAATCTGACTATTGTCCTAAAGCCTGTTTAAAGCTTAAGGCCTACGTCAGGGGTTGGCAACCTTTCAGAAGTGGTGTGCCGAGTCTTCATTTATTCACTTTAATTTAAGGTTTTGCGTGCCAGTACTACATTTTAATGTTTTTTAGAAAGTCTCTTTCTATTAGTCTATATATTATAAAACTAAACTATTGTTGTATGTAAAGTAAACACGGTTTTCAAAATGTTTAAGAAGCTTCATCTAAAATTAAATTAAAATGCTGATCTTACGCCGCCGGCCCGCTCAGCCCACTGCCAGCCTGGGGTTCCATTCACCTAGGCCGGCTGCAGGCTGAGCGGGGCCTGCGTCCGGGACCCCAGACCGGCAGTGGGCTGAGCAGCTCAGTCCGCTGCCACTCAGCCCGCTGCCAGTCTGGGATCCTGGCCCTGTCCACATAGAGTGGGTACCTACGTTCTCCCTGGTTCTAGCCCATTCTCTTCTTCTCTCTCTCTCTGCACTGAGCTGAGGGTGGGAGTGCACTGAGCACAGGGCTGGGGGTGAAGGAGCAGGCTGGGGATTGGGGTGTAGGGTCTGGCCAGGAGCTAGAATGAGGGTGTCAAGGTTCCTCCCCCTCTCTGAACGCTAGGGTACAGATGTGAGGACCTGCATGAAAACCTCCTAAGCTTATCTTTACCAGCTTAGGTCAAAAAGTTCCCAAGGTACAAAATATTCCACCCTTTGTCCTTGGACTGGCCGCTACCACCACCAAACAAATACTGGTTACTGGGGAAGAGCTGTTCGGAAACATCTTTCCCCCCAAATACTTCCCAAAACCTTGCACCCCACTTCCTGGACAAGGTTTGGTAAAAAGCCTCACCAATTTGCCTAGGTGACTACAGACCAAGACCCTTGGATCTTAAGAACAATGAACAATCCTCCCAACACTTGCACCCTCCCCCCCTTTCCTGGGAAATGTTGGATAAAAAGCCTCACCAATTTGCATAGGTGACCACAGACCCAAACCCTTGGATCTGAGAACAATGAAAAAGCATTCAGTTTTCTTACAAGAAGACTTTTAATAGAAATAGGAGTAAATAGAATAAAGAAATCCCCTCTGTAAAATCAGGATAGTAGACACCTTACAGGGTAATTAGTTTCAAAACATAGAGAACCCCTCTAGGCAAAACCTTAAGTTACAAAAAAGATACACAGACAGAAATAGTCATTCTATTCAGCACAATTCTTTTCTCAGCCATTTAAAGAAATCATAATCTAACATGTACCTAGCTAGATTACTTACTAAAAGTTCTAAGACTCCATTCCTGGTCTATCCCCGGCAAAGGCAGCATAAAGACAGATACACAGATGTTTTGTTTCTCTCCCTCCTCCCAGCTTTTGAAAGTATCTTGTCTCCTCATTGGTCATTTTGGTCAGGTGCCAGCGAGGTTACCTTTAGCTTCTTAACCCTTTACAGGTGAGAGGAGTTTTCCTCTGGCCAGGAGGGATTTTAAAGGGGTTTACCCTTCCCTTTATATTTATGACAGAGGGAGGGGGCTCAGGGTTGGGGCAGGAGGTTGGGGTGTGGAGGGCTTACCTGGGAAGCTCCCATTTGTTGTGAGGGGTGGCGGTGGGAATGTGGGGGGTCCAAGAGTCAGGGCATGGGGTGTGAGGGAGCTGGGTACGTGTGGGAGGTGCAGGAATCAGGGCAGGGGGCTGGGGACCTGTGAGGGGGTGCAGGAGTCAAGACATGGGGTGTGAGGGGGTGCAGGGGTCATGGTAGAGGGCTGGGGGTGTGCGCTAGGGTCGTGGGGTGTTTCCAGCCCCCTGCCCAGAGCAGCTCATGGTAGGGGGCTGGAGGGGATATGCCCTGATTCCACCTCCCTTCCCCACTGCCGCCTCCTCCCCTCCTCCTCTCTGCCTCCTCCCCGGAGTGGCGAGCATGGCTCCGCATCTCCCCCTCCCGCACAAGGGCCATCAGCTGATCGGCGGCAGGGAGGGAGAGAAGGAGGGACAGGAACCCAGCATGTTGGGGGAAGAGGCGGGGAGGGGGGGACCTTGCCTGTCCTGCAGCAGCCGCCAGCAGGACCAAGCTTCTTCACCCTACCCCCACCGGGGCAGGCCAGGGGTGGGCAGGATTTTTAATGGCACGCTGCTGCTGACCCCTGGCCTAGGTTTTTTAAGCTGTTTAAAAATGTTTAAGCTGCTACACTCATTGTTGCAACACCTAACTGATTTAGGAGCCTAAATTTCATTTCAGAATGGATTCAGGCACTTACCAGAGCCTAAATCCCACTGACTGGACTTTACACTCAAGTGCCTAAATCCCATTTGAAAATGATTTACGCTCCTAAATCATAGAATCATAGAATATCAGGGTTGGAAGGGACCCCTGAAGGTCATCTAGTCCAACCCCCTGCTCGAAGCAGGACCAATTCCCAGTTAAATCATCCCAGCCAGGGCTTTGTCAAGCCTGACCTTAAAAACCTCTAAGGAAGGAGATTCTACCACCTCCCTAGGTAACGCATTCCAGTGTTTCACCACCCTCTTAGTGAAAAAGTTTTTCCTAATATCCAGTCTAAACCTCCCCCACTGCAACTTGAGACCATTACTCCTCGTTCTGTCATCTGCTACCATTGAGAACAGTCTAGAGCCATCCTCTTTGGAACCCCCTTTCAGGTAGTTGAAAGCAGCTATCAAATCCCCCCTCATTCTTCTCTTCTGCAGGCTAAACAATCCCAGCTCCCTCAGCCTCTCCTCATAAGTCATGTGTTCTAGACCCCTAATCATTTTTGTTGCCCTTCGCTGGACTCTCTCCAGTTTATCCACATCCTTCTTGTAGTGTGGGGCCCAAAACTGGACACAGTACTCCAGATGAGGCCTCACCAATGTCGAATAGAGGGGAACGATCACGTCCCTCGATCTGCTCGCTATGCCCCTACTTATACATCCCAAAATGCCATTGGCCTTCTTGGCAACAAGGGCACACTGCTTACTCATATCCAGCTTCTCGTCCACTGTCACCCCTAGGTCCTTTTCCGCAGAACTGCTGCCTAGCCATTCGGTCCCTAGTCTGTAGCGGTGCATTGGATTCTTCCGTCCTAAGTGCAGGACCCTGCACTTATCCTTATTGAACCTCATCAGATTTCTTTTGGCCCAATCCTCCAATTTGTCTAGGTCCTTCTGTATCCTATCCCTCCCCTCCAGCGTATCTACCACTCCTCCCTCAATTGCGCATTGAGAAGCTGAGTGCAACAATGCCTATATACCTTTAAAAATCCAGGGCTAATAATCATACGTTCTCTGAACTGTTTTAATCCATTTATTTTCCAAAATAATGAATGTTTAAGGACCAATTGCTTTTCTGAATTAAGCCGATTAATAGTCTATTCAGTGAAATATGAAACCGCTGTGATACAGTGAAGCCCAAGCATCCAGATTCTCCCTTGAATTGCTGACTGAGCAATTGTCACATCACTCCTCTGCCTGGGTGTTTAGTTAAGTTCCTCTGGTGTTACCCAAGGTGAGGGAAAGGACTTATCATTGCTGTGTGCGACCTCATCAGATAGAGCTCTTGACGTTTTTACCACTCCCCAATCTTACTTGGCACAAAAAGTTGTTGAAATTTGCTGTCATAAAACCCAGTGCAGCTACCAGGGCTGGGTTTCAAAGTCTTACTCTCTAGGTAGAGCCAGTTTGACAAAGCTGACTGCCAAATTATTCACTCGATGTATCATGGATCACTGTGTTGTAATTTAATCTGAAGTATTTTCCTGCCATTAAGAATACAGTCTATCCATAGACCAGATTTCAACAGAAGCTGCGTGGGGCAGTGTGTTCAGTCACAGAACCATATATTTGTTCTCTTTCTGTTGGTACACTGTGTTAAAAGTAAAGTGCATGTGTCATAACCATACAGCTAAGGGTAGCATAAAATCCCTCCTTTATCTGTAAAGGGTTAAGAAGCTCAGATAACCTGGTTGGCACCTGACCAGAAGGACCAATAAGGGGAGAAGATACTTTCAAATCTGTGGAGGAAGCTTTTTGTTTTGTGTTTCTGTGTGTTCTCTCTGGAGGCAGAGAGGCACCAGGTCAGGGAAATCCGTCTCCTCCAAACAATCCTGAAACGAGTCTCTGATATTACAAAAAGTGTAAGTAAACAAGGCAAGGCGCGTTAGGTTATCTTTTGTTTTAGCCTGTGAATTTTCCCTTTGCTAAAAGGGAGATTTATCTCTGTTTTTTGTAACTTTAAAGTTTTGCCTACAAGGGAATCCTCTGTGTTTTGAATCTGATTACCCTGTAAAGTTACCTTCCATCCTGATTTTACAGAGGTGCTTTTTACTTTTTTTTCTTTGTAATAAAGTTCTGTTTTTTAAGAATCGAATTGGTTTTTAGTGTCCTAAAAATCCAAGGGGTCTGGTCTGTGCTCACCTGGTTTACCTGTTTAGTTGGTAGATTATTCTCAAGCCTCCCCAGGAAAGGGGGTGAAGGGACTTGGGGGGATATTTTAGGGAAACAGGAACTCCAAGTGGTCCCTTTCCTGAATCTTTGTCTAATTCACTTGGTAGTGGCAGCAGTACCCATCCAAGGACAAGGAAGGATTTGTGCCTTTGGGAAGTTTTTAACCTATGCTGGTAGAAATAAGCTTAGGGGGTCTTTCATGCGGGTCCCCACATCTGTACCCCAGAGTTCAGAGTGGGGAGGGAACCCTGACGTATTATAAAGGAGATAGAAACTGAAATATAAATAATTTCCTTTACTACCAAATCTGTATCCCAAAGGGCCTATCACAATCTGTCTCTGCAAATGCTTTAGAGAGTGAAGTAATACAGTCAGAAAATTAAAATGAAAGTGGAGGGACAGAAATTGCATATAAGTAAGGGAGAAAAGCCTTTTGATGCTGGATTTTTCAGCCTCAAAACTTAGATGAATGAGGACTGAGCTTCCTTAGGCTGCTGTGGAATCCAGTACATGAACTCTATCGGAAAGTCTAAGGACATATTCAATGTAACCTTCACATCTGCAGTTTTTGAGTAAGCTGCTTGCTAATAATGTGGAAAACTTCAAACTGTCTCCAAGTATTAAAGCATCGAGCCAAATGGAAACGGAATGACATATTAAGATGTTAGCACTGTGTAAGTGACCTTCTTGATGTGACATTTGTTTGGCAGAAGAAGCAAGTCCAGCAGATGTGTAGTATTAAAACCTGTTTGAGAGGCAGCCTTTCTGTAGGAGACAACTGCAGGAAAACTTCTATACAACAGCCTCCCTGCCCCCCAACAAATACTAATAAACCAATATACAGTGGCAGGTGATGGGTGGATCCCTTTGATTGAAGTGTGGAATTGAGAGTTTCGATTTTGGGTTTCTGCTCCTGGTTCCATCACAAACTTCCTATATGACCTTGGGGATGTCCTGTAACCTCTTTGAGCCTCAGTTTCCATACCTGTAAAATGGGATTTTGTTTTACCTGACTGAGGTATTAAAACTTAATTCATAGTTTTTATGAAGTGATTTGAGATCCTCCAATGAGAAGTAAGTGTTTGTGAACCATTACACAGATTTGTCTTTGCTTGAAGGGCATTCTTATGACAGCAGTAATATTTCCTGTCCTGTGGTGAAAGTCAGACAATGCATAGCCTTTGCCTCTCCAAAGGGTCTCTTACTAAGCAGAATAGATGACCAGAGCACAATGTAATTTATGCATCCCTAAAACATAAATAAATAAAAGTTGAAACTGTTTAGTTTTCTCTCTTGATTAGGAAATGACTCTATTGAACAGGTCATTCCACTCTTGTTTCATTGGTTCTGTATATCCCCTTGGGGCTACAGTTGCCTGACATATTTGCATGTGAAAGAGTTTGAGTATGTTAGTAACAATGTTTTTTTTCATCTTTGGAGTGTTCGCCACATGTGCGGACTGCAAGCTGCAAAAACCCATGTAATGTAGCTATGATATTACTTTGGACTGAGCTCATGTCAAATGACAATATTAACAGGTTGAGTCTTGAAGTCTTCTGATTAATCTTTAAATGTGGCTCAATACTTTCCAGTGCTATGACTTTACTACTCTGAGTGTACACACAGGGAGAATCTACTTTGACAATTAAAAGATCAAGCTTGCCTGATTATCTCACAATTAGTTTTTGGGCTGTGGATATTAAGTAATTAAAAATCAAAGCTTCTTTTTGGATTAGAGAGTAGATATTAAGTGACTATAATAGACACTAGGGAAAGTCTTTTGTTGTACCTGCGCAAATGAGTTAGCAATAAAACACAAAACAAATTTTGCCTGTGTTTCAATATGAAATATTCGTGCTTCATAGGTATTTCATGCACATTTAACTTTAGGGCTGTGAAACAGCCCACAAGGGAAGGACAAACATTTTCGTGTGAAAACGTTTTATTTTTCTCACAGCTCAGCTAAGAAGGACACCAAGAAAACATGATGGCACCCCAAAGTAGTAGATTGGACACCACTGACTGTAGTGTAATCACCTCCAGAGAGAATGACAGCTTGACAATGTTTTTGATAATCAGCCTTATGCTACAGATGGTGACAGTGGGAATTCTTTGTGGGTATTTCCCCTCTGTATGATTTTGACGCATGTGGGCAGATTATTTCTGAAGGTATTGAGTATTCTCTCAAAAAAATCTAGCAATCATGAAAATTCTACTAAATTCCTAAAATATAATTTAGTGAAGTTTTGTTGTTAAAGTATCTGCATCTTCGTTGGCCATCTTCAAGTGGATGAATTGAGGAGTGTCAGAATCAGAAATGGTCATGAATTCACTCCTAACGGGCCTTATTAAATGCACCATATTTCTGCATAATCTTGTATGCAAATGTAAATTCAACTACTATCTCTATTTTGACAGCTGACAAATCTACCTCTCTACTGCTATGTTGTCTTCTTCTGTCCAAAATAAATTTTCAGCCTGTATGTTGGACATCTCTTTTGTGGATGCCTGTCAGAGCAAGCTCAACATGGCTGACACAGAGTTCTTAATCTCCTCTCCTCATCTCTTTTTTCCTCAGGCCTGTGACCCCTGCGTGTCATCTTCAACTTGGACCTCCATCTAGATCCTCACATTCAGGCTATTCCTAAATCTTGCAGATTCTCTTGGCATAACATCTCTAAGATGCCTCCTTTCCTATTCATTCATGTAGCTAAAATGCTCATCCAGGCTCTTATGATCTCACATCTCGATTAATGCAACATCGTTTTGTCAGGCCTTGACAAGTGTTATCTTGCCCAGCTTATATCCTGAATGCTGCCACAAAGGTCATTCTCCTAGCCTGTTCCTTTGACCAGGTCAACCCTGCACCAGCTATTCCTCCTCTTTAGCGTCAAACATAAAGTACACCTTTTCTCTATCAAGGTTCTTCACAATCTATTCCTGTCCTATTCATTCACTATCAAAAATGCCAACTCTTGCCTTCAATCCATCCGTGATGCCAGCCTCCACTGCCCACTTGTTCAACTTTTAAACATGCTCCTTTGTGCTTTCTCACTTGCTTTCCCTCATGCTAGAGAGGAGCTCCTGTAAACCTCTTCAAAGCGATTTCATTATTCTCAAACAAATCCTGCCTTAAACTCTCATTTTCTGATGTCTACAAAAAACTTGACAACTGTTAGGTCACTGGTGTGCTCACACGCTGACCAGTATTGTCTTGGTTCCTTGTATTCCCCCATCTGTCTGTCTGTCTCCATCTGTTGTCTCTTGTTTGTTCTTTGTCAGGGACTGTATTTATGTGTTTCTATACAGTGCCTAGTGCAATGGGGTCCTGGCCCATGATGAAGGCTTCTAGGTGACACTGCAATGCTAATAATAGTAATAATTGCCCTATCTTAGTTTATTTCAGCTGAGAGTTTAAGTAGGTACAAGATAATTGTGTATTAATAAATCGGTAAAATCATCACTGAATATAATGTTGCATTCCCTGATTGGAATGTAAAATTCCAAATGTGAATATACTAGGAAAAAATACATTCGAAAATGTGGGTCTGGTTCAGTATGGCTTCTCTACTCTGCACCATTAAGGGATGTTCATACCACCACTTTTATCTGGCTCCAGGGAGATGACCCCACTAAACTGAGATGCTCTACTATTATAGAGCCAACATAAAGTATCTCGCTGCTGCCAGCCTTTGCTGCATAGACCTCTTATACTGACACCAGACAGTATAAGTTAAAGCAGCCCTCAAACTGTGATTTGCCCTGCCCACAGTGGTTTCAGAATGCAACAGTTTCATGCAACTTTCATGCACAAACCTGTCTAGGTTTGTGTGGCATGCTCCTTCCTTGCAACTGGTCAGTTGGTTCATGGTATCACAGATTTAAAGAGACACTACGATTTTAAGTTCAGCTATTATCTGTCTCAGAATTACTGGGTCAGGACACCCACCTGGAATGTAAAAATACTCACTCAAAACTAATGATCTCTTCAGAGCTGAGAAATTAGTGATTTAGTTTTAAGTCTTGTTTTGTGCTCCCTCTGTTGGTACCGCAGCTAAATGGGAAATGATTCCAAGAGCCATCCTTTTCATCAATCAGTGATGCTCTTGTACAAAGATACTTTGGCATAACAGGTGATCCATATTCTGGAGCCTGAAGCTGAGGCTGTGGTTAAAATGAAATTACATGAATTGAAGATCCTTTTTTAAAAAAAAATGTTAGGGGGATGGGAGGTTGGAAATTGGAGTAGCTGAATGGAAAAGGACCAAATTAGTACAAGAAAAATGTTTGTAAGATTATTACAAGTGATAGGTTGGGGGAGGAGGGAATTGCAAATTATTTTAAAATTACTTGGTAGAATCACTTTCAGTTTCACTGTACTGTTGGAATGTAACTTTGGTACTTCAACTTAATCTTCAGCTGCTGGATAATTAATCATTGGCATTAGAAACATGTTGACCTCAGAGTGACATACTCTGCACTTGATCCACATGCAGAGATATTTTTGAATGTTTGGCTTGAGGACAGCCTGTGGTGGAGAGAATTAAATCTAAAGCAGAGCTCACCCTCAATGTAGAGCACTATCGAATGTCTGCAGACATTTATTAGGTCTAGTCCTGGTTCCTTTATGTTCCTCTTGTTCTTCAGGGGATTTATTGCTCTGCAGGGAAAAATAAATCTCATTGAATAGCATTGAGGCTCTGCCTAAATAAATAAACCCCCATCAGCATGGCTAGTGCACCTTTTAAGGCTTCAGGACTGTAGACACTTCCATGCCACACTGGTACTTCTTGCTGTCCACACACATTGCCCTCACCTGGCCCAAGTACCTGAAACTGCCTACATGGTGCGCCCAATCTTTTATATTTTATTTATAAGCTTCTCTGTGGTACTATGCTGATGTGCATCTTGCAAACATGGCTGAAATGATTCTTTGTACATCCCTGTGAGGTAGAGAAGTTCTATTACTATCCTTATTTTACAAATAGAAAACTGGAGGTTCAGAGAGAATCGAGTACTAGAGGAAATTTCTGGCAAAGCCAGAAATAAAACTCTCATCACGTAGTTTGTCACTTTTTGGATCAGACGAATATCTTGTCTCTCACAATGGCCCAGTTGCTTTAGAGAATAGTGCAAGAAACTGTTCAGACAGTTATGGAATACCTTGCTCATTAGAAAAGTTACTTCCTAGCCCCATTAGGTAGAAGTTGGTGTATGCCTTGAAGCATGAGGGTTTATGTCAGATACAAAAGTCTTGGTGATTTTCAATATGGATATTCTTTATAGACTTCCTTGAATTTTGCTAAACTCGACCTCTGTCTTAGTAGCAGTAAGTTTCATAGGCTAATTGGGAGTCATATAGGAAAGTATTTCCTTTTATCTGTTTAGAATTTGTCAGCATTCATTTTCATTGAATATTTCCTAATTTTTCTATTCATTCTCATATAATAAAAGTTCCTGACTTGTTTTCTCTATGCTGTTCATTATTTTGTATACTTTTATTACATCCCCTTGCATCATCATCTCTTTCCAATCCATTTTTATTTTGAGTTTTTGAATCTTTGTAATCATTCTCACTGTTACCTGAAATAGCAGAGACACAAGTGGGTAAATTCTTGAGAACTGACTACAGTATTCCAGCTGAGGGCATCCCCTTGATTTATATGATGGAATTAGAATATTTTCCAATATATTTTCTGTCATCCTCCTTATGTATATTAACTTTGTTTAACTTTTTGACCACTGTTGCAAGCTGGGCAGAAGCCTTCACTATCCATAGTTATGCCCAGGTCTTTTCCTGAGGTGCTACAATTAATTTAGAGTGAGTAAAGTGCCTGAGTAATTCAAATTACTCCCCCTAATGTGCATTATTATGCATTTGCCAACATGTTAACCATTCACCTAGCTTGGATAGGTCTCTCTAAAGTTCCTCAAACTCTTCTCCAGCCTTGACTAATCTAAATAATATTTTGTCATCTGCATATTTCCCATATCACTGCGTATTCCATTTTCCAGATCGGAGATGGGTAGACTAGGCAGAGTGAAAATATCTGAGCAGATAGGAACCCAGGTTGAGGAATAGTTATCAGGCTGATGTTGGCTCAGGTTTGGGAACTTTTAATGATATCTGTATGGCTAAGAAGTGGGTAGGGGAGCATATCCTCACTTCCCATCCCCGTTCATTTTGACCACTGTATAGAAGAAGGGTCCCTATGACCATTCTGTACCATACCTGCTTTGTCTTAATTCTCTTTGCTCAGGTTCAGCATATAGCCCTTCTACCACTAGACGCAGGGCTTCATTGACAACAGTATTGTCCGAATGGCTTTTCTCCTATTTTCTAACTAACGGAGTTGAGAGCCCTGCGACCGCTTGTCGTTGTGTTCATCTGCCATAAATATAAATATGCCACGCTCACCTTGATTTCATGGAGGACAACTGCACAAAAGCAATTCAATGAATTAAGACTCTATCAAAGCAATCCTCTGAGTTATCATGCTAGGATTCACTGTTGTGCTTTATCAGGACATTATAACTTAGTTTTCATTATTTTTTGTTTATAAACAATGATTTATGACACTACAGCACTTGTGCTATCGATATTGCATTGTTACTTTTGAGAACATTTCTTCAGGCTTGTGGACCTCCCTTTAGTGCAATAAAGATTTCATAGATAATGTAATTGGAATTGATAGAGACCTTTGAACTTACTAGCTATCATCACTACAAAGCTTGGTATGACAAATGGTTAAGGTCGGCAGTGTAAAACCAGGAATGATAAGTAATTAAAGCTAATAAAAGACTTGACCTGACTCCCAATGAAGGCACTGGCAGTGTTTCTATCCATTTCAATGGGAGTTGGAGAGGCAATAAAGGTATTCGCAAAAAGAAAAGGAGTACTTGTGGCACCTTGGAGACTAACAAATTGATCTGGGCATAAGCTTTCTTGAGCTACAGCTCGGATGCTGTAGCTCAAGAAAGCTTATGCTCAAATACATTTGTTAGTCTCTAAGGTGCCACAAGTACTCCTTTTCTTTTTGTGGATACAGACTAACACGGCTGCTACTCTGAAACCTGTCAATAAAGGTATTGACTAAAGATCAATACTTCTTTGTAAGCTAAATGAAGAATCCAGTTAAAATAATATCCCAGCAATACCTTGACTAAACTCTAAAACCCTTGACTAAAACTCTATTCACAGTGGATTTTAAAGTATTACTCTTTTGTTTGAGTAACAACTTCATGGCACAAGCTCCATATTTTCTCCTCTCTCGTACTCAACGCATGACCATTAGTATGGGAAGCATCCTGAATTATGCCTCCTGAAGATGAACTTATACAGCTGGATCCCTTAAATGTACTTAAAGCAACAGGCACTGGTTTATTTTAATCCAGCTGCTTCCAGAGATTGTAAGGAGAATCCTTTTGTTGACAGTTGGGAGAAAGAAAAATCACAACTATGCACAGGTTTTACTAAAAGTGCTCTAGAGGCATAACTACCCTACATGGATCACACAGTAAATCTATGTATTAGATCTGCAAGAGTCTGTTAATTTTAATATTAAAAAGTATGAGGAAAGTCTGTTAAAGTAGCTCACAAAAATTGACTCTGTTAGGTTGTTCAGCAGTTCAAGTTTAATTACAACTAGAGGAAGGATCATAAACCATCAAAACAGACACTTGGCATGCTTAGAAGGCAGCTTAGTAAATATAAACATGTTCCTTTCTTTTAACAGACAAAGATTTTTGTCTAGGAAGACTTAAGTTGCAGTAAAAAAATGCTTAAATGTTTCAGTGCACAACTGGTGTCCACTGAACAACCCTACTCCTGTGTGCCACTTGCAGAGCAACTAGAAACTGAGTCACACTTATGCATAATTCAGACTAAGTTTAGATCAGTTTCTGCCTCCACTACTTTCTCCTCAAAAGAGTCTTACTCTTCACTGTACAGTGGTTGCAAATACTCCAGTCTTCTTGATGAAGATATATTTTGCCATGTCATGAGTTGAAATCCGGAATAAATTCCTGGTCACAAACAATGGATATGTTGCCAATCATAAAAAGGCCAGTAGACAGAAAGCAAGTACCTCTATATCTATAAACCTCCCTCCTAAATGATCATAAAATTGTTACACAGGTTATACTCAATATGTACACACGTTACAGAATTTTACAGCTTGCTAAGAGGGAGTATCCATATGTCAAACATCACATATGTTGGAATGTTTATCATTTATTAATTCAAATTTTAAAATTACACCTATATGTGGTACTCAGTGGGAATGTTGCCTATAGACTACAGAATCGGGCCCCACAGTAAAAATGTTTAGAATTAAATACCTAAAGAGTGAGCTAAAATTGATGGCCATAGTACAATACACAACAGGCCTATCACCTTGTACTGCACGATGTTTTCAGTCAATGGAGTATATAAAGTCTATCAAGGAGCTAATACTCATGAGATGAAAGGGTCAGTTTCAAATGAAACTGCTGCTGGAACCTAAGTATTAACATGGATTACCAACGTGGATCACCTTGGGGTGAGATGAGGTGAAATTTTCACTAGTTAATTGTAATGAGGGAATTACTGTGGGACAGTGTGATACCTCTGCTTACATTGAATTTATTCTATGAGTTGTCCCATTAAAGTCAATAGACTATATATGGAGTAAGCTACCCCTTCATTCTATAAGAATATCAAAATTTGGCTCTATCTACTTAAATAGCTAGAGTCTAGATTTCTTTGTTTGTAGTTTGTTGCAAAATAGGATTTCTAGTGTTGTGGGAAATACAACAAATTTAGTTATTGAGAAACTTCTGGCAGCTGATTGATCAGTGACAGGGATTCATTTCCCACCAATACCTTAGAGTGCACCATTTGCACAAGTAAACATTACCAGTATAAGGTTAGAATGGTGTTTAATCACTGGATTTGAAGTCATTTATTCTGAGAAGGCCTTCCACATGCAATGTAGTAAAAATTTCATTAGGCAAGCCACTCTGAGACGTAACAGCTTCCCAGAAGTTATTCAGAAGGGGGAGTGTCCAGGAGATGCATACTGTGGTGCCATTGGAGCCATGGAAATGCTGATTTCTATTTATTAAGAAAAACTTTGCTTCTGTCAATGTCTTGAATCTCATACAATTCCTTAATATGTGTCTATGAGAAAGAGGGAGGGGGAGAGAGTGCCTAATTTTGGGTCTTGGATATAACAAATTCTGGTGTCAGCCATTTAGTCCTTGGCAAATTTAGTTTAGGAGATTATGTGCCAAGCTCTCCCTCTCTCTTAAATATTTTCCATTAATTTGCTGGGGTGGGGGTAGGGGGGTTTACTGTCACAGGTGACAGCATATTCTTCTTAGTTATTTGTAGCTTACTTTGAAACAAATCCCTGAGAGTTTAGGCTTGACATCATTGCTGCTCGACAGCTCAGTTTGGGGTTTTGTTTTATTTGGGTTTTTTTTTAAGATGAGTGCTCTTGAAGAGGGGACAAGACTTGAAAAATCATCAGAGGCATGATTATTCCCCGTATAGTTGGAGAGGCATTGCACGTACCCACTGCCTTGATCGACCCCTGGCCTGAGGGTAGGATTTGGTGATGGTGAAACGATCAGTTGCACCTTGTATTTAACTGTGACGCTCTGAGTACCTTTCCCAGACCTGAAGAAGAACTCCACGTAGCTTGCACGCTTGTCTCTTTCATCAACAAAAGTTGGTCCAATAAAAGAAATTACCTCCTCCACTTGTTCTCTCTAGCTGCTACAGGGTCATTTCTGAAGAGGTGGGAACTCTCTTGGGATAGATGGTGCACACAACCAACGCAGAGCATTGCTGGTCCACTCAAATCTAACCTGAACATTTCAGTGCCAGCCCATTGCTTGCTGCTTAACATTTTGGTCTTAAAAATATTTCTAATAAGCATTAACCAGATGTTCCACCTACAGCTACACAGATGTGTATAATCACAGAATAAACTTTCTCTTCTCTTCCCTCTCCTTTCCCGCAAAAAAGGTTCCTTGGCAGAGAAGACATATGTTGTAAAAAGCTTGAGTGAGTTGTGAAAAGCTTTATATTACTTACTAGGAGAAGCTCGTCTCTGCAGCACTTGTGTGCTCCTTTGGTTATTTTTACTCTCAAAGAGATTCCCCCCCCTCCCCCCCATTCTTCAGCTGCTGGACAAGATGGTGTTCATTTGGCTTCAGTTCTGACACAAGATAAATGAGCTTTGGGCCCTTAGTGATTCACTCTGGCTGCCAGAGGGTTCCAAAATAGCAAACTATTTTTCATAACCGCAATGTGATATGAAGTGAGTTGCAGCAGGTGCGCTAACATACACCACAGTCGTCTGTGGAGTGGGGAATTCATTAAGTTTCCTTGTTTGTCCAAAAAAAGTCACCTTTCTCAGTGACTAGTGTTTTGTGTTTGCTAGGTTAAGAGCCTCTCCTGGAGCTGGGTAGAACATTCTTTTGGGTTAGGTAGTAATGTGATTGCTGCTCCAGCAAGTACATATTTTAAATGATGATGTGCATTTAATTTGTCCAATTTGTGAAGAAATGTTCTTATTCAGCAGCATGATCTTTTTACTTTCCTCTTCAGTGGTCTTCTGCCTTTTTTCCCAAGGAGAAAATAAAATGGAATTATGAGTTAGGTGTATATCTCAGGGATCATTTATATATTTGCTGAAAATATAACTTTCTGTGATGTTTTAGAAAAACCTACAGACAAAATTTTAAATAATTGACAAAGTGTTCTTGATATTTAGGAATCTTCTTATTTCAGTCCTCCTCCTTTAAATTGAAATAGGCATGTTCTATGCCCTATTAATTCCATGATGTTAAATATGTATTAGATATTTTTTCCAAGATGCAGGGTTGAACCAAAAGGTACTCTCTAGTTTACCTTGTACGTAGATACAGCTAGGTACTGAAGTACCCTAGAGGAATCCACTCACAGCTGGGAAACGGGAAGTCTTCAATTCTAATCCAAGCTTTGTCACTAACTCCTTGTCACAAGTCACACATAGGCTTTCTGCCTCAGTTTTCCCATTCAGAACATGGGGATGATGATGCTTATCCACCTACTTATCAGGGATGTGAAAAACAAGCACTGATCATGCAGTGATCTTTGTGCAGGCAGGTGCCTGAGGTTGGCTGGAGCCTCACTGAATTCTGTGGGGTTCCACAGAAGCACGGGTTTTGCAGGATTGGGGCTTGAATATAGAATGTCTGTACAATTGTGTGAAGGCGCGAAGCACTATATCAGTCCTACAATGTGGTGATTATTATTTCATTTGAGGTCTTTTCCAGGTGTCAGTTTGTTTAGAAGAAACCTGTAGATAGATGTCAAACTTACATATGTTTGAATCTATGAAATATAAATGGGAGGGGGAGATAAATACGGCCAAGTAGTCCATACGTGTGTATGCATGTTGTGAAATGATGATTATGTGGTGGTATATTGTAACTGAAGGTACAATACCCAGCCTCCTGCCTTAAAATACATCTTAATCTAGAAACAGTTTTGTTCCCTGCAGAGCCTGATGTAGGTGGAACGTGAACAAATTAAGGCCACTGTTTATTTTGGAGGCCCCAGTCATAAAATACAATTAAATATGTTGCAAAGTCTCATATGCTACTTCTGGTTTTCAGTTTGTTTTTTACTGCATTGCAAGGGAGAAACAAGGCAAATGAATTGCTAGAACTTAGCTAACAGAACCTTAACCAAAACAAGTCCCTATGGTATAAAAACAAGGTTTGCTTTTTGACTATCCAGTAAAGCATGAATATATTTTGCATGTAGTCAAGTGCAGCTTTGGTCTTTGCATAGTGAAGCAGTTGATGAGTGCAACGTTACACAGGAAACCTGGGTTAATTGAACTGGTCTTATTGGCTAGTTTTGTTTTGCAATCTCTTCAAAATTCAGAGGAGAATGGAGTTGTAATAGAAAATCATATGCAATAAATCTATTTAACTCTCGGAGTAGCTATGAGTGGGCCTGAAATTCAGGTTCTAGCTTCCAAAGTAAAGGGTCTTTCCCAAATTTGAAATAACAGCTATAGTTCAAAGCCAATGGTGCCTTAAATTTTGAGATTAGAATTTGCACATGTTCAATTAGTTTAGTTGCGTCTGGTTTCACAAAGAGCATGGTCGAGTAATCAGAACCCAGATTGCCTTGCTATCAGTCCTATAATTTCTTAGCACTGACACTGACCAAGGACTTGGATAATATGGTAATGGGCATGTGTATAAAAATCTATATACACAGATTTCCCATGTGATGGTGGACAAGTAACGTAACCTTTTCTGGGCTGCAGTTGCCTTACTGGTGAGTTGAGGATACTGCTTCCTTACGCTGAGAAGGGGCTTAGGTCACTCAAAAGGAAAAGTTGGGCTTGTCCCATTTTTGCTACTTTCTGATGTATGAAGAAGGCTTGAAAAGTTTTCACTTCCTCCTACCCCCCATTTTTATTAAAAATTCAGATCCCAATGTTTCTGTGGTGACTAGTTAGCATAATAGAAATATAAAAGAGAAGAGACTTGAAAACTAGCCAACTGAGGAGGAACAGATTTTTATTTCATGTATTTAATTAATTTATTTATTAGTCAGAATGTTTAAAACAGTTTCATGACAGCGTTAGACATTTGTGGGTAGAGGGTTAGAAAACATCTTTGGTAAGATACATCACTCTGTTCTTTCAGTTAAGGTATGAGAGATCAATGTAAACATTATGTTGTTAGTATAACACTATGCTGGTTAAAGTATCCTATGACAAAGTCTTGCAAAAGCCTGGCTTGCCTTCCGTATTCTGTTTGGTAGTTCCAGAAAACTGATCCAGGAAACTGTCACTTGAGATGATGCTGTCCAGTGATGTAAAGTGGCTGACATTCTGTAGTTTGGTACCATTGATCGTAATTTTTGGCGAAGTGCTAATGGTTGATGGGGCTGGTTGGAAGAGGTTTTCAGTTTTTTCTAGGCTGATGGTGAGTCTGAGCTATTCAGTTGCTTCTGAGTGCCTCTTGCCAGGCACTCTGGCCAATCTCCAGAAGACGATTTTGGATTTTTTTCTGGTCAGGGCTACAATGGGCCTCTGGGGGAGAGGATGGCAGATAGGACCTGCTCTTCCTCTGCAGTCAGGTCCATGTCTTCTGCCTCCAGGTGCTGCAGAGCCTCCTTCAAGGTGCAGGTAGTCTGGTGAGGAGCGCATTGGCGCATGCCTTCCTCCACTGCCTCCGAGGGCTCCGATACTACTGGCTGCTCTTCTGTGTCCACCTAAAGGGTCACCCGTGAGACCTTTCCAACCTGTCAATCTTTTACCAAGACCTCCACCTGGAAGCTAATCTGAGTGACCTAGTCAGTGGCAGTCACCAAGGGTGAGGACCTTCTTACAGAGTTCCTGCTACACAGGCCCCAGCTCAGTGTGCAAGTGGCAGAGTTCCCCTTGGTGTGCCAGAGACTGCTCCTCGCTGGCACCATCAGGATCAGAGAGATTCTGGAGTACAACCAGAGTGACTGGATTGGACCCTGTGGTGCTCGTTTGGCGCATAGGGCTCTCCACTGCTCATGTCCCCTGTCATGTACTCCAGGAGGTGAGGGTGGCCTTATCGCCTGCCTCTTGCGTTTTCCTTGAGTGAGTCCTGCAGAAGGGTTCTCTCTGCCCTCTCCTCATGCTGGCCCTACAGACATTACCATCGGGCCTCTCCCCGCAAGCTTCCCCATGCTTCATCTAATCTGGCTGTGAGACATGCAGCCAGTCTATCTCCAAACCATGCCCAGGAAACAGCTGTACTTGTCCATGGTCTGCACCTTTCACTTCCTCACTCTTGTATTGCACCCTGACACCAATTATCTTATCACCCAAAGAGGGTGAGGAATCCTGGTGGGCTAGTCCATATTTCATTCTGGTCCCACAACCCGCCAGGGATATTAGTTGGTGGTCCTTCATGGAGCCATGAGCATGGGTATGTACCTGGCATGGTTCATTAGCTCCCCCGACACTTGCGTCTTCTGAGGTGAGAGGGAAACCCTGGCGCACATTTATATCAAGTGTGCCAGGTTGCAGCCCCTCTTCTGGCTCCTCCAGAACTTCCTCCTCTGGTTCTGGCTGCACTTCTCCCCGCTCCTCCTGCTTTGCTTGCACCTCACCCGTCACCCCACAAAGTCGTGAGACCTCCTCATCAACCTCCTCCAAGCACTGGCCATCCACCATACCAGGAGGAGGAAGCTGGACCGGGGTGCTCTGAGACTGTGAGGCATACATCCGATCCTCCCTCAAATCACATCTCCAAGCAGAGTCCCTCTGGGCCATGTCCCCTGGATGCCTTCGAGAAGTAGTGAGTACTATCCAGGGTTCTCTGCTCGGTGTCCCCCTCTGGTTCCCTGATTTTATACCTGTGACCCTCCCGTATGTCCCTGGTTTTCATTTGTTGTTCCTCATCATTATTTGATGCCTGGATCCGGTGGCTCCTCCCCTTATGCAGAGGGAGGGGCCTTTTAAATATGGGTGGGTGGAAGCCCACCCACCCCCGTGCTTCAATAGGTGCCTCTGAGACCCTGTCAAGGATAAGCTGTAGGTCACTTTCATTATGACTAAAGCACAGTCGTTTGCAAAAAGGGCTTTGCATGGGAGTTCCCCAAGGGCTTTAGCCTTTGGAGACTGAAGAGTTTCCACTCAGTTCTGAACCTTGTGTCAACGCCCTTTTGAAGGTTTTTTTAGTTGCATAATTCACAATGGCTGCTAAGAAGAGACAGAAGAGGACACACAGCCTTGTTTCACCCCATTGGATCTGGGGAATGGTTTTGAGAGGTCACCATCCGAGAACAGTTGGCCAGTCATGTCTTTGTGAAATTGACATATGATGTTCAGGAATTTGGTGGGGGCAGACCACCTGTTTTAGGATTTTCCAGAGGGCTTTTCTGCCCACAGTGTCAAATGCTCTTTTTAGATCATTGAAGACAGCATGCAGTTCCATGCTTTCTTCAGTTAATTTTTCTTGAATCGGTTTCAAAATGAAAATTTCAACTGTGGTGCTACGACCTGGTCTAAATCCACCCTGAGTCTTTGGTAGAAGCCTCTCTGGTACTGTTTCGACAAGCCGACTGAGTAAAATAAGAGTGCAGTTTTTATTACCTGCAGAGAGGTACGTCAGTAGCTGCCACTGTCAGATTTGTTGCTTTTATTTTTGTATAGTGTAACTGATTGATTGCATCTTTGAAATCATGAGGAATGTGCTCAGATTCCCAGATATCCTTAATAATGTCATTTAAATAGTTGACAGTTTGGGGGCTTTCAAGATTAAAGATTTCAGCTGGTATACTATCTTTGCCTGGTTTCAGAGTAACAGCCGTGTTAGTCTGTATTTGCAAAAAGAAAAGGAGTACTTGGGGCACCTTAGAGACTAACCAATTTTTTTGAGCATAAGCTTTCGTGAGCTACAGCTCACTTCATCGGATGCATACTGTGGAAACTGCAGAAGACGTTATATACACAGAGACCATGAAACAATACCTCCTCCCACCCCACACTCCTGCTGGTAATAGCTCATCCAAAGTGACCACTCTCCCTACAATGTGCATGATAATCAAGGTGGGCCATTTCCAGCAAAAATTCAGGTTTTCTCACCCCCCTCCCCCCCCACACACAAACTCACTCTCCTGCTGGTAATAGCTCATCCAAACTGACCACTCTCCTTACAATGTGTATGATAATCAAGGTGGGCCATTTCCAGCATAAATCCAAGTTTAACCAGAATGTCTGAGGGGTGGGGGGTAGGAAAAAACAAGGGGAAATAGGCTACCTTGCAAAATGACTTAGCCACTCCCAGTCTCTATTTAAGTCTAAATTAATAGTATCCAATTTGCAAATGAATTCCAATTCAGCAGTTTCTCGCTGGAGTCTGGATTTGAAGTTTTTTTGTTGTAAAATAGCGACCTTCATGTCTGTGATTGCGTGACCAGAGAGATTGAAGTGTTCTCCGACTGGTTTATGAATGTTATAATTCTTGACATCTGATTTGTGTCCATTTATTCTTTTACGTAGAGACTGTCCAGTTTGACCAATGTACATCCACCAATGTGATATATGCCATCATGTGCCAGCAATGCCCCTCTGCCATGTACCAGCAGGAGAGTGGGGTGGGAGGAGGTATTGTTTCATGGTCTCTGTGTATATAATGTCTTCTGCAGTTTCCACAGTATGCATCCGATGAAGTGAGCTGTAGCTCATGAAAGCTTATGCTCAAATAAATTGGTTAGTCTCTAAGGTGCCACAAGTACTCCTTTTCATAGAATCATACAATATCAGGGTTGGAAGGGACCTCAGGAGGTCATCTAGTCCAACCCCCTGCTCAAAAGCAGGACCCATTCCCAATTAAATCATCCCAGCCAGGGCTTTGTCAAGCCTGACCTTAAAAACGTCTAAGGAAGGAGATTCCACCACCTCCCTAGGCAACGCATTCCAGTGTTTCACCACCCTCCTAGTGAAAAAGTTTTTCCTAATATCCAACCTGAACCTCCCCCACTGTAACTTGAGACCATTACTCCTTGTCCTGTCCTCTTCCACCACTGAGAATAGTCTAGAACCATCCTCTCTGGAACTACCTCTCAGGTAGTTGAAAGCAGCTATCAAATCCCCCCTCATTCTTCTCTTCTGCAGACTAAACATCCCCAGTTCCCTCAGCCTCTCCTCATAACTCATGTGTTCCAGACCCCTAATCATTTTTGTTGCCCTTCACTGGACTCTCTCCAGTTTATCCACATCCTTCTTGTAGTGTGGGGCCCAAAACTGGACACAGTACTCCAGATGAGGCCTCACCAATGTTGAATAGAGGGGGACAATCACGTCCCTCGATCTGCTCGCTATGCCCCTACTTATACATCCCAAAATGCCATTGGCCTTCTTGGCAACAAGGGCACACTGCTGACTCATATCCAGCTTCTCGTCCACTGTCACCCCTAGGTCCTTTTCCGCAGAACTGCTGCCTAGCCATTCGGTCCCTAGTCTGTAACTGTGCATTGGGTTCTTCCCTCCTAAGTGCAGGACCCTGCACTTATCCTTATTGAACCTCATCAGATTTCTTTTGGCCCAATCCTCCAATTTGTCTAGGTCCCTCTGTATCCTATCCCTGCCCTCCAGCGTATCTACCACTCCTCCCAGTTTAGTATCATCCGCAAATTTGCTGAGAGTGCAATCCACACCATCCTCCAGATCATTTATGAAGATATTGAACAAAACCGGCCCCAGGACCAACCCCTGGGGCACTCCACTTTCTTTTTATCTTTGCCTGGAGATTTACCTGACTTCATTTGTTTGAGAACTTTTTGCACTTACTCAACAGTAGGTACTTTCATCATGTATGAGGTGCAGGGTTAGTACCTCAAGCACCTGGGGGTTGACAGTAAAGTGCTCCACCCATATTTCGGAGATGCCTCTCTTGACTTTGATTAAGGTGGATCCATCTGAACTCTTTTGTGGAGCCGGTCCCAATTTCAAAGGGCCGTAAATAGCCTTTCGGGAGTCATAAAACAACTTTGTTCTTATATTGTTGTCATACACATGGGGCATAGGGCTGTGTGCCATGTGAATGAGGATTGCCCTTATTTTTTATTTTATTTCACCTTTGAGTAATAAATTCCTTGATTTGACAATACTGCTTTTTATTAATTGGGCATCCCAGGCATGTCACTTGTGCATACCCCGGTAGGTTCCAAACAGGCTGCTGTAGCCATAAAACAAGGCCTGAGTGGAAAGCTTAGGTCCTTTCATTTTGATTTCTATTCTGCTTATGCTACTGTGTATTTACAAACAATCAAAACCAAAAGCCCTCTTTGTTTCCTTTAAACGGAGAAATATCATTGCAAACATAAATCGTTTGTCCCTCCTCTGTTCATTGACCTAGCACTTTCCATCCGAGGATGTCATAGCCCTTTCTCTACTCCCTCTGTGTGTTTCTCCTTTTGCAATCATTGCCGTCTGTGGTTCCACCCGCTTCCTACCTCTTGCCCATGGAGAAAGGGAACAGGAATTACAGGGAGCATCTCTCTCTCCTTTTTCAAGGCAGCAGCAGGTGCTTGGAGGGGAAGCAAGCATATGTACTCTCATGCATCACAGGGGTACAGGTTTCTCTCTCTGAGCAAAACCCTTTGACTTCACATTTTTACTACGCAGACATGGTAGCCAGTTTCCAGTTGTCTACAGTATTCTAATGCACAACAAATTTTTTGCCCATACCTGGTCTATTCAGTGAAGGTCTGCATATACGTATATAAAAGATAGAATTTGGCCAAAGCTATTTAGTCTGCTTGAGACCTCTTCATCATGACATACAATAATCTCATTTTGGTGTGGAGAGATTGCAATGCAGCTCTCATTTAATGTTAAACGTTTTGTCTTAAAACAGCAACATTTGAAATCCTGCATTTTTCTATTATGAAGTCAATCTCCCTCCACTCCATCTTCATCATAATGCAGCCTCTGCTCCCCACCTCATCCTTTGTTCATAGCCATACAGGGCAAGATACATCATTGTAGCATTTACTATTTGGAAGGCAGAGCACACACCATTTTCTGCGCCCAGTTGTGCTCTTAGATTGGAAACAATGCCACCTGCAGCTCTAAATACCCTGCACTCTCATTATAACACCATCCTTTAAACCCACTCATTTTAGGAGTTATCAAAAGGTGTTATTACAGAAGTACCTACTGTAGTTAATGTTGTGTCAGCACTTTCATTTTGAAGCAATATTTATTGGGGTTACGGCAAGACCATCAATATTATTCTGGGAAGGCATTTTGATGTAGAAGATTGCTGAATGTGTGAGGGGAATTTGATTTTAAAAGGGCTCTATCAAATGGTGCTAAACTTAAATATGAACAGCAATGTTTTTATTAATTATTTTAAATTTAAATGAGCACAGAGATTTGGGGGATTTAAGCAGGTAAGCAGTCCCCTGCAGTGTAGGAAATCTAAACAGACCAGAATTGTGCGTCAGGAGGAAAGAGTACCCTTTTGCCTCCCAACAAAGACAGGATGAAGCACTAGAGGACGTGAACTTAATGGAACAATCTCAAATCATTGGAAGGGATAAAGTAAATCTTAGAGATTTTGTCTAATTTCTGTGAACCACAAAGTGAAAAAGGACATACACCAAAGTTAAAATGAATAGTCGAAATCCATTGAGTATAGTCAAATGCAAACAGCGTAGAAATAGAAGTAACTTTGGCATTTAAATCGGTAAGGAAGATGTTTGATAAGAAAACAGAGAGGTTATTTTCAAGAAATTGATTATGCTATTGGTACTGATGATTTAACAACTTTCCAGAAATTTAGGGACCAACTGGCCTTGTGCTCATGGCAATGAACAGAGATCAAGTCCAATGTTTTTCAAGCGTGTCCTTGCATAATGCACGTGGACATACACGTTAAGCATAGGCATGCATGATGCTCATGCAAGATTGGGGCAGAGTTCTGGGTGCTCAAGACTATGTGGGCACTCTTAACCCAAACTTGAGTTGGGAAATTTTTGTGCCTTAATCTTGGTCACATAAAATTGTACATGCATGTAGACATATGCTTTTGAAAATTTGGCTCAGGTATCCCTGTTGATAATACTGGATCTAAATCAGCCTGAATGAATGCATCCGATGAAATGAACTGTAGCTCACGAAAGCTTATGCTCAAATAAATTTGTTAGTCTCCAAGGTGCCACAAGTACTCCTTTTCTTTTTGCAAACCAGCCTGTGGCACTGTTGATTATAAGGTGTTATTCACTCACCTACATTAAGAAGTAATCTTCAGTGGAGTCATTTTTAGAAGGCTTAATTCATTGCTCTGAGAGATTCCATGAGACGTGTGTAATTAATTACTCCCCTTGCTCAACGTCTGTGAGACTCTGGGATGGGAAAAAGGGGGGAAACGTCAGACATTAAGGGCTGAGATGTCCTTGGTATGCTTATGGAATCCAGGGCTACGTCTCTTTTTTAACAAGTTTGGCCAACAAGTTTGGCCAGGGGAAATTGTTCCTGCTTTCTCACTGTCTGGCTGCGGCAGGGACCTGATGATGATAACTTGCTGGTTAACACTCAAGCCAGGTAAGATGGAGATGATGCTCATTTAACAAAAGCCATTTCTATCTGTAAATACTTGGGCGATACTAAGAGGTCATGGTAAGGTGAGCCATATGAATACCTGGATGAATATAAAAGCACCTAAAAGGCTGTTGGCATGTTGCAAATAAATAATAGCAATAGCAATAGTAACAATAATAACGGGCAAGTATTTTGAGGAGCTGATGGACAGGGACCCCAAACTTTGTTAAAAGTTTATCCACCAAGTGGCATACAACCTTGGAGTTCTATGAGACCCCTTTCTGCTCATTATATCCCTGATAGATGTGTCTGGAAATGATTATTTTCATATTTGCTAAGCCAGGAAAAATGTCTTTTCCTCCTGAATCCATCCCTAGCTGTGGTCATCCAGGTCTGTCACCTCCAGAATAGACTACTGCAATACATTCTTTTTGGTTTTCCCCCGAGGGATGTCCAGAAGCTACATAGAGAATGCGGTGGACTAATAACAGCAGTTTACACTAGTATTCTGCACCTTTCCCCCACTTGCCAATCTAGTACCAGTAGCAGTAGATTGTCTCTTGGGTATCTGGCATAACTATTGTGAGTTGAAGTTACTTTGGATTCTGGACATCAAGGCTGACTTCGTAGGGGCAAGGGGCTAGGCATTCTCTAAGAGGGTCCTCCACCATGGAATGTATTCTGGATGAACGTCCATTGTAGCCAAGTCTCAGGAGTTTCTGTTTGGGATTGCATCTCTGTATGGTCTTTCTTTTCTGACTCTTATGTCCTGGCTGGCCACCCTGGCACAATCAGGGTTTGGTTTCCTTATTTTAAGTGGTTTCAGAAAAAGTGAAGTGGAGGGTATTGTTCCAGGTTTTGAGAGACGTTCATCAATTGTACTATGTAAAGGATACCTACGTACTGCAGCGATGGGTTTGTTAAAAATATACATAATACAGTTATAAATTACGCCCTCAGATCCACGAGTATCAATGCAAGTTGCATGCATGTATCGGAGAGCACAACTTGGCCCTTGGTTTCCTAATCTGCAAGTGATCTGAGTGCTGAAAAATATTAATGGAGAATTGAGCCTTTCTTTTGGTCATAATGCAAATATGGCTTGAATATAAATAAAAAAACTCTGGGCCTATTGTTTCTTAGGAATAAATTCCAATGCAAAGTTAGTGCCAAAGTTAGTGTTTTTTGCATTAAATTTGTTTGAGTAATATGAACACATCCTGGATTTTTAATCTTCATTCTGAATTTCCTTTCCTTGTGAATTTTAATAGGAAACGAGACAGATGAGCTGCAGACTGAAATAATGTCATTCTTCTGTCGTTAACTCTTCCAGTTGTACTTAAACCTCAAAACATATTAAGGAGCACAGTGAATTAGGGAGCACTGAGAAATAACTATAAAATCCTGACAGTTCTCTTCAGTCTCAACAAATGACATTTCAAAATGTGATACTGAAAGACTATTGCAGAGTGGTTTTCCCATCCTGAACTCTCTCTTCCAGGCTCTTGACATAGTTGTTCCTTTAAACGGGTTTTAGGTACATTTTCTCCTTCCCTTGCATTAATGCAGAGGTTCAGGAAGTGTGCTACATGGGCTATATAGTGTTTTACCAAGAGCTGGGCTGGCCGTAGGATGCGGCCTGTCAGTTGTTTTTTGTTTGGCTGAGGGAAAGCAGACAGAAGGGTGAACAAGAATAGGGCAGTGGGCTGCGAAACAGGAGAGCAGGTTCCATTCCCAGCTCTGCCACTGCTGTGTGACTTCGAGCAAGTCACTGCACCCCTCTTGGCCTCTGTTTACCATCCCGTTCTGTCTTCTCTAGGCTCTTTGGGGGCAGACACTAATTCAGTGTGTCTGGTCATCACCCTAAGCAAAGCCGACCTCCTTGCTGAGGCTGTTGCACCACAGGAGAAAAGCCCTATGCCCATTTTTTTGGTACAAAGAGGATAAGTGAAAGTACAAGAGGAGATGGGATGCCACTAATTCCGCTAATGGGAATGGGCTGGAAGGGTGGGGGCATAACATCCTTTCAGGAGACTTGCCCTTGTGCTCTCGATGATACCAACTGATTCCATAACAAAACCAGCTTATTAAAGGAAGGACAAAGTTTCTCCCTGCTCTCTCCTGTGTGAAACCCTCTCAACAACCACCACCACCACCAACCAATCCTTCTAAAATGCTACAACCTGAGTCCCACATGGACACTGCCAATGCTTTTATTTGTATTAGTATTATTATAACGGTGAGCAGCTGTAATTGAAGTTATCAAAATAGGTGAACAGGTTAGCAAAACAACCCCCCCTCAGCAATTCCCATTATGCCTCCCATTGCCTAAAGGCGGACCACCCACTGGGGTGATGGATGTGTGGCTGGCTATCCTTTCTCACCTTGCCTCCTCAGTCTTTTTCATTGTTGTGGTTTTTAACCCACCATGTGTTGTTGATGTGCCTGAAATGATCACAGAGGTGTTGGAGACATACATATTATCCTTATCATCATTGCTAAAAAAGGTGCATTTTTTATTTGTGGGTAACCAGCGTAGCATGAGCTATTACCAGGTTAAAAACCACAGTAAAGAAGACAAGGTGCTTTACCTTGAACTGGTGGTAAAATGAGACAAGGTCAGCATGATATCTCCTCATCTAGTCTAGGTGCCTTGTCTTCACTGTGTTTTTCACGTGGGGATAGCTCACACATGGCAGTCACACGGAGGTAAAAAAATGCTCTTTTTTTAGCAGTGAAACAAGGTCATAACGATTCTGCAGCAGTGACTATCTGCACGATATATTATATAATCTCTAAACTAGTGAGGCTCCCTTGCTCTAGAGCAGCATGTAGCTCTTGCAGGGTGGGTAACTGTTTGGTGTTCTACTTGCTATATCAGGGAATAGGGGACAAACTAATCAAATGGGAGTGGTGGAATTTCCTTCTACCCTATAGGGGATAATAGAAAGGAATTGCTGGGGTCTTTCTATAGGTAAGAGTGCAGTCCCTCTCCTATCTGATAACAAGAAGGATGAGAGGAGGAGCAGGAAAGATTCCTTTGTCTCTATCCTTCTCCTCTTTCCCATCAACAAAGGATCACAGGTACTGGAGATGGCAGAGACCATTTAGACCATCCAGTCCAGGTCCTTGCAGATGTAGAGTTCTTCCCTACAGTAGGTTTTCCATAGTCTCATAAGAGCTTGAGATGGAAAAAGGCCTATTGGAGATAAGAATGAGAAAGGAGGGAGAACTCCTCTCTCCAAGCATCCAGGATTTTGAGGTGAGAGAATCCCAACTGTCAAGTGATACTGCATGATTGTATTCATGCAACTTCGTGATAACACTTAAATCATGATGCAAGGTTAGGAGGAATTATGATGTGTCGTTTCAGCTGTTAAACATTGAGTACCACTGATCTAAACAATAGCACAATTGCCTGTCATGTTAGACAATGTTGGCTGCCCAAAAATTTAGTTAAGTTTGACTGGCAGGGACTCTTCCAGAGTGGCAAATGTGTATATATCCGTAAACCTCAGAAAACCAGGGAATAGTGTTCAGGTACTCACAAGCCCTACCCTGTAACCTTAACTCTGCCCTCTTTGGTCTTGTTTTTTCTGCCAGAAAAAAGGGGGGGGGGGTGTCTTACCACATATCAGCTAATAAAACTACCTCAGGTTGCACCATTGGCCCTGTCTATCCCCGAGCAACACAAAGCACAGCAATTTTCAAGACAATCCGAGTAAGCGTGTGGATTTTAGAGGACTTAGAGATAAATCAGCAGTTAAACAGTAAGCGAGTCTTAACCTAAACTAGACTAGGGCAGTAGTACCGTTAGAATATCGAGTTGTACATAAGACTGGCCACCAACCACATTCTCTCCATGCTGGTTCTGCTAGCAGAGTTTTGTCTAATGCTCTTTGCAACTATGATAGAAAGAAACCATATGGACACAGTTAGGTCCCAAATAACTATTTGCTACCTCTACTCAAATGTGCAAGGCCTAGCAGCATACATATTATTGCTCTGACTGGTTTATGGCAGCTTCTAAAACCTAGAACACAGTGAGGGCCACTAGAGAGTTCACAAACTCTTTAGCGGTATACTGCCCTATTCCTAGATACTAAAAGTAAAAAGGAAACAGTAGAGGAAGTTCAGAAGCGAACTAGATCTAATCCTAGTATAAAATGTTGTCCTGTATTTAGTTACTAAGGGTATGTCTACACTAGAAACATAAGTTGACCTATATTTCTGCAGTGGTGCATGTCCACAGTACCCTCCTTGGGTTGGTGATGAGCATCCTCAATTATGTAACACGTGAAGCGTCGTTCAATTATGTAACTTACGTAACTGAAGTCAACATAACTTAGGTCAATTTACAGCGATGTCTACACTGTGCTATGTTGATGGGAAATGCTCTCTCATTGACATAGCTTCTGCCTCTTGGGGAGGTGGAGTACTGATGTAGATGGAAGAGCGCTCTCCCATCAATTTAATGTGTCTTCACCAGACCCACTAAATCAACCCCTCTGCAGCAATCTCAGCGGTGCTGATTTAGCTGGTAGTGTAGACATGGCCTTACATCAGCGGAAGGAAGGCTGTAGTGTAGACACTGATGTAATTAGGTCGACACAAGCTGCTTTATGTAGACCTAACTAACTGTAGTGTAGACCAGCCCAAAGTCCTACTTGTGCACCTATAAAAAGGAATAAGAGCATTTTTGTCCCTCAGAAGCTCCCATAGTTCTGGGAGGCAATATTTCACAGTCTACCCTATTAATAAAAACCCACATGAGGCAATTCTGTCTTTGAAATGTCAAAATATATAGATCATTTGGCTTTGCTTTTTATATGTTTTGTTTTTCAAATACCCTCCTCTGTGATGCTCTGGGTTTTTGAATGTGAAAAATAGTCTTTACCTGCCAAGAAAGCTATAAAACATATAAAGAAATGTCTTTGCCTGATAAATGCGTGTGAAAATGATTAATTATACTTAGCAGAAAATCTATTAAAGAATTCAGACGCCATGCGCGTGTACATTTTCTCTTCCTACTTTCTGACCTGCTCTCACATTCTCTGATGTCCTTATTTCTCTAAATTCCTCCTCCACTCAGTGAGTGTAAGAGTACATGAGCAGTGAAGGATTTCTTGGGGCAAAACTGTCCTGGAGTACTGATTTCTTTCCCCCTCCTCCTATCTCTCCCTGTTTGTGGTCTCAGAGGAATGTGCAGCAACAGCTGAGCTGTTTTTCTGAACTTCCTAAGTCGCTTAGTCATTTTCTCAATTTTGCTTTTTCACAAAGTTGTTGCATTTCCAGACATGGATTCAGCTCCTGAGCTTGTGTAATTAACTCCAAAAATCTGTTCTAATTTGCCACACACTCTCACCGTCTGTCTACATTGCAGGGTTTGAATTCTGGCTCAAGCCTAACCCCGCTTTCATTTACATACAAATTGCAATAACCCAGTGCTTGGACTCAGGGTCTCAGGGTCCCATGGGGATGAAGGGTCCAAGTCTGAGTCAAGCTGGGACCAGATTTAAGCCCTATTGTTTTGCAGTGTGGATGCAGCCCCCTGGACTCATGCTCTGGGAGTCTGCCAAAAGTGTCCCATGAGCCAACTTTCTTTGTGCTCTGGACAGTCAAATTTTCCCACATTGCACCACAAAGAGCAAGAGCAGCCAGATTTTGGGAGGGTAGTAGGAAGTCTGGGTTATGGATGGTTGGACTCAGGCCCACATAATGCAGTGTAGACACAAGAGCCCTAGGTTAGGACCCACAGTTCAACAATTCCTAATCAAGGGTTACAAATGAGTATGGATTCTCAGACCCTTGCTAAACAAACCCCAGGGGATCTGCTAACTTGAGTTCTCCTAAACCAGAGTTTACATTGCATTGTAGAGAGACCCTCAGTCTCTTCTCTTCTTGAGTTAAAACATCTTGCTCCTCTGCCCTCAGAATTATGGGCAAAAACGTATTCACTACTTACCCATATTGCAGCCAACAAGTTTATAGATTTGCAATTCAACAGCAGGTAGTAATGTATTGTGAGGGGCAGGATAATATACTTGTCAGAGTGTGAGTTGCTGTTATGGATTTAGATGGTCCCACTGTCTCATGCTGAATGTTGTTTTCCTCTTTCTCTGTTTCCAGCAAGGTCCGTTATGTTCGTACAATCCACGGCTAGCTGTATTCTATAGGCCCTAAAATATAAAGGTATTGTGGCCAAAATTTTTTTATAAATCAGTGCCTAAAGTTAAGTTCCTAAATCTACATTTATGCTCTTTAATAAATAGTCTGATGTTCCAAACTGAAATTGGGATGCGACAAAAAATCAGTGGGAACTGGTTGGATGCTCAGCAGTTTGGTAAATGAGGCCACTTATTTAAGAGTCTCTAAATAAATAGTTTCGAACTTTTTGGTGTAAGGAGGAAATGAAGTCCTGACATTAAGAGGCACAAAAATGGAGACAGATTTCCTAAATTAACTTTTTTAGGCATTTTTTAAATTACTGTAGTTTCCTGACAAGAAAGGAATAAGATCTCCTCTCCATAGGAAATACATTCAAACATTGGAGTGGTCGTGTCACTTCAAATATTTGCTATTGGAACATGCGATATTAAAATATTCAAGTAACTTCCCTTAATTAAAAGATTAATTTCCTTTCTCTTGCTTTGAAACAGTCTGCTTCTTTTGGAGGGGCCTGTTTTCTCCAACAAACCTCCTCAACAGCTTAATTTTCATGGTCGTGTGTCTTCTAGAGTATAAGGGATGTTTGAATGAAGGCACGGTATTGATCTTGCCTACTTCTGACTGCTCATATCAACCAATTTAGGCTTACAGCTGAATCAATAGGGGCTTGAGACAGTGAAGAGCATTAAGGAAGATCCTTTCAGATGAGTGTTTTTCTTCTCACTTTTTTTTTTTTTTTTAAAGAAACTAGTGTCTGGTTCCAGGCAGTTGGCGAATTAGTTAGTCTCTCTCTTTACTCTGAACCTTCTCCTCTCACAATGACTCAGTAGATTACTATGTTCATTCTCACTTCATCTGTGAACTTGAATGTGATATGAAAGCAAAGGGTAACAAGTATCTGAGAGATTGCGACATGGTCCAATGGTTGGGGCATGGAAAATTGGAGGATGTTAGACCTGAGGTCGCTTTCTTGCTCAGCTGATGACTTGCTTTGTGGCTAAGAGCAAGTCACTTAACCAACTGGTCTGCCTCAGTTTTCTCATGTCATAATGATACTTACCATCTACTTTGAAGTTCTTTGCGATCTCTAGATGAAAAGTGCTAAGTATCATTATATGCTGCCCAAGCATGGAAATGACTGGAAATAGTACTGGAAACCAGTGGTGACATCCTCATGTTGTGTTGCACATGAGGCCCCCATTCAGCAAAATACTTATGCATATTCTTAACTTTAATGCATCTTTTGAACATCAGTGGGGCATGAGTAATCCCCTCTCTAATAACATAAGTTACTCATATGCTTAGCTCAAGCCACATACTCAAGTCCTTTGCTTAACTGGGCTCATAACCTACTGAGCTAAGTGGGCCACTGAGGAGTTAAATTATTATTTTTATAGATGGATGTGAAAGTGCCTTCTAAACTGTTAATACATATTTTAAGTACTTTAAAAACTGAAGAGTAGGAGGGGTTTTGTCTATTCATTCGGTGATGAAAAGGAAATAAATAGTTTGGGATCAATAAAGCCTAAATTCTTTCTCCTCCTCCTCTCTCTCCCCCCTCACCTTATTTAAGATACAACAAAGCCCATAGCCATGGTATCTCTTCAGTCACTGTCAATGAGCAAAGAATAGGAGATGTGTCCAGCTGTTGGGCCTCAACATTTTACTCTGTTAAAATACAGACATGACCTAAAATCCTTCGAGAAGACAGAATAGCTTCTCAACTGTACTAGATGTGATGGTACAAAATGAAATATTGTGGACTTTCTGGCTGAAAATATAGCAGCCAACACCACAGAGCAGCTGCTAGAAAACTGAGTGGGAAAGTGGTAAAATGTATTCTGAGTTAGCTGTGGTGTAGCATATAAATTGACTTTAAATAGGGAGGAAGGATTGAAGAACTTTCCCAGAGTGAATGATTTTGTAGATTGTTTAAATAAACTGCTGCCCAAATCATTAAAACTTTGAATGAAGCAAGTTACCCTGAAGAAAAATGTCAGGTGTAGAACTTGTTCCAGCTAACTCTTCAGCCTCTGAGGACTTTGTAAACTGTCCAGATATATTTATTAAAGACAATACTTTGAGGACAAAATAGATCCCCCCCCTCCCCCGACCCGAGTACACCAGAGTATTTTCTGAAGTAAATGTTTGAAGTTAGTGGTTTGTTGCCATCACAGTTACAAAGTAACTCTGGATTGCTTCTACATTTTTTTAAAAAACCCTTTGTTTTCAAGCCAATGGCATCAGAGGATAACTACTAGAGGGAAAAAAGGAAAACTTAAACTTGCATCAGTAAATCGCAACAGTCATACTATGGGCATTGAAAGGAATTACTAGGACAGTGCTCCAAGCTGTTGTGGTACATGGCTACTATACTAACAGTTTTCATCTATATAGGGCATGTCATCCAAAGATGATGTAGCATTTTACCAAGGTGGCTAAGCATCATCATTCCCAGGTGCACATTAGTTTTATGGATTGGTTGAAAATAAAGGCACTAGAATCTTGAACTCTTATTCAGAGTTAGGTGGAAGAAATGAAATCAAGGCAATTTAGTATTGGAAGGGATTTGGGGACAGCCAGGTGAATATCTGTTCTTTATTCCAACGAGGATCAAATGATGGTCCCTGCCCACAGCTGGCCAAAGGGGAACTGGATCCTCAACTTGGAGCCAGCGAACGGAGGAGTACTCATGTAGGCTTTTTGTGGTTGCTGCTGTATTATACCGGTTCATAAGCCCCTACATCCAATATTCAGTCTTTAGACACTGATTTTGGCTATTGGGTGGTATTCATGCTATGTGTCTGCTCTGACTCAAATTGACCGGCTATGGGCCTGCTGCTAAGACCGCTGTCAAGCTATAAAAATCAGTGGAACTTTTGCCTCAGTAAGGGCTGAAATATTAGTTCCTAGGGCTCAGTTCTTCAAATATATTTAGGCACCTAACTTTAATCAATTTCAATGGGAGTTAGGTGCCTCAATACATTTGAAGATCTGGGCCAATGTGGGGTTTTTTTTTTTTAAATGTGTGACAGCCCTGACATTCTAAAGTGCAAATGAATTACAAGATCTAACCTCCAGACTTTCAAGTATTTGCATTGTTGGATTAGCCACACAATTCCCATGAAAGCTGATAGGAGTCTGAATCACAATTCTTTGAAAATATAGGGGCTTGATGTTCAAAGATTCTGAAGGGGCCGATCATAGTCACAGGGTAGAGTGAGGAAGACTTCAGTGAACTAACTGTACCTCTTCCCAGTGCGATTATATGTAAGCAGAGTCAGGATGAGCTCCACCTTGACATCTGGTGGTGAGGTGTGGCAAGTTGTGGAAAAGAACTTCAGGGGCTGATCTTATTTGCATAGGCACACCCACCCCGCCTAGAATGAGGCCATAGCTGCCCAAATGGTCACTTTGGCTGCTGTGGGATCCCCAGTGTCTCTGTTATTGGGACAGAAAGAATAAATTGTTATTACCCTGATTATGGGAATCAGGGACAGTGGAACTGCACTTGGCCTTTTGTTATGATGGAGGGACTCGCCATCAACTAAGTAGCACTCGCTAGGCAAGGGACATGGGTTCCAAAACTCTGTGAATTGAGAGAGGCTGGGAACAGGTATTAATACTTGGTGGTGTGGGCCTCCTGGTGAGGGCATTACATGCTAATTGCACTTCCTCCTCTCTCCACTGTGGAATATCAGAGCCAATTTTGATTCCATTGGCACCAGCACTGAGGCTCCCCTACTACAAGCTGAAATCACAAAACAACTAAATTTACTAAGAGCTGAAATCACTGAGTGTTGTGTTAAGTAGTGGGGGAGCCTAAAAATATATGGTGGAGCAGTTTGCGGGATGGCGAGCAGAGTGGCTGGTGGAGCAGAGCAGTTTGCAGGACGGCGAGCGGAGCGGAGCCATTCGTGAGACGGCGAGTGGAGCCGTGTGGTGTGGAGCGGAGCGGAGCCGAGCCCTGTGGAGCTGTGGGGTAGTCAGCTTCAGATCACGTAAGGTGTTCCTTACCTCTTTCCCCCCCCCCCCCCCCGCCCCAGACTGGGGAGTAAAACTCTGCAGATAAACTTTTGGAGTCTGGGGCTGCCCTGACCAGGGACAGAGACTTTTGGGTTGTTGAACTTTTGGGACTTTGGGTGATTTTGGGTTGCTGGACTCAAGAACCAAAGGGAAAGGACATGCCCCAATTTGCTTGGGGTGGGTTTTTTGCTCATGGGTTGTGTTATGAATCCTGTTGGTGGTGTTTCCCCAACATAATGCCACATTGTTTCTCTCTGTTATTAAAATGCTTTTTGTTACACTCAGACTATGTGCTTGCGAGAGGGGAAGTATTGCCTCTTGGAGGCACCCAGCAGGGGTGGTATATATTTGTCCCAGGTCACTGGGTGGGGGCTCGAGCCAGTTTTGCACTGTGTTATTGGAATGGAACCCCTAGATACTGAAACCGGCCCTTGTTGCTGCCAACTCTGACAGGCAGAAAGGTTACATATAATAAGAGCTGTTTTTTCCTAGTGCTGTATGTTCCTAACTGCTGCAACTCTTAACTGTGTAATCGTTGTAAAGTGATTTGAGATAATCTGATAAAAAAAGATACTAAGTGCTATTTAAAAGTGCAAATTGTTATTATTAATAGAAGCCTTGGGTCTATAGGACTGAGTCTGGCACCCTTCATACACAGTAAATTTACTTAACAGTTGCAAGATCCAGTCATTTTTTAAAATTGCCATGTGAGTACTTACACAGTTGTGATATGAGCCACTTAGCTATGATGTCAACATTAGTACCTCTAACTTTTTTTTTTGGGGGGGGGGATCTTTTCTTTAGGGTTCAAAAAAGAACTTGATACATTCATGGAGGATAGGTGCATCAATGCTATTAGCCAGGATGAACAGGAATGGTGTCCCTTGCTTCTGTTGCCAGAAGCTGGGAATGAGCGAAAGAGAATGGATCACTTGATGATTACCCGTTCATTCCCTCTGGGGCACCTGGCAGTGACCACTGTCGAAAGACAGGATATTGGGCTAGATGGACCTTTGGTCTGACCCAGTGTGATGTTCCCCTGGTGTTATCTGGATCAGTGATCTGCTAGGTCACTCCAATCCTTGACTCTGGGAGCCAGTCTTACCCTGCTCTGCTGTGAGACCCCCCACTCCTGGGCGGTTCATGCACAGCCTCTGGCATGTAAGCGGCTTCCAGTTACTTGCAACCGAATGACACTAGCCAGTATCTCTCATCCAAGACACAACCCTAGGAACCTCCATCTTGCAGTATCCAGTTATGCTCGCTGGATGCCACAAGCTTATATGAGTTAGTCAATTTAACAAAGAAATTGATATGTACCAAGCTTGTTATCCCAAGGGGAGTCTGACATGCTTCAAACCAAATGCACTTCTTTAGGTAGAACAAACAAACAGATTTATTAACTACAAAGATAGATTTTAAGTGATTATAAATCAAAGCATAACAAGTTGGATTTGGTCAAATGAAACAAAAGCAAAACACATTCTAAGCTGATCTTAACACTTCCAGTGCCCTTACAAACTTAGATGCTTTTCACCACAGGCTGGCTGCCCTTCAGCCAGGCTCTCCCTTTTCATCAGAGCTTCAGTCGGTTGGTGGTGATGTCTGTAGATGGAGGTGGAAGAGAGAGAAAGCATGGCAAACGTCTCTCCCTTTTATCATGTCCTTTCTTCCCTCTTGATTTTGCCCCCTCTCCCTTGCTTCAGAGTTAGGGGAGCATTACCTCATTACAGTCCCAAACTGACCAAAGGAAGGGGCGTGACTCACTCAAAAGTCCAACAGATCCTTTGTTGTTGCTTGGGCCAGTGTCCTTTGTTCCTGTGAGGCTGGGCTGGGTTTGTCCCATATGTGCCCTGATGAGGTCTGAACTGCCCCTCTGCTTCTGGGGCGTTTTTGCCTGGGCTTGCTTTAAGCCATGAGGACACATTTTCAGCCTCATAACTATATACATGAAATTGCAACCTATAACATCACTATAACAATGCTCAGTACATCATGAGCCTTCTGAAGACGGATGACATGACAAACTTTGCATTAGATACCACACAGTCATATTACAATGATGAACATGGGGGTGTAAAGTGTTCTCATGAGGTACGGAACGTCACACCCAGTATGGCCGTTCTTATGATACCAAAAGAACTCAGATGGAGACTTAAAACTCTGATATTACATTCAAAATGATTAAATACTCCCAGCAGTTCAGTGTTTGGGGGAGAAAACATATGAATGCATCGAAAGTGGTCTCAGAAGAATGGAGGATCTTGCATATGTCATGCCTCTGGACATAATGCAGTCAATCATGGGAAACTTCAGTGCTGTATTAAAATCCTTTTCTGTAAGGATGAATTGATCGATCAAGAACCATTTTTTACTCGTAACCAAACCAAACTTTTGATCAAGGTTTAAAAAAAATGTGTTTATTTTTTGTTATTGTGACTCTGTACTTTTCTACTTACATATTTATATTGTGCTCATCACCTTTTAGTGTCTAAACACTTAGAGTGCTCCCAGATTAGATTAAACTGATTTTTAAAGGCACATTTATTTTATTTTTTTCCTTTATGCTGATAGTTTGAGGCAATGTTATTTAGGGTTCAATAACTTCATTTTCATACCAAATGTGTTTGTATTTTTAAAATTTAATTTTAACCTTGAATTCATGAGGGTGGGGGATTTGGGAGAATTATAACATCCTGTAATGTATTTTACCCGAACTTACTGATGTGTACTCAGCCATAACTCCATTCTAGCATAGCTGGGTTATTTTTGGTCTGGGAATTCCCCCCCCCCCCCCTTTTTTTTTTAAATTAAAAATTCCATGCATAAAACTAAAGCTCAAAGAGAATGGCACCATGTGATATCTAATTGTCTGATAATATGAAGTTATCAACCTTAAATCTAACTTTGATGGCTAAATATACCGGTATTCTCTCACTGCCTTAGACTTCTCTGGAACAGTGCAGAGCAGCCAGAGTATACTGGCAAATTAGGCATGTTTACAGCTGCTTTGTTTCACCATAGCAGTGAAAAGCAGCTAGTTCAAACACCTTGCTTTCTCCCTCCCTCCTGCATTCCACATTTCCCTGGGTTGGCCGCACACCCATTTCTGCAATGTAGGTTCTCTCTTCGTCCTGGCCTCTGATAGATTTGGTGCCACAGATTGCTTTTGAAAAGTAGTATTTAGGATTAATGGTAGGTTGTGGGGCTTTTTGCCATTCATAGCTACAAGTTTGTCATCAGAGGCTAGTGCATAAAATCTTCCCTAGCAGAGAAACTCAAGGAATTGTCCCCCTTAAATATGGCCACAATCTCCCTTTGGTCCCAAAGACAGTGAACCCAGCAAAGATGGTGGCTACCTGTTGTGTTAGGACACTCAATCCCAATGAGAACAAGATGTCTTTCTCAAAAGCCCACCTGAGAGCAGTCTGAAAACCACAGCTGTCATTTTGAAAGAGGGTGATTCCTGTGGAATTCTCTATAGAAGACCAATATTCTTCAGCCTCTGCTGAAGAAGAAACTTTCACTTTTGAAGAATAATGGGGAAAATTACCATTAAGCCTAAAAACAAACTCAATCTAGCCCATGTGTAAGATTTCAGTGAGCTTAATCTCTTTGGTAAATTTGAAGAACCTACCTCCTATTAAAATCATTTGAGGGGAAAAAGAAGTCTGGCATGGGATGCTAAATTTCTTCAAGGAAATATTTTTAAATTGAACTCCAACCTAATTAAGAGATTTATTTGGAAACTCAGTGCTGAAAGATTAAGTACTGTAATTTAGAAGTAGCTGCACCTTGGCATTCTTACATAAAGAGGTTGAATCCCTGTTTTCAGTCCTAAACCAAACTTATCCTTGATTATGGATCCTCACTTGGTTCCTCCATAATTATTAACATTACAGTGGAAGCTAAAGGCACCAAGAGATAAGAGGCCCCCGTGTGCTAAGAGCTGTACAAACATTTAAGCATAGGAAGAGAGGTGAAATTACTTGGCCAATGACACAGAGCAGCTCAGTGGCTGAGCCAGGATTAGAACCCAAGGTTTCATGGCACCAGTGTAGTCTAGTGCCCCTGTCCTGTAGGATCTTTCCAGGATATAGTATAACAAGAAGGTTTTTCTTCATTTGATTTTTCTTCATTCGAAGCTTTCGGTTTGATTCTCCCTTCCCAACCTATCTTACTCTGTTTTTTTCCCCTCAGTGAAGTTGCTCATTTACACAGATATGATAGCAAAATTAGGCCCATTATTTTAAATGGGCCTCCCAGAAGGTGAAGAAATGCCAAAAAATCACATACACACACACAAAATCTTTCTCTATACAGGAAGCAGGATGTAGTCTTATTAAAATCCCACAACTGAATTCACTAAAAATATCCTAGCAAGGGGGAGTTTGTCTGACAGGCCAATTCTAGAAAAAGTCTATTGTCTAACTCATTAAGACACATTTTTGACAGGCTGGATCTTATTTAAGCTCAGTGTCTTATACACAAGCTAATAATTTAATTTTCTTCCAGTGAAATGAAATATGCTGGAGGGTGGGGGAACATCGCTGGAAAACATGAACCAAAAAAAAACAAAAAACCCTAGAAGTTCAGTGTTAAGTTGAAACAAGTTTGAGACAGCAGTCATTTTGTCTGGGATAAAAATATGTTCCAGGCTGAATAGATGTAAAGGGCCTCAGCCCAGGACCATATACTGTGTTTGTGTTTTACAGACTGTAAAAATCATGAACGCTGCCATTTCTGTGTGAGGGGGATGTAAAACAAAGTAGATTTTCAGCCTAGAACCACTTTCCTCTAACAGAAACAAAAAAATCTTTATTTGCAATAAAAATGGTGAGAAGAAAACAGCAAACGATACAGCAGTGTAACAAGACAAAACTCACCATCCGGTGAGGTTAGATTCTGACACCCTTTCCACATTTGAAACAAATGGTTTAGAAATCTAAAATTCTCAATAGTCTCCAAGATAGTGAGGTTTTAGTAGGAGTTGCTGTGTATGTGCAGTAGGTAGATGGAGATGGAGTACACAGCCCATAGTAAAGATAAAATCCCAACTCTTTTACATGCCCTGGCCATGTTGGGGTGGTGAAGGGTAAGACTTCAGAGATCCTTTTCATTCCCGACACATATTAATGCAGGAGCCTGGTTATGAAATACCTGGCAAGTGTCATATATCTAGGCGGCCCCATCACATTCCCGCAGCCCAGACTGAGCGTCACATATTCTGCTGGGCTACAGAAATGGCCCGTAATTGCTCCTGAGCAGGTATCCAAACTGCCCCTGCTGGAGGCAGGGAGCTGCTGGGAGGAGCAGGCAAATAGAGACAGCAGGGATAGGTTGGGGGGACCAAGTACATGCCCCAGGCTTTCCTAACCAGCAACCAATAAGTCCCCCATCTGGACACTCCCAGCCCCCTCAACTATCTGTCCCCTTCTCTCCTCAGCCACCACCTCCAGCTACCAAACAGCCTCTTCTCAACTGTCCTGCTGAACACCTCAAACCTACTTTTCCCCCCAAGCACCCCACTCAGCTGCTCCTTTACTCAACTTCTATCCTTAGCTATCCCCAGAAACCCTGCTTCCCTTAGGTGCCATCCTCTTTCTTCCACCACCCACTCACTCAGTTCTCCCATCTTCCGACCAGACACCCTCGCAAATCAAACTGCCCTGACTTTCTCCCCATGACAGTCCTACACCCGTCAGCTCCCACACAGCTGCCATATTCTGGACAGCTCCATATCCAACCCCCACCATTGCTTCAGGCAGAGCATATTGTCCTTAGGCTGGCGTTTTATAGTCTGTTTATATTTGCATGTTGGAAAAATTATAGTTAGTCTGCATATTAACAAATATTTTGCATAAAAACACAAAACTTGGTAGCTATGAATGAAGAGTATGAAATATGTTGCCCTAGATATCTCCCTTCCTTTGAGCCATCTTCACCCCCCTGCACCTGCTCCTCACCTCCAACACAGAATGCCTCATATTAGAATATCCAGAATTTGGTCCTGAATTTATTATGCAGATATAGTGGTGTTTATATATGCACACTGTGAATGCATAACTCTATATGGTTTAGGTCCTGGTTATCCCAGAAACAGCATCTCTCCTCATGCTCCATTCCAACAAATGAAATCTGCTACAGTGCTAGATTTATCCCATGTTAAAAAAAAAAAAAAGATACACAAGCATGCCTTAGTGTTAAGGTCACTTAAGTTGGTTTCCTTCCCATGCATTCACTACAAATCCAGGACCACTATCCTGACCAGCCTCAAAGCTTATTACTGCCACCCCACCTCAAAACACTTCCTCTCCATAGCAAACTCCCAATCCCTGCCACCATATAACCACAGTAGTGCTCATATTCAATTGATCAAATACATAAACTCAACTCCAGCCTCAGCAAAATTGTAATCTTACAGAGACTTTTACTCTAGAAGTGTGTCTATAATGTGTTATTGCTACTTATGAAAAGCCTTAGATTTGTAATGATGATAACTCATATCTTCTGAAGTGGGATCACTTCACCCTGCCCTACTAGAATGGAATCCCCTCTGGGGTAGAATGCAGTGTCTATCTGAGAGTGCACAGTAACATTACATAAAATTTAGTACATGAAATAGAGATACTGTATCCATCTAAAACTGCAGATAACTTGATTTGGAAGTGGGCTAGGAAATGGGGGCTACCATTGCTGTAGAAAAAGAAAATTACCATTGGTACTTTAATGACCTCATGTGAACGGCATTTAAGCTCAGTGTTCATCCAAAAGGTAGCGGGCATGGGATTTGCTCTTCTGTTGGGGTGCTGATTCAGTAATGACTCAACAGGAAGGTTGCCCTCTACCTCCACAATGCTTCCTACAGCATCTTGAGTTTTCCGTGAGGTCTTTGGTTCAAATAGTGTCCCACCCCAGCCCTGCCTTCCTTGTGAGAGAGAGTGTCTGTTTACTATTTACTCTTAGGAAAATGAGGAATATGGGTAGAGTGCCTAAAATCAGGAGGAGCTCTAACTCCATAAACATTATAGCCTGCAGATAAGCCACCAAAAAGATGTTTTACACTTCTGAAGTAGTTTTAAAAATTGCAACTCCTGCTATTCTGTTTTCAAGTTTAAAAAAATGGATTTGTTCAATTACAACACTTTTCTGGGGAAAATGGCAAATCAAATCATGTAATATAATGTATTACATCATAAATATCAAAAATTATACTGTTTCAATCACATCCCTGCTATAAATTTTAAGAATAATTATTCATCCCCTTTGCTGAGTAGGAGGAGAAGGTCTGACTGTCCTAGTGAAAAGTCAACAAAACCAACCACGCGTTCCAAGAGACTCTGTTCTAACTCTTCATGGACTTGAGCCACGATGATGAGAACCTAAACATGGGTGTATTTGGAATCAGGGTTCTGGGTTAGGCCCATCACATAGGCCGTCCTAACCACAGTATTTAAATCTGAAACTGCATTTGAAGGTTTGCAAAGATCAGTAGTTACATCTGATTCAAATTCATGTTAATTTATAACTAATATCAGGTTGTCTGCTGCAATTGGGTTTGTACTCTATTTTTCCTATATGCCCTCAGTGAAACCAAGAAGGTTTCTTCTCATATTCCCATCTTTTAACCCTCCCACACCAAAAAAAGTGATCAGATTGTGGTTTGGATCTCCCAAAGGCAGAAAGGACTGGAATCTGACAATGCATGGGCACTCCCCCTCCTCAGGGACTCTCTCACCCTAGAAAGTGGGAAAGCAAAGTTCAGGCCTGAACCAGACAGCGCAGAGTCCTAGAAACCTGAGTCAGCCTCAGACTTGAGATTTTGGTGGAGACCTCTCCTTTATACCGATTTTAACATGTTAGTTGAGTTTTAAGTGGCTGTAGCAAGGTAGAGACTCACTGGTGCAGTCCCTCCTGCTGGTCATTTTGGGAATTAGTTCTTTCCCAGCTTCTAGAGCGCCCTCTGCAGGCCGGTGTCTCATCTACCACTGTCCCCGTGTCCCTCCCGGACCCTGATGCCCTTTTCCTCAGGGTTCTGCACCAGTAGTACCCCCACTCTGGGTCTCCCCTCCCATCCTCTAAACCCACCTTGCCTCAGTGGCTACTGCGAGTCATCATCTAGCCCTGCTCACTGGGGCAGACCGCAGTCTGTCATGGCCACTCATCATTGGCAAGGGGTTAGGACCAGCTGCCTTTGCTATCCTCAGGCTGCCCCTCTGCAGCCCCAGGATTTTTTGGCCTTAAACAAGGCCTGCAGCCTGGGGGTTTACCAGACTGGAGCTCCCCAGCTCCCTTTGCCCTTCTCCAGCCCTGCTCTACTTCAGATACCATCCTCTTAGGCAGCTAGCCCTTCCTACTCCAGGACTAGAGTGAGACTCTTCCAGCTTTTGGTCCACAGCTTCTTTTAAGGGCCAGCTGGGCCCTGATTAAGCCAACCACACCTGTGGTCAGCTACATAGTCAGCTTCCCCCAGCTGTTTTTTATCCCTTTTCCCAGCTACAGCTCTCTGCAGGGCTGCTTTTACTGTTGGCTCCCCCAGGCAGCCCTCTCCAGGGCCGGAGTGGGGTGACTACCCCGCTACAGTGGCACAATCAGTATTGTCAATATTCGCTGGTAAGTACTAGGCGCAGTAAAAACCCAACTTCTAGTTAAATAGAAAGGGGTTTGCCTGCATGAAATGGAAAGTGTTTCAATTTTGGGGGGTAAAAAGAAAATAAATGCTATTATGAACTACCAGTTTGTCACATTTAAATATGATTAATTAGGACCATGGCCCTGTGTATATAGCAAGTAAGCAGCTGTGCAAATAGCCACATTATTTGCCCTTGTCAGGTTGCATCAGTCTAAATGAAAATGTGGCCTTCTACTCCTGAGTCGCTCTGCCTGCTGTTGTGCATTCTGATTCCCTTGTTTGTTCCCATGCTGTTGGCCATAAAAGGACAGAGTGGGAGTCAGCCAGCGGAAACTTTATCCAGACTGAGGACAGCAGCAAGGGCAAGAATCAATAGCCAACCTTTTCCAGACCTTCCATAGATCAGTGTGGATACAATGCTGTTTCCACTGACCTGGACTGGCTGGGTTACTATTAGGAGCAGCATGCCGTTGATAAACTGCTTCCCTCCTATGGGCCTTGAGAGCTCTGTCAGAGAGGAGACAGTAGATAGAGCAGCAAGAGCTATGATGCTTGCAGTGAGGGGAGGCTGGAAGATGGCTGCTATTGTGTAGCTGCAAGGGACCCCACCAGTGGGGAAAGGGGTTCATTGCAGATCCACAGGTGTGGCAGATTGTGCCCCTTCCTCACTCGACACCCTGAAACTCCTCCCACCTCCTGGACAATTGCCAGGACACTCTGACACCGGCCAGCAGCTTCTGGGCCTCTCTGCTGAAACGCTTTCCAGAATCTGAGCCATAAGAACTGGAGCGGGTTTCTACATGGAAGGGATTATCCAGCTTCAAGCCCCCATTTTAGCAAAGGACTGAAGCACATGCTTAACTTGAAAGATGTGCTGGAGCCCATTGACTTCAGAAGAACTTAGAGCATATATTGAAGTGCTTTCCTGAACAGGGATGCTTTCCTGAATAGTGGCCTGAATGAATAGATCTCAAACTTAAATAAGTTCTAGTAGACTGGCTACCCATCTTCCACCTAACTATAGCTTTGAACTAAAAGCAGAGAAGTTCAGCTATCATGAAAGCGAGGCTGTTCTTACTGTTTGGGAAGCTGGGGTGTAAGAAAGTGAAAATGTGTATGCTTAACAAAAAAAAAGCATACTGCATCCTTATGTCACATCTAACCACATTTTTTTTTAAATGTAGAGAATAAAAAATTGCTAAGGTTGGTCACTCATGTCTACAGTCTTACAAGTGAATTTTGAATTATCCAGCCAAAACCAAACAGAATTAAAAACCCAGTATAAAAATCACAAATTGAGTTGATTGGCTACAGCTCTCCTTCAGTATCTCAGACATCAGTGATAATTAGGGGCTAATAAGTCCTTCAGTATTATCCCACATGCATTCTAGTGTGGAAATATTGCTTAAATTATGAGTTAAATGACCTCAAGTGAGCCATTATATACATGCATAGTGGCAAGAAGATTCCTTTTTACTTTGCATTCTCAGCCCCTCAGTTACTGTTGCTTGGAGTGTAAAAATACCTGGAATTCCATGAGTTATCCAGTGAAGTCTGTACATTTTCTTTGCTGTACAACTGAATATCCCAGTTTTCTGCAGCTTGGTCCATTTTCTTTTTTATTGGCTGGATATTTTGTTTTTCTCCTCATGTCTACTTCTTCCAGAGCAAGTTTTTGAATGACAGCATAATGTGAACTGTGGATCATCTGTCACTGTATTAAGGTGCTTTCATTTGTAGTTAATATGGAAATCACAGGCAGCATAATTTAGTTATGGTTTCTGTTTGCTGTAGGCAAGTTGCAGGGGATATAGCCATAACTGCATATTTCAGGGTTCATCACATGGTCCGAAGAGAGATGTGGGGGAAGCTTCGTAAACTCAGGACCAATTGGGGGCATCTGCAGTCCTCCCCTACCCAAATTCTGCCCATTCCCCTTGCACAGTGGAAGCATAGCAGAGCATTCTAGAGTAGACTGCCTTGTAGTTAGGGGCAGGAGTTGAGATGCTGAACACTTTTGACTGGTATTAATTTCAGTGGGAGTTGGTTTCTCTCAGCCTTTTCCTGGATTGATCCTCGCTCAGTAGTGAAACCAAATCCGGATGTTTGGAACAGCTCTTCCCAATTACACTGTAAATATTTCAACTTATTTCCACCACTAGTTTTATAAAACTAATGCTATCATGCCAGTTTCACTGGCTTGGGGATCCTCGATCATAGAGTTCAGAGAAGCACTGAGTAGCAATATGGATTACCATTTGTTTAGTGTTATCTCTTGAGATCCCGTCCAACCCTACATTTCTATGATTGTGTCTCCAGTTGTACAACTACGTAAACTGGAAGCAAAATGCAAGAATAATCCACCCATAATAAACTCCAAACACAATGTCTGTGTCTACCCTCGTGTACTTGTGCTAATATATCCAAGCAAGGCTACCAATCTTTCAACTCCTCTGGTAAAATTGGGAACGCTAGAGTAGACTGGGTTCTAGGCAGTCACAGCACTGTGTTGTCTAACCCTCATCACAGCAAGTTTATGCAGTATGGTGATTAAAATTCTAGCAGCTGTCTGGAGTCCTGTCTATGCTGGCACAACTGCTGTTGGTATGACCAGTGATAAGTGAAATGGTGGTTAGCAAAAGAGGGAAATTTTATACCACAGGTAAGATTACATTGTCGCATTCTGACCTCCCTTAAACTAGTTTTAGACCATTGTAGCTCCGCGTACTGTGAATTACTTCTGACTTATGCCAGTGTAAGTAATCGGAACAAAATTCTCGGATTTATTATACCACCTCAAATGATAGGTGATTACCAGAGCTGAGCAAATAATTTATTTTTCAGTTCAGCAATTTTTCAAATGAAAACTGAATGTTTAAGTTTACAAAAGAAAAAACTGGGGGGGAGAAAAGGTTGTTTGAGTCAAACAAAACATTTTGAATGTCAGTTTGAATTGATATTTTCTATATGGACTGATTTGACATTTTCTAAAATTGTTTTCTGGGGTGTTTTGGAGGGTTTTTTTATTTGGTTGGTTGGTTTTGAGCAAAATTATTTATCAGATTTGACCCAAATTCTCAAATGGTTCTGGTGCCCCAAAAATGCATATTTTGGTGAACTTACTGTTGGTCAAAATAATTTTGCCTAGCTGTAGTGATAACCATAAAAAAATTAACAGCAGACATTTCAGATTCAGACCAGTTACACTGGATTGACACTGCTGTACCTGAGAGGACAATCAGACTTGGAGTATGTGTAGAATTTTTCAATGTTTCTTGCCATTATTGTTTTTTGTTTAATTTGTTACTCTAAATGCGTCTCAATGAAACAAAATAACCTCAAACCTTACTGATTTATTTGCTAGCATTATTTTTCCTTACCTTTTTTTCAGTCTGTTTAATCTTTGCATAGACTGATTTATCTTCCCCACTTCCATTTTAATTCCTATATCTCATGGTTGGCTACCTTAGTAAAACATTTCCCCCTTTGGGATTTCATAGCCGCTTGATTCAGAATTTCATTTTTATGAAAAACCTTTAAAACATCATGGATAATCAAATGAAATGATGAAATAGTCTCCTAAGGAAAAACATACTTCAATTTGTAAAATATTTCCTCCAGATGTCTTAGAAAATGTTCCCTCTCCTCATGCAATTCCCAATAGCAGTACAACATGTTTTGCATTTGTAGATCATTTTACTAAGTGATAGGCATTAGAACTCTTTAAAAACTCCATAATCTTTCATTTGCACTCTGTTTCACCTAAGGGATTTCTTTTGGGGACAGTTACCTTCAGAGATGGGGAGTGGATACAAATCTGTTTTCTACGCAAGGCTAAGTGCTGCTACATAGAGCCACATTTTCAAAGGCTGCCCTAGATATGCAAATCCGGTAGTTTTACATGCAAATAAGTAGACCGGGACTCACTTTATTTGTGAATATGACTGAGGGGTTGTTCTTGCATATGTTGCCAGTGCAGTTAAGGGAGTTCTTTTGAAAACCTGGCCCATAGACCTTAGCTGCATGTATGAATGCAAGTGTTTTCCATCTGATGCATGTCTTAGAATATAAACAGTTCAAATAAAGCAGCACATTATCGAGTGAGACCAAATTAAAACTTTAGGAACAAATGCTGAATCCATGTATTTGTATCTCAGACCTGTATATCAGGTAGAACACTGGCTCTGGACACTCCAGAATTTGGCAGTTTGAATTTTAGATGTCAAACTAACCTTTGCAAATATTGTAGAGTATTCAAAGTCAGTGACCAAGTCTGGCCCTTTATAGAATATCATTGATTTGACCTGTAAATTCAGACCCAAAACTGAGATTTGTTCCAATCTGGAGTTTTGGGTTCAGGCCCATCCTTGTCATGTAATAAGCCTGTTCATAAGCTAGGAAGTCAGAAACTACCAAATTAAAGTTCTCATTGTCTCGATGGCTGCATACCCTGCAGACACTCTGGGAGCTGCAATGTGGCTATGTAATTCTGATTTTGGTCTAACACAGCTGCCAAGACCCATCTGCTGGACAGGGGCTCTGCCATCTCAAAGTGGCAGATAGCAATGTGCTGTGGGTTCAGGCCCATTATGGATGAATAAAGTTTAAGCCTTCCTTGGACATTTGCATATTTCAGTGGTTCCCAAACTTGTTCAGCCGCTTGTGCAGGGAAAACCCCTGGCGGGCCAGGCCAGTTTATTTACCTGCCGCGTCCGCAGGTTCGGCCAATCGCGGCTCCCAGTGGCCACGGTTCGCTGCTTCAGGCCAATGGGAGCTGCTGGAAGCGGTGCGGGCCGAGGGACGTACTGGCCGCCACTTCCAGCAGCTCCCATTGGCCTGGAGCAGCGAACTGCAGCCACTGAGAGCCGCGATTGGCCGAACCTGCAGACGCGGCAGGTAAACAAACCGGCCCGGCCCACCAGGGGCTTTCCTTGCACAAGTGGCAGAACAAGTTTGGGAACCACTGGCATATTTAGTAATTTTAATGTAAAAAGTGAAATTTTGCAAGCTAGCAATACAATAACTTAGCTATCTGTGTAAAAACCTGACATGCTTTCAAATCAGTGACACAGATGGCCTGGGCCTGAGAGATCCTGAATGCCCTTATTTCCCACTGACTTGGGCCTACTACCTGTGCCATTGTCATAAGATACCATCTGTGGCACTGACCTGGTTGCACTATGTCCTAAAAAACTTACTGCAGCAGTGTATCCTGGTCACCTTTGGGTTTTTAAGGCAACTCTAAGTGTAATATACTTTTTCTTAAGGACTTTTCTAAAGGTAATATGTCCTGAATAAATGGAGACTGGTCTTGCAATTTAATAAGATGTAGCATATATAGTTTGTGTACTAACTGGGTTAAAGATACTCAGCTGGTGAAAATCCTCCTATCTCCGTTGACTTCATTGAAGCTAGGCTGATTTTTCCCAGCTGAGGATCTGGTGTATGGTTCATGAGTGATTGGATTCCAACCTAGTGAGTACATAATATACATTTTGTTTAAACAGCCTCCAAAGAGTGTGAGTTAGCTTAAGAAACTGCATTAGCTGTAGCCAGTCTCCTGGGGAAATGCTAAAAATTTCTCCCACTTATCTAATCCTGTGCAGAGCAATGCCTTACCATCTAAGGGCCTGACTTGCACTGGCGCTGAGCACCTACTGCTCCCGTGGACCTCAGCTGGTGGTCTGGGTTCTCAGCGCCTCTGAAAATCAGGCCCTCACACCATGATACAAGCGAACAATTGAATTGTTTGTTTCATCTAGTACAGTAATTTGTCAACTGTAAAATGTAATATCAGCATTGAATATGGAAAGTGAAATAAATATTTTAAGGCTTAGTTCTGTGAGGCTGAGCACCCTCAACTCCCCCAGGAACACACTGGGATTTGGGAATGTTCAGTACCTCTCAGCACTGGGCCCTAATGGTCCTGCACAGTGCTGAGCCACTTCTTCTACTGAAGTAAATGGGAATTGAAGGAGCTGAGTACCTCATAGGATCTGATCTTAAAAGGATAAATGTGTAGAAGACCACTATGTTTAGAAGCATTTGTGGACACCCCCTAACAACCACCAATACCCCATGTATGAATGGGGTCCACACGTTCTCTCCAATCATAGAGAGTCATAGAAAGCAATTGGCACTGAAACAGATGTGTGTCTCCCAGAAAGGGCATTCGCCAATGTAGTCAGAATATTTAATTTTTACATTCATGAGTGAGAATTCTCATGAAACCTCAGTGGAGGTTTTATGGTGTCTCAGCTCTGCAGTGGATCAAAGCAAGTAACAGACGGCAGAGAGAAAAGGTCCTAATCAATATCAACCTCCTCGGCTATCTCTATAAAAGAAAAACAACCCTACAGAAATACAAGTTTGCTGTGTCTGTGAGTGTATATATTAACCTGCGTACTATAGAGTTGTGAGTAATAGATCTAGCTGGGCAGGCATTGGCAGTAGTAGCTGAACATAGGATTTTTCTCTAGTGGGAAAGTACAACAGGGGAATTGAAACTGTATTGGTCACATCCCTAGTAGTGAAATGATGCATTTCTGTAGTGGTTCAGCGGCAGGTTTCCTCCCCCTCCAGGTCCGTGGGAGGCCAGTCTGCCTCACTACGTCTCTGGACGTCGCTTATCGTGGGGAATTAACAGCACGGCAAGAGTCTCTAGCTCGGGCCGATAGTCAGGGGCCAATCAACAAACATAGTTAGATAGCCCAAACCCTCAGGCATGGTGGGGCAATGAGTCTAGAGCTCAGGCCTGCTTCAGGGCTGAGCAGCAAACACAGTTAGATAGCCTAGGCCCTCAGGCAGGGCGGGGCAACAAAGGTCAATGAATCATAGAATATCAGGGTTGGAAGAGACCTCAGGAGGTCATCTAGTCCAATCCCCTGCTCAAAGCAAGACCAGCACCAACTATAAACAGGCCTGTGTTCAGGGCCGAGCAGCAGATACAATTAAGTAGCCCAGGCCCTCAGTCAGGATGGGGCAACAGGAGTCTAGGGGTTCGGGCATTCTAGCTCTGACAGATGGCTGACAAACACTGGCTCCTTTGCCTAGAGAGGGGGAGACTGGCACTCCAGGGTTTGGGTGGGATGGAGGGGGCAGGCCCACCCGCTCCACTGTGCCCCAGCCCAAGGCTCTAACAGTGCCAGCGGGATTTGCCACTGGGTCAGTGGGGATCCTGCCCACAACACGCTGACATATGCTCAGGCAGTGCTGAAGCCAGACAAGGCCACTTCCTAACTCCCCCTTGGGTTGTACCTGTGTCTGTACAGAGCTGTCCAGATCATCTGGGTAGAAGGCCTGTGGTAGTGCTGGCAGCTCCTCTGCGGTCAGGTCAGCGTACGGCTCTGGCCAGTCCTCAGGCTGGCAGCAGTCTCGCAGCTCGGGAGCAAGCAGGAGGCATCTGGCTCCTCCAGCAGCTGCAGCCCAACTAAGCTTTCAGACCTGCCTTTTATATTTCCTGTCCCATCCACAGACTTCCAGTGGGAAGGTTGAGCATGGCCTGGCTCTGCCCACCAAGGTTCAGTGTGGGGTTCCTCCCTCTCCAGGTCCATGGGAGGCCATTCCGCCTCACTACAATTTCCTATGCTCTTGGGTTTCTGAGTATATATCAAGAGTGCCCAGAGTGCTCCCTTTGGTTGTGGAGTTCATATAAAAACAAATTGTAAATAAATAATACTATTAGTTACACACATGCATCATAGTGTAGGGATGCAGATGCGTATGTGCACGTGCCCACATCCTCTCACACGTTTCCCTCACTGTTTTGCTTTGGCTAGATCTACCACCTTTCAAGAGTTGACTTATTTCAGGTAGTGCCCCCTATCTGTGAATGTACAATCTTCAGCAGATAAATTGACACACACCCTCTCTTCCTAAGCAGATCATGTTTAGTGACAGGTGTGTTATGGGGGAATTGTGGCCTGCAGATCTGGGCATGGAGGGAGCCCCCATGCACAGATTTACCTCTCTTCCATTAAGAAAGGGGTGAATAGGGCAGCTTAAGACAAGGGAGACAGAGGCCCGTCAGGGACTCCGGCCAAAGCCACTAGGTTCACTGTATGAGGTAGCTTGAGAGAAGCACAACACCCCTGGTATTTCTGAGTGAAGGTGTATATATAATTCTAGATCAGCCCTACACACAAGATACCAGTTTCTATCAGATATGCCAAACCTGCGGGAAAAAAAATGGAGAAATTGGGCTAGTTTTTGGTTCAGTTGGCTTGAGAGTTGCTTGTTGGCTAGTTTTTGGCTTGAAGCTTCTTTTTTTTTTGATCGGCTCCCGGCAAGGAGAGGCAAGCGGGGCAAGGGGGGGGGGGGAAGAGAGTCAGCGGTGCACAGGGGTCCCAGACTGCATGCCACGGGGATCTAGTCACGGAGTGTTGGTTCTTAGGGATTGGCTTGTTTTGAAATGGGATTAGCTTAATTTTTGGCTCATTGTGAAAGTGAGGGTGCTTATTTACCATGTGACAGCTAGTAACTGTGGTTTCTATATATGGACTTTGGATGCAGTACATTCATCTCTACAGAGCTCTCTGAATGTTTTGTCACACTGACACCTGCCAACAAACATACTTGCTTGATGGTATACTTTTTGCATAGACTTCGCTATAGTTAAGGAAAACTGTCAGTTAGTTTTGACTTGAAGTGAGAAGGCTGAACTCTGGTCAGTTACCTAGGTGTAAGTTTGGGAGAGCAGAATGTACCCAGGTTTTGTATTTAAAGAGTTTGTATAATTGCAAAAAAACAAGTTGAAGTAGTATTTGTAGGCATTTAAACTTCTCCCTGCATGCCAACCAGCGTGGTGTCCAAGATCCAAACTCACTTACCTATTCTTGTGTTTGAAGCAGAGTGAAATATAAATAGCAAACAATCAGCATGAGGCATGACAAGTGACTTTTAATAATTTATTATCATACAACTTCCTCTAATAAACAAATGCTTTATTAAGATAGGGTTTTTTTTAAATCCACAACTGGGTGGGGGGTAGATTTTCCAAGAGAAAACATAAGGTCAAAGTCTAACTGTGTGAGTCTTGTAAGGCTCTAAAAGGTGCTCTCAACCCCTATTAATCTATAAGAAGGAAAGGCTAAGGATAAGATGCAGTAGGTATTTCCAGCAGGCTGGGATTTTTGTGTCTTCACTATTGCTGAACTAGTCTCTTTGCTGTCTCTCTTCAAAACCTGGTGACTTGTGCAGCTGGTGGGATGGGGGAGGACTGCTCTCCCAGTAGGAAATGTTCCAGATAGATGAGCTGAAGGTCATGTCTACACGACAAATTTATATCAGTATAATCCATACCCATGTGCGACAGTTATACCAGCCTAAACCTCCACGTGGGCAACACTATGTTGGTTATCATCTCTCACGTAGGAGAGCTCTATCCCATTGGCATAGGAGTATCTTCACTTAAGCACTACAGCAGTGCTGATGCAGCATTTAAAGTGTAGATATGCCCTAAATCTAACAATGCCTTGTGTTAGGAGAGGAGAGAAAACAAAGTTTGTCACGTTTAGCCTCCTTTTCCCTACTGTGACTAGTGCTGAAGGAAGGTCTTTAGATATCTCTGCTGTACCCTTAATCACACTGTCAAATGCCATAGAGATTGCCATATGGTTTCAAAACATTTCCAGTGTCTACATCTCATCATTCATGGAAGCTAGAGGGATCTCTCTTCCCACTCAGCAGTATATACAGCAGATTGATCATTCTAGCATCTGAGCACAAACTGAGATGCAACCAATCCCCTGAAGTATCTTACAGATTCCGTTAGATGTGATTATTGCCCAAAGATAAAATAGGAAGGGACCTAGGCTCTCAAAGTGCATCCACCACCCTCCCTCAGGGCAGCAGGCCTCCCAGGGAATAGCTAGCCTGTTGTATGGAAAAGAGAGAGTATGGGCACCCTCTCATCCTCACTATATTCCCTTTGGATATTTAAGGTCTCAATCTTCCAGTGCACGATGGGTGTGGGAGGCTTTCATGGGATCCAGGAAGGAAAGGCTAAGTCATTGAGTCACTGTTCTCTGCATGCTCTGCCACCCTTTCACTATATTCGTGTGTTCTACCCTCTGAAGGCAGAACTGGCGGGGAGCAATGGTTTAGTAATAGTACTGTCACTGTGGTCGGTGTAGTACCTTTAAAACAGAGCAGAAAAGACAGATGAATGGTGCTGCATTTGCAGCCCCACCTTGTGTTCTCCTTCCCTTGTTTATATGTCAACTTGTTCCCTTCCTAGAGTTGTTGAGTTCATGCTTTCTAAAATGAGAGGCTAGCAGATGAAATCAAAATCACTGTCTTGACTTCTCACCATAAAAGTTGTTCAATCATTCATACAACCTGACACACTTCCCAAAATAAGTCAACTGGCCAATCCTCCAAGGTGATGTCCAGCCTCTTCTTCTCTGAAGACCAATAGCAATGGCCCAGCATCTTGCAGGGGAGGACTCAGAGTAAGGGCTTCATCCTCCTGAAAGTGGAAGTGATCACATGTCTTCTCTGGCTATAAGAGAAACCACTGGTTATTGTCCCTAGTGTTGTTCCCATGTGTCAGGGGTTTCACTATTAATTATATTGCAGAAGCATCTAAGAAATCCAGATCTCCATTGTGTTAGGAGCTATAAAAATACAGGACAAAAAGAGGGTCCCTGCCCCAAAAAGCTTACAAGGTAAGCATAAGACAACAGGTGGGTACAGACAGACAGGATCACGAGATAGCAGCTAAGGCTTAATTTAACCATTACTTTAAGGTTTTTCTGTTTCCTGGGCTAGCAGCTTTGTAATCACTGGAGTTCCTACTCCAATTCTGAACTACCCACTCATCAAACCAAAGAAAGTCATGCTTTCTGGGTTTTGGTTTATTAATAAAAAATATTAATCCCAAAATACTACTGCAAGCTCCAGCCTAAGCTTTCCCTTCAGGTTTTGCAGCTCCTAGGGTTTGTTCCCCCAAGATCTGCTTGTCCTAAACCCTAGGTTTTTTCTCCATCTCTATGAAGGATGCTCCCACCTCATTTATATCCACGTGTGATAGCATGCCAGCTATGCTAGTGTGTCAGCAGAACCTACTTAACACTTTCCCTGCAGGATCAACAACTACTAACAGGCACTGGTATTTAAGGAGAATACTGCCAGCTTGTTACATGCTTATATTTATCTACAATAGTTCCTCCAGGCAGAGTCATTAAGTAGGTTGATCATAGGTGATGCCCAAGATTTGTGATCTCAGAGGCCTTGGATAATCTCTGACTTGAACCTTCACTTCATCTCTGCAGAGTAATTAAAGAAGTGAATGCAGATAATGATGCACATGTAAATATAGTGTCTAAATACTTATCTAGGATTTTGTCGCAGCTTGAAATACATAACTAGCCTGCTGCTTCCAGTTCTTAGCTGCACTATCATTTTATTTAGCTGTTTGTTAATCTCCTATGCTATTTACAGACACTTGGATACTACAGCTCAGCTTCCAATGTGGTTCTGCTCATTATCATATTAAAGCAGGACAGTCACAAACTGATTTCTTATATCACAACTCCAGTAAAACTGTGAACATCTAAGGCTATTACCATAATAATCAAAGATCAACATTTTCAACCATGGATTCTTAAAGTCAGATACATATCCGTACTTAGACACCTAAATATGGGGCTACTGAAACTGAGCACCTGCAACTTGTTCTTAAAGTTAGAGTGAGTTGTGGGTGCTTAACAACTTTTGTTAATCAGGTACTAAACTTTAGGAACTTCAGTTTGAAAATTTCACCTCAGAGTGTTTTAAAATAAGGGGCTGACAGTGAAAAGCAATTTGAAAATAAGGGGTCAGAGCTGTGATCGGCACTTGAGAAACAAGCATGAGCCCTGAACAAAAATTCATTGTGTTCTGAATTAAGAGAAAATGAGCCTGGCAGTTATGCAATAAAAGTTGAGCACCCTAGATTAGTAGAGGGTTTGTTTTGTTAGTCTTTCCCATGTAACTCTCCTGTTAAGTGAGCATTCATAATGGAAAGAGTCTAGAGTATCCTATTGTTTCCGGTCATGCCACACCATCTCTTTACATTGGTCTCTATTCACAGGTTCACCCAGCTGAGTGACTAACAAAAACAATAGGTAAAATATATTGTGTACAGCAGAACCAATGTATATGTGTTGGCAAACAACTACTATGAGCCTAGCTTGACTTCTTAAGCAAAACTATTAATTACATGTTATTGTGCTGTACATTGATGAATTTCTTTGTGGTAGAAGGATTGTGCACATTTCACTTGATATTAAAGCCTTTTCTCTTTGATGGTGGTAATTAAAAAACAAAGACAAACTATAACTGTCAGAACTGAGGGTTGTTTTTTTTTTCCTGAGAAGACATAATTTATAAATTAGAAGCAGTATGTCTAAGCTAAGAATAAGCTGGCAGGTGGTCTTCTGAACGATGGTATGAATTTTGTCAAGTACGAGATGAAAAACATCATTTCCCCAGCATAATGAGTGTTTTTCCAGTTTCTTCACATCACTCAGAGCCTGATCCTGCAATCTTTATTCACTTGTGAGTAGTCTTTACTCACTGGAGTCAGTAGGACTGCTCCTGTGAATAAAGATTTCGGAGACTAAGCCTTTGGTTCACATTTAAGACTAAACCTAAACCCATTTTGGCTGCAGCAGTTAGCCAGAATTCAGGCCCTGGAAGAGATATTTCCATTAGGATGAGAAATCAATTATGTGGGCCAGGCCTATTCTAGGTATAAACTTGTTTATTTACAAAAAATGTACTTAAAGTCCTGTTTGCCTGAACACAGTGTAAACAAAAAGAAGCAGGCAATGTCCTTGCTCAGAAATCCCCATGTTTGTCCCTCCAATGAGCTCTATACTACTGAAATTCTGTGTCTCTGCTTCCTCTCAGGGTCACTACCCATCCTGGCTGTCTGCCTCTGACACACTCAGGCTACATCTACACATTTGTGAGTGTACACGAATGCACGTGGGCTGTTGTGCCATAACCCTCCTATTGTCCACATCTGTAGCCCTGAAAGACAGTGTAGTGTGGGGAAGCTAACGTGAGGGGTGTGAGTATTGTGACAAAGTTCCTCCTCTGCTTTGGTGGGTCCTGTGCTTATTGGCAGATTTGCGCACCTCAGAGATTCACAGCAGCCCTCAGTTTGGCCACTTTTGCTAGTGGCTCAACCTGCCGTTCACTCAGCTAACCTCATCACTGGCCAGCATAGGGAAAAGGAAGAACAATCCCCACAGTCTCTGCTGATCCACCTAGTGGATCAGGGGACAGGCCAGGGACCTCCTCTGTGGGGACCTACAGTCCGGTCAACTCCTCTTATTTACAATATGGGGGAGGGGGATGGAGGAATGGCCCACCCTCTACTCTGGATTCCAGCCCAGGGCCCTGTGGATCACACCTGTCTACAGGGTTTCTTGTAACAGCTGTGTGACAGCTACAACTCCCTGGGCTACTTCTCCACAGTCTCCTCCCAACACCTTCTTTATCCTCACCACAGGACCTTCTTCCTGATGCCAGACAGCATTTGTACTCCTCAGTCCTCCAGCAGCACACCCTCTCACTCTCAGCTCCTTGCATGCCCCTCACTGACTGAAGTGAGGTCCTTTTTAAACCAGGTGCCCTGATTAGCCTGCCTGTCTTAATTGATTCTAGCAGCTTCTTAATTGGCTCCAGGTGTTGTAATTAGCCTGCCTGCCTTAATTGGTTCCAGCAAGTTCCTGATTGTTCTGGAACTGCCCCGTTACCTTACCCAGGAAAAAGGGACCTGCTTAATCTGGGGCTAATATATCTGCCTTCTGTCACTCTCCTGTAGCCATCTGGCCTGACCCTGTCACAGTATGTACATGACCCCATATCTATTTCATAGTGAAATGTGGACAGGAACAAGGGGTGTATATTGTGTTACATGCATCGATAGTCCTCCAGGGCCATCCCCATAATGCACTGAACCCTTTGCTGACTGACTCTTACCCTAAGTTATAAAGGTCCCCCCCACCCACCCACCCACCCACACACACACACACACACCATTGCCAGTGGTAGTAGAGACCTGAACTGAGCATTGAAGATCAGTTCTTCCTTGAACTGTATTGATGAGCACCAGCAATCATGGATCATGTTCCAAGAGCTGCCTCCTGGTCTGTAGAGCACACCTGGGTGCTGATCAGTATGTGGTCCGAGTGCACTGTCCTCCATGACTTCACCCATACCAGAAGGAACATACCCCTATAGCAGGAGATTGCATGGAAGGTGGAGGAGGCAAGCACTCACTGGACTCCATCCCATCTCAGGATGCTATTCTGAAGGGTGAACAACTCTACCAATCACTCCAGCAGGAGAAGTAGGTAGACTGAGTGCTCTCAAGGGCTGTGCGTACTGAGTCTGAAATGACTCATGACCTCCTCCTCAAACCCGCTGGCCTCCTCATACGGTGGGACACCAATGAGGAGCAGGGTGAGGAGGCCGCTGGAACCTTGGAGGAAGTCCCAGAGGAAGCCCTGGGAGATCCGGAAGAAGAGGATTACATTATTCTGTACTTCTACCTGATGGGCGTGGTTGAGGACAGCCCCCTAAGGAGCCTGAAGATGACACTGAGCCAGAAACAGATTCCAAAGCCATTAAGTTACAATAGTCCCACACACTCCCTGGAAATATCCCCTCTTGCTCCAATAATATATGCCTCAAGCTGGCTCCCCACCACACCACATGGTCCCTGAGTAAGATAAAGCTGTAAAGCAGTTATTTAATTGAAGTCCCATGAACCATGGTAAAGCGTTTATCAGAAACTATAACAGATTATTAATGAGCAGTCATTGTGCCACTGTGTCTGTGCATTTCTTGGCCAGCATTCTGAACAGTGCTAGTCTGTGGACCAGTGGAGGAAGGATGGTGGAAGGAAGGGAGAGGCACATTCTGAAAGGGCTAACCTATGGAGCCTATGCCAGCATAGTCCCCTAGTGTAAACGCAGCGTACACTGATAGAAGAAGTTTCTCTGCAATGTAGGAGCACCTCCTCCCTGAATGACATTAGCTGTGCTGAGAAAAGCACTCTTCTGTCAGAGCAGCTGCATCTACACTAAGGGTTTTGTTGGTGTGTGTCAATCAGTGGTGTGTTTTTCACACCCTTGACCAACATAGCAAAGCAATAAGTTTTAGGTGTAGACCTAGCCACAGTCTGCAACTGATATTTTAGCCCCTGAACTTCAACGAGGGAAACCCCTCTTAATTTTTCTAGGTTTTGCTCTAGTTTGCTATACAGCCTATACCTTGGGCAATCACCATCTTTGTTTGCAGCTACATAAAGTTTTTACTATGTAGAGAGACTTGAAAGCCTCCAAGAGTGCTTGTCCCACCGATTGGTTTTAACAAGGTGTGGTGTTTAGATTTTGCTTGTAATTATTAGAATTGGGAGCACTGGCTGTCGGGAGTCTGAAAGGACAGGAAACAGGAAGGAGGGGGGAGGAGTTGAAGAGGCTGAGGGAGAGCTACTGAGGGTACAGCAGCAGCAGTTTGGAAAAGAAGTTTCCACTTTAAAAAATAAAGTCCTGTTGAAGTTTGCTAGTACCTTGCCTGGCTACTACAACACAAGGTCAGTGTTCTCCAGGTGGCAGCCCATAAAGCACTATTCATACTATGAAATCTGGTTGGTTTAGGTGTATGATGTAATCTAGTACTGCAGGTGATCTCTCCAAAAAAGAGTGTATCATGGTTAAAGTTATGCACAAAAGGCATAATCCAATGATTTAAAGACTTCCATTGATGAGCGTTGTGCCCTGAATTCAGAAAATTGGGTGTCCTTAAAAGTGGGCGTGGAGTAGTTTAAATTTACTGCGTTGTTTAGCATTTCCCATTCTAAAGTACAGCGGAAACGTTCCCTGAGCAAGTATTACTTATTTTTGTCAACAGCCACGGTTTAGCCAGATATACCACTGTGCTTGAAAGAAGTCTCAGTTTCATAATATATAATATAACATAACATAATATAAAATGTAATGGTATAACGGTGTTAAGACCCAGGAATAAGAACAGAAGAATCCATTTAATGTCAAGCAGGAACTCACATAGATATTGATGAATACTGCTTTACCACCCAATCAGCCAATCCTGGTGCTGTTGCAAGATTAAGATTAAGATGCTACTGTCTTTGAGGAACAGTGCCATTGATCGATAACCAAAGGCTGTGGCCTGCTTTCCATGCCCTACTCCACAATCCTATGTTTTAGGAAGACAAGTAAAATGGTGGTTGGTGGTTTTCAGACAACCACTATAAACTGGGCAACATTTAAAACATACCACAACACCAAAAATCACCCTGGCCTGGTATTAATCCCAATTTAAGGTATGGAAACAGTTTTCCTTAAAGCAAATACAGCCCTATCTAACACATCCCAATGTTGTAAGTCCTAAAAAGTCCTGAGACCCAAATTAAAAAAATAAAACAAACCGGGGTGCTTTTTTCAATGGTTGCAGGTGATATGGATATCCAGAGAATGCCTTTGTCAAATGTGTAGTTATATCCTATCCATGAATTAGATCAAGTTAGACACTTTCTGGTTGTTAGCATTGCTCTTGTAGACATGTTGTTCCTAAGATACGTGAGAAAAAAGATAGATGAAGTAATATCTTTTATTGGATCAAATTCTGTTGGTGAAAAACTCAGAGACAAACTTTCAAGCTCCACAGAGCTCTTCTTTGGGTTTGGGAAAGATACTCAGAGTATCACAGCTAAATACAAGGTGGAACAGATCCTTGAGTTTTACCTTCTGGTCAAATAAAAGATATTACCTCGCCCACCTTGTCTCTCTCTTTCCTGGTTGTCGGGCTGAATATCCAAACTTTAAGAGTTTGAATGTGCCTCTCTAGAAGTCCCCCCCGCCCATCCGAAGCAGTAAAATATTTGATTGGTGGATTTTTTAATCTTTGTTAATTTGAAGGTTTGCTTCTCGTTACCTTGCTGTTTCCTCTAAAACCCAACTTCAGCCTGACTGACTTCAGTATCTGAATCACAGTCTGAAGCTTTGTGGTTTGTTCCCAATTCCTGCAGCAGAAGATTGCACTTTAAATAGCTTTGTTGTTCCTCTATTTCATCAAGGAGCTGAGTTAGGTTTCCTGATATGTTGTGGGGTGCTTGTTCCTTGTGGTTGCCCAGGATGACGTTTTGTGGTACAAAGACGGTCTTTTTGCTGTTTGTATTCTGTCTTGGTACTGATAAATTCAGGACTTAAAAACAGAATAATATATCAGATCAATGACTTTATAATCTTTTATCTAAAAGTTGATTAAAATTACAGATGGCTGAAATTTTTCATCCCCAGGTATTTTGATGAAAAATTGCTTATCCCTGTGTCCCTCCCCCAATATATCAATTTTAAATGAACATTTCAATTTCTTTCTTTCAAAATTTTCTATTTTGTAATGAAAAAGTTGAGGGTCTTTTAATGGGATCTCCCTCCTTTCTTTCAATGTCCACCCAACCCCCACACACACTCCTCTTCAAGTGGCAAAACAGAACACCAAAAAGAGGTGTGGAGAACGAAGAGGAGAAGGAGGGAAATCACCTGAACCAGAAAATGTGAATGGAAAACTTGGGGAGGGAAATCATTACCACAAAATATATTTAATATGTTTCAATGAACTCTTGTTAAAATTAGTTGAAAGTATAATATTGTGGCATCCGGATCTCTGAGCTTTGTATGGCACCTCTGCCCTCCTCTTGATATTTTTAGCAGTACTTCTCCTTTTATGTCTTTCTGTTCTTCCCAGGTGGGGTTGCATTATAGGACAAAGTACCTTTCTCTGTGACTCTCCTGTTTTCCGTTGCCCTTTAGTGGCCCTTGGCACTTTTCCTTGAAGCAAAAAAATGGGTTTTACCGGTATTCAAGCTTCAGGCACCATACTGCCAGAAGTCTCTTATGACACTGGGGATCACAGGAGCTACAGAGAACTCTGAGTTCTTTTGTGAGGCATGATTATGCAGTGGTTGTCATGCTTTGTGTCTTTACGCTGTGTGTTTTCATGCTACTAAGGGAGAGGTGAATGGGGAAAGAGTTAATGTACAGCTCTTGGACCATGAGAACAGACAGAGTCATAGCAGCATACATTGCCGGGGGTCGTGCTCCTACTTGGCACCTATGGTGTTATTGCCTCTGCTCATCCCTTTTGGGTTGGCTGCATGTGGCCCCCGTGTAGAGTAAAAAGAGTGGAGTGACCTTCCACCTCTGTTAGAGGTTGTTAGCTAAAGACAGTTAATGTGGCAGTACTATTAATATTGCAATCATCCTGATAAAGGGATTGGAGGTCATAGCTGAGACACTTGAGCTAAGTGGGTGCTGTGGAATTTACAAAGGAGAGACAGATTAAAACTAGAATCACATGAACCCTCATTTAGATACCACTGCAGAATAGGCAGTGTGTTCTCTGCCCACTCCACCCTCTATTTATTTATCTTTTTCTCAGAAAATGTTATTGAATTTTAAGAACAACTATCAAACATGCACAGACAATATTGAAAAATTCAGTCACCGAATAATACAGCTTCAAAAAGAAAAATGTAACCAGGATTATGTTCTGTTACAAGATAGTTTCCATCACCAAACGCGATGAGTTCTAGCATTTTCTAGTGCTAGATTGTCTAAAGTCTTGTGGTCATTCCAATGTTATCTTGTATTGTCCCAATCCACTAGCAGTAAAATCAATTTTTTTCTTGTTTTGACAATTAGTGTATGTTTGATAGGGAAGCTGGCTGTTGGTTAAAACACCTGTCTGGGTTGTTTATCCTAAAATAATAGCCCAAGCTAACAAGTTGCTGAGTTATCACATATGAAAAAATAATTCATTGTGAATTAAATATGAAAGAACGGAGTAAACCTTCTGACTCTCTCTCAAATATTCAGAGTTAGTTTTGTCTTATTTAAAACCAGTTGGATCAACAAAATTGCATAAAGATGATTTGGTATAACAGATATATGGGGTTTTTTTAATCCTTCTCATGATGAAAATTATATGTTTGAACCTTTTACATATCATCAAAAGATAATTTCTCTATTAGAAAATACTGTTAGTTGATTACTGTTAACTTTGGTCTTCAAAGTTCAATGTTATCCCTAGAGTAACTCCCCTGACTTCAGTGAATTTACATCAGGTATGAATTTGGTCCACTGACTTTGTGAACAATCTAACTGGAATGTATGGCCCTTAAAGCTGCTATGAGTTCCACATGGAGCTGCACATTCTGTTCATAGCAGGACCAGGTCCTAAAATTGTTGCTAGATTCACTGATAATTGTTGCTAGATTCACTGTCTCTTCAACGGGTCTTTCTGCATTGGTAAGAGGATTCAGAAATATATTTGAACCAGTGAGTATTCTCTACATTGAATACGTACACATTTGCAAAAAACCATATCAATCTTACTGGTCTTTGGGGTTGTGATGGTGGTCATTCCACATTATAGTTATCTTCTGGATGACATAAATTCACCACTCCTTGTGAAGAATATTGGGGGAAAAAATTAAGCTTTCTCTTACTGCAAGTGTATTATTTGTGGTGTATATTTAAGTTTTGTCTGTTGCAAGTGAAATAAAATGCCTGAACTAGGGGAAGTGATATTGTTATAAGAACATCTAGCAACCATTCAATATGCTAATTGGATTAGTCAGGTAAAGTTAATGGCTTGAAAATTCAAATTTTCAATGGTCCTTCAGTTTTTCTTTTTTAAAGACATTTCTTTTTGCAAGTACTTAAAGATGAACTATCTTTTAAATAATGGGACTAAATCTACCAGGGAGAGTACTATAAGGCCAACATGCTTGTGGGTATTAAATTATCTATATTCAGTTTCTATGGTGTCCATTTGATGCAAAAAAACACAAAACAAAACAAAAAAATAAAATAAAACAAAATTGAGATTTTGAGACTAAGCCAGAAGATTTAAACATCCACTTCCCTGTTTTATTTCATTTCCCCATGCTTTATTCCCATTGTAAATCATCTTTTCATAGGAAACATCAGATGACTCACATTTATTACTAATATTGAGGGGGCTCTTCTTTTTTTAAAAAAAAAAACGGTCTGGGAGGATTTCAATAAGAAAACAGTTAAGGACTCGGCTGCAGTCTCATATTTTAAAAGGCATGCAGTAAATTGAGAAGGAGAAAACTACAGTATGTTAATGGAATGCATTTACAGTACGGAGATTCTGCCTCACAGTATTTTCACTGTATTTCTGAGAATCTCTTCAATCAGTTGTTGTATCTACAGAGTGAATATTTTTCTGTCCATTTTTTTTTAGTGAAATGGCATTTTATTTTTAGATGAAAGACCCACTGAGCCCCATCTGCCAGAGTGGTGAAACCCAGCGGAACAGCAACAGCAGTCCGAATAGGTAACACTGTTTGTCTAGAATTCAGCAAACTTTTTTCACTTTGTGAATGGGGCAGCAGACAAGGGGTTATATGAATTTACATATGTTGGAGCACAAACATGTCATAGCTGATTTTAATCCTTAAGCTACTTTTTGTTTTGAAGGTTCTTGTTTGATGCAGGTACCTAAATTTAGCCATATTTTGTCAGCTAGAAACTATGCTACAGAAAAGAAGGCTAGCAAATCTCAGCAATGTCACACTTTATTAGTCATGCGAGCACTTAAAAGCAAGGTTAGACACAAAATTCCAGAGATTTGTCATGGCAGTTCTTTAAAAATGCCACATTGAGCCTTTTAGGATTTGCCTCCTGAAACTGGACAAGTTAAAGCATTAAATTTTATGAACAATGCAACTTTTTTATGTTTGGAAAAAAGAATATTTAAATCCCAAAGAAAAGCTCAGCTGGTGATGTGTGCTCCTCTTTGCTACAACATTGAGTCCATCACATTTTCTATCAGGTTCAAAGGAAGAAAAATTTTATTTTCTGAGACTTTGCTATCTTACTGGGGTAACTTATATAGACTGTCAATGCAGGTTGAGTTACACTGATAAGCTTAACTGAACCCTGGCATCAAGTTTTAAACTTTCTCCTTCTTTATTTTTTTTAATTTTCATGTTTGTGTAGTCTGGCTATGTGTCATCATTGCACTGGTCTATTCATAATGTTAGAGGCCAGAAGACATGCTATGCTATTAGACAGCAGTTTCAGATACTGCAGCTCTAAAAAGGAGCTTAGAAGCACGAGGCAGTTCTGTTGCTTCTATGTGCAGGGACTGTTGTTCAAGCAAGGATGTATTTAAAAAAAAAACTAGTAGCCCCATGTCTATCATTTTGAGTAGCCCACCATGGTGAGTGCAAAGGAGAATAGCTAATCAGATGTTTTTATTTTTTTCTTTATCCTGTCCTCTCTTTTTAAGTTCTCTTAAGGTTACACAGAATTGATATTAGAGATTAAAAACCACAGGCTCACCAAACATCTCCAGCTCCAATGTCCTTGAGCCTATTATTTCTTTCCATTACATAATGTGCTGCTATTTAACCAAAGTGAGCGTTCTAACAAAGAGCAATATAACAAATAGAAAAAAAAAAGATAGCAATTGATATCAATTTTCTGCGCTTCATAACTTCCAGTTTATAAGAGAAGTTAAGGACATCAGGGAAAAATCCCTGGCTGGGAGGGCAAGGGACAATAAGGAGTTTTAAAAATATATTAGGAACAAAAGAAATCCTAGCAATGGCATAGACCCATTATTAGATGGAGATGATAAAACTGTTAATAATGATGTAGAAAAGGCAGCAGTGTTCCATCAATATTTCTGTTCAGTATATGGAAGGAAACAAGATGATATACTGGAATTCTATGAGGCTGATGAAGTACTTTGCAGCCCATTAGTAACTGAAAAGGATGTTAGACCACATATACTAGGGCTAAACATTTTTAAATCAGCAGGCCCAGAAAGCTTCCACCAAAGAGTTCTCTCAGAGGATCTCGGGCCTGCTGATTTGTAATAAATCTTGGCATGTCTGGGAAATTTCAGAAGACTAGAAGAGTGCTAATGTTGTACCAATATTCTGAAAGGACAAGCAGGATGACTAGGGTAATTATCATAAAATATCGGGTTGGAAGGGACCTCAGGAGGTCATCTAGTCCAACCCCCTGCTCAAAGCAGGAACAATCCCCAACTAAATCATCCCAGCCAGGGCTTTGTCAAGCCTGACCTTAAAAATATCTAAGGAAGGAGATTCCACCACCTCCCTAGGTAACGCATTCCAGTGTTTCCCCACCCTCCTAGTGAAAAAGTTTTTCCTAATATCCAACCTAAACCTCCCCCACTGCAACTTGAGACCTTTACTCCTTGTTCTGTCATCAGCTACCACTGAGAACAGTCTAGATCCATCCTCTTTGGAACCCCCTTTCAGGTAGCTGAAAGCAGCTATCATATCCGCCCTCATTCTTCTCTTCCGCAGACTAAACAATCCCAGTTCCCTCAGCCTCTCCTCATAAGTCATGTGTTCCAGTCCCCTAATCATTTTTGTTGCCTTCCGCTGGACTCTTTCCAATTTTTCCACATCCTTCTTGTAGTGTGGGGCCCAAAACTGGACACAGTACTGCAGATGAGGCCTCACCAATGTCGAATAGAGGGGAACGATCACGTCCCTCGATCTGCTGGTTAACTTGACATCAGTCCTGAGCAAATAATGGAGAAACTCATACAGCATTCAACTGATGCCAGTCAACATGGTTTTATGGAAAACAGATCTTGTCAAACCTGTTTTCATTCTTTGATGAGATTATGTGTTTGGTTGATAAAGGTAATTGTGTAGATGTAATATACATAGATTTTTGTAAGGTGTTTGACTTAATACTGCCTGACATTCTGATTAAATAAATAGCCCTATAGAATATTAATAGAGCACACATTAAATGGATTAAGTACTGGACTGATAAATCTTTAAAGGTAGTTGTCAGTGGGGAATCATCATTGAATGGGGATGTTTCTAGTGGGGTTCTGCAGGGATCAGTAAGAGGCCTGACGCTATTGAGCATTTTTATCAATGATCTGGAAGTAAGTATAAAATCACTACTAATTAAACATGCAGATGACACACAGATTGGGTCAGTGGTAAATCATGAAGAGTACAGAGGATGATCTGGATCTCTCAGTAAATTGGGCCTATTTACATTTGATTGTATTAAATCACGTTTGGTTGGACGTTTAAACATCTAGGAACAAGGAATGCAGGCCAAACCTACAGAGATGGGGACTGTATCCTGGATAGCTGCAGCTCTGAAAAGGCTTTAGGGGTTATATTGGACAAACAACTGAACGTGCGCTCCAGTGTAATGCTGTGGCAAAAAGGACTAATGCAATTATTGGATGTATAAATGGGGAAGTAGAGAGGTGATCTTTACCTCTGTATATGGAATTGATGAGACCATAGTAGAATACTACATCCAGCACTGGTGACCATGCTTTTAAAAAATATTGAAAAATTGGAGCAGGTGCAAAGAAGAAGCACAAAAACTGTGCATCTGGAGAAAACAACTTACAATGAGACACTTAGGGCTTGTCTACACAGCAAGTTAGTTCATGGCAAGCCAGGGTGTGACTCTACAGTGCACTAGCTTGCTGCACCCTCACTGGACACGTGGAACCTGTAATAGCGCACTGAAAGTTCCTATAGAAGTACATCAAAGCACGCAGCTGAATTGTAGTTTGCTGAAGCAGGGTCCACAAGGCATTTTCACTATATTGGAACAATACATTGGGATGACAAGGAGAGCCACAGAATGTAAAGACATGCACAAGGAGGACAAAATGAACAATATAAAAGCTATAAATACAGATCAGTACCTGGGAATAAAGGACTTGTCAACGGTAACTAAATTATGATGACATTGGGCCAAATTCATGAATATCAAACAATGAAATTCAATTATTTTTTTACCCCTTCCCCAGTGATAGGACTAAGGCTTCCACTTTCACATGGTATTCTGTTCCAAAAACTGCAACTATGAAACATCAGCATCAGTGAATTGCACTTAACGTGGTTCCCAGTAACAGATTTACAAAAAAGGCAGCACAATGTGAAGTTGTAGGCAATTGAAGCCTTGAGGCTGTTATCAGCATCCCTTGATCCCTACCTGGTTACAGAACCTCATCTTTCTGTGCCAGATCCCATTAGGATACCCCAAAATGACAGATGGCTGTGCCTAGCTGCCATTCGGCACAGATGTGATCCCAGTTTTTGGATAAACAATAGAGCTTGTTGTATGTAGTAACCTAAATTTTCCTGGCATAAATGTAACGAATGCCAGGATACAAGTAATGCAGGTGGTTAGCTGTCTGATTTGGGGGTTTTTTTATACTGCGAATCAGGGCTTTTGTACACGAGAAAGTTATCTCATTGTAAAGTCAAGTGTGAATTTTAAACCACCATAGTTAAAGCAGTTAATCCACTGGGTAGATACTCTTACTTTGGCATGAGTGACTTTTTTCTTTTTTCCAATTTAGCTTATGTCACTTTTGGAAGCAATTTAAAGTAAGCTGCAAAAAGCCATTCATATTCTAGAATAAGAATGTCCACGCAGGTAATCTGACCAGCATTATAATAACTGGTGAAACTTTTCCATGTAGACAAACCCTCTGTCTATTTTTTTTTTAATTATTAGTAAATGTTTCATCATGTTGTAAATATAGGGTTTTTAAAAATATGGCAAACTGGCCCAGCTAGTGTGTAATAATCTAGTCTTCTCCGTCATACAGTTGATAAACAGTGGCTGTTAATACAAAGTAATCATTGACTACACCATGGTCAAAGTACCTTCCTGTTATAGGATTGTATTGTGACTCTTAGCCATGGCTCTGGCTGGGGACCAGGGTGAACCTGTGTGGTGTCAGCAGGAGCAAGGGGATTGTGCCTTCTTCATGCCTCACTTTCTTGTAGTCTTTTACCCCAGGGCATTAGCAGTGGGTGGTTCCTATGATTGGAAGGGTGCCAGGTCTGTGATTTATGGCGGGAGGACACTTCATGCATTCTCTGCTTACCTTGTACATCCACCCAGCTGCCAGCTACAAAGTGGCTACTGTGTGGTATTTGCCCTCTTTTTAATGGCACGTGCTTGTAGTAGAGCTTATTCTGTAAGGGGACAAATACACACTTAAGACCACATGGCCCAAACTCTCAAAGTGACTGGTGATTTTGCGTGTTCAAGTTGAAACACCTTACAGGGGCTTCCTTTTCCAAAACTGCTGAACCACTTGACCTCTGGAAATCAGACCACTTGAAGGTGTCTCAGCTTGTACACCCAAAATCATTAGTTACTTTGAAAATTTAGGCCAAGTGTGAATATTCATCAAAATATTGTGCATGTGTTATACATGTATCTTACTTTTGCATTTGATGTTCAAATGGAACTCACCTGTTTCTAGTATCTAGTTGTGAATCCTGTTTAACTGCAAAAGTAAAGCTCTTCATTTTACTCCCAAAAAGATAATGCACAGCTTGCAGAGGTAGCATACAAACTCAAAATGCACGCAACAAATAAATGCAAAGAGTTTGTTTTCAGAAATACAGTTTGCTACAGAATTAAGATGGAAAAGTTGTGCTTTCTGGGAAAGATGAGAAATATTATTTCTTAAGGGAATTGACAAAGGAGCCCTGCTGTTATTGAAGATGATGGAAATTTTCAGTCAGTTCAGTGGGGAAGAATTAGGTCCTAAATAAGATACTGAAAACAATACTCAGTGAATCCCAGTCGTGGCCCTCTGTGCTAGCGGACCAAACTTTAATATTTCCCCACCAGTACAATATAGGGAAATGATTATTTCTTAGCTCAGCACAGAAATACTTACCAATTGATTTCTGCAGTTCTCTTGTGAACAGTTGGACATACTTGTTAGCTTTCAAATAAGACAAATAAATCTTCCATTTACCAAAGCAACCATTTCTGGACTTCACTCCTTTGGAAAAGGAAGAAGGTAGAACCATGCTACCAGCCAATGTACATGGCCAAAATTGTAGTTGAGGGCTCTGCTGATGAAGTATTTGGGTCCAATCCTGCTTCAAAATGAAATAATACAGGCAAACTTGAAGGACTGTGCATTGTAATATATTTAAAAAAACAAAATAGAACAAACTTTTAGTTCTGCTTTGAGTCATTGTCCCTATATGTAGTGCACTTCAGGTTGTGCATGTGCTCCATGCACCAAGGCCAGAGATTTTTCCCTCGCAGTGTGTGTCTGGTCTGCACATGCATACCCGCTCATCTCATGTTCTGCACTGAGGGAATAAAGGGGGCTGCTGGACCACCATCATCTTAGTTCTTTCTTACTGCTTGTAGTCTAGGGTGGAGTGTTGACTTCTTCAGCCTTTCTCTGTAAATAATTTTTAAAAGTATTTTTTAAAGTTCATAGTAAGTTGTTTTGTTTGTTTGTTTGTTTGTTTTGGGTAGAGTGAGTTAGGAGATTCCCTACTTTTGGAAACCCTCTCTCCAGGCCAGGGAGCTGTTGCTGTTAACTCCCTTCCCCAACCTTCCTATGATTGCAGGAGAGCATGCCAAGGATCTTCAACTTCAAAAATTGCATGAAGTGACCTAAACCTTTCCCAATCATGGACTTCCATGAAACCTGTTTGTCTTGCCTGGGGGAAATCCACATCCCTTCTAGGTCCAGTATTTGTTGGTTTTTCCTGACCCCTGATGTCTGGAATAAAGGAGCACATAAAACTTGCCCATATATTTAGTTACCTTTTAAAAAAACAAAAAACCTTGCTGGTCATGTTGAACTCATACTCTCCTTAATGTTACAACAGCACAAAATATCTTGAGAGCCATGTATTTAGAGCCAATATACAAACATTCTGTATTTGATTTCCAGCCTGGTTGGAATCCGAGCCTCACTTTTGGTGAATGCCATTTTGCAGGCACAAATTAGCATTTATTGAGCTAGCTATCTGAAATACAGGGCTCGGACAGATATCGGAAAGGTATAAACTGCACGCACAACTATTTATTTATGCAAAGTGCAGGCTCCAGAAGGGAGGCTGAGCTTTTTAAATTTGAGCTCACGTGTGTCAAGTAGAAGAAACAGAGGCAAACTGCCTCCTGCTCTTCACACTGACTTTTTAAAAAAATACAGAGCAGTTTCAAATTTCACAGTAATGAAACACAGCACACACGCTTCAGTAGCCATCCTGCTTAACAAAATGACTCCAAAATAAGAGCATAGTGAGGAGTAGCGGAAGTATAATGCCTTTTTTAAAAAACAGCTGGCTCTTACTGACGTGATCAGCTACACTCAGACTCATAAGAGATAGAACTCGAACAGAGGAAAATCTCTGACCTACAATTTGAAGAAAATTTGGGGATTGTAGTGGAAAAAACTTGGCTTATTAGCTTTATTAACTGGAATACATAGGTTGTTTAGATTAAGCATTTTGAAGTGTTGTTTTGTTGCTTGTTATTAAAACTTTGCCATGTAACTTGAAGTTTGTGGATGATTTCCTGGCCTCTGATGGGATTGTCCTGTCTTGATATTCTTAAATCAGCTCTTCCAAAGTAAACTTAGTTCTGGGTTTCTTCCAATACTTGTAAAGTATAATTTTTGGTTGTTGGAATGCATGAGGTTTGACCAAGAGTCAGGTATTTTAAAAACATTTTCCCCAAACTTCCAGAATTGTGTTTAACCACGCCGCCCTCCTACAAGGTCTTGCTTTCTCCCACTTATTGTTCTACTTTGTTAAAAACCTCCAGTTTACTTTTGGGGAACCAAACACTTCCAGCGAATGGTTACAGTTTTGATTAGCCTCAAACGCCACCAAATTTGGATCCAGATTCTGAAAACCTCAAAGTGTGAAGCTCTTCAGAGCAGGAGTTGTGAATGGGCCAAGCTAAAATATTTTTTTCCTTAAATGTTAAAGCAAATGAGTTGAACAGTCATTCCTGTACTCCTTTTTGGTGAGCACACAGACACACCCCAACTGCATGGTTATCACAAACCAAGAGCAGCAATTTTTGTGAGCGCTTGTTTACAAGGTAATACTGCATGTCACCGCATCATAGTTATTAGCTATCAGCTATACTTGACTCATCACCATGGTTCCGAAAGTTTCTGAACTGACATGGCTTTCTTGTACGAGGCATTTTACAAGTATAAAGCAATTCAGAAATATTTTTAATTCTGTCATTTGAACCAAACTAAAGCACTTCAAAAACGTTGAACCCTGTCTATGGATGATATTTTACCCAGCTACGAAGTATTTCCTGCTTAGAGCATGCATCAGACTGACACAGTATGAAACTTTTAGGTTAATATAGTTGTATTGTGTATGCAGTACAAGCATTCTGAGCTGCCAACAGATGGTGCTGGTGTGACTTACACTTATCTTGCTCAATATCCAAATCTAGCTTCAGGCAAAGGGTTTTAGGGCTTACCTCTGTACACATAGTTATGAAGCATCATGAATTGATAGGAGGAGATTGCTAGAAGGATTTTGTCACGTTTTTAAGGAATTTCAGATAGTTGTGTTGTGCCCAGAGAAAAGTGCTAGAAAGCAGGTTAGGTTAGTATTGGGAATGGCCTTAGAGGTTTTGATCTTAGGAGAAGCATAAGCACATGTATAGAGAAACCCAGTATGTGCTCTCGCTGCGTATCACTAGTTTCACCCTATCTCTTACAAACCCTTGATTTCCTCTAGCCTTCTATTTCCTACCTGCAACCATCCTAATGCACAGAGGGAATTTGCCACAGCCTACTTGTCTGCATGGCTTTTTGGTCTCTGATGATTCCCCTGCATGAATGAGGAAGCCAGGGAATGGAGCTTTCGAAATCTAAGGTGAAGGTTGTGGGAGTAGATGGCACCCTACAGAGACAGGTGTGTTAGAGTGTGGGGCCTATACAACTGCATTGGTCTAAGGGTGCCACAAGTAAGCGTACCCTGTTAAATCATTCAGGCTTTTTGTGTTAGGAGATACAGGGAGAGGGGTTGGGTGGGACAAAGGGGAGAAGACTGTGACACCCATGTCACTCAATGGAATCTTAGCCCAGTAATTCATTTGTAGATTCACATATGTAGATTCACTCCAGAAATTAGATACCAGTGGCATTACCGAGTCTCATGGGAGTTGTACTTGTTTTGTATCTGTACAGTGCAAACTGGTACTGTCTTGAACACTGACAAGAGGAAGGGAAGATGCTTGTAACTTTAGCATGCTATTTCCTCCTCTATTGTCCTGTTCAGTTTCATATGGCTCTGATACACATGGTAGTTGTATCTCAATGCTACCTTTAGTAAAATAATCTACAGAGAAGCTTTAGGGTGAATAGCTCTCATCCCTCGTTGGATATTATCTTATTATACATTCATTAGAGTGGTTAGATAGTATTGGGTATTAATTCTAAAAGTACTGCGAAAAAAATGCATCAATTTATTTCATCCATCAGAAAGCATCATTTATGGGAGTTCTCTTCTACTTTTCATTTACATCTTTACAATTAAAAAAACCTCCAACCCATTACAATGGTTATATTTACATGTTTTATATTTTTTTAAAAATATTTGATTTTGGTGCAATTGATCAGAATGAATAGAAGCAGAGTTGCATTTGTAGTTTTATTCTCCTTGCAATAAAGTTGCTCAATGCATAAGCCATGATGTTTTTGAAAGTGAATTTAGACAACGTTCTGAATGAAATATTCATGTTTAAGCTGTTATAGGCAATCCAAATAAAGCTTTTGTGTTTTTTTTCCACTAAACACAGCAGGCTTAATTTTTCTCAGTCAAATGTAACAGGTTTTGGCTCAGTAGGTACTAAACTGTGGTTTTATGGGGAAAAGTGCTAGTAGTCTATGATCTCAACTCTGTTGTACAGCTCAGGAGGGCAGGGTCAAGATGGCTTAATCTGAGCTATGCACCTTGCAGGCTCTTGAGCTGCGGAGGTTATACAGCTGTACACCTTGACCCCAAACTGCAAAAGTCCCCAGTGGATCAACTAGCAGTCCAGGATATCTGAAATGCAGAGCACTCGAGTCACATACCCTTCCCTCCTCAGTAAAACTGGACTGGGGCGGTGACCAGCATAGGACTATTACCGTAGCCCTACACCAGGAAAATGCATCTGCACTAGGAGAGTTCTTGGTTCCTGCCTTCCAAGAGGAGTGGCATAAAGAGTTCAGAATGCAGCCCTGAATCAGGGCCCATATACTGATTGCTTTCAAAATGGAACACCAAATGGTAAATATTCCTAGGAATGCTATTAGTTACAAGCGTTGTTAATGTAGTTAGTTAATTACAAATGATACATGTAATTATTACTGAGTAAAGGAACTTAAAAGCACCAATGAGGAAAGGAACTAAAAGAGCACAAACTCCAAAGACATCAGTTATAGTTCTTCACTGATATTCTTGAAATTAAATTGTGCATGTTTTTACCCAGTAAATGTCTGACTTTCAGAAACCTGCAGATATATTACTAGCCTGAAAAATCATACACAGAAAGCAGATAGGAAGAGCCTTTCCATTTTTTTCTTCATGGTGCATATACCTTAATGATACCCTACTATGAGACAGAATATTTGGTATCTGGTTGTACTGAATTATATGAATAAGTTGCAATCAAACAATGGTGGTTTAATACAGGTATATTTAGGTGCTTTAATTATATTGAGGAATGGTGTAAATGTCTTTCTCGCTTTCCTTCTTTTAAAATCTGAATGCCATTAAACATTTGAACCTGGATTGAAATGATAAAATTGTCACAAAATTAATAAAAACAAACAAACCAAGCTTGTGATTTAAATATCTTTCACTCAACTTTTCTCGAGAGTAGTGGGTAATTTTATACTTAAAAAACAAGTGGGAGTTGCTTGAATTTGAAAGTAATGAAGTTAAATCACCTCTTAGTACTCAATCATAATCAAACATTGAATATCTGGTAGCCTAGCCTAGCAGCAAACTTGACTTCTGAGTTTGCCAGAAATGTGCCTCACTTGTAGACCGTAGACCCAAGAGCCATAAACTATAACATGCAATGAAAAAAATAACCCAGTTATAAATGTTCAAAAATAATGAGTTATGCCCCACAAAATCATGATTGGCTTAAATCATGTGATTTTAAAAGAAATGGGTTTATTTGCCTCTGTTGTTTCAGGTTTAAGGTTCAAATTGTCAAGCTTTCTCCATGACAGAAGGCCTAGAAACTTTTCTTTAAGATAAAAAGTTGAGATTCTCTCATAATTACAGGACTCCAGTAGCTGGGGCTTCAAGAAACTCCAAATAGTACACAACTCTCAATAAAAACAGAGGGAGTTGGTAAACAGCTTCAAATAATACTTTTGAGGGTAGCATATATATATATGTAACATTAAAACAAACCGTTCACAAAGTTACCAGGTAAGGTTTTGATTTTCATATAAAGCTAAATCTACTTTTATAAACATTCCTGTATGTCTTCATAATAGATCTGCCAGCCCTGAAAGAGTAACATCACACAATCCAGCTATATATATAATTAATTAGTTTTACTTGATTAATATAAAAGAGAAGCACTGTACAGAAAACCAGTGGTATTCTCTTTGCTGCTCTTTGGAGTGTGCTTGGATAAGAAAAAAGCAGACACACTGATGGTACAGTTACACTGGAATGAGAGACCTGCAGCACGGCTGCCCTGGTCTGGGTCAGCTGACTCGGGATCATGGGGCTCGGACTGTGGGTCTAAACATTGCTGTGTAGATGTTCGGGCTCTGAGACCTCCTCTGATGTGGGGTTGTAGACCCTGGGCTCCAGCCCAAGCCCAAATGCCTACACTGCAATTAAACATCCCCGTAGCCCAAACCCCACAAGCCCAAGTCAACTGACAAAGGCCACTTATGGGTGTTAATTGCTGTGTAGGCATCCGAAAGTGAACAAAACCACCAAAAACCTGAAGGTCATTATAAATAGTAATACCAAATACACATGTAGGGTGAAATTCACCTCTGAGCAGAAGGTGCACAGTCAGGGCATATGCACCACTTAACTGCCACGAAAATATTCAAATTAGGGTTTCATTTTTTTTTTTTAAGTTGCAGTAAAAAGACTAGGAATCTTAATTTTCTTCTCATCCATAAGATGGCAGCTAGCAGGGAAGGTTCAGTATCCAAACTGACAGACTGCTTGCATGTTTGCATATTCTAAAGCTGCAGCTTCGGTTTGTTTGTTATTTATTCATTGCCCAGTGTGCTGAGAACACCATACAAGCAAATAAAGAACAAGGTCACTGTTGTAAGGAGTTTACAAGCTAAACTGACAATGAACATGGGATGAGAACTGATAGAATTTTTTTTCTTCCAGAAAATTTTTCAACTTTTTGGCAAAACATTGAAGTATTTTGGCTGTAAACTGTACTATTTCAGCTGAAAGCCAAAATAGTTCAATTTGGAAATGCTGCTGCAGTGCCTCCTAGGAACTGTACTTGAGGCACTTCATATTCCCCTAGTCTTCTACATGCTGGGATTCCTGGTCAGTCTGCATCTCCCAAGATGCACTATGCTCTCTCATCTTGGTGGGAGGAAGCAGTGTATCATGGGATAACCAGTCCAACTGGGGGATCTGACCCATAGAAGAGAATGGGGACATGAGGAAACCAAACTACAACCCCCATGAGGCACTGCAGTGGCATTTCCAAATCAAAATATTTGTTGTGGGGCATTCAGTTTTTTCATGACAAATCGAAACTTTCCTTGGAAACAAGACGCTTCTATCAAACAAATTTGGTCAAAAACAGTTATCTGCCAAAACAATTTTGACAGAAAAGTTTTGATAATGGGATGTTACGTGGGATGCAACAAAAGCAAGCTGATCCAGGTGTGGAGATTGGAAAGTGGTTTTTTTTACTTATTTAAAAATGTAATGTGTTGTAGAGTCTTCCTCACCATGGTAAGTGGAGTAAATAGGCGTTGTGGAAACATATTGTAATGTTTAGGAAGAAGAGTTATCATGCCACTTGGATGGAGCAAAGGAGCTAGGTGAAGAATGGAAATGGACAAGAGCAAAGAAACAAGCAGACATTAAGTTGCAATTCCAAGGCAAGGACAAAAATAAATTTCCTACACAATATACTTTCTAATGAATGAAATAACAGGTTCACTCAGCTGCCTTAGACCAGTGGTTCTCAACCAGGGGTACGCATATCTCTGGGGATACGCAGAGGTCTTCGAGGGGTACATCAACTCATCTAGATATTTGCCTAGTTTTACAACAGGCTACATAAAAGCACGAGCAAAGTCAGTACAAACTAAAATTTCATACAGACATTGAATTATTTCTACTGCTCTATATACTATACACTGAAATGTAAGTACAATATTTATATTCCAATTGATTTATTTTATAATTATATGGAAAATGAGAAAGTAAGCCATTTTTCAGTACTAGTGTGATGGGACACTTTTTTGTATTTTTATGTCTGATTTTATTAGCAATTAGTTTTTAGGTGAGATGAAACTTGGGGGGTACACAAGACAAATCAAACTCCTGCAAAGGGTACAGTAGTCTGGAAAGGTTGAGAGCCACTGCCCTAGACAAGCACATTAGATTGATGATGGTGGCTAGATGTGAAGTGGTTAACAATTTTGGCCTTGAAGTGGTTTATGTATAGGCTTCAAAGTTGACATGCTAAAGAAAAGAATGGGAGGTCAAGGCACTTCTCTGTGTAATACTGTTTTAAAGTCTGTTCTGTTGCAGATGCAAAAAGAAATGTTTGCCATCTTCTCAGTGGGAATGGCTGTAACTTGTTCTTTTTAGTGAAAACTGAGATTCTGTCTTTCTCTGGAGGGAGGTCTTCAGGAAAACCTTGAATTCCTAGATTATATGGGTTTTCTGATTGCATAGGGTTTTACTTTCCTAGGCCTCAGTTCATCATGGCCAAAAGAAACTGCAGGCTGACAGTTGTCTATCTCTTATGCTGTGCTGCTGTGACTTTCAAGCTGTCTGTTTTCCATTCAGCTTCACTGTGAGTCTGACATGAGCACTTGGTAAAGAAAGTAGGAACTGTTAAGAACCTGATGCTCATAACATCCATCCAGTGGAGGGTTGCTCCTGGCATCAGGTGGTCGGGTTCAAAAGGTCAGCCTCTTATAACAATGCTATGCCATTTTTAGCCTCTGATGCACAGTAATAGGTTGGCAACCAACCGTGATAGGATTATAGGACTTCTGGGTGAATCATACAGTGTGTTTCTTTACTGTGCACTGTATTACAATATAATATTCAATAAATATACTATTGAAAAGCTGAATGTTCTTTTCCACTTGATATTAACAAAAAGATAGCTGACCATACATTAAAGGACATATCACATCATTATATGATCAGTAGTTGTCTACAGATTTTGGTACAACATTGAAAGAATTGGGTACATAGGTGCAGTACTTCTTGTGCCATGCTTTTGGAATAACTGATGGCTATTAAGTGCTTGATTAATTTCTTTTTAATGAATTCCACATGTTAGGAAGTAAAGTATTAAATGAAGAATGTAAAGCTTCTTTGCCTTTGCTGTTCGATTGCAAAGAAATGAAACTACCTGTTCCCCTTCCACACTTTTTTTTTTTTTTTTGGGGGGGGGGGGGGGGAGATGCAGGGGGTAAGTGTTCCGCAACCTGAATGATACAAAAGTATTGTCAGTGTGTGCATATAATGTGATATACTAATATTACATGAAGTGTGAGGGCAAAATTAATACTGGTGGTACCGTGGTTAAGATGTGTGATGAATTATACCTCAAGCATTTAAAGCGTCTTTGTCATAAATATAAAGGGAAGGGTAACCAGCTTTCTGAATACAGTGCTATAGAATCCCTCCCGGCCAGAGGCAACATCCTGTTACCTGTAAAGGGTTAAGAAGCTCAGCTAATCTGGCTGGCACCTGACCCAAAGGACCAATAAGGGGACAAGATACTTTCAAATCTTGGTGGGTGGAAGGCTTTCGTTTGTACTCTTTGTTTAAGTGGTTGTTCTCTCTTGGGGCTGAGAGAGGCCAGACAGAAATCCATCTTCTCCAACCCATCCTAATCCCAGTCTCCAATATTGCAACCAGTATAGGTAAGCCAGGTAAGGCGGATTAGTTATCTTTTGTTTTATGTGCATTTTCCCCATGTCAAGAGGGAGGTTTATTCCTGGTTTCTGTAACTTTAAGGTTTTGCCCAGAGGGGGATCCTCTGTGTTTTGAATCTGAATACCTGTAAAGTATTTTCCATCCTGATTTTACAGAGATGATTTTTACTTTTCTTTTCTTTTTTTTTTTTAATAAAATCGTTCTTTTAAGAACCTGACTGATTTTTCCATTGTTCCAAGATCCAGGGGTTTGGGTCTTTGATGATTTTGTAATCAATTGATTAAGATATTCCCCGGGAAAGGGGATGTATAAGGTTTGGGGGGCTATTTTAGGGAGAAAACGTCGCCAAGTGGGCTCTTTCCCTGTTTTTTGTTTAAAATGCTCGGTGGTGGCAGCATACTGTTCAAGGACAAGGCAAAGTTTGTACCTTGGGGAAGTTTTTAACCTAAGCTGGTAAGAATAAGCTTAGGGGATCTTTCATGCGGGTCCCCACATCTGTACCCTAGAGTTCAGAGTGGGGAAGGAACCCTGACAGTCTTCTATATACCAGATCTGAGTACTTCTGTGCTTCGCGCCGGCCGGTATTTAAAAATGATTGATTAAACTGACGTTATCTGAGAAGACTGCCACTGCAGTATTCTGCCATGTTACAGGAACAATATCTCAATTTAATCGAATAGATGGCAAGTTACAAAACTACCAGGTTTATATCCTTCTGAATTAAGTTGGAAAAACATACACAAGCTTCCAGCTAGTAATTGTATAGAGATAAGGAGGGGGAAAGCCTCAAAGAGGGGAGGGATTGAAGGATGAATATGCTAAAACAGGAATTCAAACAGATGTGGCAATTTGTCTTATAACATAATCAGAACATGCTACTTAAAATATCTCATTTGTATTCTGTGACAATGTAATAGATGTAAATCTTTCAGTGAGTTACTAAATACAGTATACATTTGTGTTGGCAAGTACAAAAAGCACATGATCCATGAAAAGGTCACAGTAATTTTATTTATTTATTTTTTAGGGAGGAATGATGGGATTTTCTGGAATTGTTCAGAGTAGCCTCACATTTTAGTCCTCTGCCTTTTCCTTTTACATTTTATTGCTTCATAGGTGGTTTTTTGTCCTGTTTTGTTTTAGTTGTTGTTTGTTGTTTTTTAGTTCTCACCGTACACATCATGGTAACTGGCCAGTGAAATATCTGCTATTGAAACTCGCTTGCTGTATAAAATAGTCATATATCACACATATATCATACAATTTCACATTTGTAAAATCCCCAAAGTCCTCTCGTGAATTTCCTGAGAAATAGCAGTTAATAGAAGACCTAAGGCCTGATCCAGTGAGTTGGTGAGTACTTGCAGCTCTGACTGAGGAATGAGAATTATAGGTACGCAGCACTTAACAGGATCAGGTCTTTATTACATCAAGAGAACAGTTGACTTCAATGGGACTACAAGGGCACAGACAGAGTTTGGCCAATCTTTATAAAAAATGGAAAGAACATATTTTCAGATTAGTCTGATAAAGGTTTTTAATTGGTCATCCAATAACCTGAATAGTATGAATTTTACGTTCCATAAATATGATGACTGCTAGGGACAAGAATAACCACTAATAAGAAGAATTAAGGGAAGCACATATTTTAATGTCTATATGTCTTACATGAGGAGTTCTATAGATAACAAAATGAGGAACAAATTTATTTTTGTCTGCTAGTAGGTATTGACTTCCTTTCTGCAAAAAGGCTGGTTATGTGGACCAGTTCTTGACTCAGAATTCAGTTCCTGTTTCTTTCACTTGTTTGTCTGCTGATTTCTGAGCTGAAGCATTCTACATCACCTGATTTTCTAGAATGTGGTGCCTCTAGGAATGGTTTTATGTCATGGAGAAGAAAATAGCATTCAGCTGTGGTGAAATATAGGCACAAATCCTGCCTGTATCAGTTCTTAAATGGCCTCTATCACTATAGTATTTAGAAAAATACTGGCATCCCCCAGAAATGAGCATGTATTTCCGTATTAGGACATAACTCTGATTTCATCATGCAAACCTGTAACAATTTGATTTTGCTGAAAAGTCTTTGCAATAGCTTTCATATTTTAGTAGCAAAAATATGTCCTTTTAAAGTATTCTGCCTAATAATGAGGTTATAGATCAATTAATCTGCAGTCTATACTGGGATTTATTTCACTATCTGCACATTTGTTAATACCTGTAGCTGTCCTATTCTATGTTACTTATTTGATTCACTGCATCCATTATCATTTAAAATCTCACTTAAAAGGATTAATACTCTGATCTCTAATTTTTGATATAGTCCGAGAAGTTCATCTCCAGACTTCAGAACCCTTTAGGAAAGAATCAAAACAATCACACAAAGCTCTTTGACAGACCCAATGTTTGAATTTTCTGGGAGCTGCTGCCTTTTGCTCTTTCTCAGGTGAGTTGGCTGCCATGCAGGAAGTTATGATCCCTTTAAGATCACAGAGTAAGATAGAAATCAGATGCAGTTAGAATCCCAAACTGGCCTTGTTTCCAGTCTTTTGCTCTAACCATTGGACAGTGCAGACTTGCTTGTGGGTATCATATCTTGCTTGGTAGCTACTATGTGAATTTTCTGCTGCAAGTTATATCTTTTTCTTTGAACTTTACTAAATGTTGAAACTATGCACACGTCATTACCTACGTTTCTCTCTGCCTTACTTGCTGGTTCGTAATACTGTATTCCCAAAGCCCCCAAATCCATCTCCCTTGAGCTTGAGGAGCAGAAGACTTCAGAAGTGATTATCTATCCTGCATCAGTAATAGTGTATCTAGATATACATATCTGTGTGTTTGTGTGTGTCTCTGTGTGTATACACATTACTGTGTTCTGCAGTAGTTGTCTAAAAGAGCACAATTTACAGTAATACTGCATCATATGGGGCTATTTATACTTAATGGTGTAGCCTGACCTATAGATTATGTATTGATTATATTGATTACTTAAGAATTCCCAGTTATCACTTTTGAGCATTGATAGGTTCTTGTCCCAAGATCAGGTCCAGTATTATTAAAATTACTATATAGTTGGGAACCCCGATGTGCATGGTTGCAAAACTCATAATACAGGAACTCGTCTATATTTTCAATAATGTATTAATACATTTAGCAAAGTCACAAACACTCCAACTCAATAAGGTAAATAGAAATAATACAGAATGTACATCTAAACATCCATACTCTCACCATCCCTTGCAGAACATGAAATGTTAGCCATTATCTTCCTCTTCACCATCACCTTCCTCATCATCATTAGCGGCCATCATTCTGGCACCTCCCAAGGGCTACATCTCTCTCTTCTACCACCCACAGGCTGGGATACAACTTTATAATATGTTACACTGACACCACTATGGCTAATGCATATTCAGTAAGGGTCTCTCCCCTCTTTCTTATTTGTATTTCCTCATCCTGTAATGTTGAGGTTTCGTCCTTCGATAGGTTAATAATATATTAATTTATTGCAATGTCACTCTTGCAGTTGGATGTTCTTTCCAAAAGTTTCCAAAAGCTGGTTTTAGTCCTATGGGCTACAATGGTTATACAACAGAACACAGGACTAAGAGCTAATGCTTCCCCTAGCTGTCAGTCCTGACTTAGAAAGACCTGGGAATTGAGTGGAGACAGTCCAGGTAACTCATGAGCCCTGTTTGTTCTCCATGTCTCCATGTAACATCCTAGTCTCATGCTTGTCCTATTTCATCATTCTCTATGCATTCCTTCCATCTGTTCTCTGACTAAACCAATGAACTCTCTTTCACCTCTTCAGTTCTCCTTCTTTTTCATTTTCATTTTATTTTAAAAGCTAACATTCTCTTTTCTTTCCTTCTTTGTTCGACTTGGGTTGTGATTGGTCCAAGAACTTTCCATTGTGAACTCCTGCATTAGCTTGTTTTTTCTGAGATTTGATTTGACTCTGCAGGAGTCCCTTCACAGTCGTGTTTTACAATATGAGTGTCCCACCTGGTCCAGCTAATATTTAAACTTAATCAGTCTGCTGAGCATGGTGGCAGCAGCAAAGGGTATTACAAAGACTGGAAAACCAATTGAAGTACAGTTATCCTCTGAAAAGTGACTTAAAATAAAGCATCATGGGGTTCCACACTTATTTTCTCTTAATGATTTTGTCAGTTCTGTTCACTTTACAAATCACATAATGACTTTTCCCTCCTACTGGCTGACTCCAGTCACTGAACAGTTTAGTGCTACTGTATCTCATAGATAAAGGAGTTAAATTACTCACATATTAGAAGCCTATGTTCTTGCTGCTGAAGTTCCTGGGTTTGATCCCCACTGGTGACTCCAGGGTACCTATATGTGTGTGTGTGTGTGTGTGTCCATGGCATGTGACGAAATTAGCTGGGTGGACTTGGGAAGGTCTTTATTTCTCTTACTAATTTCAAATGTAATTCAGCAATCACTTGCTAGATACCTTGACTAAGATTCTTACCCTGATACAGGCCCATTTACCTGCAGCTGTAGAAAAGCCAGGCTTATATCTTTAATGAGAAAGGGGAAGAGAGAAAATGATAGGAAGCATAGTCTTGTGGTTATGGCACTGCACTTGGAGATTTGAGTTCAGTTCCTCACTCAACACAGTCTCCTTTCGTGACCTTGGGCAAGTCACTTAATCTCCTAGTGTAAGCCTTAGCTGTTTAGATTCTAAGCTCTTTGGCACAGGAACAGTTTCTTACTACATACGTAAAGCATGTAGCACAATGGGACCTGACCTGCCAGGGCCCTATGTGCTACTGTAATACAGAAAATAATAACAGCAGAACTAGAATTTAAACATTTAAATCTGAGTAAAGGGTGTCTGTTCAAACAATGTGGGGGTCACACATAAGCTCAGCAAACTGGACTGACGATTGACCATCAATCCATGCCTTTTTTGCCTCCCAATGTCCTCCCTTGTATTACTGGTCTTTCCTTCAGAATTCAGTGGACAATTATGTTACTGATATGCATTGCCCAATAAAACCCGTCAGGCTCTTATCAAGCTGACTTGGCTCTGCAACAATAATGATGATGCCTAGCTCTTTTATAGCAGTTTTCATCAATACATGTCACAATGCTTTGCAAAGGAGGTAAGTGTCATTTATAATGCAAGGAACTATTGACTCAGTAAAGTCAACAGGTAGGGTGCGTGAGATGATGTCAATTTTACATAGCTACCTTTTTGGCCATCACTTCCATTAGATGAATGGGAAGGAGACAGTGTATTGTGTACACTTTAGCAGGAATAGAATACAGGGCATTTTAAGGTGCGGGACTCTTTCACTGGAAATAAATTAGGAACTCCAGTAGGTGTTAGCAGTAGTGGGCCTTCATGCTCTCGGTGGACTAGCCATTAGGCCGCAACATGTTGCACAGTTACCCCAAGGATATAATCCAGATAGTATTTACACCAGTATTAAAATGGTAATCCCTACAGGACCTATATTATGTAAGACCCCACATACAAGAAAGATACAGCAAGCTGCAGGGAATGGGCTAAATATTACAGTTTTATAAACTATCTAAATGATTGGGAAAGATAAGCACCAGCAATGTACTCCTTTTCTGTATACCTTTCAAAGCAGAGAATTAGCCCAAAGTAAATTTGGCAGATAAAACAAGTTTTAGTATTTTTGTACATTTAATATTCCTGGAAAGACTATAGGCTGCTGCAATGAGATATTTTTCAGAGAGGCCCTAAAAAGGTGTAGCATTGGCCCTCATGAATATTCTTATGGAAGCTCAAAAATATTTAATAGAATACTATGGTGTGTAGTACTGCATACAGATGTATTATAACATTAATAATTATTCTCATTCCAATTCAAGTGACATTTAAACATGCTTAGTCCTGAATCTTTATGCGTTATTTTACAGATCACTAAAACAGATGCAAGCAAATGTAGTGTAAACTGCAGATTTATGTCTTCAACTTTTGGGCTATGTTGTAATTTGCTTTGTTTTCACCACCAGCTTATCTGTTTTAGTTTATATCACTTTTTCACTAGCTGTTTGTCACATATTCTTACTCTCCAGCTGCACTTACGATAAAGCAATAACGATCATGAGGAGGAGTAAATAAGTTTCTTGGTCTTTCTGATGCTCAGGATCATTTTCTCTTTCCGTATGTACTTCCAGTCTTCAAGAAACATATTCTTAATCTTAAAGAAATGTTCAGCAATGGCTGTACACAAAGAGCAAATCTTTCTTCCCATTTCCTACTCAAAGATAATAAGCTGATTCACACTGCTTGAAGCAGCAAAGTATGAAACTGTGCTAGGTTGGATTTTACAGCTTAATCTGTTGTATGTTCTCCTTTTAAAAAGATTAATGGCCATTTAAATGTACTTGTGTACACAGAGTAAGTATTTTATGTAGTTATATTTCTTTTTCTGATTAGAGCTCTGGTTTTTCTGAATCCGAAATAAAAAATGAGGCTTTTTAAAAAAAATAGAAACAGCATACTAAATGGAGAGAGACTGTATCAAAATGAAGCAAACTGTCAGGAATCTATTAATATAAGTAGTTTTTAGCAAAAACATGATATCAAGGAGTACTTTCAACTATATTTGGCATTTCTGGAGCAAGAAAAATGTGGGTGCTTCATTAAAGACCAGCATAGTGAAAAGGGAAAAAGAACGTTGAGCCTCTAACAGGAATGTCCTTGAACTGAATATAGGAGATTGGAAAGGTGTATTCATATCATTGTGGTATTGTGTAACATATTCAACAACAACAACATCACTATTTCCCTGTTTAACAATCAGAAAGCTGTAAATGATCTATGGGAATGCTGAAATGCCATGCACAAAATTATTTTTGATCAAAGTGAAGACCATAAAATATTAATCTTTTTTAATACACATGAAATCAAACAGTGAAAACCATATTTAGATCCTTTTGTGTCCCCCTCAGCACATAATAATGATTTTAAAAATATATCCTGGCCATTTTGGCTATAGTTCTAAGAATGATTTTAGATTATCAGATATAAAATGGCCAATTTTAAAATTGTACTTAATCAAATAACTTATGCAACAAAGCATACCTGTGTATCTTCCTTCCCCCACTACACAGAATAAAACCCTAATTCTACACTAATCTTTATGAAGAAACAGTAACATTTAGTAATATTCTGTATCAAGAGCCCACTACTGCATGCTCAGTCTTTCATTTTTCTTGCTTTCCCAAAACTTCAATGGGAGCTAGTGAACATGGAATTGCAGGGTCAGCCTCCAAAATGACACTCAATAGAAAATGACAGGTTTCAGAGTAGCAGCCGTGTTAGTCTGTATCCACAAAGAGAAAGGGAGGACTTGTGGCACCTTAGAGACTAACAAAATTATTTGGGTATAAGCTTTCGTGAGCTACAGCTCATTTCATCGGATGCATTCAGTGGAAAATACGGTGGGGAGATTTATATACACAGAGAACATGAAACAATGGGTGTTACCATACACACTGTAATCAGAGTGATCACTTAAGGTGAGCTACTACCAGCAGGGAGGTAGGGGGGGAATCTTTTGTAGTGATAATCAAGCTGGGCCATTTCTAGCAGTTGACAAGAACGTCTGAGGGACAGCGGGGAGGAGAAATAAACAGGGGGAAATAGTTTTACTTTGTGTAATGACCCATCCACTCCCAGTCTTTATTCAAGCCTAAGTTAATTAGTTTGCAAATTAATTCCAATTCAGCAGTCTCTCCTTGGAGTCTGTTTTTGAAGTTTTTTGTTGAAGAATTGCCACTTTTAGGTGTGTAAATGAGTTACCAAAGAGATTGAAGTGCTCTCCGACTGGTTTTTGAATGTTATAATTCTTGACGTCTTATTTGTGTCCATTTATTCTTTTACGTAGAGACTGTCCCGTTTGGCCAGTGTACATGGCAGAGGGGCATTGCTGGCACATGATGGCATATATCGCATTGGTAGATGTGCAGGTGAATGAGCCTCTGATAGTGTGGCTGGTGCGATTAGGCCCTATGATGGTATCCCCTTGTCATAAATATAAAGGGAAGGGTAAACCCCTTTGAAATCCCTTCTGGCCAGGGGAAAGCTCCTCTCACCTGTAAAGGGTTAAGAAGCTAAAGGTAACCTCGCTGGCACCTGACCAAAATGACCAATGAGGAGACAAGATACTTTCAAAAGCTGGGAGGAGGGAGATAAACAAAGGGTCTGTGTGTCTGTCTATACTCTGTCTTTGCCGGGGATAGACCAGGAATGGAGTCTTAGAACTTTTAGTAAGTAATCTAGCTAGGTACGTGTTAGATTATGATTTCTTTAAATGGCTGAGAAAAGAACTGTGCTGAATAGAATAACTATTTCTGTCTGTGTATCTTTTTTGTAGCTTAAGGTTTTGCCTAGAGGGGTTCTCTATGTTTTTGAATCTAATTACCCTGTAAGGTATCTACCATCCTGATTTTACAGGGGGGATTTCTTTATTTCTATTTACTTCTATTTTTATTAAAAGTCTTCTTGTAAGAAACTGAATGCTTTTTCATTGTTCTCAGATCCAAGGGTTTGGGTCTGTGGTCACCTATGCAAATTGGTGAGGCTTTTTATCCAACATTTCCCAGGAAAGGGGGGGGTGCAAGTGTTGGGAGGATTGTTCATTGTTCTTAAGATCCAAGGGTCTGGGTCTGTAGTCACCTAGGCAAATTGGTGAGGCTTTTTACCAAACCTTCTCCAGGAAGTGGGGTGCAAGGTTTTGGGAAGTATTTTGGGGGGAAAGACAGGTCCAAACAGGTCTTCCCCAGTAACCAGTATTAGTTTGGTGGTGGTAGCGGCCAATCCAAGGACAAAGGGTGGAATATTTTGTACCTTGGGGAAGTTTTGACCTAAGCTGGTAAAGATAAGCTTAGGAGGTTTTTCATGCAGGTCCCCACATCTGTACCCTAGAGTTCAGAGTGGGGGAGGAACCTTGACACCCCTGAATAGAAAATGTTCCACCAATGCAGGCTGGTGGCATTGTAAATTTAAAAGAAAAATTCCTAACAGATGTATTTGGTATTTAAGCAGCAGCTTTTTAAGCCTAGTGAGCCTATCTCTTAAAGGCTGATCTCCTTTTTGAAGGCATGGGGGAAAGAATGTTCTGCCTGAGGAGAAGGTCTGTTGCAGTAGCTGTTCTCTAGGTTGCCATGTGGCCAGGAGCGACTGTAACACACACATTCTTGCAGTGGATACTAGGTGTATGGTAAAGATAACCCCTCCTGGCATATAGCATGCTGTTGATTCTGCTTTTCTTCTGATCCTTTGAGAAGGACGGAGTTTGTGAAATAATGGGGGGTGTTCCATCCTCCTGATTGCAGATGTTGTAAGGTACATTGATGTTGGCCAAAGTGTGGGTGTCGGGGGTAAAAAAGGCTGAGAAGGCAGCCAAGAATGAGGGCTTGGCTAAAGCCTATAACTGAATGTTTACAAGCCCCTCTCTCCAGCTCTGCTGTGGAGCGGGGGGTGGGGGGGTGGGAAGAAGAGCATTAATTTTTTTAATTGTGTTCCTTGTCTGGTGCTGCTTTTCTCTTTCTCCTTTCCTGTGCCATGCCACACAGAAACCCTTGAGCATTTTAAAGGAGCCAAAATTGAAACTATAGTGAGGGGAAGGGGTGGCAGGGAAATAGCAGTGTCCAGTCCCCATGGCGTGGTGAATTGGCCCAAAAGCTACTACCACCCATCTGCAGAATGAGGCACTTGCTGCTGCAAGCCTTTGGTTAGTTGCCAGTGTTGTATTCAGTCCTATGGATGCCATTCCTGAAAACATCTCCCAAACACCAGCTGTAAATGCAGTTACTAAATGCCCACTTCATAAAAGCACTTCTAAATGCAAATGGCCCAGTTTTCTTTTGTATATAAAGCCATGGGGTGGGGAGTGTGTATAAATCATTTTCAGTTTGGTTATGATTGATGGACTGTCCTCTGTACCAGGGGGGAAACAGAAAAGAAGGAAGTCAAAGCCTCTGATTTCTGTTTCAGTGACAGCCAGGCACATACATCTGTGCACAGAATTTGGCACTCCGTAAGGCTGAATTTGCCAAACCAACCCAAGCAATTGGTGTAACAGGGCTCTCCTGAAATGCATGGAAAAAAGACAGTAAAGCTCTGTTGATCTGAACAGAACTGAGATGTAAGGAACGTATTTAGATAACAACCAGGGTTATCTTGAAGGTTAATGTAGATTATCAAAGTAAGTTATCCATCCAGGGTTAAATTGGTGTCTTTGCAATGCAAATGATTCTTGTAAGGGAGACTTGACTGATGTTATTATTTATTTGCATTTTGTTAATAGCCAAAGGCCCCATTGTACTAATACACAGGAAGACATGGTCCCAACTTCAGAGTCCTTACAATATAATTCCAGACATTGCTCAGTTCACTCATGTGCTAAGAGTAAGGAAGCTGAGAGAGGTAGAAGAAGGGTTACGGGCATAATAATGTAAAAAGATATGACTGTAATATTAGTTACTGTCAACATCATACTATGTGGTTTGGGCACGGAGTAAAGTACTTAACACACACACATCTGGGAAACGTATTGACTGGTGGTGGTTGTGGGAAGGGGAGAAAAGAGCTACTGTCTTGGCTTTGTAATGCCCTTTTGTTTGGTGTTGTATTAACAACAATATGGGTACTTAGAGCCCTGGCTAGTCACTGTCAATACTGACAATCCAGAATGTTTAAATATCATGAGCCAGGCCCCAAAAATCATGAAATTGGTTTAAAAATCTTGAAATAAAACAATACATTTTTTATTTCCTTTACTTACCTTCTGGTATCTGTATTGCATTGGGATGGCATTTTCGAGCTTTTCTCGACCATAAAAATGGCTAGAAACTTGAGCATTTTTTAAAATGCAAACTGAAATCCGAGCATTTTCACATCACTCCCGGAGCCCAAATATTGCAAGGCTTACAATAAAATCATGAGAGTTGGCACCACTGCATTTGTGCTGCCGTTAAATAGCCCGTTGCAAGGTTCAGGGCTTGCTGATGGGAGTTCCATGCAGACACTGGGGAGGGGCAATCTCGTCAGCTTCCCCCCACTCACATCGTTTTTAACATGCAATGGGTGGAAAGATGGGGAGAAAGTATATAGAGGAGAGAAACTTAAAAAACCCAAATAATATTTGACCAATCTCGAAATGTTTTGTATAGATGGTGGTTAGCGCTGGATGGAAAATTATTTTTTTCTGCTGAAAATGTTGACAAAAATTTTAAAAAGTCTTATTCAAAATTTTCTATGAAAAATGTGGACTTCTTGACAAAAAATAAAAAGCTGACAAATGAAAACAAGAAGAACGTTTTATTTTGGAAAATGTTGTTGTGGTGCCTCATGGGAGTTGTAGTTTGGGGTCTGATTCCCCATTTTCCTCTATGGGCTGAGCTTCCATGATGCACTGTTGTCTCCCCTCTTGCTGAGGTGCCATGGTGCGTCGTCATAAGAGTTGTGGTTCGGCTAGGAAGCCCACTCATGAAGGAGAACGGGGGCAAGTATTGCCCAAACTTCAGCTCCCAAGAGGCACCACAGTGACACGTCAAGAACATTCTATTTAGGCATTTCTGCCAATGCCGGGGGCATTTCTGAAGAGAGGCTTTTGGGCCAAAAGTTACTGCGTTTCAGATGAAAAACAAACACTTTTCAGTTTGGGTGAGGGGTGTTAGCTTTTTGATGAAAAGTTCATGTTCTGAAGAAGGGACTGTTTTTGTGAAACGTGTCATTTAGTCCCAAAAAATCTGATGGAAAATTTTCCACCTGCCATAATGTTCATACCTGAATAGTTCTTCAAAAAACACCTATTTTACCTCACTGCGCTAACCCCACCACCACCACCACCTCCCTGTGCACTGATCAGATGCTGGACCATTACCCATTTCTAAAACCAAAGTTCAGTCAATTTTTTTTAAAAGTTTTGACAAGTTTGGAGGGAATGTTTTTTTGCTTCCAGTTTCTGGCTCCTAAGATTTACAGCCCAGTTTCTTAATCTCAAAAGATTAATATAGTTGGAGTAAGCATCTGACCTGTTGGATGCTTGTCTAAACTGAACCAGATCATTTCAAGCTTTGCCTGTCAGTGATCGGGTATATATCCCTGCGTGTCTCACCTATGCTTTAACACTTCTGCAGATACCTGTTTTAAAGGGCAAAGAAAATAGATACCTAAACTCTTTTATAAAGTAACAAAATCCAAAACAAAGTTTAAAGCATGAACCTTAGCTTTAAGGGGAAGGGAGTTCAAAAGGAAATACTTGAAACAGCCGCTTCGACTTTAATGAGGTAGGAAAGGCAGCATTAGAAGACGCAGGATTCACTTTACTCATATTGAAGTCAGCGGGAGCTTTGCCTTGTGAGCATTTTCTTGTGGATGGGGTGCTGGATTAGAAGTCAGAAGTCCTAGGTTCTGTCACTGGCTCTGCCACTGATCTGTTTTATGATCTTGGACAAGTCACTTTCTTCAACAATTTCTCTCCCTCTTTGGTGTTGGCAAATAATTATTTCCTGTTTTTGTTCTTGTCTTGATTTAATTGTCAGGTAGCCCCAGGTTTTGTGTACCCATCAAGGCCCCCTAGTAATGTGCACCATGGCTATCTAAACTTACCTCTACGGTCACAGTGCCTAGAGCTGGTCAGGAAATTTTTGTTGGAATGATTTTTCTGAGAGAAAATGCCCTTTTTGCAAAACCTGAATTTTCTATATCAAAATATTGCAATTTTCAGGAAAATCAAAATGATGGATTCCTCAGCTGCCCAAACGGAGAAAGGTCTTGTCAACTTCACTTCCTGCTTACAGTCAGAAAGTGAGATGGACAGAAGTCTTCAGGAGGGCTGCCAAGACTTAGTCCCCTGACTCTTTGCCTCCCTCGTTCTCAGGGGTGAGAGAGAGAGACAGGGTGCTCCTCCTCCCTCTTTCCCCATCTCCAGCTCTGGGGCGGAAGAGGCTGAGCACCCCAGCTTTCTGCTTCTCCAGTAGCCAAAGTGAAATTGAAAGGAGTAGACAGGCGGGTAGCTGGGAAACCAGCAAATTCCATTTTCAGGGCTCGGAAGATGGATTCTTTTATTGAAATCCCTTCCTGCAATACATTTCGCAGTCTTGACTTTTTTTTAGCCTGGTTTGGGACAACTTTTTTTAAAAAATCTGAGATTTTTCACGGCAAGGGATTTCCATTTTCTGGCCTGTTCTCATGTGATAGAACATTGCATTGCTTTGTCCTTTAAAGGACTGCTACAGTTCCATTTGCATCAGCTGTTTCCCCTGTACTATACACTTTCAGATCCAGAAACAGAAAAACCTATTGCAGATTTTCATTCTGTGTCTGTAGAAATAAATTTTATTTATTTATTTATTTATAGTTTTTCTAAATAATACCCATTTTCCTTTTCATATCACAGCCAGACGGTGACAAAGGAATTGCACAGGTGTCTCTCACTGAGACAATGTAATTGTTAAGCTTGCTGGCATCCTGCTTGCTTAGTTTCTGTCAAGACTGACAGCAGGATGAACTGTTATTTGAGTGAGAGTTTTTCACACCCAGCAAATGGCTAGAGGTGTCTGTGCAGAATTTGAGGTCTGGTGAACTGAGATCTTTGCTGTCCCCTGGGCTGTTTGTCTTTGGCCTTCTGTAACTGTCCTCATCCAATTTATAATGGTTTGTGAGAGAGATACTACTTGAGCAAATCTTTTGTAGTTTGTAAACAAGCTGGCTGTGTAAATAGCCAAGACTGTAGCAGCCTCATCGATCTCTGTCTGTGGCCCAGCCACACTAGAGTGGGACAGAGCACCACACTGAGTGGATGTGGGTTACCCCTGCTACATACTTGATGGACCAGTTGGTAACACGCTGCCTGACAGAGTGCGAGTACATGTATTGGGACATGCTAATCTGTGACTTGTCCCTGTGCTATAGTATAAGGAGAGGAGAAGGCACAAGGATCTTTCCCCACCTCGCATCTTGTACTGCACAGTCACAACCCTTGTGTTTCCTGAGTGCAATAACTGATTCTGGTAGCTCCCAATACACCCAAAGGAAGTACAGTGAGGATGCAGTCAGAGCCCAGCTTTTCCTCCTCCCCGTTCTTGACCATTAGAACTGAACTCATAGTAGGGGAAAGCACTTTTTCACAGGGTGGCAAAATTAAGAGTTGAGTGCTTCCTCAGAGTCTCAAAAGGGATTCTGGCTGACTTATTCGGGCACCGGGAAAAAGCTGGTCATGAAGTTTCTAGAAGAACTTTGCTGCTTCTCACCAGCTGAAGCACACTCTCAAGCTTAAACAGCATGCACACATAATATTGCCATGTCCTGGTCCACAGCAACTAAAATTTCAGCTTTTGCAACAGCAAACAAACAGAAGAACCCAATAAGTTTTTAAACGGAATGATTCTCAGTAATGTAGGATACACTGAGACCCAGCATGTATTGGGCTGCTTTGTTTTGGTCACACTAATAATCAGTAATGGTCAATATTTTCCCTCACAAATAGCTGCTGGCATTTTCTGAAAGTGTTTTAGTGGTAAGGTCCCATTGGGAGCTGGTACATCACAGTGATTTCAAAAAGGCTTAACCTGACCAGTCAGATTGTAGTTTTGGAGAGTTGATGGCCCCAGCCCTACTAGTACATGAGCAGTCCCAAACCTGCTCTCTTTCATCCTGTAAACTTATTCTTAGCCCATAACCTGAAACTTCATTGAGGCCTTTTGTCATCTTCTGCTTGTTTTTTAAATCTGGCTCAAATTTGTTGACAAGTTCTGTTAGACCGGGAACAATTACCATCAATATTTTGAAATCACCTGAAGACAGGGTGTCCTGCTAAGCGCTGCATAATAGCAAATAGCTGCTCCACCATGCTTTCCTGGTACTGTTTTCCCTTTTTAGTAACGTTTGATTGTGGCTGTCGGTTGTGCAAGGCTTATAAAGCCTGATTTCTAGCTCCAACTATGTATGCATATCTCCCTATGTTGTCTGTATGCTTAGGCAATCACTCATGTTGACATAAAATTTCCCTTGTTCTTCCAGGTGAGAGACCCTCTAGTCATTACATTAATTTGAACAGTTTAAGACTGATCAACAGCAAAAGCAGAAAACATCATTTCTTTCTTTAAATAAACAATTCATCTTCTTACAATGGCTACCCCCACCACTTGAGTTTCTTACATATTACGCCATAAATTTATGCTTTCCATAAGCTATAACCTTCTGGATATTTCATAATTATTTGGATTGCATCCTTGGCAACAATTCTGATTTCCAGGCTGTCATTAATTATGCTGTCCAAGTAGCTGTGATCAGATGGATGGGGTTGTGATCAGACGTAGGTAACATAGTTTGAACATCACTATTAGGGGAGATATCTTTCAGTAAATCAGTAGGAAAAAAATCTTCCTCTCTCCATGTTGGATTGTTCTTTTATTCCTTAACAATATGGATGTTGTTAGATTTCAGCAAAGCACATTTTTTTTTATCAGCAGCAAATGGAAGAAAGGAATCAGAAATCATAGGGCATGCTAAACTTCCTTCATATGATTTCAATGCTTCCTCTGTCCTAGTCTTTTCCCAGTAGTTTATTGTTACTGCAAAGATCCTTTTTTGATGTTTTAGAAATGAGTTTAATTCAGTCTTAATCTTCTCAAATTATTTTTAAAGTGATTTTTCCATCTCTGATTTTAGGATTATTTTCTCATGTAACTAACATTGTCCAAAGAAGCCAGCTTATTTGATCTCTCTAGGAATAGGTGGAGCCCTATGTCTCAAGAAAACAAAAAAATTGTAGGTCTATGAAAGACAAGATCAACTAATTACAGGGGGAGAGAGAATGCACAAACAGGGATTGAAATACAGGTTATAAATTCAAAATCCGGGGACACGAAGGGGCACAAAGCAGAGAAGCTCAGACAACACTCACTGCTCTGAGAGAGAATGTAGGGAATTGGTGGATGCCACCCGAAGGAGCTCTCCTTCAAAGTCTCATATTGGACAGTGATGAGAATTAGGCCTGGCAGTTTGTCCTCATACCATGTATATCATGAGTAAACACAGTGTAAGCTGACATTGCCCTGACAATGAGTTCTTCCATTCCTTGAAGAAATGACCCTCACAAATGAGAGGGTAATTAACACCTTCATAGCTAATTCTGAAAGTTTTGGAAACGTGCAGGTTCATCTCCTCTGATCTACTAAAGAGGCACACTGAATTATATTAATAGTTGTGTACCCAGTCTTGGCTCCAGTCATTGATTTAAATGTACAATGTCTTGCCAACAATATTCGGAGAGATATCAGGGGACGGGGGGAGTTCTTATGAATAAGATACAACCCCTTTCAAATAAATTCAGCATTAATAGCTTATCTCCTACCACCAATTACTTAAAAGCAACAGGATGTTTTGAGACAAGTATTGAATTATCATCAAAATGTCTCAGTCTCTCAACTCCGACTTTGACACATTCTGTAGGGAATTTATTTCTTTAGCCAGAGGTATGGAATTGAGGATTCCACTCAGTAACTTCCCACTCAAGTTAGATTTTTCTATCAGAGAAGATAAAATCATACTCATTTTCAGCTATAATTAAAATGTGTGGCTGTGTTTTGGCATCTGTTCTTTCTTTTGATTAAAGATTTCAAATATATAATAATAAGGGCAGTGTTTATGACTACAGCTAGTTTTGGGTAGTGATTTACAGTTTTGGAGGCTGGTATTAGTATATTCCTTTCAAATCTATAAGAATAGTTCTTTACTAAATGGTTCACAAAACGTAATGATTTTACAGGCTCTGGCTTGGGTTTCTAGAGTATCTGATTCTAAATGTATTAGACCAGACTAATTATGGCTAACTCCTAAAAGGTATCAAATGTTGACACAAATACAGCATTATTAAGGTGGAAATTTTCAAAGCACAGTTAGGTACTTAACTTAGCCTGTTGTGCCTTTGAAAAATGACCTCTAAATTCTGAATCAGTATTGTCTCATTAGAGCATGGTTTTTCACTACCTATTTAGACAAAACCAAAATCTCAGAAACAATAATCAAATATTGCTTATAACTTTTACAGCCAGGCAAGTAATGGGCAAAATCTTTATTGAATATTTCAGTTTTCAAAATTGATTCACTTTGGAGTTGGTACCTTTTTAGTGTCATTTTCCTCCAACATTTGAGTTATCAGTTTGAATGTCACAAATTGTAGTGGCACTGTTGGCACATGCATTTTAAAGCTTTCTATTGTATTTGAAAGTGCATTGCATGCTCACCTGATCAAACAGCAAATATCATTTGACATATCTGACAAATCACAGCTAAGTAACACAGCTCAGAGTTAGATTATTCAGGATCCACAGAAATATGCGATAAGATATTCATCACATTCGAATAAGGACTATATTTGAGGGAATAATGATCTTTTCATTGGTAGCCTATGAAGTGGAAGAGGCTGAATTCAATGAATGAATTACTTGCTCAGCTCAGAAAACAATGTTGAGTCTTTAAAAAGCAGCACTAAATTCTTGGGTGAATGGAATTTTGAAAGCATCTGGTTTGGATGTATCTGTATTAGATTCTTTGACCAAAAGTGAATGTTTCTTCCAGTAATGTACTACTGAGAAGAAAAAAACTTAAATCTCTAAGGGACAAATCCTGATCCCATTGAAGTCAATGGGAGTTTTGCCATTGACTTAAATAGGAACAAAATTCTGCTGTAATTGCATTGCAGCAGCTGGATGGCGTGGGTAGCAAATTTTCCAACTGTTTTACTGGAAGCCAAGAAGGCAGATTTCTTCATATAAGCTACCCATACATCTAGGTTCTATGTGTAACCCTTCTGCCCGTCAGAGTTGGCAGCAACAAGGGCCCGGTTCAATATCTAGGGGATCCATTCCAATAACACAATGCAAACCGGCTCAAGTCCCCACCCAGTGACCTGGGACAAATATATACCACCCCTGCTGGGCGCCTCCAAGAGGCAATACTTCCCCTCTCGCAAGCACATAGTCTGAGTGTAACAAAAAGCCTTTTAATAATAGAGAGAAACAATGTGGCATTATGTTGGGGAAACACCACCAACAGGATTCATAACACAACCCATGAGCAAAAACCCACCCCAAGCAAATTTGGGGCATGCCCTTTCCCTTTGGTTCTTGAGTCCAGCAACCCCAAATCACCCAAAGTCCCAAAAGTCCAATGAGCCAAAAGTCTCTGTCCCTTGTCAGGGCAGCCCCAGAGTTCGAAAATTTATCTGCAGAGCTTTACCTCTCAACCTGGGTGGAGATGGGGGTGGGGAGGGAAGAGGTAAGGGGCACCTTACATGATTTGAAGCTGACCGCCCCACAGCTCCATAGGCCTTCGCTCCGCTCCGCCAGCCACCCCACGAACTGCTTTGCTCGGCTCCGCTCTGCTCCCCACAAGCAGCTCCCGCCGTCCCACGAACTGCTCCACCAGCCAGTCCATGAACTGCTCCGCATCCCACAAGCAGCTCCCGCCGTCCTATGAACTGCTCCACTAGCCTGTCCACAAGGCACTCCAGCCGTCCCAGAAACTGCTCCACAATATATCTTCAGGCTTCCCCACTACTTAACACAACGCTCAGTGATTTCAGCTCTTAAGTGAATTCAGCTTGTAGTAGGGGAGCCTCAGTGCTCGTACATCATTAGCCCAAAGTGAGCTCAGCAGCCTGTAACTAGATTCCTAAGGGAATCAAAATTAGCTCTGATATTCCACAGTGGAGAGAGGAGGAAGTGCAATTAGCATGTAAAGCCCTCACCAGGAGGCCCAGACCACCAAGTAGTAATACCTGTTCCCAGCCTCTCTCAATTCACAGAGTTTTGGAACCCATGTCCCTTGCCTAGCAAGTGCTACTTAGTTGATGGCAAGTCCCTCCACCATAACAAAAGGCCCAGTACAGTTCCAAGCACAGTTCCCATAATCAGGGTAATAACAATTTATTCTTCCTGCCCCAATAACAGAGACACTGGGGATCCCACAGCAGCCAAAGTGACCATTTGGGCAGCTATGGCCTCATTCTAGGCAGGATGGGTGTGCCTATGCAAATGAGATCGGCCCCTGAAGTTCTTTTCCACAACTTGCTGCACCTCACCACCAGATGTCAGGGTGGAGCTCATTCTGACACTGCTTAAATCTGTGTTACTACTCACTGCATACTATAAGTCAAACTGCCAAAAAGATTGACACTACATTGTCCCTAAACTCCTCTTAGTTACTGTAGTAATTTACTTTTCCAGTTGCAGAATTCACAGATGCAGGAGTCTAGTGATAGGAATGTTTTGTTGCTATGCAAGCTAAGATTATGAAGAAGGTAGTATGTTAAGAGTGCTAATGCTGCAGGGCATCAGATGATGACTTTCACAGTTTATGTAAGAACTCTGCTCCTTCTGTAGAGCGCTGCATAATTGGCAGGAGTGATTGTAGAGGAGTTTGCCCTAGCCAGTGGCCACTGTCAAAACAGGATAGTAGAGCAGATGGACCAGTAATCTGATCCAGAAAGAATAATTTCTGTCTTAACTATCCATCCCTTCACTCCCACATGCTGTACATACTGTATCTGAGTACTTTTTTGTTGTTGACATAATAATACCCAGCTCTTGTATAGCACTTTTCATGAGCAGATCTCAAAGTGTTTCTATAGCTATGGAAACTGAGGCACAGCATACGGCAATTACTTGCCCATGGTCACCCAGACAGCCAGTGGGGAAGCCAGGAATAAAGCCCATGTTTCCTGAGTCCCAGTCCAGTACTCTCTCCACTAGGCCACACCGCTCTGTGTTTTAGACACATGGATCTTGGGGTAGAGAAGTCTATGGGAGTCATTATTTTACTCAAATTTTCATGTCGCTTCTTTAATGTTCTGTTTTTTCTTTAAATCCAGTTAGATATTACTTCAGTTGTTTGTTACAGCTGTTTTCAAGTAAGGTTGATGCTAAATGACAATACTTAAATATAGATCTAAACTCCACGTCTGGAAAGAGAGAATTTTTTTTACAACACAGTTTTGGCCCTCAGGTTCTTAAATCAGGGCTTTTGTCGGGCTCCCGCTTTTAATTTATATGTACTGAGTGTTCCTATTTTGAGCATAAGACATAGAATGAGCATTCAGTCTAAAAATGTAGATTCATTGCTATGACTCAGAGAAACTGAATTACCATATCGTAAAGTCCTGGTAATCTGTCTTTCCTAGGGCACCTACAGTTTTCACCATCTGCTCATATCGATTTTTCCCTTTTGCCAACTATAATAGTCAGCTCTTTGAGACACTGGTTTTTTTTTGTTTGTTTGTTTTACAGATCTGGGATCATATGATGGGCATAGAAACAAGCAGAACATGCACCAGAAGTCTTTCCAACATCAGCTGTCCTCATATTTAAGAGAACATTATTCTCTGTGTGTTGCTCATCCAAAGCCTTCATACACTGTGGTTTGTAGATGAGCTAGCTTCATGTGGCTTCTGTGATTGATAGTCTCTGGGAGCCATCTTGTTTTAGAATATACAATTCCTGAGAGCTCAAGATGCCACTTTGTGCCCTTTGTATGTGCTTTTGGGGGGCTGGGGTATATCCTACAGCATGTGGACTTAATCATATTCCAATGTCCTGTGCTAGATGAAACTAGGAATACCTTTACGGTTTCTACCTTTTGGGAGATGCCACTGCAGCGCTTTCAAAACTAAAAAAGTTAAATTTTCGCTGCCTTTATATGGAAATAATTTTGCAAATCTTCCTTAAAATGTTGTCTCTTAGTGTATCTCTGTCATAGCCCCTTTAAAGTGAGGTGCAATGGTCAGAGGGGAGAAATCATCACCTCAGTAGGTAGTAACTGTACCCTTGCATACATAGCTGCCACTGAACCAAAGCATCTTTGCTGAGGTTCTATTGGTGTTTGCAAGCTATTGGGTTTGGCTGGGTTTCAGATGCCTCTAAGAAATAAAGCCATTATGCCCTTGGATCACTCTAATGATCGTAGCCAATTTGGACATGAGCTTTTTTTCCCCAAGTCACCCTTCATCTTCTTTGTAGCTATCCAGTTAGAAATTGAGATGAATTCACCAATACTTCTACATTCCTTACGTTCACCTTACTTGAAGTGACAGTTTTTACTGGGGAGAATTTTAACTTCATGTTGAGAAGTATATTACATCCACATGTGTAAGGGTTTGCATCAGAAGTGCTTACACACTCATCAAATCAGGTCACAAACCAAAATCCTGGGACTTGACTGCTGAATAGCAGCTAATCAACACAGCTTGATTAGTGAACATGTTTCAGAGTAGCAGCCGTGTTAGTCTGTATTCGCAAAAAGAAAAGGAGTACTTGTGGCACCTTAGAGATGAACCAATTTATTTGAGCATGAGCTTTCGTGAGCTGTTACAGCTCACTTCATCGGATGCATCGGATGCTGTAGCTCACGAAAGCTCACGCTCAAATAAATTGGTGAGTGTCTCAGGTGCCCCAAGTCCTCCTGTTCTATTAGTGAACATGTAACACTAAAACTTGAATAATCCAGATTTGAGAAAAATAGTCTACAAATAATTGAATCATTTTCAGTAATGAAAAAAATCAAGGAAATTGTGGTCTGCTTGTGGTTATTTTTGCAAAGAGAGGCCACATTTATTCTCAGTTCTAGTTAATTTTATTATACAGCTATTATGTGAAAGTTTGTGCCATGTAACCTAGATGACATTTCAAGAAAGGAATAGTTAAATATATACAGTACAATTTTCATTTCCAAGCAGAAGAATTCACCTATCACTTGGGTCAACTTTGCCAACTTCACCTCAGGCAAATACTTTCATTGATGGTGGTGGTGGTGATGACTTTTTTTTACTTTCATAGTAGAAAGTGCGTCAGTGATAGAGGTGCGGGTTAAAGATGCTATGCAGTGACATTGGTTACCAGAGCTCAGTGTCACAGCCAGGGAAATGTGGCAGGCAAGGTCATGTAGGCCTTGAAAGAAAAATCAAAAGAAAATACTAAATAGAATTCACTAAACAGAGTTGTTGTTAAAAATATTTGGCAGGAGACATTCATGGAGTCATTAAAGTTAACTCTCTATTCTAAATCCAATTGTTACCAGCTTAGATGATGCTGTATCTTCATCTTACTTTAGTTCTCTTCTACTCTGAAGTTTTGACTTTTTGAGCTTTGTTTGTACTTCATGGATTTTGGAAACTCTCTGTTTTACTGGCCCATATTTCTTTTGTGCAAAATTCCTGTGACATCTATGCAAAATTGTCTTGGAAAATGTACCAGCCCAGACACACAATATTCTGTTCTACTTCTTGATGATGGTTGATCAAATGAATGTCTCGATCACCTAATAAATGTTTGTTATGAGTACTTTTGCAAGGCTGGAGTACAGTACATAGACAATACAATACATAGACTCCAATCTCCTGAGTTGCAGGCTTTAATAGCATGTTAAAATATTAAAACTTCTAAATTCTAACACAAAAATGCTGCTCTGTAAGTACATACTGAACTCTGACAATTGTACTGAGCAACAAATACCAGATGACATGGGACAAAGGAAGCCAATGAGCCAGAGATTCTCCAGCTATGATTCTTGGAGTATGTCTACACTGCAATTAGACACCTGTGGCTGGCCTGTGCCAGCTAGCTGGGGCTTGAGGGATTTGAGCTAAGGGGCTGTTTAACTGATGTAGACGTTGGGGCTCAGGCTGCAGCCTGGGCTCTGGGACCCTCTCACCTTGCAGGGTCCTGGAGTCTGGGCTCCAGCACAAGCCCGAATGTCTACACTGCAATTAAACAGCCTGACAGCGCAAGCCCCTCAAGCCTGAGTCAGCTGGTACAGGCCAGCAGCAGATTTTGAATTGCAGTATAGATGTACCCTTAGAGCGCTGATGCTCTGTGGAGCCATGCATAATGATCCACATAATGATACATTTGGTGAACCAACCTGACAGTGGCAGACTGGTGTGTTCAGAGGAGAGATGGGTCCCATGAGAGGATCTCTGTGTTGCTAACAGGCTCTCGGGGCATGGGGTAGAGTTCCTGCATTAAGCAGTTAGACAAGGATTCCTAGGTTTGCCTTAACAATTGTCTCCTTTAGGATTTATGATTAAAAAAAAATTTAAAAACCCAAAACCTATGGGACGTACTGCAGGAAAACTTTTCTGTGTATGTATTTTAAAAGAAGAGCATAAGAGCCTTTCTAGTGCTCTTTGGGGAAAAAACTTGGTATAGCCAAAAATAAAATACCTTAAATAAATGCCAAAAAAGAGAGTATGAAATATCACTACCATTCACACCTGGTATTAATGATTTAAAACAAGCAGGGAAAGGAAAGTATTAATTATATTTGGAATTACTTATTTTCTAGGGACTCTAAACTAAAGTATCTCATATATCATTCCTAACTTCTATATAGCACTGTTCATCAGTAGGTGTCAAAGCACATTGCAAAGGAAGTCAGTATCTTTACCCCTATTTTACAGATGGAGAAATTGAGGCACAGAGAAGCAAAGTGACTTGCCCAAGGTCACTCAGCAGGTCAGTAGCAGAGATGGAATAGACTCAAGGCCTCCTAAGGCCCAGTTCATTTCTCTAGCTACGAGGCAGCATTTCTTCCATTTTAATATAAAAATATTTAGAATGGAAGCCTCTTCTCATGAAATCCATTCCCTCTCCCCACACACAGATGAGAACTGTAACTGTCAGTGGAGCTATGCTAACTGGAACTGTGATTTGTTCATTGCAGTGCATATGTATAATTGGGGCTCTTCATGCCTTTTCAGCATCTGAGCTTCATTATCTGAGTTGACTGTGGATCAAGTGTCCGAGGCACTTCTTGCACCAGGGCCAAAAGCAACGTAAAGGCTGTAGTTCTGATCCATAGAAAAATAAGAGTGACAAACTCTGCACAGGAAGAGCCCATGTTTCTATGAAAGTTGCCCAGACTTTTGCTGTTCAACATGTTTGGTGGCCGTGGTGGTTCTAAACTTGTTGAACAGTGAGTCTCGACTCCATTCCTCCCTATGCTTGGTCGTAATTGCATGCAAACCAGCTGTACTGGAGATCTGGCTACTCAGTGAGCGAGAGGTTTCTGTTTGTTCTCTGCGTTGTAAATGAAGTTTTTGTTCCTACCGCTCAACTTACATCGTTCTCCCAGGCAATTCTCTGTTTGGGTTTTGTGGTTGCTGTACCTAGATTCTCGTCTGCCCTACAACTGAGAGAGGGGAAAAAACCAGGAGGGCTCTACAGAAAAAAACAGAGCAGCATTTCAAACAAAGTGACACAAAGCTTACCAGAATGGCAGGCTGATATTTCCCAAGAAAAAACATGGGGAAACAATTAAAACATGAACTATTTCACAGTTAGGGGAGGGGGAGGAACTTGCACCAATGTGTTTTGAAGCAAACAAATTCTGGGAAATATGTGCCTAGCATATTTAAGTGCCAGAAAGGCTAATATAAAGATCCTGTGATACCAATTCATCTGCATTTTATTTAAAAAGACAGTGAGGAGGACAACCCTTGGAATAAGCATGTTCTGCAGAACATTCCGCCAGAGCTGCATTGATACTGGAGGCACTGGTTCAAGCAGCTCTGCTGAAGCTCCTACTGCTGTGGGGGGTGGGGGGGGAAACAGGATGCCAAAGTGTTGGGAGGGTCAGTCTCTGGGATGTGGCTGTCTCGATTTGGTGAGGGTACGCAGTGGGGCCACCAGGGATTGGAGTGTAATAGGAAGGGCATAAGTAAAAGGTATTAACATTAGATATATTTTTCTGCAATATGAAATCTCTGCTCTTTGCCCTTTCGAGACAAATGTATTGAATCCCAGGGATTTTGTCGTATGGGTTGGAAGTCATACAGTTGAGAGTTTAAATCATGAGATCCTGTCTGCTCTGCATGAACATGGGAGATTTCCATAGCTCTTTTAATATTCATCTAGATTTGTCCACATTTCATGGAACAGAATTTCACTTCAGTCCATTTGGGCTGAATTGCAACCCAGAGATGGCTCTATATCTGTACTTTTTTATCGATAGAAACAGTATTTTCTCTAGTGCTTTGTGATCATTCAAAATGAAAGGCAATATATCAAGATAAAATATCATTTATTTTCATTGACTCTGACTCTAAAGAGATTAAAATTCCACCAAGTGAAGGTTTGTCAGCTATATGGGTCACTTTACAAGAAGTACAATGTGTAATAATGCAATAGAAAACTTTCCATTTTCTTAATTTTGTTTTATGTTTGTCAATACGTAGCGTGTATTGAAATCACCTCATTTATGATTATGTGGAATTGTCAGTTTATTCTAATAGTGTTGTCATTTCTTATTGGAGAACAATTGAAAGTTCATAGTTCATAGACACAAATCTATACTTCCTAGGAATTACTGGAAAAAAGGGTGACATTTTTATTTTATTTTTTAACAGAGGAGAGACTATCAGTACTCAATGCCTTCCATTCTTGTTGGCTTAGTCATATTTGTCTGAATCTGTGAATCTGGGGGTTGGTGTATGTGAGAGGAGCAGGAGTATTGAGAGAGATCTGGAAATGCAAAAGCTTAGGCGAGCATGGCATTAAGAGCAGACAAAACTATAGGTCAGTGGCTGGCAGATGGTATTGTGAGCTGATGAGGCTGCTGGCAGATGGCACTGACAGCATGGACAAGGCAGAAATTTTGGCTAAACAAAGGGAGCTTTGGAAAGATATTAGATGTCTGTCTGTCCTGATGATTTCACTGTTGAGCCTGGACGTACTACATGTTTTTGACCAGTCATATCCAAGAGATAGAGAAGGGGACAAGCTTCTCTGGTATAGAAAGGGAAAGGGGCATAAAACAGGGAAATGAGGGCTTTGTAGTTTGGCTAGTGCCTTACCAAAGGCTGACCATTCATTGGCTGTAAGTAACAAGAAAGACTATGTGACTGACACGTAACTTTATGATTACCAGCGATGATCCTTCTGTCTCCTTCCCTGTTTCTGAAGTAATTGCACTTTCCTTATGCAACATTAGCAAATGAAATCATTCCAATTATTCACATTTCTTCCTTAGAGCCTATATCAAAATTCTGACTAAGGTACTGAATATGATCAGTGTGAATGTGTACATAACTCCGAATGTGTGTGTATAATAGTCTACTTGGATTTCTATGGTGACAGATGACCTAAGAACCTAGGTAGATAAGTGTGTGAACACAGATATTTCAAAAGCCAAATGCTTTTAGATATGAATTAGGAATAAGGGAAACAGTTCATATAAAATAAGAATCCCGCCTGAAATGTCATCCAGATGCAAGCCATAGTTTTTAAGGGTCAAACTTTTGTTTGTTCTGTTGATTTTGTTTTTTTGTGAACCTCGAGGTGTCAGAATATGAAGAAAGCAGGTACTGGGAAAGGTACAAAGAATGTCAGTAGGGAATCTTGGTTTGTTTGTTTCCCCCCAATTAGACTTTTAGGTCAATTTTGGAGAAAAAAGAGTCAGGGGTTTCAGAAAAGCAGCTAGATTATTGGCGGGGTGATGATCATGTGACATGTTAGTATTCTAGGTGGCTTTAGGGGGACGGGAGGGGAAAAGTGCTGCCTGGAGAAAAAAAATTAGGCCACTCACCCAAAAATGCTGAGGTCAACTCAGGAAACTGTCCGGAATCAGAGGAGTTTGGATCCAAATCTCAATTTATATAAAGTTCAGTGGAGACGTAAATTGTCATTCTTGTTAGGGTTTCCCTCTCAGAGATGGGCCTGAGCCAAAATGTTTGAATTGAGCCCTGAGCTTCCTTAGATCTTAAGGACTCACAGCTGAACTGGAAAACCAGATCCATCTCTACTTTTGAGGTTCACCTATTACTACTGTAAACTTGCTCCCCTTGGACTCATGATAATAGGTAACAGAACCTTTCGAGAGCTCTACTTACAGCCAATAAGTAGCTCTTGCTTTGCCCCACTATCCCTGCTGAGAGAAATGTTACAGCAGCAACTGTTTGTTGCTTTACAAATTACAAATACACTGTAAGCTTTACCGTTCTGTGGGACGCAGACAGCACCAGCTATTTACAATATTCTCCTTCGGAAATACAGTAATTGAATGTAACGGTTTGAATTTGATGTTGGTACCATCCCTTTTGTTCTTATTATCTTCCCAAGCTTTTCCTGACTCTCTCTAAGTTGTCAATATGGTTTTAATTGAAACTTATTGACTACAGTGATGATTGCAGTACCTGAGAAGTGTGGTTCACACTTGGAATATCTTGTTAAGTTGGCTGGCTTCTTCATGACAAGTATGGAACTTCAAAACTTTACTTTGCAAAAGAAAAGTACTGAATAGCAGTAGAACCACTGTAAGAATAGTTTTAATAATTGTGTGAATGTTACATAAACAGAATATATACTGCAGTGGTAAACATAAAAAAGTCAACCTTTGCTGGCCATTATATCACAGTAGTATGTCTGATATTACGATTATGTCCCAATATTAATAATAAAGAATACTTTAGTATTTAGTGGGTAACAACTGGTTAATGCTGACTTATTGTGAGAACCAATGTAAGGTAGAATTATGAACTCAATGGATAGATTTTCAAAGGAGCTGAGCTCCTCTTAAGCGATTAAAAGCATTCATTTAAGCAATTAAATCAAGTGGACAGATTTACAGACGTGCTCAGCAGCTCTCACTGGGAACAACAGAAGCTGTTGGGTCCTGAGATCTTCTGAAAATCTGGCCTTCTCTTCCTCCGTCTAAAACCCTTCCACCTTACCACTTTCTATTTCAAAGAGCAGACTGAAAGTTTGGAAATGCAGATGCAAAAGTTGTAGTATCTTCTGTTCCATTTAAAATCTCTGCTGGTGATGCTCAGAGTTGATAAATACCTCAAGCAAAGTAGATGTTTATGCAATATATCATCTCGAGAGCTATTTACACCAACAAGATTCTGGAGAACCATGCATGTGTCAAATTCTGCAGCGTTTAGGTACCAGGCAGTCAAGTGATCCATTCCCTGTTGTCCATTTCAGCTTTGGCAGTCAGAGGCTAGGGACACCCAGACCATAGGGTTGCATGCCTGACCATCTGGGCTAACAGCCATTGATGGACCTATCCTCCATGAATTTATCTAGTCCTTTTTTTGAATCCCATAATAGTTTTGGCCTTCACAACATCCCCTGGTAATGAGTTCCACAGGTTAACTATGTATTGTGTGAATAATTACTTTCTTTTGTTTGTTTTAAACCTGCTGTGTATTAAATTAATTGGGTGACCTTTGGTTCTAGTGTTATGTGAAGGGGTAAATAACACTTTCTTATTTACTTTCTCCACACCACTCATGATTTTATAGACCTCTATCATATCCCTTCTTAGTCTTCTCTCTTCCAAACTGGAAAGACCCAGTCTTTTTAATCTCTCCTCATACAGAAGCTGTACATTATCCTTCATCATTTTTGTTACATTAGAAATGGAAAAGGTACAGAGAAGGGTATCTTTTTTGAGCTGGAGTGACCAAAACTGCATGCCATATTCAAGGTGTGGGCGTACCATGGATTTATATCGTGACATTAGGATCATTTCTTATTATCTATCCCTTTCCTAATGGTTCCTAATATTGTTAGCTTTTTTGACTGCTGCGGCACACTGAGTGGATATTTTCAAAGAATCATCCACAATGACTCCAAGACCTCTTCCTTGTGTGGTAACAGCTAAGTTAGACCCCATCATTTTGTGTGTATACTTGAGATTGTTTTCCAATGTGCATCTATCAACACTGAATTTCATCTGCCATTTTGTTGCCCAGTCACCCAGTTTTGTGAGATTCCTTTGTAACTCTTCGCAGTCTGCTTTAGACTTAACTATCTTGAGTAATTTTGTATCTTGTATTGTTTCTGAAGTCTTTTTTAAAACAATTGGTGTCGCATTAGCTATCCTCCAGTCATCTGGTACGGCAGCTGATTTAAATGATAGGTTATATAACATAGCTGGTAGTTCTGCAATTTCATATTTCAGTTCTTTCAGAACTCTTGACTGAATACCATCTGGCCCTGGTGATTTATTACTGTTTAATTTATCGATTTGTTCCAAAATCTCCTCTACTGATACCTCGATCTGGAACAGTTCTTCAGATTTGTCACCTAAAAAGAATGGTTCATGTATGGGAATCTCCCTCACATCCTCTGCAGTGCAGACTGAGGCAAATAATTAATTTAGCGTCTCCACAATGGCCTTATCTTCCTTGAGTGCTCTTTTAGCACCTTGATCATCCAATGGCCCCACTGGTTGTTTGTCAGTCTTCCTGCTTCTGATATATTTAACAAAAAATTTGCTGTTAGTTTTTGAATCTTTGGCTAGTTACTCTTCACATTCTTTTTTGGCCTCCCTAATTATATTTTTATATGTGACTTGCCAGAGTTTATGCTCCTTTTAATTTCCCTCAGTAGGATTTCATTTCCAATTTTTAAAGGATGGTGGGTTTTTTTGCCTCTAACCATTTCTTTTACTTTGTTTAGGCATGGTGGCACTTTTTTGGTCCTCTTACTATGTGAAGTCTTTCTCACGCTTGTACTGATGGAACTCAGAAGTGCAGAAACAAGTTAAAAAAACTGCAAAAAATAAATATATCACCTTTTAAAAGGCTCAGTTTGGGTACTGGGAAAAAGTGTGGGGTTCTTTATCTGAATTGTGTAGCCCATCCCTAAATGGAGTTTTACTTTCCATGGCTTCACACACAACGTATTTGCAAGTGTTAATTCACTGTGAAAATTCTGCTTACATAATGCCACTTAAAAATTTGGCAGGTGGCCCTGAAGCCCAGCTGTGGTTCTGAACCCAGACTTCATTGATAATGCTTTAGCCTGTGATTGGCTGACATTTTAAATTTGGAGTAGAACAGTAAGGTGCTCACAAGCTAGCAGGATGAAATCTTTGTGTTTTGCTTTATTAGTGAAAACTATGCATGAACTGGAAAAATTCCTGATATTTCACCAAATAAAAATCTGAAATGAAACTTCACCCTACAACAAAGACAGGGAAGAGAATGAGCCATAGAAACAAATTTAGCTTGAAACTCTTTCCAAGCTTTTGCTGATCACTAGGAAGGGGAAATTTCAAAGGTTGGGAGATAGGTTTGGTTTGAGCATTCATAGGGTTCGATACAATATCTAATTAAAGTACTCAACACATTTAAGCCTGTAAAACTAGGATATAAAACTGGCTTTCTGAGTTATTTTCAGTTCTTCCTGTCATTCTTAGAAAACCCTTTTTCTCCTAGTATTTTGGCATTTTCTCATTCCAATCCTGGCTGCAAACAAAAAATATATCTCACAAGCAGAACTTGTCCTTTGACATTTAGCTCCCATCCTCGCAGCATTAAGCAACTGTGCATGCTGCTTTAAGGCTGAAAAACTCAGGCAGATTTTGCCTTTTCATGAAACTTTGCTCTGCATTTTCACTTTCCATCAGTACTTTAGACAACTGTATTTCAACTGATCTTTGAAAACCACTGCCCTCCTCTTTTTTTTACCCTCTGTCTTTATATGAGAGAAAGGTGTCAATCTTAATTTTCTGTTGTTGAATTGTACACAACAAGAATATTTAGTTTGCACTTAGAAATAAGTTCCAGTTGATTTTTATTTCATTTTAAATGTTGACTTTTAAAAGAGGATGGGACTTTTCTTACCATTGAAATGTAATGAAAGTCCATATTTGGAATTACAAATATAAAATCAATGCAATATCCTTAATAAGCTAACCCTTAGGAAAAACAACATAACATTTTTGGTTTATGTTTAGTATGATTGAGAGAATAATAAAAGGAATTAAAGAAATGTCAGTTTAATTGCAAGTTCAGTGGAGTGGTGTGAATTATTCATAAGAAAATGCTACTCAGAATTCAAAGGTTTTTCATGTTAATTCACAAATGATTCAAGTGGGAAAATTTTGCAGTAGTGCTGATGTGCAAATTCTCAAAAAAAATCAAACTAACTAATATTTAGTGAACTGGCCAACTCTGGAGGTAAAAATGGACCAATTTTTCAAGAATAAATGTTTTTTGCGCCAAATACACATGACAATAAACAAACGTGTCTGAATACTTGAAATGCAAAAATACATTATGAACTATCCATTTTGTAGTAATGGGAAATAAAGCATAATTTCGGTAAAGTGAAAGCATGGGACATAAATTGGTGGGTATTGCAGCTCATCTCTGGGGGAAAAAAATGGTGAATGTTGCACAGCTTTAATTATTAACTAACTAGATTCAAGATGGATCTGTGTATAAGCAAAACAATAGACAAAAAGAGTATTCTGCAGAGCACAGCATGCCTCTAGCCACTGTTTGTTCCATTTCATTTGCAGCTACTCATAACAAGATGCTAGTTTAGCTTGGCATATATATATTGTATATATTCCTGACCTAGAACAGAATTTTATATTGCAAAATCTAGAATCATTACTTGAATTATAAAATAATTCTTCTGAGTAAAGTTTAGAATCTGGTGACTGCCAATTTCTCTCTAATTATTTCTGGTTTATATTTCATTACAATAGATTAGATTTTTAAACTGAAATAAATTCTGTAGCTGGAATTCCTGAGCAAAGAGACTTTTTGATTTGTTTTTAAAATGCTGATAATACACATACACGCTTTATTCATTCAACTTTCTTCATAAAGATTCAAATAATGCTTGAAATCGCTGAGATTCATAATATTTAGGATTACTAAATTTCATGCTATTATCTAAAGTATTATCTAAACTCTGCAAGGTGTATCTGTAGAATCTTTGAGTCGAGAACCTTGTCTTCAAGGTTCAGTCATCAAAGTGCTAGTAAAGCAGTATGTATTGTGAGCATTGATATTTTGTGCATGGTGATAGAATAGAATTTTTCTCCAAGATATTGCATTGGTGAAGTTCATGGTCCTGATCCTTCAACTCTTATGAACTTGGCCGATTACATATGACAAACTGGGGGAGGAGGAGGAGGTTCTCTTAATTTGTTTCCACCCCATTTCCTGCATTTTTATCTGTGTCCATTTAAATTGCAAACTCTTTGGGACAGAGACCCTGAGGGGGTATTTTTGTCTCTAAAGCACCTACTACACTGTAAACGCTTCACAGATATAGCTAATAACATCTTTCCACTGATCAGTACAACTTAATTCCACCCTGAAATCTTGGTGATATACATTATTTTTAAATTAAATAACTTTAGAAATGCATGCATTGTTCTTTTCATCCCAGTGTAAGCAATTTTGTAGACATCATGGCACATATGAAAGAACCCTATTGCTTTGTGCAACTACTGGGGGTGTTTATTTGTAGAACAAATGGCATTTATAGCTCATCAAACATACATTTGTAATCACACTTGAAATTCAGTAGCATATTCCTGCTGTGTGTCAGCACTCAGAAATATAAATTGCCCTCTCTGGAATGGCTCACATAAATTCTTAAGAAAACCACCATAGAAAAAGGATGTCGTTTTCAACCAAGATGCACCCATCAGAGAAGGAACTTTGCAGTAGCAGAAACAGTCACAAAACCTCACTGATGTGTTGGAGGGGTGGATTTTCTTCTCTTTCCCTCCCCCATTAAAAATCAATTATCTGGAGATGGGGGCCATGTGGATGATTTCAGACAAAAAATGAAGATGTGGCAGACCATAACCATAAAACCCAGAGAGAGAAACTAACAGGCTAATGAGGAATGGGAGGAAGAGTTGTATCACAAGGTGTATAACCTGTGTATGGAGAGGAAAGGACCTCACAAGGACTATGGTCAGACCTTGGCATTGAAGTGCTAAGCTTTCGTTGCTGCATAGTGAGTGTATTATCAGGATATTGGTGTAATAGAAAATAAATGCAGTGATGTCTGGAAGTCTGGTAATGGCCCTAGCTCCTAGATATTTGAGCTCTTTTTCTCACCCTGCTCCCCCCATTTCTGCATCGTTTCCCAACATTCTCCATTTTACCATGTGCAGAGGCAATATGGAAGTAATTCATTGTACTTACAATGTCAGAGGTTTCTGTGGTAGCGGTTTGGACAGCAAGCTGTTGGTTACTTGTTACTTTTCTGCTTCTAGTTGAACAGCACGGCAGGGAAACCGTAGAGTGAGCATAGGGCTGCCACTTCTCCCAACTTTTATGACATAGTCCTTCTTTTACCCAGCCCCAGGGGCCTCAGGGCTGGCTCCTCAGAGCAGTCTTTCAAATTCAGAAACCCTGAATGGTGGAGGCTTATGTGATGGGTTGCCCCCAGGGTGCCACCTGGAACTAGAGTACCACCGAGCCCTTTGACCCACCAGCCTGGGCTCCCTCCCTCTCACACTGTGCTGCTTTGACAAGCTGCAAAGCCCTCTAAGCTTGCATTTTCAGCAGCATTCACACAGGTAGGGACACACCCAGCTGCAGTTACATGCAGGCACTGTGACCACCAGCCTCCCAGGCTAAGACCCCAGAGCAGCACCATCCTGCCCTGGTCAAATCTGGCCGGTATATGGTGTGACGTTGCACTCCATATGCTTTATGGAAATATGCTTGGAATGTGAATATAATCTAACTGGAATATGCTTTATGCAAAAAGTCTCTTGTATGGTACCATTACAAAGCTTATAATCTACTGAGTGTGTTCATCCTATTTGTATGCATGTATCATTCTTGTATCTAAAACTAGAAATATGAAGTTAACTCTGAGGTCCTATTGTAATTATCTGAAGTGTGGCCCATTAATGGTGGCTTGGAATCCTGATGGCTCCTATTAACTAGGACAATTGGTTGTAAATGGCTCTGTTTACTTGTAAGACTTCCTGTGTTCCTGTGAGTCAGGCCAGAAAGAATGAAGGCTTGGGGTCTCACAGGCATGTGACCACTACACATGATACTGGAATCCATCTTAAACCTGATGCTTTTCCATTTAGAAGGAGGGGTGGGAACCCAAGGGGACAAAAGATTCCCGCCTTGGGCCAAAGCTATAAAAGGGGGTGGAGAAGAACAAGGGGGGGCTGCAGTAATGAGAAATCCCTTAGTTACCACTTGAGCTGGAACTAACAAGAACTGTACCGGGGAAAGGATTGGGCCCAGGCTAAGAAGGAGGCTAGTCTGTGAACATCTCTGAGGGTGAGATTTGCTTCTATTCAGTTTCTTAAATGTATTAGGCTTAGACTTGCGTGTTTTGTATTATTTTGCTTGGTAACTTATTTTGTTCTGTCTGTTATTTCTTGAAACCACTTAAATCCTACTTTTTATACTTAATAAAATCACTTTTGTTTATTAATTAACCCAGAGTAAGTGATTAATACCTGGGGGAGCAAACAGCTGTGCATATCTCTACATAAGAACGGCTATACTGGGTCAGACCAAAGGTCCATCCAGCCCAGTATCCTTTCTACTGACAGTGGCCAATGCCAGGTGACCCAGAGGGAGTGAACCTAACAGGTAATGATCTAGTGATCTCTCTCCTGCCACCCATCTCCACCCTCTGACAAACAGAGGCTAGGGACACCATTCCTTACCCATCCTGGCTAATAGCCATTAATGGACTTAACCTCCATGAATTTATCCAGTTCTCTTTTAAACCCTGTTACAGTCCTAGCCTTCACAACCTCCTCGGGCAAGGAGTTCCACAGGTTGATTGTGCGCTGAGTGAAGAAGAACTTCCTTTTATTTGTTTTAAACCTGCTGCCCATTAATTTCAGTTGGTAGCCCCTAGTTCTTATATTATGGGAACAAGTAAATAACTTTTCCTTATTCACTTTCTCCACACCACTCATGATTTTATATACCTCTATCATATCCCCCCTTAGACTCCTCTTTTCCAAGCTGAAAAGTCCTAGCCTCTTTAATCTCTTCTCATATGGGACCCATTCCAAACCCCTAACCATTTTAGTTGCCCTTTTCTGAACCTTTTCTAATGCCAGTATATCTTTTTTGAGATGAGGAGACCACATCTGTACTCAGTATTCAAGATGTGGGAGTACCATGGATTTATATAAGGGCAATAAGATATTCTCCGTTTTATTCTCTATCCCTTTTTTAATGATTCCTAACATCCCGTTTGCTTTTTTGACTGCCACTGCACACTGTGTGGACGTCTTCGGAGAACTATCCATGATGACTCCAAGATCTTTCTCCTGATCAGTTGTAGCTAAATTAGCCCCCATCATATTGTATGTATAGTTGGAGTTATTTTTTCCAATGTGCATTACTTTACATTTATCCACATTAAATTTCATTTGCCATTTTGTTGCCCAATGACTTAGTTTTGTGAAATCTTTTTGAAGTTCTTCACAGTCTGCTTTGGTCTTAACTATCTTGAGCAGTTTAGTATCATCTGCAAACTTTGCCACCTCACTGTTTACCCCTTTCTCCAGATCATTTATGAATAAGTTGAATAGGATTGGTCCTAGGACTGACCCTTGGGAAATACCACTAGTTACTCCTCTCCATTCTGAAAATTTACCATTTACCATCTCTATTAGTATTATAGAGGGTGGACAATTTATAAGTTTACCCTGTATTAGCTTTATAGAGAGTAAAATGGATTTATTTGGGGTTTGGATTCCATTGGGAGCTGGATGTCTGGGTGCTGGAGATAGGTAACCTGCTGAGTGGTTTTCAGTTAAAGCCTGAAGCTTTGGGGGCGTGGTTCAGACGTGGGTCTGTGTTGCAGCGGACTGGTGTGTCTGGCTCAACAAGGCAGGGTTCTGAAGTCCCAAGCCATCAGGGAAGACAGGCTCAGAGGTAATTCCAGCATGTCAGATGACAGTCCCAAGGGGGTCTCTGTGACCGAACCCGTCACATATGGGTTTAATACCCAGTCTGCCTCTCCCTCAATGTGAAGAGGACCATGCACATTTGTGGTAACCAAGCTGAGATTTTTCCCAGACTTAGTCAAACACACACTGGTTTGGATTAAAACATAAAATAAGTTTATTAACTACAAAATATAGATTTTAAGTGATAGCAAACAGATCAAAGCAGATTACCTAGTAAATAAACAAAAACGCAAACTGATCTGAACATACTAGATGAATTAGCAAATTCTTACTCTGAGCGATAAACAGGCTGGCGGATTCTTAAGTGGGTGAAACTTCTCCTGGGGCAGACGAGCTCATTGTCCTGCCTCTTCTGTCCACAGCCCCACCCACACTCCACCCCTGCTCCTCCCCAGGCCCCGCCCCCACCTGCTGCTGACTCGCCACTCACCTCTTCACACACACCCCCATGAGGTCCCCCCTCCGTTCGCCTCCTCACCCCCGCCCACCACAAGACCCCCGCCCCACCTGCTGTGCAGCTGGCTTACCTCCTCACCCTGCTCCCTGCCCTGTGAGACCCTCTGCCCCCCTTAAAGCACTAATGACATTCCCCAAGGGAATTGAACAGACAACAGCCATAGATAAATTACCAGATGGATTCTCCTCTGCGTGGCGGGGAGTTCAGTGTATACTATACAGAGAGAGATGAAAAGCCAGGCAACCTGCACCAAACTGAAGCCTAATCTCTCCTTTTGAAAAAGTGTTTGTCATTGACAGCCTGTGTTAAGGCAGTAGTTTAATAACCTTTCTTACACAGAATTCCCTGCCAGACTTGTTTACTTAAACTGGGTATGAATAAAATGACTATATCAAGAAATAAACTCCCCGGCTATGTCAGCTCCCCTTGAGTGAGGTTAGCCAAAAATACTTCTGCTGGGTACAGAGAATAACTGATGGGTCATTTGTAAACTCCTTTTAACCCCAATAACACATTTTCCTACAATATAAAAGTCAGCTGAATGTGGCCAAAGGCTTCCTAGGCATTGGCAAATGCCTGTTAAATGGCTTCATTGCCACTTTAATGGCCCCTTAACAGTTTCAGTGATCTGCTACTAGGTCTCTGGAAGGCTTTTTCACTTGTGTAAAGTTAGTCAGGGATCCCCTCGCCTCGATTCCTCGCTCCCATTCTCCCCTGCCCCCTGTCACACACGTGGCAGGATTGGGGGGTGAGGAGGAGGGATGTGGCCAGCAGCTGAACGGACCAACGAAGGGGGAGGGGGTGGAGTGGAGTGGAGGAGAGGAGGAAGACTCACCAGGTGGCAGCAGCAAGCTGTGGGAGCCTCAAGGAAGGGTCAGAGTGGGGGGCAGGCACCACGGCCCGGGAGTCAGGCGGCAGAGACGGCTGCGTTAGGGGAGGCACAGCCTCCCCTTGCCTATTATACCCGCCACCCATGCTTAAGGCACAAGCTGCCTTTGTTTCGCAGCTTGGGTTTCTCCGGTTTTCATACACAGGCTAGAAATCCCTTTAGCCTGGGGCCATCACTTCCCGCAGTTCAGTCTGAAGTGAGCTGTAGCTCACGAAAGCTCATGCTCAAATAAATTGGTTAGTCTCTAAGGTGCCACAAGTACTCCTTTTCTTTTTGCGAATACAGACTAACACGGCTGTTACTCTGAAACCTGTTCCTCAGATGTTTCCAGGTGCATTGTTGTAGGGAGAGTGAGGTACCATCATGTCGTCATTTTGCCCCTTTTATATCTTCTTCCCACTTGCTGTGACCTGGGTCAAACAGTTCCCATTGTGTAGTGCTATATCTTCTATTGTACACTGTTCCGGGGGTAATCCTTGTGCTTGTGTGCATTTCCTCAATAAGCCATTAACTTTGTTTGGCCTTTTTACTGCTTATGGGTGTTTTCAACCTCACATGTTTCAATAACACATACGTAGCCAAACTTCATAACTTCACGCACAACAATAACACATGCAATCCAACGCACTATTAATGTCTCACAGGTCAAGACTTTTAGAATGATACTTCACAAGGTATGTTTTGTGCAAAACATATCCTAATTATATGACAGTGGTGAATAAGGGGTGCCAGCGTGTCACAGCTTAAACTCCAAACTACTCAAGAAGGGGTAATGAGTCCTGGGATATTTCATTATTACTTACAAAGAATAAACTTTTGAAAGTAGAATGAAAAGATATAGTCTGTATGACTGCAAGAAAGTCATCTGTCATAACTTGAAATTTGTGCTACCCCCAATGGAATCAGGATGGCCTGACCTTGTGAAAGGGGTATTAAATTGTGATCCGATTTTAGATTCACTGTAAATGTAGTTGAAAGGTGAAATGCATTCATGTCTGTCTTAAATGGTACTGTTCTGTAATGTAAAGCAATATTCAGCTCCTATGAGCTAAGCACTGTGTAATTAAAAAAAATTGCCAGTATAAATAGAGCAATACTACATTTTATGCATCTACATTAAAATAGTGAGCGGTGACCAACCCAGAATATAAGCCACAAATATCCTGAACACCCTCTGACAACACAACTGCCTTATTATTTGGTTAGCCACATAAGTGCATGTGATGCTTTATAAACAAGTATGAAGATAGGATCCCTGGTCTGAGGGCATAGCTTTTTCTAATTAGACTGAAGCACAATAAAAGAGCAACAGACTTGTCTGGAATGTGCGTCACACTGAGATACGCGTCTTTCCCAAATATCTGCATTGCCAGTCGTTACCTATATCTTTTGGAAGCCTAGTTCCAGTTTCTAGTGGTCGCAGAGTAAGACTACCACTATTACGCAGTAGACTATCCCCCTTCCCCCCAGTTAAGCATTTTGATTTATGTTGAAACTTGCATGTGTTGTGTCTAATTTTTGCATAGGCTGGCATAGTGGATGCACAACCCAGAGTATAATAACGTTGGAGTTGTGAGCTCTGTCTATGGAGGGAAGTTGCAGGAGGGAATGTTTTTCCCAGTGCAGTTTTCCGGCTTAGACTCAAAGTCACATTGACAGGCTTAGAAGGGGCACAGCATCTATTTGTGCACATTCTATAGACGAATTCTGGTCATTTTGGGCGGGGAGGGAGGGTGTTTCAAGGCAACAGTGGTGTTTGGTTTTGGAGAACTGAAAATACTGAGTCAGGAAATAATGAGACAAGTTATCTCCTGTGCTAAGGCACTGCATGGGGTATCAGGAATCCACTCCCAGCTTCCTGATTCTCAGATCCAGAGAAAAGTTGGAGAAGCTGTCTGAGGGGGTCCCGTGAAATAACAACAACAAAACCTTTCTGAAATAACAGCATTAATTGTCACATTTGGGGATTGATAAATCTAATAACCAGGCAAAGAAGTCTGAAAAAGTTGTGGTTCAAGCAGGCTAAGAAATTTTAACTGCTTTAATTAATTACTTTTATTTTGAATTCTCTGCCACATGCCTGGCTGCCTCTTCTCTTTCCCATTTTGTTCACTTTCTCACATTTCGAAGGATAGGAGGTTGTTGGGGGTTGTTTATTTGGGGGGGGCATTATAGAAAACAATAAAACTCATTCTTAGAAAAAAATGAAAGTTTTTTCCCTTATGAAGGGTAATCTCTTATTATCCTGGCCTTCCTGATTATGCCCTTGGAGAAAGTATGGAAGGCTACTTGAACTGTAACATCTCCAATGGAGACCAATTTTTCAGGCTCATAGCTATCGTCATTCATCAGCTTCAATGGAGGAATCCTGACTTCTGGTGCCTTAGAGGTAATATATCATTGGAGTGAAGATGCTATTAAAGGGCTTTGCAGCAAATCTACTATAGAAGTTTTCATGTATTAAACAGCTATTTTAAAATTTATTTCAGATTTTCATAAGGATCCTCTCAGGTCACGGTTGTACATTATTTTATGGTGGAAATAAAACTGTCTAGTCAGTGTGAGTCTAAAAGAACATGTTTCATTATGTCCTGTGCTCTGAAGAAGTACATTAGAATCAAGAGGATTTCAAAAGTCTATATTAGTGCATAGTGAAACTATTATTAATGGTGAGTTAATACTGGAAAAAGCATTCATGACCATTTGTTCAAATCAGTTGTGCATTTTCGTTGATGGTATTCACAGCATCTTCTGTTCACTTCACACAAACAATTATATGAGTGAATTTTTGTTTGCAAGCATACTTCTGGAAAGAGAATTTTGAAATTACTTAGACATGTAAATATTTGGGGGAAAGTTTGTGTCTGGCATCTTGAATGTAATTGTTGCTATGAATAGTTATCAAATCAAGGCCCTGTTTGAACTACAAACTTTGGCTGACACAAATTACGTCAGCATAAAGCTGCTGCAGTTAGTACACTGCTTGTGTGCCTGCATACTTGGCTCCTTGCTTCCGTGCTCCACATACTTACCAGGAGTGCTTGTATTAGTGCATGGCACAGTACCCCATTCATCCAGCGCACTGGAAGCCCGCCATCATCCAGCGCAGTGTTTTGGCAATGCTTGGTGAGGCAGAAAGGGGTTGCACAGGGGTGACTAGAAGCAAGGGCTCAGCATCCCAGAGTGCCACTGTCTCCATCCGATGTCATCTAGATCCCATAACTTTTGTGCCTCTTTAAAAAATCCCATGAATCCACACAGACCTCCTTGCTGTCCAACCTTCTCCCCTCTCAGGAAGTTGTTCACCAGCCACCTCGACAGCACCAAGGAAAGATTCAACTGCTGGTTCAGCAGGTGCAGAATGACAGCTGAATGAGCTTCTGCTCGATTGAAGGGATATTGGCACTGTTGACTCATAAGATTGGATTTCAGTGCGGGGAAAAAACATCCCAGTGGTTGTAGCTGCCTGCTGCATCCTGCATAATATTCATGAAGCACAGAGGGGAAAGTTGCTAACTAGTGGAGGGCAGAGGTGGAGCAGCTGTCTGCTGAGTTTGAACAATGATTTAAATAACGGGCCATTATCAGAGCTCGATATGGACCAATACAGCTCTGGGATACTTTGAAAGAGCATTTTAACAGTGAGCCACAGTAATGCGCTGTGGTGTACTGTGCTCTACCTGGCCCTGCTGTTTTGGGCTGTGTTAGGAATTGTGTGGTACTTGGTGCACATCTATGAATATAACACTGTCAATGCACCGATTAATTTTGTGGTGCTTGCTGTACATTTATTATTATTACACTGTTTGTCACTGATCGTATGAGTTGAGTCACACTGTAAAGTAACAAGTAAGTGGGTGCTTTGAGAACCGCTAGGCACTCTGCAGCATGTGTTGGGAATTATAAAGATGAAATATTTTCCAAATAGAATTTTATTCAGTAACAAAACCAGTGCAAAAATCTGTTCAATTTAAAAGAAAGTACATTATAAACTTTATATAGTAATGGAACAGAATTTAAGAAGGGGAAAGACAATTCATGTCCATTTTAGCCAAACATACAGAAACCGTGTGTTTCCCAGGTCCGTTTAAGTGAAGCTGTGGTTGCCCTTACCATTCCCTAGTGTGGAGTGTTTGGGAGAGGAATGTGGCCCCTGATGCCATATGGAATGTTGAGTGAGTGGGGCTGAAGGAAGGTGCTGTAATGGAGTTGTCTCTGGACTGCAAAGAGAGGTGAGTCTGCGATCGTTGAACCTGTAGGACCAGACAAGTCTGCAGCATCTGTGTTTGCTGCTGGATAAGCCCCATTGTGTCCTGGTGCATCTCTCTCTTCTTTTCCTGCTGGGACTCCTGGGACTTTCTCCTGCCTGCTTTTTCTTTCTCCATATAGACTGCAGTGTTTACCTTCTAGGCCCTTTGATCACGGTGTTATACAGCGCTGGCTTGCAGGATCCCACTGAATGTCATCCCAAGTCCTCTGTTTTCTCCTCCTCATCTGGTTCAGGCGTTCCAAGGATGTGGTGGGGGTACTCCTGAAGACCGCAATGGCAGCTACAGATAAAACGCACAGAGGTAATGTCAGTGTCTTTGCATTGGGAAAGAAAAGTTAAGGTTCACAACACCCTTCCCTTACTCCCCTAAAGTTTTACACAAGACATAATTATTGACACTTCTGCTTTGGAAGTGGACTCTTCTGTTGGTAAAAAAGACAACCTTTCCAGCTTAAACAACTTGAACTCTCTGTAAGCTCAAAAGCAAAACTCTCTCACCAACAGAAGTTGGTCTAATAAAAGATATTACCTCACCCACCTTGTCTCTCTAATCTCTGCTAAGTCAATGTTTGTGCATATACTGACATCAGCATGTAGAATGACTTCTTCTCCCTTTTAATCCTGTCAATCAAACAGTGTGTCTACTGCTGCTTTGTATACCCTACTCCACTTGTGCTCACGGTAGATTTTGAACCTGAGACCCATAGTGCTAAAGGCATACGTTTCTACCACTTGAGCCATAGCAGTCCATTAGCAGGAAGGGTCGTGCTCACGAAACATTCTTGCAAACAGTATTTGTCGAAGTCTACTTATTATATCTAAGCAGCTAATACAATTTTGTCATAAGTCAACATTTCTTTCAAGGCTGTAACAGGTTATTTGGTTCTTCACACAAATTATTAGTAACATTCTGCTACATGTTTAAATGCATCAGCCTTAGGAAATTATGGCTAGGCATCAGGTTGGGGTCTGCACTTGGGTGCATGGTTGCTGGTACATACAATTTACTTGGCTAGATATACCCCGTAAGGTTATCAGCGGGTAAAATATATAGTACACCAGACCCTCGCTAGAATGCACGTCTATATAGGGCAAATTCGCATATAACACGGTCGTGGCCATGGATCCCAAATTTAATTACTTTAATTGCAATTCATTTTAACGCAGTCCCTGCTATAATGCGGTCCCCACGTTAACATGGTACCGTGAATGGATTCCAAATCCCAGGTTCTAGCGAGGGTCCGGAGTATTTGATAACCACCCCTGCTTACAGAAGATTATGAGTACTATATAAAGTTTGGAAGGAAAAAAAAAACCTTGAACATTACAGCATAACAAAGCATATTGGACAAAAATCCACATCATTAATTAATTGCAAAGTGTGACACGCAAGACAAAATAACTGGCAATTCAATTCATAAGTCAAGAACTCATCAGAAAGGGAAGAACAGAGCCAACCAGAGATGGATGATGGAAGAGCAGTAGCACTGAATAATTTATGAAACAAAACACTAGAGTACATGTACAAGTCAGAAGCCTGTTTAAAGCCTTATTAATAGATGACAAAGTTCAATCAATTCAGATAGTAATGAGTCTTTAGAAAGCAGGATGTTGGAGAACGTGTTTGTGATGCAGAATAAAGAATTAATATGAGTTAAAAGGTCAAGTATCCCTCACATCAAATATGAATGATCAAGACCAAAAAAAAAATGGAGGACAAATATGTGGTTCATAAAACATAAGGGAACAAGGGCAAATGTGACCTTTATTATAGCTTTGGTGGTTTAAGGGTCTGTCTACTGTGTTGCTAAGGTGTTTATAAACTCTGCTAAAACCTGTTCAACAAGTTCTCAACCCAAAGGAATACAAAACAAAGTGTAACATGTAGAATAAATGTGGGTACAGTACTCGTAGGTGAAACAGCTACACAGGAACTTTACATACAAGTTTTCTGAGGGATAGAAATCCAGATTGTTACAAATGCGTGTCCCTCAAAATCTGAGACAAGCCAATAGAAAATGGTATCCAGGAAAAGCCCAGAGACCCCATCAGCAAAATAGTCATGTGACAGATCCACAGGCGAGTCCAAAGCCGCTTGAGGACTCTACCAAGGAGGAAAATGTTGCTACTAAAATGACTTTTGCAGCATGGCATTCAGAGCCTCTGAGTGCTATCCAGAGAGAGTGGGGAGAAACTACATACCCTGAGGAGGTAAACAGCAGTTGATCAGAAGATTTACTTGTAAACTACAATCCAAATTATTGAAAACTAATGAGCAGAGGATTTTGATTCGGAATTCAAAATTTTTTTTGCTTATTATGAAATGATACTTTGGAATAAATTTACAAAACTGTGTACACTTGCATAGGCATGTGTATATCTATGGCTTTTCTGCAAACCCGATGTTGTATCCGCACCCATCTACAGATGCATGAGGAATGAGATTAAAAATAAACATTGGCCTAAATCAAACGTGAACATGCAGTTGTGTGCTTATGATTTTGAAAATATGGCCCACTATTATCAGTCTGAAATTGGACTCTGGTTTAACTATATGCTGACTCAGTATCTGTGAGAATGGGCTTTGTACTTGTTTCAGGAAAATGGAATCTTCAAAGTTTTTGCTAACCAGAACAATGTTTGTGACGGTAGCAGAGCTAGGAGTGGAAATTTGGGTGGGCCCTGACTTTCGGGCAGGCAGGCAATGACAGGCTGTGCCTACCACCCAAATCTCCACTCCTAGCTATGCCATCAGCCTGCAGGCAGGGGCCTGGCGGCCGGGGGAAGGGAAGGCAGCCGGGCAGAGGCGAGCATGGAAGCGGGGAGGGAGATGGGTAGGAGTAGGTCGTGCACATGTGCATCCAGGGCTTCTCTCTGCCATGTGCCACTGTGTGGAGGGGATGGGGCAGATTAGCCCCCCCCCGCCCCACCACCCCTCCAAAACAAAAACAAGCCACTTTTTATTGACATTTTGCAGACTTTGGGAACCTAAAAGGAGAAATCTGTTACATTGCAGCATTGACGATTTTGCAGGTTGAGGGCGGATAGTATCAAACTTTTGCTGCCACTTACTTGGCGGCTCACCCCCCTCCCTCTCCCTGCTGTGAGGGTGGGGATGTTGGTGACATGACTGCAGTCCCGGGGAGAGCTATAGAGCAGCCCAGGTGAGCAGAGTGTGCGTTCTGGCAAGGGGGGGGGGGGGGGGAATGGCCGGGTTTCCTCCAGCCTGAGAGCTCGGCTCCTCCCACTGTGCTGTGCTGCGGCCTACCAGGAGGCCTCCACGCCGCTCCCGTCCGACCCGCCTGCAGGTGAATTGAAAGTCACTGGCGAGGAGGGAAGGATGCAGGCTGCTGGGTGTCCCCTGCTCAAATTTGAGTGGGCCGGGATGCTAAGTGGGTGGGCTGCAGCCTACCCAGACCCACCCATAGCTATGCCCCTGGTTTGTGATCTAGAGTGCAACAGGCAGTCAGACTGTCACAGAATAAATTCTGTATGATGTGAGCCAATGTCATGGTCTGAATCAATATCCACTCAAGTAGCAGGGCTTACACTCCCAACAAGGGGGACTTTGAGGGCAGGAGTGTGAGAGTTTGGACAAAAATGGAGAAATGTGTTGATGGAAGTGAATTTCAATACTGATTTACCAGTCAAGTGCTTTGAGATGAAATGTGCCTTTAGACATGGATTGGTTTATTCCTGAGAGGGAATTGAAGGGAAGTTTTGACGTGAGTCCAAAATATTTAATTTAGGAGGACCAAATCCTTTTCGCCTTACTCACATGAACAATCTCATTGGTTTCAAGTCTGGCCTGCTGGAATTGACCATGTATCTGAAAGATTCTGCACGCTCCCAAACCTCTCTGAATTCCCTGTAAGAGTGTCTTGTGTAATTCAGAGGCTGGAATTCCAAAAGGGAGAATGGTGTGGCTAGAGATGCCTAACTAACCATTGCAAAACTCAAGTTTACAATTACCACTCTAAATATATGGGAGGTTGAACGTGACCTCCCCTTCCAATAGTCAGAGTCCTTACTGGACATTATGGTTTATTTAAAATCAATCAGTGCTGTACAGACCAGTAGAGTTTGGTCTGCCTGAGAGCCTGCAATCCGATTTTAGTTTTGAACATGACAAGTGAGTGGGACAAGGAAAAAAGCAGGTTAAATGGTGGGAAAGAACAAGTAAGTAAACTGAATAGGGGAGTCAGCCTATCTGTGAGCTGTTGGAATGGGAATCCGGCGGCTGTGTGTGAGTTGGCACTGAGCTGGAGCACAAAGGCCTTTGTAGCCCACTTACCAGACCACAGTTTCTCTCTGAAATGGGGTGAGTGAGTGGAGTAGCTGTGGCAGCATTTGGAGAGCACTGAGGATCAGCCAAATCTGGCTCCATCAGTGCAGTGCAGAAAGAAAGTTCATTCATATATGACAATTTTCAGAGTAGCAGCCGTGTTAGTCTGTATTCGCAAAAAGAAAAGGAGTACCTGTGGCACCTTAGAGACTAACCAATTTATTTGAGCATAAGCTTTCGTGAGCTACAGCTCACTTCATCGGATGCATTCAGTGGAAAATACAGTGGGAAGATTTATATACATAGACATGAAACAATGGGTGTTACCATACACCCTTAACCAGAGTGATCATTTAAGGTGAGCTATTACCAGCAGGAGAGTGGGGGGGGCGGGGGAGAAGCCTTTTGTAGTGATAATCAAGGTGGGCCATTTCCAGCAGTTGACAAGAACGTCTGAGGAACGGTGGGGGGGAATAAACATGGGGAAATAGTTTTACTTTGTGTAATGACCCATCCACTCCCAGTCTCTATTCAAGCCTAAGTTAATTGTATCCAGTTTGCAAATTAATTCCAATTCAGCAGTCTCTCCTTGGAGTCTGTTTTTGAAGTTTTTTTGTTGAAGAATTGCAACTTTTAGGTCTGTAATCGAGTGACCAGAGAGATTGAAGTGTTCTCCAACTGGTTTTTGAATGTTATAATTCTTGACGTCTGATTTGTGTTCTCTATGTATATAAATCTCCCCACTGTATTTTCTACTGAATGCATCCGATGAAGTGAGCTGTAGCTCACGAAAGCTTATGCTCAAATAATTTGTTAGTCTCTAAGGTGCCACAAGTACTCCTTTTCTATATATGACAATGGTGAGTTGACAGTGACAAAGCCCAAAATCATAAGGCCCTTTACAGATGAATATTAACTGTACCTGAAAGTAAATAGGAAGTTAGTGCAATCTATGGTGCACTGGTATAACGTTCCCCCTTTGGCCATGGACTTGAGTTTGTAGCAGATTTGAAATTCTTGTGGTGAATTTTTAGTAGACTAGAAATTTTTCAGCAGCCTCCTTTAAATTAAACAATGGGAGGGTTTTTTAAAGTACGCAAATGAACAGCCAATTAGAGCAGTAGCCCCATGTCTGTTATTTGGATAGTACCTGAAGTTTATTTCACATGGTCCTTTTGTTCTCAGGTTTTGATATGACACAGATTGACGTCCACAATGGACAGATCGCTGCAATGTAGAAATTACTGTGGCGAAATATTCTGGCAGCTGAGCAGAGAGCATCTGGGGACTTACCGGCTCTTGTAGTGGTGTAGGGAGTAATTTGGAATAATTTGGGATTCTGAAGTAAGCGCATTCGCTGGATGTTTCCGCTGTAAACACGGAAATAGTTAACGATATAGGTTTCAGGCTTAACACCCCACTGAAATATATGGATAGTTCATACTGATCTGTGCTCTTGTTTCAGGCAGTCTACAGACTTGGAAGAGACATAGCATGGGTTTCCACTTAGTTCATGTTTTCAAGGTTATCTTTGCAACCAGGAAAAGCTAGGCCAGGTGCGCGCACGTTTTTTTTGCCAGTATGCCTATGTCTCTCCGGGTTGTTGACAAGGGATTATTTCTGATTGACATAATTGTGCTACTGAAAGCCCCTAGTGCAGACATAGTTATACCAGAAAAACTGTGTATTTGCAGATATATCTTATTTCAGTGGGTGGGGGCGGAGGTACACCTTCCTTGGCTGATGGTCGTTAGAAGTCAGTGTCTGGTTTTTGGATCTTCCATTGTTTCTTAAGGATGCCCCATTCATGTGAGTTGATTCCATTCAGTTCTTGATGGTACATTTGCGTCCCACCCAGGCGCACCTTTGCCTACATGATTAAAAAACCATCTCTTATTCCCTGTGTCCCAGAGGAGAAATTTAACCCCTTCACACTTGGTGGCAATACAGACTGAGTGGGTAAACTGAGTCACTCGGCTTGTTCATAAAATATTACAAACCCACATCTGTGAAGTGCTCCTAATATAGACTTAGTTTTTGTGTGTGTGCGTGCACATTTGTGTGCTCGCATTCTGATGTGCCATCTGTGGCAAAGGATGGATTCTTTCATTCCAAAATATACAAGGTCCTGACTGCGGCCCACTCTGCTAAGAAGGTGGGCATTCTGCACCAGATGAAGTTTCAAGGTTTTATGGGATAGTGCCTGTAGAGCATAGTGCAGCAATCCTGTAGGGGGGTGGGAGCAGGGAAGGAAGAATCGGGAATGCATAGGTAATTGTAGCCAGGTGGACATCGGAGAGATGCTTGCAGTCCTGATGCTAAGAGTAGATGGGAAAAGCCACTTAGCTGAAGAAAACCTCTTCCTGTAACTGAAGTCTGTTTCAGGAGCACACATTAATCCTTGCTTTAGGTGGAATAATGCTCTGGAGCAGCTGTGGATGAGTAACCAATAGGAGCTGGCTGCCAAGATGTGTCTTTAACACATATGTGCTAATGTAAATGACCTAATGCACTCAAAAAACATGCTGTGGATTTGGGAAAGCCCCTGAAATTTTAATTCCATAAGCAAAATATTATTTTGGCAGTGGATGACAGAAATAATCCCTCTCCTGTATGTTTCATACTTTGGAAATTGAAACTAGTGTACAGTCATTTTCAAGCCAGTACTGAAATTTCACAAGAGAACCATTTGAGTATGTGTCAACTGAAGTATACAGGGCAGCAAAGAATTTTGCATGAACTTGGAAATTGCAGGTTTCTGGGAAATGCGCATTAGAATGAATTTGACTTTTGACCTGTTTTTGGAGCATCTCACTTGAGAAAAGAGAACAGAGTGGAAATAGTGAATCCAAACTGAAAAGGGAGGTGGCAACATTTTGTGGCCAATCAAGTAACAGTTATGTTACGTGCCTGACTTCTGGGGCTCTCGCCTGCCAGGAAGCTGTGTCATGTCACAGTTAGTTTGTAGGTCCTCATTGAGGGTCTAGAGTTTGTCTTTTGAGCAGCAAGCAGCGAGTGGACCTGCTCCAAGAAGAAAAGTAAAGTGTATAGAAAGCCCTGTGACTGTATTTGGGTATAGCCCTATTATGTTAGCAACTCAAATTCAGGGATACTAGTCCCTACAAGAAATCTGAACCTACATGAAGATCATAGGGATGGGGTTACGAATTGTTACTACAGATGGATATTATCGGGGTGCTGGTTTGGTTGATAAACTATGGGGAATCCTCAAATAGGGAAAAATTTGCTTTTGCTGCTCTTTTTTGTCAGAGTAATATGTGTCATAAGTAGCTAATATTTTATTTTTGAACATGTATTTGTTTAAATAACTGGAATATGGCCCTGTTTACTTCGGATTGAATACACTGAGAACAATGCGATATCATTTAGAAGTCTTGAGGGGTATAGGCATTAATAACATAATGCTGTACCTGTAGCAGAAGCATGAGGCATAACAGGCTGCAAGAACTAGTTCAGGGGTCTGGCTCAGGATCCAGGAAGGACTAACCCGTCTCTGTGCTGCACAGCTCTCATGCCATGGAGGTATGCCAACAACATCTATGTAGATTTATCGATTCCAAAGCCCAGAGGGACCATTGTGATCACCAGTACATGAATGAAGTTTCTGCAAACTTGTCCCAAAAGTTTAGATCAGATTTCAAATACATCCTCGTGGATATCTTGACATATTTATAATATCTGAAGGGGCTTGTCCTTAGGGGAAGCACAGCCTGAGGAATGGCACTTTTTCATACTAAAAAAGTATTATATACTCATGAGACCTATATTAAATATCTGAATATCAACTCTTTTTTATAAATGACTGAAGAGACGGTTTGTAGACACGTAATTGGAAGGAAAAGAGAAATATTGGAAAACTATTGAATCAGATACAAAAAGGATTGGCAAATAGAAGGCAGTTTAACTGTATTAATGCAGATCTTCTAGCAGAATGAGCTATGATGTGAGGAATAAAAGGAGAAACATGATGATTTCTGATTTTTCAGTCTCTGTCCTTGGTTTGTATAGCACAATGGCCAAAAGAAGTGAGAGAGCGAAATGTCTGAGTTGCTGCAGAAAAAACCCCCCACAATGCTTACTTGGCATTTACATTAAAGAAGGCAAGAAAGAAGCTATGGACAGTGAATGCTTCTGCTTGCAGAGCAGAGTGAAATATTTGCAACAAAACTGAAAATATGTTAAATATTCCTCTCTTAGGTTTGCAAAACTTTTTTCCAAAATCCCACCCTGTATTTTTCACAAGCATCCAACTCCGACTGACTTTCACTGGCAATTGCGCAACTCCCTACCCCCTTAGAAATCCTAGCCACAGTGTTTAAAACATATTTTCTCTATTATTTGTTCACTCACTTGTAGTAAAGGGTATTAACAGGGATGACTAAGCTGTTCTGCCTGTACTACTCACACAGACTTTGGGGCCAGATTTGCCCACCAGATCACTGCAAATCCAGATGCTGGGCCAAAGTAGGAAATCCTCCCCGGGGGAGACTGTTTCAGTACAGACTTGCAGCAAGTTCTTGTCTGGCAGGTGACATAGCCAGGGGAGCAATGTGCTGACTGACTCCTTAGAGACACACGGTGGGTGAAGTAATACCTTCTATTGGATCAACTTCTATGGGTGAGGGAGACAAGCTTTTGAGCTACACAGAGCTCTTCTTCAGGCCTGGGAAAGGTAATAAGAGTGTCACAGCTAAATACAAGATCAAACGGATAGTTTAGCGTAAGAAGTTTGCACACATTCTATGGGACCATTCAAGGTGAAGTGGCCCATTAACACCACTGCAGTCATGGGACAAAAATGGGGGTTAGTTGCTTGCAGATTGTTGTAATAAACCATAAATCCAGTGTCTTTATTAAGACCATTATTTTTAGCATCTAGCAAAGTTTATGAACTTAAACTCCCAGGCTCGTCTGTTGAAAGCATTGTGCAGGTTTCCTTTGAGGATGAGGACTGATAGGTCAGAAACAGAGTGGCTGCTTTTTGTGAAAAGTCTTCACCCACAGGTGATAGGGTGTTTTTGTCTTTTTTCATTTTCCTGTGTGAATTCATTCAAGAGCGCAGTGATTGTCTTGTTTCACCCATATAGTTGTTATTGGGGCATTTAGTGTATTGGATGAGGTACACCATATGTTGTGATAGGTGTGTGCAGGATCCATGGATCTTGAAAGGTGTGTTGTGTGGGGTGTTGATCATTGTGGCAGTGGAGATATGTCTGCAGGTTTTCCATCTGTTCTGGGAGGGTCTGGTGCTGCTTTGAGTTTGTGTGTCCTGGTCTGTAGGGAGCTTACTTCTGATGATGAGCTTGGGAGAGGTTGGGAGGAGGCCAGAAGAGAGGGTTCAAGAACGGTGAGGCTCTTACCGACCTGTAGCACAAACCCTGAAGGACTGAATTCCTCATTCAGTGTGTAGGCCCTTTTTGGTTCAAAGCTTCGATTGGCACCTATGCCAGGCAGAGTGAATCTGGTCCTTGTGTGTGTCTGTAACTGTACATAATTGAGGCCTGACTGGCCACAGTCTTGCTTAAATCCCCCTTGAGTTGAGGGAACTAATTGATTGAAGTTTATTGCCGTGGTTTAATCCCCTTGATTTTCAGACAGGGAACTGATTGTGACTTCCTCTACTTACTGAGTTTCCTTTTTTTAGTATTGGATTCTAAAACGAAATGTGCTGCTGCTTATTACCACAATGACATTTGAACCCAGCCCCCTGAGAAATACCGGAGTTCTCTTCTCTTAAACTGAGGCAGGAGGGAGACCTCTCACAAAATGAAGAGGGTGAATAGCACAACAATAGCTCTATAGTCACACACTTTGTCTTGCACAACTCTTTTCTCCCCAAAAGTCACCATTATCAAGGTATCCCATCATACTGTCCACTTCCCAAGCACACAGTTGTGCTTGTCTCAAAGAGGTTCAGCTCAAGAATCCAAAACTAATTGACCATAGTTAACCAGGAAGATCAGTCAGTCAGCAATTTACTTGCCTGAACAAGAGAGACTGTGGTACAAGTTGTTGCCGGGAATATGAGGTGGCTGCTGTTGCCACTATGTCTGGAAACACTGTTACATAAGCACACTGTTACAGAGCAGTTAGCAATGGCAAGAAGGAGCAGTGGAGTTGGCTGACTTTCAAAAGTTATTCAACCAAAAAAGAACAGTATTTTTGGAAAACTTCTGGCACGAACTTCTGGTAGCTTTCACTGTGGTGCAGATGTGTGGGGAATGTTATCTCTCTTGATGATCACAACAGGCAGGTGGACAAAGTTGTTGAATTATTGTCTCTAAACATGTGCACACCCAGTGGGTTATCTTTGAAGGAGGAAACTCTGAGAGAGAAGAGGAGGAGAGTTAGTACTCCAGAGTAGGATGCTGGGCTGTGCATACACAACTTCAGGATGTCACATACTGGGTAACAGTCTTTTGCAGTCTGAGGCAGGTGATCAACGAGTCGGCGCCCAGCTCTCCTCCCTGAGGCCTCAGACACTGGGCTGGGTATGGTGCATAACAGTGGGTAGCCTGCTTTGTGCCAGGCCAGCCAAATATAATTGTTTATATAATGATTCCTGTCTTTAAAAGCTAGAGAATGCACAGCTGCTCCAATATCTATGAGCATATTTCAAGGAAAAACCGTCTCCTTTTTCTTCACAATTGAGAGAGACAGAGAACGAGCCACCGTCTGAAACTTCACGAGAAAGTTCCAGTTTGGGAGCGTGAAGCCATCCTAAGTGAAACAGGAAAAAATGTTTACCACGGAGCCATGCTAATTAGCTTGTAAGGCATGTCGGAAACCTAAGGTGCTATAGAATGCTAAGAATCAAGTGGCTTTTAATATTACTCCATGTGGCTCTTCACTGATGTTTCAAGAAGACTCCGTTCAACAACTTGATGACAGTTGTCCCAGGAAGTGGCAAATTCAAATGAGGACAAATGGAGAGATGCACACACAAGTGTGAGAGACACTGACTGTCACCTGGCTTGTCAAAATCAGTGACAGACGTTGAATAGCTCATCTTGGGTGGAGTTCTAAGCAATACCACTTTTGAAGAGCTATTTGGATTAATAGTAATTATTTACTTACAGCAAACTTGTTTGTTGTCCCCCACCCCACCCCCTGGCTAAATGGATCTCACAGGCTGCATAGGCAGGACATAAGACAGCAAAGCAGGACAAGCAATCTGTGGAGTATGGAAACGATGAGGGTTACCTCATATAGAACTATTTAATGTATACATCGTATGAGTTTCTCTTATGAGGTGGATGTGACAGTGCCCCCCATAAGGCTTTATGGAAATATGCTTATGAATGTATAATGACATAACTGGAATATGTTTTATGCTACATTTGCCATGTAACATATCTCTGTAAAGGTTATGATCTACTGAATCTATTCATCCTATTTGTATGCATGTATAATTTTTGTATTCGAAGTTATGAATATTGGCTGTGTACTTGCTTGATTTTTAAGTAGCCTTAGTAAAGCATTTGGTCAGTTTCTTGAGAAAGGAATGTGCAAATTAAGTGCCCAGTCAAGAAGCACTTAACGCACAATGGATCTTGGAAGGCTCCAATCCATAGAAGAAGTCCACATGAGGACGTTAAAGGTAGCAGGTAAGTAATGGCTGCTGCCTGTAAAAACTGAGTCATGCATGGGCATGTGACTTGCCCAGGTGACTCCAAAACTCCATCTTGGAGCTGGACTTTGCATTAGAGAGAGGAGGGGTTCTCCACCCTCAAGAGAGAGTCTATTTAAGCCCGTGGGAGACCCCTCCATTTTGTCTTCAGCTGGCTAAAGAGACAGCCTCTCCACCCCCAAGGATACCTGAAAGAAACTGGAACAAAGGACAGTAACTACAGGGGGTGTGAGTGATTGCTGGACCCAGACTAGAGGAGACTAGTCTGTAAAAGGAAGCTTACTGGAACTCCTCCGAGGGTGAGGTTTTTAATCTGTATTCAGTCTTCTTACTATATTAGACATAGACTTGGGTGTTCTATTTTATTTTGCTTGGTAATTCACTTTTTTCTGTCTCTTGTTACTTGGAACCACTTAAATCCTACCTTCTGTATTTAATAAAATCACTTTTTACTTATTAATTAACCCAGATTATGCATTAATACCTGGGAGGGTAAACAGCCGTGCATATCTTTCTAACAGTGTTATAGAGGGTGAACAATTTGAGTTTACCCTGTATAAGCTTTATACAGAGTAAAACGGATTTATTTGGTGTTTGGACCCCATTGGGAGTTGGGCATCTGAGTGTTAAAGCCAGGAACACTTCTTAAAATGCATTCAGTTTAAGCCTACAGCTGTTAGGGGACGTGGTTCAGAGCTGGGTCTGGGTTTGCAGCAGGCTAGCGGGTCTGGCTCAAACCAGGCAGGGCACTGAAGTCCCAAGCTGGGAGGGCAGGGAAAGCAGGGGCAGAAGTAGTCTTGGCACATCAGGTGGCAGCCCCCAGGGGGTTTCTGTGATCCAACCAGTCACACTGGATATATGGTTCTAGGTATTGTAGATGATGGGAATAATCCCATAAAATACCATGTGTTTGTCCTATAATTTGATGGAACAAAGTCTGGCAAATGGACAGGAGTATACATCCTTCCTCTAATGTATCACTTTTCCTTTGGGGTTATAGTCTGTTCCTTGGTGAATTAGCCAGGTGTGGTTCCCAGTGCACAAAGGTGTGTGTTACCATAGAGGAATTCTACCTAACTGCCTCTGGGGTGGGTGGGGGGAACGACAACTCCTTTACCCCTTGCATGTCAGTGTAGCAGAGAACAGGTATCAGCACTAAATGTGTGTTGTTTTGTGAATCTTGATGTATGGGTTATGCTACAGCTTTATTGCATTCCTACAGTACTGTATAAAGAGGTAATGGAATGCTCTGATTGTGTGCCCCCAACTTGAGCTCTGGGTATCATATTTAAAAACAGACATTTCCCTAAGGTATTAGACAACAAAAATAATACTGTATTTTATAGAGTGATAAAATGAAGTTTCCAGTGAGAATGCTTAAAAAGCTCCAGAGATTCCTGAATCTACTGGTATTCCCCATTATAAGTATAATGAATCCTCTGAAACCTCATGACCTCTCCAACCCAGAATGAATTTTTATGTGCATATACTGCAGGCTACTTGAAAACAGCATTCTCCCTCTTAACAACTTTGTTGCCAATTAAAAGTTGAAATAATAGAAATAATGATGAAGTTGGATTGATTTACTTCTTTCTTGTAAAGTTATGATATTTGCCAATACCAAAATCAGAACTGGAAAGAAGTATAGGAGGCTGAACTTACCATAAATGTGATTGAATAGTTACTACCAAGAGGCACTGATGTAATGAGTTTGAAGTCCCTTTGAATATACTCCAAACAGTTCCAAAATTCTTATGAAAAATTTAAGGAAATACCGTGTTGAGCACTTTCAAATTTATTATAAAAAACCTCCAATAAAATCAGAGGGAAGCTAACTGAAAAATCTCTTACATATAACAATAACATTCCTTTCTACATGCCTAAGTACTATGCAGTTGGTTGGCAGTATTTTAGGGAGGAAGAAAGTGGAAAATACGAGCTTTCTTATTATGAACGTTAAATTAGAAACCTGTTTTTCCATGGCTGCTACTTACTTGACATCCTGACAGGCCCCTTTTTCATGCTGAACTAATAAATAAAACAAAGGAGAAGGAAACATTATTTTTGTTCATCTCTCTGCATGATCCCAGAGTGCTCAGTAAGTGCCTCCCTTTGGTACTTCCAAGTTAACATGCTAAAACTATAAATAATGCTTTTACTGTTCAGTTGAGCCCCTCTTTAATTATGGAGCGATGCTAGTTTCTCAATAGTTAAAATGGAAAGCTAACGATTTTTTTTTACCTATAACAATGCTTTGCACTTCTGTAGAGTTCTCCATAAAAGGACCTCCACAAGCTTGACAATCATTAACAAATTTAGCCTGCCAGCTCCCCTGTGAGGTTGATAAGTACTGCATTAGCATTGCTAGTTTACAAACGGGGAAACAGAGAGATCTGATTATTGCTGCTATACAGTGGCACTTCCCAAAACATACGTGAGACATGCTTGCCCTGAAGAGATTATAACCTAAATAAATACATTACAAAAGAAATGGATGCAAGAGAACAAAGGGCGTGGATTGAGTGAAAAGAGCACATGATTACAACATCATTTGGTTGCTTTGAGAGTGATGTACACATCTCAATTCACAAGTTCTGAATTTTGTTTGACGAGAGAGTGGTTTTTAGCTACTGTGGCCTTTGCAAAATTAAAAAAAGTGAATTAGGAGATGGGTGAGTGTGACGGGGTTAGGACTCCCCACTGCTGGTGCCTCCCGCTGGTTGCTCCAGGAATTAGCTCTGTCCAGTCATGGGGCACCTTTTGCACATGGTGCCTTGCCCTTCATCTGCTCTGCTGCTTTGGGGAGCCTCGTTGCTCCCCGCTCAGCAACATCCTCTTCAGGACACTGCCCTCCAGCAGTGCCCACTGCTCCAGTCTCACCCCCTTCCGGGGGTTTGGTGTTATCAGCAGTCCACAATCTGCACCTGCTGTAGTGGCCAGCTGCAGCCTCTAAGTCTAGCCCCTTGTCACAGGGACCAGCCACAACCTGGATCAGGCCACGCTCCTCTTCAGCCAGGTGTAGTACGGGGGGGGACGGGACCCAGGCCCACCCACTACTCTGGGTCCCAACCCAGGGACCCTCTAGCAGCAGCCTCTCTGCCCTCCTTCTCTCTCCTTGCCCTGCTATTGTCCCTGGGCCACTTCCCCTTTGGCCCTCTGCACCTGCTTGGCCTAGGCCAGCAACCTGGGGTTTTCCTTGGCTGGAGCGCCCCAGCTCCTTCTGCCCTTCCCCAGCACTGCTCTGTCCAAGTTGCTACCTTCCAGCTCAGGAGTCATCATCCTCCTCCCTTGACCCCCAAGGAGAGACTGCCCACTCCCTTCCTGGGCAGCCTTTATATATGGCTGAGTCTGGCTCTGATTGGCTGTCTCTAACTAAGCCTCTGATTGGCTTCCTAGCAGGCCTTCTCTGATTGGCAGCCCACCTGCACTGCCTCCCTGCGCTGCTGAAGCCCCATCCACGATAGGAGTGGGGCAGCCACCCCACTACAGTGAGAAACAGAATAGACCGGGATGTAGTGAGTTAGGCAGCTGAGGGACCAGTGATAGAAAAGTTGTAGGATGAAGGAAGATCATCCATCAATGGCAGTAGAGCAAATGAGAAAAAAGTCCAGAGTCCTAGATTTAAAATTGGGTGAATATGATATCTGGAGGTTCTGAAAGCCACTCTGAGTCTGGATAGAGCTGGAATTCCCTGATTTATCCCATCTAACTTTGTAGCTAGTGCTGGCCGCTTTAGTGAAAGAGCTCTGAGGATTCCCCAAAGTTCACCCCCACATGCTGACCTTGGCAGGAGCTCCTGCCCATTAAATGGGGAAGGGGAGGCTGCTAAGTGGAATCTTGTCCTTGGCTCCCCTCTAGTTCAGACCTACCCTTGGTATCCTCAGATTTCTCGAGCCTTGGAGTTGGAAAATTACCCTGTAAATGATGTTCCTTTTCCAGATTACTCTGAGATATCTAGCATAGAAGAAATAAATTGGCTGGTGATGAGATCAGTTATACACGTGGCCTGTGGAAGCATCTGTAATCTCTCTTCTGCAAGCAGAATCCTTTTGCAATGTTGCCAGCTCTGTGATTTTATCATGAGCCTCATGATATTTGGTGTATTCCCTCAGCTTTTAAGGAGTTGTGTGATTAGGTGACAGTCTCAGGTTGCGTTTTTTTTAAAATAAATTTTAGCCTTCAAGGTTTCAGAGAAAAGCTAGAAAAATCTGACCCAAGAGTATCACAAAGATTCACAAAACAGAAGGTAAATAAAACTAATCTAAAATATATACATATATTTTTTAATCTCGTGATTTTTTTAATGCTTGGGGCTGGCAACACTCCTTTTGGGTGTTGCTGTATTGTCACATACAGGGGCACCCATTTGGATTGGATGAAAATGGCCACACATGTTTGCTTTGCTGCTTGCACTTTTTCACTGTGTTGTACCTTTGGCACCAACAGATGTTTCAGGTGCCTTTTGATATCAGTGCGGCTTCATTCTGTACCTGAAGAGTGCTCACTGAGATCCCTGGGTTATAGAATCAGTCCCTTACCACCATGGTTTGATTCTAGGTTAAATACAGAGCTGCTTTTAAAGGCTCTGTAAACTACTTAAGCCTTTGGTACTATTATCAATATGTGCCGATAAATTTTTCTAGGCGTTTGAGTGCAGCATTTTAGTTTTCTACTGTAACATGCCACTGGATTTGAAAATACACAGCTGGTTGATCCTTCTCCCAAAGTGAAGGTCTTGTAACAGAAGTTAAATTATTATGCAGTATTGCATGTGTATATGAAGGAGAGAATAGACCCTTATCTAATTTGCGCCCAAAACAAGTGACTATTCTGTAACTAAGAAGTCAGGTCACTAGCACCACTTAATGTCAAATGTTTCTCCATCATATGATTTAAAGGACCGTAGTGCACTCGATAATTATTAGCAGGAAGCACTTGTATTTCTATGAAGCATGTATGTTTTGCATTCAGGAGTATCCTTTAACATTGCTCTTAGACAGATTGTCATTTTAAAAATATGTTTTGTCCTGCTTCTGAAACACATTTAATCTTTTCCCCATTAATCTGCTTTCCCTAAACCTTTCTCTAATTCTTTTTCGAGGATTCCCCACCTGCTGTGCAGGCTACACAACACAGTGAATCTAATCATGTCTGGAATTATTTTATCATTTTAATCCATATTTTTGTGTTATTTGCTTTCCAAAGTCTTAGATATAAATTGTACTGTGCTAAGCAATGGTGGGAGTTGGTCTCTTTCTGAAAAGGCAATAATTATGTAGATAAGATAATAAATTGATTATGTTCTGGAATATAGTGTTAGCCTTCCATGTAAGCTAAACTTGATTCTTAGATTTGTTGAATTTATTTTAGACTTCAAATTGTACTTCCATTGAGCAACAACCACCTCCCCCGTGCATTTAATTGTTAATATTAAGAAGGTTTGCTTTAATATTTAAAACATTTCTGTCATAGACTCCATGCTGTTGTCACTTTGAATTTGTTCATGCTGTGTTCATATAAATTTTTTTGATATATTTTTTTTTCTGGGAAAGCTTTATAATTAAAATGAAGACAACATTGCCTATTTTCTTAAAAATTATTAATAGCTCTAATTTAACTTACTTAAGTACAAATCATAATATCTTGGCTTCAAATAACACAGGAAACCAGTCTTAATTCAAATTAAGGACCATTTACTGGGCCAGATTTGGATTTTTGATGGGAATACTCTGGATTTTTTATAGTCTAATGGAGATTAGAATTTGGTCCAATGTCCTCAATTCTTCTGCATGGAACTCCCCTTATATATGCTGAACACGCTCATAGACTCATTAATCAGTCTACGCTTTTGCATGCTGGTAGGGGCAGATTCCTTGTGGCTTTGACTTACAACATATAACAAGGAGGCTTGTTGCCCCTGTATTACTTTGATATGTGATGTTTTCCTTATGGGCACCACGTGATATGAAACACTTAAGCTAAAATCATGTATTGATACCTAGGCTTTTCCTATTAACAGCAGTTCTGGTGTAGGTGTCATAAAGAAATAGTTCTGGAGGCTCCGTACTGTTTCCTTCAATAGATTTCACTGTGGTTCCAGGTAATTTACTCATTCAAGGTTGTCTTTTTTTCCTCTACTTTTTATATCAGCTGAAGGAATGCTCAGCAACTTTAGCTATTGATCATCCATGTAAGTATAAAGGTCTAGTACTGCTCCTTCAGATGTGTTTTATAAAATATAACTTAGCAAAATCCTCCCATAAACTCATCACTAACAAACTGTAAACCATTGGAAAAGGCCTATGATTTCTGCTATTTTCATTCTGAGTGGGACATTAGGAGTCCAGCCACATTTCATTATCCATCTGAATAAGTTTTTCAATTTAGAGCTCTCTGCCTAACCATGAGCACTAAATTATGACTAGATTCTTTCCCTGCCTAGTGGGAACACTAAATAGATAAATAAAAATCATTGCAGAATAATTGTAGGTGCTGTGGGCTCAACGCCAAACCAGGCCAATTCAGCCTTTGAGCCTTGTCTGTCTTTTTTCCCCATCGTAATAGGGTATTCAATTATAATCTTTTCTGTGCGTGCACAGTGGAGGTTTGCATACAATGGCCTAGAGGCATTATTAATCTCAATGCATTTGGAGAGTGAATGAAAAGACTAAAGGGTTAGGGGGCAAATCTCTTTCCCTTAAAGCTGTATTCATCACTTACGGTCTTTGTCAAATTGTACTCTTTCCCACCCCCCACCCCTTGGAGCGTAAGCTGGAAATGGCTCCAGAAGTTACAGGACAATGAAAGCATTAGCACAGGGATTATGGATCTTCATGTTCATGGTGGGGGAGGGAGCCTGCTCCTGGCAGCAGAGTATGGAGATTTAAATGCACCACTGAACTAGTGCTTCCTACTGGATAATGAGCCAACAACAGTATAATTCAGTGACAGAGCTTTCTGTGCTATTAAGGGGGTGCACTAGGTCGTTTCTAGAGCGGGGCAAATAATAGAATGTAACATAAATGCCTAGATAGAATTCATAGCAAATAACATATTCCACTAATTTTGCTTATTATAGTTCAAAAACTGCCTTCCAGCAGCTTATGATTTTCTTGAATTTATTAATTAATCAAAATTATCTGAATACTTTCTGTGAATAATTCTTAGATTGCAGGTGGCTTGTGAGCACTTCATTGTGAGAGTCCAACGTTAGCAATTTGGGGTGATATTTTCAAAAGCACCATAGCAATTGGAAGCAGAAGATCCCATTGAAAGTCATTCCCACCCCTGAAACTATATGGGCTGGTGTTGACTGGACATATATGTCACATCTTATGTGCTTTCTTTGCCTGTCTAAAAGAAAATAAATTAGAATCCGGCTTCACCACTAATCATAGAATCATAGAACTGGAAGGGACCTCGAAAGATCATTTAGTCCAGTCCTCTACACTCAAGGCAGGACTATGTATTATCTAGACCATTCCTGACAGGTGTTTGTCTAACCCACTCTTAAAAATCTCCGATGTTGGAGATTCCACAACCTCCCTAGGTAATTTATTCCAGTGCTTAAGTTTTTCCTAATGTCCAACCCATTGCTTCTTGTCCTATCCTCAGAGGTTAAGAAAAACAATTTTTCTTCCTCCTCTTTGTAACAACCTTTTACATGCTTGAAAACAGTTATTGTGTCCCCTCTCAGTCTTCTCTTTTCCAGACTAAACAAACCCAGTTTTTCCAATCTTCCCGTATAGGTCATGTTTTCGAGACCGTTAATCACTTTTGTCGCTCTTCTCTGGACTCTCTCTAATTTGTCCACATCCTTCCTGAAATATGGCACACAGAACTGGACACAATACTCCAGCGGAGGCCTAATCAGTGTGGAGTAGAGTGTAAGAACTACTTCTCGTGTCTTGCTTACAACATTCCTGCTAATACATCCCAGAATTATGTTTGCTTTTTTTGCAACAGTGTTACACTGTTGACTCATATTTAGTTTGTGGTCCACTATGACCCCCAGATCCCTTTCCACAGTACTCCCTCCTAGGCAGTCATTTCCCCATTTTGTATGTGTGCCACTGATTGTTCCTTTCTAAATTGAATTTCCTTATTGAGTTTCATCCTATTTACTTCAGACCATTTCTCCAGTTTGTCCAGATCATTTTGAATTTTAATCCTATCTGTAGGGAGCCAGGGTGGCCTCCCTCCGAACCAGAGGGTAAAGAGCCACTCTCTCAGCCTGAGTGGGCAGGGCCAGGCCAACCTTACTCCACCCCCTGGAAGGGGAAGGGTGGAACAGGAAGTACAAAAGGCGGAGCCCTTAGCCCAGTCAGAGCAGCACCAGGGAGGGAGACAGGCACAGACTGCTAGCTGTTCCCTGCAGACCCTGCTGCCAAGCCAGCGGAGGCCCTGGACCAGCGGAAACCTGACCTTGAGGAAGGACTCAGGCTACCAGGACTGCCAGCCGCAGAGCACATGAGGAACAGGAGGAGCCGGGCAGCGACCCGAGCCCAAGTGATCCCGACGCTGAGGGCGAGCTGGAGCTACCAGGGCTATTAGCGACTGAATATCGTGATGAGTTGGAGGAACCAGAGGGATCCACTCGAGAGAAGTAGCCCAGGGGCAGAACTGGACAGTGCAGTGAGTCAGTATTTGGTCAGCATGTTGCAGACGGATCCCCACTGACCCAATGGCAGGACCCTCTGCCACTGTCAGGGCCCTGGGCTCGAACACTGTGGAGTCGGGTAGCAGAACCCCAATAAAGAGCTAAGGATTCTTGCTGGACCTCCCCTGCCTAAGGGGCACTTCACTGACTCTTGCCAGCACTCCCTGGCTTGAGGGGCGTGTCACAGACTCTGGACGGTACTCTTGTGTTGCGCCAATTACGACAGTACACCTCCCTCCATTAATTCTCCGTCGACAGAGGTGTGACCAAGGCCTTTCGGCGAGGCAGTAACTTCCCCCTGCCCCCTCGTGGCTTGGCGGACCAACTGAGACCTTCCTACACTATCCTCCAAAGCACTTGCAACCCCTCCCAGCTTGGTATCGTCTGCAAACTTTATAAGTTTACTCTGTATGCCATTATCTAAATCATTGATGAAGACATTGAACGGAACCGGACCCAAAACTGGTCCCTGTGGGACCCCACTCATTATGCCCTTCCAGCATGACTGTGAACCACTGATAACTACTCTCTGGGAATGGTTTTCCAACCAGTTTTGCACACATCTTATAGTAGCTCCATCTAGGTTGCATTTCCCTAGTTTGTTTATAAGAAAGTCATGCGAGACAGTATCAAAAGTCTTACTAAAGTCAAGATATACCCCATCTACTGCTTCCCCCCTATCCATAAGACTTGTTACCCTGTCAAAGAAAGCTATCAGGTTGGTTTGACATGATTTGTTCTTGACAAATCCATGCTGACTGTTATTTATATTCTAGGTGTTTGCAAATTGATTGCTTAATTATTTGCTCCATTATCTTTCTGGGTACAGAAGTTAAACTGACTGGTCTGTAATTCCCCAGGTTGTCCTTATTTCCCTTTTTTTAGATTGGCACTATATTTGCCCTTTTCCACTCTTCTGGAATCTTTCCCGTCTTCCATGACTTTTCAAAGATAATCGCTAATGGCTCAGATATCTCCTCTGTCAGCTCTTTGAGAATTGTAGGATGCATTTCATCAGGCCCTGGTGACATGAAGACATCTAATTTATCCAAGTAATTTTTAACTTGTTCTTTCCCTATTTTAGCCTCTTTTGATCCTACCTCATTTTCACTGGCATTTGCTATGTTAGACATCCAATCATCACCAACCTTCTTGGTGAAAACCGAAACAAAGAAGTCATTAAGTACCTCTGCCATTTTCACATTTTCTGTTATTATTTTTTCCCCCTCATTGAGTAACGGGCCTATCCTGTCCTTGGTCTTCCTCTTGCTTCTAATGTACTTGTCAGTTTCAGAGTAGCAGCTGTGTTAGTCTGTATCCACAAAAAGAAAAGCAGTACTTGTGGCACCTTAGAGACAAACAAATTTATTTGAGCAATAAATTTGTTAGTCTCTAAGGTGCCACAAGTACTCCTTTTCTTTTTAATGTATTTGTAGAATGTTTTCTAGTTACCCTTTATGTCTCTAACTAGTCTGATCTCATTTTGTCCCTTGACCTTTCTAATTTTGTCCCTACATACTTGTGTTGTTTATTTATATTCATCCTTTGTAATTTGACCTAGTTTCCACTTTTTGTCGGACTCTTTTTTGATTTTTAGATCATTGAAGATCTCCTGGTTAAGCCAGGGTGGTCTCTTGCCATACTTCCTATCTTTCCTACGCAGTGGGATAGTATGCTCTTGTGCCCTTAATAATGTCTCTTTGAAAAACTGCCAACTCTTTCTATTGTTTTTCCCCTTAAACTTACTTCCCATGGGCTCTTACCTACCAACTTCCTGAGTTTCCTAAAGTCTGCTTTCTTGAAATCCACTGTCTTTATTTTGCTGTTTTTTCTACCATTCCTTAGAATCATGAACTCTTATCATTTCATGATCACTTTCACCCAAGCTGCCTTCCACTTTCAAATTCTCAACCAGTTCCTTCCTATTTGTCAAAATCAAATATAGAACAGCCTTTCCCCTAGTAGATGTCTCCACCTTCTGAAATAAAAAATTCTCTCCAATACATTCCAAGAACTTATTGGATAATCTGTTATTTTCCCAACAGATGTCTGGGTAGCTGAAGTCCCCCATCACCACCAAGTCCTGTGCTTTGTATGATTTTGTTAGTTGTTTAAAAAAAGCTTTATCCACCTCTTCGTCCTGGTTAGATGGTCTGTAGTAGACCCCTACCATGACATCATCCTTGTTTTTTACCCCTTTTTTACCCCTTTTATCCTTACCAGAGACTTTCAACAAGTCTGTCTCCTATTTCCATCTCAACCTCGGTCCAAGTGTATACATTTTTAATATATAAGGCAACACCTCCTCCTGTTTTAGCCTGCCTGTCCTTCCTGAGCAAGCTGTACCCTTTTATACCAATATTCCAGTCATGCGTATTATCCCACCAGGTCTCTGTGATGCCAACTATGTCACAGTTGTCTTTATTTACTAGCATTTCAAGTTCTTCCTGCTTGTTCCCCATACTTCTCACCTTAGTATACAGACATCTAAGATACTGATTTGATTTCCCCCTCCAGTTCTGTCTTGGCTCTCCTTTATCCCTGCTATAACAGCCCATGCTCCCCCCAAGTTCCAAACCTACTCCCAGGTCTCCATGTTCTTGACTTACCTGTGGGCTTTGGTCACCTTCCCCTTCTAAGCTAGTTTAAAGCCCTCCTCACTAGATTAGCCAGTCTGTATTCAAATATGCTTTTCCCCTTCCTCGATAGTGGACCCTATCTCTGCTTAGCTGTCCTTCTTCCTGGAATAGCATCCCATAGTCAAGGAAGCCGAAGCCCTCCTGACGAAAACCATCTTCACGGCCAGGCATTCGCCTCCAGGATGCATCTGTCTCTGCCTGAGCCCCTACTCTTGACCGGAAGTATTGAAGAGAACACCACCTGTGCTCCAAACTCCTTCACCCATACTCCCAGAGCCCTGTAATCACTTTTCATCTACTGAGGGTCATATCTTGCAGTATCATTAGTGCTCACACGTCTGAGTAGCATGGGATAGTAGTCAGAGGGCTGGATGATCCTCAACAATCCCTCTGTAACATCTCGGATATGGGCCCCGACAGGCAGGATACCTCCTGGGATGTCATGTCAGGGCGACAGATGGGTGCCTCCTTCCCCCTCAGAAGAGAGTCATCAACCACCACTACCCTGCATTTCCTCCTGGGAGTGGTGGCTGCGATCGTCCCAGCCTTGGGGGTACGTGGCTTCTCCTCCTCCTTTGGGGGTGATTCCTCATCGGTCGTTGCCATATCAGTTTTCCATCACCATGGTGGGTGGGTTGGGAGTAAGAGTGGAACACTGCCTGCTGCCAGAAGTAACCAGCTGCCAGTGTCGTTCCTGTGACAGAGCCTTACCCTCCTCCCCCGGTGATGAGACAGCAGTCCTCTCTAGCTGGATAACATCCTCAACCTTGGATATCTCCATGTGAATACTCTTGAGGAATTCCTCATGGGCATGGATGCTCCTCAGCCTAGCCACCTCCTCCTGTAACTCTCCTACCTGCTTCCTGAGAGACTCTAGCAGCAGACACCTTTCGCACTGGATGGTCCCCCCAGCTGGCTTTCTGAGAGTGGGGAATGCAGGCCACAGTCTCTGCAAATCCACACCAGGATCTGGGTAGAGGCGCCCATGGTCAGGCTGTCTGTCTGGATACAGGTGCAGGCGGAGAAGACAGGAGCTGCACTGGCACTGGCGATGCAGGCCTTCCTAACCATAGCGACTATATTACAACTCCCTCCTTCAAACTCCCCTGTTTGCAGTCCCCTGTTCATTAGCTCCCGTTGGTCACTGAGCCTCTGGCTTTTAAGGCCTTCTCTCCTAGGTCAGCCCGACCCCCTTATCAATCACAGAGGGGGATGGTGATCATAAGGCTGATTGAGGCTAATCAAGGATGATCCTGGGAACAAAGGCTCGAATAGTCCCAAGACACACAATCCCAGCTGACCCAGTAACTGAAATGAATAAAATAACCTGAAAGAGAATGAAACACACAAACAGCCAAACAAACTCACTCACCCCAAAGTTAGTACTCGCACCTTGTTCATTCAGCAGAGGGATCTCCATCTTCCCCTCTCAAACTCCCCTGTTTGCAGTGAACTCAAGTTCATTAATTCAAAGATGACTCTGAATTTTCTATAACAGTGGCTTAAGGGTTTGGATAAATCATTTGGGGAACTGGGTGCTTCAACAGAGTTCAGGGGTGTTTGGATCTGAGATTTGGGCCAATCTCTAACAAACTTGGTAGAGATATAAGTAAAGAAAACTGATGACAGGTGAATGAATGTTTGAATTTAATAATAGATGTAGAGTTGTTAGTTGTTTGGGGTTTTTTTTTACTTAATTTCCACATTACATTTTTTCTTACCAAAGAAATGATTCTTCACCATGCATTAGATGAAACACAATGCAGTTTGTACAGGAGACCATCATCATTATTGGAGACCATCCCAAAACAGTGAGTGAAATTTTTCTCCTTCTTTTTAAGCTACGGATTATTGTTATCAGGCCCGAGAGTGCTTTAAATAAATCTCAGTGTTGCTTAAAGGAAGTTTCAACATATGAACTTACATGGGAACAGTAAACATAAGGGAACAATGATTTCTCTACAATCTTTGTTTTACTTTGGATATTTTTCTGAATATCAGGGCCTGGGCTTTTTGTTAAACAATTTTGACTAACAGCTTGTGAGTGAAATCAATCTAGTTTAGTGTGTTGAAGAGGTGGGGAAGGATTCTGGATACTTCTGAACATAAGCCTGTCCACATACACATAGTGACCCCAACTGGAGTGCCCTCCTGCTGCAGGTCATAGCATAACAAGCATGCCTGCCTCAGTTGCCCCTTTGAGAGATTTCCCCTTGTAGAATCATAGAATATCAGGGTTGGAAGGAACCTCAGGAGGTCATCTAGTCCAACCCCCTGCTCAAAGCAGGACCAATGCCCAATTTTTGCCCTAGATCCCTAAATGGCCCCCTCAAGGATTGAACTCACAACCCTGGGTTTAGCAGGCCAATGCTCAAACCATTGAGCTATCCCTCCCCCCAGTCTACTTCATGATCTCTTGCTTAAATAATGCCCCTCTATGAGGCTGGTTTATTACCAAAAAGTTCATTGAATCATCAACAAAAGACCCAGACATAGTCTATTTCCCACACCCAGTGGAGATAGTCCTCAAAACCCCATTCTTCCCAGTGGGCATCCCAACCAGCCTCCACTGGGAGTTCTTCCATACCACAGTCCAGTGTCTTCTGCCACACCTTGGTTCTTTATTGGTCCTCTTCTGTCCCTCTGCTGGGACAGTGCTTCCACCTGAGATTAAACCCCCTTTTCCCTGCAGAAACCTTCACAGCCTTGCTGCTCGGAGGTCATCCTTGTAGCATCCCTCACTGTTCCCGTGGGTCCTGCTCTCTGGCATGGAGAAGTCAGTGTTTAAGCCCCTCCACTGCTCCCCTGCCTTCAGCCCTCTGCAGCCCTCAGCTTCAGCTCTCTGACTTAGAGCCAGTAGGCATTTCGCTCTGCTGCTGCTCCTGCCTCCAGCCCTGGGTCTCTGCCTTGGGGATGTCAGCCAGCAAACCCCCCTTCCTGCTCTCCTTGCCTTCAGCATTCCCCCAGTAAACACCTTCCAGCTCTGGCAACTCTCCTCTGTCCTTCCTGATTCTCACTCAAGCAGCTCTGATCACTTGCTGTGCCCCCCGCCCCTCTTCTCCCATATCATTTTATAGCCCCAGGTGTTGCCCTGCCCTCTTAACTGGCCAAGAGGGAGCACCTGTTCTGGCACAGGGGCGCTGGACCTACTTCATTTATAGGGGTCAGCCACATTGTGATGCATACACTACTACTTTTCTGTTGTTGAACTGTACGGTGCAGGTCTCTAAGTATTCACAGTTGTGATCTCTCGGGTGACTTTGTTTAGCTTCATGGGATAGCCACAAACCAGGGCTATTAGACAAGAATGGACGTTAATAAGCCTTGACCCTACTGAAACTTCAGTGTGCAAAATTCATGTGTATTTCTCTCATTGAAAGCACACAATTTAATTTCAGAGGATGAGATTTTCAAGGAGCCTAGGATTTCAAGGGGATATGGATGCCTACCTCCTCAAGACTCCTTGGAAAATCCCAGCTTCACAGTTTAGCTCCCTATCCTGTCTATACATGGTGCTACAGTAGAGAAACAGTTGGTTTAGCTGATAATTTATTTTAAGCATGCAGTAGGTGGTGGTCTCTTTGGCTCCACAGAAAAAGCTGTTGCTCAGTATTTTGAAGGGTCTTTTATTTTCAAACACCACACAAAGACGAGGTCATTGCCTCTCCCCTATGTACCTCTTCAGTGCTTCCCCCTTTTTTCGGAAATGAACTTGCTCAGAGCTTCCCTAAATGCCCTAGTAAGGGTTAGGTAATTTCCAGACTGACAGTGAGACAGGGAAGAACCTGAAAGGCCCCTGTGACAGTGTGTAAGGAGTGAGTACTTACTGAGAAGCTGGGGAAGGGCGGGTGCAAGCCTGCCCTCATCTAAAGGCCCCTCCCCAAGCCTAAGGGGAGGAGCCACTGAACCTAGCTCTTAACTAGAATCGGGGGACAACCAATGAAAAACAGGGATGGGAGTGAGGGTCACAGGTTCAAAATCAGGGATTCAGAAGGGGACACCAAGCAGAGAACCCCAGACAGCACTCACTGCTCCTCAGAGGCGTCCAGGGAGCCAGCAATGCAGCCCAGATGAATTCTGCCTGGATACACGAGCCAAAGGAGGAGTGAAAATAGGCCCCACAGTCACAGAGCACCTCCCTGTCCAGTATCCTCCTACTGGTATGATAGATGGCCACCTTGGCCAGCACCAGGAGGAGGTTGACGAGGAGGTTCTCATGACTTCATAGAGTCATGGATGGGGTTTGCATAAATCCAAAGGTGCAGGGAAAAGTGCAGCCAGAATCTAAGGAGAAGGGTCTGGAGGAGCCAGAAAAGGGGCTGCAACCTCAAAGTAGATGTGCGCCAGGGTATCCCTTATGCCTCAGAAGGGGCAGGCGTCAAGGAGGGGGGTAAAGGTACATGTCCGTGCTCACAGCTCCATGAAGGAACCATCAACTAATATTCCCAGCAGGCTGTGGGAGCAGGGTGGAATGCATACTGGCCCACCAGGGTTCCTCACCTTCCACAGGTGGTAGGAGATCCCGCAACTTGGAATCGGGAGGCAGAAGCCTAATGACAAGTTCCAGAGGGCCAGGGGTAAGAGGCAGACAGGGAGCACCCTCCCATAGCCCGCTCAAGGAAGACACGAGAGGCAGGTGGTAAGGCTGCCCTCACCTCCTGGAGTATGCGCCAGGTCTCGGACCATGATGAGCATGTTATTGGCATACGCTGACAAGAACACCCATTACTGTGTCTCATGGAGCACCAACCCCATCAACTTCCTGTTGAGGAGACAGAGGAAGAGCTCAATAGCCAGAGCATACAGTTGGCCTGACAGCAGACAGCCTTGATGCACCCCTTGTCTGAGGCTGACAGGTTCAGTTAAGGTGCAGTTGAGCTTGACCAAATACTCCATGGAAGTGTTCAGCACCTGAAGAAAGCCCACAAATCAGAGTCCAAAGTTGAATGCCCACAGAGTATCTAGGAGATATCCATGGTCCACCCTGTCAAATGCCTTCTTCTGGTCCAGGGACAGGAGAGTGAACAACAGACCATCCCTATACCTGAGTGTAGGAGATCCCTGACCCAATAAAGATTATCAAAGATGGTACAGCCTGAGACAGTGTAGGTCTGGTCGGGATGAACCATGTCTGCCAGCACCGACCCCAGATGCAGCAAGATGACGTTCGCTACAACCTTGTAGTCCGTGTGGAGGAGCAAGATAGGACACCAATTCCAAAGGTCACAGAGGTCCCCCATCTTGGGCAGCAAGGTAAGCATGGCTTGCCTGCATGACAGGAGGAGCATCCCGCTCCCTGAAGACTCAGTCCAGACAATGGTGAGGTCCCAACCAAGGATATCCAAAAATGCGTAGTAGATCTCCACGGTCAGCCCGTCGATGCCCAGGTATTTATTGGTGGGCATCAGACAGAGGGCTTCTGAGAACTCAGCCAGAGTGAGAGGCAGCTCCAGCAAGTACCAGTTGCCAGCACTGTCTTTTGGGAATCTATCCCAGAGCACCCCGCAGGCATCAGCATTGGTCAGAGCCAGGGAGAAGTGGCTGACTTAGAAGGCCCTGGCCCTGCCCTGCATCTCCACTGGATCTGTGAGGGGGTCCTGTCCCCTGCCACGAGGCAGGTGACATGTTTCTTGGCCCCCCTCCTTTTTTCTAGGACATAGAAGAAGCTGGAGCCATGATCCATCTCCCTGTCTTTGCATATTCTTAACCTCCCTTTCAGTGGCTTTCCCTTCACCCAAAGGTGTGTCAAGGCCATCTGCTCTATTAATCTCTTTCACCACACCCTCCACCTAGCCCTCTGGAATGGGTAGCTCATTCCTCTGTTCTTTCCACCTCCTATTATGTAAGGGAAGGAAAGGAATGGTATTGCATTCTCCTGACCAGCCACCCCCACTCCACTCAGAGGTGATTAATGTTGGAAGTGACCCCTTTTTCTTTCACTATCCCCTATCCACTAGAGAGAAAAGGGGTCCATCTATTGAAATGTTAATACAGTAAGTCTTTTGGCAGAGTTCAGACCATATTTATGGACCCTTTGCCTGATCTTAATCTGTAGTTTCAATGGCAGACCCCAAGAGGGCTTGGATCTAGGAATCCATGGTCAATATATCTATGATTGTAGAGTATGAACTGAATGAGCTCGCTCACCACCATGACAGTGTGACGTGACACTTGCATCTCCTCTGGCAAGTAGGGCAAATGTAAAAAAATCAGGGATCCCAGATGGCGTTAGCTACTACGCTGAAACCGGTCTCCTAATGGAACAACATGAAGACTGTGTGTGTTGAATATTTCATTCAATTTTTTTACATAACTAATTAAAATCCAAATCTTCTCTTTGTCCCTGGAAAATACTGGAAAATTCAAGAAGAAAAATCAACAAGTTTTCCTATAACAAATTAAATTACTCTGTAGCCTCAGAACATTTTACAGTCAGTACTGCCCCCTGAGAAATCATCCTTCTGAAATATTGATGACATGAAGAATGCTAATGTTGTAGAAAATATTAACTAATCATTGCAGACTACAAAAGAATTAGATATATAATTTAGGTCATATGCCAGAATATGGTCTTCTAATATCTATTGCATGTTTTTCAATCATGAACTGCTTTTATATTACTTATATTCTGTTTTGATTTTAGAGAAAATGTTTTAAAAATTATACAGCCTCACCAAAAATTATACAATGTTACCAAATCTACAGACCTCTGAATGTTGTTGTCGAAAGTGTAGACGCTGTGATACTATGCCAAATGGTTCTATATGTAATTTTAGCTGTCAACATGCTAGATGCATTGTCAGCTGGAGAAGGATTATGACCTTTTCTTATTCTGTTAAATGAATTTGGTTCTAAGCCTCACTCTTAGCATTAAAAAACTACTTATTCCCCTTCTCCCAATCTTCCCATGCAAGTCCAGTGCTCGCTTTGAGAAAATGGTCATCGAAACCACCACCTCAAAACACAAGGTGCTATTTACCCATGACTTGCAGTGTACTTAGTCCTTTCCAACTGTCTTATACTCTGGATATCTTAAAATGATGATTCACATTTCAAGACTACCTTCTCAATAAAATCTCTCTAAACTGTAAAGTTCACCTTGGCATATCCAAGTGGTAACCTTGAGGGAATTCCCATTCAGATGTTGCCCCACTAGTTGATTTTTTTTTTTTACTGAGGTTTATCTATGAAATATTTCCATGTGAGTGATACAGGATGGTTCTAACTCAACTACAAGAATAGAAATTATATTTTAAATGAGTAAACCATCCTCAGTCACCTTACTTAACCTCCAGGTGGGAAGATATGGGTGTAGCTTTGTTAGCGTGGCTGCATCTACTAACAAAGAGTGACTTTTTTTAACTTATGCGTGGTTCCATACTCCGTCACAGTGACTATAAATCTTGCAGATTTCCTCACTGAAAGTCTTCATGCCTGACTACTAGTAAACCGGGATTATACCATATCTGATTTAGCTTGGATAATACTTTAACAGTGTCTTCCTGTATAAAAGCTTTAACATTTCACATCAAGACCGTGATTTACTTACCATCTGCTCAGAGGTCTGTCATCAACAGAAATGATTTCTGATTCCCTTCAGATAACTGGAATTTGGCAGGGTTCTGGTAAACAGTCTTTAACCTTGAAGATGAGGAGCATACAGTAACTCACACATATCAATTAACCTTTTAAAGTGGCTTAATTGACTCTCTCTAAATGAAGTCTGCAAGTCTGCCAGGTTTTTCATGACTTTCCACACAAGTCAGAGAGAAAACATTCAGTGAGACCTGGAGGGCAATGAGGAAATTTCATCACTGTTTTGTCTTCACTGACTTCTGGTCCTTCCCCAAAAATCATCCTTAAGGTACTTGTTTTCCCTTATATCTGTCTTCCTCAAGATTGCTGCAGTGGACAAAGTTTATGGTGAGTCCTTTTGGAAATTTTGTCCTGGGAATACAAATGTTTGGCAGACAGTCATAAGCAACTTCACTGGCTATTTTCTGGAACCAAATTGGTTCAATAAAGTAGGAGGAATAATTTGGGTTCAGTTTCTGACTGTGTGATTTTGGACAAACCACTTGACCCTGCTCCTCAATCTACCAAGCTTTAATAATAAGTCTGATGTATCAAGAGGTACAATAGTTTAATACTATATATTTCCCAGAGTGTCAAGCTAATGACTGGTTTCAGAGTAACAGCCGTGTTAGTCTGTATTCGCAAAAAGAAAAGGAGTACTTGTGGCACCTTAGAGACTAACCAATTTATTTGAGCATGAGCTTTCGTGAGCTACAGCTCACTTCATCGGATGCATACCGTGGAAACTGCAGCAGACTTTATATACACACAGAGAATATGAAACAATATCTCCTCCCACCCCACTGTCCTGCTGGTAATAGCTTATCTAAAGTGATCATCAAGTTGGGCCATTTCCAGCACAAATCCAGGTTTTCTCACCCTCCACCCCCACACACAAATTCACTCTCCTGCTGGTGATAGCCCATCCAAAGTGACAACTCTCTACACAATGTGCATGATAATCAAGTTGGGCCATTTCCTGCACAAATCCAGGTTCTCTCACCCCCTCACCCCCCTCCCAAAAACCACACACACAAACTCACTATCCTGCTGGTAATAGCTCATCCAAAGTGACCACTCTCCCTACAATGTGCATGATAATCAAGGTGGGCCATTTCCAGCACAAATCCAGGTTTTCTCACCCCCCCACCCCCCTACACACACAAACTCACTCTCCTGCTGGTAATAGCTCATCCAAACTGACCACTCTCCAAGTTTAAATCCAAGTTAAACCAGAACATCTGGGGGAGGGGGGGGGTAGGAAAAAACAAGGGGAAATTTCCACGCAGTTTCCACGGTATGCATCCGATGAAGTGAGCTGTAGCTCACGAAAGCTCATGCTCAAATAAATTGGTTAGTCTCTAAGGTGCCACAAGTACTCCTTTTCTTTAAGCTAATGACTGAAAGCAGAAAGGGAAATGAATGTCTTTTGCTTAGGTTTAAAGAACAAAGGAACGTTTCTGTGCAGGGAACCGCAGAAAGATTATGCTAAATGGTGCCCAAGACTTACGTTTAGATACTGGTAAGACAAACAAGCCAATATTAAATGGCCTCATTTAAGGCATAAGAACAGAAGGAGTGGCCAGAAAATAAGAGACTGTAGCTTAGACCAAAATTCCAAATGTAAAGCAAGAAAAGCTCCATCAATCTGACTGGCATCCAGTAGTTCATCAAGGTAGAACTGTAGTTAGACTTCTTTGGTGCCAGTCAAAATTGCAGCCGCATTTGGTACTAGATGTACTTGATTAAAGAATATGGAGAGTCATATTAAAAGGGTGTACAGAAGAGTGGCCAACTACCCCATAGGAGCACATCCACTTAGTTACTATGCTGGACTACTTATGGGGCACATGTTTTTGATTGCATTAGATGCCCATTCTAAATGGCCTGAAGTATCTTTTATCAATTCAACTAGTTCAGTGCAGGCAGTGGCAGTGTAAAGACTCTCATTTTCAAGGACACGGCTTCCTGAACAGATTGTAAATGACAGTTGAACTCAATGGATATGCTTAATCCTGAGAACAGTGTTCCTGAGAAGGTAAATTTAGTACAAAAACTAAAGCCCTTTTACTTTTCCACAGATTGAATTCTGTCTACATTTCACAGTCTCTGCTCAGGGACAAAATGGGAGACCTTGGCCAAACATCCATTGGGGAAGAAGCTGCAGAATAGGGAATAGCACTTCTACCACAAATTACCAATCTTCAGTGATCTTTAATCTCAATCATTTTAAGTGGTATTTTACCTGAAATTGAATGTATTTATTCCTTCAGGTGTTCTTTTCACTTTATGGTCATATAAAAAAGACAAGGAGTTCAGAATCTAGCAGCCAGCACTCCACACCTATCAGGAGGAGTGCGGCATTTCACAGAAATGAGCCCGATGTTAGAAATATTAATCTCTCTGCGATTTCCCTGGGATTTTAACCTAGACTCTCTTGCACCTTAAGTGAGGCTAAGACTCCAGGGCAGCAGGGCAGCTATACGCAGACACACTAGAATGATTTTAGCTTTGATAATATTCAAGTAGCAGAAAAGAGGCTTTTTGAGAAAAATCTGAACTTCTCCACTAAGTCTCAAGTTTTATATTACATGCTTTCCCTAAACAACAACAACAATCCTCCAACCATCTTATTTTATTATTTACCACAGTCAGATTTGGGACCATCCAAAATATGACCAATATGACCATAGGAAGGCTCTGAAGATGGAAAATACGATGCATCCTTGTTAAATCTCACAGTATCAGTCAAATGTAAAAAACAAAAATACAAACTGGCTCATCTTTTTGCTAAGTGGGCGTGCACTTTCATGTCACTAAACCGTGTTCATTCCCTTTTGGATTGCACAGATATAAATTGAGGGCACTGCATTTATGTCAGTGGGGTTTCATGAACGTCACTGTTGTTGTTTATGCTATTTTTATTACTGTAGTGCCTAGAAGTGCTAATCAAGGATTTGGAGCCCCAGTGTGCTGGGCACTGGACAGATGTGCAGTTAAGAAGTCCTTACTCGAATCTTGGCTGAGGACAAGATATAACTGCAAAATGAGGTTAATAGTAAAAACATCTTGTTTTGCATAGAGAGGCCATGTACTCTCTTCATTTGGCCAGCCTCTTTGCCATTATCAGCTAGCAGTGTAACGGAGCTGAATTTGGTCCACCGTGGTTCTTTTAGAGTCTGTCTACGCTGCAGTCGCAGGATGTGATTGCAGCTCTTGTAGTCCTAATCATGCTTGCTTTAATCGAGCTAGCTTGGGTATTGGTAACAATGAGCCTTCAGACGCCAGCATGGGCTAGCTACCTGAGTAGTTACCCGGGTGGTTCCAGGTAGGCTTGTACAGCCCATGCTGGTGTGGCTTCAGTGCTGCCAGTACTCAAGCCTGTTAGATTAAAGCTAGCCCAGGGATGCCGACGTGAACTGCAATCACAGCCTGAGGTCGCCGTACAGACATACCTTGCCTGTTTGTTACTCAGTGTATTGCACGTTGCGGGGCAAATGAGCTCCCCAGGGTGGTGTGGTTTGCATCTCTCTAGTCCTGTTTCCAACATTTATATTCGTGGTTTTAGAATACAATCCATGGCTTAAAAATCAGCTGGCCAAAGACGGAATACATGTGATGCTTCATGGAGAGGGTCAAGAAGAAGCCAGAAAACTAGATGGTATAGAGTTAAGGTCCGTGCCACAATTTATATACCTCAGTTCAGCATTGAGCCATGATGGGAATGGGGATTTGGATATTAGGAGCCAAATGAAGAGCGTTTGATGTAAATGGAGAGAATTGGCTGGAATTCTCTGTGATAAGAATATGCCAACTAAACTAAAGATCTAAGTGTATAAGATCATGATTACTCTAGCCGTGATATATGGGTCAGAATGTTGGCCAGTGAGGAAGAGGGGAAAAACAACTACTTCATACCACCAAAATGAGAATGCTCAGATGAATGCTGAGTAAGGCAAGGCTACACAGTGAAATGATCTGAGCCATGATGCAGGTAGCCCCATCTCCTAATCTTCCCATCACGCCCCTACCATGGAAAAGCTGAAGGAGTATTGGTAACTAGCCACAAAGATAACTTCTAGCTTGGTTAAATTAAATCAGCTCCTTGCAAGAGGTGTAGTGAAGATCTGACAGCTGTTGAGTTAACTTCTCCCTATTACAAAACGTCTTTTGCCTTGTGGGTTCCTACCTGTTGGTAAGTACCTCTAGTACCTGCTAGAGGTATCTTAGAGTGCAGTGTGCTTGTTAAGCTCCAAACTACATACCAGGAGGATTTCCAGGCATGCTGCGTGTGCTGGGTCATTGCCACATCAGATTTCCCAGGGCTACCAAATTCAAAATAGCCAAAAATAGTAGACTCAGCACTGTCTCTGCTGACAGAATGGAAGAGAGAACAGAGTCAACCTCAGACTCCTGCTGAAAGGGTTGTAGAGAGATAGTCTAACCAACCCAAATAGCCAAAACTATGATGAAATACTTTCACAGTGGGTGGAGGACATAGAACCTACCTTTAAAGCCTTAAGCAAATGGCAATGCCTAACCTCTCATCTCCAGGGTGTTACTCCTTGGGGTGACATAGAGGAAGACTCCACTATTGCAAAGTGTGTGTGTGTGTGTGTGTGTGTGTGCGCACACGTGCAGAAAGAAGGGCTTAGGAGAAGGCCTTCTCAAATATTCAAAGACTTGTCAAGATGTCTGGGTGCTCATTCACAGTACATACTCCAAGTCTTACCCATCATTAGTAAATAATGACTTTTAGACTTAGTCTTTTAGACTAAATAGGAGTTCTAATTAAGGCACTTTATTATTATTTTATTACAGTATCATCTAGAGCAGGGGTGGGGAAATTTTTGGGCTGAGGGCCACATCTGGGTGGGGAAATTGTATGCAGGGCCAGGGCAGGGGGTTGGGGTGCGGGAGGGAGTGCGGGGTGTGGGAGGGGGTGCGGTGTGCAGGAACGGGCTCAGTGCAAGGGATTGGGGCAGAGGAGGGGTGCGGCATGTATGAGGGGGCTCAGGGAAGGGGATTGGGGCACAGGAGGGGTGCAGCATGCAGGAGGGGGCTCAGGGCAGTGGTGCAGGAGGGCGGCGGACTGCAGAAGGGAGCTCAGGGCGGGAGTTGGGGTGCAGGAGGGGTGCGGCAGGCGGCTCAGGGCAGGGGGCTGGGGTGCATGGGGATGCAGGGTGAAGCAGGGGGCTCAGGGCAGGGAGTTGGGGTGCAGGGGGCAGGAGGGGTTCAGGTTCTGGCCCAGCGCCGCTTACCTAAAGCGGTTCCAGGGTGGAAGCAGTGCACATCGGGGCCAGGGCAGACTCCCTGTCTGCCTGCCCTGGCTCCGCGCTGTGGCGTGCCCCTCACCATGTCCCTGCACAGCCCCTGGAGGGGGACACAGGGCTTCGCGTGCTGCCCTTGCCACGCCTCCAGGTACTTCCCCCGAAGCTCCCATTGTCCGTGGTTCCCTGTTCCTGGCCAATGGGAGCTGCGGGGGGCGCTGCCTGGAGGCAAGAGCAACGCACAGAGCCCTCTGCCGCCCCCCACCCAGGCCACAGGGTCACGGTGCCAGCCACTTCTGATAGCGGTATGGGGCCTGCGGTACCGCGGGGGGCAATCCCGCAGGCCGGATCCAAAGCCCTGAAGGGCCGGATCCAGCCCGCAGGCCATAGTTTGCCCACCCCGATCTAGAGATTGGGGGCCCCAGTGTGTGAGGCAATGTACAAACACATGGCAAGAGATAGGGCTTAAAGTCTAAATAAACAAGGCTGACAAAGGGTAGGAGAAAGGTTATCTCTATTTTCTCAGATGGCAAAGGGAGGCACACAAGAGCTCTGTGTCAGAGCTGAGAACTGGACCTTGATCTTCAGTGCCAGCCCAGTAACTTAGCCACAAGACTATTCTTTCTCTCTACTTGTATGCAGCTAGAACCACTCTGAATGCAAGAGAAGATGCCTTTCTAAAAGCTTAATACTCTGAAACATTCTGCAATAATCTCTGGGGTGGAGTTATCAAGATTAGAGTTTGGACATTAATGTTTAATGACATTCTGCACAATATACAGTAACTGAGTTCTATATTAAAAATTTAAACTAAATTACATAACTTTAAATGGAGTCCAGGTGCGGTAACAATTTTTTGCATTGTTTATATGAATTCCAGACTATGTATCAGCACTGTAATTAATCCATAATAAGGACTGGCACAAAATACCAAAATTACTCTAAAAGAGTCACAAAATATTGTGGCAATGATTAGCTTTTTCTGTCGTGCTCGGGATTGACATAGTGAATTTCTTTATACTGCAAATTGATTTGAGGTATCCATTAACGAAAGTCACCTTGCTACTGGTGTTTAAAAGAAGCCACTCTGAAGATGTATTATGCTTGAAACCCTTAAAGGAACTTGTCTATTACAGCACAAATTGTGTTTGCAAGTATCTGTTTGTATTCTGAACCACTGTTAGCTGCTTAGACTGTGAATGTGACTGTTTATGGACACTTGTGAGAACAGGTTTGCGTTTATCTGACTATATGGGAAATGACGGTACTTTGTATGAATGGCTGTATTTGTACATAAACAGTACTGTGCACGAGAGAGAGAGTGTCTTTGCCATTTGTTGTTCATCATTTCTTATTCTCGTATTTAAATCGTTTCAGTGATCCAGCCAGAGAGGAGAAACAATGCTTTGTGACCCAGCTGTCAAACATGTGCAGCACAAACAGTCTCTGGGAATGCTCCAGGAATAACCCGTAAAGCGGTAAGATATTCAAAATCTTTGGTAAATAGTTAGGAATAACTAACATATGTTGAGGTAAGCAGTACCAGTCTGGGACCAGAAAAAAAAGTTAAATTCATAAGAAACTTATTGGAAACAAGTAGTTCAACAAGCTGTTGTCTGAACTGAGCATCTTAATTCATATTGATCTTGAATGGTACTTGAGTGTCTAACTCCCTTAGGCTCACTTGAAAATCTTAGTCCTAATCTTGAATAGGTACATCTAATTCAGCATGTGACACAGTGGTTGATGATGCTGTAGAAATGCAATAAAAATAGATGGATATGGAGAATCCTAGAAAGAAAATGGAAATAAATGGAAAAATACAGTCATAAATCCTGCCTCTCTTTGTGAGAAAGAAGAATCTGATTGGGGACACAGTTTTTCTACAAATGAAAGTTTAGAACAAACAAAACTTTAAATTATCTTGCTCCCATCTATATCTCTGTCCTTGTGTCTCCAGGTGCTCAGTCTCTAGGTTCTTCGCAAGTTTTCCTTCACCTCAGTCTCCCACCCTTGTCTTTGTTTCCTACCATGCTGCCCACCATGCATGGAACCCACTATCCTCTCAGTCTTCAGGTGGCCTCCTCTCTCCTCCTTGGAACCTCTGCAAACAATCCCTCCTCCCTTCTGATCATGAACAGTCCTCGTGCCACGCCTCCTCCAAGCTGTTCTTCCGTCTTGCCTTTTCTTCAGGGCAGAGGTCAGGCCACACTTAAGTTTGTAAAGTGTTACATAAATACAGTGCTATATAAATGTTTTGTAATAATAATAATAATTGAAAATCACCCTGGTACCATAATATGAAATCTCAGGTGTAAGAGGTAAATCTACACAGTGGGTCAGATCCTCTATCACAATCTGGCACTTCCAGCTGCCTGAGTGGTGCAAAGGAGCAGGCCCGTTGACAGCAATTCTGGGCCCCAAAGGCAGAACAGTCAATGGGCCCCATAGAAAGGGATGGCCTGGCGTGGCATCACCATATGGGCGCAGAACTGGACCACGTGCGGCAGCTAGTGCACGCACACACAAGCTGTGCACACACGGTCCACCTGACATTTGGGCGGTGCTGCGTCTGCTCTGGCTGGTGCCCAGTGAGCTGCCGACTGCATTGCTGGGTGCGGTCTTCCAGCCAAGGCTGGATTAACCTTTTGTGGGCTCGGCACCAAACATATTTGTGGGCCCCCATGGGGGCAATGGAGCATGGCATGGGGAGGTCAGTACCTGGAGCGAGGGGCTGGCCGGGGCAATGGGGCAGGGCATGGCATGAAGAGGCCAGTCCCAGTCCACCCAGCCCAGTGCGAGGGCACTGTTTACAAATCAACAGCTGCCAGACGCAACTGGCCCACCTGGCCCAGCATGCTGTCAGTATGCCCCTTCCCTCAGGGGCTGTCCCACACAGGCCCCCCCCATCTAAAAGCCCCCAATTCCCTATTGACAGCAGTCCCCTGCCCAGAGACACACACCCCCCCACAGACCCCAAAACCACAAATGCACAGAACCTTATCATAGAAGATTAGGGTTGGAAGCGACCTCAGGAGGTCATCTAGACCAATCCCCTGCTCAAAGCAGGACCAACCCCAACTAAATCATCCCAGCCAGGGTTTTGTCAAGCCGGGCCTTAAAAACCTCAAAGGATGTAGATTCTACCACCTCCCTAGGTAACCCATTCCAGGGCTTCACCACCCTCCTAGTGAAATAGTGTTTCCGAATATCCAACCTAGTCTTCCCCCACTGCAACTTGAGACCATTGCTTGTTGTTCTGTCATCTGCCACCACTGAGAACAGCCTAGCTCCATCCTCTTTGGAACCCCCCTTCAGGTAGTTGAACACTGCTATCAAATCCCCCCTCATTCTTCTCTTCTGCAGACTAAATAACCCCAGTTCCCTCAGTCTCTCCTAATAAGTCATGTGCCCCAGCCTCCTAATCATTTTTGTTGCCCGCTGCTGGACTCTCTCCAATTTGTCTACATCCCTTCTGTAGTGGGGGGTGGGGGGCAAAACTGGACACAGTACTCCAGGTGTGGCCTCACCAGGGCTGAATAGAAGGGAATAATCATTTCCCTCCATCTGCTGGCAATGCTCTTACCAATGCAGCCCACTGGCCTTCTTGGCAACAAGGGCACACTGTTGACTCATATCCAGCTTCTTGTCCACTGTAATCCCCAGGTCCTTTTCTGCAGCTTCTTGTCCACTGTAATCCCCAGGTCCTTTTCTGCAGAACTGCCTTTTCTGCACCCTGCACACCACCACCCCTTCCCACAACCTCACCACAGCTGCCCAGCACCCCACACAGAACCCCCACTCCCTAGCACCCCAACACACACAGATCTGGGCCTAGCAAGAGCTGCCCACAGAGCCCAGGCCACTCTGGCAACTCCTGGACCCTTCACTATGAGGGTCACCAGCAGGGAGAGGTAATGCAAAGAGTAGGGTTGGGGAGGCAGGAGCTCCTGGGAGGAGCTGGGTATACAGGCCCAGGGGCCAGGGGGTTTGTCGTTTTGGAAGGATGGGAAGCTCCCATTTCAGATTTTGCTCCACTCCTCCCCCCATCCCGGGGCTTAACACTACAAGGAGAACCTACACTGACCAGCTACATAGGGTACCAAGATGGAAACACAACTCCCACAGCACAGAGATGTAAGTCTCTGTTTCACTAAACGTACACACACAGATTTGCTTCTTCCTGTTCACTTGAACTTAAAACAACTGCTTCCCATTAGGTCCTTGCTCTATTTCTATTTTCCAGAGGAAGATCTGCAGGTCCTGGTTTCATACACTTGCACCTCAGTGACATTAATAATGTCACTTAGTTAATAACACCACCTTATAAGCCACCCTGAGTGAGGGACAGCACATAGCTGTGCTTCCTCATGTTCATATCAGGTACTGAATTGTGACTCCATCACTATTTGGTCTCTTCCTCCCCTCCCTCTTGCTCCACTGGGGGAACCTGCCCATTTTCTGGCACAATTTACTTCCCCCAAACATGCTGTCTGCCCTGGACTCCCCTTCCTCTTTCTCCATGTGCAGCATTGTATGGTGATGCCTTTCTGATCTCTTACTTCTCACTGTGGGCACAATGTAGACAGCTCACAACTGAGCTCTTAGAAAAGGGCTGCCCACATAAAGAAGTGGAACTTCTACGCTCCCCATGTTGCTGAATTCAGGTACAGCCTCGGAGCCAATTATATTAATATTTATTCTTATTAGTACAATTGCTAGGAAGCAGAAACAGGAGAGGACTGACAAATGCCATCTCTTCCTCATCACCTTTCTTCTAGTTTCATATTTAACACCTTCCTCCCACACCCAAAGAAAAAGTGGCAAGGCTAGAACTAATCTATTTCCCTCATGCCTGCATTCTTTACTCAGGGCCAAATCTCCTTTGAAATCAATGGGAGTTGTTTGTCCTGGAACTGTTGTTTCCCCCTGCCTGCACTGCAGCTTCTCCGAGGCTCCAGGGCTTCCCTGCCCGGCACGGCTTCTACTGGGGCTCAGGGCTTCCCTCCGCCCCCCCACCCCTACCCCCACCCTGCCCTATGGCGTCTGCCTGAGCCGGGGGTTTCCCTCACCCACCTACACACCTGTCTGGCGCGGCTTCTGCTGGGACACCCAGGTGAGCTTGGGGCATCTTCCACCCCACGGCTTGGGCTGTCTGTCTGCTGGGATGCCCATTTTTGGGGGGCCCCAAATTGGCCAGGGGCGCCCTGGGCATGGGCCCCATTGGTCCATGCATTAATCTGCATGGCTCCCAGTCCCTCTCAGCACCCACTGCCCCATGCCAGCTCCTACCTTGTTTATCTCCCTGTGGATGGAGAGAAGCCCTCCCGCCCCTCAGCCAGCCAGCAGGTGGGCCAAGGGGAGCAGGTGGTGGGGAGAGGCAAGAGTCAAGGGGGGCTTCTTCTGCTCCCCCCCTTTTTTGTAATGTCCCACCTGTGCCCTTTTAAATCACCCAGGCCCCATGGCAATTGCCCACTTTGCCCCACCACCCATCGGCAGGCCTGCAAAGGAGCTAAACATTGCCTCAGCATAAGCTCAGCTAAACATTGCCTCAGCATAGAGGGTTAGTCAGGGGAAGGAGGAGGCATGAGTGGATGGAGCTGAGCTCCACTTTACTGATCCTCAACTGACAAATGGTTCTTTTGGGATCTTATGCTGATACATAAATTACAGCAGCCTTATGGCTGCTCTAACTCCGTGTTGGGCCAATGCAGACGAGTTTCAGACACAGGGAGATGTAACCAGCTATTGGATGCCCCATCCTTCTCCTATTTGCCTGCACACTGAGTGGAGTTCTGGTGTAGGAAAGAATCTGCCCCACCATCTCTTTTAATATTCTAATAGTCTTCTTGGGTCTTAGAGATACAACAGGGTAATTATTTCCTAAGCACCTAACATCCTTTAAATACATTTTTTCTATTTAGTTTTCTAAATAGCTAATATTCTTTATCAAATGTCCTAGGCAGGTTTCCCCAATTTACTTTTTCATTTAAAAGACTCTTGTGATCTCCAGAGCTCCAGTAGTATTAGCTGAGTTTGGTGAACATTTGGACACCAACCCAGTTTCTGCTTCACCTTCAAATGAGGTGATCTTCTGTTTAAAGTTCTCCATTGATCGTCTCTCTTTTTAAAATTTCTCCAAAATGCATGAAAACAGCCTGAAAACATATAAATTAGGGTTGTAGAAAATTCTCCTTTCTCTGCCAAAAAGGGATATCCAGAAGGTAATGCAATCCAGTTATGAAGCTTGGGGTAAATCCTTGCCATCTTAACTATTTATTACATTTATGCTACTTTTTTGGGATCTAAATACTAATCTCTGAATCTTGTAATGCACTTCACAAAGTAGTTTCTGTCTAGTGGGTGAGTTTTAAGCCCAAGTACAGGAGCAGGAGTGTTCATTAGAATAATGGAAATTTGGAAATTTTGATTTGGTAGATTTTTTGCAGTATTCAATGCTTTCTTTTCATGAAACTCTTGCAACTCTAACTTCTGCTTTATTTGCAATTTTGAGATGTTACTTGCACATCAAAATCATGAACAGATTTCATGCAAGTTATGCGAAAACCATCTTCTTTCAGAAAATGGGTCTGTTAGATGTAATTTCTTCAGAAGTGAGTCAAATTTTGCATGAGGAAAAAAATCTTCCATTTTGGCTAGTGTCATATTTTTCCTCATTAATATTTTGCACACTTCCAGCATAATCAAAATCTGTTGTGGGCAGTGAGTAACATTCTGTCTACAGAAAAAAATCCTTTTTAAATTTCATTGGGAGAATGTATTCTTCACTTGCCTCATTGGGTAAAGCTGCTGATACAGAATCAAAATGGAATTCACCACCTCTTTAGATGTAGAGAGGAAGAGCATCTCTCTAATCTCCTTGGTGTTTTGGGTATTCTTCTGGTTTAAGGATATATAAACTTAATGATGCTGTTACTGTATAGTACGGATCTTGGTATGCTTCATAGAAAGGACAGGAAGAGGTTGTCAAATATAGTATTGATCCTCAGTCACACTTGGTTTTAAGGAAGGCTTCTGAAACAAAGTATAGTAACATCACAGTATTTCAAAGGAGAATTAAACAAAGCATGAACAAAAGGTGCCACCAAAAAGGCATCAAAAAGCAGGTAGGGACAGGAATGCACAAATAAAAAATTGGAGAGGAAAATGACCAAGTGGATATTCATGTTTGGGTTCATTTCAGATGAACAAGCTCAAACTATCTTGGAATTTGTTCTAAAGAAAGTTTTCAGTTCTCTCTAATATATGCTCTCTTACTACAATCCAAAACTCTAGGTGTGGCTGGGAACAAATATGATTGTACTAAATCAAGGCAGCTCCAAAGAGGTAATCTGTGACTAATCAACTCAGTAGGCGTTAAAGTAACACTATGATGGTACTTGGAGTCTAGGACCAGTGGAAGTAAATGACACTGAGAATATTACATTGCAGAGAAGTCCCACTATAAATGTCTCAAGAAACCATTCAAAGTGCAATTATGTTTCTCCATTGCCATGGATGCTTGGGTCTTCATTCATATGACTAAGACAAGGACCCTGATTAAAATCTAAATGAGACAAAAAAACAGACTGAGGGCTGAGGAAAGGCATGTTTCAGGTATGTGACATGCCTGGATTATTTTTGTCATGTGTTGTACCTCCAGTGTATCTTTAAGAATATTTTATAATATATATTTATAACTGTATTGAAGGAAGAGAGTAGTTGAAGACTGTTAGTGCCAAAGAGGAAAGAAAGCCAAAATAAATTATTCCAGGTGCAACTTAAGGAGGCCACTAACCAGCCTGGCACACAGGAGAGGGAAAGGAAGCTATTGCAGGAATAGGAATCAGTGATGGATAAAGGGATAGTAACATTCTGTGAAGAGCCTAGTCAGAGAATCTGGTGACTGAGCACATGGCTAGGACTGTGTTTAAGAGAATGGGCTTGATTCTCTTCTGTTAGTCCAATACCTGTATAAATCTGTAAATCATTTATGTTATTCCATACTTAAACTCATGTGGGTCCAGTAGATGTAGCTTTTCATTAGTCATGTATAATCCTGAAAAGCCTTATTACACTTAACAGAATAAACAATAATAAAGATCACTCAATTTGATAACCAGAAGATTTTAAACATCTGTTTGCGGACAATAATGTTGGCCAGCCGCAATGTAAGATTAGGTAGGTAAGCAAATTGCTCTACACCATAAATTGAGCTAACATAGTTCAGTGCCTCATAGCAGTAAATGAAGCATGAGAGGGATTGCTAAAATATGTAAGGCCCAAGAGGTTATAGTTCAAATTTACAAGAGGCTGGATGAAGAAGCCTGTATGTTAAAGGCAATTGACTATTTTATCCTTGTTAACAATAGAAAGAACAGTAAATAATCAAAGTCTGGAAGGCTAAAACTAATAAAGCAAGCTATCAAAAATACAGCTAATAAAACAAGATAGAAAAATCAGTACTGAAGTAAAGTAACCTATCATAAAATCAATTTTAGCAACATGAGCTGCCAAGAAGAGAGAGATTTCAACCTTAATTTTAAGAAGACGCAGTTTAAGCAGCACATGGTGCCTCGGTGATGGAGGCGTTTAACACTTAAAATATGGCAGCTAAAGGCTTTTGCTTCATGCATCTTTCAGGCAAACTCTGGGACAGGGAGAAGATGCGATCCTACATAGTACTGAATACAACCAGGGACAGGAATTCTTAAAATATTGGTAAAATGTGCCTGACCATTACTGTATGTCCCTTATTTGTGCTACAAGTAAACAGAGCAATTTTTTAATCTATTCATTGACTTTGTTGTAACTGATGGAAAGACTTTGCAATCAGCAAAATATGTTCAAATCATTACTTTCTCAACAGAAATGAAGCAGCAGCCTGTACCAGCTGGAGACTTTGCAGAGCCCTGTTGTGCAAACCAGCCAATAAAGAATTACAGTAATCTAATCCTGAAGGAAGAGATGAAAGTGTAAATTGCCTTTTCAAGTTTCCTGAGATGGAAATGACAATTGCTTGGCAATGGCCTTTTCAAATGGGTAGCAAGATGATCTCGCTGTGGAGATGAAATACTTCTCAAAGGTCTAACATGAATCTCAAACATTTCTGACGACTGAGAAAATAACTTGATTGCAAACTGAAGAATTATGCGATGAAGAAAAAAGCTTCTATGAACTTCACAGCTGAGAAGCGGCATATCTGTCTTATCCAGATAAGGTTCAAGGAAGATCTGATGCCGTGGACTGGACATCCACCAAGTATGATGCTAGCACTCATGTTACATGGCGTATATGTCTATAAGAATTAGAACACAAGTATTAGAAATAGGCAAACTCTGTGCACTGCCTGCTTAGTGACTCCCTGCTGGAATCTGACATGGATTTCTTCTCTCTTTACTGTAAAGCGTTCATCACCAAACAACTTCTTTGGGCTGAGAAAGGAAGTTCCTCTCAGGATTCACTTGGGTATCAGCAACTGCAGAGCCAAGAAAAAAAAATCAGGTCTGGTGGCCTCGATTCTGTGCAGGCTTTTGGGCTGAGCATTTGGGCAATTTGTTATCTGGATGACACAGATAAAAAACCCTTCTTGAAAATGTTTCTTTTAATATTTTGTTGTTCGTAATGTGATTTTTCATCCTCGTTCAGAGTGTTTTTAAGAGTGGAAGTTTCATTTAACGCAACAATCAAGCCCTTCTGGCCACCCTTTGGAGAATTATTATTAGAATTTTACACGTGTTTGGTCTGAGAGTATGAGGAATAGACAGCAACACTAAATAACTATTTAGTATAACCAAAAGGCAAACATCTAGAAGTGACTAAAAAAACTTTCACTGAAGATTAACTACTCTCTAAGACATCTCTCTAATGACTTAGATATTACTCAATAAAATTTATAGTAACTGATGTATAATGTAGAAACTATTGCAAGAAAATCAATCTTGAATTGGCAAGGGAGTTGTTCTATGCTGAATAAGGGGCAAACTGATCCTAATATAACTCCACCAAAGTTATTCACTCCAAGTAATGAATTGCCTGAAAATGATGAATAAACATTTTCTGAGGACTAGCCTTGACTCAAACAACTGCTTTGTGTTTCTATGTAACTTTGTGTAGATCTCGATTCTTTCACACTTAAAAAGAACAGTCAGCTTGTCAATCAAATTTCCATTGGAACCATTTTGTAACTGCAATCGTTACACACAGCTCCTAAGATTATGGCTCTTTCACTGGCTTGTCAATTTGCATCATTCTCATACACTACTTTGCGGGGAGCTTCCCTGTATGTTTTTCCTCAGGCCTAGGAAGAGAGGGTGTTCCAAGTAACATTCAGCAAAGCTGGTACTTTGAAGACAGGTGTGTTCGCAGACAGAGAGAGAGAGGGGAAGGAGAGCTGGGCCTGAGCATGTCTGGTGATGGTATGCTCAGGTTTGCTCAGGTGCTGCATCCAAAAATTGATTTGAAAAAAATTGTAGCGTTCAAGTGAATTGATCCCATGAGATCTTGAAGAGCCAAGGATGGGTCTGTATCTGAGATAATGTATAATGACTTGGGAAGTTAATAACTAGACGGATGGATGTTAGAACTGCAATTACATAGCAATAAGTCAAGGAGTCTGTTTTACATAATATGTAAATACACTTACAATTATCCTTGCTTTTTAATTTTACCATGCATTCCAACATTCTGGAAGTAAGTAGGCATGTGTTGGGCTGTACTCCCCACACTGGCCCTGAGAAAATAAATTAAGCCCAATTAACCTATTGGTGCCACCCAGGGAACAGGTATTGATTAATCAGACAAGAGGCTCAGCTGGACAGGGGCAGGAAGGGCCTGTATAAAGCCAAGTCACTGGCAACTGAAGGGGATGAGGGAAGGTGTGTTGGGACTATAGAGGGCAGTCCACAGTTACTCACTGTGGACTGCCCTCTATAGGGCAGTATTGTCTATATTGTGTAGACTAACTGTGAGGAGGGAGTTGGGAGGCTGGCAAACCCAAAGACTGGGGAAGCCAAGAAGGTAGGAGAAGGCTCAGAGGAAAAGCAGCAAGGAAAAGGAGTGCAGACGTTGGCAGCTCATTAGAGGACCCCTGAACTGGAACCCAGAGTAGAGGGTGGGCTTGGGTTCCCCGACCAGCCACTAGGGATGTGGCACAGACCAGGCAGAGGACAGTGGACTGCCTGGGATGATTTGTTTTAGAAAGACTTTGTTAACCATCTTCACCTCCCCCCCCAAAGGAGGAACTATGTAGAGACCCAGCTGGAGGGCTGAGTCACGAAGAGAAGGCTGCAGTTCCTAGAGTAAGAGGCGTCTAGAGGGTGAGAGGACAATGGGAGAGTCACTGCCAGAGGAGGGCACAGTGCTTGGCCAGAGCTAATCCTCAAAGCGACCAGGATGAGGTGCCATCATCAGTGAGTGGACCCCATGACAAAGCATTATTTCAGCCTGAAGTTAGCATTGGAAATACAGATTTAAATTTTATCTTTCATGGGACAGCATAAAATCCTGGCAGCAGATCTTCCTTTGAGAGCGTCTTCTACCAACATAGTTACCGCCTCTCGTAGAGGTAGTTTTATTATGCCGACAGGAGAGCTCTCTCCCATTGGCATAGGGTTCAGCTGCACCGATGTAGCACATATTGTGTAGACTAACACTTAGTCTGTAGGAAATAAAGGGCACAGAAAGATGAACGATCTATCAAGATACAGAAGAAATGAGGATGAGAAAAGAATGACAGCTGAGAAAAAAAACTTTCATCTTAACTGTGAGATGTTATCTTATAGAAAACCTGTTTTTGCATCTATGAATAAATGGTAATTTTGCTGGACCTGACCTGACCTGCTTCCTGCCCCAGATACAACCTGCTTGGTTGCTTATGTATATCCTCTGTGTGTGTTTATAGATAGAGCTGGCAGTAATGCTCAAGTTAAGGTTGACTAATACTTTCTATTATTCACCAAACATTAACTATTAAGGTTGAAATTTTCCATGATCATCTCTCTCTCACATTTTTTTTGGCAAACTTTCAGCAAAATGATTGTCATTTCTGAGAATGATATAGGGAACAAATATATTTATTTGCTCAGGTGTATTCTTACGGTTTTGCTGGGAATTTCTGGCACTCCATGCTTAGGAGCAGGAACTTCAAACTTGATAAGAGGGCCATCCTGTGATCAGAGGTCTTTTGTTGTTCCCATAAAAATCCACTCAAATCTGGCTATATTACAAGTCTCAGAAAATTGCTATTTGCACGTGTTTGGTAGGGGCTTGTTGGAGTTGGTCACCAAAATTCTCCCTAAGATTCTTTCTGTGTTGAGTGTGCTCCAACCTCAGAGAACTCGGTGAATATGGTGTAGGAAGTGGGACTTTCCCTGAAGTTGATTCTTCTAGGTGCCAGGTGCTGCTGGACACAGGAATTGAGAGCAAAGACGCTGCCTCTGCTCTGTTCTTAATGATCCCCCAACTGATGAGCAGGTAGCATAAAGAAGAAAGGACAACCTCAGGGGAAAGCAGAGAGGTGAGGAACAGAGAAGGTTAAGAGGGAGAATAGGAGGTGGGTGAGAGAGAGAGAAGAGGAATATGCTAGAAGAGATGGGGCAGAAGGATCTGCAACCGCTAGAGAAGGGGTCGGCAATCTATGACACGCGTGCCGATTTTTAATGGCACGCTGCTGCCTGCCGAGTCCCAGCCACCGGCCCCGCTCAGCCCGCTGCCGAACCAAGGCCAGGACCCCGGCAGGCAGCAGCATGCCATTAAAAATCCTGCCTGCTCTTCTCCGCCCTCCCACTCACCCCGGGCTGCTGCTACAGGGCAGGCAAGCTCCCCTCCTCCCCCGCCTCTTCCCCCAGCTTGCTGCGTTCCTGCCCCTCCTCCTCTCCCTCCCTGCCGCCGATCAGCTGATGACCCTTGTGCAGGAGGGGGAGAAGCGGAGCCGCAGCGCGCTCGCTGCTCCAGGAGGAGGCGGAGACGAGGTGGGGATGGGGTGGTGGGGAAGGAGGGTGGAATCAGGCCAGATCCCCTCCAGCCCCCTGCTGTGAGCCGCTCTGGGCAGGGGGCTGGGGGCACCCCCACGACCACAGTCCACACCTCCAGCCCTCTGCCCTGACCCCTACACCCCCAACACACCCCAGCCTCCTGCCCTGACCCCTGCACCCTCCCACGACCCCAGCCCTGACTCCAGTACCCCCCATACCTACCCAGCCCCCCCACATCCTATGCCCTGACTCCTGCATCCCCTCCCATGCCCCCAGCCCCCTGCCCTGACTCCTGCACCCCCAACACATACCCAGCCCCCTCACACCCCATATCCTGACTCTTGCACCTCCCACATTCGTACCCCCACATTGAGCACCAAACGGGAGCTCCTGCACTCTCCCATCCCCTACATTGCCACCTGCACCCCTCGCACCAAATGGGAGCTGCCCAGGTAAGCATTCCACACTTCACACCCAAACTCCAACCTTGAGCCCCCTCCCTCATTCTAGCTCCTGGCCAGACCCTACACCCCAACTCCCAGCCTGCTCCTTCACTCCCAGCCCTGTGCTCAGTGCACTCCCACCCTCAGCTCAGTGCAGAGAGAGAGGGAGAGAATGGGCTAGAACCAGGGAGAAGGTAGGTACCCACTCTATATGGGCAGGGCTGGGATCCCAGACCAGCAGCGGGCTGAGCGGGGCCGGCAGCCGGAACGCTGGCTGTCAGGAGCCGGTGGACTGAACCCCAGACCGGCAGCAGGCTGAGTGGCAGCGGGCTGAGCCACTAAGCCCACTGTCAGTCTGGGGTCCCAGCCACCAGCCCCGCTCAGCCTGCTGCCGGTCTGGGGTTCTGGCTGCCAGCCCCTTGCCAGCCGGGGTCCCGGCCGCAGGCCCCGCTCAGCCTGCTGCCAGCCTAGGTGAATGGAACCCCAGGCTGGCAGCGGGCTGGTGGCGTAAGATCAACATTTTAATTTAATTTTAAATGAAACTTCTTAAACATTTTGAAAACCTTGTTTACATATGACAATAGTTTAGTTATATAATATATAGACTTATAGAGAGAGACCTTCTAAAAACTGTTAAAATGTATCACTGGCACGCGAAGCCTTAAATTGAAGTGAATAAATGAAGACTCGGCACACCACTTCTGAAAGGTTGCTGACTCCTGCACTAGAGCAAACTCTCCTCCAGAGCCTGGAAATGAATCCAGGATTCCTGAGTCTCAAATTCCTCTGCAGTCTGCATTCATCTTTGAAACCAACTGGCAAAATGTCTTACTCCCCCTCTAGTGGGTGGTCCAAATAGAGAGAAACTTGCTACTGCTGCCAATTACTCCATTAAGTCAAGCAGACAAAAGGTCTACACTGTGGATCTAAAGGCTGCAATGCTGCTTATGACCCATGCTGAGGGGCGATATGATTCCCCATGATAGAATTTTGTGGGGAGTGGGATTCAGTTTATAAAAATTTCAGAAATCACATTCAAACAACTGTTAAAAGAACATAAGGTGACCCATACAATTTTTATTCACATCCCCCCTTGTGCGAGTGCATTATGAGACAGTCTTTAATTCCATGATCACAAGACCCCTGCCTCATACTGTGCACAGTATAGACCGGCTCTGGGTTATGTAGTGAAGGAGGCTGTTGTCGGTAAGACCCTTGCCTCATTTGTTCCAGAAGTTGGAAGGTGTATAGTGAATAAGGTAGAGGACTGGAGGAAGAGAAAGTAGAGTCTCACGGTTAAGATAATTGAATGCTGCCCTGGGAAATTGAATTCTATCCTTGCCTGTGCTACAGAACTCCTGTGTGATGCTAGACAAGTCACTTAAACCAAACTCTTCATGGGTGGTCACTTATTGCATGTTCCTCATGATCTAGGTGCCCAACTTTTTGAGACACCTCACCCCTGAGGTGCTAAACCCTAAAAACTGCAATCAAAATCAAAGGGAACTGCACTTTGAATGTAAAATGTGCTGAGTACTCTGAAAAATCACATTGTAGGTATCTCAAAATGAGAACCCCAAAGTAAATTAACATTTGACAATTTTTTCATTAATCTCTTTGTGCCTCAGGTCCCATCTGTAAAATGGGATAATAATACCATATTCCTTCAGGGGTGTTGTGAAGATAAATTCATTAATGAGCATCATACAAAAATCCATAAGGAAATTAATAATTCTGCATTCAGTGCAGGGTTTAAATGGCATACAGCAAATAAGGCTCTGATGGCACACACTGAATAATCAGGATAAAAAGAAATATGAAATGACTCAGCAGTCCAGTGGAAAGAAGTCATGTGTAGCTAAAGTCAGTATCACACAAACAAGGGGCGCTGAATTAAGTGGCATTTCCCCACTTTTGAGTGCTTGACTTTGCGACCTTACACTCTTTTAACCGTTTTGGTTTGTTTTTGGGTGGTTGGTTGTTTAATATCACCTTAATTGTGGACTAAAAATCTGATCAGTAGCAAAAAGGTGGTACAGTAGAGGAACACTGTGTCAATTAAAATTTGCCCCCAAATTATGGTTTTTGCTAAAAGAAGCTTTTATAAAACCTAAAATGCATGATTCCTTTCAAAATTCCTATTGAAAGACTGGTTTTAAAAGTTTTCTACAGTGTTTGCAACCCAGACATGACAGTACTAAGAACTTTGAAAATGAACAATAACCATACTTGAAATTTTGACTAAGGACCTCTCTAAACACAAAAGTTCTAATACTTTACCTGTACTTGTCTAGTAAAGAGGTACAGAGCCCCTAGGGTGGATGCAATGATAGTTGTGTGTGTAGCTTTATACAGTCTGGTTAAAAAAAAGTACATCCCTACCTGACATGATAGTGGTATGAGAACTGTGTAGACCAGGCCTAAATGTCCAAGATGAATAAATAGTGAAAAGTAAAATTGATTTTTAAAAATCTTCCATGCTTCGTGGAGCAGGTGCTGAGGTCCACCCAGTGCAGAATTCGGCGCCCTTAATTTACATTAGGTGGGGCCGACCCTGTAAACCCTCATTCATGTGAGTAGTTCTTAACAGGACTACCTCCTCTGAGCAAGGATTTATGTCACTGGTTTTTATATTGAGTATTTGAATGCATTACAACTAACAAAACAAAATGCCATGGAACTTGTGGTACTTCTTGCTTTTGGTTGGGTTGATAATACAGAGAAAAGAACCTTTCTTACAGTAATTCAGTGCTTCTGGGTAGAACTCAGAAGTGTAGGTATGTGGTTAAAAATAACTTAATTAATATCCAGTGTTTTTAATGCCTTTAAAAAGTTTCAGTTCCTGTCTGATTTCAGAAGATATATTACCATCCTTTCTCTTGCAAGATCCTTGTCCATTTTTGAACATGGTCATGAGGTTTAAGGCCTTAGTGTATTCAAACTTTTATTACATCTGGTAGATCAAGAAGCTTTCTTCAGAAATAGTATCTGGTAGAGACAGTGCAAGACAACTAACAGCTAGAATTAATGTTACTATGTGAGTTACATTAGCTGACTGAGTGCTTCAACTTGAGATGTAAGTGAGCTTTTACTTTTGATATTTTATATTCGTCTGAAAACCGAAGCACCTTGCAGTATACTTTATAAAGTTCTTCCTGGTTTGTTATCCATGTAAAGGACTGCAAATGTCACAGGAGCAACTTGCTTTTGTAACACGAAATGGGGTGAGATGAGGCTGTGATGAGAATGTTATGCATTATAGAACATCCCAGCCACTTCTATGTGCATGAGGTGCTCTAAAACAGAAATGTGCAAAGTACTGCTTGCCTACCAAATCAAAGTTCTATGGAAAGGATAATACATTTTACCATTCTTGGGAATACAAAGTTGACTAATAACTTGCACAAGGAAAAAGAAACAAAACCACAACGCCCTGAGAGATGAATGTAAGGAGTCCTGTTTTTTCCACAGTTCTTTGAAGAGTATTTTAGACAAGATTTTACAGTGTTCATAAGCTTGAACTTTTTAAAAGGAACGGGAAATAGATTGATTGGCATGGTGTGTTTGTTTTAAGTAGGTAAACTTAAATCAGGAAGTTAGGGAAAATTCAGATCCAAAAAGTTTGGGGGTGGGGATGTTCAAAGGTTTTGCTTCATCCCATTAGGGATAGGAATAAACTATCTGAACTAGTCTGGGTATTTATTATCTTAAGTTTGGAAAGAACAAGGAATTTAACTTGGATGTTGAAGTATGGGTTGGGACTGGGCAGTTTAGTGTGTTTTGTATTGTACGTCGTGCTGTTTTTTGATGCTTCAAGAATTTGAGATTTGTGATATTAAAAAAAAAAAGTGGTGTCCAAGTTTGTAAGGTTCTGAGCCCTCAACTCCCATTAATTCAGTCGGAGCTGAAGGTGTTCAGCTCCAGGATTGACCCCAATCTCTATTTCTAAGATTGAATTGAATGTCAATGAGGTAACTTTAGCCATGTACAGTGATGTAGGCTATATTTGAGCAATTCCTTATTCATTTGCACTTTGACTGTGACTCCTTGAAAAAATGTTGCATATTAATGCATGAAGCACTCCCAGAAGTAGTTCTCTCCAAGGAAACTGTATCAGGCAGGAATGAATTAAGAAAAAATATAGCAGGTAGCGTCAGCATCAGGAAGAAAAGCAGCAAGGTCAAGACCAATTGCAGGAGACAAAGTTGAGTTTCTCATGAAATGTTTCCATTGTAAAGTGTTAGGATCTTGCAGAACATTACATATGTATATAATATGTATGTTGCATTCTTTGTAGTTTCCAACTGGAAACATTTTAGGGTCATTCCTCCCTGAATAAGAATTCTTTATCATATAGGGCTCGTAGCAAATTGGTAAGATACCAGACGGAAAATGCATTTACTTAATTAATGTTTGGGTCTAGTTGTATTCCCATTAAAGATAATTGCAGAGCTCCTATTGATTTAGGAGACACCTAGATCAGGCCCACAAAAGATGTTTCCTAAGAAGGAGAAACCAGTTTTATAAGCAATGTACAAAAACTGATCATATTAATTTTGGAAACAAATTAAAAACTTTTAAAATGTATTAGCAATATCTAATATCAAACATGGCTGAATTCTGTGCAAAATAAGGAATCTAAAACTGTTAAAATTTGTAAATTTCAGATTCGTTCATTTTATACATTTTTCTATGGATGATTTTTATGGCAGGAATATGCACAAAAACACATGAATATTGGAAACTATTGTGAAAATCAACTCTGAATGCATAAACATGAGATTTTGTATCAGAAAGCTTTTACAGCTCAGATATCAAATAGTCTCTTATGCACAAACAATTCACTTAGACCCATAATTATTTGTTGGAATCGTAGAGTGAATATTTTAGAATAATAAATGCATTTGAGGAAATTGAAATCTGCACATGGACAACTTGAAAAAAATGAATTATTTGACTGCCCTAACACTCCCATATATATAACTAGAGCAATGTGATCCTTTTGCAGTGATACCCAAAAACCACCTGAAAATCAGCTAGCTTTGGGTTCATAGATGGGGATGGGTGGAATCTAAGTGGGCCTTATAAATGTTTGGCACAGCTTAAATCCATACATGTCTATCTTCTAAGACGCAAATGTGAGATGCAGACCCAAAGTGCAAGAAGCAAACAAACAAACAAAAATAGTCACATGAAAAATTTAAAATGTTGTGATTCCTTCCCTTAGTATAAATAACCTCATATAATCTGTTTTATTATTAATTTACAGATATAATTTTCAACAGTGGGGGAATGACACATTTTGGTGGCACATGGGTAACTTGGAAAATAAAATGAGCGTCATCCCTTTTAAATGAGTGTTTCCTTGCTGTTCCTGTTGAGTGCAATATTTTTAAGAGGTGGAGGTTGATGGTTTCATATTGGTTTTGTAATGAAACTGGACAACTGAACTTGATCTTGTAGTCTTCTGGGCTACCCAAGCCCTTGAGAAATTAAAAAGCCCTTGCAGGGGAGAGGGACAAGCCTACAGGGAAAACAGAGTACCAATGAGATGGGTGGTGTACAGCAAACCAATGCACTGCAGCCTTGGGTCATGAGTGAGAACCTTGTAATCCATCTTGGTCACATGTGAAGATGTGCCAAGTCTCGTGGCTTTAGTTCACAAAGACATTCAGAAGATCCCATCTGGGTTCCTTAGAAGTGAAGGGGAGTTTCATTGACTAAAATAGGATCCGGATCCAGCTTTTACACTACATTCTCTACCTAAAGTTTCAGGCTGACACAATTCTGAAACTCTGCCAAAGCCAATGAGTTCTTGTGGAGCTGGGTAAAAACAATAAGTTGCCACTGTCCCCCAAGAAGTACATGTATGTCAGTGATTCCTACCAGAGTTCAGACTCTTCCTGTATCATTTTATCACACACACACCAATGTGTTTTAGGCATGATTTTCACACCTGTTGCTCCACAATTTCAATCAGCTGAGGGGGAACTGAGTGCTCAGGACCTCAGAAATTTGAGTCTGGATGAGTTGTAGTTCACAATGAGGAAGAAGAACAATCCAAAGGGGAAACATGTAGAATCTCTCTCTCTTTAGCACCTCTCCCTTTCAACGGCAGCTTACTTCCTATATTTAAAGGTACAGTGCTATCCAATTTGTTGTATGGTTGTGAGTATGGGTATCACATCAAGCTTCTAGATAAGATCAATTTATGACATCTACATGCCTCAAATAGCAGCATAAAGCTACCAATAATGAGAGCTTGGAATGTAGCTACTCCACAGGGATTGAAGCCATGCTCATTGCATCACAGCTATGCTGGGCTGGTTATGTGCTGATGATGGATGACACCAGAATGCCAAAGCAGTTGCTGTATGGCAAACTGAAAGTGGGTACCCACACATGAGGCAGCCAGAAGAAATGTTTCAAGGATACGTTGAAGCATAACGTGAAGCGGTGCAACATTGACATCGACAGCTGGAAGTTGTCAGCAAGAGATAGATCAGGCTGGCGAGCAGCAGTTAACGATGGGGTTATTCAGTTTGAGATTAATCACTGGATGGCTCTTGAGGCACAAAGCCTGAGTCATAAACAACGGCAGATTCAGTGGGCACAGTCAGTTATCCCTTCCTCAACACTGAGCTACATATGCACTCAATGCAGAAAGGACTACCACTCCCACATCAGCTTCTTTAGGCACAATTGTACTCGCAAGGTCTAATACCATCATCTGCAGCATCTTCAGTCATGAAGGACAATAATAGTTGATACTAGAACATACACTACAGTGCTTACTTCTGGTTTTGATATGCAATTTACACCCAGCTTTATTTATAAGGTGAATTGAGAGGAACTACATTATTCATTTTTCTCTTCTTCTACTCTCTGAATAGGTTTGTCATTGTTACTTTCTCTACTATACATAGCCTCTCAGCCTCAAAGCAGTTTCAAGCAGCAGAAGTGCACAAATTATTTCTTGTGTATATATGTAAAAATTGAGGTGTGAAAAATCCCCTGAATGCCAGTCAAATTAACTGGATAACTTAAAGCAAGTATGTACTTGCATAACCTACTTTATATTATTAAAAATAGTGGTGCTGGCCTTGAAGTCTTAAAAATGTTAATAAAATTGCTAACGTTATACTTTGCAGCTTGTTATAAATGACAAATATTGAGATTTTTTCTTAAATGAAGCACTTAACACTTTTTATACGTTCTCAAAGAGATTATTATAGGGGAGAAACATTTGTCAGTATAAAAAAATAAGACTAGGATGTAATGTAAACCAGAAACAAGCAAGGGCATTCTACGATGAGACAGCCCCATAACTCGGTGCCTAAATGCTGCAGGGTCTATTATCATTACAGTTAGGGTTACTGGACCTTATTATATATGCTCAGAGGTTCAGCTGTAACTAATACAATAGTTAGTAACCATTTAGTAGCTGTGGCATAAATGGAGAGCTGTCAACTGGTGGAAAGACTCAACAACAACACAACCCAACTGCAATGAGCAAGACTTGTAAAAATTACTTGGGGTAAGGGCTGTATCTTGGTTACATGTGAATATAGTGGCTAACAATGCAGCCTTATGGGGCTACTGCAACATGAATAATAAAAATTTATATATATTAATAATGAAGGAAAATATTATTTAGCGTGTGCAGTCATCTAGCCAAGTGATGGCATCCTCAGTGGCGTGATGCTGTTCTTCTATGCCACCGCTGAACCTAGTGAGCAGGCATTCATCAACAATGTGCGTCATCGTCCGTGTTGCACCGCAGCTGTGCAAAGGGCTGCCATGAAAGCCCCAGCGATACTGGTTAGCTGCACAGAGACCTTGCCCGGTCTTGAACCTGTTCAACAGGGACCATTGACAACGGGTCAGTTCAAAACCGGGGGGAAGACTGTGGGGTCGGCGACGAGGGACTGGTTGGGGATTATAACAGATATCCACTCCTCTCACCAGAGTATTTCCGCCCGACCATCCTGGTGTGGCGGCTGAGACCATAATGGGCAACGTGACGGCAAACATGCAGCTGGTGGTTTAAAAAGGTTATTGTGCAGAGGCAGGCTTGGGTTGGCGCATGCTTTCTCCAATAATGTGCCAGTGGCAACCTCTTGTCTGATATGAGGAAGAGCAATATTGCTCAGAACTGGAAGCCCTGGGAGTGGAGTCGGATGCAGGGTGCCGGAGATGATGCACATGGCAGTATGTAACTGCATATCCATCAATTTGGTATGTCATGATCGACTCCAAACTGGTGCAAAGTACTCCCCCACTGAATATGAGGTGGCAAGAGCTGACGTCCGCAAAGTTGGAGCACAGGCACCCCATGGCGAACCTGCCAGTTTACTAAGAAGATTATTACACGTCTTAACTTTAACTGCTGTCTTCTTCAGGTGGGCATGGTAACCCAGTGTGCGGTCTAAAGTCACAGCTAAATAGACCGGTTCTACTTCATGCTTCACCTTCTGACCATTCAGATAAACATTCTGTTTTCAGGTTGCGCTGGTGTGATGAAGATGGAACAAACTGGAGACTGTTTTAATGAAGCTTGGCTGGAGGCACCAAGTCTTACAGTAGTCATTTAACTTTACCATGTCCCGATTTAAGGTGGCATCAAGCTCGGGAAACGTCCAGGCCTGGGTACCGCAACAGATGTCGTCTGCGTAAATGAACTTTTGTGACTCAGTTGTTGGCAGGTCATTGATGTAAAGGTTGAACAGGGTTGGAGAAAGCACAGAGCCCTGGGGTAATCCATTGCTCTGTCATTTCCAAGCACTTGTCTTCTCCCCCATATGGACTCTGCAGAGGAACAGTTGAATGACACCTGTGACCTAAGGTAGCAGGACCCATAATACCTTCATGAGCAGGCCAGTGTGCCATACGCTGCTGTTCGATCAATGAAAACAGCACCTGTTTTCAAGTTTCTCTGGAAGCCATTTTCAACAAATGTGGTCAGCGCGAGACATGGGTAAGACAATAAAAAAGTGAACAGAAAACTGTAGAAGGTGGAGCAGTGAACTCAGTCCGTTGGCTTCTGGATTGGAGATTTACCCTTGAATATTCTTGCCACTCTTACAGCTGGTTTTTTTTGAGGGTATATGTGAGGGGAGTACTGAGCTGGAGTTAGTCTCTTGTTATCCAGGACCAAGCCATGCTTCTGCAGCCTGTCACAGCCCTATAATTGATTTAGCTTATTTGGGGAAAAATTGTTCTTTTCCAAGTAGTATTATGGTTTACCATTAATGACATTATCAGCCAGTAATTGTAAATTATATAGCAGCTTTCACATGAGAGTCCAAAGCACCTATACAAACGATATAGAACAGTGGTTCTCAACCAGGAGTATGCGTAGTGCTGGGAGTACACTGATGTTTTCCAGGGGGTACATCAACTCCTCTAGATATTTAGAATCATAGAATATCAGGGCTGGAAGGAACTTCAGGAGGTCATCTAGTCCAACCCCCTCCTCAAAGCAGGACCAATCCCCAATTTTTGCCTCAGATCCCTAAATGGTCCCCTCAAGGATTGAACTCACAACCCTTGGTTTAGCAGGCCAATCGCTCAAACCACTGAGCTATCCCTCCCCTCCCAGTTTGCCTAGTTTTACAACAGGCTACATAAAAAGCACTAGCAAAGGTAGTACAAACTGAAATTTCCGACAAACAGTGACTTGTTTATACTGCTCTATATACTATACACTAACATTTATATTTATATTCCAATTGATTTCTTTTATAATTATATGGTAAAAATGAGAAAGTAAGCAATTTTGCAGCAATAGTTTGCTGTGACACTTTTTTGTATTTTTATGTTTGATTTTGTAAACAAGTAGTTTTCAAGTGAGGTGAAACTTGAGGGTACACAAGACAAATCAGACTCCTGAAAGGGGTACAGTATTCTGGAAAGACTGAGAGCCACTGATATAGAGCAGTTACTTCACCCATCACTGAAATGCAGCAGCCCCAGGGATGGAAGTTGGCAGTATTCTTCGATCAGTGTACACCAATAATATATAATACTTCTGGACACAGAACAATGCTTTCTCCTGAAGGGGAATATTGGGTAAGTGAATCATTTACCCCATCAGAGTTTTAGTTAGGATGTTGGAACTCAAATGCCTAAGTAGACATGTTTGGATTCCACAAGAAGTGCAGTATAAATGTCCTTAATGCTTAGACGCTTCCCCCATCTATGCTTGTGAAAAGGCCCTGGGGATTGCTGATGACCACAGACAATGAGAACTTTAACTTTCATCTCATGTTGATGTAGGGGGAGTGGCCAGAGAATAGCTCCAAGAATGATTAAAGGATTGGAACACATGCCCATGATAGATTTAAGGAGCTCAAGCTTAACAAAGTGAAGATTAAGGGGTGACTTGATCACCATCTATAAGTACATACATGGGGAACAAAAATGTTATCATGGGCTCTTCAAGCTAGCGGACAAAGGTATAACAAGGACAAATGGCTGGAAGTTGAAGCTAGACAAATTCAGACTGGAAATAAGGTGCTTAACCATGTGGGTTATTAAGCACTGGAACAATATACTTAGGGGGTGTGGTTGATTCTCCAACCCTGGCCATTTTTAAATTAAGATTGGACATTTTTCTAAAATATCTGTGCTAATTCAAACAGAAATTACCTTGGGGAAGCTCTAAGACTTGTGTTATGGAGGAGGCTAGACTAGATGATCACAATGGGACCTTCTGGCTTTAGAATTTATAAGTTGTATGATCAGTTACCAACATCAGAGCCTAGAAACCAAAAACAGTGGCTCATCTTTCGAACTGTTTGCTATGGGAACTGTAGTGAGGCACAAGCTAGGCCCCTCTGGTTTTGGCCCCTATTGCCCTCTCCAATCAGTCAGGAGTGCCTCCGCTTGATGCAACACCATTTTATTTACAGGTGTATTTAAAGAATAAATATTCTTTATTTACAGTTGTTTTCCCTCCACCTATGTACAAGTTTCACAGCCAACTTTGCCAAGTGCAGGCCTGACCAGCAACAGACCAGAAGGCAGGCAGGCAGACAGCTTCCTACCTGGCCTTTCTTTTTCCTCTGTTCCCTCTGGCTTCCTCCCAGCCTTTGTAGCCCTAGCTAATGAGGCTGCCCATTACCAGGCTGACACAGGGCTATCCAACCAGCCCCAATCCATTCCCCTTTATTGGGGCTGGAGTGGCAGGGGCTGATTAAGTGCTTCTCACTCAGCACCCTGTCACAGGAATATTATGGGCCAAATTCTGCCTGGTTTTCATGGATGAAGCCCCAGTAAAGTCAATGTGGTCACATGAGCAAAAATAAGAGCAGAATTTATGTTTAAAACTTGAAGGCTCCACTCTACTCTGTAGAACTTGGTATCATAGTGACTGTCTGGTATAAAGAACTCCATGCACAGAGTGGCAATCACCCTGTCACCTCTACCTTTCTAAGCACAATCCAGGCAAGAGTTTTTGTGTCAATTTTTTTTTGCTTTGTGAGCTACTGTTTTATTAAATATAGCTTTTCCCGCTGTATTTTGCAGTAGCTGCAATTTCCTAGTGCTTTTAAGAGTTAGAATCATAGAATCATAGAATATCAGGGTTGGAAGGGACCTCAGGAGGTCATCTAGTCCAACCCTCTGCTCAAAGCAGGACCAATCCCCAATTAAATCATCCCAGCCAGAGCTTTGTCAAGCCTGACCTTAAAAACTTCTAAGGAAGGAGATTCTACCACCTCCCTAGGTAACCCATTCCAGGGTTTCACCACCCTCCTAGTGAAAAAGTTTTTCCTAATATCCAACCTAAACCTCCCCCACTGCAACTTGAGACCATTACTCCTTGTCCTGTCATCTTCTACCACTGAGAATAGTCTAGAACCATCCTCTTTGGAACCACCTCTCAGGTAGTTGAAAGCAGCTATCAAATCCCCCCTCATTCTTCTCTTCTGCAGACTAAACAATCCCAGTTCCCTCAGCCTCTCCTCATAAGTCATGTGTTCCAGTCCCCTAATCATTTTTGTTGCCCTTCGCTGGACTCTCTCCAATTTATCCACATCCTTCTTGTAGTGTGGGGCCCAAAACTGGACACAGTACTCCAGATGAGGCCTCACCAATGTCGAATAGAGGGGAACGATCACGTCCCTCGATGTGCTGGCTATGCCCCTACTTATACATCCCAAAATGCCATTGGCTTTCTTGGCAACAAGGGCACACTGTTGACTCATATCCAGCTTCTCGTCCACTGTCACCCTTAGGTCCTTTTCCACAAAAGCCTAGCCATTCGGTCCCTAGTCTGTAGCGGTGCATTGGATTCTTCCGTCCTAAGTGCAGGACCCTGCACTTATCCTTGTTGAACCTCATCAGATTTCTTTTGGCCCAATCCTCCAATTTGTCTAGGTCCCTCTGTATCCTATCCCTACCTGCCACCGTACCTACCACTCCTCCTAGTTTAGTATCATCCGCAAATTTGCTGAGAGTGCAATCCACACCATCCTCCAGATCATTTATGAAGATATTGAACAAAACCGGCCCCAGGACCGACCCTTGGGGCACTCCACTTGATACCGGCTGCCAACTAGACATGGAGCCATTGATCACTACCCGTTGAGCCCGACAATCTAGCCAACTTTCTACCCACCTTATAGTGCATTCATCCAGCCCATACTTCTTTAACTTGCTGACAAGAATACTGTGGGAGACCGTGTCAAAAGCTTTGCTAAAGTCAAGAAACAATACATCCACTGCTTTCCCTTCATCCACAGAACCAGTAATCTCATCATAGAAGGCGATTAGATTAGTAAGGCATGACCTTCCCTTGGTGAATCCATGCTGACTGTTCCCGATCACTTTCCTCTCGTGTAAGTGCTTCAGGATAGATTCCTTGAGGACCTGCTCCATGATTTTTCCGGGGACTGAGGTGAGGCTGACTGGCCTGTAGTTCCCAGGATCCTCCTTCTTCCCTTTTTTAAAGATTGGCACTACATTAGCCTTTTTCCAGTCACCCGGGACTTCCCCCATTCGCCACGAGTTTTCAAAGATAATGGCCAATGGCTCTGCAATCACAGCCGCCAATTCCTTTAGCACTCTCGGATGCAACGCATCCGGCCCCATGGACTTGTGCACGTCCAGCTTTTCTAAATAGTCCCTAACCACCTCTTTCTCCACAGAGGGCTGGCCACCTACTCCCCATGCTGTGTTGCCCAGCGCAGCAGTCTGGGAGCTGACCTTGTTCGTGAAGACAGAGGCAAAAAAAGCATTGAGTACATTAGATTTTTCCACATCCTCTGCCACTAGGTTGCCTCCCTCATTCAGTAAGGGGCCCACACTTTCCTTGGCTTTCTTCTTGTTGCCAACATACCTGAAGAAACCCTTCTTGTTACTCTTAACATCTTTTGCTAGCTGCAGCTCCAGGTGTGATCTGGCCCTCCTGATTTCATTCCTACATGCCCGAGCAATATTTTTATACTCTTCCCTGGTCATCTGTCCAATCTTCCACTTCTTGTAAGCTTCTTTTTTATGTTTAAGATCCGCAAGGATTTCACCGTTAAGCCAAGCTGGTCTCCTGCCATATTTACTATTCTTTCGACACATCGGGATGGTTTGTCCCTGTAACCTCAATAGGGATTCCTTGAAATATAGCCAGCTCTCCTGGACTCCTTTCCCCCTCATGTACATGACACTGCAGTAATCCAGTCTTCCAAATGACAAAGATATTGAATAATTGTGTCAAGGTCCACATCCAAAAGATAAGGCTGCAATCTTGTTGCAAATCACCAGTGATTAAAAATATTATTTGCTGCTGGTGCTATTTGGACATCCAGAGCTTCTAGAATCCATAAAGATCCCCCAGTTGTGAAGCCAAGTAAGCAGCAGTACCCTGCCCATCTTTGTTGTTTGTTCTGGTTTCTTTCCCCAAATCCCACATATCCTTGCCCAAATTGAGCCTTAGGCAGCTGCCCTGTATTAGACATGCCATAAATTTACCACCTGCTGTCTCCGCTATCTTCTCTCAAGTGTGCAGAATGTCATCTGATCATGACCCTGCATTGCAATTCATGCTGTTTAAGCAAGGTGAGTGCCTAATGAAGTCTATTGATTGATTGACTTTTATTAGGGAGAAGCTCTCTCTTATTTTGCATGTGTAGCTAAGACCTGGTCTCTACTGATAGATCTTTAGCCTGTATGACTGTGGATGGTACTCTGACGTTGCGTCCCATAATGCTTTATAGAAATATGCTTATGAATGTAAATATGACATAACTGAAATATGCTACGTATGCCATGTAACATATCTCTGTAAAGGTTATGATCTACTGAATATAGTCATCATATTTGTATGCATATGTCATTTTTGTATTCAAAGATATGAATATTGGCTGTGTACTTGTTTGAGTTTAAGTAGCCTTAATAAAGCATTTGGTCAGCTTCTTGAGAAAGGAATGTGCAAATTAAGTGCCCAATCAAGAAACATTTAACTGGCAATGGATCTTTCAAGACTCCAATCCACATAAGAAGTCTTCCTGGAAACATTCAAGATAGCATGTGAGCAATGGCTGCTCCCTGTAAAAACAGAGTCATGTATGGATATGTGACTTGCCCATGTGACTCCAAAACTCCATCTTGGAGCTGGATTTTGCATAGGAGAGAGGAGCGGGTCTCCACCCACAAGAGAAAGTCTATTTAAGCCCCTGGGAGACCCCTCCATTTTGTCTTCAGCTGGCTCAAGAGATAGCCTCTTCACTCTCAAAAGATACCTGAAAGAGACTGAAACAAAGGACAGTAACCACCGGGGTGGGACTGATTGCTGCACCCAAACTAGAAGGAGGCTAGTCTGTAAAAGGAAGCTTACTGGAACATCTCTCAGGTTTCAGAGTAACAGCCGTGTTAGTCTGTATTCGCAAAAAGAAAAGGAGTACTTGTGGCACCTTAGAGACTAACCAATCTATTTGAGCATGAGCTTTCGTGAGCTACAGCTCACTTCATCAGATGAAAGCTCATGCTCAAATAAATTGGTTAGTCTCTAAGGTGCCACAAGTACTCCTTTTCTTTTTGGAACATCTCTGAGGGTGAGATTTCATCTGTAATCACTTTCTTACTGTATTAGGTATAGACTTGAACGTTTTATTTTATTTTGCTTGGTAATTCACTTTGTTCTGTCTGTTATTACTTGGAACCACTTAAATCCTACCTTTTGTATTTAATAAAAATCACTTTTTACTTATTAATTAACCCAGAGTATGGATTAATACCGGGAGGGGGGGCAAACAGCTGTGCAAATCTCTCTAACAGTGTTATAGAGGGCGAACAATTTATGAATTTACCCTGTATAGCTTTATACCGGGTAAAACGGATTTATTTGGGGTTTGGATCCCATTGGGAATTGGGCATCTGAGTGTTGGAGTCAGGAACACTTCTTAAGTTGTTTTCAGTTAAGCCTGCAGCTGTTGGGGGACATGGTTCAGACTTGAGTCTGGCTGAAACCAGGCAGGACACTGAAGTCCCAAGCTGCCAGGAGAAACCGGCCTACGGTTAAGTCTCAGCACATCAGTTGGCAGTTCCCAAGAGGCTTACTGTGACACAAACCCGTCACAGGTACTCTGTTCAATCTGAATTGAGAGAGGGTCATGGATGGTTTGCTTGTACCTGGCCTTAATTGGAAAAGGTCTACTGTACCTCCAGAACCACAGTGACTCTTCCTTTTTCCTTTTCAGCATACTGTGACTGACTCTCCTTCCTTTGTTCTGCAACAACATTTGAAAGCACATAGCCTCTCCCTCAACCAGTATATTTAATAAAAAACATTACACACATAATAAAAATGCATTATTTGCATCAAAACAAATTAGAAATGAATAGAACTGAAAGAATTACTAAATAAAACTTCTATTAAATTAATAGAAAACAAAATTTGAATAAGCAAAAAAGTGAAACTATTTCACATACAGTCTTCTACCATAACGGTTTAACTCATAGGTGGAGGCTAAATCACTTAGGTGCTTTTGAAAATTTTATTCTGTATTTAATTGTGTCTCAAAGTCCCATTTTCAAAAGTGACTTTGGAGCCTTTTTTGAAATGGGACTTGGACACTTCTGGAAATGTTACTCCATGATTTGCAAACAACCAGAATCACCGTTACCACCCAAAAACAAATTTATAGTTTTCATTCCTAACAAGAGCGACACAAATAATATATCTTTATCCTGATCTTCTAGTGCCAGAGATTGTCCCAATGCAGTCTAGAATTATCAAGATGGGAGAAAAGAGAAACCTCTTCTGATTTAAAAAGTCAAAATTTGTCAGGAAATAAAATATTAGTATTAACCCCCAAAGAAATTAGCATTTTTGAGAAACTTTTTCTTTGGGCCTAGGTAGCTTGAGTAATATCTAGGAAAATGAGTATTTTCTCCTCTTGATTCAAACTATTTATCTGATACATCCAAACTTTACTCATAATGTGATCTACATTCTGACCAAAATAAACAGCAATATATGACTTAGTTAACACGCTATGCCTTACCCAATCGTCATTTACACCGAAGTGGCATAAGTACATTGATTTGACTGTATTTATTCCTGATTTACACAAGTGGAACTGAGAAGAGAATTACTGTTGAGTTACTGCATGGTTCTGTTTAGAAAGATGCAGAGTTAAAAGGAAGCATAAATATATTAGATATCTGCAAAGACAGATAATTCTTTCTCCGGAAAGGAGATTGTAGCAAAAGAGTGAAGGTTTTACAGAGAACATCTCCATTACTCCTCTTAGGGAGACACAATGCTTGATGATCTCCCAAAACTATTCTCCATTTTCTCTGTTTTGATTATAACTGCTTTTCCTTTTGAGAGCACCAAAATCCACCATTTTCCCTTCAAGTGTTTAAGATCAGCCAGCAATCCCACCTGCCATTTCCAGGGACCTAAATGGTACATAGAATTTGTGTGGGCCTTCTGAGCAGATTTTGCCTCCTGTGAATATTCAACAGATAAAAATTCTCCATTACTTCAGCTTTTTTATTTTTAGGGCATCGTTTTAGAGACATCTTAACAAAAAGTAGCGGAAAGCATCCAAAACACCCACTCTAAATTAAAGTATGGAAAAAGAGCTACCTTTGAGCTCATGAAGTGTAATTAAATTCAGTGCTTCTTAAAAGCGTATATGTAGAGTAAAATAAAATAGAAAGCAATATGCTAATCACTAAAGCATCCATCAGCCCATATCCCTATAGCCCTATACTTTCTTAGAACTTCTTAAAGACCAAGAGTGATTCAAAATTACCCTTGAAAGTCCTCAACTGGATTATCCTTCTAAGCAGAAACATAAAAGGGGGTTGCAGCAGATCAATTGGGTAACACCCCAGCTCAGCGTTCCACTTTGCCCCTCTGGGCGCTTCAGTAGCAGAAAACTTGTCAAACAGCAACTCAGACACAGCCCATCTCATTAGCACAAGTCCCCAGTGAAACATCAATTGGGCAGGCAGCAGATTCACCAGTTTTTGCTCCTCAGCATCTTCAGCTTGATAAATCAGTATGTAGCTTAAAAGTTATCCTGGCTGGACAATACCAAAAAATAAGACATTACCTACTTAATTCAATGCTTAGGCCACAGTAATATTAGGCTGGCCATAGTTACTGTGCATATTTTTTTCAAACATTAATGTGACAATCAGGGTCCAGACACATCCCGGGGAGAACAGGGGCTGAACACCAAAGAGTAAGCAATTGAATCAACTGGTTGTATACATTGATATTGTATATAAAAATGTCAAGTCAGGTCTTTTATGAAAGCTTGTAATGTTCTGTACTTGGTCATTAGGAGATAGTTGTACAACTGTTATTATGACTGTATGTATTTGTGCATGTTTAGAACTGTGCTGCAACATTCAGCTCCACCTCATAGCAGGGCGATGAAGCAATCGGGCAAGGTGAAAACAGATCAAGCGGGAAGGTGCAAAGCATGCTAGACTGTTAAACCTTTTGTTTATTTTTACTCCAAGCAGGTTGCTGGTGTGCAAACTGTGTGGAGTGCTCCTGCCCAAGGGAACTGATAACCAGGGGCTGTTTTCACATCTCTGGGGGTAATAAACCATAGGCGGAAAGTGCAAGTGTCTGGTAGTAAAGAACTTGGGGTAGACGGATTTGGGGGAGACATGGGACTGGAAGGGTTGTTGGGGTCCCCCTGTAAGGAGTAACTGGGCTGGTGAGAGCCAGGGTGGGACCTGATGCTTGTGGGCTGGCTACTGGTGTCAGGGCTCCGAGCCATAGCAGCATGGCATTAAGGCACCCAAAGTTACATTGCAAGTGGTGACACAGCTCCTTAGTGGTCTGGGTCTTCCCCAAAATGCCACAAATAGAAACCTAGATTGTCTATGGCTTAGGCCCTACTAACCTGAGATTTCTTTCTCTCACTGTGTCATTCCACCACATTCAGCATCACTCTATGCGGAAGCTGAAGCCCCCCACTGGATATGTGAGAAGGGCTACTCTCTGTGCGTTTTCTGGGTGGGCATCCCAGCTTTGGAATTCCCCTCTCCGCACAGACCTTGGTTTGTAATAGTCTCAAACTGGGGACTTTCAGGGTGTGCTGCAAAACTCCTTTCCCCTGCCAGCCTCCCCGCCCCTGGGTATTTGAGAACAGTCTCTGAATTGCAAGGTTGGGGAACTGCTGAAGTGGAAGGGAGCAACTGAAGCTGTGAAATTGCCTGGTTTGCTAGTTATAGGTTATATTGCATTTTTCTGCTGTACTGCTTGGATATCAGGCTTTTTTGTGTTATTAAGTAATGTCACAGATAGGTGTCCTCTAGCATTTTCTGTGAATCTAAGGAAATAACAACCTTCTTCTGGTGCGTGCAGTTAAAGGTTGGGATATTTCTTTCCACAGTTTGTCTAAGCGGAGATTGACACTAGTGGAGACTGGCAAAGGGAGCAACAGCTACTTTGTTAAGGAGCCTCTTTGAGCATGCACACATACTAAAATTACGGTTTCTGGGGTACAGCAGGAAGGGGCCAGTGAAAAGTTTGCATGGCCAACTGCAACTTTTCTCTTGAGCTTTTCTAACAGAACAGAGCTTGGCATTATGACAAATGCCATGTAAACGGAACTACTGTAAATGCACAGCTCTGAATGATTCCACCTGTACTTTGCACACAGCTAGTAATTTGCATGACTACTTGGGCCATTGCAGAATTTTGTTCATTAGCTTAATATTTTCAGTGCTTTTTATGTGTTTTAATATTTTTGTAGGTTTCTTCTAACTACAATATGGACTTACCTACTTTGAGCTCTAGAATGCTTTTCCTTCAGTGATTAGTTATTTGAATTTTTACCACCTTTGTCAACTGGTGCTAGTATGGTTATACACATAATAGTATGGACTTACAAATGCTTGATGCTCATGCCTTATGGAAACAGACACACCATCTTGTGAGCTATCTGTTTTAAGATCCTGCTAAAACATGGTTGTGATTTCTGACAAGCAAAGAACCAGCTGCAGTGGTGACACAGTCAGTGACCAACCAATGTAAAATTTCACAGCTTCTCCATAATTAGTGTAGCTAAAATAGAAATGTTAAATGTGGTACTTTAAGTTCAGAAATACACAATAGTCAACCCCACCTCTTTGAATAATGGGGCTATGACATCCCTGTTCCAGTTGAGATTGGAAATAAAATAAAGAAGAAAATAAAAGAACAAAGAAAAAGAAATCCTCTGCGACCACAAAGCAACCCTGGCACTGATGAGTCAGGATTAACGTCCTGTAATGGTGAGAAGAGAGGTTCCAACTGGAGCCCCACCGCTTTTTGTATCTCCATTCAGGGTCCATATGGAACTGACTTAGTAATTAGTCAGGCAGCCAAGTTTCTGTTGAACAAGTCAAAAAGGCCTATTCCACATCCTGAAGGCCTGCATACTGTTTAGGCATCTTTAGTTTCAAAGGGTCAACACTGGCATGCTACAAAAGACATCTTTAAGGGAAGTTTGTCTAGAATTTTGACAGATGTTGTTAAGTAGCTTAATTCCTATTCAGATTGTAAACTAATTTTGTTCTGTAAATTTCCTTATAATTAAAGCACATTATTCTGTCAGATACAATTTCAGTCTCCTCCAGTGAGAAAGGAAACCTTGGGTTAGATTCATCAAAAAGGGATAATAGATCGTTTTAAGGTGTTGCATTCTAATGAATAACTGGCTCTTATTAATTATTTATCTACTTTAGAAGTGTAACGAATAACTTGAAAACTAATTAGTGAATTTCTATATTTGTGGAGAAAGTGCTTTAAGAAAGTAGAGCCGGGTGAATATCCTCCCCCATACCAAAATATGGTTGAATCTTAACATTAAGAACAGAGCAAAACGTAAGAGAAACAATAGCTTACTACCCCCCTGGAAATTTAGGAAGACGTAACTTCTTCACAACCCCAGGTGGGTATGTCTGTCTATCTGTTTGTCTATCTGTCAGTCTGTTCCCCACAGACAGCTCTCTGATGTCTGGACAGAGAGACTTTTTAATTCAGAGATTCTCAGCTGGGGAAGTGTATCAAATTTTCTAGGATGGCATGGCAAGCCGGGCCAAACTGCCTGCTGGCCTGAGGATGGAGGACAGGCTGCAGTTTGTGCTCTGAGTGGATCCCAGGGCTGTTTCACAGAGCCCCGCCCCCACAGGAAAGCCACATTTAGCCTGTGGTGTTGTCAATCACCGTAGCTCTGGGTCAGAGGGACCTCCACATGAGCCTGTGACAGGGAGTGCTGACCCAGGTGAGTAGGGAAAGGGAGTTCTGGAGGGGGCAGTTGGTAGAATAGGAAACCTTGCCCCGCCCAGGAGAATTTGCTCCATGTGGCCTCCCCTTCCTCATCCTCTCTCTGACTGCTCCACTGTCTCTAGAGGCAGGGGCCATGGACAGATGACTGAGGGCAAAGGGAGCTACCAGATGGGGGAACAGCCAGGTCATTTGCAGCTGGGGCACTGCCAGGTGGGGTTAGGGCAGTATGGAGGTGGAGGGAGGTGCTGCCAGCTGAACTGGGGGGAGTTTAGGAAGTGGGGGCACTGCTGGGTGTGAGGGCGCTGTCAGGTGAATTGGAGGGGGGAGCATGGGGAATGGGGGGCAAGGCTGAGTGGTGTAGGATATAACAACAGCACATGCTTCTAAAATAGATGGATTTTTAAGTTTAAAATGTAAATATCAAAGAGCTGCCGGGGGGACGTAAGTGGCCCCTGGACTCCCGCTGAAAGTTGCCCTCCCCCAGTGAAATCTGAAATGGCAGCCTTGCCTTCTGTCATGACTTGGGGAGGAAGAGGGAGGCTCCAAGTAATTTTAATAAAATGCTAAGCTGGGGCACGATTCAAAAGAGATTGAGAAAAACTGTTTTAAGCGTTTGTGGACCTTTTGATCCATTTGCTCCCAGCATTGACCAACCGAGTCTTGTAACGTGGCTGGCGCATGGAAATAGTGCCTTCACAGCTGATAGCTCAGGCATTTTCCTTTACTGACCCTCCAGATCTTTAAGCAACCTCCTAGTGTCTAGGTTACCTTCCTGCTTGTTTCCTAATAGCACTGCGATCAAACTAAACCAAATATGCATACAATAAGCATAATACATGTTTAGAACCTTGCTAAATAAGAATTTAAATATTTTCTATGATTTTCTACTTCAGTCATCAACAGAAGGACGCAAGTTACATTGATATAGCATTCTAAAATGATTGGTAAAATGTTCCGTTCCATTCCATTGTGTTGTATAAAGACTGAATCTTCTCAAGATTGGTCAAAATGTTTCCCTAAAGACAAACTCTTAAGCCAAAGTGAACCCAGAATTTCCCTCCTTATTTAGGCAAAACTTTTTTTTTTTCCAATCAATGGAGAGTCTTGCCTAAGTAAGAAGGGCAATATTGAACCCCTTTAAAGTACAAACCAATGTAAATCTTTTGGATAAGTTGCTTAGCAGGTTATCAAAGCGTGCATTCAATATGACATGCTGAAGTCTTATTTCTCTGCTGCTGTAAATCACCATAACTCCATTAACCTCAAATGTTTGGGTACCTACATTATTTGCATGCCCCCAAAATCAGATGTGTGTGCACACAAATATTGATTGTTTATGGCCGAATAGGGCACACAGACAATCTGTTTGCCTGATTTGGGAGAGGAAATACCTTTTCATGAACAAATCCAAGTTTCTGGGTGTGCAAAACCTAGGGCACTTAGTTTTGGGCTTGGCAAAGTAGAGCCCAGATTGAGAGAGAAGGACATTCATTTGAAAACATAAAATGAAGTATGGGGAAATGTTAGAGAGCACATGTATTAAAAATACCCAGTTTTCAACGATTCTTTAAAAAGTTAAGGATTCTTCACTAATCATTCTGTATATGCTTTCCAAAAATAAATTTTTCCTAAAGATTTTATGACCAATTTAGGACCCATTCCAACATATCTTTCCTCATGGGAATAAGGTTTTGTGGAATTGGGGTCTTCATAAAAGATATTCTCATCCAAAGTCCATAGTTCTATGGAAAAATCTACTATGGTAATCAACAAATTTATTTGAGTCAAAAACAGAGCTGAGCTATTTATTTATCTTTAATTATGAGTGGTTAAACAAGGAGAACAGACTTGCAGTTCTTACTGAACTTAAAAAGGATGTGGTTTGTGTACGCTGAAAATTAATTAATAAGGAATTTTTAATTCCAACATCCCAGGCCAAGAGTCTATTTATTCCCCAAGGAAAGGGGAGGGATATGAGATCAGATAAAAAGGAATATAAACTTTGTATTACACAAAGCGGACACTTTGAGCACCAATCCATTGCAAGAGTCCATTTTGTGTTTCAGCGGTTATTATTTATTTATATTGTGGTAAAACCCAAAAGCCACATTCAGGATTGGAAGGTCCCATAGTGTCACATACAGGAAGACAAGGTTCCTGAATATCACTGTGACGTTGCACTCCATATGATATGAAAATGTGCTAATGAGTGTGAATATAATGTAACTGGAATATGCTTCATGCAAAAAGTCTCTCATAAGGTATCATTACAAAGCTTATAATCTACTGAGTGTGTTCACCCCATTTGTATGAATGTCTCATTCTTGTATCTGAAACTAGAAATATGAAATATAACTCTGAGGTCCTATTGTAATTATGCAAAGTGTGGGCCATTAATGGTGGTTTGGAATCTTGATGGCTCCCATTAACCAGAACAATTGACTATAGGTGGCTTTGTTTTACTTGTAAGTCTTCCTGTATACCTGTGTGCTGACAAGTGGGTAATGAAGTCTTACAGTGACATGTGATCATGTCACCTGAACTGGATTCCATCTTTAACCTGGTGCTTTTCCGTTTAGAAGGAGGGGTGGGAACTTAGAGAGGGACAAAGGATTCTCACCTTGTGCAAAAGATATATAAGGGGGTGGAACAGATCAAAGGAGGTTGCAGTCATGAGAAATCCCCTAGCTACCACCTGAGCTGGAACAAGGACTGTACCAGGGGAATGGATTGGGCCCAGACTAGAAAGGAGTCTAGTCTGTGAAAGAAGCTTATTGGAACATCTCTGTTTCAGTTTCTTAAATGTATTAGGCTCAGACTTGCATGTTTTTGTTTTATTTTGTTTGGTAACTCACTTTGTTCTGTATGTTATTACTTGGAACCACTTAAATCCTATTTGTTATACTTAATAAAATCACTTTTCTTTATTAATTAACCCAGAGTAAGCAATTAATTCCTGGGGGAGCAAACAGCTGTGCATATCTCTGTATCAGTATTATAGAGGTCGGACAATTTATGAGTTTACCCTGTATAAGATTTATACAGAGTAAAATGGATTTATTTGAGGTTTGGATCCCATTGGGAGCTGGGTGTCTGGGTGCTAGAGACAGGAGCACTTGCTAAGCTGTTTTCAGTAAAGTCTGCTGCTTTGGGGGGACATGGTTCAGACCTGGGTCTGTGTTTGCAGCAGGCTAGCGTGTCTGGCTCAACAAAACAGGGTACTGAAGTCCCAAGCTGCCAGGGAAAATGGGCTCAGAGGTAGTCTCAGCACATCAGATGGCAGTTCCAAGGCGGTTTCTGTGACGCAACCCATTACAATCACTGGAACACTTTCAAGTAGAAAAATATGAACCATCGTTTGGTGGCAGGCACAAAATGACTCCCCTTTGTCCTGTTTATTAAGTTGGAATCATTTGTTAGCTAATACTATTAATTTCAGGAGAATGTCATACTTTCCCCCCCCCCCATTTTAATTAGAGGGGCAAGAAAAATTCACAACAAAAGGCATATTACTTATTCTGAGTGTTTTGGCATATTGAAAATGGGATTATATTGCCAAAACTTCACTATATTTTGTCTTATTTTGGAAGTGGGGGATTGAAAATGGAAACCTTTTAAAACTGACAGACTAAATGTGTTACATTTCATTTTGAAATATAAAGTTTCACATTCTCAAAATGAAAATATCTGATTCCAAAGAAATACAATTGTTGAGGGTTGTAAAATCACTGAGGCCAACATTTTCTGCATCACATATTCACATATCAGAGTTTCAAACACTTCCATCTCTGAAGAGCTTTACCACCACCTCTGAGAAATGAATAAAAGAACTTAAAACATATTTGTGATTTAGCTTAATCTTCTAACATGCAACTATTGAAAACCTCTTAGTAGATCTGTGTTTTCCATTGTTGTTGCAAGTACGTATTGATTACGCCTAAATTTAATTGAAAGCAACAAAGCCTTGCATGGAATTAGCCCTTAAAGTGAGCCAACATTTTTTCTCCTTTGAAAATGATTCAGTGAGCACATGCAAAATGCATTTTCATACGGTTTTGTGACAATGCTATAATTCATCCTTCACTTGAATATTTAATATCAACATGAAGGTCTCATGAAGCTATAAATCAGGGCTCAGGAAAGGTTGAACAGAAGGCCCCAATGGTGTAAGTACTGGGAAAATGTCAGTGCAAGTCTACAGATGATATATAATATGAGGAAAGGCAAAATTATGTCAGTGTAAAGTGAAAGGCTTAACAACTGTTGAATTTTCTTCTCCATTTGTTTAGAGTACTGGATATCTGAAGGTGAGGGCAAATACTGGCATCCATGCTAAGGTGAGAACAATAGTATAATGTTGGCAATTAAAGTTTGACTTCTTTGCGTTAGTAATGGGAAGTCCATATTGATGAATTTATGTGAGCAGGGGCAAAAAGATGTTGGAGCAAAAAGTCTATGGCTGTTTTATTATGAATGTAACCATGGGCTAACTTATTCTTATCAATGGCTATAGCTTTATGATGACAGGCAAAAATTAGTCTATCTTTAGATAGGTAATGAGTTGACTTTAATTCACCCATTGCGTTGTCACCTGAGTAGAATTTTCTGCATTTTTATCTTTAATGGTTTTCCCTGAGCTGCTGCTTTGCAGTACCTTTGATTGATAGCTAAATTTCTACAATATAAACAAATAGAATATGGGAAACTTCTTCATTGCAGAGGCAATGTAAGCTTAGAAGTCCCACTCAGAAAGACTCTCATGCAGTATGGAAGATAGGATAGCAAAAGCATAGCATATAATCTGGTACTTGTGAAGAGCTCAAATGGAAGAGTATCTTGAGGTTCTTTCTCTTCCTTTACAAGTTCAGTTCAACTGTATGGGTAACCCTAAAATTTCTCTATCACAGTATTCAAACATAAGCTAAAACAAACTTGTATAGGGAAGGGTTTTTTTATTCTTTTTTAAATAAGAATGTCTGAGATATGTTAGTGTGAGTTTTCTTCATAGTTTGTTTTTACTTTTAAATAATGACTTTAGGTGTAAGAAAAGTGATTCCCTCCAGAGGGGGAAAAAAGAAACCTAACTTTCCTATTTAACGGCATTGACACTATGTTCTTGGAAAGATTTTTCTACTGCATATAACTTGGTTCTCTTTAGTGGAGGGTGGTAAACCCACACAATTTTGAAGAGAATTCTGTCTGTGCTCTTTGAATCAGAGTAACGAAGACTTAAAGAAACAGTGAGTTATTTTTACATTTAATTTGCATAATTCAAGATGTAACAAGAATCCCATGTCAGATGAGTAGCTCAAAATAGTTATTCTGTTACCAACCTTCTCCAGCCACTTGAAATTCAAGTTGATATATGATTACCAAAAAAAACAAACAACAAAAAAACCCCACACACCCTGGAAAACGTTTAAAACTAAACCTGAGGTCTTTGTTAAAGTTTTTCCTTTGACTGCTATGGGGGGCAGACGGGACCGGATATGCTGCCATCTGTTTTCTGTCTTTGTCTTTGATTTCTACGGTTTATTGTCATTTAGATAATTATTCTGAGGGAGATTCTTATTTGGTTATTTATTCATTTGTTCTGATAGGTGTTGGCTTCATGGCCCTAGACATACAAGTTGGTCATTTATTCAATGGTATGGCTAGGTGCTTTGCCCCATTCTATCCCTAAAGCTGGCTCGGCTGGCCCAGTAGACGATTCCACCTGCCTAAGGGTGTCCTTGGACTGCCCCTGGTGCAAGAGATGCATTCGGTCAATAGGATATGTGGCCATAACTTCTCTATGTTTCACGGATGCTTGGCCCTGGAATAGCCTGCTGTGGGGGGGGGGGGAGGGGGGCGGGGGTTGTTCTAATTTACAGCAGAGTCCTGGGCCAATCCAGATTTGTGGCTTAAAGCTACTTTTGCACATCTTGGCCAGACTGGAGGATCTGGCCCAGAGATGTGAGCCACCAGACACCTCCTAGGGGCCAAAATCATCTTCTGAACCATAACTGTACAGCATCACTCTGGCCTACTGTTTATAGCCCATCAATTTGCAGAGCACACATTCTGAATTTTAAGGCTTTGAAGGACCAACTCCAGGGATGAGAGAGTAGTTGCATCCTGATTTCTAAGAAAGACTTGGAGCCTATGCTGAGAATATTAATAAGGGGTCTGGTTTTCATGATGTGGACATATGTCTATTGGGAATTTGACCGAAGTCACCGACTCTTTGTATGTAGGCTATCAAGCAGCCACTAGATACTTCATTACACACTAGGAATGTAGAAAACATCATGGTGAAAATAAATCACAGGAATCCTGCCTGTTTTCTTACTATTATAACTGTTATGTATGGTCAGTAGCTACTTTCCTCTCCTCTCACTCATCTCTATACATGGGAGAAAATAACCTTCTTTTCCTGCCTTGTAAACCTTCGACACACTGGAATTTATTATATCTATTATGAGTGAGTCTTCTTCCTTGCAAGCACAAATTTGTGTGTGTGCACACGCGCATGCATGCACTACCTGATGCTGCAGACTTGGAACATGCATGCAATGTATTTATCATCTAAAAGTAACAAACACAAGGAACCCTGACATCAGTATTATCTTATATAGGTAATGCACTGCCTGCAGATCTGTTAGATTGTCAGTACCTCCTCCACCCCAACCCCACAAAAGTTTTCCAACTACCTGAAAGCCTGGTAACAAGACCTGATTGCACACCGTAGCTCATGTCAGCTGTGTGAAACTAGAGTGAAAATAATCACATGATCACTCAAATGACGAAGCCCGGTTGCTTGACTTTAGCATCTCACTAAGTAAGAATATATGTGTTTATTTCCAGTGCAAATGTAATGACTGAATGGATTTTCCATTTTATGTTTCAGATGCAGTCTTCCTATGTGCTATTTCCTTGGCTCTAACCTTGTGTCCTCACTCTGGTTTTGTACTGTGTGATGTTAAGTTCTCTAAAAGTTACATAGACAGAGGACATATATTTTCAATAACATTTGCCATGCTAGATTACCTTTGCGCACAGTGGATAGCTTCCTTCTTTTATTTTCAAATAAAAATATTTTACTCGCTATCATGTTAAATAAATTGAGCCCGATATTATGTAAAAGCTGAATAATTAATTAAAATTAAAATTGCAGCTTTCAACTCTGTCTTTGTGACATAATTCAATTTTAATGCTAATCTAAAACCCAACATCTCAGTTTTGTGCTTGTGCTGAAGAGACTGATGGGGAGTGTAATTTTTTTGTTCAGACATTAGGGGTGCAATTTCTAAAGTTTTAAGCTAGCTGAAAGACAAAGTACTGTTAATGGAGAGGACTCACTGGGAGGGAGGAGGGGGCAGGCTTGCCTCTTCAACATCATCCCCCTCCCCAATAGGAACCCATAAGAGCCCCTCTGCCACAGCTCTACAGGGTTGTGACTTCAGATAGGTTGAAAAGTGCAGTTGTTTCCTTTTAATAGTCTTTCTTTTCTTATGCCTAGGAAATTCCAAATACATTCTGTGGAGAATATTAAGGTTGTGCAGTTAAGCACTAGATTCAGGAAATACCAAAGCTACCACTAAGCATTTAGTCTTCACTCTGCCTCCTTGGATGGATGCACTACAACATGGCCTATGAAATTATTCCCTCGATTACATATTTGTATGCTGTTTTTTGAGCAATACAATGTAAAGTACCATTTTTACAGCCTTACATTATACACAGGACTAGGCATACTGATGGAGATATACACTAATCTTTCTGCTTTTACATTCTGTTGGTTTATCAATGTAAAATTTTTCTTATTTTGAATACAACTCAACTTTCCAATTGAGTTTGAACTATTTGAGTTTTCAAGATCTCCCCCAAAGAAAAAATAACTTGGAACACATTGACTCTCTGATAAGATATTTAGGAGGAGTATCACTGGCAAAGCTCAATGGGCGTATGATAGGCACTCAGTACAATTTGAGCAATATATGCATAGATAATGCTAAGAACTCTGTTTTATGACAATTCAGCTACTTTTCCTATATCCCAGCTTTAAATACCCTCAAAAGTTTGCTAGTCCAACTATATTTTGCAAAAATCTTTGTACAAAATGTGCTAATTATCATTCAGACTTAATGGGTAGGCCAACTGTTTGAATTACATAACAACACTGCATTTGGGGAAATGGCTAGTCAATGGAAACTGTGTTTAAAATTTAGATATATGAAGGGGATTTAATTAAAAACAAACAATAACAATTAAAACTTGAATAGAGTCTGATCTCTGAAATCTTTTAGAAATGGCCTCTCTTTTTCTGGTCTTCATTAAAATACTTAATTTTCCCCTCTTCTAAGGAGAAAAAATTCATCCTTGGAGATTTTCTCATCCATGCCTCACTTGGTTCACCAGATAGTTTGGCTCTGATGACAAGCTGTATTGCTCTTCACAATTCAATTAGCTCAACTTTGTGGGAGGAAGAGGCTTGTCTGCAATTGTATGGAACTTCATAAAGCTGCTCAGATTCCTTCAGGACGATATTCAGTAATTTTATGAACAAATTGCAGGAAAACAGCAGTGAAAGAAAAGGTATTGAGAGGGCCAACTGTGGGAGACAGAAATCACTGTGCCATTTGCCTTACTTCAGTGAGAAAGACTATTGGTCTGTTAGAAACACTTTGGTGCTGTTACTATTACCCTTTACATTAGGAGATATTGAATGTGAATATGCTAACTAATATACTGATGCGTGCTAAAGAACAAATTTGGTTTACATATTCTCTATTTCAGCCATTTACATAAATAAATGAGGAATCCAGTAAGGATCCAAATCCAAACTGCAGGAGAGGGAAGTGAAAGCAGTAGCTCATCAAGCAATGAGCTTGTGGAAGAAAGACTAGTGGGTTACACTGTGAGTTTGCAGGGCATAGAGGAGACTACTGCAAAAAAAGAATCTGACCAGTGACTTCTGCTAAGCTGTATCTGAGGCCAGCAAACCACACTTCCTCTTCATTTAGAGGCTGAGGAAAGAGCACCCATCATTATATAAATGATATTTGGTTACATTTGTGGGTGTGCATGTATAGTTATAAATACGAATTAAAAGGCTTTGGTAATTTAGTCAGAATGCCTCTCCCTACCCCTTCATATTGCTCTCCTTTTTATTTTCTAGTTTTTTCTCCTAGAGCAGATGTTTAAAAGTCTGCTAAAGTAATGTCTGATTTAATTACTGCCAAATGTTCGGGTGCCAGACATGTAACCAGCACTTTTTGCTAGAGATTAGTGGGTTGGGTAAGTTACAGAAAGTTGTTTTCAGGTACAGACAGGTAGCAGATATTTCATGTGGAAGCCATGTCTGCTGTTGTAATTGCAATGCCAACTTTAACCAGCAAAACAATTTCAATTACGTCATATAAATCATTAAAATATACACCTGAGGATATGGCAGCAAAGAATGGCTGAACACAATGCAACTGCTTATTTTAAGAGGGAATTATGTAAAGGTGAGTATATCCTTAGTATTGCCAACAGAAATTCATATAGTCCGCTCCATATGAACTGATGCATTTGAAGACACATCACAGGTCCCTCTCCATCAATGACTGAAATAGTTTCTCCTGAATATCTACTACTCTCTCCCACCATCTCCAACATCTAACTCCTTGCCTGAAATCCTTGTCATCTCATTGAGACCTCTCCTGTCCATCTGTTTGGCTTTGCAACCTGTGGAGACCCACCTCCTGATACACACTGAGAAGCTAATAGGATGCAGCCAGTGAGCAGTTCCCAAGCAGGGAATGGGTGAGACTGGCTAGAGCCCATCCTGTGCTGTAGCCTGATCTCATTGGAGTCCAGTGGGAGCACAGAAGGGGGTTGTGGGACAGTGCAATCGCTGTGTGTGGGTATACTATAGTGTGGCATTCCTTAAAATTAAAGCATCTAAATGGCTGCATTAGTCATGTAGCGTTATGTGGCTCAAATTTAGAATGTGTGTTCTGCGAATTGATGGGTCATAAACAGTAGGCCAGAGTGATGCTGTCTAGTTATTGTTCAAATGATGATTTTAGTCCTTAGGAAGTGTCTGGTAGCCACAGTTTGGCCTGTCGCACGCTATAGCTGCTGCTGATACATGCTGCCTGTTGTGTTTGATGGCTACGTGCATTATTCCTTCTCTGTCACTTATGCTACTATGTCACCACCTTGACAGAGCACCTATATTATTTCACACTGTGGATGTGCATTGCTCCAACATTTGTGGGTTCATTTCTGTGTTCTGCAGACATTGTTCCAATAATTAATATATGCAATGATACTTGGATTACACAATTTCTTCCCAAAATGAATGATAGTTTATGCAAAGGTCCCAACTTCTCTGACATAGCATTGGCAGAATCAGAAGCAAAATGCATACAAATTTATTTTGTATTTATCTTGCTATGAGAAATATGCTATTACAGAAAGTTGTCAGCGGTGGTCCTGGGTTTAGTGGGGCCACAGGGAAATATCATCTGCAGGAACTCGTGTAACACCTTCTCCAACCAAACATTTCTCCTCATGCTTCCTCTGCATACCTCTCTATGCCAGCAACACCATCTCACCTGTATAAAGAAGTTCCATGGACCATACAGAAGGATCCTGGCTTCCTACATGGTCCTGACAACCACAAATGGAAGAGGAATTTAACTTTCAGTACAAAGCATGAGACAGGTCATTCAGGGAATTGATTTTTCTGCCATGGCTCATTTCCACAAGTATCTGAAACGCCTACAGATAGAGAACTGGGGATGGCTTGGGGCTTAGCACATGGTGTGTTGTGTGGTGAGGAGAACTACCTGGGTCTCTATAAGTAGGGTGACCATATTTACTAAAGTAAAATTGGGATACCCCGCGGGGCTGGTCTGAGCTGCCTGGCATCACTTCTCGCCTGAGCCCCCCTTCCCATCCTACACATGGCTGTCTCGAGCCACCTGGTGTTGCTGCTTGCCCAAGCTCCCTGCCACCTGGGACTGGGGCTGATTGCCTGAGCCCCGCACTGGCCTGGGCTGACTGCCTGAGACTTGCCGCCCAGTGCCTCATGTCGCCACTGGCCTCCCTAAATGTTCCTCCACGCCCCCCTAAAGGGAACAGCCCACTTTTTGGGCAAACGTGGGCATTTGTTCCATTTGTTCTTGTCAACTGATCAGAGCAACTTGCAACTTGCAAAATGGGACAAATGCCCACGTTTGCCAAAAAAGTCAGGGCATCCAAGACACAGCTTTAAAAAGGGATGTCCTGGCCAAAACGGTACATATGGTCACCTTATCTATAAGTCACATCGGTCTAAGGCTGGCTGTGGGCCTAGTGATACTTAATGTACCTAGAGCTGGCTGAAACTCAGGAATTTCAGTTCACGAAAATGTTTGTATTTTGCAATTTGTTCTGAATTGGGACAAAAGCCAGTTGACTTGAAATTTCTTGTGAACTGAAGACCCTTCGACATTTCGGTTTTGGAAACAGTGAAACATAGTGTTACCAAAAGAAAATCTGTGGAGACAGCTGGGAATCCAGGACTGGCAATGGAAATTTGCTTGTGTTTTTACTAAAGTTTCATCAGATTTATAATAGATTTGGCCAGTTTGCTTCAGCAAATCGACACTTTCGGGAAAAAAACAATTGTTTTATTGGGAAATTTCTGACCAACTCTCATTATATCCTTATATATAAATCTGGCTGGACACTTGACCTTAGGGATTGACAGCATGGGGGAATGTTGTAGTGCCAATATTTATTTGAATAATGTACCTCTGCTCTTCTCCCTCTTCAAATCCATTTCTTTTCTTTCCCCATTGCCACCTTTTGCTTCTTTCCTAATACTCCTTTCCTTTGAATCTCTGAAAATCCAGTGCTGCTGGCCCTACTGGTAGAGGGACTTATGTGGGACCCCAAAATAGGCTTTTTTATTGTTCCTAATTACTTTCACTAATCTTGAGGAAATAATACTGGTCCTGCCAGTGCAATATCAGCTCAAAATGTAGCCCTCCTTCCTTCAGGTCTTTGCTTTGTTTAAGGATATTTGGCTGTAGCTCAAGCCTTCCCTAGAGAATGATGAAGTTGCAGTCAACTTCACTTGGGTAGTCACAAAATCGGTCAGAGAAGCATGGAAATGGTGTCTAAGGGTTCCTGGGGAAAAGAGGAGGTGTATGTTTCTGTGGCCTTCCACTGACCTTGTGTATGCGGTAGTGAAGTGGGCTCAGCTGCTTGCTTGTTTGTTCCATGCTTGAGCTTGCAAGATCGACAAGGGCTGCTTGATAGCAGCCTAGTTAGGGAGCTAATTTGAGCAATAATCTGTTCCAGTGCCCCTGACATAATGCCCCATAGTCTGACTGCAATAATAGTTGTTTCTCCCCAATTATATAAAATTTGAGGAAGCTCCTGCTGCTGTTGTTTCTCTGACACTGAATTTAGGTTCTCCAGAGGCTTTGTCTTCTGTTTTTACTGAGCAACAGGGCCACTTTGTCCATTTCTTGTGTGGATGTTACTGAAACACTCCAGTAAAGAGATATTGCATTTTGAGCTGTTACTTTAGGCTCTAGCCTGCCTTTGCTGATTCTTGCTTCTCGTGAATTATAGAGGATAGGTGGTGTTAAGAGAGACTCTCTCTTATGCACGGATTCAAATCCCTGTTACAAACACTAGCACTTTCTCCTCTGGTCTGTTTTCCCTTATTTTTAGTTTTTGAAGAAACCTCATTTTCCAACAACCAAACCCTACTGTATATTGTTCTACCACAGCCTTCAACGCCTCTCTTCTTTTTTCTCCCTTAATAAAAGGAACACAATAACTTTTTGATTTGTTTGTTTTGCAAGCAGAAAAAATGAACGCTACATGAAGTCTTTAAACCATGATTTGAGGACTTCAGTAAGCTCAGACATAGGTGAGAGGTTTATTGCAGGAGTGGGTGGGTGAGATTCTGTGGCCTGCATTGTGCAGGAGGTCAGACTAGATGATCATAATGGTTCCTTCTGACCTTAATATCTATGTATCTGTGTAAAAATATTTATGCATAAATAGCACGTGTATTAATCTCTGTTTGCATGTGTGTGTGTGTGTGTGTGTGTATATATATATATATAAAATCAACAAACGAACAAAGATCCCTGATTATTGAAAGTATATGGTATTCTAAAAGCATCATGTCCTGCAAACACTCATGTACGTAATCCTTACCCTCACATGTAGTTCCATTGTTTCCAGTGCTGGTGAGAGGCATTGATTTGATAGCCTTGAAGATTGAAGTCCTCTTTTAATGAACAAGGCAAGCTTCCCAATATGCATTGCCTTGTCAGCAGGCCTCAATCTGGATCTGGGAGGTGGGAGAAACAGGTAGTTCAGTTTCTGTGGCTTATGCAATTCTTGGTTTCTCTTCTGAGTCTGCCAGTTAGTAAAAAGAGAGTCATGACATACGAAGTTGCAACTCAAACCCACTAAACTTGCACCATAGGGGGGCCACCAAACATCCATTAGATGGGAACAACTTCTGATCCCTACTAAGCTGAGGTGGTCTCAGAATGGTGATGCAAGTGAAAAAGCTTTGTAGCCTTTCGGTGCAATGAAAGGTGACATTATTAAATAAAGTTCCGACCTTCTAGAGTTTATGCATTCTCCGGGCACAAAGGCAAAATCTTATGCTGCTCTCTGTCTCCTCCTAACATATGCTAAAATCTCAGTTCAGCCCAACTGTACATTTGCAATGGGATATGGTTATTTTCCCCCCTGCTGCACAGGTGGTCAGTGACCAGCAGGACCGTCAAAGCCACAGCCAAGATATTTTACATGTGAGCTAAAAGAACAACCGGAAGTGGAATTGGATGTTGTCCAATTTGTGAATAGGGCCCTAGAGCTGTACATGGCAGACAGTATGTTATACAATTACATATGAGACAACTATGAATGTTGGATATGGGAATCATGGGTTCTTTTCCTGGCTCTGATGAAGGGCATGGTGTAGTGGTTGGAGTAGTGCTTACAAATAGGATAGCCAAGCACATAGATTTGTCACTTTGCGTCTGAAAGGCAGTTTGGCTGAGATTTACCTCTGTCATAGTCAAGGTGCATTTTGTTCCCAATTCTGGCCACTGTGGTTTGGTAAAACTTGTGTTATCTTGTAAAAGAGGGTGATTGATAGTTGTCTGCTTTCTGGGATGGGGAATATGAGGCTTTGGTCAGTAATAAAGGTTATGAAGAGCAGCAGAAATATATTTTACATATTTTAAAAGAAATGAGACTATAACTCATGGTCTTCTGGCTCCCAAACGGGGGGACCTTCCCCTAGTAGGCTAAAGGGTATTTCACTGGAAAGTGTCTTAATCTGGTGTGCGTGAGAGAAGGGGACAGTGTGAGATTTTGCATGTTGTGCGGATGTGTGACAGAGCTGCTAAATGGGGGAATCTCACATGAGTTGTGCAGCACCTGCCCTACCTGGCACACCCTGCTGCTGCTTCTGCACCTTTCCGGGCAAGGAAGTTTCTGGTGTTGGGGTGGCTTTTCCTCTTCCAAGGGCCCTGGCTGGAAAGAGGAGGGCACAAAGAGCGGGCAGCCCTGTTCAGGAGCCCCAGACGGTGTCCCTAGGTGGGGGGCCTGGTACTGGGGTGGGGGGTGTAGTGATTGGACTTCATTTCCCCTCTCCCCCCCCCCGCCGCCGGGCAGCTGCTGCAGCCTCCCCTCATGCCCTTCTGGCAGGGAGCTGGGGACCTAAGTCTCAGGGGAGGCTATTCCTGCTCAGGCCCTGCGAGGAAGGCAGCCGGGGGGGACCATGCCCAGCGCTGGGTTTCCCCTCCCCTGTCCCACTCAACCCCGCTACTGCCTCAGCCCTGGCCCCGGGAGGGGGAGAATTGCCTGAACCCCTAGGGGTGGCACTCCTGGCCGAGCCCCGTGGGGGCGGGACACGCGTGGTACAAAGCCCGCTCCCTGACCCACCAGCCGGGTGCCTCGGCCGTGCCTGGGCGTGTCCCCGCCGGCTGTGCAGCGGGAGCCCCCCGCCCCCCATGTCGGGGCTGGGCAGCCCGCGCCGCGCGTGGCGGCGAAGGCGGGGGGACGCGGGGCTCTCGCTAGCGCTGCCTGTGGTCACAGCCCGGCGCGCTCGCCTCCCATCCGGCTCCGACTCGCGCTCTCCCCGCTGCCGCCGACCATAGAGTCGCGCTGCAAACAGAAGATAGAGGGAGTGCAGGAGCTCGCCATCTCCAAGCCATCTACAGCGGGAAAAACATGGAGTCCGCTCCGGCAGCCCCCGATCCAGCCGCCACCGAGCCGGGCAGCAGCGTCTCCGAGCCGGCCGCCGGCGCCAGGGACACCCCAGTCAACCTGGAGCCTGCCCGGAAAAGCGAAGCGCCGGCTCCAGTCCGCAGGCAGAGCTACTCCAGCGGCGGCGGCAGCAGAGGTAGGGAGACTTGGGGAAGGGGGGAGCGCTGGGATAGGGAGGGTGGGAATGGAGAGAGCGGGGTAGGAGAGAAGGGCGAGATGCAGCAATTAAGCCACCGGGGGATTTATTGGGAGCCGGGTACAAAATAGCAACTCCCCACTCCATGCAACCTGGCAAACTTTTACAGCTCCTTTTAATTGCTGCAGGAGGAGGGACAGACTCGAGGAAAAATATTGAAAGAGAGAGGGAGCTGCTCGGTGCTTTCCCATTTCCCAGTTTCTCGCCTGCAAAACTCAGATGGGAACTATGCCCCTGGAATTACATTCTTAAAACACAAAACAGCCCCCAGCAGGATCATTAGAATTCAAGGAAAGAAACTTTTAAAGCTGCAGTGTCCTTCTCCCCCACCCTTTCCTTGTCTCTCTGCTTTTGACAGTTTCTTCTCTGACGTGCTGAGGTTTGTTGTTGGGAATGGGGGAGTTTTATGTGATCTCGCTGATTAATTAGGAGGTTGCTGATCTGCGATTGACTGCTCCACTCTTTTGCATGCTGTGTTTTTTAATTTGTTTCTTCGGTGTGTTTAAAAAAAAACCAAACCCTGTCCCAAAAGTTGCTGATCTCCTGGCGTTTCTTGAAGGTGCACAACTTTGCAGAGAAGGATCTTCCTGATCTCATGGATTTTCCTCCACCCCCCCCCCCCGGTCACAAAATATTGCAAACAATTTTTTTAAAAAGCCTTTAATTGCTGGTTTAATGATGATCTAAGCATTCTCATGATACAAACCGCATGTTTAATAGTATGGGTCAGCGTGTGCTGGCCAGTTTAAGTTCGGCGTTGTTTATAGCATTACCTGCCCACTTTTACTCAAAGTAACTGTCTTTCAGCAGCATTGTATGCTAGCTGTTTGCTGCTGTAGAGGGAGGGAGAGACCCGCTGCCCCTCTTTTCCCACTGCACAGGAGCGGTTAAGGTCGATGGGTTTTAAATATATGTAGGGTTGTGAAAAAACAAAAAGCGAGAGGGACAAAGATGCCGCTTTAATTCCCGCTGTCAATAATTTATAAATCGCTGCTATCATCCAGGGGGAACTGACTCGGTAGGATCATTGGGTGAAGAGTGGAAACTAACTAAATAAAAATACATATACTGATCTGTTAAAGAAATGACAGCCAGGCTTGCTCACACAGTCCTCTCATGGCTCCGGGGTCCTGTGCCAGCTGCCGGCTGATTGTAGGGAGTCGGGGAACATTTTCTGGTGGTGCGGGGAAAAACCTGCTTCCTCCCGGACCGTGTGATTTTTGTTGTTGTTGTTTGGAATATGGCTGATCATGTGTTGGCTTGTGTTTTACAGTATTTTTCCCATTTTGGCCACGCCCCCCTGTCCAGGCAGCTTCCCACTCAGGGAATCCGAGTACAGTAAAAGCCAGCAAGATGACACACGCTGAAACATTTAATTAGAGGCAATTTCCGAATAATGACCACGCAGTTATGCAAATGCAGGAGAGAGGGGGAGGCGAGGAAGAGCTGGCTCTGGAGAAGACGGGAGGATGGGGAAGGTTTTTGTGTGCAGAAAGCTTTTGGCTGCAAAGAATATATTTAGAGCTTGAGACAGTGGATTTGGAATGCAAGCCGGTTATGTAACAAGGTTAATCAGAAACACGAGAGAAAATTTCCTTAATAATGCTAAGGAGTTTTCTGAATGTTTTCAAAGCGGCCGTAGTTTGTGGTTGTTAGTCTATATGTTTCAATCTGCTTTAATTGTCATTGCTGGCACATGGGGATTTTTAGAGGGGTGGGAAGAGAGGGATGGCAACCTTCAGACTAGTCTTGCGACGTTGTAACTTTTAGATCTTATAAATTATGTAATGGACTACTAGTAAGGTATTTATGTATAAAAAGAGAAGGCAATATTTCTGAGGATGGGGGTGATCTGCTCGTGATCCTGAATCGTTTAGGCTTTGCTACCGCTAACCTGCTGACCCATATGTCCCTCCTCCCCCTTGTGTAGCATTAAATGGGGGGGGGGGAGGTTAACACACAAAAACACACACACACTGCACGCAAGCACTAGGTTATGTAACAATCTGAATGAAAAAACGAAGGTCAGTGATGGAGGCATCCATGCAGCAATGCAAAAGCAAAAGCTCCTGGAAATTGTGTCTTTAATATCTGAGAGAGTGTATGTTTTTTAGGGACAATAATTGTTTGTGCCTTGTAGGGGTGGGGGTAGGGATAGGAATGATTTAAAGAAGGAAAATGTCTTGGGTTTAGGGATGATGTAATGGGATTGGTAGGAAATACAAATCTGCTCCTAGATTGCAAACAATAAGAAAATTAGAGCCGGCATTCAGGATTAATGTTACATAGATTACAGTGTTGAAAATAAATTGACCTATACACTAGGTGATTATGCCTTTCTAATATTTAAAAGGTGAAGGTCTGTAACTTTGCAAGAAAATACCAGAGAATTGTAATTAACATTTTTAGCCTGTTTGAAAGCAGGACCTAGATGGGGATATTGGGTGAAATTGAGCCCCCCCCCCCATTTGTGATTTATTTATTTATTGAAAGATTCCTGAGGTTGATTTTATGCTTTTTTCATATAAAGGGAATATATAGTATATGGAAATTTTCTTGACATTGGGGTGACCTCACAATGCATGAATACCACATGTATGAGTACAGGTGAAATGAATAGCCCTGTAACACAGGTAAATGCCAAATAATGTGTTTGTGTACATGTTCAGCACATCAACTAATCTCTTAGGTTGTTATCTTGGAATGTGCTCCATGCAGGCACATCCAGACATACATGCAGGTCAGTTTGCAGAATTGGTACCCAGAAAAGCATTCCTTGATTTTTAAATCAGTAAAGTTAAAACACTGGAAATATTTCTTCTGTATCATCTATTTTAGTAGTTGCTACCATTGCAAACCTGTACCCAGGGCTGTGCAGCCAAACTAGCTGTTCTTAGCAGGGAATTTGAGGAAAATAAAGAATTGAAGAAAAGGATAGTGGATGACTCTTAGGGGGGAAAAAAAGATGATGAGAGGTTAGATTCTTAACTGCAGCTTTAATTACCGTAACATTTGAAATACTGTATCTGATACCACTTATATATCTGGTGTGTCAGATCCCTAAATAGCTTTATTTTATTTTTAATTTTGCTAATGGGTGGGTATTTTTACTTTTGTTCCGACAGGTTGGTCTTTATTATAACAATTAATTCTTGTGCTTTTGGATATATAATACTACTTGCTTTGCAAATGCTTTTAATAAGTGTGTATGTGAGTGAGAGAGAGATCACCTGTGAACTGGTGGTACTGAGTAATGGTATAGAGTAGTGTGGAAGAATAATGACACACTAGGTTGAAAAAAGTGGCCAAAAGTCAGATAAAAAGCCTGATATTTCCAAATAAAGATGTTGTCACCTACTCTAGTTGTTTGTTTTAACGTAAGGGCAGTAGATTTCCAGTTTTCCGTTAGGTTAAACCCTAATCCATACATGTTTAATTACTGTACAGATGTTCTCAGATGTCTCCATAGCATGTATTGACTTCATTGACTACTTTGCACACCCTAGTCACAATTGCATATACCACTTCCACTTTCATCTGCAGTCATAGAATATTCCTAAGGCACCTACAGCCGTTGCTTGCATGGTTAAGTAATACTGGGAGAGTATATATAATATATATGAATTATTGAGCATCTGGAAACAAGGAGAAGCCAGAATCATGTGACCAGCCAGCTGTTTGTGGATCATCAGGAAGTGCTCCACACACCACAGTCTATGACTCTCAGTGTTATTACCTCCTTCTAAAAATGAACATATTTGAAAAAAAATGATAACAAATGTTGGACTGGGCTCTCTGTTATCCCATCAAAGCTTAAATGTTGCATTTTCATTTTTTTAAATCTGAAACATCAGTTGTCCAAATCTCAGGAGCCAAGTTCTTGTTCTCTAGGCTTTTTTCTCACCTTCTGTCATCAATAGTATGTCAGTCAGCTGCAGTAGTTTTTGCCGAGGGGTTTGTGTTATACTGTCCTGCAGTTTCTCCCCTGTCTGTTTATCAGAGCGAGAACTAGAAAGCAAAATGTTATTTTTTCTTTTCCGGGCCATTACTCTGTTTTTTTGCATTGCCAGTAAATGGGAAAAAGAAGTTCTCCCTCAGTTGAGAGAAGAGACAGAAATTGTTTAGTAAAATTTCCTATTCATGTCCCCCAATGCATTTTTCAGGTATCTTGTTAGGAAAGTTGAACATTTTAAAGGCAGCATTCATGTTGTTGGAGGACATTGTATTAAATGTTTTGTGGGGGTGATCAGAAAGCTACATGCACGTAGGAGACGGTTTCCTGAAGTCTTTCTGATGAATTGAGTGTCTGCTTGCATTTCCCAATCCCTTGCTGGGACTTGGGTCTTTGTTGTCACCAGTTGAAACTAATTATTTCCTGATTTTTATTTTATTTAATTTTTTGCCCTGTGCTGTGAGTAATTTGATTATAACATCAATGAATAGTGGCATCAGCCCTTTATTCCACATCTCCATCTGCAGTTGCACACTTAGCAAATATTTCAGATGTTCTAAACAGAGTATTTGTGATCTAACAAAATTTGTCAGTTTAGTGCGTGATCTTTGCGTTTTCAAGTTTTGAGTATTTTCTTTAAATTTTCGGAACACTTTTATCACACTGAGTGCTGTTCTGGAAGCACTGCTTCTGAATTAGGACTGTAGATTTGCCTGTTGGGTAAATGAGATGTACTATGAAGCATCTGAAAGAAAACCCCAATCATTTAGTTTTAAACCTTTTGTAGAATGAGAGCAATAATACCACTTTTGCATTGTTTTCTCAGGAACAGTCCTGTTCCCTTGTTGCAATAAAACCATAACTTAGTCTTTTTATTTTATTGACTTGAAACGTATCTCTGTAGCTCTGTAAACCAGTGAGGAACACATTTGGAAATGGCGATTAATTGGCAATATGACTCTTATAGCTCAGGTTATAGAACTGTATTTGAGTGGCAGGACAGTTTTGGCTGTTGAAAATCGTCTGATTTTTCTACTGTTTGTTTCCTACTCTAAGGAAATTGGCCTTGGAGAAATGTGGAGTAACTCCCTTGAGGTTAATGGATTTAGTCCAGATTTACCTGACTGCAATGAAGAGAAGAATCTAGCCCTAAGGTTTTATAATGTCTAAAATTAACCTTAAAATGATTTCATCATCAATATTTAAGATTGAATATTTTGAGTTATTTAAGTTTGTAAGATAATGGGTCCAAAAAACTGGGAAGTAAAAGTACTCTGTGGAAAAATATTAAAATTCATTAAAATATGTTCATTAAAATGTTGATAAACGATAGATTTAATATGTTTGAGAAAGGAAAGAGAGACTGGTACCACCAAGTTCAGCACACATAATTAATTTAAAAGTTTCAGTTAGCTTTAATATTGTTTGCTAATTTTGACGGTTAGCAACAAGTTTGGGTAACTGCCCTATGCATAACCTATATAATAGAATAAATGTCTTTCAATTTAAAATAATTATGAAATAATTGTTCTAAGTACAATTTTTTTAAAAAAAAATACATTTTTCTTTATGTTAGGCTTGGTGCTGACTGTATTAAGGACTGGGTTTAAAAAACCGTATGTATATTGCATTTTGAACACAATTGAAATGGAAAAAAGGAAGGGAAACACTGTTTCTTTTTGAAATAAAATTCCTAAAATCACTTTGTATTTTTTAAGTTCATTAGGTATATTTTAAGTGATTATTTTGGCAAGTTCAGACGCAGGTGCTGTGTATTTCACCAAAAAAGGGGGAGAAATTTAGATAATTCAAAGTGTTGCTTGGTTAGAAAACATTGTAATTTTAGCTGCCTGTTTGGGGTGTGAACTTTCTGCTGCTGCTTCACTTTTTTTTTTTTTTTTTTTTTTTTTTAGTAACATAGAGTGAAGTTGAGTAAATTTTGGATGTGTTGAAAATACTTTAATATGGTACATTTTAATGTGGTGCAGTCGTGTTTTAGAGGTTGTTTCAAATTTCTCAAATGATGGGGCTTTCACCATTTACCTTGGGGAAACTCTTCAACACTGTCACGTTTTCCTGATACTGTTGACCGCTTGTGGGTGCGGGACACTGGGTCCCAAGCTATGTGGGTAGTTGCAGGTGTCTGTCTATCTGAAGAGGGTATCTGGGTGGAAGAATCTGTGGCCAGTATTCTGTCTCTTCCTTTGCCTTCTGTCCTTGCCAGCTGCTGCCACTGCCACCTTTTGCTGATGACTCCTCTTCCTCTCTTTGGATCTAGGGGAACTGCTGCTGCTGATGGCAGTGAGGAGCAATTGCAGGCCATCCCTTCAGTCCAGTGGATATATGAGGATCCAGCTGGGTTGCGAGGAAGCATGACAGGACTGCCAGATATGGCTGAATTCTGTTCTAGAAACCTAGCTTGCAGTGCTGTTAGAGTTTCAAATTCATAAAGACTGCTCCATGACGCAGGTGTCTCTACTCATAATGGTGGTGTGTTGCAATAGCTGATGCAGTGTCATGGCAGAATTACTTGATCCATGGACAAGAAAAAAAGTCATTAGAAGAGGGATTTGTAAATGACGTTGGAATGTAACAGTCTCCCTAATCAAGCTCTGTGAAACCTTAATTTTCCCCAAAACTACATAAATTCAAAGCTTAGCCCTATGTCTTCAGAAACTTAATGCATTTTTCAGCTTAGCGTGGGACCAGTTTTCAGTGAAAATTCAGTTTCACAAAGTTCTGATGGGTGAAACTTGCAAATTCTCACCAAATTTCACATTTTTATTTTTTGGGTTTGTTTTAATACTGGTTGTCCTCTCTCCATAACTGAAAGTGAAGAGGAGGTTGGCATGAACTTTTGTGAGATCTGAACCGCCACACTGAGCACTGCTCTCTCTGTCTACGAACTTAAGTTGAGCACTTCAGCATACCTGTTATTGGTCTGTGCTGATAAACTCATAATAGTAGGTAGTGGTGCATGTCAATAGGAGTTACATATGTAAAGTACGTCGTCTTTATGAAGTTGCTATTTGTATGTGCTTGTGTTACCACGGTTTAAATCTCATAATTATTCCTGTCCTAATAGCATCTTTCCTTTGGAAGGATCCTCAGGTACTTTTAAACACTGTACTGCTATCAGAAACAACTTAAACTGTTGTTGAAATCCAGTCACTTCTTGTGTGGAATTTGACAGCTGTGTAATAGCACAGATAGGACAGGATAGCAAGTGAAGAATACCATCTCACTGAGAGAGTTTAGATAGATAGATAGAATGTAGTTACCCAGTCAGAACACTGGGATGGACTGTTGTATTCCTGTGGAAGAAGTCTTAGCAATCTTCCATGACTGTATTTGTTATTACATCTCACCAGAAAGACACAACTTCCAGCAGCACAGTACACTCTAACATCAGTAATCAGTGCTGTCGCAGATGAAGAGTGCTGTCTACTAATTCATGACTACTAGTTATGTAAGCTTCGTTGCATATGTCTGCATTCATTCACTGAGCAACCCCAAGCCTCATTGGATTTTGAGATCTGACAAAACTGAAGCTGGAAGTGGTATGTCTGCAGGTCCTGCTTGCGTTGCTTTATTAAACAGATTTCTATACAAAGTTACTTTCTTTAATAATGTGTTACAAAGCATGAGACCAAATGCCCTGGTATTACCGAGGCTTTAAGAAGCTTGTCATGAAGCATGTGTTGTTGATAAAGCAATGTGATTTTTTCTTTTTGGGGTATGGGGAAAGTGTATGGCTGTTACCCAACCTACTTAATTTCCTCTTCTCACATAAGCTCCCCCCCCACCCCCAAATAATCACATGGACAGAAGCTTCAGCGTTTAAGGGACAACAGTTAAAATTCACGCTCAACCAAATGTACATAAATGATCCAGTAATGGTGCCCTACTGCAGAGTGTTTCATTTGTAATTTAATCTAACAATTTCCATTCACTTCTAAAGCAGCGCAGTATGAAACTGGCAACTTCTGATGAATTGCTGTGCTGTTACAAACAGTGTTTGAGCTCGTATTACAGCAGCATGAATAGATGGTGTGATGGAGAACAAAGTTAGTGGCTGAACTGGAGCTGAGAGAAATTGCTAGCAGAAGGTGAGAAAGCAGAGTTGGATTATGATAACCTCCCTTGTAGAATCAAATTAAATCTTGTTAAAGGTTTTATTGATGTTAGTTTGTAGTTGTACTATGCGTTTACCACACATAGGTACATGAGATGTGGTGATCCAGGAATGAAAAACTACAGTGCTGCTGTTTTCAAAATGTTTTATTTTGTACAAGTTGTGGGATATTTTATATTAATTGACTGTATGTTTATGCACTTTAATTCCATGCCCACTCAAACGTGTTGGAAGCATCTAATATATAATATATCTAATAATGGAAATACGGTTAAAATGTAAGAACATAATATTATACTAAAACGGGTTTGAGCAGTAAGCACCGATTTTCTCTAATTTGTATTTCCCAGGGAAGGTCAGAATTTGCAGTATACAGCAGTATTCTCACAGGAAGAGAGTTTCTGTGTAAAGAATAATGTATGTATATCTGATCATGTGGAGCTAGCTTTTGAAGGTAGTACATGCGCACTGTCTGATCTGTTGCCCCTAGCTCCATAGCTTCCCAGAGTAGATGTCATTACACACAGTGGGAATCACTAGTAGATGCATGCTTTTAGATATTTTAGATCTCACTATGCATTAAATGCTTAATGAAATACATTACAACTTACCAGTTGCCATAAAAAAAATTTGCCTGGAAAAAGAGTGTGTGTGTGTGTGTGTGTGTGTGTGTGTGAAGCCAATAGGAAAAAATAAACCCTGATATACAGTGGCGTATATGGGATATGCTTGAGTACAACTTTATCTGAACCATCACCTACCTACCCAATGGAAATTAAGATTTGGCAGCATTTAGAGGGCAGTTTTTCTGTGTACCTGTGAAGTAACGTATAAACAGGTTGCTGAAACACACATACAATTATGGACATGGTGGGGAAAATTAAATTATGTATTAATAGAGTTTTACTTGACTGCTTTGACACTGGTACGAGGTCTGTGATATACAGTCAAGAATAAAATCAAGGCTATGGCTTGTGAAACACAGGTTGTAGGATTCCACCCTCCCTCCTGCCCCCGTCATATGAGTGTGAGAGTATTTTAAATTGAGATTTTTCCTTCTTGATCACCTATAAATGGAAAACAGTGGCTATTCATATGGAACTTGCAAACTGATAGACTTTGCTTGGCAAAATAGTCTATGTCAGTTGTGCACCTGCGATTGCCAAGTACTACTGTAAGTAAGGACAGAGAGAGATGATTTTAACTATGCCTTTGAAAGAAGATTTGACATTTGCTAAGACCAGCTAATACACAACTTTTGTTAATACTTTTCTGGAAGTCATAAATCTGTCAGCACAAAACATACTCTAAATCCTGTGTATATTAAAAAATAAAATGAAACCAATCCCAAAGAAAATGGGGTGTATCAGGAAGTCTTCTCTCCACGCATAATATTTTAGATGCACAATTTTAGATAAGGGTTTTGTTAGTCAGTTGCAGTGTGATTATGAAAGTTGCAGATAGTTGGCCTTGAAAGATAGATTGATAGAGCCAGAAGAGTTCCCAGAAGTCACCTACTACAGGACAGGCCTAACAAAGAAAATAACAGAACGCCACTAACCATCACCTTCAGCCCCCAACTAAAACCCCTCCAATGCATTATTAAGGATCTACAACCTATCCTGAAGGATGACCCAACACTCTCACAAATCTTGGGAGACAGGCCAGTCCTTGCCTACAGACAGCCCCCCAACCTGAAGCAAATACTCACCAACAACCACATACCACACAACAGAACCACTAACCCAGGAACCTATCCTTGCAACAAAGCCCGTTGCCAACCTTGCCCACATATCTATTCAGGGGACACCATCACAGGGCCTAATAACATCAGCCACACTATCAGAGGCTCGTTCACCTGCATATCCACCAATGTGATATATGCCATCATGTGCCAGCAATGCCCCTCTGCCATGTACATTGGTCAAACTGGACAGTCTCTACGTAAAAGAATAAATGGACACAAATCAGATGTCAAGAATTATAACATTCATAAACCAGTCGGAGAACACTTCAATCTCTCTGGTCACGCAATTACAGACATGAAGGTCACTATCTTAAAACATAAAACTTCAAATCCAGACTCCAGTGAGAAACTGCTGAATTGGAATTCATTTGCAAATTGGATACTATTTATTTAGGCTTAAATAGAGACTGGGAGTGGCTATTTCCCCTTGTTTTTTCCTACCCCCCCCCCCCCAGATGTTCTGGTTAAACTTGGATTTGCGCTGGAAATGGCCCACCTTGATTATCATGTACGTTGTAGGGAGAGTGGTCACTTTGGATAAGCAGTTAGCAGCAGGAGAGTGAGTTTGTGTGTGTGGTTTTTGGAAAAGGGGGGTGGGGGGGTAGAAAACCTGGATTTGTGCCGGAAATGGCCCACCTTGATTATCATACACATTGTAAAGAGAGTGGTCACTTTAAATAAGCTATTACCAGCAGGAGAGTGGGGTGGGAGGAGGTATTGTTTCATGGTCTCTGTGTATATAATGTCTTCTGCAGTTTCCACAGTATGCATCCAATGAAGTGAGCTGTAGCAGTGAGCATTTATTATGCTCAAATAAATTGGTCAGTCTCTAAGGTGCCACAAGTACTCCTTTTCTTTTTACAGTAATTTCAAACTCTGTTAAATACTCTCTCTCTCTCTTTCCAAGTAATTGGCTGACCATTAGGAAAGTACAAAACAAACAGCAAAAGAGATGTTATTTTAATACTTCTAAGAGCCTGTTTATAAGCAATGGATAATTTTAAAAAATATTTGAAAATGTTCTATTAAAGGTCCTCTTGATTTTTATTACTGTGTCTGTGGTGGCATTTTATTTCATATTTGAAATCGCAGTGTACTTCCTTAACTGTATTAACCTTACTTCCATGGAAAATCAGTGTGCAGTTTCTGGTTAGTAATTGGTCATGCAGTACCAACATGAAAACAAATTTTGGATTCTAGATTGGGAGTGTTTTACATTCCTAACTAGTGTTCCCATCCTGCAGATGCACTGAGTTAACTCACATGCACTGTGAGTTGCCCCACTGAAGTCAGTGGCACCGCTCACAATGTGTAAAGTTAAGCATGTCCATTGATGTTTGCAGGATAGAGGCTGAGGTCTACTACTAGTTAAGAATCACACTGTAAAGTAATTTTGGGAAAATATCAAGCTTTTTAGTAACATGAACAAGTGTTCGGATAACAGGTGGATTGTATTTTATTTCATGGATTTGTAACTACTTTGAAGGACCTACTGTTATCATGCCATAATCCTGCCTCCCTGATAGCACTGTGCCTCTGGTGCTGGAGATGGAAGACGTCCCCTCCTTTAGGAGTACTGTTATACAATAAGGGAGGATTGTGTTATGGTACAGGATTTGAACCTGTACCTGAATTGTGCTTGTGTAACACTATTTATGCTACAGTATTTGAGTATTGGCCAGTTTTTTGTTTCAGGGAAGTCCTGTCCCCTTTTCTGCAAGAAGGTAGAAGAAAGGCTGTTTCTGTTTTCTGACTGGAGGGACAGGCTGCAGAGAGAACACAGGGATTCTGCACCCACTTGGATTGTGTGCGCCGTGGAGCAGAGTTCCCTAATGGTGCTGTGAGCTCAAACACACAAGGAGGGTTTGCAGGCAGGTTGGGGGCATGGCCAGTGAATCTGTCCATTGCATGGCTCCATTAGCTTGAAACGCTGCGTAGGAGGCAGCGAAGGGAAGCAGGCTTCATACAAAATTGCCCCATGAATGACTTAACTGCTGAGACAAACCTGTCAGTTGGGTTCTGGTCCTCCAGAATTTCCCGCATAGAGCAAAGCTTGCTTGTGCAGGGTTTGCTCCATACAACAGGTTTTGGCCTGGAGGGCTTAATTCTGCCCTGGCATGTGCACCCACAGTTCTCAATGAGGATAGAACCTGACAAAACGCTTCTGCTTTATCTCTTTCATTTTTTTGGGTGGGTGGGTTATTTCTAAAGATCTATTTTTTCCAAACTCATCTGTAGGATTACATACTCTGCATCTTTTAAAAAATGTTTGTCTCTAGTTTTTGAGCTATTTGCAGTTGTTCATGCTTTTGACCATATAACTTTCCACTAAAAGGACCATGTCCGACTGAGCAGTGTCTCAAGGATATCCTAGATAGGGTGAATAACAGTGTTATAACAAAGTTATCTATAGGAGTGAGGCATGATCCCATTGACAGAATATCCAACCAAATGCAGGCAGAACCCTTTCACAGCAAAGCCTTCCTCCATTGGATCGGTGTGGCGATAGGCTACTCCACTCCCAAAAGAACACTTAGTTTCAATTTCCATTCCTCTAGCTTCTCTGTCAAACCACATTTGTCTGCAGCCTAACTGGTTGGGGAGGGGAAGCTCATTGCAATAGTGTGAAGGAGATGTAAAGATACCAGGCAGACCCAGATGAACAGCTCAGCATATGGGCTGTCAGAATTTGCTTACTTTAATTGAAACTGATGTATTTTGCAGCTCTGACAGGCTTCCCTGTCTTTGCCTATGTCTACACTAGCAGCGCTGCGGTTACACCGCTTTGTGCTGACACTCACTACAGCTGTGGAAGGCTTTTTTCCATTGCTATAGTAAATCCACCTCTTCAAGAGGTAGTAGCTAGGTTGGTGGAAGAACTCTACCTATATTGGCAGTATATGGGTGTCTGTGCTGGGGCTTAGATTGTCTTAATTGCATCTCTCAGCTGTAGCCTTAAGTGTGTCAGAGGCAGGCAGGCTGGCTTACATCTCCCAACTCATCTCTTATCCTTCTCTGCCAAGCTTGAAACTGCAAGAGTGGTTTGCCTGGGATGTTTCGGTTGCTGCCTCTCCTCTGCACTCCCCCTGCCTATCGTGCCACCTCCCTCTTTTCTCAGCAGAGGCTGCAGAACTAGAATGTCTTCAGGGACTTAGATAAAGAGTGGTCAGTCGCTGGATAGGGGCATGTGCAAGCCTTCCTGGCACCTCTGAAAGATGCTCAGAAAATATTTGCAGAGCTGCTTGTCTCCACCTGTGTCAGTCCTGGCAGACCTTTGAGACAGGGCACTCTGGAGGCATTTGAAAGGTGAGAGAGGATTAGAACAGCCGCAGTAGGAAAACTTGGGTTACGGGCAAGGGAACCATGAGAGAGCAACGGAGTGATTGTGGGAAACCATGGGATGGTATTGGAGAAGCCAGGACACCCAAGAGAGGGTATTGAAAAGGCCCAAAGGAAGCTAACAGTATAGAGCAGTGTGTGACAGATGTCACCCCTGGAGTGCAGTCTGGGAGCTGTGGGAACCACTGCGCCCACCCTGAGACTCACAACTAGGTTTGGGGACACAGGCAGCCTCACCCAGGCCATGTTCTCACCCAGCAGTACAGCAGGTGCTGTCACTCACCCAAACTGGGCTACCTGAGTGCAACCAGCAGACAGCAGCCAATTTCCCAGCTCGCTGGGCATGCACCCCCCACCTCTGGAGTATAAACCCAGAATTGTACCATCTTTCACTGCACAGGTATTTGTAAAATGTAAACTTGTAGAGTTCGCCCCTCCCTCAATGTGGAGAGGAAATACAACAGCCCCTGCCCCTTGAGCTAAGATTCCCAAGCACTTCACTACAAATTTATTGGTTAAGATGAAGCATAAAACAAGTTTATGAACTACAAAAGATAGATTTTAAGTAATAGTAAACAGATCAAAGCAGATTACCTAGTAAATAAACAAAAACACAAACTAAGCTTAACATACTAGAAGGATAGGATTTGAATTAACAACCTCTCACCCTGACTGATGGTTAGGGCTGTCAAGCGATTAAAAAAATTAATCATGATTAATTGTTTGATTTAAAAATTGTATTGTGTGATTAATCATATTGTTAATAGAATACTATTTATTTAAATATTTTTGGATGTTTCTACATTTTAAAATATATTGATTTCAATAGGATAGGATACAGAAGGACCTAGACAAATTGGAGGATTGGGCCAAAAGAAATCTGATGAGGTTCAATAAGGATAAGTGCAGGGTCCTGCACTTAGGACGGAAGAATCCAATGCACCGCTACAGACTAGGGACCGAATGGCTAGGCAGCAGTTCTGCGGAAAAGGACCTAGGGGTGACAGTGGACGAGAAGCTGGATATGAGTCAGCAGTGTGCCCTTGTTGCCAAGAAGGCCAATGGCATTTTGGGATGTATACGTAGGGGCATAGCGAGCAGATCGAGGGACGTGATCGTCCCCCTCTATTCGACATTGGTGAGGCCTCATCTGGAGTACTGTGTCCAGTTTTGGGCCCCACACTACAAGAAGGATGTGGATAAATTGGAGAGAGTCCAGCGAAGGGCAACAAAAATGATTAGGGGTCTAGAACACATGACTTATGAGGAGAGGCTGAGGGAGCTGGGATTGTTTAGCCTGCAGAAGAGAAGAATGAGGGGGGATTTGATAGCTGCTTTCAACTACCTGAAAGGGGGTTCCAAAGAGGATGGCTCTAGACTGTTCTCAATGGTAGCAGATGACAGAACGAGGAGTAATGGCCTCAAGTTGCAGTGGGGGAGGTTTAGATTGGATATTAGGAAAAACTTTTTCACTAAGAGGGTGGTGAAACACTGGAATGCGTTGCCTAGGGAGGTGGTGGAATCTCCTTCCTTGGAAGTTTTTAAGGTCAGGCTTGACAAAGCCCTGGCTGGGATGATTTAACTGGGAATTGGTCCTGCTTCGAGCAGGGGGTTGGACTAGATGACCTTCAGGGGTCCCTTCCAACCCTGATATTCTATGATTCTATGATTCTATGATTCAATCAGTGTACAGTGCTCACTTTATATATATTTTTGAATACAAGTAATTGCACTATAAAAAATGGAAATAGTATTTTTCAATTCACCTAATATAAGGACTGTAGTGCAATCTCTTTATCATGAAAGTTGAACTTACAATTATAGAATTATGCATAATTATGTAAAAAAAACAAAACAAAAACCCTGAATTCAAAAATAAGACAATGTAAAATTTTAGAGCCTGTAAGTCCACTCAGTCTTATTTCTTGTTCAGCCAATCGCTCAGACAAAGAAGTTTGGTTACAATTTGCAGGAGATAATGCTGCCCACTTCTTGTTTACATTGTCACCTGGAAGTGAGAACAGATGTTCTCATGGCACTGTTGTAGTCAGCATCACAAGATATTTACGTGTCAGATGTGCTAAAGATTCATATGTCCCTTCATTCTTCAGCCACCATTCCAGAGGACATGCGTCCATGCTGATGACTGGTTCTGCCCGAAAACAATCCAAAGTGGTGTGGACTGACGCATGTTCATTTTCATTATCTCAGTCAGATGCCACCAGCAGAAGGTTGATGTTCTTTTTTGGAGGTTCAGGTTCTGTAGTTTCTGCACTAGAGTGTTGCTTTTTTAAGATTTCTGAAAGCGTGCTCCACATCTCGTCCCTCTCAGAGTTTGGAGGGCACTTCAGACCTTGTGTCGAGTGCTGTAGTTATCATTAGTAATTTCACATTGGTACCTTCTTCGCGTTTTGTCAGATCTGAAGTGAAAGTGTTCTTAAAATGAACAACATGTGCTGGGTCATCATCCGAGACTGCTACAACATGAAATATATGGCAGAATGTGGGTAAAACAGAGCCGGAGACATACAATTCTGCTCCAAGGAGTTCAGTCACAAATTTAATTAACGCATTTTTTTTAGCGAGCGTCATCCGCATGGAAGCATGTCTTCTGGAATGGTGGCCGAAGCATGAAGGAGCATATGAATGTTTACCATATCTGGCATGTAAATACCTTGCAATGCCAGCTACAAAAGTACCATGCGAATGCCTATTTTCACTTTCTGGTGACATTGTAAATAAGAAGTGAGCAGCATTATCTCCCATAAATGTAAACAAACCTTTTTGTCTTAGCAATTGGCTGAATGAGAAGTAGGACTGAGTGGACTTTTAGACTCTAAAGTTTTACATAGTTTTGTTTTTGAGTGCAGTTATGTAACAATAAAAAAATCTACATTTGTAAGTTGCACTTTCATGATAGAGATTGCACTACAGTACTTGTATGAGGTGAATTGAAAAATAGTATTTCTTACCATTTTTACAGTGCAAATATTTGTAATAAATTATACACTTTGATTTCAGTTACAACACAGAATACAATATATATGAAAATGTAGAAAAACATCCAAACTATTTAATAAATTTCAATTGGTATTCTATTGTTTAACAGTGTGGTTAATCGCGATTAACTCAAAAATTAATTACAATAAAAATTAATGTGAGTTAGCTGCAATTAATCGACAGCCCTACTAATGATACAAGCAGGCTTGCAGATTCTCAAGGCACAAGCTGCACTTGGTTTGCAGGATCCCCACCCCCTTCCAAGTCCTTCTCTCTTGGAGCTTCTCCTAGGTGCTCAGTTGTGGGGGACTGAAGAACAACCAGTGATGTCACTCCCTGCCTTATATAGCATTAGCACAGGGCAGGCATCCTTTGTTCCAAACTCAGTTCCCAGACCAGCTTGTGGAAAAACACAGACCCTCAAAATGGAGTCCAGAGTCATGTGGGCTGGTCATGTGCCCTTGGAGAGTCATAGCAGCCTTTGCTTACAGACTGGCCAAACTGCCCAAGGAATGATCACCAGGAAGGGGATAAGCTTTTCCTAAGGCCTGTTGTTTTTCCTAATGGCCCATTACCCTAATGGGACCTTCACAACCAACTATTTAGAGGGGAAAAACAACGAGGAGTCCATGGCATCTTAAAGACTAACCGATTTATTTGGGCAGAAGCTTTTGTGGGTAAAAAACCCACTTCTTCAGATGCATGGAGTGAATATTACAGATCCAGGCATAAATATACTGACACATGAAGAGAAGGGAGTTACTTTACAAGTGGAGAACCAGTGTTGAGAGGGCCAATTCAATCAGGGTGGATGCGGTCCACTCCCAATAATAGATGAGGAGCTGTCAATACCAAGAGAAGGAAAATTGCTTTTGTAGTGAGCCAGCCACTCCCAGTCCCTATTCAAACCCAAATCAATGGTGTTAAATTTGCAAATGAATTGTAGCTCTGCCGTTTCTATTTGAACTCTGTTTTTGAAGTTTTTTTGTTGAAGTATGGCTACTTTTTAAATCCGTTATAGACTGTCCAGGGAGATAGAAGTGTTCTCCGACTGGTTTTTGTATGTTACCATTCCTGATGTCTGAGACAGGCCAGAGCTTGCTTACAGACAGCCCCCCAACCTGAAGCAAATACCAGCAACTAGACACCACACCACAGAAACACTAACCCAGGAACAAATCCCTGTAACAAACCCCGTTGCCTACTCTGTCCCCATATCTACTCTAGCGACACCATCAGAAGACCCAACCACATGAGCCACACCATCAGAGGCTCATTCACCTGCACATCTACTAATGTCATATGTGCCAGCAATGTCCCTCTGCCATGTACATTGGCCAAACCAGCCAGTCTCTACGTAAAAGAATAAATGGACACAAATCAGACATCGTGGGACTGCAGCCCGGGCCCCCAAGCCTCATTACCTGGGGCTGAAGCCAAAGCCTGGGCAAGTTAGCTTCATGGCGCCCACTATGCGGTGTGGGGCCCTGGGCAGTTGCCCTCCTTATCACCCCCTAACACTGGCCCTGGCTTTTATATGCAGAAAAAACAGTGGTTGTAGCACAGCTGGGCCGTGGAGTTTTTCTAGCAGGTTGGGGGGGAGAGGGAGGGCTCAGAAAGAGAGAGGTTTAGAACCCCTGGCATAGAGGACTGGGGAATGGAGATGGCACTGGATTGACTGGGGAAGCAGAGGGAATTGGAGAAGCTGAAGCATCTATATTAAAAAAAAAAAATTCAATTGATACATTGCCTCTGCACAGCTCTCATTTTGTAAATGATGACCTTGTCTTTACTCTGAAGTGCAACGGTATGTGCTTTAATGCATGATGAGGTCTCAAATACATGCTTCTTATAGCTTTGCTCCAGCACCCCATTGTTTCCAATGAGCTCTGACTAAATGCTTTCACTGTAGATATTGTGCTAACGTTTTATATGAATTATTTGTCTTATCACAGTGCTGGGAAATTAGAGGCCCTTTCCCACAGAGTGTTAAGCAGATTAAAATGAAAGGCTGTTTTTATGGTCCAGGAGCAATGCAAATATTAGGAAAATATTTTGTTGTGATCTAACAGTAGGGTGCTGTAAGGCGGCTTTATGAGCAAATGCATTTTGTAACCTAAAAGCTGAGATCAGCCCCCAAAGTGCCTTCAAAGAGGTTTTTATTTTATTCTCTGGTGCCTCTTAAAGCAAAGGGAAAGGTTTAGGATTGGGTGATACTTGTTGGATGACTTTTTTTGCTGTCTTTTCAGATTTTGCTTTTTTTGGCAACAGTTCAGGTAGTTCTTCAGAACCTTCTTAGTAAGTTAAGGCCAGATCCATCCTCTTCCATTGGGTCATGCTCAATTCCCCTTCCCCCCGGAAATGTGCTCAACGGTACAGTGGAGCCTAGTACTAGCTATGTTTTGTTGTTGTTTTTTAAAAGCGCTCTGAATAAATCTGAACAGAAACCATTTTAAAACCTAGTGAAGAGATGGTTCTGCTGAACTACAGACTAAATCCAATATTTATGTTACTCCAGCTACTCTGTTACTTGAATTTGATCTGCCCCATGTGCTACCCCTTTGCTTATGTGTGTGGGTAGAATATAATCTTTCTTTCAGTGATATTTTATATTCATCGACTTAGCCTAATCTTATTGTTAGTGTCTCAAAGGATCTTTAATGTCTTAGCCCTGGTCTACACTAGGACTTTAGGTTGGATTTAGCAGCGTTAAATCGATGTAAACCTGCACCCGTCCACATGATGAAGCCCTTTATTTCGACTTAAAGGGCTCTTAAAATCGATTTCCTTACTCAACCCCTGACAAGTGGATTAGTGCTTAAATCGGCCTTGCCGGGTCGAATTTGGGGTACTGTGGACACAATTCGATGGTATTGGCCTCCAGGAGCTATCCCAGAGTGCTCCACTGTGACTGCTCTCTCAACTCAGATGCACGATTGTCTGCCGTTGCTCTGACGCAGGGAGGGGCGACTGACGACATGGCTTACAGGGTTGGCTTACAGGGAGTTAAAATCAACAAAGGAGGTGGCTTTACATCAAGGAGTATTTCAGGCAGGACTTCACGGAGGGTTCCAATAAGAAATGTTGCACCTAAGTTATTATTCTTATTGGAACAAGCAGGTTGGTCTGGCCTCTGATTGATACATGGCTAGATTTACCTCGCTGCACCTTCTCTGTGAGTGACTGCAGTGTGACCTAGAGGAATGAGTCCCCTAGACGGGAGGCAGGGGAGGGGGGAGGTTGCAAATGAGTACAAAACAAATCTGGTCTATTTCTTGTTTTGATCCACTCCATCTATCTTTTACATCTTTGGCTGGCAGCAGACGGTGCAGAAGGACTGCATGCCATCCACATCTCATGGCTACTCGGCAGAAGATGGTACAAGAGGACTGCTAGCAATCCGTATCGCCTGCCTGCTCACCATAAGATGGTTCAATAGGACTGACTGCAGGACTAAAGAGAATGACCTGGTCAAGTTACTCCAACTTTAGTCCCTATGCCCATGTCTGCCCATGCGCTCCTGATTGACCTCACAGAGGCGACCAGGAGCACCTCGGACATGATGATGACGGCTACCAGTCCTACTGTACCGTCTGCTGCCACAAGGCAAGAGGTTGTTGCTGCTGTGTAGCAATGCAGTACCATGTCTGCCAGCACCCAGAAGACATATGGTGACAGTGAGCTGAGCGGGCTCCATGCTTGCCGTGGTATGGCGTCTGCACGGGTAACTCAGGAAAAAAGGCACAAAACGATTGTCTGCCCTTTCTTTCACGGAGGGAAGGAGGAAGGGGGGCCTGATGACATGTACCCAGAACCACCCACGACAATGTTTTAGCCCCATCAGGCATTGGGATCTCAACCCAGAATTCCAATGGGCAGCGGAGACTGTGGGAACTGTGGGATAGCTACCCACAGTGCAACACTCCGGAAGTCGACGCTTGCCTCGGTACTGTGGAAGCACTCCGCCGAATTAATGCACTTAATGCACTTAGAGCATTTTCCATGGGGACACACACACTCGAATATATAAAACCGACTTCTATAAATTCGACCTAATTTCGTAGTGTAGACATACCCTTAGACATTTATGTTGTAGCTACTCCTCTCTGTGTACAGTATTTGATACAAAAAAGGTCTCAAGCTATAATGAAATTTCTGCAGGGTGTGGGGGGGAGGGCAGGAAATTGAAGTCATTATGCAGGCATTTAAGATACAATGAATTTTGTATTGCCTTAGAGCAATAGTTTCAATTATGAGACCAATACTATTCTATTATGCACAGCAGGGGACAGAGTAATGATAGCATGTTAGAGTTAAGGTTGCACATTTCCTAACCTCAGTTCTTAACTAGGGGATAACTTTGTTTTCCCTCCTCTTCTTGTACTCTCCCCCCTTTCCCTCCTCCCCCTGGTGTGGGAAATAAAATCATTGTATATTTTGTGTGTGTGTATATATTGTATGTGTGTTTGTAACATCGCATGTGGGGTCTTCGGAGTAGTTTTCCAACTTTTCTTGGTCTTAGAAAGGTGTGTTTTTGTCATGAAGTGACCTTGATCTAATGTCTAATCATTGCAATTAAGTATAAGTGTAAATGTCGGAGCAATTGAAATTAACACAAGGTACTAAACATAGATTTGTTATTTCCAATGAGAGAGTTTTTTTCTCAGAACTTCTCTCTTAAAACTTTTGACTGGTGTTTGTTTTTTACAAGACTTTCATTTTTCAGTGTTTTGTTTTAAGCATGAATATCTCTGCTCACAATAGTTATTTCATAAAAACATACTGTGGAACACGTACTGTATTTAAGGTACTGCCTTAACAAATGGCATCTTAGTGTTTTACCTGTATAAAGAAAACATGGTCACACAGAGGAATAAAGAGAGCCCTTAGAAGGATATAGACATGATCATAAATTCAGGTTATGCATCGTTAGTGGACTTGGCTCATGAATATTCCAAATGACAAGGTGCCTGTTCCTTAGAATTTGTTTAACACTTCACATGGTGAAGAAACTGTGAATGTAGGCACTGTGGAGACTGCAGGGCACTTCCTGGAACAACATATTCAATCCCCTGGGTAGTCGGCTTCCACAGAGTTATTGTATACAAAGGGGCAGGGGAAGCACTTCTAAAAATGCATAGCAACACTATTGAGGTTGCTCAACAGTAATGAATTAAGTTGCTAATGGCCGGTGATGGGATTGAGCATACTCACTTACAGCATTTGATTTGTCTGTAGGTACAGTCCTTGTAGGAAGCTGCAGGTGCCATGGCCCTACTTTATATGAACCCTCATTTGCAGGGTTACAAGTCCCCACTTGGCAGACTCAGACAGTCTGATCAAACTGCTGCCGCTTCAAAAGATTGCTAGGGACAAACCAATGGTAGAGTGATGTTCATTGCTCTTCTTACGGTGTGGTGTGCTATGCAGTCTGCATGGCTTCGTGATTACTGGGAGCTCTGTTTAATGCGAACACACTGTTGAATCAGGATATCTGCTACTTTTTCGAGGCCCTAGTTTGGGCATGTCACAAGTTTCCCTCCTTTCTCCTTTTTAAACAGGAAAACTCCTCCACTCTTCCCAAACCATTCCTCTCCCCCTTTTCCCCCCCCCCCAACTCCAAACGTATAAGAGCTTGGAACAGATGATGAATCTTTGAACCGCGAATGAATGGGTTGGTTTTCTGGGGGCGTTAGGGGTAGGTGAGTCAGATTTGCTTGATTTGATTGACTCTTCCAAGTGGACTTTCTGCCACTAAAATCCACAGCCTGGGTTCTGCTGTGGAACCCAGTCAGTGAATCATACTTGTGAATAGATGAGTCTGGGAATGGGGACAATAGAATTCTACATTCACTTTTCTTCCTACCCTGCTTCTGAGCTTAATTTATTATTAACAGATTATGGCTGATGATCACATATCTGTATGACATTTGGAAGGGCAGGGGATTTGTTTGCATTTGAGGAAGTGGGAGAAGTAGGAATTGCATTTTGTACCTAAGGATTTTAAAGATTTTTAAAGCCAAATAAGGACATTAATGTGATCAAATGTGACCACCTGTATTTTACCCAGTGATTACTCCATCATGCCCAACAACATGAGTTGGAATAAATCCTTTCTTGCAGAAAGACATTCAATCTTAATTTAAAAACTCGAAGTGATGGAGAATTGACCACATGCCTGGGTAATCTGGTCCAATGATTACTACCTCACTGTTAACATTTGCATTTTATTTCCAGTTTGAATTTTGTTGATGTGCACTTCCAGCCAACGGAATTGGCTGGTAGATTAAAGAGTCCTCAAAAGTCTCATGAGAACCAATGCATATCTTTTTGACAGTATATTTTCTCCATCTTCTCTCTCATTCCAACTACTCTCTGAACTAAAATTCCCTTCTTTTGGAAAAGAAATGTTTCCTGAAACTTGTTTTCTCTCTTTTACAATACACACAAACACCTTGTCCTTTTGAACTAGAGTGAAAAAGACTTAAAATGCTGCTGGTTCTTTTCTGTCTGGGTCTTGCTAATGCAAACTATTGTCAGATAGTATGTGTTAAATCTGCAGAGAAAGTACATTGATTTCTCTTTTTCTTTTTTGGAAGGATGAGAGTTGGATAAAGGGGACGAGATCAGAATCTTAACCCTTATCAGTCCTAAAATAATAGGAAATAAACATTCAGAAAGGATGTGAAATCATTTTCTTAACATCTAAATAAAAGATATATAAAATATTTTGTCGCAAACTAATAACAGAACATTCTCAGCTAGATTTTTCCAAAGAGCTCAGCAGTTCTCATTGTTTTCAAAGTCAAGTTTTAAGTGAAATATTTCTATTCCTGCAAGAGGGGGCAAGGAAGTATTAGGAAAGTAAAGATCTACTTGATTGGTATGTACACTGTTACTATTGTTGTTCTCAATGCTAGATGCTGAGTACACTTGAAAATCTGTACCCAATTTTATTTTCAAAATGTAAGAGCTAGGTTTTGGAAAGGAAGATAGAGGTACCAAATTATAGAACTATGCTCCATTTATTAGCCAATAAAAGACCCCACGTATAGAGATTCCATTCAAATGCAGGACTCTGGCATATAACAAGAGTCTTTATTAAATAATTTAATAACAGTAGAGAAGGCTTTAGAAAAATAACAAATGCAAGGGATGTGGTATCCTATTAGCAAAGATCATCTCCCAGGCTGTTTTTTTTTAATGACAAAATTATAACAAATGATGGACCATTGGGTTCAACATGTTGTAATGACCAATTAATGGAAACAGGTTTTGCTTCAGAAAATTGATGCGGCAAACAACTAGAGCAGATGCAAGTACGTTGACAAATTGCTAAATTGATGTACTGTAGTGCTGCTTCTGAAAGACAAACAGCTGCGCAGGTTTTTTTGGTAAGTGTTCTTGTTTGGTTCTTTTTGCACCAGGATGAGTGCTAGTGATAATACTAAGCCACATATTAGTCTAGTAGATCTTTATTTTACTAATTTGTTGCATGTTCTGTTAATACATTTGAAAGTTTAATAGACGAAGCATTTCCCCTTCACTGTGCACTAACAAAGACTGTGAGGTTCATCTGTGTCTCGTGTTGAAGTAGTGTTTCTCTTCCCTGTTTTGTCTCTTCCTAGCTGTTCATATTTCAGTTCTCTCACCCTGAGATGTTTCTCATTTATTTATTCCTTAAACATCTTGTTCCCCAATTTACAAGGAAGGATGTTTTTCAGCACGAGTAAACTTCTTGATAGTATCACAAAATTTAGCTTTGCTCCCTGCTGTCCTAACAAGCTTCCTTCTGGGTAGACAAAATTAGGCTCCAACCGTGTGCTTCTTGCACACAGATTTGACAAGTAACATTGGCTGATTGTTAAGAGAAAGCTATGATTATGGAATGGCAGTATGCACTACCAATTCTGAATAGTAAAGAGGTATTATCTGCTGTTCCTTGGAAAAAACAACCCCAGCTCCAATCAATACTTGAATAACAGGAGTTATTAGCGGAATTATTCTTGAAGATGCCTTGGCCATACAATTAGGATTTTTTTGCTGGGGATCTGACCTATTGGCTTTTTTTTTCTATTTTACAGACTCACAATATGGGGGTGGGGAGAAGGGGGGAGGCTGCTTTTCTGTAGTAGAATCCCTTAGATTGTATCCCTTAGATAGAATCCCTTAGACCTCCCATAAAAGTAAGTACTGGATGCAGAATAATTCTAAAAAGCAATTTTGGATTAAATTCTATGGCCCAATGGCATTTCATAGGTGAAACTGAGAGTGGAATTTAGCCCAGTGAATATGAAGTCTGGCTTGAACATCCTAGACTTGGGAGTCATAATAATGAACATGGCAATGAGTCTGAGGAGCTTCATGAATATTTCATATGAGTTTTCACTTGTTTGTCATTTTATTTTGACAACTGTAAAAAGTAAAAGTGGTACCAGATCCTTTCTTTAATGATGGCTCTGGATATACAAAATGTATTACACTGTAAAATAGACATGAAATACAAATAATAGAATGTAACACAGACAGACCTCTTGATTCCTATAGTGCAAAAATCAACAATTGCTTTCAAATGAGCTCCTTAATAGCAAAAGCTGTGCTTCTCTACAATCCTTAACACATTACAGGATCATAAATCATGACCCTGTAATGTACTGCCAGGTTATTTTAAAGAAATCTTATTTCTAGTACACTTGCTGTGCATGTGGCATCTGACTCTATTTTGTTTTAGATGTCAGAATATTTGCTATTAAAGTTAAAAAAAAAAAAAAGTCACTGAATATGGACTCTCTTCTTATCATCTTAGTTATCAGGACTGAATTAAAGAGCACTCATCACTGTTAGAGAGGGATTGTTAATAACCAAAGTTAGTTGCTGAAGATTTAATCTGATATGGGACATACAAGTCCTTCAAAACTCAATATGGGAACCATCCTGGGGCAGAAACATTCTGCTTTTTACACCAGATAATTGCCCCATCATCCTTGTAAATTGTATTGCGAAGTATAATGTCTATGAAGCCAAATACTACTGGCAGGAAAGTAGAAAAAGTCCTTTCGAATTTTAGGTAGATGAAGCAGAAATCCTGTAGAGTCAGTAAGTGTTCCCCTCCAGTCTGAGGAAAGGCACTCTGAGACCGGTGTTTGTGTGACAGCTAAGTAATGAGCTAATTAAGGGGACTCAAAAAATGGGTTGGGAAAGAGCCAGAGATGGGAGGACCTGTCCTGGGAGACTTCTGATGCATGGAAATCAGATGAGTGAGTTTTATGTACTCTACGGTTTTGAGATTGCTCAAGTGTTTAATTTTGACTGTAGATACTATGAGCCATATGCCCATGACTCTGGACTGCAATATTTTATTAAGAGTCACAAGCATGATAAAATAAATCCAGCGTCCCTGAAGATGGTTTATTCTGTCACCTAATCTGCTCAGAAAGTCTGGGTTTACAGTAGCACTGATCCCCATTTCATCCATAGCAGTCATTAAGTCCTAATCATTTACCTGTTGCCTTGTAAGGAAACTATTACTGTATTATTCATTTTCACCAGGATCCTCTTTCTAAGGTATCCATAGGAAAGAGGAATAGAAGCTAATAAACTATGCCCTGTAATGCTTCACTTTCCACAGTATAACTTTCATAGGGGCTGGCCCACAAAATTTTGGCACCTGAGGCAGGGAGCTCAAATGATGCCCCCGTGTTCCCTTGCTTGGGCCAAAACTTTGAAAGGTCTCAATTCTGCCTTCTTCCTGTTCTTCTCCTCTCATGGTACTGCTCTGGTACCTACCCCAATAAAGGAGAACTAACAACTTAAAATGCCTTCTTCAAAAATTTTAAGTAACACTTAACTTTCAAATGCCTGAACAGCAAATGTAACTTTTCTTGTCTGCATAGTAAACACTGGCATTTTTATCTGTTTGAATAATCAAAGTGGTGCGTTCCGTGCCTTTGTTTTGTTGTATGTTGCGTCACAGATGCTAGCGAGTGTCCCTTCCTGCCACCCACTAGGGCTGCTGCTTGGGGAATCCAAGCCCTGTGTTTTGGATCCCCTGAGGTGTGTTAAATTCCTGGAGCCTGAACAGAGTCCAGCCACTGCCCCAATCTTGGGGTCCCTAGGCACACTCTCAGGTTGCAGTGTTTCACTGCCTAGCCCCCTGTGGGGGCAGCATTGATCCTTTAGACTCCTGGAAGAGGGGTGTGTTTAAGTACTGAGAACACCGGCGAAGAGGTATGAAGCTTCTGGTTTACAGTTTATCTCTCTCAGGGGCACACAACAATTGTGAAGGAGTTAACACACACATACTTGGTACAATATAACAGCTTCATGCTTTTTTATCCTTATTCATATAATACACAGGAGAGTACAGATCAGAGAAAACAGAAAAACATCCTAACCGCAGCGTCCCTCATTAGTTCACCCTTCCCTTGGCAGTCCTTGAGGGATCATCTGTGTTCCGTAAGGCCTGCAGGGTCCTCTGCCCCCTTGCCTACCCTGCCCCTGCAGCAGCTTCCCTCATCCTAATCTCAAAACAGGCGCAAAACAGCTCTCTCCTCCAGTTTCCCCCATGAGTCCCTTTATAGACTCCTGCTGGGGTTATCTGCTTCTTTTGTTCTCCTGATCACTTTCCATTACTTCCAAACCCTGCCCTCTTCAGACAAGAGAAAGGAGTGTCTTCTCCTAACTAGAGCAAACTCACTGACCAAGGTGTTTTACTCTGAATAGAGGATTGCTGTGCGTTGATTGTTCACCATTGTCTCTGGCCTGGCAGAGACAAGACACAATCCTGCTAATTTAGGGTGGGTCCACCTACACATCGTTTTCCCATGACACACTAATTTCATGGTACAATTTCATGCAATCATCCACAATTCAGAAGTGGTACTGAGGACCCCCAAATCATCACATAATGTAGAAACAAGTCATGGGGATTAATATTTATATTTACTATATTTTAACAGCTTGTGGTTTCTATGTAATTAGAATAATTATTCTATTTGAAATTTCCATTGTTTCCTTTAAAACACCAAAACCTCTCCACTTTTGTCTCTCCCTATTTCTGTTCCTCCTAAGAATGAATAGTTTTGCACTGGAAACACTCATGGATTGATCGACTTTAAAGATTGTTAGATCATGACCAGGTGCCCCGGCAAGTTGTAAAGCTGAGACTGCTAAATTTACTTGGCGCCTTTGTTTTAAAACAAGGGAAAAGTGGTAGCTTTGAAAAAGAGACTGCTTTATATGGGTTAGTTCCGTGTGTATTTCAAGGGCTTGAGAACATATTCAAGAAACTACAATTGTGGAATTAATTTTCAGTGATTTACGACTTGAGCTAGCTGCCAAAGAGTTTACTTAGGTAAGTGTGGATTCTAAGGATGATGGGGAAAGGGAACGAAAAGATGGAGAAGAGAGCCCCATATTTTGTTACAAGTTTATTTCCCTTGCCTTCCACCTCCTTCTGCAAATGCAGACTCTTAAGCAAACTGCTTATCAGTTTGTTTTTTCAAACTACCTTTTCCTAACCTGAATTTTAGCTTTTATTTTCCATGTCGGAGTGGACACCAATTACTCTTGTAACCTGGAATAAAGATGAAAAGAGCTAATTTGTCTGTCTTGCTGAGCTAAATTAATCTTTAACTTGCCTATGCTTAGTTACAGCCCCATAAATGGTCTCACCTGACTTTTAGAGAAGCTTAAAGATAACTAGATACATGTAACTTCACAGTACATTTAAGAAAACCCCAAAGTCTTGAGTTGTGTCACTTGCCTTTGATTTAAGATGATGAGGTTGAAACAGTTGATGGGTTGTAATGTGGATACAAAAATCATTCTGACCTGGTTGCATATTCTTGTTAATATGGAATCTTAAGGATTTTTCTCTCCCCTGCCTTTGGACCCAAGGATTATTTACTTTTCCCCACCCCCTTTCATAGCACCAGTGATGACAGTCATTGATGAGTATGACCCTGTGTTGGTAACTCAGGGGTTGGTTACGGAGTTACATGTATATCCATCCACCAGTTTAGTTCTGCAACCTTTCATTTTCACCACTATAGATTGAACACAAGTCTGTGAATTTTCCAGCAATCACATGGCATCCTACACCTCCCCTCTAATTGGTAAATTACCTGACTAAATCTGCTGTGGTGCTGGGAACTGAAACTAAAGCTTCACTTAGGGCAGCATTATCGGCTTTCTCCTCTTGTATAGTATTTGCTCTGCATTCTTCTGTTATGCCACAATATAATGCTCACACTGAAAAACTGTATCTAAAGCAGAAGAATCACTTCAAAATTTATTCTATTTATTTTAAAATTTATTTTGAGGCTTGCAGTATGGATATAATTTACCATAAAAATGTTTTTCTTTTTATTTCATTGCTATCAAAGTGAGAAAATGTATCTGTCTCTCCCCGCCTCCCCATATTCAGAGGAATGGGATTGTGCTGTGTAGTTTCAATGTATGTGTTGATTTTTAGGGCAGTTGAAGATTTAATTCAGGAATGATTTAATTAGGGATCCAGAGAACTGGATTCAACTTATCCTTAAGTGTTGACTGTCCTGGGAGATACTCTGGCAGATGGTTAGTTCAAAGTGAGTTTACCTTGGGCTCAGTTGCTTTAGACTGACAGCTTTTTTTACTCAATTAAATGAGACAACTGTCAAAAGAACAGACTCTGAGTTGATGCAAATAACTATGCAGCACTGATAAAGCTTAAATGTGTTCCTTGAGTCAGCTGAAACTGTCAGGTGCTTTCAGTAACTAGTTCAGCCAGCCAAAAAGGCACACTGGTATGCAAAAAGGAAATGTTAGGAGGCGCCTAAAAATAAAACAACCCTGGCTTTCTGTTACCTTTCTTTCTTGGTTTCATTTGTTACATACTAGTATGGAATGTTGGGGTTCTGTTGTGTGTTTTTTGTACTTGCTCTTGAGCCCTTTTAAGTAAGTTACGTCAGGATTAATTTAATTATCTTGTAGAGTTTATTTTTTGTTAGGGTGCACAAACACCTTGGGGTGCAAGCGCATAAAGATGAGCTATTAATAATAATAAATAATAATAATAAAAATAATAATACTATCCTTTTTATTGCTGTTATGCCAGACAGTCCTTAACCTAAGTCCCTTGTCTGTGAATTTTCAGTTGATTCCAGATGAATACATTTTATTCCCCAGCAATTATAGCCAAAACCGGTGATGTATGCAGCTAAAATCCAGGCCTTCCCTGACCCTTGGAAACGAACTAAAATCTTTTTTCCAGGTGCCGATTCTTACAGTAAGTCAGCCCCCAGGGTTTGTGGTTTCTACTGTCCAGTCCCTACATCCTCCCTCTCAGATCAGCTGGTGTGTCAGCCTTACTGCTGGGATCTGCTTCTGTTCATGTCTTGAGTTCTCTACACCAGATTTTGCTCCAGGAGGAATAACAGTGGAAACTTAGCAGATAAAGTAATAGGCCAAGTGCTGCTGTGGAGGAAGGAGGAAGCCAGCTGTTTGGCTTTGAATTGAAGAAGAGCTGCTGTCCTGTGAAGCTGCTGTTGTCTCCAGGTTGCCATAGGAAAGGCTGAGGTCATCTTGCTGAGTAGAAAGAAAAGGAGTACTTGCGGCACCTTAGAGACTAACCAATTTATTTGAGCATAAGCTTTCGTGAGCTACAGCTCACTTCATCGGATGCATCCGATGAAGTGAGCTGTAGCTCACGAAAGCTTATGCTCAAATAAATTGGTTAGTCTCTATGGTGCTGCAAGTACTCCTTTTCTTTTTGCGAATACAGACTAACACGGCTGTTACTCTGAAACTTGCTGAGTAGGAAATTAGGGGAAGTGAGAGAGTCAAGGGCTGCAGGAGAGAAGTCTCAAAATGGGGTGAGGGCTGTGTGAGGGTCTTGGCTTGTGCGTGGAATCCACTGTCACTGGATGTTGAAGTGGGGTGTGGCTGGAATTACTCATATAAGGTTAAATAAGCATTTATACTAGTGGATGCTTATCTAAACCATAATTACCTCATTAGTGTTGTACGCTGACTCAGCATGGACAGCAGTTGAGTTTGTGTAATAAAAAAGCAAGCTCTTGCTCCCACAACTCTACCTGGAAATTTCAGCTGAGAAAAGGCACAAGCCATTTTATTTTTTAAAAGTTATCTCATTTCTTCAAGGGAAAAGGGGATGCGTTCATGCTGCCTTTATTAGATGGGGAAGATCTTCTAGTACACATTTTGTATCCCCTCAGAGTGCTGCTCATGCCACATTTATGACTATTAACTCTCCATAGGCTGTAGCGATGACCTAGAATGGTGGCCAATAAACAGATTTGGTTGCAGGGTTACATATTTTTATAAATGGAGACGTTTGTCTGGCTGGTATAGGATTTGACTGAGAGAATCCAGTGTAGCCATGCAAGTCAGAGGATCCTTTCATACATATTTATAAAAATGTACCAGGAAAGATTTTATAAATGCAGTAGCATTCTTCAACACAATACCTGCCCAACATGGGAGGTTGGAGCACTTGTTTCTAGGTCTTACCTCACAGTGTATCACAGGCATGCAGGTCTCCAGTATATAACTAATGTATGAACCGGGGAATGAGACCTTGAATGTTCCTCTTCGGGTACTTCCTATTTATCAGCCTGTTGCCAGCTCCCTGATATACTGTGTAACAGCTTTGAGAATTCTTGTCTCATGGAATTACGTTTTCCTGTTTCTCTCATGCTCTACAGTAAACCTGGTGCATATGCTAGGAAAAAAATAGACGTGTACAATATATACAGTAGATCGTATAAAGGAAATTTAATCTCTCTCTAATAGTTAGGAGGAATATATTTAAAACTTCCATCTCCCTGGCTAAGATGGACTCCATCAAAACCAATGAATGCAGAGTGACTTACAGGCCTCATCCTGAGTGGTGGAAAGTGGTCTCAAATCAGGGTTCAGGGGAAAAAAAGACTCCTCCCGGAAGAAAGCCCAGTCCGTGAGTTCCGTAAGATTTTGTTTTGTTTTGTTTTTTAACAGTTTTTGAACTTGTCAGCAGATACATTCATACTAGAGCCATTAAGATTTAATATCAGTCAGTAAATGAAAATGTTAACTACTCTGAAAGGTAAAGAAGAAGTGATGAGAACATCGGAGAAGCCTTGAGGGAAAGGGGAGAATGTGAAATCCTGGGTAACTGTGGTGAGCGGTGTAGCTTATGGATCATCAGTATATGAATGTCTGATTCAACATGCCTGAAATTGAAAGAGGTGGTAGGAATGGAGTGATAAAATGGAAAAAAGGTAATGCTACAAGTTAAAATGTAAGAATGTCATGAATTAAGAGGTAAGGATTTGTGATAATTTTAAAAATAAAAAGCAGAAAATCATTTGAGCCCAGCACAGGCTGAAGAAGTTGAAATGTGCCTGACTGAACATAATCCTGAGTTCAGAGTGGGGGGGGGGGAGGCGAGAAGGGGGGGGGGGTGAGAGAGCCTGGATTTGTGCTGGACATGGCCCACCTTGATTACCATGCACATTGTAGGGAGAGTGGTCACTTTGGATGAGCTATTACCAGCAGGAGAGTGAGTTTGTGTGTGTGGTTTTTGGAGGGGGGTGAGGAGGTGAGAGAACCTGGATTTGTGCAGGAAATGGCCCACCTTGATTATCATGCACATTGTGAAGAGAGTTGTCACTTTGGATGGGCTATTACCAGCAGGAGAGTGAGTTTGTGTGTAGGGGGGTGGACGGTGAGAAAACCTGGATTTGTGCTGGAAATGGCCCAACTTGATGATCACTTTAGATAAGCTATTATCAGCAGGACAGTGGGGTGGGAGGAGGTATTGTTTCATGATCGCTGTGTGTATATAATATCTGCTGCAGTTTCCACGGTATGCATCCGATGAAGTGAGCTGTAGCTCACGAAAGCTCATGCTCAAATAAATTGGTTAGTCTCTAAGGTGCCACAAGTACTCCTTTTCTTTTTGCGAATCCTGAGTTCCTTTCTTTTCTTCTAGCATTTACATTAGAGGTCCATATTTCTTTCCCAGATTTTCCAAAGGAGACTGAATCACAGTTCATTGTAGTAAAATGTTAGAAATGAAAACAAGGAAGAAATGAGTTTTATTAATAATTTTGTTAAATTTTAGAAAACCTGCATTATTGTCCGACTAGCTCTTCATCAAAAAACATGTTTTTAACACATTGGGTTTGGTTTGACTGAAACTTCATGAAAGGTAAATTGCTGAAAACAATATCTAGGCCTGCCGCTCATGTGTCTGCCTTTAGATCCTAGTGCACTCTAACAAATCTATCTAATTATTAGCCTCAGGACTTGATTATTGTCTACTTATGTTTTATTTATGGAATTGCAGGTTACTCATTTCGGGCAATATTTATACCTGTTTGAGTAATAAATATATTTATATCACATAGCACGTGTTTTGTTTTGCATTTCATTTGGTAAAACTTTGGATTTTTTCCTTTTTCTGGAAGAAAAATAGTGATATTTCTTTTGGGTTGGGTAAAACCACAATGCCAGTGGCAACTCCCAGAAAAGCTGTCATACCTGCCTCAAGAGTGCAGCATCATGCTGATAGGCAAAGGGACATCCACGGATGGCTGTCTTTAAAATATACTAAATCATATGTAGATGAATCCTTGGTACATCCTTTCATAATGCCTTGATCAGGAGGTTTTAGCCTGTGAATTTTTTTAAGCACAGTTACTTTGAATTCATTTCCTTTGGAACAGATTAATGTAAAGATACCATGGCATTTTCTATTCTAAATTGCATATATGAGAACATTGTATTAATGGCAAGACTTGTTACTGCTCTTGAAAAAGGGATGATATGTTAGTGGCACACTGCAGTATTTCATAGATGGAAGAGTCCAAGGGACCCCGGTGATCTGGAATGCTGGATAAAAGATAAGGATGGAAAAGTGCTCTCAGGTATCTCTGTGGGACACGTTAGCTGGTCATCTAAGGTAGAATTGTAATCATATGCGTTCCTGCACTTACACTAAGGCCCTTTTACCCTGCTAGAGCAGCGTAAAAAGGCCTTAAAATGATGTGAGAATCATGTGCGTATATAAGACTATTTCAACTGGGGATTTTTGTATATGTACTTTCTTTCCTTTAATGTTCATCTCCATACTTGTATATTTTTTACTGTAATGTTATTGTTTGGGCTACATGTGTGCACTTAAGTGCTAACTAGCCAACTTCAGTTAAAGGTAACCCAGTATTTTTTCTGTTAATAAATAAAATAAAAAAACTAGACTTACAGAGATTAGCCATAACTCTCAGCCATTGGGATGCGCTAGTTGCAAGTGCTAAAGCAGTTTCATAACAATGCTAATAATATACTCTCTTCTCATTATAAAGCTCCCTGTTATGACATATTCTCTGTACAAGTGCTTATACTTTGGCTCATAACTGTATTAAACCCCATAAGTATCTATATTGCCAACGCCTGCTGTTTGAATGCAGGTGGAGGGAAATGTGGCCAACCTCGTAAATGAACAACCGTGCTCTTGTCAGGATTCATTGTTCTCAAAGTTGCTATTAGAATGGCTAATGCGACCGTGTTTCTGTGACAAGCAGAATGTTGCCTTACAAAACATGATGTCTGAGTGACCTGAATGATTCTTTCTGTGGAACCTCTGCCCTTCCTCAACACAAACAAACAGGGTGATATGTCTTTAAATTTCTGTTATTGCATGTGGCCTTCTCTAGCAACCGCTCTGACCTAAACCTGCAGAGTTAAATTTACCCAGAATGACAACTGTATATGCAGGGTTTAGTTACATAACAGCAGTTGCTGCGTTTCATGTTGCACTAATCCAAATACACTGATAAAACAGCCCATGAGAAAGCTGTCTGTTTTCAAGGTAATTACATAGGTGATAGGATAATGTGCCTTTTAATTTTTTACATTTACATTGTCAGAATTATGCCCATTATCTTGCATTTTGTGCTGTCCGGTGACTTATTTAAGATTTTAATTGTTAAGTTAGTGATACATAATTTTGTTAATTTATTCTGTCAGATGAAAAAATGTCATGTCCCTTCCCCCATACCCCCTTAAAACCATTACCTGATCCTTTATGGTGCTGCAAGAGGAAAAAATGCACTTCAGCTTTTGTATACTGTTGTGGGACTACTCATAACGCTGTTCATATGGAGAAGTTTCTAAACAGCACTGGGAAGAGGACCCCTGAACTACAGTGTCAAGAAGTTACGTCTGGGTACTCGGAAGTCATGGAGGTCATATAATCTATCGAGAATCCTTTTATTAATAGGTTATGGCTCACATTTTTGAACCCTGCTGAGATTGTGTGCTGGTCAGTTCTGTTTGTGAGTGCTCACTTTCCAATTCCATGTGGGAATGTTTGCGGCATTTCATCAAATAAAAAGGTTATTCCTCCAAATTCTCATTTGTTTAGTCAGATGACGAGCCCTCCCTTGAGCTCCTGCTGTCGACGAAATGTTCTAGGGGTGTACACAGTTGAGTTTTGGATTCATGCAGCTTGAGGTTGGTTTGTCTTCTCTTCCCTAAGGCTTCCCCTTCTCCATTCCTGCATCCTTGCTGAGTTTATAGTTGCCTTGTTCACCCCAGTGATGCCTTGAACTCTTCTTTGGTGATGGTGGTTTTATTTGTTTTGTCCCAACGTTGTGCTTGGCACTTGTACAAGAAACAAAAATAAAGACTGTCCATGCTATTAAGAGCTTGAAGGCTGAAGGACTGTACCTTAGATGATCCCCTGTGAGCGATGTCTCTCGTTTCTGGCAGTGTGCCCATGGTCTGCAGTGGGGCCTGGCAGTGCTCCATTAGAATCTCTCATGCTCTAGTGCACAGAGTACTGTTAGGCTAACTTCAGAAGGAAAGCCACAGAGTGTGAGAGAGAGCTGAGCACAACCGTGTCAGGGGCCCAGTGTAAAATTGCAGGCACACTGTCATAAGCAAGACCTCCCATGCTGTGATCACTAGGAGATAGGTCTTGGGTGTCATAAGGGGAAGTCTCAGGAGGGTGAGGGGAGGGAACTTACAGCCAAGTTGTGGGGCTATTGAACTTTTCCATAAGACTGACAGCATAACACAGATATCGAAGTGGATAGGAGCACACTAATATTTTGGAAACAGTCATGGCTACTCAGATTTATGCTTGTCTTTGTATACAAAAGCAATGTTGGGTGCTTCAGGCAAATGGACACCTCAATAAAACTTAAATGAAATGTCCAGAATGTTATCTCACTGTTATGTTAAATACAATCTACCTGTGTTGATTAAGCATAAATAACAGGAATTAATGACTGAAAGTCAAACGTTCAGGCATTATTAACATTGTTTTTGCTCACAAATCAAGTGCACAGGACCTACAAAGTAACATTGAGTTAAATAGACCTGCATTGGTCTTGGATAGCATACATTGACATAATTACCCTGAACATGTTACATGCTAACCTATGAGCTAATAGCCATTATACACCTCTCCTTTACATGTAGGCTTTTTATTTAGGGATCAATGAATGCAGAAAATATATGCACCACTTTCTCGGGTGAATGCAGTGAAGATATACTCATAACTGTTTGAGAACTGTGTTCATCCTGGACTTTTATTTTCTTGGTTTTACTTGTATTTATGGGAACACTAATATGAAACTGTCACAGTTCAGGGCACTGAACCTGTATTTTCCCCTTGTGGTCCACCAAGGACATCCACTTTAGACTCCTGCATCCTTAGCCATGACTTCTGATGGGCAGAGTCCTGCATCTCGCTCTCTCCTGACTGGGGAATCTTTACAGCCGCACAGTTCCCTGCCTACATCATGATACTCCCAGCAAGCCAGACTGCCTAAACAGGTCAGTGCAGGGGTCGGCAACCTTTCAGAAGTGGTGTGCCGAGTCTTCATTTATTCACTTTAATTTAAGGTTTCGCGTGCCAGGAATACATTTTAATGTTTTTTAGAAGGTCTCTCTCTATAAGTCTATATATTATGTAACTAAACTATTGTCATATGTAAAGTAAACAAGGTTTTCAAAATGTTTAAGAAGCTTTGTTTAAAATTAAATTAAAATGCTTATCTTACGCCACCGGCCCGCTCAGCCCGCTGCCAGCCTGGGGTTCCGTTTACCTAGGCTGGCAGCAGGCTGAGCGGGGCCTGCGGTCGGGACCCTGGCTGGCAAGGGGCTGGCAGCTAGAACCCCAGACCGGCAGCAGGCTGAGCGGGGCTGGTGGCTGGGACCCCAGGTCGGCAGTGGGCTTAGCAGCTCAGCCTGCTGCCAGTCTGGGGATCAGTCTGCCGGCTCCTGACAGCCAGGGTTCTGGCTCAGCCCGCTGCTGGTCTGGGATCCCGGCTCTGCCCACGTAGAGTGGTTACCTACCTTCTCCCTGGTTCCAGCCCATTCTCTTCCTCTCTCTCTCTGCACTGAGCTGAGGGTGGGAGTGCACTGAGCACAGGGCTGGGGGTGAAAGAGCAGGCTGGGGGTTGGGGGAGCACAGGGCGGGGGCGGGCAGGATTTTTAATGGCATGCTGCTGCCTGCCGGGGTCCCGGCCTGGGTTTGGCAGCAGGCTGAGCGTGGCTGGTGGCTCGGACTCGGCAGGCAGCAGCGTGCCATTAAAAATCGGCTCGCATGCCGTCTTTGGCATGCGTGCCATAGGTTGCCGACCCCCTGGGTCAGTGTCTGCTCTTCGTTTTCTCTTTGGAGGCAATGTTCGGGAGTTGTGAACTGCTGTTGGTACCATCCAATCCTCATGTGTCCTTTGCTGACCATCTGGCACTCTCTTTTTCCCCACAACTGGAGTACAATAACAATGGACAAGTGGGTGCTGAATATCATGCATTCTGGCTATGCTATCGCGTTTCTCTTCCTACTCCCTTCAAAACTCTTCCCAGTCCCACTTCAAGGACTATTTTCACGAGGCGATCCTTCTCCAGGAGGCAGAATCTCTCCTCCAATGGGGAGTAATAGAGCGGGTGCCTCTCTCACATGAAGGACAAGGGTTCTATTTAAAATATTTCCTGGCCTCAAAGAAGGGAGGATGAAGATGCATTCTTGACCTGCGATGACTCTGTTTTTATTTGCAAACTAAAATTCTGTATGGTTATGTTGGCATTGATAGTATCATCCCTGGAAAAGAACACATGGTTCACAGCCCTTGTATTTACCTGTAGACATCACCTTGGCTGGAAGGATAGGTGAACTCAGGTCCCTCATGGCTGATCCACCATTAGCAATGTTCCCATAAAAAATGAAGTCTCACCATGTCTACACCCAAAACTCACTCCTAAGCCTGTTTCAGATTTTCATATAAAACTGTCAGTTCACTACCTATATTTCTTCTGAAGCCTCATGTCTCTAGTGAGCTGAGGAGACTTCATTCCCTCAACATACAACGAACATTGGCATTTTACTTGTAAAGAAGTAAACTGATTAGAAAGTCACGTAGACTGTTTGTTACTATAGCAGAACAAGTCCAAGGTCAAGTTATTTCAACTGAGTATCTCTAAGTGGACCTCTGGCTTTATCCTTGTCGATCCATTGACACAGCTTCCTCCCCAAAATGGGGAGAGGAGTCCCTCTACAACGGCACAAGGGGCCTTTTAAGAGGCATTCCTGCTTGATGTTTGCAGGGCATCTACTTGGAGTTCCATCCTCACATTCTTGAGACATTAGGCCTTGGTTCTGGACTCCTGCACTGACCTATCATTTGGGATAGCAGTTTTACAAGTAGCTATACCTCCTGTATCCTCACACCCTCCTCCTTTCTGAATACTGCTTGTCAGTCACCCACCATGGGAATACACATAAGGACCAGCACTCAAAGACAAAAGGGACATTGCTTACCTTATTGCAACTAGAAAAGGAGTCCTTGTGGCACCTTAGAGACTAACCAATTTATTTGAGCATGAGCTTTCGTGAGCTACAGCTCACTGATGAAGTGAGCTGTAGCTCACGAAAGCTCATGCTCAAATAAATTGGTTAGTCTCTAAGGTGCCACAAGGACTCCTTTTCTTTTTGCGAATACAGACTAACACGGCTGTTACTCTGAAACCTTATTGCAACTGGAGTTCTTCGAGATGTGTGGGGCCCTGTCTCTGTTCTGCTAGCTGCCCTCCTTACCCTCTGCTTGGATTATGACTCAATTTGCAGTAGAGAAAGAACTGAAGAGGGGGTTGGTCCACTCTGCCCCTCATATCCTCAAGGGAGAGCATGAGGAGAGCAGGGTCACAGGAATGGATCATCAGACACTGCTTGCAAGAATCCTCCAGTCCCAAGGGGCCTGGAGTGCATGTGTACCCACAGTGGAATACATATAGGGACTGCACATCTCCAGGAACTCCACTTACAATAAGTAAGCTTCCCTTTTACTGTCTGTTCTCAGTGAGCACACATTTTCCCTCCCATTCGTATTAATAGACATTGCACACCTGCAGCAATCAAAGAATCAGCAGACTCTTTAGATTCTGTCTTTAATTTTTGATTTTACTGAGATTTCCAGTGCTTCATACCATGAATTGTGCTCCAGCATGAAATTCCATGTAAGTAGGCCTTTTAGTGACATTTCATTATTGCTAGTTCCAGTCATAGCCAGAACTTGGACTCAGGGGAATATAACAGTGAAAAGTAATGGAAAGGAAAAAACTAATCCAAACTATATGAATCTCATAAAAGGTTTTGTTTAACTTTGGAGTGAGATTTTTGTTCATTCATGTCTGTCCAAACTCATTCAGCTCTACCTAATAAATTTACAGATCCAGTACTGCAGGAGCAAATTCATAATGAACAATTTGGACTTTAAAATGAAACATCCCAAATAATACAATAATATAGATTCAAGTCCAAAATGCATTAAGAGCAGAATCAATTGATTACATGATTTTGCTCCCAAAAGAGGGCAGGAAAACAAAGGGGGGAAATAAGTTATGGACTTGCTCCCTCTTTGAGGGTATGATAGAGATGTGATTCTCAAAGAACTTTTGGTTCTTCCAGGGAGTCTTGAATGTGTTGAGTTTTAGATTATAAAGTTCCCAAGACTGTGATTCTCTTTGTGTCCTGTGTAACACTGAGAACCGTTGAGGCACTCAAGGGAGATTTTTCTAAGGCACAAAAAGACACACAACTTCCATGGAGAACAAACTCCTATTTATGCCTGTGAAACCACTTCCTCCTAAATAAATGCATTTATTATTTGTTACTGAGAATGGAATTGTGTGTAGCCAAATGTTCAAGTTCTAAAATGTGGTGCCCGGGGATTGGTGCAATTGTTCTTCACTGTCTTGTAGCTGAGCAAGTAGAGCTAGCGTTGGGAGGGTTGTTTTTGTTGGTTTGGTTTTTTTTTTTGACAAGGTGACCATCCTTGCGTTATCCTTATGAGGTATCACAATGTGAAGTTTCCTGTATAACTCTCATGTTGTTATACCTGAAATAATAATACAGGCTCTTTGACTTGTGTATTGAAGTTTCCTTGAATTTTGTGGATTTCTGAAAACAAATATAGTCCTTTCTTTCTCTTTTCACCCCATTTTAAGGTTAGTTTTCTTTAGGGTATCTCGTCATGCCTGCTGATCTGAGAAAGCTGACTTTAATTAAAAATATTACCATTTGATCATACGGTTCTTCTGAGTTAGATCTATCAGGATCCTTCTCCACTGGGAAATTATTTACTTCAGAACTTGAGAGGATAGCCTTGGCTGTCTTTTGTTTAACATTGCTGCTTTAAAGCTTTCTACCAGATTAATATTTTCCAGGTCCTTTTATTGCAGGTGCACTATTACTTTGAGATAACCATGTGATAGCTGAGTTGTATAGCATGGACTGTGGAGTGTTGTTCTGACTGGACAGTTGTACTGCAAAGGAGGCATAAGTATGTATTTTAGGAGTTTAGTTAAGGACCCAGTCTCTGGAGTTCTCTCTCATTCTCCTTTAAAAAATTTCCTAATGGTTTGATTGTAGGAACTGTGCAAGATCTTTGTTTACTGGCGTAATTTTTCCCTTCTTTTTTTGGGGGTGTGTGTGTGGAAATTAAGCTGTTATCCTCTTCCATTTTTCATGCAAGTGGGTATGACACCAGACTTGCAGGCAGGAGATCTGAGTTCTGTTCCTAGCTCTGCCACTAAACTGTCATGTCACTTTGGGTGAGTCACTCCATGCCCTGGTTTCCCTTCTTATCCTTTGTCTATCTTCTTTTGTTTGGCTTGTATGCTCTTTGGGACAAGGATTGTCTCTTATTATGGCTAGCACAATCCCTGATTGTGACATCTCTGCACTACTTGGATACAAATAATAAATAATGATGATAATAGTATTGCACATCTTCTGATTATACTGATAAATTACTTCAGCAGGAATTAATTCTTTCCGCATGTGTATGTACATTACTCTTTGATCTCTTAGTGTGCCTAAACAAAGACAAAAGGGGTTTTATTAAACATGTTAGCTAACATGTTTTAACTAAATCATTAGAAAGCCTTCATGTAGACAGGGCAAGTTGTGTTCTACCATATTTTAGCTGGTTGAAGTGAACCCTTTAACATCTAATGTGTTAAAATACAACTTGCCCTATCTGTGCTAGGGTTATGAAATGTGGTCATTTTTATCCTACTTAAGACACACTATAGGAAACGGGGCATTCCATGCATACCTAGAACCTTGAATAATGGCCACAACTCACCTTTATTCTCTCTCTCCTTCCTTTTAAAAGCTGTAATTCACAGGACAACAGGATTTGCTGGTAATAGACAATATCTGATGCTAAGATTCTGGTCAACTGAACAAGACTGTATTTGGGAATAACAGTAATGATAACTTCTGTTTCCTGAAGCATGCAATCTAATTTCCTTGCTTCCACCTATTTTAGTGTGCCCAAAAATAAATGTGGTTCTTCCTCAGAACATAATTTTAAGGTGGTCACTTGATGCTGATTCCAGCTTTGAGGCCAAATCCTGCTCACTTCATTCATGCAAGCCGCCCCATTAAAGTGAAAAATGTGAACGGGCTTTGTCCCCCTAATCTTGTCTATTTTTGCTCTCCTGGGACGTGACTGCTGTAGCTCAGACTATGTTAAATGCTAGCATGTAGGGAGCATTATTTTTCATGATGCTCCCTCCCTCATAATTAAAATTCATGAGCAGTTCCCCAGAGAGCCACCTGAGGTAACTTCGTCTTTTCAGCATGCCATTAATATACAGGAACACTGAAGACAGACATTTGGCTGTGTTCACTTTTCCTCACTCTTCCCTGGCTGGCCGCCTGTACGTGTTATGAACAGAACAACCGAAATCTGGACAATTTATATTTCGGTATTGATGGGATAGTCTCTCTTTCCCTGTCACTTCAAATTAAGGACCTGCCACTAATAAAACTAATTAATAACTGTTGGCTCTGCACAGAATAGTTGGACTCCCTAAAGTTGGCACTGTGCCACGACAGCTTTTGAAAGAAGTGCTTCATCTTAGTCAGGGACAGGATGAATATTTCTCCACACTTCTAATTGGACAAAGTGCCTTTCAAATTCCCTGCCATTTCGAAGATAGCAGATAAGTAGGCTATAGGCACACCAGATAGGATCACCTCTTTATAGCCCTGAGACAGAAAATGTGTGTGAGATGGGAGGAACTATGGTTTCTTTTCTTTTTTTTCCCCACCATAACAGCATCAGGATGGGGCAAAAGCTGAATATGACTCACAAAACATACCTGTTTATCCTGACCATGCTTTTCATCTTCAAATCCCTCTTCTCTGCTGTCCTTCTGCTCTTGGCAGAAAAGCAGACCATAATGGCATTGGCAATCTGGGATGTCATTGCAGATATGTTTGTACCCAAACTGATCTTTTTTTAAAACGTGAATGTGGTACTGGCTGACGGCTCTGAAGGCTCAAGTCCTCTATCAGGTCCAGCATGGGCAGCTGCGATGTTTTCCAGACATCGCTCCCACCAGTGTGCTTAATCCTGAAGGACCAGTGCTAGAGGGAATAGAGTTCTAAATGGAGCTGGCCAGAGAATTTCTGTCAAAGAAATTGTGATGAAAAACATAACTGTGTGAGTGAGTGTGTGTGAGTGAGTGTGTGTGTGTGAGTGTGTGTGTGTGTGTGCGCAAAACAACCACTTTGAATTTTCTGAGCTATTCTAGCCGTAAAGCTTCTCTGTATATGCAGGTCTCAAGCTTCCTTGTCTATTCAGTCCTTGGTCTTTCTACTGAATCTACCAATTGTGGTGGGTGATGATTTTTAAAATGAATTTATTTTTGAGTGCTTCCGGAGGGGAAAGGTTACAGGCACGTTGGAAGAACTGAAGAGAATCCATAGTAGGGGTCATACTGTGCTGATGTTAATGTCCCTTCAAGTACAGAATACATGAGTTCCTTGCTCTTCTTTCCCACCAGTTTACTGTCAACATAAGAGACTTCTCATTTATTATAGAACCATAGGGCTAGAAGGATCTGCAAGGGTCATCGAGTCTAACTCTCTGCCAAGATCGATGGCTATCCAGCCTCCTTTTGAAAACCTCCAGTGAAGGAACTTCCACGACATCCCTAGGTTGTCTGTTCCATTGTCTTATGGTTAGGCAGTTTTTCCTGAGATTTAATTTAAATCTGCTATGCTGTAGTTTGAACCCATTGCCTATAGACTTGCCCTCCGTGGCAAGAGAACAACTTTCCTCCGTCTTTTTTATGGCAGCCTTTCAAGTATTTGAAGACTGCTATCATGTCCCCCCTTTAATGTCCTCTTTTCCAAACTAAACATACCCAGTTCCTTCAGCCTTTGCTCATATGGCTTGCATTCCATCCCTTTGAACATCTTTGTCGCTCACCTCTGGATCCTTTCCAGTTTTTCTACATCCTTCTATATATTGGTGACCAAAACTGCACAGAGTACTCCAGCTGAAACCTAGCCAGCAGTACTGTCATGTCCCATGATTTGCATGCTATACCTCTGTTAACGCAACCTAAAATTGCATTTGATTTTTTTGCAACAGCATCGCTCTGTTGACTCATTTTGATGTTGTGATCCACTGCAACTCCCAGATGCTTCTCAGCAGTGCTGCTGCGAAGCCACTTATCCCCCATTCTGTATTTGTACATTTGTTTTTTTTTCCCTAAGTGTAGCACTTTACATTTGTCTTTTGTTGAATTTCATTATTAATAATGTGTTATGTATGTGACATAAATGTGCATGGTGTTTCACTGACAAAGATGGATTCTCTACCAGCAGGAACTTTCTGTGTAAGTTAAGCAAAGAAAACTGGAGGAGGTGACAAATGCTGAGATGGGGGGTGGAAAAGGATGACAACAGTAAGAACATCCAATAGCTGAAGTGGGTAATGTGCACATGTGAAGCTTTGGTAAATTTTGGGGGGCCTACGATTAATATACAGAAATACCTTATCTAGGCTCTGTTCACTTTTCCTCACACCTCTCATCATGCCCAATGATACAACTCCAGAGGGTGTAACTACCATGCTTCAGGTTCTAGAACATAAAGGCAAGGAGCGCTTCGTCTAACAATAACGGCTCTGTCATTAGGAGGGAAAACATTGGCAAATAGATGGAAAAAAGCAATCATTCTATAAAGCTCTCTCTGTCCTTATTATCATTGACATGCTAACAGATGTGAGGCAGTTACAATCAAATTCTAATCTTTTATGCCGATGTAGATCTTGAGTAAATACGTTGACTCTAGTAAAGTTACTTTGGATTTTCACCAGTGTAACTGTGAGCAAAATTTGCCTCCTGGTTTTGTTGCCAAATAAACTTGTAAGGCTCAAATACTAAATGAATGAAAGGACAGCAGCAATCCACACAGACTTTCTAATGGTCTTGGAAAAGTAACTGCTGTGTTAAGTTCTATATTATGCTGTCAAAAGAAAATATGAGTCCCTAAATTTTAGCTATATTTCTTCCCTAGTCTCACTCCTCCAATACTCCTCCTTGACTTTATGCCTTAATCTCTTTCAGCAGAGCAGCCAGTTGGCAGCCTCATGGTCCCAGAAAATATAGCTTTTCCCAGCATAAATAAGAGAGTGGCTGGAATCATAACTGATACTTCAGCTCCCTTCTTACTCAAGAAGCTTTCAAGTATTGCCATCTCCCTCAATTTAGTCAGGAATAAGGACACGAAAGAGGAAAAGTTTCCTTCTCTCCAACTGGGTAACGTATCTTGCATTGAGCGAGCTGCTCCCGGCATTCTATCGTGGTCTCTGCAGTGAGAGAGAATGCAGAAGTGGGATGTTTTGGGCATTACCCGGACCACTAAGGGGTTCTGTCACTGCCTGCCTTGTAACCTTGGGATGCCTTAATGCTGTGCTGCTCTGGCTCAGATGCCTGATGCTAGTAGCCTGCCAACAAGCACAGAGTCTCACCATGGCTTCCACCAGTCTAGTTACTCCTTTCAGGGTAACACCAATGGCCCTTGCGAGTCCCAAGTCTCCCCAGATCTGTCCTTCCTAAGTTATTAAGTACCATTCCTCTCCAGTCTGTCAGCCCTGGAGGCGTGAAGCTAGCCCCCCAGTTATCAGTTCACTGTGGCATGCATGCTCCCCACATAGTTTGCACAGTAGAGACCTGCTTGGGGTAAAAATAAACAAACAGTTTATTTAATAGAAAACTCACAGATGAAATAGTAAGGGAGAGCAAACATGCAAGCTATGCAGTAAATAAATATAAAGATTCAACCTTAGGCTTTACACTGCCATATCAGATAAAATCCATTTTCTAAAATAAGTTACTTATTACTTTTGAACAGTTTTGCAGAGTACCCCCTAGCTAAAGGGGGGATCCACTGTTTCATGGACAGCTTCCCTCCTAGAGACTGTCCCTCAGTTTCGAGCTGCCTTTGACTTCAAACCCTTTCCATTTTAAAAGGGTTTGCTGTTTTTTCCCCTTCAGTCACGATAGATATTTGAAGTGGGGAAATCCCCAGTTGTTTCAGTGTCTTTCCATTAACTTTTTCAGTCCATCATTGCCTTTTCCTGGGTTGTACAATTGATCGTTACTTGAGTCTGGCTTTTCTGTAAAGACCTACCTTGGGAGGTGCATTATCCTGTCTGATCGCTCACTGTCCTGCTGTGAGGTGGAGCTGATGTATGTATGTATGTATGTATGTGCACACACACAAACCCGCACACAGCCAGAGCCTCTATACATATAATGATTTTTGAAAGACTGTATTGTTCTCAACTTAATAAAAGACCCTACTTGACATAGTTTTTTGCACAATAACATTATATACAATTGCTTATTCTTTGGAATGCAAGCTCCCTGTTTTCCCCTTGTAGCATGTGGACCCTGATTGTCACGAGTGTAGGTAAAGCAGGATTTGACCCTATATTTTCAGTGTGCGTGATCAATATTTTGCTTCAGATTTATTCTTCTGTCTTCTGTTTTTCCTCTTGGGGATTCCAGTTCTACACAAAGACTTTTTTTTTTCATTTCTAAATTGAACAAAGTCATTTTTTTCATAGCAATAATTAAGCTGGGCTGCCTTTTCCACCAGGGAGCCTTTATGATCTGGGCTGGTTCAGTTTTTCCAGGTAGCGATCAAACAGTCCATTAGTTAAAAAAAATACTTTAAAGGTATTATAACCAACAGCAATATAGTGCGTAAATCAATGAAAGCCAGAGCTGTGTGGTTGGTGAATTACCACTAGAGTCACAAGTCATCCAGCAAACAAATGGAGAAACTGGTTGTCTGAGATCAGTTCTGGAAAGATTGATAACAGGGAATTAATTGTGCTGGAGGGACCGGAAGGACAGCCGTGGAGGAACTGCAGGTGGCAAAGTGAACCAGGCATTTAAGGAACATCCAGGGAAATCCAGTAGGCTGCATTATAGGAACTGGACTCATGAAGCCAAAGGAGCTGTGGGGACCAGAGCATCAGTTGGACTTGGGGCCCTTGCAGCGAGGCTTGATTTTGCCCATCTTGAAATTGGATTAATTTTATAACGTATTGGATTATCTTAGTCTCTCTCTTTCTGTCAAAGTGCTTAATTCCAAAATTATACATGTATTTAAAAAAACATATCAGGACAATGCCAGCCAGATTAAAGATGCTATTACAAAAAGAGTTGGAGGTTAACATTCATGTGTGTGTGAGAGAGAGAAATATTTATAGGAAATGCACATTACCCCTCTCTGTGTAAAATCATCAACAAACAGATGAATTACTCAGTATGATTACAGTATTGACATCACTAGCTTCACTTTGGGCTCCTCTGTAGAGGATTGGTAACAACTTCCACTAAAATTCTCAGCTAGATCAAGCTGACAAAGCAAATGGTTCAATTCTGTATTACACTGTACTGTGTTGTAGTAGAATTTACACTGTGTTGTAGTAGAGTCTACACGGCACTGCAGTCCAGACTGTGGGGGTGTGAATTGTAGAGCGGCTTTGAAATGTTGCCCAATAATTACCCTGTATAGGCCCAGCTGATGTGAACTAAAGCGTACCTAGTTTGCGCTAACCTAGTCCTGTTTGGAATGGGAGTATGTTAGCGCAAACTCTACACCTCTTAGTTCGCACCAACTGGGTCTGCACAGGGTACTTACAGTGCAACACTTCAGAGTGCTCTACAGTTCACACTCCCAGAGTCCGGACTGCAACGCCATATAGACAAGCCCTAGGCCTTAAGTACAGTGGCTCTTAATATTTAAACAATAGTTTCAATCTTTAACATACGAATACTGAAATAATGGAGATCACTTTTTCTATGGTGTTTCTAGCACAGGGTGATTCCGGACTAGTGTACCCAGTCAGTGGAGGAAAGTGACTTTTGGTGTTTTGTGATGGAAGAGTGAGAGCACAACAGTGTAGGGGATGATAGCCTCAAGGGTGGTGAGGAGGAGGAGCTGCTAATATTAATTAATACTCATTTAAACCTAAATGAGTACACTCATCACAATTACGGGAGTACTATATTTCCAAAGGTACAACTGCTAAGATGCTGTCTCTTAATTTACTGAATTTGAATGGCCCTGGTCTGTTTTTATGGTTCTAACAGTGTTCTTTGGGCTTGGCACTTAATGACCTACTTAATCCACTTCTCTGCCAGCATTTATCCTTAACATACAAATGCTTCCTCTGCTTAGCTAATGAAAATGTGGTGTTCATCAGCAATGAACAGGTCATTTAAAACTAAGTGACAAAGTCTGATTGACTATGGAGCACATTTGCAGAACTGTTAGACTTGGCAATGATTTCTCAAGCCTATCTAATTCCTTTCTTCATTGCCTTTCTCACTTGCGTCCTCACACTGCTCAACAGCTGGTTTTGGAAGTTATTTCTCACTGCCTCTGATTCTTGACTCCTTGGCCCTTTCTCTGGTTCCATGCTGAGTTCAGGATGCTTTGTTCACCTTAGTAGTAGAGCTGGGCACACTGGATCCAAACCTTTGGTAGTTAATATTTGGGTCTGAATGTCATGGCTTTGGCCAGACTCTGCTTGCTATACAGTATTTTTAATGACATTGTTTCATAAATTGCTCTGTAAAGATACAAATCTGAATGTACTGGACTGAGTGGTGTGGTTTTTTATGTATTTTTAAATCAAATTTTCAAAGCCATTATAAGCCTCCTATGTTATGTCAGAATCTGCGAGGTGGAGTGTTTTCTGGTTTGGGAGTTTGTCCTTTTCCTAACCATTTAACTCGGTGAATATGGAATGGCACCTTTGTAGTAAAACTGTCCTAGATGCATCTTGACATACAGGGTGTGCGCTCTTCTTAGTGTATATCTTATAAAGTAGAAAAGTCTGAGTTTAACAGTGCAGCTAAATGATAATGTCCTTGTGGGCATAGCACTCCAATGCCATGTCTTATTAGGATCCCAGGAGACAGATATCATTCATGTCTCTAACCAGAATTTTGAGCGGGAACTTTGATACAGTTAAATTCTTAAAATCCTGTTGTTTGAGAATGATGGTGTAAACCATATAAATTTGTACATGATTAGTAGTTAAAAAATGATAGCGTCTAATGGTGCAGTCCTCACGAGCCTGTTAAAAGGTACAGAATTCGGATGAATTATGTTTTTGTGCACAGAGGAAAAAGTATAGGGTCAGATCCTGATTGCTTTATTCCTAATAGTGCCACTGTGGCTACTCAGGTAAAGATGACAAACAAAAATTGTCTTGTATACAGTAGTGTAGTGAATCCTTTAAAAATTAATACCTGATAAGGAAACAAATATGAAAGACAGCTGTTCCAGTGAGCCAAAAGGTGAAATAGAATAGAAAATTGAATTGAAACACTGGTCTGTGTGTCCAGCTGGTGTATAGTTCAAAAACACCATATCCGTTTTATTTTTATTGTAATTTTAATTTGAAATTAAAAGAAAATAAGTAATTAAAACAGAGCTTTCTTATTAAGATATGCCTGTTAAAGTTTGATGCTTCTTGGTGAAACCGTATCAATTCTTGCAGATTTTCCGTGACTCCCTTTTGGCTTTTTTTGAGACTTAAAAGTATTATTCAGTAGTGAGACTCATTTGCAATTTAAACTTTACATTGAATTATAGCACTGAGAGACAGAGAATGAAAATCCAACTCATATTTTTTGCAGTTCACTCACTGGTTGATGAAGGAGCAGTATGGACTTCAATTTCTACACATACATTTTATCTGTAAGAATCCCTTTCAAACTACGGTACATTGTAGGGTTCATTCATCAAAGAGAAAACAGTTCTTGCTTCTGTTACATTAGATGATGATTAAAATATACAGTGCATCCGTACTGTCTAAATAAGTTGTTCATGAAGAAACGTTGAGTAACAGGATTATAAATCAAGTAGGTACATTTCTTCAGACTCCATAGCAAATAAAAACTCCACAGGATCATATCTCTAGCTTTGGTTTTGTCCCAAAATAAATCATTTGAAAGGTAAATGTAGACTATAAAAAGATATAATTCTGAATGTTTGAGTAGTCTATATTACTACAAGTTGAAAGTCATGGCATATGCCACTGAAAATGTAATTTTTCTGAAGTTTGCGATAAGGTCATAGATCTCACATGGACCTAGGGGTAGTGGGAATTTGGGCTTTCTTTTTATATTTGTCAAATAATTACTATAATTCCTCTGGTATTTGCTGATTTTTTCCTGTTGAAAACAGCTAGAATTGAAAATTTTTCGTTCCTTTTTTTTAAAGTCATGCAGCGTGACTGTTTCTGCATATTTATGGCCCTGTTGTTACAGTCTGGAATAGTACATATAGATATTAAAAGGGTTTGTTTGAAACTATCATCTTAGTAGTTGCAGTATTGATGTATGGTTGGATTTGTTGGTCTTGAAATTGCTTAAGCAGAACAGAATGGTTTTAAACAGTCATTACAGTCCAGCTCCTTTGTGCTACAGTTACACAAAATTACTTGAATCAAGATTTGTGTGTGTGTGTGTGTGTGTGTGTGTGTGTGTGTGTGTGTGTGTGTGAGATATCTGGGGTGCCCCCCTGCAGTAGGTCTCAGCTTTACAGGGACACCTGCTGCGTTTTCCTTCCTCTAGAGTCCCCAGAAATAGTCCCCAGACTCTCCCCAAGTATAAATATAGCCCTTGTGGGTTTCATTTATTACAAAAGTCCCACAACCCTAGTTGAGATTTCCCACAAACAATAGGTACAGCATGCAGCCCCAGTCTCCCTCGCCCTGCCCCAGCTTCCCAGCACGGACCTCTCCTGTCCTGTATAACTGTACCAGCCCTTCCAGCTGGAGAGCAACCCTTCTGTTCCCAGCAGGAAACCACAGCCCTGCCCCCAGCCTCCCTGCTGGGAGCATTTTAGCCACGTGAGCATCCCTCATCCCCTCTGGCCCTCTCATGGCTCCCCTGGGTCCAGCTCTCTGGCCCTGGCCGTGTCAATGGGGAAGCTCCTCTGCTGCTACCCTACTACAGCCCTCTGACCCTGGCTATGTGGCTTGGGGATGCCAACCAGCAAACCCCTCTTGCTGCTGTCCTGTCTTCAGCCTTCCCCCAGGAACCGCCATCGGCTTCTTTCCAGGACCACCGATAGGCCCCTGGTCTCTGGCAGCTCTCGTCTGCTCTGACTCATTGGGACTCCTTCTCCTGGCTTCCTTCAAGGACATCAGCCCACTGGAACTCTGAAACTTTACAGCTGCTACCTTTCCTAAATTGGCCCAAAATGGGAGTACCTGCTCTGGCTCAGGGGAACTGGACTTACCTCATTTATGGGGGCCAGTCACCCTAGGACGGTGTAATATTTATAATGTTATTCCCAGAAGTGTGTCATATAAATATAGTATGGAATAATCTACACACAAAATGTCTGGATGCTGACCGTAACTTCTCATGCAGTATGTTTCTGTAAATATCAGAGCAAGACACAGCAAGTCTGTGAATCGATTGTTTGTGATAGACGAGGTATGGACCAGGACACTGGGGCTATAGAGCTGGGCAGTGAATTATACTTCCTTTTAATAGTAAAAAAAGGATTTTTAACAATCAGATTGGAAACATAAGTTTGGGATCTTTTTGTTTTACACTTCATCTGATGGCCTTTCCCTCCATTAGCACACGGTTTGCATGCGATACCTCGAGTTCTTTAGCATTTGGCTCTAGCGGTATACTGGATATAATGCAATTGTCCTCTAGACGAGGGTTCAAAATGTATACCTTACTGATCCACAGCGATGTCACCAGTGGAATTATTCCAGCACATTAGTGTAACTCTGGATTTTATTAGGTTAAAACAATTTTAAAATTTCGTGATCAGTGCTAGCTTGTTAATTATAGGGACAATAGCCAGTAAAGTCAACATATGCCAACCCGTATTACACAGTTATATGGAGCTCTTGTATTCTCAGAATAGGGGAAACTCTAGTAATCTCAGATACTACTGTGTGGTCACTAGCAAATGCTAACTTTAATATCAGCTTTATGGTGTTTTTAGTATGCTGTGTATTTTGGCTCTTGGTTCATTATGGCAATACAAAACATACCGAACAGTACAGAGCATAACTAACTTACATGATTGATTGGCATTTGATCTCTTATCTTCTAATCATAACAATATGTATGTTTAACAAATACTAATCAGATCTAAAAGCAAGTGTTCAACTATGTTAACCAAAAATATGGGGTTTGATCATATGTTTAGTTTTCTGTAGAAACTGTATCAGTACCTATATGGAAAATAACTCTATTTTATCCTACAAGCAAATTCTTTCATGAATACTTCATATAATTTCCTTTTCCCCAATAACCTTTCTGCATCCTCCCGTTTCTGAACTGTTTTTCTTTGTTTTGCATTAGCTTTGTTTATCTAAGGACCTCGTTCCCTGTTGTTAACTTTAAGCATCCGTGTACATAACAGCAGGATTGTGGCCTTAGGTTGCAAACCCTGAACAGTAAGGAATGTACTATACTCTTTGTTATCTAGTGGTGTGTTATTCTGCAGTGCTGTTTGAGATCCACAGAGCAGGTCTGAGGATAAAAAAAACTATTAAAATAGGGTGTTCAGATAGTCAAACCAACAAAAACCCTCAAGCCCTTCAATTTATCCGTTTAGCTAACAAAAGGGCTTGGAACATAAAAACAGGATCACACTGAATGGAGACATCTTATCAAAGACCAGGACAGGTGGCAATAGTCTGGAGAGCCAGTTAGTATAGAGTTCAATTTAATAATAGTGACAGATAGGAAGACTGGACATTATGGCAAAATTTTTGTAAGTCGCACTGATCACTTCGATCTGTTAGATGATGGGAATGGTTTCAGAGCCAACGAATTCGAATTCTTGTTTCAAACAGAAATAGAAACTGCAATTTTACTTACTCCTTCCTCAATTTTAGTTCATGAGGTCACGAGGATTATTTAGAAGCATGCAGCCATGTTAAGTGTTCATTCCTGAATGTAGGACTTTCCATGGGCCTGCATGGAAGTGAAACACCTGAGCTTCTGGATGGCCACTTAAATAACAGTACAGACTCTGTCCAATAGATAGACTATAAAGATCCCTATTACTATGCTAGCCAAAACCTCAGGCAGGAATAAACAGAGGATAGTGAATTCCAGTTGAAAAATATAGCCAATCTCATTGGGTGAAATACTGAACCTACTAAAGTCAGTGGAGTTTTGCCACTGACTTCAGTAGAGTCAGACTTCACCCACTGAGGCCTGGTCTACACTACAAACATACATCGGTATGCATACGTTGCTCAGGGGTGTGAAAAATGAATACCCCTGAGTGAAGCAGTTATGTCGACTTAACCCCTGGTGTAGACAGTGTTGTGTCAACAGGACGGCTTCTCCCATCAACGTAATAGCAATGTTTTAAATGTAGACCTGCCCTGAGTTAATGTTCATTCACATCAGAGTGAATCTGAGACTCAAGTTCTCAATGAGGATGGAACATTGAACTAACAAGTGACAATAAAATGTATTTATATACTAACAAGTTACCTTGCATGTTTATGTTTTTTCCCACTGCAATATATTGAGGCAGAGATTAAGTTTAAAAATAGCAGGTGTGAGCAGATTGGACCTTTTGAGGATGCATCAGGGTCATTTTGAAGTAATGGTTTATATACTCTAAGCAATAGGCCTTAGCCGTTCTTAGAAAAGTCAGTGACAACATATGTTGATTTCATTCAATGTAGCGTTCTTTTAACTAGCTTGTAAAGTCTCATTTAGAGCCCTTTTGAATGACACTTTTCTGTTTCAGTTTCAGTAAAGTTTGCACAAAAGTGCAAAAATGGTCTCTTAAGATCCAGGAAGCGAGTTGATTTCATAAATCCACTTACTTTAAATTACTTTATAATTGGTAATTTGTTTTCCTGATACTTCTGGTAAGAGCTGATCCTTACACTCCTGCAACAAGGGGGTAATGGACTATGTAGATATTCTTTTTGTCATCTTGTATATGGCATAGTATTGTACAGAATATGCAGAGTATAAAAATAATGTATTTTTTTAAAGATAAGCCCCAGACGCTGAATATTCAGTTTCCTTGTCAGAAATTTGGACTAAGTTACTGTGGTTCCTGTCACATCTTTTCATTTCTAGCCTTCATCCTTTAGTCTGCATTGTTCTCATAAGATGCTACACACTGTAAATAGTCCCCTGTGCAAAGCTTAAAATCCTCATCTGCCGCCAACCAAGAAATGCTAATATGTTCATGTTTCAGTCAGGCAGGGTTATATCTAAATACCTACACTGCGATGGTGTAGTCATGTTGATGTGATCCAAAGTTGTGATCTAAGAACTCTTTTACAAAGAGAGACCCTTTAATTGGTTGAAGGGAGCTGCCATGTCTGAATGGAAAGGTGTATGTTGGAGTTCCTTGAATGCATTCCTTTCCTCTCCCCAGAGGAGATACTGTATGGTTAAGTGTTACCAGGGAGAGATTTTTGATGCAGTAAAAGTTTTAGGGAGATAGTGATAATTTGATAAAAATGCCACATGCTCATAACTATTCTTGTTCTTCTTTTGTCATGTCAAGGGTTGACTATTTAACTCTCAGAATATGAGTTCCCTAAGGGCATGTCTTCACTAGCAACATTAAAGTGCGGCGTAGCACTGGGAGAGAGCTCTTCCAGCACTATAAAAACCCACCTCCATGAGGGGAATAGCAACAGGTGCAGGGGGGAGGTGTTTTTTCACACCCCTGAGCGAAACAGTTGTAGCACTTTAAAGTGCCAGTGTAGACAAGCCCTTGTGCTATCATTTAATTTGGAAGCTAGAATTGGATCTCAGCACTCCAGATCTGAAACTTTCTCTGTTGAAGTCACATATTGATTATAAAGTAATTTTCTTGGGTTACTGATTCAATAAGAAGCCAATGTATCTTTCCGACTTCCTATTTTAGAATGTTTGTCTGGCCTTTTTGAGGTCTGTGATTATTGGCTTACCGATTTGTTTTATTTTTAACCAGGAATTACTTGGATAAGGCCTTTTTATGTGCTTTGTTTGAACAATCCACTTAAATGTAATACTTGCGGAGGGGGGAAGCAATTTTTTAAGTTCAACGCTCAATGTTGGTGCGTGATAAAACTTTGAATCTTGATCTGCTGCTAGATCTTTAGGTAAAGATCATGTCCATATGTGTCACCTACAGTATAGTTTATTTATGTAAGTGACATTAAGATTCTGCCTTGAACCCAGGTGTAAAAGCAAACCGATTTTTAAGACTGAAACATCTTCCATAACACTCCATCCCTCTTTACTTCTTGTTTGCTGAGCTCTTAACTTGTGTATAAAGAGACTGAAAATGTTCTAAGGAGCTGCCTGTGGAGTAACTTTGTGCATGTCTTGCACACCCATTTGCACAATGGCAGTCCTCAGAATTGTAACTTGTGCAACCTCTAAGAGTGTACAAATCCCATTGTCCTTTGTCTAACACTAAGGATATTCAGACACAACACTTTCTCCTTCCATTAGGACAGATTACGGCAACTTTTTCCTTTGCTGCCTTCTTTTGCTAAACTTTCTCCTTCAGTGTCTCATTGGGGACAAAATTAAAGGAGTAACTCTAATTGTGTCTAGTATTTTGCAGCTCAAAACCTGAGTCCCATAAATGAGAGGAGGAAGATGATGAGAAAGAGAGAGACTTCAGTGCTCATCTCCCAGGCTGCTGTTCTGTTACGGGAAAAGTTATTCAGATAGATCCTCATCTGTAAATTGGGTAATACCACTTCCTTCCCTTCCTCCCAGGGGAATTGTAAGGATAAACACGTTGAAGATTCTGAGGTGCTTACATACTATGGCAATAGCAAGCATAGAACTACGTAAGATACATAGATGCTCCTCTTGCTGAAGCATCAGAAGAGTCAAAAAATAGGAACAGTTTTATTGCCTTAGAACAGTGGGCTGTACATGCTGAGAGTCACACCATTACAGCAGTACTTGTGTCTGTTTGGCAAGAGATGGGTTGTGTCTCACTGGGTAGAGGCAAGCTTTAGTTCAGTTGGAATTTGAACTTCAGCTTCCTGGAACCCCTTCACCTGGAATGTTTACATGAGCAATACTTCCCAGCTGGAGCAGAGCTTGTGTCCACTTTCCCCACCTGCTCATTCTGCTGCTGTTGTTTTAGCCACTTGTTAATCCTCACAATTTGGTCTGTCTTCTGTATTGCTCCTTCTGTGGTGTCTGCCACTGTCTTTGTCACAGTGAGCCCCTTCTCTTCTTTAAACATCATGATAAAAAATATCCTTTGCTCTTTAGTCTACAGTGGGATTCTTCTTGTGCATGTAAAGAACATAGGTGGGGGAAATAAAGTGCATTGCGTTGCATTCTTCCTGGGACTTCTGTGCTGCATATTACTCTTCCTGTGGTTGATGGTGGAGGGACCACTCCCAATGCCAAGGGGAAGAGATGGGAAGATTCCCACTCCTACACTCAGAACTTTGAGGGTGAAGTCCATGCATGCACTGTGGATTCTGTGCTTTTCTCATATTACACAATGCAATGTGGGTAGTTTGCACTAAACCAGAGTCTGTGTGGCTCTTATGCCAGTGTGCAATGTGGCCAGGAAGAGCTTGAGGAACTTCCCTTTTACCTTGTGCAGTTAGCCCTTGTAAGAACCAAGCAGAAATGCAGTCCCTGTGCTTAGGGGAAATCAGGGACTGTTCAGTTCCTACTCCCATGGCACCAGCTTGCATATGGGAGCAGACTGTACCCCATGAAGGTATGTAATAGAAGCCATACTCCCCTGGTGTGCTGGGAAGATCAAGGAGGCACACTACAGACTGACTCTCCATGCTTCCTCTGGGATGCTGCAGCCTCATGTTGTGCTCTCTCTTGGGGCTCTGCACACCTGAGATGATCTATCCCTTTAGGAACAATTCCCGCCCCCCCCCCTTTTTTTTTAAAAAAAAGACATAAGGAAGAGCAATTCAAATGAGCTCAGCTTAAGCCTGTGGATAATAGTTACCATGGAACATCTTCCAAAGAACATTATTTGATATGAGCTTTGGTTTAATTAGTAATATAATGTTCAATATAATATGGTGCAGAGAGGACTTACTGTTTCAAGGAGACATATTTCTGAGCATACCAAACAACTCTTTCATAGATTCAGTGGTTTTAAAATATTAGCTTTTTAAATGTGTCCCATGTTAAATATCTGGCCTGTTGCCTGGAAAGTGTTCTTGCACCGTGGAATCATGAATCCCTGGGTTAGGTAAAGATTTAAGCACTTATAGGCTCCTACTTGTTAAGTATCTTTCATGCATATTAAATGTATACATTCAAAAAACCCCTGATCTTCTAATGCTGTTTAAAAACATGTCTGCTTTCTCCCTATATTCTAGGCAATACAGTAGATATGTAACTTTTAAAATGGTGCATTTGACACAATTGAATAAGTTCCATGGTTGTGCAATAAACTGGAGATGCTTTGTATTTAGTACATCCAAGTGTAACTGCCTTTTTTTTATTAGGTGGTGTGGGGCAAAGAAAGTAAAAATTCACTAAATTAAGTCTTATAGTTAATTTAACTGAGGGGATGCATGCAAAATGCCTTTATCTGTCAAATGTACACTCTTTGCAATTCTAGAGACCTTCCCTTTCATTGCATATAACTTAAGCATCAACGATAAGGGCATTGAACAAGGAGCTCTTTCATTATTACAGTGTCTCAGCATAAAAAAGAATCAAACTTAGCTATGGCAGCTCCACGTTAGTTTTCTTTTAAAATATGAATATAATATAAAGAAGGATAAACTTCACATAAATGTGTGAAAATGTGCATGGTCGAAGCAGTATCAGTGTAATATATATGATCTGAGAATGACTATCTTCTGCTTTTCCCATAGCCAGTATAGAGAGAAGAGATTTAATTAATGTGATCATTATTCCCTTAAAAAAAAAAAAGTAAAAGTGGGATATTATCTAGTGTTACTGAACACAACGTTAGGGTTTCAGACTGTAGAGGTTCTTGAGTTGAAGATACCCTCTGTGACAATGCATATGAAGAAAGACCAGCTTCTCAGAGGTCACCTAATTTGCTAATTACTCAGCATTCAGATCAGGTATTTGCAGTGAAATTAGCATGCAACAAAGAGCATTTTTGCAAGGGTTTTCTGATGGGAAAGCCAGCCAGTTTAAAGTAACATTTAAAAACATGAAAGCAGTTTAGATTTTCAGTTCCATTGTATGTGGCTGCTACAAGGAGGAGGGGAAAATCAAACTTTGGAAAAAGGGCAAGAGAGGATTCAGAATAGTGAGAAGAATTATTTGCTTTGAGGCTGTGACACAAAAATAATGATGCCTTCCTGGAGATTATGGAACTTCTCTTAGCCCTTCTGTCTGTACCGCTAACCCTTGTGCAGGGGCAAGAGGAGATGGAGAAGGAGACTCCACCTCCCTAGCTGGAAGGAACAGAAAAGGTCAGTGGCCTGGGATGCCCAACCCCCAGGTTGGTGGAAATGGAGATCATCAATAGCTGGGAGAAGGAAGAATCCTTGGAGAAGGGGAGAGAAGAGGACACCCAACTTGATCAGGTTACTAAGGGGCTGTTCTCCAGAGGACTTACCCCCATCAAGTTAAGCGCATGGGAATGGGATGGGGGAGCTACCGTCCATGGTGTAAATCTGTCTTCTTGACTCTTGCCATCTCTTGTGGTTCTAGCATTTTTGTTTGGAGCCCTGACTTGGTTTCAAAATACATCCTCAGCCATTACTGTATTATTGATAATTCCTGATCATTATTGTTGTTGAAGAAAAGATTCTGAATTTTGTTTCTTTCCAGCTGAAGAAGCAACCCAGATGTTGTTAGCTAACAATGCAGACCGCATCATCATCCCGCTGTCCCAGTGCCAGGGTGAGATTAACCCCTGGATGGAAAATCTAATCCTAGCAAGACAGAGTTCATATGGGTGGGTCAGGAGAAGTACTTTGAAGAACTAGCCAAAGCTATAACCCCTCTCTCCTTGGAAGGTGTCTCCTGTTTCATGGCCTGGATGGTGGTATGCAGCCTGAGTTTTACAGCATCCCAAACTGTTCCTGCCTACCTCTATAGCGACAGTGCATGGCAATGCCTTTTCACCCTCTTCAGCTGTCCAGGAAGCAGTGCCTGTGCCTTTCAGCTGTGAACGTGGCCATGTCGGTCCATCTGTTCATCATAACCAGGCTCAGCTGCTTCTCTGAACTTCGCCTAGGGATGGAAAGGGAGGTGAGGAGAGAGTTCCAGGTGGTTCACCCTTTAGCAGCCCAGCGATGACAAAAAACATCACTGAATGGTTACTTGTGTGACAATGGCCTCCCTTTTGGATACCAGATTTAATCAAGATCCTGATAATTATACTCAATGTGCTGGGCCTCATTTATTTCAATGATTCTTTCTGCACAACCATTGTGCATTATTAGGGTGCTGGTGCTGTGGGTGCCCAGGATGAAGCTCGTAGGGGCAAAGGAAGAGGGCTTTCTCGACTGCTGAGGCTCAACTATGAAATTGTCTTCCACCACTCAGGTCAATGTAACATCTTGCACCTCTGAATTTAATGTGAGACCTGCCTCTTTGCAAACACCAACCTACCATAGCAACTGTAAGGAGTGGTCTGAAGATGAATTAATGAAGCTTTCTTTGAAACTCAAACAAGCTATGCAACTTTGATGCTGTATAAGGAGTTGGGGAAGGAGGAAAACAAAGCCCTTTGAGACTGTTTGTTGCTTTAGATTCTGAGCACCAACAAAAATACATGAAGTGATAGTTACATTAGAGCTACCAAAATGAAATCAAATATGAATGTATTTACATTTTATCTAAATTTTAAACCTTTTGGATCTTTTTTTTTCAGCTGGCCTAAAACAAGCCTCTAATTTTGCATCCACAGCATTGCATGCATGTGCAATGGTGTCTTCAGATCATGTGACTGGATGCTAGCTTTCCAGTATGTGTGTGCAAATATCCATTTGCGTTTACAAAACTGACGTGCATACAAACTCTTCGACACACATTTATGGGCCGCAACTGAAAATATAGGGAAATTACATAAAACCAAGCCTAGAGAAAATGATTCAGTGCCCATCTTATGGCCACAGTTCACACCCAAGCATACGTGCACACATGTGGTAGCAGTATTTATAGCTAATACAGTTTGAAGGGCTTTTCAACATATGGCACTAGATGAGTGTTCTCTTGAGATGTATTGTACTGAAAAAGAATCGCGTCCGATACAGATCAGAAAAAAATAATGATTTGGATTCCAAACCCCCCGTGGAAAAATTGCCAGACACTATAGTCAGTTGCATCTCTTGGATCTGTTGTTTTTTCTGGCACCTTGCTTTGGATCACCACTGCACCAACCAGAAATCCAAGAAAGATGGTGGCTCTTCAACAGGAAGGGAGAAAAAGTGGGCAGTTAAACTGTTCATCACTATAGTACTTGCTAATGATTTCTGTATAGTAACCGTAATGCATAGTTGAGAGTAATACTGTGTGTACACACAATAAATTGCTTCCGGTAACTGGTAATTGCCACATTTTTGGCATTCAGCCAACTTGGTAATGAATTATTATGTTGTTTCCTCATGTTATACCTTTCCCATATGGAAGATTTCCTTCCCATCTTGGGTGACAGCAACATAGAGTAGATAAATGATGCCTGGATTAAATACATTAGCTAATATTAGGAGCAGTAGCTATGATAGGTTGCAGTGAGTTAGACATCCTTTGCAACACTCTTCATCTATCCTGTCTGACTCTCTTTCCCCCCAACCCCCCTTCCTTGGTATCTTCCGACATGGCATTACCCTGACTTTGGCACATTTTTTTGTTGTGTCAAAAACCAGTACTACAAGGTAAACACCCACTGTATTGATCCTCTGGAGAAAGGAAAACAGCAGCATCCTGTCAGCCTCAGAAGTGATGCTTGAGTCTTTGGAATATGTGGGAGAAAGTACACTTCACATTTGTTGGAGATGACCTGACTGGTGAAGGGATGACTGCCAGGAAATTCAGAGTTCACCTTCGGTTCAGATAGGCCCAGAAGAATTAAGCATTTGTTGGAGCCCCAAGAGCAGAATTTAACCCAGTGTTTACCTTTAACACTCCTTCCATTCTGCTGACTGCAAGTGGTGGCTTTTTTTTAGGCAAGAGAAAAGTGGAAAGACCTGAAGAGGCTTAACCTCACTTACGTGAGTTGTTCCTACATGTATAATTTAACACCAGGCTCTATGTATAATTTAACATGTGCAATAAGCCTAATGTTAGAATTGCACAAGTGGAACACTTCAGTTTACAAAGGCAGATTACTTTCTGCCGCAGAAGTTCAGTTTCTTAAATAAAATAAACCTCTTCCAGGCACTCGCAAATGGTACTGAAACCCAAAGGCAACGGTTGCCTGATCTACACATCACTCCAATAGTGGCTGACAGGACCAATGTGTAGGTGCCTTGTGAACTGCTACTTGCATCACAACTGAGCCCTCACTTTTGTCCCGCAAACTGAGCCAGTTATTAATAGCTCTTTTAATAGAGTGTCCTAAGTGTACAATGGTGCTTTTCCAACCCACCAGAATTCAGGCTCCTGCTTCAAAGAGCTTATAGTCTAAATGAAATAGATAACCAGGAAGACAGCTCAAAGGGAACAGATGGAAAAGATACAAGGGTGAGGGGAAGGGGGAGGATGCAATGCAGCTCTCATGAGAGCAGATCCAATGTTCACTTTTTTGTTTTGAATTTTTGTTTTTAGCAAGGTCACTATTTTTACTCTTAGGAGCAGATAGGCCCAGAGCAGAGATCAGTGAGCTGATTGAGAGAGCGGAGAGATGTTTTTAGTGTACCTGGGGAAGGAAAGCTGTTCTAGGCACTATGAGTGGCATGGAAATAATGCTTGAGAGGAGACTGGACCAGATGATCAGCTGGTGTAATTAAGCTTACTCTGTTGACTTTGATGGAGCTATGCCACTTTATTCCAGCTGAGGTTTTGGCCCAAAGGGGGCAGTAAGGAGTAAGGAGGAGTGGCCTCAGAGGGTGTGAGAGGAGAGGAACACATCTTATAAACTTAAGCCCTTTGCTCAAAATTGACCTTTCAGTCTTCATGAGCATTGCTCCTCTTATTCTAATATACTGACAGATCCTGTACCTTAGCACTGACCTTAAGTTGGCACGGCCAAATACCCAAAATCAGAGTTGCTCCATTCTTCCCTACCCCGGCCCATTCCCTCTCCACTTCTTTCTGACATAAGGGTGTCTGCAACAGAACTGCCAGTGACACAGACAATGCAAAAATAGAAGCAAACTTTTATTTAAGACTTCCTTGTAAAAGAAAACTGAGCCTGGAACAACATGAAGGGATAATTCATGGTGATTGCTGTTGATCAGACCCACGGTCTGTCTTGCCGTTCTGCCAAAAGTTTGCTTCTTACTTGTTTGCTGGTCTCCAGTGCTTTTTTTTTTCTGTATAGAAAAAAAAAATCATTAGGTCATTTTGTGTTGTTCTGTGGTTTGGCTGAAACACTTCTTAGTTGCAATTTGGAACTGTTCATGTGCTGTCTGTCAATCGTCCTTGCTTTAACTTTTTGATTTAGCTATTGCCCCTAAGACCTGAGTCCTGGTTTCAGTATTTCCCTGTAATGGCTGATGCCATCACTTACATTGGCTATGGTCTTTACCCTGCTTTAGATAACAGTGATATCACCAACAGTGGAAGAACCACAGAAGAAAATTGAACTTGGGTCATGTCAGCTTGGTGAAGGAGGAACTCCTCTTTAAAATTCCTTTATTTTTTTTTTTTAAATTTAAGTTTTGGAGAATTCACAAGGTCCATGTCAGCAAGAGGTGTGTAAAATAACTAAATACCAAAGGAATTTCATATACCTGTGTAGGCCATGTACCGTGCACTCTGATCACACTAAATTTCCATTGAAGTCAATAGAAGTTCTGCATGAGGAAGCTGAACAGAATTAGGCCACGTATGAAGTATAAAGCTGGCAGTAATTGTAATGTTCAGGTTTGGAGTTTTGTGTGTGTTTTCCTCTTTTCATTGTATGCAGGGAAGAGGGGTAAAGAAAACTTTCAATGATGTATATTTTTTAAATAGATTACAAAATGAAGGCCCTATTTGGCATCCTTTGTGCACCCAGAATTCCCAGTGAACCACTTAGGAACCTGGGCCTGCAAGTCTTTATAAGTATGAGTATTCAATGGATTACTCACATAAACGTAGGACTTCATAGACTGTGAAGGGGGAGATATAAGACTTGACTTCTGTTGGCCTATAATATGAGTGAAAGTTTGCAGTGACAGGCTCTTGCCTTTTAAAACTATACCTATTTTTTTTCCCAATTTGGGATATTAACAAGGTTTTAGTATTTTATTTATTTTGGAGTATTTTAGTTATCGTTTCCAGGGACAGGCTATTGAACAGATAGCCATATATTAGATTCCACATAAAGAAAACTGAATAGCAACACTATATGAAGTGGTTTCAACATTACATGAATGCAATACCAGGTGAGTAAATGTCAGGTTTGAGTTCGTTGTCCCAATTAGAGTTGATAAGATCCCGAAATCTTGCATCACAGGACACTAAGAAGAAAATAGTAACCAATATCTTTGATGGACATCTAAGTGGTATGAATTGCCCAGTGGTCTCTTGCAGAATATTGCTTTGGTTGCTGAATGATAGGTACAACAGAAGTGCACTAAATGGGCTTGTGGGTGATCTGTAGTAAAATGAAATGAGACTTCTTTTTAATCTGGCATCTTCACAGATTACTCTTCTTTTTTAAAAAAAGTTATACATAAATTGGTAGGGGAGAAATTTTTTTGCATGCGGAGAAAATCCCAGATCAGATGTCTTGGATTTGGCCAATCATATGCCAAAGCTTGTGATCCAGTTACAGTTTGGTTTTGGATTAACACAATTTTGGAGTAGATTTACAAACAGATCTTAGTGTGAAGTGTTCATTATTCACTGCTGTTCTGGCCTGAATTAATTATCTTAATTATGGCTTTTCTCCCTCTGTTATTTTTCAGGTATCCTACAGAGTACAAATTTATAGCCTGATCGAAACATTTCATTTGTATTTCAGCCCATGTCTGTATGTATCTTTCTTAGACTGGGGTGAGCTACAGAGATGTGGTTGGGAATTGCAATCAAAGCAATTAGAATGAATGTTCTTAATAGCTAATGATAGGCAGTTGGAGGTGGGGGGGGGGAGGAATGCTGCTTTTCAGAGGAGGAGGAGAGTGAAGAAATGACCTTGAACCTTTAATGTGCACTGTTGCTGCATGTAGTGAGTGTGAGAATAAAGGCAGTAAACAGCAATACTGCCAATTACTAAATAATTTGGAAATAGAATGCAAATGAAAATCCAGAAGTAGAGAATTTTGGTTAAATTGAAGATCTTTTTAGTTTAACAGAACACCTTTAAAACATGCTAATGTCATGGACTTTATACTAGCCTCACAAAATTATCAGTTTAGTTCACCATGACAACAGATACTGAAGAGACTGATATTTTGCTTGCCCAACCAAATTCCATCTGTACTGGTTGCACAGCGGTTCCACCAATTCGAAAGATTTTACCAATTTGAAAGAGATTTCCTGTATGTCAAATGCCAAATCCCAACAGAAGTGGTCAAAACCTTAAAACTGGTAGAAACTTCTAAGTGTGTTGTGTGTGTGACCCAGAACTCATCTGTCAAAAATTACTCTTCAGGAGTTTGTAGAATTTTGCACTGCTGACACATCCATACAATGCAATGTATGTCTGGGTCAGTACTGAAAAACTCTACTTGCCTGTTTGCCCAGAGCAGGGAATTTAGGCAGAGAAATAAAATGTTGGCGTTTTCATGATCAGTTGTCATGATGATGGATGGATGGATGGATGACCATATTTTTTGTTTGTCTGACAGCTTGTTAAGGTTGGTATAATATCCATGATTTTATAATGTTTTATAGTATAGAGATAATATAATGTATGATACACATACATATGTATTATATATCTACACATAGGACAATGTTTACAGTTATGGCTTTTGTCTGATTAAGATTGCTATGGTACTCCCTGTTCTTGATATAGATTACATAGGGAATACCAGTGTGATGCTGATGACTTGCAAACTACAGTTGTAAAGTTTTTATGATGGCAGAATGAAACCAATCCATTTCTCACAGGCTTTTTACAGTCTTTTCATAATGTGCTGTTTCTAGTTTAGTGCACAGTAATGTGTATATTCTAGTTCTTTATTTAGAGTCAGTGAAACATCTTGCTGATGCTCTTCCATTAACCTTGCCTGGCTGGAGCCAATGGTGGTGTCATATAATATTTTGCTATTGATTCCCTCCTTCCTCTCCCCAAATTGCTACATCAACACACAGGGTGAAATAGCAATTTTGAAAATACCTGTTTGCATTAAAAACTATAGATAAAGGGTGCTGAAAATTTATCTTACCCTTTATTTTACCCTTTTGGATGAAAGCTATTACTGCAGCAGTTTAACCTCCAGCTAGGAAGGGTGGCAAGTAGCAACCTTTTGGGTTTCTTTTCAGCATAAAAAGTGCAGTCAAGCCAACAGGCCAGCTTCGTTGATGTCCTTATGCAGCACATCGTGTTAACCAGTTTTCCAAAATCTAATTGATGTTTGCTGTATGACACGTTTTAGCCAAGTAGCAGATCAAACTCACAGCCCCTTTTGCTGGAATTTACTCTAAGTGCAGTTCATTAGATTTTTATGTTGTAATTGTGGTACCAGCTATTGAACTAGTTGGTGGCTTCTCTCTCCCCTGCTGCTTCTATTCATCCTCAACTGCTTCCAAAGGGATCTGTATACATACTCACTGTGACTTGTAATGGAAGGGTAGGAAAGAAGAGCACTTGGCCTGGGTGACTGCAAACGCCTTCCCTGTGGCGTTTGCTCTGTGCAGGTGCAACAGCAAGATCTCTTCCACCCCTCCTGGTGGCAACTCGCAATTCACCATGGCTGAAATCCCCTGGACGTTTGGAATGTGTGACTGTGAATCCCAGCCCTGTGATCAGACGACTCTCTACAGCTTTCCAAACAAACAAAAGAATGGCTGAAATGTGTGCTGGTGTATCAGATTCAAAGTGATATGTTTGTCTACTGGGCCTTCTCCAAGCTATGGAGGAAAAAATAGAACAAGATTGGTTTTTCCATATTTTTTCCCTATAGCTCCCAAAAGACTTCATGACAGAGATGTCTTCCCTAATCTTTTCTATCTAGTATGTATTCTCTGCTTCCCCTCCTCCTTTCCTTCTGTTTCACAGCCTCTCTCCTTTGACAGAACACCAGTTTTATTCTCTAGCTCCCTGTTTAGCCCACATGGGTATCTAGCTAGTGCCCCAGCCCGAGTTAATACATTAGAGTTTGAATAAATGTATAACAGCAGGTAGCAAGTGACTGGTGACAGTGTGACATATTGACTTAATATCTTGTGTAATGTAATATGAAGGATGTGCCTTTTGGTGTGTATTTTCATTTTAATTATTTTTGTTGGGTGTCTTAGACAGACACTTGTAGGCAGTTCTGAATAATTGTCTGAAATCATTAACATGTTTATTAAATAAGGAAGCAGAGTGCATTATCTGATGAATCAATTATGTAAATGCACAAAAAGCATAAGAGATGAATCTTTAACTGTTTCTGAACTGCATCCATTTTCCTAAATTATAGATGAAAGTGTTTTCTGCCTGTGTGCGTGCCTTTGTGGTGATCCATGTTACTCCCTTAGAGCTTAAAGTAACAGCAATTAATTGGTGATATTGTGCAGGAAGAGGGCATTTCTATTGTACAGTAACAAACATCAGTATGCATACATCCTTTCTATAGAGGGCTAACAGATGGTCTGGAGTGAACAACAAAAGTAATCTCATCTGAAGGGTCTGGATGACATAATAAACTGACGGTGAAGCTCCAGCAATTTATTCTTTCATCTGGACTCTGGGAAACAAATCTCTAGAAAATCTAGGACTCTAGCCTTGTTAGCAATATGTTCTCTTTTGGGTCACTTATGATAAAAAAAATGCCCCCTGCAAATCCACCTCTTCTTAGATAAAAAACAAAAGGTTTCTTGATCACTATGCACCCAGAAAATTCGCCTCCTTCATTTAAAACCCAAGTAAATGGCAGGTGGGTAAGGGACTGTGTGGAGTTGGACAAGTACAACTATTCTTCTCCCACCCACATCCACTGCATCTCTACTCCAGAGATGAGAGGATGGCCGTTTTGGGACTCCAACGATTGGAGTCTTTCTGCTTTTCTGCAGTTTGCCTGTGTGAACTTGGGGCAAATCACGTAATTTCACTTAATGGGAAGAATGGCAGATCCTTACCACAAAGGTGTGTATGTGGAGATGGGCAACTTCATGTTTGTGAGGCACTCAGGGTCTACAGCGATGGGGGCATAGCAAAAGATTAAAAGGCAGACAGGTTCATGGCAGCTCTGCTGTTCTTCCACAACTTGCCCTGGGCTGGAGCAGAGGCTGTTGCTCCCATGCATTCTCAGAGGTCAAGGTGGAGAGGTGAAGGAGACCTGTCTCCTCCTGGCAACCTAGTATTTTGCTGATATCCTTCTGGTGCTCCCTAGAACTGTGCCTATTCGGTTTTGCCTCTATGGCTATTTGCAGGGGGTTGTGGAATCTGGATCTGCGTAATCCTGGATGCAGTAGCAATATTAGACCCACCCCAAAAGTACTCCTCAGTGGAGGCCGACGGAGAGCTGATGCAGTACACTCATCTGCCCAGGGTAGGGGTTGCGGAGTCCACTTGCCGTGCCCATTTTGCAGCTCCCTGTTCATGCCCAATCTCCATAAAGGACAACTGCCTCAGGGACTTTGTGCAGTCCCTACTCCCTAAGTGAATTTTATCCTTGGAGCAAGTTAACTCAGTTTATTCCCATTGGTTTTACTCCTTACCCAGTAGTGAATGCAGACTTCCATTCAGTTTGTGTAAGAATTTTATGTGGGAACTTCTGTTGGTAGTTGTGGCCGATGTAGCAACATAAAACCCTTACACAAACTAAATGGAATGGTTTTGGACATCAGATCCAGTTACTAACTCAAGGTTGTTTCCAGCTCTTGAAGGCCAGCGATTTCTCTCTGTTTCCCAATCCTGACAGCTAGCCTGAGGGGGAGGAGTCTTGTATCTTTGGTTGACTTGAAGGACTGTGCCCTACAATGGCAAGGACATTACACTATGCATTGCCAAAGTTCACTTGGCATAAAATCAACAGCCATGTTATGTAGCTTATACTAAAGAACTGCAATTCTATGTTGCCATGTTACTCAGCTTTCAAATCGTGATTGTGTATTGTAGTGTAGGGCAGTGCATTTAAGTACATCTAAAATGTTTACTGTCTGTTGGAAGGATTTATGGGGTGCCATCACTGTGGTGCCAGGGAATCTTACTGGCTTAGCTGGAGTGAGTAAAGATCTTAATGTGGCTGAATGTAAGATCCTTTGGCTTCTGCTGAAATTTTACCTATAAAATCTCATTTAAAAACAGTCCCTTTCCTGGAATTCCCAGTACTTAAGTAACAAAACCTTAAGTGTGTCATGTTTATTAATTGTCAAGATTTAATCAATCATAACAGAACTAACAGATGTGTCTGGTTGAGTTGAAAGATGAAGATGGAAGAGCTAACAGATATCACTCAGGAGTGAAGAGATGCCAGAAGAGATGACAAATGTGGCTGGACGTGCTCAGGGAAAGATGGCCGGGGAGGGGGGTGTCTCTGGAAAACACAGCCCCAGATGCTCAGTGGCGGCCTTAGGGAAACAATATTAAGCCTTGTTCATATTTAGAAAAATGAAAGACTGCATAAAATGAACAGGCTGAAGATTGTCATATAACAATGTAGGAATCTGTTTTGTACGTGAGGAAAAGGCCAACTTGCAAGTGAGAAGTAAATGAGATGACACAGTAAGGATTGTAATAGCGGAGGGAATGCTATTAACAGTCAGGGCTTTGTTTTTGTTCATGTTTTCTTTAAAAATCAACAAAGACACAAGGCAACTGCAAATAGTGAATTTGTGTATGTCTGTAATTGTGACTTTACTTGTGGTCATGCTTCACTCCACCGTTTACAGAATGGTGAAGGTCCTGGCTAAGGTACTGATCCTACAGGCAGCTCCTTGTGAGCAGACTTCTATATCCATGTAGAGTTTTGAGACAAGTGATGCTCCAGTGTTAGGGCACTAGCCTAGGACCTGGGAGACTTTTGTTTTCAGTTCCCTGCTCCACCCAAGACTTTGGACAAGTCGCTTAGCCTCTCCATGCCCTAGTTCTCCATTTCCAAAATGGGGTGATAGCATGTCCCTATCTTACGGGGTGTTCTGAGTACAAATACGTTAAAAGACTGTGAAGCTCTCAGATACTACACTAATGCTAGCCATATGAGTACTTTAGGTAGATGCGAAACTCATTGCAGGATTAGAGCCTAATTTATTGACTACTTAAACTAATCATATTAAAATATCCTTTTCAATGTGTTTTAAATTATTATACTGGCATACTTTAAAACTCCTTATTTAATGTTTATATCACCCTCTGCCTGGGAAGTTAAAGTAGATAGGTTAATTTCATTTCTGTTTGTAAAGGTGGTTTCTGTGCACTAGCACAATACCACTGAGTTTGCATTTCCAGTACCTAAAATATTTTTTCATTCAGTTGTTAAAAATAATAATGAAAATATTTGTACTCTTAGTATGATAAAACATCCCCCCACCCCTCCACACAATAGTGTTTTTTTACCAAAACCTGAAATGTGAGACTAGGCTATTAAAAGTACCTTTTAAAAATAATCAAAGATTTTAACATAATCATGCAAATGAATATACTTCAGATGGTGGTACTGTAGGTATGGTGCGTTTGTAAATGTTGGTTCAGAAAGTCTGCACTACTCCCTCCTTCTTTATGCTATAAATACATCTTTGTGAGGAAGCTGAAAATGTGGTTATAATATTTTGAAACTGGTTCTAATTTTTTGATACCTCTCTTGGCTTTCAAGATGAAAGGATTTACCCATAGAATTTACACTTCTCTGGTGTGATTAAAAACAGATAGGTGCACCGTAAATAGAATATGATGTGTGTGAAGGTAGGTACAGTTTGGTGTTCTGAGCAGAAGGTTTCTCTCTGTGAAAAACAGCTTTTATTGACAAGCAGGTTGTCACAATTTTCAGTGGTGCCTCCTTTCATTTATTATTCATTATGGGAGATTAAATAGTGTAATTCAGGCATAAACTGGCAGCAGACGCTAATAAGCCATAACCCCATAGAAAATAAGAAACCAACGAAAATATTGAGAGCGTGTTGGGAAGTGCTGGAAATATATTCATTAGAAAATATCAAAATTCTCTCTGTTTTATTCCTTCTTTGTTTGCCAGCCTGTCTGTTATATTTACCCTTGTAGTTGGATCAGACATATGTGAGGGGCAGTTTGTGTGTGTGCAGCATACTGCCTAATGTATGTTTGTACCACTGCCCTCTGGAGATAGAGGGTTGCCAACCCTCCGGGATTGGCCTGGAGACTCCTGGAATCGGACTCAATTTCCCGGCGTCTACTGCAACCAATCTGTGAGATTTTAATAGGCTGCCAAAAGTATGGTGGCGCAGTGGGGCTAAGACAAATTTCCTACCTGCTCTGGCTCTGCGCAGCTTTGGGAAGTGACGAGCATATCCCTTTGGCTCGTAGGTGCTGGGGCAGCCAGGGGGTCTCTGAGCGCTGGCTCCTGCCCTGAGTGCTGACACCGCAGCTCCCATTGGCTGGGAACCATGGCCAGTGAGAGCTGTGGGAGACAGTGCCTGCACGCAGGGGCAGCACGCAGAGCCGCCTGGCTGCCCCTGAGCCTTGGAGACAGACATGCTGGTTGCTTCTGGGAGCCGCCTCAGGTAAGCACCACCAGACCAGAGCGCACACCCCTTACCCCCTCCCGCACCCAAACCCCTGCCCCAGCCCTGTGAAAGTGAGTGAGGGTCGGGGAGAGCGAGCGATGGAGGGAGGGTGGATGGGGCCTCTGAGGAGGGGCGAGGCAGGGGAGTGGCCTCGGGGAAGGGGGTGTGGCAAGGGCGTTTGGGTTTGTGCAATTATGCAGTTGACATCCCTACGTGGAAAATAGAATGTCAGACCTGCCCAAGTGCCTTTAACCATATTGACTAATAATGTCTGGTCCATATAATAATACCTCATGTGACTAGATCTAACATTTTCCATTAGATCATTTGAGTGGGCCTGTGTTTTTTGGAGAGGATGATCTAGAGTTTTTCCCTGTTGTTGATTGTGGGGTCTATAGGCCATGGTGTTTGGTATAAATAATGACTGTGAAGTCCTGTGCGGCCACAGATTTGTTGCAGTCTCTGTGTGCATGTAGATAGATATATTTATAGAAGAATCACTGCAATGTGAGAAATAAGCCTTTGAAGTGTCAAGCCAAATATTCTGGGGGGAATAAAAGATTTCTTGTCTACATCAGAAGCTTGCATTTCATGTAAAGCTGTCTCATTTTGCCCAAAACATTTCCCCACAGGTTAAGAGAGCTGAAAATAATAATAATGGGGGGGAGCAGCAAACATTTTCCCTGAAGTGTTTTTGTGTTGTTTTTTCATACAGTTTCTTTCTTTCCACCAGTCCTTTCTTTCATTTATTTCCCATCCTGCCCTACAAAAGAATTCAGTAATCAGGAAGGCAGAGCTCTGTTGCTGCCCACCCCAAGCCAATACTCCTGCAGATCCTAGGCTGGTAAGAAATGGGTGACAAGGAAGGGTAAGGCTCTTGGCTTTTTCTGATGGGTGAGCATATCAGATCCTCAATGTGCTTGGAGTTCAAGTACTGGGCCATTGTGAGAAGATTTCCAGGATGGTTACACGTTTCCCAGTAAGTTATCAGCACAGCTACTGCTGCCATGAAACCAGCCAAACACTAGCATAGTTTTATTGGTTTGCTGTTAAAAAAGAAAAGGGAAAGGACATGTAGGAACTTGGGGGGGAAAAAAAAAGTGTGGGGTGATCTTTTTAGACTGCCTCTCAGGGCCGTCCTTACCCATACGCAAAGTACGCAGCTGTGTAGGGCACCAGGAAATTTGCGGCACCAAATTTCCTGATGCCCTGTGCAGCTCCATGCTGCTCCAGCCCCTGCTCCATCTCTTCCCTGTGGCCCCCGCCCCTGCTCTGTCCCAGCCCTGCCCCCACTCCACCTCTTCCCCAAAGCACCTGCCCTGTCTCTTCCTGTCCTCGCCCCAGCCCTGCCTCCTCCTGCCCCTGCTCCACCCCAGCCCCGTGCCCACTCCCCTGAGTAGTGCAGCAGGGCTGGGCCTGCACTCACCTGCGGCGGGAAGTGCAGCGGCCCTGCCCCAGCCGTGCCTCCGGTGAGTGCTGGGGGGTGGTTCCCCCTGTCCCCTAAGCCAGCCCTGCCCCCCCCCACTCAGAGGCCTGGGGCCAGCCCTCCTCCCTTTCTCCCTCCCCCCCCTCCGCGGGGGTGGCTGCTTAGGGCCCCAGAATACCTAGCGTCGGCCCTGCTGCCTCTATTAAGGCATCCTGAATGATTTTTGGGTAATCACAGATATGAACCAAGATACAGTGGTGGCAGTGATTTGAAGTCAGAGAAGAATGTAATAGATTAAGATGGCTCTTGAAATGAACCCTTTACTTGATTGTAATGTTTTTACAGACTGTAGCAATACATGGAGGTAATTCTCACCGAGAATTGTTCCAGAACATCTCTTTCAGGAAGGAGTCCCTCTTTGCAGGTTTTGCTAAAGGGGCTTTTAAAAAAATCTCTAGTAAATGTTGTAAAGGAAGACCAGTGTTTTGTGTATACAGGTGTTCAAAATGTAACTCTTTATTTTCTCGAGTGTATTTGTACAGTACCTGGCATGATTTGCCCCAATCCAGATTGAAGCATCTAAGTATTGCTGCAATACAAATTAATTGTAGTAATGCCCTGGATCTGCAGAGTATAACACCACAACAAAGACCTTAAAAAACAGAAATTTCCAAATAGTTTGTGGTGATGTTATGAAGCTGTTTGTTTTCATGGCCATAAACAATTTGCCATTTATTAGGCATCCCATATCAGTCCTCTGATTCTGTCTGTCCCCTTTTGTGATTAATGAAGAGTACATCATGAACCTAAATGACTTTTTAAAATGAAAATAAAAGCCACAAGTTATTCCATTTAAAAACATAATTTATATACTTCTGTGTCGCTGATTTAGTAGGAATGTTGCCTTCTGAGGCTTTTGCATGCTGAAATGATGCAAGGTTACATGGTAAGATGTATGATCCATTGAAAGAGCATTTGTGACCTGAGGTACTTAGTCACTTGATATAAACGAAGTATGTGAAATTTAGCCAGGCTAAGAATTCACCAGTTTGTTGTGAAATGTATTCAGAATCCATTATTTCATATCAACTGATGCCCATTAAGTGTGTGATTGTTTTTATCCTGTTCTTAGATGGTAATTGGCACAATAACTGCAGTTTTTAAGATTCTTGTTTACTGTTCAGAGGATTTAATGATCTTACATTTACATTAGAAGTCATGTGTCACTACCTATAGATTAATCATCATCAATACACATCATGGATACTTTTATATAAGCCCATTGCTATGCTGACTTAATAGAATGTAAATTGTTTTTGTGAGCAAGAGTATGGATTCAAGAAAATGTGTAAATGCTCAAATGGAGTTTCATTTTGCCTTAAGGCTCAATGAGAATAAGTGTTTAATCTCTTCATATGACTTGCATGTTTGGAATGGGCTTGCACTTTGGCATTTGAATAGATGTGCACTGCTGTAGGTAAATGTTAGCATGCAGCAGGCACTGCGGGCAGAGAAACTGGCTGCCAAAACCAGGAATTTTCAAATGTATTGCTATAGTTTTGAATAGGAAGCTTAGACGATCTTTAACAATCTTAAAGAAGCGAGTAGCAATAGATGAAAGAGTGCCTCTTGGTTAACAGTATTTGGCAAAATATCAAGACCAAATTGGGAAGCAGAACTTGTAATTTAAATTACTTTTATATTTTATTTTATTTTGAAATATGTGTTAAGAATTCTTTTTAATTACAAGATGTTAAAGCTTCAAAAATTAATATTCTTCAAAGTAAGTCAGAGTAAAATAACTGCAGACTTAGCTGAGTCTCAGCTTCATTAAAACAGCTCAAATGGCCGATGGAGCACTAATAAATTTTGTTCAAAGATAGAGATCTTTTAAAATTCTCTGCAAATCTAACTATTAGCTTTGATACTCTCTAATTGGATGTTGCTATCTCTGCTCATGTTGACCAGCGAATTGCATCCATAATGGGAGGTTGCAAATGTATAGCCTGATCCCATTGTCCTGAAATTAGCAAAATCCCAAGGATTTAAAGGTCCATTTGGAAAGCCCTTTGAAGCAATATCTTAAAGGAGATGCGTGCAAACAAGTATTTTGTCTAATATGGGTAAGTGTATGAAATCTATTTTGGGGGTTAAACTGGAAACACAGAAGTTCTAACAGAATTTATTGTCAATAATTTAGGTACCTTTGTCCTCATTGACGATTTGACTCTATGTGCTCATCTGGTAAGAATTGTTAACATTAAATGCAACTTGTAAATCACAGATAGTTTTTATTTTTTTTTAATTTTCCATCTCTTCTCTTTTTTTGTAATATAATTACTGATACTGTTTTTTCTCAAAAGATGAGAGGATTTTTTTCCTACACAGTAAAATCAATAACCAATTTTAAATCACCATTTTGAGAGCTATCAATAGCGCATAGACCATGGAGAAGCCTGGACAGTTAGTATTTATTTTCATAAACTGCGGTGTATAGGGCAGAGCCAGGATAGTGGTTGCATTATGTCATCCACTGGAGCAAAAATCAGGTCAATTATTCCTTTCTTGAAGATTGTCTATTCGGTCTCCATCATTTGCAGTACAAGAGCATTTTGCGTTATTTTCAAGGTCTGCCCTTTGGTTTTGCAAAAAGAAAAGGAGTACTTGTGGCACCTTAGAGACTAACCAATTTATTTGAGCATAAGCTTTCGTGAGCTACAGCTCACTTCATCGGATGCATACTGTGGAAAGTGTAGAAGATCTTTTTATATACACACAAAGCATGAAAAAATACCTCCTCCCACCCCACTCTCCTGCTGGTAATAGCTTATCTAAAGTGATCACTCTCCTTACAATGTGTATGATAATCAAGTTGGGCCATTTCCAGCACAAATCCAGGTTATCATACACATTGTAAGGAGAGTGATCACTTTAGATAAGCTATTACCAGCAGGAGAGTGGGGTGGGAGGAGGTATTTTTTCATGCTTTGTGTGTATATAAAAAGATCTTCTACACTTTCCACAGTATGCATCCGATGAAGTGAGCTGTAGCTCATGCTCAAATAAATTGGTTAGTCTCTAAGGTGCCACTAGTACTCCTTTTCTTTTTGCGAATACAGACTAACATGGCTGTTACTCTGAAACCTTTGGTTTTGGGAGCTGTTACTTTCAGGACCTACATCTGCTTATTATCCTTTTGATGACCATCAGCAAAGCATAGACAGCAGATACAAGAGTAGTGTATTGCTTTGGCTCCCAAGCGACTTCAAGGCTTTTGAAAATTTTACCCTAAACCCACGTGTAGGCGCCTACCTAACTTTCAGAAGTGCTCAGAACAGATCTCAATAGGCTGGTGTAGCTAAGTTTTCCCTTCCACCTCATATGTGTGCACGTGTTATAAATCAGGTGTTCTTACAATGCCAGAAAGGGTCCTGCAACTCTGATTGCTTCATCTGAGCCATCCCGTGCAGCTGTGGACCTAGCTTAGATCCAAAAATGGAATGGGCCTATTTTTGAAATTTGGTTTGGAAGAAGCCAAAATCCTTTGAGAACTTTTCCTCTGTGTCTTAAGATCAAGATGGTGGAAATATTGTAAAAACAATGGATTTCTTCCATTTGGGTCTGAAATTTGGCAAGAACAGCGTATAGATCTTAATCACTCTTGAACTCTATTCCTGACTTTGCATTCCATCAACCCGCAAGCCCTGTGCTTAATCAGAATTTGGATATGACCATCATCTCCTTGGCATTCCTTCAGCTACTAGTGATACTTATTCTTTCAATAGTGGATATATTCAGTCCCATTTCTTAAATGACATTCCACAACATTTTCTCATGTATGATGTCCCACCCAGTCTTTAACTGGCCAATTTATTCTATATACCCCAGAATAAATACTCAGAATTGTGTGAAATAATTTTTGGATTTTTTTTTAAACAATGTTTTGAGAGATGATAAATTTCATGCAGTCACTGAAAAATAACAGGCAAAGATGTGCGGAATTTCCCCATCATTTGAATGAGAAGCTATACTTGGGACTTTGCTTATATCTGAGCTCCTTAGTGCTATCATTAGTATTAATGTTTGACCTTAGGCACTTTGATGTTGAGAGAGGTTGTTTAATACAAAACATTAACAAGAAACCCCTGGGATTTGTAGGTGTAAATACAAAATACTATAATATTTTGTGTTGAAATTCATTCCTGCGTCCAGCACAGAAGTTTTATGTAAGCCCTTCCTCATCAATTCAGTCTTTAACATGGGGACTGAGGGCCTTGTGCAGTTCTTCTGCGCTGGAATGAATTTTATCTTTGGAGAAATTATCTGGAGTGAAAATGAATGTATGTTCAGTGAACTACTGTTTTCATTTGGAAATATGGATTTATAGGGTCAGACACCTTGCATAGAATCAATAGAATAAAAGGTGGGTGTAGAAATACTTAGCTCCCTAATGGAAATGTTATGAAGTAATTAATATTTGTTCAGTACTTTGTAGGTTCTTTGTTTGTTTGTTTGTTTGTTTGTTTTTACTTTCAAATTAGCTACTCCCATGAAAAAGAGTTTTGTTCTCTTTAACTGAACCGGTTCACGTTTCTTATGAGTTGTCCTTTTATCCCTATCTCTCCCATTCTTCCCCAAGGAGATAAATTTTCACTTCATCCTTCTGAAGGAGTTTCTTCATGTTTAAGGTGGGGGGATTGTCTGGGAGCTGGAGGAAAAAATAGACTTGCAATATTTCTATGAAGATTTGTAAAAGTGCCAAATGTGTGTTCTGATTTTATGCCCAGCTGGAAAGCCATTTAGTTTTAGAGACATATGAATTCTCAGATTATTCATTGTATCATTTTAACCCATTTTAATTCATAATGCTAAGTGATTTAAAAAAACCCAGTGAATGTGAATTCTGCCTGATAGCCTTGTTAGCTTTGCTCCCCCATTCGTTAGCATCACAAATGAGTTTGCTCTGTGCTCCAAATATTCTTCATGCTTATATCCTTTACTGTCTATTGGTATATATACTAATCACGAACCCCAAACCGGTTTTAAAGCTACTTGCCGTAGGGCAAGGTGCTCTGAAGATCAGTGCATTTCCTGTAGCATCATCATTTGAATTTTCCCCATTGTTGTCGATCATTTAATCAACATCCTGGTTTTGTAGGAATGATTCTTCCTTTGGAGTGTGAGATGGTATCTTGTGCTTGGATGTTTAAAAATAAAATTAGGATTCAATAAATGGATCTGTGAAGATTTTCCCAATTCCAAAAAATAATAATAATAAAAAAACTTTTTGTCTAGGTAGATCTTGGGGATTGGGCCTGGCAACCTAATTACATTGATACATAAGAGGAAGCATGGAGTTTCGTGGTTAATGTATGGGTGTGGGAGGTAGGAAATTAGGATTCTGTACCCACCTCAGTCACAGACATAATGTGTCACCATGGACAAGTCACTTAATCCCACTATCCCTGTTATGTCAGTTAATTAATTTTTGTAAAGTGCTTTGAGATCCTATGATAGAAAGTACTAAGTAAGCACAAAGTGGCAGCAGTGGTGTTCATTAAGCCCTATTGTCTTCTTTATCAAATTGTGAAATAATTTGTAAAATGTCAAAGGCCTGCAATGTTAAATCAGATTAAAGTAAAATAAAATTTACTGTCTCTATAGATTATTTCCAGAAACTTAATCAAAGGGGAAAATAGGTATAGCTATATAAGATTTGACATATTTCACATATGTTTTCTCATAAATACTTGTTTTTGTCCTAACTTCTGTAAAGATTTTTGAATTATTAACATGGAGCTGGTTGTTTGAATTTGGAAGATTTTGTATACAGAACTGTTCTGATAATCCCCTTAGCAATTATCACTCCAGAACATACTGTCTTGTACAATGTGCAACATGGAGTGTCTCTTTTCATTTATAAAGATATTCTTCACATCAGACAAAACCTTATGCCTGTAATCCTTAGTAGATCCCTGTTTCATCAGTGACACACTCAGAGTTTCATTTGTTTAATCATTTGAATGATGAAGATTTAATATTCTTCACTTGTCATTTTCTGAAGTAAATTGGCTGGTAATAGTCATATTAAATCTACTTAGTCATGAGAACCAGATCTGGTTCCCGGAGCCACCCTGGGAGGCCTTGTTGAGTGCAGACCTGAGGTTGGAGGGCACAGTCACGAGTACCTGTGATACCAGGTCTGAGACTCTGATTTTATTGCTGTGTGGAGAATGCCCCTTGCCACACTTTTCCTGGATAGGTGTCTAAAGCTGTAATATTTTTATAACTGGATTTTAATGGTCATCTGATTTTTTTATTATTATTATTATTATTATTTTCTAGTTCCGAAGGGGCAGTGATGGAAATGAACTTCTGCATCTTGCTGGGTAACTTATACAGAACATAGGAAAGTACACTGAGAAAGTGAACCAAGGGATAAAACCTGTCTCTGCTTGTGCAGGGGCCCTCTTGCAGTGGAACTGATGTGTTTTGCTGCATGAGACACTGTGCGCTCTCTCCACCCACCCCACCCCACCCTGCAATGGATTCTAACCCTGCAGGGGTTTCTGTGTGTCAGTATGCCGTTGGGGTTTGAAGTTGAGCTACGGTAGAGATGGAGAGGGACCAGAGGATCCATGATGCTGGGGCTCCTCCATTCTCCCTTTGCCCTTTATGGAGGCAGCTCCTGCCATTAGGCTGGATGGAGTTAGTGGCTGCAGAGCATGCCTTGGTGAGGAGAGATCTTTTTCCCTGCTTCCCTCATGAGGAGTTTCCCAGCATCCAGCTGGGTTACCTCGGGTGGATGCAGGACTGCTGTGTGTTAACAATATATTGCTTTATCCAAAACTCTGTAGTCTGGTTAATGAATTTATTATTGTTTTCATTTAGATCCTTCTGGATAAACCTATCAGACTTATTTAAAGTTTTCCCCATCATTGCTAAGGATCAAAACTCTGGATCCACACACTCCAAATTTGGGTTGAGTTCAGGTATGATTCTAAATTTAGGTCCTTTGGCCTATCTCTAATTAATACTCTTCTATATTAAAGACTCCAGGTGCTCATCACTTATGAAAATCAGGCCACACATTCTGAAGCCTAAATATAGATCAGGAGCCTAATATTAGGCACCAGTTTTTGAAAATCGTCACTCTTATGGCTAATCCAGCTTCAACAGAGCAGGAGAAGCATTTTGGTTTTATTGACTGTCAGAAGTGAGGCTTGCATGCTAATGAGGTTTGGCTCTTTGGTAACTGAGACTGGGGAACTGGGTGAACACTCAAGTAAGAGGCAGAAGTTAGTCAGTCTCCCCCATCACCCTCTCCTGAGATACTCAGCCACCATTGTCATGATAAAAGCACTGTTCATGCTAGGATTGAAACAGTGCTAGCAGTAACTGTGTTTAAACATGCCTCTGGTGCCAATGATGGATAGCACTGCAGGAAAAGTGTAACTTTCCCAGTAGTCTTAAACTGTCCCTTGTATTACCAAGCTGGGTGAAGGGGTATTGAAGAAACTGTTAAAGAATTGGACTGGGTTAGATATTAAGTAAGGGATGTGGGTTAAGGTGAAAATTAGGGGAGAGAGGGGATTTTTTTTTTTTTAAATATAGGAGAGGTGAAGGGAATGGCGAAAAAAGAAGGCAGGAAGAGATTAAAAGGTAGGAAGAGAGAAAGCAAGACAAGGTGAGAAAAATGTGAAATGGAACCAAAATAGACTCTGGTTTTCAGAGTTAAAGATGACAGAAATTAAAGTAGCTATTCATCTCTTCAGCTTGGCTGAATACAGAGGAGTGGAAAAGCTAAGGTCACTTTAAAGGCTAGGTCAGCAGTGTGACTTCATTGTTCTGTGCTCTTGCTGCAATGCAAGAGCCTGGAAAAAAGGAGCAAGATGAATTGAAGACATACTGGAATATATAATACCTTTATAAGAACAAAAAGATTCTGCTGATTCAGCATGAAACATGAGTAGAGATGCCTTAGAATGAATCAGTTTTATTCATACTTTTGTAATGCTCACCATGCAAGGGATGGATACCCCTTCAACTATATTATCATGTACTGTCCCATAGGAACACGGGAATTACAATATTGGAGCAGACCAGTGCTCCATTCAGTCCCATTTTTATCTCTGACCATGACCAGTAGCAGCTTTTTCAGAAGCAAGTGCAAGAAAACCCAAAATGGGCCAGTAATGGAGTAGCTTTCCCACAGGTGAAATTTCTTTCCCCTCACTTAAAGGTTGGCATATGCCCTGAAGCATGAGGTTGTATCTCCCTTCCATATTTGTGTAATCTTGTGTAACAGAACTGTGAAAGTCTAATCCATTTTGAATTTTGCCATGCTATTGCCTCACTGGTGTGTGTGTTATTGCTTTCCTCTGCCCCATGTCTGTCTTTTCTGTTTAGATAGTGAGCTCTTTGGGGCAGGGATTGTTTGCTACCTGTGTTTGTACGTTCCACAGACAACATTAAATCACAATTCTTTTTCTTACATGTATGTATAGACAGACAATCTGATATTTGGAAACAAATGCAGTTTTGCAAGAGCGATGGAAAAATATACAGTAATTCATTTAGGGCATGACCATTTTCCCAGTTGAGTTACTGGGGAAATGATTAGGTCCTTCATGTAATTCCTCAAGATATGTCACTTCAGATCTCGGGTTTTTCAACACAACCAGAAAGTTCATAGTAAAAATTAGGCAACTTGGTATTTCAGAAAAGGATTTGATTCCAAACACCATTGTAAGCTTGCTAGCAGTTGCTGCTATTTTTTGTAATAATACACTTTCTTCAGTAAGAAGAGTTCTATATTTCTCATATCCTCTACATCCTGTTTTCTGTCTGAATAACATCCTCTACATCCTGTTTTCTGTCTCTCTTGCAATGACCACAAACTTTAATTCAAACCTTCCTTGTCCATTGTCTAGTGATTTTTTTTCAATATCTGATTTCAGTGATACTATATTTCACAAGAAAAGGGTGCATGTGTGTGTGGGGCGGGGGGAATGTTGGTGAGAGTGGTTATCTGGCTTTCATCTCTCCTTACAAATGGTCGAAAGATTTTTCCAAGAAATGTTGGACTTCTACGAAGTGACAAACAAAAAAGAAACAAATCAGTTGAGCTTTCATCAGTTGTCAGATTTCCTGGATAAAATATAACTGGTGAAGTACAGAGTGACTGGCCAGACTTGTGAAACCCTCAGCATTCTTCAGGAGTCAACAGGCCAATAGTTAAGGGAAATGGAGGCCAAGGCCCTGGTGAAAATCATAAACTGGAACTGAAGTAGAAGGGCTGTAGACAATTGTTTCATGAACAGTAGATTACCAAGGAGGGAGAAGCTGAACAAGTGGTGGTTGGCAAGGATGTGTGTCCCAAATCAAATGCACTCTTTCCCTGCCTTCTCTTGGCATCAGACATTCTTACAACCCTCCTGGTTTTAACTCGAAAGAGAACTTTGAGGAAAAGGGAAGAGGTATTTCACAATGTCCTGTCTGCAGAAGAAACCACAGGAATTGATCCCGTCAAAAGCTGATATCAAGAAAATGAGAGACACTTACGCTTTAGTTGGTCACAATTCAGAGTGGATGTGGTCTGTTTAACGTATGGACTGGGTGGCAGTGTCTATGCAGCAGGGTTTGCAATCTCTATTCTAACTTCAGTAGGAGAAAAAAAATATAGGCATCCCCTTTTGTGTTTGGAAAATGGTATAATCCCTCTGCTGAGATGTTAAATATATTGAAGGACTCTCTCCTGGATTGTAATGAGAGACAATCAAAAGTACAGACCCAGGTGACTAATCATAGGGAGTTCATAAATAGATGTTGGTTATGACCATCCTGACCTTTCCATGTTCCTGAATAGGAGTGATGTCACAGCTAAATGGGATAGGGGTTCTGGGATAAAATAAAGATAGTGTTATGAAAAAGGCTGAAAACCCCTGGTTTAGATACTCCAACATTGGACAAGAACCATGGCAATTTCTCATTTCAATGTAAGTTCTCTCTGGTCAGAAAGGAATTGACTATAAAGAGGGAATATGAAAGGAGCAGAAAATAATGGATACAGGTTTTTTTCCCCCTTCTCGTGTCCTTTCCTCTCACTGCTACTGGGCAACTTGGAACTAGAAGAGAACTGTGTGTCTGTTAAATGCTGTTCTATTTCATAAGAGGCAAGAATTCCAGTTCTTGGGTCATGCAGTACTCTGTTAGCTAGCTAGCGTAAGGGCCTTAGTGTTCCAGCTCACCAGTACTGAAGGAGTAATTGCACAGTGTTGAGATGTCTCAGACTCCAAATAAAATATTATTTATGTAAGTAGATGCATAGTATATAATTGGATGAGGTTAAGGAAAGAGAAGATCTCTTGAAATTCTTGGTGGTTATGACCACATCATCAATACTGCAGTCTATTAAATTGAGAATCTGTTTCATAAGAGTGACATTCAGTACTTTCCTTGTTCACACAAACAAGCAAAAGCCCAACCAGGCTTGACATACAGGAAATTGAGAGACCATGAAGGTGCATCTGAGGAAGACCTAGACACCCCCCAACTCGGATAATAGTATTTAGTTGATTTAAAGGTAAATTTCTTCTTGAGCACCACCTGAATGTGTGTCTTTTTGGGCCCCAGTCAGAGTAGTATCATCGGGACAGAACATGACACCAGCACAGGATAAAATTCCATTTCCTAAACTTTGCATTCCTTATTCAAGCAACATTCTCATTAACTTATCCCATGGGCCAGTTCCTACAGTACTTGGACCTTGGTCAGTCAAATCTCCCCTCAGCTTCAATGAGAATTGCAGGATTGTATTCACAGGAGTGTTGTAAACAAGAAGTAATTTTTCTGCTCTACTCTGTGCTGATTAGGCCTCAACTGGAGTATTGTGTCCAGTTGTGGGCACCACATTTCAGAAAAGATGTGGAAAAATTGGAGAAAGTCCAGAAAAGAGCAACAAACTGATTAAAGGTCTAGAAAACATGACCTATAAGGGAAGATTGAAAAAATTGCATTTGTTTAGTTTGGAAAAGAGGAATATAACAGTTTTCAAGTACATAAAAGACTGTTACAAGGAGGAGGGAGAAGAATTGTTCTTCTTAACCTCTGAGGATAGGACAAGAAGTAATCAGCTTAAATTGCAGCAAGGGAGGCTTAGGTTGGACGTTAGGAAAAACTTCCTACTGTCAGGGTAGTTAAGCACTGGAATAAATTGCCTAGGGAGATTGTGGAATCTCCATCATTGGAGATTTTTAAGAGCAGGTTAGACAAATACCTGTCAGGAATGGTCTAAATAATACTTAGTGCTGCCATGAGTGCATGGGACTAGACTAGATGACCTCTCGAGATCCCTTCCAGTCCTATGATTCTATGATTTCACCCTAAATTTGTACTGTAGCATGAAGTTTCTGTCCTGAAGCTTGACTGCTTTTCTGAAAATTATTCCTGCTGTACTAGAATGTTGTGTCTGTAACGTTTCATTGTGAGATAGTTCCCGCTATTTTAACACATTTTACAGTACACTGTCTTTCTTCAAATGGGAGTCCAAGGAATGTTTTAGTCTTTTAAGATGAAATATTTTGGCATTGTACTGGGAGATGAATTACTGTGATTTCCAAGGGTAATGTTACTGCTTGGGAAAAATCACACCCTTAAAATGAAGAGTTAGGTGATTAATCAATGGGCATTCCAACCACTCCATACTGTGTATCTCATTATCTTGTGGGTCAGAATTCAGTAACCACCTCCTTCCCAATAGTGCTTCTATCAAAGGGGGAAAAATATGCAAACTATTATTAATTTAATATGCAATTAATTTCAGTTGAGTAGCATTTTATACACCAGTCGTCTGAGGCACCTACAAGTGCATAGCTGCTTTCATTAAAAGAGACACTTGCTATGTTGACATGGTCGGCAGACAGTTTGAGGCTAGCATTGCTCATGTTTGGAAATGCCAGAATTTCAGAGAAGGAAAATCACCATCACCAAGTTTTGATGCTCAGAATACTTGACTTTTGTCAGAGAAAAAAAATGATTTTCTTGAAGTATTCCCACTGCAGAAAGACCCCATTTAGTCCTCCTTGAGTGCATCCACGTTTTGCTACCTTCTCCTCTCTCTGTGTGGAACCACATGGTTCTACTGCTGAATCTCTGGCTTGCAGCAGCAACCCCTTTTGCCCCCATTTCCCACTGGCGTTAACATGTTAACAGGCCCATCTGGTTTTTGGCATCTGTTTCTGTGATTATGAACCAAATATATTGTCACTTAGAAGTCATTCCTTCCTTAGGTGTAGAATACAGTGGTCGCACTTTTTTTTTCCCCTGCTGTTACCAAACCTTGGTATGTGAGACCAAAGATTTTCCCTAGTATACGAAATAGTTATTAACCCTGGTATCTCTTGGCAAACCTGACTTTTCATTATGACCGCTGTAGTCATAATGAGAGAGCCTGGTATAGCCCTCCAGGGCTCTGTGATAGAGCATGCTGGGCTGTAGGCATACCTTACCAGGACCTCATAGGCTGTCTAAGAATGCATGTCAGCAGAAAAATAGCTGCTGAGACACTAATGCAAATAACTTGTTTCTAGCAACTCACTGAGGTCAGTGTTGATTCTTATTTTTTAATCTCAAAGCAATAAACACTCTGCTAATTGTAAATATAGCATGCACACACAATTTGCATGACACCAAATATTGATTGCCATGCAGTTTTCTGTTAAATGTCATATTAATTTAATAGTTTTTCAGTAATGGAAACAATGCTGATGTGAAAATCTAGCCTTTTTTTCCTGCTGGATTGTCGGTTACCATCTGCCTTTTTTTCTGCCTTTGTTAAAGTGGGGAGTTTAAATTTGTAACGGAAATTTAATTAATATGTAATTGAGTTAGGCTTGTCATTTAAAATCTTTGCCATTATTTTTCACCTCTAAGTTCCGTGTGAGGGTGGGATGAGGGAAAGGGAATGTCACAAAGTGAGAGAAGATACAGAATAGGAAAGACAATGAAATCTCTTCCCCATCTTGTTCTAATTATCAGAACTCCCCTGACAGTGAACAAACCATATTTGATATTGTTAAACCTATTGCTTTTAGCGTTAAATAGGGGTTAAACCTATTGCTTTTAGAGGTAAAAATGTGCATTCCTGGGAATGACAAGGTGGGTGAGGTAATATCTTTTATTATCAACTTCTGTTGATGAGAAAGCTCTGCATAAGCTTAAAAGCTAGTCTCTCTCACCAACAGAAGTTGGTCCAATAAAAGATATTACCTCACCCACTTCTCTAATATTACCTCTCTAATGCCCTGGCACCGATGCAGCTACAACACTGCATACGTTCCTGGGAGTGTCATTTAATGTATTTATTTATAGGCAATATACCATAGCTCCACTGACGGTAATGAAATGGATCTCCCTGAAAGAGGGACAATGTTCTCACATGTAACGAATGCCACGGTGGAAGGTAATGAACAAATCCTATTCCACATGGACACACTACAAATGTCTTTCTGGTTCTAACATACAGCATCTGTGACTCTGGCGTTGTTAAACTGTCCCTACATTTTGGCCAAGGCTGCCATTATAGTCATAACTTGCATTTATAATTGTGCCTTTGATCCCCAGCATCCCAGAGTTCTTTAACAGATATAGGGATGGGCTCCAGTTCTCCAAATAGCTACAAGTGGGCACAGAGGTTCTCCTGTCTGGTGTGTTTATTCACACTGGGGCCATGGTTTTAATGCACAGTAAGCAGAATTTGCCCAATAGAGGTGGACGTTCTTGACCGTGCATGGAAGCAGAAAGGAGAAAAGATAAAGAGAAGGGAAGAACATGGTAATGTTTTTATGGAGATTGCTTGCAGGGATCCCATCTTCATTGGGTGTATCCAATTATCCTCCGACCCCTGCCTGCCCCTTTAAAATTTTTTAGGTTGTCTGGTAAACTTTATTTACCTTTTCAGAGTAAGATATCTGTAAAGTTAGTGAGTGACTGCTAGACCCTTGATGAGTTTGCTGATGAACTTTATAGGATTTAGTTGAGCAGTTTCCAAGTTCGATGTTTTCATCGAGGAACTCAACATATTCTGGACAAAACTTTGAGGGGGAAAATAACATGATGGTCACAAAAGAATTCCAAAGGTCTTTGAAATGCTCTATCAACTAATTCCAACTAAGAACAAGCTATATGTACACTGTTTTTTTTTTCTATCCATTTATCATCTACCTAACAAGCTTGTGGCATATATGTATATTTTATCTATGAATCAGAGACAAATGTTTAGAAAGTCTATCGGGAATCCAATTAATCAATCTGATTCATTACATTACTTAGTAGTAGTGATGGCTCAGCCTCAAAAGGTTTGCCATTTTCTCTGCCTAAAGTTCAGTGGATTCCAAGCCAAAACACGGAGATTAATATCTTAACTTTTCTTATCCAAAGAAACTGTCAAATGTCTCTAAAGATTTCAGCTGGACTAAGAACAGCTTTATTTTCTTTTTTGTGTGCTCTGGGAGTTCTGTTGGAGGAGAAGGTATTTGTATTTGGTTTTGTATTTGTATTATTTGTATGTGTAGAAGCTTGTAGGGGCTTTGTGCTGGGAGAGAAGCTGAGCCCTGATTAGGAGGCGGGGCTTCTCTGACTAGGGGTCCTAAAAGGTAGCCAGCCAGTCAGGCAGCGGCACAGACAGCTGCAGCAGCACAGGAGCCAGCAAACAGAGCTGTAAACAGGGGAGTTTGAGTGGGAGTTCTGTTGGAGGAGAAGGCTATGACAGATACAGAGGCAGCAGTGGGAGGGACCCATGTAGTGGAAGACACAATGAAGATGACAGGATGTGGAAGCTGCGGTATGTACATGATCCTGGAGGGGGTACCTGGAAAGAGTTTTTTGTCTGCATGAAGTGCCGTCTGATAGAGCTGATGGAAGAAAAGATCCGAGGATTGGAGATGCAGGTGGAAAGTCTGGTTGAGTTTAGAAGGGGGTTCGAGCAGATTAAGGAGCAAAGACATGAGGCAACTGAAGGGAAAAGCTCAGACTTGCAGATGGAAGCAGGACTGAAGAATTCTGAGGGGAGACTGCTGGGTGAAGAAAATGGACAGTTGAAGCATGTGACTAAGAGAACCAGGCAGAGGAAAAGACGGGCTAGTGAAGGAGAAATAGAGCTCAATAATAGGTTTGCAGAGTTGGAAAATGAAGAAGGGGCTCAGCAGGTGGTCACTGAAGGTGAAAGGGCAAGGAAGAAGAGAAGAGCGGCTAGTCCTATAGGAAAAGGGAAAGAGTCAGTGGAGACTACACCAAACAGGAGGATACAGGATGGGTTGAAGAGGATTACAAGGGAGAATAGGAATGGAAAGAACTTGCAGCCAGAGGGAACAGGGGATAGACCGGAGAATCGCACCGTCACCAGGAAAAGACAGGTCTACGTGATCGGGGACTCCTTACTGAGAAGAATAGACAGGCCTGTAACCAGAGCTGATCCAGAGAATAGAAGGGTGTGCTGTCTTCCAGGTGCTAAGATACGGGATGTGAACCTGAGGTTGAAAAGGATCCTAAAGGGAGCGGGAAAGAATCCACTGATTTGTGCTTCATGTGGGAACAAATGATACGGCTAGATTCTCGCTGGAATGTATCGAGGGAGACTATGCCAGGCTGGGGAAGACGCTTAAGGAAATTGAGGCTCAGGTGATCTCCAGTGGGATTCTACCTGTTCCTAGAGAAGGGCAACAAAGGTGTGACAAGATTATGACTATCAACAGATGGCTCAGGCAGTGGTGCTATAAGGAGGGCTTTGGGATGCATGGCCAGTGGGAGGCATTCATGGACAGAGGACAGGTCTCTCGGGATGGACTTCATGAAGGAAATAGATTTCTAGGATGGAGGCTGGCACAACTGATTAAGAGAGCTTTAAACTAGGAATTTGGGGAAGATGGTTGGGAGATGTCCAGGTAATCTCCACGCCGGATTTTAGCATTGAGAGGGAAGAAAACAAAGTAAGAAAGGATACAGTCGTGGGTAGGACAATGAACATAAGGAGGAAGGGCAGAGTGGATACCAGTCTAATAGGTCATACTGGCTGTATAATGTCCGTGCCTAATCGGGTAAAGAATGTGAGTGAGGCCAAACAGCAAAAATTAAGATGTTTGTCCACCAATGCGAGGAGCCTAGGTAACAAAATGGAGGAACTAGAGCTACTGGTGCAGGAAGTGAAACCAGATATTATAGGGGTAACAGAAACATGGTAGAATAGTAGTCATGACTGGACGACAGCTATTGAAGAGTATGTGCTGTTTAGGAAAGACAGAAATAAAGGTAAAGGTGGTGGAGTAGCATTGTATATCAATGATGAGGTAGAATGTAAAGAAATAAGAAGCGATGGAATGGATAAGACAGAGTCCGTCTGGGCAAAAATCACGTTGGGGAAGAAAACTACTAGAGCCTTCCCTGTGATAGTATTTGGGGTGTGCTATAGACCACTGGGATCTAATTTGGGTATGGATAGAGCCTTCTTTAATGTTTTTAATGAAGTAAATACTAATGGAAACTGCGTGATCATGGGAGACTTTAACTTCCCAGATATAGATTGGAGGACAAGTGCTAGTAATAATAATAGGGCTCAGATTTTCCTAGATGCGATAGCTGATGGATTCCTTCATCAAGTAGTTGCTGAACCGACTAGAGGGGATGCCATTTTAGATTTGGTTTTGGTGAGCAGTGAGGACCTCATAGAAGAAATGGTTATAGGGGATGATCTTGGTTCAAGTGATCATGAGCTAATTCAGTTCAAACTGAATGGAAGGATCAATAAAAATAAATCTGCAACTAGGGTTTTTGATTTCAAAAGGGCTGACTTTCAAAAATTAAGGCAATTAGTTAGGGAAGTGGATTGGACTGAAGAACTTCTGGATCTAAAGGCAGAGGAGGCCTGGAATTACTTCAAGTCAAAGCTGCAGAAGCTATCGGAAGCCTGCATCCCAAGAAAGGGGAAAAAATTCATAGGCAGGAGTTGTAGATCAAGTTGGATGAGCAAGCATCTCAGAGAGGTGATTAAGAAAAAGCAGAAAGCATACAGGAATGGAAGATGGGAGGGATCAGCAAGGAAAGCTACCTTATTGAGGTCAGAACATATAGGGATAAAGTGAGAAAGGCTAAAAGTCAAGTAGAGTTGGATCTTGCAAAGGGAATTAAAACCAATAGTAAAAGGTTCTATAGCCATATAAATAAGAAGAAAACAAAGAAAGAAGAAGTGGGACCGCTAAACATTGAAGATGGAGTGGAGGTTAAGGATAATCGAGGCATGGCCCAATATCTAAACAAATACTTTGCCTCAGTCTTTAATGAGGATCTTAGAGATAATGGTAGCATGACAAATGGGAATGAGGATATGGAGGCAGATATTACCATATCTGAGGTAGAAGCGAAACTCGAACAGTTTAATGGAACTAAATCGGGGGGCCCAGATAATCTTCATCCAAGAATATTAAAGGAATTGGCACATGAAATTGCAAGCCCATTAGCAAGAATTTTTAATGAATCTGTAAACTCAGGGGTTGTACCATACAACTGGAGAATTGCTAACATAGTTCCTATTTTTAAGAACGGAAAAAAAAGTGATCAGGGTAACTACAGGCCTGTTAGTTTGACATCTGTAGTATGCAAGGTCTTGGAAAAAATTTTGAAGGAGAAAGTAGTTAAGGACATTGAGGTCGATGGTAAATGGGACAAAATACAACATGGTTTTACAAAAGGTAGATCGTGCCAAACCAACCTAATCTCCTTCTTTGAGAAAGTAACAGATTTTTTAGATCACTAGATCTAGATTTCAGTAAAGCGTTTGATACAGTGCCACATGGGGAATTATTAGTTAAATTGGAAAAGATGGGGATCAATATGAAAATTGAAAGGTGGATAAGGTATTGGTTAAAAGGGAGACTACAGCGGGTCATGCTGAAAGGTGAACTGTAAAACTGGAGGGAGGTTACCAGTGGAGTTCCTCAGGGATCGGTTTTGGGACCAATCTTTTATTTAATCTTTTTATTACTGACCTCGGCACAAAAAGTGGGAGTGTGCTATTAAAGTTTGCGGATGATACAAAGCTGGGAGGTATTGCCAATTTAGAGAAGGACCGGGATATCCTACAGGAGGATCTGGATGACTTTGTAAACTGGAGTAATAGTAATAGGATGAAATTTAATAGTGAGAAGTGTAAGGTCATGCATTTAGGGATTAATAACAAGAATTTTACTTATAAGCTGGGGACGCATCAATTAGAAGTAACGGAGGAGGAGAAGGACCTTGGAGTATTCGTTGACCACAGGATGACTATGAGCCACCAATGTGATATCGCCGTGAAAAAAGCTAATGTGGTCTTGGGATGCATTTGGCGAGGTATTTCCAGTAGAGATAAGGAGGTGTTAGTACCGTTATACAAGGCACTGGTGAGACCTCACCTGGAATACTGTGTGCGGTTACTGGAACAGGTACAGAGAAGGGCTACTAGGATGATCCGAGGAATGGAAAACCTGTCTTATGAAAGGAGACTCAAGGAGCTTGGCTTGTTTAGCCTAACCAAAAGAAGGTTGAGGGGAGATATGATAGCTCTCTATAAATATATCAGAGGGATAAATACTGGAGAGGGAGAGGAATTATTTAAGCTCAGTACCAATGTGGACACAAGAACAAATGGATATAAACTGGCCATCGGGAAGTTTAGACTTGAAATTAGATGAAGATTTCTAACCATCAGAGGAGTGAAGTTCTGGAATAGCTTTCCAAGGGAAGCAGTGGGGGCAAAAGACCTATCTGGCTTCAAGATTAAACTCGATAAGTTTATGGAGGAGATGGTATGATGGGATAACATGATTTTGGCAATTAATTGATCTTTAACTATTCATGGTAAATAGGCCCAATGGTCTGTGATGGGATGTTAGATGGGGTTGGATTTGAGTTACTACAGAGAATTCTTTCCTGGGTATCTGGCTGGTGAATCTTGCCCACATGCTCAGGGTTCAGCTGATCGCCATATTTGGGGTTGGGAAGGAATTCTACTCCAGGGCAGACTGGCAGAGGGCCTTGGGGTTTTTCGCCTTCCTCTGCAGCATGGGGCATGGGTCACTTGCTGGAGGATTCTCTGTACCTTGAAGTCTTTAAACCATGATTTGAGCACTTCAATAGCTCAGACGTAGGTGAGAGGTTTATTTTAGGAGTGGGTGGGTGAGATTCTGTGGTCTGCATTGTGCAGGAGGTCAGACTAGATGATCATAATGGTCCCTTCTGATCTTAATATCTATGAGTCTATGAGTTATCGATTCTGCCTGAAACTGAAACAGAAAGAGGATAGACACACAAAAATAAGGCTGAGGGGGAATTTGAATTAAAGTTTGGGTCCTTTTCAAATTTTATGAGGCCATTTACATAGTCTTTTATTTTGTCTCTTCACCCACCCCTATTTAATTGCTTGTAGAGATCTTTGAAACTCTATTACTTTATTCATTAGAGATTTGCCTGCTATTTTCCCCTCTCTTCTTTGTCTCTTTGGGATTCTGTGAACTTTTTTTCCTGTACGCTGTGCCCACAGCAGATTTTGTCTGAGTGTTCTTTTCCTCATTAACATGAATCCAAGTGAGAAACCCTGGGACCATTTGCAATGACACTGTCAATGCTTTTTTCTTTTATAGCCCATAGGAATAAAACTATGAAAAGCATCATTTCATTATTCACATTATGATAACCTGCATAAGTTATGGATCATAAGCTAGGGAAATCATTTTCATGCTGTCCATTGTCAAATACCCAAAGTTAAAATTTTGAGAGGAAAAACAAAGAAGAAAAAACTCTAATGATACCACTGGTAGCTTTTTGGCATGTCAGTTTCTCTTCCATAAGTTTGTCAATTTAACATGTAAGTGTGCATAGATGAAGTGGAGATGAGCAATGTGGCTTTTTAAATTTTTGCATATATTGAAATTGGTACCAGTATGTTTGATGATGATGATGAGATGTTCCGGGACTAGATCCAATGCCCACTGAAGCGAATGGATGCCCTATATTGACTTCATTTGGCATTGGATTAGGCCCTAATGACCTGATTCAGCAAAGCACTTTAAGCATGTGCATATGTCCACTGACTTGAGAAAATGCTTAGTCAAAGATACACCTAAGTGCTCTGCTGAATTGGGACCCTAGTACACAAGATGAAAGAAATATTCATTTAAGTATTCACTTGCAAAATGAATTTAAAAAGCCATAAGTATTTGTTGATAAATAATTTACCACCTTGCTGTGAAGTAGCTTTAAAAGGTCACTGTCTGATTGGTTTGTGTGTTTGTTTTGTTAAAACAATTATTATTATTATTATTATTATAAAACTATTATTATTATTTTATTCTTTTCAGTTGGGGCCTCCCTACTCACTGTTCTTAAAGGCTGTGCCTTTGTAGTAATGTTGGCACTTGCCCTAATTCTCTTCTCTCCTTGGGAGAGTTTACACAGTCCTGAGTGAGTTGCAGTCTCTAGCATTGGGTAAGGCCATGTCTAAACTACAGACTTTGGCCAATGCAAGTTATGTTGGCATAAAGCCACCGCCATTAGTAGATTGCTCTTGTGCATGCATACTTCGCTCCTTGCATCCGTGCTGCATGTGCTCACCTGGAGTGCTTGTGTTGATACACAGTGTGGTGCACCATGGTTAGGGTATTCCAGTGTGCAACTCACCACTGTCCAGCACGCTGTCTTTTGGGAAGTTTTGGCAATGCATTGTGGGGCAGAAACAAGTCATGCAATGGGGACTGGGAACAAAGGGTCAAGTTCACATCATGCGACTTTCTCCGTCCCATAATTTTCATGCCTTTTTTAAAAAACCCACTCGCATGGCCTTCCTCGCTGGCTGCCATCTCTGGCAGAAGCATGGAACCTTGTACAATTCTGCACTATTGTCATGAGCACAGGACTCATGATCCCATGGTATTTGCAGAGCCGCAAAGAGAAGCGAATCAGTGGGGAATATGATGATTTCCTGGAAGACAGATTTCTCTGGGAAATAGTGAAAACCAGTTCAAAGTTGTTGTTGGCATTCACAGAGTTCCTCTTTTGGGCCTTAGAAACGAGCACCAACTTGTGGGATCGCATCATAATTCAGGTTTGTGATGACGAGCAGTGTCTGTAGAATTTACAGATGGGCAAGCCACGTTCCCGGTGCATGTGGTGCATGTTGTATATTTATGATAGTTACACTGTGTGTGTGTGTGTGTGAGTTCTGTCATACTGTACAATAACAAGTAAGTGAGTGCTTCCAATGTTGCCAGTCATTCTGCAGCATATGTTGTGAACTAATAAAGATGAATTATTTTCCAAAAAATATAATTTTACTGAGTAACAAAACCAGTGCAAAACAAATCTGTGCAATTTTAAAAGCAGATACATTAAAAAACTTAATAAATTAATAGAACAGAGCTTAACAAGGGGAATAAACATTTATGTCCATTTTGGTTATATCCATAGAGCAACTGTGGCTCTCCCAGATGAGTGTATGCGAAGCTGTGGTTGTCCTTACTGTCCCCCACTGCAGAGTGGTAGGTATAAGGATCTGGCCCCTGATGTCACATGGAATGTTGAAGGGAAGTGCTGAAATGGAGTTCTCCATGGACTGCAAAGGGATGTTGAGCCCGGGTGTGGCATTATGCCCCATATTCTTCATAGTAATATTATGATATGAGTATGGCATAATTATGATGTATTTTGTGCAAGATAAGGCATGTGAGGTATCATTGGAAAGGTTCTGATTCACTGAATACAATTATCCTGTTTGTATGCATGTATCATTTTTGTATCTGAAGTTAGGAATATTGTCTATGCACCTATTACAAAGGTTTTACACCTGCGGAACACACACTAGACGGAATGCACTAAGTGTAGATTGCTGGCTGGAAAGGGCCATTAGGAAGAACAGTAGGTCTTAGAAGATGCAAATCTTTCACTGGGAAAGCCTTCCTAAGGATGCTGCAAACAGCCTTTGCGTTCTGGTTGCATAGTCATGGGATCAAGTCACCTGATACTGGACTTGATGATATTAGTACTTTTGCGCTGACTGGGTGTGAGAATCCGACTGGAAGACAAAAGTTTGCCTCCATATGTAAAACATATTTAAGGCAGGGCCATGACATAATCAGGGTTAGTTCTTCACTGAATCCCCACCCAAGATGACTGCTGTAAACATCTAAGAAAAAGCCTGAAGGAGTGGAGAAGGACTGAGCCCAGACTAGAAGGTTATCTAGCCTGTGAATGAGATATGTGAAGTTTTAAGCTGCAGCCAAGTGCAGCTGGCCTTCAAGAATCTCTGCAATCTGCCTAAAACAACATTTAGGGTGAGATAACTTGTAACCAGTTTCTTTAGTATCTTAAAGTTTAGATTGCTTGTTTGTTTTATTTGCTGGGTAATCTGCTTTGATCTGTTTGCTATCCCTTATAATTACTTAAAATCTACCTTTTGTAGTTAATCAACTTATTTTGTTTTGTCTAAAACCAGTGTGTGTGGAAATTATAACTTTGGGGTAGAGAGCGGTGCATATCCCTCTCCACATTGAGGGAGGGGGTGAATTTCATGAGCTAACCCTGTATAGTTCTCTGTGCAGCGCAAGACGGTACAATTTTGGATTTACCCTTTAGAGGGGGGTGTACTTGAGTACTGGGCAATTCCTTAGCTGAGCCTTCCCATGCAGAGCTGATCTCAGCTTCTGTGTGTTTAGCTGCAGCTGGATGTGTCTCTACCTGTGTGTATGCTGGTGAAAAAGCAAGCTTGGAGAGCTTGGCAACTTGTCACAGCAGCAATGTAAAGAGGAGCCCAGGCTGGTGGGTCAGGCAGGCTCAGTGGTACCCCAGTTCCAAGTGGCCCTCCGGCAGGGAACCCATCACACTGGGGTTGCTGAACCTGTAGGTGCACAGGAGTCTGCAGCATCTGTTTTTACTGCTGTAGAAGCCCCATTATGTCCTGGAGCATTTCCCTGTCCTTTTCCTGCTTCTTTCCACTCTTTCCTTCTCTTTCCAAGGCTATCTGCAATATTCACCCTCCAGTCCCTTTGCTCATGGTCTGATGCAGCACTGGCTTGCCTAACTGGCACCATTTTCCACAGGTGGTGGTGGTTTTAGCTGATATCTCACTCCTGAAGGTAGCAAAGGCACAGGGAGCATCGCTGCTGCTGGTGTCCTGAAGCTGCCCAGGCCTGTATGCCATTAGTCTGTGTACTGCAATGGTGCCTGCTAAAATTCTCGCAGACTGGCAGGGGAAAATGTCCTCATCTGGAGGAAGAAATAGGGTTGCCAATACTAGAAATGTTTAGGAGAGGATTGCAGAATACCTCCATGAAAGTTTCATTGAGATCTCTCAGGTGTATTCAAGGGACATCCTTGTGTACATAAAAACACTGCTCCCCAACCTATAGGGAAATGACAAGCAGATAATAACTCCACCTCTCTTTGTACAGCTACCTCTTCTAGTACAAGTAAATGAAAAGGTAATAGTGCTGTCCTGCAAAAGTGGAGATGTCATCATTGTAACGGGAAATACATCGACACGTTTACCTGAGGTGCCTTCCCCTGCAATGGGCTTGGCAGTACTTGACTGCTAGGACTGACTGGTCTGCGGTGGAGTCTCAAACAGGACCTACCTTGCGGCATAGTGGGACTTGCCAGTCGCATGCTCCTCATTCTCCTCCTTTTCCTCGCTTTATCCACAGTGGTCCACCAAGTATGGCATGAATCCCTTTGTAAAAGCAGCAGGTCTGTGGCTTAGCACTGGATTGACTGTTGGCCTCCCTGGCCTTCTAGTATGCCTGCCGCAGTTCCTTCGCTTTCACGGAGCCCTGCTGCTGATCCCCGTCATACCCCTTCTCCTAGATCCCGCAAGAAATCGGCTCATAGGTGTGCACATTTCTGTGGCTGGTCCATAGCTGTGCCTGCACTGTCTCTTATCAACAGGCTCAGGAGATATCTCCTGTCTACTTCAGGCCAGAGTGCATCTGGAGCACGGTGCTGGCATGGTAGTGGAGAGCTCTTAGGTGCTTGCCAAGCTGGACAATCAGGAAAAGCATTTGAAATATGTGTGGGGTTTTAAAGTGTGTATGTATGGGAGGAGATTTTTTGATCTCTATGACCCCTGGGCAGTGGTTTTCACAATTTTTACCAGAGCGATCATTGTGGGACAGCTGCTGGAGGACTGTGCGGGTCGGTATAAGTAATGCAACCTCTACATTTGCACTGCGTCGACTGCAGCACATGGACCATGGCTCAGTGCCATTCGGGAACTTGGTATCACTGTGTAGCCGTAACAGGGCGCTTACATCAGTGGGGGAAAAAACTGTGTAGAAGCAAGCGTAACTAGGTCGACACAAGGTGGCTTTCATTGACCTAACTTGGTAGTGTAGACTAGGCTTCTGAGAATGCCACTGGTGAAACTAGAAAGAAATTTGAAGGGTCATAGCTTGGTAGGGTTGACAACTGTATAATTGCACAAACCCAAACACCTTTTCCCTGCCCCTTCTCTGAGTCCCTACCTCCACTCACTCCCATCCCTCCTCCCTCTATCTCTTGCTCTCCCCCACCCTCACTCACTTTCACCAGGCTGGGGCAGAGGGTTGGAGTGCAGGGCGGGGTGCGAGTTCTGGGAGGGAGTTTGGGTGCAGGAGGGGGTGAGGGGTGCTGGCTCTGGGAGAGGGGTTGGGTGAGGGCTCTGGGCTGGGGAAGGGCATTGGGGTGCGGGAGGGTTGAGGGATGTGGGCTCCGGCCAGGTGGTGCTTATCTTGGGCGGCTCCTGAAAGCAACTGGCCTATCCCTTTGGCAGCAGCTCCTTGGCGGGGGGGCAAGCGGGGCAGGGGGTCTCCGCGCCCTGCCTTTGGGTACAGTTCCCGGCCAGTGGGAGCTGTGGAGTCAGCACTCAGGGTGGGGCAGTGCATGGAGACCCAGGGAATGCAGGGACATGTTGGCCACTTCTGGGAGTGGCGCGGAGCCAGAGCAGGCAGGGGAGCTTGCCTTAGCCCCACGGTGCTACTGGACTTCTAGCACCTAAAATCTCCCAGTTTGGCTTCAGTAGCCTCTGGGAGATAGAGCCTGATTCCAGGAGACTCCCCACGAAACTGGGAAGGTTGGCAACCCTATGGCTTGGTGGTAATGAGTCTATTGCTGGTAAACATGGTCTTCTGAATATACTAAGTAGCAAACCATGTGGTTTGACCTGCACAATTAGGGCAAAACCAGAATAAATTAGGTTGTGAATTTAAAGGACAAAAGCTGTTCTGAAATAACTCTTCTGTGGACACTCATTCCGGAATAGGTATTCCAGTCAGTTTCCAAGTGTAGACGAGCCCTTACTGAACCTTTATTATATTAAATATATGTTTCAAATAGTCTATTTACATAAGAAAGGAGATGTGGGATGGTCACATCTTTTTGCATTTCCAGCGACTGACCTGCATTGATAATGAAGGCAGGCAAAGCACAAACCAGATGCCAGGTGATGCACACAAACCTCTAACCATTGTTTAAAATTCAGTGGAGTTTCATGAAGTGTTTTGAATCATTTTATGATTGCTCACAGTCTTAATGTGCTCATGTATGATGGATGTAGATTAGCCTGGTCATAAGATACTCTATTACCTTGTTTTAAAGTGCCATTTTTTCTCTGCAATGGAAAGCTTTAACAGGTGAGGCTTGAATATCCTCAGTCCCTTGTTAGATCCCTCAGTATGTAAACATATATTGCATTTTTCTTTTGGGAAAACAGGCTAGACTGTTTGCAAACACCTTGAAACCTAAGTGAAATCTTGAAACTTTAAGATAGAATGCATCCACTTACTAGGAATCTTTTGATTGACGCCAGATCAATAGCATCAGTCATGTGTCTTCCATTAAAGATGGTTGTGTGGTGGTGTGCTGTGTTGGGTGGAAGTTCTCATAAAGGTTTCATGCATTTATTATTACGTTGATGAGTCAGAGCGGTTCTTAGTTAAAGCCCAATTTTTATGTTACATCAAATGAGCTTATCAAAAGTGCTCAAACTTTTAAATAGAAACAGTAGTCAAAATGAGCAAGGAGAGAACAGAAATTCTGGATTTCAAAGGTGCTATGCACTCTCCGCTCCCACTGACTTCTTCTAGAGCTGCAGATGCTCAGCCCCTCTTAGTTTTTTGCTCTTTGAGCTTGATCACCAAAAATAACTGGAAAAAAAAGGCGCAAAGCTTTTCAAGTGAAGTATCTCTTCCCTCCTGCTCCCTCCTCCCATAATTTTGGCATTTTCTAACATCTGAATCCTTGACTTTGAACCTTAACATTCTTTCAGTGTGTTTTTGATTTGTCTGTGTGTATAATAGTAAATAAAATAATGCAGTTGTTAGATACTTTGTCTTTTTCGGGACCAAGACTTGATGAAGGATAAGTAGTTCAATCTGAATTTTGTAATTGAATTCTGGAAGCATGTCTGAGAGTCAGCACACCGGGGTTCTGTTCCTGGGTTCTGCTGGTGACCTGCCAGTCACTTCACCTCTTTGTCCCTTTTGTTTCTCTTCCCACCTTTTGCATCGTCTGTTCAGATTATAAACTTATCATGGCAGGGACTGCTTCTCACTAGTGTTTGTACAGAAACTAGCACAATGGGAGCCTGATCTCAGATGGGGACTCTCGGTGCCGCTGTAATATAAATGAAGGTTTCATTTTTGCAAAAAATCTGGGGTAGAAATCTTGGCCCATTTGGCCTTGTTGTCACTAGGAAAAAAGGCCCGTTCTTACCTTACATTAGCTAATGTGTGGTAGACAAGGCAGTTTATAGCTTTCATGCATATTAGCAGGCCAGCCTAAAAATGGGTGAAAGCTATAAACTGCCTTTATTAGAAATGTATTAGGTGTTAGTTACCTCGGGGTAAGAACATACCTTTTTTCCCTATATAAGGCACCCCCATTGAAGTTGATGGCAGCACTCCCATTGGTTTCAGTAGGGCCAGGATTTCACCTCAGGTTTGGATCTCATGTTGGGTTTGTCTTGCCAGAAGTAATGCGTTATAAAAATGGGCTATTTCCGTTTAATCTGACCTTGCATCAAGAGAAGTACTGGAATTTTTCCTTGGACCTGGCCATCATTTAATAACAGGCTGGCTAGACCCAGCTGCATAGAATATGGACTTTGAGTAGATGGAAGCCTTACTCCTTTTTGATAGTCAGAGCAACAAACAACCTTTTCTTTAAATAAATAAAAATAAATGAAGAATAAAGTAGAAATCATTCTGTCTCTAGTTAATCCTGCAGATCAATTGTTACCCCATCACCTCACAACTGCAGGTAGACAGTTTTGGTTTAGGCAAAACTATTTTTGCTCATTATAAGGGTAATTTATTTAAGTAAATTGGAGATCTTAGAAGTTTTCTCTATGCTTGTCAGGGTTTATATTGGATGCAAACTGACGGAGCCTACAGGCTGTGGGGCTAATCATAGAGGAAATCACCTAAGTGGGTTTGTTAATTTTCTTGGTTCCCTTGGTGATCTGTCTGCATAGCATGAAGTTCTTCAATCTGACTCGGGGAACAGAAGGATATTTTTTGCATTGCTGACCGTGACAAGGGAGTGCAGGTTTTGAAATTAGGAGGCATAGAAAGTTGACAGGTAAACAGAAAAGAAGGTAGAATGTCTGGGATTCGTTGCCTGCTGCTAAATCTTCAAAGCAATTATTTGAAATGTACATATTTCCTTGTTCCTCCTAGGCAGAAATAAGCTTTTTAAAAAATGGAGAGCATGGTTGAATATAATTGTGCTTAGTTTAAAAAAGAAATTGAAATGAATTAGCACAGCGTTCAATAGAAAAAAACAGAGGAAAAAAATCACCTTTTCCATCAAATTTGTTAAGATCTAAGAGAGTTTGACGTTGTCCCTTTTTTAGATTCATAAAACACACTGTACTTGCAAAGTGGCATTTCATGGAGGTTGCAAGGCAAATTCAGCAAGTTTAAATGAAAGGAATTTAATCTCCTCTTGCATGCAAATGATTTGGAGTTGCAATGTTCGCAGAGTCCTTTGTTTGTGTCCCAGTGATTTCTGGGCACAGGTTTTCGAGGTGTCTGGAGCCAGTATTTTATAAATGTGAAGTGAATTGAAATATGCTACATGATGCACTGCACCTAGTATTATACTTCTAGAGAGTATTCAGGATAGTCTTCAGCAAACACATACGGAACGTTCCGTCAACAAGTCTCTAAATTGGAGGAAAGTAGCAGTGTATTTAGCCGTCACTTCAAATTGTTCTTCCTAGACGGAAATATTGTTCAATATTAAAGATTAAAACAAAAGCAAAACATAACCCAGAGCTCTGTTACTATAACTCTAAATGTCATGCACCCCATACATAAAGTATTTCTCAGTTTAATTATGGAACTTCTGGATTTCAAGAAATCCGTTACAGATGCAGGAGGGATGGCCCTCCAGGGATAGATGTAAAGATGTTTCATGCCAACAACAAGGAATTGTTGGGGATACTAATTGCTTTGAAGGATTTAAAAAAACCCAAAATAAATAAAGGACAGGGAAAAAGTCAGCATGATGGAAGGAAAGAAAACAAAAGATGGTTTGAGTGCTGCCAAGCAAAATAGTAGTGGAATGGGATCATTTGGTGCGTGCGTGCGTGTGTGTGTGTGTGTGTGTGTATAATATATATATGAATGATACATGATGGTGGGATTTAACGGTTTTATCAGTACTGCAATTTTTTTTCTGAAACGGCAGAACCATCTTCCCCTCTTGTTTCTCTGCGCTCCCCTCCAAAAAAAAAAAAAAATTCTAACCTAACCAAACCAAAACAAAAATCAGCCTGAGGCAGACACCCACTATGGAAAATTTCAGTTTGAATGGTTAATGTTTGACAAAGTTTTAAGATCTCTTTTCATTTGCTTTTAGGGAGCTTTGACTATAGATGATGTCTGCACCACCTAACCCTACTATACCACTGCTTCTCTTGGCAGCTCTCAGACCATCTTCTGTTCTCAATCTTTGTATCAAACTGACCTTTTTCTGGGTGCTGAGAGTACCGGAGAGACCGGCCACTCTTTTTATCTTTCACACTAGTCTCCACAACAATCCCGTGTGTATGTATCGCCACACAGAGACGTGAAATGCAAGTGATACACTGAAAATCCCTGTAAGAAGAAAGAAACTGATGAAACACAATGATTTTTGGGATATACTGAAGCTGTCAGACTTCACCATGCAGGGAAGGTAGCCTTGAAGTTAAAGGGTAAATGGCATTAAGGGAGTTAGGTTGAGTAAGGAGCTGAAAGCAAGCGAGCCAGGGTTCCCCTGCAATGGCCCTGATGTTACTGAACAGCAGATGATGCTGTGCACAGCTTGAGGTAGCACTTTGATTTTCTTTTTGAGGAGGAGAGTGACATGCTCAGTGGGGAGAGGGATGAAAGATCACATCTCACCATTTTTGTGCATTTGGAAGGATTTACATTGGCTAGCTCCTGCATTACTGTTTGCCAGGGTTCATCTTGTCGAGTTGTCATAGGAGGAAGGAATGTTGGGGCCCATTTACCAAGGGCCTCCCTTTTCACCTGTGGGAAGGAAACTTCATTGTAATGCCCACTCCTGCATCTTACCCAGAAACCCCCTGGCACAAAACTAGTTAAAACTTACTTTGCCAGGTTTCAGGAGTGGCTGGATTTTTACAGAGATGGGCACAAATTTTAGATTCACATCCCAACTTCCCTCAAGTTCAGGGTGATGTTATGGATCCAGCGTTTTTGTTTGACTCACTAAAAATATTTTTTTTATTTATTTATTTATATTACCGTAATGCCCTTGGAGCTTGGATACAAAGATCCCCAGTTGGAGTCTATTTGGAACTGGGCCTTTTAGTTTAAGCCAATCTTTATTTATTTTTTTCATTTTGCAAACTAAATGTAATTCGGGGTGGTGTGTGAGAAAAGGTACAAGCATAATGTCCAGAGAGCTGTTTGGAACTGAAAGATCAGTCTGCAGCTCCCACAACTGATAAATGTATCAGTCAGCTTCATCAAAGAGTTTGTAAACAGGTAGCCTTGACTTGCAAACTCTGTGTCCTGTGGGAAGACCCAACTTTATTCCAGACTGAACTAAAGTAGGAATACAAGCTTCTCTTCCCTAGACACCTTTTACTGTTTGGGGTGGGTATCTGACAAAAAATAACAGTGAAAAACAATGTTCAAATATATATGTAATCAGTGCACCTTTAGCAAGTACTCTATGAGGTAAGACTCCAAAGCTGTCAATAGTATTAGGGGATTAAATGAACCACTGCTGAGGATTTGGCTAAACCCCAAAGGTTTAAATTGCTCACCAGAACAAGGGGGGTGAAGGGGAGATTATTCTGCTTCGTCACTGCCCCAGCACATTCACACAGAGACAGCATTGCACACTTGGCAAAGTGGATCATGGAGTGTAGGTGATTTTCCTCTGACTCAGGCATGGTACACTGCTGAAGGCAGAATACAGAGTTTATGGATCAGTGGTCTGATTCAGACTAGCAAATTCTAGGTTCCTCCACTCCACTCCAGTTGGCTGCCCATTTGTCAGGATATAATCCTAACTATTCCACAACAGGCTATATTATACCACAGAAGGCAGAAAGAAACAAAATAAGAAATTTTGAACTTTTTAAGCTTGAAAACATGCTGGTTCAGAGTCATAGTCCAACGTCTTCATCAGCATTTTGCCCACAGTTTTGCGTCACAGCTCCAGGAGGACAATTCCAAAAGTCTTGCAGCTCCCAAATCAGAGCTAGCTTCTGCCAGATCAAGGGGCTGAAGGCCCTTCTGTACCCTTCCTTCCCCCCCATTTGATCACTATTGTCTAGATATTGCTTTTGGAGCTGATTAAAAACACTGAAACCACAGTGTAAGATTTTAAGAGGGTAGCTGGAGTGGAGCGAATCCCTATGCTCCTCTCTGCTGCCATTATCAAAAGAAATGAGCTGTGAGCAGATGCTGTCAAACTATGTCCCCTAAAAAAGCCCAAATGACATTTTCTTCTTTTCCAGAGGAAGAACTTTCTCTTTGTACAGTGTGTCAAGTTCCAAAGCCTCAAGCCTTGGCTGAGCCTAATGCCAGTGTCATTAAAAGAATCTGTTTTCAGTTACTTATCTATTTCTGCTTGAATGTGGGGATCGTTCTCCTAGTGTCTGTTCATTATCCTCTGCGTGTCTGCTCGCATCTGCTGACTTTCCCAAATTAGTTGTGGCTTGTTCCTAGAGATGGGGATTTGTTAGGGTGAGCTTTGTAAAAATGCCTTTGGTGTTCTTTTAACGGGGGGAAAAGAATAAGAAAAGAAGAAATCCCAAAGGCAGCCAGAGATAAAGATCACCCAGTGAAAGGATAAAAATGAACAATGCTTCCTTCAGCGAGCCTAAAAATACAGTACTTCTCTCTCACATGTGCTTTAGTTATTGAAATAACAACTTGATTGTACAATGCCAGAATTATTATGGCCTCAAGAAAATACAAAGTCCTGGAACTTTAAACAAGATGCCAGGTCAGAGGAAACATAACTTCAAGTTTAAATTAGATCCAATATTCTCTGTAAAGAAATGTATGTGTGTGTGTGTGTGTGTGTGTGTGTATAATATAGAAGGAAGTACGGTCTGGTGATTAAGGCATTGGGCTGGGACTCAGGAGATCCTGGTTCTGCAACAGACTTCTTTTGTGACCTTGGGGCAAGTTGCTTAATCTGTCTGTGTCTCAGTTACCTGGCTTTTTTTTTTTTTAAAGTAACATGAGAATGAGAATTCTTTGCTAATTCATGGGGGAGTGGTGAAGATAAATTGATTGTAAATGAGATATCGGATTTATTGCTGACAATAGCCATGATTTACATGGAAAGAGACTGAGGAAAGGATGTGGAACTGAAGGAGATGGGGCTCGGGGGAGGAACAAAGAGTTTGAATTTTCTTCCAGTGAGAGATTGAAGGAGCAAATCCGGTTTGCTCCGTTCATTACAGATCCTATCGAACCCTTCGACACCCCATTAGGAAGCTGCTTATGCACGTGCCCCACTGCAGCCATGTGAATAGTTTAACTGGTTGCAAAAGGATCTTTACTCACAAAGAGTTGGGCAAGTGCTTAAGTAGTTGCTGAGCTGGAGTGCCAAAGAGCAGGAGTTTACCCACATGTCCTGGGTCCACATTTCCCATCCCCGCTGCTGTGTGACAAGTTATGTCCAGTGGCATGCTGTCCAGTCGTACCCTGTGTCCTGCACTTTCAAGTGAAGTCGGGTGATACAAGGCACTGTGGGCTAGCTCCTCAGCTAGAGTAAATCAGCCTAGCTCCGCAGAAGTTAATGGAATTACACTGATTTACATCAGCTGGGGCTCTGGCCCTATATAAATAGAAACTAACAGCTCATTGGTTAAAGAACAAATTACCCCCCAATCATATTCGCTTGCAATTTCTTTTTCTTGACTCCATTGTAAGACTTGCACTGTGAAAGTGGTGGTTATTTTATCAAGTTATCTCAAAAGATCCTGCTCAGCTAGAAGGGGAGATCGGAGGAGCAGGTATGCAAGAGACTTTGGTATGGTTTTGGGGGAGAAGGGGGCCGTTTTACACTTTAATGCCAGTATTTCCTAAATGATTTCAAGATGGGGAGCGGTGTTCTCTGAGGCAATGACTTTATTAGTTCACTGACGCAACAGTGTGCGTATTGTGCTAGCTTATTCAGCAAAGGACTTGGGGGAGGGAACCTTGGAGTGGTTTCAATTTCTAGATTTTTTTTTTTTTTTTTAAATTACTATATCCAAGTAGACAATGTTTAGGCATAGCCAGTTCATGTTTCTCAATCCAGGCTGAGGGCAGGTCTACACTAGAAGCATCGATGCAGCTGCACCGATATAGCGCGTCCGGTGAAGATGCTCTGTGCCAATGGGACAGCGCTCTCCCAACAGCATAATTACCCCCACGAGAGACGGAAACTATGTGGGCAGGAGATCGTCTCCCGCTAACACAGTGCCAGTGTGGATAGCACTGAGATCACTGTAATTTGCATTGCTCCCGGGCGGGGGGGATGTCTTTTTCACACCTCTGAGCGACATATGTTAGATCGACTTAAGTGGTAACGTAGTCCTGCCCTGAGATCATAAAGCAACATATCCAGCTGAAAAAAACAGGCTTTCCGAATGGCAGACACTGCAACTAATTGTTCATCCTAGGTAAGGATGAGCCCCTTTTTACTGTCTCTCTGATGATGGCTTTTTGTTTCCTGCTACAAGCAAATCTAATTTGCAAGTGAAAAATTTCATTATAACCGAAGTTGCCTGCAAGGGAATTAAAGCCCAGCACATTCAAAAGAGTTCAGCAGAACATTCAATTGCCTTTTAAACAAAAGATTTACGATCGCAATTCGCAATTAAAATAACAATTGCTCTTAAGTGGTGCTTATTATTTTTAAAAGGGTAGACGTTGCAACAATAGAAATTCAAAGGGAATAAGTCAGTTTGTGAGCAAAACATACGGTAAGTAATTGGCAAAGCTCACTTAATATTTCTTGTTTGCTATCCAAGAGCTATTCACAATGCCACTGTAACAGTATGTTGTTGGTACAACAATGCTGACAGTTTTCGGAGATGAAAAGGAAGAGAATGGAATAAATCACACACATTTCACTACACTGTCTGATAACACTGCAAGACTGAGCACGGCTAGTACCTGTGTTACTCCAAATTGCTCTGTTATATTAATTAATCCTTTCTCTGCTGACCTCTGCTGCAGTTTCTGTACAATAGCAGGATGTGGCTTGTTGCCCTTTGAGAAGATGAGGCTACAGTAGAGGATACCTCTGGTGTATGGGGCAGCATAGGAGATGCACTGTATCCAGTGCACCATGTAAATTAAGCAACATAAAATTGGTTAATATATGCTGTGGGGGCTGGCACTCCTTGTAGTAGGTGTACAGCCTAATGGATAAAAAGAAAAGGAGTACTTGTGGCACCTTAGAGACTAACCAATTTATTTGAGCATAAGCTTTCGTGAGCTACAGCTCACTTCATCGGATGCATACTGTGGAAAATACAGAAGATGTTTTTATATACACACAAACCATGAAAAAATGGGTGTTTATCACTACAAAAGGTTTTCTCTCCCCCCACCCTACTCTCCTGCTGGTAATAGCTTATCTAAAGTGATCACTCTCCTTACAATGTGTATGATAATCAAGTTGGGCGATTTCCAGCACAAATCCAGGTTTTCTCTACCCCCCCCCCCACAAACCCACTCTCCTGTTGTAGTGATAAACACCCATTTTTTCATGGTTTGTGTGTATAAAAACATCTGCTGTATTTTCCACAGTATGCATCCGATGAAGTGAGCTGTAGCTCACGAAAGCTTATGCTCAAATAAATTGGTTAGTCTCTAAGGTGCCACAAGTACTCCTTTTCTTTTTGAGAATACAGACTAACACGGCTGTTACTCTGAAGCCTAATGGATGATACAGATGGAAATCTCTGAAAGACATACCGTGACTGAGAGGACAGTCTGGTCAGATGAGGCGCCTCCAGGGGCATGTCATAAATACACCTTTCCAGTTTTGTGTGTTATATATTTTTCTAAATTTTAAAAAAAGAAAACTATGCAGAAGGGTGTTGGTTTTTGTTTTATTTTTCGGCAATAGAGTGAAACTGGTGGGTTTGGAGCATATTTCACCCAGAAGAAACTACTCACCTGAATTAGGATTTCTTACTTATGAGCTGTCGTGAGATTTGAATGCTTCAGAAACTGGGTAGTGACTGGTTGGGGAGGACATTGTAATTTCACATGATATAGGGCCCTGTCTTGCACATGGTGTGGGATTCCCCTCCAAACACATACGCTTCAAAAGAAAAAAGATCCTTTTATATCCTTTTAATTTACTCTGACTTGTAATAAACCATGCAGTCAGCAAGTCAAGGTTATGACTGTTAATCTGCCCTTTGAGTTGTAATGTTCTGCATCTGTGCAACACAGCACAGTGGAGAACATACAAAAGGGTCATGGAAATCTAGGTGTAGGTTGCTGAAGGAAAGGACTAGGAATAATAAGCAGTTACACTTTCCTATTATTCCTAGTCCTTTCCTTCAGCAACCTACACCTAGATTTCCATGACCCTTTTGTATGTTCTCCACTGTGCTGTGTTGCTGTATCTTCAGGAAGCACTCTGTATCAGAGCCACCTTATTGATAAGGAAATGCTCTTGTACCTAACAAAAAAAACAACCCAGCATTGGGGAATATAATCTGTTCCCCAGGGTGTTAAGATTTGGATATATCTCATTTGAGGTATATAGAACTATACTTTAAAACATTTATTGTATGTTACTTCAAAGATCTTGGAAAGACTCTTGTTCAGGAATACAGAAAAATTCCTCTCAGAATATAATCCTCTAACTCTGTTACTTTTAGTGGCCTCTATTTCTTTTTGCCATTATCTGGAAACCTCCAGTGACTGACATACATGAGTCCTGCTTTCCTGAACAATCTCTACTCTAGAGATACACCCAGGGTTAAATTTTCAGTTTGTTTTAACTCAGCATTTCAGTGTGCTTGTTTTGTGTGCATACCTGTTTGCTTTGCAGAGCGTTAGGTATCTACTTTTAGAAGGCCATGTTTTGCAACATTTCACTCATTGGCAAAGAGAAGTCTTAACATTTTATTTTATTCTTTGTTCAAGAGGCTCTTTTTTGACCTGTAAATTTAGGAGTTTGCTGAGAAACTGACTCTAAAGGAAAACAATGTTTGCACAGGTAGGAGATCTAAACGGCTTTTGGTATGTTGGTTTCTATAGAGAGACAGAAAAGGGCTCAGGAAGGGATAGCATTACGAGGTTTCAAAGGCAACTGTCCTGACTCTAACCTTTTTGCATATTTAATATTATGCTGTGGACTGCTTTGTGTAGACAAGACAAAATATTGGTCTTGCTTTTGTCCTCAAAGGAGCACTTTGATTCCTTACACCGTATTTCCAGTGAGGTTGCAAATTGCTTCCACTGTGATGCAACCTTGGTGTGACGGCACTTTGGATGTCTGCCCTAAACCTATTATGAATTTATATTTCCATCTGGAGCTCAGACTTGCAATGTTAGGCTGCCAAGGCTGTATTCAGTGTTGGTTCCATCAAGCAACAACAGTCCTTTAGTTATCTGATCAAAGAAATGGATGGACCACTGAATTACATAGACTTACCTGATGCTGTTTAACGTCCACCTGTCCCCAGCAAGTAATTGTTCAAAGCTTTAAATGTTTACTGTTGAGCTTTGAACTCTGGTGCATACCTCAGGCATATGAATTATATACCTTAAAGGAGGGAAACCAGAGTTGAAAGGTTAATAACGAAAATCTAACATTTTGTTTAATCTCTGATTACCTTGTGCACGCTCCTGATCTTAGAGGCTGCCATCCAAATCTCCTCTAGCTGCACAGTTGCCATCTGGCTTTCTCCTGTGGTTTTACCACCCAAGCAAGAGGGGAGCCTGTTAGGAAACACAGTCCAGTTTCTGACCAATGGGAGTTGAGACATAGGTGCTGGAACTAGGGCTGCTGCTGCACCCCGTGGCTTGAAGTGGTTTCCAGCATCTACAGGATTTACAGTTTGGTTCAATGGCTCTCAGCACCCGCACTATACAAATTGTTCCAGCACCCCATGGCTTGAGCCTTTTACCTGTGGCTTTGTGAAATGCCATATTTCATTCCTCTCCCTCTGCTCTTAGTCTGTATCCAGGATTGCTCTCTTCTGACCAGAGTACAGCTCTAGCTGTAGAGAGAGAGCGGCCCATTTCTCCCAGGTTTATGTTCATGGGATGTCACAATCTGGTTGACAGCAGGAATTAGGCTTTCTCTAGAATTCTGCATCCTGTCACTTCGGTGAGATGGGGGAATTGGCACAGTAGCAACGGGAAACGACCTGCTAGAGTTGCAGTCTTCACTGAAGTGCCTGCCAAGGTATGGGTGCTGTTTATAAATTCAGGTAAATGACCCTTCCAACGAGAGAGGGCAACATTGTTCAGTGTTGTAAGAGGGGCTCCCCACATGCCAGTGTTTCTTAATACCACTAAACCACCCATCTGCCAATGCTTTCCCTGTACATTTAAAAGCTAATTTGTGTAAGCCACTATTAAAATCATCCCAACTGCTTTTGCGAGCCAATAACATTACTGGCAGGTAGATCCAGAATAGCACGGTAATGCTGTCCATGTGCAAAGACAAAACTGAAGATTTTAGTGGCAACCCCTTCTGTAAGCGATGATAAGAACAAAATACTGCGGGCCTACTATCTACCGCTAAAAACTCTTCATACTTCCTGAACTCTAAGTGCATTACTAAGTATTTCATATAAGAGCTACAAAAGAAAAAATGTGTTAAGACCAACTTTATATCTTATTGTTTTAATATAAATTTACAGCATATAGAATAGCAGACCCTTGAGGGACTACAGTAAAGACAAGAAGGGCTAACTGAATTGTATGCATCATGCTTAGTGCTCATTTTGGAGCTGTTACACTGCATTCTGAGAACTCTTTTAACAAAAAATATGTACAGTATGCTTTCATATGATGTTGCATGGGGATTTTACTTTACCTTTGGAATTATGGTTTCATAATTAGTGTATCCAAATCAGTCACTAATTTGGGATGGTTTTGACTAGGCATTTAAAAATACTGAGAGCAAGTATTTCATAATGCATGAATAGCTGTTCAGACCCTGTGTGAAATGAGCTCCTTATCTTTCTCCACTTCTTAGCGGACAGGTGTTGGCATCACAAGAGCCATAATCATAACTGGGTACTACTCAGAACCCTAGTTGGTTGTCCCAGCAGAAGATCCAAAGGTATGTAGAATGGACTGCCCCTTCCGTTTCTAATTGTGGTTCCTCTAAATCAGAGTTGAAGCACGTTATTGAGACAGTAAGAGGGAATCTTGCACTGCCATTACTCATGCTATATGTCCTGGGTCAATAAGCTTCAGTGGGCTTCACTGTCTAGCATTGTCATTCTGTCACCTTTCCTGAGCACTGTGCGTTTTTTAAAAATGAAATAGGAAATCAAAATAGAAAATATTTAGAAATAATTGTGCATAATATTCTATTGTGTGGGTATTTGGCAAATGCAGAAATACCATCGATCATCAATGATTAAAAATTCTCTTTGGAAGAACTAGCCCATTTAGAAATGTGACCCCACTAGGAAACCGGGCAGGTTACCATCATGCTGGGGAAAAGCCATATTTTCCCACTGCGTGTGTAAGTGACAGGTATTGTTTTGGAGATGGAACAATTAGCATTTCTAACCACTGTCTGGAAAACATGATTCATTTTCAGAGTATTGAAATCTCCCTTCAGCTTCGCTGCTCTTCCCCTTCACTGGAAAGCCAATGGCTTTTCCTATTCCCCTGGCATTTCAGCTGTTTCATCTCTAGTAAGTAACTGCAGCTTGTGCTGCTGTCAGTTTTGTTTATTTCTTGACTGTCTATTTACACATCTGTCTTATTATGGCACTTGAAGTATGACTAGGCAATTTCTTTCCTTGTGAAAAGTGGAAATGCTTTGTCTTTGTTTTATAAACACTGATTGTGTTCTTTAGCGCTGGGGATTGCCATCAACTTTATGCTCTCAAACTCCTCTTGGGAATAGAGAGTTTTTAAAGCTATTACATTCTTCTCTTTTATAGTGCCCTCAGCCTTAGGAGCTCAAATCTCCCCCCCCCCCCCACACACACACTAAGGAATTAACTTTTTTGGTGAGCAAGGGAAGCATTATCCCCATTTTGCAGGTAGGGAAACTGAGATACAACAGTATTAAGCAACTTGCTCAAGGAAGTTTTTGGGAGATCTACTAAACCAGCTGGATAATGGAACCAAACACCATCCTTTCTTTTGTATCATAGTGTCTCTCTTCCTCTGACTCAAAAAGAAACCTATATCGATACATGTAGTTATATCTTTGTAGTGTGTGCGTATATGTATATTTACTGATAGCTATAATAATTTACTGTATGGCATTGCCAGTGGGATTGGAATCCTCACTTGACCACTGTAGAGTTTACACTTTTATAAGGCAAGCACAGCTCTCTGGCCATTGGCTTTAAAGAGACGTCTGAAGCAGAAAGAAAATTCTGCAAAAAGCACACAGAGTGGATGGCGTATAGCTGACTTGCATGAAGAAAATGTTCCTTCACCTCAAATAGCATTGCAGGTTCTGAGTCTGATTACAATGAGCTGCACACTCTGTCCTAATACTTGGGTAGAGCTGTTAGCCTTCATGTTAAATAGGAATTTCAAGTTTGGTTTAATAGTGTTGGGAGTCAGCATTATCCTAGTCCTGCAGGAATGGATGTATGGAGCTAAACAATATAGGTGACTATACATTTACCATTGCCATGGAAACTTCAGATGATGATTTATTAAGCTGCATTTTTTTCACATTCCAGACAATGCATTTCTGTTGGTCTGAGCTCTCCAGAGAATTTCTTTCTTTCAGCTCCCCAGAGAATTTTTTTTTGAAAGTACAGAACAATGGAGACACGTTTATAGCTACCTTTTGGCAGGAAGGGGGAGTCATTAGTTGTTGCTGTTATTAGGTCATTAATAAATAAATTTGTAGCAGTCAGTTGGTTATCACTTACAACTGCAACACAAATCCAGTGACTCTAACATAGCAATTAGGAATAAAGGACCAAACAAAGAGAAACCGTGTCAAAGAGAGTATTAATAGAACATAAGACACTTCAGGAACAGAGAGAGACCTTTTAGCCCAGCTCGACTGTTTCATTTTATTGATCTCCAGCCCTCTGTCCTGCTTCCTTTCCTATGTATCTGTCTCTTCCAGCTTAAAACTTGTGCTATCTGTTTCCATAGCCACCACTCAGCTACTAATGCCATGTAATTATTAACTACAATAGTGTCATGGCTGTTTGCCAGCCTGCAAACATGCACGGGAAGAGCTCCATTGAGCTCAGTGGAACTTCTTGCATGCTTAGTGGTACTCATGTGCCTAAGTGTGCACAGGGCTGGAGTCTTGGTGTTCTCAGTGACCATAGTGGTCAGTGCAAGCCCTCCTGCAACAGCGTTTGGGGAAGAAGGCAGCAGCCTTCTTCATGTCTGTGCCCTAGTATGCACTCCATTCACTGCCTTCCTTTAGAGGCAAGGCTACTTTGCTCACTCTGGTGTTCCAGCCAGCTTCAGCCCCAAATAAGGCTCCAAATGCAAATGCGTTTGTCTTAGACAAAATGATATTTTATATTCAATTGTACAGACACAGAGAGAAACTCCATGAAGAATAAAGGATGGTGGCTACCTGACCCAGAGAAATTATATGAGCTTACCAATAGAATGGCCTTCCTTTTAGTGATAGAATATTGAAATATTAACTGGAGCCTCCGATAGCAGACAAGCATTCTTTTCCTCTCTCATATTGAAGAAGTGTCCCACAGAAAATCTCAGTAGTGTCCCATAGTGTCAGTATCCATTGGAGCAGAACCTGCTTTGTGGGTGGGTTGGCTCTTGAAGTCCAAGTCTCTTAAGAGCATTAGGACATTACATCATTTAAACATTAGACACTTCTCTTTAAAATAAAAAACATTTCAAAGGGATTTTTTTTTCAGGTACAGTAGTGGTTCTCAGGCAACTTGTTTGATGCATGTCTTGACTGGTGAGGTGGGTATCTCGCAAACAGCACTGCTGGATATCAGTAAATTTTGTTTAGATGCACATTATTTAAATAGATCAGGATAAACAGAAAACTGTATTACTTGGATCTACTTGTGACAATTATTCTTGTTTATGCCTAATTTTATTATTCTTTAAGTTATGCCCCCTGCCAGGTGACAATTGTGCATTTATATGTCTGTTTATGCCTCTGTGTGTAGACAGATAACATAGTTTCTTTCTGTATCTAATATGTTGTTGTTTTGGCTAGCCCCTCCTGTTAGGAAGTGGCAGAAGCACAGCCTAAGGCTACCCAGATATATTCTCTAATCACATTGAAGTTCTTTCATTTTGTCTTGTCCCCATGGTAGCAATCGGACATACAGCAGTTCTCTTGGAGAAACATTTTTTCCCCCCCTTGCCGAGTAGCGTACTGCACACGTGACAAGCAACCATGATCATTCTAAGGTGAGAGTATTTGGCATGATTTGTTTACCAAAAGCATTATTAAAGAGCTAATAAGTGAAATAGCTACTGGGTAACCAGAAAAGCATTGATGAGCAAAAAACAGTGTTTTGTCATGAACGTCTGGGCCCTACTCTCACTTACACTCAGGTCCCTTTATACTGCTGCGGCAGTGTAAATGAGCCTTAAAATGGGAGTACATTAAAGTTAATTTAAAGCCCCTTCACATGGCTAGAGGAATATACAGTTGCCTTATGTGTGAGGGTCTGTCTTGACTTCAGGGAGAGCCTGGGCTCTTACCTGGGTATTCCTTCTAACCCCTCTCCTGTCCACACAGACAACCATCTTACCTGAAATGGGTGGTGCTTTCAACCCAGGCTACCTAGGGTTGTGGGTTAGAGCCCTGGTTCTGCTTTCATTTAGGCTGGTAACCCTCCCTCTTTCCAGTGAAGATGCAGGTTGAATCGCTCGAGTGCTGATAGTCCTCCAGTGCCCTCCCACAATTCACTTGGAAAGAGTTCATAATGTTGCAACGTATGACAGCACAAAGAACCTTTGGATACGCCCTCAGAAGTCCTAGTGACACACACAGAGGGAGTGCAGTACCAATGAGTACACACTAACTTGACTGTGGCTTTGCAGTGTAACTGCTCACATCTGAGCTAGGCTGGTGCTCAGAGCTAGGCTGGTGTTGATTACCCACGCTAATTCTGCAGTAAATAAGATTCAGGCCCCTAGTTTTTGAGCAGGCAGCTGATTTATAAACCTGGTTACTCCTGCGGGAATTCTGCATCACTGTGCATGTGCAGAATTCATGTCCTCTGCAGATTTATTTGCTTCCTGGCAGAAAAATGACTTTTGATGGGGAAGGAAAGGGAAGCCACAAAAACAGTCATGCACTCCTCCCCAGCAGCTCAGTCAGGTCGGTTCAAGTGCTTGAAGCAGCCAGTAGAGACATAAATCACTGCAGGGAGGGGCTGGGCAGTTGTGTGTGTGTGTGTGTGTGTGTGTGTGTGTGAGAGAGATTCTGTCCCTCTTGCTTGCTATTACAGCACATTTGGCTTGGAGGGGCAGGGCTTTGGGGTGTTTCTGAGGAGGTAGGTGTTGGGCAGGCTCTATCCCCTCAGGCAGAGCAGAATGTAGCAGACTGCCTGCTTAGTGCATTGTTCCCATTGTCTTTGTGAATTCCCCCAGGAGTATAAAACAGGTGTAAATAGGCTCCTTTCCAGTGCCAGAGTGGTGTAAAGACAGTATGGCCTTATAAATGCTTATGGTGCTTTTGTGATTAGAACTGGTCTAAATTTTTGGACTGAAAAAATTTCCCATCAAAATGTGCTCCATGAACTGTTTGTTACCTTTCTGGAGATGGCCAATAGCCAATATAAATTGTGAATTTGATTCCCCAGCCTTCACTTGCTCTTCAGTTGCCTGTGATGTAACACTGAGCGTATGGCTGCATAAATTTGTTCAGTAATAACTAGAAATAAAGGTCAACCTAGCTACATTACTGTTAGACAGAGTGGGTTTGGGGATTTCCTCCAGTGCTCCCCACTCCCATTCTCCATCTACTGTATTGTAGTTTAAATAAATTACCAAAGTAATTGAAACCAGTGTGATTATATTGCTTTATTTTGACAAATAAAATATGCAGAATTTTAAAATATTGTGCACAGAATTTTTTATTTTTTGGTGCAGAATTCCCCCAGCAGTAAAACCTGGTGAACAAGCTCTTTTGTCTATGTTGAATAATGTTTTGCTCCTCTACTATATGTGTGATCACAAAGTGAATGGTTTGAACTGTTGTGTTATAGTAACACCAGCCTTCTGTTGCTGCTAGTTTTGTTCCTGGTTAAAAAGTTTGTGAATTTGAACATTTTATAGGATAGAAAAAAATGTTTTTGTTTTTGCATTTCTTCAGTGACAAGAAATGACTTCACTTTTTCAGATTTGAATACGGGGATATTTAGTTTACGCAAATGACTTAATAGTGATATAAATAAGTTAAATCTCAGCTATTGGCAAGAGCTCTGCAACCCCATTCACACTGAATCTGAAAAATACATTCAATAAATTAGTTAGTTACAGTATGTAACATCTCTTTGTGACACACATGGTCTATTTGTTAATGTCACAAGATTCAGGATTTTTTCATATCTTTTGCTGGACTCTCAGTTAAAACCCCCCCTTATTTACAAGTAGCATTTTCAAAAATAATGATTTTGGGAACTCAAGTTCCATTGAATGTCAGTGAGATTTGTGATTGTGAATCATTCAGCCACCTTTGAATAATCTCATCCTGCATCATCGAAGTAGGTATAACATTACTATCAGAACTGGGCTCAGTTTTAAAAGTTGGATAACTTTTTCTGAATATATTTACATTTTAAATTTTGTTTACCAGCTCTATAACTTTTTCTGAATATATTTACATTTTAAATTTTGTTTACCAGCTCTATAAAGGGATTGCACAACAGCAGACATATTACATGAAATTTTTTTGATTTTTTTCAACTGTTCCATGAAGGGGTTCAGGAAATATTTTTTGTACTTCAATTAAGATTAGTACTGATGCATCAGTGCTTTCTGCAATATTCATATGCTGCGATATTTGCTTCCCTTTCACATTACATGGACCTAAATTACCTTGAGAACTTTGCCACCTACGGAAAGATTGCTGCCAAAAGAAGGGATCTCTTGTGCATCTCTAAACAGTTGCTTATTTGTTGATTTATATCATTTGGCTTTTCACAGCTATGTCCAGTTTGTATGCAAGTATCTTGGCTAGATTTGACAGTTTATCTAGGTATGTCCAGTGTAGAAGAGTTAAGAATCAAGGTCGTAGATTACAAATAATAATGTAATATTCTTTAATTTTAAAAAAAAGGGAAATCTAGCATAATGTATTACAATGAAAAAGTGACAGTGAAAGTTACTTTGCCTGTCCCAGCCAATGCTGTACCGGCACTTCCAAGAACCAGCATCTGTTGAGGAATGAACAAGAAATTCTTGCTTCTGGCACTGATTGGTCAGTGATGTGATTGGTGGCATCAGTGCACAGGGCTGCTGAAACAAATTTCTGTTAAGAATGTGGGATACAGGGCTTAATTTGTGCCATGGCTTGCCAGGGCTAAGCCCTGGCATCTCTAGGCGTGGCAGTTCATAGCCCTGGCACCTCTGGGCTTGCTGCATCAGTTATGAATGTAGAAAAATTGCATGAGCCCCAGCTCCTAATTGTTTGAGCCCCAGCACCTCTTTCATTACAAATTAAGCACTCGTGGGATGGCAGAGCAGAATGAGAAAAAGGAACAGTTCTCCTATTATTTCTGTCTTTTAAAATCCTTCCTTGCCTGCCGTAAAATCCGACTGGCCTCCCTGTGTAGTGGAGTGGCTTCAATAATAAATAAATAAATACATTTTTTAAAAGGTAGTGCCCCAGAGGATCTCTGTCTGAATTTAGCAGCTGGGGAGCCGCCATTCCACCATTATCATCATGTCAGTGCAATCACTGGGAATTGCTGCTGAGGATTTAGAGAGGCTTGGAGATAATTCAGCCAGCCAGAAAGAAGAAAAAAATCCCGTAAACAGATTGTTAAAACTACTGGCAGAAGACAAACAATGCGAAAAAGGAACGTTGTCTGTGGAAGAGAAAGTGCTTTAATCTCTGAATACATTAATATATTTTAGGTTTTAAGGCCACAAGGGAACATTATGATTATCTAGTCTGACTTCATGCATAATGCCAGCCATAACGTTTCCCTCAGTAATTCCTGCATCAACCCTGTAGATTTTTATTTCCACCTGCAGGGCTTCCCTGGAATTTGAACCCAGAACTTGTACTTACCAACACAAGCAAGAATTACATCCCAAGGCTGTCAGCGGCTGACGAGGTAGTGTAAAGTTTCAGAAAGGTCAGTTGCTTAAATATATTTCACGAAGTTGTAAACTCATTGAAATATAACTGTTCTGCTACAGACATCTGTCCCCGAGAAAAGTCCAAACTTCTTCCAGTAGTTCCATTCCTCACACTGGTGAACAAAATGTGAGGAATATATACAGTCAACCTCCTGCCATGCCCCTATCATTCCGTTAGTTGTATGATAAGTTGATAGTATAATGCTATCCATTTCAGCAAGAATGAAAGGCATAGTTCAAATTTGCTCTGCCTTGGTGCCATAATGTGGGATTAGTGAACAAATATTGGCCAATGTCTCAATCTCTTTCCCCAGAAAGGTGTACAGCATACATTGCTTTTTTGTACAACGACTCATCACTCTTATCAAACCATTCCATGCAATAACATTCTTGGAAGCATTCACAGTTATAGTGGTGCAGGGGAGAGACTTGTACTCTGAAACAGTTGGCAGTGGCTGCATAGCAAGGTGCAAAATCTGGTGGTGGCATGGTCTGTTATAGTGTATGGGTATATATGGCAAAGGAATATATCAATAGTGCGCAAGTTATACAATGATCTTATGTATGTGTCTACCCCAGGGACAGAATAAGGCACAAAGCTGATTTCCTTCTTGGATATCAAGAATGAAATTCTGGCTCAGTTGACGTCAATGGGAGCTGTGGCCTTGACATGGATGGAGCCATGATTTCACTTCAAATATGTATATTATATAACTAAAACTTGATTTAAAAAAAAAAGACCCAAATCAATCAATTGAGGATGAGAGAGATTCATGAGAGATGTGAAAGGATGAGCATAAAAAGAAAATAGTAAGAATATTTTACATCAGGGTGATAGTGGGTGCAAAGTGAATTCTGCTGTTTTGAAGGCATTTCACTTGGGCATGTGGACATTAATAGATTCCTTCCTCTTGCAGGACTTACTCGAGAATTAGTTAGATTAAAATAAAAGGTCTGTGTACTGTGGGCAGTATCTTTGTATTACAAGTATAGTGGTTAGAAGTGTTGGTAGAAGTACGTTTTTCCATCAGTGCTGAAAATAACAGCATTTATGTGTTGATTTTATAGTGAACAATATGGCTAGGTTTTTTTAACCTTCAGAGCTTTTAGAAACTTCTTCAAGAATTATATTTTTCTTATTTCCCTGAAAATTTCCCCCCTTGAAAGCGGCTTAGCTTAAGGGGTAAAAACTTCAGTTAAATGTGACCGTATATTTCAGTGTTACATGAGTTCAAATGAGCCCTTAAATTTGACATTTCTCTGTGTGAAGTATGTTTGGAAATTAACTTTTGACATTGAGAAATCCAAAGTCCTGGTACTAATGGGTTAACAAATGACAGCTATCTGTATGAGCCCAAGGTGAGGAGAAATTTGGTGGGTGAATGGCATTGTTGTTTTCTGGTGCTTTTAAATCTAAAATGAGATGAACAGATTTTTCTAACCATTGCAAAATCTGGAGTCCTCATGTGAGTTCTGTGTTTAATAGCACTTGCTCTAGAAAACCTGTATATGTACCAAAGCTGGCTTGTATTGAAATGTAAACTAGGAAGCCAGCCTGGTTTGAAAGCTCAACAAACAAATAGATCTTGCTCTACTTAGGAGTGTGGTTTCATGTTGGCACTTCAGGGTTGCTTGAGGATTCCTGCAAATTCCTTACTACTTCATGTGAAATGGCTTGTTCCATCCAGCTTAAGACCAAGAGAGAGGCCAGAGTGGCAAAATATATGTATAGTATAGCTTGGTGCTGAATGAATAAAGGAATTGCATGAAATAGCTTACGTCTTTTACTGTCTTCCTTGGTGCCTGTCTTCCAGAGTTATGGGGAGTGTTCAGATTATTTTCTTTCATATTGACAAAAAGATGCTGCAGAAAATTTTACTGATTACACAGGATGCCAGAGCTGTGGGGCTAATGATGATGTGTAGCCTCCAGTGAAGCAAAGCTTACAGAATTCCAGAACCTCTAGAGTGTATATCTATCACGGTTTTAGTTTGAATTCTGCATACACAGTGATCAGTCTGTTCCCCCCTTTGCTCCTCCATCCACAATGTTTCATCAATCAATCAGTATGATCTTTCACACACTGGGTGAATAAAAAGCTGTGATAGAAGCACATAAACCGTGGTAAAGGACATTCAGTAGCCGAAAGGCTGCAAGGCAGTGGTTGCAGTGGTGGAAGGTGGCTGCAATGTTCCATTTAAAAATGGGTCAGCAGTGCCTAAAAAGTTTCCAACACTGGTCCTTGGAAGAAATGTGATGTGGGGATGTGCAATTTGCACCACAGTGCATGTTGGATCTGAGAGTTCTTTCCCCAAAGCTCTAACCCCAAATCAGTCATATGGTTACTGAGCCTTGCACAGAAGTCTGGCTTTCATTGACTTTAATGAATGTTGCAAGGCTAAATTCACAGGCACTACTCTGTGGGTAAGGGTAACTGTAGAACTTGTGTATGCTGAGGCTGGAGATAATACATTCCCTGCTTCAGTACAGAAGTAGGTTTGCTATAAAAAAAAATATTCACATCAGCAAAATTTTCACTCTGCTAAATCCTTGATGAGTAATTTCTGCATCTGAGTCCTTGCAATAAGGCATGGAATTGTTCCTAAACAGCAAATAGAATAAAAAACAAATTGATGGTGTTAATGCCTCCTCCTTAGCTCTCACCTCTGTTTGACCATTGCCAGCCTGTTATTTTTTTACTGTCTAAAAAACATTGGTCTAGTCTGCATGTTGGCTGTGATGTATGTGTGTACGCATCCGATGAAGAGAGCTGTAGCTCATGAAAGCTTATGCTCTAATAAATTTGTTAGTCTCTAAGGTGCCACAAGTACTCCTTTTCTTTTTACAGTTACAGACTAACACATCTGCTACTCTGAAATTTTGTTAGGCAACTCTAGTGCCAATTTTGGTACCAATTAAAACGAATTTGGGAAATGGGGCAGAAGCTTGGCCAACAGTTGTTTCCTGCATTCAAGCTTACTCTTTCTCTGTTGCCCTGTAGGGGAAGGGAGAGCATAAAATAAAATAAATGCAACCACTTGATGAGGCCTGTTTGAAGCTGGCTGTTCCTTTGCAATTTGGCATGTATGAAAATTCCTGGAGCTCGATGAAAGCCGGTGGCTGAAGTGTGGTAGAAGGGGACAGACATCAGCGGTCTGGGGACAACTGGATCAAATTACTCATGTCGTTTTCCTGGTGTAAGGCTTGGATGGCAGTTGCTCCCTTTGTTTTGTCTTCAAAGGATGATTTAGAATAAAAGATCTATATGCCATGGCAACTTGTAATGTAATGAGAAGAGTAATACTTATACAGCTCAGCATGTATTAAATGAAGTCTGGAGAGATTTTCTAGATTGAAAAAAATAAGACCTATAAACTGGGTGACTTGGAGTGTTTCAGTATATGCTGCTGTTAAATGTTTGGCTGCGTGTGTGTGTTCTTTCAGCTTGCTGTCCCAGCTCTGCGTAGACAGCTGGTATGGCAGACCTTGAGCGAACTTCCCAATGACCACAAGATCTGTTAAGGTACGAAGGCACCTGGCCAGGTTTATTGTTGATGAGGCACAGTCCTATTATCCCACAGACTCTACAGGACCACTGATACATGTATGCCTGTTACAATGGACGGGCACAGTGAATGGTGGGATTTTCTGTTACCCACCCAAGGCCAGACAAAGACACTCCTTCTGAGATGCCTCTTTATACCCCAATACAAACAAGTTATGTACTACCCCTCTGATGTAGGTAGGTGTCACTCTCTGATGAGGTTAGTTACTGCTCACTCGGATGTAGCTAACCACCACCCTTTACCTTATACCTGTTGGTTCAGTCAAAACATCATGCTGTGATCCTGACCTTATCTTTAAGATGGGTCAGTGTGCTCCTGTTACCTTTTGCAGACTGTGTTGGTATCAAGGTGTTCTGGTACCACCCTTCTGGAACATGAGTGCATGCATGGCCTGTGCCTCCCATTCTTAGGAATGTGAGTTTTTGCAATACCAGCTCTGTTCTTGCCAGGTTCTGTGAGCAGGCCCTGCCTAGCTCATAGCCTGACTTTGCTTTATATTAGCGAAGCTTTAAGCACTTCTTTAGCCCAGGCCTCTAATACAAGGGCTTATGTTTCAGGCCTTCCTACTACATATGCCATAGTCTCATTGTACTCCAACATGTTTTTCTCTATTTATATAGTTCATTGTCACTGAGGCCATCTATAGAACTGTCGCTTCATACAGTAACTTTGGTTTTCCATATTATTGTGACTGTCAGCCATGTAGCTATAGTGCAGGTGCCTTTCAGTGCATTAGTGATTGATAGTGCCTAAGGTCATGTTTTCAAAGGCAGGCAAAATATACATATAGGCAATCATCCATATTTGTTATACCTAAATACATACATGCATACATGTGCAAACTGGGAGACTGGTAATATCTGGTAGAAGATGCATGAGATTGACCTCAGCTGAGAAGCATGACATTGTCAGAGCTCCTTTCCTCTGGATGGACACTTGTGACAATAGGAGTATTGGTGGTTTAAACATTTAACTGGAGATGACATGAAATGATACAGGTAGCCATATAGTTACCACGGTTTCTCATGGTCACCATGCAGTTTATGTAAAATATCATGCAGCATTTTTCAGTAAATATGGGACGTAGCTAATTTATTGCATTTTCACATCTCAGTCACTCCAGGGAAAAATGAGGTGGTGATGCAATCGTAATTCAAATAAATAACTGAGGGGACTGGTACAGCACCAAGTCTTTTCGTGAGAAATATCTTCTGATGACAGCGTTGATGGAAGTGCTACAGCCATCAAACACTTATCAGCTATGAAAAGTATACTCTATATGGTTATTGCTGTATATAGGGAGCATTTCTATCCCTTCTGTTATTCTTCATTGCTTATTTTTGTCCCCCATTTCATACCGCCTCTTTAGCACTTGAACCTTAAAGTTCAATCTGTTGTGCTGTTACATATTTTTCAAAGGTGTTGGCACAAAAAAAACTGATACTGAAGCACGGCAGTAGGAATTGCTATAAGAACAGCTATAATGGGACAGAGCAACGACACATCTAGCTCATTATCCTGTCTTCCAACCGAAGCATCTGGCACTGGCCCTTGTTGGATGACGGGATACTGGGCTAAGATGGACCATTGGTCTGACCCAGTATGGCTGTTCTTATGGATTCCTGGATCCTCTTGACAATTACTTGTATATCACTGGCTTTCAACCTGTGGTTGATGAAGGTGACTGCAAAGATATAAGATACTTTGACTTGTACTCCGTGACATTCTGCTTAAAAATCAAATTAAATCTGATTAAAAATAAAATTATATAATATCAGTACAGTTTAAATGGATTAAGAACTAACTAACTGATAGACCTCAAAAAAATAGTTAATAGGGAATTATCATCAAATGGGGATATTTTTAGGGGGTTCCACAGGGATCACTGCTAGACCTTGAAGCTATTCAACATGTTGAGCAACAGTCTGGAAGTAAACAGAAAACCATTGCTGATAATGACACAACGTATGGAAGAGAGGTAACTAATGGTGGGGACAGATCACTGATGTAGAACAATCTGGACCATTCGGTAATCTGGGCCCATTCAAACAAAATACATTGACACAAATGCAAAGTTACATCTAGGAATAGGGAATGGAGGCCACACCTGCAGAATGGGAGACTGTACCTGGACAGCTGCAACTCTGAAAAGGATCTAGGGATCATAGAAGACAAGCAGCTCAACATGAGCTCCCAGTGCGATGCTGTAGTAAAAAGGGCTAATGTGATTTTTGGATGTATAGGTGGGAGCAGTGATGAGTAGGGAGGTGATTTTATTTCTGTATATAGCCTGGGTGAGACTGATGCTGGATACTACTTACTGTTCTGGAGTCCACATTTTAAAAGGAATGTTGAAAAATTGGGGAGGGTGAGGAAAAGAGCTACAAAAATGCTTAGAGGGATAGAGAATATGCCTTACAATGAGGGACTTAAAGAGCTTAAACTGTTCGTAATCTTGCCTTAGACTTTAGTTCCTCCTGTGCCACTGACACATCAGGGAGTCCGGTCCCGCCACTGATTATGATTATTTGTGAGTTGTGGTAATTCTTCCCAGGTGATGCCAGTGCATTCAGCATCCTCTGTCACTGTCTTCTGCAAGTTCTTCCTTGTCCTTTCTTGCTTTCTCTTTCTTCCCTTGGGTGCCACTTATCAAAACAAAGATTGAGAGGTAGCTTGATTTGTATATAAATATCTTCTGGGGGAGAAAATGCTGGATATTATAGGACTTTTTAATCTAGCAGAAAAAAGCAAAACACGAACCAATGACTGGAAGCTGAAGCCAGACAAATTCGGACGTCACGGTGTCTGCAGATGGGTCAGAGCTGAAAGTGTCAATCTCAGGTCACAAAGAAAAGGAGTACTTGTGGCACCTTAGAGACTAACCAATTTATTTGAGCATAAGCTTTCGTGAGCTACAGCTCACTTCATCGGATGCATCTCAGGTCAGACTCAGAAAACAGGGCAGACATTCCAAACTGGTGGTATACTCTAGAATTAGATTTAACCAAACCAGCAACAAATGTGTGCAGCTGGATCACTATACTAACTTACTGTGGAGACACAACCCGTACCCATAGACACTCCTGCCTATATTAGACAAACTGGACATAACGATGAACAGTTATTAAAACCAAAAATCATCACACTGGTTACTCCCAGCCCCAAAGGCCAGTCACTTACCGTAGGTCAGGGTATTCTTCAAATCTCACCGAAGACAACGCTGAAGCCAATTTCTTTAGTAAATTAAACTAAAGATTTATTAGCTAAGAAGAGAAATGAGAGTTGAGAGGTTAAAGCAGGTAAATACAGGTGAATTAAAGTTTGTATGTCCAATATGACAGCAGAGGTGTAGTAATTTGCTGGTTTCCAATAGTTTCTCTGGGTTATCTAGAATGGCTCTAGGGATCTTGGGATACTCAGAACTCCAGCCTGTCAGAAGTCATCAGTCCAGAGATGAAAGATATTCCCTTTAAACCAGAATTTATAGATCTTGCTCACAGCAAACAAGCTGACGGGTGTCTCCACCCATGTGGGTTTTGATGAGTAGCAGCTGCTGATTGGGCTGTGAATGTCCATTTTGGAACACGAAATGACCCTTGCTTCAAAGTTAACATTCTACTTCCTGTGCATACACAAGTAATCCAGTTACAGTGATCTAAATAATGGAATTGCCAACCATTCATTACAATAGGAATAGATAAGTGAAAAAATGACAGATAACATTCATTAGTTTTCAGGAAGTTTACACATCAAGCAAACTCTCACTGTAATGCTAACAGAAACCTCTGTTCTAGGGTTAATTAAGCAAAGGGTATACATACATAATGTAAATTAACAGGTTACAGATTTGTGAAGACAATAGCGCTAACATTTATTTGTACTGTTCTAACAGACAAGTGAATTGGCTTGATCCCATTAGAGTGTCTCTTGGCACCGACAAAGTGGGTATGCACCCACGAAAGCTTATGCTCCAATACGTCTGTTAGTCTATAAGGTGCCACAGGACTCTGCCGCTTTTACAGATCCAGACTAACACGACTACCCCTCTGATTCTTGGCATTCTTTTGATTCCTATCAGCACAAGTGAATGGGCCTATGTCTACTTGTCTACTTAACATCTCTTTGATGCCCAAACACAAGTGAACTGGTACGCTTAACACTTCTTTGAGGTTTGGACCTGAGCTAGCCAGCTGCCAGTGCCATATAGGAATTAGGCACAATTTTTTAATTAACCACTGGAACAAACTACGAAGGAAAGTGATAGATTCTTCATCTCTGGATGTTTGCAAATTGTGATTGGATGCCTTTTTAAAAGATATGCTTAGCCAGATACAAGCTATTGGGCTCTGTACAGGAGGTAATTGGGTCAAAGTTAGTGAACTGTGTTACGTAGGATGTCAGACTGCATGATCTAATGCAGAGGTTCTCAAACTGTGGTCCGCGGACAGTTCCCTGTAAGGTTCACGCCTGGGCAGCCACCCACCTAATGATTGGAGCCACGCCTCAAATAATTAGGTGCCTGGACCCTGGAAAAGACACACATGTAAGGTGAGGCGGTGGCCTTGGAGGGAAGAGGGAGTAGGTGGGAGGGGATAGTGGGGTGAGAAGAGGGGGTAGGGGGAATTTGGGATGTGCAGGGCTGTGGTGGCCAGAGAAATAGGTGACTTTCCCCAGCTCCAGAGCTGCGACTGCCGGGGAGAGATGGCCCTCCTTCCCAACCCCAGCTCTGTGGCAGCTGTGGCAGGGGAGAGAGACCCACCTTCTTCACAGCCCCAGCTAGGGGGCTGCCACAGCAGGGGAGAGAGGGCACATCCATCGCATTAGAAAAGTAAGACTACTGATATTAAAATATCTATTCTATGATATGAGTTGTGTGCTTTTCTTTGTAGAACAAAATAATGTTTATTATTAAGGTTTTTTTTATAGCACTTTTATCCAAAGCGCTTTACAATAGTTAGCTAATGGTACAAACAACATCTGGAAAGATCATTTAAGTGGTCCACCAAGACCCTCAGCAATTTTCAAGTGGTCTGCGAGAAAAAAGGTTTGAGAACCACTGATCTAATGGTCTGTTCTGGTCTCTTCTGGCCTTAAAGTCTATGACTTGATGAATGTGTAACAGTGGTAGACGCTATACAACTGCGTTTGCAGTCTTTGCGTTTTTGGAATGACGGTTTGTTTAAGTTTACATATGCTGGGCTCTCAGTTTTAGGCAGTATTAAGCACTTAACAGGATGAAGGGCTGGATTCATGTAAGATGTACGGGGAAATGACTTCAAATTCTGTGGCTGGATCTTAATAAGAGCTGAATATTTTGACTTTTACTTTGATATGCATAAAAGCAAATGTTAAGAATAATCTAGCCTCGTGTGAGGGCGTTATAAAAATAAGATCATAGCTGCTGAGGTCAGGAAGGAAGTTTCAGTGCCACCATGTTCAACTTTTCACAGTAACTGATGTGCATTATACCTTTTCATCCACTTTTCTGTGAAGGTACTGGCCACTCCTGCAAGTAGGACATTTTCCTTGGTGGACCATTGATCTGATCCAGTACAACAATTCCTGGGTTGTTATGATTTTTGAGTTGTATTTAATGGCTTTCTTGATTTTTTTTCTTTTCCGAATATTAACTATTCGAGCCAGTGGCAATTTTTCATTTCTGACATTTGAGAAACTAGAACAGCATGTAAATATCACAAAATTCTTATGTATGAAGTACTTTCGTGTGTGTGTGGTGGGGGTGGGGGGAGGAGATAAATACACTGGAAACCCTATTACTGGCATTCATGGATGTCCAAAGTTAACACTAAGCATACTTGCAAGGGCTATTTAATTTTGTAGCCTTGGACAATATTTGAGTGTTGTGATTTATTCTGGGTAGGCTGCATTTATCTAGCAAAATAGGGAGCCTGATGTTCAGATTGTAATTAATATTTGTACAGCCCCGAGCACAGTAGGGTGCTGAACCTGGAACCTGTCTCTGGGGTCTACTGCAATACAAATAACAAATGTTGGTGTTATTCTTGACGTATCCAATTTCTATAACGCAGGAATTATTGTTGCAATATGTTGTGATGAGACCAAAGGAAATACTGATTGGCACCCAGCTGAATTGGAAGCGTGCATTTGTCCCTTCCCTTTGGAAAATGAGGTCAGTCTGGTGACTGTATAATGTGGTGGTTTAGTGCTTCATATTTATTTTAGGAGAGTGGAATAAATCATTAGTTGACTACAGTTGTGTCTGAGTGTTGAATTGATGTTGTTGATCATATGCATCATGTTTTGCAGGGAGGGATTTTTTGGTCTATTTGTGAAAATTCAATAAACTATTAATGTTCAAAATGGGCTGGGGAGCCAATGTTTAAAATAATAAATTATGATAATTAGCATCTCCAGTAGCAAAAAGGAAAGAAACAGGAGTGAGGGAGGGTAAATAGATTTTAATTCTGGTATGTTTAATTTCCACCTCAGACCTTTCTGCATTGTATAGGTAACTGTCTCTTTATTGTAAGTAATAAGAAATCTGATAAGTTAATTTCCAAGTAAATGTTGAGTTTATTCCTTTAAATTCTAGTAGAGGGCTGTGAGGCAAAGCAAAGCTCGGCTTGTGCATCTCTAGTTAAATCTATGAGCTGTCTGTTGTCCAAAAGATGCATGGTAAGTGAGTTACATAAATACAAGGCGTTTCATTGGGAATAGGGAATTGTCACTTCAACAGTATCTTGGAACAGTATGGCAATGTGATTGAACTATGTTGCTCGTGTTGACTTATGTTCTGATGCTCATATGTCACTCTTACTAAACTTTGTAACTAGAAATAGTAACAAAAACAACAGCATGGCACAAAATTTCTCCTAGTGTTACATACTGACAGCAATTTCTGCTGATGGAACTGCAGGAGGACTACTGCAGCTGAAGTCCAAGGTCTCAGAGTAGCTGAAAGAGCCTTCATATTCATTAAAACTATTTTAGAACAGCTTTTTATTTGTGAGTGAATAGAATATATCTCCACATAAAATTAAATTATAATTTGTGCTTTGATTAACATAGTAATGGAATACATTTTCCTTTTTCTTTACCTGTCTTGTACTGTGCAGAGTTATAAAAGACAAAACAATTGTCCCTCCCACTTTCTCTTTGGTTATCTTCACCTTAATTGCACCACATTGCATTTCTGTTTGTCCTGATTTGTTTCTGCAGTCCAGAAAGATTTAATCAGAATGTGCCCACTTTGATCTCTCTCTCTCATAAAATATAAAGTGCAAATTCTTCTGCTGCATTTGGGGCTGAGGAGGAGCCCTAAGCAGAAGGGGTGGTGTGCTTCTGCTGTGCAAGGGGATGGGCAAGCTTTGGTTGGATGTTCTGCAAAGTGCTTTGGGAATGGCACAGAACACAGCATTCCAGGCGTGGAGGTGAGGGTGATGGTTCTGCTGATATGTGCATCATCTCCTCTTGTCCCTCCTCCCCCACCCCCCTGCACAAACGGTGGCGCCCTGGACATTTGCGGGCCCTTATAGTGGTAGCAGAGAGTTGGCTTTTAATCTGCTTGTAGAGATCAGCAATATTTGCCCCATGTCTACAGCAATTGGAGGTCAGCATCATGACTCAGGCTGTTAAGATAGTGAATTGTTTGTTTTTCCCCTGTAGGCTGTCTCAGTTACTTGAGACTGGAATTTATATTATTGTACAAAACATAGTGTCTTCTGAAGATAAATTCATCTGTTAGACTGCTAATGTGTTTGTTTCCTAAAGAACAGACATTGCCTCAACGTTAATTCACCTCATTCAAAGTCAAGAACCACCACAAAAAAGTGCACAAGAGAAAGATAGGTTTAGTACTGGGCTGACCGGACACTTTGCTCATAAATGAATAGGTTTCTAGAATTAAGTAAATTATTTTGCCTTGTAAGAACAGTTGATCATTTCTGAATAACACCACTGATGTGCCTGAAGGGGGTATTCAGTGCTCCTGAAATGGGGACAAAAAAGTTTCTTTTCTTCAAACTAAATTGCAGTCCCTAGGGGAAGGAAAGTAATCTTCAAGGTGGTATTGGTTCTGAAGCAGGTGTTCAATCCTTGGGGATGTGTGTTTTCCTGGGTCTAATGTTGAACAGACTTTTCCTAGCAATGGAGTTTTCGTTTTTTTTTTAAACACTTAAGAAGGTCGTCTTTTGTAAATTACAAAAATTGGTATAAAAGTTGCTTTTTAAGTCAAATGCGGTTTTTGAGCTCCAAGGGCTGACAGCTGTTCTAGTTTTGCTTGGGGACATTTTCACAATGTGGATTAATCAATGTTATGAACTGCGTCCATGGGGTTTTGGGAATGTAATTGGTTTCAGATGACACTTTGCTAGTCAATCTGTGAAACAGCCGAATGTTGACACAGCTGAACAATTCCAGCTGTTTCCACTCGCCCTTCTTCCCTCCCTGGACGCTACATCCTTTTTCCTCTCTCTCATCTCTCTTTTCTCATTGTGACTTTGCTAAACAAATTTATCTTCTTTTCTGGCATTTTTCTCTGCTTTGGTTTCCTCTCTCTTCCCAGCATGCCTTCAAAAATATATGATTCTGGGAATGTTTTCTGACATCCACCTTCATCATTTTAATCTTCGTTTTGTTTTACAGCAATTGACTGGTTGCTTTGTTGGAAGGAATACAATTAGATCTCTGAGTGTGTGGAGGCAGGTATTTTTGTACTTCAAAAGTGGCTGAATAACCTTTTTCTAATTTTTTTTTTAAATTGAAGGTGGATGATGAAAAATGGAAGGAAATGTATTGTACAGGGTATTTTATTGCTTCATTCAAGGCTTTGCTATTACCTCTTTAGCAACCAGTCTAATGTCTGATTCCCTGTAGCAGAAACAGATGAGATTCTGTCAGGTGTCATCTTGTTGCTTGAGAGTTGTGTGACTAGTAGAAAGAACAGACCACGCATGCTGGGTTATTAGGGGTTGATATACTTTTGAGGGCGAGAGTCTTAAAAGCGCTTTAGTGGTTTTCAGTTTTAGGACTCCTTTATTTTTAACCCCACTTTCTTGTTCCATGACACACACAGGTGATATTAACCCCAGATGTGCAATCCCGTCCCTTATTCCAGTCCTGGGTTTTCCCAAGGAGAAAAGTATTCTTTAGCTAAGATGTGAAGTGAGTTAGAAAGTTGAAGCAGAGCAGTAAATGAAAGCTATGTCACATTGCAAGAACTGCCAGGGTGAAGGCACTTGCACCAACAGAGGCCATATCATGTATGGGGTCAGAAAACTATGTGAGGGGAAGAAATCAAGGGGAGCAAGGTTTGTGAGGTAGGTTAGTACAAGCTTCTCGCAATGTTTAAAACAACGAATTCCAGCAGTTTTTTTTAAAACTAGTTCCTGAAATGAATGGGGATTCAGTGGTCTTGGAGGATGGGTAGATGTGGCTTTGCTGCTTCGTATATGGAATAAGGCTGGTACCAGCTTTCTTTGTATGCTGGAGTCTGGGATTTGGGTGGCAGGGTGAGGTGGGAGCTATAGCTATTCAAATATACTCATGGTTTCATTAATTGCTGCAGTGATGGTGATTTCTTTCATTATTTCACTGAGGCAAAGTCAGAAACCTCTAGAGAAAGGACATGTGCTCTCTCTGTGTTTATATACCACCTCTAATATAAAACTTAAATTAAAAATTTCCAAAATCTATTTTCTTCTGGCAGGATTTAGCTCAGCTACATTATTTGGAGGTGCTCTTTGCTACTTTAGTATAATACTGAAACTTGGTAAGCTGGGTATAGTACAGCATATCACAATAAGTAATGTAATGACTGATCAATTAGCATTCCTACATGGACTCTGCACAATTACTCCAACCTTATGAAACTCTACCTGAGAATAGGATCCTTTAGCCAGGGACTAAGAACAGCCTTCTGTGGCAAATGAACAATATTTAAAACTTTATACACAGACACTTATACAAACTGTTTTCCTATTAATATTAATTTATGGGAACATACAATATATTGTGCGTCCCAGGAAGAAAACTTAAGTACCCTTGTTCTACATAAATGGTATTTTTAGCAATTCAGAATTGTGTGTGATAAGAATAATGCCACATGAGTATTTTTTACAGTGTCTACAGAAATATGCAAATCTGTGGACCGTAGACCAAGAAATGTACATAATTGTACATTGACATACGTCATTTCCATTTTCACCTCCATTCTTTAAGAACATTCTGTAAGAATGTCTGTCTATACAAAACACCAGTGCTGAGGAGGAAAGACTGTCTTTGGATTAGACACTGGGACTGAGGAGGTTTGGGTTCAATTCCTGGTCCAGCCATGGGCTTCTTGGGTGATTTTGAGCAAGTCACTTTGCCTCTCTGTGCCTCAGTTCCCCCTCTGTGAAATGGGATGATGATGCTTACCTTCTGTTTCCTTCTTTTTTTTAATCTGCCTGGACCATATCAATAGTTTCTACCCCAAGGATCTCAGTCTCTTACTAACAGTTTTTAAGAGTCTTCACTGACTAAGCAGGAAGTGAAATGACTATTAATATTGTATGGAAAATGCATGACAGGGTGGTTTGAGAACATCACAATTGAACTAATCTGTAACAAGCTACAGCAAAAGTCCTGTAAATTTATCCTTTTAATATTTAGAATGAGATTTTTTCAAAGCTAGGTATAGACAACTGTTGAAGGCATAAATGCACATCTAGTATTTGTGCACGTAACTTAATGCATAAATATACTGGCAACTCAGCCTGTGGACTTAATTATAGATTTTACACAAACTGTATTCCAAAATATTTTGACAAATCTTATACATATACTTTCTCTTCCTATCCCTCAGCCATACCAGGATTCAGTTCAGTATCCTCATTGTGTTTCCCCAAAAGCAGAAAGTTGGGCAGGAAGAAGAGTTGAAGATTAATCCTTGTGACAGGGTTGGGACTCACCACCGCAGCGCCTCCTGCTGTTCACTCTGGGAATTAGCTCAGTTCATGCGGAGCGCCTTCTGCCAGTGGTGTCCCGTCCGTCTCTTGCCCTAGATTGGTATCTCGACCTGTGTTGCTCCCAGCTCACGGAGTCCTCTTCAGGACACTGCCCTCTGGCAGTGCCCACTGCTCCAGTCTCACCCACTTCCCAGGGTTTGGTGTTATTAGCAGTCCTTCTCTTCACCCCAGCCACAATGGCCAACTACACCCCAAAGTTTAACCCCTTTTGGCAGGGGTCTGGTGCAGGGGATAGCCACTCCTAACAGCCAGGTGGAAGTGCAAGTGGGAAGAGACCCAGGCCCACCCTCTACTCTGGGTCCTGACCCAGGGACCCTTTGGCTGCAGCCTTCCTGCCCTCCTTCTCTCCCTGGGCCATTTTCCCTTCGGCCCCTTTGCACTGGCTAGGCCCTTTTTCTCGGGCCCACAGCCCAGCAGGTACCAGGTGGGAGTTCCCTTCTGCTCCCCCAGCCTGCCCAGCGCTACGCTGTCCCTGGTGCTAGTCTCCTCACACAGGAGACAGACCTTCACCCTCTGAAGGCCTGGGACAGACTGCCTGCTCCCTTCCTAGGCAGGCTTTATATAGGGCCTAGCCTAGCCCTGATTGGCTGGCTGTAATACTGGCCCTGATTGGCTCTCTAACAGGCCCTTCCTGATTGGCTGCTACCCTTGGCAGCTGCTCTGGCCTGTTGTAGCCCAATCTGGCATGGGGGTGGGGCACCACCCCCACCACAATCCTATACTAAACCAGAAGGAAAGTTCGTACTGCTTCTTATGATTATACAAAAGTAAATGTAACAAGAACATACATTATGCTCTTCACTCTATATACTTTTTTCATCCTCATTTAGATGATCCATAAATGGTTCCTGTAGTTTCTGAATATATCCCCCCTCTGTTCTGCCTTATGTATACCACTCTTTCATACCAAGTCATCCATAGAATTGGAGTTCTGGTGGTGCAGAAATAGAGTGCAGGCAAACATTTAGTGGCAGGAGGTTCCATTCTACTCTATTATGTGGCCAAATGAATATCTTCTCACTTTGCTAAGTAGTTTGTAATCTTTGTTTATAGTATTTTAACAAATGTCCTACTGTTTTTCTTTCTTAGCCCAATGAATTTCATTACTAGTTGTTTTCGTGGTTAACCACACACACATACACACAAAAGCAGGAACAGAAAAGCAAATCTTAGTGTTGTGTACTGTACAGTGTTGTCGAGTGTCTAGCTTGACCATACTGATGTCACTAGTTAAATACAGCTGAAAGCTAAGTTTATCATACACTTGATATCATATTGCATTCTCTGGCATGCTAAGTGAAAAGTAATCTCAGCAAAAGTACCTGCTGAAAGTGCTCAGTCCTTTGAATAGATGAAGATATGCTCTCATTCACTTCACACAGCAGAGCTTTGGGTTTTTTTCAGTGAATCAGAGGCATAGAGTTTAAGGCAGGAAGGGACCACCAGATGGTCCAGGCTGACCTCCTGCATATCACAGGCCACCAACACCACCAAGATCCTCACATTAATGCCAACAACTGAAATTACACCAAAACATTACAGCCCAAAGGAGTCTAGACTATTCTGTGTGTTGTGGCCAGAAAATAGGAGGGACCGAGGTGCACTGCAATGGCAGGGAATTGATAGAAATATACCTCAATAATCTTGTCTAGCAATCTGCACCCACACACTGCAGGGGAAGTGGAAAGCCCCCAAGGTCACTGCCAATCTGACCTGGGGGAAAATTCCTTCCTTACCCCACATATAGCCATCAGTTACACCTGGAGCATGTGACCCACTGTGAATTACTATTACCTGGCAAATTAGTAATTAAGTCAATGAACAGTCATTCAAAGGCAAGGATAATGCATCATCACATACTTGATTAATTTATTTTAACATATGTAGGTTAAATTATTTATGATACTGCAGAATGCTACGCATTATTTTCTGCAGCTGTAACCTGAAGCATCCCCACAGCTCTCTGCCGCTGAAGCTTTGAAAACTCTGATACATCAAACAAATAAAACCAAAACCAGCTCTCAAGACATTTGCCAACCACAAACGTGATGCCTTTGTTTGTATGTTGTATTCCTGACCTCTTGGTCAGTCTTCCCTGTTTAGACACTAGTCTCACAATCAGATCTGTGGGGTAGGAGAGGACCCTCATGCTCTGGTGGAGCCTCATAGGAGAGAGGGGGGCTGCTTGCAGGCTCAGTAGGCCAAATTTTCAATAGAGGCTAATGGGTTGGGTTGTCCAACATGACACATCCTCAAAGTGTTCAGAGGGCAGGTCCTCAGAGCTTTCTGACAATCAGGCTCCATTCAAAGTGTCTCAAGTTCAACAGTCAAAAGTGTAGAAACCAAAATCATTAATGAAAATGAAAGCCAGAGATCTTTCTGTGCACATCACCTACTGGACCAGGACCTTGGAGTGTATACTTTTTGGGCTGCAACTGATCTTACTATGTATTTTTAGATCTAATATAATGGCACCTTGATTCTGAGTAAGGGTCTTTGGGCGCTGTCACAGTGTTAATGATGATAGGATGAAATGGGCAGAGACAAAGTGGAGTTATTTAAATCCTAGCAATTTAAATCACTGGTTTTAATCATGATTTAAATCAGAAAGAAGGAAAGCTTGATTTCAACCATGAATTTAAATAGTGTTTTACATTTGTACTTTGGTTACGTTCCTAAAAAAAAGTTGATTTTCATTGATTGGTAACCATTAAAACATGTTGATTTGCAGGTTACATTTTTGTTACGTTTGAAAAGGGTGCATGGTGCATTTTTCATTTTACTAGTTAAATGTTAATTAGTTAATTTTTTACTTGTGATTTGTGTCAGGCTCTATTAGGATGAAAATTCAATTAAAATGTACAAACTAGCATTTTAATTTTCTTAAATAAAACTAACTTAAAAATTCTGGATACAAAAGAAAAAGTTTATCAAAATATGTTTTGCATTTAAAACTAACTGATTTAGTAAACAAAGGACATTATCTGTAGTTAGTGAATTGTTTTGTTTCTGATTTGTTTCTGGTCATGAAGATTTTAGAACCAGTCGATCTTATCCTCACATATCCAGTTTTTATTCTTAGAGTGGAAGAGTAGAACACTCTTTCCTGCTTTTTCAACTCACAATTGGCTTCTTAACTTTGAGTGAGCTTGTCATTTAACTGAACTATTTGAATGAACTGAAATGAAGAAAATAGTCTCTTTGCACCTTCAGAAGAGGCTACTGCTGTGAAAAGCTAGTTTAGCACTTCGACAGCTCTGGTTCCACATGCTTTAATCAGTGACTTCTCCAGGTTCAGTTGTTTGACTATATGTAGAACTTGGCAGCAAATATGTACTGCTTAATATTATTTTTTGTATCGAATTTAAATTGATAGATTATAGTAAGTTTAGGCCATAATATAGGTTGCGAGTTTCAAATTTAATTTTAAATATGTTTGTTTCTTTAAAAACTGTATTTAGTTTTAATTGATTTTATTCTATTTTTATCAGTCATAGGCTGAGAACACGTATAATGGCTGTATACAGATTAGTGAAAATTCTTGGTATTTTAAACATAAGAGTGTATGCAGTTATCTGGAATGGTATTTGGAGATAGCATATTGTCTAATCACACATTTGCACACCATTTACCCATGTTCATAAGATGTTACTCTTACTTTCTGTCTCTCCATGAGTTTTGCCTGAGTGAAGACTGTTGGAGTGTCATACTTTTATGGTAAATCTATACTACAGATTTACTTTTATTTAGGAGTGATTTTTAATCACAATATATTAGTATTTCAAAATAATCCAGACGGAACCTTTTGCATATTAAGGAAGATGTTGTGTGTTGTCATGTCTCACTTCAATCATTTATATCACTTCTTATAAAGCAGTATGTCCCTATAGTTTACAATGGAGTTGTAGATGACACACAATACCTGTATCTTTGTAGATGACATGGATTTGCATACGATTTGCATGTAGATACATAAATTCATGTACAGTTTTTGCATCACATCTGCATCTGTTTAGTTGTGAGGGAGAATATTCCTGTACTGACTTGTGTGTTATGAAAATTATACCATGTTATGCGTTCAAGCGTCTTACCCATTGCATAAATAAAGAGGTTTAGCCATCTCGGGTTACCTAATACAACTTAGCCTGGGGCTGTACAGTTTGTAAAGTGATCTAAAAACAGTAATGGTAAAAAAGGCAAAAAACAAAAAAACCAACACGCATTAGAAGGAAGCAATCCTAATTCTTTTGTGCAGAAGCATTTCATTATTCGCCCCATGTATTAAAGAACGTAGTGAATGCAGCAGCTTGATATTAGTTGACCTATTTAAAAATTAGTGCATTTTTTAAAGTTCTAATAAAAAACTGCAGACATGACATAGAATACTTCTACCTCTTACAGATCACAAATGACATAGCCTGTGGCAGTGAAACTTGGTATAATCTCCTCTGCCAATGTGTCCCAACAAGGAACCTTCTTGAGGTACATGGTCTACCCGTTTTCTAACAGCGTCTTGTGAACAGTATTTTAAATGGTGAAATTAGAGAGGAGTTTTTCACTTGTGTGTATGGTCCAAGGGATGAACTTTGCCTCGGAACCTTCAAACACCAATAGATAGTGTATTTGTAGCACTGCAGGTTGGCACGTTGGTCAGAGTCTCTCCAAGTCTATAGTGTGACAAATGGATTTAAAAGTATTGTGTGAAAGAGTTGTAGGTATCTGTTCATTTCCAATGTTTAGACTAAATATTGTGGCACCTTTTAATATGTAAGAAAAGGCTTTTTCATGTCTTTCTCCCCCATACCACGCATCAGTGTTTTAAAAAAACAGGAAAAAAAATACCAGAAACCGTTATTAGGAATCTCAAGAATTTGTGATCCATAACATCAGAAAAGTAGTTAGCTCCTCTTGTGTGCGCCATGAATTATTAGAGAAACAAGGTGGGTGAGGTAATATCTTTTAAGTGGGTCCAATAAAAGGTATTACCTCACCTGCCTTGTCTCCCTAGTATTGGGGACCAACACAGCTACAACTAAACTGCACACCATGAAATATTGGTGTTTTAGAGAAGAAAGGGTTCCTAATGATGCTGCTGTTGCTTATTCAGGTCATACTGCAGGTATTTTTAGCAGACTGTTATTCTGTGCTCTCACTACTAGCCCACAAGGTCCTCTGCTCCCATTTCCCAGCATTACTTGGGCTCCGTGCTGACCTGGTGGCAGTCTGTGCTATCGGGCTCTGCCTTGTTAGTGCAGCCTTCGGGTGAGACATGGAACTGAATTCCCCTGGTGTTCTGGCCCAGTGTTTGCCAAAGGAAGACAGTGGGTGTTGGAGCTTCCCAATGAGTGGGAGCAGGCGGTGACCCAAATGAGCAGTCTCACATCACTTTGGTGTTGCTCTTGGTCAGCACTGGAGGGTCAGAAATGGGGCACTGAACAGCTAGTTGCTCTGGCTACTTTACAAGAGGCATGGGCAGCCATATGTTGTGAGGCAGATATTTCCCACAGGTGATGCAGGTGCCCATGGGAGCAGAGACTGACAACACAGTCACTTCCTCTACTGCATCCTCAGTAGCAGACTCCTTCTTTGGCTTTATAAGATTTTCTACTGCTGCAAGCCTCTCTTCCCCTATAGTCCAAGGGGATGTGGCATGCTCACCTAAGTGAAGCCAGGCAAGGGTGAAGTGACTTGAAATCAAAACCAGCAATAAGAACTCTCAAGCCTTGAAATAGCCAGAGGAAGGGCCTAATCTTGCAAAGTTCCAAATACCCCCAGCAACCTTGGAAGTGGGGTTGCCAGGTATTTGGTTTTCAGCCTCAACACTCAGTCAAAAATGGACCCTGGCCACTCTGGTCAGCACTGCTGACCAGACCATTAAAAGTTTGGTTGGTGGCGCAGCAGTACTGAGGCAGGCTCCCTGCCTCTGTGCGGCTCCCGGAAGTGGCCGGCATGTCCGACTCCATGTTGTGGCCAATGGATGCTGCGGGGGCGGCGCCTGCAGGATGGGCAGTGTGCAGAGCCCCCTAAGAGCCGGATATGCTGGCGGCTTCCAGAAGCCGCCTGAGGTAAGCACCACCCGGCAGGAATCTGCCCGCCAAACGCCTGCCCCATGTTGGAACCCCCTCCCGCACCCTAACTCCCTCCCAGAGCCTGCATCCTCACCCTCTCCAGCACTCCAACCCCCTGCCCCAGCCCTGAGCCCCCTCCCACACTCCAGACTCCTCATCCCCAGTCTCACCCCAGAGCCCCCACCTCCTCTGGCACCCCAACCCCCATCCCAATGAAAGTGAGTGAGGGTGGGGGAAGAGTGAACAATGGAGGGAGGGGGGCTGGAGTGAGAAGGGGTGGGGCCTCGGAGAAGGGGTGGGGTAGGGAGCGGGGCAAGGGTGTTTGGTTTTGTGCAATTAGACAGTTGGCAACCCTATTGGAAGGTCCCAGTCTTGCTTATGGTGGAGTCCAAGGCAAAAGGCATACTCCCTTTCTTGGCACAGGGCTAGGGCTAAAGTGAAAGGATCTTGAAGGCACTACGCCGTATTAAGGGGTTCTCACAGTCTTGCAGAATCAAGCCTGAAGTTTTGTAGGTGGAAAATTTTCTAGTTTACCATTCTTTTGTGATTGTTCTCAGCGACACTTGGGAGCTGATCATATTCCATGATTCCTGGCTGTTACCTTTGCTGAGCAATAGCAGAATGCAGCAGTATCCCATTTGGAAAAGAAACTGGAGCTGTCACATGTTTTTTTAAGTGTCATTTTTTTATTTACAAAATGTACACAAGACTTGTTCCCTTGAACCAGGGTGGTAATAAATTGTACATGATTTCAAGGGTCAGGCACCACTGCTCTGTCTGCAGAAGCAGGTGTCTTGTTCCCCCTGCATCACCTCTCTAGGGCTTCACATAAATCTGACTGCTTAACGAACTCTGACATTTTCCTCCCTCAGGCCTTTCACATTTCACCTGGAAAACTCCTAGTCCAAGGCTGCTCACAGAGGCCACATGACCTGGAAGGGTGAACCTACCCTCCTTTTGTGCAGCTGCTTTTCCATGCAAAGGAAGTTCAGCAAGGACTACTGGCAAAGACTCTAAGCCACCACACAACACCCTTTAATGACTGTGTACGGTTACTGCATGGCATATTTAGCTCTTTCTGTTGAGATTTTGAGTTTCACCCTCAGTGCTTATACATCAATGGCCTGTAATGTGCAAGCCATTAGCACTTGCTTTTTTCCAGAAGGGGATGGTGTGATGGGTTGGATCACAGAAACCCCTTTGGGACTGCCTCCTGATGTGCCTAGACTACCTCTGAGCCTGTTTTCCCTACCAGCTTTGGACTTCAGTCCCTTGCCTGGTTTGAGCCAGACACGCTTGCCTGATGCAAACACAGATCCAAGTCTGAACCACGTCCCCCTGCAGGGTTAAGCTGCAGGCTTAACTGAAAACAGCTTAAGAAGTGCTCCTGTCTCCAGCACTCTGATATCCAAGTCCCACTGGGGTCCAAACCTGAAATAAATCCATTTTACCCTGTATAAAGCATATTCAGGGTAAACTCAAATTGTTCGCCCTCTATAACACTGATAGAGAGAGATGCACAGCTGTTTGCCCCCTCCCCAGGTATTAATACATACTCTGGGTTAATTAATAAGTAAAAAGTGATTATTAAATACAAAAAGTAGGATTTAAGTGTTTCTAAAGTAATAGCAGACAGAACAAAGTGAATTACCAAGCAAAATAAAGTAAAACACAAGTTCAAGCCTAATACAGTAAGAAAACTGAATACAGATAAAATCTCACCCTCAGAGATGTTTTAATAAGCTTCTTTCACAGACTGGGCATCTTCCTATTCTGGGCACAATCCTTTCCCCTGATACGGTCCTTGTTCCAGCTCAGGTGGTAGCTAGGGGATTTCTCATGCTTGCAGCCCCCTTTGTTCTGTTCCACCCCCTTATATATCTTTTGCACAAGGCAGGAATCCTTTGTCCCTCTGAGTTCCCACCCCTCCTTCTAAACGGAAAAGCACCAGGTTAAAGATGGATTCCAGTTCAGGTGACATGATCACATGTCACTGAAGGCCTTCATTACCCACTTTCCAGCACACACGTATACAGGAAGACTTACAAGTAAACAGAGCCATGTACAGTCAATTGCCCTAGCTGATGGGAGCCATCAAGATTCCAAACCACCTTTAATGGCCCACACTTTGCATAATTACAATGGACCTCAAGAGTTATATTTCATATTTCTAGTTTCAGATACTAGAGTGATACATTTATACCAATAGGATGACCACACTCAGTAGATTATAAGCTTTGTAATGATACCTTACAAGAGACCTTTTGCTTGAAGCATATTCCAGTTACATTATATTCACACTCATTAGCACATTTTCATAAAATCATATTGCGTGCAACATCATAGATGGTTCTCCTGCTGATATGGAAACTAAGGGCTTGTCTACACTACTGAGTTAGGTACAGACTTACTACATTGCTCAGGACTGTGACAAATATGGACAGTCCTGGAAGAATGCTTTCTGTTGCTGTAGTACAGGGGTAGGCAACCTATGGCACACGTGCCAAAGGCGGCATGCAAGCTGATTTTCAGTGGCACTCACACTGCCCCGGTCCTGGCCACCGGTCCAGAGGGCTCTGCATTTTAATTTAATTTTAAATGAAGCTTAAACATTTTAAAAACCTTATTTTTTTTTTTTACTTCAACAATTGTTTAGTTATAGACTTAGAGAAAGGGATCTTCTAAAAACGTTAAAATGTATTACTGGCACGCAAAACCTTAAATTAGAGTGAATAAATGAAGACTCAGCACACCACTTCTGAAAGGTTGCCGACCCCTGCTGTAGTAAGTGTCTATACAATTGCGCAGCTGCGGTGTCACAGATCTGCCACTGGAGCGTTTCTAGTGTAGACATATCCAAAGGCTTGATTTACACTTAAAAGTTAGGTTGACATAGCTGTGTTGGTCAGCGGTGTGAAAAATCCACACCCCTGACCAACAAAGCTATGCTGAGCCAATCCCCAGCGTAGAACACAACTGTACTGATGGAAGAATGCTTTGGTCAACGTAGCTAGTGTCATTTTGTTGGTATAGGCGACGTGCATTATGGGGTTATGCCAGCATAGCTACAGAGACAAGTTATGCTGGTATAGTCTCCCTAGTGTAGTGTGGCAGAGCTCCGACCACATCCCTGTGGGTCCCATGCTTCCAGGCAGTTTATGCTAGCTTTAGAGGCTCACTGCAACCCGCCACATAGCCCTTCTCTCTCTAGGCCCAGGGATACAGTCTACTGAGCCCTTTTCATCATAAACCAGCAATGGAGGTTGGTGAGAGAATTCCCACAGTCTCAGTTGCTCCTACAGCCTCATGCCAAAACAGTTTAGCCTCCTGTCCTGACAGGGGCCTGTTGTCCCCTCCCAGGAGGTGTTTCTTTAGTGGTGGGTTGGGGGGAATCCGGGCCTGCCCTCTACTCGGGGTTCTGGCCCAGGGACCCTAATGGCAGCCAACCTTTCACTGCCAGAGTCACTACATTTCCTTGGGCCACTTCCCCACAGCTCTCCTGCTTCTCCCTTATCCTAGGGCTCCCTTACGAATGACTGGAGGGTGTCTTCATTAACCAGCCCTTCGGCCATGCTTCCTCTCCTCTGGCTCCCTTACTCCTCTCTACCTGACTGGAGTGAGCCCTTTTATATTATCAGAGGGGCCGTAATTAGAGTCAGGTGATCACATTAGCTTAATGGCCTCACCTGACTCTTTGCAGGTTAATTGGAGTCAGGTGTTCTCATTAGCCTGGAGTAGCCCCTGCTCTGGTCAGTCAGGGAACAGAAAACTGTTAATGCCGTGGCCAGTATATCTGTTACTCTGCTGTACCCAACTGGCCTGGGTCTATCACTGTAGACGTGGCCTAAGATTTTAACATAAGATAGAGAATATTTATCTTTTTTGTGTCTGTGTGTTAACAATCTCATCATCGAGTTTAGCATTTTTCTTCATCCCCTTGTTTTATAATACTGAAAAACAAAAATTGGGAGGAGATGTTCTGTTTGATGCAGAGGTTTTTAATGTACAAACAACCATGTTTTTCCTATGCAGAGTGGTTTAAATCTTTTCTTTTAGTGGATGAAACCACGCCCCATAACTACTCTGCTGACACAAACTGTGAGATAGCTGTGGCTCAGTCGATCTTTCTTGTTCCATTGAAGTTGGTGCTTTTTGATCCAGATAAATGAAGTCAAGGTAGGGGAATCGCTGTTGGTGGGAGGAAGTGGGGTAAGAATTAACTACTTCATCTAAGCCCTTGCATCTCTGGCTAGCTTCTGAACCCTCCTCTTGCTTCCTCTGTGTCTATTGTTAGTGGCTGCAAAAGAAACTTGAGAAATATAAAATTTTTCCCCATAATGTGTGATCTCATGGATTTTTTTTGAAGCCAAGTTCAAATACATTTGAGTGGATTCAGAAGAGAGACCAGTTAAAAATTTTCCTTTTTCAAGTGGTTCACTTAATTTCTTATGCTCTGGATTTGAGAAGGTGAGACAGTCCCCCTGTGGAGATTCCTGGCAGGCTATTTAAAATTTTGTTTCATGAAGGAAGTTCAGATGTGGTGGAAACTGGATTATTCTGTGTGAAGGAAGCTATGCATAACTTGAAGGTAGCACCAAATGTAATGTATCCCCTCCCCTAGCATGTTTTTTTTTTAAATGTATTTAGTAGCAGATCATAAATATTACTAGTTTGTATATGTTAAGCACCAGTGTCTCATGAGGACAGCTAGATTGTTATATGGGCCAGGGGAAAAAAAGCAGTAGTAAAACCCGAGTATCACAGCTGGGCCCCATTCCACTCTGGAAGGACACCAATTTGTTGTGAGCAGACCGAACTGCTGATCCCACCTGCTCCTAAGCTAACCGTGTCTGGGCAGAGCCAGGTCACTGTTCTTAACAATCTGGGTCCCCAAGGCATGCTCCCAGGTACTGACCCCATGTCTGCCCCCTTTTCTGGGAATGTGGGGCTATGCAGTCTGGCCACTGGAAAACCCAGAACGCATTCCTCAGCCTCCTGAGCCCTCAGTTGCTTACATACATTCCCTGAGAGTCCCACATTTCTGTGGGCACTCAGAGCTTCTCAATTAACCCCTCCAGGGACAATGTGGCAGGCTGGCAAGCAAAGAATTAGAGGCTTAACAAAGAAATTTCTTACCCATAGACATTTTACTCTTAAACAGCTATGCAGAGTTTGGAAAACAATGAATAGTCCTGAATGCACGCTTGTGAGTGTAATCTCACTGCTCCTGTGAGTCTTGAGTTTGATCAGTGTCCATAGGTAGCCCTTCATTCCTTTCCTCTGTGGCCTAGTCTTCTGGCATGATGGTGGTAGTTTGTCCCCTTTACACAGAAAACTCCCTTCCTTCATGGGCGGTGGGTATCATAGGCTTGGGGAGGCTATGCCTCTCCCAACAGCCACACATGGCCCTGCTCACACTCTACCCCAGCCCCACCCTGCTTCCTGCTTGGCGAGGCTCCACTAGTCTCTGTGGCCCCAGCTCAGGCCACGCCTGCGCCACCCACATTCCTGGGGCTGGGGAGGCTGGGGCTGCACCATCTGCCCTCCTGATGCTCTGGAGCTGCGGGGATTGAAGGCTGTGGGGGTGCTCTGGGGCTGGGGCTGCTAGCCTGGGGCCCTCTGGCCTCCGGTGGGGGGCACAGAAGGGGCAGGGCCTTGGGAGGAAGGGGCAGGGCTGGGGGCTAGCCTCCCCCAGGTAGTGGTTCACGCGCCACCCATGCCTTCCTTATTTATTGTCTCTTACCACTTTGTTCAGGTAGCCAGCAGGAAAAATTGCAGATCTCCAGCCATGTGCTCTAGCTGGGGAAATCCAGTTCCTGTAGAGAATTCATTGCTCAGGGGAGGGGCGGATTTGTAGCTTGATTGTTGAGAGACAATCAGAGTTGATGACCCTAGACTGATCTCTCATATTTTCTCAGATATACCGGTAGGTATCATACTAAGTGTCATGCTGCTACTGCAAACTGGGTTTACTAACTTTCCGTGGAGATTTCAGTACAGCGTGAGGGTAGTATTTATTTCAGAAGATGATATTGAGAGTATTGAAGAGAAGGATATATTGATATATTTATGGTGATCCCTTTAATTAAACCTGTCTGAACCATTTTGCTTGACCTTCTGCAGTGATCTCGTGCACATGTAGTTGAAATTGTTTTGTTAGTCTTTTTGTTTTTTCTTGTGTTTGGCCACATTCTGTTGTTTGTTGCATGGCAGTGTTTTGCCACAGTATTATTTAATGACAACATTGTCCTTGTGAAATTACCAAGTGTGATAACTTCGAATCATCACATATAAAAAATATAGCTTTTTAAATGCCTTTATAAAATTGCATGCAGACAGTCTCTAGTTTGATTTGATGTTTCTTATTTGGTAAAACCCAGAACAATTGGTTAGCTTGAAAACTCCATCTGTCTGGAAATCTGTCTTAGGTCCGTTCCAGTCCTCCAAAGTAGGGCATCCTTTGACACAAAAGATCAGGTAGTTAAAGAAATAAAAATCAGGAAGAAAGACTGAATAACAGGAAAGCAAAGGGATGGGGGATGGGTAGGAACAGAAAACTCATTTTACAACTGTTTAGCATTAAATGTGGTATCTAGGGGAAGCTATTAATTAGCAATTGACAATCCAGTGCAAGAAAGAGACCACTGACTTAAAAAAAATTATACATAGATGAATAGTACCTAACTGTGCTTGGAAATTTTTACTACAAGTGAGATAGTAGAAAATGTCCTGTGTCTGATTTGCACAGTGCGAGCATCATAACTGCAACTATGCAAAATGTTTACAACCAAAGTAGAGATGAGAACATCAGATCAGAACATCAGAATGGATCTGCCCTGAACTTTGTGGAAGCTGGATTTATATCCAGACTCGTATCTTTATTTGAAGCTTTCTTGCATTAATGCACCTTCTATCTTCACCAAAGACAATTAAGGAAACAAAATAAAGGTGCAAATATGGTCAGTGTCTGAAAATGGATCGAGAATACTCCAAATTGTTAGGCTACCAGGGAGAGACTTTTGAATCACATTATTGTACTGCAGTCACCGTCCTTCAAAGAGGAGGAACCTTTATTTTTTACTTTTATTTTTTTGTTTATTGCATATTCTAAAACAAGATACGTCTAAGGCATTGAAGCTGAGGAGAGAGACTAAATGGTACCAGTTAAATTTTAATGGCTTATGGCCTGACAGTGAGAAATAATATTCTTTGCCTTTTATCCTGAATTTCCCTTTTGACTTGTGTATCAAACCTCCCCCCCTCCCTAGCAGTAACAAAGTGTAAAAGATTGAATTAAATTCTAGTTAGAATGACTTTGCTTTAAACAGTGAAATATCTCAGATCTCATTCTTTTTCTTTTTTCTCTCTCTGTCTAGTCTACAGAGACTTGGCAGTATCATGTACCCTTGGGTGTTCAAAGGTAGATCAGACTGTGTCAGGGCTGCCTTTGATGTTTTCACCTCCAAAAATGTCATATAACAACCTGCTCTGTTATTTCACATTGAATGTGAAAGATTCACTAAAAGGTTAATTTCAACTCCTGTTGAGTTTTATTCCATTAAAGTTGATGCCTTTTCAAGGATGCACTCAGAAAATTATTGGAAGAAAGAGAGGAGGGGTTAGTTGTAAGTTTCCACTGCGTATACATAGACACACACGACAATCCCCAGGCATGCACACAATACTCTCAAAAGCTCAGGCCACCAACATGTGCATATTCTGTCCTACCCAATAGAGGCACTCACAAACACTACCCAACCTCAACCCCACCCCACATCAACCCCACCCCCACCAATATGGCCAGCATGCATGACTAACCAACAGCACATGCTACCCTATTGCCCCACACTCCCCCATCGACACATGAACACTCACGACCACTGCAATTACCTCATCAGCATGCTGACAGCCCTATACTACCCCCACCAGTGTCCTCATGGTCAGTGCCATGCCACCACCCCAGGAACGCACATAGCGACATTACAGCTCCCGCAGCCGAACCCAGGAGCACGCCACCCACCATCACACTCTCTCTTGTCACCGCTTCACACCTGCACTCTAAGTGCATGGAACCGCGTACCCTTGTCACCACAGCCTCATGCTATCCCTCCCCCCGGCCCCATATCGCTAATCTTATATTCTGTACTGAAGGGAGGGTTAGAGGGCATTTGCAGGAGCACTCATTTGTGAGGCTGAACTGAACAGAACTTTGTTATAATAGGACTGAAACAATCACTTACAGTAACGCGTCCTGGTACATCTTTTGCTTCTTCAACTCGTTCTCTCCTTTCTCACAGAGTTTGGCTTGGCCTTGATTTGCCTACAACCCCCCTTTGTACTTTTCTCACTGACTGACTTTGATATCTGGATTACAAATAGACTTATTAAAAATACCTACTGCACTGTTAATCACTTACGTTGTTTTCTTTTTTAACCACTATATAGGACCAAGACAAAAAATTTATTTTGGTTTCTGCTGTGAAAGCCAGCAGATATTGCTCAAATTAACGCCACACTTTTTTTATGGTTTATGGCCCATTAATGGCTCTTCATGAAGCAGTCTGAGAACCAGGCAGGTTATGAGAGTAGGAGAAAAGCACAGGAGTACTTGTGGCACCTTACCACTCCTGTTCTTTTTGTGGATACAGACTAACACGGCTGCTACTCTGAAACCTAGGAGAAAAGCGTTCTCCATTAGATGATTATTTTTAAAAGGAGTGACCTTTGGAATGATTAGGTTGGAGAATTGGTGTACTAAGAAACCCATAATGAAGATGCTGGTGCACAGATAAAGCCATGTTAAGTTCCATTGTGGTCATCAAAACAAAACAAAAAACAAACAAAACCGAACAAATCCACCAGTGTCAAAGAAAGGCAGGATAGAGGAGGAGAAGGATGTGGGCTAAATGTTAAGAAAGACAGGGACAGTTTGAAGATCTATCCTGCTTTTAAGTGTTGACTTGTACAAAGTTATTACAAATAGGGGGAATAATATGAAAATTTCTGCTATTCTAGTCTCCTTCCCATTAAACTGATTCTGAGTAGACTTATTGTGAAGAAACGCTACATTTTCATACACAAACCACGCTATAGTTTTCATGGGCAGGTGAAATACAATAGATTTTGCTAAGGAACAATGTCTTTTCAAAAATATATGCACTGGGAACGCAAAACATAAATTACAAAAGCAGATTTAATTTGAAAGCACTTTTTGTTGCAAAAATACATTTTCTGTCAATCAGACAGTATAATAATATACTTTAAGGGGTGCTCTGAATAAATGTTTAAACAGACAGCTGCAGCGGCACAGGAGCCAGCAAACAGAGCTGTAAACAGGGGAGTTTGAGTGGGAGTTCTGTTGGAGGAGAAGGTATTTGTGTGTGCTTGGTTTTGTATTGGTAGTATTTGTATGTGTAGAGGCTTGTAGGGGCTTTGTGCTGGGAGAGAAGCTGAGCCCTGATTAGGGGGCGGGGCTTCACTGACTAGGGGTCCTATAAAGGTAGCAGCCAGTCAGGCAGCGGCACAGACAGCTGCAGCGGCACAGGAGCCAGCAAACAGAGCTGTAAACAGGGGAGTTTGAGTGGGAGTTCTGTTGGAGGAGAAGGTATTTGTGTGTGCTTGGTTTTGTATTGGTAGTATTTGTATGTGTAGAGGCTTGTAGGGGCTTTGTGCTGGGAGAGAAGCTGAGCCCTGATTAGGGGGCGGGGCTTCACTGACTAGGGGTCCTATAAAGGTAGCAGCCAGTCAGGCAGCGGCACAGACAGCTGCAGCGGCACAGGAGCCAGCAAACAGAGCTGTAAACAGGGGAGTTTGAGTGGGAGTTCTGTTGGAGGAGAAGGTATTTGTGTGTGCTTGGTTTTGTATTGGTAGTATTTGTATGTGTAGAGGCTTGTAGGGGCTTTGTGCTGGGAGAGAAGCTGAGCCCTGATTAGGGGGCGGGGCTTCACTGACTAGGGGTCCTATAAAGGTAGCAGCCAGTCAGGCAGCGGCACAGACAGCTGCAGCGGCACAGGAGCCAGCAAACAGAGCTGTAAACAGGGGAGTTTGAGTGGGAGTTCTGTTGGAGGAGAAGGTATTTGTGTGTGCTTGGTTTTGTATTGGTAGTATTTGTATGTGTAGAGGCTTGTAGGGGCTTTGTGCTGGGAGAGAAGCTGAGCCCTGATTAGGGGGCGGGGCTTCACTGACTAGGGGTCCTATAAAGGTAGCAGCCAGTCAGGCAGCGGCACAGACAGCTGCAGCGGCACAGGAGCCAGCAAACAGAGCTGTAAACAGGGGAGTTTGAGTGGGAGTTCTGTTGGAGGAGAAGGTATTTGTGTGTGCTTGGTTTTGTATTGGTAGTATTTGTATGTGTAGAGGCTTGTAGGGGCTTTGTGCTGGGAGAGAAGCTGAGCCCTGATTAGGGGGCGGGGCTTCACTGACTAGGGGTCCTATAAAGGTAGCAGCCAGTCAGGCAGCGGCACAGACAGCTGCAGCGGCACAGGAGCCAGCAAACAGAGCTGTAAACAGGGGAGTTTGAGTGGGAGTTCTGTTGGAGGAGAAGGTATTTGTGTGTGCTTGGTTTTGTATTGGTAGTATTTGTATGTGTAGAGGCTTGTAGGGGCTTTGTGCTGGGAGAGAAGCTGAGCCCTGATTAGGGGGCGGGGCTTCACTGACTAGGGGTCCTATAAAGGTAGCAGCCAGTCAGGCAGCGGCACAGACAGCTGCAGCGGCACAGGAGCCAGCAAACAGAGCTGTAAACAGGGGAGTTTGAGTGGGAGTTCTGTTGGAGGAGAAGGTATTTGTGTGTGCTTGGTTTTGTATTGGTAGTATTTGTATGTGTAGAGGCTTGTAGGGGCTTTGTGCTGGGAGAGAAGCTGAGCCCTGATTAGGGGGCGGGGCTTCACTGACTAGGGGTCCTATAAAGGTAGCAGCCAGTCAGGCAGCGGCACAGACAGCTGCAGCGGCACAGGAGCCAGCAAACAGAGCTGTAAACAGGGGAGTTTGAGTGGGAGTTCTGTTGGAGGAGAAGGTATTTGTGTGTGCTTGGTTTTGTATTGGTAGTATTTGTATGTGTAGAGGCTTGTAGGGGCTTTGTGCTGGGAGAGAAGCTGAGCCCTGATTAGGGGGCGGGGCTTCACTGACTAGGGGTCCTATAAAGGTAGCAGCCAGTCAGGCAGCGGCACAGACAGCTGCAGCGGCACAGGAGCCAGCAAACAGAGCTGTAAACAGGGGAGTTTGAGTGGGAGTTCTGTTGGAGGAGAAGGTATTTGTGTGTGCTTGGTTTTGTATTGGTAGTATTTGTATGTGTAGAGGCTTGTAGGGGCTTTGTGCTGGGAGAGAAGCTGAGCCCTGATTAGGGGGCGGGGCTTCACTGACTAGGGGTCCTATAAAGGTAGCAGCCAGTCAGGCAGCGGCACAGACAGCTGCAGCGGCACAGGAGCCAGCAAACAGAGCTGTAAACAGGGGAGTTTGAGTGGGAGTTCTGTTGGAGGAGAAGGTATTTGTGTGTGCTTGGTTTTGTATTGGTAGTATTTGTATGTGTAGAGGCTTGTAGGGGCTTTGTGCTGGGAGAGAAGCTGAGCCCTGATTAGGGGGCGGGGCTTCACTGACTAGGGGTCCTATAAAGGTAGCAGCCAGTCAGGCAGCGGCACAGACAGCTGCAGCGGCACAGGAGCCAGCAAACAGAGCTGTAAACAGGGGAGTTTGAGTGGGAGTTCTGTTGGAGGAGAAGGTATTTGTGTGTGCTTGGTTTTGTATTGGTAGTATTTGTATGTGTAGAGGCTTGTAGGGGCTTTGTGCTGGGAGAGAAGCTGAGCCCTGATTAGGGGGCGGGGCTTCACTGACTAGGGGTCCTATAAAGGTAGCAGCCAGTCAGGCAGCGGCACAGACAGCTGCAGCGGCACAGGAGCCAGCAAACAGAGCTGTAAACAGGGGAGTTTGAGTGGGAGTTCTGTTGGAGGAGAAGGTATTTGTGTGTGCTTGGTTTTGTATTGGTAGTATTTGTATGTGTAGAGGCTTGTAGGGGCTTTGTGCTGGGAGAGAAGCTGAGCCCTGATTAGGGGGCGGGGCTTCACTGACTAGGGGTCCTATAAAGGTAGCAGCCAGTCAGGCAGCGGCACAGACAGCTGCAGCGGCACAGGAGCCAGCAAACAGAGCTGTAAACAGGGGAGTTTGAGTGGGAGTTCTGTTGGAGGAGAAGGTATTTGTGTGTGCTTGGTTTTGTATTGGTAGTATTTGTATGTGTAGAGGCTTGTAGGGGCTTTGTGCTGGGAGAGAAGCTGAGCCCTGATTAGGGGGCGGGGCTTCACTGACTAGGGGTCCTATAAAGGTAGCAGCCAGTCAGGCAGCGGCACAGACAGCTGCAGCGGCACAGGAGCCAGCAAACAGAGCTGTAAACAGGGGAGTTTGAGTGGGAGTTCTGTTGGAGGAGAAGGTATTTGTGTGTGCTTGGTTTTGTATTGGTAGTATTTGTATGTGTAGAGGCTTGTAGGGGCTTTGTGCTGGGAGAGAAGCTGAGCCCTGATTAGGGGGCGGGGCTTCACTGACTAGGGGTCCTATAAAGGTAGCAGCCAGTCAGGCAGCGGCACAGACAGCTGCAGCGGCACAGGAGCCAGCAAACAGAGCTGTAAACAGGGGAGTTTGAGTGGGAGTTCTGTTGGAGGAGAAGGTATTTGTGTGTGCTTGGTTTTGTATTGGTAGTATTTGTATGTGTAGAGGCTTGTAGGGGCTTTGTGCTGGGAGAGAAGCTGAGCCCTGATTAGGGGGCGGGGCTTCACTGACTAGGGGTCCTATAAAGGTAGCAGCCAGTCAGGCAGCGGCACAGACAGCTGCAGCGGCACAGGAGCCAGCAAACAGAGCTGTAAACAGGGGAGTTTGAGTGGGAGTTCTGTTGGAGGAGAAGGTATTTGTGTGTGCTTGGTTTTGTATTGGTAGTATTTGTATGTGTAGAGGCTTGTAGGGGCTTTGTGCTGGGAGAGAAGCTGAGCCCTGATTAGGGGGCGGGGCTTCACTGACTAGGGGTCCTATAAAGGTAGCAGCCAGTCAGGCAGCGGCACAGACAGCTGCAGCGGCACAGGAGCCAGCAAACAGAGCTGTAAACAGGGGAGTTTGAGTGGGAGTTCTGTTGGAGGAGAAGGTATTTGTGTGTGCTTGGTTTTGTATTGGTAGTATTTGTATGTGTAGAGGCTTGTAGGGGCTTTGTGCTGGGAGAGAAGCTGAGCCCTGATTAGGGGGCGGGGCTTCACTGACTAGGGGTCCTATAAAGGTAGCAGCCAGTCAGGCAGCGGCACAGACAGCTGCAGCGGCACAGGAGCCAGCAAACAGAGCTGTAAACAGGGGAGTTTGAGTGGGAGTTCTGTTGGAGGAGAAGGTATTTGTGTGTGCTTGGTTTTGTATTGGTAGTATTTGTATGTGTAGAGGCTTGTAGGGGCTTTGTGCTGGGAGAGAAGCTGAGCCCTGATTAGGGGGCGGGGCTTCACTGACTAGGGGTCCTATAAAGGTAGCAGCCAGTCAGGCAGCGGCACAGACAGCTGCAGCGGCACAGGAGCCAGCAAACAGAGCTGTAAACAGGGGAGTTTGAGTGGGAGTTCTGTTGGAGGAGAAGGTATTTGTGTGTGCTTGGTTTTGTATTGGTAGTATTTGTATGTGTAGAGGCTTGTAGGGGCTTTGTGCTGGGAGAGAAGCTGAGCCCTGATTAGGGGGCGGGGCTTCACTGACTAGGGGTCCTATAAAGGTAGCAGCCAGTCAGGCAGCGGCACAGACAGCTGCAGCGGCACAGGAGCCAGCAAACAGAGCTGTAAACAGGGGAGTTTGAGTGGGAGTTCTGTTGGAGGAGAAGGTATTTGTGTGTGCTTGGTTTTGTATTGGTAGTATTTGTATGTGTAGAGGCTTGTAGGGGCTTTGTGCTGGGAGAGAAGCTGAGCCCTGATTAGGGGGCGGGGCTTCACTGACTAGGGGTCCTATAAAGGTAGCAGCCAGTCAGGCAGCGGCACAGACAGCTGCAGCGGCACAGGAGCCAGCAAACAGAGCTGTAAACAGGGGAGTTTGAGTGGGAGTTCTGTTGGAGGAGAAGGTATTTGTGTGTGCTTGGTTTTGTATTGGTAGTATTTGTATGTGTAGAGGCTTGTAGGGGCTTTGTGCTGGGAGAGAAGCTGAGCCCTGATTAGGGGGCGGGGCTTCACTGACTAGGGGTCCTATAAAGGTAGCAGCCAGTCAGGCAGCGGCACAGACAGCTGCAGCGGCACAGGAGCCAGCAAACAGAGCTGTAAACAGGGGAGTTTGAGTGGGAGTTCTGTTGGAGGAGAAGGTATTTGTGTGTGCTTGGTTTTGTATTGGTAGTATTTGTATGTGTAGAGGCTTGTAGGGGCTTTGTGCTGGGAGAGAAGCTGAGCCCTGATTAGGGGGCGGGGCTTCACTGACTAGGGGTCCTATAAAGGTAGCAGCCAGTCAGGCAGCGGCACAGACAGCTGCAGCGGCACAGGAGCCAGCAAACAGAGCTGTAAACAGGGGAGTTTGAGTGGGAGTTCTGTTGGAGGAGAAGGTATTTGTGTGTGCTTGGTTTTGTATTGGTAGTATTTGTATGTGTAGAGGCTTGTAGGGGCTTTGTGCTGGGAGAGAAGCTGAGCCCTGATTAGGGGGCGGGGCTTCACTGACTAGGGGTCCTATAAAGGTAGCAGCCAGTCAGGCAGCGGCACAGACAGCTGCAGCGGCACAGGAGCCAGCAAACAGAGCTGTAAACAGGGGAGTTTGAGTGGGAGTTCTGTTGGAGGAGAAGGTATTTGTGTGTGCTTGGTTTTGTATTGGTAGTATTTGTATGTGTAGAGGCTTGTAGGGGCTTTGTGCTGGGAGAGAAGCTGAGCCCTGATTAGGGGGCGGGGCTTCACTGACTAGGGGTCCTATAAAGGTAGCAGCCAGTCAGGCAGCGGCACAGACAGCTGCAGCGGCACAGGAGCCAGCAAACAGAGCTGTAAACAGGGGAGTTTGAGTGGGAGTTCTGTTGGAGGAGAAGGTATTTGTGTGTGCTTGGTTTTGTATTGGTAGTATTTGTATGTGTAGAGGCTTGTAGGGGCTTTGTGCTGGGAGAGAAGCTGAGCCCTGATTAGGGGGCGGGGCTTCACTGACTAGGGGTCCTATAAAGGTAGCAGCCAGTCAGGCAGCGGCACAGACAGCTGCAGCGGCACAGGAGCCAGCAAACAGAGCTGTAAACAGGGGAGTTTGAGTGGGAGTTCTGTTGGAGGAGAAGGTATTTGTGTGTGCTTGGTTTTGTATTGGTAGTATTTGTATGTGTAGAGGCTTGTAGGGGCTTTGTGCTGGGAGAGAAGCTGAGCCCTGATTAGGGGGCGGGGCTTCACTGACTAGGGGTCCTATAAAGGTAGCAGCCAGTCAGGCAGCGGCACAGACAGCTGCAGCGGCACAGGAGCCAGCAAACAGAGCTGTAAACAGGGGAGTTTGAGTGGGAGTTCTGTTGGAGGAGAAGGTATTTGTGTGTGCTTGGTTTTGTATTGGTAGTATTTGTATGTGTAGAGGCTTGTAGGGGCTTTGTGCTGGGAGAGAAGCTGAGCCCTGATTAGGGGGCGGGGCTTCACTGACTAGGGGTCCTATAAAGGTAGCAGCCAGTCAGGCAGCGGCACAGACAGCTGCAGCGGCACAGGAGCCAGCAAACAGAGCTGTAAACAGGGGAGTTTGAGTGGGAGTTTGAAAGGGGAGTTTGTCTTGCGGTGCTTGTGTTGGGTTTGGTTTTGCTGTGGGTGGTGTTTTGGTGTGGTTTGTGTTTCCCAGATTAACAGGATTTAGGTGGGAAGGATATGACAGATACAGAGGTGGCAGTGGGAGTGACCCATGTAGCAGAAGACACAATGAAGATGACTGGATGTGGAAGCTGTGGTATGTACATGATCCTGGAGGGGGCACCTGGTAAGAGTTTTGTCTGCATGAAGTGCCGTCTGATAGAGCTGATGGAGGAAAAGATCCGAGGTTTGGAGATGCAGGTGGAAAGTCTGGTAGAGTTTAGGAAGGGGTTTGAGGAGATTATGGAGCAAAGACATGAGGTATCTGAAGGGAAAAGCTCAGACTTGCAGATGGAAGCAGGACTAGGGAATTCTGAGGGGAGACTGGGTGAGGAAAGTGGTCGGTGGAAGCATGTGACTAAAAGAACTAGGCAGAGGAAAAGACGGGCTAGTGAAGGAGAAATAGAGCTTAAGAATAGGTTTGCAGAGTTGGAAAATGAGGAAGGGGCTCAGCAGGTAGTCACTGAAGGTGACAGGGCAAGGAAGAAGAGAAGAGAGGTTAGTCCTATAGGAAAAGGGGAAGAGTTAATGGAGATTACACCAAATATGAGCCCCAGGAGGATACAGGATGGGTTAAAAAGGATTACAAGGGAGAATGGGAATGGAAAGAACTTGCAGCCAGAGGGAACAGGGGATAGACTGGAGAATAGCACAGTCACTAGGAAAAGGCAGGTCTATGTGATTGGGGACTCTTTACTGAGAAGAATAGATAGGCCTGTAACCAGAGCTGATCCAGAAAATAGGAGGGTGTGCTGTCTTCCGGGTGCTAAGATACGGGATGTAGACCTGAGGTTGAAAAGGATTCTAAAGGGAGCTGGAAAGAATCCCCTAATTATCCTTCATGTGGGAACAAATGATACGGCTAGATTCTCGCTGGAAAGTATTAAGGGAGACTATGCTAGGCTGGGGAGGACGCTTAAGGAAATTGAGGCTCAGGTGATCTTTAGTGGGATTCTGCCTGTTCCTAGAGAAGGGCAACAAAGGTGTGACAAGATTATGACTATCAATAGATGGCTTAGGCAGTGGTGCTATAAGGAGGGCTTTGGGATGTATGGCCATTGGGAGGCATTCATGGATAGAGGACAGTTCTCTCGGGATGGACTTCATCTGAGTAGGGAAGGAAATAGACTTCTAGGATGGAGGCTGGCACAACTGATTAAGAGAGCTTTAAACTAGGAATTTGGGGGAGATGGTTGGGAGATGTCCAGGTAATCTCCACGCCAGAATTAAGCATAGAGTGGAAAGAAAATGAAGTAAGAGTGGATACAGCTGTAGGTAGGAGGAAGGGCAGTGTAGATACAAGTCTAATAGGTTATACTGGTAGTAAAATAACCGTGCCTAATAGGGTACAGAATATGAGTGAGGCTAAACAGCAAAAATTAAGATGTTTGTACACTAATGCAAGGAGCCTAGGTAACAAAATGGAGGAACTAGAGTTACTGGTGCAGGAAGTGAAACCAGATATTATAGGTATAACAGAGACCTGGTGGAATAGTAGTCATGACTGGGCTACAGGTATTGAAGGGTATGTGCTGTTTAGGAAAGACCGAAATAAAGGTAAAGGTGGTGGAGTAGCACTGTATATCAATGATGAGATAGAATGTAAAGAAATAAGAAGCGATGAAATGGATATGACTGAGTCTGTCTGGGCAAAAATTAAATTGGGGAAGAAAACTATTAGAGCCTCCCCTGGGATAGTGCTTGGGGTGTGCTATAGACCGCCGGGATCTAATTTGGATATGGATAGAGCCCTTTTTAATGTTTTTAATAAAGTAAATACTAAAGGAAACTGTGTGATCATGGGAGACTTTAACTTCCCAGATATAGACTGGAGGACGAGTGCTAGTAATAATAATAGGGCTCAGATTTTCCTAGATGCGATAGCTGATGGATTCCTTCAGCAAGTAGTTGCTGAACCGACTAGAGGGGATGCTATTTTAGATTTGGTCTTGGTGAGTAATGAGGACCTCATAGAGGAAATGGTTGTAGGGGATAATCTTGGCTCAAGTGATCATGAGCTAATTCAGTTCAAACTGAATGGAAGGATTAACAAAAATAAATCTGCAACTAAGATTTTTGATTTCAAAAGGGCTGACTTTCAAAAATTAAGGAAATTAGTTAGGGAAGTGGATTGGACTGAAGAATTTATGGGTTTAAAGGTAGAGGAGGCCTGGGATTATTTTAAATTAAAGCTGCAGAAGCTATCGGAAGCCTGCATCCCAAGAAAGGGGAAAAAATTCATAGGCAGGAGTTGTAGACCAAGCTGGATGAGCAAGCATCTTAGAGAGGTAATTAAGAAAAAGCAGAAAGCATATAGGGAGTGGAAGAAGGGAGGGATCAGTAAGGCAAGCTACCTTATTGAGGTCAGAATATGTAGGGATAAAGTGAGACAGGCTAAAAGTCAAGTAGAGTTGGACCTTGCAAAGGGAATTAAAACCAATAGTAAAAGGTTCTATAGTCATATAAATAGGAAGAAAACAAAGAAAGAAGAAGTGGGACCGCTAAAAACTGAGGATGGAGTGGAGGTCAAGGATAATCTAGGCATGGCCCAATATCTAAACAAATACTTTGCCTCAGTCTTTAATAAGACTAAAGAGGATCTTAGGGATAATGGTAGCATGATAAATGGGAATGAGGATATGGAGGTAGACATCACCATATCTGAGGTAGAAGCGAAACTCAAACAGCTTAATGGGACTAAATCGGGGGGCCCAGATAATCTTCATCCAAGAATATTAAAAGAATTGGCACAAGAAATTGCAAGCCCATTAGCAAGAATTTTTAATGAATCTGTAAACTCAGGGGTTGTACCGTATGATTGGAGGATTGCTAACATAGTTCCTATTTTTAAGAAAGGGAAAAAAAGTGATCCAAGTAATTATAGGCCTGTTAGTTTGACATCTGTAGTATGCAAGGTCTTGGAAAAAATTTTGAAGGAGAAGGTAGTTAAGGACATTGAGGTCGATGGTAAATGGGACAAAATACAACATGGTTTTACAAAAGGTAGATCGTGCCAAACCAACCTGATCTCCTTCTTTGAGAAAGTAACAGATTTTTTAGATAAAGGAAACGCAGTGGATCTAATTTACTTAGATTTTAGTAAGGCGTTTGATACGGTGCCACATGGGGAATTATTAGTTAAATTGGATAAGATGGGCATCAATAGGAATATTGAAAGGTGGATAGGGAATTGGTTAAAGGGGAGACTACAACGGGTCCTACTGAAAGGTGAACTGTCAAGTTGGAGGGAGGTTACCAGTGGAGTTCCTCAGGGATCGGTTTTGGGACCAATCTTATTTAATGTTTTTATTACTGACCTGGGCACAAAAAGTGGGAGTGTGCTAATAAAGTTTGCAGATGATACAAAGCTGGGAGGTATTGCTAATTTAGAGAAGGACAGGGATACCCTACAGGAGGATCTGGATGACCTTGTAAACTGGAGTAATAGGAATAGGATGAAATTTAATAGTGAGAAGTGTAAGGTCATGCATTTAGGGATTAATAACAAGAATTTTAGTTATAAGCTAGGGACGCATCAACTAGAAGTAACGGAGGAGGAAAAGGACCTTGGAGTATTGGTTGATCATAGGATGACTATGAGCTGCCAATGTGATATGGCTGTGAAAAAAGCTAATGTCGTCTTGGGATGCATCAGGAGAGGTATTTCCAGTAGGGATAAGGAGGTTTTAGTACCGTTATATAAGGCACTGGTGAGACCTCACCTGGAGTACTGTGTGCAGTTCTGGTCTCCCATGTTTAAGAAGGATGAATTCAAACTGGAACAGGTACAGAGAAGGGCTACTAGGATGATCCGAGGAATGGAAAACTTGTCTTATGAAAGGAGACTCAGGGAGCTTGGCTTGTTTAGCCTAACTAAAAGAAGGCTGAGGGGAGATATGATTGCTCTCTATAAATATATCAGAGGGATAAATACCAGAGAGGGAGAGGAATTATTTAAACTCAGTACCAATGTGGACACAAGAACAAATGGATATAAACTGGCCACTAGGAAATTTAGATTAGAAATTAGACGAAGGTTTCTAACCATCAGAGGAGTGAAGTTTTGGAATAGCCTTCCGAGGGAAGTAGTGGGGGCAAAAGATCTATCTTGCTTTAAGATTAAACTCGATAAGTTTATGGAGGAGATGGTATGATGGGATAACATGGTTTTGGTAATTAAATATTCATGGTAAATAGGCCCAATGGCCTGTGATGGGTTTTAGATGGGGTAAGATCCAAGTTACCTGGGAAAGAATTTTCTGTAGTATCTGGCTGATGAATCTTGCCCATATGCTCAGGGTTTAGCTGATCGCCATATTTGGGGTCGGGAAGGAATTTTCCTCCAGGGCAGATTGGAAGAGGCCCTGGAGGTTTTTCGCCTTCCTCTGTAGCATGGGGCACGGGTCACTTGCTGGAGGATTCTCTGCTCCTTGAGGTCTTTAAACTACAATTTGAGGACTTCAATAGCACAGATATAGGTGTGAGGTTTTTTTTTGTAGGAGTGGTGGGTGAAATTCTGTGGCCTGCGTTGTGCAGGAGGTCAGACTAGATGATCATAATGGTCCCTTCTGACCTAAATATCTATGAATCTATGAATCTATGAATGTGCACATCCCATGCAAGATGCAGGTAATGCTTTGAAGTTACATCCTGTTTTATTTTAACTCTTTCTAAAAGGATAAATGTATTTAAAATTTTTCCCATATTAAAATAAAAAGTGCAGTTTAAGGCACTTACAAATGGACAGGGTCCTTCCAGCCCCCTTCCCCCCCAAAAAACCCCACTACAACACATCTGGGTATGTACTTTATGAACTTGATCTCTTGTTCTCTTGCTCTTTTCTGTTCCATTCTCTAACAGAGCAGCAAAAAATCAGGTGACTCTGATGAGTGTCATCACATTTATATTACATCAGGGACAAGGGTTACCTGATTCATCAAGCTGTGTTTTTACGAATCCACCATATTTCCTTTAGCTTTAATATATTGCGTGTCTCAATCACCAGGCTGTTATGTTTTCCCATGTGAACCCTGATCATATGAAAACAGAAGGTACATAGTTGAGACAACTTGTAATTTAATTGAGGTATGAAGCTGGAGGACAGAATGAACAGTTGGGTGGTTTTGGTCGGCTTGAAATCAGTCTGCATTTCAGGCAGAACAAGAGAAAAAAATCAGATTTTTACTGGGATGAATTAAAAAAGTTTTGTGCCAAAATTCCCAGACATCGAAGTGACTTAAGGCTTGTCTACATTACCTGCAGGATCGGCGGGCAGCAATCAATCCAGCAGGGGTCGATTTATCACGTCTAGTCTAGGCGCGATAAATTGACCGCCGAGCGTTCTCCCGTCGACTCCGGTATTCCACCGGAGTGAGAGGCGCAGACAGAGTCGAAGGGGGAGTGTCAGCTGTCGACTCACCAGAGTGAAGACATAGCTGAAGTTGCATAACTTAGATCCCCCCTCCCCACAGTGTAGATCAGGTCTTAGTAGCTTAAGTCCCATTTTCAGAAGCGACCTAAGAGCCTAAGTCTCATTGCAAGTCATTTGGATTTAGGCTTCAAAGGGTATGTCTATACCACAATGTAAGTCTAGGCTTAGTGGATCTCGAGTCAGAGGACCCTGGGTTAGAGAACCAAGGGATTGAGTGTCTGCACTGATTGTCAACCCTAGGTTAAGAATTTTCTAACCTGGTCTCAAACCAGGGCTCCAAAGTCCACAGTGGAATACAGAGACCCAAATCTAACCAACCACATCCCAGACTTCTTAGCACCCTCCCCAAACGTGGCCACTTTGGTCCTTTATTCATTGTTCACTGTGTGAAAACGTGGCTGTCCAGAGGACAAAGAAAGTCGGTCTGTGGGATTATGGAATATATTTGGCAGATTCCAGAGCACAAATCCAGTGGGGTACATCTATGTTGCAAAGCGATAGGGCTTGAACTCTGGGTCCTAGTTTGACTCAGGCTCGGCACCTCCACTCTTGTGAGATCCTGGGTCTGAGCCCTGGGTTAGTGCAACTTGTGTGTAAGTGGAATGAGGATTGGCTTGAGCCCGAGTTCAAACGCTGGGTTTACACTACAGTGTAGACATATCCAAAATGCCTAAGTCGCACACATTTTTGAAAATTTGGCTCCTGGGTTTTCCTGTGGCTTAATCCCATACACTGAGTGATCTCCTCCACTGTTGGTCACCTACATTACCAGTTTAGCCTACTATGTTCCACTGAAATCAGTTGAAGAAAGGGGTCTATCTGTTTGGTCCATTCAGCTGTCTAAATGGGGTGTTTTGCCTATATGTATCTTGAAAATGTAATGGCATCCTAGAAGGTAGGTGTACTGTGAATACTCTCTAATGCTAATTTAAAATAACCAGTCTAATAAAGGATTTGAAATAAATCATCAAAAGAGCACATTTTATTGTGCAAAAGAGCTAATTTTATTGTTCAAATGATAGCAGTTGTCATGCACAATAAATAATGAAACTCACCAATTTAAAAATCATTTTTACCACTTCTATCTAATAAAATCTACATAGGTTTTGTAGGAAGATATAAAAATATGTATAGTAGCATATCTTTGCTATTTTACTCTTCATCTGACAGTTAATAAAATACCTGCAAGTTCTAATTCTGAAAATTAATGGTCCAATCTGTCACATTTATTATGACATATGTAGTAATGGCTGATCTTTTCAGTCTCATAGTACCAACAGTGTTAATTGCACTGATATAAACTTCGTTGATAGCTGTGAAAACAGTAATATTGTTGCATGTACACTTCTATAATTTAGGACTGACAACATCATGCCTAACTAGCCATCTTGCTTTTGAATTATTTGCAGATTGCTCAGTGAAGCTGTTGGCAGAGCAATAGCCTAATACTATTGTAGTTTCTGCTAAGGAGAAAATTAAGTCCTATTGGTCCTGTGCCTGTCCTGCAAGAGGTTCACTGAGTGTTTAAAAAGTGAGTAGGAGAGATTCTGAGCGTTTGAAACAGCAACAAACCTTCTATTTAGACCACCCATGAAAAGGTTCTGTACTGCCAACTTTTATTTTTGCCTTTTCCTTGCCATCATACCACCATTTATATTGAGCTCTCATTAGATGGGTCAGTATTTGGATGCAGGACCTCCAGGGAATACCAAGTAGCTGCAGGAAGTGTAATGCTAATGAATCAACAAGTGGTGTTCTCTTCTTGTGAATCAGTGATGAATGCTGCAATATGTTGCTTGGGGGCACAGTAGTGCTGGATGGGTTTCTTTTAAATAGTTAAAAACAAAGTCCTAACCAGTTCTGGCTACGAACCCTCACCTCCTCCCACTCCCCCAAAACTATGGCACTTCTCACAAGTGTTTGGATTGTTGATCCTGGTATTCTGACTTGTGTAGCATCCTTCTGCTTGCCTGAAAACCTCCCATTAAGGTTCAAGTGTGGGAAAAGTCGTTCTTCCCTTCCTGTCTTAACACTGTCATGTCATGACTCTGTGCACTGTTAAAAAGCTACTGTGTTCTACCCCAGTGCTGTTTGAATTCCTGTTCAGAAGTAATTTAGACATGTGCCTCAGTTACAAAGTTAGAATCCAGATTTTGTATAGTTCAGGGTATTTATATGTGGGATTTTGGTTTAGTTGGTGACTTAGAGCCCAGCCCTGAAATTTCAGACCCATATTTAAAGACAGGGTGTTTTTAGATCCTGCATATTTATTTTGGGTACATCTCTAATATAGTTTTTACTCTGTATCTCCTTGTAAAACTCATTAGGATCCTTTGTGATGGGGCTATTTTTGATATGCATGGAGAAGAAAATGACTACCTATTGTGTGTGAGACAGAATCTCTGCAGAGTGTAAAGAGAATAAACCAAAGTCATAAATAGGTGACTTACTTATGGAGAAACATCCCCCTTTTTGAAGTAAGTAGAGCAACTGCCCAAGTAGTGTTAGCTTGATCCTTGTTCTTGTTTGTTTGTGTGACTGTGATTTGCCCTCCTTATCTGCCTTAGCTTTGCCTTTGATTTATTTGAAGCTCAAAGGCTATTCCTACTGCTGCGAAGATTCCCCCCTGTTGGGGAGCTGTAGCAGATTCTTGGTGCTGTTTGTTTAGTAGATTCTGCACGTGGCTGTACAATATGTAAAGAAAATCTTTTGAGAATTGTCTTTTGCTGACACCTTTCTTGAGCTTCAATCGTTCTTTTTTCCAGAGGCTTATTTCCCAGTGTCTCCTAAAAAGTTCTTTCTTCCACAAGATAATTTCCCCATAGGATAAGCCTGGATGATTCCTGCTGTTAATAGTAAACACTGCCACTGCTCAAGGGCTGAGAACTTCTAAATTCTAAATGTTTGTTAGGTATGCTAAACATCAGGTTCAGCACGGCAGTCGTATGAGTTCTCATTTTGGGATGAGAACAGTACATAACAAATATCACTAGGTGGCATAACCACCCTGGTGTACCATCCGTGTTAAACCGCACTTGTAACAATTGTTTGTATCTTTGACTGTAGTCTGAAATAATTTCTGTTCAAAAGACAATATATTCTGGTCCTTTATAAAACTCTCTTAACAGAGAATCACTGGACTGACTCTACAATGGAAAAAAGCAAGTAGGCGAGTGTATGCAATCATACAGAAGTTAGAGCTAGCCTTTTGAACTCAACATATTTCTGTTAATACATCACAAGCTAATACAGAGAACAGTGCTGAGGAATGAATATTTTTCTTTCCTTTTCTTGCATGCTTGAAAAAGCATTCTCCAACGATTTATTGAAAGAGTCTTTCTACCAAAAGTGAGGTTTATTCTTTCTTTAAAATTATTAGGGAAAGTCTTGTACATTTCAAGCTGGCTATGACATACACATTCACTAGAGTGAATCAGCACATAAACTCATAGAGGGAAGCACTTAAAAGTTTTAAGCACATACATAAAGTGCTTTGAGCACCAAAAAGATGCTTAAGTTCATCCCCCAAGTTAAATCATCAGCTGAACTGTTTTCTTAGATCAGGGCCTTAGTGAAAATTTATTTATAATGGAAATAGTATTGAAAAATTTCTCCATGTAAAGATAAGGCATGGTTTCTGTATTGATTCTGTCAGGGAATCCACCTTTCTGAAACCTGGAGAGAGGTACAAATACAGTGTTTGATGTATGGTATGTGAAATGTGTATGGATCTAAATTACATTTACTTGATTTTTATTTAAATGTAATTTTTCAATGCTAAAATAGTGCTTTATTTAGAAATATAGATGAATAAAATAAGGTATTTCTACTGTTTAAAATACTTTCTCTGAAACGTGATCCATATTGCAAATATTTTTGCACCATAGCAAGAAGATAGTTGTCTGAAAGAGTGCAACCAAATTCACTTTTCAGATATGTGCATATTCATGAATAATATGTGCATATTCATGAACAAGAACACAGTTTTGGCCTTGAGTTTACGATAAAGGTTTTGCAGTATTTGTTCACAAGTGAGTGACAAACTTGTGCAAATCTTGTGCAAGTCATGCAGTTTAATACATCTGTTTGTTAAGGGTGCACATTAAAGATAAAACTGAAATATTTTAAACAAATCAACCTTCCAATACATGATATTATGGACACTGAAAGAATTTTAAAAGCTTACTTTTCACCCTTTGAAGTTGATTTTTTTTTTTTCACCTGGAGAGCAACAATAGGATGGGCCAGCTTCATTTTAATCAGTTTCACATTTTGTTTTTGTGCTCTTTACAATTCTTGTGAGTTTGGGTTGTAACACTGTTGTCATGTGACATGAAAAGTTTTACCATCCTGATGCTATCAACTGAATAAAACTATTCCCAGAATCTGATTGGCTAATTATGAGGAAGTGGTGGAACCTGTATTGGTGGAGGTGAAGGGGTGGGATTGCAAGCTCAGTTCAGCCCATGTGTGAAGGTACATGATGGAGAGAGAAAAACCTCTTCTTCATAGTTTAAGGTTGCAGCCATAGTCCCATTATAAGGCTGAACTGATTCCCCCTTGTAACTCTGAAAAGAGAGGAAAGAAATGCTCAGATTTTCAAATAGGGAGTGTTCAAGGCTCATTGACAACTGGAACATTTTCTGAATGTCTTCATTAAATTTGAGCAAATGCTTCTTGATTTCCTTTTTGAAATATTTGCAGTGTCTGATGTTTCTTTGTATTCCTCAATCTGCCAAACAAAATCAATTCACACGAGGAAATAGAACTTCAGTCACATACTTAAATTTAAGCACGTGCGTAAGTGCTTTGCTGGAGTGGGTTGAGTCCATGGGTAGCTTTCAACACTGGATGATGCAAAAGGCCATTTTTTAGGGTTGTGATAGTAAGATATTGAAGAGATTGCCATTATTTGAAAACTAGACATGATTCTCAGTCCACTGTAATAAGAAAGGGGGAAAAATTGGTGATGGAGAATATTTTTATCATGGAGTTCAGATCCCATTTCAAAAGTGAAAGAAAATTTCAGGATCAGATAAAATGACTCTTCCTTTCAGCATGCTTCATCAAAGTGCTCCTTTGGCTTGGCATTCTCTAGATTGGTAACAGGAACAGAGATGAAAACTTACATAGGAATCATCTGACAGCTCGACACACAGTCCTGCTATACAATGTAGTAGATACATATCTTATCCAATAGAGCATGTGAAAGTTGTTTCCAATCACAACTGTAATATCCTAATTCTCACTGTTCTTTGTTTAGTGCTTTCCGATCTACAGATGGGAAAGCAGTAGATAAGTGCAGGTCATTATTAGTAGTCTTTTTTTTTTTCCTTCCCAGTGATGTAACCAACACTCGGGGAAGTTCAGGGACTTGGTGAGGAGGCATTGCACCCTAATGAGCTAGGCATGGGCTATGGAATTAAGAAACTGTGCATTCTAGTCTTGCGTCTGAGATTTAGACCCTGACCATAGAAATATTTGTTTGTGCTTATCTTTATGCAAGTCAATGGGATTACTAGTGTGCGTGAAGTTAAACATATGTGTCTTTTCAGGATTGGGATGTTAATTCGCTGAGACTTTTTACCAGTCTTTGGAAAGAAGAGAGCCTCCGCTTTCCATGTGTGAGTGGCTAGCACCTGCATATTCACAGTGGAGCTGTCTTGGCAGGCGCACTCTGCTCTGGGAGCCATCATTAGTTCGGGCGGCACCAGTCACTTCTTTCTTTATTTTTTTTTTATAATCCACTGGCACATTCTGTCCAATTTATTAAAAATTTTAGAACAGTGTCTTCACTGACTGATATAAAAGAAAAAAAGATGTGATTAAAGAAAAAAATCTGAAAGAAAACAGGGAAATCCCAAAATGGAAAAACTGGTTTTTAAATATATCAGTATTGCTCGGGGACAGTGAAGAATTTATCTATCACATCCTTTACAAAACCCAAGCACTCAAAAGGAAATGAATAGTTAAGACTATTATAAATCCTACACTGCCCACATACTAAAGAACTTAGTCTTCCCAAGTCTACCAAATTGAAAACTATTTTTTCCAGTAATGTCAGAATCTGAACAGAACACACAACCTTTTTGAAAAAGAATTGTTATACTGCAGCTATGAGTGTGAGTGTGTGTGTGTATATATATTTTAAAGACACAGACAAAAGTACTGGAAAAGACCGTAAGCTCTTCACGGTGGAGACTTTTTGTACAATGCCGAGCACAATGCGGCCCTGATCTTGGTCAAACCCTATGCGCTATTGTAATAGTTAAGATTAATAACAATAATTAATAAGGGTGATTGAACCTAAGATCGGTGATGGCAGCCACATGCTGACAAGGAAAATGAATGTTACAACAAACTTTTTGAAATAAAAGCCAGTCAACTTAACTAGCTAACTAATGAAGTTAGTTAACATCATTGGCTTTTATTCTCTAATTCTTCTTCATAACTGGGTGCTAAGCATCCAATAAAGGTGGGCGGTTCTTTACCTGTCATTGGGAATGAAGAAATATATCTAAGTTTTTGTCAAAATAGAGAGCATATGAGAGGTTTTCTGGATGGTTTTGGTTTCTTTAATCCAGATGTCTGCTTTTAAAATAGTTTCAAAGTTCTTATATTAAAGAGACATCAAAGCAAACAGATGGGAATAACATTGTCAGTAGCGAGAACATTTGTAATGAGATGCTGGACAACAGAATGTGTACTTTTGATGTCAGAATAGATTAGGGATCTGAATACATTAATGTTCTTAGAATGTATTACTAACCAACTTGGAGGTCAGGCAGAGACATTTAAGATGATCTGAGACCCATATTTGAGCTTACAATTAATATTTCTGTGTTATATTGTGTTTTTATTTCTTTGTGAGATTTACCTCCAGAGGAATACAGTTTTATACTGGCACATTGGTACAGAAGTACATTTTATGTAGATTTTGTAAATCACTTAAGAAATAAATGGAAATGTGTGAATCTAGTGACCATAAAAGGTCTTATACTGGTGGCTCAGACACTGGAGATCTTTCTATCCACAACTAGTAAAGGACTGGAAGTTTAATTCATGTAACTGCACACTTTCTACACATACATATATTACTTATGAATTCTATAAGATAATTAAAATAACATTAATTATATTGGGGGCAATGGCATTAATAACTGTCTTGGGTCTGTAACAAACTTTCAGGCCATCTGGTCTTCCTAGCTAATCATTAATGTCCTGTGTCTAGAGAGCTGTTTCTTAACTAAATGAGAGACGGTCCAAGTGGAAACCCCAAATCTGAACACGTCTGAATTCAGTGAGCATTAGCTCCAAATCAAACTATCAGGTTCTGACCCATCTCTAACTAAGTCATGAATATGAAGACCAGACCCCACACTAATCATAGATCCTAGGGCTTCTGTGGGGCTTCCCATGTAGAAGAGGTTTAGTTGTTGAAGGGGATTTTTATGGCTCATGCTGGGATTGACATCACAGCCACCCATAGTACAGAACTGAAGAAATGCTGAGCACTGCACATGCCAGCATTTCCGTCCTGTCAGGCACTCTAATTAGAAGTAGGTTGGGCTCCTTGGCTGTGATGTACAGGAGGTTTGTGCAGACAGAGCTTTGCTGAAATCAATGTGTGAAAATAAAGACATCCTTAGGGAAAATTGTTTTCAGACCAGCTCTTCCCCATGCAATATGAAGAACCTCTTACTTTGTTGTGTGTCTTCCTGCTCTCTCTGTAGTTGAATGGTCAAGCATATGTCTACAATAATAGATTTTTTTGTGTTGGTGCTTCCACTGGTGGTATACTGACCACATAGTGGTCCTTTTTGCTATCTCATGTATGTCCCTTTTTAACATGTCTTGAAAGCTGCCTCTATCTCACCAGTGTTCTGTCCAGTTTTCCCTATCTGATCATGCAAAGTAGCTTGCCAAAGCCATGTACCAAGTCAATGGGAGCTCAGAAATATAGACCAGGACTTCTGATTCCAGTCTCCAGTTCTAACCACAGGTTTTGTTGTCATCTCTAAGGAGGTACAATTCTGGCAGCATGATTCCCACACTGAAGCTTAGTACCTTCCACAAACAGAATGAAAAATTACAGTGGCCTGAGGAAGAGCTCTGTTTTGGCTCAAAAGGTTGTCTCTCTCACAAACAGAAGTTGGTCCAATAAAAGACATCACCTCACTCACCTTGTCTCTCCCTCTCTCAAGGAAAATTAAGAAACAGACAGAGGAATTCATTTTGCAGTGCTCACCAGATAATTCAAGTGTTAAACACTCTTTAAAAATGATCCTGCTGGAAAAGAGAGACACTGGGATTGTCAGTTCAGTCTTGCCAGAGTGCAGTTGGAAAAAGAAGGAAAACTCCAAGTGCAACTAATCATCCCCTGTGTTTTGTTACAGCATCCCTGAGTGGGTGAGGGAAAAAGGGAGGTTATTCCAGATGAAGCAGCCTTTCTTCTTTCCTCTCTGCACTGAAGTGGTCAGGTTTAGGTGAGCCATCTGCTTCCACTTCTTACATTAAAAATTAGTGGGCCGTGCTGTGTAGCACATTGCAAAACCCAGCTGGAGGAATCCTTGGAGTGAAAATGTACAAAAGCAGTTCTGTGTTTCCAGTGATGATTCTCATTTGAGAGGCGGAATTACACACAAGCAAGTACATAAATTCAGCATTAGCACCTGTCCTGAGCCCAGTTGTTGTTGCTTTGACTTATCACGATCCTGTGAGGTTTGCTAAAATTCAGCTAAATGTGACTCAGAGGAAAGAGTGCCAACTAGCTGTCCACAACCACCATCTCTTCATACATCCATTCACATTCTGTCATTCACCAACATTTTCTTTGTTAACCCTGAAAGTTACTTCTAGATGTCAAGCAACTCAGAGCTGTATAGGAAGACAAGACATTTTTATTTTTGTAGTGTTTCTTATGCCTCGATCTCTACCTACGAGGCACAGGATACCTGAGTTAAGGCGCCGATCCCCGTACTCACGGTACCGTCGGACCTCTCTCCAGAGATTGCCGTGGTGCAGGTCACCATGGTGCAGGTCTTCCTGGCATTGATCCACTCGGGTGCAGGATTGTTCATGGTCGCGGCATCGGTCTCCAGCTCCCCGGTACTGCTCTTCAGGCAGGCACCGATCCTTGCCCTCTCCTTACCGGTCACCGACGAGGGTCAGTCGGCAGACGCAGGCCTCTACAGCTCCACCCTGGTCGCCGGAAGGGCCATGGTCTGAGTCGGAGGAGGAGTTCAGCCCCTCACCAAGGAAAGGTGTGGCTTCTGTGGGGCGGCGTGGCAGCAGAGACAGTTGCCTGCTTAGTGTCAGTACTGGAACCCATGGGGTGTACCTGTTATGCTGGTCCCGTACTCCCACCGTTCCTCCCTGGCCACATTGGACAAGCCACTGCCGGCCCTGGAATTGGAGCACGGTGCTGAATCCAACATGGGGGCAACACAGCAGGCTCCAGCGCCCAAGGAGCCATTCCCAGACAAGGAGGGGAAGCTGCACCTCCCCCTGCAGTGCTGTCATCATTGTCCTCTCTGGACGAAATGGTGGCGGGTCCATCCCAAACGAGCAACACCTCCCCCCCCCCCACCGGCAACTTCAAGGAGCACCAGGCCCTCCTCAAAAGGGTGGCTGCCAATCTGAAGTTGGAGGTAAAGGAGCTAGCAAAGGAGTCCGACGACTGCTTTAACGTTACATCCTCCAGTATCCCAGCCCAGGTTGTGCTGCCCTTCCACCCAGGGGTTCTTAAAATTGATAAATCAGTATGACAGACCCCCCCCCTTCCATTCTGCCTAGCTCTGAGAAGGCAGGAGAGAAGTACTATGTCCCCGCAAAGGGATTTGAATACCTACATACTCACCCTCCAGCGGGGTCCTTGGTCATATCTGCTGTCAATGAGAGGGGCAGGCAGGGCAAGCCGAGTGGCACACCAAAAAAATAAAGATGCCACGAGGCTGGACTTGTTTGGCAGGAAAAAAATTTCAACAGCCAGCCTGCAATTCGGGTGTCTAGGCAGGTACATCTTCAACCTGTGGGACTCCTAAACAAGTTAAAGGATGCCCTTCCACAGGACCACGTTGGTGGAGGAAGGCAGAGCAGTAGCAAGAGGCGCCCTCTAGATGGCCTGGGAAGCGGTTCACATATTGGTCCTCAGATAAAGGTATTCGGCCCGAGCGGGCCTTGTTGCAGTTGATCCTGGACTACCTTCTGCATCTCAAGCTCCAGGGCCTGTCCCTTTCATCTATTAAGGTCCATTTGGCTGCTATTTCGGCCTTCCATCTGCTGCCTGAGGGCAGGTCGGTTTTCGCCCAAGACATGACTGCCAGGTTCATCAAGGGCCTCGAGATCCTCTACCCACACGTCAGGGACCCTATCCCTCCGTGGACCTGAATCTTGTGTTGTCCTGAGTTATGGGACACCCCCACCCTGCCTTTGAGCCTCTGGCTTCCTGCTCTCTCCTCCTCCTCTCCTGGAAGATCGCATTTTTGGTCTCAATAACTTCAACCAGCAGGGTCTCTGAGATTAGGGCGCTTACCTCAGAACAGTCTTTTACAAGGACAAGGTCTAGCTGTAACCACACCTGGGCTTCCTGCCAAGGTGGTCTCACAGTTTCGTACTGGGCAAGACATTTATTTACCTGTCTTTTTTCCAAAGCTGCACAAGTTGGAGGAGGAGCGTCGGCTGCATTCCCTAGATGTCTGAAGGGCACTCGACATTCCACAAGTTGATGTAGTTGTTCATCGTGCTGGCCGACAGGATGAAAGGTCATCCAGTGTCCACTCAAAGTATTTCTTCTTGAATCACTGCCTGCATTCACTGCTATGGTCAGGCAAAGGTGCCACCTTGGGCGATCGTAACTGCCCATTCAACCAGGGCGCAAGCCTCTTCGGCAGCTTTCCTAGCCCAAGTGCCAATCCAGGACATCTGTAGGGCAGCCAGCTGGTCATCCATCCACACGTTCACATCCCATTATGCGCTTTTCCAGCAGGCCTGGGACAATGCTGGCTTTAGTAGAGCAGTGTTACAAGCTGCAAGACCGTGAACTCCGAGCCCACCTCTGAGGATACTGCTTGCAAGTCACCTAGAATGGAACCAACATGAGCAAGCACTCGAAGAAGAAAAAATGGTTACCTACCTTTTTCGTAACTGTTGTTCTTCGAGGTATGTTGCTCATGTCCATTCCATTACCCGCCCTTCTGCCCCTCTGTCGGAGTTGCCGGCGAGAGGGAGCTGAGAGGGTGTAGGGCCGGCGGCGCCTGATATACTGATGCATGAGCGCGTCACTCAAGGTGGTGCCACAGCCAACCCTACGGATACCGCTAAGGCAAAAATCTCCAACAACTGTGCACTTGGGAGTGCAAACACCTGGAATGGAACGGACATGAGCAACACATCTCAAAGAACAACAGTTACAAAAAAGGTAGGTAACTGTTTTTTCTCTTCTAGCTCACAACTGTTGCCTATCACTTTGGTGTGTGAGCGCTGAGAGACACCTAGAAGGTTTACTCTGTACTAGTGAGCTCACTTTATTTCCCCTCTTAGTTTGTTAACCAGAATTATGAAAAATGTCTTCTAGCCATCAGTCCTTCAGTGTGTGCAAATAAAACCAAATCATGTTTTGAGCATGTGTGATCTTCACTAAGTGAAATCTTTCTGAGGGGTATCTTTGAAACCCTTCATTCAGAATCCCTTTTAAAATCTATCAGGGCAGTGGAGGGGAAATAGAAAATATTTAACTAATTCAATAAACAGGTAATAAAAAAGTTACGTGAGACAGAACAGAAGGGAGGAAAAACAGTAATGGCACTGTTATATGACTCCATCCCCAATTACTGAACTATCACCATCTCTTCCAGACAGTGAGAGAGAGAGAAATTAATTTCTTGTGGCTGACCAATTACACACTTACTTTTGTACAAAACAAGTTTTGAGAAATAAATTATCTGTGATTGCTAGCAGCACTTCCTTTCCTCTCTCTCACTGCAGCAAAGCTTGATAGCTGTTGGCAACTATATCTCGGTTGATTTGATCAGAAACCATCTGAAAATGACCACCCTTACCCTGAAGCCTAAAAATAAAGAACTTCTCAAAAGCATCTTTAAAATTTTCAGTTGAAACACAGATTGTCTGGCTTCGATATTGGAAAACAGTCTGTTGGTGATAGGGATGCTCTTATATTGGCATTTCTGTTTCAACATAAAGGGTCCTCAGCCTGGCTTCTAAAATTGTGTCCATCATATTTCATGTGAATAATTCTGGATTTGTGTTTGCAAAACACCTCTGTGTATGCAGATTGGGAGATTTGGGGTCTAGATACCTACGTAGTGCATTGAACACAGGACTGGGCGTCCAGAGACTGAGTTTTGTTTCTAGCTCAGTCACTAGCTTTTTGTGCCCCTATATAAGTCATTTAACTTCTTTGTGCTTCAGCTACCTTGTTTATAATATGAGGATAATAATACTTTACCCAGCCTTGGAATGTGTTTTGAGACTTGCGCAGTTTTGGGTTGGCACTTAAAGCTGCAAGTCTACTGCTAATATTCACATCTTGCATATTTGAAAATCACACTTTCTAACACTAAAGAACTTTTTCAGTTGTTCTGTTGATGGCTAAATCTCTGCTCGCACTAACCAGTGCCTTTGGATAGACAGCGTTCAAGTTTGTGCTTTTAGGTAGTTTTCTTGCAAGCACTGGGAGTGAAACAGAGGCAGAAAAACTCACCATAAAAAGTAAATGACTCCACATACTTTATGAACCTCTTCCAGCTCATCAGCATTGTTGTTTAGAGATGAGCCCATGCTGCAGAATTTGGATCCAGATCTAAACATTTCCAGTGTTCGGGCTTTTGATTCTGGGTTCCTGGTTTGAGCTCAGAAAGAATGTATTAATATAGAATTAGGATAATTTAGGTTAAAATAAGGGTATCATGCCAAGTGAGGAAGAATAAGAAGGTATTTAAGGATGATAATGCCTGCCTAGAAAATACAATTTGAGGTTATGTACTTTAAACTTCTGATATTGAGTCCAGAGAGGCTGAGCAGTATAGATGGATAGGAAAGACCATATCTTAAGAGATGTTATGCAGAAAAAATCTGCAAGTTTTAAACATAGGCTAGATGTGAGGACCTGGAGGGAGGTCTGAGTTGACGATGACACCCAGGTTACAGGTCTCAGTGACAAGAAGGATGGTAGTGGTGGTCATAGTGATCAAGAAAGAAGGTAGCAGAGAGGAACCAAGATGAAAAACCAAGTTTAGCTGGAACTGGCAGCTGGATATCCACTGGGAGATGTCAGAGACAGAAGCTGGGATTTTACCTTGATCAGAGGAGACAGGTTTGGAGTACACAGGTAGATGTGTGAGTCATCAGTGTAGAGATGGTCGTTGCACTTGTGTTTGTGGATGAGGCATGGAAGTCAGAGAAGACAAAATGTCAAGTGGAGGAGCATGGTCGATGGAGTCATAGGCAGCTGACTGGTCAAGGGGATGAGGATGGAGTACTGGTTCTGAGCTTTTGGCCAGAAAGAGGTTATTAGAGACTTTGGTGAGAGTGATTTCAGTGGAGTGCAAGGTGTGGACAGGGTCTAGGAGGAAATTGGAAGAGAGGAACTCCAGAGTATGAGTTTAAACAGAGTGTTGAATGACCATAGAAATGACAGGGAGAAGGGAAAAGGGGTGGTAGTTGGAGAGGCAACGGTGGGTTTTTTAAGATGGGAAGGACTAAAACATGCTTGTATAGTGAGGTGAAAGAGCCAGAGAAGAGAGAATGGGACGGTAAGGAGAAGAGTAAGGGAAAGAATGAGATTTGGCACAAGGGAGATTAGGAGATAGGATGGGATGGAGTCACTGGAGCAAATTAAGGGGTTAGAAGAACAGAGAATAAACTACTGCAGTCTGTGATGGGGGAGAAGAGAAGGTGATGCAAGGGGAAGGTCATGTCATATTTTGCCAATTTTCTCTTGGAAGAAATGAGCAAGATTCTGTGCAGAGAGAGAAGTGGAGGCACGAGGAGGGAAGGGTTTGAGTGAATCAAAGGTGGCAAAACGGTGGAGGGATTGTGGGCACAGGATTCAGTTAAGTTAGAGAAGTAGAGTTCTTTATCTAGGAAGATGGCAGACTTGAAAGAAAAAAACACAAATTTATAGTGGAGGAAGTCAGCCTGGTCATGGGATTTCTGCTGAAGATGCTCCACAGTGGGAGAGCATGAGTGGAGGAAACAGATTTCGGGGGTTAGCCAGGGCAGGGGTTGGCAGGGTTGACCTTGTGATGGGAGCGAGGGGCAAAAGTGTCAAACATGGAGGAGATTGGCAACAACCATATCGGTGGAAGAAAGTAAGAAGGAACAGGGGTGACAAGGCTGAGAGCAGACAAGAAGTCATCAGTGCTGCCACAATTAATTCACCTGTCCCTTTTATAATGGGGATGGGGAGGAAAGAAAACCCAAAGATTCTTTGCTCACTTGCCAAAAATGACTCTCCCTAAGAGCGGGCTAGTGGAATTTAGCAAGGTTTCCCGAACCTTAAAAGCTGTGATATTATATGTTATATTTGTGCATGTGCATAGTTTCTAAAGTTTTTAGTTTGTAATAAGTGGCAGTGCCAGGATCTAGGAGTTCTATTCATTCTTAGGTGTTAGTAACTGCTGTTGTGGCTCCTCACTCCAGATTCTTTATCTTCACTCTTTTACACTGCCCACAGGGAAACAATGTGAATGCTGCACCTTTAAATCTCAGACCCGCAAGAGAAGTCGATGTTTCTAGATGTCAAAATGTTCTCTTCTGACCTGACCATTCCATGGAAGAAGTTTGTTGAAAGTGTGATTGACTGACTGACGTAATGACTGATTGGCTGATAACAGCTGCTGACAGTGATTGATTGAGTGCAAAATTATCTGTTCTCGTTACTCTTGAAATTGAATTCAGATTGATTCTATCATAGCGTTGCCATGGAGATGGCAACCTGCTGTAGCAGGTGACTGTAGCTGGATTGTGCACTGTGATCGATACCTACTTCCTGTGCTGGTCTGGAGATGTTATTAAAAATTGGTTAGGTGAGAAAAAAGATACTTATTATTTTTAAGTTTGTTCTGCTTTTTTCTTTAATGCCAAGCATTTAAAATGTAGAGTTTCACAAAGTTTGATTTGTGACTAAAAAGTTTGAGTAGAATTTAATAGTGTTGAAATGAAGAGGGCATACAGAAATTTAATAGGCTAATTTAGTATTTAGTCAAAAAGTCAATAGGGTTTAATACAAAGGATGTCATCTGCTATATATGTTTTTAATCTTCTATGATTCTGTCAATGTTAAATTCAATAGGATGTTTAAAACAATGTAGGTTATCATTTTTAATCAATTCTATTGGACTTTTCCATGAGTGTAAGTGACCTGCTAGAAGTCAAGATGTCTAATTTTTAGTTAAGGGATATTTATATGTTAATAACATAAAATGATCAAGTTACGGTAATATATTTGAACTTTTATTTACTTAACTTTCTGCCAAGGATTTCAAAGTGCTTGACAATTATTAGTTGATTATTCCTCACAACAGTTCCTGTAAAGGTGCAGGAGATTATTATACCCATCTCACAGAAGAGTAAAATGAGGCTCAAAGTTCTTGAGTGAGTTTTTCTAAGGAGTCTCCCACTCTACACATGCAGTACTCTAGTATCTAGGCAATCTTCCCTTCAATTAATAACTGCCATTTCCCCCCACCAAAAGGAATACAGCAGTAAGTGAAATTACAAGCCAGTAGAGATTTTGATATATAATTTCAATACAGTAAGGATCTTTGAGTGCTTGTTCCCCACAAGTTAACTCTGCTCACCTAAAATAAAAAAGGAAAATAAAAAGGGATGAGCATGTTTCCTCTGAGCAGCTGTTATCTGAATAAAAAAATAGCTTTTTATTAAATCTCCAGTACCTCGTCCATGGTCCCTGCAGACTTACAGTGTTGTATCAATAAGCTCAGCCTCAGAGATCAAGGAATTAAAATCCATTCGTGAAGCCGATCATCTTTTTGACAGAATACATCACATTATCTCAGTGTTTTTTTCTTTACATTTTTTCTTTAAAAAGTTAGCCTTTCTGTAAAGGCATCTGGCTTGCTCAGAGCTCCCAGTCATATAACTGATAGTGTGTTAACACATTTCTTTCCTTTAAGTAGGCATTTCTGTACCCTATGACAGTTGTAGAAGAGGCTGTGGGAGTACAAGTTGCAAAACGATCTGTACGTTGATGACAGATAGACAAATAGTCTATATAAAGAAAGATCTGACCCGGATATTTGTCCAGAATGTGATCCAAGCTATATTTGAGTATCAAAATGCAAGGTTAACTTTTCTGTTTAATAAGCTGTGTGCTTTCCTGCTTTGTATATGAGATCAGAAGGAGAAATACTTAAATATAATGCAAAATGCTTTTAATTGCAAAGAATTTATTGCACTAAGTACTGATAATTATCACTATCTTCCATATATTTATATCTATATATATCAGCTCTCTATGGATGGCCATGGCATTGTGTAAAGGTGCAAAAACTTAGCCTCTGCCTTAGAAGCATACAGTCTGAAGATGTGAGTAGGTGCTCTACTCTACCAAGGAAAGTGTGGGCCCCTTACTGAATGAGGGAGGCAACCTAGTGACAGAGGATGTGGAAAAAGCTAATGTACTCAATGCTTTTTTTGCCTCTGTCTTCACAAACAAGGTCAGCTCCCAGACTGCTGCGCTGGGCAACACAGCATGGGGAGTAGGTGGCCAGCCCTCTGTGGAGAAAGAAGTGGTTAGGGACTATTTAGAAAAGCTGGACGTGCACAAGTCCATGGGGCCAGATGCGTTGCATCCGAGAGTGCTAAAGGAGTTGGCGGCTGTGATTGCAGAGCCATTGGCCATTATCTTTGAAAACTCATGGCAATCGGGGGAAGTCCCGGACGACTGGAAAAAGGCTGATGTAGTGCCCATCTTTAAAAAAGGGAAGAAGGAGGATCCTGGGAACTACAGGCCAGTCAGCCTCACCTCAGTCCCCGGAAAAATCATGGAGCAGGTCCTCAAGGAATCAATCCTGAAGCACTTACACGAGAGGAAAGTGATCAGAAACAGTCAGCATGGATTCACCAAGGGAAGGTCATGCCTGACTAATCTAATCGCCTTCTATGATGAGATTACTGGTTCTGTGGATGAAGGGAAAGCAGTGGATGTATTGTTTCTTGACTTTAGCAAAGCTTTTGACACGGTCTCCCACAGTATTCTTGTCAGCAAGTTAAAGAAGTATGGGCTGGATGAATGCACTATAAGGTGGGTAGAAAGTTGGCTAGATTGTCGGGCTCAATGGGTAGTGATCAATGGCTCCATGTCTAGATGGCAGCCGGTATCAAGTGGAGTGCCCCAAGGGTCAGTCCTGGGGCCGGTTTTGTTCAATATCTTCATAAATGATCTGGAGGATGGTGTGGATTGCACTCTCAGCAAATTTGCGGATGATACTAAACTAGGAGGAGTGGTAGATACAGTGGCAGGTAGGGATAGGATACAGAGGGACCTAGAGAAATTGGAGGATTGGACCAAAAGAAATCTGATGAGGTTCAATAAGGATAAGTGCAGGGTCCTGCACTTAGGATGGAAGAATCCAATGCACCGCTACAGACTAGGGACTGAATGGCTAGGCAGCAGTTCTGCGGAAAAGGACCTAGGGGTGACAGTGGACGAGAAGCTGGATATGAGTCAACAGTGTGCCCTTGTTGCCAAGAAGGCCAATGGCATTTTGGGATGTATAAGTAGGGACATAGCCAGCAGATGGAGGGACGTGATCATTCCCCTCTATTCGACATTGGTGAGGCCTCATCTGGAGTACTGTGTCCAGTTTTGGGCCCCACACTACAAGAAGGATGTGGAAAAATTAGAGAGAGTCCAGCGAAGGGCAACAAAAATGATTAGGGGTCTGGAACACATGACTTATGAGGAGAGGCTGAGGGAACTGGGATTGTTTAGTCTGCAGAAGAGAAGAATGAGGGGGGATTTGATAGCTGCTTTCAACTACCCGAGAGGTGGTTCCAGAGAGGATGGTTCTAGACTATTCTCAGTGGTAGAAGAGGACAGGACAAGGAGTAATGGTCTCAAGTTGCAGTGGGGGAGGTTTAGGTTGGATATTAGGAAAAACTTTTTCACTAGGAGGGTGGTGAAACCCTGGAATGGGTTACCTAGGGAGGTGGTAGAATCTCCTTCCTTAGAAGTTTTTAAGGCCAGGCTTGACAAAGCCCTGGCTGGGATGATTTAATTGGGGATTGGTCCTGCTTTGAGCAGGAGGTTGGACTAGATGACCTCCTGAGGTCCCTTCCAACCCTGATATTCTATGATTCTACTGAACAAAGCAATAGAGAACAGTGTGTGCAAAGTAGGCTCTTGCAGCTGGAATGCTACCAGTGGGACTTCAGGAGTGTTTTCAAAGAGGAGTTAGGATACATTTATTGGAAGGTTAGTCCCAAGTACAAGGGATATACAGAGGAAGGTATGAAGTTGTGAATGGGTGAAGGAGCAACAGAGCAGTTGAAACAGAGAATGTGTGCCGTGAAAACTTGCCGAGTCATCAAGTTCTTGTAACATTTTTGGCCATAATTTCTATCACAGAAGGCCACATAAATTTCAGTTGATGACTCACGTTTCCGTCACTAAAAGATAAAACAAGATGTTGAGTGGGAGAGTCCAGAAACTTCCTTTCCCAACTAAATTAGTGCTCTTTGCTTCTTGTAGTTACTTTCTGTAGTCTAGATCCTTACGTGGTGGAAGTCAGTTGGTGTCAGTGGTTCTACACTGGAGGTGTAGACTTAGTCTGGAGGTTGTTTAGTTCTGCTTCTAAAGAGATGGTCCCAAACCAAAACGGTGGGGTTGAATCCTTGGAAATTTGGAATTAGAGTTGGGGTTTAGAATCTTAACCCAGATTCAGATTTTATAGGAGTTCCTTGTCTTGCTGGGCCAAACGAAAATCCTAGCTCCAAACACCACCAGTTGTTAGAGGTTTTAACTGCAAAATTAATTTTGTTGCTTGGGCCTATCTAAGTTTTTTTTTAATTTAATTTTATTTTTTTAACAGCCCATCTCACCATTTTGCTTGTAGCACTCTGCTCCTTGGATATAGCAATATCTCTGTCTAAAAACAGCTTCTATTTGATATGCATGTTGTTTTCTTTATAATGTTTGTAAGTACCTGTGGTGGCAATGGATAAACAGCTAGCAAGCTATCTGAAACGTGCTATATTTTGCCAAGAAAATTACATTCAATCTGCCATTTGGTTCTTTGTAGCATTTTAATTAAGAAATCCACTGAAGTTATTCGAAAATCCTTTTTATTCTTTCTCAAAAAAAAAAAAAAAAAAAGAGACATACAACATTGTCAAAATATTTGCCTACAGATTTGGAAGCTTGTAGCTACTCTGACAGACCAGAACAATGGTCATTAAATGAGAAATAAATGCAATGAAGTATGCATGCACGTTCTCTATGACAGACGGAAGTGGGGAAAAATTAGCTGTTGTTAAAACAGTATTTTCAACTGTCCCAAGCTGACTTCAGATCTGGGTATTAGTTTCTGGGCTTATCTGTTATACTTTGCCTAGAAGTAAAATCTCCAGAAACAAATTTATAAGCCTTGGCTTAACTACTTTATTTTTTTCCTGACTAACTTGTTGTTCAGCACCATTATGTACAGGGCACTCTGGCATCTGAAGTTCTTACCAATGGTTGACTTCATTACAGAATATTTGCAAATCCATGCGATTAAAAAAACAGAGATGGGCCCAAACTAAACCCTAGATCTGAGCACTCTTGGGGGTTAGGGAATTTTGAATTTAGATCTGAACTATGTTTCTTTGGCACATCTTTAGTAACCACTCTATATTCTGATTATAGGGTGGATATGCAGACTTCTATATACATGGGGCTAAATTCTGCCCTAAATTACATTGCAGTAGTCTGAAGTTGGAATTTGCTGATGTTCCAGTTACTCAGCCAAGGCATGAGAAATTTAAAAAATCTGTTTTACTAAGAAAAATTGAACTATTCAATATTTCCTTCGCTGTGGGATGTGTATATGTATACATACAAACTCATGCTACACATACGCTCTCTCTCCTCTCTATCTATTGTATGTATGTGTAAGTAGACCACAGATATTGACTGGAGTGTGATAGCTGTTGCCCCTCTCGTTTAAAAAATGACCACTAACAATATTACTTATTAGAGTGCACATTTCACATCTCTCCCTAGTATTGTTTTCCACTAAAAGTCAGGAGGACAATGAATACATATTCCGTTAAATCTTTTTGACTAAAAGTGTAAGATGTTAATGCAGTTTTGCTGATGAAACGCTACGTGGTGTTTAAAACTATGAGCCCATGCATGATGCCATAAAAAGTCAAAGTAATGCATTTAAACTGGAAATGAAATATATAGCACTCGGTATGTGCTAAATGTACAGTAGTGCAATATATTGAATTATAGAAGGTTTTCATAAAGAAAAGACACTATATGGTCTGTACAAAACAATCCAGATTAAAACTGGTTTAAAAATCAGTTAACTACTATTTCTGGCTCTGTACTAGTGTGGGCAGCTCCACGCATCTTCTGGAGTGTATCAATCAATCAGTTTGCTGTACATGTGACTAACTATTTAAAGGACCAGTTCTGCGAAATACTGAGTGTCTCCAGAGGACCTTAATGGGAATTGGGGGAGTTTGGTGCCTTGTATTTCAGGCTTTAAGTAAGTTCAGGTCTCCGTGGCTTTACTGCAAGGCTTGGTTAATGTGCTGAAGTATTCACGAATTCTGTACTTGGATATTTGTTTGAGTAATTAATTTTTATGGGGAAATAGGCAATGTATTCTAGTGGATAGCCCCATGGAATGGGGCTCTGGAGAACTTTTATTCTGCCCCCTGCTGGGCAAGTCATTTTGCCTCTCTGTGCCTTGGTTTCCCCAATTATAAAATGGAGATGATTCACTTACCTCCTTGTAAAGCACTTTGAGATCTGCTAATGAAAAGAGCTAGATAAGAGCTAGATATTATTTTATTTATTTACTACAAGACTCAAGGAGACTCCTACCACTGTTTTCTTTCATTAAAACCTATCTCCAAATCCTGGTGTCAAGGAAATGGGAAGACAGTTTTATATAGCAGTCACCCAAATGCAGCTGTGTTTAGAACAGGATTTACTATGTTAGGCAACAGCTGTAATGGAAGTTTATGTTCCTTCAGTTTGTTCTGGAGGGCATGGCTGAGTGCCTGTTGTAGACAATGCCATACTAGGTAGTGATTTTATAAATGGTGTATGGTCTTGACTTCAAGGGCATGGGGTCCTTTGGGGAATGCAATATTTATTGTTATTCCAAGGTTTTCAAGATGCAAGACATATTAAATGCTCTTATTAGCCTGTTCTGCACAGTCAGAATTGCCAAACTATGTGTAAGTCATAGCTAGAAGCTTCCCTCTGTGTATTTGGAGCTTTGGGTGTTGCATCTGATGCCAGTCTTTGCTTTAGATCAGGGGTGGCCAACCTGAGCCTGAGAAGGAGCCAGAATTTACTAATGTACTTGGCCAAAGAGCCACAGTAATACCTCAGCAGCCCCCCTTCTGCTCCCCCACCCCTTTCCCAGCACCTCTGGCTCCCACCCACTGGCAGCCCTGCCAATCAGTGCCTCCCTCTCCCTTCCTCCCTCCCTCCCTCCCCAGACCTCCCAATCAGCTGTTTTGTGGCGTGCAGGAGGCTCTGGGATGGAGGGGGAGGAGCGTGGGCATGGCAGGCTCAGAGGAGGGGGCGGGAAGGGCTGGAGTGGGGGCAGGGCCTGTGGCAGAGCTGGGGGCTGAGCAGTGAGCACCCCCCGGCACATTGGAAAGTTGGCGCCTGTAGCTTCAGCCCCAGAGTCGGTGTCATACAAGGAGCCGCATGTTAACTTCCGAAGAGCCGCAGGTGGCTCCGGAGCCACAGGCTGGCCACCCCTGCTTTAGATTATTTATGGCATTTTTTGGCTAGTTTGTTTAATTATCTGTAAAGGGTTGGCACAATTAGTTATAGGTGATGTGCAAGGCACTGTAGGGATTCTCTTCTGAATTTTGCACTGTTACAAATGTATGTTTTGTTAACTTCTCCATTAACTAAACTGTTTTTCCTGGATATGGAGTATGCTAAGCCTGACAGCATATATCTTACCTGAAGTGGTGTCCTTTTCCCATGGCACAAAAAGGACATCTCTTGGAAAGCTTTGCCTTTACCTTAAGCAATCAGCTAGAAAATCACTTTCCTTCTGCAACTCTCTACTTGTGGAGAAATGCTTCTTTCTACAACAGCTAAATCAGATCTGATACCAAAGTTAAAACATCTGGAAAGAATATTTATAGTGCTTGGGAGAAATACAAAAATGTTGGTCATTAATTGAACGTAGAGACTTTTGTCACACATGAAAAGCTATAGTGTGCATAGACTATGCAGGATTTAGCATAAATTCTAGTATTTCTTTTAACTGTCTTCATGTGTTCTTGATTATGGGGTCCATCCCCATGGATTCATATGGGCCAAAAAAAAAAAAAGGTACTTTCATAAGCTCTTCATAATGCCCTCTTCTTTCCTTTGAGCTTTTGATCATCAGTGAACTAATTAATAATGTTGAAATGTAGAATGGCACTCATGCTCCTAATGTCAGCAAAGGGATGAGATCTGGGCTTGTTGCTGCATGGATTGACATAATTGGCAAAACTCTTGTTAACTTCATTTTGAGCAAGATTGGGCCCAATTACACCAACTTTAGCCTTGATAGAACATCATTTTAGCTGAGTCTCCGATGGAGTAAGCGTGGTCTGTTATGAGAACTCTGTTCAAAGCACCAGCTCTTGAGATTGATAATCTTGGCCTTTCTCACTCTGTTTCTAACCTTCTTCCTTTTTAATGAAAATGTTGAGCTTGAATTTGGTTTGAACACAGCCTCCCAAACCTTGATGATTGTCCGGAACACTTTGGTTTGCAAAATGGTAGCTAAATCTGATTTGAACAGGCTTTCTCACAGTATTTTGTAACATTATTTATAATTTCACTTTAGTATATGACTGTTTCATATACATGAATCGAATATTCTTAACATGCCTGTAAAGTGGGAAATCATAATTTATTCCCATTCTTGTAGTTGGAAACTAAGAAACAAGGAGACTGAGAATATATTTTCAAATTTAGGTGCCTAAAGTTAGGTGGCTTGATTTTCAGTGGTGCTGGGCACCCATAGCTCATGATGACTTCACTCTGTGTCTAACTTAAAACACCTAAATAAAAAAAAATGTTGGCATAAGTGACTTGCCCTAATTCAAAGAAAAATCTGTAGCAGAGCAGGGAAGAGAATTCCTGTCTCCTTGAGTCCAGTATGTACACCACAAGATCATCCCAAGTCCCACCTCCCTTTCCAGCCCAGAAGTTCAGTGATAAGCTAAAATAATAAATTAAGTGGGGTGGGGGGAATGGCCCTTTCTGAACTTCACAGTTCATTTGGTTCAGATCATAGTTTCTCTCCACCAGTTCAGCTAGCTTGTGGGAAAGGAACTGTAGCAAAGCAAAATGACTTCTATTAATTTTTTTAATCAGGAAAATTAAGCTGAGGGCCAACTGAAAGACTGTGGTTTTACTGAAATAACATATCTAATTAGCTTAGGGCTAAATACCTAATGCCAGTCAAGGATTTTGAATTTATGGTTGGGCTCAATGTACAAAGCCCTTAAATATTCTGTCACAGTTAGCTATTTGAAGTTTAGGGACCTTATACCACTGTATCAAAAAGGCAACCCCCCCAAAAAATAATACTTAAGATTTTACATTAGTATTCCTAAATATTAGAACTTGCGATAGTTAGTGCAGTTTTCTGAGTCATTTCTGAATAATACCATATTACTTTTTGTGTAAGGATAGGACAATTCAATACTTTGGGACGGTAAATTTCTTCACTCTTCAGATCCTGACATACAAGCATTCATTATTGACATCAATTAAATCTTACATAAAGTCTAAAAAAATACAGTATATAATATTATTGAAATTCTAATTTTTGCAGTTTTCTGGTAGGTTACAGCAAACATAGAAGGCTGCATATATTTGGAGACTTAAAACCTTTTGAACTCTAGCTGTTGGATTCGTAATCTACGTAGCTGCTCCCTTAAATTTTATAAAATCTGGAGCCTCATGATTCAGGAGGGAGAAGCAAAAGTGGACAATTTTAACTGTGATGGATGTGTTGCTAGAGAGTAAAATTAAATGGCTGATAATAATTGTGGTAGCTTGCAAAGAATGATGTTATTTACAAAAGCTCCATTTTGCATGTAATCAGATGTCTATTCCCGTGAGCTCAGTCATAATTCATATTCCACTTTAATGTGTCTGGAAAATGTGATTCTTTCTGTACATGTATTATTTTTAGGATGTTATGTTTCCTTGGTGCATACACAATGAGCCCAAAATCCTGTAGGAATGTGTTTAATTTGAAAGTTTTATCCTCTGGGCCTGGTTAATTCAAATACAAGGCCATGAACATAGCTTTGGTGCCTTAAAGAATGCAGGGATGGCAAATTATGTGCACAAAGGCAACTGAGAAAGTGTTTTTATGATGTGTTTAGTGAAAGGTGCTGGTTTTCTGAATATCTCTTTTCTGCCTCTACTGTATTCATTTATTTCCTATATTAACTTCAGTTTATTAGACTGGAGAATTATCAGTGCTTATAATCTCATCTCTAGCGGTCCCTTGGAATTATAGTGGTCCACTTTACAGACATTCTTTTGTCCAGAGCAGTGGTACACATGATGGATGAATGTGCCGCCTTTGACCTGATAGCTAGTGAAACACATTGTCCATGATATATTTCTAAGGTTTTTAAAGATAAAAGAAGCATCTGAAATTTGACCAATAATTTTTTTCATGCACTCTGTTTTTGAAAGATGGATATTCACACCTGCTGAGCAAGTCTGCTCTTCCACCATTTCTTGGAGATGTAAACTCTGTGTTTGCCTCTGTGGAGCTGCTAACTAGGCAGAGAAATGAAAGGCATTTTTTAAAATATCCTGCGCAGCGTACGCAGGGTGTTAGGTCTAGCTTGGACTGTGCTGATATGCTGACTCCATTTTTTTTCCTCATAGTACTAGCAGAATAGATATAAGGGAACTATAGGCTAAGATGGAGAGGGAACAAGAAATTGAAAATAATTTTTAAATTCTACAGTATGGAATTCATAAGCTTTTGGTCAGAGAAATTGTGCAGTCACCAGAGACAATGGGAACTGAGTGCTAAATTTTCTGAAGACACAAATACCAGTTGAATACCCAGATTATCACAGATGTGTGCCCTAATTTAGGAAAGAGAGTATCTGAAGTCAGCTGCTGGTCAGAGAGGGGAAAGGCCTCCAGGCCAGCCCATCTAGAAGACAGCTTCAGATAACTGTGTGGGGAGGGGGAATGGGGAGGAGCTTTTAGATAGAGATGCCCGAGGCTCAGCATCGCCCAGGCATCACTGGAATGGTAAACACCAGAGACGAAAGGGATGATATCACTCCAAAGAGCGCGAGCACCCGTTCCATGAGCTCCATCTCCCTTTCCTCCAAAGACGTGGTGCAGATGGGGTGGATTCATACCCCTTCCCTGAGCATAACTGGTGGGGCCTTCATTTTTCCTCCTGCAGGCTCTAAAGCACTGGGGACAGGGAGTTTCAGTCCTCTTTCCTCCAGAGAAGAGGGAGTGAGTGGATGTTTCTCTCCATCCCACTTGGATATTTGCGTAATGTTTGGTTCACCAATTACCATGAATATAAAGGTTTCAAGCAAATTATTTGTGCTCACTCATGCACAATTGCTAATTGTGAACCCTCTGAATAAAAGAGAAGGAAGGAGAGGAAGAACTCTGGATATGATTGGGGATGCAAACACATATACTAATACTGCTAATGTGTAAACAGCCCCTACCTGGTTATAACAACATGGGCCAAATCCTGCTGTTACTAATCAGTGTGGATTCTGGTAAAATTCCCACTGAAGTATACTTAGCACTTATAAAGAACCCAGCTGTGATAAGTGCTTAGTCCCCCCCGCCCCTGCAAGCTGCTGAGCATCCTTACTTCTCATTGAGATTAGTGGGAATTGAAGGCACTCAGCACCTTGGAGGAGGTGCTTAGCACCTCACAAGTGAGGATCCTCATCTCTTTTACAATCCAGCCCTGCTTTATGAACTCAGTGGCCAAACTCGCAGTGACCTCACCAGGCCCTTATTGAGAAAGGCCAAGCCTTATATTTCTTGCTCTACTTTTACACCCAGTCCAAATGTCACTTGGTCCAGCACATTTCAGTGAAGTTAAATGATCTGTCCCTATTTCTAGCTTTCAGATATTGCCGCATATTATGATGTGGCAATCTCTCATCATTTAAAACCTTAAGGGACTGACGAGAATAAAACAGCTTTGCAGTTATTCATATTCTGGTCTTAATATAAAGGAAGGTACTATGTTTTGCAGGAAAAGTAATTAAATAAGATATTCATTTTCAGTACTATGCATTCCTCAGCTTACAGAAGTCAGAGGGGAAAGAATTAGATTTTTTTTCTTCTTAAATATGTATACTGGGATTTCTAGCTTAAATTTGTTTTGCTGAGACTTTGGAGTCAAGTTTTATATATAGTTTTTGATGTAGGACCTAATTAGGCCCTCCACATCTTAATACTTTCTGCTACATCTGCATTAAAGATAGCATTGCATACATTTGCATGCAATTTACATTAAAAAGTTAGCCATGCTGTGTGCAATAATCATTTTAACTGAGTACCATTGACAGCCAATATTGTGAATAAGCATAGAAAATATGTGTCACTCACAATGCATGTGGTGTTCTGTCTTCAGAAATTTGGGGGTTTTTTAGTGCTGTAAATTCGTTAGGATGTTTCCTGACAACCATTGGTGTTAATCTAACAAAGCAGTAAGAACAGCTTAAAGGCTTATAGCTTCCACACCAAACTGAGTGGAGATGGGCACAAGCCAAAATGTTTGGAGCCAGATCAAAACTTTCTGCAAATTTGAAGGTGTTCATTCTGCTACAGGAATAGGTGTCAGTTACGAAATTCCAATCTGGATTTAAACTCCAAAGGAATTCTTTGTTGGGGCTTTGGTTCAGCATTTTGGTTTGGTTGTAAGATCTAAACTTCTACAAGAAACAAGCCCGTGTGAGGGTATTGCGTGGTGTTTGCTCTTTGTATGTATGATTTTGTTGGGGTTTTTCATATGTACAAAAGATATAGTTTTATTACAGTACTTTTTTTTCCAGAACATGGAGCTGCTAATTGATAGAAATGGGAAAATTTAAATTCAGAATAATTCTTTGGTTGTATTTTTTTTATCCACCTCAAATCAAGAGAAAATTGTACAAATATCAAGAAGTCAGAGAAAGAAAACTGAACAAATTACCTAACAGGACAAATAATCATTGTATTTCTAGGTTTATGCAAAGCCATGCAATCCAAAAGATGCAGATTTACATCTTGAATAGTCTATTTAAAGAGCACTGGGGCAGAAGTGCCTGTATTTTACCCAGCAAAACTATGTCTGTTTTTTTGCTTAAGGGATCAACATTTTTTATTTTATGATGATGATGATGTCAGCTTTCTCAGACTCTCATAAAAAAGGCATGAAAACAGCTTGGACTCAGCTAGTGATTAGGCTAATAAAAGATCACACAGAGGCAGATTCCTTTTAGACAGACTTCAGATCTGATTCTATCACTGATTGGAACTAGAAAGTGACTTTTATACTCCACATGAGTTACATAGACCAATAGAGTGAAATATTAATTTATGTCTCTGCTGTTAAGTAATAGGAAAAATTACGAATAATGAATAAAACGTCTACAATTTCCTTCTGATCTGCTGATGGATAATAGGGCCTCTCTCCATTTACCTGCTTTGATATTTCCTTTTTTCTATATATTTGTTCTATAGACAGCTGTCACAAACAGACAGGTCTGAGGTTTACTTGGAGGTCTGCAGTGTGATGAGTATGGACTTCATCCCGCACCATTAAATTGAATCAAACTGATTCCATTCACTTAAATGGGAACAGGTTCAAGTCGTATAAGGCAGTGTGCTCTTGAGCTTATTCAAGATGGTAACAGATACTCCCACCTTGTCCCAGCTGGGTGACAAGGTAGCCTGAAATGCCTAATAACTTAAGCCCTGTGCCATGACATCTTTAAGACTACTCATATATTTAAAGTTAGGCACATGTTTAAGTGCCTTGTTGAACTGAAGCCCAAAGCAGCCATCTGCTCCTGATCCATTAGTGGGAGACGATTCCAATGAGGGCACAGTTCCAGTAGTGGGAGAAGATACCTGCCAAATGTAGTTCCATTAGCACATTTAGGCCTGGTCTATACTTGAAAGCGATATGGGTAAAACTGTGAGTTGGAGGTTGTGATTTTTTCTTTTTCTTTTTTTTGCTGGTACAGTTATACTGGTATAAGCCTTAATGTGGATGTAGTTACACTGGTATAAAGGTGCCTTATATGATTCTTATAAGCATTTATACTGTTATAAGCATTTTTATAACTGTGAACACCCTAGTAGAGGGTGGGGTTTGCCTCTCTGTCGTTAAGTGGCAAAACTTTATAGTGTAGACAAGACTTTGGCTGGTTTATATGCACAGAGTGGTGCAACTTTAATAATAATAATTAATAACCATAGTATTTTCAAAGTACTTTGGTTTGTCAGTGTTATGGAAATACTAATGTTAAATGTCCTATGAAAAATATGAAGGTAAATAAAGATTATCCCCACTTTACAGATGGAGAGAGCTACAGAGACCTAGAGAGTTGCTCAGCGCAAGTCAGTGGTAGTAGGAGGATTAGAATGCAGGACCTTGACTCCTACTCTAATGCTCTTTCCTCTAGACCATTCTACCTCTCTGAAGACCATAGAACAATTACATGAACTCTACAACTGACATTTTAGCCTGTGAAGGCTAACCTAGTATACAGCCGTGCAGTTGAACTCTGATTCTGGGTTTGCTTCAATACAGAATATTTCCTTTGTGCCAGGGATCAGTTTGATTGAAAAGAGCTCTGATTTTGCTGTTGTAAAAATCACTTCATTGTGGGTAAGTAGTTGGCTTCCTGGTTCATAATAGTAAACATATTTTTATATAGCAACTTTTCGTCCAAGAATATTAAGGAGCTTTTTTCCAAAACATTTAATTTTTTCAAAGATCCCTCTGTGGTAGGTGACTATTGCTATTATATTCATTGTGCAGTTATGTAAACTGAGTCATGAAGCAGTTAAGTGATTGTTGTCAGGAGTGCACATGTCCAAGTAGTATGCAATGGAGGTTGAAATTGAACCCACGAGTCTTTTGCTAGAAGAAGTCATTTTATACCATAACAACTTCTCCGTTTAAGAGAGGCAAAGTGGGTGAGGTAATATATTTTATTGGACCAACTTCTGTTGGTGAGAGAGACATGCTTTCAAGATAACCTATTACTTCACCCACTATGTCTTTCTGTTCAAGTGCATTTTTAAGTTGTGTGAATTGTTTAAAAATAATGTCTGAAATTAGTTGTATATTTCTGTACTTGCTGAAGTGTAAGCTCAGTTTTGAAATTCATGAACTCTTAAGTGCCCCCAATTTGGAGATTTCTTTTACCAGGTAAAATTACTGCTTTAATATTTACAGATAGATGCACTAGTTCTCTTGATGATGGTAATTAATGTGCTGCTTATATCCTATTATGTGGAGTTTAACAAGCTGGAGGGTAGCTTAGGGATCCTGCACTTGTCTTAAATACCAAGAAACTAAAGCATGAGAATAATGCAGAAAATGGAGCATAAAAAATTAATGTTTTACTAATGAGAATCTTTCAGATTAATAAAACCCTTATAATAAACAGATGTTATTGGAAAACAAAAGAGAGATCCAAATCTGTCTCAGAATGCTTTGTTTGTAATTGATTATTAGAATTTGTTGTGATGTTGCTGCTTTATAAAATATGTTCTTGGTGACCTTTTCATAATCTCACACTGTTTACTTTTGGGGTCCTGATTCAGGAAAGTACTTCATCACAAACTTAACTTTAAGAACATACTTAAGTATTTGATTGAATAGGGGAGTTAAGCATGTGTATGGGTGCTTTGCTGAATCAAGGCCTTGGTGACTAATTACATCTCCTGTTCTGTAAGTAACATAAAACACATACTTATGCACACACTGTCTTTCACTAAGAGCTCTTTCAGCTCAAAATCGCAGCAGTCTTCTGGACCATGTATGACCTGGGAGGCCAAAGAAATTAATTCCTCCGTGCTCTGGCACATGCAGAAGAAACAACCCTTAAAAGGAACAGGTCTGGAGTAGGGATTGTGTGGCTGCTTATGACAATCAGGGGGTAAGAGAGAGAGGGGAGAGCTCTTCTCCATCTGTCCCGAAATGCTACCAATAATGGGCCTGTAATTCCTTATTATTATTACTGTTTATACTGCAGTAACGCCTAGGAGTCTTAGGCCTTATCTACACTACAGGGGAAATTCAATCTAAGCTACACAATTTGAGTTACATGACCAGCGTAACTCAAATCGACATAGCTTAGATCTACTTACTGTGGGGTCCACATTACCTGATGTTGACGGGAGATGCTCTCCCATCGACTCCCACTACTCTTCTCGATCCAGTGGAGTACAGGAGTCGACGGGAGAGCGATCTGTGGTTGATTTAGTGTGTCTTCACAAGACCCGCTAAATTGACCACCGATGTATCGATTGCCACTCGTCGATGCCCCGGTAAGTGTAGACAAGTCCTCAGTTGTGGACCAGTATCCCATTGAGCTAGGTGCTGTTCGAACAAAGAGCAAAAAATGGTCCTGGCTCCAAAGAGCTTACAGTCCAAGAACATTCTTTGCCCTATGTTGGGTCCATGCAGTCCAGGGGAAGTAGAGCTGGAGTGGGCCGCTTCTCAGGAAACCCAACAGAGAAGATGGATTCTGGACATGCTGGTTTGGCTATTTCTTGTCCTCAAACTTACTTTCATGATGGTAAGAGTTAGGGGGACAATTTTGTTCATGTGCACTAATGGGTGATGGACACCTCAAGTAAGTTGGAGGTGTCTCCATCTCCCCTCTGTCACCTTTTCATGATAGAAAGGAGATGGGAGACAGGCAACTCTTTCAAAATTAATTCCTAGCTGGCTAATGAAATGTGAGCCAGACTAGGAAGAAGTTGTCTTTGTAATGAGATAGCTGTGGATTCGATATGACCCGATTGTCGTATTCAATACAGTGACTCTTCCTGGGTTTGACTGATAAGTTGCTACTTAAGAAAGTAGATGGCTGCTGCTGAGGGCAAAGGACCACTTTGAAATAAGAATCACCACCTCCAAATGCTGTGACCCAGACTTTTGCTGTTACTGAGGCTGTTTTGTGCTAAGTCCAGTTCCCAGAATGTTGCTTTTCCCTTTCCCTGATGTTTCACTGCTGTAATATAATCAGATATTGGTTTATATTGATCTGGACAGTGCCCAGAAAGGAAGAGGAGAACATTGTTTGTATTTACAGTTGTGATTTCTGGACTGGGATGGCAGTATGAGCGCCAACTATTTGCACACAGATTCCATAAGCAGGGACTTACAGCGAATGTGCTGATAGTTTACATCAGAGAATCGCATATGACCTCAATCAATGCCAGTATGTGAGGAGTAATTTAGATGTTGAGAACCTACATTTTCAGAAGTTACTTCTGATTTCAGGTGCCACTGTTTGTGTATTAACAATGCTGGAGGATTTAGTAGGTGAGTAGGAAAACATTGGGGCTTCTGTCATATGGAGAGGTGAGAAGAGGTAGCTTCAGGTTGTGCATTTAGCTAAAAGGATCAGCAGTAAAATAGTTAACTATTTTAGCATTTGAATTGTCATCCTTAAATATCAGAGTTGTCAGCCCATTGAGATAAATGGTGCAGGTCACACCATTCCAATATTGTTTAAGGCTGTTTGCAGACTCAGGTGGACAACAGTGCATGGGTTTGCATTTAAGTTGATTCACATTTTCAAGGTTATCTTTGCAACCAAGAGGGCTAGAAGCATAATTCTTTTTAAATGAAAGCTCAGATTTGATGCACAATTTAGCACCAAATGGTGAATTCCCTAGAATTGGGGAATACATGAGGCCCTGAATATAATGAAATGTGTCTTTCATTTGGTAGATTTAATTTGCCATGCATGATTGGCTGTATGTAACAGTTATTAGGCATTTAACTGTGACCATTATACATTGTTTGAGCTTGAGTCTAATTATTAGAGTGGGTTTTGTTTATAGTTGCTACTAAACAATATTTGGCATTTAATAGCAAAAAGAAAACTTTTTTATTGTGGGAAATTTGTCAAAACTCAAAAATAGAGCAATCTCTTATTGCATGTTTGTAAGTTCCATTAGCTTTAAAAGCAGCTACATATCTTAATGAAGAAGAGAGTAGATTCCTTAATGTCTGACTAAAGAATAGGGTTAATAACTTGGCTACACATGATGAACAAAATAACATAGATGCCTTTTGCAAATACTTGTCTCACTTTATAATTGTGTTGCCTGACTGATATTCATTTATACATACAGGACCAGCTTTTCAGAATAGAACATCTCCCATTTAGGCACCTAAATATGTGGTTAGGTTTGCAGAAGAACTCAACTTGCTGAGTGATGGGCTCTTTAGAAAATCTGGTCTTATTTGTTTTTTAAATGAGAGCTAAGGTTTTTTTGAATATCTGGCGCCAATTGTGGGAGCTGAATAGAATTAGGGAAATAACTGATTTTTCAGTTTGGTGGCAGTTCTGAAAAAATTGTGGGAGAAAAACCAAAACACCTTAGGTTTGAGTTGGACTGAATCTGAAATTTTTCAGAATTTTTGATGAATTGAAAAAGTCCATTTTGGGGTTGTTCCAGACCAGGGCTTTGAACCTTCACATTCCAGGTGAATGCTCCAACTGCTGGACTAAAGGGTATAATGGGTGAAGCAGTGCCACCACCAATACCTCCATCTCCTCTGTCTCCTCTTCTGGCCACTCTGTGAATGGCTGAACCTATTCAAGTCAAATGCACAAATACTGTCGTTACAGGTTGATCAAAACTGCATTTTTCATGGATTTATCCAGCTCTTGTTCTTAGCCATTGAAATCCTAGCCCTGAGCTTTTGAAAATCTGGTTGACCACATATTCACAAATACTTAGCACACAATCTGTAACATAGACTGATGTACGCTTGGCCTCAGCAGCAGGGGCGGCTCTACCAACTGTGCCGCCCCAAGCAGCTGCCGCGAAATTGCCACCGCGCGACACGGACTGCCGCCTCATTCTCAATGCTGCCCCAAGCACCTGCTTGGAAAGCTGGTGCCTGGGGCCGGCCTTGCTCAGCAGAATGATTCCATGCACAGATTGCAATACATACGACATGCAGAACTCCATTGAATTCACTTGGAATTTGGGTCTGCAGAGCTTTAGTCTAAGAAAGTGCATACAATACAGCTGTAATGGAAAGTTAAAGAATGCTCAGAAGTGCTTTGCTGTTAAATTCACGCTCTGACGTGATAAAAGCAGCTTAAGCATGGAGCTGTGTAAAATACTTTCCAGCCTGTACATTGTAAGTTAAGCAGTGTATTTTATAAGACAAGTGTGTTTTTACTGAGTTGGTTTTTAGCCACTTAGTGCTCTGAATTGTGATATCCTTAGGGGTTTTTTTTTAAATTAAAATTGAAAAGTGAATTGTTCTAAAATTTAACAGTGAGAGGAAATGACTTCTAAAGCTGAATTCAGGAAATGAGATAGATCTGTAGGTTTATTACATTTATTGATCTTTGAGGAAGAGTCTCAAAATACCTTGCATTTTGCTGTACACTTTAGTTACTTACAATGGAGATAACTGTTAAATTTCATTTGGAGATGAATTAGCAGTTTTCTGTAGTGAATCGGTGTGTTAATCTGCACAGCTTTATTTCTGTTACTTTCTCCAGGGGATGCAAAGTATCAACTAGGAACCATAGCACGACGTAGCCTTTGCTGTCCAGGTTTTTCAGCATGTGTAGCCAAGCAGACCTGAAACCCAAACTGGCAACAGGATTATTGGCTGTCTTTTGACAGTGTGCCTGAAAACCATGGGGGAAAGGACATGGCTATAAAGAAATTTTTGTTTTTCCTGATTGTTAACAGGTAAACAGTTCAAAATGACTGTCTTCAATGGATTTCTTCTACGTAATGAGGATGGTTAGGGGCCAAATTCAGCCCTGGTAGAAAGCCAGTGAAATCAGTGTAGTTAAGCCAGAGGTGTGTACAGAGGACAGAGTTCTTTTAAATATCTACTTCTGCTCATGAATTTTGCCTTCTGTTAGTCTCACTGAGATTAGGTAAAGACCTCGTCCTCACTTAACCATGAGAGCCATTATCCTGGATCTAATCGACTTTTTCTCATTTTCTAGAGGGTGAGGGATTTTTGTGTGAGGCCCAAGCTCAGTGGCACAAAGTTTATAGCAAGACAGCTAATTTACTTTGTTTTTGCAAGGGCTTTTGAGGGCATCAGGATTGTTAAACAATAGCTGATAGAAGAGCATACTTGGGAGTTGGCTCTAAAGGTCTCTGATGAATCCTTGCACCTTTCACTGCCCTTTGGGAGCTATTTGAGAAAATGTCCATGTCCAGCTGTCATGGTCATTGACACATTTGTTGGGACCCCAGACTTGGTTGAAGCATAAATGCCCTTGAGGAGGAGAAAGGGTCACAGGCTTACTCTAAAAAAAACATAAAAAATCATCATGCATACCCTAAAATAGTGGAAATTCTTCTTGCTACATTATTTCTCATTGTTAGTGGGTGTTTTTATGTCTTCCATATTTTAAAGGTAAATTAATCTTTCCCCTGTCAAGAAGCACTGTCAATAAGAGAGCAGGAGCATAACAAGTAATTTAAATCATGGAAGAAAATGTCAAAAATAGAAAAAAAATGGAATTCTTTTGTGCTGCAAAGTTCCTAGCTGAGAACTTTTTTTAAAGTAGAAAACTCTCTTCCGCCATGCCTTGTGACATCTGTGAACAGAGGTCCTGCAAGATAAGGATTTTACTGGAGTTCTGTAACATAGGAAGATATGAGATATCATATCTTGTATCTTATATCTTTTAGGTTCTTTTAGAAAGGACTTCCTACTAACCTTTAACCAACAGGAGTGGAGCTCAAATAAATAAGGGCAAGGGTATCTAGTGAAAATATTGGGTGGGAGTAGAAGTTGCAGAAACATAAACATCCAGAAAGTGCACAGTAACCCCATTCTGGTCAAAAGCAGGAAAATGCATCTATTTTTCTTGTTAACCAACCATTAAGCCCTTCTTTATGTTTTTGGAACATAGAAATTACCACACCAAACTGGGCCAGTAGTCCATCTAGTCCAGTGATCAGTCTCTGATGCAGCCAATAGCAGATGCTTTAGAGAAAGATGCAAACAAAACAAAACAAAAAAACCCCAAACCATGTAAAAGCAGCAAAGAGTCCTGTGGCACCTTATAGACTAACAGACGTATTGGAGCATAAGCTTTCATGGGTGAATGCTTATGCTCCAATTCATCTGTTAGTCTATAAGGTGCCACAGGACTCTTAGTCTGGATCTGTAAAAGCGGCAGACACGGCTACCCCACGGATACCAAACCCTGTAGTTGATAATTATGGAATAATTAACCATAGGAAGTTACTTACCAAACTCTTGTCACTTTGGATGGGCTCACCAGCAGGAGAGTGAATTTGTGTGGGGGGGGTGGAGGGTGAGAAAACCTGGATTTGTGCTGGAAATGGCCTAACCTGAAGATTACTTTAGATAAGCTATTACCAGCAGGACAGTGGGGTGGGAGGAGGTATTGTTTCATATTCTCTGTGTATATATAAAGTCTGCTGCAGTTTCCACGGTATGCATCTGATGAAGTGAGCTGTAGCTCACGAAAGCTCATGCTCAAATAAATTGGTTAGTCTCTAAGGTGCCACAAGTACTCCTTTTCTTTTTACCAAACTCTGGCATTTTAGTGATTGGTTTATGCCCTTAAGCATGAGGGGTTACACGTGCCCCTTATCCATTTTATCCTGTCTCAAATAAGAGAGGATGTTCTTATTAACTATGTCAATATCTCCTATTTTTGAGTCCTCTTAATGCTCTAGCCCTCAATGGTACCTTGTGGCAATGAGTTCCACATGTTAATTATGTGTTATGTAAAAATATATTTCCTTCCCCCGGTTTAAAATCTGTTCTCTTTCTGTTCCATTGAATGTTCCTTTTTCTTTCCCTTCGTGAGAGGGGGAAACAGGACTGCATGATTACTGTTCATTGTTTCATATACCTCTGTTTTGTACCCTCTTGTTCATCTCCTCTATAAACAAAAGAATCCCAGTCTTTGCAATCATATGGAAGGAGCCCTGTGGCTATAACCATGTTAGCTGACTACCTAGAATCTGTTTTCCTTCTACTGTATTTTTAGGCCTGGACTGAATGCACTGTTCAAGGTGAGGGAATACCATTAATTTACAGGGACATAATATTTATCATGTTCTATTTTTATCACTATTAAAAAATCAGTGTTTACTCCTTGTTTTTTCCCCCTAATCCCAGCCCCATCTTATTTATCTTGTCCATGTGCTACCTTGTTTCTTCTTATGAACTTCCTTTGGTCTCTAAACACCCTTGTTACCACCTTCTTTATGGCTTTTATGTTATCATTTTTCAATGCTTTTGCCCTTTCTCTTTCCTTTTGCTATTCCTTCTTTCTTCCCCTTCCCCCCTTTCTCTCCCCATTCTGAATCTACCCTTCTATATAGCAAAGGAGCTTGTAGGATTCCCCTCACCATAATATCTGAGCGCCTCAGTCTTTCATGTAGCTATCATCACAAACCACTGTGAGATAGGGAAGAGCTACTATTTTACAGATGGGGAACTAAGGCACAGAGAGGCAAAGTGATTTGCTCAATGTCCCACTGGAAGTCTATGGCGCAGCAGGGAATTGAAGCCAGTTCTCTCAAGTCCTAGGCTAATACCCTAGCCATTGGATCATCTTGTCTGTCCATTCCTCCTCTCTCCACAGCACTCACGCCTCCCTGTCTGCTCTCACCTGAATGCTCCATGCCACCCTTATGCATACATGCACCCACCCTACCTCATGCATACACAGTAAGTAGCAACGCTACTTCACTCTAATCACTTCTCCCAAGGTGGAGACTGGGGCCCATGCCTAAGGAGCAGCCTGTAGAAACTATGGAGGTTAGGGTTTGAGTAGCAGCCTTCGTTGATCAGGAAGAGACAGCACCACTCCCGGTCATAAAGGAGAGAGCTCTGATCAGCTGCAGGACGCCATTCTGTGCTGCTGCCATTTTCAGTCAACTCTTGGGAACTAGGGCCAGGTTCTTCAAAAGAGTGCTTGATGTTTTTCCTGGCTCTCATGGCATAAGCCCAGCAATGGGAGCACTTCTTGTACAGCCAGTCTGAGGAAATGACTCCACACATCAGCTGCCTGTGAAGATGAGGGCTGTCTTCTTAATGTTGAGAAATATCCTTAGTTAAATATCCTTAGTTCTGTACTGTTGCCTTGAAGGCATTTATTTAAGAAATGTCTTCTCCAGCAAATAGAAGAAGGCAAGATAAGCATTGTTTGCTGCCAAGGGAGTGTTATGTAGCAGTTAGAGTCAGGATTCCTGTTTTCTAATAACAGCTCTGTCACAGGTTTGCTGTGTGACCATGAGAAAGTCCTGAACCTCTGTCTGCATTTGATACCTTGCAGTTTCTGCATTTGTAAAAATGTGTGAGTAATACCTGCCTCTCCTTGTGCTAGTGTTGAAGCTTAATTAGTTGATGTTTGCAAGGCCTTTAAGATCAACAGAATAAAGGTTGCTATGTAAGTTGACCATTTTATATTGTTTGAAGTTAATTTGAATGATTATGCACAGTTTGCACAGAAGCAAGCTAATCCCTTCTGAGAACGGTCAGTATTTGCTTTTACTGAGCTTCTTTCCCAACCCCACAGGCGTGTGGAGAAGTGCAGCCTAATGGTGTAGGATGAACATGCACAGCTATTCATACAAACGTTTAGTGTAATTATGACACTGATAAAAAGATTAATGGTAAACTCAAGATGCAACAGTTAGAGCACTTTGTGTTTCTTTCCTTTGCTAATGGCTGCTACCACAGCTAACTTGAATTTTCTCCTCTGTTAAACGATTGAGATGATTCACAAAGCTGCAACTTAGAGTGGATCAGTGTACTGATGTCGACTGTTTGATTTTTTAATTTTGAAATCTGGCATTTTTAGTGCAGTCAGCTGACTTTGTGTTAATTCTCATTTTGAGAGACAGACAGTTTTGTTGCAGACATGCCAGTTGACAGAGTATCTCCCATGCACTCCAGATTTAATACAGTTTCCGGAGTTGAAAAGCATCTTTGTGGTCTTGCTTTGGGGATCTATGTCATCTTTGTCCAGCTGTTTTTTCCAGTTATTATTAGAATTATAAATAAAACTCCTATAAATAGCAAATGTCCAGATATCTAATTTTGAGAACATTTTTCTCTTACGCACTTTGATTTTTCTATGTTTTTATGCAAAATGTGGCTAGAGTATGATCATTAGAAAGCAAAACAAAGTTCAGTTATCAGATTTGTTACCTAAGTGGAACATAAACATCTGATATTTGAATGCTCAAACTAGCACTAAAGTATACAAATGTTCTCTGTGGTGGTTTGACCATCCACGTTCACGGTTTTTTGCCTGTGTTGAAGATGTCTGTATTCAATAATAGAGCCAACAGTCTATTGTTCTCTTCCAGTCTGAAAGTTAGGGAAGTCACAGGTGCTGGCATATCTGCAGGACTTACTGGTACCATATCAGCTTCCTGGGTTGAAGTCAGAAGACTTTGTCATTAATAAAAACATCTACCACCTAATCAGGAGTACATAGTGCTCACCATTGGACAATCAGCATTTCTGAGCAGTTATTAACTATACAAAGATATGTGAGACTGCAGTTACTTCCTACCCTTAGAACAGGAGAAAACCTTGGTGTTAGAGATACTTATATGTGATAAGTGTTTTCAAATGTTGACTTTCTAATGGCATTTTCTATATAGGACTTATCCTTACTTTACATAAGCAGCAGGCTTATCAATTGTTAATTTAGGGTAAGCATTATATGGAAATGGAAACTTTCCTCCCCCTTATGATATCAGTCCTCTAATTCCTCCTGTATTTCATTGTTTTCACACATTCAGAGGCCTTTACAATGCTCAAGAGTAAATTAGCAGGATTCCCCCTGCTGTTTCTATTGAATTGAGTTAATAATATAATCAGTTGATTGTTAAATTAACAGAATAAAGCTTGCCATGTGGCTGCAATACCACTGAGATCACTTTATTTCCCCCTATAACTTGTCTCCTTACTGTTGGTTTGTGGCTTTAATAGTTCAGACTATGCGTCTGTGTAACATGTGTAATTTGCTTCATAATATTTTCATTTGGAGACAGAAATGGTTATAAAGTGAGGTGGCTGTGACTCAAAAGCGAACAGTTTTATCAGTAAGAAATTACTTCCCATATGGATTTCTTGCTTTGTGCGTGCACGCACATGCAAATCATAGAATCATAGACTTTAAAGTCAGAATGGACCATTAGGATCGTCTAGTCTGACCTTCTGCACAATGCAGGCCACACAATCTCACACACCCCCTCGTGTAACAAACCCCCAACCTTTTATTGAAGTCCTCAAGTCGTGATTTAAAGACTTTGAGGTGCAGAGAATCCTCCAACGAGTGACCAGCTGCAGAGGAAGGCAAAAACCCCCCAGGGCCTCTGCCAATCTGCCCTGGAGGAAAATTCCTTCCCGACCCCAAATATGGCAATCAGCTAGACCCTGAGCACGTGGGCAAGACTCACCAGCCAGACACCCAGGAAAGAATTCTCTGTAGTAACTCAGATCCCAAGGCATTCGGTAACTTGCCATAATGTGTATTGATTTCTCTTGCTGCTTTGCAAAGAGTGTGGTGACTGAATGGTTGTGGCTCAGGTCGTCTGCATATTGAACTCATTTGCCATTTGTTCTTGTTAACACAGAACTGCTTTGTGAAAAGATTAGGCCATGTGTCGTGTATAGCAATGTCAACACGTTCATGGAAACACAGTAATGTTTTGGGAAGGGTTTAGGCCATGGCCCTATCTAGCAATGTCCACACCTATCTGTTCAACATATATATCCTGGAAACTCCCCCTCTCCCCTTGGTCAGTTCCCTTCCTACCCCTAAAAAATTCTTCTTTTTTTAAAAATGTTTGTCTAGTTGCATCTTGTGTTAATTCTATGACTCCTTAACACCCATTTGTTATACATAACCTCCCTTACTGCCTGGATAAGACAGTGGGCTAGTTTGTATGATCATGTCTCCTTCAAGTGCCTAACCCCAAAGACTGCCTAGAAAGGAACTTGCTACTTTCTCACATTAAAGGAATTTTCCTTGAGTTAATGTGATAAAGCCCTGAGTTTTTGGTGTTGATCATTGTAGGATCAATCTCTATTGATGACAGTGTTGTTTGCATCAGATGTCTGTTGCTACAGATGTGTTATGCTGCATTGTTTCTTGGCTTCAGTTCATGCCCTCTTGTTTTTTAGCCCATTACGTTCTGGAGTATTTTCATGGGTGACATACCAGGGTACAGTCCAGACCAATGACTCTCTGTATCACCCCTACAGGGTGCCCATTATCATGCCTTGCAGCTGTAGCTTCCAACCTGGACTGCTCACAAACAGCCACCGGCATTTAAAAGTCGTTTCCAACTCTGTGTGTGTGCTGCAGCCAGCCAGCCGCTCGTTGGCTCTTACCAGCCTTTAAGACTACCACAGGGTGACCCCAACATCCTTCCAATCCCAATTCCCCCCCTCCACAAACATATGTTCTGTACTGCCCAGCCTTCTGCTGGACAGCACAAATATATTGAGTGTTATTCCTTTAAGGAAATAATATGCACACAGCTTTTTACCCAGACACTTCAACTTGAACACTCTGAATTAGATAAAACAATAGAGAAGTTTATTAACTGCAAAGAGAGATTTTAAGTGAGTACATGTAATGAGTAAGGCTGCGATTTAATCACGGAGGTCACGTATTTCGTGACTTCCAAAGACCTCCGTGACTTCAGCCAGCCCTGGCTGGGAGCTGCAGGGTTCCCACTCCTGCAGCCCACGGGCACCGTGGGCAGCAGGGGGGACCCCCGTCGCTCCCCATCACTCTGGGAAGCCCAGGGACCTCCGGAGCTCCTGGTCTCCGTGGAGGCAGGGGGAACCCTTGGAGTTTGGAGCTGCCAGTGGTGGGGAACCCTGGGGCTACCAGCCCACTCACAGCTGTCCAAGCTGCTCATTTTATCATGGATATTTTTAGTAAAGCTCAGGGACAGGTAAGAGGCTTCCATGAATTTTTCTTTATTGCCTTTATTTTTACTAAAAATATCCGTGACAAAATCTTAGCCTTAGTAATGAGGCATAAAAGTCAGAACTGGTTACAAGAAAAATAAAGATAAAATGCTTCCTAGGGCCTAACTTAACTTTGCTTTGAACTTAACTTAGTTTTTCTCGCCACATGCTTTCAGCAGTCTTGCTGACCAAACTCCTTACGTCTGGACCCCTCCCGCAGAGTCCAAGGGCTGCTTCCTTTGTCTCTACAGCTGCAGTGAATGCGATGGGCAGGGGGGTGAGAGGAGGGAGCTTTGGGGTGTTTATCCCTTCTTTTTATAGTTTCAGTCCCTGTCTTGAAAAACATTTCTAGCTGAGATCCAGGAGACAAAGTGTCTGTATGGAAGGATATTCCCTGCTGGTTTTTTCCACCTGTTCGAACTTCCTTTGTTTTCCCTCCCTGCTTGATAACCCTGTTTACTGCTTAAATGCAAATTAAGGCAAGCACACATTCCTTCCTTTGTTTGGGACAAACCAGACTTTGCTTGGACTGTGGGGTTTGGAACATGTGTTAATAACATCATACAGGGAATCTTATAATTTCACATACAATGTTGCCACACATATTTTATACTCCTGAGGGAATTCTGCACCAAAAATTAAAAATTCCGCACACAATATTTTTTCCCACACTACTCCAAACCCCTGCCTCAGCCTGGAACCTCAACCCATACTCCAAACCCCTCAGCTCCACCCTACAGCCCGGAGCACCCTCCTGTACCCCAAACCCCTCATTCCCGGCCCCACCCCAGAGCCTGCATCTCCAGCTGGAGCCCTCCCTCCTCCCGCATCCCAACCCCTGCCTCAACCCAGTGAAAATGAAAGAGTGAGGGAGGGAGGGTGGGGAGAGCAAGTGACAGAGGGAGGGGACATGGAGTGAGCAGAGGACAGGGCCTTGAAGGAGGGGCAGGCAAGGTTGTTCGGTTTTGTCTGAATAGAAAGTTGGCAACCCAACCCAGAAACACCCTGGAGCTCTGCCCCTTCACTCCAGACGTGCCCGGTGTGGGGCAGGCAGGCTCAACCAGGCATTATCCAAGTGTGGAGGGGCTCAATGTGGGGGTGAGAGGGTTCTGTGTGGGGCAGTCTGGGTGTGGGCGGGTCAGTGTAGGGTCAAGGTGTATGCGGGGGAGCTGGATGCACAGAGGCTCATTGGGGAGGGGGTTCAGGTGCAGGGGCAATGGGACTCTGCAGAGGGTTCCTGGTGAAGGTGATTGGGGCTCAGCAGAGGGGTCTGGGTGTGGGGAGCTTCGCAAGGAGGTCTGGGTTCTGGGGAGTAGGGCTTGGTGGGCTGGGGGTGGGTGGATCATTCGGGTGGTCCAGTGCAGTGGGGTGAGGCTCATTGGGGTGGGGGTTCAAGTGCAGGGGACTCAGTGGGGAGTAGTCTGGGTGCAGAAGTGGGTCTGGAGGCAGGGTGCAGGGGGGCTCCAGATGCAGGGGTTGAGGTTCAGTTGGGTGGGGTTTGGGTATGGAGGGCTGCGGGGGTTCTGGGTGTACTGGGTGAGGCTTGGTGGGGGAGGAGGGTCTAGGTACAGGGGGTCTGAATGCACGGGGGTTGGGCAGATGAGGGAGCAGCTTTCCATACAGTGACCCTCTTCCCCCTGTGGCGGAGGAGCAATGGGGGCAGGAAGCAGGGGAGGATGCTGAGCTTTCTGCAGACGGGGGAGGTTTTTGGGGGTGGGTCTGACCCAGCCTCATTTGCTCCTTCCAGGGGAAGAGGAAGTCCCATTCTCTCCAGCCCAGCTGGAACTAGAAGCTGATCCCGGCGCAGGGTGGGAGCCACCGGCTGGGGAGTCCCCGGCCCCATGGTGATTTATCTCTGCCAGCTGCTCCAGGTGCCTGAAGTGATGTACTTGTGCTACTAGGAAGGGTTGTGTGACTGCTCTTAAGGCTTCTCTTTGCTTCTCTGTCAGAAAGTCATTTTTCTGCGGGGAAGCAAAGAAAACTGCAGGAGACATGAATTCTGCGCATGTGCAGTGGCATAGAATTCCCGCAGGAGTAATTTTATCAGGACAATACTGACTAGCAAATTATGAATTTTCAAATGATACCTTACAAGGCATATTTTGTAGAAAAATTATTATAATAGTGCTTAGGGTATGAATACAGAGGTGTGTCCCATCACATGATGGCATTCAGGTTTATGTCTTTCAGAGATTCTTAGGCTTTAGTCTTGTGCAGAACTGGGGAAGGTATGGATTTGAGATCTAATTGAAACTCACTCTCTTTTGCATTTTGTTGTGAATTCAAAATGATAGAGGCCATTTGTGGATGTAGATTTCCCTGAAGTTTGTGAGTATTTAGCTCTGGGGCTTTGATTCCGTCTCACCACCAACTAACTCATTAGATTTCTGGCTTTGACCGGTTGAAAACTCTTGTGGTTTAGTCTACAATTAACTTTGAGATGTGGGCTTGACGAAGGGAAACTTGCAGGACATGTCCCCATGTGGATCAAAACCAAAGATGCTGGCACAACCCCCTGTGAAATGAAACTGCTCAGTGACTAATTTCTAATATTCCCCTTAGTCTGTTAGATGAGAATTTATTTAACATTAGCTACACATTAGTTTCATAATATCAATACCATTCTTTCAGGCTTTATTAAAAAAAAAATCTTCCTTCCACCTCTGAACGGTTCCAGATGACTTATGTATTTTGTAAGTTATTTTTCTACCCAGTGAAGAACCTCAACATATTAAATATATTCTGTAATTTTCCATCTGTTGAGTGGCTCAAACTGTTAATCGTTAACACCAGAAAGGTTGCTATTCCAGCTGGTAAACTGCTCGAAACATTAAACATTTTACAGGAAGTTGCTTTTCCAGCCTCTAAGTGGTTCTAAATGTTAGGATTTTTTTTTATTTCTTACAAAAAAGACAAAAGTCCATCTGCACTCAGCTGTTCCACACTGTCTTAGCATTCTAGACCTGTTTAGATTTTGCTCATGAAGCCAAGTGTGAAATCTATGGCCACAAGCCAAATCCTGCCCCAGAAGCAGGAGATTTGCAGAAGTCGTCTTGGAAGTTACCAGCAAATGAGAAAGCAGGAACGGTATATTTAGAAAAGAAAAACCTCTTCAGAAATCTCATTTTAAACTGGGGGTATTTTCAGTCCTTTGGTTCTCCCTAGATAGCTGAAGCCTTTTCTGGCTTGTACTTGGTTTATATTGATTACACTTGCATTAGTAAATTCACAAGCTAAACTAATATAACCAGTTTTAAACTGATATAAGAGCTGTCCACCCAGGCATTTGCACTGGTTCAACTAAGTCAGTTTTTAAAACGGTTTCAGTTGAACTGGTTCAAGTTTTTGGGTAGACAAGATCTTAGATTATAAATCCTTCAGGCAGGACTCTCTCTCGCTGTATGACAGATTTCAGAGTAGCAGCCATGTTAGTCTGTATTCGCAAAGAGAAAAGGAGTACTTGTGGCACTTTAGAGACTAACAAATTTATTTGAGCATAAGCTTTCGTGAGCTACAGTTCGCTTCATCGGATGCATTCACAATATGTTCATGTAGATAGAGCCTAACACAGATGGGGCCTGTACGTCTTAACATCAATTAAACTGTTTTCTTAGGACACTTCTCTTAAAAAGCAATCTGTATGGGGGCCACTGGCAGGCTATATATATATAGGCTGGAGAATTTTAAGTTATTGTTTATATAAATATCTTAATAATGGACGCAAAATTAATGTGCTTTTCAAGCTGCCTTGAAACTTCTATTTTTTCACTAGCCTCAAACCAGCAAACAACCCCACCAAATCCTCCATTCTTGCCATATAAAGCAAACTGTGATGTTGCATCGAAATGTGATATTTATTACAATGATGAGACATTATTAAAGTACTCTATATAAAGCCACAGGAGAACCTTTAAATGTTTGGTGCTGGAGAGCAGTTTCAAGAAGGATCTTAAAGTGTGGATGCTTACTGACATGTGGAGACCACCTATCAGCCCCCGTGACCCTTCCACATACAGCCACGCCTAATTCCCAATCAGGTCCTGGTTACAGAGAGGATGCCTGCTACCCCCATCTGGTATGACAGAAGTCACTGGCAAACCTACATCTCCCTTCTGTATCTTTTAGAGAGGAAGTGGCAGGTCTGCCTATTCCCTATAACCTTTGTGAGTCATATCTTTTCTTTTCTTTGACCCATCTGTTTCCTAAACTTTCCACTTTTATTCCCCTCTGAACCTATGACTCCTTTGCCTTTTGGGGTCTCCCTCCACCCTTGGGTAGAGTCACCCCATTCTCTTCCTCTCCTGCTTTACCTATGAGAGCCTGAAGACGCTGTTTATGGCTAGTGAGTAAGGTTTCTGATGGTTGCCACTTTCTGTCTCCAGATACCTTTTTCTGTCACAGATGGGGAAACAACATAGGGAATGGAGCAACCTCAGCAGGTGGAGCATTAAAAATTCATCTGGTAGGAGAGTGGTCATGAAAATGCTGCTCAGTCTCTTCTTCCCATGGCAAAGAGGCAGCAGCTGAGGACAGGCCAGTAGATGGAGATCCTGCAAGCCAAAATGGGACTCTTGGCAAGAGTACATAGCTGCATCAAAATACTGCTCAGAGGTATAGATAGGCTCACCTAGTTAAATGGGTGACATCCCGTGCAGATCAGCTTGAGCAATGTGCTGAAGGGAATATCTGATTATTACTAGAAAGCGTGTAGCTATCAGGTAGGGGAAAGGATGGAATAGGAGGAAGAGGGGAGGGTTTTAGGAAGAAAAGCCTTTTTCAAGGTCACCTTTTACCGAAGTTGGGGATGGGAGATCGAAGAGAGCTCTCATACTGCTTTTGATGGCTGAGGCCTGCTGCGGTGCTGGCAAGTCTCTCGGAATGGTTCAGGAAGATCTGCTGCCATACCTGAGGCAGACACTCATTTATCTGAGACACTGTGTTCTGACTGCTAACAACCAGCTCAAATTGGCTTATTTTTTCACATTTGTCAAGGAGCCAGCTGCATTGGCTCAGCTGTGCCTCTTCAAAGAGGGAAGTACAGAAACAGAAGAAGTTTTACAAGTCGTTATTCTTATTCATTTCTCCTCTCTGCACCCATCTCCTCTTGATTTTTATTTTTATTTTTTTTTTTGGAAAACTCTGTTTATATCAAGTTGTCTTTTGTTATTTGGAACTCTGGGAATGTTTTCAGGATATTTTCTTGCAGACAGATGCTCCAACCTGACTGTACATCTCTTACTCTAGCCCTTGATTAGGATAAGCCATTGTCCCTTTGCTCCCAGATAACACAACCTTGATAACATAATGCCTTTACAGCACTGAAAAGGCTTCACCGCCCTAAGGTGGTTGTCATAGGGTTTACTACTCATTGACTTGTGGCCACACTGGGGGATTAGCTCTTGACCAGTCTGATACCCCCACCTTCGGTCAGTTACCTGTGGTCTTGCTCCTTCTCTGTGTAACTCAGGGCATTCCTTCTTCGTGACTTGGCCCTTTGGCCAAGTCACTATAGTTTTCCCTTTCTAGGGTATCAATATCTCTTTGGACTCACTGTCTCAGGCAGTCTTCTGATCTACTGCCCAGACGGTGCCACTTCCTCAGTGACGGGTAGGGGAACCTGGGCCCGGCCATTACTCTGGGTTCCATCCATCCCAGGGACCTTATGTCTAGCAACTGCAGATAATGCAATCCCAGATGCTGTTGCTGTTTCCCTGGCCTGCTTCTCATATTCCTTCCCTATCTCTGGCCCCACTCTGCGTTACCACTGCAGCTTCCTCTGCTTCCTGTGGGTATTTGACTCTTCTTGAGCTCTTGCCAGAATCTGTAGACCAAGGCAGGATCCCCAGGTTTACTCTCTCCCTTGATGACTTTCTTCTCTCTTGCAAACTCTCCTCTTCTTTAGGGAGTGACTGGACAGTTCCTTCCTGAGGTCCACTTTCTGGTTGTATGCCAGCTGAGTGTGTCCCTGCCCCGCTGGGCTTCATCATCAATCAGCTTTTCAGCTCTGACTCTCTTCTAGGTGCAACCTGTCACAGCTCTGATTATCCCACAAAAGGCCTGAGTGGGTAAAAAGGGATAAACACCCAGCACATTGGTGTTACAAGGTACTGCATGATTTCAATACCATACCCATATATATATGGCAGAAAAGACCCCAAGATAGCTGGCACTGCTGCCTGTTGGGAACTTTTGATGTCTGTATTACCTAAAGTTTTTTGGAGTGTGATTCTTCCCCCTTCTCCCGAAATCATTCCTGTAAAGGCCACCACCAGAAGAAGTTGTTCTAGGAATAATGATACTGCAGCAACAGAAAAGCTGAGAAGCAAGTGCTGGGATTACCTGGAACTACAGCCAGGTGGCAATGAGATAATATGTGGTGAGTCAAAGAATACTGAAGCTGCGCCAGCTGCTAGCTGCGGTGTGTTTGTATCTATATATTGCTAGTAGTTGTGAGGAGCAGTTGACTTACGCATGAGCTTTAGTGGGAGCGCATGGCGATGCTCTTGCGTGGTTGACATTCTTTCTTGGAAAATTGTTTGGAACAATAATAATAATTAATAAAATATCTAGCTATGACTTTTCATCAGTAGATCTCAAAGCACTTGACAAAGGAGGCCAGCACTACTGTCCTCCATTTTAGAGATGGGAAGACTGAGGCACATAGAGGGTAAGTGAGCTGCCTGGGTTACTCAGCAGGCCCATGGCAGAGCTGGGAATAGAATCCAGGTCTCCTGAGTCCCAGTCCAGTGCTCTATCTACTAGGCCACTCTGCCTCTGTTTGTCCTTGAGTGGTGTGTGGTGCCACACAACTCTGTCTCATTTCCCCTCCCATCCAATGTAAATGTGTGATATTGGGACAGCTAGTGATGAGACATCACAGGTCACAATGCTTTCAGTACATTGATACCACCCAACTGTATATCTCTGTCTCATCCAACCCATCTACTGCTGCTTAGTGCCTTTTCTAGTGTCTGGTTCAGGTTGGGGCACAAATGAGAGCTATTGGTTAGATGGCTGAAGAAACCTATAGCTAAAATGGGGATTATGCTGACACACCGAGGGAAGCAATGAGAAGATATGGTGAGAATTTTATCTACCTCTTTGAAGGGTGTGTGCCTGCAAATTCAGAGTTGGCGTGCTCAGGTATTTTTGGCTCTCCAGCTGGTGTTAACAACAACAGTAACCAAGAAGAGTTACTCCCTCCTGTGGAAAGCACTGTAAATATTGGTACCAACAACGTGGAAATTTATTGATAATGGAAGGGAATCAAGCAATAAACGAGCAATTGTAGAAAGTTCTGTTGTTTTGGGTTGTTGGTTTTTTTTATTCTCTCCATCACCGCAATTCATTTCTTAGCTATTTCTGCATGAGCAGGATAGGCTATGGTGCAAATGTCAGGTTCATGACCTAAAAAGCCCCCACGCACCTTTCATTTAGGCTCCTAATGGCTATTTTATTTAGCTAGCCACAGCAATTGTATCTGCAAATAGAGCTTTCTCTGGCTATTTTACCAATAAGCAATATAGACACATGATACAGATTTCTTTTACGAAGCACAAATAAAACATGTGCCATCAATGGTAACAGGTATGACAAACCATTTTAAAAAATATCTTGTGCCAGTAAATTACTGAGGAATCACAATTCACATAATATTTTCTTTGACAGTTATTTTAACACAATATTTCACCTTTTTTTTTTTTTAATTTTTGTGGGGGGACTAACAGATGTAAAATTGTTAGTGGAGGGGGGAAAAAAGAATGCTGGGAAAATAATGTCTCAGCCCAAGAGAGTTATGAGCTGTGAAGTACAGCTCAGTATTGTTGGAAGCATTGGTGGCTAGTCAACAATTTTCCATTAAGTTTTGCTATTGAGTAATGGGAAATTTTTATGATTTTGGTTTCAAGTGGTTAAGCAGTTAATGAGGTGTTCCTGCTGCATTTTTTTTTAAACCTAAAATTTGAACTGACTGTTAACATACAGGAGATCAGTGATGGAAACACAGAAGTTTTAAAAAATATTCAGACCTCTGGTAGTGAAGCAGTAAATTTCTTTGGAAAATAATATTTGTAAATAAGCCATTTTTCTGGTTAATAACCAAGGTGTAAGTGAACACTGAGTCTTCTAAATCACCATTTGTTACCCAGTAGTGCTGTAGTTTTGAAGAAATGATTTTAGCTCTTAAAAACATATTTGACAGTCTAGTTTATGTTGTATTTTCAGTTTTGTTTTCCTAACTTGTTGCTAGCACACTGCAGAAGTGGAAAATTGCTCATTTATTGGCTATTAAAGATTGACTTACTAGCCAATCATAACACAGGATGAACACAGGATGGTTTTAAAGCAACTGCTCAATGAAAATATAGGGACTTCTATAATACGAAGGTAACCAAGGAAGCTGCTGTATAATATAGACAATGGGAACTTAAAGTTTACCTCATAGAATGAATAAATGCTTGAATGTATAAGAACCCCTTACTTACCTCAGAGTGTGTTAGGATTTATTTATATTTGCAGAGCCATTGAAGATGTCAAGTCCTATAAATACTACAATTTACTAACAGCATTGTTATTATAGTATCTTTGTTAAATAGTATTAATAGTATGTGTTTATGAAATAGTATTATTAAATAAAAGCATAAATACTTGTTTTATGTAAAACAATATGAAACCATGTACCAGTAAATATAGCATTAGAAGGGTGACCTTGAAGTGTCTTTGAGGCTGTCACATTTATCAGGTAACTTTCTCTCTTTCAGCTGACTTTGAAAATGGATCTGTAGGGTAGAGCCATACTGTAGTTCAGTGGTTCAAGTCAACATTCTAGCTCATGGATTGTCTTCCCAAAATATGTGGGAAATAAACATTTATGATAGTTGGTGAGAGTAGTGAATATTTCTGTCTTTCCCCGTCACTTCCAGAAACAGGTGCTGCCAAATAATATGCAACGACAGACTATATAATCCCGTCTTTCTGTGGTCAGAATCTCAGTTGGAATAATAGCAGAGAAGGAACTTTTCATGGCTTAGCTGCGCTTGCCAGAAAGTCTTTTTGAAAGAGTGTTTGAATTTTCCCTGCTCTGCTCTCCACGTACATTTCTGTGGCTGTTTTACCAACCATTTATTTTAACCCTAGCAAGCAGTGAAGGGTTATTGGGAACTTTCAAACCAAAAACATCTTTCGGATATGTAGCTGACAACCTTTCAGGTTTAAAGAGGTGGATTTTACTTCTAAAAATAGAAGCAGACAGAAGAAAGAGAAATATTTTATAATACAATAAGGGACACACTTTCATAGAAATAATAACTTCTTGGCAGCAATATATTTGAAATTTCCAACCAACAAAGTCTAGCCTTAATTCTAATTTATGCATTTAGGCAGATAAATAACAAGGATTTAAACTCTTTGGTCAACTGAGACATCATGCACTAAAGAATTTTAAAATTTCAAACAAAGAAAAACTTTCCATTTCTATCATCACTATTCATTTAAAAAAATCCAGAGGCACAATTCATTGGAAATTAAAAGGTTTGAAATCTGGATCCAAAGTTTGCAAGTTGGGCTCATCTGTATTTCTTAAGAACAAAACAAATCTCACTTAACCTACCACTTATACTGTGGCAGAATACATCTGAGTAGAATATGGCAGTTGTACAACTGACTGCAACAATGGTTTAGGATTTCTTGGGAATTCAGAAAAATACTAAGTTAATAAACTTAGCGCAGCCAGTGTTGTTTTTCCAAAACCTAAGCAAGCAGTCATCGACAGGTAAAACTTCCTGCTGGCTAATATTCTAGGGCTCTCTTTTCTCTATAATGTATGCATATGTGCACAGTATGATGATATATACTTATATAAGTGTTAACTCTGTAAAGTCTAATTAGTGCATAAAAGTCCTTTGCTAGTAACTGTAATGATATTCATTCATCATGATGAACTCCTGTGTTTCCACGGTGAATATGATATGCGGCCATAGAAATTGCATTGTAATTAATCTAAGAGTATCAGTTTTGGAACTTCTGGTTAGCATATTGCATATTTGGAAAGTTTTGCAAAATAGGTAAAATCTCAAATGTTGTCAATATTGACATTTCTGGTCTCTCATCTAGCCAGGTTTTTTTAGTGCTTAATCAGGCTATTTACCAAATATATTTCATAAGTTACAGTGTCATACCAGAAACTGGCACCTTTTTTGCTTTATGAACATAGGAAATGTTATATAGTTTCTCCTTTTGGTATGACCCATGCTAACTAGGGTGACCAGATGCCCCGATTTTATAGGGACAGTCACGATTTTTGGGTCTTTTTCTTATGTAGGCTCCTATTACCCCTGTCCTGATTTTTCACATTTGCTCTCTGGTCACCCTAATGCTGACCTTAAAATACCAAGTCCTGGAGTTTGTCTCTCAAAAGCCTCTGAAAATCATAGTTGAAAGATATGACATCCTCATGAGAGATTTTAACTGAGCTTCAGCAGGACTCGGCTATAGTACAACCTACAACCTTCACAGCTCACTGAATCTAGGTATGCTTCACAGTCCACTTAAGTCAGATGGGGCATGTCCAAATGACCAAAATCAGAGGTGTAACAAAAACAAGGTAGAAGTCTCTGTATGCTGATTGACTAATCTGTTTAAGTACCACAATATGTCTCAGCCATATTGCTTTTACGATTCAGCCGTCAAGATGTTAACTGAATAAATGCCAGCACCAAAAGGTTTTTGTGGGACTTCTGAATACAAAATTTGGGATTTTTTTGAATCTCTCATCATTGCCTGGAGGATTTTTGACATATGATGTAATTTGGAGTTCTGTATAAGGTGCGTGGAGATGAACATATATATCCAGCAGGACTTCCTAAAATTGACTCAGATATTATCACCTTGTGGGTTGATATCTCTCATCTAATGGAAAATGATCTGTCAGTTTTCAAACTTGAATGTAACTTACTGGAGTGGATTTGTAGAGCAGTTTGCTTCCTTGAATCTACTACTGGATTTTTGAAGTTAGGGGTTAGAAAAATGGACATCAGGAGCTACACAATTATAACCAAAATGATCCAGTGACTCTGCTGTGAAACACATAGAAACATTTATTTTATAGTTAGCAGTTCTGGGAGAGATTGTTGGCATATGTAATTTGGTCATTGAAGAGTTAATTTGCCATAGCTGGATCCTAATTGCTAAAATCAGTGGATATTGTCATATGTAGAATGTGTAGAAATCCAAACAATCCCAACAAATACAGCTGAGCTTGCAGTTTATATCAGAATCCAAACTATTAAGGATGCCTTCCTTCTGTTAATCTAGAGAGTCTACTCCTACAGAATTCCATTGCATATATATACTCCCTCCTTAATCTGGCCTTGGAGGTCACAGGAACAGCCTCGATTGTAGGTAGAATAATTTTAAAGTGAGGCCATGCCTCCCAGTCTGTTAGAGTTCATTATTTATTTTTTAAACAAGTTTCAAAGTGAAAATTTTTAGCGAAAGGTGAGCAAGAAAGACCAATGGAGCCCAGTCTTCAAGGCTGAAGGCTGAGAGACTCAGCACCTTTTCAAAGAGAGTTATGGAAGATATATAGATAATCCTTGCTATTTGTTAAAGGGATCTTTGCACACCTCCCCAAGCACTGCTTTGAAACTTTCCCTTCAGTGTTATTACTCATGAGGAAATTCTGTGCCAAAAAAATTAAAAATTCTGCACCAAAATATTAAAAATTCTGCACACATTTTAAAATTCTGCATATTTCATTTGTCAAAATAACAATATAATTACACCATTTTCAATTATTTGCTGACAGGTATTTTGAAATAAATTACCAAAATAATTGAAAATGGTATGATTATATTTTTATTTTGTTTCTGTGTTGTTTTGACAAAATATGAAGAATTTTAAATTTTTTAATTTTTTGGTGCAGAATTCCCTCAAGAGTATCAGGGTTCTATGTGCTGCAATCTGGGTGGGGGACTGGGTGTCGGGGGGAATCTGGATGCGCAGGGGCTCGGTGCAGGGTTCTGGATGCAGGGGGAATGGGACTCTGCAGGGGAGTCCTGGTGATTAGGGCTCAGTGGGGGAGAGCTGCGGGAGTGGGGCTTGGTGGAGTGAGGGTTCAGGATGCAGCTGGTTGAAGCTCAGTGGGATGGCGGTCTGGGTGTGGGGGGCTCTCAATGCAGAGGTGAGGCTCAGTGGGGGGTTTCTGGGTGCCAGGCGCTCCTGATGCAGGGGGAGCTCAATAGAGGGGGTTCTGGGTGTGGGGAGCTCCTGATGCAGGGGGTGAGGCTTGGTGATGCGAAGGTTCGGGAGGCTCTGGGGGGTTCTTGCTGTGGGAGCTCCTGATGCAGGGGAGGTTTAGTGCGGGGCAGTTCCGGGTGCATGGGTGGGGGGAGTGGTCACTGTACAGAGAGTTGCTCCCCCTGTCCGCCCAACCCCTGTGCATCCAGACCCACCCCCCCACCCACCCAGAGCTCCCATCCCCCCGGCCAAGTGCCTCCCCATGGTGCAGAGCTTCCTGTAGTCAAGGGAACTTTCTGGAGGTTGATCTGACCCAGCCCTGGCTGGCTGTGTAGGGCAGAACTCCATCTCCATTTTCCTCCTCCTTCTCCCTGCACTGTCCCTGGGTGGCTGGAGCATCCCGAGATCCCCTTTCCCCCAATGATTTACCTCTCCTGAGATGCTCGAACAGATGTGTCTAGCTTTCGGGGTGGGGTGAGTGAGCACTGGTGCAACTTCCCTTTGCTTCCCCACAGAAACCATTTTCTGCAAGAAAGCAAAGAGAATCTGCGGGGGGGTGGAGGGGGAAAGGCATTTTTCTGCTGCACTGCAGTGGCGCAGAATTTCCCCAGGAATAGTGTTATTCATAGCGGTATGTGGATCTTCTCTATGGTTTGGAGTGATGATGAACTTCAGCCTTGACCTGTCAATACAGATAATATTCTACAGTAACGGATGAATCTCCTGACATTCTGTAGCTTGAGGGTGATTTTTGAAGTATCTGTTGACCACAGTTTCCTGCTGAATTGAGAACCTCAAGTTCATTTCAGTTTAATATTATTTCAGATTGCTGTCCAGGATGACTTTACTGATGCATCTTTGTTCTGTGAATAGAAAGGGCAGGGGAATCTGGAACAAGTGTTGATTCTTGTTCTGTGTGTAAAAGTCATACAGTTTAACAAAACTAAACCTGACTCATATCATGACATGACACTGGGGGAGGAGATAGGTGCCAGAAAAAGCCACTGGTTTAACTAGCTCTGTTGCCAATAAAGGAAAGTCATGAGATACTATAGGTTATTTTGTTATCATATTAAGGGCCTAATTCTGCAGTGTGCTGAATGCCTCCCAAGAGGTGTTAAACGCCTCTATTCAGTTGAGGCAAAGGGTCCAGCACAATGTCAAGTTGGTGGGCATGTTGGAATATTAGAAATAAAATGACATGATTATGAATGGGAAAGCTATTTTAGAACAGTTAGAGGTTTCTACACTGGGTTGTTACAATTTCTCTCTTCCTTTCATTCTACTTCTTAATCAGCTAGACTCATGGGAATTAAGGAAGTCTTGGCTTTCCATATGGAGGGATATGAAACATGGCACTTATAAAACTTATTAAAAAAAAGTAGGAAAACATTTTTTAATCAAAATGGTTATTTTTCAAAGGAAGTCTCCTTAAAGTGGAAATAGCCTAGATACAGCTTGGCATGCTTGACTGATCAGCTGCTAAAGTCTCTATGAATACCTGGCTAGCTATTTTTATTTTTCCTGCAGGAAACAAACAGGGCGATTTTATGGCATTTAACTCAGATACATCCAGTTCTTAAGATGCGTGTTCTTCTCTGTTTATTGTATTATATAATGATACATGATCGCTTATGACTGAACCCTGTTGTAATTTGAATATTTATTAGAAAAGCGAACACATTGACAAGCAGCTTGCAATAGAGTCTTCTCTGAAGTCGATCCTGTGAGGCTCAATGTGATGTTTGCAGGAGCTCCCATTTCATATTTATTTGCTCTTGTGCTGTTTTGCAGTAATGGAAAAAGTGCTGGGCTAAATTCTGCTCTGCACAGGACCTGCACAACTTGCAGTTAGCCATGTTAAATAGGCTTTTACCCATGTCAGTGCTAATTTGAGTGCCTAAATATAGGACTTGTGTGTAATGTTCAATAATCATTTTCATTAGCAGATCTCAGAGTGCTTTACAAAGGAGGTCAGTATTGTTATCCCCATTTTCCAAATGGAATAGCTGAGGCACAGAGAGGTGATGCGGCCACCCTGCAATCTGGTGGCAGAGTCAGGAATAGAATTCAGGTTTCCTGAATCCCAGTCCAGTGCTCTAGCCATTAGGCTGCACTGCCTTGCTCAGATTAGGTACCCACATCCAAAACTGGGACTGTATGGACTAAATTCAGGGCTGGTATATATGAAGTCCTGTTTAACTTCAGAGAGTTACATTTGTGCAAAATTGGGCTTGAAAGGGCCTGATTCACTACTGCATTACTCTAGTTCTATATTGCCATAACTCTCTGGAGTTACATAGGCATGAAACTGGAGTAACAAAATAGTGAATCAGATCCTAAAGGTGGCCTTAAAGAGATGGCTAACTCTGGTTTTTATTTGGTCTCTTCTCTGTTTCCCATCCAGTATTGTTCCACTCTTACAGATAGTGACATCTGCTGATAGAGCTAAGAGGACAAACTGATACCTGGCTTCCCTGCTGCTAGTGTCACCCACTCCCGACCATTAATCCAACTGTGTGCCTGAGTGCTCAGCAAGGCGGATTACTTTGTCTGCATATTTTTGGCTTTCCTCAGTCCGGGTCAATTTACTTGCTCGATGCAATGAGCCAGAAACTGATTGGTGTAGTGTGCTGCAGCAGAAGCCAGCTGAACTTTAATACAAGGCAAAGCATCAATTTGAGAGGTTACTGTGTTTACAGATCCTCATGCTGGATAAATCGCAAGGAACCTAGGCCAAAATAAGCAGCCAGAGGTGTTTTTTTCCCCTCCCTTTGTGGCAAGGTGATTATATTTAAGAGAAGTGCAGGAATTTCCAACTTTCCAGTGAAACCATATGAGAACCTGCTTAGTGCTCCGTAGTGACAGCAAATGCTGAAGTGGAAGAATATTTTCATTCATCTGCACTAATCTTCTTTTACTCCAAGATTTAGAGAGAGAGAGAGGAAAAAAATGAATGGGTGGAATCGGAAAAATCTTAAAAGGTTGGCTTAAGCTTTAACTTTGCCAGCTCTTTCTCCAGCCAACGAAGGAAGTGCCAGTCTTTTGCGTTTGCGGTGGGGGTACTGGGATTTTAATCACTTGAACAGTGACACTTGCAGATTTTCATTACAAAATAAATAAATATAAAAAAACCCATAAGTAACAGACTTCTAGCACAGTTTGTGGTAAAAACAGCAGCAACAACAAAAGCTGTAACTTATATCTGAACGTAATGGATTGTCTTTATACACAGACCTATATGTGCATGTATGAATGGAAAAAGCATCAATTAATGATTTTAAGTTCAGGATAAAAGGTGTCTTGAGTTTTCCTGCTGTTTATGTAATTTATAGTTTGTTATGCCATCAAATTAGTGATTGCTTACATTAGCGTGAGCTGCACAGCTCTACCTGCCACGTAGACAGCGTATACTGAAGGATTAAAATGTTTGTTATACTTTTTCTTTCCACTTTCCTTCGGCCTATGCAGATGTCACATTTTCAAGGACATTTCCCACTAGTAAAAGATATAATTTCTCACCACTCCTGTCCTGCCCTGAATCAGACCTTAAATAACATACTATCTACTTCATTAATATTCTCTTTCCTATTTGTGGTGCTATTCTTGCTGACATTGCCAGTGCTTCATTTATAAATGGGGTTTATAACTGGCTCATGAAAATTTTGTTTCAGGGCTGAAACTTTCCATTTAGAAACTCTCTCTTTTTTTTTTAAACGACAGTGTTTAGAAAGTAACCTTTTATAAATGTACTGAAAGCAAAAGAGAGATTTTGCTGGCGGCATATAACAACTAGGAAAGAAAAAAATTGAGAGTGGGCAAAATTTGTGGAGTAGCATTCCCTCTCCTTTACCCAAGGCAGTTCAATTAAAAACATTATCACACTTTTCTACTTGAAGGGAAGCTTGTGCTAAGGTCTAGCAATAGATGAATAAGGACATGCACACATTCTGTCCCCCTTCCCCTACCCTCCCAAATGGCTGGCACAAGTCAATAGCTCCTACATAGTATATATTTTGCACTTTATTTGTATTAGGATGGAGAGAGAGAAAACATTCTTTCTTCTTTTATTAATTCTTTCTTCTCTGCTTCTTTTACATTCAATTTATCTTATGGGTCCCAATGTATTTTTCTTTCCTCCTCCTACTTTTTCCGAAGTGGAATGCAAACAATACTCCTGGAGTGGGGTTTTAAGGCCCCCTAGGGTATTTGATTTTAATATTCGGCAAAATGATGTCCCCTATCCCTAATAATTATAAAATGAATAATCCCTGGAGTTTAATGCAACAGAATAGTCAGTGCGGTGATATGTTAATTTGGTTGTGTGTTCATACTGGGGTAGTAAAGCAGTAAATCATCAGCATAAGGATAAGCCATAATATAAGGATGCAAAAAAGTGATATTATAGTATGCCATTTGCACTGACACTTTTATTTTGCAGTTGGTTTTCACTCAAGATGATAGGCAAATTTCCAGATTTGCCCCTTTATTTTTTACATTTCAATAAGTTGCCTAACTTACTAGTGGAAAATGGCATGAATGTGAGCTTGGGCTTCTACAGCTATTCCAAATTGCAGGTGTAGATCTCGAGCACGTAGTCTGCAGGGGCTGCTGCTGCGATACATGATAGAGTCATAGATTTCAAGGCCAGAAGGGACCATTGTGATCACCTATTCTGAGACCTGTTGTATAACATAGAACTTCCCCATAAAAATTCTTAGATAATGATGATGATTCATTTATTCATTCACTTCTGCGTTTTTAAAAAAACGTGATCATCTTAAAAAACAAAACAAGCCCCCAAACCTAAAGGTTAGACTGTATTATGTCCTTCAATGGCTAAATCCTTGGGAAGGGGAGACAAACTCAATGAGAATCCCCTCTTGGTTCTGATCCCTGGTCAATCTGTCAAGGAGATGGGGTTTGGCTCTGAGAGTTGTTATGGAGAGCCCTACTCCAAACCCTACAGATGGGCTATGTTCCCATGGTGGCCAGAGCCCTCTGCACACAGGCCCTGTACCTTCATGCTGGCTCTGGCCCCTGGTGGTTCTTCACCTTCCTGACAGCGCAGCCCCAATGGAGCCTCACTAACAGGATCCCCTTGGCCAACAATTACCATCACCGAGGCGGCTCTCAGGAAAAGATAATGCCACCCTGTATTATCTTACCAGGGAGTTTCCACAGCATGCGAGGAGGGACGCAGTGTGCATCCAGTCACTTGTTGTGGGGACACTGTTTCCCCCACAGCCCATTCAGCCCATGCTGCCCTCCCCTCCTTTGTGTCCCAGCCCCACAGAGAGCCCTATGGAACTCTTTTAGCAGGGGGGGACGTTGCTATGAAGATGGCTGAAACCCCTCCCTTCTGCATGTGGCTCTCTGGGCCACAGTTTGTCGCAGAAATAGTAGGAATAATTACGTTTTAATTACGAATGTTTTAATTCTGGAAATAAACAGCGAGTGAAATGTGTTTTTTACTTTTATTTCCCATTTACAGCGGGTGAAATAATTTTCTTTTAAGAGGGGGAGAAAAAAGTCAGATGGGGCAAAAAATATCTTGCTTCTAAACTGTCGTGCAGTGCCAGTAATTACCATGTTCTTTTTGATTAAATCTCCATTTTCAATATTCAGTTGCTTTCCTTAAAAGCTTTGTCAATCTTTGGTCTGATTTCCTTCTGTTTTAATCTGAATCTTTGTACATTTGGGACAGAATCTCTGAAGGCTTATGTTTTTGCTAGAACAAGCTGAAGAATCCTTGGAAATATCCTGGGGAACTAACAGCAACTTAATAGTTTCACCCAGATCTCTTTTTGCACCTGTTATAGTTAATGTTTTTTTTTTAGTACAATCATTTTGGTTTATTTTTAAAGTCATAATAAATTAAAACCTGTTTTAATGATGATTTATTCAAGATGGCAGTATCCTCCTACCCAACTTTGGTTTAAGTTAAAGTGAACTAAGCCCACTTTGCTGCTGAATGAGAGCATCCGCACAGGGGTTTAAAGTGATCTAACGGATTTTAAATTCACACCTTTAGTCAATTTGACTGAACTTTCTTGAGTGTCCTGTGTAGATATGCCCTCAGTTTCACTGACTTTCACTGGGACTTGGATAGGTCTACACTACAGTGGGTACAGTGGCACAGCTGAGGCATTGCTGTTGATTTAGATAATCCACTTCTCTGAGAGGTGGTAGCTAGGCTGACAGAATTCTTCTGTTTACCTAGTTTTATCTACATTGGGAGACTGGGTTAGGTCAACATAACTAAATTGCACGGGGCACAAAATTTTTCACAGTCCTGAGCAATGTAGCTAGATTGACCTGTGTTTAGCTATAGACCAGGCGTTAGGCTCCTGAGCAACTTTTGTAAAGGGGACAAAGGTGTTTTTGAAAATGTTACCTGCTATTGTACTTTCCATCTGTAAAGCATCTCACAAGCACTATACTTAGTCTTTGCAACACCCTTGTGAAGTAGGGAGACGTTGTAACAAATCTACCACTAATTTACAGTTTTTTCTGTGTCATTATGAGGCATATGATGGTCACTTAAAACTTCATGAAGCCAAAGGGCACTGAACTCAGAGCCCCCTCATATCATAGTATAATGTAAATGAATTTAGTGGAGGGAGGAGATAATAAAAGCAGCAGTCGATATTACATTTCCATTCTCCTAAGAACTAGCTGAATTCTGGTTTATTTTTACCACAGATGGAGCAGAATAGAATTCTGTGTATAAACAACAATCATTACAGGCTACTTTATAATCATGAAATCCTGAGACGCTTTCTCGCAGTGGTTCTCAACATGTAGCACATCAGGTTTCTGAGAGCTTTGTGACATGGGCAAAGTAGTGTGCTGCATTCAGCTATTAAACGGAGCTGACCTCACACAGAAGCAATAAAAATACATTTCCTACCCCACCCCTACTTGCCCATGATCATAATAGAATAAATAATGAGCTGGAGTATGGGCTATGGAATTTATCTTGCTTGAGAGAAGTGAATTGTATGACTCACTTGTGGTGTTGACGCTTCTCAGCTGAAAAAATAAATTTCATATCTCCTAGAGAGATGTCCTGTCTGCTGTATATTTACATGGTTTGTAGACATATGGAAATTACTTTTTTGCTATTGTTGCTTTTAACAATTATTTTAGTGGGATGCTGGTCTTTGTGGTGAGATCCACTGGAGTTGAAATTTGCAGAGCTACCAACATTGCAAGATAGAGAAAGGAAGAAGCAGCTAACAAATAAGCATTATAACAAATGAAGCTTGAGATATTTCGTATAATAAGATGAGAAAATTTAGTTAGCTAACAGTTGGCCTTGAATATCTTTCTTGAATATGGTTGGAAGACCATACTGTTAATTACTAATTTATTTCCAAAATACAGCAGAAGCTCTTTGTTTTAGTTTGGATTGTCTGTGGTTGACAGGTTTCTTTGTTTTGATCCCTGAAATAGTTACCAAGCCTGTTTCTTTCCTACTAAGTATTGTTTCTGGCTGCAATGACTTAGAGGGAAGACAACGAGCCTGTTCCTAATGTTGTCTTCTGTGGCAACCACAATACAATGTTTACTTTTAATGTGAAGTACTGTAAGGTGAGTGACTGTTTCTTGAGCCAAAGCCAATAGGAAACCACCACTACATACGCTGCCAACGTCTTTCTCTTTTCTTGGAGACACGTTGTCCTTGCAATCCACACAGACTCTACTAGCTATGAATTGTAGCCCTGATTCTACAGGTGTCCCTGTGCTTAGCTTCACATGTATGAGTAGTCCCACTGGAGACTATTCCAACATATAAAGTTAAGCACCTGTGAAAGTATTTGCAGGATTGGCTTGTAACTCATGTATGTTTCCTCTTTCAGAACTCAGATGCCATCAGATAGTGAATGCCATCTGGATCTTGGTGACATATTACTGTTAATTCCAAAACTACCTCTGTTGACACCTCAATCTGGGACAATTCCTCAGATTTATCACCTGAAAAGAATGGCTTGGTTCTAGGGAACTCCCCCATTTTCTCTGCCATGAAGACTAATGCAAAGAATTCACTTAGCTTCTCCGCATTGGTCTGGTCTTCCTTGAGCGCTCCTTTAGCACCTCAATCATCCAGTGCCACCACTGACTTCTTTGGCAGGTTTCCTGCTTCTGATGTACTTTAAAAAAATTGCTGGTAGTTTTTGTGTCCTTAGCTAGTCGCTCTTCAAATTCTTTCTTGGCCTGCCTTATTATACTTTTACGTGTGACTGGCCAGAGTTTATGCTCTTCTCTATTTCCTCACTAGGATTTCACTTCCAATTTTTAAAGGATGACTTTTTGCCTCTCACAGCCTGTTTTACTCTGCTCTTTAGTCATAGTGGGTTTTTTTTTAAGTTGAAATATGGGGGCATTGGGGTAAAGAGGTTTGATTGCTTTGGACTAAAGTAACTTATGTACTCAGACCTCTGATCTGAAAAGCAGTAACTTTTAAAGAATTTCAGTCATATTTCTAAAGATGTCTCCAGTATAGTAATCAAAATTGTGCTGTAACAGTATATGGCTCTTAAAGGTACACTGTTGATTTCAGTCTAATACATTTAAAAGTGTGAGGGTGAGATGGGGTACAGCTTTCTTATATAGACAGGGCTTATAAGGAAATCAGTTTAAATGTTAAAATCAGTTTCAAAGAGTGAAATCTTTATTAATTTATTTTGAAATGCAGTGAAAGATGGGGTAATGGTGAGAATTGGCTATAAATTGCTCAAGCTATTCTTTGTTCAGTGTCACCATTTTAGTACTTTGTCAGAGCTCTGTGAGAGCCTTTAGAATAATAATCATTTTGTTTCTATAGGGCCTGCTTGTCATTGCTTTCTGGGTATCTTAGGGCTTGTCTACAGTGGCAAGTTTCTGTGCAGTAAAGCAGCTTTTTGCACTCGAACTGCAGATGTGTACACCCTGCCAAGCCACTTTGTGCGCAGAAACTCCTCAGTTTAAAAAACCCACCTCGACGAGAGCCATAAGGCTATTTGTGCAAAGACTCCAGTGCTCTATTGCCAGTGTACACACTTGATTTCTTTCTGCGCTGTAATTGGCCTCCGGAGCTGTCCTATAATGCCTCAAGTGACCGCTGTGCTCATTGTTTTGAACTCGGCTGCCCTGGAGACAGGCACCCCTCCCCTTTCAAAGCACTGTTTCTGACAGCCATTGCATGTTGTGCTGATGTGCTCCGGGACACAAAGCAAACCATTAATGTGGAATGCTCGTGCTGTTGAAAACAGAGGCGGGGTGTGTGTGTTGAGAGAGAGAGAGAGAGAGAGAGAGCCCAGGGAGGGAGGCGGGGGCTGATGTCAGGGTTTCCTCCTGCCTCAGGACTGGTTGCTTCCTGCCACTGTCTGAACTTACAAGACAGCATGCTGACAAACTCTCTGTCCCCCAAAACACACTGTCTCTCTCCCGCACTCCATACACTCACACATCCCCCCCACCCCCACTTCAGTTGAAAAGCAGCTGGTAATGTAGTAGGATGCCCATGGAATGATGGGATTGGGAAACCTGCATCATGTGATGCTGTGCCTGCCCCATGAAGCATTGCAAACCCTTCCCAAAGCTCCCTGTGGCCAGTTGCACAGTGGGATAACTGCCACAATGCATGGCTGTCTTTGCCGTTGCAAGAGCTGTGAATTTGGATGCGCTCCAGCATCACAAGGAGCACAGCGCGGACACGCAACAGTGATTTAATTCTAGTGTTTTAATAAAAGGAGTATAACTTGTGGCACAGAAACTTGCCAGTGTGGACATACCCTAGTTACATCAACTTTGTGTAAGCTCCAACTGTCCTGATGTTTTCTAGATCTTGGCTGTCATGGAGGAGCAGTGTTTGCATTGCAGGGAGCAACAGCTCTGTCCATCTATATAGCTGTAATTTGTAATAGGTAGGAACTAGAAGACTACATTCATTCCCATGCTTAATTCTCTAGCAAGGGTTGTCAGGAGACATAGAACAAACCATTGTTTCCTGCCTGCTTTGTCCATGTATTTATTCAGAGTTCCATGTTGCCAGATATCGATAGGGTTATTGTTACAGTGAAAAGTGAATATGACTATAAGAGCATATAGCACATTCTAATATTGTAATTCTATTAGTAACCAAATGGAGATGAAGTTGTTAGATTATTTATTATAAATATATATAAATAATATCTGGTGGTGCTGTCAGCATAGTGCACAGGAAACTGGGCTCACAAAAGCTCTAAAGAAGAATGTGAGTTTGCTGAAAAAACCCCATCCCACAGTGTCAATTTTAGTGACTTCCAGAATGACCCCTATTCTTGGTGAAACTAGAATACATAAGTACAAAGTGCTTTCACAAAGCTAATGTGCAGGCCCGCTCAGTGTACTATAAAACCATCTATTATTCTCTAGAGGCCTTTGTGGACATGATGACAGGGCTATACACAATGCAGGCACTAATGTTTATTTTAAACAGAGCTGAGTGGGTTTCCTTCCTGCTCAGACAAAAGTGTGCACAAAGTTGTCTTGGGACTGGAAGTGCAGGAGGTGAAATACATGGGACAATCTCTGAGTTTAACAGAAACAGATGACTTGGAGCAATATGGAGTGTGTTAACTCTTAGAGTTGAAGGATGCTCACCGAAATTTTTTTCCATCCCACTGTTATAATTCACCTTAATGAGCAGCGAACAAAAGGTTGTATAGGACATTTGTGACCGATTGCTGATAAAGTCATGGTGTACTGCAGCTGGCTTGGATCCTGCTGGCAAAAGACATAATATATTATTGCTACAGGTCACCTAATGGTAAATGAACACTTACTGCCTCTGCGGCAACTGGATTGATTGTTGTATCCACCTCCGAACAGGCTCTGCTTTGTTTTACAAGTAAATGCATTTGTCCCTGCTGTGTTAATGTCAGCAGATCAGCTCAAATGCAGTGAGTTCAAAATGAAGATGATGGTGATGTGTGTAGGAAGTAGTCTTATCCTTTGCACAATTAGCTATATAGTCACACACATTTTCTTCCAAATGTGATTGCTTGTTCCAAACTCTTGCTAACAGAAATTCTTTTATCCAAGGCAAACGTTTACAAAACTGATCCAAATCTGCTTATGCTAACCAAATTTGTTTTGAAGTTTCTTTCAGAAACTTAAAGTGTATGTTCCTCTGTGACAGCAAGTGCCTAGGATATCTTTCCTGCACCTCCTTCATTTAAAGTCATTCTAGGTTAATAGATTTTGTCAAGCAAATATTCTAAGAGACAGCCTGTGGTCTGACAAAAAGGCAGCTGATAGAAAATACTATTTAGCCTTTCTAATACAGATAGACAATGTACAGATGTTAGAGGAGTCCACTAAGAACCAGATTCTGAATTTGTGGAGCCTGAGGGACAGATCCTTGGCCCAGCAAAGGTGCCTTTGTACCAGCTGAAATGGGAATGCAGAAGTTCTCTGCCGGCATAAAACTGATTTAGCTAGCTCTGCACCAGCACCCTACATGTACAGGAGTCATGTCAGGTTGGGGTGGGGGCAACATAATTGCCTTCTTTGACAGGGTTGTGATATTGCTGGTCGCCTCAATTTTGAGGACAACTTTGACAATCATAGTTTGTACAAGTGGGACTTTGTGTGACTCCATTGACCAAGATGCTGCTGGACTACAGTGCACCCCAGGTCAATGCAGATCAACCAGAATCTTGACCTGCCAGTGTACAGGTTCACCACTGAGACTTCCAGCAAAGTCCATCGCCTGTCACTTTTGCCATCTCCCCACATTGCTGCAGGACTCGTTAGAATGTTGAAGGCTGTGCGAGCATTTTATTTATAGTGGATGAGCAGTTGTGCATCAGCTCACATTCTTTCTTGTCCAACAAGACCATTTCCAGTGGCAAAGTGAATTGAGACAACTGAAGGACTTGCTGTCAGCTGGTTTATTTTCAGAGTAACCATCTCTTAGACTAGTTGCCCAATTACCCAGGCTAACAAGAGCCTCATTAGCCAGAGTGTTTTGGATTGAATACTTCTAGGCCTTCACGGCTACCGTAGGAGCCTGGAGAGCAAAGCTTGCCACCATATTTCACCCTCTACAGGGCAATCCCCTACTTGACCCATTTCCACCATTCCACCATGTAAAGGAGGGTTGGACTTAGGGGAGGCAGGGTTTGGGAGTGTAACTGGTTTAGTAGATAGAGGGGAAGCTGTGATGTGATATAGCTTGATTTTAGTGTGCTATTGACAGAGTACTATGTGATATTCTCACAAGCAAACTTAGGATATGTGGTCTAGATGAAATTACTGTACAGGGTTTGCATAACTAGTTGAAAGACCATACGCAAAGAGTAATTATCAATGGTTCAAACTGGAAGGACATATCTAGTGGGAACCCCCAGGGGTCTGTTTTGAGTCCAGTGCTATTCAACATAATCATTAATGACTTGGACAATGGAGTGGAAATTTGCAGATGACACCAAACTAGCAGGGATTGCAAGTGCTTTGGAGGACAGCATTAAAATTCAAAATGACCTTGACAAATTGCAGAATTGGTCTGAAATCAACAAGATGAAATTCAATAAAGACAAGTACAAAGTACCACACTTATGAAGGAAAACTCAAATGCATAAATATGAAACTGGGAATAACTGGCTAGGTGGTAGTACTGCAGAAAAGGATCTTGTGGATCACAAGTGGATCACAAATTGAATATGAGCCAACAATGCTGTGCAGTAGTCAAAAAGACTAATTATAATTCTGGAGTGTATTAACAGGAATGTCGTATGTAAAACACAGAAGGTAAATAGTCTGCTCTGCTTGGCACTGGTGAGTCCTCAGCTGGAGTACTGTGTCCAGTTCTGGGCACCACACTTAAGGAAAGATGTGGAAAAGTTGGAAAGAATCCAGAAGAGAGCAACAGAAATGATAAAATGTTTAGAAAGCTTGACCTTTGAGGAAAGGTTACAAAACCTGGGTATGTTTAGTCTTGAGGAAAAAGAAGACTGCAGACAGAACTCAATAAGTCTTAAAATATGTTAAGGGCTGTTATAAAGAGGACAATGATCAATTGTACTCCATGTCCACTGAAATAAGAACAAGAAGTAATCAGCTTAATCTTCAGTAACAGAGATTTAGATTAGATATTAGGAAAAACTTTTAATTATAAGGGTAGTTATGTACTGGAATAGGTTACGGGGGGAAGGTGGTTGTGGAATCCCCATCAGTGGAGGTTTTTAAGAACAGATTAGACAGACACCTGTCAGGGATGACCTAGGTTTGCTTGATCCTGTCTCAGTTTGGGGAGATGGAGTAGAGGACCTCTTTTGAGGTCCCTGCCAGCCCTGGCTTTCTATGATTCTGGGAGTAGAGGAGAGGAAGTGCACCATGTTGATTTATGTTAGAGCAGTCCTTTGGCAGCTCTGACTTCTATCCAGGGTTAGTTTGGTCTCCAGCCATATCCAGAAAAAGGAGATGTAGAAGAAGTGGCTTACAACTACTTTTGTCTCCCAGTTCCACAGCTGGGCAAAGCACTTTGATAACTGAGCCCTGGGTGTGTTAAGCATGCACTCCCATTAACTTTTCTTGAGACGAGAAATCCCATGTTTTGGGGGGAAAGGTCCTAGCTGTAAAAGATTTTACCCCTTAGAACACTGACATGTTCCAGTCAATTGCATTATGATGAAATATGAAGTGTATGCACTGTATACTTGTGATGCTATAAATATGTGTGTGGGGAGGAGGGCAGGGGCTGTATGTGTAGAGAGAGAGAGACAGATCCCCTGCTGAGTGATAGCCCCTTTGTGCTGCTCATGTGGAGCAAACAAAGGTGCTGTAGCTTCTTTTTTGGTGTGGAACTCTCTGCTCTGGTAACTGTCATTGCCAAACCCTGTGCCATCTGCCCTACATCTATCTTCCACAGCGTGGAACTGTAAGTGTAGCCAGGGTTAGGCTCAACCCAGAGTCAAGTGGATGGAACCAGCTCTCTGATGTACACTATTCCATGCCAACCAGAGCTCTGGCACAAAAGAGCCTGACTCATAGTATTTAATGTGTGAAGAAGATTAGCCCCCCAACTCTGACCTGTACCTCATTGTGGTGGAGGGGTGCAACATGTGAAGTAGGGGATTGCTTATTGGAGCTATGCCATCAGCATGAAGGCTGGTCCAAAATATTATCTTGGGCATTATGCGAGGTAGACAGGTCCGACGAGAGCCCTGTAAATGATGGTTAACACAGGCAGCAAAGATGCAGGGCAGCAGCTGCACCTAGCTAGCTGAGGTGAAGGAATTAGCTGAGAAAGACTCAACAGTGTGGGCCAGTTCTGGTAGACCAGGAAAAGGTTTGTGTTACCGCACCTCCATCTCATCCCAGTGAGAGGAGGTATTCTTTGGGACAATTGTTTGCTCTTGCTTTTGATCAACATGGATAATTTAGCACTCAGCACCAGGATTAAATACCCTGCTCTACTCTTAGCTGTAGATGCCCTGCTGTTGCTGTCTTCCATTTGCAGAAATGTGACAGGCTTGTGCAAAAGCCCCCCCTGGGGCCGCGTGTCTTCTGATGTCGGCAGGCATGTCTGCAGTAAACCTTGACAATGTATTCTGTCATAGCTGGGATCTCCGTCAATCCATCAAAATTGCAACTTGGAATGTTGCATCTCTTCACAGGTGTGGTCATCAGGTTGCTGTCTCATGCAAAATGGACTATCTTGGCATATCCATTGCAAGTCTAACGGAAGCAAGACTGACGCCACGAGGTGGAAAATCATTGATGCCACAAGGTGGAAGATTCATTTCTTCTGTATTCCAGTGGTCCAAACCACTTACATAGGGTAGTAATACTATTGTGAGGTGAGGCCAAGTCCTCCTTGACAACCTGGATACCCATGTCTTCTTGATTACTTATTGCACGTTTTAAACATCAGCACGGTTACCTCACTGTCGTAATAGTCTATATGCCAACAGACAAATCTGTTGATTCAATCAAAGATCATTTCTATGATCAATTGGAATCTCTAGTAAGCATCGCCCCTCCATATGATAATCTCATGCTCCTGGGTGACCTAAATGCAGTTACTGGCTCCCTGTGAATTGGGCTTGAACGGGTCATTGGCCATTACATTCATTTATACTCAACGAAAATTCTTGCCGGTTGCCCACATTTTGCCCTTCTCAGAATCTTTCCATTCTCAGGTCATGGTTCAAGTGGTAATGCATACACCGGATGTCATGTGTTACGAATTACACCTGAGAGGACACGCACACACTTAACACATGGATCTCTCATGATGGTGTCACTCCAAAGGAGTTGGACCATGTCATCACATGTGACAGGTGTCTCTTCACCTCCTATAGAGTATATTGTGGTGCACGAACACAGATCACCACCTAGTGGTTGCCTGCATGGCGTTGACGCTCCGATGAATAAGTAAGTCCTCTGCGATGATGAAGAAGTTTGACATTGATGCACTTCTCTGTGTGCCAGATTTAGCAAGCATGTTTTGTATTGACATCAGCAATGGATTCTCAGCTCTAGCTGACCTGCCAGATGATGATGAGGTTGCCTAGTCTCTGTTCACCTCCATCCTCCACCAATCCGCTGAGCAGATGATCGGCTATAGGCGCCCAGCACGCCAACCATGGCTATCAGAGGAGGCCTTCTAGACCATTAAATTGAAGGCCACAGCCTGCAAGGTGATAAGCGCTCTCATAATCAGCTGAAGTGAAAGTTCAACACCCTGGCACTCTGCAGTCCTGAGGCTTGAAGATGTTGAATTTGGCTTAGCCAGGGAAGACTTAAAACCAGCATTCTACAACTTCAGCAGGCAAGAGATAGTCGCTACGAATGGCATCCGGAATGATGGCCAAGGCCATCCATGTAAATTGAATTAAAACATCCTCTCACTTTGGGTAGAACCGCCTTTCAACTGCTGCTTGTTCAAAGCTAGACGATTTGGCATCCACTGTAGTTTCGAACCCAGACATTGTACTGATGCACCAATGTTGGATGAAGTGCAAACTGAAAATTGGACGCACAGTCAGCACTGATGGCCTCCCCCAAGAGCTGCTAAACCCTGTAGTGGAATCACTTCTGGTCATCTTTTGTCTGGTATGGAGAAGTAGAACCTTGCCAATTGCCTGGAAGGACAGTATTGTGATCTCACTTTATACTTTATAAGGCCAAGGGACCACACAGTGAATGTAAGAGCTTGTTGTCCATGCCAGGGAAAGTGTTTGTGCATATTCTATGTCTGGCACATTTGGAGCCCCTGCTACATCAGAGATGTTGCCCCCAACAGTCAGGCTTTACAGGTCCACCTTAGACGCCATTTTGGCCCTCCGCTTGTTGTTGAAGATACACCGTGAGTTAAAGATGCCCCTGCACATGGCGTATGTTGTTCTGAAGGTTGCTTTTTATTCAGTTGATTGAGTTGCGCTATAGAACTGAAAGGATGTAGCTTTTCCAACCACTCTGGTGACTTTATTACGAGCTGCATAATGAAACCACTGTCCATGTACATCTCGGGAATTGGATATCGGCACCTTTTAAATCTGTATTTAGTGTCAGCTTGGCCCCTGCACTCTTTTGACAGGCAATGGATTTCATAATGCAGCATTTCATCAAGTGCATAGGCATTAAGATCAGTTATCTCTCACTCTCCCTTTGATTATCCTGATGACATTGTTCTTCTAGTATAGAGCCCCGACAAGTTTCATGAGGCACTCCAGCAAATGGAGGAGGAGTCAGCTAAGGTTGGCCTCCATATTTCGTGGTCAAAGACAAAGCTGCAAAATCTAGGACCAGGTCCACCTGTGACTCCAATCTCTTTAAATAATGAAACTGTCAAAGCAGTTTCCAGCTTTTGCTATTTGGGTTCTATACTCATCAGTTTCTCCAGCTCTCACACAGAGTCTCCATCAGATTGGTATCACAGCATCTGCCATGGGTTGTTTACAATGAATATGGTATTAACATCATCTCAGCATGACAACCAATTTCAGGATTTATTTGAGCTGTCTCCTCTTCGTACTGTTGTACAATTGTGAAACATGGACATTATGCCGCTCAAATGGGGCAAGCTGGAGGCTTTCCACACGAAATGCCAACATTGTATATTGGGCATAAAGTGGAGTGACTTCATTTGTCATCCAGATATTTACGGTTGCTCCCAGACGTCTACAGACTACTGGGGCCACTGTCTGCAGATGGCATCTTACGCTTTTCAGACATGTTGTGAGAATGCCACAAGGCACTCCAGTAAACATTGTTCTCCGGGTAGGTTGTAACATCCGGGATAAAATACCACCAACCGAGGGGTGGAGGAGGCTCAGAGGCAGACCCCCCATTACATGGATTCATCAAGTCTGTTCTGATGTTGGGCCATCAAGCCACTGCAGCAGCACAGGAATGGACCAAATGGTGAACGAATGACTGTTCAGCTAAGCGTTGAAGAAGAAGCAGTTTAGCCAGAATTTCACATGCAATGGAAGGGACTGAGCATGATATATTTAGAAATGATATGAACAATAATATAAAACCATCAAATAATTACTACAACTAAAGTTATATTAAAATACAGTGAGTATGTTGACTTTATCATTAACCTTATTACTAGATGGACACAACGGTGTTATTAACTATGGTGAATATCACTGTTATATAGATCTTACATAATCCCTTTAACATGAACTCTATATGTTCAATAAGATTTATTCTTATGTTAATGATGATATAAATGAATACTTATGATTAATTGCTTCTATTGTAGTGGATCAGGTTGCTGTAGTGGACTGTTTGTGAAAAATGAAATTCTTGTGGGGTTATTCACTGGGGTTATTTACTCCTCTTTGTTGTGGCAGGGTGTGTATGTGTATGTAGTTGCCATTAGTATTAATGGGATTTCTGTACATGCATCCAGGGAATGATCTGCTTACCTTTCTCGCTTGCTGTACTACCATATAGAAATAAAATGATTTTTTTCTGTATTATTCAAGATACCAGTATTCCTCATCCAGTTATAACATACTGCTGCTAATTACATAGATTTTCTGTCTATATCCACTCACTTTTCCCCTCTCACTGAGTTCTTTTTCTTCACCCTACCACTGGAAGAGGGCAAGCTCTTGGCTATGTAACAGCAGATCAATCTCTCTCTAGAAACTCTCTCCACCAGCTGATCCTTAAATGGCACCATTATGTAAGTTTCACAGGCTGCATCCAAACATTGTAGACATCTGTTAGGAAAGGTATTTTCAGCAAGGAGCAGCTTTTGCAGTAGCTGCCTGTAGGATGCTAGTTAACAAGCAGAGACTTGTTATAACAGATCAATGCAGCCTTTTAGAACAAAGCAAAACAAAAATCTTTGATTGGAACTGTGCCAACTTGAGGCCATTATGACCTACAGCAGTTAATTTGTTTAGTGTGTTGCTGATGTTATGCTAATTAGGTATTTCTTTAGCAGGGAGGCTGTCAGTTGCTAGTTTCAAATGTGCCTTCCTTAACTTCAGAAGAAAAGTGACATGAACATTGCCTGAAAGTGTAAAACCATAAGCTGTCTGTGACTTTCTTTGTGTATGTGTTTTTCTAGTCTACACGAAGCACGCAGAGCGTGCTTGTTCTTACTTTATCTGAAAACCACTGCACTGGCATCAGCTCAGCTGTAAATGACCTGGAAAACGCAAGGTCTTATTCGGACAGTGTTAAATATTAGCTTTGTGGTGCCTAGGGCAAAGCAACAATTTTGGTGAGGAGAGGTTCTTTGTGCTTGTTTTTGTAAACTAGAAAAATAAATAAAGAGGAAAATAAATAATTATGAGGGGTAGAGTGTGCAAGAGCTCATTTTAGAGCCCGTAGTTACGACTGGGTTGATCTAGTCCTAGTCCTAACCGTATATCTTCTTATAGGGACATTTTCAAGGTTGATAGATCTGCTGGCTTTGATTTTGTGTGTAAGGAGAGGTTTGCATCTGATGTCCCTGTATTCCTGGGATGGATACGTTCTTAGATGTGCAGCATATGGATATTTTTGAGAGCTAAGCCTTAGAACTCATTGTTTTATATATGCCCAGAGCCCCTCTTCCTCTCTGCATGATATTGGATAAGTAGTCCTTGCTTTTCTTAGCAGAGCACCATTCAGATAGATGTAAACTGGGTTTTAAAAAATGTATACCAAATAAATAAATGGCTATAAAGGGATACTAACTAACCACTCACAAAGTAGACTGTCTTTCTAAAGATTAGACTGCAAATACTATTTCTGCCCAGGTTTCAGAGTAACAGCCGTGTTAGTCTGTATTCGCAAAAAGAAAAGGAGTACTTGTGGCACCTTAGAGACTAACCAATTTATTTGAGCATAAGCTTTTGTGAGCTACAGCTCACTTCATCAGATGCATACTGTGGAAAGTGTAGAAGATCTTTTTATATACACAAAGCATGAAAAAATACCTCCCCCCACCCCACCCTCCTGCTGGTAATACACATTGTAAGGAGAGTGATCACTTTAGATAAGCTATTACCAGCAGGAGGGTGGGGTGGGGGAGGTATTTTTTCATGCTTTGTGTGCATAAAAAGATCTTCTACACTTTCCACAGTATGCATCCGATAAAGTGAGCTGTAGCTCACGAAAGCTTATGCTCAAATAAATTGGTTAGTCTCTAAGGTGCCACAAGTACTCCTTTTATTTCTGCCCAGTAACAGCTCTAACTTTTGCATCCTCTGTTTCGGTGTTTCTCAATGAGTAGGTTGGGGCCCTCACAGGGGTCACAACAGGCAAATCAGGGATTTGTGAGGCTTTGAAACTGTGTTACAATCCAAAGCGAAGAAAATCTCACTTCCCCACTCACCACACACCTTTTCCATTCATTCCATTCCATTCTGTCAACTACTTGAAACACATGCAAATGAATTTCATACCCCTCTTATGGTTATCTTTGATACATCTCAATTTTTTAGTCTTTTTTTAGCAAATGTAAGGGGATCATGAAAATTTTTGACTTCAAAGAAGAGGTCACCAACCTGAAAACCTTGAGAAATACTGCTCAACATCTATTTCTGTGTCTGCCAACTCGTGGAACATTTAGTCACCATGTACGCTGGAGACTGGAGCAAGGGTTCCCCCCAATGCAGAGGCAGTTTCTATACCAGGAGACTCAAAACAGCTTACTTCTGTCCACATTAGTAGGAGCTGTGCTGATCTTTTCAGAGCTTTCTTCTGTCTTACCGCTGTAAGACAATCCTAGCAGAATAGTCACCCCGTTCCCAGTGGTGAAGTGACAGCATTCCGCGCACATAGAAACTCTGTAATTTTTAATTTACTTACCTTTTCATTTTAACAACTAGTAATGTAATTTATTCAGTAAAACTGAATTTAACCCTCTTTGTTCCTTAACAATATAGTCCCTAGAGATCAAATATTTAGCTATGTTGATAGGAGAACATCATGGAATCTGAATACTGTTGAACATGTCTTAATAGATTTCTCTCTCCTTCGCAAAAACTCATGTGGCTCAAACATAGATCTTTGAAGCAATGAATAGGTAGAAAAATCTTTGTCCTTTTCTAGCATATGATTCTTTCATGTCAGAGTCAAGTCCTTTGTTGTAATGTTCTAGGAATCAGAGTTTTGCTTTGTTTTTTGTGTCCTACACGTGAAACTGTCAGTGCATTTCAGCTGAACTTGAGTGGCCCATTTGCTAGAAATTGGTCTCTGACTTACTTTAAAATCAGCAGAGTCATGCCAGTCCCTATATGGACAGAACTTGGCCCAAGCTTTAAAATTTGGATCCAGATCTGAATTTCAAACCTCATAATGTTTGGAAGTATTGGATCTTCGCTATTGGTTCAGTCCTTTATAGCCAGAAAACCCAGTTGCAAAATTCAAATTCAAGTCAAGGGTGAGCTTGCCCTCCCTTTTACCAGCATTCGTACCACAAAGATCTGTAACTGTTTGGATGTGTGGTTTTGGTTCAGGCCTTTCTCTAAAATACTGTTATAACTTTCCTATTATTTGGGGAAATATGAATTGATAATGGACCATGGTTTAATCTCAACTGCACTGGTTAAATTCTGGAGTCATTCTACTGTTGGCAATGGAATTATTTCACACTTTTACACCAGTGTAATTAAGAATGGAATTTGACCCACTAGCTGGGTTTTCTGGTGTGCGTGTTTCGGCTTATGAAAACTAACTTTTATTCAATTCATAGTTTAATGGTGTTAACTTAAGAGTCCAAAGATAATTGCAGTGGCCTAATATGAATTAGTCTTGGAAAAGTTTGAGTTTGGATGGGGGAAGCAATGGAAGTTTCCCAAGCCCTGACCACTTGAGACGACAATCACAGAAGTTTGTGCAGATCATTATGATATCACTCTCCATCCTTGTGTGCTTTGATCCTCAGAGAAAAAGATTGTATTTACACTTTGTTCACTCTCCATTAAGATGACTGGTGGTATTGTTTAAGGCTCTCTGCAGACTCAGGCAGACATTATCACATTAACTTTCAAAATGAATACTTAGCGAAAACTATCTCGGCAGCCACTAAGGCTAGAGACTATTATTAAAATAAGAGTGCCTAGATTCTGGAACACAGGATATCAGCCACAGTGACAAAGTACCAACTTGCTGAATGGCTGTGAACCCCGAGTTTTTCTTTGAAGCCAATTTCTGGCAATGTGTGGGATGAAGATGGTATTATTTTGTCTCTTCTGTGTTGCTTTTCCAGGTTAAAGGCTATTGTGATATCAACAGTAAAAATATGACTGGGGTTTTTGTGGCACCAACATTTAGAATCTTTTATCATGACGCTTGTCTCATGCAAATATGAATCATTTGCAAAGCGGTGACACAGATGATAGTGTCTCAGCCCCCAACTTGAGCTACTTCAGACAGAACGGAGGGAGACAAGCCCTTGTCATGAAAAGCCAAGATTTTGTTTGTTCTTTAAAGTAGCTGGAATTTAATTTATATTAGTTTGTCCAAGAGAAGAATCCCTCCAATAAAAGACAGTAGTATCCTTCATTTGGCCCCACCCTTTGGATATAACTGTCAGAATAGGTGCATAAAATGAGGGCTAAGAAAGAGTGTAGCAGTAATAATTACCTAGATGGTTGTTTAACCATGCAGTAAGTAATGAAGTCAGGGACCGTAATGTCACATCAACTGCATTACCTCATTTTCTCCTCTTGCAGACACAAGGAGGTTAAAAATAATGAGCCTGTCTGCCTTTCCCTATACCCCTGAGCACACTGAATCACAAGTACCTTCTTTCTAAAACAAATTTATTTCTTGCTGCCTCCTTCGCAACAAAGACCTGCTTGTGATGAATACCAGACTTCGCAGCATATTTGTCAAAGCAGCACACCTGTGAGGGTTCCAGCACAAGATAAATTTTGGCGAGCGGGGGGGAGAGAGGAGGTACCAAGCAAGGAATAAATCTTAACATGTTCCACCAGGCTGTGAATGAGCATTCTCCTCACAAGAATCACCCCTCTGACAAGTAATGATAAATTACACTCTTTGTTGACACCCTCATCAGGTTATTTATGGCTCATTAATTGAACCGAAAAGGAGACTTGTAGGCGCAGCAGGGGCACTGTACAATGCTTTTTCCAGTGGGTTGGTGCTCAAAGCAAAGAACAAAAAAGGGGGAGGGAGGGAAGGAGAAGGAAAATGCGTGTTTGTGTCTACTCTGGAAACTGTTAGAGAGAGAAATGAAAGGGGTGAGACAGCAGCAAAAGTCCAGAGCTGGGGTAAACAAGTCCAGGGCTCCTGGGGGTTCTCCTGTGTACTTCTGAAGTGTTCAAGAAGGAGCATGTATGTTTCTCACCTCTCCCACTTTAGCTCCTCATGTCCCTATGAATTGCCCTGTGTGTTACTGAGCAGTGAAATTGACATGTCAATAAAGGTGTGGCCTGTCTTCTAGATGGATATAGTGCTCATCATCCTAAGGTCTTTCCTCCTTCTCCTTTGCTCTTTCTGCTGGTCCAGCAACACCCTTGTTGCCAGGTGATGGGATTTGGACATCAGAATGCGTGGAGAATTATAATTATGACATCAGAGCAAAAGAAATTGGACATTTCCCCACAGACAGACAAGGCTATTCTCTCGCTAGATACAGATACATAATTCAGAGATGCTGAGTGTAAGAGTGTGTCCCAGAGTGTGTCCCTATTCAGTGCTCCGTGGCAAGCTGGGTCTGGTGACCAAGAATCATGTGACAGCAAGGCAGAGGTGGCACTTCTTCTAAGAAGGAGCCAGTCTAAACCAAGAAGAGAGACCCAAGGTGAGGGAAGAATCTCGTTGAGTTTATCTCTGCAGCAGCCACGCAGAAGGTACCCGCAAGAAGCGGGAATAGAAACCATAACAGGGGAGAGGCTTTAGGAAAGGCCAGGCAGCAGATCCTGTTTCTGGGAAGGAATTATAGAGTCTGTTACAGATTTGCTGCTGAGCTGATGTTGAACAGTGATGTTATAACAAAGCATACGCCAAGAAAGGAGGTTAGTTTACTCGCAGGGTTCTGTGCAATTATGGGGGATCCAAGAAAGGGATACTGAGGTAGCAGTTACCTGACTGGGAGGATGTAAGTTCTTCCCATGATGCTGTGATCACTGTTTGTGTCAGTCTGTTGATGGGGTGGTGTTTGAGATTCTCTGGATGAGAATTTCTCATACTATATTCTCATAGCCCCACACCTGCAGCACTCTTCACAAACACTCTGTCTGGGTTTCTTTTCCCTTATTGCAGTTGTGGATTTAGTAGTTTTTTAAATCACATTAGAATGAAATGTCTAGTTAGCAGCATGGTATGGAATAACGGGGCTGGGAGTCAGGAGGCCTGAGTTCTATTCCTGACTCTGCTAGTAACTTGTCCTGTGGCCTTTGTCAAGTCATTTGACTTCTTGATGCTTCAGTTTGTTGTTCTTTAGTAGGGATAATAAAGTCTGTCTTCCCCTTAATCAAAGTCTGAGCAAGCCAGTTTTGTGCAGGGCTATGGAAAGAAAATCCAGTCCTGTGGCTGTGCTCATTCTGGAGCTGTTCCAGTCCCAGGGCTGCAATAGCAGATGCAGGATGTGCACATCCCCAGTGAAGGAGCCTATGGTTCACATCCTTGTTATACTCCCTGCTCACCTCTGTGCCAGCCTATGTAAGACCTGGTGTTTAGTTTCACTCCAGGTAGTGGGTGTGCAGTCACCTGGATGCCATTGCATTGGATGGGGGGGTTTCATGACGCTATACGATCAGCAAATGTCACCATTTCTGTTTTACTAGTCTTGTTAAGGGATGCTATTTGGGGAGCTGTGAATATTGTACAACTACCGCTGTTGCTTGGAACAATTTACTATAATCTTTAGGTGCCATAAAATCACACAGGATATAGAGCCATGATTGAACCTTGGCGTGATGTGACTATAGACTCAAGCACACCTTCGCCTGAATCTTTATAGACTCACTCAGAGGTGAAAGGGTTTGTATTCCATTATCGGTGCCCTGCATCATCTTGTCCCCAGTTACAGTTAGACTTTGTACTCACTGTGCAGTGTATACTTCTCTCAGAGGATTTTTGTAACTCCTGGTAACATGAATGAGAGAGACAAACTCCACATCAGAAGGAGAGTTAGATCCCTTTCTGATTTTTCTCTCTCATTTATTTTCTATGAACTGATAATAAAAGAGTTAATAGAGGGTAGAACTCTCAGCTTGGAGACTGTGGGAATATTCTGGCTTTATGGTGTTGCTCTCAGTAATCATCCAACAAAATTTGCTCTGTATAAAGTAAAAGTAATCACTTCTAACCAAAAGCCTATTGCAAATACATTTAGACCTTATTGTTCTTTATTCTACTTCCCAGAGTATCTAAATTTTTATCAGGAAAATGTGGTAGTTAATTTAAATGGTTATTTTTTAACCTTTTAAAAGATATGTTTTTATTCCTAATAGAAATATCACTTAACTTCTGTATTGTAAATTCTCTACATTTCTGCTCCAGCTCTTGCTGTTCTCTGGTTTCCTGAATAAGCAATGAATAAAATAAAATAAATTAAAAAAACAAAGAAGTAAAAATTATATCTTTCTTTCGCCGCTCTCTTTATTTTGCTGCAACTTCATATGTAACACCTACTGGTAACACTGTTGCAGGTTTTCTCAGCAGTTAGGTTTTCTCAAATGTTGATCATAATCATCCTCAACAATGGAAACTAACAGTCAGGTGCTCTGCCTTTTGCTTTTGGCATCTTTTTAATTTGTACTACATAAGGGGCCTTATTCTAAGGGTCTTCACAACCATCCAAGTAAATGTGTGTGTCATTTAAATGGGAAATCTAAGATGGTACTCTAGCTTCCTCATTTAACTTTTGCTGGAATCTATCAATTAAAATAAAAACTAAACTAAACAAAATCCTCCCGTAGGGACATTTCCAAATGTGTGTTCTCATTGATAGCAGTGGCTGCTGAGGGGAGGTCAGCATCTCTAATCAAATCACTTTATCTAGGTGCCGAAGTATAGATTTAGGCATTTAATGTCAGCCACCTAGGTTTGAAAATGTTGTCGTAAAACTCCAGCTTCCTGAGATTTTCAGCTCTCCAACTGAAAAGGAGGGAAAGTGAGATCAAGGAAAAAAAGACAGCCTTACATGGTACTTTGTTTTGTAAGGGCACTTCTAATTGTGTCAATAGCGTTCGAGTCTGTAGTAGCCAATTGTTGATAATTACATGAGAAATGCCCAGTTTGTACATGGTAATTCCAACTATAATTACCATGAAATTATATAACTACAAATTACCCTGTCATGTGGATGCCGTAAATAAGCATGTACAGTACCTGCTCTGTGATAACAAATTAGAATTACATGGTTGGTTAGTTAGTAGTAATATGAAATTTCTAAGTGGCCAGCCAAGCTAGCTAGTTTTGTGGGAGAAAGTGTGTCTCTTTCAGGTGCCTCATTTAGACTTTCTAAGGATACGTTTATTTCTTTTCTTACACTTGCTTCTGGAAAAGTTACTCGTTGTTTTAAACCCCTCCATTCAGTATTGTATTGAATCATGTGCTTTACCATTGCCAGCTACTGTGCTTGTGTGTTGGCACTGCAGTTGTGGAATAGCACCTGGGGTTTTTTATCCCTGATTTTTAATCAAAGGTGTTACAGAAAGGCCCCATTGTTTTGCAGTTTTACTGAGGCCCAATATGTTCATCCAGGGGTGAAAAGGGTTAGTGGGGGGAAATAATTGGAGAGACCACTCCAATTCTACTCCCTAGGTACAGGTGTAAGCTTTTTCTTTTACATCTGATTTTTGTTGCAGGGGGGAGTAGAGGAGTGGAGGGAAAACAGGGATATAGGAGGTGCATGTCACAAACAACCACTTGCCTTCTCAAAAATTCAACAGTCCCTTTCACAGAACACTCCTGATGTAATTCTTTTCTGACTGACAAAATGTAAGAAACATTAATCTTCCTCATTTGGTCTTTTATCTCTCAGTATGACAAACAGCAGAAGAAAGACAAACCTGAAGGCTAGATAATGGTGCACTAGCAGGTAATTTTGATAGCATGTCTAGACTGGGACTAAAGCACTCCAAAATGTAATCAAACTGCGAAAGCGGGAGCACACTTTACATCAGCCAGAAATTTAATGTTGCTATTAATCTTACTCTGTGATGAGCGGGAGGATCAGCCCTCGCTGGATAAAGAACTGCTGAAACATGGTAGACGTATATTCCAAAAATGTTGTTAAACTTCTTGTAACCATAGCTACAAACAAAGCTATTACTGAAAATGCCTTTGCCATATGAAAGCAATCATTACGTTAACCAGATATGGGAGGTGAGCGAGGATGGTAAATTGAAAGGAAAATGCGTTACATTTTTCCTTGGCTGTACTCTCTTTATTTTTTGCAAAACGTGGAAGGTAGTGTCAATAAGTCCCAGCAGGTGGCAGAATAAAAAAAAGCTGTTGTACTGCTCTATTTGCTAGTTCGCATTAGCTTCTTGTACTGTGTTTAATAGTCTTTGGATTCTGCTCTGAAACCAGTGGCGTGCTGTGACCAGAATACATTGAATACTGATTTTATTGTGCAACTGAACCTATTTTTAAAACCACAGTGGTAGCAGACTTAGTATGTTTGGGATGCTTGTTTCATGCATGATTCTCTGCTATATATTAATTTTTAATAATATCTAAGTACCTTAATTACCCAATCCCATGTAGGATTGTTCTAGCCCAGAGGTCCTCACACTTTTTCATTTTGTGGAGCACGTCAATAAGAAAATTTTCTCATGAACCCACCTCCTTTCCCAATGGTAGTTGAATAACATCCATGTGGAAAGTGCAGCAGCTGCTTACTTGTAAAAGTAACATTAGGAAAGTACATAATTGTGGCTGTATACCTCATGGGTACTATCCCTTTAAGAGCCATTTTTTCAGTTGCTCTAGACCAACTGCACCTCTTACAAATGGGCTTACTCAAGTCCAAGTTAAAGTAATTATCAAGTTTTGGGCCAGTCTACGTCAGCCAGTCTCTCAGGCCTGTCCCAACATGAGCTAGGTGGCCTCCTTCTTAGGCAAGATGAAGGATTTCCAAACAGGTGTACAAGCTCAGATGCAAGTTCTAGTCAGAGTTTCTTCCCCTTGTGTCTCTTCCAAAGAGACCCTTTGGAAGGCTTTATAAAACTTTATATGAACGGCAGTTGGTTCCAGCTGAAGTTCTTCTGGTTTCCTAGCATTCACAATAATCCCTTCATTTTCAGTTAGGTGCATGCTGGGGCTGTGTACATTTATAACCTTCACCATAATGGATTTATAACTTCATTCAACAATCGTTAGCAGCTGGAAAATGAGGAGCACCAGCACCACATGTGACCTGCCAACTTTCCATAGGTCACTGATGGTCCATAGATCATACTTAAAGAACTGCCCTTCTCACCATATAAGTTCAGTGTTATTTGGGCGCCTTAGTCTCCATTTCAAGTTGATGTGCCTTGAGTGGATGATAAAAACTTGTATTTGTAATAAAAGGCAGAATACTAGAAATTCCAGCGAAAATGAAACAATCACAGAAGAATTAATAGTTTTCTTGTTTATTTTCTGACTCCTGTTTTCCTCTTTGTTTTAGATTTGTCCACACTGTAGGACTTTTCTTGGTTTCTACCATATTTTTATGTTTTATAATAAAATGATGGACATTTTCCAAAAGCAGTAAGGAATTTGCAGGAGATAAAGTTGGAAATATTTTTTAACAAGTGTCCTTTAGACAACTGGAATATTTCATAACAATTTTCTGGGGTTCCTGATCATTGTTATTATAATGAATGTATATAGTCTAGCAATCAGACAGGTTTTGAGCCTGGCCAGGTGCTTTTTTAATCTCAGAGTGATCTAGGATTGAATCGGGCATATGCAATTTACTGAAAAACCCGGCATAATTCTTTGGGTTGGTTGTCTAACAGCACTTTGTTGTTAGTGCTATTGCAGATTCTGTTGTCTGCTACTACAGAAAACTTTGCTGACCATCAAAGTCGTACTTAGTTTTTGTTAATAGAGCTGGTAAAAAAGAAAAGAAAAATTCATGAGAATTATTCTGAAAAAGCTTATGCTCAAATCTCTAAGGTGCCACAAGTATTCCTTTTCTTTTTTCTAAAAAATTTGTCCGTTATCCATAAAAAAAATTGAAATTTTATAACCAGCTCTATTTATTAACCGCATATAATGTCAGGGTGGCACTGTACAGATGCCAGAGTCCTCATTTGGAAGGGTTGCTTTAAAAGCTGCTTGCATCTTGAATGCCAGCTGTCTTAAACCAGTCCAGACTGTTGCTGCTGTTGATGGTAGTTTAATTTTTTTCCCCAGGTTCCAGCTTTGAAATCAGTTGAGTACCAGCACCATATACCAGTTTGGAGTATCTAATCCAAATAGATTAAATTACTCCTGCCTGAACATGTCTGTGATCACTGATTACAAATTTACAAGTTCTGCCGACATGGGTTCCTGCTTTAACTGCTCCATTTCTAAGGGTATGTCTACAATGTGAAGTTGTCGACAAAACTTTTGTCTTTCACAGGTACTTTAAACCCTCCCCTCCCCCCCCCCGCGCGAAAGACAGAAGTTTTGCCGATGCAAGTGGCAAAAGCTAATGCCGACAAAGTACCGACAAAGAGCGTTTACAAAAGCTGCATGGTGTTGACAAGCCCTAAGGCCTCATTGTAAGAATCACTTTCCTCTTTTTCAGGAGCACTCAGAAAACTATTTCAAAGCCTATCTGTTCTAGAGACTATTTATTGCTGTGTAGCTACCTGAAGAGAAAGCTTTTGATTTCTCTGCTCAGTCTGTGTTACTCTCTGACTGATAGTACACTGAGGTATTAGTATTTTCTGTGCCCAGGGATATGTCTCATCTGACTGGTTTCCCAAAATTTTACCTATACAGATTTAATGGACAGTTTATTAGCTATATCATGATTCTATGGCAGCTGCATAGGGATCCACAATCTGATACTGCTAATGTATTCTTTGAAAATCAAATTGAAACCCATTCCAAGAGTTACCAAGCCAGACTATCAGTTCTTTTCTTATTTGCAACACTAAGTTACACCAGCAACTCCCAGTGGCACTAATGAGGGGACAAGTGTCTCATTATTTTCCTAAATTTCCCTATAACATTGAACCTAAATATCACGAAAGGCAGAGAAATACCTAGGCAATTTGAAGTTACTTGGTTAGCTGAGATATTCAAATCTTAGGATAAATCTTAATGCAAGGATCCTGGTAAATCAGGTCAGAAATATAAGCAGTGACACTTCAGTACTCTTCCAATTAGTAGCCATAGCTCAAATGACAGACCCTGTCCATTGGAGTATAACAGCTTATGTCTGACCCCCCCCCCTCAAAAAAATCCATATTGCTCCATGGACATACATATAATTTATATAATGCCTTGCCATGAATATCATACTTTTATTAGTATGCTGGGTGATATGACTGTAAGCAGCTAAGAAATTGACTTTATTTTTTCCCTTTGCAAATCAGTTCTGCATCTGAAGGCTACAGATTAATGCAGCTGCTCAAATGTGAGCTTTGAAAAAATGTCAAATAGATTTGTATAGACAGGGCAGGTGAGGTAATATCTGTTATTGGACCAACTTCTGTTGGTGAGAGAGACAAGTAGATTTGTATATCACCTTCATGGGAAACAACTGCTATCTGAGTGTGGCATTGTGACAATGTATGTGCTATACTTCTGTATGATACTTTTTTGCACTAATTGACTGTGTTTTATGAGATAATATTTTTGATCAGCAATGGTAGTATTTTCCGAATAGTTAAAGCTTGCCAGCGGTGTCTCTATAGTGCTATACTTCTAATAGTCCTTTGTGTTTTAAAATCAGATGAAAGAGCCAGTTATGTTTATTTAACCAAGAATCCTGAATGTGTTTGAGCTGGGGACCAGCATAACTAGGTTCACAGACCCTGCTAATGTCCTAAATTCTTCCATTTGGAGAAGCTTTATAAACACACTAAAAAATGTGTACCCAAGCAAGGTGCAGCATTATTGTTCAGTTAGACCAGGTAAATATGGCATATAACCTTTATGTTTCAGAAATGGCTAATGATCTCTGGACACAAGATGGAGTTGTTTAATGGCGTTATTTTTGTTACTAAGAGATTTTGTTCAATAGATGGTAACCCCAGCTCCAACAGATACATTTTTTCAAGTGAGATTGCTCATGATGAATTTCCACTTATAACATCTGGTATCTCAGGGTATGTCTTTACTGCAGAGTTAGCCCAGCTATTACTTAGGTGTTGCCCAGGGCCGTCCCTACGCATACGCAAAGTACGCAGCTGCAAAGGGCACCATGCCCCAAATTTCCTGGTGCCCTATGCAGCTGTGTGCTGCTCCAGTCCCTGCCCCCGCTCACGCCTTCCCTTAAGCCCCTGCTCCATCCCCACCCGCCTCTTCCCACCTCTGCTCCGCCGCAGCCCCGCTCCCATTCCCCTGAGAACTGCAGCCAGGCCTGACCCCACACTCACCGTTGGCCGTAAGTGCAGTGACCTGGCCCCAGGCTGCTCCGCTCTGCTGGTGAGTGGTGGGGGGTGGTTCCCCACTACCCTCTAAGGCTGGGAGCCAGGGGAGAAGAGCAGAGCAGGCTGGGGCCAGGTCACTCCACTTCCCGCTGCCCCATGAGTGTGGAGTTGGGCCTGGTTGCCCTGCACTCACCGGGTGGCAGGAAGTGGAGTGACCCAGACCCAGCCCGCTCTGCACTGCCAGTGATTGCTGGAGGGCAGTTTCCCCACTGCCCGCTCTCCCCCTCCATGGAGGCCTGGGGCCAGCCCACCCCACCCCTGCGGAGGCTTGGGGCCCCATACAGCCCCTCCGCGGGGCAGCTACGTAGGGCACCAAAATGTCTAAGGATGGCCCTGGTGTTGCACCTTATCCCCTTCCTGTCAACACACAAAATTTCTCACCTGAGTTCAGTGGTGCTTTCAACCTGGGCTAGCTGGCCCTGCTTGGGGTATAGGCTGGAGCCTGGATTCCACTTTCATTTTCACCCACCCACTTTGCAGGGAGGGTGCAAGCTAAACCATGCCAGTGCTGATTGTCCTTCAGTGCTTTCTCAGTTTCCCCCATGTGCCAGAAGGACGGACAAATTCTCCCACAAATTCTCACTGGGAAAGAATCACAGAGGGGAGTGGCTCAGCTTACTGTAGCTATGGGATATGCCCCCAGAAGTCTTTGTGACACACATGATAAAGTAAATCGCCTAGGACTTTGCGGTGTGACTGCTTACAGCTAGGATAGGCTAACCCAGATTCTCACGCCCAGGTCCATTCTCGTGGGCTCACTCTGCAGTGAAGACATACCTTCCAAGAGAGGTCGAAAGGTTTGTGAAACAGCTGTAAATGCAAGGTTTGTGTGTGCTAATGACAGCTGAGTTGTCCAAAGTTACAGCGAGAAAGTAGTTAGTTAATTCACTAACTTTTCACTGCATGCTGCATTTCCAAGCTGGATCTGAGGGGACATTTTTCTAAAAGCTTGTTCCACTGAATACATCAAAGGTTTTTGGTGTGTGTTCATCACCAGTAATCAAATGTTCTGAAATGTCTGTTGATTTAGTGATGATTTAGAAATGTATCTATTGCCTCTGATTTATTCTGGAGAGTTAATCAATATCAACATATGGCCTCATTGGTTTCAGTATCACAGTATATCACCTTTAGATTACTTTTTGAATATCAAAGGAATTACTTCTAGCTCAGAAAATATTAATGAGGGGCCTTCATAGTTCAGATAGGTCTTGGCAGGTATATCTCTACCACAGCTGCATGACTTCTTGGCCAATACCCTCTGTGGCTTGATAATAACCAAGGCATTTTCAAGCACTAAATATAGTTTGCTAAACATCAATGAATTTGTTGTTAAACTTTTGCATAATGTCATATTGCTTGTGCGCTAACAAGAAAGGAAGAAACCCACCTTTGTATTACATTGGGAATCTCTTTTCCCAGCATTCTGGCTCAGCATTACAACTTATATATTACAGGTTTCAGAGTAGCAGCCGTGTTAGTCTGTATTCACAAAAAGAAAAGGAGTACTTGTGGCACTTCAGAGACTAACCAATTTATTTGAGCATAAACTTTTGTGAGCTACAGCTCACTTCATCAGATGCATTCAGTGGAAAATACAGTGGGGAGATTTATATACACAGAGAACATGAAACAATGGGTGTTACCATACACACTGTAACCAGAGTGATCAGGTAAGGTGAGCTATTACCAGCAGGAGAGGGGGGAACCTTTCGTAGTGATAATCAAGGTGGGTCATTTCCAGCAGTTGACAAGAACATCTGAGGAACGGTGGGGCGGGGGGCGGGAATAAACATGGGGAAATAGTTTTACTTTGTGTAATGACCATCCACTCCCAGTCTTTATTCAAGCCTAAGTTAATTGTTTCTAGTTTGCAAATTAATTCCAATTCAGCAGTCTCTCGTTGGAGTCTGTTTTTGAAGTTTTTTTGTTGAAGAATTGCCACTTTTAGGTCTGTAATCGAATGACCAAAGAAACTGAAGTGTTCTCCGACTGGCTTTTGAATGTTATAATTCTTGATGTCTGATTTGTGTCCATTTATTCTTTTATGTAGAGACTGTGCCATTTGACCAATGTACATGGCAGAGGGGAATTGCTGGCACATGGTGGCATATATCACATTGGTAGATGTGCAGGTGAACGAGCCTCTGATAGTGTGGCTGATGTGATTAGGCCCTATGATGGTGTCCCCTGAATAGATATGTGGACACAGTTGGCAACGGGCTTTGTTGCAAGGATAGGTTCCTGGGTTAGTGGTTCTGTTGTGTGGGGTGTGGTTGCTGGTGAGTATTTGCTTCAGGTTGGGGGGCTGTCTGTAAGTAAGGACTGGCCTGTCTCCCAAGATCTGTGAGAGTGATGTGTCGTCCTTCAGGATAGGTTGTAGATCCTTGATGATGCGTTGGAGAGGTTTTAGTTGGGGGCTGAAGGTGATGGCTAGTGGCGTTCTGTTATTTTCTTTGTTGGGCCTGTCCTGTACTAGGTGACTTCTGGGTACTCTCTGGCTCTGTCAATATGTTTCTTCACTTCCGCAGGTGGGTATTGTAGTTGTAAGAATGCTTGATAGAGACCTTGTAGGTGTTTGTCTCTGTCTGAGAGGTTGGAGCAAATGCGGTTGTATTGTAGAGCTTGGCTGTAGACAATGGATCATGTGGTGTGGTCTGGATGAAAGCTGGAGGCATGTAGGTAGGCATAGCGGTCAGTAGGTTTCCAGTTTAGGGTGGTGTTTATGTGACCATCGCTTATTAGCACCGTAGTGTCAAGGAAGTGGATCTCTTGTGTGGACTGCTGGAATATGTCCCACCTTGATTATCACTACAAAAGGTTTTTTTCCCCCGCTCTCCTGCTGGTAATCGCTCACTTTACCTGATCACTCTGGTTACAGTGTGTATGGTAACACCCATGGTTTCATATTCTCTGTGTATATAAATCTCCCCACTGTATTTTCCACTGAATGCATCCAATGAAATGAGCTGTAGCTCACGAAAGCTTATGCTCAAATAAATTTGTTACTCTCTCAGGTGCCACAAGTACTCCTTTTCTTTTTGCTTATATATTAGTGGTTTAAATCACAGAATTGAGATCCTCATATTACTTTGTCCTTTTTTGTGATGGAGATGTGTGGCAGAGCATGTAGACCCTGTCCCTGGGCTAGCAGGGAAATGGTTAACCCACCTTCTCCATGAAGGACCACAGCAGTCTGCACTGATTTCAGAGGCACTCAGGAGGTGGTGGATACAGCTGAAAGGAAGGGGAGGGCTCCCTCCCACTCTCTGTAGGAAGTCAGTTGCTGGAAGGCATTGGGGTGGAAGGAGGTGAGTAGAAAGAACTGAGAGAATCTGAGGGGTTGGAAGGGCTGATGAGCACTGGGAAGGAATGTGGACTGATCTGCCAAGCCCTGCTAACCAGGGAAGGAACCGGCTGTTCTTTAGGTAGGCTGAGGCAACTGTTTATGTTCTCTTTCATGGCTTAATAAATCAGACCCCATACGGGGGAATATTAATTGAATCATATATTGTGTAGTGTGTGAGTATTACCGTGGCTACGAAGGAGGGGTAACTGAGGTACAGCAGTGTACCCCGGCTGGGGAGCGATGAAGTAGTTCAAAGTAATAATGCACTATTCTTTTCCTGTGATGTTAGCCATTTGATTATTGAATGGATTGAGGTAACGTGCTCAAGACCATAAATAGATCTTTCTTAAAACTCACAAATGTAATTCCATGCTAATCCCTGAGAGTTTATCTCCCAATACAATATATTGTATAGCACACGCTTACACATTGGCAGCAGTGGTGAAGAAGTTGTCAGTCACTAAATTACTGCATACGTGTTTGAGAGACGACAGTGTACAGATAATAGCAAATAACTGCTGTATTTCTAGGCCATATCCTCTGTTCCACCTCAGTTTATATAGACAGAACGGACAAAACCTAGCAGAACTGCAGCACTGTGCAATATTCTTCCCCCACTGTATGGCCTGGCTTCTGCAGTATGGGAGGGGGCCAGCTGGGGATGTGAAGCAACTGAGATGGCCACTGTCTGCAGCACCCTATCACTCAAACCTTATGGACTTTGTGGGTAAATTAATGCTCACCTTGGGATTATAAAGTTGTCTGCTTTGCTATGCAGTGAATAGGAGCAGTGGCAAGATCCTGAGGCATCACAAAGTCTGGAGGGCTTCTGTGAATCCTGAACGTTGAGCTTGGGGACTCATTTGCCCACTGGATGAAGGCCTTTATTAGCAGGTTTTCCAAGGGAAAGTCTGAAGGATAGAACTTTGAACTGGCTAACAATATATGCGATAAAGCTCTTTAACCTGTTATATTCTTTAAGTTGATCTCCTTTAGTTTACAGAAGCCTGAAAAGAAGAATTTCTTAGGATGGAGTGGAATATGACACTTCAAATGTATTATGCAAACAAAAGACAGCTGGGGAACTTCTTCAAGTGGGCCCCATTTGAGGTTTGGCATTCAGCACTACAGCTACAATGAAACTGTAATGTTGCAGTTGACAGTTTTGCGTTTCTGTTGATTACACTTGAATAGAAGAATGCTTATAATTCATCAGCTCAGAATTTACTGGTTCATTTTGTAGCATCTATGGGAAAATTCTCAAAGTCTAGGGATCACAGCAGTATGATTTAGGCTACAGGCAGGAATTAGCTAGCCCAGTATATATTGATTATTATTTATTTTAAAAGTAGAGCTTCCCTCACTCAATAACTGCATAATGTTGCAAGTGTGAAAATACATTTTAATTTGAGGAATGGTAGAATTTTTCATATAGGGAAGACACCAAACGAGAGCCCACTGCAAAATCTTTACAGGTTGTTTTGATATCATCACAGTAAAAGGCTTAGACTATGGCAAAAATAACTTTTTAGAGGAAATGAATCACTTGTAGATTTGCTTCCATATTTATGACATGCTTCTAAAATATTTATCAGCGTTTCACTGACATCTGTATGAAAACATTTTGTATACCCAAAAAATAAATGTGAGGTATAAATAATTATCCTTTTTTGCCAGTGCAGCATCAGCAAGGGAGTTCCATCTGAGCAATGATTGTAGGAAGTAAACATACAAATTATGTACAAGTGCAGTGCCTGGATTCAGAAAAATATATCTATAAATAAAAATAACCAGTTCTAATCTACACTGCTGAATTTGAGCAGATTTGTTAAAGCTATGAAAATGCCCACTGACATGCTTAATTTTGCTGACAGAACAAGTCATGTGTAGGAGCTCTAGATAAACTAATAGTTCTATCATCTTTCTCATTCTTGCAGTTGTGTATTTATTAAAATAACAGATTTCCTCTATCCTTTGCCCCAGAGCTGCGGCTCTTGACCTTTTTCATCTTGTGAAGCCAAGTTACAACAAAAGTTGCAGGAACTCCCTCCCGTAAAGAAAAGAAGGGTGGTTGCAAGCTTTCCTGAACCTGTTCGTGACCACCCGACCATGCCTCAGACCTGCTTTCATCTGCACAAGTGCATTCTGGGATATGTGGAAGAGTACAGGGATATCAGAAGTGCCTGTGGGAATGGGTGCAGAGCAGCTGTCGTACACAAACATACCCAGTGCTTTCTCTGTATAAAGCTGTTCTGATGAGCAAAGGCTTTGGCACCTTGTGGTAAATTCAGACCTGTTATCTTTCCTGATTTAGAGTAGGAGCTGTTTGGGGCTGCTAAAAACTACTCTACACAGGATCTTTATAATTAGAGTGCTCCAACTCACCCAGGGCCATAGACTTGGAGCTACGGCTAGTCTGAGCGACACTGGGCAGTGCTCTAGCCTGCTCTCCCTTGGTTCTGGGAGTTGTTCCACATCGCAACTCCAGCGTGACTTTTGGTATTTGGGCCATTTTGTATGTAAGAGAATGTCCATTCGTAAACATGTAAATTAGGACAGCATCATTTGCTTAAACTCTCATAATTCTGGTGCTGCAGCTTAAACAGGTGTTAAGTGCATGATTTCGGGACAATTGAGGTTTCAATGGAAGTGGCTATCTCCATTTTAACAACTCTACAAAAAGGATTGAAAATGCCTGCACCCCCTCCCACACCCCTACCCCAATTTCGTGAGCATTCATGACCTGCCATACAATTTCTAGATCCAGATGTGGCCCTCAGGCCAAAAAGTTTGCCCACCCCTTCTCTAGAACCTGTCGATCTGAAAGAATCCCTCATTCTGCTTCTCACTGAGACAAGTGGAAGTGCTCTTGCTGTGAGCTGTTGTGACTATAACTCCAGGAGCAGGACATTTTCAGGAGACAGCATTTGCCTTGAGTTTGCTCACTGTTGCTATAGTACTAAGCATCAGAAGCCGCATTTGTGAGCTGCCAAGGCACAATACAACATATAAAGCTTTGAATTCAGTCGTTCATGGTAACCAAATTTTAGAATTGCTCCCATGAGCATTTGCTGCAGAAGTGCTTGCATCTTTGTTCACTGGATCAAAGAATGGTAATAATACCATGTGACTTACCAGTCTAGTACAGCGAAGCAGCACAGCTTTAATCACGAGTACTTAACTCAGTGAGCTGTTTGAGATCTGTCCATTGTTGGTTTTGGTTTTTTTTTTAAATTGCAAAAAGGAAAATTTGAATAACCAGGATTATAAGTTTGAGGCACTCACAATCTTCCATGAACAGCAAGAAGCTAAATTTGTTAGATAAATGATTTACTCACTGAGCTCTACTTTGGAGAGGTATTGAATAAGAGTTGGAATTTGGGATCTTTTAGAATTCTGAGCCACTAATGAAAGGAACTGGTCTTTCACTTTTTTTTAATAACTTTATTTTTTTGTGTTAGAATTTTAGGGCAAAATAGCACATCAAGTGCTTAACTTTAAGCACATGGGTAATCTCAGTGAAATCAGTGGCACTACTCATGTGCTTGTGTGATTTGCTGAACAAGGGTATAAATCTATTTACAGGTAAATTTAAAGATTAGTGCAAAAATAAATTAACAGAACAGGTAGCTACACAGTATCTTTATATAGCGATGTGCTGTACAGGCAACTGATACAGCATTGTAATGCTCTAGTGTACAGTGGGTGCCAATAACAAATGGATACTTATAATGCTCAGTGGTTAAATTTACATCAGATGTATTTTCCATTCTGTATATGGGGAATGCCACAAATATTTTCATAAATAAAAATGATGTGGTTCAGTAAATGTGTCTGTTTTTTAATGGCCCTACTTCTGACATATAAACCAAACCATTGTTGATTAATGATTGTGGTTTTGCATAATTTGCAGACCCAAAAGATTTCATATATCCAGCTTTGGAAAGGAATTGTTGTGATGAAAAGAAAACTGAGTGCTGGAAATTGTTCAGATGGTATTTGAAAAAGCAAACTTTGACAAATAAGGAGGGGGGGTCCATTCATAAACTAAACATGTAAGTTTATCTTGCTGTTGATTAGTGCAAAGTGTCCAGTTTGCAAACTCCAGTAAGGAGAATGTTTGGGAAAAGCAAGCATATTGTTACAATCCAAGAAGCAGCTGTGAATGTGATCATGCTGGCACATCTCACTGGGCCATCCTCTGTGTGTGGAGAAAATGCTGAATTGTTTGTAAATGCTTATTGATTGCAAAGTTATTTCCTTCACCATAGCTCAGTGTGCAGAGACAGACACTGCATTCTGCTAGTGATATAAATTCAAGTGACAAGTCAAAATGAAAGACTTGTCCAAATGATTTTAAGACAATAAATGTGATGGCTCCTCATTGACAGCATGTTAAATATTAATTCTTAAAACTCTGAGTTTTAAAGGCTTTGACATGTGTCAAGATTCTGACTATTTAAAACCAATTGCCTACAAAATTTCCTAGAGACTGCATGCAAAAGCATTGACTTGTATGTCAAGCAATAGGACTCTACAGCCTGTATCCATAAAGAGAACACTGAAATTTAACTTGAAATGTGTTTTTCCAGGCATAGGGTGTGCTATTATATTGAGACTATTATATTAGACTAGCTCAAATCTTGGTAATTGTCTTCAATTCATGCTAGGCTGATGTACCTAAAGATGCTGTCCTGCAGTATAGGGGAAAAAAAACAGTTAAAAAAAAATTAAGCAGCTGGCAACTCTTTCAAATGACTGATTTCATTTGCCACAAATAGCAGAGCTTATACAAAAAACAAAAAGGGGGAGAAAAAGACTCTGTGCTTCTAAAGGGTGCAGTGTCCCTTCAGAGTGAGAGAATAGTATATAGTCTAAGATTTTTCAGATACTAAAACCCATTTACTGCTGTTGAGAAAAATCTCTCTGCCAGAGGATTTAGCTCCCACTAATCCTTAAGTGACTTGTTTTGACAGAGCCTTTATAGAAGATTCTCAGTAACTTCTGATTTGCTATAAAAGAGCAATTACTGATTTGTCCTCCAGTGCCTTTTTGATGCACGTTTATTAATGGAGTTCATGTATGCACAGAAGTAGGAGGAGAATCCAATCAGAATTGTTTACTGTGAAAATACAGGAACATTCTGATTTTCTTGGAGCTTCAGTTCTCTTTCTTGCCCTCAGGGTATTTGGGAGTCTGGATTTCATTTAGTGTGTCATGTGGCCTTCTCAGCAGACAGTGGAAACTAAGCCTACTTTATGTTTAGAAAGTGCAGTGTAAATAGACAGATATTTTCATAAGTTCTGGGATGAGCGTTGTGATACGTGCATGCTTTATAGACATCACACTATTTTCTCTACCTTCCCTTTTGCACAGGTGGCTGAAAGGTCCTAATTTCAGCATGGATATTTCTGTTAAAGATACCAGGCCAATGTTTTGGAAATGTCTCTGGGTTGTTTTTTCCTTCCTTTCTGCAGAAGAACGATTTGAAAATTGAACCATGTGACTTCGCTTTTCAAAATTTCAAATGTAATAATAAACATAGTGGAGGTGAAATAAAGGATCAATGTAGTTGATGGTGACCAGGATCCACAGCAGATGCCTGTGTGAGGCTGGTTGAGGTCTCACCTGTGAGAGTAGCACAGCTCCTCCGTTCAAGAGGGTCTGTGATTGGATTGCATGTGTGGTCAGCTTATAAAATGAACACAGAGTGAGGGAATTATGTACTTTTTGGTTGTTGCACAGTCAAGAAGTCTATACAGAAAAATCTAGTGGTACAAAAGCCAGTATGTTTTTACCTTGAAACCCAAACACGTACATCACATTTACTTCCAAAGAGTTCCGTGACGTCCGAGGAAAGCACTTGGGGAGTTACATGGGGTTTACCCTTCTTTTCTACGGGAAGCTACTTCCTTGCTGCTAAACAGGGACACACAGAAGAGTCACAGAATCATAGAAGATTAGGGTTGGAAGAGCCCTCAGGAGGTCATCTAGTCCAACCCCCTGCTCAAAGTAGGACCAGCGCCAAGTATATCATCCCAGCCAGGGCTCTGTCAAGCCAGGCCTTAAAAACCTCAAAGGATGGAGGTTCCATCACCTCCCTAGGTAACCCATTCCAGTGCTTCACCACTCTCCAAGTGAAATACTGTTTCCTAATATCCAATCTAGATCTCCCCCACTGCAACTTGAGACCATTGCTCCTTGTTAGGTCATCTGCCACCACTGAGAACAGCCAAGCTCCATCCTCTTTGGAACCCTACTTTAGGTAGTTGAAGGCTGCTATCAAATCCCCCCTCACTCTTCTCTTCTGCAGACTAAACAAGCCCAGTTCCCTCAGCTTCTCCTCGTAAGTCATGTGCCCCAGCCCTCTGATAATTTTTGTTGCCCTCTGCTGGACTCTCTCCAATTTGTCCACATCCTTTCTGTAGTGGGGGGCCCAAAACTGGATGCAATACTCCAGGTGTGGCCTCACCAGTGACGAATACAGGAGAATAATCAAGGAAACCATTTTAAAGCACTTGGAGGAGGTGATCAGGAACAGTCAACATGGATTCACAAGGGCAAGTCATGCCTGACCAATCTGATTGCCTTCTATCTGGAGATAACTGGCTCTGTGGATATGGGGGAAGCAGTGGACGTGATATATCTTGACTTTAGCAAAGCTTTTGATACGGTCTCCCACAGTATTCTTGCCAGCAAGTTAAAAAAGTATGGATTGGATGAATGGACTATAAGGTGGACAGAAAGCTGTCTAGATTGTCGGGCTCAATGGGTAGTGATCAACGGCTCGATGTCTAGTTGGCAGCCGGTATTAAGCGGAGTGCCCCAAGGGTCAGTCCTGGGGCTGGTTTTGTTCAACATCTTTATTAATGATCTGGATGATGGGATGGATTGCACCCTCTGCAAGTTCGCAGATGACAGTAACGTGGGGGTAGAGGTAGATATGCTGGAGGATAGGGTCCAGAGTGACCTAGACAAATTGGAGGATTGGGCCAAAAGAAATCTGATGAGGTTCAACAAGGACAAGTGCAGAGTCCTGCACTTAGGACGGAAGAATCCCATGCTCTGCTACAGGCTGGGGACCAACTGGCTAAGCAGCAGTTCTGCAGAAAAGGACCTGGGGATTACAGTGGATGAGAAGCTGGATATGAGTCAGCAGTGTGCCCTTGTTGCCAAGAAGGCTAACGGCATATTGGGCTGCATTAGTAGGAGCACTGCCAGCAGACCAAGGGAAGTGATTATTCCCCTCAGTCAGTAAATGCTGATCTTCTTAACTAGAACTGCAGAAGATGATGCACTCAGGTTCCCTCCGTTCCTGTCCCTGAACTTGCAGGGAACTCAATGGGTGAGGTATTCATCTCTCTCATCCTGACAAATGATTCTTACTCAATGCTCTAAAGGAAGATCTCCCACAAAAGTTCTGGGTAATAGAGCTTTTCCGCTACCCTGATAATGTGGGTGTTTTTGTTACTCCAAATTTGTTTCTTTAAATTGGGATGGGTGAACCTCAAAAGATTCAGAGCTCAGGTTCAGGTCAATTAAGCACCTAAAAGGTCTGGATGTTTATCAGCTCTCTCTCAAACTGATGAGAATCCAGACCCTTTATATGTTTACATATAAAATCTTACTCTGTGGGATAGAGTGATCCTTCGGTGGAGGATCAAACTGTAACACCAGAAGGAACGTTACATACAGGCCTTGTCTGAACATAAAACTTAGACCAACCTAGCTACATCAGTTAGGCCTGTGAAAAATGTCACACCCTGTGCGATGCAATTAGGTTGACCTAATCCCCTCTGTAGATGGAAGAATTCTTCTGTCTACCTAGCTACAGACTCTTGAGGGGATTAATTTACTGTAATGATCGAAACACCCCTTCCATCGCTGTAGTAAATGTCTAGACTATAGCACTACAGCAGCATAGCTGCAGGAGTCAACGGTAATGTACTTTGTGGCTGAAGGGAACTGCCTAAACTGTTAGAACAAGGATTAGTTTTCATACAGCAGTTTAAGGATTTATTTTTCACCTTGGTAGAAAGGTCTGAAAAGAGACAATAAGAGCCTGCTTTGCTGTTTAGTGATTTATATAACCTCACAGCCGAGGAGGAGATGATGGAAATATGCCCCTCCTCCAGTAGGTGAAGTCTCCTGGCTTGGAGATGTTAGTTTTTAGTGATGAGAGTGCCACAGAGCACCACTTTTGCAGTGCAAATATCATACTTTCAGCTGTTTGACAAGAGCTGGGGTGAAGTATCAAAAGAAGAGATGAGCTAGCAGCTGTTGCACTGAAAGAGGTTGTGGATGTGAAGAACATAGTAGGTACCAACTTAGCTTTGGTGCCTGGATGTGGTACTAGCTAGTCTAGACCTGTTCACTTTAATTTTAAGAGGAAACTGCATGTGGTTGTTTAATCTGTTAGGAAAAAGGCACTTCTAGGGACTGTGGTCAGGTGAGGAGAATAAACACGATTTCTTCTGGGGTTTTGAGCGAAACGTGTAATTATGTATTGTGGGGGGAAAACCTAGTGGGAAATGACCAGAAAAAAATGACGTTAATTGTGCCCCTACAAACAACTCCATGCAGGTAGATCCCTGTGCCTATGCAGAACCCCACAGAGCTATTTGCAGGATCCAAGCATGTTTATGAACCTTGCACAGCCAAAGATGGCCTAAATGGAGAAATGGAATTTAGAGAGAGAGAACTATAATTAACAATCACTAATACTGCTCCCAAAACTTATACATCTGAACTGTGGGATATATTTTTCCATGTAATCAGAAAATACTATACTGAGAATTATTATTTGTCACAGCAGAGCCTTGAAGCTGTACATCCTTGATACTTGGCTCCTGGACCCTTGACTCTCCATCTGTGGAACAAGAACTCATTGTTCAGCTCCATCATAAGGCATTGGTCCATAAGAAAGTCTAAATCATATGTTTGTCCTTGATGGTGATCTTCTGTCTTCTGAGACTAAGTTGATATCTATCTCTAATCCTTAGACTTCAGAGCTCTTAGTACACTTAACGTCCTCTCGCTTAACTCCCCACTTAACGTCCTCTCGCTTAACATTGTTTCAATCTTACGTCCCTGCTCAATTACAGAACATGTTCCATTTAAAGTTGTATAATACTTCGCTATAACGTTGTTTGGCTGCCTGCTTTGTTCATAGATGTCAGTCCTCCTACCAGCTCCCCTACGACCCCCCCCCAGCACCTCCTGCCTGCTGGCGGACCCCGTGGATCAGTGCCTTCCCCCTCCTCCTCCTGCCCGTGGCAATCAGCTGGCTTGCAGTGTTCAGGAGGGAGGGGAGGGGGGAGGACTCAGTGTGCAGGCTCCTCCTCCCTCCCCTGCCTCCTGAACGCCGCAAACCAGCTGATTGTCACGGGCAGGAGGGAGGGGGGAGGCTGCATGCCGAGACCTCGCTCCTCCCCCCTCCCTCCCCTGCCCCCTGAACGCCGCAAACCAGCTGAATACCGCTGGCAGGAGGGAGGGGGGAGGAGCAAGGATGCGGCGCACCTTTCCCCTCCCTCCCCTGCCTCCTGCCGGCAGCAATCAGCTGGCTTGTGGCATTCAGCAGGCAGGAGAGGGAGTGGGGAGGCTGCGCACTGTGTCCTCACTCCTCCTCCTGCCTCCTGAACGCTGCAAGCCAGCTGATTGCCGCAGGCAGGCGGGAGGGGGGAGGAGCGAGGACGCATCGTGTGGAGTAAAGGGAGAGGAGTGGGGGGAAGAAGAGGTGGGTTAAGGGTGGGGGCTGGGGGAAGGGGTGGAGTGGGCGGGCCGAGGGTTGAGCCCCCACCCCTGCTGCTTGCAGAGTAGGGGGAGCTGCCGTTGCTGCTGCTTCTCCTAGCCTACAGCCTCCTTGCCTGCCTCACTGTCTCCAGTGCCAGTAGGCTGTGCCTGTGAGGGGTAAGGCGGGGGCCTCTCCCAACTATAGTACTGTACTGGACGGCAAAAAAAAATTTCCCTGGAACCTAACCCCCCCACAATTACATTCATTCTTATGGGGAAATTGGATTAGCTTAACATCGTTTCACTTAAAGTCACATTTTTCAGGAACATAACTACAACGTTAAGTGAGGAGTTACTGTATTGTATAACTATTTCCTAAAGCATTGGTAGCAAAAATGGTTCTTTAAGTCCATCTTTCTAATTCCCTCTCTGGGTACTGTTGCAAAGGATGCTATCTTATTGTAGGGGTAATATAATTGCACTCTCTTCGTCATCCTTATTGTATTTTGCATGTCCTGAAAGCCAAATCAGAGCAGACGTTTATCACTGCACTCACTGCTTTTCTTAAATGTTAAAGTTATTCAATAGTCCAACCAACCAGGAGGGACAGCAAGGGTGGGTATTTCAGTTTTACGTTTGCTTTCGTGTTTAGATATAGTGTCTGAGAGTATAGCTTTCTGATCTGTCATTGGAAATTCTTTGTATTTTTAATTTATTTTCTTTCCAAATATGCATGCCACAGCACTTTGTAGATGTGCCAAATGGATAGAGAGACTATAAGGAAGTCTTACTGTTGCTTGCAGATTGTGACATTGCTGTTTATGTAACTACTAACATTTGCTTTCTAAATAATTATTTCATCATCACAGGTACTTGTTTATTCAACAAGAGTTGCTTGTTGTTTTTCACCCTGTACTCAAGATGAAAGTGGCAAATATTGCGTGAGCTAATGGAACAGAAGAGTTCTGAAATGCAAGCTGAACTTAGACACAGCATTCAAACTGGTGGCCTTCCCATGGAATTATCTGTAAAAAGAAAAGTAATCATGATAAATGGAAGCATGCGGTAGTGTTCTGTCCTGAGAGGTGTCTCATTGGCTTCTGCAGAAGTCACCAACAGGCATCAGAGGTCAAACGGAGCTTTAGATTTGAATGTTAGTATATTCGATCTTTAAGTATGCATTGTGTGGCAGGAACTAGTGTGAATTTGGGGTGTTGCGTGAGTCTTGAGGAAGCATAGGGCCAGGAAAAGCAATATGTCATATGAAAGAATATAGTAAAACAATAAATGGAAATTGGCAGGATGGTAGTACATATTGGCCATAAGGAAAATTGTATCAAAGACCCATTTTCAAAAGTGATTTAAGTACTGAGGAGCTCAAGGCTCATTGAAAAATGCTTTTGAAAATTTTAGGATCCTAAATGCTGAAGCAGCTTTTTGAAAATGGAACTTAGGCTTCGAAGCCAGTTAGGCCCTTTTGAAAATGGAACTCTTCGTCAGCTTTTCTCTTCTATAGCTCATTCCTGAAGTCACTTTGGGCTTGATTCTCTCTTGTGGTGAAGATCCACTCAGTGCAAGATGTGGGGTGAGAGGGTCACTTGTGGATGATTTTATAGGTTGGACTCCACCACCCACAACCCTGAGGTAAGACAAAGCCATCGCAGACCATCTGCCAGCTAGGATGAGGAGTTGAACTTTGCCTCAGTTCACTCCTTCATGCTAGGATGGAGGGGACTGTTGAAACAGGATCCACCAACCCACAGATCTCTTTTCCCCAGGCCCCTGCCTCTTTCCAGTCCTGTGGTGACATTCTCAGATGCCTAGTTACTGCTAGAATCTGGTTCCTGGATAGCACAAAGGAGCTGGATCAGAAGAGAGACTCTTGAGGGGGTTTTGTGGCCCCTATTTGAAAGGAGTTCTATTTGAATTCGAGCATACATTCAAGAGAGTTCCTTTTTCCGTGTGCAGTCCAGAATCATGCTTCTGAAATCATCTTCTTCCCTAGTGACTTTTTGCCTGTGATGCCTGTGGTGTTCCTAAGGTCATTAACAAGTGTAGCTGATATGGGGCTTGCTCCTCCTGGTCTTATTTATAGATGTACAAATGGTTGGGGAAACTGTGTTGAGAAGTTAGTTTTGAACTTGCAAGTCTCCCACACTGCAAATAAATGTGCTGTCAGCAAGTCACAGGTGTTCACAGCATGATGGCGACAAAATGAGATTCTGAGGAGTTTGGTGACATTTCTAATGCTGTAATTAATTTGTCTGAAGCACCCTTGTGGTCATCTGTTACATGATGTGCTATTCTTCACTAGTAGTTCTTGATTTCATTAGTTTAACTTCTTTCCCTAAAATACCATGAGATGAGTAAAGATTACTTTTCCAGTCTTATTTTTCATCTCAGTTTGCAAAGTCCAGCAATTTCTTGATATTATTTTTACACCCCCCCCCAACACAATATAGCTGGTTTATCATTTATTTTGGCAACATTTTTAAGTGGAAAAAAAATAGAAAGAGGGAGAAAAGACAGATTTTGCATACTAGTTCTTAATGTGTTACTGCCTCTTAAATATGTATCTAATCCCTTTGATTATATTTAAGCAAAAAGAAAACAAAACCACATCAGTCTATGCATTTTAAGTGTGTCGATCATCGTGGTATGTAAGCATCTAAATAAATGTAAGAGTTTTTTTACCTAGCAAATCGATAAAGACTAATTATATGACAACTAAAGAGGAATGAATAACATAGTTATATGAACTGTCTTTCCAGTGAAGCAATAAAGAATCAAAACCAGGAAGGACAGATTTCTCTAAGGTGAGAAGATATAAATATCAGAACCATTTATAGCATTCTAATTACTTTTTAATTTCTTTGAAGTGTCTCCAAACTCTGAAAAAAATTTCATTTCTCATGGCCTCTGTTCTTTCATGTTTGTGGATTAAACATATTAATATTTTTCTGATGAGGAATAAAAGAACACTTTCACATTATCCAAGCTAAACTAGGGCAAGTGGGTGCCATATATATTTCAGCATGAATTTTATTGATTCCCCCATTCTGCTTGGTAGAGACTGTGGATATAGGGTCAGAGAAAAGGATAAAGAAACATTATAATATTTAAATGCATATATTATACAGAATTTTTCCTCTCTGTTCCATGGTCCTACATCCATACTTTCTCCGAAGCAGAATGCAAAATCAGTAAAGTTCTTGATCCTGCAACGTTTTAGTGACTAAATGAGACCTGAACATGCAAACATGTACGGGTGCGTGTTCAGTAGGGCTGCTCAAATTGTAAAGTTCCTCACGTGAGTTTGCATGATCAGAGCATTTGAGTAAATTTCCAGTGGGCCTTCAGTGATGCACACCCCAGATTTGCGGTCATGATCACCTGTGTGCTTGGACATCCCACCCAGTCTCTGTGTAAGTGGGCACTTGAGAACACCTTCTTAAAATGGAATACTGTTTTTCTGTAAGATGGAAGATCAGTTGTAATGAAGAACTGAAGGGAGGAGTGGCCACAGAACAGGCATTACACAGTCTTGACTTTCAGCAACTTAAACTCTCCTTGTTTTAATCCCCTTTTTTGTTCCTTCTGTTCTAGTCACCTAGCACTGACTGGCTCTCTTGTCCCTTTAAACACGCTCAGCACTATTGAAGGGAGCCTTCCACTCCACAGCTCCTGACATCTGAAGCAGCTTACCTGAGACTCCGTCTGCATATTAACACACCATCTATTCTCATATACCTCACCTACAAATGTCTCTCTTCTCACTTCCCGTCATATCTTAATTTCTCTCTCCACCTGCTATTATTTTGTAACTTTTAACTATATCTTTTTACTCAAAAAACCGTTTGGGATGTGCTTTGTGTGAAAGACCATATAATTATAATCTTTTTACTGCAGTCCCCCTGTGGAGGCAGAACTGGACAACATTACTAAAAAGCAGGAAGAAATATTATTGCAGTATCAGATATTTTAATCTAAATGTAAGAATAAAGATTTGTGTTTTAACTTGGGAGTAAGGGCCTGTTCCTAAAACTTTATGCAAATTTTTTTTTTTTACATACATTGTAACCTTGACTGCAGTGAGAGTAATTTGTTACTCTCTACTCGGATCAAAACCATGCAAACTACAAAAACCAGAGAGTTTCATCCCCAAAAGGTTTGATTATCCCAGGAAAAAAACTGGAGTTCAGCTGAAGCAAAACTCTTAGAAATCAATGGAATTCTCATCTGACATTCTCTCTCTACTGGAAGCCCAGGGACCTGGGTCCTCTTTGAAGAATTCTTTTGAATAGGAAAACTCCCTGGTATTCTAGCTATTCCCTTTTTCACTAGTTGGGCCACATGAAAATAGCAAGAGCATATCACCGTGTAGCGCAGCGACAGCTCACTGGTGCAGCGCCTCCTGCTGGTGGTCTCGCCAGCCTTCGGCGCGCCTCCTCCTGGCCGGTGTCTTGCCTGCCACCGGCCCCATGTCCCTCCTTGACCCCGGTGCCCTTTTCCTCAGGGTTCTCCCCCAGCAGTACCCCCACACTCTGGGTCTCCCTTCCCAGGGGAACCCCCAACCCTCTAAACCCACCTTGCCTCAGTGGCTACTGCCAGTGATCATCTAGCCCCCGCTCCCTGGGGCAGACTGCAGTGTAATGGCCACTCACATTGGCAAGGGGGTAGGACCTGCTGCCTCTGCCTATTCCCAGGCTGCCCCTCTGCAGCCCCAATACCTTTCTGGGCCTTTACCAAGGCCTGCAGCCTGGGGGTTTACCAGGCTGGAGCTCCCCGGCTCCCATTGCCCTTCCCCAGCACTGCTCTGGCTCTAGGTGCCTTGCTCCCAGGCAGCTAGCCCTTCCCACTCCAGGGCTAGAGTGAGACTTCTCCAGCTTCTGGCCCACAGCCCTCTCCAACTTCCCCCAATCAGCCTAGCTGTTCCCAGCCACAGCCCTCTCCAGGGCTGCTTTTACTCCTTTTCTGCAGGAGTGGGACAGCCACCCCACTACACACCAATATATTAATTCTTTACTTCTGGGCCATCTCCCAATCCCATTTTCAAGCAAAAATCTATGAAATTTCTCAGGCTTTCCACAAAGTGTGTCCAGTTTCCCTGAATCAAAATATAATGCAAAACATCTCATTTGGGGGTATATGAATGTCATTTCCCACATTCTGCACAGACTAATTCACTCATTTAGCATAAGCAGGCTTTAGTCTCATTTGCACTAACACCCCTTTGGGTGCTTGGCAGCCTGCACTCACTTTGAGGCCCTTTTACAATGCCAGAATGGCATATAGGGCTTTAATATAAATGAGAATCAGGTCCAATATTTCTAGCCCAAACACATTTGGACCTGATTTCTCATTTACCCAGTGGCCTGTTTAGGCCCCTCTTGGGAGCGTGAAGAGGCTTGAAAGTGGTTATAATTAGTGGTGAGCTGGAGCCGGTTCGCACCGGTTCGCTAGAACCGGTTGTTATATTTAGAAGCCAGGACAGCTGGTTCTAAAAGGGCTTCTAAATTTAACAACTGGCCAAAAGTGGCGCCTTAGGCACTGACTCCATGAGTGCTCTGGGGCTGGAGCACCCCTGGGGAAAATTTGATGGGTGCAGAGCACCCACCGGCAGCTCCCCACCCCGCCCCGCGCCCGGCCCCAGCTCACGTCCGCTCTGCCTCTGCCTCCTCCCCTGAATGCACCACCCCACTCTGCTTCTCCGCCCCCACCCCCCCCACCCCCCGGCTTCCAATGAATCAGCTGTTCATGCGGGAAGCCTGGGAGGGCTGAGACACAAGCGGTGGCTTCGCGCTCAGGCCCAGGGAGGCGAAGCGGAGGTGAGCTGGGGCGGGGGGGCACAAGGAGGGCCGCCCGCACCTCAGCAGGTAACCCGGCGGGGGCGGGGGGTGCGCAGGGGAACTGCTCCCCGTCCCAGCTCACCTCCGCCTCCCTGGGCGTGAGCGCGAAGCCGCCGGCTGCTTCTCCACCCCCCACCCCCCGGCTTCCCATGAATCAGCTGTTTGTGTGGGAAGCCAGTGGGCTGAGAAGCAAGCCGCGGCTTTGCGCTCAGGCCCAGGGAGGCAGAGGTGGAGCAGAGGTGAGCTGGGGCGTGGGGACGCGAGAAGGGCCGCCCACGCCGCAGCAGTGGAAAGGAACCTTAGTGTAAATGAGAATCACATCCGTTTGGTGAATCATTGGGAGAGCATCATCTTGAAGGAATAAGCGTTGTGATGCTTAATGATTAGCCTTAAGAAGTAGAGAAATATGGAACTTAGGAAGCGCATAATATCATTAAAAGAAATCATTGACTCCTTCAGAATCACTGTTTCTTGCCAGCACTAGAGAAACTAAAGTATCCTGCTTTTTAGAGAGAGCCACAAGTTAAACAAATAAGAACAGAAAAGACACATTGTGAAGTATAACCTGTCAAAGCGTTTGCTGTATTTAAGAGCTGTAGTCACTTTTAAATCTTGCTTTGGGACAGATCTTCTCACCTCTTTTACTGTTGCCAAAGGGCCTTTGGCAACAGGTCCCATGTATTTTCACTGTAAATTAGGGGAAGACTAGAATTTGGGAAGGCTGTGCATATGGTGTACACCATATTGCAACTGATCTATTTTCATACCTTCCTCTCCTGGCTGCCACAGATCGAAACATAAAGAAAAAAGATGTGGAATGTGAAAATTTAAGGGAAAGACATGTACTTTACTCGATCTGGTCCAAAATGAGACTAAATATTGTTGAAAGTGCACTTTGCGGGTTAGCATATGATACATAAAAGGTAAACATGAGACTTTTTAAGAGAGACCTGACATATGGCTTGGAAAGATTCATGTTTAAGTTGAAAAATACTGTATATTATATTAGGTTCCTGGCATGTGAGCCTAATCTGCAAATAGATAAAGAACTTGTCTATCTTGAATATTGGAAAGAACGCTTTGTACTCTTTCCTTATGTACTATGTGTAAGACTAGGTTGGCATGATATACCCAAGTAGACTTACCTCTTCCTCAAGCGATGCATTATTTTCATTTGTTCTTGCACAGTACTTCTGCTTTACTTTAAAAACTAGTGACACGGTACTTTTGTGGATTCACTTTGGTTCTTTGGCTATTACATTGTACATTCGAGAACAAACATGCAAATGTAATGACTTATAGAATGAACTCAGGCCTAAGTGTCTTTTTGATGAGTTAATTCTTCAGTGCACAGTAGTTGCTAACATAAGTCTGACCTTGTGAATATGGCTTACCTGCAAAACTTGAGGCTATTACTCATAAGCTAGAAAGTGAAATGCTGATATATCCCTAGTTTATGGATTACCCAGGTAGAAGTATAACATTTCTTTGATAAATTTTGTCTTCAGTGCCTTATTGTCACCTCATATTGAGGAAACTGATTCCTTTTTCTGGAATATAGCCAACCTGTATGAAAAGATGCCCTTGTCCAGAAATAAGAGCCATCGGAGGTTATTAGGGAAAATAAAGAGATTTGAGATGACATAGTTGCAGTCTCAGAAACTTGTTTGGGCTACTGTAGCCTTCAGCAACATACTCTAAAGGAAGGAAAGGGTCTCTTGCATCTTTTTTAGTGCCTGACTGACAAGAAGCCTCTAGTGAGGGATAAACCAGAAAATGCTTGCAGGTTCATTTTGAGTAGTTATACTTTGGTCTACAAGATCTGATTGCAAATCTGATGAGAATGTTGTTTCCCAGCAGATTTCCAGCTGTCCCTGTTTGCAGTCAGACTGTTAGTCATGGTTCTTCACATTTGTGCTTTCATTCTCTGTCACAAGGCAGAAATGCTATAGGTTTCAGGAAGAAAAATAGTGGGAAAAGTAGGTAAGGAAATCTTCAAACCTCTGGCTGCATTTGACTCTAGAAATAAGGAATGGTGTTGGCACTGGGTAAGATTGTTTGTTTGGTTTTTTTTATTTGCTGTTATTTTGAATATCCATTCCTGTGCAGAGCCAAAACTTTTTCCACTTTTTAAGGATAAAATTTAATACAAAAATTTCTGGAGGTTCTCACTAGCTCAAATAAGAGTGTCTTCCATTTCCAGAAGTGCTGAAATATCACAAGTAATACTCTTCTCATGGTACGAACAACCAGAAACAGGACTGGAAGTATGGGAAATCTCAGGAGAGAGCCTGCTCTTGGAGAAATGCCAAACCAGTTTTGCAAGCTCAGATATAAGATGAGCCATAAGCATCCAAACTTTTGCGTGCTTATCTGAAGCAAGATGGAACTCCAAATCTTTTGAAGATCCTTCTCTGAAAGATTTGTAGAGTATAATATTTAACTTTATGTCTGTGCTTTAATAATTGGGGCCTACAACATGTTTCCTAGTTACATTTCCTCCCCCTCTCCATAATTAATACCAGTCACAAAACATACAGGGCTGTATGCTATATCCAGGACTGCTCTTCTTTGAACCTCTCAACTTCAGCTGTGTGAAAACTTTTATATCCATGGATATGCATATTGATACTGATGGTCTTCTAATTAAATATTTATACATTGTTAACACACCACAGTCATTACATTGTAATATTTGGCCATTTAAAAATATTATTAATGAGGAATACATCTCCTAAATACCTGAATGGTGATATCAATGTGTTGACATAATTGAAATACTGTTTCAAGTGTTTGAAACAAAGGAGTTTTAGCTGTAATGCATCCTGTGAATCTCTAAATATTTTAACCCCTTTATCTTACATATCATGAGCTCTGCCACATCTAGCAACAATGAGTAAAGGATGATGATGTCACGTACCGTGACTCTAACTTTCCTTGCTATTTAGAAGTTTATCAGATTCCCCTGTGTGATTGTTTTATAATATTAGTATTTAACATTTTTCTTTTATAACTGGAGTATGAAAATAAATAGCAGATATTCCTTGTGTGCTGGAATTCTAATTGGTAAGTGATATGTGTTGCCTAATGTTAGGGCTTTGGCTTTTAGTGTGATGAATCTTTCCGCTTCTAAAAATTCCAGTCTCACCAGTCTTAAGAGTTCAAAAATCATGAGTCAGGCTCCCCAAAAATGAGATTTTATATAAAATATGAGTTCTTTTATTTACTTTCTGGGTTTTGAGACTTTAGAGTGCACTTATGTCACATTTTCAAGCGTTTCTCCACAACCATGAGGGCTAGAAACTTAATTTTTTTAAATGAAAGCTGAGATTCTTACATAATTCCCTAACTCCAGAAGCTGGTGCTTGAAATAAAACACCAAATATTTTGAGACTTGTGATAAAAATTGCAAGAGCTGGCAACAGTCGCACGTAAGCATCCATTTTGTTCTGGAAATTTCTGTGGCTTCTTACACTGATGTTACTCTGTGCTATGTTTTATGGGGATTTTCTTTTGTTCTTTCTGGTTGTTTTACTGAAGTCATTTTGGACAGAAAATATATCAGCTGAATTTGTGGTAGAAAAATATAACAGTAAGAATGCTAGGTGCTTGGAATAAATAATCCAGAAGATCCATTCAAACTCCACCATCTGTAGGTTCATTTATAACAACTGACCAAATTCAACCCTGGTATTACTTCACTTGTCACACTTTATTTTAACCTAATATAGTCCTACGTGTTCCAGAAATTGTCTTAATCTGACTGGAACAGATCACGGTGATCCTTTAATTTAGGACAAGTTATCAGCTGTTTAGATTCAGATTCCTTTCTCTTTTATTTGCTATCCTTTTAATAGCTTTTGAGCTCAAGTGTATTTTCTCCTGTATGAGGTGAAAGTAATAATCTGTTTTCCAAGTGCGCATGTATGGATGCCTCCAGCCTCAGCTAATACACTTTTTATAATTTTCACCCCCTTTTTAAGGTGATTTCCACCATGTAGTGGTGATGACCAGCTTTTTATATGCTTCCTCTGATCTGATACTGTCATAATAGAGCTCTGTCATCTCATTGCTAGAGTTTAGCTCAGCTGCATACTCTGTCATAAGACTGACTGTACAGAAAACCAGTTTGTCAAAACTGCACCTTTTCTTTGAAAATGGCCTCCTATGCCCAGTCATCAGATGTAAAATGCATGGACCATTAGTGTCTCATGAGTTTAAAAAAAAAAGTGGGGAAAAATATGATCTAGCTAGTTATATTGTGTGTCACTCGTAGCTTCTCTTAAGAGACCACCAAATCTATCCTTAATCTCTAATGGGGCAGACAATTAGTTCATACTGCAGCTGTAAGGTTGTTTGGGATCAAGGCAAAGGCATCTGAGAAAAGATGTAACGTTACATTTGTTTAGAGATACGTTTCTCACTTTACCACTAATTACTTGCCCGAGCATCGAGTCAGTCCATAAGCTATTAATTACATAGGACATATGGAGGCTGACAGCGTTGGGCAGGGACTTTAATTGGGCGACGGAGTGGGAGTCAAGGGAAGAAGTTCTCTTATGCAAAAAACAACCTTAGGGTTGTGTCTCAAACCAGACCTTTTTTTTCCTTCCCTTTCTGTTTAAGGAATGTATCTGGGTGAAAAAGAGGTGGAGGACTTGAAAAACACCTTTGTGAGGTTTACTTGATAAATGGTATTGTTCATAGCTTATGTGGCCATAGTCTCTTAAAGCAAGCAGTGTTCATAAAGCAGTTAATATATCATGTAGATGGAGCCTTCTGGTACTATAGACTTTGTATTGTGAAGTGAATAATAGCTACAGCTTGCTAGGGCAGTGGTTCAATGCGGGTCATGTATTTCGAGCACATTGCACTTGAGAGCGGAACTCAAAAGCTTAGCAGCAAACTCCCTGAAATCCACTTCAGTGGCCTTGAACAATGTTGACTCAAACTCTGAGCTCTTAAATTCTTAAAACTTTATTTCCTACAATAGCCCCATGCTTCAGAAAACTGGACAGAACCAACAGCTAAAGGTGTTAACCAGAGTGCCATGTTACACCTTCGCTAAGTGTTTTGCCTTTAGAAATCGCTGCGTCTGGGAGCATCAGAATCAAGCGCCTCAGTCAGCATTTCCACTGCTCAGATGTCGAATCTGAGGATTTCTGGGAATGTCATTAGTATGGTAGTGTAATCACCCGGGAGTAGTTAGTTGCATAAGTAAATTATTACCCATCTTATATATGAGACACTTGCCATCTTGGGGTTTGGAAATACCCTGCAGTTCCTTATCTCTGTGTTATTTTTAAAGTATCAGTTTTGTACCAAAGCTTCCTAGTCCTTCTGTTTTCTGTTTTGTTCAAAGTACCTTGGGTTGGTGAAAGTGCAGAAGTGACTGCTTCTATAGAGTTAATTTGTCAAGAAGTGGCTAGTTTTGTATTTTATTACATTGTGAAGGTGCAAGGAATGGTTGCATGCTTATAATTTCCCTTGTCTAATCACTTAATGACTGTAGTCTCTTTTTGAAGGTGGCCAAGCAGAGCAGGAAATTTCTGTGTGCATACTGCTATATTTGATGACAGTTCTTCTGAATATTTTGATTACCAGAATAAATATTGTTTGCTTATGGCTCTGTCTGAGTATATGTAGCCTGTATAACATCAGGGGATGGTCTGAATCTTGTGACGATTCACAGTCCCAGATGCAAAACCTACTTGCCCACACTTTAGGTGCAGACTGTCAGTTCTTCAGAATGTAACTGAAGTGAACAACTTCTTGGGTTTGGCCACGTAACTGTGGATGAATAGAACTTTGCAAGACTGAGTTCGATATCCGCCAGGTTCTGCTATTTTATAAAATACTTTGGGTTTGCTGTATTAGGGATTTTAGATGAAAAACAATAACAAACTTTTTGAAAGAGTAAAAATAAATTAATTTGTTTTTTATGTCTTAGGAAATTTTTCCAATGTACTACATCATTTCAGTGGCTGAAGTCGGCACCTAACGCAGCTGTGCATACCCTCACTTGTTTTAATCTAGATAGCATGCTAAAAAATAGCAGTGAAGCTGCAGGGATATGGGCTTCAGCACAGGCTCTATAAGCCCTCCTGTAACCATTGGCATGCACTCACATTTCTAGTGCATGCCGGGTTCTGTGCCACTGTGTCTTCACTGCTATTTTAGCCAAACTAGCTAGAATAAAGCTAGTTCAGGTATGCCTGTATGAAGCTCAGGATACCTAAAAGGCTGTTTGAATCTCTGTGAGGAAGACTATGACTGACAGCTTCACTCCTCTGCCACAATGAAACTGGGACTGAATGACAGAGGATGGATCTGTTCTGTTCAGGGCAGGGCAATTAGCAAGTGATCCATCCTCTGTCATTCTCTCTGAAGCATCTGGCTGCTGTGAGAAGACAGGATACTGAGCTAGATGGACCACTGGTGTGACATAGTATGGCCATTTTTATTTTCTAATGGAACACCCAACAATGAGGGTAAAGCTTGATTGGGTGGGAGACAAACTTTTTCTGGGAGTGGTCCAAGGTTATGAAATGAACTCTTCCAGAAACTATGGATATCACAATCCTCACCGCTTTCTGCTCTTAGGGCGAGGTGCCTTTCTTTGACCTTGCCTTTCCTAATATAAACCCAAAGCAAAGGGTATATTTAAAAACCCCACCCAATCAAGATGCTCCTCTCCACATGCTTCTCCTTCTGGAGAGAGGATAAGAGAACAAACAGCATGTGATATATATGTAATCATGGTGCTTAATGCACTACTTGAAAGCACTCAGGTCGTGTTGATGAGCACAGTATAAAAACCTATATAGAATAGAAAGCCACAGTCACATCCCCAATTGCAGTGTAGACATCTCCTAAGTGTGTTGCCAAGGGAAAATAATTTCATGATGGTTACAATCAAAATATGTTTTCCCCTGCACAAATGAGACACTTTTCGAAAGACAACATAATCAAAATACTTTTAAAATGTTGCGAAGCATAATTGAACAATTTAGCATGAAGTTGACAGCCACTGAACATGAGCTTTCAGCATCTAAATTGTAGTTTCAGAATGGCATCTCAGTCTGGAGAATGTTGTATTATGGAGATGAACCAAAGCAACGAGGTTAAACAAACAACTGTCAGAGTATGCTACAAGCAGGCTATTAGCTTACAGAAGTTATACCACAGCTAGATAACCAACAAATAGTCTTTCCTAGCCGTTGTAGTTTCTCCCTCCTTTTCTCACTGTGAATGGTACAATATTTTTCAGATTTGACACTGTACAAATAAATGCAAATAACCTTGTTCATAACAGGGCCCACATGAACTTAACTGGAAATGCTCACAGTGTGTTATGCTAATAGAAGTCTGGTGAATTTATTCATGCAAGAGGAAGACCAAGGACAGGGTAGGTCTGTTAATGAAGGGGATAGACAATAAAAGAAAATGTGGAAATGGCAGAAGTGCTAAATGACCTTTTATTTGTTTTCACCAAAATGCTTAACAGTGATTGGACGTCTAACATAGTGAATGCCAGTGAAAATGAGGTAGGATCTGAGGCTAAAATAAGGAAAGAACAAGTTAAAAATGCCTTAGACAAGTTAGAGGTCTTTAAATTGGCAGGGCCTGGTGAAATACATCCTAGAATACTCAAAGAGCTGACTGAGGAGATATCTGAGCCATTAGTGATTATCTTTGAAAACTCATAGAAGAGGGGGAGAGATTTGAGAGGACTGGAAGAGGGCAAATATGGTGCCAGTCTATACAAAGGGGAATAAGGACAACAGAGGGAATTACACACCAGTCAGCTTAACTTCAGTACCTGGAAAAATAATGGAACAATTAATCAAGCAATCAGTTTGCAAGCACCTAGAAGATAATAAGGTGGTAAGTAACAGTCAGCATGGATTTGTCAAGAACAAATCATGTCACACCAACCTCATAGCTTTCTTTGACAGGGTAACAAGGCTAGTGGATGGGGGCAAGTGGTGTGTGGTATGTCTTGACTGTAATAAGGCTTTTTGATATTGTCTTGCATGACCTTCTCATAAACAAACTAGGGAAATACAGCCTAAATGGAGCTACTATCAGGTGGGTGCATAACTGGTTGGAAAATCTTTCCCAGAGAGTTGTTATCACTAGTTCAGTCAAGCTGGAAGGGCATAACAAGTGGGGCCCTGAGGGTCTGGTTGTGTTCAATATCTTCATCAATGATTTAGATAATGGCATAGGGAATACACTTATAAAGTCTGTGGATGATACCACGCTGGGAGGGATTGCAAGTGCTTTGGATTAAAATTAAAAATGAGCTGGACAGTCTGGAGAAATGGTCTGAAGTAAACAGGATGAAATTCAATAGGGACAAATGCAAAGTGTTCCCCCTAGGAAGGATCAATCACACACATACAAAATGAGAAATGACTGTTTAGGATGGAGTACTGCTGGTTATAATGGATCACAAGGTAAATATGCGTCAACAGTGTAACACTGTTGCAAAAAAAGCAAACATCATTGCAGGATGTATTAGCAGGAGTGTTGTAAGCAAGACACGAGAAGTAGTTCTTCCCATCTACTTTGCGGTGACATGGTCTCAACTGGAATATTGTGTCCAGTTCTGGGCACCACATTTCAAGAAAGATGTGGACAAACTGGAGAAAGTCCAGGGGAGAGCAACAAAAATGATTAAAGGTCTAGAAAACATGACCTCTGAGGGAAGACTGAAAAAAATAGGTTTGATTAATCTAGAGATGAAAAGGTGAGGGGAGGACAGGATAACATAACTGTTTTCAAGTACATAGGAGATTGTTACAAGGAGGAGGGAGAAAAATTGTTCTCTTTAACCTCCGAGGATAGGATGAGGCAATGGGCTTAAATAGCAGCAAGGGAGGTTTTAGATTGGATATTAGGAAAAACTTCCTAACTGTCAGGATAGTAAAGCATTGGAATATATTGCCTAGAGAATCTCCATCATTGGAGGTTTTTAAGAGTAGGTTAGACATACACCTGCTAGGAATGGTCTAGTGATTACGTAGCCCTGCCGTGAGTGCAGGGCACAGGATTGATCTCTCAAGGTCCTTTCTAGTTGTACATGTCTATTGTTCACAATGACTGTGATGCCATTCTCAAATTTGGGGTACTCTCTGGCTAGTAATATATTAATCCTTTGCACTTCCATAGTGCCTCTCATCCAAGCAACCCAGTTGAGCCAGGATTTCACCCAAATTGCTTAACAAACATTAACAAGTTAAGTCTCCCAACAGCCCTGAAGCTTCAGTGATACATATGAATATCATAGGGATGGCTTCACCTACTATTGAAGTGCAGCAACCTCTGAGGTGGAATGCACAGCTCTTTAACTGCAAGTGTGAGTTTGGGATTTTACTGTTTTAAACTGAAGCCTATCCACTTCTTAATAAATCTGCTTCATTTTACATCATACACATCATATTATGGGAAATACGTATCTAAGAGCAGTATTTCAAAACCTCTGTATCGCCAGGGTCAATTTACAGAACAAGAATTTAAAATAAATTTAAAAAGGAAGTGTGGTTGGGGATGCTTCACTGGCATAAGAATAATCTAGTTAATAGTAACTGTGGCTGACTGAGAGGTATAAAGTAGGTTTTATACCTTGCCTGCCTAGTAAATTCAATCTCCATCTACAGTTGGTGCAATATTAAAGATCACCCTCAAAATAAGAAAAATCTCTTAAAACCCATTTTATGTTTCATGCTTCGAGAGGAAGAAGATTTTGCTTAGACAAATTTAGTGTATTAACTGCTAAGAAACAAACCTAAGGAGACTTCTCAAAAGTTGCCGTTGGTTGACTAAGGCCTTGATCCTGCAATTGGTTGTGGGGAGGTGGACTGCTGCATCCATCCAGAGCACAGCAGTCTGCCCTTGTGAGACAAATTGCGGAATCAGAGTGCAGAAGAGAATACACAGCCCTGCTCATGGGCACTGTACTATTGTGCACACAAACAATAGCTTTTTGACATGTCTGCTGTACATTCCAAAAGCATAAAGAAACTCTTCATACTGTGATGTGGGCAATTAACCAATTCAAAGGAAGGAATATCATCAAATGAGGTGAATGCTTAGCCTATGTAAATTAAGGATCTATCTACATTTTTTCACTAATGCCCTGGTTTCAGGAGTGTATAAAATGAGAATGTAATTGATCCAAGCTCAGATGTGACACCTTTTCTTTCCTACTGGCCTACTGTGGCTGAGGAACTAATTGCTGATCTTGATTGTACCAGTTAAATCCAGAGTAACCTGATAACGTTGGTAGGCTAAATCCAGATTCACCTTGGTGTAGCTAAGCAAAATTTGGCTACGGGTGGTAACAAACACAAATTAACTCAAAACTGGTATAATTTGTTCAAACTGAAGTTGTATAGCCCATTAGCTGAGAATGTTGACTAGTGCCCATTAGTAAAATTAAGCATGGCAGGGTTATTTCATTTGGAAAATTAGCCACACAATCACATGCAGAGTACCAACTGGCTCCTGAGAACACTGCAAAGCAGATGCTGATTGCTGCTAATTGTGGGTGTTTGGTTTTTTGACTAGGAACACAGAGGGGAAGATTCCATCAAAAGTCTTATGAGGTTGTAATATGAAGAGATTATATATTCCCCACTGGTTATTAGTTTCTACTAAATAAGTCAGTTGCTGGACTCATCCCCCATTTCTCCCCTACTAGCCATGCATCCATTTTCACGGGTCTGAAACCCTTTACCGGTCCAGGGAAAAATAAATCACATTTAGTATATTCCCAGGACAGTTTCAAATAAAAAAGGATATCAACATGAAGGACAATTGCAGTGTTGAGCTGTCATCCAGTCCCCACAGGTACCATGAAAAATTGCAGCCAATAAAATAACATTTTTCAAATTGTGACACTACCTTTTAAATTTATCTTGTACAATAAATGGGTTCTAGAGAGAATTTTAGTCCATTTGAGCACAAACTATTCTTTAAGACTCAATAATAGATTACAAATGAATTTCATTATTAATTTATAATAGAATAATTGTTTTGCTTCAGCGGTCACTTTCAGTAGTTCAGACAGTAATTTTCTCTGCTGCTTTATCTTCTTAAAGGTATTTTCCCATAATGAAAAAAAATAAGAAAAAAGTTAAGTGTTTGACTTAACTGCTAAAAGTCATGAAAAGTCAGTGTTAAGTCCAATAGAAATGCAAACCTTAATTCATCCTGCTGTGCCTAAGTGTGTCATCAATAGGGTATGGAGGATCACCCACTGTTTGAATGTACCTGGTAGAAGACCACAGCAGCTAAATCACTTCCTTTGGCCTGCCAAACTTGGTTAAGGACAGACTTCAACTTTGAATCCTAATTTCTTGGACCTTTAACACAATATCAATGTGGATTTTGTATGAATTTCCTTGGTTTTGCTTACCATTGATAAGGAAAAGAGAATCTGTGTGTGTGTGTGTATGAAAGCCACAGAATTTGAAAATGCCTATTTGTGCACTAGCTATGAGTGTATATCGCCTGTCCATGTGCTGCAAGAGCATCATTAACATGAAAGGGATTCACACACCCACATGGAGAGGAGACCTCTGTTATGGTCTATTGTGTAAATATTTTGACAGTCTTTTAAATGAACAGCTAGGGAGCCTTTTTTTCCAAGTATATATTATGATTTTCCTAATGGATTCCACTGGCTAGATTCTGTCAGTCATTTACATCTACATCTCTTTGTTGTTACACATTTGTAGTCTTGTGTGTAAATCAGCAGCTAAAGACTTTATTCTAGAATGGATTTTTGGAGAGACACTAATGACTCCTTTGACAGTATTACTGTCCATCATGTCAAGGGTACTTGAGTGCTGTTTACCCTCGGGGTTATTAACAGAATAGATCATCATAGCTTTACACAAGTGTGCCAGGCCTGCATACTAGAAATACTTAGAAATTATTGTACAGAAAAAAGTCTACGTGCTATGAAAATGGTTACTGTGGGGTTTAAGTCTTTATGAGAATGGTAATAGAGTGGTGTACTGCATATCAAAGAGAGTTTGTATAAAGGAGTCTGGGTTAACAGGACAGACTCTATTACACAGGGTTCACTAATGTATTACTGAGTGCATAGGTCAATTGCTGTACTTTTATGGGATATAGTCGTTATAGCCATTGAATACATGGTAATATTGAACTTTTACAGCAACTCTCCCTCTCACCTGGTGGGAGGCAATGGCAGCACAAGTAAGGAGCATGAAAAGAGAAAAGCTTAATACAATAAAGCAGGAATGTAACTGTGAACAGTGACTGAGCATTACAGTGTACAGCTGTGTTTTTCCAACAGAGTGGGAACACAGCATTGGAATGATTTCTCTGCAGCATGTAAACTAGGTAATGGAAAAGTAGTTGTCGGATTCCTGAGCAGAAAAATCATTTATGACATTCTAGGAGCATCCAAGACTATGTGTTGTCAGGGGTATAGAGGCCTTGTCCTGTTTCCCTCCTTTCATCCCTGCAATCTTTCTTTCTCTATGTAGCTAACAGTTCAATACTTTATTACTGAGGTCCCTGTCTGTCCTAGGTGTTCTAGCCACGCAAGCTAGTTTTAGTTCTGGATTCTGTTCAGGGTATTTGGTTTTAATCTGTAATTACCTGAATTGGGTGACTTCTGACTATCTATGCAATGGCTTCTCTTCTTGTATGGTACCACCAAAGTTGAGATCAGTTGAGGCACTCAAGTGCAGCTTCCTGAAGGGGAACTGATGGCAGGAGTTTTTCAGAGGAGAGCCCTTCTCTCTGGCGCTCCCTCCTCTCTGGGTCTGACAGAGTCATTCTGCAGAGTACCATGGAATTGCAAGCTCTCTCTGTTCCTTCAGGCTTTCAAGAAGAGGATGGAGGCGGCGGGAAAGAGCGAGAATGCACTCAGGGCCAAGAACATGAATAGAACAGGATAATCTGTTTCAGATTTATTTGTGAGATTCGTTATTCTGTGTGTGTGTGTGTGTGTGTGTGTGTGTGTGTGTGTGTGTGTACGCACATGTGCCCAGGGAAGAAGGATAGACAATTTCATTTTGAAAATTTTAAAAATAAAATAGGAGAAATAAATTAAAATACTTTATCCTATACTGAAATAGGCTCACCCTTTACTTTCTCAGCCCCTGGGACTACATTTAAAAATGTCTTTCAATCCTTAAATGGACTAATAATACAGCAAAAAGAAAAGGAGGACTTGTGGCACCTTAGAGACTAACAAATTTGTTTGAGCATAAGCTTTTGTGGCTACAGCTCACTTCATCGGATGCATAGAATGGAACATATAGTAAGAAGATATATATATATATATATATATATATATACACACATACATACAGAGAACATGAAAAGGTGGAGTAAGAGGCTAATTAATTAAGATAAGCTATTATCAGCAGGAGAAAAAAACTTTTGGAGTGATAATCAAGATGGCCCATTTAGACAGTTGACGAGAAGGTGTGAGGATACTTAACACGGGGAAATAGATTCAATATGTGTAATGACCCAGCCACTCACAGCATAATACAGCAGTGTCATTTTGTGCAGAACTTATTTGTTGGCCCTTTTGTGATAGAAATTCTAAATAAAAGAGCTGGATGTTTTATACCAGATGTACATTTAGAAATGTTGGATTAACTGCTATGTGCAGTAATTCACTCATAGACCAAAGAGAATCATATAGCTTCTGAACAAATTCAGTCAAGAAGTCATACTTTCCAAGTTGTCTGTTGTATAGAACCTTTTGCGTTAGAGTTTCTCTGTAATGTACTGCCTTCATTATAGCACTGAATTTGCTGTCTGTGCGGATGGGGATTGGATTACATATTGGCAAAAGCAATTTTCTTGTGGCTGCCCCCAAGAGGCCTGCATTTTAATCTTCTTGGAAGCAGGTGTCTAAAACTAGTGGTCTGAAGGCATTAAAGTGCAGATGTTGTTGGTTGTAGCTCTCTGAGTTGCACCCTGCAGTGAAGAAGGCTCCTTCCTGAAGTTATTTATGCAATGAATCTAAAGATGTATTTGATTATTTTACTGTGTTGATACAGACAGGACAAGCTTTTTTAGAAAACACGGTATGAAATATTTCATTTCACGCCATCACATTCCCATCTAGATTCATTCTTCTATTAAAATATTTCTCCATGCAAATATGCTGTAGATCATGTAAAAAGCTCCTTCTTCTCTTCCATGTTTCTTGGGACTTTTCACTCTTGACACTGTCCCTAACTAATACAGCATGTTAGAAATTCTTCCTCCTTCAGGTGTAAGGCGGAGGCAGATCTGCTAAGGCAGTGGTCTCCAACCTTTTTTATGCCCCAAATCACTTTTTGAATTTAAGGGCACCCCAGGATATACCCTGCTCCTTCCCCAAGGCTCCACCCCTTCCCTGAAGCCCTGCCCTGCTCACTCCACACACCTCTGCCTGCCCCCCGGTCGCTTGCTCTCCCCCACCCTCACTCATTTTCATCGGGTTGGGGCAGAGGTTTGGGGTTTGGGAACTGGCTCTGGGCAGGGTCTAAGGGGTTTGCAGTGTGGGAGAGGGCTCTGGGCTGAGCCTGGGGCAAGGGATATGGTAGGGTGCAGGAAGGGGTGAGGGGTGCAAGCTCTGGGAGGCAGTTTGGGTGCAGGAGGGGGCTTCGGGGTGGGGCAGTCTGTTGGTGTGCAGGAGGGTATATGGCGTGCTGGCTCTGGGAGGGGGGTCAGGGCTGGTGCAGAGGTTTGGGGTGCAGGAGGAGGTATGGGGGACTGCCTCCAGGAGGCTGCAAGTTGGGTGGTGGAAGAGAAATGCTGGTCCAGCAAAGCTGGGCCTGCTGTACTCATGCTACTCCTGGTCTTAATGCTGCAGAGCCATTCAGAACCTGCCCGTTGAATGGGGCAGCACTTACCTTGGGCGGCCCCAGCCCCACGCTGCTCCCGAAAGGGACCAGTGCGGCTCCACGTGCTACCCTTCTCGGCAGGCACAGCCCCCGCAGCTTCCATTGGCCACAGTTCCCCCGTTCCTGGCCAATGGGAGCTACGGGTGCGGTGCTTGCAGGCAGGAGCAGTGCACGGAGACCCCTGCCCTCTCCTCCTCTGGGGCTGCGCTGGCCACTTCCGGGAGCGACATGGGGCCAGGGCAGGCAGAGAGCCTACTTTAGCGGCAGCCCTGTTGCACCACCAGAGATCATGATCGACTGGGAGAGTCCCCAGGATCGACCAGTCAATCGCAATCAACCAGTTGGTGACCACTGTGCTAAGGGGAGGACAAAGTGATAGAACAACAACAATACCTAGCCCTTACCTAGCTCTTTTGTTCAGTAGGTCTCAAAGTGTTTTACAAAGAAGGTCAGTATCATTATCCCTGTTTACAGTTGGGGAAACTGAGGCACAGAGGTGCAATGACTTGCCTAAGGTCACCCAGCAGACTAATGACATAGTTGGGAATACCTAAACTAATGGGAATATAAATTATGCCCAGCTCTCAAACTGTGTTACATATCCTGGAGGCTCATTCTCCCCAGCCCCTGCTCCACTCACAGCTTGTCATTGGTGGAATGATTTTATCTTACATTGTAGGGTGCAGGGTGAATCTTATCAGCCATGTTCTTCTGCTCACCTGTGAAATCAGATGTTTAGGGCTAGTCTACACTAAAAGCACTACATCAGTGCAGCTACCCTGGTGCCACCGTAGCGCATATGGTGAAAAAACTCTGTGCCAACAGGAGAGAGTTCTCCCGTCGGCATAATAACTCCACCTCCATGAGAGGCAGAGGCTGTGTTGGCACTGCTGACATAGCGCTGTCCACACTGGTGCTTAGGTCGGTCTAATTTACATTGCTGGGGGGAGGGTGTCTTGTTCACACCCCTGAGTGACATACATTATACCGTGTGTAAAAGCCCAAAGTCAGAAGAGCATAGGGAAGACTTAATCGGTGTCGCTATGTATTGATTATGACTCTGTGTCATTCCACCAGCCCATAGAGCTCAGGGCTGCCCAGTGTTCTGCAGTTCTCCTATGTTAAGCAGTGGTGTGGCAAGATAGGATAGCCCTCCTAAGTGCAACCTCAAAATAGGCCGCCTATTTCTTACAGCTTTGAAGTTGCTTCCCCTTTTGCACTCTGCCCCTTTTTCTGCACCCACCCAAAATGTCTGTTCTAGAGCCAAATTGTGCACTCATCATTTTCTGCACTCCCGGATGGGGGTGGGGGATAGGATCCTGGAATTTCCTAGTGGGAGGACACCTGGGCTGGCTGTCCCATTGCTGGAAGGGGGCACCCATTGCTCCCTTCTTCTTAGCAAACACCCAGGCTTGCTGGCTGCACACTTTTTCCTTCTTTGACAAGAGCCGCACTGTCTTCCTGATGAGTCCTCCACCCGTAGATTGTCAGGCTCCTAGGGGATCTGTGGGTGATTGCTTTCCCATTCTTGTGTGTCAGTCTATGGTAATGGTAGAGCATCGTGAGGTTCCTGTCTAGCTGGTGCAGAAGGTAATTTCTCTGCTGGAGGAGCATGCTATTATTGCCTAGTAAGGATTTTAACTTACCCAGGGTATTTGTGCCAGAGTCACTGAGGCTCAAGTCATTTTTATCACCCATATGTGATTCGTAAACCATAATTACAGTGCACGCTGCTTACAGTTCCTGATTCCCCACCACCTTGCACCCGGTGTAATCATTTACAGCTGTGTTAAGCAGGTGTGAAATACTACCCCCAGTATTAGTGAAAAGAGAATCTGATGGGTAAAGTTTCACACCCACTGCCTGCATGTGTAAATGACTACACAGAGTGAAGGCAGTGGAGAAACGGGCTCTTAGTGTTACAAGTGTAGATGACATTAATTCACATGTAGACATAGCCATCAAATAGCAGTAATATTAGAGCATCCTGCTTTGTTCATGTTTATTGTACAAAGTTACCATCTTTTCTCTTCCCCTTTTTATTTGCTGTAATTAAATCGAAAGCAGGAGGAACTGATTTCAGACAGTCTCTGAGTATAGCCCAAAAACCTTCAGAAGAGTGTGCAATAGATGCGCCATAACACACAGGCTTTTCTTTCTTTCTTTCTTTCTTCTTTTTTTGAGGCTTCTGATGTCCCATTATTGACATAGGGTTATATTGGATATCATCACACACGGAGCCTCACCTGATTCTTTCACACAACCCTATGCAAATATGGGAGGTTGCAGTTCGACAAATTACTTAGACCATTTTGGGGCGGGGGAATGTCACTGAACTAGGTCACCAAGATATGACTCAAAGGGGGATCAGAGTAACAACGTGGTAGACAAAGAAATGGGGTTTCCTAGTCTGTTTTGTGAAAGAAGGGAAAAGGTACAATCTCTGTAACACACAGGCCCATTTGGTAGTTTACTACTTTGAGTCAGCAACTCATGTCAGACCTGACACACACACACAGTTGTCATCATATATACCAAAAGGTGGCATGTAATATATCATTGGAAAACTAATATCTTTTGTGATATATGTATGGGTTGTGTCCAAAAAGCTCTTGAAATCACAGAACATTGGGCCCTTCAGCCAAGGGGATTGAAGTCTCTGGGAACCTGAATGTAGGTGAGAAACCTGCTTAGGCAAAAATTGTAACTTGCTAAAATTAAATGTTACTCTAAGAAGCATATTTTTTACTTTTGTTTGTTTGTTTTTTACCCTTTCTATCTTTATCCCTTGAACTCACTTAAAAACCTATCTCTTCTTTGAATAAATATACTTGTTTTACTTGTACTATAAACCAAATTCAATGCTGTGATTGAAATAAGAGTGTTTGTCAAATCCCAGCTAAATTAAGGAGCTACAGTGTACTGACTCTTTAAAGGAGCAACAAACTTAATAAGGTTCTGTGAGTGCTACAGTCAGGAGGACTGGACACTACAGAGCAGATGGTTTGGGGGAAATTAGGGACTGGGAGAGTGTTGAAGTCACCCTGCAAAGAGGGCAGGGGAAGCCAGGGTGTGACCTGCACGGTTGTCTGCTGACTGTTGGTGTCAGGGATGTGAGCCACTGCAACATAACCTTTAAGGCATCCAGAGTTGCAGGTGGTGAGGCAGCCTCTCACTTGTTTGGTTTGAACCCCAAAATGTCACAATCTCCTTGGATAGTTATTGCTAATGCTTTGTTTTATGTTATGTTATGCAGGTTCAAATCTGTCCTCATGCACATGAAAGCAATTCTCTTCAAAATCACTTTACTACCAGCTTCTATATAGTGCTTCCTATACATTTGTGTTTTCGGGTCTTAAGTGCAAATGAATTTTACTTTGGTTGTCATCATGTTTCAGTCTCTTGTATTAAATAAATTGTTAGTTGGACAGTGTCACCTGTTTTCAATTTCAGAACCTATATTCAGAGGCCAAGTCTGTTTCGTATTTGGCTGCACTGCAGTATGCTTTCATGCCAACATAATACTGATGTTTCTATTGGAAACAAATACAAATACTACAAGAAATCAGCACTGAGACATATAGTAAACCTTTTCGCAGAATGGATAGTCCTTGTTTATTTCCCTGTCCTTGAAAAGATTGTAAGAGTGGTTCAAGGTGATGTGGATACAGACACTCATATGGGAACATGATTTTGGTAGTGCTCAGAATTAAAATGCTTTTGGCAGCTATCCTTGCCATTTAGACATGATTTCAGTGTCACATTAAGTTATATGGTATGCAGGATTTCGAAGGAATGCTAGTCTTTGTTCGCACCAATTGTGGATTAAGTATGCATTGCAAGGGAAGTGTCCTCTCAGCTTTTTTTAGACCAAGAAACCAGGGCTACGAACATGGCCAGTTCAGAAGCTATTTGGCCTTGGCTTAATCGTTATATATTAGCTCAGTTGGAACAGCCATCAGATTTGCTTTTGTCTTCTCTGTTATAAAACTGTCATTCTCAAAGCCTGCAGATTAACTAAGCATTATGAATGAACTTCTCAGTACAGGATCCCTTTTCAGTGGGGAAAAGGCAGGGCAAGAACAGGAGGTAAAGAAGCAATTGTGGATTTTGCACAGTCAAACATGTCTGGACTAATGCCAAAGCAGGCTGTGCATTTCTTGTTATACTATAAACAAGCTCAATATAATGTTATCACTACTTGTTTTGGTCAAGGCTTTATTGCATGTGTGTGAGGAAACAATTCCAAAAGGACTCAAATTAAGGGATAATAGAAGGCATGCCTGGCCATAGAATGCAGTTACTGAGTGGATAAACTGTCCAGGAACCAGGTTATTACTGAGTAAAATAAATCATTTATAGAAGCTTTGAAAATTCTTCAGACGGAGTGACTGAGTGTGGTGGGGTCTGCAGTTGAGGTCTCTTTAAAACTGCTACAACTCATGCTGAAATGCCAGCAGAGCTGCAATACATGACTAAGGTTGAAGCACCAATGTCACCATCTGATGAGACTAATAAATCTCCAGAATGTGCTTAACTGCATGAGATCCTGATTTATTATTTTTAAAGCAAAAAAAAAAAAAAAAATTAAAAATTAACTTTTCTAAATACTATGGGCTTGATTGTGACTAAGCTTGCCCAGGGTCAGGAGAGAGTGCAAGAAACCATGACCAGGATCTAATCAGACTCGTTGTCCCACAAGGAATACAAGGATTGATTCTGTCCAGTGCTGATGGTGGAGCTAACCTCCTACAAAGTCGGGAAAGAGGAGAGAGTGCAGTGCCACACGTTAGCTAGTCATGTTGGCCTCGTGCACTGGGGGAACAAATGCTTCAGCCTTTCAAAGGGCGTAGCAGATGTCGCTCTGGCTGATGGCTTTGTGTGTGTCTATGGTATGTTTTAAAAAGGCATTTCTTCTACACCAAATAAGCAAGTCATTAAATAACATAGACATGCTCAGGCACCTTCTTAAATTTATTATAGCATAAATATGCTGTAAAATGTTCCATGATATAGATGAATTGAATGAATGAATTAATATTTATCTTGAGCTTGAAAATGGCTTAGCCTCACACTTGGCCATGGATCTTAGGTGTCATTCATGTTGCACACCTGATTGTGTGTTACTCGTTCCATGAAAAACCATACGTAGGCCCACGTGATGTGTTTGGTAACATTTTACTGTTTCCCGGAAGCTATGTTAATGGTACTATACTAATAATTATGGGACATCAAGTTAAGGTATCTTATAGCTGAGTCACCACTAAGAGTTGACTTGTGTCACCTTATGTAAGTGATAGTGACATACAAACATATGACATGTGTAAGTATATATAGTCCACTGTAGTATTCAAATCACTAGAGTTGATTGATTAGAATGATATCACCTGTTAAGGTGTATGTACAGTAATAGTGCACATGAAAACAATATTCCTAATTAACTTGTTTATTGGAAACAAACACGTAAATAAATAAATAAAAATCTATAAATATAAATAAAATATATTTTGGTTGGATTTCCTTGTAACATTGTTGCACGCAATTGTTACGTTTCTGTTAATCATCTCCTAATCTCTTAAATTCTTGAACTTTTCATTTGAAGCATATCTCTAATAAAATATAAATACATGTGTTAATATAGTCGCTGAGCCTGTGCAATAACAATTGGCTTTGGGGAGCTCTTCTTTATCTTCTTATACAACATGAAAGGGAAGGCAGGAGTTCATAAAGCACTGTTGTTTTCCTTTGATACATCTTGCTCCAGGGAGCAGGAAGGAATGTGAAAACAGGTGTCTCACAGATTTCACCATTCTCATTATATCCTGTTGTACCAGTTCCAGACATCATAAAGCGTAACTATTTGCAGCAGTGATCTAGCTCAGAAAGACCATTACACATCGGAAGACAACTGTATGAATAGACTGAGCCCAAACTTGACAGTATACAAATATATTTTTTGTTTGTTTGGGGTTGGGGTGGGGTGTTTTGTTTACCCTCTTGCACTGACAAGGTTAAATATTCCAGCCCTGGATGAATTTTACACCCCCACTTTTGTGCATGTTACTCACTGTGCAAAACAACCATATTGCATACAGTATTGTGGCAGTTGGGTGCTCAGCTGCTCTGTCCAAAATCAGGGTCCTCATGCAGATTTTTTCCGTGAACCACAAAAAGACGGTTGAGAGGATAGGCTCCTTTGGACAGCCCTTAATGGTCTTGTTTCAAAATAGAGAAGGGTTGCTTGTGGGTGGCTGCAAATATAAACCTAGGAGAATATAGTTTCCTTAATCACACAAGTTCTAAGTGTGCCATGCTGCAAGCTGAGTGTACACGAAGAAATGTGCAGTGAAAACTGTTCAATATAGAATCTGTTTAGAAATACCATAGATAGGAGAGATGTTGCAGGGAAAAGTCTTCTAGCTTTGCGGGGGATGAAGGTTGGTTTTAATTTTCAGGTCATTAGTAGAATGAGGAATTTCATTTGTGTTTTGAATTGAAGAATTCCTTGAGGAATTCCTTCCTCAGCTGAAGTGCTGGGACTGCAGTTCTCTAATCCAACATACCCCAGAAGAGAAATAAATTAAAGCCTTGTATTTATTGTATTTATATTACAAATATGGAACACATAAACATTACTTCACAAAAATATCATCATTTCAGCGCAGGCATAAATATTATGATAGCCAATGAGTATGTAGAAATAAACGTAGGTACACAGAACTCTGTGGACATAACCCGTCATTTATACACCAGAGAATTTGATTCTAGTGCATTTCACCGTAGTGAAGCTGAGAATGCAAATCCTTGTGCGCTCCAGTTCTGGTAATAGTGAATTTTGGCTTAGAGTGAATGTGTGCCAAGATGCAGGAGGGGGAGCATGCAGCTGTCTTACCCTTTCTGTGGCCCCAATTCAACAGCCTATCCCTACTCAGCAATTCACATGCTTAAAATTAAGCACGTGCTTTGCTGAACTGGAAGGAACATTTTAAGTGCATCAATGCTCTGATGAACTGTGGCCTGGGCCACAAATTGTGCCATGTCCAAAGTGATGATGCTATAAACAAAATAGCAGCAGCCAGTAGCTTTCCACTGAAGAATTCGTTGCCACACGTAATGGAAGAACCAAGCACACGTGAGCAAGCAAGAAGTAGCTCACACCACAGATAGAGTCTATATCAAATCCTGTACATGTCTGCCAACGTGCAATAAAATTTTGCTTTGGTTATTAGGGTGACTGTATCAGGGCTCTACTTATCTCCAGAAGTCTCTCTCACATGGGATTCCAATAGATGGTCTGTTGCCTCCCCACATATTTGTAATTCCCAGGTATGCATATGATTATTGATGCTATGAATTACTTTTAGTGAGTGTTTGGGCATTAAGAGCACAGCAAAGCTATGTATCCAAGTTATGAGGACAGCCTACTGCAGCTCCACAGATTGTCAGTGATGTTACTTACATGTTGTGTATGGATACTGTGCAAGTGAATTTGAAATGTACGAGTGAGGAGGGGAGGCAGGTATAACAGCTTAAAGATCTCTCTACTTTCCGATTACTGCTGGCAAACACTGTGCAAAGATTTTGACTTTCAGGGCCACCTGGAAATAATTCCTCAGTTTTGCTTTATGTGAATTTTTGATTTGGGATTCAAATGACCTTAAAAACTCAAACATATCCCAAGCTGTTGATTTTTGGATGACTTCATGCATGCAAACCCCACCTAGCTTGTACAATTTCTATAGATTGGCCCAGGGTCATTAAGAGCTCAACTCTGCTTCGTTCAGGTTGGTGCACCTTAGTGAACCTTGCCTTTGTTTCAGGTTTGTGATGAAGCATGAAAGCAAGAAATCTAGCCTACTTACAGATCTTGTTGTAGAAATCTCTCTTAGCTCCACTCCCAACTCCATTTAAGTCCATTGCATCCATTTCTATGTGCGCTTGATTCCCAGTAGAGCCTTCATAGAGAGGGGGAGCTCTGTAATGCAGCAAATGGGTTCACATTAAAACAGAGTCATTTCCTGAAACAGAATACACTGTAGAGGCAACCGCAGGTCCCTGCCTGCTAGCACAAATACTCCGAGCGACACTACCGGTTGAGGACATGAATGGTTAGTGCCCTTCATTGTCTTACCAGTTTCTCTTGTCATGAGCTGGTTTTTTCACCATAGGTATGAGCGTTGCTCCTCATCATTACTTTCTCACTCAGTGTCTGGCTTAGTTTTTTGCTGGAAGATGGCATAGGTGGTTGTAACTTGCCCATTTAAGTCAGCAACCTTGTAGTCTGTAGCAGAACGTGAAAACTTCTTGTTTTATATCTTGTGACTTTGCTTTATGGAGACGGAGACCAAGTGAAAAGGTCAGGGTCACTCTGTGTTTTACCAATTTTGTTGTTATATTAAGAGCTCCCTAACTACTTTAGGTGTCACAGCTTCAATCATCTATGACTCTATGATTTAAGAGGTCGGCTAACAGCTACAAACCCTGTACAATAAAGCTAAGCAATCATTCTGACCTTTAAAACTGGAGATAATGGCCCAGGTTGTGGTATAGTGACCTTTCAGTCCAAAGTGGGCGGTGATAGTTCATTCTCTGTGACACGATTTTGGCTTTTTATTCTTAGCCACTCTTTTATTTTAATTGGAAGTATGGACAGTGTGAATCAGCTTCAGCCCCGAACTCTGGTAGTGGTTAGTAATGTGCAAATGTCTGGCAGCACCACAGTTATAAATGAGCTCGCTCACAAGACCACGCTGCATATCTGCACTAATTGCCCTTTCTGCAGATATAAAGAATTAAAGGCTTAGCTTAACTGTGAATACTGGATTTAACAAATGGGCCATTCTTGAATGGCCCAACTCATCATGCAAGTTTCTTAGAGTTTTACAGAGATGGAGGCTCAGATGAAATGTGAGGTGAGTTTTTAAGATCTGATAAGTCCTCCATCAAGGAGCTCTGATTTGGAGGACCATATCCTTTTCTGTCTTGTGTTATCTAAATTTGGTGGTTCTTTGAATTTTTAAAACCATAGATTACTGAGGGGCAACACCCTCACCCTCCTCCCATCCCCCCAAAAACTCCAGAGGTGTTCAAATCCGGAGCTGGGGTTTGGGCAAACATCTAAACGTTACCGATAAAAAAAAATGAACAGGGTTTGTTGATTTATTGATTTTTGTCATGCTTCATGCCTTTTCCTGCTTCACAGCGTAAGTGATCGCCATCTGGGATCAGTAAGGAGACCAGGTGCATCTGTGATAGAGTACTGCGACTGACCACGCGCACCAGGGCTGTGGGGAGGGAGTGATGTTCCTCTGAGGCAGCGGGTGCAAGCCACTGTCAGAGACCTGATACCATAATCGATGGTTATTTATTTATTTATTTATTTATGTGTATTATCATAGTACATAGCAGTCCCAGTTGTTAGGTTTGCCACCCTGGAACAAGCCAATGTTCTTAAAATTAAATCTACCTTTCTGAAGGTTCCTCACAGCACCCTAGCTAGAAGAAGATCTTTTATTCCCATTCTCTATTAAGAGACGTCAAATTGCATTCTGTTTTGGGGGTGTCAGGGCCCTGTGCGATGCTGTTAGGCCAGGAAAGGCTTTTAGATGGTGCTGTTTTCCTGACCACCTCTGTTGGTCACCTGGAGTCTATTTTCAATGTGACTATTAATGACCACACTGCATTTCTGCTGTAAGCTGTTTCCTGGATCAGCATACTAGTGTTTAGGATTCCTTTGTGACTGAACAAATCTCCCCCTACTGGTAATACAGTATTTCTGACAACTGGTGACCGGAAGATTTTCAACAGAGTTTAGAAATATCTCTTCCATGCCACTCCTTGCTTGATTGAAGTGTCGAAGATTGCTAATGAGATGGAACTCTATTATGTTAGGCCCTGATGCCACAATGGCCTGTGCATAGGTCTGTCAAAGCCAGTGGGGCTCTGCCCCAATGCAGCATTCTGCCTACAGTCAGCTCATTGCAGGACTGTGTTGGGAATGAATGGAGGAAACGCCTTTTCTAATGGTGTCTCCCTTCCGGTTAACTGTACTGTAACTTGTGAACCTCAGCTATTCTGGAAATTAGTTTAGTGAAAGAGCTGTAAAAGTGTGGAGCAGACTGCTGGTGATTTGCTAATAAAGGAAGATTATCCCCATACTTGTGTGTGTGATGGGATTTACTTCTGCACGACGTTCTACCCATCAAGCAAATTTGTCTAGTGGAGTTTTATTGACCTATTGTATCTAACTAGGTGTTGTATGGTCATTGTGATTGTGTCTGAGCACTTAAATTCAGCTTTTTTAAATTCCATATATTTAGTAGTAGTATTACATACAAATATTCTGCATCACTGCACAATGCAGAATTTGCGCAGAATTAATGTTCTGCCCAGAATTTCATTTTTCCCTGCAGAATTGGGGCTGCAGTGCTGTTGGCTACCACTAAGGGCTGCTGGACCCAGCAGAGCCCAGCTCTCCTGCTGGCATATACAGGACTCTGTCGAGTGGGAGGGAGAGCTGGAGGGTTCCAGGCAGCTGCAGTTCCTAGCACATCCTGAAGGAAGGGGGAGGAAGTGTGGGTGTCTGGGCTCGGGGGGCATCCTGCGGCTGGGCTCTGGTGGTTAGGGAGTGTGAGTATCTGAGATCAGAGGGGCAGAGTTTTCCTCCAAGATATGCCCAGTTGGCACATCTGACATCCATACTGAAGCGTCCAACAAAAGCATAACAGAGAAACAGGAATTGGGTTGTGTAAGGAGTTTCTTTAACTCTCTATTCCTGGGGGAATGGTTTTTTGTTGTCCGTATTGTTACAGACATAGTAGTTGACAAGTATTTTGATATAAATTACCAAAATAATTGAAATTGGTATGATTATATTGTGTTATTTTGACAACTAGAATATGCAATTTTGCAGAATTTTAAAATATTGTGTGTGGAATTTTTAATTTATTTGGCACAGAATTCCCCCAGGAGTAATTACAGTAGATCCTAGAGGCCCCAACTGGGGCCATGTTGGAGCCTCATTGTGCCACATATTGTACAAATACATAGTGAAAGACAGTCCCTGCCATTAAGAGCTTACAATCTAAATAGGCAAGATGAACAAAGGGTGGAAGGGGAAACAGAGGCACATAGAGGTGAAGTCATTTGTCCAGCATCACACAGCCAACCAGTGGTAGAGCAGAGAATTCCACCAATCTGCCCACTAGAGCATAAGGCCTACTCTGCCCGCCTGTTGTTGAAATAGGATGCGGTCTGAGAATTCTCAAAAAATTCATACGGACACACACCTTTCTGGAAAACGCAGAGTCTGATTAATTTTACTTTTTTAAAACATCCTTTGTCCTGGCTATCTTTGTACTTCCTGCTTGTGACTGAGACTGAAAGTGGAAGTGTTTAAAGGTCTGTGATAAAGATTCCTCTGACTGTGTTTCCCAGGCAGAAGTAAGGAGCACTTCCCGTCCTTTCAGGCCTGTTCTCAGATACCCAACCCAGACTCAAAAGATTCTGAGCATCTACAATTTTCACCTGTTAGTCCAAACTGATCTGATACTCCAGGCCTTTTGAGTGTTACCTAGTATGAAGTTAGAAAAGTTTTAATGTAACTTTGTACGGAATTTGGTCTCAAATATTATTGTCCTTCTGGAGTCTGCCCCTTCAGGAAGTTCCCCTGTAATGTTAAGTTCGAGCTCTTGCCTGTCTATATGGGGGACTTTATGTTGACAATGTAAGAAAGCACTCTGTTGTAACTTCTTATTACAGTGACAATTTGACAAGTGAAAGTTTGACCATAATGAGCCCTCTAATGCAGCATCCCACATAAACTTTGGCCCAGGAGGGGGGCTGCTTTTCCATTGGGGAGGAAATGTACTTTTATTTCAATTTACTTCGCAAGTCCAAATTCTCCTTATTTGCCATGGAACCATGTCAAGGATTATACGCTTTTGTTCCTGATGATTCAAGTAGCGAAGCTTGTAGGGAAGCTCCATCTGCATCATATAAATTCCCCTGGCTTCACAAGAAATGTGACAATAGCATTCTGCTACTTCCATTGTTTGTACCACATCTTCACACCCACTAACTCAGGAACAGAATGAATGAAATGTGCTTGGATGCTCTGTGGCCAAAAAAAAAAAAGAAAAAAAAAAAGCAGCAGCAGCTTTTTGGTGCTTCAGAGGAAGTGGTCTTTTTTATCTTTGTTGTTTTTGTGTTCACGTAATGGTGTTATCCTTGTGCTTCATAGAAAAGTATCAAAGGAGGGATCTAGCCAGGAAAAAAATACCCCTAGATACACACTTTTAGGCCTAGTTTACACTATAAGTATAACTGAATTAGGCATCCCAGTTAAAATACTGTTATTCCTTGATCTATCTGCAACATGGTTAAAATTAGTAGTGATCCTGTAATCAGGCAAATCCCTGGATCTCACTTGCAATCTTGGCATAGACATTCTAGAAGTGTTTAAGGGACACAGATATTTTGAGGCCAGCTCTACACTAGAAAAGGCTTGCTGGTATATCTGTGCCAGCAAAAGTTTCAAGAGTAGCTTTACCCTGATTTTGGTAGGGATGTAATTGAAATCTCACAAGAATGGTCACTCTCAGAGGTTTCAACCCAAGTTGAATAACTGAAGTTATTTTCACTAATTTGGGCCTAAATTTAACGATAACAGCTTGTGATATTTTGGCAGCATAAGCACAGTTGAACTATGGTCAAATCTAAATCTAGCCCTTTGTCCTCAGACCAAATTCTAGCCTAAACCTAATCTGAATCTAAATATGGTTTCCTCAGCCCATCTATATAAGCCCATTTTACATGTCTTTTTAATTATAAATATATCCTACCTTCTCCTTTCACACTCACAAGAAATGACATATTTCACATGCAGCCCAATTCCCTTTATGCCATCATAATCAACTACATATTTTGGGTGTCATCTACTTAGGACCCCATGCAACCCACAACTATACTCCTGCTCCAGTTGGACCCTTTAAATGTTATAGTGAGGTGTTGCTAATGCTTGTGCTTGAAGTTCAGAATAGCTGCGGATGGTGTTTTTCGTAACAGAGCACTGTAAAGAGAATACCACCGGAGACATTGATTTTACATGTAAGGGGAGTTGGAAGAAAAAGAGAGACTACAGGATGGGCCAGATTTTTCAAAAATGTTGTGTTTAGATTTTCAAGTCCTTGGCACCCATCATTGGGGCTAGATATGGAAAAGTACCCAGCAGTTGCCTTTGTGATCCTTATGGTCAGATTTTCCAAAGAGCTCAGTGCTCACCAGGCTGAGTGCTTCTGAAAATCTGGCCCCTTATTTTGGTGCTGAAATGGGAGCTGAGCTCTTTGGAAAATCTGACCCTATTGGGGAGAAAAAACATGTAATTCTAAAATCAGTTCAGGCAACAAACATGATCGTCTCCTTGATGCTGATCTAAAGCGACAATTCTGAAAGCGATGTAGTCTTGAGCCACCATTTTTTTTTTTTTTTAATTTGAAAAATTTTGGCTGAGGTGAGTTGCTCTCTGTTGCCCACGGATGATTATGATTGTAGGTGTTGCAGTATTATTTCCTCAGCCTGCATGGGTCATGCAGCTGCACTTAGACACTATCTGGTTAGGCTTTCAGCCACAAACGGTTCGATAAAGGTTAGCCAGATATCTGAGCTTATCAGAGAGAATCATCCCTGCTGTAAAAGCTGCATCTCGACTTGCAACAATAATATGATTCCAGCAATCTTTATTTTATTATCTAATCTCTTTCATACAAATATAAATGTGGTTAGATTTTAACTGAGCATTGTCAGGCTGTAATTTGTGCCTGGGTTTACCCACATCATCACGTGATAGTGGTGCAGCGTGTTGATCTTGTATGCCTTGCTGAGTCCTGCAGAACAGCTTTCAACCTCTCCGAAATATTGCTTTTTTTCCCCCTTTGCTACTCTTAAAGTAGTATTTTATTCCTCCATTAAATGGAAGCAGGTAATGCCAATATGACTATGTTGGAGGGTTGATTGAGGATCATGAGCAATCTTTCGCAAAGACTAATCAAATAACATTTTGGACAGCCATTTTTTGATTAGTGTCATTATGACTAATGACATTTGGTTCGTGGTGGGAGGGTTTCATAGCAGGGGTGATCTCGGTTGTAAATTTCACTTGAAAGGGAGCTTTATATTTGGCTTTCGGATTTGAATCCAGCGGCTAAGAAAAATCTGCTGCTACACTCTGAAATTTCTGCAATGATAAAAAGAAAGTCTAGCTGTTAAAGTTTCTGGTGTCTTCTTTACCGGGGAAAAATATTGAGATTTTTCTTTAACTATGTAATATATTATCATACACATATAATATTTACTTTTAAAATGTTCCTTTGATTTAAATCAACAATCTGACAAGCTGGTGCTGGAGTATTTTTGTTCTCTGACTGTGCACGCTTCTTTCAGACAATGTCACCGCCACCTCTTCCAGGTAATAATCTAGACAGTCAGAGACATGTCGTTCAGAGGCAGGAATAGACTTTGTAATCAGCAGTGGCTCAGGATGGTGGTTAAAATGCATGGCAGTCTTGGAAAATTCCAAAGCCTTGTCTGGGATCTGAGGATGCTAAGGCCTCTTCCTAGAAAATCTTCAACATTCTGCATGTCAGTCATTATAACAGCTGCTACCATTTTTATGTCACATTATGGGCCAAAACTTGCTCTGTCACACCCATCCAGCTCCACTGGAGTCGGTATGGATGGATCAGTGTAACCAAAAGCAAAAGCACTGTGCAACCATTAATTAATCCTCACATCACCTCTGAGTGGGGCTGCAGGGTAACTATTACTTATCCCCGTTTTACATATGGGGAAAATGAAGCTCAGGATCTATTAACAACTTGCCATGGGCCACACAAGGAGGCAGTGGCAAAGCCACTCAGGAGTTCCAAACACCCGACCTGTGCTCAATTTTCTAGATCCTGCCACCTCTCCTAAAGAAATGGTGAGGTGCTTGCACCTATCCTTTCTAACTTTTCCACTCTCAGTGCAGGGTCATCGGTAAAGTTCTCATTGGCAGTAATGAAAGTCAGTGGGAGTCAAGCCCATAGGCACAAGTGGCAGCTTAAAAATCAACCTCAATCTCTGAAGCAGTTTGGCTCCAAATGGTAAAATCATTGTAAATTCCATCTAATGTATTTCTTGTCTCATTTGTTTGTACTACAGTAGTGCCTAGAGGCCCTGTAATGTTAGGCTTTCCACAGACACAGAGTTAGGCTCTGCCTCAAAGAGCTCACAGTTAAAATACACTAAACAGGCAAAGGGCGGGTAAAGGGACATATTATTATCCCCATTTAACAGATGGGAAAGTGAGGCACAGATTGATTAAGTGACTTTGCCAAGGTCACACAGGTAGTCGGGGAATTGAACTGAGGTCTCTAAAGTGCTAGATCTCCCTGTCCAGTGCCCGACCCACAAACCAACCTTTTCCCTTAATGCTATTAGAGAAAGAGAGAATTGCAAGAAATACAAGACCTCTTCTGAAGCATACAGAGGCTTTAATTACATAGACGAAAATAAAATTTTGCAGAAGTTTGTGAGCACTGTAGCTGCTTTTATACCCACACCTTCACTTGTGTGTCTTTTGTATTCATGGACTGACAGCTCTAGAGACCTCTCTTTATCTACAGAAAAAGTACAGTGTGGGCACTGGCAGGGCAAGATTCTTCATGCTTCCTTAGTATGACTCACCTTCACCTGAAGGGACCACTCACAGGTCAGATGGGGATTCATTCTCCAGGCCCATTGAATAGGTGGCTTCTCTTCTGATTCTGCCAGCCATGCTGTCAACCCTTATGGCAAAATCCCATGGAATTTTTAATAAAAAATGTTAAATTTTCTGTGTTTTCTGAACCCCCCAATTAATTTAATACCCAATCTCTGTATCCTTACAGAATTCTGTAGAATGGTTTATTTTAAAAAATTGTAGAAAGGATATTTAATTACATTCTAAATTTTTCGGAGTAACATATGAAGCACCGTTATGATTTCATCCCTGTAAAATTTCATTGAACATTTCCACAAGGGAATTAATGCAGCTGTGATGGCATCTGTGACAGTTTTCCATTGGGAATTGTACTGAGACCATCTTACTCATGTGCCACCTACCACTTGTCAGATGCTGTTAATTTGATAGCCATGTATTTGGCCCAGTAAACCAGAGCTGAAAGGCACCATACCCCAATGCCAGTCTTCTAAGTCATAGGTTTCCTCCCTACCTGTGACATGTTAATGTTGATTCAAAGGGGTACAATGTGTTATCCAAATGACTGTAGATATCTGCGCGTAGAAAAATAATCTTCCTGTCAGTCACATCACATTGTTCATATACGATTATGCAAACTCTGTTACAAAAATAACCCAAAAGTCAGTGTAAGTTTCCATTCCCATTTTGAGACATGAACATGAATGTTTGTGGTTAATTTGTGAACATTAAAATGTTGTTAAAGAAACCATGAGTGTTATCCTGTGTCTGGTGTGTGACACGCCTTAGCAGGTTGCAGGGAGAGAGCAATACCTTGCGACCCAAGAAAAGACAACAATCAGACAGATATCTGAGCCAAAACTTGTTGCATCAGCCTTATGTAATTACACCCCTAGAGTCAACTCTGGACTTAAACATTAACATAGATTAGCCATACCAAAATAACTGAGTAAACACAGGCAAAGAGTCCTGTGGCACCTCATAGACTAACAGACGTATTGGAGCATGAGCTTTCGTGGGTGAATACCCACTTCGTCGGATGCATGTAGTGGAAGTTTCCAGAGGCAGGTATAAATATGCAACCAAGAATCAGGCTAGGGATAACGAGGTTAGTTCAAGCAGGGAGGATGAGGCCCTCTTCTAGCAGTTGAGGTGTGAACACCAAGGGAGGAGAAACTGCTTTTGCAGTTGGCTAGCCAGTCACAGTCTTTGTTTAATCCTGAGCTGATGGTGTCAAATTTGCAAATGAACTGAAGCTCAGCAGTTTCTCTTTGAAGTCTGGTCCTGAAGTTTTTTTGCTGCAGGATGGCTACCTTTAAATCTGCTATTGTGTGTCCAGGGAGGTCGAAGTGTTCTCCTATAGGTTTTTGTATATTGCCATTCCTAATATCTGATTTGTGTCCATTTATCCTTTTACGTAGGGACTGTCCAGTTTGGCCGATGGACATAGCAGAGGGGCATTGCTGGCACATGATGGCGTAGATTACATTGGTGGACGTGCAGGTGAATGAACCAGTGATGGTGTGGCTGATCTGGTTAGGTCCTGTGATGGTGTCACTGGTGTAGATATGTGGGCGGAGTTGGCATCGAGGTTTGTTGCATGGATTGGTTCCTGAGTTAGAGTTACTATGGTGGGGTGTGTAGTTGCTGGTGAGAACACGCTTCAGGTTGGTGGGTTGTCTGTGGGCGAGGACTGGCCTGCCTCCCAAGGCCTGTGAAAGTGAGGGATTGTTGTCCAGGATGGGTTGTAGATCACTGACGATGCATTGGAGAGGTTTTAGCTGAGGACTGTATGTGATGGCCAGTGGAGTTTTGTTGGTTTCTTTCTTGGGCTTGTCTTGCAGAAGGAGGCTTCTGGGTACACGTCTGGCTCATATTAAACATATAAACTTCAGTAACATTTATACAGCAACATTTTATTTTAAGCAAACACAAAGCCCGATCGCGGGACCCTCATGTTGGTGATCCATGATTGCTGAATTATTGCCCCCCATTTCGAATGTGCTTTGAGCTAGCGGAGTGCTTTGTTTCATCTTACACTCAGATGTACTGGAATTGAATGCTCTCAAGTTTTTTATTGTATGGTAACATAATTTCAGTGTGTTCTTGTAGGATTCTGAGTTGGCAGGGATAGTGCTCAGTTGTACAATACAGTGCTCCACTCTTGAGTGCAAAGTCTCATTGCAACTGATAAGTGTTGAATCCTTTGTTCCATTGCCTTCAATGGTACCTCAGTCTTTGGTGTATGTGCAAAGTAGCCATTACAGTGTTTGCCATTTTCTTACAGAATAATTGTTTCCAAAGAGCTATTCTGTGTACTAATTCATAATCCCAACCCAGCTAACTAGGGGAATGAAACTGTGATCATGAGTATAGGAATTTAGTAGTATCCCTTTAAATCAGTGTTTCCCAAACTGGGGTTCCCGAAATGTTACAGGGGGGTCTCAGGAAAAAAAATTCCCCAGTGGTGGACAGAGGTGTCCCTAGTGATCCCGAGCAACATGGGGCCAGCAGCCTGGAGCCCCTGGACTTCCAAGAGCTAAGCAGATCAAAGCAAGCGTATCTATCACACTGAGGAGATTTAAACTTCAAGACTCCTTATAAGAAATGGAAAGGGAGGTGGATATTTTTTGCTGTTTTTAAAATTAAATAGGCAGCTAGTATTGTTTTTAAATTTATTATGAAGAACAAGTTTAAGCTTTGTTGAAACGTGCGTTGTTTGCCTGGACTGCTCAAGACCTGAATGCTTGTGCCGGAGGAACTCTTTGAGTTGGCTTTTTAAATACCTTCATGCTGTTTCACATCTGATACTCCTTGACGAAACGTAGGAACCTTGTCTTATAACAGGCTTATTCCAAAGTGATACAAGCTACGAAAGTGAGATCTTGGAAGAGTGTTGCTGTTTTCATAACGTAATAAAATATTGTAATGATAAATAATAATTAATAATAAGTAGTGTGTAATAAGTATGTGATAAAAACAAATTTGATATTTCAAAGATCACTGTTTTTATAATTTATACTCAAGTAGAGGAGAAAATCCCTAGAAATATTCATTTTTAGGAGGGGCTTTGCAAGACTTGACATTTTAGTGAAAGGGGTTCACAGGTTGTTAAAGTTTGGGAACTACTGCTTTAAATCATTTGTGAGGCCTCTAGTGGCCATCTCTATATACCATCTATCAGTAACCAGCTGGAGCAATAGTATGTGGATTGCTTGGCCTTGAATGTCACCCTTTAGTAGTTGGACAGTGTAAAAAGTTGGATGAAACTGCTACTACTGATACAGAGCAACAGGACAAAATAAAAATTGAGTGAGGAAAGATGGTTGCTAACCCAAATATTCAAAAATCATGTCGGAGCCCGAAAATCATGAGATTTTTAAGTAATAATTGTTTGGTCTTTTTATTTGCCTTCTCGGTATTGAGCCTTTGGGGCTTACATTTGCAAGTGTTTCTTTGCCACCACAAGAAATATACTGTTTTTAAAATAAAATCCCAGACAGACACAATATAATTCTGGAAGTTGGGCTTTAAGAAAAACAGCAAGTAATGGGAAACTCACAATTAAACTGTGAAAGTTGGCAACACGATAGAGGCTGAGGATGGGCAAAAGATTTTGCTGTATCAATCATGTCAGGGAGAGGAGGAGAATGAGTGGAATGGAAGAAAGGGAGCTCAGCAACCCAGAAGGGGTTAAAACTTTGCTGACAAGATGTAAACTTCAGGGACAATAGTAGCTCTAGCCCACTTCCACTTCAAGCAGTGAAGACTACCCCACCCCTCATTTTGGCAGCAAATATCTGGAGGCGTCAGGGGAATCCTTGTTTTTCTCTCCAGATTCCCAGGTATTACCTCCAGAAAGATCATTCTGATTGATTCATCAGTGCGTCCACCCTCCCCTAGCGTTCTGTAAGCCAAAGCCTACCACAAACAGGTGCTGTGCTCTGCCCAGGGCCTCAGCTAGCAATGTTACTGGCTAACAGAAGATGTTCGCCTATTTCCGAGTGTGTCTGTGGGTTTGGTGTTTTGGGTTTTTTTTGCTTGTTTTTCTCCTCTTTTTCCTGTTTGTAGCTTTTGGTTTATAATCCCAGACACCTCTAAAACGTGAAAACACCAACAATGTGCTGATTATTTTCTTTAATGGCAAGTGGCCACACCTCAGTTACATGGCAGCTAGAGGAGGGCTCAGCTACCTACGTGGGGTGGTGGAATGAATAAATTCTTTCGAAGCTTATTTCGGCTGCAATCTTGCAGAGGCTAACAAGTTGGGAAATGAATTTTCCCCTTATTGTTTGCAGAGACAAAGATCGTAATGAATCACTTCACCTTTGGTAAGTCTCTACATTTTTTTTCCTCCTCTCCCCCCTATTATTTTTGGTGTTAAACTGTCTTTGATTTTCTTTGAACTTTTGGTAGTGTTACACAGGCAGGTGGGTGGGTTCTTTTCTCTCGTGTGGTGTGACAGAGCAAAGATAGTTATCTTCATTCTTAGAATCAGTGCGCTGCCCAGGGGTTAGCAGCATTCTCTAAAGTTAAAATGATAGCAAAATCCTGCTAAGGAGGTGAAGTTAATTATACTGCTGCACAGTTCAGCATTTACTTTTCAAGTCTCAGAGATCTCATCTTAGATTGTATGCTCTTTGAGACAGGGACTGTACTTTCCTTTATTATTTTGTACAATAATCACAGTAAAAAAATAACATATAGATTAAACTATGGATCAGTACATCACATGTTTGATTAAGAAGACAGCTGAAAAGTAGAAAATCAAGAAACATCTGTTTTCAACTTGATCACAGTGTAAATCTCATTCTCATTTGAGGCTCTAGGCTGCCTTGATCGGGGCTGTGCAGGAAAGGGACTTGGAGAGGTTGTTTTGCAGAGGGAATCCCCAGGAGGAGTTCTAGTTGACTCAGCCAGAGTTGTTCTTGGTTGCTACCAGGGACCAAATGCTGCAGTGGCAGCTCCTCCATCTTGGAAGATTATATAGCACGTCCTCCCTGTCTCTTCCCAGTTGGTGCAGAGAATGGGGTTTGAGCTAGAAACCCATGCCTGTCCCATGCCTCCTTGTACATTTTAAGGAGGCCAGTACAACCACAGCGGTCCTACTGGAAATTCCATGTAAAAACGTTAAACTGGTTCCAGTGGGCCAATAAGGTTTTGGAAAAGAGCAAGGGATCTTGTGGTTTATTGGTTCTTGGGGATACTGGTTCTCCCTCCCAATAAACCCACCAGAAACCATTTCAAGGATTCTGAAGGAGTCTACTGGAATATCCACTGAGATCACAGAGCACAGGCTCTGCACTCTGCAGCCATATTGTTGCTATATCCAGTTCATTGTACAAGGGATGAGATGGGCAACTTGTGCTCTTCTGCCATCCTTAGTTATGCACTTGTGCAATGTGGCTTTAAACCTTCATAACACATATAGACGGAATGCTCAATACCTTCCAGGACTGAGCCCTATGTGTCTTATAGCCTGGGCTGGATTCTCAGCTGGACTAACGTATATCTAGAGCCTCTCCACTGAAGTCTAGGGTATGATTTCAGATTTGTGATGCTGTAGCTGAGAATAAAATTTGACCTATACAGTTTTAGCAGCTTTGTTATTTTAATGGCTGTTTCATCTATTATTCTTTAATCTTAATGTGGTTTGATGCCCGGAAAAATTATTGTTCCAGTGGGATAATTAATTTAATCTGAAGGGTTTTTTTATCATAATTGAATTTCATAATTCAATATTTTCAGTGTTGGAAGTATTTTGCTTTAGTGGCCATTCAATTAAGATGACTGTTTTTTGTTAATCTATACTTGTAGATTTGGGGCAGAAATAGCATTGTGGTTTTATCCTTTAAGCAACTTCCTCTACTTATTCTCCTTATTTTATATAGACTGAAGCTTATGATGGGATCTTACATGGAATACGGTACACCTACAGTCAAAAGCATCACCGCACTAACAGTGATAATAATTCTTTCTAGCAGTCACAGAACATTGTGTCTTTACAGTGAATATGTGCATGTACAGTGTAAGGACCCCAATCCGAAAATGCACTTAAGCACTTGTTTAACCCTAAGCATGTGAGTAGTTCTATTGAAATCAGTGGGACTACCCACATTCTTCACTTTTTTGGCCAGGTCAGGGCCAGGTCCATGCAGAAATAAGCCCTAACTGTTTTATAGCCTGGGACTGATCCTATTCTCTCTTATCGTGGTTTAAATCAGGAGTGATTCAAATGTCAGAGCAAAAGCAGGCCCACTGTATGAGAACCAAATCATCGCCCTGCAGATATGTACCACTACTAGTCAGTCAGCACTACTGTTTTAAACTATATTTTCATGGGATAATGATTCAGCTGTAAGAAATCACTTTGAGCTGAAAACTGACATCCACAGTCTGATTAAACATTTGGTGCCAGATGCTGATCACATGTATTCCTGTGTAAGTCTAGAGTGACTCAATGAAGTGAGAGTAGTTATTCAGTATTTACGGAAGTGCAGTAAGGCTCTGACCTGTTGTTTTATTAGCGTGACATTGTGATTAGAGAAGAGGACTGGGAATCAGAACTCATGCATAGTGCTCTTTGCTCAGTCACTGGCATACTATATGATACTGGGCAAGTTAATCTTTGTGCCTCAGTTTGTCCATCTGTAAAATGAGCATAATAGTGATAGTTAGGCTCATTTAGGGTAGTTGAAAAGTGCTGCAGGTTTTAATTAATATGTAGAGACGCCTTTCAGATCTTTTAGATCAATAGTGTTATATGAGTTCAAATAACTTACATATAGAGGAAGAAGAGTAATATCTATTGTTGAAATATAGTGGGAAGAAAAAGATGATAGTGTCCCTTTAAAAGGTATCAAGTAAAATTAGGTCCCCAGGCCAGGAAAGTTCCAGTCAGTTTCTGATAAATTATACCCTTGTCTTCCTCCATGGGAGGGGGAGGGGAGTCATACTCCCTGTTAACTGTCCCTTTGGCGCTTTTGTCAAATGAGTTTTAGTGCTGGAGCTGCTAAATATATAAGCCAATTTCTTTCTTCATTTAAATGTAATGCATACAAGAAGTGTCCTTTAGCACATCAAGCTGGTGCAGGTATCATCAGACCTAGAATCTGAATAGCAGGAGTTAACATGCCAGTGTCCCTGGTAAAGCTGGGATGTAAATCAAACCACTGAAATCAAGAGTTTGCACTTGTCAGCCTCACAATATAAGATGAGTCTACTCTAGAGGGAATTCCTTTCCTAGATTTCCTCCTTGAGAGGTTAGGGCAAAAAATTAAACATATCTCCAGATAGATGTGGTGTCATGATCCGTGTTCTGCAGTTATTTCTGCCTGTCAGACATTATTTGAGTTGCAAAATTTTGAACCCTACGTTTCTGGTTCATAAGTATTTGTGCATTAGCAGTGTTGGAAACTGGATGACTGAGCAAGATAAATTCCATTTCTTTAGGGTTGGGGGTGGAGGGTGGAATTTAAGGGTTTTGTTATACTAATTAACATGAAACATTATATGTAATGCTCACAGGTGCTCTCTGCAAGACAGGTATATACCACAAAGTAGTGTGAAATAAATATGAAGATATACTATATGAACAGCATGAAGGTAATTAGTTAACAACTAGTTTTGCTATTTATTAAGTAAGAACAGAAGCCTTGAACATTTTCAAAATTATCGTTTGTGATTTTACCTAAATTAGCAAAATAATTTCATCTGGTCTGTGCCATTAAATTTATAGCAATTTTTCCAATTTTTAATGAGTAATGTTTTAACCCCCATAATAGATTTTTACAGAAATGTGTCATGTCTTGCTTAGATCTGATATGAATTTAAGGGACACATTTGTAAAAAGACAATCATGATCACTGTATATTTTGTGCGTATTTCTTTTACGCACATCATGACAGCAACGGCATGCCAGCATTAGAGGTTTCAGTCTCTACTCGTGTACACTGGTATTGCTCCACTGACGTATACGGAATTTCCTCTGGTTTACTCAGTGAGCATGAGCGAAAAAGCATCCCTCGGCATTTTGCTCATGCAGTAAAGGAGTGTGCAAAGACGCATTCACAAAAATGTGTATAAATGAGCCTTTGCTTTTTAGACGTCTGGCCCAAATTGAAGATTAACGAGCACGTGACTGTTGGGTCCTTACATGATAGGTATGATCAGGAGTCCAAATTTGGCAAATTTCACCAGTATTTTTAGGGCTGCGGAATTACTCAGTAATATAATGTAGGCAGTGTTGTTGTAGCCATGTTGATTCCAGGTTAATAGACAAGGTGGTTATGGTAATATCTTTTATTGTACTAATTTATGTTGGTGAGAGAGACAAGCTTACATGGAGCTATTCTTCTAATTTGGGGAACATACTCAAAGTGTCACAGCTAAATACAAAATAGAACAGATTGTTTAGCGTAAGTAGTTAACATATATTTCAAGGGACCACTCAAGGTGATGTGGCCCGTTAACACTCCTCCAGTCAGAGGGCCCTTTTTTCCCCTCCCACCTTTCCCCCCTATGACTGGAGGAGTCTTTACAGGCTGCTTCACCTTGAATGGTTCCTTGAAATATGTGTTAACTATTTATGCTAAACAATCTGTTCCACTTTGTATTTAGCTGTGATACTTGGAGTAGATTTCTCATACCTAAAGAAGAGCTCTGTATAAACTCAACAGCTTGTCTCTCTCACCAACAGACGTTGGACCTCTAAAAGATATCACCTCACCCACTTTGTCTCAATATGTAATGAAACTCCATTGCTGCCCACATGCAAGGAAGAAACATGGGGTCACAGTCATTCGTAGACGTACTTCACTGACTTCAGATCAATTTGATCCACCATGTCTGTCATTTTAAAATATCTTTAGTCATCCAAGAAGATACATTCACATTAGTGTATTAATTTTTTCCGTAGTCTTTCACCAAAACCTTGCCAAAGACTTCTGGACAAAATGTTGATGTTTGTAATGAGACAGATGTATTTTTAATTTTCTGATAATATTTTTGGAAGAATGTTTCGCACTTAAAATTCTGCAGTTCAGTTACACTGAATATTCCTAGTAATAGTTAAAATATGTTAATATATCACAATTTAATTCTTAGACATTTTAACATTGCTGTTTTTAAAAATCAATTTTAAAGTAAAAGAACAGTAACTTCTAGGTGGATCTGAGGTACAAATGCACACAAAGGGAGCTTAGTCCAGGGTATAGGATATTGGACTGAAACTCTGGGTTCTCTTCTCTGGGGAGAGTCTGTAAATAGCAACAGTTCTTACCCCACCCTCAGTCTAGAGGCAAAGTCAGTTTCCACTTGGACGGAAATAAAGGAAAGAAAGCAGAGTCTAACTAATAATGGAAAAAGCAGCTGTTTTGACCATGATTTTAAGATTTGTCATCACTATCGTTTGACTTCATTGTTAGTGAGAATAATATTTATCTGGATACAGCACCTAGTACAATAATAATAATGTCTAAACATAAGAAACAGTAACTATATTATTTCCTAAAGTTTAGTATACTCCAAGGCATTCAAAATGAAATTAAAATCTATACCTACCCATTCGGAGCATTTGTGCTCAGCAGAGAGTGCAAACTGACAAGGAGGCATTACACAATGGTCTAAAACCACCAAAAATAAAGTCAGTGACTCAAAAAAAAAATCTCTGAGCTAGGATATTTTGTAAATTTCTCTGGGGAAATCCCACAACCCTTCAAGAAACTTGACCTCATTTGCATGTTCTGATTAAATCACTATCATGCTTTTCTTTTGACTTTGTATAGAGAAGGAGAAAGTAGTTTTCCAGAAAGACCCAGGAACTTTTTACTATCACACTGTTACTCTTTATGTATAACTTATTCATTGTCAAGTAGTAGTTGTGTACGTTGTTCAATTCCATAGAGGATACATGTCTGGAAAACATTATATTTGAGGAAACTTCTCCACATACAGTCCAATTTAATGAAAAGTTCATCAAGATCCACAGTAAATTCCTGAAGGATTTATTAGTTAACTAAACCTTCGGCCTCATTACAGCTGGGATGATATTTCTTTCAAGGACCACTGTTCGCATAGCAGCATAAATCACAAGGATGGAGAATAGGGATGCTCTGTGCTGGAGAGTCATTTTTTTTAATCGAATGCCCCCTAGGGAGGGGAAATCTAGAGGTAGAAAAATGAAGTGTGAAACCACCAGTATATTTAGGCATGAGATAATGATCTGCACTGCAGGACTTGGCCATAGGGAAGGCTGTAGTGTTCACTACCCATTAATTGATGTCACGAGGGGCTTGAATAAAGATAAGGAAAGTGTGTACATATAAATATATAAAGCATGCACCACCAGAGAAATGAAGACAAGACTCAATCCCAAACTGAACTGTCGTTAATGCACCATCCTTTGTTTCAGATGCATTTATATCGAAAGTCAGTTTTTCCATCACACCCACGGCAGTAAACACAATCCCAAGAAGACACTTGAAGCTGTAGCTGTGGCAGATAGATGAACAGGCTAACCAAGGTCTGGCACCTCTGTCCTTTGCAGGAGGCAAACTGCTTGGAAAGACAAGTAGCCACATTGCAGAAAGTTACACCTCCCCCAAATGTGACCTGCCCCTAAGTCAGCTAAAGGGGAATACAAATTGTGTCATAAAGCCTGCTAGTTATTTCCTTCCTACACCGTCTAGATGTAACAGATAGACAACTCCTACAGAGACCAACCGACTAAACAAAAAGAATAGTAGAGGAGAAACAAGGCAAGAAGTCCAACTTCAAAAGAGCAGAGTCCCCTTTATCATTACAGAAATGCAAGCCAAATCCTTGTTCTCTATTTTAGACTGATATCTGCACGTGTGTGAAACACAGCCACACAGTCATGCTGACCACAGTACACGCTGCCATCCCAGAAGAATGCTAAGGAGCACTTTACACCACTCCATATGTAAAGAGGTTATCTGAGTTTCTCATTATAAACACGGTACTTACTTAAACAAACCATGCTAGAAAAGTAATTCCTTTAGAATGGGCAAGTAAAGCCAGTTGTCAAGACTAGTTTAGCTATCTGCTAAGTTGCATATATGACCTTTCCCATTAGAATTTCCCATTAGCTACTGGTCTCAATTGTCTTTCCTCATCACTGCAGAGAAATAAAAAAAAATCTAAATACATTTAATATGAAAGCTATCTAGTTCACAAACAGACTTGTTTCTTGTTGAATACCAAGAGCTACCTCCATGCAAAACTTCATGAAAACTAGATATAATTGACAGTCTTTTATTAAAATGAAGAACAATGTGGATTTTCCTACATTTAGCTCTACATTTTTTCATTAAACTGTACAAAAATGACTTTTTTGTGATGTCAGTGATTAGATCTATTCTAAAACACAGTAATTATGAAGTTTTAATGCTTAGTATTGTCAGGGCAATATCCCAGAGTTTCCCTCCTCCTTGGGTACCAGACAATAACAACAGTGCTCCTACAGTAGCCTGGCTTAAGTCACTGTCCTGATACTCAGTATTATAGACTGGGCTGGTAACACCGCCCATTATTAAGGTTGCCCAACATTTTCCATTATAAGACCCTGTTTCCAATTGCTTACAACTTTACCAAATTATAACTGTTTGAGCTGAAATCTTGCATGCTGGGTGATTGCCTCAGGCTGAATTATTCGGAAATTTTCAGCCAAAACAGTTCAACCATTTCTGAGAATGAGGCTAGGGAAATTATGGTGTTTTGCCCACAAAAAAAAAATTCTGCAAAAAACTCTAGTGCCCCCATGTTTGGAGCAGGGACTAGAAATTTGGCAGGGGGAGGCCTTTGTGTGAGGGAGGTGTCTTTTGCAATCCCTGTGAAAATCTGCCCAAATTTGGCCGTGTTATAAAAATCACAATTAGTACCTTCTCAGTAGAGACTTCTTAGGTTTTAACAGCTAAATTCTCCTCATAGTCTATCCGCACTGAGCATGCTCAAACTGAGAGCTGAGCGGGACTTATCCAGCAATTGCAGCTCTGGGCAGGGGCTTGGTTACAGAACTGAAAGCAGGGATCCAGTCTCCTCTGTGCTATCAGGGCCTCCCATGAAGATGCCCAGGCAGTACGGAGGAGAAAGCTGTCTGATTCAAATGCAGAGATGACAAGAGCCAGATCTTTTGTGATGGCAGGGGCAGTCGATTGGGATAAGGAGTTGGGAAGGCAGGGGAGGGACTAGGATTGGATGTTGGCAGCTGGAAGAGGGAAACGGGAAAGTGGGGTGGGGGTGACTGGGAGTTGCTGGACAAGGAGACTGGGATGAGACCCCTGCGGAGTGGAAACTGGGATTGGGTAGATGAAGAAAACGGGACTGCAATGGGGAGCCTGGGGGAAGGGAAAGAGACAGAACTTGGACAGTGATGCGTTGGAGGAGGCAGGCATTAGCCATCAGGCTTGGAGAATTGGGCAGAAGAGTCTGTGCCCACTAGAGCACACTCCTCTCCAGAGCCGGGACTGCAAACCAAGTTTCTTGAGTTTCACCATTTCTCTGCTGTCAGCAAATACTTGTGAAACCCACTGGCAAAGTGTCCCATCCCCTTTTAGTGTTGCTCCCCCTTAGAGGATGACTACCTTCTACTGCTATCAAGTACCCCATTAGCACAAAAGGCAAAGGTTCGTGTGGTGGATCTAAAGGTTTCAACCCTGCTGATGAACCATGCGGGTGTCAATAGGATGTTACATGATGGAACTTCTGGAGGGTTGGGTTTTTCTAGTTTTTATGTTTTTAAAACCGAGGAAATCTCTCTCTCTCACTCACACACACACAGACACACACTCCCTTAAAAGAAGGGGAGCCTCTGGGAAAAAATAGTATGTGATTAAAGACTGTCTCATAACCCATGTGCACGCTGGACTGAATTAAGGTTGCCCAGACATCCTTAATTCCGGCATTTCCTAACTTTTGAGTGCTTGAATTTGCAACCTGAATAATGTTCTTTTAACACAGGGCTGTTGTGGGGTTTATGCATGTAATATAAATCACAACACTGTGTAATCATAATACATTTTCCAGCTGCAATATGCATGTTGTCTTCTCTCTTGTGCCCCCACCTCCTTTTTTTTTTTTTTTTTTTTTTTACATTTTGTTTCTTACTGAAAAAATCAAGAACAGACAATTTAGGCTCCTGACAGTTTTGACTTTTCTAAGAAAAGGGAAGTGTTCAAAACATCAGTTCACTGGCTAAAATGCTTATTAAAGATACATTGGCTGCAACCGGGGTTCTTTGGAGATGAGCTATAGAGCTAAATATTCAATTCTGTGCTGGAGGGTTGGAATCCTGTTCACAAGTGAAAGGAGAGGAGTTGTGGCGCTTCTCACTCCCATCACTGAAGGGAATTATGGTTTATGTTTTCTCCTACCATCACCATAGTATCACGATGCTCATTATCGTCTGTATTATATTTTGCTCTTAAGAGGGTGGTGTTGTTTTTTAAAGAATACCTTTCTGCTTTTGCTTTATACACCGTGATCATGGATGCTGCAAGGGGTGGGAAACGGGTGTCCAGTTTCAACTGGAACCACTGTTCCTCATTCAGATGAGGTATCTTTATTTGGGTTGTTGTCAAAGTTACTGTGTATAATGAAGTAATCCATGTGGAGGCGGGTGTTCCTTTGGCTGCCGGAGGAAGAGTTTAATTACCGTGTCAGGGGAAATCAGCAGAACAGACTCTCATGAGTTGGATAACCTCACTTGCATATTAGGCAGAGGATTATGCTGAAGTAATGATTCATAGTTTTGGAAAAGGTCACAACTTGAACTGTGTGATAATTTTTGCACCCTAAGTAAATCCAGCATTTTTTGTTGTTGTCAGAAACAGTTGCTTGACTGCAGATTGTCCCATTCTCCCTCTCTCCCAAATACATACATAGGAAAGGGCTTAGCAAGGCTGGAGTCCAGAAAGAAATTGGGTCAGTTTTACAACTTCCCTAGTTAAGGGATGTATGCAAGCTGCAAAATTTGAGTCCAGTTCTGGACTTACCCAAAATGCAAAAAGTGATTGGCTCTTGAGTATTGGTTTGGGTCCAATTTTAGTGATGTGAAATAAGTGCAAGGCAGCCAATGGGCAATTTTTGACCATACTGAATGGAGCAAGGGGACCTCCCAATATCACAGAACACATTCCAAGTGATCAAGACTGGCTTTTTAAAGCATGATGCCCTGCATTATCCTTGATCAGTTTTGTGTAGTACATTCCCCTGTACAGCTCCAGCCTCAGCCCAGCACTGGTTGGGGAAATACAGTAGACCAGAGTGAAGGGCCTAGTGAGGAAGCAGGCTCGAGCAGTAGATGGTTTCCCTTCCATTTTTCACTCCCAGGATTTATTTTTTCTTTTGTCATCAAATAGTTTTAGTAACAGGCAGAAAGGGGTCCCTGTTCCAGGCCCAATTTGAAGTGACAAGTCCTGTGTATCTTGAAGGTATTATGTAGCAATTAGAGATGGGCTTAAGGGAAGTTTGGATCTGCATAAGAACTAGGTGGCTTCAGCCCAACTCCTAATAAAAATGAAAAATTACCAGCGGTGCAGATCCCTGTATTCATGAGGAAAATTTATTGGCCTCCTGTGGGATGGATGGAGAGAGAGAGAGATATTAAAATGATACAGTTCTAAAGATAAGCTCTCGAATTTGTTGATAAAAACATGAAGGCCCAATTGCTTTGGTTTTCCACTAATCCCAGCGATAACCCTGCCATTAATCAAAATAAAAACACCATTGTTAAAAGCATTGTTAAAAGAGGGAAATCAAGGGTGTGTGATAAATGTAATACATGAGCGCTCCGGAGAGTTGCGGGCTGTTCCTTTCTCCTGTAAAAGTAAAACCGAATTACACCACAGAAAATCTTTATCTATTGTTACTCCATGTGCCCTCTCACATAGCAAGTTTCTGGTGAAGAAAACAAGGGATGAAACCTTGACAGATTTCCTGTCTTCTCTAGAAATGATGCCAGTATCTATCCAACAGACTCCTCTTTTCAGCCTCTTTCTGAAAAGGTTTTAGAAACACAAATATGGTTTTATCAACTGCAGGTGAATAGTACTGTACTTAGAGTTTGAACGACTCGGGGTGAGAGAGACGGAGAGACCTGTCTCATCAGTCTGTCATGTTCCAAAGAGGGTATTGATTTGTGTGTGGTTATTGGTCAACTCTCTTTCTTGAAACCCTGAGTTGTCATGCATGGCAGCTGCCTGGCATTTTTAAGAATGTATATGTTTGAAGCACATGCAATTTTTTTAAGTGAACAAAAGGAATATGAGATTCTGAGATTTTTTTTTATCATATCATACTTACTATCTCTTCCAACCAGCCAGGTTAGAAAAGGAAAAAAGAAATTAAGTTGAGACCTTCAGACAGGCTGGGTATACGGGCATTTGAGGTCAGTCGGTTTCACATCTTTATGCCATTAGGTTTTTAAGGCATCTGTAATTCAGATACAGTCCAAATATCCTTTATGTTTTTCATTTTTACATTTGGCATGATATTCTGAGCAATTTTCCAGTATGTTTGGGGGGCGGGGAATAGGACTTTTGGAGACTGTACTGGAGTATTTCAGAGCCTCAGGGTTCCATTTGTATTCAGAAATATTTAAGCAGCTAAAGTTGTTTTCTTTCTTAATGCCTTGCTTCATTTTTAGAAGAAAACGAATGAGTCTTTTTTCACTGATGTTACATTCTACTCCACTGTGATTAGGCCTCAACTGGAGTATTGTGTCCAGTTCTGAGCGCCATATTTGAGGAAGGATGTTGACAAATTGGAGAGAGTTCAGAGAGCAACAAAAATGATTAAAGGTCTAGAAAACATGACCTGTGAGGGAAGATTGAAAAAAATGGGTTTGTTTAGTCTGGAAAAGAGAAGACTGAGAGGGTACATAACAGTTTTCAAGTATGTAAAAGGTTGTTACAAGGAGGAGGGAGAAAAATTGTTTTTCTTAACCTCTGAGGATAGGACAAGAAGCAATGGGCTTAAGTTACAGCAAGGGAGGTTTAGGTTGGACATTAGGAAAAAAATTCTAACTGTCAGGGTGGTTAAGCACTGGAAAAAATTGCCCAGGGAAGCTGTGGAATCTCCATCATTGGAGATTTTTAGAGCAGGTTAGACAAACACCTGTGAGGAATGGTCTAGATAATTAGTCCTGCCACAAGTGCAGGGGACTGGAGTAGATGACCTCTCGTGGTCCCTTCCAGTTCTATGATTCTTACCACTAAACCCCTTGGACAGAGTGATGTCTCTGTTTTTTAATTGCTTATAATGTAGCTAGCAGAGGACATGTATAGAGTGCTTTTAATAGTTATAGAATGAGTAACCTATTGTGACAAAAGTTCCTTCTCTGCCTTGGTGGGTCCTGTGCTTATTGGTGGATTCGCTCACCTCAGAGGTTCATGGCAGCCCTCAGTTTGGCCACTTTCGTGGCTCAAATCTGCCATTCACTCAGTTAGCCTCATCACTGGCCAGCATGGGGAAAAGGAAGAAGAACAATCCCCGCAGTCTCTGCTGATCCACCTAGTGGATTGGGGAACAGGCCAGAGACCTTCCCCTCTGGTGGAACCCACAGTCCAGTTCAACTCCTCCATTATCAAGTAGGGAGTTGGAGGGATGGGGGGAACCCAGGCCCGCCCTCTACTCCGGATTCCAGCCTAGGGCCCTGTGGATTGCAGCTGTCTACAGTGGCTCCTGTAACAGCTGCGTGACAGCTACAACTCCCTGGGCTACTTTCCCATGGCCTCCTCCCAACACCTTCTTTATTCTCACCACAGGACCTTCCTCCTGGTGTCTGATAATGCTTGTGCTTCTCAGTCTTCCAGTAGTACACCTTCTCACTCTCAGCTTCTTGCGCCTCTTGCTCCCAGCTCCTTGCATGCACGCCACAAACTGAAGTGAGCTCCTTTTTAAACCCAGGTGCCCTGATTAGCCTGCCTTAATTGATTTTAGCAGCTTCTTGATTGGCTGCAGGTGTTCTAATCAGCCTGTCTGCCTTAATTGTTTCCAGAAAGTTCCTGATTGTTCTGGAACCTTCCCTGTTACCTTACCCAGGGAAAAGGGACCTACTTAACCTGGGGCTAATATATCTGCCTTCTATCACTCTCCTGTAGCCATCTGCCCCGACCCTGTCACACCATATAATCTTCCTCAATCCACGGATGAGGCAGTTTTCTTGCCACCTGGAATGACTGAAATTTAAGAACCAGAAGAAATATTTTGCATTTGGAAGGAGGAGATTGAGATGAGTTACTCCAGGGGAAGAAGTAACATGTTCTTTTAGGCCTTACATAATATAGAGATTTTTGTTTCCATGTAACTAATCTTCTCTGTCTACCTAGTCAATGTATTGGTGTCTGTTCTATGTGTTTATACCATAGTTATCATAGTAGCTGAATGCCAGAACGTAATAAATTAAAGCAACTCAATTTCTGAAGCACACACTTGTTTCTCTGGGGTTGTCAGAAGGTATCTCATTCAGTATGACTGCACTGATGAAAGTCTGGCAACTGGTAAGGTTTTTACACATAACCTTTTCAACATGCTACAAAGAAATTTATTAAATTTAGCAAACCAGAGTTTTCACTGGAAGCTCTGGGTGAATTTTATGCCCCTAGACAATTGTTAGGATACCTGCAATTTCTGCTCTTCGAGAAGGCTGAGCTTGCAAATATGTGCTTTGCATGCACTCTCCTCTGTCCTGATACCCAGTCACATTAATTCTTTACAGGAGGGGAAGCTTTCCCTCTCTGAACCTCAAAACCTTGTAGCTTGTAGCAGATTTCCCCTCCTCCTCCCCCCCCCCCCGTTGTTTGTTTTTTTTTTAAGAATTACAGAAAGTGTCATCAGGAAGCTGGTTTCTCCTTAAATTTCTGAATTCATTTTTGCAGTTCCTTGTGGCTGAAATAGTTAAGGTTAAAATCAAAACTTCTGGGTGTCTCTGGCTTCTAATCCTTTATCTATCACTAGTTATCCCACTACTGTGCGATCTTTATCTTTGACCAGATTTGTGATATAGAAAACATCATCCTAGCTGTACGCTTCCACAGTCAGGAAAGGAAAGGGCCACGCTATCATGTTATAAACTACTTTTTCAGAAAATGGTGGTTTGGGGGCTTAGCTTGAGTTGCTTTAAGAGGCCTGATTTTTAGAGGTTGGGTGTTTGATACTGCCTGAAAAATCAGGCCACTTCAAGATGTCTGGGCATAAATTGGCTTTGGCTTAAGTTTTTCAGAAGTTCCTCATAATTTTGGGTGCCTCAATGTGCCGCTTATTTTCTAAAGGAAAAGAAGTGTCAGGACGACAGGATGAGCCTTGTAATATGTCCGTGTGCAGTTTGCGCCTCTTTGATGGAAGCAGTATTTCACATCACGGAACACTGACTTCTCTAGAAGATTATAAGTGTTAAGATTAAATACTCGTACGCGAGCTCTGTCCCGTCATTTTTGTCTACAAGGGTGGTAGGTACTATTTAGGGGACAGTGTAAAGAAGAGACCCATGGGGCCTGAGAACCCAGAAAGTATCCTCCCACCCCACTGCAAGTAAAAAGGAAGGTTATACTGTACTTGGAGTGAGAGTATCAATTGTGATTAGGATTAACTATGTGGTATTTGTGTTATATAGCTATTGCTGATTCTGTAGGTGAACACCCACAAAAAATTGTATAAACATATGTGACGAGATCAACATGCAGTACACAATGAATTTGCTAATTTTTTGCTCTCCCAAAGAGTAATCTCTTTTCAGAGAGGCCAGAAACTTGCTGCTAGTTTCAATGGACAAAACCTTTGGAAAGATGTGGACTCCTCCTGGAAGCCCAAACCAAACCCAACAAACAGATCATTCTGTTGGGCTAGATTTCTGAAGCAATGACATTTCTAGAAATGACATGACAAATGTTAATGATTTAAAATGTTTAATGTGTGTTGTTAAGCTTTCAGCGTACCACAATGAAGGGTCAATTTGCTTGTCAGCAACGACACCTTCAGCTGAGCCAGTTTATAGACACTGTAAACTGCCTCACTTGAGACCAACATGTGTTGCATGGCAGTTGTTTGAGTATTCAAAGAATCAGGGAGGAAAGAGGAGGCTCCTCTTTGCTAAACATAGATATGGAAATGTTTATACGCTGTGTGAGAGAGAAATAAAAAGGCATGTTTCTTTTATATACAACAGAATATTTCCAAATCTAAGCATCCTGGCTTGTGAGCACAAAGGTTATGTGGAATGTGTGAAAACCTTACATAACTCATTCAGTCTCATCTCAGGGGTGTTTCTCTTTATAGTCTTCCTTGTTTTAAAAGAAAAGAATACGTAATGAGTTGCCGTGAGATTATTTTTTCCCATTTGTGTGCAAGAGCTCTGCAGGACTTATCAAGAATCATTTCTCAATTACGCACAGAAGATAATGCTTAACGAAAGCATACAGTTTCTATACTTCCCCCAACTACGTCAGGAGATGGCCAGGGAAAGTTTAGCTGTGGCAAGAGGCTGAGATACTTTATTTTCCCCACAGCTTCTTTTGCTCAGCTAGTTTATAAATTCAAAGAGACCATAAGCTCATGTAGACAAAAACACTGACCTGGCATAGTCTGTCTCATCCTGCACACTGAGCCCCTGTCATATCTCAGAGTTTGAAAGCAGGCAAAGCTTTCTGGTGCTGTCAAAAAAGTCATCTCTGAGAAAAGAAGCAGCATCCTAACTGTCAAGACCCATACTTGCTCCCTCTCAGCCAGTGATGTTTCACTCTTGAAGCTTGCATAGCAATAAACTACCTATTTCAGTCATAAAAAGACAGAAGCCAGATGAAGGGCTAGCAAAACCAGAGCGCAGAGGGGAAAAAGCGGGGTGGGGGGAGTGTGCCAGTCAGTAGCTGAGAAATTCACTGTCATAAGTAAGGTTCTCACAGGCTTCAACTGGCTGAAGAGAAATCACCCATCAGGGGAAGGAAGGGACTAGTGAATGATGTTCTGAAATGGGTGAACCTCCTTGGAGGATTTATTCAAGGAAACATCAAAAAATTCAGATTCCTTCCAAATGCCATCTGAAAAAATCAGATTCCCCTAAGTCAGTAAAACGGGGAAGTCACAGTGCTATGTAGAGATGATCCTGAAGTGGGTACTGAATCTGAATCACCCCTTCCCCAAACTTTAGGGATGGTTGGAGTAGAAATTAAATCCAGATCTGAGCTCCATGGCATGGGCTTATACCTACTCCTGAGACAAAGTCAAGGGACAGATGAAAATCAGCATTCACATTAGCGAGCTTTTTCGAGCCATAAGGCTAGATTTGATTTAAAGGATGGGAGTCCCTTCTAGTCTGTTTCGAACGTAGTGGAACTAGTTCTGGGTTTGGTGCTGAGGGAAGGAAAGGTACTGAACCTTCAAAGGAATTTCAGTCTTGGCTTGAAGGGTTTCTTGGTATTTATGCTGCATTGCTAGTGAAGCTTCACTTGCAAAAAAGCTAAAATAATTGGTGTCCATGCAGCTGAAATGTGAGAGAACTGGGGAGGTAAAATACACCCCAACACAGAGTCAGGACTTGGGGCCACAGCATAGACACCCTGACTTAAATGGGAGATGGCATGCCACAACCACTCCACACAACATCCACTGTGTGTTGGAGCAGCAGAACCAGGCAAATGAGGATTCTTTGGTCATTCCACTTTCTGGCCTCCGTCATTGGCCCTGCCGTATAGAGTATGGATATCCTTTTCACGGCACATGAGGGGTGTGGACGCAATTCTGCACAACGACACCGCTAATTGGTGTTCCACTCGGCCCCAAGGTGGGGTTAAAGTGATGTGGAGGGCTTGATTTGTCCCTCTCCACAATGGACAAACTTCTCTCTTGCACTTTTACTGTATGGGGGTGTGAAATGACTGAGATGTATCTCTGAGACTTTCTGTGACAGCAACACTGGCACGTTTGTGTGTACACAAGAACTCCCAGATTCAATCAAGGGACAGATTTCCTTCCTTTCTACCACCAGAGTGTTTGCTGTAAAAGAACAATTTTTCTTTGCCATGGACCAAAATTGTCCCAGTAGGAAGCAATGCCTTTTTTGTGTGCAGCAAAATGGCTTTTTCACCTGCCAAAAACTGCCCATTTGGTGTGGGAAAGAAGCAAAAGATGTGAGGCAAGAACCACTCGTCCATCCTTTTTTTGCAAAACCAGTGAGAATAGGGATGCAAATTAGTTCACAGTACAGCTCTAATTAGTACCAGATTTTTTTTCCATTCAGTTACCTTGTGTTAGAAGTCATGTTATCCTTTGAGCTCCTGATGGTTTAATAGCTTAGAATACTGTCTGATAGCAGCCTGATGAGGATGTCATCAAAAGTTCATACAGTGGAGTCGCATCTTACGCGGGGGTTAGGTTCTAAAGTCAGTGCATAAGGTGAAAATCACGTATAGACAAAGAGAGAAAGAGACGGAAGAATGAAAGAATAAAAAAGGGAGAAAGACGACTTCAACGTCGTTATGCGCAAACCGGAGTGCCTCAGGATGGCCAGGAGCATTGTCTACGATCAGCAACACTTTAAAGTAAAGTCCTTTCTCTTCGAGGTACCGCTCGACCTCTGGAATGAAACACTAGTGGAACCAATCCAGAAATAATGCTGCCGTCACCCAAGCCTTTTTATTTGATTGCCAGAACACAGGCAGGAGATTTTTGTTCTTGCCTTTTAGGGCACGGGGATTTGCAGCCCTGTAGAGCAAGCCCGGCTTTATTAAATGCCCAGCCGCATTGCCGCAAAACAACACAGTCACATGGTCTTTAGCTCCTTTGAAGCCAGGGGCTTGTCTTTCTGATTTCGAAGTGTAAGTGCAGTTGGGCATTTTTTTCCAGAAGAGCCCAGTCTCGTCAGTATTAAAAACTTGTTCCAGAAGATAGTCCTTTTCTTCTCTGATTTTCTTTAATTGTTCAGGGTAGGCTTTTGCTGCCTCTTCATTGACAGATGCAGCTTCACGAGTAGTCTGCAAGTTTTTGAGGTTGAAGCGGTTCCTAAAACGGTTAAGCAAACCTTGGCTGGCTTTGAATTCCTTCTCATCAGAAGACTGTCCCTCTTCAGCGGGAGATTTGAACAGTGCGTAGAGGCTAAGAGCCTTTTCTCGTGTTGCCATCGATAGGCACATGTTTACGGTTCATGTCTTCCAGCCATAAGTTTAATGCCTTTTCAGTCTTCACTAAAGTCTTATCATGCACCTAGCTCATCACCTTAGCAGTTATTGGAGCACTTGATGCCACGGCTTGACGAATTTCTCTCTCTCGAATCTTGATGGCACAGATGCTAGATTCTTTGCGGCCATATTTACGCGCCACATTGGAGACCGACATACCGTCTCTCAATAAGTCCAACACAGCCAGTTTTATCTTCAGTGTTGGAACATATCTCTGTTTCTTCGGCTGAGCACCAGACATGATAAATCGACTCCCAAGCACTCTTCCATCGATTCCTGTACAGTACTCCACTGCAGCTAGTTATTGTAATTTTTTTTTTGCCGAGCGTGTATAGTTGAATTCACGTAAGTTAAATGCACATATGATGCGACTCCACTGTAGTCTATGTATGATAGTTACTACAAAATACTCACTGATTTTAGTTACGGTTGTTTTTTAGGGTTATTTTCCTTCTTGTATTTCAAAGGGGAGCCAAAAATAAAGTGAATCAGCCTTGAGACGCTAACTGTAACATATGTTGAAGGACTTCTGTAAAAATAAATCAGGCAATTCAGTAGGATTGGAAAGAGGCAGCGTTTGGTTCCAGTTTTAATTGTGATTTATAATACCTCCAATATTCAGGGGTGTTTGGATCGGAGGTTTTTGTTTGTATGTGTAGCAGTGAAAGGAAGAGAAGCCAAGATTGTGGCAGAGTAAGCAGAAAATTATTCAGCATTTCCCTGTTATGTTCATTAGGAAGGCAATGTTAGGCACTGAACCAAGTTATATTTCAGTCAAATCTTCATTTCAGTATTTGTAAATAATTAATGTGACATTTTAAATTGACTTGTTTCCAAATGTAGTTATGCTCAATGACTGCTCAAATACAATAATGAATTACACTGCAGAAAAGAGAAACCGCTTAAATGCTTTGTCCTGGTTTGAAATGATTTTTCACTTGCCTTTCAAGGTGAACATCAGTGTTATTAGGTTACCAACTATGCCTAAGGACTCTCCTCAGAAAGGGGAGTCCTCCACAGCAACCAAGACTTCACAGCAGCAGCCAGATTCCTCAGGGAGCAATTCCATGTCTGACCAGTACAGTATGGATTCCTTCCTCTGCCCACTTGGATCTAGTGGGCAGGGAAGCACAGAAGGCAGTGGTGCAGGAAGGGGGACAAAATTTCAAATGTCACAGAGCATTTTAACTATAAAAGCACCAGTAGCAACTTTTCCGGACAGAGAAGCAGGCAAGCCATGCAATTTAACGGGGCCTAAATCCTATCTCTTTAACAAATCACTGGAAAACCTTTCAAGTCCTACAAAAGCTCCTCCACAGGGGGAAGAAACATTGAATATTAACAATGTAGTCATCCTCCAGGGCCTCTGAGCTTACTTACACAGGAGTTGCTTGTGCCAGTGACCTCTTGCACTTCTGTGAACGAAATCTTATGTCGCTCAGCAAAGCAATTGCTAAATGTTTAGAATGTCTGAGGAACTTGAAAAAAACATCATTTTGTTAAAAAAAAACATTCAGAGACTCGAGGAAACTGGAATAGAGAATTAAAAATACTATATTGAACACACAGGGTGACTTTGAGGTGGAAAAGCAGCAGTTTAATTGTGGCACCCCTGGATTATAAGGTTGTAGGAAATGTTGCAACACAGCCATATTAAACTTACCTGGTTTTTGGTTTAGATGGGAACTTCAAGTTCACACCAGGGTTTGCCACCATTCACTAACCTCTTGAGCAATTTTGTGCTGATTTATGATGATGCACTGAATCTGTGGGCAATCCAAATGGTTCGAGCATTGGTTTGATCCTGGACAGTTGAGTGGAAGATAGGGGTTAGTGCTTTTGAAACCAAAGTCTTTATCTAATTAAACTGGTACAATTACTTTTAAAAGCTGGGAACACCTGATCTTGATGGCTATATTTATTTAGATTGCTACGAGTGGACAGCTGATGCTCTGGGAACTGTGGGGTCATAAAACAAAACTTAATTGAGCTGGAAGACTTCAGATTTTCACTAAGCCGTGATTGTGTCCACTGAATTTTCCTCCAGCTCATTTATTCAGATATTGGAATGCCAGTATCTTGCATACCACCCTGCTCTTCAGATTTCCTTTCTGACCACCAACCTGCAAAAAGAGAACACTCTCAGCATTGCTGCCGAATTAAATTCAACCAGATAGGTCTCCCTGCTGCAAAGCAGTGAGTGGGGAGAACTTTTCTGATGTACTCTCTGACATGCTGTCATTCTTTTTTTTTTTTTCTTTTTCTTTTTTCTTTTAAACTCAGTGATGAGAAATATTACCAAAGCTCCTGACTCCGTTTAGCCAATCAAAGCACCAGCTTTAATCTGAGCACTCCTCTCAAGCTATGGCATGTAAGGGGCTATTGGTTACAATGCACAAGACTATTCTGGGGCTAAGATGGGGGAAATAATTTCTCATTGTCTCTTTCCTTTTTTTCCCTTTCCTTTCTTTTCTTTTTTTCAAATGTTCTTAGGACGGCCACCCTTCCAAATCAATATTTCTTTTTGAAGGAGCCATGTTTGATGCCAGTTCTACTTATTTGCTTTGCAGTCACTGCAGTAATGCTTTGTAACTGTCAGTATGTAAATTAAACCAAGCATAGATAGCTTTGTGTTACTTAATGTTCAACTGATAAAAATTAATGTGGTGTGAAATGAGCATTTTATCTGACTGCAGATACAGTGACGGAGTTAATTAGACTGGCAGAGTAAAATATTATTAAACATACAGGGCCCTGATCAGCAAGAGCTGGGTGAACCTCAAAACTGTGGGTTTGGGTGGGTGGTGTAATGTAAGTGGACTGAGGCAGGCTCAGAGCAAACACACTGAGAATGGTGCACTAGTTAAGCAATAAGACATGACAGACTGAGCAGTAGTGCTGATGAATCCACGCCTTGGGTGTATAGTGTAAGGTACAAGGCAAGCCAAGTGCTTCCAGCATGCTTGGGAAGTGCATTAATCAGAATTAACACATGGTTTGCAGTGACTTATTGTCATTAAACATCACCACTTTTAAAGTTCAGTATTTGAATGATCAGTAAGCCAAATCAAATAAAGCCGCAAAACATTTTGTTCAGAACAGTTATTTTAGTGAAAGTTGTTTAAGACATTTATTTAGTCTTCCTAGCTGGCCTGCCTTGTAGCAATGGTGTAGTATCCTGTATTTTATTCTATAATAAAAATAATTTGCACTGACAATTATATCTTTTACAGAAGGAACTCAATATGCTCCATAAACATCCATTCACCCTCAGTTCTGCTGTGTAGTAAGTGCTTGTACCCTTTTCACAGATGGATAAATTTATGTACAGATTCAAAGTGATACAGCAGAATGTTGTTTGTGTGAAGAAGACGTATCTGAAAAATAATCACTCACTAACTCTATTTGGGTGTTGTGGATAAGTGAGGGTTAGAAGACTTTCATCCAGCTCTCTGAAGTCTAGTGCCCAAACAAGACACAGCAGGCCCAGCAGACTTTATGTAGTAAAGTCCAGAGTTTTTTACATAAACTATTAATAGTTTCCTAGAATTAATGCATAATTGAAGACTGTAGACTTTCATGTCTGTACTCAGACTTTTACTCTTCGGGTTGATTACGTCAAACCCTGCAGGGCCAACCCCAAAAGCTTCAGGTGCCTCCAGAGATGTCCCGTTAATCACGTTGGATAGACTGGCTAAACTTGCTACAGGCAGAACAGAAAGTCACTTAGGGAGACAAAATATTTGGGATACCAAAACATTCAGCCACTGATGGTGTGGGTAACTGCAAAATAGGGTGGCAGAACCCCTGGGAATGATCATTACTTAAGCTACAAAGCTCACCAAGCTGCTGATTTGACATCTGCCATTAATTTCTCCATCCATGAGCAATACACTCACTGCAACTTGTAGGCACAATTCAGAGAACTAAAGCTTCTCGACTCTGGCTATCTGAGTAAGTGGTCCAGGGACTCTACGTATTACCAAGGAATGTCCACATGATGTACGGTCATATAGTGTTCTCCATACAGTACTATTTTGCTGTTCCTTTTATTCAAAACTATGTGTATTTGCATAAGAGGGAGCAAAAGATTGTCTCAACACTTGCATCCATTGCTTTGGCCTCTTTGTGCTTCAGCAATTTGCAGATAAAATCCAAATCCCTACTCCATTTACTTATTCATTTATTTAAAATATTTAGCACATTTCACTGAAATTCCCCACCCTATTTTCAACAGAGACTTGATAAAGGAAGCAGAAAGATTGTATTGGTTTCAAAACCCACGCTCTTTTCCCTGAATGTGTCATAATTTTGTGTCACAGCACGTATAGATCCTTTAGAGAGATGCACATTGATGTTTATTTCTCATGTGCATGCAGCTAAAGGCAAACTGCTTACTGAAAATTCTTGGGTCCATGCAGACAAAATAAATAAAATCCACCATACAGATGTACATAGGGGTCAAATTTCAGAGTAGCAACCGTGTTAGTCTGTATCCGCAAAAAGAGCAGGAGTACTTGTGAATAAGCTGGAATATGAACAAGAGTCTGCTAGGCAGCTCTCTAACTCCACATTCTAGAGGCCATTATCCTCTGATCCCACTGAGGATTACCAAAAGAAACTACACCATTTGCTCAAGAAACTCCCTGAAAAAGCACAAGAGCAGATCTGTGCAGACACATGCCTAGAACCCCGACCAGGGGTATTCTATCTGCTTCCCAAGATCCATAAACCTGGGAATCCTGGTCGCCCCATCATCTCAGGCATTGGCACCCTGACAGCAGGATTGTCTGGCTATGTAGACTCTCTCCTCAAGCTCTACGCTACCAGCATTCCCAGCTATCTTCTGGACACCACTGACTTCCTGAGGAAACTACTATCCATCGGTGATCTTCCTGAAAACACCCTCCTGGCCACTATGGATGTAGAAGCCCTCTACACCAACATTCCACACAAAGATGGACTACAAACCATCAGGAACAGTATCCCCGATAATGTCACAGCAAACCTGGTGGCTGACCTTTGTGACTTTGTCCTCACCCATAACTATTTCACATTTGGGGACAATGTGTACCTTCAAATCAGCGGCACTGCTATGGGTACTCGCATGGTCCCACAGTATGCCAACATTTTTATGGCTGACTTAGAACAATGCTTCCTTAGTTCTTGTCCCCTAACACCCCTACTCTACTTGCACTATGTTGATGACATCTTCATGTCATCTGGCTCCATGGAAAAGAAGCCCTGGAGTAATTGCACCATAATTTCAACAATTTCCATCCCATCATCAACCTCAGCCAAGACCAAGCCACACAAGCGGTCCATTTCCTGGACACTACTGTGCTAATAAGCGATGGTCACATCACCACCACCCTATACCGGAAACCTACTGACCGCTATACGTAAGTACATGCCTCCAGCTTTCATTCAGACCACACCACACGATCCATTGTCTACAGCCAAGCTCTAAGATACAACCACATTTGCTCCAACCCCTCAGACAGAGACAAACACCTACAAGATCTCTATCAAGCATTCTTAAGACTACAGTACCCACCAGGTGAAGTGAAGAAACAGATTGATAGAACCCGAAGAGTACCTAGAAGTCACCTACTATAGGAGAGGCCCAACAAAGAAAATAACAGAGCTGTCACCTACAGCCCCCAACTAAAACCTTTCCAACGCTTCATCAAAGATCTACAACCTATTCTGAAAAATGATCCCTCACTCTCACAGATCTTGGGAGACAGACCAGTCCTCGCTTACAGACAGCCCCCCAACCTGAAGCAAATACTCACCAGCAACCACACAACAGAACCACTAACCCAGGAACCTATCCTTGCAACAAAGCCCGATGCCAACTCTGTCCACATATTTATTCAAGTGTCACCATCATAGGGCCTAATCACATTAGCCACGCCATCAGGGGCTCATTCACCTGCACATCTACCAATGTGATATATGCCATCATGTGCCAGCAATGCCCCTCTGCCATGTACATTGGCCAAACCGGACAGTCTCTACACAAAAGAATAAATGGACACAAATCTGACATCAGGAATCATAACATTCAAAAACCGGTAGGAGAACACTTCAACCTCTCTGGCCACTCAGTAACAGATTTAAAGGTGGCAATTTTGCAACAGAAAAGCTTCAAAAGCAGACTCCAGTGAGAAACTGCTGAGCTTGAATTAATATGCAAACTAGATACCATTAACTTGGGTTTGAATAGAGACTGGGAGTGGCTGGGTCATTACACATATTGAATCTATTTCCTTAAGTTAAGTATCCTCACACCTTCTTGTCAACTGTCTAAATGGGCCATCTTGATTATCACTACAAAAGTTTTTTTTTTTCTCCTGCTGATAATGGCTCATCTTAACTAATTAGCTTCTCACAGTTTGTATGGTAACTTCCAACTTATCTGTGTGTGTGTGTGTGTGTGTGTATGTGTGTGTATATATATATATCTTTCTTTTTGTTCCATTCTATGCATCCGATGAAGTGGGCTGTAGCCAACGAAAGCTTATGCTCAAATAAGTTTGTTAGTCTCTAAGGTGCCACAAGTACTCCTGTTCTTTTTATAGGGGACAAAGGTGATGTTAGCTAATGCACTAGCCATGCATAAAGTTACCCTGCAGAATGAATGGAATCTGAATGCTGATTCTGTAATATATGTGCTTTGTTATATGAGCTTCATCCTGTAATGTGATGAGTGCCCTCAATTCCCATTCACCTCAATGGAAATTGAAGATGCTCAAGCACTTTGCGGGATCACAATCTTTATAAGGTACATTATATTGTCTTCTTTATAGTTAATTCACATGTGTGCTGCACCTTCTATGCAGGGTAAGTTAGAACTTGTGCAAATAGGAAGGGAGGTCAGGATTGCTCATATTTGTCTCTAGATTCTAAGCTAATCAGAAATCAAACCTAGATCTCTTGACCCCATCTTCTGTTCTGAAACTTCCCTTATTGGGGACTGAATATTAGCCCCCATCAACTGTAGCAAGCTGTATTTTCTCCTTTCCAACACTGCTTATTGCCAGATCCATTGTTTCTTGCGTGTTTGTTCCTTTTCATGATTTGCTTCTTTTGCAACTGAAATGAGTAATATGTTATTAGGGCCTCAAACTATCTGGAAGTTCAGTTTGAATAGGCATCTGAAAATACAGATGATTCTTAATGTAACATGAAAATAGCCTTTGCATGGTATTTTAATGCTTCTGTTTCCGGTTTTGACCAGACAACACTTGCAAAACGGGGGAAAATAAATTACCAGATTTTTTTTTGAACCTCAGAGTTCAGATTTAATTACTGACTTGGATTAAAATTTGGACCGGCTTTAGTTTTATTTGAAATGATTAATCTTGTCCCTATGGACATTTGCTGGGATTCGCAGATTAGATCACTTTGAAATAAAATAGAATCATGACACTGAAGGCTTTGACCAGCTCCGAATTAGCTGGAAGAACCGATTCTCCTTCAATTAAACTAGTTAATATTAGAGTTACTGTTTATCTCATTTGATCAGCTCACCATATTCCAAGTCATTGGTGCATGGAGGACTTCGCCTTTGTTCAAAACTGTATACGTCCTTGTCATGTCCAAATCTACAGAAACGAATGTCTACTGACTTGCAGCAGTGTTCTGCAGAGCCCATTACCCCCAGGATGCTCTCTCCAACATATTAGACTTCTCCATCCTGATTATCCAAACAGGACCATCTGGTTGCTGTTCAGATACCTTTCTGGGAGAAGAGAAGAACCTCAACTCTTGTCCCCAACCAAATTCCATGAAAAATGCAAGAGTTCCAAAAGGAAGGAATAAGTATTCAACCAGTTATGGGCACAAGAAACAGAGCTGTTTGGTGGTGGAATCGAACTGCTAATATTTTCTTTTTCTTTTCTACGAAATGCAGTGTCCAAAGCTGTTAATGGGCAGCCAGACTTTTACAGATGTCAAAATGAGTCAACTGCAACCCAGATTAGTAGTGACAGAAATTTGTTACAATGTAACTGTTGTTCAGTGGTGTGAAATAATAAATTGCCTGTTTTAGTCCCATTCTTGGGTGACCATGATCCAAAACTCCACCATTTATGGCAGTCTCAGGGCTTGTCTACACATGGCACTCAGGAAAACTCATCCAAAATAACTGAATGTGTGAATTTTAAAGTGGATTAGTTAACCCACATTAAACCCCTTTGTGGATGCTGTTATTCAGATTAAAGTGACCTTAATTTGGTTTAGTTTAGTTCACTTTGGAAACTGAATTACGGCCATTTAAATTCTGAATAAATCCCTGTTTGGACATTCTTAATGTGGTTTAACTAATGCCGTGGTTCTCAAACTTCATTGCACTGTGACCCCATTCTGACAAAAATTACTACATGACCCCAGGAGGGATACTGAAGCCTGAGCCCACCCGAGCCCTGCTGCCTCAGGTGGGGGCAGGGGGACAAAGCCAAAGCCCAAGCCCCATCGCCCTGTGCAGGTGTGCCAGAGTTGAAGCCCAAGGGCTTCAGCCGCAGGCAGAAGGCCTGTCAATGAGCCCTGCAGCCCAGGGCTGAAGCTCTTGGGCTTCAGCTTTGGCCGCGGGTGGTGTTGCTTGGGCTTTAGTCCTGGATCCCAGCAAGTCTAATGCCAGCCCTGGCGACCCCATTAAAATGGAGTCACGATCCACTTTGGGGTGTCGACCCACAGTTTGAGAACCACTGAACTAATGCACTTTATACATTAATTTGAATGAACTTTCCTGAGTGTTTCTGTGGAGACAAGCCCTTAGCAGGGAGTTCAGCAATTAAACCACAAAAAATGGTTGTGGGCTAAAGGATCCATAGGGCACCGTGGATTTATTCTCATTTATGCTGAAGTCAGTGGAGTTATGCTCATTTACACTAGCTCAGGATTATAATGCCTACATTAGAGGGTATCTCTGTGCGAAGCTTTGTTGGTTTGAATCTTCACAAAAGAGACGTCAGGGATGTTTTATTTCTTACCCCTCTTGAAATCACTGGTGAACTGTTGCAAGAAGCTACTAGTGTAACACAAATCCTCAGAGCCTTCGTTCAATTTCTTTCACTCCCCAGTGCCAGAGACTCCAAGTGAGTGACAGTTGTGCTATACCATTCAGGTAGGGTTGCCACCTTTCTAATCGCACACAAAACTGAACACCCTAGCCCCACCCCAACTGGCCAATGGGGTGCAGAGCCAATGCTCAAAGTGGGGGCAGCGTGCAGACCCTTGCTCCCCCCACCTAAGAGCCAGACCAGGACAGGTAGGGACTAGCCTACCTTAGTCCTGCAGCACTGCTGACCAGACCGGGCGTTCCAGTCGAAAACTGGACACCTGGCAACCCTACGTTCAGGGCTTTCTTTAGTAAGTTAGGTGTCTGTGATTTGGGCTGGGCACGACAATATTTTAGTTTGCGCACTTCTAATCATCACATTCAGTTGAGTGAACGCAGAGGATTGTGCTGTATTGTACGTTTGTAGAGTATGGCCTACAGTAGGCAAGTAGTTGAGATCAGCTCATTTCACTTTTTTCACTAGGTATCTAACAGATTCAGAAAGGGTTGCTCTGCAGGGTTGAAAATAAGAAACAAACCTTTACAAAATCACAGTTGATGAGAAGTCTTCAAAGTCTGTTTTTTGAGCATTACGTTAATAATGCCTTTGAAACATAGGTTCCTGCATCTTCGTTTTTCCTGTGTGTGCTCTCCCTCCCCCTATGGGGAGGCATTCAGCTCAGTGGGTTATATAACTGTGACTTGACACTGCAGCCAACTTACCAGTAGCATCAGAGTTCAGTTTATTGAACTGTAGCGAAGTGTGAATTCTCCTTAGTACACTTGCACAAATGTGGTGCTAACTGCTTGAAGAAGCACAGCTAGAAGATAAATAGATGACTTAGTGTTACAGAGCAGCTACATTTAATGCTCTACGCTGTTGGTTACTGACTTCATGCCGTTTGGAGTATTGGTAAACATGCTGAGCAGAGTACAGCATCTGATCAGTAAAATGAATGGCCCTGTTTTGCCAGACTGCATTTAGCCCTTGCCACTATAAGCTGAGGTTACTGTACTCAGTATTCGTCTCATGGAAGCAGCAGACTCTCTTCTAACAATAAATAGTCAACAGTATGTGGCCACATAGTGACTAAATTGCAGTGTGGGCTTTTTTCAAAGCCCTAAACCTTAAACTCCAAAGTTGTTTAGTTCAGCCTCATTCAACCTCATTGTTCTGAGCAGAAAATGGATTTGAGCAGGCAGGACTGTGGCACAAACAGAGATGAACGGTTTGGGTTTAAAAGGCATTTTAATAACCACACACTTTAATATGGTATTTGATATTCACTAATATGATTAATCTTTATACTGTTTCTAAAAGAAACATGGTGGTTGTTGTAACTAAAAACATGGTGGTTGTTGTAAAAAAATCTGAGATCCAGCAAATAAAGATGTTAACAAGTCTACTTAAGGGAAAATTTATCCTGAAGATAGCAGTATTTTCCTCATCTTACTTATGACATGTTCTTGGAGGCAGTGACAAGTATCCTTCTGAAGCAGAAGGCTTACAAACCTGGAGATCTGATTCTAGTCCTGTTTCTCTCACAGTTGTTCTTCGGTGAGGAACTTAACTTCTCTGTACCTTGCTTTGTCCGTGTGTAACATTATGGCACATTTCAGAGTAGCAGCCGTGTTAGTCTGTATTCGCAAAAAGAAATGGAGGACTTGTGGCACCTTAGAGACTAACCAATTTATTTGAGCATAAGCTTTCGTGAGCTACAGCTCACTTCATCGGATGCAATTATATTTTTCTGTTTCACATTTCTAGTCACGTGAGGTTTCTTAAAACACCACCATTTTAATATACATAACTTAAATATTAGGCCTAAACTACTGGATGATGCCAGTCTAAATAGAAAATATTTCAGTTAACAGGAGAGACAAGATTTTTTTTAATGCATATAGGTGAAAAGTAAATGGATGTGTGTGTCCATGTGCCATGTTGGAAGGTTCTCTTTTTTTCCAGTAGGAAGCTTAATTCATAGTACCCTGGTACTAGGTAACTGTACCAGATGAAATCAAACCCAGAAAGAAAATAACAAACATCTAATAGAGTCCAAATAAAAGGCTTTGCTCATTTTAAAGGAAAAAAAAAGTTCAGATATTCAGTAATCCAGCCATAGAAGTTGGAGTCATGACTCACAATAATACAAAAATTAATATATGACAGTTTTACTTCTATGTAAGAGATGGGATTCACTCAAGCATATAACAGTTACAGATAGAAATACCACTATTATGTTAGTGCCTTTTTTGTCTGTTTTATGGTAACAATTTTCTGTAAAATGAGTTAAACATCATCAGGAAAATTCAGAGAGGAAATCTGACCATCTTGAATGTGTCTTGCATCTTTGCTGTCTTGCACCTTATGATAATCCTTTATCCCAGCACAAAGTGAATGTATAATGCTATCCACCTGATAGCATTTAGCATTCATTTTGCTTAGGTAGAAATGACTGACCCAAAAAGGAGTTGGGGAGCCAGAAGGGTATTGTGTGGGGGAGAGGGCGGGCGGGGGGTTGCAGTACTGCTATCCTTACTTCTATGCCTTTAGAGCTGGGCAGCTGGAGAGCAGCGGAGGCAGAACCACCCGCAGCAGTAGCGCAGAAATAAGGGTGGCATGGTATGGTATGGTACCGCCAGCCTTACGTCTGTGCTGTTGCTGGCGGGGCGCTGCCTTCAGAGCTGGGCGCCTGGCCAACAGTCACCACTCTCCAGCTGCCCAGCTCTGAAGGCAGTGCAAAAGTAAGGGTGGCAATACCATGACCACCCCTAAAATAACCTTGTGAACCCCTGCAACTCCTTTTGGGGTCAGGACCCCGATTTGAGAAATGCTGGTCTCCCCCATGAAATCTGGATAGTATAGGGTAAAAGATTTCATGGTCTGTGATGCATTTTTCATGGCTGTGAATTTGATAGGGCATTAAGGATAAGGTACAAACTTTGGATATATGGGTTCAATCTGGATAAAGCCCCAGATATGTGGATATTGACCCACAGGACTTGGACCTGCAAAGCTGAGCTGTAAATCTCACAAGAATAGGCTTTTTCAGAAAATTTTCAGTACCTCCTGCTTCTGGTCATACTAGAAGTGCTGTGAAACAAAGATCCCCTTGATGAGGTTCTTTTGTGCTTCTTAATTCCAACCTGGTCAAATCCAGGAAGTGTGGATTCAGGCAAAAATGATGCATTTTCAATAACAGTATATAAAGGTTTTCCTCAGGGATGGTTAAAATTTTTAGTGACTGTTAATATGCAGCCTTTTTACTGTCGGAGGATCTTCCCTCGTCCTTCTGTAACACGTGTGCTTGGGCACTCTTTCGTATACACTGCTGCACCAAGGGGACCAGGCACCTGTATAAAAGCATGACGGGGATATGTATATCATATAGCAGGGGTGGCCAAACTTACTGACCCTCTGAGCTGCATACGACAAGCTTCAGAAGTTTGAGAAATGAGGCACACCTGCGGGAGCTCAGGGCTTCAGCCCCCGGGAGGCACCTGCCAGGGTTTGGGTCTTCAGCCCCATGGAAGGTGTCTGACAGGGCTCAGGACTTCAGCCCCACTCCAGCAGGTGCACCCCGCAGGGCAGAAGCCCTGAGGACCCCCCCCACACACACACCCCGCTGGGCAGAAGCCCTGAGACGCCCCTTTCTGCTGGGCAGAAGTCTCGACCCTACCACCCCACTGCAAGGTAGAGGTCCTGCACTCCCCTTCTCCCCCAGTTTGGTAGATGGAGAATGAGAGTGAGCCCTGGGAGCTGCACTTTAACAATAAAAGAGCCACATGTGACTCGCAAGCCACAGTTTGGCAACCTCTGTCATATAGCATTAAACACTGGGAATTTGGGAGTAGAAGGATTTCCTTACCCAGGAAACAGACTACCTTGTCCAGACTCCCCTGCTCTGATCTCTGAAGTCGAAGGAAAGATGCCTACCATTGAGCCCAGTCCTGTGCCACGTGCCCAAGTGGAGGATAGGACCCATAATATGTGCAGAAGTCAGGTTAATTTAATGCACGGGAAAGGCATAGGCATTCTTCACTTTAGGGCAGTGATGCGTGGCACCATGTTCTTTAGGAAAGCATGCTATCATTTGAAGGTCAGCAAAGGCTCTATTTCTTGAGATGTTTTTGTAAGAAATCTTGTGCAGCTTCACCCAAAGTGACTACCAGCTTCATCCTTCTAAACATCTTGTGGATTAGTGGTATCAGCCAAGGGGTTTTATGTTGAAAGGTTACCTAATTTGTTGGCCTTTTAATCTTTCTCTTTTTCTCTAAATTGCACTTACTGGTGTCCACTATCGACTCTTCTTGCCTTCTGTGGCTGATTGCAGCAGCTTGTGGTAAGCAAGGAGATTTACCACTCCTGTCTCAGCAGAGCTAAGCTAGTGAAACATGCCAGATCCTCTTGAGACAAGAAATGTGTCTGACAGGTTTTAGCATCTGTGTCCCATCGGGTGAGCTTCTGATTCCTTTTGCCATTTTCTCGTTTAAAGGAATGCACTGCAAGCAGTGAAACTGCTAATGTACTAAGATATTATATGCGATGAATGCCCTGACAGGACCAAGGTGAAAATCAGTAGTCTGTTGAAGTGCAATGGAGAAGATGGCATCCAAGTTTGCGAAGGTGTAGACTGTAGACTCCTAGGCATGGCACAGAGATGGACCCCTGCACTCCAACAGGGGAAAGCAATACTGTGTAGCTTTGGAAAGTCCTTCCCTCTTCCACCTGAATCTGCCTCCCCAAAATCCTAGGGGAGTCAAAACATGGAGTTGGTTCTGCTAGTCTGCTGTGAATTCTAAGGGGCAGAAGTTCGTGTCTAAAGCATTAAACTTAATATGATTTTAATTTCCATCTCTGCTAATTTATCCTGATGTGTCTCATACTACAATGGCAAAATGCAGGCCATTGTCTGCAAACAGGTATCTGCATAAACTGCATTACAGAGTTAGACTCAACTCTGCTAAATCAGAGACCTGTCCTACAGTTCTTACTCAGGCAGTGTTGCCAGTGAAGTCCAAAGGAAATTTTACCTGAATAAAGGCTGCAAGATAGAGCCCGTAATGAGTGATAAAAGAAGAACAGATGAAGAGACACTTCTCTGTGCTTGGGAAGGTGCAGATTTTCTATGTTGGAAAACAACACTTCCTTGGGAAAAGTTATGTGTTATAATAGCATAATTTTCTTTGTTACAGAAACTTCACAACATACCTAAATTAACAAGCTTGTGTTAGCTAAGCTATAAAACAGATCAAAAATCCTTGAAAAATATAGGTCTGCTTTTATTAACTGTATTGATCTCTGGATTACCCTTGTTCCCACAAAATTCAGTTCTTGATAATTGTTTCTTCTTGAGGGAACAAACGCTGGTGATATCCATCAATACAGCTTTGTGGCATGGTATGTTTGTGTTGAACTTCTCTTGCTGGAGGCTATACTTGAGTTTTAAGTCAATAGTCTACACAACAGAATCTTGTATTGACTATTGGATTAAACTCAAGTCCATTTATTTTTGTGGGCTCAATATTCAAGGATGTATGAGAGTTATGTGACGTTCCAGGTGTGCTTTTGTTTGGCTGCATTAAGCCATTTCTACTGTTGTGATACTTTTTAAGCCATTCTAATAAAATATGTGCACTGCTGGTAGAGGTTATTGGTATATTTATATGTCCTGTTGTGCACATGAGATTGCAATTTGATTCCTGCTACTCCAAAATGCTTTAGAGAAGCCACTGTTAGAGGTAAGTCTCTGGACTTTGATACAGCTAGCTAGTTTCACTACTCTCCCTTTCCCTTGTCTGCTCTGAAGGCTGAAGATATTTAAAAGAAAAGTGTGCACAATAAGGTTTTTATACTCCAGGAGACAGGCTAGCAAGGCCACAGATTAGCAATAAACAAACCTCTGTATGTTGGATTTCTTTTGGCTCAGATATAGATGTAAAAAAATCTGAAATTTCTAACCCTGTATTTTTTTGCTCCTGCGAATGGATGCGAATTCTGTTGCTACCTGGATTGGAAATACTGCAAGAATAGCTCTCTCATGTGTTCAAGTTGCATGAAAATGTAATAAATTCAATAAAATAAATGAACAAACCAAAACCCTGAAATTTGCTCCATGCAGGCATTTACTTCAGTGGGCTCAACATGGGTCCATCAGCCTGAAGTCAATTGCAGGATGGGAACCAAACTTAACCTTATTCTTTTGAACCTCCCAAAACGTTCCTGGTCAGGTTCAATCTTCCTTTTAGCCAAACTGGTTTACTTCATACCGAGCGCATATCTATTCAGGATACAGTAACTTCCCCAATCCACATTCTGTGGCAAAAGAGTCAAACACAATAAAGGGAGCAAGACTTAGTCACAAAATCAAATTTTGGCTTTTTATGTTTAATTGTTGTCATAATAAGCAAGCTTTGAAAGTCTAGGGAGTACCACTGAATGCACTGAAGTATGACAATTCTTCTGTGTCAGTAATTTCAAGCCTAAAGGAGATGACATCCCATGAGCACATTCATCTATTTGTGTTTATTAAATTAAAGCCTACATGAGTTTGAAACAACATACTGTTCATTAATTGCTTTCCTCTTGGGAATAGTTTCACTCTGATCCATTGGTCCATTCCTATGTTGACATAAGTGTTGGGGGAGGGTTGTTTTTTCCTGTACAAATTGGAAGATAAGCAGCAGAGAATTTCACACCTGAACAAGTTTTATATATTTATAGAGCTAAATAAAATAAAAATCAACATGCAATGACACGGTCTGGAAATAAAACCTAATCTGTTCTCAGGTACCTCCACTACAATTTGGAATATTTTATTGGACATGGAGAGGTTGGAGAGTTTCCTGTTAGCATCAGTGAGTAATTTTCTCTCACAACTGAGATGATGATGATGATGATCATCATCATAATTACTTGTTTATTTTGCAATAGCAGCCAAAGTCTCCCTTTCAGGATCAGCGCCTCATTGTGCTAGGCTGCTTACAAAGACATATGAAGATAAGCGCCACGCCTCAAAGATTATACTCTCTAAAAAGCTAAATGTCAGACAGAGAGGATACAGTGAAATTAATTTTTTTTCATAAAATGCAATTTTCTTCCTCTGAGAGTAATAAATATTTAAATGAGTGCAAACTATCTGCATGTGCTCCTCAAGCCTGCCTGATTTTTACAAGCATCGTGGCTGAGGTGCATCTTGAGGATAGGGTAATGGCCTTTTGAATGAGTTCATGGAGGGTTTTGGGGAAAGGAGGAAGCATCCTGATGTTTATGTGAATAGCTGCAAACAGACAACGAGACGTGGTAATGGGACATGAGATTGAGAAAACTTGTTTGGCAAGGAAAATGGCAGAGGTGAAGGAGGAGAGAACGTATTTGTAGTGGAGGATGTCAACATTCTTGTCCAACTTTCTCCAAAGGTATTCAGAGGCCTGGGAGAAAAAGCAGAGGAAGTGGATGTTGGGGTAGAGTAAGGATTGGAGTTGGAGGGGTAGACTTTGTGGTGGGAGAGAGTCAAGAAATGAGTCAGCAGAGGGGAGTGAAGTGGTCTGAGAGGGACAGAGGCTATAGTTTCAACCAAACAAATTGGTTGAAACTATAGTAAAGAACAGAATTATCAGACACACAGATGAACGTAATACATTGAGGAAGAGTCAAAATGGCTTTTTTAAAGGGAAATCATGCCTCACCAATCTATTAGAATTCTTTGAGGGTGTCAAAAAGCATGTGGAAAAGGGTGATCCGGTGGATATAGTATACTTGGATTTTCAGAAAGCCTTTGATAAGGTCCCTCACCAAAAGCTCTTAAGCAAAGTAAGCAATCATGGGATAAGAGGGAATAAGGAAGTGTTATTTACTCCTTTACATAACATAGGAACCAGTGGTCACCTAATAAAATTAATAGGCAGCAGGTTTAAAACTAACATAATGGAGGACTTCTTCAGACAGCGCACAGCCAATCTGTGGAACTCATTGCCAGAGGACATTGTGAAGTCCAAAAGTATAACTGGGTTCAGAAAAGAATTAGATAAATTTGTGGAGGATAGGTCCACCCATGTCTATTAGACAAGATGGTAAGGGACATAACCCCATACTCTGGGTATCCCTAAACCTCTGAATGCCAGAAGCTGGGACTGGACGAGTGGTGACGGATCACTCAATAAATAGCTCTTTTCAAAAGCATCTGGCACCAGCTGCTGTCGGAAGACAAGATACGAGGCTAGATGGACCATTGGTCTGACCCAGTGTGGCCATTCTTATGTTCTTAGAGGGGTCTTGGACATCAATGGTTTTAGGTCATGGAATTGTGAACTACAGTTGGTCCATGTTGAAGATGTGAGATGAATAATATGGAAACTGAGTGGTCAAAAAGTGATCAGTGTATAGTGAAGGCGATGTCCAGTGAGTGGCTATTTTGTTGAGTGGAAGAGTTAATTCAATGTTCAAGCTCCAACAAGGATATGAGCTGCTAATTGGCTGGATGTGGAAATTGAAGCTGCTGAGAATAAGCATCAGTGGGATTGTAATGAGAATAAGAGTCAGGAGTGAGTCAGAGAGAAAGGAAGAGCCAACGGGTAGAAAATTAAGCCACATAAAAAGAGAGAAGAGAAGTCAGGTGATAGCTGACTTAGTTCAATCAGATTAAACAGGACTTCCTGACTGTGGTTAGTATTGGGGGAGCTCCTGGGTTTTTCAAGTAAACTGGAAAAACACTGAAAGCCCATCAACATGAGTAAATGTTTCTGTTACAATAGAACTAGAAGATCTATAAAGGAGTGGAAAAAAATAGAAAAAAATGTAAGATGGTGACTAGTAGCATGAAAATTTTGAGTCTTAATGTGACATATATCAAAAGATGTCAGTGCACCCGAGTAAAGAAATATCCATTTAGACTGAAGTGTGCATTAAGAAGAGTCCAAGTATAGGATAGTCTTTAATACCCGTAAACAAGAAAACGTATAAACCTGTTGATCTGATTTCACCTGAGCTGCTACCAAAAACTCAAACTGAACTAACTCAAAACTTTTTTGAGGTACGATAAAGTTGGTTTAATTTTTGCTGCCACTGCACTTTCTGATTTTGGACAGGAGCAGAATTGAAAGTACAGAGATAGTTTAAGACCTGGTAAAAACAGGAGAAATAAAAGTCTCCTGGCCAAAGCAGTTCAAAGAAGCATTGAAATGTTGGGATGCTCTGTATCCAAGCTGAACCTCCAACAGTACTGCCAACACCAAATGTTAAAAAATTAATAGCTAGAACCCAAAAAATTCATTCCCATTGGTTTTTACTAGTTTTCTGGGCTTTTTTCAGCTTTTAGGGGGAAGTCACACATCTCCTCAACTTTTGTGGGATTGTATTCTGTGTTTGCATGGCACCTAGCATAGAGGGTCCTGGTCCATGACTGGGGCTTCTTAGTGATATGGTAATACCATTCAATTTAGCCTTAAATATACACAGACAAATGCAAGCTCTCCTGGTCAACCATAGAAGGGTATCCTCTCCACTTACACTCGCTTATCCCTGAGGCACAGGAGTCTATCGTTCTAGCCCTCTGTATTCTCCTCCCTAGTTAGGCAGATAGGCAGCTACCCCACTCTCATTGTCCCTGCTTACTTTCTCAGTCTGTCCCCTTACATTCACTTGCCCTCCCATGTTTCCCACCGTTTTCCTTGTCCTCCAGTTCATCACATTTTCCCTCTCGCCTCACCACAGTCAGCCTCCTGCTGCCCCATTCCCCTTCAACTTCCTCAGTATGCCCCCTGCTCCCCACATTATCCTACCTTAGCTTCTTGCCCTGTTTCCCAACATTATACCTTGCCCCCCACACATCTCATTCTTGGCACCTCAACATTCTCCTTTCCCCTGCCTGGCCGTCAAATGGCCACCAATTTCCCTCAGGGCAACCTAGCTTCAACTCCACTGGATCCTCACTTTCATCTATGAATTTTAAAGGAACATGCTATCAGTTTATCTGAAGAGAGCCTGTGGCTTTAAAAGCAGTGTGAGACAGTGGCGGTTTTGGATAAGAGCAAAACCCTGTGAGCTGAAGGTAGAATTTAAATTCATGAAGACCCTTAAAAAAAATTAACAAAGGAGATTTACAACAAAGTTGTAAGAGTTGGCGACATTGTTTATATCCCTTTAGTAATTAGTTAATATGGCTGAGATCCAAAGACTTTAAAAGGCAACTATTGTATACACAGTAACCAACTACACTTCTTAACGTGCTAGTGTAAACTGTAGTTAACACACAATCACAGTACATGTTAAATAATGTCTAATTGGAGCCATTGCCATGTATACCTTATGATACAAATTCTTCTGCTCAATCTATACATTTCCATGAGCAGGCAGAAGGTTGGTAATGCGGCATATCAGGAGTACACATTTTTGTGTCGGTAAAGAAAATAAATTAAGATTCTGCAAATTGTGTTAAAAGACTGAAGACGCTTTGGGCTGGACCCGTGGCCCTGACACATACCCTTTGCACCACTCAAGCAGCACAGAGGGGCAATACAACTGCCACAACTGGGAAACTGAGGATTCTCCCAGTATGGGGGAATTCCTGGTGGCATAGAGCCAGCACAGGCCCCCGTTGTAGGGAGCATAACATTGCTAGCTATTCTCTGGCAATCCCCAGCTTGTGTGGCCCTCATGGTGATTGTTACCAGCCCTAAGTTAAAGCATACATATGGATCCTCTTTGAATGATGGAGCCTTATCTGTTCGCTACTCCTCAAGAACTTTATAGCAGATCCTATGAGAGATAACAAAGAAGCTTCATGTCACAGGATTCAGTGCCTGTGTGTTTAAAAAGATGTACTCCTTCAGCATGTTGTGGACATGACCCAAGATTTACTCCTTTCGGAAGGACACTTAGTGATATATTGAACTATGGTAGGTGCAAATAACTGCTCAGGGTTCAATTTGTAGAGCAAGACTGTTGAATTTCTTGAACCTCACCCAACTAATGGCAGCCAGCCAGGCAGTAACAGCTAACTGGTAGTCCCCAGACCAGTCTCACTAAGTGATTTGTCCCTTAAAGTTTGGAATGTATTTGTTATGGAGAAGCTGACTCACTTTAAGGGCACCTGCAACACTGATTTGTCATTGAGAAACCTCTCAGGCTCTGCTGAAAAGAATCTGGGAGCCAGAAAACCCAGCCTGTTTCCTCTTTTAAAGTAATGCAGTCTCCTGCTTTGTAACACATCCTTTTGTCTTTTGAGGTAAGGATGGCAGTTCCCTTGACTATATCTCCTTAGCTTCATGCCACTTCCTATTCAGAAATTTGCAAGGTAAGTTTGGCTTGCCTGCATACTTAGGTTAGTTACATTTTATATCACTTTCTGTCATTGCTGTAGGTTAAACCCTATAGCTAGTCAGGTTTTTCTGTCGTTAATTGTTACTTAATTATAAAACGGTTGCTTCTTTAATGCTCAATTTGCATGAAGCAATTTACAATCAATAGTAACAATGTCTTATGTGCTATTTTTCTAAGATACTGAATTTACATGTTTGTCTGGGATTTTAATTTTTTGCAATCTATGTACATACAATAAAAAAATAGAAAGTATGTCCTCTAGTCAAGCTTGCTATTGTGTATTCCCATTTGGGGCAAAATTAAGAACAAAGTTGTCATAAAAATTGGAGATTTGTATAAGTCCAACCCAGAAAGTTAAGATCTGAGAAAAAATTTGAGTACCCTGATCTCCAGGGTTGGTTCAGCTATTAGGGGCCTGTTCCAAAAATGAGATCCGGTTTGGATTGTGGTCTTCCCCTAAAATTCAGAGGAATTTGGATCTAGGGGTTTAGATTTGGGTTTCTAATACATAGTTGTAAAACCCTTGGTGCCGAATTGTCTCCTGGCTAGGTTTCTAGAAGGAAGCTCATCATGTAGTAGCTAACTGTGTCCAGTGTAACTTATGCCATGGAAGAGGATGGTTGCTTGAGAGAGAAAGGAACCCAACCAAGCAATCTAGTATTATACAGCCCACTTAGGAATTATTAATACAGGTGGGAAGGGAAGGCACACAACAGTCTCTATTTTTATTTATTGGTATTACTGTAGCATCTAGGTGCCTCAAGTGATAAATACTGCTTTTGAAAGACTTTTGCAGTCTCGTGCCCTGAACCTACAGAACCTTCTGATGTAGGCTGGTCGTGTATGTTGAACTGCTTCGGGGTTTCAGGAATGAGTGGCCAAATTAAGATAGGAAAAAAGAATATTTGACATGAATATATTGATCCCCCCACCCCAAGTCGCTAGTAACATGGAGTATGTCAATAAGGCAGCTGGCAGAGAGATTCCCAGCCAAGGTAGACAGATTCGTACAAGGGGGGGGGTTCAAACTAGCGTGTTAAAATTAGCAGTGTGAACATTCCTGCTCAGGCTCTTAAGCATAAGGGTTTTGGTGGGCTTGAAAGCCTGAACCTGCAGCCTGAGCAGCAGTGTCCACACTGCAAGGCTCAGGCTAGTGCGAGTCTGTCTCCCTAGGCTGGGAGGCTCGCTGCCATCTGCAGTGTAGACATACCCAAGGACTTACAGAATTAATAACAAACAATGTGGTAAAAAATAAGGTGATCTGAAAATGTGTTGGATAGCTAAGAGTGTTCTTACCTCAGTGCCCATAGTAAACTACTCTCCTACCCAATCAAAATAGGAAAAGAAAATTGGTGCTATGTCAGCATCTTGGCTGCAAATAAAACTCAAAACAGATTAGAGCACATGCTAGGAATACAAACTAAGGTTAGAAATAATGCTTCAGCTGTGAATTCTTCAGGCTGTGGAAATAATGGAGCATAATTTAGTGGAAGAACTAGGGAATCAGCACACACAGGGGAAAAAATGAAAGGAGCAAGAAAAATGCAGGGAAATGGAAATGAGAATGGGGGAAATTTGACAAGTAGTGTTTGTGGTAAATTAATGTACTGACTGTATGGAAGGACCAGAAGAGAGCTAAAGGAGAGTTGGGAACAGTCCTAGAATAAACAAGGCAGTGATTGATTTTGTAAAATGCTTGAACTGAAGGGCCTGAAGAGGATACCAAATGAACAGTAAAATCATATTGCTAAGTATATTTGTTATGTTTGAACCCAATGTAATGTAAGCAAGTGCCCATTCCTACTGTCAGTTCTCTCGGAGCAAGATTAGACCTGCGAGGTCTCATGAAATCAAGCTCACATTTTGTCACTTATGAAGTAATGTTCTCAGGCTTAGCCCATTGTTTACACTAGCGAATGCGGAATTTTTATTTAAATTCTTTTTTTTCTGAGCTCGTTTAATATATGAGGGATGCTCACTTCAGCATGGGTCTGCTCACTGTTGAGAGGGGTTAGTGGTGAAGCAGCTCGGGACTGACGTGTTCCTGCTCTCTGTAAGAAGTATTCATTGTCCAAGGCAAGCACCCCTTTCTGTATGCTTGATGAGGGAGGGTTCTGCATACTGCTGCAGATGTACCTGTTGGTGCTGCAGCGGGAATGGGTACAGCTCACCTTTCAGAGTACAGCACACCTTTAAACACTCTGTGGTTGGTACCTATGCACCTGCTCTGCATACCAGCACCTCCCCTTTGTGCCCAGAGGGCTCAGGTCAGCAAGGTTCTTAAGCACATACTTAACTATATGCACATGAGTAATCCAGCAGAAGCCAATGGGACTATACTCATGTGTTTCTAGTTAGGCATGTGCCAAAATACCTTACTTTACTGGGGCCTGAAGGATGAAGCCCAACGCATTAAATGGAATGGGAGATGCCAGCCCAAACTTTCAGCTAGAAAAATTGTCTAGGGACTTACGGTCTAAGACATAAAACATATGTCTAGGTACTTTAATGACCTTCATCACCTGAGCACCTATAATCATCATCAAACTAAGCCCAGCTATTCCTGCCTTTCTGTCCTCATTAAGAGCAGTGCTGTTTTATTTAAAAATAATAGACCCATGAGCTTTGTCTCTTTCATTAATCAGAACTAAGGATGGACTAACCAGTGAGGAGTGTCAAAGAACAGGCATTGTATCCAAAGACCGCCCCCTTCCTTTTCCATCCTTTCCTCCCACTAAATACAATTGATAGCGGGGGAACCCGGAGCACTTCAGTTCTAGTACAACACAGCGAAGGAGTGTTAGGGAAGATGACAAACTGAAAGAAAGGTGTAAATTCAGCCTTCAAATGCTGTTTTCTCTCAGCAGCCATTGTGTTAAGAGTCTGAAAGTTAGACTCAGTAAGACGCCTGACGGGAACGGGGACATTCTGAACTAGGGTTCCGTGCGTGAAGAGCAGAGTCTTGCAATCCATTAAACAGTGAGTTACAATAAAAAGTCTAGATATCACAAAGGCAGGGGATTAATGTACACACATCCACACAGGAAACTTTGATGCTTTCAAATGCTTCCTCGTCATCTGAAAATCAGTCAGCAGGCATCGCCTACATATTTCACAGCAGTCTACATATCTGGGCATTTCAGTATGACAGTAGGAAGCCCTTTGAAATGATAGAGACACATTTTAGTGTAGCTTGCACTCAAAGTTTTAATATCGAGGGTTTTTTTTTATAAACTGCACTGATCAAGCCAAAGATAACTAATTCTGGAACAGTTTATTAAGTTAAATGTCACAGATGAGTAAATAATGTAGCTAAGATCCCCACTGCAGTCCATATGCTAATAATCCTCCCTAGCAACAGTTGTGTACTAGGGAGGCATAGGAAGTGATTTCTTCACAGATAATAACAATTACTAGCTGTATCCATTGTATACACTCATTTGGCCTGTATATTTGCTACCCAGATTATTTCACAGTCTTTTAAGGGGGTTTTGTTGATGATCAATCTGCTAAACTGTTTTTGGGGGGGGGGGTTTTGGGGGGGGGGGTAGGGGGTTGGAGGGGTGTTAAACTATGGGCACTTTAGCTGGCTTCTACCACTCATGCGAGAAATTCTGACCTGAATCACCACTGGGTTTAATTTTGTGTTCGGTGCTTAGTGCACAGTATGAGAAATGGAAAACGCTGTCCCAGCTGCATAAGCTAAAATGAACATTAAGTAAAATATCATTCAGAAAATAGTTGAGTTTGTAGCAAAATTATATCTAGCAGTAGTTCAAATACTGGATGAAGTCAGGTGTGTAAATGTGTTTTCTGATCTCCTAAATCCATTTTGTGACCACAGTGCAACGACTGCCCAGCTTTCGGGTGCATTGGCACAACTGCACTGAGAAGCTTGCATAATGATTGTCCAGGCTAGTCTGTGACACTTATTGCTTATATGCTAGTATTCCTTTATGCTTTTAGGCCCTATCTTTTCTGAGCATGAAATTTACTCATATATAACGTAAAAAGAAAATAACACCCACGAATTTAAATGAGGCTCCTCTCATAAGTAAGGAAAGCATGTTTTGGCCCTTAAATGAGGATAGGCATTGATCCTAGTCTGTGCAAGTAATGTGATTAGGTGACAGTTCTACTACATTACTGGAAAACCTTTAGATGCATGTGGTAATAGGTGTCTGCCTTGATCTTCATTCCTGTGGGCTTTGATTCTGTGGTCTATCAACTTCTCTTTGTGCATGTGCATATTGCCCACTGACATCCAGGGCATGACCAGGGCTGGATTTCTAATTAGGCACAGTGGGCACATGCCTAGGGACGCCAGCATTCTAGGGGCACCTTACCTCTCTAAAACTGTATGCAACAGAAATATCAGCTGTAGACGGCGGGCAGAGGAAGGCGGGATGCTGAAGATGCTCTGCCTAGGGGCATGTAAGGTGTATACCAGGCCCTGGGCATGACACACTGTCTTAGTCTTTTGCTTTTTTAATCTTTGTGGAAGGTGCCATGTCATTGGGCACAAAATAAAATGTGTCATCCTTGTTTTAATAGCATTGCTGACAATTAAGTGTAAAATAAAAAGCAGTGATTGGAACAAAAGGTAATGATAGCAAATGTAATAGAGATGGAAGTTGAGATGCAGTAGCTTATGTCAGGTAAAAAGCTATAGCAGAGCCTTACAGAGTGAGTGCACTATCAGTAAATAAATTAGTAATTCAAGGAAAGTCTTGTAAAAATATTTTTCAAATAAAAGCTTTGTGAGTTTGATTCCTTTTAGCCAGTGAAGTGTGGTCTCTAATTAGATTTCTATTCTTGCTGTACATTTCTGAGTCTAGTTGACCCTTTCAGCCTGGGGAGCAAAATTATTTCCAGGCTCTTTAGTTCCAGAGGAATGTCACATTTGTTGCCACAGATAACTTTAATAAACAAGGAAGAAAGTTTAATGGTCCAGAGACCTGCTTAACTCTCTGCACTAGGCACAGGCTTTGTTATTGCTAGTTTGCCTGTGGAGTTCTTTCTGGCCCTGCATATCTGGTTATTTTTTTTTAATTTTTTTTTTTTTGTGGCATATATACTCTCTGAAGTGGATTCTGTACTTGCTCAAAGGGATCCTCTGTACTTGCATCTATCTTATGCATTTCTTAATTTCTTTGGGAAATTCTCTATTCTCTCACCTTATTAATGTTAAAGCCAAAAAAGAGAATTTCTTTCTTTATTGCTAAAGGCAGCAGAAAAGTGAACTTGTTGGTGGTGTAGCATGCCTTCCCCAGCGAGAGAAAGCTAAATGAGTTCTGAAGTGCTTTCACTCATTGGAGGTGTAATGAGAGACACCAGCTACCCTTCATTAATAATATGCCAGTCACGGTGGGAGTAGCATACAAAGCCTGCTGGTCATGTAGCAGCACCATTGCCAGTAGGTAGGCAGCAGAAAATTAAAAAGCTCAAGAGCTGGGAAAACACAGGTAGGAGATTGGGATTCTGAGGTAAAGCCATTCGACTAGGTGAGAAAGAGAGACTGGGACCCTGGTTGGAAAGGAAGGGCCAATGCTAACTAATGAAGGAGGGGTCAGTAGCAGCATTTGGGGGCATGATCTAGTTACGGCAGGTGCTGTCTCACTTCTATAGCCTGTTCATACTCCATTAATAAGACTGGGACTTTTCGGCTTGGAAAAGAGATGACTGAGGGGGGATGCGATAGAGGTCTATAAAATCATGACTGGTGTGGAGAAAGTAAATAAGAAAGTGTTATTTACTTCTTCTCATAACACAAGAACAAGGGGCCACCAAATGAAATTAATAGGCAGTAAGTTTAAAACAAACAAAAGGAGGTATTTTTTCACTCAACGCACAGTCAACCTGTGGAACTCCTTACCAGAGGATGTTGCGAAGGCCAAGACTATAACAGGGTTAAAAAAAGAATAAGATAAATTCACGGAGGATAGGTCTATCAATGGCTATTAGCCAGGATGGGCAGGGATGTATCCCTAGCCGTTGTTTGCCGGAAGCTGGAATGTGCGACAGGCGATGGATCATTTGATGATTACCTGTTCTGTTTATTCCCTCTGGAGCATCTGACATTGGCCACTGTCTGTAGACAGGATACTGGGCTAGATGGACCTTTGGTCTGACCCAGTATGGCCGTTCTTATGTTCTTGTATATGTGCTCCTTGTTATTCTCACATATTTAATGAAACTGGAATGGTTCTGGGTTCCTTGACACCCCACTTCCAGGAAGGGGTTATCAGTTGCTCGATGTGTGCCCAAACTAATAAATCTAAGACAGTGTACGGAGTAGGCAACTTATTCCTCCACTTCTCCCTTCCCACCCTATACAAGCAGCCGGGTGGCATCTCTTCACAGTAAGCAATATAAATGTTTTACCTCGTTATTAACTAGTCATGTGTAGTCATTACTAAGTCCCAAGGGAGTTTGGTCAGTGGGTTAGAGGTATGCCTAGCGTCCCACCAATTAGGGAACAAACAGAGAGGGCAAGATACTGGGAGAGGGACAGTAGCATACTCTCAGTGCAAATTCCAATGGTCTTTGTTTAAACATGCTGCTGGCATCCACTGGCAGAATGCCCCAAGCGTTGATCTGATGGCTGCCTACCCAGAGCTCCCACCCTCTACATAGAAAAAGTTAGAATTAGCCCACTAGTATTTGCTTAGAGGAGTCACATTTTGAAAGGAAAACACAACTTGGTTTCATTTACACATCTAGGCAGTGCCATAGAAAAACGTCTAATTTTGGTTTTTCCCTGTCCCATACATAACATTTTCCTTAATCTTCAAACCCAGTACATGGCTCTGAAATCCCTCTGCCTCCCACTTTCACTGCCCTGTGTGCAATTACTTTGAAGACTGCTATGGTGTTTGTTAGGTTGAGGGTTTGATGAGGTATGTAGATTTTTTTACACTATTGTTAAAGACTTGGGACAGGAAATCCAATGGTCAAAATCCTATGCAGTCTGGAACTAGCTGCTTTAGCCTCTGTGGATGTAGATGTTTTGTTGTTTGTTGCTGTTACCAGTTGTATGACTCTGCTTCTGAAGGTTAAGAGACTATCAGCACAAGAAGCAGAAAACAACTACTTAAGATGTCTGAGCATACAATTAGGCATAGCTATGTCCTTCAAGAATCAGGTAGCAGCAGCTCTAATTGGCAAAACTACATCTTGAATGTCCTTTTCTAAACTCATTAATGGCAAGAGAAGAAACAGCAGCAGTTTACAACACACCAGTATTGCCCCTCTCGGAGACATAATCGTGGGTCAGCTGTTCGAGAAATTGCAGAGACTATAGAATAAAGCAAGGTGTATTATTATAAACAGCAAAAACTTCAGATGAAATGTCATTCATTAGGTTCATTTGGCTCTGACTGTCTGAGGAAATAAATAAACTGAACCTTGCAGTGGTGATATGTGTATGCACAAATTAAGGGACCACTGCTGCACTCCTACTTAAGCAAACACCCATTGAAGGCGCTGGGAGACTGGTCTGAGGTGCATGTACAGGATCAAGCCCTGTCACCAGGCAAGTTGTTGAGCAATTACTTTTAAAGTACTCTCTTGCTTTCTCTCTCTTTTTAAAGTGTTATTACAAAGTATTACTACTCAGATTAGGTTTCAGAGTAGCAGTCATGTTAGTCTGTATCCACAAAAAGAACAGGAGTTCTTGTGGCACGTTAGAGACTAACAAATGTATTTGAACATAAGCTTTTGTGGGCTACAGCCCACTTCATCGGATGCATAGAATGTAACATATGGCAAGAAGATATATATCTATATATATATCTATTATGTTATAGATATATATATATACATACAGAGAACATGAAAAAGTGGAGTAAGAGGCTAATTAATTAAGATGAGCTATTATCAGCAGGAGAAAAAAACACCTACAAGATCTCTATCAAGCATTCTTAAAACTACAACACGCATCTGCTGAAGTGAAAAAACAGATTGACAGAGCCAGAAGAGTACCCAGAAGTCATCTACTATAGGACAGGCCCAACAAAGAAAATAACAGAACGCCACTAGCCGTCACCTTCAGCCCCCAACTAAAACCTCTCCAACGCATCATCAAAGATCTACAACCTATCCTGAAAAATGATCCCTCACTCTCACAGATCTTGGGAGATAGATCAGTCCTCACTTACAGACAGCCCCCCAACCTGAAGCAAATACTCTCCAGCAACCACACACCACACAACAAAAACACTAACCCAGGAACCTATCCTTGCAACAATGTCCGATGCCAACTCTGTCCACATATTTATTCAAGTGACACCATCATAGGACATTAGCCTCGCCGTCAGGAGCTTGTTCACCTGCACATCTACCAACGTGATATATGCCATCATGTGCCAGCAATGCCCCTCTGCCATGTACATTGGCCAAACCGGACAGACTCTACGCAAAAGAATAAATGGACACAAATCTGACATCAGGAATCATAACTTTCAAAAACCAGAAGGAGAACACTTCAACCTCTCTGGCCACTCAGTAACAGATTTAAAGGTGGCAATTTTGCAACAGAAAAGTTTCAAAAGCAGACTCCAGTGAGAAACTGCTGAGCTTGAATTAATATGCAAACTAGATACCGTTAACTTGGGTTTGAATAGAGACTGGGAGTGGCTGGGTCATTACACATATTGAATCTATTTCCTTAAGTTAAGTATCCTCACACCTTCTTGTCAACTGTCTAAATGGGCCATCTTGATTATCACTACAAAAGTTTTTTTTCTCCTGCTGATAATAGCTCATCTTAATTAATTAGCCTCTTACTCCACCTTTTCATGTTCTCTGTATATCTATCTATCTATCTATCTATCTATCTATCTATCTATCTATCTATCTATCTATCTATATCTTCTTACGATATGTTCCATTCTATGCATCCGATGAAGTGGGCTGAAGCCCACGAAAGCTTATGCTCAAATAAATTTGTTAGTCTCTAAGGTGCCACAAGTACTCCTGTTCTTTTTACTCAGATTTGGATGCAGTAAAATATTGTAGTACTGTCTTCCTGAATGTTTTTGGTGGCATTTTTTTTTTTGCATTCATGCCAAATTCATCATTCCAGTTGTAATCAGTGGGAGTATACAAGGAGTTCAGGACTGAGGTCCTGATTTCAGATTTGAAAAATCTCTGCCTCTTTTAGTCATGTGCTATAACAATGCTCGTTTTTGTGTTAGCCGGGATCTGCAGTATGATAACACTGTCATGCTACTGTGTTCCATGAAATGCCTTCAAATGCTGACAAGACGTTTATGCAAGACCTTCTCTGAGGATCTCAGAGTACTTTACAAACATAAATTGGACTGTGCTTCACAATGTCTTCAGCTGCAGTGTGAAAACTATTATCATCACTCTTATACAGGTAGGGAATCTGAGGCCCAAATATAAGTGACTTTGTCACAGCAATTCAAGACAGAAGTAGGGACAGAATTCAACAGTTCTGACTCCTTCGTCTTACTCAGAAAGGAAAGAAATGCATTGTGGACACGCTTACAATAGTTGCTACTAAGCCTTTGAACTAAGGCTAAATGCAAATCAAAGGAGTATGTAAGGAGTTAAAGCTAGGTGCGCAACCCTAATGAAAATACTGTGCCAAGATACCTTGTGGAAAACTGTGGCATTTCAATTTCTGCCCATCCATGCATAAAATGCTACAGGCATTTCCCAAGATAATCTATACCCCCCCCCCTTCCCCAAGGATGGAAGCACAATTTTGGCTAATCCTTAATTATGCAAAACAGTGGGAATGTAGATAAGGGGTCGGAGGAATGATAGTAGGGTGGGCCAGAAGATCTTTACCTATCCCTAAATCATCCTCATAGGGATTATTCCAATGTTCTTAAATCCATAGGCTAGCAAGACAGCTAACCAGGCAAAAATGGTCTCTTCATCTTGTTTCCTGTCATTTGTGTTTCTAAGGCTATTTACCAACAGATTGTCTTACAGACGTTTGCATCACACAGACACACAAAAATGAATAAAGAAAGCTCTTTATGCTTGGAGGGGCACCAATGAGTAAAGGTGACCACAGTATAGGCAGCTGTATTCTGCTACCCAGTATTGCCAATCCCAAGGTTTCAAAAATCATGAATGTCAGTACTCCCTCCCCCATAAAAGAAATCTTGAGAGTGTAAAAGAAAAAAATGGGTCTTTTTATGTGTCATTTGGTGTTTGGACCTCTACATTTCTTGTTTTCCATCTTTTAAAGATTTCCTGGAGCTTTCACTCTTGTACAGTTCAAGTCTCCTGGTCAGTTACATGCCACATTCCCAGGCATATATCCCAGGTGCCCCATAATTTAAAGGGGCAGCACATTAAATAGATTGAGTTGCAGACAGACAACGTGCCATCCCTAGTACCATATGGGTGTCACTTTTCTAGGGATACACTAAAGTGGTTTAATTTAGAGCAGTGACGGTCTGTGGAATGGTCTGAGCAAAGATAACCAGGCTTTTTTTGGCTTAGGACCTAAAGGTTCATACGAAATGCGATCTCCAGACTGAAAGACCAATATTTAATGCTATTAAAAACAGAGCTTGCTCATTAGATACTTGTGGGAATAGCAGCTGTAATTGATTCAGGGTTTTGTTTTTGCTTTCTTTTAGCACTGTATTAATTGGTACAGGGGTAGCACCAGCATTGACCTTTGACTCACTTTGACTCAAGGGGGCCCTAGTGATAGTGATAATGAGCCTGAAGATGAAAAGACTGCACTGTAATCTCTTCTTCAAGTTTAAGTAGTAAAATACTGCAGTCTCTAAGACTAACAGATATGTGGCACGAATCTTACACACTTTGCAGGCAAAGTTGGAGGAGCCTGGAAGATCAGCAGGCCAAACAATTGTATATCAAGGAATTCGTAAAGTCTAGGGCCCAGATTTTCTAAAAGACTAGTAATTTGGGGTGCCTCAGTGATGTGATGTCCAAGCAATGACACCTCAAAGAGGCCTGATTTACAGACTGGTGAGCACCTTCCTTTTTGAAAATCAGACCACTTTACATTGGCTCTAGTTGGGAACCCAGAAATTTAGGCACTGAAAAAATCACTGGTCACTTTTGAAAATCTTGGCCATAGGCCATTCTATGTAGCACCTTGGTATGAAAGATGTGAATGCTTCACTGACAGCTGCTAGGACCGGGAGCCTAGGGAATTTATAAGTTGCAGGGGAAACCTTAGCATAGAACCAGAATAAAGGAATGTACAAATTATGCTAGTGCAATTAACAGTCTAAGATCCCCAAACCAAATATTTTCATTTATCTGTATTGCTAAACCCTCCTCCCCCTCCCAAAACCCCTACCCTCACACCAAGGAAAACTATAGGGAAAAACTAGCATTAATAAAATATTAAAAGTTAAAATATCAAGCATTCAAAATTAAGGAAATCTCCAATGATAATGTCACAATATTAATGTAAATCGTATAACCTATTGGTTTCCTTCTTAAACATAAACCTTAATCTACTGTTGTTTGTTATTTATTTATAGACTAAAGTATATGGAATGTGCAATATTGTAGGAACAACCTTAACATTAACGTCCAGACTTTTCAATGCTTGATATTTCATCCTCCACATAGCATTTTTGCAGTATCTCTCTATGTGTACACACAATACATATAATAAAGGTGGCCACAGATTAGACTATTGTAATCCAGTCACATGAAAGACAAACACATTTTATGATTGTAGGGTTACATCAACAGAATAACAGGTTTCTTATGATTTGTGAAGTCTGATTCATACCAACAAGCTGTCTTAGTTGTATTGAAATTACAAGTGTAGTAAAAGGCAACACACACAACAAATTACAATATATCTGGCGTGAATACACATGCATTTCATCACAGGATTGTGAAGGTGATGCAGAAGAAAAACAAACCCGGTAGAGCAGGAAAAGTAGGTTTGTAGCCTACACTTTCAGCCTGAGTTCAGTACATTATGGTTGGGTTCTTTTATAACACTTTGTGGGGGGGGGGGTGGAGGGTGGAGGGAAATCAGAACAGTATACGTTTTGTATGATCTTCACCATTCATCTTCATGATCCTCTGACAAGATTCTTGTATAGAAAGTTGCTATCAGGCATTTTGATTGGCTTTTTGTGTGGGGGGGCGGGTGGGGAGAAGGGAATGTGGATGTTAGGTCCATTGATGTGTGTTGACTCAACACAATGGACCAAATACAGTCCTACATTAAACCGGTGCAATGCCAGTTGACTTCCAAACCCCATTGTATAATGGGAGTTGAATACACTGAACGTTGTGCCACTTAAGCCAGAGCTGAATTTGGCTCCAAAGAGTGAAAGCCAATGTAATGTGTGAAAATGCATCCAAATTGTTTATAGGGCATATTACATAGGAGGGGGAAAATATTTGACTTGTCGTGTTATAATTTGAGTCTACCAAATCCTAAATGACTGGATTTCTTTTTTAAATGCCACCTGTTTCAGATTCCTCCCAGACACACACGGTATCATTCTTTCTGTGCAATCCACAGCAATAGCATCCAAACACACACTACTGTCAGCATTGTGCTGATCTCAGTCGATGAAACTGGCAGGGCACAAAGAATGCTGTTTTGGCCTGTCTAGGTGCTGTAAAGCTGAAGTCGTTAAATTAATAGTGTTATGTGAATTTCAGAACCATTCAAAAACTTTGGGAGGGAGGGAGGAGGAACCACTGTTTGCAGGTAGAGAAGGATCAATGAGTAGTGAAAGGAGTAATTTATAAATTTCAGAATGTGTTGGCCCAAATTTAACTCTATCCAAACAGTGCCTACAAGTGTCCTTTTAAGAAACATCTCTCTATTTTCCAACTGAAGAGTTAATATTTAGTCACTTCCCTTGGTATACAAACATTCAGCAATTATCGCAAACCAACTAGCTCACTGCAGCCAGCTGATCAGTTTAACACATAGGGACAATTTGTTGCTTTCACACATCTGTTAAATGACAAAAATACCAATATTAATAAGGTGGTTATATATTTCATGTTTTGATACATACCAAATGGTGTCCTGAGTTCTCAAAGTTATTTGACTGTTTTCCTGTGAGGTTATCCCTTCTGAGAATCCTCATGTGGGAAGTTGAGTTTACAGGCACATGCACAAAAAATCAAAAATCTGAAGTTATTGAGCATAGTGATGGGGAATTAAAATATACCACACATGCACCCAGCCCTACACAAGATGTTCTTTACACCAGTGTTTTGAAGGGTGCCCATCCCATCTTTGTTAAAAGGAGTGAAAACCGTTATGTGAGTTTTTATGGCAGCGCTGCTGAGAGGAAAATTTGAGGCCTCCTCCACTTAAAAATAAAACTAAAACCTCAAATGATGTCTGTGCTCCAAGTCCTTGCACAGCATAGCAGAGCACAGCAGGAAAAAGGAACTCTGTTCCACTGAAAGACTTTGTACTGTTTATTTCGCCCTGCCATCACCTTGGCACTTTCAAATGGAAATGTGTGTTTAGGAGGCTGATTCATCCTGATGGCTCTTTTAATAGAACCTGGTACAAACTCTTTTCTTTATTTACTGTTTCCCACTTTAGTTTACAAGGTCAGGTCTGATGTTTTGGTTATTTTCCCAGCAGTGCTCTACTGACCCACTTTGCCTTAATCCCTTGATGTCACTAAAATAAACTGGGGAGGGTGAGATTTGAGAACTCAAACAATTTCCTCTGCTGTTGTGCTGTGCTGCAAATTAATTTGATGCTGTTATGTAAGCGTAATCATCCACTCTAATCACATCACAGGGTTGGGAGCCGACAGAAATAACAGAAAGGAACATTCTGGAGAGCAAAAGGTAGCCACTAAAATAGACTGTTCAGTTAGGGCTGAAGCACTTCTGAGGCCCAATCCTGCTGACACTTGCTCCTGCAGATAGTCCTTACTCACAGTCAATGTGGCAATTTGAGTAATAGTTTGCAGGCTTGAGCTCACTGGGAATGAACAATTCTATCCATGTTATTTTCTTCTCCATCAATCTGCATTTTGGTCCAGATCCTGCAAGGTGCTGAACGCTCATGTCCCAACTGAAATCAGTGGGATCCTAGGGGTTCAGCACATTGCAGAATCCTGCCCTTTATGTATTTATCTGCATCTGTGAAAATCCAGTGCAAGACGCAAAGTTAACTCTCCGACTCCACAGTGTTTCTTCGTGTGCAGTCCCTGGGCAGCAAATAAACAAATGTGTAAGAAGGAGAAAATACACAAAGGGGCCATTGTTGTTTCCTTCTCCAATTCCTTTTGGATTTGTGCTGTTGCCAGGGACTCATTAGGAGATTTCTTTGTAGTTCTTTCCCCACCCTTACTGCCCTCTTTATCTAGTACCTTGGCAATAGTATTGAAATGAACCCTCAAGTATCCGATCCAGGAAGAAAGATCACTGGGCACAGTCAGCATTTTTTCCTGTGCATGGGTGTGATGTAAGAAATACTACCCGCTATTTGCAGATTTCTGCTTCTTCAGTGCTCCAAACCCCAATTCAGTACCCTCCCCATGCGGTCTCTAGCAGAAGCATGTGATATAGAGATGGTCAGACTGCACGGAGGGGAACAGCACTATTCAAGGCTGGACCAGCATTTTTTGTACATTCTCAAAATAGGAGAGTTTTTGGTGCACAAAAAAATGCAGCGATGGTCCCTCTCTTTAGTCCTAGTTGCTGCCTCATCCTCTTGAAAATTTGTAGCAAAATCTCACATTTGGAGATGAATTTGGGGACATGGCCTGGCAGAGGTACTGGAAAGCAGCTATGATGCGTGGTCTGCGCCTTTAGCATAACCTGCCTGGCAAACTAAACAGAAAGGGAGAGATTACAAGAGAAAACAGTTAATCTGAAGGTTTGATTGGAAACGTTCTGTACTGTCAGTCCTGACACATTGAACCTCTTTGTTCTCATTCCCAGTGTAGATCTGCACAGCAGCATCACACACGTTCTTCCTCTTTTTGCTCCATATTGATACTCCTCATCCTAAAAAATACTCCACAGTGAAAAGCAATGCACTACTTGGGGCCATCTGAGGCATTGCTACTATATCTGAGTGCAAGTGAGAGACATAATGAGAACAGTATTTCACCAGAACCTTCTGCGACACAGTAGAGTTTTTCCTCGAAAGAGCAAATCATTGTTGCTAGTCTACCTGCTGTTGCCCAGTTCAGTCATATCCCCACAATAGCACCACAGTTCCTTAGAGCTCATTACTACTCGTAAGTGTGCAGCCTAACTTGTGCAAATAAAACTAAAAAGGGACTTTCTTGTGCCTCACTCAGTTAGGCCTCCTAGTACAGGATGAATCTTGCTGGAGACCGCAGGAAACGGTTGAAATCCAGCTAAATAATCCTCCACATGAATTTACAGCGGAGGAAGTGGTGAGATATTGCAGATAAGCAGAAAGTCCAGTTAAGAAATGAGACATATTCCACAAAAGTTGTTACAGAATCAAGACACAAAACCAAGAGTAAGTGTTAACAAAACAAAGAAAATGTCACATGGCATCAGACTCTATGAGCTTGTGAGAGAGACCTGGTTTACTTCCGGAGAAAATTTCCCCCACAGCAGTAGTGTGTTGCGGCTATTGACCTTTATATTACCAGCTTAGCTATCTTAAAAGTTTCAAGGTGGAAAAAGAGACTGGTAAACATCTGGGAATTTCAGGAAGAGGACAAGGAGAGGATTGAATGATATTCGGGGAGGAAGAAGCTATGTAAAACCAGGACAACTTGGCACCTCGCTGATGGAAGTGCATGTATGTGCTGAACAGCAATTGCCATTCCCAAGACCCTGTAATGTTGTAATCAATTTCCTCTGTGCCAACACTTTTCCATGTACAGAGCAACGCATTACAGTTAAGCTTGCAAACTGAACTGTGTGTGCAGCACAACAGAGCCTTTGTTATGGCCTCAGCAGAGCTATATATTCACTGTGACTGGCCTACAGGATGCTTCCTCAGTTGCTGTTCTACTGTGTCCGAAAAAATGTTGACTGTCCAAAACTGTGTGCAACATACTTAAGTTTTTAAAAAGAAAGGAGCAGCAGCTAATACCGCTCAACACTGTGAATACGGAAACTGAAATTGCAACGTGCATCTCTACACCGATGGCATTGATTGTGTCCACGGTATGCATCTGATGAAGTGAGCTGTGGCTCACGAAAGCTCATGCTCAAATAAATTGGTTAGTCTCTAAGGTGCCACAAGTATTCCTTTTCTTTTTGCAAATACAGACTAACACGGCTGTTACTCTGAAACCTGTCAAAAATGAGGTGGTTAGTTACCTGGATGATGAAAAGAGGCTGGTCTACAACTGGGGATTGAAAGAGGAAGCCACTGAGATCCAGCCAGAGAGCTGCATTATGGCTAGAGCTGAACACATCACTGAACTAACTACTTGTGGGTAACTCTTGCTGTATTTTTAAGCATGATGTAAAGAATGCAGTGGTAGGTGCTTTACAAATCCTTCTAGTCTGTGAGAGGAGATCCAAGTGTGGGCAGGAGATGGGAGATCGAAAGTGCCTCCTACGTAGCACTGCCATGGGAACAGTGTCCAGCAGGAGCATTCCCTTAGAGTCCCAATATAGCTGGAATGGAGGAGTAGTCCACCAGAATCTTCGCAGCTCCTGAAGAATAGAGCAGGCTGCTGTGGCCTCCCCTGGAATCACTCTGCATGATCAGCACCACCCCACGTGGTACCTTGGAGGTGGGGATATTTTTATTACTAATATGTCGCTTTACCTGCATCTCTTTCAGCTGCCCTGGGGAGTCAGGGTCAGAGACAAGAACAGAACGCAGGAGACGCTATCCCTACCCCTGTTCTCCGAGCACTAGGTATGCTACTTCCGTGGTGAGATTCTTGCAAGTGAAGTCAAGGGTGTTGCCTGTTTGAAATGTTTTAAATTTTAACAAGTGCTAGATGCAATATGGATGATGTTTAAATCATTTATGACTTTTTTGGGAAATCTGTATCAATTGTAAAACAAAAGGAAAAGCACTAGAACAGAAGCCTGTTTCTATTGTTGCTCCAGAAAGTGACTGCTGAGGCCTGGCTACCTAGATGAGTTTAAAAAAGTAAAAGGATGAAAGGGATGCCTCTTACATTATTACTCTGCTGCTGAAAGAAATAGGTAAGCTGCTGTTGCTTAGCACAATGTCCCTTTGCTGGTATCCTGCGACCAGCAATACATTTACTGTACTTCAGAATGAAGAGTAATTTTAGAATGAATCTCCCCACCATAGGTTTGTGCTGTGAGCAAAGTACCACTTAAGATGTAAATGGCTGTGCCTCTAAGGAGATGAAGCATTGTGGAACTAAAGCCATTAAACATTAGTTTTCATGTGATGAATTTGAATGGATGGTAGTTATTGTTACAGTACTGGCTGTTCAGGGTCCGATTGTGTCTGGGCCTTCTATGGGTGCCTGGGGAATGGGCCTAAGGAACCACTTCTGCTTCCCATGTAAGAGCCTTTCAGAATGGCCTCCCTCTATCTGGGAAGTACAGAGATTGCTCCCTCAGTGCATCCCAGGGACCACGTTCCCCAGAGGGTCTGAGGAGGAGGTGGGCCATGGCCCTCCCTGTGTAACAACCCGCAACGGCCAGGCACACGGAAGCAGATGCACCATGCTGACGATTGGCCAGGTGGCCCTTACTTTGGTAGGTTAGGTGGTCTTGCTGTGTTCCAACCTCCTAGGAAGCAAGCATCTTTTGAGAAATGCTTTGTCGTATAAAATGCCGCTCAGGATATGCAGGTGCGATAGCTGCCCTCTTGGCCAACGCACTAGCTATTGAACTGGGAACCTCTCAAGCTAAAAACATGAGCTCCTACAGCTTGAGCTCAAGTTTGGTAGCTGGGAGCTTTAACAATTCATATCCTCTGTGGTGTGGCACAGAGGGGCTTGTAACGCATGTTTACGAGTGGCTTACACCTGCAAGAGGCTATTATGGATCAACTGATAAATTAGCATTTTTACATGTTACCTATCTGTGTACAGCTAATATTCTTATGTTCATATTTTATTTCTTTGTCTGCTGCTTGTAGCTGTAGAAGGAAATGCTTCCCAGCTTTTTCCAGCCTTGTTCACCAGGCTTGCCACTCGCTAACTCAACTCTGTGCTCCATTATCCCTCTCTGCATCATCAAATCTTCCACCAACACAACTGCCAGTAATCAGTGTCTTTGTTCAGAGTCTTTACAGTTTGCCCATGAATTGTGGGCCCAATCTTGCTTCCAAGGAAGTCAACTGAGATTTTAATCACGGATTTCATCAGGAACAAGATCAGGCCCTATATGAGCCAGGAATACAGAACTGCCCTCTGAGTTCTAGAGGTGATGCCACCAGATGAGGATTGAGGCACATGGGATCAAATATTTCAGTGTCGGGGGCTGCCAGTTGGACACCTTCCACCTGAATTACAGTCACTTAAAGTACTTATAAGAGAAGTAAAAAACCCCTGCATTAGTGCATATCATTCCTCATTGCCATATTTGGTGGCAGCCTGCAGTTTATCAGCTGTGCTGTGATGACTGAGTTTTCTTCATGGCAATTATTCAAAGTTGGTTTTAGGGGGATGTACATGAAAAGTCAGCAAAGAGATATGGAATATATTTTTAAGTGTGATTTGAAAAAAAACCTACGTCATACATAGGGCATACATTAGAATTGTGTTTTGAAGTTTGAGATATTTTCAGGATGGACTTTAAACTGAAGTTACACATTTTTCTCATACTGTTCATTCTTCCTGGCTGAATGTTGATGGTACACAGGAAATGAGTGGCTTTAAACTGCTCAGAAGAGGAGACGCCAAACCATGGAGTTGTTTAAAGTGGCAGAAAACTTCCAAATCCACAGCGGGCAACTCTTGCAAGTGGAAAAAGTGCAGCAGGTTAACTGTGATTTATTCATGACAACTAATGCACTTCGCAGAAAGCAGACACTGTTGTTGCTACAATATTGGGGAAAATTGGCTGAAAAAATAATACTTGCATAGCCATTAGATGGAGAACAGTTATAGAATCTCAAGGGACAGTTATTAACGATAGCTGGCATTTATTTGGTTATGTCTTGTAATGAGATCTCCACTCTCTGAGAGGCTGAGGTGCTGTGAAGAAACATGAAAACCCTTTTTTGCCACCATGAGCTATTTTCAGCTTTTCCTGCGCTGATGACCAGGAAAGCAGAAACCTTCCCTCTGCCTGATGCATCAGGTTTCAGTCATTAACACAGCAGGAGAGAGGAGACAGTTGGAAGCAGCATGTATTTCCTGTGTGATTGATGAGAGCTGGGCAGGCCACAGTAGGGGCAGAGACTTGCGCATGGTTTCCCCAGGAGATTTTGAATACACTTTGCGCCTGGTCACACCTGCAAACAACTTTGCTCCCAATAACTGGGAACTGTTTTTGATCAGGGAACTGTTTTTAGGTGGGAACTGTTTAGGTGGGAACTGTTTTTGATCAGTGCTCTAAAAAATGGGAAGCACTTTTCTGTCAGGACTATGACTATGTCTGATTATCTGTCAGTTGAGTTAAATGGGAGTTCTCCATGTGGTACTGACAGGAGGAGCAGGCCTCAGAAAAGCAAATTCCCTAAAGGCTAGGTAAAATCCCAAGACTGTCTGGGAACAACATATTGTCTGCATGTACCAAGGGCCAAATACTGCTATCAGCACCATTAAAGTCAGTGGAGTTGTTCAAGTAATTGAAGGCAAAGTCTGGGCATAGAATATTAAAGCAATATTTTAAGTCAGACTGGCTGGATCTGAAAAATAAAAATGCCAGTGACCTTGCTTGCCAGCTCTCTGTTTCAGGGTATTCTAGTTTTCCTTGTTGGGGTTAAAGGTGGAGCAAACTGAGCAAAAGAAAAATGGAAGCACATATAATAAGTGTTGAGTGCTTCCTCCCTGCATGAGTTTTCAGGAGCCAACTGTATATTACAGTGATGAGCTTGTCTACTCCTTTAAGGGAGAAACTGGGTGATGTAATACTCCCCAGTAGCATGGCTGAAGGATTATCAGTGTACTTGCCTTGTATTTGGCCTAGGTTGGTAGTGACCAAAAAATCATTAATGTCTCATGGTTGCTTATTTCCCTTAATGAAATGAAATGGCGATAAAAAGCAAATACCTACTGGGAACTTTAAGAGTGAGCTGACCTGCAAAACACCTGCATTGCAGCCCTATGTGTAAGGACATTTTTGGAAGAAGCCGAGCACAGCAGAGTGAAGATTGTGGTCGTTTGGTGCTGAACCCTGGTGAAGAACCCTGGCCTCCCAGGGCATGCGAGCCCAGTGATCAGATGAAGGCAGGAGTGGTTGGTGGAGAGCATAGCAGAGAACAGAGAGGGCGGATGGTGGGCATTATATAAACTAGAAAAACAAAACAGCTTGCTTGTGAATGAAACTGAAGTGTCTTGTGAGTCCATCTGGGACTAGGAAGCCTTGGTAAGAGGCAAATTAATCAGATTCTACTCCTATAACAACCCATTACAATGGTAGGGGCCTTACATCAGTGGTAGCCTTCTTCTGACAGAGGCACTGTACAGCTTGAGGCAGCACCAAGCAAAGGTGAGACCGTGGAGATCACTTGAGAGCAAAGCAGTTAGGGGAAATAAGTGGATCTGTTCAAAGAATATAATTTTTTTGTGCAACAAGAGCCTTCATTTACCAGGTTTCTACTGTACATTGTAGGACATTGCCATATCAAAGGCCTGGGGAAGCTTCTGGCCAGCAGAACTACCAGAATTATTTCATGACAATCTGTATGCTGAAAAAGAGTCTTCCCACCATGGTTTTGATTCTTACGCTGCATAAATATAAAGGCCTTTATTCCTGGCATGCAGTTTAACAAAGCAATTACTGTTATTTACTCCAGTTCACTCCAGAGAGCCATTTCACAGAGGCAACACTGCTTTTGACAAAGCTTTCACAGTACTGTTATTGGTGCCTTTAATGATTTCTCAGGCTCCGGTTCACATCAAGGCTATGAATGGCTTTTCCAGACAACACTTTGAGCCTTGAGTGGGCTGGAGTTTTTGCATTTTAAATGGACAGTCAAAGTTCATATACTATATCAGTTTTCACTTTACATGCCCCTAGAGCTATTTTGCTTTAGTAGTCTACTTTTGTGTAAGGTGATTTTTCTTGTGAATTGATAGTCTGCATGTTGTTGTGGTTTGCCATCTCCTCTGGGAATCTAAGCATTTAACATTACACAGAGATAGAGTTTAGTGACCCTTGTTTGAATGCTTGATGGTAGTTTAAAAATAGATTCTAAACGAGGGAGCACTTACATGGTCTCAAATAGTCCCTACCAAAAAAGGGCTGTGGGGTACAGTAGTTGATTCATTTTATTTTCCATCGTAACCTTTCTCCTCAGGCAGAGTTTCACTTTCAGGTCTATGTTTTGACTGAATGATCAATCAACAGCTGGGTATAAATTACACCTACCTGCAGAAAAACCTAGCTAATCTCAGCACGGAAGAAAAGAGTCACTGGAAGAAGAGGGCAATCACATGAGCATCTGGTGGTAAAATTGGGGGTGATGGTTACTTTGCACCCAAACACTGGAAAGGGTTGGAATGCAAAGGTATCATAAAGGGGAGCAGAAGAACCTGCCTTTGGGCTGGGAGTATACCCATCTGAGGAAATAATCTTGAAATGAGCAACTTCGAGCAAAGAATTACATGGCAAGAAACTGTCTGCAGATTGTATCTGCAATGATCCTATCTCTTGGTTCCTTTAAGTAGGATAGGTAATGTCATCATCTGTTCATCAGATTAGATAATCAATGAGATGACTGAGACTGTGCGAGTGGGGAACTCTGACTCAGGACACGTTGACTAGTCAAACATGTACAATTCCAAGTCGTATATGAGCCCAGCAGAGATGTTTGTGATGTCATCTGTGAACTGAAGCCTGTTTGAGAGAAGTTGGCCATAGCTTCCCCTGATGTGTTTAAGTTGGAGTTTGGGGGCCGGGGAGGAGGGCTGAAAATCTTTAGCTTCCTCTCTCATTCTGTCTCCTAAGTGGCCTCTTCATGGCAAATTAGATTCCTAGCAGCGTTATCTGGACCACTGTTCCCTCAATTAATTTGAGGGAATTAATTCCCAAATTTGGAGAGCTAGAAAGATCTCTGCCTGTTTCATTCCCTCACCTCCCCCCCAACACAGTGCAAGACGGAAACTTTAGAACAGAAAATTCAAGATGGTTGAATTTTTTGAACAAAATTCTTTCATGAAAAGAAAAAAGGCAATTTTTGAAAATGGAAATTTTTGCAAGAAATTTTCATTTTTGGAGGGATATTCTGGTGGTTTGGGGTTTGTTTTTTTTTCAACAAAATCCCCAAGTTATTTGACACAATTCACCCATTTTTCTGGCCACGAACAGACTTTGACTTTCATGAATTCACTTATGATTTGAAAGTATTTGATTGTCTCATGGAAAATTTTTTGCAAATTATGTTTGCAGCATTTATTCAATATTGCTGACGTGACAGGTTACCTTAGCCATGAGGAATTTTTCTGTTCCCCAATTGGCTTAGTATATCTGTAATAAAGAAGGGGAAAGCATAATCAAGTCTCTGCCCTTTTAATTCTCTCAGGAATAAGGTATTAAGTTATGAGGAGCTTCCCCAGCAGGAGTATACCCTTTAAAAATGTCCCTTTGCTGGCTCCTGGAGTAAGTCATTTATAGAAAAATGAGGCTACTATAGTACGTGCTGGAATCTGATTGAATATAGCAAGCGGTAATACATACATGTACATAAAAATGTTACACGGTATCACCCTACACTCTTTTTCCTCCACTTATGAGTCAATGTTTTAGCCAACAGAAGTTGGCCCAGTAATACCTCACCCACCAGACCTCTGTTAAAAGCATGATATTTAGGTTGCAAAGGCAAGCACACAAAATTTAGGATCCCCCAGTTCTTTTCTTAAAGGCAAAGCTTAATCTAGTCAGCAATAATACATACATACACATAAAAGTGTTGCACTATATTACCCTTAACATTTGTTTCTCCATTTATATAAGTCAATGTTTTAACCTTGTCAACTCCAGCTGCTTTCCAAATATAAAAGGAGTACTTGTGGCACCTTAGAGACTAACCAATTTATTTGAGCATAAGCTTTCGTGAGCTACAGCTCACTTCATCGGATGCATACTGTGGAAAGTGTAGAAGATCTTTTTATATACACACAAAGCATGAAAAAATACCGGAGGTACTGTAGCTCACGAAAGCTCATGCTCAAATAAATTGGTTAGTCTCTAAGGTGCCACAAGTACTCCTTTTCTTTTTGCGAATACAGACTAACACGGCTGTTACTCTGAAACCTTCCTAAATATAGTTTGCCATTTGGTTTTCCAAATTTTCTGAGTGGAATTGATAACTGCCCTTTATGGTGGAGTTCCTTTTTGATTGCTGTGAAGGGAAAAAATAAATAGCAAGCAGGCTACTGCTGCTTCCTGCTGTTTGTGTTACCTTCATCAATGCAGTGTTTCAAGGCAGCTGAAATCCTCTTATTTTTGTCAGTGTGACACTGTGTTGTACCAATCGTAGCAAAAGACTCCCATGTCAGGCTCTTGGTGACGGATAACAAAAAGGGCTATATTTAACCATAGTTGCAGAAAACTCCCTGTTGTTTATATTCTGAACTCAAAGCATTCGGCTCCTTAACCAAGTTCCACCTTGAGGATCCAGGGCAAGAACACTGTGCAAAGTGGTAATGTAACTGTTCAGCTTTTAATAAGGAAAACTTTCAACCTCATTAGCTGCATGCTGTGAAGGCACAGCTTGGTTGGGTATGCTAGGGGACATGTGTAGCTCAAGGTTCAAAGCTGACCAAAGGTCATTTGGAGATGGCAATTTTTGTGCTTTTGATTTTGTTTCTGATTATTAGCTGCTTACTATTGTTTGCTCTGTTATGATGAGAGGGTGGGCAAATGTTAGGAATGACAGGTCCTTAACGAGGCCACTGAGCTCCTTTCACTTCACTGCTACCTGCTTCCTAAAATAACAGGCAAAGAGAAAAACCTGACAGGTGTGGCAATTTCCCATGATGAAATCACTTCCGCAGCAGTAAGTGGTTTGGAATAAGATGTGGGGAAGTGATATCTTGAATAAGTAATTACTGTAAGAATATCCCCAACTTTAGCTGCCTGATGATGTAACTTCTGTAGAAGTTTAATTATCATCAAGTTTAAGAGATCTAAGTTAAGCTCTCCCACCATCAAATCAAATGATCGAGCGATTATATTAGCTATTACATGCCTTTTAGCCGTGAAGCAACGATAATACTGTATACATTACAGTAATATATGTTTATGTTAAGGATGTGCAGGCAGATTAAGGTTTGCATTGTACAATGAAAAGCGGGGCTAAGATTTTCAAATGGGCCTAAAGCAGTTAGATAGTTTACTGCCTTCGGTTTGAAATGGGAGTTGAGTGCCTAACTCCCAGAGCCCCATTGTAAAGCTCAGTAAAGTTTACACTCTTACCCAAATATTTTGGGTGATAAGGGCAGGATTTCCCTCAGATCTGAGAGACCCTCCCAGAGGCCAGGTCTACAATGAAAAATGTCACTGTGCCTTTACACAGTTGCCAGCAATCATGTTAATCGACGTAATGCTGAAGTCTGTTTTAGCAGTGAGTGTAGAGCAAGACGAAAGAGTATTCAGTAATGTGCCATCTAAACAGGATTAAATTGTCAGTTCTGGGGATAATATTTTGATGTGTAAACCTGGCCAGGAAGAGGAGGAAAGTATCACCAGGTGCGTGTGTGGCCTACAGTGCTGCTTTACTGGAGCAGTGTGTTTGTCCAGCTAGCAGTTGCTGTTCACAGAAGCATACTCACTAGATTTCTGAGAAGCTGATGTGCCTTTAACATAAAGCTCAAAACTCTCAGGCCTTGTCTTCACTACTTAATGTATTATTCAACACACCTTTTTTCCTAGTGTGACTCAGCCTAGTTGGAATGAGGCCCTCCTTACATTAATTGTCTGGGAATTAATTGAACATTTAGAGCCAAGGAACAAAATAGTTTAGGGGTATTTGAGGGGAGCAAGAGGAAGGGAGGGATTACTCTAGTGTCTCTTCTGAACAAAAAATTCAGCGGGAGATAATGTTTGCCATGGTTTACTTAATCAAGAATCCAAATACAGATGGGGAGCAGACAGTCTTTTGTAATTGGAGTGAATTTACAGGAGCAGAATGCAACCAGTGCTGAATGAAAACAAGCACTGAAAGTAATGGGAATGCTGTAAATACCTTGCTCTGAAGGCAAATTTCATAAGGAATCAAAATTGCTTGTTCCTAGTCCTCTTCCTACCCTCTACATTCATCCGGAGTGGTTATATATCACTGCTCCCTGTGTATCTCACTCCACGTACCGGGTGTAAAATCATCTGTGCATTTCCATAGTCTCTCTATACCTCAGGTTAGCTTGTTGGGAATATTGATTTCATTAATGATGGAGCAGCCATCACCAAGTCCTCTTCTTTTGGACCCCACCCATTTTATGTAATCTGGCATAAACTTGGTTTTGTTTGTAACTCTTTAGAAATAGCATACCAACATGTGCCCAGTTGTCCAGGAACAATATGAGCCCAAGTAGGGATCTGTTATGGAAGGAAAGTATGTGGGGAATTCAGTGTGCTTACTATAATAATATCCCACATTTATTAAAGTAAATATGAAAGTGCAGATGGAAGTCATTAAAAAGACCTATGGCCAATTTCAGCTGCTGGCCTGAGAGGGTGCTACCTGAAATATACACCAGCGATTCATTTCACTACTAGAGAGAGAGGACTATTTGGGAAGGGAAGAGAATGTGTTCTACCCATGGCTCAAACATAAAATGAAGCCAGCACACTTATTGGAATGTCTGATGACAGAATTATCCAAGAGACTAAATATTTTGTCTTATTTCTTATAAATGAGAGTTAACTGCTGTATGAAAAGAAGCGACACAAACTAAAATAGCTGTTCAAGAAATGCTGGGAACAATTAGCAATCAAAATGATTGTACATGTGAAAGTTATTACTGCTAAAAAAGAACTCTAGATTAGGGTTAATTATAAGATGATGCAGTAGTATAATTAGTATTCTTCCTATGGAGGATTATGGTCCTCCTCAATGCTCTTTTTGATTGCCTTCCTCTCTTTTTTAATTTTCTCCTTGTCCTTTTTGATTATCTACCCTGTGACCCTGAGGGCTCCTAAATGTAATACAATAGAAATAACATTTTAGTATTAGAGGTATTTTTCTTTCTTTTTTTTTTTTTTTTAGAAAACAGACTGTTAACCTCTTGCTTACCAAAGGGTGAGAGGCTGACTACTTTTTTCTGAATAAACAGAAGGGTGTTATGGCTTCTGTGGCGCCATTAACAGCAGAAACCGTCTCTAAGATCCCAGCATTTTTGTGCAGTGGCTCTTTTTGCCTATCCTGAAGCGATCTCTAAGCATCTGTCAGGCATTAGTCTGCATACGAATGAGCTGAGAGCGAACAGAGAACGTCGAATGTATTTTTACTTGGCAAGATGAGATCTAGTGCACCTTAGCAGACCATTAGGTGGTAAGATGAGCAATGTGAGTTTAAATGTCCATTACCAATTACCTTTTCTTTATAAGCTTAAAGAGTATTCCTTTTATGACATAGTGTCCCTTAGGAATATAGGCTGAGATTTTTTCCAAGGGTCTTAATCACTCCACTCCTATGGATTCCCATGGGGAGACTGGGTTGCCAAACTCCATCAATCTTGTTTGAAAATTTATTTTTTATTTTTATTTTATTTATTTGTTTGAAATTTATTTCCCTACCATTTTTGTTTTTCTCCCAAATGTGTCCAGCATTATGTTTGGCTGTCTCTCTGGTGCCTAAAATCCCAACATACATATTTTCTGTGTTCCGCTCATGACACAAGATGACCTTGAACTTACTGTTGTAGTCAACGAATACGCTCATCCCTGGGAAACCTGAATTATATTAACAAACTGAGGTGTATTCTGTTAATTCTCTCTGTTTCGCGTACAGCTGTCTTGTGATGACATCTCAAATGCGGTACTTACCTTTTCCTTAATTCATGCTACATGCTGCCTATTAATTCAAGGTACCTTCCCTGATCATTCATTTCATTAAAACAAAGAGGACTTTGGTTCATCAGTGTTTATTACTTATATCCATTTCAGACAGGATCTTTTAGCTAGAGTTGTGGTCATTAAGACGTTGTCTGAGATGTGGTTGCGTTCGCGTTGTCTGGTTTTTCCAAGCTTAACATAACTCACTTTCAACTTCAGATATGCAAGTAAAGTAAGACTTTGTCAGCACTTTGATTCAGCCATTGGAGGCCAGCAACTGGTGACAGGTTTCAGAGTAACAGCCGTGTTAGTCTGTATTCGCAAAAAGAACAGGAGTACTTGTGGCACCTTAGAGACTAACCAATTTATTTGAGCGTGAGCTTTCGTGAGCTACAGCTCACTTCTGAGCTGTAGCTCATGAAAGCTCACGCTCAAATAAATTGGTTAGTCTCTAAGGTGCCACAAGTACTCCTTTTCTTTTAGCAACTGGTGAAACACCTAAAGTGTAAGCACCAGAAAGGTGCAATATGCTCTGATTAAGCTTGAACCAGGAAAACTGGAGAGGTGCTAATCACAACTTTGCTAATCTATACTTGGGGTTTGCAGTAAGTTTATTGAGTTGGGGCTAGTCTGAAGAATAGACAAGGCTACGCTTATCTTATCAAACAGTATCCCCCTCCTTCATCCAGTCCACTGGACAAAAGAAACATGCACATTTTTTCACTTAATTCTCTTTGAAGGGCTAAAGATTGCAGATGATTCTTAATATCATTAAGTTTTCCCCTCAGGTTAATTAGCATTTGAATATTTAATAGAAAGGTCAGTGGTTTCTTGCGTTGTCAATAATGCAAGTGAACTGAATTATGTCAGTCCTCAGTGCATTCCAAAGGCAAGATTACAAACAACAAGAAATTCATAAATTCAGATAAAATAATTAATAAGCATTCTTCCACTGAAGCATTTTGATCCAGTCTGTGTGCAGAGTCAGCTTCCGTACATCAGTGGGGATGTACATGGGCCAGCGGAACAAGGACACTGGGTGTGACTTAGGTGGTTTTCATTAATGACCAGCAGGCCAAAATCAAACTGATAGGGCACAGATTGCATTTTAGTGTGATGATGCTAAAATGGTGGCTTTTACAAATACTAGTTGACAAAGTAGAGGAATTAAAATGAAATAGTTTAAGTGTTTAGGAGCACAAGGACTTTCTTGTTTGCGTTATACCATATCAAAAGTAGGTCTAATTTGAGGGCTAGCTGATTAATAGTGTACCTTTAAAATGTGATATGCAATAAGTTAGTTATAATAAAAATCTAATTAATAGTGATAGGAAGCAAATATTGGAGGTATAAGAACCTGAACAGAATAAAGAATGTTTGCCTCCTTCTGCCCCTAGAAGTGAATGCATGTTAGCATGGAATGGAGCATCTGTATGTACTTGATTACTGGAATTATGCTGTCTGACAAAGGTAATAAATTATTCTTTGTTCCAGAAACAGGTAAGACGCGTGGACACTACTTGTACTTGGTCTCTCTATTGGCCCCTCAGTGATAGTGAAATTTGCAAAAGTAATAATATTGTTAAGTAGAGAAAAAAACAACAGGTAGATATTGGTGACAAGCCATGACACTGGGAATTAGGGAAGAGGTATGGAGAAAAAAGAGACCATGATTTTTAACAAACTGGTCTTATTCTCTCTGTTCTCTCCCAGGGACAGGATTCAGAGACAAGAACAGATTAGTCCTCTTTTTTTACCCCAGTGGTAGCATACTTGTTTCAGAGGGAAAAGAGACCCCAGAAATGGATCCTAACGTATGATCCTTTACCTGGGGAAGAGACTGAGAGCATGGTGCATAGCAAGCATGCTCCACAGAGAAAGTGGGGAAAAGGCAGCTTACCTGTCAATCTCCTTTTAACAAAGCATGCTGGGAAGGGGAGTTGATTGTCTTGTGTCCTTTGTAATGCAGGCCCTTCTACTGTACAGTTAGTTCTTAGAAGAATACTGTTCAGGAAGGAGTTGCTGTGCAAGGGTTCCAAGGAAAGTGAGACTCGGGGAAGAACATACAGGTGGATTCTGGGAAGGGCTATCCTGCGTGGAAAAAAGCGCACTTGGTTGTATTTTGGAGATTCATTTAGAGATCAGTATCACTTAATGTTTTTGGGAACTCGTTTAAATGCAAGTAATTGTGTTTGCTGGTATAATAAACACTGTTTTGGAGGAAGATAATTGCTTCATTTCTCTTCTTTATCTCACCCCTTTTGTGTCAGACAGGGTATCCTGACTCACTGCTGTGAGTGGCGACACTAATGCACAGCACATGTTATTGGCTGCCTCACTGAAAATATTCCTAAAATATTTCCCCCCAAGTATTTTAGACCAAAAAGATTGGGGCGTGGCTGTGACTTTCACAGGCTCTCTAAACCTAGATGCATAGGTTAGGGAGAGAGGGGCAAAGAAACATTTCTGATTGCTGGAAAAAGTTATCCAGCACTCGACACATCAGAGCAGAGATCTGGGGAGTTCTGGAAATGAATAGCTTGGCAAGGGAAGGACGGGCATAATGTGCTGCCTTTGTTAACATTTCACAGCTAGAACTGAGTCTGAGCTGTGGCATTCTGGATCTGAATTTAGCCAGAGTCCAGGTTCAGGCCCCTCTTGTCTTGCTTTCCACCTCAGCCTCCCACACCGCCCCCATCTTGTGCTTCAGAATGTCATGGCACATTTTGGTCCCTTTGTATTAATTTTTTTTAAACTGACAGGAAGAAGGAAAAATTGCATGTTGTTCCTGGAATACACTGGCACCAGCTGTGTGTGCTGAGCTTGCAGACTTGTGTTTCTTGGGACTAGAACTCCCTAGTCACTTATTCGTATTCTCTCTTGCTTCCAAAATGAATGATTGCCATTTTTCCTACTTACAAAAAAACACCTGCAGCAAAAAAAAGCAGAAAAAGAAATATTGAAACAAAAACACTTCTTAGATTCTGCTTTAGCACCAACAAGGAGAGAGACCATCTTTCCATTATTTTCAGGTCTTTGTTCTTGTTAAACTCTGCCAACTAAAATATAAAGCAAATTTCCTAAGTGGTCTGTGAACAGATAGGGTCTTCATGTTTCCCAATACATACAGTTTGGTTACTGTGCGAAACCTTGTCTACTTACCTTTAAACTTAATAGAACCCTTACGCAATAAGGCTTTAGTGTGAGCTGCTAGGGAGGGAGGTTTCCTGTTCCTGTCTCCAGGTGCCTAAGCCTTTTATGCTGCTGAGTTGGAACTGAGATCCGCCTGGTTTGCTTGTCAGCATGGATCCACAGAATAGCTCTGCACCTCCACAGCAGGTTCTAAGACTTGATATCCACAAATGAGGTTCTGCCACTCTGTCAAATTCAGCCCCAGTAAATAACTGGGCTCTAGGTGTTCTTTTTAAAAGACATATTGAAAGAACACAAATAAACCATTTACAGCTGTCTTTATACCATTTAAACATTTATAAAGGTAAAAATTAATATAATCATGGCTTAACAGGAAAGGCAAGTGATTATACAATGTTGTTTAGTTACTGATTACTTATGTTTGCCAACCCTCCAGTATTGTGGCGTAGGAAGTAATGATTAATCTTTAATTAAAGATTATGTCATGTGATGAAACCTTCAGGAATATGTCCAACCAAAATTGGCAACCCTGGCTGGAGGTCTGTACAGATTCGTCCCTTTAAATAGGAAAGCTAAGGTAACGTCTTTGGCCTCAGATGTGTCTCCTGTATTGTAGTTGGAGAGCTCGAAGGTTTGTGAACAAACTATATGGAGTGGCACAATACAAGGTTTGGGGAGTAGTTGCGTGGAGCAGATTCACAGCTGCTCATATGGTCCAACACTTCTCCACCCCGCTGTAAGGAGGTTTGTAGCCAAAAATTAAGCAACATCGTGGAGACAAAGACACTGCCCAGTGGGCATGAGATCTGCAGAGGTGGATGCAAAGTCTTCATGTGTGCTTATTCTGTAGCCACCAGTTTGCTGTTACTGCAGCAGTTCAGCTGCATTGTGGTGTGGGGTAGGGTCAGAGGGGCCTTCTAAGGCTCTTATGCAACTGGCTGAATTTCAGACCGCATGTTTAATATCGCTAGGGTTGTCAGGTGTCCGGTTTTCGACCGGAACGCCTGGTTGAAAAAAGATCCTGGCAACTCCGGTCAGCACTGCTGACCAGGCTGTTAAAAGTCTGGTGGGCCAACCACAGCAGGGCAGGCAGGATGCTGGCCCAGCTCCACGTGGCTCCCAGAGAGCTGCTGGCATCGCCCTCTGGCTACTGGTCTTAGGGGCGGCCACGCGGGCTCTGTGCGCTGCTACCCCCTCAGTGCCAGCTCCACAGCTCCCATTGGCTGGGAACCCCAGCCAATGGGAGCTGCGGGGGCAGTGCCTGCAGTCAGGGACAGCATGCAGAGCCCTCGTGGCCGCACCTCTGCCTAGGAGACAGAGGGAAATGCCTGCAGCTTCCTGGGAGCTGCCTGAGGCAAGCGCCACCCGAAGCGCACACCCCAAACTCCCTCCTGCATCCCACCCCTATGCCCCAGCCCGCAGCCTCCTCCTACACGCCAAACCCCTCAGCCTCACCCCAGAGCCTGCATCCCCAGCCCAGACACCCTCCCATATCCCCCCATCCTGTCCCAGCCCAGAGCCCCCTCCTTCACCCTGAACCCCTCATTTCTGGCCCCATTCCAGAACCCACACCCCCAGCACAGAGCTCATACCCCTCCCCAAACCCCTTCGCCCCAGCCTGGAGCCCCCTCCTGCACTCCAAACCTCCAGCCCCACCCCAGAGCCCAAACCCCAACCACTTGCCCCAGCCCGGTGAAAATGAGTGAGTGAGCAAGGGTAGGGAAGAGCGAGCGACAGAGGGAGGGGGGATGGAGTGAGCAGGGGCGGGGCCTCAGAGGAGGGCTGGGGCAAGGGTGTTGGGTTTTCTGCAAATAGAAAGTTGGCAACCGTAAATATCGCTCTGTGTCCCAAAGGAACGAGCGCATACATGTAGGGATTGAAAATAGTCACTGAAGCCAGGTGTCCACTTAGGGAACAAACTTCTGAAATTCTGTGTGTTCTTGCTGGCAAGGACTTTGTAGGGTGTTTGCCACTGGGGGCAGGGGGGAAGCTTTTCTGTGATAGGCATACTAGCATATCCTGTAGCCAGTGCTTCCTGTCGTGGTTCAGCCAGGAATTTGGGAGTCAGTTAAGTAGTAACACATTGTCATGTTTTGTTTGGCAGTGTGGACAGATCATTTTTCTTATAGCCATGTTATCACCGTGTTGTAAAAACCTGCAGTAGTTTTAAACATGGTTCTTAGCCTGCTGTCAGCCATGGCGTGGTTAGGGCCTGAGGAGTTGTTAACCAGACATGAAATGGAGAAAATATAATATAAAAGACAGTTTTCCCCAAAATGATACTCTATAAAGATAAGGAAGGTTGTTTAAAATAGTAACCACCTAAGCTGGGAAATTACAAAATGACAGCTATTAGTCAGTATTTACTGGCAAGGGGAGACAGTAAAAAACCACACATGTTCAATATAGTACAGCAAGTAAAGTGACTTGGCTTACTAGACAGGATAATAGTGCAAGGATCTGTTCTTCTTGAGATAGTTGCAAGATGGGGACAGATAACAGTGGGCTGTCTTTGTTATGGGAGTTTGGACATGTATAAAGCTTGTTTAGTTCCTTAGATAATATCCTGATATAGCCTAATAATATGCTGTTTTTACTCTCTCCTGGCATTTTTCTTGCCAAGCCTGAATGCAAAGGATGGCCTGGCTCCTCAGATTTCGGGGGGGTGGGCGGGGGGTGGGGTTTGGGCTGTAACTATCGTGACATACCCTTTTTTTGTGGGAAGAGAAAGCTAGTATGATCTTGGATTCTGTATGGTTTTGGAAGGGAATATGACATTTTAACAGCAAGATTTGTATATATTCTATATATAATGAGGGAGAATGTCCCACTAAATCAGATAGAGAAAGCTATTGTACTGCTTAAACAATAAGAACATTAAAAACCCTGATGCGCCAGAAAGATCTCTATTCAAAGCACTGAAGCACCCCAGCTAGACCTAAAGGTAGGATTCTGTAAGGTGAATCTCCTAACAAGCTAACTTTTCAAAGGTTTTTGTGCTCTAAAGAACTTGAAAGCCATGTTTAAAAATTTAAAGGCCTGATATGTTCCAGTTCTGTGGAGCAGCAGAAGGAAGAAGCTTTTTACAGTGCTATAATTCCCCAACCAGCAGCTCTTTAAATTAAGATGTTTATGACAGCTGCTTCCACTTAATGGAATGTACATTGCCTTGGTCATTAATTATTGCTTTTTATTTAGTTATTACTTGTATTCAGTGAGTGCATGTGATTATAATCCTGCTGTAGTCAGTGCAGTAGAGCATCCTTTTCCTCTGGGGGGAGGGGGCGGAAGCTTTATATATCTTTCTAGTGGCTAAGAAATTTGTAGGAACATATTCAACAAACAGTAACTTATGGGACCTTTCCCATCCTGCAGAATAATTTAACTTGGCAGTGATCCATCCACCTTAATCCTTTTCTCACTTTGCAAGCAGTCAGCTCAGATCTAGAGTCCAGTGGGCAGTCTCTGAACGAAGGTATTTGTATTCAGCTTCCAGAACTGGTCTTAAGTGCCTAGTAAACCCTACAGCTTTGGTTTCATTAATTAGAGACTCCCTTTCGTTGATTTGTGAAAAGCATTGGCCAGCACTTGAGCCTAGTATTCCTTCAGCCTAGTAAATATTTATACAATTCCTTTATGATGTTCATTCATGAACGGTGCTCATTTTCTACGTCTAGAAGAGGCCCCTTTTCAACACGTTAACGATTTCCTTTTGTGACCCCTGCCAAGTGCTGCAGTTGACGTAGGAAGGAGGTGGGGCATGGAGGCTCAGGTGAATTTAAATCTAAGGGATCCTAACAGAGCTTTGTGAATTAATGTATCTCTGAATTCTACTTGGCTGAATTGCTATTTCTTCATTATATTTACAGAGTGCTGACTACTTGATTGGAAAATGGAAAAAAGGTTGAATAGCAATTATTGATTTAAACTTTAATGTGCTGACTGGCAAGGCTGTCATTCAGTATCTGACAGGTAACTAAGTGCTAAATTGTGATGGAATCTATCAGGATACTCACATGAACTCGATCCCTGTCATATCTGAGCATCTCATAAACATAAGTGCATTTATCCTGAGAATCCTTGTGAGGCAGAGCACCATGATCCCTCTGTTACAGATGGGGAACAGAGTGACTTGCCCAAGGACACACAAGAAGTCTACGATAGAGTCAGATCTCCCAAATCCCAGTGCAGTGTCTTAGCAAAAAGACCATCCTTCCTTGGTGATGAGCAAAAAGGGTCATGGTTTCAAAATTCCAGCCCTGGGTGTGCCTACAAAATCGCCCATTCACTTGGGAAGATGTGCAATCAAAAATTCACACATGCTATTGTGCGTGAAAATTCCCTGTGTGTACATATAAATGCAGGGTCCGGTGCATGGAGTTTCTTTAAGGGTACAATTGAGGGGCTGTTTTGAAAATTTCTCTAGTGCCTTTACTTAAACGTCTGATTTATCTTGAATGTGGAAAATACCCAAATGTTACTTTTTTGCTCTTCAACTCTCCTTTCTGCAACCTTTCCTTACCTTGTGGGTCAAGTGCAGCTGGCAGTAGCATCCGTGCAGCATCACTGAAGGGGCAGAATTCCACAGTGTTTAAAACCTGAGCTGCAGTTTCTCAGGGTTTCTTATTTACAACAGAGGTGAGGAGCAGAAAGACAAGAAAACATTTTTATGATGACTTTCCTAAACTTTCTCCAACTCTGAGCCTGCCATGGAAAACCAGATATATTGCCTACCACAGAGAATGAGTACGTGGATCATGCCAGGATACCACACGATATCTCACTGGGTTGCACTGATGTAACACAGTGGACTTTTCTCCATTGTGTTGAGTTCACATTTAAGGCAAGGTCTCTTGGAAGGGCATTTTCAGGATGTGTGTTTCGCGCTACGTGGAAGGCTACAGTCTCTTCAAGAATTTTCTTCTTTTTGTTTTTGTATACAAATGGCCTCCCCACAACCTGATTATAAATGAGCATTGGTCAAGCCATTGCTTAGGCATAGTGTGTATGCGGGGGAGGGGTGAACACCTCAGCCTCACTGTCTCTTAAGGGCTAGCCTACACTGGCAACACTAAAGCGATGCCATGGCAGCGCTTTGACATGGCTTGTGTGGTCCTGGCACAGCGCTGGGAGAGAGCTCTAAAAAACCCACCTCCACGAGGGGCGTAGCTCCCAGTGCTGGTGCACTGTCCACACTGGCACTTTACTGCACTGAAACTTGCTGCGCTCAGGGAGGTGTTTCTTCACACCCCTGAGCAAGAAAGTTGCAGCGCTGTAAATTGCCAGTGTAGACAAGCCCTTAAACACTGTTGTACGTAGTGGGTTGCTGCTGTGTCGGTCCCAGGATATTAGAGAGACAAGGTAAATGCGGTAATATCTTGTATTGGTGAGAGAGAGAAGCTTTTGAACCACACAGAGCTCTTCTTCAGGTCTGGGAAAGGTATTTGGAGTGTCACAGCTAAATGTAACAGGTTGGGGGGTTGTTTTGAAGGCCAGAAGTGGGGGTTCAGGAAAGATTTCTTTCAGGATGGGGTCCCCATTGAGTATAGGTTGTAGTTGGACAGACGTTGTTCCAATAAAAGATATTATCTCTCTTAAACTGATTACTACATGTTTTAACTAGTAAGAACTTAAAATATGTACTTAGAAATGTCTGCTACAGCCAGGTTCTACCATGCTTAAAACTTAGCTCTATAAGCCATGTGAGTTGATTGTTCAAAGCATATTCCAAACTATGTCATGAGTACCAAACAGCTCAGGGGACAATACCGCAACCCTTATATGGTCCTGTTGAATTTAATGGGCGTTTTGCTTGCATAAGGAGTATAGGAGTAGGCCCTGCAGTACTTTGGAACTCAGCTATTTTACCCTCCTTGGGAGCAATTCAGAAAAAAACTCTGATCGCTCAGTGCCAAATCTGATTAAAGACAAGTTAGGGAGAAGAAATAATGCTAAAAGTTGGTTATAATATCCAAGATTCTTGTACGATTCTCCACTATTCTACATCTCCTGCCTAAGGAGAGGATCATGTCACGTTAAGAGTGGAGTTTTATCCTACCCATTGAATTTCCTGACCTACACCTTAATCCTGCATTGTGATCTGCATGGGAGCAGCACTCCACCTCCACGGATCACCAGGTAGGATTGGGGCATTCGTGGATTGAAACTGAAACTATCTTTTCTTAACACAGGGCTTCTTTGGGTGTTCTGCCTTTTTAAGAATAATTCCAAGGGAGCCTATGCTGCTGCCTAGGGACTTTTAAGTCTCCATCTGCTGTGCAAAAAATAATGATGAAAAATCCTTACAAAATTCTTGTAAAATCATTTTCTACACTAATAGCTTGGTCGTATTTGCTTTCCACTAAATACTTCAAATATTGACTATTAGCCTGCCAAGGTTTTTAAAGAACAGGGTTTGAGTTACCTGAGCACACACACAGCTTCTGAAATCAGCGCCATTGTCCTACCAATTCTTTCACCTGTAGTTCCACCAGCGTCTCCCAACAGCTTTGTTCACCTTTTTCACCAGTTTTTCTTGGCACTAACTGGCACCCGTGTTGGCAGCTTCAGTAGAAGTCAAGTGTTGAGGCTCAAGTTTGGAAAGTTTTAAGCACATACTTCAACTGAGGTATTTGCTTAAATGCCTTGAATGAATGGGACTGAAGACTGAACTCCTTCCGTCTCTCTGTTTGAGAGGGTCTATCATACTATGAAATGAAGCTAATGAACAATGCGAGGAAGCTTGCACTGCTGAGGCTTGGTGGATTAAAGAGAACTCTGGTGAATCCAGCAACTTTTGCCAGCACTACATTTACATATTAAAAAGTTTTTTTGTTTTTTTTTAAATTGGTGCCAGAACAAGCCATCCTACACCCTGTGTTTGCCTGGAGTAAGTTTTTATATGGAAATACCTTTTTGTAAGATAGTACTTAGAACGTTTAGAGTTTGTTGAGCTCATTGATTCTGCCAGGAATGTGCTGAGTTTGAGTAAATATGGAGGGTTTTTACAGCAGCTGAGCAAAGCCCTCTCTCAGATAAGATACCTTGTCAGTGAAGAGCACTCTTAAATCTAAATGCCTCAAACACAAAATCTCTCCTCCCCCATCCCTTGCCTTGTCCTCCCACGCTCAAGTCACCTCCCCTCCCCCCCCAAGTCGGATAGTCCTGGATATGATGCCGTTAAAATGAATTTACAGAGTAAAATTCTGCTCAAAATTCTGCTCTTGGGCTCCAATCACTAGTGTTGCAAATTTGAGATATGTATGTGAAGGAGCCAGGTTATTTCTTCCTCCCACCCCTTGTTTAATTTCCCTGGAGCCCTGAAAATAACTAGTGTGGGATTATTTGGAGATATTCATGTCTTTTTGCAGCTACAGTGCCTTCCTGTTGCTCCCAAGCATTTGCAAAAGCTCTCTCTGAGTTCCTGAGGGGAATGCTGTCTACAGGGATCAGAAAGTTTAAGGAAAGAATTAAATGTTCCCATAGCCACTTTGCCAGTTAACGGTGATTGGAGATTGATCCCAGCTTCTTCTGGGGGCAAGGGAAGTTGGTATAAAGTGCAGCCATGAATTGAAAAATCTTTTCCTTTAACCATATTTCTCAGATTCTACATAATTGGTTGTTTGCCTTAGTGATGACTCTGAGATACTGAAGTTTGCCCAAATAGGGTATGAATAGCAATATAACAGTAGCACCTAGGGGCTGCAACTGAAATCAGTACAAACACTTAGTGAGGGACAGTCCCTGTTCTAAATAGCTTACAATCGAAATAGACAAGATACAGGGTCAGAGGAGCAGAGTATATTATTCCCATTTTACAGATAAGAAACTGAGGCACAAAAAGATTAAAGGACTTGCCAAAAGTCATCCAGGAAATCTCTGGCTGAACAAGGAATTGAACATAGATCTCCTGAGTGCTAAACTATTCATACCACAAAACCATTCTTATTCTTGAATTATACACTGTTGACATTTAAACCACAAAACTTAAATCTGGAGGTTCAACCACACTGTGTAGACCATATCAGCCTGTGTAAGAAAAGGGATATATAACACAGCTAAGCTCCTGAGGGTTCAGTACACGGAAGGAAAAGAGAGCAGAGTCAGTTGAAAAAGAGTGTTGGATGTGGGCTGTTTCCTTCACTTTAGTACCAAAATTAGCCTATTTCTGTGCCAAGTTGCTCTGCATATTTCCCATATTTAATGTAAATATTTGTTGAAAAGATTCTGCTGAATTTTTTCAAGTTTAAAAAAAGTTAGAAAGCTAAAAGCATAAGTGGGCTCTATTGAAAGACTAACCCAGCAATTTAATTCAAAGTCCCTGGGCCATAGTCTGGCTTCAGAAGCACCTACCATGAGCCAATTGATTTGACTGTGAAACCTGTGTACATACCAACAGCAGAGGATAAGACATATTTTATTGGTTACACAAATTTATTACCATGTATTATAATCAGTAATAGCCACCCAATTGCCGTTAATAGGATTATAAATCTACCGGGGGACTGGCGGGACAGATGCACAGGCCCCCAGCTCCAACGCTGCAGCCCTTTCTGTTCCCACTTTTGCGTATAGTATTTTTAGGACAGCAAACTTTCACTTGATTTAAAATAACACTTCTCCCATCCCCCATGCAGATATTTCACTACTAAAAATAGAGCTTTTATGGCAGACTCTTTGACCTTCCTAATGGATTCTTATTGGTAAAGTGCCGATGGGTCAGTGCAGCTGTGTCTGAGCTTGTACATTCAGGATTGTCAATGGTATTTTAACCTGGCAATGAGGATGCAGGATCACTGGAGCTATACTGCAATCTGAGAGAAAATGACATTTGTATGATGGTGGCAAATTCAACCTAAATAATGAAAACAAACAAACATTCCCCCTTGTTCCCCCCCCCCCAAAAAAACCCTTAGAATGATACAAAAGGCTCTATATTTTGAAAATATAAATATTAACCTTTTGGGATATTGATTCATTCTGTCTGTAGATATTGATCTTCCTGAGACCGCAAATGTCCCTTTCTACAGATGGTATAAAAAGGAAAACCACTCACTCTTAAGTTCACATTTGATTTCATTATTTACTGTAGTTCAGATATTTCGGAAACCTTTTTATTATAAAAGGTCAAAAAGATACTTAAGGGCTAAAACATTTCATTATCACCTTGCAGTATTTTTCAGACCACTGTAATTTTTTACATGCTGGATTTAAGCACTAGAAGATAATCATCTCAGCAAAGGAGTTAATCTTTTTGACTAGTTTCATTATGCACAGGGATCTGAAGACATTTTGACTGTGCCATGAATTCCCAGCCATGATAACAATGTAGCAGACTTTACACTGCAATATAACTGGCATCCAAAGGCACATGAAAGTAAAAGATTTGCCATGACATTTCACCATAAGGAGAAATGCAAAATATAGAAAACTAGTATGGAGAGGAGACATGTATTAACATATTGTGCCAAATTCACCCCTTGTGTAACTCCTTGGCTTGAGCAGAGTTAGATCAAAGATTAATTTAACCCATATTGTCAGTGTATGTCGCCTATAAGAGAATTCCAGTTCACAGCGGGAGAGACATCAGATTCATTTTAGCGGGAGTTTTACCTGGGTCAGAACTGCAAAGTTGAACCTAACGTACTATAATATTCAACTGTAATTCTCTCTAGAGTTGTGTTTAAGATCAGTTTCCATTATGTTATGCATTTGTGTTGAAAGAAGCTCAGGTGATCAATTAAGCAATAAAAGTGATTTTTTTTCTAGTATGTGAACATTTTACAATGAGAAAAGAATACTCTTTTTGGATGACAGGATTTCAGATTGGTCATAACAGCCTTGCTTTATAGATTAGAAATGGCATTGCACTTCCCAATTTTTATCACCCCTGTTGTGTGCAAAAAAAGTAGTGTAAAACGGTTGTTCAAAAACAATAGCAACAAGTACAGTGCTCACAAGATGGCTTAGTGGGAATTACAAATTTGTCAAACTCCTGTCAAGAAATGTAGTTCCCATCAGTGGCAACCAGTTTATTAATTTTGCTGGAGTCGACAGAGTTTTCTCTAGGGTGTTTTCCCCTTCCCTGAAATAAGTTTAGTGATTTAAACGGAACTCTCCAGGGAGCTCTGCACTAAAGGAGTCTGAAGTGTGGAAGTGCTACTTGTGCTATATTCAAGTCTCACTTTTTGCATAAGTCCTCAGCATAGCTCCTTCCCCCTCCTTATTTCCCCCCATTCATCCACAGCTGATCAAGACATAATAGAATCTGCTTCTCTTCCCCAGGAGAGCAAAGCAATGAGAAGTTGAAATTCAGTATATTTTTGAAATGAAAGGGAACTCGTCTTTAAAATTCAAAAAGTTACCATGGAGAGAGCCTACTGAAAAGATGCCATTTTTGAGACAGTTAATCTCAGAAGAATTATGAAAGTCAAATTTACAAGCACATTGGTGATATAGTATTCGGTTGGGATAAATCAAGCAGCACACAAGAAATTGACTCTCCAGATCATAAATACTCCTTGAAAAAAGACCATTCTTCAGAATCTATAACAGAGCCATTGGGCAAAGAGAAAATATTCCTTGCTAGAGAATATTGTTTATCTTTTAATTAGGGTTAAAATAGTCCCCCAATTGTAATAAGAAGTTGATGTCCACTGCTGTTTCCATTCGAAAAATAATGGGCCAAATTCATTCATACTATAACCATACTGAAGTCAGCGGGGTTACACCAGAGATCAATTCAGTCCAATAAACTCTCCCCATAGTTTTTAAAAAAGATTTCGCACTAGAACTAACATTTCCTTATGGAACAGCCCTATAGGATTTTGAATGACAGAATTTTAAATTCTATAAGACTATAAAAACAACACTGAAAACTCTGTAGCAGGGCCGTAATTATCTATTAAATACTATGGGATGGTTTAAAAAATTATAGAAAGATTTCAATAAAGAATGAAATCCTAAAATTTTAGACTAATTTCCATAGGTTATTTCTTAATTTTTTTATTCTTATTTAGCATGCTTTCACAGTTGCCACTGATATTATTTTGCACCCATATTGATTAAATATATACTAGCTGCAGTCACAATGGTTCAACTTTTTTTAAAAAAATCCAGTAAATCAGGATATTTTCCCCATCATCATTTTACAAAACAAAATATTCAAAAGCAAAATGGTGGAGGGGGGAATGCCGATGATATTGGGAGTCATTCTTTGTGTTTTTGGAGAATGTCCCAAATTGAGACTCCTGATGTGATGTTAGAAAATTATGAGAGTTATCTCCAGGACATAGGCCCAGTGTTCAAATCCAAGATGTCTGTTGATTAAACAAGTGGTTATTTTTATTATCGTGCCCCCTTTTTCAGTGATGTCAGAATAGCTTATCTTGTGACATCACAATCATTCTGATGCCTTATGAAATGGTTGCCAAAGGGAGAAGATAAGGATGTCGCCACATAAGCAGAAGGAGTCATTGGGATAGAGGACAGAGTGAGAAACTCCTTAGTCTCATACCTTTGTGAATGAAGACTACAGCTAGGAGCCAGGCACCCATGTGTTTTTAATCCCAGCTCTGTGGGCTTGAGCAACTTTTATAATTACATTTGTGTCTCTTTCCTTGTCTGTAAATTGGGGATAACACTTGGATTTTGAGATGTTTGCACAGTGCTTTGAAGATGTAAAGCACTGAATAAAGTAAATGCTAAGTATTATTATATCTGCACTAACTGCAAGGAGAGCACACCAAGCATTCCTTGTATAGTTGAATACTTTTCTGATATGGGATAAATCTTCATATTTTCAAATTTACTTCAGTGTAACTATAAAATTCCTTCACTGCATTGCTCATATCTTTGCAAATGTTACAACTCCACCTGAAAGGTAAAGCACTTGCTAGTTAGTCACTACATGCAGTTGTTATGGGGAGCAAATTATAATAATAATAATTTGATTATAAATTACATAAGGAATTGGCAAAAAAAAATTGTAGTCTGCAAATATACCACCTGCTACTGCATTCCTGTTTTTTGTCAAAAGTTAAGCAGGGCTATACTGGGTCAGTACTTCCTTGGGAGATCTCCAAGGACTGCTTGAGTGTTAAAATGGAGCTGGTGACTCAATAGATGGTACACTTCTTCCTTAGACAGTATTGAACCAATGTCCGTGTGTTGTACTAGTTGATATTGGGCTGTTAGAGGTGCCATCTTTCAGGTAATATATACAAGTTCAAGCCACTCAGGCATAGGAGCCAGTGATTTTCTACAGTATGGTATTACTGCTAGACCTATAGCAGGTGGATTTCCACAGCCACCATAGTATCCCAGCAGTGTTTAGACGTTTCTTATGTTTACCTGTATTGACAAGGAGAAGCATGCAATTGAGAAAACAAGATATGTATTATAAGCTTAGAAATGGCTTGAATATTGGTTTTGGAGGGTGGCAACAACCAGAATTTGGGAGAAAGTTGCTGTTCTCCAAGGCATTACCATGATTAAACTATTAAGACAGTTACCCCATTCTCTCAGCTGTATAAATATTTTTTTCTGCCCTTTAGCTACTGTACTGATGAAAGATTTTCTATGCAAAACTTATGTGAAGATTTCCATCTATGTAAAGTCTTCCCTTATGTACAGTCTTGAAGAGAATGGGGAATCCTTCTGTGCCTATGTGCAATTTGTGTGCACCAGGGTTAATTGAAGAAAATATGCACTGAAGCCAAACTGGAATTCAGCCAGCAATACAATTGTCTCTTTGATATGCAGCTCTACAACACATCCTAGTACTATATTTTACAATGGGCTTAACGCCTGAATGTAGTTCTGCTAAGATAACTTCTCAAGGTGAATATCTGACATTGCTTCTTTCATGGACTGAACCGTAAAGCCATTAACCTCACAACTTAATGAGAACAAAATTAAATACCTGATAAGATTTATCTTGTCAATAGAAGTCAAATGGGAGCGCTGTTTGGTTCTTTAAAATATTGTTTTCTAATGTATCTATTCTTAGCTGTGTTAGTATGTCACTAACTAAATGATACATATGTGACAGAAATTTGAGTTTCTCGTGTTACAAACCTAATTATTTTTCTATTAAACCTTAGATGAAAATAGTATGTTAAACTTGGGAAGTATCTTTATCTGAATAAGTAGTACTATTTATGGACATAGGTCAAGAAATACTAGACATGGGCCAGGCTCTGGCTGCAAAATTTCAATGTGAATTTTAACCCCCCTGAAAGTTCAAGAGTTTTGAGCTGAGGGGCTTTGGTTAGTTCATTCCAGGGATGTGACAGCTCTGAGATTTGAAGTTGGAACCCTGCCCCCTACCACAACCAAGTGTGTGTGTTGGTTCAGGCCCAATGAATAGGGCCAGCCACCACCTGAGCACCCCGACGTGGCCAGGGTGCCTCTGCTGTGTCCAACCTGTTTTCCCCTTCACCAGACCTCTTGCAACAAACTCCGGAGTCTCTCTTTCAGTCACAGCCCTTCTTAGGGTCTTTGTTTTTTTTTTAATTAAATTAACAATGTTCTCAAACAAACACAAATAAATCTTCTATCCTGGCTTTAGCTGGGCACAGCTCCCCCCGAGGAACTGTGCCTTCCTCGAGAACCGCTGCAGACCTCCACTGCAGCTTCACTCTGCAGACCCCATCCCTGCAGCGTTTTACCCTGGGGCCACTGGTTCAACCCAAGTGTGACTTGTCCTGTAATTAGGGCTGTTTTAGCCCCAGGCTCTCCACCCCACAGGCAAGCCACCCTTTTGCACCATAGTATAGAAAAACCCTGGTGATTCAGCAGTGTTACCAAAGCTATACAAAGGATAACTATTATCTCTATATCTCCATGCAGTAAAAATACAGCACCAGGACTAAATCAACAGTACCACAAGAAGCTCAAATAAAGACTACATAGAAATAACCCTTATTTTCAATTCAAACATTGATCATAAAAGTGGATCTTGTCCATTACCATCTTAACTGTGTTCCTTAAGCACCTTGCCGTTCATTATTAGTAAACAGAAGGTTAGCAACATACAGCACAACAAACGTACAGAGACATAGTATGGTATTCTACAAATACAGGTTACCTCACAGCATCTACCAATTTGCTGTATTTCCAAACCAGTAGATAATTCAGAGGTTAGTTCAAAGACTGTTTCAATCATTATTCTGAAGTCTATGCCAAATCCAGTTTCATCTTTATAGTCAATGCTTTCCCTCCTCCTTTTGAATCAAAATGTTCAATGCTATTTTCCATTTTTATGCAGAATTTTCAGTGGCCAGTAAAGAAATACTGGCTTTATTCAAACATTTTATAATGTTTGCCCACTATCCTAATTTTGCCCAGCAGTTTGAATGCTACAGAAGCTGAAGTACTATTTTGATGCGGATTCCTTTAAAAAACATACGAATGCCTTAGTGCTGGATTTCCAGGAGGACTCCCTTTTGCCTGCAGTTGTTCAGTATTTGCAGTAACCACTGGCATCAAGGGACGGAAGAGGTAGCATTTGTATTATGTCATGCAAGAGAATTAGTCTCCCTTTAATTCATTAGTAAATTGTATTTGATAATCCAATTTAATGGTCAGTGTACAGATTAGACTTCCCATATATAAGCTGTTTCAGAGACCCTACCAATATTTTTCTTTTAAATGAGCATATTTCCTTATTTTGAATGGGGAGAAATCCTCTGTCTGTTCAGCGTTCTGACTGTTTTGGGAAACAACAATGGTAATGCAGCTATGTGTGTAGGATAATGAAAGGTGTGTCCTTTACTTGAAACCATAACAATCTCCATGACCCCTAGAATTAAATCTAGAGAAATCCAAGTACACGGGCATATTTGACTAAATCCAGAGAGAGCGCTTAGTTTTCTAATACAGATGAGCCCAACCTGCAGAGTTTGCTTCAACATGCAAAGCTGACCATGGTTTTTGATCCAATTTTTTATTCAACCTCTTACAAAGACTGAGGCTAGCGGCATAGATCTGGAATTGAACTTTCCCACAGTCCTGAAGTGTTCTGTGGTTTTGATTTGGGGTCTTCTCTAGCGTTAAAGCAAACTTCAGTTCTTCTGACTTTTTAAAGTATTTTGTAATGTACATAATGCATTAGACTAAATTAATGTTGCATGTTTTTATGAATCTAAAGAAATGATATTTTACATCAACATGATACATATTTAGTGACTTTCATCAGGAAGGATTCCAGGTACTTGAAGTCAAATTAATATGCCAACGATCCAGCACCAACATGTGGGGGTGGGAGGTTGGGAAAATCGCCTGTTTTGCTCTGGAAGTCCACTGCATTCTCCATGGCTTCAGGAGTCATTCCAGCAGTTTGCTGCTTAGGGCATCCTGCGTCTCCCCCTTTCCCTCCCGCTCATTGCAGCTTCCTCCATTTTAAAGGCCTTCTCCCTATCATACAAGATTGACAGGATCAGAAGGGCAGGGTCAACCCTACCACCAGGGCTTCTCTGGCACCTTCCTCGTCTGTGTGGGGTTTATAGACCCCGTCACAGCCTGCCTCAAGACTTTTGAATGCTTGGGGTTGGCACTGCTGTGTACATTAATAGGGCAGTGCAGAGATGCTTGTTCAACTCATTCTGTACCTCTTCTGTGTATTGATGCAAGACTTCTTTAGACTACATAATTAAATAAGGTATTGCTTCTAAATATAACTTTTAACAAATATATGCTCGCATTTTTGTTTTATGCAGAAGGTCAGGGGAACAATCAGGAAAAGTTAACCTTTTATAATCCAAGATGCAAGAAGAAGCAACTCCCACACTGTCATCAGAGGAGTAATATGGGCTATAAGATGTTCAAAATACAACAAATATGTCTGAAATCAAGAAGCTCCCATTGCTTCATAGTATTGAGCTGCTTGTGGTCATATCAAACAGTGAGCTTGCTAAAATGATGCTAATCGTTAAACAATTCACATTTTCTGGAATGTCCTTTTTGTCTAAAATCAGACAAAGTGGAAAGAAAGTGGAACTCTAGTCAATGAATCAAATAGCAGGAAGGGCCAACCATAAGGACTGATTCCCCTCAGGAAGCTGCACACATTACAGAGCTCCTTGGCTGTATATCTAGTGCAGGTTAAATGAATTGTTCCCATTAGTGAGATGATAGGACAGCTCCTTTAAATGAAGGAGACTCTGTGCTTTGAATGTCACTGCAAGGAAAAGGTACAGGGCTTATAGAGAGAGAGTCTGTCGCTTGTGGCAATATTTTACTCTCATAATTAAAACTATATAAAATGATGGCTTATAGTAAGACTCACAGTTTGGATAAAATTTATAATAAGAAGGCCTCTTTTTAAGAGATGTATGATTTCTTTATGTTTTGTAGCTTATCTGAAGAACAATGGTGGGGGGGGATTTATAGAATGCTGTACATTAAACTGAATTCGCTCCCCATAATTGTGTTGCACTGTAAGACTATTTTTAAATCCTTACTTCATGGTTTGCTCAGTCAATTGTGTAATTACTAGTCATTAAAACAAAACTAATTCAGAGTTTTCCTATGAAGCCTCTTTTTTTTAGATACAATTCTAAATTATATTTTACTTTTAATACACTAGGTACAAATAGGGAAAATAAATTTAGGTCAACTGTATAGAAATATATACTACACTGATAGTTGCCATATAAAAATGTAGAGATTTTTTTAATATGTTTTGTCTGTCTGTTTTTTCTTATCTATTTCATTACTTATTTATGGAAGAAAAAGAAAATACTTAAAGGTCTGAAAGACCTCCTTGAGAAAAAGCAAGTCCAAGAAAACAAGTGCCGGATACCAGAAACTTCCTTAAAATTGGGGCTCAGCTCATCAGTTTTCCCAGTTAGTTACACCAGCATTCTCCATTAAGGGGAACCAGAGAGTTTAATCCACTCCAGAGGAGCTCTGCAGGAGTAAAGCTTGACTCGGTAACTCAAGGGGACATAACTGACGTTCAGTTAACTAGGAGTTAACTCAGTCAAGATCTAGCAAAAATCAGGGTTTCACTGCAGTGAAGAAGTGTGAAATGTTGCTTTCATGATCAATACGAGGAGAAGATTTTCTGTGCAGGATCTGACCAGTGTTGAAGTTTCTCCTGCTGCTGGCAGTGGCCAATAGCTGATGCTTTATGGGAAGAGTTTTTAAAAAATATAGCTGGCCGGTTGTCCAGTGTTATATACTGGGGAGAATGTTGCATGCCAGCTCTTCTGGTAAATAAAGGGTGTTGTGCATCAGTGTAAACTGTTTGGGTTATCCCTCAGTGCATGTGTGTAATAGTCGCATTATCCTAGTACCAAACGTTTAAGGTTGGAAAGTGAAATTTGTCTCTAGAGTCAAGATTTTTGCCCTCTGGAATTTTGGCACCTGAGGTGAGACAGTAAGAATTTATGAGGTGGGAATGTTGAGAGCAAATATCAGCAAATGTTCAGGGTTAGGGTTTCTACAAAGTGAGAGAATAGCCTTTGTAACGACAATGACATTTGTTCTTTTTGATGCGTATTTTGGGTTTCTGGAGGAACAATAATAGTTTTATTGGCTTTTTCAGAGGTGAAGTCACTTTGAGGTGTAGGTGTTCAGCTTTATGAAAAATGAAGTTATAAAATGATGTTTCCAGATCACATAGTAAGTCAGTATCCAAACCAGGAGTGATTTGACTGGAAGTCAGATGGTGTTGCCAGGTGCTCAGCACTTGCTTAAATCAGGCCATTAACCTCGTCATAAAATGGGGATGATACTCAAACTACTTTTTAAATACTCAGTGTTTTTCCATCCGGAGGTCTCATACTATCCCCATTTTACATATGGGGAAGCTGAGGAAGAGAGTTTAAGCAACATGTCTGGAGAATCTTGTCTGGACACAAGGGTGATCTGTACTCCAAATATAGTTGGAATTTTAAGAACCACAACAGATCTCCATTGGTAGAAATAAGGCAGGGTGTCAACAGAACTGGCTATAGACATGGGAGAATCAGGACTGGAGTAGAGCAAGCAGGGGCCCTAGATACATCTCCCTCCATGGCTCTGGCCCTGCCCTTATATCGTGACCTTGACCACACCTTGGGGTAGTAGTGGCAGGGTCTTCCTTTGTTGCAAGGGAGGCATAGAGAGCAGCCTGGAACTCCCTTCTTTCCCCACCAGGATCGGAAGCAGGAGTCCCTTCTCTTCTTCTGGAGAGGCAGGGACAGCAGGATGGGGAATCCCAGTCCTTACCTCAACTGCTGGGCTCTCTCTGCTTGGGTGGGAATTGTTTCAGATTGTCTGCTGACATCACTGCAATGATTATGCTTGGTTCACATTTCCAAGCTGTTCTCCCTAACTCTGCGGGTTAGAAAATTGCTTTAAAATAAATAAGTGGAACTTAAAACTTAAAACTCCTGTGTCACCCAGGAACTTAAAACTCCAAAGTACCCAGGCCTTCATCCAGCCCTGGGAAGAGTATGCAGCATTTCCAGTTCAACCAGGGAGTCAAAGGCCTAGACCCTCAGTGGTATTTAGGCATCTAACTCCATTTGAAATCAATGGGAGTTAGGCACCTAAGTACCTTTGAGGATCTGAGCCCAAGAGACATTGAGTGCTCCCCCTGTACACCATTCCTTTATAATAAAAAAGCATGAGCTAGCCCAAAATAGAAATTGTTTTTGCCATGGTGAGCTGCTGTTCTATCGGTAACAGCTAGACATCCCCTTTTCTGTATGAGCAAGGTTTAGGAAAGCTAAAACCTTACAAAATATTTTTATTCTCATAATTTCTAAAGTGATTTTTTTAAAAAAGCTTTTATGTAATTATAGAATGCTTGATTGTTCTTATATTCCTGATTGTTTGATGTCTAGTGTATGTTGTCCTTGCAACCCTAGCACATAATTTATTTCTCTTTTGAGTGAACTGTAAGCATTAGTGTCCATTAACAATTTTTGAAACAAAAGTACTTGGAGCACTTTCAGTAATATGTACTGATTATCATTAACAGCTCTTTTGTCCTAGACAAGGACATTGTTTTGTAACATCATTTTGTTTGGTCAGACCCGCTCAGCCTGCATTTACAATATATGTGTGCATTTTACTTTTACCTTGACCATCATAAAAACAGTGCCAAGAAAGATCATGTGACTTCTTCGAGCCAGGGATCCCTATGTACTTTATATAAAGCATTGTTAAACATTCTAAAAGAATGTATTCCTGTCTGAGTACGTTCAAGTCTATTATTCTGCTTTTCGAGGTTCTCTGCAAGCACCCAAGTGTTATGTATAATCTACCACCTTAATTGCTAGCTTCTAACAACGATAAAGTAAAAGAGAAGTGGAGGGATGGATAGAAACACAGTAGGATCCGGAAGATTGTAATACATTTTCTTTCTGATTTTACACAATACATCAGGTGGGAAGCCTAGAGTTAAAAAGTTTTAATGTTTTTGATTCCATAATGACAGGTCTATAATGTGCCATAAAAACACTAAATTCCAGAATTTCCGAAAGTTACAGTGCTGACTTCCTGATTTTTTGTAACCATGCCATTGATAAACAACTAATGTTGGCTTAAAGAGCTGAGCTAGTATTATAAAGTCAGTTTAAATTAATATTAAGTAAAGAAAATAAAACATTATCCTGGTTGAAGCATTCTGATGCCCAGTTACATGGTCTGCCATTGCTGCAGGCCTTTCTAAAGACAAAATTTTTTGGAACAGTTTTCTCAGAGGTTTAAGAAAACTGTATGTAACTACTGCACTCAAGCAAATATTCCCTTGGATGTTTTAGAGAATAATGAATTCTGCCAGATGGGACTTTTTACTTATCATTCTTTACATCAAAGTACAGAAGTTTTCCCCTTGAAATATGGAAAGTTGACAATTGTACAACAGCAGTAATAATCCGAGTTCACAGACTAAGCAATGTTTCATTATGCTTCTTTAGATGTTATCTGGGTGAGCAACTCCAAGAAATGGCTTATGATGTATAAAATGTTTGGGTTTTTTTTATTCTCAAAAGACATTTTTATCTCTGTTTGAAGTTGGCTAGTGAAGGTCATATGGCTAACTGCTTGCAAAATTATATCCTATCCCTGTTGCTAGGTATTCTTCCTCAAGTTTATTCCATAGAGAAACCTGTTTTTGTAAATATCACCCATAATGGCAAATGATGTATATTTAGTGGGAGCGGAAAAACGAGTGTCATATAAATTCTTTTCACTTAAAACAAAATGAAATTGCTTGTTGCCACGTAGAGAATTGCATAGCAATATGTTAACTTGACTAGGATTTGGCATTGATTGGGAATGTCCAGTCACGCTGCTGAATTGATAAACACCGTGATAAGTGTAATATTGAAACTTTCACTCACTGATAACCATGGCAATGATATATTGTGGTATTTTCGTGACATTTCCTTTGCTTTACTTTGAAGTCTGGCCAGTTGAAATCAGGAAATCTTTCTGTATTAGCAACACTGAAGCTGTTTGGTTTTGTTTTAAAATTAGAATGAAAAATTGGCAGTTTAAGACAGTGATAATCACTTTAAGTTGTCACACATTACTTCAGAAAATCACATTGAAAATGAACCCATGTATGTAAAGTGAAACGTACTGTAATCTGATTTAACAATTTTGAGTTTTTCTTAAATGGCATTTTTAATTGGGGTCAAAGGATTGTATATGCTCCCACTTGTTTACAAAAATAACACCTGGTGCTTTATTTTAGACACATCTTGGAGTTTGGTCCCATGCTGAGTTGTGGATCATCCATGCCATTTCCATTTTACCATATGCATTTTTCCATTGTATTCCATTTTCTATTCCATTGTACAAATTTAGCATCCAATCCTGCAAATATTTAGGTACACAAGTAATCCCATTAAACTGAATGGGACTAATCAGTGAGTAAAGTTGATTATATGCATTAGACTTTGCAGATTTAGATCCTTAAGTGATCCCATTGATTTCAGTGGAATTGATTGCTTCTGTAAAACTAGTGAGATATGGCCCATAGAAGAGAAATAGAAATCTGGACATTAATAGTGTTAGCATTTGCTGTGAATGATTTAAAATTCATGACAGTGCTTAGTTTATGCCTCATATCGACAGATTCTTCAGAGTTATTTGTACATTTCCCTTCAAAACACACTTTTAATTGTCTGTTTCTAGGGGATTATTAAACATAAGTGGTTAGAATCACTATGCCTTTGTTTTCCTATCGTAATACTAGACAAGATATGCTACAATGACCTAGCAATGCATGGCATATTTATTGTTAAAGCAGTGGTTATAAAGTATCCTATCTGATTAACTGGTTGGATGTCCCAGTAGCTTTGCTTTTCAAAGTTTCCCCATGTGTAATTATTTATGTGGGAGGAATCTTTAAATTTACAAATTTAAAAAATACTTCTTTAAAAATATAATTAAGATTCCTAGTTAATTTTAATCTAGTCCTATTGAAATCAATGGCAAAACTCACATTGATTTCATTTGTATCAAAATTGGTTTCAATAAAGGCTCAATTAAAATTAATACCTTAGATTTATATACAGCCAATGCCATTGTAATGCTGCGGAAGACACCATCATTGACTGCAATCCAGATGATGTATGTTTTTAAACAGATCTAAAAATGTGTGTGTAAAAGATCTTAAGCCTTATCGGCTGCTAATCGGTAATTATTACAGATAGTTTGATTTGCTAAATATACCACACTTGTTTAAAAATTTTAAGTAGAAAGATATAAACGTTGATATTTCCATCAGTGCTTCATGCGTCAGGAGAAAGTAGTCCCTCGGTCAGCAAATACAGCTAAGTCTGTTTTGTGCTGTGGCAAACCCTATTGTGATGAGGCTGTGAGTAATCAGAAGTGACAGCTTAAGCACTCTCTGTTCAAAGTGATTTCACCGAAAGCATTATTTTCTGAGAAGAGTACACATATGGCTCTCATAATGCTGAAAGAGCACTGATGTATCAATTTATTAGCACTAGAGTTCTGAGAGAGAGTTGCAAATCGTGTTCAGATTAAAGACTCTTTTTTTTCTCTGCGTGTGTGATTTAGTAGAATACCCCTAAGATTGTAGGGGCTAGTCAAATAAGCTACAGCAGAGATGAGGGCTTCTATCAAGGAAATGTTAGGAAAGTTCGTAGTGATGACTTCTGTAAGGAGATGTGTGTGCTATTCTGTAGATCAACCAAGAAAACGAATAATAACAAAGACTTTCTCTCTTGGGGGAAAAATGGGTGTTCTTGTTGAGGGCTATAATTTCAAATTCAAGTAAGTAAGGCTGCAGTGTTACTGCAGTGTTCAGCGCCTCTGAGTTAGGTCTCATCATCAGTTTTGCCAACTTCTGTGATATATGGTGTTAAAGTCTGGAGGTGTGTTATTGTGAGAATCTCAGCTTTCCTTTAAATTAGATTTGACTCTTTGTGGTTATGGAGAAAAATCTTGAAAATGTGAAACCTAAAGACTGAAAAACCATAAGGTAATTTAAAACTCTTTTTTTTTTAAAAAAAAATGCTCGTGATTTTAAGCCATTCCTGTGATTTTTTTTTTTTTTTTTTTTTTAGGAGGCCTGTGCCTCACGATTCTTGAATGCTTGATTTAATATTGATTTAATTGTGTGTGAAAATAGGGACACTTTGAAAATGTCATCTTTAGAGGTCAAGTGTAAATTTACAAATGACATCATCTGTTTTTTTGTGGATTTTTAGAATCCACTTTGTCTCGCTGAGAAGTTCCATAACCAAGCAATAGGGCTAAAATAAAAGCTTACTCTTTCTGTATAAATTTGTTTTGGGGGTTAAGGAGATACAGAGCTGCCTTACTTTCATACATTGCAAGCAAAGCCAATCCAAGATTTCATTACAGGTCTTAATCATGAACTAAACATTTCAAATACTTTTATTACTTCCAGTAGTCTCTTTCCCCTCTGACAGAATGCCCCCAAAGCAGAGTGAAGCTTAAATACTGAGAGCTCAGGGTAGAGCACCAGTTATCTACTAAAGTGGAGACAACACTGTTTATGTTCAAGCATGAATTCCGATGACATTTAACGGAGTTAATATTGTCTTTATTTGGTATTATGTATCTTGCCTAGTTCCATTTGTTTTGTTGCATTTTTTAAAATGTCTCAAATTTCACATGAGCTGGAACATCCCCGCTGACTGTCACCACAAGCCTCTTTACATCTTTATTACTTCAACAATACTTCAAAAACATCTTTATTACTTCAACAATATATTTAACAGGTTATATCTATTTTGCTTCCAGCTTAGAATAGCAGCCAATAATGCCCGTATTCATAATGCTGTTTATTTGGTTTTAATGAGCGTGACCTGCAGCTTGCAGTGAAAAGACAACTTGAACTTAATGGCCATAGCAAGTGAATTTCTGTCTTGCTCAGATCTTTTCTGTGCAGGTAGGTTGATGTGCATTGATGGGTATGAATGTGGGAGAATTCTTTACCATGGGAAATAAAAGGTGGAGGCCCTCTGAATGTAGTCTTGTGCCTTTTAGAACAGCCACATGTCTCAAAACAGTTTGAACTTGAATAGGCTTTTGGACAACAAAATCTCAGTGGATACGTAGCTGAGCCTTCGTTTATGGGGAGGAGGACACAGAATAACATTAAAACCTGCACACAAAGAAGGGAGATACTCCTGAATCTAATGTTGAAATCAATGTGACGTTCATCCCTCTTCTTTAGAGGCAGCCGTATGTCTGTGATAAGAGTTTAACAATGAAATGTGTATCAAAAGAGTTTACACAATGGTGACTTTCCTAACAATGGTATCATTTCTTCCCTCCAGGTATTTCCGTAACAAAGAAGACGCATACATGTAAGTAATACCTTTTGATTTGGTCTTCTCTTACAAATGGAATTCATGGTAGTCTGACTGATGTGCCTCTCAGACTATTAACTGCTTGTCTGATCTGGGGAAGTTCCACTTTACAAACTCTAGTGTGCTTCCCAGGACAGAGTGGTTCAGCCCAGGGATGAAATTTCATCAAAATGAGTATGCAGTGTGTGTGTGTCGTGGGGCAGAGGGAGGGAAGGGAAGGAAAGGGAAGGGGTTTGAAGAGGCAAGGCAAAGCTCTGGGTTCTGATGTATGTGCCTTTCTAGTCAGCTGGTAACTAGTGTATCCTGAAGCCAAGGGAGAGGACAATTACCTTCTGATCTCCCTTCATTTGTGTGCCTGGTACATATGCGATATGCTTCAAATGAAAACCTATTTTTTAATTTTATTTTAAATCTCCTCCCCCTTTCTGTCCACTAGTCTATAAGTGAGATGATGTTGTGCTTGTGCTTAAGGAGAATTCTGGTTGGAAATTAGACATTTTTCTGATAGCCATCCATATACACAGCCATAGTAAATGACATTGTGGGAACTTATATGGACGTGTGCACTGACTGAACACATATTTACTCCAAGTCCCCCCCGTCACAGACAGCTACTTTTGGGATCAGCCTGCATTCTTACTCCATAGTGAGCCAAAAGTTCAGAGCTGAGGAAATGTTATGATTTGTTACTAGGGAGTGATATTATACACTTCAATGTTCCGAAATCATTATGTCACGGAAGTCAGGTAGAGTGAAGTGATTGCACTTGCCCACCACCATTTCACGTATCCATAGAAGGAGGAAAAATTAATGGATATAGAATTTGATGAATGCCTCGTATCAGAATCATATGCTCTGCTTTGCAAGACTTGTTAGGATGTATTTTAACAAAGACAAGACTTAGAGGTGTGTTTACCACAGCTTCATAGGGTGAAACCAGTTTCATAAAATACTATACATTAATTTCACTCCCTATTTCATTCATCATTTTAAAATATCCATGTTAAGAAAAAACACGCTTTAAAATCATGTACCACTAAACAACGTCTTATCAAATTTAATAACAGATTTATAGTCTATGGTTTGTTGATACAAGACATTCTGATGTCACGTTGTTTGAAATGTTAAATGTCACAAACTTGTTTAGAGCACAATGATGGTCCTCTGCATAGGCGGGTATAGTACTAAAGACTCATTTTTAGGGTCAGATTCTCCCATTAGATGTATAGATATGTGGTTTCCATTGACACAAATGGGAACTACACGTGGGCATCTGAGGGAAAATTTTGGCCCTTAGCTTTTGGTGAATATTTGAGCTCACACTGACTGAGATTGCCAGTACAGGAGACTGAAGTCCTCTGTATATCCGCAGGCCAGGCATTGTACAGACAGCTTCCTTGCACAGCCTTGCCCATGAGCTCAACCCTGGCCTGGAGGGACCACCCTCTCTAGAGGTGGTAAGTAATTCAGAATTTATGTTAGCTCAGTCCTGGGCCTCTCTTGTGCAGAGGCTAGTGATTGTGCTTACTGTACATGGTGGTTTGTGACATGGACTCCAGTCCACCTGGAAATAAGCTGAAACCACCAGACTATATATTTTATATACGGTAGCGCCTTTGACTGACCCGCTGTCAGGAACGCCACTTCTCCATTTTCACTCTGTAGTGCCATATATACGCGAAATTATTCATTAGCCAGAGACCTGAAGACTGTAGGAAAGACTTTCTTAATCCATGTCAGACTAATAAGGAATTGTCCTCACTTATGCTTTAATGGATTGTGCGTCTGGGGCCTATTATGGAAAACACTCTTGTTTTGGAAACCTAATTTGTTGTACTGGATGATTTATGCTAAGTCACTGTTGACAGTGCTGACTAATGATGGGAAAGTATCGTTCTGTATCAGTAACAGTGAAAGATATTCTGATTCATAGCTTGCAGAAAAGCAAAGTTTTGTTTGTGTTCTATTATGTGCGGTAGACACAATCACAATGTATGTGCTGTTAACGATCACACATACGCCCTATGAACTAGCTCAAGCACATATTAGAGGCCCTGTTCTGTGGCATCATACACATGAAGAAAGATCTACTTGTTTGTAATTTAAAGAGAATTGGCAGAGTGTGGTTCTCACTTTGCACATTGGTACCTAGCAGACGTTTCTATGCGCTTCTCTGAAGCATAACAAGAAAGTTTCTGAGCAATGGAAAGATGAGCTTACCCATTAGGCAAGGATCGGAATAAAATGAGTAATGTACAAAAGTTGTTGTGTAGTCATCGTTTGCAGATAAACACAAGAATTTTCCTTCAACTTTGATTGAAGTTCCTTGAGAACTAAATAACAGTGTGACTAATTCTCTTCAATCAGGAATTTATTCAGACTATGCATCCTTAACAGTTTGTCATAATGCACACTAAGTTTGTCTTTTTTCCTATAATTGCGCAGAAAACAGCTTAGAGATTAAAATGTCCAATTGTGGAATAGTTTCAGACAAGTGTAGTTTCATGTCGGCACCCAGATGCAAGAATCACAAAGCAAATCTGAGCTATTATGGAGCCTAATAATATGCAAATGAATTGACACTCTTTTCTGACAAGCATTTTGTGTATGCCAAATCATTGTGTTTGTATGTTTAATCTATTTATCCACAGCATGCTCATCACCATGAGCATAAATTTAACAAAAATAAGCCGAGTTAAATAGATTAGGATTTCTCTAAGGAAAATCCAAAAGCATTCTTACAAGCAGCACGTGACGTGGGTGCTGCATGTGATACTATTTAGGGATCCAGCAAAAGTTCACAGTTCTATCAAACTAAGTTCCTCCAAGTACAGGGGCATTTGAGTGTGCTGATTGGCTAAAAGCCCATCACTGATTTTAGAAGAAGAGTTCTAATGACCTTCTGACCCAGTTAGAGTTGTGTGTTGTAATGTCACATGTCTAGTAAACGTGCCAGGAAGTTTTGGCTGATTTTGTGGAACATAGCCATCTTGGGCAGCAGGTTAGCTCTGTTTGTATATCACCCATTGTGTTGGGCTGGAGTAAATAGTCTTGTGGTAGTCTTCTTGGTATTAGTCTTTGATAAATTATGTATTAGGTGAAATTTAACTGTTGGGCAAAAGACAGCTAGTTAGTTGAACTCACTTCTGAATCAAACCCTAAACAAGTATTCCTGCATATGCAAAATACTGTTGAAGAGCCGTATGTCTCCCATCTATTTAATTAGCTGAATAAAACCTGAGAGATTTAAGCTCTTGCTAGTACAACCTGTCAGTAATGCTCTGTGGTTATAGCTCACCAAATAAAAATACACTGTTTCTCTCTAGCAGCTTCTGTAATGTCATCTTTATTTTATGTCCTTTGGGAATTTGTGAGTTACAATACTTGAAACCCTACAAGAGAGTGGTGTTCTTCCAAGCTTTGCCCACAGAATAAGCTTTGTCCACACAAGAGACTGAGGCACTGTTTTCAGGAGACTGAGCAGATGTTCAAAACAGGATGACGCATACTGTCTCGGCCTCTTGACCTTGGCTCCTCTTCCTTGGGGCTTGTATGCCTCTGCTCTCTGGCCTCTGCTAGGCTCCCTGGACTTTGATTTTTCTTGATTAGGGAAAAAGATGATGGTAAATTTATGCTGAAACCTCCCCCATGCCCAACCCCATTGGCACCAAAGTGGCAGTTCCCTTAGAGTAGGTTGTGCTGCTCTTCATAAAATGCTCCACCTCTGCCTTCTTCTATGCCAGGGATGGCAAACTACGGCCTGCGGGCTGCAGCTGGCCCACCAGCCATTTTAATCTAGCCCTTGAGCTCCTGCTGGGGAGTGGAGTCTGGGGCTTTCCCTGCTCTGATGCTCCAGCCAGAAAGCAGGGTTGGGGGCCGCTCTGCTTGGCTCCTGGAAGCAGCAGTATGTCCCTCCTCTGGCTTCTATGCATAGGGGCAGCCAGAGGGCTCCACCCCAACCGCCGCCCCAGCAGCTCCCATTGGCTGGGAACTGCAGCCAATGGGAGCTGCAGGGTTGGCGCCTGTGGACAGGGCAGCGTGCAGTAGAGCCGTCTGGCTGCGCCTCTGCATAGGAGCCGGAGGGGAGACATGCTGCTGCTTCTGGGAGCTGCTTGAGGTAAGCGCCGCCTGGAGCCTTCACGCCTGAGCCACCCCCATGCCCCAAACCCCTGCCCCACCCCGATCCCCCTCCTGCACCCCCAGCACCACCCCAAAGCCCTTAGCCCCCCATGCCCCAAGCCCCTCCCCCAGCCCTGATCCCCCTCCCGCCCTCTGAAACCCTTGGTTCCAGCCTGGAGCATCCTCCTACACCCCAGAGCCTGCACCCCAGCCAGAGTCCTCACCCCCTCCCATACCCCAATCCCAATTTCATGAGCATTCATGGTCCACCATACAATTTCTATACCCAGATGTGGCCCTTGGGCCAAAAAGTCTGTCCATTCTGTTCTATGCTATGTGTAAAGAAATACTCTAAATGCCCGCATTCACTTAGATGACAATAATAATAGCTAACACCCACTGAGATGAACTGGGCAGTTCACATTTCCCAGAACCTACAGTTTCAGGCTCTTTGGAAACTCAGACAGCCATCACTGCATCTGTTACGCTGAGCTGACATTTTCAAAACTTTCCTTACCACTATAACAGCTCGAGACCCCTTTTAAAAAATAAACCTTGAAAGTCTGAACAAAAAGAGGCCACCATACCGCATTTTGTAATGCTGCCTTTTGGCTCAAGCCAAGCCATGGAAGTGTAATAAGTGAATATGGTAGCATTTCACCTCCAGCGCCTTGAATTCACTTCCTAACCATATTCAGTGAAAATTACTTAAGTGGCCACAGTGCAGATACTTGCTGAGATGTCTCCATACCACCACTCAGTTTTTCATGGTTGGTGATGCCTACTTTGTGAAGTAGCCTGTCCTGTATTGGTTCAGAGTCAGAGCTTGTCTACACTTGGCAATGTATTGCAGAATAATTCTAGAATAATTATTTCCTAACAAGACCCCATGTGGATACTCCTGTTCTAGAATAGGAATGTTACAGTGGGTCTTGTTAGGAAATAATTATTGTGGAATAACTATTTCCAAATGTAGATAAGCCCTTAGTTTTCCAGTGGCAGTTGCGGAATATTTTTAAAAGAATGGGTGCTAATCTGAAAGAGCATGAGCTCCTGTTCAATAGCTAAAGCAGGTGAAGACTATGTGAGCCTCACAGGATTTGGTTAACAAAAGCATTCACAAACCAATCAAGCAGTTTGGTTAACAAAGATGGAAGTGAATCAATCCCTGCAGGTTTGGTTAATGGAATTCCCCACGCAGCTCCTTCCTAGCCCCATAGATGCTGCCTCTCTGTGCTTTCCCTGTACCATCCCCACAATAAGTTCTGGCATTACTCCTACACCAGTTTTCCATTAGGCTCTGACTCAGAAAAGCACTTAAGCATTGACTTCAGTAGAATTTAAGCACATACTTAACTTCAAGCATGTGTTGAAGGTATGCGTTCCTGAATCGGGTCCTTACTATCTTCAGCCCTCAAAGGATGTTAAAAAGAGGGCATGGCTTGTCAGAGAGTGAGGGAGGATAGCTTTGCAGCAGGCTCATCAGCGGTCTTGATATTCAAATAATCTTAAATCGTCGTCACCAAACTATTGCAAGCAGACTGAGGTTTTCAGTTCTGTTTGATTCAAAAAGTCAGGCAATTTATTGACTCTAGTCTTCTTTCTTCTTCCATGTGTCCCTCTTATACTATACATGTTACCATACTGTCCTCATTCTGGTCACAACATTGGTGGACTTCCCTGTCTTTTGATTGTTTCTTTAAATGTAGTAATTATGTAATTGTGCTAAAGGGAAGAAGAGACAAAGGATTCATCTTTACTGCTCAGACTTATGAATACCTAGTACATAAATTACACTTTTGCTTACTTTACACTGTGCTTTTGTGTGCCAGCTAGAGTAAGTAAAAATATACTTTCCTTCACAGAGTGGGAACAGGCAGAAAATTGATGGTTAACAGTATCTGCTGTTAGTGACTATGCCTCTAGAGAACAGGTGACAAACTAAACCCTGTCCCTTGGGGCCAATAAAAAAGCTGTTTGGTCCCCTGTGTGTAACTTCCTAATAACTTAACTGGGCAGCCTTAAGAGCCCTTGGAGGCTTTTCTGCCAGCACGCTCCTTCTCTTTGTTAAGAATGCTTATTAAAAATGGTTTTATAATGAAGTTGCCTCAAATAGCAGCTACTTTCCTGTTTGTCCTTGAAGCACTGTTTGCCCTGCTGAAGAATCCTAGAGACAACTATCTAGGGCTTTTCTCCTGGTTTAAAACTTTTTTCTAGGCTTTGATTTCTTGTGGGAGCCAGGGGACACCTGTTCTTCACCCGCTGGTTATGTAAGTTTAAGTTGTTTTTGAAGCTGTCATAGGGAAATGTTTGGTTTTAGTGCACTGACCGTAATCAATCAGTTTTATTCTCTCCCAGGTACAGTAGCCTGTCAGTGAAAAAAAAAGGAGTACTTGTGGCACCTTAGAGACTAACCAATTTATTTGTTCGTCTCTAAGGTGCCACAAGTACTCCTTTTCTTTTTGCGAATACAGACTAACATAGCTGTTACTCTGAAATTAGCCTCTCAGTGGTTGGTTTGTTGAGAAAGAGAGTGTGTGTGTGTAAAAGCTAAGTTATCTTCTCTCCATAAATAGGTAAAACACTGAATACTGGGGCAGAAATAGTGAAGCACACTCCTTCATGCATGAACTGATCCTTTTGATTAACAGAGGATTCCTCCTGCCAGCTAAGGAAGTGGAATCAGAGGATATTTAAATGATTGATTATTCATTTTTTTGGTAAGCATGAGGCTGGGAGCACAATGACAGCAACTGGGCTTGGATGTGTGGCTTTCATCAAAGATAGCAAGACGTTCAGATGTGTGTTGGGACCCTGCTATCTTCTATTCTCTACACAGCTGCTATGTGTTTGAATGAGGGTAGGCTCCTGGTTAGACTCCACCTCACCACCAGGCAGAGTTGGCTTCAGACATTAAAAGTACTTTGTAGTTTCTGCAAGAGTGGCACATCAGGCAAGCCCTGTGCACAGCCTAGGAGAATTCTGGCTGAGTCTGCTAGAATTCCTACTTGGGACTCCAGCTACCGTGCAGCCACCTCTTACTTCTCCAGCAGTTCTGCTGGTCTATAGAGCAGCATCTAGCCATGGATGACTTTTGGCTCTGAACATTGGTTTGCTACCCCCTCTTACGGTGCTTTCTGATAACAGGGATATCTGGTGGATGCTATAACATGGATCTTGTTTGTCTTGTCTGCAGAGCACCAGATGCACTAGAGTAAGCCGAATAGCGACTAACAAACTGGGATGCAGATGAAGTTTGGCAAGTCAGGACTCTAATCCGCTTCTACCAGAGGAATTGTTAGTATTAGTATGTCCCTTAGAGGTACAATTTGGCTACATATGGAAATTCAGGCAGGAAAAGTAGGTGAAATGAAACTCCTAAATTGTGCAGCATTTTATCCATAGGTAAATTCTGACCCACTCCTCAACTCTAATACACACTAATGGAGATTATAAATTAATAAAATCCATTTCTGTTTCACACTTCATTTATTTCACTGTACTGCTGTGTGAAGTGTATAATATGGGTGTATACCTTTTCTTCAATATTGTCTTATTATTGAAAGGATGGATTTGGAGCTGCTGTTTTAAAGACCAATAGAAAATAGCTGATAACTTCTGGCTATGAACTCCTAAGCTGCTGGAAGCCATTATTCAGGAAGATATTCAGAAAACAACTAACAGAATTAATTTTACACTGTCTTCAGCCTTAGGTAGTAAATGCTTTAAGAATCCCTTCCATTCTGTAGTCAATTGCCCAAAAAGCAGCACTGTTTCTATTGTAAGAAGTCAGGGGCCATTCATTCATTGCACAGTACTATGGCTGTGTGGTACCTGTCTGCCAGAGTAATCTCTCAAAATACTGCACTGACGCTGTTGGCCCCTTCTTCCTTTTGTTTCAGTAATTCCTAGGGAAGCCTGCTTGATGTGAAACAAATTGAAGTGGAGCCTGGACAACACATATCCTGTGCTCTGCACTCTAGCAAAGAAACTGAGGGCCTGATCCAAATTCCATTGAAGCCACTGGAAAGACTCCCATTGACTTGAACGGGCTTGGATCAGCCTCCAAAACACCAGCAAGGAGGTAACTTTTTAAAAAAATTAAGAGTGTCTCCTAGCTTTAGACTTCATGCTGTTCTTGTAGAAATGAATGTCTCCACCTTGGTACTCGTAGCAGCCGCACACAATTTCAGTATTGTGGTTAGAGAAAAAAAGTATGTGTGTTGGGAGGAAGGAAGGGTTGAATTCAGAGTTCAGCATAGGTGCTATTCTATATACTTTAAAATTCTAATCAAACTCTGAAAACACCTGAGTTTACAAGTGGCAGGCGGTCATGGGGGTTGAAATACCATTTCCAGCTTGAAGGGTTTGCTAGTAAACGGACAGTGTGGAGTTCTCCAAATCTGTTTTTGGCATTCTTGCTCCTTTGCAGTGTGACCACTGTGAAAACTAATAGGAAGCGTCAGTGTTTGTGGCTTGCTGCTTTCGTAACTAGCTGAGGGAGGTTGAGCAGAGTACAAAATGGCATGCTGTGGTTCTGAATAGTCCCAAGTACGCCGGGTAGCTTTAACTTCACAGGCAGAGAAATGCCACAACACTGAACACAGATGTATCAGTATGGTCTCAAAATCCTCGTGTTCTTCTTGAGCCTAATCCAGTTTCATTCAAGTAAATGGCAAAACTCCCATTGACTTCACTGCTGCAGGAACAGAATTCAAATGCAGATGTAAAACTGACTGGAGTCGACCAAACCATTCACATGGCCTCCTTTTTCACCTTTGTGTAGGGATGAGTCTGAGCTGTTACGTGCACCTCACATCCAAGTGCACAAGGGGTTTGGTCCATTATAAAATTATGGGCCAGACAAAAAGTTTGGACCCAGAAACCTACTGATTCTTCTCCTACAGAATACGAGCTACAGCCACTGGAGTTAGTGGGAGTTGCTGATATCCTCTGTGGAAGGGATGAGAACAGTCCATCCTCAAGGTTTCTTGCACTTGGCCTGTCTCTAATTTTATGCTTCTTCACAGAGCTGCTCTTTGTCAGACAGCAGTGCATTTACTCACAGTGGGGAGGAAAGGCTTTTCCAACACTTGCCTTTATGTTGTTTGTGGGTTATTTTGCTGCAGTAAAGTTAACCTTATAAAACTTCTGGAAAAACTAGCACAACAGGATAGGGATGACAAGAGCCATTTGATTTCTGCCTTATGCACTGATGGAGCAGGGATGATTATGAAAGTTCAACTATAATGACTCTCAAACAAGGCGGGTCAGACAGACTGCTCCCAGATTGGTCTCTGAACAAAAAAAAAAAGCACATTTTATTATCTGAATTCTGAAACCAATGGCTGTCTTCATATCGCAGTATGTCGTTAGACTTACTGTCAGACTTGCTGGGAGGTTGGCTGAGGCAGGAGCGTATCCAAGCTGGAGCCGGGGCTGGCTAGCATGGAAACAGGCACGGGCTGGAGCGAGAGCAGGAGCAAAGACCAGCTGGAACAGGAGCAGTCTGTCACAACTACTAAACCATGGGAGTGCTCCCAGCCAGACAGTGATGTTGAACACTGGAGAGACTGCTCCCCTTAGGAGTCTACATACCTGCCTTGGGTTTACCTGGGTGGGTCCTCACCATGGATTGGCTGAACCCTGATTGAATAGAGAGGGGCCTATCCCAAGACCTGTAAAACACATGGCCTAGACACAGCAAGTTACCTCTGAAAATTCAACACACTTTCTGGTTCAGGAATGACTCGTCATGTTCAGGGTGGCCCAGGGATGACTCATCACGCTTGCTCCCTCCCCACTCTGAGTCAGCTACTGAATCTGACAGGTTGTTTTTTCAATGTATCTTGATGTCTAACCCTCCTATTGGAAGCTGTTACAGCCGTTCTCTGTAAATATTAACCTGAAATCACTTAAAACTTTGTTCTAATCAGGGGACACGTTCTCTATGAAGCTAACCTAGAGGGCATCGCTGTGACAGATCAGTTAAACTGTCTTATGATTCTTATCAAATATAGACTAGAATTAATATTGAGAACAAATGACATAATCATATGAAATCCTTGTCTTTAAAAGCAATTTTTACTGGTCATGATTACATCACCCATTAAGACAATTAACATGTCAAAAGCAAGGTTATTAATGCCAGCACAAAAGGAAGGCAACCTTGGAGACCAGGGAGGGTGTATTTGGGTAGGAAAATGCAAAGGATGAACAGGAAAACAGGGACTGAAACAGTTTAGCCGCCAAACTCTATACAATCCTGATGGACTCTGGGGACAGACCCCCAGAAACACCATGGAGGGGTGGTGATAAAAAGGAGTATATAATGATAAACCCAGCACAAACAATCCAGCAAAGTAAGAACAGGAATGAGAGTCAGATATGGAAACTATGAAAGAATCAAGTCTTTGATAGGCTGAACATCTGAAAGAGTCAGGAAGAAGACAGGAGGAAAATGGTCTCTGGAAACCTAAGGCTGTTACTTCCATACAACTGATTCAAGATGTGCCTACAGAGCTCTTGCTGTGTCTAGGCCATGTGTTTTACAGACTTTTTGTGTGTTAATCTGATTTTCTCTCTTGCTTTGAGACCATTTTAGTGTTTTGCTTTTGAGGTAAAAGGTCTCTGTGGTACGTTCTTCTCATCTCTTGTGAGAGGCATTTGGGGAGAAAATGGTGCATATCCTGGAGTTCTTGGTTGAGGCAACTTGGCAAGCCCCTTAAAAGTGTTGCCCTGGTACAGGCTGCAGTCAGTAAGGGTGCAGTGAATGCCTCTGAATGGCAAGTGACAGGAATAGTAGATCAAAAGTTAGTGACAGATGCTTTGGCCTAAGTTTCCAACAGGGCCCCTAACAGGCTTCTATATTTGCATCCATGATTTAACATGTAACTTGGGAAGATGGACACCTACTTACCCAAACTGCATGCTCATATGTGATAACTGCATGCAAAATTCTGGGCACAGGTATACTGGTTGCTGTTAGAAAATATGGCCATCAGTGCTACTTTAGTATAGATGATTCCTGTGACATTTTAATAGCAGTGCTTTAACATGAAAGCAGAGGGAAAATAAATACCGCTGTTCTCATATTATGACAACTAAGTGTTAAACACACAAAACAAAGTCTAATTTTTCTGCAATGCTATAATAAATCCATTTGGGTCAATTGCAAAACACAATTAAAATATAGTTGTCTTGCTGGTGATCAATAACATATTCATCTGACTTCTAGAATAGAGTCACAATAGTGAAATAAGATTCTTTCTGAATATCAACTGATCTCCCTGTGTGGTATGATTTGTTATAACTTTATTTTTTAGCTATTTTCTCTTCATTTTTTAAGTATTAAAACATCCATTCCTGCACTAATCATCAGCTGCTCTAGTATTGCAAATAAACAAAATCGCCTTGATTTTCAACCTCGGTGAGATGTAAGACAATGTCTGAAGACTACATGAATTATCTCACTGTTCGTACGAGTCTATAAGAAATTTCATTGTATTATATACTGTGTTTAATTAACATGGGTATTTTACAAAATTGGATTTTCTGATACAAACATTATTGAATTCCATTACATTCAAATCCATAGTACAACACCAACCCTTGAAGCTTTTGTTCCAGGTTGAATCCAGAACAGGAGGGAGTCGTATTTTCTGGTCACAAATGTTAGAAGACCCCTCAACAATTAATTTCTTCCTATTATAGGTAAAAAACCTCACAAAAGCAGCTCACAAGATTTTTTTATTTTCCTGAACCTAAACCATAGCTCCGATTTGGCCTGAAACCCAGATGGTCACCTTGGCTCATCTTCATGAAGTGCATTGGTGTCTGGTTCTGGAATTTGGTGCAACCTTTAAGAGCAATATGCTCCCCTTCCCACCAAAACCAGGTTTATGGGGGTAAAGGGATTGTATCTGGGATTTTGGAACACTGCTTATCATGAGCATCTGACTCCCATTGAAGTCAATGGTACAAACTCTTGGGTCCTGTGATTGGGTGCTGTGACATTACAGTCTGTGTCCCCTCAGTTCTTCAGCCTGGAGTACCTTTTACACTGTTTTGCCGTGAGATCAACCACTCCTGGTCTGCTCAAACACGGTCTGCTCAGACACAGTCTCCTGCATGTAAATTACTCTCAGCTATGGCCCACGACTCTTGAATTACACTGCAGAGCAACACCAGCAAATTCCTAGTCCCAGGCTTTCTCCCAGAAATGTGCATCTGGTACTGCCCAGCCCTCTCCTGGACAACATATTGGTTAGTCTCTAAGGTGCCACAAGTACTCCTTTTCCTTTTGCGAATACAGACTAACACGGCTGTTACTCTGAAACCTTGTATAAAGTCCGTCATTTATTATTAGAAAATGATATGCACAAATCTTGTTATCTCAAATGGAGTTTCCCACACATTTCAATCCAAATGCACTGGTCTCGATAAAACAATAAAACAAGTTTATTAACTACAGAAAGATAAATTTTAAGTGGTTACAAGTAATGAGGCATAAAAGTCAGAATGGGTTACAAAGAAATAAAAGGTAAAATGCAATTAACATCTAATTTAACAAGCTAGGTGAATTCATAGCAAAAGTCTTTCCCACCTCATTTTTTAACACTCTTACATGATGAATTCCTTTCTTCTAGGATCCCTCTCCAGTCCAATGATGCTTCCTTTGTCCTTCAAGTGTTGTTGGTGCCATGACTAGAGATGAAAGACGAGATATCCTGGGGCATCTGTTCTCCATTCTTATACCTTTTCCTTTTCTTTCAGAATCATCTCCAGCTGGGGTTTAGGAGACAGAAAATATGTGGGGATGGGAGTGTCAGACTCTTTCTTTGCCCAGGTGTAAATTTCTTGCTCACACCCTTTTTCCTGACAAAGAATGGCTGCTTAAACAGGTGATAGTCCAATTGATTTGGGTGACACCTGGCTGAGGCCTTTTGTCTCTGAGGAACTGGTTTGTGGCTGCTTTCCCAGATTTGAAATATGTCTTAGTAACATCATACAGTAGAATCTTATAACTTTACATACAATGTTGCCATACATATTTTACCAGAACAATACAAATTCAGATGATACTTTGCAAGGCAAAGTTTGTACAAAAGTTGTTACGGTCTTGAAAAAGGGTGGACATAGGGATACAGACTGTCATCTGTTACCCTGAAGGAGTAACTCCAGAATGCATAAGCAATGGAATAAAGATGTGCAATGTATAGATCAGTGGTTCCCAAACTTGTTCCTCTGCTTCCAGTCCCAGCAGCTCCCATTGGCTGGAGTAGCGAGCCACGGCCACTGGGAGCCGCGATCGGCCGAACCTGCAGACGCGGCAGGTAAACAAACGGGCCCGTCCCGCCAGGGGCTTTCCTTGCACAAGCAGCAGAACAAGTTTGGGAACCACTGATGTAGATCATATATTAACTTATGTATTTTTTCAGATGGGGGAGACTGGAAGTTTTGCACATACTTCCATTAACTACACTGAGCCACACACAAAAATAACTAATTGTTGCAGCTGGGATAAATAATATGTATAGAGACTTTTTTGCTCTCTGGTCAGGCATCTAGAGTGCTAGTTTCATGTTGCGAAGTGAACATCTGCAGTAAGTTATTTCAGATACTTCTAACGACTTATCCAGCTGAACAACAGAATGGACACACCCTCGAAGCACACTTCCTCCCCTCTCTGAAAGGTTTACCACTGACTTCAAAAGGCTGCACACAACAATGGTGCTAATCTAGCAGTTTTCTGGAAATTCAAATCAGACCTCCTTTAATCTCTGCATGCACTGTGCTCAATGGAGGCAGGGGAACATTCTGGGGTTCTCAGATTTCAGAAAACCAGAATGCGGACTGAAGCCATTCAGAGATTTCCTTCTAGATATAGTAAGTGACCAACCTTCCCGCCAATTGTTTATCTGAAGAAGCTGATTCCTTATCTTTGTTATTGCTACTTTACAGATATGAAGGTGTGATATCAGCTGACTGTTGAAACAACTCTCACAGATAAGAGAAGCTTCCTGTTCCAAATCTTGACATATCTCTTCCTTTGGCCCCTTTTTCCTTTCCCCTCCCTCCATTGTCTGCTTGCAGATGGGAAATTTATGTAGCCTACCATACTTACTCCAGCTTTGCTTCCATTTGAATTGAATGAAAATGGACACATGGGAAGATATAATCCTAATTGCCCTTATAGGACAAGGGTGGGCTTGAATGCCTTGATGAGAAACATAGTATATTAACTAAAAGAATATTTAGGGAAACAAATTTAGCAGCTTACACTTGACAACATCATCTGTCATCAAACATTCTCCTCATCCCATGTTAATCTGCTGTTGTCCCTTGACAGGATAGCAGATTGTACAAGGTAGTTTAAAATAGGAGTTCAGCTTCTGTTTTACAAATCAGCTGCTTTTCTTTTTCAAATGGAGGGATTCAAGGAGCCCCTGGAGTGTGCAAAGAGTTTGGCCTATGTTAGGGGGCTTATTCCTTCACCCACTTACTTCCCTGGTCCTTCTCGCATGAACAGAGAGCAACAATACCCGAAGTCCAAAGGTGCAAACAATTTGATGTTTATTGGGGTGAACTTCCAGCAAGCATGATTCCAGTTTCCTTCCTTAGTATCCTCCTTCCCAGCTCTGACACCACAGAGCCTTACACCTGTGTCCCTGTTCCCATTCCTACCCTTAGCCAAACATGATTCCAACTTCCTTACTCCCATTCCCTGTTCCCATTTCCCCCTTTAGCAAAACATGATTCCAATTTTCTTACCCCCATTCCCTGTTCCCATCTCCACACACCCACCCCCTCCCACTTCCTCATTGACTACAGATTATATAGTAAAACTTGAGTTCTGCTTAGCTATACCTTAACCAATCATTTTCCTGAAATTTCACTAACCAATCCTAACATATTGTAACATGATTATGTAACCAATTATATCCCACCACCTTAATTAGTTTACACCCAGCAAAATTAATTATACAGCAGACAGGAACAATCACAGAACCAGACAGAGATTATACAGACAAACAATAGCAAAGTGGGAACTATAATGACAAGACAATACAGAAGTGAGGATTTCACATCCCAGCTATTGATAAGTGAGTTCTTGCCAGACAGGATGCTATCAAACTAAGTTTCCTTTTACATTTTCTAGGCACTTCCGTTTCTCTGGAGGTGATAGGAACACAATCCTGTCCTGGTAGTGCCTAACAGCCCAATAGCACCTTATTTCAATGTGACTAGTTTGGAATGTGAGGATGTGACTGTTCGCTTCCCAGCTTATGGCTGCCTCTGCTGCTTAGCCAAAGGCCTTAGCCTAAGAACAGGGCCTCAGACTGTCACAGTAAGAGAAGGCCCTTACACCAGCAGACAGTGATTTTGATTCTTTCTTTTATACCTCTAGAACTAGCCAAGTGATAAGAATACACCTAAATTCTTAGAGTATAGGCCTTTACAGACAGGCCTGAATATCCTAACAGCCTACACAAGCCACAATGTATGTAACCATTGTGACAAAGTTCCTCCTCTACCTTGGTGGGTCTTGCACTTATTGGCGGATTTGCTCACCTTGGAGCTTCACAGCAGCCCTCAGTTTGGCCGTTTTCATGAACCCACAGTCCAGGTCAACTCCTCCTGTGTCTGACCAGGAGCTAGGAGGTTTGGGGGGAACCCGGGCCCGCCCTCTACTCCGGGTTCCAGCCCAGGGCCCTGTGGAATGCAGCTGTCTAGAGCGCCTCCTGGAACAGCTGTGCAACAACTACAACTCCCTGGGCTACTTCCCCATGGCCTCCTCCCAACACCTTTTTAATCTCACCATAGGACCTTCCTCCTGGTGTCCGATAATGCTTGTACACCTCAGTCCTCCAACAGTATGCATTCTCACTCTCAGCTCCTAGCACCTCTTGCTCCGAGCTCCTTACAAGCACCACAAACTGAAGTGAGCTCCTTTTTAAACCCAGGTGCCCCGATTAGCCTGCCTTAATTGATTATAGCAGCTTCTTGACTGGCTGCAGGTCTTCTAATCAGCCTGTCATTTTAATTGTCTCCAGAAGGTTCCTGATTGTTCTGGAACTTTCCCTGTTACCTTACCCAGGGAAAAGGGACCTACTTAACCTGGGGCTAATATCTCTAAGGGATCTACTTAACCTGGGGCTATTACTCTCCTGTAGCCATCTGGCCCGACCCTGTCACATCATATAGCCAAACTAAATCTGAACTGCCCCTTTTTTATTAGATATGGGCTAACCAGCTCAAAATAATACTCAGCTTTTGCAGTTTAATCCTCCCCCCGATCCCCAATGCACACTTTTCAGTTAGCTTGGTTTTTGTTTTTAATTATTTTTCAGTTTTGTGTCTCTGCACTCATGTTGCAGTCAGGAGCAGAAGCAAAACAGCAAACTCTTGCAAGGTTTCTAGTACTCATGAGATTTTCAACCAAATTCTACAGGCATGATATGGTCAGATATTTGAGTTCTTGTTGACTCATAAAGAATCTTCTAAAACTTTGAAGGCTCACCCTTCACGAGTTTGTTAGAGCATTATGAATTATATTCCTGTTTCAGGGGCTACAGTCTGGCTTTACTCTTTTGTTAAGTTTCAGAGTAACTGTTAGCCCTGTTAGTCTGTATCCACAAAAAAAAAAAGCGTGTACTTGTGCTACCTCAGAGACTAACAAATTTATATGAGCATAAGCTTATGCTCATATAAATTTGTTCGTCTCTAAGGTGCCACAAGTACTCCTTTTCTTTTGTTAAGGACTTACTCCCTTAATTCTCTTCAATACGCATTGTTACGATTTGTATCTGTTTAGATAGAGGTTTGTACAAGAATTTGGCCCTGAACAAAAGACTAATATAATTTTGCCTCTATTAGCATAATAGGAAATCCAGGGCGATCATTAAAGTACAGCTCATCCAGTCCATGTATCCACAAATAAAACTATCAGTAACTGGTCATTTCCCATCTCTGTTTCTATGATTCTTGGCCAGGAAATCTGGATTCTATTCCCAGTAAGGCAGAAACTTGCAAAACTATGTTGGGCAAGCCACTTAACCTCTCTTCCTCAGTTTCCCCAAGTGTAAATGGGGATAATTATCTATCACACAAGTGTTACAAGACTTAAATATTTAAAGTGCTTTGAGATTATCAGATGGGAGGTGCTATGGAAGTGTTTAAAATAGAATAGCAAACAGCAGAATCAGTGGTAGGCCATATCAAATATAACAAGCTCTTATGAACGGAATGTCATTTGGGACATTGGTGCCTAAATTGAATATGGCTCTTAATTTTTTAAAATTCACTGGGCCAGATCCTTTACTTTCAGTGAAGCTCTGCCAGTTTATATCAGCATCTATACCACTAGCTGTAACTTGATTCATCCACCACTTTAATCGGGGTGGATGGTGAAGTAATATGGTTGCTTTTTAATGCAACAGTCTTAGCAAGCAAAATGAATCTGCTTCTTAATTTTTCCTAGAAAAAACATTTCCATTATTGTACCCATGATTTCAGTGTGAGAGTCACATTAATGTCCATTTTCAGAGTAACAGCCGTGTTAGTCTGTATTCACAAAAAGAAAAGGAGTACTTGTGGCACCTTAGAGACTAACCAATTTATTTGAGCATAAGCTTTTGTGAGCTGCCTCTTATGCTCAAATAAATTGGATAGCCTCTAAGGTGCCACAAGTACTCCTTTTCTTTTTATTAACGTCCATTATGTAACTTTGCTATGCATTACTGCCACTAAGCAGCTGTCTAGGAAAACACATGCTTCTAAATGCCTCTCAAGGAAATTGACATGGTTTCTTATCCTATGGGCATATATAACAGACACAGCACCGCCACTGTCCCATTGTGATGAAAAGGGAAAGGCTATTGGACTACTTGCCTGTTCTCTCAGTTACACACTGCTTCTCCCATCTGTAAATTATTAAACACTAGAGAAAAGAATCTGATCCAGTGCCTGTTGAAGACCGTAATCAAGTCCCATTGATGTCACTGGTGCAGTGTTTCCCTTTGTGCACCAAATGCATAATTCTAGATTCATTTTTTTCAATTTGATGAACAACAGAAAACATAGAATAACCAGAGTAGCTTGCAACATGCCTGCATATGTACCAGAAGAGAGAGATTTCTCAGGGTACGTCTTCCAATAAAAGATTTGTTCTTAAACTGAGTTAGCTAACACGGTTGAAAATAGCAACAACTCTGCTATTAGCTCTGGTTAGCAGCTTATGTTAAAGCCTATAGTGGAGCCTGGAGTTGAACTAAAGCTGCTAACCTGAGTTAAAAGACTTCACTGTTATTTTAACCCAAGTTAGGTAACCTGAGTTAGGAAGACCCCTCTTTTTGCAGTGTAGACATACCCTCAGACTGAACAGGAAAAATAATCTACGTTGCTGACCTTGAATTAAAGGCCATTATGGTATCCACTTGTCTCGTAAATTTTCTGGGTTCCACGCTGCCTAATGTGAAATTTGTGTCAGGGATGAAATAGGTTGATCCAGGCATTTTTCTTTAAGGAGAAGAGGCCACCTGTTTAATTTATGTATTTGCAAAATAGTAATAGAGAAACTATATATAGTTTGCATGATTCTTCAATTCCTCCTTCACTTAGGGCCTGATCCAAAGACTATTGAAATCTGTGGACAAATTCATGTTGACTTAAATGGACTTTGGATTAGGCCTCCAGTAGAAGTAATGTTTTAGAGTTAATAATAATAGGAGTAAGAAGTATTGTGCTTAGTGTTAAGCAGTCTCTGCTTTGTGCTTCCACTAAATTTTCTGCATAGCAAGATTTGCCTGAATAGGGAATCTGCTATTTGCAGTGTGCATCCAAAGCTAAAATCCAGCAGTTGTGAAAAGTCTTACAGCAAATAAACCATGCTACAGATTTGAGCTAAAATTTTCAAACTTAGGTTTCTAAAATTAGTCATCTGAACCCATCATTAGACAGCCTGAGAAAGTGTCAAGATCTAAGATTTCTTTCTCAGAATGTTAGATATCAAATTAGATTAGTAAAGAACTAATCTACTAGTTCATCTAGTCCATCCTGCTGTCACTACAGTACAATATAGGTGATGTTTGTACATTAGATTATGTGAATGAGATAAGCCAGAATTAGGAGAAATGGATTGGTTTAGTTATTTGCAGGATTTGGCTTTGGGTTGAGCAGACAGCAGTTATAGGTTGAATTATTGAGTATTAGTTTGACATTGGCAACTAGATGTAAAGTTTCAACACCCACTAAAAAGCTTTTTTGTTTGGTTTTTGTTTTTTGTCTGGCCTCCCTCCAGCTTCCTCTTCAGCAACTGTCATCAAATACACATGTATTATAGATCAATACATTTTCAGGGTGCAAAATTAGTTTGTCCAAAGTGAAAAACCAGCTGAATCCAAAATACTAATTTTAAGTGGCATACCCAAAAATAACACTTAATAATAATTGTTATTTCATAGCTGTGTGATAAATCCAGGAGACATTTTTAATTGACTATTTTAATAGTCTTAGCACAACTTAGTCTTTTAGCTTCTGACTCAAGGCAATTAAATGGACAACCTCTTTGGTTGATTTTATCAAGAAATACGCTTGCCATATCTTTTGTTCATATCAGTCTTCATAATTTTTTTTTCTTGGCAACTTTTGTTACACTAACTTACAGCTATAGGGTGATAAAGACAAAAGGAAAAAATCTTCCAAAAAAGGAAGAATTGAAGCTTATTTACCATTTATCTGCCTAGATATTGTGTGCAGATCCTTTGTATTTGCATTGATCATGCAGTAAGTAGGGAGAGAAGCAATAGGTTCCCTGGGGATCATTGCATGCAGCAAGAAGTCGCAACAAAAATGGAGAAGTAGCAGAGTAAAGGCTCCATCCTACAAGGTGCTGAGTGCTCTGGCCCTGATCCAGCAAAGCACTTAAGCTCATGCTTAACCTCAAGTGCAACATAGACTATACTTAACTTGCATACTTGAAGTTAAGCATGTGCTTAAGTGCTTTGTTGGATCAGGGCCAAAGCCCTCAGGATCTTGCAGAATAGCACCCTAAGAGCACTGCTGTAGGAATCTTCCTAGAACAGTGGCTACAGTAGATTTATATCAGATACTTTTCATAATCTTAATACTCAGTGGTTTTTTTATATTCCACTATCACTTATTATATAACTTTTCCCCATCCCATTTTCATAGTTGTGCCAAGAAATCCACCTTTGTTCTCCCTTACAAGAATTTTACCACTAGAGAAAGAAGATACTTGTAAGTGTTGGACAAAGACATATTGACTGGCATATAGATAAGAGGAAGACTATAGGCCCAGTCTTGAGCCCAGTGGAGTCATTGTCAGAACTTCACTGAGAGCAGGATCATGCTCAGTAGCAAGCTACTATTCTTAACTTGTCGCCTGGCAGCACAAATTACCCCTTAACATGTTAGCATACTCTGTTTTAGTCACTGATTAACTTTTTTTAAAAAACTGTTTATTAAAGGAATTCTCATGAATAGGAGAAAAAACAAAACCTCATGCAGCAGGGACTGGTTTGCCATTTGTGTATAATATAATACAGTCTTCCCAATGCGTGTTGATACAACCTTTATATTGCACTGCTCCATAGTGCATTCTCTCTAAATATTTTCCATTATAACGTACAACCCTTCTGTCCTAAAATACTTTTAAATAAAAATACTTCCCAAAAGTATCCTTTTCCCAATTTTCTTTAAAGATAGTTCTATTACACCCTCAGTAGATTCACCACAAATGTAAAAGGCAGAATTTCTCCACTCCCACTAAGTATTTTGCTGGCAAGTGTGCTTGTTATACAGAGAAGCCATTTAATTCCAGCCATGTGTTTCATGGAAACAAACATGTACAACACATTGTATTTCTATAAAAACACAATCTTATTAATTGGCAAACATTTTATGTTTTCATGACAGTCATCTTGAAATTGGCAAGTTAACTGTATCGGAGCATTTTATGATGTAAACTTAAACTTAAACTGCCATATCATGTGTATTCAGATAGGAAAAGGTCTGAAGTCCCACACTCAAAGGAGGAAAAATAAGGCTCTTTTCAATTAGCAGACAGCGAGAAATTTAAGAGTGTTTGTTTACAAGGCTTCTATTAAGATAAGAGGAGCTCTTAATCTGAATATCCTGAGACATTAAAAGACAATAAGGAGGTGGCTTCAATGTCAAGACAAATAATTCATTTGTGCTTACTATGGGCTGGCTATAAATATCAGTGCTTCCTGGTGGAGCTTGAGCTGTCTGTGCACATTTAACTTCAGCACTCAGCTCATGCATTACAGAAATCGCTTCTTTAAAAAAAAAGGAAACTGGGGAGAAAATGGCTCTACATGACTCAACACCCTGTAGGCTACTGGAGCTGACTGATCTGAAGGACTGGAGCAAGGGGTTTGGCATTGCCTAACCATTGGGGAATTGTAACTGCAGGTTCTTGGATCAGATTGTAACAGGCTGAAAAGTTACTTTCAAAGTGGTTTGTGTCTGCTAGAACAGAAAGCCTGTTGGGTAACATTCTTAGCAACAAAGTACTGTGTCAGTAGGGTAGAGCATGCTGAATGAACTGTGGTTATCAATAACTGGTCCTTGTTATGGGGAAACTACAACAATATCAAAGCTTGCCATCAATTCACTGGCAGATATTTTCGGTATCAGATTGGTAGAGAGTAAGTAAGAAAAGTAAAAGATGCGTATAAAACAAAGACGATGCAAGAGGAATAACAAGGAGAAATTTCGTCTTCACTGCCATAAAAAGGGAAATATTTGCACCAAACAAAAATAAAGCAAAGCCACATGTTTTGCATTAATATTGTTCAGTGTCCGATGTATTCCTTTTTACAAGTGCAGCGATAACATTTTACCTCAATACTGACTTTTTTGGTACTAGAGAAGGCAAAGAGAATATTTACTTTGAAAATAAGAAACTAAAATCAGCTTCTCTTTTTTAAACTGTTCTCTGTTTGATAGTGCTGATGTTACTAGTCTGATTACATTGTCACAGGATGTATTGAAAATGCATGCACAACACTGCAAAAATGCATGCATGCATAAATGATTATGCATAAATTGCACATGGATATATTGTGATTGTATATGTAGTCATGGCCATCTGAACATGGCAATATAAACTAAAGCTCTAGCTATTAGCCTGTACAAGCATTTACTGTTTGTGTGTGGAATTATGCATGCACATGGTCAGATTGACTGAGCTATATTTTCACTTAGAAAATGTACAAACATTTTCTTATGTATGAGGCATTTTATGCACCACTTCTCTCCATAATACAGTGGATCAAATCAATGTTTTTTTTCATCCCTGGTGAGCTGGGTTTAAATAGAATCTTTAAGTCTTCAAATGAAGAGTCTGTGGTACCTTCCTGTCTTTATTCAGTGGATGTTTGTCCTGATCACAAAACCAAAGAGAATTTAGCATAGCTGGGGGGGGGAAAGGCATAGGATTGCAATCACATAGATCACAGCTCATGTACACTGAGTAGAGCTTTGTATGAAGAGCTTGCTCAGCACCTGCTCAGGGCTCATGGGCCTCATTTGGGCAACTAGTTCCAAGTGGAGTCTGATCTGAGGCCCATGTGGCTACATGCAAGTGGACCCTGGTTTCCTCAGGGCTGCCAGTGACTCCAGTGGGGCTCTGTGTTAGCCCAGAGCTCCACCCACATGGAACAAGCTGCAGGATCTGAGCCTTACACTCACTTACATGAGCACCATGTTTAAACACAACTCCCTGGAAGTTTAACTTCTGTCTTTGTGTTCATCTCCCGGCACCTCAAACCATAGTTAATGATAGACAGCTACCTTGCTGACAAGCTTAATGTTCCATGAAATCCTAGCCCTCAGGGCACATGCTGGTTATTTATTGTCACACACATAAACACAAAGCAGATAGTAAATTTGTCAATTTCAGATTTAGGTGACTGAAATGGGTGTTTGAAACTCTGATGGGGTAGTGAATGTTTATAGACATTGCCTAGCAGCCATTTTTCATTTAATGGTACTGCTGTATACTGTAGATATACCCCTGGATACCATGCAGTAGGCTCCACCGGCGGTGCTTTCTTGCAGTTGTTTGTATTTGGGATCTTAAGCATTAGTGTTTGGGTTTAACTTGGGAAGGGGATGTGTCATGTGTCAGTATTAAACATCACTGAATTTTAAGGCATCACTAACGATACATTTCAGAGTAGCAGCCGTGTTAGTCTGTATTCGCAAAAAGAAAAGGAGTACTTGTGGCGCCTTAGAGACTAACCAATTTATTTGAGCATAAGCTTTCGTGAGCTGTTACAGCTCACTTCATCGGATGCATACTGTGGAAACTGCAGAAGACATTATATACACAGAGACCATGAAACAATACCTCCTCCCACCCCACTCTCCTGCTGGTAATAGCTTATCTAAAGTGATCACTCTCCTTACAATGTGTATGATAATCAAGTTGGGCCATTTCCAGCACAAATCCAGGTTTTCTCACACACACACCCCCCAACACACACACACAAACCCACTCTCCTGCTGGTAATAGCTTATCTAAAGTGACCACTCTCCTTACAATGTGTATGATAATCAAGGTAGGCCATTTCCAGCACAAATCCAGGGTTTAACAAGAATGTCGGGGCGGGGGGAGGGTAGGAAAAAACAAGGGGAAATAGGTTACCTTGCATAATGACTTAGCCACTCCCAGTCTCTATTCAAGCCTAAGTTAATTGTATCCAATTTGCAAATGAATTCCAATTCAACAGTTTCTCGCTGGAGTCTGGATTTGAAGTTTTTTTGTTGTAATATAGCAAATTTCATGTCTGTAATCGTGTGACCAGGGAGATTGAAGTGTTCTCCGACTGGTTTATGAATAATTCTTGACATCTGATTTGTGTCCATTTATTCTTTTACCTAGAGACTGTCCAGTTTGACCAATGTACATGGCAGAGGGGCATTGCTGGCACATGATGGCATATATCACATTGGTAGATGTGCAGGTGAACGAGCCTCTGATAGTGTGGCTGATGTTATTAGGCCCTGTGATGGTGTCCCCTGAATAGATATGTGGGCACAGTTGGCAACGGGCTTTATTGCAAGAATAGGTTCCTGGGTTAGTGGTTCTGTTGTGTGGTATGTGGTTGCTGGTGAGTATTTGCTTCAGGTTGGGGGGCTGTCTGTAGGCAAGGACTGGCCTGTCTCCCAAGATTTGTGAGAGTGTTGGGTCATCCTTCAGGATAGGTTGTAGATCCTTAATAATGCATTGGAGGGGTTTTAGTTGGGGGCTGAAGGTGACAGCGAGTGGCGTTCTGTTATTTTCTTTGTTAGGCCTGTCCTGTAGTAGGTGACTTCTGGGAACTCTTCTGGCTCTATCAATCTGATTCATCACTTCCGCAGGTGGGTATTGTAGTTGTAAGAATGTTTGATAGAGATCTTGTAGGTATTTGTCTCTTTCTGAGGGGTTGGAGCAAATGCGGTTGTATCGCAGAGCTTGGCTGTAGACGATGGATCGTATGGTGTGGTCAACGATACATTATTTGATAATGAACCAGGATGGCAAGCTCACCTGAACTGAACTGGTGACACAGAAGTAGAATACTTCTTCCTCTTTGTCTCCCTGAAAGCTGCTGATTTTCTTGGTCTGACAGAATAATAGAGTGAAAACCTGGATTCTTAGCCTTGGCTAAAGGGCTGGGAGGAAGTATCGTGAAATCTACCAACGTGTCTCTCATTTAACATTAATGGGAGCTGTGCCACTAACTCCCAACTGCACATTTCAGATGTACTCTTTCATATCAGCGATGGACAAACCTAAAAGGTACCAGATGGAAACACCCAGAAGTCCAGATGGTGGTGATCTCTGAATAGGGCTGGAAATTTCATAGGGGAATAATGGTTGTTCACCATTTGTCTTTTTCTTTCACAAGTCTCCTTGCTTTTTTCAAACACCTACATATGATCCGACCTCTTAGAGCTAGCTCACAAGACCACCACCCAGTTTGTGTCAATAGTAGCTGATGCCCAGAATAAGTGATAGTCCTGCAAGAAGCAAGCTGGTCTCTCCCTTCCCTCTCCTCCCCCACAGAGTAAACTAGGGTGACCAGACTGCAAGTGTAAAAAATCGGGGGTGGGGGGTAATAGGTGCCCATATAAGAAAAAGCCCCCAAAATCAGGACTGCCCCTATAAAATCGGGACGTCCGGTAACCCTAGAGTAAACTGATCATATATTCAGTGTGAAAATATGGGACAGCCTGGGGGGGTGTCATGACATGTGCACAAAAGGAGCCAACAAGGATATAGTTTATATAGATGTGCAACAATCCTTTAGTACGCTATGTCTCTGAGGACTAACTGCAAAATCATATTGATATTGCCTCATTCAGAATTAACCTGTCATTAAAGACTCCTGGTAAGAGGTACATATAGGACACACTTTGCATACCACTTTACCAGAGCAAGATTTGTTATTTCAGGTTATTTCATCCTTTCTCCTTTGCTGTTTTCTTTGTATTTCTATTGTATAGGATATCGGGCACAAGAACACCAAACTTGCTCCAAAATATAGCAGAAGTGGCTGGAGTGAAAAGATATTTCCACAGGCCTATTAATTTTACCATAAGTTGGATATTGGCATACTTGTGAAAAAAGGGTATTTTTATGTCATTGGTGTATCATAGAAAAAGCATTTTCCTTTGGGGTATAGGATGGCCATTGAAATTAGGGACATTACATACACATTTCAGTCCTAAACATTGTATTCCTTCACCACACTATATACTTGTTGCAAAGGTTCACTTTATGACACTGTGTTGGTCTCTGTTAGTCTTTAATTAAAGACGATCTAACAGTTGTGAGCCAGGAGGCTAGAGACATCTCAGGTATTTTGATTCCTCTTATCTTCTGTGATTTCAGGAGCTAAAATCTGACTTTTCTAATTTGATTGTCAACTACCCTCAAATTCATAAATACCGTACGTGTTTGATAACCCAAATTTACTGCAGCTACTTTAGAGAAACCCAGATTCATAACAATCTGACACTGAAAGTAGGAAACAAAGTGCATTTTAAAAATGTATCTTGGAGAAGATTTCAACCAAGCCTTCAAGAGCTTTGTGTAAACCTCATGATCAATTTTGTTAGCTATTGAATATTGTGACCTGCACAAGAGTTTTTGTCTGGTTATTCAAGGGTCAACTGAGAGGGGAAACTCAAGTACAGAAATATAATGTTTCTCAGAGTTCTAACTACGTGGAATATAGCTGTCTTTTCATCTGGGTTTTACATGCTTACTTGCAGATATCTGCTCTATGTTTGACTTTTATGTTTCCTTTCCTTAATTTAATCCAAAAGTGAAGACGTTAAATGGTAAAAAAGTAGGAAGAGTACTTCTACTTCACATAGAATCCGAGAATTTGATGGTCCAAGATCACACAGATGGCAAAAATGAATCCAGGATCCTTCTCTCTCCACACCCTACATCAAAAGCTGATGCACAATGCCGATGAGCCTCTCATTTTACATTGTTATTGCAGTGATATAACCAGTTGAACCTCTCAGCAAAGAGGCAACAATATTTTCCTGACAATCAACACAGTGTTTCCATGTATAATGAAAGTACCAGTTTTATTTCACACTCCAGCAGTCAACTTCTTATGACCTACTGCCTAAATCAATTACCTCTTAAATGTGAGTTCACCTTCCCATGTGATCCTACTTTCCCTCAAGATTCATTGTAACCTCATTTGCCTATCTACACTAAACCTATTGTTTCATACGTAAGTTGCTGTACTCCGAGATTTATTCAGCTCTGAGTGTGCTGTGTTGTGTTTCCATTGATGGGCATCCCCATTGCCCAGGCATCTGTGCACACTATCTCCTGTGCACATTGATTCTGCTCCACGCTACTAGTGTCTGCGTACAGGAGGGCAAACAGCACGTGCTCATGATTTTACTTTCCTTTCCCCCCCGACACTCTAGTTTGTGGGAGCACATTGTTCTGTAGCTCATCAGGCACTGCAGAACGATTAGCCACAAAGTTGCAGCATCTGAAAGATGATTAATCAGACAACATTAACTTGTGTTGATGATGCTACTCAGTGAATTATGAGTAGTCTCCAAGGGCACTACGTCTGCCTGCTGCTTGCCTTCTAAAACCAGTGTCCCCAGAGTCCCCTCAATGGTTGCCCACTCTGGCACATATATCCCCCATCCAAATTCCAGAGAGAGACATACAGCTGGTGAGTACAACTGAACCATGGCCCACTTGAACGTAGCAGTTCATGAGAACTCTCAGACCTTCCAAATGCACGCCTAAAATCTTCCAAGCCTTTTTCTGAGATCGGACTACAACTCTGAAAGCATCTTCATTCAATCCTGAAGCACGCTGGAAAAAATTCTGGGCTAATGCTAATATCCCAAACCAAACACCTGATTACCAACCCCACAAAAAGAACTTTCAAGCTTCAATCTACCCTGGAAACAATGGTCCACATTGAATCATTTCAGAACATCACGTGGCAGAGGCTGTCATCTTTTTACATCACTGGAAGATGAGAGACAACACCCAGTATGATGATGGACACCAATCACAAACTATGGACCACATTATAAATGAATGCCTGCTTTGATTGTTTGCTGGTGGTATCTCAGGCTAGTGTAGCCACTTTAAGCCAACAGGAGAGAGCTCTCCCGTCAACTTAATTAATCTACCTCCATCGAGGGGCGGCAGCTATGTTGGCTGGAGAAGCTCTCCTGCTAACATAACGCTCTTCACACTGGTGCTTAGGTCGCTGTAACTTATGTCACTCGGGGGCGTGGCTTATTCATATCCCTGAGCAACGTAAATTATACTGACGTAAGTGGTAGTGTAGACATAGCCTCAGACTTAGACCATCCCACTTCCAAAACTATTCACTGGCTCACTAATCTGGATTTGGTTCTTTGAACATTTTTTTCATATGGCAAGAGAGGTGATTAGCAGAGTCCCATCCTTCTCTGGCTCAAATTCACCAGGGAACTTAAGATCTCTCCTGAACCAGAGTTTTGTCTGCATATTACCAGGTGCACTGAGCCATTTGTAATGGTGCTTTAGAGTGTGCATCAGTTATTTGAATATTAGTGGCTCCAAAATAAGTCCCTGTCTGCTTCCTGGAACAGGTTTATGTTTTCAAAAGAAGCCCAAAGTTAAAATCATAAGCCAGTTTGCTTGTTCTAAACCATTATCCCACAAGTTGACCCCTCTGTTCAGTTAATCTTAGCATGGTTTCCTCAAAGAATGTGATAGGATTTTTTTTCTGAGTACTCTGCTATAAAAACCAGGGCCTATCTACACTTCAAGAAGACACACTAATGTGCTGTAGTTAATGCTGTTTTCATTTTTGTACCCTTGTTCATCTCTAGGTATCTAAGAGTTTTATATGGAGGCAATGAAGTTGTATCCCCATTGTACAGATGGGGAAGTTGAGGCACTGCGAGGCTAGATTACTCGCTCAAGGTCACACAGCAAGTCAGATGTGGGAAAAGATCTTAGGTCCTATGCACTGCATGACGCTACCACTGTAGTAGATGCTATCCAAGTGTCCATGCATAGGAAATACATGACTTTGTAGCTGTGGTTTAGCTTACAAAAATGCTTTTTCTGTGGAAACTTTATGCATGAAGTTGCCACAAGATCTGACCTTATCTGGGCTAGGCAAGTGTTCTGAAACTAAACCCATTATCCATGTTGCGACCCTAGTACAAAGCTCCACCACTGTTTTGAGCATCTTGTCAATGAAACCTAGTCAGAGCAAATCCAATGGACATGTTCTACTGCTGCAGCAGTGGGAGTGGCTCCCAACCTGGCTAACTCCAGTGTAGCTGCACCAATAGGAATCTTTTGTCAATATATCTAGGGTAGACAAGGCTAAAGCTAAAGTGGTAATGCACACTACTATATATGGTAGTTTTTATGTGTATTCCCAATGGTCTGTACCTAAGACCTCACCTCTTAAGGAAACTAGTCTTTCGGTGTGCAAGGATTTCTCCAAAGTCAACTCAGGTGCACAATTTTTGAGGGAGAAAACAAGCTTGTAGAAACTTCCAGAGGACGTTTTCCATGAAGCTAAGGGCTTGTTAACATGCATCAGCAGGGTACATATGGACAGTAGGAATGTGGCAGGCTAGTGCAAGGTAGATTCACACCTTAGTTTGCTGCAATCTAATTGTTTGTGTAGACAAGATGTAATTACTCTGACAGCTTCTGTTACGCTTAAGATCGCTTTAGAAGGCTAGCACTGGAGAGACATGAAAATGAATACCTTTCAAAAGGCTTTCCTCAAAATCTTAAAAAGTCAATGTAATTTCCAAATAAAATGTTTAAAAGATCCAAATACAGGCAAATGGGAAGTTAATCCAAAATGTACAGAATATATCAGGGCACTAATAATAGTGAAAATAGTTGCCAAGACTTAATTTACACAGTATTCTGAAATGTTCCTCTAATACTTCCAGATCATACCACAAATGATTTGACCCCCTCTGTTTAGCTACTAAAAGCCCATCTCAGGACTATTCTTCCATTACAGAAAGGGTTGATCATAGTTTAGTATTCATTTTTAGTAGGTTCATATAGGTCCCATTTAGTGTTACAATAGATTTTCCCAACCCCCTACCTCCCTCTCCCCATTAACTCATTAAAGGGTCATTAAGAAGCATCCCCTGGAGTGCTGACTATGAAGAGAGACAAAGAAAAGGGACAAAGATAAACACAAATGGAGGGGCTAAGGAGGTTCATTCTACAGAAAGATTATAATTGTTGCCTCAATTAACCCATTGTTTCCTGAAACAAAAATCACTGAAACTGATTGTGTGGCTGTCCAAACCTGAGTCCATCATTCTGTAGGATCCATAACCTTACCTGGAACATGGGCTCTTGGAGCAATCCTGCTTTGCTAAAAGTGTGGGGGGAAAGAAGCCAGCATGTTGGGAAGTCTCAAATCCCTTCTACTGCAGGCTCTTGTGCTTCTTATTTTTCAGAGGACGTTGCCAGGGAGGAGAACATGCTGTCTAAAGCAGGCGTTCTCCACCTTTTTCTTTCTGAGGCCTCCCCAACATGCTATAAAAATTCCACGGCCCATCCGTGCCACAACAGCTGGTTTTCTGCATATAAAAGCAGGCCAGCTTTAGGGGGTAGCAAGTAGGGCAATTGACCGGGGTCCCATGCCACAGGGGGCCCTGTGAATCTAAGTTGATTCGGCTTCAGCCCTGGGTGGCAGGGCCTGGCGCCCTGACCTTCAGCCCCAGGAGGTGGAGCTTTGGCTTTCTGCCCTGGGCCCCATGAAGTCTGTCAGCCCTGATTGGTGGACACCCTGAAATCTGCTCTTGGCCCCCCAGTGGGCCCCAGACCACTGCTCTAAAGGTCTGTGGATGAGGGAAAACTTGTGAACATATACAGGCAGGGGCTTGGAGTGACTCATCTGCTTGAAAAGAGGCCTTTGTCTGTGTATTAAAGACTTTGGGGGTCAAGACCAGTAACCACTTTGAGAAATTAGACTTGTATTATTATTATGTATTGATGTAATAGACATTATTAGAAATTATTACGTATTGGTGTAATAGACTGCTTTGCCTCTGTTCCTCTTTATCCTACTACTTTCCTCGCAGGCAGGATGATACGATTCACTGCTGCGGCTAGTAGCAGGGTATAACCAGGAAGACACTAACTGGAGAGCAAAGCTAAAGGAAGCTGATCAACTAAGGGAAAAGGCATTTTTTAGTGAGATAGAGCTGGTGACACTTACATACCCTCAATGACTGACTAACCTTATGGATAAATGACATTTGTGTTAAAGCCTCATCATGCTCTACTGATCAGTCCAGCTGTGAGAGCTAACAGTATACAACTCCTGAAAACCCCAATATGTGCTCCAGCAAAATCAGCCATGGCTTTCCCAATTTGTTTTTGGGTAAAAAACCAATCAGCCTTTTTTCCCCTTTTAAGTCAGATGTCCTTTATACACCACAAAATAGTGAAAAGGGCCCAACTGTTTAAAAAAAAAAAATCCCTCAAAGGTCACCTTTAAGACTCCAGCCCTTATTCTTTTTGCCAGTCAGATAATTATTTTTCACTCTCAGTTGCTGTGCCTGCCCTAGAACCAGTTAATGAATGCTGCATGATAAATGGAAGTAGGCAGCTGGATAAGACTAGTACAGGTGAGGAAGAGGGCTTCACTTAAATAGGAGATATTGAGCATGAGAACTTGTTGTTTGTCTAAATACCACCATCCATTCCCTCCTCAGCTTGCTCCAATCCCCAGCTCCTGCATTTGGTCACTCTTCCTTTCTTAGGGCATGGCTACACTGGAAACTTCAAAGCGCGACTGTGGGAGTGCTCTGAAGTGCGAGTGTGGTCGCGTGCGCTCTGAGCACTGGGAGAGAGCTCTCCCAGCGCTCCTGGTAATCCACCTCCACGAGGGGATTAGCTCCGAGCGCTGGGAGCACGGCTCCCAGTGGTCGGAGCCTGTTTACACTAGTGCTTTAAAGCGCTCTGACTTGCTGCGCTCCGGGGGGTGATTTTTCACACCCCTCGGCCAGCAAGTTAGAGCGCTATAAAATGTCAGTGTAGCCAAGCCCTTAGTCATGCCCATTTTGTCCTTGTTTAACCGGCAATGGTAAGGCCATTAAAAAGTAAAAGGCAATCTCATCAGGGGAAGAGCTGGAGGATCCGCACAGTGAAGCATCCTCCCCTTCCCCACAGCCCAGCTCTAAGCATCCTTGCCTTTTCTGTGTGCTGTTGTGCAGCTTCCTGTTGGAAGAGGGTTCTGTGGAGAGAGTAGTCACTGCTCCTCTGCATCCTCTGAATCCGTCTCCTTCCCTGAGTCTCGTTCCCTCCTTCCTCAACAGAACTGCACCAGTTCCAGTGCCAAGGGACACACCGCACCATGCCACTGGGGGTCAGAACAGGAATTGTCCTTAATAGCAGCCTAAAGAACTCTGAGAACCAAGGAAATGATCGTATGTCTTCCACCTCCACTGCCACCGCCTGCATTAAACACCTGTATTCTAGACAAGTCTCAGGATATGCATCAGAAATGTGCACTTGTCACAGGCAAGTTTAATGGCCCTGGCACTAAAAATAAGTTAATGTATCACATTATTGTCCAAGTTGGGATTTTCAAGAGAAACCTACAAATAAAATATCTCCCTTGCCTAGCAGCAAGCTCTGAAATTGCAATTTTGGGGTGACCGTGCAGCTGCATTATTGAAGCAGGCACTAAGTCATCAAGCGATCAGTGTTCTGCAAAGTCATAGCGGTAGAGACAAATGACTAGGTGACAGGAACTATTAAAAAGCAAGCTGGGGGCCATGAAATACGTTGTGTGTTTCGTTAACCTGCTTGACACATAGGAAGGAAATGGTGTCTAAAGGGTTCTGCGCCTGCTAACCAAAGCATTAATCATAGAGATATGGCAAAGAGTGAGTTAGTGAGATGGTTATCAGGGACCCAGAACAAGATTTGACTTCATGTAGTGACTTTCTTGAATCACAGCCAAAATGATTTAAGCTGGAATTTTCAAATGAATCTATAGTGTCCCACTCCCACTGAATTCCATTGGAATTTGGGAGCATATTGCTCTTAGACTTCTATGAAAAACCCCACCTTAATCTTTTAAAAGGATATTTGAAATGGCAGATGTCACAACCTGAACAGCTTCCAGCCAGAGATGTGATAGGAACATAATGTACACTAGCAAGTACAGGCAAGCAATAGCTCCAGAATCTCTGCCAAAAAGCGAATGAGAGCACGTTTGACCATAGCCCTTTCTCCAGCTTGGTCAAAGGAATATCTGTTTCCAGTTGTCTTATGGTCACCAACTATGAAATGGAGGTATAAAAGCAACAGCCCCCGTATGAGGAACTAAAGGGCAAATTGTCACAAGTTATTTGATGGGTAAGGCGTGAAGATTGAATGCACTCCTCTTTGTACTGGACACACCCTGCGTTTGCATATACAAGTTGGTATTTTGCATGAATAAATGGACTGATGGCATGTGCCCGTGTCCACAATTGGCCAATGGGAGGTCATGTTTTGTGAATCTCACCTACTTAGATATTTGAAACCCCTCCCATCACCACCACCACCCCAACTATAATTCCGTATGAGTAAGAGTTAAATGTAGTTGCCAGTGAACCATGAAGAGATTCTGTCAGGTCCAAACCCCAGATATGTAAAAATAAACCCACAAAAGGGCCTCATATCCACAGTACAAATGGGTCATGGTCTCCCACATCTTTTGGAAGCATTGATCCTTTATGACTCATTCTGCCTGTGGCTGCACATTGCCCTCTTTCTTAGAGTGAAAGACAGGCATGGAATGGGAGTTAACATTACATCCACAAGGTTCCACCATGAGCTTGCCCCAAAGAGCTGTGCCCTGTTGCCATCCGCCCACACGAGCTGCTGAGCCTTGACGCTGTGAAGGGGGGTTTATGTGAAATCCAGTGCAAGGTATGGTTTAGGGAACAGAAGAGCTTGTAGCAAAGAGGCTGCTCCTTCTCTTGAGTTCACATCCCATCTCCTTCCACTGTCACTCCTTTTACCTAGGTGAAGGCAAGCATTGGGCCCTATGTCCCAACTCAGAGATATCTTCCCCAGAGTAAGAATTCAAGGATTTATAACAGCATTGTGAAGTTAAATATACTGTGTACAATGGTAACACTTTATTTATGTGCTGCACCAGACACAAGAAACATACTGTTCTGCCCTGAAGAGTTCACAAAGTAAACAAGACAGAGTAGAGATGAGGCACTTAGAAACCATAGCGTGAATGACTAGGAATTCTAAAGAAGTTATACTGTACAGTTCTTTCCCCAAATTAGGATTGTCCCGAATGGGATATAGGCTCCACACTTTCAGCTGGGCACACTCCTGAGGCTGCTATTTCAATCACGAGCTAAGAGTTGGATATCACTCTTCTACCCTGGACCAACCATTGTCTTAAGCACTTTGAAGGTGGGGCACAGATATTGCAAAAGGGCAGAGGTCCAGTCTTGATCCATTCTTGGAGGCTGGTGGAAAGAACCAACAAACTGCCAGGCAGCCTAGAGGAAAAGGTCTGTTCATCAGAGTGGCCCCATTGATAGTCTGGAAAAACTCTCTAGTCTTTTGATCTCCAGTCTTGATACAATGACCCCCAAATGTCCTCTCTGCCAGCTTTGTCACTGTAGGTCACAGGACTGGAAGCAGAAGTAAGAGGGAAGAGGATTCTTTTGGTTTCTGCAGAACATCATAGCCCACAAATGTACTTTAGAAATCATTTGAGTGTAGGACCATTCAACTACAAGCACAAGCAAATTTATGAAAGTCTTATTCTCCCTACCCCATTGCTTGTTACCTCTTTTACTGCGTTGTATCTAAACTTACACTGGAAGATCTTCAGGGCAGGGGTGTGTTTTTAAACTGGCTAGCACACTTCAAATTCTATACAAGATTCTCCTGAGGGCATTTGTGCCAAAAAACTAAAAATTCTGCACACAGTATTTTAAAATTCTGCAAGTTTTATTTGTCAATAAATGCAGAGGCTCCAGCATGGCAGTGGGGAGCACAGGCCATTGTCTATATCAGTGGTTTCCAAACTAGGGGTGCTGCTTGTTCAGGGAAAGCCTTTGGTGGGCTGGGCCGGTTTGTTTACCTGCTGCGTTTGCAGGTTTGGGAAGTGGCGTGGGCCAAGGGACGTGCTGGCCGCCCTTCCCAAAGCCCCAGGCAAATGGGGGCTATGGGAAGGGCGGCCAGCACGTCCCTTGGCCCACGCCACTTCCCACAGCCCCCATTGGCCGAGAACGGTGAACCGCAGCCACTGGGAGCTGCGATCGGCCGAACCTGCGGACACGGCAGGTAAACAAACTGGCCCGGCCCACCAGGGGCTTTCCCTGAACAAGCAGCGCCCCTAGTTTGGGAACCACTGGTCCATATGAAGGTGGGAGATCACCCTGCAGCCTCCCCACCCCCGGGACATGGACTCAATGGTGAAGCTGCACCTGACCCTGACACAGCACAAGGCCTGAGCCTGCCCCCAGAAACACCCTGAGGCCCAGCCCCCCTGTGCCAGGCACACCTGGTGTGGGGCAGGCAGGCTCCAAGTGTGGAAGGGCTCAGTGAGGGGGGATCCAGGTGTGGGGTGAGAGGATTCAGTGCGGGACAATCTGGGTGCAGACAGCTCAGTGGGGGGGGTCCTAGGTTTGGAGGGATGTGGATGCAAAGAGGCTTGTTGGGGGGGTTCAAGGTGCAGGGGCAATGGGACTCTGCAAGGGCTTCCAGGTGAAAGTGGTTGGGGGTCAGCGGAGGGGTCTGGGTGTGGGGGGTCTCAGCAGAGGGGTCTGAGTGCTGGGGGAGAGTGAGTGGGTGGGGTGAGGATCTGGGTGCAACTAGTTGGGGGTCAGTGGCATGGGGGTCTGGATGTGGGGCTCATCAGGTGGGGGTTTGAGTGCAGGGAGCTCAGTGGGGGTGGTCTAGGTGCAGGTATGGGGGGCAGAGGGTCTGGGTATAGGGGGGCTCCAGATACAGGGGTTGAGGTTCACCAGGGCCTGATGAAATGCATCCTAGAATACTCAAGGAGCTGACTTAGGAGATATCTGAGCCATTAGCAATTATCTTTGAAAAGTCATGGAAGATGGGAGACATTCCAGAAGACTGGAAAAGGACAAATATTGTGCCCATCTATAAAAAGGGAAATAAGGACAACCCGGGGAATTACAGAGCAGTCAGCTTAACTTCTGTACCCGGAAAGATAATGGAGCAAATAATTAAGCAATCAATTTGCAAATACCTAGAAGATAATAAGGTGATAAATAACTGTCGGCATGGATTTGTCAAGAACAAATTGTGTCAAACCAACCTGTTAGCTTTCTTTGACAGGGTAACAAGCCTTGTGGCTGGGGGGAAGCGGTAGATGTGGTATATATTGACTTTAGTAAGGCTTTTGATACTGTCTTGCATGACCTTCTCATAAACAAACTAGGGAAATACAACCTAGATGGAGCTATAAGCTATAAGGTGGGTGCATAACTGGTTGGAAGATCGTTCCCAGAGAGTAATCAGTGGTTCACAGTCATGCTGGAAGGGCATAACGAGTGGGGTCCTGCAGGGATCGGTTCTGGGTCCGGTTCTGTTCAATATCTTCATCGATGATTTAGATAATGGCATAGAGAGTGCACTTATAAAGTTAGCGGACGATACCAAGCTGGAAGGGGTTGCAAGTGCTTTGGAGGATAGGATTAAAATTCAAAATAATCTGGGCAAACTGGAGAAATGATCTGAAGTAAATAGGATGAAATTCAATAAGGACAAATGCAAAGTATTCCACTTAGGAAGGAACAATCAGTTGCACACATACAAAATGGGAAATGACTGCCGAGGAAGGAGTCCTGTGGAAAGGGATCTGGGGGTCATAGTGGATCACAAGCTAAATATGAGTCAACAGTGTAAAGCTGTTGCAAAAAAAAAGCAAACATCATTCTGGGATGTATTAGCAGGAGTATTGTAAGCAAGACACGAGAAGTAATTGTTTTGCTCTACTCCACACTGATTAGGCCTCACCTGGAGTATTCTGTCCAGTTCTGGGCGCCACATTTCAGGAAAGATGTGGACAGATTGGAGAAAGTCCAGAGAAGAGCAACAAAAATGATTAAAGGTCTAGAAAACATGACCTATGAGGGAAGATTGAAAAAACTGGGTTTGTTTATTCTGGAGAAGAAAAGACTGAGAGGGAACATAACAGTTTTCAAATACATAAAAGGTTGTAACAAGGAGAAGGGAGAAAAATTGTTGTTCTTAACCTCTGAGGATAGGACAAGAAGCAATGGGCTTAAATTGCAACAAGGGTGGTTTAGGTCGGACATTAGGAAAACTTCCTAACTGTCAGAGCAGTTAAGCGCTGGAATAAATTTCCTAGGGAGGTGGTGGAATCTCTGTCATTGGGGATTTTTAAGAGCAGGTTGGATAAACACCTGTCAGGATGGTCTAGATAATACTTAGTCCTACCTTGAGTGCAGAGGGCTGTTCTAGATGACCTCTCATGGTCTCTTCCAGTTCTATGATTCTATGATTTGGTGGGATTTGGGTATGGAGGGCTAAGGGGGTTCTGGGTGTACGGGGTGAGGCGTAGTGGGGGTGTCTGGCTATGGGAGGTCCAGATGCATGCGGATTGGGGAGTAGCTCCCCATATAGTGATCCCTTCCCCCGCAGCTGAGGAGCGATGGGGGCAGGAAGCAGAAGAGGATGCTGAGCTTCCTGCAGCTGAGGGAGGTTTCTGGGGGTGTGTCTAACACAGCCCTAGCCACTCCTTGCAGGGGAAGGGGAAGTCCTGTCATCTCCTGCCTCTAGCCCAGCCGGGACAAGCAGCTGATCTCGGGTCAGGGTAGGAGCCACTGGCTGGGGTGTCCCCAGCCCTAAGGTGATTTACCTCTTTGCCAGCTGCTCCAGGTGCCTGAAACAATGTACCTGTGCAGCTAGGAAGTGGTGGATGACTGCTCTTGCAGCTTCCCTTTGCTTCCCTGTCAGAAAGTCATTTTTGGGGCGGGGTGGGAAACAAAGAAATCTGCAGGGGACATGAATTCTGTGCACACGCAGTGGCACAGAATTCCCCCAGGAGTAAAATAGGAATCAACTACTTCAAGGCCAAAGGAAGTTTTGGTGAGTTGGATATTGAACTACAAATATAACAAAGCAAAACTTCATCCTCTGCTCCATACAGTTGGTCTTAAACTCTTTGGCATGTCCCTTTAAATGCTCTCATTTTGAATGTAACATACTATTGGTTCATCTGGAGTTAATTTTCCAAGGCTTATGGATGTGCAGGAACAGTGATAAACCTTGAATTTATAGGGATCACCATTAAGGTCTTTCCCTCTCCTGCTATTTGATTTACATCTACAAGAGTCATTCCCAGAAGGAACTCAACTAGATTTATCGTCCAGATTTGTAATTTAATTGATGGTTGTTTACACAAGTATCCTTGCCAAAATAAGGTGATTTGGCAGTCCTGTGGAATATAAAGGTTAAATGTATTGATTTAATCTCTCCCCCGGTCATGAATCTTCATTTTTGTTCTTATGAGCATAGGAGCTTTGTTTACATAGATTTAATTTAATTCTGTCCTTCCCATGCTGTAAGTGGAAGATTATCCTTTCATGTAGTTATCATTTGCTAGAATAAGTGTTCTTGAACTCTCAGGCAAACACTTCGTTAATGAGTCTTGAATTCCCTAAGGTTCTAATTCTCATGATCTTTCAATATGATAAGTACCGAAGCTGGTTAAACACTAGAGATTCTGTTCTCCCACAGAAGTGTAATCTCCACTAATATTAACAGGAATAAGTCACATTGGGGTATCTTACTCTCATGGTTTCAAATCAGTAATACCAGTTATAACATACAAATACTCATATCTGAATCATTAATATAATGTATATACAGGATAGCTATTTGAACATGAAAGATCATCTTATTACAATCTCAGAGTAAAAAATGGATCTCTTGAGCATTGTGAATATTGAACCAGAATCAGGAATGTTATTTTCAGAGATTCTCTGTGATGAAAATCGCAGGTAATTTTTTCCCCACTTTGTGATAGGTATGTTTGCTTTTGGATCTGTGCTATTCTTGTTGGCACTAAGCAAAGTGAATAGCAACTGGAACTCTTTGGCTGAAGTTTTGTTCTTTCACCTGGTTTTTAGTAGGGATGGGCCTGGACCAAAACCTCTGGTCTGAACACCCCAACTTCTGGGTAGCCAGGATTTGAATGTTACAACTAGCCCCTAACCATGTAATGGGCTAGACCACTACTCTGGAGCCAAATGCACCCAAAGAGGGAATTTTGTATCCACATCTGAACATGCAGCATCAACTCTTCTGTTTCTTTTTCTGCTTTAACATCTTTCATCAGTATTATTTCCCAAATTTATCTACTACGTGTTAGTTGTGGTTTACTTCCATATTCACTATAATTTCTCCCCTCTATGCCTTTTATGGATTAGAACAGGAAATCCCATAATGTGGACTATATTTTTAGTAGAAAAATTTTCTCATGGACCATTTGCCATCAGGCAACATCCCTATGACAGCTCCGAGAATGGAAGAGTAACACTGAGAAAGCATTTGTGTATTTAAGCTATTAAGAGACTTGTACTTCTTGGGAGAGGAATGAATCCCCCTACCTAGTTTTGCTTATCATCTTATATCCCCTCTCATCTGTCCTGCTAGTCTCCACTGGAAATGAGGAGAGCCAGAACCATGTGAGCAGTCAGTTGTCCTTGGACCACCAACCAGTAATCCGTGGGATCACAATTTGGGAACTGCTGGATTAGAACCACAGAGCCAAATTCATTCCTGCTGCAAATCAACTGATTACAGTGGAATTATATCAGGAGTGAATCTGGCCCATTATGATTGAAGGAAGAATGGTATCTTCATCCATTTCTCCTCCTGACTAAATGACTCTTTCCTCCTAATGCTTTGATTCAGTGATTAACAAGTGATCCATCTTCCTACAGCATCAAAATCCAAGCTTGTAGCTATTGCCTGTTATTTATGTGTTTCTTTCTCCCAATTCCTGCAAGGCTTATATTTTAACGCTAAATCTTTTGCCCAAGAGTTAATTATTTTCCTTATAAACCTGTAAGGAATTAGTCACATATTTGGTGTCTCAATTTTGTGATTAGTTCTCAAAGAATGTATTGTTGGACATATTAGTTAATAGTTAAAAAGCGAAGATCAAGTAGCCACAGGAATTTACTCCCTTTCTGGAAAATCTAGCATGATTTCTTTGGTATGGCAATACCAAAATGTGTCGTCTGGCATACCCACCTAAAATGCTTGTAACCATATAAAGTGAATGGATTCAGGAACTGGATTTAAACACAGACATAATATTTTCCATCAGTTAGACACTGAGAAACCCCAGACATGCAGCGCTGCAAGTGAAATTATATATCTTGAGAAACCAATTCCAAATGGAAACCTAATATGTGGGATCCTGACTCAGTCACTACTCCCTTAACTTCTTGCTGTCCCCAAAATATATTTGGATACATTAGTTTATGTAAATGTAGTAATGTTATACCCAGTAAACATGCACAGATTGAGTCGTGCCAGCTGTACTAAATGTAGCCATCAAAACGCAGCTATAAGCCAGCCAAAACATAATGCATATTTACCTATTTTACCATGTTACCACAGATGTACTGCGCTACTATTTTGTGGAATCAATTCAGCAAATTGTGCGTTATTTATAAAAGGAGAAATCCTGAGTCTATGGTAAGCCTTCTGCAATAGTCGCTTGGTATATGGGAAATTTAAATAGGACTGAGTAATCATGGACGTGCTATACTATTGCCTGCAGTGGTTGCCTCTGACCCAAGGAAATGCCACAAGAGTCAAAATAAGAAGGTGCCCCTAGCCTGTTGCGCATTGAAATATTTTCCTGCTTCATTTCACTGCCTTCTGGGACAGCAAGTAAAATGAAGTATTTTAAACAATGTTCTTTGCATATATGTCACTGAGTATAAGCTGAGTAGCTTACAAAATCCTTTTGAAAGTTTTTTACTCTTTTTGGTGGCTTTGTTCAAAAGGTACTTCCTACCCTCACCTCCAAATGCTCTGGCTGATTCCGCCTTTGGGTACCAAAACTGTCACATAATTGTTTCTGTTCAAACCAGGTGGTTGGGAGCTCAGCTGAAGAGTTGCGTATGCAGATATGGTCCTGCAAGGTAGCTTGTCTCGGATGCAGTCTGAAATGACTGCTTCTCAGTGCAGGGTACAGTGCAGTGTATATACTAAAAAGGAAGTGGCTTCTGAACACTGGAACAGTTTTGCGGGCTTGGCTTGCAATAATACCAGGTTCAAAATGGCAGTGCAAAAGGTAACTTTCACAAAATTACTTTTACTTTCTCTTGCCATATTAAAATAGCAAAGAAATATTAAATTTACTGAAAGTGCCATTATACCCTGTAAAACTGAGGAGGAACTCAAAATACAGCATTTCTTCTTCCTAATTTCCACATCACATTTGCTCACTTCAGAAGCCAAGCAATGATTTTTCTAACTGCAAACAGCAAACTTCACCAGTTACAGATTCCAGAATCTGAATTTAGCTGGCAGTTCTGTTTGATGTAGACGACAATCCGACTATATTGGTTGTAAAGGGTTAGCAAGACAGACTCTCTAGTTCGTGGCATTCAAGTAAACAGGCTGTGTGGTTCTAAAATACACAGGGGCAGAGACAGTTATTCAACCAGTTGCATTCTGAGTCGTTTCTGGCTACACAATTAGGAATAAAGATGGCTCTGTTTCCTTTCCAAAGTCAGGTAACATGCCAGTTATTACTTTAATGAAGCGCAACAAGGATGCCAAACAAGCAGCTTTTGAGGCTCCTGCATGACGTTGTTATGGGAAATGTTTGTACTAGTTTGTAGATAATAGGTGTAGTCTGAAGTAGGAACATCTAGTTCTCTTCAATCCACTCCCTTTCAAACTGTGAACCATTTGGGTGTGGACATGTAATATGGAAATCTATAGCTCGGCAAACTTGAAACTGTTGACATGATTTTGTGAAGCAACAAAACTTTTCCATGGATTTTCTTCTGCTTTTGGATCATTAGTGCAGCACAAGCCTGGCAGAAACAGGGGATTGATGAGAATGTTTTCAAAATGTACAATCCTAATGAAGGACTGAATTTTTTTTGTAAGCAACAAGTTTGATGTAACAAAGAGATACCATGTACTTAAAACCAAATGCAAAATTACTTGTGGATTAGTTGTATGTAAAAGTGAATTTTAAACCAGTACATGTTGAATGGACTAGACTCGTTCTGTAAAAGTGCACCTGCAGCATTGTAAGCGCAAGTATTTTTATGCAAGTTGCATTTTTATACATGCTGCCTAAAATGATTGCACACCTACCTAACTGGCACATCCAACTATATCTTAGACAGAAAAATGCATCTGCAATATTTCAGTGTTAGGAGCTGGGGTTTGGGATGCACAGTAATTAAGGCCCAGTTTGCCCTTTTGTAGTTTATTTGATGGGTCACTGGAGATGCCACCATCTTATTTTGGAAATGCGGGCCTCCTTTCTGCAGAAGTTGCTGGGGATTTCAGCCATAGGCCTCTGGGTCCCCAGAGATCAACCAGACGCCTCTTGCCTCAGCACTTCTGCTTGATCTCACTGCAGGTTCCTTGTACCCCTTGTCAACAGAGTTTCTGCTTTCCTTGACCATTGGCTGACCCAGACATTCTCTGAAGGATGTAACTTTCCAATCTAGGATGTAGCTTCCAGCCCTTCTCTCTATGGATGGATCAGTTAGGCAAACAATCAGCAAGCAGAGTTTACTATTCCTGTTCATGGCTGAAAATTCCTTTAAAACTACCAAATCCTTTTAAAAATTATCTTTGATAAAATATTCTTAAGATGATGGAGTGCAGTATAGAGGAGGACTTTAACAGCTTGTTCTTTATCACCATAAAACTACTGTCCTCAGGAGAGGATACCAAACGATGTCTCTGTTGAACAAAGATTATCTACTTATCCAATCACCCCCACCCCACCCCAGCATTTAAAACTCCTTTTTCCTCAGCCAGACAGTTGGTTCAGACATAGTGTACCTGTAGTTTCCCTTCTTTCCTGTGTCTTTTCACAGAACTTGGTTTCCACAGCAAGTGCCTTTCAAAGATGTTGTGGTTCAATAAAAGCGCTCTGTAGTCCTTTGTTTTATAAAGGAGCTCTCCTATTAACTCACTGTTGAATAACTTACAACCTCGGGCCTATCTGAATTCTACTCAGAACCACAATATCTCATTGCAGACCACTTGTTACCTTCTGAACACTCTGCAGGCTTCCACTATTGCCTTTCTGATTTCAAGTGTTACTTCCTCTACTATATATTCTGCTCATATTCTAACCAAACATTCTATCTTGAACAGCAAATGAGTGTCCATATTTCCCAAGGCACTTTCCCATCCATACTGACTAGGAGCTGGTCAAAAAATGGGGAATTTTTTCCATTAAAAAATTGCACAACACTTTGCACTTTTCCAAAGCTTTTGTGTCTGTAACTAGGCAACTGACGTCCTTGTTTCCTGTGCACCACACCTTTAAATTTCTAAAATCTGGCTGGTCAAAGAGATGCCATCCATTTTTATCCTCATTGTTGCAGTCTGTGCAGAAGGGACAAACACACACACACTGTGTTCCTAATCTAAACACAAGTCGTCCAGACACATAGTGTATGCTTAGTCTTTGGATATGGGGAAAAACAAATGCTAAACACCAATCATCCCACTTTGGAAATATCAGTGGAGGTTTGATCAGTGTAGGAGATCTTAATTCATTTGAAGAAATCAAGTGATGTTAATGTTGCAGCTTCACACAGTGACATTAGAGCAGTGCTTCTCAAGCTATCTGATGTGGGAGACCGGCAATTTTTTTTCCAATATGCGCACAGACAGGCAGCCGATGGCTCGCGGACTGGCACCGGGCCGCGGACCACCACTTTGAGTAGCACTGCATTAAAGGACACCTGTCCATCAGGTAGACTTGATTGACCATTTCGTTTAGATAAGATTCAGCCCTCTACTCTTAAACTCTCCTGCCTCCATCTCTACTGTACAGCATCAGAGTTCAAAACAAAATGTACATGTATGAAACTCAAGAGGGTGTATTGCAGCATAAGTGAATGGAAACATTAATACTTGTCAAGTTTCCTCCCGCACTCTGAACTCTAGGGTACAGATGTGGGGACCTGCATGAACACCTCCTAAGCTTACTTTTACCAACTTAGGTTAAAACTTCCCCAAGGTACAAATTAATTTTATCCTTTGTCCTTGGAATATCCACTGCCACCACCAAACTCTAACTGGGTTTACTGGGAAATGTAGTTTGGACACGTCTTTCCCCCAAAAATCCTCCCAACCCTTGCACCCCACTTCCTGGGAAAGGTTTGGTAAAAATCCTCACCAATTTGCATAGGTGACCACAGACCCAAACCCTTGGATCTGAGAACAATGAAAAAGCATTCAGTTTTCTTACAAGAAGACTTTTAATAGAAATAGAAGTAAGGGAATCACCTCTGTCAAATCAGGATGGTAGATACCTTACAGGGTAATTAGATTCAAAACATAGAGAATCCCTCTAGGCAAAACCTTAAGTTACAAAAAAGACACACAGACAGAAATAGTCATTCTATTCAGCACAGTTCTTTTCTCAGCCATTTAAAGAAATCATAATCTAACAATACCTAGCTAGATTACTTACTAAAAGTTCTAAGACTCCATTCCTGGTCTATCCCCGGCAAAAGCAGCATACCGACAGACACAGACCCTTTGTTTCTCTCCCTCCTCCCAGCTTTTGAAAGTATCTTGTCTCCTCATTGGTCATTTTGGTCAGGTGCCAGCGAGGTTACCTTTAGCTTCTTAACCCTTTACAGGTGAGAGGATTTTTCCTCTGGCCAGGAGGGATTTTAAAGGGGTTTACCCTTCCCTTTATATTTATGACAATACTACATAATTCTTTGTGATAGAGAAAAATAATCTGGAATCTAACAAATAACCTCTTTTAAGATTCAGAAGAGACTGCAACTCTCTTAAATATCCTTGCTCAGTTTAATGTTTTGTTGTTACCTCATCTGGTACTGTAGAGTATAGGGTATATATATATGATTCCCCTCACTCTGGCATTTGCATGCACATCACTAGTTAGTAGCTGGGGTATTTGCTGTCCTTGCTGGTACTTTCCTGTTTGTTTCTTCATTTCCATCATCTTAGGGAACAATTTAGTTCTATTTCTGGTGAGATTCTTCATCATGCAGAACAGAAAGCATTCAGCTGCTCATGTTACTGTTGTCCTTTAAGTTTGTTTGTATATCTTTGCTGTATTTTGGATCATGTCAAGAATCTGTCAGATACACTAGCAGTGAGCAGCTGTAACATGACAGAGCCCTTGCTTGCGTAACTTTGGAGGATTGCTGCTTATCCAGTATTGTGTTACATGAAAGAGAATTTTTATATGAGACATTATTATGGTGAGGACCAGCTAATGCCAAGCACAGGCTTCTCTAGTTTGCTCTTCTGTTCATCCTTGAGAAGATGGAAATTAAAGGACCTAGGTGGCTGGGTGTGAAACAGTCTGAATCTCTAGCTAACCAAAAAGAAACGTTTGATTCTTTTGTGGGTGGGAGGTGAATATCCCTAACAAACTATCTGAGTGTTTTCACTTGAGATGAGAACTCTACAAACACATTCAGCCAAATGTTGTCTGTGTCACATGTGTGCACCTCCATGTACTTCAGTGGGCAGAACTGTATTATCTGTGGATACCTCTAGATCTGTATCCAGGTATTGAGAGTTCAGTTGTGATGGGGCAGGAATGTATGCCCAAACCAAGGAGACACTCAGGCTTACCTTTAAAAAAATACCACTATTGCAGCACGGTCTACAATGAGGTTTTAGGTTCCCGTTCAGCTGTACAGGTGCAGCCACGTAGTGGAAACACCTAGTGCAGACAGCATCTCAGTTTTAGTTAGTTTCAGACAGTGACACATTGGCCGCAATCCGAATGTAGATGAGGTCGAAGGCCCAGATTCTGCAAGCAGCTCCCTGCAGGCTGACTTCTTTTGCTCTGAGCTCAGTGCAGGACGGGGGCTATAACGCTTTTTTCAGGGAAATGAAATTTTCCTTCCAAATTTGTAATTTTAAGATTTGGTTTTTCCCCTGCTGCATCTGGAAAATGTGTAGCAACCATATCTGACTCATAAGGATTGCCAGAAACCCCACTGTATTTGGCAATGGTATTTATTTGCTACAGCCCACAGTTTGGGAACCCCTGTTCTAAGGGGCACCGCTATGGTGGGGATGCATCATGACTGCAAGGTTCTCTCTCAGAGGTACCAGAAGATTTGGCACAGATCCTTTGGTTGCTTTTGTTATCCCTGGTCTAGACCAACATTTGGGGAAAACCCTACACAGGGCACTGGAAATGTCTCGAGGTTCTCCTCACAGTTTAAACCAGATCATTCCTTCATTGTGTGGTTGTTTGTACCCTTGTGGAACAACCAGGGGATCTATCCCCAAGATGCATTGTTTCCTTCCTTTCCCCTCCACCATCTGCAAAGGTGTTGAAGAAATCTCAGAGGAGCCACGGGAGGCCAGCACCATCCATAAAAAGGGCCTGAGCTTCTGTACTTCTTCCCCCTGGTCCCTTTGGAGCCTCACTGCCTAGACACACACCCATAGGTTAAGTGTTAACTTAAGTTCTTCCCTCTCCACCTGCAGTGGGGAAGTACCAAGGGCATCGGGTTTTAAGGAGGCCCTGGCTTAAGGCACCGGTCCCCTTGTATAGATCAACAGCATCATGGAGACCAGGAGAGGTAAATGCAGTACAACAGATGCAGTACATGCCTCAGCCCCCAGGCTAAGATCTGCCTATTGCCTGTTCCCTTGTCTGCACAGATGAAAGGGAGGATTTAGACCACGATTAATTCGGTCATCGTTCTTGAATGTTACATACACTGACTCTTCAGGATAACTCGCCATATTCTCACTATACGCCCTTCTCTCATCATAAAAACACATAGGCTTCTTAATGCACATTGGCCTTTCAACTGAATATGCTTGTTTGTGGGATAAACCGCAACGGTGTCTACTCACAATCCAGATTTCACTGTAAACCAGGCAGGACCAGAGTTCTCTGAGGAGTGGCTTGACCACAGTCTATTGACAGATACCATTATAGTGAAGGGAACTGCAGATATTTCCTAGTTTTAGCAAATGGCTGAGTCAGCTGCCAAATGCTCTCATCTGTGCTCCTGTAGTGTCGCTTGGTCTTAAGTATAAAGTGCCATGATTTTGATGACTCCCATTTATTTTATGCCTGCTTTTCACTGTACAGTGTGTCATAGTACCGTTTAGCAAATCTAACAGAGATGTTCTGAAGAGCCAAGATGTCCTGATAGTATTTATTAAATATTCTCTCCTTACACACAAAGCTGAGACTCAGAGAGGCTTTTAGCACTTTGCATTGTTCAATAACATGCTGTGGGAAGATGCGATCTCTAACCAATTGCTTCTGTCAAAATCCCCTTTGGTTTTTCTCCATGTGTCTCCTCTATGTGATCTTTAGCATGATAAAGAAAAATGTTGAAAAAAGACTTTGCTGGGTGCAAATAGGGTGAGTCCTCTCCAGTTTCCACATTGAGCTAGGCTGGCCTTCTTTTGCAGTTTCACAGTGGCATTTCTGTTCCTATTTGATAGCAATTCCTGTTCTTTTCCTATTGTGTTGCATATCTTCAGTAGTGCTTCAAAAGCTTTGTCCTTAGAACAGTTTAGCATTTTGGTGTTGATTTCATCACTACCTCTGGACTTTAGTTATTCTCTACCTCCTTTGATGGCTTTTTTCAGTTCTTCTATTGGAAGTGATCCAGCTTCCACTTTCATGTCAGGGATTTGTTCAGAAATGGTGTTATCTATTCATTCAGCACATTCTAGCCATTCAGTCATCTGCAGAAGAGTTCATTTCCATCCCTTCTCTAGCTCTTCCTCAACAGCAGATAGTCTACCACTTTGTCTTTGATCAGTGAATTGTTGAGGTTCTTCTTGCTGCTATCATATAACATAGAAATTGAACATATCTTTATCTTCTGAAGCCTTTTCTGCTAATTCACTTTTTATTGGCATGTCTCCTGTCTTGTTTGGTAATGTTTTTCTCAAGCATTTTGTCGTATAATCTTGTTTTTCATTGTTTTATATGCACCTCTTACTGCTTCTCCTGATAATTATTCAACTTTTCAACATATTTCAAAACACCCAGTTTTTTTATATGTGGTCCTCAGGAGTGCAGGTGAGCCAATGTACTGAACCAAATCCTGTTTGCCTTAAATGTGGGAGTAGTATCATTGATTTCAATTATTAGTTTTATGTTTAACCATTTTGTGTTTAATACAACATATATACAAGCACACTGTTTTATAGCAGCTGTGATGGTATGTGATAGCTAAGGCTGCAAATCAGTTTTAATCTAAACCTTTTGTTTTCACTCAGTCAGTTTTCTGAAACTTTCATCTTTGAGGCTGAAACATGTCCCATACATAGGAGGAGTAGCAGGGATTAAAAATAGTGTTGATGTATAAATGGTGGAAAGCAGGTATGAAAGAAAAAAGGAACAAGTTAGATGAACATGTATTTAACATTGTGAGTGGAAACTGTGTGTGTTTGTGTGTGCTGTCTCTAATCCAGGACTGAATGTTGCTCATTCTGTACCTAAAAATAGTGTGACCTTGTGAGGAAGCATTTTTTTATCTGGTGGATTTTACTCAACATGTGGTCATTCAAAAACTGTTCAGAGATTTTAATGTTAGTAAGAGTTAAACTTGTTGGCCAACGAGCAAGTAGAACTGTTAAAAGTTCATGAAAAATGCAGTTTATACCTTGATTCCACAATTTATCACATAGATTGTACCACCGTGTATATACCTCTCCATGTGTGGTTTAACGTCCAGTAATGAATGGAACCATAAAGGCTACAAACACATGTGCTTTATGACACTGTGGAATGGGAAATCCCGCCTTTTTAATAGGACAACTCCGTTGGTCACCTGGTAGATTGTAAAACATGGATTCTTATAATTACAACAATATTATGTATATAATTTTCTGAATTTTAGAGGTTTCCAATATTTGTCCATTATTTTTTCTCTTCCTCTTCAGACCCATACCGTTGGAGCCATGTTGATAAGGCAACCTGGCTTTACAGGCTTAGAGATATAAAACATAGTACCAGTTTAAAACAAAAAAAAAAACCCCTCTAAAATATTCACAAAACATTTTTTCCTGAAAAATATGCAGTATAAAACAATATATGTCCGCAGTGATATAAACTTTTTATGGGCACTCATTTGGGATGATCTGCATAACTTACTCATGGATTTGCCACTTGTGAGTAAGCAGCCATGCCGGTTCATATTGATCAAACCTTTATTCAACACCACACCCAGGCCCTGATCCAAATTCCATAGAATTCAATGGGAGTGCTTCTTTTGACTTCCATGGGCTTTGGATCAGACCCTGAGGGAGAGACAAACATGATGGTGTTATGTGATTAACATGCCCAAATCAGGTAACTGTGTGCAGTGTCCTCTGATGCACCTAACTGAAAATCAAGTATACACTGTTCATTTATCAGGTAGAATTGCACATGCTAGGAGACGGACAAATAAGTCATTTAACTAAATGCACTAAAAAAATGCTACCTTGGTTACTATTTTTATTATAATATGAAAATCATTCAGTACTCTTCAATTAATAATTAACCGAATGATTTAAAAGACTGAGTATAATTTTAAATAATATTTGGACATTTTTAAAATGTCTTGAAATCCAAGTGCATCCACAAGCAGTCGTCTGCAAAGTACATCCTTGCAGTGCATTTGCTTTGAAACCAAGGTATTTGTGTTTAATACTGGGGTGTGTGTTAGAATCTGAATACAGTTGTGAGCCAGAGTGCTGCTGTGTTAGAGGTAACCTTCTCTCAGCCCCCCAAGTTATAACAGCCTTAAAGTGAAGATTAACTGTGTCTTAAATTAGCCTTGATTCTATTAACTGCCCCTCCTATTTCAAGTTCTGGAAAGGGATACGGGGAAGGAATGTCATAATGTTTCTCTATTCTCTGACAAGCCTTTCAGTATCCCTGTCAAAGATCATTTAAAATTGAATTGAAATAATCAGAAATGATGTGCCTATGTGAAAAATACTTGGCGAATTCCATTCTGTCAGATAAAGGTATGCTAATGAGTTTTAAATCCTGAGTTAAGAATGATTCTTATCAAGCAAGGAACAGTAGTTCATTCTAAATTATTAAGGTAAGAAATGAGACATTTATAAGTACTTTCCATGGCTTGTTTCTAAATGCATAAAATAAAAATTGCTTTCTCTAGCTAGCTTAATATAAATTTAGGTTGTGAAACCAGATAGGCTTTATATGAAGCAATGCATCAGTCACTGTAGGTGGTCTGCCCTATATACCCTGCTTTGTAATCAAATGCATCAACTTAGAATGTTTCTTTCTTTCTTTCTTTCTTTCTTTCTGAAAAAGGTTATACTATGCAAGTATTCTCTTCAGAACTTGGTAAACAATATTCCCTAAAAATTAGCTTCATTTGTCAGTGAATCATCTTGTTATTTTGCATCCACTAAAGACTAATATCCTTCAACAGTGTGACTTTATCATGTCTGATAATCGTAATTTTTCAAGGGAATGATCTGTATGGATTTCATGCCCAGTAACTGTATCATTGTTTGTGCAGCTTATTTGTCATTTTATATAGCCAGGTAGCCTTCTGTTTGTTTCATTCAATATTTGGGGGCTTTTTTAAAAATAAAATCATTAAAGTTTATTATATCCTTGATGCTTTAAAAGCTATAATAAGCTGTCACTTGGAAAGTGTTTCATACAACACTGCTTGTATGACCATCTGCTTATCAATTTTTTTTATTTTTCACTAAGAGCAATGTACAGTAATATGCTTTCTTCTGTAAATCTGATCTGGTATAGGAGGGTGTCTTGAATGAAGACTTCAGGGCTGGGCATGAAGTTTTATTAAAGCAGGAGTATTTGATCCATGAAAAACAGTTTGCCTGTTACCAACAGAGGAAAGGGATGGAACAAATGAACAGTATATATACTGTGTGTCATTAGAGGCACTTCTAGCCTTGCCAAAATTCATTAACATTTTAGAGATCAGAATTAATCTCTGGGAGGAACTGAAGGGAATGAGTTACGCGCAGTGCCTCAGATGTGTCCAGTCGTAAGTATTGTGCTTGAAGAATGGGAGTCAGAGAAGCTTAGAACCTCATGTTAAGTGGGTTGAAAAATAATGCTGGAGAGCAGCATTAAATTAAACTTCAATTATTTTAGAGAGCATATTGGGTATTAAACTTACGTTTTGTATGAGAACATGAAAATATGCCTTAATTATTTTCAACCTAGCACAAATATTCTTCAATGCAATGCTGTATAAATACTGTATATGCTCATGGGAGCAGGGAATATGCTGCTGATCAGACAATGTCAACTTAGATGAATCCTGTCCGGTAAGCTGTAGTTTAAATGTGAGCAGTGAAACCACTATTGACATGTGGCACAACTGACTGAAATGTCAATAGTTATAAAAAGAGTATTTCATAACGCAGAATAATTGATTAGTTTGCTTGACTGGACAGAAATGTCTATTTTCCAATGAAAGCAAAATAATTTCCATATTTGTTCTCAGAGCGCTAACAGCAGAGAAAGCTGATTTGTCCGAATGAAGCCTTGTTCTTAATCACACATCAAAAATAAGGAGAGTTTTTGTCACCTATAATGGCTGGATGGATAAGGCATGACTTGAGGGAATCAAAACACTGGCATAGAGTTTTTAGATTAAATTTGCCCAAACTGGAAAGAAGTGAGGGGGCAAATATAGTGTATTTAGGGGTAGATTCTGTAGCCTTTACTCACCTGAGTAGTCTCAGTGAGACTACTGTGAGTAAGTGCTACTCATTGTGGGCAAAGAAAGGTTGCACAATCAAGTCCTTGCTTGTTTTTATTCAGAGTTCTTTCTAGCTGCACCTATGTAATTATCTAAGCACATTGAATTAAAGATACAATTTTTAAATATATCAAACAATTTTGAAAACAGGTATGTTAAAAAATCCCAGTTTCAAAGCAGATGCCCTCTGCTCAGTCCCACTTCTCACCATCCCCAGCACTCCCCTTCATCTATAGAAAAACAAGTGGCTGCCACCATATCTAAAGGTAAGGATATGTTTTGCTGCTAGCCCTCTCCCATTGAAAGGAAATGTTACGTCTAGCATCTCAGGTAATTGCAACTCATATATTATCGTATGAGGAAAGAAGTGGTCTCTCAAGCTGCCAAGACTTCAATCTTCTTGGCTTTGCAGGTCAAGACCAACTCCTTCAACTTTAGTCGCTAGCCAGTGCAGATCACAGAGCACTGCAATGATGTGCGCTTGGAGAGAAATGCTACTTAATCATTGGGATTCTGGATTTCAAACTAGATGCCTGAATAGCCTGAAGATGTACCACTAGGTAACCTAACCATGAAGTGCCAGGCTTTACTGAAGACCACATTCAACCATAAGTTGTAATCTCTTTGCCAAGGGCAGATGATAAGAAGCATGCTGCGCAACTGCTTCTACAGAAACAGCTGGGGACAGTAACAACCTTGTCTGTGAACCATGGATTAAAATGGCTGGCAAACTCCATCAAGTGAGACTACTGATATCATTTCTACCATTGCTTCCCCGCTCTGTGTATATTATCTCAGTCTTGTCTAACAAATGCTCATCCATATCTCATTCTCTGTTAGATGTAGCACAGGCAGGTTTGTAAATATAGACCTGAATGTCACTGGTGTACTGGAGACACTGTAACCAGATGTCACTTCCTCTCTAACCCTCTTAATTCCAATACACGCATTGAAAAAAAGGGATAACCACACAGAACCCTGTGCTGTACCCTACGCTAGAGAGTCTTCAGGCTGGTAAACAATTCTCCAATACTACTCTGGGGATCTCTCAGAAGGAAGGGGGCAGAGGCACTCAAACAACTCCAGAGACACGTGCTAGGAGTCCAGATGCATTATAGACATGCTGATGTCTTTTCAGCATGGATACTTATTTTCATCCAACATCGGGAGGATGGTTGATTGATAATCAACCAACATTATCAGAGTTGTTTCCATACTATAGCCATGCCTCAAACCAAGGTGGTTAGAGTCAAAAGGACTTGAAGATTCCAGGAATTTCTGGAATTGCTTCACTACAATCTAGTCAGTTTTCCTTCAAAGTGTGAACTTTGAGGCAGAGTGCTTTTTTCGAGAGACAGTCTGGGTCAACAGGTGACTCCATGAAAAAGGGTCTAACAGTCGTTTCTTTGAGGGAATTCAACAATCAACTCCAACAACATCCTGTATACCTCTCCAATTCTCCGCAAGCATCACAGGTCATGCGACTGTTGAGATGGTGTGTAATTGTGAGTGAAGGGAGGTAATCTAATTGCTGGTAAGGGTAAGCAATCTCCTGACTTCAGAACCACAGCAGAGAAACACTGTGAGCTCAAGCAAGGATTCTGCAGTGCAGCAGAGTGACCTACACTAGTTGCATCTTAACCCCAACCTAGGGCTCTCATATATCTTATCAAATTCAGCTTGATACATTTGTTGGTAATCTCTCTATAATTTCATGGTCTGATGTGCAATCAGTGACCGCTGATCAGTCATAATCTTAACCTCAGTATACTTTGGAATTAAAGTAATTAGGAAGACATCTAACATTTGGATACACATTGTCCTTTCAAGGGTTTTCAAAGTTGGAGGAGTTTGGGTGACAATAAATGTGACTAGATCTCTCAAACCTTTCACTGCCAACATCATATCTAGCTGATTATAATGATAATGACTTTGTAGACTTACATTTCATCTAGAAGAATTCCAAAGCACTTGCAAACTCTGTGTCAGTCTTTATTTTATTTCACCAATCGCAGAACTGCAGCAGCTGTTTAACAGAGCGCAGCAACAATGCAATAGTTCAAGAAAGGAAGTGAATAATGTACCTCAATGAAAATAGTGGGGGAGTTCACAAAATGGCTTGATTGTGACATATAGCCAGTCTCACACTGGGAGTGGTATGAAAGCACACTGCACCAATAAGAACTCTGGGGCATGCTGTGTTTGAAGCAAGGTAGTATGGCAGTTTAGGAGTACTCGTGTCCATTATAAATAACAAAAGAGGTACCTGAGCTGGGATGACCAATGCTATATTCAGCTTCACTGATTAACTGCTTGTAGTGCTGCAAATAAATCAGTTGAATTAAAATGTTAGCAAAAGCTACAGAGAAATTAATCTTGAGATTTAGGGACTATCATTCTCCCTCCATGTGTATAGCAGGGGTTCTCAACCTTTTTCTTTCTGAGGCCCTCCCCCACAACATGCTGTAAAAACTCCACAGCCCACTAGTGCCACAACAACTGTTTTTCTGCATATAAAAACCAGAGCCAGCATTAGGGGGTAGGAAGCAGGGCAATTGCGCAGGGTTCCACACCACAGGGGGCCCTGCATAACTACTCTTCTCAGGCTTTGGCTTCAGGCCCTGGGTGGTGGGGCTCAGGGAGGTGGGGCTTGTGTTTTCTGTCCTGCGCCCCAGTGAGTCTAATGCCAGCCCTGCTTGGCGGACCCCCTGAAACCTGTTTGCAGCCCACCAGGGGGCCTTGGACTGCTGGTGTGTAGGAATTGGGTAGTATCCCTTTAAATAGTGAGCACCACTAAGGGGCTAACAACTGAGAGCAGCAGTGTAGCTAGGCATTCTGTGTGTGTATATTTAATAAACATGGTTATTTGGACCCCACTGTGCCCATGTGCTTTTTTATTTTATTTTTTTTCATATAATCAATGGTATGTAAGGAGCAAAAGACATAAAGTGGATTTCCAATGTTTGGAGTTAGTTATGCATTATAATGGTTGCCAGAATTCTCTGTACTAAACTCCTAATCTACCAGGATTCTGCCAGTGCTTATTGCCAGAAACTGCTTATATTTACCCTTCATTAGTGATAGCCCCTCCCCAAAGTTTTGGCCAAAAGCGGTTAGGTTTAGAGCTGCTTAAAAATGGGGAAACAATGTTCATAAAAGTTTGCAATTTCAAATTGTTTCCAATTCACTAGCAGAAAGAAGCCCATTTTTGCCCAATTTTTGGATACTTTTATGAAAAAATTTATTTATATTTTTATCAATCTGGTTTGAAATCACTGAAGTTTTTAATTTACCGAAGACCTCTTTTTCTTACTAAAAACTGGGTTTTCAATAAACTAATAATTTTGTTATTAATAAAAATACACTAAAACATCAACGAAAAATGGAAAACTAAAATTCATGTCACCAAATTGTTATGAAAGCTTCAAACTGTTTTTCAATAAAAAAAACTTTTCATAAGAAAAAGTTAGCTCTAGGTAGCTTTTAAACACAATCTATAAACTTTTTCTCTGCTGACATCCAAAATACATAGATCTGGGGCCATTTTATTTAATGCTGTTTATACCACAGTTGTTCTTGAATAAGCAAGGTTCTCATCTACATGTAACAGAGGCAGCATGCAGTAATTTGATTACAAGAGGATTTACATTCTGTAATATAGACAGCATTGCTATAGAATTTAGTAAATGGATCTTCCAGTGGTTTACAAATATTAGCTTCTTAACACTCCTGTGTGGTAGATATTATACCTAGTTCACATGAAATGAGGCAAAGGAAAGTTAAAGGCCAAGTTGTGGCCGGCCACTGCTCAGGAGAAAGTCATGTTGTAAATGGGTGTCTACTGTGCAAGGTCCAGGCTCAGTTATGCTCCTTCCTTGCTCCCTTTACCGCACACACCACCTCAGAAGTGGTTAGCTGCAAAGAAGGGGTCATGTTACTTCTCTTGAATGCATGTGCTGATCAATATATACTTCTTTAGGGTACCAGCAGTGGTTGAGGGAGAGTCACTCCTGAGCTCCACCTACTTAATACAGCTACACACCACACACAGAGCAACATCTGAGTTCCAAGTGACCTGGACATGCATACACCATCAGTGGGAGGGATGAGAATAGAGCCCAAGAGTCCTGATCCACAGTCTCCCTCCTTATCTCCTCCATCCCCTCCTCCCAGTCTTTAGTGTAAACCATATACAGGATCATTAATGTGGTCTCGATACATTCATGTGGTCTTTAGATCCATAAACAAATGAATGAATTACATCTAATCATGTGTGTCATTTCTCCTGTCTGACAAATGTATGGGTATTTACAATATTTTAATCTCAATATTTATTCATATTCATTAAGTAGCACAAAGAAAAGGAGTACTTGTGGCACCTTAGAGACGAACAAATTTATTTGAGCATAAGCTTTCGTGAGCTACAGCTCACTTCATCGGATGCATTCAGTGGGAAATACAGTGGGGAGATTTATATACATAGAGAACATGAAACAATGGGTGTTACCATACACATTGTAACCAGAGTGATCACTTAAGGTGAGCTATTACCAGCAGGAGAGCCAGGGGGCGGGGGGGAGGACCTTTTGTAGTGATAATCAAGGTGGGCCATTTCCAGCAGTTGACAAGAATGTCTGAGGAACAGTGTGGGGGGGGGAATAAATATGGGGAAATAGTTTTACTTTGTGTAATGACCCATCCACTCCCAGTCTCTATTCAAGCCTAAGTTAATGGTATTCAGTTTGCAAATTAATTCCAATTCAGCAGTCTCTCGTTGGAGTCTGTTTCTGAAGTTTTTTTGTTGAAGAATTGCAACTTTTAGGTCTGTAATGGAATGACCAGAGAGATAGAAGTGTTCTCCAACTGGTTTTTGAATGTTATAATTCTTGACGTCTGATTTGTGTCCATTTATTCTTTTACATAGAGACTGTCCAGTTTGACCAATGTACATGGCAGAGGGGCATTGCTGGCACATGATGGCATATATCACATTGGTAGATGTGCAGGTGAACGAGCCTCTGATAGCGTGGCTGACGTGATTAGGCCCTATGATGGTGTCCTCTGAATAGATATGTGGACACAGTTGGCAACGGGCTTTGCTGCAAGGATAGGTTCCTGGCTTAGTGGTTCTGTTGTGTGGTGTGTGGTTGCTGGTGAGTATTTGCTTCAGGTTGGGGGGCTGTCTGTAAGCAAGGACTGGCCTGTCTCCCAAGATCTGTGAGAGTGATGGAACCCCGACCTGGGGTATTCTATCTGCTACCCAAGATCCATAAACCTGGAAATCCTGGACGCCCCATCATCTCAGGCATTGGCACCCTGATAGCAGGATTGTCTGGCTATGTAGACTCCGTCCTCAGGCCCTATGCTACCAGCACTCCCAGCTATCTTCGAGACACCACTGACTTCCTGAGGAAACTACAATCCATTGGTGATCTTCCTGAAAACACCATCCTAGCCACTATGGATGTAGAAGCCCTCTACACCAACATTCCACACAAAGATGGACTACAAGCTGTCAGGAACAGCATCCCCGATAATGTCACGGCAAACCTGGTAGCTGAACTTTGTGACTTTGTCCTCACCCATAAGTGTTTCACATTTGGGGACAATGTATACCTTCAAATCAGCGGCACTGCTATGGGTACCCGCATGGCCCCATAGTATGCCAACATTTTTATGGCTAACTTAGAACAATGCTTCCTCAGCTCTCGTCCCCTGATGCCCCTACTCTACTTGCACTACATTGATGACATCTTCATCATCTGGAAAAGAAGCCCTTGAGGAATTCCACCATGGTTTCAAGAATTTTCTTCCCACCATCAACCTCCGCCTGGACCAGTCCACACAAGAGATCCACTTCCTGGACACTACAGTGCTAATAAGTGATGGTCACATAAACACCACCCTATGCCGGAAACCTACTGACCGCTATTCCTACCTACATGCCTCCAGCTTTCATCCAGACCACACCACACGATCCATTGTTACAGCCAAACTCTACAATACAACCGCATTTGCTCCAACCCTTCAGACAGAGACAAACACCTACAAGATCTCTATCAAGTGTTCTTATAACTACAATACCCACCTGCTGAAGTGAAGAAACAGATTGACAGAGCCAGAAGAGTACCCAGAAGTCACCTACTAAAGGACAGGCCCAACAAAGAAAATAACAGAACGCCACTAGCCATCACCTTCAGCCCCCAACTAAAACCTCTCCAACGCATCAAAGATCTACAACCTATCCTGAAGGATGACCCATCACTCTCACAGGTCTTGGGAGACAGGCCAGTCCTTGCTTACAGACAGCCCCCCAACCTGAAGCAAATACTCACCAGCAACCACACCCCACACAACAGAACCACTAACCCAGGAACCTATCCTTGCAACAAAGCCCGTTGCCAACTGTGTCCGCATATCTATTCAGGGAACACCATCATAGGGCCTAGTCACATCAGCCACACTATCAGAGGCTCGTTCACCTGCACATCTACCAATGTGATATATGCCATCATGTGCCAGCAATGCCCCTCTGCCATGTACATTGGTCAAACTGGACAGTCTCTATGTAAAAGAATAAATGGACACAAATCAGACGTCAAGAATTATAACATTCAAAAACCAGTTGGAGAACACTTCAATCTCTCTGGTCACTCGATTACAGACCTAAAAGTTGCAATTCTTCAACAAAAAAACTTCAGAAACAGACTCTAACGAGAGACTGCTGAATTGGAATTAATTTGCAAACTGGATACAACTAACTTAGGCTTGAACAGCGACTGGGAGTGGATGGGTCATTACACAAAGTAAAACTATTTCTCCATGTCTATTCCCCCCCCCCCCCAGCCCCCCGTTCCTCAGACGTCCTTGTCAACTGCTGGAAATGGCCCACCTTGATTATCACTACAAAAGATTCCCCTCCCCCCCCGCCACTGGTAATAGCTCACCTTGAGTGATCACTCTGGTTACAGTGTGTATGGTAACGCCCATTGTTTCATGTTCTCTATGTATATATATCTCCCCACTGTATTTCCCACTGAATGCATCCAATGAAGTGAGCTGTAGCTCACGAAAGCTTATGCTCAAATAAATTTCTTAGTCTCTAAGGTGCCACAAGTACTCCTTTTCTTTTTGCTAATACAGACTAACATGGCTGCTACTCTGGAACCTGTCATTAAGTAGTACATAATCCAAGTATAATGTAAGTTTCTGATACTTGACAAGTATTCTTCATATTACTTAATTGATTCAGCTTTGACAAATTACTTATACGAAAAAGTGAGAATACATTCTGGTCAAGTAAACTGTAATGCTGAGTTAACTGTTACATGACTGTCACTGTGGGAACAGGATATGAAAAATGACAGCAAATAAGGTATTTTTCTTGCTATTCATATGTTGACTAAATTCATGTAATACTCTGTACAGTTACTGTAACACTCTTGGTTAAAAAACAGAAGTCAGTTTTGGATTGGATGATCAGAATGAGGCATCTGGAAGACAGAGGTAATTGGATATGTGTGTAGGTTAAACACTGACTACGTATGCTAGAAAAACAGAATTTTGAAGATGGTTTTAGATGGGAATTTCATCTGAAAGTATAGAATATAGTGGGGAAAAAAAGTCTGCTTCCCTCAGGTGTGTGGTATTGACATTCTAAAGCTTAAAGATATAAGGACAGTTATTCTATTCATCATTTAAAATGTCTAATGGCTAATCTGTAAATATATGAAGCAAATATTGTAAAATGTAGGAATAAAAATCTGTGTTGACTACTTATTATTGGAGCCATTTAGCACATCAGATGTCATTGTAGATTATCAGTTTCTTTTCAGTTTGACTGGAAATAAATACAGATCAGTAATAATGTAAGGCTATGTACCTTACGGTTAAATATTTGACAACCAGACTGGTGCTAATGGACTATGACATTTTTCAAGCCTAGGTCTGACATTACTTGTTGTGTCAGAATGAAATGTTTGTCTAAATCTACACTACAATACATTAAGACATCATTCTTTCTTTCTACACTGTAAGTTATCCTAGTACATCTAAATTTCAAAGTGTGGGGGCATCAAACAACTGATCCAAATGTAAAAGAAACATTTTCCAGCTTCTGAAAAGTTATAAACAAAATAGTAACAGAACTTAATCCAGTCCAACATGTCTTGTATAATTTCTGTTCAGTGTATCATGAGTTAAACATGTGTTTTATAGGTGAAGTACTATGAAGAACAACATAATTTGGGGTGGTATTCTTCCACCCTTGCTCATTGAGTAGTACCTTATTCTGCTTGTTGAAAAGTAAGACTCTACTTAATGAAAGTCAGGATGGCAAAATGGATCAAATGATGTATGCCAAAGATAGGAAACCTAATTCTAGCATCACTGTATCAGTCCAGTTCTTCTAGTTTTGGTTTTTTTAAACAATGAAGATCTAAAAAGTCAAAACATTGCATTAATGTGACTTGAATGGCCAAGCTGATAAATGGCTAGGAATACCTGAGTGACTTATAATCACATGTAAAGAATACCATAATGTATTGTGCCCTTTATTAAACTATATAATAATAATCCATTATGGGACATTTACAAAAGTTTGATGCATATACCTTCATCTCTTAAATGTTCTCTCAAATGTAGATCTTTATTTCAAACATTTAGATGTTCCCTTTGCCCCTGGTCTGTCTTTATGTAATTTTTTAAGCTTATGTGCTAGCTTTCTTATTAAAGAAACAAGGTGGGTGAGGTAATACCTTTTACTGGACAAACTTCTGTTGGTGAGAGCGACAAGCACTCTATGTAGCAGGAAAGCTTGTCTCTCTCATCAACAGAATGTGGTGCAGTAAAAGATATTACCTCACCCACCTTGTCTCTCTAATATCCTGGGACCCACACAGCTACAACAACACTGCAGACAGCTTCATTATTGTCATTCTTCTTCTATTATGTACATTATAGTGCAGGGGTGGGCAAACTTTTTGGCCTGAGGGCCACATCTGGGAATAGAAATTGTATGACGGGCCACAAATACTCACAAAATTGGGGTTGGTGTGCGGGAGGGGGTGAGGGTTCTGGTTGGGGGTGCGGGCTCTGGGGTGGGGCTGAGGAGTTTGGAGTGTAGGAGGGTGCTCTGGGCTGGGACCAAGGGGTTCGGAGGGCAAGAAGGGGGCTGGGGCTTTGGGCAGGGGTGTGGGAAGGGAGGTAGGTTCTGGCTGGGGGTGCGGGCTCTGGGGTGCGGCTGGGGGTGAGCAGTTTGGGGTGCAGGAGGGTGCTCCAGGTTCAGATTGAGGGATTTGGAGAGCGGGAGGGGGATCAGGTCTGGGGCAGGCGGTTGGGGAATGGAGAGAGGCCCGGGGTGCAGGCTCTGAGCGGTGCTTACCTCAAGCAGCTCCCAGAAGCAGCGGCATGTCCCTTCTCTGGCTCCTACGCAGAAGCGCTGCCAGGCGGCTCTGCACGCTGCCCCATCCTCAGGCACCACCCCTGCAGCTCCCATTGGAGCACCGGAGGGGGCCATTGGAGCACATAGGAGCCAGAGCGGAGCCATGATGTGGCTTCTAGGAGCCTCGTGGAGCAGCCCCCGATCCTGCGCCCCAGAGAGGCCTCTGACCCAGCGCCCCGGCTGGAGCGCCGGAGCGGGGCCAAGCTCTGCGGTGCGGCCCCAACCTGGCGCCCAGCTGGAGCACCGGAGTGGGGCAAGCTCCAAATCTCACTCCTCAGTGGGAGCTCGCGGTCCGGCTGAGGCCTGTGGGCTGTAGTTTCCTACCCCTGTTATAGTGTATCTATGCACTACTGTACTCTTATTTTGGGAATTTCTCTGCTCCCATTTCTAGGGCAAGATTAGGCAAAATGAACATTCTTGCTAATACAATTTTCTTCAGAGTGTACTTGAATAAGTTGAATTTGTGTGTATATAGAGTGTACATAGTAAAGCTGCAAAATTTAGTCATGCGAACAGATAGCCAGTTTGGTGACAGCTATTGCTATCCAGAATATTGAAAAAAATCCAATGATGGAATTATGCTTCATCCATTTTACAGTAAATTCTGAGGGAATATGAACCCATCACAGAATATACTTAAAATGGAAATGTTCAATTAGATCATACTCTAAATCAATAACCAATAAACCTGTAGTTTTGTCATGCTGCCTGCGACCTATTCTTAATATAAGATGTTATTTTTCAATTCAAAATACAATCCTGTGGAAAAGTGTAAACAGAAACAGAGATCAAGCGCAAGCTGCGTTTGGCTTAGAAATACACCTTCAGGTATTCAGCTGTGATGTTTTTTAATGTAATTCTGTTCAATTATGTATGTGCTTGCCACAACCGAAATCACAGACCCTATGTTGAGAACATCTGCACGTCATTCAATCACAACCTAATAATTGCTGCTTTTAGTTTCTCGTAAGGGCCAGGTGGGGAAGAGGGGAGAGAGAAAGGCCATTTTCCCTCCATCAGTGTCTTGGTTTAACACTACAGCACTTAAGTTCACAAAGGGGAGAGAGCTCTGAAAATCTTCGGCAGGGCCCCTTCGTTGATGATCAGCGTTCAGCATAACGCCAAAGTGGCTCGTTTGGAAGCTGTTTGCAGGCGGCACTAGCGCATTCAAGTATCAGAGGGGCAGCCGTGTTAGTTTGTATCCACAAAAACAAGGAGTCGTCCGGGGGCACCTTAAAGACTAACAGATTTATTGGGGCATAAGCTTTTGTGAGTAAAAAAAAAAAAACCCAATTCTTCAGCTGCATGGAGTGAAAATTACAGATACAGTCTCCATGCAGCTGAAGAAGTGGGGCGTTTTACCCACGAAAGCTCATGCCCCAATAAATCTGTTAGTCTTTAAAGTTCCACCGGGCGAACCCCTCCTTGTTTTAGCACATTCAGTGCGATGTAACTTGTCCTGAAAGGCCAAGGGCGCTTGCCACAGCCCTTCTCTTAAGCACCTTCCCTCAAAGCAGCCCTAATTCCAGCGTAGTCTCTTTCGGGGCAGACCCAGAGTCCAGCTCTGGCCCTTGGCCCGTCAGTGCTGGGGAAGGGGGTGGGTTGGACGCTCTCCCCCCTAAACCAGCGGTTGGTGCGAGCGGCTTGTCTTGGCACAGGGCAGGGCTCCTTGCTGCTGCTGCTGCCGCCGCCGTGCATGGGGCGAGCTGGCTGTGCAGGCGCGCGGCTCGCTCGCTGTCCGCCGGCTGCTGAAGTGGGAGAGCCCGGGAGCGCTCGTGCTCCGGGTGGTCTCCGGCAGCTGGAGGGGGCCGGGCGCGCGGCGGCCGTTGGAGATAGAGCGAGCCGCCGCATGAAGCTGCCCCGCGCGCCGCCGCGGCAGCCCAGCGGGCCAGTCCCGAGGAGGCGGCGCTGCCGCCTCTCTGCCTGTGACTGGCCGCCGGCGCTGCCTCTCAGCCCCGGCAGGGCGGGGAGGAGGCGAGCGGTGTAAACAGGGAGGGGGGGCTGGCTTGATGTCAGCGGGTCACATGGAGTCTCATATGGGCCGGGGGAAGGAGGCGGTGGCAGGCTGTCAGCTGGCAGGCGGCAGATGCTGCTGAGGCGGTGGTACAAGGAGAGGGGCCCGGCTAGCGCGCACCCAGCCCATCCGGCCCGCCCTCGGTGCTCTGCTCCCCGCCGCGTCGCCCCTGACAAATGATGTGTTTTGTGATCGCCGCGATGAAAGGTAGGCGCAGCCCTGCGGGGAGCCGCCGCGCCGTGCCTTGCGGTGCCGCGCCGCGCCGGGGATGGGCGCTCGCTCGCTCCGCCGGGGAGCTGGGCGCACGGGGCCGGCCGGCGAGCAGGTGCGCTGGGGGGTTGGGGCGGGGAGTGCCACGGGCAGCGCTCAGGTGGTCGGGTTACTTGTGATTTGCTCCCCTTCCCGAGGCCCGTTCGTGCCGCTGGGAGCCGGGCCGGCTCGGGGAGAGCGGCTCGGGGCGCAGAGCGGGGGCTTTGCCTCGGCCTGGGTGGCTGAGGGGGAGGAGGCGAGTTGGTGGGGCTAGTCCCGTGCCCAGAGAGTGCTGCTCAGCACGGCGATCCCGTGGCTGGCTCCTCAGGGGTGACTGTCCGTTGGAGCTGGTGCTGCTTCACCGTGTCGCTCTGACCCACCCTGGGACCCCGCGCACCAAACCTTGCCGAGCGGTTTAGCCCGGCGTCTCCCCTTGCCGAAAGCATCTGCGATCGCTGCCGGCCCCCCGGGGAGCTGCAAATTCCGGCTCGCTGTGGAGGGTCTATCCCCTAGCGCCTGCCCTCCTTCTGGACTGGCTCGTCAGTTACCTTTCTCGGCGAGGGGGACACCCGTCTGGGCCAGCTACTGCAGAGCAGAGGCTATTTCTTATTAATCCTTACAGCTGAAGTAGCTCACACTGGGGTGTGTCATCTACCTCTTCTTCTGGTGTTTGCTTTTGGTTTGATTTAGAGCTAATCACGTAGTGAAAGTGACCAGGCACGTGCGGAGAGGTTCCCTTTTTGTTTTTGCCCAGACCAGTTGTGTGCTTAGAGACTTGTACTTTATACTTTTACATAAAAGTTGGAGGATAAGAGAGAGTTTATCTTCCCACATGATTTGCAGAGGGAGAGGTTATGATTAACATGGTTGGGATTGCATAAAGCAGAGACGTGCTGCATAATCCTAATAAAATCTGTCTCTAAAATTTTACAGTAAACATACTTCAGATAGAAAGAGAGAGTGTGTGGTGTCCTGTAGACACCAGAGTGTGTGGTGTCCTGTGTGGCTAAAAATGACAGGCTCAGAATCTGTACATTTTTAAAGAGTTTTTGGTTTGAAAGGAAAAGTGAGCATTATGAAATGACACTTTAAAATCTGACACTTCCTGTGCTTTCAAATCCCAGTCCTTCCTGAGGGACAATGGGAAGAGTCAGAGAAAGTTTTTTCATGAGAAATCAAAAGTTTAAAGGTATGTTTTCAAATAATTTGTGGTGTTTTCTAATATTGTGGGATCCACAGATAAACTATGCACTGCAGCATATTTTTAAATCAGGGAAACCATAAAAAGCACATATCTAAATATTGGTTTCAGAGTAACAGCCGTGTTAGTCTGTATTCGCAGAAAGAAAAGGAGTACTTGTGGCACCTTAGAGACTAACCAATTTATTTGAGCATGAGCTTTCGTGAGCTACAGCTCACTTCATCAGATGCATACCGTGGAAACTGCAGCAGACTTTAAGTTAAGTCTGATGAAGTGAGCTGTAGCTCACGAAAGCTCATGCTCAAATAAATTGGTTAGTCTCTAAGGTGCCACAAGTACTCTTTTTATATCTAAATATTGTAACAGTTCTATTTAAATAGGACCTTCTTTCTCTGTAATCCAGTCTTTGTAAATATATTAATTTAGTTTCCCAACTAAAAATACTAAGCCTTTTTTTTGTACACAGATCTTGTTTGAAAAAGGAACTATTTGAAATTGAATATTTAATGATGATCCTACTAGAGACTGAAATGTTTGCTTGATTGTGTCTTTTACTTTGCAAATGCACTAAGTGAAGGACACCAGTATCAGTGTGCAGTGGAAGCATGATAATTTACAGTTGCTAAGCTTCTCACTCTCTTTTTAACAGGGAAGACTAGGTGAATAGAAAGATAGTACTATCCATTAACCATTAGCATCTCTAAATTAGATTGACAATAGACTGTAACCAAGTTGATCCAAAATATTTGTTTCTGTTACAAAAATAGCATAAATGAGTGTGATTTATAGGGAATTATAACAATTCTTCAAAACTCTGAAAGTTGTACTGACAAAATACTGTTTTTACTTATCCTTCTGCAAACATGTAACCAAATAGGAAAAACTGAATGTGTACTGAAGAATATATCCTTAGGGTATAAATGACTTAAGAATGCTTTTGGAAGAAACATATTGGAATATTGTAAGATGACAGTAAGATGATTTTGAAAAACTCCGCGTCTCAACTCCAAAGTTATCTGCTTCCCTGGTTTTGAGGCTTCATTAAGCCATTTTCCATATAGATGTCAAACTGTTAAAGCTTAGTTTTTGTGCTTACAGAATGTGGTTATAAAATGGTTTTATTTCATAACTATTTAGGTTGATGTTTGCTCTTTCTGTAATGCGAGGCATATTATTTCTCTGGTAAGTTTCATTGAAAGTTCACACTAATCTTTTTTATCTATCAATAAGTGTAGTCATTACTTTAACAGTTTTGCACTAGTGACTTTTGTATGGTTTGTTGGATAAGCTTCAATAATAGGAAGTGTATTTTAATATTACTCTCTTCTGGTATTGAAGGTTTCAGTGTACAGAGGTATTTTGCTTTTGTGTTGCTATTACCAAAGTGGTGTTCCACATTAACACTGACAAATAGATTAATCAAAATCACCATTTTTTCCCCCTTCCAAAGCCCATAGCTCTTGCCTACACATTTGTCTTGGGTGACCTCTGGCTGCCATGAAATAATAGATCCACAGTATTGTGCTTTAAGAGAAGTAGACCAGAAGCACTGGGAATACAGTTTTTGTATGAGCTCAAATGCACATGGGAGAAACAGACTAAGTCTAGGTGATTAGAATATTTTATTTGTTCCTGATGCTGTAATAGCACTTTGGAGGTATGTGATCATTTATAGTTGCTGTGAAGTTACAGTGAAGAAAATGATGGTTTGTGGGAGAAAGTGAAATGTTACAGATTTCCCTACCAGATTTTTTTTTAAAGTGACGCAGAAATATATTAAATTCTTCCCTTCTGTTCTTCAATTCTGATTACTCAAATTGACTTCATACAAAAAGAATTGTGTGATTGTATTTTTCATGCAAAACAAATGTTCTGTCAAAATAATTTCTTTCATTCTGAAATATACAGAGATTTCTAATGTATATAGGAAATATATACATTAGATTTATTTGATTTGAAAGACTTAAAGAATATGGTTAACTGTCAGCATGTTCATGGCTACACTGGTACATTCAAAGAACTGGTAAGCCAAGGCACAGCCAATGAAAAGGGGATGGATTATGTTATTAAGACAGGTTGCCCTATATGAAATGTAACTTTCTGGTTTCAGTGTGAGGGGAAAGCTTTCTATTTTTGGAAATAAGCAGTTATCAAACATTTTCTGTCCATAATGTTAGAGGAAATATTTTGTGGATTAACTGATTTTTTTTTTTTACTTGTTTATGCATTTCCACAAACTTATAAAAATTGATTAAGCAAATCTTGTACTGCATGAATATACTCAGGCTATATTTTTTTATTTAAGGAAAGAGTGCAGCTTTGTGTTTGTCTTATACTTCTGTTTAAAAAAAGAAATAAGACATGCTTTTCCTAAGTAGATTAATCCTTGGGTGGATCTGAATATTTGTTATTCCTGATCCGATGCACATTAGCATTTTGCCATTGACTTGAACAGGAGCAGGACTCAGTAAATTCTATGAATGGGTGTAAAATACTCTGCACCAGATTAAAAACTCTCATTGACAAAATGTCATAACTAGGAACGGGCCCAAGGCACAAATAAGCGACCTATGCTGAATTTGGCTTTTACAGCCACTTTGGGATGACTTTGTACAAGTGAAAATGACTATCTACGGTGCAGGGCAGTGGTGAATCAGGCCCAGTGTTAATGGAAGTTTAGAGAGCTAGTTCGCCACAGAAAGTGCTCAGCTGGTAGTATCATCAGGTCCCGAGATAGTAGCATTCTATATGCTGGACAAATTATTATAGCTTCAGTAAAAACGACCCTAGAAGTATTTTACTAGGTTTGGGTTGGAGATTCACAAATAGAGGATCCTAGAGGACAGTAAGTATATAATTTTTCCAACTTCTTTGTATTGGACATATATTTATTAGTAACAAAACACTGAAGTACTTCATATGAATTATTGGTACAGATCTTTACTGTTCAGGCATAAAAAATACAAAGCAGAATTTAAAACAAACAAGGAAAAACTCCTGGGTTAAATTGGTTATAATATTGTTAGAAATCAAATAAGTGTTAAGAGTTTATGGTTTAACCATGGAAAGATATGGCTCTGATTTTGGCTGGCTTTTTTTTATTTATATATATATATCTTTGAGCGTGTGTACTGTTAGTGATTTTAAAGTATTATTCGCTTAAATACTTTTATTGAAGATCTGTGGGTTTTGTTATTAGTGTCAATGTTTGTTTTCGTTCAGTGGCTGCCTGTCGTAGCACAATCAGTGTACATTTGTTGACAGGATCTTAGTGTTCCCCAGTTCCCTGAGATTCCTGAGCACCCTTTGCTTCTGCTGAGTACAATACCCTTTGTTTCACAAGATTGGACCCAACAGGCTAGCTGAACTGATCACTGTGGTTGAGCTTTCCTGAAGCTATCGAGTCTGACCTCTTGAGAAGTTCTTGGTCACATTTGTTGGCACTGACCACTGACTATGAGGCCTTTCTGGAAGGAGGATGTGTTCTTTGCTAGTAAACCACCAGGTATAGAGTTAATTTTAGATTTTTAAGCCTGTCTTAACTTGCTATGCAACTTTACTGCTGATAGAAAGTCAAAGCCTGCTCTAGCGAGCACTCTAATACAAAACTCCTGTTGACATCAAGGGGAGTGCCTCATATGACGTAGTGGCAGGATCAGGCCTGTGGAATTGGCAGCTGAGAGTTTGTCTATTTTCTTGGAAAATTAATTCATATAGCAGTTCTGACGGATCTTCATTTACCTAAGTCAACATACTTGTTACATCATGTTGGCAGTGCCAGACTGATCTTGAGGTTTGTCCTTTACATTTCAATTTCGGGCTTTCTGACTATATGAGTTTTCCAATAAAAGTTGGTGGTGGTAATGATGGTGAAATCTGTATGTGTGCCTAATTTTGTGGAAAATTCGTAGAAGGCATCTTGCACCATACAAATATCTCTTGAAAACTGATCCCACGAGGTGCAGAGCAGCCTAGGCTCCTGGTGAAGTCAATGGCAATTGCAGGCACTGATCTTCTTGCAGGATCAGGCTCTTGAATGATAGTGAATGATAAAAACATTAGCCTCTTTAAACTGGCTGACAGTAGAAAGACAATACACCATTTTAAAAATAATGATTTGGGGATTATTCTGAACATTCAGAATGAAATTCAGCCTATTTATGGGGTATCTGTGCAAGGACCTCCATGCTGCACAAATATGAATGAATGATGTCATTCAGCATGGGCAGAGAGGTGGGAATGCAGGGACCATGCACTGAAGAGTCTTGGAGGTGATCTACATGCCAACTCAATATGCCAGCACAGAGGGCAACTTGGAGGCAAGCTCATGTTGTAAATCCAGTGGCCTGGTATGGGGTTAGTGAGGAACTGCAGCATGTAGTCCTAGAAACTGGTCACAAAGAGACTGCAATTTAGCTTTGTTGCCTGGCCTTAGGGTAGATAGGTGAGTATCTGTTTGTATTATTATTTTATTTGTATTGCAGTAGTGCAGTAGTAAATACATTTACAATGTAATTTTCATTTCTCATTCTCCCCTCATCCCCCTCATGCAAGACTTCCATATAGAATTATATTTCTCAGGCTTTATGTAGCATTTGAAAAATTCACCTATGGAGTTTTAAATCCTCTCTCTGGGAGTGTTGGGTATATTACCAGCAATATAGTATTCAAAATGATCATTGTTGTATGTTAATTGAATACACTATATAACAAGTGTGTTAATGTAATGTAAAATGTTTCATTGTTACTACCAGAGATCATTCTTATTTTTCCTTTTCCATATGGATGTGTTTGTTTCAAAGATAGGATTGTTTTTCATAAAATAAAAAAGAAATCAGACTGCATTAAGGAGAATGTGGCTATTCTTTGTCTCTTTCTCCAGTAGGTAAATGCAGTTCTGAGCTTCTGTGACTTTGTAAATTATCTATCTAGTGTTAGAGACACTTGGGATGCAGTATGTTCTTCCTTTGCATTCTCCTGAGATAAGCTTTTGTAGGCTGCAAAATAACTCCATGTGCCAGGCAAGCTCCTGAAAGAATCAGTTAAATTATTACAAGAGCAGTCAGTCTAGTTGCATTTAAAAAAAAAAATTCTTTTGCTCATCTTCATGATGATGCAATGAGTGATGGAGCCATGGCCCCACCCCTCTCCACTACCTTTTGGGGAGACTAGTGTAGCTAGTGGCATTAGCCTTGAGCAGTCCTTACACTCGCTGAGCTCAAGGACAGGGATTGTGGTCCAGATCCTCAAAGGTATTTAGGCACCTAATTCCCAGGGAAATTAATACCTTTGAGTATCTGGGCCTGTATGTGCACATAGGTCTAGACACCACCTGGGCCTCTGTTTCCATTTTTACAATTAGGGCTGTTTGCCCTCACTCTTCAAAAACCCAGTGAAACTAATGGAGCTTTTCATGGCTTTCCTTATTGGTGCCATGGAAAACGGTCTCCATACTGTGTGGAACTAATGGATACACAGAAAACTTGAGGTCCACATCCCCAGATCTCAGAGCATTGAGGCATTGTAAGTTAGCCCTTCCAGACTGCTCACCGTGCTACATTTGCACCCTAAACCCATTATATGGGAGATGAAGGCATAAAGTTGAAGTCTGTGCTCTGAGAAAAAATATTAGCATCTGCACATGCATGTCTGCTGGGTCACTAGGCATAGTGTATCTGCATCCCAGTTTCAGAACCTTCAGTCTTTACAACAGCCCTCTCCAAAAATTGCTGGAGCTCCCACCACATGGTATCAGTATGTAGGGGCTCTGCAGCATGCTTCCATCACCCTTTGGAAAGCCAGGCCAGTGTTCCACCTGCATTCTGGTCAAACCTAGCAAAATTTCTCATTGTCGACAACAGCTGTTGGTGGACACAGTTTGTCATGGTTTGTACATGCAATGATCAGCTGCACCCATTGCTGATTCCCATTATTGTACAGCAGGGGTAAAATCCTGGCCCTATTAAAGTCCATGGTTCTTTGGCCATTGAATTCAAGGGAGTCAGGAATTCAACCCATGACTTTGGCTCCCCTCTGTGTTGCATAATAGACAGTAGCATAAGAACTACTAGTCCTTCTGGTTGTGTGACTATAGCCTTTGTGCTTTTTGTCATGCTATGTACATAGCCAGCTAGGCTAAAATCAATGCCAAGAGAGGTATAATAATCCAGTCTTCATTTTAAGAATGTTGATTTCTACCTTAATTAAAACTACTTAAATGTAAATAGGTCTAACCTCTTCACTATTGAACAATGCAAGTAAAATATTCAGCATGGTTATAATATATGGTGTCTGCCGTGTAATTATTGTGTAATGTTTGTGTTCTCAGAAGTACGGTGCAGTTATTGCCATTGAAACAGGGAACGAGGTTCTTCATAAAACTGCTCCAATTAGCCTTTATTTTTAAATTTTGGAAGAAACTGATAATTCTCAAACACAAAAACAAATCAAACTTCATGTGTAATCTTGACATATATTCAAATTGGTGCTTGTCACAGAGAATGTAATTAATCAGATACTCTGATTACAACTGCCCCAGTGTTGCACATTGATCATTAGAATGAATCCTCTCAAATTTAAGTGACACCAAAATGGAGCTGTATCTATCAAACAAGGTCTCATGGAGTCTTTCAGTCATGCACGATATCTGGTAAATAGCTGCTGCACCATGACTCAAAATAAGGGAAAGGTCCTTGGGTTATCTGAATGCCTTATAAACACATATTCTTATGTCATGTGCTTTTTGTTTTGGTGTCCTCTTCCTTCAGCGTGTATATGTAATTTATAAAACAGTAATAATAAAAAAGCCTCTTTAACTGAAAACAAATCAAACAAATCCTGGGAAAGATGCAGCTGAGTGCCAGGCTACTGCCATGGCTGCTGCTTCTTATAGCTATAGATAGGGCCCTACCAAATTCACAGCCATGAAAAATGTGTCACGGACCATGAAATCTGGTCTTTTGGGATCTTTTAACTATATGGATTTCATGGGGGAGACCAGCATTTCTCAAATTGTGGGTTCTGACCCAAAAGAGAGTGTAGAGGGGTCACAATGTTATTTTATGGGGGGGGCTGCAGTATTGCCACTCTTCTGCGCTGCCTTCAAAGCTGAGTGGCCAGAGAGCGGCAGCTGGTGGCCAGGCGCCCAGCTCTGAAGGTGGCGCCCCACCAGCAGCAGTGCAGAAGTAAGATTGGCAATACCATACCGTGCCACCCTTAGTTCTGTGCTGCTTCCTTCAGAGCTGGGCAGCCGAAGAGTGGTGGCTGCTGACTGAGGGCCCAGCTCTGCAGGCAGCAGCACAGAAGTAAGGGTGGCAATACTATACCTGGCCATCCATACTTCTGTGCTGCTTCCTTCAGAGCTGGGCAGCCGAAGAGTGGTGGCTGCTGACTGAGGGCCCAGCTCTGCAGGCAGCAGCACAGAAGTAAGGGTGGCAATACTATACCTGGCCATCCATACTTCTGTGTTGCTTCCTTCAGAGCTGGGCTCTTGGCCAGCAGCTGCCGCTCTCCAGTTGCCCAGCTCTGAAGGCAGCGCTGCCACCAGCAGCAGTATAGAGGTAAGGTAACAATACCACAACCCCCCCAACCCACACACAATAACCTTTGTGAGTTTCCCCCACAACTCCTTTTTTGGTCAGGACCTCTACAATTACACCACCATGAAATTTCAGATTTAAATAGCTGAAATCATGAAATTTATCCTATGACTGTGAAATCGACCAAAATGGACTGTGAATTTGGTAGGGCCCTACCTATCGAGGCCAAGGAACAGGGTGTTGAATTCTACAGTGTCACCTCTGCCTCTTCTTCTCCCTGGAGACTAAGCGGTGAGCCTCAGGGAATTAGGGTTCATCTACATAGAGATAGATGGATTTTGTTAAACTGGTGCCAAAGGCTAGATGGGTGTGCTTACTGCAATTTAAAACCAGGCTTATTTTGGTTTAGCTGAAGTCTATTAAACTGGTTTTAAGCTAAATCAAAATAAGACATTCTTAAACTATAAAATAAGAGTGTTCACAGAGTTGAGTTAAATCAGTTGGACTGTAGGCATCCCACCTCCCCACTTCACTTCTACAGAGGGTCAAGCGAAGGTGAGCAAGGGAAGGAGAGGGAGGGGGTGTGTGTGCACGTGCACACGCATGCACACAGCCATGGGGTTGAGGCATCAGATTTTCTACCCCTCCCACTAAATCCCTGAAACCAGAGTTTGACATATCAAATATTTTTCCCTAATCCAAGTATCATTTGTTGCTGGGGGGAGGGATAGCTCAGTGGTTTGAGCACTGGCCTACTAAACCCATGGTTGTGAGTTCAATCCTTGAGGGGGTCATTTAGGGATCTGGGGCAAAAATTGGGGATTGGTCCTCCTTTGAGCAGGGGGTTGGACTAGATGACCTCCTGAGGTCCCTTCCAACCCTGATATTCTAGGATTCTAAGACTGTATTGCATTAGAACCTAGAGGCACCCAATTGGGGATCAAGGTCTCCTTGTGCTAAGTAGTGTATGCAGACACAACTAGAAGGCAATCCTTGCCTTAAAGAGTTTATACTATACTCTTAATGCTCAGACAGATACCCCTGGAACTTGCAGACATGAGGCGACATTTGATTTGATTTGGTTCTCGTCCTTAACCTGAGAAGGAGGGCAGCATTTTCTTCCCATCCCTCAACCCCCGAACCTTCCAGGGGAGGTAATGTGAACTGCATTCAGTCCCCACCATTCTCACTGGAGGATGAATCCTCTCTAAGCACATGATACTCCAGTCTCCACTTTGCCTGAAGCACAAACTCCATACAGGGGATGGACAGCCAGACAAAGGTGTGTTGTTTGTTGTCATCACAAGAATTAATTAGTGCAGAGAAATTCATGTGCTTTTATTCTGACTTTCATTAGAGCAGCGTGATTTGCTTTACTGGGTTAAAAGAAACAGTGTGACCTGTTGGCATTCTATATTAACTTTAAACATTAGTATTGCTTATTAACAGATGCATTTTCCCCTCAGTTAAATGAATCTCCACTTATTTGTCTGTATTTGATTTGCCACAGAGCAGTTACTGTGTAAAACAAAATTTCTATGTGTTGCTGATGTGTTGTGACTGCTTCAAGCCCCGTTCAGCAATTAATACACCAAGCTTCTGCACTGCATAAAACCTCTTCTTCTCTGCATCCTTTGCCTAGAAATACATTTTTTCCTCTCATTGAATTGGGCCCTTCATATTTACTTTGGAAATATTCATGTGTTAGATGTTATATTAATAGCGAATGTTGGAGAACGTGAATGAAATAGAAGCTATCCTTTGATACTGAGTTTAAAACAGCAGCCTGAAGTGCCGAGGAATCTGGAGAAAATGTCTTCCAAACCGCACTATAACGTCTCTGCTGCACAAAGAGGACCAAATTGTGGGAGAAGCTCCAGAATAGCTGGGATTACATTTATCTTTGGCTTTTGTTCAAAGGAACAGTCCCAACAATTTATACTTACATAAGATGCATTGTACCAGACTCTGGATAGTTTTTCTTGTACCGCGAGTGCATTACTGTATTAACATACATTTGGCTAAAACATGAGAATACAATGCACATTTATAATTGCTGGGTAGATTATTGCATCAACAGGTAATTAAAAACAAGTTATATAAACAGCTATAAATTTTCCTTTTGGGGGATCGTGATCTAATAAATGAGACGGAAATATGGGCCCTCTGTTGTCTAAGAGCTGAGCAGCCTCTGAGTGGGAGGCTTTCCCCCAGGGGCAATAGAAGTGGGGATTGCCATGTCTGGCACAACATCCTCCTCCCTGAGAATTTCCAGATGCACTGCAGGGAACTTGGGGTTGTAGAGGGCAGTGGGAGCAACAGTTTTCCATGGTTAATGACAACAGATGTCATGGTGTTGCACTGTGGTGGCTCACAGCAGTGAAGAGTGGGAGAAGAGCTATGTGAAGGGGACCAGTTCTCCATTGTGCCCCAAATTCCGTGGGCATAAAAATAACACCCCTTTACCTCCTACAGCTTCCACCTAAAAGGATGTTTTTTGGAAACTCAATGACATCACCAGTGAGGAGTTACCTAACCCACTTCCACTCTCCTCTTGTGGGTTTCTCCAGAGCATGAGATGGTCAAGGCTGTGACTAGTAGTTTTTATTACTAAACTGGCAAATGTTTTTTGTTCAGTGGAAGTCTCGCTGCTGGAGATTTCCATAGTGATATCTGCAGCATAACTTCTTTCATCTTACTTTCCTCTCCCTCCTCCACAACCCAAATTATTAAGTTATAAAATGGGTTTAATCACTTAACAAATATCACTTTAAAACTGGTTAGTTTGGCTATTCAGAATGGCTTTTTACTTCTATTTCCCCCCTCAAATAGCAGTATTTAGCTTTGTTATAGTTAAAACAGACGAATTCTAAAGCAGAGACCTTGTGAATGTCTCCAAATAATTATTTTTTAATGGTTGAGGTAAAACCATTTAAAATGGGCTTTAAAATGAAAACCCTGACACAGACAATGGCAGCTCTGAAGTGCACTGTGGTAATTTAATACTTTCCCCAAAACTCTGGCTTGTAAAGTAGGTGCCATAGTGAAATGTGAATATTGAGAAGTGAAAATGACTGTCAGCTCTTCTTGTAAACATGTAGTTACAATAAAGTCTAAAAGTTCAACATCAGAGAGATCACTGCTTACTTTGTGTCAGACTTTCACATCAAAGAGCAAATACAGGACAAAAGAAACTGTATAGATATACAGATAGCTTTACACCCAGGTCCTCATGGAAAAGTACAGAGAGCGCCTTTAAAAACATGAAAATATCCCTGGTACATCTTTTTTTTCTGAATTATGAAAAAAAAAGTGTGTAAAGTAAGAATGAAGAACGCAACCAAAGAGTCCAGTCCTGTCAATTTATATGGGTATGAGTAACTTAACTCACAGGATTTCAGTGGTACAACTCATATGAGCAAATTTACTCAAGCGGGTATATGTCTGCAGGATTGGGACCTAAATTATGATATTGGCAATAAATGGGGGGAAATTAGGCAAAAAGTACATAAAGTACATGAACAAAAGTTGCTGCTAAATGTCTCCTTGGTATAAAATAATAGCACCTTTTATTTAAAAGTAGCTTTCTATATGCATTCTCAGTTATAATTCCAGCTAATATTAGGCATAATTCAGCCAAAAATACGTCCAGCTTCCACACCGCAAAAGCCCACACAAGCCGACTTTTTCTTTTTCTGAGGTTCTGCAGCATGGAAGCTGGATGTAATTTTTGCTGACTCAAGCTTCTGGTATCTATCATATTTAAAAAGAAGTTCAGATTTTTTATACTGTATTTACATTAATAAAGAAGTGCCTGACTTTCTAGCTCTAGGAGACCTAATATTGTGCATTGAAAAACACAGGTCCAATTTCACAACAAAGAGGTTTTTGTTTTGTTTTGTTTTGTTTTGTTTTCATGAAAACTCCATTGCTTGACTAGTGTGCACCATTTTGTAGCTGGTTTTGTTTTCATATTAAAGTCAATGGAAGCTTTGCCAGCAGCTTCAGTGGGACCTCCTAAAAACTACATCACTGCACTTGAAATAGTTCTCCTTTCTTCCCCCCTCCCCTCCTGTCAATGAAGACTTTTGGTGGACTATAGAGACATGTCTGAGCTCTAAAATTTAGGTCTGGATCCAAATATGAATTTCCCAAGTTTAGGTGTTCTTGGATTTAATGTTTTTCTTCCAGAACTAAACATACTTAACAGATTTCATGCTGTCATTAAGAAATACAAAGAGTTTCTCTTAAAAACCCTGGGGAAACCTGAGTAAAAATACCACCATGAAATTAAATGATATGCTAGTGCAGTAACTAAAATAGTTCATCAGTAAACATGTAAGAGCCTAAGAACTGCTGGGAATTGCGTGAAGACATCAAGGCTTGGAAATAACAATAAGGCATCTCAGGAGGAACCAACATTTGCATCTGGTGAAAGGACATAAAATTCTCTGTGAGGGCACTGATGCCAGGGGAAACATCAAGACTCAGACTGGAGTTTAGAAACAATATTGTGAGCAATGAAACAATTGCAGGCAAGCTTAGCTTTACTGTTTATGGTATCTCTTAGGACTTTCATGTTGGTTTTGAGAGGGAGTAGTGGGTTATATTGACATGTTTATAAAAGCAGTATTGAGTAAGTGCTATTAAAATGTTCCGTTTGGTAGCATTATGCTTTAAATAAAATGAAACTTTTTTTTAATAATTAAGTTGTCTCTGAAATATTGAATAGGGTCCTTGATTTGTGCTGCTGTTTGTCTTGGATGCTTTGACATACTCCAAATAGTTGTCTGTTTGTGAATAGTCTGTAAGTTAATATAGAGCAAGATCCTCTGAACAACATTTCTGTTGGCAACATTCAGGGTTGTCTGCAAAATGACCCCGCAAAAGTGCAGCTATAATGTAGGTAGAAACCATCAATGTAGGTCACATGGCACGTGGATGAGTGAGGCTCTGCAGTTATTGAGTTTTAAACCTTGGGTGAAATACTTTGATGTAATTCCATTGATTTCTATAGAATTTATGCCAGTGAAGCATTTGACTCAGGGAGTATGTGGGTCACTTACTAACTTGATTCAGGAAAATTTTACTTCTTATTATTTGATAAAAAATGTGGCAAATATATTGTTTTAACAGGTTTATTTCTTTTTTATATATATGTGTGTGTGTGTGTGTGTATTTGCAAAATAGTAAAGTGCTAATGTACTTACTGCCTCGATCTGTCTGCAAATTGTTGATGGAGAGAGATACAGTGAATTGCAGTTTTACCATAATACATAATTGGCTTGACGCTTGCCAGGTGCTTGAGCATTCCTGTGAAGTACTGTACTGAGTACCTTTGGTTCCCCCAAACAGCTGACACTTTGAGTCTTAGCTGAACAAACTATAATCGTTGATTTGTAAACTCTGACCACAATGCTCAGGTTACAATATGTGTACCCTGGCATGCAGCAGTTAGCTATAGACATGTTCATAGGATGTTACCAGTAGGTGCAGGTTTCTTCACCGAAGGGTGTCAAATCCTGGCCTGCTCGCTAGCATGGAATGTGGTTAAAAGAGGCAGGCGCTTTACGTTTTAGAATGACTGACTAATTAAGTGAATGCAATTTATATGCTAAATCGAAGGAATCTTTTGAAAGTATTTTTTAAAACTTTTCTAGAGTCTCTTTCCAGGCTTTTAAGTATTTCACCTGACAGATTCTTAGCCCTATTATTTCAGAGTGAAAACAAAAATTCTTAACTTCTTTTCATTAAAATGTTTTCAAAGAAAATCCTTAACCCTAGTTCTGAGATAGTCTAGTTAATCTTCGATGGAGTAGTACTGGTCCTCTTCTTTCTAGTGAAATACTTCTTTAGGAAAGTGCTGGGGGGAAAAATAAATGCAGGAATCCATAGCTTAGTATTTTCTCTTGTGATTGATTTCCCATTGTGTGAGGTTAAGCATTTTTGTTGTTTCAGAGTAGCAGCCATGTTAGTCTGTATCCACAAAAAGAAAAGGAGTACTTGTGGCACCTTAGAGACTAACCAATTTATTTGAGCATGAGCTTTCGTCAGCTACAGCTCACTTCATCGGATGCATACTGTGGAAACTGCAGAAGACATTATATACACACAGATACCATGAAACAATACCTCCTCCCACCCCACTGTCCTGCTGGTAATAGCTTATCTAAAGTGATCATCAAGTTGGGCCATTTCCAGCACAAATCCAGGTTTTCTCACCCTCCGCCCCCCCCCCCCCCAAACTCACTCTCCTGCTGGTAATAGCCCATCCAAAGTGACCACTCTCTTCACAATGTTTATCATACACATTGTGAAGAGAGTGGTCACTTTGGATGGGCTATTACCAGCAGGAGAGGTGAGTTTTTTTGGGGGGGGGGTGAGAAAACCTGGATTTGTGCTGGAAATGGCCCAACTTGATGATCACTTTAGATAAGCTATTACCAGCAGGAGAGTGAGTTTGTGTGTGTATGGGGGTGGGGGTGGGGGAGAAGGCCCACCTTGATTATCATGCACATTGTAGGGAGAGTGGTCACTTTGGATGGGCTATTACCAGCAGGAGAGTGAGTTTGTGAGGGGGGGGGGCGGAGGGTGAGAAAACCTGGATTTGTGCTGGAAATGGCCCAACTTGATGATCACTTTAGATAAGCTATTACCAGCAGGACAGTGGGGTGGGAGGAGGTATTGTTTCATGGTATCTGTGTGTATATAATGTCTTCTGCAGTTTCCACGGTATGCATCCGATGAAGTGAGCTGTAGCTCACGAAAGCTCATGCTCAGATAAATTGGTTAGTCTCTAAGGTGCCACAAGTACTCCTTTTCTTTTTGCGAAGACAGACTAACACGGCTGTTACTCTGAAACAGGTAAGGTGAGCTATTACCAGCAGGAGAGAAAATAAACCTTTTGAAGTGAGCTGTAGCTTATGCGCAAATAAATTTGTTAGTCTCTAAGGTGCCACAAGTACTCCTTTTCATTTTTGCTGTGGAGTTAGGTTTCTCACCAAGGACAAATGTGAGCTCCTTGCAGTGCTATAAAAAAGAACGCTAATTCAAATGTGAAAACAGATTGAACGGGTAACATGCTCAGCTGTCCAGGTTATCAAACTGGGGGTACAGCTGGGGCTGTAGGGTCAGATCCTTAGTTGATATAAATCAAGATAACACGATTGAAATCAAAAGTGACACTGATCTACATCAGCTGAATATTTGGCCCCTTGAATCTAAGTGACTTTTTAATCACCAAATGCTTATTTTGGTGGAAAGAGAGTATGGATGGCCCTATGTTCTTTCAAAGCAAAGGCACGTAGGTAATCCAAATTACAAAGAGAACCAGACTTCGAACTTAATCACAAAATATACTGTGGGGGAAATGCACTTATTGAATTTTTTATTTATCAGTAACACTCTGAGCTTCCATAGCGGCTTCCGTCCAAGGATCTCAACCCATTTAACAAAAGTTAATGAAACAAGCTCAAGTGACTAGTGAGGTTTTGGTTTGTTTGTTTGGTGCCTGTCTTGAGAAGTCTTTAGACACTGACTTTCAGGAAGTGCTATTCCTCTGAAAATCAGATACTTTTAAGGGGTCTTAAGGTCAGCACTTAAAAATGGAGGCACCCAGAATCATTTGTCAGTTGAGAAAATGTTGCAAGTTCCCCAACAGCCTGAAAGGTAAGTATTGGTACCCATTTCAGAGATGGAGAACCTGTGCTCCAGGCAGGCCAAGTGATTTGGTCAAAGGCGTAGGTCCCAGCTCGCTTGCTGCCAGTCCAGTGTCTTTCATCAGGATTGTCCATCCTTCCAATTACTGCTAATTATACTTTTGAGATTGATACAAATTGGGAAGGTGCCCAATTAATAGTTAAATCCATTAAAGCTACTATCAGGAGAAGAACCCTAAGATTTTATTAAGCTCCAGCATGTGTCCACTCACTTCTTTTCTCTAAAAACGAACCATTCTGTATGTCCAGTGCCTCAGAATCTGCGACAGTAGAAATGGGAAAAGCACTTCAGACCAGGTCTCCATTCGAATTTTACATCCCCCTCTCAGAAGTTGTCTGTTGTACCACAGTCTTTTCCAAAGCATTCAAGTGGTCATCAACTTGACCTCAAATCAGAAGAATTTCTTTTCCTGGGAAGTACAAGATCATTGTTGTCACAAATCCCTTTCTTGCACTTCTGTTCACTTTTGTCTGTACTTCCTTTAGTTCTTGGAGGTGGTTCCTATCACTGAGGGTATGTCTTCACTAGCTGTAGTCACAGCGCCAGCACTGGGAGAGAGGTCTCCCAGCGCTGTAATAAAACCACCTTCACGAGGGGAGTAGCTACCAGTGCTGGGAGTGTGGTTCCCAGCGCTGGTTCACTCTCTCCACTGCCACTTTACAGCTCTGAAACTTGCAGTGCTCAGGAGAGTATTTTTTCACACCCTCGAGCGAGAAAGTAGCAGAGCTGTAAAGTGGCAGGCTAGACAAGGCCTTAGGGTATGCCTATGCTTTGAGCATAGGTTAAGGGTATATCTACACTTCAATCATGGAACCAAAGATGGTTCCTCTTCATACAAGGATGGTATGTAATATGTGCCACAACTCTAATAATATAATTAACTGATTGTTCCTTTTTTGGACACAAGCTAGTAAAGAATTTAGGGCCATCTATAGAACTATACATATTTACACCATTATAGGCTATGTCCTTTTATGCTGAAAACTGGAATAAGAACAACATACCAGTAATTCAAGGTAGTTTATCACAACATGCTGGATTAAAAGGCATCTCCCATCAAGAAAACTAGTTTTAAGGTTTTTATTTATTTTCAGGAAACATCTAGTACAATATATTATAAATACACTTTAGAAATTAGAAGGGTTTCATGTTAAATGGAAAAATATCTGCTGCACAATGAAAATGACAAATACGTGTTAGCTCGAGTACTAAATAAAGTCCAGGTACTTGTAAATAATTGGGACAGTCAAGTTAAATAACCAGCTTGAAATATTTTAAAGCATTTTGAAGCATTGTTGACTGGAAATCATTGCATTTTTTAATGACAGAGGCGGTGAATTACAATGGGTATAAAATTTATCAGAAACCTCTAGACCTAGATATTCTTAGCTGTTAGGTGACATAAATGGTAATGTTTTAAAATGCAGTATGTTGCATAAATAGTCTTAGATGAGAGAAAAACCTCCAGTTTGTAAAGTATGTCTCTAGTGTGTGGTTTTGAATAGCTGTCCTGCCATCATCTGGAGTGGGATTATGCCTTCCATCTGTGTTCTGTTCGTTTATTGGTGAAAGTCCACACCACCCACACGCAAAGCCAGCATAAACAAACTTTGTGTGGGAAGCCATGAGGGGACAGAAATCCACCCCAAGCCATGGGCACAGGACAAGTCTGCACCATCTCTGACTGTTGTGCTAGGCTCTAAATGGGAACAGGAGCTGTGACCCCTGAGCAGCTTCTAATAGTCCTGCCCATCCCCATCCTCTCACCTGCATCCAGTCCCCCTCCAAGTTGGCCTATACTGAGCTAGCAAAGAGTCCAGATCTACTGAGGGAAGGGGGTGTAGAATCCCTCATCCTTAACTTCCTGATCAGCTGTCCACTTGTCACTAGCAAAACGCATTGGTCTGACTGAGTTGTGGGCCTTCTTCAGACCCTGTGCTGCTAGGTGAATTTCATCCTTTTGTAAATAGACCCAGTATAAACAATTAATGGCTGCAGCTTCATTTGATGTCTACTGTTGAGGGACATCATTTCTTCACCACAGTGAAGTGATTTACAGACGTGATTTTTGCTCCCCTTTGCCAGGAAAAGGGGAGCTCAAAGGAGTAAAGTAATCATTAACTTTCAATAAAACCTTATAGAGCCTGAGCTTATTCATTGTTATAAGAAGCACAGCCCAGTCAGAATTCAGGAACAAAACAAAGCTGTATTACTTTGCTGTGTGCATAGGCTCTGCGTATGTGTGGTTGTGAATATAAATATTTATTCTTTTCACTAGGTTCCTGAACCCACCTAAAATTAATTCTAGATCTAGTATGCAGCCTAGACTCCCTCTGTGGGGTTGCATTCCTACATAAAACATCATTAGCAATAGGCAACTATATGTACATTCTTGCTTGTCTATCTTTTTCAGACAAAAACGTCTTGATTTAATGAGGGCTTTAAAAAATATCTTTGGTTTTATTATAAAAGGATTTGTCTGTGTAGGGATCTGTTAGGGATGGTAGACTGACAGATTTTCTATAATGGTTTTGCAGTCTCGAGTTTTCCCTTCTTGTTATAAATTGATACAGTGAGTTTATTATGACACTGTGACAATATGATGGGTTAAGAAGCTGTATTGACTTTTATCTAGGAGAGAGAGTATTGTTTTTTTCCAGTGGCTGCAGATCAGTTTATGTTCTTACAAAAACTAAACCATGAAAGGAGGCAAAAATCTCTCCTCTTTGATACTTGTCTGTCTATTCCTATTGGTGTTACAGTGTGCTTTAAAATTAAAAGTTTCGTTAAAGCTTGTAGTCCTTTTCAAAGTACTGACGGTTTTAGAACCAGGTTATAGAGAAGTCCACCATTTGAATTTTCTGTTGAGAAATTTCACAATATGCATCTGAGTTATGATTTATAACTGGAAAGATATAAATACTGATGGCCATATAGTGTTGCGCTAATTCCATTTTGTAATAATTTTTTAAGGTGAGCTGTATATAATTAAACAAAAGAGGCATCAAATGACCTTGCATAAAAATGACAACAGAACTTTTTGTGGGGAGGTTTTTGTGCCTCTTGAGTTATGAACAGTGAGTGGTTTTCTATCAATGGTATTAATGGAAACTTGATTATGCATTGATATACTGCAAAGATAATCCTTGTTTAAAAAGTTGGTTAACACACTTAGTGCTTTTTTTTCTTTTATTATATCAGTGTTTTGGTTTTGCAACAGAATCTCTGATGATACAGTAATCATACTACAGAGTACACAAAAACAAGAACATTTTATAACCAATCCACTAATTCTTGTCAGATTGGTAAACATCAAGGTAAACTTTCTCAGATGTGTTTTTAATGGGGATAATTTGCATGCTCCATCCAAGCAACTTAATGCAAGAAAGAGAATCAAATGCTTTGACACCTGCTCCCAAAATCTATTAATACATAAAATCTAAGAAGCTAAACATAAAGTATTAATGCACCAATGAACAACAACTAAAATCTTGATGTAACAAAAACTCCAGTTGAAAGAGATACCAATTAAGTTATGTATCACGGGTCTCTGCACTACAGAAAAGTGTGAGACTAAATTTTGAGTGTCTCAGATCTTCTCCTTGAAACTGTGGGCCATATCCCCTTCCACTTGCTACTGCATATGATATGTGTGCAAATGACAGCAATTGTTATGTGGTAACATTAGGAAAATAATCTATTTTTTAGCTGCCTGGTAATGCAGTTTGTAGCTGGAGGCAAGGGGCACCATCACCCTATGATCCACAGTTTTCTGTAGACCACCACTGCACCACCGTTTGAAACGTCTGTGTTAGATGATATTAGGAACAAAATAGATTGAGGTCCTGCTTTTTAAACATGCTGTGCACTCTCCAATCCAGTTGCGGGCTGTAGGAGATACCGGTGCTCAGCTCCTCTGAAAATCACTCTTTCAGTTGACTGATTGATATCTCTGGCTTCTTGCAAAAGGGCTCCTCACATGAGCAAGTGATTTGTAGTACTGAGCCCTTTATTGCACCACTGTTAACGTGATTCCTTTGTATGTTTTCAAGATTCTAACTTGCAAGATGTTAAAACCATGCTCGTTGCTTAGCCAAGGGCGTGAAGACAGGCCCAATTGTTGTTGTTTTTCAACTAGGATTGAAATAATCCCATTTCATATTGAGATTAATGTGTCTTCTGGCATATGTATGTGATATATGTCATGGTCATTTTGCCTAAATGTTGTGCAGTTCCCTTTCCTTTGGTGTGTAGATTCCCGGGACTTCTTTTTCAATCACTTTCACTTCCTCCCCATTCCTATTAACATTGTTCAGTTGTAATTCACTTTCTTGTACTCTTCTTACAGTCAGTCTCTGTTCAAAGCATACTGCTAGTCCCCCTGCTTAATTCCATTTTTAGCATCAGTAGGAGTAATAACCCAGTCTATACATCTCATGCTCTTTGTTCGATCCTGATCAGCATGTACCCTTCATAGCCAGCTATGTTTTGCATCTTCATCCTGATACCATATTAACAAAGAGAATGAATAGGACATATAGGACATCTCTATAGACATCACCATTCTAACTCGGTTCTTATAGAGGTCTTTGTTACTTTAGTAGTGTTATATAATAACCTTCCAGAGTGCTTAGAGTTATGACAGGAAACTGGAGGAAACCATCTCTCCAGATGGGCTTTGTCTTTCCAGTGTACCAACATTCACATTTGGTCCATAGAGCCGCATTGTTTTCTAAAACTGTTCTGGTTTTATTACTACCTTTTGGCACTTTTTGCAGGGGACACCATCGACGCTTTCATTGGCACACTCAATAAGCTCTTAAATTTGTTCCTGCGTGACCCGTTAATTTGCAGAAAAATTGTTGCTCTCAGCTTCTGAATGCTGAAGAAAAGAGGTGTGGAAATATTTTACCATGAAAGAACACAGCTGCTGCAATATCCTCAGTATTTGTTAAAGATAAGCTCCCTAAGTACCTACAAAATAATCTGGTCAAAATTTAGATACTTAGTTCAATGACTGAATCAAAAACTGCTTTTAAGAATGAAGCAACATAGATTTAAGCACAGGGTCTATCAGAACTCTGCTTAAGTAAATGAATTATCACTTAAGTAAATGAAGAATTATCAAAATTAACTAGCATGAGGTGAAAGTCTGCTATGTGCACACACTAACAAATTGCTTTACAAATCACAGCTACAGTTCCCCTAATGCCTTGCAGTATTAAAAAAAACATAAAATGACAGGGAACAACCAAAAATACACAAGAAGATATAATTTCCATTATAGCTCCTTGGGTGAAGGATTTCCTTTTTATTTTGTTTTGTACAGCACCTAGCACAGTAGGGCCTAGGGCTCCTAGGCACTACCATGATAATAATAACAAAACTAAGGATATATCTAAGTAGGACCTACCTATTGTTTCCTCTTCTCCCTTGCCCAAGGAATCATACAAAAAAAGTTAATGTAATCCTTAAAATATTCTGTAGTCTGGTGCTAATAATGTTGGCTATTGTTTTAATGCGGTAGCCAAGAAAGATTGACTAGGATATCAAAATAACTCTTGGGAAACAATTATGCAGTTCTCAAAGCAAAGCTGAAGGCTGCTGGCCTGGTTCCCCAGTCCGGGGAGGACTGACACCACCCCCAAAGTCTGGTCCAGGCACTCTTTCTCAGGGCTTCAGCTTTATTTCTTTACAATAAAATAGTTCAACACAAGCTCCAGAGATTTAAACCCGTTTTTCTTTTCCTGAACCAGGGACTATCTGTTCCCTACAGGTTCCCACTTTCCTGAAAGCCAACCTACTTGCAATAGGTCTCCACCCCAACTGAACAACTCATAATCACCGGATCATTCTCACCTGGTAGGTAACAGATTAGTCACAGGTGAGACTGGGCCCAACTCCCCTTAAAGGGCCAGCCAGTTGGGAGACTTTTAGAATTCACAGATCTATCCCAGTTCCTCTTTTGGAAAAGGTTGAAACATTCCATGAAGTGCTCAGTATAGTGCAGAAATCAAAAAGAAATTTATCTCCAACATAGATTATCCTCCCCGTGCTTAAGTGGACTGGGCAGCTTATCATAGAATCATAGAATATCAGGGTTGGAAGGGACCTCAGGAGGTCATCTAGTCCAACCCCCTGCTCAGAGCAGGACCAATCCCCAATTTTTGCCCCATATCTCTAAATGGCCCCCTCAAGGATTGAACTCACAACCCTGGGCAAAGCTCAAACCACTGAGCTATCCCTCCCACCTTGATACCAATCAGTGCTTCCGAGGCTGGAACATTTGCAATAAGGAAAAGTTTTCATTTTGGCATAAGATTGGCTTCCTTTAAATTGTGGTCATGATCTGATAACCTTTTATTGTGGTATCTGCTTCATTGTATACTTAATATGGGCGAGGGTATGGGAAACATGGGGCAGATACAAATGTAAATGAGTGATATGCCCTTTTAAATCTTTGGATTGTGTAGTTTGGTGCATTTCTGCTTTCACCAACTCACTCTTCCCTAAGTGCTCGGCAGACAGAATAGTCAGTGGGGTACAGGCATGGAGTGCTTGTGGCTGTGGTTCTGGTGTATGATGGAGGATCTTGCTCTGATTTGACATTACTGTATAAATAGGCGAAACAGCTTTCCAAGGTGGGTTTTTGTTTTTTGTTTTTGGGTTTTTTTTAGTGTATTCCACCAAAATCTGCTGAGTGTTACCATGAAATTGGCCAATTAGATAGACTTATCTCAAATGTCACAGAAAATTTCATTGGTAACTCCTGACAGCTGTGTTGCCAACTCTCATCATTTTATTGCAGGCCTCATCGCAAATCAGGGATCTCTAACTGCATATTCCACCTCACCATGGGGAGGATTATCTCTGCGGGCAGAAACATGCCTTCTTTCTTGCTGCTGTACTAAGCACTTTGTGGAAAGCTTGAACCTTCTTCCTTCAAGCCTCGGCTTCTGAGGTCATGTGAATATGTCAGAACCTCAGCTTTCATTTAAAAAATAACGTTTCCAGCCCTCGCGGTTGCAGAGAGAAGTTTGGAAATGTGAACTGAAGAAGCTCAAAAACAGGAAATAAATTACATCCCTCCAACTTATTTTTAAAAACTCATGATTTTTTTTAAGCCAGTCGCATGACTTTTGGGGTCTTACGCATGATTTTTGAATGCCTACGTGCTGGCAATACCGTGAAGAAAAGTGGGACAAGAGAACATAAATGGTAGTTGCCGTAGGAATAATGTCTACAAGCTTAGCAAGGTTTAGTTTTTACACAGTGCTTGATTTTTAATACTAATATCAAGAAGCCATGATATTTTCAAATCATGTTTATGCATGCACCACTGGAATAAAGGTAAGATATACTATTTGTGGCTAAAGCTTGAGCCAAATCCTATTGAAATCAATGGGAGCCTTTACACTGACTTAATAGGCTTTCAATAAGAATTCTGTGCATACTAAATAATCAAATAAGGTTATTTATACTTGGACAAATGTGGCAATATTTGCCAAAGAACTAGAAATTTACCATACCTTTAAGATAAAGTCATGGGAGAGCAAAGGGACACCTCATATTAGAAATGTGAAGGAAGTCCAGTAACAGAGTACTTCTGTCTGAATGCATGGCTACATGGAGGAAGGCTTCCTCCCTTCATATGGCTTATTTGAATCTTCTGTGCTTCCTCCACATAAGTTATGCAAGTGTGGATGGTCAGGAATTTCTATACCCCTAAGCTCAGTGACTCCAGAGCAAAAAAGAACTAGATACGGTCATGGATGGGCGGGGATGGTATCCCTAGCCTCTGTTTGCCAGAAGCTGGGAATGGGTGACAGGGGATGGATCACTTGATGATTACCTGTTCTGTTCATTCCCTCTGGGGCACCTGGCATTGGCCACGGTTGGAAGACGGGATACTGGGCTAGATGGACCTTTTGGTCTAACCCAATATGGTCATTCTTATATTCTTAAAATAGTCTGAATGATTTGAGAGTTGCCTTTTGAAAGGGGACCTACTAGAGCCTGAGATATGTGATGCACCTGCCACCTTTAGAAATCCAGGGTTAGACCATCACAAGAAAAAAAAATTAATGGGTGCTTTTGAGATGGGTACCACAAATTTGTATTGTCTATTTTAGAAGTTCCTTTTATCCAGTTTTTTTCATCAAAGAATATTATCCTTGATGTGTAAGAGAAATCTAACATCTCTCTCTTTCTAGTTTATAATTATTTATATCTTTTGCATTTAAGGACAAAATATTAAATTTGATGGACCAAATTCCTTCTAGGAGTAATCAGGCTAGAGCTCCATTGAAATCCAATGCCACTGAGTCCCTTTACATCAGACTGTACTTTCCCCAAGAACTTTCCTGTACTTTACCGGAGTTCCACTCATGCTGTTGTTTCATAATTTTTAATTATTGGAGCTGAGGTCCTTGCATATGGGAAAGGGAATTCAAACTGTTGGTGTGAGGGATCCTCTGTCCCTTATCTGAGGTCATCTGAGAGTGCGGGTGAATACATATTTGTAGAAATGTAATTGGGTGCTATTCCCCTGAAATAAGCAAAAGTTATTGTGTATAAAATCAAAGGCAATCTATTGTTTTTAAACAAACATGGAAGTAAAAAAATTCTGTACATGTTTCTTTTCAGGGTTTCATTAACATTTCAGCAGAAGCTTCTCCATCATCTTTTGAACTGCTTATTGTAGGCTGATTTACCATGCTCTCCTGAGCTTTGAGAAGTATAAAAATGTGCAGTTCCACATTTCTTCTAAGGACCTGTCCTTATTGTTCAGCGGTTTGCAGGACAATGAAATGATAATGTTTACAGTATGATATATGAAATGGGGAAAGTGAATTCATTGCTTTACTGTAACCATTTGCCAGTCTTGGTTTGTGTCTTTTACAATTAAAGATGGAAATGAGTATTTTGTTTCCGTAACAGTTACGCTAATATGTTTTGTAGAACTAGTGTTTACATGGAAATATTTGTACATTTCCTTAACAGAAACAAAGCATAGAATGCTGCAACCAAGCACAAATGTTTTAATAACATGCTATTAACGTTCAAGTTACATAGTCACTTCGAATATTGTGGCCACAGACTTAGTAATTATCCTTTAACTTGTTTATACCCTTGGATTTTTGTTTGAATATTAGTTGACACTTAAAAGGACAGCGTTCTTTTAAGTTAAATCATGTATTTAAACTTATTTGTTCTTGCTTATAAATTAAATTTTAAAAAACAATTATTCCAATTATGTAGTTTGTTTTCACTGTTCAATTGTTGGGATGGCTGGGGGTGGGGTTGTTTTTTTTGTCTTTACTAAGTCAGTTAGTATAGGCACTTAGACTATAAACGGAAGCAAAAATATACAATTTCTAGTCAATTTCACTTTCTGATTTTCACACATCAGCATAATATTGAAACACAACTTTCCAGATTGGTGTTTATGCCGTGCTATCATTGTAGGAGAATATGATGATTATTTTAAATAAACTATTTTAATTTTTTAAAAAATATTTCAAGGAACTATTTTTGTTGGTCTTAAATTTGTAAAAGCTTACTTCTGCAAAATGTAAATTTGACCTATGTCCCCCAACCTTTTTAGGCTGGCTCCATATTGATTTTAAAGGAGATGCAAAAAAATGCTGGTGATTCCCATTTTATGGATTTGAGGTTCAGGAATGGTTTGAATGCCGAGGTGGGGCTTTATGAGTTAGGTGTAAGAGTTGAGACACTTTTTTTAACTGACTCATTGTGTAACCTTGGGCAAGTCACTTAATCTCTGAATAGCCATTTCCCATCTGTAAAATGAAGATAGTTATATAACTATTATATAATATTAATAATTAATAATATAATACCTATCTTGTAAAGCTCTTTTCATCTTTAGATTTCTAAGTGTTTTACAAAGCAGGTCAGTATCGTATTCCCATTGTAAAGATGAGGAAACTGAGACACAGGGAGGGAAGTGTCCTGCCCAAGCAGGCCAGTGGCAGAGCCTGGTTTTCTAAGTGCTATAGAATTGCAAAGTCTATTAAAGACAGTGAATGGCAGAGGTAAGACTAGAACTCAGGATCTCTTGGCTCCTTACTCTGTGCTTGATCCAGTAGTGGTGTTGGTGTGTGGGTGTGTGCACACATGCTAATTGTTACTGGATTATATAAGCAACTTACTTACACACATTAATTTATCTGCACAACACCACCGAGAGTATTATCTTTATTTGAGAGATAGGGGACAGAGGGTCAGAATAAGTAACTTGGCCATGGCCACACAGGAAGCCTGTGGCAAAGCCAGTGATCCAAGCTACAACTCAGAGTCCTATTTCACTGCCTTAACCACAAGACTTTCCTTCTTTTATTTTAATTAAAAATAAAAGCCAAGCAAAAACAGAGGCAGCACAAAAAATTTGAGTCTTGAAATAGCTTGTAAACTATACTCCCTTTCTGTCCATAGGAACTATAAGGATCTGCTTTAGAAGCCCAGTAGTACCTATATATTCCCATTGACTTAACAAAAGACTGCATAGCTGTATGAAGTTGTTGCCTGCCTTGTATTTCAGTGATATCAAGTGCAAATCCCAATGGCCTTATGCTTTTTAATTTTCTATTAACTTTTAGGCATCAATGCAATATACAGAATAATATTTACTTCCCTGCAAGAGAGAAAGGAAGATTCCAATGTGTTCCTTTTTATGGGATTTATATTATTTGTATTACCATAGCACCTACAAGCCCTAGTCATAAATCAGAACCCCATTGTGCTAGGTGCTGTACAAACACAGAACAAAAAGACAGCCTCTGCCCCAAAGAATTTACAATGTAAGGGCTTGACTACACTTACCGGAGGATGGACGCTGCGGTGATCGATGCATCAGCGGTCGATTTAGTGGGTCTAGTGAAGACCCGCTAAATCGACCGCCGGTCGCTCTCCCATCGACTCCTGTACTCCATCTGATCGAGAAGAGTAAGGGGAGTCAATGGGAGAGCGTTCTCCAGGAGGGAGGGATAGCTCAGTGGTTTGAGCATTGGCCTGCTAAACCCAGGGTTGTGAGTTCAATCCTTGAGGGGGCCATTTAGGGATCTGGGGCAAAAATTGGGGATTGGCCCTGCTTTGAGCAGGGGGTTGGACTAGATGACCTCCTGAGGTCCCTTCCATGCTCAAATAAATTGGTTAGTCTCTAAGGTGCCACAAGTACTCCTTTTCTTTTTGCGAATACAGACTAACACGGCTGTTACTCTGAAACCTTCCAACTCTGATATTCTGTGTGATTCTGTGACTTTGCATACTGTGGACCCCATGGTAAGTAGATCTAAGCTACGTCTATTTGTGTTACGCTCTTCACATAACTCAAATTGCATAGCTTAGATTAACTTTTCCCTTTAGTGTAGACAAGACCTAAGTGTAGAACAAGAGACAACAGATGGGTATAGACAGATTGGGAACTACAAGGAAACAGTTGAACAATATTGGTTGGCATGATAGGCAGCAGTGTCAGCACACCAACAGCCTAACTATTAAGGTTTTTGCAGGCATCGTGGCAAAAGAGTTTTTTGAGGAGTGATTTGAAGGAATGACATGGGTTTGTATGAAAATTTATGGGACAAACATATGGAGCAGCATGGGAGAAATCCCCAAAGTACTTTGTTTGAAAATTTAACAAATGGGCAGAGGGGGCTGACATCATGGACCGATCAGAAGACACATTGAAAGTTTGAGAGTGAATGAGAGCTGTTAGGTAGAGTGGGGAGTGACTGTGCACAACCTTGAAAGTGAATACAGGCAACTAAGTTTGATGTGATAGAGACCAGAGAGCCAGTGGAGGAATCCAAAGAGAGGGATGACATGGTCAAAGCAACAGACTAGTTAAATTATCTTTGCTGGGTGACAATCCCAAGAGTTCAAAATCAGGAGTCAGATCCCCAAAAAATCATTAGCTTGGTACACCAAACGCGAGATTTTTTTTTAATTTTTTTTATTTTCAAAATCGGGTTCTGACTTTCCTTCTGGTTTTTGAGCCTGAAGGTTCGTGTTTTCTATCTTTCCTCTGCAACCAGGAGGGCTCTTTAATCTAGCAGACAAAGGCATAACAAGATCCAGTGGCTGAATATCTGTCTATTTCAGGTGTTTATATGAGCCACATTACCACAGTATCTGAGCATCTTATAATCTTAATGTATTTTTCCTCACAACATCCCTGTGAGTTAGGTAAGTGCTGTTATCCCCGTTCGATGGGTGGGGACCTGAGGCACAGAGAGGCTAAGTGACTTTCCAAAGGTCACACAAGAAGTCTGTGGTGGAGCAGGGAATTGGACCCTGAGCTCCCAAATCCTAGACTGCTGCTCTAGCCACTGAACTTACCTTCCTCTCATTCTGCTTTACAAAGTTAGACAAATTCATATAAGAAATAAAAGACATGTTTTTAACCATGAGGGTAACAAACCTTCAGAACTACTGACCTATGGGTGGGGTGGATTCTCCGTCACTTGATGTCTTTATGTCAGGATTGGTGGTTGTTCTAAAAAAGATCCTGTCGCATAACCAGTAGTTACAGGCTTGATGCAGGAAGCACTTGGTGAAATTCTGTGCCTGTGTTATGCAGAAAGTCAGACAGATGATCATAATGGTCCATCCTGGTCTAAAATCTATGTATCTATAAACTCTTCCTCATACTAAAATCATCACACTGATTGTTAGGAGTGAGGTATGTCTCATCTGGCCCTCGCCCACTCCTCAGATGTTTGTGGCGTTTCCTCCACTCTGCTTATGCAAAGGGGTGTAGTATTTTCTGCCATGCAGCCAGTAGCAGGTCCATGTTCATGAGTGTCCTGTCAGTAGAGCCCTGCGCGGACACACAAATGAGTATCTGCATCCAATCCGCTATCCACAAAAATTATTATGCGGATATCCATGGATTTTCAGGGCTCTACACTGGGGGCTGGGCTGAGGCTCCAAGGCATCCCCCTTGCTGAAACCCGGTTGGGGAGAGCCGCAGGCAGCCTTGGGGAGTCCGCACAGAGTCGTGGACCCTCCACCTGCCCTCAGTCGGGTGGAGAGCCTGGGAGGGCGGAGACCCATCTGGGGGCTGCTCTCAGCCCTCCCCCCGCCCACCCGCACTGCCTGCAGATGGAAGGTCCGCCACAGCTCCCCAGCTGGGCTCCATGCTGGCCTGGAAGTGTGGAGACCAGTGGAGCTTCCCCGGGGTTGATCAGGCCCCCTGCCCAGGGCAGGTGTAGGGTCCACCGGGGCTCCCCACAGCTGCCCACCCAGCTCTTACTGTGGCTGGACTGCAGCTCCAAGCCGCCCCCATCCCTGACTGTAGCCAGGTTGGGGAGAGCCACGTTGGCAGCTGTGGGGAGCCGCGGTGGACCCTCCTCCTGCCCTGGGCCAGGGGCCTAAGCAGCCCCCCACCCAGTGTCCCAGCCCGCTGTCCAGGGCAGGTGGAGAGGCCTAGGCTTCTCACAGCTGCCAGCATAGATCTCCCAGACCCAGCTCTCGCTGGGGGCGGCTTGAAGCCGCAGCCCGGCCACAGTAAGAGCCGGGTGGGCAGCTGTGAGGAGCCATGGTGGACCCTCCACTCGCCCTGCATGAGGGGCCCAAGAAGCCCCCAGCCCAGTATCCCCACCCCTCAGGCTGCCTGCCTAGGGCAGGTGGATGATCTGTGCCATGTTTCAGAGTAACAGCCGTGTTAGTCTGTATTCGCAAAAAGAAAAGGAGTACTTGTGGCACCTTAGAGACTAACCAATTTATTTGAGCATAAGCTTTCGTGAGCTACAGCTCACTTCATCGGATGCATGCTGTGGAAAGTGTAGAAGATATTATATACACACAAAAAGCATGAAAAGCTATTACCAGTAGGAGAGTGGGGTGGGAGGAGGTATTTTTTCATGCTTTTTGTGTGTATATAATATCTTCTACACTTTCCACAGCATGCATCCGATGAAGTGAGCTGTAGCTCACGAAAGCTTATGCTCAAATAAATTGGTTAATCTCTAAGGTGCCACAAGTACTCCTTTTCGATCTGTGCCAGGGTTTCTCACAGCTGCCCGCCCGGCTCTTACCATCAGAACCCTGCACGGGTACAAAATTTGTATCTGCATCCGCGCTGCTATCCACAGAAATGGTCCACAGATATAAAGCAGATACCTGTGGATTTGCAAGGCTTTACCTATCAAGTTAGAGATACGGAGTGGGACAATCTGTCCGTTAAGTGTTATAAAGCCAAATTAATTATTTGCTCAAATATCTTTCTACAATGCAGTTACTTTTCTGCACACACACAGGGCACTTAGTTGCAATTCCTCATGACATGAGGTTTGTGACTGGAAATTGGGCCATAGCTATTTGATTACGTGGATGTCCGCCCACAAAATAAATTAACAGTGGACTCTTTGTCCCTTACCGTCAAGTAACTAACACTTACTCGGGTTCATTATGTAAGAAAGTAATCCAGCAAAAACAACATGTTGACTCCTCTGCCCCTCCCTATTACCCAGCCACTGCTCTGTCTCATCTATTCTAGCAAGTTACTTATTTCGGCCTCATCCTATCCAGTAGTTTAGCCTCCAGACATCCTTCCATCCTCCTCCTCCTCCTTTTCAGTCTTTGTTACCCCAAACAAAAGCCACGTTTACCATTTGAATCGCTTATCTTTTGCCCCATCTCCCCCACACTGTTTAATTTATCAGAATAATGTAGGAATGTTAAAAAAAAGTCAAGATTAAACCTTACAGTAACCCTGCCCTGCTTCTGGTTCTCTCACTGTTTGGAGTCTGGATTGTACATTTTGAATTCTTAACCATGTTCAAAAAATCTGCACAAGGAATGGCCAAGCACTGTGATGGACAGCTGAGACTTGTGGAGCTCAAGAAAATTGTGGGAACACTATGGCCCTGATCCAGCAAACACTTACAGCTTGTCTGCATAGAAAGTTATACCAGTATAATTACCCCAGTATTGTTAAACTGCTATAACTCCCTGTGTGGACATTCTCATTCCAGAATAAGAGTTTATTTCTTCAGTTTATCTTATACCACTTCCAGAGTGACATAAGCTAAAGCAAAAAAAGACCCTATTATACCAGAATAAGGTTTTCTGTCTAGCTCTATAATCCACCTCCCAAAGCAGTAGTAGCTAGATTGATAGAGGGTTTGTTGACTTTGCTGCATTTAAGTAGGGTTTAGGTCAGTTTAACTAGAGCACTCGGGGGTGTGAATTTTTTACATCCTTGAGCACCGAACCTATGTTGACCTAACTTTTAAGTGCAGACCAGGCCTAAGAGTGTCAACATGGGAAGTTACACCATTATTTAAAAATAACATCTGATACTGGTATAACTTCTCATGTTGACAAGCTCTTACACATGCACCTAACTTCTGCTCTTGGGTAGTCCCACTGAAATCAAGGAAAATGCTTCCATGGCTAAAGTTAAGCATGTGTAAGTGTTTACTGGGCTGAGGTTTAGGAGTGATTTTTTCCCATGTCCCTAGGGTACCTACCTATGGTGACAAATATTAACTTGCTGTGGCTTTTATATAAAAATGTCTCTGGCAGAGGGAGAAACCCTTTGTTCTACTGATAGCTTTCTTTAAAAGGTAGTGTTTAAAACAGGCAGTTTCCAGATTGTTACACTGATCTGTATTTTAGCCTCCAAACGGAGGGCCATGTTGAACCCTGCTCCTTGACTTGAATGGCAGGTTCAGGTGAGTAGGACTTAAAGACAAAGTGTAGAATAGTGGGCCTCAGACTGATTAAATTATAAACCAAAAAATGTAAGCAGGGATTCCGGACTTGCTAACAACTCTGCTGCTTATGAATAAGGCAGGAAGAAGGACGAAAGGGGAAATACAAATATCTTCCTCTACAAGAGAAACAAAGTGTTTTCCTGATTTAAGAAACCACTTTAAGAGAAAATGAAACATGTTTTTCAGTATCTGGCAGGTAAAATTTTTCAGGCAGTGAGAGTATTCCTTCCACCGCAAGTAACTTCAATGTGTTGTGGCCAAAAGTAGTTTAAAAGCTGTAAAGATTTGGGGTGGAACTAAAGCAGCAGAGACCCTGAGACTCTTCTGGTCTTTGTGACAAATCTCCACAGTTCATTGTCTCTGAGTTGTGGAAGAAACACAGGGCCTCTTTGGGGAGTGCAAGAACATGGACAGATGGACTATGTAGCTATAAATCTATGTTGGGAGAGGGAGCAGGGAGTGGCCTATCTCCAATGCTACTGCCACCCATGCAGGACAGTTGCTGGTCCCAGACTAGCTTCAGAGGTACCCAAGTTTAATCATCTCATAGGTCTTTTTAGCAACCCCCATTTTTTTGCCTAGAGGCATAAGATTTGGACATTTTGATTCTTCCCCTCAACCCCGCAGATGCAGACTATAGTCATGTAGCATAACAGTGCAATTACTTTGCTTCAATAGTAACTTAATATGAAACCGATTTTAACACAGTCACTAATTTCTTTGAAGCCAGTGTTGGCAATTATGAAATAGATTAGACATTGGCAAGATCTTACAGAATAATTACAGGCTTCCTAAAGTAGTACAGTATAAATAATTACAGGTTTTAAAGTGTTATTGTGAGCAGAAATTTATACCGAAATTTCATCTTGCTCTTTGAAACAGGGATACATAACTCTCACCATGCCACTGCAAATGTTTGGCTTTCTGGAGTCTGGACAGCAGAGTGTACCCTTTTCTTTTATCGTACAGCAAATGTTCTATCGTACTTTTATTTAAATTGGTATATAATTGAAACCTAATTGGATACTAGGGGCTAAAGCCTCCACTGGTATAGATCATTGTACCTCCATTGAAGTCAATGTAGCTATGTTGATTTACACCAGCTGAGGATGTGAAGCAGCTATTTGGTTGTCGTATAGGCATTATTAAAGAAGAGAGGCAATGGTAATAGTTCTGTTTTGAAAATTACACTCATGGCATTGTCAAAGATAATTACATCCGTTTATATGTAGCCAGGCGAATAAAGGGGAAAAAATCAGTACAGCTGTTTCTTTTAGCTGAGGGTTTCAATTCCCACTGCACTTTGCTACCATTGGTGAGGAAATCATGCAAATAGGGTCATCTTGTTGTGGTTTTAATTTCTTAGCACCTCTGTACTTGTCTATTCCCCTCTAAGTAAGTGAGCACAGATTCATATTTGTTCCTATGCAATATGCCCGTGTCTAGGACCAGATTTGTATCTATTTGAACAGTGTAAATTCAGAGTAACTCCGCTATCTTCACTGGAGCTAGTCCAAATTTACACTGCTATAACTTTTCTGTAGTTACCAACAGCTCCTAAAACATTTTTTCTCCTTCTTTGGTGGATTTTCCACATACACCAAGGTTTGTGAAATATCTGGTTTTCCATGTTTTTCCTGTATCATTCAGGGAAATCATGATTTGAAAGAGATTGATGCATGGGTCATTACCATGCATGTTATTTCAACTAAACTAATGTGCGACAGCGCTCTGTCTCTTTGGAGAATCAAGTGGCAAATTGAGCAAGACAATAATTCTCTACTTCTCAAAATGTTTTTTACTAGTCTAGGATTTGGCATGCCTGGTTATTCCAAGTCTACTTTTCTTCTGGATGGTGCATTGAGGAATATAGGAATCTTTAGACCTGAACTTTGCCAATAATCCATCCATCAGGTTTGTTTCTGCACTATGTTTGCTGGCAGCCGTCTTCCCCTCCCCCCCCAACTATCTGTAAGTTTCACTTGTCCCCTGATAGCTCAGGGTAATCAGGGTTGCACTGTAAGTATTTTTTGAGATGAGGCATGTGGGAGTTCTAGTTAAACGTTTTCGTCCTTTATCAAGAATAATGTAGCAACTGTGTTTGTCATTTCTAAACAAACAATTTTGAATTGTTTATGGATGTTTATTCTCATCTCATCTTCTGGCAAAGGTAGAATGCAAGCTGGAAAATAAGCATTAACAAGTAGCAAGAGAATAGTGAGTTCATTTACCTACAAAGATATAGTTTAGTTAGTAAAAAACAGGATGGGGAAAATGGGAGATCTTGATCTTATTCCTGGCCCTGACTGAATCACTCTGTGATCTTCTTCAAGTTACTTAACTACTTTATGACTCAGCTTCCCCAGCTGTAAAATAGCAATAATATTATTTACCTCCTTGGCCGAGTGAGGTTTAGCTTATTAATGACTGTAAGGTCCTTTGATGTATTTGAATAGAAAGGAGGATTATAGTAGTGCACCTACTATTTTGTATTAGTCTCTACTAACTTTTGATCAGTTGTCATTTGGTATAGCAAACACAAACCAAATGCAGCTAATAAACATCCACTCCTATCCAACTGGATTTGTATCAGTTTTTTTTTTTTAATTTGGTGTTAATCACATGAAACAAATTTGAATTCAATTCCTAAAGCATTTACCTACAGAATGGGCTTAGTGACATCTGGCTCGTAAACAATAATTTACTCGAAAAAAATTATCTTAGGAACTCATGAGGTATTTGAATAGATACAATCTGTTGAGTTTTGTGAGTTAGAAGGCTGGTTATTTTCTTCATTGTTCCCACTAGATACACCTCTCCTGAGGCCTTGTGCTGGAAGTTACATTATGTTTTAAACCAAAGCAATTGGATCATCTTAGTGTTTAAGATTCAAAATTCCTCTTAAGACATCATTGTATGGTCTACTGAAAATATGAACAATAAAGTATTAACACTTTTTTTCAATTTGTGGTGCTTTAAGAAAAGTCGCACATTCTCAAGTTTTAATGTTTCACTTTCTGCCTCACTTCCAGTGTTTTCCACTTTGCTGCATTAATGTTTTAGAATGTGGCATATTTAATGTATGTGGCCAATGTCATGCAAAGTAAATCTCCACATATTGAGATGAGAATGTGCTTTTCGAATGGAGTCCCCAAAGTAACAATACAGCAAAGGGGGGCTTTATTTGGAGCAGGAAAATAGGACGTGGGAAAGGAAAGAGTTAGGGTTAACTAAGTATTAACATTAATAAATCAACCAGTTCCCCACTTCACAACACTCACAACTTTTTCCCAACCCCCAGCTTTCTCCCTGGGACCTTCCCAGGCAGATGGTAAACTGGGGATGAGTCTGGGGACGACTGCTGCAGCGCTGTGAATGTTGGCCAGCTTAAACAAAAATGGAGGCTCTTACAATGTCTTTTCCCCTCGGTTGGGCAGGGTCCTTTCCTGGCTCCCTGGTCCAGAGTTCTTTTTGTGGGGCGGGGGTGTTGGTTAGATCTCTGACACTCTGGATGCTGGTCTCTGCAGGGCTAGAACTGCCTGAGCCATGCAGCAGATCAGACTCCCTTTGTGGGGAGGGAGAGTTAATCGGATTCCCTGGGCTCTGCGTCTCTCTCCACTCCAGTCCTCCCCAAACTCAAAGCTATAATTGAAAATGAATCCAGCTCCTGCCCCTGAGTCAGGCTATCCCCTCCCACTAAGGGAGCTGAGCACCCTGACTCATCACTGATTCAGCACACTACTTGTCCATAGCATCCCATGCAGAAGCCTCTCTATAAGCTTCAACAGGAGTTTCTTGTCCATTCTGTCCCCACCCCTGGCTCCAGAGATGTTGAGAAATGGCACCTGAGGGCTCGGGTAATTGTAGTTTATAGCGTAGGAGCCACAGAGGCTAAGTCCAGAGTTCAGGAACTGCAAACTCCAAGCGGGGATATACATCTTATAACACAATGTCATTTTCCGTTGTAGACAAGTCGTCAGTGACATACAATTCCCTCTCAAGCTATAGGTGGGATGAAAAACTGAAGTAATTTTGAAAGCATCAGAACATATTAGCATCAACTATGCAATAGATCAGCTGATATTTAATTGCTCGCTGTCATTTTAATCCATGCTGAGGTCATACTGGTAACGCTATTATGCATTGTGCTTCCTGCCTTTTGTTAGAAAGAGGTAGGATCGCAAAGATAATGGGTGAAGGCACTGGACCATTCACAGCAATAATTTCTAAATGCTGGTGATAAATAGACAGGCAAAATTGTAGACTTATCAGTGAGGAGATATTAACGCTTCGAATACTCTCAGCACAGATGCAGTTATTACTTAATTGACTTTACCTTAGGGAACACTAGAAAATATCTTCACAACCATAAAGGAAAAACTTTTACACTTAGTCCATAGCAGTCCCATATTCTGAGGCTATTAAACAAGAACACCAGAATTAGCATCTCATTGCATCAATATATGGGCCCTTTATATATAAGAAATCTCATAAATGAACACCTTTGGCTTGATTCGCCGCTGTTCTCTCAGAATTCCATTGACATCAAGGGAGCTAAACTGGAGTGAACCTGGAATGCCACAGTGCTAAACTGGGCCCATTGTCTCTAGAGATTTCTGGTTCCTGGGACACTGCAGGCTCCCCCTAATAGTAGAGGCAGAGTGGGCTGGTGGGATGCCCAGAACATGTAGCTACCAGTGCCAGCAGAAGGCCCAGATCCATGCAAACAGGATCATAACCTGCAGATGCTCTCAAACCGCCTGTAAATGCCGTCATTCGCTCCCCAAATAGCCTAGCAATCTGTAGCTGCCTTGTTGCCTTCCATAGCATGTGAAAAAAAAACACAGAGGGAATTTGTGATCAACTGCTCCCCTGAGAGGGAAACCTGATGTGCAGAGTGCCCATTTACCAACTGCACACTTGGCTGGCTGGCTACACCTGTCACAGCTGCTCGGTGTCCAGCTTGTACCATTGGCATCGGAGAGGCTAAATGTGCCTGTGTGGTAGGACTGGGAGGGCAGGCACATATAAGGTGGCCATTCATGCATCCCCAAAATAATGGACATTCCGGTGTTTCTGAAAATGGGGTGACCCTGCCCCCGCCAGAGGTAATGCCACATGAAGGATGCCATTTTGAAAAGTGCGCACACACAGGTTGTGTGTGAGGTCACGCCAGTGGAGGTAGAGTGACACATCTTCAAAATGGCATCCCGCATCTGAGATACCACTAAAACCACATCTGGTTTTTTCTCAGTACCAAGCAGGGGACAAACCATTTAAAAACAGGACTGTCTACTGAAAACCAGACAAAAACCTAGGTCCATATCCACCATTCTTCCTGTCATGTTGCCCAGCAGAAGGGGAGTGTATACACTCCTAATAGCCACTTTTCTAATCTTAGTTTTCAATCCTATATTGGTTAGAATTAAAGGTGAATATTTTGAATTTTGTAGAACTTTTATGGACATAAGATTATTTGCAATTGTAGACTATTCACTGTAATGAAAGCTCCTATGTCCTGTACCAAAATCTGTTGAGACATAGGGAGCAGTGTCTGGTAATGAAAGTAATTCTACTTATCTGAATAAGGAGGGCTAGTTGTGTGAATAATGGTGTTGGAAACTGAGCCCCATTATTTATTCTCTTGCAGTTTCATTGCTAAAAGTGACCAGTCATTTGGGGACTGATGTCATTAAAAACCTCAGACTCAACACAGTTGTCTCTCTGGGAAAGATGCTAATTTTGTTTTGCACTCATTTTAAAATTTCACTTTTAAAACATTCGGATTTTATTGGTATTGTTCTTTTGACAATATTGGTTGCTACAGCCAGTATTTCAAGGCTTAATTTTTCATGTTTGTTAAAGTAACCCATTTTGCCTTAAGCCAAATCTAAGGGAATGGAATTAGTATGTCCATTTTCTTTCAACCTAAAATAAATACATAAAAGGGTTTTAACAACTTTAAATTGGATTTTGGAGTGTCAGCTGACTCTAATAACCTATGTACACAAATAAAACCAGTAGAGCTGATTATTGTTCCTGGGCTCTGAGATACACTTATGTAATCATTAATCTTGGCACTTCTATATCTAAAGCAGAGTATGATGTCGCTGTCATTTTGAAGATTTTTTGTTAGTGTTAAATATGTTAAACTTAACTTTAGTTTACCTATATACATAATGCTGATGTCCTGTGACTAAGGATCTATAATAGTGAGGCTCTCATGACTTTCAGCAATATATTAGCATGCTGCTGTAGAATTTGACCTTAGATACATTTTGATACAACATAAAATATTCATATATGAAAATACCTTGGAAATGTATGGTTGATGGGTTTTTTTCAAATTCAGATCATCAGTATAACTAATACTGAACAGCAACCAGATCTGTTTTATCTACACTCTGAGGTGGTTTTACCATTCACAGACAGGAAATTAAATGCTGTAAAGTGGGTGTGCAAAACAAGAATTTATGATGGATACCGGTAGATTGTAGCACCTACTCTAATTATGGTTGCAGAACAGTTTCCATTAGAATCTCCTCTCTTTCACAGGCTTATAATTTTCTAAACCATTCTGTTTTTTAGGAGGGGGAGGAGATGAAATTTTCCATGCTTGGTCTCTCACAGAAGATGATTTCACAGCTTTGAACATAGCCATTTTTGAGATATGGTAGAGTGGGGGGAGGAGAACCACAGAAAAAAGTCTACAGCAAAAACATCTGAATTTTGCATCTTGGCATGGACATTATTCTAATGGGCAGCTGTGCAAGTGCATGGTTTAAAGAAAGCATTCTGAAATGAGCTGTAACCTATAAGTGATGGAAAACTCACATCTGAGCATGCCCACTGGATATCTGAGCAGTTTTCTTTAAACACAACCTATGAACTCCCATCCACTTGAGTATCACATTGCACTGCTAATTTCCTAGATCCGTGAACTGCTGCTTTCAGGGTATTGCTGGGAAAATTTGCATGTGGCAAATTGAAATGTCTTACTGAAATATTCTGCAAACAAAAATCCATTGTATTAATGTCCAGGAGGAGAGAAATTTGCGAGTATGAATTAAAATAATGGTATCTCCTGCTTAAGATGGTTCAGCATCTTTTTATACATTTCACAACATTTTGCAAATTTTAAGCTCTTATTTATAAAGCTGAATGACCCAATTCCCCATTGTGTTACTGCAGTTTTATACTAATGTAACTCCATTCATATTAATGGAGTCACACCAGCATGAAACTGGAGTAACACAATGGAGAACGAGACCTTACTTTTTTTAACTTTTGCTGTCAGTTTGCTTTGTGATTGCTATATGGCCAACCAAGAGGATCAGTAGCAAAGAAACTGTCCCCTCTACTATTCTGTTCAGCAAGTTGGAGTATAAACTTCAGTCCAGTTGGAGCTACTTAAATGCTACCATTATTAAGAAGAGAATAACTATTTTCTTATACTTTTCATAAGCATATTTTGGGTATATAGCCTAATAATTATATATTAGGAATTGTCAGACTGGATGAAAGTCCATCTAGGTCAGTATCTTGTCACTGGTAGTGCCAGTAGTGGATACTTCAGAGAACGATGCAAGAAACCTGCAATAGCTAGTTATGGGATAACTTACCCAATAAGTAGAGGCTGGCTTGTGCCTTGAAGCATTGAGGTTTTATCTCTTCCAAAACTCTTGTTTGTTTGTTTGTTTTTAACATTTTACTATAATAACGCTAGATGTTCTTAAGTATCAGGGGGTAGCTGTGTTAGTCTGTATCCACAAAAACAACAAGGAGTCCGGTGGCACCTCAAAGACTAACAGATTTATTTGGGCATAAGCTTTCATGGGTAAAAAAAAACACTTCTTCAGATACATGAAATCTGTTAGTCTTTAAGGTGCCTCCGGACTCCTTATTGTTTTTGTGGATACAGACTAACACTGCTACCCCCCTGACTAGATCCCCACGGCGTGCAGTCTAGGACTGTGATGGGCCTGCTGTGCACCCCTGACTCTCTCTCCCACCCCTTACCCCTGCTTGCCTCTGCTTGCCAGGAGCTGATAAAAACAAAAAGGAGAAACAAGCTACAAGCCCGATAAGCTACAAGCCAAAAACTAGCCAACAAGTAACTTGCAAGCCAATTAAGCCAAAAACAAGTCCAATTTCTGTGGGGTTTTTTACACAGGTTTGGCATGAGGTTTAAGTTTCTCTTCCCACTGTCCAATATGCATTGACTGCAGTGACATCTACAGGTTAAGAAATGCACAAGAACTGCAAATTATCCTCTTGCTTATAGATGTCAGTAGAAGTTTATAGATACATTTTTCTTTCCCTTCAGATGGAGAAAACATCTATTATAATCAATATTTTTGGTGCTTGCCACTAGAAACTAAGTAGGTAACTGACTGCAATAGCTGTGGATTTGGCATCCTCTGAAATAGTTGTCTCGCTATTTAATTAAGAGACCTGATTACATTTCCTATGAAAAGGCAAAGCAGCATAGGTGCACTAGAGATGGTGCTAATGAAAAACACACGTCTTTATCTTTATTAGTGGTTAAAATAATTCTCTGGATCTGGTAAAGGGATTAATATAAGGAGATGGTGCATAGACTTGGGGCGAGTAGACAGCTCTGATGATCCTGATTTGTTGATGATTTTTAACATTGATGAGCTTTTAATAGCCAAGTATTATAGGAAACCCAACATACAGAATAAATGCCCAGAACTTTTTACCACAAATGGAGCCAGGAAGATCTGTTTCGAGGGAGAGAAGTTGACTGATAGTGAGTGGAAACTTTTTTGACTATTCTGAGACTGTGAGCCTGTGTTTGGTTGTTGTTGTATTTCTATTAGATGAATCACTTTAATATGAAAATTTAAACTAGACAGAGTATATCTTTATATAGGAAACTAATTGTGCCACTTGGCATGCAACATCAAAGGAAATCTTTTAAGTGACATCAAGTTCCCATGCAGCTAAAATAAAGGAAAATATTTTTTAAATGCAGATGTAGTCACTTCAGTTTGGAAGAACTCCTTGTCTGGGTGAGATGGTTTCTCTGCTCACTTTACTTTATAAAAGGTAAATTCAGATTTTAGAGTGGTTTTTCATCAAAGCTCAGCTCTCTTGTGGGGAAGTGGCTTATATGCCATCTGTGGTTGACAGGCTTTTAACATAATCACTCAAAGTAGCACTTCTGAGTGCTCCAAGGAACACATCCTGCCATTCTCTCTGAGGCAAAACCCCCAATGAAGTCTCTATGCCCTAGCAAAGGCACTGGAGAAAGCCAAGTCATGATAAAATGCTCTATTTAAAGGGACACTACCTTGACTGTGATCCCATCTGTTTAATTTTACCTTCTGGATTCTGGAAATTACCACTAAACTGGTATATGATTTAGCCTAATGGTACGTGTAAACAGATTAATGCATACGTGTTATGATAGAGGAATAGGGATGCAACAGTTTGTTAAACACACTCAGCTTTTTAAATAATATTCTGCAGTGTTATTAACTATAAAAGTGTGCATGTGCAAAGGATGCAAAAGATGGAACTACCGACAATGTGGGTCATATTTTAGCCTCCTTAACACTGACAAGTGTCCTTTTAACAATTCAGGAGCCTAACTGTCACCTTGTTAGTATTAACGAATTTAGCTGAACTTGTTAATAATGTTGACACAATATTGCAAGCTGATTAGCTTTCCCACCTGCTTTTTTCTTGTAATAGTAGGTGTCATTTGATTTTTGCTAGTACGGATAGTAATAAGGCTATTGAACTGAGGAGTAATTTTGCAAACAGATAACACAAATGTACGGGGCTCTTCTGAAGAAAAAGCAGCCATATTTAATGTTTTGTATAGTTAAAAAATGTCTAATGTTCGTCTCTTAAGTACCCTTCCCACCACACTATAAAATGCTGGTGTAAGACACCCTATGAAGCAAACCAAGCATAATTCAACTGCCAGCTATATTTAACTTCATAATCCTGCATATGGCATGATTATACACCTTTTGGATGGAGGCTACAACAGTTGCTTCTTAAGTATAGTTATATAATGATTTAGAAGCATGCTTGCCACATGTTAAAAAAACCCATTAAAATAAAGGTCAGTGTAGTGAGATGTGATATTTCTGGCAGATCTGTTAAATGTTTGCTTAAAATTTTTTAGGTACTTGGTCATTTCTGCTTTTTCTTTTAGGTGGTAGGAAAACATAGCATTTAAAAATGTTCCTATAAATAAATGTATGTGTTTGAGGACAAGAAGCTTGGGGAAAATGATGTGGATGTAATGAAATTAGAATTTCACCAGCTAATGGTAGGAAATCTAGCCTGAAACATGAGATAACTTCTGCTCTGGGTTAATCCATGAAAGTATAGAATTTTTTTTTTTTTTGAGGCGGGAGGGAGAGCCTTCTTCAAAATGAAGAAAATAATTTCTATATTTTCTGGTTTTTGATTGAAAAAAAAATTTTTTTCAGTTTTTCATCCAAAAATGGAAAGCATTTGGATTGTGTTAAAAAAAAAAAATTCCAAGAAAAATGCTTACTATTGTCCAACCAGCTGGTCAAATGGCATGATTCAAGATTTACACTGCAGGTGCTAAATTTGGCTTTCCTATCCCTTTCCATTGTCGCTAGCAAAGGAGAAACCAATATGCAGACCTCATTCAGTACACGTTATTTCTTTACATGCGCAAGGAAAAATCAACTATGAAAACTTCACAAGCCCCTAGCTAGATAAAAGACATAAGGGGACACACACTGCCTCAAGATCAGAAGTCTTCAGGGTACCACTCCTGAGAGCACAGGAGCATAGGCCTACCAGCTTATTTTTTTATACAAAATGTGGATTGGCCTCTCCTAGCAGTAGAACACCCTAGTGTACAGCATGTGACAATAGGACCATACAAGTATCCCTGCTATGTGCTCATTTTCACAAGTGACCAAGGTTAGTGGTTAAGTCAAAAATTCTATGAATCGTAGAGTCCTGTAACATCATCCAGCCTGGGTCAAATTTGTTTGCCAGCTGCTTACTGAATAAAGGCAGTAGCAACTCAGAACAGAAACTGTATTTAGAGAAGCTGCTGTTCACCATTCTCAAGTGCTGTTACAACAAGCTGAACTTGAGTTTATTTAAAAAAAAAATTCATTACAGGTAAATTGGGGTGTTTGTGCATCTAAATATTTGATATTGCCATGTCAATGGCAGTATTTTATGGCTATGTAATTATGTTCTTAAATCTTGTTTATTAAATGTAAAAAAATATATCTAACACGGTAGCTGAAATTCTAGAGATAAGACACCTTGCAGCAGTGTTTTGCATGTCCATGATAGTTCAATCTGAGGATCTCAAAGCACCTTAGAAGCATGAAAAGGGCAAATAGCCTGTCGGGGGGAGAATTCATTTCCAAATTGACCCCAATAAAGCTACCTAGTGCATGTCCCAGTTTATTTGGCTATGCACCAGTGTGATGGGATAGCCTGCCCCCTTAAGGGTAGTGGTGCCTAGTAGTCACCCCGTCTCCATGATGAGGTGTTGCCCTTTAACATTTTGAAAGGTCTGACATGTATACAAGGACCTAGAAGATCTTGATAGAGGGGAAGTTGTCTGGGAAGTAAGTGGTTCGTGGGAGGAAATCCCATCACTATGACTTTAAGGCTTTGAGATCCGGAGCCTTGCAGAGAGGGCAGGAGGAGACTGTCCATTCACCCAAACAATAGGGGTGAGTTGGGAAGGGGAAGGATGAAGATAAATGCTGCTTCCTCCCTCATGGCAGGGCAGACTCTAGCAGGAGAAGGCTGTCCTGTGCACTCTGAGTACTAACTGGGGAAAGGGGTCAGCTGAGAAAGAAGCTGGCTAACTTACAACCCAGCTCTGAGGAGGAGAGCTGAGGCCTCCTACTTAAGGAGGGCTAGAGAGACTGAAAGGTAACCCAAAAGGGACTGGGAAGAGGATATGCTCCAGAGACACCCCAAAGGTCAGAAACGCCTTTTGTTTTGGATTTTTATTTGGACTTATTATCCTGAAAGGGTATTGAACTCAGTGACCCTGCTGGATGGCTGAGCAATGTGAACCCTGGAAGATATAGAAAACCCTGGGGCAGGAGGAGGAAAATGAGGAAGGGAGTACCTGCAGTGCCACACGTAGCAGGCATACAGGGCAGTCACACCTCCATGACAACCATGTAGAGGATTTAACTGTAAAGACTAAGGCTCAAGATATTTATTTGGGGTAGAGAATTATCATTTCCATTATACAGGAAGGGAAATGGAGGCACAGACTGATGTCCAAATTAACACAGAAGGACAGCACCGACATCAGAAATAGAATGCCCATCTCCTGAACCACTGTCCTAGCCAATGTTAACTCTGATTTAGGATAAGCATATTGTTGCCATTTCTTAAATGAGGCTGCACAATGTATTTTTTCTGATTATGAAGACCTGTTTTACTGAAATGGCATTTAAGAATCATGTTGTATATTGAACATATCCCATATCTGTTCCACTCCCATTCATGCCTTGGATGGCCCATACAGTTAATATAAAAGTAAAAGAAAGGGGCAGAATTGTTTAAACATGTTTGATTCACAAATGTGTGCTATTCGGGTACTGGAGAAAGGATCCCAGCTCTGTCTTGTATGAGAAACCAACATGTTACAGGATGATCCTGCCATTTTATTAAACTTGGAAGCCTTTTCTTACCTTGTTGAAATAGTCAAACCAGTCTTAAAATACCTTGGCTTTGGCACCTACAGGGCCTTGTATAGGAGGACCTCTCCCCTTCTCCTTTCTCTGCTCTTTTCCTCCTCTCCCATTTGCAGTAATTTTAGTTCATCTATTCTGAAACTGCAGTGAAGTAATGATTATGCTACATGCTGTGGTTGGTGATTGCATCATCTTCTCCATCGGGGAGAGGGACAGAATCTGTGATCACAGCTGGTAATTGGGTTTTTTGTTATGCCTGGTATGTTGTCTTATCCTCAAAGAATGTTACAAGATGAGTATCCTTAAATACCATCTTGCTACGTTATTAAAATATACACTAAAAGATTAATCTAAAGAATTAATTGTTCTTAAATGTCCAGTCTTCTATAATTTCATGCATTTCACAAAGCTGTGATTTTTTTTTTTAAGCACGCTTTACAGCTAATGAAGAGAGATTTTTTTCCAAAGAAATAGCTTTCAAATAATCGATGGAACACTTTTACACACACACACAGTCCTTCACAAAATCATGATGAATGGAAAGTAGAAATAAACAAATGTATTTTGTGTCCAGCAAGACAGTGAAGTTAAAGTAAACAGTCTAGCAATGAAGGCTTAATTCAAGACTAGATGCATTGATAACAGGCCAGATCTTCAGCTGGTGTACAGTCATAATTCCATTGACTAAAATGGCACTAGGTTGATTTACATCAGCTGAGGATCTGGTCCAGTATTTCTTATGAATAGCTGTGTTCTCTGCTTGCATGCTGCTGTCTAAGTTGGGAAAACCAAAATGTGAACTATCTTCTCTTATCTGTTTAGTTCATGTCATTCTTGGTCTTTCCAAAACAAATGTTTGACTGCTCTTTAAGAAATCATTATTGACTTCAAATACTCTTGAGCAATAACAAACTTTGTGTCTTCCCAATAGAAAAACAAACATTGTCTAAAATTTCGTTATAATTAGCTAGTTGGGGGAGACTTTTAAAACATGCATGATTAATGCTTTAAGCTGTTTTGCCTGTGTACCTTAGGTGCCAGCATTTTCATTATTGGCTGTCCTTGCACATCTGTGCTCATGTACCCAACAGAGTCATACACGTTCTCTGGATGTGACAGTCCTGATCCTTCCTTAGGTATAGACTTGTCACTTAGTTGATTGCTGTTGCATTGTATTCCAGCGTGCAATGAAGTGGCTTCATAATGTGGCTACTGTTCAATGCAAGAGCCATCTCTACCTGTCATGCCCTCCGCAAGCATTTGGGAAGAACATCTAGTTTTCAGATGCAAATTAGATTGCACTTTTTTCGCCTTATGGCAGCAGTCAACTGTGGGTGGCAGAGGGACTGCTGTTTAGTTCATGACAGGTGTCTGTTGCATAATACAAAAATCCTTCTATTCAGCCACAGTGTCCAGTTTTGTGTGTGTAACTAACTGTGCCTTCAAGCAAACAGGCACCTGTACAGAGACATAAAAAGATACAATGTTTTTATCCTTTCTCAGTGCCATCAGTTGCGTTCATAAAAATCAATGAATGGCTTGAAGTCTAATGGAAGTGTCTCTGAACATAAGGATAAAAGTCAAGGTGTCTTTCACATGTATGCATGATGTCAAGTGTTTGATATTATAAGCTTGACATACCAGAGTAGCATTGGTGCAAGAAGGAAGAAATTAGCTCAAGTGTAGGTAAAACCAAGAAAATGGGGAGAGCTAGGAGCAAGATGAAATCATTTACAGTTAGACAGCTTATCGAGAGGTAGAAAACTCCATGCAAATGAGTTCTCCCACAACACTTCGTTCAATAGTTCTTAACTGCTTTGTGTTGCCCACACAATTGCATGTGTCTCAAGATCAAGTCAACCCATGGTTGGCTCAGTTATGGACTATAAGGATGAGGAAAGGGATGAACTTTGTACCCCCCCCCACACACACACACCAAATGCTTTCCACTTAATTTTGAATTAAGGTAACTGCTTGTCTTCCCTGTGTGTTTGTGATTCTTCTAGAAGGTTGTGCTACTTTATCTTATAAGAGAATCTGCTTTTACACAGTTGTTTTTTTAATTATTGAAAGTATTATTTGTAGAAGAAAAATTGGTCCAGCCATTTGTAATGTTTAGCAGATGCTCAGGCAACTTAAAATTGTCCGGCAGTTAGTCAACTGAACAGATCAGTTAAAAGACACTGCCACAACAACAAAAACTTATTTAAAAAGCAGTAATTACACCCTTATGGAATCCAGACCATTTTTCATATAGCCTGCAGTTACTCTAGCAAGTTTCTTAATTCAGTAACAAAGCTTGAGCTACTTAAAATTTGTATGTTGCATCTTGTGGTGTAATATAGAGCAATACACACAGATACCTGGATGATGCGCATGGTACAAGAACCTGAATGGAAGAGCATAGTTGCCCTCTGGCACACTCAAATCAGGCTATTAGAGGCAGAAGGACTTAAATTTTCACCAGCAATTAATATTGTGGGCCCAAATTGTGCCAGAAAGAAGAAGAGGCCAGGAGTCCATCCTTCTAAAAATTTGATCCCATACTGTTTATCCATCTACATACTTTCAAACTCTTAGTGGCCTTCTGACAGGGTCCCAGCAATGTTCAGGCACAAGGAGTTTAAGCCAGGCACTGGAGCCTTTCTTCCTCATATTTTGTTTTTAATTTATGCTTTGATGCTCTTGGGTCCACCCATTTACCATCCCCATTGACTTCAGTGGAATTGTACCTGTGTAACTGAGTAGAATTTGGCCCAGTATGTTTCTGTCAAAACAAATTGCATGTGTTCTAACAAAGCTGTTCTAGCCATTTTCATAGTCCTAGAATGAATGAGGTTTTAAATAGCTTAATGCATCTGAACAGTCATATGGTCGCTTAACTAAATGTAACATATTGACGAAATTTGTGGAGCTGTGCTGCCACTAGCTTTTGGTTTATTGAAACTGCAGATGTTTGGAGGAGAGAAATTAGCAGCTGAGTTGAATTACTTAGGGTGCATGACAGAGCAAATTGTTTAGGTAATGAAGCTGAAAATGCAGGGGGATTAGAATATTATATAGTAAAATTGTTCCTTGTTAATTCAGTTTCTGCTCAGATTTTGTTGCTTTAAACAGCACATTACACGTACCTTGCTTGTTTGTGTCAATGAATATGTATGACTCCTAATTAAATCAATATACTCATAAAACAGCAGTAGCAATGATGTGTAGCACAAATCGCAGCCTTTCAGGAGCAGGTTAGCTCAGTTTATATACTTAACCTAGTTTAACGCCCTATTTGAATGTGTGGGGTAAGGAAATTCTGCACAGTCTATAAGGTAGAAAACATCTAACTGAAATGCAGGAAAGGATTTTTCATTGTTAAATATTTATTATGTAGAGAGGAAGAAGCTTTTTTGGCTAAGGCACTGGACTGGGACTTCGGAAATCTGGGTTCAGTTCCTGACTCTGCTGTGAACTACTTGTGCAGCCTTGAACAAGTCACAGAAGTGTCAATCTAGCCACTTTGACCATGCAAGTAGTCCCAATGATGTAAATGAAGTAAAACACTTGCATAAGAACATTGCAGGATCAGAACCAAGATGCTTAGCGCTTTGCAGGATTGAGCGCATAGGCTCCAATTCAACAAAGCAGTTAAGCATGTGCTTAAATCCATCTCTACTCAGCGAAGCAGGAATCAATGCCACAGGAGTATATACACAAAACTAATCACTACCACTGCTGGGAAAACTGTTCTATTCCCCTCCCCCCAGTTTGTTTTTTCCCATCCAGACAGTCTGTTTTTCTGCAGGCAATTCTGAACCTCTGCAAAAGGGTTGGGGGTGAGAACGTTTTCCTACATTTTTGTTTAGCAATTCTTTCAAGTTACTATACAGTTGGGAAATAGTAAGTTGTGGGGAGAAAGAACCTGCTTTTAAAAGTGACCTTCTCTCTGCGATCAACACTTTGACTGTCTCACTTTTGCCAGTTGGAAACCAGTCAAAAAGTGTGTAGGAGCCCCTACAATTTTGAAATGAAAACTTCTGAAAAAGAATTGGAATTTGTTTCCCTACATTTTTTGTTCTGAAAAAGTTTTGGAAAGTGACAAATTTGTCAAATGAAATTCCTTGCAGAAAAATTTTGTTTTTAACAAAACCTCATTTTTCCACAGAAAAAAACTTTTAATAAGAAAACTTTCTACTGGTTCTATTGATAACATTCTTAGGTGTTTTGCTGAATCTGAGTCTTAATCTGTTACTCAGTTTCCCATTCATAAAAGGGAATAATGCTTCCTTTGTCTGACTTGTCTTAAACTGTAAAAATTTGAGGCAAGGGCTGTCTCTTGCAGAGCCTAGCATAATCAGGCCCTGGTCTTGGGACTCTCCACAGGATAACACAAATAATAAAACTGTAAAACTTGTAAAGAACTGTAAGTTTACACGGGACTTCACAAATGTAGAGTTAGATTCCTTCCTTACCCTGAAGAGTTGACAATCTGACCAAGAAAAGGCATAGGACAATATTTCATTAGAGGGAAGGATGTGAGAATTAATAAGGGAGGGGTGATTACCTGGAGAAGAATAAATGGTCAGTTTTCAGAATGGAGAGAGGTAAATAGTGGTGTCCCCCAGGGGTCTGTACTGGGACCAGTCCTATTTAACATATTCTGGGAAAAGGGGTAAACAGTGAGGTGGCAAAATTTGCAGATGATACAAAACTACTCAAGATAGGTAAGTCCCAGGCAGACTGCGAAGAGCTACAAAAGGATCTCTCAAAACTGATAACTGGGCAACAAAATGTAAGATGAAATTCATTGTTGATAAATGCAAAGTACTGCACATTGGAAAACATAATCCCAACTGTACATATAAAATGATGGGGTCTAAATTAGTTGTTACCACTCAAGAAAGAGATCTTGGACTCAAGAGCATCAAAGCAATGTCCTGTCCTTTAAATCATCTTCTGTACCCAATGACTGGAAGATAGCTAATGTAACGCTAATATTTAAAAAGGGCTCTAGAGGTGATCCCAGCAATTACAGACCGGTAAGTCTAACATCAGTACCGGGCAAATTAGTTGAAACAATAGTAAAGAATGAAATTGTCAGACACATAGAAGAACATAAATTGTTGGGCAAAAGTCAACATGGTTTCTGTAAAGGGAAATCATGTCTTACTAATCTATTAAAGTTCTTTGAAGGGGTAAACAAACATGTGGACAAGGGGGATCCAGTGGACATAGTGTACTTCGGTTTCCAGAAAGCCTTTGATAAGGTCCCTCACCAAAGGCTCTTACATAAATTAAGTTGTCATGGGATAAGAGGGAAGATCCTTTCATGGTTTGAGAACTGGTTAAAAGACAGGGAACAAAGGATAGGAATAAATGGTAAATTTTCAGAATGGAGAGGGGTAACTAGTGGTGTTCCCCAAGAGTCAGTCCTAGGACCAATCCTATTCAACTTATTCATAAATGATCTGGAGAAAGGGGTAAACAGTGAGGTGGCTAAGTTTGCAGATGATAGTAAACTGCTCAAGATAGTTAAGACCAAAGCAGACTGTAAAGAACTTCAAAAAGATCTCACAAAACTAAGTGATTGGGCAACAAAATAGCAAATGAAATTTAACGTGGATAAATGTAAAGTAATGCACATTGGAAAAAATAACCCCAACTATACATACAATATGATGGGGGCTAATTTAGCTACAACTAATCAGGAGAAAGATCTTGGAGTCATCGTGGATAGTTCTCTGAAGACATTCACGCAGTGTGCAGCGGCAATCAAAAAAGCAAACAGGATGTTAGGAATCATTAAAAAAAGGGATAGAGAATAAGACGGAGAATATCTTATTGCCCTTATATAAATCCATTGTACTCCCACATCTTGAATACTGCATACAGATGTGGTCTCCTCATCTCAAAAAAGATATACTGGCATTAGAAAGGGTTCAGAGAAGGGCAACTAAAATGACTAGGGGTTTGGAATAGGTCCCAGATGAGGAGAGATTAAAGAGGCTAGGACTTTTCAGCTTGGAAAAGAGAGGACTAAGGGGGGATATGATAGAGGTATATAAAATTATGAGTGGTGTGGAGAAAGTGAATAAGGAAAAGTTATTTACTTGTTCCCATAATATAAGAACTAGGGGCCACCAAATGAAATTAATGGGCAGCAAGTTTAAAACAAATAAAAGGAAGTTCTTCTTCACACAGCGCACAGTCAACCTGTGAAACTCCTTGCCTGAGGAGGTTGTGAAGGCTAGGACTGTAACAGGGTTTAAAAGAGAACTGGATAAATTCATGGAGGTTAAGTCCATTAATGGCTATTAGCCAGGATGGGTAAGGAATGGTGTCCCTAGCCTCTGATTGTCTGAGGGTGGAGATGGATGGCAGGAGAGAGATCACTTGATCATTACCTGTTAGGTTCACTCCCTCTGGGGCACCTAGCATTGGCCACTGTCAGTAGATAGGATACTGGGCTGGATGGATCTTTGGTCTGACCCAGTATGGCCATTCTTATGTTCTTATGGATAGTTCTCTGAAAACATCCACTCAATGTGCAGCGGCAGTCAAAAAAGTGTGTAACATAATGTTGGGAATCACTAAGAAAGGGATAGATAGTAAGACAGAAAATATCCTATTGCCTCTATATAAATCCATGGTATGCCCACATCTTGAATACTGCATGCAGATGTGGTCGCCCATCTCAAAAAAGATATATTGGACTTCGAAAAGGTTCAGAAAAGGGCAACAAAAATTATTAGGGTTGTGGAACGGCTGCCATATGAGAAGCGATTAATATGACTGGGACTTTTCAGCTTGGAAAAGAGATGACTAAGGAGGGATAAGGTAGAGGTTTATAAAACCATGACTGGTGTGGAGAAAGTAAATACGGAAGTGTTATTTACTCCATCTCAGAACATAAGAACTACGGGCCACCAAATGAAATTAAATAGGCAGCAGATTTAAAACAAACAAAAGGAAGTATTTTTTCACACAACTCAGTCAACCTGTGGAACTCCTTGCCAGAGGATATTGCGAAGGCCAAAAGTATAATAGGGTTCAAAAAAGAACTAGATAAATTCATGGATGATTGGTCCATCAATGACTATTAGCCAAGATGGGCAGGGATGGTGTCCCTAGCCTCTGTTTGCCAGAAGCTGGGAATGGGTGACAGGCGATGGATCACTTGATGATTACCTGTCCTGTTCATTCACTCTGGGGCAGCTCGCATTGGCCCCTGTCGGAAGACAGGATACTGGGCTAGATGGACTTTTTGTCTGTCCCAGTCTGGCCGTTCTTATGCTCTTATAAGAAATGAGTTTTGGGGAGGCTCTGTGAGCGAGGGTTCTTGGCAGAGAAGTGCAGGGAGACTGTTCCAGACCTGGATGGAATGAAGCACAGAATGAGAGGAGATGAAGGGAGGCTTTTTGAGTATAGGCAGCTCACAAAGATGCCAATTAGTGCTGATTTTGGTTGGCTGTTGGGAGTGCAATTAGGCTAAAACAAACATAATTTTATTTTTCAAAATGCAAATGTAACAAAACTGTACCAACCAAAACGGATGTCAAAGAGGTAATATAGCCAGTCAATAAAACATCCAAATCAAAACATCAGGGATGGATGGGAAAGTAGTCTCTAGTAGTTAGGGCACTTGCCTACCACTTGGGACACACTGGATCAATTCACTGATCTGCCACAGATTTTTTGTGTGATCTTGGACAAGTGACTTGGCCTCTCTGTGCCTCCATTTCCCAACTGTAAAACAGGGATAATAGTACTGCCACCTCACAGGGTTGTTGTGAGGATGAAGACTATTAGACTGTGAGGTACTCAGACACTAATGTGATGGGGACAGTCTAAATACCATAGATATTCAGAAGGACTGCCTCTTTCCCTCAATGGCCACTTCGTGTTCTCAAGAGTTATTTCTGCAGTGGCCTGTTGTGCTACTCAGGTGACTGCCAGCTTGAGCCTGTATTTGGGATTCTTGGTGTGTGGCTTGGGTTTTTTAATTCCGTTTCTGGGTGGGAGTGTGCCACCTTCTTCTGCACAGGACACTTTCAGTATGGTTCTGGAACATTATGAAATATTCTTAGTATTCTAATCTACCAGTACAAACTATGTCTGTCACCTAGGTATCCATAGCCATTTCTAAGCAACCACAAGAGTTTTATTTTTTCTCCAATTCATATGGAAGAAATTATTTGTTCATGCATGAACCAAAATCGGTCTGAGCACCACCTGGGAAGACTGGAATTGTAAACTATATTTTAGGCTAATTCTAGCTTAAAACATGAATTGCAGTATTTTATATAACCTGGAAAAAAAACCCTACTGTATAAATATCTGTAAGCACAAAGCAGATACAATTAACATTAATAGGCAGAAAACTTTGAAACTGGGAATGTGAGTAACTCAAGTTGTAACATATTTTTGACATGCAAAAGTGTTGCCTATGTATCTTGTTTGCATTTGAACAAGATTTTAGCAAGTGCATAGTTGTATGTCAAAGTTAAAAAATGAGAGAAAAGATCCCATATTTTCACCCTTATAAGAAAAACATGTAGCTTATGTACAGAAAGTTTGCATTCACTAGCCATAAAGTAGCTGTGCCCTTTAATAATTTTAGAGGAGGTATATGAACTTGTGACAGAGTTCTGTTTTAATAATGATTTGCAAAAGCAACCACTTAAAACAGTAATTGATCTTATGTCTTTCCCTGCATTAATTTTAATACAATTATTGGTTATGGCAATCCCAAGAAATTTATGCTTCAGAACTTCCTTCCACTGAATTGTAGCTCAAAAGTTAAAAGTAAAGGTTAAGTATTAAATGTTGTGTGATAATTGAAACTAAGTGTACTAAAGATAATCTACTCTATGACAAGTTCAGAGTTCTAAAAACATATCTAATTTGGTGCCACTACCCTTATCCATAATGATCAGTAAATGCTTCCGTGCCCAGGGTCTAACTCTTTCCCTTCTTGTGTTTTATGTAAATTCCATTTCATCATCGCAGTAGGACATTCCAGACAATGCATTTTAGGCTAATTATTGCCCTTTTTAGACTATTCATCACTTAGCCTTAGGCCAGTATTGTGAAGGCATGTTACATTTCTCCAGAAACAAATTGCAAATGTCCTCTTGCTTAACAATTTGTAAAGAAATAACTATTGCATGCTTAAACTTCAGATGAGACTTTAACGAATGCATTAGTCATAACATATAAACAGCCTTATTACATCAGTTTCTACATGTAACAACACAGGAATTACATATACAGAAGTGGAGTATTAAATTATATATTGAGGTTTATCTGGCCAGTTGAGTCTTATCTATTGACTGACAACAGGAGTTCGAATAGGATGTTAACTCACAACAGCAGGGACGAAAGTGGGTCTTACGTTTCAAGTACAGAAGTGGGAGCTGGATGATTTATTCCTGAAGTTGTCTTAGAATTTCTGTGTTATTAAGCCAGTTGCTTAATATCCATGCCTCAGTTTCCTGTTTGTAAAATAAGGATAATGCTATGTCACCTGTTAGAATCATAGAATATTAGGGTTGGAAGAGACACATCAGGAGGTCATCTAGTCCAATCTCCTGCTCAAAGCAGGATCAACACCAACTAAATCATCCCAGTCAGGGCTTTGTCAAGCTGGGCCTTAAAAACGGCTAAGGATGGAGATTCCAGCACTTCCCTAGGTAACCCATTCCGGTGCTTCACCACCCTCCAAGTGAAATAGTGTTTCCTAATATCTAACCTAGACCTCCCCCACTGCAACTTGAGACCATTGCTTCTTGTTCTGTCATCTGCCACCACTGACAGCAGCCTAGCACCATCATCTTTGGAACCCCCATCAGGTAGCTGAAGGCTGCTATCAAATCCTCCCTCACTCTTCTCTTCTGCAGACTAAATAACCCCAGTTCCCTCAGCCTCTCCTCGTAAGTCATGTGCCCCAGCACCCTAATCATTTTCGTTGCCCTCCACTGGACTCTCTCCAATTTGTCCGCATCCCTTCTGTAGTGGGGGGACCAAAACTGGACACAGTACTCCAGGTGTGGCCTCACCAGTGCCAAATAGAGGGGAATAATCGCTTCCCTCGATCTGCTGGCAATGCTCCTACTAATACAGCCCAATATGCAGTTGGCCTTCTTGGCAGCAAGGGCACACTGCTGACTCATATCCAGCTTCTCATCCACTGTGATCCCCAGGTCCTTTTCTGCAGAACTGCTGCTTAGCCAGTCGGTCCCCAGCCTGTAGCGGTGCATAGGATTCTTCCTTCCTAAGTGCAGGACTCTGCACTTGTCCTTGTTGAACCTCATCAGATTTCTTTTGGCCCAATCCTCCAATTTGTCTAGGTCACTCTGGACCCTAACTCTATCCTCCAGCATACCTACCTCTCCCCCCAGCTTAGTGTCATCTTCGAACTTGCTGAGGATGCAATTCATCCCATCATCCAGATCATTAATAAAGATGTTGAACAAAACCGGCCCCAGGACCGACTCCGGCGCACCCTGCTTGATACCAGCTGCCAACTAGACACTGAGCCGTTGATCACTACCCATTGAGCCCGACAATCTATCCATCTTATAGTCCATTCATCCAATCCATACTTCTGTAACTTGCTGGCAAGAATACTGTGGGAGACCGTATCAAAAGCTTTGCTAAAGTCAAGATATATCACATCCACCACTTTCCCCATATCCACAGAGCCAGTTATCTCATCATAGAAGGCAATCAGGTTGGTCAGGCATGACTTGCCCTGTTGTGAGGTGCTTCAGTCATGAACATTTGTGAGGCACTCAGATGCTATAGTAATTACTAATGCATATAATATATTAATAAAATAATATAAATTAACACTTGGTAGCTTCCTCCCCTGTTCTTTTCAGTGTGCGAGCGGAACAGCAAAGTGAAATTAAGGCACTTGTATGTAGGGTACAGGCAAGCCTGCAGAGGTTTCAGGGGTCCTGTCTCCTTAAGAATCCTAATATGACACTTTCATTTCAGCCTATCATTATAACTGCCCCAGGAAAATTGTGGGATTAAATGTCTGGAAGTAGGAGGTACCCGGTATAGAATCAGTTGCACACAGTGCCCCACGGTGTGAAAATGTTTGAGAACCACTAGTACAGAAATGTCAGTAAAGAAGCTGTGTAGTTGCATAGCTGCTGGGGCTGCTTTCCTGAGCTTAGCATAGTAGCTAGTGTTCAAATCATGGGAGCAAGTTACTATTCCTCAGTAGTTGCTTCGTTCACTGCATTTTATATGGATTGGGGAACATTCTAATTTGCCAGATGCCTGTAATAAATTTAAAACATGTTCATTTAATGTTTTCTGGCCCTTACAATAACATGCCTGACCCTAAACTGTGAGTCTCCCTATTGCATGTAAGTGGGTCAGAAAGAAAAACTGACATTGCTTGCTTAACAACTATTCATTTCACACTATCTGTGTTCAAAGTGCTTAACAGTACATAGAACAATACACAATCTCTAATCAGAAAAGCAGACACATTTACCATATGAACTCATGCTGAGAAAAAAGGCTAAGGTACCCACAAACATTGTGATGTAATGTACTTTAAGGTTTACTGTTAGACAGCTATAAATTCAACAAAGTTAATATAAAGTCTCTTTGAGGTAATCAGACAATGTGTTAATGGATTTTAAACTCCTCATTGGAGATTAACTGCTCTTCTGATAGTAAATTATGGTAAGAAACCCCATTGTATCTTGGAAAAACTCCATTGGAGATTGTGAGAAACTTATGGATGGAGCAGTCCAGTTTAATTGATGTAGCCTGGTCCCACAACATTGCACAAACCAGTCTCAGAATTTTGGAGACCGCATACAAGGCAACAGCACTCAGGTACACACCGTTTTTAAAAAATGCGTGCGTGCGCACGCACACACACACAGAGTAAACTGGACTTCTGAAGTGTGAAACACTACCAATACTTGGTGAAAAGTCCTGCTTGGAAAGAGACTTTGTTAGTAATAGAACCTTTCGAAGGATGCAAACCACATACACTGGTGGAGTTTGAGGATGTATTCCTAGGTATTTACACAGAACAGACTCCCTGGTAATGTGTGTTACTTGCCCAGGTGGGCCACTTATGAACTTCAATATATGCTGAAAGAGCTTTGTAGCATGATAAACTTAGTTCAGTAAAGAAGCAGTGCTTTCATAGAGTTCATCTGGCCCTTTCTCAAGAAAGGGAGAGAAATACAAAGAAGAGAAGATATACTCCAGTGCACCTAGAGTACTGCCATATTTTCCTCCCTTCTTCAGTCTCAGGGTGTTAATACACAAATTATTAATAATAAACATTCAATCTAAATTTTTTGTGAATTTGAGATCCTTCATTTAAAAGGCTACCAGTATTTTCCATATTTATCTGTGTATAAAACTGGTCAGTAGTGTAGACTAGATGGCCATGACACTTATGTGTAAAGCGTTACATTCATATAATGGATTTTCAGCCAGGACAAACTTTATACCTTTTGTAACAACTTTGAGGAAAGGAGATTGGAGGAAACCTTTTAGTATTTAGTACTTCAGCCAAAATGTGAACTCCCCAGTTCTTTTTGGCTTTGAAATGCTGATCCTAGCCTTCTTGTGGGTTCTTAAACACCTTCTCAAATGACCCATTTTAATAACCTGAAAGCTATTATATAACGAGCAGCCATAATTTAGTCCAAGGCTCTAGGGGGACCCTCACAGTTCAGCAATGAATAGTTAATGCAGTATAATGTTTAGTAGGTTATTAGTTTTCACTGTACAAATGCTGATCAGGGAACGCTTTTATAAGGTGTTTAAAAGAAAATGTAATTAACTGGTTGCGTGCTTCTGTTGCAGCTCAAATTGAAATTATTCCATGCAAGATCTGTGGAGACAAATCATCAGGAATCCATTATGGTGTCATTACATGTGAAGGCTGCAAGGTAAGCTTTGGGGAAAAAATTAAATCTTAAAACATCTGTGTTTATCCATTTGAGTTTGATTCTTTCATTTTATAAACATCAAATTTTGTTTTGCTGTGAAGTTGATTATGTTTGATTGATAAAACTAGTAAAAAAAAATTGGGGAACAAGTTTAAAATACAGTTTAAGCATAAGCTTGGTGTGATTTTTTTTCCAAGCCCTTGGGAGACCTTCCAAAATCACAGGAGTTCCTGTTGTGCTATGGATGCGATAGAAAAGGAGTAGAAAGATAAGTCCTTTCCAGCAGGCCACAATGAATCTGTTTTATGGATTCACTTAGATAGAATTTGCAGTTTTCTTGGTTTCTTCTTTTTTTTAATGTAAAATACATGGTTGGGTTTGTTTTTGTTTGGTTGGTTGCGTTTTGGGGGAGGTTTTTTGGTAAATTGCAAAGAAACCTAGTGAAAAGGTGTAGTTGAGATCTCAGGCTTTTAAGTTTCCATTTGTAAATGTGTGTTTGTAATTTATTGTACTGACTTATACATATATTTTATCTTGCATAGAAAACAGCATGAGATGAAAAAATTGTACAGGGTGTATTTTTTGTATTAAAGATATAAAAACCTTCCTGCTGGTTTTTAAAAAAAAAGAAAAAAAAAAAGAAGTTCACTCTGGTGCAATTGATTGCCGTGTGAGGTTTAGGCTTGGATTTTTTTTTCTCTCCTGAAGTTGAATCTTCAATAAGTCCACTAAACTAAGATTTCAGTAGCAGTATTAACCCTCTGTTCTGTGTCAATTTCTTTCAACGAAGATTAAATTAATTCAGCATTAATGCTGACACCTGTCTGGCGATACTGCAAATACACACATATGCGCGACCTGGTCCCGACACATTCTGTACGTCCCCGCTGCAGGCTTGCTTTGCGGGCATCGTTCTCTCATGCGAGTACCTTCTGCTGTCACTCGAGTACTAATGGGTTTTCCATCTTTAACCCACATTTCAGAGGATAAGAGATTACTCTTGCCATTTCTTTCCCAAGCTGCTGGCCTGCTTCCCTTGTTGGGCGCATGATACTGCAAGTACCTTCAGAGATTAGGCTTCTGTCTCTGTGCTAGACAGAGATTCATCCTGTGCTCTTCCAGACAGAATTTTAGATTTTTTTACTCTGACTCACCCATCCATCTAGCAGCAGCCCTGGTAGGGAGAGATTCCTGGGAGGGGATCGTAATGGAAGCTGGGCATTTCCCAAGTTCAAGTGCTTCCTTAGTGATGGGCTCTGCTAAAATATCTTCATCTATTTTATCCTGATAAAGCTTCTGTCCACCACTGAGCAGCTTCAAGATTCAAGGGCCAGCTTCATAAGAGAGACGGGAAGGGTCGCATACCTTGGCCAAGGCTGCTGCTTTGACAGGTTCGCTTTGTCCTAGATATATGATATTGGAGAAGGCCAAAGCCATGATGCCTGAACGCTGCCTCACTGTGTCACAGTTATCATTGCTCCTCTTCATCACTTACCTTAGGAATCAGCCAGTCATTTTCAGCCAAAGGGCAACTCGGATGTGCAGTGTGAAAACCCAGGTGGTTGCTCTACTCTATTCAAATCAGCCTCTTTATTTTTGATAGGGACACCCATGCACACCAGCAGCCCTGAGCAAGTGACTTTGTGTTTCATATCTTCATCTATGTGCAAGACCCTCCTCCCCATCCCATCATCCATGCCTAGAAATTTAGAGCATCAGTTAGCTTGGTTCATTCTAATTTCTTTACACAGCTTGCCACCCAGTTTCCAGCCACATCTCTCAAAGTCTAAGGTCTTGCAGGAGTTCAGAGAGAGATTCTAAAAGAAAGTCAATGTGCTTCACATTAGTACTGACTGTCTGCGGTATTCCTAGGTTCTCAGCAAGATATCACTGCTCTGCAGTTCCAACTTGAGGTGGGGACAGGGAGAGGATAAGAGATTCCTCCCACCTCCAAAACACCAAACCCAAAAAGGGAAGAAACACTAGAAAGAGCCATAATGAGTTTAATCTCTTGGGGGATCTGTTAATCACTCCAAGCATTCATCCAGGTCATCAACTGAAGAGGGTCCATATCTATGTTCATCCTTTTATCTGGTCTCCTTTTCCTGTATGAAGAGATGAGGCTCGTGAATTTTACTGACTACACCCTAACAACCATAGACCCTCTATACATGAGCATAGGAAGAAGGGCAAAGCCATGTTCCTAATGCTTGAATCTCTGTTGGAGATTCTGGATAGACTGTGGATTCCAGGCCATAGAAGAAAAGATCCCATCATCAGGGCTGTAGAAGAACCATACCAAGTTAGCTGGACAAATCTTTCAAACTCTCCGTGGACCTCAATGTCTGCTTCATTTCCTTAGATAATCCAAAACCTGTGTCATCACAGAAATACCAGCAGACTAGAGATACTGTCCTTGAGATGGCTTCCCCTCCAGACTGCGAAGTTCTATTAGCTCATGATTACAACCCACTTGGAAGATTGTCGAATGTTTTCTTCTCCCAGGTTGGTACTGCTTCATACAAATGGGCTTTCTAAGAGAGCAGAGATGAGGCATAGAATCTCAAGATGCTCCCTCTCTGACCCTCTTGTCTTTTCTCCCGCCTCAGGACACCAGTAATTGGGAAGTAGTGCTGAACAGTTCCATGGAACATGTCATCACCCTAGGGTCCATTCCATTTTCAGTGGAAAAAGCAGGGTTATTTTTTTGGTTTGGTTTGGTTTTTTGGGGGGGAGGGTGAAGACTAAAAACAAAAAACAGTTAGTTTAGCTCAGTATTTGTCCTGTCCAGATGGAGTACAGCAGCAGTCAAGGGTTTTTTTTACTGAATGAAGACACTGGCTATTCTAATGCAAGAGAAAACCCCTTCATGTGATTGATCAACCTCACAAAGGTCTGTCTCTGTACTCTGGTGTACCTCTGTCCCCAGTGCTACCTGAGATACGAAGTCAAGAAAGCCACAACCAGTTATAGTCATTGTCCATTCAAGCTGTCCCAAAGTGCATGGTTATCCTGACATCCACCTTTGAGACACAGGGCATCTCATTTTACCAGTACCTCTATGGCTTCTTATCAAAGTCTTATTCATGTGAAGTGGCAGCCCTTCAACACTCTACCTTGGCTTTCCATTGAATATCAAGTCAAGCACAAGGTCTCTGTCCTTATTTTCAAGGTTGTCAATAGTCTGGGCACAGGATATCTAAAAAAATCACCTAAAGCTCCAGGATGAAGATTATGGTCAACCTTTCCACGCCTCTGGCTCAGTGGAACTTTCTGCTGTAAGGGTAAAACTAGTGTTCAGGAGACAGAGCTTCCTTGGGGGCTGGTTGCAGACTTGGGAACAAATTCCCACAGGAACTAAGGATGATCACAAACCTCACCACATTCCAAGTACAAGATGCATTTCTTTGACCCACTTTCTCTAACATAAACATGTAGCAGCATGACTGTATGGGGAAAAAAACACCACACTGCACAAACAGTCCAGTCTCCCATTGGGAAGAGGATGAAAGCAAACAAGCCACACATAGTATAGTAGGCACATTGCCTAAGGCACTGTGGGAAGGTCCTTAGACACTATGGTGAAGAAGATAGAATAGAACTGTCCAGATCTTCAAGACTCACTATTCTGTCAATGACCAGAATTGCTCCTCCATCCAGTCTGAGAAGCTCGTTCACCTAAGAGTTCTTGGGCAAACCTCCACAAGAAGAGCTTTTGGCAAAGCTAGCAGGTCTCACTTTACCAGTGCCTTCAGCTAGTAGATGCATGGCCATCTGCATGGAGACAGTACTCTGAGCAATGCTGCTTCTCCTCCTCTGCAAGATCCCCTGATCAACCATTAGAACTCACCTGAGCAGACATAAGTTCATTCATTGAGAATCCCTCCATCAGAATGGCTATTCCTTCACAAATGTAAATCCCTCACTTATTGAAGGACAAGGAGGTCCTTGTCTGAATCTCCTACAATCAGAATAATGATGGATGCCAGCCTGACAGTGGGGTGTGTAAATGGAGTCCCATATGGGTCAGGCAAATGGTTTCCCCTGGTCTCCTATGCAGTGAAGAATGCAAAACTTAATCTTCTCTTGAGAATCCCACCAGGTCAGCCAAGCTAATGGTGGGGAAAGCAAAAGCCCTCCCCCACCCCAATAAAACAAAGGCCCAAACAACAAAGTGAGGGATGTTCTCCTGTTCTTGGAGCATTAGGACCACAGGATAATAACTATGTACAGCCAGGACAACTAAGCCTACACGCACTTGAACCAGGTGAATAATATCCTGCTTACCTCATTCATGTCCTGCACTCATTAGTTTTGGGGCTAAAATGAAATATCGTGTCTGCTAGGTATCTGCCACTCTGGGTGTGTTCATATAGTTCTCTTCTTTAAAAAGGCAATACTGCACTCAGAGTTCAAATCTTCCTAACCTTGGTGAAAAATGTGGGAGTGCTGGTGGGGATGACTGCGTTCAGAGTATAAATGATCATGGCTTAAAAAATGTTTAAAATCCTGTGCTGTGGCAGATGTAAAGGTAAAGAAGGATTTTGTTTGTGTTACACTCTTCCACAGTAGAAGCAACAAAGTCTCACTGAAGAGAGCAATTTTGGGTGGGGGACAACTTGGTGTATCTTGGCTTCTCTCAGTGTGAAACAGTTAGGTACTATTTCCTCACAGTGTGTTTTCCAGCTTTTTGTGGCTGTAATCACTGCAATTTTATATGTTCTTATACTACTCTTCACATAATCTAACCATTGATTAAAAAAAAAAACAACCCTAAATTTTAGTTGTTTCACACTCTCCTTTGATGGTGCAGCTATTAAGGTAGTGTGGTCCCAGTCCTGCACTGTGATACTTGGGTAGACTCTTGTACTAATACAAAATCCAAGTGAAGTCAGGGTCCTAAATTATCATTAAGTGAACAGAAGTGCTACTACCCTCTCAAGCCAGTCTTGTGGAAAATGATCTCCAATAACAGCAGCAAAGTTGGATGGTTTTGTCTCTCTCACTATTTTCACCCCAGTGTGGTGGGCACTTCAAAGCCAAAATGGAATTGTTTAAATGCTAACATTATTAAATACAAGGAAATTAAATGCAAACATCTACGCTAATGTAGCATTAAGATTCCACATCTGAAACCACAAAAAAGCTGTGAAGAACAAAAGTTAAGATTCCAATAGCAATGTTAACGTGGCCTAATTCCCCTTTGCAGTGCTGTAATTATTACATTTAATAATACTTAGAAGTGTTTTCTGTTCAGGTTTCAATTTTTTTTTTTATTATATCCTTTGGCATTTTTAATGAAGCCAAGTTAATGCTGCTCAGGAATCTTTCATTTCCTAACTTCTTATGATTTTAGCTGTTCTACCTTAATCTAGTGATATTTATATTTAATATTTATTTGTGTTTTACAAAGAAATAAAAACCTCACTGAACATTTGCAAGCCTCCTGCCGCTTACTTGGGCTTAAATGCCTCTTTTAAAAAAAACACCCTCTTTTTTGGTCAAAAAAAAAATGAATTTCCTCATCTGTCTATTGCTAATGTCCTCTGTGAGAGTTAATTTACAAAACATGTTTTAGGGTGAAGGGAAGAAGGTACCTATCTCTGTAATACTTCCAATTGTCATTTTTTTGCTTTGTTGAGCAGTATTAGACAGAACTGAATTTTCATTTGTGATTAGTAAACACAATCCTTGAAAATCTGCTGGGTACAATCATTAGAAGAGGGAGAGTGATTAAGTGCATCATCTCCAGCTTTGTCCCTAAACACAGAAACTATTTTCAGGTAATACTTGATATTCTAAATTTAATTCCTGAATAGCTTGTAGGGACTTACAGTGAAATACTTTGATACTGGGAAACAGAGTTTTGAATTTGAAAAGGGTTAGAAGGCTTAGATTTTCAGTAAGTATCAATAAACACCAATTTCATCAGACATATAAATTGAAAAAATATTTCCATCAATAATAATCAAAATTTACACAAGCAAAATAAGATAAAAATGATGCCTGAGAATTTAGAGTTTGATTTAAGGATAAATGCTTTGTATATTTTTTATGTGAGATGTTGACAATTTGTGTTTTAAGTTACAAAGCTTTAAACTTTTGAATTTAACATCTGTCATTAAATATTTGTCTGACACACACACACACACACACACATTATTTCCCACAGCTGTTAAAATTTAAATTGAAAAATGCTTAGAAATAAAGATTGATATCTGCTGAAATTATGAAAAAATAAAAATCGAGCACTGCCATGCCTACTTCTGAATTATGCCCTTAGCGCTCTGGATACAACTAGTTTCAGGTTCTTCTCTCAGTGGTGACAAGCTCATGCCTAATTTGCCAGTTAATACACAGGTGTGGCCACTCTCCTTACTTGAATGCATACATTCAGTTTCATAACACCATTCACACAGGGCACCTGAGGGCATTTCTTGTACTTTCAGAAGTTTAAAGGCACTCAGCACTCACTCTCTTGGCACTCTTCAAAGCTGTGAGAGTTGTTTCAGTAAAAAATACAACTGGAGTATTCCTATTGTTGCTTTGAAGGAAAATACTTTTGTTTTTCTTTTCACTTGGACTTCAATTTATGCATGAATTCAGCTAGTTCTAAGTTCTCCGATTATTAAAAAAAAAAAAAATTTTTTTAACTTAACTCTGAGGGTCACATTGACTTTGGCTATATTTGCCTTTAAATCCTGTTTGGAAGCTGCTTTTTTCTTTTTTTCTTTTTTTTTTTTTTAAATACTGTTCTGCCTAAACCAGTTTCTAATAAAAACTGGTGAGGTGTTATGGATGGAACCTAATCATATTATAAACTGGGTTTATTAGGAGCTTTGTATAAACTGGTAGACACTGTAGGAAAACCTGTCTCAAATGTAATTACCAGTTTTGTTTTTTGCATTTGTTTCCAGAGCTGTTAAACCCTTAATCTTTATGAACAAATACTTACACAAAAATCTTTCCCCTTGAAATCTAAAAAATAATTTAGTTGCCATAAAATGGTTACAAGTACAGTTGGAATATGTTCATCCTCTTCATGTAACAATTATCTCTTGTTATGTTTTTAAAAGAAATTTGAAGAGTTTGGTTTAAAATCGGAAAGGATTTTCCCTCAGAATTGTTAGTTGCTGAGAATACTGCAAAATGTAATGGTACGTGGATGTCTCTAAGTATTCGCCATAAATCATGGGATTATGAATAAGTCTTAGTTGTCACAGGCTTGTGTATAATCATTCCAAAACGTCTGCCATTAGTATGCAGCAAGGCAGCTGTCAGCTGTTTTCTTGTAATTAAACAGCCAATGAGCAGCTAATTAAGACATATGTGTATACAGAAGTGGAAGAGGGTAAGCTAATGAACTGTAGGAATCAATTCATTAAATGAAAATTGTCAAAAGACCAAAACATGAGATCAGCATTTCAGCCTGTGCCTAGCCGGAAAGGGAACCTATAAAGTAAGATTTGTGACATCAGGGAAGCACAATTGAATTTCTCCCCTCCTGAAGAAGGAACCTAAACCAACATGTCTATAATACTCACCCATTAAATAGTAAAGTTATTGAAACTATTAATAGGTTTGGTGAAAACTGATATTTACATTTCAAAGTTGCTTTTTTAAGAAGCTTGTATCCAAGCTGACAAGCAGATGAAAAGTTCCCCTACACTTTTTTCCCCAAAAAACTTGATTTTTTGGCACTCTATGAAAAAACATAGTGTGCTGTGTATAAATAGGAATTTGAAAGGCAGAGTTGAAGCTAACATTCAATTCTGCTCCTCTCTGTTCTGCTAGAACTATTTTAATCTATGTATGCAAAAAGAGACTTTAGGATGAGATCCTGCCATCATTTGAAGTTGATGGGAGTTTTATATTGACTTCAGCAAGGCTGGCATTTCACCTTCGGTGCAAACTATGTAGTACCAGAAAACCCTGAACCAAATTGTGCTGTCAGTGACACCATTGTGAGCTTTTAGGGAGGGTCAGGATCTGTCACTTATTTTATATCTTTGTATGATGCCTTGCACAGTGGAGCTTGTATAGGGGTCAGTCACAGACAGTGCACCCCCTCATGACCAAGCACAGTGGAGCAGCCACTTGGACTCTGTAGCCCCTTGTCGACAGTCCCCTCCACGACTGTGGTTGTTTGACCCTTCTCACAACTCAGCCCTCCAGCCAGGTCACTTATAGTTCACACCCTTTCTAGCGTAGTGGAGAGTCCAGCAAACAGAGTCTAATGGCCTGAGGCCGGGTCTTCAGCCTCACCCTGGGCTCAGTAGTCCTTTCTCCCTTGAGGCAGGAAGGCTTTTACATCCCTTTTCCTGCGGGCAGGTAGGGGAACCAGGCCCTCTTTCTTCTCTCCTCTGGGTTCCAGCCCAGGGACCCTGTAGTAAGCAGCTAAGGTCTGCTTCCTCAGACTCACTGCTCTTCCCCTGGTTCTGGCTCCTTACACCAATTCCTGCCAGTTTTGTGGCTGATACAGTCCCCTCAGGCTCACTACCAGCCGCCTCCTGCCTGGTTTGCAGGCTCTTATCCCAGCTGTTGATGATCCACCAGTTAGGTACAGCTGAGGAGCTATCTACTCTGTCTCTTGACCCTTTGGTGGCTGTGACAGTATGGAGTTTATACCCTCCATCACAGGACCTAACTTGGCTATGGCGTTTAGGAGCCATACTGATGGTAACAGTAATTCTGAGAGCATATGGCTTCTAGCTGGCCTCCATCAAAAATGTTAATGTATATTCTATTTTTCCCCCATACCCCTGCTTTCCCTGCAGGAAGATCGTGACTAACTCAACACCTTTGACAAGACAGTGCAGATTGTACAAGAGTAATGTATATTGTTGTGTTCTGTTTTCAAAGAAAATTCCAAAGAACTGTAATTGCTTGTAATAGCTCTTTGATGTTAGGGTTTTCACACATACATTTGTAATGATGTGAGTCCAAAGGGTTAAAGAGTTCTAAGATAATTGGCAAAAATATATAATTAATGACCCTGGTCATTTTTTAACAAAAAACAAAACTCCACTCAGGTAAAATTTGGCTTCTCTTTTTTTTTGTTTGCCCATCATTAATTACAACCCAAACCCCTAACTGGAACATTCCTAAGCTCTGGGGAAGTTTGGATCCATTTCTGAAAATTGTGACTTGGGCTTTGCTGAGCTTTAAATGCTGTTGTTGTTTTCAGTAGACACACATAGTATAGCACAGTTGATCTTTAAAAGCATTACACTACATTCATCGGGTGTAAACAGCAAATGCTTTTAAAGGTCTCAGTTGTAGATGGCATGGTTCTTTAGGCAGTGCTGCACTGTTGAAATCTAGTTGCAAGCTGTAACTTAGTTGATAAATTGTACACAAAAATGTACTGGGCAGATATGTCTCTAGGACAAATCTAGAAAGAGCAAAAAGCCCAGTAAGTTTCTCAGTTACAATATTGAAAAATAACCCTCTGCTTGAAACCGATCCTTAGTAGCCATCCACAGACTGTCCCCATATAAAAAGGCTAACTGGCAATGTAGCCACCCACAACAAATTGTCTGCTTGCCCAAATTAAGGATTTACCCAGAAGAACGCTATCATTCTTCCAGTTGCATGCAGGGCCAAATTAACTCATCACTGGGTCCTAGGAAAACACAATGTGGGTCTCTCTAGTGAACAGCTAAACTAGATGCTCCAGTAGTAGGAATGTGTTTGTATTAACCCCATCCTGACCTGCACAGCTGCACCAGTGATCTGTTAACACAAGCACATGGGGCTCCTGTGGCAGGGTTGTTGCTTAGTTAACTCTCTCCTATCCAGATCTATTTGTGACTGGCTCCTGCTGCACAGACACTTCCCTATTTAACCCCTTCAGGTCCGCCCTGTTCCTCCACCCCCGGACTCTCCACTGCCCTTCTACAGTTGAGTCCCCTGTGTGGACAGTCTCACTGTGTGTGCCTCTCCCCACACTTGTAACAGCTCTTGAGGCTGTTGCTGAGCAAGTCCTGTAGGCAGCAGTGAGGACATGGACTGCTGGAAGCAGGGTGAGGCCAGGCAGGCTCCTGAGTGAGGCGCCCTGGTGCAGGAGCTGACCCAACCCCCCACGAAGTGGCAAAGAGAAGCAATGCTGGCTGCCTCACTTCCAACTCAGGTTTGGCCTGGTCACCCATTTGTCATGATGGAGGGGTGACTGGGCCAAATCTGAGGGAGTGGTATTGCTACCTGGCTGATGGGGTCACTGCACCACTCAGTTTGGACTCCCCTCCCTACTAATTTGGGCCCCAGGCATGTGCCTAGTTTGTTCATGTATTAATTCGGCCATGGCTGTATGATCAAGTTGCCTTGCAGGATCCCAGTGTTTGGCAGTAGGAGATGAAGACATAGCACAGTTCATGTACCAGGACAAACATTAATGCACCTACGAGAATGGGCAGTTTGGGGAACTGGCTGGTTTAGGGGTCCAATAATGGGAGAAGGGGAACCTTTCATCTGTCACCAGTAAAATTGATATCCAGCCCAGGGAGTCCTGGTCCCATTTTCTAGTTGGCAGGTATCTACTTGCACCCTTACTAGGCATGTTACTAACAATGCCAGTGAGCATGGAGACTGAGCTATCTTCTTGGTCACTGAAGTGTCAGGGCCCTGGACTTCAACTGTCCTTCAGATAACAAAAGGGCTTCAGAGCAGTTTCCAGTGATGTCGGTCCAGCACTATTCATTACAACTGTGTGAATAACTGATTTTTTGGTTTGCTGGCAGTTCTGAAAATTCACAAAAAAACCCAACTTTGTGTCAACCAAAAACCAAAATTTTTCAGAATTTTCTGTGAATTAGAAATCAGAAAAAAAAAATTCTTCAGGTCAAACAAAATCTTCTGTTTAGTTTCTAGGCATTTTAAAACTATATATATAATATAAAGCAACAAAAATGAAGGGCAGGGACTGGTCTCTGCCCAACTTTACTCCCACATGAGTGCATCACCAGTGGGCTGTTGGATGTTTTGAGGTTAGTCTCTCTCATTCTCTCCCATTGAAGCAGTTCCATTTTGTAAAAATACTTAAATACTAATTGGGCCGGAGACAGAGAGTAAAACTGACTCCATAGCCTAGTGGTTAAGGCACTCACCTGGGAGAGGGACACCTAGATTCCAGTCCCTGATCCAATAAATGTTTGTTATATAAATCCCATTGTAAATTTAATCTGAAAAATCAGAACACTTCATTTTGGAAATGTTAAAATGAACTGTTTTAACATTCCCCATACCCCCCCCCCCAAATTTTTTTTTACTGAAACAATTCACCAAAATTGACACAAATTTGTAAAATGTTTTGGCCAGCCTAAATCTGCCACACACACACACACAGGTTTTGGCTGAAAAAGTTCACAAACACTAAAGTCACTTAAAGCTCACTCTTGAAGAAACAACCAGGGTCACAATAGAGAGGCGTGGCTGATTAGAGACAGCACTACAACACTACAGGGCTGAGGGAAGGAACCTTCAGCTCCCACTTTTTTTTTCAGTATGAGGACATCTTCTAGGGCAGAGGTGGGCAAATTACAGCTCGTGGGCCACATCCAGCCCACGGGACAGTCCTGCCCGGTCCCTGAGCTCCTGGCCTGGAAGGCTAGCCCCCGGCCCCTCTCCTGCTGTCCCCCGCGCAGGCAGTGCTCTGGGCCACGGGGCTGCGTACTCATGCAGGGCAGTGCAGCAGCGTGTCTGCCTCTGGCGCGGCTCCCAGACATGCTGCTCTGAGCGGCATGGTCCGGGGGCTGAGGCCGGGGGGTTGGATAAGGGGCAGGGGGTCTTGGGGGGAAGTCAGGGAGCAGGGGCAGTTGGATGGGAGTGGGGTTAGGGGCGGGGGGTCCCGGTCAGGGGACGGGGAACAGAGGGCAGTTGGATAGGGCAGAGGTTCTGGGGGGTGGAGTCCCAGGGGGGCGGTTAGGGGCAGGGGTCCTGGGAGGGGCAGTCAGGGGACAAGGAGCAGGGGAGGGTTGGATGGGTGGGGAGTTCTGAGGGGGGCAGGAAGTGGGAGGGGGCGGATGGGGGCGGGGGCCAGGCTGTTTGGGGAGGCACAGCCTTCCCTACCTGGTCCTCCATACAGTTTTGCACCCCAGTGTGGCCCTCAGGCCAAAAAGTTTGTGCACCCCTGTGCTAGGGTGACCAGATGTCCCGATTTTATAGGGACAGTCCAGATATTTGGGGCTTTTTTTTAATATGGGCTCCTATTACCCCCCACCCCCATCCCGATTTTTCACACTTGCTATCTGGTCACCCTAGCATCTGCAGTCAGCTACTCTTAGATATAAGGGGAATAGCTGATGTAGGACTCTGTCCTCACCTTTCTGTAGGTTTGGTTCATGTGATTTTGCATTGTGCATTGACTTAGGGTCATGTTCTTGTCTGCAAGAGACCGGCTGGGAAGTTGCTTCCTTGTGATGCAGAATTTCTCCATGCTGTTTGTCTCACTTGCTTAGACACCAGGTGCATGTGCCAAGGTACTTTAGGATTTGGGCTTCAAATAAATAAAACATTGGTAAATATCCAATAATAATTAAAGGGTGCCTAGCCTTTCTGAGGAATTATTTTCTCTGCAATACTGTTCATTAGTCCATTATGTGTTAACGTGAAACTAAAATACTGAGTTCACATATCTGAAATGCCTCTTTATGGCATTCAGCACCACCTCAGAACCCTTGTGAAGTAGGTATTATACACTCATGCATGCACATTTATGAGTGGGGAGTCTGAGACACAGAGATGAAGTGAACTGGCTAGGATCTCAAGGTGAGCCAATGACAGAGTGGGGAATTGAACCAAAGAGCCCTGATAACCAGGACTATGTTGTAACCACTACCCAGGCTCTCATTGTTTTTAACGTTTTCTTGCGGATATGACCCTGGTGACTGTCCATTACAGAGAGTTCAGAAGAACAGAAAACACCTCACTGAGTGAAAGAACTTACTTTAGCAACAAACTAGAAAATCCATCTCTTCCCCCTCCCCATAACGAGTTGATCACATTCCTGACTGAGAGAAGCTCTGACCATCTACCTCCATCTTTTTTCTGCACACACACACCTCTGTGATTACACATCAAGGTCTGTCATCCTCCCATCCAAAAAGAACAGAATGGGATGTCAGAAGAACAGCTTAATCTGCCAAGGAGGTAGAGCGGTAGGATTCTGCATTGCACTCCCTCTCCGTGGTCTGAATGTGCTGTCCCTGCTACACGCACACCTCTGTGATTACACATCAAGGTCTGTCATCCTCCCATCCAAAAAGAACAGAATGGGATGTCAGAACAACAGCTTAATCTGCCAAGGAGGCAGAGCGGTAGGATTCTGCATTGCACTCCCTGTCCCTCTGGTCTGAATGTGCTGTCCCTGCTGAGCAGGAAAAACCGGGAATGGCACCTAGATTTTCCCATGGCAGTGAAAAACACCTCTGCTAGGACACTGGCTGGCCAGGAAGTTGATCTTGAAACACTTTCTCTTACTCAAAAAGGGTTGTTACATTTGTGTTACAAAAGTATATTAGAGAATCTCTGAAAATAAAGAAGAAATGTGTAAACTCTTCCTGCCTCAGATTATTTTTTCATTTAAAGTTTTTTGGGGGATTTTTTTTTTAGAAAAGAAGTATTTTTTTCTCAGGGGAAAAAAAGTTAGCTCTTTAATTTAATGAATGGGCTCCTCTTAAACATAATTTTCTATTAAGCATGAATACCATTCAGAATCTTGCCTATGGTGTCCTATGAATCCAGTGATTGATAGCATCTTGTATTTTGCAATTCTATCATAGGGCTTTTTCAGGAGGAGTCAGCAAAGCAATGCCACGTACTCCTGTCCTCGTCAGAAGAACTGTTTGATTGACCGAACTAGCAGAAACCGCTGCCAACACTGTCGATTGCAGAAATGCCTTGCTGTGGGAATGTCTCGAGATGGTGAGCGCTGCTACTCCAGGGTTGGCATGTGTAAAATAATACTTAGTACAATGCCTGCTCAAATAAATCCTAATGTAGGACTTTAACATTACTGAATGCTATGTTCATATCTGAGAATACCCAGTGGCTTTTATATACTGTATTCTGTAATGAAAATCTGTCAGTGCTATCAGAGAGCTAAACAGTTACTTGGTTTTTTTTCTCCCCATTTGCTATAGTTGCCGACTAACATGCTTGTCCCTGGTCACCCCATGAAGATGCCACTTTTAGTCTAACTGTCCTAACATTTGCTCTGTGTGTTTTACACCCAGATTCTTACTGTTGAAAGTAAGACTCTAATCATTAGATCAGTGTAGACCTGAATTATTTACAATTCATGAATGAGTCAAATATTTGGATATGTACAATGTGTGAGAATGGAAGAGTAAAATTGCAGAATGAAAATACTTAAAATATTTTTTCTTGGCAAAGAGAGAAACCTTATAACTTCCTTTTAAACATGATAGTTAATGTCTTCCTAAGACAAAATGTTAAGTGCTCTCCATACTAAACCCACCTTGTATGCATGCATGACAACTTGTATGCAATAAAATGGATGGGCAATATTTCACGTAACACATTTTAAGGACATTACAGAATACAAGACCAGATTCGCAACTGATGTAAATGAGTGCATCTCCATTGATTTAACTGGAGCTGCAGCCACATTGACCAGCTGAGGATCTGGCTCAGTCAATATTGTCAGCAATGTCCCATGTCCATAATCCAAAATGTTCTGAAAACAATGCACTGTTTTGTGCACATAATAAATGGGACCCTACTGCCTTTGACTTATTTTTTATGTTGAATTAAATGCCTGACTGTTATTTAAAATCTCTAATGGTTGGTCTCATAAGTGGCTAGGTTTCTTGGAGTGTTTGACCTGATACAGAAACACACATGCTGATAGTTTTCTTCCCAAAAACATGAAGCCTTTATAGCTGAGATAGGTCCCAGAAAATGTATAGCATGTTCTTAGGAAGTGCTGTAATATGCAAAACCACTGATGCCAAGCCAACACAAGTCTTTTACTTCTGATTTTAATGTGCAAGTTCATGAATATATCTTTTCATGCAGCATATTTATCTTGTGGATTTATTTACTATAAATCATTGACTAAATGTTTTTGTTTATCACACTGACAGACTTGGAACACTAATAAATGTCTGTTGTCACAAGATGGCTTTATAGTTTTTTCATGCGCCTCAGTCCTGATTTCTATAAAACTTGCTATTTGAGCCTCTCGTGGACAGAGCCCACCAGTTTATACCTAATCAGATGTTGGCTACACTTATGTGTGTACATGCAATAGGAATTGTGCTATTTGTGTTATACCACCAAATTTCATTTTTAATTGTCGTCCAACAGTGATCAGATTTGACTGCCTGGATGTTGTAACTCTGACATCTGTAGAGGTGAACCTGGAATGAATATTATCTATTATTTATACAGTTGGAGAGCTAATGAACTACCAAAATAACAATAAAAGCAAATGGTTAAATTAAATGTTTTATTAACACTGTCATTTAAAGAATATAAGATGTAGCAGGAAATGTGGTAGTTAAGTTTATGAGTTTCCTGTGGGTACCTGGAGATACTTGCACAGATCTAGGTTTTCGGAATGTGTTAGTCACTGGTATCTAAGCACTCGGGATGGTTATGGTGCAGTGGTGATGATGTATGGAAATAAAGTGTGTTTTGTGTATGTATTTCAGCTGTAAAGTTTGGTCGAATGTCAAAAAAACAGAGGGACAGCTTGTACGCAGAGGTGCAGAAACATCGAATGCAGCAGCAACAGCGAGATCACCAACAGCAACCTGGAGAGGCAGAACCACTGACACCAACATACAGTATCACCACCAATGGGCTAACAGAGCTACATGATGACCTCAGTAATTACATTGATGGGCATACCCCTGAAGGTAGCAAAGCAGACTCTGCAGTTAGCAGCTTCTACTTAGACATACAACCTTCTCCAGATCAGTCGGGTCTTGATATTAATGGAATCAAACCAGAACCAATATGTGACTACACACCAGCATCGGGCTTCTTCCCTTATTGTTCTTTTACAAATGGGGAGACCTCGCCAACTGTGTCCATGGCAGAATTAGGTAATAAGAGAGAAAAGTTTCCATTGTAATTGCTTTAATACCCTTTGGATTCAGAGTAACACATTTAGCCTTCTGTGAATGCTGCTCTGAAATTACACACAGCCTTGCTGTTTTCGTACAGCTGCAAGAACTGCTCCATGAAGCGCTCGGCACCCTGAACTTCAGCTGGCAGTTGATGGCACTCAGCACCATACAGAATCAGACCAGCAAATCCCACTGGCTCCTTGCTGGTGGGATTTGGGTGGTTTAGAATCCTATTGGAGGTGGGGTGAACCACGAATGCTGGCAGTTAGTTAAAATCATTTTTAGAACTGGGCAAATAATATTCCTTGAGTGATTTATTTGATGAAGAATAGCATTGTTTTTGTTTTAATTATCAGCCTAATATTTTTCCCATCTCTACTCCATTTTCCAGCATAAAATGAATAGGCCTGATTCTCTACTATTTTGGTGTCATTTGCAACTGTGACATATGGGTCTAGAATGCTGTTCTAATCTGATGGCTTTTTATACTCAGTTTACTCAGGTGACTCCAGAAAGTGTGAAGTAGAGGAGAATCTGGTCCCAAATTCATTAGGGAATGAATTCTAGGAAGTTCTGTTAATTTCCCTAGGGCCCTGATAACGACAGCTTTACTTAGAATGTTCTGCCCTACATTTTGCTCCCTGAATGTCTTCTTGAATACTGAACTCCACAAAAATACTTTAGTGACTTGTGTTAAGAAGGGCTCTGTAAGGTGGTTTGCCAGCATTACACAAGTGGTTTTTAAATTCCAGTTTGCTTAATTGAGCAACCAGTGGTTTTAAAATGCCTGCTTTGTTTATTTCTGTAACGTTCATGCTAAATACTCATTTACAACATCACTAAAAGTAAAACAATCTATTTGAAAAATATCATATTCTTTGACAAATCAGCATAACACAAGTTTGATTTCCCACTCCCTATTTTTTTTGTTTGAAGTCCTCCTCCTCTACTTGTGGAATCCAGTTCTCTGCAGTGTAGTTTGTTGTGACATTACAACCAGAGGATTACATCCCTGTTTCAATTGAAATAATTTGAGCCTTAGATAAGTAAAAATGAGAAGAAGAAATCGGAAAATAAAGGCTATGCCAGCAGCTTTGTCTCAGTCAAATGGTTTTGTGTTTGTGTTTTCATGGGTGATTATTAAAGGATAACCCGACAAAGGCAAGGGAATTGAAGGCTAGCTCATCCTAAGTGAGATGCTGAGTTTGGAGCCTGGCTTAAAGTTGTGGTTTATTACGTTACTTATCTTTTGAACTGGTTTGTAATATGGTTTGGCTGGCCAACATGGACAGGGCCAAACACTGTAATAACCATATTTAAGTATTTTCCAATGTAGGGTCCCTGTTCAGGAAAGTATGTAAGCATGTGATTAAATACTTTCCTGAATTGAGGCCTAGATTTGTGCTTTGCCCCTCTATCAAATCTAGCCCAGTGTATCTTGCAAATACATCCTCCTCCCCGTGCTGTCAGATGTTGTGACTAGGTTCTAATGTTGGTTTTTGAGTGTATATATGTATGAAATCGCTGCTGGATCATATGAAAGCTGTGGTGGCAACAACTACTTTATATCCTATGTTGAGTAATTTAGATGGTGTATATGATCAGCTTTTATTGAAGGTTGTAATGTAAACCTTTATTGAATTTTCTTGATCTTGAGAAAAGGCTTCAATTAGACCATTTAGCATGATGTGAAACAACCTGTTTTGTGGTGTGAGTTTATTATTTAAAGAATTTTTCAAACAAAAAAAACACAGCTTTCACAGAAAAGCTGACTCAAGGGGCCTTAAAAGGGGAGTTATGGATGACCATTCAGATACATTTTAGGGCCAGAGCTTCATGGTGGTTTACCCAGTGGAAGCACTGATTGCAGAACTGTGCAAGTAGGGGGACCAGGATTTTGCTCTTCAATAGATCTGTTTCCATGTGCTTAAATAGGGATGAGTAGGGAGATAGGTTGCAAGTCTAAGGGCAAGTTTTTTAGGCGTCTGCCTTTGAAAAACCTCTTCCCAAAATATGTACAAATCAGTTATTGATAAGCCATTCAGATGTGTTTTAACAAAGCATATTGGCAAAAGAAAGATGGCCTCTAGAATGAATATATTATATGTAGATTTCAGAGTAGCAGCCGTGTTAGTCTGTATTCGCAAAAAGAAAAGGAATACTTGTGGCACCTTAGAGACTAACCAATTTATTTGAGCATAAGCTTTTGTGAGCTACAGCTCACTTCATCGGATGCAGTTGATGAAGTGAGCTGTAGCTCACGAAAGCTTACGTTCAGATAAATTGGTTAGCCTCTAAGGTGCCACTAGTACTCCTTTTCATATTGTATGTAAACTTCCATCACGTCGAAATGGCTACACTACTACTTTAAAACTAAGGAAAATTTGAGACATTTGTATAATTTTCTATCTTGGTTCCTTAAAGACTATATTCTCTACCAAGATTTCTTTTTAAAATATCATGCCTAGAGAAAGGAAACTTGCCTTTCCCAAGGAGGCAGCCTCTATGTCAGTGTCCCAGCTGATATCTCGCAGGATGGGTCCTCTATACTTTACATTCCTTTTTAAAGAAAACATTTATCTTATTTCAAATGTTCATGGATTTAGTTCTGGAGAAAGATGCCAGTTTGGCAGCCCTGGCAAGAAGTGCTGTTTGTTCATGAAGCAGCTTACAGCACCAGCAGAGCTGTCATCACCCTACCTCCACTAATGTGCCTCCATCCTAAACTGATGCGCCCATTGACTCCTGGGCCACTCTTCTGTGGCTCCTAGTAAGGAGTTTAATTTTTTGCTCAGTTCCCCAGGTAGGTTTCCATCTCAGTAAAAACACCAAGACCACCAGCTAGTACAGTACATTACATTGAGAGCAAAGTGAAACTGTGAGTTTGCAGATCACAAGGCTTTCTCAAGTTTCCAGGGAGCTTCACCTTTACATAGCTTCAGATGGGTTTTCCTCCCTAAAAACCTATTTGGCAATCATTGTTCCTGGAAAGAGGAGCTGTTTCTCTCAAATCTCAATATGCCTACTTCAGCCCAGGTTCACCCAGACATCTTAACTAAGCTTTAAGTTGGTAATGAACTAATAACAGAGCAAATCTACCTGTTTTTGTTCATTATTGAAAATTTCCTATAGCTGCACTTGTGAACCAGTAACATACATAAATGGGTGTACATTGCCCTCTACTGGATGCTCTCCGACCACTGTGGGAACACTATCAGAGCTATTAGGATATGTATACAGTGCAGGAGTATTTTAATTTAATTTAAATCAGGGGTGATTTAATCTAGCTAGTTTGGATACCAATAGCAGGTAAGCTGCAGCAGCCCAGGACGCTAGGTACTTACTCAGGTGGCTAGCCCGCACTAAAGTCCATGCTACTATGGTTCAACTGTTATTGGTGTCTGGACTAGCTAGATTAAAGCTAGCTTGGGTATGTCTACATGTGCTGGAATCTCCACCAGTTCAACACCTCCAGTTGCAGTATAAATAGCCCTTTACAGTATGTCTACGCTGCAGTGGGGAGCATGCCTCCCAGCCCAGGAAGACAGACTCGCACTAGCTCTGCTTCAGCTAGCGCACTAAAAATAGAAATGTGGATGTTGTAGCAAGGGCTGGAGCTCGGGGAGGTCATCTGTGTCCAAGTCTGCCCAACCCCCTGGGTCCAAGCTCGGGTGGCTAGCCTGAGCTGCTCCACTCTGCTAATTTTAATGTGCTAGCTTGAGCAAAGGTAGCATGAACCTGTCTATCTGGGCTGGAGACCTGCTCCTAGCTCCAGTATAGACATACCCTCAGGGACCAGGATTTTTTTTTCTTTTACTTGTATCTTTTTGCAAATGTCATAGAATATTTTTCAAAAGAACAATCCAAGGAGCTATTGGAGTTATCAGAAAATAGATTAAGGTTCTTTTCATAATAACTAAAGTTTCTACCATAATTTCTGCAGTTCATTCTTCTGCTGGACAGGAATCACACAGGGATAGGTTTGCTCTTTTAATGCATGCCACTTCTTGCTCTCTCTTTTAGAACATCTTGCACAGAATATTTCAAAGTCACACATGGAAACTTGCCAGTACTTGAGAGAAGAGCTACAGCAGATAACATGGCAGACTTTTCTGCAGGAAGAAATTGAGAACTACCAGAACAAGGTATTATAAAATGACCAAAAAAAAAAAAAAATACAAAAAACCAAACAAACCGTATTTAGGCCTTCTGGTGTTTTTTAAAGTTGTTAATCTTATAACAGTCTGTTAACTGTTAAATTCAGCTTTTTCAATTTTCTATTTCCATTAGGAAATTTTGGTTTGTTTGTATGCAGGAGAGAAGTATGTACCCTGTACCTTTAATTTGTGACTAGTAATAAGCTGGAATGAAAAGTCACAAGTGGGTAGTGATTTCTCTGGATCTTGCATGTGGGGTTTTTACAGGTGTGGCACATACTCCTGGTTACCTATGCTTAAAGAACAAGGGTTAGAAAGACGGAGCCAGTGAGTGCCACTCCTAAATGGTAGAATGAGTCTCTGGATTAGTGAAATCAGTGTTGTCTTCCCTACGTTGACATCAAGCTGTATCAATAAATGGCCTAGTATCTTAATGCTGTATTTCAGATCCCAAGTGCTCAAACATTATGAGTCAGGTCTCAAAAAATCATGAATTTAATTTAAAAACCATAAGATTTGGGTCATGGTATTTTTCTTCTGGTTTTTGAATGTTTCATTTTCATGTTTTCACACTTTTCTCCACAACCTGGAGGGGTGGAAACTTTTTTTTTTAGGCTGAGATTCTCTTAGAATGGCCTGACTCCAGGAGCTAGTGCTTTAAGAAATGTATCAAGTATCATGAGACTACTGTTAAAATCTTGGAAGTTGGCAATACTGTTTGATAAAGCTGAAGTTTGGATAAAAGGTTAGCTGGGTCAGGCTCAATCAAGAGCCTACATGCAAACTGATGTGCAATTTGGTATTACCCTTGGGTCCATTTCAACATTGCTGCTTTCCCAGATTCTTTTAGTGTATATGTTTTGGAGTATTTGTGCATTTTATTTGTGTGTTAACCAGTTTTGTAATGTATTTTTTTGTTGTGCATTTGGTCCCTGCCTTGTGTAAGGGGAGATGTACAGTTGTGCTGCCCAGGGAGAAACGTTGGGAAGAAACTGGCTATCAGCCAACTGGAATGAGGGCAGTGTAGTCTAGTTGTTGGAGAAGGCAGCAGGCCTAGTGGTCGGGGTCAGAACTGTAGTCAGTAGCCAGGAAACAAAGCCAAGGGTCTAACTGGAAGGCAGGAACTGGGCACCAGAGTCGTGGGTCAAGCTGGAGCCTGTAGTTAGAAGCCAGAGCCAAGAGTCAAATCAGAGGGCAAGAACTGGAGAGGAACTGGAGTCTCAGGCAAGACTAGGTGCAAGACAGGAGCAGCAGAAACCCTGTAACACAGGGGCAGGCACACTGGTGGGCATGAGCATTGCAAAGCCAGCGAGCTGCTGCTGGCTTAGAAGCCAGCCTCAACAGCAAATCAGGTTGCGTGGCTAATCAAGCAGCCTGCTGCAGGCCAGCTGTACTGATGAGGGGGCTTGAGACTAGCTCTGCTGCAGGCCCTCATTCTTGACACTGGCTTTCTGAGTCATACTTCCGTTCCTGCTCCTCACGCTTGGGGACAATCATTCTACTTCTAGCCCTAAGCAGAAGTATAATACTCATAACTGTGCAGCCCGAAGGCACCATCATGATCACCTAGTCTGACCTCCTGCAAGCTCCAGAAGTCTCCTCGCGTAAGGTCGATTCTCCATTCTTCTGATCATCCTAGTAGTCCTTCTCTGCATCTGTTGCAGTTTGAATTCATCTTCTTAAACATGGGAGACCAGAATTGGACTTAGTATTCTAGATGAGGTCTCACCAGTGCCTTGTATAATGGTAATAACACTTCCCTATGTCTACTGGAAATACCTTGCCTGATGCATCCTAGGTTCACATTAGCCTTTTTCATAGTCACGTCTGATAATCATCCTGTGATTGACTGATACAGCCAAGTCTTTCTCCTCCTCTGTCACTTCCAGCTGATACATCCTCAGCTTACAGCAAAAATTGTTGTTGTTAGTCCATAAGTAAATGACCTTGCACTTCGCACTATTAAATTTCATCCCATTTCTGTTACTCCTGTTTTCTAGGTCATCCAAATCTTCTTGTATGATATTCTGCTCCTCCTCCATATTGGCAACACCTCCAAACTTTGTGTCATCTGCAAATGTTACTAGCTCATTTCCATTTTTTTTGCCAAGATCATTTAATGGAAATGTTAAATAATATCAGTCAAAAGACCAATCCCTGAGGATTTCCATTAGTAACCCCTTTCTAGCTTGACAGTTCATCTTTCAGCATGACCCATTGTAGTCTCTCCTTTAATCAGTTCCTTACCCACCTTTTGATTCTTGTATTAATCTCCATCTTCTCCAGTTTAACTAATAATTTTCCATGTGGAACTGTATCAAATGCTTTACTGAAATCCAGGTAGACCTACTGCATTTCCTTTGTCTTGAAAATCAGTTATCTTCTCAAAGAAAGAGATCGGATTGGTCTGGCACAATCTACCTTTTGTAATCCCAGGTTGTATTTTATCCCAATTATTGTTTACCTGTATGTCCTTAACTACTCTCTCTTTCAAAATTTGTTCCAAGACCTTGCATATAATTGAGCTCAAACTAATGGGCCTGTGGTTTCCCAGATCACTTTTTTTTTCCCCCTTTCTCAAATATAGGTACTGTACTTGCAATTCTCCAGTCATAGTCTACAGATTGATTAAAATTCCTTGCTATTCAGCTTACAATTTCCTGTGCCAGTTCCTTTAATATTCTTGGATGGAGATTATCTGGGCTACCCAATATGGTCCCATTATGCTGTTTGAGTTTGCCTGCCATCTCATATGTGGTAGTTTCTACTTCCAACTCCTTGTTCCCATTAGCCACCCTGCCACTGCCCCCAAGCTCCTCATTACCCATATTAAAACTAAGGCAAAGCACTCATTTAGGTGTCGGGCCAAATCTAAATTCTTTAATCTCTACCCCATCCTCAGTGTTTAGCGGTCCCACTTTTTCTCACTTGTTTTCTTTTTATTTATCTGGCTTAAAGAACCTTTTACTCTTGGTAAAGGACTCAACCCTTCTGCCAGCTCAGCTACACTGGCCAGAGCTTTGGGAAGTGCAGCAGAGGCTCTGCCCACCATTTGATGGGTGAGGGAAGGGAAGGATTGCCCAGTTCTCTGCACTTCCAGCCACAGTGCAAGGAGGCTGCACCAGGGAATAGAATGCAAGTGTCTTATTCCTGTTTTCATTCTTGCATGACAATATAGGGCCATGCTGTAATCTGGCCCCTAAATTGCACTGGCTGCTTAATATGTAATGTGCAAGGTTAATTATTATTTAAGATAGTGCATTTCTGTTTGGAGAATAAAATCCTAGAACTGGGTGTAAGGATTCCTGGTTTCTGTTTACAGTTTTGCCTTTGAGTCACTCTGCAACTGTGGACAAGTCACTTAATTTCACAGTGCCTTGGTGTACCTGTACAATGGGTAGCACAGTGCTGTCCTCCTCAAAGGGGTTTTGTGATGCTTAATTAGTGTTTGTATTTCCATAGCACCTTCCATCTGAACGTCACAAAGCACTTACCAGTGAAACAGTTCTTGGGAAGTAGTATTAAACCCACTATTGTTCAGATAAATATTTCTTGTGTTCTCTGCAGAACGTTTATCGTATTAAAAAGTCCCAGTTTTTATACTACATAGGTAGTTTCATTCTAAATTGAGGCATTTGTGGTGCAAATGACTGGATACCAATACCATAAATAATATGGGATATATATATTTTAAGATCTCCTTGTTATTTGATTTAAATTCAGTAGGAAACAGAGTACTTGGTAAGAAGCATGGAATTGTTTTTGAGAGCTTAGTTATGTCTGTTGGGTCCAGTTCTGCCTTCTGTTGCACGCATACAATTCCAGTGTAAATCACTGGAAGCAGTACCCAGGCGTCTGAGGGGAGAATCTGTCTCTTGAGACAAGAAGTCCCAGCCTAGATCTCACTGCCAACAGTAAATGAGTGCTGCATGTATACATATGCCTCTATGAGGCTTGTTTACCCTCTCCGCCTCCTAAATTGTACTCATGAATGTTGGCGAGGGTTGGGAGCTCTGCTTTGCTTTTTAACTTCATTTTCCTTTATGAAAAGTGGCTTACGCAAGCTTGAATAGTGATTTATCCCTTTCTCTTCAACAGCAGAGGGAGGTAATGTGGCAGTTATGTGCAGTCAAAATAACAGAAGCTATACAGTATGTCGTGGAGTTTGCCAAACGCATTGATGGCTTTATGGAACTGTGTCAAAATGATCAAATCGTGCTTTTAAAAGCAGGTATGTTGGTGAATTGAGGCCTGCTTCTAACGAGCTTTTAACCTAGGGAAATGCTATGTAAGTAAAATGATTGAAGCCAGTTTTGACTTCAGATATTTCCTTGTTAGGTTGTACTGAAAAACACAAGTTTTATAGCTCTTTCCTTGGATACATGTGTTCATCTTAGATGTTCTGGATGGAAGTGTGTGTGTGTGTATGTATCTGTGTGGAGCTTCCATTAGAAACAGTGGAAGTATTGAGTGGGTACAAATGGCTGGGTCTAGAACATAACTTAGATTTCTGATTTGTTTTGATAACAGTGAATAGCTCTTTTCAAGGTAGAAGTTCAGACTTTAAGGAAGATATTATAGAAATGATGTGGTTTACAAATAAATGGAGAAGTTCTTATATGTTCACCAGTGTAAATCCAATTTAATTGCCTTGACTTCAATGGAGGGACACTGGATTTATTCTAATGTAACTAACTTTTTAGAGATTTCTTTTAATGCTCATGGTAAATCAAACCGTTCTCAGTTATAACTGCAGAAACCACTACAGTACTGGACCTATATTGAATGCAGTCTAGATTACATTTTAAAATCCCTTTTTAAAAAGTTCTTCCATTTTGTAACTGAAATCTCTGTTAAAATAATTAACTCTGTGTAATCAACTCTGTGTATTGTTTGCATTTAGGATCTTTAGAGGTTGTGTTTATCAGAATGTGCCGTGCCTTTGACTCCCAAAACAACACAGTATATTTTGACGGCAAGTACGCTAGCCCAGATGTTTTCAAGTCATTAGGTAAGAAAATCTCAAGTACTCTGTATAAAAACAAGTAGAAAAGAGGTTAGAAACTGAAAGAGGACCATGTATAAAAAACAGACTGGGACTTAAACACTGTGTTAGGCTTACAAAGGGAAAAGTTTAAAGGTAACTCAAAATCTAGTCTTGGATTGCTTATTATGTAAGGTACTATGTATGGGTCCACTTCTTAAAGTTGGTTGACTAAATTTGGGGACCAGTTGAGTTCAATGGAAATTGAAATCATGTAACAGAATGCAGAATTGGGCCCTTTGTGTTCAGATCAGGCACCCAGATATCTGTTTTAAACAGGTCAGTGCTAATTTGAATATGTGTCCAGTTTAGGCACCCAGATTTGATAACTGGAGTAATATTTGATACATTCTAACTATACAGAAAAGCAATTTCTTGGGTGAATTTGGACACCACAATGTTATCCTTTCAAAGCTCCTCGTCTTCTTTTTAATCTTTCAAGAACGTATATACACAAAGATGAAAATAACATTGCTGTGAGATTATTGGAAGTAGATCACTTGAATAAAAATTGAATTTTTTTTCAATTTCCCAGTAATTTGCCATTTTGACCTTTTGTGTATATTTTTGCCAGTTTTATCTGGGAGGTACTATTAAGTTTGTGTATGGGGTGTAAGCTGGATAAGATAACATTGAGTGCTGAAGGATAATATGGCAGTGAAGAACTGGCTGTATCATTTTACAGATATTCTGCATGTATTTAAAACACCCAAAGGTACAAAGTATGGACATGAACAGTTCAGGTAGTAATATTGTATGCGGGCTGCTAGCTGGACTCCACCAAAATATACTTTCAACCTTAACTTTTTAATTTTTTTCTCCATGAGCACCAAAAAGTCTAAATCAGGTTGGTGTATAAGACCTGCGGGGGAAAGCCCAGTTCCAACAAATCCTCCAAGGCCCTCTAAAGCGGGGCTCCCCTCCTGCAGATTGTAGGAAGCATGTGTGATAGTGGTGGTAATCTGAGTTATACCTGCATGGCAGATGGGGGTGGAAGGGAAAGGAAGAAGAGATGGGGAGGCTCCTATCCACATCAAAACCTTGCAGCACTCTGCTTTTCCCTGTCCTCCTCTCTTTCCATATGTTCCCTGTGCATACATCCTATATATGCCTCCCTCAGTTCCCTGCATCTTCTTCCATGGCTGTCTCCTCTATCCTATTTCATTTGCCCTCTATGTTTTTGGGTTCCCCTGCACTCCACTTCATCACTATTGTCCTGCCTCATTAGTGTCCTGTCTCCTCTGATGTTCCTGCTCCTCTTGGACCTTCTAGAGCTAGTCCCATTTCGAGGTTGGGAGCCACCCCTATCCCAATTCATGTCTGCTAGGTCCCCAACCCATTATATTCATGATTTTTCCCATACTCCTGCCCCACCCCACCCCCGGTCTTCTTTCTCTTCCTTCCTCCTTTTCCTACCTCACCCTCTGGCACCACCCAGCAGCTGGAGTCAGATGGAGGTCATTTTATTTTTATGAACATATATAGTACAGTTGCTCTTGATACACTTTAAAACAGCTCCTTATGCATTTCCCTGCAATCCCTCCCCAAAATACCAAAGGCACTTCCTTCATCAATAAAACAAAACCAATATTAAAATTTTAGGCCAAGTCATCTAGAGATCAAGTCAGCCAAAAATTGTTTAGATATTTGGAAAGTGTAGTGGTAGTTCACGTCTATTAAATGACTTTAAGTTATAAAACGATCTGCTTTTTACCAAATTTACCAGAAAAAGATACAAAACTTCAGGAAGATTGGGGGAAGTTGGAGGTGTATAAAAATGGCCCATAATGGGCTACTAGCTTCAACTTTATGATACAACTACCATCAATCCATACTTCTTTACAGAGAGGAGCCCTGGTCTTGTAGGTATTTCACATCCATTAGCCTCCTCCCTCAGAATAAAATAACTGTGCCATCACTTTGAAGCAGTCTCCTCAGAAATCCTGAATGATACATACCTTCCTTTTGGCAGGTTGTGAAGACTTCATTAGTTTTGTGTTTGAATTTGGAAAGAGCTTATGTTCTATGCACCTGACAGAAGATGAGATTGCTTTGTTTTCTGCATTTGTTTTAATGTCTGCAGGTAAGATGTAAAATATCACTCTACATTTGTCTGATGGAACCTAGTGATAGTTTTATTATGGAGTATGCCTTAATGATAATCTGGTAGGCAACCCGTAAGCATGTAATGTAATCACCTTCTTGTATGCCCCTTCCCTAATCATTTCCTACTCTGGATTTTACTTTAACAGATATATTTAAAGGTGGGTGCAAGGGTAATTTTGCTCAAATGAGTCATCCTAATATATGCCCAAATTTTGTTGCCCTTAGTCCCTGTTGAGTTGTACATGTCTCTGTGAATAGTTCCATTGAAACTAATGGATCTCCTCGAGGAGCAAAAGATACTACCATGTGAATAAGGGTGGCAGGTGTCCCCTGATTTGCAGAATGGTAGCTACGTTGTCATGCCATTTGGCAGCTCAAGAGTATTTAGTGTTGTGTTTTCTTAGTGCAAGAACCACAGAATTGTTTGGTTCTGCCACCTTGGCGATGTCAGATGTAATGCTCCTGGGTTGCCAAGAAGTGCACAGGAATGATTTCTTTTAAATATGCTTTTCTTAAAACTATTTGTTTCAATTGTTTTCTGCATGTCAAAAAGAAAACCTTGCAACAAAAATCCTTTGGTTAGTCATTCATCACAAAATCTCGTCATCTCCAGGATGAAAATATTGCTAGGTTAATTTTGTATATTCTGTAATACAGTCTTATGAGCATGTGACACATTAACAAATATGGTTCAAGCTTGCCGAGATCCTCTAATACCTCCTGTATAAAACTCCACTGGAATGGAAGGGAGGTTGGCAACAGGAAAGATGAATGTAGCATAGGCTCGAAGAACATTTCTTTGCATATTGTGATGCCAGTGTGCAACATCAGAAGTATTCACTTGCTTTACGTTTAGATCGTTCATGGCTTCAGGAGAAGATAAAAATCGAAAAACTCCAACAGAAGATTCAGCTAGCACTTCAGCATGTCCTGCAGAAGAATCACCGAGAAGATGGAATTCTAACTAAGGTGAGCACCAAAAACTATGCCTCATCCTCTGAACATGAAAGTATTCTACACTAGTAACAGCAGCATAATTACTGTCTAACAGCTCTCATCTGGCCTTTGTATCCCTCTCCTTTTCTAGACTTGCTTGTTCAAAATCCAGCCTGCCTAGTTTCAACCACTTCCTAAGAGAACCCAGAAGGGGGAAGAAAGGGTTGAGGTAGAGGGGAGAGAGAACTAGAGTGGTTAGAGAAATCTAATTTTAACTTTGAGCTTCATGAAAAGCCGTCAAGTGTCTCCTCTCTTTATACCTTCCCTCTCTGTTCCCACAACTACCCCAGTGAATGTTTCTGCCACACAGGTTATTATTTCAGCCCTACTACAGAAGTGGAATTAGGCCCCAAAAAAATCCGTGCTGTTTAATGATTTCCTCTCTTTGAATCAAACAAGCAAGTGCATCTTTTAGCTGCTAAAATTCATCTTTAAGGAAAACAATCAAGGTAACTAGAAGTGGTTGATCCTAAAAGCAAAATCAGAGAAGAGAGCCTGTTTTGTGTATGACTGTATTTTTCTTGTGTGTTTTTCTTCTAGTTAATATGCAAAGTGTCTACTTTAAGAGCACTGTGTGGACGACATACAGAAAAACTTATGGCATTTAAAGCAATATACCCAGACATTGTGCGACTTCATTTTCCTCCATTGTACAAGGAGTTGTTCACTTCAGAATTTGAGCCAGCAATGCAAATTGATGGGTAAATATATCACCTAAGCACTTCTAGAATGTCTGAAGTACAAACGTTAAAAAGAAAAGAAAAAAAAGAAAGAAAACCAAGACACTTTATATGGCCCTGCACAGACCTAGGGAGCCAACACACTGCACATCTTTTGGCGGTCGGGGTCAGGCAAAGGATGGGAAACAATGAAACAAAGTTGAACTTGTTTTTCTCATGCATATGATTTCCATTATGCCTACAAATGTGGACCCTTTTTCTGTCTTGACTTCTCGATCTTTGACCTCTGTTTACACAGAATGAGGGTACTAAACTCAGAAGGTTTCTTTTTCCTTGTAGTTCACTGCCCACAGACTTTCAACAGAACAATCAATTTGTTGATCCCAGCAGAGTCCAGCAACTGGTGTGTACTGCAGAGGTTTCAGCATCAGTTTGCACAACTTGCTCACTGTTTCATGAAGGACGATATTTTTCATCTACCATTGATTGCCAGTAGGCAGAATGGCACGAAAAGGGTCCATAGCAATAGCAACAATAGCATTATAATATATTACAGGGTAAATGGGCATGAAGACTATATATAGAAAAAGAGATAATGTTTATATATTGTTTTAATTAATATAAAAAGTAGTTACTGGTATAGCTTTTCTTGTTGAATTGATAAGGCACTTTCATTTTGCACCTTTTTCTTTAAATTAAATGCTAGTGTGTTCATTGTCGTGTTGCATGTGCACCAGAAATTCAAGTTTAACTGAAAAAGGTTTGGAAGGTACTGATACATTGGAAGGTATTTATGCTGCTGTTTTCAACATTACTTTTCAAGACAGGCTGGTCACATCCTGAAATGAAGACATTGATTTTTAGAGTCTGAAAACGATGAACATTTTCTAAAATCAAATTAGCTTCTCAGCTGCTTTTTAAAGGGTGCTTTTATTTTTATACACAACCCAAAAGTTTCAAATCTGTGTGTTTAAAATTGCACATCTAAATCCATATTTAGCCTCTGAAATAAAAGCCCTGATTTTTCAGAAGTGCCAAGCACCCACAGCCAAGAATTTGCTGAGCATCTGCAGGTCAATCACAGCTGCAAGTGTGAAGCACCCTTGAAAATCGGGCCTTTAATTGTGGTGTATAAATATGGGTATGGATGCCCAACTCTATGAACCCATGTTTGAAAATGTTGACCAGAGTGTAATATATACACATACTCATATACTACATATATATATATATATATATATGTGTGTGTGTGTGTGTATGTTATATATACTGTTATATACTTTTAAACTCCACATGGTAAACAATGCACTTAAAGCAAAAGCCTAGTCCCATTGAAGTCACTGAGAATTTTGTTATTGACTTCAGCAGGCCTTTTTTCAAAATCCAGTAATTTTCTCCAGCACAGCACAACAGAGAAGTCCTTTGCTTTTAGAGCACATATGTATGGCTCTAGAAACAGCTAGGTTTATTTGGAAAGAAGCACTCTCTAAGGCTTATCAAATAAGTGCAAACTGATAAAATAAAGGCACAATCCTTTTGGTAGAAAGCAGGCATTTTATATTCTACATGAAACCCGAAAATCATGAGAGTGGACTATAGAATGAGCAGTAAGACAATAAACATACGTTGTGTAATTCCAAAAATGATTGTGATCCATGCATTATACTAATAAGGGGCCAAATTTTGCTGTCTTTATTTATGCAAATTACCATTCCCTTTACAAGGAGTTTTGCCTGAATATGGATGGCAGAATTTTGTCCCAAAGGAGGAGAAAAGTCAGAATTAAAAATATTAAATTAATTCTGAATGAGAGAGCCATATTAAACAACGTTAAGGGTAAGTTATCTAGCTTGAACGAGAAGGGAGCCCTCCCTATATTTATTTGGAAAAGTAGTTTTAGGATTGCAGCCTGATCTTCCAGCTCAATTGAACCAGAATGTTAATCCAGGAATTCTTCTTTGGCTAACTCTCTGCCCTCAGTCAGCCACTGGAAAGCCAATTTCTGCCTCAGTGTCATTCCGATGGTACTTCTGAGATTGGATGAAGCCTGACAGGAATGTAGACAACTTCTGTTTTATATGGAAAGCCAGAGATAAAACATCATAATATAACCACTGACTATCACTTTGAGTCATTTTGGATTAAATTTATCCACTTATTATAAAGTGAGATGTACAATCTGTTCAAAATTCAGTTTTCTTTATTTATTAATGCAATCCCTAAATGTTTAGTCCCCGGTTGTCTACACCCATGTTAGAAGCGTTATGCAGCTGTGGCTTGCCTGAAATGGCATTTAATAGTCACTGCAAAGCTGGAACCGCCTCCTTTGAATTGGAAGCAACTGGGGTGTTGAATTGGGGCTATATGGAAACAAAGTGAAACTTTGCATTTTCCCATATAGACAGTTTCTTGAAGTTATTAACATATTGGAGTAGCACCTAAGGGCTATCACCATATTCTGCTAGGCACTGTACAAAGATATAATAAAGGGCAGTTCATGCCCCAAAGACCTTGTGAAGTGGCAGCATGCTCCAAAATATGAATAACTTTTTATTTTCTAAGATTGGTGTGAGTATAAGATCACACTGTAATTGTTTTTACACTACCCATCCAGCCCCTGCTCCTTTTCCTATGATCACTTTTTTTCTTTTTAGTGTAGGAAGGAGATAGGGAGAGAGATTTAAATAAAAGATTTTGGTATGTGACTAATCTGTGTGGTAAAGTATATATATAAAATACCTAAACAAGTTCCCAGGTAAACCTACTTAATCCTTTTTTTCTTTAAAACTGAAATGGCAGGAATGGTATATTTACCTGGACAAATTGGAGCCTCTGCACTTTAACAATTAATAGCAGTCATTCCAACACATTGTGTTAAAGGGACACTGCCAACTTGAATGTTAATAAAATTAAGTTTTTTGTCTTTCAAATTCATTTGTATAGAGTACATTTTTAAATAGTATTGCCTGTTGTTGTTTTATTAAAATTCTTAAGGTTTTATGCTTCTCTGTTCGTTAAGGTTAATAAGGGCCTTTTCAGCAAAGTAGAAACTGACTGGGTATGGAAAACAGTGAAATTGTGCATATGACAGTTTTTTGTATATAGACAAAGTAAATTAATAAGACAGAGGAATATTTTTTCACTAACATTTCATTTGTAGTCACTGTAGTTGTTGCCAGTAACTATTAAGAAAAAAACCCTCCAGACAGATGATTTTCAAGTTGACTGTGTCTCTTTAAATCTATGGGGCCTAATGCTCCTCTCACACTGTGTTAACTGAGGAGTAATTGGAGAAGATGGAGCTACACAGATGTAAAACTGTTTTAAGGGGAGAATTAGGATAATGGGTTATTATGGGCAAAATAAAGTGTTCCCTTTTTTATAATTTGAGCATCTCTCACTTAGGCTTGAATTATTGCATTTAACCAGCGACCCACATTGGGGTCTGTATGGAGCTGCTACACTCTAATGGATTGTGCCTCCGATGGCACATTCTGCTTCCCTAGCGTCCCTATCCTACTCTGCTAGCTGACAGAGATGGGACAGTGCTTCACCTTCTCTACACCTGCTTCACAGTGATGTGCCCATGGAGACTTAGGGAGAAGTCCCTGTACTTTCATGAATGCAAAGGCTGAAGTTATGAGTGGGCATTGTCAAAGAGCATGGAGGAGTATAGCATTCACCATTCATTCCCTCCTGCATGCCCCCCACAAGAGTCATTCAACATCAAGGATTTGATCCAGAGCCCCTTACAGTCAAAGCAAGGAGCTTTGGATTGAGCCCCTAATCTTTAAAATGACCCAGAAAAATGTATCTGCGAAAAACAGTCAAATGCATCTCTCAGTTCTTTTTAGTTTGCGTTTTCTGGAATCATTGTTTACTTTATTGGAATAACTAGTCTGACGTGACATTTCCGTTCTGATCTTTGCATTTGTGGATTTAATTTAAAGCAAAAAGAAAAGGAGTACTTGTGGCAGGCTTTTTACTAACAAAAGATTTCTGAATGTGACCAGCCTCAGGTGCTAGCCCCTTAAAGATCAACTAAACTTAATTCCAGTGTCAGCTAATGTAAGTAAGACTTGACCTTTTCCAGGGAGTGAAAGACAAACCCTGTGTTTGACAGTAAGTAAGGTAACCGTGCTAAATATTTTGGGCCTTTTTCTGTCATTACCTTCTTTTTTTTTTTCTGGTAAATAGTACTTTACCTGGTCTGTGAGTGCAAACAGATGGGATATTTGACATCTAGCTACTAGATGCAACTGTTTGGGAACACAAAATTGCAGGAGCAATTACGTTTGCTCCAGAAGCCAAGTAGAGCCCTAACTGAAAGCCGTATAACTTGTGGTCTGATTTTCAAAAATGTTGCACCCCTCACAGCTCTCACTGTCTTTAGTGGGAGCTGCTGAGTGCTCAGCACCTTGTAAAATCAGGCCATTAGTGTACACCTGACATAAGTGTGCTTTCCTAATCACTGTTAGTAGTCAAGATGGCTGATTTTTTTTCTGAGGATAACAGGGCGGTAGATGTACTTAAAGACTACTGCTGCCAAAGAGCCTTTTTGTGAGGGGATGTTGAATGATTCTAAATATAGCTAGTCATAATGAATCTACAGTATAGGAATAGGACATTGGCAGATGACTTATGTCTGTTAAGAACATCTGAGAGTAGGGCCTAAGACCAGAAGTTCAGCAGTATATCAAGTTGAAATATACATTCATGCTCTGTGAATGAATGTCAGATGTATGAAACTTTCATAGTCTTCCCAACTCACTACCACAAAAAAAAGTGACATTACAGAGAATAGCTGAAGATATTGGAATAATTATTCCTCTTAAGTGAGCTGCTCCTTATAATTTGTAAAGAAATTGTCTTGGGTTGTTGACATCTATCCAGTTTTCTGTTCTAAGGCAAAGAAACATTCTCAAGCTTTCTTAAAGAAGAGGTACTACCGTACAGTGTCAGTTGGTCCACTCTGATGTACTTTTGTGACTGATGCTGTTCATCTTTTTAATAACTATTGGATGAGGTGATGTGAGATGCTGTTCTTAAGTTTGGTTTTTCTTTATAAAGTTTCTGTATCCTAGTATGGAGACCAAGGTCTGAGTGTGTGTGCGCATGCACGTGTGCACACATGCATGAATGTGTGTGTGTCTGCTTCTAGGCTGTCAGTGGAATAAAAAAATGTATTCAAAATACTTAACTCAAAAATAGAAGGTGGAAAAAAGATTTATTCTATACAAAGCCTTGTCTGGACCACTTTAGAGAGACTTCTATTTTTTTAACCCTTCTATAAATATTTGATGGCACTTGAAATATTCCTGCAATAAAATGTGATTTGTGTAAAGATAAAAAAAAAAGATTTTGTAATGTGAAACAATGAAAGAAAGTAATGTAATTTTTCTAAAAAACAAAAACAAAAAACAAAAGAACGAACTTTGTATTACTTTGTTGATGGAATTTGTCTATTTGTCTTTGGAAAACTTTTTATTTCATTGAATGTGCCATAGTAGAGGTGTGGGGGGTTTGTTTTATTTCCTCCTCTTTTTTTTTATGTTTTTAATTAAAGGAATATAGCTATTTGTGTTACGACATTCCAAAATGCAAGACAACATAGCAGAATCATGATTACAAGGATTGATTAGTAAGCTTTGATCATTGTTGCTTTTTTGCACATGTTCTTCATTCCTCTATAGTGCAATATGTACATAGAGCACTTGCGGGTGTAACCTTATCCCTCAGGGAAAAATACATATTTGTACAGGATTTTTTTTTTACTTTTTTTTCCTAAGGAATGTCGATTGAATCACTTGTTTGTTGTTGAGGGGCAGCCAGATAATAATCCTAAAGCCACTGTCATAAAAATTGTTTAATCATTTTGTGCCCTTCTTTTATTTAAAAAGAGAAATAAAAGTTATTTTCTGACAGTTCTTTGTGCTGATTGGTGACGAAAAGGGTAAATAAATAAGCACCTTATGATTGACTTAACTGTGAATGACAATCCATCTTGTTATCAACACTAGAAGCCCTATTATTTCAGACTTGGGTTTAAGAGTCAGAAACTAATGTGCTCAGGGATCAACTAAAACTCTTCAACAGGGTGGCCAGTACTACTGGGACAAATTGCTTTTTGAAAAATATATCATCATCCCTCCAAGGCACAAGTGAACTGTGTAGAACTCTTATGTGTCTAAACTCTCCATGTGTGCCTCATTTGAGTTTCCAGCCCATTGCTCATCAGTCTTATTTAATGAAAAATTAAAGAAAGGAAGAAATAGAACTTTAAAAATCATACAGAATTTTGTAAACATTCTTGGAAAACAAATCATTATTCAAATTTCATTTCAGGACCCACTGTTCACCATTTTTTAATCATAGGAGTGTTTTGTAACAAAAAATGAATCTTCAATGTTTAAATTATAATTATCAAAGAGAACTCAGTTTTTCATATGCACTATAATATGCGTGGAAATGCTATGATTATTCAAACTTTACATTGAGTCATATAGCACAGAACACCATTAAAACCAGAAGAATACCAGGAGAACAAGTTATTAGACCTTCCCTGCTGTTGCTCTATGTGCTTCACTGTAAACCAAAAATATGTCATTTAAAGAAGCACTGTAGCTACCTACATCTTTGCATTTCCACATCTAAGTCTTACAGCAATTGCAGTAGTAGCAGGAAACAGAAAAGTCTAATCTGTCAATGCCAAAACGCTATGGATTTAGTGTAAGATTTTTCAAATACAGTATGTCTATATTGGGTTCTGGAAGCCCTGCAGAAGTGATGGAGTTGCTTTGCTTTCCTTTGTACCTAAAATAAAAACAAGTAAAAAATTACAAATGCAATGGGCAAGATTGTGAGACTCTTTAATCAGGGCAAGAAGAGTGATTTCTCAAAATCTTACCTATGTGATTTAAATTATTCTTTTAAAAAGCATCATTTCTCCATTTTCTTGGGAGTTTTCATTTTTTCTTCGCTTGTATAACACGAATCCCAATTCTACATTTATGTAAAAAAATAAATCTAGTGAAATCTGTCTAAAATAACCACTCTACAAGCTTATGCAGTTGATTTTCTAATGCATGCAGGTTTAGTTTTAAGACAGAAAATTGCCTAAGAAGGTTGGTCTCTTGATCAGATCTCATTCTCTTTTATTTTTGTTAGAAGAGAATCCCTAATGCTGATCCTGAACGAGTAAAGACTAAGGTAGAGGTCTAAAGATATTTACTGAAATGGTTGACATCCTTCTGTTCATATTTGCAAATCATTCAATGTGAACAGTTTACAAGATAAATTTTACCTCTGTATTTCAGTGCCCCAGACATTGGTGCATGTATTTTCCTGGACTCTCTGATGATAAAGGGTAAACAATGGATTTTTTGATTCGTTAGCAATTTTGAGCAGTCAGAGGGAAAAAATCATTTGGATTAGACTGACAATGAAAATGTTTGAAATTTTTGGCAAATCAAAAAGTTTTTAAAAATGCTTGAATATTTTGAAATAAAATTAAAACAAATTTCAAAAGTCATTTTCAACCGAGACGATTTTTTTTCAGAAATGTCAAAGTATTTGGATTTTAAAAATATATGTATTCCAAAGCAAACAATGCAACCAAATCAACATGAGTTCACAAAAACAAGTCTGCATATTTCTCAAAAAAAAAGTTTGGGTCAAAAAAAATTTGCCCAGGTCTACTAATGATTGGCTTAGACCTTCCCTAGTCTTCAGAGTTAGGGACTCTTAAACGGATACAGAAACCGGGTTACTACTAAAACTGTGCACACAGTTTGTAATTAATCATTTATTCTACAGTTCAGCTCTGTATTTGAGTCTCCCACAGGCAGATAATGGATTTTATCAATATTTGTTGTAGGAAAAAATTACTGTATAATAATCTGAAATAATTAGTGATAAGGAGTTTTCTCTGAGTATTCAATATTTGAAATTTTAGCTGTGTTGGCTGGTTTTGATTGTGACACCTAGGACACTCAGTATATTTCCTTTTCCTAATTGGAGGAGTGAACCTCTTAGAATTGGATTTTTATGATTAATATATATTACTTTAAAATTCACCTTCTATGAACATGTTTGAATATTAGTGTGACATTTGCTTGAATATTCCTGCCACTTAAATTATTTGGTGGAATGTTCAGGGAAAGCAAACATACAAGGAAGCCAAATGCAATAGAAAAAATTAATTTAAAAAACTGAAATAACCATTTATAGATAAATATCTGCAGTATTCGCTCAGCTCCCATTACTGTGTACCTTAGCAGCCCAATATAATGCTGTTAAGACACCAGGTAAAGAGGGAAAATATATAACATTTAATAAAAGGATAATTGCTAGTATCTACTCCATTCTTTGAATTTTATTCAGGCATTTAAAGGAATTTTAACATAATAAAAGCTGTATTCTACCTTTATATTCCATATACGGAACTGCCAGTGACAAATGACAGAGGGTTTGGGTTTTTTGGCCTTTATTAGAGGTAGAATATAGCAATAACCTTCTAGAGCAATAAGTAGACTAACCACATATGAAATAAAACATGATGCCACATGAAATGTTTAGCCCCTTTACATTGTGAAAATAAAAATGTATGAAATATTCTGACTATGCAGGCAATCAATATACACTCTTTACATTTAGATTTTGCTGCCTCAATATTCACTTGGATATCTTTCCTCACAATCTCATTACCTTCTGGAGCTTCACTTCACAAGAAAGTTGTTTAGCTTGGCATAATATATATGACATCAGACTTTATTTTTAGGCAATATCCGCATGCTTTCCATGTTTGTATCTGCTTAATATACTGAATTCCCCCTAAACTATCTTAATATAGATGCATAAATTTTACAAGCACTTGCAATCTCTTTAATTATATAATACCTAAATGCAGAGAATTCATAAGCAATACAGTGAATTTTATTTCACAAAAGACATATGTACTGTAAATATCTTTCTAAATCCAAATTTTTCCTCATTTTTGTGTTTAATTTTGAAACAATTTATAGAAAGAACAGTGGTAAATATTTTGACTATTAGGACATTAGCTGGCTGCTTCTTTATATGTAACTGTATTGTCTGCCTGCTCCTTTTATGGAGATGTGTTTTTGTATTGGATGTTTGGGCCAATGGGAGGCTTCAAGCTACAGTGTATTTTCCCAATTTAAATATATTTAACATATGACAAACCCCAGACAAGGCTTTTTAAAATGTATAAAGAACTGCAGTGTTAGGAGGTTTATTTGCAAACTGATTTCAATGTTGTCCATTTTTATGGCACCTTTTAACATATTGTTGTTTCCAAAGTACAAAAAGAAGGTTAAAAATACTCTAGCCATAATTGAATGTCAAGCAATAAAAACAAATGACTTTTTGTGCATAGATTTAAAAAGAAATACAAATTTTAGACATCTGCATGTAAATGCAATCTCTTGTTTACTGCTTTCTTAAACTTCAGCAACTAATTCCTTATTTTACTATTAATTTAAGGATTTGTAATGGCCTGTAAACATTTTCTCTTGCTCTGTTCTTTCAACTTTATCTTTGTCTCTGCTTTTGAGTCATATTTAATGTTGTTCTGCTCACCTCTATACGGTTAACTTTTTGCTTTCATTCTGTATAGATAAAGTTATGCTATAAACAGCCTACACAGTGCAAATATTTATCTGTTTATCAAATACCACATTATGCTGTATAATATCTGTTTTACTATATAATCTATTTTAGACATAGCTGTTTAGAACTAGAGTGTGCTATTTTTGTGTTTTTTCTGATGTGTGGTGCTAGATAAGTTACTTTTGTGAACAAAAAAACAAACCCCTTTTATTCCTAGACAATACCACCTTGGGTCTTGTTAATTTCACTGTCTATAACATATATATATGCGTGTGTGTGTGTATGTTATGTGTGTGTATATATATATACACACACACACATACACACGAGCATATATATATATATATATATATAATCTACATATGTCCAACAAGTACCTGTATCAGAGTACTAGATCTGGGACATGTTTTTTCTCTTTAAATACATAGTACCATTATATAAATTATTCTGTAGTATATTTAATGAGGAGAAAATTACTTCAACAGAATAGATATTTGATATCAAATATTTTTCTATGTTCATATTATGATAAATGTGCTATGTCCTGTTTATTATCCATTGGGTTGCTAAAATGCTTTCACTGCATATCACATCATACGAAAAATATGTAGCCAGTTCCCCAGTATAAAATGCTGTCTAGTTTAAGGGTTGAAGTAGGTAGTTAACTGGGGGATCTCTTTTCCAGTTAGTCCATGTGAGATATAGATATATAGATATAGACCTAAACCTGCTAAGTGCTGGGTGCCTTCTTCCCCCTATCTAACAGGAATGGAGGGCACTTCCCATTCCAGAAGTCACATGATCATGCCTATATGCCTAATTCCAGTTATTGTCAATGGGAATGTTCTGTAAATCTTTCATGAAACATTGATGTCCAAATTCTGACCTTATATATGCATATGTGATTCTCATTAAAATGACACATGCATGTTCAAGGATGGACTTTGACACCTAAAGTTAATGCAGAAATGGACTTTGTGGAAGTCAGTCAGTCAGAGAACTTGATATTTTCTGAATTTTTATACATACCTTTATTTATCTAGAAATCATACTTGGAGTTACTCTTCGCTTCAACTCTCTCCTCCCACGAATATTGTCATTTAAGTTCTTACAAAATTGATGGATATCAAATATCTGAGGTAATTAACCTTTTTAAATATTTATTAGAATTTTTCTGTAATATTACTGAATTTATAAGATCTTTAGCAAAGATTTTTGAGCAATTTATTAAAGATAATGTTTCTGTTTACTGCACTTTTTGATAACAGAAGGTAGTGAATTTTAAGGCCATGATTCTTGGCTTCCATGCACTGCTTTTGTACCCTCAATCCAAGGAAAATATTTTTTTTTTACAGTAACATACTATTGTCCTGAAAATAAATACAAACTTTACTGCACCATGGGTATATTTTCATAAGTAGAAAGTTTAATTACAAACACTATCAGGACAATTACTTTTAAAACCTTCAGAGTTAGTCTTATTTAAATACAAGCCATGATGATTTTATTTCTAAATCCCTTGTTGATTTACATCACCTTTTGATACTTTCAAACAGCAATCAGTGGAGGATCTCTTAAATTTTTATCTGCTAACATATACATCATAAACTTTATGCTAGGAAAATGTTCTCCCTGATTGTTTAAGTTTAGTTGTTATATAAATTATGCAAAACCCTCTGGTAATATTTTCTCCTGTAACTAAATGTTTAAAGTAAAGAGACCAGAATAAGTGCTGATTACAAATGTGTGTTGGTTTGATGATTAAGCACATGAACTTCACAAACCTCATTGAGTAATACTCATTTTTCTGTAAATACATGCAAGTTTAAATGAAATTATACTGTACATGTAAATGTGTACAGTATGTAAAAATTCCTTTTCTAGTCACAATAAAAGTATAAGCCATCAAGAGAAATGTTAAAATGTATTGTATTAAAACTTTGCTAATGATCTTTACCCATTATCACCTAACTTTTCACTTTCTTGAATCTTCTTTTAAACTCACTCTTACAATAGTCTGCTTATATTCAACAGTTTATTTTACTCTGAGTCCTGAAAAAGTATTTTGATTCATTTTGTAAATACAACTGTAAAAATAAGAGATTTAATGTTGTCTTTTAAATACTCCAATTTTCATTCTAATATGAATGTTGTTATATTGTACTTAGAAACTTGTACCTTTAATATTACATTACCTTTATTAAGTGCATTGAACACATCAATTTTAGATGTGCTTTATGTACTGTTATCCTGTAATAAAAGTTTCAGCTTCTAATGGAAACACGTGTCTTATTATTTTTTTCCATTAGGATCATATTCATTTTCTGCATTGTGTTACGTGTTAAATTTATTCCTTGGTGGCTGTACAGAGGTACAAAGTTAATCAAGCTCTAGATGTGTCATGGTAGATTTTGTTGAACAAATAAACCTCTATACAGTTTTTTAGTATTCAACCGTTTGACACTGTCAGGCATAGTAAAGAATCTAGGTGCATGTCTTTACCCCACTACATTACTAGATACATATAGACTCAACAATAACAACATCAAGGATGTTAGCAGAGTGAGTGTGAACACTTGTGAGGACTGGAATCCAAGGGTCTGTTATCCTAGAACAGTACTGGCATGTAACGAAGAGAGAGTCTGTCCAGGTTCAGGTATGTAGATATCGCATTGTGGAGAAGCCACTGCACACAAAAAACTACCTTAAAAGAACATTATTAAGTTAAGCACTGAACTGTTGGAAATGCCAGGATTACTGTTGACTCTGCAAGTTTAATTCAGCCCCCTTGTGTGTATACATTATGATACTGTCTTTAATTACATGATCTCATACTATTTTTTTCCACAGGATCCCAACTACATTCAGTACAGGGGATGGATGCTATTCAATATTTAGTTTTCTCCTTGTTTAATGTGTGGCCCATGCCTTTTTTTTACTGCACACTATCCAAACCCTGCTCTGAAGACAGAATTATTAATTTCCTCATAGGCTTTTCTACAGTATCTTTGTGCTTCAAAAAAGTGTGTGTGTGTGTATTTATTTCACAACACTTCTGTGAGATGGGAGGGTATTATTATCCCCCTTTTTACACTTGTGGAACTGACTGAGGCACAGAGAGATTAGGGTCAGAAATATCTACTAATTTTGGGTGCCTACTCTGAGACATTTAGGACCTGATTTTTCGAAGTACTTAGCATATCATGCTTCATGTGTTCAGAGTACAGCTCCCAAGACTTCAGTTGCAGATGTGAGTGCTCGGTACTTCTGCAAATCAGAACCCAGGGTGTCACACCAGGCACCAAGAAACTGAAGCATTTGTGACCACCTGTGAAAAGTTTTGGTTTAAGTAGCTTGCCCAGCATCACCAAGGAACTCTGTGGTAGAGGCAAGGATAGAATCTAACTCTCCAGACCAGCATTTAATCACTTTAACAATTTTTTGGGTACAATCCTCATTTAGTACAAACCTTCACTTCTGAACAAACGATGCATGAGTACCACAGACAACAACCTGCTTCACTACATAACCCTGATTCATCCACAGAACAGGTCCATTCTGTGCACTGAATGAGACAGGGATCCTATGGAAAAAATAGCATGTGATCCTGGAATTATAGACTGTGCTAATGAATACACACAAGGCCAAGGGCCCAGAGCCTCAAAGCACTGAGGCTCCTAATTTCTATTGAAATCGATGGAAGCTAGGAGCTTAAACACCTTTGAAGATTTGGGCCAAGAAGGTCAAGATAAGGTTGCACAGAGTTGAAATGTGGAGTAGGTGGTCATCTTTCCTCCAACCAGGCCCAAGACTGAAATAACAGGCTGGTTCAAGTAAAATATGATGTATATTAACAAAGCTTTGTAGGGGAAGCTTTGGCAGTTGAGGCATTTACTTACTCTAGCTAGTGCTATTAGTGCCTGATTATTCTGCGTCACTGAAGTGCATGGGGGTTTACGTGAGTCTGTGATTCAAGAGAATCCAGGTAAGTCAAAATTCATGTTATTCCAGTGAAAGAAATAACTCTATGGAAAGGAATTGATGTAAATCAGGCCTTTTGAAATAAAAAAAAATATGATTACGGGGGATTTGAACAGGATTGAAACTGAAAAAGGATTTCTGATTTCTAGCTCAGAGAATAAATGGATCAGACTGCACTTTGCAGTAGGCCAGAGATTCCCAACATTTCTGTTGGCTGCACCCTTGTGCTGGGATGAATTAGTGGATGCTTCTCCACTCCACCTTGCAGTCCTTCATCTCACAGATTCCCTTGTTCCATTATTATTATTTATCAGCTTTATTATGGTAGTGCCTATGGGACAACCAAGAATGGCGGTCCAAGGTGTTAAGCATTGGACAGAGTAGTAGACAGTCTTTGCCCTGAAAAGTTTACAGTCTAAATAAAAAAGACACATAAAGGGTAGGGAAAGGGATATAATGCACATACAATGTGATAGCAACAAATGTCACTTAGTTCCATTATTTCATGTTTGGGTGGGTTTAGTTAGGCAGGGATAAGCTAGATGGTGGGGTGAGAGGGAACACTGAAGAGGAAGGAGGGACAATATGAAAGGCAAATATGGAGTAAGGCTGAGTTGAAGAGACTGTGAGGGAAAGGGGCGGGGAGAGAGTTGAAGAATACAGCCAGTGGCTGTACATCAGAGTTGTACTTGCTGCCATATATATTAAGGAATATTAGAGAAGAGGAAAGGCAGACAGGCCAAGTACCTTTGAAGCCTACCATTTTACTCACAGCAGCAGGAGTAGGGGCAGACTGGATCTGGAATCATGTACTTTTCCTTTCCTCTGAGTTGTATCTCTGACCTCTGCATTAGTCTGGTGGTGTCCCAGTCTTCTTCATTATCTGGTCCTGTATGTTCAGACAAGAGCTGATAGTTACAAGGTGCTGTCAGAGGATCTCAGTGTTTTATGGGGGCACTCACTCCTACTGGAGACAATGGGACGTGGTGGTCATTTTGAAAGTACATTTTTGCAAAGGGCAGCTGTAATCACACACTCGTTAATAATGGAAAGATGGTAGCCATTCTTAAAAAGGGCAGTTCTTCATGGAATTCACTATAAAACAGCAGTTCTCAGGGGGGCCATAAGCCCTGAGCCCCAGTGCCCGGCGGGGCAGAAGCTGCAAGCCCATGGGCAGAGTTGGGAGGGGCATGGAGGGGCCTTGCCCCCCGTCAAACTGCAGTGCCTTAACCAGAGTGGGACAGTCCCAGGGCAGCTCCACACAAATACCCTTCCTCCTCTCTCTTTGGAGGCCACATTCCTCTGGCCAGGTCAGGTCAGGGTAGCTGCTGCTCTGGTTGGTGCCATGGAGCGGGCAGCTGTCGTGATTCCAGTCTCCTGGTGTCCAGGGCTGAAGCTGCTCCTCAGCTCCCTGCCCCCTTTGACTGCTCGACCCAGTAAGAGCCACCCAGGCAGATAGACCTGGCTCTGGGGCTGGCAGATCCCTTGGGGAGTAGCAACCATGAGAGAGGGGGCCTCCTGCCCCACAGCCCCTACCTAAATCCCTCCCTGCAACCTGAGCTACACCCCTGCCTGCACAGAGCCTCTAGCTACCCCCTGCATGCACACAGCTCCTAGTTCAGGGGTTCTCACAACAAATTTTTTGGCGGCCTCAGAGTGCGACCACCAACTCTTGCTGGTGGCCGCACTGACACTTCTTCCTAAAATACTTGATTAACTTTAGGAAAAGCAAATAAATAGCACATATACATATCCACATCACTGTAATTTATTCATGTAGGGGGTTTTTTGCAGACTCAATAATAAAAATATTACTGTGAAAAGTGACGTGTTAATATCAATCACTTTTCACATGACACTTAGTAGCTATCTGGAAGGCTGTGACAAGTAATACTTGCATGATACCTGTCTCCAGGGGCCATGCAGGGCTGTGCATCCAGGAGGAACAGGGAAGGCGGGGGGAGGGGCAGATGCTTTGCAGCCTCCTGCATCATGGCTCAGGAAGCTGTTGTGGCCCTAGGGAAACCTCCTGGCACTTGAGAAGCCTGCCCTAGTTACACCCTGCCTGCACACAGCCCCAAGCTACCCTCTCCCTGCACCCTGAGCTACACCCCTACCTGCACACAGTTCCTAACTACCACCTGCCTTCACCCTGAGTGGTTTTCACCTTTTTCCCCTCCCCCTTTTCCCCCCAGGCTGGGTGGCCTTTTGAGTTGAGTCAGTGGGTTTTAGGTTGCGCTCCCTCCCCAGACCCCACTGTGCGGAGCTAGCCTAAGCCCTGCCTGGCCCTGCCCCTGCCCCAACAAAACAGAAGTCAAACTATGCCTATGTCTGACGGCCCGCCCCCACCTGCCAGAACTCCGATTCCCCCTCCCTCCCCTACCACTCCAGATGGGCCAGGGGGGTTTTATAGCGTGTTGGGGAGGAACCTCAGAAAGCAAATGGCTGAGAACCCCTGCAAGTATAGAAGAATGTTATTGCTCAGCCTGTACTGAAGAGGAAACTTTCAGTTCTGAAGGATAATAGAAAAAAATTACTATTAATTTTAAAAAGTTGAAATTTAGTTTATGCACAAGATTGCAGTGAGTTTTAACTACATAGGAAGTTGAAAGAGTTGTATTATTCCATTATTAATAAAGAAATGGGCAGACACAGAATGGTAAATTTCTTAAAGGACCTAATTTAAAATTAATTTAAACTCCTATAATGAATTTACCTGTAAGTTCTCAGAAAATTCTCTCTCTATTCAAAGCTTAAGTGCTGTAATATTAGGACAGAGATGCACTCTTCTCTATGCATAGTGGGTGATTCCCTGCTGATTTCTTACAGGGAGGGCTGCTGAGCTGGCTCTGCAGAAAATTAAAAGGTAGTGGCATAAGGGAGTGCTTGTAGGAAACTGAGCAGGGGTGCTAGAACAGTGGGGGTCAGAGGGTGATGGACCTCCCACTTTTTACTGGCCATAAGGATGAACAACCGGAGGGGGGAGAGTTTCTTGGGAGGAAGAGACGGTGCAGGAACGGGGCTTTGGGGGGAGGAGCCTTGGGGGAAGGGGCAGCACTGTGGGATGGGGCAACAGTTTGGGTGCCCGTGGCCCCCCAATGTTAAGAAGATTCCACCACCCCTGAAAGGGAGTCAAGGGAAGAAAGAGGATCCTATGTGGTAGGTACAATAAGCCTGCACTCCGCCTCTTCCAATCCCTGCTCCATCCCCTCCCACTGCTGCCTGCTAAGTCCTTCCTCTCCTCCACTCCACCCCCTTCCCCCACAGCCCCCCTGCCTGCTTCATCCCTCCTCTCAGGCCCGCCAATGGGGGTGGGGGTGGGCAAAGGGGACAATTGCCATGGGGCCTGGGCGATTTAAAAGGGTGCAGGGGCCCCCGGCTGCCACTGGCAGTGGAGCTAAGGCAGGCTTCCTGCCCACCCTTGCTCCGTGCCGCTCACGGACCCAGCCAGCATGTCCCTGCAGCCCCTGCGGAGGGAGTATCCACGCACGGCCCCTGCCCCAAGTGCCAACTCCACAGCTCCCATTGGCCTGTACTGCGACCAATGGGAGCTGCAGGGGCGGTCGCCCAGATATTCCATCCTCACCTAGGAACCGTTGCCAGAGGGGTGTGCCAATCGCTTTCAGGAGCCGTCCAAGGTAAGTACCACTCCCCTGACTCCCTCCTGTACCACAACTCCCTGCCCCAACCTAAAGCCCGCATCCAAACTCCCTCCCAGAGCCCAACCTCTCACCCCCTCCCACACCCAAACTCCCTCCAGAGCCAGCACCCCAGACCTCCTCCCACACCCAAACATCCTCCTGGAGCCCCACCCTTCACCGCCTCCTGTACCCAAACTCCATCCCAGAGCCCGCACCCCTCCTGCACCCAACCCTCTGCCCCAGCCTGGTGAAAATGAGTGAGGGTGGGGGAGTACATCGGAGAGAGGGGGGATGGGGTGAGCAGGGGGCAGGGACTCAGAGAAGGGGTGGGACAGGGCATGGTCTCAGGGAAGGGACAGGCAGGGGGCAGGGCAAGGGTCTTTGGGTCTGCTCGTTTAGACAGCTGGCAACCTTAGTGGGTGGGCATATGGAAGCCCTGACCGTGCCAGAAGAGCGCACCCAGCAGCACAGGCTCACTGGGCACTAGCCAACACAGACATAGCACCGCCCGAATGTCAGGTGGACTGCGTCCGCGTTGGCATGGCTTGTGCGTGCGTGGGGGGCCCATTGACTATTCTGCCCTGGGGCCCAGAATTGCTGTCAGTGGGCCTGGCTTCTTTCCTCCCCTCATCTAACCCCCCCACCTGCTGTGTACCTCCTCTTCTCCATCCCTCTCCCCTGCTTGCCCCCACCCTCCTCTCCTCCAGGCTGGGCCGGATGCCCAGAGGTGCCCTTGCCTGGAGATCCAGGGGGCCACCCAGGACAGCTGAAGCACACAGCCCAGCCCAGACTGAGGGGGCCCAGCCCCTCCTCGGAGCGGGACAGGGTGGAGGCAGGTCTCCCCTCAGTGGCTCTGGGGGGACATGGGGTTGCCAAGTCTCATGAGAGCAAAAAGTGGCACTACCTTTCAAAACAAGCCCAACACATTTCATGGAATCATCATAGAATCCTAGAATATCAGGGTTGGAAGGGACCTCAGAAGGTCATCTAATCCAACCCCCTGCTCAAAGCAGGACCAATCCCCAATTTTTGCCCCAGATCCCAAATGGCCCCCTCAAGGATTGAACTCACAACCCTGGGTTTAGCAGGCCAATGCTCAAACCACTGAGCTATCCCTCCCCCCATTCAGAGGGAAGGCAGGAGCTGTTTATACAAATTCCATTTTTCAGTAGTTCTAATTTTGTTGCATACAACAGTCAGTAATGCATTCCAAATATGAAAACAATACAGCTGTGTGTACTCACGTTGTTAAAAAAGGGCATCCTCCCTCTCTCCATCCCCCGGGGTCTCTTGCCTCAATGTGGTACAGTTCTGTGTTGAACGGTTGAAGCGCACCCCAAGTGTGGGACAAAAAACTGGCACGTGGGCGGGCCAGAAAGTTCATGAATTTGGGTGTGTTTTCCTAACTGAAGCGGAGGGGGGCCGGAGAACCGCCTGTGCAGGGGCCCAACACCACGCCTACACGGTACACCCGTTTTAAACTAACTGTGCCTTGAAGTCGCCCAGTACAAAACAGCCCAAATAAGCAACCGCCAAATAAAAGGAGCCCAGAGCCCTGCAACTCCCTGGCGACCAAAGCGCCTTCTAAAGAAGCCCAGACGTGGCCACGCTGCTGCCAAGCAGCCTTGGGCCGGAGTCCGCCTGAGAGCCGCCCCCACGTCCCCGCTCTGTCTCTCGGGACGGGACGGGCTGCTCGGGGAGGGAACTCCCGCCCATCAATCCCCGCCCCCGCAGCGCCCCCTGAGGGAAGGGGTGGGATTCTCTGACCGGGCCGGTGTGGGCAATGGAGGAGCCGCTCGCTCTGCCCACACCAAAGATGGCCGCTCACGGAGCTGCAGATGCTGCTCGAGCTCCGGCTCTGGTTGGCTGCCTCACCCACGTGAGACCGCGTCCAGCGCGCTCCGAGGTGCTGATTGGGTAGCGCTGTGAGGGCGGGGTGGCTGGGTTCGTGGAAGGGATAGTTTGCCGTTGCCGGGAGAAGAGGCACGGGCTTCTTCGGGGGGTAGCGCGGCCAAGATGGAGGCCGGTGAGAAGCGGCTCACCTGGTGAGTACGTGTGGCTCTGCCCCGGGGCTGATGGGGGCCCCGGGCCCTGTCGCCTGGGCCCTGCTGAGGTCGGGTTTCCCCCGGCGCGGTGCTGTGTGCGAGCGGGGGCACAAACCGCTGCTGCGCTGACTGTCCCGAGCGTGGGACAGTCAGTCCCGAGCTGACTGTCCCAGCCTCTGGCAGGCTGCCGCACCGCAACGGGGTTGTGTAGCTCAGAGCCTCCGCGAGCCCCCCGGTGTCTTCCATCCCCTTGCTGCTGAGGTCGTGTAACCAACGCGCCATCGCTGTAGCCTCCGAGATTCCCCGCTCGCTGCCTCCGCATCGCCTTTCTCACTGGCTCAGCTGCTCGGGGGTCCCCGCACTTGGCCCGCCAGTGTGGACGGGGCACAGGCGATTGCTGGAACCACCGCGTGCTCTCACCCCCGCCCCGTTGTGTAGCGAGGGATCTGGATAAGAACTAATTAAAGTCTGATGCCCTGTACTAGGAGCTGCCGCCTCGTTGTTGTCCCAGCGATCGCCTACAAATAAAAATGAAGCCATTAACAACTGAAAAGCACCAATGCGGCGCAAAATGCCGGCTTCCTGTCTGTACTATAACTCTCCCCCTTGGAAGCAGTGGTGGGAAATCTGTGGGAGAGTCTATGGACACAGCAGTGCAATCTAGCAAGGGATGGGACTAAGAGCTGATCAGTTCAGAGGCTCTGCTTCAAGCAATGCCTGCATTAGCCTTGATCTGTGATAGGACACATCTGGGATCACATATTAAAAATAATATTTTTGTTTTTCCTCTCCTTCATTCCACCCACATCTTTCCCATAGGGAAGGGGGTTGGTCAGCAGTTAATTGAACTAATGCTGCAATGCTAATGCCCCTGTAGTAATTTTATATAATGTTTTAAATGGTCATTTATTAACACAGCACATAGATGTGCCAATGATTTTTACAGATAAATAAAATGAGATCCTTTCCCTAAGGAGCTTACATTTTACAGCCTTGACACTGCAAGGACTTGTGCAAGTGCTTAACTGTAAGCACATTCATAAGCCTTTGCAGGATCAAGGCCCATATCTACAATTGCTTATTTTAGAGAATGACAAATTTTATGTTTCATGAAGAAATCACCCACTAATGAAATACAACCACCATTGAGATGAAAAATAAGACCTGTTTAATATGTCAGACTAACACTACACAGAGGACAAAAAGTTTAGGACAAAAACTGAAAAAATACCCTATCTGGTTGAGATTACCACATATATTTTAGGTAGGTGGATTGTAATTACCTTTGAAGCAGTATGGTTATTTAGCAGGTAGTGTAGGAGAGAGGAAGAAATTATAATTATTTGCATTATTTTTATTCAGAAGAATCCTAAAGTACAGCATGGGGGCACAGAGCAGTGACTGTCACTGGGTGGGGGGGACTGCCACACTGCAGTTCTCAGTGGCTATTCAACAGTGCAGGAAGTTTCAACATTGTCAGAACTTTTTTCCATATTATTTTCTAAATGGAATCCCAGCAAAATTGACCCAACTTTCCGAAGTGTTTAGATTTGAATCACAATATTCCGACAAAATATGGCTCCATAAAATTTTCTCTGACCAGCTCTAGAAATGTACCCCATCCTATCTGTAAGCTTTCTTTTGAATAGTGAGGAACAAGTTCATTTTAATGTTGAAATGAACCATTGGGTTTATATCTGTCTGAGGGGGAGGAGGATGTGAACATTTTAGATAACATTTTCACCCTTTTCACACAGAACTATATACCTTATTTCTGAGTGATTCAAAGAATCATTTTTCAAATTCTGAGTGTTCGGTCACTTAGATATTGTTCTTAGGTTGGTGTCAGTAACCATATAGTCAGTGCTGTGTTTTGTGAGATTGAATTGCAACTACATGTTGTCTTTTTTTTTTTTTTAAACAGGAATGTTTCACCAAAAAATGGTGTTGAAGTGTTTTTCTCACGAGACATTTATGAAAAATATTCTTTGTCTCCAACGCTCTCTGAACTGTGGATTTTGTCAAACAAGTATGTATTTTCTTTCACGTATTGTGAGTATTCTCCATGTTGCCTGTCTGGTTCCTTTCAAAACATGCTTTTTTTCTGTTATTTTAATTGAAAAACAAAACAGCAAGGGGGAAAAAAAATGTTGTTACCCAGCATGTGAGGAAACCCAGTGGTTTGACAGATATGTACTGGTCTCTGTCTTCTTTCTTGGGACCTCGTAAAGCAGGAGACTTCCAGGGGCCTTGAGTAGTGGTCTGATCTTCTGGTTCCTCACTGATACCAAAGAAGAAAAACTTAAGCAAAACTCCTTTCACTGGCAACTTCCAAAGACAGAAAAATAAATAAAATAAAAATAAAATGGATAGAAAGTTGACCAGATTGTCGGGCTCAACGGGTAGCGATCAATGGCTCCATGTCTAGTTGGCAGCCGGTATCAAGTGGAGTGCCCCAAGGGTCGGTCCTCGGGCCGGTTTTGTTCAATATTTTCATAAATGATCTGGAAGATGGTGTGGATTGCACCCTCAGCAAGTTTGCAGATGACACTAAACTGGGAGGAGAGGTAGATACGCTGGAGGGTAGGGATAGGATACAGAGGGCCCTAGACAAATTAGAGGATTGGGCCAAAAGAAATCTGATGAGGTTCAACAAGGACAAGTGCAGGGTCCTGCACTTAGGACGGAAGAATCCCATGCACAGACTAGGGACCGAATGGCTCGGCAGCAGTTCTGCAGAAAAGGACCTAGGGGTGACAGTGGACGAGAAGCTGGATATGAATCAACAGTGTGTCCTTGTTGCCAAGAAGGCCAATGGCATTTTGGGATGTATAAGTAGGGGCATTGCCAGCAGACCAAGGGACGTGATTGTTCCCCTCTATTCGACATTGGTAAAGCCTCATGTGGAGTACTGTGTCCAGTTTTGGGCCCCACACAACAAGAAGGATGTGGAAAAATTGTAGAGAGTCCAGTGGAGGGCAACAAAAATGATTTGGGGACTGGAACACATGACTTATGAGGAGAGGCTGAGGGAATTGGGATTGTTTAGTCTGCGGAAGAGAAGAATGAGGGGGGATTTGATAGCTGCTTTCAACTACCTGAAATGGGGTTCCAAAGAGGATGGATCTAGACTGTTCTCAGTGGTAGCTGATGACAGAACAAGGAGTAATGGTCTCAAGTTGCAGTGGGGGAGGTTCAGGTTGGATAGTAGGAAAAACTTTTTCACTAGGAGGGTGGTGAAACACTGGAATGCTCTACCTAGGGAGGTGGTGGAATCTCCTTCCTTAGATATTTTTAAGGTCAGGCTTGACAAAGCCCTGGCTGGGATGATTTAGTTGGGGATTGGTCCTGCTTTGAGCGGGGGGTTGGGCTAGATGACCTCCTGAGGGTCCCTTCCAACCCTGAGATTCTATGATTCTATGATCCTGCTGCCTGAGGCCTAATACATTTGGTGAGGCTGGCTGTGTCCCACTCCCTGACTCTCCATCTTTATCTCATTTGGAGAAGGCTGGTGATGATGTCTGAGTTAAAAGACGTGAATAAATGGGATTCTAAATCTATTTCTCTGTCTTCTGACACATGTCTATTCATGTCTTAAAGAATTCTTTGAGGGGGTCTACAAGCATGTGGACCAAGGGGGTTCAGTGGATATAGTGTACTTAGATTTTCAGAAATCCTTTGATGACTAGGTCCCTCATCAAAGGCTCTTAGGCAAAGTAAGCTGTCATGGCCTAAGAGGGAACATCCTCTCATTTATTGGTAACTGGTTAAAAGATAGGAAACAAAGGGAAGGAACAAATGGTCAGTTTTAGAATTGAGAGAAGTGGTGTTCCCCAGGGATCTGTACTGGGACCAGTCCTATTCAACATAATCATAAATGATCTGAAAAGAGGGGTGTCAAGGTTCCTCCCCCACTCTGAACTCTAGGGTACAGATGTGGGGACCTGCATGAAAAACCTCCTAAGCTTATCTTTACCAGCTTAGGTCAAAACTTCCCCAAGGTACAAAGTATTCCACCCGTGGTCCTTGGAATGGCCGCTACCACCACCAAACTAATACTGGTTACTGGGGAAGAGCTGTTTGGACGCGTCTTTCCCCCCAAAATACTTCCCAAAACCCTGCACCCCACTTCCTGGACAAGGTTTGGTAAAAAGCCTCACCAATTTGCCTAGGTGACTACAGACCCAGACCCTTGGATCTTAAGAACAATGAACAATCCTCCCAACACTTGCACCCCCCCTTTCCTGGGAAATGTTGGATAAAAAGCCTCACCAATTTGCATAGGTGACCACAGACCCAAACCCTTGGATCTGAGAACAATGAAAAAGCATTCAGTTTTTTACAAGAAAACTTTTAATAGAAAATAGAAGTAAATAGAAATAAAGAAATCCCCCCTGTAAAATCAGGATGGTAGATATCTTACAGGGTAATTAGATTAAAAAACATAGAGAACCCCTCTAGGCAAAACCTTAAGTTACAAAAAAGATACACAGACAGAAATAGTTATTCTATTCAGCACAATTCTTTTCTCAGCCATTTAAAGAAATCATAATCTAACGCATACCTAGCTAGATTACTTACTAAAAGTTCTAAGACTCCATTCCTGGTCTATCCCTGGCCAAGCACAGCATACAGACTGACACAGACCCTTTGTTTCTCTCCCTCCTCCCAGCTTTTGAAAGTATCTTGTCTCCTCATTGGTCATTTTGGTCAGGTGCCAGCGAGGTTACCTTTAGCTTCTTAACCCTTTACAGGTGAGAGGAGCTTTCCCCTGGCCAGGAGGGATTTCAAAGGGGTTTACCCTTCCCTTTATATTTATGACACGCCCCCCAAATCTCAGCTAGGGTGAAACACTGGCTGGGATTTCTTCCTGGAGCTCTAGGAAAAACAGAGTTAATAAGACACATGCATCTCTAAATATACTACCAAGTACATAAAGACTAACAATATTTTCCACATCTCAAGGACGATTTTAACCAGTTGATTCTGGGAAACTTTCACGGGATAGTGCATCAGCCACTTTGTTAGAAGCTCCTGAGATGTGTTGGATGTCGAAATCAAAATCTTGGAGAGCTAAACTCCACCGAAGAAGTTTTTTGTTAGTTTCCTTGACGGTGTGAAGCCACTTCAGTGCAGCATGGTCGGTTTGCAGGTGGAAACGCCGTCCCCAAACATATGGGCGTAGCTTTTCCAGAGCATAGACAATGGCGTAACATTCTTTTTCAGTGACTGACCAGTTGCTTTCCCTCTCAGACAGTTTTTTGCTGAGAAACACTACAGGGTAGAATTCTTGATCAGGTCCTTTCTGCATTAAAACTGCTCCCACACCACGCTCAGATGCATCTGTGGTTACTAGGAACGGTTTGTCAAAGTCTGGGGCCCTTAGTACAGGGTCAGACATGAGTGTCGCTTTAAGCTTGTTAAAGGCCTTCTGACACTTTCCGGTCCACTGAACAGCATTTGGCTGTTTCTTTTTGGTTAGGTCTGTCAGTGGGGCAGCGATTTGGCTGTAGTGCGGTACAAATCGTCTGTAATAACCAGCCAAGCCTAAGAAGGATTGAACCTGTTTCTTTGACTTTGGGACAGGCCACTTTTGGATAGCATCCACTTTGGCCTGTAGGGGGCTGATAGTTCCTTGACCCACCTGGTGTCCAAGGTAAGTCACTCTGTTTAGGCCTATTTGACACTTCTTAGCCTTAACAGTTAGTCCTGCCTCCCTTATGCGCTCAAGGACTTTTTGTAGATGTTCCAGGTGGTCTGCCCAGGAATCCGAAAATATGGCCACATCATCAAGGTAGGCGACTGCATATTCTCCTAATCCCGCTAGGAGACCATCTACAAGTCTTTGGAAAGTGGCGGGTGCATTTCGCAGCCCGAAAGGGAGTACATTAAATTCATACAGCCCGAGATGTGTGATGAAGGCTGACCTTTCCTTGGCAGATTCATCTAGCGGTACCTGCCAGTACCCCTTTGTTAAGTCCAAGGTAGAGATGAACTGGGCCCGTCCCAGTTTCTCTAACAGTTCATCTGTGCGTGGCATTGGATAGTTGTCTGGGCGAGTTACAGCATTTAGCTTACGGTAGTCCACGCAAAAACGTATTTCCCCATCTGGTTTGGGAACTAGAACCACTGGAGATGCCCATGCACTTTCAGAGGGGCGGATTACACCCATCTGTAACATATCCTGGATCTCCCGTTCTATAGCAGTTTTAGCTTGAGGAGACACCCGGTAAGGTTGGACCCTAATTGGGTGAGCATTACCTGTGTCAATGGAGTGGTATGCCCGTTCAGTCAGTCCTGGGGTGGCTGAGAACGTTGGCGCGTAGCTAGTGCACAGCTCCTGGATCTGCTGTCGCTGCATACGCCCAAGGGTCATGGAGAGGTTCACCTCTTCCACACCACCAGCACATTTCCCTTCGTAGTAGACACCTTCAGGCCACTCAGCATCATCTTCTCCCTGGGCTGTAAACTGACAAACCTTTAATTCTCTGGAATAAAAGGGCTTTAGAGAATTAATATGGTACACCTTAGGCTTTCGGTTGGAGGTGGGGAATGCTATGAGATAATTAACAGCTCCCAGGCGCTCCTGGACCGTGAATGGCCCTTCCCACGATGCTTCCATTTTATGGGCCTGGAGCGCCCTTAAGACCATGACCTGGTCTCCTACTTTGAAGGAACGCTCTCTGGCATGTTTATCATACCAGGCTTTTTGCTCTTTTTGAGCATCCTGTAAGTTTTCTTTAGCAAGGGCTAAAGAGGTTCGGAGGGTGTTTTGTAGGTTGGTTACAAAGTCCAGAATGTTAGTTCCTGGAGAAGGTGTAAATCCCTCCCATTGCTGCTTCACCAACTGCAATGGCCCCTTAACCTCACGGCCATATACAAGTTCAAATGGGGAAAACCCTAAACTGGGATGTGGTACAGCTCTGTAGGCAAAGAGCAACTGCTGCAACACTAGGTCCCAATCATTGGAGTGCTCATTTACGAATTTACGTATCATGGCCCCCAAAGTTCCATTAAACTTCTCCACCATGCCATTTGTTTGATGGTGGTAAGGAGTGGCAACCAAGTGATTTACCCCATGAGCTTCCCAAAGGTTTTTCATAGTTCCTGCCAGGAAATTAGTCCCTGCATCTGTGAGGATGTCGGAGGGCCAACCTACCCTGGCAAAAATGTCTGCTAGTGCCTGGCATACACTTTTAGCCCTGGTGTTGCTTAGAGCTACTGCTTCCGGCCATCGGGTGGCAAAATCCATGAAAGTCAGTATGTACTGCTTTCCTCTGGCTGTCTTTTTCGGAAAAGGACCCAGAATATCCACAGCTACTCGCTGAAATGGAACTTCAATGATGGGGAGTGGTTGTAGAGGGGCTTTGACCTGGTCTTGGGGTTTTCCCACTCTTTGGCACACCTCACAAGACTGGACATAGGTAGAAACATCCTTGCCCATTCCCTCCCAGTGGAATGACCCCCCCAAACGGTCTTTGGTCCTGTTCACCCCAGCATGGCCACTAGGGTGATCGTGGGCTAAGCTCAAGAGCTTGGCCCGGTATTTAGTTGGAACTACCAACTGTCTCTGAGGATGCCAGTCTTCCTGGTGTCCACCAGAAAGAGTTTCCTTGTATAAAAGTCCTCTTTCTACAACAAACCTGGATCGATTAGAAGAGCTGAGAGGCGGTGGGTTGCTCCGTGCCGCTGTCCAAGCTCTCTGGAGGCTTTCATCTGCTTCCTGTTCGGTCTGGAACTGTTCCCTTGATGCTGGAGACATCAGTCCCTCATTGGATTGTGGACCTAGGCTTGGTCCCTCTGGAAGCAATATAGGGGATGGAGCTGTTTCTGTTGACTGTGAACCGCTCTCCGCTGGTGCACTATGTTGGGATTCAGGCTCCGGCTGAGCCTCTTGTGTAGGGTTATCGGCTGCTGCCAGTTCAGGTTCAGTGGGGCCCTCTGGTGTTGAGGTTGCAAGTACTGGATTCAGTGCTGACACAGGGTCTGGTGTTGGTTGTTCGGCTGGTTCCGGTTCTGGGACTGGTTCCGTCTGGGTCTCTGGGACTGGATCCACTACTGCTGTTGCAGACATTGGCCTAAGGTCCAGGTCCATCACCTCTGACTGGGTCCTGATAGCAGTTTCCGGAACAGAGCTAGGCCTCACGGCTTGTTTAGCCTGGCTGCGGGTGACCGTTCCCACCCTCTTGGCCTGCTTCACATGATTGGCCAAGTCTTCCCCCAACAGCATGGGGATGGGATAATCATCATAGACTGCAAAAGTCCACATTCCTGACCAGCCCTTGTACTGGACAGGCAACTTGGCTGTAGGCAAATTGAAAGAGTTGGACTTGAAGGGTTGAATCGTCACTTGGATCTCTGGGTTGATTAAATTGGGGTCCACTAAGGAAGCATGGATAGCTGACACTTGTGCTCCGGTGTCCCTCCACGCGGTGACCTTCTTCCCGCCCACACTCACAGTTTCCCTCCGCTCTAAGGGTATCTGGGAAGTATCTGGGCCTGTGGACCTCTGGTGTGATTCCGGTGCAATGAACTGTAATCTGTTGGGGTTCTTGGGGCAGTTGGCCTTTACATGCCCCAGCTCGTTACATTTAAAACATCGTCCAGCTGACGGGTCACTGGGGCGAGGAGGGTTGCTGGAGAACGGGGTGGCAGGACGATAAGGGGTCTGGAGGGTTCTTTGGGAGGTAGGTGGGGCCTTGGGCGGCCCCCGGTAATAGGGTGTGGTCTGGGGTGGTCCCTTCTGGTCTCCGCTCCAACTGCGACCAGTTTTCTTCTTCTCTGCCACCTCCACCCATCTGGCTCCAATCTCTCCTGCCTCGATTACAGTTTTGGGTTTCCCATCTAGGATGTATCTTTCTATTTCCTCAGGAACACCCTCTAAGAACTGTTCCATTTGCATTAGGAAGGGCAAATTTACTGGAGATTCAACACTTGCTCCTGATATCCAGGCATCCCAATGTTTCACAATGTGGTAGGCATGTCGGGTAAATGACATGTCTGGTTTCCACCTTAGGGCTCTGAACCTCCGACGAGACTGCTCGGGTGTTATCCCCATTCTGACTCTCGCCTTGGATTTAAACAGTTCATACTTGTTCATGTGTTCTTTAGGCATTTCAGCTGCCACCTCAGCTAAGGGTCCACTGAGCTGCGGCCTCAGCTCTACCATGTACTGGTCAGTAGAGAGGTTGTATCCAAGGCAGGCCCTTTCGAAGTTTTCTAGGAAGGCCTCAGTATCATCGCCTGCCTTGTAGGTGGGGAACTTTCTGGGATGGGAAGTGGTACTTGGAGAAGGATTACTAGGGTTTGTTGGGATATTCTGCTGAGCCTTTATCTTCTCCATCTCCTCCACATACTTCCTCTCTTTTTCCTTCTCCTCCAGTTCTTTGTCCCTCGCTTCCATAGCTCTCCTGTGAGCAGCCGCTTGGTGTTGTTCTGCCTCCCTTTCTTGTTCCTTCTTCAGCCGCATGAGTTCTATCTGTCTTTCATGTTCCCTTTGTCTTTCCTCAGCCTGAAATTTGGCTAATTCCAGCTGTAGTCGAGCTGAGGATTTGGTCATTCTAACCTCTCTGTTTTTAACTAACTTTACACCCGAGGTTTAGAAATAAACAAACAAAACTTGGCTGTAAAATTTTGCTGTGCTGGAATAGAATACCTATTCTCTGATAGTGATTGTCAGCCTACAGAAAAAGACAATTCCCTTGTCTCTGTTCTGGGCCCAACTTAAAGCAAAAAACCTCCAAACTACTTGGAAACCTGCTTACCCAGCCCAAAGAAAAAGCAAATGGGTAGAACACACACCCCCTATTTACTTTTAGGAAGAAAAGAAAAAAAAAAAAACCTCTGGGTTGGAAGACTGTGAATTTCCCTGCAGGAGTTAAGTACCCTGCCTCCAGGCAAAGAAAACCTGCAATTCACAAGATAATCCCCTTTTGTCTCTGCTTGGCCACAAAGCAGGGAAAACCCAAGATGCTTTCAGTTTCAAAGCTGCTTCAAAGCCACAGGAAAAAAAAATTCCTTTTTAAAATCTGTATTTCTAGTTCAAAAAATCTCAACTGGATCTCAAAATGATTTCAGGTTAATCCCACCACTATGCCACCATGTCAAGGTTCCTCCCCCACTCTGAACTCTAGGGTACAGATGTGGGGACCTGCATGAAAAACCTCCTAAGCTTATCTTTACCAGCTTAGGTCAAAACTTCCCCAAGGTACAAAGTATTCCACCCGTGGTCCTTGGAATGGCCGCTACCACCACCAAACTAATACTGGTTACTGGGGAAGAGCTGTTTGGACGCGTCTTTCCCCCCAAAATACTTCCCAAAACCCTGCACCCCACTTCCTGGACAAGGTTTGGTAAAAAGCCTCACCAATTTGCCTAGGTGACTACAGACCCAGACCCTTGGATCTTAAGAACAATGAACAATCCTCCCAACACTTGCACCCCCCCTTTCCTGGGAAATGTTGGATAAAAAGCCTCACCAATTTGCATAGGTGACCACAGACCCAAACCCTTGGATCTGAGAACAATGAAAAAGCATTCAGTTTTTTACAAGAAAACTTTTAATAGAAAATAGAAGTAAATAGAAATAAAGAAATCCCCCCTGTAAAATCAGGATGGTAGATATCTTACAGGGTAATTAGATTAAAAAACATAGAGAACCCCTCTAGGCAAAACCTTAAGTTACAAAAAAGATACACAGACAGAAATAGTTATTCTATTCAGCACAATTCTTTTCTCAGCCATTTAAAGAAATCATAATCTAACGCATACCTAGCTAGATTACTTACTAAAAGTTCTAAGACTCCATTCCTGGTCTATCCCTGGCCAAGCACAGCATACAGACTGACACAGACCCTTTGTTTCTCTCCCTCCTCCCAGCTTTTGAAAGTATCTTGTCTCCTCATTGGTCATTTTGGTCAGGTGCCAGCGAGGTTACCTTTAGCTTCTTAACCCTTTACAGGTGAGAGGAGCTTTCCCCTGGCCAGGAGGGATTTCAAAGGGGTTTACCCTTCCCTTTATATTTATGACAAGGGGTAAACAGTGTGGTGGTAAAATTTGCAGATGATACAAAACTACTCAAGATAGTTAAGTCTGAAGCAGACTGCGAAGAGCTACAAAAGGATCTCTCAAAACTGGGTGACTGGGCAACAAAATGGCAGATGAAATGTAAAGTAATGCACATTGGGAAACATAATCCCAACTATACATATAAAATGATGGGAGCCTAAATTAGCTGTTACCATTTAAGGAAGAGATCTTGGAGTCATTGTGGATAGTTCTCTGAAATCATCCACTCAATGTGCAGCGGCAGTCAAAAAAGCGAACAGAATGTTGAGAATCGTTAAGAAAGGGATAGATAATAAGACAGAAAATATCCTATTGCCTCTATATAAATCCATGGTACACCCACATCTTGAACACTGCATGCGGATGTGGTCGCCCCATCTCAAAAAAGTTATTTTGGACTTAGAAAAGGGCAACAAAAATTATTAGGGGTATGGAACGGCTGCTGTATGAGGAGAGATTAATAAATCGGGGACTTTTCAGCTTGCAAAAGAGATGACTGGGGGAGGATATGATAGAGGTCTATAAAATCATGACTGGTGTGGAGAAAGTAAATAAGGAAGTGTTATTTATTCGGTCTCATAACACAAGAACTAGTGGTCACCAAATGAAATTAATAGGCAGCAGGTGTAAAACAAACAGGAAGTATTTTGCCAGAGGATGTTGTGAAGGCCAAGACTATAGAATCATAGAATTTAAGGTCAGAAGGGACCATTATGATCATCTAGTCTGACCTCCTACACAACGCAGGCCACAGAATCTCACCCACCCACTCCTGTAACAAACTGCTAACCTATGTCTGAGCTACTGAAGTCCTCAAATCATTGTTTTAAGACTTCAAGGTGCAGAGAATCCTGCACCAAGTGACCCGTGCCCCATGCTGCAGAGGAAGGCAAAAAAACCCCAAGGCCTCTGCCAATCTGCCCTGGAGGAAAATTCCTTCCCAACCCCAAATATGGCGATCAGCTAAACCCTGAGCATGTGGGCAAGACTCACCACCCAGATACCCTGGAAAGAATTCTCTGTAGTAACTCAGATCCCACCCCATCTAACATCTCATCACAGGCCATTGGGCATATCTACCGCTAATAGTCAAAGATCAATTAATTGCCAGAATTAGGTGATTCCATCATACCATCCCCTCCATAAACTTATAACAGGGTTCAAAAAAGAACTAGATAAATTCATGGAGAATAGGTCCATCAATGCCTATTAGCCAGGATGGGCAGGGGTGGTGTCCCTAGCCTCTGTTTGCCAGAAGTGGGAATGGACGACAGGGGATGGATCAGTCAATGATTACCTGTTCAGTTCATTCCCTTTGGGGCACCTGGCATTGGCCACTGTCGGAAGACAGGATACTGGGCAAAATGGACCTTAGATCTGACCCAGTATGGCCGTTCTTATGCCTATTTACATAGATTCAGCAGTATCTAGGCGCTTTATAGGCAAGGAAGAGAGCAAAGAGCAACTAAGCTAAACAAACTACATTTAGCAAGGAAAAGGGTTGCAATAAAAAGCAGCAACGATATTGGCACACGTGCTGTTAATGCCACAACTTTTGTTTCTTCTTGTTGTTTTGCTAACACTTGTTGAAAGTAGGACTAGCATTTGTAAGGCTTATGGGAGTTTTCTTGCTATATGTCAGAGCACTGGATTCTAAATGAACAGAATACAAATTTGAAGTCAGTGTTTTGAGAGGTGTTCAGTACTTTAAGGCAATGTGACAAGCAATCTGCCCTCTTTTCAGTAAACCGAGTATACACTTTGTTTTTTAATCCATTTCTCTGTCTTCTGACACTGGTTTTTTTTGTTTGTTTTTTATAGGATAAGTAATGTATTTTTTAAAATAACTGAATCTGTTTCAGAAACCAAATAATTACAGGAATATGTATAGTTTAAATATTTCCGCTCAATAGATAGTAAACCAACCATTTGAAAATCAGTTCCTTCATTTACATGTATATGTCAAGACCTGAGTTCGGGTTTCCCTTCCTACAGTGGCTTTTGTGGAGTACAGTAGTCCTAGTCAGTCATTGACCTGTCACTACATTGTGCTGTGACTCTGCCCAGTAGGACTTGGACTGATGCTACCTGTCACATAGGCAAATAGAACCATCCTGTGGAAAGTACTTGCATTTCCCAAGACCTGGATGAAATTTGGCACTGACCGCCAGTGAAATACTGTATATACTCGTTCATAAACTGATTTTTTTTGGTAAAAAAGTGAAGCATCAAAGAGCGGGGGTCATATTATCAACTCGTCTACACCAAAATTGGATGATTTTAAGCTTTATTGAGTTATTGAATTGAATATCTAATACATTTTGGTTTTGTTTACCTGGAGCATTCGCAGGCATGGAGCCCCTCAGCTCCCAGTGGCTGTGGTTAGGCATTCCCAGCCAATGGGAGCTGCGGGAAGTGGCGGCCAGCAAGTCCCTTGGCCCGCGCCGCTTGCTGCAGCTCCCATTGGCTGGGAACGGCAAGCTGCGCCACGGAGAGTTGAGGGGCTCCGTGCCCGCGGACAGTCCAGGTAAACAAAATGTCCTGACCCGCCAGTGGCTTACCCTGACAGGCCGGAGCCAAAGTTTGCCGACCCCTGTTGTAGATCACTGACGATGGAACGTCAATTCTGGATTCTCTTCTTTAAAAAATTGCTAACATTTTATTTTTACTTAAATTGTATATTTGTTATGTTATAATTGAGATAAAAGAAGTATTAATATAAATAAAACATATGGATATCGACTATACAATTTTTCTCAGTTCATGTCCATGTAAACAAAGCACTTAAAAACACGTGCTTCCCTAAAGTTCAATTTTCCTAGTACTAGCTGTTTGCTTTTCCTAGTGTTGTTCTACTACAGGACTATATTATAATTATTTTTATAGTGCTTACTTATATTGATGGTAAAATAATTTATTGATATCAATGCTGCAGCCTTTTAAAGTTGCAAAGGCTTCATTTAGTGGACTAGCTTGGCTTGAAATGAATGCTAAAATGAAAATGCTACGCCTTACAAGACAATCTGAAAAATTCAATGAACGATAGTACTATGGCACTGGTGTCAGTCCACTGCTGTGTAATTTGATCTCTTCGTGCATTTCTACCAATGGACCTCGTAAATCTCGAGTCAATCTGAAAATATAACGCACAGAATCGATGGAATCGGTAATAAAATTTAAATAGCCTGTTATCGCCACAGACATGCCAATCTACAGGGCTGCTTTGAAATAAACAAAGAACAATAATAATTTGGCAGTGATAAAGCAGGTGACGTTTCTATATAAAGTCCTGTAAAATGTATAACTAAATTATTATTTTCTAAGATTTCCATGCTTGTATATAAAATGAACAATGGTGAAATCAAAAGAAAACGGTCTGCTTATCACACAGCGTTCAAACTTGAATATGAATAAAGTTGTTGAATATGCAGAAGCAAACAATAATTGCTCCGCTGCTCGTGAATTCTTGTATCAATGAGACACAAGTACGAGAATGGCGAAAAAATAAAACATCACTAAAAGACATGCAAAGAAGCAAGAAAAAATGTCCAATGAGATGTGCTTCATTTCCTGAGCTGGAGAAAGGTCTCACTGATTGGGTTGTTAGAATGTCGACAAAATGCGTATGTCATCACTAGAACTGGAATTCGTCTGTGTGCTCTGCAAATGTCGAAAGATGCCAAATACTAGTCAGTAAAGCCGTCAATGTCTGTCGCATCAGCAGGTTGGTGTACTCGCTTCTTGAACCGTTACAGTCTCTGTCTTTGTCAGCAAACATATATAGCCAAAAGCTGCCAAGAGCTTTGGAAGAAAAAAATCAAATCTTTCCAAAAGTTTATTATAAAACATCAAAAGGAATATGCATTTGAGCTGTCACAAATACGAAATATGGACGAAACACCGATGACGTTCGATCTCCCAATCAACAGAACAGTAACTGGTGTTGGTGAAAATACAGTTTTAATTACAACCACTGGTGATGAAAAAATCCATTTTATGGTGGTTTTATCGTGTTTGGCCAATGGGTCAAAGCTCCCTCCTATTGTTATTTTTAAAAGAAAAACCTTGCCTAAAAACATGAAATTTCCTGCTGGTATCATCGTACGTGCACATGTAAAGGGATGGATGGATGAATGAAAGAGGGACTATTGAATGGCTGGGAAAAGTGTGGAATAAGAGACCACGAGCACTTTTCAAGAAACCTGCAGTGCTCGTTTGGGGCATGTTCAGGGCACACAAGATGGATGAGGTGAAAAATGTGGCCAAAAAAATGAAAACTACTTTGGCTGTAATACCTGGAGGCTTAACTTCTGTCCTACAACTGCTTGATGTCTGCCTGAACAAACCCTTTAAAGACAGGCTACGCAAAATGTGGTCTGAATGGATGTGCTAAGGCATGGAGAAGTTGACAAAAGGCGGGAATCTTATGAAGCCCGAAATCAATCTGGTCACCTAGTGGGTCAAGTACGTGTGGGAGTCCTTTCCCTCGGAAATGATAGAAAAATCATTTCGGAAATGCTGTATCAGCAATGCGCTCGACGGGTCAGAAGACGATGCCATATTTGATGATGACACAACAGAGACTGATGATGAGAAGGAATCGGAGCCTGAAGATGACACTGCCAACATCTACGATGACAATGCAGGTACAACTGTGACTGAAGCCGAGTTTAATGAACTGTTTGGTGAATCGGAGACTGATTAGGACTTTGAAGGATCTTAAGACTTTTTGAATAAGTACCTTAGAACAATATGAAACTTTAAAATCAGTAAATGGATGTTTAAAACATTGACTGACTGTAATTTTGAAGGTGAATACATATTTTTTCAGTTATTATAACAGCAGGTTTTTCGTTAGATTACATTAAAATAATTCTAGCAAAACTTTTGAGTGTTTCTTGTGATGCCAGCTTTTTAAATATAGCAGGGGTCAGCAAACTTTGGCTCCCAGCCTGTCAGGGTAAGCTGCTGGCAGGTTGGGACATTCTGTTTACCTGGAGTGTCCACAGGCATGGAGCCCCTCAGCTACGGTTTGCCGTTTCCAGCCAATGGGAGCTGCAGGAAGCGGCGCAGGCCAAGGGACGTGCTGGCCGCCACTTCCCGCAGTTCCCATTGTTTGGGAATGGTGAACCACGGCCACTGGGAGTTGAGGGGCTCCGTGCCTGTGAACGCTCCAGATAAACAAAATGTCCAGGCCCGCTAGCAGCTTACTCTTATGGGCCGGGAGCCAAAGTTTGCCAACCCCTGAAATACACGGTCGGCTTATGAGAAGGTCATATCATTTTGTTCCCATTTTTACCTATCCATCTTGGGGGGTCAGCTTATAAATGAACGGGCTAATGAATGACTGTATACGGTACTCTGTATGCAGTTAGCTCTTTTGAGACAGGCGGTTCCCTAATTTCTTTTTTGCTTAAATTCAATTTTTAATTTTATTAAAATGACTACCAAGACAATTTTGGTGCTGTGGGGTGGAGGAAGGGGTGTGTGGAGAGGTATTAGAGGATGAGGCAGAGATGAGACTTACTGAATTGCTGTGATCAGGGGAGTTTGGACTTTGGAGAAATAACTCATTCCAAATGGGAAATATTCTGTTCTTTTCCAAATACTCCAGGAATTTGTGAATCTCTATATAGGGACCCCTGATAATATTTAACTGAGATGCCACGCTTCTGTTCCCTCTCCATGGAAGCTGTAGCTAAGAAGAGGGTGGACTGCATAAAATGAAGGGCAAATTTTTAAACCGTCAGCTCAAATAAAGTAAAACTGCAAATATGAATGGAAAGGCCCTGTTGGATTATTTTGGTATGCACCCTGATGAAGATTTTGACAGCATTGCACAGTGAAATAATCTTGATGTGTTGCCATTTAATACTGTGCTGAATATAGCCAATTTAAACTGCTAGAATTTTTTGACATTCCTACACTGGCAAATCTGAGTCAGCATCTTGTCGCTGCTGCAGCTTAATTATATTTGCCAGTTTGTGCCACAAGGATGGACATATTCTTATATTCAGTGAGACAGCTGTGAAGTATTATTAAGAGTTGCAGACGTGATACTGTTAGGTATGAATAGCTCTTGTGACATTTTTTAGTGCTGAAATCAAATCTCTAAAATATGTTTTTTCCAAGATCAGCAGTTAATGTTCATTTTGTTAACCTAAATATGCTCGTTTTTAAGCATATTTATTGTAAATATATAAGGGCTCAGTAAGCCTTCTTATACTGAAGTTGTTTTAAGAACCAATCTTATTACATACCTTGCTTCTTGTTGCTAGGACCATTTCCTCCTCCATGCCTCTCCTCCTTGTCGTGTCCAGCCAGTGTTATCTTGCTTTAACAACTGATTCCAGTACTGTTTAGTATTATAAATGGAGCTCTGAATAGTGTGCTTCATTATTGGGAAAAATCTTCTCTGAAATCTGGACTTCCCTGCTGTTAAAGCCATATGTCTTCCATTTTAAAAGAGGCTTAGTGTCGAGTACTTCTCATTTGCTATCATAACTTTGGTTCAGGAGTAAGTGAGGCCTAGTTGATTATAAGTTGTTGACACGCAGTTTAACAAACATAAGTAACAGACTCAAAGTGGTGTCCGAACCTGCCAGAACAACAGATGCAAAATGTAGACCAATGGTACTCCGACCTCTGTGGTTCAGGAGCCAAATTAGCGGTCAATATTACCCAAAAGAGCCACAGTAGTGTGAATTCATTGTTTCATTCACCGTTATATCTATAATTGTCACAGCAAAATGACTGACAAAGTATTCTACAATTGGTTAATAATGTAATAAAAGTATCCTGACTGGTTAATAACTTAGATTGGCTGTTAATTAAATCACAGTGTTTTAATATCATCTCCTGCAAAGAGCCACAGGAGACAAATTAAAGAGCTACTTGCAGCTCCTGAGCCTTGGTCTGAGTATTACTACTCTAGATAATCAGCACCCCTCACAACATACCTTTCAATATCCATGGGTCTATGCCTATAATATGTGCTGTACTTCATTCAGTGCACTAAGTGTTCCAATAACAGTTATGTGGGTGAAACAAGACAATCACCACACTCTCAAATGAACTCATGCAGAAAAATGATAAAAGACAAAAACATCATATTACCTGTGGGTGAATGCTTTTCACAAAGTGATCGCTCTATAGCTGATCTGTCAGTTTGCATCCTCAAAGGCAGCCTGCACAACACCTTAAAAGACAAACCTGGGGGCTTAAATTCATAATGTTTCTAGACACTAATAATCATGGAGTGAATAGAGACACAGGATTTAAGGCTTATAACAACAATCTATAACCTACTAATCCCCTATCCTTTCAGCTTTTTTTTCCCTCCTATGACTAGAGAGATTTTAATGGGCCACTTCACTTGGAATGGTCCTTTGAAATTTGTTAATTACTTATGGTAAAGAATCTATGCCGCTGTGTATTTAGCTGTGACACTGCGAGTATGTTTCCCAAACCTGAAGAAGAGCTCTGTGTAAGGCCTGGTCTACACTACTCCATGGTAAGGGCAATGTAAGCTGCCTTGCATCAACCTAGCTGTGGAAGTGTCTTCACTTAAATTTGGGTCCCGCTGACATAAGTGCCTCTCTGCGTCGACATAACACCACTTCCCGAAGCAAAGTAGGGCTTGTCAATACTGGCAGGTTTTGTCGATGAGACTAACATTGACATAAAAAAATCGACAAAAGCAAAGTCGCCAAAGTGAGTTTACATTTGCTCCCTGTCGACAGATCATGTCCACATTCAGGGCACCATTGTCAACAGTATGTATCCCACAGTGCCTGGTGATACCATCTGTCACCAGATGTTGTGGGAAGACAGAAATGGAGTGTGGTGCAAGGAGTGTTTTAACAACAGGCTGAGCAGATGCCGCATGGTAGTTGAATGTGCCTTTGGCCGTTTGAAAGCTTGCTGGTGGTGTCTCAATGGCAAGCTAGACCTTACCGAGGATAATATTCCCATGGTCATAGCCTCGTGCTGCACTTTGCATAATCTGTGTGAATCTAAGGGTGAAATGTTTGCTCAGATGTGGAGCACTGAGGCAGAGTGCTTGGCTGCACAGTTTGAACAGCCAGATGATAGGGCTGTCAGAGGAGCCCAGAGGGCTGCTATTAACATCAGAGAGGCTTTGAGGGACCACTTTGACAATGAGGGGGACTAACACGTCTGCTTTGGAGTTGCTTCCCTGGTGCATCCACATACAATTTTGGGGCCCAAGATTCATGCAACAAAATGCTTTAGAAGCCTGTTCCCAAGAGTGAATTGATTGCTATATGCTTTTGTAGAACACAGAGTAAAAACTCTGTACCTTTATTTACTGGTAAAAAGGGTAAAACCTCACAACTGTGTGTAGCTCCAGCTATCATTCTGCAAGCGGATGGAGTGATGGGGAAACTCAGGAATGCTGTGAAGTGAAAAGGAATGTGTGGGCATAGAGGGGGGTGCGGCCTTTTGCGAATACTAGCAATCACTTTCTCACTGACTCTAGGCAGGCACACAGCTCTGTGAGCACCCCAATCATGGTGAGTGTTGGGAGTGGGGGGAAGGCGGTTGTGCGTACGGACAAAACAGTCACTGCTTGCATGGCAGCTTTTCAGGGAACTCATTCTAAAATTATCTCTCACTTTTTCACAGGCAGCCAACCTGCTTGCTGACACCTCACTGATGTGGGTGAGCAGGGAAACCAGGGCACAACTAATGTATGCTTGCGGCTTTCACCCGGGTCTATATGCAGCTCAGCTATGTGCCGCTTTGGTTCCAGCTCCAGTGATTGCTAAATGGCATGGTACAGTTTCCTACAATGGAGGAACTAACAAGGCTGCAATCCCTGGGAATCTGTGGCAGAGGATTAACAAGTACCACTTGGAAACTTTCCAGAGCCTCTCTCTGAAGGATTCCCTGCAGGTCTCGATGTCCATCGACACCCTGCTTGGCCATGCAGATTAGCTACACATGGCAATGTCCAGCTCACACAAAACATTACCTGCCTCCCACTTTTTGATTCCCTACACAAACCATAGCAACTTACCTGGCGTCTCATCTGCTTCCTGCTCCCCGTAGAGCACTTCTGGAGTGGAGAAAAGTTCCTGGCTGCCTGCCCCACTGGGCGACCCCGCTGGGAGCTCCACATCCTCTTCTAGCTCCACTTCTTCATCCAGAATTTCAGCGTTCAGGTTACCTCCTCTTTCTGCTGCCTCCGCAGTATCCACGGGGCTATCGGCGATGGAGATGAGGTCACCACTGAGGATAGCATTCAGCTCCTTATAGAAGCAGCAGGTCTTAGGTGCACCACCGGAGCAATGGTTCGCCTCCCGCGCCTTATGGTACACCTGCCTCAGCTCCTTTATCTTCACTCTGCACTGCTGCATGTCCTGATCATAGCCCTTTTCGAGAAAAGCCTCAAGAAATTTGCCCATATGTGTCCCGATTTCTGTGGGTCATTTGTAGTTGCGACTGAACAGACTCCTTTCCCCATATACCGATCAGATCCAACAGCTTAGCAGTGGTCCAAGCAGGAGTGCGGTTGGTGGAATGGCAAGCCATGCTTACCTGGGAAGCCACCAAGGAGGAAATTATATTTAAAATTCTCGGGGCTTGCAAGGGGGAGGGGTGGGTTGGCGGCTGCAGGGCCGCGGAGTTCAAACCGCTGACCAGAGCGGCAGCATGGGAATTGTCGGACACTTTCTGGAGGCCAATAAAATTGGGGGCGGGGGGAGGCGTTGTATGTACACTGGCTGTTTGTTGACAATAAAGGGAGGGGAAAAGACAAAAGTCTCTCGCAGGTGTGGAAATTTTTGGCGACAAAACTTGCCAGCATAGACAAGCCTGTAGAGTCAGTCGATGTAATGAGGTTGGTGCAGTGTCAGTGTAGACGCTGAGTTGCTTACATCGACTGTTACTGGCTTTCAGGAGTTGTCCCACAATGCCCAACAATGGCCGTGTGCATCCTCGCCAAGAGCATTTCTATCAACTGTACTGTCAACACAAGGAGTTAAGCTTACAAAAACACAAGAGTTTAGTAGCTGTGGTGGCTGTGTGCTGATGTAAGTTAATTCAACATAATTTTGTAGTATAGACATGACCTAAGCTAGAGAGCTTGTCTCTCTGAGTAACAGCAGTTGGTCCAATAAATGATATTACCTTACCCATTTTGTGTCTGTAATACCTGGGACCAACGTGGCTACAACATTGTACACATAAGTAGCAGACAGTAGATGAGGAAATGAGGCCTCATCCATAGTGAAGACATTTCCAGAACAAAGAGGACCTGTGTTTTGTGATTGGCTCTCTCATCTAGCTATCCAGTGTAACAAGTTATTATATGTGATGTCTCCTGGAAAAGTGGAGTTGATCCAGTACAAATAATTACCACATTTTTCTTCTTTTGAAGTCAGTGGTGAAACTCTCATCAGTCCTAGGATATGACTAAATTTAGATGTGTCTAAATATAGATGGGGGAATGGTGTTATAACACCATTGTTCTATTAATTATGATTAAGATTGCAAGTTTGTCATGGAGGTTATGGAAGTCAGGATTCTTGGACCTCCATGTCTTCTGCAGCGGCCAGTGTGCCTGGCCCAGGGGAAGCTCAGGCAGCCTCTGCGCCAGGTACGCTGGTCGCTGCTAGGTCAGTCCCGGGCCACCGCACACCCCCCACCCCAGCAACAATGTTTGGGTGTGGGAGGGGGCAGGAGGTTGGGGCGTGGGACGGGGTGAGGCGGGCTCTGGGTGGTACTTACCTGGGGGTCTCCCCAGAAGTGGCGACATCCCCCATGCTCAGCTGCTAAGCAGAGGTGTGGCAAGGCAGCTCCACCTGCAGGCACCACTCCCACAGCTCCCATTGGCCGTGGTTCCCAGAGCCCCCCAGGTAAGCGCTGTCCAGAGCCCGTCCCATGCCCCAACCCTCCGTGCCGTCCCATGCCCCAACCCTCCGTGCCCTCCCACACCCAAACTCTGCTGCTGGGGGTGGTGCAGAGCCGGGTAGGGAGCCTGCCAGCCCCACCAGCACCAGCAGGGATCCCAGGCTGCAAGCCACTGCCCGTACCCCTCTTCCCCCTGCACGCAGCCAGGCTGCCTTCCCCCAGCACCCGCAGGGCCCCCGGGCACCATCCCCCCGCAAGTTTTATTCACAGGTATTTTTAGTAACAGTCATGGACAGGTCAGGGGCCATGAGTTTTTGTTTACTGCCTGGGACCTGTCCTTGACTTTTAGTAAAAGTACCTGTGAATAAAACTTAGCCTTAATCATGATGTATTTTGTCCAATGATTGGAAATCTTAAGGTCTTCCATGACTGTCAGCATCAGTTTTCTCAAATACAAGTCTTCATGTGAAAAGTGTAAATTGTTTCACTTATTACTTTTCTTTCAGACATAAAGAAGAAAATGTAGAGGCATCAATAAACTCTGTAGAAGATGCAAAAACATTTAACACACAGGCTGCAGCTCCAGCTGAGGAGGAAGTTAAACCCACAGCTGATGATAATCCTTTTCCAGAGCCCAGAATCCCGTATCCTTATGTCTCTAGTCTAACTGAGAAGGAGCAGAAAACATATTTATATCTAATGACTAAGTTTTCAAAAAACCCTGCATCCTACCAATTTATTGCAACATATCAAAGAGAATATTCCCAGTATTTGGTAAGTGTTAAAATTGTTTTTCTCCTAATATTCCTTGCTGTAATAATCCAAGGGAAATTTTCTAAAAGTCATTTGATAAAAATGTGATTGTAATAATTGTAAGTCCTTAAACATTTCCAATTTCCGACATGTTTTATCTCCCCAACAATGAAATTTGATTTTTTTTTAAAGATAACTAAAAATGTACATTGTTGTTTTACTGAGGCTTTTTTAGGATAGTTGATGTCATGTTACTCTAAAAACATAGTTGAATAGTTGCCTTGATGCCTCCTGGCTTTCCTGTCCTTAAGTCAGTTGCTATGATGGTAGTTATTGGAGAAATGAAAGTGATGAATTGACCATAAAATAAGTAGTAAGTGGAGGACACACATGTAGAATTTCATAATGTCATGGACAAATGTTTTAACTGTATTAGAAGTTAGATGCATCATGATGGCTCTGTCCTTCTGTGGCGGGTGGTGGAGGCCCTGCCACATCCCGCCCCAGAAAAGGATAGTAGAGAGGTCCCTCAAGCTGTCTACAGCAGCTGTGTGGGAAGCAGCCAATCAGGGCCCAGCAGGCTAGTATAAGAAGAGCTGCAGGGCCAGAGCAAGATCAGTTCCCTGTTAGAGCTGGAGGAGAGTGGATGCTCTGTCTGTCTGGCTGAGAGAGCTGCAGGACCTCGGGCAGAGCAATGCTGGCAGAGGTCTGGGGGGAGGACACAAAGGAGCTCCAGCCTGGCTCCAGACCTGGTAGGTCTTCAAATATGTTAAGGACTGTTATAAAGAGGATGGTGATCAATTGTTCTCCATGTCCACTGGTAGGACAAGAAATTATGGGTTTAGTCTGTAGCAAGGGATATTTAGATTTGATATCAGAAAAAAACATTCTAACCATAAAGATAGGTAAGCACTTCTGTGGGAGGTTGTGGAATTCCCATCATTGGGGGTTTTTCAGGTTAGAGACACTGCTGCAGTGGTCTAGGTGTACTTGATCCTGCCTCTCAAGGTTCCTTCCAAGCCCACATTTCTATGATTCTATATGCTGATTATATCTTAGGTTGCATCTCGTAATACAAGACTAACTCATTAACACCATTGGAAACCTTCATGTTGACCTTCAGTACTTGCTATAGCAAGTAGTACTCACTGGAGTAGAAATGCACAAATATTCACTCTTTTAGTTATTCTGAGCAAAAATGTTCTAGACAATGAGCTACTGTATTTCTTTCCCATGCTGGCTGGATGCATCCAGAGCTTTGGAGCGGAGCCCGGAGCTGGAGCGCGGAGCAGCTCCGGAGCAATGGAGCTGCAGGTTTTTGCTGGAGCTGGAGCAGAGCCGGAGCACAGCTCCAAAGCCCTGGGTGCATCATTAGATATGAGTCCTGTAAGTGGCATTAACTGATTGATTGGCTGGGGCTGTTGCTCCGTTACATTGATGGTCTTATGGTTCTTTATTTATGGCAATTCCATTCTCTTATGTTGTGACAATGGATATATCTACACTAGAAAAATTAGTACCCATTTTTTTCAGCAATAGGGCTAGTGTGCTATTGTTAGTAGCATTGTAAGTGCTAATGTAGACAGGGCTCGTGTCAACTTGCTCTGACAATGCCTGTGCATCATGCTCCTTGGTTAAACTAATATTTGTTGCAGGAAGGAAGCTTCTTTTCTTAAGGAAATAGGCTCCCATTCTGTAATATTCTTTTGTATTGACTTCAGTGGAGGTGTACCAAGATCTAGCAGTGTAGAATATCTAGTGAGATCTGGGCCATAATGTCTTCAGTTCTTCACCAAGATACCTGCATTGCCTTTCTAGACATGTCACTTCTTGTGTGATTTAAATAACCTACTGGATGCTTTGTAATTATGCAATAAGGGTTTACCTTTACAATTACAGTTAAGTTATGGGGGGGGTTATTTTTTGTTTTTTCTTGCTATCTTCAAAATTTGACTCTCTTTTTTTGTCTTCTTTCTTGTTTCAGCAAATGAAAGAATTTCTGAACAGTGAAATTGCAGAATTTTTGAAGTTTGCACAAAATGCAGCCAAGAGTTGCGTTCAGGATTATGATACCATCTCTGAGGATGCACTGCTTTATACTGAGGTAACAGAAATGTTTGTGCATTCATTCATTGAATAAATAGATGAAAATATTGGGGGGGAAATAACATACTAGCCAGGGATGAGCAGATGTGCAGAGTATAAATTCAGTAAACTGAGGTAATTGAATATAAATAAAGAAATGTAGTTTGTCATCAGTGAAGCATGCAGTGTCCCTTCGGCAGCAGCTGGGGCTCCCCCGTTAGGTAGGCCCATCGAACCATCACCTTGACAAGCCCTACCTCCCTGCACCTGGACCCCTCTGACAAGCCCCCCACACCCAATCCCCATCCCACTGAGCCCCAGCCAGCTGCACCTAGACCCCAACCCCATCAAGCCCCACCCCCCAGCACTGGACTGCCTCCACTAAACCTCCCCCCTCCCAAACCCCATCTTCCCCAACCCAGACCCCCATGCTGAGCCCCAACCACCAGCAGAAACCCATTGCCCCTGCACCCGGAACCCCCCAACGAGCCCCTGTGTATTCAGATCTCCCACTGAGCCTCCCGCACCCAGATTGCCCCACCACAGAAACCTCTCACTCCACACCTGGATCCCCCCCACACTAAGCCCCTCCATACTTGGATCCTGTTGGGCTGAGCCTGCCAAGCCATACCTGGTGTGCCTCGCACAGTGGGGCAAGGCCCCAGGTTGTTTCTGGGGCAAGCCCAGCCCTTGCACCGTGTCAGGGTCAGGTGCAGCCTCACTGCCGAGTCCCTGTACTGCGGCAGGTGGGAGCTTCAGGGTGATCTCCCACCTTAATGCAGCCAGTGGCCAGTGCTCCCCACTGCCAGGCTGGAGCCACATTTATTTATTGACAATTAAAATTTGCAGAATTTTAAAATGTGCATATAATTTTAATTTTTGGCACAGAATTCCCTCAGTATGAGATAAGACTTTGCTATACCTCCTTGGACTCACTCGAAATCACTATCATAGAAAAGTGAAGGCAGTGTTATCGATCTGATGTCATATGTCATAGTGAAGTAGGGTGAAGGCAGCTCTCTGTTAGGTCCCAAATATTTTCTGTTACAGTGGTACATATTCCTTTAAAACTGTTAAATAGTGAATGGAAAAAATAAGAGCATCATAAGAATATGAATGGCAAGATCTGAATTTCTGCCTTATTCCTGTACTAATTTGCAATGGGAGCAGACATGTGGGGGACCCTGAATATGAAGTTGGCAAATATAAATTTTAATTAGAAGTTTTTTTATTTGTTAGAGATGAAGTGGAGAAAGTACTAATAAAATAAAACATTTTGATAATTGTGTATATTTCTAGTAGTGACTTACCTTGACGTGAAATAGTCTATTATTGTGTTAGAATGGTAAACTCTTCCAGATGTAAAATGTGTTACTTTCTGTCTTATAGCACAGAGCACTGTCTCAGTCCACACATCATAATAATTACAATATTTCTTAGTGAGTAGTTACTTCAGCTAAATTTGGTAATAAGGCTGACCTTATTTCACCTTAACATTTTCTTGCTTTGCAGTTTCTCGTACAGAAGACAGATTTGTTCTGTAGTTGAGAAATAGTTTGGGTAGACACAATTATTAGAATCCTGTTCTACATTATAGCTTTAGTGTTGTTTCAGAAAAGAAACAATAAGGAATAAAAACATAGATTTGTTTAAAATTGAGATTAGCCTTAATTTGTTCTCTACCCTTGTTATATATTGTCTATTGTTGCAGTTTGTGTCCATTTTTTTTTTTTTAAACAGAGGACCCTACATCTGGTCACAAAATGTGGCGTCATTCCTCCATGTCCTCTAGACTGTGATTTATATTTAACAAAATTACTTGACTCCAGTCATCTTTGAAGCAGCAATTGTGGACAGAGAATGGAATAATTTTTAGTTGGTGCAAGTAATGAATTACTAAAGTCCATGAGTACGTGATGTGAAATTAGTGTAATTTGTTTCCGCGTCCAGGGTTCACATGCAAATGAATGTGTTTCCACAGGGGACATTCCCTTCCTCTTTACCCTTGCATCCTTCACCTGAAGCCTACATAAAATAGATACCATGAAAAAGGAATTATTAAGGGTGTTTCAGAGTCCAACTAGAAGGCTGAGCCTCCAAAGAAAGTTGCTTATTTGCTGAGAGAAAGACTTAACTAGTTCAATGCAAACTGATTGGCCGAAACATGTATTTACAGATTGGTATCTGAATAAAAATCTTATTTTTAAGTACTCCTTATGCCTTCATATACTGTATTAACAGTGATCATTACAGCTCCATAGACTTAATGTATTAGTAGTAATAGGTATTTATTTGCGTTCTACATAAAACTCCAAAAGTTTTCTGAGAGCTTTTCCCTCTCTGTGCTGATTCCAGTACAGCAGAACAACAAACGTTACCTATGGATCTCAAAAACAACGGTCACAGATGACTTAGCTGGCTTCTTGAAGAAGAAAAAAAAGACACAGATTTATTTTTTTTAAAGGCTTTTAAAATTTGGGGGGGAAAGTGTGGGAGATAGGAAGAGCACCGTAATCTGTTTCCCTGATTTTGTTTATTCCTTCCTCATCCTCTGCAGAACCCCCAAAACAAGATCATAGGAACTTTTAGCCACTTTCAAAATGATAAACTTATGGTATTTTATGCAGTGGAAAAACAACAGCAAAAAAAAAAACAACCAAAAATAAAAACCCATTAAGCACATTTGTATCCTATACTTCTTTGTTTTGTGTTTGTACAATGCCTCGCATTCTGAGGCCCTGGTACAGAACTGGAGCATGTAGGTGCTACCACAATACAAATTATATCTGAATACGTTTGTCCACCCCATACTGTTTTTTCTTATCAAGACTGGTTTCATTTCCCTAAAACAACATTTCATCCGTACCAGTAGTCTTGGTTCTATAATACTTCCAAGCTTTCTGGATCAGAGTAATACATAACGTGGTAAAGTACCAAATGCTTTTATGATAAATTACAGAATATACTTTCTTCTCTTCTCTTCTGGCAATTGATTAATTTAGTTAGATTGTTCAGAGTACTGATCTAGACAATCCTTTCTTAAATAAACCCATACTGAGCTCTGCTTTTAATACTTTTCACACTTATAGATGTTTTAATTCTTTATCATTGTTTCCAATATCTTTTCCCTTGGGAACAAGGCCTGCAGATGTTTAATTTTTCTCTATCCTCCCTTGATACCTTCCAAATATGGAAAACTAAATTAGTTCTTTTAATACTGCCTCCAGTCTTAAAACCAATGTATAACTTAGCCAAAAGCTTTCATATTCCCTTCCTAGTTCCTTCAGAATGTAATTTTTCCAAGTTTGGCATGTTTCCACCTTTTATAATTATAATGGCTTAATTATCTACTTTCAGCAACCGCAAAGCCTTTTTCACACACACCCCATGCAGAGAATCATGTCCCATTATCTGGTAGCATCTTATTTTCTGCTACCTTTATAAAGAACTCAGAGCTCTGGAAAAATTAGGGGATTAATGATGTAGTCTCACGCATTTTACAGTTGAAGAAACTGAGGCCTCAGAAATCTAAGACCAGCCTGAAAATGTGGTCCTTATACAAACTCCTGTTTTTGTAGCTGCAAATGGGTAAGTGCAGTTAAGGTTATTTAGTAGTTTCAGTACCTGATTTTTGGGAAAATCAAATACTTAGGCTTCCAAGACCTTAATGCGTTTGTGCCCACAATTTGTGGATATTTTTGAAGACCAATTTTTAAAAATGTGGACTCAGTGATTTGCCAAGGATCACACAGGGACTCAGTGCCAGATCCAAGAATAGAATCTACATCTTGTGACTTCCATTCCTGTCTGTTAACCACAAGATATTCCCTTTGTCTCTCTAGGTTCCTATCTCTTCCTCCATCACAGTGTTATATGAGCGCCTACACACCTCATAGAGTTCATAGAAGTTCATCGAATATCAGGGTTGGAAGGGACCTCAGGAGGTCATCTAGTCCCACCCCCTGCTCAAAGCAGGACCAACCCCCAATTTTTGCCCCAGATCCCTAAGTGGCACCCTCAAGGATTGAACTCATAACCCTGGGTTTAGCAGGCCAATGCTCAAACCACTGAGCTATCCCTCCCCACTTCTTTTTTGGGGCAGTGCTTTTAAAACAAACAACAAGCAGCCTTCTACCAACCTCAATTTTTCCTTTTTCCTCTTGTCACAAACTGTTAAACTGAATTCTAAAGAAGAATAAAGAAATATTTTTAACAAATCTATTCACAGAAATGGATGAAATATGCATTCTTTCTCATAGCTGAAAATACAGGCAGATGTAACTTTTGCAGCAGCATTCTAATTTTTATGAAACTGTTATGGTATTGATACATAGGCTTTGTAACATCCTTTTTTGTTTTTTTCCCCCTTTAGCAATTTTTACGTGCTTGTATTGGACATGTGAAGAAGTACCCTGAATTCTACATTCTCCATGAAATCACCAGTATCATGGGAGGCAAATTTAGCACAGAGTTGACCTTAAAGCTGGAGAAAAAACTACTTGCATTGGTAACATCTCCCTCTCTCTCTAAGTTCAGATATTATTTTCTGATAACCTGAATTAAACATGCATTACAGTATGTAATGCTACATTGATTGAGATCATTCTTCCATGCTTGGACTATAGGTTACAACTTGCATTGCTTTGGTAATAACTAAATTATTTTGGAGACTGGAAGGTAACCGTTCTGTATGAATATTTTTAAAATATGAGAATCTTACATTTTTAGAGGGAATTTATATAAACAATCAAAATGCCAACACTGATGCCAATAAATGTCTGATGCTGCTTTATTTTATTCAAGGGAAAGGCAAGATTTCTTAAAATATTGTCACCTGCCATGCATACGCAACTACAGCTATCCGTAGATTATAAAACTGTAGCATCTGTTGCAACTCCAGAACAGAGAGCTTCTGCTATGCATGATGTGAGTAACTATTGTTGTTATAATGTATGTAATAATGTAATTCACATCATTCTTTGTAGTGGTGTATGATCAATGTAGCATTTCTGTTACAACAATCATCCTCCCATTTTTAAAGTTTGAAATAGCACTAACAGCCTGATCCGATGCTCACTGCAGTAAATTCCGTTCACTTCAATAGACGTTGGATGAGGCCCTTAGAATGTGACATGCCAGCTATCTGTAACCTCTAATGAATTTAGATAGAGCTATTGTTTACAAGTACTCTGGTTAAGGATCTAGTTTTGTATTCATTTAAAAATTATCTTTTTTTTAATTAAAATATCAATATATATGTAATGAAAAGAGTTTGATTATACAAAAAAATTAGTTTACAAAGGATTTTTTTTTCTCCTAATGGAATTTATTTGTCACAGAATGTGAACTCCGTGTTTGAGTTAAATAGTTTATTAGGCTATATGCTAGATTATTTCCTGAAAAGATATCTTAAATTATTACTAGTATCCTTACATAAAGTGATAAGAAGCAGTTGTCTCCTATCACAAATGCCATGTGATGTGGCTTTTTTTAAAAAAAATATGTATTCTACATAACTTGTTGTACACTAATATAGGAGCTATGTTCATAAGTTATGCATTGACCATTCAAGAGACACAGAGATTTTGGAGGGTTGGGGCTTGGAAATGTCTGAGTTGCAAGAGAAGTCAGGATGAAACCATTAACATGTCCCATGGTTCATCAAAGGGTAGTCCTGCTGCTGTGAACTACATATAGTTCACTGGCAAGAACCTTGAAAGAAAGGAAGAAATAGCTAGTGGTTCCTCCTTCCTCACATTTTTGTACTGTCCTAAACTGCTCTTGAGTTCCCCACATTGCCAATTCTGATCATTCCAGCTCTCATCATCTCATCACCCCATGCCTCCAATTACAATATCCTCATGCTTGTGTAGACGCACGAGCATAATTCATGGCAAGTTTCATAATCTTAATTCTGCATTTCTTGTGTTTATCATATTTGGATTTTGTGTTTAACATTCTTGAAAGGTAATATTTACTCAGATCACTGATGTGTGCCTGCATATTTAACTTCACCATAATTTTTTTTTGTGTTGGAACTGCTAATGCTATTTCTGGGCCCATAAGGTGATGACATCTTCTAAATGTCAAGGATACAAGAGAATCCTATGATATTCTAATGAACAAGAAGAGTGATGCTCCATTAGTTGAAATTGACTCTTCAGTGTGTTGTGTTATATGCTTGTATTTGTGATTTATCTGACTCAAAGTACTAACTGTGTGTGTGAGAGAGAGAGATGTGGGGGGAGTTGTTTTGTTTTAAGTGTCATGCAGCTGTTTATTGCTTTTCTTTGTTCCCTTTTTTCCTGGTAATTTTTTGTGCTACAATATGTATGTAAAGGATGCAGAGAACACTTCTAGGGTCTTGCCTTAGTTTCTTTGATTCTGAACTCGAACGTTAATGTTGTGTTTGAATATTTGTTTTCAAATATTTTTTATTCAGTTATCTAAAAAAAACTGGATATTTTAATTAACTTGTTTTTGCTTGTTAATGTTTAAAATGTCATTGTTCATTTCTTTTTTTTTATTAATTTGTTTTAGGACATTAGTTTGGATCCAAATGCTGAAAAGCTTGCTTTAAAATATTGTCCACAAGTAGTTTTAAATAGTCAGTCATTATTTACTTTGTTGAATAATCATGGACTAAACTACAAGGAACAGTGGGAAATACCAGTTTCTGTTAAAATGATCCCTGTCGCAGGTACAGTATGTTTTGTTCACGGGGTTTGTGGTTTTTATAGTCACCTTTCCAGAGGTATGCAGAGAAGAGAATTTCAAAATCCTAATTGTCCAAATAGTCTTTCCCTACATATGCATACTTATGCTTATACATTGATTCCCTGTAACACTATGAATTATTAGCCAAATATGTGCTTCTGTTTTCATTGTTATAAGATTACTTAGGTGTTTCTTTTGCACCGCACCGCTATCTTGTAGCTTAGGATTCTTTTTAATGGTCTGAGATCTAACTTCTCAGTAATCATACTACACGTTAACCCTTCCACTTAATTAATCTAAGTGTGCAGGAAACATTTACAAGTTACAAAACCAGCTTTGTTTCTTAATGAGGGAATGGTAATTGTGTTTCAGATAGAGCATTCAGGCTTTTTAAGTTTTGTCAAATCAGTTTGCATAAACACACACCGACCAACAAAAAGAAGACAAGAGAAAGGAAAAATAAGAAAATAGTGCTCCTTTTCTGGTCTGGTGGTAGATGGGGATAGTCATTTTAGACAGTTTCATGGTGGGGTTATGGCTCTTTCCTTAGGCATACAGAGTCTGGTCCATGTAAATTCTCTGATTGGAAAGGGTGGATTAGAGGCACAATCTCATAGCTAGATGTAGTTTCCCCCTCTTTCCTGGTGACAGGAACCAGTGGCACTGCCATCAGAATGTTCAGGCAAAACCAAGTCTATCACCTAGAGTTCATTGGTAAAATCTGAGAAATTCCTTGACTTCAAGTCTATAGGCATGGCATTCATGACTGGCATCAGAAAATAAAGAAAAGCAAAGGGAAAAAATGAACACAAAATAAAACCAACAAAAGCAGAGAGAGGGATGAGCTTAGGCCCTTTTGGGTTACTCTGGTTTTTAGACTTGATCGGCCCATAGAAAATTACTCGGCATTCACAACAGTCTTTCTGGAAGTTTCTAGTAGCTTTTCTAACTGATTTAGGAGCCTAAATCTCAATTTCAGAGAGGATTTAAGCACTTTTTGGCTTCCAAGTGTTTAAATCTTTTTTGAAAATGAGACTGAGCCCTGGTTGATACTACAGAGTTAGGTTGACGTAAGGCAGCGTATATCAACTTAGCTCTGTAAGCGTCCACAGTAAAATGTAGCTCCTTTCTATGTAATTCACCCACTACAACGATTTAATAACTCTACCTTCGTGAGAAATGTAGTGCTTAGGTCGATTATAGTTAGGTTGATGCAGTGTCAGTGTAGATACTGCGTTGCTTATGTCGACTGCTGCTGCATTTCAGAAGCCTTCCCGCAATGCACCACGCTGACAGTTAAATCAGTGCAAGCGCTGCTGGTGAGCACATACATCACTGACACAAGGAGCGTAGTGTGGACATGCAAAAGCAATTTAATTACTGCGGTGACTGTATGTTAACGTAACTTAGGTTGACTTAATTTTGTAATGTAGTCATACCTTTAGGCTCCTGAATCAGTTAAGTGTTGCAATGATGTGTGCACTAAATGCCTAAATACCTTTAAAAGTTTAGGCCTAAATCAATTACACTCACTCTGTTAGAAGTAACCCAAGTCAATTGTTCCTATTGTCATGACCAATCTCAGTGTTTAAAACATTGGTTTTCAGCCTGTGGTCTGCGGACCTTGGGGGTCCACAGACTGCCTAAGATTTCCACCTTCATTAAAAAATTTTTACGGGTCTGCTAATAAAAAAAGGTTGAGAACAACTGGTTTAAAATAAAAGATTACTTCATACATGTGGCACACCTATCATTTCAGTGTCACTTTAGAAAGTCTACAGGATTTGTTCTTCTCAAGAGTATGTATGTTGCTCTTCCTTGCAAATGAACACCTACAAAAATGATGTTCCAAAACTTGAGAATTTTTGAATTTTTGACTCAGATATTGTGTGTTTCCAGTGTGTTTGATCATTTTGAAAAGCAAAAACCAATGACTTAAAATGAATTAATCAATATACCCAGACATACTGTAATCAGATTAAAAAATAAAACAAAACATGGATGTGATTTAACACCTCATATCATCTTCAGTGAATATGGTTTAATGTGTATCTGATATATTTTTGTCAACTGTAAAAGTGCAGTTATGGTCAACAAATTGACTGTAAAAATGGCACACCTTAATATCTCCAGTGTGTTTACTGTGTACTTATTTTTCTGACTGAAATATTTTTTTCCACCTGTTCGCCCTGGGGCCCTGGGAGACAAAGCTGGTTTCTAATCTAGTTCACACATCAACAACAGAATTATTTCATTTCAGTTATATAACATTTATTACTGTCATGGTGACCTATATCAAATGTAACAACACTATACACCAATACCTATCTCAGATAATTCCGTTACGTGAAAGCTATTAACTATATCAAAGAACAGCAAGACTCCTTCTGATGAAGCAGAAGGGGGTGGGGGGGTGGGGGGAAGAATCTTGTGATATTATTTGAAAGATGCCATCCCATCCCATAAAAGCCATTAGCTGTCTCAGAATTACATTTCAGTGTTGTACCATGATCTGCATGTTTGGGTTTTTCTTTCATTTAAAAACAAAGTCAGGGAGCATGAAAATTCAGCTATTTTTATAGCTGTGATTTTGGTGCTTCATGAGGAAGCAGCCATCTAGGATGCAGGTATCATGGCCTTTCTGCTCAATATTATTATGCTTTTCAGTTAAAAATCCGTTCAGTTAATATAGTTTAGCTGGAGTTATTAATTTATTCCATAAATTCATTGAAGGAAAACATGAGGCAGTTTTCTATAATAATCTGGAAATGAGCCAAGAAGGAAATTTCTTTTTCTGTAAAGAAAAAACGGTCCAGTTTCGTGGCAATTATCATAAAAAGTAAACTTTAAAAAAATCAGCTACTGAAGTTACTTCTCTGTTCTTAAGGAGAGAAACTGATAGTTTTTTAGACCTTGTCCTACCTTGTTACTGAGAATAGTAACAATCTCTAGAGATATTGCAATTAACATTGAGTTTGGACACGCTATTTTATATCACATTATTGCAGTGAAATGCCCTCCTTGTGTTCTAAAATTGTAAGCTGTGCTCTTTGTGAAGTAAGTAAATGTGTTCCTTGCAAATTTTATAAATTATAGTAATGTAGGGATGGTATTGAAGAATTAACTGTATAATAAGAGAGCTTCAGAAAAACATTCACCTATAGTTTCATAAAACAAATTAGTAAAAACTTCCTGAAATTGAAAGGGCCAGTGTTACAATGTACTGTTCTATAAATAAGTTAGGTTAGTAGAAGAAACTCCTGCCAGTAGAAAACACAAAAAACTTGTAGTTTAGTCTAAACTAGGTGGTCAAGCGATTTAAAAAAAAAAAAGTAATTGCGTCTCAATCGTGCAATTTTAAAAAAAGTAATCACATTTTAATCGTGCTGTTGAACAATAATAGAATACCATTTATTTAAATATTTGTGGGTGTTTTCTACATTTTCAAATATATTGATTTCAGTTACAACACAGAATACAAAGTGTACAGTGCTCAGTTTATATTTATTTTTGCATACAAGTATTTGCACTGTAAAAAATCAAAAGAAATAGTATTTTTCAATTCACCTACTACAAGGACTGTAGTGCAATCTCTTTATCATGAAAGTTGAACTTACAAATGTAGAAAACAATATAAAATTTTAGAGCCTGTAAGTCCACTCATTCCTACTTCTTGTTCAGCCAATGTCTTAGACAAACAAGTTTGTTTACATTTGCAAAAGATAATGCTGCCCACTTCTTGTTTACAATGGCATCTGAAAGTGAGAACAAGCATTCTCATGGCACTGTTGTAGCCGGTGTCACAAGATATTTATGTGCCAGATGTACTAAAGATTCATATGTCCCTTGATGCTTCACCCACCATTCCAGAGGACATGCGTCCATACTGATGACGGGTTCTGCTCAATAACAATCCAAAGCAGTGCGGACCGATGCATGTTCATTTTCATTATCTGAGTCAGATACCACCAGAAGAAGGTTGATTTTTCTTTTTTGGTGGTTCAGGTTCTGTAGTTTCCGCCTCGGAGTGTTGCTCTTTTAAGACTTCTGAAAGCATCGTCCACACCTCATCCCTCTCAGGTTTTGGAAGGCACTTCAGATTCTTAAACCTTGGGTCGAATGCTGTAGCTATCTTTAGAAATTTCATTTTGGTATCTTCTTTGCATCTTGTCAAATTTGCAGTGAAAGTGTTCTTAAAATGAACAACATGTGCTGGGTCATCATCCGAGACTGCTTTAACATGAAATATATGGCAGAATGCGGGTAAAACAGAGCAGGGGACGTACAGTTCTCCCCCAAGGACTTCAGTCGCAAATTTAATTAACACTTTTTTTTTTTAACGAGCGTCATCAGCATGGAAGCATGTCTTCTCGAATGGTGGTCGAAGCATGAAGGGTCATACGAATGTTTAGCATATCTGGCACGTAAATACCTTGCAATGCCAGCTACAAAAGTGCCATGCAAATGCCTGTTCTCACTTTCTGATGACACTGTAAATAAGAAGAGGGCTGAACAAGAAGTAGGACTGGTGGACTTCTTGAAGTTTTATATTGTTTTGTTTTTGAGTGCAGTTACGTAACAAAAAAAAAAATCTACATTTGTAAGTTGCACTTTCACGACAGAGATTGCACTACAGTATTTGTATTTGTATGGGGTGAATTGAAAAATACTGTTTTTTGTTTATCATTTTACAGTGCAAATATTTATACTCAAAAATAATATACACTTTGATTTCAATTATTACACAGAATACAATATAAATGAAAATGTAGAAAACATCCAAAATGTTTAATAAATTTCAAAACTGCTATTAATTGTGATTAATTTTATAATTGCGATTAATTTTTTTTGAGTGAATCTCCTGAGTTGACCGCGATTAATCGACAGCCCTAGTCTAAACCAATTAAGTCAAGCAAATACAAATTTTTTTGTTGGCAGATGAATCCTAGCAGAAGTTTGAATATAGGCTTCCCAATTTTTTTACGTGTCTACTACCTTCTGACCATTTTTTTACTTTGTTTCCTCCAGTTTGTTAAAGAAGTTAAAATGTTGTCTTGAGTCAGTGGATTGTGAATTGATGGTGATATGGAATCTCAAAATTTGGTGTGAATGAAAAAAAAATGTATTTTCTTCAATATTTGTTGAATACCCAAGGCAAATAATTGGGAGTTAAGTGGGTAGGGAAATACTTTGTCCCACCTCCCATTACAGTTGCTAACCAATTTTTACTTAGCTCGCAGTAAGCCGGGGTGTCAACCTGTCCCACAGCAGTCTACTGTGCATTCTGTTCATGTTGACCCTGGTGCTGTGCACTCAAAGTTTTTTGGTGTGCTTTAATCTGCTCCCATTTCAAAGTGGGACAGATCAAAGTGCACTGCAGAATGTTTTGCTGGCAGCGCCACATGGACGCTTAGGCTATGGCTACACTACAGCGCTTGCAGTGGCATGGCTGTACCGATGTAGCTGTGCCGCCGTAGCACTACCAGTGCAGACACCCTAAGCCGAAGGGAGAGAGCTCTGCCATCAACTTAATTACTCCAGCCCCCACAAGGGGCAGGAACTATGTCAGCGGGAGAAGTTTCCTCCTGGCACTTAGGTCAGTGTAACTTAACGTCGCTTATGTTTCTCAAGGATGTGAGTAACTTATACTGACTTAAGCTGCAGTGTGTACGTAGCTTTAGTGTGCAGTGAGCTGGGTGCAGGGTAGATTCACACCCCAGCTTGCTGTAAAATAAGTGTTCATGTAAACAAGCCGTGATAATGGGAATTCCATACCAGGGAGGGAGTTGGCAAGAGGGGATTGGAAGGAGTGAATACAAATATTTGCTTCATATACAAATACATGAAATTTGCAAAACTGTCTAATCTGTAACTGCATTGACTCAATGCATACCTATTTGATGGTTTTCACTTTAATCTGCAGAATGCTAAATTAACACTTTATCACTTAAAGGGCTCCCATCATGTGTGATGTTATCAAGAGGGTGGTCTTATTCTCTGAAATAACCAAACTCTTCAGTATACTTTTTTTGTTTAAAGTGTGTGTCTTACCTTCAAATGATTTTGTAAAGATTAATTTCACTGATTCCCCCCCCCTCCCCCCCGTAAAATTAACTACATTTTCAAGGGTATCTCCATTGTCTTCAGAGTAAGTTGTCTATGATATGAATGTTGCACTTAAGACAAAGTCTAAAAATAGGAGGGCATTACAACTGACTGTGGCTAAGGATATAGTTTAGGTTGCTGAACATTCCTTGCTGGTAATGAGACATGAAATGGAAAAAAACAAGCTTGACGCTCAGAGCCGTGGATCACTTTGTGAGGCTGGCAGTTGGAGAAAATATCTTTTTTTATTTGCAAACTGAACATACTTGATATGGGAATCGGTGAGATATAATGAATATGAGACCCCAAAATGCTAATTTTACAAATTAACTTTTCAGGATAGAACTGCACTTTTAAATAGTATGTGAAACTGAAGTAAGCTGTCAACCTATTGCATATTACTGCCATGGGGACCTGATAAATTTCACTTCTCCTAGATGTATTTGTTCCCCAACGAATAAGCAATAGAAACGAATTATTTTTTTCACCCTTTTTAATTTGACTGTAAAATGGTTTTGAGTACAAGTCAGAGGAACGAAGTTTAATATTTAAATTACCTAATGATTTTTCTTTAGAGTATGGGAAACGTAAACCCTGTCCTTCTCTTAAAAGGTGCCAAACCAGTCAAAGTGATTTATATCGACTCACCACTCCCAAAAAAAGAGATAACTGTGAGAGAGAAGAACCAGATTTTTCATGAAATCCCGCTGGACACTCTGACTTCCAAAAATTCAATTATTCCAGTCTCTGCTGTGTTGATGGACAATCCATTTGAGGAAAAGATGTTTCAGTGGGACGTATGTAGCTGTCTGTCTTTTCAAAAATATGCTAGCTTATTTCCTTGATCTTTGTGTTCTGCAGTAATATGGGGGGGGGGAAACAAGGTTCTCTCCATTATTATCACTGAATTATGGAGTGAGGTTTTTTTGAATGCATCTCTCTTTTCTTAAATGCTTCTGTCCAATCTAGTCTGATTACTGATGTGTGCCCTCTTTAAATATATTTGTTTGTGTGACTTACGTAGATGGCAGTTTTCATATTGTTTCTTCCCTTTATTCATATTTTGAAAGGCTCTTGTGACTCTTAGATTTAGAGGTGTTTTATACGTAAATTACTGAAATATTTTTCTTTGCGTCTTCAAAATAATGTCTGGTGGGTACAACATTTTGTGCATCTCTGTTGCATTGGATTTAGCAATTTGTTTTACTTTGCTGTGATGCACTTTATTGTTGATTTAATTTTTCTTTGTTATATGAAGATGCCTCCTGATGCTTGTCAATTAAGGAGGACTCAGACTCTGGACCACAGGGATCTAGACTTTGACAATGATGTCACAGAATTGGAGACCTTTGGAGCAACATGTAAGCCCTTGAAGACATCCAGAACGGAAAATCCTCCTGCTAACGTATGTAAAACTCTGTCAGACAAGCTAAAAATAGAGGAACAGTTGGTATCTATTGTAAGAGATGGTGCTGAAGAGGGAACAAGCAAAGTTAACGAGCAGGGATTTTCAGCATGTAGTAATATGCAGAATGTGAACAAGACACAACTAACATCATCGATTGGTGATGTCATGTGGCCTGATTGTGATGAAAATTCCTCCGTTAAAGGCCTTGATTCAGATGAAGTTGAGTTAAATGATGAGCAACATGGTGCGGCCACAAACAAAGTATTGGACAGTTGTACAAAGTTAAATACTTCGGCTAAAACTGATAGTTTCAAGAGAGAATCTGAAATTACAGAAGTAAATGAGACTCCCATTTCTTTTTGCAATAGTGATACTGATGAAGAACGTTTGATTATTGACACAGAATGTAAAAGTGTGGAATATTGCAAAGCAGCTGTGTTCAGTTCTAATCCAGACTCTGGAGCAGATATACCTAAATCACCCTTCCCAATACAAACTTCATCAAGTAGCTTGGCTAACTCTTCAGAAAGCCCAGACCAGAAGAAAATTGCTTCCAAAAAACCTTTCAAAAGGCTGTCTAAAGAATTTGACCCTCTTGGACAAATTTTGAAAATGCAAACTGAACTGCTTAAGCCGCCTTCCCCAAAAGCTCCTGAGCAGCCACTGGTAAATTGTGATAAAAGTTCTAATCCTACACCAAGCCTTGTGCCACCACCTTCAAAACCCACTGTAGCTTCCAGCGTGGAGCCTGCTGCAAATATGAGCAGCTTACCTAAACTTACATGGACTTCACATTTTCAGGGAGCTTCAAAGGGTAAGTGTTGTGGTCAGTGTATGCAAAGTTGGAAGGAGAATTTGATAAGGCAGCCACAGAAGCCGTAATTCAGTCCTGTTGAAAGCAGTAGTGGTAGCAAATGTGTTAATTTTTGAGGGTGGAGGAGAGGTGATGGAGCTTGGAACAGCACTTTATTGTGTGTGAGTGATAAGGAAAATCTTGGATGCTCTGCTTAAATGCAGAAAATGTGCAGAAAATCTTTGTAGCTATATTGATCCTTGATGGAAAATGTATAAAGAAGGTAAAATTTTATTTGATTTATTTTACTATTGAGCCAGCAAAAAAGAGTTACAGTACCTAAGCTTTCAGGCCAAGAAGGGACCCTGTCTTTCAACAGCTTCTCAAGCTTTGGGGGGACTCCAAATATTGTGTATCGTCACTCGTGGTCCATTAAAATGGCCATATTATTTGTAAAATATATTGAAATACATTTATTCTCTATCTCATTTATATCTTCACTAAAAATCTACGGTCTGATTATCATTTGTGCCAATGAGAATTAGTCCCTGTCACTGCATTACTACCCCATGTGCGTTTTTGTGGCAGAACACAGTGCTGTAGCTTCTCTGCCTCAGTTTTCCTGACAGAGTTTAGAATCCAGTTCAGAGGTTTATGTGACTCAGCCCTCTGGCCAGCTCGCTCCAAAAGTTCAAACCCCTTTAAGGGTAGCAGAGTCCGAAGTCCCAGTACAAACCAAACAAGTCTTTCTCCCAGTAGGGCTTAGTTCTCTGCTTCTTTTGGGATTATTTGTCTATTCATCCTCTGGTCTCAGCTCTAAGTCCCTGCACCCCTTTCCTTAAGGTAGGGCACCTCTTCTGTGGCCTGGCTTAACAACCATCAGCAGGTAACAGGTACTTCCAGAGTGTTCTTTCATCTTTTTATATTCCATTCAATTCAAAATGGTGGAAGGAGGTTTGCTTTACAATATCAAGTGCTGCTTTTCAGTCCCAAAGAAATTGTCTAATCCTTTTGTGGTGAAAATAAATGGACGGTGACATTTGGGTATTTGTGACCAAAGAAGGAGATGGGTATTGTACAACTTGTAAACAATAGGACATCATTTTTCTCTTCTTACTTTTGGTGTTAATGCTCCTGGCCATTGTGCCAGCAAGCCAGAATCAGCTGAGTAATACTGAATGAATGGGGAACCCCATAACTAAGAAGCAAGGGATAGAGGGCGGTAGTGGTTGAAAGTTAGCTCTTTGAGTGGTGCTGGCAATAGTAAAAGGAAGAAAACCTGGGGAAACTTTCAATTAAGCTGAAATGAGGGTTTAAAAAGGTAGTTTCGTCGACACCATTTTTTTTATCCAATTTTTTTTCATCACTCTAACCATATATTTACCCTTCCAGCTCAGGATGTAATTCCCAGCTCAGTGAGACATACCCATGCTAGCTGTGATCAGCCTAGGGTACTAAAAAAATAGAAGTGTAGCTGCAGTATCAGAGATGTTGGTGCACACTCGGAGCAGCGAGCCCTCATGCCGCCACAGCTACTCTTCTAATTTTAGCACACTATCTCAATCAGAGTGGGTATATCATCTCAACCTGGGAATTACACCCTCAGGTGTTCACACCTGCCCTCAGTCAGAGTGGGTATATCATCTCAACCTGGGAATTACACCCTCAGGTGTTCACACCTGCCCTCAATCAGAGAGGTACAAATTTGTTCTTTTAGTATCTTGGCTTTCACACAGTAAAAATATGAAATTCAAGTGTTTGGCACTTAGAACTTTGATTTCTCTAGCTATGCCAGCAAACCAATGCTGCTGGAGTTGTGCTGCCAAATGAAAGAATGGCAGTCATAAAGTGTTCAGTAAACCATTTGAGGTGATTCAAAATTATACGGTAATTCTGATAAACTTCCATACTTTTCTGTATCTTTTTTGGCAGCAGGCCTGGAGCAGACGCACAGATTATTGATTAATTCGTGATTCTTTTCAGTTCATGTCATTCAGATCATGTACTAGGAATAAATGATTTTGAAATATCTCTCTTTGGATGTATATCCTGTGTGTATAACTTTAATGTTGATCTAGATTTAATATTTTTTCACAGTGTTATATCAGTTTTTGCTTTGTTCTAAGATTGGCACATATTTCCACCTTTCCTATCTGTTACTCCTTCTTCAGATAAACGATTGATACTTAACCCCAGAAAAGTTTATATTTCTGTTTTTGTTTTTTAAACTCTATTAAAGGCATCATAAAAGAGATGCTGAATGAAGTTTTATTTACCTACCTAAAATTTAAGTTTTGGGGGCTGAACAGGCTGATGGGTCCTTTAACAAAGGTTCTTTTTAAAATCTCTTTAAAATGTACAGGAATCAGTTTAAATTTGATTTTGAAGAGCTGGATGTGATAGTTCATCCAGGCTACACTTAGCCCAGAGATACAGGGGCAAAAGTAGGTTTGTATGCCATCTCACAGCTCCTCAGTTTGGGGGTCAGTTAAGCATCCAGCGCTATTACATGGAGGTAACTCTCAGAAGGCATCATAAATAGATTTTTTGGCCCTTTTGTGTGCCCCCAGTGGATGGGCTGACTATCTGGCCTGATGACAGGTTTCAGAGTAACAGCCATGTTAGTCTGTATTCGCAAAAAGAAAAGGAGTACTTGTGGCACCTTAGAGACTAACCAATTTATTTGAGCATAAGCTTTCGTGAGCTACAGCTCACTTCATTGTGAAGTGAGCTGTAGCTCGTGAAAGCTTATGCTCAAATAAATTGGTTAGTCTCTAAGGTGCCACAAGTACTCCTTTTCTATCTGGCCTGAGTGTATGCAGGATGTCAGCATTTGAAATATGCATTGTAGTTGTAGTCATGTGAGTACTAGAGTCTTGGACAAGGTGGGTGTGACGTTCGTCTGGTGTTATCTGGACCAGTGATCTGCTAGGTCACTCCGATTCTTGACTCTGGGAGCCAGCCTTACCCTGCTCTGCTGTGAGAACCCCCACACCTGGGTTGTTCATGCACAGTCTCTGGCATGTAAACTGCTTGGATTGTGCAACCGAATGACACTAGCCAATATCTCCAGTCCCAGACACAACCCTAGGAACCTCCATCTTGCAGCGTCCAGTTGTGCCCGCTGGACGCTGCAAGCTTATGTGAGTTTGTCAATTTAACAAAAGGCATCCCAAAAGGCATCTCTGACACACTTCAAACCAAATGCACTGCTTCAGGTAGAATAAACAAACAGATTTTTTAACTATAAAGATAGATTTTAAGTGATTATAAGTCAAAGTATAACAAGTTGGATTTGGTCAAATGAAATAAAAGCAAAACGCATTCTAAGCTGATCTTAATACTTTCAGTGCCCTTACAAACTTAGATGCTTCTTATCACAGGCTGACTGGTTGCCCTTCAGCCAGGCTCCACCCTTTGATCAGCGCTTCAGTCACTTGGTGGTGATGTCTGTAGATGGAGGTGGAAGAGAGAGGAAGAGCATGGCTAATGTCTCTCCCTTGTATCATGTTCTTTCTTCCCTCTTGGCTTTGCCCCCCCTTTAGGGTCAGGTGAGCATTACCTCATCGCAGTCCCAAACTGACCAAAGGAAGTGGGGTGACTCGCTTGAGAGTCCGACAGATCCTTTGCTGTTGCCTAGGTCAATGTCCTTTGTTCCTGTGAACTGCCCCTCTGGTCTTGGGGAGCTTTTTCCTGGGCTTACCTTAAGCCATGAGGACACATTTTCAGCATCATAACTATATACATGAAATTAAAACCCATAAATTACTGTAACATTACTTTAACAACAATGCTCAGTGCATCATGAGCCTTCCGAAGACCCCCCATATGACAAACTTTGCATTGGATACCACACAATCATTTTACAGGGATGAACATGGGGGTGCTGGGTGTTCCCCCGAGGTACAGAACGTCACAGTGAGTGAGGTAATATCTTTTATTGGACAAACTTCTGTTGGTGAGGGAGACATTCGAAAGTCAGTTTTCTTAGTTTGAAGCATAAATATGTTAAAAATCAAACATCTTGCCACGTACATGGTGTTTCACAAAATTATACACTAGTTTAGTAGCTGCTGGATCAAAAGCCTAAAAATGTCTTTATTCTGAATATGAAACATAAAAAGAAAGAGGCAAAGAACTACAGGTCATGTGCAGTGATGGCAATGAAAGCAATTAATCTAGAACTCCTACATTTAGAGATGGCAGCTGCCAAAACACCATTGTTGCTGTGTTTTGAAGCCATCAAAAATTATGTATTATTCTAAATCTATATAGGTCCGAGAAAGACATCCAGTTTTATTAATTGCAATTCTATATTTTAGTAGATGCATTTTAAACCAAACTGACGATGAGCTTCGGGCAATAAGAGTTCCTGTACCCATGCAACCCTGGCACTTTTTTTTAGGTCTTTTAGTCTTTTTAAGCCTGTAGCACTTGTCCCCAGCCATGGGCTTGGTCTCCTAACTACTATGATTATAGCTGTGTACAGTATTCTAAATCTTTTCTCTCTAAATCTTAATAGATCACAGAATTAAATTCACATTCACTAACAATTTCTGATTCCACAGATGATCACAGTATTTGGGACAGAATCTGCCATGTTACAGCAGAGTAGATTCAGATTTACTACTTTTGTCTTCAGTGGAGTCATTCCGGGTGTCCACTGGTGCAACAGAGGTCAGACTCTGACCCTCCATTTGTATTAGAACAGCAGCCTAGTGTTCTGTTTGCATAAGAATAGCTGTGACTAGGGCAAAATATATGCAAGTGTTTAGTATACTTTTAGTTATTACACAGGATTGGTCCATGAAATTTTCTAGGTTTGGTTTAGCTAGAAATTCATAGCAAGTGACCCCTCTGGTTTGATAAGACAATTTTACAAACCTCTAACTAAAAGATTAAAATACAATAAATGTTTTATTCTACTCTAAGAGGGAAAAAAATCTAAGTACTTTCTTGTAAAGACTATGTGAGCCTGTTTTCTGTTTTTATTTATTTTCAAAAGGATTGCTCCCAAGTGAACTTAAGATGCTCGTTGAAGACCAGTCAGAATACACAGCTCCTCAGGATGGCAATCTTGTATATAAATTATTCAGTCTGGATGACCTGCTGTTACTCGTACGTTGCAGTGTACAAAAAGTAAGGACAGGGCCACGATCCTATAATAAAAGACAAATCAGAAAGGTAAAGATCTTGCTTTCGGCACCTTTTACATATGTGCTTGACCGAAACTTGTTCCATTAACAAAACTTTTATTTAAAGTGCTCTAAGGAGATAAAGGCATTGCCTCAAGCGCTGCAGTATTGTTTACACACACTTATTCCTTTAATGTATTTCATCCAGTCCTCACTAATACATTCTTTTGTATTTTGTTCATTTCTGTAACTGTCCAATTTCTATCCGATGCGCAATTATTTTCTGTAGGGAGAGAGGCAAGGATATCTTTTGACTTGTGTAGCCCCATTTAGTTCATGCAGTTAAGTACTTTAGGGTCTGATCCCTCACTACTTACTGTGGTGACACTCCCACAATGGGAATTTGGTCTCATTAAGTTAGGAGATTGCTGCTCTATTGCTCGTGCTCTCACACTTTGTGTGACCTTGAGCAAGTCAGTTAATCTCAACTGTACGCTTGTAAAATGGAAATAATTATAGTTACCTCACAAGAGTTGTGGGAATATTAGTATTTGTAAATTGCATTTAGATCCTAGGAAGATGATGCAGAAATGCAGAGTATCAGAGGGGTAACCATCTTAGTCTGTATCCACAAAAACAAAGGGAAGTCCGGTGGCACCTTAAAGACTAACAGATTTATTTGGGCATAAGCTTTCGTGGGTAAAAAAACCACTAAAGCTTATGCCCAAATAAATCTGTTAGTCTTTAAGGTGCCAAAGGACTCCTTGTAGAAATGCAAAGGACTCTTATTTTATGTATCACATACAAAAAAACTACATTAGAACAATGTTCAGGTTCCAAAATCAAGCACTCAAAAGTTAGGAATTGCATATGTACAAGAGGGCTGAATTAAGGTTGTGCCAGGTACCCCTTAATTCTGACATTTCTTAACTTTTTTTAGCATTTGACTTTGCAACTTTAAAATTCTTTTTCCTTTTTATGAAAAATATAATTTACTCATTTAAAAAAAAAAAAAAAGCAAACTGAAACACTCCCTCCCCACAAAACAGAACACAACCAGAAATTCCCTGATGTGGAACCATACTGACCCTCACCTGGGTCATCAGCTGGGTTGGGACCTTTAGATCCATAGCAGAAACATCTTGACCACTGCAGCTAATGAAGTAACTGGGAGGAGCAGGGTCTTCTCTATGTGAGACAGATACTAGATGGGGAGTATGAGACACGCCTTTGTTGCCAGCACCAGACAAACCTGCACTGAGCACATGCAAATTATGATTTTCAAAAGCTTATAATTTAGCAAAATATAAGAAAATTTTCATGAAGAGAGCAAAAGGTACCTCTTTGGCATCAGAGTGACCTGCCTGCCACATTTCAAGTCCCTGCTACAAAGCATCGATATGTAAGTGTGTTTTAACTTTGGAAAAACATCGTATTTTCCCCCAAACCCATTCTTGGAAATGCTTCAACCGTTCACACTGAAATTTGAAAAGAAAGGTCAGCATGAAGCAAACTCAGAAAATTGCAGGTGAATGGTTCAAATTCAGCAAAGTTATAAGCAAATGAAATCAGGGTCTTGTAATGGAAAGTGTTAAGCAACTTTAACTATAAGCACTGCTGCCAGCTCTGCCTGTATTTATTTCAGTAGTGGGCCTTGGTTTCCTTGTGATAAAATTGGAGTAGGGTTTTCACTAAAACATCAGGGAATTCCACCTTCTGATCTGGGTTGTTCATGCTCTTTTTATGCTATGGAGAATCCCTCATGTAAAGCTATAGAATGCTCACTTCTCCTTCCTTTTGCATCTTGGTGAGGAGAGAGAGAGAACCGCACTGGCATATGAAACACATTGTAACAGACCTAGCAGCAGCACCAGAGGAGCCTTTATATAGCTGGAAGTGGAGAGGAGGTGGACGTAACCCTGGGTGGTACAAGCATGTTGCTTGATATTGGTATATTAGGTCAGGGGTTCTCAACCTTTTTCTTTCTGAACCACCCCCATCCCCCCAATACTATTAAAAACTCCACGGTCCACCTGTGCCACAACTGTTTTTCTGCATATAAAAGCCAGGGCTGGTGTTAGTGGGTAGCAAGCAGGGGAATTGCCCAGGCACAATGCCACAGGGGTCCCTAGGTCATTACACGTATTGAATCTATTTCCTGAAGTTAAGTATCCTCACACCTTCTTGTCAACTGTTTAAATGAGCCATCTTGATTATCACTACAAAAGTTTTTTTCTCCTGCTGATAATAGCTCATCTTAATTAATTAGCCTCTTACAGTTTGTATGGCAACTTCCACCTTCTGTGTATATGGTATCTGTCTATCTATCTATCTTCTTACTGTATGTTCCATTCTATGCATCCGATGAAGTGGGCTGTAGCTCACGAAAGCTTATGCTCCAATAAATTTGTTAGTCTCTAAGGTGCCACTAGTACTCCTGTTCTTTTTACGAAGCTAAGATGCTCAGGCTTTGGCTTCAGCCCCTCAGGGCAGGGCTTTCTCAGCCCCTCAGCCTTAACGCCAGCCCTGCTCTTTCATTTATTTGGCGGACCCCCTGAGACCTGCTCGGGGATTTCCTAAAGGCCTTGGACCCCTGGCTGAGAACCAATGTATTAGGTGATATTGAATGAAATGAAGTAGGGAGAAAAATTTTAAGTGGAATTTTCTCATGTCACTCCTACAATGCTTTGTCGTGCCTTTTTTTTCCCTGTCCTTTGCCAATCAAAGGCAAAGGTAGTCAATGGTCCCAAACTGCTAGAAAGACTGGAGGCGGCCGTAGAGTTTCCCAGAACACAAAGGGGGATGGTAGGAGGAATCTGGTTTGCAGGTCGGCCAGAAGATCATATCTCGGTTTCCAGAAGGCCCACAGACCCACTTCATTCTGTTGAAAAAGCTGCTATGAAGTGTTTCACAGTAGATGGTTGCACTTGAGAAACAAAAGTCTATCTCAGTAGCATGGGAATTCCTAATATTCCAGTATAGACTTTGCCTAGCTTGGAATCAAAAACTTACTCTGAAATCATCAGGGGATTCCGGTGCTTTGAGTAGATCCTCTAGTCTAAGACTTTCATTTGGTGAATTTAGCATGTTACCTCATGCCTAAAAACACATACAATCTGTGAGACTTTTGGAATATGCTCACATATTGCCTATCTCTATTAATGCAGAATTCAGTCTCCATTATGCTTTGATTATTCCCCAAGGTTCACTGATCAGTACATTATTTGGAGGAGTTATCGCTGTTTAGATACTAGCTCCTTTCTTGTAAATGCTCATAAGTGACTACCTAGTACGTTGCTTAAATCCTGATGACTGTTTTTTGCTTCTTGCTATGGTATTACACATTTTCCCCTCAAGCTCTGAGGGACAATAGTGTTGGGGGGAGATTTATGTTAACAGAGGTTTTAACGCATTTTCCCCAAAAAGGATAATTTTTGAAGTGTTGATTTTGGGATTCATGGGATTTTAGTATTTGCACTCAATTTCAAATCTTAAAAATTAATAATTACTTTGAACTAATAGTGAAGGAGTCTTCCATGGGAAGGTCAACATGTAGATTAAAGACTTCTAACATCTCATTTTGTCAGCTCTTCAGGGCTTCTGCTTTCATTCACAATCATAATTATGAGCTTTGTTATTTATTAATAGTTGTGCTTCCATCCGCTGAAAGTTAAAGCTGTGCGTACAAACTCTACACTTCTGAAGTAATTTTAGGTTGGGGGGAAAGCTTTATTTCCATTCATTGTAGATAAAAGGAAAACTGATGTTCTATGTATTTTAAACACAAAATGTTAGTGTTAAAATGGAAATTATATTTTTGGATTTTAAATGTGTTCTTGGTATATAATATGTATGGCATTTTCCTTTCCCTCTAATAGGTTATTTCAGAAATAGAACAATTGTCTAATTTTTCTTGAATTCCTGGAGGTGGCAGCAGATGGCAGAGTCTAATAACTTTACCTAATTAGGAATTTATTAGATTGTAGTTTGCTTATACATAAAAGCTTACTTAGTCATTTTTCTATTTTTTATATTTTTCACCTTTCTTTAATATAATATTTGTTTAAATTTACAGTGTTTCATGTAAAATGTTCTGTTGTACCAAAATCCTGTGTAATTATTCTCTTGCTTCTTGAGTGAGTGATATTTAGAAGGCTGTGATGATTGTCGTATACTAAAAAGTAATTAAGGTGCTGTAATAACTTGTAGATAATTAATGGCCTTTTGGCTAATATTATTTTTACTTACAGCATATTCCAGTGTACATATTACCAAAAGTAGAATATCAAGCCTATTATGGAGTAGAAGCTCTTACAGAAAGTGAAATATGTCGGTTGTGGACAGAGAGCTTGTTGCATTCTAAATGCTTATTTTTTGTTGGTAAGTTTGTGTATATTCTTGTCCAATTTGTATGTTTGAGTATTGTATCTGGGATTTTAATCAAGAGTCGTGTTTTTCTTCATTTGGTAACTGATTTATTCACTTAGGGCCTCTTAGTTTATTACTTTGCTATTACCTGTTGCAATTTCAACCATAATGTTAAAGATACTTGTTAACAAAACAGTATTTACATATTGCAATGAGAGATTAGGTATTTGGCTAAGACAATATTGAGTCATTTGGTTTGATGTTATAGTGAGGGAAAAGGTAAAGTGCCACATTTTTTTTTTCAATATGAGATGAGCAGTACTTCCTGTGTGTTCAACCCCTTGATGATGATGAATAAAAGGAGAATGAAATAAAAGGCAAGAGAATTTGAATAAGTTCTATCATTGAATCTGTCTTCCTTTACTAAGCTCTAGCCTTTGTGAGTGAGACTGTCATAGCAAACAGAATTTCCTCTTTGACCTCGCTCTATCCCAGACATTGTGACTCTCATATTTAATTTTAATATGTCAAAGTTTAAAAAAATAAGCGTAATTGCAAGAGCAATTCCTGCCTTTTTCTGAAACTGCTTGTTCCACTTTAAACACTTCATGTGCAAAAGTTTTCATACAGCTAATTACAAAAACTGAAAATATTATACAGTTTCAAAAATCTAAGGAACTGGGAATAATTTTCTGGTTTGTGGTTTCGCTGCATTCTGTAAAAACATTTTGTAACCTTTCTTTGCTATTTCTGTGTTTTGAAATTGTGAAACATTAAACATCTTTAAGAGATTGCATTGAATGTAGAATATTAGGATTTCAGTTGTCTTGTTATCTTTAAGCAAAAGCTCCTAACATGAGGGAGAGAGTATCAAATCACATAGTAGACAAAAACTTCTAGTTTTATCTGTAATTTTCCCCAGAAGATTTGAACATAGAACTACCTTACCTAGAATAACAAAGCCATTTTCCATCAAGTAATTGCTCCTACTTCAGGTGAAAAAATGTTTAACTAGCAGTGTGCTAGTCCCCACCCATGTCTGTCTGACACCTGTGGTCTTATTTCCCAACATGCCTTGTGATTAGAAACAACCCTGACTAGGAGGGGCCTCAATATTCTCTGTCCTCTTAACATGTGAAAGATAGAGAGGAAAAAGAAGGGGAGGAGCCACTTCTGTTTGAAATGGAATGGGAGGAATGTGTCAGTAAAGAGTGAGCTTGTGGAAAAATACTGCTCTTCAATGGGAGATATAGTGGATGTAGTTTGGAACTTAGAACACACTTGAACATAGCCATTATATGAACAACATACCCCCATATCTCAATGTCAGTACTTCGACCCATTAAACTTTTACCCCCAATCGGGGAGATTGCAGATTCTTACGCCACCCGTTCCTAAACTGAATTTCGCACGCCTTGATAATCTGTACCTCATTCCCTGATAACCAGAAACTTCTATGCTTAAACTCTGTACCATTTTCTTTTTACTTCAACATCATCTTAATAAAATTAAGAGGAGGTTAAAGCCAGGGTGACAGCCTGGGAATACTTAGGACTTAATTTTGTAGAGGTGTGGCTTTCTCAAAACGCTTGTCTCTCCAGGTACCACAGACACAGCTCTTACAAAGGAAAAAATGTCTAATGCTTTGTTCACGATTGTACAATTAAAATTTTGAAATCCGGAAATGCAAAACTTAAACTTCCTACAACAAGGTTAATGTGGACATGAGGCATATCCTGTGAATAGAAACATATTGAACTAAACACTTAACAAAAACTAATAGAAAATACTACATATATGTAGAGCTGGCTGAAAAAAAAATCCCTCTCTGCAAATATTTTAATGTTTTGTCCCACTTTGGCAGGAAACTTTCTCAAAAGCATGAGGAAACTTCACATTTTCCATGGAAAGTGTTTTAAAGAAAAACCTCTGTTTCAGGAGAGCCTAAATGTAATTTTTTGCTTTCCCAGCCACCTGCAGGGTGAAATTGACAAGAGCCATTCCAGTCTGGCTGCTGGAGAGGCAGAGGCCCTGGAACCCTGCCTGGGTCCTCTTCCTCCCAGCCAAACCCCAGCTCTGGGCATAGGGAGGCAGAGCACCCTGGCCATGGGCATCTCTGATCACCAGAGCTATGGAGAGGCAGGGAAGTAGAGCTGTGTCTCTCCCTTCCCCAGAGTTGCAGAGGGAAGCTTGCCTGTGTTTTGACTAAACTTTTGTCAAATCTGTAATAACCAGCTCTTGCATATATGTAATGTGGCCCACGTTAACGTAACTAGGATCCCTAACTAAGATTTGTAGGTCATCTTTATATTGGTAACTTGCTGCTAGCTAATAGGGTAATTTACAGCAGATGTAATGTCTACTTTGTTCAAAAAAGTATTTTTAAATGAGTTTGGCACTCAGCTTGTGGTCAGAGGAATCCTGTTTGTATAGAGAATGAATGTTCTACAGTTAGGACTGCCTCATTTTCCTGTTGTAGAAAAGGCTTGTCTTATTTTGTTAGTTACTATAGCAACTGTTGTGGCCTGTGGTTCCAGTTGTTCTCTGAGTTTATCCCTTTTAGGTGTTCCCGCCCCCCACCCCCACACATAACAGCTTCATAGCAAAAGATTTTGTAATTGTTTCGTAGAGCTGCTGAGTTATTTTTGTCCTAACCTTTACATACAAACTTCCCCTTTTATCCTAATCTTAAAAGTATAGAGTGAAATCTAGTCAATTTTTTAAAAAGTAATCCTTACTTCTGAATTCACCAGTCAATTTTAACGGGTTTTACTAACACATTTTCCTATTTTAATTGTTTTTTCTCTCTCTCCATTGCTATGTGAAGAAACCACACAAATAGGAAAATAAATGACTATGGGCGTAATTCTACTCACGCGAGAAGTCTCTGTGGACTATGCTTCTGAGTAAATTTATGCATATAGGCTTGGGTTTTCAAAGGGGCCTAAGAGAATTAGGTGCTAAACTCCCATTGAAAGTCAGTTGGAAAGTTGGGCACTTCACTTCCATAGGCCTTTTGAAAATCCTCATTGTAAGGGTTTAAAGGATTAGTGCCTAGGCAGGGGAAACAATTAAATTGATTGTACATAGTGTTGTCATATTCATCAAGTAAACAAAAGGAAAGAAAATATTCTGTCACTAATCTTTCATCTGTAGTAATTCTAGATGGCAATTGTAATAGTAGGTAGACACACACAGACATAAATTGACAGAATCCCTTTAACCTTCCTGCAAAAGAACACTGATCACTTTCTATATTCATCTGCTTCACTGTGGGAAATAAACCTAGAGTGTTGCACTTTTGAATTGTTTTTGCTATGACTAAAAGTATATTGGAAGAGTGCTAGTGAAATTCTGTCTATCGGGTTACATTTCTAGTAGCACTGAGGTAAAAATAGTTTTTGCTCTGAAACATGACTGCCAGTCCTAATGATACTCATACCCGCTTTAAGATACTTTGAAATTTAAAGTGTATGATAAACTACTAGCATGATACTGGCAACCATCCTCTTCCTGGGAGTAATACCAGAAAATAAAATATGTCAATATGCTTACTTCCATGAAATAAGGGAGTTCCCTTTCTGTAACATGCGTCTCTCTTCTGTCTGTCTACACAGCTCTTCCATGGAAATTCAGCAGGGTTCTAGCTTTGTGGGGTCTGAGAGGCAGTGAAGCCAGCACGTTGGCTGTTGATTCTCACCTTCCCTAACCTGTGGGGGGGAAACAGTGCAAGTTGATACAGCAGTTTTCCTCTTTGTGTCATGGGAACCCTGTGGTATCCCAGGATAACCACAATGCAGTTAGTGTAACTATTTAAAACAAATAAAATGGAACAATAAAGACTCCTTTTTGCAGCTTGTATGTCCAACCTAAATGTACACGTGTGTCTGCTGGCTTTGTTGACTTTAAGCTAGAGCTTTGTGTGTATGTATAATATATTAATATGTGGAGTACTGATTCCCTTGAAACCTACAGTATAACTGCTTCATGGCCTCTTCCCATAATGAAATGTGCTCAGTTTCATAATGTTGGCTGAGAAATAATTGAAGTTTCAGCCTGAAAAAGATGAGTGTATTCGCACTTCATGTTCAATGCAAATCTAAACCATAATGCCTTGGCAACATTAACATTATTGCTTTGTAGTTATGTAAACGCTGATAAGCACTTAAAATGATTAAGTGCTATCAAGACTCTGCTATGATGTAGGCTGATTACTTTGTTTACCTGTAAATACTTGCAAATTTGCTTTCACTTAGGTTGAAGGCTGTCATAAAAATAAAGGGAAGGGTAACCACCTTTCTGTATACAGTGCTATAAAATCCCTCCTGGCCAGAGGCAAAACCCTTTCATCTGTAAAGGGTTAAGAAGCTAAGATAACCTCGCTGGCACCTGACCAAAATGACCAATGAGGAGATAAGATACTTTCATATCGGGATGGGGGGGAAACAAAGGGTTTATCCGTCTGGGTGATGCTTTTGCTGGGAACAGATCAGGAATGCAGTCTCAGAACTTCTGTTAGTAAGTAATCTAGCTAGAAATGCATTAGATTTCCTTTTGTTTAATGACTGGTAAAGTAAGCTGTGCTGGATGGAATGTATATTCCTGTTTTTGTGTCTTTTTGTAACTTAAGGTTTTGCCTAGAGGGATTCTCTATGTTTTGAATCTGATTACCCTGTAAATTATTTACCCTCCTGATTTTACAGAGGTGATTCTTTTAGCTTTTCTTTCTTTTAAGAACCTGATTGATTTTTCATTGTTCTTAAGATCCAGGGGTTTGGGTCTGTGTTCACCTGTACAAATTGGTGAGGATTTTTATCAAGCCTTCCCCAGGAAAGGGGGTGTAGGCCTTGAGGGTATATTTTGGGGGAAGACGTCTCCAAGTGGGCTCTTTCCCTGTTCTTTGTTTAACACGCTTGGTGGTGGCAGCATAGGGTTCAAGGACAAGGCAAAGTTTGTACCTTGGGGAAGTTTTTAACCTAAGCTGGTAAGAATAAGCTTAGGGGGTCTTTCATGAAGGTCCCCACATCTGTACCCTAGAGTTCAGAGTGGGGAAGGAACCTTGACAAAGGCCTATGTAAAGCGCTCTATGTTCCTTGACACCCCCCCCCCCCGACTCTATACTGTGGGGAGTGGGATTGATGGATCAATGGCATAGAATGAGGGATTTCAACTCACATCTGTGTGAAGGGGAGCCCTGAGGTAGGCCAGAGAGAGGTCAATTGAATCTGTGCAGTCACTGTTCCAGGGGTACACTGCAGTGGCTGCATAGACATACGCTGCTGTGCAGTTGCTCCAAGTTTGCAACAAAGCGAACGATCTTGATACCATGTGTTTCCAAAGAAAGCCATTCATGCTTGCTGTGAGCACAGTAAATGAAGTTGAGATCAGCTCCCTTGGTTTAAAATGGGAGCTGTTGTTTCTCAGCCAATAAAAAGATTTTAAAAAATTAAGTTGTCTCCCTTCTTGTCATTCCTTTATGTGTATTAAGGTATTTTCAGGCCTTCATAAGTACCTAGATAAAAGCTAATAAAAAAAGACTAGGTTACTATTCTTGCCAGCAAGTTAAAGAAGTATGGATTGGATGAGTGGACGATAAGGTGGATAGAAAGCTGGCTAGATTGTCGGGGTCAGCGGGTAGTGATCAACAGCTCGATGTCTAGTTGGCAGCCAGTATCAAGAGGAGTGCCCCAGGGGTCGGTTTTGTTCAACATCTTTATTAATGATCTGGACAATGGAATGAATTGCACCCTTAATGTCCTCAGCAAGTTCGCAGAGGACATTAAGCTGGGGGAAGAGGTAGATACACTGGAGGGTAGAGTTAGGGTTCAGAGTGACCTAGACAAAATGGAAGATTGGGCCAAAAGAAATCTGATGAGGTTCAACAAGGACAAGTGCAGAGTCCTGCACTTAGGACGGAAGAATCCCATGCGCTGCTACAGGCTGGGGACCGACAGTTCTGCAGAAAAGGACCTGGGGATTACAGTGGACGAGAAGCTGGATGTGAGTCAGCAGTGTGCCCTTGCTGCCAAGAAGGCCAACTGCATATTGGGCTGTATTAGTAGGAGCATTGCCAGCAGATCGAGGGAAGTGATTATTCCCCTCTATTTGGCACTGGTGAGGCCACACCTGGAGTTTTGCGTCCAGTTTTGGTCCCTCCACTACAGAAGGGATTGGACAAATTGGAGAAAGCCCAGTGGAGGGCAACGGAAATGATTAGGGGGCTGGGGCACATGACTTACGAGGAGAGGCTGAGGGAACTGGGGTTATTTAGTCTGCAGAAGAGAAGAGTGAGGGGGGATTTGATAGCAGCCTTCAACTACCTAATGGGGGTTCCAAAGAGGATGGAGCTGGGCTGTTCTCAGTGGTGGCAGATGACACAACAAGCAGCAATGGTCTCAAGTTGCAGTGGGGGAGGTCTGGGTTGGATATTAGGAAAACTATTTCATTAGGAGGATGGTGAAGCACTGGAACGGGTTACCTAGGGAGGTTGTGGAATCTCCATCCTTAGAGGTTTTTAAGGTCAGGCTTCACAAAGCCCTGACTGGGATGATTTAGTTGGTGTTGGTCCTGCTTTGAGCAGGGGATTGGACTAGATGACCTCCTGAGGTCTCTTCCAACCCTAATATTCTATTTTCCTGAGTAGAATGAGAGCAGCTCTGTGCCGGTTGTCCTCTTACGGTTTCTAATCCATTAAGAATAAAGACGTCTTTTCAGTAATCTTCCACAACATCAAATAATGGATTACCTAATGTTTGGCATTGAATGTAAAATAACTGGGATGAGCCATTTGAATATAATGGTTGTTTTAAAATTCGTTGGTTCTACAATTGCAGATTTGTAATGAGCTTGTGAAGTCCACAAAATATATAATATTTTCTCTTGCTACTCATGATGTTCTGTTTGCAATTTATATATATATTTTTTTTTTTAATTTCCAACAATGAAATTCTGATTTCCCCTATGGAAACTAGAATGAGAGGGGTTTTCCAGGAGGGAGCTCTCTCAATATGTTGTTGTGGGCCAGTGGATATGATGCACTAGCCAACCCTCACCATTCTCCTGACCTGCTCTTGTTTAAAATTTGAAAAGCCGGGACGTTTGAATCGCTGATTTACATCTGTGTCAAAATGGTCATTTAGCATTTTTAGCAAGATTGTTGTCACCAATGGCAAACTCAGACTTGCAAATTACAATTTTTCAGATAAGAAAAGTCCAGATAGAAAAAAGAAACAGGAACCCAGGTATTTCGATAACAGAATGAGGAGTTCAGTATAAAAGCAAACATAGATATAACCCAAAAGGAAAAGCCCACATAGTCTGTAAAGTGCTGAAACATAATCATTCTTATCATAAAACAATTTTAGTTTGAAACTGACGAGTCAAGCCCCTCGTGCTTGGGAGAAGCTCTCTGTAAACATCTGCAAAACTTAGTATTCTCTATCAAAACATTCCTTAAAACTCTACTTTGTTGTGAGATCTACAAAAAACTTGACAATGGTTAGGCTGCTATTGCCCTGTGATTATTGCTTATTGTATTGACCAATATTGTCTTGTTGTTTCCTTATACTCCCTTGTTGGTCTGTCTGTTTCTATCTGTCTTATACTTCGGGCAGGTCTTCTCGGTGGGTAGTGATCTATCTATCAGGGAGCGATTTATCTCATCTCATCTAGACGTGATAAATCGATCTCCGAATGCGCTCCCCGTCGACTCCGGAACTCCAGCTCGCGAGAGGCGGAAGCAGAGTTGATGGGGGAGTGGCAGCGGTCGACTCCCACCATCCTCCCGGCCAGGTAAGTCGACCTAAGATACGCTGACTTCAGCTACGCTATTCGTGTAGCTGAAGTTGTGTATCTTAGGTCGACTCCCCCACCCCAACTGTAGACCAGGGCTTAGATGGTAAGTGGGACTGTCTTTTTGTTGTATGATTATACAGCCCCTGGTACAATGAGGTCCTGGTCCATGACTGGGGCTCCTAGCCACTATGATAATACAAATAATAAGTTTAATGCAGAATACCCAGAACACTATCACAAAAATGAGCAAGGTTACAGTCAGTGGGAACTCCATATGGGGTATGGCTGGTTAATAAGTGCAGTCCACCTGCTCCTGAGATTGTTTAACTGGTCCAGATTTTTTTATTTTGTTTTCTGTCCAGCATAGTTTGGAAGCACAGGCCTGAGCATGGACATCTATATTTAGAGAAAAATTACAGCAATGTAGAGTTTTGTTTGCAAATACTTATGCAGAGTGCATTAATGGCTAGAAATGCTTTTTACCTGATTGACTTTCAGATAAGCAAAACTTGTAACATTCTTTTTTAAATTGGGTTTGGCTTCTACACACATTTAATAAAGTCTTTTGTTACCAGGTTTGTTCTCTCTTGCTATTTGTTTACTGAAGAGATTCAATTAATAATTTTTTTTTCAGGACATATTGATGCCTTTACATCAAAGCTCATTATGCTTGAAGAGATTTCTCCAGAACGGTTAAAAGAAAAATTTGGATTATTTAAGTAAGTAAACTTTATTGTCCATAATTTAAAAAAAAATCAAGATGAAACAGCTTCAGAATTAACAAACCTTTTCCAAGTCATTTCTTATGATAGTTCTTAATCCGTAAGTGGCAAAGCGCCCACCGAGTGTAAGTGGAACCATGATTTTATCCTTTTGCTTTAGTTTAAAATTTAGATAGGACTCCCAAATGCTTTGTTTAGTATGATGGCCAAGATTTCCAGTTACAACTAATGACTTCGGGTGCCTCTGTTTATTGGATGAGCAACTTGAGGCATCATAAAAGGACCTGATTATCAAAACATTACTTACTGAAAATCCGATTCCTTCAGGGTGTCTCAAATTGGGTTCCCAAAATCACTTGTCACTTTTGAAAATCTTGGCTTATAAATTTACCTTCTGTGAATTTTCTACCCACAGGCCTGCAAATCCATTAAATATACTTCGACATATCTTGAAGAAAGTGATTGAGTAAGTACTTTTTGTTGTTGTTAAATATTTATGTTGCAGAAGCACCAAGAGGCCCCAAAGATCATTTCTTTTTCTTTTGTAACGTAATTGTCTACTCTTCTGCTGCTATTTCTATTTTAACTTCGATAATACAGTTACATACTCTTTTGTACATAAAAAGTAACCCTAAATGCTTTACAGATAGGGTACAGAATAAGAGTTTGATCCTACAAGCCCCCTTACTCAAGAGTAGACCTTCCTCAGACAGTAAATCCCACTGGCATTTCTCACTTCACTGAGTTTGCAGGATTGGGCCCTAACATTGGTGCTTCAAGGGAAACATTTACGCTTTGCTAGCCTTTTGCTTGTACTGGGAACAGATTGTTGTTGTTTTTTATCCCCCTGCAGGGCTTCACTTGTCCTTACTTATAGTTGCACAGTTTTTCTCCATATGTCTTCACCAGTTCTCTGCGGCTTTGTTCTCTACTTTATTTTGCATTATTTAACTGCTAAAATTTTCTCAGGCTGTTAGCCACTTTGGAAATATGAAATGTGTTTCGAAAAGCCAGTTTCTTGCCATGCATGTATGTGAAGCATCTTACTTACTTAGTTTTGAGCTTCACGGTTTTTGGGTCCAGTCTTTATGACATGTAATTAAGACTTTTCTGGTGGGGAATTGGTTGAGCCTTTACTTTCTATAAACCTACATAAGCCTGGGTGAATTAAAAAAGCTTCCAGTGTATGAATTCATAATTATACTTTCATCACTATGCTTTCTCATGATTTATGTGCTTTGCTGAAAAGGGATGGATTTTAGCTTGTGCTCAAGTGCTTAGCTGAATCAGGGCCTAAATAACTAATGATAATAGTACACAAATGGAAGATAAATTAGCATTTTCATCCAGATATTTTTAATCCCTTCGTTTATAAACAGGTTGCAGATTATATACGTTATTTAGGTGTGTTAATATATTTAATGTAAATATTAGATACTTTGATGCCCCACTGTGTCAGCTATGTTCTCCTTTCTTTTTTAACAAGTCTTTATCCAGCAGAAGCCATTTACTGTTTTTACCATCTCTGATTATGAACGGATCAAATGGTTGGACTAAGAAGCAAAAATACTATTTGTTTTATTTACTCTACCTTTTATTAAGTCTTGAATTTTGATTTATGATGTGACTGTGCTTTAGTTTGCAGGAGGGCTCTTACTTATTGACTCATGCTTCAGGAGATTCATCAGTTGCAATTTACCAGAGCTGTCTTGGGAAAGTGACCAGAGCATCGTATAATTTACATAAAGCTCACTGCAGTCTGCCTAATGTACCTTCCACCCTCTCAGTTCCATGGGTACCATTAGATCCCAACCTTCCTTTACCCTATCACACTAATAATGGAAGAGTCCCATGCACCTTTCCACCTAGACCCCAAGAAACCACGAGAAAACAGAAGGTAAGTAACCACACTAAATGCAGATAAATGTGTTGGCTCATTTGAAATAAGCAAATTTGCTCCATAGGTTACAGATATTTTACTAAAAAGAAAAGGAGTACTTGTGGCACCTTAGAGACTAACAAATTTATTTGAGCATAAGCTTTCATGAGCTACAGCTCATTTCATCGGATGCATTCAGTGGAAAATACAATGGGGAGATTTATATATATGGAGAACATAAAACAATGGGTGTTACCATACACACTGTAACCAGAGTGATCACTTAAGGTGAGCTATTACCAGCGGGGGGGAGGGGAGAAACTTTTGTAGTGATAATCAAGGTGGGCCATTTCCAGCAGTTGACAAGAACATCTGAGGAATGGTGGGGGGGAGGTGGGGGAATAAACATGGGGAAATAGTTTTACTTTGTGTAATGACCCATCCACTCCCAGTCTCTATTCAAGCCTAAGTTAATTATATCCAGTTTGCCGATTAATTCCAATTCAGCAGTCTCTCGTTGGGAGTCTGTTTCTGAAGTTTTTTTGTTGAAGAATTGCAACTTTTAGGTCTGTAATAGAGTGACCAGAGAGATTGAAGTGTTCTCCGACTGGTTTTTGAATGTTATAATTCTTGATGTCTGATTTGTGTCCATTTATTCTTTTACGTAGAGACTGTGCCGTTTGACCAATGTACATGGCAGAGGGGCTTTGCTGGCACATGATGGCATATATCACGTTGGTAGATGTGCACGTGAATGAGCCTCTGATAGCGTGGCTGATGTGATTAGGCCCTATGATGGTGTCCACTGAATAGATATGTGGACACAGTTGGCAACAGGCTTTGTTGCAAGGATAGGTTCCTGCGTTAGTGGTTCTGTTGTGTAGTGTGTGGTTGCTGGTGAGTATTTGCTTCAGGTTGGGGGGCTGTCTGTAAGCAAGGACTGGCCTGTCTCCCAAGATCTGTGAGAGTGATAGGTCGTCCTTCAGGATAGGTTGCAGATCCTTGATGATGCGTTGGAGAGGTTTTAGTTGGAGGCTGAAGGTGATGGCTTGTGGCGTTCTGTTATTTTCTTTGTTGGGCCTGTCCTGTAGTAGGTGACTTCTGGGTACTCTTCTGGCTCTGTCAATCTGTTTCTTCACTTCAGCAGGTGGGTATTGTAGTTGTAAGAATGCTTCATAGAGATCTTGTAGGTGTTTGTCTCTGTCTGAGGGGTTGGAGCAAATGCGGTTGTATCGTAGAGCTTGGCTGTAGACAATGGATCGTGTGGTGTGGTCTGGATGAAAGCTGGAGGCATGTAGGTAGGAATAGCGGTCAGTAGGTTTCTGGTATAGGGTGGTGTTTACATAAAAGAATAAATGGACACACCTTGGAATGGAAATGGCCCACCTTGATTACCACTACAAAAGGTCTCCCCCTTCTCCCCCTCCCCCGCTCTCCTGCTGGTAATAGCTCACCTTAAGTGATCACTCTGGTTACAGTGTGTATGGTAACACTCATTGTTTCGTGTTCTCTATGTATATAAATCTCCCCACTGTATTTTCCACTGAATGCATCCGATGAAGTGAGCTGTAGCTCACGAAAGCTTATGCTCAAATAAATTTGTTCGTCTCTAAGGTGCCACAAGTCCTCCTTTTCTTTTTGTGAATACAGACTAACACGGCTACTACTCTGAAACCAGATATTTTACTAGTCTGTCACCTTTGGGCTTGAGATCCTTAGTTGAAAAATTCATACCACAGCCCTCAAGAGTACAGAACACACAATTTCACTTACCTGGAATTATCCCTGTTTATTTAATGAGTAAATAGAATTAGCTGTTATTCCAGGTACCCGATTATGATTGACAAGGATTTTTAAAACATGGATTTTTCACAGTTTTGTGGTAAAGTTGTATCTAGGAAAGTTCTGAGGTGAAGCTTTGCTCGCTGAACTTGTGTGGACTAACAATACTTTCTGACAGTGTAGTGGGTGAGCCAGGTTCGTCAGTAGGAGCATCTGCAGTTGGTGTATCAACATTCCGCAAGCACAACTAAACAGGGACTAAAATGTTTGCAGCAAGGACTCCCTCCTAATTTTGGCTCTGGAGGCAGATTTTTGTGCTGTCCTTTTTGATCGCATTTTTTTCCTCAAACTATCTCAGGAGGGATTTTTTCTAAACAAAAGTTTACATAACTGCTCCTCTTCCCATCTTGATTTCACTGATACCCTGATTTGCTTCTTTTGGGAAGGGAGAGCCTCTGGATATACACTCTGGTTTGTGTTTTTATGACGAGCATGTGCAGAAACAGCAGTATTCCTGTTCCACAGAGGAAAAAAAAATCCCCGAACCTAGTCCCCAAAGTGTTTAAGATCAAGAGAGACAAATTCTCATCAACATATTGCAGATATAATAGCTTGTTGCCTGCTTCTGGTCCCACACAACTTCATTGCCTTTGAAGAAATTCTAATTACAAGTCGGGTGGCTTTTTGAGATGAGCCTGAGGTAAAGGGTGTTACTCAAATTCTCATTCCTAAATTATGTCCTCTTAAACCGTGAAATAATCATGGAAATGGCTACCTTTTATTTTTATACAAGACTATTTTTAAAATAAGAGCCATATGTCACTCCTTGTCTGAAGGCATGTGATTTACCTTTTTATTTAGGAAAATATGATTATGATGTCTCAGACATAAACATAATTTTATTCGACTGGCTTATTCCCTTCTAGTAAAAATGAACACCTTCACACTGTATGTGTTTTCCGTTATTTCACAGACTAAGTTGCATGAAGATATACATTTTAATAATTCGTTTGTTAGAAATGAATTTTATCAAAGAATTTATCAGTGCGAAAATGACCGTGTCTTCTAAAATTAAATCACAAGTAAACTGATTTAGTGTAACACAATGTTAAACTTACATTGAACTGATTATCTAGGTCTGGAGAAGCCTCTGATGGAATTTGTCATAGTCCCAAACTATAGGGCAGTGAGTAAACAATGCGTTTCGCAAACTGTGCGAATTTCCACTAACAAATCCAAACTATTCACTCTAATATTTTGTACAAATACTGTGACATTTTAAAAAGTAAAGAACATCCAGACAGTATTTCTGGTAGCTTAGTTTGCTCCTGTATTTTTTTCAAGGGGTTCCTTATATTAATCTATTGTATAAATGTGACATACTCTAAAGGACTGCCCTGTGGACTAGATGTAGCTGGCAAATTTCTGAATATAAGCCTGTAGATATTTAGGTTTAAAATTTAATGCAGACTGAAGTAGCTAATACTTTTTTTTCCCCCCCCCCAATGCTTCTAGATGAATTGGGCAAAAGTGCACACAGACACACCCAACAATGAAAAGCCAGGATCCATGGAAACAAAAAGCAATCCCTTGTCAGCTAAGCCTGTTAGAAATGAAGGTGTGGCTGCAAAGAAACTGAAGAAAAATAATGGCAAACAAGCAAATAAGATGAAAAAGTGGAAAAAGAAATAAAAGCAAACTCAAGCAAAGCAGGAATAGCTTAGCCACAGTGAGAAAACATGGATTGGAAAAAGCACAAGACAAACAAAGAGCTTATTTTTCATAATACTTCAGAGAAGCCAGAATGCCCTGGCAGAGGAGAGCTGCACAGCCATATTGAGGAAGGTTGTGAAATGCTACGATACCTTAACCCTTTCTTAACTCACTGAATGCAACTCAAATGTGAACATCTTATTTTAAGTTAGCACATGAGAAGAAAAGTCAAGTGTCTACAATTAATACCTGTGGACAAAAGTAAATATCATAACTGCTTTCGTTTTTATATTAAAAATATAATTTGAGAAAAGAAGCATTAATTAACACCAATATTACATAAAGATGAAAAAAGTACTTTCTTTTTCCAATTGTCTTGATTCTTTTTCCAGTTTGTTGCAGATGTGTATTTTTGATGATATTATTTGAATTGTGTACTGGTTTTAAATGTAAAATGCAGCATCAGCAGTTTCAATTTAATTAGTTAATGTTATTAAAAAGCAGGGTGTGTTGTGCCCAGTTTGAAAAGGAAATATTACCCCTGAGAATAAGGTTGTGTAGTTAACAGCTTTTGATGAGCAACATTTGTTATGTTTGCAGAAGCATTGTCTTTCGAATTCCATTATTGATATACCTGTTGGCGTAGTGTCCTAGTGAGCATTACAGTACACCACAGTATAAGAAGGTTAAAATTGACTTCTGTGTTTTCTCAAGATTAGTTTTTGGCATTAAATTCTTTCCAAAACTTCAAATCCTCAAGAGCCAGTATGTTGTTAATGTAGTACTGAATGACTACAGCCTCAGTCCTGTGTCTTTTCATAGGCAGATGCTTGTTGAAGTCAGTAGGGCTCCATGCAAGCACAGAAAGTTTCGCCCATATGCAACAAGTTGCAGGGTGAGGGCTTTAGTCATTATTACAGAGACAAGACAGACATTTGCTGTGGCTCAGCAGTTCACTTGTAGTTTAGGAGCCAAGCTGAAAGGGGTGAGTTCAGACAAAGATTCAGAGAGGAAAATTCTTGGCTAACGATGGGTGTGACTACATGTTTTCTGTTTGAGTGAATATCAGTAAAATTGCCATTTTGTAAAATGCTAAAAAATTAGATTATAAATGCCAATACACCACAAATTGATTGTCAACATACATAGGTTATTTAAATAATTTATAAATGTTATACATTTATAAAAATTATTGTCAAAGGAAAGTTTTTTTTATGCACTCTACTATATTTCATAGCGCCCTCGAGGTTTTATCCAATAGGCAACTTGCAGGTCACACTTCAAAACTGAAAATTATGATTGCTAAATTCTATGCTATGTATGAAGGGTTTTTCTATTGCTGCCGTTAACTAATTAGTATGGGTCTCATCTTGAGAGGTGTTGAGCTACTCCTGAATACTCAGGATAAAGACTGTAAACTTTGTTTTAATGCCTGAGCTCTTTTATATGCCTTGACTGTGTTCACTGGGGCTGTACATGTACACAAATTACTCACATGCAGGATCAGGGCCTTAGTTAGCAATGAGTTTGTTCAAAATGTTTTGTTTGTATGTTATGTAAGTTAATTGCACCATTATGTTCAAAGTTGTTCTACTCAAATCTACTGTATACAAATGTATTTTAATATCCCTTAAAGATGAACAAAATACTTAGCTTTATATATTTATATATTTATTTTTAAATCTTAGTGATATATTAAAGAAACAGGTTTTAAAGCAATGCAGATAGTTTTTAATGCACATTTGCCAATCTTCTGTGAAATATAAAATATTTTGTAATTTACCAATATTGTTATATTTTATTTATATCTTTATTTACCTTCTGTTAACTCCCCAGACATTGCTTCAGTTGTTCCTTTTAGATGCAATATGTTAACAAGGAGCAACATATTTGATAGTGATTTGATAGTGAATAATGAATATTAGATTGATTCAAAATCATAAATCCATTTTGTGACCTCCCATGGAGAAGTATTTTGCTTATGAGTCATGTGCCAGATAATTGAGGGTGGGGATCCAAAGCATAGTTTTCAGCATAAAAGTAAAAATTGTATTATAACAACCAAGGAATTTGATATTTGGACATAGACCTGTTTACTTCATGCTGAGTTTGCCCTAATATCCTAGAATGTCAAGGTTGGAAGGGACCTCAGGAGGTCATCTAATCCAACCCCCTGGTCAAAGCAGCACCAATACCCAATTTTTGCCCCAGATCCCTAAATGGCCCCCTCAAGGATTGAACTCACAACCCTGGGTTTAGCAGGGTAGTGCTCAAACCACAGAGCTATCCCTCCCTTCTGGGTGTCTGAAAGGCTTAACCTTTCAACTCTCATAATATATTAAAGTGTGTAATCCCAGTTATTATACAGTTAAAATGGACAGGAATCTAAAGGTTAAATGAGTAATACATTGTATCATTTGTATGTACTGTTGCATTTAAATTTTCAGATTCAGATAAAATTTGGACTGTACAAACTGTTCCGGATTAACTGGGTCTGTGTATAGTTTGCCCTCTCTGAATATGACGAATTCAGTTGGGGTGGCCAACCTGAACCTGAGAAGGAGCCAGAATTTAGCAATGTACATGCCAAAGAGCCACAGTAATACCTCAGCAGGTCCCTCTGCCCTGCTTCCAGTGTCTCCTGGCAGCCCCACTGCTGAGCGCCTCCCTGTCCTTCCCCGCACCTCCCAATCAGCTGTTTCATGGCATGCAGGAGGCTCTGGAGGGGAGGAGGGAAGAGTGAGGGCATGGCAGCCTCAGGGGAGGGGGTGGGAAGGGATGGCGTTAAGGGCAGGGCCAGGGGCTGAGCAGTGAGCACCCCCCGGCACATTGGAAAGCTGGCGCCTGTAGCTCCAGCCCTGGAGTCGGTGCCTAGACAAGGAGCCGCCTATTAACTTCTGAAGAGCCGCATGTGGCTCCGGAGCCACCGGTTGGCCACTTCTAAATTAGGGGGTTGTGTTCCCTGGTTCTTTTCACACCCTTGCTTTTAGCAAGTTGCATTAAATGTGTGGAATGCCTCTTCCCAGAGATGCAGATCTTTGAGTGGCCCATATAGTGGGTGAAATTTGGGATTAAACTAGTGTATCAATGCTTCAACTAATGCTTCCCACCAAGGAGGAAAGATGCTGTCATGTTTGATCCTGGAGTTGCCAAAACTGATCATCTTGGGGACTTCAGCATATAGGCAGAGGAGAGATTTGGTGCATTGGCCCAGGACAGTATGACTCTCGAGTCAGCCTTGGGTAATGCACCAGTAGTCTTGGGCATTACTTATGCAGGTAGGTTCACTTTTGAACCTATCTTGATCACCCGTAGTGACCTCGTTCAGGGCTGCAGGACCAAAAACAACAACAACCCTGTTTTGTATTTTCCCTAGGAGTCCATTGAAAACTTTTGGAATCCCAACCCCAACTGGATTATCTAGGAATTACTGTGAGGCAAATAATAATTCCAAAATTGTTTGGGGAGCAAAATCATCCTTCCTTTGGATAGCAGCACTGGCAGCCTGGTAGGGCAGTGGTTTTCAATCTTTTGTCATTTGCAGACCCCTAAAAAACTTTAAATGCAGGTGCAGACCTTTTTGGGTATCTTAGACATAGGTTGAAAACTACTGTTTTATGGTAATGACAACCTTTCGTGGACACCTTAGACATAGTCTGCTGACCCCCAGGCATCTGCAGACCCCTGGTTGAAAACCACTGTGTTAGGGCATTTATACAGTCAACTATCCACAACTATAAATGATCTGGCCCTCAAGAATCCACAGTAAAGATTTCTATGGTTATCAATGACGAGTGAAAGATGAAGCAAGAAAGGAGGACAGTGAAAATCTAGAATGGATTCATTTCCTTAACAAAAAAGTATTTTAAAATTCTCTGTCATGGCTGTGGTAAAGATTCAACTCCATTTCCTCCACTATGGCATCAGTGAAGTTCTGTCCATTGGAACAACACTTTATCCTGTGTGTACAAAATTCATTGTTGATGAGGACTACACAATAAAGTGCTCAGAAATAATATCATTATCTCTCTAATTACAGGAAATTGTGTACAAAAATAACTCTCAAGATTAGACTAGATTAATCAAAGTGCAAACATAACAGGAACTGAAAGCCTAAGTGAGCTTCTGGCCTCAGCTCTAGTTTCTGGTTTCAATTTAACGTTTTAGAGAAAGTGTTTAGGAGAATTTCTTCAGGAAAATAAGTGTTTGTAAAATAGATTTCAACCAACCCCAAAACACACTGGTTATGGAGCTGTGTACTCAGCTACTGCTGTGGGCTCTTTTCATGCTAGTAACCAAACCATGGTAGGGAGGGAAGATGAATGAAGAGAAAAGTTTGTGGATTCTGTGAAGATAGTACGAACTCTTAAACATGTTCAAAATCCCAATCCAGAGTAGAATGTTTTGAGAAGCAGTGTGTTTACTGGTTAGAGAGGGGATTTGCGAGTGAAGGAAAGTAACTACTCCTGAGGTCTAGGTCTTGGTTTTTACTACTGATGTGCTTTGTGAACATGAGCCACAACCTTTAGGGCCAAATTTTGAAAGGGTCTTACATTTTGAACCTGCCACTTTGTGCCCAGAATAGATTATGGTTATGTGTGATAAAATTTAGATTACTCCAATTTGTGGGTTCACATTTGGTTACCACTTCCTGTATGTCATCTAAATTCTTATAATGGCATTCATTACCTGGGTATCTCCATTGGTTTGGCTCTCCCTCAATGGGCTTTTGATAACTTCAGTTGATTTTTCAGTGATCTGGCCTCTGTTTAGTTCATGGTTCGTGGATGGTAGGCTTTTAGTCAGCCCTTCACTAGAGCAGATGGAAACAGTATATCGTTCATTTATCATTTAGCCTTGGCCACCTAAGGACTGCTACTACCTTATAGGTCAAGGTGAGCTGGAGAAAAGAGGTTCTCTGTCTTTTTAACAGAGACACATGGTGAGCTATTTGGCATTGATTAGTGTGGGAAAAGTCCTATGAATAGGTAAGCGCTTCCTCTTCAGTTTCTTTTTACAATAAAAGATTTTTTTTCTCCTCCAACTCCTTCTCTTCCTCCAATTTATGAGGTTAGGTTTTCACATTGCGTAACCACGTAGGTTTTGCCATACTGGATCAGACCACCGCGCTTTCAAATCTAGTAGATTCCCTTCACTAGCGACTATTACTTGGTGCTTCCGAACAAGATGAAAATACCCTGTAACATAGCTGGCCAGTTGTGCATTGCTGGGTGAGATGTGGCTATCAGTTTACATCTGGAAGCATGAGATTTTATAAGTCCCCTTTCTTAGCATGCATAACCCTAATGGCTATTGTTCATAAAATGCAATTTCCCCTCTTTAATTCCTGCAATAGCAAGCGCAATCAAACATTATCGCAGCATGTACCACATATTGGTGGAGAGACTATGGACCTCCTCCTTTCCTATATATGATTGTCCTGGGCTCCTCCCTTCCTCTTGGCAATTGCAAAACATCCCCATGGCAATGACAGAAATTGTTTATGTGCAAAAAAAATTAGGAAAGTAAATATTTTTCCACTGTCTTTTAATGCAGTTTAGCAGCTGGAAGCAAGGAGGAGAGCCAGCACCATATGACCAGAAAGCTCCCCAGGGATCACAGTTTGGGAACCTCCCACACAGTAAAGGCCACTGTTTAATGATGCGCTGCTTGAAGAGGTATTTCCTTTTGTTCTCAATTTATTTGCCATCCAGTTGAAGTAACCCCTTGTTATCAAAAGAAGAAAATCATCAGTTCAGATGCTGTCCTTCAGCATATTTAATACTGTCCTCCATTTTAGTCTCCTCTAGCTTTTCCCATATCTAAATGAATGTACCTTTTACAGTCTCTCATTCTCTAGAAGTCCCACTATATCTGTAATATCCCACTAAAGTGTCCCTTTGAGAAGTTGCTAAATGACCTATATCTTTTCTAAGCAATATTGAACATAGTACATATGTTAGCCGACGGCCAAGGATGTTTGGTGAGGTGCCAGCTATGCCCGTTTATACCATCCGTGACTTTAACCGCTAGGACGCACTGTCCCTTCGCGGCGGGCAGCCCGGGCTAGGCTGACGGATGCCCCAAGGTCCTAACCACCCGTGACTTTAACTGCTAGAGCTCAGAGCTCCTTCGCAGCGGGCAGTCAATACTGACTGACAGGTGCCCCAATGGCAGCACTAAGAGCCTCTCCACACCCGTGACTTTAACTGCTAGAGCTCAGAGCTCCTTCGCAGCGGGCAGCCAGGATTGACTGACAGGTGCCCCAAGAGTTTGCCCCGTGGAGGCGGCACAACTCAACGCTAGGCTCTTAGTACTCTCACCTAATGGCCAGGCTTTAGAGCCAAAACGGCTGAGGTTCTTTAATTGTGTTGGCTGCTTTACAGTAAACCAGAGAAAACAAGTCAGGCTTATGCATAAATGGTTACCAAAATTTATTAAGCTAGATTCTAATCATGTGGTTACAAAATTGCTAGTGCCTACTTATTTAAATGTAGAGATGTTACACACATAAACAAGTTACAAAACTGAAGCCACAATCCCAAAGAAAGAAAACAAAGTATAGAGCTCTATTTCAAAATATGTGTACACTAAAGATAGGAGATCAGGTGTGGGTGCTTCTTACCCTCCTTGCATCTCTCGATTCCAGCGGTGCCAAGCCAGGATCGGTCACTCAATTCCGCGGAAAGACGAATAAGGGACAAGGCGTAGGGACCCTCTTAGCTGCAGAAGCCTTGGGAGGCTGTCACTTATCTGACCAGCAGATAGATAGTGAAAAGCACTCAAAAATCATGGTGCTGTAGGTCCCCTACTTATACCTCTGTACTCCTTTATTCTCTTTCTCCTTTCTTATGCCAAATTGAGGCTGGTCTGTTTGGGTGACGCCAGCTTTCGCAAGAGTAGTTTACACTTGCAAGGGAGAGAAACAATAAGTGTTGACTACTGGACATTTCTTTTATCAGGGTAAATATTTTCCCAACTAGGATGTTGGTGTGTGTGCATCACGCTATTTAGTAGGGGCTAAAAGCCATGTCTGTCACAGGGCCTCTGCCTGCTGTGAGCTTAATCGTTGTATCTGCCCCCAGAGGCACACCTGTGCTTTCACAGCTTCAAAGGCTGTGCTGGAATATATGTTAAGTGCCCTGTTCCGGCTTCCTCCTGTGTTTCCAGCAATGCTGGTCTGAGGGGGGTGGGCTGGCTGGCTGGCTACAACATATCATAAGAACATGCCATTGTTAGATATGTCCTCTTATTTCTTCTCGCTTAATGCTCACTAGCATAGTGTTTGCTATTGTTTTTAAACTTGCTAAAATGTTTTTGTCTGACTGTTCACAATGATTCTCAAGTTTTTGGCCATGAAAGTTCAGAGCCACTAACCTATACCAGAATTACTAGATTATTTTTGAAAATGTGTATTACTATATACTTATCCAAGTTACATTTCAAATGTGGGGGCACAAAACAGACTTAAAACCAGCCTAAATGGTCAGTTAAGGATGTATTACCCTTGTCTGACCGATCTTCCACTACTTGTAGCGCCCAGCATAGAGGGGGTCCATGGAGGAAAAGGTTGACAGGAGTGCCTCAGTATTCCAGCAATTCCCAATTGTCAGATTGACCCTTGGGAGGACCATTTAGGACGGAAGAATCCAATGCACCGCTACAGACTAGGGACCGAATGGCTAGGCGGCAGTTCTGCGGAAAAGGACCTAGGAGTGACAGTGGACGAGAAGCTGGATATGAGTCAGCAGTGTGCCCTTGTTGCCAAGAAGGCCAATGGCATTTTGGGATGTATAAGTAGGGGCATAGCGAGCAGATTGAGGGACGTGATCGTTCCCCTCTATTCGACATTGGTGAGGCCTCATCTGGAGTACTGTGTCCAGTTTTGGGCCCCACACTACAAGAAGGATGTGGATAAATTGGAGAGAGTCCAGCGAAGGGCAACAAAAATGATTAGGGGTCTAGAACACATGACTTATGAGGAGAGGCTGAGGGAGCTGGGATTGTTTAGCCTGCAGAAGAGAAGAATGAGGGGGGATTTGATAGCTGCTTTCAACTACCTGAAAGGGGGTTCCAAAGAGGATGGCTCTAGACTGTTCTCAATGGTAGCAGATGACAGAACGAGGAGTAATGGTCTCAAGTTGCAGTGGGGGAGGTTTAGATTGGATATTAGGAAAAACTTTTTCACTAAGAGGGTGGTGAAACACTGGAATGCTTTGCCTAGGGAGGTGGTGGAATATCCTTCCTTGGAAGTTTTTAAGGTCAGGCTTGACAAAGCCCTGGCTGGGATGATTTAACTGGGAATTGGTCCTGCTTCGAGCAGGGGATTGGACTAGATGACCTTCAGGGGTCCCTTCCAACCCTGATATTCTATGATTCTATGATTCATTGCAGATGGGCATAATTTAGAGAAGCCATGAGACTGTTTCTAAGTTGCAAACCAGCCCCTAGTTGGCCCTAGAACAGGCAGGGCATAAAGGTAGCTTGCAGCTACCTTTGCCCTTCCCTCACCCCTGCATGGATCCTGTACCAAGTCTCATCTGGACTCCTGGGTTGAGTGCTCTGGTGGTTTTTGTTTTGTTTTGTTTAAGATAATGGAGTCATCAGCAAACTCCAACTCTGTCTTCCAAACTGTTTAAAAATAGTTAAATGGGATTGGTCCTGGGGCCGAGCCCATGGGGCTCCGCACTCTTATTCATTTTCCTCTCTAAGGAGCAGGTCAGTACACTAGTGCAGGAAAAAGTGCCTTGAAGACCAAGTGGGAGTTTTGTATGAAGTATAATACTGGAGATAATTAAAAATAAAATTATATGAAGACCTTAACTCAAGAACTGTTCATATTTATGTTTGAGCATTGATTGATTTGTGTTTTATTAAAAAATACAGGGCATTTTTTAAATTGAGATTGGTAGTAAAGCCTGTGAAATGGCATCACCAGAGGAAAGGGGAAGGGGCACATTTTTCACTACAGAATCTAACAAACTTGTCCCTGGTTCCTCGTATATAGTAAATTAGCTCACAATTAGAGCAGGGTGGAATTTGTTTCGCAAATAGTTTATTTGTTGAAAGATGCCATTTCATTTGACCCAAAACTGTTTGCAGATTGGTGTCCAGTACACTGAATAGTTGCTACTGAACCAAAAAATCAAAATGTTGGTGTTGAAATGAAGCAGTGGTGGTCGTGCCTGCTTTGTAACTTTTAGCCCAGTAGTTAGGACGCTCTCCTTGGATGTGGGGGAGACAGCTTCAATTCATATGGAGAAGGGCTTGGACTTGAGTCTCCCATGTTGCAGGAGGTTGCCCTTGTCACTGGGCTATGGGATATTCTGGAATGGGGCTTCCTCAACCTCTCTTGTAGGAGCTGTTCCACTTGGTGTAAATAATAAAATAGTCATTGTAGGCGGGACTTGAACTGGGTGTTCTACATGCTAGGTGAGTGCCCTAATCACCAGGCTACAGAGTTACTCTCACTCTCTTTTCCTGGCCCAATGACTATTCAGTGCCAGTCATTACGCATTCATAGTCATTCATTAAATGTTTTGTTCAATCTGACTCAAAATGTTTTATGCCTTCTCAATTTGCCAAAAAACTCGGGGTTGGGGGGAGATTCTGGTTGACCTGAAGTGAAACTTTTTTCCAATTTTTTAGAATTGCTAGCAAACCAAAAAAACGCCATTATTCAGCCAACTCTCCTCACAAAACCTTTTTGACAAATAGCCTGTTCTAGAGATGTACCTTTCAGTACTTCATATTGTGCAGAACATAATGGAGGGAGGCTCCTTAATCTTCATTTGAGTAATACTCTTCTTCACGGAAGTCAAAAGAATCAGTACGCTAATTTTCTTTCCCAGGAATATGTCTGAATCAACCAGCCCTATTCCCTGGGATGATGGCATGGGTCCAGCTGCAGCTCTATAGATATATTCAAAAAGGCTATTCCAAGGACTGTATGATAACATCTCAGTTTTATTAAAACTTGTGCCAGAGCATCAGCCTATATAGTCTCCCACATACCGGTGAGATTTTTCTGTAATAAGATGGTGCAATTAGCTAGGAGCATGATACAACCTGTCTAGGTCTCCGAATTGAAGTGTGCAGCTTTTATTTCTGCATTCCCTGAGGTGCCCCATATTAGTAGTAGTTGTTCAGAAAGGGGCTCAGGAAGGCTGTGGTAGTATCCCATTCACAGTGTTATACTTACCTAAAATGTTGAAAATCATCAGATTGGGGGAGGAAAGGAAGGGGAATCTAGGTTCTTTTTTACCTTTTGGGTTCTGAGCCTTTAGGGTCATGTTTTCAGGCTTTTCTCTACAACTCTGAGGACTAGAATCTTCTTTAAAACTGAAAGCTGAGATTCTCACATAATCATAGGATTCCAGGAGTGTGGTTTTCAGAAATATACCAAATACGAGACTCTCCATATAATTGCTGGAGTTGGCAATGCTGCACGCCTCCATGCTGATGTAATCAATCGCCCTGCACCAACCAGCATGCATTACGAGGATCATGCAATCAATGGAGTGTGCATAACTAAAAGGAGGAGGTGCAGGAGGGATAGTGGAATATTCCTCTGAAAAAGCAACATCACAGATCATGGAAGTTAGGCCAAGTAAGCTGTCATTAATAGTTTCTTAGAAAGCTAGTGCAACCCATTGAGGATTCTCAGGAGTACAAGCACTAGTGAGAAACCAGTGGCAGCATGACAGTTTGACCCAGATGTGCTGTTGATGTTGGTGAGAAGGTCACAGAGTACAGCGGTACCTCAGCTGTGCATGCCTCCCTTCCTTTCCACAATCTCCCCATCCTGTGTTTTTAGTGGGATGATGCAGCATAACTAGTCCCCCTCTGCTATCCTGTATTTTCCCTAGTAAATTCTCCCCTTTGGCATATATTTACAAGGAAGGTAGAGAACACGGCCTTTTGAATTTAGTGCAAATACTTAAGTGCGGCTACTAATGATGAGTGCTGCCAAATTTCCCCTATACTCAATGTCCCTCATGCATTTTACCAGAACCCATTTAAAACCATCAACAGGATGAGAAGACGATAATAAATGTAATGGCTGAAAATCAGTTTTGGAATAATTGTTCTAGCAGTGAATAAATCACTTTCTATTTTATGTATTTATGAATTCATGGCTCCTTTGTAGACTTGAAGGCTTATTTATCCCATATCTCTGCGAACTACATAAACATCATCCTAACCAGTGAACATGTCAATACCTGCAGAGCTCCACCTACCAAACTTCTGAACAAGCAGAGTTGTTTTTTCAAGGACAAAATATAGGAATTAATTGAGAAAATGTTTCCCATGGACTCAAGCAGTTTTTCAACTAGCTCTGTCCATAATATGTGTTCTCAGATGGTGCCTGATGAGCTTTTACTGGAATTCAGTTTAGATAGCAGTTTGAATTCAAACATAAAAAAGAGCACAGAAAGTAACCTCCACCACATCTCCTTATGCTCAAAGAATGCAGAGTATCCCCACTGAGAATCACCTGACCATACAAACACCTATTTAATTCAGATTCTTTTATATATAATCTACCCAGTACCATAGGTGTGCATTGTACACAGGTTTATTCTGGTAGCTACACAAAAGAAACATGAATCACCTTAGTGTAAATCTGAGGCTGTCTGCACTTGCCATTGTACTTGATTACATGTGCATTGTGCCATAACCCCCCTATTGACCAAATATGAAGCATGTTCCTGAAGGAGAGCACACAACAAGTAAGCTAGCATGCATGAGGGGTGTGGGTATGTACATGCTGGACAAAGAGGAGCATGTGATTCTGCACTTCTACCTGGCAGACCCAGAACCACTGCAGGAACCAGAATCCAAGGTTGGTAAATTTTCCAGTGATTCTCCCTATTCCCACTTCCTGGAAATATCCCCTCCACCTGCTCCAGTGATACATGCCTGAAACCAGCCTTCAGTCCATTCTGACATGGTCCCAAGCAACACATGGCTGAAAATCAGCGATTGTACTGAAATCTTGATGAACTACTGTAAAGCATTTAGCGGAAGCCATAGCAGATTATTAATGAGCAGTCACTGTTCTCTGGTGTCTCTGTATTTCTCACCCAAAACTTTGGCAGGGATAGTCCCTGAGCCATGCAGACCAGAGAGAAAGGGAGAGAGGGACTAGGGAGAAAGAAAGAAGCCAATCAGCGATCAGAGCAACTGTCACTTTGGCATGTTTCACAAGCACTAAGTGTGTGTGCGTGTAAACAAAGTTTGTCTCTCTTCACCAATTAAGATATGTACCCCATGTCATGTCTCATATCTGTGAATCAAAAGAACAGATGTAAACATAAAAGGTTCCCCTCCATGCCAACTCCACAGCCTGACAGGATAAAGAATGGTACAGTGTCCTTTGACTTTTAAGTATGTAATTGCATCCCTATTGGTTTGACAGCTTGTATCTCTGCAGCCATGCCTTGGAACTGCTGGTCCCTTAGCCCTTTTTTGGCCACAAAAGTATCTTCAAGTCTTTCTTTGGGACAGCTTTAGAGGAAAGACGACAGCTGTCTCTCCATATCCACACTGTACATCTAATGTCGCTTGCACCTCTCCCTGCCTCCCTAAAGAGGTCAGAAATCAGTTCCTTTTGGGAACACCAGCCAGTCCCCAGGATACAACAATCAAAAACATTCCAGCTCAGATAAAAGAAGCATTTCTTAGAGGTTTACAAAAGAGAAGATGCTAATGAAATATGTTAAATATTACACATAGGCTGTGCAACATTCATTCATTCATTCCAACCCTGCACTTAGGTTACAGTCAATTTGTATGTTTATCTGACCCACTATCTGGCAGAAATCGCTTTGGCTAGATCTCAAAACTGCACCTCCGCTCCAAGAGTGCAGGTCTCACTCTGCCTGACAGAAATGGAGCTAACTGCTGCTACCCTCCTTCACTGAATGCCCTGTCTTCTTAGACACCAAGTTAGCTATACCTTGCTTCAGCTTTGACCTTGCTTGCTACCCCCAAAGCTGACCCTGCCTTTTCTATGCAGAAAAACAGCTGTGGCGTAGGTGGGCTGTGGAGTTTTTATAGCGTGTTGGGGGGGGGGGGTGCTCAGAAAGAAAAAGGTTGAGAACCCCTGCCCTAGGCATCAGAGATAGTAAATAGGAAATGGAGATTTGTGGCAAGTGTTCTAGGCCTGTTTTTGATTGTATGTTGTCTGATTTAGTGATATATTTATTAGTTACTTTGTCATATATCGATGATGAAATTGTGGGGTTATAGTTTCAAAAGGGCCTAAGACAGTTACACTTTCAGCTCCCATTGTGTTTTGGTGGGATATGGGCACCTTGACAGTCTAAATATTTAATGTCTGACTATCTACTCTTCCCTCTAAGGGCTTGTCTACACTTACAGGGCTGCAGCAGCACCACTGTAGCACTCAGTGAAGATGCTACTTATGCCAACAGGAGAGCTTCTCCCATCGGCATAGATACTCCACCTCCCCAAGAATCGGTAGCTATGTCAATGGGAGAAGGCCTCCTGTTGAAATAGCACAGTCTGCACCAGGGGTTAAGTTAGTATAACGTTGCTGCGGGGGTCTGGATTTTTTACATCCCTGAGCGGTGCAGTTATACTGACATCGGTTAGTAGAGTAGCTAAATATCAGGGGATATTGGTTAACGTGGCATTTCTTGCTACTCAAAAAGGACTAAAAGGAACCAAGCTTTAGCCTGCTCTGTAACCATGATAGTTGGATAAAACAGCTTTTAAATGAGGAATATACAAAACCAGCAATGAAATGGAGGGGTTTGAATCCATATGGAACCTGATTTTGGAAGATGCCAAGGGAAAAGGACTTCTAAAATTTCTATTGAGGGTGGAAAAAGTGTAGAAAATATGAGAAGTGAGAGTGTAATGACCTTTTCTGATAAAGGGCACAGAAGACACTTAGTAGGATAATGTACTCTTTGAATTTGTTAAATTAAAATCTGATTTGAATACACTTGTTTAAGTAGTTACCGCTTTGGTGACTGTGTTTGCTAAAGGAATATTTATTTGTTGAACTGTAAATTTTAAACTCTTTGGGACAGGACCATCTTTCTGTTCCATGTGGTCCACAATTTGGACTCCTAGGCATGACCACAATATAAATAAAAAACCTGAGCATCACTTTTATTCAGATATGGTAGAGCACAGAACAGGAAAGGGTATACATGGTATAGGTGGTGAGATGCATATGTTTTGTCTAATGTGGCGTTTATACCATTGAAAATATGGTATAAAATATGGATTTCCTTGTGTGTATAAAAATGTTTTGGAAAAAAAAAAGTGGGACAAAAGTTGGTTATATTTGTCTCAGCCTCTTCAGTAATACATTGGGAAAGTAAAAGCAACAAAGTCCTTCTGTAATTTAGTTATTGGGGGGTGTGCACATGCCTGTTTGTGTGTCAGAGAGAGGTCGTAGAAAAAGTTCAACAATCTTTGTATCTGAAAAGTTTCAACAGAATGTATTTCATCAACATCAGTTTAGGCTCTGGTTATCACTGCATTGCCTCAGCAATGCTTGATTTGCAATTACTTTTCTTGAGGGATATCCTCTAGGTCTTGAAACCAAAAAGAAACCTATCTCTATGTCTGAAAAGCCAAGTGAAAAATTTGTACACCAAAGGGGTTTGCTTGTTGTAATACTATAGTGCTGCTTGTCAGTGCTGAGTTTTTAATCTCTGTGATATGTGTGTGTGTGCGCGTGCGTGCTTTGTTTTGTTTTGTTTTGTTTTTTGAAGAGGCATGGTAGAGATAGATCTGTCAATCTTAAGTATTTATACAGGAAAGTTGCTACAGTACATAGGTACTGATACATAGTTGCTTCATTCATTTTACTGGGAAAGAGTGTCTTGTCTAAGGATTGTTTAAAATGAGTTTGAATCTGATACTTAACTACATTCCTTGAACATTACAAGACTATTGCTCCAAATCAGTAGGTGTTACAACCTTCCCACCCTTTGGCAGGGGCCTGTTGTTTATCCAAACTACAAAATTGGCTATACTGTGAGTCGCTGAAATGGAAGAGTAGCTTGCTGGTAAGCAATAGAGCTGATTTTCTGTGACAACTTTCTAAGGAGAAAATCTCTTAAGTTTTCTGAAGCTTCCATCTTCTAGTGTTGCTCCTATGCCATTCCCCAGGAACAGCAAGTTGTGGAGTAGTTATACATGCTGTTTCCACCACAATTGCCAAAGGCCCTATTTGCACTCGGAACATTTTTTCCCTAATTTCCTACTGTTGCTAACACTGGTGTCAGCAACCCAGGGGAACGCTAGCGCAGCCAGACAGCTGGCTGCTGTCAACATTTTAAGTACTCTGTCATTTAATCCTGCTCACAACCGAACTGTGATGGTGCTTAAAACACAGGCAGAAGCAGCAGTCCATCTACACTAGGGGCTTGTGTATATGAACACTTAGTTTGCCACAAGCTGGGGTGTAAATCTACCTTATACTAGCCTGCTGTGCACTAAGTGTCTGTGTGGGCCCTGCTGCCACACACAAAAAGTTCCCTGATGGGCTTTGATCTGTCCCATTTTGAAACTGGAGTAGATTCAAGTGCAGTTAGGGACCTCTTATTATGTGGCAGCACAGTCTACACAGAGACTTGTGCGCAGCTGGATAGTGTGAGGTAGCCAAGCCCTGAGATGCCTAACAGCGATAACACCAGAGCTGAATCAGTCTCAGCAATGGTGGAAGATTTTTGAAAAAATGTCCCTAGAGTCTTTGAGACACAAGCCAGCAAAAATATTCAGATTCAGGCAGAATAACTAGTCGCTGCCCCCCAATGACACACTGAGGCTGCTTGGTGGATTTTCCCCTTTCAGTGTCTGATTTTCTTTTTATACTTAAAGTGGTGTAATGGATTGGAGCAGCCCCCTGAAGGCAGCCAGATATTTTGCTTTAGAACAGAGTGTCAGGAAATCCTTCCTTGTATTCAGGAAATTCATTGAAACATGATTCCACACAATAGGAATGTTTGTTTGTGTATCCTGTGACTGTTTCATTCACTCTGTGTAGACACTTAGCTCATTTACACTTTCAGTTCTTGGTATTTGTCAAGTGTGTTTTTATTTCTCTCTTCCTGTGTATGTGGGCAATCTCTAACCTCCATAGGATGAGACTAGTAGCTCCATGTTACATAATGAAAGACCAAATAGCTGGGCATTGGTGTTTCAATTTAGAAATCCAACTGAACTAATTCAGTGTGCTCAGAAAACTATAAAGCCTGTCTTTAAATACTTGTGATAAATGAAGGGCAGTAACATAGGTAGCAAATTGTAGTAGGGTACCTGCCCTGTTTGGGTGGGGTTCGTTCATTCATTCTGTATATCCTACACTACATGTGTAAACATAGTGCTAATCTCACACTGTGTTTCTGTTAGCACTGGACAATCAGCTGAGTGGGATTTGGCCATAACGAGTCAAGCCTGACCAGGAATGGCGACTTTAGCAAAGCAGTGTGTACAATGTTGCCTTGAAACAGCTTTATTATTATTAGCCTGTGTCTATATTTAATAAGGCTTTTTCATCATTGAAACTGCACCTGTAATTATAGTCCTAGCATGCATGCATGCTTCTTTGGCACCATTGGCAGGTGTTCCTAGGAAGTGGGCAGAGCACTCCCTTCCCCTCAGTCAGATCCCACTCCCCCTAGACATTACTCTGTATCTGGAAAGACCTTTCTGGCAGGAAAGGAGACAAACATTTACAGGTGAATTGTGAATTCAAAGGACAGGGAGGATGGGGAGATTTCCAGTGATGATAGGCAAGAGAGGTAGTAGAAAGGCTTTGGGAAGAAAGCTGAAATTCAGCTGAGATCCACTTGGTGGGATATCTAGGAAGATCTGTCATGAGATACAATCAGAAAGATGAAAATGAACAGAGCAGAGAAGTATATCTGCAAGTAGTCACCATAGAGGTGGTAGCAGAAGACATGCCCAGGGATAAGGGTGCACTGGGAGATAAGGAGAAAGCTAAGGACACACCAGCAGAATGGGAGAGAGGAGGAAGGGGTCTTTTACTAACTACCAAAAATGTTGGCTCCTAAGATCCAAAGCAGTGTTTGTAAAGTGCTTTGAGATCCTCCAGTGAGAGGCACTAAATAAGTGCAGAATGTGAGATCTGTATCTCATCAATGTTTGAGAAGCCATAGCCCAGACAACAACATCTGGCTGAAGTGGGTAGACTTAACTAAGGAAAATTGGTCCTAATGTATCATACAAAACAGGTGAATCTTGAAGCAATTTGTTGGGTGTAATTTATTCCATTGCCTTGATGGAATAATTTACCCCCTTGAGCATCTTCACTTCTGGAGAACTCTCAGGCTCCGTGAGTTAGCACACTTCAACAAAATGCAAATGCACATCCTATCACTGAGCAATATCAGGTGGATCTGTAGTGCTGCCTTAAAGATCAAAGGCAACACAGCTGGCCAAGAGCTATGGTATGGATGAACAGGGGTAGAGTGCTGATCAGCCAAGATCTTTGGAAAATGGCCCTGTTCTTGTGGACCTCTACTTTTCAGTGGACTTCCCAGCCACCAGTTGACCATTTCATTTCTCTCATTCGGTTCATCTTCCAGAGGGGGGCAGATGGCAATGCAAAGCTGGCCAGTGGCCATGGAACTGTGCAGTACTTTAGTTTCATACAGCATACGTCCCCTTCATCGGTAGCTGTGGTGTAAGTAAGTGTCTAGGATAGTTTACATAGCTGTTGTGGAAATATAAAATGTAGTGTTGTTAGAAATGTTTCTATTGTACTGGATTATCTTTAACCTCAACCCATTAGGAAAACAAAGCAAAACCACAACGCTGAATTCAAATAACAGGGCTAGAATCAAATTTCAGAACAATGAAGTTCTGCTACAACATGATTTTGTTTGGCTGAAGAGTCACGTCAGACAATCCCAAAGGCAACCTCTAGCCACTCTGAAGTTGCAGGAGCTTGAGGGATTCAGCTATTATTATTTATTATTTCATAGATTTCGAGGGCAAAAGTGACCATTGTGATCATCTAGTCTGACTTCCTGTATAACATAGGGCATAGAATTTCCCCCAAATAATTTCTTTTGAACTACAACATTTTTTAAAAAAATTCCACACTTGATTTTAAAATTGCCTTTTCTGGAGAATCCACCATGATTCTTGTTCCTGTGGTTAACTGCTCTCACTTTGACAAATGATATCTTATTTCCCATTTGAATTTGTTGAGTTTCAACTTCCAGCCATTGGATTGTGAAGCCCCAACTGATATTCAGGCCCTATTGTGCTAAGTGCTGTACAAACATATAGTAAAAGGCAGTCTCTGCCCTGAAGAATTTATGATCTAAATAGAAAAGACAGACAAAAAGTTGGGGGGGAAGGCACTGAGAGATGAAGTGACTTGCCTAAGGTCACACAGCAAATCAGTAGCAGAGCCAGGAATAGACCCCAAGGTCTCCTGACTCCCAGTCCAGTGTCCTGTCCACTAGAGGACACTGCCTCCCATGTGCTCAGATATAACTGGAGTTCTATTTCTGTGATACAAACCTAACTCCACCTGCATTTTTTTCTTATTGTAATGATGAATTCCTTAAAATATACAAATGAGAGTATGTGAGATCTATCTTACATACAAGATCTTTCCCAGGGATAATTATAGCCCTTTAAAAGGAAGCATTTCAAGTAAATTGAATTCTGAGCACAACATGACCTGTACACAGGAATTACATTGCACAGAAAAGAACCCATCCCATTGATTAGCTTGTTCGGTGGAGTACCTAACACGATGTCCGGCTCTGCTGTATTGAGTTGGATAAAACATGGCTTTGATGTACAATGTACTATCTAAACACGCAGCAGAGTTACAATTATATAAGAGTTCTAGTGTGTAAATTATTGCAGACCTTACTACTGAAAATCCTACGTTCTGACATAAGAGGTTAAACACTTTACATGTTCACAAAGAATGATTAATATCTACTGAAGCAGGATCCTTCAGAGAAGGTCTATTCTTTCATAGTGGTCGTGTATGTATGTTTACTATCCTGAGAACCTGAATTGATATTTATATTTAACTTCTGTGTAGCCTGTGATCAGTTTAAGAGAGTGGCAAATCTGTATTTTTCTCGGAGTCTAAAGGCTGGTCTGCCCCCTGGTTATACATCAGTTTGGCTTGAACTCCTCTTTTCATTTGCTAAGCAGATTTATCTCAAACATCATTCTGAGGTGACAGCTTCACTTTCTCTTAAAGATGTGAATGTGATAGGCTCAATTTGTGTCGTCTTAGTTCTGCAAACTGAATGGAAACACCCAGGGTGAAAAAAGCAGAGGCCAACATGACCACAGTGTATCGTTTGGTTAGGGTGGGGTGACTTTACATGCAGGATTGGCCACAGCTGAACCAGAAAGAGTTCAAGATTAAGGCCCTAATCCCTGTGTGTGTGTGTGTGTGTAAATAAGTTTGTGTTTGGGGAGAGAGGAGGATAAATATCTGGAATGTACAAACTGGGGGTGATGAAGATTAGAAAAAAAAATATGTTGCAAGGGAGACAAACAAAGTTGGGACAGAGGAGAAAAGTGCCAAGAAGGAAAGGTTAATAGGTGAAATTTAAAAAGATAGGGGCTTCTGATAATGTGATCAAGAACAGGTGAAGAAATAAAAAGAAAAAGAACACAAGAATGAGAGCTGCCCCGTTGCTGGAGAAGCATGTGGCAATTGCACTGTGGAAGCTGGCTATTCCAGACTGCTACCAATCAGTCGCTAACCAATTCGGAGTGGGAAAGTCGACCATTGGAGTCGTGTTGATGCAAGTGTGCAGGGCCATTAATCACATCCTGCTCCTAAAGACTGTGACTCTGGTTTGCACAGCAATGTATGGGGTGGGGATGACGGTTGGTCACCTGAGGGCAGGGCAGTAGAGTTCAAACTGATGGCCAGAGAGGCGAGAACAGGCCTCCGTGGGACACCTCCCGGAGGCCAATCGCAGTGCTGTAGCCACAGCACAGAAACCTTGATGCCTCTCCTCAGGGTGGCTTTTTTAGAGCTCTGCATCTGCGCAGTTTCTGCGCACTAAGTGGCTTGGCAGTGTGCACACCTCGGGAATTACAGTGCTCGTGTGTGTGTGTTCATCTGATTCTGGGGCTGGAAGAACCTAGTCCTGGGGAATCTCGGTCCTGCAGGAGAGCTCCATGGGGAGGGAACTTGCATCAGGGAGAAATAGAGCTCCATATGAGAACACAAGTGACACAAGCAGTACATTGATAGAAGGACAGAAACCTCTCCAAACTGCCCAGAAGAGTAACCCTAATAAATGAGCATACCCCAAAGTAACAGGCAAAGCTGGTAACAATGCAGCAGGTATTATTCCTATAGCTAAATCATCTGCTAGCAACTGTGTGGCCTTGGGCCTAGGGCACTGGAGTGGGACTACTGTGCCCTGGGTTATGGTCCCAGCTGAGCTGGTGACCTTGGGCATGTCAGTGCCAACTTGTGCCTCAGTTTCCTCATACGTAAAATGGGTATACCTAGCCTGACATCCTTGATAAAGTACTTTGTAAGCTAGGGATGGAAAGCGTGATCTAAGGGCTGGGTATTATTAAGAATAGCCTGGTTATCTTGTGAACTCCTTGAGGGTGGAGGGAGACTGTCTCCCCTTCTGTGCTCCACACAGCAGGCCCCAGCGGAGGGTGCTCAGTGCAAGGCTGACGCTGCCCAAGTGCCCTGCCTTGTGCTGGAGACGTGCCCTCCTGTGGGAGGCTGCAGTGCGCTTGGAGGTGCGGGGCGCTGTGCAGCCTGGACACCTCACAGCACATCGCTATTTAGCTCAGGAACAAAGAGCGCGAATTGACCGTAACTCCCTGCAGCCCAAACAAACCACCAACGGGCTGGGGCAGCAGGAGGCGAGGGCTCGATGCTGTGCAATGCCCCCCCCCCCTCCCGCGGGCAGCTGGCCCCCCGCCCCGCCGGAGGCTGCCAAACCCCGGTGTGCCCAGCCAGCGTGAGTCAAAGGGCTGATGAGTCAGAGGCAGCCTGGGGTGGGGCGCTTCTCCTCAGGCTGCCGCAGGCTGGGCGAGGGGCGGGGGAGAGGCTGGGAAGCGCCAGGGGGTGGGGACTAGGCCAGACTGTGGATGTGGCTCTGTACAAAATCCCCACCCAAGCTGCCATCGTCTTCCCTCGCTGAGTCCCGAGGAGCCCGGCGCAGCCTGTGCTTTGCCCCAGGTAAGTGGCCCCCTCCCCCCGCTTGGCTGCCCGTGCTGCCCCCGGCCGGGGGGCTAGCACCGCCTGGGCATTCGCGGCGGGGGCGTTAGCGAAGAAAAGCGCCCCGGGGCACCGGGCGGCTCGTTTCGCAGACGTTGTTTCTGAAAGTTTTTGTATTTGAAACAGCCTCGCCGAGCAAAGCTCTCGGGGAGCAAGACCGTTTCCCAGCCGAGTATCTGCAGGGGAGCTGGGCTGTGTAGGGCTAGGAAACGCACCGGAGTTTCCTCTGCCAGGGACACACCCCGCTTCTGATGTTCCAGATGAAATTTATTTTAAGGAACCCAGGAGGAGGTGTAAGGTAACTGGAGCTGGCAGTGGACTCCAGAGAGAGGGAGAAGAGGGGAACGGGGAGAGGGGCTGCATAGAACAACAGCCTTAGGAGACAGTAACTAGAACCTGTCATAAAGTAATTAACACAATTGCTTATGCTACAAATACCAGACTCTTTGCTAGGCTGCTAGCTGTTGTGGCTGTTCATCAGCGAAATCGCCAGACTGCAGTGTTGGGTGTGGCCTCCAGGGAGTAGCGTGTGTCTCCCAACTCCCCCCCCCCCCCGTCTTTTTTAAATTTTTGCTGCATTGTTCTCTTCCCCCCCCCACCTCTTTTTAAGGTGGTTCTCGGTGTTTTGTTGCACAAGCAGGTGGTTTCAGATGATCAAATAAGTCCTGTTTTTAAACTTGTTAGTATGAAACTACCATATTGATATGTCAGTATTATCCTTGTCTGGGGTGAAGAAAAAGGGGGTTTCTTTAATAACCCCTACCAGGAGGAGTTGGTCCCAAAATACTAAGAAGTCATTTAAGAACGAGTTCCCTTTTCTTCCCCTGTTAAAGTACATCAAGGCTCTTTGAATGAGCGATTTTTGCCATAGGTAAGATTCACTTTTCAACCAGAAGCTTTGCAGAGAAGATTTATTTTAGATAATTAGCTGAGCTTTAAACTTTCAGTTTAAATGCAAGTTTCATTCAGGTGTAACTAAGCTAATGTTAGACATAACAGAACAAAGTGTGACCCCCACACATAACCTGAGTAAATGGGCCCCACTTGTGGGGCTCTGGGTTACAGAGAATAGAATACTTGCTCAATCTTGCTTTCTCAGGGTGTGGTGGAGCAGGGCCACTGTACTATTCTAGCAGTTTCTGCCCCTGCAGTCTTCCTACACAAGTAGCTTTAGATAACAAATCTCCATAGCTGAGCCTCACTTCTCCTCTTATACCTTCTTCCCCCAACCATGCAAATGTACGTGCTGTCTGGCATGGACTATTGTAGTGTGGCTGGGGTGCTGTTCTGTTTTATGTCCCATTTCCCCCATTAGCAAAATTGCTGAGGTTGTGCTGCTCTTTTGGCCTTGTGCGTCGGTGTCAGGATGGGAAGGCTTTGCACCACCCCTGCTGTGGATGAGTGAGGAATATAACTGGAGGAATACTAGGGTGCTTTCAGGGAGGCCATTACTGGACAGTTACAGGACAGTTTAGGGTTCACTATTCATAAAACTATTGCAATAGTATGCATTAGGACTCTGAATAAAGAGCACTTTTGTACGTGGAAATAAATGAAGACTGAAAGAGGTGACATAGTTACTCAAGGTTAATGAGTACTTGTGGCACCTTAGAGACGAACCAATTTATTTGAGCATAAGCTTTCGTGAGCTACAGCTCAAAGTGAGCTGTAGCTCACGAAAGCTTATGCTCAAATAAATTGGTTCGTCTCTAAGGTGCCACAAGTACTCCTTTTCTTTTTGAGAATACAGACTAACACGGCTGTTACTCTGAAACCTGTCAAGGTTAATGTTCTATGCCATTGAGAGAGTTCAGTTGAAAGATGCACTTAGTCCTATACGCGGACACTGCCTGCTTGTCGAGTTCCTAAATTAAGTGCAGGGTCGGTTTGTGGTAGGACAGAGATTTCCTTCTTGGGTTGATGTTGCGGGATTTGTATGTTACTTCTGTTGCTTGGTTTGGTGGTACACTCACTGGGGCTGTTCATTATTTTTCTAGTTGCTCTTTTATGGAATGGTTTTTAATAATAGGTTTTCCTGCAGGATCTCAGGAATATTCTATTTTAAATATAGATATAGAGAAGTCCTAGCTTTACTGTTGGTTAAGCACTCATGTATGATATAGGCAATTGGCATATTCCTAAAATGGAACATTTACCCCTCTTGGATTATGTAGTATTGACCGGTGGAAGAGAGTGAGTCTTAAGATATTGTGCATTGTTAATAGATTGAAATAACGTTTTTCAGATATGGCCTATGGAATCTTTTCCTTTCAAGTTTAATCAATTCATGGCCCAGACAGGGGCTTCATTTGTCCTCCTAAGCTCTGGGGTACAGCTTGGGGACACAGCCTGACCTGCTGTATTTCCAGTCACCATCGTGTTCAAATAAATATGACTTTTGGTCCTTGTTCAAAGACATTCTGTTCCTTTACTTTTTTGTGGTACTTTTCTTCCTCTTCCCCACTTTCCCCCTAGCCTCTGAGCAAAGCTCCCCTGTTGCCACATCCTGTCTTGGTTGGAAGTCTTAAACCACATGGACTTTTGATTGTAAGAGCTTCCATTCTTTCATTCTCTATTTCTTTGCCCCACCTGGGAACACCCTTTCCTGTCCTCCACGTTTTCAGGGTAGGACCATAGGTTAGCTGCCTTCTCACATGATGACTGCTGCTTGTTCAGTCAACATCTGGAATTTTTTTCCTGGAACCTCTGCATGTTTTCTTTCATGACACATCTGAACTGTGCTCAGAAACCAAGAGAGCTGAGGCTGTGTCTAAATCAACATGACCTCCTATAGCATGGTTGTTATGTGGGTGGGGTTCAGACAGAGACCAATAACAGTGTGGGCAATTGACCTGCAAGTATCTGAATGGCATCTTCTCTCAGCAAAGAATAACTGAGATCTCTCACTTCTCTGTGTATGATTAAAATAAAGAAATAGTGAAATTGTGATTCAGGATCACATGATAGCCTTCTGAAAGAAAAACAGATTGCTTCAGCTCATCTACAAGTATGAAGTCTTGCCTTAAAGGTTTGGGGATAGAGGCCCAGATTCCTTCCAGTTTAAAGAAGAGCAAGACCGTGCATGTGGTTTTTATTTTAAATACATCCAAATCCAAACTGTATTAGTCAGAACTTCACCAGTAACAAGGGGGTTTACTTGAGGACAGCGAGTGTGTCTTGACTGATATGGGGCCAAAATTCTAATGAAGGAACTTGTGACTATCTTCACATTTATTCTGTAATTGAAGATCTTTATCTGCAACCTTGATTTTACAGAAACTCCCATTATGCTGCCAGTTTTCTTTTGATTGGCTTTTGATTGCTATAGCATTATTTGGTTTCTCCATGAACATACCATTTTCAACTGTACAAGAGGGTGTGTTATCTCAGTTACTGGATTCCGTTCAAGTTTTATGTTCCAACAAGCCTGATTCAGTGTGGTTTTTATTTGATTTAGAAATGGCAGGCTTGCAAAAAGCTGTCTGGCGATTGTTGCTGTGTGAAAGACTTTAGTGCAAATGCATTCACTTCAGCTTTCAGTGGAGCTTTTTAGTTCTTTGTGGCATGCAAGACCAAAGGTTTTCTTAGTCATATGTCTTGATCAATTTTAGAGCATCTTCAGTACAAAGATCGCCTTGTTTGTAACATTAACTTTTATTAAGAAATAACAAGTACTTTGGCTTTCATAATGTAACTGCCATATCACAATCCTCATGATTAAGGCTTGTGCAAGACCTTTAAGTCTTTCTCTCTGTTGCCTCTTTTTAAGGGTTGGACCTGGATTGTTCTGGATTTCTGTCCTAAGACTGATTATTTCAATGCAGTGGATGTTATCCCAAACTTCCTCCCTTAGATATTATATCTTAATTATTCCATAGGAAAATGAGCGGAGTTTAAATTTTGTTCTTTTCTCACCGAGATTGTTCCAGACGGGGTGGGGGCTGAAAAGAAATAAACATTCATGATGTTGTCGTCTTAGCCAAATATAATACTGTCGCTAAAAATATGGTGCTTGAGGGATATGGGCAGAGGTAGGTTTTATTTTTGTATTAAAAGATATAATGCCTTATTTCTTACCTTACATAACGTATTACACCGGACCCCTTTTTTCAGCAATACCATATAGTACTGCAAAGGTATCTAGGGACCAATGCTTATTTTCTTTTGAATGTTTTCCTGACAAGATCATCATGGTCTTTAGCAGCACTGGCTGATTGTATCTTCTCATCCCATCTTTTGATGTGAGTGACAGAGAGGGTTGTTTGCTTGGTATCGACTCTTAGAACTCTCATCTGCTTTCAAGAGAGCCACACTTGGAAAGTGGGTACTGTATTGTAAGGGGTTGGGATATACTAACTCAAGGATGAGGGAGAGTTTCCATCAATTGGGAAGTGGATGAGAATTCTTCTAGAGGGAGTCCCACCGCAAATCTCTCCTGTTTGGAACTCACGGACTCCCTCAAATGTGAGCTGCCTCTGAGCTATTGGCTGCCCATCTGACTCTTGAGTGCCAGGCTGGCAGTTGGAAGACTGACTGAAAGGATGTGGGCAGGGTAGGGTGTCTGGGAGCAGGGAGATGGATCAGGGGAGCGAGGTAATGGGGAAGAGAAAGAGGAGAACTAGCAGCAGGAGGAGCATTGCTGAGGGCCCGGGAGGGAGGAATTCAGAGGGAGGTTGAATATACTCTCGTTCAGTTTCTTGGTCTAGTGTACTGAGGACAAATATCCTGATCCTATGTGTGCTAAATTTGTGCATGCGGGTGATGTACAGGCAGTGCTGTTGGTCTAAACGTGCAAATGTCTAGTTTCCAACACTTTAACATAGCGTACTGCCTAAAATTAGTGGTATTAGCAGGGGTACATTTCTCACTTGTTAGCAGAAATGCCTCTGTCTAATCTAGCTAGTTCCTTTTCCCTGTTTGACATTTCCACTAGATTTCTTGGTGCTGGAGTCCTTAGAAGGCAACCTTCAATTTTAACTGATGAAATAGTTAATGCTTATTAACTATTTATTAATTATTAATAAATATTGTTAATGGTCTCATTACAGTTGGTATGGCAACACCCATTTTTTCATGTTCTCTCTGTGTGTGTATATTCATCAGATGCATGCAGTGGAAAGAAGTAGGTTTTAGCCCATGAAAGCTTATACCCAGGTAAATTTTAGTCTCTAAAGTGCCACAAGTACTCCTTGGCTTTTTTTTGTTTTGTTTTTGTTTTTTTGCTTATTTCAGTGGCACCATCAGAAGGTGACACAAATGGCTACATTTCTCTCCTTGCTAGTGGAATTTGGGAGCTCCTACCTTCCTGCCAGAATTTCAGGAATGCAGTGATGTTGCCCAAACTCCTCCCATTTACACCCCTCGAAAAAATTTTCCTACTCTTACTCATGATGATTTAGGACCCTCCCAATCAAACAATAGTACTGCCCAGGCAAAGAAACCAGACTTGTCAGGGAAAAATGGTATAATGGCATCAGCTTGTCCAATTGACATGTTCATTTTTATAGGATCTATGCACATTAGGCTTATTTTTCATACATCTAGAGGTATGATCATATTAGGTGCTTAAAAACCAATAGTCTTTGGAATTTTAAACACTTCAGCATGCTTAGTTTCCATCACCAAGTATTGCTGAGAAGGAAATTTGTTGCCTTGGCTGTGATGTGAAATGGATAAGCTTTTTGGCAACGGAGGCTACCCCACACAATGATGCAGATTATCCTACTCCATTGCATTGTTCCTTTTGGGGCCTGTATTTTGATGGCGTCCTTATTATTTGTGATCAGATACTCATACTGCTAATCACTATTTGTGCCCCTGGCTTGTAATTTATTTTTTTAGTAGCAATATTAGAAACTGTTTAACCACTCAAGTGCAAAGTAGTAAAGTTAAGCAAGTGTTCTGGCTCAAGTGTTCCAGATCAAATAGCATCAGCTGCTTCTGTAAGATACAAATGGCCTCTGCGAATTTAAGTTATTTCAAGACTTGTGATTGAGGAATTTAACCTCTGAGTTGCAGATCATTTGCCTAAAGCAGTTGTTTTTAATTGCTTTTTGGCAGTTGTCTGGGCCAAGGGTACAGTTTCTCTAAAATAACTTTGTTGATACTAAAAAGAAGTTGATCAGTGTCTGTGTGTTCAAAAAATCACTAATGTAATATCCTTACTGTGGTGGTGATCTAGCAAAGCAGTCTGATTTTTAGGAAATGGCCCTCAGTTGATGAGTGGTATTGATTTGGAAATGTGTTTGCGGGTTTTTTGGGTGGTGGTTTTTTTGTTTTTTGGTAGGCGTTCAACTTACTGGAGATCTGACAAGTCTGGTTTCTTTGCCTGGGCAGTAGTATTGTTTGACTGGGAGGGTCCTAAATCATCATGAGGAGTAGAATTTTTTCAAGGGGGTAAACGGGAGGCGTTTAGGCAACATCAGTGCATTCCTGAAACTTGTTGACTGAAATTTAAAAGGTCAACAAAAGTGATTAGAGTAATAATAGTCACCTACTGACATATAGGAGAGTGAAGACCAATTCCTATCCAGTTGTGATGTATGCCATTTTCTGTATACTCTTGAGATACTCGCTTACTTGTTATTTCAGCTCTTGCTGGATTGTCTTAACTTTGGTGTGATGGTATAACAGGGCTAGTTTAATGTGCTGTAGCTTGTTGGTTTAAAAAAAAAAAAAAATGTTTATGAAGTCTCTCTCTTTTTTTTTCCCCCCTCCAGTTTCCTTTCAAGATGTCCACGGTCCATGAAATTCTAGGCAAGCTCAGCCTTGAGGGAGATGTAAGTATCACTGTGAGGAGCTAGAAAAGAGATTTGGTATGACTTTTTCTTAAATGCCTGTCTTGTTTCCTTTCCAGGATGCCTTTATTAGGGTTGAGACCGAACTGTACTGATTGTAAGGGGAGGCTATAAGACTCCACATAATTGAACTGACCCAGACTAAAAGCTAGGCCAGTGATACTCCATCTCTGGTGTGAGAGAGAGATGTGACCCATAGGGCACCACACATCTCTTGCGGAGTCCCTGGGTTTAATTAAGGATTCTCCAAAGCTGATGGTTTGGTACTTGTGCTGCTTGACATGTTAAAGGCAACGCGGGGAACACTGAGCAGACAGACTAAGATGAGTTGGTGTGATTCCTCCCTGCCTCTTCAGATGGACAGGAGGGTTAGCAGCAGGAAGGGGAGGGAAACATCCCCACAGTTTATGCCATCCAAACAACAAGAGAGGTGGAGAAGAAAGAGAAAAAGACCGAGACTGGGCCAATTCCAGAGTTGGTGTATAAGTGGTGTGTGTTAGAGCTGCTCAGGAAATGCTTTTTTTTCTGCATCATTTTTTTTGATGAAAATGGAAATGTTTTCATTTATGTCAGAAATGCTCAGCTTTTTGTTTTGAAAAAAAAAACCACAAAAAAAATTGAAAAACTGAAATTTTTCAGTTTTTGATTACTGAAAGTTGAAAATTTTGGTGGTTTTTTTTTGTTCGTGTGTGTGTTTTTTTTTTTTTTTTTTTTTTTTTTTTTGGTCAAAACACCAGATGTGTCCCTGTCGCGCTCCCCCCCCCCCGCCATTAATTTTCTGTACAAAAAAACCCCAATTTCTCTCTCCTCCCCTGCCCACCCATAATATTCTACCAGGTCTAGCATGAGGCCATGGATGTTAGCAGACTTGTGCTAGCTTACCCCATGTCTGCATTTGTTTTAGGGTATTAGTGGAGCAGTCCCAGAAAGTCACAGGTGGCTTTACGTATGATCCATGATGTTGCAACGGTACATGATGATGATATCACAATGGAATAGCAGAATATTGTGCCATAAATTTGTGGTTGCCTATGATTGTAATCGGGGAGGAAGTGAATCCCAGCTCTGCAGTTCTGACTACCTTCTTCTTCTGGCTGGGTACATTTTCATGGCTGGTATTTGCAGAGCTGTTTTGGGTGACCACAGACTTTTTTGCCTATTTTTGGAGCTTGCTCCTAATGCAAGTAAACAATAGAGCTGGGTTAATACTGCAAATATATTCAGTTCATTAAAAACTTCTTTGGCCATTCACATTTAACCAATAAAACTTAAATCCTAAATAATATCAGAGAATTGTCCAGTCAAACCAAACATTAAAATTAACGCTCAACCAGACCCTCCCAAAATCGGATAATTTCAAGTAATGAATACAGTGACGCTTCCTGGAGTTGTGAGGCACCTTGCTACCATCTGCCCTTAGTGTGAGAGCCTTATCTGTGCTTGCTCTGGGTCAGTCCTGACTCCACCAGCCTTGGGCAACACAACGCTCCCCTCTAAGCCTACCCAGGCTCTTCTCTTCTCTGCATATTATTGATAGGATGTTCCAACTCCCGAGCCCTCTGAGCATCTCCCATGAGTGTCCAGCTCCTGGTCCACTGGCTACCCACAATATTCACAGATTTGCTGCTCCCAAAGAAGTAGCATTCTCCAGTTTACCAGTTTCACCAAGATCACTTACTCAGATCACTGCTCCGCTTAACACGCTGCACTTAGGTATGTTTTATAGTGAAAACAAGCAGCAGTTTATTTAACAAAGAGGAAAAAGTTCAAATGATCTCAAGTAGAAGTAGTGGAAATGTACAATTCATTGGCTGCATTCTAGAACCTAGACGTAATGAATATTTTCTTTTCTTTTAGATCAAGGGTCACCCCAAAGTCCTTCCAATGGTGGCTTTTTTTTTTTTTCCCAAGTAGACCTGGATGTATTCCTTTTTTTCATGAGACAAAACATGCTGCCAGCTTGTCCCCTATTAGGTGCTTAAAAACCAATAGTCAGTGAAGGCTCCTGAGTGTGTCTTTTTTCAACCCCCAGTATACCAAAACAGTCCTTTGATCTTTATTCATCAGCCAGGGACCCTCTTGATCTGTGTTTCTTTGTATAGATTTCACAGTCCCTTGTCGATTTCACAATCTTGATTAGCTGGTGGCTCAGTATGTAAATAGACTCCTTGTGAGCCACAATGACCAGACAGAAAGATAAATGTCTACCGCACTCTGTCAGAACAGAACCTGTCGAAGGCTACCGCTAATTTCAAGGCTTCAAGAACATAATTTCCAGTGTAGATACATAACTTCTTAAATGTTATCCATACAGATGATTTACAATGATTAGGATGACTAGTGAGCTGCTGTCTCTCGGTAGAGAATGGTCCAGACAGTGATATTTGTGCCTTTTGCCTCAGATCTGTAGGGAGAAAAGGTTTTTCTATACATGGAAGTTAATCCAGAATAAGGGAAATGTGACTTCAAAGTGAATTAACTGTTCCTGATTAACTCTGTGTGGAAACTCTTATTCCAGACTAAGCATGCCTTATTCCAAATTAGCCTAATCCACAAAACTAATTTGGAACAAGGCACTTGTAGTCTGGAGTAAGAGCATCCACATGTGGAGTTAATTAGGAATAGCTATTCAGAATAACTCCCTGCATAGACAAGCCTTCTATGAGGATGCCTCCTTGTTCCAAGGCATAATAACACCCATCTCCCAAGCAACTGCTCTTAAGGATGGTCCTGATTTCTCCTGTGGAACTTGATTTGGCTGCTCTCTCCAGCCCTGCAGTATCTCAGTCTTATCCTCAATATTCTCTGGAAGGAGGAGGCTGAGCTGAAGTTAACTCCATGACTGCTGATAGAGTCTCAGTGTCCTACCACAAAGTTTTCAGAGGCAGCATTGTCTTGTGGTTAGGGGAGAGCATTGGGAGTCAAGAAACCTGGATTCTAGTCATGACTCTGCCACTGGCTCAATGTGACCTTGAGCAAGTTGTTTAGGCCACAGTTTTCAAAAGTGACTATTGATTTTCAGTTCCCAGTGTCAGCTGTCTTTAAGAGACCCTGATTTTTGACAAGAGTTGAGCACCCTCCTGCTCTGAGAATTAGGCTCCTTGAAGATTTCTCAATCTGGACACCAAAAAACTGAGGCACTCTGTCATGAATCACTTGTGAAATTTTGGCCTTTACCTCATTTTCCCCTTTGTAATGCACTACCTTTGTGAAGCATTTGGTGATCCACAGCTGAAGGGCACTGTATAAGTGAAAAGCATTATTTCATTCTCTGCTCTGGTTTTACTCAAATTGCCCATGTTGCTTACACTTTAGGGCTGAAAATATACCTTTGGATGCATGAGCAAGACACTGTTCAACTCAATAGGAAGACAGTAGGAACTACTTGCATATCCAAGGGCAGCATATGGCTTTGACTGCCTGAGCAATTCGGGAAGAACCAATCCTGAAACTTAAATGGGACCATTTTTTCCCGTCTACATTGCAGATACCATTTGTCAGATTCAGTTCCAGTGGCTCATACAATGCATAGGGAGGGAATGAGATACCAAAGTGCCATCTCTTACCTTGCTTTTTCAGCTCTAACTCTCCTGGGCTAATATGGTTAGCTTTGTCAGGTTATCCAACTATGCCATGTTAATCAGTTGAAACCTTCAATTTTGTATTGTGTAACACATGGGTTTTGTGGTAGGAATTTTTCAGGCACACTGATTTCTCCAGGAGTGCATTAAGCTTTTCCACTTACTGTTGTTGGCAGTTAAATGTATCGATTCTGGAAAATCATGCATCCTGTGGTGTGGCTCTGTGCCAGATTCTGGCTGCTTTGATTGAAAGGGCTGTTAATGGTAGGGACAACAATGGGTGTTTCATTCTGTAATGTTTTTGCTTCCCTGTCTCTGCAGCTTAGCTCAGACTTTCAAAGGAGCGCACAGTGTGTATGCCACTGTTTTATCCTGGGTAGATAGTTGTGCAGATAACTTTTGTGATGCTTTTGAGGATGCCTTGAATGCATGCCCTTCTTTAACAATTTGACCTTAAAGCAGTGGTTCTCAGCCAGGGGAACATGTACCCACAGGGGTATGCAGAAGTCTTCCAGGGGCTACATCAACTCATCTAGATATTTGCCCAGTGTTACAACAGGCTACATAAAAAGCACTAGTGAAGTCCGTACAAATTTCAAACAGTGACTTGTTTATACTGCTCTATATACTATATGCTGAAATGTAAGTACAATATTTATATTCAAGTTGTTTTATTTTATAATTATATGGTAAAAATGAGTGTGAGAAAGTAAGCAATTTGTCAGTAATACTATGCTGCTTTTATATTTTTATGTCCAATTTTGTAAGCAAGTAGTTTTTAAGTGAGGTGAAACTTGAGGTATGCAAGACAAACCAAACTCCTGAAAGGGGTACAGTGGTATGGAAAGGTTGAGAGCCACTGCCGTAAAGAATTTGAAGGTACAAAGGAAATAAGTCTTAAGTGTTTGAAAACCTTTGTTATTATGTGAGCCCCCTGCTGGTGAATTTGGGTAGAAATCAGGCCCCAGGCATGTCAAAGCTCCCTGTGTGATTACTGGGGGGCTTTCAAGATGCACTATACCCTGAAAATAATGCTAAAAAGTTTTTGATCCTGTAAAATGCATCAGCTGCTTAGAGCACAGAATTTGGTCCACTGTACATAACTCATTCACTACTAATTCTGATTCCCTACTCTACCATAGTATTATGAGCGATATGAATCGAAGGCAGACTATCAGCTGTAAATTTGAATTTTCCTGGCTTTTGTCATTTTGACTCAACCCCTTTTCCATACTAACTTTATGGAATGAATTTCTTTGAATTCTAGCCAGCACAATTAGTTTAAGGTTTTTAACATTTTAACTTTCTCTAATGACAGATGCACTGCTGTGGGCAGATTCCTGGAACAGTAATACATTTGGGTGTTCAGTAGCTCTTAGCTGAATTCCAGTTATATTCATAGGTTGCCCACATGCGCGTATTGGGTAGGGGTGTTGGGGGGTAAATATGACACAGTGATACTTTACCTTTTGGGAATAATACATTAACCACAAGCTAAGTGTAAGACGGTCATTTTGCTTTTTTTAAATCTCAGCATTCTCTTCCTCCGAGCGCATATGCCACTGTCAAGGCGTACGCCAACTTTGATGCTGACCGAGATGCTGCAGCCATTGAAACAGCCATCAAGACCAAAGGTAGGGAAAATGGGTCTCTCTCTCTGCCATTATACTTGCAAATGATATACAAATATATATACAAATGATATAATATGGATAGGTGGTGTTTCTTGACCTACCACTTACTGTCCTTAATCCAGAGCATTTATTTTGTATGTTCTTCTTCATGACTTGCATTGTTGAAATCTTGGCAGAGAAAGACTTAAGATTGCCAGTAGAACAGTTTTAGAAAGAGAATGAAGTTTTGTAATTAAATCTGAATGTTTGTAGCAAAGGAAGGTTGGGCTAGTCTTTAAAAATCCATATTTCCTTCCCAGGGATTAATCTGAACTTTGAAAAAAAATGATTAAACCAATTAAACAGTGCGTTTAAATCTTTTGTCTTCTAGGATAAGGAGTTCATCTCCCCCCCCCCCCCCACAATGGAAAAATAGTTTAATATTTTGAAATGTTGGGTGTAAAAGTAAAGGGACCCAATTGGAAAGTGTGGTGCAGCAATGGAAACAATATCATTTTATTGTTGCATAATTATGATTCATTATTTGCATTCAGTTTAGCACCTGGTGGTCCCAACTGATTGTAGGGCCCAGTTGTGCTAGGGGCTGTACAACTGTATAGTGAGACAGCCTCTGCCCCCAAAGAATTTACAATTGAAATTAAGAAGAGGTCACACAGCAGATCTGTGACCGAGCTGGGAACAGAACCCTGTTGTCATGACTCAGTCTAGTGCCGTGTCCACTGCCTCTACAAAATATTACAGCATTGAAAATGGCCCTTTATGTGGTTGTCACATCCCTGAGTATAATCTCTGAACTGGAATTTTCCCATTCAGATATTTTAACTTGGATAATAGGTGACCATGCCTAATGAGAGCCGTAAATAGCAGATGGCAAGATGCTGAAATGTTACTGTATCGTAGGCCCTGCTTGTGCTGCTCCTCCAACTTCTACCTGACTTAGTAACAAGTTTTGTTGTTTGGCTAGCTCAGACCATGGCTTATGTCCATGTATCACGAGGGTAATAGTTGTACTCCAGTCTTACAGTTCACTGCTGATGGGTGTGGTGGCATGCACAAACTAAATAGATTGCAGCATCAGGGCTAGTAACTATGGTAGGTAGCCATGCATCCTCTTTATTAGAGAGCCCACTGCAGTATGAGTGTCTTCTAGTAATTGATTCCTGTTCTTTTGCTGTGTCCTAACGGTGCCTGTGTAACCAGTTCAACAGGTTTTCCATCTTCCCTGCTCTCTGTGCAACAAGGTGTCCTAGGCTGCTGGTTAGGGCTGGTTGAAATTTTTCCATTGAAACTGTTTTTAATGGAAAATTGGATTTTCAATAGTGCTGGTGTGTGGTGTGGTGCTGTAACAAGTATCTACTTTTTGCAGAATAATTAAAATCATTGTCCAAAAAAAAAAGGCCTGAAAACCAAAATATTTTGATCTGTAATGCCTCATGGGAGTTGTAGTTCAGGTGCTTCATGCCAGTGTTCTCTCTGGACCATGCTCCCCAGCTGCACTTCATCTCCCATAATGTACGGTGACTGTCTGAATAAGGTGGTAATCCATCTCCCCCCACGAAGCAGGGAGACTGGTGCATTATGGGAGAAGTAGTCCCACTGGAGATTCCAGTTTACAGAAGAGAATGGGAGAATGTAGCACTTGAACTGCAACTTGTGCTGCAGTGGCATTTCAATGTTGAAATATTTCAGTTTTTGGTTGAAGTAACTTTTCAGCTTTTCACCAAAACTCAACATTTCCCACAGAGAAAAAACCTTTTCCCTACCACCTCTACTGTTGGTGCCTCTCCGTGTCTTGCAGGCTCTCTGTCCCTGGTCAGGCCCTGGAAGAGTTGCCCAGGTTTTCACAGAATGCATTTTTTACAAATGCAGCTAGGCAGCATGGTATTTTTGTTGTGGGGAAAGAACTGCTTTCTGGACACAATTCAACCCTGTCATCCCAAACTAGTTACAAAAATGCTCCATTACACTTATAGCGTGGACATGGAGGGCAGCAGCAACTCCGTCTCATCCTCCTACATAACAAAGAAAGGGTGTGGATAATATTCCAGAGTCTCCTCCGCTCTGGATCAGAAAACAGAGTTGGGTGTGGCTGGAATTGCTGAGGTTTCACCAAGAAGCCAGAACAGAGATGCATTAATAAAAGCTGAGCCACTTATCTGAAGGAAATGCTGAGTTTTATGAATCTGAATAAAGTCCTCTCTTATTCCTCAGCATTGTGTCCAGGAAACGTAACAAATGATGGCATTAAACCATTGCCTGTTCCTCACAACGTGACATTTCTATGCGAGGGAAGCTTTCTTTTAAAAAGTTACAAGGGTTATTTTGTAATTAACTATCATAAAAACCAAAACACTGCCACCAGACAACAACACAGAGGGAGAAATAATTATTTCCTTTTCTCTAAGAGCTCATTCTACAAAAGTAGGAGTGGACTTTTTAAATCTGAAATTCACATTTGTTTTTAAAACAAATAAAGCAAGCTTCTTACAAGGGAGGGCTGGTGAAGGGTACATGGCCCTGCTGTGTATGTGTGTAGTTTTGTCTAGCTTTAATCAACAATATTTTGCAGTGCTGATTACAGGGCAACTCTAAACATTTCAAAAGTACTGTGAAGCCTTCTGGATCAAGACATTTACTCTAGCATATCAAGCTGTTAATTTATTGTAATTTCCATTCCATATCCTGGGAAATGGAAGGCCTTGTCCTGTCAGGAAAAGCCAGGCTAATGTTTGTTCACTTTCTTTCAACTACAATAATCAATCTGCTGAATTTGTTTGGCAGATCTGGGGAACACACCTGCTTAAATGTACCAGAAGTAGTGTCTGATGCTGCAGATACAGAAATAATAAGAAAACATACTCATACATATAAGTCTTTGCAGGACTGGGCTTGTATCTGTTATCCAGAAGTTGTTGCTCACAGTAATAATGTGTGGACTTGTAAATGGAGACTCTCTGGTTTTTATGTTGACTGTTCCATTGTAAGGACAACTACCCAAAGAGAACATGCCTAAGGGAGATAAAGTACAAGAATTCTGAAAACCCATTCTTTAAAGTTCCATTTCTTTGTAGTTTGATTACTTGAATATGGAGCTTGGGCTTTTGTTACTGCAGAAGACCAGTAGAATTTCCATTTGCAAACTCTCTAAACATATGTTTGTTTGTCATGGTGTGTCTGCCAGACAAGAAATGACCTAATAGGAAAAAACAGTGTAATAACAATATTAGGAATTACTTCTGCAAGCAAACAATGGAAAATATTTGTGGGATCTTCCAGATCTTTAACAAGAAAGACTGATCAATATTTATATGCTGATAAAACCTGCAGCCACCTATACGAACTTGTGTTTCCATCCAGTATCACTGATATTTATGCATCTCAGTAATAATTGTTTGTATAGTGCTTTAAACATATAAAATGCTGTATAAATGGATCATGGAATTGAAAGAGAATAATTTTATATATTCTCTTTGGATTGTTTTAAGATGAGCAGAAAGCTGCAGATTTCATAAGAGGCTATAAATAGCTAAACAGACAACTGGATTATGTAGGTAACTAAGCATTCAAATGGACCACTCGTGTTGTCCAGTTCAATAAAGCATGGAAAGTTAAAGTGGAGATTGCCCGTCATGTTTCTGGCTTGAGAGCATACAGAAGAGGGTTCATTACATCTAAATCCACACCTTTCTTTTTGATCCCAGCGTCTGGACAACAGTACTACTGTGAGAATGTTGTGATCATTTTATAATTCTCGGGATGCCCTTTTATCTTGTAATTATTTCATAGCAGGAGTATTGAGATTGCCTCCCTCAGAGCTTGACAAATTCTGTGAGGAAACACTTGGGTGTGGTTTTGGCATTGGAGTTATTTTTCTTCCCCTTTTGTATTCTGTATGTGGATAGTCCCGCATGCCTGTGCATGTTAATGATATTCTTAATGTGTGAGAATAAAATCTTAGAGGAAACCTCCTTTGACATGGATTTATGAAAATCCAGCCTAGCGTGTTCTGGGAGATACTCCCTGAAATCTATAAAACTGCATAGAAATGTATTTGTTCAGTGTGTTAATAGTAGCAACAAAGAGATGCATTGCTGTAATATACCTCACAGAGAGAACCCTACAAAGGAAAATACAACAGGAGAAATCCTGGCCATGTTGAAGTCAAAGGCAGAAATCCCACTGACTTCAATGGGGCCAGGATTTCTCCCAAGAATTATAAAACTGTACACCTCACAATTCAAATTTGGATAGTCCCAAAACGGTTCAAGGAGCCTTGGGGCCAGATTTACAAAATTATTTAGGCGCCTAAAGCTACAGTCAAAATAGTAATGCTTCCCTTGCACTTTGTATGGTGTAGTCATCTGATTGTCATGAAATAACACACTGGAGGCATAGTTCGCACCAACTTACCTGCAAACCTGAATTTATTTATTTACAGTATTGCATTTTAAGTTTAATGCCAAAACAGCATCACTGGGTGCCTTCATTAATATACTAGCTTTCTCATTGGTTCACATTACCCTTAACAATTATGAATGTCATTCCTATTTTCCCTTATTCTCCTATAAACATAAAATTGATCATTCTTATATAGCTGTTATTTAGGAAATCGCATAAACTGGGCACCATCTTGTTGCTATCTGTGGTGCAGTGCTAGCTTTTAAAGCCGTTTGCCTAACCTTGTCTTTATTTATTTCCATCTCTATCTGTTTGCCCACCCTCCCCCATTCAACCAGAGTTACCAAGTTGATCTTTGTACCTACCCATATGGGAGCTGAAACCATGGTAGCAAAGGCTGCGTTTAAACAAGGTGGTTATTGGGAGTGCTGTTTCCCCGACTGGGATAGACCATTTATTTGTTTTCCCTGGAGAAGTGTGGGTGCACAGTTCTCTGAAAAATCATCCCTTCTCAGCACTTTTATTGAATTGTGGATTCAACCGGTGTTTTGGTAGTTGTACAAAGCCTAGTGCTCTTTTTTGATCTGAAGTACTTAAAAGTTGAAGGGTTGATGTCAAAACTGGTAAGCCTAAAACACCACACCTGGATAAACTCCTATATTCAAAGACCTACCTTCAGGACTGCCGAGATATAGTCCCTTGCCATTCCATCCAAGCTGTCCTTGAAAATTAAAGGCAAAACTAAGATTCATGATAAATAAACTGATGCACTTATGCCGCCTCCTGCTGTAAGCACACCACAACTTTTTGCTGGGAGGCTATCCAAGTATCTGCTGGCTTTTCTGGTACCTAGATGCTTATCAAGAGAAGCCCATTCATAAGTGGCCCTTTTTAAAGCCCCCTCCCTCCCCCCCCCCCCCCCCAAGAAAAAGACCAAATATAAGTCAATCTGTTCATTTACACAGCTGAGGTTTTTACTTCCTCCTATCTTGCTGATTGAGCTATGATGCTGAAGTCACAATGGCAGCAGCAGGCCCGCTTGTATGAAAGAAAAATTATCAGTAGATGAAAAGAATTTTTTTTTTTTCATAAAAAGGTTTTCAAGTTAGAAATTTTAACTGTCTGTTTTCTGAGCCTGGAAGGAGTCGTCATGCTAGGAAAAAAGGACAATATAAAGTAACATTATCAACTTTGCTTGTTAGTCACGGGTAGAAATATACCAGAAAAATATGCTCAGCAAAAATAAGTTTGCTTTTAATCAAGATTGAGGGAAACAAGCTTTAACTTCCAGAGCTTTAGTAAGCAGCAACGTGAGATCAGCCCTTCTGCCCCACCCTGTGTTAGCAAATGTGAGTCAGTATCCTGTTCAGAGACATTATCAGCTGCATATTTCCCTGCGCTGAAGTGCAAGCATGCATTTTCCATGAAATGCCAGAGCAATGAATAGACTTGTTTCCATCCCCATAGCATGTGAACAGGAAACTTTAACGTGAATATTTGTGGCCTTTGTTCTGTCACTTTTCTAATGCTTGCAGACTTTATTTTCCCAGTTTCAAATGCCAGGAATTAAGCTTTGTTTTGTTAAACAGTTTTAGAGGTTGGTTGAGTGTTGCAGTGAGTCACTAGCTGAGCAGAAGCTGACAGTGTTGTGTGTATGACTGTCACCGGGCAGGGCTGTGCTTCTCCCTAGCTCCAAAGCATATGCTGCTATGCCCAGTCTTGAAAGGAGGCTCTTTTTCTTAACTGAGGTTAGCAAACACACAGAACAACAGTCTTTTTAACTTACTCCTTAGCCTGAGGCCTCCCAGGGGTCTCTGGCACCCCTGCTCTGGGCAGCTTTCCTGTTTATTAGCTCTACTCCTTTCCTGGAGCACCAGCCCCAAGGCTGCTTCCCTGCTCCCTTGCTCCAGGGACCCACCACCAGAACTAGCTCCACTGTGGTGTTGCTTTCTCTCCTGTCTACACTACGAAATTAGGTCGAATTTATAGAAGTCGGTTTTGTAGAAAGCGGTTTTATACAGTTGATTGTGTGTCCCCACACAAGTGCTCTAAGTGCATGTAGTCGGCAGAATGTGTCCACAGTACCGAGGCAACCGTCAACTTCCAGAGTGTTGCACTGTGGGTGGCTATCCCACAGTTCCCGCAGTCTCCGCCGCCCATCTGAATTCTGGGTAGAAATCCCAGTGCCTGATGGGGCTAAAACATTGTTGCGGGTGGTTCTGGGTACATATCGTCAGGCCCCCGTTCCCTCCTTCCCTCCATGAACGCAAGGGCAGACAATCGTTTTGCGCCTTTTTTCTTGAGTTACCTGTGCAGACGCCATACCGCAGCAAGCATGGAGCCCACTCAACTAACCGTCACCGTATGTCTCCTGGGTGCTGGCAGACGTGGTACTGCATTGCTACACAGTAGCAGTTAATTGCCTTTTGGCAGCAGACAGTGCAGTATGACTGGTAGCCGTCATCGACGTAGTCCTGGGTGCTCTTTTAATCGGGTGTCTGGGCAAACATGAGAGTGACTCAGCCAGGTCATTTCACTTTTAAGTTTCGTCTCGTGGCGATTCAGTCCTACCGGCAGTGCACTGTCTTTTAACCTCCAGCCAGCAGAAGATGATGGCTAGTTGTCATACTGCACCGTCTTCTGCCGAGCACCCAGGAGATGATGACGGCTAGTGGTCGTACTGCACAGTCTGCTGCCAGCAAGATGTATAAAGATAGATGAAGTGGCTCAAAACAAGCAATAGACCAGATTTGTTTTGTATTCATTTTCTCCTCCCTCCGTGAAATCAACAACCTGCTAAACCCAGTTCTGAGTTGTATCCGTGAGGTTTTGAGTTCTATCCTTGAGGGGGCCATTCAGTTTCTCGCAGAGCCACCCCCTTTGTTGATTTTAATTCCCTGTAAGCCAACCCTGTAAGCCATGTCGTCAGTTGCCCCTCCCTCCGTCAGGGCAACGGCAGACAATCGTTCCGCGCCTTTTTTCTGTGCAGACACCATACCACGGCAAGCATGGAGCCCGCTCAGATCACTTTGGCAATTAGGAGCACATTAAACACCACGCGCATTATCCAACAGTATATGCAGATCCAGAACCTGGCAAAGCGATACCGGGAGAGTAGGCGACGTCAGCGTGGTGAGGAGAATGATGAGGACATGGACACAGACTTCTCTCAAAGCAGGGGACCTGGCAATGTGGGCATCATGGTGCTAATGGGGCAGGTTCATGCGGTGGAACGCCGATTCTGGGCTTGGGAAACAAGCACAGACTGGTGGGACCACATAGTGTTGCAGGTCTGGGACGATTCCCAGTGGTTGCGAAACTTTCGCATGTGTAAGGGCACTTTCATGGAACTTTGTGACTTGCTTTCCCCTGCCCTGAGGCGCAAGAATACCAAGATGAGAGCAGCCTTCACAGTTAAGAAGCGAGTAGCAATAGCCCTGTGGAAGCTTGCAACGCCAGATAGCTACCGGTCAGTTGGGAATCAATTTGGAGTGGGCAAATCTACTGTGGGGGCTGCTGTGATGCAAGTAGCCCACGCAATCAAAGATCTGCTGATATCAAGGGTAGTAACCCTGGGAAATGTGCAGGTCATAGTGGATGGCTTTGCTGCAATGGGATTCCCTAACTGTGGTGGGGCCATAGACGGAACCCATATCCCTATCTTGGCACCGGAGCACCAAGCTGGCGAGTACATAAACTGCAAGGGGTACTTTTCAATAGAGCTGCAAGCACTGGTGGATCACAAGGGACGTTTCACTAACATCAACGTGGGATGGCCGGGAAAGGTACATGACGCTCGCATCTTCAGGAACTCTGGTCTGTTTCAAAAGCTGCAAGAAGGGACTTTATTCCCAGACCAGAAAATAACTGTTGGGGACATTGAAATGCCTATAGTTATCCTTGGGGACCCAGCCTACCCCTTAATGCCATGGCTCATGAAGCCATACACAGGCAGCCTGGACAGTAGTCAGGAGCTGCTCAACTACAGGCTGAGCAAGTGCAGAATGGTGGTAGAATGTGCATTTGGACATTTAAAAGCATGCTGGCGCAGTTTACTGACTCAGTTAGACCTCAGCGAAACCAATATTCCCACTGTTATTACTGCTTGCTGTGCACTCCATAATATCCGTGAGAGTAAGGGGGAGACGTTTATGGTGGGGTGGGAGGTTGAGGCAAATCGTCTGGCTGCTGGTTTCGCACAGCCAGACACCAGGGCGGTTAGAAGAGCACAGGAGGGAGCGGTACGCATCAGAGAAGCTTTGAAAATCAGTTTCATGACTGGACAGGCTACAGTGTGAAAGTTCTGTTTGTTTCTCCTTGATGAAACCCACCGCCCCTTGGTTCATTCTACTTCCCTGTAAGCTAACCACCCTCCCCTCCTCCCTTCGATCACCGCTTGCAGAGGCAATAAAGTCATTGTTGCTTCACATTCATGCATTCTTTATTCATTCATCACACAAATAGGGGGATAACTACCAGGCTAGCACAGGAGGGGTGGTGGAGGAGAGAAGCACTAGGAGGGGTGGCGGAGGAGGGAAGGACAAGGCTACACAGCACTTTAAAACTTATTGAATGCAAGCCTTCTGTTGCTTGGGCAATCCTCTGGGGTGGAGTGGCCGGGTAGCCGGAGGCCCCTCCTACCACGTTCTTGGGCGTCTGGGTGAGTAAGCTATGGAACTTGGGGAGGAGGGCGGTTGGTTACATAGGGGCTGTAGCAGCAGTCTATGCTCCTGCTACCTTTCCTGCAGCTCAACCATACGCTGGAGCATATTGGTTTGATCCTCTAGCAGCCTCAGCATTGAATCCTGCCTCCTCTCATCATGCTGCCACCACATTTGAGCTTCAGCCCTCTCTTCAGCCTGCCACCTCTCCTCCCGGTCATATTGTGCTTTCGTGCACTCTGACATTGTCTGCCTCCACGCATTCGTCTGTGCTATGTCAGTGTGGGAGGACACCATGAGCTCAGAGAACATTTCATCACGAGTGTGTTTTTTTCGCCTTCTAATCTTCACTAGCCTCTGGGAAGGGAAAGATCCTGTGATCGTTGAAACACATGCAGCTGGTGAAGAGAAAAAAAAAAAGAGGCAGTGGTATTTAAAAAGACACATTTTCTAGAACAGTGGCTACACTCTTTCACGGTAAACCTTGCTGTTAACATTACATACACAGCACAGGTGCTTTCGTTCCAAGGTTGCATTTTGCCTCCCCCCACCGCGTGGCTAGCGCCACCCCCAGCCCCCTTCCCCAGCTAACAGTGGGGAACATTTCTGTTCAGCCACAGGCAAACAGCCCAGCAGGAACGGGCACCTCTGCATGTCCCCTTAAGAAAAGCACCCTATTTCAACCAGGTGATTATAAATGATATCACTCTCCTGAGGATAACCCAGAGAGATAAAGAACGGATGTTGTTTGAATGCCAGCAAACATACACTGCAATTCTTTGTTCTACAATGATTCCCGAGTACGTGTTACTGGCCTGGTGTGGTAAAGTGTCCTATCATGGTGGATGGAATAAGGCTGCCCTCCCCAGAAACCTTTTGCAAAGGCTTTGGGAGTACATCCAGGAGAGCCGCAAATGCCAGGGCAAATTAATCATTAAACATGCTTGCTTTTAAACCATGTATAGTATTTTAAAAGGTACACTCACCAGAGGTCCCTTCTCCGCCTGGCGGGTCCGGGAGGCAGCCTTGGGTGGATCCGGGGGGTACTGGCTCCAGGTCCAGGGTGAGAAACAGTTCCTGGCTGTTGGGAAAACCGGTTTCTCCGCTTGCTTGCTGTGAGCTATCTACAACTTCATCATCATCCTCTTCCTCGTCCCCAAAACCTGCTTCTTTGTTGCCTCCATCTCCATTGAAGGAGTCAATCAACACGGCTGGGGTAGTGGTGGCTGAACCCCCTTAAAATGGCATGCAGCTCATCATAGAAGCGGCACGTTTGGGGCTCTGACCCAGAGGGCCGTTTGCCTCTCTGGTTTTCTGGTAGGCTTGCCTCAGCTCCTTAAGTTTCACACGGCATTGCTTCGGGTCCCGGTTATGGCCTCTGTCCTTCATGCCCTGGGACATTTTGACAAATGTTTTGGCATTTTGAAAGCTGGAACGGAGTTCTGATAGCACGGATTCCTCTCCCCATACAGCGATCAGATCCCGTACCTCCCGTTTGGTCCATGCTGGAGCTCTTTTGCGATTCTGGGACTCCATCATGGTCACCTCTGCTGATGAGCTCTGGCCAGCGTGGCAAGCTGCAGGTGACCATGCAAACAGGAAATTGAAATTCAAAAGTTTGCGGGCCTTTTCCTGTCTACCTGGCCCGTGCATCTGAGTTGAGACCGCTGTCCAGAGCGGTCACAATAGAGCACTCTGGGATAGCTCTCAGAGGCCAATACCGTCTAATTGCATCCACAGTACCCCAAATTCGACCTGGCAAGGCCGATTTAAGCGCTAATCCACTTGTCAGAGGTGAATTAAAGAAATTGATTTTAAGAGCCCTTTAAGTAAAAAAAAAAAAAGGGCTTCATCGTGTGGATGGGTGCAGGTTTACATCGATTTAACGCTGCTAAATTCGACCTAAACTCCTAGTGTAGACCAGGGCTAAGGGTGCAGTCTACCAGCTGCCTATTAGCAGCCCTTTATAGGCCCAGGTGTAGCCCTGCCCTCTTTAATTGGCTGGATGGGACTCATCTGTTCTGGTTCTGGGGAGCTGGGCTTAACCTGCCCATAGGGACCAGCTACCCTGTGACAGTGACTCCTGGCCTAGCAGAGGTTGGGGGAGAGGGTGCTTTTCCTACACTGGGTCAGTGAGTTGTGTTAGGAAACAGTCATGTTTAAAAACACGTTGGCTAGTTGTGGGTAACTCAGTTAGTACGTATTTGTCTCTACAACGTGCCAAGAGGTTTTCAACAACGGTAGTTAAAATGTGTTAACACATTTTTTTCTGCAACTCATTTTTCCCAATGTACACAAAGCCTCTCTGAGTAAGAGGAAGAGAGCTGATTTTATCTGCCTGGGCTATTAGCTCATAACGGAATCTGAAAATGATTGCACCGGTTTAGCAAGTCTGGTATCTTGTCCCTTGGATCAGTTACTGACTTTGTTCTTTCCCTGATGGAAAAAATGGAGTCAGGAAAAAGAGTGAGAGAAGAAGCTTGAGTGCTCTGAGCTAGACTGATTGTTTAGGTCTGCAGCAAAAGGTGAAAAGCCTTTTTGTGTGTGTGTGGGGTGGGGGGGCACGTTCTCTCTCTTAAGGAGCTGAAAAGAGCTTACCCAAGACTGTCCACATGTATCAAACCAAGAAGTCAGTGTGACTAAACTTGATGCGGAGCAGGTTGCTAAACCTCACCTTAATGGCAGGCTGCTGGGAGCGTGCTGTACCCCACCTCACTTGGAAGTTGAACCTCAAAGGGATAACTTCCCAGGGATTTTTGTCCCTGGATATGCACTTAAAAATAGAAGCAGTCTATGACCCTGATCTTGCAAAGGCATCCGCAATCATGGACCATCATGCTCTCTCAGAGCCCTATTGAAGCAAGAGTTTCTCCACATGTGAGTAAGGAATGCAGCTTGTGGATTTCATTATAGAATGCGGGCTGAACTGTGAACAGAGATCATCTTTTATTGGGACATGTTAAGCTTAGAATAAACACAGAGTTGATCAGTTTGAATTACTACACCAAGCAGGGTAAGTGGTGGTATAGATTGCAGTGCTTGCATCTCGGTCAGTCAAAGAGCTCCTCTGTTAGGTCATCAGTTAAATGCATTCTGGAACTATGCAGTGTAGTTGTAGCCATGTCGGTCCCAGAATATTGGAGAGAAGAGGTTGGGGAGGTAAGATCTTTTATTGGACCCACTCTTGCTGGTGAGAAAAACCAGCTTTCGAGCCATTACCTCACCCACCTTGGCTTTCTGGAACTGTAATTGTAATCTAATGAGAGTTGATACGTCCATGAACGTCCAATGTGGACACTTCACTGAGCTTGGTGACTTCAGGAATTGGAAATGAAAAGGCAGCCTTCCTTCTCCCACTGGCACAGAGTGGAGATCCTAGGGAGTTGGTGGTGGGGTAACAGTAGTCAGAGATGACAGTTTAGCAATGACGGGCCTTATCTTTGTCATCCTTCAAGCTAGACTGGAAATGAATGGAGTAGTGTGTAAAGTTTGGAAACTGTCTCATGCTACCCATTTTTCACAAGAATCTGACTCCTTAGGAATCCTGAAAGGTAAGGTAGTTGCATTCCGCTGGCAGGTAAGGACATTGTGGTGTTACTAAGCTACAGCGCTGCTATGAGGAAACAATTTACATGCAGGATTCCCAAGACATGTTGTGGGTTGTTTGTTTCAGTGTAATTTTTAAAAGTAAAACAATGGAAGCAGGAGAAAAGCCAATGTAAAGAAAGTGCCCTGTTAGTTTTGGCTTGTAGAAGTTCCTCTTAATTGTCTTTTGTAGACAGCAGCATTTGTATAATTTTATTTTCTCCGGCTTTCCCCTTGTGTCAGATGCTGCATCTCAGTGGGTATTTACTGGGTCAATAATTATGAGCGAACTCTCAGAGAATGATTGTTACAAGCTAGATTTTTCCAGAGGTGGGTGTGTTCTGTATGTAATTACAGTTCTGTTCTGTAGTCTCCTGTTTGTATTCCAGACACCATTGCATGCACCATAATATGCACAATTATGTAGGATGCTATTTATAACATTGTTTTGGAAAACTGAGCATAGTAGTGACTTTGATTCTATTTTTCAAACCTGGCATCTAAGTGAGAGCAACCCGGTTCTGAATATGGGCTCACAAATTGACACACAACTCCCAATAAATACCTATTTTACATATCACAGATCCGATATGAGTGTCTAAATGCAGAATTGTGCCCCAGTTTTAGACACTTGGGTTTCAAAATTCGATTCTCTGTATATAGTTTTGCCTTTTCTAAGCCCCAGCCTCTCAATGAGATAATACAGCTGCAAAAGGCATCATTACATCCATGACTAGGAACAAATAATCAGCCACCGGAACTCAATCAAATGAAAACCTTAGCATGTTGTTGGAACACAACACTGACCACCTTTTTGACTTCCCTTTCGGGCTGTCTGGCCATGTATATACTATGCTACTGTTTTCTGGTTGGATATCTGGATATTTCCTACAATTGTAACATTCTGCTTCTGTCTTTCTTTGAGTGGCAGGTCCAGACAGCTATGCTTAATCAGTATTGTACATCTGATAAAAATGGACAGTTTATCTAGGGGCTAACTTGCAGCTGAATTGTAGTATTAGACAGAATTAAATGGGTGTTGGACATTTAGGGGGTGGATTGGTAAATATTGTCTGCTTCATACAGTTGAATCCAGGTTGAAATAGGTATTATTTCTCCTCTGTAAACCAGCTATTCTTATTAAAGGGAGGTGGAGTGTGAAAATTAACTTAGAGATGCAAGATCCTGAATTGATAACAAGGTTTCACTTAAACAGCAATATATCTTTACCCCAGGCTTTGTGAAAATTTGACCGCCTACCATATTGGATCAGAATGCCTTGAACTAACCTAACCTCCACAGACCAGTTCAGATCCCCTCAGCATCAGAAGTGTGACTGCACCAACCCTCTTGTCCATGCAAATCTCATTAACCCCTTGTTCCCTGGCAGCTCCAGTACTTTTTGTTTCGTTTTTATTCCCGATGACTGGTGGCTAATGGTTTTTTAAACAATTGTTTCTTTTGTCCTGTAGAGGTTGGGTCACTGTGCACGCAGAGATCTTCGTCTTTACATGAAGAGATCCGCCAAAAAAATTAGTTGGGACAAAGTCAGTGCTTAGTGGCTGAAATGTAAATACTGATTTTTTCTGTTTGAAGTATTCAAAGAGTTAATGCCAGGAAGCGCCCAGGCATCTAGTGTAGTTGAATGTATTAATAATCAATTATTAAAATCCTATTGATTGGCAACATAAAAGCATGTTTTAGGTGCAGGAACACTTCATAGCCCCTGGTGAACGGGGTTAACTGCAGTACAGCTTTCCTCCTCCTCCTCCTCCTTTTTCAGATGTTATGGGGAGCCCATTGAAGTCAATGAGAACTGTGGTAATTCATTTCATTGGGCTTTGGACTGGGATGTGTAAGAGAGTCTGTTTGCAAGGCAGAGGAGTGAGAGCCCTTTGGGAAGGTCAGGCTCCATGCTAACACTGTGGGTCTACTAGCAGAGCACGGAGTGTTGGCTGGTCAAGCCAGGTGCCTCTAATGTAGATTCTGTTGGCAGGCAGTGAATCCAGCCCTGTAAGTGTAGCATAGCTGTTAATGAATCCAAATTCTCCTCTGTATTGTACACACTGATCAGGAAACCTTCATTTCAAATGTTACTAAAACGTCACTGTTTTGTAGCTCAACTGCTAAAAAAAAGACTGGATAACTAAGCATCTTCTAGGGCAAAACCTCAGCCGCATCTCCTAGTGACAGTTTCAGGAAGCAATGTGTATGTATAGCTCCTTCCAGTAGGTATCAAAAAGTATAAACATTTTTTTAAAGCTAATGTTAAAATTATATAATACACAGGTTGAGAAAAGTGTCTGTTCATCTGGGTATAGTGCTAGATTATCCACAAATACATATTTTTCTTTAAAAGTCATATGATACATACAGTACGTAATCAGCAATAACCCAAATTTAGGGGAATAAATTTAAGAATACAATTTAGATATTAGTATCCAAATCTACACTGCAATGTAAGCCTTAGGCTAGTAGAGCTGAGCAGACCTGTGGTTTGGTAACCTAGGGCTTGAGTGTTTACGCTCATTTGTAACCCCAGGTTAAGAATTGTTGAATCTTGGGTTCCAACTTGGGGCTCCAGCATCTACTCCACATGATGCGGGCCTGAGTCCAGCCATCCACATCCCAGACTTCCTAGCGCCTTCCCAAAATGTGGCTTCTCTTGCTCTTTGTGGTGTAGAGTGGGAAAACTTGACTGTCCAGAGGACAAAAGAAAGTCAGCCCATGGGATTGTGGGATACTTTTGGTGGACTTGTAAGGTATATCTACACTGCAGTTAGATACCCATGTCTGGCCTGTATCAGTTGACTCATGCTCGCTGCGCTTGGGCTGTGGTGCTATTTAACTGAGGTGTAGACTTTTCGGTGTGGTCTTGAGCTAGCGCTCTGCGGCCCTCCCCACCTACACTGCAGAGCAATAGTGCTTGCAGTCTGGGTCCCAGCTTGACTTGGGCTCAGACCCTCCACCCCGTAGGGTCCTGGGACCCTGGATCCAAGACCTGGATTAGTGTAATTTGTGTTTAGATGGAAGGGGAGTTAGGCTTGAGTCTGAGTTTGACCCTGGGCTTACATTGCAGTGTAGACATACAGGGGCCTTAGCCTTTTGAACCTCTGGGCTGCTGGGAAAAAAAGGGAAGGTAGTGGCCTTTCTTCTGATCACTGTGTTTGGAATATTTGTGGTGAATTGGAAAAATAACTGCTTTATTAAGAAGCCTAATTGAAATTGCTCAATTGAAACCACATGAGCAGGCTGTGATTAATTGCATTTCACATCACTTTTACAGGAAATACTTCCACACGACTTTCCTAGCAGGAGACTGAGTGACACACATTCAACCAAGCAGGAGATAGAAGTAGCACATCATCTCCGTGTTCCAGGACCAGTTTTTCAAACAGTTGCATGCCTGAGTGCACCTACGTTTCTCTGTCTGTGGACAGATAGATTTGCGCATGTTATATGTGCACTTGTTTTGAAAACTGGTGTTTGGCTGCACTTACTATGAGGGCAGGACATTGTTGATAGTAATGAAGCCCATTGTGGGTGTTGCATACAGGGCACTTCTAGCAAATGATACTGTTTTAATAAGTAAGAGACCAGTGCAAGAGGAGATTTCTCAATAATCTTTTGCCTTCTATCTTTGTAGGTGTGGACGAACTCACCATCATCAACATTTTGACAAACCGCAGCAATGAACAGAGGCAGGATATCGCCTTTGCCTATCAGAGGAGAACTAAAAAGGTAACGAGAGCATCAAGACTGGTTTATGATTGGTACTATCCGTCACATTCGTGGTTAGGTTTGAAGTGATCATACTATAATTGATTTCACTGGGAGGTCCACTTGCTTTTGCTGTGGTTGAGCTTGGCTCAAGATAGTTTAAGAAATAGCTGGTGACTGTTGATGCATTACTCCTGTAGATATTCCAAAGTACCAGGAATGCTGCTGATGGGGATATGCTACCATCTCTCTAAAGCCCACCTTATTGCGGGCAGGTTATGACACCATTGGAATCTAAAGCTGTGCCTCTCCTGCCAAACTATCAGAGTTGCGAAGCACACACACCTGTAACTGAAATCCCCTGGAGATGGGGTTCTTCGCACTTCTAAAAATCAAGCCCAGTGTTTTAGCACCAGCCAGGCATGTTCTCCTATGTCCATTGTGTGTGTAGCAGTGTGCGTGCTTGAGCATGTGAAAATCCTTTTTGTTCAAGTGATGCCTGACGTCTGGGACCTAGTAAAAGGAGAAGAACTGAGGGAAGATATGCATGTTCAGGTAACTTAGCGGAAGGAAACTCTTCCAGCTTTCATTCACACAGTCCGTCCAAATAACTACTGCAATCAGTTATGCAGTGAATCATGCAGGTACTGAACAAAGTCAGCTCACCGGCTAAATTATCACCAGATGTTATCCTGACAAGACTATCCAGTGTACGAAGCTGTTGATGATGAAAAGGAGACTATATAAAATATGCATAGCTGTCTGTAAAATGAGCCTTCTAGCAGGGAGCCGAGAGATGTTCTCTTGAACAAGTTTTAAAATATTCCTCTAATTGAAGTTTTATGCCCACATAAAAGAAGGAAAAACATGCATAGATTCCCATTGGGTTCTGACAGCTGCATCTCTTTCAGATTTGTCAGACACCAAATAGAAGCCCTGAAATCTCAGCTGAAACCAAGTACAAATCCAGAGCTATGTTTTTGAAATTCACAAACTTTTGTGCATTCCTGATTTAGGTACCTACAGACTCTACTGAGTGTATGCAGGTTGGGCGTGCACGCGCACACAGAGCTGAGTGTAACCCCCATCTTGTGCAAGGGCGTCAGGATAGCTGTGGTTGTAAGCTGGACCCTGAATAGTAAGACTTGAAGCTCTGATTAAAAATATGCCAAAGTTCTGAGATCATGATGACGATCTTCAGAATTTTTATCCAGATGTTGATTCCCTTCACTCATTTCCCTCCCTTTCCCAGCCCACAAATATGCTCAAGATACCAGTTAAGAGATGGGATTGTATTGGTGCCAAAGGTAGAGTGGCCTGTGGAAACCATGGAAACTAAGAGAACAGACCTTCCAATGCAACTGTGAAAACAAATGAGTCAGTGTTAAGAGAGCAGGAAACAGCCCATGAATCGATGCATCCTGTCTGATGATTCAGGGCTCCACCTGCCCAGTGCTCTCTAGGGATAGTCTCTTGTAGATTTCCTTGGAGACCTCTTATATTGCTAAATTAGAGTTCCTCCTAAGGTGGAATTGCTGTGTCCTGTGGCTTACAGCAGAGGTCCTCAAACTTCTGTTAATAGTATGGATCTCTGTTTTAAAGGGTGTGTCTCATGATCCCGCCTCCCTTCCCATTCATGAAAAATCAAACACTGTTTGGACCCTCTTTCTCTTGGGACCCAGCATCCCTCCCCCAGGAGCTGCTAAATCTTCCCTTTCCAGATGTGTTATAGGAGTTATCCAAGGCTGCCTAGGACCTTGCCTGTGTATGTCCTTGCACAGAGCTCTGCTCATTGTAACCCTATAGGGAATCCGTTCGCCAACAGTCGTTTGGGATTGTGCTGCCATGTTCTAATTTTAATTTGGAACATTTTTCTGGTTGTAAGTGTGAGATTTAATAGTGAGCAGCTTGGCAAGTGTTTGCTTCCTTCTGTTTCCCTTTGGGTTCACTTCTAGCGGTGGCACAGAATGGCAGGAAGGATCCCCTGCTTGATATGTGGAAATTATGCTGCTGCTAGCAGATCTTACTACTGTCTCCCTACAATTTCATCACTGCAGTTAGAAATAAGGATGTAGACAGAGTAATTTCCAGCCCTTCCATTAGCATTTTATCCCAAACCAGGGCTGTACTAATCTACCTTTGGCTCAAGTGAATGAACACTTGTCCTGTTCCCCTAAAGTATCTGTGACGAACAGCTAGCTGGAGACCTCTCAGACTCTGTAAACTCACTTAAACTGGCACCTACAGTGTGCATAACATAGTTTTTGCTGGAAAAGAGACTTTCTGGCTTCACACCATTCTCATGATCAGCTAAAAGCTCTGTTTTCCTGAGCCCAACTGGTCAGGAAATGCCAGTAGCATTGAATGAAGTTCCCTGAGCCAAGAGATCACTTACTATAAGCAGCGTAGAACATTATTGATACTTCTCTCTACATCCGGTTAGGGAGTTTCACTTATGATAGAATTAGTCCTCAGCACTTCATATACCTAGCCATGGTACTTGCAACCACTTATTCTGGTGATGACGGCATGTGCAGGTTTATGGTATCATTGCACTTGGCTCACTGGTTTGAAGCCCTGCGGTAAAATGGCTGGAAGATGTTTAGATGCACACTCTTTGAGAGAAGAGCTACAAAATGAAACGTTAATGCATTTAACTCTTGTCCCCATAGGAGTGTTGAGGTGCACTTCATGTGTTAGTGTTACCCTGAATTCGTGCCTGGTTCGTTGCTTCCACCACTGAAGCAGAAATTTGTTTAAAGGAAATGAAGGGCATGTGTACATGGTGCAGCAAAGCAAACTGGAGGGGTGTTTTCTAGCTGCCCTGTGTTAACACCTGCTGGTGTGCTCTAATAGATGCTCGTTTGTGTCAATATAATCCTGTTTGGAACTGGATTCCCGTCAACACAAACTAGGTGCCTTTTAGAGTGCACCAGCAGTGTCTACATGGGTAATTAGAGCATTCTGCAAATCACACCCTTCTAGTGCGCTTTGCCAGTGCCCTGTAGACAAGCCCAAAGTTGAAAAGCTGAGGGAAGAGGAAAGAAATTAACAGTCCCCAACTCATTTGAATTAAACTGTGTGTGTGTTTGTTTTTTGTTTGTTTGTTTGTTTTCCCTAATCCCATTGCATTGGTTTATATGCTTTTTAACCTTTACACTGAAGTGCAAAGATTAGACTTCACACAAAGTTAATTGGAATCGATCATGCTCATCGGGAATGGATTAGCTAAACTGTAGCTCCCTGAATTGACCACATCCTAGGAAATGGACACATCTGCCTCTCTTTATTATTCTCTCTAGCAGTGAGTGACAGTGAGGGTTGGTGCAGATTGGTGATACTTTTCTTTTAAAGGGGTGAAGGAAACTCTGCTTGCCTCATTTTTCTTCTCTAGATTTCACTGAAAGACCCTGTCTTCCATTTCCTTATCCACTCTCCAGGAAAAGCAGTAACAATCTTGGAGATTCACAACCACTGAAGGCAGAATTGTCTGGAGGTCAAAAATGAGCTTTAATCATTTTCTCCTTTTATTTTTTTAAAGGAACTTTCTGCAGCACTGAAGTCAGCTCTCTCAGGTCACCTGGAGGCAGTGATTTTGGGCCTGTTGAAGACACCGGCTCAGTATGATGCTTCTGAACTGAAAGGTGCCATGAAGGTAAATGAGAATTGAAACTGAAGTTGCTCCAAGTAAGTCTGATGTCATCCTTTAGAATTGCTACCTAAGGCCATGATTTTAAAAAATGGCCACGTATTTTTAAGTGCTACAGTTTTCAGGTGTCCAACATAAGGCACCCAAAATCAGTATCCACTAGTTAAATTCTTGGGCCAGGTGAGATTTTTCATTTAAATGTTTGTCACTTACTTTTTAAAAATAACTTTTGAAGAATGAACATGAAGCTAAGGACATAACTGATCGGCTGCTTTGAATAGGCGCCTGTACAAGAGCTTTTGGAAAGCAAACTACTTTCCTGATTGCATTTCTGCATATTTTTTTAAAAAAGTGTTTTCAATATTAAAACAAAATAGAGAAGTTGTTAGCTAGAGCCAAAAACTCCTGTGATAGAACATAAATCATTTCCAATTACGGGGTCACATCACTGATTGTGAGAGGGTGTCTCATATCTAGTCCTTTCCCTCCATAAAATCTGAACACAAGGAGGTGCTTAAGTCCAATTTCCCCAGGAGCCTCTGAAAGGATGGCTTTGAAAACTGACTCGAACTTTGTGCACATGCAAAAAAACTGTGAACACCTACCAGTGCCGGGATTTGCTTTTAAAATCCTACAAGAAAACTCATGTTTTGGTTTTCATATTTCTAAATGTCACTTAAATTTTTGTATGCAATGTAGTTGTACCCAGGATATTAGAGAGACAAGGTGAGTGAGATAATGTCTTTTATTGGACAATTTCTGTTGGTGAAAGAGACAAGCTTTCGAGCTACACAGAGCTCTTCTTCAGGTCTGGGAAAGGAACTCCTAGCATCACAGCAAAATGCAAGTTGGTGCAGATTCATAGAGTATCAGGGTTGGAAGGGACCTCAGGAGGTCATCTAGTCCAACCCCTTGCTCAAAGCGGGACCAATCCCCAACTAAATCATCCCAGCCAGGGCTCTGTCAAGCCTGACCTTAAAAACCTCTAAAGAAGGAGATTCCACCACCTCCCTAGGTAACCCATTCCAGTGCTTCACCACCCTCCTAGTGAAAAAGTTTTTCCTAATATCCAACCTAAACCTCCCCCACTGCAACTTGAGACCATTACTCCTTGTTCTATCATCTGGTATCACTGAGAACAGTCTAGATCCATCCTCCTTGGAACCCCTTTTCAGGTAGTTGAAAGCAGCGATCAAATCCCGCCTCATTCTTCTCTTCTGCAGACTAAATAATCCCAGTTCCCTCAGCCTCTCCTCATAAGTCATGTGCTCCAGCCCCCTAATCATTTTTGTTAGGCATAAGTAGTTAGAATCTATTGTAAGGGACCATTCAAGGTAGCGTGGCCCCTTACCTTGCTGGGAGTTCCTTTCCTAGACCTGAAGAAGAGCTTTGTGTGGCTTCAAAGCTTGTCTCTCTCACCAACAGAAGTTGTTCCAGCAAAAGATATTACCTCACCTACCTTCTCACTTAAATTTTTGATATTCTTGGTTAGGTAAATTTTTGGGTTTTTAAAATTGTTTTTCACTAATATAAATTGTTCACACAAATACTTTTTTAAAATTAAAGTTGGCAGCAACAGACTGAACTAGTTAACAGACATCCTAGCTCAGAGAAAAATTTCAGGTACAGGTAATAACAAAACCATTTAATAAATTGTAGTCAAAAAGTTGGTTCTTTTGGACAATCAAATGCTGCCCTCTGCTGGTTGAAGCAGATACGGTCTGTATTTTATTCCTCATCATGACGCTTGTTTTTCATTCTGTCTTTAATATGTCTGTAATTATGGATAGTCACTGTCCCCGTACTGTATTTGTAGACAGAAGACCAGGCTGCAAAGGTCTCACTAGAACCACTGCCTCTGGCATTGTGTAGTTGTTATACTTTCACTTGGTGACCGAGTACTTGTGTCCTCTTCATAAGCTCATATGTCCGCCTCTTCCACTGATCCGAAGCCTGACATCCTGAGTCTGCTGTTAGAGTTTTCAGCGATGGTTGTTAAATGCTGCCCGTTCATGATTGGACTTTAGTTTGGCTTGACTCATTAGCTGCTTTTATTTGAAGCTTGCTTAATAAGCTACATCCAAGGAGAATCTTAGATGAGAAAAGAAGAAATCCCTACAAAAAAATTATTTGTAAAAAATCATTATCATGTTCATTGAAAAATATTTATGGGGAAGTCAAATACATAAAATCCCCCATAATGACTAGCACAGAGAGAAATTACTGCAAAAGAAGAGAGGGTGAGAGCAATTTTTGGTATTAATCCTCATATTGGACCAAAAATCACTCAGCTATTTCTGCATTGGGGTCTTGGAGACTCCTAGTATGTCAAAATTGGGGGAAAAACACATGGGATGCAATTAAAACGGACATGGTTGTAACCAGTGAATGATGAACAAGTTAAAACTCTCCTAGATTCAGCAGCACACTGTAGAGTTCTTGTGGTGGAGTGGCTAACTGTCCCCTTGATCAAACACGTTCTAGAATAAGCCACATACTGTACAGGTGTCAGAGTCTAACTGACTCCATGTTTAGATATTAAAAATAGATCGCAACAGCAACAATATAATAACTCTAAACACATTAAAGAGGCATTTATGGCCGAATACTTTGAACAAATAGGTGACATGTACTGAACATACAAAGTTTTTACACTTTGCACATTTTTGATGTGCTTTTTTGTCTCGTTCTCTGGAACAGATGCAAGTGTCATGCTGTCTGGAGTGGCTCATGACCGTGAGTGCCTATCTCAGGGCAGATGACCCAAACTGCTGGTGTGTTCTATAATTAGATTTCACCAAGCCAGTAGCAAATGTGAGGTTTTTTTTAGTGACTTCTGCTTTTCTATAGCCAAAAAACCCCCAAAACAAAACAAGTAGGATGCTAAAACCAGTGTGGAAAGCTTGATCTTATCCTACTTTGAGAATACTTAATGTATAAAGAGGCACTGGTTTGGCACGGAAATTTTTGTTTACATTTTGTATGCATTGGGGTCAGATATGCTCCGATACATTAAGAGAGTTATAAGCAGTCTTGGTCTAATAAACTCCTTTTGATATGTTTAGACTCGAATATATCACTATCTTGTAAACAAGGAGCATCAATAAATTACCATGCACAGGCCCAAATGTTCAATTCTGGCTTTAAATTAACTTTAAAAATGCAAGTGCAACTCTTTTTGTATGGATGAAATCCACGTTTGCCCATGTACATGCACAGATCAGGCGGAGAGGCCTCAAACTTATTTATTTGTGCTGGCACATGCAGGTTTTGGGGTGTTGTGTTTTTTTGTTTTGGTTTTTTTTTTTTACCTGTAAATAGGATGCAAGCAAAAATTAAGATGATTTGTTAAACTGGCTAAAGATTTGCATCACAAAGTCTCCTGGAGTTTCAGGATTAAGGGTACTTTTTCTAAAGATCTTGAGAGTTTGAAACGGGGGGGAAAAATCCTGTTAATATATACAGCTTGTTTTATTCCAGAAAAAGATTAATGCTGAGAATTAGTTTGTGGTAACTACAGTATTGTATTCATTACAATTCCATTGCATGCCTCCTCCTCTCCCCCCCCCAGTATATCTGAAAGCAAAACAAAAATATAATAAGTATTTTGTTATTAATCTCTACTCTTTCCCCAGACATTTATTAGAACAAACCTAATGAGGGGATTTTCCTGTTTCTATTATGTGTGAGCCTTTTTTTTGTAATAAAATTGTTTGCTATTAGATTCTTCTTTTTTTTTTTTCTTTCTTCCTACTATTATTAAAGAAGCACTTACAGAATGGTGGGTTTCTTCATAATTTACTCCATTTTTTAGATATAAAATAATGTTTTGACCTGTAGACAGATGACCTTTGACTCTTCTGTGTGGCTTAGGCTAGATCAGGTATTGGCAATCTTTGGCACACGGCCCATCAGGGAAATCCGCTGATGGGCCAGGATGGTTTGTTTACCTGCAGCGTCCGCAGGTTCGGCTGATTGCAGCTCCCACTGGCCATGGTTTGCTGTTCCAGGCCAATCGGGGCTGCAGGAAGTGGCGTGGGCCGAGGGATGTGCTGACTGCCGCTTTCCGCAGCCCCCACCAGTGGCTCTTCAGGAAACTAAGTAGTCATGGGATAACTGGGAAGGTCCTTTTACTGATCAGAAACTGGTTAAAAGATAGGAAATTAAGAGTAGAAATAAATTGTTAATTTTCACAATGGAGAGAGTTGACAGTCAGTGACAGGATACTGAGCTAAATGGACCATTGGTCTGATCCAGTTATGGCCATTCTTATGTTCTGGGGACTGTGCCCAGTACTACCAGATGACCTGGCAAAAATATGTCCAGTCCTACACGGACAAACAGCCCCAAAATGGTAGGCATAATAGGAAGCCTTCTGTCCAGTAACTGACTCTGACCATCTATGATGATGATTGTCTTAAGCACACAACTTGAATGACTCCTCCATAGGATGTGCTTGGAAAAAAGCTTGATTGGGCTTTTTTTGGTTTTAATCTATTTTTGTTGGTGGACCTAGCTTGTGGGGGATGCTGCAACAGTTTCCCAATTTATAGGCATCATGGATACATTTAAAAAGCTGTCTTGGGTAGTCACACTGAAGTCCTCCGGTAGTATTTGCCAGATCAGGCCTTTAGGTTTCATTTTGTAGCATTCTTCCTGATAGTAAGTTTTCAGGATCAGGCCCTAAGGTGACATTTTAATACAGAAAGCTGTATGGACATTTTGTGGAAGGCATTTTCCACCATTTTACTTTTATCATAAAGCAGAATTGAGTATTGTTCCTACCCTATATAAGAAAAGTAACCCACATAACTTCAATCTTGCTGATGACTTGTTTTTCCTTGATAAAGTCAGGAATTTTGGAGGTGGGGTTTTTGGCATAACAAATACCTGAGATTTAATGAGGCATTGTAAAACCCTGCCAGCAAAAGAAATGGGCTCATAAAATAGCTCTGGCTCTCTTTTTGATAATAAAAATTTTGAAATAAACAATTGACCAGTAGCCTGAGGGTAAGAGCATATTGATTGAACTACACTGTTTTGGAGCATCTGAACTCCCATAGAGTTTAATTATCAGCTGACACCTTTTCATATGGGTTAGTAATTTTCTTCTTATATTAACACCAATCATTGATTTCTATTTTAAACAGTTGTAATTCAACATAGTTCAAAGTAGCGCTGCTACATTTTGTTTTTACTATAGCTCTAAAGAAAGGCAAGTAATATAGAAACCTGATTATTACATCTTGACTTTGATCACAAAAGCAGGCTTTGAAATACATATTTTATCATGTCCTTTCAACACATCCAGCTTGTTCAAAATGTATGTATTAATCTGAATATTTAGTCTAGCATGCTAAAGACACTTTTATTCCTTAGTATTAACATGGGTAATAATACTGCCAACTCCCTGTATGTTTTGGGCTACAGTATTGATTTCTGCTCTTGTAAAATAGCTAAAGAATATACAGGAGGCATAACATTCTCCGTGGGTACAAAATACTAGTCTCAATTTTTGATTTAAACAAAGCTAAGTAGAGGTGAGACTTTTTTTATTTGGCTTATTATCTCACTGTTAAAAGGTATTTTCACCAGAAACCAACAATTCCTCTTGAAAATTATAGTGTTCCTTACTTTAGGTCTGCTGATTCAGTAAAGCTCTTAAGCATGAGCTTAACTTTAAGCATGTGGGTAGTTCCATTAACTTCAAGTTAAGCATGTACTTAAGTGCTTTGCTAGATCAGGGGCATGAAATAAGAGATACTGTTGTTTTCAGTAGGACCTGTTGGTTTCTGATACAAATGCCTTTAACAGTGAAAGAATAAATCAAATAAAAATAGTGTCTGTCTTTCTTTTTAAATGGAAAATTAAATGGGGAGTATTCACATGCCTGAAGTCAAGAATGCACTTAAATGCTTTGCTGGATCAGTGGCATGGAAGGTGCCGCCCTCCGAGTCCATATCACCCCAAGTCTTATATTTATAGTAGCTTTGCTACCTGACTGTCGGGGGTTGTCTTGTGTGCACGAGAGAGACCAGTTCAGCCCCTAATACGAAGGGGTCAGGTTTTGATCCAGTGCACTAAACTAACAGGTTGAAAAAAAAATATATAGTGCTAGCAACACCTTAACCTCATCTAGAAACTCAATGAGACAGTCAAATCGGTGTTGAAATAGCTTGTGGTTTATCACTGATATTATTAACTGTATCTCAAGGTTATTAGAATAATATTTGGCACTTAAACACCTCTCATCCATGGCTTTTTAAAAGCCTTTTAAAAAAGTATGAATTAGCTTCATGACAGCCCTAGGAGGTTGATAACTAGTATTATTAGCCCCATTTTACAGATGAGGCAAGCTGAGGAAAAAAGAAGCTAAGGCACTTTTCCCCAAGGTTGAACAGCCAGTCATTGGCAGTGCTGGAATAGCATCCTGGAACCCTAGCCTTCTGTACACTGGTTGCTAGACCAAAGATGGGCAAACTACGGCCCACGGGACTGTTCTGCTAGGCCCCGGCTGTCCCCTACAGCCTGAGCACGCCGTGCCACCAGCGCTCTGGCCCACTGCTCTTGCCAGGCAGCATGGCGGCATGGCTGGCTCCGGCATGGTAAAGGGGCAGAGAGTGAGGGGATCCCAGGGCAGCAGTCAGGGGACAGGGAGCAGGGGGTGGTTGGATGGGTCCCAACCGAAATATTGAGTAGAAGTCATTTTCACACTGTGTTCAGTGCTGTGCCACTAACCTAGTAGCAAACTAGTTAATGAGAAGAAAGAGGCTGAGCCATCAGCAGTAGGGTCAATACCACGGGCAAAAATACCAGCAGCTACAATTTTTACATCTGCGTGGGGATGGGAATGTTCTCAAAGATTGAGTGGGAGAAAGGAGTACTACCAAAGTGTGTACCAAACGTTTCAGAACCATTCTAGCAGTCTGCTCATTTTTAGTGTCAAATGAAAACCTTACCTGTGTTTCAGGGTTTAGGGACTGTTGAAGACACTCTCATTGAGATCATCTGCTCCAGGACAAACCAGGAGCTTTGTGAAATTAACAAAGTCTACAAGGAAAGTAAGTATGTGTTCGTGTTTTCAACACAGTGAACTTAGGCCCTTCCGTTTTCTCCTTTTGTATGAGTGACGGGAAAGTTTGGAAAACTTTTAACCATTGGCTTTCCTAGGGATTCTCATTATCCCTAGTGTTTTTGTCAAATACAACAGGCAAAGGTATTTATGTTGGCATAACTGATGAAGTTTTCAGTGTAATTGAACGTGACCTAGACAAACTGCCTACTATAAATACTGTATCTAACACCTTATGATTTATGGACCCATACATACTGTTTGGATACTGGAGGAGTTCTAGGGTGAAATACTGGTGCCGTTGATGTCAGTGGAGCTCAGGATTTCACCCACTGCCTTCCCTTTCTAATAACCAAATATGCACAAATTAAGGTGCCGTCGTGGCTAGCTGGAATTATGCCTTCCAAAGGTTGTTTTCACTTAACCCTTTTGCCTTGAAATTAACTTGAGTCCCAGAAGCATTTTCCATGGAGGAAGAAATTTGGGTCTCAAGGTTTGGTGCCTTGGAATCAACTGCAGGCCTTGTAGTAAACTAGTATCCACCAGTCATTTCTCTTATGTGAAAACAGCCACAATAGTCCATTTTCTACTTTTATTGTAAGGAAGACAGAGTCAGAGTAAGTGAGAGCAAAATCCTACTCGTAGATTCTGTCCATGTGGAGCAGCTGAATTTGGAATCTATTAAAGAAGCCTTTTTATTATCTTAATTGATAGAGCTGCCAAAAAAAGGCATACAAAGAAATCTGGATAAGACTTGATAAAAGCATGGATTCTCTCCCCCCCCTGTGCAAACTTTGCTTAAGGATATTATCCATTCCTAGCTGCATTTCTCAGTTGATGGTAACTGGATTTAAGTGATTTGAATGTGAGTTCAGTATCAAACAGTATTGCTTAAGATTTCTTATGACCCTTTCATGTTTCAAGTTGCATTCATCACAAACAGTAACAAAGGTGTCCAGCGTTTTCATGGGTAGCAAGAAGTGTTTTCTTTGGCGTTAATTGGAGAAAATTGTCATATATTTGTTCTTTGATAGCTGCAAACAATTCTATAAAGTAGCAGTGGCTGAATCAATAAAGTATTAACAAAGACTGCTGTGTGTTAATGGCATAAGATGAAAATAATATTATAGTGATGAATTGGATGAAACCATGTAGATGGTAAAATGGAAGGATCCAGGGATAGATGCCTATAGAATTTCAGAGGGAAAGTAGCAGCCTTGTAGCAATGAAGAAAATTGCTACCATAATAAGAAATAAAATGCTTTAGTGCCAGGCCAGAAACACAGACAGCACTCCTTTATTTAAGCATATATATTTAAACTGGTTATTTTGCACAAAATTGTCTCTTAGCTGCAAGCAGTCTAAAAAATCGATGATTGGTGATCTGAATCTGCTGTAATAAAACACTCACTCAAGAGCCTAGGTGTGGTGTGGTTGTGTTTAAATAATAAGTGCTGACAAAACAAGCCTGGATGGCAGAGCCTTGCCTACACTAGGGATCCTACCAGTGCCACCCTTGGTACAACCTGGGGTTGCTGTGTTTCAATAGACTAGCCAGTTGTTCGTATATGACTTCCCAATACAGTATCTAAAGTAACTTGCAGCTATCATCCCTCCAGTTGACTGGGTCAGCAGTAAATAGAAAAGTATTTGCTGTATTCTAGTGTACAAGACAGAACTGGAAAAGGACATTGTGTCTGACACCTCTGGTGACTTCCGCAAGCTGCTGGTTTGCCTGGCAAGGGTAAGATTCTGAGGCGGTATACGTTTTTCTCTTTCTAGTTTTCCTTATTCTGTCATGTTTCTCAGTCCACTTGCCAGCTGTGGAAGGCCACGTACATTGATTGTGACTAGCTGTAGCAGAAATGCATCCATCCATCTGACTGATAGCAAGTTTGGATTCATGTGCATCGTCACTGCACAGCTGACAATTTGAAAGAACATGATGCAGATGCTGAATGACAATGCAATTTGACGAGAAAGTAACTAACATAACAGACCTTTGTAATGGAGATGGAACATGTTGTAATGCTCATTTGTCAAATGTTGGCTAACATGAACTAAGAGAAAAAAATGTAGATAGCAGCTTACACTATTTCAATTTGGATACGTCTGCTAAATGTTTGTTCTTGTTTGAAGGGTAAAAGGTTTGAGGACACTTCTGTGATTGATTATGAGCTGATTGACATAGATGCGAGGGTAAGTGCTGGTGATCAGTGGTAAGTTAACTCCCCAAAGTGTACTATGTCTTAAAATAAATCTTGGAAAACTCTGAATAGACCATATCAAAATGTTGCTTACTTTTTCACATAAAGAGAGTGTGCATGTTCCTATTCCCTAGCATGTTATGGACATAATATTGATTTCAGTGTGTGCCACTTATGATCGTGAGAGCTCAGCCATTTCCATGTTGGGGCTCCCTTTCCCACCGACACTTATACACAGCTGTCTTACTGCTTCCATGGACACCTGGACAAAAAAAGAGACTTCCTAGTAGAGTTTCATAATAGGGCAGTGGTCCTCTGCTGAGATTCAAAAATGATGGTGCCCAGATGATTCCAAGAGAGAGTCTGGAGAAATCTTTCTTTTAATGAATTACATTTATTGACAGTTTTGTGTAAATGTCCCGTTCACCTGTCGCCATTAAACCCAGGACCTGTTTGTTCTCTGGGACGTCAAGAGTAACTTCACTGATGTGAATGGAATTATAGTAATGTAAAACCTGTGTGAGTTGAGAATCAGGTCTGTAAGTCCATTCCTTCTGTATGCATCCCCCTTAGTGGTTAGGTTAAGTATGTGTCTACACTTTACATTCCCCTCTGATATGGTTCTAGTAGGACTTGTTTTCTGAGGTATCCTATAGCTTTGCAGTGGCTCTTTCATTTTACCCCTGGCTAAAATAACACTTTTCATTCTAACCACAGGACCTCTGTGATGCTGGTGATAAGAGGAAGGGAATTGATGTTGCTAAGTGGATCAATATTATGACTGAAAGGAGCATTCCCCACCTCCAGAAAGGTACTGTTCTAAGAAAAAAAAATTCCATAGGAGTTAGAAGGAGATGGTCATTGCTTGGCTGCAATAATGATTAAATCAAGCGCAAGAACCCAGGAAACAGGACGATGTTTGTGAAAAGTTTATGTGCTGAGCCATGACTATTTGAAAAGAAATACATTTGTATCTCTAGAGTAAATACATCTCCCTGTTTGAACATGCATACGCACCCAGCAGCAGATCTTAAAAGCTACACTTTCAAAATTGGTCTCTAAATTCACTCCTGCAAAGGCCTACATTTAGGCATACAATTGCCGTATGAAAACATCACACATGTAAAGCTTATGTCAGTGGATCCCAGGAGTGGCCTCTGGTGTTTACATAATCACCACTCAGGAAACTCCTTTGAGAGGTTCTTTTATTTTTGAGAGGCTAAATTCCACAGTGTGAAGTAGATGCAGATTGGATCAATATCTATCTGATGGACGGTCTGTCACAGTGATTTTTCATATATCCTAGTGAGAAAACCAAGCTAATATATAGTAACATTTTCCCAAATCATTGATTAATTAAGAACTTCCTGAATTATAGCCATTCATTCACGGATATGAAAATGAGGTAGCATAGTATCTAGATATTGGTGGTCAAACGTCTTAATGTCTCCTGGCCCCACTCTAGTTGCACTGTGCAGTTTTTTGTGCACACAGTCTTTCTGACCCCCTGAATTTGTCTGTACAACTCAGGTACACTTCTGTTCTTTTTAATTGTTTTCTTCTTTATTATAGTGTTCGAGAGGTACAAGAGCTACAGCCCTTGTGATATGTTGGAGAACATCAAGAAGGAGCTCAAGGGAGACCTGGAAGTTGCCTTCCTTAATCTTGGTAAGTAAACCATCGTTAAGGTTATTAGGAATGGCTTTCAGTGAAACATTTCCAGTGCTCTTGCAATCTACTTGCTGAGATGAGGCAGAGCCCAGTTGTTTAAAGTGGATGATCTGCTGTTAGTTCATCTCCAGTTTATAATCTTCAGTGGAGACTGAATTGTTCCTTCGGCTCTTTGTAAAAAAGGGGGTATTGCAGCTCCAATCTGATGCATTAAATATTTGCTTGGGGTTTGTTCTTTGGAAACCTGGAGGGTTGAAAAAGACTGGAGAGGGTGGGTGGCTGGAAGGGTGGGGGCAGGGCGGTATGGGGGTGAAGCCAGTCCGTGGGTTTTGGAGACTTGAAAATGGAGGTTGATTTGGGACTGTAATCTGTGAAATGGACAGGGATGTGTGGTTTGTGGAATGAGATTGAGGTGGTGGCATTTTGGTGGAGGGAAGTTATAGCAGTGGGATATTTGTTTCAGATACACTGAGTTGATAGAAATTTATGGTAGAGGCAGGCTCTTGTTCAAAACTAGAAATGAAGAAAAGCCAAAACCATGAAGAGGAAGTCTATTTAGGTGTCATCTGCATTAACATTTTCAGAAAGGATGTGACCAGAATGTGTTAGACAAGTAGAATATGGGTCTAAGACTGAATCCTGGGGGGACACCAGGGTGAGACGTGATAGCAGTTTGAGGAGAAAAAAATACTTTATTTGATTTTAGGGTGCTGGGTTTACATTGGAAACCTTCCTTGGTACAGTTACTTAAATATATTAACTTCTAGGTAACACATGTTTCAAATACAGATCATTTGTCTCTGGGGTTTTTGTTGGTTGGTTTGGTTTTTTGGGAGTGGGAAGCCATATCTTCTTGAAAACCCTCTCCTAGTTCAACTATCAGATCTATAAAGGAGGAGTCTAAGCCATTTTAGTTTGCAGATCTGAGTGTGTGCAGTATGTTTAACCAATAATATGTTCTTCACTTTGCAGTCCAGTGTATACAGAACAAGCAGTTGTATTTTGCTGACCGATTGTATGACTCCATGAAGGTAGGGTGGACTAAAGAAGGCCTTGTTTCTTAGTACTGAATGTTTTGCTCCTCTTCATAGTCTAAATACATTTTAATCTTTAGTTTCCATTACATCTATGATTGTTTAAATGGCACTGGAATACCTACGGATGGCATCATGGCTGGCCTTCTTCAAAAGAATGCTTTAAAAATTGTATGCATAGAAAAATTAATCTAATGTATCTTGTCCATTCAAGTCAGCAGATGTATTCAATGCAAAAAATAATAGACTAATGGCACCTGCTTGCAAAAGCAGAACAGAGAGAATTCTAACGGTAAGAACCCGCAACAAATGTTGTTTCAAATCTGCTATTGTCATCAAAGTGTAGAGCAGTGGTGAACATCAGTTAGTTTTTCCACACCCGTCTCTCATGTGCATGTTTTCCCTTAGGCCAGGAAAGTATACCTTGATGAAATATTAGTGTTCACTTTTTCCAGAATAAACTTAGTCTGGAGTTTCTGGGTTAAGCAGCAATTAATATAGAGGAAAGTGACAAAAGCTAGAGTTACTTAGATAAGCTGGAAGTACAGATGAACAGATAGAACAAAGCTTGATACTCAAATGAAGTGCAAACTATATCCCAAGCTGACTCCCATTGAAGTGAATGAGAAATGTGTCTGGCCCATAGGTAGGTAGGCGTCAAAAGAGACACCATTCACAGAGTACATAGCAAGAGAAAGTGAGCATAGGAATGGAGTAATGAAACGTTGGAAAGTGCATGACTTCAGCCTAGCAGTTACCAGAATTCTGGGATGTAAAAATGCAGGCAGTGAACACAAGTCACAAGAAATTGTTTTAGAGCACCATTACATGTTAGATCACCTTTGTGTCCTGGTTCAGTCACCATACTGTAGAAAAGGTCTCCAAGGAAGAAGCAAGATTGTTTAAAAAAAGAGGAAGATTATTTTATGTAAGAAGGCTATAAAAACTCCGCTATCTAGAGAGAGAATTGTTAAGCAAGTACGAGTGAAACTTTCCAGATGCCAAAGAAATTTGTGACGAGCCTCTTTGAACTGATGGTTAAACCTTAGGACTCTCAGACCCATGTGCTTTAAATTGGTTTAATGGAACACTGTCAAATGGTTAGGATTCAGACTGACTCAGCTATAACTTAAAATTGTTATAATCTTTGGGGGTCTTTGGAGGCTAAATATTTTTTAAAATTTCTGCACTGAAATACCATCACAGTCATCATTTTGGGGTGGTGACATTGAAGTAGAGTGTTTCTGCAGGTTCTAGAGTAACCGTTGATTAGCCTTCACTGAACAAAGAAACTGTGAATTAAACTCTCACACCCACACCCCAGAAATAAAACCCTACTAAAACAAAGCGCTAAATTACATGCACTATTCTCCCTGTGGGGAGAGAATGAGAGACCACATGGGACAAATGTTAGCCTTATGGTACAATGCATTATTGGAAAGTGCTTAGATAAGATGAGGGTGGTGTAAAAAACTGTATAGACTAGAATGAATAGAGAGCAAAGCCAGTACCCTGCTACAGTGCAAGTTACTGCAGCAGCCCTTGGGGTCCCAATGCTGGTGTCTAAAGATGTAAAATGTACTGCTTCTGCTGTAATGGAAAATGCACAATAATATATTGGCCAAATGGAGGACAGTATTGTTTGGAAAATAAGCTTGCTCCTCAGGTTTTCAGGAGGGCGTTGTGAATGCAGAAAGAAGTAATTTATTGTGACCTTTTTCTGCAGCAATGTACAGCTCATCAGTAGATTCTCTCCCTCCTCATAAGACACTGGTTCTCTTGTTTTTTCACTTCACAATACTACAGCTCTCAATGTAAATCTGCTTTTAGGGCAAAGGAACCCGTGATAAGATCCTGATCAGGATTATGGTCTCCCGCTCAGAGGTTGATATGCTGAAAATTAAGAGTGAATTCAAGAGGAAATATGGAAAATCCCTCTATTATTTCATCCAGGTAAATCACAAGGCTCCTTGTTATAATCAGTGTATGGGATTTTCAGAAGCACTTGGCATTGGTCTAATTGCAGCCGCTGAAGTCAATGGGAATTTATCACTGGCCTCAGTGGGAGCAGTTAGATCAATGCCAAGCACTTCTGAAAATCCCACCCTTAGCTTTTAGTTGCTGCCCTGAGAGTCTAGCCAGCAAAATTTATATTCAGATTTTAGGCTGCATATAGTGACTGTGCACCAGTCTGTGGGAAAATGTCCACATCCCTGGAGAAAAGGTGGATCTTCCCAGAAAGCCAAACAGAAGGAAAAAAATAACCACAGATCAGCTTGTTCTGGAGCTGTCCAAGGAAAAAGAGGTTGTGTAAATGCCTGCCTGATTCCAGGCTGTGCTGTCTGTGGAAGTTACCGTAGCCCTAGAGCTAGAGTAACCGCTGTCTGTGGCCCCTGAGGAGTCGGGGAAGATAAGTCTCAATCCATTTTTTTCCTTCATAAATATTAGATGGAGAACCGGGGACTTTGTTTCCCTGGTTACAGGCTCACAGCAGCAGCGGCTTGTGCCTCTGATCACCAGATATGTTATGGACACACACACGCACGTCACCATGTAGGAGTCTCAACTTCCTTCCCCAACCCAATATTTGTATGAGTGGTGCCTGGCAATGGGGTGAATTGAAATCAAAATCCTGAGTCCAGCAGGCCCATTCTCTTACCTCAGCGGAATTCTGAAACAAGAGGTCAGTTCTGGGTGAGGTGGCTCCTTCTGAGATGACTTCTGCTACGCACCAACCACCCATGCCACTCCTGCATTATTAGTGCACTCTCCCACAGCATTCTCTGAGACTCTGGCCCTAGGGAAGGGTTAGTCCTGGTGGCAGCATAAAGCTGAAATAAGTATGTGGCTGCTGGTTTCCAAAAGGGGAAGTACCCCCTCAGAGTAGGCAGTGGCAGTCCCAGCTGTAGAGCTGCCATGGAGACAGTTTGGGGCCAGGTAGTCCTTTACATCTTGTTCAGTTTCCACTACAGGGTGGGCAGAGATGTGGCTGACTACATCTTATGTTCTTGGTTCATATACAGGGGGAGTTTCCCTGTCCCTCTTTACTGGCAGAGAGAGCAAACATCTTTCATTTACACTGAGTTTCCTAATAATAGGCCATATCTTTATATTGGGGAGTGACATACAATGTATTCCATTAGGGACTAGATGGATATTAAACTAGTTCACACAAGAATTATAACTGCCCATAGCAATGGGAGCATTGTCTGCTAGAACTCTCAGGTCACCATTATATGTCAGCCCAACAATAGGGCCCAAAATATCATTTGGCTGCCCCAGCTCTGTAATAGACTTACTGGGTTGCCTCAAGCAAGTTGCTTACTTTTTCTGTGCCTCTGCTCCCCAGGGAGATAAAGGGTGGAAGAAAAGGAGGTATCGCTATTCATCTGGTCTATTTAGACTGTAAGAGTGTTAGGACAGGAACTGATTCTTACTCCACATATGCATAGTAGAGATCAGTTTCTGTCCTAAAGCTCTTACAGTCCATTAGATTCTATGGGCTTGTCTACACTTAAAATGCTATTGTGGCTCAGCTGTGCCACTGTAGTGCTTCAGAGTAGACACTGCTAGCTCTGACAGGATGGATTCCACCATTGCTTTAGTTAATCCACCTCCCTGAGAGGCGGTAGCTAAACTGGTGGAAGAATTCTTCCATGGACCTAGCACGGTCTCATAGGGAATTAGGTTGGCTTAACTGTGCTGCTGAGGGACATGGATTTTTCACGACCCTGACTGACCTGACTGTTAAAATGACCTAATTTTCTAGTGTAAACCAGGCCCCTTTCATGAATACTGCATTGTTTACTTATTGATTGTATTCCAAATAAGATCAGGGCTCTACCCAGTATTCAGGAAAAGGGAAGAGCTGTGCAATTCAAAATGTTTTGTGTTTTGCTTAATTGAACCAAATTGGAGAGTGGGTGGGCAGATGAGGGTTTAATAAAGAAGCCTTTCCACCATGAGATTACTGATTCAAATCTACCCTAGAGAAGAGGTAATAGATGGTAGCTAATAGATGGTAACCATAGGACAGAATTGAATCGTGTCCCTTTGCTCTCTGCCCTTAGGTTGTTCATTTTATACCAGAGTTCCCCTTACTGGTCCCACTTTTATCATGGTACATGCCAAACACTATAGAAAACTTCAGCTTACAAATAAACTCCTACTTGAACTTTGTCCTGCAAGTCCAGAGTACAGTGCAGTCACACTAGGACTTCATGTAACCTTCATTTCTTCATAAAGTTTCCGTTTCATTTTTCTTCCCTCATTTTGCAGCAAGATACAAAGGGCGACTACCAGAGGGCGCTGCTGAACCTGTGTGGAGGAGAGGATTGAAAACGGTGACCAAACAAATCCATGTCCACAGATGTGCTTTTCTGCTCTTCATCTTCCTGTAATCCTCAACTTGCCTAGCTAACCTGAATTTACCTCTGTATTTGCAAGACTGATGGTATTGTTTGCTTTCTTGTACTTCTCTAGATGACAGTGCATTGCTTGGCTTTACCAAAGTTCTTATAAGCAAAAGGCCAGAGAAATGACCATTCCAAGGATAAAGAGTTGAAATGTGTTTGTGAAAGACTCTGCCTTCTTCTTATAATGTTTCTATTAAAATACAAATAAAACTGAATTTTTACTTTAAGAAAACAGGTCTTTCTCTTGGGTGTCTTGTTTCATAGCATAGGTTGGTGTGTAAACATCCATTGTTCGTTGCCTTCTTTATTCTCTCTGTGGAATCTTCTTCATGTTACCCTGGATGAGCAATATTGCTAGATCAGAGGCAGTTTGAGATCCAACATCTTGTGGTGATGTTGATCTAAAAACAGAAGTTTTATACTGTGAATTTGGGGGGAGTAGGAGGGCTCTGGTAAACATTTCAGAGCAGGATCCAACAATCTGCAGAGAGTCAGACCATGCAGGAATGAAAACTGAGGTTTTTTTCATTTGGTTTCAAATGCCCCTCTTGAGCTGGGAGCATTCAGTGAATGTCTAATCTTGGCACTTTTCTTTTTTTCTTTTTGTCCATGTCTAATTCTAAAGGGGAGCATGCCCTATTTTTCAGATTATTCTTAATTCATTTAGGGGGAAAAACTGTCCCATACTGGATTGCTGGCAGAGCTACAATCAGTGTTTAATTTCCTTGGTATTCTTGATCTGGAGGCTCTTTCTGGCCTTCCTTCTGGTCCCCTTTGACACACCTCAAGTGGTAAAATTAAATCCAGTAGTGTAAACTGCAGAGTGAGTAGGCATCAGAGACCAAATCATGTTAGTCTATAAATTTTATCAAACCTGGCTTGTAATTAATTAATAGCTAACTTTCTTCTATTTCCTCTCTGTTTTCATAAACGTTTGTAACTCACTTCTCCCATCCAGCATGCTCTGCTTTATTTCAGTTCTAATATTTTCCAGACTGTCAATGTTGAAACCCAATTGCCAATAAGTGCAATGGGTTTCCAGTCCTGAGGGAGATTCTGGGCCAGATTTTTCCGAACAGGGAGCAAGGACTACTTGTGTCAGGATCAGGCCCTTTCTACGCCTCTCATTTAGCTCTGACCCCAACCTCGGATGGTTACATTGGTGCCCTAACTCCAGAAAAGCATAGCAAAACATTTGGCAGGATGCACAATTGTAATTCGAGAAGAGGGGTGTGTCATTGAGGGGGCCCTCTGGGATTTGGGTCACTGGCCGCCCTGCTCCTGACATCTGGGCTTTACCCCTTCCCCGAAGTGGGACCAAGCCCAGCTGAGTCATCAGCCCAGCCCAAGTGCTTGCAGCCTCTGCCCCAGGGGCACAAGGGAAGTTCTGAGCAGCACAACTGGTGACGTGCAGACCACCAGGTTGGTGGAAGGTTGCTGCGCAGTCGCGTGGTTTGCAGGGAATGCTGTGCAAAGTAAGGGGGCCAAAACACAGCCCCCCAGCACCTTGAATATGACAGACGTGAGCTAATGCCTGAAAGGATCTGAGGCTCTGGCGCACCCTCCCGCTTACCATGGGAAAGGGGCTATTTCCATCTTCCCAATGAGAGGCACAGCACTCTTTCAGCCTTGGAAAGGCCCATGATAGCAGATTTTAAAAACAAACACTTTTGGGTCAGAAAAGCTATTTTCTAGCACTGTTTAAGGTTTTCATGACCCGCTTTGGGCCTCATTTTATCCCTCTCTCTGCAGGGCATGATTCCTTGTTTTGGATGCTTCTCTTCCTACCAGCTGGAGCCTTTGTCCTTTATATCCAGTATAACTACATCTATGTTTGGGAGCAGTACCACTGTAACTATATCGGTAAAAAATCACAGCCCTAACCCATCCTGTTTTACAGATACAAAAGCAATGGGCTCCAACCCGGCAATGATGCACTGGGCCCCTTGTGGCCACAGGGAGCTCTAAAGGGAGGGGAACGCTGGTATGTATTTCCATGCAGGTTCGGGGTTTAACCCTGTATGCTCTTTGGATGCTGTTGAGTATAATTACACGCTGCTCAGCAGAGGGGGCCCAAGCCGTGTGTGTGTGTGCGCAGCGCAATATAAATATTAGGAACCTAACTTCCTCCCTTAGCAGCTGTGTCCCTCAGATGTTACGTGACCTGTAGCCTTAGTGCAAAGACTGTTCTACCCCCTGGAGATAATTTAAGATTTTTTTTCTTTTTAAATCAACCTTTCTGAAAGGCAACGATGCGCCACAAACAGCAGCCCAGTTCATATTGCTGTTAAAGCATGAAGTAGTTTTTCTTGCTGACCTACAGTTGGCTTTACGCAGAGCTGAAGATTTGGTGTGGAAACACTGTCTGCAACTGCCAAAATTCAGCTGCAATCTCTCTATCTGCATGCACAAATGTAATATTTTTTTTTCAGGACCACCTCCAATTTAGTGCTTGATGGAACAGTGCCATTGACACCTGTTTACAAAAACACCTTTCATTCTGATTTGTATATTAAAACTACTTGCTGAGACAGCAAATCACTAACTTAATATAATTAGATAAGTCAGCTCTATAAACTTTTGCTTTCTCAAATGTGGTCCTATAAAAGAAATCAGATGGCAGACATTTTTCCAGTCAATGGAATGAGCAACTAGAATTTGATGGCTAACATGTTCTGCTTCACTGCTAGAGGATATTCAAAATTCCCCTCTCTGGAATTTCCATTTAAGTGGTTAATGAGAAGCAAAATTAAATAAACCTATGTGATTTAGAAGGCCAGTGTCATTTTGTCTGAACATAGAGCAGAAATAAAAGCAGTCGTGAAAATGAGACCCCCATTTCAAAAAGGCCAAGAACCGACTGCCCCAAGCATCTTTAGTTTAATGCAGGTTTTCTTTTCCTAAAGCATCTTTCACAATGTTTGGGGGGGGGGGGGGAGTCCAAGCACAGTCAGACTTTACATCTTTTAGGATAAAAAATATACTTTATACTTTAAAAATATAATTTAATTAAATATATACAAATATTTTAGCTTCCTTTTAAGTGCAGGTATGTTTGAGTACAAACCTAAAATGTTTGTTTTGAATCATGCTGTTCATACTTTCACAACAATTCCTTGGTGAGACTCCAACATTGGTGACAAATTTGCAAAATCTGGCCCTCATCCTACATCTGATCCATGCAATGCAGAGTGGGTCTCTGCCCAAAATGGACTTACTGCAAGATTAGGCCTCTGTGGGATTTGGGAGTTAGTGTTGTGGACTGGGCAGTGCTGAAATACTTCACTAAAAATTTCACTCTCTTCAAGGCCAGTATCTAAAATGCATGAATAAGTGGAATTGCAATTTTTTAAACAGTACAGTTTCAAGCCCTATTTTACTAAAATGGCCACTACAACATTTGCCATCCACTATGCTTGGAAGAGACATTTAAAATATATCCTTGCAAATCTGTGCCATCCCAAGCATAGGAAAGGCCTGGTTTTCATTGCCTGCAGAAGTTAGCAATGCATGCACGCTGTAGTTCTCCTCCCAATGGTACACAAAGGCCATGGAGAATCCAAAACACTAGCTTAGCAACTAATAATTATTTCCATTTCAACAACACTATCTGTCTGAGGAGCCCATACTGCAGCACAACGAGGTAACACCTTCTGCGTGCTGTTAGACTTTTGATGAGTGGGGAAACTGAGGCCCTCCAAGAGCAAGTAGGTTAACAGAGATAAGGAAATCTCTAGTACTCTTCATTCTGTCCTGTACCTTTATCTGAAGGCCATCCACCCCTCTAGCTAGTCACAGACCTTACCAGACCATCATGCTATAATAGCTGAGCACTTAACAGTCTTCAGTGTGTTTATCCTCACAGTAAGGTAGGAAAGTGCTAGTTTCCCCATTTTATTGAAGGGGAACTGAGGCACGGACCAGCTAAGTGATTTGTCCAAGGTCACACAGGAAGTCTGTAGAGGAATAGAAAACTGAACCTGGCTTTCTGAAGTCCTAGGTTAGGGCCTTAACTGGGGGGACTAGCCTTTCCAATTAAAATACCAGTTTCCCTAAAACCCCAGAGGTGAACCATGCTGCCCTTCCTCCAGCCAAATTAGAGGGCAGATGAATGGATTTGAAAGGTAAGGTAGGAAAACCAAGTGTATTGTAACCATGATACAATGTATTATGTCGCAATGATCATATTTGCCTCAAGAGTCTTGCGTTATGTGCTTTGTCCACAAAGCCAGACCCAAAGCTCATGAATGAAATCGATGAGTACCAAATCTACGACTAGTCACCAACCAACCTACAAGTCCCGTGGAATAGGAGGGGTTACAAACTGAAACGTGGTAGGGTTCCTCAGAGAGCGAGCCACATGGGTAGAGCTCTGGGAGTGTATAAAAGCCTTTGCAGGCGGGAAGTAGCCTGTTCCATTTTCTTAAAATATTCCCCTCGCTCTTAAAGCTGAGGTAAACATATGATGTCCTACTCTCAGCACATCATGGCCTCAAGAGCTTGTTACACAACAGAATGCTTTTTGACTATAAAATCTTTGGGGCAGAGGTGTCATCTTATGGGCTTGTACAGGGCCAAGCACAGCAGTGTGCAAGTCCTGCCAGGCCTCTGGGTGTGACTGTAATATGCTTAACAGTAATAATGATGTTGACATATAGCTGTGTAGTCAACATGACTCTAGAGCAGTGGTTCCCAAACTTTACCAAACTGCGAACCCCTTTCACAAAAATATCAAATCTCGTGAAACCCCCTCCCAAAAATGACTATTTCCATGGATTTTCTCCCTTACCTGAGGATAAATTATAGAAACAGCAGTCTGGGAAATAATTTGTTTTTTTTAATGACACATTTATTACATACTATTTATCATGACATTATTAATTTTATTACATTATGAAAACAGAAACTCTTCCAAGATTTCACTTTTGTAGCTCTTATCACTTCGATTAAGCTGCCTACATGTTTTATCAAGGAGTACCAGACGTGAAACAGCATGAAGGTATTTAAGAAGCCAACGCAATTAAAGAGTTCCTCCCACAACCATCTGGGTCCTGAGCAGTCCAGGCAAACAATGCACAACTACAACAAAGCTTAAACTTGTTCTGCCAGGAAGTCATGGTCATGGGTCTCGGGCTGCCGGCCGCTGCGCCTGGGGTCCCTATGGATGGCTCTGTCCGCCATTACAGAATTTTTTTCTAAGAACCCCCCCAATACATTTCACAAACCCTCAAGGGTTCATGAACCCCAGTTTGGGAACCACTGCTCCTGAGGCACAGGCGGGGCCAGACTAAATCATCGCACATTGCTGATATAGCCCTTCCTTAATATGGGCAGTTGTTCTTAAATCCCTACAATGGTTGTCTAGGTAAAGACCCTGCTCTATAAATAAAATTCAGACACATTGGTTGAAATCCTAGCAAAACTCCCATTGACATCGATGGGGCCAGGATTTATCCATGATGGCAGTTTTTTTTCTAGCTGTGTTTCTTTCACAGATAAACAGGCCAATTTTCAAAGGTATTTAGTCACCTGGAGATGCAGCTAGGCACCCAATGAGATTTATCTGTATCGTTAGGTGCTTAAGTACCTTTGAAAATCTGGCCATCAGCCCCCTACTCTTTCAAGCTGCTGCTCAAGTGACTATACGCTTGTCTACACTGCCCCACAATTGGGCCTCCAGGGGTGTGAATAGCAGGGCCTGGCAAAGTGCTGAGCTGTAACTCCCCCATGTGGACATTGCAGGCATGAACTAAAAGGTTCCTTGTTTGCTTTAGCATAGTTTTCATCAAACAGGATTCCATTAATATGGAGTAGGACCCTTTCAGTTCACACCGGTAGTGTCCACCCAGGGATGATACAGCGCGGCACTGTCGTGTGGACTGCTGTTCCCACCCCTGTAGTCCCAATCGCAGGGCAGTGTAGACAAGCCATTAGTCACTTGAGTAAAGGGTTGAATGAGGGCAGGGCAGACATAGGCTAATACTACTTTCTCAGGTGAGGCATTTGAGTGAAGTCAGCGCTCCTACAGGTAGACAGAGTGGCATAACACAGGAGCTTGATGGCCCAATCAGGCACTCAGGGCAAATCGGGAAACTATATAAAAGAGCTACCTGGGAGAAGGTATAGGCTGGAGTCATTAGCGGCTGTTTGCTAGAGGAAGGCTTGAAAGATCAACATGTTAGGTTTTCTGCTTAGATTATCTCATATTATCGTGAGAAATATGGGTTAGTTGGTAACACTACAGTCTTAGGGGCTAGTCTAGCTCCCCTATATTCAATAGGCATTCTGTCTTTGATTTCAGCATTCTACTGCAATGGCCCACTGTAGTTCATCTCCACTTTCTCTTGTGAGGTACCCAGTGCTGAGGCCTTACTCAGGGTGCCGTTAGGTTAAGCATGCTAAAATACTTGCACGTTTTTAATTGGCATCTGTCATAAATATAAAGGGAAGGGTAAAACCTTTAAAGCCCTCCTGGCCAGAGGAAAAACCTTTCACCTCTAAAGAAGCTAAGATAACCTCGCTGGCACCTGACCAAAATGACCAATGAGGAGACAAGATACTTTCAAAGCTGGAGCGGGGTGGGGGAACAAAGGGTCCTCTCTGTCTGTGTGATGCTTTTGCTGGGACCAGCGCAGGAATGCAGGTCAGAACTCCTGTAAAGAGTTAATAAGCAATCTAGTTAGATATGCGTTAGATTCTGTTTTGTTTAAATGGCTGATAAAAATAAGTTGTGCTGAATGGGATGTATATTCCTGTTTTTGTGTCTTTTTGTAACTTAAGGTTTTGCCTAGAGGGATTCTCTATGTTTTGAATCTGATTACCCTATAAGGTATTTACCATCCTGATTTTACAGAGATGATTCTTTCACTTTTTTCTTCAGTTAAAATTCTTCTTTTAAGAACCTGATTGCTTTTTCATTGTTCTTAAGATACAAGGGTTTGGGTCTGTGTTCACCTGTGCAAATTAATGAGGATTTTTATCAAGCCTTCCCCAGGAAAGGGGGTATAGGGCTTGGGGGGATTTTGGGGAGAAAGACGTTTCCAAGAGGGCTCTTTCCCTGTTCTTTGTGTAACACTTTGGTGGTGGCAGCATAAGGTCCAAGGACAAAGGGTAAAAGTTTGTACCTTGGGGAAGTTTTAACCTAAGCTGGCAAGAATAAGCTTAGGGGGTCTTTCATGCAGGTCCCCACATCTGTACCCTAGAGTTCAGAGTGGGGAAGGAACCTTGACAGTGTCCAATCACAATGGTGTGTCACTGCTGTTTGACAAAAATGTGATGGGGCATTTCATAGAATCATAGAATATCAGGGTTGGAAGGGACCTCAGGAGGTCATCTAGTCCAACCCCCTGCTCAAAGCAGGACCAATCCCCAATTTTTGCCCCAGATCCCTAAATGGCCCCCGCAGGGATTGAACTCACAACCCTGGGTTTAGCAGGCCAATGCTCAAACCACTGAGCTATCCCTCCCCCCACCCTGACCTGTAAGGGGTTAATGGAGCCTTAGGGAGGCTGCCTGAAAAGCAGTCAATGAGGGGGGCTGCCAGGGCCTGGCAGAACCATCTAAGAAGAGCTGGAGGACAGAGCAGGGTCAATAGCTGCCTGGAGCTCAATGAGGGAAGTTCAGGCTCCTAGTAAGAAGGAAGGTGCACCAACACCTTGGACAGGGCCGTGCTACTAGCAGGGACTGCGGAGGTTAAAGAGAGCTCCTGGCTGGCTGCTCAGACTGGCATTCTGAGGCCCTGAGGTAAGGGGGAAGAAGGTGCTAGGGCCATGGCTAAGGGAAATGTACTGAGAGGTTGGAGGGGATGTAGCACATAGCTATCATCTACAGAGTCCCTGGGATGGGATCTGGGCGTTGTTCTCCTGCCCTTTGCCACTGAGGACGTGGCTGGACTGCAGTACTGGCCTCTGGAAGAGGGGCGAGCAGATTGTGGCACAGCCAGAGGGCTGTGTCATGAAGAGGATGCCGCAGTCCTTGGAGCAATGTGGATCCAGGAGCAGAAGTGACAGTGGGTGAGACACTGCTGGCCTGTGAAGTTGATCCCCAAGATGACCAGCAGGAGGCACTAGCGTAGTGAGTGGAGTTCCATCACAAGAAATATGCTTATTTCTGTGGCTCATGGCTCTGTCTGTGTAGGTATTTACAGAGCTCCTGTTCTTGTACTTTGTGAGTCCCTCAGGTCCAGGTGCTTAAATACTTCTGAAGATCTGGGCCTAAGTAAATCATGGTCATGATTCCCTGGTAAGGCAGAGAGGTAATAACCCAATTTTACAAATGGGAAACTGAGGCACAGAGGGCCAGAATGGCTTGGTAAGGAGACAAGACATGAATGGCTTAGTCAAGAACCAGACCCAGATTTCTAAGTCCTGGTGCCTACACTACAAGTTTGACCTAAATCAAGATCTACCTCTTACACTGAACAAAAGTAGACATTTCTTGCTATCGGGTCTCCGAGTGATTTAAGTTATGTCTTGTTGTGAAGGAGCAGGGTTTTGCTGCAGTGTGTGGGCAGGAGCTGCTTTCCACTGCTTGCCCCTTAGTTCTTCAGGTTTGATTTTGCTGACTGCAGTGGGAGCTGATGAGCCCCACAGGAGAAATATCAGCTAGAAACGGTTTTCTCCTATTCATATACAAGAGCCCCAGAAAACTGACCTGTTTCCCTCTAGGGATAAATATTTACATTCAAATAATACTCTTGGAACCATAGCTTGGTGTTTTCAAGACCCTTAGGGGCATGACACACAAACAAACAACTTGATCCAAAATTGCAACTCGTTGGAGATGCATTTTTAGCAGTTGCTCACAAGAGGGAGCTCAGAGAAAGCTTCAAGCTTTCACTATCTTAAAAAAGAAATATAAATAAATCGTGAACTCTGGTCTCCACAAACATTTACGTTTTCAGACTCTTGAGTAACCTTTTCTAAAGCTTAATGTAAAAAAAAAATACTGTTTCAACTTAGTACTTTCCCCAGAATATAAAATTAAAGCCACGTTTAGTGGGAATAATTATCCCAGATAGTGATAATTGGTCTTTCTGACTCTAGTGCAAATTACAGGGCTTGGAGGCTCAAACAAGTCCTTTCATTCTAAACGTTTTTGTGTTGTTCAAAAACAAGAGGGTTTTATAAACATCCCTTTAAAAAAGCAAGTTAATAATGGCCCTAGCTACAAAGAGACGTTTTCCCCCCCTCCTCCCTCAACAAGAAATCTTTAGAGGAAATGTTTTTGGTCCTAACAATTATTTGAGGCTTGCTGATGGAAACTGGTTCTTTCAAAAGGATTCTTATTCTTGCTTTCTCAGTGGGAAATTAAACACATCTTCTCTTCTTTTGCTGTATTCATATTAGCAGTTGAGGGTTTAATTGCTAACCTCTGAACATCCTTTGCACTTCTGCAATCTTTACTGATAATAAAGTAATTAGAAGAATTTATGTGCACATGTGCTATTAAAGTGAGTTTGCTAAAGAAGATGGTTCCAATTATTCATGGCTGTTAGGGTGCTGTACCTCCCCACTCAGAGTGATGTGTTTACACTCAGGAAACCCTTTTTAAAATTTTTTAGTAGAAAGAATTAATTTAATTAGGTGGAGCAACTGTTTATGTCCAGGTTATATAGGTTAGTATCTTAATGAAGATACCATTGAGCTGCATCTTTTCATTGGGGCTTTTTAAAGATAATTGTACTTGTTTCTTAATGGGAAACTCACATTGCACACCTCAAAAAGGTTGATCAAACATATAGCTAGGTTAAGCATACTGTGAGGTTTCCTAATGTAATGGCTGTCTAAATAATTTTGCCAGAAAGCAAAGTTCTATGAACATGCTATTTTATACCTACTTATTTTTAGGTAATAGTTTACTTATAAGCTGGTAGTATTAAGAGGACTAGACTTCAAACCAACTTTTTGAACATACAGATTAAACTGTCCCCTGAAGATCTGCTTTTTGTTTGATTTTTATTTTTTGCAAATGATCTGTTTGGGTGCGGCACCCTCCAAGCTATCAATGAATTGTTCTCCCTTTTTTAAGGTAAACTGTAAAAAAAACAAAACCAAAAAAAAACCACACAAAACTTAACAATGAGTACTTGTAAAATATTAGCGCATGTGGAGATATTTTAATTTACTTTCAGAAAATATAAACTTGGCTTTTCATAGTTATTACAAAATGTGACTTAATACATTGTATCTTACTGGGATAAATCTAATAAGATTATCAATTCATTTATTATAAATATCTCTGCTTTTGTATCTCTAAGTAAATCAGTAATGCAACAGATATCCATTTTAATATACCATACAATTCTATAATTTAAAAAATATCTGTGCTAGAACGATAAATGCTTCTAGGTGTGTTAGAGGTTTTTTTTTTTTTATTGTACAGTTAATTCTGAACTGTCTGTCCCCAGTATTCCCTTGTGTGTGTGTGGCGGGGAGGGAGAGGCAGTGGGTTTTTTTTTTTAATTTAAATTTTAAAAAAATTGCTTAGTTGTTCCAGACAGCGTATATTCCTATTGACGGATTACTAGACGATAGCTCTCAAGCCCGTTGCAAACCTATAGTTCGTGAATATATTCTTAATCGCAAAATGAAATGCTGGTTTAATATCCTCTACGTTCAAGAAAAATACCCCTTTCTGGAAAGGGGTTGGGTGGGGGAAGTGCAGGGGGACAGCATAACAGCTTGATAAATTAATATTAGGTCTGTGGGGTTGGTGGGTGGTTTTTTTGTTTTGTTATTTTTTTAAGCAAAAAACCGCACTGGTTGGTTGATATTTTCTGGTTACATTCAAAGCTTGAATGTTAAAAGATTTTAATGGGAGGAGGGGAAGCTGTTCCTCCTCTGTCTTTCCTAGACTAATTTACTTTAACAAGTGTTGGCCCAGCAGTGCAAGACCTGCCTGGGTGACAAGTAGTACTGTGGGGTGTGTGCATGCGTGTGTGGCATGTGGAAGAGATTGAAAATCTAATAAGGTGGGATTTGGTCTCTTTATTGTTTTGTGCTCAAAAGACTAGGAGGTATGGAGAGGAATCAGAAGAGCAGTGACTTCAGGATAAAGCTGCTTTTTCTGTAAGTAGTGTTGATAGAATCATAGAATATTAGGGTTGGAAGGGACCTCAGGAGGTCATCTAGTCCAATCCCCTGTTCAAAGCAGGACCAACCCCAACTAAATCATCCCAGCCAGGGCTTTGTCAAGCGGGGCCTTAAAAACCTTTAAGGATGGAGATTTCACCACCTCCCTAGGTAACCCATTCCAGTGCTTCACCATCCTCCTAGTGAAATAGTTTTCCTAATATCCAGCCTAGACCTCCCCCACTGCAACATGAGACCATTGCTTCTTGTTCTGCCATCTGCCACCACTGAGAACAGCCTAGCACCATCCTCTTTGGAACCCCCCTTCAGGTAGTTGAAGGCTGCTATCCAATCCCACCTCACTCTTCTCTTCTGCAGACTAAATAACCCCAGTTCCCTCAGCCTCTCATCATAAGTGATACTGATGCAGTGTTTTTAAAAGCATGTTACAGGAACTGGAAAGGTGCCAAAAGGCTCAAAATAATGAACTACAATAAACTAATGGACGGACTGACAAGCTGCATTGGAGAGTGTCCCACTTGCTGTGTCTCATGCATATAGGCAACAGAACAGAGCTTGTGAGATTTAGCCTGAATGCCTTTTTAAAAAAAAAATTCAAACCCGTATTTAGTGTATTCTGGATTAGTTCAGGTCAAAGCCATGAAGCCAACCTTGAGTTAGCTGAATGACCTGCTCTGATACCTCTCTTGAGATAGAAATCAGATTAAAAGGGAGCTAAAATCACAAACAATGGAACATTCACCAATACAGGAGGGTTTTTAATAATGGAAACAGCAAGTTATTTTTGTGTGGTTTAATAAACAAATGAAGCCCATGAAGGTGTGGATAAGAATATTTTTAGCCCAGGCATTGTTTTATTTGTTAAGCTATAAGCATTTGGATGCTGCATAAATTAGAGCTTATCAATACAGAGAGTGGTACCCGTTTAACTGAAAGTGGGATTTTAAACTAATCTAGTTCAACCAAAACAAAAGGCAAAATGAATTAAATTAGTATCCAGCTAAACCGAAGTAAATTGGGAACAGGTTTCAGTTAAACCACATAGAAGTTTACAGCAGTTGATCTAAACCAGTGCAAATTTGTGTGTTGGGTAGGGAGGGTCTGGCAATGTAATTTTCTATCCCTTGTAATCCCATTTATGTTAAAGGGTGTACCCTTGATGCTAAATACAACTCCCATAAGTGTTTGCTGGATTGGACTCGCAATTTAAAAACACTTACAGAACAGAGCTTGTGCTGACAAAGATTTAGAGCAAATGCTAATGCACGGATAAAACACAATAAAAACTATAATTGCCGTATGAGTTAAAGGACAGAACAGTAGCTCTTAATCTGAACAATATTGTCCCATTCAAACAATAGTTGTATTATTGTGTCACTTTTGTTTTCGTACATTCTTGGCAGGTTAGAGCCCTTCCTACAACTGGTATGAATAAGCCATTTAGAATGCACATTAGCTGTTCCAAATATTTTTTCTGGATTCCTAAACAAAAGTAGAAGCTTTCCTTCTACCTCTGGTTTTTATAACTGTATGTTTGGTGATTTGGAAAAGACATGATGTAATCTAAAATGTCTCTTTTTGATATAAGTGTGTGGAATGAACAGTGCAGAAGGGAGTTAGATGAAATATCACTGAATCTGAGCAACATTCATTCCCAGCACTGAGAAATACTGATTGTTGTTGTTTTTTTTTTTTCCCAAGTGTGTGTAACTAAGTATTTATTTCGGCAATATTTCTGCCACACACATCCTTTCTCTACTTCATTCCTATAATGGGCAAATTAACTTCCATTTCTTGTGAACTTTACTGTCTGAACAAGAATCAGCTTTTGTGCAACAGAATGCAACTTTGGTCAGTTCATAGTGCTCTTCTTTTATTGGATATTTTAGGTCTTACAAATCTGTATGTTTAATCCAAAATTTACTGAGATATTTACTGTCCTATGTGCACTTTGGCACAGAACCGTAGAAATGTAGGGCTGGAAGGAATCTTGAGAGATCATAATGGCAAATATTAGTTGCCTTCCAACACTGTTGGCTCATATTCAATTTGTGATCCCACTATATCCCTGTATCCTTTTCAGCACTACTACCACCATCTTGCCATTTATTCCCCATTTTGTAATTGTGCATTTGATTTTTTTCCTCTTCTTAAATGTAGGCATAACACACTCACAAGTTATATCTACACTGGGGAAATGCATCATGTTAGAAAGCATATTGACTAATGTGATGTTCAACATGACTCAGCATCAATTGTATAACAGGACAAGTTGTGTCTAAAAATGTCAGCCGATTTCCTGTAGGGCTGACCAGCTAATATATTGTAAAGCAGACCTGTACTTGGTTTTTACTGTAGGCAAAAGTACCATGTTAACACACTAACAGGATACATCTTCCAGTGTAACTAAGACTACTTTTTTAGTATTAAGACTGTTTTAAACACTAATAATCAGTGTTAACTCCTCAATTTGGAGGTAGCGAGGTCTTATTAAAACAAGCGTCTGAGAGTCAGGGTTCTTGGAGTCTATTTCCCACTTTGTCCCAGGGCTTGCTATGTGACCTTGGGTGAGTCACTTATCCTGTCTGTCTCAGTTGCTCCATCTAAAAAAATTAGATAATTTTAGTCTTTGTGACGCTTGTAGCAATCTCAGAGTAAGTGTTTTTTACAAATCAAACTGATTCCAGTTGTGGTGCTAATTGTTAATAATAGCTTATATACCCTTTCATTCTCAAGTCATAGGTTTAGCTCCAGCCAAAGTCTATAGTAACTGTAATGACTGTCAGTCATCTTTTGACTCGAACTGTTTCTACGATTAGTTTTACAGCCTCAGTCCGATTCTAAATTAAAAGGACGTAAATGCTTGAATGTATGCCTACTATGCATGTGTGTATTTCTGACCCTCCCTAACTTGCACAGTTGGGCTTTCAATATGATTTTGAGAATTTGGAACCAGGCATTTAAAAAGCAACAACACAAATTGCACGAAGTAGTGACCCTGTTGGCAGTCTCACCGGAGAGGTCGGGAATTGAATGAATGTGTAAGCCCTAAAGGTCACTCCTCCAGAGCAGGGCGTTATGGGGAAGTTGGCACTGTTTTGACATTGCACACATTGGAGATTGTCATGACAAACATAATTTATGCTGCATTGTTTCATACCATCAGGTGTGAAACTGGCATGACTGGTCAACCCAAGCAGCATTAATCCACACAAAATGGGCATTACTTGGCAAAATAGGGGAGAAGTGCCCTAATAGGGAAATAGGCGTAGAGTTCCTCTGAAGGGTTGTACCATACTATTGAACAAAGAGGGAAGTGTGAGCTCAAACAAGGGTTGAGGGAGATTAGAAGATGCTTTTAGGCAAAGATGAGGTCATTTGTTGGTCATTTTCATTTAGATAGACATAATGGGTCAAACTTTTCTTTGGTTTCCACAGCATCCAGGGCCGGCTCTGTTTTTTCGCTGCCCCAAGCAGCAAGGCCGAATTGCCGCCAGGGCTGCTGCCGGAGTGCCACCCCAAGGACAGCCAGCATGCTGCCCCAGGCACTAGCTTACCAATCAGGTGCCTAGAGCCAGCCCTGACAGCATCCTGTGTGCCAGAGTTAGCAGCCACAGAACGACATACAAATCCTCACTTACGGGCTCCAGCTGAAAATATGGCCCAATCTCTATTCCTCATAGTTCTTGCTGAAGAATGTGACATCTTGCATTTAACTAGGTTGCCGGTACTGTGTATGGTTCTCCAGGTTGTGTTGCTCTTTCCACTTTCCCATATTTTTATTCTGCGCAAGTTAAATTCTGTAAGGCCCTGATATGAAGTCCTTGGAAAGGCTGTTCTAGAGTTCAGTGGGCTTTGGATCAGGCCCTAAAAAACAGAAAAGGAAGATTTTTTGTGCTCCCCAGGGCCCATTCATTGCTGAAGGAAATACTGAAGCACACTGTATTGTGCTAGTGCATAGATTTGCCATTAAAACAAAAGAGGGTAATTAAACTACTTCATATTCAGTATAAAAGTTTCCAGGTGGGTTTTGTGGTACCAAGGGTGGTGATACATCTTTAGAAAGAAAGTCAAACAAATGTCATGGTAGCAGCAGCTTCTGCTACAAACTCTGATTGGTTCAACTTAAAATTTATTGTCATTTAGTGAAAATATTGATGAGAACATAACCTTTAGTGAGGTTTCATCTTTTATTGGCTATAAAAGAAAAAAATAATAGAGTAAAGGGAAATAAAATAGTACTTTTAGGTCGGGGGACAGACTTTATACTTCTGCTAATTGATAAAATAATCAGTGGGTCATAAAGATCAGATTGCCTGCCTCCTATCCCTTCCTCCCTCTTCCCTCCCCCCTACCCCCCGTGTATATTCAACAAGCCCCTCTTTGTGGTACTTAAGCCCATGGGAGCTCACCAAAACACCAGGCCCCTTTTGTTCAGGGGTATCAAATCAGCTGTTTAGATCAAGAAGAATATAGTGGACATTTCTGGTGCAGAAATTAAGCAGTTGGGAGAGGACTAAATAGAACGGATGCTTGACATGTGCAAATGGGACATGTGCTCACAAGGGATTCCAGAGCTATGTTGTGAACTAATTCAAGGCACAAGGGAAGTGTTAAATAAACTGGGCATTAACATTTTACCAGGAGTGGAATATGCAGGCAAAAGATCTTGAACTTGAAGAACTATGACAGGCGGTATCTGACATTAATTTAGCATGCCAGTGTTCAGATTTATTCAAAGGGGAAGTGACGTCTCTCTGAGGTCTCTTTGGTAAAATACGGTTGGCAACCTTTGTCAGGGAAGTCACATCTTGTACATTCCATAAACAGTAAATTCAGGTAGGCCCCGACCAGCAAAGCACTTAAACATAGGTGCTTCAAGTTACACATATTGGTCTAATCTGGGACTGAAATGCTTCAAATGATGCATTTTGTTAGATGTTTGTTTAACCCCCCAGCTGTCCAGCAATCTTTGTGGAGGCCAGTTTTCTGCCCATGGATTTGATTCTAATTAGCGTTCTTGGGCACCGTTTTTTTTTTTTCCAGAATTCACCCTGCCTGACTAGTGTGTGGTGTGTGTTGTTGAATATACAAATGTTCTTTTTAATTAGACAAATGTCACAAGGCTGACACAGATGAAGAAAACAGCTTTGCTCATCAAAAGGACAATTTTTTTATGCATTTGGTGGAATTGAAGGCAAATTGGTGATAATTCAGGTCATATTTAAGTGCCTTCTGCTCCCACTCCTGCAGTCTTTATTAGTTCTTTTGAACTAAAAGCATAAAATGGAGAAGATAGGAATCATCCATGTCTGTTGCTATTGAAGTATGTATAATAGGGTCCATTTTTTTATGAGTAAGGATGCAGAAAGCAGTTTGTGATCCAAGTTTTCTATCCTAAGCAAGCGAGGGGATGTGATGTAAATGAAATGACTATAAGGCATGTAAACAAGTGGTTGAAAGACTGTAAACAAAGTAGTTATCGATGGTTGCCTGTCAAGTAATGCGGGCATATCCACTGGGGTCCTGCAGGTGTTGGTCCTGGGTCCAGTACTAGTCAACATTTTCACTAAAGACAAATAAAACTTGCAGAAGACACCAAGCTGGGACGGGTTGCAAGCACTTTGGAGGACCAGATTAGAATTCAGATCAATTTTCCATTTTGAAATCAGCAGGATGAAATTCAGTAAAGACAAGTGCAAAGTACTGCACTTAAGAAGGAGAACTCAAATGCGCAACTACTAAATGGGAAATAACCGCTTTGGTGGTAGTACTGCTGAAAAGGATCTGGGGTTATAGTGGATCACAAATTGAATATGAACCAACAATGTGATGCTGTTGTGAAAAGGCTAGTATTGTTCTGGGGTATATTAATAGGAGTATCATTTGTGAGACGGGAGGTAATTGTCCCATTCTACTCAGTACTAGTGATACCTCAGCTGGAGTACTGTGTTCAGTTCTGGGCACCATACCTTAAGAAAGATGTGGACAAATTGGGGCTAGTCCAGAGGAGAGCAACGGTAATGATAAAAAGCTTAGAAAACCTGACCTATGCAGAAAGGTTAAAACAAAACAACCCCTCCCCCACCAGGTATGTTTAGTCTTGTGGGAGCGGGGAAGACTGGGGTGGTGGCCGATAATCCTTCAAATATATTAAGGGCTGTTAGAGGATGGTGATCAGTTGTTCTCCATGTCCACTGATGATAGGACAACAAGTAATGGCTTAAACTGCAGTAAGGGAAATTTAGGTTAGATATTAGCAGATTCTTTCTTACTATTAGGGTAGGTAAACTCTGGAATAGTTACTAAGGAAACTTGTGGAATCCCTGTCACTGGAGGTTTTTAAGAGCAGGTTAAACAAATGCCTTCCAGGTATTCTTGGTGCTGCCTTAGTGGAGGGGGATTGTATTAGATGACCTCTTGAGATCCCTTCAAGCCCTATATTCCTGCGATTCCATAATCTTTGCCTGACAGAATCCTTCAAGTGATAAAAGCTGATAGACCATTCTGCTACAGTGTGGCTCTATTAATAGACTGGATTCCAAGCACCTTTGTTGGATTAAATCTACTACAACAGGATCTTTGTTTCCATGTCTGAGTCATTCAGTGGACAGTGCACACCCACAGATAGAGTATTTCTGCTGTTCCATGCTGTGAAGGGTCTGCACTTGTAATGATCATAGGATTGGCAGCAGGGGGAAATAGTAAGAATAATATTTTACACATTTTTATTTTGCCTTTCATCCCATGAGATCCTGAAGCATTTTTAAAGCTACAGTGGAACCTGCTTATAATGAAGGGGAGTAAAAGTCCTGAGTTGCTTCAGTGCATTTCAGTGGGCTTTTTCTTCTGTGATTTGTCACTCTGCTTTTGTGTGTCCACACTGCGCTCCTTGTGTCGGTAATGTGCATCCTCACCAGGAGTATTTGCACTGATTTAATGGTCAGTGTGTGGCATTGCAGGATGGTTTCTGAAAGGCAGCAATAGTCAATGTAAGCGATGCAGTGTCTACACTTACACTACATCGCTACGCCTCTCTCAGAGATGGAGTTACTAAATTGCTGTAGTGGGCGCGTTACATCGGTGGGAGCTACATTTTAGTGGGACGCTTACTGAGTTAGGTCCATGTAAACTTCCTTACGTTGCCCAACTCTGTAGCGTAGATCAGGCCAAAGTTACCACTCCCCAAGAGGCAGAAGTATAGAAGACTCTCTGGCTGCAGCCCAGTGGTGGCACAGAGGAGGTGGGCTTGCCACAGCTGCATTATTGTCAGAAGGATAAAGAAGCTTGCTATCACTCCCAAGGTGAAGTGTGGGGTGTGTGTGGGAGGGGGCTGTCTTTGAATAAGTGATTTGCTTCTGTTACAATGAAACTCAATTTATAGTGAATTGTCCTTTATAATGATATAATTAACAACCCTCTGTTCATTCACACTGCTGAAACCCAGTCACCTCTGTCAGCTGTGTACACAGCACACTGTACATCATGGTCTGAGGGGAAGGGAAGCTCTCTAAATACCCAGTTATATGGTGCAAGGAACCTGAACGGTGATCTCTCCCTGTCATTAACTATGACCTAACTGTCCGTTTCAAAAGAGTTTCTCTCCACTAGTCCTCCTGGGTCAAGTCAGTCCTGGGCTTCCCTGTAGAGTCACCCAAGTGCTGCTGTACGTGGCTCTCATTTTCAGTTGCTGTAATTTTCAGTTCAGTTCAGTAAACTTCAAGAGTTCAGGAGAGTTCAGCTGCTAAATATGATGCTTTACTTCATTGGTGCTGGAACTAGGGGTGCTGCTGTACCCCCTGGTTTGAAGTGGTTTCCAGCATGTACAGGGTTTACAGTTTAGTTCAATGGCTCTCAGCACCCCCACTATACAGATTGTTCCAACAGCCCAGCTTGGATTGTCAAATATGTACAACATACAGTGAAGACAGCTGAACAGTACCGCTTGGCTGCAGACAGGGATTTGCGGAGTCCACAGAACCCTGCAAGGCATAGAGGCAAGCTACACTGCAGTACACTGACTCCTGCAGGAGCACGCTGCACTTCATCTGTTTTCACTGTACCTATGTGAAGGGATGCTCAGGAGGAACCCTAGCTGGCTTAGTGCCAATTCTAAATAATGGATGGCCCCAGCATTTGCATTCTTCTTTTGTGGAGCCAGTTTACACCTTGTCTTATTGGTACCTAGAGCCCAAGGAAATCTGATTTGGAGCCAATGTTGGCTCTATAGCTCTAGTATGCCTCGCTCAGGAAAAAACCAAGGCTGTTTCAGCTGGGCCATCTGGCCCTCTTGAATGTGCTTATTAGTAATAGTGGAGGTGGGTCTATTGGCTTGGGACAAGAACTCAGAAACAGATGCTTTGTTTATGTGTAAAATATGGCTTTGAGCCAAAGCGCTAATCATGATTGCCTTTGAAGTGGTTCTAATCATCAGTATGAGGCTGCATCGGCTCTTATGTTGTTTGTACAAGCTGGTAGTTTAGAGGTGTTGTGTACAAGATATTTGTAGTCATAATTTCTCCAAATAGGTTAAGGCAAACATTATGAGAATCAGCATATTAATGTGCTGCGTTTCAAATTAGAATTATAAACACACTTTCCTCATTGGATTCCTAGTCTGCTTGGAAGAAGCCAGATGTTTACTGATGACACCATTATTTAGTAGGACCTATCAAACTAAAACAAATTATTGTTGTTTAACTGGAGGAAAGCCTAGTTTTAGCTAGAAACTCAGTAAAACTGCTCTGAGGTGCAGCTGACTAAAGTTATTCTGGTTCTTCAGGCAACAAGCTTGATACAAAGACACAAGCTTTACTAATGCTCGCTGCACACTTTACATGGAAAATTATAAAGTACTAGGGTGAAAAGATGTATTGCTCTGAGTTTTTCAAAAATGTCCGTGGATTATTTTTTTTAGTGTTTCAGTTTTTAATTCCTGAAAAATTTTGAAAATGGAACCTCTTTTCTGCCCCACCATGTAAATAATCAAACGTCACATGGGGCAATAACAAAAACAAGAAGAAAAAAAGTCTCCACGTAAGGAGCTGGCTAAATTGGATCCTTTAAGGTTTCTGTTACAAATATTAAACAAATGGAAAAGTTGTGTGCTGGTTTTTGTTTTTTTATTTTGTGAATGGAATGTTTTGCAGAAATTTTCCATTTTGGAAAAATGGATACATTTCCATGGTTTTTTTTTCCTCAAAAGAAAGTAACTGGAACGTGTACCTTCTGTCAGTCTGTGACAAACGTGGACTGGGTAGAAAAGGAGACTTTTCTATGTGGCTTCTTGAAACTCCATTTGATTTTGAAATGTATTCTCATGAATTTTTTTGAAAGGAACTTTTGTGATAAAAGTGTTTGTTGCTATTTTAGGTGTCAGATTGATCTCTTCTGTCTGTTTTGAGTAGCTGCTTCCATGTTTCTGTCTCTGCTTTCTTAATTTACCTGATGAAATGGAGGGACACAATTTTGCTTTTAATCATTAGTATCATCTCTCCGTATAAGACTTATTCATCCTAAAATAGTTTTGCATCAGTAGAAGATGTTTTAACTCCATTAGTCCTACTTGCTTTGCTAAATTGGATGATTCAAACACTTGTTTAAAGAAAAAATAAGTTGGCCTTATATATAAGGCCACATTTTAGCAAAGCCCTGAACATGCTTAAAATTAATATATTGCCTAATTCTTATATTTAAGCATATATTTAATGCTTTGCAGAAGAGGGATAGACTTAAGCATGTGCGTAACATTAAAGAGGTGCGCTGCTGTATTGGGGCCTTTCCTTCCATAAGAAAAAATGCAAGATACTGTACACATTGCCTCCTGATCCTATTACGCTAAAATTGAGCCAGAATATCCCAAATAAGTGACCCCAACTCATTTGAGAATGACAAGCTGTGTAAAGAGCATATATAATGTTTTTTCCTCTCAGTGGGATCCAATGAAACTCCATCATTGTCCAAAAGTGAAAACTGAAGGGTTGCTGAAACATGATTGCAATGAAGTGTGTATAGGATGCAATGTGAATTGCCAATCTGCTAAATTCAGCACTCAGTCTATTAAGCCACATACTAAGCAGAGACTCAAGGTCAGTTTACTTGGTGAGGGGAAATTCGAGTTACCCAAAGAGGTGACTGTTGCAGAGGTACGCCAGACAGTATGATGGTTTGTGTACAGTGTAGAGACACGAGGTGCATATGGTATAAAAATAATACATAGTTAAATTGGGTGATCTGAAAGGTATATTTTTAACCACCTTAGGAATAAATGAGTTGTAATGTCTTGGGACACTAGGTGGCATGTAATTGAAAAGAGTGAATAGAATCTAATCCACAAACATTGTTAATTAATCCATTATATGTCTCTACTCTCCTACTTGATTGTAAAAATGGATTTCAGAACATAGAGGCCCTGCACCATTCTGATAGCAGACATACATACGCTACTGAAATCATGTGAAAGGTTCAGACTTATGACAGTTCTGAGCCAAGTCTGTAATATTCCTCTTTGCAGCCCAGAGAGTGTGCAAAAGTAACTGTTGGTTCCACCTCACCCCCCAGAGGATAATTGCTTAATTGGTAGAAATCCCTATCACCTTATTTGTGATCTTACATAGTCCTTAAGCCAAACAGACAAGCTGGAAAGTTATTTGAGCCTTCAGAGTGCACACAGGGCCATAAAATAAATAAACATTCTGTTTTAATTAGCTTAATTCCTTATTTTCACAGCTACTTTATTTGAAAAATGCACGAAGTTTCACTTCCTTAAATGATTTTTAAACTGGTTGATATAGTTAGAACGTTGCTTTCAAAGTGGTGATGGGCACTCTCTCTTTAGCATGCACTGTAGGGCAGTTTTGGTGTTGCTGGGCTGGTTTAGACTGCAAGTGTACTGGTATGTGTAGAATTTTATTAAAGCAGTGTGGAGTTTTCAATGTATTGGGTATATTAATGGCTGCATTGAGTTCTCCACATACTCGGTTCATGAGTGTCATTGAACTATGTCCTGGTAATGAATTGAGGGTGTAAAATATTCCTGTACTTAGAGGAACATCAAATAGAAGATTAAGAATATAATTGTGGCTCTTACAAATTGTAATTTTGCAATAGTCTATCATGCAATTGAGGTGGGTGGTAGACTAGGCGGTGGTCTTCTTTTGCTTGGAAGTCAAGACAATAGCAATAAGGATTTGTAGGGCTGAATTTCTATGGTCCTTACTTAAGTAAAACTCCCATTGACTCATACTCAAATGAAGACCACGGTGTTTGTCCCAGAAGTAAGGGAATTTGTCCATTATAGGTTGAAAATCTTTAAAAGAGTCCAGGTGGGTTTTCTTTAGTCAGTGGAGCTACTTTGAGGAGAAAGGCACTGTTCAGTGTGAGGGAATGTATCTGACCCTAAACATTTTAACAAATGTTATACTGTGTTAGAACAGAGAACCAAGCATAGTCCAAATTGAAACATTTCTGGTAATGAGTCTATTATGCCTTATTGTCCTTGGAAGTTGATAATTATAATTAATTACCTCAAATCTGCTGCTAATCCATTTGTGCTTAGAAAAGACACGAATTAAACAAAAAGTCAGTCTTTGGCTACACACTTTTCATATTTGAAGTAACTCCACAGTTGACTAATCTTGATTTCATGCATGCCTACAAACTGATCCAGCACCTTGCCAAATTCAACTACTGCTGTTGAGGCAAACCACTGGAAAAATATTTGTATTGTGAAGGAGAAATATGGGATGCTGGTGCAGGTTTGCATTAACTTGGAAACGACAAGATTTAAAGCTAATTTTAAAAATTGTATTTAATGACTATCAACTGTTTGCAAGTTTTTGAGAATACAGATGCACCTGAGGTAGACCCCCTTCCTCCACTATTGTTATCTCCTATCCTTCTGTCATTGTTCTCGTAAATTTCTTTATAGATGATAAATGTTGTTATGAAGCTATACAGGCAATTAATTATTGGGTCAAATTCTCAGCTGATGTAAATCAGTGTGATTCTGGAGCTACATCAGCTTATCTGCTGAGGAATCTGTCCACAAAACTCTATCACTGTCTCACTGTATAATATAATGGATTATTTGGCTTTGTAATGAAGGTACTAATTAATTCAGGAGCCCATTTTATTGTCTTTAAAAGATTTTTTTTGCAGTGGCTCAGAAACCAATTGAAAATGTAGGCCATCACTAAAGAGAAGTGTTCAGTACAAAGCACGGGGGGAAATGTAGGGTGTGGTTTTTGTTTATTTATTTTTTCCATCCAAAAGAAAAGTGATCGCCTGTGTCAAACAATTTGTATGCGGTGTTGTAGCCATGTCGGCTTCAGGATGTTAGACAAGATGGGTGAGGTAATCTCTTTTTTTTTTTTTGAACCAGCTTCTGTTGGTGAGAAGTTTTGGAGCAACACAGGTCTCCTCTTCAGGTCCGGGAAAGGTACTTGGAGTGTCACAGCTAAATACAAGACTGAACAGATAGAATAAGGACCAACTACTTGTGTTAGACTAAGGGACCATTCAAAGTGAAGTGGTGGTTAATGCCCCTCTCCTCATAGGACAAAAAGGCAGGTTAGTGGTTTACAGATTGTTGTAATCAGCCATAAATCCAGTGTCTCTAATCAGTCCATGATTTTTAGTGTCTAGCAAAGTTATGAACTTAAGCTCCGAGGCTTGTTTTGTGTGTGTGTGTGTGTTTTTTTGTTTTGTTTTGTTTTGTTTGAAGTGTTGTGCAGGTTTCCTTTGAGGATGAGGATTGATAGGTCAGATACAGAGTGATTGCCTTGAGAAGTGTTCACCCACAGGTGATGTGGTGTTTTTGTGTTACCACTTTTCTGTGTGAGGTCATTTGAGACCATAGGGATTGTCTGGTTTCACCCACATAGTTATTGGGGCATTTAGCGTGCTAGATAAGTTATACCACATGTTGTGTATGCAGGTGTTTGTAGGATCCATGGATCTCAAAGGTGTTTTGTGGGAAGTGTTTTGCATCTGTTCTGTCAGGGTCTGGTGTCACTTTGTGTTGGTGTCCTGGTCTGTGGGGAGCTTGTTTCTGATGAAGTTGAGAGGTTGTTTGAAGGTCTGAAAAGGGGATTCAGGAAAGATTTGTTTCAGGATGGGGTCCCCATTGAGTATGGGGTGTAGTGACCCCACATATGTGTTCCAGAGTGGGGTGGTGAGGGACAACTAGGGGGGGTTTATTTCTATATTGATGCAGGTTCTCTTGGGGTATTTGAGTGGCCTGTTCCATGATTGGCGGGGAGGGATAGCTCAGTGGTTTGAGCTTTGGCCTACTAAACCCAGGGTTGTGAGTTAAATCCTTGAGGGGGCCATTTAGGGATATGGGGCAAAAATTGGGGATTGGTCCTGCTTTGAGCAGGGGGTTGGACTAGATGACCTCCTGAGGTCCCTTCCAACCCTGATATTCTATGATTCTATGATGTAATCCACTTCTCTAGTGGAGTGTGGCTGTTTGATAAAGGCAGTTTTGAGTATATTGGGCCAGAATATACACCTTTTTCTCCTTGGATTCTGTGGTATCTAGAGTCAGGAACTCTGATAACAGATTTCTTGGTGTTTGGGGTGCCTAAATTCTATAACTTTGCTAGACACTAAAAATCATGGTCTTAAGCCATAAATCCAGTGCCTTTATTATAACAATCTGTAGTCCGTTAACCTCCCTTTTCACTCTGACTACAGGGGTGTTCATGGGCCACTTCACCCTGAATTCAGCTGTGACACACACCTGGGGTACAACCTGGAACTGTGGGACCACTGTCCCCTTAACTCTCCAATCTGGGCTGCCTCTCACAATGCTGGATGAATGACAAGTAGCAAACCCCTCTAGGTGCTGTGATCACTTCACCAATATTCAGGGACACACTCAGCTTAGTTGCATGAATGCTCCCCAAACCACTCATGAACCATACAGAAGGAGACATTAGCAAATCCCCCCCCCCTCAGTATTTTACTTGAGAAATGTACCATCTTACGGTGCTCAAGAACTTCTCTTGAACAATGCAAACTCGTTAATTAGTTTGCCACTTTGTCAAAGGATAGTGGACATGCACCAGTCTTTGTAATCGGAACAGATTCCCCAAACACTTTAGACAAAATCACTGGTAAGGATAAAACATTAAAATTTTAACTACAGAGATTTTAAGTGATTATAATTACTAGGCATAGAGGTGAAAGTTGGTTACATAACTTTATTTTTATTTCTTTAGAATGTAGACTGATTTTATCAGACTAAGCAAGATTTGAATCCAGCAGTTTTTCTCATCCCACTGGGCTTTGCAGTTCACAGCTCCTAATATAAAGGCTGAATTCTTTGCTCAGCCTGAGACCAGTCTTCCCAGTTCAAAGTCACTCTGACAGCAACAAGAAGAAAGTGGGGAAGGAGGCCCTCGGCTGATGTCCCAGTCTCCAATTTATACCACCCCAATCCATGGGCATGGAAAGATGCTTTCTCAAACATGGAGTCAGGGATCACATGTTCTATGTCCCTTGATGAGTCAAGAGTTAAGCAATCTCCATTGTCTATGAGCTTCAGGAGAGGCCCACTGGGAGACCAGATTCTCTTTAATGGGCCATCTACACATGGCCAGCTAGTCCAAATGTAAATCTGTCTTGAGGGTGTTTGTCAAGGTTCCTCCCCCACTCTGAACTCTAGGGTACAGATGTGGGGACCTGCATGAAAAACCTCCTAAGCTTATCTTTACCAGCTTAGGTCAAAACTTCCCCAAGGTACAAAGTATTCCACCCGTGGTCCTTGGAATGGCCGCTACCACCACCAAACTAATACTGGTTACTGGGGAAGAGCTGTTTGGACGCGTCTTTCCCCCCAGAATACTTCCCAAAACCTTGCACCCCACTTCCTGGACAAGGTTTGGTAAAAAAGCCTCACCAATTTGCCTAGGTGACTACAGACCCAGACCCTTGGATCTTAAGAACAATGAACAATCCTCCCAACACTTGCACCCCCTCTTTCCTGGGAAATGTTGGATAAAAAGCCTCACCAATTTGCATAGGTGACCACAGACCCAAACCCTTGGATCTGAGAACAATGAAAAAGCATTCAGTTTTTTACAAGAAGACTTTTAATAGAAAATAGAAGTAAATAGAAATAAAGAAATCCCCCCTGTAAAATCAGGATGGTAGATATCTTACAGGGTAAATAGATTCAAAAAACATAGAGAACCCCTCTAGGCAAAACCTTAAGTTACAAAAAAGATACACAGACAGAAATAGTTATTCTATTCAGCACAATTCTTTTCTCAGTCATTTAAAGAAATCATAATATTACACATACCTAGCTAGATTACTTACTAAAAGTTCTAAGACTCCATTCCTGGTCTATCCCTGGCAAAGACCAGCATACAGACAGACCCAGACCCTTTGTTTCTCTCCCTCCTCCCAGCTTTTGAAAGTATCTTGTCTCCTCATTGGTCATTTTGGTCAGGTGCCAGCGAGGTTACCTTTAGCTTCTTAACCCTTTACAGGTGAGAGGAGCTTTCCCCTGGCCAGGAGGGATTTCAAAGGGGTTTACCCTTCCCTTTATATTTATGACAGTGTTAGTTGCTCCTTTGCCACTGAAAGGCCATCAGTGGGCATCTCCCAGACTCAACTTATTTCAGTAACATACATAGTATAACTTCAGCTACAACGGTAACTCATATAATTTAACAGGATCGTAATGGTCAACATATGACTTCTCAAATGATACCTCACAAGGCGTACTTGTGATGCTAAACTATTTGTTAAATCTTGTATTTAGCCGAGACCAGACTTGAAGAAGAACTCTGTGTAGCTGGAAAGTTACTGTTTGTTGAATAGGTTTCTTTCTTATTGCCTTGTTAATGCAGTGAGGAGTAGACTAGTGTAGTGTAAGGGAAAATTTTCAAAAGTATTTCAAATGATCTAGGGGCTTGAAGTTCCATTCTCAAAAGTGACTTTTGCATCTTTAAAATGTTACCTGTAGTTCATAACTGATTGTAAGTTTATATTACTTAACTTTTGTTTGAGAATGGGATTGTTGAACATCACAGGGTTGTCTGATGTTTTGTATAGTTTCCTGTGAGCGCTAGGCCACTAATTGCTTTAATCATTGCATTTTGCCTCTGGCCATCAAGGGTGGGTAACTGTCTCCTTTTGGAGAGAAAGTATATGCTTCTCTCGATTTGGTTTGGAGGAACCACAAGAATAATATATTTAGAAGATCAAGCAGTCTATCATCTTTTGGGGTCCAAGGTCTAGGGTTTTCAGCAGTGTTTTAAGCTGGGAGATTTTCTGTTCTGAAGTATAGTTTGCTGTTGAGGTCTAGTGGTCCTGGGCTATATAATGGACAGAACTTAGAATGCTTTAGAGTGGAAAGTGACACGATAAGTGAGATAATCTTATTACACTTGAAAATTCTAGTTTGTTTCAATTTATATCAAGAACTGGGTGCTTGTAACCAAGCTAAATTGCCTCTAAATATCTGTTTTGTGACAGTCTTTTGTACTTCCAAGGTGTACAGCTTGTGGCACTTGTGTAATATTTCCATGGGCAGCAGGTATCATAGGCTGGAGGAGGCTGTGCCTCCCCAAACTACCTGGCATGGCTCTGCCCACACTCTGTCCCAAGACCCTTTCTGCAGTTCCTTTCTGCTCTTTCCTAGCCCAGGCTGTCAGAGGCTGGGGCTTGAGTGGGGGTGTGCCAGTGTGCCACCAGGACTCAAGAACGCACCACGGCTAGGACCAGAGACCCACTCCAGGGCTGGGGCAGCCTCCCCCAACAGCTGGTTCACCAGCCACCCATGGTATATTACCATCTGGCACTATGCTCTATTCTTTATTCTAAACAAATGCTAAATATCTGTAGAGCAAATGTTGTATATAGCTCCCTGCTTCCACTGTCCCTCAAAAAGAGCTCAATCCCAAGGTTCATCTGAGTGGTGTTTAATTGCTTTTGTTGACTGATTTGTTGAAGAGGGAGTTCTACAGTGTCTGAAATAAATGAGTCTTCCAGATATTATGACTTTCTGGGTATTACAAAGGGGGTAGAGGTCTTGAGTTGGGAATAAGGTCTTGAGTTTCCTGGATGATGAAGTTTGTCTACAGAGTGGGTAAGGATAGGTTAAATACATTATGATGATTGCAGTGTTGTAGCCATGTTGGTACTAGGATATGTGAGACAAGGTATATGAGGTGATATCTTTTATTGGACCAACTTCTGTTGGTGGAAGAGACAAGCTTTTTGAACTGAACATAAGAATGACCATACTGGGTCTGGCCAAAGTTCCATCTAGCCCAGTATCCTGTCTTCTGACTGTGGCCAATGCCAGGTGCCCCAGAGGGAATGAACAGAACAGGTAATCAAGTGATCCATACCCTGTCGCTCATTCCCAGCTTCTGGCCAACTGGCATTGATGGACGTATCCTCCATGAATTAAGTTTTTTTTTTTTTAACCCTGTTATAGTCTTGGCCTTCACTACATCCTCTGGCCAAGAGGACCACAGGTTGTCTGTGCATTGTGTGAAGAAATACTGGTACTTCTGGGTTTGTTTGTTTGTTTGTTTTTTTAAACCTGCTACCTATAAATTTCATTTGGTGACCCCTAGTTCTTAAGTTATGAGAAGGAGTAAATAACACTTTCTTTACACCAGTCATGATTTTGTAGGCCTCTATCATGTCCCCCTCCTGAGTTGTCTGTTTTCCAAGCTGAGAAGTCCCAGTATTAATCGCTTCTCATTTGGCAGCTGTTCCATATTCTTAATCACTTTTGTTGCCCTTTTCTGAACCTTTTCCAATTCCAATTCCACCTAAAAAGAATGGCTCAGGTTCGGGAATCTCCCTCACATCCTCAGCTGTGAAAACCGATGCAAAGAATTCATTTACTTTCTCCACAATGACCTTATCCTTGAGTCCTCCTTTAGCATATCAATCGTCCAGTGGCCCCACTGGTTGTTTAGCAGGCTTTCTGTTTCTGATATACTTAATCTTTTTTTTGAGATGGGGTGACCACATCTACACAGTATTCAAGATGTGGGCATATCAAAGATTTTTAGAGAGGCAAAATGATTTCTGTCTTGGTATCTATCCCTTTCTTAAGGATTCCCAACCCGGTTAGCTTTTCTTGGTTGCCGCTGCAATCAGAGAACTACCCACATTGATTCCAAGATCTTTCTTGAGTTGTAACAGATAATTTAGACCCTATCATTTTATATGTATAGCTGAGGTTGTTTTCCACTGTGCATTACTTTGTATTTATCAACACTGAATTTCATCTGCAGTCTTGTTGCCATCACCCTCCTCAAAGAATTTTAGCAGACTGGTGAGGCATGGTTTACCTTACAAAAACCATGTTGGCTCTTCCTCAGCAAATCATGTTCATCTGTGTCGGATAATTCTGTTCTTTGCTATAGTTTCAACCAGTTTGCCTCCTCTGATACCTGAATCTGAGTCAGTTCCTCAGATTTGTCACCTAAAAAGAATGGCTCAGGTTCGGGAATCTCCCTCACACCCTCAGCTGTGAAAACCGATGCAAAGAATTCATTTACTTTCTCCACAATGACCTTATCCTTGAGTCCTCCTTTAGCATATCAATCGTCCAGTGGCCCCACTGGTTGTTTAGCAGGCTTTCTGTTTCTGATATACTTAAATTTTTTTGCTATTTTTTGCTATTACTTTTTGAGTCTTGGGCTAGCTGTTCTTCAAATTGTTTTTTCTTCCTAATTATAAGTATAGCTCAAAAGCTTATCTCTTCCTCCAATAAAAGATATTACCTCACCCACTTTCTCTCACATTATGATGATGACATGAGTTTGCAGTCTTGTTACTGTGGAATTCAGTGCAGGATTGCAAAATGACACACACTTGAGATATTAATCTCTATCCCACACTCCTAGTAAGCATGAGAATTGGGTTTTTTATGCTGCGTTTGTAGCCACCTGGGTGGAACTTGGCGCAAGGAACATAGATGAAGGAGGCAGCAGAAATCCAGTCTGTGTGCACATGGCTGGAATGCAAGCTGCAATTGCAGTACCTCTGTAAATATTTTTCAAGAGCTAGTTTAATTTTTAGAAACATGGAGTCCTGTCATGTTGTTGCCAAACATGCAGTGCATAAAGCAGCATTCATGGTAAGAAGTATCTCCATATAGAGACCAACAAAAACCTGAGCTAGTCAAAGCTTCTAAACTATTCTGCTGCTATCTCTTCTCCTCTTAGACATGCTCAGTCCTCACCTAATCTTCCACATCACTCTTCTAAATGAGAGGAGAAACATGTTCTAGGTTTCAGAAGGCTGCCAATCCTCTGAATAAAGGACTATACCTTTAAACTTGAAATTGATTTGCCAAGTTTCTAAGCCTAAAGGAAAATGGTGGTGGTAGCAGCAGGCAGGCATGAGATAAAGAAAACAGAATTCAACTGCTAGTTCGGTGAATTTTGTAACATTGAATTCCTGCCACCTCTGAAGATGTGTAAATTAATGGAATATGATTTCACTAACAAACAACGAGAATAGCAACAGGGGTGGGACCAGGCCTAATGGTTCTATAATGTGTTTAATTTCTGATGTTACTGCTAAATGTTGAAGAAAATTGATAACTTTTAGAACCATCTGTTTAAAAAAAGAAACTGCTGTTGGCTTCTGGTCTTTTATTGCTTGTTTAGGGGCAGGGCCGGCCCACAACATTTTGGTACCTGAGGCGGGGAGCTCAAATGATGCCCCCATGCCCCTTGCTTGGGCCAAAACTTTGAAAGGTCTCAATTCTGCCTTCTTCCTGTTCTTCTCCTCTCATGGTACTGCTCTGCTACCTAGCCCAATAAAGGAGAACGAACAACTTAAAATGCCTTGTTAAAAAATGTTAAGTAACACTTAACTTTTAAACGCCTGAACAGTAAATGTAACTTTTCTTGTCTGCGTAGTAAACACTGGCATTTGTATCTGTTTGAATAATCAAAGTGGTGCTTTCCGTGCCTTCTTGGTTGCAAAGATTTGAACTGCTTCCTGAAGGTCCACAGTCTGGGCCAGCTCATGCTCTATTGAGATGGTTGCAAGGCCGACCAGCCTCTCCTGTGTCATTGTGGAGCGTAGATGTGTTTTTATTAACTTCAGCTTGGAGAAGCAGCATTCTCCACTGGCAACTGTTACAGGAAGCGTCAGAAGTATGCGCGGAAAAATATTACTGAATATTTTGCGGGGTGGGGGAGCAGGGGGACTCTCTGCTATTACAGTACCAAAGAAGTCAATGGAGTTACTCCAGGGATTAATTTGGATTTAAGTAAATCCTCCCATCGCGTTATTTGATTGCATGATATCAGCAATGTGATTGGAGGATTTACTTAAATCCAAATTAATCCCTGGAGTAACGGAGTAATAAATGCCTAATGTAGGCACCATACTGTATGTGCACCTATATGCACAGAGTTCCCCTACCATCAAGGAGCGAATACTTTACAAGATTATTTTAATAAAGCAAGCTACTTCCCCCCCTTTCCCCCCACTATGGCTATGACCTTCACTGATCCTTGCCTTCTGAGAAGCTGGCTGTATTAAGATAAACACACACTGCAAACGGAATGGATGCCAACCTCTTATTCTGTGGTCTTGAAGTTCTTGAGTGCCAAGCTGCTGTCTGTAAAGTTTCTTTAATAAGTATATTTGGAAATTCCATTGTGTATGAAATGTGTCTTTCAAGAAAGAGGTCCTTGAATGGAATCTTTTTTTTCCCCCTCAAAATTTTTGAGTGGTTACTTGGATCCTTTTTGGAGTTTCCTTATTTTGCTTCACTCCCTGATGTGTTCTTGTGGAAAAATCAGACTCCAAATGCCTTCTCTGCCTCGGGTGGCCTTGGATATGCAAATCTGCCTTGAATAGCTGAGGAGTTGATAACTCTGGCCTACAGCTTTCACACAAAGGAGACAGATTTGTCTTCTTTACCCCCTGTTTGTCTCCTCAGGAACTCCGTTCCTAGTTGACAATATAAAGCAAAAAAGAGTTAGCTCTAGGCAAAAAGTGAGAATGAAAGAGGCGGGGGGAAAGAAAAAAAGCACTAGTTATGCTTCAACCCAAGTAAATTGCTTAGTGCAATTATTTTGATAAGTGTCTTTTAGTATTTTCTCCTAGTCAAATTTAAAATGGAAAGTGAGGAGTTTATCTGCCAAATATATTCTCCCCCCTCACCCCTACCCCACGATTACTGGATTTGTTTGTAATATGTCACTATTTAGGTGAAATACAACTGAGTGGGCCAGATCCTGACTGATTTGTCTGCTACTAAACTCACTATGTTAAATGGAAGCTAAAGCTGTACTGTCTACGTAGATGGTAGAAAGGGGGGAAGTAAAATGAATCCATCTCTCCTGTTTGGGACTAGAGAGGCTTAATCAGTACAGTTCTTGGTCAGGCACTTAAGGTTGGTTTGCTATTAAAAGCTTTAAATGCTCAATTAGTGGGGTTAACCCTTTTGAGGACAGTGATTCTTTTTTACCCCTCCTTAGCTGGTAATCGAGGTATGTATCTTAATTTTCTTAAAGCATGTGGTTGAAAACCATGGAACATGAGCATTTTGAAGAAGCATTTGATCATCTTTTTATTGTCTTCAGTTCTGTTTTGCTAAGACAATGGTGTGACATACAGCATTGGCCAGCTATGCATTTCTGAACAAATTTTCCAAACTTGTTGACAGCTATTCCATGTCTCCTATCTCATGGAAATTTCACCCTGGACAGATCAGAGTAGTTTGCTATGAAAGCCAGTGCTACCAAAAGTTTCAAATTGCTACTATTTTTTTACATGATGTAGTTTAGAGTACAAACATGAATGGCAATACTGTAGCTTGGTGACTGTGAAATTGGAAACGGCTGGGACTTGTCTTGCAAAAGCCTCTACAAAAGTTCAGCAGAGAGAATTTTTAATGTACTAGAAATGCAACAGCTGCACTAAATTAGTAGCTGCCTATGGAATCCATAATAGAACAGACAAGTGAGGCTTCAAACAGAATTTACATGATTAGCTGCACCTACGTTACAGCTACATTCTGCTTCTACTTTGTAACCTTCACTCTTTTTGCTTCCCTTACTCTGAAAGCCCAAATGGACTTGTGCTTAATAAACAGCCATTTACTAAAAAATATTCTGCTTCTCAGTGAGGTTTGTGCATTATTAAGCAATAGGCTTTTTTAATCTGCCTCATATTGAAAAGTGAATTAGCTCTTATTTGAGATGCTATTTGATAGCAGTGCTTTGCTTAATCACCAAATTGGCAGCGGAAGTGCAGGTTTTCTTACACGGGCACACTGATGATGTGCCTTAGCTATGGTTGGAGGGACTGCAATGTGCAGGAGAAGGTGCCCTAGGAGTTTCATTCCATCACTCTGTCCGTTCTTGCTGCTGTTGCTAAGGTTGGGATTGAGAACAATGGTCAGAAAATTACTCCAAACCAGTCTAGGCAAGTGGGGGAAATAATGACTTCCAGCTAGTTGTGAGGGATGAATCATGCAACTATGAAATGGCCACTCAAACTCTAGCTTTAGAAAACTAGTTCTTTGTTCTCTAATAGTCGGTTAAGTAACTGCCAAGGTTATTTTTCACTGTGCCATCGCAGTCATGTGGGCCAGTAACTAGAGCAAATGCCTGAGAGTCAGGAAGCATTTCCTTGACCTAGATTCTTGAACAAATTATTTAACCTGCCTGTGCCTGTTTTCCCATCTATAAAATGGTGCTAATGTTTTACTTACCTCAAAGTTTTTGCAAGGTTTAATTAGCATTGCTACAAAAATGCAAAGAATTATTACTAGCAGTGATAGTATTTTTAATTCTGTGGCCGCTTATAATAAATAGCAGTTAATAGGCTGCAGAGGTCGCATAGTCAGACTTTCAGCAACTCACACCACTACTATGACTAGAGTTGGTCAAAATTTGGGAATTTCTGTCCCTTGGGGAAATTCCAAGGACTTGAAATGTGGCTTAGTTCCAAATTGGTACAAAAAATATCAATCTTCATGAAAAATCCCAAATCTCATTTTGATTTTAATATAATATTGAAATGCCAGTGGTTTTGGTTTTGATGTTGAAATATTATTTCAAATTTCCAGTGACATTTTTTTTAATAGAAACGATGTTCCTGTGAAATGTTTAAATGTAGTGCAATCAGCATTTTCCGATGGGAAAATTGTTCCATCAGAAACATTTTGACCTGCTATATTACCTAATTGACATTCTACCAGAAGGGAGTAGTACAGAAGCATGGTAAGAGGTCCCCTATGGGCCTGATCTCCAAATCCCAGAATGAATTCAAAAACTTCAGAGTTTGGGGAACAGTGAGATTAGGGTATACATTAATTCCATACTAGTATCTGATACTGGCAATCAGTCTAGGTTCAGATTTTTTTCCTAAAATTAAAACCCAAACCCGAAGACAGACTGCTCTGGGTTTTATTTGATTGTCTTAGGCCATTTCCAAGCATGGATGCCTGAAGTTGGACCTCCTAGATCTATATTTAGGCACCTAAATCAAAGTGGCCTGTTTTTTCAGAATTGCTGAGCACCTGTAACTCCCTTTGACAGTACAATATTTAGTTTGTTTGAATCCAGTCTGTGCCATCACAGACTGTATTTCACATAACTACAGATGTTATCTGAGTACAAAGCATGTCCATATGTCACTCCTCCTTCCCGCCTCCCAGAAGTCAACCTATGGACAACAGGCAGAATAATTTCTAGTCTTCAAATTTTTATGAAACAACCTGTTTTAGACCACCTATTTAGTGCCTGGTCTTGCAAACACTCATCCATATGAGAGACTACTTATGTGCTTTAGTATTTGCAGGATCAACTTTCCCATGCTCTTAAGATTTAGTTCAGCCCTGCAGTGAATGACACATCTCAGAACCTCTGCCATTACAGAAATAGAGAACCATTGCACCAGTTACACACATCATTGTATCAATTGTACTTCCTTTGGAACAGTATGAAATAGACATAAAGTGAATTTGAAATTTAAATGAGATTTTTGGATTCTGCTCTAATTTAAGGAAATTGGTTTAATTTCAGACAAAGGTCTGCAAATGTAAGGTGTTTCTTAAAAAAACACAGCAAATAATTCCTTCATCACTCAGAAAAGGCTTTATTTACAAATGCAAATACCTTGATGTTTCTAATTTCAATTTTTTATCTAAGATCAATTCTCACATCAAAACAAAATTTCCAACCTGGACTTGTTTGGACAGGAAAAAGCAGGGTTTTTTGTTTTTTTTGGGGGGGGAGGGGGAGGAAGGGAGAGATCATGGGAGGAAGCAAATCATTGGGCTTGCAGAAATTGCCCGGAATGAAGTTACTGATCATTTCAAACTCAGTACAGACATGTAAAACGTTCCATTCCCCAGAAAATCCAAGCCAGCATACAGGAGCTCTAATTGCCTTCAGCATGCATTTAATTAGATTTAATAGGTTGTGCATTTTATGTTCGCTGAATGCTAATTTTTTTAGATAAACATTTATTGCCATTTAACGGCTTTGTAACAATATGTGCATATCTAAGAACATATGAGAGAGATCTGTTACATAGCTGTTATATCTCAATAAATATATTTTAGGTAATCAATGCGTATTTAATGTGCAATTACTGTCTTATTAAATCTAAATTGAATGCCTGGCTTAGAAAGTGAGGGCTGGCTCCTCCAGTCAGATACATGAGTACACATCACTGCAGATGTTAAAAAGCTGATACCCCCACCCCAAAGTGATTTGTCAGGAAATTCAGGATTTTAATAAGGATATCAAAAGTGTCTTTCCTCCACTAGACTTTGAAGCTTGTCACCTGCCTGGTCTTATGCACTGATGATGATTTTGATTAAGTGCACCAGATTTTGAGCTATGATATAGGTCTCATAGCCGGTGGTGATGGCATATCCATGTTAGTTGGAAGATGCCATTTTGTAAGGAAGTCTCAGCCTCAGCAAGATCCTCTGAGCAAGTGATCATTCTCAATAGCTGAATCAAGAAACAAATGACCAGAGATTTTGCGGGGTCGGGGGCTCTGCTAGTCTCCAGAATGCTTACAGGGAAAGAGACTACTTGGAGGCTGGGATATGGAAGAAGGCAAAGAGAAAAATTGTTTCCCAGTTGTGGCATCCCTTGTCCTCCCACTTTTGCACTAGACCGCCAAATGCAGACCCAAAGTAAACGGGTCCACTCCATTAAGTTAAAAGTTACGTTGCTTTCACCATGTTTGAATTTGGGCCGGAGTCTAGAACTTGCCATAAATTCAGCAACTGCCCTAACACCGATGTGCTTGCTTTAGCAAACCCATGGTATAGATGTTCACTGTTGTTGTTGCTATGTTGGTCCCACAATATTAGGGACAAGGCTGATCAAGTAATATTTATTGGACCAAGTTCATTGGTGAAAGAGACCAGCTTCTGAGCTTACACAAAGCTCTTCTTCAGGTCTGGGGAAGGTACTCAGAATGTCCCCTAAATACAAGATGGAATAGACAAGGCATTAACACACAACACAAGAGACAATTCAAGGTGAAGTAGGCAGTTAACCCCTACATTCATAGGGCAAAGGAGGGCTAGTGGGTTTTGAATGAGCCGTAAATCCAGTATCTTAAATTCAGGTTTGTTGGTATCTAGCAGAGTTATGAATTTAAGGGCATGTCTATGCCAGAGAGCTTACATTGGTACAGTTGTGCCATTGTAAGACCTCCTGTGTAGCCACTCTGTGCTGACAGAGAGCTGTCCCACTGACATAATTAAACCCCTCCAGTGAGCTGCAGTAGATATGTTGGCGGGAGAGTGTCTCCCACCAAACTACCATTGTCCACACCCCCCGACCAAAACAAGTTACACCGATAGAAGTGCTAGTGGAGACATATATACTGGAACTTCGGCTCAGTTAAATGGACCAGATCCTTGATAAATACATGAGGACGGCTCTCCTTGAGTACTTCAGGAGGCCTCTGTGTGCATTCAAAGACACAGTATGCTCTTAGTGTCTAATCTCTATTTGTGTTTAAACTCCTTGAGTTTGTACTCCTGTTACTAGCCCATCAGCCTACTTAATCCACCTCCCTGAGAGGCGGTAGTTGGGTTGATGGAAGAAGCTCTCCCATTGAAATAGTGTTATCTACATGGGGGGGGGGGTGTTAGGTCAGTAGAATGACATCGTTCAGGGCTGTGGATTTTTCACACCCCTGAATGACAGCTAAACCACTATAGGTCTGTAGTATACACCTGGCCCAAGAGCCCGGCTCCTCTTCCTGACTGATCTACAGTAAAGTTGTAGTTCAGCTGTGGCAGCACAGTCATTTCCACGGGAAGGAACTGCTGTGTCCCGCGGACAGTGTTGACTCCTCCTTCCAATTCAGTTTCTCCAGGTTCAGATGGTGGTGAACAAGCAAAGGAAGAGACACTAGTAAAGTTTGCCCCATCCCTGTACTCTCCAAAAAAGACAGCCAGAAGCACAGGTGCCAACTCCATGGCATGTCACTCCTGGCCACTCCCACTTCCCCATCATAGAATCATAGAATCATAGAATATCAGGGTTGGAAGGGACCCCCTGAAGGTCATCTAGTCCAACCCCCTGCTCGAAGCAGGACCAATTCCCAGTTAAATGATCCCAGCCAGGGCTTTGTCAAGCCTGACCTTAAAAACCTCTAAGGAAGGAGATTCTACCACCTCCCTAGGTAACGCATTCCAGTGTTTCACCACCCTCTTAGTGAAAAAGTTTTTCCTAATATCCAATCTAAACCTCCCCCACTGCAACTTGAGACCATTACTCCTCGTTCTGTCATCTGCTACCATTGAGAACAGTCTAGAGCCATCCTCTTTGGAACCCCCTTTCAGGTAGTTGAAAGCAGCTATCAAATCCCCCCTCATTCTTCTCTTCTGCAGGCTAAACAATCCCAGCTCCCTCAGCCTCTCCTCATAAGTCATGTGTTCTAGACCCCTAATCATTTTTGTTGCCCTTCGCTGGACTCTCTCCAATTTATCCACATCCTTCTTGTAGTGTGGGGCCCAAAACTGGACACAGTACTCCAGATGAGGCCTCACCAATGTCGAATAGAGGGGAACGATCACGTCCCTCAATCTGCTCGCTATGCCCCTACTTATACATCCCAAAATGCCATTGGCCTTCTTGGCAACAAGGGCACACTGCTGACTCATATCCAGCTTCTCGTCCACTGTCACCCCTAGGTCCTTTTCCGCAGAACTGCTGCCTAGCCATTCGGTCCCTAGTCTGTAGCGGTGCATTGGATTCTTCCGTCCTAAGTGCAGGACCCTGCACTTATCCTTATTGAACCTCATCAGATTTCTTTTGGCCCAATCCTCCAATTTGTCTAGGTCCTTCTGTATCCTTTCCCTCCCCTCCAGCGTATCTACCACTCCTCCCAGTTTAGTATCATCCGCAAATTTGCTGAGAGTGCAATCCACACCATCCTCCAGATCATTTATGAAGATATTGAACAAAACCGGCCCCAGGACCGACCCTTGGGGCACTCCACTTGATACCGGCTGCCAACTAGACATGGAGCCATTGATCACTACCCGTTGAGCCCGACAATCTAGCCAGCTTTCTACCCACCTTATAGTGCATTCATCCAGCCCATACTTCTTTAACTTGCTGACAAGAATACTGTGGGAGACTGTGTCAAAAGCTTTGCTAAAGTCAAGAAACAATACATCCACTGCTTTCCCTTCATCCACAGAACCAGTAATCTCATCATAAAAGGCGATTAGATTAGTCAGGCATGACCTTCCCTTGGTGAATCCATGCTGGCTGTTCCTGATCATTTTCCTCTCATGCAAGTGCATCATGTCACTTCTATTGTGACATGACCTGGTGGAATGCACAGAGCTGGGAAGAGGTAGCAACTGCATTAGGAAGGAAGAGTGACCAGTGTCCAATGCCTGAACGAAGGGAATTTGTTTGTACCAATGTTCTCTTTTGCTTCCTCTTCGCTCACCTGCACAGCCCCTTAAGCTTTAACTGATTTTTTTTGTTTTGTTTTGTTGCTGCCGCTTTTACTGATACTTATAAAAACATCCAATCACCCGTATGCTCTGCAATGCACAGAACTGTGGCCAATATTTGAAATATTTTCTGGTCTGCAGTTGGGGAACAGTTTGTATATTCTGGAGGACTTTTCTAAACTAGTTCTATATGTTTATATGTATAGAAGATGCAGTGTGAATATGGAGTTTTCTTATTGAATGGAATAGCCAGTTACTTCATAGTAACATAATGAACAAAACAAGGATCACTGGATCACAGTTCCATTGTGGCTATGGCCTGCTCTGTGCTACAGAGTTAAGTTGATTTAAGCCACCTTGTGTCAACCTACTTGTGCATATGTCTACACACTTGTCTCCCCCCTATATTGAGTTCTTTGTTTATGGTAACGCCACCTTGATGTACTGAGTTTGATGCAGCGCAGGTGTAGACAGCATGTTACCTATGTGAACTCTAACAGTCCTCCAGCAGCTGTTCCACAATGTTCCACTGACTGCTGTAGTCACAACTGTGAACTCCACTGCCTAGGACTCAGACCAGACCACTTCCCCCACCCAGTGTAAAACCCCACACATTTTTGGAAATGCCTTTTCTTGATTGTCCAGGTTGGGGAGTACATCTTGCAGCTCTCCATTGTTGTGTGCTATTGCCCACCTGACCACACAGGCTACACATCCAGATGCACTCTGGCCTGGAGTAGACAGGAGATATTGCATCTCCTGGGCCTGTGTGGAGAAGACAAGGCTGTGCAGGTACAGATATAGTCTATTCATAGAAATGTGGACATCCTATGAGCAGATTGCACAGGGGTTGCAGGAGCAGGGGTCTGACAGGGATCAGCAGCAGTGCCACAAGAAACTGAAGAAACTGTGGCAGGCATATCAGGAGGCCAAATCAATCCAGTGCTGAGCTGCAAACCTGCTGCTTTTACAAAGAGCTGCATGCCGTATTTGGCAGAGATCCCATGGCCATCCTGCAGACCACCATGGATACTTCCAAGGAGCCTGAGTCACAGGCCCTTGGTCTGAACAGAGAAGAGGAGGAGGGATGTGTGACCAAGGGTTCTGGCTCACAGAATAGCTGGAACCTGTTTGAGTCTCTGTCACAGTCTAGTCAGTTCTGGCAGTTGAGCACCAGTGAGCCCAAGGTAGGGGAAGGACCCTCAGGTAAGTGTGTAATTGTATTTCTCATTACAATGATATACTGACAGGTTTCAGAGTAGCAGCCGTGTTAGTCTGTATTCGCAAAAAGAAAAGGAGTACTTGTGGCACCTTAGAGACTAACCAATTTATTTGAGCGTAAGCTTTCGTGAGCTACAGCTCACTTCATCGGATGCAGAAGTGTAGAAGATCTTTTATGCACACAAAGCATGAAAAAATACCTCCCCCCACCCCACTCTCCTGCTGGCAATAGCTTATCTAAAGTGATCACTCTCCTTACAATGTGTATGATAATCAAGTTGGGCCATTTCCAGCACAAATCCGATGAAGTGAGCTGTAGCTCACGAAAGCTTATGCTCAAATAAATTGGTTAGTCTCTAAGGTGCCACAAGTACTCCTTTTCTTTTTGTGGATACAGACTAACACGGCTGTTACTCTGAAACCTGTCTACTAGAAGAGGTAGTTAACTGCTTTTTATTCCTCTGCAGAGGTAGAGTGAGGGGCATTATGAGCAGTTTACATACCCAGGGATGTCCCTTGAATCCTGCTGAGAGATGTCAATGAAAGTTTAATGGAGGTAGTCTGCAACTCCCTCCTGAAGGTTTCAAGGGTGGGTAGCCTTATTTCTTTCCAGGGGGCAGGACACTTTCTCACCCCAGTCAGTGATACCTGGAGTGGGCACTATTGCAGTAAACAGATTAGCAGCATGCAGGCCTGGGTGACTTTGGGATGCCAGCAGCAGTTTTGCTCTTTGTGCCTTTGTCACCTTCCAGAGTGAGATCTGCTAAAATGGTCACCACCTGTGGAATAGTGTCAGTATTCAGTCCCATTGCCCTATACCAGGTGTAGGCAACCTATGGCACGCAAGCTGATTTTCAGAGGCACTCACACTGCCCAGGTCCTGGTCACTGGTCCGGGGGCCTTTGCATTTTAATTTAATTTAATTTAAGAAGCTTCTTAAACATTTAAAAACCTTGTTTACTTTTATATACTTTTATTCCATTGTGGCCTGGAAGGATACCCTCTCCACACCTGTGGAACACCTAAGCCAGAAAAGGAATAGAAAGAAGAGGACTTGGGATGACATGTTCAGAGAGATCCTGCAAGGCCGTGCTGCATCAGACTGTGAGCAGAGGGCCTGGAGGGTGAATACTGCATACTGTATGAAGGAGAGAGCAGACAGGAGAAAGGTGCAAAAGTCCCAGCAGGAAAGAGGGAGATGCACCAGGCCATAACGCTGCTCCTCCAGCAGTGCAAACAGATACTGCAGACTCTTGTGGACCTACAGGTTCAAAAATCATGAGCTCACCTCCTTTTGCAGTCCATAAAGAACTCCATTATACCATCTCCCTTCCCCTCCCCTCCCACACTCAGTGTTCCATGTGGCAACAAACTACTGCCCATCAGAGTACATTAAGGGCAACCATAGCTTCACATACATATAACTGAGAGTCACAGTTGCTATAGTGTTGCTTTATGTGTAGCTAAAATGGATATGAATACTCTTTTTTTCCCTTAAGCTAAGTTCCATTAATATATAAAGGTTTTAATGTACTTTTCAACTGCACACATTTTTCTTTGCACAGATTTTGTTACCGAATAAAATTCAATTTTTGGAAAATAACATTTATTAGTTCCCAACATAGGGTGCAGAATGCCTAGCAGTGCTAAAAGCACCCACTTCCTGTCACACTGTACAGTAACAAGTATCTCAGTGACTCACAGGATCAGTGACCATGTAATCATAAATATATAGCAAGAAACGAATAGGTGCATTGACAGTGTTATATTCATAGATGGTCACCAAGCACCACACAGTTCCTAGTAGGGCCAGGAACAGCACAGTATATGTCTCATGCATTATTGTGACTCACTGTTGAAGTGACAGGTTTCAGAGTAACAGCCGTGTTAGTCTGTATTCGCAAAAAGAAAAGGAGTACTTGTGGCACCTTAGAGACTAACCAATTTATTTGAGCATGAGCTTTCGTGAGCTACAGCTCACTTCATCAGATGCATACCGTAGAAACTGCAGCAGACTTTATATATACACAGAGAATATGAAACAATACCTCCTCCCACCCCACTGTCCTGCTGGTAATAGCTTATCTAAAGTGATCATCAGATTAGGCCATTTCCAGCACAAATCCAGGTTTTCTCACCCTCCACCCCCCCACACAAATTCACTCTCCTGCTGGTGATAGCCCATCCAAAGTGACAACTCTTTACACAATGTGCATGATAATCAAGTTAGGCCATTTCCTGCACAAATCCAGGTTCTCTCACTCCAAAAACCCACCCCCATACACACACAAACTCACTCTCCTGCTGGTAATAGCTCATCCAAACTGACCACTCTCCAAGTTTAAATCCAAGTTAAACCAGAACATCTGGGGGGGGGGGGGGTAGGAAAAAACAAGAGGAAATAGGCTACCTTGCATAATGACTTAGCCACTCCCAGTCTCTATTTAAGCCTAAATTAATAGTATCCAATTTGCAAATGAATTCCAATTCAGCAGTTTCTCGCTGGAGTCTGGATTTGAAGTTTTTTTGTTTTAAGATAGCGACCTTCATGTCTGTGATTGCGTGACCAGAGAGATTGAAGTGTTCTCCGACTGGTTTATGAATGTTATAATTCTTGACATCTGATTTGTGTCCATTTATTCTTTTACGTAGAGACTGTCCAGTTTGACCAATATACTGTTGAAGTGCTCTTTCAAAACCTCCCAGAGCCATAGAGCTCCATGTTGAGCTCTCCTAATAGCCTTTGTGTCTGGCTGTTCAAACTCAGCAGACAGCTGCTTCACTTCTGCCCTCCAACCTGACAGCAACTGTCCCTCTTTGCTTCATGGATATCACGCAGGACACAGCAGGTAGCTATAACCATTGGTGTTTTTTTTCCACTGAGAGCCAACCTTGTGAATAAAAAATGCCTGCATCCCTTCAATCTACCAGAAGCTCATTCAACTGTCATTCTGCACCTGCTGAGCTGATAGTTGAATCTTTCCTTCGTGATGTTGAGCTGGCCAGTGTATGGATTCATGAGCCCCGGGAGCAAGGGCTGGGTCTTATAGTGTTGCTATTGGCATTACCACTGGCATTGTTGAAATCAACCAGTTGGGAAAGAGTCCCTGCTTGTAGTTTTCTGAAAAGTCCTGTGTTCTTAAAGACATGCATGTCATGCACCTTCCCTGACCAGCCACCATTGTTGATGAAGCATCCCTGGTGATCCATCAATGCTTGCATAACCACAGAAAAGTGGCCTTTTCTGCAGATGCACTCTGTGGCAAGGTGCTCTTGTGCTTAAATAGGGATATACATGCCGTCTTTTGCCCTACTGAAGTTCAAGAACTGCATTGCCGCAAATCCATCCATATGCCTTGTACATTGAGTCCTAGTGCTGTATAGTAGGAGATAGGCTCATACAACTGGAAGGGACCTTGTGAGATTATCTAGTCCAGTCCCCTGCACTCAAGATGGCTAATCACCCGGCATACTTGCATGACAATGGCCCCCCACAATGGATTTTCTAACTCCAAAAAGATGTCTCACTGACAGGTAGCAATCCAGCACTGCACATTTCAATAGTGCAATTGCAGTTCACTTCTCCACTGTTGGTGCAGCTCTCATTGTGGTGTCCTTGCACTGAAGGTCTGAGGTGAGCTTGGCACACAGATCCAGAAGTGTGGCCTTGCACTTCTGAAGCCACTGCTAGTCATCCCAAGCCTGCATTAGGATACATCCCACCTGTCAGTGCTCATTTCTCAGGCCCAGAATCAGCACTCCACCATCTGCAGCTGCTCTGTGAAGGCCACCAACAACCTTGAACTGGTTTTTGCTATGTCCTACAGCACTCTGTCCTCCAAGAAATAATCAGGTTCCATGCTGATTTGGTGGTTCTAGTGGCTCTGCAAATACTGGAGGATCATATGTCCTGTGCTTGCAATGCTCATGACACTAGTGCAAGGCTGTGCAGGCTCCATGCTTCTGTCAGAGATGGCAGCCAGAAAGGAGGGCTATGTGGGCTTGTGGGATTTTTTTAAAAAAGGTGTGACAATTATGGGACATAGGTAATGTTATGGAATGGAGAACAATGCATGCTGGGAGCTTGACCCTTTCTCCCAAGTCATCCCTGTGGGACTAGCTTCTGCCCCATCATGCATTGCCAAACTTCCCAGAAGACAGTGTTCTGAATGGTGGTGAGAGGAACCCTGGGATACCCACCCATGGTACATTGCATTGTGCATCAACACAGTGGCTCCTGATGAGTATATGCAGCACTGACGTGCGGAGCCAAGTATGCATGTGCACCAGCGAAAGGCTAACTATGGTGGCTTTATCTGGGGAGAGGCTCTGGCCTGGTAAAGGGTTGGTCAGCCGTTGCCTTGAGATGGTACATTCTAATATACTATATCTTCTAGAGTTTTTACCTAAGTTAATCTCCATAACAAAAAACTTTAAAGAATATTTTTACAAACACTAGGAAGTGTATCATTCCTAGAGTAATGATGATGCAGTAATTAGCCACATGCTTTGACATCTTATTCTGTGATAGAGGCCATAAAACAAGGTCCATTGGTATGAAAGGTAGAGTCAAATTAATTTCATTCCTCCTCACTCCTTAAACAACTCTTCTTTAACTAGCAGTTGTAAATAAACCATGGAGCCTTGAATTATGTAGCTGAGTTTGACTGAATCCACTCTCTCCGGCTGAGATGTAAACCCAGATGCTCATTGCTTGTGGTCATTAAAGATGCTACCTGTTGTAGCTGCAATACACATTTGTGCACACACTGTGCATGTGCAATCTGGGATCTCACACTTGTGAACCTTTGAACCATTGTATCTAGAAAACATCAATAAGGAGATTTAAAGGCTTAAAGACAAGGGCTCCTTAGCAATGTTTGCAAGTTTAGGGCTATTAACCCCAGTATATAGGTCAAACCCCCATGCAGGTGATTACATACTTAGGTAATCCTGCCTCTCTAAATTCTCCCTGCAGCTTCAGTTGGATACTGTCTTCATCACTTCTTGCCCTATTTGCTTATGCAACTAGCTGTGTGCTATCAAACAGCACTCAGGTTTCTCCCTAGGAGGTGGATGAAGTGACTCTCTCTCGCTCTCTCTCATGTAGATAGGTGTTTGGAAGCTTAAGGGATAGACTTGAATGTTACAATCTGCCCCAAATATGGACCAGGATAAGGAACAAATTGTGACGCCCCTCACTCCCTCTCTATGGCTAGCCAGCTACTCTGACCACTGGGGGGCTCTTTCTTCTGCTGCTCCTTTTTTGTCCCCTCCCCAGCCTGTGCTCGCTCTCTCCGCAGTAGCCAGAGCCACAATGAGAACAGGGCTGTGATGGTCTGCAGGTCCTGAACCAGGGCCTGCAAGTTCTCTGCTGCAGCCACAACACCCCCCGCAACAGCTCTATTACTGACTGGAGAATTGGGAGCCCTAAGGTCTTTTGATCCACTAATGGTCTGCGCACAAGGACGTGGTGGGAAGAGCTCTGGCATACTGATTGGGCTGGGTACACTACTTAAGCCAGAAAGAGCCACACTAAGCTGTCTGTGCAACAAGGTGGATCCTGGCTTGCTGCTGCTACACACTCTGCCATCTGCCACCTGTCTCCCAGCCTTGTTCCTGACTCCTGGTTTTGACCCTACCCTGTTCCTGGATCCTGCCCTCTGCCTCATACCAGTCCCTGAACCATCGTAACTGACTGCCGACCCTATGGTACATCTCTTTTTGGCTTCCAACTCAGTGCTGACCCATGGCTTTGAGTCCTGTTTCCTGTCTGACTCCAGACCTACCCGTTGGCCTCTGGTTCCTGAACTCCATGCTGCTTGCAAGGTCAGACTGCCCATGTCCAGGTCACTGGTGCCCATCTTCCAAAGCCCCTGCCAAGGGCTGAGCAGAGGAAGAGGCAAAGCCTTACTCGCTTTCACTCCCATGGTTGGGTGAGCAATGGCTGAGACAATTCTAGCCCTAAGTAGTGTTTGTCAAGCACTTTGAGACGCATAGAGGCGCTACAGCATTGCAAATCATTATGTGTTAGTCCAGTTTTTGTTTGTTTGAAGGTACTTTATGTACACTTGAAAAAAACAAAGGCCCCAAAGTAAAGCACTAAACCAGAAACCTTTTCACCAGGCCAGAGTTCTCCTTTGTTCTAGATGCAGCATGAGTTCAAGCTCAGTGCGCTAGAATTCACAGCTCTTAAGACCTCTTCCAGTCATCCCAGCTCCAAAAACTCATTTAAGTTTCCTGGGTGTACGTTATACCTTGTTGCAGCAGCTAGGAGATGAAACGGATGCTTCTCAGGATGCACTGAAATGTAAATGAACAGGAGTTTAAAAAAAAGTCTGAGTTCTTGCCTCTTAAAATTTTTATTATTTCCCATCCAAGCTTACTGTTTTTGTTTAATCTTGCCATTCCTTTTCTTCTTCATTGTGTGCTCTTGTTCTTAGGGATATGCAAACTTTATTAGTCAGCTCCGCTTTCAAGCTCTGTGCGCTTTTTTGTTTGAGAATTGGGAATCAGGTACTTTTACAGTTAGCCTAAAGGGAGAGCTGGGCAGGAGGAGCCTTTCTGAATAATCAAGGTTGACATCTCCAACGTTGTTCCTTCATTATAAATATTGTTAAAGGAACTGTGACCACCATGGGCTCAAACAGAACAGAGCATGAAGGGGAAGGAAAAGACAGCCTTTGATATCTGCTTTTTACTAGTTATCGCTCCATCGATGACAGTAGTGCTGGCAGGTCTCTTAGATTTGGTTGCCTTTTTTTAGAAAGTTTTCTTCTATTAGCATAATTTATTCTGTCTGTGGAAGGCTGAGTTCATCTCACAAATTGTAAAGGCTGGGAACGCTAGTTCACGTTAGTGCTTGTAAATTTTCTTAAATGCTGCATTCCTAATGGAGGTGTAGAGTGTCCTGATTATATAAACCACTTTTTGCTGCCTCCCTTTACTGGATTTATTGAATACCTTAATGAACGGATCTCAGTAACCTACCTGCTCATTTCACTTCCCTTATATCTGACTATATGTTGTTCTTTAATGAGCACCTTCATACAATGTAAGCTTTCATAGCACCTTGTTCTAAGTTTGTTTAGTTGCTTTAATTATTTTGGAAATATTAATCTCAATGTTTTATTAATACTTATTTGTTTGCAAAGTGAACCGTTGATTTTTCTGAGTTAATTCTTTTTTTTTTTTTTTTAGGTCCTTTTTCTCTTTGTCAGATAGAACTTAATTTTGATATCCTAACCAAGCAATAAAATGCTCAACAGGGAAGCTAGCTTTTTAAGCTGAATTAGTCCTTCTAAAGTTTAGACTAGCTTATTAGCATGGGTGATACAGGCCTTTGTATGTAAAATATCACTGCTGTTTTATCAATTAAAAAAGCTACAAATACAAATCAGATTTGTATCTCCAGAACTATTTCACTTCCAGACTATAGTAGAGATCTCTGTTACTGAGTTAATATGATTAATGTAATCCCTTATTCAGATACCACAGTGCTGGTGCATTTTTCTTTCTTTAGGTTACTGAATGCTAGAGCTGAACTTGTGCTGAAAAACAGAAGGTATCCAGGTATCTGTGAATGTACCCAATCCTAACAAGGAATGGAGCAGCCTCTAATTGGTCATGTAGCCAGGACAAAATTGGCTTGGAGTGTGGCATCTGAAGAAATTACCCCACAAATGACCTTCTGGGCATGAACGAAGCATTGGTCTCAACAACATTCTGTACCCCTGCTGGAGCGTGAAAGAGAAACCACAGAAAAATATAAGGAGCAGTAGAGATAAAAGGAAGAGGACCGAGGAGAAAATATATATTCTAATTGAGCTGAGGAGGAGCGGCTGGGGATGATGACATAGCCTGCAGCTCTTTGTTTATCGGAACATCTTTCCAGTGATCTATGCCTGCATCTTGGGAGTTGGAGGTGGGGAAAGTATGGTGATTTTCCTGAAATGTTTTTCAATTTGGTTATCAGTCAAGAAGTCAGTGATTACACTAAGCACTATGCCAAGCATGGTAGAGGGGACTATTTTTAAAAATTAATTAATTTTTTTAACTGCCTGTACTGAGTTTGCTTTGTTTCTTGATTTCACATTTTTTCTAATTGCAGTAAAGTCTGTAGATCAAGTCACGGAGTCAGTGGAGCCCTGTGCCCCATCTCTGAGGACCGAGTTTGCTAGCAACTCTTGATAGGATGGATCTTTTTTCCCCACCACCTCTTAAATAAATTATTTGCATTAGTCAGTGAAGACTGAACAAGAAGTAATGGGACTTAACATGTCTAACATAAAATGTCAATTCAATGTAGGTTTATATAATTAAGTTATAAAATTAGGGAGAGGAACAACCTACCTATGTAGGTTGTAGAAGAGCAACTGCTGGAGATCTGTTAGACTAGCATTCATCTAGTAATATTCAAGTGCTGTGACAAATTAAATCTTCCTACAATGCACAGAATGGACTACATGGCCCCCTATAAATCCCTTTCAACCTCAATGAGCATGATGTACTGCAGGTCAGCCATGGCTTGTATACATATAGGGTGACCAGATGTCCCGATTTTATAAGGACCATCCAGATATTTGGGGCTTTTTCTTACATAGGTGCCTATTACCCCCCCACTCTCTGTCCCGATTTTTCACACTTGCTATCTGGTCACCCTATATACGTAAGACAAGTCACCACTTTAAAAAAAAGATCGTTACATGGTCTTTTGGCTCCATTGAACCTTTAAACTGCACCCACTGACATCAGCAGAGAATCTGGACAAACTCTGTGGGAACAGATATTTTTGGTTGATAATTGCTTATGTTTCATTTTGAAAATTTTCAGAATGGAGAGAGGTAAATAATAGTTTCAGAGTAACAGCCGTGTTAGTCTGTATTCGCAAAAAGAAAAGGAGTACTTGTGGCACCTTAGAGACTAACCAATTTATTTTAGCATGAGCTTTCGTGAGCTACAGCTCACTTCATCAGATACATACCGTGGAAACTGCAGCAGACTTTATATATACCAGTCCTTGCCTACAGACAGCCCCGCAACCTGAAGCAAATACTCACCAACAACCACATACCACACAACAGAACCACTAACCCAGGAACTTATCCTTGCAACAAAGCCCGTTGCCAATTGTGCCCACATATCTATTCAGGGGACACCATCACAGGGCCTAATAACATCAGCCACACTATCAGAGGCTCGTTCACCTGCACATCCACCAATGTGATTTATGCCATCATGTGCCAGCAATGCCCCTCTGCCATGTACATTGGTCAAACTGGACAGTCTCTACGTAAAAGAATAAATGGACACAAATCAGATGTCAAGAATTATAACATTCATAAACCAGTCGGAGAACACTTCAATCTCTCTGGTCACGCAATCACAGACATGAAGGTCGCTATCTTAAAACAAAAAAACTTCAAATCCAGACTCCAGCGAGAAACTGCTGAATTGGAATTCATTTGCAAATTGGATACTATTAATTTAGGCTTAAATAGAGACTGGGAGTGGCTAAGTCATTATGCAAGGTAGCCTATTTCCTCTTGTTTTCCCCCCCCCCCAGATGTTCTGGTTTAACTTGGATTTAAACTTGGAGAGTGGTCAGTTTGGACGAGCTATTACCAGCAGGAGAGTGAGTCTGTGTGTGTACGGGGGTGGGTTTTTGGAGGGGGGTGAGGGAGTGAGAGAACCTGGATTTGTGCAGGAAATGGCCTAACTTGATTATCATGCACATTGTGTAAAGAGTTGTCACTTTGGATGGGCTATCACCAGCAGGAGAGTGAATTTGTGTGGGGGGGTGGAGGGTGAGAAAACCTGGATTTGTGCTGGAAATGGCCTAACCTGACGATTACTTTAGATAAGCTATTACCAGCAGGACAGTGGGGTGGGAGGAGGTATTGTTTCATATTCTCTGTGTATATATAAAGTCTGCTGCAGTTTCCACGGTATGTATCTGATGAAGTGAGCTGTAGCTCACGAAAGCTCATGCTAAAATAAATTGGTTAGTCTCTAAGGTGCCACAAGTACTCCTTTTCTTTTTGTAAATAATAGTGTCTCCCAGAGCTCCGTACTGGGCTGGGTCCTATTCAACATGTTCCTGAATGATCTGTAAAAAGGAGTAAACAGTGGGGTGGCAAAATTTGCAGATGATACGAAACTTCTCAAGATAGTTAAGTCCTAGGCGGACTGTGAAGAGCTACAAAAGGATCTCTCAAAACTGGCTGACTGGGCAACAAAATGGCAGATGAAATTCAATGTTGATAAATGCAAAGTAATGCACATTGGAAAACATAATCCCAACTATATATATAAAATAATGGGGTCTAAATTAGCTGGTACCAATCAAGAAAGAGATCTTGGAGTCATTGTGGATAGTTCTCTGAAAACATCCACTCAATGTGCAGCGGCAGTCAAAAACGTGAACAGCATGTTGAGAATCATTAGGAAAGGCATAGATAATAAGACAAAATTTCATACTGCTGCTATATAAATGCTGCATGCACATGTGGTTGCCCCATCTCAAAAAATATATATTGGAATTGGGAATGGTTCAGAAAAGGGCAACAAAAAGGATTAGGGGTATGGAACGGCTTCCATATGAGGAGAGATTAATAAGACTGGGACTTTTCAGCTTGCAAAAGAGATGACTAAGGGGGGGATATGATAGAGGTCTATAAAATCATGACTCGTGGAGAAAATAAAGAAAGAAATGTTATTTACTCCTTCTCACAACACACGAACTAGGGGTCACCCAATTAAATTAATAGGCAGCAGGTTTAAAACAAGCAAAAGGAAGTACTTCTTCACACAAAGCACAGTCAACCTGTGGAACTCTTTGCTAGAGGATGTTGTGAAGGCCAAGACTATAACAGGGTTCAAAAAAGAACTAGATAAATTCATGGAGGATAGGTCCATCCATGGCTATTAACCAGGATGGGCAGAGACGGTGTCCCTAGTCTCTGTTTGCCAGAAGCTGGGAATGGGCGACAGGGGATGGATCACTTGATGATTACCTGTCCTGTTCTTTCCCCCTGGGGCACCTGGCATTGGCCACTGTGGGAAGATAGGATACTGGGCTAGATGGACCTTTGGTCTGACCCAGTATAAATGTTCTGATGTACTTAAACAATTTGGGCTAGCAAACCTATTTTTCCTAGGAGTGACACATGGTGTGTGTATGGAAAAATGATTTCCAGTTGGGAACAACTGAACAATGCTCCCCAGGGCCAGGCTGTTAGCACACCCTTTTGATGTGCAAAATAAGCATCAGGAGAGTCTGTAAGCTTGGCCCAAGTTCTGTGTGGGGGCATGTGTAGGCTGCTCACGTTGGGCCTGACCTCTGTTTGCCTGCGCCTTTTGTAGTCATTTGCACTGATGGAAACAGGCTGCAAGTTCTGCCCAATCAGAATGGTAGCATCTGCACTGGTCTGACTAGCTACTCCAGTGCTTCTCAAGCTATCTGATGTGGGGGACCGGCAATTTTTTTTTCCAATGTGCGCGCAGACCAGCACCGGTCCGCGGATCACCACTTTGAGTAGCACTGAGCTACGCCACTTGCAGGATAATGTAGAACCAAGTTCACAGTCAGCCAAGCTGCAGGACAGTCAAATCTTTTAAATCTGCATGGAGAGTCTGGCTGCTGTTTATCAGAAACCACACCACGTTTCCCCAAATGCCAGCTTATCTATGTATAATTCAAGAAGCTGTGCTGTTCCAACCGGTTTGGAAAGTGCTGTATCCAAATGCCACATTTCCAGGCTCTTATTCTGCTTCAGTTTTCTTTGAGGCATCACCCCTCAAAACAAGCAAGCAAATATTTACTTATGTGGGCTTTCAGTGGTTGTTGTCATTATGTGATACTGCTGTTTGTTGCTTTTGGGGCCAATATTGTAGATCAGTGCAAGCTAAAGCAAACCCTTTATGAACCTGGAAGCACTCCATGCATGATAAAAACATACATGTATTAATACACTGGCTTGTGGACCATAATTACAGTTAACTCTTCCCCCCCTCCACCCCAAAAGGGAACAAAAATGCAAAAGAGCCCCTCAAAGACATTTAACTGGCAACTTGGGGATTCTCCTTATGTAAGAGAATTTGTGAGCTTGAGAGTCTAATGAAAAAGACACCAGTGTCTCCTGTAAATATCTCTGTCCTCAATTTCCAATCCTCTGCTACACTTTCAGCAATCTCTTGTTAGTTTATGTGTCTGAATCCCTTAGCCTAATAACTGATCCTTCAAGAACTTGCTTTGTCTTATCATGGCCAGAGTGACACATGGAAATAATGGGGAGACAAGGTGGGCAAGGTAATCTCTTTTATAGGATTGCCTTCTGTTGGTGAGAGAGACAAGCTTTTGAGCTACGTGGAGCTCTCTTTTGGGAAATAGTGTGAGATGTCCGTGAATAGATACTCCTAAAATCCAAACCAACCCACTGCATTTTGGATTTCTGCTCTGAGACATTCAACGGCAGCTTACACCAGCTGAAAATTTGGCTCGTGAAATGTTGCATGTTGTTTGGCTTTATTATGGGGAAATTCTCTGGGTTGATCTAACTCTGGCTTCCGAGTTAGATTTGCATATTATAAAGGTTTGCAAGTACATTAAGCGTCTTGGGGTCTGTTAATGACAAGCACTATATAAGAGCTAGTATTTCCATTAACTCCTCTTCTCCCTTTAGTTTAGGACAGAACAGTGGCATGGCACATGAGTGAAGATGAAGTTTGCTTCCCCTTCCCAGGATTCTAGAAACACTTCTCTTTTTTTTTCTTTCTTTTTTTTTTAATTTATACTTCCTAATGCTAAGGCATGATTTGACTTGCCAGGGTGCTATAAAATCAGGGCCAAATATTGGGCTTTTGTCCTATTAGCTTGTTTTCATTTACTGGCTTGAAGTGTTTGCATGATCCTCCTCATTTAGAAAACAGGGACCTGTGACTAAGGGACTGGTTATAACGTTGCTTGATAAACCTTTGTAAAGCAATGTGCTGTTGCGAGTAATGGGCTCCATTCATTATTAGCCCAGTTGATTTTCATTTACACTTGGCTCTAACAATTAGCTTGAGCAGGTGTGAAGGTGATGGAGGGGCTGGGACACACAAGGTCAGCCACTGCTCTGTGTGATAAATTAACCATTATTATCGGCAGTGAAAGTGGCTCTTTACGCTTGTCAGCAGCAAACAAAGGGACAACATTTCTCACACAAACTCAAGTCAGGGCCAGGGCTGCAAATGTGACGTGTCTGCTTCGTTCTGTCTGCTAAATAAAGGCAAGTCCTTCCCTTGAGATGTCGCACCTGTGTGTCTCACTTCAAGCAGGTATAATAAATTGTTACTTGAAAAAAACCCATCTTGAGTTGCAAGCCATATTATAATGGCTTTTTCTGCTGACAAATTCCAGTCTGTATTAGAAAACAATAAGGGAAGGTCTGGCTGTGTCTGAACTATGGGAGTAAGCTTTGAAAAATTAATCAAAGATAATTTGGGGCTGGTGTTCTCTTAATTTCCTTGTGCTCTTTGTTTGGTTTTTAAACTGATCCATTTTGCAAAATACCCAGAACTCTTCTGCACCACATTGAGCTTTCCATGGGCAACTTCTCTCTCTTCATCTTTAATTAACCATGAGCCACTGAAAAGCCCCAAAGATGTGCAATTCTAAAATACAATGATGGAATTCTAGAAGTTTGAGATCTTCTGGTTCTCTCTCCCCACCCCTCGATTTGCCATATTTAACTTATGGAGCTTTCCTGTGATTCAGTCTGGAGGAGGAGTGTGAGGAAAGGAGCTGTGTTGCTTGATTTTGGACAAATACAAACATAAAGAACAGGCAAGTTTTTTAACAAGATGATGTCTATGACCAGGTAAGAGCATTGCAGCTGGTAAATGGCTAGCTAGCAAGTCCTTCCTTTTCTGTTACATGGCTGCTGGGTGGAGTATAAAAAGCAGGGGAATGATATGGCCTCGCCTCTCCACTTAAAGCAGAGAAATGCTTTGGGAATAATTTCCAAGTGTTTTCAGTTGATTTGCTTTTATCTTTTGAGGAAATGGCCTTAATGCCTTTATTTCCATTCCCTGGCTAGCGAAACAGCCAACCAGCTTTATTTTAAAACTATGTGCTTCCAAAGACAGGGCTATCTTGCAGTTGACTGGAAGGGTGTGTGTTTTTGCTACTCGTACCAAGGGTGTGTGTTTTTGCTACTCGTACCTGCTCTCGTATTTATGTAAGCTGGGGGCCTCAAAGGAGCCTTACAGCTTGTGTTAGCTCAAGTTAACTCCTCTCAAATTAGCCAAGCTCAAGTGAAGTTGGTCACACTGCAAAACAACATTTGATCAGCACAGAGAAACTGAATGAACTGCATAGAGCAGCTGAGGCCCCAATGCATTATTAGTTTGCGCTCAGCAGCACTCTGGCTTTAACCCAGACCACTGAGGGTATGGCTACACAGCAAAGAAAAACCAATTGTTGGCCTATGCCAGTTAATCTGAACTAGAGATTTTTGTGTAAGAACCAGAGGAGAACATTTGATTTATACCTTGAGCTAGCACGGTAATGAAGAAAAGCCCTCAAGGAGGTAGGATCCCAAAACTTATTGGAATTCAGTAAGAGTTGGGTGCCTAACACCCTTGGGCTTCTTAGAAAAGCTTTAATTCCCAAATGTATGATTATTGAACATGGTACTTCTAGAAATATTCTATGAAAACATCCTTGGGCATGCATGTATTTTAGAAAAACTTGCAGTCAAATGATATTTTGAGCTGATCTTCTTGTTCCTGCGTGACTTTTGTTTTGTTTTTTCTTTTGCAGGAAACTAGGGAATGACTAACCAAAGTAATTGGAAGTTAAACCTGAAATTAATAACAATGTGGAAACATTAATTGTGAACTGTGGCTTCTGCAGTTCACTCTTTATGGGCGTATTCTATGTTTTAAAAATTCAAAGCCAAAAGGGACATGAAACTAAAGAACTAAAAGCTGGAGCTGACTTCAGAGGTAGGTGAATGGGGAAAATAGGGTTTGAAATATACCCTAGCCACCCAAAATCACAGGGCTTATTTGTCTGTAAGGGGAAACGTACTGATGAATGTCTGGATCTGTCAGTACAACCTCAAGGCATTTTGGGGACCTTCACACATAGGGTATATCTATACTGCAATTAAATACGCCCTGCTGGCTTGTTGGCTGACTGGGACTCGGGCGGCAGCTCCAGCCTGAGCCTGAACATCTACATTGCAATTTTACAATGCCACAACTCTAGCCTTGTGAGGGTGAGGCTGAGTCAGCTGAACTGGGCCAGCCGCGGTGTAGATGGATGCATAGAGTGCATCAGCGGGAGGGGGCAGAGGGAGAGAAACACAATGAGGTCACTCACCACACATAGAATGAACGACATGGGACAGATGTTCATCACGTTGATTAAAGTACTCCTGGAAGTTGTACAGATACTATGGTGAAGAGGGTGATCTATGTACAAGAGAATAATTGAATGGAAACTGCTGCCCTTAATCATGTGAGTTGTCCCCTTAAAGACAATGGGTGAAATCCTGGCCTCATTCAAATCAATGGCAAAACCCCTTTTGACTCAAAGGGGACATGGTCTCATTCCATGGCACTATTCTCTGATTAAAGGCAACTAGCCCCAAAGTGGTCTGGAGCCACAGGTATGAATTTCTTGACTTCTAGGACTCCTAGGAATTTCTTAACTGCTACCTAGAGATTATACAGAAATAAATAGAGCTGGTCTAGTAGGGCTATTCTTCAGTTTGGATTTAATATAGAATTTCTCCTCCTTACCAGCAGCTTTTTTAAATTTGTAGGTTAAAAAAAAATGTACTTGTGATTTGCCACACCCGCCTGTAGATGGGGAAAATGGGGGAAGGAATACTAAAGAAATACCTGGATAAATAACGATGTAGGAGAGTGCAGAGTTGCTTTTGTGCTTGAGTTTACCTTGTTCCAAAAGCCACGGGAAACCCTGAAAGAGATGTAGGCAGCACTACAGCTCGCAGGAAGCATCACTGCGGGAAGATGAGCAGACACTTCACCACTGTGATATAAATAACTCTGCTGACAACCTTTCGGGAACTAAATGTCATGTTCTACTCAGGAGATGCTAAAGACGTGTTGCAGACTACAGAGCTGGGGTTTCAAATTAAAAAAAAAGCATATAAATGACTAAAATATGCTGTTTGTGTCAATTCCCTCCAACTTGCTGATCGCTGTATTGTTTGCTTGGCTTTTCATTTGTGCAAAAATTGCAGTGGAAGGGTTAATTTTTTTTTCTATTCCGTAGTCTGGCGGGAAAGGGTAGAATTGTTTCTTTTGTCAAAACGTTCAATAAAATTTCCCAGCAAATTTCAAAATAGATGTTCTTTCTACCTTTCTGCATGCAGCAGGTCAGCAGTGAATGACGCCATTGCCAACTGAACTAGTGTCCTGTGTGAAATGAAGGGATGCTCCTAACTATCACCATCATAAAAACCACCCCCATCACCACCTTCCGCTACATCTCTACCATGATCTGAAGAGAGTGGCCTGGAACAAGAGTTCAATCTTCATGTTGTCTTCAGAGAGGTCTATCTACTTTACTTATCTAGGTACTTGTAAACTCCCCTGTACATAATATCTAAGGTCATGGAATGAATAGGAATGGAGAGTCAATTCTGGTGTCCTTTTCTCTCTAGAAATAGTCTCTCCAGATCATGGCTGAGGCACACCAAGGACATGGATATGTAGAACTCTTAGGCCTTCTTCTCTAATCCGTTCTCTGCCATATTAATTCTCTGCCATCTTCAGTTTTCACTGGCTAGGCAAAACAACAGAACTCTATTTGGCATTGCCAAGTGTTCAGTGTGAGGTTACATGCTGCCTGGGTACCTTGCCTTTCAAACTGGTGCTGTGGTTTTTTTGCTTCACTTCTATTGAAAGCATTAAAATTGCTGTGTTTGTGTGTGGTTTTGCTTCATTCCACACTGACTGCAGAATATATGCAATATTATAATCACAAATGCATGTATTTACTGCACACAGGGAATTTCTGACCATTACAATATGTGTGCGGTGGTGTTGTAGCCATGTTGGTCCCAGGGTGTTTGAGACAAGGTAGTATTTTCTTTGGACCAACTTCTGTTTAAAGAGACAAGCTTTCGAGCTACACAGATCTTTTTCAGCCCTGTGTACCTCAAAAGCTTCTCTTTCACCAGCAGAAGTTGGTCCATAAAAGGTATTTCTTCCAACTTATCTCTCTACTTATCTAACAGTATTATAGCTCAATAGCTCTTCATCCTCAAATGTCCAAACTGCTTTTTTCTATGAGAGGTTGTACTCTTATGGTGAAACCCTAGGGATGGGTGACAAGAAATCCAGTAGGGTTCCTCTCTTGTATAGTCCTCCTGGTGCTTCCCTAACATATGAGGTTTGTAGAAACCACAGAGATGTAGCCCTTGAACCTGGGATACCTATAGGGAATTTTGTTTTGAATCTCCACTACCTGTTCCCCCGTACTGCGCTTTTCTCTGACTGTACAGCTGAAGAAAGATACCCCTAGCCCCCAGTGCCTGTGCAATACAATTTGCAGAGGATTCTCTATTCAAGAAATTCTTTCCAATTGCAGTGATTCCTTTCTAAGTAAAGTTCCATTGCATACTTAATCAGCAGAGTGAATGCAAAGAATTTGATTTGTTTCCCCTTGGGGTAAAGCAGGTGCTGGGCAATGCTCTTCATCCATATGGACTTGCCAATTTAACCCCCCCACCCCACTCTTGTCCCTGGGGCCCTCTGCTGCAGCACCTACCACCCTTAATGAGCTATAAGATTGCTGAAGGGTGGGTGGCATGCCTGCCCTCAGGTGCCTCAGCGTGCTGCCTCCACAGAGCTGTTGCTGATCCAGAGTGTGAGTGACTGGAAATGGAAACTGGGGAAAAGAACTATTCCATAAACCAAAAATGGAATCACTTATAACAGCAGTGTGTTTTCAGGGGAAGGCAAAGATGCTACAACTAAACGGCAGCAGTTTTGTATTGTACAGCATATGTAGAAACCAAGTATTTGTTTAATCTTTTGATCTGTCAAATGAAAGGATTGATCACATGAGAATAAATTTAATACACATGGGTTTAATTACCACAACTGGGTAGGCAAACAAAGTATGCAAAATAATACATTTACACTGTGTGTGTGGGTGTGTAATTACAGCTGGGCAGAAAACAGATTTCTCCCCCTCCCCCCCCTTGTCAAAAACAAACATTTTCATAGAAAATTCCTGAGCAGCCGAGCCCATACGACTTTTCTTTCAGAAATTTTTGACAAGATTTTAAATTTAAATATGAAAGCATAAAACCCTAGTTACTTATACTGTCTGTGCACGCATACACACTTTAGAACTGACCAAAAATGTCAAATTTCTGATGGAAAATCTGGATTTTATTTTCAAAGACCATTTTTATGAAAAAGAAAAGTGTTTGTTTTTTCAACTGGTTTCTAAACCCTTGCCTGCAAACATGAGGGCAGAGACCCATTTTAACCCACCCCTCTGACATAGATAGATAATGCTTTAGACAAAATAGCTTCTCTTTAATAATACTCGGTGCTTAACAGGCTCCATCCTGTTCAACATCCATGAATATTCCTATTGTGTTCAATGGGATACAAAGATATTCTTAAGTGACTCGCCCAAGACCACACTACAACTCAATGATAGACGAGAGACTAAAGCACCGGGGCTCTGGGTTTCCATTCTCACTTGCTAATCACTGGACTACATCATCTTGTACTTAATATCTAAAGTTATGCCTACACTTACGATAACAGGTGGAGTACATACAGTGCATCCCCCTCCTTAATGTGGGTTTAAGTAGCAGTGTAGATGGTGAGACACTTGTTAGATGAGTAGAATAAAGACACACTAGAATCTTCGGGTTTATACCCGACAAAGCTCAATACATACACTCACCACACTGCTATTTTTAGCCGTGTAGTGTCCTGATGCCTCCCTACTGCCAGATTCTGTCACTGCTGCCTCTAGGTCAGGAGTTCTCGCAACAAATTTTTGGTAGCTGCCGAGTGCTGTCGCCAACTCTTGCTTGTCACCACTCTGACCATTTTTCCTAAAACAATGAACTTAGGAAAACCAAATAAGCACCATATACATGTCCAAATCATCATTTATTTATGTAGGATTTTTTTTCCAGACTCAATAATAAAAGTAATGTAGAGTTGTCTCTATTCTTTACTGGACCTAAACAGAATAGAAAAACAAGTAAGGTGCTTTGCATGTTCTTGTCTTTTTTCTTGTTGTTTCTTTTTTCGGTTGGGTTTTTTTGTATGTATGCATGTAGACAGACTTGCTAGCTACTAGGTCTGCTGTGAAAAGTGATATTAACAAACATTACTCAGCCCTGGCAAGCCCAGGGACAAATTAAGCCCTAGATGGGGAGGGGGGTACAGAATAAGGAGGGTGAGGGGAAGGAAGACTGACCAGGAGGCTGCGGCCTCAAGAAAAGTCTTGGGTGGCTGCATTTGAGAAATGCTGATGTAGCTGCTTTTCACTGCAGCATGTAGCTACACATACTACATGCCACCACCCGTGTAGACAAGGTCTAAAATACTTTGTGTTGTCAATGCAAATTAACAGTGGGAGCGAAAATGTAATAAATCCGAGAAGTGTGCTGATCTTAACAATGCTGCTGCACAAACAGACGGATTCCATTAGAAACAATAAATAAAAGCGAATGGGTTCACATAAGGGAGGGTCAAACTGAAAACTATTAAAATGTACTTAAGCGTGTCTCTTTAATCTAATCTGTATGTATAGAGATCAATTTTTCAATTAACACACATTGGTTAAATTCGTTGAACTTATCTGCAAAGGTTGAAGAGTTGTACTTCCACTTCCCTCCCCTGCACTCTCCCCACTGCAAGGCATATCTGTGCACAGGCAAGCATCAGTATAGGAAGTTTATGATTTGGAGCAGATATATGTTAGATTGGGTGAGATGCCAAACTCAGCCTGCTGAGAATTCATTACAAGCTGAGAATTTAAGCAGAGCACAGATCACCAACGTTTAATGATGTGCGAACCTCCAGATGTGAAATTCAGGTTGATCTCCCAAAGCTTTGATCTGTTTCTGAACCTCTGTTCTAGAGCTATCAGATTAGAGATCTCAAAGCTTGCTTTTCTTATTTGTTGATCATTAGGAAGTGCAGAAGCATGCCACAAGCAAAAGGTTTTGATCATGTCAAGTTTATCTGAATGTTAACAGTTCTGCTCAGTCTGAATTTCAGGAGAACATTTAGGTCAGTTACTGGGATAGGCAAACCGTTTGCTAATAAAATAAAGAAATTACCCTAAGTGTTATGAGACTCATTTTTGGTTTGGCATCCTTAACTGCACTTTCAAGTACATACGGTGGCCATATGTGAAAATGTGCCAGTAAACAGGAACATTGGAGCAGGAGCTGATAAGTCCATAGATGTTGAAGAGCTTTAGTTTCCCTTGAAACTTGGAATCATAATTTAAATCTGAATTCCTGGCACAGAGCCAATTTCTAGCCTTACAGATTCTAACCAATTTAGGGTCCTGAATCAGCAAATGTAAGCTTTAAGCTTCACTTCAATGGGACTTAAATATAAGTGTAAAATTAAGCATGTGCTTAAGTGCTCTGCTGAAACATGTTAGGTTTCCACATGTGCAATGGATGTGCTGTCACATTTGGCTGGTGCCTAAGTTTTCTGAGGATGTTCCCTATATCTCTGCAAGCTGATTAATGCTTTTTTTCAGCGCATTGTTTTAACAAAGGACAAAAGCTGAATATTTTGCTGTGGAATTTTTGTAGCATATTTGAGACTAATTGCGTGTTGATGGGAAGTGAATCAAACTTTTGCAAAAATAACTGGAAGGAGCTTATTATTTAATGCTACTTAAGAATTAAATTTCTGACTCTGGCTCTTCAGAATTGCCAAAATCAGCCTCATAGTCAATTTCTGTAGTACTAGAAAATGTGAGAGTGTGTATGTCTTGATACGGTTGGTGAAATCCTGGCCCGCCGTGAAGTCAGTGGGAGTTGAAATATAATTTCCCAGCAAATTTCAAAACTATATGTTCGTTTTCACTTTCTGTAGCATCAGGTCAGCAATGAATGACACCATTGCCAACTGAACAACTCTCCTGTGTGAAATGAGGGGATGCTCCTATGTATCCCCATCATAAAAGCTGCCCCGATCACCACCTTCCGCTACACCTCTACCATGATCTGAAGAGACTGCTTTTGGGAGGAGAGGCTTGGAACAAGAATTCAGCCTCTGTGCTATCAACTTCATCTGTCTACATACTTGTAAACTCCCTTGCGCCATGATATCTAAGGGCATGGAATGAACAGGAATCAAGAGTCAATTCCCGTGCCCTCCTCTCTCTAAAAATGGTCCCTCCAAATCATAGCTGAGGCACACTGAGAGCATGGTTATGTAGAACTCTTAGGCCGTTTTCACTGAGCAGCTCTCGGCCACATTAATTCTGTGCCATCTTCAGGTTTCACTGGCTAGGCACAACTATACAACTCTATCTGGCATTGCCAACAAGTGTTCAGTGTGAGGTTACAGGCTGCCTGAGTATCTTGCTTTTCAAACTGGTGCTGTGTGCCTTGCTTCACTTCCATTGACCCTGGGCTATGGAAATATGGTCGTTCTCAAATTAGAGCGTTATAAGCACAACATGTTTTTAAGTTTAATGATTCTCAACCCATGTGATGGAACAACAATGCAGCATTTCAGAGTCAGCTGCTGTATCAGTTTGAGGGAGAGATATTTTGGCTATTAGTGCTGTCAAGCTGTCACACTGAGTTTTTTTTTAAATGTCAGGGTTTGACTATTTAGTCACTTACACCCATTTTAGCATACATCCATTTAAGCATTTCCTGATTAGGGTGCCAAATTCAGGAAAGTACTTAAACATGTACCTAGCTTTATGCACATTAGCAGTTCCACCTGTGGACTATGCACATGCTCAAAGTTAAGCACATGCTTATGTACATTCTTGAATTGGGGTCCTTGGCTGTGGTAAGTAAAAAGAGAATGAGGCCCTCTGAATGTACCTATATTCTCTCTTTTTCGCTGGGGCATGTAGTGATGCTGTCATAAGTCCTGCTGGTTTAAATGACCAAACAATTAGCCTTAAAGAAGCAAACTCTTTTTAAATGGTTTAAAGGATCTCGCTTTCTCTTTCTCTCTATATTTATCATTTATGATGTTTTTAGATGCCTGGGATCAAAATTAGGGCTTGAAGTTTAGTTCTCAAAGCTTATTTTAAAGCAACTTTTTCATTTGTCTCACTTGGACAAAATTCTATTGCTGTAACGTAATTGTATGAGTGACTGTGTCTGTTTAAGTGAATGGTTTAAGGTTACTATATTAAAGTGAACATTTCAACTTGGCTAACACAACCACTGAATAAACACATATTGATATTATAGAACAAAATAATGTATTAGTGCATTGCTCATTTGTGCTCTGATAGTCACCCTGATACTATTAGTCATGCGGGGAGTGACAAACACAATTACACTCGAGTGCTAATAGAGTGGAAGGGCAAAACTGCCTGACCTCGGCATCCCGGGTCGATTTAAATGTTTGATGTCTCATTGAATTAGTATCACAGTGTGAAAGACAAAGCTCAAACTAATGGAAATGAGCCTGGACATGCAATACTGCTGATTGGGCTGACATAATTAGAATAATATTCTTCACAGAGCTAATAACAAGCAGAAGAAATAAATAACTACGAGATAACTTAATGGCTGCATGCTAAAATGCTCCTTTGAATATGCTAAGGTTAGCATTTTCTATTTACTTTTGGAGCACTGGTGTTTCTTTTTCCCCCCATGTGACTATTAATTGAGGTGAAGAACTATATACTAATTGCTAAGGCCATATGAAAAGTGTGCAAAGTGTTTACAACGATATCTAACTTTTCTTCTGCACCATCATTGCTTAACCCTTCATCTGCCATTCTGCATTAGATCTGGCTCTATAGAAAACTCCCATGATCCTCTACAAAGAGAGAGAAATGCTGACACATGATAGATTAAAAAAGATGTGACTCTACATATTTTTGGCAGGGTGACCTCCACTATTCCAGGCTCTACAATTTAACCATATTGTGTGTGTGTAAATTTTATTTCCTTGGGTGTAAGTCATATTTTGGCAGCTGTTCCATGGTATTTTTAAGATAATTTTTAAGTAATACCTCATTGAAACTGGTGTTTGGCAATCTCTTGTCAATGTCACCTACTTGAGGATAGCAGACATTGACCTGGATTTAGGGAAGGAGAGAGAGAGGAGAGGTGGCCATACAGAAGTAAAGATGGATATTATTCTTTTTCACTACCTGGACCTCTTAACCCTCCACTACTATCTGCTATATATATAGTATAGTGGTGTATGAACCAGGCCCCCAGTCCAGCAAAAGGTTTAAGCATGTGCTTTAACATTAAGCATGAAATTAGTCCCTTCGAAGTCAATGGAACTAGTCACTTGCTTTAAGCTAAGCACATGCTTTAGTGGTTTGCTGAACTGGGGCCTAAGGATCTGATCCAAAGCCCATGGAGGTCAATGGAAGGATGACTTCTGTGGACTTTGAATTAGACTCCAAATGAAGAAATAGGTAACTTGAGTTGATTGGGGAGTTCTTTCTTTTTCTATGTATGTATCTTTTTGTGATCCCATTTCCAAGATTTTTCATTTCTTACATGAATGAGTTATGGGAGTAAATAGTGAGATAACAGCAGCTTAGTGTGAGATGGAGCTAAGTTTGAGTCTAAAAGGAGTGATGTAGCTTTCTGAGTGACAGCGATGCATTGTGCCTTGCTTGTACCCCAAGAGCGAGAGGTACTGTGGGACATGCCTCGCTAAGTTGAAAGCTTAGTGTGGTAGCTCTGTGGCTTGTAATTTGTGTTGGGAATGTCTTTTTGATGGGGGGTGCTGCTGGTTCATGCACCACCTGTGGCCTGATTGTCAAGAGAGTTGAACACCCCCAAATTCCACTGAAAGTGAATGGGAAATGCAGCACATTGGAAAATTAGGTTAGTAATGTTCATAGTGGACTCATGGCTGGACTTGGCAGTGACTTGCATTGTATTCTTGCGGCCATGATATCTTTCAAGAGATGTGTCACAGCTGCAAGAAAGCCCACTGACAGATGAAACTTGGGTCTCCGGGCTAGATAAAAGATTTCCATTCTCAACTCTTTAAACTCATTAAAGGTGCCTAGATTCTTTTAATGCATTAGAAGGCCCATCAGTGCAAAGAGTTATAAAACGTATGCTGTTAATGTTCCATTTGCATGAACTGGAAAGCGTGTTATAAATAAATAGGGTGCTATGGCAGGTAAGCAAACTTTTGTAGCTTCCCAGGACTGTGCATTCGCTTTGACCAAGGCGCTGCAGAGAAATGTCTTTTATGTTCTTATCTTTTATGTTTCCAAGCTGACTTCCATCTGTTACTTTCAAATAATCATAATAAAAAGGGCCAAGCATTTTCACTAAATTACATTATTTCACTTCATTAAGGGTTAAGGGTTTTATTTCAGTTTATTACCAGTTTATACTGAGTTAGCACTGCTGAGCCAGCAGATGCCACTAGATCAATGGCTGCAGTAGTGGTGGAGCTCTTCTCTGGTCTCCTCATAGGAGTCATTTATGCTGTGGGTTCAGTACAGAGGAGGAGAGGCAGAGGGAAATGGGACTTTGGAGTTTCACAAAATAATGCTAGATGAGCAATATAAAATGGGTAATAAGGTGGAAGTACTGGTACAAAGTAGACCACCGAAAACAAAAGATGACGGGGGTAATCTAGTAAGCAAAACAAAACAAGGTCCCGGTCCTGCAGTGAGCTCTCTGTAGGGAAATCCCTGGGCCTTTCCAGAGCCCTGCCAAAGTCAATGTGTACAGAACTCATTATTTGGTTGGGATCTAAGGTCCTGATCCTGTGGGACTACGCCCAGTAGTAAAGTTAAGCATGTGCTTAATTTGTGCTCATGGGTGGAGCAGGGCTGATGTAGATATTCCTACACTGTCATCCTATTGGTGGAGGGTGGAGCCAGAAGTGGGAGGAGACAGAGTGGGAGTAACTGGAGCATATTTGCTCTCTGAATCTTCTGGGCTTCAAAGCAGGCTTGGGGCCTAAGAAAGCAGGTGAAAATAGTGCACTATCAACCTGAGAAATACAAGGTAACTGAAATAGTCTTTTCATGTAAGAGAAAGTGGGGAATCTGACTTTGCCAATCATGTAGTTATATGTGTTTGCCATTTTGTTTGTATTATACAACCTTTTAGAAGGATGTAAACTTTTTCCATCGAGGGTTAGGATTTTTTGGTAGTGCCCATATATCCTTTGTTAATAAAAGCACAGGGTTGCAAGCCATGTTGTCCCTTAAACTTCATTTTTATTTCCATTCCTCTCCCCCCCCCAATTACTAATCTGTGGAAGTTCCAGATCAATATAATTTCCACATCATTGGTTTAGTTGATGATAATAATTGGGGCTGGCTGAAAATTTCTGAAATTTGATTTTGTTTTAATGGAGGGAAAATATTTTGAAATATTTTTTCCCCTTCAGTTTTTTGACCTGGTGTTGAGCAAGTTAACATTTTTTTCTGCATTTTGAAATTCTGATTATTTGTGAAAATTTTAACAAAAAGTTTCATATTTCCCTCCCTCTTTTTACAAACCAGCCCTAATAACAGTTCTTTGAATGTATAAGCTATTGTTTATGATATCTGCAGAAGAATAGCTAGTTCAGACACAATTCCAACAATCACAATCTGAGAACTGGGAAAGGTGCAAATCTGAAGCCAAATCAGGAAAAGACAACCAATCTTCTATTTCCCATCCTTTGACGAGTTTCTTTTGGTCCTGTTGCAGATTGTGTCTGTTTATATTTCAGTTCCCACATTGTGCATGCAGACAAGGGCGTACCCACCTAGTGAGCCTGAAGACTGCTTATTCACATTTTCTTCTTCCTGTGTTTCTTTCATCCTCTGATTGCACAAAAAAAGACCTACTATTTCACTTACACTTAAGTCATACAGACGTTTAAACAAAGAGGGAAAGAATGAAAATCAAACTGTTTTAGGGAGACATAACTCTCTAACACAATTATATTGCAAATACAATAACCATAACCATTCTGAAAGGTTGCATTTAATTAATTCAAAGTAAAACTGCTATCTGGCATCCTTTAGTGCTTAATTCTCCAGAGTTTCTTATGGTGATAGGCAAAGTGGCTGGAAAATGCTCCCATTCTGATTTGTATGTGTTAGGCTACCACTATACATAGGTGCAAATGATAAACCAAAGTACAAGGCAAAGGAGAATGAAGCTCCTAAGGTATACTTTTTTATAGCACTAAAGTGACTTAGCAGCCTCAGCTCTATGGAAAGCGAATAAAATGTAGACCCCTAAGGCTCAGATCCTCAAAGACATGTAGGTGCATAATTCCTGATTTGGGAGGGGTAGGCACCTGGGAGTAAGTTGTTTTTGAAAATGGGGCTTAAGTCCCTAAGAATCTTGGGCACCTCTGAGAATCTTACCCTAAGAGCTACTGGCACATGTACATTAGAACCAAGCTGTCACAGCAGCTTTATTACTCAGGTACCTTAGTCTCTGTAGGGCCCTAAAAGTGAAAAACAGACTTGCCTACCAGCAATGACCAAGTAGTTCAATAGATGATAACCAAAGTGTAACGGAATGTCGAGGAGGCATTATTTGCAGTCTCTTTTTAAACCACTCAAAAGACTCCTGTTGACTTCAATGAGCTTTAGATCAGGCCCAGAATGTTCAGAAACTGAAAGTGCTTTTTTACTTATTGTGTCATGGGGGAGGGAGTGAAACTACCTTTCATTAGGTGGATTTATGAGACTGAAATGTTAAATGTTTAATTTAGTACCAGAGGAAAGACTGTGGACCCCGCAGTAGGCCGCTATGAAATGACCTGCATGCAGGGGAGTTTCTCCCTAACTACAATTAATCAGAGGTTGGTTCATGCTTTGAACGCTTGCTTATTTTAAACCTATACATGGATATTCTTATGTCTAGTCCTGTTTAAAATCTTGCTATGGTCTTGGTCTCTGTGATGTCTTGTGGAAATGAGTTCCACAGACTAATAGTGCATGCTGTGTAAACAATATTTCTTTGTTGAAAGCCATCACTAAGTGTTAAAATGCAGCCATGTGGGAGCCATTTTGAATGGCATCATGAGACATTGTTCAGGAGGGATAAGTAACAATTGTTCAAGTTTAAACTATTGGGGAACATTAGGTAGAACAGATGTAAAAATTTCATGCACTTTGGAATTTGACAAGGGCACTTCAGTTAAAACCCAGGCTTTTCCACAAAACACTGTGGGATCTTTGATCACAAAAAGAGCTTCTATCTCATTCAAAAGACAGAATGTGATTGGTAAATTTAAATGAATCCCTTCATGATGTGAACTCAAGTCTCCAGTCAAGATGCACTGGAAGTGCTAGTATTCCAATGCTAATTAAACAAAAACAGCCTAAGACAATTTGGATCCCTCTTAGGCTAATAGGAGTGAATAATAGCTACAGAGAAAGAGAATAAAGCAAGACACAAATTTGTTTGCAAATGTGGAAATATCATGAACGGCTATGGACCTGATTTGCTTTGATACCATTTGACAATCTGATAATTTTTGCAAAGATGTACTTAAAATGCCATTTCATTGAAAATTCACGATTTTTTCAGTTGTTTAAAATACACATTACATCTTTAATTTGCAGGGCTGCGTGTTAATTTTGCTGAGAGCACCATTTATTTCCCTTTCCTTCCACTTTGTTTAAAGTCAGTTGTTGACAACTCTCAAGCGTGTCAAACTCTCATCGCTAATAATTGCTTAAGGACCCCTAACTTCTACAAACGTTGGTTCCAGCTCAAAAACCAATGCTACAGCCCTGTTTGGGGAGGGGTGGGGGTGGGGGAAAGCGGGGGGAGGGAGGAAGAAGAAACCAGAGAACTTCTTCTGATGAATTTTTGATTTTCCTTTTTAACAAAGAAATGTCTGTGATTCAAAGAAATAGCTTAAAGTGATATTATAAAATAGAATATGGAGTGCACTGTTCTGAATGACTCTTTGCTTTTAATGTGAGGCTGAAAAATTGTCAGTGCCTTTTTTGATTAGATGAGATTTTCTTTTTTGTTCTTGATCTAAGAATTGAGGAGAAAAACATGCTACTTGCATTTGAATATGGTATAAGCTAGCTATAATGTGTTGGAGATAAAGCAATACCAGAACTGCCTCAAGGCGGCACCTGTATCTATGGGTCAATGCCATTTCTCTTTAGATCACTGCTGTGCCACTCTCTTGGCTGCTGCTTTATTAGGCTTAATTAGGCAGGCTGTCACTTTTATTGGTGATGGAAAAGGAAGATAAGTGGATTACTTGTGTCATCTATCTCTATCCGGACGTGTCTAAAAAGTCTAAAGTGATTGCTGTGGGCCACAAATATATTCCACAAGAGGGAGAAAAGGGAAAAAACAAAACCAAACCCAAGAAATGTATAAATGTCTAGAAATGATTTACCTTTGGCACTACTGTGTGTAATTTCAAACCCACAGGGAAAAGAGTTACAGTACATACATAAAGTCTTTGTGTTCAGAGGGAGAAGGTTGTCTGTAATGGTTTTTGGTGGGATCCAAATGAAAAAGCTGTTTTCTACTTAAAATCCTACCCGCAGTTTTATTTTTTTTCAAGTTAGTCCAATTTACTAAAAAAGCACAGCACATGTGGCTGGTGAAGGATAGCAGGCTCTTCTAATGACGTATTTTTTCTTTTGTTTACTATTTAGACTAACATTCAGGACATTTTTGGGTTATTTAGAGCACGAGTCTATGTGTTTTTAGTGATTATATATGGGGGCAGTTAGTTAATTTCTTACTAATCTAGCAATGGGTAGAAATGTCAAGGTAACCAAACGAATCATTGACTGGCACAACAGCAACCAATCAGCATTTGCAATTCTTTGAAGTTCTAAAATACCATCCTCTCAGAGGATCTGCTGTAAAGCCCAGTGAAATCAATTGAAAGACTCCCACTGACTTCAGTGAGCTTTGGATCAGACCCAGAATGTTCAGAAAGTGAAAGTGCTTATTAGCTATTGCATTAAAGAAGAAAAATGAGACTCCCTCTTATTAGGTAGCTTTATGAGAACGAAATGTTATGCGCTTCATTCAGGGTTGGATGCTGATGCACACTAAGCTGAAAGATTAAATAAAATAGATGTTAAATTCTTTAAAGCTTTTTAAGCTATTGAATCCTGAACGAAGTGGCAGATGATGAAATGTTTTAAGTTTTAAAGGGCCTGAATTTGTAAAACAGACTAGTTTTCAACTACAGAAACCTGAATTAAGAGATCAGCATGTCCCTTGTTATTATGATTTTTATTATTTGTGTTACAGTAGCACATACAGGGCCCAGCTGAAATCAGAGCTCTGTGGCACTAGGGACCATCCACAGACATGGAAATAAAGCTGCTGACGCTCTGTTGACTCATTGTGGCAGACATGGCTTATTCTCTCCACTCAAAGTGCAAAAGAGTTGGAAGTGGCTTTCTAGAAAGAGGGAGTCATGAAGTAAGATTCTAGCAATAACTAGGTTCAAGGAGTCCCTTTCACCACTTCACTTCCCTACATGTTTTATAGTGAGACATGGATAATAGGTACTATGTATCCAAGTTTAACTATCCTATGGTAATCCTCATCAAATCCCTTACGCTGCAGGGGAAGTGTTCCACTATGCAGAAGATGTATCAAAGTGCAATCCCTTGGTCTGACACCAATTCCATTTACACTAGCGTAAATTTTTCAACAACAGTTTTAACAGTAGAGAAAATGGGAGCAGAACCTGGCCCCTCTGAATCGAGACTCAGGCTGGTTTAGAGAGCTACAGGCAAATTTCCAGGGTGGTGTCCAGAACTTGGAGGTCCCCAGGACTCTTGTAGCAGTGGCTGACCAGGCACAGATCTGTGAGCCCAGGGCCCAAGAGAATTTAAATTACAAATCTATCATGTGGGGTGGCCCCATGAGGCAGCTCTGGTTACTTTTTGATTGTCTTGGGCTTGAATTTAGCAAGCTACCAGGCTATGCATTAAGGGGTATGATCCGAGACAAACTCAGGCAGCATAAAAGAGGAGGGGACATGTGTTTCAGGTGAACCTAAGAGACATCTGGATGCAGCAGAGAACCCATGCAGTCTGATGGTGATGCTTCCAACTGCATTATCTGAGGGGTAGAGAAATGAATCCCATAGCCCCAGATCCTACCATTCGAAGTGACAGTAGGTCACAATGAGAGCTGTGTGAATAATGGATTTTTCATTTCCCCTAGCAACTCCAAAAAATCGATTTAGGGTCAAACCGAAACTTCAATTTTTAAAAATTGTTGGTGAATTGAAAAGTTGAAAAAAGTTAATTGTGGATCAAACAAAATATTTGTTTCATTTAAACTGTGTTTTTAACATTTTTGAATTATTTAAAAAAATGAAAGAAATTTTGAACCAAAAAGTCATTTGAATAAAAAAAAATCCACAAAATTATTTAAAAAATGTTGAAACAAATTATTTCAACTTTTCAGACTTTTTTTTACACCAACAATTCAGCTAAACGAACATGAATTCACATAATGTTTCAATGTTGCTGAATCTGATTTTCACTGAGAAGACTTTCTGCTGAAAAATCTCACCCAGTTGAAATCACAACTACCCAGACCACTTTGAGTGGCCCGTCTCTCCTGTCCCTGGAAGCCTTTACTCACCAAGTCCAACATTGGTGAATATGCCTGTATTTTGAGGACACCTCTCTTCTCCCCTGTACTTAGAAGGATATCAGTCTTTTTTTTTCGGGGCTGCCTTAAAAAAGACATGAAAATTCCTTTTGATCTGCCACAAGAACCCTGAAATTGCTGTGGATACTGCAGATATTGACAAAACCATCTCTGGAGCAGATTGCCAGAAGCAAGTCAAACTTTTCTAATACCCAGTGCATGTATTTTCACTAGAAATAGTTTCCATTTTTTTCCTTTTTTATTTGTAATCTAAGAGGCTAACTTCTGACTCGCAATGGAAAGTGTTCCCTTTGTCAGTAGATAGAGCAGTCTCTCTTCCTTCCTCTCTTTCCTCAGCTTAAATCTCTCCCTCAGGCAAAGAACACAATATTTTTCTCCTTGCTCTTTTCAGCTCTTTCACATAAGCCCATCTACTTTCTCTGAACTACTTGTGGCTTTTCCTTCATGGACGTTTTACTTGGACTAGTGAAACCAAAGCAACTTGCTTGATAACTTCACATCTCATTTGCACCACAAGCTGCTGGCTGCAGTACACAGCATTTCCGTCTTTTCGTAACATGCCCTTGATCCTTCCGAATAATAACTCTCTGCCTCATTAGGGCCATATTCAGTGCTCCTTACTCAGGAAACTCCCATTGACTTAAGCAACATGACTTCAGGAGGAGTTTTCCTGTGTAATGCATGCTGTATAGGGCCTTTAAATGATAGATCCTGTATGCTGCACCGGTGGCATCTTTATTCAAGGTTCTGCTTTGCATAGGCAGTCAGCCAGTCTGTTTGCATTGGAGCTTCAAAACTTTTCATTCGTTATTCAGTTCTGGGTGTTTAGGGTTTATTTTCTTTGCCTTAAAGACCCTTCTTCTTAGATGTTGCCTAGCTGTATCCATACGTATTGAGACAGCTATGGGTATAAGCATAGTGTCATGGAACTCCATCAATAGGAAAGACAATTTCAAAGCTAACTGGACCAGTTTTTTTGTGTGTGAAAGATTTATTTTTTTTTAGCTATAATATGCTAGAATAAAAATTAACTAGTGCCAGGAATTTACACATGAATATACCTTGGAAAATCTTGCAGATCACTATTAAGCCAAGAAATATTCAAAAAGTTGATGTGGGTACAGTATTCAATCTTTTAATATTAATCATAATCATGTTAGTCTACCTACACCTACAATGCTTTGTTTCATTCTACATACAGTCTTTGCTTATTTATTTTAATTACACTATCTGCTCAGACTTGAAGTCTTTTAAACTCCCAGCTCAAGATTTGAGGTGTCAAAGTCTTTGATTTACAAAGAAAATATTTTGATGTATGTTCAGTGTTTATTTTCCAGTGTTGAAAGGAGGAATCTATTCTCTTCCATAATGTGCCATTACCAGCCTTACTATATGAGAAAAGGGTATATAACTGTCTTTACAAAAGGGATAAGGGATGGCCTTTGGAGACTGTCAGTGCTACTCAATTAGCCAGATGGGCTACTCTTGAACAATGGAAGATGATCTTTTCCCACTCAAGGACTGAATGTGAATGTTGAAGAGCTTTGTACCCCTGGGAATGATAGACTGCCAAACAAACCTGTGTTTACTGCATAACAACGCAGTACATTACTCCCAAGCCACCAAGTCAGTTATTCTTTTCTATTGCTGGGTGGACTAGCAGTTAAGGGCCAGATTCTGATACATTTACTCACATTGAGTGACACCTGACTCCACAAATGGTTCTTCTAACTCCCTGAAGCAATCCGAGCACTGCAGGTACATTACTCCAGAGATTGTGCAAAGATCCGTCTGTTCACAGGCATGCCTAGCTGGAAAAAAAGCTTATATATAGCATATCTAGTTGAAAATGCTAGAAAAGGCATCTGCCTATCTATGTGCTTTTTGTTATTGTGAAGTTTCATTTTGTAGGCAGGCAGACATGCAGTACACTAGAAGGGGAAGATGTTATCTCAGAAAGACAAAAAGCTCTTTATTTTAAAATGATTAAATTTAGTAAAATATAAACATAACTACTGCAATGCAATTAAATGCTTTCACTACGAACTTCACTGCAAATGACTCCATGTTCCTTCCAGCAGTGTCTAGACGACCCTCCGTCCTGATTCACCCAGTTCAAATTATTTTATAAAATGAGATTATCATTCATAACCCTAAAACTGCTGCCCCCAAGGATACAAGAAACCCCTCACTTAGAAGAATTAAAAGCTGCTTCTTCACTTTATCAGAAACAAATAACCCCTTACCAATATTTACTCATCAGCCCTATTTAAGATTTTAAAAATAATAATTCTTAAACTCACATTCTTTAGTTTAACCAATTAGAAACACAGAGACCAGGGGAAAAAAAGGGCCACCTATGCGCTAAACTACATTTCCCAGAAGAACATAGGGCTAAAATCAGATGTGTCACACCCCTTCCTTGTGTAAAAGCTTGACCCTCTGGCTGTATCTCCATTATGAGTAGCTGCTGCAACAAGGGACCTTCTAGAATCTAGAGCGGACAACACCATTCAGGCTTTCTATGGCTTTTCAGTATCACAATCAAGCATGTAAAATTCTCATCAGCAACACGCTAAGGTATCTCTTTGATGACAAATATTGCATCTAGTTTTAGTTACTCTATATAATGGGCCTTCTTAAAAAGTATTTTCCCTGTGATAGTTCCTTTGATTCTCAAATGCTTATGAAAGTACAGGCCTTTCGAAACATTCCTCCATTTCTGATATGTTTAATGGAGTTAAAGGATGACCACAGGCCACTGCAGAGAAGGAGAAAAATGGATTATCCACCTGAAGAAATATCTGAGTAAAATCATATGTAGTCATTACACACTCCCATTGTATCCCTCGCATTCCAGCAGGGACATGTTTTGTAATGGTTTTTGACCCTGTAACATTTAACTCATTAACTATGTCCCAGTTAACTCTTTGGAGGCTCCCAGGCCTCACAAGAACCAGTCTGAGGTTTTTGGATCTAGTTTGTCTTTAAGTTTCAAAGAGGATCCTGATTTTAAAAGCTTATTCACTCATCTCTAATCACGTTTGTTCCTTTTCTTCAAGCATTAAGATAATTAGACATCAAGAAGTATAGCTTAAAAAAGCTATTTCAACCCATAAAGTTCTTATAAAGAGCTAGTTAAGACTAGTTTTAAAGACTAGTGCATGATTTTCAATTAAAAACACATTGTCTATTGTGTTCATATCTATGCATTTCCAATAAACACTGGGCCAAATTTTTCTGCCAGCTTACTTAGAGTTCAGCTGAACTAATTTGACCCTCTGTATTAATTTCTAATGCACAGTTTTTTTTATCCATAGAAAGTAAATGGAAAGTTTATGAATGTCAATGCCTCTATGTTGCATCATTTCTCTTTTATTTCTAGGAAATCTGGGCTAGAGATCCTGCTCTCCTGCATGCATGGAGGGATGGAGGCTTCCTATGTCCTCTCAGACTCCTGGTGTGCCAGCACAGGAAAGGCAATATCTAGTCCTAATTACATTAAAGAGTTTCCTATTTCCATCTGATCACATTAGCATTAATTTTTGCTTTTATGAGATAAAAATCCAGTACCAAAGTGCACAAATATTATTGTTCTGTATTAATGGCTTCTAAATCCAATTAGTGAACATCATTATTGCAATATATTAGTACTTTCATTGTACACAAGAGACAACAAACAAGGTTCCCATGAAGTCGCATTATAAACGACTTCTCTATAGCCTCCTTTGACTACAGTAAGTCCTGTGAACTGCTCTCCATTACCACACAACATACTATATAGTTCTAACAGCACTAGGGAAAAGCATCTGTCACAGGGCAGAGGTTTTATTTTAGACTCTGAATGGAGTGCTGGACATGCTAACTTCTCTTGCTGTGGGTCCATCCAGTTTTTCTTAGGGATGGGAGTATTCTACTTTTACAGCTGACATAACTCAAATTCCATGGTAGAAAGAAAAGGAATACTTGTGACACCTTAGAGACTAACCAATTTATTTGAGCATAAGCTTTCGTGAGTTACAGCTCACTCTAGCTCACGAAAGCTTATGCTCAAATAAATTGGTTAGTCTGTAAGGTGTCACAAGTACTCCTTTTCTTTTTGTGAACACAGACTAACACGGCTGTTACTCTGATTCCATGGTAGGTGATATAACCTGTTTGTTAAGCACATTTTAAAGAGACATTCTGTATTTTAATGGCCATGTAGTAGCTGGCTATCAACAGTCTGTGCTCCCTGCCTGGAGACAGCATACAAGGTTTATTAAATATTAAGAAGCTGTTCATTACTTTGTGGACATCTGACAACAGAACATATGCATATTTAGAAAGCATCCAGTTAACTTCTTTAAAATAGCTGCTTCGGTTAAGGGGAAGGACTAATGTTTATCTGGCTAAAGATGCATAAAAATGTGGCTTCTTCTTTGAAGTGAGCTCTTTTGCTCCTGGTACATGAAAATGTTGAAATTTACCTAAGATGCTTATTTTGAACAAGAACTAAATCTCCCTCTCCTCCCTCAATGCAGAAATTCAGGCCTCTCATGCAGGTTCTGTTTTGCAATGCCATTTAAATGATCAAACAAAGTAACAGTCTGAAGAGACATTTTCTTAAGAGGATTTTGTCTGTTTGCTCCCTTTTTGATGATCCTTTAATTTTTTGGGGTGAATTTCACCCTCATGCAGAGGACCTGAGGATACTGCTCAAGTTCCACTCCAAGTCTTAAAGTAGAAGTCTTTGCCCTTTTTCCTATCCTGCGGCGGCTTTTTTTGCAGAACTCCCATTGGCTTGTTGAGAGTTCCACAGAGAGTAACGGCCCTTTGTGAGCTGGCTGCTTGCAGGGAGGATGCTCAAGTTGTGGCTTAGTACAAGTCGTCTTCGAGAAATTCAGATATTTCTGTCTCATAATAATTAGCGTTAGTGGCTTTCAGAGATTGATGAAGATGAATTAAAGATTGTCCTGAGCTGACCTGAACAAAACATTTCATTTTGATTTTTGAGATTTTTTTCCCTTTCAAAAATGTTTTAAAATGAGATTAAAATGTAGTTTTAAAACAGAAAATAATTTCTAATTGAAAAGTCCAAAGCATTTCATTTCAAAAATATTGAAGTGAAACATTTTGACTTTTTGGGAATTCTTTTAGTTTTTCCGACCAAAACAATTTGTCAAAATTGACACAAATTTGTGAAATGTTTTGGTCAACCTGAATCTGCATTTTTTACTGGACAGAAGTTTTGCCCAGCTTTAATTGTAAGTTCCTCTTGCAACACATGTGCACCTCAAGTTTAGAGGGAAGGTTGAAATCCATATTTCATGTAGGTTCAGAATATTGATATTTAAGTCCTGTTGACCATTTAAAATTGAAGTCCAGTGTGGCTTAATGATGGGTGACCTGTCATAGAAAAAATAGGAAAATCCCAAAATGATATGGTTCAGTAAAGTTTAATTATTTTGCCCATTAATTTCTATTTTGGTAGGACACTATATTTAGAAGTGGAAATGCAAAACTACTGTGAAAAAGGCTATTCTTGAATTACGGTGAAATCTTCACAAGAGACTTCGACCTCCCCTATTAATGTCCTCCTATTGTGTCCCCAAATTCATTATTATTATTTGTATCAACTGGATTGAGATCCAATTGTGCTGGGTACCATACAAATGTAGTGAGAGAGTCCCTACCTTGAAAAGATCACAGTTTCAATTGACAAGACAGCCAAAAGGATCAGGTAAGGAAGTATTATAATCCTCACTTTATAGATGGGGAATTGAGGCAGAGAGAGATATTAAGTGACTTGTTCTGTGGTGGAGCCAGAAATTGAACTTGGATCTCCTGAGTCCCTGTTTAGTCCCATAAGACTATTCTTTTTCTCAGTGCTTTGCTGGGTATTATTCTGCTCCATCTTTATTAGGTTTCCTCCATTAAGAGTTCTGTCATTTCCTTTTCGTCTGACTGGAAAGTCTGTATTCATATTTCCTACTCCAGTTTCACACACATGAGTTCTGAATGGTTTAGAGAAACATTCACACTCTTAGGTGCACATCAGAACCAAACCCTACCAGCACTGAGTATGACAGAGCCTTCTTTCTGATCCAGCGAACAGACAGGACCTGCTGTCTAAGGGCCCACCCCCCAGTCCTTCCTGGGAAGGGTTGGAAGGCCTTTGGTCTACTGAGACCCCATAAGACTGATGAGTGACTTCTGGTAAGATTTTAGTGTGCACATAGGAGCTTTTATTGTTTTTATATGTTTTCTCTACAATGCTTTCACCTTAAGAATAAATGTGCTTGTTTATAAAGAGCTGTGTGGTAATTGGTGACCGGGTTGCAATTCCAGGTCTTTATAGCCTTAGAAGAGAAAGCAAAGTGCAGATGCTAGCCTGTGAGGCAGTCTGGCTTCCTGGAGATATCACCGTGTAGGCAGGCAGCCTGACAAAGCCCAGTCAGGAGGGAGAGGGACATGGATCTGTGCCCAAGAGATGTGATGGCTGAGGAGCTGGGACCCTAGAGTGGATGCTCTTGAGGGAAATACAGGTACAATTGCCCTGAACTTTGACCCTGCATTGTCACTATCCTTAGTAATAATACCTTATTTTGGTCTCACCAGGTTGTGTCTTTGAACTTTGACTGAGCAGCTCAGCTTCCATTATCTAGTTCTCTCAGCTCCCCAGCCCCTATCTCTCTGAATATAACCATCAGTGTTTTCCTACTTTGAGTTCTGCTGACAGCCTCATCTGTATCTCTTAGCTCTTCCACATGTCCCCTGGCTCCCCTAGCATATGTGTGTCTGCTTCCAGCAGATTTGCACTATCTTTCCTCTGCTGCATGTTTCTGTTCTTCTGCACTGTCTCCCAGATCTTCTGTTTGTTCTCTTCCCCTCCAGACATGTTTCTCCGCTCCCTTTGCCAGTGTCTTTCATTTCCCCTGGCCAATACCTCTTCCTAGGAGCTCCTTAGAGCCATTCAAGTTTCCCGTCCTAGGTCTTTCAGCTCCTTCATCTGACTTTCAAATCCCCCAATCTGTCTCTCTGAGCAACCTTCCTCTTTATGTCTGTTTCTTCTGGTCATATATCTCTGCTTCCCCAGCTCTCAGGAGGATTAGAGCTTTCAGTATCTTCTCTGGAATCAGATGAGTGTGAAGAAGGTGCCAAAAGCATTGACTGAGTCCAGGGCAATGAACGCAGAGGAATTCAAAGGAGGCAGAAAAAAAGCACGCTCATCTCTTACAAACTTGCCTCTCCGTGACCAGTGCATGAGGCCTGATCACATGTTAATTTGTATGAGTACAGAGTGCTAACTGATCTCCATGGTTTGTTAATGGGAAATTTTCATAAAAGTTGCTCCACTGGGATTTCTGGCAAGTCTTAGGTCCTCTTAATTTTGACATTTCAGCCATCATATTATAAACTGTATTCAGTTAGGGAGGGGTGGAAAAAAGCCTGCCCAGTCAGCCAAAAAACAAGGGGCAGGCGATTTCCTTCCTCTGCTGCACTTGGTAATGAAACTGGTGGGGGAAGAATGCCGAAGAACCTCTGTAGGGAACTAGATTTCCCATGAATTGCTTGAAGATGAAATTTAAAAAAGCAGCTTTTCAAAAAGAAAGACCTGTGTTGGTGCAAACTGAGGAAAATTTCAGCTTTTTCAAGTCTCCTTGAACTCTGATTTTTTCTCATTAGAGGGCTTCCCCGATCCTGCTTTCTACTAAGTTTGCAAGTCTCCAACTTCTCTATGAGCCTTTTCAGTGTCGTTCTCTAATGGGAGTTCTTCCACTCCAAACAGCTCTTTTGCTGCTAAAGGAAGCATTTGTATTTTGTTTTTGTTGCTGCTGTCCAAGACTGACAAATGGGTTTAGTCTCAGGTTCTCCTTTCAATTATTAATAAAAAATATTGTATTACCGAAGGCTAACCCAACACTGCGTTCCTTTTACAAACCTTTGGCAACTAGCAATCTTGTCACTGTCTGAAGAGTGGAGACGAAAATCTTTTTTCTGCTCTCTTCCCCCCCCACTCCCCTTTCCCTCCTTCAGAAATACTTTTAACAAGTGGATTGCAGTATGGCTTCAAATTTTTTTTGCTAATAAAGCACTGTGATAAATAAAAGTGAATGCGCCGTGCAGTCAGATTGCCACTTGTTTAGGGATTAAAGTATCGATTCCTGAATATTGCAGATTTAGACACGGGTTAATTAAACATTTACATATATGTGTAGAACAATATATTGTATGGTACAATTATATGCACTTTAATCAGAATCTGTGGGTGTTGTGTGTTTGCTTGTTCCATGTTAATTGGCATCATGCTGACTCCTAGCTTAGGTATTTGGCTAGATGGAACAGAATAGACATGGTGTTTTAAATATTTTAATTAGGACCAGCAGTTCCCGGCTCGCTCATTTCTCATTGGATTGTTTTTCATGCATGAATAAATTAGCTAGCATGGAAGTACTTTGCAGAAAGTAGTTGCCCTCTAGCCATAAAATGAGTCCTGTTCATTAATACTTTAATGAAATTAGCTGTGAGCAAAATATTATTCCTTTTAACTGTGTTCTAATTTCTTAATTTTAATTAGGCACATAATTGTAGTGTGCTGAAATTATCTTAATGTACAGCAAGAAAAGTTCTATCACTGTGGGCCTGTGGCTGAAACTTGAGCACACTCCCAGCACATTTCAGCTTGCAGTTTCTTTCCTTCAACTTTTCCTCGCTCGGATCAAAATCTTTTCCTTACTTTGCATTACTAGAGTGTGTCATTAGGAGCTGGCTAATGCTTGTAAGTACTTTGAAGATAAAAACCACTAGAGCAGTGCCAAGCATTGTTGTTGTTAGAAAGCATTCATTGGATAATTTTGCTAACAATTTTAGGGGAAAAAATTACTAAGCACTGAGTATATCTAGCAAGAAGGTTAATGGGAATTGAGGACACTCAATGGTTTTAAAGTTGGGGACCCTAAAACCTATCTAAGTTTTCACACCCTTTTACCGCTTGACATTTGTTACATTTAGCTTTTAATAGTAAAGGCTGATGTAAGAAATGTCAAGCAATGACTTGGATTTTGGCAGCTCCAGGGTCAGTTTCCTACAATATAATGTTAATTCTTATTGATTAGCCTATGTTTTAAATTTTACAACAGCAGCCTGTTATTTCATTGCCTGATTCAGCTCAGTGGGGACACTGTTCTACCACAGACTAAACTGAACTGTAGCAAATGCGTGAACTACAATACTTTGCACATTGTGTTTAAAGCAAGTCTTCTCAGTGAATATTCTTATCCCCCTAGGGAAACTCATGCAGAGACACTAGGAGCCTGATTTTCAAAACTGCTGAGCATCTTCATCTCCCATTAAAGTCAATGTCTCATGGCCTTTAAAAATCAATCCTTTGTGTCTTGCCCAAGACCAAGCAGTGAGTTGTTGGAAATAGAAACCCAAGTGAAATCGACGGGGCCAGGATATTACCTAGAATTCCTTGCTGCCCAACCCCATGCGAAACCAAGTGGTCCATTCTACCATATCCTTCAGGAAAGTAAAGCTCAAACAAACAGTGGTTGTTAACTAGATGTGAAACAAAGCCCCTGACTTGAGTAGCTAAGTACTGGTGCTTGTGAATGACTGAGCGTGGGATACAAGTTGGCATTGAATTTGGACCCAACGACATTGTGCCAGTTTATGCCAGGCCTGAATTGTTGAGAAATGTCATTAATGATGTCTCTAATTTATGTACGTTTTATATACTGCATTATAGGTTCTATTCTTCAGAAGTCTATGATTCTGGCTACAATAATCCTCTCCCGTGTCCCACACAGTCCCTTTGAAATCAGTGGGGTTGCAGAATTTGGCCCAGGCCCCCCAAAAGGAGCTGTGTCCGCTTGTACCCTTAGCCATTTTGCTATAACAACAGGGACCTTTGGCATTGCTAAAATGGAATTTATAGTTGAAATGCATTTTTGCAGCATATTTTATTGCCTTCTGTAATTGGCACCTGCTCTAAATAATATGGATATTTCTTATTTAAATAATATATTATGGCTAATTGTAATACTTCATTATGCCCACAATTAAGTGAACTGAGGTTGGTTTACAATTAATACTAATACTAGTTGATGTGTAATTTGAATGTAATTTGCTGCTGTTAGCAGATTGCCAGTGGAAAGAAGAAAGCTAAGGGATTTCTTGTTTCCAGTGGCAATCTTGTTTTTCTAGATAAACAATTTTAAATAAAATGTGTGTTATATTCAGATAACTAATGAAGTAATTAGACTAAGCAGTCTGCTTTCCTTTTTGACCAATCATTGTCATTTTGCTGTTTACACACACGCACACCCTCTTTAGAGACTTAATCTATTAAAGATTAGTAAAATGAATACAGTACATCTTTAATAGTTTGAATGCTATGGAGTACACTGGATAAATTCAGATAACTCTGATTTCACATAATCAAGGAAAATGTTCAGTGTAATCCACTGAAATCAGGATAACGATCCTACATCTGATCATAGGTAACTCAAAATGAGAAGGTTTCAGAGTGGTAGCCGTGTTAGTCTGTATCAGCAAAAACAACCAGGAGTCCTTGGAACTTCAGTTATTGTTATTGAATGATATGACCAGCGATTTATTTGGAGGAGAGAATCCAGAAATATTTCTCTCTTAAAAACTCTTTTCTTTGGGTCTTAGTATTCAGTAACTTCTAAGCCATCCTTAACTGGCAGTGTAAATTCCTTGCTATGGAGATATACGGCCTGCGTCTCTTGTAAATCCAGTAACTAGCGGTATTTGGCTAGTTGAGTTCTTCAATTGTGGTAGTTTTGGCAGTGTGATAAACTGTTCTATGGTTCAAAAAATTAATAGGAAACGTCTAATGTCCATGCATATAACTGCTGACTTTTAACAGCCATCATGTAAAAATGACTTAGCTGAAATTTTCCAATCAGATCTATAAAAAAGTTAAATTTGAAATGGCTTCAGCCATTTTTTAAGTAAGTACAAAACTGCTAATGCCAACATGGGAAATATTCTTTTTTTTTCACCTAAGTTAATCAGAAAACAAAACAAAGAAACAAACTAAAAACGCCTGTATTAAGACAAAGCATGAAATATATAAGCCCCAAAGGACTATAACTAATGAGCATCTCAAAAGGGAGGTTAGAATGGACATTGTAACTCAACTATTCATGTATCTGTAACTGGTATCGCTTTCATCTCAATTCAGTTACCTCTAGCTGGAATGTGGCAACCATCATCATAGTGCCAATAATGCTTTCAGCATTTTAGGGATAGAAGTGGAGAGCAATACCATATCCAATTAAGTCAACATGAGAATGTAGGTAGCTGGAATTTATTTACTCATATTGCACACAGACTGAGTAAAAATACAGAGATTGGGGAAGGGAGAATGAAATGTTCAGTGTAACCTGGAACCAAGACATGGCCTAGTTGTTCTTTACTAGCACTATTATCCATAGACATTTCTTTGAGTGCTATATGCTTTCTAGCTCAATTTTAAAAATTCTGAAATCTATGTTTTCAAAACACCTGCTTCATTGATCAGTCTGTTTGATCATTTTTGCTTCTCAGGTTAATCGTTAGCCTTTGAAGGTTATACTTGATCTCAAAGTAATTTTTAAAGAAAAGATTTACCAATGAAATACTTGTTTCTGACATGTAGACCAAATGGAGCTGTCACAGGGGCTGGCCCCAGTTGAAGTCAGGCAGGGGCTGCAGGCTCCCCTGAGGAGAATGAGCCAACCCAGACCCACCAGTGGGTAGTTAATTGCCTAAGAAGCTGGGTGGCAGTTAAGTAGGTAAGGAACACCTGGGCCTAACAAAAGCTTCTAAGGACTCAGATAGGAAGCCATGCTTGAGGAAGATTCTGAGGGGAGAGATTCCTCAGGGGGACTGTGTAGGAAGCTGCTTCTGGTGGTGCCTCCTTGGGAACAGAGGCTCAGAGAGAGAGGAACAATTCCCAAGGTAAAAGTGCTCCCAGGCTAGGGACCAGATCAACTCAGGCAAACAAACAGGGCATGAGACTTCCTGTGAAGTTACTAGGGGCTTGCTTAGCAGAGAGCTCCATGCTGTCAGGGGAAGAGTGGTATTTGGCTAAAGACTATTACAGGCTCAAGCTCCAGGGAGAAAATAAGGCCTGCGTGTGCTGTGCTCTGTGGCTAGAGGTGCAGAATATAAGATTCAACCAGGGGTAGAGAGTTTCAGGTACAGTAGTAGACAGAAGCTTTTGGTTTTGTTTTCATGTTGTCCTTTTCTGTTAAATAAACCAGACCCTCTGATGAATGTGCTTTTTAATACTAGAAAGGCCTGCTTGGACTTGCTCAGACCACAGGTGGGACTGAGGTAGGGGCTCACCTGCGATGCCAGGCCAGTGTGCTGGAGTGATATGCCCCCCATTACAGGACTAATATTGATTTTAAACTGCAAACCACAAAACATTAATTTCTCTTTGAAAATTGATGTTACAGTGCTGCCAACTTTTACGTTTGTAATATGAGTTATTCGGTGTGTTTGTTAAAGCCCAGCTCCTTGATTCATGTGAGCAAGTAAAAATCTCAACTTTCATTTTAAAAAGAGAGGGTAAATTTCTAACGCTCATGATTGGAGGAGAAAAGCTAGAAATGTGAATTCTACTGCTTCAAGACCCAGAAGGCAATTCTTCCCCCTCCCCTCCCCGACACAGACACACACACACAAAATTATTTCTCTTAAACCCCATGATTTTAAAGCTAATCTTCTGAATTTTGGGAGGCTGTCTCATGATTTTTGAAGGCTTACAAGTTAGCAAAACTGCATTGTAAGAAACAAATTTCCTTTGCCAGGACCGGGAAAAAACCCAGCAATTTCAGGAGGGGGTGAAAGAGCCACAGTGTTTGAGTTATATGAAAACTAAGTGAACCAAACAAAACACTTATTAGTGAAAAATCCTGTAATTAACTGGTTTTCCCTCATGCATGAGACTATCGAGGTAGAAGGACTAACAGGATCAGTTGTCTAAAATATTCTTATTTCTTATGTTTTTCTAAAGAGGTATGTGTTCATATTTATACATGAAACCCAGTTTTAATGTTAACATTGAGAATGTTTTCCAATTCCGCATTATTACTGCAAGTGCAACATCTTTTTAAAAGTCTTTCACTTTCTTCAGATTGTGCCTGTATTCAATCAGCAGTGCATCTGATTTCATTATAATTATGTGATCATTTAGATTAATCAGTATTTCACAATCGCAGCAGATTAGAAAATTGCTAATTAAATACTATATTCACTTAAAAATCCAAACTAGATAACATCCGATATAGAAGATGTTGGGCAAAGGCAGATGTTTAGTGATGTGTCTCTAATCCCTTGAAATTGCTGCTTACACTTGGTACCATTTGGAAAGATCCGAATAGGAGTGTTAGCAATAATACAAATATCAAACTGCCTGAAGCTAATACCCTATGTGGTTGAGTAATATTGGCTTTTTGAAGCAGCGGTGTGTGCTCTGCAGCTATGGCTGAAGGTGACTCTCGTTGTAAACCTAATTTTTCATAGGCATACGTCTTAGCTTAGCCTCCAATCCCCCTGAAGTTCTATGTGTCACCTCTCTTCTCGTGATAGCATTTTTCTTTAAAGTTTGGGGGAAAAAACAGGGAAGGAATTTTAAAGTTATGGGCCAATATTTTCAAGTTACTCAGGATTTTCGGTTGGTACAGTTTAACAAACCCAACTTGACAACTTAGTGGCCTGATTTTTCAAGAAGTGCTGAGCGGCTGCTCCCTGAAAATAAAGTCCTGTTACGGTATCTCAAGTTGGGGACCCAAAGCCGCTGTTCAGTTTTTGAAAATATTGTCCATGATGTTTTTAAAATGTCTTGGTTGTTGACCCTAAAGTGTTTCCTAACTTTACTTGTGTCCCCATACCTCTAAGTGGCTTGGTCGACTAATTCCAGAACTTTTTGTGTTGGCTTTAGTAAGGAGAAGTGGGGGTGAGGACGTAGAGATGGCAGATTATATGGAAGTGGGAAAATGGATGTAACTTAAACCATTTACTTCAATACTCTCTAATGCTTGCCTTTTCTAAAAGGTGTAGATCTGTACTTTGTTTTTGTAAAGTAAAGGTAATATTGTTTTTAAGTGTTCGCTGGCCGCAGTTGAAATGCACTTTCAGCCTTGAACACTTTGTTTAAAAAAAGTTATTTGGGCAGCATTAATCTGGGATGTCTAACAAATAGAGCATACTGTATGAGATAGGAGTATTTTTTAAACATAATGATCTTTGTAATTCTAAGATTAAAAAGTTTGACTCCATACAACAAACATCTAAACACATTTCCCGATCTGTGTCTGCTCCATTCTTTATCTCCATCATGTATGGACCACATGATCATCTTTGTTTCTAATATCACCGTAGTTTTGTGTGTCCACTCATGCTTCTGTTCTCTTGCAGAAAGCATTTAGAATAGTAGCACCTGAGAGATCCTCCCAAAGTGCCTGGTTCTCCATAACCGAATTTATTTCCTTCCTGGCACATGAATAATTTATCCTTTATTGAATATACTGTCCACTGCCAAAATCATACAAACTGTGACAGTTTGCATCAGATAACTCAAGTTTCCATCGATAACTTCTCAATAACTTAACAGAGTGTAAGAGAACAATATTACAAGGATCCAGCGCTGATCAACTTTTAAAAAGTCTTTCTGCCTAAATACAAAAGATGTCAGAACACTTCATGGTAAGATATTTGACAGTTTGCATTTTGGAATATGACAGCTTTATTTTCAGGCATGTTGAATTCTATGGTGAGAAGCTTTGTTGAGGGGAAAAATAATGGTTGAATCAGTGGATTTTCCCACGGGAAGGTGAGACTGTGAGGTCAGGAGTTGCAAAATGTCAACAAAACCAAAGTATCTGTGGGTAAAACCAACATATGCTTTACATGGTCTTGGATGATCAGTGTTTTGAAGTGTAAAAGAGGAGATATTCATGAAAACTCATTTGTGAAGATTAGGTACATTTCTCCTATGGTCCTAATAACATTCGTTTGTGTACTAGAGTCTGCAAAGAAATGTTAAACCTGCATGTCCACCAGTAATTTTTGTACCAAGTATTGTTAGGTTTAAAAGAGAAAATGTCATGGGTATGCTACCAGAATACAGCTAACTTATTAATAAGGGGCTTGCTACTTGTTAAATTTTATGCAAATGGTAGTGTTTCTTGATGTAGCTATATTGATGTTTACCATTATGAATATGAAATGGTTAATTGTGGACTTTGAGATCTCAGAAGCCATTTTGAGCTTGCAATTTATCACATGACAAAATACGTCCCCATAGAGTCGGTACTGTATGAATGACAAAAACAAGCAGGACAGCCAGGTGTTGTCTGGGGGGGAAAGAGCTGCTCTGACCTCATTTGATATTAATATAATATTTCAGTGATTGAGCGGGTGCCTGCTCTTTGACAGACAGCAGAAATGAAGCATTTTTATTTGAGGGCTTGATCCTGCAAAGCACTTAAGCATGTGCCTAACTCTAAGCAATGGAGTAGTCTTATTGAAGCCTATTGGACTATATGTGTTCATGATGTTAAGCATGTAGCTGTTTTCAGGATCAGGGATGAAACGAGAAGACTTTCCATGATTGTAGGGCTGCCAGATCCATAAGACACAGAAAATATATGGAGGAAACACAGTGTGAGGCAAGATCATTCTCTTGGAAAACCTAGTTCAAGCTCTGGCCCTGTTGTGCTCTGATTCTCTTTCCCTCTCCCACCGCTGCCCTAGGCATGGAATGGCTGTGATGGTCTCCTGAAGAAGCTCTATCTAGCCTTGGTCTCCTGCCAGGAGGTGTGTCTGTGGTTCCTTCTTCACTGTGAATAGGGAAGTTTTCTGCCCACTCAAAGACAGTGTAGATTGGGACTCTTAGGCTGAGCAAGTTGAAATTGGCTCTCACTATCTATCCACCTCACCTCTCCTGGCGTGCCCTCCTGAGGTGGCCTGCTTCCTTCATACCAGAATACACACTCCCTTCTCTTTCTGGCCACTGCTTGTGACATGACTTGTTTACCCCAGTGCCAAATTCCATGTCTTGCAACCAGTAAGAAAAAGGGAGCTGGAGTGTGGAGCCAGCAACCTATCTGAGTGGGGAGGCAGGGCTTGTGGCTGAGGGAGTCTAGGGCAATATTCTAGCACTTGGAGGGGATCAGAAAGTGGTAGGGGATCCCACCCAATGGTCGAGGAGCAGAAATAGAGGAGCTCTAGAAAGGGACATACTGCTTTTCAGTACTCTAAGGGATAAAGCAATGTTCATGATAAGATTCTAAACAAAACAAACAGGTGGGGGTTTTAGCCAATTCATTTTATTAAAAGTTGCGTGGCTAAATACACTACACTTCTTCCAAGCCTCAATCACAGAAGTCAAGAAATTAGAAAGTTGAGGTTCCAAGACTAATATTAACTCAGCCTTATGTGTGATTTTTAGATACTCTTCCTGCTCTTCAAAGTTGCACCTTAGCACACCGGACCCTCCCTAGAACAGGGGATTTGGGATCCATGCCAAGTATCGCGTTATAGCAGGGACTGCGTTAAACTGAAATTATGTTTTTGTGACCGAAATTTCAGAACAGGTATATGTAGTGGTGTATTTGCAGGTTATAGCGGGCTAATGATAGCATCAAAACACGGAACTGTCGTGAAAAACGAGTCTGCAAGATACTGTACTCACCAGGGGCATCAGTGGAAATTGTGTTTTGAAATGGAAGCGATTTTAATGATTAAATGCTTTGTGTGTCTTGTTTTGATTGTCCGCTTTCAGGTGCCAGGAACTTCCGTCTTCCCATGTGGAAAGCCACAGAGAAACTTGCGTCTTCCATCTTCGTGTATTTCAGCGACGCAAGTACGCACATGCATGGCGATGATGGTAGAACAAAAAACTCGTATGTACCTTGGCGAGTTCTGCCCAGGCGAAAATCTTATAATGAACACCAAGGTCACTTAAAACTCAAAAAAATTGTACTGTACTTAAATTTGGGATCCATGGCCGTGACCACGTTCTATCCGAATTCGCGTTATATAGACACGCGTTCTAGCGAGGGGCTGGTGTATATTGACTGTAGCATGGCAACATTCATGTTGTGTTGGGGACCTTCCATTATGAACTTGTTGACTTTTTTTAATATAAATTCTCAACTGTAGAACTTTTGTGCCGAGGTTTCCTCCGCCCCCACCCCCTCCAACCTTATTTATATATTGGGGGAAGGGAAGGAAAAGAAGTAACTGAACGTTCAAATGTACAGTATAGTCATGGCAAGCATCACTAGGTGGCGCTGTTACACATAGAGTTCCATGATCTTTTTCCTAGTGTGCTAATATTCAATATTGAGAAGACATGCGATGTTGTTGTTAAATTTTGTTAAGCAAGGCTCTGTATAGAGGCATTCGTCCTTTGAGAGGGAGATGTGTGAGCAGCAGGAGTTTGCTGTCTGCCTTGATCTCTAATTAGTCAATTCTTTAGGCAGAATTGTTTTGGGCAAACCGGTTACTGGTGTTGGGGCTTACATTCCTAACAGAAGGATGCTGAATGTTGTTTGACCCTTTCTGCTCCAGGACTGGAGTATGTGTGTAATTACATTTAGAGTATACCTTTAAATCATTGATTTCTCTTCCACTAGAAAGCTGACCTTCCACTAGAAAGTCCCAGATATTAGCTACCAGTAGGCATACTGGTGTCTGAACATGCTGGAAAAGAATATATAGACCAAATTCTGTCTTGAGATTAGGGGTCCTAAAATAGTATTTGCTTTCACAAGAGGTGGTCTTTGGCCCATTCAGTCCCTTTTGTAATATCCTAGAGAGGGCTAGTAGAAATCTGTCTAATTTTTTTAATTGGGGGAGGGGAAGGGGAAAAGTTTTGAAAATATTGTTCCTAAGGGATTTTTTCACAATCTCTATCTTTCCCACACTTGTCCAGGTGGGAATAGATTTCCAAGAAATTAATGTTTATTTTCAAGTTTGCTTTGCCTTCAAGCCACTAAGCATTGGAACAAACTACCCACGGAAAGGGTAGATTCTCCGTCTCTTGATATCTCTAGATAAAGACTGGATGCTTTTTGGGAAGATATGCTTTGGACAAACACAAATCACTTGGTTCAGTATATGGGTAACTGGATGGAATTCTGTGGCCTGTGTTATGCAGGCAATTGGACTTGAGGCTCTAATGGTCCCTTCTGGCCTTAAAAAATCTGCGTCTATCGTTTCAGAAGATCATAAAAGGAAGGTGTGCTCTGCACTTGTAGAACCATAAAAATCTGTGGATGCAAGGGTCCTTCAGAGGTCAAGTCCATCCCCTTGCATTGAGGCAGGACCAAGTATGCCTAGACAATCCCTGATGGGTGTTTGTCCAACCTGTTCTTAAAAACTCTGGAGGCCTATTCCAGAACATAACTACCCTTATCGTTTGACTTAGTTAAATGTAATGCAGCTCCTGATGAACAATGGCTGCTGATAGTATTTCTGAACAAGCTATTTTGTTAGTTATGGAGGATTTTTCAAGAGAGTGCAGTGTGTGCTCCCCTCTGTAGCTGGCTGACTTGCTGATCATTGCAGGCAGAGACTGAGGAAGAAATAGCATTGCCATTTTCCTATCACTCCCTACCCCTGTGCAAAATATGGGTTCTTGCTCGCAAAGACTCCCCTTATGTTCGGCCCCTCTGTGTATGAGTAAAAGGGAAGTGGAGGAGAGGTTCAAAAGCCCCTCTCCCTTGGATACCCTATCAGAGACAGGTTTTACTGGCCCTGAGAGCATCTTAATTTAAAGTCCTTTCTATGTGAATAGCATTCTGTGGCAGATAATTCTCTTAATAAGAATCAATTAACTGTTCGGGTTTTTTTTTTTTTTTTTTAAAGTATCCAGTTGCATGGAACAGGTCACAGGGGAAGCGTGAGATTATGTTTAAACCATTAATTTCTTCTGATTATCATACTGCTTTTTTCCTGCTAATTGCTAAACCCTATGGGATCTCACTAACATGAGATACAGCCAGGAATAAACAGAATCAAAAGTAAGCAGAGGGGGTGCTTTTAAAACACATTTCTAGACTTATACTGTAGTGCTTAGACATGGAAAAGACCAGTCCATCTCTCTGCCAGTGCAGCACGTTGTGAATGTATTTTCCCCTCTATTTTTATATATTCCAGTGTTGCAGCTTCCACATGCCTCCCTAATGAGACAATTCCACCCCATGGTACATCTCATCAGCAGGAGCTTTTGCTGGTGTTGCACCTTAATTTCCTCTTTTATAACTTGGTCTCACTACTGGCAGTTATATCCCTGCATACTATACTGCATTTCCTTTCTGTCTTTGGCCATTATGCCATTTTTAGACTGTTAACATGCTCTAACTTAGTCACTGCTCAGCTAAACTCTATATCTGTATATGTGGATCTGTATTTACATAGTTCTTCAAATATTTTGTCATTCCCTGATCAGCAGTTTTTGTCTTGTGAATTCACATTTGAATGTAATTAGGGTTGATGTAATAATTAACTGAAAGTAGCTTGCTTGCTTGCTTTCTTTTTCCACAGTTCATTGCAATTTCATGAACCCTTCTCCAGACATACTGTTGCATTTCACATATGCATTAGGTTTTAGCTAAAACTTGACTAACCTGAAAAAAAAGAATAAATGCAATATGCCTTTCTTTTGTATGACATCTTTCATTTAATATGTACTTAAAATTGCCTTTCAGAATTTAATAACAGATATGGAGTTAAATAGCAAGAGAAAGTAATGAACAGGCTTGGAAGATGGGGAAAGAATAGAAGTTCTCAGATGAGATTGGTAGGATGATGGTGAAAGCCAAACGAAACATTGAGTTATTTCTCTACTAGTTATCTGTGTTGGCTTCAAATACTTCGACCAAAAAAGGCTAAATTTCTGCAGGAAAAATGGAAGATGGAGATTTGTAGACAAAGATGTTATTAGTTCATTGATATACCTTCAAGAATGCTCACCGAGTGGTGCATACACTTCATCTTCTTGCCCCTAGCAAACATAACCCCTAGAATGTTTTGATCCTGGAGATTCTTCCCATCTTGACAGTATAAAGTTATTCACAAACTCACCTTTATTTTTTTTCTTTGCCTTTCTTCCCTCTTGCTACAATTTTGTCTATTCCTCACTGATTCTGTAAAGTCAGAGGTATGGGCGAGGTCTCATTTCACTTGTGGCAACATGCCTGACTCTGCATAACCACCATGGAGAAAATAAGTGTAAAACAACAGAAAAAACTGTCTAATCTATCATACTTCTATGATCCCCGTAACCATAGTATCTGAGTTAGCCTCCTAATTTTTTATGTGCTTAAAAGTTAAAATCTGTTACAGTTAAATGATATTTTTCATTCATTAAATTGCCTAATTGTATTTTATAGGAATATTTACAGGAAGTGGTGGATTTAGAGTTAGTGGGGCCCTGTGCTCAGCTTCATTTTTGGGGCCCCCCACAAGACCCAGCCAAGAAAAAGAACATTCTCTCATCTCCCCCGCCCCCCATTTTTCATTCTTTTTTTCTTCATCCTCCTCCTATATTATAAGTAATAGGAAGTAAATGAAAATAAAGTGAGATACCTTGATTGTTTTTGTAGTCTAACTTTTTTTTTTTTGTTTACAGACCCCTTGAAAAGTGCTGAGGGTCTCGGCCGACCACTTAATGAACTTTCCAAATATTGTTTGTACCATTATCTAATTACTGTAAAGTGCTTTGGATAAGAGCGCTTTATAAAAAAAAAAAATCATACCCTTTCCTTGGTCCACCTGAATGGAGTTCTCAGACCACAGTTTGAGAACTTCTGGTGTACATGAAAGCTTGTATTTGCATTACGCTAACGTGAAAAATGTGTAAAAACAAAAAGTATAGATGATGCATGAATGGAAAAATAAAAGTTAATTTCCTCTGAAGAAACTTATTCAATTTGAAAAAAATTATTTATTCAGATAGCTTTTTTCTACACTTTTTCTTTACAAAATTATCAATTAAGTCATCATCATAAGTAATATTTTGTAAAGAGGCACTTTCAATTGTCAATATTGCTGAACTTGTCAAATGTTCCTGACTCATCGTATTTTGCAAATAATTTTTAACTCGGTTCAATACAGAAAAAAAACGCTCACCAGAAGCATTTGTGACAGGTATTGTTAAAAGTACTTTCAAAATGGTTTCTACATTTGGAAAGGTTGCCTGCAAACTGTCACGTACAAGTACAAATCAACTAGTGATCTTGAAGCACAGACCGCCTCATTTTTGATAAAATGAATGAAATGTTTCACTTCATCTTCAAAAAGATTTGTCTATGTCCTCTCGGTAGAATTCACTTAATTTCTTACTCTAGTGGCTTTTAGCATTTTCATCCATACTTCGGTCAAAAACCACGCAAAATAAATCAACAGTTTTCAGAGATTCACCTCTACTCTGCAATTGCACTATTATTGTGTCACAAATAACATTGATTGACTCAACAATGATCTTCTTTCCCTTTAAATTGATTTTGTTGTCTCTAGTTTAATCGAAAAATAGCTTCCTGTTTTTTTTACGCTTATCAGATATATCAGAGGAACCTATATTTTCTGTTAATGTTAGTGCCTCTGCTTCCACCAAGCTATAGTCATTTCGAACTTTCATGACAAAACTTGTAACTGAGGCTAACAATTGTGCATCATTCAATAAATTTGTATCAACCTTTTGAAGAGATTTGCTGATGGTATTAATTCGTTGAAGTAAATAGTTCCACAAAAGAGTAAAAACAGCAGTATCGTACTTTTCAAACTTTTCCGCTGAGGATTTTTGCTTCAGTTTTCACACATGGTTTTTCAGAATTTGGTGTGGCCCCGCATTGGCTGGCCCGGAGAAGCGGGCAGAGACCTGTGTGGGCTGAACAGCCACCTGAAGGTGGTGGTGGTGGTGGGGGGCACGGTTCCATCGGCAGCCACCTGAGTGCCCTGCTGCCTCCGCTCACTCATCTCTGCTCACCTCCCACGGCCACCTCCCTGCCTGTGGGCTCTGTGCCGGTTCCGGCGGCCAACGCCATCCCCTGGCCATGCCCTCCTTCCTCCGCCCCCCAGCCACTGCACCCAGCCACTGCTCACCAGGCAGCGGTGAGTGGTGCAAATGTGGGCAGGGGCAGCCACGCAGCCGGCAGCCAGAGAGAGGTGGCGGTTTCCCCTTCAAAGCACTGCTTCTCTCCGGCTGCCTGCGTGGCTGTCCTGTGCTCCTCCGGCCCACGTTCGTGGCGCTCGCTGCCACCCGTACCTCCCGCCTGTTCCCCTGAGGCTGCAGGTGAACCGTCCTCCCTGTGAAGCGGGCTGTCTGAGTGCCCGGCCCTGGGGCCCCCTGTATTTGGGGGGGCCCAGTGCCAGGGCACTGTATGTTTCGTGGTAAATCCGTCTCTGTTTATAGGTACGTATTTTTGAAAAATATCCAGATATGTATGCATACCTATTATACAAGGAGTGGTATATTATATACAGGTGAGAATATTGGTGATTCATCGATATTTGGTGTTGTACCGTATATAAGGATGTACACAATTACTTGACAGGATTCACTAACTCATTACATATAACATTGTATGCACTTGTTTATAATGCTAGCTTTTAAACCTCTTTCTTTATTAATGAGAAATCCCACCCCTCAGCACACAAAAGTTATATTCAACAAATGATGTCATGATCTGACCAACAACAACTGACAAAGCTGAAGTTTTCTTGGAGACCTGGCATACTCCAAGTGGATGATATTAGTGTAAAGAATGATGATGAAAGAGAGAACATTCCTGCAGGATTTGCGTGCCAAGAAAGGGAACTCAGTATCTGTTGCCAAGAAGCTGTCCTACCTGCCTTAATTATGATTAACAACATACAGGTATACCTGAAAAGATTATTTTCTCATTGACTTTTGTAGAATGTCCATGTCGTTACTAATATTATCTCAGTAGCATCTGCTACTGTGGCTTTTATGATAAGATCTGGTCTCTGGTGCATCATACATCTATGCAGAAAAAGTATTTGCAGAGCATGCATTCATTGCCAGTTTCAAACATCTTTCTCAGCAGATTTCTACCTTAGATAGCACCAAACTGTATTTATTTCTGTAGCTTTGGGCAGTTGTGTAGTCTAATCTTACACATGAAATAAAAATTGCTTTGAATAGCAGAGTAATGCTGTTGCATTTCATGATCAAGATATTTACAGCCGTTTAGCTAACGGCTCTAAAGCTGATCTGAATCACATGTAATCGTATTGGTGAAATATTCATACTCTCAATGGAATCCAGTAAATGTTGGTCAGAGAGCCTGTTATTCAGCTCTTTTTTTCCATCTCCTTTCTTGAGGCTAGAGTATCAATACCACTTATTGTGTGTGGTGTTGTTAAAAAGGGAAATATCCAGGAAGGCCTGTATTTCATCCTTTACAATGAAGTTAATACGTGTTAAAAGCAAGTGCAATTAACATTAGTGGGCCTTCCTGTGGGTTCAGGGGTCTACGTGCACACAGTAAATTGCAGGACCTAGGTGTGGGGATTTGTCACAATTAATTATTACTGGTACTTGGCTGCCCAGACATGAATGCAGTAATTCCAGGCGCTGTTGCACCACAGCGATGTAATCAGTAGGTTATTGCTGTAGCAAAAAATATAAATGGATACAAATATAATTGACTTGTCCTTACTGTTGTTTGTATATTCTAGTAGAGACCATGCTTTTAGAAATGAAGATACAATAGATGAATTTCATCCCAGGCAGTATTTGCATTTGATGTGCCGCCACCTTGCCTTTGTCACACATGCATTTGACCTAACTGTGTTGTGCAGGTAGAGTTAATGGCAGATAATGGTATGTGGAGTCATAGTCCTCCAAAGTCAACAGTGGAAGGCTCTATCTATTTCTTGTGAATTACAGAGACAAGGTGGTGAGGAAATATCTTTTACTGTACCAACTTCTGTTGGAACAAGCTTTGACATTTACGCTGAACTCTTCTGTGAATTAGATGTTTAAGCTCTAATTGGGCACTGTAAAATCAGGCAGTGTGGGAATGTAACATTCACTCATTAGGAATTCTGGAAGTGATTGATCTTTCCAGTGGGCAAACCATTGACCAGATCACTTACTCATAGCTGAGTAGTACTGATACAAAAGGACAATTGCTTTAGTGCAGGGGTGGGCAAACTTTTTGGTCTGAGGGCCACATCAGGGAATAGAAATTGTATGGTGGGCCATGAATGCTCACAAAATTGAGGTTGGGGTATGGGCTATGGGGTGGGGCTGGGGATGAGGAGTTTGGGGTGTGGGAGGGTGCTCTGGGCTGGGACCGAGAGGTTCAGAGGGCAGGAGGGGGATTGGGTTGGGGCAGGGGTGTGGGAAGGGATGCAAGTTCTGGCTCTGGGGTGGGGCTGGGGATGAGAGGCTTGGGGTGCAGGAGGGTGCTCCGGGCTGGGATCAAGGGGTTCAGAGAGTGGGAGAGGGATCAGGGCTGGGGCAGGGGGTTCGGGCATGGGGAGAGGCTCAGGGGGTGCAGGCTCTGAGCAACGCTTACCTCAAGTGGCTCCTGGAAGCAGTGGCATGTCTCTTCTCAGACTCCTACGTAGAGGTGCAGCCAGGCGGGTCTACATGCTGCCAAATCTGCAGGCACTGCCCCTGCAGCTCTCACTCTTACCAGCTCACTCTTACTAACCTTGTCCATTAGCAACAATGAATCAAATTAGTCAAATTCATGACTCCCCAGATGGGATGATTTAGTACTAGTAAACTATGGTAGTGTCCAAGGGTAAGGAGCGTGATGCAGCTTGCGGGCCGGCTTAAGCCCGTGGGCTATAGTTTTCCCACCCCTGCTTTAGTGTATTTACAAATGCCTAGTAAAGTGTAAAAGCAGCATGCCTGGCAATCGGACACCTTGCTTGCAGTAGAAGATTAATAAAATGTGTTCAATACTTAATACTGTATATTCTAATTTGAAATTAGTTTTGTAAAAAACAAAAAACAAAAACAAAAAAAAAACCCCAAACCAAAAAACAAACCAACCCAGTGCTTGAAATACATGGCTGAAGAAAATGAGTACTACATGCATTCAGAGTTTCAGGCGGGTTTCTTTGGAATGACTGGGAGTCGTTATTTCTATTTGCAATGTTTCTTGTATGTTTTATGCGATTGAATCTTGGGGCATGGTACACAGCAGACACATCCACTGTCTTTGTCTAGTGTATACTAGTGCATGGAGGAACAAAGTCACAGCTGGAAACATTTGTAAAACTGTTACCTTTGGCATTATTGATGTGCATGATTTTCATTATTTTGTATGTTAATGTTTTCCAACCTAAAGATAATTAACAAATTAAAAATAATTCACAAACCCCCCAAATAATCTGGCGACAGGTTATCGCAGACATCACCCCCCAAATAATCTGGCGACAGGTTCAGCATCCAGGTTGAAGCTGCACAGTATACTGCCCAGCTGTGGGGAGTCAGTGTAAATTTTGGTCAAGAACATTGGAGCAAAGACACTCTGCTGTCAGGGGCCATGGGGTCCTCAACATTCACACACAACAAAGAGGTAAAAGACTGTTTGGTACTCAGTTTGCTTTCAGCAGAATGATTGAAGGCAGACTCACCCCCCCCCACAGGCATTTCAGCATTGGTGTAAGAGACGTAGGGTTTTTCACATCTCACTCTTACTCTTACTCTTGGACACTACCATAAATTACTAGTACTAAATCATCCCATCTGGGGAGTCACTAACTTGATTCATTGTTGCTAATGGACAATGTTGGATTAACTTTTTTATAAAGACATTTATGTACTGTCTTTGGCAGATACACTTTGGTTCCTACCTTTCTTGTGATAATGAATGGCACATGTGTGTCCTTTCCTATAAACAATGTAGAGAATTCTGAATGAATAGTAGGAGGTGAATTCCTCCTCATTTGAAAAGTAATTTCCCAGGTTTACAACAAGATTTCAGATATGACCTTTGACCCTGGAATCAGGCAGTATTAGTGCCTGATCCTGAAAGCTTCAATTGCCACTCCATTCAAGGAGTGTTTTACCATAGCCTGGCTTAGTTGCTGGTGGAGTAGAGTAGAGAATCTAATATGATGGCAGCCTTCTTGGCTGATACACTGGGTATGTCTAAACTGCAGATAGATACCTGTGACTGGCCCATGCCAGCTGACTTGGGCTTGCAGGGGACTTAGGCTGCAGCGCTGTTTAATTGCAGTATAGATGTTCCAGCTTGGGCTGCATTCCAACCTCTGGGACCCTCCCACCTCGCAGGGTCCTAGAGTCCAGCCTGAGTCCAGAAGTCTACACTACAATTAAATAGCCCTGCAGCCTGAGTCAGCTGGCACTGGCCAGCTGCAGGTTTTTAACTGCAGTGTAGACATACCAATTGGAGCTTGAACCTGCGACTCCTAAAGCTAAAAGAATGACCGGCTACAGCTTGAGCTAAAGAGTCCAGGCTCTGTAGCTAGGGTCTGTAACAGCTCTCATCCTTTGTGGATCAGCACGGGGAACCTATGGATTATACTTGCACGTTTTATCATTAGCACTTAGCATTAATTGCTCTTTGCAAAATACTGGGGATGTTGCACAGTGGGTTTATATCCAGCTGCACTGAAAATGTCCCCAGATAAGTATTTTGCAGAACAAATCTGAACATCTAAGTGCTGAAAGAAAAACTTCATCAACTGGTATAAATACAAGTCCAAAAAGGTTGGTTTTTAAAGTGTGTGAATTAGGAGCTCAAAGGCCAGTAACTCGGGATTGTGCTGGGTACAATGCAGTAACGATGCGATGACATCAGTCATGTAAAGTTTTTAGCTCAAGGCATATCTATAGCAATCAGGTTGTTCTAATCTATGTTGAAAAAATTATAAAAATGCTGTGTATGAACCACATGTGATGTGATTGGGCTGTGTCTGATTGAATACAGGTGTAAATCAGGAATTACCAATAAAGCCAATGGGGTTACATTGGTGTGAAACTGGTTGATGTACATTAGGTCAGACTGAGACCTATGGGTAAAATCCTGGCCCCACTGAACTCAATAGCAAAAATCTCATTGACTTCAAGGGGGAAAGATTTCATCCTGTGTGTGTCTGATTAATTTTGAGATAATGTCTCGTACAGAGCTGACCTCCATAATGCTGACTTCTGCTTCAGCCTGAAGTACCTTGCTAAATGGGATCTGATGGCACTGAAGCAATCTTAATCGAAGGCAAGAGCATATTTTCTCATTTTTTTGAATTAAGAAAAACTCTAACTGCAGAGCAGATATTTTCTGCATTTATATTCCAATGTTCAGTACAAAACTAACTCCCAGGAATAAGAACCACATAGGCTGGAATTTAAAGTGTATTAATAGCAGAGAGCTTTCTATAAATTAATATACCTAGGTGACTATATTAGGCAAGCCAGCCTTGGAGGGATGCAGTGCATTTATACTCGATAGTTTTAAATCTCTGAAGACTTTCATTTAACTTGAGATCTTAACAGCGCTAATATTTCTCCTTTTTCAGTCTGTTTCAGTACAGTTTTGAGAGTATTGGTGTGAGGAGTATCCTCCTGAAACAGGAAACATTTTCAGATGTGCTATTCCTTCTTTTTACAGCTGTTCAGTAAATTTCAGACAGAGGGTTTTGTTACAGAAAAAGGTGTGATATTTTGTTTCTTGTAAATGGTGATTTTCAAAATCTTGCCTTTCATGGGTAGATTGCTGACAGAAACATCACAGGCTGATCACTAGTGGAAAATGCAATAGTTTGGTATTTAAATCTGTCGCTCCCTACACATAGGATCAAGGTGGCTTTTAGAAAAGTCTCAGGACAGAACTGCATCTGATTTAAAAAAAAAAAAAAAATTCTGTGACACTTCTGTTTATCTTGTTGGGTGTTCCAATATGCTACTCGCTGTTTGCTGTAGGATTTGACAGTTTGTTGCCATGATTGTGGCTCAGGTGTGTCTCTTTAGTCTTGTAATAAGCATTTATGGTGTGTTATTGCTAGAGGAGAACCATTCTTTTTCAACAAAACATATTAAGAACTCATTTGAAACAAACTAACTCAGCTACTTGAAAAGTTTTCAAAACCCTATTTCCTTTTGAATTTAAACCATTTTTGTATCTTATTTTTTCTTATTTCTCCTTTCTGAATTAGAAAAGACAATCTTTTTTTCTCTATCTGTGCTCTGAATCACATAATTCAAAGCTTAATATCGTCAGTGATCCTTCTAATCTCCATAATTACAATAATTATTCCTGTAGTACCCAGTAGCACACCCATGTGCTGGGCACTGTAGAAACATAAAAGGAGACACAGGCCTGGCCAAAAGAATTCACAAGCAGCTAATAAAAGGTTAGAGGAAAGGGGCATAGCACAGCATTTAAGGGAGCTGAACTGGTTGAGGCTAATTTACTTTCTGTTTCTGCTCACCTAGTATGTCAGGGTAGATGGCCATTCCCACATTTATTTGTTGTTCACAAGTATTCAGCAGTTTAAAAAAAACAAAAACAAACACAAAAAAACCAAACCTGAGACCTGATCACAAACAATTGTATGCATCCGATGAAGTGAGCTGTAGCTCACGAAAGCTTATGCTCAGATAAATTGGTTAGTCTCTAAGGTGCCACAAGTACTCCTTTTCTTTTTAAACAATTCACTGTGAGTATTTGATATTCAAGCTATGGCCTCGATTGATCCTCCAAACCCTCAGCCAGATACTTACCTTGACTGCCATGTGTAGTTTCCTGGGTATCACTGGGGCTACTCCTGCTCGTAAAATTAAGCACATGCAGAAGCATCTGCAGCATCAGTGACTGTGTTTGTGTTGGTTAGTTTGGATTCAGACTAGTCTCATGACGATATTGTTTCCATTTGTTGGCTGGATGAGTGTCCATGCATTTTTCAGCATTGAATACTTATGCATGCAAATTTAAAATTTCTGGGAAAGTTTATATCAGCAGAACTCAATTACTTGAAAGTTCATGGAGAATGGAGCTGTAGAACTAGTTTATTTGATGAAGCTGACATATGTGGGAAGAAAATATGTATCAATTTCAGCAAAGTAAATTTAGTTTGGTACTTTTCACAATCCCCGTGCTTGTGCAAATGCAAGAAAATAACCTGCCTCGGGAAATGTGTATATATACATACAGCCCAAAGCATCCCCTCCAGTAGGCCATCCTAGTTTTAATACAACTACCTGAATGTATACCTAGCATTTCCAATAAAACAAATTTTGTTTGACCTTTTAAGCATTTATACAGGTATTTGCAGTATAAAAGTTTCTTTTGTTCGGAAAGAGTCTGCTGGTTTGAGAGAGATTCTCTGCCCTTAAAAAATAGGGACTAGTGCAGAATTGGTAATCTCTCTAAAAACAAAAGAAACAACATGCATTAGTAATTTATTATATGGTGCTAGAAGGGGTGTGTGTGTGTATGTGCATATGTAGATAGAGGAAAGCACATGCAATGTTTACTAGCCATTTTAAAGTTGTTACAAAATTGCGTTTTTAATGCACTTATGATCTCATCTGCACTTTAGCCACTAATCCATCTTCACTGCTAATATTACAGAAGCATTCATTCCTGAACCAATGATAGTTTAAGATTTGATCCCATGTGACCCAGCATAACTAGAAATGAGAGTTAGTAAACTTGAAGGAGGGAGATAAGCGTCCAGAATGCAGGTGAGGCTTCCAAAGTTCATGATGTATGTAAGTTATCACATGGCTTTGCAATTTATTACATGGATATCACCACCATTTGTGTGCATATTTCCTTTCATGTAACAGTTTTTGAAATACATTATTGAAGTGCAAACCATACAGTTGCGAATAATATGAGCTGTGCTGTTCAATTATTGGCTCACCTAAGGACCTAGCTTGTAACTACTTTTTCTCCACACTGGCTACTGCATTTGTTAGAGAGATTCTGTTTGTGGCCACATGACTGGCATTAGTCCCCATGTCCCTGACGCAATGCCTTTCTTAAAACTAATCTTCAGAGAAGCCCATGCTACATTTAACTTTGGTATCTCTCCTGTGGGCCTCAAGTCTAACCAGACATGGCCGATCTGAATATTTCCTGCATGCTAAACAGACCTTTGTAAGCCTTTTCCTCTAGGCTAGATTGTTATAAATGCTGTTTATGATCCTGCTATGACAACTGTGAAGGACATGGCAAAGAATTTATCACAGGATTATTCATCCACCATTAGAATACCTAATAAGATTCTAAATGACCCAAGATGATAATAAGATCTAGCTTGTAGCAATAAGGTATTAATAAACTGCTTTTTTTCAATAAGGAAGAGTCCTGGCATCATTACCCTGACATATTTGTTTTGCTTATATTTTGCTGGCAAAGTAGCTCTGGTGCTTTTATATAGCACATTTATAAAAAGCTGTGATGTATGAAAAATACACCACATATGAAGTGGAACCCATAGGCTAAAGTGAAGAGCATTGTGTTTGCCTATGCGGTAAGAGGGCTAGACTTTTAAGTCATAGATTCTAATTGTTCCATGCTGTTTGTCTTTGTATTTAAAAATTATATATATAGTATAATACATGGCCAACTGCTGCACACAAGGCCATAATTCAGATGGAGGGGTTTCGTCAAAATCATAAACCCAGAAAGTGCAGCTCAGGTGATTAATAACTGACACTGGAACCCTGAAGTGGTAGTGAATGAGACTCGTGCTTCTCTTGTGTCCTTATTTCAATAGGTCTTAAACTAATACCATGAACTTACTTTAAAAGGGGCATCACAAGTCTGTTATTTCCACTTCTATTACTGTGGAGGTGACAGGGCAGTAGAAAGGTGAGAAACACAAAGATGTGTAAATGGGCTGAAGCTTAGAAAGAACTTTGTGGGTTGCCCGAAAATCGAGTGACAGTACAACATGCCGAGATCCTAATTGGAGGCTGTGGGTCAAGAAGCTCATAGCCTGGGGAGAAAGGATCTCATGTCACTCTCTAGCACCCTCTGCTGGCTAAGTAAAAAGTGCTTTTATTGGGCTGCAAACTTCTTTGTCAGAAGGAAAGTTGCTGGGATCCGAGGCGTTTTTGGGAGAAGGGAGAGAGACAGAGTAGACAATGGATCTGTAGGACTGCCTCCCACCCCAAAACACAGCTTCCCTGGAAGTAAATAGTTCTGTCATCTCCTCGCAGTATGTAACTAACAGTATTTGTTTACATAAGACTTTTCATCTGATGATCTTAGTCACTCTTAAAGGTGGTATTTCCCCCAGTTACAGGTAGGGAAACTGGGAGACAGTGACTTGCCCAAGGTTACACAATGAATCCGTAGCAGAATCTAGTTTATTGGTTGGTTGCTCCAACCATCAATCCACACTGCTGCCTGGGCAGATTCCTTCAAGAAGCCAAATATGGGTGTATATCTAACTAAGCATTATTTACATTTTGATCCAAAGGGTTCCCAGCTTCAGAGAAATTAGATTCAGTTCAGATAGCCATGAGGTCTGAGGCATACCGGGGTTTGGATAGTATTATTTTTTTGAGCTCTTTGGTTCCACTGTAGTTCTAGGAATGCAAGGTCATACTGTAAACCATTAATGTCTTTAGGGTACTGATGAAGGCAAAGGGAGTGGGCTTGCACTCAGCTCAAATGACCTGATCGATATGCATGCAAATTTTGTAGGAAAAATGTTTTTTTCATATTCAATTTCATTTCAAAGGCTGGGTGAGTCTTTTAGGAAAAAAGGATGTTCCAGTGGTTGGGGTGCTGGCATCTCTATTCCCCACCTGTGCAGTGCTATAATAGTTCTTCCCTATTCACAGGGGTGTTGTGAAAATAAATTCCTTAAAGATTGGGAGGTGCTCAGATGTCACTGTAATGGAGACTGTATGAGATCCTAAGATTTTTAGACCACAGGGGAATTTTATCCTCCTTACGCCAGTTGCTGGTGTTTCATGCTCAAATATTCCCCACTTACCCAGTTTTGCTGGTGCGATCTGTTATGCACCAATTTTTTTCATACAAAGCTAGCCCAACTGATGCCTGAGAGTACTCAGATACGAGTGTTTTGTGTTTTGGTGAGTGCGCAGTGAGCGTGTACCCATGTTGGTAGGTGCAATAAATTGCACAGGCAAAAGTGAGTGGGCAAAATCCAAGGTTGGATCTGGAAATCTGGCCTCAGATGAGAAAGATGCGAGTTCTAGTATCTTTCCCTTCTCCTTACTTCTTCCTACTGGCCATGGATACTTCTTGAAACTGCTTTTCACTGAGATGATCTGGCATTGTTTTGCAATCTTTTGTCGGCTTATTGGCAGCCCTACCCTTCTTAGAGAATAAACAAGTAATCAGAAATATGTTGGGGAAATAAATGGCCAAGATCTGAAACTTTACACAATGGAGTCTGGATCCCGTGCACTTTCATCTGATCTGATGGGAAACAGTTTGGTGTATCTTCAGTCTAGAGCATTATGAAAAGCACTGAAATAAATAAATTAAAATGTTACGGGCCAAATTTATCCCTCTAACTCCACTGAAGTCATTCCTTTGTCTCAGTAGATCTGTCAATAAATTAAAGAACTAACACCAACATAATAAAACACAGGGGTTGGTAGCACAGTAAATTATCTGAAGAGTTCATTGTATTATCACCTTTCTGTTTATAAGCAATTTGTGAAATTCTCTATTTGAAATTTGCCCTTTTTATTGTAAAAACAGTTTCCTGTTTGAATAGCTTCTTGCAAACAACTTGTTCAAATATTTGATCTTTGAACATTGTTCTGTGTTTGGTTCAGTATATAATACTGTTTCTGTTCTCTGACTGGATTGACTTATGTAACAAATCAATAAACATTTTGAATGTTATAAATAACCGTAGAATTTGAGCATAACAGGTTCTCTCCATGAACTTGTTGGATATTGCTCAAATGCTCCTGGAAAGGGAACACAAAATGATGATCATTGTTATGGCAAATCCCAAAGGAACATAGCCTCCTTGCAGGTCCACTGCCACCTGAATCAGTCCCTCGTGAATGAGGTCAAGTCAGTTAGTGTTTGAATCTGAACTTAAATTACTGGTTGGTTTGCTGCCCACCCCACCTTCTCCTAGGGTGGCGGCCTTTCAGCATGCATGTGTATAGAGTATGTAAAGTATATGTGTGGAGAATACATTTTTTTTTATGTATACATGTAGGATAATTATATAAAATATTTAATATAAGCCCTTTGGGTCTTGAAAGATGAAAGGTGCTATGAAGCATTGTGTCTTAACTGCAGATATGTTCAAAAGAAAAAGGCCAATAAATGTAAATCTCATGGGTTGTTTTCCTTTATATTGTAAATATGGAGAACACTGAGCAAAATTAAATTAATATATATATCCTAAATATAAAGGATCTTCTGGATTTTACACAAATGTTTATCTGGGATATAAGGCTACTCCATCCTCATACCCTTTCTCCCTTTTAAAATACAGATCCTCTGATAACTCATTTCCCTGCTATAAAGTTACCCTAGTGGGGACTGGACACATCAGGACCTTGAACAGCACCACTGTGCTAGTCTCTGGTGTATCAGTTGTCCTGAATTGTACTTAAAATCAAACAAAAAACCATGGTGGGAGGGCAGAGGAGAGAAGAATGCCCATTATTTAAGTGCATAGCTTTATACACATTTTAAAAATATGTATAGCTTGCCCTATTAACAATCTTAGCAAAAGGGGCTCTTGATTATTAAAAAGAGTCAAATTCTGGTTTGTCTCTGTTAGAAATGTAGTGCATCTAGAATTGGCAGAAGCAAGAATATTTCTCAATTCTTGCTAGGCCCAGCTTCAGTTTCTCTCTCTCTCTCTCTCTCTCTCTGTAAATAGAGGTGTGGCTCCCAAAGGTGCACAGCATCCTTGAGATTGTTGTGCGCCATGTTCTAGCCACGTTGGTCCCAGGATATTAGAGAGAAGGTGGGAGAGGTAATATCTTCTATTGGACCAACTTCTGTTGATGAAAGGGAGACAAGCTTTTCAGTTTACACAGAGCTCTTCTTCAGGTCTGGGAATCTTAATCAGAGTGTCACAGCTAAATACAAAAAGAAAAGGAGTACTTGTGGCACCTTAGAGACTAACCAATTTATTTGAGCATAAGCTTGAAGTGAGCTGTAGCTCACGAAAGCTCATGCTCAAATAAATTGGTTAGTCTCTAAGGTGCCACAAGTACTCCTTTTCTTTTTGCGGATACAGACTAACACAGCTGCTACTCTGAAACCAACAGCTAAATACAACATGGAACAGATTGTTTAGCATAAATCGTTAACACACATTTCAAGGGACCATTCAAGGTGAAGTGGCCCGTAAACACCCCTGCAGTCACAAGGAGGAAAGGAGGGGGGAGGGAAGTAGCTGGAGGGGTGTGTGTGTTAGTGCGTTATAGATTGTTGTAATAAACCATAAATCCAGTGTCTATTCAGTCCATGATTTTTAGTGTCTAGCAAAGTTATGATTTAAGCTCCTAGGCTTGTCTTTTGAACAGGTTGTGCAGATTTCCTTTGAGGATGATGGGTCAGCTATATAGTGATCGCTTTGTGAAAAGTGTTCACCCACAGGTGATATGGTGTTTTGTCTATTATCATTTTCCTGTGCAAGTTCATCTGAGAGCATCGGCGCCAACAGTGTGGGTGCTCCGGGGTTGGGTAAAAATGGGTAAAAAATGGTGGGTGCTGAGCACCCACTGGCAGCCACCATATCAGAACCCTGCCCCCCAGTGCCTCCTGCCTGCTGACGGGCCCCACCTATCAGTGCCACCCCTCCCTCCAAGTTGTGTCATGTTATGATGCAGATTTTAAACTTAAAGGAGCAGTTGGTGCTGGAATGTGAATCACTCTGAAATTGAGCAGTGTTTAAATGCAGACTCCTGGATCCAAATCTGTGTGCATGGGTGTGGTACCTGGACAGATCCCAAATCAGAAGAGGCCTATTGTGTTTTTATTTCAACTCAGATTTGGCTGAGATGGCTGTTCTCACAAAGGTTGGGCCCAAGAGAGTGGAAATCTGGAACCAGCTGACCTTGCACAAAGTAGGGCTGAAATCTTTCAAGAGAAGTTTGCAATATTCTGGCACTGTCAGATCCTCACTCGAGCCCCCTAATAGGCCTCATGCCTGAACCTGATCATATTCTGGACACCACCTGCTAGGCCTGTCTCAACTAGGAATACCTTCGTACTCCAGAAAAGCTTTTTCAGAAACCTGCACCCAGTATCTTCAGAAATAGATGGCAGAGTACAAGCTGCCTTGATGCCAAATGCTGGAGAATTCTCCACTTGCCAAGTGGAAAGGTATTTAATTTGCATTTATAAACAAATTGCACATATAATGTTTTGCAGAGAATAAAATCATGTGTAATGTACCAAATAATGTATCTTCTCTCCTTTTCCCTTCATCCTGCTCCCCTGACTGCTGCAGAAATAAAGTAAAGCTGTACAAGCTACAGGTTTTTAACATCCAACTCCAACGTGACTCCAAAAACCCACCATGCTGGATGAGTCGTCGGGGCTCCAGGCTGGTTGGTAGGATAGGCTGAAGAAAGCAATTGTTAATGCCCCTGAGGTATTTATGCCCAACCTGCAGTTAGTAGGGAAAATAACACACCCTGCCATTGCCCTTCTCACACTTAATATAGAATCACTGCTTTTTACAGCAACACACTGTGGAACCAATATGACTGGATTTCATTTTGGAAATATATTCTGCTATTTACATTAATTGGGTGAAATCATGCCCCGTGCAAAGGGAAGCAGAAGCAGTGGGGGAAGGATCTTTCCCTAGAGCACTGAGAGAAGGGACTGGCTAACACAGTGTATAGCACAGCACATTCTCTGCCTCAGCACAAGCTAACGTTCAGTTAATAGCACCAACCTCTGCTTTCCTTCTGGATTTGGCACCTTATTATTGAGGTAGCCACATTACAGGCTAACAGAGGAGGAATGGCATACATTGGCAAATTATGGGAGTTTGTGAAGGTCCTTGTTGCTCTGTTAACAGAGTAAAAGTTTTCATCTTCAAGTAAGATAAGACTCTGGAAAAAACCTTGTGAGTGAAAGACCAGAGAGACAGAAGGAAAGGACACCTGGCAGATGCTAGTCACAACATTCAGGGCTCAATTGGCACCTTGCAATCTTCCCCAAGTAAGAGGCACTACATAAGTGCGCTGCCCCAGGAGACGTGGGAGATAAATTCATGGAGGATAGGTCCATCAATGGCCATTAGCCTAGATGGGCAGGGATGGTGTTCCTAGCCTCTGTTTGCCATCCTGGGAATGGGCAACCAGGGATGGATCACTTGATTACCTGTTCTGTTCATTCCCTCTGAAGCACCTGGCATTGACCACTGTCAGAAGACAGGATACTGGGCTAGATGGGCCCTTGATGTGACCCAGTATGGCTGTTCTTACGTAGGAGACGGTGTGAGAACTTTGAATTGCAATTTAGTCCTTGCTTCCTGGGAGAGGAGAGGTATGCCAGGAAAAGAATGGACACAGCTTACTCTCCCTAATGCATCAGCTCAGCTATACTTTGCCTGTGCATAGATCAACTCAGAACCAAGCCCATAATGCACTAATGGAGGGCACTCAATGCCACAGTGATGGGTGCGGGGTCAGACCCTGAATAGAGTAGGGTAGAATGCCTGTCTCAGTGCTTAGGCAATCTCAGTGCCCCCAAAGCATCTGCAAAGTGATGGTAAACTGTAGCTTTGTACTCTAGAGAGCATGAATGTACTCTAGTGACCGTAGCCATGAATCAGCAGAGAACGGGTCCAAAATAATTCCTGAGCAGTCTGCATGAGCCTAGGAAATCAAATGTCATTCTTAATGCTTTCTAATGTGTGTCATCCAGACAATGATGTTGTCAATAGGGGAGGGGTTTTCTCCTCTCAGATCTCAATGGGCTGTAAATGTAAGTGGAAATATGTATCTCTAGTGTCTCAAATCCACTCTGTTGCTTCATCGGTGCATACCCACTCTCTCTGTAATATCATATTTAACTCAAATAAGTCAGACATATTGAGGGCAGATAGTAGGTACAAATCTGACAAAAAGCTAATGAGCTCTCCTGTGATTATCATTGAGGACTATGACTCATTAAATCTCATTTCCTGGGAAAGTCCACATAGGGAGAAGAAATTATCTGGAATAAAGGCCTGAAAACCTAATTCAGTCAGATTTATAGGTATTCTTGTTGCCGCTACATAATAATCAGCGCAAACAGCGAAACCTTTTAATGAGATCTTTTGAAATAGTTAATTTTTGGTGGGGAGTTTGCTTCCTCTCACTTTGAAAAGCAGACCCATAGCTGCCCTGCTCTCAAATTAAACTAGGTTTTAAACTAATTTTTGTTTTTTTTTTCAGTGTTTAAATTTGAACACTTACAAGCGGTGACACATAATATCTGAATGCAAGGGCTAATGTTTTCATTTATATTCATGAATGTGCTTAAAAATGGGAGCAGGCTGTCGTTACCCATGAAGACATTCCTGTTTGCTCCACAGATATGAGGGTTTCCACTTCTGATCCACTTCTCTCTGTTGTTTTATATTGGCTTGCTTAAGTAAGAGGCATTTCCTCTATAAGAGGCTAATCCAAACCCTACTGAACACCATGGAAAGACTCCCATTGATTTCAATGGGCTTTGGATTGGCCTCTACTACAGTAATTCCATAAAGGGTTTTGCGTATTCATATGGCCTCTCTGAAGAGATCATGCTGGGATGTGGAGAGGCAGCTTGCATCTCTGTTCTCAACCTCCCCGCTACAGAGTGTGCAAGCTGTGGCTGGAAGGTGAGAGACAGATCTAGTTCTGTTCCAGCAGTCAGTAAATAGATTGCCATGGATGCCTGCCCTGAATGCAGAAGTTGCCAGATAGTTGAGCCATGCTGGACGTGCGGCTGGACTAAGCTGTTACTGAATCTAGAGGTCACCATAAAAGGAGTGTGATCTGGGGACTCCAGTAATCGGCCTTGTTTGTCTTAGGAGATCCTGGACATCTGAGAGACCTAAACACTGGCTGAAATAAGCCCTATTTTTTAATTGTTTGAACTTGGGATAAATCTTTTGCCCTGGGCCTAGCCTGCTGCCAAAGAAGCCCTGTCTGAGCCGTGTGTTTTCACTTTACTAACTCAGTCCTTGCTGGACTCTAGCTGTGAGGAACCCTTTTTCCTAACCTTTTTCAATGCTCAGGTCTCCACGTAGGCCCTGATTCTGCCATTGAAGTTGGGCCCATCCACATGCTATTAATGGCAGGATAAGGGCCTTGTATTGATTATTTTATACTCTTAAGGCTGGGTGTTGGTCATTATACCCAACTGTTGTACACTGGACCTGTCATGCCGAAGTATTAAAGGGTTTATTTGCGGCTGTCAACTTTTATTTAAGCATCTGATCTCATTGTGGGGTTCAACTTGGGAGGTGCCCATTTTAAGACATAATACAGTACTTCTCTCTTTTTCTACCAAGAATTTCCAAAGGAGCATCCAGTCAGATCAGTAATGGAGATTTATTGTTTAGAGAGAGCTTTCTTGGTTTTGTTTGTATGCTAGATAAGTAGAAAAGTATATTTGTAAGAAGTGAATCTATATTAAATGTAAAGGTGTATTAAAGAAAGGTGTATTCTGTGTCCTCTGCAGTTATGCTTTCAGTCAGGATAGGAATATTTCAGAGTGTCAGGTTATGACTTAAGATGACACTGTAGTAGGTAAAAGAAGGATCACAGAGCTGAACAATTCTGACTCCATGCTGTTTGGAAATGTAATTCATATGGGCCAGGCCAGGCTATGTGATGTGCTAGGAGACCTACTATATTGCAAAGTGCATATCTGGGGAAAGAATGTGAAATAAAATTAGTCTCTGGTCCCTTTCTCCCATACATACACTGCATAGAAATCATTAACTTGATTAATTTGTACCATGCTATTATAAAAGGTGAAACTTACCACCATGCTCAAGTCCACAGAAGGTTCCTAAAGTAGCAGAACCTCTGGTACCATAGCAGATGCAGCAAGACCCTAAAGTTGGGTCAAGGGAGAATCAGGGGTTTGTGGTCAGTGGTAGTGAGTAAGTTGACCTAAACCCCATGTTGGGAGTGCACAGGATTTTCAACTCTTTATTTGAGCCAAGAGATGGAGTAGATGCTCCAAAGATGCTACAGGGCTGCCCTAACATGAAGATGGTGTTCCAGCCCGCCCAGAACTTACATAACTCATTGGCTGGTAACTTCAACTGAACTCAAAATCATTAAGGGAAGACAGAAATTACTATTGCCACATGTCTACTGCATCTCTGTGTTTAAAAAAACAAACCACCCCAAACTTTCCTCATTACTGAGGAATTTTAGAGATCCTTCACTTACTGTGTGGTTTCTTAGATGTACATGAATTCTTTATTACAACTTTATCTACAGATAACCAAGAGATGTTTATGTTCTTGAGAGATGTCGTGTATGTGTGTATATGTGTTTCTCTTGATTCTTGCCACTTGGATGGTAGAAAGAAGCAGGAGTAGTCTAGAGAAAATAGTCATGAATTTAAAGAGAAATAAAAATTTCTCACTATTAAAATATAAATATATTAGCCCTCCATGGCGTGATCATCCAGTTAATTCAAATTGTGTTATATTGTCATGGAATGGGAAGCTGGAATTAATTGGACATTAAAATGGCGAACGGGCACGTTCAGCTCCGTTTGATATCACTAACTTGGATTAGGAATGAAGCCAAACTCAAGAGCTGTGGCATGGATGTATAGACAGGCTTTTGAACACTCCAGAGTTTATGGGGAGGTGTTCGGAGCTGAACTTCTAGATCAGGCTGTTATAAAGTGAAGGGCTATTTGTAAAACACAGATCTAAGTCTCTTGGCATCAGAATCTGGGATTTCGGTTTAATTCCTATCCCTTCAGTCTAGGGCTAACAAGATACAAATAGGATTAGAACTTGGACACATTAACAAGTACATTTTCAGTGAGAACTGTTTTTCCTCAAAAACAGATGGGCTCTAAATATTTTGCTATCTGATTTGTAGGTGCAATTGAATCATTAGACTTCTACATCCAGTCATCTGTACTTGCAGCAGCAATCCCCAGTCTCCTTTGATTCTAGTCTAGAAGATCCTTCAACGCGTTTGCTTGGGTTCTGCAGTATCTGAGAGGGAGGGTGGGCTCTCCTTATTTGCTGGGCAGTTCCAGGTATTGCAACCTACAGCTACGCAGTTGGGCATATCGGCTAGATACTGAGGAAGAAAGCTTGATAGTTCTAAAAAGACAGTTGATGGGAGCGCATGTTGCTGAAAAATAGACTTGGATATTTAATTTGAAAGCATATTTACTCTTGTGAATAGGCAAGGAGTGGGGGAAAAGATTCTGAAAAAAAAAAGGCAACATTTCTTTGGGAAATAAGTGCTTAAAATTTCAGTGTGGTTTTCTTTGGGATTTGGTGCCATGAGTCAGTACTTTATAATGACAAGGGAACACCTACACCATGAACAGAGAAAAGCTACAGGTAAATACAGATTCACAGATGTAGGAAACAAAGGTGCTAGAGAGCACAAGTAAATATTGGTGATTGTACTGATGAGTCACTGGTGAAGATACTCCTCTGCATCATTCAACAATACAGAGTCTTTCCTCTCTGTTAAGGAAGTCTCACCAGCAACACCCGTAGAGCTCCCTGACACATCTGTGAATTAACAATAGTGTGTGGCAAATTTGGGGTGCAGCTCAAAAGTAGGTGCGATACAAGGAAAGCTTACAAAATAACCTTTGAGTTTTGCAGTAGGAAACACAGCTTGATGATGGAGCAAGACTGATGTTATAAAGAGATTTTTTTTTAACTTAATGTAATTCAAGAAGCTATGCACCATTATCTTGCTGCTTGCTGAAGGAGGGTTGTATTGATCCTACCTTTCTAGATGCTCATATGATACTCCCTGCCTAAAGTGATTCTTTGTCTAATCCAGAGAAGTCAAAATGTTAAAATTTTAGACAGTTTTGTCATATTGTGTCAAATATGGCAGTGATAAAATATAGAGGAAACAGTACTTGTAATTTCTACATTACATACCTTAAATTAATTCAGATGCAGTTATAAGTCTAAAGGCACTATTGTCTGAGAAGAAGAAGCAAGGTCCAAAAGTCTACCATTAATTTTAGGGATGCAGTGTAGGAAAAACAGCAATCTGGGCAATGGGCTTGTGTACATGAGAAAGTTGCATCAATTTAATTAAAGGTCTGATTTTAGTCCAGTTTAGTTAAACCTGTACAAAAGGTTGTGTGGATGCTCTCTCTTATTTCAGTTTGAATCAGGCATATTTCAGTTTAGCATAAGTTGATTGGGAACAGAGTTAAACTGCAATAAGCCACTCTAAAACCAAAATAAGCATCCACACAGGTGTTTGCACTTTTTTCACTGAATTGGTTTAAAAACTGATTTAAATTAAATCAGTGTAAGGTCTACAATATAAGTTTGCCTTATTTGCTGAAAATGGGAGGTTGAAGGTCCTGGAATAGAATGAACTGACTTTCCATGATAATCATAGAATATCAAGGTTGGAAGGAACCTCAGGAGGTCATCTAGTCCAACCCCCTCCAGGTGATCGCTTTGAGAATGCAAAGGCCAGCGGTATATTGGCAAGTGAAGGGGGTACTCTTTCATTTTGGGTTTATCTTTGGGGTATGTCATTTAGATTTTACACGCTACATTTTTGGGGGGCAGTAGCAGGTTGTGGTATTTATGATAAACATTTGGATTTTGTTTTTAAAAACCCTGTTGTCTCTTACCGTGGCCTTTTGTGCCCAATCTTCTGTGCTGGGTAGGGGCATCTTTATCTTCTGCAGTGGCAGTGTTATAGCATGCATCTGAGAGCTGGGGAATCATAGAATATCAGGGTTGGAAGGGACCTCAGGAGGTCATCTAGTCCAACCCCCTGCTCAAAGCAGGACCAATCCCCAATTAAATCATCCCAGCCACGGCTTTGTCAAGCCTGACCTTAAAAACTTCTAAGGAAGGAGATTCTACCACCTCCCTAGGTAACCCATTCCAGTGTTTCACCACCCTCCTAGTGAAAAAGTTTTTCCTAATATCCAACCTAAACCTCCCCCGCTGCAACTTGAGACCTTTACTCCTTGTCCTGTCCTCTTCTACCACTGAGAATAGTCTAGAACCATCCTCTCTGGAACCACCTCTCAGGTAGTTGAAAGCAGCTATTAAATCCCCCCTCATTCTTCTCTTCTGCAGACTAAACAATCCCAGTTCCCTCAGCCTCTCCTCATAAGTCATGTGTTCCAGACCCCTAATCATTTTTGTTGCCCTTCGCTGGACTCTCTCCAATTTATCCACATCCTTCTTGTAGTGCGGGGCCCAAAACTGGACACAGTAGTCCAGATGAGGCCTCACCAATGTCGAATAGAGGGGAACGATCACGTCCCTCGATCTGCTCGCTATGCCCCTACTTATACATCCCAAAATGCCATTGGCCTTCTTGGCAACAAGGGCACACTGCTGACTCATATCCAGCTTCTCGTCCACTGTCACCCCTAGGTCCTTTTCCGCAGAACTGCTGCCTAGCCATTCGGTCCCTAGTCTGCAGCGGTGCATTGGGTTCTTCCGTCCTAAGTGCAGGACCCTGCACTTATCCTTATTGAACCTCATCAGATTTCTTTTGGCCCAATCCTCCAATTTGTCTAGGTCCCTCTGTATCCTATCCCTGCCCTCCAGCGTATCTACCACTCCTCCTAGTTTAGTATCATCCGCAAATTTGCTGAGAGTGCAATCCACACCATCCTCCAGATCATTTATGAAGATACTGAACAAAACCGGTCCCAGGACCGACCCCTGGGGCACTCCACTTGACACCGGCTGCCAACTAGACATGGAGCCATTGATCACTACCCGTTGAGCCCGACAATCTAGCCAACTTTCTACCCTTATAGTGCATTCATCCAGCCCATACTTCTTTAACTTGCTGACAAGAATACTGTGGGAGACCGTGTCAAAAGCTTTGCTAAAGTCAAGAAACAATACATCCACTGCTTTCCCTTCATCCACAGAACCAGTAATCTCATCATAGAAGGCGATTAGATTAGTCAGGCATGACCTTCCCTTGGTGAATCCATGTTGACTGTTCCTGATCACTTTCCTCTCATGTAAGTGCTTCAGGATTGATTCTTTGAGGACCTGCTCCATGATTTTTCCGGGGACTGAGGTGAGGCTGACTGGCCTGTAGTTCCCAGGATCCTCCTTCTTCCCTTTTCTAAAGATTGGCACTACATTAGCCTTTTTCCAGTCATCTGGGACTTCCCCCGTTCGCCACGAGTTTTCAAAGATAAGAAACTTTGAAGGAGAAGGAGAAACTGCAAGTACTTGGGAGGGGAAAAATGTGCAGTGTCATCTTACTGAACAGAAGACTCTTTGGGTATATCGACATTGCAATTAGACCCCTGCTTGCTCGTGCCAGCACACTTGGGCTTGGACTAAGGGGCTGTGTAATTGCGGTATAGAAGTTCAGGCTCAGATTGCAGCCCGAGCTCTGGGACCCTCCCACCTTGCATCTGCATTGCAATTAAATAGCCTGTTACCCCATGCTCTGTGGGCCCGAGTCAAAAGGCGCTGGAAAGCCATGGGTTTTTAATTGCAGCGTACACATACCTTTCAGGGCCTGTTCTCTATGGTGCTCCTCCCAAAGGCCTCTGTGGATCTGTTCTAAAGTGCTCGGATACTACTGTGATGAGAGTGACATAAATGCCTAGATAAATTGATTAACTCTGTGAGGTGTGTGCGTAACTCCATTTAATGCACACATCAAATTGATACTAGATCCCTTAAGGCCAATTCACTGCCTCATTAGAAGCCAGTGAAATTCCTTCAGCATCAAGTAATACATTTGGATGTGCTGGCTTTGGCAAATACTCTAAATTCTGTGCTAAAGATAGAGTTCTAAGGGATTCCTGGCAAACCGTGAATTAGAATAGTGCAACCAGAAAGTGAGGGAAGCATGAAGAAGCATTTTAGCCCTGTGCAAGAGTGATGTTGGGCAAAGCCTGAAGAACGTGCTGGAAGGAAAGGGGGCTTTGACATTTTACTTAGACTTGAAACCCTTCAGATTAGCAGATTACCTAACACTTCCTAGTAGTTCAGACACCACAGCAGGGATAAATCAACAACTAACCAACCAAGTCCAATTATTCGATTTACTTAATCACTCTATAGTAAAAGAACAGGGGATCTTTCCCTCTACATACCCAGCCAGTCTGTCTGTCCTCCTCTCAGCCTCACGTTATGCAGGAAGATTAGCCTTCTGGCAAAGTGATAATGTAATTACCAATGTCCAATTTTTCAAATCAAAAGAGTGCTAGAAGTCTGCTCTGGGGCGCTGTTTTCTTTCAAAGACTTTAATGAGGAGGGACAGCCAATTATTATTATTTATTTCACTAATTAACCAGATAATCATTCACTGTGAAACTCTTCTGTGTTAGAAATATGTTCCTTCTACCCTTTGTTTAACACAGAGTTTCCTTTTATTAAATTGAACCATTGTATGATATCCTTTATTAACCGGGGGTAAGTGGGGCTTTTTTAAAAAAGAGATAATTTCTGAGCTGTGAAGATAATGCAACAAGAAGCAGGAGTCCATAAAAACATCACCTTTCAGTTTCTGAAGACATAATGCTTTATGATAACCATAAAACAATTTATTGCAAAATAAATTGCTGTCCTATTCAAATCCTTAAATGTAGTACAGTGGATGTCACTGAAGACATACAGCTATTTTTTCCAATGCTGAGATATATTTTATCATAATTTGTGGGGTAGGTGACAACCTTGTACACATGATTGCCTTTTCCTGCTTAGTTAGTTTGCCAAGGTCAGAGTCCTTTGGCCTTTTATGGATGTAGAACTATTAGGAAATAAGCAAGATAACTGAATAGCATCAAAAAGAAAACTCCTTGTTTCTTGACTTATGAATTATATATTTTTAAAGATTTTCCCAGTGTTCATGTACATGGACTTGCTGAAGAATTATTGATACTGTTTTGTAAGCAGTTTCAGCACGTCCTTTCCCTTTACAAAAAGGGCAGCTAGCACTGATTTTCCTGGATTTTTCTTTAAATGTCATTTCACTGTTTTATACTTTTTATCTAACAGCATATTGTTTTGGACCTGCTGCTATCAGAACAACCAATGACATTGGAGAGTGACATGGAAATGCAATGCTGACTACAGCGATGGTCAAATCCTAGAAGTCTTCATTCAGGTAAGTGCTCCAAATTCAAGTCTAAACTATTCAGACATCTTCTGGTCTGTTCTACTGGAGGACACCTTACAGCGGGCATTCCTGTGGGATTTCTGCAACCTCATATCTCCTTTTGGGTTTTGAACATAATATAAGAACTGTCTTTCTTGTGGTATTTTGGTCCTTCCAATTCTGGGTCAAATGAGGGAAGTGCCAAGATATGAAAATAAAAGAGCCAAATGCTAGCAAAGGTGACTCAGTGGTGACCTCTTGGAAAAATAAAAAAGGCTATCCTAGTCAATTTGTTTAAATATATGAAAAATATGGTGACTCTTTGATTTAATAAGAGAGTCCCCCAAGCTGAAACCATTAAAAAGCTAGAGAAGGTCTGGATAATACCATGAAAAGATGAGAAAAAATGGTGGTTGAAGTGCTCATAAGAATTCATATATAATTGTGAAGGAAAATGTAAAAGCTTATGTAAATATATAAAATAGATTCTTGAATTATCCAGAATGTGAAGGAAATGATGCCAGTCACGGTTAAACTTTACTATATGTAGTGAAGTGGTAGGATTTTTAGAAGGAAGTTTAGTGCTTTTGGAAAACACTCCTTTATCAGCACAGCATAAAACTGAATTTCCGTGCTACTGATGATGTGCAACTCTCACCATGTCCTGAAGTTTGTCTGGCATAAGCATCTGCAGGCTTATCTGAACTATCCAAATCTCTTGAGCATCTAGGGTGAGGGCTCTTTTTTCTTCATGTCATTAACACTATTAATATTCCCATCCAAGATCATTCTTTTGGGCACTGATTAGGAGCTATGATGCATTCTGCAATAGGGGTCTGGTCCTGTGTGTTACTCGGAACCCACAGTTGCCATTAAAGAAAAGAAGTTGAGAGCACTTCACACCTTGCAAATAGTGCTTACTTTCTCAGAGAATTGGGCCCTCGGAATTGTCCAGGAGTTTGTCTGCTCACAGTAAGTTCTATTTCCCTTTATATATTGGATTAAATAGTGGGCACAATTCTGTTCCCATCAAATCAATACAGATTTTGACAAGGTTTTCAGAGGGTCTCCTTAGACCCCAGTCCTGCCATGGCCTGTATGTACACACAAGGTTCTGCTCCCATGGAACTCGCTGCAGGATAGGAACAATTGTCTTCCCTTAGTGTGTAACTTGTCATCGGTCACATTTCATTTTATGGATCCGTTTACAAAAGGTTAATAAATTATCAGCAAGTGTTATAAGCATGTTAGACACACATTAAGTAATATAGATGGTAATTAGCACATTGGTAGAAGGTGTTATAGATTGTTGTAAGCAACCTATTTACCTTTTGGGCTCTCTAACAATTAGTTGACCATTTATTAATACACCTAGCAATCATTTATTAACCCTACATGGACTATATATAAATGTACACTTAATATAAGGCATCACCTTCTCATCTTGTCCATGTCTCTTGCCATGTTCACACTCTATTTTTCATGAAGTATTTTCCACACCAGGAAAATGAAATGTTTATTGGGGGTGGTGTGTGAAAAATTGTGGCTCCTGCTATCTTTTGCTTCATTATTTTCCCTGTTGTTGCTCATTGCTGGTTGGCAGTTTATTTTAGATTTTTACAAATTGTAAAAGCAGCAGCAGCATTTGGCTTTTGGATTCAATAGATGCATATATTTTAATCTAAATGACAATATTTAGCAACAAAATTGCTTCATTTTAACTTCACTGCATTTCTTCATGTGTGGGAACTATAATTTAAAAATAATAAATGCAACAAGATGAATATATAGCTTCCATTAATTCCAAATACTGCTTATTTTCAGCACTTTTTAATTATTGGAGTGTACTCCTCAGTATATTTAATTGGAGTGGAACAATCATTCAAATTTCAGACCATTTGCAATTACCAATTTATCTGCTGCTTTCCATCCAAATTACTGAACTTCAAAATAACATTGCATTTTGAGTACTTTTTTTTTTCCTGACTGGTAGAAAACACTGAATTAGTTGAGTAAGAATGTCTCAGAAGCTGGTGGTGTAGTAAACACTGGCATCTTATATGAATTATTAAACCACAAAAGCTCCATTGAAATAACGTTACAGAGCTGACATAAACCCAAGGATATTCAATGGTAAGCCTGAGATTCTGTCCTTAATTGCTGCCTGTTGTGCCTATCTATTTCACCATGGATCTGGATACCATGATCTGAACCATGGGATTGAATCTCTGTAGAGAGAGTTTTCTTGAAGTGCAATGGGGAGTTGGTAGAAGATGACAGACCAGATCCTCAGCTGATGTAAATTGTCAAAGCACCATTGACTTTAACTAACTGAGTTGTGACGATATATACAAGTTAAGGATCTGACCCAGAATTTTAAGCCTCCCCTCAGACTGTGATGGCTTTTATGTATGTTAATGCGAACTGGATGAGTTTCCTTCTTTATTGTTTTTTAACATAATTAAGAATTTCCTGGAAGAATTGATAGGAGAGGACTCAGATCTTTTGGAGTCATCTTGGCAGTGTGCTCTTTATAGATGACTGCTAGAAAAGAGAGACAAGGTGGGTGAGGTAATCTCTCTCTCTCTTTTTTTATTGGACCAACTTCTGTTGGTGAGAGAGAAGCTTTTGAGCATACACAGAGCTCTTCTTCAGGTCAGAGAAACTTACTCAGAGTGTCACAGCTAAATACAAGGTGAAACAGTTTGTTTAGCATAAGTAGTTAACACACATTTCAAGGGACTATTCAAGGCGAAATGGCCCATAAAGTCATAGAGTGGCTAGGGGGGGAGGTTGTTAGTCAGTTATAGATTGTTGTAATAGGCCATGGATCCAGTGTGTCTATTCAGCCAAGATTTTTATTGTCTAGCAAAATTATGAATTTAAGTTCCCAGGCTCATTGCTATTGGGGCATTTAGTGCATTGGATGAGGTACACCGCATGTTGAGAGGCATGTGTAGGACCCATGGATCTCAAAAGGTGTGTTGGGGGGATGTTGATCATTGCAGCAGTGGAGATATGTCTGCAGGTTTGGCATCTGTTGTTCTGTCAGGTTCTGGTGCTGCTTTGTATTTCTGTGTCCTGGTCTGTGACGAGGTTGCTTCTGATGATGAGCTTGGAGAGGTCGAAGAGTTGTTTGTTTGAAGGCCAGAAGAGGGGGTTGAGGAAAGATTTCTTTCAGGATGAATAGCAATTCTGGTGGTGAAACCATACAGTCACTACAGTCTTGAATGAACTTGCCCAGGAAAATGATAAAAGACAAAAACACCCTATCACCTGTGAGTAAACACTTTTCACAAAGCAGTCACTCTAAATCTGACCTATTAGTCCTCAACCTCAAAGGAAACCTGCACAGCACATTCAAAAGACGAGCCTGGGGGCTTAAAAACATAACTTTGCTGGACACTAAAAATCATGGACTGAACAGAGACGCTGGATTTATGGTTTATTACAACAATCTGTAACTCACTAGCACCCTCCCCAGGGGCTTCCTCTCCCTCCTTCCTTTCCTCCCTGTGTCTGAAGGGGTGTTAACAGACCACTTCACCTTGAAATATGTGTTAACTGCTTATGCTGAACAATCTGTTCCATCTTGCATTTAGCTCTCCCAGCGCTGTAAAAAAAAATCACCCCCACAAGGGGAGTAGCTACCAGCACTGGGAGCGCAATCTACACTGTCTCTTTACAGTGCTGAAAGTTGCATTACTCAGGGGGGTGTTTTCTCACTGAGCTGAAAGTTTCAGCTCTGTAAAGTGGCAGTGTAGACAAGGCCTGAGTTAAGAGCTCTGGGGAGCTTGAAAGCTTGTCTTTCTCTCCTGGGCCCAAGTTGGTCCCATAAAAGATATTGACTCACCCATGTTATCTCTCTCTAATATCCTGGAAGCAACACAGTGATAACCATAGGTACTGACTCCATGGCTGCTCCAAGGTGAGAGTGGTGCCTTGGGGGAAGGGGTGGAGTGGAGGCAGGGTCTGGGTGTGGTCTTGGGGGAAGCCATTCACCTAGAACCTAGGCCACTGTGAGGAACCTAGGACACTCTGACATACTGTGATGTCTTGTAAGGGACTGTGCAAATCAACCCTATTCTTTTTTACTTCATAGTCCCCAAAAAAAAAAAAAAGTTACCTATTGATTCCACTCAGTAATTGGATTTTACAGCAGAAAAATTTTGACTGTTAATCCTTCAGAAGACCAGTTAAAGGATTTTAAAGTTGTCTCCTGGATTTACATTAGGGTGACTTTCTGCTACCTCCTACAGGGTTTAGGGCATCCAGATACTGCATTTCTATTAATAAACCTACAGGGACACTTATCTTAGGTAGGTCTCCACTGTATTTTCCCAATTAGTCTGCAAAAAAGAATCATAGACTTCAATCACAGGCTTCACTCACAGTTCAATCAGTCACAACTGCTTCAGTAGGGCAGGGAAAAATAGTCTTGTGTCAAAGTCCGCGTGTGTCTGCATCTCTGGGAGTTAGGGTGCTTCTTTCCTTTGCTAGTGCAAGAGGGGGCACTTGAGTGGGAAAAGGAGGTGGATTACTTACCTATGAGTGGTCATTACTTTTGAATCCCTTCACTGACTCTCCCACAAGTTTTCTCCAAGTTTGGGTTTCTCATCCTTGACTATAAAGCCCTGCACAGCTCTGCTACTTCTTCCTCATCTCATTCCCTTCACTTTTCCCATGCTGCCTACCCCAAGTCTCCTTCTCTTCTCTGTGCTGACTTCTTGGTCTGTGATAGGATTCCTTTCTGTTCCAGATGATTGGTTTCTCTTCATTCAAATCCCTCCTGTAAAACAAGTGTCGGCTACAAAGCCAGCCAATGCTAATCTATCACAGGACCTTTTAGAAAGAAGTATCTTTACCCATTTGAGACTGAACTATCCAATCCAAAACTACCTGGGGCATTGTTTCAGAACTGTACTGTGTACAGTTTAGGTTGTAACTCCATGTCTTCCCCGTCTGTATGGTGCTGAACACCACTGATGGTAATCAATAAATAGATGAATAATGAGCCAAACCCTGAGGTTCTCACTCAGTTTCTGTTCAAGTCACTATGAGATTTCCTTGATTAAAGACTTATTAAAGCTCTTCAGGATTTGGCCCAACAATAATAAGTAGAACATAGTAGGGCCAACCCCCATCCTTGGACACATGCAATAAATATTTGGGCAAAGAAAACCCAGCCAGGGTATATCTATTAATTCTCTCTTAACCCAATGTACCACAGAGAGTTTTCCTTCATGTTCTGCAATTTTCCATCCCTAACAACTAGGTGAATGGGATCATTTAGTCTATAAGGATGTTTTTTCAGTGCTGATGTCTGTGGTGACATCCATAAGGACTTCCAAGACTGGCAGGTGGTATGCAGTATTTCAAATGAGTGGTGGGCCAAACTCAAAACGTTCAGTCTAAACGCTCAAAAGTTGAGCTGATCCATCCAAACTATCTCAACTTAAACCAAAACTCAGCAGCTGCCGCAGACAAAGAACACTGATAGAAAACAGCAACACTAGCCACCTTGCTGACTTTTCAGGTGAAGGAGAATTTCATTCCTTCTCTACACATAGGTCATTTGATAACTTGAGTATAGATCAAGGGGATGAGAATGTCATCCTGGCCCTATCAACAAATGTGTGTTTTTTTAAAATGAACCCATATTGTAGATACAAAGCTCTGATTCTGCAAACATGTATGCACATGCTTAACTTTAAGCTCCAGTGTAAAGGTCTATAAAGTTAAGCATGTGCATGCTTACAGGATATGAGCCTTACAGCAGACAAATGTTTTGGAAACTAAGAATAGTCAAAACAGAATTTTATAACTAAACAAACTGCCACTATTCATCTCTTCTCCCCGCCCCCCCCCCCCCCGTTTCCTTCCCCCTCCCCCCAAAAAAAGTTTCAGGCTAAAGTCTTACTCATCAACTTTCAATCTAGCTCACATATTTATGACCCAATTGTAGCCCCCTGAATATAGGAATTTATAATACACATGCTGAAAGTCCTTTACCCTGTAAAGTGAGTGCTATTCTAGTACTAAACAGTAAGTTCATCAATAGGATTAATGCTGTGGTTGTGGAGGAGATACAGAAGTAAGAGCTGTAATGATTTACAGTTTGAAGTCACAGTTGATATGAAAATAAACATTGAATCAGTTCCTTCCTATATGTTCCCGTTCCATTAGAATAACTACAGTAGGTGACATTTTTCACATTTTAATTGGTGTTTTGCTGATTTTATCAGAATTTCTGCTGATCAAAGCGAATTGGCTATTTATTTATTTTGCAATGAAGCTAACTATTCAGTGCAAGTTTAATGTACTGTAATGAATTTTGAACATCCTCCTAGTCTGATTACAAAGTGTGTGAATCAAGACTTTCTCTTTCTGTCGTTCTTGTAAGAATTGAAATAATTACCTTCCCTCCACCGACTCAAGTAGTTAACATTTAATATAGTGACATTTTTCTTTAAAAGGTTTCAGTGCATGTTTTGTATTAATCCTTACAAATTAGTAATGGACATAATTCTGTCTCGTGTTCCCTACACACACGCACAGAGCCTACTTAACCCAATCCTACCTGTATTGCTTTAGACTTATGGCAAGTATCTTAATTATTAGTTGATTTCAGTAGTTTACAGAACAATAAGCTTTTATGCTATTTACACTTCAGTGGGTTTGGTTTAATTAGCTTCTTCATATGGATAAATAACATAATATAAATCACACTGGGTTTTAAAATATTAATGATGCATTTTATGTCATAATTTCCTACCAATCATGACACTCCATAAATCCACATCACTGGTGTAAAGAGAAGAAGGAAAGTTTTCAGAATCTGCTAAAAGACTAAGTAGAAATAATTGTCTGACACATTTTGATATACTTCTGTACTTAGTCCCAGATTCACAAAAGAACTTAAGCATGCATTTAAGTGCTGTAGTGACTAGGAAAACTTTCCTGAATCAGGGCCTTTGTCTCTGTGGTTTAATAGCTTGTTATAAAGAATTTGGTACTGCTTTATTTTTCCGGGACTCCAGTACTTGGGTTGCTAACTAATTTTTACTCACTAGAACATTCAGAATACTGCATCTGTACGTGTTCAGACTTTGAGTTGAACTAAGACTGGTTCAAACATGGCTGGAGCTCCATGTGAAAATGTGTGGTTGGTACCTAGGATTCAATCTCTTGGCGTTTCTAGCAATAACGACAATACAATGCAAAAAGATCTGAATCAAATTCGGCCCTGTTCTCACCTTGGAACACACATGTGCAATTCCCAGTAGAGGCAAAGGAGCTGAAGTAAGTTTTGAGCCAGTGTGTAGCTTTTGTACGTAAATATCTAGGTTCTTTCCGGGAGGAGCTGTGAGGAATTGGATTATTTTGTTTTTCCTTAATGCACTTTCACTACAGAATTTCGGAAACAACTTGCAATGAAACTTAATTTTTCACTAGGTCATGTGGGGGTCAATTTTCAAATGCTGGGCACTGTATGTTTTAGCCATACACAAGGAGCAGCAACTGTGTAAATTCAGTTTGTAGAAACACTATTTTAGATTAAAAGCTCTGAAGAGGAGGAGTAAATATTAAATCTCTGTGAGAGTGTGTTGTGTTTGTGGTGTATGTGTGTGTTTCTCTTCTGACAGTGTACTAAAATAAAAACAGTGGCTGCTTGTCTCTGTAAAACTGGATTTAAAGGTGCAGTGCTTTAGTTACAAAGCTAAATACTCCACAGATCAATTTCCAATCTGAATTTGGATGTGTAGATCAGTATTTAGGTGCATAAAATGGTCTTTTTAATGTGTCTGTCAGTTTGAGTGCCCAAATGAGGGCTGTCAACATCTTCTGAATGCATCCAAATAAGAGAACTGAGTGAATAGTCTGGTTTCAGAGTGTAAATTATTATTTAGAGTGGGGTAATAACTCTGGTCATGACCTTTCTTGATAAAATCTGGCCTATGTTAGAAATGTATTGAGACAAATTTCATGCTGAGGCATTCTTTATGGCCTAATGACATATTAGTTAACAAAATATAGGAATTAAAGACTTGGACTCTTTTTACCCAAATTTAGTTAGCTTTATTTTACAGTCATGTATGGATTCTGATTGACAATGAAAAGTGGAAGAGCTGGTGGTTACTTGGGGTAATAGAAAATATAGAAACTGAGGCATAGAGCCATGTACTTTTAATTAAAGAAGGGCTGACATTAATAACTTTGACTATAGAGACAGTGGCTACAGACTACTTACAACAAATTCTAGCTGTTAGTTTGGGAAATTGGTAGCCTAGTTCAATAGACCCAGAGGTACTGCTGTACCTAATTAAACAGAAAATCAGAGTGAAATGCCACACAATCATCAAATGAAATTATTTGTTTAGTCAGAGATTTTTACTCTGTTGCTTACCTGTTTTAGGCCATACTGAGATTGTGGGCAGATTGGCATCTAGAGATGAGCCTGGAGTATACCCATCCACTTATGGGTATACTCCAATTCAAAGATGTAACACACAGAGGTCAAAATCGTACGTTGCATAGCTACATATACCACACAGAACCTTGCACTCAAATGTGCCTAATAATATTTCAATAGTAATTAAACTTAATTTCTAGTTTCTCATGCCAGGGAACCTCTGAGAACCTTAAAATTAAAACACATTATAATAAAGACACTCTGCCCAATATATAAAATATAAAGAAATATTAAGTAAACAAAATAGGATGCAATGAATTCAATAATTTACTTCTCCCAAAAAGGGCCAAGATGTCCTAGAGAATCTACCTGTACTGGCCCAGATGGATTTTATTTATTTGTATTATTGTAGCATGTAGGAGCTCCGGTCATGAACCAAGATCTCACTGTACTAAGTGCTATACTAACACAGAGCAAGGACTTTGGGGTCTTTCTTAGTCAACATTTCGAGGATACTCCTATCACAGATGGGACACAAGTGCTATGTACCTTGCTATCAAATTTAATTACCTTGATAAGGAGTTCTCAGTTAAATAAGGTCACAACAACTATGAACACTACCATGTACGGTATGATTCTGTTAGATGGGAATTTACCATGTTAGCATTGGGGATCACCCCATCAAGCTCCAAGCATTAATGGAAGAATTAATTCCACATTTTGTTAAACTGTCTGTTTATGTGTCACACTTACGAAATCTGCATCTCCTGCAGAGCAGCATGAGACTGCGTTGCAGCCGTACCACCAGCTCTGGTAATTTCCAATATGAAAACGCCTTTTTTTCTTCCACAGTATTAAGACTTGGTTTGTCCCTATCACAAAATCAGCACAAAATGTGGCATATCTCAAGGAGGGTTAGTTTTTGTTCAGGTGATGACCATTACAGAGGCTGTAGGGGTCAGTTGCATTGCAGAAATGAGGTACAGGAGGACAGAGCTTGTATAAGCATCTGCCTTGCTGAGACTCTAGCCAAAGCTGGTAGCCTGTTACTTTTCTGGACATTTAAAGCCAAGAATTTCAAAAGGGACTAGTGATTTTGGCTGCACAGTTTGAAGTGCCTTAAATGAACCCAGTGTTCAGAAATTATTGCGTACCTATCCTCTGAAAAAGTCAATTTCTTCTGTCTTATCTCAGGTTGGGTCCCAAAACATGGGCACCCAAAAATTACTTGTCACTTCTGAAAATCTTGGCCTCAATTATCTCACCAGATTTAACAAGTGAGTAACCAAAAATAAAGCATAGAATCTGGATGAGTTCCAGGTATTTGAGATAGAAAGTTAAGTGGAAATATTCCTGAAAAATGGATTGTGTTTTGAATGCAATGTGCCATTATGTTTATGTGAAAGAAAAATGTTTCCCTGTTGTTGCTATGATAATGGGAAGCCAATGGAGGGTTTGCCTGCATAAATACTAGAGTGTGCAGTACAAAGCGAATGAATGAATGAATGAATGATGTTTTGATTGTTACTTATCTCCAGGATATACTGAACAGGGCCAGCCTTAGGGAAAATGATACCTTGGGCAAACTTGTATTTTGTCACCCCAGTCCCCGATGCCTCCCCGGGCTCCCTAGCCATCCCACCCCCCATTGCCCCTAACTCCTGCTGCTTCCCTATCCTCTCTGGCCCCTGCTGCCTCTCCCTCCCTCTCTGCCGTATTGCCCTTGTACCCTAGGCCCACCCCACTCCTTGCTTCTTTACCATGGCACCTACCCCGACCACAGCACCCTGGGCAGTTGCCTACATTGCCCACCCATAAGGCCAGCTCTGATATTGAAATTTTACCTTTTGGTACTATAGTTAGGGTATGTCTACACTGGCAAGTTTCTGAGCCATAAATTTCTGTGCCACTTTTATGAAAATGCTGAAATTAAACTGCTGTTGCATGTCCACACTGTGCTCCTTGTGACACTGGAGAGCATCCAACTTAGCAGCTCTTACAACGGCGAAGAGAGCAGGGCATTGTGGTAGCTATCCCATTGTGCAGCTGGCCACAGGATGCTTTGGGAAGGGTTTGCAATGCTTCATGGGGCAGGCACAGCATCACATGATGCAGGTTTCCCAATCCCATTGCTCCATGGGCATCCTACTACATTGCCAGCTGCTTTTCAACTGAAGTGGGTAGGGCCAGATTAACTCTCCTGTGGGCCTGGGGCTATAAGATTTTGTGGGGCCCCTCTATACATGTCTTTTTCCTGGAAGGGAGTCTGGTGCAGGAGGGGGCTAGGGCAGGGGATTGTGGTGCAGGGGGGTTGCGGGGTCTGTGAGAGAGTTTGGGTGCAAGAGGGGGATTCTGATCTGGGGCAGAGGGCTGGGGTGGAGCAGGGGGTGCGAGATGCAGGCTCCGCCTGGGAGGCGCTTACACAGGGGACTCCTGACTGGTGGCGCAGCAGGGCTCGGACAGGCTGCCTGCACGCCGTGGTCCCATGCCGCTCCCAGAAGTGGCTGGCTGCTAGAACGTCTCTGCGGCCCCTGGGAGGGGTGGGACAGCGTGCCTCTGTGTGCTGCCCGCGCCTGCAAGCGCCACCTCCGTAGCTCCCATTGCCCAGTTCCCAGCCAATGGGAGCTGTGGGGACGGTGCTGGGGGCAGGGGCAGCGTGCGGAGCCGCCTCCCCCCACAACCAGCGGCTGCAGAGAAGTGCTAGCGGCTGGCTGCTTACGGGAGCGGCCTTAGGCCATGGCATCCCCTGCTGTGCCACGGGACTTTTAGCAGCCCGGAGTTGGAGATCACTGCCTGTGATTAGTTTTTGTGGGCACCCCCCCTGAGCTGGGGCCCTGGGCTACAGCCCCTAAAGCCCCTGCCTTAATCCGGCCCTGGAAGTAGGGAGAATGTGGGGGGGGGGAGAGAGACAGTGTGTTTTGCAAGACAGAGAGTGTCTCGGCATGCTGTCTTGTAAGTTCAGACAGCAGCAGGAAGCAACCAGTCCTGGGGGAGGGGGAAACCCTGACGTCAGGCCCCGCCTCCCTCCCTGGGCTCTCTGCACAGCACGTGTGCGTGCGCACACCCCCCCCCCCCCACCTGCCTCTGTGTTCAACAGCACGAGCATTCCAGTTAATGGTTTGCTTTTTGTCCCCAAGCAGATCAGCACAGCACGCAAGGGCTGTCAGAAACGGTGCTTTGAAAGGGGCGGGGCGCCTGCCTCCAGGGCAGCCAAGTTCAAAACAATGAGCAGAGGTGGGTTTTTTGCAGTGCTGCAACTGAGGAGTTTCTCTGCACAAAGTGGCTTGGCAGTGTGTACACGTCTGCAGTTTCAGCTCAAAAAGCTGCTTTACTGCGCAGAAACTTGCCAGTGTAGACAAGCTCTTAGATAAAAAGAAAAGGAGTACTTGTGGCACCTTAGAGACTAACCAATTTATTTGAGCATGAGCTTTCGTGAGCTACAGCTCACTTCATCAGATACATCTTTTTGCGAATACAGACTAACACGGCTGTTACTCTGAAACCTGTCATTATGCAAAGCCCTTAGATAGTTACTGTATTCCCCAAAATAACACTAATAGAAAGTGCTTCCTGAAGGGATTACATAAAAAGAATTCACATTTAAAAACTGTTACGGTCAATTTGTTGTCTGTATCTTGTAGTTCATTTAATCACGTGAAACAGTCAAAGCCGTGATTTGTGGAGTGAGTCTGGTTTCATAGCAAATGTTTTCCATACTTATCTCAGTAGCTATACTGGAATCTGTCTGGTCTGTTGAGGTTTGGTAGCTTTAGGAATTAATGAATATTCATTCCTTCTCCCTGGGTACAAAGTAAAATAATCAGTAATTAGTATAATATTTAATACTCCTATTCAAAATAAATAAATTTTTGTTTAAAAAAATCTAATTATTACAATGTAGCAACTTCTGTGTGTGTAACTGAAATTGAATGTGCTGTTTTTGAAATGCTTTTAAGCTCTCATTTACATGTTTCCAGGTCAGTTAATTATTCCCCTTGTATGCGTAAAACAGAACTCTAGATTGTACTTGCATATATTATTCATTTTGCCATCTAACTATCTTCTAAGTTTAGCTGATTCTAATATTTTAATATTACATTATTATTATTTTATTATTATTATACCAGTGGTATTTGTCTTCTGATATGAAAGTTACTTTTGTCTGCACTTAGTTTCATGATAAATTTTTAATACAAAATGGGTTCTGGTATCTCTACAACCAGCTTATATAGTATTGGCTGTAGCTGTTATAACTTGCTGCTGATATATTCCTTTATGGACAACTTTTATGTTTGTATTAGGACCTGATCTGAAGCCCATTACGGCAATGGAAAGACTCCCATGTGCTTTGAATCAGGCCCTTGGACTATAAGCCCCTGGGGGTAGCGAATGTGTTTTATTCTATGTTCTGTTAAGGATGGCATACATTTATGGTGCTTATATCCAGATTAATCAATAGCTTTTATTATCTTCTCCTGATATCGAGGTGATCTAACTACGGACATCGCTGAATTCCATGAGCTATCACTGGACATATCTTATTCTTCCTGCATAAAATGGTCCAAATGGGGAGGTTTACCCTGAAAGGATATCTGGCTTCAATAGATCTTTAGTTGTGCCACACTGCTCCCCTCTAAGGCTGGGTCTACACTACAGAGTCCGATCAATGCATGGCAGCTTATGTTGACCTATCTGTGTAAGTGTCTATACTAAAATTTCGCTCCTACCGACATAACTGCCCTGCTACGCTGACTTTATAACTCCTCCTCCACGGGAGGTGTAGAGTCAATGTCGATGGAGTGTCAACTGTGCAGCTTCTGTTGACTGTTACTGGCTTTCAGAAGCCATCCCACAATGCTCCATGCTGACAGGACAATTGGTACAAGTGCTCCTTGTGAGGAGACACGCCGCTGACACAAGGCATGTAGTGTGGACATGTAAAAGTGATTTAATTACTGCAGTGGCTGTTTGCTGATGTAAATTTAGGTGGACATAATTTTGTTGTGTAGATATGCCCTGAGAGATGGGACTTGTGACTGCAGAGTTAGCATGGTCTTCCCAACACCACTGACACTGTTGCTGCTCTTGTCCTTGATGGTTCAGTCTTCACCTACTCTAAAGGGTTCTTCTGGTGCACTTATGCTCAGCCAGCATCAGTAACTTGCATTGCTTAGGCTTGATTGCCAAGAGGCTGAAAAGAGGTAGCATGCTTCCTCAATCTCCTTCCTCCATCTGGTCATGTCTCTCTTCCTCGTATTCACCATGGCATGTCCCATTGTTGCTGCTGGTGGCTACATTGTTGAAGCACTGTGTGCAAGTGCAGTTGAATGACTTGAGCAGAGGTGACATTTAACTGTGGAGAGTGTGAAGGGGGCAAAATTGAAAGGTTCTCTGAGGGCATGTGACCAATCCTCTGGCTCCACCCTCTGAAACTTGATATTATGTAGACAACATACGCTAGCAACTACCTCCTCCTGCTGCACTCTGTCCTGTGGCTGTCCAGCCTCTTGCAGAGTTTGCAGGCATCCCTCCCTGCCTGAACTATCCTCACTCAATTTAGCAAGTGTTCAAAACAAAACCAACAGAAGAGACAACACAGGTGGGATGCAAAGTCCCCCATGCGCCCCCAGAATGGGTGGCACCAGGATGGGATGGTGCTTGGGATTGCATTGTCTCTGTTAGCAAGTTGGAAAATTATCAGTCACTTTTTGTTGGGCGAGGGGAACATGACACCCCCAAATTGCCTTCTCCTTGAGAAGGCACATTGGAGGCTGCTGCTGGGGATGCTTTGAAGCAGCAGGGTCTGCTCCCACACCCTTTTCCACTCTTCCTTCCTCCCTCCCGCCCCCCAGCCTGCTTCTCTCTCTCACCCTGGGACTCTCAGGCTAGATGGGGCTCTACCTGAGCTGCCTGGCGCTGAGCACCATATCACAGTTCCTCTTCCTGATCGCGAAGATGCACTCTGCCCAACTCACCTAAGCAGGGGAGCTGCAAAGTAGGCAGTGGGAAGCACTGGGACTACAGCAGCAGGGGAGGAAAAGCAGCCCCATATAGTGGGAGCAAGGGGAAGGGAGCTCAGCCCACAACCAGCCGCCCTGCGTCTTCCTCCCTCCCCACACTGCATGCTCACCTGGTGAGTGCTGCCGTCACGGGGAGCTGATTCCTCCTTGATGTTGGGCATCCCACTGGAGAGGATGAATGGTCCCGTGGTTAGGGTGCTTGCATGGGACTTGAGAGACCAAGATTTAATCGCCTGCTCTGCCTTCCTGTGTAAGTTTGGGCAAGACGCTCAGTCTCCATGCCTCCATTTGACAAATGGAACAGTAGCTCTGCCCTACTTCACAGGAATATGTGAAGATAAATACATAAAGATGGGGAAGCCACAGATACTATGCTTTTGGGGCCATGTAAGTACCTAAGATGACCAGGTCGTTGTTGGTGCTGCAGGTTTGTCATGGTGGGAGGAAAAAGTCATGGCTGGTGTGATTTTTGTTTTCCCATTTGTTGGTGACTTTTCTGTGTCCCCCTAACTCACCCTGTAGCTCCTATCCCACAGGGCTGAACCCAGCTCCCTGCTCTGGGCATTGTGATGTGGTGTGTGGGGTCCTAATAGGATGACCATGTGTCTGGTTTTCGACTGGAACACCTGGTCGAAAAGGGACCCTGGTGGCTCCGGTCAGCATCACCAACCAGGCCGTTAAAAGTCTGGTTGGCAGTGCTGAGGCACTAAGGCAGGCCAGTCCCTACCTGTCCTGGTTGGTGCTGCGCTGCACCCCGGAAGCAGCCAGCAGGTCCAGCTCCTAGGTGAGGGGGCCACAGGGCTCTGCACGGGCCTCTGCAGGAACTGGTCAATGGGAGCTGGGAAGGCCAGTGCCTGCGGGCGAGAGTGGCATGTGGAGCCTCCTGGCCCACCTAGAACCAGGATCTGCTGGCCACTTCTGGGGCACACACAATGTGGCAGCCTGCCTTAGCTCCCCCGCTGACCTGGAGCTGCCTGAGGTAAGCCCGTGCCCCTGCCCCAGCCCTGACCCCCTCCCCAAACCCAGGACCCCCAGCCCAGAGCCCTCACCCCCTCCCACACTCCAACCCCCTGCTTCAACCCACCACCTACTCCCGCACTCTGAATCCCTTGGCCCCACCCCAAGCCTGGAGCCCCCTCCTGCACCCCAAACCTCTCATTCCTGGACCCAGCCCAGAGCCCTCACCCTCTCCCACACCCTAACCCCCTGACCCAGCCCAGTGAAAGTGAGAGGGTTGGGGAGAGCGAGCTACCGAGGAAGGGGGAAGGTAGTGAGCAGGGGATGGGGGATGATAGTGAGCGGGGGATGATAGTGAGCAGGGGATGGGGGATGGGCCTCAGGGAAGGGACAGGATGAGGGTGTTCAGTTTTTTGCGAATAGAAAGTTGGCAACCCTAGGTCATAATGCCACTCAGATTTGGCCCAGCTGCCCCTTCGTCATGATGGGCAGATGGGGGGCACCAGACCTGATCAACACAGCAATCTGGCAAGCCAATGTTGCAACACCCAGAGCAGGGAGCTGGGCCCAGCCCCACGGGACACAGGAGCTGCTACTGCCCAAGGTGAGGGCAGAGCAGGGTCTCTACCCTGGGGAACACAGGAGCCACTGCTGCCTGAGGTGAGTGTGGGGCAGGTTTACTCTCTACTATGGCGCCCAATCCCTGGGGACATATGATCTGCCACTGACCAGGGTGAGTGAGACCAGTGTCCTCCCACCCACCATCTCCCATCTCCATCCAAGCCAGGATTAGGGTTGTGGTGCCGGGGCACTGGATGCTGTTGTGGGTGGTTAGTGCCCCTTATTTTGTCAGGGTATTTTTAATTTATGGAACAGTCAGTAAACCCATGACTTTTGCTGAAAGTCTCTGCCTTTAAAACTCAACTGGATCTTTATTAAGAGAACTATTTACAAAGGTGCTTCAACTGCAGCTAGCATCCAAGCCATGTACATACAGACTGACTTCATGCTACTTCTTCCAAACTCTTCCCTCCTGCAACCTGTGCTCCTCATTCCAAGTTCTATGCAAGATGATACACTGTTTGATTTGGCAGCCACAAGCTAGAAAAGAGGAAAGAAGGATTTGTTCTCAAACGTTATTTCTATCATTGGCTTGATGCTGCCCTAGATAATTAGCATGCTGTATTTCTTTGATTCATTTAAGGTATTTCTGACTAAAAATGAGAAACAAACAAAACCCGCTTTGTGCCTTGTTTTGGGTACCTCACAACACTTAACATGCCTTCTGCCACTTTCCTTGTTTAGGGATTTTTTTTCTTTATTTTTATTTTTAATAGAACATTGCTGAATAATAGGGGTCCATCTCTTTTGTCTCTGAATGACAGGACTGTAGACTTGGGAGCTCGATGAAGGGAGATGAGATAGTGTTCATGTTGTCCGGGAGATCAAAATTTGGGTTGCCATTAAAAATAAAGGGGGAGAAGACTACGTCAAGAGTATACTGGGGATTCAGGCAGAACTATTTAATGCAACGAGTAATAAACATTGGAAATAAGGTGCCCCGTAAAGCCAGAGACGCAATTAGTCTAAATGAGATTGAGACAGCTCACTATTTTATGGCGGAAAAAGATGTACAAGAGAAGGTGTAAAGAACAGTGACAAGGCAGGGAAAGGTTGTTGAGGCCAGATGATCTTTTCCTATCCTACAGGTTCTTATCAAGTCTTTTAATGTTCTTACCTAGAAGGAGGGAGGGTGTTATATGAGTGAAAAGGAGTGTGATTAGCAAGACATAAGTTTTTGAACCAGTTTGTATTTAATTGCACACGAGAGTTTTACCTTCATCTTCTCATCTTTATCCCCCATGGTCAGATTCCATATAGAGACTCAGTTCTTGTTTCTGTTGTTTGTGCAGGGCCTTTTTGTCTCATAATTCAGTATTCCTGATGGTCATGCATGTAAAACAACATTATTAAGATTGCAAAGTCAAGCTCAGAAGTTAGGAAATGCTAAAATTAAGGTTGCCCATGCAACCTTATTGCATCACTTTGTGCGTCTGCATTATGATAGTCTTTAATTACATGACCACATACAAGGCTATCATTTCATCTGTTTTGTTATTAACTATGTTTATTATGGTAGTGCCCAAGGATCAACCAAGAAGGGTGCTCCATTGTGCTAGTCACTATATAAAAACAGTTGCAGACACTCCCTGCCCGAAAGAGCTTACAATCTAAATAGACAAGACAGATGTGGAGTGAGGGAAAGGAGTAGAACATACAAGCACAGTGAAATGCACTCTAGATCTTGTCTGGGTGTTCTGAACTTTGACCTCAATAAAATGTGTATGTATTTTCACAAAAAAAAATACTATTGGAGACTGCTATATCAGAACAATCCACTCTCTGATTACACTTGGGATATTTTTCGCAGGTGTTTCTCAGTCATTTTTTTGTGTGTGTTCTGCTTTGATCTTATTGTTCTTTTTAAAAAAACCTTAATTTATTTTAATGTGAGTAATAAGTATAAATACTTTAATAAAGCTGTTTGGGGCAGGAACTTGCCTTATTTGTTTTGTAAATCTTTGTGCATATTTCCAATGGTATCTAAATAATTATTAATAGTAATAACATACATTGCTTCTTTCCTAACACATTGTTGTGGGTTAGGATCCTGGAGCAGTATCAGCAAATAATATGAACTTACTTAGGTGATGAAGTTGTAAAAACCTGCTACAAAGCACTACATAGAGGGGATTCTAACATAGACTATATCATGTCTCTGTGAGATATCACAAACCTCTTATTAGGGTCTGGAAGCTCATGCTATCTTCCTTCAGTTATGTCCCTGTCAAAGCAATTCTTCCTCTCCTCCTTTGTCCACTCACATCTCCAATCCCCAGCAAATCTTTTCTTCTTGACTGTTCAAACCTTCCTCCCTAGCTACCACTACATCCTCTTCTTACCCCAGCTTTTTACACTGAGTTTACTGGCAGGAGCTGTCCACCCCTTTCTCTTCTCTCCACACCCCTCTTCCTGCTGTCCACGTTTAGTCCAGACTTGGAGATCTCCTTGCTTTTCATACCCTTCCATCTTGATCTTCTTGATGCCCTCTTGTTTTGTTGCACCCTCCCTCATTCACTTCTCTGTCCACTGGCTTTTTTCCCTCTTTCTTTAAGCATTCATTTAGTTCCTGTCCAAAGAAAGCTCTTCTGTGACCCCAGCTCCTTCCTGAGCTGTTGGTCAATGTCTCTTCCCCTTTGCCTCCAAATTCCTTGAATTGTACCATTTACTCTTGGTTCCATTATTTCCTCTCCTCAAACTCCCTCACCGATTCACTCCACTCAGATTTATGTCCTCTTCCCACCACTCAAACCACTATTAGCCTTTGCCTTGTTAAAAATTAAAGAACTCATTCTCCTTTATCTCTCTGCTGCTGCTCCTTGTTAGATGGCCGCTTGCCTTGGTATTTATCTATTTAAGGTACTCACAGGACTCCTGCTAGCATAGTATCTGAGCGCCTTACAATTTTTAAAGTATTTATCCTGACAGCACCTCTGTGAGATACAAATGGAGAATTGAGGCAGAGAGAGATTGGTAACTTGCCTCAGGTCCCACAGGATGTCTGGCAATGCAGGGAATTGAAGCTTAGTCCCCACACCTGCACCCTAACAACTAGGCAACCCTTCCTCTCATAAACTTGGGGACACATATGGATGAAATAGAAACTTTTGTGATTGCAAAATTATTTAGGTGATCTTTAAATGCACAAATGGTAGTCAAACGCCATTTGTGCCTGCGAAAATCTCCCCCTAAAGAATCTGTTTTCTGCCAAACAAAATAAAATATGTGCTCTGGATTCTTTTGATGATTTTAAGCAGGACTGGAACCAGGTGACCTTATATCTGTTTCTGAACTATCCAGGACTTTGACTCTTTTTATTAATTTGTTTCTTTACATTTATTTGGTTGTTTTTATGCAAATATAGTTCAGCCTTGCAGGTTATTTGCTTTGACAATGACTGTTAATACTCTATGGCACTTGGATTGGAAATCTCTGAGCCTGTGTCTCAGACTCACAACCAGTTCTGTCTAGCTAAATAACTGTGCAAGTGTGGTATGCTGAGCAAATTCTTTGCTAGTTACAATTAATAGTCCATTCAAGTAGTGATTTTTAGCTATACTTGAGGCATTTTAGGTAAAATTTAAAAACAAGTGAAGCAGAATTGTAGGTCCTGATTTTGCAAGGAAAAAATATTTTTGTTCATATAACTACAGAGTTGAATGTATATAAGCTGAGTCTTTAATTAGAGCTGTTCAGAAACTGAATTTCCATTTCCATGGAAAACTTAGACATTTCCAAATTTGTTTTGGTCCAAATTGGAGCAAAAAGCCAAAATTTCCCATAGAATGGAAAGTCCGAAAACTTTCGATTCAGAACCATCAAAATGTTTTATTTTGATAATGTTGCAACATTGTATTATTGCATACAATGTTAAATATTTTAAAATTAATATAATAATATCTAAACAAAATGATAGTCAAAATTAAATACTCTTAATTTATTGAAATGAAATGTTTCAACATCAAAAGGAAATGAGACTAAACTCACTCCATCTTTCTTCTGTTGAAAATGTTGAAAAAATTGACAGGCTCCTGTGAAACACATCAATTTCAATGAAACTGCATTTTGTGACAGAAAACTGTTTTTTTGTGAAAAAAATTTCAATTGTCTCTATCCTTAATATAGATCTGATTCACACTGTTCAAATCAGCTGCATGCCACAATTTAAGCAGTGCATTTGTTGTTAAATTTGAACAAGGAGCGGGGGCAGGAAAAACAACTAATAAAGGAAGTTCAGAGGGTCTACTTAGATTCACTACCCTAGCCAGAGACAAACAGCCATAATGTTAGTGCTTCTGAAAAGGAGGAGACTGGAGAAGGGTGGGAAGGGAGAGGAATGGAAGCATGGCTACACCAAGAGGCCATTGATTAAACTTGCATTCTTCCATAGCTTTTTAATGTTTTGGATGCTAAATTTGTCTGCCTCTTTTAGGTAAATATATGGCCCCCATCATTACTGTATCTGGGTGACTCAATATTTTAATGCGTGTATCCTCTCAAGCCAGTAGGGAAGTGCTGTTATCCCCGTTCTAAGTAAGAGGCATAGAGAAGCTGAGTGACTTATCCAGGGTCTTCCAGGAAGTCTGGTGTGGAGCAGGGAATTAAACTGGAGTCTTCCAACTCCTAGGCTAGTGCTGTAACCATTGGACAATCCTTTATCTCTAGCTGTCCTTGCTATTATAGAGTCTTTGGGTGAGATCCTCCCCTCTGCTCTGGTCACTTTTTTTTTTTTTTTAAAGCATGTACTCTCTGGAGGTGCACAAAATCCCAGGAATTTTTGGGGAAACCTCATTCTCTGCCTTCACTCTGTCCTCTAAGGGAGAAGAGTCCCACAAGGAGAAGAGTGGAAACTCCACAAGACCAAACCTGCAGAATTTCCTAGACTCTTCCTATCCACAGAAATCCATTGGAGTATAAGCAATCTGGCCTATACACGTTGCACGTGGGAAGGACCTATTTGGTCTGTCTTGGTATACTTTTCAGTGCTTTGCTTACTCCGTTCCAAAATGATTCATATTCTAGAGGGTTTAGAGCAGTGGTTTTCAAACTTTTTTTCTGGTGACCCAGTTGAAGAAAATTGTTGATGCCTGCAACCCAGTGGAGCTGGGGATGAGGATTTTGGGGTGTGGGAGGGGCTCAGGGCTGGGGAAGAGGGTTGGGGTGCAGGCTCTGGGGTGGGGCCCGGGATGAGCAGTTTGGGATGCAGAAGTGGGCTTCGGGTTGGGGGCGGGCTCAGGGCTGGGGCAGGGGGTTGGGGCGTGGGAGGGGGCCAGAGCTCTGGCCTGGGGGGCAGGAGCGGGGCTGGGGATGAGGGGTTTGGGGTACAGAAGCGGGCTCCAGGTTTGGGGGGAGCTCAGGGCTGTGGCAGGGGATTGGGGTGGGGGTTGGGGTACAGCGGCTCCTGGTCAGCGGCGCAGCAGGGGTGCTAAGGCAGGCTTCCTGCGTGTCCGGGCACCCTGGGCCACGCTGTGCCCTGGAAGTGGCCAGCAGCAGATCCGACTCCTAGGCGGAGGTGGGCAAGTGGCTCCACTTGACTCACCACCCCCCCCCCAAGCTCCCGGCCAATGGGAGTGCGGAGCCGGTGCTTGGGGTAGGGGCAGCGGGCGGAGCCCCGTGGCCCTCTAGCCTAGGAGCTGGACCTGCTGCTGCCTGCTTCCAGGATGCAGCGGGGTTTCAGAACAGATAAGGGATCTGCCTGCCTTAGCCGGGCAGCACCACCAATGGGACTTTTAACAGCCTGGTTGGCGGTGCTGACCAGAGCCGCTGTGACCCAGTGCCCTGCATTCCGCAGCCCAGTATTGGGTTGTGACCCACAGTTTGAAAACCACTGGTTTAGAGCATTTAGTATTCCATATTTCAGTTTCCTGTTCATGAATGATCTGATTTTCAAAGATGTCGAGATCCTGCCTCTCCCAATAACTTTTGGGTGAACTGGAATTGTTCAGGATCCTTGAAAATCAGACCTAAGCACACAATAAGGCATCATGTCGGATAGTTAGAAATGTACTTTTCACTGGAGTATGGAAGCCACTAGATAATTTATTATCCACTTTTTGTATTCTGACTCCTGCTTTATACATCCAAACCTTTCACACCAGGGAATTGCTACTGAGTTTGTTACTTAAAAATAATGCAGGAGTTTGACAAAGCAGGGAACAAAAGCATCTGAGAATCACTTTGTTTTTGAGCATGATCTCAAGCCTTCTCCCTACTCCTCCTCCACACCCTAATAAAGTGGCTGAGATGTGCTATTGCTGATCTGCAGATATAACGCTTGTCACACAAAATGTGTCCAAATTTGCACATTGATTGCACCAGTTACTTCCAAAATCATGCTCCTATGTGAAAATCAAACAGAAAATCTCAAGCCATTCAAACACCTCAGCAATAACTCTGTTGCTGTAGGCACCTGAGTAGTTATGTATATGTTGGCATTTCAATTTTAAACCTAATTTTTGTGGTGTTTAAAACAGTCACTTTAATTGACATGAAGCTAAAGTTGCTGTAGCAAGGATATGGAATGAAAAGTTGGCAATTAGACCGGTCAACTCACTGTCACTTGTTTTCTGCCATCTCTGTGCTGCAGTTGGTTACACTGGAAGAATTTTGCCTACCTGCATTTCTGTCCTCCTCTGTTAATAAATATCTTTTGTATGTAGAACAATGTAATTTTTGTCAGCTGCATGTGTCAGAGGTACACCTTGGAATAAATGTAGACCATGTTAGATGTACTAATGTTTCTAATACTGAATTGCAATAAATCTCTATTATAGAATGTATATTGGTGGCTGCATGCTCACTCAAACCACTTCATTTTGCACCTCCCTATCTCTCTTTTTAAACTCACTCATGCTGCTCTCCTAACATCTGAACTGTCACGTTCTTTGCAAGAAGCCTGATAGCTGAGTAGTGGACAATCATGTGATTCTGTCCATTTGTGTTCTACTCTTTCTGTTTCTCCTAGCTCCTGAGGTACCCAAAGTCTGTATCTTGATCTCTTTCTCTCTCTTGCGCATGCATTTTAGAATCTTGAAACTTATTACTGGCTTGATGCAGTTCCTGCTAGGGGAGGTGAAGATGGAATGGGAGGCCCAAATGTTTAGAATTGAATGCACGGACTTAACTGTGTGCAGTCATGTAATTTCACATGAAATTGGGTGCAAACAATTCTGAAAATTTAGGTATATACCAATTCATATGGTAATCCTTTAATGCTTTCAGCTTAATATATTTAGCCAGCCTAAAATAAAAAAAAATGTTTTTAAGTGAAAACGCGCAACTGCTTGTGCTATTGTGTAATTCTAGCCTTTCTGAACCTACAGCTAGAGCAGATGTATGTATTAGGGTGAAGGAAGCCACCAAGAGGGCCATGAACTGAACTCTGAAAGCAATGTGAGAATATTGACTATGAGGTTATTGCTTGCATCAGTATAGAATATTCCAACACAGTAGTTCTCCTTCATACCTATATGATATAATCTAGTTCTCCTGTTCACTGCTACATTTTTGTAACACAGATATCCTCATGTGTTAGTGTCATGTGGTTTAGATGCCAGAACGTTCCACTTATTTTGCCCATAAGGATAACCCTAGCGTGATGTATTAAAATATAGATGGTATAGAAAGAAAGTGATCTGTTTGTAACCAGAGACAGATAAGATGTCTTTTGGCATTAAATCAGTTTACCTCATTAGTTATGCCAGCAGAGAATTTGACCCACAGTTTCTGTGCTAAAGAATGTGTTACATCTTATTTATTAAGTTTAGAGTTTTCAGTTCTGAATGGTAAATTTCACTGACTAATGTGAGTTATATTGTAAAAATTCTCAAATTAATATTTATAGTCCTTTGTCCAGTGGATAATCCCAAAATCTCATGAAAGTGCCCCTTTTTAGCCCGCTACAAAGTTTTGCATTAAACATAGCTGGCTCAAAGACCAGGCTCTGAATTTGAGAGTGAACTCAAGTTTCCAGGTCCCCTGCTGGTGAAGGATGAGTTTGTTATGGAAATGATGCAATTACAATGCTTATTGGGGAGGGAGATGATAGCCACTTTGTTCTGAGAGTGCTCCATGTTAGCTGATTAAGCCACAAATGAAATGCAACCCTGACAGGCACATACTGCATGACACATTGAAAGAACCTCAGAAGTGAGTAACTGTGGTGTAGTTTTGTTTGGTTACCCTCTTCGTTATGAGAAAGGGTTACAGGTGTGTAATTTTCTGTTTTCATTATCAGACACCAGTCTGCTTTAATAGTTTGATCATCTCGACAGTCTTTCAAGTATCTTGGTTGCTTGGCTGCCCTTGTCCTTAGATAACAGGGGTCACTGATGGGAGTAGTCACTGAAACGTATAGTGAATATGGGCAATATTTTCAGCATGAGTTATTAAACTCCTGAGCGTGATTGAATTTATTATAAAATCTTTATGCAGCTTCATAAATGTACATGATGAGTTACAAACTTAGGCCCCAATCCTGAAATACTTGTGCCTAACTGTCCTCGGGTGGGTAGTCCCATTGCAGTCTAGGAGACTATTCGTGTGAATAAAGTTACACATGTGTTTTCCATAGATAGTACAAGTTCCCTACACCAAGATGTTCCAGTCTAAATACAGAACTTCTGGGTGATCTTACTAGAGATAAGTTCCTGGCTAGCTCAACCATGTGAGTTTGGCATGAAAATAAACTAAGCTAGAGGTGTAAACATTCTTAGCATCTCACATTGGCCATACAGTGATCCCAGTACTAATGACCTTACCAAGGCAAAAATTCTATTGAAGTCAGTGAGATTTGAATGTGTAAATAGTTTAAGGGTTCATTCCTGCAAGGTGGTGGATCCCTGTCAATGCCTGTGGGAAATGAGGACAGTCTCCGTCTTGCAGAATCAAACCTAGAGAAAGGAATTCAGAATTGGGCTCATAAGGAACATCTTGCCAAAGTTCTTAGTAGGATGGCCTAGAAGTTTTGTCTTTACCTTGCAGTCAATAGCTTGGGAATGGCAGAGGGCTGGATTCTACATATCTGCATAGCTTTTAAAACTCTGGCATTTATTACAACTTTCACTGTTGCAGGCTTTCAGATAGAAAGGCCAGTTCTAACCTATATAACATTAGATTTGATGCTCTTAAAGATTACTATTTTCCCCAAATTAAAGGTTTCCAAGTCTTTTTGCTAACGTGAATGAAGTGGCCTGTACTGCTAACTCTGATATTGCCTAGTGTTGCAGCAGAAGTAGGAATCTAAGCACACACTTTTTTGTAAATGATTTGGTCCAGTCTACACTGATCATCAAAAAGCAGTTTATGTAGGGCAATATTTAAAATGAGTTTAGCCTGTGTTCTTAAACATGGTTTAAACTTTAGGGCTCAGTGTAGTCAGGGTCAAAATGTAACTCCTATCTCACATCCAGCAATAAATGGAAAAGATACTGTCAAACATAGCCGTGCAAAATATAGCAATTATTCTAGTTGTGCCTCAGAAAGGGAACCTGAATTAAGTCTGCTTTTCTTACTGGTATACTGTGAACATTAGGCATATGCATGTGCACGCTTAAGTGAGTTTGCCGATTTGGTCCTTGTCCCTCCCCCAGTCCCTCCTTACAAAAGACCTCACATCTTTGCAGATTACTACCAATTGAAAAATAGAGTACGTTGCTCACTAGAGTTTTATGTCAACACAGACACAGATTACTTTAGTGTGTTTGAAAATTATATGGTTTCATTGAAATTCTTATTCTAAGTGTGCTGGGGAAGAGTGTATATATTAATGGGAGACTCTGCTAAAATCATACAAAGAGAATTTACAGGAAAACAGCTCCATAAATCTTATGCAGATGCAAAACTAACAGACATATGAAGGATTTGTATTTAGAAAAGAACCTCCCAGAGGGATGCGCTCAGCAGAAAATGAAAAGGTCTTCTTAACATTCAGTTGAACTATTAGAGCCATATTTTGCTGATGCAAGCAGTAATATAGGTATGGCCACTGTCACAGTCCCAGATCTCAGCTCTGCAAATTAGCAAGGTTTTAACTTGGCTCCAAATAACATGCTAGCTCCTTTTCATTATGAAAAAGATGGGGGTAGGGTAGTGGGACCCAGCATCTATTGGCAAAGCACATTATAATTGTTTAAGCAGGCCCCACAAGTCATGCATTTCAATTATTTGTTCAAAGCTGCCTGCAATTAAGAGTTGCAAATAAAGCTTTTGAATGCAAGTCAGACAATTAAAATGTTTCATGTGTGTATTAGAGAGAGAAGTTCTGAATTAGCACTTTGAATACACAAGACCTTTTTTCTAATCTTCATTCTCTTTCGCTCTTTTGAAATAGAGATCTCATATACACACACACACACACACACACACATATATATATAAAATATAATTTCTCTCTCTCTCTCTCTCTCTCTGATTAAAACTTGACTGATCCCAGGGAAGATTAGGATGATTCAATCTACCACTTGTACATTTGAATGTCTTTTGCTCCTTGAGAGATCATCCTTGTTGCCTCATAATGGCCCAGGTGCAAAAAGCTTTGCCCATGTCTGGCTTGTTCTCAAAGGGGGGTCGTAAATCACTTTAAGCATCTCTCCTCCTTCTTACCCCCTCCACCCCCATCATCTTCTTCCTTCCCCTTTGAAGAGGCAAGACTATTTTAGCTTGTGATTTGTGGCACTCACGCACTTAGTGTGCATCCCCTGTCTCAGTAAGCTAACAGACAAGATGTGGGAAGCACTGATGCATTGGCTTGTTAACGGGGATTCTGTGGATGTTGGTATTATAACTGTTGGTGGTGATCAGATCACAGCTGCTCCCAGGGGAAAGACCTAACTTCTTTCTCTTTAACCATGAAAAACAGACTTAACTTCCCCACTTCTTTTAGGAGAACAGTGCTACTCGGGTCCTTTTTTTCTCGCTAATACCCTTTGAATGCCGGCTCTTGGAATTTAGAACTTACACTTTGTGGGTTTGTATAGCTTTATATATTATGTTTTTTGCTCTGTGCTATAGCTGGACACAAACCCATAGCCTGGGAATTTTTAATAGTCTGTTTCCCTCTTCCATCCTTGATGGTTTTTAGAGTAAAATTGGTTATTTTTAAAGGGGATTTAAAAAAAAATTCCAGGCAGTTACTGCTGTTAAGTTTATTAATACATTTTGCTCTGTGCAGACCAGGATGAAATAATTATATCACTAAGTTTAAATATAATTTAAATGGTTTTTTTAACTGTGAAACCAGCCAAAGGAAATGTAATGTAAAGGGTGACAGCTCTTCCATACCTTAACTCCTGGCTTTGTGAAAAGAAAAGGCACAATGGCTTAAAGTTGAGCCTGAAGTCTCGTTACCATTGAATTGTCCTGGGATTTGCTCACTTAAAAACAATTTATGGGCTTTTTTAAAAAAAAGAGAATCCTTTTTCCTGAAGGAGGGTAAAATGTGCATTATTTTATGAGGACAGGAAATGTTTCAAGGGTGGTTAATCTTATGACTTGGGTAAATTTGGGTTCATAGGTTGTTTTTTTTTTTTTTAAACATGTAGTGCCATATGACAGACTGTAATAGCTTTTGTGGAGACATTCTCCTCTTGTGGGTGAATTTCCACATTGATTTTCAAAAGGCTTGTTAGTGAGATACTTTTCTGTAATAAGTACAAGTTTAGGATCCCTGTTCCTGCACAGAAGCCCATTGACTTCAGCCAGCTTTGCCTGGGCATGGGGTTCTACCCATTTGTATGAGTTTGCAGGTTTGGGCCTATAGAACCTGAACACTTATACTTGTATGTAACTTGACGCACTTTAACTAGAATAAATCTGCATATACTGTTAATGGTAAAACCAAACAAACAAAAAATCTCCTCCCTGCTTCAGGACTTAAATCAATGTCTGAGTAAGGCTACACTGACACTGTGGGCTAGGGGTGTGATTTTCAGCTCGCATAGGCATACGTTTGCTAGCTCTTATCTGATGTAGCACATTAAAAATAGCAGTGCATTTGGGGGTTCTGGTGAGTTTGTACTCAGGGTGGCCACTGCTCCTCATCCTACTATGGTTACACTATTTTAGGGTGCTAGCTCTGATGAAAGGTAGCATGAGTAAAATCTACATGAGCTGGGAATCACACCCCTAGCTCCATGTGTAGACAGCCTATTAAGGGTTAGAATGAGACCTTCATGGCAGGGCCAGATTTTCCCACTTCTGCCTGTTGCCTGGTTTCTTGCACTTTCTTCTGAAGTGTCTGGACTGGCCACTGTCAGAGACAAGATACTGGATAAAATGGACCAAAGGATCTGATTCAGTCTGGCAATTCCTGTGTTCCTATTGTCTGTGCATTACTCATACAAAAAAATTACTCCTGGCAGCCCTTGTGGCAAATAGTTGCTCCCTGTGGTCTTAGTCTTCCATCCTTGACACAAGCTAAAATCTAGCTGACATGAAAAGGAAGTTTTGCCTCATTGAGAAGGGCAGGATTGGACAGGACCCTTTGTAAAACTGCGTTTTAGTAAAGGCTAAAACCTCCGAGTTACTCCCTCCACCAAACAAACCAAACCAAACAAAAAATTGTACCTCAAGAGAGATCGACCACGTTTGGATTAATCAGAGCTATTTATAACACTGCGGTTTGGGTTTCACAAGTGCAAAAAACCAAAACTGAAACTGGTAAAATGTCTTTTTATTTCTATAAATAGAAAATCATGTTTTAAAACTGCCAGTAAACTTTGATCCCAGCCTGAGACTTCAGGCATGAACAGTGCAGGAATGAAAATAAAAAGAAGCCTTTGATATAAAACTACAAGGGGTAGGGGGAAATATATATGCATTTAACTGAATTTAACTAGACAACATTCCTTTTTATTATGACATTTATAGTATTTAGCTAGACTACAGTTCGTGGTTCCTCTAGCACTATGGTTGGAATGTACGGCTTATACCCATCCACCTATCCTTAGAACACCCTTGAAAGTGGATAGCCTACAGCAGGAGTTTAATTTTACTAAGCTTTCACTTCAAAATGAATTATATTTATATCACAAACCTGGGCCTCTGGAAAATGACAAACAATAAATTACCAGATCCTGTGATTTTTATGTTGTTTTGCAATTTTCAGGACTACTCGCTTACTCACTCATTCATTTTATGAGTGTTAACACTGCTGTTTCCTTCTCCCGAAAGACTTCAGAGACTGAAAGGCTGTGCAGAGGGGCATCTTGGAGACAGCATCAGGGTCCCAGTTCAGCAAAGTAAATAAATAAAACAGCATGTGCAGTAGGTTTGTACAGAACAGAGTCTGGGCAGGGCTTTTTGTGCTGAATAGGGCTGTAATGATTCAAAATGGATGGAGGTGTGATGGCTGGACGAGTTTTCCTCCTCCCTCTCTTCTCCCCCCTCTCCCCCCAACTAACTTTGCACCTTGGGGATGGCTTATAGGTGAGGTTCTATGGCCTGTTTCATGCAGGAGGGCAGATGATCAGAATTGTCCCCTCTGGCCTTATAACCTACAAATCTGTGAATGTGTCAAATGTACAAATATTTAAAAAAGGAAACTTTTATGAGGGAAAAAGGGGGAGAGCTACAGGGGCCAAAATCTCCACTCACATGGTAAATGCATCTGTGCATTACTACTGGCCTTGACCTACGCAGACTGGATCTGGTTCCAGGATTGAACTCTCCCAGAGTTTGTGGGGGTGTGGGTTTGGCCTTCCATTTTGGCCCATCGCTAATGTATGGGCCTAATCCAAGTGCACTGAAGTCAATGGGCAGACTCTTGTGGATGCCAGTGTGCTTTGGATAAGGCAGTAGTTGCATATTTAAAAGTGTATAATATTTATATACAAAACTTACAGGACCTGGCCCTCCCATTGAACTCTGAAGAGATCAGAAACCCCAGCTTCTTCTATTCCCTAGCTGCTGCCTTTCCTCTCCTCACCCTAATGGAAGAAATACAGGAGACACCATATATTGCAACTCAATTTCCTTTATCCTTTGCTGGTTATTTCTCAGAATGGGAGCATAGGACTATTCTATGCCATTTCTACCCATCCACAAAATTCTCTGTATATTTGTTTATTTCTTTCTGCTTCATTTCACCCCAGTTTTATAGGCTGCTTTTTTTTCTCTGCCTCCTTTGTCCTTATATCCCTCCTTAAACAGAATACATACCCAGTAACGTTTAAGTTCACATTTTCAACCAATGATATTAGAGCAAGTTTGAAACTAGGACATTTGAGTTCATCCATTACTTGTTGAAATATGCAATTCAAAATGTGAGAACAGTTAGACTGCTTTGTCTACAGCACTCCCCACTAGGATATGTGGTCAGGCTAATATTACTAGTGTTAGGTGTGGGTGGTAGGGGATGATTGATGGAAAGCTAACTCACAATTTTCAAAAGCAGTCTATTCACGTCTCCCCATTGACCATGAAAATGTACCTTTTCTGGCTGGTTGCCATATAATCCCCATAAGTAGGTGGAGCTGTCTGAGACTGGGCCTCTCTGCCGCCTACCTACCAAGAAGCTTTCCACTGATCCACGTTTCCTTGTGCTGGAGCAATGAACGTCAAGCAGTATTGTAAATCTATAATCCTTGATGTGCTGTTCGTGTTGCAAAGCTTATTTGTGAGCTGTGATATGACTAGTAACTGATTCCTTTTTCTGTATCAGATACACTGGATAATTATACAGTTGTGGGTATGTGTTTGTTCTGGTGTTGGGGTGTGTGACTTGTAATGTAGCACTCTTCCATTGCTGCTGCTGTTAGAATTGTTGTTATTATTATGCTAGACATTGTACAGACATATAACTAAAAGATAATCCATGCCCCAAAGCACTTACAACCCACATCTAAGAAGAGAGAAAACAAGTAGTTATAAGGGATGGAAGAGGACAAAAGAGACAGCAATAGTTATTATGAAGGGCTGGAAACTTACAGAAGTGTAAAATTAGGTTGAAACAGAAAGGAGTTCATCTTTCATGCAGGAAGTGGAGGACCATTTAAAGCTACAGGACAGTTGTGAAACCACTGACAGAGGCTTGCCAGTATTGTCTTGGCGGCAGCTCTATTTCTCCTTACAGAAGTGGGGAATTATTTAAGTCACGTCTGGTATAGATGATAAGTTCTGGGAGGGTGAAGCCTGAGATCATCTTGGGATCACAGAAGGGAACGTACAGAGTTTATGCTATCTCAGTCCTGGGCTTTAGACCATGCTTGTCCCTGAAAGGACAGGAATCAGCTAGCCATTTCTCAACATAAGTTGTGTTATGAGTTCCGTGAAACTAGAAACCAGCTATCGTTTGAAAATGAAAATTATAAATGTTTCAAAAGTCTAGTACTGTTTTATCATATATCATCATTGTCTAGGAAGCATATAGCATTAGTGCAGTGTTACTATCATGGTGGAAGGATGGCTTGCAGTAGAAGAGATGGTTAAGTGTCTTGCCTATCCCTGTATGCCAGGAAAGCTAGCATAGTCCCACATTAGCAGACTGTTTTTACATGGATATGAGTATATAAAGCTGCTTCACCATGATATATATGTATTCATTGCGATCAGACCTGTTTAAATACAAGTCTAGCCTAAGTTCATGTCATTATTGCGCTTATTACACCAATTCATTGAGAGAGGGTAAATCCAGTCAATAAGTTGTATTCTTTTTCCTAGTCAGTAATATTTCCTCCAAACAACTCAAGTCAAAGAAATCTTCACAAGAGGGGTCCTGCCCCTGCTATGGCTAAATATTACTTTCAAAATACAGCTATTTTACCTGCATTTCAAGTAGCAATTCCCAGGCTTTTCTGTTGGAAGGGTAAAGGCACAATAATGGTGAGAACTCTCTGAAGTTCCAGGATATACAATTAAAGGACTTTTCTTGTTTAGCAAGCCATTATTCTCCCAACACTGTTGTATGAGTCCAAAACTTGGACAACCTATAAACACCACTTGAAAGTCCTTGAGAGGCACCATCGACACTGTCTCCGTAAGATTCTGAAGATCAAATGGGAAGACAGGTGCACCAATATTAGGGCTTGGCTACACTTACATTTTATAGCGCTCTAACTTGCTGGCTCAGGGGGGTGAAAAATCACCCCCCTGAGCGCAGCAAGACAGAACTAGTTTAAAGCGCTAGTGTAAACAGGCTCCAAGCGCTCGGAGCTAATCCTCTCATGGAGGTGGATTACCAGGAGTGCTGGGAGAGCGCGACCACGCTTGCAGTTCAAAGCGCTGCCGTGGGAATGCTCCCGCAACAGCGCTTTGAAGTTTCCAGTGTAGCCATGCCCTAAGTGTTCTGGAAGAGGCAAAGATCACCAGTATCGAGGTAATGGTCATTCGTCAGCAATTCCGCTGGACTGGTCACATTGTCCGGATACCAGACCATCGCCTCCCAAAACAGGTCCTGTTATCTCAGCTGAAAGAAGGTTACCGTAACATGGGTGGACAATGGAAGCATTATAAGGACTTGCTGAAGGACAACCTAAAAAAGTGTAATATTGACTTTGACACTTGGGACACACTTGCCCAGGATCGCTTAAAATGGAGTGAAGTCCTACGTGATGGTCCCCGGCATTTTGAATTTGCTTGTCGACAAGCCAAGGAGGACAAGAGGCACAGGACGAAGAAGAGACTGGCTCCCAGTCATGGTCAACAGCCTCCTGCTGAGCCTGAAAACATCTGCTCTCATTGTAATAGAACTTGTGGTTCAAGGATTGGCCTTATTAGCCACCTGAGGACCCATAACTCCCATGGAAGATGATCATACTCAGTAACGAGTGATCACCCATCATCATCATATAAGCAAAGCACATCAGTAAGAAAAATAAGATATGTGATGGAGTATGGGTACCTATCTAGATATGATAAAGATATGAGATACAGATTTGAAAGTCTGTAAATAAGATAGATGTAAGTCATTGCAATGTACACATTATCCAAAGAAAACAAAATGAAGATTATGAAAGTTGTAGCAACACTGTTAGTCATAATGGCTTCTTTTCTAAGCTACCAAAAAAAAAAAAAATCTATGGTGCGTACTCTTCTAAAACTGTGGCAAGGAGCAGTAACAGAGACAGACTATGGTGGATAGTTACAATTCACATTGTAACTTATGAACGTTGGGTTCAGTACTGCTCCCGCTGAAATCAATGAGAATTTTGCTGTTGCTAGGATAGGGCCTAACTTTTTCTGTCTGATAATTTAATACTTTGTTGTCTGAACTGAATGTAATATTTTGTAAAAGAGCTGATAAGAGAAGATACTGAAACGCGTTCTAGGTCTGGTGTGAAACTGATCCAACTATTTTACAGGCACTAGGGAAAAAATGGATTTTAAGAAGTCCAAACAACTTTCTGCCAGTCAAAAGAGAATTGAGCTATGACCTTTATGGAGAAGACCATGGGAATTAAGTTTTTCATCTGTCTTAAAGTGAGATAGCATGTGATCTTCAGTGTATGAAGCTAACTGTGAAATGTATTTATTAGAGTTGGTGAAAAAACTAATAATTCAATAAAAGGTACAAATTAATCAAATATCCTCCCCTTTCTCCAAGTTCCCCTTTTCATCCAACTAGTCAAAATATTAATTTCAAATTTAGAAAAAAATATTTTTTAATTTAATGAAATTCTTCACCTGTTTTGACCAGCTCAAATCTTTGTGTCATCCTAAAAATAATTTAAAATAGTACACAAAAGACAACAAAACTTAAAAAATGGGAGGGCATAGGTGATGTGAAGGGAATTAATTGAATAAAACCAGAGAAATATGATATTGGGACTAATCATCTACTGGCTTATATTTGTTTGTATTATGATCAAGTAAGACTTTCCAATCTGTAACTTCTGTGATTCCATAGTATTATTGTATTCCATATTAAGTATAGTATTCCATATTAAGTTACATTGTTAGTAGGTCATGATGAGTGTAAATATAGCAGCATAAATGATCTCTTGGGCCTAAATAGTCTTAATGACTACCCAAGGAACAACCAATTGGTCTGTGATTTTTGTCGCTGATTTGTTGCATGTCATCATGGTCTTTTTGTTGTTTGGATCTAAAGAACAATTATTCCTGAACTGAATGTAGCAGAGCTGTCTCTTGCAACTTGGAGATCACTGGCCAAATCACCTTGACCAGTCTATTTCAGCACTCTAACAAGTGTTACAGCCTCTTGCCTGCTGCAGGTTTGTTCCAAATCGCAGCAGCAATTTCTTCTTCAATTGTATGTCATTTAGCCATGGGCAGAAGGCAAATGCCTTTTAGCTTGAGTACCTCCCTTTGTGATGCAGAGCTGTTTGTTGTTGGTGGATTACTGGTGCTCTTTATTCACATCTGGCTATGCCTTGTGTTTTTCCTAGGTGCTTGGGTCAGTAACAGTATACCTGCATTATTAATTATTATTATTATTTATTAAACTATAAAGAGGAAAAACTGCAACTGAGTTGTCGGAAAGAGTATGGCCAGATCTACGCTACAGACCTATATTGGTATAATTACTTTGCTCAGGGTGTAAAAAATTCACACCTCTGTGTGATGTAGTTATGTAGACCTAACCCCTCATGTAGACCATGTTATATCAGCAGGAGAGCTTCTCCAGTTGACAAGGCCGCTGCCTCTCGGGAAGGTTAACTACACTGACGGAAGAAGCTCTCATGTTGGTGTAGGAGTGTCTTCACGTAACTGCTACGGTGTCACACCTGCATTGTGCGGCTGTGCCGATGCAGCTTGTTAAGCCTTAACTTCACACACAGCTGTGCTCTATGTGAGATGAGCAGTGACTGAAATGCCAGACCCCCACTTAGTTGCCGCACTTGTGCGTTGTTCCAGGGTACTTCTCACCCAATAGTGATATCAAACATTGGAGCCATCATTTTCACATGTGGCATCGTATCTCAGGTAATGATATCACTGCTTCAAGCAGCTGTTTACCACTAACTAGTTATGTGATGTCACTCTGTGAAGTACAGTATCCCTTGTGCCATTCAGTCTTAGTAGCCCTTACTAGGGTCTCAGGTGAATGAACAAAACGTTTTGCTTAGTGGTATGAAAGGTGGTGACAGATCTACAGAATTAGCATAGTAGGCATCCTTCAGTCTCGAGAGACCAGGGGTATCTGCCCCTGAGAGATAAAGAATTTACTCAGTTGGTTTTATGGCATCCGCGACTGTGGCTGAAGAGACCCACTCGAGAGACAATCTCTGCCGCATCTGGCACATTTAAAAGGTGATGTTTTGACCCTTTGGCCTCTGCCCTCTGTGAGCTCTTTTCTCCTCTGCTAAACTGGACAGCTTCCTCTTGTAACTCCGGAGACCTTAGTTAAGCTCTTGTTTCCAAAGGCTGTGGTCTTGAGTGTGATCTTCCCAGTTGTCCACATCTATGTCCATTCTTTGAGGTCTTGCTTGCACACATCCTTCAAATGCAATTTTGGGCATCCTTTGGGTTTTTCTCCAGATGCCAATTTGCTGTAGAGGATGTCCTTTGTGTCTATCATTCATTCGGCACACATGCCCAAGCCAGTGGAGGCATCTCTGGTTGGTTGTTTGCATGCTGGGTATACTGGCCTGCTTGAGCACCTCAGTGTTGACTCTGTCCCTCCAGGCTATTCCAAAGATTCGACGAAGGCAATGCATATGAAAGCTGTTGAGCCTCTTTTCCTGATGAGTATAAGGTCCATGTCTCACTCCCGTATAAAAGTGTGCTGATAACACATGAACGATACACACAGATCGTTGTGTGTTTTATCAGTTTGTTTGTTCTGCCATACCCTCTCGCTCAGCCTAGACATTGTTGTGGCAGCTTTTCCAATGCGGATGTTGAGTTCTGTTTCAAGTGAAAGGTTGACTGCGATAGTGGACCCCAGTTATGTGAACTCGTTCACTTCAAGTTCATAGTTGATCGTGATGGAGGGTGCTTCCTCAACTCCTTGGCACATTGTTAATCTTTTTTTAGGCTTATGGTAAGCCCGAAGTCTTGGCAGGCTTTGGAAAAACTGTCCATTAGGCTTTGAAGATGAGCTTCTGTGTGGGTTGTCGCTGCGTCATCGGCAAAGAAGATGTACTGGATAAGGGCTTCCCAAGTCTTGGTTTTAGATCTGAGTCTTGCAAGATTGCATAGCTTTCCATCAGATCTTGTGTGCAAGTAGATTCCCTCAGTTGAGGAAACAAAAGTTTGTTTCAGTAGCATGGAGAAGAAGGTCCCAAACAGAGTTCCCAAACTCAGCCTTGCTTAACTCCGCTCCAAATTTGCTTAACAAATCTGGAAAGCCTCAGAGACTGAGCCGTTGTATTGGACTATGCCATACATGTTTTCATGAAAGGATCGAATCACGCTTAAGAGCTTGTGGGGACATCCAGTTTTTTCTAGAAGCGCGAATAGTCCACATCTACTGACAAAGTCAAAAGCCTTTGTGATATCGACGAAGGCTATGCAAAGGGGCTTTTTTTGTTCTCTGCATTTCTCTTGTAGTTGTCTCAGCGAGAAGATCATGTCGATAGTAGACCTTTCAGCTCTGAAGCCGCACTGTGATTCAGGATAAATTCTGTCTGCAAGGGTCTCAAGTCTGTTCAGGACAACTCGGGCAAAACCTTTTCCCATAATACTCGGAAGGGAAATACCACGATAGTTGTTAGTCATTCCTGTCACCCTTGTTTTTATAGACAGTGATGATGTTGACATCTCCCATTTCTTTCCAGCACAGGCAGAGCAACTCATGAAGATGTTTTTCATGAAGAATTAGCATAGACACCCAGGATAAAGTCCCGGCCCTACTGAAGTCAATGGCAAAACTCCCATTGACTTCAGTAAGGCCAGGATTCTACCCCTAGACTTCATCTGTGAACAAAGACGGTGCAGACTCCCCCACCCACCCAGGCCATGAAGGATGTTTGAGGTCTCCAAGTGACATCAGAATTACTTTGCTGCAAATTAGAACTGGGCAAAGAAGTTCTGCAAGTTCCCAGAAATAGCAGGTTCCCAGAAAAATGCATTTTTTTGGGTCACTGAAACTACTCATGAATTTGGGTCAAATTTAGCAAATAGTTTCAGATGGAAAGAGAGAAAAATTGGAAATGTTGAAACGTTTTGACATTTCCAAAACAAAACAAGTATTTTCTTTAAAAATTTAATTGTTTCAAAATTTTTTTGCAAATATATTTTTAAAACAGGAAAACCACCTACCAAAAAAAAAATGAACTAATTTTGGTTAATCAAACAAAACATTTAGTTCAACTTGAAACAATATTGTTTGTTTTCACTGAAATGAAAAATCAATCAGTTTTGGTGCAAATTGAAATAATTTTTTTTAGTTTGGGCCCTGGAACAAAAGATCCATTATTTATTCATTCATTTCTACTAAAAACTACTTTAGAGCCGTACCCCCAAAAGGGAAGGTTGCAGTGAGGACAATAATTGAGTGTCAAGAGGTGGTTTCTTGAGCAGGGATATAACAAATGCTCATGTGATTGAACCTGGCACCCAGCCTGTCAGTGAGGGACTCATCAATAATCTCAGCAGACAGACTCAGTATCTTTTGCTGGATTTTATTGCCCACTGGTGCTAAGAGTCCAATATGCTGCCAGCAGCCTAAATTTCCCTTCACACAAAGAGAACTTCAGGGAGCAAGACTCCTCAAAACTCAACCTAGAAGAGGATTGTATTTCTCCCCTAGAAGGTGGTTTTGCCATTATGGAGGCAGTTAGCCTGGTATGAATCCCATTGATTTTGTCTGCAAAGTAGATTGTCAGTTCCTCACAGGGGAAAACATTCAATACTGCTCCTGAGCTAAAGCAGCCTAAATATTCCAGATCACCTGCTAGTTGGGGTTACGCAGATGTTTTGGTTCAAGAGAAGACACCTTTCTTCAATTCCACCACAGCCTCAACATAGGACGTCCACAATAACATTTGGAGGCTAATGAACCAACATTGTGCTCTGCCCTCCAGTGCACGTACCTGTGTCCAGGAGCACCTGTCTTTTTCCTAATCTCTTTCCAAGACCTCGACCAGTTTTGAAACTCACCCACATTTCTCTGCTTCAAGTCTTTATTGCTGGTGGAAAGGTGGGACACGATCACTTTATAAACTCAGCTGTACTCTCATCCTTCCATACTAGTGCCATGTATGTCCTAAATGCAAATATTCACAAAAATTCTAGGCCATGCCCATTGCAGCCATGATCACACTCAGCACTTTAAATCTGAAAGCACTGTGCAAACATTAACTAATTAATCCAAAGGAGATGGAAGGCTTGGTAGGGAGCTCTTAACTGTCAACAAGAGAGCATGTCTGAGGAACTGCCCCTTATCAGCAGCTTCTGATCTAACCCATGCTGTCTGGGTGGCTAATCAGGCAGATTGGTGATATCCAAAACCGTTAATCACCCTCAGACAGCTTCCTGCTTTCTTCCCCTCCCCGCTATTGCTCCAGTAACTTGGCATCATTTGAAAAATGCCAGTCACGCCAGGCTGCGAATTCCCAAGGTGGCCAGAATGAATATTTCAAATCAAATCTCAAGGATTTTATTTGATTGGCAGCAGAAATAAATCTGGCCTTCTTTTTACACCTGGGGGGAGGAGTTAGGCAGAATTTGGTGATGGTCAAGCTTACTTTTTGTTCATTCAAATGCTGCAGTGATGGGTGACAAATACAAAAATCTAGATACATTTTACAGTGGTGAACTGCTTTTAAAATTGAAACAGTTGCTGCTCCGCTGGATTTCTTTTCTGGGACACAGATACCAACTGTTTTTTACATATCCGTGTTTCCAGAGAAAAGGTGCTTGCTGTTTAATGGGCACTGGTATGTTGTTGATATAGCTTTCAAAGCTTGGTGAATGCTGTGATTTTTTTGCAGCGGAGTGAGTAAAGCCTTTATCACATCACAAAAGGGGATGTAGCACATTCAGTGGTGAACTTTTGCAATTAACAGGGCCAAATGCTGAACTGCAGCTGCAGCTGAGGTGCCTTTGTCCTGTTAGCAGACTTAGAGGAGAAAATCATTAAAGTCTCACTTATCTGTTGATGTAGCTCTCAGCAGCCTGATGCCTTCTGCCACCTTTCCTGATAATGGTTGCTTTGAAGTTGAGTACAAGTGTGAATTTATTGTTTTGTAAAGACTGGATTCCAGAACAGGTCATAAATTACCTTGTTAGACAAAGGCTTCTGGTAAACGGTAATGCATTGAAATCCTTCAGTGTGTGATTATCCTAACACATTTCTAGCATGGCAAATAATTGGCCAAAATTATACATTGGCAGGTTCCTTGATGGCAGCATGAAATAGGTTAGGGTTTGAAATTCCTCGTGCATACTCTCTTCTGGGAGCATAAAGTGAAATGGAGCTGTAGTAAATTCTCAGCACTGGTGTAGAAATGCACATAGTAACAGTTCCAGCTGATCATTCATATTTTGAAGCCACAAGAAATGGGAGCATTTAGTTGTTTTTTTTATAATATCTAAATCCTTTTTAGTTCCTTCTTTTAAAAGGTAAGCTTTAGTGTTTGTGAAAATGCCAGAGGCCAAACCGTCATACACAGCAGTAAGTGGCTTGGAGGCGAAATAGAACAGGAGAGTAAGGGCATGTCTTGGCTCTCTAAATTGGACATATCCTGAGGATCATTTGGCACAGTGAAGAAATGGGACAGAGCTGCTCCACAGTTGGAGTGGGGATTCTCAGAGAGGCGGCAGGATTTCACAGAAATAAGGTTCCTGTTATAAAATCAAATCCACTCCCTTAATACATTGGTGTGTGGGGGAAAGGGTTGAAAAAGTGAGTCTTGCATTTGGACAGGAAAGTGGTGAGATTTGTTCCACCAACACTGTTTTTTGAGGGAAATTTTGGTTTTCAACTAAAGACAGATTTCCATGAAAAGTATCTGCTTTCCTTGGAAAAGGTTGACTTTCATTTTTTTTAAAAAAAAAAAAACCCAAACTCCAGAAGCATTCAGAAATGCTGCAACTCATGGGACTTGTTGTTCAGTTGCCTCATGCCTGTCTTCTCTATGAACCAGGTTTCTCAGCCAGACTACATCTCACATGCTACACTGTTAGAGACCAGGAACTGTCATAGTGCACCATTGTTCTTCAGCAAGAGGGGAAACCGGGGTGCATCACAGGATATGTAGTCTGGTCAGGAAGCCCAGCCCACACCAGAGAATGAGAGCGTGAGTCACCCAAATTACAGTTCCCATAAAGCACTGCAGTGGCACTTGCAAATCGAAGCTTTCAGTTGGAAGATTTTGGATAAAACAGTTTTGGGCTTTGCTTTTTTTTTTTTTTTTTTTTTTTGCTAAAAGATAGAATTTTTTCCATGGGGGAGGTGCATTTTCTGACCAGCTGTAAATTGTCATTCTTAGGCCTGGTGTAAACTGGGGATTTGCCCCAAATTATAGCCCATTGTTGCTACACCAGTGAAAACAGCATCTTTGTCCATGCTAAGGGTTAGGTGGGAGCAACTCTACCAGTGGCTGTTGTTGAGGCAATTCCTCCCTTTGAGACAAAACTAGATTTATAAAGGTATTTAGGCACCTAAAAATGCACATAGACACCTACTTAATGGGATTTTTAAAAGCACCTAGACACCTAACTCCCTTTGAAATCAGTTTGCTGTATGTCTGTATAATGCCTAGTATAATGAGCCTCCATTCTTGTGGAGGCCTCTGGGCACTACTGCAATGTAAATAATATTTTGAATCTTTTCTAATAAAATCTTAAGAGAAATTAAGAGAAAAAGTTGGAATGAAAAATGTCGAACCGGAGAAATAGCTGGATAATCATCAGCCCAGGGATACCAGGCAATCTGTGAAAACACTGTATATATCTGCATCAATAAATTGAGACTGAATTATTTTTACTCTTTGGCTAGTGCGCGGCTGTCCAGTATAAAAAGCCTTTTAAAGCCTTTCTGATGCATTGCCTTGAATTGCTGCTATGTGCCAACATGCTGTGATGTCCCAGAACGAGATACATCTTGATGTATGTGTCACACACACTGAGAAATTGAAAAATAAAAGATTAGATCAAATTCTCTTTGCCAGTTTGATTTGTGCCTCATTCATACTTTTGACAGATAATTAGCAGGTCAGGTGCAGTACATTTGAGGAGCAAAGGATCTTATAACCTGTGGATAGTTATAGTGGAGTTTGCTATAGATGGCAGAATACATTGTTAAAAGAAATTGGAAAAGTTAGATTGCTAGGACTTTGACACTTCTGAAAAGAGATCATAGAAAAGATTTGAAATTTGCTTTAAGGCAGGACCTAACAAATGGTTATGCAATTGTATAGTACAGCATGTGGGATGAAGTGGTAATTTTGTTTTATCTGCAGAAAGACAAACTATTTTAGAGCATCATGGGACTCTGTATCATTAGAGGGGGTTAGACTAGGGTAGTGTAAACAAAATGCAAAAGACATTAATGAGGCACATATTGAAATGCTTGTTTCCTCCTGGGAAGGTTCACAAGGTCCTGAAAAGAGCTGTGAATGGGGTTGCCAAATCATTTGCTGTCACACTTCTTTTTAGTGGTGGTCTTTGTCTCAAGCACATTTTGCTTAAACAAAACACCCTTTATCTTATTAAATTGCTGATCACTCATGTTGTTGTCAGTGATGTACAAAATATAGAAAAAGATGCAGTCCCTGCCTCAAGTAGCCTGGACTCTGTTAGGAGCTCATAATCTAAGTGAGAGAGAGAACTACCTGATACATACTATATAGCCTGGCTTAGATAGGAGATGAAGCTGAAAAACCCAATAAATTGTTTTGTTAATTCTTGAATCAACAGAAGCTTTTGCTTCTGCCTCTAGATTTTCTCCTTTAAGAGGTTACCAACCTTTTATCTCTGAAGGCTAATGAGACCCAATTGGTCCAGCTGTCTAGCTGAGTCAGGAGAGTAGCTCTTCAACTCGATATAGCTCTTGATGCTTCACCTCCTTGTAGAAACAGGGATAGGATGTTGCAGATGTAAAAAGTTCTCTTTCCTCCCTGTGCTTCACCGTGGGTCCTACAGCATGGCTGTTCTTTTGAAGTGAATTCTATTTTCAACACTACATTTCTACAACTGAAACAGATCTTGGTTATTATTAGATCAGTAGAAAATTACATCTTGTTTCCTGTAAGGGTCTCTGGGAAAATCTGTCCTTCTTGACTGACCTGTATAATGGACCCTGACACACAACCACAGATGTAAGTGTAGCAATTCTAGATACAAATTTTGCAACTGACTGATGAGTACAATGGGCAGAATCAAAGCCCCAGTCTATGAATTTTGGGGTGTCCCATCTGGATCCATGTTTTGTAACTATTGTGATACAGCATGACCAGAAGGCAGCAGGAGAGTAATAGAGGAGAGATATGCAAGTCCCAGGATGAGGAGAAGCCTTATTCCCTGTAGAGGGAAGAAAGGTTTCTATAGATTAATTAAAAGCACCTGAAGTCAATTAGAGCACCTGAAGCTAGTCACCTGATAAAACCCCCCTGCTTCAATCAGCTAGGGGAAGGAGTTGAAGTAGAGGAGAGTTTGGAGAAGTGCCATGGCTGGCTAGAAGACCAAGACCCTAGGTAAAGAGACGCCTGGCTTGTGCAGAGAGAGAGAGGGCAGGAAGCCCAACAAGCTGAAGAGCAGGAGAGGGAAGTAGCCCAGGGGAAAGAAGCACTAGTTCAAGTGGTTTACCACTATCCCTAGGGCCCCTGGGCTGGGACCTGGAGTAGAGGGCGGGCCCGGGACAGTAAATACCCTAGTTCAGGGACAGGAAACTGCACCCTGAAAACCCACCCTCCCAAGAAGAGGAAGCGTGGGACCCATCATAATCATACTGGCAATTTGCCACACTATGTTAAATCAATTATCTTTTCACAGATATAAGTAATAGGGAACTATTAATACCAGAATCTGATGGTGTATGTTTCATCCATTGTGTGTGATAGCCAAGCCTCAGAAGAACTTTTACCATATTTAAAAACAACAACAACAAAAACTTACCTAAGTTTTTGTGAGGACTCTCTACATACAGCCATTGTAGTAAAGAGAAGGTTCAAGAGAGTGTCTGATTATGTAGCATACAGAAGGATATCAAGAACACACAGGTCTGATTCTCCTTTCACTTGCACTGCTTTTTTCCTCCACTGACTGTACTAGAATTGCTCCTTATTTACACCAGTATGACAGGAGGACCTGGTCCACTATGCTTTAGTAATTCCATTGAATACCACTTCAAAGCCCTGAGAAAAGCATTCTAGTACAGTGGAGTCCCTGGATATATATGAATATAACTGGTCATATTTCAAGCCAAAATAGTGAGATAGTTTGTGAACTTCCCTAGGAATCTTGCTGAGGATGTATGTAATCCAGATAAGCAGGACAAAGGAAAATTGTGTTTCTTGAATTGTATTAAGATTGGGGTGCCAGGGCAAATGGCAGAGGATTTATTCATTTCATAAATGAAAATCCCATATTCACAATGAGTTATTGATGTTCTGAGGTGATGAATTATAAAGGTGTGAAAAAAGTGAAGCTCCATTGAAGTCCTCTTTCAAAACCTGATAGATGAGTTGGACTTAGTGTTGCGTGCAAGGTGTGCAGTAGGTATGAGAGAAAAGTAGATTTCAGTTTTGCAAACAAAACTGTAATATGATGGAAAAGTACAAAGCTCTGACGATTCCTTTTAGTGAAATATTCCTCCCTAGTCAAGATATCAGCTGTGATTCTGTATGATGCCTCTGGAATTATCTCACCTCAGGTTTAAAGTGATCATTTTTTTTCTTTAAATAGGAATAAAATGACAATTATATGTAGTCTATTTACCATCAGTCCTTTAGAACTGCTTCTTAAACACAAACACAGAAATAATAGAATAAAGAAAAATGTGTAGTATAATTAAACTATGTCAGATTATGAAAACTCACTTTTTTGGGGGGTGGGGAGGAACAGGGTGGTCTACTAGTTAGAGCAGAAACTTGGGAATCTGGCCTCCAAGTTTCTTTTCAACTCAATTAACCTTTCTTAGACTCACGTTTGGGCTTAACTACCAATGAAGCGGGCCCAGTAACAAAACATACTTAGAGGGATATTGGAAGGCTTAATGAATGCTCGTAAAGCACTTTAAAGCTGAGTTCATCAAGGGAGCCATATGGCTTTGCTAAATTGTGTTAAGTTGTCAGCGAACTGTTGGAGGTTTTTAACCTAAAATTGTTCTCCCTCACGTTTTACTGTGCACTAATTATAGGTTTAATTTTGAAAGAAATTGCTGCTACTCTGTTTGATCTTGCTGATGGCTGCAGGTATTCAGAAGGTAAAACTGAGGTCATGTCAGGTCCTGGTGTTGCTGTTTGTCAATATTTTTGTTGAAAATTAGAGGAGCCCTAACATTCTGTCTAGCTATTTGCATGATGAATGTTAGTAATAATGAAACTACTGAGCTACTGAAGCAAAATAGCCATGTCAGTACATGCCAGACACTTATTGCCTGGTTTGGTGAGCCTTGGTTTACTCCAGGTTTAGTCTTTGAACTTTCATGTGTTTTTGAAGACTTTATTATGTCCAGCTTGTTCAAGACATAACACATGAGAGTGAGGAACTGGTTCCTATAACACCTGAGCTCCTGAGAATGAGTTCCCTCAAATTAAAGTAGAAAACCCTCCCAAGCTGAGCATGAAACAGGTTTGAAAATGTCTCTAAGCCAGAACTGTTTTTCTTGAACTTCTGTAGCGCCTGAGGTTCAAAAAGATTTGGGCTCAGATGAGGCTGGTTTTCTAATGGTTGGCTCTCGCCACAAACCCCTAGGTAAGATTCAGGTTTGCACACCTCTGTTTGGGTTCACATGTGGGGGTGTCACATTTTCATTTCTGAGGATTTATTAGAATGGAAAATAGGACTAAAGGGCACTAACAGAAAAATATCCTGCAACTTGACCCTGGAGTCTTTACCTCAGTATGTATGGTTTGAACTCAAAGTCTCAGGATGGTCCTGGCTGTTCAAACAGACCTAGAAAATCTGTATCCAGCTGCAAGTTTGTCTTTATGACAAAATTTGAGTGGACCACTGCTGGCTGGTGAATATAGGTGTGACTCAAATAATACTTTTAAGATAGTTCTACCCAAATTTCTTTGTGTATTCAAGAGTTTACCAATGCACAACAGGCATGGGCCCAAATTAAGGTGTGGTGTAACCTGGTGCAACTCCCATTTTCACTCATAATTCATTTATGAAACTGGACTGAATTGGGTCCAAAGCCTGTCTTATGTTAGATATAAATATGCGTATATTGGAATATTAAACATAGAGGACTAGTCCTCTGTTAGTTCTGCCTGCCATGGAGCGAGGGCTTGACTATCCTATCTCTAAGATGTTAGTTTAGAGCTGTCAGTCCTCCTGGTGCCTAGATACAGGGTCATAAAGAGACCTTGTTTCCAAAGATAGTAAGTTCATTACTAATACCTGAGAGAGCCAGTGTCTTCTCTATGGCAACATAATGTATGTACAGATAACAGGTAGTGAAGCAAACCACATAGTTTTACTATATGGTACAAAACTAAGTGTTCACATACCGTAGTGATGGGTGCAATGTAAATAGACCAAATATCTATAGACTTTGAATAACTGAGAAATATAGAGAAATGAGCTATCTCCCTATAAGGCCCTCATTGCTGTAGTATCCAATCATTAATAGATTTTTATCCTAACAACACTTCAGTGAGGTGGAGAAGTACTACCCCATTTTATAGATGAGACATAAAGTAGATCAAATGACTGGCTCAAGGTCCCACAGGAAGTCTGTGACTGAGCCAGAAGTGAATCCAAATCTCTTGAGTCCCAGTCTGGTGCCCTATTTATTCTTCCCACTTCCACAAGCTGCATATAAAAATGCTGCAACATGGAAAATGTCTGTCTGATAAAGCTCCTCTTAGCTCCATTTGTGGAGGGCCTGAGGTCTGTCAGTCCTGTGGGTTTGTGGCATGTGATAGGATTAGGGGACCAATTCAGTACAGTGGAGGATAGAGCTAGGTGAACTCTTTGTAGTGAATAAGGAATCCATCTATTTTAACCCTTCTCTCTATTGGCCATTTATCAACCAATGAGGTTCAATTTTTACTAATTTGCTGGATACTCAAGATTACTTGACTGTCCTAGGCTAACACTCCAGCCTATGGATTGCTTGCAAACTATTTGCTGTCATTGATGCTTCAAGAGTTTGATATTTGTGCTGTCTAGTTGGCCAAGTCAGTCATATGGTATTGATTCTGATTCTTGATAGGATGACTCACTTTTTTCTTCACCCCCAGGGGTCTGCAATGATATTTTCAATGCTGCCCTGTCTCTGGCATTATCCTGGGGGAAGACACTTCAGGAGAGCTCCACTGGTGGAGACAGCTGTGGGGTTGGACTGAAATCCGTAGCCAGGGCTTGCCCAAATTTTAGGGCTGTACTGACTGGCTAAGAGCCTGCCCTGTGGAGGGGAGCTTGTCATAAGAAGCTGGCATAATCCAGGGCAGCATTTCTCTCTCTCTATTTATGATATTATTAGAAGAATAACATTGTTAAACAATGTAAACTTCATATTGGGCCAAATTCTATCTGGCTTTTCCACTATACAGAACAGGGAAAATACCTGTGAGATTCATTTCTTGTACCCTGATCCTGGCTCTCCCCCCATCTTACACACACCCAAGCCCACAGGCCCTCCACACATTGAGCTAAGAGGAGCTTTATCAGATGTAGCATTGTGGGGTGCCCATGGGCTTAAAAGCCCACCTGCAGCTGCAGCACATGCATCTCACTCAGTTTATTTCTTCCGGGTAGCTATTTCGAGGCTCGTGGTTGGTCAGAACATAGGATAAATTAATGGTGTGAAAGCAGCAACAGCCAGGATTTGTTTGGAGGTGAAAGTAGAATATATCCAAACTTTGCTCTAAATAATTGTTGTTTTTTCCAGTAGCCAAGAGCTCTCCTATTACAGGACCCTATTTTCTGCTATGATGGGCATGGAACTGCTATTGAAGCAAGCTGCAGTTTCCTTGTGCTCCCTCTCTGTCTGTATCTATCTGTTGTCCTTAGTCTTGTACTGAGCGTGTAAGCTCTTTGGGGTCCTGGGCCATGGCCAGGACTTCTAGGCACTACCAATAATTAGATTTTTTTTAAAAAAAATTATCTGCTTCTGCTAATCTGGTATTGCCATTGAGAATGATCCAAGTCCAGCACTCTGTTTTATATTACTTCTATTTTATTTTGGCCATGTTAATCAGCTTTCCTAAACCTCCTATTAAATTCTTGCCCCCAGATTTAAGATCTGTTTTATATACTATGATCACAAGTGATAGGATGCAACCACAGTAATTTTACCTGTGATCCCACTTGCAAAGGATGTGTTATGTCTGAGATAAGGCACAATCTCAGAGAGCTGTTGTAAGACTGCTTGGCTCCAAAATTTTCTAGCCTATTGTTGGGTAAATAACATTTAGTATGACTTTCTTCTGAGTGTTGTTTATTGGCCAATATGTTTCATGCCTCATTTGCCCTCAAAGTTGCATTTTTGTTCATCAGAGTACTTGCTGTGGTGAGGTGCAGGTACGTACGCATGTGCACTGAATATGTTGAACCAGATAAAATCTTTACTCCCCCTATCATGTTAGCTGAAAAAGTATTAATTTTTAATTTTGCCTACTTATTGCATTTTATACTAGTTCTTCAGGGGGAAGAAATGACATTACTGAGATGTTCAGGTCATTACCTGCTCTGTTAAAACCTTCTAATTACATTGAGGCAAATTCTTTGTGGTTTGTCTCTGACCTGGCACTTGATACCGGTTATCATGCATGCTGATGGGTTCCTTCTGCAGGTGCCCATTTTTCATGAGTCGACTGCTCTGTCATGCTGTCTCAGCAGGCAGAAACTCCTGCATGAGGCTTTTTCTCACCGCAATTAATGAGCTGCAATGTAACGTAATTATGAAATTCAAAATGAGGTCGTCTGATGTAGAAACCAGTGTTTCATATTAATTTTTGTTCTGCCTAGAACATCTGCTCTTAAACTTATGCAGCATTCTCTTTCCCTGCTTTGCTATTTCCTTACATATTCTGTGCCCTGTCCTTTGAAACATAGTGAGAATTAATCCTGTATGTTTCAACTGACAGCCGGTGAGCTGTGATGGAGTTTTCATTTAATTACCCCAGACATATCTTCTGAGGCATTGGCCACTGTTCAGGAGATGAGTCTGAAAACATGGATTGCTTCAGCCTCTTGCCTAGATATAGTAATGGTGATTTAAATCCTATTGTATCTGTATTTTGCTCTCTACATGTATGGAACAGTACAGATTATTTTTATTACCGCTACTAATGGACTAGCACTAACAGCTCAGAGTGACAGGAAGACTTCAGGTTTGACTCCTGAGGGTTAAGGGAGTGTACTGATCTCCCCCATCTTAATCCTGGCTCTGCCACTGGCTTACTCTGTGGGCTTCTGCGAGTCACTGCACCTTTCTTCCTCTGTCTCCCCATCTATAAAATGTGGATAATATTTACCCACCTCTCCAACTCTATGGGTGTTGAGTAGAGCTGGTCAACATTTTTTGGCCAAAACTTTTTCCCAACCAAAAAATATAGATCCGTGCCGACTGAAACATTTCATGAATTCATCAGATTGTTTGGGCTGGAAAAAAAACCTTAAAAAAAAATCCAAAAACATTGTAGCAGTCAATAGATTTTAAGAAATGGATAAAATGGGAGAGCTTGTTCTGCAGCTGCTAATTGGTATGTAGCACTGGGGGAGGGGGGGGGGTTTCTCTGAGTAACACCTCCTAATTTCTAAAGAAATAGAATACTTTCTCTTTCTTCAGACCCTACACTGGAGGTGAAATCCTAGCCCTATGAGGATCACTGAGGCCAGAATTTCATCCCAGATGTACAGTTCCTAGATCTAAGTGGAAATACCTATTTTTTCCCTTCTCTTGGTTTTCATATTTACATAGCTGTACTTTTTAGCCACTGTGTAAATGCTGCTGATTAACCGTATTTATTTATAGTTAATTTATTTGACTGAATCTGTGTGAGAGAGAAGCATTTGCCTTGCAAGACTGGAGAGTTCAATGGACTTGAACAATGCATGCAATTATTTACTTAACAGAAACATAACCAAACAATTTTGAAAAACTGAAAACTTAGCACTGATTTCAAGCATGATAAAATTGTTGTATGCAAAGAACCACTACATTAGAAATTTGCCTAATGGATTATTGGATCACAGTACCTGCCCTCCCCTTCAAAACTTAAGCCCATAGAAAACGCCAGATTTCTCATTAAAAATATGTTGGAGAGTGTTAGCTTTTATGGTACTTACTTACTGACTCTGTCCCTGTTCTGGAAAGCAAATCCACATGGGTGGACAGTAGCACCTGCATTGATCCCTCTTAGTTTACAGGAGTGGAGCCTTTCATAGAACCTGTAGCAACAGACCAAAGAGAGCACAGAACTCATAGTCTTGCCCTTTGTAACAACTCACCTGGCCAAGACATCCAGCTAGCCAGTACAGAAATATTCATCCTATTGTACTTCTGTTTCGTTGTTGAAAATGATGAACTGCGAAATAGTAGCTTTATTTTACAGAGTGCTTGATAACATAAGCAACTGTTAGAATACCAGCATCTTTAAAATAAAGCCACTGTTTCTAATGTCATCACTTCTATTGATGCCACTACAGTGCTTTACTAGTCAATGAAAATGTATATCGTTCACTTTGCTTGTGCATTAGCTTATATATCCGTACCATAAATACCAGCTTCTATTAAAATGACTAGAAAGAAACAAATGGAAAAATACTGAAAGCCCTTTCTTATTATTTTAATTATTTTTAAAGATGGTTATATACATTCAAGCAATATGCAGATATATTATAAAGCTTGCATAGAGAGGGGAAGAGCTACATGAAATACCCATTGCAAATTTGAAAACTCTTCAAATTTTCTGGGTTTGAGCTTCCATGAAAATGTGGCAATTCCTGTTAAAGGGTTTGTAGCAGTGAAAATTTAATTTAAATATGGGAAGAAAACTAATTACTCGATCTGAATGACCATGGAAATTTCAGGACACAATTTTGTGTATTAGTTTACAATGGTTAGTTTAGTTTGTGTATTTGTGTATTTTGTGTTTTAGTTTCAAGCAGTTCTCTAGAGTACATCACATGATTTGGGTCACATTATTTCAGCAGGATCCCTGATTGGCTGAGCCTACTCTGTGAATGCTTATCTTGATCATATTTTATACCTGTAAGGTTCCCAAGCTATCACTTTCCCCTCTACTTGAAATTGGTTTTCAGTGCACTTTGATCATGTAGTCTTGCAATGTATGGTATATGAAGCTTTGAGTTTGATGAAGAACTGATTTACTCTGTGCTTTTATACATAGGTTTACAATGTAGAGGATGATGTACTGAGTACTTTTATATGTATGAGGGGACTGGTTTATTATATGTAATTTTGCTATGGTAATTCTGGGGTTCACATTTTATTTTTTAATTATCCCTTTAATCTTAGAAGCTAGGAAAGCATTATTTTAAAGGAGTAAAGGAAAGTAGTATTTTAAATATAAACTTAATATTTTAGTCTACATTAATATGAAATATTCTGTATTTCTTTAGGCCATGGTGAATTCTAAATTAAAACCACTTTGTAGTCTTCCATCTTTAGTTTTATGGCCACTTTTTGAAATAAAATCACTTAAAAATAAAAATGTCTCATAAAAATCCTTGTAAAATTCATCTCAGAATTATTTTTATTGCTATCCTTTAATGTTTTTATTTTTATAAATAGAAATGCTGACAAGCCCTTAACTTTAGTGGTGCTAGTAGGTTTTATGCGGCAACCAAAAATAGCTTTCTAATTATAAGTGGGAGGTTGCCCCTGAAGCACCCTCTAGCCTAGCTAGGGCACAGATTCCAGAAAGAGCCTAAATATTCCTTTGGTAAAGGCATGCAGACCATTAGGTATGCAGTAATCCAAACTGATGAAATTAGCCTAGGGTTCTTTAAAAGCAGGTGCTGAGAACAGGAGCATCAGTTAAAGTGCTGTATGGCCAGAATGATTTATAATGTAAGATTTAACTGCAGGGGGGAGGGATCTTATCCCAACTCAGATTTAAAAAAAAAAAAAAAAAAAAAAAAAGGGTGGCCACAGTAAAGCATATTTTAAACGGTAGCAGTTTAGACTCACCTGCCACTGAATATTCATTTGCTGTCTTTCTCCTACTAATATTTTGCACTGCCTAGTGGTGTTGTACCCACACAAAGGGCCATATTCTGTGTTCCCTGCTAGCTTTTTATAATGCTGAGTCTGGAATGACCTTTAAAAAGCCAGATAATATTTTATTTACCTTTTTTCTCCCATATACTGTTAAATGTTAATGAAGGTAAGAGATCCAGATCCTTGCTAATAAAACATTTTAATTGACTTAAGTGTAACCATAACAGTAAATTGGCTACTTTTTACACTTTTAAAGCTCTTAAGTAGTGGTGCCCCCCCATCCCCCCAATCTGTAGACATAGGTTTGCTACAAACTTCCACCTTTCTTTTGTTTCCTGCTGATTCAACATCTTCAGTAGTGCATCCTGTGACAGAGGAGTAAATGATTTGGGCACCAATGTCCCCAGACTTGTTGGAACTGACCCCTATGAAATGAGCAGAGTTGGGCTGTAATGGCCGAATTCTGAGTGGGGGTATAGGGTGATGATACTTCCCAAAGTAAAAACAGGACACCGCTTGGTATTGCTGCTCACCTGAGCCTACCCCTTCTTCCTGCCTCCCCCCCTCCCCCACAGTGTGAGGGGCTGGCCTGAGTCACCTGGCATTACAGCTCACCTGAGCCCCATGCCGCTCCACAACTAGAGTTGCCACTTCTCCCCCTGCACATTCCTCTCGCCCCTCCCCCCCCCAGGAGAGGACATCCCATTTTTTTTTCAAAACTGGGCATTTGTTCCTTTTGCTCTTGCCAACTGATGATCACAAATGCCCACTTTTGCCCCGCTTCCCCCCCCCCCAAAAAAGTCAGGACGTCCAGGGCAGGACTTAAAAAGGGCACTATCAGTCCTGATCAAAATGGGATGTATGGTCACCCTAGGTGCATGGCATCTGGGAGTTAATGCTTCCAAACTCTGTTACAGGTGGATTTTTCAAAGTACACACAATTGTATTTCAGATTAGACTCCATCCCTCTCTATTTGTTGGGGTGGCTATGGGATTCAGTCAGGGATTTCATTCAGCCTGAACATAATTCCACTGGTGATTTTGACTCTCAGTATTTTATTGCAAAGTCCCCTTTAGATAGCAATGGGTCAAATCCTCCATCCCTTATTCAGGCAATTCTTCTCTAGACCTGACTAAAGGGAGACAGTGCACAGCCTGACTATGTGGGCTGGGAAGGTTCATAGGGTTGTGCAACAGAATCATTCGCTGGGCAGTAGAGCTGATCCTCTGAGCTTCAGTAACTCTTGCCTACAACCTGTACTCTGTGTGTGTGTGTGTGTGTGTGTGTGTGTGTGTGTGTGTGTGTGTGTGTGTGGAGGGGGAGATGACAGGGAAGCAATGGGAATGTTGTTGTACTGTAGTCATGAATTGTACAGACATCTGCACTTGGAACTCCCCTTAGCACGGTGGTGCTGAGAATTCCCAAAAATTGTACTCCACAGAACAAGGAGATCTCTTACCTGGGCTTTTGGTAACGACCTCCTCTGAAATGAAGTGGAACCACAGTGGATCTTGCTGCCAGTCAGGCCTTCTGCACTCATAGAATGTGAGGCAGGAGTTGCTGCAGTAGCAAATTGCTGGCCCTGTCAACGTTTTCAGGGAAGCAAGTCCTTTGGAGGTCACAGCAAATTAGCTTTTGCTCTTTGTCTTGAGTCTCTGAGACCATACCAGAGATCAACAGGCTACTTATATTGAGCCTCTAAAGAGAATATCTAAATGCTTTTCTTTTGTTTTCTTCAATATTGATATTTTAAAGAATATAATGTGTTGCAAAGATTACCTTGGATAATACCGTGCAGTCTCACAATCTAAACCAGTCCTGTGTGCATAGCCATCTGATTATGCATTAACTGAGAGTTGGGCATTTACAGAAATCAACTGCTGAACTCATCAAATTAAAGCTCAAATGCATTTTTAAACTGATTTTTGAACCCCATTCTGTTTCCATTACTGTCAGTGGCAAATGGACTCCTGTTGACTTAAATGGAAGCAGAATCAGGCCCTTTATTTGTGGTATAACTCCTAAGGTAAAAGGTACATTTAGGGGTTTAATTTTTAGCTAACTGGATGGCAGCTCCTACTGCAGTAGAGGTGATAAGGCAGCTCATTTAGTTACTGTGCCATTGCTATTGCCCTTTTTTTTTTTTTTTTTCAAATTAGAAAAAAAATTACATCCTGATTACTGCCCATTCAACAGCAAATAAGAATGTTTAATATGAAAACTCAGTAGCTCATTTAGCCCTGGGATGAACATTCTTTTGTTTCACAAAAACATAAAAGCAGCTGTTGCATTATGGCTCTGGTTATAGCTGAATGAGAAATGGCAAATCTATTTCGTGAAGAATTTCAAAAATATTTTTTTCAAAAGTTTTTCTGCTGAAAGTTTTTCTCTTTGGGGTCTATGTGCGTGCGCGCGCTCGCTCTCTCTCTTCTCCTCCCCCTCCCCCACTCCTTGGAGTAAACAGGTAGAAATGGCAAGAGAAATAAAAACTGAAAAATGTTTGGGTTTTGGTTTAAAAAAACCCCAAATTTTGTCTATATTGCTTTCATTTTTTGAACCCCACCCTGCGTTTTTTCATCAAAAACATTTCAAACAAAAACTATTGACCAGCCCTAGTTCTGAGTAAGTGCCACCTCCATGGTATCTTTTCCCCCTTACGCTGACCACCTAGAACCTCTCTGACCATGGGGTTTGGGCTGTGGGTCTGGGACTAGGTGAATACATTATATAAACATATTTCCCCTTTCTCTCCAATCACCATGGCCTTTTGGAGATAGGATGTCTGCTTCCCCCTGCACTGTTTGGAGTCACTTATAAGGAGTTCTGGGGCACCACAGAGGTAACATCAGAGCACAGCTGTGTAGAAGTCCATGAAGTCAGGGAGCAGCAGGGGTCTGGATCCCAATGCTGAATTGCACATCCGATGAAGTGAGCTATAGCTCACGAAAGCTTATGCTCAAATAAATTGGTTAGTCTCCAAGGTGCCACAAGTACTCCTTTTCTTTTTGCGAATACAGACTAACACGGCTGTTACTCTAAAACATTTCTACCTGTTGTTTGAGTGGATCTTGCACATGGAAAGAGGGAAGACAGAAATATTTGTATGGACAGGAAGATATGGTTATTGAACTTCTAAAATAAACAGGGAGCTTAGATACAGGGGCATAAGCAGAGCCTGAAACTGCCTAGAACTGTGGTTTTTTTTTATTGTAAGCGGACTACATGTTGGTTAGATTGTCCCTTTTAAAATATCTAAAATTAAATTTTCAAGTTCAGAGTGAGCTACCAGGCAACTGAATATTTGCCCAGTGGACCAGTCCCTAGATACAGCCTTTCCCAAGCACAGATACTTTGAATGACTGACCAGTGTTGTGTGACCATGCTAAAGAAGCACAGAAAGTTGCTTTCTTCTAATACGGACAAGGAACTTTATTTACTTGAGGGAAAACAACCTTATCCCTCCAGATATGTTGGGAGCAGGAGGTGGGGTGCAGGGAGTTACATCGTCCTCAAATTCAGACTGCCCTCGCCCTAATGTAATCTAGAGCAGATTATAGTTTCGGACAACTGTTTATTGCTTATAAAGGATGATATGCCCTTTGAGATCCCCTTCCCTGACATGCCCCCCAAATCAAGCAGCAGAAGAGGGATGGAATAGGGAAAATCTAGCCTAATATTTTACACTCTTCTCTCATCTCTAAAATAAGTGTGTATTTAAAGCCTCTTTAGAAGAACTTCTGCAGCTGTCAGCTTGTAAAGTGTTGTTTGCATGTAGGTAACTTTTTCAGTAGAAATGTGAATAAAACAGATGGGGGGTGGGGAGGAGGGGAATCCTGCTCACTTCACTCTTACTCTTTGGAGTAGTCCTATTTACTTCACTGAGAGGATGGCTGGGAGCAAGGTGAATGCTTTGGAACTCGCACAATTGTGTGTCTGTCATTTTTTTCTGTTGGCTGTTCATATTTATTGTTGTGAAAAGCATTTGTTTAAAAAATACATGAAGGATATTCTAACCTCACTATTCACACAAAACTCCCTTTGACATCACTAGGAGATCCCTGTGTGGAAACCAAACCTCTCCTCTGATGCATTTTGGCAAATGACCAGCTGTGACCCCTGCAGTCAATTCTTACAAGTAGAATTGCCTGTCCCCTACAAGTTATTAGCACTGAGTATTCATTTTGAGCTCATGTCAAGGATGAGAATAAAACTCAGTCAGGGATCAGATCTGACCTATTAATCCAAAGATATCCATGGCAGCTACTTAGACATTTGGTAATATGTTCAGTATCACTGCGGGTCGAAGGTTTGGGAAACTGGTTTTTATCACCTTCAAAACACAGAAGTGTCCGGATACCTTTTGCAAACATTTCCATATTGATTCTTCATGTTTCAGATTTTCAGAAATTCAGAATATAACTCTTGTCGGTCAACTGAGTGTAAAGGTCCTAAACCTAATTATCTATCTTTGCTCAATAGTTTGATTCTTTATTTTCTTCTCAGTGTTTTTATGACTCCTTAAGGAAAGACTTACCTTTATTTTATTAAGGAAATGCTGACAGATTCCCTGATCCTGCAAGCTTGCTGCTTGTTATATCCCTCTCTCCTATCCTTTTTCTGTCTTGTCTATTTAGATTGTAAGCTCTTTGAGGCAGAGACCGTCTTATCCTGTGTTTGTACAGTGTCTAGCACAATCACGCCCCATTCTTGGTTGACCACTAAGCATTAACAGAATAATAATGTGCTCACCTTGTCCCATTTAATTTAGTAGAACTACTCGCATGCTTAAAGTTAATCTCACATATGTTTGCAGGCTTTGGGCCTATGAATCCTGTTGTGAAGTTTTGTCTCCCATACAGCTCAGAGTCTGACTACCTGTAATTTAGAAACTACAATAACAGTCCCATAAAATTGACTTCTTGCATACAGTGGCAGGAAATTAAGTCTTCAAACAGTTCCCCCCACCTCTTCTTATTTTCATCTAAAAATCCTGATTATAAAATATCAAATTGCAAGATGCTTTTAAAAACAACCGTTTAAAAATGATGCAGTAAAAATCTGCCCCACTGAGTCTTGGGGGTTTTGCAACCTTGGCTAAGCTTGTCTGATAAAATCGAATAAGTTTGTGGTCAAGACACTCAGTCTCATCATCCTGCCTACTGTGCTACTACAAAGCCTTGCAAGCCCATAGATTGTCAAGAGTAACCTCTGGGGAATGCAGAACAGGGCAGCATCGTGTTAGGGGAAAACATTTTACAAGTTTAGGAAATTTGGTCTATAGAAAATGGTGTGGTTGACCAATGAGCAATATATTTGATCAAGCCCTCATAGGCTTTTAGAAATCAAAGAACATAGCGCTAAGCGGAAATAGAGCCGAAAGTGGTCAGGATGGGCTTTAGGGATTATAGCTTTTCTGCGTTTTGCATGAAGTTATTTTAAAATAATATTTGGCAACAGGTTGGATTTTTCAAGATTATTCTGTGAATCTAACAAAAATCACAGTGACTCCTTAGAACAAGGGCAGAAATATTTTGCATTTGAATATAAAGCCCATCAAGTGGTTGGTGGGGAAAGAATGGGTAAATAAATACAAAACCTCTTAAGGGTTTCTTTCTGGGTTGGTTTCAAGAATGTCCCACAAAATGGGTTTTCATGGTTGTATGGGGCAATGAGATGCCATTCAAGTTTCTTTCCTTTCTTTAGAAATTCTGAAGCAACTGTTGAAAACAGCTTCTGGGCTTTTACTAAAATAGTTTCCAGAGATGAGGAAAATGAGAGAATGCATATACAATCTTAGACAAATGAGCTGCTCATATATTGAAGCCTGGATTGTAAAATGACTGCTGTGCCTTCCATTGAATGAATATTCAGTGCTTCCCTGCTGAGTTGGCTTTTCCTATTTGAACCAGCTCCTGTTCTGCACCATGATTCACTTGTTACCAAATTAAACTCTTTACACACATGGGAGATCGAACTTTATAAAGTCAAATTTTTGAAGTGCGAATGGCATTCTGGTCAGCTTCTGTGCCTGTCACAATCTTCATAACGAACTGAATTAAGTTTAAAATATCATCTGTGTGTGTTGTTTTCTCTTGGCTGTTGAGCAGTCTCTCTGTACATCATGCATTTTTCTGTTGACACTACATGTCACTTAGCAACTCAGTGAAAGGCCCTATATGCATTGATTGCACACAATTGTCTTTATGGGGTGGAAGTGTTAAGTGAATAAACCCCTACGGGTGACCAGACGGTCATTCCTCTCATGTTGATAATCTGTTTACATCAAAATATTGTTTACTTAGCTCTCTGATCTTCAGGAATTTACATGAAGCTGAAAGAGTACAGTTAACTCCCAACATTCTGACCCACAAGTATGAGCTGTATTTACTTTCTCAAAGGTGGGTAGATTAGGACGAAGAGGGTTGCTTTTTTTTTTAACTTAGCTCTCCAAGATAAAGCATTAAAATGCATTTGACAGTTAACCACAGATGATAATGCAATCTTTATGCTATGGTTTTCATCGTAATGGAGAAGTTACAAGGCTGTCACTACTCCATAAAGGAAGAACCTTTCCTGCAGTCTTAGAACAGTCTTTTTTCCCCTTTCCTCTTTGTAAGCAACATTACCAAATTACCTTCTGAAAAGCTTTAGATGGCTTATACAGTTATTTTTATAGAGTGTTAAAAAGTGGAGCTTTTAAAAAATTTGAACAAAGTTCTTTAACCTGTGGGATTCTCCCAAGCAAATTTTTTTTGGGCTATTAATAGAGTTGTCCAAATACAAGAAAATTATGTTCTAAATCACCCATTTTTTGCTTGTCATATGTTTGTGGTGGTGGTTTTACTGAGCTGAAGAAAGATCTTTTCATTAACTTCTGACAAATCTGTAACTTTTAATTCTCTATGTGAATTAGTGTTTTTGCTAGAGCTTTGGAAATTTAATAGGGTATTTTAATAATCTTGGGGTTTTTTTTTTGGTTTTTTTTTTTAAATCCTGTTTACTCCATCTGAGAGATTTGGAAGAAAAAAAACTCTCTAGTTTGAAAAGATTCCAAAAAAGCCTACCCTGAAGTAGGTAAAGTATTGCAATCTGTTATCCTGAATTTTCTCCATCTGAATATTTTGGAGATTATCTTTATTTTTAAAGGCCGTATTGTATCACCTGTCTCCACTAAGTGGCAAATCTAAGCTATACTATGAGAGCTATTAGAGCTATTTATATTCAGCAGGGCCTTGAAGTCCAAATCTTACACACTCTATACACATGAACAAGCCCATTGATTTCAGAAGGATTACTCACATGAGTAAGGCAAGCAAGATTTGACCCTGAAGCTTTAAAGGGCACTTTATAGCAACATGCCATTGCTATATTTGCAGCGCAACATAAGTATGTTCGGGTTGTGCATTGGAAGTTAGGCCCCCCCACCCCCCACACACAGAGACACCCCTTATTGCAATGTGTGTTCTGAAATCAAATGACATCAATCCTTGCAAAGCATGAAGAGTAAATAATTTGAACTTATCTTTACGTTCCCTATCTTTTCCCTATCGAAGTGAGCGCACCCAGCTCTACTCTCCCATTGGACCAAATTCATCCTTACTTAAGTTACACCAGTGATTAATTTAGCCTGTTAATGTCAGTGGAATGTCTCAAGTGAGTAAGGGTGATTAGCATTTGATCCAGTAATGAAACTCATTGTCTTTAGCAGGAGCAACATTGAGCCTTCTGTGTTCCCCAGGTTACTATCAAAATAAAGTGAAGAAGAGTGCTGGCAAAGGTGTATAAATACCCTGGGTTATGTACAGTACTGGCTAACAAGCAGGGCAGGAGCATTCAAGCCATTTCCCTTCAAGGGGCTTTCAGATATTCCTAAAATAAAGCTAATTTTTTATATGCTGGAAGGTAAAACTGGTAGATTAGGTTTCAGCAGAATCACCTAAAAATAAGGTCTTTCTGAACATTAGCTATGTGGCTGATGGCTGTTGCCTCATTCTACAGCTTAATGAATGGCTGCTTCCATAAACATTTCACTGTTACAAGTTAGATTTTTCACAGCATTAACTTTAACAACATGGGTGTTTAGGACGGAATAAAACTTTAAATTGATGTCTTGCCATATTGCTAGTTAAAAGAAGTGAGACTAATAAAGTGGAGCTAGCTATATGACCAATTTCATGGTAAAATTCTCATTTATAGTTAAAGGCCTGTTATGGATTAATTGAGAAAGTTGGGAGAAAATAACTGTTTCGTGTGAAACTCTGACCTGTCTTCTCGGGGTGGAGTTGTTTTTTCATTTTTTGTTGTTGTTTTAAACTGCGAAAATAAACAACTAGTATTATGTCTCCAAAACTGGTTTCAAACATGGCTAGGTTTTTAAGATCTAATTTATTAGAAAATATTGACTTCATGTCTTTCAAATATCACTGTTGATCTCTGGGAGTGAAATGACTTGGGCTTGAAAGTGCCAGGAGCAACTTTTGAAAACTTGTTTTCTCTCTCACTTCCAAAGACTAATTTGTAACTCTCTTTAATTGAAAAGAAGCCAAATTTAGCTTTTACTTTCTATTTAAAAAGTGTGATATCTCAAGCCAAACATTTCCACGGCTTTCTTTATAAAAATTTAATTAGTAAATTGCATTTCTCCTGCCCTGCAGACATTTTATTTTTTACGTACTGGAGGTGATACTGTTGTAAGTTTACACTCAAGTGTGTGTTCAATCAAGAATTTTTTTAAAAAACCCTTCATTAAATTAAAGTTTTGTGTTGAGGAAGTTTAGGGACTTTCTGGTGTGTGCAGAGAGGGCATGGGGGGGAAGAAGTTTGTAATGTAAGTCCTGGCCTTTATTAGAATTGCACTGTTTTGTGCTTTATGGTAAACCCTTTTCTTAACCTATAACATCTTTGTTTGCCTCTGTATTTTATCCATTCTGAGAAAATTCCCAGCCTTCTAGGTCTAATGATGTTGACATATTGGTAGGGAGAAGACTGCAGACTGAGCCCCTCCTTTTAGCTAAACGTTATCTGCTTAGACTAATATTGCAATTGCCACCCACTGACATAATTTGTTTCACAGTCACAGCCTGGCAGCATGAATCAAATGTTGACATTCTAATTTCATGCACACATGGGTGTTTGGCTGAGCAGGCCTCAGCTTCTGAGTCATTCACTCCGTACCTGTGTAAATCAGGGAGACAAGGCGTTTTCACAACAGCCTAAAGAGGAAGTTGCTACCTTCTTTCAAGAGTACTGGGGACTATTTAAAGGTATACTGCCCTTTATTCCCCCCTAGCAAATCATAAATCCCAGGAGTGGCTGTACCATTGAGCTAAATTGAAGTGCTGGAAGAAAAGTATTTTAAAAGACTGTTTCCAAGGCAGTATAAATGTGGTTTCTAGAGACAACTTTCCCTCAAGATTTTTCTTAACCATTGCACAAAATGGTCTTGCTTTCAAAACTGTTTTAATACCTTTTATCTTAGCATTTCTATAAAAATGTTTTATGTGAATTTAGTGCTGGATTAGTTGTTTTGGCTCTGGTCCTAGAAACTAAAGACTTCTGTTTATCTATATAACAAATACAGCCTGGATAACATTAGTGAAAGTATCTTCTTCTGCCTCACTAATGCACCTCAGCTCTGACCCAAAGCAGCCACTCAAATGGTGAAATGACAGTTCAGACTCCGTGCCCATCTAATTTTGGACCACTCTGCTGAAACCAGCTACTGCCAACAGTAGCTTATAGACTTGTGATGTGGACAGCCGCCTGCCAGGAACTGGAGAGAGGCCATCAGACTTAAGTAAAGGCTACCAAACTCCCATCAGATGGTGAAATGATACATGGTCATTATTCACCAGGACCACGTTCCAGACCTGTAGGCTTTTCATTCCATTATCGGTCCAGTTTTCCTGGCCTCATTTTACAGTAACCTGTCTCTCTGAGCTAGTTCAAAGTTTGGCCCACAGCTGCTTTCATCTTGTTAATAAATCTGTCAAACTATTACCTCTCACTTTGCAAAATACTCAAATGTAATCCAGAGGCTTTCTTGAGTATATACTAGATAAAGGAATATTTCCATCAGTAAAACCCAGCTTTTTCACTATGAACATTGTTAAAATCTTGCAAAGCACAAAACCATGGATTTCCCTGACCTTTCCCAAAGGCAAATTTTTACCATTTTCCCCAGAAAGATCTCCATTTTCACTTGTGGAACACCCTTTCAGAGTGAAATGACAGGTTTTCTTGGAGGCTGTCTTTTTGTTTGTTTGTTTGTTTGTTTGTTTTTTCCATGAAAAGTAACAAAAACACTTTAAGGGCATAGGCTTAGTTTGACTTCTATATTTGGGAGTGGGAGGCAGCTCCAGGCAGGCCAATGGGGTCACATGGGGAGGGCAAATTCCATGCCTGCCTGAGGCTTGCAGTTTGAGCAGGCGATGCCCCCGCCCCAAACGATGCCCATGTTTAAGGTGGGGGCAGATTTTCAGGGGGCAAATGCTTAGCAGTTGTGGAGGAACACAGACACTTTTAAGCAGTTTCAAGTTGGGCTCCCCAGCATTGGCGTTACCCCCCACAAAAGGCCAGATAAACCAGGACAGTGCAAAAATTGGGTAACGAGAGAGTGGCATGGTCAGGATGACTGAGGAATGCACTGATATCAGCTGTCACCAGTGGGGTTCCTATGGAGATCTTGCTGGCTTGAGGAGAGACTGCTTGACTGCTGCACAGTTATATATAATCCTTAGTGTGGATATCACAAAAGGAATTATGTCTAAAAACAAAGAAAGGTGCCTCCTTACTTAACATACATGCTCCTTGACCTCAGTTTACGAAAGGAACTGGTCTTTGGGTTACCTCCATTTTTGGGGAGCCCAACTTGAAACAGCTTAAACATGTCTTTCCCCCCAAAAAGTGCTGAGCACTTGCCCTCTGAAAATCTGCCCCACACCTTAAAGTGTCTCAGCTGAGGCACCCAAACTCACAAATCTTTTGAAAATGTAGGCCCTTGTGTGTTTGAGACACAACTGCCAAGGTTGGTCTGCTTTAAATAAGCAAGACAAATAGGTTTTAACCTATTGAGTCATTGAAATACATTGAGTAAAGAGAGCTTTCCAGAGTGGAAAAATGGGAAGTGATGTGTCCAAAAACTAAGGTGTGCCCTCTGAATGGGACAGTTGAGATGGATGATATCTGCTAGCTTACTTTAATGGCCAAGCCATGGTTTTATTTCTGTTAATGCTGCACAACTTTGGGTTTAGGAGCCGAATTTTATTCTGCCTCATGCATCTGCTGAGCATCTGGAGTGGCTAAGGAGCGTGAGTACCTTCCTCAGGGCAGACGGTTAAGACGCAGGGCACATACCCCAAATTGGCTGTAAGTGCTATATTTAAACTTCACCAACCACGTATCAAGCGTGAACTCCTCAGGCACTAGAACAACCTAAACATGGAGTCACAGACCGTCCCCTCCAATCTATCTTGCCACCCCCATAATCTTGCCTTTGTGATAGGTGCTCCTTTACTCCAAAAATCACAATAATATTCAGGTTACTCGCAGTCCCAAAGAACCAGTCATGTAACCTAGGTCAATTGCACCTTAGATCCCTACACCAAAGACAAGGCTTGTAGCCAATCCTATAATAAATGAACTAAAGATTTATTAACTAAGAAAAGAAATGTGTTATTTACAAGGTTAAAGCAGGTAAACATACACACACAAATGAGTTGAGTTCCAAAAGGTAATAGAGGCTGCTGTAATATGCAAGCTCTGTGTGTCCTCTTAGGACTAACCCAGGCTAAGCAGCTGGGGATCTCTTGCTTATGCCTAGAAATCTTGCTCTCCAAGTCTAAGTAGCATAGAGATGTGGTTTCTTCCTGTCAGGGATTTTTATTCTCTTCTCCCAAAGTTCAAGTTGATGGATCGAGTCCCCGTGCAACTCTTTTGTCCTCTGATGTTCTGCAATGATTTGTCTGGTACCTATGGGCTTTCTTTAACATGTCCTGTGGTAAACTAGTATTTCACAGTTGGTAATGATTCTCTCCTGACTTGGGGGGTTCCAGTTTCAGAGCAAGCACTTAATTATTACCTTATAACCTGGGATACAGATATCATAAATGAGAGAGCTGCATGCAGCAACTTACAAGCATTTCATAAACCCTAAACACATTTTTGGTAACACATCAGTAACATCAGCCACACTATCAGAGGCTCGTTCACCTGCACATCCACCAATATGATATATGCCATCATGTGCCAGCAATGCCCCTCTGCCATGTACATTGGTCAAACTGGACAGTCTCTAGGTAAAAGAATAAATGGACACAAATCAGATGTCAAGAATTATAACATTCATAAACCAGTCGGAGAACACTTCAATCTCTCTGGTCACGCGATTACAGACATGAAAGTTGCGATATTACAACAGAAAAACTTCAAATCCAGACTCCAGCAAGAGACTGTTGAATTGGAAGTCATTTGCAAATTGGATACAATTAACTTAGGCTTGAATAGAGACTGGGAGTGGCTAAGTCATTATGCAAGGTAACCTATTTCCCCTTGTTTTTTCCTTACCCCTCCCCCCAGACGTTCTTGTTAAACCCTGGATTTGTGCTGGAAATGGCCCACCTTGATTATCATACACATTGTAAGGAGAGTGATCACTTTAGATAAGCTATTACCAGCAGGAGAGTGGGGTGGGGGGGAGAAAACTTTTTGTAGTGGTAAACACCCATTTTTTCATGGTTTGTATGTATAAGAACTTCTTCTGTATTTTCCACAGTATGTGTCCGATGAAGTGAGCTGTAGCTCACGAAAGCTTATGCTCAAATAAATTGGTTAGTCTCTAAGGTGCCACAAGTACTCCTTTTCTTATTGTAACAATGTTAACACACAGGTGAACCAGACTGGTTCCCAGCTGTGCATTTGTCAGTGTTCAGTGAGGCCTAGAGGCCTTGGTGTGAGCTAGCACCTTGTCTGCCAGCGATACAGCATAATCAGGAGGATCAACAGCCAGGCTATAAGTGCATCCAACCCCCACGTGAACTTTATCTGGAGGAAGTAAGCAAGGTTCCTGTTTGATGCTGTTATGCTGCAGAATGATGGAGGTGTCAACTTTCCTGTTTCTGCTAAGAATCATTTTGTTTTTTCAGACTCCCTCCTGGGCTCCCATGTGTTTTGGAAAGGCTTCCAGGTTGCTGTCAGGCCTTCCTTCACCCAAGGAAACAAAAAATCCCTCCCCCTGATTGCACTCAGAACATCCAGCCTTCCCTACCATCCACAGGCAGAACTCCAGGAGCCTGGGCTGGATTAATGGCATGTCCCATCTTTCTGTCTGTCAAAGTTGGCAGGTATAAAATGTTAGCATATATCTAGACTCCCCCTCTGACTCTCATAGTGGCAGTAAATTTTATGCACATTTACTAGGCAAGAACAGGCAGGTTTTTGCTTTTGCTTCTCTGCCGCGTCCTGTCCCCCGCCCGCCCCCCCCCCCGGCCCACCATCTGGTTAGGCCAGAAGTTGAAGAGGGCTTGAAGGAAGATTTTATTTTATTTTTTTTTATTTTTGTTTTTGGATAATGAGAACCTGGCAGAGGGATGAATGAGCTAGAGGGCTAGCACCTCTCATAGAAGCCTTACATCAGTTGACAATCTGCTGTGTAGCTCTCAGTGCTGGCAGGCAGATACCAAACTGCAACCAAAATAATAAGCAGGGGTTTCAGAGCTTGAAATTAAATAAATTCATTAACCCCCACACACCCCAAAGTGGTTGTAATTAAAGGATTTCCACCTGCTTGGAATAAAGAAAACTAAGAAAGGGTGTTTTTGTTGGTTTTTTTTTTTTTAATGAAGTGTTGCTATATTGCTGAGTTGGCACAAGTGGCTAGCTCAGCAGGCAGTTTCCCTGTAAAGCGGTATGCAGTCTCGTATGAGTGTCGTGTGTGGGCATGCGCACAAGAGAGAGAGTCAAGACACAGACCCTGGGAATAGGGTTAAAGCAAGTGAAACCTGAGAATCAAATTAAGTATGTTCTAAATCTTTTTCAATGATGATTATTCCATTGGGTCAAATGTGCAATATGTGGATTAGGAAATGTTATCAGTTGGGCCAATCTGCTAACTCAGTAAGGACTTGAAGGGCTTAGTGCTACATTTAGAGGGGCTTAGTGATGAATTTTATTATTTGCTAGAAATTTCCATTGTACTGGCAGGTAGATAGAATGAGAGCTATTTGACAATGGAGCAGAGGAGACAGAAGGCAACAGAAAGCATTGACAAGGCACTTAAGCAGGGTAATTCCCTCTTAAAGAGAGAATGGGTTGTCTTGTGATTTAAAATGCAGGACTGGGATGTAGATGATATGTGGGGTTTATTCCCAGCCTTCCCATAGACATCCTATGTTACCTCAGGTAATTCACATAACTGCTCCGTGCCTCAGTTTCCATATATTTATTATGGGGAAAATAGTTACCTGCCTCACTGGAAAGTTAGAATAATCCCTTAGGGTTTGTCAAGTGTGTTATATCAGAAGTGAAAAATACCAGTGGTATTGCAACAGAAAACAAAATCCAAGAATAGAGCAGTGTGTAATATCAATCTACCTGTATAATCTCAGGAACATCTGTTAACAAACACCAGTCAACCTTGCATCTAGAAGTAGCTCCTCTAAGTGGTGATGAGACTGGAAGCTACACTGTATGTCCAGCAAAAAGGTATCTTTCTAATGTTGAAACATCGTCTCTAGGAATGGGGAAGCTATTTGTCCTGGTGAAGGCACTCAGAGGAGTAAAGGACATATTGTCACATCTCAAATTTCATGAGACTTAGTAGAGTCATGCCTAGGTACCAGGGCGATGACTATCTTAGAAATAGCAGAGAGAGAGTATAATAAAGGGCTAAATTTTACCCAAACTTTAATGCCAACAGGATTGTATGGAGCGGAACTGAGACAAGAGTGAATACCATTCAGCTTTATTAAGCATGTCTACTCCCCAAGACCTGCACGTGCATTAGGGATAGGTGGGCCAGCTAATAAATTTCCCCAAAAGCATGAATGCTGGTGAGCCAACAGAATATCCAACAGAAGATGTTAGCTTGTCATGTAGTCGGGGGTATGTGTCCAGATATTTGGTCAGAGGGAGATTTCCAAGTCTTGAGGCATGCTCAGGTACAGGAGATTGGGGCCATATAATAAGTACCTAGAGAGCTGTGCTGCTGTGTCCTCATGTCCCTATCCATCACAACCTGCATTTTATTCCTCTTAGCAACAGACTTTTTTCCAGATCTAAATATTTCCAAATATCATCTAAATAATAGACCTCTCAGTATAAATATAATCCAAAAATGGACGTTAGAATACTTTCATTTTTACTCCGCATGTCCTGGGTAAAACCTCAGATGTCGTATTTGGGGGTGATCTCTTCTTTGGTCTCTCAGCAGTTCTAGTCAGAAACTTGGGAAGGGTTTTTCGAGGATATTACATGTGTGCAAGTTTCACCATTAAAATGTTGCCATTTACCGCTGTTAAGCAATTACTGTTAGTCTGGTATTCTCTGTACTTAGTAACATTAATTACTTGCAAGTCATAAATGGCCGTGTGTGTTTAGAAATGACTGTAAATCATGGCTTAGTAGCAAAATCCACACCTTACTCAGAACAAGGGAGGGCTTTCCATATCTGGAGGTATCTCTGTCCCCTGGTGACCACACTACCTGGGGATGAAGTCCCATCCTAATCATGTAAAAGTGTGTTAACAACTAACAAGTCCAACAGTTGATTCAATTACTTTGTATTTATAAATTCAGAAGATCTCACTGAAAACCTTCATTGGAAATCAGATAAAATGGGAATAATTATTTTTGACTGCCCAGTAAACTTCCATTGTGCAGACCAAATAAAATTAAAGATCATAAAATCCTGGGACTGCAAAAACTTTACACCATCCTTTTTATATAGCTTCTTGCCTGAAGAGTGTATCTAATTGCTATATATACTTTGAGCATAGCATTCAAACTTAAGATGGTAAATAAAAATTTCAAGTATGGATTAAAACAGAACTAGATATGCTTCCCATCCATTTGTCTTCCTTTTGTCCTTAATCTTGATCTGCCCTGTAGGTTAGTCTTATCATAAAGACAGTATGAATGACTGTCTCAGCGCCTTTCCTCATTAATGCTGCAAGAAATTGATGAGCAGATCTCTGGAACTGTGGATTTTTTTGGCAAGAATTATAGCCTCTATTTATTTTGGAGGGACCCGGGTGGTTTTCTGAGTAAATATATGTAGAATTTTTTCCCCAAAATAAACAGTACAAGTAATTGCCTGATATATGAAGTTGACATTTTGGCTTTGTGATTTGCTATGATATATAAAAATCTAATTTTCTCTGTGGACTGAAGCTACTGCAAAATTGTAAGTAAATTAAAATCAGTGGTTTACTTAGAAAATGAGTAATAGACTGTTATAATATATCAATATTTATTCTGCAGTTTCTCAAATCGGCTCAACTCTGCATTACTGAATGCTAAATGTATGGGTAAATATGACACTAGCTGCTGTGAATAGAATTGTTGTGAATTTCTCCCATATTCACACTGTGCAGGGTTTGTAAATAAAGTTGGCCCTGATTCTGGAAAAACATACACGTGTGCTTATCTCCAAGCATTGAATTCAGTGGGACTGCTCACATGCTTGAGGTTCAGCATGTGCATAGGTGTTTTCAGGATGAGGCTTGTTTGGTACTATGGATTGTACTTAAATTCTAAAACTTAGAGGATGAAGTACACTTCTACAATGTTAATGAAGCTGTATCAGTTACTACTTCATTACCTCAAAAGAATTAATGTGTTGGTTAAACAGAATATACATAGAGGCTTCTATTTGTGCATCCTTTTTAATTAAACTTAAAAACAGATTCCAAGAAAGAGGTAGAAATATATGGCTTAATTCACTGAGCACCTTTTGACACACTAAAGCCCAGTGAAGTGACACTGATAAAAGCTTTGGGCACATGCCACATTATTAAAAATAATGAACTAGATGTCATTGCTAGGGGACTGCTAGAGAAGCTCAGTGCTCTGCAAGGGCCAGGGTTTGTGGAGTTAATACATCTGAAAAATGTTTTTAAGAATGAATTTAAAAGTAAAAAAGGAGGAAGGGGCTAGATCTTCAGCTGTTGTAAATTGGCATAGCTCCACTGAAGGCAGTGAGACTGTGTTGATTTTACTTAAGTAAATCCGGCCCCGCTAAGTCCAGAAACATTATTAAGAGTGCCTTGTGTTGTAATAAGCATGCATCTGCTTTTGCCAGCCAGTTGAGCAATATGGACAAAACGTTATATGAGGTCATACAAATAAACATGAGCATAGTAAGTATGTTTGGATGACCACTTCCTAATCCAGTTCTGGGCTTTATGATCAAGAAACAATAACTAATATAGTTATTAGTTATTCGGAGCTTAATAGTGAGGGAAAGGAGGCATAAGGAGAGATTCTGCAAATAGTCCTTTGATTTAAAAAATTAATCACCATGTAATCATACTTGAGCTCCTTGTGAGTTCACTGTGCTTGAACTATCTTTACTCTCTCACACAAAATATAAGCTCAAATAATCAAGGGCAGATCACAAAATTGTAAATTCTATTTATTATACAAAGATTTGATTTGTATTTTTTACAGCATTTCTTTCCCCCCATATGAGTATCTTGCGAACAGTTGTGAAGATTCAATATGAAAACTATTAACTCCATGCTGTGCTGGTCAAAATAGTTTTTACAACTAACAATTTAGGGTCTGCTCCAAAGACCCACTGAAATCAGCGGGCTTTTTATCAGGACCGTAGTGCAGATGTTGAATGTCAGCTATTATTATTGAATATGCAATTCAACGTTTTCTTTCATCTAATATTTTGTGAAAAGAAGAGGCAAAATTATTTGAATTATTCAACTTGCTCTGATAACAAATCTTTTATGGAATGGAATTTTATGGAATTTGTGGCTTACAAAACAGCCTAGTAGTAACTATTAAGCCTAGTGAGATAAATTTGTATCTCTCATGCACCAATCTCTGTAGCTTCTGAAGTACTGAGAAGGATTTCAATTTAATGTTAGTAGTATAGATGACTGAAGAGTTCACTATGAATAATTTTGTTCAATGACCTGTACCTACTTTTCTTTGTCATGGAATATTTCTATGAATGTACTTGTTCAAATCACCTAACAGGTTTTTTCCCCCAGCATTATTTTAACTTCATGGAGTAATACCCAAGTATTCATCTTGTATTTCTAATATCAAGTACTTGATTTGTTAATTGTGATTGGTCACAAGTCACGTAATGCTATTTCTGTCCCCCGATTAGAAAGTGAGAACTCTCAGCAAAATTCATGTGTGAACTGAAAAATGCATTTCATGCAAGTGTGTGCACAAGACTTTGAGATTAATTTTCCACTAACATTCATGGGACCAAACTCTGTTACCACACGTGAAAGGACAAGACAACGAACATGGCAAGGTTTTTTTTTTTTTTAAATTTGCTATGCTTTAGTAGGTAGCACTTCTGTCTTGCACTAATATCCAAAGGAATATAAAAAGCCTACAGACGCATAGAGCTCTGCACTCTTCTCTGCTTGAGGATTATTGGACCAAGCACTGGCTGATGCTGAATGATATTAGCAGTAACGGGAAGACTCCCATGTAAACTGGGTATTCAGATCCAGAAGCAGGCAAGAGATTTTTTGTGGCTTTAATGAACTCGCTTCAATCAACATAGATTCAATTTCTTTAAGAGCAAAATATAGCCTTTCAGTAAGATTGAGCCCTGGCCTTCCATATTACATCAATTAGTTCCACAAATTGAGTCTTATTAATTCATCTGCTTCCCAGTATGAATGCAGAAGTTGAAGTTATTTGCTCCTACATTTGGACTGTCATTTAGAACTGCGAAGTGGCTTCCCTGAGCAATAGTTAACCCCCTTTTTAGAGGATGATGGCTTATTTGGTGTTATGTGTAAATAAAACAGAAAATGGGTAAAGATGCTCTAGTAAGACAACTGAGAAAAGAGGCACAGGCTCGGTACAGTGCATTTAATTGAATATTCTCCCTGCATTTGAGAGCTTTTCTGTGGATCTTCTGTGCAGAAGCAAGAGAGAGAAGATATCCCTGAATATAATGCCTCAGAATGGCTTTATATGTTGCATGCCAGAAAGAAACGGTACAGAGCTGTGTGTGCCGCCATCAGTGTGTTTAGAATACTGAACTGAGTTTTCACTTAAGTATATACGAGAGGAAGAATGGTGTGTGATTAAGACACTGGACTGGGACTCAGGAGACTGGGATTCAATGTAAGCATGTTGAGCAATGGCACCAGAGATTTCAGAAGAGAGAAAACAGAAAGAAAAGAAATCTGAGGACTGGTCTACACTAGGAAATTAGGTCAGCAGAACTGCATCACTTGGGTGTGAAAAATCCACACCCCTGAATGACGCAGTTAAATGGACTTAACCCTTGGTGTAGACAGCACTAGGTTGACAGGAGACTCACCCATCAATTTAGCTATCACCTCTTGGATTACGTATGTCAACGACAGAAGCTCTCCTATCGACATAGGTAGTGTCTTCACTGAAGCAGTACAGCAGTGCTGCTGCAGTGTTTCAAGTGTAGACAAACACACACAAGATGGCGTACAGTCCAACATCCTGCATTAAGGCCTGATCCAAAGCCCAAAGGTCAGTGTGAGTCTTTCCATTGATTTCAATGGGCTTGAGATCAGCCCTTAGTTACAGTAATAAAGTAACTCACAGCACGTTGCTAGAATGGTAATGAAGGAGACTTTGGAGCCTGGGTGGAGGGCTGGGGAATCAAGGAGTCATGCAGCTGTTAGGAGGGGCACATCCACTAGGACAAAAAGATGTGGGGTAGTGGTCCCATGTGGCAGCAAGTAATGAGTGGGGATGAAAGGGGGACCCAGTGTTCCTATGTGAAATCTGCATTCTGGCCTGTGGGCCCTGCCTCTCTGTGCTGTTCTGTGATGTATTGCTAGGTTTGGGGTTTTTTTGTTTTTTTTTTGTTTTTTTATGATGATGGGGCTGTAGCCAACATGCCTGTCTTACACTTAGAAATGAAGCCACGAGAGGAGGTGGGGGAGAAACAGTCCAGGGCTTTAATTAGGGTTGGCCTTAAGCAAGTGCTCTACAAGTCCCACAGTTTTCAGGGCCCTGCTCCATCAGCACTGCCTTCTAACATGTGCTATGATCTCCACAGGCTTCCCAGCTTACATGGCTTCCTTCCTCTATACCAGAGGTTCTCAGACTGTGGTCCGTGGACCACCAGAGGTCTGCAAGCTCTATTCAGGTGGTCCGCGGATAGTTTCCTCCAAGGTGCGCGCCTGGGCAGCTGCACACAAGAGAATGAAGGGCCACCCACCGAATTAGTGGAGCCGCACAGGCTTGGCTACACTAATTAGGTGCCTGGACCCTGGAGAAGACACATATGTAAGGTGAGGTGGTGGCCCTGGGGGGAATAGAGGGTAGAGTGTAGTGGGGTGAGAAGAATGGGTGGGGGGAATTTGGGATGTGCAGGACTACTGCAGCCAGAGAAAGAAGTGTCTTTCCCCAGCTCCAGGTCTGCGGCTGCTGGGGAGAGATGGCCTTCCTTCCCAGCCCCAGCTCAGGGGCTACCACAGCGGGGAAGAGAGGGCACATCCATTGCATTAGAAAGATAAAACTACTGATATTAAAGTATGAGTTGTGTGCTTTTTTTATTTATAGAACAAAAATTTTTAAATAAGGTTTTTTTTACATAGCGCTTTTATCCAAAGCGCTTTACAATAGTTAGCTAATGGTACAAACAACATTTGGAAAGATCATTAGTTGATCTGCAGAGACCCTCAGCATTTTTCAAGTGGTCAATGGAAGAAAAAGTTTGAGAGCTATTGCTCTATATACCTTAAAGAGTAACTCAGGATCCAGCCTATCGCAGATGCAAACACACTGATCCTGGGTTCCAACTGCCCCTTTTTTCGCTAACCAAATCCTCCCTGAAGCTCTTTGGCCTTGTCACCCTATCTAGCATAATGAGTCCCCCTCCCAGGTAACACATCCCTCCAAACATTCCCTCCATCAGGTATGAAATCCTCCCCCTGCCACTCCACCCAAATACAAATAAGGTCCTCTTAGTGCAAGTCTGCCTGACATCCATGCACCTGTCTTTTCACAGCACCCACAACCTTAGGACTGGCCCTGGTATTACAAATTCTGCTTTGATACATGTACATTTGAATTTCTGCTTTGATACATGAATATCACTAAGAAGGTGTCTTGCAGTAAGTCCCATGAGGCCCGGGAGGGGCTGGTATTGCAGAAGATGTGCAAAAGGGCAGCTCCGGCTTCATAATCTGATCGTTTTTTTTTTTAAAAGCTGGTTCTGTTAGCTTTTTTGAGCTAGAAGTGTTTGTTCGGAATGCTTGCTTGGTGAAGTGAATGTTCTTTTGGAACCTCTTATATTTGCCACTTGCCCCCCCCCCACTCCCCAAGAAACCTTCACCCCCTTTAAATCAAACCTTTATTTACTTGCTGCAAACTGCACATGCATCACTGTGGACTGTCTCCTGATAACCAATAAGGGGAAAAGAAAGAGATTTGTATCTTCAAAAAGGCTTTTACCACATTGGGCACAGCAGCACTTTTATGAAGAAAATAGAAGAAATTAATTAACTGTAACTGAATTTCACCTCTTTAACCTTAGCTCTTGAGCAAACCTGAGCTAAATAAACATCTGACCATTCAATCTTTTCCACTTAAGGTTAACTTGAGTTTATTATTCAGGCTACTGCCCTTGTGTATTAGGCAAAGCATAAATTACGCATACTAATTACCTTGGATGGGGCACCACTTTAATGAATTCTTTTAATTAAACTGCAACACAGTGGTTTTGCACAGGATGGTCCATATTTCATCCTTAAACTGTGTTAACCTTCATCTTTGTCTGGGGAGATCACACATTCAACTTGGTTTAATTCATTTAAGTATATACATAGAGCAGCCTTCCTTCGCGATCACTGGGAAATTTGAAAAATGTTTCTGTTCTGTTGCAACTCTAAGAAATTAGATGTTTCAATGAAAAGTTATGATTCTGCCAGGAAAGCAAAGGGCAACGCATAGAAAAAGGGAGGGAGGAGGCAGGGGATGAAATTAGAGAGTGGTTTAATATTGTCAATTTTCAAAACAAATACAAATGGATCCTCTCATCTGACATGCAGCTTACTCTACATTTCACTGTAGACAAATCGGCTCCTAAAATATATAAATGTTTTAAAGTGATTTTAGTCCCAATAAAAATGATCAGGCAATGAAAACAAATGCATCACAGTCAGTTGTAACTGGTACGGTTCTGGCCTTATGAACAACACTGACAACTTGCAATTCAGAAAAGCAGTACAGATCCAGTGATTTTTTTTTTTTTCCTTTTTAAAAGGGAAAGACGTGGAATTTCACTTTTTTCAACTATCTGATCTCTGTTCCCAGTCATCTAGCCAGGAAATATATACTCTCCAAATCCCTCAGCCGCCCCCCCACCCCCCACCCAACTGTAGTTTGCTGTACTGTTTATCTACCTTTTTGTCTTCAGCTTCAGGTCATTGGTGGTTTCCCATTGTTTTAGTTTTTAAAAACTGAAATCATTGCATGAGCTGGAGATTGACGTGCAAGTTGGTCACTCGGTTGGAGGACAGCGTAGATTGCTATGGATAGATTTTACAATATTTTATGAAACTAAGTATTTTGTTGTTTCCCATCTTGACTTCTGCTGCTGCCTTCTCTGACTTTCTTGATGCCCACCTCACCTGCCCCTTAGGCCCATGCAAAACACTACTGCTGGGACCACCTTCCTGGTCAATTGTTCTGACCATGTCACCACACCTGAATCCCTCCATCAGCTCCCCCTCCTCCACTAAACCAAATACAGACTTCTTGTGCTTATCTCCAAAGCCCTTCACAGCTTGGCACCCCCTTACTCTTCTGCACTTGGGGCCTGATCCAAAGCCCATTTAAGTCAGCTGGAGTGTTTACACTGTGCACCATCACCACCTATGTCCTCCACTCTGTCATCAGTTTGTCTGCTTCTCCCACAAACACTTTCGTGATTTCTTTAATGCCACTGCTTATGAATGGAACACTCTCCCCAAATGAGTCCCTAATGCCACTCTCTTCTTCAAATTCTTCCGCAATACAACTTCTGTGGTAATTGCATAGGGAACTACCTCCGTGAAAGACCATGCAATAAGGAAACAAGAATGTTCCCATGTATTTTTCCAACTAGATTATACAGACATGTAAAATACACTGTTAAATCCTGTAAATACCATAAACAGAACTGGTCCAATATAATATGGATTTAGCATCAAACTACTTTTAAGGGCCAAATTCTGTCCTTAGTTTTCCCTGTGCACTTCCACTGAGTAGCACAATTGTAAGAGAAAGCAGAATTAGGCCCGGCCTATGGTATTGTTAAAGGAGCTAAAATGATTTAATTTAAAAAATATAATTAGTGTCATCCCATACAGAGAAAGCCAGATTGGAACAGAACAAAATAGATTTTGTAGGCATGTAAATATTGCATGTATGTATATTTCCTATTTGCATGCCATAGAGTTAATCAAATATGCATGTTCCCTTGGTGAATCCGCAACTTATGTTTTGGGCTGCATCACTTTGATTCCTTTGTGAGCTGGTTCCTTATTCCCGTTGTCTGCTGTGGGCTTGCCTTACACCGAGTGCCTTCAGGCTGTGCTCTTATGTAACATATGTTTTGACACACCATCTGGTCTTAATAGGTTTCCCAAGTGGCTGCTGCATTACAACCTACCTTTCTGGCAGCTACAAGTGCCCGCAAACCCTTTTCCTTTCTTTCTCTCTGGGTCAGGGATTCTTGTTGTAGTGGATGAGTGTTAACAGGTGTGATTAAGTGTAAAGAAGCATGTGGACCCAATGTGCCATAACTGTCAGAGGAGGGGGACTTCCTGCTGACGTGTTTAGTACATCTAATGTTGGTGCCCATTTGGTACATGGGACCAAGTGAAACTGGCTTAGTCCCTTCTGACTGGGCATAATGCCATGCTAACATAAGGGTCTGAGTGGAGACAGCCAACAATCAATACACGGTATGAACATCAAAGCTATTTGGAGACAACACTGTCAGCAGGGAATATGGAAACAGCTCAGGGTCTTGTGCTTACACATCTAATGGTGAAAGGGATATGTCACAGTTACTATTCCCAAAAGAAAGTGCTGGGATTAGGAAGGTGAAGAGCGAGATGATGCCAGAGAGACTCCCCTTTTTTGTTCTCTTTAGAAGGTCTGGCAGATGAGTAAGAAAATTGTCCAAAAGTTGACAAAACAGGTGCTAAGATCCCAGAGATAGGATTCTGTAATCAGTAACAGAAGGAAAAGGACTGGTCTGTTCAAAGGAAGGGATGTATTTTAGAAATGCAGTTTAAAGAAAAATAAAACCTTACATACTGTATAAAATGATGAAAGATTTGGAGTGCAGTGGTATCCAGCACTGCCTATATCTGCAGGAGTGTGGATGAAGTCAGGGGAAGAGGCTATGAGAGACTTTTTTTCCCACTGTTTGGGCCCCTGTGCTGGCCCCAGACATAGCTGGAGCACAAGGAATCTATGAGATAATATTCAAAGTTTCCCCAGAGGTTAGGGTTACCATATTTGAACATTGAAAGAAGAGGACACTCCACTGGGGGTGGGGGTATTTGCTCGTGCCTTCCCCCCGCCTCAACTCCACCCTTTCCCTGCCCCCATTCCAACCCCTTCCTCAAAGTCTCTGCCCCCTCCCTGCCCCATTGGACCCCTTCCCCAAATCCCCGCCCTGGTCCCGCCTCCGCCCCTGAGCGCGCCGCGTTCCCCCTCCTGTCCCCTCCCTCCCAGCCATGCGAAACAGCTTTTTTGCGGCGCAAGCACTGGGAGCTAGGGGGGGAAAGTGGGCACTTTCTTGAGTGATCAACATTCACTTTCTTTCTGAATGATCAACTCTTCTTTGGGGAAAAATAATAACGGCAAAGTCCAGGACATTTTTAGTTATTTAAAAATTCCTCCCAAACAGCGATTTAAGAACCGAAAATACGGACGTTAGGTAACCCTACCAGAGATGGCAGGGTGGGATAAGACAATGGCCCCATTTCCCCATCCCTTACCCTCCTGAATCCCAACAAGACTGCAGAAAGGGTAGCGGCTGTGGCCTCAGTCAGGCACAATGCTTGGCAGGGCTCCGGCCTGTGCCTGAAGAGACAAGGCTCAAACCGTTGTGTGCTGTTCCTATCAGCTGTGGTCAGATGTGATACAAGGCAGTGGAAGTTGCCTGTCAGTAAATGAGAGTAAGTTGGACTAGGCTGGTGTAATTTACAGATTGAAGGGGCAGCCAGGAAGTGTGTAGCAGGAAAAGTAGCTCATAGGAAGGTGAGTGAGTATTTGAAATAGCCCTTTCCACTTCTTCCCTCTCTCCTGTGTGTAAGTTACATGGGCTTGGACTTCCTTCTCAGCATGTAACTTCCATCACCGAACACACCACCCACATCCGAATTTGGCACCATAACTTCCATGATAGCTATGCATGTGCGTCTCGGAGCAGAATTTCTAATTTGCAGCATGTTTATTCCATAGTTCAGACTCCGCATTTCTCTTCTTTCAACTTATTGAAATCACTAGCCAGCAGAAAAGGAAAACAAGAATGAATATATATACTCTCTCCCAAGCCATCTAATTAGCATGTGCATGGGAACACACATGAGGGACCAGAGAGCCTGTCTTGTTTGACAGCTGGTTGCCGTTCTGCCAGTTGCCCATGTAAAGACAGAGCAACTCCACTGGCCTCAATATTTACTCCATATTCACCCAGGTGAATCACAGAACAGGATTTTGTTCAGCCAAACCTGATGCACTTGGTTATAGCACTGATCACTGTCTAGCTCCATGTGTCCAGAGAGCAGCCCTCTGGTTCTCTTATTGTGGCCCTGGCACATTGCTCAGCTGTGGAAATATTCACATGTGGCCGCTGAATGCCAAATATGAGTGTGCAGATGGCTTCCTGTTGCTTCTTCTGCTTTTGGTAGAAGGAGAAGGAATGTCAGGACATAGTTGACCATGTGTAGTCAGTCTTTTGGTGGTGCTGTATTCACTGGTGCTAAGCAGCTTTATGAGAGGATAATGCAAGATGTGATAGAACGTGTGTCCACACAATCTTTCCTTGGAATAATAATGCTATGAAATACAAGGATATGGTGGCATTTGTGAGAACCAAAGGATAATTCTCACAAAACTGGGTGACTGCGCAAGAAAATGGCAGATGAAATTCAGTGTTGACAAATGCAAAGTACTGCACATTGGAAAACATAATCCCAACTATACATCCAAATGGTGAGGTCTAAATTAGCTGTTACCATTCAAGAAAAAGATTGTGGAGTCATCATGAATAGTTCTCTGAAAACAGCCACTCAGTGTGCAGCAGCAGTCAAAAAACTACGAATGATAGGAACCATTAGGGAATGGATAGAAAATAAGACAAAAATATCATAATGCCTCTGTATAAATCCAGGGTACACCCACACTTTGAATACCGTGTACAGTTCTGGTCACCCGATCTCAAAAAAAGATATATTAGAACTGGAAAAAGTACAAAGAAGAGCTACAAAGATGGTTAGGGGGATGGAACAGCTTCCATTTGAGGAGAGATTAAAAAGCCTGGGACAGTTCAGCTTGGACAACTAAGAAGGAATATGAAAGAGGTCTATAAAATCATGACTGTGAATAGGGAAATGCTATTTTACACCGTCCCATAACATACAAACCAAGGGTCACCCAATGATATTAATAGGCAGCAGGTTTAAAACACACAAAAGAAAGTACTACTTCATGCAAAACACACTGAGCCTGTGGAACTCGTTGCCAGAGCATGTTGTGAAGGCCAAAGCTATAACTAGGTTCACAAAAGAACTAGATAAGTTCATGGTGGGATAGGTCCATTAATGGCTATAAGCTGAGATAGTCAGGGATGAAACCCCATACTTTGGGTGTACCTCTGACTCCTAGAAGCTGGGAATGGATGGCAGGGGATGGATCACTTGATAAATTACCCTTTTCTGTTCATTAACTCTGAAGCACCTGGCATTGGCAGCTGTCAGAAGATAGGATGATGGGCTAGATGGACCATTTGTCTGACCCAGTGTGGTTCTTATGCCCTGATTAAGGGGAACTGCTCAGGCTCTTTCAGTTGGTGGGCTGGTATTCACCCTGGACCTTAAGGATTCTGAACTCACATTGATTATTGAAAGAAATGTGACTCAGTATCTTTTTTTTGTAAATTATATTAAAATTGATTAAAAATAAAAATCAAATACACAGATCATCTTAGCGAATATGGCTATTAGCCATTAGCTAATATAGCTATTAGCTATCATACAGCCCAAACTAATATAACTAACTAAAAGTAAAGCAATTCCACAATCAAAGCAAGGTCAAATTTATAAATTGGTGTTTGTTCGTAATGGGGTCCACTCACCACTTTGAGTCCTGCTGGCTGTCTTGGGGACTAGCTCCGCACATTAGTGGATCCTCTTTGGGTGGTGCCTCGCTGCCGTCACTCCTGCTCTAGGACCCACGTCTCTCCAAGGACTGCCACATCCTCTTCAGCGACACAGTCCTCCAGCTGTGCCACACACTGTGCTCCTCCCTTTCCGGGGGACCTGCAGTCCGCTGTTCAGCCACTTCCCTGAGGGGCTACTGCAGCAAATGGTCTGACTACTTCCTTGTGGCCCTAGCGTCCTCTTTACCCTTACCTCAGGACCTCAGCCTGTAAACCCCAGCAGCCAGCCAGGAGCTTCTCTTGCTCTTCCAGTCCCTGCTAGCAGCACTGCTCTGTCCCGGGTGCCGGCAATTCTCTCAGCCCTCCAGTGACACAGTCAGTCCGTCTGTCCGTCCATCCTTCCTTCCTGGGCTGCCAGCAGAGAACTGCCTTCCTCTGCAGCTCCCTTATTATGTGGGTCTGCTTGGTCTGATTGACTGCTCCCTTCAGCCCTTCTTTGATTGGTTGCCTCCTGCGCAGCCTTCCTTGGGCTCTGTTAACCCCTTAGAGCCCAGTGTGGGGAAGGTGCCCCATCATAGTGTTAAATAATCAAATTAGTTAAATCATCAGATTAACACCAAAAAATGTTGATCCTTATAAATTCTAAGAAGGAAGCAAAGGAGATGGCTGTCTCTTGACTATAAATCCCCCTAAAGAATTGTACCAAAGTCAACCAAATCTATAATTTGGAGCTGAATATGAAAAGGCTGGGATGTCTCCCAGCTAATACAAACCAAAAGACAAAAATAGATAAAAGGAAAAATAAGATAATGGGGGAATTTGTGAACTCTTCAGCTCTGAGTTTTCTGGACTTTAGTGGAATAGGCGCTGGAACTGTAATTGGGGAGCCAGATGATGGTGATGTTCTGGCCCATTGCTTATCGCTACGGGATTTTCTTCAGGTGGAGTGAAACTGGTCAAAGGCTGGTGGTGTAGCCTGTTTCTGTTGGTGTCTTGACTGATCTCTTCTCCCCAAAGTGACCAGGTCTTGGAGAATCCAGAATGTCAGTCTTCCCCCAGTGGCTTCTGGATCCAAGAGGCAAAGGCTTCTTGGCTTTATCCTTGATTCTTACAGTTTGTAAACTAGTTTATTCAAACTTGCAATGCCTCCCTCTGGGGTCTTCGAAGAAGCCAGGTGTGAGGCCTACCTTGGAGCCAGTCAGGTTAGAATAAGCTCATCCTTAGCCAATGCCAATTTTGTGAAAGTCCTGTTTAAATCAATAATTTACAAAATATCTAGTATTTTACGTACCACAGAGTCTGTAAGGCTGACCCTCCCCTCCCACCGGCCCCAAATAATCAAGAAGTGGATTCCTGAGACCACTTTTGAGGAAGATGACATAGTCTTATCTAGATGGAAAGGTTCTGAGATGATGATGTGTCACCAGCTTGTAGAAAGTTCCACACGAAAATCCCATAAGAATAATAGCTCAATAGGAATCCATCAGCAAAATTAAAATAAGTGTGGACAACTTAAGACTGCTGTTGCCATTCTTCTCACATACAAAACACTGTAGTTATTTTTAAACTAATTAAGCCAAAAAAACCCCAAACTCAAATCTAAGAATATAACATGCATTCAATATTTACTAGAATATCAAGTATAATGACCCCAATTGGCATGGATATGTATAAAAGCTAGGAGTCTGAGATGAGGAGAACTGTATAACTTCAGTTCTCTTTCTACTCTTCCTGCTGGTATTGGAAGTACCACTTGGTAGCCAAGTTGGCTCCTGGTTAAAGCCCTGATTCAGCAAAGCACTTAAGCACTTGTTTAGGTGCTTTGCTGAATAAGGGTCTAAATTATCTTCATGGTCTGAATTTTGCATTGGAGTAGTAAGGGTTCCTGTTGAGGGGAATTTACACTGGGTAATATGGCACATTTTGCATGGGCGCCACTCTTTCCTTTCTGTAAAAATAGACACTGGGCACACTGAATTTGCCTGTACAGGTGGGATGCATTGGGGAGTAATCAGGAGTGGAAAATCAGGACGCTAATATCTTCCACTAGAATCTGAACTAAAGGAGCTATTCTTAGGGATAAAGGGTAATGAATAGCAACAGTTAATTAAAAAAATAACTACACCTGAAATGAATTTGGGGGTTAACAGAAGTGGCACAAGATGATAACCCAATCAATCATTTGTTGATCCTCAACCAATGCCATCCCATTTCTTTTAACGACACACAACTACTTTTCCAGACCCCAAGCCACCAGTCTGGATGACTCACTCAAGGCAGGTTTCTTTTTTCCTTCTATTACTCTTAGAGTACAGCATCCAGAATACATAAGCAGGATATTTGCACATAGGCTTGAAAGGCATTAGATTTTAATTGATAAATATCAGTAATCATTGACTTGTCTCCACCTAAAACCTGAAAGTACCTTTATTATTAATTGAGAGATAAGATGGGTGAGGTAATATTTTTTTTTTATATTGAACCATCTTCTGTTGGAGAGAGAGACAATCGTTTGAGCTCCACAGAGCTCCTCTTCAGGTCTAGGAAAGGTACTCAGAGGGCACGTCTACAGATACAGCACTTCAGCTCTCCTGTTGGCATAATAAAACCATCTCCATGAGTGGCAGTAGCTATGTTGGCAGGAGAAGCTCTCCCACCAACATAATGCTATACACGCTGGCACTTCTATCCGTGTAATTTATGTCGCTTGGGGGTGGTTGATTCACACCCCTAACCAACATAAATTATGCTGACATTAGCTGTAGTGTAGACATAGCCGGCGTGTCACAGATCAATACAAGGTGGAACAGATTGTTAAGCCAAAATGGTTAACACATGTTGCAAGAGACCAATTAAATTGAAGTGGGCAATTAACATCTCTGTAGTCATAGGACAAAGGAGGGTTAGTATGTTTTAAATTGTCATAATGAAACATAAAACCGGTATCTCTATTGAGACCATGATTTTTAGTTTCTAGCAAAGTTATGAATTTAAGCTCTTAGGCTCGTCTCTTGAAGGTGTTGTGCAGATCAAGGATGGAGAAGTCAATATGGAGTGTTCGTTTTGTGAAAAGTGTTCATCCATTTGTGATGGAATGTTTTTCTCTCTTATTTTTCTGTGTGAGTTCATTCAAGAGCGTAGTGATTGTCTGGTTTATTATTAATGGAAATTGCAGAAAGTGAAAATTTTTTAAAAAATTGCTTGGAGGTAATATGTGTGTGTCAGTGACTCTAGCAAGGAATTTCATATTCTGTGCTGCTAATTATGCCTAGAAATTATTACTAATTTACATTGCAGTAGCATCCAAAATGTGCTAGCCATCTTCCAACCACAGAGGAAGACATGGACCCTGCTTCAGAATTTAAAAACTAAGGCCCCAGTCCTGCAAGTTACTCCATGCCAGCAAACACTTGTACCTGCATGGAGCCTTGTTCGTGTCACTGGAGCTCTGTGTGGACACAGGGATAATCTTGCATGGCATAACTTGCAGGTGCCTGGATCAACCACTTAATTTTATAAAATGCTGCGAATTTGATTTTGTTTCTGAATCTTATACAAATTTCAATTTCTACAGTCAGTAACTTTTGAATAGATAAACATTAGGAGCTTTTTTTGTTTTATTTTATACTAGTAGAAAAATTCAACCTGATAAAAAATGAATTGTGTGGAACTACATTCCTATTAATTGAATTTCATGTAAAAAATGAAATCTTCCAAGACTGCTTATAAAATTTCAAATTCTATGTTGGTCACATGGCCATTCTAAAACGCTACTGCAATAAAATTAGAGAGAGGAATCCTGAGGGTTGTGAAGACTTGTGGTAGCATCTATGCAAACACTACACAGTGATCATTTTAATCCACACATGTGTAGCTTGGGGAACAGAACACAGGGCCTTGTGCTGCTTACATACAGGCCTCTCCCGCTGCAGCTAAAAGAGCAGTAGCATCTTCTGAAGTTGAAGCTGCATAACAGTTTCCATTCCTGTCTTCATTTGCTTATGGCTTTCTGAAACGCTTGCTCTTCACATTTGAACTTTCCATGCTTGAATTTTGCAAAAAAGTGTGTGTTTGTATTCGTTTTTTGTTTTCTGAATGTTGGAGTCAAAATGATTAAACTGTGTTAGAGTATAAGCTGATCTGGGAGGGATAATATTCTCATTGCCCATTGTAAAAAAGAATTCTTGGTAACTTCATTTTTTAACATCTCTACAGTCGGAATGGCTTCAGCATAGAAAGTTGATCTGTATCCGGGAACTAGCCCTCACCAAGGAAAAGTGATTGTGTGTTTTGGTAAAAAATATTTTGATTTTGCTCCCTTAGGAGTCTTCAGAAATTGTGTGCAGTGCTTGGGCAGTTGATACTGCATTTAGTTTCTCACTAAGACCCCAGTCCTGCAAAGAGCTCTACGCAGGGGAAACCCTCTGAGACTGCATAGAGTCCTACTGAAGTCAGTCTGCCTCTGTTTGAATGCAGGGATCTGAGCTGATTGGGGCCCTATGTGCATAATATGTGCAACTAAGGAAAAATACACAAGTATGCGTGCATATCTGATTTAGCTGCACAATGAAATATTAGGTGCAGGTGCCTTAAGAGAGTCCAAGACCATCCATAGGAGCTCTTCAATCCCTGTGTATCATTGTATTGTACACAGTTGCTGTGCCAAGGGCTCTTGGGACCTGCTCCATGCTTTGTGAAGGTCTCAGTATCTGTAGCAACCTGTTTGGAACTTGGAGGGAGGAGCTAAGGTTGCAGGAAGGAAGAATTAGGAGTAGACACCAGGAGGCCAGTGTCCGTGCACATGGCTGGAATGCTAGCTGCATATTGCTGTCAATAGTTCTCTTAATGAAGAGATTGTTTAGTTTTAGAAACATGGAGTCCTCCTCTTATGTTATTACCCAGCACCCAGTACATAAAACAGACAGATGACAGTGGTTAAAATGCCAGTGACTGCTTGGAGGCCTGTCTATACTACCGTCTTACCATTATTGCCACCAGTGAAGAGCTGAACCTCATGGCAGCAATGATGAGAATAAAGTTGGGTGTAGACAGAACCAAAATATTTCACGTTCCTAGATATCAAACTCATCCTAGTCACAGCATGGAGGCATCAGTCCACATAAGCACCAACTTTAGCCACACAAGTATTCCTATTGAAAATGTCCATGGGACTACACACATGCTTAAAGTTAAGCATGTGCTTAAGTGCTTTGCTGGATCAGGGTGTAAAATATCTTTACACTTGATTGGTTATACTGTGTTTTAATCTTTGTGAATTAACTAGTTATACATTAGACGTACTTATTAGTATGTGGCATCCATTTTTAAAATAAATTGGGCTTTGGAATGGGAAACTGTAGCTTTAAAGTAGACTTTGGTACTTTATCCTCTTTAAATCTATATTCTCAGTTGAAGTAAATAAACCAACACAGTAAAGAGAGCTGATAGCTACTCCATCTGTATTATGGCACACAATGATGGCTGGAAGTTAAAGGCTTGATATATAGGTCAATTTTTTTATTGCCAGCCCCTGCCCCTGAAGAAAGTATTAAAATTTCCAGATGAGTAACCAAACAATAAATAGATGAGACAGTTGCTGTGAATATGATTTTTTTGCATAGTAATGAGATATCGCTGGATACTGCAGTTTACAGTCCACCGTTTGTCTACATTATCGTTTTGATTGGTCAAATGCACAAGAAAGTTACACCAGTAAAGTCACCTCCACTGTTCTATTTTAAATTGATTCAGTGTGGGAGTTGTTGTTTTTCCAGTATAAAAACAAAACAAATTGCAAGTGCCCAATTCTGATTTTGTTTTGCACCCCATGGCCATTGCTTGCAAACCCCAAGACTGTCTTCAGCCCAGCAAAGGTAGGATCAGGTCCATCTGTTGTACCTTTCAGTCAATATCTGCATCCGTGATGGAACAATTCACTCAGATGCAGAAGGCTCACAAAAGCTGTGCATGTAGGTGTGGCTGCTGTGCCAAGGACCCTCCAAACTCATTGTGCCCGGTGCCAGAGGCTGTTGTGGGGATGGGTGAATTTCCCCTTGAACGCATAATTAGAGGAAACCTCAATCCTAGCTACTCTGATCTGGGTAGACAAGTGCGAGTTAACTCTTCTTAGCTTGGACAAAGCTTTGGGTGCAGCTTATTTCCTGTGCAACAAATAATGGTCCCATCAAAGTTAATCACTAATTCCCATTGATTTTTTTGGCAGTAGAACTTAGTCCCATGCATTTTCTAGTATTAGAGGTGTTGAAGACCTCACTGGAGCAGCTTCCAATTTCCCCGTCACTGGTATCATTGCTAGAATATGTGATATGCATGTCCACAACCTGACCCAAAGCTCTTTCTCCTCGGTTAGAGAACTAATTTTCACAATAAAAAAAAATTAGTGTAATTTACCCCAGTAACCACTTCCATTTGATAGACATTCTTCTGCTTTAATTCTGTATTTGTGATACATTTGTTATGATTTTTACTTAAAATTTTGTTGTTTTTTTCTTTTAATGATCAAAGTGAAATGCGAGTGTACTGAACCATCATCAATGAGGAAGGCTTGTGAGCTTCTAGGAACTACCTGCTGGGCCTGAGCTACACAGGCTTGTTCCCCTGCAAACCTCAAAGCTCCAACTCTCTTGTGGGTCATGTCTCAGACAGTGGGCTTCTGCAGCTTGTTCTGACAACTATGAGTCCTGGCTGTAGCCCTGCATATTATTGATTACATAGATTGCTTGGATTTGTGCTATTTCTCCTGGCTATATCTGTGAACCCTCCCATTGACTGCAGTGGGAGTTTTTGGTGTGCCAGGAATGTAAGGTCAGGTTATTTAGGGGCTCGATTTTCAGATGTGATCCACGCCAGAAACTCCCCTTGAGGTCAATGGGAGCAATGGGGGTTCAGAGTCTTCTGACTAAAATCCAGCCTTAATCTCTTCTCTGTCATATTCTTCTATTTGTGTGTTGGGGGGGAATTCTGCACTGTCAAAATCAAGAAATCCAGCAAGTTGATTTAGATCAGTCTGCCAACAAATAAATAAATTCATGACTTTCCAGATAGCTCTAGCAGTACAAAGATGAAAACAGACATTACATTAAAGAAATTTACCATATTCATACTGCATATTACGCTGTAGCTCTGTTAGTACATATATGGTTTCATATACATTAGGGTATATCTTAATGATTCCTGACAATCAGTTATACTTAACAGCAGATTTCCACTGTGGTTTCTGCAACAGGGAAAAATTATAATAGGGGAAAATAATACTGCAGGATTTGCAGTAAATTCTAATATCTTGCAACAAAATGGGAAGAGTTTTGGAATGAAACTACATCATTGTCATGCCCATAATCCGTAATCATTAAAAACGATAGTACCTGATTCTTCCCCCCTCCAACCTCCCCTTATTTCTACAGGGTGAAATTTACTCCCAGGCAGGAGTACACAAGGGCTGTGCCTCACTGAAGTTCCGCATGAACCCTCAAAATAGTTCTTAAGTGTCACATAGGCCTTTGTGGCCTCTGCCTAAAGGGGTGAATTTTGCCCAGTGTGTCAGAATCAAGCCCATAGTTATGAAAATGCACAGAAAATTCAGGTACAAAAGGATGGCCTATAACATAACATTCTCTGCCTAAACAAATTGTCATTTGACCTCAGGAGCTAGATGTGTTCTGTTTGTACAACTCTACCATCATTATGTAACTGGCCAGTTACGTATGTTTTAAGGACTATAATATAGATAATGGATAATAAGCTCTTAGTGAAGTCATCAGCCTAAGTGTACTGTAAGTAGATGGCAAGTGTGACATTTCGTTACCGGAATTTCACTTCATTCATAAAATGACTTATAAAACAACTGTCATGCTTCCTTTGTGCCTGGATAATTAAATAAGCTCTCTGTGTAAATTGGAATAAATAAATAAATGTGCCTATCAAAAAAAAATCTCTGCACACACAGAAAAAAGATATAAAATACATGCAATAATAAATCTACACCTCAGTCATAGCACGGAAATAACTGTTCTGGACGGGAGAAGGCTGCTCAAGGGTATTTTTCCCAGCTCCACCTGCAACCTTCCCTTACTCTGTGTTTGCACAAAAAACCTTGATCTCATTTGGGGACTTTTAGGAACTACTGTAATACTAATAATACATGAATAATAATACACCAGCTGTGCAGCAGAGAGCCTGGCGCTGGGTGGGTTCATAAGATGGTGGTGTATGGTGGTGGTACCAGTGTGAATGGTACTAGAGGATCTTCCTGCTTTGCCCTCCCCTCCTGGTGGTGAGGTTGTATTAGGGGAGCACAAGGCTACTGTTCTGAAGTAACCTCTGCAGGGCTGCTCCATGAGCGTAGTGCCTTCCCATTCCCCCACCCTGCTTTAGCTCATTCCTCCAGGGCTTGACTCAAGGTGAGAATTGGGTCTCTTCTTGGCCTTATGTGGTACATAGATCCTTGCTCAGGACCAATTCAGTGGATTTCCTCCAAATGTTCATAAGTTCTGTAAACATACAGTGCTTAGCTTATGGGAATCGCAAGCACCTATGCCTTTCTGGCTTCATTTTCTTTTTTCCTTAGCCTTTTCCAGAAGTGGAAAAGATCTTTGATTTCGAGGGTCCAATATATCCACTCAGAGCCTCACATGTTCTCCACACCCACAATCTATATTGTCTCATTGTTCCCTTGTACTCCCTATTCTCTCTGTATCCAGTTGTTCCTTGTCTTATACTTAGAGTGTAAGCTCTTTGAGGCAGGGGTTGGGGTTTTTTTGTTCTCTGTTTGTACAGTGCCTACCACGGTGGGGTCCTAATCTCGGCCTGGTAGGTGCTATGCTGATACAGATAAATAATAATGATCTTCCCTTGCTAGTAGGAACAAATTACAATTTTCAGGTAAAAGAGATTGTTTAAGGAGAATGAAGGAAATGGCACTTCAGAGAGTGACGGAAGAGAAAATGAGCTGCAGCTTTAAGGAGTCACTAACGTTCCCCTACAATCTAGGCATACCTTGACCATTTTATGTAGTTATACATATCTGTCAAGCATGTCTCAAAGACAGCCCAGACATCCAACTAATATGCCCAGTCCCTTTTAAAAGTGGATGGAGGCCTAGACTATTCATTGCTCTACCAGGGCAAAGTCATTCCATGTTAACAGCTCCCTTGATTGTCCTATAGCTTTCCCCAGAAATAGGGTGTGTGACATGTGACACTGTCTCTGTTAGCAGTTGGCTGATTCAATACATGCTGAGGGTTAGAGTTATATGCTGAGTAAGTCAATCAGCATTTCTACATTGTACATAGACAGATTCCCCAAACAGTCATGCATATTTCTGATATTTCAGTAGTGAAAGAGTTAACATTTAAATAGTCATGTTTAGGTTTCCGAGTTGAGATCACATTAAGATGAATAGAGCAGTCCACAGCCTTTATTTCACCAGGGCCTGATTAAATAAATCCTAGAATACTCAAGGAGCTGACTGAGGTGCTATCTGAGCCATTAGTGATTCACTTTGAAAAGTGATGGAAGTGGGAGGGATTCCAGAGGACTGGAAAAGGGGAAAATATAGTGCAAATCTATAAAAAGGGGAAATAAGGACAATCCAGGGAGTTACAGACCAGTCAGCTTAACTTTGTATCCAGAAAGATAATGGAGCAAATAATTAAGCGATCAATTTGCAAACATCTTGAAGATAAGGTGATAAGTAACAGTCAGCATGGATTTGTCAAGAACAAATAATGTCAAACCAACCTAATAGCTTCCTTTGACACAGTAACAAACCTTGTGGATGGGGAAGCAGTAGATGTGGTATATCTTGACTTTAGTAAGGCTTTTAATACTGTCTTGCATGGCCTTCTCATAAACAAACTAGAGAAATATAACCTTGATGGAGCTACTATAAGTTGGGTGCATAACTGGTTGGAAAACCATTCTCAAAGAGTAGTTATCAGTGGTTCACAGTCAAGATGGAAGGGCATATCAAGTGGGGTCCAGCAGTGATCAGTTCCGAGTCTGGTTCTGTTCAACATCTTCATCAATGATTTAGATAATGGCATAAAGAGTACATTTTAACAAGTTTTTGGGCGATATGAATCTGGGAGGGGTTGCAAGTTCTTTGGAGGATAGGATTAAAATTCAAAATGATCTGGACAAACTGGAGAAATGGTCCAAAGTAAAGTAATTAGGATAAAATTCAATAAGGACAAATGCAAAATACTCCACTTAGGAATCAGACACACAATCAGTTGCACACATACAAAATGGGAAATGACTGCCTACGGAGTACTGCGGAAAGGAATCTGGGGGTCATAGTGGATCACAATCTAAATATGAGTCAACAGTGTAACAATGTTGCAAAAAAAGCAAACATCATTTTGGGATGTAACAGGAGTGTTGTAAGCAAGATACAAGAGAATTCTTCTGCTCTACTCTGTGCTGTTTAGAAGTCAACTGGAGTAATGTGTCTAGTTCTGGGTGCCATATTTCCAAAAAGATGTGGACAAAGTCTGGAGGAGAGCAACAAACCTGATGACAGTTTTAGAAAACATGACCTATGGGGGAAGATTGAAACAAATGGGTTTGTTTAGTCTGGAGAAGAGAAGACTGAGAGGGGACATAACAGTTTTCAAGTACGTAAAAGGTTGTTACAAGGAGGAGGGGGGAAAATTGTTTTCATTAACTCCTGAGGACAAGGACAAGAAGCAATGGTCTTAAATTGCAGAAAGGGAGGTTTAAGTTGGACATTAGGAAAAACTTCCTGTCAGGGTAGTTAAGCACTGGAATAAATTGGAAGGCTGTGGAATCCCTGTCATTGAATATTTCTAAGAGCAGGTTAAACAAACACCAGGGATGGTCTAGATAATACTTAGACCTGCCTTGAGTGCAGGGGGTGGACTAGATGGCCTCTCAATGTCCCTTCCAATCCTATGATTCTATGCTATTGTTTCAGGCAGCTTACAGCTTTGGGTTCACATTTGCAAGAAGTTATCTTTGTAATTGTAGATATTTATATGGCCCATGTTACTGTAGTCTCTGAGCACTTTACAGTCTTTAATGCATTTGTCCTCACAACAACCCTGTGAGGTAGGGAAGTACAACTATTTTTCAGATGGGGAACTGAGGCACAAGGTCACACAGGAGGTCTGTGGCACCTTACCTGCTGCACCATCCTTTTTTGTAACCATGATCTCTAGAAACATAAGTTAGCCGGGGGCAGGGAAAAGGAGAGAAATCTTAGATTCTGGAGCATAGTTCTGTGGCAAAGGGTTGCCAAGTGGTAGATGCCCTTTGGAATTCTTCAGCCACACATTGTGGAATAAACAGGACCCACCCATATTAAGAGTCATACCCTGGAAGTTGTACACATAAATCAAGTATGTATATGATCCTAAAATGTGTTGTATAGTAGCTTAATTTGTTGGGTTTTCTTTTTCATATCTAGAGAAGTACTAAAACCAGGCAATCCAGCTTCAAACATCTCTTATTTGTACTCAGTTTAAACTTGACACAAGTTTTTTTCCTTCTCTTTCCCAAAGCTCATAATTTAAGGGAAGAGCATCAATAATAAGTACATAAGATGGCAGAACACAAACCCTAAACGAAATAGCAGGACCTTCTGTCTCTATTTTGTTTTCCTTTATGATATTTTGTTTTATTAATAAGGCTAGATCTATATTCATGACAAAACAAGAAAGCTATTTCCACTGAAACACACGAGTCTTCGTTAGACATCAAATATAGCTAATATTTGGTGTCATAAATATTCAGAACATTTGAGTCTTAGACACTTTAGAATCAATTCCAAAGACTTTGGCTATGATTCTCTTATATCACATTGAAGTAGTTGAAGAGGATTTCCCCCCACACTTTCCTTTGTGAAAAATCCACCTAGTTTTGCAGACAGATTTAATCTTTTGAAACCTCTTTTTCTGACTGCTGGATAAACATGTCTCACAGTGTATTTTACATGGATGCGGAACAATCACGCATCTTCCTGTGCACCTGTGCAAAGTTCATTCCTATTTATCATGTGATTCACTGTGACCACAGGGAATCCTTGGGTGGTGGCTGCCAGTTGGCCAGCACCTGGGATTGAACTTGGGACCTCCTGAACTAAAAGCACAAGTCTATACAGCTTGAACTAAAGAGCTATCCTCCATAGCTGGAAGCTGCAACAGAGTCCGATCCTTTGTGGATCAGGCACAGAGGGGGAGGTGTAACACATACTGACTAAGTGGTTACTTGTGCACCAGTTGTTAAGCTCTCATCCTTTCTCTCCTGTTTATCTGAATATTCTCAACTTTCCAAGGGCTGAACGTAAGACACTCTGTGGGCATGTCTACACTTACAACAGATCAGTGGTGCTGTTATTGATGCAATGGGGGTCCAGTTAGTGGGTCTGATGAAGACCCACTAAAGAGACCACAGAGTGCTTTCCGGTCGACTCCGGTACTCCACCGGAACGAGAAGAGCAAGGTAAGTCTATGGGAGAGCACCTCCTGTAGACACTGCAGTAAGTCAACCTAAGCTATGTCACATCCAGTTACATTATTCACATAGATGGAGAAGCGTAACTTAGGCTGACTTACCACAGTAGTGTAGACAAGGCCTGTGTGACAAAGACCCAAAATAAGGGAGACAAAAAATATTCACATGTGAATCTTAAACTGCTGTGGGATTCATTCCTCTTGTATAAATAACACTTTCTGTAACTGCGATGTAACAAGATCTCCTCAGACCCTTCCTCTGCCGTAGGTTCTCCCCCTTGTGTAAGCCAGCTGGCCAAGTCATCATGTCAGTATTGCTTTCCTTTCTCCAACAGATGCATTTAGAATTCTAACACATACACGGTTCAAAATCGATCAAGACAGGTAAGCCTCAGAGAGCTTCTGCTGCCTACACAGCAGGTATCTCCAGCCAAATCTTCTGAGGCAAAGGCTCTATCCTGGCTTACCTTTCTTGATTGATTTTGAGCTGTGTTTGTTTTTGAACACTAACTGTACCCCTTGGAAAAAGCCAGGGCCTCTTGTGAGAGTCTCTAATACCATGCAGCTCTCCCCAGTAAGTAGTGTTGGCCTTTATCTCACCAGCAAGGAAGCAACTAATTAGTCACAGATGAGGGCTGAGCCCAGCTCTCTTAAAGGGCCACCTTATCTGTGACACTCGGGGCCTATCAACACCACAAGTTATGCACCACCTTGCGGAACAGGGGCACCCAGCATGGACAGTTCCAAAGTCCCAAAGTGTGGCTTCCAGGACTTTCGCTGTGCTGCAGCAGTGTCCACATGGGATGCTACTCCGTGGCCAGCTCGTGTGCTGTAGATGGACTCCCTGGCTTGCAGCACAATAACTCATGTAGACAAGCTCTCAGTTTCATGACTCTCTCTGATGTAAACTATTTTCAATGATAAAAGTGAGAGGACAGAAAATTTGTGTGGGATTAAAATGAGTGACTTTCCTCCAAACAAGGGAATTTAGGAGTATGGGCAAAGCTACAGTCTGTTGGATTTACAAAATCTGCAATAGCTATGGACGTGCAAAGACAGGATGATTGGGGGGTGGGTGGGAGATAAGGACTTGGTTTTACACAAAAGCCCAGCTTCATGTTAAATGACTTGCCATAACCCATGAGGAATCTTATAGGAGTTAAAGCTGTTTCTTTGTTACCAGCTAGATCTTGAAGAGCTCTGTCTAAGTTTAGATAAAAAGAAAAATAGATGAAGAGCTTGACATGAAAAATGTTGGCAAAGAGTAACTAAAACATAACCCCCCCCCCAAAAAGCTCTGAACACTTTGGGGTTTTTTTTGTGTGGGGGGGGAATTCTCTGAACACTTTGGGGTTGTTTCTTTTGCTGGGGGGGGGGGGGGATTCCATGTTCTTATCAAAGCCTGTGAAACAGCATAGCAGTGGTAAATAGGCCAGTCCCAAAGAGATTGCATGTGCACAAAAGGGAGGAGATGATTTGCTGCATCATTTTAGTATATTTGATTTATCGCTAACTAATGGAACTTTGACGGTGTCTTTGAAGGAAATGATTTCATATGTAGTAAGTCGAAGATTTGGCATCAAAGTCACCCTTCACTTATGGTATTTTCACATTGTAAGACCATAGCCAAGTTGTTAGCACTAATGAAAATTCATTCTGTGCTTCCTTGTGAGATGTATTATTAATGTGCTATTATTAAAATAGGGAATCCAAAGCAGTTATGACACAGAATGAGCCAGAGAAACAAAACATTTTAAAAAAATCACACCACTGAGATGCATCCCAAAAAAAAAGTCTATTTTTCCTAAGCATAGGCTTACAAGAATGGCTAAAAGGTAGCAATGAGATTGATAAACCCTCCCAGGCTCCGTTTGAATATGTTCTAGGCAAGCCTTAGGCTTGGTAATAGTCAGATGTTAGAAAGTTTGAATGTTTGTTAGAATTAAACCACTAAAAAGTTTGGGGTGGGGTTGGTCAGTAGTTCTCCTTGTTAGCTAACTCTGCTCCCACTGAAATTAATGGGAGTTTTACCATTAACTTACATGAGAGGGCAGAGTTAAAACAATGTTGAACAGTTTTGAAGCTCCCACCGGAGATGCTTATCTAACTTTATCTCAGTTAACGGAACCTTTGAACTTACAAAATTAAGACCTAATACTGTTCCCACTGAAGACAATGAAAGATCTCATGATAACAGAATTTGATGTCTTCAGTATGTCAGACTTCAGCTGCAGTACTTTGAAAAGAACCTTTATAGCAATATTGTGACAGTTGATTTCCAACACTGGGTATAAACCATTACACAATGAATTTAACAAGCAAAAGATGAGGTTACAGCAGCTAAGAAAAGTCTGTCATTTATTATACACAGTCAAATCATATCTACAGTTGACAACTTTGTATTGGCAATAGCTTGGAGATTTCCAAAGTACATGTAGGTAGACATCACCTTTGCCTAGAGATAAGAATCATCTAAGGGGACTCAAAAGTGCAAGTTTATTTGGAAAATAAACAAGCACAAAAAGGATACATTTTAAGGCCACACTTTTCAAGCCCAGATGCTTGTGACTAAGTTATGTGCATGCCACTTTGTGTGCATGTATTGGCTGTTTGCATGTGTAATTTCGCAGTGTGCAACAGTATACATGCACCTCAGTTTGACAGTCTCGTCCTGCATGACTTGAAACAACCCACATTCTCTTGGTCAAGGTAGGAGCTTATGAAGTACTTGAATGTTTTGCTAAGCAGTTTACTGTTTGCTCAACCCACCTATTTCTGGTCAAAATGGCTGTTTTGGGGAGTCGCTACCACACAATCAATGTGCATCAGCAACAGGCAGCTCTGACCATGCGGACCTTTTGGAGGGTGAGTCAGTTCAGGAAGAATGAAAGAAGATTCATTAGGAGCAAGGATTCCTCATTCTATAACAGAAAGCAAGAAAGTGTATGCAGTGTAGATACTATGGCAGAATGTGACATGAAGAGTGGAGAGTGCTCCATGGCCCAGATTAATTTCCTGGTCCTTATGTTTTCTTTCTAGGAAACAAAGTTTCAGGTCAGTTACCTTTCAGTCCTCCTATTGGAAGAGGTGGGTTTGCATAGTTTGACCCTCCCCTTCCAGATAGGAGGCAGGGGACTTTGACCTCAGGTGTCCTGAGATCGCCAGAGAAATCCCACAGGTCTCAGACACCATCATGGGCTGGAGTTTTTGCACACCTTGGTAGGACCCCCTTGCCTCATGACTTGCTGTGACCCAGGAACCTCTTGGTGCCAACTGGCAGAGTGCACAGAGGGTGCAGAGAATTTTACAGTGATCCCCTAGGTGAGATATATGCATAACAGCTCACCAGAGAATGATGTGGGATTTCTACAGGAGCCAGAAGCATACTGGTTGTCATAATCATTGCCAAGTGTACGTACGGATAATATTAAAGGAGTTGTGTCTAGACTGAAAATTGTTCTTAAGACACACTGGCGATGCCATGTCTCAGACAGGTTCCTGTCAGGCAGGGGGTAGCAGACATATATCTCCCTATCTGGTCATTGAAAATTTGTCTACTTCACAATGGCGGTGTATTTGCATACTAAGCCTGATGCTAATAAAAAGATTGTGAAATTGACAAAAGAGGGAAGCCAGGGGAAAAAAAGTAATTGGAGGGGGGGGGTTTCCTGTTTACAGAAAAGAACAAAGGACCATCTGAGTATATCTAAGGGTGCCAAGACAAACCCGAGATCTTTCACCAAGGAGGCAAGCTGACAGCGTGACTTGCCTTATGAATGGAAGATCACAGGTAAGCCTGGCTGTAGAACTCTGGAAGGACTTTGGCTGAGCATTGCTGTGTCAGACATGAAAGTGTCTAATTTCTAGAATGCATCTTATGATTTTATTTTATATGTAACCATTGGTTTTCAGTCCTTCTACTCGCTATCACGTGAATCTCTCTACTTTGCAAAATAAACTTTTATTTGTTTTCACTATAAACATTCCTAAGTGGTGTGTTCAGCAGAGCAGTGATCTGAGGTGTGATTGGTGAGCTTGAGTGTACTGCTTCTTTGGAAGCAGAGAATCTGTGAATGTAGCAGGTGTCCAGTAGAATGAGCTGGACACTCCAGGAAGACACTCAGAGGGCTCAGGGGTTGGAGTTTGCCTATTGCTAACCTGTAGAGAGAGCACAGGGCCTTCATAGGCCCAGAGGGGAGTGCTAGCGTTGGCTGTGGAGTTGGTGAGCTGACCTACGGCAGACACACAGACTAGGCTTCCTCATGCTAAGGACAGGTAATAGAGGTTGCTCAACTCTGGGTATCCCCGGAAGTGTTACACTTTGCCAACAACCCTTAGGGGTGTTCCCAAAGCAGAAAAGGAAACCTTTGGACAGGAGAAATGTTAGCATGTACTGCTGTATCCCCAAAAGCTTGGAGTGGAAACCATGCAGCAGATAGTACTCATCCCCTTCCGTAGGTGCCCTCTGCTCAGCCATGCCACTTCCATAAGTATTAAGGCCTGATCCCATTGTCTTGGAGCAGAGGAGCTGATTTGGACTGAGGAATGGAGGAGTACCTACTGGCACTAACCCAAGAGGTTAACCTAACTAACTATTAGGAGGAGGAGAAGGAATACCTACTGGCACTAACCTAACTAACTATTCCCTTGAGAGGTGTTTCTTTACTTTGTTGCACAGTCAGGCTCGGGTTTTTTTTCAATCTCTCTTATTTGCTGGCCTACTGATGTTATAGGATCTTACAGAAAAGAAGAGAACCTCAGAGAGATTTCTAATATTTTGAGAACAAGAAAACAGCCCTTTAAGACCCATGTATGGCTCTTAACACACAAATCAAGAGGCATGTATGTCTCCTGGGTTTTTTTCCCCCATAGAAATGTTTTGGGGAGGGCATTTGATCTGACAGTTCAGTCAGTCTGAGAGCTCAGACCAGTTCTTTTTCACTTTTGAGATGTATTTTGTTTTATAATTCATATCTAAGACCAGTTAGGAAGAAAACAATGTTCTGTGATGTGCAATTCAGAGGCTTAAATCACAGCTGGAGAAAGCTGACCACAGTTTGACTGCCACAGGTGGAACTGGTTTTGCTTTCTGAGCAGGGCTGGATTATGACATTCTGAGGTCCTAAGCTATGTCAAGAGGCCCCATAACATAAAAAAAAAATTTATAATTTTCACAGAAAGGACATGGAATATATAAATATGAAAGCTTTATATTTGTATATATAAAAAGGCGAAGTTGTGAAAATAGAATAATAATCTAACTAAAACATGTCTTGTAATATGCCTGTTTGCATTTTAAAATAATTTAAAATTAACATTTTCATCTATGTTTTCTTAATTAGTAGATATGAAAACTTTATATCTACAGCAACACAAAAGCAGTTAGTTACACAGACCAGTTTACTTAATGGAAGCAGTACAACCTGCAGTATGTCTGTTTGCACATCACATTAATTTTAACACCGAAATTTAAAACATTTTCTTTCTTGATTTTTGGAGAGCAAAGTCATTGATGATGTCCTCAAATGATAAGCTACAGAGTGTGTCACTCTCAATGCACAGAATACTTAGGGCAGATAGCTTTTCTTGCAGCATTTTCTACGCAGACATCTCTCTTCACATTCACTTCTCTATCCTCTGTCTCCCCCGGGACCACTAATAAATCTCGAGTAAACACCTCGGACACAGAGTCTTTATGTGTCAGTATGTGCGAAAGAGAATGTACCAGGAAAAAATAAACTGGTAATCTCTACTCAGGCATTGAGAAAGTGAGAAAAACTAGCCTATAGTCATGCAAATATAATGAATGTTATAGGCTTTAATAGCCTAAACATCATATATGCACATAGTTTGAAATAACTTGCTCATCAAGCACTCAGAATATTTTGATATATATGTATAGATATATACACTTCCTTCACTTCTCTAAAAAACCCTCCATTTATCCTTTCATCAGCACTCTCTGATATTTACTATGAAGGTTCCCGAAACTGACAGAGGGAAGCCAACACAAATTTATCCTTCTCAAGATCCACTCGACCCAAGTCCATGAGACGATCATCTGCAAACTCAATCATGTGAAGCATGGATAAAGCAGAAAGCGGCGTGCGCACTAAAATACACAACTGTACATATGTACAGATCAAAAGAAGAAAGAACACACTAACACTTAAGATATAAAAACGCCATAATGACTAACGATAGAAAATGAAGAAAAATAGGAGCGAAGGCACTATACAACTGAGTGTGCTGGATTGTAAACAAAAGATGGTGGCCTTCCGGCTATTACCCGCCAAGGGGGACACTATACATGATGTCACTTGTAGCATGAGTCCCATACGAGTATGAGCTTGGCAGGATTGCTTCATGACACTGCCATCTCCGACCTACATTTTTCCCAAGTTTTATCGGCAGTGAGATTATTTATTTAAATAAATTATGAAGACGTGGTCAGAATTTTACCCGTAGTAGCTGGCCAACAAAACGCTGCATTAGGAGACTGATAGCAGAAATACTATTTTTACAAGTGCAATTATCTTTTTTTCTCAGCCCTGGCCTCCCGCCTGTCAATAATGAACAATTAGTGAAGGGTAAGGGGGCATAAGGGTATTTGTGTAGCAAGATGTGTATATTTTTGTCATATTTGAACAAAAATGTCTGTTTAGAGAGAATCTTTTTCCCCATATCTCCTTTATCAACCGATTTTGATACAATTTGAAATGGAGTCAGTTTTTCTTTTTTTAGAGGCCCCGCATATTGCAAGGCACTCAGATGTAGCTTAGTTATCTTATGCCTTAATCCAGCCCTGTTTCCAAGAGTGCCTCCATCTGAACATTCAGTAAGTGCCTTTGGTGATCTCGAATTCATGGAAACATTTCAGAGTAACTTGGGCCTGACAGATTTAGTAAAACACAAAGATAGTGGATGTTTTCTGGTTTTAAAAAAAAATGAATCCTCAGACACAGGGCTGTGGCATCAGAGCCTGGTGATGTGAATATACCTAGACAAAATGGATACATAAAGGCATGCGTGGTCAAAACCAATATACGGCAGTGGGATTTTCAATATCATAAAACATCTTACAGGCAATGCAGTCTACAGATATTGGCCTTCATTCAACCCCCACAGGTGCAAAGTGCAGCAAGACAGCTGTGCCACTGGAGGGATTCACCCCAGGGGACAGCAGATGGGGGTAATACTGCTTCTCGGATAGGGCTGTAAGAGGAGGAGAAGGGCAGCTTTATGCTCCATCCAGGTCTCCCTAGGATGCTGATGCAATGAATAAGTTCATTTCCTCCATGGTCTGCTTCTGCCCGCCCCCTGACTGGCCGTACCCACTTTCTGGGCTGTGCTCTCCAGCTCTGACCCTACCCTGGCAGAACAGGAGTTTCTGAGCTTGCTCTCCAGCTGCCTGCTGGAGGTGGAATGGGGATGGGACATAGTCAGTCTCACTGTATCTGATTCAGAAGCCTACCCTGGGACATCTTCACTGGCCTGTTGTTACTGATGCTGTCTGCAAATGATTGCTTGCACTGACCCATGTGATTCCTGCCCCTAAGGCCAGCACTATACTAGAGAAGGTTTGCCAGTATAGCTATACAGCTATAGGCAAACCCTTCTAGTGAAGACATAGCTTTTGCCAGGAGAGTTTATATTCATTCCCCAAGCTATACTAGAGAAGCACTTTCCTGCCTGTATAACCTGCACTTGCCAGTATAGAATGTGGAATAAAACCACACACCCTGACCTAATTGCTCTACCGGCAAAAGTTTCTAGCGTGGATCAAGTCTAAGATTGTCAGGTTTAATGTTATTAACCCACCTCAGCTTTAGGAGCTTGTCACCGCCTCTGCTGCCTGCTTTCGTTGTGCCCATTATCACTAAGACATTGATTTCAGAAGAAAAACAACCCCAATATTGCCAGCTCTTGTGATTTTTATTGCAAGTCTCACAATATTTGATGTTTTACTTAGAGCTCCTGGAGATGCATAAGGAATCTTAGGGTGGTTGGGTTTTTTGTGTTAAGAGTAAGTTTCTAGACCTCATGGTTGCAGGGAAATGCTTGAAAAACTGACTCAAGTATGCACTAAAGGTACAGAAACCAGATGGCAAAGAACTTGACATATTTTTAAAACCCTAATTATTTTTAAACTAATCTCAACATTGTCTGAGGCCGGACTCATGTTTGTTTTTAACATTTGGGGTTGGCAACACTGAGACAGCCTGTGCATGTGCCTGCTGAAAAACAGCCTGACAATCCTCGTATTGCATTCCTACTCTTTCTCTTCCTGGGATTCGGCCTGTAAAATGTTAAGAGAACTACAGAAACACAGGATTGATCATACCAAATAAGACCACTTGTTGAGCAACTCTGTTGTTCTAAATTTCAGGGGTGGTGAAAAAATGATGCTTTTGAGGAAGACAACTAGAACAAAACTGCATTTATGCAGTTACGCAGTGCTGGGCGTGAAGGAAAAATTCTCCTTCCTGACTTGACCTGTACAGGCCTGCACCCTGCAACATTGGATTATGTTGCTCTTAAATTAGTTTGTCATTATGTTTTAGTGCTTGAGTCTATTTGATAATCTCAGTGGAGTTGAGGAGAAAATGAAGAACTTTTTTGGAAGCTAAATTTCATAGTAATTATTTGTAGGCACTTCTTTGTCACTTATCACGCTGGTATCTGAGCATCAAAAGAACCTGCAGATGCAATATGTGTGACAGTTGCTTCAGCATACTCAGTGACCATTCATGACTCTTGAGCTAATTGAAAGATATGTCTCTGATCTGTCTGAAAGACCATTTGAACATCCTGGAAAAGCTCCAGGAATGAAATCTTGGTCTCAATGGGGCCAAAGGGAATTTTCCATTTGGTATCAATGGAGCCAGTGTTTCACCCCAGAAGTCCATATCTATTGTATGGAACTTTTTCAAGTATGCCTCAGTAAATATAGACCAAGCTATCCTACTACTTTGAGAATAGTCTTAGTAACAACAGGTATTGAAACCATATTAGCATATTCCATTGATTGCCCAGCTGAGGAACTCAGCCATGTTAAAAATGATGACAGTGGACCTGGTGCTCTTTCTTCCTCTCTATCGTTGTTCATTATGGCTTTTTTTATACCTTCCTGTAAAGCATATGAAACCCGTCACTGTCCAGTACAGAGTACTGGGTTCCTTGAACTATTGGTCAAGTGTGACAATTCCTGAATGACTGAAAATGGCCTGTGTCACACTCTCTGGAGTGGCTCACAGCCATGAGTGCCAACCTCAGGGTTTACTGTCAAGAAGCAGGGCAGAGACCCGAAACTGGTTTCATGTTCTATAATTAGATTTCACCAACCCAGAAACAAGTGTGAACTCTTAAAGCACTATAACAATCTAACACAGAGTCACAAACCATTCTCTTGTCCATTCCAGTCTATCTTAATATGCAGGCAAGGTGAACTTAGTGAGAGATGGCTGCTTTACACCAAACATCACAACAATATTCAAGTTACTCCTAGTCCCAAAGTTTGTAGTCAATCCTACAGAAAACAATCTAAGGATATATTAACAAAGAAAAGAAATTAGTTATTACAAGGTAAAAGAAGGCAAATATATAAACACAAATGAGTTACAGTTTATGGTTCCAAAAGGTGACAGAGTTGTACTAATCTATCAGCTCTGAATGTCTTGTAGGGCTAACCCATCTTGACCCTGAGGATCTCTGCTTCTGTTTTGTAGCTCTGGCCCTGGGAGAGTCCAAACAGCAAAAGATGTGGAAAATTTTCTTTCCTTCTTTCAGAATTCAAGCTGATGGGACGAGCCCTTTTGCACATAGCCTCTTCATGGGGGTAAAGGGCAATTAACAAAGTCTTTGTATTGTGATGTCCCACAATGGCTCCTTTAGTTTTGCTAGGCCTTCTTGATGGGCAGAAATGATCCCTCCTGATTTGGTTCCCAGTTTCAGAGCAAACAATATTTATAGTTACAAAGCAAAAACTTAAATATTACCCTAGAGCAAGTAATAAAGAGTTAAGTGAGATTAATACAGGCAGCAATTTACAAGCATTTCATAATATCTGAACACATGGTTATAAGTCCAATACCTGTCTTAACCAAGCTAACACACAGGTGAAACAGACTGGTTTCCAGCAATGAATTTGTCAGTGATCAGCTAAGGCCTAAAGCTTAGGAAAGAGCTGGTAGCTGGTCTGCCAGCGCTACACCCTGTTGTTTAAAACAACAGTAACATGTCTTCCAGTAAGCTTACAATAGGTGGCACCACTTGTGCCCAGTTAATTCCAGACAAATCCTCTCCCCAGAGGCTCCAGACATGGCTCAAAATGTGAGAGAGATGGGGAAGAGCCATGGCTTTGGCTCAAGCTTGGATCCAGTTATATTTATTTGTTTAATTTATTTAAATATACTAACCTTCAATAAGTGCCCATTCCAAGCTGTGGGCACCTTTACATCTGTTATATTCACATTCCATGGCCCGCACAGTTAGTCTTCATCAACAGAGGTAAAAATCAAATAACATCCCCTCCAAAAACCCCTCTCCTGCTCCCTTCCCCTGAAAGAAAATCCTCAGCCCAATCACTGTTAAGGGTTAGATACTTGGCTAGGGCCAAAGTGAACAGGACACAAGTTAGGGGTGGGGAGGACTCAAAAATGTTGTCTTGTACTTCACCTTTTTACCTACTCAAGCTCTGTGTGCAAGGCCAGTCGCCCAACTTCTTCATGTTAGAGCAGCCTTAGGACTGCTCTGAATAATGGTGTGTGGTAAGAGCCAAAGACAGCCTAACTCACAGGGACAGACCGCAGGATCCATGTTTATGCAGATCCCCTGGTTCCAACACCCTGCCTAGGTGGCTGTGGCTGCCCAGTCTATGTGGGGGAGGGGGACATTCTTGAGGGGCTGTGTAGTAGTTTTGTTCACTGGCCTTAGGCTGAGGAGAGAATGGGGTAGATTTCACCTCCCAACTCCTCAATTATCCACCACATAGAACCTGAACTGTTGGCTCTATGCAGGTGGAGTGCTTTCCACGCAGGAGGAACTTCACAGGCATTCCAAGGCCAAAAAAGGAAGAAATGTGGGAGGAGTCAGGAAGAAACCAAATTGTAATTTATTATGAGGTGATGCGGCACTGACCAGCATTCACTAGGTATCCGCAGAAATATGTGGCAAAATACAGAGGGGTTTGCAGCTCTCTGATACAGGTACCATCGGCAAATGGGGTTGGCATGCGACCTTCACCTCTCTGAAAAGCTTGCTGAATGTTTCCATATGCCATGATTCCTTGCTACAGAATCTGCCATTGTGTGGGAGTGGGATGCTTCCCATTTTGCCCAATCCTTTGTTCATGACTGAATGGCGTGCTGTGGGGTAACTTGCATGAAGCTCACTTTTGTAGCGCATTTTGGAGGTTCTTTGGCTTTTTTGCACCTTTTTTCTAAGTAGAGGAGCATCTGACCCAAAGTTTAGACATTTACCCCATTTTCACCTGTAGGAAGGTTTGTTTCAGCTAACATTGTATGAATCACTACAGTGGCCAAATTGTTTAGCAAAATTGTACTATCATGCACTGCTTTGCATCTGAGCAATTATAAAGCTCCAGATCCTTACCTTGCTTACAAGGAATCCCTTTGATGTCAGTGGAGCTGCTCAACTGAGCAGGTTTTGGTCCAAAGTTCCCAGGTTAATATTATGTTAGGATCTAAATTAGTTATCTTAATTAAAAAATAAAGTGGCAAAAGGTCTGATCACATTGAAGACATTAGGAGCTTGTTGCTGCCATCACTGGGAGCAGGAGAAGGCCCCCACGTTCTGTTGAAGCTAAGTGCTTAGAATGCAAAATCAAGCCCTATATAAATATGATTGGTTTTGATTGCATAATTTGAAAAAAAAATGCATGTAAGTTAATATTTACAAATAAGACCAGTGTTGTTGCTGTCTGTCGCAATTTTAGTGGGGGGGTTAACGTGCTTACAGTTCTCCTGTGATGTAAAATTATTCTTGGCTGTAATGTCTCTCTAAGGAGCTGCTCTAATTAATGCAAAATACTCTAGTTACTATTTAATAAATACTGAGGATCTTCTAAACGGCACAAAATCAAGATCCTTTATTTAGCAGTGCCTATAGATGAGGGCATGCGTTAACCTTTCAAACACTTGAGCGTTCTCTGGCAATGGCATGTGTTATAGAGGTGGTGTGAGAGAAGGAGATAACATCTGGTCTTGGGTGTCAATATTTTGCAGATCAGACAAGAATTCCATTCATGCTGGATGGTTTGTAAAGCTACCAGCAAAGGAAACAGTGCAGAAAATAAACAAATTTAAGAGAAAACTGTGCTGCAAAACAAGAAGCAAAATCCCAAGAATCAGATTTTAGACTCTTGCATGTGGTCTGAGTTTTACTCCTCTGAAAACTGCAACTGCCGCAGTTTTGTTTTGTTAGCTGAGTTTTTATTATGTACCAACTAAGGAAATCAAAATGTGAGTGAAATATTGTTTAATAATATTAGTACCTCCTTTTTTTGGCTCTCTTAATGGAGTTTATGGAGATGTGGCCTTTAGTGAGAGAATTTCTAGTTAGAACTTAAAGAGCTCAAAGTACATAGCTGTATCTCATACTGGTTGGAGATTAATTTAATCTTCTATCAGACTTTTAATGGTATCATCCCTCTGTTTGTGTAAGGGAAACAAGAGAATACAGTTCAGAAAGTATAAAATAAATCACATACACCGCCAACACACAAATAACCCAATATAAATCCAGAAAATAGTACCAAAAACATCCAAACTTCCGTCATACAAGTTGAAACAAAATGCACCTGCAGGCAGTTAAATTCTAAGCTGTTTGCTGTACTTTTTCCACAGACTGTGTTGCATATAACAATTAATTATGGACTGTAATGCATGCTTCAGGACAGGCTTTTCTAGTGTGCTAAACAATGCAAACATTTTCTTTACAAACTCCTGCAAGGACAGCTATATGAATAATGTGGGTGAACCCAAAAACCAGTTATACTGGTGTGAATCAGGAGTAATGTAAAGCCAGTGATAAGTTACCCTCTTATAAATCCAGAATAAGTGAGATCACAGTCGGACCCTTGAGTATTTGTTCACTTGCTTTCTTGCGTATTAGGTGGCTTTCATGCAACAGTTTCCAAATCTGAGTTATAACTTGATGAATGAAGATGCAGTGAGGTAATAAAGTATAGTCTAGCCAAAGGGCAAGGAACATCTATAGACACACATCTGGATACATGTATATAGATAAAATACACACACAAGATGAACTATCCTCAGCCAAGTAAAACAGCAGTCCTGAGATTTGCAGCTATAGAATTGAACTATTGCCCATGGAATATATGTCCCCATGGAACTGCTGTATTTCTCAGGATGCATGTAATCAGCTTTGGACCAGAAGCTGATTCTCTTCCCCTCTCTCACCCCCCCCCCGCCCCATCCTTTCCTCTTTTAAATATAAGTAGTATTTCCAAAACTGTATGATAGCTCAGCATGATAAATCCTGCTTGTAAACCCTGAGCCTTTTTCCCAAACCGGGCGTGCCAGTGCAGCTTGCACTGTAGTGCAAACAGACCCCCAAAAAATGAGAGAGGAAGGTAAAATGAATTTAAATTCCAAAGGGGTTTCAGAGCTGGTTTCCTAGTTCCCGAGTCAGCTATGTGTTTGTGAAAATTCAGCCTTTTTGTCCCTTAGAAAAAAAGGGCTAAATCTACATCGGTGGCCCAGTCTAGGTTTGCTATTCTTTGCATTTTCTATTCAAGTGAATGAGAGTGAATGAAGTGGCCTGGGACCCTTTATTTGATCTACTCAATTGCATAAAGTGACAGAATTCTAATATATTTGTTTAATGCTCTTCAATGGGGCTTTCACTTGCTAACTTGCAAATGAAGCCTCGATCTGCAAAGTTTTGTCCTTTTTCTTTCTCCCTTTTTTTTTTTTTTTTAGCAGGGGGACATATTTCATAACTTGGGCCATGGTGTGAAGTGATCTCGAGAGGAGTTTTAGATTTGAAAAGTGGAAAATAAAGAAACAGATGTGAAGTTATTGTAAATTCCTATCGTGGGCTCTGGGGCTATTGTACACCCACTGCAGGCGGTCCAAAGCTTCTCTTTTTCATGCTATAATTGAAACATATTAATTAGATAATTTGTTGTTAGTTTAAAAGAAACAAATACAGCCTCTCCAAGGCTTCACAGCCTGGATTCCTTTTTTTTTTTTTTTTTTTTTAATCCACCAAGTGACAATTGTATTGAGATTTAAAGATAATCCTGCACAGAAATCTACAAAGATCTAAAGTTCCCGATCTGTGCTAAGGAGCACTAAAAAAAAAAAAAAAAAAAAAAAAGATTTTGCTTGTAAAATCCCCTCACAGGGATCGCTGTGAGCTTCTTTTCAGGCTACCTGGCAAGATTACTCAAGACACGATTGGAGGCCATACTTGAAAACTGTGGAAAGAAAATAAATATTCTTTAGTGTCAGAAGGATCCTGGCTCCTTTCAATAGGGTGACTCGGTCCTGTTGGGTTGGAGTCTGCTCTCACAGCGGACAAAAATAAGAAATATACCGCCTAGAATGTATCCAGACCTTATGCATTGAAATGAAGCAAAAATCCGAGTGGCAAAGCACGACTGGGTTTTTGCTGGCTTGCCTTACACTCTGGAGTTGGAATACACTCACTCTGTCTCTCTCTCTCTCTCTCTCTCAAAAAAAAAAAAGCTTTCTGTCTGAAATTCCGTGCCCCTTACATCAAAGTATACGCTTAGCTTAAAATTTATCAGTGGCAAAAATAATTGCAAAGCGCCCTTAAGTAAAGTCTCCAAACAAGATTCCAGCTCGGGAACCTGTGGTGTGTGTTTCATTCCTCCCCCCCCCCCCCCCCCCCCCGTTATATTTTGCTGTTTTATTTCAGATCTGAGTTTATTGACTTTGGACTTGAGCCATTAGAGATTTAACAAGACAAAGCAGTAAATTCAAGGGACGCTCTGAATTGCTTATTTGTTGGCATACCTTTGAGATAAGTATCTCAACCTTTACCAATGAAAGAGCAAAAAGAATGCCTTGTGAGTTTCCTATTAAAATTTAAATAATCAGCACCCATTATGGTCTCTTTCTGGTAGCTTAATATGAAAGAGAGTGCTGGATATTGCCAAGAAAACCGCGCATGTGGCAAATTGTGGTAGTGATTGTTTACAGATGTAAAAATTGCATTGAATAACATAAGAAAGAGAAATGATTTTAAAGGGTTTTTTTTTAGATTCCTTCTCTAGCAGGGATTATATGGAAAACAGAATCATTTTTAAAGGTGTAACTACTGTATGGTTTAAAATTACCCTGCCAGTGTAACTAGATGCAGTCCAGTCCCATCTTCTCAGTTGAGTTCAGATTTCATCTCCGATTTTTTTTTTTTTTTTACACTGTTGGATTTTTTTTAAAGAACTCGTAGGAAAATGTAGGTCATCGCTTGTTTAGGAAAAGTTTGTCAAGTTTTGTGTCCATTGATCTGGTGATAAGTTTTGAATGCTTTCTTTAGCTGATCGTGTTGATATAATCGTGAGTTGGACTTGATGAATGAGTTCAGTTGTCCCCCATCTGACAAGCTTTAGCAGCTTCATGCATTTTAATCAGCCCAATGATTCATGTATTTTCCACCTTTTTTTTTCCTGTGTGTGGGATCCGTTCTTTAAAAAAAAAAAAAAAAAGAAAGAAAAGAAAAAAAAAGTGTCGCAACTGGATTGATTATATTCTACATTAACCTTAAACTTTTTTCAAGCACCTTACTATATGTATTTAAGGGAGATGGGGTTGTCGCTATCTCTCAAATGTCTACATCTACAGACCCATAGAAATATACCTCTTTAAAATCATTTACAATGTATTCTTGCATCCTGTAGGTTCATTAGAATACAATGTCTTTTTTCTTTTTAATAAGTATTTAAGTATCTCATTGTAATGTAACTAAATTATTTGAACTGTCTCGCCTCTGAAAGGCTAACACTCTAGTTTTATTTGATTATCTCATGAATTTGAATCATGGATTCTCAATAATTCTGTAGAATCCTTGCAAAATCCTAAAAATAAATGAAAAAGAAACGCATTGGAAACTCTGAAATCCAGATTTCAAGTAGTTTACCTTAATTTTCTTTGTATAAAATAATTATCTGTTGATTTACAGATAAAAGAATAATACTGTATGTTACAGTGTGTAATGTAGTTTTTTTTAAAAAAAAGATGTTTAGTTAATATAGATGACAGAACAATAGCTGTCGTAATTAAAATACTTTAAAGAGGTTTAACTCAACGATAAAATAGAATGCAATGTTTTATATTAAGGTTTGGAAATATTTTGATCTACCTCTTGTATTACAAAATTCTAATGCTTCTAGTCTTTAAAGATGTTTTAAAATCTGATTTGCAATCTAGTATTTCAAAGGTTCGTTTATTGTTATAGTTATTCGAGAAAAAGTATCTATGCGTGTGTATTGTATGCATACATACATACACACACACACAAATATATAGGTAGTATATAGGTATATAATGCACACACCTATATAGGAATGAAAAGTGCACGTTTGGATGTGTACACACGCATTATATATATTACGTATGTTATATATACTAATGTAGTCTATGAACTGTAGCTTGATTTCCATTTGGTAGTCATTTGAGAATGACCATCTTATGTAGAAAACTACTGTATTTTATTAAACAATTATATTTATAGATGATTCTCTTCCTCCTATGACAAATGTATGTAGATAATCTAAAAATTGAAATACAATATTTCCCCCTAAATTAATGTTGTGATTTTCCTGATACAAACTCTTCAAAAAGACGAATAAGAAAGTAAATCTGAATTTACATATTTTAATGAGAAAATAGTATTTGGACGACTAGGTTCATAATTTAACGTAGACACTTTGTTTTTTTTTTTTTACTTTTGTCTTAAAACACGCATGCTGGTAACAAGAACATCAATATTTAAAATGCCATGCTCATTCTGTACAAAGAAAAAAATTAAAAAGGAATTTCTTTACAGCTGCGATGAACACTACAACGTTTTGTTTTTGACTTTAACTTAAGCGGTTCACAAGAGTTCGGTTTCCAGCAAACTACCTAAAACTAGAAAGGAATATAGCAAACAAAAGTGCATGTTACACATTTAATAATCATTCCTATTCACAGACATTTACAGCGTACCCCAGCACCCTCTCAGTTTGTCTGAAAAGTTCCAACAGAAAACAGGAATACCTCCCATAGTCTGAACCTGTTGTGGTACTTCCCTACACTTCACCAGTGACTTGAGCAGCTTTACATAAGCTACCTTAGGTTGTCTACTTGGTAGTGGATTTGTTTTTATTTTTCTTTTCTTAAACCATAAATAAATAGCTTTTAAAAAATCGACGTAATTAGAAGGTTAACAGACAAATTAACTCCCCCTCCCCTTCCACCTGAAAATTAAACATCCACATGACAACAGGTACTGCAAAAGAGGACCTCATTTGATTCACAGGACAGATTGAAGTTCAGTATTTACATTAGAACAGCAGTTTTGTAAACAATATACGTTTTCAGTGTGAACTGATGTCTTGCCATTTGCATGGTTTCCTGTCCTTTTGTACTTAATACGCATTCTTGTATACAAATCTTGATCCACAGTGGATACAGATTTGTAACTTCCCCAAAACAAACTATGCCGAAGCCAATGGAACTTTTCAGCCATTGGATGGTAACTGGCCATCTCTCAAGTTATGGGGACCGGTTTAATACTTTCATTGTAATGCTGTAATAGGTATGGAGATAGATAGATAGATAGATCTATATGATATAGTCCGTGTCATTTTAAAAAGTAATTCACGAGGGGTTCGGGTAGATCCTGCAATCTTTAAACTCTGTGTAAAAAAATAAATTGGAAACGAAACTTTTAAGTGTTTCCAAAATCCAGCTGATTTGTCACTTGGAAACTGGAAACATGAACTGTTTGCACGAAGCCATCTGCAACCACTTCAGACTCTTTATGGTTTTAAAGACAGGTCCCGTGGAAGAATGTTGCTCTTCCCAGACAAAGGAAGGAAAAGAGGCAAGCTGTGCCGGGGTTGTCTAACTCTCCAGCACTCATTTCAGTGGGGGAAGGTGCCTTAAGTACCTTTGGAAACCTAGTGATGCAAATGGCACTTTATACACACGCTGGGGGGGGACGGGGACTAGACCACTTTTCGAGTGTTTAAAACTAAGTTAAGGAGCACCCCACAAACCGGCACGGGCTCGAGCCATTAAAGAAGGGTACGCCAGAGAGGCAAACCAAAGACCGCTTCCATGAATAGCAAACCTCAAGTGTTCCCGCCGGCAGTTTTCTCTCCTCTCGAGGAGCAAGAAAAGGCCGAGGAAAGTTTGGCGCGAGCCGCGGAGCGTCCAGGCCGGGCTGGCCGTGTCAGTGCACGGCTACCGAGTGCAGGGCCGAGGCGGGGCTGGTCAGGGTCTCGCTGGGCGTCGCGGGGCTGCTTTGGCTGGTGGCTGTTTGGGAAGAGGTCGGGCTGAGCGAGGGGGGCGAGTTCGAGAGGATGGTGGGGATGGGCGCCGGCAGGGCCGGCAGGGCCGGCACCGCCGCCGGGGTGGGTTTGATGGGCACCGGGATGGCTGGCAAAGTCTGGCCCCCGTGGCACAGGGGCTTGAGGGGCACGCCGTAGGCACTGTAATCGCCGCTGGCCATGGAGATGGGGGTGGCCGTGTCTATCATGCCGGGGCTGTACATGTGGGGCCAGCCGGTGCCAATGGAGCTGCCCACCGTAGTCAACTGGTTGGGGAGCGGGTAGGCGGCCGGCATGGGCTGCATGGCGGAGAAGGCCAGCCCGCCCGGCATCTTGTACTCGCGGGCGATGATGTTCTCGATGGCGAAGGGGTGCTTGAAGCCGGAGGGCTGGGAGACCCCCAGGCTGTAGGTGGACATCTGCGGCAGGTGGGTGCCGCCGGCCGCCAGGGCGCTGAGCCGCAGCTTGGCCTGCTGCTGCAGGTACTGGGCCGCGTCCGCCGGCTTGCTGGGGGCCAGGTGGTCGGACTTGAGCACCTTGAAGCGCTTGCGGCGCCGCAGGAAGCTGCCGTTCTCGAACATGTCGCCGCAGCTCGGGTGCAGCGCCCAGAAGCTGCCCTTGCCCGGCTGGTCGGGCCGGCGCGGGATCTTGATGAAGCAGTCGTTGAAGGAGAGGTTGTGGCGCAGGGAGTTCTGCCAGCGCTGCGTGTTCTCCCGGTAGTAGGGGAACCGGTCCATGATGAACTTGTAGATCTCGCTCAGGGGCAGCATCTTCTCCGGCGAGCTCTGGATGGCCATGGCCGTCAGCGAGATGTAGGAGTAGGGCGGCTTCTGGTCGCTGTACGTGTTCCTGCCCGGGCGAGGCATCTTCGCTGGGGGACCCGCCGAGATCTGCGGAGGGGCGAGCGGGGTAAGGCAGGGGGCAGGCGGGCTACGCTTTAAAGCTGGCCTGGGTGTGTGTGCGCGAGGGGGGGAGGGGAAGGGCAGGCGTGTGAGGCACTAATAGGAGACAGATCGGAGTTGATCCCCCAGGGGTACAAACACCCAAACCCCTCCAGCCCCACGGGGGGAAGCGATCTACCCCTCTCCCGAGCTAGCCACCGCGCTCAGCCGCTAAGTTACTTCAGCTGTTTCTCTGCCGGCTGGGGACCCCTTGCAGCAGGGCAGAGAAGGGGCTGGGGACCCCCCTGGAGCTGGGCAGAGAAGGGGCTGGAAGGGGACCCTCCCCGCCAGCAATGCCCACCTTAAAGTTGCTGGAAGTTGACAGTCCGCATCCGGGATGCAGCTGGGAGTCTGGTCTTCTTTTCCGATCCCTCCCGGTTCTCACGCTCCCTTTCCGGCCGCTCCGCTTAGTTTTAGTCCTGAGGAAGCAGGGAGCTGGCTGGTCTGTGGGAATCCTCTCGCTCCCCTCCCTTCTCCTCGGAAGGCGGAATCAGGGATTGGGTTGTTTCACCCCCAGCGGCAGCTGGAACGGAGCAGGGGCTCGCTTGCTTCTCTGCAGCCGAGATGAGCTAAGTACTTGCCTCCATGTCCTTCCTCTAACCATCTGATAGTTTTATGTGGTGACATGAGCAGAAAAGACCCCTGTAGAGGCGCTTCATTAATGTGCCACTTCTTTGCTATCATATGACAATCGCCTTGGGAGGAGGGAGAGGGGGAGGAGGGTGGGCTGAAAGAAAGGCATAATCTGGTTTCATTTACACCTATTTACATGGACACCTTGGGCCAATAGGAATCATTTCCATTTGAAGACAAGGCGAGGGGTGAAAAGGCTCAGCAACCGGAATTGAAGTGTGATGGCACCCAGTAACAGTGTGCGTGCGAAGGTATGCACTAACCTTTCTGTGGACTTTGCCAGGGAGCTTAGTCTGCAATTCACACTTACAAATGGAGCTGCTGAGCAGTGGGATGTTTGACATGGAAATTGCTTGGCTGGGGTATTCTGTTTGTTCTGCATTGTTATCTGATTTGTATTGTTGGCTAACTCAAGGCAAGGCTTTTTCCTCTAACGAGAGACTTTCTCTTTGCCAAATCAAACGGAGCCCAAGCCTGGTTTCCAAAGGGTTAGGCTGATGAAAATGCAGTGTTGGGGTCCTACGTAACAAACATGTCGAAGTTTTCATTACTTTGTGAGCTACTTCCCCTGAAATTTAGAAATGAGTTGTCTTGTTATCACCAACGTTTTGGTCTTAACAAACTTGTGGTCATACTGAAAAGAAAACACCATGGGTTATTTTAGATATTGGAGAGTCTGATTTATGTAAATTGCCTCTCAGTTGGATTTCAGACCTGTGGCAATTTTACTGGATCCCAGGCGATACAAGTAACAGCTGTGACTGTAAAAACAATGTTTAATCATAGTTCCTGTTCTAACCAGGCAAACATCAGATTATACCTTCACACTAATGTATGCAGTACTGTTTAAGAACTGGATTATTTATCCCATCTACCTTGTTAACATGTTAAATAAGGTTTAATCTACAAGCTAGCACAACTCGAAGTGGTCTGTAATGAAAAAGTGCATTTAGAGATAAATAATGTGCTGATGTCTGTGTGCATTGTGCAAGTATATGTTTATACACACAAGCGTATGTGGATGTATATATTCACACACACACACAATGTGTTGTTCAAATCTTAATAACTCCGTTACAGTATGTTGCATGAGCCCTTCTATTGAGGGCCCGATCCTGGAAACTTTACTCAGATATGCAGTTGCATTGAAGTCCACGGGCGAACTCAGGAGATTAATGCTGCAGGTTCAGGCCCAAAAGAACGTCTAGGCGCCTGTCATATGTTAAGGAAGTTGCCTATAATGTATGTCACCTCCGAGCAATGATAAAAGATGGACCCAGGAGGTGCGAACCATGGGCTATGTGAGAAAGATCCTTTGTGGTATAAAACACACACACACACACAGTTCGGCGCTGGTTATTAACTCACCAAAACATAACTTAAACACGAGGAATTTAGGAGATTAAATAATGTCATTAATATTGAAATGGTTGCGGAGTCTGAGCGCGCCCGCTTGAGATGCAAGCGCACGTTTTTCAATATTAACAGAAGTACTTGAAGAGAAGAAAATGGTCACCTTCTTAATTCAGCAAAAATAAGTGAGGGGGGAGGGGGAAGCGCCTGCTGTCAGTCTGTCTGCACGCTGCGATGTGCTGAGAGATGCTCTTTACTACAGGTTTCAGAGTAGCAGCCGTGTTAGTCTGTATCCGCAAAAAGAAAAGGAGTACTTGTGGCGCCTTAGAGACTCAAATAAATTTGTTAGTCTCTAAGGTGCCACAAGTCCTCCTTTTCTCTTTGCTACATGGGAATGACTAATCCTGAGTCCGGGGGAAAGTTACCGCCGAGCAAGCCTCCCTGAATACTTGCAAGAGTGGTTGAACGCTCATTTTATGCTACAACTGGACGCAAAGTGTTTTAAGTTTGTACTCCCCCAGTTCCAATCGGGCTGGACGAGTTCCCTTCTCTTGGGGCTGGAAGCCGACGTCATAATGTAAAACTAGTTGTATTTCTAGGGGTCCAAGGAGTGTAATATGTCCTTACTTTAAAAAAGAAAAAAAAAAAGCCAGCTGTCATATCCCTCCCTACAGAAGACTCTGTGGGGAACTCTGGGACGGGCTGTTCAGAGTCAATATTCTTAGTGTTCTCAACACTCAACCCGTCTTGTTTCATTAACAAACTATGAGCTCTTCAATGGCTCCTTTAAATTGTTTTGGGAGAGGGTGTGTGTGTGGGGGGAAACTCCCAAGCGCCAAACTTTTTTTTTTGGAGTGGGAGGAGATGTAATGATGAATGTTCGGTAGAGCTTGGGAGAAACTGCCCTGTGAAATGAGCCAAAACTCCTCCTCTAGCCCCTTGGGACAACCACGGAGAATTCCTGTCTTCCCCCCCTCCCCCCCCCCCCGAGTTTCCAAAACCATTTTTTTTTAAATTCTTCTTATTACAATCCACGGTTTGCTTTTGTCCCAGAGGGACACTCTGTCAAAATCATTACTCGGAGGAAACGTCGGACTCCTTAAAAACACGAATCCAAAGGGGGACAAATATTTTTGCCCGATCCGCTTTTTTCAATAAACCTATAAAGATCCAGAAAAATCGACCTCTGCTATCACGTGTTGCTCCGAGTACAAATGATGTATGTTTTTGAGTGGCCCGATTTTTTGAAGGGTAAAGGGCTCTCGCAGGAAAAGAGGTAAGGGGTAGGCGAGTGATCTCCTTAACTAATACAGAAGTTTTGTCCCAGGTTCAGTGTCAAACAAATGCTAGACTTGGAAGAGACGCCCGCGCCCCCCCAAAATGAAGGATTTAAGTGTAATTTACAGGGTGTGCGTTTCTCGTTTAAAACCAACATTAGGGAAGGGGGAGGAGGGCGAGAGAGGCTGCTTGCAAAGTGAATCAATGCCCATTGTGCGGAAAACCAAAACAAACAGACGCTTTTTTGAAGCCTAATTCAAATAAGGAGCGGAGGGGAAGTGTTGGGAAAACTGTATAAAATACACATAAGTCAATTATATCAATGTGCAAACCCAATGGAAATC